>NC_143021.1:147558770-153308770 GCF_055824585.1 Amblyomma mixtum | reverse complement strand
GACGGCACAGGCCCGCCATAATGAAAGGCAGGTGGCTCACAAGAGGTGGGATGACTGGCTGAAGAGGTGGTACATGTGCCACCTCATTGCCACCTTGCACGCTGAGTCGTGGCTCCCGCCCTGGCAAAGGCATGCGACTTCATGTTGCATGCTAAGATCCTTGACAACATGGGACGTATGGGCATTCTCTTACAGTTCATAAAAGCGGTACATAAAAGAACATAGTGTGATTAAGGCCAGAACCCAAGCAGCAGAGGTTATCGGACCAATATTAGAAACGTACTGCTGGCGAGTGGTGGTTGTTCGGGGGGAAGGGGGCCCTTCTCACTCTTACGCCGAAGTTACCAAGTTTTTGTACGGGGCGCAGCCACTCGTCAAGCCTTTAATAGGCTTTTTGGCTGCGCCCCTAGCATCCTTGTGATGTTGAAATAAAGATGACTTCCCTGGCACCTCGCATGTTTGGTGCCAATAAGGCGACTAGCTTGTCATCTTTCGAGGTTCTGGACCGAAGCAGCTCTCGGGGGTGCCCTGTCAAAGTTCCCGGCCTCGGTCTGCAGGCCTCCCTCAACCAGCCGGCCATTCTCTCTGGCTTCTCCTCGCCCTCTTTTCCTCCACCTCAGCAGGTATAACCAAACAGGTGCGGAGTAGCTTGGAGACATCAAGGAGAGGTAGAAAGCCGAACTGCGCTGGCAATCGAGTCTCGAAGACTGCCCGGCCAGATACAAGTGAGGCCCGCATACACCGGTTGGTGATGCTGGAAGCGCCTCTTCGCACAGAAGACAGCCCAGAGCTCGTTATGGAGATCACGAATTAAGTCACTGCTTTTAGCATGCGCTCGGAACTGAAGCGGCCATTATCAGCCCAGAAGACGACGGACCAATAACCCCGCTTACGGGGGTGGCGTCTCCAGCTCGGGAATGTCTCACAGCCACCGAAATTTCCTATCCTGCTAGTCTCTCCGGGAAACAGCCTCCAAAGTCAGCTCTTCAATTCCAACACAGGAGAGCAGTCTAGACAGCCCAGAAGACTTCACAGAATCCAAAGAATGCACTTCGTACCTGATCGAATTTCCCTCTTTGTGAACTGGTGCTCTCGAGTAGGGCCTGCAGAGCCGCTGAACACCAACCCGATGGCAGAGAGGGCAGCTTACGGCGAGCTCTTTGGCATGGTCAAGCAGCCCAGCAATGACTCCAAGGAGTTCCATATTCACGACGAGGACTTCTCAGCGATAGCGGCTATCAAGGCCAGGAATAAAGTCAGGACAGTTTCAGTATGGAGAGAAGCAACGAATGGTGAGCCGCCGAAAGACAGCAGCGGCTTCTCAGGAACAAGGGGAGGCCACGGAGGGTTAATGGGGGCATCTAGACGTCGAAACACGAGAGCGCAAACGCCACGGGCGAATTAATCTGCTAATCTTGCAGATGAACGGTGGCAAACATCCTATCAGGCAGGGTCACGGATCAGTGCGGCATGATGGAGGCCTGCTGGATAGGCTGTAACCAAGAACGGAACATCCGCCTGAGTCTCGCCGGAGTCGACGTCTTGCCGGCCAGCCACCTCCCGTGCCCGAGATGTCCCTATATGGAGGGGCCACGACCCTCCTGCACTAAGCAGCTCCTGGCCGCATTACCTTGAACTCCGCACCTTTCCGGGCGCAGCTGGTCATGACTTCGACGAGTGGCTCGCGGACTACCAACGAGTGAGTCGCTATCAAAGGTGGAATACAAACGACTAGCTAACAAACATCGCTTTTTCGCTCATGGGCATGGCCCTTACATTGTACGGAAATCATGAACAGACCTTGATATCATGGCCACGCTGTTTGGAAGAACTCACCAAGTGCTTTGGTAACTCTTCCGCGAAGAAGGCGAGGGCCGAGTAGACACTGGCCCATTAAGCTCAACTTCCCGGTAAGACTTGTGCACAATATATCGAGGCAATACTCCAACGCTGCAAAGTAGCTTGCCTCTCGTGTGCGACGAGGAAAAGTGGGCCATTTCATAAAGGGCTTCGCTCAGGACGTCTATACATTTCTTATCAGCGAGTACAGCCTCAACTCCGTCGTCGATGTTGCGCAGCACTGGCGAACATTTGAGAACCTGAAGAAGCGGCGAATAACACCGAAGTTCCGGCGCTTGGACACGGTCACAACACTCGCTGCAATTGATTACTCGCGCTTCCGCAAGTGATCTTTCCTTCACTATCAGCCAGGTAGTTCGAGAGGAATTGTTCCGCTGCAAGACACCGCCTTGTTACCATACATTCACTTCACTGCAGCGGCGGAGAGAGCCGTTTTCAATCAACGCAACGAACTTTGCTCCATACCGAGCGCCTCAGTATTCTCGACCGCGCAATGTTCAGAGGTAGCAGCAGGACCAGCGCTACTAAGAGCGGCCACCATCCGTCCCCGAGGAGAACGCACGGTGTGATGCCTTCTCATCTGGTACCGGCATCAATGAATGCTATCCGGCGTGATGTTTTGAACGCCCAACTCTGATTTGTTTTTGATGCGTGAAACCCGGACACATTTCAAGATTTTGCCACCGCCGTCTACATTCCCGATACGGGCCATCAACCTTCACAGCCGGACCAGACTACCAGAATGCTTTTACCACGACTGACTACGTACCCTCTGCAACCGAACTTCGGCACACCACCCTTCGGGATTGCTCCCCGGCGTCGGATCGGAAACAATCCGGCGTCGAATCGGAGTGTGAATGCTCCTCCCGGGCTTCTCACGCGGCGGTCTCCGTCACGTCGTAGCCAGTCTTTGTCAAGTCGTCTTGGAGGACGAGTTAACAACCAGCGCGACTGATGGAGGTGAGGTCACTGGACGTCCGCTCTGTGTAGATATCCCTCATCCTGTTTCAATGCTTAAGAACGAAGTCTGTGTGGCGTTTATTGTTGCGTGTACGTTGGCTCTCGTTGGTACAGGAGCAAAGGTTTCTATCGACAGTAGGTGATTTAAGCGCTTGCTGGGACGCAAAGTTATGTTTAAATGCGACGAAACCTCACCATTTTGTGCAGTGAGTGGCGAGGCGTTGAGTCCTATAGGAGTGTGTGATTGGGAAGTTGAACTGGATAGAGCCATTTTTAAAAGCAGAATTCTTCGTTATCGTTAGCTGTATCCGTGACGTCATTTTAGTAATAAACTTTCTGAAGCTGTGTGGAGCAACAGTCTACTGTGGAAGTGCTCAGGTTTCTTCGAGCGTATGATTGGGCCCAGCCTCACGGAAAGTTCGTGTGGCGCAAAAATGGTTTGGTTTGGTTTATAGGATTTAACGTCCCAAAGCGACTAAGGCTATGAGAGACGCCGTAGTGGAGGGCTCCAGAAATTTTGACCTCCTGGGGATCTTTAACGTGCACTGATATCGCACAGTACACGGGCAAAAATGCTTTTTTTCGTGTATCCAAAGATACTGATGTGCAGTCATGGACTGCAGTGTGCGTCCCGGTTTTCGCTACGCCTGCCAACCGTGAATTGTTTGAAGCACTAGTGGAACACGTACATTCGACCTGCTTAAAGGCCATCTTATTGTGCCGCACTGTCTGATACCCGTTTTTGAGGGCAGCGCGGCGTTGTGGGCCATTGATTTGTCTTCTCAACCCGCCTGGTTGTCGAGCGGCTTAAAAATGATCTATGTGTTAACGCGATGCGCCTCCCGCTATAGCGTTAGTCGCAGCTGTCCCTATTGAACATGTCCAAGAGTACAGCGTTAGCGCTGTAGATATGAAAATTCAGGAGTTGTAGAGCCCTTGGGCTGCTCCCGCAATTCTTGCCTGGAAGAAAGACGCTACGTGGCAATTTTGTGTGAACTACCGCTGTTAAAATGCCATCACCAAAAAGAATGTATACACTTTGCCTCGCACAGATGACGCCATAGACTGCCTCTCTGGCGCTTCTCACTTTTCCTGCGTAAATATGCGATGAGGATACTGGCAGATTGCGGCGCATCCAGTGGACAACGAAAAACGGCATATTTGACGCCGGATGGACTCCTTGAACTTAATCTGATGCCGTTTGGACTTTGCAATGCGCCTGCGACTTTTGAGAGATTTATGAACACGGTATTGCATGGCATGAAATCGGACATTTGTCTATGTTATCTTGCAGACGTCATCAGTGTTGATAAAACGTTCCATGAGCATGACAACCACTTAGCTCGTGTGTTAGACTGCTTGCATAACGCCAGCCTCGTTCTCAATTCGAAGAAGTGCTGCTTTGGTGAGCGTCAAGCGTTGGTGCTCGGCCATCTGTTCGATGAGTAGGGCATGAGGCCGGACCCTCAGAAAACCGCAGCTGTGGAGTCCTTTCAACCACCCAGGACATGAAAATGAATTTATTTTAACATTTTTCGCGTTTTATTCACCGCATTGCCGACATTACCTATCCGCTGACTGCCTTCTTCACAAGGGAGCTTCCTTTGAATGGACTCCCTTGTGCGATGCCTCCTTCCGCCAGCTGAAGCTTCATTTGACCTCTACTCCCAGCGTCCGGCATTTCGAGCCCTGCGCACCAGCAGAAGTTCATACTGGTGCTAGTGCTGTTGGCATCGGCGCTGTTCTCCGTCAACGCGACGATGATCGGGAGCACTTTCTTGCATACTGGAGCCGCTCCCTCAGCAAACGAGAGCGCAACTAGGATGTTACGCAACAAGGACGCCTTGCTGCGATCTTCGCCGTTCAGATGTTCCGATCATACCTGTAGGGCCGCCCATTCACCACTGTGGCTATCACTCCCTCTGCGCTGGCCCCTACATCTATAGAAGTACGATTTCACTGTCGTATACAAACCGGGCCGCGACACGCCGATGCAGACTTTCTTTCGTGAATGCCACTTCCGTCAACCGATTGCGACACATACAATTTCGTACGTTAAATCTCAGCCATACTTCCAGAGCTTCCTGATGTTCAGCTGTTTAAAACTGAGCAGCGCGAAGATCCGGCTCTACACCTTTCGGTGGCTCCACGCGCAACCAGGGAGCTACAGGACGTTTTTTGTATCTGCGATGGTCTGTTATGAAAAAAGAACTACTCCCTGGTGGGCCCGCAATACCTTCTCGCCGTTCCAACACCTCTGTGCTCCTTCATTCTGCGTGTCATGCACGACGACTCTCCCTCGGGACATGTGAGATCAGCTCGTATGCTCCATCGAGCTCAAGAGCAATTTTACTGCCCGACACACGACACAGAACTTTATGTGGCCAGTTACACACCATGTAAGCGCCACAAACGCCCTCCACCTGGCTTACTCCACCCTGTGACGCCTCTCAGCAGTCTGTTCGAGCAGGTTGGGATTGATCTGTTTGAACCTCTTCTCAAATCACCAAGCGCAATCGCCGGATCGTGGTCTCTGCGGACTACCTGACACGTTATTGTGAAACGGCTACTGCGCCATAGCTTTTGCGCATGAAGCGTCGCTGTTTCTTCCGAACTATGCACTCTTACAGCATGAACCACCGCAAGTGGTAATCAATGACCGCGGCCGCAAATTCAGGGCCAATATCGTTGGAAAGCTGTTAGGTTTGTGCTTTATTACCTACTTGCACTCCACGCCATATCAGCCGCAGACATATTTATTTACATAACGCATAAGCCGAATACTCACATACTTGTCATGTACGCGGACTCTGACCATAACAACGCCGACAGAATACTGGCCTTCATCGCACACACCTTCAATACCGCAGCACCTAAAACCACTGGATACAGTTCATTCTACCCCTTGTACGTTCGCCCGCCTCACTGCAACCTGTACACTATCTTCCCATTTTCTCCAAGTGACAATCTGTGTATCATCGAGATCGCCTCTTTAGCTGAAGAACCTCGTCGGATTGCCCACCAGCGATCTATTGCTTTTCAAGATCGCTTCAAGCACCGCTACCACCGCTACAAGCGGCATGTTGTCTACGCACCGGGCGATATTGTCTGGCTTTGGCGCCCGGGCCGGCATCGCGGCTTGCACCAAAAGCAACTGGCCGTATACGGTGGCCCTTAGAATCAGTGACCTCACATATCAGACTGGGCGCCTCAGCGCAACTCGTCGCCTTTCCGCCGTTCCGTCTGAAGCCATTCCACTCTCGGGACAAAATATATCTAGCACGGCGAGCTTCGTCTGCGCAGGGAAAAATGCTACGGACGAGCCAAGACGAAGGAGTTGAGGTGCGAACGTGGTGCATATGAGGTCGGTTCAACCTCATCGGGAACTGACTTCGTACGTCTGGCGTGAAGCTATCTAGAGCAGAGCTTTCGCTTCCGTAACACTATTGGCAAACGCCGGTCTTACAGAGAAGCAGAGCGAAACCACCCATTTGCAACATTAGGCCGATTACAGGTGCTGCTTGGGGACGTTTTCCGTTCGAAAAAATGGACAAGAAATCGGGAATTAGACCTCACACAGAAGCTTGCCACAATATTTCGTTTTAGCACCTTGGTTACTTAATATAGCATCCTTACCATTGGCGCAGAGATATCTGAAATACCAGAGGCGCAGTTTATTATTCACGCAGGTGGTGTCATGATTTGGTCTACTCATAATAAGCATTAGGCACAAAATATTTATTTCAATAGGCCTTAAATACACAAGCTGAGTGCGTCCATGACGCAGTCCTGAAATTGTCAACACAAAAGTCTCGCTACATTCATGTTGAAAGCAGGAATGCAAGGAAGCAATCGGCAGCGAAAAAAATCATGCAAAAGGTTCGAAATACGTCGCTACAAGAGGTAGACGAGTTAAAAGTTCGTGGCCTAGACAACTGAATTTTCAGAGTTACATGCAATACAACACAACACGCCCCACCCGTAACAAACACGAACGGACTATCTTGATGCCACGATGCCGAACAAAAGCATATTCTTGTTCCTTCTTTCCACGCACCATTTCCGAATGGAACCGACTGCCAAGCGATATCACCAACCTGGTATCTTCAGAATCTTTCTTGTCTGCTGTTTCGGCTCATGTATCGCAGTAGCGCGTCTAGTACACAGTGTATTTCGATTTCCTTGTTTTTATTCTGTTCACTTAGTCTGTTTGACGTCGGATGATTTGCCTGTACTTTTTTGCTTCGCGTTGGTCTTATTGAATTTTGTTCTCGTACTGTAATCGCCCTTTATTGCTGTTATTTGGTTGTTACTACTTTGTAATTTGTTCTTTTTTTTTCTTTGTGCACTCCTGCCTTGACCGCCAAAGGGCAGTTGGCAGTATTTATGAAATAAATAAAATAAATAAATAAATATGGCAAGGGAAACATTGGCTCCAAATGAAGGAAAAAGCAGCAGCGGCTTGTTAGAACTTGGTCAACACATTTTGTCTAGGGAACGAGGAGCCCTAACGGAGATGTCAAGACGCCTTGGACAATCGGTAGTTCAGGCCAGGACACTATATGGGCCCAGTTTCAACGACTGACGAGGTGACGATACGCGGAGTAGCAAGCTCGAAATAGGAGTTAATTGTGCATCATCACGGCGTTCTAAAAACTTACCCAAATCCCGATTCCTCCAGGAATTTGCATATCTAAATGGACTGACAGAATTAGTTGAACAGCGCGGGGCAGCAAGATATCTGAAACAAAAGTACGTTGTGCCCATAGCATTTTTGCACAATGCGGCTGACTCCCCTCCATGGGATATCACGAGTATTACAATAAACAAGATGATTCCTGGGGCATTTAAGGTATTGATATTAAATAAATAAATAAATAAAGAGAAGCCGATAACTCGACCTCTGGTTGATGCATGCCCAAGGAAAATGTATTGCATATACGGACGTGTCGATTACACCAAAAAGCGCTAGAACAGCACCCACGAGCCCGAAACACAGACAACGTGCATCACGAATAACAAAAAGACTATCCAGACCCACTTGTGACAAAACTTTGCGCAATTCAAGGCGCTATAGAGGCCATAAATAAGATAGTCTATAACACAATCTCAAATCTACGCAGACTCTTTAGCAGCCATAAAACATCTGAAAAAGTGACAAAGAAACTATGTCTAACTCGTGAGATCCATGCACTCCATAGGAAAGAAAGATACGCATTTAAGTACACTGGGCACAAGACGATGCTGAGTTGAACGAGAACTGCGCGCGAAATACAGGAACGACCACAGAAGACACGCACAAAGCGTTGGTATACTGACAACGCTAAGAGAAAGGTAGGTAACCTTAGACACAAAGTTCCAAACAATAACGCATCCCCCGTCACGCTTCCTTTTGATACCTGTTCCGCTCTCCTCATCTTTGAATCCTTATTGAGGAAAGTACACGTGCCCTCATTCCCCCGTGCGCTTGCCACTTCCATAATAAATTAACGAGATTGGAGGAGGCACCTCCGAGGAGGATAAAGGCTGGGTGGCCCTTTCATAGTCGTTTGTGCACAAATGGGGCACTCAAGGCGCCGGACTCACAACTGGCCCTGGGTGTTGTACGCCGGCTGCAGTGGTGGATGCTCGCCACATGCTGTGGACATGTGCACGGATAAGAGCTTCAAAAAACACGGATTCATAGCAAGTGCGACGGAAGGCAACAAAGGGGAGGATTAATCCAAATGGCTGACTGACAAAAAGAACACCAGAAGCCTTCTCCAGTTCTTGCCCAAAAATACTGTACATGAATTCCTGCAGCATACTAAAAACCAAAATTATGCTGTTATGACTGGTGTGTGTAATAAAAAAAAACACTTTTCTCCAAATATTGAGACGCTCCTTAGGCATCCCAACCACACTGAAGTTGCCATTTGAGCATTCTGTACACGGGGCATTTGGTGAACGCGTAATAGGACATCATGACACTGTGGGTTTGGGATAAAGAAAGACCACTTACTCACTGTTTACTGCGAAACATTGCGTGAAATAAAGCAAAACTGCGTACTACAAAACTATTGCCCATTGCCATGATACAAGGAACACTGAGTCCTCAGCTTCAGCTTTTTATTTCTTTCATTGGCGGTCAGTTCATCATGGAGAATATAATTGGTGCAACACAAAGTGAACAAGAGGGGGGAGCCTCAGGGCGAGTAGCCAAAGTTTCGACGAGATGATTTGGAGAAGTCTACTCAAGTCCTCTCTTTGAAACACTGGCTAAGCGTTCTGAAGCGCTCCCTTGCATTCTTTGCTTTTGATGTATTGCTTTGATGAATCCATTGTTTTCCCTTTTTTTTACAATAGCTACAGACAGCACGTTTAAATCGCCTTTTATACCGAAAAAAGGGCGCACAAAAATTGCTATTAAAGTTCGCGTGCTTGACGGTGACACGCTGTCTGCTACGTAACAGCACAGCCAGAACTCATGTCCGCTCCACAAACAGCAGTCGTTATGATGAACATAGCGCAAATATATCGAGCCAACAACTCGCCCAAAAACTTGCCAAGAAATAGCTATCGTCGGCCAAACAAAAAAAGCCTTTCCATCCTTACGCCTTTCATTCAAGGAAACAGAATTATCACTACCTTCCATTTGCTTCTTTCTTTCTCCTGTCTCTCATTTTCTTTATATTTATGCACGCTGCTGTGCCGATCTCGGAAGGAACAGCAGTACAAACGCTACTCAGTGAATGTTTTTCTTTCTGTCTGCGTTAATATTTGCCCAGTGCAAATGACGCGTTTATTATCGATGAAATTTTATCTAATCATGGAGATCTTTTTCTCGCTACTGAACTCAAACTTATCACGTCAAGAGCTGAAAGGGCTCCTTCATGGTAGCTGAGATGAATGTGAGCTATTTCCCTACCCTGATGTACCCGCATGAACAACAGTATTGACGCAGAGGTGGTTAGCTTTCAAAAGTATACCACGCTGGCTTCACGAGCGTTTTATTTTCGTCCTTTTTTGGATTATAAATCCCAGGTTGTTACTTAATGAAGCTTCTCTATCACCAGAACGCATTTATGTATGCACAGAGACAAATATTCCAGACAACGCAAAGACGTCCTGAGTTTGACCTCAGAATGTTCAGGAGTAGTACATCAGGATGACCCTTATGTAATACCCTGTAAAAAATTCTTAAAGGTCAAACAAATGATGATGACGATAATGACTACATCCTCAGAATATCTCGAACTGGTTCACAAGCAGTCCTTTGGGATCCAATTGGCAGTCCGTTGGGCATAATTATGATTTTTTGAGTCAGGTTTCGGATGGTTTGAGTAGTACGTCAGGATATATATCAAGAGCTTTTTTTTCACATGTGCGCAGTACTCAAAGTTAATAGGCGAGAAGATACCCATAATAACCAAAACAAACAGGCACAGCGCGGGTTTACTATGCCCACGGCTGCAGACAGCTATATCACCCTCTGGAGATGTATTCTGCTCCTTCAGTTGGATAGATGAGTGTTCCAAATTCTACAGTCCCACCTACTCATATAAATGCGCTATTTAATTACGTGTAACAGCAAACATATCTTATAGCACCTCCTCAAGGCAGATAATTTTTGGGACGACAAAGGCTTTCTTCACGCAGGAAACATGATTATTACTCAAGGCACACAATTTTCGGGGTCACAAAAAATCTTCCTTCATTATGTGTTCATGCAGTTAACATGTTACTGTTGCTATTGGCTGCTTACATCGAAGAAAACCCCGGACGTAACAGCTGGTCCTTATCTCAACAAGCATCTTTCAATGTCACCTCTACGTTGGAAAAGCTAAAATCCGGAAAATCTACCCTCTTAGCTGAGTCGGTCAGTTCATTCCAAATTTAAGTAACAGAAAACGACCTAAGCTTCAAGACATAACAGAAAAAATAATGAAGGTAGAAAGCGATTGTTGTTCCTTGCGGTGTTTTAAAAATCACGCCGAAAACGTGCAGGCATTCGCAACTCAAAATAACCATGAAATAGATAGCCTGTCATCAAGAATCGATGAGTCTGAGAATCGCGCTCGCAGATCTTAACATGTATTTTTTTTCCGCGTGAAACACAGTGACAAAGAATCCTGGTCGCAATCCGAAACAGCAGTGCTTAACGTGCGCCACTCGAAACTGGACATCTCCATCTATGGACGTTGAAAGATCGCACAGAATCAGTCAATTCGATTCTAATAAAAACAGGCCCATTATTGTTTGCTTTTTCTACTTTAAACTTAACGAAATCTACCTATCAAACGCAAAAAAGAAAGGTTCAGATAACAGCACATCTGAAGATTTTTCTTCTGACACTCGTGTTGCGCGCAAAAAAGTGGCTGCATTGATTTTGCTGAAACACAAAACCGAATAAAACGCCGCTATTACAAACTGTTTATCGACGAAGCGACACACGTTTTCGACCACACCTCGCAACAGATTACCTTACTCAGTCCTTAACTAGCATGGCATGCTACTCCGCAACGCAAAAAGAATCGCACCCCGAATTCCCTTCTTTCTTTCTTTGGAGGAGAAATTCGAGGCCCGTGTACTGTGCGATGTCAGTGCACGTTAAAGAACCCCAGGTGGTCGAAATTTCCGGAGCCCTCCACTACGGCGTCTCTCATAGCCTTATTCGCTCTGGGACGTTAAACCCCATAAACCAACCAACCTTCTTTACGCAAACGTTAGAAGTATCATGTCAAAACGTGACTCACTCTATCATCTTCTTAATGCAACCAATTGCATCATACTCCTCTTGACCGGAACCTGGCTAAACCCATCAAAAGCCGACCGCGAGCTGTCATCTTGTCTCCCCAGCTTTGACATATTTCGTCGCGACCGTATTAATAAGCGTTGCGGCGAAGTACTCAGAGCTACACGAAACCAGCTGCAGTGCTCTGTTTCCAACATTCCATCATTTTAGAAAAAACCGTTCGTATCGTGCAACGCATCGTACCCACCATTTATTTTTGGAGTTTTTTACCGCCCGCGACAACACGAACCAACTTTCGTAATGCACTTTCACGAAGCCCTTCAACAAATTACCAGGTAACAACCTCACGTCCCTATTGACTATTGGTTGATTTTAACCTTAAGCATCGGATTCCATTCGACCTACCACGACGTAAAGAAATTCTACTGTGTCGTCTGTGACTTGGTGTAGCTTCACTATCCATTACTCTTTCTTAATCGGAATGGCTGATAGCCCTGCATGTGCCATCTGCGGGTATGACAGAACTATAACCCACATTCTTTGTGAATGTCCTGCCTACAAAGCGGAAAGGCAGTCTCTCAGCCCTGCGCTGGAGGGTCTGCATCCGCGCGCACTGACGCAAATGAAGATTCTCGGCCACTGGCCGCGGCGATCGTCGGCGGTGAAGGCCTCCAAGGCACTGCTCCGCTTCTTGCGAACTTCTGGCCTGCATGATAGGGAGTGACCTTAACGTTCACTGACTTTTCATAGTGACTTCAATTTTTTGCTATTTTCTTTTCTGTTTCATTTTTTATCCCCTCACTCCTTTCCCCGCGTGTAGGGTAGCAAACCGATTATTCTTCCGGTTAACCTCCCTGCCTTTACTCTTATACATCCTCCTCCTTCTCCTGAACCTTCCTGGAATAGTATGTTCTGATTTTTCAGAATTGTTATCGAACCACAGCACCGAAAACAACTTTGTAATTTCATGCGTAACGCTAGGATTATTTAAGCTCATTTCTGAACAAACCAGACACACCGACCGCTCATCTGATATTCTTGTTTTGTTGCCCACGCCACACCCCGATCGCCTTGCATTCACCCCTTCCTGTGGGACTGCCCTGCTCTCAAGCGTGCAAGGATCCGGCACCTGAAGGCAGCTGGTCTTTCACCGCGCAACCCTCCTTCACATAGCACATGTGTCTGTCTCTTCTTCCGTTCCGTCGGTCAGCCCCACTTTGTCTTTTTTTCTTTCTTGCATTTTCACAACGGGTACAAAGAAGTAAAACATGTCAGCAACACTTGCACTGACACGGCAGGTTAAAATTTTTTCTGTTCAACCAAATCATCCAACACATCTAACCAAGTTGGCTGATCAGGCAGTGCCTGATACACTTCTCTCAGACGTATGACACCTTCAATGAAATGCTCGCGTGGAGATCTCACAGGTACTTCTGCATTGTTGAATTGTGTCCTTGTTTTCCATAAACTATGGCGGCCAAGGAGCATAATAGTCTCATAAGGGATGTCCTGTTTTCCTACCGGTGTGAACCTGATGCCATGCGGGTGTAGTGGTAGATCTTTCTTTAAAGGGCCACTGCCCAGGGTCCGGACATTTTTGAAAAACAAGCCCACTGCATAGATGAGGCATCGAAGATAACCTCTGCAAAATACTAGAGCCATGCGCGCCCCGAAAAGGTGCGAAAATTCAAATCAAAGCCCGTTCGTTCCTTCCTTCCTTCAAAAACGGGCCCGGCCCACTACTCTGCACCCCGCTGACGTCAAGGGGGGCTACTTTCGCTAAAGGCACTCCATTGGTGCATCGTTCTGACTGACGGGAGAAGGTTGGGCGTAGCCTTGGCGTCGCGTCGTCTGCACAAGGCTTTCCGCAGCGCCTTCTGTTCTGGCTCATGCCTACAAACCCGCATGAAGGAACAAAAAAAAAAACTGCGGAGGGAGCGTGCGGCGACAGCCTTGAACCCTAGCCATAGAAAGTTAAAAAAATAGTAAAACTGAGGGAGTTGGTTCGCCCCCCCCCTCTCCCCCCCCGCCGTGATCACGTCACGAGACGCTCTGCGTGCGCGCTCCCTTCTCAGTTTTTCTTCTATGCGAGCCCCCAAAACAAGGTTTTAATTAGTAGTGCAGCAGAGCCTTTCCCTCGCTCGCCCACTTGACCGCTCCGCACACACACCACTTATCTTTCGTGCATCTTGCGTACGCCTCGACTCCAATGAATGACATATGCTTTGGAGCGGAGAAAAGACACAAACACACAGAACACAAACACGCATGGAGAAAAGCAAACGGGCGGTTGCCGGTTCCGCGCTTCGCCGTGTGTTTTGAACACAACCGACTTCCGCCCCTCCGCTCGTGAAACGGTGGGGAGGCCTAAAAGAAAATGAAAAGGTGGCTCGTTAACTGGGAATGACAAACAGATGTATGAAAGGATGCGCTCGCTAACAAGTCTAGGTGGTCGAGCCGATCGCGCCTCTCGATCGTTCAGTGTGCGGAGAAAATGCAAAAACCAAGAAAAGAATTCTATTGAAGGCGGGGCCATGACGTCGCCCTGTGACGCACTCCACAGACACCACGCCTCCGGCTTACACCGGAGAAGGAAGGGGTGATTTTGCCTTGCCGAGCCTACTCGACGAGGAGCGGGAGAGAATTTCGAGGAGGGAATGGAAGGAGAGGAGGCTCGCTCAAAGAGAGGTAGAGAGTGTCTGCTGAGCTGGGGTGGGCACGGGCCCTTTAAGGTTCTTTGAAGCACACCCCAGAAGAAAAACTCATCCACACAATCTAGAAACACGTGATCTATTGTTTCAGGTTTTTTACACATCGTACCATTCACAAAATACCTTGGCGGAGTGACGATACTATCGCTCACTTCTGGACTTCACAAAATAAGCTAACCTCTTTGCATCACTTTAATCACTACTGCATCCTTCATAACTCTTTCTCCCAATGATGCCCCCAGGCAATAAAACTCGACAAAAAAAGGACCGTGAAGAAAACATTTCTAGCTAATTTTCGTGAAAACTTTTTTACTTGGTTTTTCACAAGGAGGTATGAAGCCAAATGGATTCTGCTTAAAAGTGAGATGCATAGACTGGCATAAGCATATATTCTCAGTTTCACTGCTACTAAGCGAGACCATTCATCATTGTTCAACAAAACATTAAAATTCCGTGACAACAAGAAAGTGACAGTTCCGGAATGCTAAGCGCGTTAATAAACCAAGCGCATGGCAAAAATATTGCACCACAGACAGCAGTTTAAAACCCCTGCAAAGAAAATTAGGAGTCACCTTTCGCTTCGACTTTACCTCATATTGTTACGTAGCCGTTGGGGCTCGTAACCGAAAGGCTTTAATGGTTGACGTGGACGGCACCGGAGAACAAGCCAAGAGCACCCAGAGGAGGCCGGAACCGATCTTCTTCTTCTTTCACTCGGCGGTGCACGCGACTTGCGAAGAGCAGCCGCCTAGTGGCTGCTTGTGGAAACGTGGCGCACTAACCCCGTGCAGTTCTGTACGACTATTAGCCCCAAACCCCATGAAAATTTATCGTTACGAGAAAACCATGAGAATCTTATTTTCGAAAAAGGTATCCGGAATCTTCTTAACACTGCTTATCTGTTACGTATTTACCCCTACACCCAGGAAATCAACCGCCTCACTTTCCGCCCTCCAAATACTCGTTTAACGTTAGCGGCATTGCAAAACTAATTGACTGAAGTTAACTTCCTCTTTAGGTACAGATAGTATTAAATCGAAAACATCAAAAAGTATTAAACGTAGACCTAAGACCATTTTGCCCAACATTTTTCAGCAGTCCCTCTCGTGGGGTGTGGTTCCTGACGACTGGAAAGAGGAAAAGGTTATTATAGTACCAAAAAGAGCTGATCCGTTTTCTGTTTATAATTGTAGGCCCGTTTCCATCAAATTTAATGGTGCGCATAGGATAGTCTCAAATAGTAAAATTGCTTCTAGTTCCAAGCTTTTTTGTCTTAACGAGCGCGGTTTCTGCAAAGGACACTCTTGCGACGCTGAACTAGCCCTATTTATAAATCATATAAGCGCTAACATTGACACCAACACCCCGGTCGACGCCTTCATTCTGGATGACGAAAAAGCATTCGATAAAGTACCCCACAAACGTCTGTTTCTAAAGCTTTCGTCTTTGTCCCTCAGTGAACAACTGCCTAATTTTTAACCAACCGTAATCAATTCGAACAAACTAACAACGGCTCCTCCCTCTTGTCCCCCGTTATTTTAGGTGTGCCACAAGGCACAGTGCTCAGTTCTTTTTTATTATAAATTTATAATAACGATCTTGCAAATAACGTCTCAAATATCAGCTTTTTCCCAGAATACTCTGCGATCTATCGCGCTATTAGCAAGATAACAGAAATTAATCCACTTCAGGCCGATCTTGAACACATCCAAATTTGCTCCGAAAAATGGCTTATGTTTTTAAATACTGCGAGTTTGGGAACGCCCGGCGCTGGCTTTATTGCCACCGTCGGGACGACAGCGACAATCCTGGTGGCGAGTTTGAGGGAGGACAGGCGACGGGCAGAAGGCTTGAGGCGCAGCACGTGGACTGTCTCGACGCCACTACAGGGACGGTTCGTAAGAGGTAATGCCGGAGTGCTACGATAGTTAACGGGGGACGCTTGTTCAAGCACTGTATATGGACCAATATAGCGTCTCAAAAATTTTTACACAACGTTTGAGTGCGTACTAGTGTCCAGAGCAGCAAATCATCCCGAGGGCAAAAAAACAGGAATGATGGGTAAGGCCTTTGCGGTGCTTGCAGGAGGCCTGGGGAGCTTCTGTGTTCAATCGCGCAGGTTCACGGCATTGGGCGAGGCGGGTAGTGAATTGTTCGTGGAAAGGTGCTGAAGAGGGGAAGGGGACAGAAAAAAAGATGCCTCCTTGACGACGGCAGGGCTATGGCCTGAAACAAAGGAAAACAACGAGTAACGGGTTCTTCGTTGTAGCGCAGAATTATAGGCAAAGGTAACAGATGGAACCACTTAGTCTCTGTCCGTATCGTCAGGTTGAATATTAGTGGAAAGCATGTTCGAAAGGGTTCGATTGAAGCGTTCTGTGAGGCCGCTGCTTTCGGAGTGGTAACTGATGTTTTGTCGCGGGTTGTATTCAAGGCATGAAGAACTCGCTCTGAGATGGCGTAGAGGAACGCATTGCCACGGTCGCTAAGGAGAACAAGACGGGCTCCGTGGCGCAGAAGAATGGCAGGCAGAAGAAAATGGCCTATCTCTGCCGCGGAGCCTGAGGGAAACCTAACAAATGGAAGCAGGGAGTTGCAGTAGGTTTGGTTAGGTTGAATTCAGCATCCAGTACCTTTCTTTGACGTTAATAGCCGAGTTCATCAAAAAAATTCTTGACTAAAAAGTTATATCGGGTACCGTAAGAGCACATATAAGTGACCACTCTCTGATAGCATAACTGACCCGTTACTAGTCTATCACGCTGTAAGCTCAATAAGAGATTTTAGTGCGAATAAAAGAGAATATTTTCAGTCTAGATGCACAGATGCACATACAGCCTAGATTCGCTCTAAATCAGTACTGATGGTTCAAGCTGTGTGCAATATTTAGGTCCAATAACACTTGAGGCGCGCTTTAGCGCCGAGTTTTAGAACTTTCGAGCCAGTTCAAATAGAAACTTCTGTAACATTGATGGGCTTGAGATACGACTGATCAAGCAGGTTCTGGACCTGATCTTCACTGGACTCTCTCTATCCGCATGAAGGCGATGACAGAAGGGCACGCTCTAGTTACAGAGATATTTCAAATTTACAAGTTTTTACTAAAGGCCCCAAAAAATATTCCATTCTTGAGTAAGGAACACTAAGTAATCACACATGTGCAATTCGCGCATGTGTGTTCAAATAATATAAAAATAAATTCAGAGCATTAAATATTATGAGACGTGTTTTGAGCGAGAAATATGCGCCATGGGCAATAGACTTTTCCAAGGCCTTAGACACTGCTAAGAATAACATTCTGTTATTAAATTTGAATCGTTAAGGTTTCTGGGGCGTTATTGTTCAGTAGCTAAAATCCGAACTTCAATGTAACTGCTAGCAATATGTTTATAATAATCATTCGTCCTGGGCAATAAAGATTCATGCAGGACGAGTACCTCAGCCATGAGACATTCTGCTTGGACGAAGCCTTCTTTTTTTGGAAATTCAGTGTAACGTATTTCTCCCAAAAAGGTCTTCCCAAGACAACAACAAATAAAAAGACGTAGTTTTGACGACCTCTGTTTTCTCCACTCACACTTAAACCTTACTTTGTGGAACCTATCATTCCAAGCTACTTATATGTGCCATGAAAGTGGTGATAATCTAAGAGTGTTCTCGACGTGACTGTCTTAAGTTCAAAGAGGGCAGTTATGCTACAAATATACCTTAAATAGGTATTACCAATATTTTATGTTTTAAGAGCAAAATAATATTGGTTATGGGCTAGTATCTTCCTACGCTTAACAAGATAGAGCGCTTTTCTGCACTGCGACTTTGGCTGGCTCGCAAACAAAAGATGTAGAATAGAACAGCCTGGTCTGAAAACACTGAGAAAAAAACTGATGTTGGCTCATATAGAGAGACTAGTGTTTTCTTAACACAAATAGGCTAATTAAAATAAAGCTTTTATTAGAATCAAAGTGTGAAATGGAAATTGAGATGTCGCCACCACCCCCTATTCTAGTATGCCAACTATTCAATCAAGACACTTTTTTTTCGCCGAAATCTGACTCTTGGGTAGGCCACCACTGACTCTTAAACGAGGAACAAAGCAGACTTTTAAGACTTCTCGGCAGAGTTTAAATAGAGCGGCGAAAAGAATATTTCCTTTAAATGCGAAATTCTCAGCACTGAATTACACTAAATTGTAATTACACTAATTGTAAGTTACAGACACAAAAATTATTGTGTGAGAGCGAAAACCTAGCTTGCCTGAGAGAGCACATTTTTTGCATATCGGCTACGAAGAAAGCTCCTCACGATAACTGCATGCTGAGCAATGTGATAACAGTTAGTAACATTTTAAAAAATTGCGCGGAAGAAGCGATATTTAGCAGAAACTAACCGTAAGAATAGATGAGTTCTATTCGTTAAAACACAATAATTGAAATAATGTAATTAGCAATGAGGATAAGATAGTTAAGGGTGACGAAGCTTCTTCACCAATCTACAGTAGCTAACGTAAGCAGGACGTTAATGAGAGAGGGAGGAGTGCACAGGAATGAGGCATCCCGCCAGTAACGAAAGAGCACGTAGAAAGGCTTAGGAGCAATGGGAAGGGGGAAAGCAGATCTTGACAAAAAGGTAACTGTAGATCTTTTTAAGGACGGCAAAAAGATCCCTCTCCTATCTTCCTTTTCTCCTGTCGTCATTGTAATTCTGTTCACCCGGCATGTCCCAAGCGTTCTGTTCCTTCTTTTCTCATCCGGCGTACTGACAAAATATTCTTGAGACCTGAAGATCGAGCTTCTGACCTATGCCTAAACACCGACACCTCAGCGGGTGCGGCTACCACAAGCCGTTCGTGGATTCCATTCTCCGATGGTCATCACGCCCATCAGTACCGGCTGGTCCTCCTTGCTAAGGTCGGGCCGCCATCCTTTATGCGCGGGGCGTGAGTGAGTCGTTGGCTCGTGTTCTACGCACTAAAGTTTCAACGTCGCTTACGTCCCAGCGTGCAGGCTGCGGCCAGAGTTGGTTGTTGTTAAGGGGCAGCTCAAGAATTAAGTTTTTCCTGCTTAATATATGAAATTCTGCGAGCAATCTGCGACTGCTCTTACAAAGGCGATAGCGTGAACTTTGAAAGATGATCTAGGTATCCCAAGTAGGGTGTGAAAAATAAGCAGGCTCAATCCAACACACTTTCGGCACACGTAAATCTGTGACATTCAAGATCGTCCGCGAAGTAGGACAACTTATCGGAAGCGAAAACAGTTGAATGTCGCGCAGATATCTGGACTCCCTGATAATGCAGCTGTCATAAAACAAAATTGCAACGACATTAATCTTTCGCCTATATAATTGAAATGCATGGGACGATTAGTGCGACACAGTAAAGCTTTGTGCTTTCGACATGCCTTGAGAGAGCAAGACTTTCTTGCTTAAGCTGGAGCATCTAATATTTTCAACAACCTTTGGTAGGTGTTTCGTTTTTTTTTTCCACGTGATCCTACTACCGGATCAAGCGATGCCTTAAAACCCCAGACTTTTTCAGCACTCTGCCGTCGAAAGGTGCAGTGATATTCGTGCCTGCCGTGAGTGTGCAGAGTGTGAGACATACTATTTACTGCTGCGGCAATATTCTTTGACTTTTCTTGGACTCATGGTTTTTGTGGTCTTATGTTTTGAAAAACCCAGCAATGGTTTCAAGCTTTGTCAAGCGCCTGAAAGTTTAAATCATAGTAGAATTTCAAGAGAACGGCGGAGCATTCATCTATATTTCACATTGCTGTTCCTTGTACGAAATATTTATTCAGCAAACTGAGCCGATGCGAAGTATCCCGAAGATGTCCGAAAATTTCGAAGCTGCACGTATGATCGAGCCTTCACCTCTTAGGAAGCTCGAAGGCGGCGGACAATGTCGGCGGCGAGCTTCAGGGGAGCATCAGCAAATGTGCCTTCAAAGAATGTTACTGGTTGACTTCTTTCTGGGCTGTCTCGACATCACCGTGGTCTGCGTTGTGAAATGTTTGGAAGCGGCATAGCGTCACCTCGCTTTCTGACATTTTTGTTTTCAAAAGGTTCCTTATCAGTTAATACGGACGCTTTTTCGTTAAAGGCCGTTAATTTCACAATACAGGGTAACCTCTCTTTATCCTCGGTGCCCATTCAAAATAACAGAAAGTTTGTCAATGCGTAAACCGCAGCGGTGGCTTAGCGGTAGGTGCAGGGTTAACAAGCTGTATAGAAAACAAATTTATACGCAAACTACCTCTGGATTTCAGGTGTTTTCGCACCATACGAGAGCATGGCCTAGTCACGAGACATCCTCTTTAAACGAGGTTCGTTTTTTTGTAGAACTCTAGTGTTAAGCGTTTCGTCGAACAGCGCCTGCACAAAATAACCCTGCATAAAAAGACACAGACCGATTTACGCACGTGGCAGGCCCGACACAAAGAACCCCTTATTGCCACGGCGCTATTCATTTGACAGTTTAGTCTCTACCACCACCACCGGACGGTTTTTCGGCCAGATTAACTTAAGTACAAGCGTCACTTTCCATATCGAGAGACTTTTCAGTGTTTCTTGGTATGGCACTTAATAAACGTGTTTCTATGCTACGCACGCACCGTCATCCCAACAACCCTTTGTCCGCTCTGTGCCGTGATAGTTCCGAATTGCAAACCCTCTTTGTCTAGTTACCTTGAATTCGTTCATAATGGGCTCAGGGATCTACGACCGGCCCGAGACGCAAACAATGCACGCGATCCAACAAGGCTTTTCGCAGAATTTGTGACAGCCGCCTCTGTTGCAATTATTTTTTTATACATACCGTTCTGGCTTTCTGGCTTTTGTCCGCAAACTTCGGACACAATGCGTCAGTGGTTAGCATATGGAACCAGGTACGTTCGTCTACGCTTGCTTACTGAAAAACGGGTAAGCACGTGGCGTCACACGGGTGGCTGTATTGAATATATACAGCACCAAATTAACAAGTTACTCCGCTTCGAAACCAAAAAAAAAATTATGCCACGAATGGAACATAGGCCTTAGGCGTTACAATTGTTGTGGATTTTTATGTGTATGCCTATTCCGGCACTAAGGACAAAAAATATTATCTTTCATACAGTCTATTAGACGCAATTTTCAAAACGGGTGAACGGAAGTTGGAATTCATGGCGCATAATCAGCTTTTTTTTTTGTTGCCAGAGGTGTATTTTAAAACTGTAAATCTATATATGCACAGTTTTTTGCGCACTGACGGGAGCCAACATGAGTATCTCTCGCGTTGTTTCAGCCTTCTTCGGGTCGGGTGCGCTTACCCATATTGAAGTGACCACTCCGTAAACTTAAACCGTGCTATTTTCTTTAATGCTTAAGCATTAGAAGGCACTGTGCAACCGGATATAGCGACAAGCACCTCGCGTGACCTATTACGAGGTGCAACCTTTGTGGCGTCATCACATTCTGCCCACAGAACTAGTAGGAAACTGCCGACCATGGAAATTTAGAATTTTTGTAATCATTGGTCGCGAGTGGCTGCTTGGGAACAGCAACTTCGGCCTCAAGAACCTCACCGGCGGCTGTGATTAAAGCAGCTACCTGCGCTGAGCTCCGAGTGCTACCTGAAAATGTAAAATAGAGAATGAGCAATTACGCTTATAAGGGTATTGAGCAAAGTCTTCTGCATACTAAGGAAAATGAAACGTTTAAGGGCGTCCTGCAGCAAACTGATGAGATACGGTCTCTGCTTTGCGACCTGGAGGACAGGACTCGTCGTAATAATCTTATTTTTCACGGTGTACAAGACAGCACTGAATTTTCATGGGATGAAACTGAAACAGAAATTCTAAAAATATAAACAGAAAACATTGACCCCGGTCTCACTGGGGAAAAATTGAACGTGCCCACAGACTGGGCGGCCCGTATTGTGAAAGCAAGAACAGACCGGTGATTGTTAGATTCAGTCATTTTAAGGTTCGGGATAAAGTCTTTCAAGAGCGATCTAAATTAAGACTCCGACGTTTCCGTCAGTGAAGATTTTTCCCCGACTACTAGGTATGCAAGAAAAAAGCTTGCAGAGTTTGCGAAGGCTCTTCCAGAATCCCCTTTTTTCCAACTTCGTCATGACAGGCTGCTTGTTAACAAAACTTTCTATGTTTATGACCGCGAAAGTGACACCGTGCACGCACAGACAGCTAGACATCCAACTGACGCCCACCAGAGTGCCCATGGGCCCGCTGCCAACACTCGCTCACACTCTAGCGCATCATCACCATGTACTGGGACGCAACTAGATAAATCCTAACAATTAATAAGCGGTACTTGTAAGCTTTCTACTATTTCATGCATCCCAATTATCTTCACAAACATTGGTAGCGTCATGAGCAAATGCGATGAACTAAACTCTGTTGTATGCGCAAGTGACGCTGACATCGTTGTTCCGACTGAGACGTGGCTCAGCGCAAATGTTTCTAGCGCGGAAATTTTCCTGGGACCAAAGAAATACAGTGTATACCGCGGCGATCGACACTCTCGACACGGCGGTGGCACACTGATAGCCGTATCAAACGAAATTCCCTCTTTGCCAATCTTTACTATCTGTGATTTGGAAATAGTCTGGATCTCTATCACCGTCAAAAGCATGCCAATAATCCTTGGTTGCTGCTACCGTCCCCCGAACGCTCCAGCTTCTTTTGTTGATAATCTTTATGACGCCATCAATTCAGTGCTTTCTCATTATCCCTCAGCCCCCATTGTTCTTCTTGGGGATTTTATTTTCCTAATATCATCTGGTCTGGTCCTTATCCCCGTCTCAAATCAACGTCTTCACAGTGCCAAGATTTTCTAGATTTCTGTTCAGCTTTTCATCTAACACAAGTTGTAACGTGCCCCACAAGATACAATGCACAGTCAAGTAATACGCTGGATTTAATACTTTGTACACACCCGGATTTCGTATCTCCTATCACCTACTTACCTGGCTTGAGTGATCACTCACTGCTTCATTTCGACGTCACCATTTCCATCCAACGTGGTAGTTCAGTGGTGAAACCAATTCGTGATTACAAAAAAGGAAATTTTGATGCTATAAACTTTAAGCTGGCCATTTATTTGGACTCGTATCTTGCAGAATTCGACCAGCGAAGTGTCCAAGAAAACTGGGACCTCTTTTGCAATAAAATAAAGGAACTCAAGAATGTACATGTACCATTAAAACATATCCGGTCTAACTCAAATGCTCCATGGTACACCAACACACTCAGACGCCTTTCCAACAAAAAAAAAGACTTTTCCGTTCCGCTAAGCGCATGAACAGTGCCGATCGCTGGGAAGCGTACTGGATGGCTGAAGTTCATTACCTCAAAGCGGTGCGTGACGCTAAAGACTTTTTCTTTAATAACACTCTTCCTTCAATGTTAAGAAACAGTCCGGGAAAATTTTGGAATATTGTTAATTCACGCGACAATAGTGCAATTTCGCTTAACAATGACGACGGTGAACCCCTATCGTCATCTGAGTGTGCCTGTACATTGAATAATGTGTTTTCCAAGAACTTTTCCTTATCAACTGGAAGTACGCTTGAAACTACTTTACAATATAATTTTCTTCCGATGCCTCCCATTGTCGTTGATCCTGCTGGAATTGTAAATTTAATTGCTTCATTAAAAGTTTCCTCCTCGTGTGGCAGTGATGGCATCAATTCTAAGTTCTTGAAACAAACCAAAATGTACTTGTCTGTATTTCTTGCTAAACTATTCCAGCAGTCGCTCGACCAAGGGATTTTGCCGATGGACTGGAAAGTCGGGAAGGTGGTTCCTCTTCATAAATCAGGTAGCAAATCATCCCCTTTAAATTATCGACCCATATCACTAACCAGTATTCCGTGTAAATTATTGGAGCACATATTATATTCCCATATCTATCATTTTTTGCACTCCAATTCCTTTTTTACATCTGTTCAACATGGCTTTCGCCCTTCCTTCTCATGCGGAACTAAGCTTCTTCATTTCACGCATTCATTACACAGCATACTTGATCGAAATTCCCAGGCAGACTGCATATTTCTGGACTTTTGCAAGGCCTTTGATAAAGTACATCATAAGCTCTTAATGACTAAACTGTCTGCTCTGAATCTTGGTCCTGCGGTACTAAACTGGCTTGAACATTTTCTGATTAATCGCTCCCAGTACGTCTGTATTAACGATTGTAATTCTTCCTTAACCGAAGTAACATCAGGCGTGCCCCAAGGCTCCGTTTTAGAGCCACTTTTATTTCTAATATACATTAACGACTTGCCAAGCTGCGTCTCTTCTTGCATGCACTTATACGCTGACGACTGTGCCATTTATCGCGAGGTTCGTAATGATGATGACATACTAATTCTTCAGTCCGATTTAAGTAACATTGCTCTTTGGTGCAGAAAATGGCGCATGGAACTAAACATTAACAAATGTAAAATAATGCGTGTCTCTCGACAAGGTGAATGTACCTCGGTGTACACACTTTTCAACACTCCACTTGAGTCCGTGCCTTCATATAGATACCTTGGCCTAACCATTTCTTCCACATTAAACTGGAAAGCTCATACTGACCATATTATTAGCAACGCCAATCGCACCTTAGGATACTTAAGACGTAATTTCAGTAAAGCCCCTACTTCATTAAAGCTTCTTCTTTATAAAACCCTTATCCGACCCAAACTCGAATATGCTGCCTCCATCTGGGATTCTAATCACAACACTTTATCTCATGCTGTTGAAATGGTGCAGAATAATGCTATTCGATTTGTACTTTCTAACTATAACCGAACAGCCAGCATAACGTTAATGAGGTCTAATGTCGGTTTGCCGTGTCTGTCTTTGCGCCGTAAAATTTTTCGCATTAGCTTGTTCAATGAAATTTTCTACCATGAGTCTCTACATAGTGAATTCATTATGTCGCCTAGCTACCGCTCCTCACGTGTCGACCACGGAAACTAGGTTGCTCTTCCTAATTGCCGCACTAACACCTTTT
Source organism: Amblyomma mixtum (assembly GCF_055824585.1). Lineage (NCBI taxonomy): Eukaryota > Metazoa > Arthropoda > Arachnida > Ixodida > Ixodidae > Amblyomma > Amblyomma mixtum. The sequence goes on along the minus strand of NC_143021.1, from coordinate 153,283,507 downwards.
ATTATTCTTTCTTGCCAAACACATCTAAAGACTGGAACCACCTTCCCGCTTTGATCGCATCCATATCAGACCACACTCTTTTTCAGGCAAGCATTGTCCAATCATTTTTGTGATGTCACCTAAGAGTTTATTAGTGCCTTTTTTTTTCCTTTCTGCCGTTTTTTCTGTTGTTGTTATTGTTATTCATGTCTTGTGTTGCTTTTCGATTTACTTTTCTAGTGCAATTATGTTCGTTTCCTCGCTTTTTTAGCCTTTCACGCTGTATGATTTATTTTGTATTTTGTACTATAGACCTGCCGCTTTCATGTTCTGTTGTTTGCTTTTTGTAACCCACTCCCCTCTGCAATGCTTCGGCGATTGAGGGTATGCGAAATAAATAAATAAATAAATAAATAAACCCATTAAAGTTATCGCGCCGCACCCTTAAGGCGCAGCTACAACAGAAGCAGAAGCAACACAAAAGGACAGCGCATTCAAACATTTCGGAGAGGAACCCCGAAGAGCTTTTCTTTATAAGTTTGCCAATGGTGCAGCCCACATTGTCACAAATAGGGTGGGCATGAAATCAAATTACAAACCAACGTGCCAAGAAAAATTGCATTACATGTGAACGCTCCGCTTCGCAATTTACTCAGCACAGCGTAAACTAAATGAACTTTTTTCTTAATGTGTTTTCACTGAAACTCTTAAATGCGTGTCATCTAACAACACGTCTATGTAGTGTGCGTGCGCATGCGTGCGTGCGCATGCGTGTGCGTGTGCTTGTGCGTGCGTGTGGGTGTGTGTTTGTGTAGTGTTAACGTAGACGCCTTCACAGAAGCGGGCGCGGCCAAATTCAAATGCGGCCTATGCTAACGTAAGGGCATAAAATCAGTTCCTCTAGATGTATAAAAAAAATCGAAAGCTCTACTTAGCAAGGCCAGGGTGACGGAAACAATGTGCATGGCTAGTGGTTAAGAACAGATATGCTTCTCTGTTACAAGAGCTCTTTGATGATGCATCTGAGAAACAGCCTCTCACGGAGAATCCACACAGCAGGACATATTTTGCTTCATCGCTGAAGATAGAGAAATGCAGAAAACGCAGGACGCTGGAATTTACTACCGAGGATTTTCCGCATCCTGAGGTATGTACACGCCGGCACGATGCAATTGACAAAGAAATTGCGAAGCTGGCAACAAGAACTGCACAGTTGCGCCTGAAGAAAGCGCGTGTAGCCAAACGGTGCAAGGGAAGCTAACAAAAACACAGAGACGCCTGTAGGGAGTAAGGCAGCAAGGTCAGCGGATGGTCCGAAATTTAAACCTGGCGATAGCACACCACTAGATAGATGGTTCCAGAAACTCTTTGGCAATCAATAGAACTCCTTTATAGCAGTACACATCATGGATAGATATAGCCGAAAAAAATCGCCAAGAGATTATACAATGAAACTGCAGAAAGCTCTGTAATAAGTTTCGGGAAACTAAGAAAAAAGGAAAACATGGCAAGCATCATTCACACATGCGCCATTCGCGCATGTGTGATCAAATAATATGCGCAAATCGCGCATGTGTGATTTTGGCAGCACCGACGACGCCTGAAGGCACCACTTTGACAGTTGCCTTGTCGACTACGCAGGTTCTTGGCGCAGCACTTCTTTATTTCCACGTCCCTCCACGTGTGGCACACATCTGGACCGACGGGCCAACGCTGCACGGTCATCACCGATAACCCTGATATCTACCTCGTCTGCTGGGTACCACGAGGGACTGTGACGTCACCGCTCGCCTATATAAACTCTGTGCTATCCCTGGACGCGCCATTTGGCAGCACCGACGACGCCTGAAGGCACCACTTTGACAGTTGGCTTGTCGACTACGCAGGTTATTTGCAGTCTGTCTGTTGTTTTTTTTTAGTAAGGGCGTCGTTGCTGCTGCTGAAGTGTTGTTGCATTGCCGTTACATTGACTTCTTTGAAATTCTTTGTAGATTCTTGTTCGTGGTAGCTCTTCTATCAGGAGGGCCTGTCTAGAATGGGAAAGGGCCCTAATTCATCTGAAAAGGGCGGGAGGAGAGGGCTGTCGGGGACAGTCGGGAGGTGAGGGCTGAGATGGGAGAAATGGTCAAAAGTATGGAGTATATTAATAAAGATCTTGAGCAATTCAGAAAAGACTTGGGGGAGGTCCTTGCCGAAAACAAACAACTTAAGAAGCAAAATTAGTGCCTTCGGAAGAAGTGTGAGGAAAATGAGAAACGCATAAAAGATCTTGAAAAAATGTTTGTTCACAACGAAATGCAACTTTGAGATCAAAGGTGTAATTCAAACAGAGACGGAGGATGTTGTCGAGCTTGTTGGTAAAATTGGCACTGCTGTCGGCGAACCTGTCTCGTCTTTAGATATTGAGGCCTGCCATCGTGTGTCAGCGCGGAATGCTCGACAGAGCGACATTGTTGAGCCCGAGCGAAAATCAAGAAACAAAAAAGTTCGCTGTGAGCAATATTGTTGTGCAGTTCAGAAGTCGCCAGAAACGTGACCAAGTTCTAGAAAAATCAAGGAAGAAGCGCATCACTAACGAAAGTCTAGGATTGTTTGACAGCCGTGCTGACGGTACAGATAGCTCTGCAAGCAGCCCTCCAGTGTTCGTCAACGAACACTTGTGTCCAAGCCTAAAAAAGCTGCTGTCATCGGCCATTGCACGTAAGAAAGCATGTGAATGGCGGTTCGTGTGGACACGCAATGGCAAAATATTGGCACGGAAAACTGAGGGTAGCGATGTTGTTCACATTGAGTCTGTGGACGACCTTACTAAGCTCTCCTGAATGGTTTTGTTAATGAAGCGGTGCAAATTGCAGCTACCATAAAATATTCAGTCTTTCTGATGTCTTATAACAGCAGTTTGTTGAACCTAGAACAGCTAAACTGTGCTCATCTGCAAACAGCACAGTATCCTTTATTCACCTTAACATCCGTTCTCTGGCAACAAAACACGATGAATTTGCTCTTTTCATTGATCAGCTTTCTTTCCGATTTAATGTTATCATGCTAACTGAAACTTGGTGCACAACGAGCAACTGTGCGCCTTTGTTACCTGGTTATAATAATTTTTTTATCAATCGAACCGACAAGCGTGGTGGCGGCGTTGGCATGTACATTTCTGACAGTTTATCAAGTGAGAAGGTGTCCCAGTTTACCGATATCACCAAACATTATGAAGCACTTTGTTTGCAACAAGAGAGCACTCTTTTCGCTGTCTTATACCGACCTCCTTCAGGCGATGTTAAAAGATTCATGGACTTTGTGGATAACCTACTCGAATATGTATCCTTCGAACGATTGCGGCTAGTTCTTGGTGGAGATTTTAATATTAATGTTACTGCAGGTAATACCTCTTCTACTGAACTGAACAACAAACTTGCAGCCTGTGGGTTTCAAAACGTCATTAAAACACCAACGCGTGTCACATCAACAACTTCATCGGTTTTGGACCTATTGATTACGAACAGCAACACACCAGTAACCGCAGCCGGAACCGTCAATTGCAGCCTGAGTGATCATTGTCCTGTTTTTATGGCTTATTCAGACGTCGCTGTGCGTCGCAAACCTTCTCGTTCAAAGTTCATTTTTCAATCTATAAATGACACCAGTCTCGATTATCTTAGGAACAAAATTATTAGCACTGACTGGTCTGAGGTTTTTGCAGAAAGTACTGCAGATAAAGCATACGACACTTTTATGACTATTTTTTCTGCCCATTACAAGGCATGCTTGAAACTGAAATCTGTTAGGCAGCGTCGATCGATAAGAAAACCTTGCATCGGCATCGAGCAGGTAAAAATGATTGAAGACAAAAATAAGCTTTTCGCTCTGTTCTTAAAAACGCGTAAGCCTTCCATATTTGCAGAGTTCAAGAAACTACGCAATCGAATCACATCAGAACTAAGGAAAGCCAAAGTGCAGTACTTTCAGCAGGTGATTCAGGATGCCTCGACATCTCGTCCTGATCGGATCTGGAAGATTGTGAACGACGCACTCGGCCTGCGTACAGCTGCGCCTAATCAGTTTCAGATGACTCTCGAAGGTCAACTGCTTACTGAAGGTGCTCTAGCAGAGCATTTCAACCCCCACTACATAACTGCCATGACTAACAATGCTGCTCCTTCTGTAACGTCTTGCGTCCTTGACGACAACCTCTTGAACACTGTTTTTATGGTGCCAACTAATACAGCTGAGGTTTGCAACATATTTACGCCACTGAAGAACAGTAAAAGCCTTGACATAGATAATATCCAGGTCCGACCGGTCAAATACGTCCTCGACGTCATCTGTCCAGCCCTCGTACACATTTATAACCTTGCTTTGGAGACGGGTTTTTTTCCACTAAACATGAAACGCGCAAAAGTTTCAGTTATATATAAAGGCGGCGACAAAAATGATGCTGCCAACTATCGACCAGTGTCAGTTCTCCCAGTGTTTTCAAAAGGTCCTGAAAAAGTTATTCTGTCTCGTCTCGACCCCTTTTTTACCAAGCATAAACTTCTTTCTGAATGTCAGCATGGGTTCAGAAAAGGGTGCTCTACCGAGTCTGCCCTTTTGATTCAAAAGGAATTGATACTCAAAAACATGGATGCAAATAAACTAACGCTTGGGGTGTTTGTAGATTATAGCAAAGCTTTCGACTGCCTCAACCATACCGTTCTCCTTAATAAACTGTATCACTATGGCATTCTGGGCGTACCCCACTCACTCTTAAAGTCATACCTTGCAACACGCATGCAGTCTGTAGTTATCGATGGCAGTCTGTCGTCCTTTAAAGAAATACCATGCGGCGTCCCTCAAGGCAGCGTTTTGGGACCGTTTTTGTTTAATATCTATGTGAACGATGTGGTTCGTATTGATAAGCATGTCAAGTTTGTTTTGTACGCTGATGATACCAGCTTGTTTTTCACATCAGATAATAGTTTTCACCTACTGCATACCGCTAATGAAACTCTGCAAATTGCTTGATTGGTCGAGCAAAAACTTTTTAAGAATAAATCCTAAAAAATCAAATGCCATTCTGTTTGCTTCAAAAAACAAACCAGTAAGTTTGATTGGCGGGCTCCACTTGGGCAGCTCTACAATCGATATAGTCAAAGAGCACAAGGTTTTAGGAGTGGTACTGTCGCACCGTATGACTTGGGATGCGCATATACAGCAACTGGTGAAAAAACTCTCTTCCGCTGTTGGCTTAATACGTCGATCTCGAGATATTTTTCCAACTAACCTTAAACTTCAAGCTTTTCACTCCGTCTTTCGCTCCCACATTAACTACTGCACGTTAATTTGGGCCACGACTACTAAAAAAAACATAACTATACTACATAGGCTCGAAAAGAAAGCTGGGTAACCGAAAATGACTCAAAGCTAATACTAAGTGGAGGACTTTTCGTCCTCATCTCCCGAGTCACAAGAAGCAAACAGGTTGTTCGAATGTTACGCCTTTACCAACTACATAAATGAAGAAACGCGACCGTTAACACAGACATCCATTGATGTTTTCTGTATCAATGTGTCAAAGGAATTTATTAAGTCTGGAGTGGTACTAGCGCAAGTTAGTGATCACCTGCCAATTTTTCTTTTTGTCGAGTTGCCAACGGCATTTCGAAAAAGTAAGCCTTCCTATATGACATACCAGTGCATAACAAATGAAACTATCGAAAATTTCAGAAATGAAATACGAAAAGTTGACTGGAATCACGTCTACAAAATAACTGACCCTAGCAAAGCATATGACACATTTATAAACACACTTAAATTTTTGTACAATAAATGCTTCCCTTATAAAACAACTAAGAGGCCTAGTAAAGCGCGGAAGCCCTGGATAAATCGCCGTTGCTTAAATATGATTCAAAAGAAAAATAATCTTTTTAAACGGTTTCTTCGAACTAGGTCTTCCGACGACTTAGCCAAATTTAAATCATATCGCAACAAAGTAACTACATTTCTTCAAGAAACCAAGAAGGAATACATGGAAAAATTATTTACTGGTAATGTACAAAACCGAAGCGACCTCATGTGGAAAGAAATAAATAAAGTTCTAAACCGTACAGAACAGGAACCCGTCGAGCTAGAAATCTTAGTCCGAAATCAGAAACTTTCGGGAAAAGAACTAGCAGATACTTTTAATAATTACTTCGTGTCTTTAGTTAACAGTGTACATAACCCTGATTCCCTAAGCTATCTCAAATCAAGAAATCACAGTAGTGCATTTTTATCACCAACGGATCGCAGTGAAATTGAAAGCTGTTTTCTTGCTCTCCGAGCGAGTAGTACAAGCGACGTAAATGGTCTAAAAATTCAACCTATTAAACATACCATGGATCTAATTAGCCCTGTTTTAGAGCATATATTTAATCTATGCTTTCTCCAGGGAGCTTTCCCACAAGCCATGCAAGTTGCTAGGGGGACAGTAGTTTTTAAAGGTGGCGAGAAAAATAACTTGTCGAACTATCGTCCCATATCAATCCTCTCCATTTTTTCAAAATGCCTAGAGAAACTGCTGTACAAAAGGATCATTAGCTTTTGTATCAAACATAACTTATTGACACCTCATCAACATGGGTTTAGAAGTGGCCATTCCACAGATACAGCGCTTTTAACTCAAAAGGAACTAATCCTGCAATCTTTCGAACAGCACCAATTAACCCTTGGTGTATTTGTAGATTACTCAAAGGCATTTGATTCCATTAATCATCAGACAATGCTTGCTAAACTTGAGTTCTATGGTTTCCGTGGAGTTTTTCATGACATATTGAACTCTTATTTATCAGCGCGAGTACAACAAGTAGTAATTAACAATAAATTATCCGACCCGAAATCAGTTTTAGCAGGCGTCCCGCAGGGAAGCATATTGGGGCCTCTACTTTTTATCATCTACATTAATGACATCGTTCTCATTGACCCACGCCCAACATTTATAATATATGCTGATGATACGAGTTTATTTTCACCTCTAGCAATATACATAATCTGACTGAACAAGCAAACACGGGTTTACATCTTTTAAATCATTGGTCGATCGTAAACTCACTATCTATAAACATAAATAAAACAAAAGTCGTGCTTTTCAGTCCAAGAAACAAAACAGTATGCGATAGCGACATTTCACTTCGGATTGGGTCTGTGCCTTTAGAAGTTGTCCCTGTCGTAAAAAGCCTTGGAGTATATTTTGAGAAGCATTTATCGTGGTCAACACATGTCGATAAAACAGCGGACAAGCTGTCAAAAATAACTGGTGTGTTAAGTAAACTGCGCTATTTTCTGCCACAAAAAGTGAAACTAATTCTTTATAATTCCATGTTTGCTTCCGTTTTAAACTACTGTTTCACGGTATGGGGAACTACCACACTCTCAAACTTAAACAGGTTACATGTAATCCAAAAACGAGCCATAAGAAGCATTGCAAGCATCCCCCGCGACGTTACGACAAAACCCCTTTTTAATGCCTTCCACATAACTCCAATACACGATCTATATAATGGGAACTTAATAAAACGATATAAGAGAAGTAATACCTACCGTAATTTTCTTGAAACCTTGTCTCAACTAACACCTAGAGAACACACTCATGCCATAAGAAAGCGCGATAAATGGTTCATTCCCCAAATACGTACTAACTATGGACGTCAAATGCTCAGCTACCACTTACCATTATTGCTAAATGCTTTGTGTTAGTCTTACAAACCAGTATTTTTGCATCTTATTTCTTTTGCAGTTTTTGTCTGTTTTTATCTCTTGTTTATTTATTTTTTCCGAGTCAGTTGTGTCTCACTTATTTTTCCTCAAACGCAATTGTTTTGTTAGTTAGTGCCAATATATGCAATCAAACAAACCTTGAAACCTTGTACGGGGGCCCAGGCACGCAATCAAGCTCCAGTGAGAGCTTTTTGTCTGCGCCCCTAACATTTGGATGATGTAAATAAAGACTTGATTGATTGATTGATTGATTGATTGATTGATTGATTGTTCGTTGCATTGCTAATGTTTAATACTTTCACCACACTCATGACCTCTTTACTCAGTTCAAGTTGGTCAGTATACAACCGATTTACGATTACCGTCTACTATACCTGCTGTACTTCTAAAGTGCATCTTACCAGCAGTTCCTGAAGGAGCTGTGTACTCTTACTTTGCAAACTCGCACATATCGAACCAGAGCGTCTGAGGAATGGTATGTACCGCGGCCACGCACTAATTATCTTCTGGAAACATTAACGTACAACGTACCATTTCTATTAAACAAGATTAAAACACAATTTTCTGGTTCCATTGGCCTAACGCGCACCGCATTGCGCAGCATGTTTCTTTCTGGGCAATTTTCTAAGACTGTTTTATGATTTTGAGTGGTGATTGTGAAATTGGGCATACAGAGTGAGTGTGTGTGTTTGCCTTCTCATCGGGATCTCACGAGTAAAACGCTTTATGGTACTAATTTTTACTCGTTTGTTGCGTAGTTTTATTGTAGGGCACATTGTTCTTATGTGGCGTAGTTAAGTTGATGAATGAAGTCCGTGTATTCCATTACAATATTCACTTGCATTTTAACTATTGTACTATTTTAACTATTGTACAATGTATGTATTCTGTTGCACATTTCATTTGTATTTGAATTATTGAAGTGTATATTGCCGCGTCTACAACAATAGCCGCTCGGCGGCTGTTCGGCACGCAGCTCGTGCGCGACGCGGTTCGCTGCTGAAGAAGACGAAGCTCGACGTTCCATCCTGGCCGTCTCGGTGTGCGCTGGCATCATCTCGGTGTTGGCGTTCCTCTGCCGTCTGGACGCGGCGCTACCTGTACCAACTGCTACGTGACACTGGTGGAGGTGCGGGCTCGACGTCCCATGTCCAACACCTCTTCAGACAGCCGCTCATCGAGTCCCGACCAGCTACCCCTCTTCTGCACGCCCGTTCACCGCAGCAGCCGCCGCCTCCTGGGACTGGTCCCAGAGTTTGGTCTCCTCCCAAAAGAGGCACGCACTCATCGACCTGGTGAGCATACCACCATGGCTCAGGCTAGCGCTTCACATTTGACGCTCCAGCAACCCCGCGTGCCAGCCAGCTTCCATGGCGTCACTTTCGAAGACGTTGAAGACTGGCTTGACCAGTTTGAGCGGGTTGCCGATTTCAACCAATGGAGCCCTGCGCAGAAGCTGCGGAACGTGTATTTCGCCCTCGAAGACGGAGCCAAGATTTGGTTCGAGAACAGGGAGGCCGATCTCCAAAGCTGGGATACCTTCCGCCAGCAGGTCCGGGACACCTTTGCTAGCACGGACCGCCGGGATCGTGCGCGGCGCCTCCTGGACGCTCGCGTCCAAAAGCCTAATGAGACCGTTGCCATGTTCGCCGAGGACGTGACCCGTCTTTGTCGGCGCGCTGACCCAGATATGGCGGAATCCGCGAAGCTCCGCCACCTGATGCAAGGTGTGAAGGACCAACTCTTCGCTGGTTTGGTCCGGAATCCCCCGCAGACGGTAGCCGACTTCATCAAAGAGGCGACCGCCATTGAGCGGGCCTTGCATCAACGCTGCCGCCGAAATGACTCCTTGTGCGGAGAGCCAAGCGCCAGTGCGGCTTCTTTCAGCGTGTCCAGCGACAATGCGTCGCTGCGTGAGCTCATACGCGCTGTGGTCCGTGAAGAGCTGCAGAAACTGACCCTTGCTTCGTCTGACCCGACTGCTGCGGCTCTTACCGAGGTTGTGCGCGACGAGATTCGTCAAGCATTTTCACCGCCTCCTCCAGTCATGCCGGAGCCACGCCCCATGAGCTACGCCGCGGCTCTCCGTTCCGAGTTGCCACCTGTGCAACGCTTGCCGTACCACCCGCCGCCGCCAACCGCTCCGCCACCGTCATTCTACCAGCGGCCTCAGCGAGGACCTGCCATGCGTCCACCGGCCCGGAAGGCGGCTGTTTGGCGCACTTCTGATCAGCAGCCGCTCTGTTACCATTGCGGGGAAGCCGGCCACCTGTATCGCCGTTGCCCATACCGTGAAATCGGCCTCCGGGGTTTCCCACGTGACGCTCCTTGTCCCCGTTTCGGTGAGCGACCCCACGAAATAGAGGAGTACCTTGCTGCCCATGACACCACCTCTAACCGCCGACCCCGATCTCCGTCTCCCGCACGCGTCACGTCGCCCAGCCGCCAGGCTTTCTCAGATGGACTGCGGGGCCGGTCTCCAAGCCCGCGCCGGGGAAACTGAAAGCGGCGACCTCAGGGGGGAAGGTTGCTGACAGCGGATATAACGAAGACCCCCGAACGCCGCCGGAGCGCGATGCCGAGATCCCGATGCCGCCGCAGCACGATTCCGTGAACCCGAGTTTCCCTGACACCGATGCAGTTAGCGCCGACCTCCGCATTCACGTTGACGGGCACCCAGTGACTGCTTTAGTCGATACAGGCGCGGACTTTTCGATCATAAGCAAGCACCTCGCGGATCGCCTCAGCAAGGTAAAGACAGCCTGGGATGGACCTCAAATTCGTACTGCTGGGGGTCACCTCATGACGCCTGTCGGAAGATGCACTGCTCGAGTCACCATTGCCAATTCTGCTTTTGTTGGCACTTTTGTTGTTCTGCCGCACTGCTGCAAAGACCTGATCCTCGGAATGGACTTCTTGCGTGAGCATGGTGCCATCATAAACCTTCCTGATCGTCTGGTAACATTTTCGACTCCTGGAACGATTCCAATCGACACCGAACCACGCAGAGTGGCCCTGCGCATAATCGACGCCGATGTGACCGTCCCTCCGCGATCCTGTGCCCTCGTTACCGTCATTTGTGACGACCTGTGCAGTGCTGACGGCGTAGCAGAACAGAACACTGCGCTTGTACTCTCTCATGGGGTCTGCATCGCCAGAGGTATCGTCACGCTACGGAACGGCCTGGCAGATGTCCTTCTAACGAATTTCGGGACCGAACGGCAACACATCGCCAAAGGCACTGCGGTCGCATACTTCGAGGGCATCGCCGAAATTAACGACTGCCTTGCCCTCCAGAGCGAAACGTCCAATTCTTGCACACCTCAGCTGATCCTCGACGTGAACCCAGGCTTACCCCCAGCCGATAGGGAGAGCCTAGTCGGCCTACTGCATCAGTTCCAAGACTGTTTCTCGTCTACGTCGGCAGTCAAACAGACGCCTCTCGCTAAGCACCGCATCATTACGGACTGCAGTACCCGACCAATTCGGCAAAACCCATACCGTGTCTCACTGCGGGAGCGTGAAGCCATAGCTGAACAAGTCAAAGAGATGCTGCAGGATGGTGTTATTCAGCCGTCGAGGAGCCCGTGGGCTTCGCCTGTGGTTTTGGTTAAGAAGAAGGATGGTAGTCTGCGATTTTGCGTTGACTACCGGAAGCTTAACCAGGTTACCAAGAAAGACGTCTACCCGTTACCACGCATTGACGACTCTCTTGACCGGTTGCGGCACGCGCGCTACTTTTCTTCGCTGGACTTAAAAAGTGGTTACTGGCAGATCGAAGTTGACGAGCGGGATCGCGAGAAGACAGCGTTCGTGACGCCGGATGGCCTTTATGAGTTCAAGGTCCTTCCTTTCGGTTTGTGTTCAGCTCCAGCAACATTTCAGAGAATGATGGACGCTGTTTTGTCGGGCCTGAAATGGCAGACGTGCTTGGTATACCTGGACGACGTTGTTGTATTTTCGCCAACGTTCGAAGAACACCTCCAGCGCCTCTTGACCGTGCTACAGGCTATACGATCTGCCGGCCTGACGTTGAAGCCCGAGAAATGCCACTTTGGTTATGAGGAGCTCCTTTTCCTGGGCCATGTCGTCAGCCATCGTGGAGTCCGGCCGGATCCTGCTAAAACAGCTGCCGTCGCCAACTTTCCCACTCCTTCGGACAAGAAAACGGTACGGCGTTTTTTGGGCCTTTGCGCGTATTACCGGCGGTTCATTGCCAACTTTTCCCGACTTGCTGCACCGTTGACGCATCTTACAAGAGAGGACGTCCCATTCACGTGGACAGAACAGCAGCAGCAGGCATTTGATGAATTACGGCGACGGTTGCAAACCACGCCTGTCCTTGGTCATTTCGATTCTCGTGCGGAGACTCTCGTCCACACAGATGCCAGCAACGTGGGTCTCGGTGCTGTACTCGTCCAGTGGCAGGACGGCGCTGAGCGCGTAATAGCATACGCCAGCCGCACTCTGTCTCGTGCCGAATCTAATTATTCCACGACCGAAAAAGAATGCCTTGCCGTGGTATGGGCTGTGACAAAATTTCGACCTTACCTGTACGGCCGACATTTTCAAGTTGTAACCGACCACCACTCTCTCTGCTGGTTGACGAACTTACGGGATCCCTCTGGCCGCCTTGCGCGTTGGAGCTTACGCCTTCAGGAGTTTGACATGTCCATCGTCTATAAATCAGGGCGCCAGCACAACGATGCGGACTGCTTGTCCAGATATCCAGTCGAGGCTGCGCGCGACGACGACGAACCGGACTTTCCTCTCATCGCAGCCGTAGACGCAGCGACTATTTCCAGTCAGCAACGTGAGGACCCGGCGCTGAAACCTCTCATCGACTTCCTGGAAGCACGTACCGAGGAGGTTCCCCAGCCCTTCGCAAGAACCCAGTCCTCCTTTTGTCTGCGCAAAAACGTGCTGTACAAAGCCAACTTTTCTCCAACCGGAAGCGACTACCTCCTCGTCGTTCCAGCGAATCTCCGTGAAGAAATCTTGCAGGCGTGTCACGACGAGCCCACCGCAGGTCACCTCGGCTACGCCCGCACTCTGGCTCGGATCAAAAAGAGCTATTACTGGCCTAAGCTTGCGGCGACTGTACGACACTATGTGCGCACGTGCCGTAATTGTCAACGACGAAAAACACCCCCTGTCAAGCCAGCTGGACTTTTACATCCCGTTCAAGTGCCCAGACTCCCGTTTGAGCAAGTTGGCATGGACCTTCTCGGCCCTTTTCCAACTTCATCTTCGGGAAACCGGTGGATTATCGTCGCTACTGATTACCTTACGCGCTACGCTGAAACCAAGGCCCTCCAGCGCGGCACAGCAGCCGAGGCTGCGAAATTTTTCGTGGAACGCATCGTCCTCCGGCATGGCGCTCCAGCACTAATTATCACGGATAGAGGCACCGCTTTCACTGCCAAACTCTTGGAATCCCTCATGCGGCTGAGTGGCACTACTCACAGGAAAACAACCGCCTACCATCCCCAGACGAATGGCCTGACCGAGCGCCTCAACAAAACTCTCGTCGACATGCTGTCCATGTATGTTGACGTTGAGCATCGATCTTGGGACAATATCCTGCCATATATTACTTTCGCGTATAACACGGCTCAACAGGAAACCACGCGGAGGACGCCCTTCTGTCTGTTGTACGGCCGCGAAGTGTCGACAATGTTGGAAGCAATGCTGCCCCATGATGGCCGCGACCCCGACGTTGGCGCCGAGGAGTTCACGCTTCGCGCAGAAGAAGCTCGACAACTTGCAAGAGTGCGCATCCTGAACCAACAAGACCGTGACGCCCGACGTTACAACCGCCGCCACAGACTGATGACGTTCGCTCCGGACGACAAAGTGTGGGTATGGACCCCCATTCGACGCCGTGGCCTTTCCGAAAAACTGCTCAAGCAGTATTTCGGCCCCTACCGAGTTCTCCGTCAGCTAAGCGACGTAACCTATGAAGTCCTCCCTGATGGGGCTTCCCGGACTACTCGCCGTCAGCAGAGACCAGAGATTGTTCATGTAGTGCGGATGAAGCCCTATTTTTCGCGAGACATTCAGTGACTCAGTGCTGTGCGTTACTCTGTTTTTTTTTTCTTTCTCCATATTTTCTTCTTAAAGCATCGGGCCGATGCTCTTTCCGAGAGGGAGGGTAATGCCGCGTCTACAACAATAGCCGCTCGGCGGCTGTTCGGCACGCAGCTCGTGCGCGACGCGGTTCGCTGCTGAAGAAGACGAAGCTCGACGTTCCATCCTGGCCGTCTCGGTGTGCGCTGGCATCATCTCGGTGTTGGCGTTCCTCTGCCGTCTGGACGCGGCGCTACCTGTACCAACTGCTACGTGACAATATGAAGTCGCTGCTCCCAAAATGGTTCCCTGAGCTAGTCAAGCTGTCCTCACAGCTTTTTATCACGGAAGCCATCAACATTGTATCAATGTTGAAAATAAATTTTTGATTTGATTTGATTTGAATAATATGCGCAATTCGCGCATGTGTGATCAAATAATATAAAAAAAATCAGAGAATTAAATATTATGAGACGTGTTTGAGCGAGAAATATGCGCCATGCGCAATAGACTTTTCCAAGGCCTTAGACACCACTAAGAATAACACTCTGTTATTAAATTTCAATCGTTAAGGTTTGTGGGGCGTTCTACTTCAGTTGCTAAAATCCGAACTTCAATGTAACTGCTAGCAATATGTTACCAATAATCATTCGTCCGGTGCGATAAAAATTCATGCAGGTCGAGCCCCTCCGCCATGAGACATTCTGCTTGGACGAAACCATCTTTTTTAAGAAATTCAGTGTCACGTATTTCTCCTAAAAAGTGTTCCCAAGACAATAATAAATAATAATACGTAGTTTTGACGGCCTCTGTTTTCTCCACTCAAAATAAACCTTACTTTGTGGAAGCTATCTGTCGAAGCTACAACATATATGTGCTATGAAAATGGCGATAATCTAAGAGTGTTCTCGACGTGACTCTCTTAAGTTCAAAGAGGGCAGTTATGCTACAAATATACCTTAAATGAGCATTACCAATATGTTATGTTTTAAGAGCAAAATAATATTGATTATGGGCTAGTATACGTAACAAGATAGAGCGCATTTCTGCACTGCGACTTTGGCTGGCTCGCAAACAAAAGATGCAGAATAGAACAGCCTGGTCTGAAAACACTGAGAAAAAAACTGACGTTGGCTCATATAGAGAGACTAGGTTGTTCTTAAAACAAATAGGCTAATTAAAATAAAGCTTTTATTAGAATGAAAGTGTGAAATGGAAATTGAGATGTCGCCACCGCCCGCTATTCTAGTATGCCAACTATTCAATCATCAAGACACTTTTTTTTTTCGCCGAAGTATGACTCGTGGGTAGGCCACCACTGACTCTTAAACGAGGAACAAAGCAGACTTTTAAGACTTCTCGGCAGAGTTTAAATAGAGCGGCGAAAAGAATATTTCCTTTAAATGCCAAATTCTCAGCAATGAATTACGCTAAATTGTAATTACACTAATCGTAAATTACAGACACACAAAATTATTGTGTGAGAGCTAAAACCTAGCTTTGCCTGAGAGAGCAGATTTTTTGCATATAGGCTACGAATCAAGCTCCTCACGATAACTGCATGCTGAGCAATGTGATAACAGCTAGTAACATTTTAAAAAATTGCACGCAAGAAGCGGTATTTAACAGAAACTAACCGTAAGGAAAGATCAGTTCTATTCGTTAAAACACAATAATTACAGTAATGTAAATAGCATTCTATATAAGAGTTAAGGGTGACGAAGCTTCTTCACCAATCTACAGTAGCTAACGTAAGCAGGACGTTAATGAGAGAGGGAGCAGTGCACAGGAATGAGGCATCCCGCCAGTAATGAAAGAGCACGTAGAAAGGCTTAGGAGCAATGGAAAGGGGGAAAGCAGATCTTGACAAAAATGTAATTTTAGATGTTTTCAAGGACGGTAAACAGATCCCTCTCTTATCTTCCTTTTCTCCTGTCATTTTCATTCTGTTCATCCGGCATGTCCCAAGCGTTCTGTTCCTTCTTTCCTCATCCGACGTACTGACAAAACATTCTCGAGACCTGAAGATCGAGCTTCTGGCCTATGCCTGAACACCGACACCTCAGCGGCTGCGGCTACCACAACCCGTTTGTGGATTCCATTCTCCGATGGTCATCACGCCCATCAGTACCGGCTGGTCCTCCTTCGTGAGGTCGGGCCGCCATCCATTATATGCAGGGCATGAGTGAGTCTTTGGCTCCTGTTCTGCGCACTTAAGATTTCAACGTCGCTTACGTCCCAGCGTGCACGCTGCGGCCCGAGTTGGTTGTTGTCAAGGAGCAGCTGAAGAAAGAAGTTTTTCCTGCTTAAAATATGAAATTCTGCGAGAAATCTGCGACTGCTCTTGAAAAGGCGAGAGCGTGAACTTCGAAAGATGTTCTAGGTATCCCAAGTAGGGTGCGAAAAATAAGCAGGCTCAATCCAACACATTTTCGGCACACGTAAATCTGTGACATTCAAGATCGCCCGGGAAGTAGGACAACTTATCGGAAGCTAAAACAGTTGACTGCCGCGCGGATATCTGGACTCCCTGATAATGCAGCTGTCATAAAACAAAATTGCAACGACAGTAATCTTTCGCCTATATAATTGAAATCCATGGGGCGATTAGTGCGACACAGTTAAGCTTTGTGCTTTCGACAAACCTTGAGAGAGCAAGACTTTCTTGCTTAAGCTGCAGCATCTAATATTTTAAACAACCTTTGGTAGGTGTTTTTTTTTCTACGTGATCCTACTACCGGATCAAGCGATGGCTTAAAACCCCAGACTTTTTTAAGCGCTCTCCCGTCGAAAGGTGCAGTGATATTCGTGCGTTCCGTGAGTGTGCAGAGTGTGTGGCATACTATTTACTCCTGCGGCAAGAATCTTTGACTTTTCATGGACTCATGGTTTTTGTGGTATATTTTTTGAAAAACCCAGCAATGGTTTCAAACTTTCTCAAGCGCCTGAAAGTTTGACTCATAGTAGAGCTTCAAGAGAACGGCGGAGCATTCATCTATATTTCACAATGCTGTTATTTGTACGAAACATTTATTCAGCAAACTGAGCCGATGCGTAGTATCCCGAAGATGTCCGAACATTTCGAAGCTGCATGTATAATCGAGCCTTCACCTCTTAGGAAGCTCGAAGGCGGCGGACAATGTCGGCGGAGAGCTTCAGGGGAGCATCAGCAAATGTGCCTTCAAAGAATGTTACTGGTGCACTTCCTTCTGCATTGTCTCGACACCACCGTGGTCTGCGTTGTAAAATGTTTGGAAGCGGCATAGCGTCACCTCGCTTTCTGACATTTTTGTTTTCAAAAGGTTCCTTATTACTTAATACAGACTCTTTTTCGTTAAAGGCCGTTAATTTCACAATAAAGGGTAACCTCTCTTTAACCTCGGTGTCCATTCAAAAGAACAGAAAGTTTGTCAATGCGTAAACCGCAGCGGTGGCTTAGCGGCAGGTGCAGGGTTAACAAGCTGCATAGGAAACAAATTTATGCGCAAACTACCTCTGGATTTCAGGTGTTTGTGCACAATTAGAGAGCATGGCCTAGTCATGAGACATCCTCTTTAAACGAGGTCCTTTCTTTTTTGTAGAACTCTAGTGTTAAGTGTTTCGTCGAACAGGGCCTGCATAAAATAACCCCGCATAAAAAAACACAAACTGTTTTACGCACGTGGCATGCCCGACACAAAGAAGCATTTATTGCCACGGCGCTATTCATTTGACAGTTTAGTCTCTACCACCACCACCGGACGGTTTTTCGGCCAGATTAATTTAAGTACAAGCGTCACTTTCCATATTGAGAGACTTTTCAGTGTTTCTTGGTATGGCACTTAATAAATGTGTTTCTATGCTACGCACGCACCGTCATCCCAACAACCCTTTGTCCGCTCTTTGCCGTGATAGTTCCGAATTGCACACCCTCTTTGTCTAGTTACCTTGAATTCGTTCATAATGGGCTCAGGGATCTACGACCGGCCCGAGACGCAAACAATGCACGCGATCCAACAAGGCTTTTCGCAGAAGTTATGACAGCCGCCTCTGTTGCAACTAATTTTTTATACATACCGTTCTGGCTTTCTGGCTTTTGTCCGCAAACTTCGGACGCAATGCGTCAGTGGTTAGCATATGGAACCAGGTACGTTCCTCTACGCTTGCTTAGTGAAAAACTTGTAAGAACGTGGCGTCACACGAGTGGCTGTATTGAATATATACAGCACCGAATTATCAAGATACTCCGCTTCGAAACGAAAAAGAAATTATGCCACGAATGGAACATAGGCCTTAGGCGTCACAATTGTTGTGGGTTTTTATGTGTATGCCTAACCCGGGCACTAAGGACAAAAAATATTATCTTTCATACAGTCTATTGACGAACTTTTCAAAACGGGTGAACGGATGTCGGAATTCATGGCGCATAATCAGCTTTTTTTTTGTAGCCAGAGGTGTATTGCAAAACTGTAAAGCTATATATGCATAGTTTTTTGCGCACTGACGGGAGCAACACATGAGTATCTCTCGCGCTGTTTCAGCCTTCTTCGGGTCGGGTGCGCTTACCCGTATTGAAGTGACCACTCCGTGAACTTAAACCGTGCTATTTTCTTTAATGCTTAAGCATTAGGAGGCATGTGCAACCGGATATAGCGACAAGCACCACGCGTGACCCATTACGAGGTGCAACCTTTGTGGCGTCATCACATCCAGCCCACAGAATTAGTACGAAACTGCCCACCATGGACATTTACAATTTTTGTAATAATTGGTCGCGAGTGGCTGCTCGAGAACAGCAACTTCGGCCTCAAGAACCTCACCGGCGGCTGTGATTAAAACAGCGACCTGCGCGGCGCTCCGAGTGCTATGAGCCCTTCCGGCGACCTGACAATGTAAAATAGAGAATGAGCAATTACGTTTATACGGGTATTAACCCATTAACGTTATCGCGCCTCACCCCTAAGGCGCAGCTACAACAGAAGCAGAAGCAACACAAAAGGACAGCGCATTCAAACGTTTCGGAGAGGAACCCCGAAGAGCTTTTCTTTATAAATTTGCTAATGGTGCAGCCCACATTGTCACAAAGAGGGTGGGCATGAAATCAAATTACAAACAGACCAGCCAAGAAAAATTGCATTACATGTGAACGCTCCGCTTCGCTACTTACTCAGCACAGCGTAAACTAAATGAATTTTTTCCTTAATGTGTTTTGATTGAAACTCTTAAATGCGTGTCATTTAACAACACGATTATGATGTGTGTGTGCGCATGCGTGTGCGTGTGCTTCTGCGTGCGTGTGGGTGTGTGTGTGTGTAGTGTTAACGTAGACGCCTTCACAGAAGCGGGCGCGGCCAAACTCAATTGCGGCCTATGCTAACGTAATGGATAAAATCAGTTCCCCTAGATGTATAAAAAAATCGAAAGCTCTACTTAGGAAGGCCAGGGTGACGGAAACAATGTGCATGGCTAGTGGTTAAGAACAGATATGCTTCTCTGTTGCAAGAGCTCTTTGATGATGCATCTGAGAAACAGCCTCTCACGGAGAATCCACACAGCAGGACTTATTTTGCTTCATCGCTCAATATTGGGAAATGCACAAAAAGGAGGACGCTGGAATTTACTACCGAGGATTTTCCGCATCCTGAGGTATGTACACGCCGGCACGATGAAATTGTCGAGGAAATTGCGCAGCTGGCAACACGAACTGCACAGTTGCGCCTGAAGAAAGCGCGTGTAGCCAAACGGTGCAAGGAAAGCTAACAAAAACACAGAGAGTAGGGAGTAAGGCAGCAAGGTCAGCGGATGGTCCGAAATTTAAACCTGGCGATAGCACACCACTAGATAGGTGGTTCTAGAAACTCTTTGGAAATCAATAGAACTCATTTATAGCAGTACACATCATGGATAGAAATAGCCGAAAAAATCGCCAAGAGATTATACAACGAAACTGCAGAAAGCTCTGAAATAAGTTTCGGGAAATTAAGAAAAAATGAAAACATGGAAAGCAGCATTCACTCATGCGCAATTCGCGCATGTGTGATCAAATAATATGCGCAATTCGCGCATGTGTGATAAAATAATATAAAAAATTCAGAGAATTAAATATTATGAGACGTGTTTGAGCGAGAAATATGCGCCATGTGCAATAGACATTTCCAAGGCCTTAGACACCACTAAGAATACCACTCTGTTATTAAATTTGAATCGCTAAGGTTTGTGGGGCGTTCTACTTCAGTTGCGAAAATCCGAACTTCAATGTAACTGCTAGCAATATGTTACCAATAATCATTCGTCCGGTGCGATAAAAATTCATGCAGGTCGAGTCCCTCCGCCATAAGACATTCTGCTTCGACGAAACCATCTTTTTTTAGAAATTCATTGTCACGTATTTCTCCTAGAAAGTGTTCCCAAGACAATAATAAATAAAAA
Source organism: Amblyomma mixtum (assembly GCF_055824585.1). NCBI lineage: Eukaryota > Metazoa > Arthropoda > Arachnida > Ixodida > Ixodidae > Amblyomma > Amblyomma mixtum. The sequence continues at coordinate 153,263,314 of NC_143021.1, read as the reverse complement.
TACGTAGTTTTGACGGCCTGCGTTTTCTGCACTCCCATTTAAACCTTACTTTGTGGAAGCTATCTGTCGAAGCTACTACTTATATGTGCTATGAAAATGGTGATAATCTAAGAGTTTTCTCGACGTGACTCTCTTATGTTCAAAGAGGGCAGTTACGCTACAAATATACCTTAAATAAGTATTACCAATATTTTATGTTTTAAGAGCAAAATAATATTGGTTATGGGCTAGTATCTTCCTATGCGTAACAAGACAGAGCGCTTTTCTGCACTGCGACTTTGGCTGGCTCGCAAACAAAAGATGCAGAATAGAACAGCCTGGTCTAAAAACACTGAGAAAAAAACTGATGTTGGCTCATATAAAGAGACTAGTGTGTTCTTAAAACAAATGGGCAAATTAAAATAAAGCTTTTATTAGAATCAAAGTGTGAAATGGAAATTGAGACGTCGCCACCACCCGCTATTCTAGTATGCCAACTATTCAATCATCAAGACACTTTATTTTTTCGCCGAAATCTGACTCTTGGGTAGGCCACCACTGACTCTTAAACGAGGAACAAAGCAGACTTTTAAGACTTCTCGGCAGAGTTTAAATAGAGCGGCGAAAAGAATATTTCCTTTAAATGCCAAATTCTCAGCACTGAATTACACTAATTTGTAATTACACAAATTGTGAATTACAGACAGACAAAATTATTCTGTGAGAGCGAAAACCTAGCTTTGCCTGAGAGAGCACGTTATTTGCATATAGTATACGAAGAAAGCTCCTCACGATAACTGCATGCTGAGCAATGTAATAACAGTTAGTAACATTTTAAAAAATTGCACGCAAGTAGCGGTATTTAACAGAAACTAACAGTAAGGAAAGATCAGTTCTACTGGCTAAAACACAATTATTACAGTAATGTAAATAGCATTCTATATAAGAGTTAAGGGTGACGAAGCTTCTTCACCAATCTACAGTAGCTAACGTAAGCAGGACGTTGATGAGAGAGGGAGCAGTGCACAGGAATGAGGCATCCCGCCAGTAACGAAAGAGCACGTAGAAAGGCTTAGGAGCAATGGAAAGGGGGAAAGCAGATCTTGACAAAAATGTAATTTTAGATGTTTTTAGGACGGCAAACAGATCCCTCTCTTGTCTTCTTTTTCTCCTGTCGTCATTTTCATTCTGTTCACCCGGCATGTCCCAAGCGTTCTGTTCCTTCTTTCCTCATCCGAAGTACTGACAAAATATTCTTGAGACCTGAAGATCGAGCTTCTGGCCTATGCCAAAACACCGACACCTCAGCGGCTGCGGCTACCACAAGCCGTTCGTGGATTCCATTCTCCGATGGTCATCACGCCCATCAGTACCGGCTGGTCCTCCTTGCTGAGGCCGGGCCGCCATCCGTTATACGCAGGGCGTGAGTGAGTCTTTGGCTCGTGTTCTGCGCACTTAAAATTTCAACGTCGCTTACGTCCCACCGTGCACGCTGCGGCCCGAGTTGGTTGTTGTCAAGGAGCAGCTCCAGAAAGAAGTTGTTCCTGCTTAATATATGAAATTCTGCGAGAAATCTGCGACTGCTCTTACAAAGGCGATAGCGTGAACTTTGAAAGATGATCTAGGTATCCCAAGTAGGGTGTGAAAAATAAGCAGGCTCAATCCAACACACTTTCGGCACACGCAAATTTGTGACGTTCAAGATCGTCCGGGAAGTAGGACAACTTATCGGAAGCGAAAACAGTTGACTGTCGCGCGGATATCTGGACTCCCTGATAATGCAGCTGTCATAAAATAAAATTGCCACGACAGTAATCTTTCGCCTATATAATTTACATGCCTGGGGCGATTAGTACGACACAGTTAACCTTGGTGCTTTCGACATGCCTTGAGAGAGCAAGACTTTCTTGCTTAAGCTGGAGCATCTAATATTTTAAACAACCTTTGGTAGGTGTTTTTTTTTTCTACGTGATCCTACTACCGGATCAAGCGATGGCTTAAAAACCCAGACTTTTTTCAGCGCTCTGCCGTCGAAAGGTGCAGTGATATTCGTGCCTGCCGTGAGTGTGCAGAGTGTGAGGCATACTATTTACTACTGCGGCAATAATCTTTGACTTGTGGTCTTATGTTTTTAAAAACCCAGCAATGGTTTCAAGCTTTATCAAGCGCCTGAAAGTTAAACTCATAGTAGAGCTTCAAGAGAACGGCGGAGCATTCATCTGTATTTCACATTGCTGTTCTCTGTACGAAACATTTATTCAGAAAACTGAGCCGATGCGTAGTATCCCGAAGATGTCCGAAAATTTCGAAGCTGCACGTATGATCGAGCCTTCACCTCTCAGGAAGCTCGAAGGCGGCGGACAATGTCGGAAGCGAGCTTCAGGGGAGCATCAGCAAATGTGCCTTCAAAGAATGTTACTGGTGGACTTCCTTCTGGGCTGTCTCGACATCACCGTGGTCTGCGTTGTGAAATGTTTGGAAGCGGCATAGCGTCGCCTCGCTTTTTCACATTTTTGTTTTCAAAAGGTTCCTTATCAGTTAATACGGACTCTTTTTCCTTAGAGGCCGTTAATTTCACAATGCAGGGTAACGTCTCTTTATCCTCGGTGTCCATTCAAAAGAACAGAAAGTTTGTCAATGCGCAAACCGCAGCGGTGGCTTAGCGGTAGGTGCAGGGTTAACAAGCTGTATAGAAAACAAATTTATACGCAAACTACCTCTGGATTTCAGGTGTTTGCGCACCATACGAGGGCATGGCCTAGTCATGAGACATCCTCTTTAAACGAGGTCCGTTTTTTTGTAGAACTCTAGTGTTAAGCGTTTCGTCGAACACGGCCTGCATAAAATAACCCTGCATAAAAAGACACAGACTGTTTTACGCACGTGGCAGGCCCGACACAAAGAACCCTTTATTGCCACGGCGCTATTCATTTGACAGTTTAGTCTCTACCACCACCACCGGACGGTTTTTCGGCCAGATCAACTTAAGTACAAGCGTCACTTTCCATATCGAGAGACTTTTCAGTGTTGCTTGGTATGGCACTTAATAAACGTGTTTCTATGCTACGCACGCACCGTCATCCCAACAACCCTTTGTCCGCTCTGTGCCGTGATAGTTCCGAATTGCACACCCTCTTTGTCTAGTTACCTTGAATTCGTTCATAATGGGCTCAGCGATCTACGACCGGCCCGAGACGCAAACAATGCACGCGATCCAACAAGGCTTTTCGCAGATTTTAGGAAAGCCGCGTCTGTTGCAACTAATTTTTTATACATACCGTTCTGGCTTTCTGGCTTTTGTCCGCAAACTTAGGACACAATGAGTCAGTGGTTAGCATATGGAACCAGCTACGTTCGTCTACGCTTGCTTAGTGAAAAACGGGTAAGAACGTGGCGTCACACGGGTGGCTGCATTGAATATATACAGCACCAAATTAACAAGATACTCCGCTTCGAAACCATAAAGAAAGCATACCACAAATGGAACATAGGCCTTCGGCGTTGCAATTGTTGTGGATTTTTATGTGTATGCCTACTCTGACCCTACGGACAAAAAATAATATCTTTCATACAGTCTATTAGACGAAATTTCAAAACGGGTCAACGGAAGTAGGAATCCATGGCGCATAATCAGGTTTATTTTTTTTTTCTAGGCAGAGGTGTATTGGAAAACTGTAAAGCTATATATGCATAGTTTTTTGCGCACTGACGGGAGCGACACATGAGTATCTCTCGCGCTGTTTTATCCTTCTTCGGGTCGGGTGCGCTTACCCATATTGAAGTGACCACTCCGTGAACTTAAACCGTGCTATTTCTTTAATGCTTAAGCATTAGGAGGTCCTGTGCAACCGGATGTAGCGACAAGCACCACGCGTGACCCATGACGTGGTCCAACCTTTGTGGCGTCATCACATTCTGCCCACAGAATTAGTAGGAAACTGCCCACCATGGAAATTTACAATTTTTGTAATCATATGTCGCGAGTGGCTGCTTGGGAACAGCAACTTCGGCCTCAAAACCTCACCGGCGGCTGTGATTAAAGCAGCGACCTGCGCGGCGCTCCGAGTGCTATGAGCCCTTCCGGCGACTTGAAAATGTAAAATAGAGAATGAGCAATTACGCTTATACGGGTATTAACCCATTAACGTTATCGCGCCGCACCCATAAGGCGCAGCTACAACAGAAGCAGAAGCAACACAAAAGGACAGCGCATTTAAACGTTTCGGAGAGGAACCCCGAAGAGCTTTTCTTTTTAAATTTCCCAATAGTGCAGCCCACAATGTCGCAAAGAGCGTTGGCATGAAATCAAATTACAAACCGACGTGCCAAGAAAAATTGCATTACATGTGAACGCTCGGCCCAAGTCGCTGACTCCAACTGGGTAGATCGCTGCAACACGGCGGCGAGGCAGATGTAAAGCCGCAACTCGTGGCGGCTCTTCCGAGCCCTCATCAACGCAACACATACCCGCACAGAAACGCAGAAGCAACTACACAAAGCCATGCACGCATTCCAAGGAAATACAACGCAGTTCGCACAGGCGCTCCGGGATCGCTACCTGTGCACAACGCAGGACGCCCGCAGATCGGCCTACTCCTACGCCGGCAGGGAAAACTCGGAGTTGGACAAGCCTTTCCAGCTTCACGATCTGCGGGCGGGTCTGGCCAAAATGAAAAGGGGCACTACGCCGGGCCGGGACAAGGTCACCGTCAAACTTTTGGCGAACCTTCCTGATTCAGCGTACCAGTGCCTTCTAGAATACATCAATGCGATCTGGACGGGGTAAACCCCGCTCCCCATTGACTGGAAAACAGCTCTTGTCACCTTCATCCCGAAGGCCGGGAAACCGATCGACACGAACAACCTCCGCCCCATCTCTCTCACCTCGTGTGTGGGAAAATTGATGGAGACGATGGTGCGGGATCGGCTGTTCGAGTACCTCGAACAACACAACACCTTCGCGGACAGCATGTTCGGATTTCGCCCACATAGGTGCGCACAGGATGTCCTGCTCCAACTCGACCGCGAAATCTTGAACCCCATTACACACCCCCAAAACGATAAAATTGTCCTTGCGGTCGACCTGAAAGGAGCGTTAGATAACGTAACTCACGAGGTCATACTCACACATTTGAGTCAAACACACTGCGGCGCCAATACCTTCAATTACGTTAAACAATTTCTCACGGACAAACTGTCCTACATCCGAATACAGGACGAAGAGCACGGACTTTTTCTGCTCGGCACGAGGGGGACTTCACAAGGCGCGGTGCTGTCCCCTCTGCTATTCAACATTGCCATGATGCGCCTACCCGCCCTGCTTGATGAGGTCGAAGGTGTCCAGCACGCGCTGTACGCCGACGACATCACGATCTGGGCTACGCAAGGACGCCTGGGGGATATGGAGACCAGCCTGCAAACGGCCGCCAGCATAGTGGACCGCTATGCTCGAGACTGTGGTCTGCAATGCTCCCCGCAGAAATCGGAATTCCTGACCCTTCAGGTCACGACCCCCAACACCTCTCTCTATGATTAATAAATGTTTTCACCACCACCACCACCGCCACCCCGCTTCGCTACTTACTCAGCACAGCGTAAACTAAATGAATATTTTTCTTAATGTGTTTTGATTGAAACTCTTAAATGCGTGTCATCTAGCAACACGATTATGATGTGTGTGTGCGCATGCGTGTGCGTGTTCTTGTGCGTGCGTGTGGGTGTGGGTGTGTGTAGTGTTAACGTAGACGCCTTCACAGAAGCGGGCGGGGCCAAATTCAAATGCGGCCTATGCTAACGTAATGACATAAAATCAGTTCCTCTAGATGTATAAAAAAATCGAAAGCTCTACTTATCAAGGTCAGGGTGACGGAAACAATGTGCATGGCTAGTGGTTAAGAACAGATATGCTTCTCTGTTGCAAGAGCTCATTGATGATGCATCTGAGAAACAGCCTCTCAGGGAGAATCCACACAGCAGGACTTCTTTTGCTTCATCGCTCAACATTGGGAAATGCAGAAAACGCAGGACGCTGGCATTTACTGCCGAGAATTTTCGGCATCCTGGGGTATGTACACGCCGGCACGATGAAATTGTCGAGGAAATTGCGCAGCTGGCAACACGAACTGCACAGTTGCGCCTGAAGAAAGCGCGTGTAGCCAAACAGTGCAAGGAAAGCTAACAAAAACACAGAGAGTAGGGAGTAAGGCAGCAAGGTCAGCGGATGGTCCGAAATTTAAACCTGGCGATAGCACACCACTAGATAGGTGGTTCTAGAAACTCTTTCGCAATCAATAGAACTCATTTATAGCAGTATACATCATGGATAGTAATAGCCGAAAAAATTTGTCAAGAGATTATACAATGAAACTGCCGAAAGCTCTGTAATAAGTTTCGGGAAATTAAGAAAAAATGAACACATGGCAAGCAGCATTCACACATGCGCAATTCGCGCATGTGTGATGAAATAATATAAAAAAATTCAGAGAATTAAATATTATGAGACGTGTTTGAGCGAGAAATATGCGCGATGGGCAATAGACTTTTCCAAGACCTTAGACTCCACTAAGAATAACACTCTGTTATTTAATTTGAATCGTTAAGGTTCGTGGGGCGTTCTACTTCATTTGCTAAAATCCGAACTTCAATGTAACTGCTAGCAATATGTTACCAATAATCATTCGTCCGGTGCGATAAAAATTCATGCAGGTCGAGTCCCTCCGCCATGAGACATTCTGCTTGGACGAAACCATCTTTTTTAAGAAATTCAGTGTCACGTATTTCTCCTAAAAAGTGTTCCCAAGACAATAATAAATAAAAATACGTAGTTTTGACGGCATCTGTTTTCTCCGCTCACACTTAAACCTTACTTTGTGGAAGCTATCTGTCGAAGCTACTACTTATATGTGCTATGAAAATGGCGATAATCTAAGAGTGTTCTCGACGTGACTCTCTTAAGTTCAAAGAGGGCAGTTATGCTACAAATATACCTTAAATAAGTATTAGCAATATTTTGTGTTTTAAGAGCAAAATAATATTGGTTATGGGCTAGTATCTTCCTATGCGTAACAAGATAGAGCGCTTTTCTGCACTGCGACTATGGCTGGCTCGCAAACAAAAGATGTAGAATAGAACAGCCTGGTCTGAAAACACTGAGAAAAAAACTAATGTTGGCTCATACAGAGAGACTAGTGTGTTCTTAAAACAAATGGGCTAATTAAAATAAAGCTTTTATTAGAATCAAAGTGTGAAATGGAAATTGAGATGTCGCCACCACCCGCTATTCTAGTATGCCAACTCTTCAATCATCAAGACACTTTTTTTTTTCGCCGAAATCTGACTCTTGGGTAGGCCACCACTGACTCTTAAACGAGGAACAAAGCAGACTTTTAAGACTTCTCGGCAGAGTTTAAATAGAGCGGCGAAAAGAATATTTCCTTTAAATGCCAAATTCTCAGCACTGAATTACACTAAATTGTAATTACACAAATTGTGAATTACAGACACACAAAATTATTCTGTGAGAGCGAAAACCTAGCTTTGCCTGAGAGAGCACATTATTTGCATATAGGCTACGAAGAAAGCTCCTCACGATAACTGCATGCTGAGCAATGTGATAACAGTTAGTAACATTTTAAAAAAATGCACGCAAGTAGCGGTATTTAACAGAAACTAACAGTAAGGAAAGATCAGTTCTATTGGCTAAAACACAATAATTACAGTAATGTAAATAGCATTCTAGATAATAGTTAGGGGTGACGAAGCTTCTTCACCAATCTACAGTAGCTAACGGAAGCAGGACGTTGATGAGAGAGGGAGGAGTGCACAGGAATGAGGCATCCCGCCAGTAACGAAAGAGCACGTAGAAAGGCTTAGGAGAAATGGAAAGGGGGAAAGCAGATCTTAACAAAAATGTAATTTTAGATCTTTTCAAGGACGGCAAACAGATCCCTCTCTTATCTTCCTTTTCTCCTGTCGTCATTTTCATTCTGTTCACCCGGCATGTCCCAAGCGTTCTGTTCCTTCTTTCCTCATCCGAAGTACTGACAAAATATTCTCGAGACCTGAAGATCGAGCTTCTGGCCTATGCCAAAACACCGACACCTCAGCGGCTGCGGCTACCACAAGCCGTTCGTGGATTCCATTCTCCGATGGTCATCACGCCCATCAGTACCGGCTGGTCCTCCTTCGTGAGGTCGGGCCGCCATCCATTATATGCAGGGCATGAGTGAGTCTTTGGCTCGTGTTCTGCGCACTTGAAATTTCAACGTCGCTTGCGACACAGCGTGCACGCTGCGGCCCGAGTTGGTTGTTGGTAAGGAGCAGCTCCAGAAAGAACTTTTTCCTGCTTAATATATGAAATTCTGCGAGCAATCTGCGACTGCTCTTACAAAGGCGAGGGCGTGAACTTCGAGAGATGATATAGGTGTGCAAAGTAGGGTGTGAAAAATAAGCAGGCTCAATCCAACACACTTTCGGCACACGGAAATCTGTGACATTCAGGGTCGCCCGGGATGTAGGACAACTTATCGGAAGCGAAAACAGTTGACTGTCGCGCGGATATCTGGACTCCCTGATAATGCAGCTGTCATAAAACAAAATTGCAACGACAGTAATCTTTCGCCTATATAATTGAAATGCATGGGGTGATTAGTGCGACACAGTTAAGCTTTGAGCTTTCGACATGCCTTGAGAGAGCAAGACTTTCTTGCTTAAGCTGGAGCATCTAATATTTTAAACAACCTTTGGTAGGTGTATTTTTTTTTCTACGTGATCCTACTACCGGATCAAGCGATGGCTTAAAACCCCAGACTTTTTGCAGCGCTCTCCCGTCGAAAGGTGCAGTGATATTCGTGCCTGCCGTGAGTGTGCAGATTGAGAGGCACACTATTTACTCCTGCGGCATTAATCTTTGACTTTTCTTGGACTCATGGTTTTTGTGGTCTTATGTTTTGAAAAACCCAGCAATGGTTTCAAGCTATGTCAAGCGCCTGAAAGTTTAACTCATAGTAGAGCTTCAAGAGAACGGCGGAGCATTCATCTATATTTCACATTGCTATTATTTGTACGAAACATTTATTCAGCAAACTGAGCCGATGCGTACTATCCCGAAGATGTCCGAAAATTTCGAAGCTGCACGTATGATCGAGCCTTCACCTCTTAGGAAGCTCGAAGGCGGCGGACAATGTCGGAGGCGAGCATCAGGGGAGCATCAGCAATGTGCCTTCAAAGAATGTTACTGGTTGACTTCCTTCTGGATTGTCTCGACATCACCGCGGCCTGCGTTGTAAAATGTTTGGAAGCGGCCATAACGTCCGCTCGCTTTCTGACGTTTTTGTGTTCTAAAGGTTCCTTACCAGTTAATACAGACTCTTTTTCGTTAAAGGCCGTTAATTTCACAATACAGGGTAACCTCTCTTTATCCTCGGTGTCCATTCAAAAGAACAGAAAGTTTGTCAATGCGTAAACCGCAGCGGTGGCTTAGCGGTAGGTGCAGGGTTAACAAGCTGTATAGAGAACAAATTTATACGCAAACTACCTCTGGATTTCAGGTGTTTGCGCACCATACGAGAGCATGGCCTAGTCATGAGACACCCTCTTTAAACGAGGTCCTTTTTTTGTAGAACTCGTAGTGTTAAGCGTTTCGTCGAACAGGGCCTGCATAAAATAACCCTGCATAAAAAAACATAGACTATTTTACGCACGTGGCAGGCCCGACACAAAGAACCCTTTATTGCCACGGCGCTATTCATTTGACAGTTTAGTCTCTACCACCACCACCGGACGGTTTTTCGGCCAGATTAACTTAAGTACAAGCGTCACTTTCCATATTGAGAGACTTTTCAGTGTTTCTTGGGTATGGCACTTAATAAATGTGTTTCTATGCTACGCACGCACCGTCATCCCAACAACCCTTTGTCCGCTCTGTGCCGTGATAGTTCCGAATTGCACACCCTCTTTGTCTAGTTACCTTGAATTCGTTCATAATGGGCTCAGGGATCTACGACCGGCCCGAGACGCAAACAATGCACGCGATCCAACAAGGCTTTTCGCAGAATTTGTGACAGCCGCCTCTGTTGCAACTATTTTCTTATACATACCGTTCTGGCTTTCTGGCTTTTGTCCGCAAACTTCGGACACAATGCGTCAGTGGTTAGCATATGGAACCATCTACGTTCGTCTACGCTTGCTTAGTGAAAAACGGGTAAGAACGTGGCGTCACAGGGGTGGCTGTGTTAAATATATACAGCACCAAATTAACAAGATAGTCCGCTTCGAAACCAAAAAGAAATTATGCCACAAATGGAACATAGGCCTTAGGCGTTACAATTGTGGATTTTTATGTGTATGCCTACTCCGGCACTAAGGGCAAAAAATATCTATAAACAGAAGTAAACAGAAGATATCTATAAACAGAAATATATATAAACAGAAGTCGGAATCCATTGCGCATAATTTGCTTGTTTTTTGTAGCCAGAGCTATATTGGAAAATTGGAGAGCTATATGTGCATAGTCTTTGCACACTGATGCGACCAACACCTGTGTATTTCTCGCGCTACTTTAGCCTTCTCCGGGTCAGGCGCGCTTACCCATGTTCAAGTGATCACTCCATGAACTTAAACCATGCCATTTTTTTTATTGCTTAGGCATTAGAAGCCCCTGCGCAACCGAATATAGCGACAACCATCACGCGTGACCCATGACATGGCCCAACGTTTGTGGCGTCATCATAACCTGCCCGTGTAATTGGTAGGAAACTGCGCGCCATGGAAATGTTAGAATTGTGTGTGTGTGTGTGTGTGTGCGTGTGTGTGTGCGTGCGTGCGTGCGTGCGTGCGTGCGTGCGCGCGCGCGTGTGTGTGTGTGTGTGTGTGTGTGTGCGTGCGTGCGTGCGTGCGTGCGCGTGCGTGCGTGCGTGCGGGCGTGCGGGCGTGCGGGCGTGCGTGCGTGCGTGTGTGTGTGTGTGTGTGTGTGTGTGTGTGTGTGTGTGTGTGTTAACCTAGACGCCTTCACATAATCGGGCGCGGCCAAATTCAAATGCGGCCTATGCCAAGGTATGGACATGAAATCAGTTGCTCTAGAGGGCAAAAAGAAGTTCGAAAGTTCTACTTAGCAAGGGTAGGGTGACGGAAACAATGTGCATGGCTAGTGGTTGAGAACAGATATGCTTTTCTGTTGCAAGAGCTCTTTGATGATGCATCTGAGAAACAGCCTCTCACGGAGAATCCACACAGCAGGACATCTTTTGCTTCATCGCTGCAGATTGGGAAATGCAGAAAGCGCAGGACGCTGGCATTTACTACCCAGGATTTTCCGCATCCTGAGGTATGTACACTCCGGCACGATGCAATTCACAAGGAAACTGCGAAGCTGGCCACACGAACTGCACAGTTGCGCCTGAAGAAAGCGCGTGTAGCCAAACGGTGCAAGGAAAGCTAAGAAAAACACAGAGCTGCCAGCAGGGAGTAAGGCAGCAAGGTCAGCGGGTGCTCCGAAATTTAAACCTGGCTATAGCACACCACTCGATGGGTGGTTCTAGAAACTGTGGCAGTAAATACAACTCACTTATAGCAGTATACATCATGGATAGAAATAGGCGAAAAAAATCACAAGAGATTATACAATAAAACTGCAGAAAGCCCTGCAATGAGTTTCGCGAAATTAAGAAAAAATGAAAACATGGCAAGCAGCATTCATAGGCGTTCTTGTTAGAGGAATATAATCGGTTGTGCCGAATAAAAAGTTATATACGGTACCAATGCCCTTCCACTGCTGTAAAAGAGGAAGAGCAGATACAAGAATACCACGAAAAGCTGTCGCGTATATAAGGCCAAAATTACCCAAACGCCACTCGATTTGAGCTGGTGGTACAGCACTGAGCAGGAACTAGTTGCGGTTCTCATGTGACCAAAGAAAACGCTCCTGATACTAGTGTCCGTGTACGCTCGTCCCGGAAATACAGCAGTTATTATGAGATGATTTAAACATACTTGTAGTTCACGCCATGGAACCCCGATACTACTAGGTGGAAATGTTAACGCTCGCCACACTATTAAACATGAAATGCTGTTAGCTCCCGTTGTCGGCAGTGTGGTGACGTCTCGCCGATACCGAGAGCCAGCATCCGGGCACTCAATTCCACTCACCCGGGCACTGAAACAAGAGCATCCAGTAACCGCACGAGATTTAACGAGACTCTCTAAGCCCTCCTACAGGACCGGCATACAAGCGACGGTAGCTTCAAGCCGAACGGGTGGTGGCGTTCCTACCTTCCTGTACGGTGTGGTTCGGGTGTCCACCGAGCTGAGAGAGAATTACTGCGCCTATTACTTCCCTCAAAAAGCGTTGCGTTCAAAGGGCAAGGCATCGCGCCGAACGAGTGGTAGTGTTCCGTGGACTGCCTGGCAGCTCTACAACACGCTGTCGCGTTGCACTCCTAAAGCCGAAGCTTAAGCGTCATTAATTAGCAGTTAAGTAGCATTTAGTCGTTAATCAGTAATTAGTCACTAACTAGCAATTTGTTATTACTTGGTCATCAATTATGTGTGGCGTAATCCAGTGGTGACGTCACCAGTGCCACATAGGGAAAGTGGTGCGGAAAACTCTTTCGCCTCTTCGCACTTTAGAAAGTTTCGAACGCGCTGCATATACATTCTTGTCAGGCCTGCGCCCCGTCGTGTCCGCGTACGCTCCATGTTATGCCCGTATACATTTCATGCTTACTCTACTCTCGGTTACGGGAGAGGCACAGTTGGAGGGCTGTATGTTTTTGACTCCAGAGCGTGACGAAGTTCACATGGCGATTGCTCTAGCTGCAACACACACTAGCTCAGAATACATTCTCACAGATTCACAGACAGCGTATCGCAATTACCTCAGGGGCAGGGTCGCACCGCTACCAGCTAAATTTCTGCAAGATAGCTACACCCGTGGCTACCAACCCACACACAAACACTTAATATGGGTACCAGGTCACCAGGGTATCCCAGGGAACGAGAGCGCACATGCCTCAGCCCGAGCATTTCTCCCCCCGGCACCCAGCGCGAATGCCATGGAACCTCTTTTTGAGGATGTGGAAGATTGCAGGTTGAATTTACATAAGCACTAAAGGTATAAGCAATAAACGAGGCGGATTTTATAGGAAAGCAAACTAATTTTTGTATGGGTGTGAAAAGAGGAAAGAGACAGGAGAGCAACGCAACAACACAAGGAAAGAAACACACGGGAGAACAGAACAAAATCCTCGCGAAAAATACATGAACAACGAAGTCAAAACGGAAAGGGACACTACTTGTCTCTCATACAAGCATCGAGCGAGGAGGACTGGCTGTGTGTCGGGCAGTCAGGCAGTCTCTGGACGTTCCAGTGTCGATGCACTGTTGCCGGCGTTTTACACGTTGGCCTTCAACGCTACCGCAGCGTCAGCGTCTGTGGGCTCCCAGCACGGTTCTCAGGTCTGGTAGCGCGTGTGCGCCACGTAGGCGCCAGAGGCGGCCTGTGTGGAGCAGCTCACGGATGGACGGAGAAGAGTGGCGCCTGGGCCTGGTGTTTGGGCTCTCGACGACGGATGTCCGTCTCTGGTGGCCCGGACGTCTGCGGCTGAGACACAAGCCCGGAACTCGGGGAGCCACCAGAACTCTTCCACGTCCGTCGCCCACCACGGGCTTCTCTTCTCTCCCCGTAATCCTCTTCCACCTGTCCCGGCGTACCCCTCCGCACGCGCTCCTCGTGGTTTTGCGCCTTCTGCCTCACAATCGACGCTGGGTGGCGCTATCTCCTTACAGAAGGCCCCCTCTTCGGAAGTTTTTTCCAAGGCAAAGAACTCAACTGCAGGAGAGCGACCCCAGACGTGCTCGACGATCGCACAACAGAACACCACACCACAGCGCGCACACTACACACCACACACAATACGATGGTCGTCAATGTTCGAAGCGCACAGAGACATTCGCACACACAGCACAGAGAGTATATGAAAAATCAGCGGAAAGCGTCCATAGAGGGGCGAAGAAGCACGGAAGGCATAAAAAGTAGGTAGCCGACACTCAAAAACAAACATGAACAAACACAGACAATGTCAGCAAGAACAGGTGTGGGCCACATTCTTCCGTATTCCATTCTTCACATCAAACCACTTCACCGTCGCGAAAACTCTTTCAGCTAGTACTTCCGTTTTCCTTTGTGAAACCGGTTTCTCCAAACCGACCTCGGTCTCCACCATGATTTTAAATGTTCCCGTCCTACGATGATATTTACTTTGTTCTCCCTTGCCTTCGACACAGTCCATTGACACGTATCACACGATCTGACATAACTCTTAATGTCAGCCTGTACACCGGGCCAATAAAACTCACTGAGCACCCTAGTTATCGTTTTTCGTATCCCCTGATGGCCGGATAATGCACTCTCATGCGCCAACATGAGGTCTTGCGTGCGTAAGCACTTCGGAACCACCGCTTGCTCTACGACTCGGCCAGGACACACTTAGTATGTTCGGCAAAGAACACCGTCGTCCGTATGAAACGTATGGGCGGTCTGTCCCTTGCCACGAAATGTTTGCCCGAACTTCCTGCTACACACCTCTAAGGTTGGGTCTTCTTCCTGTTTGAGGCGAAACTCCGGCCGTGACAAGTGGAGGGTGCTAAGAGTGGGGCATTTGCTACTCTCTGAAACTTTCGCTGTCACTGTAAGGGAAGGAACATCGACCGAACTCGTCATGGCAAGGGAAACTGCCTGATCAGTTAGAACTGACGGGTCGACCGAGAATGGAGGTTTAGCGCCAGGCACATTGCCTATTATGATGTCGTACAGGGGTGTAGACAAGCACCGCGCGATGGCCTTACCCGAGAAGTATGTTGAAGAAATCACCACCTCCGCTTCAGGAACTTCTACACGGGTCCCATTGGCCAAGAATAATGTAGCCTTTTCCCCTGTAAGTGCCGCTGCAGGTACAAGGGACTCACGCTCAACAATGCCGGTGCTGCCCGTATCCCGTAATACCGAACCAGGCTGGTCGAACACCTCACCTTGCCCCACGGGCATATCAGTTTCCACCGGGTTGGAAGGACAAACCATCTCTCCCAACTGGCCCTCTACGCGCGTTACCTCTGCAGGGTTATCGGGATGTGAATATCCAGGTGTCATGCAACAGGCGGACTCCTCACGGTCTCCTGGTCTCTTAGCTCTGCATGACTGGGCATCATCTCCTACCTCGCGGCACCAGGTGCAATACAATTGCTTCGGCTTCGTCCGACAATCCGACGCCTTGTGCCCAGTCTTCTCGCAAAGAAAACACCGAAGGCGGGATTGTGAACCTGAAACTTCGTCCTTGGCCTTATTTAAAGTATGCTCCCCCTGCTCTTTAAAGAACAAGTTATTTTCCCGCTGTGCTTCGAGAAAATGATCAGCAGCCTCCGCCAGCTTACAAACTGTCTTACCCTCCCGCTCACGTAAGAAAAAAGCTAAACGGGAATGACAGTTGTTCAGAAATTGCTCGCTCACGACCATCTCGCGAACTACCTCAAAAGTGCGGCCTTCTCCCCGCATCTCGACCCAACGGTCAAAGAAACTAAACCTCGCAGCATACTTCGAGGCCGTTTCGCCATCCTAGGGCTTGCTCTGGCGAAACTTCTCTCGGTACCCTTCCGCGGTGAACCTAAACCTCTGAAGCAAGGCAAGCTTCGCTTTGTCATAGTCCACGGAATCCTCAGGCGAGAGCCGACCGAAGACCCTAAGTTCTTTGCCGCCAAGGCACAAGCTCAACGCCGTTGCCCACTTTTCTTTTGGCCAACCCTGCCCCGTGGCCACATGTTCAAACTTCTTTAAATAGGCTTCGAGGTCATTCCGCGCTTCATTGTACTGTGGTATGAGTGCGTGCGGATTAATGGAGCTTGCCGGTGCGACGCTACGCTCTCCACGGTCACTTGGAGGATTTGCTCCACCCTCCATGAGCCTTATGTGTAGCTGCAAGTTCTGCGCCCCTAACTCCAAACGTTCCTTCGCAACCTCACGCCCCGTCTCTAAATTCCGTGCCTCTAACTCCATTCTCTGCTTCGTAGCTTCACGCTCAGCGTTTCTCTCTTCCCGTGCCTTACGAAGCTCGTCCTCCATCCACGCTCGCAACTCCTCGCCGCACAAGCCCATGCGCTCGCCAAAAGCAACCAACTCTGAAGCCCTCATACTGTGCCTAAATTAACACAACAGGCAAACATATAAAAAACGACCTCGTCCTGTCGTAGCGGACGCCAAATTTGTGAGGATGTGGAAGATTGCAGGTTGAATTTACATAAACACTAAAGGTATAAGCAATAAACGAGGCGGCTTTTATAGGAAAGGAAACCAATTTCAGTATGGGCGTGAAAAGAGGAAAGAGGCAAAAGAGCAACGCAACAACACACGGAGGAAAACACACGGGAGAACAGAACAAAATCCTCGCGAAAAATACACGAACAAGAAAGTCAAAAAGGAAAGGCACACTACTTGTCTCTCATACGAGCATCGAGCGGGGAGGACTCGCTGGGTGTCGGGCAGTCAGGCAGTCTCTGGACGTTCCAGTTTCGATGCACTGTTGCCGGCGTTTCCCACGTTGGCCTTCAACGCTACCGCAACGTCAGCGTCTGTGGGCTCCCAGCACGGTTCCCAGGTCTCGTAGCCTGGGTACGCCACGTAGGCGCCAGAAGCGGCCTGTGTGGAGCAGCTGACGGATGGACGGAGAAGAGTGGCGCCTGGGCCTGGTGATTGGGGCTCTTGACGATGGATGTACGGTTCTGGTGGCCCGGACGTCTGCGGCTGAGGCCCAAGCCCGGAACTCGGGGAGCCAGCAGAACTCGTCCACGTCCGTAGCCCACCGCGGTCTTCTCTTCTCTCCCCGTAATCCTCTTCCACCTGTCCCGGGGTGCCCCTCCACACGCGCTCCTCGTGCTTTTTCGTCATCTGCCTCACAATCGACGCTGGGTGCCGCTATCTCCTTACACTCCTACCCCACTACTAACTTACAATGACATACTTCAGCACTTAAGATTATCCAGTCGGGTCTACCCTCCGCAGATTCGCGTCGAGCCTGTCAACACTACCTGGCTGGCTAGATTTCACCTTTAGCCTACAGTATATTAAAGCGCGCAGTGAGGGCATCAGACCCTTCGCCCAAACGCATAGTTTGGACTCCGGGCCATCAGGGCGTTAGAGGAAATGAGGCTGCGGACGCGGCTGTCCGAGCGCTTACCTACCGGGCACCTCATCCAAGCTCTTTCGGCTCGGAGATTGTGCAACCGCTTCTGCGGTTCAGAGAAATTCTGGACTACTATTGCGAACGCCATCGGCTTTTCCCGGTCCCGGCTAAGGGCGTGAGTAAAGCTGAGGAGCGAACTCTCAGGCGCTTGCAGACCAACACTCTGTTGTGTCCTGCAAAAGTGAAACATTTCGCCCCCAAAATTGCTGGGTGCTGCCCTCACTGTTTGGAAGTATCCGATATCTTCCACATGGTTTGGGCCTGTCAAAAGAATCCTTCTCTTCCCCCCAATCCTTCCCCTTCCCGATAGGAATGGGAGGCAGCCCTGCTCAACTGCTCGGGGCTGGAGTCTCCAAGGGCTCTAGTCCAACGGGCGCGAGTAGCGGCCTTGACCAGCGGGGTCCCGGACTAAGGACTCCACCTATATAAAGGGCCATTATTGGTCTGCAAACTCTCCTTTTGTTTATTAAAAAGTTTTCACCACCACCCCCACCGGCAAAGACACTAGATAAAGGGGAGCAATAACACCTCCGAAAGCTACAGACCAACACTTGCAACAACCCACGAAGACTTCATGCCATAGACCCGAAATCGTTTGACTCACACTGCAAATTATGCGGGGAGAAGGCGGATCTGTACCATATCATAGGGGCCTGCCAACGAAATCGGCGATCACAGTTAATAACCAGCCAACGCAGGAGGGGTGGGAGGCAGCTCTGACGAGCTCGGACGAAAAGAGTCAAAAGCAACTCAACGAAAGAGCCCTGAAAGCAGCCTACGCCAATGGGGTTCCGGACTCAGAGCTCCAACCGCCGCTACAACCTCCTAAACTATTTCATTAAACTATGTTCAGCACCACATTGCGTTTACAGAAATGGAGTTTACACAGCTAAAATACCCAGGGGTCGCAGCACAGCATGCTACAAAAACACACTGACTACATCTGACGTGGTGGAAGGGCCCGGGTGCACTACAATGGCAGGCAGAATTATATGTGTGGAGTACATACCATGCTCTCATTAACATAGGTTGTAATTTGGGATAAATAGAGAAAATGCGCAGAAATAATCCTCTATCACAATGGTGTGGTGTGCGGCAATATAATAGCACCCATTCCATCAGTCCTTGTGCCCGCCCTTAAAACGCTTTTCATGAATAGCACCACTTCAAAGACAGTGAATGAGGATCAGCAAACTCCTAACCTCCTCTTTACAATTTTGGGCACGCCGCTCGGCATCCTGAAGACGTGCACAAAAAATTGAGGTGAACCGAGTGACGGCACAGGCCCGCCGTAATGAAAAACAGGTGGGTCGTAAGAGGTGGTGGTGGTGGTGCTGAAAACATTTATTAAGAAAGGACAAGAGGTATGTTTGGATCAGTCCGTAAGGGACCGATCCTTGCAATCACTAGGTGGAGGTCCCTAGTATGGGACGCCAGTGGCGGTGGCCGCCGTCGGGGCTAGCCCGACTAAGGCTGGTTGGGCCTTTAAGTCGTGGCAGCCGAGCAGGGTCGCCTCCCAGTCCTCCCGGGTTGGGTTGGGGATGGGGGAAATAGCGGGATTGGAGGGGCAGGCCCACACCATGTGATAGGTGTCAGAAGACACTGCACTACAGTGTCGGCAGCTGCCGCTAAAGGAGGGGTCAAAATGTTTTAGTGCTACCGGGCACATCAATGTATTTATGAGAAGACGGAGAAGAGCAGCCCAATCGCCTTATTCAGGCCTTTACATGAGCTAGGGTAAAGGTGATGTCTGTTTTGATTGGAGGTTGCAATATCTTTGAATGTATAGACTGGATTAAAATCGGGTTTCTGATCGGATGGGGAGGAGGAAACAGCCCGGTGAGAGAGCGCGCGGGCAGCTGCGTCTGCTCCCTCGTTTCCTGCCAACCCGTGATGAGCATGGGCCCATATAAGGTAACGGTGTGCGGGGTCCGCATCCCGTATCAATTTTGGCAGATTCGATAGGCTAGAAAGGGAGTACAGCCTTGTTCGACATTCCAAAAGGCCCCTCGCGAGTCGGTGATTATGCATTTTGAATAGGAATGTGAGGCCGGGAGAGCAATCGCGACCTCTTCTGCTTGTGTTGCACTGCTGGCTCTGAAGGACAGGCCGTTAACTGTGTTGCTGTTGTGAATCGTGTACCATCCCCCGTGGTGAGGACCAGAGGTGTCCACGTAGTATAAACCTGTTTTGTTGCCATAATGTCGGGCTAGCGCTTCTACGCACTGTTCTACGCACTTAAGGCGAGAGCGTGAACTTCGAAAGATGATCTAGGTATCCCAAGTAGGGAGTGAAAAATAAGCTGCCTCAATCCAACACACTTTCGGCACACGTAAATCTTTGACATTCAAGATCGCCCGGGAAGTAGGACAACTTATCGGAAGCGAAAACAGTTGACTGTCGCGCGGATATCTGGACTCCCTGATAATGTAGCTATCATAAAACAAAATTCCAACGACAGTATTCTTTCGCCTATATAGGTGAGATACCTGGGGCGATTAGTGCGACACAGTTAAGTTTCGTGCTTTCGACAAGCCTTGAGAGAGCAAGATTTTCTTGCTTAAACTGGAGCACCTAATATTTTAAACAACCTTTGGTAGGTGTTCTTTTTTTCTACGTGATCCTACTACCGGATCAAGCGATGGCTTAAAACCCCAGACTTTTTGCAGCGCTCGCCCGTCGAAAGGTGCAGTGATATTCGTGCCTGCCGTGAGTGTGCAGATTGAGAGGCACACTATTTACTCCTGCGGCATTAATCTTTGACTTTTCTTGGACTCATGGTTTTTGTGGTATATTTTTTGAAAAACCCAGCAATGGTTTCAAACTTTCTCAAGCGCCTGAAAGTTTGACTCATAGTAGAGCTTCAAGAGAACGGCGGAGCATTCATCTATATTTCACATTGCTGTTCTTTGTACGAAACATTTATTCAGCAAACTGAGCCGATGCGTAGTATCCCGAATATGTCCGAACATTTCGAAGCTGCACGTATGATCGAGCCTTCACCTCTTAGGAAGCTCGAAGGCGGCGGACAATGTCGGCGGCGAGCATCAGGGGAGCATCAGCAAATGTGCCTTCAAAAGAACGTTACTGGTGGACTTCCTTCTGGACTGTCTCGACATCACCGTGGTCTGCGCTGTAAAATGTTTGGAAGCGGCATAGCGTCACCTCGCTTTCTGACATTTTTGTTTTCAAAAGGTTCCTTATCAGTTAATACGGACTCTTTTTCGTTAAAGGCCGTTAATTTCACAATACAGGGTAACCTCTCTTTATCCTCGGTGTCCATTCAAAAGAACTGAAAGTTTGTCAATGCGTAAACCGCAGCGGTGGCTTAGCGGCAGGTGCAGGGTTAACAAGCTGCATAGGAAACAAATTTATGCGCAAACTACCTCTGGATTTCAGGTGTTTGTGCACAATTATAGAGCATGGCCTAGTCATGAGACATCCTCTTTAAACGAGGTCCTTTCTTTTTTGTAGAACTCTAGTGTTAAGTGTTTCGTCGAACAGGGCCTGCATAAAATAACCCTGCATAAAAAAACACAAACTGTTTTACGCACGTGGCAGGCCCGACACAAAGAACCCCTTATTGCCACGGGGCTATTCATTTGACAGTTTAGTCTCTACCACCACCACCGGACGGTTTTTCGGCCAGATTAACTTAAGTACAAGCGTCACTTTCCATATTGAGAGACTTTTCAGTGTTTCTTGGGTATGGCACTTAATAAATGTGTTTCTATGCTACGCACGCACCGTCATCCCAACAACCCTTTGTCCGCTCTGCGCCGTGATAGTTCCGAATTGCACACCCTCTTTGTCTAGTTACCTGGAATTCGTTCATAATGGGCTCAGGGATCTACGACCGGCCCGAGACGCAAACAATGCACGCGATCCAACAAGGCTTTTCGCAGAATTTATGACAGCCGCCTCTGTTGCAACTATTTTTTTATACATACTGTTCTGGCTTTCTGGCTTTTGTCCGCAAACTTCGGACACAATGAGTCAGTGGTTAGCATATGGAACCAGGTACGTTCCTCTACGCTTGCTTAGTGAAAAACTTGTAAGAACGTGGCGTCACACGGGTGGCTGTATTGAATATATACAGCACCGAATTATCAAGATACTCCGCTTCGAAACGAAAAAGAAATTATGCCACGAAAGGAACATAGGCCTTAGGCGTTACAATTGTTGTGGGTTTTTATGTGTATGCCTAACCCGGGCACTAAGGACAAAAAATATTATCTTTCATACAGTCTATTAGACGAAATTTTCAAAACGGGTGAACGGATGTCGGAATTCATGGCGCATAATCAGCTTTTTTTTTTTTGTAGCCAGAGGTGTATTGCAAAACTGTAAAGCTATATATGCATAGTTTTTTGCGCACTGACGGGAGCAACACATGAGTATCTCTCGCGCTGTTTCAGCCTTCTTCGGGTCGGGTGCGCTTACCCGTATTGAAGTGACCACTCCGTGAACTTAAACCGTGCAATTTTCTTTAATGCTTAAGCATTAGGAGGCAGTGTGCAACCGGATATAGCGACAAGCACCACGCGTGACCCATTACGAGGTGCAATCTTTGTGGCGTCATCACATCCTGCCCACAGAATTAGTAGGAAACTGCCCACCATGGACATTTACAATTTTTGTAATAATTGGTCGCGAGTGGCTGCTCGAGAACAGCAACTTCGGCCTCAAGAACCTCACCGGCGGCTGTGATTAAAACAGCGACCTGTGCGGCGCTCCGAGTGCTATGAGCCCTTCCGGCGACCAGAAAATGTAAAATAGAGAATGAGCAATTACGTTTATACGGGTATTAACCCATTAACGTTATCGCGCCGCACCCCTAAGGCGCAGCTACAACAGAAGCAGAAGCAACACAAAAGGACAGCGCATTCAAACGTTTCGGAGAGGAACCCCGAAGAGCTTTTCTTTATGAATTTGCTAATGGTGCAGCCCACATTGTCACAAAGAGGGTGGGCATGAAATCAAATTACAAACCGACGTGCCAAGAAAAATTGCATTACATGTGAACGCTCCGCTTCGCTACTTACTCAGCACAGCGTAAACTAAATGAATTTTTTCCTTAATGTGTTTTGATTGAAACTCTTAAATGCGTGTCATTTAACAACACGCCTATGTTGTGTGCGTGCGCATGCGTGTGCTTGTGCGTGCGTGTGGGTGTGTGTGTGTGTAGTGTTAACCTAGAGGCCTTCACAGAAGCGGGCGCGGCCAAATTCAAATGCGGCCTATGCTAACGTAATGACATAAAATCAGTTCCTCTAGATGTATAAAAAAATCGAAAGCTCTACTTAGGAAGGCCAGGGTGACGGAAACAATGTGCATGGCTAGTGGTTAAGAACAGATATGCTTCTCTGTTGCAAGAGCTCTTTGATGATGCATCTCAGAAACAGCCTCCCACGGAGCATTTACACAGCAGGACTTCTTTTGCTTCATCGCTCAATATTGGAAAATGCACAAAAAGCAGGACGCTGGCATTCACTACCGAGGATTTTCCGCATCGTGAGGTATGTACACGCCGGCACGATGCAATTGACAAAGAAATTGCGAAGCTGGCAACACGAACTGCACAGTTGCGCCTGAAGAAAACGCGTGTAGACAAACGGTGCAAGGAAAGCTAACAAAAACACAGAGACGCCTGTAGGGAGTAAGGCAGCAAGGTCAGGGGATGGTCCGAAATTTAAACCTGGCGATAGCACACCACTAGATAGGTGGTTCTAGAAACTCTTTGGAAATCAATAGAACTCATTTATAGCAGTACACATCATGGATAGAAATAGCCGAAAAAAATCGACAAGAGATTATACAACGAAACTGCAGAAAGCTCTGTAATAAGTTTCGGGAAATTAAGAAAAAATGAAAACATGGAAAGCAGCATTCACTCATGCGCAATTCGCGCATGTGTGACCAAATAATATGCGCAATTCGCGCATGTGTGATAAAATAATATAAAAAATTCAGAGAATTAAATATTATGAGACGTGTTTGAGCGAGAAATATGCGCCATGGGCAATAGACTTTTCCAAGGCCTTAGACACCACAAAGAATACCACTCTGTTATTAAATTTGAATCGCTAAGGTTTGTGGGGCGTTCTACTTCAGTTGTTAAAATCCGAACTTCAATGTAACTGCTAGCAATATGTTACCAATAACCATTCGTCCGGTGCGAAAAAATTCATGCAGGTCGAGTCCCTCCGCCATGAGACATTCTGCTTGGACGAAACCATCTTTTTTTAGAAATTTAGTGTCACGTATTTCTCCTAAAAAGTGTTCCCAAGACAATAATAAATAAAAATACGTAGTTCTGACGGCCTCTATTTTCTGCACTCACAATTAAACCTTACTTTGTGGAAGCTATCTGTCGAAGCTACTACTTATATGTGCTATGAAAATGGCGATAATCTAAGAGTGTTCTCGACGTGACTCTCTTAAGTTCAAAGAGGGCAGTTATGCTACAAATATACCTTAAATAAGTATTACCAATATTTTATGTTTTAAGAGCAAAATAATATTGGTTATGGGCTAGTATCTTCCTATGCGTAACAAGACAGAGCGCTTTTCTGCACTGCGACTATGGCTGGCTCGCAAACAAAAGATGCAGAATAGAACAGCCTGGTCTAAAAACACTGAGAAAAAAACTGATGTTGGCTCATATAGAGAGACTAGTGTGTTCTTAAAACAAATGGGCAAATTAAAATAAAGCTTTTATTAGAATCAAAGTGTGAAATGGAAATTGAGATGTCGCCACCACCCGCTATTCTATTATGAAAACTATTCAATCATCAAGACACTTTTTTTTTTCGCCGAAATCTGACTCTTGGGTAGGCCACCACTGACTCTTAAACGAGGAACAAAGCAGACTTTTAAGACTTCTCGGCAGAGTTTAAATAGAGCGGCGAAAAGAATATTTCCTTTAAATGCCAAATTCTCAGCACTGAATTACACTAAATTGTAATTACACAAATTGTGAATTACAGACACACAAAATTATTGTGTGAGAGCGAAAACCTAGCTTTGCCTGAGAGAGCACATTATTTGCATATAGGCTACGAAGAAAGCTCCTCACGATAAGTGCATGCTGAGCAATGTGATAACAGTTAGTAACATTTGAAGAAATTGCACGCAAGTAGCGGTATTTAACAGAAACTAACAGTAAGGAAAGATCAGTTCTATTGGCTAAAACACAATAATTACAGTGATGTAAATAGCATTCTATATAATAGTTAAGGGTGACGAAGCTTCTTCACCAATCCACAGTAGCTAACGTAAGCAGGACGTTAATGAGAGAGGGAGGAGTGCACAGGAATGAGGCATCCCGCCAGTAACGAAAGAACATGTAGAAAGGCTTAGGAGCAATGGAAAGGGGGAAAGCAGATCTTGACAAAAATGTAACTGTAGATCTTTTCAAGGACGACAAACAGATCCCTCTCCTATCTTCCTTTTCTCCTGTCGTCATTGTAATTCTGTTCACCCGGCATGTCCCAAGCGTTCTGTTCCTTCTTTTCTCATCCGGCGTACTGACAAAATATTCTTGAGACCTGAAGATCGATCTTCTGGCCTATGCCTGAAGACCGACACCTCAGCGGGTGCGGCTACCACAACCCGTTTGTGGATTCCATTCTCCTATGGTCATCACGCCCATCAGTACCGGCTGGTCCTCCTTGCTGAGACCGAGCCGCCATCCATTATGCGCGGGGCGTGAGTGAGTCTTTGGCTCGTGTTCTACGCACTAAAGTTTCAATGTCGCTTACGTCCCAGCGTGCACGCTGCGGCCCGAGTTGGTTGTTGTCAAGGAGCAGCTCAAGAAAGAAGTTTTTCCTCCTTAAAATATGAAATTCTGCGAGAAATCTGCGACTGTTCTTACAAAGGCGAGAGCGTGAACTTCGAAAGATGTTCTAGGTATCCCAAGTAGGGTGCGAAAAATAAGCAGGCTCAATCCAACACATTTTCGGCACACGGAAATCTGTGACATTCAAGATCGCCCGGGATGTAGGACAACTTATCGGAAGCGAAACCAGTTGACTGTTGCGCGGATATCTGGACTCCCTGATAATGCAGCTGTCATAAAACAAAATTGCAACGACAGTAATCTTTCGCCTATATAATTGAAATCCATGGGGCGATTAGAGCGACACAGTTAAGCTTTGTGCTTTCGACATGCCTTGAGAGAGCAAGATTTTCTTGCTTAAACTGGAGCATCTAATATTTTAAACAACCTTTGGTAGGTGTTTTTTTTTTTCTACGTGATCCTACTACCGCATCAAGCGATGGCTTAAAACCCCAGACTTTTTTAAGCGCTCTCCCGTCGAAAGGTGCAGTGATATTCGTGCGTGCCGTGAGTGTGCAGAGTGTGAGGCATTCTATTTATTGCTGCGGCAATAATCTTTGACTTTTCTTGGATTCATGGTTTTTGTGGTATATTTTTTGAAAAACCCAGCAATGGTTTCAAACTTTCTCAAGCGCCTGAAAGTTTGACTCATAGTAGAGCTTCAAGAGAACGGCGGAGCATTCATCTATATTTCACATTGCTGTTCTTTGTACGAAATATTTATTCAGCAAACTGAGCCGATGCGTAGTATCCCGAAGATGTCCCAACATTTCGAAGCTGCACGTATGATCGAGCCTTCACCTCTTATGAAGCTCGAAGGCGGCGGACAATGTCGGCGGAGAGCTTCAGGGGAGCATCAGCAAATGTGCCTTCAAAGAATGTTACTGGTGGACTTCCTTCTGGACTGTCTCGACATCACCGCGGTCTGCGTTGTAAAATGTTTGGAAGCGGCATAGCGTCACCTCGCTTTCTGACATTTTTGTTTTCAAAAGGTTCCTTATCAGTTAATACGGACTCTTTTTCGTTAAAGGCCGGTAATTTCACAATACTGGGTAACCTCCCTTTATCCTCGGTGTACATTCAAAAGAACAGAAAGTTTGTCAATGCGTAAACCGCAGCGGTGGCTTAGCGGCAGGTGCAGGGTTAACAAGCTGTATAGAAAACAATTTTATACGCAAACTACCTCTGGATTTCAGGTGTTTGTGCACAATTAGAGAGCATGGCCTAGTCATGAGACATCCTCTTTAAACGAGGTCCTTTCTTTTTTCTAGAACTCTAGTGTTAAGTGTTTCGTCGAACAGGGCCTGCATAAAATAACCCTGCATAAAAAAACACAAACTGTTTTACGCACGTGGCAGGCCCGACACAAAGAACCCTTTATTGCCACGGCGCTATTCATTTGACAGTTTAGTCTCTACCACCACCACCGGACGGTTTTTCGGCCAGATTAACTTAAGTACAAGCGTCACTTTCCATATTGAGAGACTTTTCAGTGTTTCTTGGTATGGCACTTAATAAATGTGTTTCTATGCTACGCACGCACCGTCATCAAAACAACCCTTTGTCCGCTCTGTGCCGTGATAGTTCCGAATTGCACACCCTCTTTGTCTAGTTACCTTGAATTCGTTCATAATGGGCTCAGGGATCTACGACCGGCCCGAGACGCAAACAATGCACGCGATCCAACAAGGCTTTTCGCAGAATTTATGACAGCCGCCTCTGTTGCAACTATTTTTTTATACATACCGTTCTGGCTTTCTGGCTTTTGTCCGCAAACTTCGGACACAACGCGTCAGTGGTTAGCATATGGAACCAAGTACGTTCCTCTACGCTTGCTTAGTGAAAAACTTGTAAGAACGTGGCGTCACAGGGGTGGCTGTCTTGAACATATACAGCACCGAATTATCAAGATACTCCGCTTCGAAACGAAAAAGAAATTATGCCACGAATGGAACAGAGGCCTTAGGCGTTACAATTGTTGTGGGTTTTTATGTGTATGCCTAACCCGGGCACTAAGGACAAAAATATTATCTTTCATACAGTCTATTGACGAACTTTTCAAAACGGGTGAACGGATGTCGGAATTCATGGCGCATAATCAGCTTTTTTTTTTTTGTAGCCAGAGGTGTATTGCAAAACTGTAAAGCTATATATGCATAGTTTTTTGCGCACTGACGGGAGCAACGCATGAGTATCTCTCGCGCTGTTTCAGCCTTCTTCGGGTCGGGTGCGCTTACCCGTATTGAAGTGACCACTCCGTGAACTTAAACCGTGCTATTTTCTTTAATGCTTAAGCATTAGGAGGCAGTGTGCAACCGGATATAGCGACAAGCACCACGCGTGACCCATTACGAGGTGCAACCTTTGTGGCGTCATCACATCCTGCCCACAGAATTAGTAGGAAACTGCCCACCATGGACATTTACAATTTTTGTAATAATTGGTCGCGAGTGGCTGCTCGAGAACAGCAACTTCGGCCTCAAGAACCTCACCGGCGGCTGTGATTAAAACAGCGACCTGCGCTGTGCTCCGAGTGCTATGAGGACTTCCGGCGACCTGAAAATGTAAAATAGAGAATGAGCAATTTCGTTTACACGGGTATTAACCCATTAACGTTATCGCGCCGCACCCCTAAGGCGCAGCTACAACAGAAGCAGAAGTAACACAAAAGGACAGCGCATTCAAACGTTTCGGAGAGGAACCCCGAAGAGCTTTTCTTTATAAATTTTCTAATGGTGCAGCCCACATTGTCACAAATAGGGTGGGCATGAAATCGAATTACAAACAGACCAGCCAAGAAAAATTGCATTACATGTGAACATTCCGCTTCGCTACTTACTCAGCACAGCGTAAACTAAATGAATATTTTTCCTTAATGTGTTTTGATTGAAACTCTTAAATGCGTGTTATTTAACAACACGCCTATGTTGTGTGCGTGCGCATGTGTGCGTGCGCATGCGTGTGCTTCTGCGTGCGTGTGGGTGTTTGTGTGTGTAGTGTTAACGTAGACGCCTTCACAGAAGCGGGCGCGGCCAAATTCAAATGCGGCCTATGCTAACGTAATGAGATGAAATCAGTTTCTCTAGATGTATAAAAAATTCGAAAGCTCTGCTTAGCATGGGCAGGGGGACGGAAACAATGTGCATGGCTAGTAATTAAGAACAGATATGCTTCTCTGTTGCAAGAGCTCTTTGATGATGCATCTGAGAAACAGCCTCTCACGGAGAATCCACACAGCAGGACTTCTTTTGCTTCATCGCTCAACATTGGGAAATGCAGAAAACGCAGGACGCTGGCATTTACTACCGAGGGTTTTCCGCATCGTGAGGTATGTACACGCCGGCACGATGCAATTGACAAGGAAACTGCGAAGCTGGCAACACGAACTGCACAGTTGCGCCTGAAGAAAGCGCGTGTAGCCAAACGGTGCAAGGAATGCTAACAAAAACACAGAGACGCCTGTGGGGAGTAAGGCAGCAAGGTCAGCGGATAGTCCGAAATTTAAACCTGGCGATAGCACACCACTATATAGGTGGTTCTAGAAACTCTTTGGTAATCAATAGAACTCATTTATAGCAGTACACATCATGGATAGAAATAACCGAAAAAAATCGCCAAGAGATTATACAACGAAACTGCAGAAAGCTCTGAAATAAGTTTCGGGAAATTAAGAAAAAATGAAAACATGGAAAGCAGCATTCACTCATGCGCAATTCGCGCATGTGTGATCAAATAATATACGCAATTAGCGCATGTGTGATAAAATAATATAAAAAAATTCAGAGAATTAAATATTATGAGACGTGTTTGAGCGAGCAATATGCGCCATGGGCAATAGACTTTTCCACGGCCTTAGACACCACTAAGAATACCACTCTGTTATTAAATTTGAATCGCTAAGGCTTGTGGGGCGTTCTACTTCATTTGCTAAAATCCGAACTTCAATGTAACTGCTAGCAATATGTTACCAATAATCATTCGTCCGGTGCGATAAAAATTCATGCAGGTCGAGTCCCTCCGCCATGAGACATTCTGCTTGGACGAAACCATCTTTTTTTAGAAATTCCGTGTTACGTATTTCTCCTAAAAAGTGTTCCCAAGACAATAATAAATAAAAATACGTAGTTTTGACGGCCTCTGTTTTCTGCACTCACAGTTAAACCTTACTTTGTGGAAGCTATCTGTCGAAGCTACTACTTATATGTGCTATGAAAATGGCGATAATCTAAGAGTGTTCTCGACGTGACTCTCTTAAGTTCAAAGAGGGCAGTTATGCTACAAATATACCTTAAATAAGTATTACCAATATTTTATGTTTTAAGAGCAAAATAATATTGGTTATGGGCTAGTATCTTCCTATCCGTAACAAGACAGAGCGCTTTTCTGCACTGCGACTTTGGCTGGCTCGCAAACAAAAGATGCAGAATAGAACAGCCTGGTCTAAAAACACTGAGAAAAAAACTGATGTTGGCTCATATAGAGAGACTAGTGTGTTCTTAAAACAAATGGGCAAATTAAAATAAAGCTTTTATTAGTATCAAAGTGTGAAATGGAAATTGAGATGTCGCCACCACCCGCTATTCTAGTATGCCAACTATTCAATCATCAAGACACTTTATTTTTTCGCCGAAATCTGACTCTTGGGTAGGCCACCACTGACTCTTAAACGAGGAACAAAGCAGACTTTTAAGACTTCTCGGCAGAGTTTAAATAGAGCGGCGAAAAGAATATTTCCTTTAAATGCCAAATTCTCAGCACTGAACTACACTAAATTGTAATTACACAAATTGTGAATTACAGACACACAAAATTATTGTGTGAGAGCGAAAATCTAGCTTTGCCTGAGAGAGCACATTATTTGCATATAGGCTACGAAGAAAGCTCCTCACGATAACTGCATGCTGAGCAATGTGATAACAGTTAGTAACATTTTAAAAAATTGCACGCAAGTAGCGGTATTTAACAGAAACTAACAGTAAGGAAAGATCAGTTCTATTGGCTAAAACACAATAATTACAGTAATGTAAATAGCACTGTCTATAAGAGTTAAGGGTGACGAAGCTTCTTCACCAATCTACAGTAGCTAACGTAAGCAGGACGTTAATGAGAGAGGGAGGAGTGCACAGGAATGAGAAAGGCTTAGGAAAAAAAAAATGTAGAAAGGCTTAGGAGCAATGGAAAGGGGGAAAGCAGATCTTGACAAAAATGTAATTGTAGATGTTTTTAAGGACGGCAAAAAGATCCCTCTCCTGTCCTCCTTTTCTCCTGTCGTCATTTTCATTCTGTTCAACCGGCATGTCCCAACCGGTCTGTTCCTTCTTTTCTCATCCGACGTACTGACAAAATATTCTCGAGACCTGAAGATCGAGCTTCTGGCCTATGCCAAAACACCGACACCTCAGCGGCTGCGGCTACCACAAGCAGTTCGTGGATTCCATTCTCCGATGATCATCACGCCCATCAGTACCGGCTGGTCCTCCTTGCTGAGGTCGGGCCGCGATCCTTTATGCGCAGGGCATGAGTGAGTCTTTGGCTCGTGTTCTACGCACTTCAAATTTCAACGTCTCTTGCGTCACAGCGTGCACGCTGCGGCCCGAGTTGGTTGTTGTTAAGGAGCAGCTCCAAAAAGAAGTTTTTCCTGCTTAATATATGAAATTCTGCGAGCAATCTGCGACTGCTCTTACAAAGGCGAGAGCGTGAACTTCGAGAGATGATATAGGTATGCAAAGTGGGGTGCGAAAAATAAGAAGGCTCAATCCAACACACTTTCGGCACACGTAAATTTGTGACATTCAAGATCGTCCGGGAAGTAGGACAACTTATCGGAAGCGAAAACAGTTAACTGTCGCGCGGATATCTGGACTCCCTGATAATGCAGCTGTCATAAAATAAAATTGCCACGACAGTAATCTTTCGCCTATATAATTGAAATGCATGGGGCGATTAGTGCGACACTGTTAAGCTTTGTGCTTTCGATATGCCTTGAGAGAGCAAGACTTTCTTGCTTAAACTGGAAGATCTAATATTTTAAACAACCTTTGGTAGGTGTATTTTTTTTCTACGTGATCCTACTACCGGATCAAGCGATGGCTTAAAACCCCAGAGTTTTTTCAGCGCTCTCCCGTCGAAAGGTGCAGTGATATTCGTGCCTGCCGTGAGTGTGCAGATTGTGAGGCATACTATTTACTGCTGCGGCAATAATCTTTGACTTCGGCTCTTATGTTTTTAAAAACCCAGCAATGGTTTCAAGCTTTGTCAAGCGCCTGAAAGTTTAACTCATAGTAGAGCTTCAAGAGAACGGCGGAGCATTCATCTGTATTTCACATTGCTGTTCTCTGTACCAAATATTTATTCAGCAAACTGAGCCGATGCGTAGTATCGCGAAGATGTCCGAAAATTTCGAAGCTGCACGTATGATCGAGCCTTCACCTCTTAGGAAGCTCGAAGGCGGCGGACAATGTCGGCGGAGAGCTTCAGGGGAGCATCAGCAAATGTGCCTTCAAAGAATGTTACTGGTGGACTTCCTTCTGGACTTCTCGACATCACCGTGGTCTGCGTTGTAAAATGTTTGGAAGCGGCATAGCGTCGCCTCGCTTTCTGACATTTTTGTTTTCAAAAGGTTCGTTATCAGTTAATACGGACTCTTTTTCGTTAAAGGCCGTTAATTTCACAATACAGGGTAACCTCTCTTTATCCTCGGTGTCCATTCAAAAGAACAGAAAATTTGTCAATGCGTAAACCGCAGCGGTGGCTTAGCGGCAGATGCAGGATTAAAAAGCTGTAGAGACAACAAAATTATACGCAAACTACCTCTGGATTTCAGGTGTTTGCGCACAATTAGAGAGCATGGCCTAGTCATGAGACATCCTCTTTAAACGAGGTCCTTTGTTTTTTGTAGAACTCTAGTGTTAAGAGTTTCGTTGAACAGGGCCTGCATAAAATAACCCTGCATAAAAAGACACAGACTGTTTTACGCACGTGGCAGGCCCGACACAAAGAACCCTTTATTGCCACGGCGCTATTCATTTGACCGTTTAGTCTCTACCACCACCACCGGACGGTTTTTCGGCCAGATTAACTTAAGTACAAGCGTCACTTTCCGTATTGAGAGACTTTTCAGTGTTTCTTGGTATGGCACTTAATAAATGTGTTTCTATGCTACGCAGGCACCGTCATCCCAACAACCCTTTGTCCGCTCTGTGCCGTGATAGTTCCGAATTGCACACCCTCTTTGTCTAGTTACCTTGAATTCGTTCATAATGGGCTCAGGGATCTACGACCGGCCCGAGACGCAAACAATGCACGCGATCCAACAAGGCTTTTCGCAGAATTTATGACAGCCGCCTCTGTTGCAACTATTTTTTTATACATACCGTTCTGGCTTTCTGGCTTTTGTCCGCAAACTTAGGACACAATGCGTCAGTGGTTAGCATATGGAACCAGCTACGTTCGTCTACGCTTGCTTAGTGAAAAACGGGTAAGAACGTGGCGTCACACGGGTGGCTGCATTGAATATATACAGCAGCGAATTATCAAGATACTCCGCTTCGAAACCAAAAAGAAATTATGCCACGAATGGAACATAGGCCTTAGGCATTACAATTGTTGTGGATTTTTATGTGTATGCCTAACCCCGGCACTAAGGACAAAAAATATTATCTTTCATACAGTCTATTAGACGAAATTTTCAAAACGGGTGAACGGAAGTCGGAATTCATGGCGCATAATCAGCTTTTTTTTTTTTGTAGCCAGAGGTGTATTGCAAAACTGCAAAGCTATATATGCATAGTTTTTTGCGCACTGACGGGAGCAACACATGAGTATCTCTCGCGCTGTTTCAGCCTTCTTCGGGTCGGGTGCGCTTACCCATATTGAAGTGACCACTCCGTGAATTTAAACCGTGCTATTTTCTTTAATGCTTAAGCATTAGGAGGCACTGTGCAACCGGATGTAGCGACAAGCACCACGCGTGACCCATGACGTGGTCCAACCTTTGTGGCGTCATCACATTCTGCCCACAGAATTAGTAGGAAACTGCCCACCATGGAAATTTACATTTTTTGTAATCATATGTCACGAGTGGCTGCTTGGGAACAGCAACTTCGGCCTCAAAACCTCACCGGCGGCTGTGATTAAAGCAGGGACCTGCGCGGCGCTCCGAGTGCTATGAGCCCTTCCGGCGACTTGAAAATGTAAAATAGAGAATTAGCAATTACGCTTATACGGGTATTAACCCATTAACGTTATCGCGCCTCACCCCTAAGGCGCAGCTACAACAGAAGCAGAAGTAACACAAAAGGACAGCGCATTTAAACGTTTCGGAGAGGAACCACGAAGAGCTTTTCTTTTTAAATTTCCCAATAGTGCAGCCCACAATGTCGCAAAGAGGGTGGGCATGAAATCAAATTACAAACCGACGTGCCAAGAAAAATTGCATTACATGTGAACGCTCGGCCCAACTCGCTGACTCCAACTGGGTAGATCGCTGCAACACGGCGGCGAGGCAGATGTAAAGCCGCAACTCGTGGCGGCTCTTCCGAGCCCTTATCAACCCAACACATACCCGCACAGAAACGCAGAAGCAACTACACAAAGCCATGCACGCATTCCAAGGAATTACAACGCAGTTGGCACAGGCGCTCCGGGATCGCTACCTGTGCACAACGCAGGACGCCCGCAGATCGGCCTACTCCTACGCCGGCAGGGAAAACTCGGAGTTGGACAAGCCTTTCCAGCTTCACGATCTGCGGGCGGGTCTGGCCAAAATGAAGAGGGGCACCACGCCGGGCCGGGACAAGGTCACCGTCAAACTTTTGGCGAACCTTCCTGATTCAGCGTACCAGTGCCTTCTAGAATACATCAATGCGATCTGGACGGGGTAAACCCCGCTCCCCATTGACTGGAAGACAGCTCTTGTCCCGTTCATCCCGAAGGCCGGGAAACCGATCGAC
This sequence comes from Amblyomma mixtum, assembly GCF_055824585.1. Lineage (NCBI taxonomy): Eukaryota > Metazoa > Arthropoda > Arachnida > Ixodida > Ixodidae > Amblyomma > Amblyomma mixtum. Next base: position 153,229,319 of record NC_143021.1, on the reverse strand, counting down.
ACGAACAACCTTCGCCCCATCTCTCTCACCTCGTGTGTGGGAAAATTGATGGAGACGATGGTGCGGGATCGAGTACCTCGAACAACACAACACCTTCGCGGACAGCTTGTTCGGATTTCGCCCACATAGGTGCGCACAGGATGTCCTGCTCCAACTCGACCGCGAAATCTTGAACCCCATTACACACCCCCAAAACGATAAAATTGTCCTTGCGCTCGACCTGAAAGGAGCGTTCCATAACGTAACTCACGAGGTCATACTCACACATTTGAGTCAAACACACTGCGGCACCAATACCTTCAATTACGTTAAACAATTTCTCGCGGACAAACTGTCCTACATCCGAATACAGGACGAAGAGCACGGACTTTTCCTGCTCGGCACGAGGGGGACTCCACAAGGCGCGGTGCTGTCCCCTCTGCTATTCAACATTGCCATGATGCGCCTACCCGCCCTGCTTGATGCGGTCGAAGGGGTCCAGCACGCGCTGTACGCCGACGACATCACCATCTGGGCTACGCAAGGACGCCTGGGGGATATGGAGACCAGCCTGCAAACGGCCGCCAGCATAGTGGACCGCTATGCTCGAGACTGTGGTCTGCAATGCTCCCCGCAGAAATCGGAATTCGTGACCCTTCAGGTCACGACCCCCAACACCTCTCTCCATGATTATTAATGTTTTCACCACCACCACCACCACCACCACCCCGCTTCGCTACTTACTCAGCACAGCGTAAACTAAATGAATATTTTTCTTAATGTGTTTTGATTGAAACTCTTAAATGCGTGTCATCTAACAACACGATTACGATGTGTGTGTGCGCATGCGTGTGCGTGTGCTTGTGCGTGCGTGTGGGTGTGTGTGTGTGTGTAGTGTTAACGTAGACGCCTTCACAGAAGCGGACGCGGCCAAATTCAAATGCGGCCTATGCTAATGTAATGGCATAAAATCAGTTCCTCTAGATGTATAAAAAAATCGAAAGCTCTACTTAGGAAGGCCAGGGTGACGGAAACAATGTGCATGGCTAGTGGTTAAGAACAGATATGCTTCTCTGTTGCAAGAGCTCTTTGATGATGCATCTCAGAAACAGCCTCTCACGGAGCATCCACACAGCAGGACTTCTTTTGCTTCATCGCTCAATATTGGGAAATGCACAAAAAGCAGGACGCTGGCATTTACTGCCGAGAATTTTCCGCATCCTGAGGCATGTACACGCCGGCACGATGAAATTGACGAGGAAATTGCGCAGCTGGCAACACGAACTGCAAAGTTGCGCATGAAGAAAGCGCGTGTAGCCAAACGGTGCAAGGAAAGCTAACAAAAACACAGAGACGCCTGTAGGGAGTAAGGCAGCAAGGTCAGCGGATGGTCCGAAATTTAAACCTGGCGATAGCACACCACTAGATAGGTGGTTCTAGAAACTCTTTCGCAATCAATAGAACTCATTTATAGCAGTATACATCATGGATAGAAATAGCCGAAAAAATTCGCCAAGAAATTATACAATGAAACTGCCGAAAGCTCTGTAATAAGTTTCGGGAAATTAAGAAAAAATGAACACATGGCAAGCAGCATTCACACATGCGCGAATTGCGCATGTGTGATCAAATAATATGCGCAATTCGCGCATGTGTGATGAAATAACATAAAAAAATTCAGAGAATTAAATATTATGAGACGTGTTTGAGCGAGAAATATGCGCCATGGGCAATAGGCTTTTCCAAGGCCTTAGACTCCACTAAGAATAACACTCTGTTATTTAATTTGAATCGTTAAGTTTTGTGGGGCGTTCTACTTCAGTTGCTAAAATCCGAACTTCAATGTAACTGCTAGCAATATGTTACCAATAATCATTCGTCCGGTGCGATAAAAATTCATGCAGGTCGAGTCCCTCCGCCATGAGACATTCTGCTTGGACGAAGCCATCTATTTTTCGAAATTCCGTGTCACGTATTTCTCCTAAAAAGTGTTCCCAAGACAATAATAAATAAATATACGTAGTTTTGACGGCCTCCGTTTTCTGCGCTCACACTTAAACCTTACTTTGTGGAAGCTATCTGTCGAAGCTACTACTTATATGTGCTATGAAAATGGCGATAATCTAAGAGTGTTCTCGACGTGACTCTCTTAAGTTCAAAGAGGGCAGTTATGCTACAAATATACCTTAAATAAGTATTACCAATATTTTATGTTTTAAGAGCAAAATAATATTGGTTATGGGCTAGTATCTTCCTATGCGTAACAAGACAGAGCGCTTTTCTGCACTGCGACTTTGGCTGGCTCGCAAACAAAAGATGCAGAATAGAACAGCCTGGTCTAAAAACACTGAGAAAAAAACTGATGTTGGCTCATATAGAGAGACTAGTGTGTTCTTAAAACAAATGGGCTAATTAAAATAAAGCTTTTATTAGAATCAAAGTGTGAAATGGAAATTGAGATGTCGCCACCACCCGATATTCTAGTATGCCAACTATTCAATCATCAAGACACTTTTTTTTTTCGCCGAAATGTGACTCTTGGGTAGGCCACCACTGACTCTTAAACGAGGAACAAAGCAGACTTTTAAGACTTCTCGGCAGAGTTTAAATAGAGAGGCGAAAAGAATATTTCCTTTAAATGCCAAATTCTCAGCACTGAATTACACAAAATTGTAATTACACTAATTGTAAATTACAGACACAGAAATTTATTGTGTGAGAGCGAAAACCTAGCTTTGCCTGAGAGAGCAGATTTTTTGCATATAGGCTACGAAGAAAGCTCCTCACGATAACTGCATGCTGAGCAATGTAATAACAGCTAGTAACATTTTAAAAAATTGCACGCAAGAAGCGGTATTTAACAGAAACTAACCGTAAGGAAAGATCAGTTCTATTCTTTAAAACACAATAATTACAGTAATGTAAATAGCACTGTCTATAAGAGTTAAGGGTGACGAAGCTTCTTCACCAATCTACAGTAGCTAACGTAAGCAGGACGTTAATGAGAGAGGGAGGAGTGCACAGGAATGAGAAAGGCTTAGGAAAAAAAATGTATAAAGGCTTAGGAGCAATGGAAAGGGGGAAAGCAGATCTTGACAAAAATGTAATTGTAGATGTTTTTAAGGACGGCAAAAAGATCCCTCTCCTATATTCCTTTTCTCCTGTCGTCATTTTCATTCTGTTCAACCGGCATGTCTCAAGCGGTCTGTTCCTTCTTTTCTCATCCGACGTACTGACAAAATATTCTCGAGGCCTGAAGATCGAGCGTCTGGCCTATGCCAAAACACCGACACCTCAGCGGCTGCGGCTACCACAAGCAGTTCGTGGATTCCATTCTCCGATGATCATCACGCCCATCAGTACCGGCTGGTCCTCCTTGCTGAGGTCGGGCCGCGATCTTTTATGCGCAGGGCATGAGTGAGTCTTTGGCTAGTGTTCTACGCACTTCAAATTTCAACGTCGCTTGCGTCACAGCGTGCACGCTGCGGCCCGAGTTGGTTGTTGTTAAGGAGCAGCTCCAGAAAGAAGTTTTTCCTGCTTAATATATGAAATTCTGCGAGCAATCTGCGACTGCTCTTACAAAGGCGAGAGCGTGAACTTCGAGAGATGATATAGGTATGCAAAGTAGGGTGTGAAAAATAAGCAGGCTCAATCCAACACACTTTCGGCACACGGAAATCTGTGACATTCAAGGTCGCCCGGGAAGTAGGACAACTTATCGGAAGCGAAAACAGTTGACTGTCGCGCGGATATCTGGACTCCCTGATAATGCAGCTGTCAGAAAACAAAATTGCAACGACATTAATCTTTCGCCTATATAATTGAAATGCATGGGGCGATTAGAGCGACACAGTTAAGCTTTGAGCTTTCGACATGCCTTGAGAGAGCAAGACTTTCTTGCTTAAGCTGGAGCATCTGATATTTTAAACAACCTTTGGTAGGTGTTTTTTTTTCTACGTTATCCTACTACCGCATCAAGCGATGGCTTAAAACCCCAGAGTTTTTTCAGCGCTCTCCCGTCGAAAGGTGCAGTGATATTCGTGCCTGCCGTGAGTGTGCAGATTGTGAGGCACACTATTTACTCCTGCGGCAATAATCTTTGACTTTTCTTGGACTCATGGTTTTTGTGGTCTTATGTTTTGAAAAACCCAGCAATGGTTTCAAGCTTTGTCAAGCGCCTGAAAGTTTAACTCATAGTAGAGCTTCAAGAGAACGGCGGAGCATTCATCTATATTTCACATTGCTGTTATTTGTACGAAACATTTATTCAGCAAACTGAGCCGATGCGTACTATCCCGAAGATGTCCGAAAATTTCGAAGCTGCACGTATGATCGAGCCTTCACCTCTTAGGAAGCTCGAAGGCGGCGGACGATGTCGGCGGAGAGCATCAGGGGAGCATCAGCAATGTGCCTTCAAAGAATGTTACTGGTGGACTTCCTTCTGGACTTTCTCGACACCACCGTGGTCTGCGTTGTAAAATGTTTGGAAGCGGCATAGCGTCACCTCGCTTTCTGACATTTTTGTTTTCAAAAGGTTCCTTATCAGTTAATACGGACTCTTTTTCGTTAAAGGCCGTTAATTTCACAATACAGGGCAACCTCTCTTGAACCTCGGTGTCCATTCAAAAGAACAGAAAGTTTGTCAATGCGTAAACCGCAGCGCTGGCTTAGCGGCAGGTGCAGGCTTAACAAGCTGTATAGAAAACAAATTTATACGCTAACTACCTCTGGATTTCAGGTGTTTGCGCACCATACGAGAGCATGGCCTAGTCATGAGACATACTCTTTAAACGAGGTCCTTTTTTTGGTAGAACTCTAGTGTTAAGCGTTTCGTCGAACAGGGCCTGCATAAAATAACCCTGCATAAAAAGACACAGACTGTTTTACGCGCGTGGCATGCCCGACACAAAGAAGCCTTTATTGCCACGGCACTATTCATTTGACAGTTTAGTCTCTACCACCACCACCGGACGGTTTTTCGGCCAGATTAACTTAAGTACAAGCGTCACTTTCCATATTGAGAGACTTTTCAGTGTTTCTTGGTATGGCACTTAGTAAATGTGTTTCTATGCTACGCACGCACCGTCATCCCAACAACCCTTTATCCGCTCTGTGCCGTGATAGTTCCGAATTGCACACCCTCTTTGTCTAGTTACCTTGAATTCGTTCATGATGGGCTCAGGGATCTACGACCGGCCCGAGACGCAAACAATGCAAGCGATTCAACAAGGCTTTACGCAGAATTTGTGACAGCCGCCTCTGTTGCAACTATTTTCTTATACATACCGTTCTGGCTTTCTGGCTTTTGTTCGCAAACTTCGGACACAATGCGTCAGTGGTTAGCATATGGAACCAAGTACGTTCCTCTACGCTTGCTTAGTGAAAAACGGGTAAGCACGTGGCGTCACAGGGGTGGCTGTGTTAAATATATACAGCACCAAATTAACAAGATACTCCGCTTCGAAACCAAAAAGAAATTATGCCACAAATGGAACATAGGCCTTAGACGTTACAATTGTGGATTTTTATGTGTATGCCTACTCCGGCACTAAGGGCAAAAAATATCTTTCATACAGTCTATTAGACGAAATTTTCAAAACGGGTGAACAGAAGTCGGAATCCATAGCGCATAATTTGCTTGTTTTTTGTAGCCAGAGCTATATTGGAAAATTGGAGAGCTATATGTGCATAGTCTTTGCACACTGACGCGACCAACACCTGTGTATTTCTCGCGCTACTTTAGCCTTCTCCGGGTCAGGCGCGCTTACCCATGTTCAAGTGATCACTCCATGAACTTAAACCATGCCATTTTTTTTATTGCTTAGGCATTAGAAGCCCCTGCGCAACCGAATATAGCGACAACCATCACGCGTGACCCATGACATGTCCCAACCTTTGTGGCGTCATCATAACCTGCCCGTGTAATTGGTATGAAACTGCGCGCCATGGAAATGTTAGAATTGTTTTAATCATTGGTCGCGACAGCTGGTCGGGAAGAGCAACTTGGGCCTCAAAACCCTCGCCGGCGGGTGTGCTTAAAACAGCGACCAGCGTTGGGCCAGGAGTGTTGTGAGGGCTCCCGGCGACCTGCGAATGTGAAATAGAGAAGGAGCAATTACGCTTATTTGTATATTAATCCATTAACGTTATCGTGCCACCCCTTTAAGGCGCAGCTACAAAAGAATCAGAAACAACACAAAAGGATAGCGCATTCAAACGATTCGGAGAGGACCTTCGAAGAGCTATTTTTTTTTAATTTCCCAATGCTGCAGCCCACATTGTCCCGAGGAGGAGGGGCATGAAACCAAATTACAAAACGACGTGCCAAAAACCATTGCTTTAAATGTGAACTCTCCGCTTTGCTACTCACTCAGCACAGCTGAAACTAAGTGAATTTTTTTCCTTAAAGTGTTTTGATCGAAACACTTAAAACCATGTGATCTAAAAAGACTGCCGATGGTGTGTGCGTGTGTGCGTGCGTGCGTGCGCATGCTTGTGCTTGTGCGCTTGTGCTTGTGCGCTTGTGCGCTTGTGCGCTTGCGCGCTTGCGCGTGCGTGCGTGCGTGTGCGTGTGTGTGTGTGTGTGTGTGTGTGTTTGGTTTTGTTTTGTGGGGTTTAACGTCCCAAAGCGACTAAGGCCATGAGAGACACCGTAGTGGAGGGCTCCGGAAATTTCGACCACCTGGGGTTCTTTAACGTGCACTGACATCGCACAGTACACGGGCCTCTAGAATTTCTCCTCCAAAGAAAGTCACCGCGGCGGCTGTGTGTGTGTGTGTGTGTGTGTGTGTGTGAGTGTGTGTGTGTGTGTGTGTGCGTGTGCGTGCGTGCATGCGCGCGCGCGCGCGCGTGTGTGTGTGTGTGTGTGTGTGTGTGTGTGTGTGTGTGTGTGTGTGTGTGTGTGTGTGTGTGTGTGTGTGTGTGTGTGTGTGTTAACCTAGACGCCTTCACATAATCGGGCAAGGCCAAATTCAAATGCGGCCTATGCCAAGGTATTGACATGAAATCAGTTGCTCTAGAGGGCAAAAAGAAGTTCGAAAGTTCTACTTAGCAAGGGTAGGGTGACGGAAACAATGTGCATGGCTAGTGGTTGAGAACAGATATGCTTTTCTGTTGCAAGAGCTCTTTGATGATGCATCTGAGAAACAGCCTCTCACGGAGAATCCACACAGCAGGACATCTTTTTCTTCATCGCTGCACATTGGGAAATGCAGAAAGCGCAGGACGCTGCCATTCACTACCGAGGATTTTCCGCATCCTGAGGTATGTACACTCCGGCACGATGCAATTCACAAGGAAACTGCGAAGCTTGCCACACGAACTGCACAGTTGCGCCTGAAGAAAGCGCGTGTAGCCAAACGGTGCAAGGAAAGCTAAGAAAAACACAGAGCTGCCTGCAGGGAGTAAGGCAGCAAGGTCAGCGGGTGCTCCGAAATTTAAACCTGGCTATAGCACACCACTCGATAGGTGGTTCTAGAAACTCTTTGGCAGTAAATACAACTCACTTATAGCAGTATACATCATGGATAGAAATAGGCGAAAAAAATCACAAGAGATTATACAATAAAACTGCAGAAAGCCCTGCAATGAGTTTCGCGAAATTAAGAAAAAATGAAAACATGGCAAGCAGCATTCATAGGCGTTCTTGTTAGAGGATTCTAATCGGTTGTGCCGAATAAAAAGTTATATACGGTACCAATGCCCTTCCACTGCTTTAAAAGAGGAAGAGCAGATACAAGAATACCACGAAAAGCTGTCGCGTATATAAGGCCAAAATTACCCAAATGCCACTCGATTTGAGCTGGTGGTACAGCACTGAGCAGGAAGTAGTTGCGGTTCTCATGTGACCAAAGAAAACGCTCCTGATACTAGTGTCCGTGTACGCTCGTCCCGGAAATACAGCAGTTATTATGAGATGATTTAAACATACTTGTAGTTCACGCCATGGAACCCCGATACTACTAGGTGGAAATGTTAACGCTCGGCACACTATTAAACATGAAATGCTGTTAGCTCCCGTTGTCGCCAGTGTGGCGACGTCACGCCGATACCGAGAGCAATTATCCGGGCACTCAATTCCACTCACCCGGGCACTGAAACAAGAGCATCCAGTAACCGCACGAGATTTAACAAGACTCTCTAAGCCCTCCTACAGGACCGGCATACAAGCGCTGGTAGCTTCAAGCCGAACGGGTGGTGGCGTTCCTACCTTCCTGTACGGTGTGGTTCGGGTGTCCACCGATTTGAGAGAGAATTACTGCGCCTATTACTTCCCTCAAAAAGCGTTGCGTTCAAAGGGCAAGGCATCGCGCCAAACGGATGGTAGTGTTCCGTGGACTGCCTGCAGCTCTACAACACGCTGTCGCGTTGCACTCCTAAAGCCGAAGCTTAAGCGTCATTAATTAGCAGTTATATAGCATTTAGTCGTTAATCAGTAATTAGTCACTAACTAGCAATTTGTTATTACTTGGTCATCAATTATGTGTGGCGTAATCCAGTGGTGACGTCACCAGTGCCACATAGGGAAAGTGGTGCGGAAAACTCTTTCGCCTCTTCGCACTTTAGAAAGTTTCGAACGCGCTGCATATACATTCTTGTCAGGCCTGCGCCCCGTCGTGTCCGCGTACGCTCCATGTTATGCCCGTATACATTTCATGCTTACTCTACTCTCGGTTACGGGAGAGGCAGAGTTGGAGGGCTGTATGCTTTTGACTCCAGAGCGTGACGAAGTTCACATGGTGATTGCTCTAGCTGCAACACACACTAGCTCAGAATACATTCTCACAGATTCACAGACAGCGTATCGCAATTACCTCAGGGGCAGGGTCGCACCGCTACCAGCTAAAATTCTGCAAGATAGCTACACCCGTGGCTACCAACCCACACACAAACACTTAATATGGGTACCAGGTCACCAGGGTATCCCAGGGAACGAGAGCGCACATGCCTCAGCCCGAGCATTTCTCCCCCCGGCAGCCAGCGCGGATGCCATGGAACCTCTTTGTGAGGATGTGGAAGATTGCAGGTTGAATTTACATAAACACTAAAGGTATAAGCAATAAACGAGGCGGCTTTTATAGGAAAGCAAACTAATTTTGGTATGGGCGTGAAAAGAGGAAAGAGACAGGAGAGCAACGCAACAACACAAGGAAAGAAACACACGGGAGAACAGAACAAAATCCTCGCGAAAAATACATGAACAACGAAGTCAAAACGGAAAGGCACACTTCTTGTCTCTCATACGAGCATCGAGCGAGGAGGACTGGCTGTGTGTCGGGCAGTCAGGCAGTCTCTGGACGTTCCAGTGTCGATGCACTGTTGCCGGCGTTTTCCACGTTGGCCTTCAACGCTACCGCAGCGTCAGCGTCTGTGGGCTCCCAGCACGGTTCTCAGGTCTGGTAGCGCGTGTGCGCCACGTAGGCGCCAGAGGCGGCCTGTGTGGAGCAGCTCACGGATGGACGGAGAAGAGTGGCGCCTGGGCCTGGTGGTTGGGGCTCTCGACGACGGATGTCCGTCTCTGGTGGCCCGGACGTCTGCGGCTGAGACCCAAGCCCGGAACTCGGGGAGCCACCAGAACTCTTCCACGTCCGTCGCCCACCACGGGCTTCTCTTCTCTCCCCGTAATCCTCTTCCACCTGTCCCGGCGTACCCCTCCGCACGCGCTCCTCGTGGTTTTGCGCCTTCTGCCTCACAATCGACGCTGGGTGGCGCTATCTCCTTACAGAAGGCCCCCTCTTCGGAAGTTTTTTCCAAGGCAAAGAACTCAACTGCAGGAGAGCGACCCCAGACGTGCTCGACGATCGCACAACAGAACACCACACCACAGCGCGCACACTACACACCACACACAATACGATGGTCGTCAATGTTCGAAGCGCACAGAGACATTCGCACACACAGCACAGAGAGTATATGAAAAGTCAGCGGAAAGCGTCCATAGAGGGGCGAAGAAGCACGGAAGGCATAAAAAGTAGGTAGCCGACACTCAAAAACAAACATGAACAAACACAGACAATGTCAGCAAGAACAGGTGTGGGCTACATTCTTCCGTATTCCATTCTTCACATCAAACCACTTCACCGTCGCGAAAACTCTTTCAGCTAGTACTTCCGTTTTCCTTTGTGAAACCGGTTTCTCCAAACCGACCTCGGTCTGCACCATGATTTTAAATGTTCCCGTCCTACGATGATATTTACTTTGTTCTCCCTTGCCTTCGACACAGTCCGTTGACACGTATCACACGATCTGCCATAACTCTTAATGTCAACCTGTACACCGGGCCAATAAAACTCACTGAGCACCCTAGTTATCGTTTTTCGTATCCCCTGATGGCCGGATAATGCACTCTCATGCGCCAACATGAGGTCTTGCGTGCGTAAGCACTTCGGAACCGCCGCTTGCTCTACGACTCGGCCAGGACACACTTAGTATGTTCGGCAAAGAACACCGTCGTCCGTATGAAAAGTATGGGCGGTCTCTCCCTTGCCACGAAATGTTTGCCCCAACTTCCTGCTACATACCTCTAAGGTTGGGTCTTCTTCCTGTTTGAGGCGAAACTCCGGCCGTGACAAGTGGAGTGTGCTAAGAGTGGGGCATTTGCTACTCTCTGAAACTTTCGCTGTCACTGTAAGGGAAGGAACATCGACCGAACTCGTCATGGCAAAGGAAACTGCCTGATCAGTTAGAACTGACGGGACGACCGAGAATGGAGGTTTAGCGCCAGGCATATTGCCTATTATGATGTCGTACAGGGGTGTAGACAAGCACCGCGCGATGGCCTTACCCGAGAAGTATGGTGAAGAAATCACCACCTCCGCTTCAGGAACTTCTACACGGGTCCCATTGGCCAAGAATAATGTAGCCTTTTTCCCTGTAAGTGCCGCTGCAGGTACAAGGGACTCACGCTCAACAATGCCGGTGCTGCCCGTATCCCGTAATACCGAACCAGGCTGGCCGAACACCTCACCTTGCCCCACGGGCATATCAGTTTCCACCGGCTTGGAAGGACAAACCACCTCTCCCAACTGGCCCTCTACGCGCGTTACCTCTGCAGGGTTATCGGGATGTGAATATCCAGGTGTCATGCAACAGGCGGACTCCTCACGGTCTCCTGGTCTCTTAGCTCTGCATGACTGGGCATCATCTCCTACCTCGCGGCACCAGGTGCAATACAATTGCTTCGGCTTCGTCCGACAATCCGACGCCTTGTGCCCAGTCTTCTCGCAAAGAAAACACCGAAGGCGGGATTGTGAACCTGAAACTTCGTCCTTGGCCTTATTTAACGTATGCTCCCCCTGCTCTTTAAAGAACAAGTCATTTTCCCGCTGTGCTTCGAGAAAATGATCAGCAGCCTCCGCCAGCTTACAAACTGTCTTACCCTCCCGCTCACGTAAGAAAAGGGCTAAACGGGAATTACAGTTCTTCAGGAATTGCTCGTTCACGACCATCTCGCGAACTACCTCAAAAGTGCGGCCTTCTCCCCGCATCTCGACCCAACGGTCAAAGAAACTAAACCTCGCAGCATACTGCGAGGCCGTTTCGCCATCCTAGGGCTTGCTTTGGCGAAACTTCTCTCGGTACCCTTCCGCGGTGAACCTAAACCTCTGAAGCAAGGCAAGCTTCGCTTTGTCATAGTCCACGGAATCCTCAGGCGAGAGCCGGCCGAAGACCCTAAGTTCTTTGCCGCCAAGGCACAAGCTCAACGCCGTTGCCCACTTTTCTTTTGGCCAACCCTGCCCCGTGGCCACATGTTCAAACTTCTTTAAATAGGCTTCGAGGTCATTCCGCGCTTCATTGTACTGTGGTATGAGTGCGTGCGGATTAATGGAGCTTGCCGGTGCGACGCTACGCTCTCCACGGTCACTTGGAGGATTTGCTCCACCCTCCATGAGCCTTATGTGTAGCTGCAAGTTCTGCGCCCCTAACTCCAAACGTTCCTTCGCAACCTCACGCCCCGTCTCTAAATTCCGTGCCTCTAACTCCATTCTCTGCTTCGTAGCTTCACTCTCAGCATTTCTCTCTTCCCGTGCCTTACGAAGCTCGTCCTCCACCCACGCTCGCAACTCCGCGCCGCACAAGCCCATGCGCTCGCCAAAAGCAACCAACTCTGAAGCGCTCATACTGTGCCTAAATTAACACAACAGGCAAACATAAAAAACGACCTCGTCCTGTCGTAGCGGACGCCAAATTTGTGAGGATGTGGAAGATTGCAGGTTGAATTTACATAAAAACTAAAGGTATAAGCAATAAACGAGGCGGCTTTTATAGGAAAGCAAACTAATTTTGGTATGGGCGTGAAAAGAGGAAAGAGACAGGAGAGCAACGCAACAACACAAGGAAAGAAACACACGGGAGAACAGAACAAAATCCTCGCGAAAAATACATGAACAACGAAGTCAAAACGGAAAGGCACACTACTTGTCTCTCATACGAGCATCGTGCGAGGAGGACTGGCTGTGTGTCGGGCAGTCACGCAGTCTCTGGACGTTCCAGTGTCGATGCACTGTTGCCGGCGTTTTCCACGTTGGCCTTCAACGCTACCGCAGCGTCAGCGTCTGTGGGCTCCCAGCACGGTTCCCAGGTCTCGTAGCCTGGGTGCGCCACGTAGGCGCCAGAGGCGGCCTGTGTGGAGCTGCTGACGGATGGACGGAGAAGAGTGGCGCCTGGGCCTGGTGATTGGGGCTCTTGACGATGGATGTACGGTTCTGGTGGCCCGGACGTCTGCGGCTGAGGCCCAAGCCCGGAACTCGGGGAGCCAGCAGAACTCGTCCACGTCCGTAGCCCACCGCGGTCTTCTCTTCTCTCCCCGTAATCCTCTTCCACCTGTCCCGGGGTGCCCCTCCACACGCGCTCCTCGTGCTTTTTCGTCATCTGCCTCACAATCGACGCTGGGTGCCGCTATCTCCTTACACTCCTACCCCACTACTAACTTACAATGACATACTTCAGCACTTAAGATTATCCAGTCGGGTCTACCCTCCGCAGATTCGCGTCGAGCCTGTCAACACTACCTGGCTGGCTAGATTTCACCTTTAGCCTACAGTATATTAAAGCGCGCAGTGAGGGCATCGGACCCTTCGCCCAAACGCATAGTTTGGACTCCGGGCCATCAGGGCGTTAGAGGAAATGAGGCTGCGGACGCGGCTGTCCGAGCGCTTACCTACCGGGCACCTCATCCAAGCTCTTTCGGCTCGGAGATTGTGCAACCGCTTCTGCGGTTCAGAGAAATTCTGGACTACTATTTCGAACGCCATCGGCATTTCCCGGTCCCGGCTAAGGGCGTGAGTAAAGCTGAGGAGCGAACTCTGAAGCGCTTGCAGACCAACACTCTGTTGTGTCCTGCAATAGTGAAACATTTCGACCCCAAAATTGCTGGGTGCTGCCCTCTCTGTTTGGAAGTATCCGATATCTTCCACATGGTTTGGGCCTGTCAAAAGAATCCTTCCCTTCCCCCCAATCCTTCCCCTTTCCGATAGGAATGGGAGGCAGCCCTGCTCAACTGCTCGGGGCTGGAGTCTCCAAGGGCTCTAGTCCAACGGGCGCGAGTAGCGGCCTTGACCAGCGGGGTCCCGGACTAAGGACTCCACCTATATAAAGGGCCATTATTGGTCTGCAAACTCTCCTTTTGTTTATTAAAAAGTTTTCACCACCACCACCACCGGCAAAGACACTAGATAAAGGGGAGCAATAACACCTCCGAAAGCTACAGACCAACACTTGCAACAACCCACGAAGACTACATGCCATAGACCCGAAATCGTTTGACTCACACTGCAAATTATGCGGGGAGAAGGCGGATCTGTACTGTATCGTAGGGGCCTGCCAACGAAATCGGCGATCACAGTTAATAACCAGCCAACGCAGGAGGGGTGGGAGGCAGCTCTGACGAGCTCGGACGAAAAGAGTCATAAGCAACTCAACGAAAGAGCCCTGACAGCAGCCTACGCCAATGGGGTTCCGGACTCAGAGCTCCAACCGCCGCTACAACCTCCTAAACTATTTCATTAAAATATTTTCACCGGCAAATTGCGTTTACAGAAATGGAGTTTACACAGCTAAATTACCCAGGGGTCGCAGCAGAGCATGCTACGAAAACACATGGACTATATCTGATATGGTGGAAGGGCCCCGGTGCACTACAATAGCAGGCAGAATTACATGTGTGGAGTACATACCATGCTCTCATTAACATAGGTTGTAATTTGGGATAAATAGACAAAATGCGCAGAAATAATCCTCTATCACAATGGTGTGCTGTGCGGCAATATAATAGCACCCATTCCATCAGTCCTTGTGCCCGCCCTTAAAACGCTTTTCATGAATAGCACCACTTCAAAGACAGTGAATGAGGATCAGCAAACTCCTAACCTCCTCTTTACAATTTTGGGCACGCCGCTCGGCATCCTGAAGACGTGCACAAAAAATTGAGGTGAACCGAGTGACGGCACAGGCCCGCCGTAATGAAAAACAGGTGGGTCGTAAGAGGTGGTGGTGGTGGTGCTGAAAACATTTATTAAGAAAGGACAAGAGGTATGTTTGGATCAGTCCGTAAGGGACCGATCCTTGCAATCACTAGGTGGAGGTCCCTAGTATGGGACGCCAGTGGCGGTGGCCGCCGTAGGGGCTAGCCCGACTAAGGCTTGTTGGGCCTGTAAGTCGTGGCAGCCGAGCAGGGTCGCCTCCCAGTCCTCCCGGGTTGGGTTGGGGATGGGGGAAATAGCGGGATTGGAGGGGCAGGCCCACACCATGTGATAGGTGTCAGAAGACACTGCACTACAGTGTCGGCAGCTGCCGCTAAAGAAGGGGTCAAAATGTTTTAGTGCTGCCGGGCACATCAATGTATTTATGAGAAGACGGAGAAGGAGCAGCCCAATCGCCTTATTCAGGCCTTTACATGAGCTAGGGTAAAGGTGATGTCTATTTTGATTGGAGGTTGCAATGTCTTTGAATGTATAGACTGGATTAAAATCGGGTTTCTGATCGGATGGGGAGGAGGAAACAGCCCGGTGAGAGAGCGCGCGGGCAGCTGCGTCTGCTCCCTCGTTTCCTGCCAACCCGTGATGAGCAGGGGCCCATATAAGGTAACGGTGTGCGGGGTCTGTATCCCGTATCAATTTTGGCAGATTCAATAGGCTAGGAAGGGAGTGCAGCCTTGTTCGACGTTCCAAAAGGCCCCTCGCGAGTCGGTGATTATGCATTTTGAATAGGAATGTGAGGCCGGGAGAGCAATCGCGACCTCTTCTGCTTGTGTTGCACTGCTGGCTCTGAAGGACAGGCCGTTAACTGTGTTGCTGTTGTGAATCGTGTATCATCCCCCGTGGTGAGGACCAGAGGTGTCCACGTAGTATAAACCTGTTTTGTTGCCATAATGTCGGGCTAGCGCTTCTACGCACTGTTCTACGCACTTAAGGCGAGAGCGTGAACTTCGAAAGATGATCTAGGTATCCCAAGTAGGGGGTGAAAAATAAGCAGCCTCAATCCAACACACTTTCGGCACACGTAAATCTTTGACATTCAAGATCGCCCGGGAAGTAGGACAACTTATCGGAAGCGAAAACAGTTGACTGTCGCGCGGATATCTGGACTCCCTGGTAATGTAGCTATCATAAAACAAAATTCCAACGACAGTATTCTTTCGCCTATATAGGTGAGATACCTGGGGCGATTAGTGCGACACAGTTAAGTTTCGTGCTTTCGACATGCCTTGAGAGAGCAAACATTTCTTGCTTAAGCTGGAGCCTATAATATATTCAACAACCTTTGGTAGGTGTTTCGTTTTTTTTTCTACGTGATCATACTACCGGACCAGGCGGTGGCTTCAAACACTGACTATTTTCAGCACTCTCCCGTCGAAAGGTGCAGCGATATTCGTGCCTTGCGTGAGTGTGAGGCATACTATTTACTGCTGCGGCAATAATCTGACTTTTCTTGGACTCATGGTTTTTGTGGCCCTATATTTTGAAAAACGCAGCAATGGTTTCCAGCTTTGTCAAGCGCCTGAAAATTTACTGATAGTAGAGCTTCAAGAGAACGGCGGAGCATTCATCTATATTTCACATTGCTGTTCTCTGCACCAAACATTTATTCAGCAAACTGAGCCGATGCGTAGTATCCTGAAGATGACCGAAAATTTCGCCGCTGCACGAGTGTTCGAGCCTTAACCTCTTAGGATGCTTGAAGGCGGCGGACAATGGCGGCAGCGAGCATCAGGGGAGCATCAGCAAATGTGCCTTCAAAAGAACGTTACTGCTGGACTTCCTTCTGGCCTGTCTCGACATCACCGCGGTCTGCGTTCTAAAATGTTTGGAAGCGGCATAGAGTCAGCTCGCTTTCGTACATTTTTGTTTTCAAAAGGTTCCTTATCAGTTAATACAGACTCTTTTTCGTTAAAGGCCGTCAATTTCACAATACAGGGTAACCTCTCTTTATTCTCGGTGTCCATTCAAAAGAACAGAAAATTTGTCAATGCGTAAACCGCAGCGGTGGCTTAGCGGCAGATGCAGGATTAAAAAGCTGTAGAGACAACAAATTTATACGCAAACTACCTCTGGATTTCAGGTGTTTGCGCACAATTAGAGAGCATGGCCTAGTCATGAGACATCCTCTTTAAACGAGGTCCTTTCTTTTTTGTAGAACTCTAGTGTTAAGTGTTTCGTTGAACAGGGCCTGCATAAAATAACCCTGCATAAAAAGACACAGACTGTTTTACGCACGTGGCAGGCCCGACACAAAGAACCCTTTATTGCCACGGCGCTATTCATTTGACAGTTTAGTCTCTACCACCACCACCCTTACGGTTTTTGGGCCAGATTAACTTAAGTACAAGCGTCACTTTCCATATTGAGAGACTTTTCAGTGTTTCTTGGTATGGCACTTAATAAATGTGTTTCTATGCTACGCACGCACCGTCATCCCAACAACCCTTTGTCCGCTCTGTGCCGTGATAGTTCCGAATTGCACACCCTCTTTGTCTAGTTACCTTGAATTCGTTCATAATGGGCTCAGGGATCTACGACCGGCCCGAGACGCAAACAATGCACGCGATCCAACAAGGCTTTTCGCAGAATTTATGACAGCCGCCTCTGTTGCAACTATTTTTTTATACATACCGTTCTGGCTTTCTGGCTTTTTTCCGCAAACTTAGGACACAATGCGTCAGTGGTTAGCATATGCAAACAGCTGCGTTCCTCTACGCTTGCTTAGTGAAAAACGGGTAAGAACGTGGCGTCACACGGGTGGCTGTCTGGAATATATACAGCACCAAGTTAACAAGACACTCCGCTTCGAAACCAAAATGAAATTATGCCAAGAAAGGAACATAGGCCTTAGGCGTTGCAATTGTTGTGGATTTTTATGTGTATGCCGACTCCGGCACTAAGGACAAAAAATATTATCTTTCATACAGTCTATTAGACGAAATTTTCAAAACGGGCGAACGCAAGTCGGAATTCATGGCGCATAATCACCTTTTTTTTTTTTGTAGCCAGAGGTGTATTGCAAAACTGTAAAGCTATATATGCATAGTTTATTGCGCACTGGCGGGAGCAACACATGAGTATCTCTCGCGCTGTTTCAGCCTTCTTCGGGTCGGGTGCGCTTACCCGTATTGAAGTGACCACTCCGTGAACTTAAACCGTGCTATTTTCTTTAATGCTTAAGCATTAGGAGGTCCTGTGCAACCGGATATAGCGACAACCACAACGCGTGACCCATTACGAGGTGCAACCTTTGTGGCGTCATCACATTCTGCCCACAGAGTTAGTAGGAAACTGCGCACCATGGAAATTTGCAATTTTTGTAATAATTGGTTGCGAGTGGCTACTCGGGAACAGCAACTTCGGCCTCAAAACCTCACCGGCGGCTGTGATTAAAGAAGGTACCTGCGCTGCGCTCCGAGTGCTATGAGGACTTCCGGCGACCTGAAAATGTAAAATAGAGAATGAGCAATTACGCTTATAAGGGTATTAACCCATTAAAGTTATCGCGCCGCACCCTTAAGGCGCAGCTACAACGGAAGCAGAAGCAACACAAAAGGACAGCGATTTCAAACGTTTCGGAGAGAAACCCCGAAGAGCATTTCTTTTTAAATTTGCCAATGGTGCAGCCCACAATGTCGCAAAGAGGGTGGGCATGAAATCAAATTACATACCGACGTGCCAAGAAAAATTGCATTACATGTGAACGCTCCGCTTCGCTACTTACTCAGCACAGCGTAAACTAAATGAATATTTTTCTTAATGTGTTTTGATTGAAACTCTTAAATGCGTGTCATCTAACAACACGCCTATGTTGTGTGCGTGCGCATGCGTGCGTGCGCATGCGTGTGCGTGTGCTTGTGCGTGCGTGTGGGTGTGTGTGTGTGTGTAGTGTTAACGTAGACGCCTTCACAGAAGCGGGCGCTGGCAAATTCGAATGCGGCCTTTGCTAACGTAATGAGATGAAATCAGTTCCTCTAGATGTATAAAAAAATCGAAAGCTCTACTTAGCATGGGGAGGGGGACGGAAACAATGTGCATGGCTAGTGGTTGAGAACAGATATGCTTCCCTGTTGGAAGAGCTCTTTGATGATGCATCTGAGAAACAGCCTCTCACGGAGAATCCACACAGCAGGACTTCTTTTGCTTCATCGCTGAAGATTGGGAAATGCAGAAAACGCAGGACGCTGGCATTTACTACCGAGGGTTTTCCGCATCTTGAGGTATGTACGCGCCGGCACGATCCAATTGAGAAGGAAACTGCGAAGCTGGCAACACGAACTGCACAGTTGCGCCTGAAGAAAGCGCGTGTGGACAAACGGTGCAAGAAAAGCTAATAAAAACAGGGAGACGCCTGCAGGGAGTAAGGCAGCAAGGTCAGCGGATGGTCCGAAATTTAAACCTGGCGATAGCACACCTCTAGATAGGTGGTTCCAGAAACTCTTTGGCAATCAATAGAACTCATTTATAGCAGTACACATCATCGATAGAAATAGCCGAAAAAAATCGCCAAGAGATTATACAATGAAACTGCAGAAAGCTCTGTAATGAATTTCGGAAATTAAGAAAAAACGAAAACATGCCAAGCAGCATTCATGGGCGTTCTTGTTACAGGAATGTAATCGGTTGTGCCGAATAACAAGTTATATAGTGTACCAATGCCCTTCCACCGCTGTTAAAAGAGGAAGAGCAGATACAAAAATACCACGAACAGCTGTCGCGTATATAAGGCCAAAATTACCCAAACGCCACTCGATTTGAGCAGGTGGTACAGCACTGAGCAGGAAGTAGTTGCGGTACTCATGTGACCAAAAAAACGCTCCTGATACTAGTGTCCGTGTACGCTCGTCCCAGAAATACGGCAGTTATTCTTAGATGATTTAAACATACTTGTAATTCACGCCATGGAACCTCGATACTACTAGGTGGAAATGTTAACGCTGGGCATACTATTAAACATGAAATGCTGTTAGCTCCCGTTAATCATCATCATCAAAACGTTTATTTCCACCGAAATGAGACTCCTTTTTGGATCCCCCGGCACGCAGGCCTAAGGGAGCTCTACTTAGGAGCCTCGCAAACTAAGGTCTGGTGAAGACACATTGTCTCTTCACGGCCTCAGCTGCCAGGCGGATGGCTTGTTGCTGCTTAGCGGGGTCCTCGCTCCGCAGCAAGGTCTCCCAGGCTTCTCTATCTTCTATCTTTTGCTCGGCGCCCGGGCTTCCAGCACACTCCCATATGACATGGTCGAGAGTGTCCCTCTCCCCGCACGTTAAACAATATTGGTCTTTTTCCTCTTTGGAGATTGTTATGTATACCCAGAAGGGGCTTATATGATTCCCCCCTTGCAATCTTCTCCACGCAATTGCCTCCTCTTTTGCGAGGGAACGGTGGGGCGGCGGATAGACCCTCCTGCTCAGCTTATAATGTTCCGTGATCTCGCGGTATGAAATTAGGCTATCTTTCATGTCTATGCGCGAGGGCTGCTCTGCGGCCGCCCGGTGATAGAGAGCTCGGGCAAGCTCGTGTGCAGCCTCATTTCCTGCAATAGACACATGCGCTGGGATCCATATTATCTCTATGTTACGTTCTATCGGCCTCGCCTCGAGGACGTGTTTGGCCTCTTCCGAGATTCTTCCTTTCGCGAAGTTTCTTACTGGAGTTTTGCTGTCACTTAAAATTGTCGTGGCCTTGGTACCTACGCAAGCGAGCGCTATCGCCAACTCTTCCGCCGCATTGGCATCTCTCGTGCGGCTCGAAGCCGCTACCGTTGGTACTTCTGCCCCGTCGACCACAGCGGATAAAGCCGCCCCGTGCTGTCCGCACGCCGCGTCTACGTACGCCACCTGGTCTGCCGTTCGCTCCTTCATCTTCCTCTCGTAGGCCTTAGCCCTATGTTCTCGCCTTTCCTTGTTATACACGGGGTGCCTGTTCCGCGGCATAGGTGGGACGCATATCTTGGCCCTGATTCCTGCCGGGATGTTTACCATCTTGTGCGTGCTACTTTCTGGCCGGATTCCTACCCATTCGAGTATTGTCCTGCCAGCTCCCGTTGTCAGCGGTATGGTGACGTCACGCCGAGACCGAGAGCCAAGATACGGGCACTGAATTCTACTCATCCGGGCATTGAAACGAGAGCATCCGGGCACCGCACGAGATTTAACGAGACTCTCTAAGCCCTCCTACAGGACCGGCATACAAGCAACGGTAGCTTCGCGCCGAACGGGTGGTGGCGTTCCTACCTTCCTGTACGGTGCGGTTCGGGTGTCCACCGAGATGACAGAGAATTACTGCGGCATTTCCTTTCCTCAAAAAGCCTTGCGTTCAAAGGGCAAGGCATCGCGCCGGACGGGTGGTGGTGTTCCGTGGAGTGCCTGGCAGCGCTACAACACGCTGTCGCGTTCCACTCCTAAAGGCGAAGCTTAAGCGCCATTAATTAGCAGTTATTAGTATTTAGCAATTAGTATTTAGTCGTTAATCAGTAATTAGTCACTAATTAGTATTTTGTCATTACTTCGTGTTCAAATATGTGTGACGTAATCCAGTGGTGACGCCACCAGTGCAACATAGGTAAAGTGGTGCGGAAAACGCTTTTGCCTCTTCGCACTTTAGACAGTGTCGAACGCGCTGCATATACATTCTTGTCAGGCCTGCGCCTCGTCGTGTCCGCATACGCTCCGTGTTACGCCCGTAAACATTTCATGCTTACTCTACTCTCGGTTACGGGAGAGGCAGAGTTGGAGGGATGTAGGTTTTTGACTCCTGAGTGTGACGAAGTTCACATCGCGATTGCTCTAACTGCAACACACACTAGCTGAGAATACGTTCTCACAGATTCACAGACAGCGTATCGCAATTACTTCAGGGGCAGGGTTTCACCGCTACCAGCCAAAATCCTGCAAGATAGCTACACCTGTGGCTACCAACCCACACACAAACACTTAATATGGTTACCAGGTCACCAGGGCATCCTAGGGAACGAGAGCGCACATGCTTCCGCCCGAGCATTTCTCCTCCGGGCACCCAGTGGGGATGCCGTGGAACCTCCTACCACACTACTAACTTACAATTACATATTTCAGCACTTAACATTATCCCGTCGGGTCTACCCTCCACCGGCTAAGATACTAGATAAAGGGGACGAACAACACCTCCGAAAGCTACAGACCAACACTTACAATAACCCACGAAGACTACATGCCATAGATCCGGAGTCATTTGACTCACAATGCAAATTCTGCGGGGAGAAGGCGGACCTGCACCATATTGTATGGGTCTGCCAACGAAATCGGCGATCACTGTTAATAACCAGCCAACGCAGGAGTGGTGGGAGGCAGCTCTGATCAGCTCTGACGAAACGAGTCAAAAGCAACTCATCGAAAGAGCCCAGACAGCAGCCTACGCCAATGGGGTTCCGGACTGAAAGCTCCAACCGCCGCTAACCCCTCCTAAACTATTTCACTAAAATATTTGCACCACCACATTGCGTTTACAGAAATGAAGTTCACACAGCTAAATTGCCCAGGGGTCGCAGCAGAGCATGCTACAAAAACACACTGACTACATCTGACGTGTTGGAGGGCCCCGGTGCACTACAATACA
The DNA here is from genome assembly GCF_055824585.1 of Amblyomma mixtum. Lineage (NCBI taxonomy): Eukaryota > Metazoa > Arthropoda > Arachnida > Ixodida > Ixodidae > Amblyomma > Amblyomma mixtum. The sequence continues at coordinate 153,207,264 of NC_143021.1, read as the reverse complement.
TACAGTACATACCATGCTGTCATTAACATAGGTTGTAATTTGGGACAAATAGAGAAAATGCGGAGAAATATTTCTCTAACACAATGGTGTGTTGTGCGACAATATATTAGCACCCATGCCATCAGTCCTTGTGCCCACCCTTAAAACGCTTTTCATGAATAGCATCGCTTCAAAGAAAGTGAATGAGGATCAGCAAACTCCCAACCTCCTCTTTACAATTTTGGGCACGCCGCTTGGCATCCTGAAGACGTGCACAGTTCGTTCTGGTAGGTTTGAAATTTCCTAAACAAGTGCGGCCTGCCTTTTCTCTTCAAAAAAAGTGGTTCCTTTCAATTTAATGCTCAATTTATTAACATGTAATCGACATTATTCTAAACACAGATCTTGCATGGAGACAAAGAAAGGTTTTAATAGGGATAATATCTCAACACGCTTCACTTAACTGTGTAACTTATTGCTCATACTGCGGAGATATCAAAATGTGAGCATGTGGGCCAGTTATCAAGGGAGGATTAGTCGACAATGGATAGCTTCTTCTCCTGGAGGCGATGAGGACTAAGCCTATATAATGTCGACCAGTGTGGCATAAGCATCGTCCTTGATTTATCATCCTTTATCGCTACCTTTTTTTGCAAATAGGATACTCAGTCGCAATATTCGTAGCTAACAAAAAGAGATAAACAAAAAATTTTAGGGCTCTTGATTGCGCTGCAGAACACACAGCCTAATGAAAGCTTCACTAAAAGGTGAATAATTACCTTTGCAAATGTTTATTTTTTGCCCACTTTCCCCTCTTCTACAGTCCCTCTTGAGAAACGCTCTGCCTGGTTCATCGCAGAAAAAGGTCACCGCTCTGGCCTGCGACCTCGTCCAGCGCTCTAACGTCACCGGAAAATCGGGCGCCAGCATTGCTGCTTTACTGAAGAATATCAACAATGCGCTGTGTAAGTTTTGTACGTGGTCCTCCACTGAATGGCTGCAGGTAATGAGCTTTCCTTCAATCGGTCATAGACACTGGAAGCTGGTATCTATTCACCACCTCGATAAATCAAAATTCCAACAGGTTGAACAAGGGAGAATAATTATTACAGCTTTCAGTTTTCCTTGCATTAGTAATCTGCGTGGCGATTCAGGTATAGCAGTAATATTCCCGACTAACGCGCCGCAAAAGTCTCTCAGAGGCGCAAGGATAAGAGCAGCTCTTCAACTATTAGACCGTCTTCATGTGCGGAGCTAAAGAACGTCAGGAGTGTGCATAGGCACCTAGAAGTAAATATGCCCATTTGCTCAAGATTTCAGATAAGAAGCGCGGGAAAGAATTTGATGACATCTTCCCCACGAACGTAAGAAGCTGAGGCGTTTCCACAGCGTCGGCTGGGTAGCGGCCTTGTGCAGCTGCCCATATCTGCACTGTTTTAAATCATTAGGACTCAAAGTAAACCAACTAGAGTAGGCACATAGCGCCGATGCTTTTCTGAACCACGGGATGTTGTTAACAAATGCGCTCTGTTATACAAGCTTGATGGATGATTGTAAATCAGTCGACGGATTGTTGCACATATCAGTCATCATACCAGTCATCATAAGTTCCATATAGATCCTCGTGGTGAAATTAAAGTTTTGCCTCATAGACCTTGTTTTCTGTGTGTATTTGCAGGCTGCTGAACGGGATATCCGTATTTGTCGAAGCGACTTTGAAGAAAGGCCAGCCTTTTTTAAATTATGCAATAAATGCATCTTTGAAAGCATCATACTTGTTTGCTGGATTCCACGGGCCATCTAGGAGTTGCGCTAAGAGCAGCGTGGATATAGCACTAAGAAGTAGCAAAATGTGTACTTATTTCACGTGTAAATATCCCCATCGTCTAGACGGGTAGACGGAAGGGGGTTAAGTTCCCACTTTCGTTGTATGAAGCAAGACAATTTTTTTAGGGGATCACATACAGTCAGTTCATTATGAAGTGTTGTAAATACAGAAATGTTTGCGCAAAAAGGGAGGCTTAGCGGGTTGACGGCTCTCTAATGGTGTCAGTGAACCGCTAAAAGAAGGCAGCCAGAAACAAGTACAAGGGGAGGAAAATACAAGCGCGCCCGTTTTGCACACTCGTAATGGGTCTCCGTGTCATTCGTCTTTTTGCGGTCCACTCGTTAAAATATCTTCGCATAGCTAACAACCAATCCACGAAGGCGCCTCGACCTTGCGCTTCACCTCCGCTCCATTCATCGCAGGAAGCAGCCGCTTCCCCACTTGAGGGAGAGTTGGGTTTCAAAAACGCCCGTCCTACTTTACTCGAACGACGAGCTCCTTCCGAAACCTTCCAGTACCGCGCGATTCTCGAGGAGGCCTGTATGGTGTATGGCGATTAATTTAAAAAGAAAAGTTGGCCTCAAAATGGCCTGTCACTGTGTGCTACATGCATATTCATCCCAACTTTTTTAAACCAAGTGGTGGCTATTTGGTTGCATTCGCGAGAAGCCGGGTTAGATTGTCAGTGGCGTTAGCCGTCCACCATCGACCAATGTACAGGTATAATATTTCGCCCGACCTGGTTCTCGGTTCTCATGGGGCAATTTTGCTTAGAAAAGGGCCTCTTTCCAACCTCACTCCCCCCCTTCCTCGTTTTCTCCTTTTTTTTTCAAACGATAATTAATTGGTACCCGTGATGCACAAGGCCAATTTAAATGGATGCCAAAGTGAAATACAACCATTCTAAAACAGCGCAAACAAGACAAGTACGACGAAAAAAAAACGTATAACACGAGCTCCTTCTGTTGTCCTTGTCTTGTTTGCGCTGTTTTAGAATGAGTACCTACCAACTAGCACAGGCTTCTACTTTGTAACACAGATTGGTGTTGAAATGCAGCTCTTCTGACTTGGTGTAGCGATGATAAATTTTTTTCTGACATGAGCGCGGCTCTTCAGGTTCTTCCAAGTTTCCATGTTTTAAACTTTGTCGTGATTCAATGAGGCGCAGTATCATTTCGATGGGACACCAAAATGCTCGTCTAAATTCGCCTGATAACCAAGCGTCGGTTGATAGCACATGTTGACGATAGTTCATGGCGTTTAACTTCCCAAAGTGGCTCATGCTATGAGAGACGTCGTAGTGAATTGGTTCTGGAAATTTTGACCACCTGGGGTTCTTTAACGTGCACTCACAACGCACAGGACACGGTGATTTCCAATTTGGCCTCCTTCGAAATTCGACCCTCGGGGCCGTGATCGAACCCGCGTCTTTCGGGTGAGCAGGCGGGGACCATAACCGCTGAGCCATAGTGGCGGCTGATAGCGAATTTGTAGTTGTTCCCAAAAACAGACCCCTGATTGAATAGAAAACTGCGTAAAAGAAATAAAAGTAAGGTACACCTGGCGCCACCACTACAGGATTCTTGCAGCTGTGCCTAGACATGGCTGGTTCTCTGCCGGATGCATTTCATTCATCGCTTCCTCGTATAGCGCTTTTTCTACATCGATGGAAGGTGCGTTCGGAGAACTAGAGGCAGCTTATTAGCAGTATGATGGATGAGTTTTTTTTATGCGTTAATGCGAGAGGTTGGAATGGGGATGAATGAGAACGTCTCCTTATGCCACCTATTGGAGAATTTAGACGAGCATTTTGGTGTCCCATCGAAATGATACTGCGCCTCATTCAATCACGACAAAGTTTAAAACATGGAAACTTGTAAGAACCTGAAGAGCCGCGCTCATGCCAGAAAAAAATTTATCATCGCCACACCAAGTCAGAAGAGCTGCATTTCAACAGCAATCCGTGTTTACAGCACGCAAAAGTTATTATAGAAGAAGAACCTTCTCGTTATTCTCTAGACACAGATACGCATATCGCAAAGAATAAGATGAGCCTCACCGCAAGAAAAAAAAGAAACCAAAGGTAATCGTGCGTAAAACTGATCCAGATACGAAGTAATAGGCACAAATGAATATGCATTAGCTGCCATGAAAGCACGGGCAAACTTTATTTATCCATTTATTCACGTAACCCCTAAAGGCCTTCGCTGGGTGGGTATTACCTAAAGGGGGATATAATTTTTTACTAAATTCTTAGATGTTAAGAATAAGTGGAATGATAAAAACAATGATTAGAACATAAGCCAAAAAAGAGAAGAAAAAGAGAAAAATTAATCTCAAAACTTTTCAATCAAAGCAAATGAGTTCTAGGAATTTTATACAAGGCTGTTTGTGTAGCGATTTCAGTTGGAAACCTATTTCTCTGTGTGAGCGTACGAGGAATGAATGAGTCGGAGTAAGACGTTGAATGGCACTGTGCGCGTTCAACTCTGAAGGAATGATCATGTTGTTGAGAGGTAAGATGAGGTGTTAGAAAAAATTATGACGAAGGAATGGATGATGATAAAATTCATGGTAAAGCGTTAAACGGGTAACCTTACGGCGATGTGATAGGTATTCTAGTTCGGCACGTTTCTTTAATGCTCAGACGCTTGTGAATGGTGTGCAGCCTGAAAATATGAAACCAACAGCAGCGGTATACAAGGATTCAATGTTAGTAATAATTTGAGCTTGACCAGTGCATGAAATGGCCGCTGCGTATTCTATTTTAGGGCGTATTAAGGGACTATAAGCAAGCTTTTCAGTTGGATATGGACCCATGTTAGGTTGTTTCCGGAGACCAAGTGATCGGTTAGCAAACGCAAAGGTACTTAAGAGTGTTATTTCTACAGCATTGTACTTAAGAACATAAGTGGTTGGATTATGTGCTCAGCGGCGAGTGAAACAATTGTTTTGTTTTAATAACGTTTAGGGTCACCAACCAGGATAAGCACCATGTGCTGCCTGCGTCGAGGTCAGATTGCAAGGATTGCTGTCAGTGTCACTGGCAATATTCCGGCAAATTACGCAACATCAGCAAACAGCCGAACTTTAGTTATCTCACTGGCAGGTAGATCGTTAATATAATTAAAAAAAAGCAAGAGATTGAGAAGGCTTCCATGGGGTACAGCAGTTGTGACATACACAGAAGAGTTGAAATTATAACCGAGGTCAAGTTAATTCAATACGAGAGAAATTCCCTAATCCACAGGAGCGCATTGGGGTGGTTGTTTAAGTAAAAGTCTGTGACGAGGGACCGGTTCGAAAGCTTTAGAAAGTAAGAAAATACTGCGTCGGCATGAAAGATTGCGTTAAGAGAAGAATGCCGTCATCATCCTCATCAGACTGACTACGCCCACTGCAGAAAAAGTCCTCTCTCATGTCTTAAGCCTGCCCTTTGCTAGCTTCGGCCACCGTGTCCCCGCAAATTTCTTAATCTCATCAGCTCACCGAACTTCCTGCCAACCGCTGCTACGCTTGCCTTCTCTTGGAATCCACTCCGTTGCCCTTAAGGACCAGAGCTTAACTTGCCTTCACGTCACATGCCCTGCCCAAGCCCATTTCTGCTAAGATGTCAATAACACGCGTTTTTCCCTCACCTAATCTTCCCGCTTCCGGTCTCTTAACGTCACACTTTAATTTTTCTTTCCACAGCATGCTGTTGTCATTAACTTAAGCTGAACGCTTTTCGCTGGCCTCCGTGTTTCTGCCCTCTTGGTGAGCACCAGTAAGATACAGCAGCTGCAAACTGTTGTCGTCAGGGATACTGGTAAAGAGCCATTTATAATCTTAGCGAACATGCCACATGCCCTGCACACCATTCTTATTATTCCAGCTATTTGCCTCTCATGATCCGGATCAGAGGGCAGTATTGTTCCTAAGTATTCCTTTACCACTTCGGCCGCCGCGGTGGCTCAGTGGTTATGGCGCTCGGCTGCTGGCCCAAAAGGCGCGTGTTCGATCCCGGCCGCGGCCGTGGCATTTCAATTGAGTCGAAATTCTAGAGCCGCAATGCGAATGCATTGCTGGGCTATGTTGTCAGTTTTGTGTCCGCAAAATGTATCGGCAGCAGTTGTGTAGACTTAAGAACAGATAGCGTCAAACGAGTGATTGTATTCTATAGAGGATAATGTGCAAAATGTTTGATGTCGATAGGTTTAGGTTTAAGGTTAGGTTTATGGGGTCTAACGTCCCAAAGCGACTCAGACTACGAGATATGCCGTATTGAAGGGCTCCGAGAATTTCGACCACCTGGGGTTCTTTAACGTGCACTGACATCGCACAGTACACGAGCGTCTAGAATTTCTCCTCAAAAGAAATTCAACCGCCGCGGCCGGGATCGAACCCGCCTCTTTCGGGTCAGCAGCCGAGCACCATAACCACTGAGCCACCGCGGCGGCTTGATGTGGATAGGTGATTAGTTAATTACTTGGGAACCAAAATTGTAAAAAACGTTGAAATAGCGCGGACGTTGATATAGTGAGGAGACGCAAAGTGTGGCTCCAAATCTGAAAGCGAATCGTTGTTGCAAATTCGGAAATGAGCGACTGAGATTGGAGAAGTATAATTAGACTTATGCAATCGAATAACGAATAAATGAAAAGGGTCCATTAATAAAAAAACTCACAAACAGTTAATCGACGATCGATAATAGAAATCATTGATTGAGGATGGATAACTGATGAATAATTGATACGTGGTCGATAATAAGCGACCGACGATGACTCACCGGTATTTCATAGCAATTGGCACGCGATAAGTGACTGGAAATAATTATTGATCTATAATTAATATTGCAGATTAATGGATAAATGATGATTGATAATTGATCTATAATCAATAAAAATTGATACGCGATAATTATTTGAAAAATGGTAATTGATCGAACAATTTTTGATAATTCATTGATAAGCAATGATTTATTGATAACTGATGAACAATTGACAAATGCTTGATAAATGACAAATAATTCATAACTTAGTGATAATTAATTATTAATTGATAGGTGATGATAACTGGTAATTTATCGATGTTAATTAAGCAGTCGAAGTGGATGAGAGAAGAAATGTGAAAGTTTGAACGAATTGGGAAATCTGGCGGCGAGAGAGGCAAACATTGCGGACGAGTGCCGAGAAATCGTCAATGCATTCTCATTCTTCCAGTGCGGGTTGCCGCAGTGATCTCTAATTTTTCGGCCGCCGCGGTGGCTCAGCGGTTATGGTGCTCGGCTGCTGACCCAAAAGACGCGGGTTCGATCCCCGCCGCGGCGGCTAGAATTTCTGTGGAGGAGAAATTCTAGAGGCCCGTGTACTGTGCGATGTCAGTGCACGTTAAAGAACCCCAGGTGGTCGAAATTTCCGGAGCCCTCCACTACGGCGTCTCTCATAGCCTTAGTCGCTTTGGGACGTTAAACCCCATAAACCAAACCAAACCAAACCAATTTTTCGCTCGCTCTTTTGCTTATATCTCCAATGGCACTTAATCCACCGCGGTGGCTGAGTGGTTACGGCGCTCGGCTGCTGACCCGAAAGACGCGGGTTCGATCCCGGCCGCGTCGGCCGAATTCTGATGGCGGCGAAATTCTAGATGCCCGTGTTCTGTGCGATATCAGTGCACGTTAAAGAACCCCAGGTGGTCGAAATTTCCGGAGACCTTCTCTACGGCGGTTCTCTTAGCCTGAGTCGCTTTGGGATGTGAAACCCCAATAAACCCATAAACCAATCCAATGCACTTCATTACATCTCCCCAGGTGTCCGCACAACAACCCAGGTGTCCGCTCTTTCACCAACATTGGCAGTGCCACTCCATGACAGCCCGAAGGACCGGTATAGTTGACCTCTCCTTTCCATATATTGACGAAGACACTTCAGTACACCTCCAATGATCGACCTACTTGTCCAATATTTTCCGATCTTTGGCAAAGCTACTCCATGATACCTTTCAAGATACCCTAATTCACCGCTGTTTTCCTCATGTACACAATGCCACTCCAAGACAGCTCCAAGGATGACCCGACTTGTCCGATGCTTCCCGCGCAGTGCCTAGCAATAACAAATGCATCAATGGCCCTAAAATTTACTATGCCAATAATTTGCGATATATCAAATAAGCTATCCTCGTTTGTGTCCGGCAGTAGTATAACACCGAATATATAAAAGAGAAATTATTACAAAATGCGTCTACACTCGCCAAATGATCGAAAATTCAGAAATGAGAATACAAATTTTAAATACGATGTTTTTTGTCAGATGCTGCAACTACATGGAGAGCTGTTTCAGTGCTCATGCAAAGCATTTCTTCACTTACTAATGTCACACAATAATGAAATTTGGCATATAGCACTACCAAATATTAAGAGGACAGGCTTAATTAGAGCGACTTTGGAGAGGTACTACAGGGGGATATGGTCTGGGCTTCGTTCGAAGCGCAGGAAGCTCATGTTAAAATACTAAATGAAGAACGCCAATAGCAACATTAAATATAATAACAGGTCGATAGCTAGGGTACTTAAAGAGTTATACAGAGAGAGCCTTTACTCACAATGACGAAAATGATCTAGGAAACTAATCAGTAAGTATGCCGCACACGAGGACAGAGAAAGAAAGAACATTAAACGACAAGTTGAAAACGTGGAAGGTGAAAATTGGATTATTTCAATTGCAAAGATTCCTTGTGTCGAACTATATTAATACTAGAAAAGGCAGATCAGGAAGGTCTTGTTCTTTCATTACTCAAGAGACAGTCCCCTCCTCTTTGAAGCTAGTTCAGGGTGTTTTAGAACGCTCAGATACAAAAAAAAATTAACGATGATGATGACACATATGGGTGTGTGGTCGATCGGGTGGAAGAACTGAACACCTCATACTCAAATGTGACGGTATCCATCCGGATGTCGATGCAGGCACAGGCACTCTTTCTGAGGGTTAGGGTTAAGAGATAGCAATAGTCATGTAAATTAATCTGCGGTGCAATTTAGCAAAAAGCGATTGGAAGATTGGTAGCTGAAAAGCAGACAGAGGACATAAGGTTTGGCACAGTGGGATACTGTAATGAAAGAAAATGGCTACTTTTAATAATTTACAACACTGGTAAAAAAACAAAAAGAAAAAAAGCCGATCATGGCGGCACCCTATTTCAAAGCGGACGCTCCTACCTCCCTTCCATTCATTCATGCAAGGAATGTTTCCGGAAAGGAAACATCTGCAGATGATTGGATTAGGCCTTCTCTCCGTCTGTTCAGTCAGGACATGCGGAGTGGCTAATGTGAGGGTGATTATAACCGATTCCAAATCGGCTGTTCGAAACCACAATGCAAGCTGGGTACCTGCAGAAGCATTCAAAGTTCTGGCTGCCGGTCAGACAGCGTCAGAGCAAATTAACCTAATCTGGACTAAGGCCCACGAGGGCCTGCAATGAAACGAGACAGCGCATGCACTGGCGCGGCGACTCACACAGCGGGATCCCACTGCGGTGTCGTCGAGGTGAGAGTTACTTGAGAAGGGAGAGGAGCTGACACTCCTTCGAGCAGTTGATGATCTCAGAAAGAAGGAAGAGATGATATGAAGAATGTTACAAGCTTGGATGCTTCCCAACCCACTAGCACTAAGCAGATGGCATCCGGTGATCCATGACCCGAGATATAAACACAATGAACCAAATTGCAGACATGATACACATGGCGTGGACATTCCCTGTGTACAACAAACTAGAGAGGACTATAGAGTCCTGGGAGGCTTCAATGGTCGGCCTGAAACAAGAACACCAAAACAGAGTCATCCATGGTGCCCTGGATACTGCTGAATTCCAAGGAATGCCAGCCTGATGATAGGGGGGGGGGGGAGGAATACAGGTGGTCAAAACTCAACTCTTCATTGCCCTCTGATTTCTTGACGGGTACAAATAAAGTTATGTCATCATTATCCTCATCATCTCCACATTTACTAAGCACACAGATGTAGACATTTGAATCTCGCATAGCTAATGCTATTTTTTTCCAGAAGAGGGATAATACAGGCTGTCTGGTACTTGTTGAGAGAAAAGATATTACAGCACTTTTTTGAAGACGGGGCAGAGAGCGAGATGTAGATCTCTGTCTCGTTCTTTGTGCCATCTTCAAAAAGCGCTGTTATTTCTAATGCGTCAATGCTTCTTTGCACGACGTTCTTTAATTTGTGTTTACTGCATTACTACATCACTCGATCGGCACATCAAAACCCGCAACAATTGCAATGCTTAAAGCCTAACAATGTTGTTTTCAAGACGGCTTATTTTCAGATTCGAAGAGGAGCATCTTGGTAATTCTTGTTTCGATTTTCACCCCCAATATTTGTATAATTTCTGTGAACATATGGCTGCATTTGCTCGCGGCAAAATAATATTTACAAGGGATTTCAACTTGCCTGGCACTATTTGGAACAAACCATCTCTTGACAGCATGCTGAACGGTCATTCTAAGCATATGTTTGATATATTGCTTGCTAAAATCATAATACAAGTAGTCAACGAGCCTACTCGTATTAATGACTCCTCTAGTTCCGTACTTGATCTAGTCTTTGTTAGCCTCTGAACTGAAAATTTTGCAGTGACTGTTGAGCCTGACATATCTGATCACAAAATGGTGTGCTTTTCATGTGTTTTTGATGCTACACGCGACTTCCCGTCCGTACAACCTGAAACTGTGAAAGACTTTTCGCGCGCAAGCGACGAAAGCGTACTAGAGTATGTTGATCTTCGACTAAGTAACTTTCATGGTTCTGACGTCACTGTACTATGGCGCCAGCTTAAGGAGATATGAAATCACTGCCTCGACAGTTTTATCGCGAACAAAATCAGGAAGCGTACAAAACAAACCCCTTGAATTACACGAGCATCCTAAAAACAAAAAGAAAACCTGAAGCGTTGTAAACGAAGTTGTGCCGGCGAAAGCATCATTGACCGTGCAAATGCCACACTTACTCAAGCGGTGAGTAGTGCCAAGTGGAACTATTTCTAGGTTACTTTGCTTAACTTTATAAAGAACAACCCTGATAAATTTTGAGGTCATTTATCCAAATAAGCAAATAATGTATGGTGGTGCTAGCATCCGTGACAAAGAAGTTTCGCTAATAATTTTATTGAATACTTCCATCGTGTTTTTTCCATTCCAGTCCGACATGCGCAAAGCGATGTCCTCTAACAACAAAACGATGATGAGTGTGACTTGGTGTCTTTACGTGGTGTCTGCGCAATGCTTCTGAACTTAAAACTACGATCATCTCCAGTACAAGATAACATCCCCAACATAAGTCTAAACTGTTACGCTGAAATATTATCAAAGCTCTTAGTCGTTCTTTGCCGAGCGTCCATTTCGTCCGCTAACCTTCATTCTGACTGGCGAGCGGCTCGTGTAGTACCTCTGCTCAAAAAAGGCAACTCCACCCTCCTCCAGAATTATCACCTCATTTCATTGCTATTACCATGTTGTAAAATGTCAAAACATATCATTGCCAATTACGTAACTGATTTTCTACATAACAAAGATGTTCTAATTCCACTTCAGCATGGTGTTTGGAAAGGTTATTCAACTGCAACTCAATTAACTTCAGTTGTCCGGAGCTTTGCAGAAATCCACGTTAGATCAAGTCAAATAGATGTAATATTTTCGAGTTCTCGAAAGCGTTTTATATTGTTTCGCATAACAAACTAATTTGTAAACTCAAGTTCGCTGGTCTACCTTCTTTCTTAATCAAATGGATTACCGCATACCTCACTAACAGAACCGAATTCGAGTTGATGGTCACTCGTCACGCTCCCATCCGGCAGCAACTGGAGCCCCTGAAGCAAGTGTCATTGGCCCATTATTATATCTTATCTGTATAAATGATATTTAGCGTTATTAGAGAATCAGTTCAAATTAGACTATTCGTGGAAGACTGCGTTTTGTTCAGAGAAAATAAAACTCGGGAGGACCAAGTAGTGCTTAAGTCTAACCTCAACAGCATTAACGATTGGAGTTACAGACACGATATGGAACTAAATGCTGAAAAAAAAAACAATTTAAATGAGAATAATTAATAAAATACATAGCCTATCTTATCAGTACTGCCTATCATCACGATGCTTATCAGAAGTAGCGCTGTTTAAGTACCTTGCTGTGCCAAAAGCTAGTAGTAGTAGTAGAAGACCTTTATTCGCCCATAATTCACAGGCCGAGCATGTCGACCGCCTGGGCGACCAGAAGTCGCTGTTCTTCCTCCCCTTCAGTGCTAAGCCAGCCGAGCCAGGTGGTGGTGGATAAAGAAGGGGGGGGGGGGGTAGGAGCTCGCCTGCTGAACAGCCGGGCAATAGAAGAGGCAATGAGCCAGGTCTGCATAGATACAGGGGCAGTTGGGACAGCAAGGGTCCGATCGTTAGCGATAAAGAAAGAGGCGAGACGGGGTGATGACTGCATTTTTTTTTTCAAATCAAAATCAAGTTTATTTCACATCTACAGTACATGGTTATGGGGTATATACATCAGGAGGCCCAAAAGTCGAGACTGCAAATACGGCCTCCTATTTGGATGTGCCGAAGAAGGCGAGCCTCCGGCACCGTGAGTGATGGATGAGGGGGAGGGTAAAGGCGTTTGTCGAGGCGGAGGTCGTGGTAGACCTCTTTTATGGTGTGGCGAAGGGTGAGTCTCCCATCGTCCTCCGAGGGCTTGGGCCAGGGAATCAATGGTGCCCGGAAAAGTGTGTCTCGGGCGAGCTGATGGGCCAGCTCATTGCCGTCAATCCCTGAATGCCCAGGGACCCAGCGGAGGAAAATGATGGAAACGTGCAATGCGGAGACCCGTCGTTCGACCTCCTGTTAGAGAGAAGGGGTTAGGGTGAGTTTCTGTATGTGGTGTATAGCGGCTTGTGAGTCGGAGTAGACTGCGTACTCTTGAAGAGAGGGAAGGAGCGCAAATGACTGGGAGGCATTCGAAATGGAGAGGACCTCGAGAGACAATGCATCCGGAGGGCGTAGATACGGGCCGCTGGTGTGGTCTTCAGGAGCGGGGAGGTGGGGATGGTACAGGGTAAGGCCGAAGGAACCTCGAGGAGCCACGAAGGAGGCATCCGTGTAGGCTACACCCTCGGTATCAAAGAGGGGGAATGGTGCGGAGCGGCTGCATGACGACGGCCGGCGTGCAGGACGGTAGTGATAGTGATATGGATAGTGATAGCGATAGGGATAGTGATAGGGTAGTGAAATGAACAGATGCATGCAGTTCATTTCAGAACACGGCATAATATTCAAGCGATTCTGCACAAAACGAGTTTTCTTATTCAAGTCACGCGAAATTCAACTTGCGATGAAAAAAAAAAATGACATAAAAAAGTTTCACCATGCGGGGCTTGAACCCACGCGCTCTCATTGCCTCTCCGGAGCGACGCGTTAGACAACACGGCCACAGAACAGCGCGGAGTGATACACCTCTCTTTATTTTTTTTTGCGGACTACTTCCGTAGCCTTCACAGCGTTGCACATGTATCTCGTCGCCATTGGCGGTCAGCTGATGACGGGCATTGGTAGCGTTCCCTCGTGGTACAAAGCAAAATTTAATAATGCATAAATCACTCCAAAGCGCTTTAAATCCAAATCTTGCACACTATAAAATGCTTATAAAGGTGTATTAAGTGCATTATAAAATTCAACAAACCTCGTTTGTCTAATTGCACACGCAGTCCACTTGGTGGAGCGACACACAAATGAAAAGTGCACCGGCGGTTGGCTCACGTGACCCGTTTTTTGTAGACCGCCCAAGAAGCCGATGAGGTGGCGCCGATGTGATGATAAAGCACGGAATATATCCAGATAACCCAATGAAGTTTGAGGCGTGAGGAGGGTGGGATTTTGTCTTGCTACCATTAGTTGACTCATCTGAGGGCGTCGCCAGAGCTCGGGAAGATTCTTGTTTCAGCAAACTCGGGCCTTCCAGCATAGCGCCCCTGATTGAAAACCCCATGATAAGATTCTACTCATTGGACTTCTTAGCCTTTAGAAAACGCGCGTGCAAGACGGCAACGTTCAACCAGTTGTTTCGCCCAGAATTCATTTTAGCCAAATGTTGCGCCAGGTAATGGACATTTACAAAGAATTTGAATTTTACCTCATTGGTTTTCTCTCCTGATGCGCTGTATATCTTTACCGGCCTTTTAGGTCTCTTGGCTTTTCTATCATGTTTATGCCACGCAGCGGTTACCTTGGGGTCTGTAAATAGTTCTTTTTTTTGTGCATTTTTATTGGGGGATTAACGTCCCAAAGGAACTTAGCTTATGAGGGACTCCGTAGTGAAGGGGCTCCGGAAATTTCGACCACCTGGGGTTCTTTAACATGCACTGACATCGCACAGTACACGGACCCCTAGAATTTCGCCTCCATCGAAATTCGACCGCAGAAATTCGAATATGTGTCTATACACACACACACATATATATGTATATATATCACTTCTCTGCATAACCATGTCGAATACTTACCTCGAAAGAAAAAAACGGTGATAGCCCAGTGGTCTCGCTGAGCCGCGGGCTTATGTCCACGTCATGGATATTGATTCAATTTCTTTTTCATGGTTTGACCTCTTACTCAGCCAAGGGTCAAAACTATTGACCCGGCGATCGAGGCACGAAGTCAAGTAGGGAATCTTTCGCTTAAAAACTACGAAATACATAAAGCAAATGGCGCTGCTTGCTTCTTAAAAGGGATGTTTCCGGGAAGGAAACATCTGCAGATGTTTGCATTTAATCTGGTCCCCGTTTGTTGCATTAGGGCCTGTGCAGTGGCTAATGTCAGGGTGATTATAAGTGAATCAAAATCGTGAACTGCATCGCAGGCAGGGTACCTCGCAAAGCAATCAAAATTTTGGCGGGCGGCCGGACAACGTCAAAGATAATTAATGTAATCAGGAGTAAGGTCGGCGAGGGCAAGGGATGATACGATATAGTGCATACATTGTCCCGAGGACACACACAATGCGCTCGCGTCGAGGAGGGAGCCCCTTCAGAAGAATGAGGAGCTGAAAACGTTCCAAGATGTTCTTAGTCATTACAGATTAGGAAGACAGGCGCTACCTGGAGCAGGCAAAGGCCTCCGGAAAAAGGAACAGGTCTTATGGAGAAAGTTACAGGCGGGGGGTTTTTCCCTACCAACTAGCACTATGCAGATGGCATCTGGCGATCCATGACCCGAGGTGTAAACCCTGCAACGAAATTGCAGACATGATCCATATGGTGTGAACATGCCCTAGCTACAACGAACCAGTGATGAATATAGAGTCTGGTAGGCTTTCATGGCCAGCCAGAAAGAAAACGACCGAAAGAAAGTCACCCATCTGCCCCTGGACACCGCTGGATACCAAGCGATCCCATCCTGCGGAACGGGTAGGAAGGTGACGGTGGGGGGGATTCAAGTATTCGTCGCTATGCTATTCCTTGACGGGTACAAATGAAGTTATTTTATCATCATAATCAAAACGTTCACAGGGCACATCGATGTAAGCACTTGAGGCTCCCATAGCTAACGCTCTTAAGTGAACACTAAGGCAGTGCTGCAGATAATTTTCATCAGAAGAGGATAATACGGGCTGGCTGGGTGCCTATTGATGGAAAAGAAATCACTGCGGTGTTTAAGACCCGACAGAGAACGAGGCGTAGGGGTTAGTCTCGTCCTCTGTCCCGTCTTATCCGTCAATGCGTATTTGCACGTCGTTTTTTTTCATTTGTGTTTACTGCGTTAATGGACCCCTCGGCACACAAATCAAAATCCGCAAGAATTGCAACACCTAAGGCCTGATAATATGGTTTCCATGACATGAGATAGTTTTATATTCGAAGAGGAGCATCGTGGTAATTGTGGTACTGCAAATTTTTGAGACTGAACCACCTATCAAACGCAACCGTTCTCCTCCGCCTTTCACTAAGCAACCATAAAGAAATGCTGTTGGTCGCATATACCGCACTAGAGGCTTCATGTCCTTAGCTTGTGGAAAAAACCCAACAAAGGCATCAAAATGAAGTGTAACAGGCCCAACAGTAAAAAATTATGCGAAAAGCTTCGATGGATCGTGTGGATTGTTTGAGTCACAGGCCGGTAAAATCCCACGTGCCGCAGTGAAAACAAATTCAACTGAATTAGATACAGAAGCTTCGAAATTAGGAAGCGCCAGTGCACATAATGGACAAAAAGTAGCTACTGTGAGTGCGCGTCAGAAGAATAAAAGTGGACTTGTTAAAACGGAACTATAGAGCGTCTCCCTTATATGAGTAGTGACGTTCGTAGTTACCGAAATGCGGCTGAAAAACCCTTCCTAGTTCTTAGAAAAGAGACAACGAAACGAAGTGTCTTGCTTTATTAAAGGGTTCTTTGTACCGGGATCTACTCTGAGGATTGGTTAGAAAAGTAAGGTTTAGGAGTAAGTGAAGAAAACAGAGGTGGTCGAAACTACGTCTTTCCATGTCTTTCCATGGAAGACTTTTTTTGGAGAAATAATTTACTCTGTAGTCCCAAAAAAAAAAGGGGTTTCTTTCAAACATGATGTCTCAAGGCTGAGGTACTCTTCCTGCGCAAACGGTTATCAGATCGGGCAAATGATTATTGATAACATATTGCTGCCGGCTACATTAAAGACAGGATTTTAGCAACTGAAGAAAAATGCCCCGGAAACTGTAATGATTTGAATTTAATAAACGAGTATTACTGTTAGAATAAAGAAGGCAAAGACACGTACGCATATCAATGGATTAAAAATGTGAAACTCATTCCAGCTCATTTGCCAACAAGTCACTTCGTTTCTCAGGCGATCTCAGGGCATGGTCGCTTTCCTTTTTACTTAGTACGTTTTGGAATCAGTAGTAGAGAACAATGTAAATGCGGAACGAATGCATTAGACTACGACCACTATCTAGATAACTGTAAACTAACTCTAGCATTTAGGAATGAATTAAGTAAGAAATTAGGCCATCAAATTGTTAATAGGAAACCAGAGATAATAAAAACTCAAGAAACAATGAACATATTGGCAGAATTGACAAAACAAATTATTGAAAATTCATATGAGTAACATGGAATTGACCCCCGAAGTGAACAATGCAGCCGGGAGGCTCCTGGCGCAAAGGCTTCTAGGGGGTCAATACCAAAACAAACAAACACACATTCAATGGAAGGCAATACACAGGAATGTAACCGTTCACATTGCTGAGTTTTCTGACTTATTGTTCATTTATTCTTGTTTTTACTTATATTTTGCAGTAGAAGGGTAACTTTGACTACAATACAGCTGCAAGCCTGAAGACAAGAGGCATGAAGAATCTCAAAGAAAGAAGCAAACCAAGAAAAAAAAGAGAATAATAAATAAACGCCTGATAGCTGGCACGTTCCCTTGGCTGTGGGCGCTGGTGGTGATCGTCTCTCTTTCTTTTTCACTTTTCACTTTCTATTTATACTCTATCACCTATCCCCCCACTCTTTTTCCTTTTCCCTTTTCCTTCCTCCCCGCGGTACATTAGTGGAGCGGGAGAGGTTGTCCTTCACAACCTCACTCTATATTCTATATTCTGTTAGTAATGTCTATGATCTTGAAAAAGTCTATAATTATGCCTAATGCTCATATTTCTCGCTCAAACTCGTTTCTCATTATTTTCTACTGTGTGAAGATAGCCGTCTCGATAGAGCGCCCTTTTGTGAACTGTTTTGTGAACTTTTGGGAATTGTTGTAAGTCAGCGCTCGTGGTGTGTTCTTATTCTATGTGTTCTATGTTTTTTGCGTTGTTACTTCGGGATGTGGACCCAAATTGTGCGAATGTGATTACTTGGTGTTTTTCACTAAAAAATTGAATATTTTTTCCGACCTTTAGAAAAAAAAAGTTCTAGAATTGAAATTGCTTTGTAGTTGAAGAGTTCCCTTTTGTCAACCTCCATGCGAATCCTTTACCTTTACAGCCTGTAATTTTCTCGGAAAAATTCCATGCAGAAAATTAATACTTAATATAAGCTCAAGTACAGTGACGATCAGGTCTTCGACTTGCTGTATCGATCTTATTTGAAGCCCGTGAATGTCACAGAAATTGCTATTTTAACTAGGTCGAAAGTTCCAAAAACTTCATTGGCATCAGATGGCGCTAATACGCACAGTGAAGTGTCATTGGACCTAAATATTGCACGCCGCTTGAACCATGAGTATTGCTTGATAGCGAATATGGACTGTATGTGTATTTATGTACCTAGACTGAAATAATTCCCTCCAATTCTTACATGAAAATCTTATTGCGCTTCGAGCGCGAGATTCGAGTAAGGGGTCAGTTATGGTATCAGAAAGTGGTCACTTATATGTGCGCTTACGACAACCGATATAAGTTTTGAGTCTTGAATGTTTGTGATGAGAACGTCTACTAACGTCGAGGAAAGGTACTGAACACTGAATTAAACCTAACCATACAAACTGGGAGTCCCTGCTTCCATTTGTTTTCCTTCCCTGAGGCTCCGCTGCAGGGTTCGCCCATTTTTTTGTGCCCGCCATTCTTTCGAGCCACGGGGCCGCTCGTTTTCTACTCAGCAACCGTGGCAAGGCTTTCCTCTACGCCAGCATGGAGCAAGTTCTTCATGCCTGGAATCATCATCATCATCAGCCTGACTACGTCCACTGCAGGGCAAATGCCTCTCTCATGTCTCTCCAATTAACCTTGTCCTTTGCCAGTGTCGGCCACCGTATCCCTGCAAGCTTCTTAATCTCATCCGCCCATCTAACATTCTGCCACCCCCTGCTACGCTTGCCTTCTCTTGGAATCCACTCGTTACCCTTAAGGACAAGCGGTTATCTTGCCTTCGCATTACATGCCCAGCCCAAGCCAACTTCTTCCTCTTGATTTCCACTAGGATGTCATTAACCAGCGTTTGTTCTCTCACCCACTCCGCCCGCTTCCGATCTCTTATCGTTACACCTATTATTTTTCTTTCCATGGCGCCGCTGCGTGGTTTTTATTTTGAGCTGACCCCTCTTTCTTAGCCTCCACGTTTCTGCCCCATAGGTGAGTACCGGTAAGATACAGCTGTTGTATACTTTTCTCTTGAGGGATATTGGTAAACTGCCATTCATGATCTAAGAGAACCTGCCTTATGCGCTCCACCCAGTTCTTATTCTTCTAGTTATTTCCCTCTCATGATCCGGATGAGCGATCACTACTTGCCCTAAGTAGACATATTCTCTTACTACTTCCAGCACCGCGCCATCAATTGCGAACTGCTGTTCTCTTGCTAGGCTGTTGAATATTACTTTGGTGCTCTGCATTTAATTTTCAGCCCCACCGCTCTGTTCTGTCTAACTCATTGATCATGCTTTGCAGTTCATGTCCTGAGTGATATACCAAGGAAATGTCATCAGCGAATCGTAAGTTACTAATAGCATATTCGATAAACCGCACTGGTGCGTACCAGTGCGCACCGGTGCGAAGGGTTATGTTTGATAAATTGCCCCGGTGGGCACCGGACATCTTCGATTAAAGGCGCGCACCATCTGGGGGCACTTGTTTGTTGCCCCAAGACAAAATTGGCGGTGCGCATAGGAGCAATCCCAGCAGGCGTTGCAGCAGACAAGCAGACGACAAATGGCGTTCGCATGGGAAGGGCCTGATCTGCTTGCGGCGATCGTTGATGATTTCCTTTCAAGCACTTCAGACAGCCAAGGTGAAGAAATTCTGGCATAAATGAAAATAAATGCAAATGAAGGCAATGAACGGCCAAACTTTGTGAACTTTACGGACAAATAAAATTTGGATGCCAAACCTCATTTCAAACTTTACGACTACGTAGCTGTGACCGCGGTCTATTGTAATATCGGCCCGCAGCAAGTAAAGCACATAAACGGTCGAGACGCGCGGCTTGCAGTTGCTGCAGCGCGTTAAAGCATTGTATGATGTTGCCGTATGCAATCTATATTAATTCCCTAACATCATGAAATCTGGGTATACTTGCATTCATTTGCTGGATAGCAGATTTCTGGTGAGAGAGAGAGAGAGAGAGAGACTCTTTAATGAAGAGCAGAGAATTTAGCCGGCGTTTAAAAATCGCTGGCATGCTACTCTGCGTAGGGAGGGGAATTTGGGAGATAAAGACAGAAGGAGAGCAGAGTGGAAGAGGTAAAAAAAAAACGAAGATAAAATGCGGTCATGAAATGGGTACTAAGGATGCAATGGCGAGAATTGATGTAACCTATGGAGTGATGGAGTGCATAGTCCTTCAAATGGGCTGACGAAGTTCACTGCATGAAGAATTCATGAAGGTGACGTGCAAGTGAGTTTAAAGCTTATCAAGATGTCCAATGTCTTTTCAATATGTGAATAGAAAAGTCATTGCATGTCTCTGTTGCCTAAGGCAGGCTAAGGGACCTAAAACTTTGTCCATTGTAAGGGGCACTGAGCAGAGCTTCTGCATGCAATGTTCATAGTACGCACGCTCGGTAGTATATGCAGGGCACTCAAGCAAGATATGCTCCACAGTTTCTATCGCGGCACAGTTGTCACAGTGCGGACTGTCCATTTGTCTAAAACGGTATCGTAAGCCGTTTGTATATGCAGCATTAAGACGAAGTCGATGATAAAGTGTTTCCAGATGTCGAGGAATTCTGGGTGAGAGTCTTGATCTAAGATGTGGGTCGATTGAGTGAAGAAATTGGTACTGATATGTCGGCAAACTCCAAAGCCGATACATTTCTTCGGAAGCAAAAATTTTGGCCACCTGGGACGCATCAGATTTCGTAAAAAAAGTTCTAATGTATCTTCGATGTTGATGGCCCTTACGGGCCGCTTCATCTGCTTTTTCATTAGCCTGAATGCCACAGTGAGCAGGTACCCACTGAAATGTTATGCAGTGGCCTGCGGCAATAGCTAAATGATGTAGATATCCGATGTCCAGGGAAACTGGCTGGTGATTCGTTTTCTTCAGCAGGTTGGCCAGGATCTGGAGAGATGCTTTCGAATCGGTGAAGATAACCCAACGGTCGGCGGTTCGGCGCAGCATGTAAGAAACAGCTTCCTTAATGCCGTGAAGCTCAGCTGTCGTAGAGGATGTCCTCCGCTGCAGCCGGTAAGAAAGGGCATGGCCTGTTGAGGGCACATAAAGGCCACATGAAGAGGTTTCTTTAGTAGTTGAACCATCGGTGAAGATATGGGTGTGCTGCCTATATTCCTCCGTTAAGTAGGCGAGAGTAGTTTGCAGAAGCGCTGCCTGTGGCATGCGGCTCCTTGCATTCACACCTGGAACAAACTTCTTCACCTTTAGAGGAGAGAGTGTCCATGGAGGAAAGGCCAGAGGTAGTAGTTTCTGTGGCTGATTAATAGTAGGGATGGGCAGGAGCTGCACTGCCTGGCCAAAGCTAGAGTTGCTGTGAGTTAGGTGGACACGGTGCAGGAAGTGCTTCTTCCCTTGAAGAACATGGCGGAGATGGGTACGCATAGTTTCCTGGGCGGCAATCACCTCTAGTGGGAGACATCCTGCCTCCGCTACTGTTCCCGATGCAGAGGAACCCTTTGGGAGGCCAAGGCATATTCGCAGGCAGTTGTTCCGTGCGGCAACGAGAGACTTATTGCTTGATGTAGATAATCTTTGAAACACTGGTAGACAGTAGCGCAAGGTTCCTTCAACGTAGGCTTTTTCAAGCAGAAGCATTGATCGGCTGTTGCTACCCCACCTTGTTCCCGCCATGAACCCAAACACTTGCGACGCTGCAGTGATCCTCTCGCGGAGTTTTTTGATCTGAGGTGTCTATGACAGATTATAGTCGATTACAACACCCAGGAATCGCTGAGATCGTACATATGGTAGCGATCGTCCGCCTAGGAGCAGCGGATATCGGGTCATCGTTTTTCTTGTAAACGCCATTGCAACACTCTTTTCTGGCGAGAGACGAAGACCTCTGGAAGCCAGGCACATCGAAATGTGCAATAGCGCTCTCTGCAGACGTTGCTGGGTGATATAGCGCGAGCGTGATGCGGTCCAGATGCAGATATCATCAGCATAAATTGTTATACGGACCCCTCGCGGAAGGTTTCTTCTGATGTGTATAAGGGCAATATTGAACAGGAGAGGGCTGAGCACCGCTCCCTGTGGTACGCCCCTCTCTACTGCGTGAAAGCGTGTTGGACCGTTTGGAGTGGTCATAAAAATTTGCCGTTCTTTCAAATAATGCCCAATCCATTTGTATAGCTTTCCTCCAAGGCCAAGACTGGCAAAGGCGGCGAGTATTGCATGGTGAAAGACAGAGTCAAAGGCGGCCTTGATGTCTAGGAAAACGGCTGTCGGGATGTACCCAGCATGAAGGTACTCCTCAATTGATGAGACGAGGGAGATGATATTGTCAGTCGCAGACCTGTTTTGACGGAACCCGTTCATTTCTTGGGGGTACTCATTTCGGCTTTCTAGGAACCAAGTTATGCGTTTGCAGATCATGCGCTCCATGAGCTTACCTACGCAGCTCAGTAGGGCAATGGGCCGGAATGATGCGTAGCTTGTTGGCTGCTTACAGGGTTTCAAAACAGGCACAATTTTCGCCAGCTTCCATTCCGTGGGGACCTCACCAGTCATCCAGGAAGAATTGTAATACTCCAGGAGTCGAAGACGGGAGGTGTGGGGTAGCTTTGCAATGGCTTCATAGGTCACCTCATCATGACCCGGAGACGTGTGTCTATTTGTCTCCGCGATAGCTGTGGATAGTTCTTCCATTGTGAAAGGCAGGTCTAACGCTGGCACTGCCGCCTTTGGGATGCCTGATTGACCATTTGCGAAGAGTGTCGAATGCCTTGACCCGACCGACAGTAGCCTGCAGTATTCTTCTAAGACTTCTTTTATAGATTTTTGTTCGTGAAGAGAGAGTGCAGCGAAGGGGTGGAGTTGTTGAGGTGGCGTGCGCATACCTCTAACTATCGGCCAAATATTGGTTACTGGTTGGCGCACATCCAGCGTAGAACAAAAGTCACGCCACTTTTGCCGACTGAGTTTATCCATATAGCGTCGAATGTGACGTTGTGCCCGTCTGCATGCACGTAGGTCATCGAGGCTTTTTATGCGCAGAGCTTTCCTTTCAGCTCGCCGGCGTATAGCGCAGAGCCTTTGAAATGTGTCATCATTTGAAGGTAGGCTATCATTTTTAGTTGTAATTTGTGTACTCGCTCTCAGGCAATACGCCATTGTTGATGCTAATTCCTCATTGCGAGTTGCCGCAGTAATTCCTCTGCTTACAGCGCCCTTGTATGCGTCCCAGTCTGTAGATTTTGTAAGGAATTTCTTTGGGTTCCTCTGCGCATGGAAAGCCGATATGAGGATTGGGTAATGGTCGCTTCCGCGTGTCTCCAAATCAGTGCACCAGCCAAAGTTGTGGGCGAATGAACTTGTGACAAATGTCAAGTCGATGATGCTGGTAGTCGTCGGGCCTCGGAGGTAGGTGATGCTGCCATCATTTAATGGCTGAACCGAATGCTTGGAGAGAAGTTTTGCAAGCTTGGCACCTCGGGCACATGTATGTGAGCTGCCCCAAATTTCATTATGAGCATTGAAGTCTCCGCAAATAATATGCGGTGAGGGCGTCCTTGCTATCAAGTTATCAAGTCTCATAGCATCAAATGGCGTGCCTGGCTCAAGATATACTCCAATCAGAGTGTACTGTTGTCCGGCAATAACTGTGACAGCGCACAATTATTCATTGTCGCTGTGAGGCGGGACATCAACCGATGAGGCCGGGATATCCTTGCGAAAGCCTATCAGCAATCTGCTGACGTTATCTGGTCGTTGTGAATGATGGAAATAGTATCCGTGGAGTCGGAAAGTTTCCTCGACGCGTGATTCACAGATGACTGTGAAGGGGAAGCGGTACGCTCGCACGAGCTGTCGGAAATCTGAGAGTTTAGAGCGTAGCCCGCGAGCGTTCCACTGGAAAATGGTGCATGTACGAAAGATGTTGTGGATTGTCAGCTGCGGCGAAGTTCTCGCTGTTGAAGCCATGATTACTGAAGTGTGGTATTACGCCCCTGCGGAGCGTAGGAGAGCGACACCAACGGCTCCATTGCAAAGACAGCTTCTACTTCTGGGAGTCCTCCTGACGAGGGGTTTGCACGGATAAGAGCCTTGATCGCTGCAAACAGCATCGGAATGAGTAGGCTTGTGATATCTTGTTCAGAGTTTCCGGTTTGCTGCTTGTCGCTGATCTTCCTGTCATGTTGTGGCGCCTTAGGCTCAGAGCGAGCGACGCTGTTTGTCGGGTCTTGTGCAGTGCGCTGCAGCAGCTTTGATAAAGGAGAAGAACCAACGGACTTCCCACGCTTCTTTTTTACTGCATCAGCGTAGGTCTTGTCAGGTGCTTTCCCACGCTGTGTTGACTGATTCTCGGAAAGAGCTGCCGTAGTCGTGAAAACCACGTCGGGGTTAGGTGGTAGTTCATGGCGCTTGGGGGGTTTCCCTTGTGTTTGCTCTGCCGTGCGAGCAACTGTGGCTGCTTTCTTTTTATAACACCCTCCGTAGGAAGCAGGGTGAGGGTCACCGCAGTTAGCGCATTTAGGTTGTGCTCTCGAAGTGCATTCTTTGTGCGAGTGGGGGCCAGCACACACTTTGCAGCGCACGGGGCCGTTACAATGTCTTGATATGTGGCCATGCCTCTGACATTTATAGCACTGAGTTGCTGCTCCGACGTATTCAGTTATAGGGTAACTACAGAACCCAAGCGTTACTCTTTTTGGTAGCGGCGCATCTTTTGCGAATTCCAGTATAACTGCGCGACGGCGTACCTCTTTGATCTTTCCACCATCCTCAGGAGTGTAGGCGGTTAGCCTCCTTGCTGAAAGGACACCTTGGTCACGTAGATATTCCTTCAGATCTTCGTCTCTGTATGTGACAGGTACATCTTGTATTTTGCCATAGCTTGCCATGTAAGAGTATGGGACTCGGGCCTCTACGACCACTCCAGCCAGCTTAGTTACCGTGAGCAGACGGTTGGCGGCGGGCAGCGTCGATACTGTAACCATCAGGCTTCCATCCTTGTGAATGCGATGGCTGAGGACTTTTTCTTGTGCCGATGCTACAACCGCCGAAGCCACAGTGTTGGGGTTGGCTTTCCATAGGCTTCCTCCTTCCTCGGTGGGCCTGAAGACTACAGGAACACCGGTAGCTCTCTTTTTCTTGTACGAGACAACTGTGAACGATGCTTGGTCCATGTCCTCTGGATGATCGGTCAGAGGCTCGTTGCTTGCTTGGTCGTCACGCAGCCTCTTGTTTGCCGGGCCCTGGTCTGTAGCCGCAACTACAGGGGCCGCTGGACCCGCCGCTGCCGCTGCTGCCATCAGTGCAGCATGGAGTTCAGCTGGTGGTGATATTCCGTGTCGGCGTTGATACGGCGCACAGCGCCGAGGAGGCCGCTTGACGTGCTTTTGCCGGCGGCCAGGGACCCCCAGGTCGTCGCACGTCGAGAACACACGCCACAAAAAACTGAAAAACCTCTGAAGTGAGAAAATAAAGCCGAAAATTACGGACCGGTATCAGACAGCCGGCCCACTAATCATCGCCATCAAAGTGTAGATTTCTGGTGTCTTGCGACCACACATTGCGTAGCTCGAAGCAGAATACGAGCGTGCCGACATAGGGCGTACTGCGATTTTCTTGGACCAAAAGCGACTCACCAGCCACCAGCTCTTTTAAAAGCTCATATGACATGGTAAGACGGCACGCCTTGCCGTCCATAGCATCAACGGTTAACGCTGACATTTCAGAAGAAAACGTTGCCTCGGGCTGTCGCTGCATGCAAAAGCGCCAAGATAGCAGACGACGGTATTCACAATTCCGGGTCAACGCCACCTACGCACGCAAGGCAGCGCTCGGAACGGGCACCGGCGCAAAGCAGTTTTTATTCGATGTTGCCCCGCCTAGGAGCTGCACTATCGCGGGTACTTGAGCACTGCAGAGGTTTTGGGGCAATTCTCGTGCGAGTTTATCGAAGATGCCATTAGGTATTGTTCATTAACTCTTATCCCCAACTGTTTCCATTTCAGGGCCCAGATTACTTTATCTTATTGGAATTTTCTTGCTTACGTTATGGAGAAATGTGGTAGCTGTGCAATCATTATAAATATCTTCCAATAGTTTCATATAACACTCATCCACACCCTTATTACGCAATGCCTGCATGATTGCGGAGATTTCTACTGAGTCGAATGCATTCTCGTGATCAATAAACAGTATATTAAGGGGCTGTTTATATTCTAGGCATTTCTCTCTCACCTGACTGATAGCGTGATTATGGTCTATTGTCGAGTATCCTTTACGAAAGCCTGCATGATAATTAGGATGATTGAAGTCTAAGGTTGTCCTGACCCTATTAGCGATTACCTTAGTAAATACCTTGTAGGCAACAGACAACATCCGCTACCCCCCACAAACCAATGGCCTCACAGAGCTCTTCCATCGGACGCTTCCGAACATGCTTTCCACCAATATTCAACCTGACCATACCAACTGGGATAAGTGCTCCCATTTTGTTACCTTTGGCTACAATACTGCGCTGCAACGAACAACCCGGTACTCGCCATTTCCTTGTTTTAGGTCGGACCCTACTTTCATCAGGTAGGCACATTTCTTTTCTGCCCCCTTCCCCTGTTCCGCACCCTATCACGAACAATTCATTTCCCGCCTGGCCCGATGCCGTGAACTTTCGCGATTGAACACAGAAGCTTCCCAGGCCTCCTGCAAACACCGTGAAGGCCTTACCCACCGTGCCGTTTTTTTTCCCCTGATGATGAGGTTCTCTCTGGACACTGGTGCGCACTCCAGGGTTGTGTGAAAAATTTATGAGCAGCTATATTGGTCCCTATACAGTGCTTGAACCCCGTTAACTATCGTGGCACTCCCGCATTACTTGTTCGGGACCGTCGCTGTAGTGGCATCCAGATCGTCCACGTGTTGCGCCTCAAACGCTTTGCCCGTCGCCCGTCATCCCTCTAACTTGCGACCAGGATTGTCGCTGTCGGCCTGACGGTGGCAATAAAGCTTGCGCCGGGCCTTCCCATAATCGCATTATTTAAAGACATAAGCCAGTTTTCGGAGCAAATTTGGATGTTGTCAAGATCGGTCTTAAGTGCATTAATAATTTAACATCGGTTACGCTGCTAATAGGGCGGTAGATCACACAGCCACCTGCGAATAAGCAGATATTTGAGGAGATGATATTTGGAAGATCAATAATAAAATTTAATAATAAAAGCGGACCGAGCGCAGCGCTCAGCTTCACACCTAAAATAAAAGGGGACAAGATGGAGGAGCTATTGTTAGTTTGTTCGACTTAATAACTGTTGGTTAAAAATTAGCGACTAATTCAATGAGGGACAAAGACGAAAGAAATAGGCGTTTGTGGGGTACATTATCGAATGCTTTTCTGGCATCCAAAATCAAGGCGTCGACTGAGGTGTCGGTGTCAATGTTATATATGGCTTGTATGGTTTATAAAGAGGGCTAGTTAAGCGTCGCAAGAGAGTCTCGTGCAGAAACCGTGCTCGCTAAGATAACAAAGCTTGAAACTTGAAGACATTTTGTATTGTGAGAGTAACTATGTGCTTCATTAATTGTGAGGGAAATGCGGTTGTAGTTATTTGTAGAAAAAGGATCAGCTCTTTTTGGAACTGTAATGACCTTTTCCTGTTTCCAGTCTTTAGAAACAACACCCGATGAGATGAGGGGGTCTTCTGAAAAATATGCGGCAAAATGGTCTTAGTTCTAAGTTTAATACTTTTCAATGCTGTCGATTTAATACCATCTGTACTAGCGGAGGAAGTTAACTTTCGTCATTTAGTTTTGCAATGGCGCTAAAGTTTAACGATATTGCAGACATAGGTGAGTGACTGGAGGGAGGAAAGTCAGGTACTTGGTTTCCTGGCTGCGAGATAAATACGGAGCAGATAAGTAGTGTTAAGAAAATTCAGAATTTCTTATTCGGAGATAGGATTGTCATGGTCCTCTAGTAGCGATAAATTTTCGTGGGGTTTGGGGCTAATAGTCTCACAGAACTGAATGGGGTTAGTGCGAAACATATTCGAAAAAGTCAAAGCGAAAAGTGAATGCTAATTTTCTTTGCACGGTTTTGAAGTTACTGTCTTTGCTGCAATATTTTTTGCCATGCATTTGGTGTATTAACGCGCTTAGCAGTCCGGAACTGTCACTTTTTTTGTTGTTACGGAACTTTGATGTTATGTTGAACAATGGTTAATGGCCTCGCTCAATAACGGTATATGCTGAGACTGTATGTTTATACAAAGCTATGCATCTCATTTTAAAACAGAATCCAGTTAGCTTCAAGACCTCATTGTGCAAAGCCAAGTAAAAAGTGTCATGAAAATAAGCCAGTTCTTCGTTAATAGCGTTGTAGTTTCCTTTGTCTTAAAGTTGTTTTCTTCACTGTCTTTTTTAACGAGTTTTACAGCCTCAGGGCATCATTGGGAGAAAGTGTGATGAAGGATGCAGTAATGTTTAAAGTAATGGGAATAGGTCAACTGATTTCATGAAGTCCAGAAGTGAGTGATAGCATGGTCCAACAGCCCAGGCAATATTGCCACGTATCATTGTAATGTCCGTTCGTTCGCGCAAGGCCGCACGAAAGGGGTGTTATCATTTTTGTTCGTGACGCGAGAAGCGACCGGACTAATCTCGATTGACCACAGCCATGAAGAGTAGCATCTACGTGTTTCCAGATTACTCTAGATGATCTCGACCTGTTATCTCGAAGTTTCCTAGCCGGCTTTAAATTGAACGATGCCACGAGCAGCGGGTATTCGTAGTTCGACGACTGACGAGCACGTTTGTTGCTTACGCCGCCGCCGAGTGATTCAGATCTTTTGCGGGCGCAAGTCAGCCCAAATAAAGAGCTTCGTTTGCAAGGCTGGTTGCTATTTTCCTGACTGCTGGAATGCCGTCACTACAACGTGACAATATGAAGCAGGGTTGCGCGGTGAAAGACGCGCTGCCTTCAGATGCCGGATTCTTGTGCGCTTGAGAGCAGGGCAGTCCCACTGTAAGGGGTGAATGCAAGACGATCGGGGTGTGATGTGAGCAACAAATAAAGAATATCAGACGAACGGTCGGTCTGTCTAGTTGGTTCAGAAATAAGCTGAGATAATCCTAGCGTTAGGCATGAAATTAAATAGTCGTTTTCAGTGTTGCGGTTTGATGACAAGTGTGAAAAATCAAACATACTATTCCAGAAATGTTCAAATCATCCAATAGTCAATAGGAACGTGAGGATGCTAACTGGTAATTTGCTTAAGAGCTTCGTGAAAGTGCATTGCGAAAGTTCATTTGTGTTCTGTGGGGTTACAACGAACTACGAAAATAAATGGCAGGTACGATGAATTGCACGACAAGGACGGTATTTCTAAAATGAAGGATCGTTGATAATATAACACTGCAGCTGATGGCGTGCAGCTATTACTACATTGCCACAACGCTTATTAATACCTTCGCTACGAAATATGTCGAAATTGACGGCTATTGATGGGTTTAGGCTGGTTTCGGTCAAGAGGAGTGTGTTGCATTCGGTTGAATTAAGCAGATAAAGTAAGTGACGTTTTTACATGATACTTCTAACGTTAGCGTATAGAAGGGAAATCGGAGCGTGATTTTTATGGCGTCGTGCAGTAGCATGCCATGCTAGCTAAGGAGTGGGTAAGGTAACCTGTTCGGAACTGTGGTCTAACACTTGCATGGTGCCGTCGATAGGGAGTTTGTTATAGCGGAAATTTATTCGGGTTTATGCTTCATTAATTTCAATAATTCAATACAGCCAGTTTTTTGTGCGCAATACGAGTGCCTGAAGAAAAATCGTCAGTTATGCTGTTTTCCTGAACCTCTGTTTTTTGGGGGTTTGATAGGAAGTTTTCTTTATCTTTAAATTAGGAAAAGCAAAAAATAATGGGGCTGTTTTTATTAGTATCGCACTAATTGATTATGTGTGATCTTTCAACTTTCATTGTTCGGATATGTTCACTTTCAAGTGGCGCATGTCAAGCACTGATGTTTCGGACGGTGTCCAGGTTGCTTTGCCACTGTGTTTCAGGCAAAAAAAAACAAGCTTGGATCTGTGACCGCGACTCTCAGGCTCGTCGATTCTGGCTGACAGGCTACCAATTTTCTGGTTATTTTCAGTTACGAGTGCCTGCATGTTTTCGGCGTCGTTTTTCAAATAGTGCAAGGAAGAACAATCGCTTTCAATCTTCATTAGTCCTTCTGTTATGTCTTGAAGCACTTTCTCATTTTCGATTAGTTTGAAATGAATTAACTTCAACTCTGTTACGAGGGTAGTTTCTCTGGTTTGTAGTTCTTGCAACGTAGAGATGACATCGAAAGATGATTGTGGAGATGACGACCCGGTGTTACATCCGGGTTTTTCTTCTAGGTCAGCAGCCAACAGTAACTGTAACGTGTTAACTGCATGGACACACAATGAAGGAAATCTTTGTGATCCCAAAATTTAACTGCCTTGAGTAATGTTTTAAATCATGTTTGCTGTATGAAGGAAGCCTTTGTCACCCCAAAAATTCTCTGCCTTGAGGAGATGCGTTAAGATATGTTTGCTGTTACACCACTCCTTATATATAGCATGCTTATGATGAGGTTGGACTGTACATTTTCGGTGCACTCATCTTGCCAACTCAGGGAGTAGAATACTACTACAGAGAGCTATACAGGGTGGCCAATCTAACTTGCCCCCAGATTTTGTAAAAATCTAAGCCTTCTTCAGAACTGAAATTACGTGGTTGCTGTTAGGGTTTATCTAAAGTTACAGTACCTTTTTGTCGCTTGCACTAGTTGAATAATTACTCGAGATAAAGAAATTGATTTTAAATTTAGCTTGAAACATTCAGGCGTCAATAGGAAAGTTGTGGTGATCTACAAACATTGTCCAACCCAGGAACTACTTAGCGTGGCCATTTTTATTCGGGAGAAACGAAAGCGGCGAAGTCCAAAAACACCACGTGACAGCGCGTTCCGTGCTCCCGGATGCGCCGCAATTAAAGCGCTCACATCTATGCTTTGTAAAAAACATCACGCGCTTCGCGCCTTTCGTGGTGCTCAAGACAGATCTTCGGGTTGTGCTTGGTTCCAAGATAAGCGCCAGTGGGTTCGGGAAGCAGCTGAAAGAAAGTGCGGCTACCGTTTTTCATCGTAATTCACACGACGTTATCAAGCTTGTTATATGCGTCTTTGCTTGTTGGAATCTTCGAATTTCAAACTCATGAGATTCTCATCGTTTCTGCACATGCATTATGCCAACGTGAGAGTGCAAATATCGCCGTAGGAACGGGAGCTGCGCTTTCTTTCAACTGCTGCCCGAACCCACTGGCGGTTATTTTGGAACCAAGCACAAGCCGAAGCTCTGTCTTTGGCAGCAGAAAAGGCGCGAAGCGAGTGATGTTTCTTACAAAGCGCGGATGAGAGTGCTGTAACCGCGGCGCATTCGGGCGCATGGAGCGCGCTGTCACGTGGTATATTTTAAACCCCTCGGCTTTCATTTTTCCCCAATAAAAATAGCCACGCTAAGTGTATCTCGTTGGTAGTGCCTGGGTTGGACATTTGTGGAGCTCCAAAACTTTCTTATTGACGCGTGAACGCTTCAAGCTATATTTAAAAAAGTTAGTCCATTTATCTCGATGAAATATTCAAATAGGAAGAGCGAAAAAATGTTGCTGTAACTGTAAATAAACCCTAACAACATCCGCGTGATCTTAGATCTGAAGAACGCCTGGTTTTTTTTTTAAAAATATTGGTGCAAGTTAGCTGGGACACTCTCTATATTTGATTGCGAGATCATTGGGCTGATGGACGGCCTGAGCTCGTACCGCCATCTTAGCTAGCGGTCCTTATCGTGTTACTCTGGAAATCCTGTTACAATTTTGTGCTTTGGCCTACGTCCCCGAGCTTCGGAGCAGAACTCTCGCGCCAACTTTGTCCACGGACGCAAGCCAGTCATCTCCCCCTTCGCCTACACCGGTCATTTGGCCTGGCGCTCCACGACAACGGTACCCAGCCATCTATAGCGGATCCGATGAACACGACGTGGAGGATTAGCTTGCCTCCTACGAACGGGTAAGCGGCCACAACTGGTGGGAAGACGCCATGGAGGTGAACAACGTGGTGATTTATCTGCCGAACGTGGTCAGCCTATGGCACAGAAACCAGGAAGCAGACTTTACCCCGTGGTCGGTCGTAAAACGCCTGTTTTCTGAAATGTTTGGCCGTCGTGCACTGCGCATGCTGGGCGCTGAACAGCGCCTGCGAGTGAAATCCCAGCTGCAGGGCGAATCGTTCATCAGCTACATCGAGAGTCTCATCAACCTATGTACAGGGTTGGACTCGCCTATGTCAGAGGCAGACTGGATGCACGTCCTGAAAAGAATCGAAGCTGAGGAAGTTTAGATGCTTATCGCCCGAAACCCTACCACCTTTGCCGACGTATACACCATGTTTCACAGCTACGGTGAGCTGCGCAAGCAGCGCATTTTGTCCCTATCACCTTCCTTGCAGCCTGTTTCGCTTTCCAGCCTCG
This sequence comes from Amblyomma mixtum, assembly GCF_055824585.1. Taxonomy (NCBI): domain Eukaryota; kingdom Metazoa; phylum Arthropoda; class Arachnida; order Ixodida; family Ixodidae; genus Amblyomma; species Amblyomma mixtum. Next base: position 153,174,856 of record NC_143021.1, on the reverse strand, counting down.
CAGTGCCGACATCTCAGAGCTCGCTGCTTGACCAGATAAAAAGACTTTGTGCGAGAGGAGGTGGCTCGCTGTCACTCCTTCACGGCGTTCAGGGACCTCCCTTCAACCTTGCTCCGACCCACCAAATTGTGATTCGCTAGCAAGAGTCCTAATCGCTACCACCTCTTCATCCGCCGGCTCCTGCTTCGGCACCGCACACATACGCCAACGTCTTCCGAAGTGCAGGGGCCGAAGCGTTTGCGCCGTTCTATCCTTCGACGCCGCCGCCTGCCTTTCCAACCCGGCCGCCCCATGCTCGTGTTAACGCTTGGCGCACCAGTGGCAGGGACAACCTGCCCCTTTGTTATGCATGTGGTGTCACTGGTCACGTTGGGCGTCTCTTTCGTCACCGTGTGCTACCACCCGTGGATGCCCGCCGAACCTACGCCTACGCGGCACCAATGCCCTCGCCACGTCCGTCGTCTGCCGAACAGCTTGACGCATCCGATCACCTCCTATATGCTCGCCACCGATCGCCATCCACGCAGCACCGCTATGTTGTGCTGACAAAGAGCCTGCCATAAATTTCAACACACAATAACACTACAATGCATAAGGTAACCACAGAAAGCAGAAGGTATAACTACAATAGCTAAAATATCGCACTTTTAGAAAACAGTCGTTGGTGGTGCGATTTATAGTATCGCGAATATATTCTATTCGAACTTGATAACTTGAAAGTTCCTTCCTTCTTTTTCTACAGCGCTGTAGTTCAAACACAGTATGCAATTAATTAGGAATAAGATGGTGCATTAGGGCGCGGTAGCGTCAAGAAAAAGCTGGGTATGCCCATGCCTTGATTTTAAGAACAAGCGTCGCCTCTCAGCACAGGAGTCAGCTCTTCAGCCCAGAGTGGAGGGAAGGAAGAAAAACGTCTAGATGTGTTAAGACGGAGGCTTGGGCAAGTTGGTACATCATATGTAAGTAAAACAGCGCTAGGCACGGGACAGCGCCTTGTGCTGTGTTGTTCTTCCTTTGTCCCGTGTCTAGCGCTGTTTTACTTACATATGTCTAAATGTGATACCGGACCGATACAGTATATGAATATTCCTCTAACAGCCCCCTAATTTTGTGCACTTCACAAAGGCATTCACACGCCACATCTGGAAATTGAGACACATTGTGGATGTGAGTTCCTTCTTGACTACTTTGGAATTAGGTGAGGTTTGATTATAACATACTATTCAGGCCGTCGCCCTATTTCTTGCTTAACAACGAAATGCGATCACTAATACTGGAGTAAGCAAAGATCAGGCAATCTTGGTGTGCGGTTGTCTATGATACCCGAATGATAAGGAACTGTATTAAAAAAACCGTTGCTGATAATCATGAATTCATTGTCGTGCTTTGTTAACATGCATTCGGAGAAAAGAACAAGGGTCCCTGTATTAAAGAATAGATTCTATTGTTTTCACGTGCTCGGCGCTCAGCGCAAAGTAATCGCTTTAAAAATAACCTTGGATTTTCGAGCAGCAGACAAAGGCTTCAGTTCCAAAACTTATGTATTTGTCTTGGAAACCTGGCCTTCTTTTTGTCCTGGTGGACAGATAACTATTGTGTGTGAGATAAAGGAAATAAAGTAAAACCAGAACTATATGTATTATGGTGTCGCGACTGCAGTTTTTCAAGTGAATTTTAGACACAGCTTTAGTAGTTTCTTTGTAAAGGCCCTTCTTTGTTACCAAAAAAAAAAAGCATACAGCCGCGATATTGTTGTGGAACGTGATTACCACATATAAAAGGGCACCAACCATCGTATGTTCACATGACAAAAAGCACTATGTCGCTCTACACAGTTCTGGGTATCTGTCTTATCGCGCTAGCTCATGGAGCCAAACCGCCGAAGTACGGTAAGCATGAAATACTTTTATTAGCGCGGCCAAAACGGTACTCTTATCAAATGATCTGAGTGGAACTGATCCTTGATGCTGATAAAATGTTCCTACATCTCCGCAGTGCTTCAAAGGAATGACGTAATACCAGATTGTGCTAGGTGACCATAATGAAATGCAAATAGGAACCGTACTCCGCTACAATCACGCTGATAAAGAAAAGTGGATGTGAAGTCACCATTAGTTCACCACGCAAAAGGGCACTATAAAAAAATGAGGCAGTTCAGGACAAGGAACTGTTTATCGAAAATTGTGTTTGTAAAGTTTAAATAGTGCGAGAATAGACGAGCCCAAGGATATTTTTGATTGCTTCTACACATTTAGGTGGTATATTGACCCTCATAATATTGTTCTGTTTAACATGCACTATAAGAACTTCAGCCAAGAAACTATCGTCCATTCAGAAACTATCGTCTTAAACAGACGAGACAAAAGGAAAGCATCTCCCTTCACTGTACTTACGAAGATACACTGGCACGAAGCGCGTTTCAAGTTCCCTACGTGTGCCCTTCTTGGCCCAGAAAGCAGTACGATTCAAGCATTCAGTAAGATATCTAGCTGAAGTCTAATTGCAAAGCAGGCATTGAAATTAACTCGCAACTGTGATGATTGCGATGACACTATGAATTTTTAATGGGGCAGGGGCATCGTTTGGTGAAAGCGCTATGGCAAAAGGAATTTTGCGCTTGCACAAGGTGGGCTCAAAGGCCCATTTTTTCAAGCAGGTTATCCCATATTAGCCGATCACCAGGCCAAGGAAAAGCTTATGCCCATTGTGTCACTAGTGGGTACCCGCCTGCAATGGGGACCGAACCCAGCACCTCTCTCACGCGAAGTGGGTGCTAAAACCACTACGCCACCACTGACGCCACCCTTAAGATGGAGTCGGCCGCGGTACAGTGGCGACTGCCTTAGAAAAGTTAGCGAGTAGAATTGAAGGTGTGCGGAGGTGGTGCGGCGGCGGCTACGTAGAGCCATGCAGCGGGAGAATTCTCAACTGCGTGGCCTCCGGATATATGAAGCCGCGCGACGACTGCGTTAAAATAGTGAGTGGGCGGCTTAACTTTCTTAATCGTAAGCACTCTTATGTATCTGGTCCCAATTTTTGCTTTTGTTCAAATTTTCTCATAACTGGCATGAAAACATAGGACAGCGTCATTTACTTGCTACAGAGCTTAGCCTTGGCCGTAGCTGTAGTGTGTTACGCCAAATGACCTTCCTCTCCTTTTGACATGCTTTGCGACGGATGATAATACAGAAGTTCGTGCCCTATCAGGAGGCCGAAGTTATGTGCAGCAAAGATGGGGTACAAACAAATTCAATTAGTTAGCTGTTGAGATAACTTTGCAGGCATGATAAGATTACTGGACTATTTTCATGGCCATCCTCAAATCGACAAATATACTGCAGCTTTTTCTTGTATCACTTATTCGACCTCATCCCCTTTGCGTGAAAAATGCACTGACATGTACAGGCGGAGATAAATGTAAACCGAACAGCTGTTGCCTTTTAAAATATTCTGCGTCTTGCCTTTTTCGCAAATTGTACACCAGTTTTCATTATTTATATCTTTCACGTGCGCTGCCACAGCAACCGTAATGACAAAGTAGTGATGGGCGTGGAGCCTTAAGGTACTTTTGTTGTGCTCATCGCGACCTGAGCGTAAAAGAAGCTGGGCTCAGCCTTCTGCCACCCTGGTTTGTTTCCGTCCAATCTTTCTCATGCCTTTGGTTCAAAATACAGACGCGTTTACTTAGCATCACATACACGTCCAATTTCTCGATAAAGTTTGGCGGATTCCCCGAGACCGCCTAACATAACCTTGTGGCTTTTAAATTTGCATCGCCTTGCTCGGAAACCTTGACTGGTGATCCACACCCACTTATTTCCAGGTTTGTAGTTAACAGCTTTCGCGATGCGCATGTGAGAGGTCCGTCTTTCAATGAAAGAAAACATGTTTAAACTAGTGAAATCTTTCTTACTCAAGGAACTACGTATTAAGAATCAATGAACTACGCTAGAAACTGCATTCGATGTGCTTGCGTGCGCGTGTACATACTCCAGTGGGTGTGTTTGTTCCGTTGTGAAGTACTCAGCCCCAGTGCGGCCACTGAACATCATTCCAGAGCATAACTTTGCTCACAATCTCTTTCCGGTAACGCTCCCTTTCACCCCTCGAGAGAACGCAAGAAAACATTTTTTATGAGCAAAGGTAAGGTTTGAGGTCTACAGGAAGTTGCGCCCTTAGTCCCAAACCCATGTTCGCCGCAGCTATATTTGGGTGGTACTGATGGTAAGGTCATGCAGGTGATCCAGGTTTGCGCTAGACAGGCAGGCTTCTTACTTTATGTTGGGTGTGGTGTATGGGAGGTACTTAGGGAGGATTGGGGCATTGCCATGTGGAAGGATAGATAGTGGAATATGCTCCTCAAAAAAGGGAATTCATGAAGTGGTGTGTGTGGCAAACTTCAAAAAAGTGTGCGCATTAGTAATTGTACCGGTAGTCGTATCCGTTGGTAGTCGATCGGGGTTAGTCAAAAGTAAGGTCCCTGAATTGACGGAGAGGAAGAAAGAAGCCTATATTTTAGTCTAAACTGTGACCGATAGGTGTTATTTCCTCTTGGGTACGAAGGGGGGCAGGCAGATGACAGCATAGTAGAGCTATGGAACAGTAGAAAAGGTTGTTCTCTTCATTTGCATGATAAGGGTGGTAGCTCGGATACGTAATGCAGCGACTGAGTTGAGGTAGAGCATGCGTCTAACGAACAGAATGATCGGCGTTCGAAAACCGATGCCGTGGCGGGATTAAAAAAATATTTGCGTGTTGAAGGAATTGCAGAACCAGGCGTGGGGTACAGCCTCATTCGGTGCCCAGAACCAAAAACCCACCCTTTTACCAGGAGCGGATTTGGCCAGCCTTGTGTTCTTCGCCACAAAATTCTACACGATTAAACCAATTAACCATCGGCTGTAGGTCTCCAGCCGCTGAGAACCAACTCACCAAGGCGGCGGTCAAACCTGTAACAAGCGGAGGGTGCTGAGAATCTCGCGCCCCGAACAGGCCGCATCTGGATAGTGAGCCTGCCAACGTTTAATGGATCTTATCCAATGAGGCTAGTCTAGCAGTGCTTTCGAGTAACTAGCGGGTATTATATGGGATGTCATATAAACTAGTGAGGGTAGGAAAGATGAACAGTATGCAGTGTTAATGAGTGGTCACGTACTCTGGTATTGTGGAATGGCAGACAGAAAAGAACTGCGTATGCGATTCCTCATATATCAGGATATAGCTCGCGACATAGAGAAATTCTATAGTATTAAAGAGAGGGTGGCAGTATTCGTAAGTAGGCTTAAAAAGAGGTACAAGCTGAACGTGGTACACAGGCCTACGAGCCTACATCCAGCCAAGACCAAATCGTCGAAAGCTTCTATGAAGATGTCGAATCGGTGATTACCAAAGTAAAAAAAACGCACTGCAGTGTACTAATCTGTGACTTCAATGCCAAGGTAGGCAGGAAGCAGGCTGGGGACCTAGCAGTAGGCGACTATGATGTAGGGTCGAGGCGTAGGAGGGAGGAGTTATTAGTAGAGCTCACAGAGAGAAATAACCTACGGGTCATGAATACGTTCTTCGGCAAAGAAGATAACATGAATTGTACGTGGAAATTCCCCAAAGATGGGGCTAAAAAACAAACCTAGACACAATGCGCTCGCCCAGGCTGCATGCAGGATACGGAGGTCCTTTTAAAAGTGCGTTGCTGCGACCACATAATGGTAAGGTCTCGAACAATTCTAGACCTGAAGAGCCAATGGGAGAAACTAGTGAAGGGGAAGCCTATTGACGAGTTCGCTGTAAGAGAGAAAGGGGAGGAATTCAGGATATCGCTTCAGAACCAATATTCAAGTTTAAAGAAAGTCGACGTTAATAAATATGTTCTGAACGATAATCTCGATGCTAACATTTCAAAGTGAGCAATAGAGGTGGGCGTTAGGATGGTTGTACAGTAAACAGGCAAGCTCTCTGAGTAGACGAAATATCTTTTAAGAACACCGAAGCTTGCAAGCATCAAACAGGACAGTCCGAATTGAACTGGCAGAACTGTAAACGTTAATCGATTAGGGTAAGGTGTATCACGGAAGGAAGTTTAATATCTATAGATTCCAGCATGCTCTAGAAAAGGAGGCAGCTTTGAAGTGGTGAAGAGGAAACTAGGCAGAAAGTAGTCCCCAATGTATGCGTTAAGAGAGAAGGAGAGAAATGTCATCAGCAATTTGACTAAGACACTAAAATTACAGAACAACACTACACAAATATATGGAGTAGCCAATGCAGTACAGGCGTTAACAAGGGAGCCGGTAGCGCACAGGAATGGGACATCCGCCTGTAACAAGAGAGGAAGTAAAAAAGTCTGGAGTAATGCAAACGGGAAAGTAGCTTGTGAGAATAAGCCAGCAGCAGATATGGTGAAGTATGGAAGGCATATTGCGCTGCAGAAACTAGGCACCGTGTATACGCAATGCCTTATGACCTCAAGCGTACCAGAAGCTTGGAAGAAGAATAAAAACCCTACTGAATAAAAAACGGAGACATCAAGGACTTGAAAAATTACAGACTGATCAGCTTAGTGTGTGTTGACTATAAGATATTTACTAAGAAGATCGATAAAGAGCTCCGAGAACCTTACACCTCAATCAACCAAATAATCACGGAAGTCTTTGTATAGGGTACTCGAAACACACAATCAATCAGGCGATAGAGAAATGTACTGAATACAATCGATATACCAATATAACCAATATACCAATATATAGGTATAGGTTATATTCAGTAATTTCTGAATCGCCTGATTTGTAGTATGGATGTCGTCTATTGCCGAGTATCCTACAAGTAACCCCACTACAGTTAGATCATACCTTGCAAAATTTTTAACTTGCCTCAAACATTTTCTCGCCGCATTTTTCTTCTTTTTTTTGAGCCAGAATCCTCCACTGCGCTTTGCCAGCGATGAAAAACGCTTCTACGGCGCGAGCGCATTTCATGTTTTCTCTCGACCTTATAATCGTTGCACTGCCTAATATCTACTGGGTGGCGCAGCATATACCACGGCTTATCGCCGGATTGCTCTTAAAACCGCGGTGTGAAGATTCTATCGACGGTGGCAGACTTGTGGTGAACGATGTTTCGCACAAGAGAAACTGGGTTGCCCTTTAATTTAAGCAATTTAAGGCATTTAATTTAGGCATTTTAAGCAATGCAAACATTGGTGTCAACCATTCTAAGCTTTGGTGGTTCCTATAACGTACCGTCTTTGCTGCAAGTAATCAAGTGATAGAGTTTATTTCTTAGCCGTTTAGCACAGAGCTTGTGGCACTTCTTCAGCTCTAAGTATGCGTAACCCTTGCCTTCAACTTCTGAGACCTCTTGGTTGTTAATGCTCAATAGGGACTTCACCACATAAGTGAGAAGCGAATCGCGGTGCCTGGCAATTTTGGTGGAGACAAAACCCAGCGATGCCAAGGAAGCAAATGATCTCGTCACTCATCCCTCGTGATAGATAATAGATATGACTACCCAGGTTCCTTCCAAATGTCAAGAGCAGTTGGCTTCTGAAGAGTTGAATTTCCCAGTTCAGTTCAGTTCAGAAGATTACGGCGAAATGCTTCAGATTCCCGACCGCGGTACGCAGACGCTACGTCTGCGCGCTAAAAGCTGCCAAATGCGGAATTGCTTCCGCCAGTTTCTGATTCATGGTTCACCTGCGTAGCAGAAAAAAGAGGTTGAACGGGGGTAAATACCATAAAGTGCCTTTTTAACATCATTCCGTAGCCAGAACGTGCCATAGTATCCATGTGTTGGGCACTGATTGCCGTATTCGAGTCAATGTTGATGATGATGATAGTGTATTTTTAGGGGGGAACGGCATATGTGGCCAAAGAGCACCCAAGGTGTTTTCATCTATTCAAGGTGGCATCAACGACCCATTTGCCATGCATTTCACCCGAAATAAGCCGAGCACCACAGTGTCGAAAGCTTGTGCCCACTGTATCACCGGTGGGATCCTGGCAGCATTGGGGAAAGAACCGTGGCCTCTGCGAGGCGGATGCTCAGCCCACGAGGCCACCGCTGCGGGGGTCAATGTTTCGTCCTAATAGCCTCACCACACGGCACTGACGGTTCTTCAAAGAAAGCGCGGAGGAGGAATACTCCTCTAGGAGCACCGCTCATCTGACGGAACACCGCGGGGTGTTGTTTAATCGTGCAGTTCTATTTGTGGAGGAGCAAAATGTTGTCTTCACTCGATAGACTCCGGTGGAGTGTCATGTCAAGGGCTATTTTTCAATACAGCTCTAAGGCTGAGCGCGGTTGAAATTATTACACACTTCACCAGAATTTCCAACGTTTTATGTGTGCGAAAACCGCTGCCAATACATCAATGTTATCTTTAAATGAATTTATGGCCGTTTAATAGTTCGTTATGTTTCCTCTTTTTGCAAGGTGCGTAAGCGCTTGAGAACTCGCGCTTCTGAAGTTTCAGCGTAGGATAGCTTCGTATGGTCTAATTAGGCGGATGGCGAGAACAACCATGAATCGAAAGAAAAGGGCCGACATAATCCCGCATTTTGGAGCACCGAGGAAACGGTATCACGGGTTAGAGCCTATAACCGGGCATTACATACATCTTGGACAAGGCATAATTGCCACCTGCAAATCTCCATACTCGGCGACAACTTTTTCTGGCTATGAACGAAAAGCTACAAGAGCGGATAGCCTGTAAATCAGTCACTGGACCAGTAGTTCGGCTGCAGGACAGCTGCCTGTCCCGTTGCTCGCTGTGTGGTTGCTTCGCTCCGTCGTTGGTATAGATGGTGCCATCAGTGGAAGCTACTTATACATGCTAAGAAACTGTTTGCAATCAAAGAGTATTCTCGACGTGACTCTCTCACGTTCAAAGAGGGCAGTTAAGCTGGAAATATACCTTAAGTAAGAATCATTAGCAATACTCCATGTGTTAAGAGGAAATTAATAATTGCAATCTGCTACTATCTTCCAGTGCGTAACAAGAGAGTGCGTATTTTTGCACTGTGGCTTTGGCTGGCTTGCAAAAAAAGTTGTAGAAAAGTACAGCCCGTTAAAAATGTCCAAAAACACTGAGAAAAAAATTGATGTTGGCCCAAATGAGAGACTAGTGTGTTCTTACAAGAAATAGGCTAATTAAAACGAAGCTTTTCTTTAGAATAAGTGTCAAAATGTAAATTGAGATATCGCCACCAACGGCTGTTCTAGCCTACAAACTATTCAATCATCAAGACAGTTTTTTTTTTCGCCGATATCTGACTCTTGGGTAGGCCACCACTGACTCGCAAACGAGGACTATGGCTATTTTTTAAGACTTCTCGACAGTTTTGTATGGAGTGGTGAAAAGAATGCGCCCTTTAAATGGAAAATTAGGAGCAATAAATTACGCTTTTTTTGCCGAATAATTATAAATTTAAAAGCTCAAAAATAAGGATGCAATACATTTCTGGAAAAAGCCCAGAATATCTCCAGTGACCATGTAATGCTGCGCTAGCCAGACAAACGAGCCATTTTCGAACATACAGGTATTTCATTGAAACGTCATACATGGCGTTGTATGTTTAATTGAATTTTTCTTATTACAGATCGCCGATGCAGCTACAAACGCCCTGTGATATCGACTCCTGGTTGTCTTACTTCCGGTTTCCAGTTTGATAGCGCTTCGAGACAGTGCGTGCCTACTTGTAATCAGGCTGCGCCTTTTAAAGATAAACCGACATGCATTACACATTGCCGCAGTAGTAAGTGAAAACATCCTGCTGTCCTTTGTTTAGAATAGGTACCTAGAGTAGGTAGAATGTTTTAGGTGTCTAGAATAGGCATCCACTATTACTTTTTTCTCACGTACCGATTATTTGTATTGTTGACTGCAGGACGGCTTATCTTTCGTTGAAGAGGCCCACACTTTCCTAACTATTAAGCTTCCTGCGTCATAGTCTGGAACTAAAGCGGAAGTAGACGAAGCCATTTTGGAGAAGGAATGGGTTCATTCCAAAATAAGGATACTTGATAGACTTGATCGACTAGTACTGCTATGACCAAAGCATTGTTCCTCAGCGTATAATATTTGTTTAATCACAGCATACGTATGGAAGCATGAAAGATGACGCAGGTGTGTTTGACACCCAGGCACAGAAGGAATACAGGAGAGGTGGTTGCAGGGAAATGAGGTTACAACAGGAAGATGAGAAGGCGTGTTGTTTTAAAGCACGTCGACCTTACGAGATGAACACAGTGTCAACATGTCTTCTAATGCACGTAACATATTTGTGTGTTGATCACCACGGTCGACGTGCGGCTTATCCTGCACTGCATCTCGAAAAATAGAGACAGAAAATTGTTGCACAGTAGTAGATAAACGCTTCGAAACGGACTTTGAGCTGCGTAGCATCAATTCAGTATGCTAGGGAGGTCGTCACGCGCATTGGTAATGCGTGAATAGACTTTACTTACAGCAGTGCATCAAAGACACCGTAACTCGCAGTAAGAATAAGCCTCTCTTGTGCAAATTTACAAAGCTATAGAAACAGGAGCAATTGTTTTGGCCCAGAGTCTTCAAATTAAATCAAACACTATTTTTTGAGATTAACTACCGAAGAAGTGCACGCTTTTCAATCACCGTAGACAGGCTGAATTAGTTCATTACTTCGTTAATGCCTGGAAACGCTCTGCTGTTTTTTTTTTCGTCTTAAGATCGTGCACTTTATTTTACTGAGCCAACTTGAGCGTCATTGGAATGAACTATAGCACAGATAACATTTTTTAGGGTCTTTTCTATATTTCAGCTTTTACCGCAAGCATTTTTTGCTTCGACGCGAAAATCCCTCAAAATAGTCAATTTGTTAACGGTCGAAATTACGATACAGTTTTTACTTTGTCGAAAAAGTGTCGAAAAAAAAATGTTAGTTTAATATGTCGTATTTTAGTGTCAGTAATTTTCCGCATAATGGCTTCTCCTTAAATGAGAAAAAGGAAACGCTGCCTGCGATGTGAAGAATATTTGCTAAACTCATGCTTCGTGTCAATTACAGGAGAAGTATGCACATTGATCCTACCGTCACCATCATGTGAGCCCGGTTCCGTAGTGAAGGTGTATGTTTATAACCAGGCAACTGGAGAATGCAATGAATACCAGACCTGCACTTACCTTGGCAATAATTTTCCAACCATAGAAGAGTGCCAGGCAACTTGTGGCGGCCGTAAGTAATTTTTTTTATCCTGCAGAAGCTGCAGCTAACTTGTGTTTTAAAGTTTGGCGTTCATATACGTTAAGTAGAGCATGACTGGCACAATATAAAGTCAAAGGTCTGAGAACTGCGTGCTTTTTACAAGATCCGTTGCGCAGTGTGTACTCTTGCGGTTACGCTGTATAATCATTCATAAGCGCCAATCTTGCTCTCAGGTCACACATGGTTCGTGCCTTGACATAGGACATAAGCTGGCATGGCTTCGAAATATAAAAGTCAGAAGATCAAAAGCCTTCAGAACTGGCGACCACTGAGATCATGACAATCTGGGACTTACACAATTTTTTACGAAAAAGCGAAGGCCTTGGGCTGAGTTTTTTAGTCTTTGTGAATGTTAGCACTGAATTTGTGAAGACAAATAGCGAGTTGTAATGCAAGACAGCCACAAAAGTAACCGTGACGATGTGATAAGCAGTTTTCGAAAGAGGCGTACCTAAGTAAAAAGATAGACGCTTGGTTATGTTGGTTAGACATTATAGGCGCAGCGCATGCGCCGAGGACGACAGGAGACATACACTACGCTGAGCGTTGCGTCTTTGTCTCTTCTCATTTCCGTCGTATGCGCTGCGCCGATAATGTCTAAGTAAAAAGTTACACGTTGTCTTGCACAGGGCAAGCAAGAGAGTGACCGCTATTGCTGGGAAAGTATTTTAAAAGGGAAGTTGGTTCATTATTATTACTTTGCTAACGTTTTATAAAAAAAATATATGGTTGATTGGTTGTTTTATGGGGTTTAACGTCCCAAAGCGACTAAGGCTATGAGAGACGCCGTAGTGGAGGGCTCCGGAAATTTCGACCACCTGGGGTTCTTTAACGTGCACTGACATCGCACAGTACACGGGCCTCTAGAATTTCTCCTCCAAAGAAATTCAACCACCGCGGCCGGGATCGAACCCGCGTCTTTCGGGTCAGCAGCCGAGCACCATAACCACTGAGCCACCGCGGCGGCTAAAGGAAATATATAGTCACTACATTGAAGCGTGCAGCACCCAGGTTTCATACCAGAAAATTTAGTGAAGAAAAATGATTTTCTTTTTTTTGTTCTTTTCCGTAGCACTGATCTAACTTGGCCAGAATAGACATTTGCAAAAGAAGCTGAACAAGAATGCGCAGTTTATATCGATGGAGAGTGCACAGCCCAGGGAGCGAGCAAGTTAAGCTTTATTTGTTGCTCCCTGCGAAAAAGGTGTTGCCTGCGACAACATCGACTTGAACTTTACGAAGGCAGAGAAGACAGAAGTGCCAAAAAGATGCGTACAACCATTCAGAACGTCCTGAAGACGTCGCACAGAATTTTTGGCACCTTCATCTTGCAAATTACCAGGAAGTGAAAAAGACCAAATAGAAAAGCAAAATTACTCCCAATTTGTTTTATAGCGAAACACGAGCATACAGGGTTTTTCACCGCTCGGATTCTTAAATATCTGCTGTAAAGATTGAACGCATGCGCTATCAGATTGCCAGTAGATATGAAAAGGCCTCGTATAATTGGACTCATTCTGAAGAAAATAGCGGTAAAAAGCTTTAGGCGTGGTAGGCGTCTTCTTTTTTCGTCCACGAACTCCAGAAAACTCAATTTATCCACCATGCCGTGGCCATAAAAAAAAGCACTCTTGCGGTCACAGCTACATGGCAGAATTCTCAAAAAGTACATACCATGTGCCGGACACGTATATTTAAATCAAGGTGTTGTCGCCCCAAGGGGACTTTACGGATAAAACCGAGGGTAAGCACGGAAACGCATCGCTGCCTCTTCACCACAATATGCTAAAGATGAGAGCTCTAAAACGGATGCCACTTCTGAAAGGTGCAAAAAAATGGAAGCCTGAGAGAGAAAATGCCCACCAGGAGAACATGCCGGACACGCACTGCCTCTGCGCTGTCTGAGCTTTTCCAATTTCTTTGGTTCTTATTTTTTTCGTCGCGCGTCTTCTTTCTCCTCCTTCGGATAACCTCTTTTTTTGAAGAAAATGCCAGTGAGCCGCTAGTATATGTGGCTATAGTCTAGTTGAGAGACCAAGAAATAGTAGTAAATGATAAAATCACAATGTCAAACACAGAGAACAACGGCAAACAAAATAATTCAATCAAACAACACATTACGGCAACACACGAGAAGAAAAAGCGCGAAAAAAAACTTCTTCAGATGACATGGTACGTATAGGACGTGGCAGCCCGTGCCATTTGCAAATGCTGTGAGGCAAGAAAGAAAATTAATCAGCATTAGTCCTGCAGTTTACTGTTAAAACTGCGCTCTCATGTATATTTCAGGTGTGGCATATCACGTGTTGTATATCATGTCGCTATGAAATTTCAGCTTCATCTGTTGGGTAATATGTTGAACAGAAATGGGAATTTGGGCGCTTGCGACGCGATTTTAGCGCATTAAACCCAGAACGGCGGACGCCGAGACCTACTTACCTTACGCGTGATATATGAACTGGAATGCTGTTTTTCCGAATCTCTCAGTCATGCTTATTTCTATTTTGGGGTGCTGGCCCCAGACAATTTCGGCGTATTGTAAGAGTGGCTGCACGAGAGATGTGTATGCTACGAATTTATTCTTGTTGTTTAAGTGCTTTGGCGGTGTTTCAATAGCCAGACAGTATAGGACACTGCCGACACATTGGACTTGATATGTACGCCTCAGTTACACGGAGATTGTTTTGCTCTAGGTTTATGGATGTTTAACACCCCTAAGCAACTCAGGCTGTGTGGGAGGCAGGAGTGAAGGGCTCCGGAAATTTCAACAAGCTGGAGCTATTTAACCTTCACTTACATCGTAGAGTACAGTCATGAAATTTATGAGCGTGAACACGGCAGCGCGTGGCAAATAGCCTCCAGCCCTACTTGTGGCGATACGCGACGGCTGCTTTCCGCAACGTGGTGGAAAGGGTTATGCCGCGTTGCCAGCTTCCGGCAAGCCGAAGGACAGACCTCCCTTTCCACTTTGTTTACGAAAGCGGCCGCCGCGTATCGCCACGAGTAGGGCTCGAGGCTATCTGCCACACGCTGCCGTGTTCACGCTCATAAATTTCATGTCTGTACATGGCCGTCGCAAGAATTTCGCCTCCATCGAAATTCGACCACCATGGCTGGGATCGAACCCGCGTCTTTCGGGTCAGCAGCCGAGAACCGTAACCACTGAGCCACCGTGGCGGCTCCAGCAATGCATACATGTTTTATCTGATCATCTAGAGTAATCGGAAGGCAGTTAATTTGTTATGTGTGTTTAAGATGTTCTGGTTTAAATGCACGGACATTTTTCTCTCTTTGGAGTGTTCTATGACCATTTTCCAAGTGTCCAACCAATTCGACATAAGAGATAGACGTATGCATAAGTGTGACTGAATTTTTGTCGATGTAAGCTTAGGTATATAACGCAGTCGTCGTCTAACAATTCACCGCCTACGCGGAAATTGAAGAACCTGCCATTAAAATAAACAACGATGAGAAGGGGACCTAGGACGGATGTTTAGAGGATTCCTGAACGTGACTGTTGATGTTGGCGAGTTAAAATGTGGTATCCGAACAAGCTGGTGCAGCTGTAATATGCGGGAATGTAACATTGAAACTTGCGGGTTAAACATCAACAGCTTAAGTTTTAACAGCACGTCAGAGTGCAATAACAGCCCAAACGCTGTTTGAGGACAAAAAATATTGATCGTACTGTACGGCATGACCAAGTGTCATCATAATTTAATTCGCGATAAGAATGAACTGCGTTGCTGCCGATAGAACTTACCGAAACTCATGGTGACTTGTCAGAAAAAAGCCGCTGCCGTTGATAGCCGAGCCTACGTTCTTGATAAAAAAGCTTCGACTAGTTCAGTGCAAATACATAGTGCGGTTTTGTGAATGAATGTGTGGAGGTTGTCGGTCTCCAAGGTGGCCTAGATCGACGCGTGAGTGGCATCGTGCAGTCCATATACTATGTACTGCATAGCAGCGAGCGTGGCCCACAAGATATTGCAGGCCTGGAGTAGACCGTGATTCAAGTAATTGTAGGAGGCGACGTCCTCATATTTAGCTTCACAATATATTAGCGTAGGAATATATGTCGATGAACCCTTTCTTCATTGAGAACTGGCGCCGTTGCCATCTTGGAGACGTCGCTTAGCTCTGCATATGGGTTTGTATAGTGCCAAATGTTTTTTTTCTTTTGAAAGCTACTGTCCGAAATTCCGTGGCCGAGGCATGGATTCTACGCACTGAGTTCCGGTATCTTGCTGCAGCCAGTATTTTTGGGGTTACAAGTGGGCAAAAATAAAACAAAATAAATTGATACCCAAATCTTTTGATCTAACGCAATGTTTTAAGTGTGCCTTCTTTAACGGCTCACTCGGACAGCTCTATGCTAACCTGAAGGAAACTTCAAGTTAGCTTAGCTGCTTTACTTTAGTTAACCTCCGTAGCTTTCGCCCTATCGCGAGATGCTGAGATGCACTGAGATGCTGAGAGTCAGCTGAGATGCACGTATGTCTAGGAAGAGTTTGAGGAGCGTTTCGCAATCGCCATTGAACTTCACTTGCCTCGCACTTCGGACCTTGAAATTGTCCTTTTAAGCGTCTGTTACTTTGGGGTGTATTTGCTGCAATCATAGCAAGGAAGCGTCACTAGAGCGACACAAGTGATGAGGAGGGAGCTACGAACGTTGGTTTGAGCTCGTGAACAAGTTACGTTTTTTTTTTTCATTTTCGTCGCAGCAAGAACAGGGGCGCCGATAGAATGCGCTAACTTACGTATGGCTGCGGCTTTGCGCCCCTCAGTCTGACACCGACATGCGTAATTTTGTCCAGTTGAAGTATTTGCTTTTGTGGCATCCTTTTTAATGGATTTACGATTGGTTCCTGGACTGCTTGAGATGTGCGGTCGCGTTAAGGGCTCCGGGTAGTAGAATAGCTGGCGCCGTAGCCGGTGTCGCTGTCCATGAGCGAAAATTCTACGCAGTATCCAAGAAGGAGTAACCTAAGGGGCAGGTGAGCTGACTTGATGACATAATCTTGTGACGTCATGTTAACTTGCCACCCAGTTGTGAGCAAATTGCCCACTTTAACAGTTAGCAATTCAACTAATGATTAGTCACAACAAGTTTCTCTGAGAAAGCAAACTGGGTCTCACAAGCCCTACGTGTGACAGCACCTTCATGGCTATGGCGTCCCGCTTCTCCGCTGCACCTCTGCGTCAGCAGCGGTATATGGACTTCCAGGGTTCTATGAATTTAAAGCAGATATTGACCAATTCCTCATGTATGGGCATTACACCATTAACGCTATGGTGTCATACCCTTAAGGCGGATCTTAAATGTCCCATTCTGTTTTTTTTTTCTGTAATATAGACTTTCACTGGCTTTCACCCCATCTTTTTGTCACTGCGGCATGTTTTGTTTTCATTTTTCCAGTCTCACTGGTTCTGCTTGATTGAACACCAGAGCGATTGTGCTTTCTTAAGACCTCTCCATTCGCTCTCCCGTGAGGGCGCAAATGTGAAATACGTTTCCTTGCTAAAACGCGCACGACTGTTTGGTAGTAACAAACTAGAATGCCACGTCTGCAACAGCACTAATGACCACAATCCTTTTCAGGGTCCGCTGTCTCGCACTTCGCTGGGCGAGTTGGCGGCCGCTGCAGTGAGCGTCCTACCCAGGGATACTACTGCCCCCAGGGACGCCCATCGTATCGCTTTTTCTACCACCGCAATACTAACCGTTGCTACCAGTTTCCCTTCTTCGGATGTGGTGCCGGACGGAACAATTTCCGTTCCTACGCGAGCTGCCATAGGCAGTGTGTTCGAGGTGAGTCATGCGATTTATATCAGAACCACATTGAATCAACATATTGCAGTTGAACTTAATCACCTCCCGACTTTTATTGAAGGTCTTCTACTCAGCAGCGAACAGTCATGCCAGAGACAGTAATCAAAGATGATTTGCAAGCTTCGTGTTGACGCTCTTTGTTTACCTAAACGATTTCAGCAAGCTTACTTGTAACTGGTCGGAAGAGCATTGGGAAGAATAATCCGCGACGGCAAACATGCTTTCTCCAAAGATTACTCAATTCCCCGAAATGCCGTTGTTTAATTGTAGAATATAAATCGCCTTGCATCGCCAGTTTATAGTGGCATTTGGTGTGTTAGCGTAGCTAAATTATAAATGATAAAGGCTACAAGCGAACTTTTAACGCCTTAAGTGGATTTAGCGCTGGTTGACGGCGGAACAACACTGGTCCGTCAACACAACTATTTGGTTCAAGACCCTTAACAGAAGCATCTCACCCCAGAAGAGCCGAGCGCCAGGCCGGAGGAAATCTTATATTTATTAAAAAATTGGTCGGTACTAGGCGGCATAGGGGATCGAACCCAGCACCTCCAGAAATCGAGGTGGATGCTCTACCACAAGATAATCCCTTCCGGTCGAAGGGCATCTAAGGGCATCAAAGACCTGTTATCGCTTTGTTTCGTGCGGCTAGGAGCGGCTTGTTCCTCCATGAAGGTTATATGGGGCTGGGACCCCACACGTATTTAATAGGCTACAGTTTCGTTTGCTATCGGAATTAACGAGAATCATCGCTCCACCATCTAAGAATGGTCATGCACTATCATCTGCTGAATCAAGAAAGCGCACTCAATCTGTCGGTCGTTCCTTTTTTTACCCACCGTGTTTTTGACCTACGGATAAACTGTGCCTTAAATTGGTGATCATAATCAGCACCATAACTCTAAGTAACATCATTATTACTCTAAGTAACGAAACGTTTCTGTCCGACTGAAGCCATAGAAGATTTTAAAAGCGGCATCAAAATAAGTCTATTCTTTTGCACGTCTAACATTGTAACCCAAGCAATGTTTGAATCGACGTTAATGTTACAAGAAAGCTCAACGAATAATGTAGTATTCATTGTTATGAACCAACAGTTAGCAGCCATTTTTTCTTTCTAGGTTGGGGATGGTAAAATCACAATTAACGATCCTTGTGGTTTTCTATTGCAGGTTAAAACACACAGAGCAACAGCTGCGTCTATTGAAAACTGCCTTAGGAGAGCTACATTTCTTCGCACGTCTTCTCTGTGAGCGCGGTTAAAAATAAAATCTTTGTCAAAATGCATCACTGATATTGCCATAATATTTCTCTTCTTCATACCTGGCGGGAATGTGATTTTCGAGGCACACAGTGTAGAAGATTCGGTGCCACAGCACACTATGGTACCACAAACATTGGTGGATTGGTTGGTTTATTAGGGTTTAACGTCCCAAAGCAACTCAGGCTATGAGGGACGCCGTAGTGAAGGGCTCCTGAAATTTCGACCAACTGGGGTTCTTTAGCATGCAGTGAAATGCGTAGAATTCCCTAGAAATCGCTAGAAATCTCTAGAAGCCCCTCCAATTTCGCCACCATCGAAATTCGACCACCGCGGTCGGGATCGAACCCGCGTCTTTCGGGTCAGCAGCCGAGCACCATAACCGCTGAGCAACCGCGGCGGCTCCCAGAACCATTTGTTTGTTATATCATTTTATTTTGATAGAACTGGGTACAATAGAAGACCGATAACACACATGGGTGTAAAGCACTGCTAAGGTCGACGAGGGAAAAGGCGTTTAAAGCACGCCTGACGAGGCCTCGTCTCCGGAATATTGCATCAGAACAGACAAGTGGCCGGTCGCGCAAAGAACTAGAAACAATAAAGAGGCAGCAAAACTGTACAGTTACAAAACAATCAGAAAGGTGCGGTACATGATGCATTATTAGAAACAGAGAGTAAGCGAGAGAGAGAGGGAGAGAGAGAGAGAAACTCTTTAATGAAATACATAGAATTTAGCCGGCGTTTAAAAATCGCTGGCATGCTACTCTGCGTAGGGAAGGGAATTTGGGAGATAAAGAGAGAAGGAGAGCAGTGTGGAAGAGGTAAAAAAAAAACGAAGATAAAATGCGGCGATGAAATGGGCACTAAGGATGCAATGGCGAGTATTGATGTAACCTATGGAATGATGAAGTGCATAGTCCGACAAATGGGCTGACAAAGTTCACTGCATGAACGGGTTCCGTCAAAACAGGTCTGCGACTGACAATATCATCGCCCTCGTCATATCACTTCAGGAGTACTTTTATGCTGGGTACATTCCGACAGCCATTTTCCTACACATCAAGGCCGCTTTTGACTGTGTCTTTCACCATGCAATTCTCGCAGCCTTTGCCAGTCGGGGCCTTGGAGGAAAGCTATACAAATGGACTGGGCATTATTTAAAAGGACGGCAAATTTTTATGACCACTCCAAACGGTCCAACACGCTTTCACGCTGTGGAGAGGGGCGTACCATAGGGAGCGGTGCTCAGCCCTCTCCTGCTCAATATTGTCCTTATGCACATAAGAAACCTTCAGCGAGGGGTCAGCATAACAATTTATGCTGATGATATCTGCATCTGAACTGCATCACGTTCGCGCTATATTACCCAACAACGTCTTCCGAGACCGCTATTGCACATTTCGATGTACCTGGCTTCCATAGGTCTTCGTCTCTCGCCAGAAAAGAGTGTTGAAATGGCGTTTACAAGAAAAACGATGACCCGATATCCGCTGCTCCTAGGCGGACGATCGCTACCATATGTACGATCTCAGCAATTACTGGGTGTTGTAATCGACTGTAATCTGTCATGGACACCTCAGATCAAAAAACTACGCGAAAGGATTCTTGCAGCATCGCAAGTGTTCAGGTTCATGGCGGGAACAAGGTGGGGTTTAACTGCCGATCAATGCTTCTGCTTGAAAGAGCCTACGTTGAAGGAACCTTGCGCTACTGTCTACCAGTGCTTCAAAGATTATTAGAAACATCAATCACTGAGCAGGTAGAATACAATGCAAAGGCACAACTCCAGATACAATACAACAAAATATAAAAAACAAATATTCAGAAACACCGTGAATCTACAGGAAGTAGCAATGGTGTCACGGGTCAGGCGCTGAATTATAGCGAAATTTTCCACAATCATCAAAAATGTTTCTGCGAAAGGGGTCACTTGCAGACTAAAAGTATCAACCACAAAATGACAAAATCTTAAAATAGTAGTAGTAGTAAAAGACTTTTAATCGACCATAATTTACAGGCCGAGCATTTCGACCGCCTGGGCGACCAGAAGCCGCTGTTCTTCTTCCCCTTCAGCGCCAAGCCAGTCGAGCCAGGTGGTGATGGATAGAGAGGGTGGGGGGAAGGAACCCGACTGCTGAGCAGCCGGGCAATAGAAGAGGCAATGGGCCAGGTCCGCATAGATACAGGGGCAGTTGGGACAGGAAGGGTCCGATCGATAGCGATAGAGGAAAAGGCGGGACGGGGTGATAACTGCATTCATCTGAATGTGCCGAAGAAGGCGAGACTCCGGCACCGTGAGTGATGGATGAGGGGGAGGGTAAAGGCGTTTGTCCAGGCGGAGCTCAAGGTAGACCGCTTTTATGGTGCGGCGAAGGGTGAGTCTCCCACCCTCCTCCGAGGGCTTGGGCCAGGGGTTCAACGGTGCCCGGAAAAGTGTGTCGCGGGCGAGCTGATGGGCCAGCTCATTGCCGTCAATCCCTGATTGTCCAGGGACCCAGCGGAGGAAAACGATGGAAGGCTGCAGTGCGGAGACCGCTCGTTCGACCTCCTGTTGGAGAGAAGGGGTCAGGGTGCGTTTCTGTATGTGGTGTATAGCGGCTTGTGAGTCCGAATAGACCGTGTACTCTTGGAGAGAGGGAAGGAGGGAAAATGACTGGAGGGCATGCGCAATGGCGAGGACCTCGAGGGACAATGCGTCTGGAGGGTGTAGATACGGCCCGCTGGTGTGGGTTTCAGGAGCAGGGAGGTGTGGATGGTACAGGGCGTAGCCGCAGGAACCTCGAGGAGCCACGAAGGAGGTATCCGTGTAAGCTACACCCTGGTTATCAAAGAGAGGGGAATGGTGCTGTGCGGCCGCATGACGACGTCTGGCGTGCAGGACGGGGGACATGTTGGTCGGGAGGGGAAGGATACGAAGATTTGGGGCGGGGGTGGGAATAGGAGAGGTAAACGGGGAGACTGGAATGGGCGAGATACCCGCTTGAGTCAATAACCACTGACCCTGACGGGTAAGGAAAAGCCGGGCAAGCTGCGAGTCACGATGGAGACTGAGAAGAGAACGAAGAGGATGGAAGAGGCCTGTGGCAAAGAGCTTAGTGGTAGAGGTAGTGATAGGGAGGTTGAGAGCTGCCTTGTAGAGGCCCACAAGGGCAGTCTCGAGAGCGTTAAGTTGAGTCTGAGTGAAGGAAGCGTAGGGTGCAAAGTACAAGACCTTGTTGAGGGCCAGCGCGTGGGCAACTCGGCACGCGTGAGCCTCGTGGAGACCTGAGCGTCGAGTGACCACGCGCCGCAGGAGGTGAGTTACAGAGTGGCAGGTGGTGACAGTGCGGTGAAGGGATTGCACATTCTTAGCCGCATGCAAAGGGAAGCCAAGAACTTTGCACTGTGTGACGACAGGAATGGGAGAGCCAGAAAGGTGGAGAGAGACGAAGTGGTTGTGTGAGCGCTGGTAGGAGGAATGGTTCAGAAGGAGAAGCTCGGATTTCTCAGGAGCAGGAGAGAGGCCAGCGGTGGTGAGAAAGGAGTCGATGAGATCTAAGCCACGTTGCAGGGTGTCCTGTACGTGACCTGGAGAGCCAGATGAACACCAGAGTGTGATGTCATCGGCGTAAAATATATGATGCAGGTCGGGAATTTCAGCTAGCTGGGAGGCGAGAGGGGCCATAGCGAGATTGACAAGGGTAGGAGAGAGAACAGCACATTGAGGAGTGCCACGGGTGAGGTGGTGTGGGTTAGACAAGTGTTTATCTACTCGAAAGCGAGCCACACGTTTAGAGAGGAATGAGCGGATATAGGAGTACATGCGGGAGCCACAATCCAAAGAGGCGAGTTGAGAAAGGATGTGATCGTGGCAAACACCGTCAAAGGCCTTGCGAACATCGACGGTCACAAGTGCGTAATTTTGAGTAGGTGTAGGGGACAGGAACGTTTGCTGGAGAATCAGAAACATGTCCTGTGCACAGACGCGGCGTCGGAAGCCAATGAGAGAATGGGGGAAGAACTCCTGTGCCTCAAGAAAATCAGAGAGGCGAGTCAGAGCCATTCGCTCAAGGGTCTTACCAACGCACGACGTCAGGGAGATTGGGCGGAGGTTAGAGAGAGAGGGAGGTTTGCCCGGTTTTGGAATCATAGAAATAAGGGAGGATGTCCAGGAGCTCGGCAAGCAGCCGCTCTCCCAGGCCTCATTGTAGGTTTGAAGGAGGAATTCTTTGGCGCAGTCAGGAAGGTTGCGAAGTGTGGTGTATGTAATGGCATCCTCACCGGCAGCTGAGCGTGTAGAATTAGCAGCCAGAGCAGATTCGAGCTCCCGGAGAGTGAAGCATTGGTCCAGATCGGGGTTAGGTCCACCCGAGTACACCGGGTAGGAGGGTGCCAGAGGGGGCGGGAGGTAGAGAGAGGCGAGTTGATCAAAAACTTCGGAGGGAGTCCCCTGAGTGAGGGCTTTAGCTAGAGTTGGAGCAAGGGCAGGCTTAGTGCCAAGGAGGGATTTGAAGAGAGACCATGTGGATCGCGAGTGCAATGCAGAGTCAAGACGGTCACAAAGAGCACTCCAACGAGAGTGCTCGAGTGAAGCGCAGTGGGCGACGATCTCGGCCCGCAGAGCAGTGATCCGGGAAGAAAGTTGGGCATTGTGTGGTTGGGAGCGAAAGGAGCGTTGAAGACGTTTACAGCGACGCCATAAAAGGAGAAGGTGAGGATCTGGGTCTTGGACTGGGTAACGAGAGCGAACGCGACGGCTACTGGACGTCAGCGCTGCAGAGATGCGCGACGTCCGTCGTCGTAGGATTGAACGGAGTCGGAGGCGAGATTAGTGCGAAAAGCATGCCAGTCAGTGTGAATAATTGGATGACAGCGAGGGATGTGGGAGAGAAAGGTGGTGATATGGATGAGAAAGTGGTCACTTAGAAGAGTTTCGGCTGTCACCTGCCAGTGAAAGGAAAGTGAACCCCGAGAGAAAGTGAGGTCGGGTGTCGTAGGGCGTTGTGAAGCAGTGCCCGCTCGAGTAGGAGAGCCAGGAGTATTAAGAAGGGTGAGGTGGCGTTCCTGGGCCAGACAATGGAGGAGGCGGCCGGGTTTGAGGGTTTGTGGGTAGCCCCAGAGTGTGTGAGGGGCATTAAAGTCACCACCAAAGAGGAGATGGGAGGTAGAAGAAAGAGAGTGAAGGAATTTGCCCAGAGCAGAGAATAAAGAGGAAGTGACAAGGGGGTTGTAAAAAGACAAAAGGACGACTGAGATGCGGGAAGAAGGGTGGTAATAAACCACACCAACTAAATATTTAAGGAGGGTGGAGGGGATGTCAATTTGCTCCACGAGCACGTCACTGCGTACATAAATAGACGCAAGTGGTGTGGCCGTAGTGGCATGGTAGGCGCGGTAGCCTGGTACATTGCGCGCCGTCCGGGTCTCCTGGAGAACGAGAAAGTGAGGTAGGGAGGGGCGGGTGAGTAGATACTGGTGGAGGGGGGTCTTATTGTGGCAAAGATTTCGGCAGTTGCACTGCACAATCTCGAGGTCCTCGCCAAACGCCATTATGATAGCGGAGAGGAACGCGATGGTACGCGTTCCTTCTTTTTTGCCGGGGGCAGTGACTCATGGACGGATTGGAGCATAGATGCGAAGGATTCCTATTGCTTTGGTTGTGCTTGGAGGGTGGTAAGGATCTGGAGAACCGAAGTTTCCAGCTGAACCAAGCGAGTGTGATGTGCCTGTGTGGTGGTTTCTACAAGGTCAGCCAAAGGGGCGACCTGGGCGCTGGAGGAAGGAGTGGTGAACGTGGCAAGGTGCTCATTTAGCTTGCTAAGCTGGGAGGTAAGAGAGGAGGTGCTTGTCTGGAGGGTTTGGGTCCAGGCATGTATCTGCTGTTGTAGATCGTGGGAAATGCGCTGCAGCTCTCGCTGCTGGCGTTCCAGCATTGCGAGCCGGAGGTCGATGGAGCGGCTCTCGTCAGTCAAGGATGGAGAGGGTGGTGTAGTGGAAGAGAGGGACGCTGGCACCGAGGATCCTTTAACTATGGCGGCGTAGGAGCCTGGTGGTGACGTGATCGGAGATGATGGAGATTCATGATTAGAGGAGGAGGAGGAAGAGGCGGGGGAGGAGGAAGGGGTGGTGGGTTGAGTGGCCCGGCGCAAAGCTAGGCGTCGGAGGTATGCAGCTTTAGCACACTCGCGTTGCTTAGCAAGGATGAAGGGGCAAGTGGGGTCGAGGGAGGGGTGGGTGTTCACCTGGCAATGAACGCACCAGGGCTGGGCACACACATGAGCGGAAGGGTCAGCGGGTAGAGGAGCAGCACAGCGACGGCACTTGGCCGGAACGCTGTGCTGGGGGCATTGGTGGGCGCGATGGCCTAGAGTGAGACAACGGGTGCAGGTGGGAGGCTTAGGTTTATGAGGACGGCACCGGAAGGCAACGCGTTTGAAATAAACAAAGTGGGGGATGACGGTACCAGCGAACGTTATGAGCACTGATTGAGTGGATCCCATCATGCGAGCCGCGAGAATATCTGTTTTGAAAGATTCCAGGTCATGCATGAGGTCATCAGGAGTAAAGTGGCCCCCGACGTTATGGATGACGCCGAGGCATGAGATGGGAGGATGGGGGGTGTAAGTTTTGATGGTGACAGGCTTACCATGGAGCTGAAGATGCGTGACAGAGAGTAGTAGGTGGGCGGTGAGACTAGAATGAGTCTTTAGAAACACAAGGCTTTGGGCTGGCCTGGCCTGAAGGGTGATGTCGGCACTGGTCTTCGAGGAAAGTTGTGCAGCGGAGGCGACTGCGGCGAGTACGTCGTAGAGAGGTAGCTTGGGCGTGAGGGTTCCAGGGGGAAGCTGGATGGCAACTGTGATGAGCTCGGCGCGGGGTCGGGCTGCGGTGGCAGGCTTACGGATGGCACCGATGGTGGTCCAGCCGAAACTTAAAAAAGTTTGTTGATAATGTTAAGAAGAAGACGAAGCTGGCAGTGGCGCGGGACGGAGCGCTCGCGCTAGGCCAGCGGCCATTAAATCATCTCTTATCCATCGTTCATCACGCCTCATTCTTCGGCTGGCCTCCACGTAACATTTGGTGTGAGGTGCGAGGTTCCCTTCTTCGCCATCCTGGTCCCGCAGCTTCGGTGTCCTGCGCCTGCCGTGGACGTCGGCCGTGAGTGCCCGGTCCGCGCCGCTCGGCCGTGCCCCAGCCCGCCCCACCTGAACCGACCTCGCCGCTCACCCCAGCCCCGTCCCCCGCCCGGACCACAGGACACGTTCCACTGACGACAGCGACCTTCATGACCTGACCGACCCAAGACCGACCCAAGACCGACCCACGATGACCCAAGACCGACCCAAGACCCACACATGAAGACCCACCCCTGCCCCTGCCGTCCGGTGTGTCCAAGGACCTCGGCCGTCAGCTCCTGGCACTGTCCGGCCCGGATGCTTCTTGGACCGGTACTCATCCTTCGATCATCTCATCCACTGTGGCGGCCAGCACTTCACAACTTTGCCACTTCTTTCTAAACTGAAAGCCCATCACCATTTCGCTCATCCCTTCATTGACGTCTTCTATTTACGATCGGGACAATCGCTTGGGGGCCCCGGATAATGTTAAGAAGAAGACGAAGCTGGCAGTGGCGCGGGACGGATCGCTCGTGCTAGGCCAGCGGCCATTAAATCCTGTCTTGTCCATCGTTCATCGCGCCTCATTCTTCGGCTGGCCGCCACGTAAAAAATATTTATTTATTTATTTATTTATTTGTGATACCCTCAGGGTACAAAGTACATTTTAGAGGGGAAGGGCAGTTGATAACAAGAAAAATGAACAAAGCACAATTCATACAAAACTATAGAACAACTGAGGCAAGATAAAAAGAAGTGAGCAAAAAATTACGAGGAACTTTAGCGGCTAAAGTGGTGAAAGGCGAAAGCCTGAGTGCAGCATTCTGCTACGCGATTATTCACTTCACATTTTGTTGGTGCATTAATTAACTGCCAATTAATGACGCTTAAGCTTCGCCTTTAGGAGTGGAACGCGACAGCGTGTTGTAGCGCTGCCAGGGAGTCCACGGAATGCCACCACCCGTTCGGCGCGATGCGTTCCCCTTAGAGCGCAACGCTTTTTAAGGAAAGGAAATGGGGCTGTAATTCTCTGTCGTCTCCGTGGACACCTGAGCCGCACGGTACAGGAAGGGAGGAAGTGTGAGTGAAAGGAGAAATTTGTTTTTGAGGAAAGGAAATGTATCTGTCTCGGACACCTAAACCTCGCCGTAACGGGAAGGGAGGAAGATGGGAATGAGC
Source organism: Amblyomma mixtum (assembly GCF_055824585.1). Lineage (NCBI taxonomy): Eukaryota > Metazoa > Arthropoda > Arachnida > Ixodida > Ixodidae > Amblyomma > Amblyomma mixtum. The sequence continues at coordinate 153,148,249 of NC_143021.1, read as the reverse complement.
GAAGACACCGTATTCACTAGACTCGCCTTTGTTCATTCCGAACCTTCGAGCTGGCATGGCGGAGTGGTAGCGTGCTCGACTCGCACTCCGGAGACTGGGGTTCGATTCCCAAGCTCGGCCAATTTCTTACTCGGTTTTATTTATTTATCTGGTCTGACTAGAAAGGTTAATTGGACTAATTGGTCAAGTAAGCAATTAACTAAAGTCAGTCTAACTTCGACCATCACTATACGATCCCTTTAATTGGTTGCATGGTTAGTAGCCAAAGTACAATTGGCCCCGTTTGAAATTCGCGCACTCTGACGTCACGACCGTTTCGACCAACTGAAAAGCGTGACATTTCTGTCGACAGCTCCTGCTTACAACGATGAGGCATTAAAGGCTTCCGCCTTAAAATTATCTCGGAACAGATTTATAAAATAGTTTAAGAACAATACTAGTAGGTGTAGAACACAACACTACAATAAAATACAAAAGCGATCATTATGTAATCAGAGTGGTAACTATTCTTCTAAATTGAGTTGAATCAGTGATGCTAGTTAACGATGCGGGTAGGGAATTCCATTCTTTAGAGGTTAGCGGAAAATATGATTGCGCACATGTCACTGTGTTACAATGAGGCACTGTGACCTTGTGTTGATGATCACGACGGAGAGAAATGAACGGTGCCGGTTGAATCCATCAAAAGCGAAGTTGAAAATTGGAGTAGAAAATCTTATGCAATAGGCAGATGCGGAAGTGCTTACGGCGGGTAGCTAGGGGCAGGAGGTTTAAAGACCTTTTCATTTAGGTGACGCTAGATGTACGATGGTAATTGCCTAAAATGAATCTAGTTGCACGATTCTGGACAGTTTCCAGAACGTGTGTCAGTGAGACCTGTCCAGGGTCCCATATGGATGAAGCGTATAGATGCTATATGTTCTATATGAAGTTTTCAGGACAGGGTGTTAGTTATATGTATGTGTGAGGAGGTGAAGACTGCAGGTCAAATTTACGCATTAACATTCATGAGTTATAGGAAAGAAATAAATGAGGCGGCATTTGCGGGAAAGGAAAATCTAATTGAAGTATTGAAATGAAACGGGGAAAAAAACAGACAAGAGAGCGAACAAAGAGGAAAAAGGAAAGGAAAACAAACACTCGCGAGAAGACAGTCAAAAAGGAAAGTCACACTTAAATTTCTTTGTGTCCCAGTGATGAGCCTGGTGCGTCGATCGAGGAGGCGTGGCTGGGCGTCGGGGCAGACTTTAGGCACGTGTGTCGGGTTCCCTTCGTTGACACCCGGTTGGCGGCGTTCTCCACGGCGGCCTCAACGCTGCCGAAGAAAATAGCGTCAGTGTGCTCCGGGCACGGCCCCCAGGTCAGGTAGCCCGGGTGCGCCACGGAGATGTTAGAGGCGGCCCGTGTCGAGAAGCTGTCGGCTGGGCGGGAAGAGAGGCGTCTGAATGTGACGGCCGAGGCTCCCGACGACGGCTGTCCGGGTCTGGTCACCCGGACGTGTGCAGCTGAGGCCCAAGCCTGGTAACTCGGGGCGCCAGCAGAACAGGTCCACCTCCGTCGCCGACCGCCGTCTTCCTCTTCTGCCCCCGCACGTTCTCTGTGCCACGTATTCCTTCCCTTTTCTTCTTCGTCCGCCTCCCGTGCGTCTTCTGTAACCGCAGTGTGGCGCTGGCTCCTCACAGTATGCCAAGATACCGGTACGATCTTACGCTTTCAAGGGGATGACTGTGAAGAAAATAAGGAGGACAAGTAGTATTTGAACATGAAACTCTCATAGATTTGCATTTTTTAATATTTAGTTCCATTTTCCAATTATGACACCAGTCTAGTATGTTATTAAGATCGACCTGGAGAGAGCGAATATCGGAATCGTTAGTTATTTTACAGTAAATCACGCAGTCGTCGGCAAACAAACAAATCCTAGAGTTAACAGTAGCAGGCAGATCATTAATATAAATCAGGAACAGTAAAGGGCCAAGGACAGATCCTTGAGGAACCCCAGAACCAACTGGCACGGTAGAAGAATTATTGTCGTTAGCATCCACAAACTGAAGGCGAGAAAAAAGAAACGCGCGAATCCAGTTCAGAACAGAAGGGTCAATATTTAGAATGTTGAGTTTATATAGAAGTAAAGAATGGTTAACATTATCGAATGCCTTAGCGAAGTCGAGAAATATGCAGTCTGTGGAAAACGCGGAGTCCAAGTAGAAGTGCAGATCATTAGTAAAGGAAAGTAATTGAGTTTCACAGGAGAAACCTTTCCGAAAGCCATGCTGAGTCACAGAAAAGAAGCTATTATCTTCAAGAGAATTAACAAGGTGAGTGAAAATTATATGTTTCATCATTTTGCACGGCATTGATGTGAGAGAGATGGGTCGATAGTTAGACGGGTTCTGTTTGTCTGCGGCTTTATGTACAGGTATGATCTGAGCAGTTTTCCAGTCCTCGGGTAGTACGCCATCATGGTACGACTATGAGAATATCCTTTCCAAAATGTTAGAGGTATATTCAACAGAATTCCGAAGAAATTTGCTATTAATGCCATCGATTCCGCTAAAAGATGTTTGTTTTAAATTATTAATGATCGGTATAATGCCATCAGAGTCAAACACAAATGGATCCATACAGTAGTAGTTACCCGATTGGAGTTTGGTATGGTGGCGATCAACGGATGAGGAAGAAAATGACTGGACAAAAGAGTCATTTAGTGAAGTGGCACAAAGATAGTCCGGAATGGGATTTCCAGTTGCTGAAAGTAATGACACTTTGTCGTTAGTGCTAGGTTTTATTATGCTCCAGAACCGTTTAGGATGAGACTTTAAGATGTTCGGGAGGGTTACATTAAAAAAAGAAAATTTAGTAGGCTTTAGTGCACGGGAATACGCTAAGGCAGCTGATTTATATGCAGTCCATCGATCAGGTTTTAATGAATACCTAGCAGTTTGAAAAAGTATTTTCTTTTTGTTAGAAAGGCAGTTTAAATATCGATTATACCATGGAGCTTGGTTATTCGAGTAGACGCGCCGAAGAGGAATATGTCGGTTAATCAATTCAGATACCTTATTTCGGAACATGCACCAGTTAGTTTCCACCGAGCGCTCGAGGTAATTAGGTAAGAATATGTCTAGAAAAGAGCTCAGTTCGTCATTATTAGCAAGAAAATTAGCCTTGTTGTAGTCTCTTATATTTTTGGAGCGGTTTGATGAAGGTGCGCGTTCATGAGTTAACGTGAAATGTAAGACATCGTGGTCGCTCGGGCCAGGCATATGTATTACAGGTGACGTGCGATCTTCTGCAGTCGTTAATACAAGATCTAGAAGACAAGATGAATTTTGAGTAACACGTGTGGGTGAAGTGACGATTTGTGTCAAGCCAAAGTCTGCGCAGTTGGTAATAAATTGGTTAGTTTCTGCGCTCGGTGGGTCAGAAAAAGGGAACGTGTGTGACCAGATAATGTTGGGATAGTTGAAGTCCCCCAAAAGTAGAATTTGTGCGCTGGGATATCGAACAGTCATTCGATTCAGGCTGTCATGCAAGCTATCACAGAATGACATATCGCTGGAAGGGGAGCGATAGCAAACGCCGATGATTACTTTTTTGAAACCTAAATTCACTCAGCACCACACAGATTCAATATCAGAAACAACTGATATGCAGTGACAATCAAACTGCTCGTCAATTGCGAGCGAAACACCCCCACCTGTTCTTTGAGTGTGCTCACTGCGTTAGACAACATATTTTTTATCGCAATGAAACAATTCTGAATTAGATATTTTGCTGCTGAGCCACGTTTCAGTTAATGCAATAACATCTGCTTTGAGGTCGTTAATCAAGGTGCATAATTCATCATTCTTACGAAAAATACTGCGAATGTTAGTATAACAAACACAAAATTCTGATTTCGATGATGTGGCATCTCTTCCCCTCGCGCATGACCATAGATACGCAATTCCTGCTTCTCAGAGCTTCACAACTAGCCTTGACCCACGTGGTCACGTTATGTGCAAGTTTGCATATTTCTCGATACGGTCATTCTTTTATAAGCTGCGCACCTTACTATTTCTTGCTAGGGGCTTGTTTCAGCAGGGGTCCTCTTAATATTGTCGTTCAGTGGGTTAGGCTGGATTTGTGCAGAAAAATTGGTGCATTGGTTGGTACTAAGGGTGGAATGAGGTGGATTAGTTGCCATTCTATTGAGAGCTAAATTGAGTTGCGCTCAGCTGAATTTACCAACTTTGTTACCCGCCTTGATGCTGAAGAAAAAGAAACAATGTTGCTGAAAGAGAGGGTAAGCATCTTGGAAGCCAAATGTGATTGCAATGAAGTGCCAGAACTAAAAGCTCAACCAAACGACCATGAAGGACGAAGCCGAATGCTTCACCTGGACATTCATGGCACCCCTGAAAATGAAATTCTTCACGATGAACTCAATGAAGTGTATTAAACTCTGCCTCGAACCCCTTGTGATGCAAGACGTCACAGCTATTCATAGGCTACTGTCGAAACGAGACAAAACACTCGGCAACATCACTTTTTTACCCGCTAGAAAAAAAGAGACAAATGGCTGTCAAGAGACGCATTTTAAGTGCTAAAAATAGCGATCAATGTATTGTCATGTAGTGGTGACGGCAGTCTAGCGTGCAGGCAGCCAGCGAATCCGGCTTCCAAACGAAACTTTTTGTTAGGCTTATTTGCTCCCACAAATAACTGTATCACTCAGCGGCGGCGAAAGCAGCAATCGTGCTCAGGGGTCGGCGAGCCGAATGTCTCCCGTTTTGAGCTGCACAGAATTTAAAGCTGATAGGGTACTTTCGAAACATGCGCGCAAACTTACCACAACATCGTGGAACAAAGCACAACCGGCTCCACCTGTATGCGATCAATCGAGATAATTATGGTCGCCTCTTGCATCACAAACAACGCTTTTGCCGCAGGTCGCCGTCGTAGACTTTTGTCAATTCACCTCGATTTTCTTCACTAGATAGTTATCTCCCATTTTCAAAACTGTCATCTACAAGGAGCCATCATGTCTAAAATATTTCGCTTTTCATGCCTGGGCTAACTTCTTTAAGTATCGCTTTTTCCCTCATGCCATTGAAGTTTGTAATTCATTAGCAGGCAACATCCTATCACTATCGTGAGAAGAATTCTTACAAGTCCATTCCTATTGTTGTATGATTCCTTTCTTTACTCATTCTGTATTGTTATTTGTATTGTTTTTTGCAATCAATCCCGCTCCTTCACTATATCCGCTAGAGGCTGCAATGTATAAATTAATAAATAAATTATAATGGTGGTTTATTTGATGACGCTGAGGACCGCGAAAGCGGCGTTACCAAATAAACCACCCTTACAAGACGAAGCACTGGTGCAGACGTGGTGGTCGGCAGTCGGTCAGGCTGAGCAGGTTCTCCCTCGGAGTGATGGTAGTGCGGCTGGGCTAGTGCCCACCTTCTTCACAATGGCCCCGGGATGAAAAGAATCCATCCTGGCGACTCATGGTGCCGACTGGAAGGAATCCACAGCCACACGAGCGAACCGAACGGAAAGGCCGGTGCAAGGTTATCTTTGTCATGGATGTGATTGTGGCAGACCTGAGCACCTGTCCTGAGTAACCGTTAGGCCTGGCGGCAGAGTTCGGCGTGCTAGGTAGCTTAAGAGACAGCTGTACATTCAAATGTGGAAGGGCGGTAGGTAAGAACTCTGTTGATGGGAGCGGATGGATACCGGCCGTAAAGCGGAAAAAGTGGAGGGAAGCCGATGGTAGATTGCGTAGCAATGTTACAGGCGTACGTTATACGAGGTCTGTTAGAAAAGTATCCGACTTTATTTTTTTTTTTGCGAACACCTGATGGATATGAAACAAGCGCGCTTACAGCAGCCGACCTTGAACCCTCGCGCGCATGCACGAATTTTTTCCCGCCTGCCGATAGCGTCAGTCGCTGGGAAGCAGCGTTTGAGTAAGGGAGTGCGCAGTGCTCTCGTCGGTTTTTTGTTGCAAGGAAAATGGCGGAGCGAGAGGAGCAGGGCTCCTACCTCAAATTTTGCCAGAAACTTGGCGATAGCCAAGTGGAAATTATTCGAAATGTTCAGACGGCTTTCGGTGATGATGCTATGAGCAGCACACAGATTAAGCCGTGATGTAACTGGTTTAAAGACGGCCGCACATCCGTGGAGAGAGAGCCACGCTCCGGCCGGCCATCAACATGCCGAAATGACCAGGTAATTGCCGAAGTGAACGCTGTGGTGATGCGGGACTGTTGTGTGACTATCCGAGAAATTGTGGAAGAGGTGGACATCAGCAATGTTTCTGCACATTCCATTATCACCGAAGATTTGGCCATGGAGAGAGTTGCGGCGCAATTCGTGCCGCAGCTGCTGACGGTGGAAAAAAAGCAGCTTCGTGTTGAAGTCTCACAGGAGATGCTGGATTCCACAAACAGTTACCCTGACTTCACCGACGCCGTAATCACTAGTGACGAGTCTTGGGTGTACGGGTACGACCCGGAAACCAAATCCCAGTCGTCACAGAGGACGCATTCCACGTCACCAAGACCAAAGAAAGCCCGACAACTGCGCAGCAATGTCAAAGTGATGCTGACTGATTTTTTGACTCCCTCTGTGTGGAACACCATGAGTACGCACCCCACAGGGTCAAAGAATGACTAAACAGTACTACAGGGATGTCCTCCATCGCCTACGCGGTGCTGTGCGGCGCAAGAGACCGGAATTCAGGTCAACAAGAAATTGGCGCATCCCTCGCGGCATTGCTCCTGCACATTCCTCGCATTTGATTCAGACCTTTCTGGCGAAAAACCAGACTCCTGTAGTTCAACAGGCTCTTTACTCTCCTGATATGTCCCCCTACGACTTCTGGCTGTTTCCTAAAATGAAGAGGTCATTGAAAGGAGCGCGATTTCAGAAAAGAAAGGACATTATGGCTGCAACGACAGCAGAGCTAAATCCCATTCCGAAAAGGGTCTTTCGGAATACTTCCAACAATGGCAGCACCGCTGGGAGATGCATATGGAGCCCCAAGGAGACTACTTTGAAGGTTATTAGGTTTCTAACGCTAAAGTTATGCTAGTTGTTTTTATTCGGCCAAAGGTCGGATACTTTTCTAACAGACCTCGTACATTCGAGAACGAGGTCCCAGTTCGTGTGGTTGTCAGCGACGTCCATGGCCAGCATGTCACCAAGGGTGCGAGGGAAGCGTTTGGTTCGACCATTTGTTTGCGGATGGTAGACGGTACAAGCAGTCCGATGAATAAGGTTACAGTCGGCAAGCAGAGCTTCATCGACGTCAGACAAGAAGGCGCGTCCTCTGTCACTGAGGAGTTCCCGAGGATCACCGTGGCGGATAAAGAAACGCTGCAGTATGAACGACGCCACATCGCGAGCTGTAGCAGCCGGGAGCGCAGCGGTCTCAGCATACCTGGTCATGTGATTAATGGCAGCAATGACCCAGTGGTTGCCAGTCGCAGTGTACGAAAGAGCGCCGCATAAATCGACTTCTACTCGGTCGAAGGGGCGAGACCGACAGGATAGTGGCTCAGTTCACCGGCGGCGCGATGAGGCTGTTGCTTACGGCGTTGACAGGCGGGAACGAGAAGCGGGTACCTGAGAATGAAGTTCTACATGCTGCGCCAGTAGTACCTGAGACGGATGCGAGTGTATGCCTAGGATGCTTCGTCCTGAGCCCATTTGCAGATCAGCGCGGAAACGGGTGCAGATTTGGAAGCTAGATTGCGTTGGAATAACGAGAAGCCATTTACGCCCACCAGGGTTGTAGTTATGCTGATAAAGACGGCTATCGCGAATGGCATAATGTGAATATAGGCAGTGAAGTGCGCGAGATGCCGGAACCGAAGGTCGAGCGGACATAAAGTTGAGAAGAGAGGGCATTCATAGATCTTTACGCTGCTCTGAAGGCATGACGCTGATGGTGAGTTAGGCACAGTGTCTTCGTCGTTGGAGAGGCTGTCAATCTCGGCCTATAGCAGGGAGGGGGACAAGGCATCGGCCTTCTGATATTTCCGGACTTTAAACGAAGAAAGCCAACAAAGAGAATGGTGGTCCGTGACCACGTAAAAAGAACGCCCACAGTGGTAACGACTAAAGTTGCCTAGTGCCTAAACGATCTCCACGCACTCTTTGTCAGCGACGGAGTAATTGGACCCGCATTAGTCAAGGTGCGGCTGGTGTAACCAAATACATATTCTTCTAAACCAGATTTTGAGCTGATCGAGCACAGCGCCGAGGCCAATACCATTGACGTCCGTGTGTATTTCCTTTGGTGTTTGCAGATATAAAGTGGCACAGAATGGGTAGTGTGAGTATAGTGCGCAATGTGTTGTAGACATCGTCGCATGATGGCGACCAACTCGAGAAATCCACATTGCAGCCAATGACCTGAGTTAAAGCGGAAATATACACAGAAATGTTCCGAATGGAACGCCAGAAATAGGAACAGAGGCCTAAGCAGCTGCGCAGTTCCTTAATGAAGGCAGGTGTGGGAAAAGCAGTCACAGCACGATGTTTGGCGTGGTCTGGACGGACACGCTCCTTTGACACGACGCTGACTAAATTGGTTAACTAGCCAGAAGCAAAGGGCCACTTTTTCAAGCTGAGCTCCAGACCGGCGTCCATCAGATAAATGTCAACTAGGCAACTAAGCTAAAGGTCAAAACTATGCACCCGGCGATCGAAGCACGAAGCCCCGTAGTGAAGCTTTCGCTTGAAAAACAGTCTAACAGATATAGCGAAGGTGGCTGTAAATTGAAATACTATTGGAAAATGCATGAGGCGGATGGCGCTTCTTGCGCCTTAAAAGGGACATTTCCGGAAAATAAATATCTGCAGATGTTTGGATTAGGTATTCTCCCCGTTTGTTGAGTTAGGGCTAGCGCACTGGCTAATGTGAGGGCGGTTGTAACCAATTCCAAAATCAGCTATCCGGATCCACAATGCGGGGAGGGTATCTTTGGAAGGAGTCAAAATTCTGGCTGCCGGTCTGACAACGTCAGAGATAATTAACCTAATCTCAACTAAGACCCACGAGGACCTGCGATGAAACGAGATAGCGGATACATTGACCCGAGGACACACACAGTGCGGTCTCGTCGAGGAGAGAGTCCCTTCAGATGGACGAGGAGCTGAAAACGTACTAAATAGTCTTAGTCGTTGCAGATTACGAAGACAGACACTACCTCGAGCAGGCAAAGGCATCAAGAAAGAGGAAGAGGTCATATAGAGAAAGCTTCAGGGGGGCTTCCCAACCCGCTATCACTAAGCAGATGGCAACCGGCAATCTATGACGCAAGGTGTAAACTCTGCAAAAAAATTGCAGACATGATCCACATGGTGTGGACATAGCATAACTACAATGAACAAGATATGAATATTGAGTACTGGGAGGCTTTAGTGACCAGGCAAGAAAGAAGACCAAAAAAAAAGTCATCCATCTCACGTGGTGTTCACTAATTCCCTGCTGTCAAATATTTGTGTATCAATAAGATCTTTAGTACTAGTTAACCTTAGGTGGGCTGATACGGCAGTCTTCTTCGACAACACCTTCCCAAGGAATGCTAAGAACGTGCCCGCCAATGTGTTAAATAGGCTTGCCAGGATAAAGTTCTTAACCATATTGCCGTTTATACAGATGCTTCCCAGCTAAATGAAAATGCTGCGATTGGCGTTTACTCAAGGGCTCTTGATTGGCGCTACCCATTTCGGGCCCCTGACTACACCCCTATTTTTGTCGCTGAGTTTCTGGCCATTGAGATGGCCTTAATAAGGATTCCCTGAAGTATCACTCGCGTGATTATACCCTCAGACAACTTTTCTGTTTTGAGAGCGCTCGAAAACTCGAGGGATACTCCTATAAGCCGTTCCCTTCAATTTTTTATTTGTGCACATATTACAGATGTACGCTTTCCCTGGGACCCTGGGCACTGGGGCATTGTTTCTTAATGGACCTATTTTCCCGTTCGTCCCAAATACTGTCTACTTGACTCTAGCACGATTTCAGCGATTCCAGCGTCTTCACTCCCTGAGCCATGAGCCTCTTCTTGCTGCAGCGGATTTTAGGCACCTGGCATTTCCTTGGAGTGTGCGGATGTGCAGTTCGAGGCAATATGAGGTATCCGGGACTCTTGCGCTGCAGGGTACCGCGGCTAAATCTTTATTTATGCCGACCGGGGCTTTCTGTAACCAACCTCTGCGAGTCTTGTGGCGAAATTCAGTCCATAGAACACTATTTCTTCTCCTACCGGCGGCTCGCTGCTCTCCGTAGAATTTACTTGGAGATCCCCCTCGCTCGACTCGGGTTTCCTCTATCAATTCCGATTCTCCTACCTTTCGCCTCAAACGCCAAGAGATATGCCCTGAAACCAGTGTGCGATTATATTCACGATTATATAATTTCATCTGTTAGATTCCTCTCCTAGAATGTGAATTCACTATTTTTCCTTTTCCTTACTTTTTGTTCTGTACAAATTCTAGCTCTACGTCCCAAAAGTATCAAAATACGCTATTCCTTGTACATGAGTGCGTTTGTATCCGCTATGCACCCTGGCCAATCCCCCGCCGTGGGTATGCGCCTTTAAGCCAGAGGACATCATCATCATCCATCAGCACCTGGACACCGCTGGATACCAAGGTACCCCAACCTGCGGAACGGGGAGGAATATGACAGTGGTCAGGATCCCACTATTCATCGCCCTGTGATTCCTTGAGTGGTGCAAATGAAGTTATTTGATCATCATTATCATCATCACCATCTACACGTTTACTGGATAAAGCGGTGTAAGCACTTGAAGCTCCCATGGCTAACGCTCTTAAGTGAACACTCAGACAGTGTTGCAGAGAATTTTTATCAGAAGAGGGCTAATATGGGCTGGCTGGTACCTATTGACGGAAACGAAATCGCTGTTCTGTTAGAAGACGCGACAGAGAACGAGGCGTAGGAGTGTTGCCTCTGTCATTTCTAATCCGTCATTTCTTAAAGCGCTGTCATTTCTAATCCCTCAATGCGTTTTGTACGCCTTTTTGAAATTTTTTACTGCCTTACAGCGCTAGTCGACTCAAAAATCAAAATCCGTTATATTTCCAACGCCTAAGGCCTAGCAATACGGTTTTCATGACATGACTTTGTTTTACTTTCGATGAGGAGCATCTTGGTAATTGAGCATCTTGGTTTACGTTTTCGAGACTGAACCACCCATCTCAAGCAACCCTTCTCGCCCGCCTTTCACTAAGCAAGCATAAAGGATTTATGTTGGTCGCATATACCACACCGGAAGCTTATGTCCTTAGCTGGTGGACAAAACCCAGCAAAGGTATGAAAAGGAATGGTAACAGGCCAAAAAGTAAAAAATTATGCGAAAAGGTAGGATGGATTGCGTGGACTGTTTGAGTCCAGGCCACTGATATCGCACGTGCCGCATTGAGAACAAATTTCTACAGGATTTTATAAAGAGGCTCAGAAATTCGGTGCGCCAGTGCACATAATAGACAAAGAGCAGCTGCTGTGGGTGTGCGTCAAAAGCATAAAAACGGGCTTGTTAAGTGCAATACAAAGGAACACTTCAGAGTCTCCCTTATACAAGTAGTGACGCTTGTAGTTACCTTAGTGTGGCTGAAAAACTCTTCTTAGTTCTTAGAAACGAGACAACGAAACGAAGTTTGCTGTTTCAATAAAGGGTTCTTTGTGCCGAGATCTAATCTGAGGATTAGTTAGATAAGTAAGGTTTAGTAGCGAGTGACGAAAACAGGTGGTCGAAACTACGTCTTTTCATTCATTGTTGTCTTGGGAAGGCGTTTTTAGGAGAAATAGTTTACACTAGAGATGGAAAAAAAAGGGCTTCGTTCAAATAGGATGTCTCATGGCTGAGGCACTCGCCGTGCGCGAGCTTCTATCACATCGGACGAATGATTATTGATAATATCGTGCTGGCAGCCACATAAAAGATAGGATTACATATTAACCGAAGAAAAACGCCCCGGAAACCGTAACCATTTAAATTTAATAAAACGTGTTAATATTGGTGGTGTCTACGGCCTTGTAAAAGTCTATAAGTATGCCTAATGCACATATTTCTCGCTCGAACACGTCTCCTATTATTTCCTTCTGTGTAAGAGGGCCGTCTCGGTAGAGCGCCCTTTTATAATGCCACATTGCGCTAGCGTGATTATTCACTGTCCTTCACTGAAGAATAGAATACTTTTCCGATCTTGATAAAAAACTTGTAAAATTGAAATATCTCTCTAATTAGAACGTTCCCTTCAGTCACCGCCTTCATGCGAAACCTTTACCTTTCTAGCCTGTAACTGTTTCGGAAAAATCCTAAGCAGAAATTTGAACCTAAAGATAAGATCAAGTCGAGTGAAGATCATGTCTCGCTTGAACAGGACTTACTTGATCGGTCGTATATCAAGCCCGTTAATGTCACAGAAGTGTTTATTTTACCTGGCTCCAAAGTTCTAAAAATTTCATTTCCATCAGTTGGGACTAAAAATGCGCTCTGAAGTGTCATTGGACCTAAATATTGCACACAGCTTGAGCCATGAGTACTGCTTGAGAACGAATCTAGTCTGCATGTGCATCTGTGCATCTAGACTGAAATGATTCTCTCTTATTCTTACGGGAATGTCTTGTTGCGCTTCGAGCGGGAGAGACGCGTAAGGGGTCAGTTGTGGTATCAGAAAGTGGTCACTTATATGTGCGCTTACGGCACCCGATATAAGTATTCAGTCATGATTATTTGTGATGAAAACTTCTATCAACGTCAAGGAAAGGTACTCAATGCTGAACTCTACCTAACCGTACGAAACGAAACTCCTTGTTTCCATTCGTTACCTTTCCTTCAGGTTCCGCTGCAGAGATAGGCATTTTTTCCTGCACGCCATTCTTGTGTGCCACGGAGCCCCTCGTGTTCACCTCAGTGACCGTGACAGGGCTTTCCTCTACGCTATTTCGGAGAAAGTACTTCATGCCTGGAATACCTCCCACAATACATATGCTACCACCTTCGAACAAATGGCCTCACATAACGCTTTCATCGAATACTTTCGATGATGCCGTCCACTAATATTCACACTGACCATACGGACTGGGGCTAAGTTCTCCCATTTGTTACCTTTGCCTACAATACTCCGCTAAAACGAACGACCCGTTACTCGCTCTTTTCCCTTGTTTTAGGCTGGACCGCGGCCTTCGTCATGTTTCTTTTCTGTACCCTTCCCCTCTTTAGCACCCTCCCACGAAAATTTCACTTCCCACCTCGCCCAATGCCATGAACCTGCGACATTGAACGCAGAAGCTTCCCAGGCCTCCTGCAAACTCCGCAATGGCCTTACCCAGAGTGCCCCTCTTTTTCCTCTGGTGATGAGGTCTGCTCTGGACACCGGTGCGCACTCCAGGGTTGTGTGAAAAATTTATGAGCCGCTATATTGGTCCCTATAAAGTGCTTGAACCCCGTTAACTATTGTGGCGCTCCCGTATTACTTGTTCGGGACCGTCTCTGTTGTGGCATCGAGATCATCCACGTGATGCGCCTCAAGGCCATTACGCGTCGCCCGTCATCCCTCTAACTTGCGACCAAGATGGTCGCTGTTGTCCTGCCGGTGGCAACAACGCCTGCGCCGGGCGATCCCAAACGCGCAATATTTAAAGACACAAGCCAGTTTTCGGAGGAAATTTGGATGCTGTCAAGACCGGTCTGAAGTGCAATAACAATTTAACGTCGGTTAAGTTGCTAATAGAGCGATAGATCACGCAGTCATCTGCGAATAACCTGATATTTGAAGAGCTGTTATTTGGAAGGTCACTAATAAAAATAATAATAAAAGAGGACCGAATACTAATGGCACCTAATGGCACACCTAAAATAATGGGGGACAAGAGAGAGGACCATGGTTAGTTTGTTCAAATTGATTACGGTTGGTTCAAAATTAACAACTCAGTCATTGAGGGACAAAGACGAAAGTTTTAGAAACAGATGCATCTGGGGTACTTTATCGAATGCTTTTTCGGCATCCAGAATGAAGATGTTGTCTGGGGTGTTGGTGTCAATGTTGGAGCTTATATGATTTATAAAGAGCGCTAGTTAAGCGTCGCAAGAGAGTCGCGTGCAGAAACCGTGCTCGCTAAGATAACACAGCTTGAAACTAGAAGAAATTTTGTAGTGTGAGAGTAACTATGCGCTTCATTAATTGTGAGGGAAATGCGGCTGTAGTTATTGGTAGAACACGGATTAGTTCTTTTTGTAACTGTAATTACCTTTTCCTCGTTCCAGTCTTTAGGAACAACACCCGATGAGAGCGACTGCTGAAAAACGTGCGGCATGATGGTTTTAGTTGTCAGTTTAATACTTTTCAATGTTTTCAATTTAACGCCACCTGTACCAGCGGAGGAAGTTAACTTCAGTTAATTGGTTTTGCGCTAACGTTAAACGATATCGCTAACGTTAAACGATATTTTATTCTTAGGTGAGTGATCGGAGGGAGGAAAGTCAGTTAGTTGATTTCATGGCTGTGAGGTAAATATGAAACAGATAAGTAGTGTTAAGAACATTCCGAATTTCTTGTTCGGAGATAGGAATTTCGTGGAATTTAAGGCTGATTGAGTTACAGAACTGTCTGGGGTTATTGCGAAACATTTTATATAAAGTTGAGGCGAAAAGTGAGTGCTAATTTTCTTTGCAGGGGTGTGAAATTACTTTCCGTGCTGCGGTATTTTTTGCCATTCACTTGGTTTATTAACTTGCATAGCAGTCGGCAACTGTCGCATTTTTGTTGTTACGGATCTTCAATATTATGTTGAACAATGCTGAATGGTTTCGCTCAGTAGCAGTGAATCCAATTAGCTTCAGCACCTCGATGTGAAAAGCCAAGTAAAAAGAGCAATGAAAATTAGCTAGTTCTTCATTAATAGTGTTGTAGTTACATTGTCTTAGAGGTTTTTTCTTCACTGTCTTTTTTAACGAGCTTTACTGCTTTAGGGCGTCTTTGGGAGAAAGTGTGATGGATGAAGTAATGAAAAATTCAGGGGGCACTTTTGCTCTCTAAAGTGCTGCAAGGCGAAGGCGTTTCCTAGAGCACTGTTTTTTTTATTTACTTCTTTAGTTTTCATACTTTGTTTCTTTTTATTTTTTATAATTGATCCCTTCCTTATTTCTATTTTTTTATTTTTATTTTCATATCTCATATTTATTTTGTTTTTCTTTGTGTTTATTTTCTTATTTTTATTTTTCCTTTTACTGACTTTATTCCTTTTATTTTATTTATGAAACCGATGCATTTACTAGATGCGCCTCTATTCATGCTCGAACCTTGAGCCTTCGTGGCGGAGTGGTAGCGGCTCTGCTTCAAATGCCAAAGGCCCTGGTTCGATTCCCACCCTCGCCGCAGTTTCTTTTTAAGCAGTGACGCCGAAATGCGGACAAATCTGCTGACACGGCTGCCGACGCGTATGTCGACACGGCTGCCGACGCGTCTGTCGAGACGACTGCCGACGCGTCTGCTAAGACAGCATGAGGCATTAAAGGCTTTCGCCTTAATAAAGAAATGGGAATAAGTTAATTGATTTTATGAAGTCCAGAAGTGAGCGATGGTACGGTCCCTCCGCCCTGGTAATATTTGAAGCAGGGTGGCACGGTGAAAGACCAGCTCCCTTCAGGTGCCGGATCCTTGTACGCTTGAGAGCAGGGCAGTACCACTGTAAGTGGTGAGAATGTAAGTCGATCGGGGTGTGGCGTGAGCAACGAATCAAGGATATTAGACCAATGGTCAGTCTGTCGAGTTGGTTCAGAAATAAGCTTAGGCAATCCTAGTGTTAGGAATGAAATTACAAAGTCGTTTTCGGTGTTGTGCTTCGATAACATTTGTGACAAATCAGACCATACTATTACAGGAAGGTTCAAATCACCCAATTGTGAATAGGAACGTGAGGACGTTAACAAGTAATTCGATTAAGAGCTTCGTGAAAGTGCATTCGTACGAAAGTTGGTTTATGTTATGGCGGGAGGTAACAAACATCGAAAAAAAAGGGGTGGGTGCGATGTGTTGCACATTAAGATAAGATAAGATAAGACAAGACAAACTTTATTTTCCATCAGAAAAAGAAGGGGGGGGACGGGGCTAAAAACTGCAACCGCAGCTTGACTGGTCCCCGACCCCCTACATGAAAACGACCCGTGGCACTTGACAGCAAAACACGAAACAAGAAAAGCTTATCAGAAAAGTCGTTTTGACACGGCAAAAAGTACAAATGCCTATGGTAACAATACATGGCAAAAAAAACATGATCCTGAACAAAATGTAAGGAAAGTAAATTTACCCGATCCCGAACAATGATGACTCACCATTCGATATAGCAGTGCACTTGCATTTGAACATGCTTACCGAAAAAGGAATACATCAGATTTCAGGATTGACAACAACACATCTGTTTATGAATTATAGAATATTAACTGCGTTTACATAAAGTTTGCGTTTTATTGAAGAAAAATATTTTTAAGCTGCCTAGAATTCAGCGCTTAAATGTCTATATCTTTGGACAAATATTAGTTTAGCACCGAAGGAATGCGGTGTTTTAAGGTTTGTGCAGCGTAATTTGTTCTCCGGGAACCAACTTTCCAGTATTTGGGTTTTCTTGTGGAGTGACCTAACGATATTTGTAAAATGATGGAATGTTGATAAGAGAACACTGCACCTGGTTGCGTGTACTCCTCTATAACGCTTATTAATACGGTCGCCACGAAATATGTCGAAGTTCGGGAGACAAGATGACCGGTCGCTACCGGATCTTGATCGGTTTAGCAAGGTTTCTGTCAGGAGGAGTATGTTGCATTCGGTTGCATTAAGAAGATGATAAAGTGACACTTCTCGGCATGACCCTTCTAACGTTAGCGTAAACAAGGGAAACCGGGTTGCAATTTCTATTGCGTTGCGCAGGAGCATGCCATGCTAGCTAAGGAATGAGTAAGGTAACCTGCTAAGATGTGTGGCCGAAAAAGTGCGTGGCACCGTCGATAAGCAGCCTGTTATAGCGCAGTTTTATTCGGCTTTGCGCTTCAGCAAATTGAGGAAATTCAATTGTGACAGTTTTTGGCGCACAATACGACTGTCTGAAGAAAAGTGTTCAAATAAGCTGTTATCTGAACCTTTGTTTATTTTGCGGTTCAAATGAAGTTTTCTTTATCTTTAAAGTAGGAAAAGCAAACAATAACGGGCCTCTCTTTATAAGAATCGAGTTGACTGATTCTGTGCGACCTTTCAACGTCCCTTGATTGGAGATGTTCAGCTTCGAGTAGCGCACGTCAAGCCCTGCTGCTTCGGACGGCGACCAGGTTTCTTGTGCCTGCACGTTTTTGGCGCCGTTTTTCAAACACAGCCAAGAAAAACAATCGCTTTATATCTTGATTAGTGTTTCTGTTATGTCTTGAAGCACCCTGTCGTTTTTGGTTAGTTTGGAAGGAATTGACTCCAACTCTGTTACTAGGGTAGCTTCTCTGGTTTGCAGTTCTTGCAACGTAGAGATGACATCGAAAGATGCTTGTGGAGATGAGGACCGGGTGTTACGTTCTGGTTTTTCTTCGACGCCAGTAACGTGTGAAATGCATGAACACATATAATGAAGGAAACCTTTGTGACTCCAAAATAGATCTTTCTTCAGAAATGTCTTGAGTTCTGTTTTATGTATGAAGGAAGCCTTTGTCACCCCAAAAATAATCTGCCTTTAGGAGATGCCTTAAGATATGTTTGTTGTTACACCTTGCCTTATATAACGTATGCTTCTCATGAGGTTGGAGTGTACAGTTTTGGGGCACTCATCTTCTCAGCTCAGGGAGAAAAATATAACTCCTAAGTGCTATATAGCTCTCTGGAGCAGTGGGCGCAGGAATTCTATGCTGTGCCTCTTCGTTTAGGTTATTCTGGGTAGCTTCTTGCCTATCAAATTTGAATACTGCACTCCTATGAAAAAAAAACTGTTCGTATATATACTGCAGTACTACTGAAACCACCCCCAAACATGACTCAAGGAATCGTTAGTATATTCAAAATTCCGCAAGTGCGCTTTCCCGCATAACAATGTTGCCCCTAACAAGATGGCCGACTTCGCTATAAAGGAACTACATGGGCTTCAGGACAGGCGCTAAAGGTGTGGATAGAGTGTAAGAAATGTATTTTGGAAGAATCAAACAAAAAACGTGTCTTTCTTGCTTTCTTTCAGCTGGAAACGCATGGTCCGCCATCTTGTTGGGGGCAACATTGTTATGCGGGAAAGCGCACTTGCGGAATTTTGAATATCCCCAATTGGATGCCAATGGACTGCTTCTGTACCAGTTCGAGATGTGCTGAGGAAGTAACCATTATTGTCATCATCATTTATTTCACCATTAAGGACTATTTACAGTGTAATACACTACGGTCATCCTGAGGTACTACTGCTGAACATTCTGAGGTCAAACTCAGGACGTTGTTGTGTTGTCGGGGGTGTTTGTCTCTGCCGATAAATAAATGCGTTCCGGTGATAGAGATGCTTCATTAGGTAAAACCTGGGTTTTATGCCTTAAGACAGGACGAAAATGAAACGCTAGTGTCGGCAGCGTGGTACACTTTTGAAAGCTAACCACCTTTGCGTCATTACGGTTCTTCTTGCGGGTATTTCAGGCTGGGAAAAAAGTTCACATTCATCCCAACGGCCATCAAGCAGTCCTTTTTGCTCTTGACGTGTTAGGTTTGAGTTTAGTGGCGAGAAAAAGATGTGTAGAGAAAATTTTCTCGATAATATATGCGTCATTTGTACCAAGCAAATATTCACACAGTCAGAAACGGGAATAAAATCTATATTTAGCAAAAACATTCTCTGAATAGGGTTTTCATTACTATCCCTTCCGAGATCGGCATTGCAGGGTGCATGAACGAAGAAAACCAGAGGAAGGAGAAAGAAAGAAGCAAATAAAAGGCACTGATTGTTTTGTTTCCTTGAATGAAAGGTGTAAGAATCGAAAGGCGTTTTTTGTTGGGCGGACGGTAGCTGTTTTATGGTCCGTTTTGGTCCAGTTTTTGACAATATTTTTCCGCTGCGTTCACCATAACTATGGCTGCGCTATTTCTCTTTTTGAAATTTGTGGAGCGAAAGTGAGTTCTGGTTGTGCTGTTACGTAGCAGCCAGCGCGTCACTCTTAAGCACGTTAACTTCAATAGCCAATTTTGTGCGGCCTCTTGTCAGTATAAAAGGGGATCTGAATGTCCTGTCTGTAGTTATTGTAAAAAATGTAAAACAGCGGGTTCATCAAAACAATGCTTTCAAAAAACGAGCAATGCAAGGGAGTGCTTCAGAGCGCTTAGCGAGTCTTTCAAGAAGACTTGAGCAGAAGTCTTCAAATCATCTCCTCTCCGCATTACCAAGCACCCTGACGCTCCCCCTCTCTTGTTCACTCTATGTAGTCACCATTTATATACTCCATGAAGTACTGACCAGCGATGGCAGCAATAAAAAGCGGAAGCTGAGGACGCACAGTTCCTCGTGACATGGCAATACGTATTTGCGTGAGAAGTTTTGTAGTAACCAGATTCGTTTTTTTTTCACGCAAAGTTTAAAAATGAACAATAAGTAAGTAGTTTTGTTATCTCCAACTCAGAGTGCCATGATGCCCAGTTACATATTCACCAAATGCGCCATGTACAGAATGCTCAAATGGCAACTTGTAAGTGCCTGGGTTGGCTAGAGAGCTCCTCAATATTTGGAAAAATAGTGTTTTTTTTATTACCCACATTTGCCATAACGGCATAATTTGGGTTCGTAGCATGCTACAGGAATTCATTTAAGGTATTTTCTGTCAGGAACTGAAGAAGGCACTCGGTGTTCTTGTTGTCAGTCAGTGATTTGGATAAATCCTGCTCCTTTGTTGCCGTTCGTCGCACTTCCTATAAATCCGTGCTTTGGAAGCTGTTATCCGTGCACACGTCCACAGCAGGTGGCGAGCATCCAGGTGTGCAGCCGGCGTAGAACACCTAGGGCAGGTCGAGAGTACTGAGGCGCTCGATGTGCAGCAAAGTCTGTGGCGCTGCTTGAAAACGGCTCTGCCGGCAGCTGCAGAGGAGTGAACGTGCAGTCACAAGGCGGTGTCTGCCAGCGGGATTATTCCTCTCGACCAATCTGGCGGATAGTGCAGGGAATAGCACTCGCGGAAGCGGTACCAACAGGAGTGACGGTGTCCAAGCGCCCGAACTTCGGTGTTATTCGCCGCATCTTGATGTTCCCAAATGGTCGGCAGTGCTGCGCAACATCGGCGGCGGAGTCGAGGCTGTCCTTGCTGATAAGAAATCTATAGAAGACTGTATTGAAGCCCTTAAGCAAATGGCCCACTTTGTCCTTGTCGAACATACGAGGCGAGGCCACTTTGCAGAGTATGAGTATTGCCTCGGTATATAATGTGCAAGTCTCATCAGGAAGCTGAGCCCGATGAGCCCGATCTGCCCGGCCGTCTTCTTCATCGCGGAAGAATCACCAAATCACGTTGTGATTTCTTCCACAAAGCGTGGCCAGGATGTCAAGGTCTCTTCATGATTTTCGTAACATGAAAGGGCCGTGTCCGTGAGCTAGAAAACAATGTTTGTTGCCGGTCGTTTGCATTCCACTTTTTATATACTCACTCGCAATGCGTGAGCCACTCGTCCACGCCAGCACCGGCTGCGCCCGCGAAGGTACGGGATTCACGGTAATGCGGCCAGGAGCTGCTAAGTGCAGGCCGGGGGGCGGCTCCTCATCTAGGGACATCTCGGGCACGGGAGGTGGCTAGCCGGCGGGACGTCGACTCCGGCGATACTCAGGCCGATGTTCCGTTGTTGATTAGGGCGGGCTCAGCAAGCCTCCACCATACCATACTGGGCCGTGACCATGCCAGCTGGAATGTTTGTCACCATTACCCTGCAACAATTCATAGAAAAATTAGAGGGCGTACAACGGAAAGCGGTCAGATTTATTTTTAACAAATATCGCCGCCATGACTCCCCTACACAGCTCTTAAGATAAGCCGGCCTTCGCACTATACAAAACCAAACCCGACTACTGCGCCTCAAGGTTATTTTCGTTCTGCTTAATGGCGGTATGAAAATCGGTACGAGTAAGTACTTAATACAGTCAAACACACGCAGTACTAGAACAATACACGAAAAGCACTTAATTGAGTACAGATTTCACAATGATATATTCAGGTAGTTTTTCTTCCCACAAGCAATCCGTGAGTGGAATAGTCTGCCTTGCGATGCTGTCAACTGCGCATAAATTGAAGATTTCATCGCCAACATATAACGCTTTGTTTTGCAATAACGACTGCGACGCTGGTGCGCTGTACTCTTGTACCCTTTTTTCGTTGATGACGATGACATACCGACTTCCTTAACTGACTCTAGCTTTTTGTTTCTGAACTTATTGCCCGTTTCTCCACGACAGTATCATTCGTCAGAAGCTATTGTCTCATTTCTTGCTACCTAACTTAAAATCTTCTCTGCATTTTCGTTACTGTGGTTGTTTTTTTTTTGTTTGGCTTTTTTTCCTTTCACGTGCTTAAGTTCTCAAATACACAACTTGCACCTGTTTTGTTATTTTCCTTTAACTTTTGTATAATGCATATTACCTCGCTGGACTACGATCGACTTTGTGTTTACACTTCACTGAACTGTGTGATTTTAGTGTATATGATGTCCCTCTCCTGCGACGGCCTCAAATGTGAGCCTACCAGTATGTTCAAATAAATAAATAAATTCGCCGGTGCTGTTCGTGGTCTTCTAGCCTTTCGATGTCTGGATGCCCCGCTTGACCGTCTGTAGCGTCACCTTTTCCCTCAGAAGCCGCTGCTGTCTTTCGACGACTCACCATTCGCGTTGCTTGTCTGCTTCCTTAAGCTGTCCTAATTGTTTTCCTGGCTTTGAGAGCCGAGTAACGCAGGGAAGTCCCCGTTGTGCTTATGGGGCCAGCTCGAGTCTTTGTTAGGCTGTTTGACCATGCCCAAGAGCTGGCGGTAGGCAGCACTGCCTGCCATCGGGCTGGTGTTCACCGACAGTGCAGACCCTTCTTGAGAGCCCCGGTTCATGAAAGATAGAAACTCGGAGAGGTCAAATGTGCATTATTCGGATTCCGTGAGGTCCTCTGAACAGTATGGAGTGCTCACCTAGGATGGAGTTGAAAAGCTGGCTCTGGAGTCCGTTGCCCATGAGTGACTGTAAGAGGGAAAATTTCGGGAGCTGTGAGACAATCTGAAGCTGCAGAGGTCACCCCCAGAAGTGGGGACATTGTTCCGTCACCTTCTGGACTGCTGAATCCGCTTCAGTTCCCAGCGTATGCTAAAAGGAGCGGCTTCGTTTGTGATCTCGTAACGAGCTCTGGTCTGTCTACCCTGTGCAAGGAGGTGCTCCCAGACCCACCAACCGGTTGGGCACCCCAAGCGTGCTTTAAGCTTGGCAAATTAGTAAAGTGTTTTTGAGAAAAGAAATGGCGCAGTATCTCTCTCGTATATCTCGGTGTACACCTGAACCGCGCCGTGAGGGAAAGGAGGAAGGTAGGAGTGAAAAGAGAGAGAGAAAGAGATGCAGTAGTGGAGGTCTCCGGTATAATTTCTATCACCTGAGGACCTTTAACGTGCACTTACATCGTACGGCACACGGGCGCCTGTTGCGTTCCACCTCCATCGAAACAGGCGCGCCCCGGTTGGGTTCGAACCCGGGTGCTCCGGCTTGGTAGACCAGCGTCTTAACCATTGAACACCGCGGCGAATGTGCTTTACGCTACATGGAGGTAGTGATAGAAGTGCGCTGCATGCTTTGGCAATGAGAACGTCGGTTCATTTTAACGAAATGACGGGGGGTATATGAAGTGATGAGAGAGAGATGTGGGTTTCATGCGTTAGCGCTGACAACGGTGAGCGAACTGTCGCAATCAAACATTCACTGCCAGCTTCCAGGGTAGCAGGGTAGGTGGCGACTTTAATGTAGATATAAAGACAAGCAGGAGTTTCTCACCACATATGCGTGAGAACATCCAGTTCGTCTCACTCGCAACTCCTGCCACGGCTGTGAAAACCTCACGAAATAGTTGCACAGACCTAGTCTTTGAGAGCCAGGTATTGGCGCAGCAAGTGGAGCATATTTCAATCTATTTCTCCGACCACAAAGCTTCCTTCATGACAATCAAGGACTGTTAGTGGAGTCTTTCTTGAAGAAGGAACATGTGTGAAAAATAGCGAGTTGTGTGGCATACTACATACATGTCATGTTGAATTCTTTGCCTCAATCTATCGAAAAGCTGAAACAGCTGATCAACTGTGCGCAAATTTCGCATTAGGAGGGAACGTAATTGTCGGAAATTTTTTGGTCATTTTACAACCACTATGATAAGCGCGTGGCAATAATCTTCATAAATATTGCAAATTATGGTCTTCAGCGAAATAAACGGCAAATATTGTAGGCTTGTGAGAGTTTCCTAAGCCTTTGGTACTGGGACAACCACCGACTGTTCGCAGTCGAGCGGAATTTTGCCTACTTGCCATACCTTACCTATTATGTCCAACAAGCTCTCAACTACATTTTGTTCTGATTTGTTGAAGTCCTCAGAAGGAATATTATCATGTCTAGAAGTTTTGCGACTAGCTTCTTCGATAGCAGCCATTAACTCTAATTTTAAAGTGGTGATGCCATCCCCTTTTTATTAACCGCGTCCTTTGTCGGCGGACCAGCCGGTTAATATGCATATTTCAGGAAGAAAAGGATTGAAGCCTGATCAGCAAACTCCTCTGGTGTTAGCTGTGAAGCGAGTCTAATACTCTCTGCAAGATCTTTCATCTGCCGCCCCTTTTCCATGCCACGGAAGGTCCTCCAGAGGGCCCTGTTGGTCGTTCCTGAGCCAAAACGACTGCACCAGTCGTCCCACCTGTTATGAGAAACCTGCTTTTCATTACTGCGGTCATGTGCTGTCACTCGGTTCACCTCCATTTTTTTTCACGTTTCAGGATGCCGAGTGGCGTGCCCAGAGTTGTACAAAGAGAAGGTTGTGGGTAGGCTGATCCTTGTTCACTGTCGTTGCAGTGATGCTGTGCATTAAAAACGTGTTAAGGATGGACAAAAGAGCATTTGCACTGACGGCATCAATGCTACTATCTTACCGCACATCACATCACTGTGTTACAGAAACTTTTCCCCGCATTTCTCTATTCGTCCAAGAATAAAAGATGTGCTAATGATTGCATGGTAAGTACTCCACACATCTAATTTTACCTTCCATTATAGTGCACAGGGGCACTTCCACCTCGTCAGATATAGTCAGTGTGTTTGTGTAGGAGGCTGTGTTGTTACCCCTGGGCGATTTAGCAAAGTAAACTCCGTTTCTGTGAAGACAGTGTGAACTTGTGACCCTATTGGAGTCATTGTGTGCAGCTTTAAAATCTTCACCTGGTAGTACCGGGTTTCCGTGGCGTGAATGACGAATATGGACGAGCGTACACGGACACTAGTATCAGGAGCGTTTTTTCGAGTGCACCAGTACCGCAACCACTTACTGCTGAGTGCGGTACCACCTGCTCAAACCGAGTGGCATTTGGGGGAATTTTGGCCCTAATATAGGCGACAGCCTTTGTGGCATTTCCATCTCTGCTCTTACTCTTTTAACAGAGATGGTAGGGCATTGGTACCCTATATATCTTTTGATTGGGCACAGCCGACTATTTTCTTCCATCAACAACGCCCATGAGTGCAGCTTGCTGTGTTTTAGTTTTCTCTAAATTTCCGGAAGCTTATTAAAGAGCCCTTCGCAGTTCGATTTTATAATCTCTTGGCGATTTTTTTCGGCTATTTCTGTTCATGATGTATACTGCTCTAAATGAGTTCTATAGATTGCCTAAGAGTTTCGAGTAACACCTTCTATATTAGTGCGCCAGTACCAGGCTTACATTTCGGAACGTCCGCAGACCTTGCTGCCTCACTCCCTGCTGGCGTCTCTTTCTATTTTTGTTAGCTTTCCTTGCTGCGTTCGGCTATACTCACTTTCTTCAGGTGTAGCCTTGCAATTTTTATGTCGGCGTTTGTGTCGGCGTGTCGGCGTTTACATACCTCCTGTTCCAGAAAATCAGCGCCAGTAAATGCCGGCGCCCGGCGTTTCCTGCGTCGTCTTGTCTTCAGCGCTGAAGCAAAATATGTCCTGTTCTGTGGATTTTCCGCGAGAGAGGCTCTTGTTCTTCAGTTGCATCATCCCGGAACTCTTGCGACAGAGCAGCAAACTTTTTTTACCCTCTAGCCGCGCAATTTGTTTCCGTCACACTGCCGTTGCTAAGTCGAGCTTTTGCGTTCTTATTGGACACCTGGACGAACTGATGTCATGATCATTGGTTTGGCATTCGCCGCATTTGAATTTTGCCGCGCCTTATTCTGTCAAGCCGTCTGGGTTTACTCCACGCACGCACGCACTCACGCACACTCACACACGCAGACACCCATCCACAAACACACAGACACACACGCACGCACACACGCACACAGACAAACACGCACATGCACACAGACACACAGACACACACGCACACACACGCGCACACACGCACACACACACACCCACACACCCGCACACAGACACACACGCACCCGCACACGCACACACGCACACACACACAGACACACACGCAGCCGCACACACACACACGCACACACACAGACACACACGCACACACACACAAACACACACGCACACAGACACACACACTGGGCGTGTTGGTAGATGACATGCATTTCAGCGATTCAATCAAAACACATTAAAGGAAAAAAATTATTTACTTTCCGCTGTGCTCAGTAAGCAACAAAGCGGAGTGTCCACATCTAATGCAACGGTTTTGTAATTTGTGTTTCATGTCCCTCCTGCTTGGGCGAATCTCGGGCGCAGCATCGGAAATTAAAAACAAAAGCTCTTTGGAGGTCCTTTCTGAATCGTTTGAATGCGTTATCATTTTGAGTTGCCCCTGATTCTTTTGTAGCTATGCCTTTAAGGTGTAGCGCGATAAAGTTAATGAGTGGGTCCCAATATAAGCGGGATTAATCATTCTCTACTTAACATTCTTCTGTCGCTGGCAGCCCTCATAACATTCCTGGCTTAGCGGCGAAGTGGTTAAGCGATGTGCCCCTGCCCCGGCAGGTGGCTGGTTCAAATACAACTACCGGTGGGGCTTCTGAGGCACAGGTTGCTCTTCCCGAGCAGCCCCTCTCGACCAGTGGTTAAAATAACTGCAAACTTCCACGGCGGGCAGTTTCCTAGCAATTCCATGGGCAGGTTGTGATGACGCCACAAGGGTCATGACACGTCAAGGGTTACGCGTGATGGTGGTCGCTATATCGGGTTTCCGAAGCCATTCTAATGCTAAAATATTAATAAAGAAAATAGCTTGGTTTAAGTGCAGGCAGGGGTCACTTGAGAATGGGTAAGTGTACCCGACCCGAAGAACGGAAAAGTAGCGCGACATGTGCGCAGGTGTTGGTCACGTGAGTGCGCAAAATACTATACATATATAGCTCTCCATTATTCCACTACAGTTCTTGCTGCCGAGAAAATTCTAATTTTACCCCACCGATTCCGACTTCCGTTCTACCGCTTTGAAACTTTCGACTAATAGGCTGCGTCGAAGGCCATATTTTTTTTTTTTTTTTCATTGCTGCCGGGTTCGGCATATCCATAAAAATTCGCAACAATAGCAGCGCCTGAGGCCTCGCTATGTTGCTTTCATGGCACGATTTCTTTTTAGTTTCAAAGCGGAGCATCTTGGTAATTGCGGTTCTGTACATACTTGAGAGTGCCACCCGTGTCACGCCCCGTTCTTACCCGCTTGTCACTAATCAAGCGTAGGGGAACGTAGCTGGTCGCATACGTAACCACGGAAGCTTTGTGCCCTTAATTTGCGTGCAAAATCCAGAACGAGATAAAAAAAAATGGCTGAGGCTTAGCTAAGGTGAAGCCTAGTCAGATGCGAAGCATATTGATGGCTAGGCTTGGTAATACATGGCTTTCCTTGGTTGACGTTCATCCCGATCTTCATCGGTCTCTGTGGCACGCTGAAGCTTTCGCTTCTCGTTCAAATTAGCCCTGCTTCTAGGCGGTATCCCAACACCTGGCCGCCTCGTAAGTGCCCGGAGAGCGAGGCAAGCTCAGCTTTATACTGCTGCTGTAGCGTCACGTGGTCAGCTGCAACGCCTCTGATGTGGAGCCTCCACCGCCACGGCTGACCGCGCGAGCCGGCAGCCCATCTCTCCTCTGCTGTGACGTCATGTTGTCACGTGGTGTCACGTGGTCACGCTAAAGGTCAATGGTAGCTCCACCGCCGCGCTCGACGGGCTGTAGTGTAGCTCTAGTAATATGCTTCGCATAAAAAATTGCAACAGAGGCGGGTGTCACAAATTCTGCGAAATGCATGATGGACCACGTGCATTGCTTGCATCGCCGGCCGGTTCTAGCCAACTGCGCTCAATGGAAACGATTTTAAGATAACCAGACAAAGTGGCTGTGCAATTCCGAAGCCTCTCTGCACACAGCGGACAAAGGGTTGTTGGGGTGATGGGGCGTCCGTAGAATAAAAGCACATTTTTTATTAAGTACATTACAAAGAAACACTCAAAAGCCTTCGATATATAAAGTGACCCTATTACTTATGCTAATCTGGTCGAAAAACTGTTCGATGGTGGCAGCGACAACTGCGAAACGAATAGCCCCATTGCAGAAAAGGGTTCTTTGTGTCGGCCCTACCGTGTGCGCAAGGGGGTCTATGTTTTTTTTCTGCAGGGTTCTTTTGTGGAGGTCCTGTTATACGAAGCACTTTACACTTGAGTTCGACAGAAAAAAAGACTTTGTTTAAAGAGAATGTCTAAGGAAGGCCATGCTCTCTTATGGTGCGCAAACAACTGAAATCCAAAGGTAGCTGGAGCATAAATTTGTTGTTTATGCAGGCTGTTAACCCTGCACCAGCCGCTAAGCCACCGGTGCGGTTTACGCATTGATAAATTTCCTGTTCTTTAGTATGGACACCGAGGACAAAGGGTCGCTACCCTATATTGGGAAACTATCGCCCTAGTATCGAAAAAGAGCCTACGTCAACTGGTAAGGAAGCTTTTTAAAACAAATGTGTCAGAACACGTACCGACGCTGTCCCATGTTCCAACCATTTTACAACGCAGAATACGGTGATGTCTAGACAGCCCAGAAGGAAGTCTAGCAGTAGCACTCCTTTGAAGGCACGTTTGCTAAGCACAGTTGAATAAAGCACACAACACTGCACAACAATAAAGACGCTGCGGGGATGTGCGCCCGCTAGGCAAATTTCCCTGATGCTTGCCGCCGTCATTCTGGTTCGCTCTGGAGCTTTATAACCAATCAAGGTGCGATCGCACAAGCAGCGCCGAAATTTTCGGGCATCTTCGGGATACTACGCCTTGGCTGAGTTTGCTGAATGAATGTTCCGTTCAGAGATGAGCAATGCGATATATAGATGACTGCTATTCCATTATCTTGATGCTCTACGATGGGTTAAACTTTCAGCCCCTTGGCAAAGGTTGAGACCACTGCTGCATTTTTGAAAACATAAAGCGGCCGAAACTAAGAGTACCAGAAAATTGACACATTATGTATGTAGCAGTCCCTACTATGCCTGAAACTCTGCACACTCACGGTAGGCACGACACCCTTATTCCGCAATGCCTGCATGACTGCTGACGTTTCTATTCAGTCGAATGCTTTTTCGTAATCAATTAACGCTATATATAGGGGCTCGTTATATTATGCCCATTTCTCTATCACCTGACCGATTGCGTGAATATGGTATATTGTCGAGTATCCTTTAGGAAAGCCTGCCTGGTCATTTGGTTGATTGAAGTCTAAGGTTGTCCTGACCCTATTAGCGATCACCTTTTGGTGTCTTCCGCCGACACGCACTGCCTCCGTGCCGGTGCGCAGAAAGTGACGTCAAATACTACATGAGCGGCACGTCCCCTTGCACATCCGCTGAACAAGAGAAACACTCACAGAGTGCCGTTGCTCTTTCTGCCTACTGCTAACCGAGGCCTCCGAGGTCTTTGATGATCTCAGAGGCTATTCCTACGGGCCGCCGACGCCAACGAGCACAGTCAACAGTTTGTATAATTAGCAACAGCCTGCACCGCGCTTGTAACAGACGTTAATAAAACCGGCGGGAAACGCGGGACCCACGAGCCTTCTCGTGAGATACTGCGATTAATTGGGGGGGCGCAGGTTTGTAAGACACCACACCAAGGCGTTATCCTTGCCGGTTTCGATGCATACGCCTTTAGAGATTAATATAGGGTAACTTTCGAAAATATCAGCAGGTCATTCTCAATCCACTAAACGCCCCACATAGTCGGTTTATTGATATCATTTGTCCGTGCATACGTTGGCAAAAAGTACGATGTTATAAAATGCAGGCATGCCGGATGAACTGCATATGCCGTTCGCTGCAAGAGCTAAGGCAATACTTCCAAGACAAAAAATATTGACAAACCTTTAATTTCCTCATAACGGAAGGCACATGGCTCGCCGGCCGGTGGCTGCGTGATTGCAGCGCGAATAAATGCATTGCAGCTGCTATAATATTCAACATTTCTTTAAAATGTGCCCACTTGTAACGCTTCGTCCGTTTTTCCTCTTCGTCGATGCTGCCTCAAGCAACGAGCGTGAAGAGATGCGTCTGCAAGCGCGCGCTGCACCACGGGATATCACCGCGCTCCACCGTCGGGCTCCATGGTGCCGCGGTGGCGCGCAGGCGTGTCGTGCTCGTCCCACCCGAATGTACAGCACTGCACGAGTGGCATCCAGCCGAACGTGGGGCACCACACGAGTGCGTAGAAAACTCCACGAGTGCCGTCAGCCGAAGACACCATTAGTAAATACCTTGTAGGCAACAGACAATAAGCTGATCGGTCTGTAATTGTTCAAGACCTTGACGTCTCCTTTCTAATGAATTAAGATAATGTTAGCGTTTTTCCAAACTCCAGATATGCTCGAGTTCACAAGGCATTGCGTATACAGGGTGGCTAGTTTTCGAGCACAATCTCTCCTCCATCCTTCAACCAATCTGCTACTTATCTGAACCTCACCAGCTGCTTTCCCCTTCTGCATTGCTCCTGAGGCTTTCTTAACTTCTTCGTTCGTTACTGGCGGGATGTCCCATTGCTGTGCTCTATTACCTCTTTCAGTAACATTCTGATTGCAATCTATACTAGTAACAACACCGATGGTAACCGCATTTTGGTTGGTTTATTGGTTTGTTGGGGTTTAACGTCCCAAATCTACTCAGGCTAAAAGAGACGCTGTAGTGAATGCCTTCTAAAAAATCCAAGAACCTGGGGTTCTTTAACATGCACTGACAACGCACAGTACACGGTAACAGCGTTTTCCAAATGGTGAAAACAGATTGGCTATTACATACGATGCGCAACACGGCTCTCAGCTAATAAGGAGACTAACAGTAATAGTTAAAAAGTTAACGATTCAATAATAGTTAATCAAGCTAACAGCTCGCACGTCTTCGCTCTATTTTGATGCGCTGCACGGCTGACAACGCGTTGTGTTGGATTCAGTGGCGCATAAGCATCCAAGACTATTATGCGGCAAAAAACTATACGACTGGTATACAGAAAAAAGCGCTCTATCGACCAAAAAGCCTATATTTAACAATTGCAGAACATCTTGGGTGCAGAACACCTTGGTATATATACCGGAATATTTTTGTTTAGGTGCAAGCTTTCGCAGCCCCTTTCCTCCCCTAATCGCCGCACTCCTTGACCTCACATTTCCGCGATATCTGCCTGATACGCGCAAACACAGCTCGTGTCTGATTTGCTGTGGCTGCATATCACCGACTACGCTAGTTTTGACGCTACTTTTTCCAAGAATATGTTTTCATGTCCAAACATTTTAATCGAATTCTTCCTTTTCTCTCCTAGCAATACAGCATTCCTAACGTATCAGTCTGAGGCTTTTATTTCATCTTCACGGCATCGCAAGCCCCAAACTGAAGACACTCTCACCTATAAGGCTTTTAAAGAGCTCAAACGGTGGAAAAGTCGGGTTCTTCGTCCAGTTATCCCCTGCGTTCACTTCAAACTTCGAGCAAGTTTTTTCTGGAGCTTTGCTTAGGGTAATTGTGGACGGTACTCTAACGAGTTGGACGGTACTGCCACGCGGCAGGAGTGATGGCGGCGGCTGAAATACGAACGTTTTTGTTTTTTTGGGACACTGAAACTTGATATACACCTGAATAATGTCTTTCTCTGTCCAGAAAAAAAATATTATTCCTATTCCTCGTTGTCGGTGAGCACGTGCTGCCAGCAGTCAGTTCCAAACGTACGGCAGGCATTAGGAAGTCTGAAGAAGCGGGGACACAGGGACACAAAAATGATGGTCGATTGGAGTAGTTAGGCAAAGTGCGAATTAGATGCACTAGCAGTGCGGTTTTCACTTCGGTGCTGGTCCTCAGATCCAGTTTTCGCGGACGGCAGCAGCTCGGACAGCGATAAGGTTTTAATGTTGCTATGTAGAATTCGGCCATTTCTAGATACATGAGCTGCCGCCTGACATATAGGCCGGCATACATATGCCGCCGGTGGCAACCAAGGAACCAAGGGGATGTTTTATATACTTTTTTCTTTTTGGGGTTCGGATCACTACAGAATATTACTGAATAAGTAACAAACCCACGACCTCCGAATGCTGTTCCTACTGAGCTACGGCGACGGCTGTCAGATCTGCTTTCGGGGGCCAACACCCATAGATACAAAGGATCACCCTCCCCGTTCGATGACGTTCCACGTCACACCAGCGGTAACTGACGACGTACTACGTCTGCCGCTTATGAACGTGGGCGGCGCTGATAAGCCGTGTCAAGGTTTGGTCACTTGTAAACATATATACCCCCAAAAGCAGGAGATGTAAGAGCCGTCGCCGTAGCACAGTTGGTAGAGCACCAGACGCGTAATCCGGCGTTCGTGGGTTCGGTTCCCACCGGCGGCATGTGGTTGTTTTTTCTTCTGCTTTTCTAATGAATTATCTTTAAGCGAAATTTATTCAGTAGAATTCTCCTTTGACCAACACCACAAAAATAATAAATATATTAAAAAAAATCCCCTCTGCTCCTTGCTTTCTGTGGCTGTCGGCTTCTCTCGTATCTATACGAGCCCCCCATTCCCTTTCCTTCTCTGCTTAATTGCTTCATGAGGGCCTCCGTTCTGGCAGCTTGATGCCATGGGAAGCATAAGGGGGTCCTCACACGGTTCCACCCTCGCTTTCGATGACGTAACTCAGGACTTACTACGTCATCCGCTTAAAAACGTGGATGGCGCTGATGTCCACTCTCAAGGTTAGGGCATTTGTAAACATATATACCCCTAAAAGCATAAGATCTGACAGCCGTCGCCGTAGCTCAGCTGGTAGAGTACCGGACGCGTAATTCGGAGGCCGTGGGGGTACGGTTGCTACCGGTGGCATATGTGGTTATTTTTCTTCTGCTTTTCTAATAAATTATCTTTAAGCGATGTCCACCGACGAAAGTCAGTCATGTGCCCCTTTGCCTACGCCTGTCATTCGCCCTGGCGCTCTCCGACAACGGGACCCAGCCATCTTTAGCGGGTACGATGACCACGACGTGGAGGATTCGCTTGCCACAACCGGTGAGACGACGCCATGGAGCTGTACAGCATTTATTTATTTATTTATTTATTTATTTATTTATTTATTTATTTATTTATTTATTTATTTATTTATTTATTTATTTATTTCATTACTATCAGGGCCGTTGAGGCGTTACAGATAGGTGTGGTAAGTATATGCTGGTTTACCTGCCAAACCTGTTCAGTCTATGGCACAGAAACCACGAAGCAGACTTTCCCAACTGGTCGGTCTTCAAACACGGGTTTTGTGATATCTTTGGCCGTCTTGCAGCATGCAAGCTGCGTGCTGAACAGCGCCGTAGTCTAAGAGCCCAGCTGCATTATGAATCCTTCACCAGCTACATGGAGGATCTCATGAACATCTGTACAGGGGACTCGTCTATGTCCGAGGCGGGCCGGATCAAGCACGCCCTGAAAGGCATCGAAGCTGGGGAAGTTCAGATGCTTATCGTCCGAAACCCTACCACCGTTGCCGACGTATACACCCTGTGTCACAGCTGCGACGAGCTCCGCAAGCAGCGCATTTTGGTGATATCACCTACCTTGCAGCCTGTTTCGCTTTCCAGCCTCGCTGTGCCGACATCTCACAGCTCGCTGCTTGACCAGATAAATGACTGTGCGTGAGGAGGTGGCTCTCTGTCACTCCTTCATGGCGTGCAGGGACCTCCCTCCAACGTGGTTCCAGCCCACCAAACTGTGATTCGCTAGCAGGAGTCCGAAGCGCTACCACCTCTTTGTCCGCCGGCTCTTGCTGCGGCGCCACTCACATACGCCAACGCCGACCGAAGTCCAAGGGGAGACGCGTTTGTGCCGTTCGATCCTCCGACACCGCCGCCTGCTTTTCCAACCTGGCCCGCCCGCTGCTCGTGTTAACATTGAAATAGGTTTTAGGCGCAAAAAACAGACGAGACACATAGGAAGGTAACAGGACGAAGCGCCAACCAACGGCGCTTCGTCCGTTACCTTCCTATGTGTCTAGTCTGTTTTTTGCGCCTAAAACCTATTTCAATATTAACCAAAACCAACTAGCCCAGCAGCAAGTGTTCTTAGGCTCGTGTTCAACCTTGGCGCACCAGTGACAATGAAAACCTTCCCTGCTGTTATGCATGTGGTGTTCCAGGTCACGTTGCGGGTCTCTATAGTCGCCGTGTGCTGCCACCTGTGGATGGCCCCCGAACCTACGCCAACGCTGCACCACATCCCCCGCCACCTCCGTCGTCTGCCGAACCAGCTTGATGCCTCCGATCATCGCCGGTATGCTATCCGCCGTTCCCCGTCGCCGCGGTGCCGCTCGGTTTTGCCACGGCGTTATCATTCCCCTATGCCCCAGGAAAACTAGTTGCCGCAGCTCCCGAGGCAGGAACTGCGTATTCGGCAGCAAGTTTAAGGCCGCGTTTGTCCCCAGCGGATGTGTCCGACGTTTCTGCGGAGGGCCTCACCGCTTTGGTGCTTGTCAATACTGGCGCTGCTGTTTCTGTGATGAATGAGAAGCTATGCCACAAACTTCGCGAACACACACACGCACGCACGCACGCACGCACACACACACACACACTCACACACACACACACACACACACACACACACACACACACACACACACACACACACACACACACACACACACACACACACACACACACACACACACCTTGGCAGGTTGCCCACCACCCGATGAGTTGAGCAGAATGCCACAACAGAGAAGAATAAAAAAAATGCCCCGCCGCGGTGGCTCAGTGGTTACGGCGCGCGGCTGCTGACCCGAAAGACGCGGATTCGATCCCGGCCGCAGCGACTGAATTTCGATGAAGGCGAAATTCTAGAGGCCCATGTGCTGTGCGATGTCAGTGCACGTTAAAGAACCCCAGGTGGTCGAAATTTCCGGAGCCCTTCACTACGGCGTCTCTCATAGCCTCAGTCTCTTTGGGACGTTAAACCCCAATAAACGAAACCAAACCGGAGAATAAAAAAGAACTTTTAACGGCTAAATGCAGGGAATGGCCAATAAAAGTAAACATTTTTCTCGTTTGAGACGAGAATCCTTGGTCTCAAGACTTCTTTCTACGTCTTTCGGGCAAATACCCTGCAATAAATTCCAGCACACGACAATATTACAGTGCAGAATGTAACCGCAGAAGGAAGAAGGTATAACTGCATTAGGGGAAATATCTCACTTTTGGAAAAAATCCGTTGGTGGTGCGATTTATAGTATCGCGAATACATTCCATTCGAACTTGAAAAGTTAAAAGTTTCCTTCCTTCCTTTGTGAACAGCGCTGAAGTTGAAACACATGATTTGGCTTTAATTGAGAATAGGATACCGCAATTGGGCGCGGCAGCGTTAAGAAAAAAGCGGGGTATGCCCATGTCTTGATTTTAAGAATAAGCATCGCCTCTCAACACAAGAGTCAGCTCATAAGTCCAGAGTGGAGGCAAGGAAGAAAAGCGTCTAGACGTGATTCCGGAACGATACAGTATATGAAAATTCCTCTAACAACCCCCTCATTTCGTGCACTTCACAAAGGCATTACCTCGGCACATCTAGAAATTGAGAAAATTTGTGGTTGTGACTTGATTCATGACTATTATGAAATTAGCCAGGTTTTGTTGTAATGCATTATTAAGGCCGTCGCCCTGTTTCATGCTTAGCAACGCAATGCGGTCACATATACTGGAGTAAGTAAAGATCACGACATCTTGGTATGCGGTTGTCTGCGATACGCCAATCCTAAGGAATTGTTTCCTTAAAAAAAAAACGTTCATGATAATTCTGAATTTATTGTCGTGCTTAGTTAAGATGTATTCAGAGAAAAGAACAAGGGTCCCTGTGTTCAAGAATAGATTCTATTGTTTTCAAGTGCTCGGCGCTTAGAGCGAAGTAGTGGATTTAAAAATAACTTGGATTTTCGTGCAACAGACAAAGGCTTCAGTTCAAAAACTCATGTATTTGGTTTAGAAACCTGGTCTTCTTTTTGTTCTGGTGGACACATAACTATTGTGTGTGACATAAAGGAAGAAGGCAAAACCAGAACTAGTTGTAATATTGTGTCACGACTGCAGTTTTTTATGTGAATTTAGGCACAGTTTTAGTAGTTTGTTTCTAAAAGGCCCTTCTTTATTTCAAAAAAGAAATGCATACAGCAGCGGTATTTTTAGCGCAACGTGTACCACATATAAAAGCGCACCAACCCTCTCGGCCTCAGACAACTTAAAGCATTATGGTGCTGTACACAGTTTTGGTTACCTGTCTCATCGCACTCGCTCTTGGCGCCGCACCGCCGAAGAATAGTAAGCTTACACTGCTTTTATTAGCGCGGCGAAAACGGAGCTCTTATCAAATGACCTCTTCCTTCAGTGCGTGCGCTGAAGTGACGCTGACATTTGCTACTGCTAAAATGTCCCACCATCTCCACAGTGCTTCAAAGGAATGACGTAATACAAGAATGCACTAGGTGACAATAAAGAAATGTAAAAATGATGTGCACTTCACTACAATTACACACATAAGAAAAGTGTATGTGAAGTCACCATTCGGTCATTGCGCAATAGCGCACTGTAAATAAAATCTGGCAGTTTAGAACTAGGAACTGCTGTTTAAAAATTGTGTTTAAAAGTTTGAAGTAGTGCGAGCATAAGAGGAGCCCAAGGATTCGTTGACTGCTCGGTGAATTTAGGTGCTATGCTGATGCTGAAAATGTTGTTACATTTAAGATGCATAATTAGCCAATGTGAAGATGCACATCCTCCATGTAGCTGGTGAAGGATTCATCATGCATGTGGGCTCTCAGACCCAGGCGCTGTTCAGCAGGCAGCTTGCGTGCTGAAAGACGGCCAAAGATATCAGAAAACCCGTGTTTGAAGACCGACCAGTTGGTAAAGTCTGCTTCGTGGTTTCTATGCCATAGACTGAACAGGTTTGGCAGGTAAACCAGCATGCTGTTCAGCTCCATGGCGTCGTCTCTCGGTTGTGGCAAGCCAATCCTCCACGTCGTGGTCATCGTACCCGCTAAAGATGGCTGGGTCCCGTTGTCGGAGAGCGCCAGGGCGAATGACAGGCGTAGGCAAAGGGGCACATGACTGGCTTGCGTCGGTGGACAACGCTTAAAAATAATTGATTATAAAAACAGAAGAAAAATAACCACATGCCGCCGGTAGGAACCGAACCCACGGCCTCCGAATTACGCGTCCGGTACTCTACCAGCTGAGCTACGGCGAGGGCTGTCAGATCTTCTGCTTTCAGGGGTATATATGTTTACAAGTGCCCTAACCTTGAGAGTGTTCGTCAACGCCATCCACGTTTTTAAGCGGATGACGTAGTAAGTCCTAAATTACGTCATTGAAAGCGTGGGTGGAACTGTGTGAGGACCCCCTTATGCTTCCTATGGCATCCAGCTGCCAGAACGGAGGCCCTTATTAAGCAATTAAGCAGAGAAGGAAAGGGAATGGGGGGCTCGTTATAGATACGAGAGAAGCCGACAGCCACAGAAAGCAAGGAGCAGAGGGGAATTTTTTAAATATATCTATTATTTTTGTGGTGTTGGTCAAAGGAGAATTCTACTGAATAAATTTCGCTTAAAGATAATTCATTAGAAAAGCAGAAGAAAAAACAACCACATGCCGCCGGTGGGAACGGAACCCACGAACTCCGGATTACGCGTCTGGTGCTCTACCAACAGTGCTACGGTGACGGCTCTCACATCTCCTGCTTTTGGGGGTATATATGTTTACAAGTGACCAAACCTTGACACGGCTTATCAGCGCCACCCACGTTCATAAGCGGCGGACGTAGTACGTCGTCGGTTACCGCTGGTGTGACGTGGAACGTCATCGAACGGGGAGGGTGATCCTTTGTATCTATGGGTGTTGGCCCCCGAAAGCAGAAAATCTGATAGCCGTCGCCGTAGCTCAGTTGGTAGAGCATTCGGAGGTCCTTGGTTTGTTACTTATTCAGTAATATTCTCCACTGATCAGCACCCCAAAAATAAAAAAAGTATATAAAACATCCCCTTGATTCCTTGGTTCCCACCGGCGGCATATATATGCGGCCTATATGTCAGGCGGGAGCTCATGTATCTAGAAATTGACGAATTCTATATAGCGACATTAAAACCTCATCGCTGTCAGAGCTGCTGCCGTCCGCGAAAACTGGATCTGAGCACCAGCACCGAATGGAAAACCGCACTGCTAGTGCATCTAATTCGCACTAGGCCTCCAATCGACCATCATTTTTGTGTCCCTGTGTCCCCGCTTCTTCAGACTTCCAATGCCTGCCGTACGTTTGGAACTGGCTGCTGCCAGCACGTGCTCACCGACAACGAGGAATAGGAATAATATTTATTTCTGGACAGAGAAAGATATAATTCAGGTGCATATCAAGTTTCAGTGTCCCAAAAAAACAAACACGTTCGTATTTCAGCCGCCGCCATCACTCCTGCCGCGTGGCGCTTCACTCATTAGAGTGCCGTCCACAATTACACTAAGCAAAGCTCCAGAGAAAACTTGTTCGAAGTTTGGAGTGAACGCACGGGATAACTGTACGAAGAACCCGACTTTTCCACCCTTTGAGCTCTTGGCAAGCCTTATAGGTGAGAGTATCTTCAGTTTGGGGCTCGCGATGCCGCGAAGATGAAATAAAAGCCTGGTCCCGTCTGGTCGGGATGGTACATGACGAAATTAGAAGGCGCCGACCAAAAGAAAGGATGAGATGACGTTTCGGCTTCCCCACGGGAGCCTTGTTCAAAATGAGGCTGAACGTAGCTGCGTTGTTCAAGTTATACACGGCGCAAGAGCAAACCCAGGCACCTGGCGTAGATGGGGGGCAAGTTTCCGTCATTCCGATTAAGCGTATGCGCTGTCGTCTGAATAATCAGCGATTCCAGATAGAGGCGTGATATCTTGTCCTTTTCTTTTTCGATCACACGTGCCTCTGCCCAGTCTATGTTGTATTTGGCGGATACTGAGTGCTCGGCAAGCGCATTTTGATCTGCGCGCCTGTTTTTGACGTCATTCT
The DNA here is from genome assembly GCF_055824585.1 of Amblyomma mixtum. Lineage (NCBI taxonomy): Eukaryota > Metazoa > Arthropoda > Arachnida > Ixodida > Ixodidae > Amblyomma > Amblyomma mixtum. Next base: position 153,109,528 of record NC_143021.1, on the reverse strand, counting down.
TGTGATCACGCAGTCTCCGCTCAAAGTCACCCGACTCGCCAATGTACACAGACGGGCAGTCCGCACATGGGATCGAATAAATAACACCTGGGAACTTTTCCTTCTTCAGTTTATCTTTGACGTGCACAAGCTGACTCCTCAGCTTTCGATCGGGTACATGCGCGGTCTTTACATCGTATGACCGTAATATGCGCGCCAAAGGTTCGCTGATGCCAGGGACATAGGGAATCGTGGCTCGTTTCTTGGTTGCGGGTTTTGCCTGCAGCCTGGGACGTTCCAATTGACGCTGTACAGAGTCCATGACGTGTACGGGATAGCCACAGGTGGACAGGTCTCGCCATACGCGTACATCTTCAGCAATCCGGTCTTCTCCTCTGGAACACACCTCTTTTCGTCGGAGGAGCGAAGACACCACAGAATGTTTCTGGCAATCAGGGTGAACGGACTTAAAATGGAGATAACGGCCGGTATGCGTGGGTTTCCTGTAAACAGAGAAATTTAGACGTGAGGACTGTCTCGAAACGAGAATATCTAAAAACGGGAGATGGCCGTCGATTTCCTCTTCAACGGGGAACTGTATGGTAGGTTCCATGCTGTTAAGGTGAATAGCAAAGTCTTGTAATGCTTCTTTCTTCAGGATGCAAAAACAGCCATCCACGTACCTCAGCAACATCTTCGGGGCAGGCGTGAAGGACGCAAGGGCGCGGCCTTCGATTTCTTCCATGGTCAAGTTGGCGACCGTCACGGAAATTGATGCACCCATGGCGGCTCCATTAATCTGCCTGAACGGGACACCCTCGAAAGTGAAGTACGTGTTTGACAGGCAGAATCTGAGAAGGCGGGTCAAGTCAAGCACATCTATCGGTGTTCTTTCTGGCAGTTATGGGTCTGATTCAAGGGCGGCTGTGCCTACTTCCACGGCAAGGTCAATCGGCACACTCGTGAAGAGTGACTTTACGTCGAATGAAGCCATGATTTCTTCGCCGTTCATTTCAAGGTTTTGAACCTTTTCTATGAAGTCATGGGTGTTGCGTAGGTGTGTAGGGCTCCTGCCGACGAGAGGGGAGATAACTTTTTGCAGAAACTTGGAGATATCTGAAGCGGCGAACGCGTGAAATCCACTATGGGGCGCAAAGGGACGTCAGGCTTGTGAATCTTTGGTAGGCCGTAGATCGCTGGGGCTGAGACATTGTGGCACAAGAGGTAGTAGTACAGCGACCTACGCTGTGGGGCACCATTCGAAAGACATCGGCCAGCAATTTCTGTAGCTCTCTCTGCACCTTGGCCGTCGGATCTCGAGCGAGACGAGCGTAAGTGCTACCGTCCTCCAAGAGAGCCAGCATTTTCTTTTTGTAGTCGCCCTTATCTAGAAGCACAGTGGCATTCCCCTTGTCCGCCGGAAGTATCACAATATCTGGGTTATTACGGAGGCTTGTAATAGCTTCTTTTTCTTGGCGCGTAACGGGAGAGATCGATGAATGCAAGCGTAGCTTGGAAAGGACACTCACCACGCGTGTGCGGGCTTCTTCTCGACGCGACGGTTCAACCTGGTTTAAAGCATTCTCTGCAGCACATATAACCTTCCTGGCGTCGGGGGCGGGACCAGTGTTGAAACTCAGGCCCAGGCTCAACACAGACAATTCCGCCTTGTTCGGCTGGTAGGAGGAAAGGTTCCGCAGAAACGCTTTGGGGGCATCCGACGAACTATTCCCCCGGCACAGCCTAAGCCTCTCCAACTTGTTCTCGTGAGCAAGCTCAGCTTGTCGCGAACAAAGGCCAGCTTGGAAGTTTGCATGCAGTTGTATGCTAGTGAATTCTTCCGGGCAGTTGAATTCTAACCGTCGTCTTGCGAAAAACACATCATTTTCCAGTTTTCTGATTTTTTCCTTGCATTCCAGGATCCTGGCCTGTAGAAGCTGTCGTTCCGCCTTTGAAACTACGCTCAACCCAAATCTTGTGCAAACCGGCCGATGCAGAAGTAAGAAACGGGGAATCAAACCTTAGGCTTTGCAGTCGAGGTTGAACTTGAGGCGCTCCTTGAATGCTGCGATCCGGGTTGTCAACGAAACATAGCGTCGTCTCAGTGATGATGGGTTGGCCATACGCCTGGCGAATATGCTTGAAGTCTAGTGTTTGACGGAAACCCGTCTGGTCGGGATGGTACATGACGAAATTAGAAGGCGCCGACCAAAAGAAAGGATGAGATGAGGTTTCGGCTCCCCCACGGGAGCCTTGTTCACAATGAGGCAGAACGTAGCTGCGTTGTCCATGTTATACACGGCGCAAGAGCGAACCCAGGCACCTGGCGTAGATTGTACCCGCTCGAAAGCTGAGGAGTCAGCTTGTGCACGTCAAACATAAACTGAAGAAGGTAAAGTTCCCAGGTGTTATTTATTCGATCCCATGTGCGGACGGCCCGTCTGTGTACATTGGCGAGTCGGGTGACTTTGAGCGGAGAATGCGTGATCACAAGAATGACGTCAAAAACCGGCGCGCAGATCAAAATGCGCTTGCCGAGCACTCAGTATCCGCCAAACACAACATAGACTGAGCAGAGGCACGTGTGATCGAAAAAGGAAAGGACAAGATATCACGCCTCTATCCGGAATCGCTGTCTACTCAGACAACAGCGCATACGCTCAATCGGAATGACGGGAACTTGCCCCTAATCTACGCCAGGTGCCTGAGTTTGCTCTTGCGCCGTGTATAACATGCACTACGCAGCTACGTTCTGCCTCATTGTGAACAAGGCTCCCGTGGGGGAGCTAAAACGTCATCTCATCCTTTCTTTTGGTCGGCGCCTTCTAATTTCGTCAGACTCATACATTATGAATGCTGCATTGCTAGAAGAGAAAAGGAAGAATTCGATTAAAATGTTTGGACATGAAAACATATTGTAGGAAAAAGTACCGTCAAAACGAGCGTAGTCGGTGATATGCAGCCACAGCAAAGAAGACACGAACTGTGTTTGCGCGTATCAGGCAGATATCGCGGAAATGTGAGGTCAAGGAGTGCGGCTATTAGAGGAGGAAAGGGGCTGCGAAAGCTTGCGCCTAAACAAAAATATTCCGGTATATATAACAAGGTGTTCTGCACCCAAGATGTTCTGCAACCGTTAAATATAATCTTTTGGCCGATAGAGCGATTTTTTATGTATACCAGTCGGAGAGTTTTTTGGCGCGTAATAGCCTTGCATGCTTATGCGCCACTGAATCCAACACAACACGTTGTCAGCCGTGCAGCGCATCAGAATAGAGCAAGGACGTGCGAGCTGTTAGCTTGATTAACTGTTATTGAATCGTTAACTTTTTAACTATTACTGTTAGTCTCATATTAGCTGAGAGCCGTGTAGCGCATCGTATGTAATAGCCATATCTGTTTTCACCATTTGGAAAACGCTGTTACCGTGTACTGTGCGTTGTCAGTGGACGTTAAAGAACCCCAGGCTGTTGGAATTTTTAAAGGCATTCAGTACAGCGTCTCTTTTAGCCTTAGTCGTTTTGGGACGTTAAACCCCAACAAACGAATAAACCAGACAAAATGCGGTTACCCTCGGTGCTGTTACTAGTATAGATTGCAATCAGAATGTTACTGAAAGAGGTAGTAGAGCACAGCAATGGGACATCCCGCCAGTAACGAAGGAAGAAGTTAAGAAAGCCTTAGGAGCAATGCAGAAGGGGAAAGCAGCTGGTGAGGTTCAGATAAGTAGCAGATTGGTTGAAGGATGGAGGCGAGATTGATCTCGAAAACTAGCCACCCTGTATACGCAATGAGTTGTGAACTCGAGCGTATCTGGAGTTTGCAAAAACGCTAACATTATCTTAATTCATAAGAAAGGAGACGTCAAGGTCTTGAACAATTACAGACCGATCACCTTATTGTCTGTTGCCTACAAGGTTTTTACTAACGGTGTCTTCGGCTGACGGCACTCGTGGAGTTTTCTACGCACTCGTGTGGTGCCCCGCGTTCGGTTGAATGCCACTCGTGCAGTGCCGTACTTTCGAGTGGGATGAGTACGACACGCGTGCGCGCCGCCGCGGCACCATGGAGCCCGACGGTGGAGCGCGGTGATATCCCGTGGTGCAGCGCGCGCTTGCAGACGCATCTCTTCACGCTCGTTGCTTGAGGCAGCATCGACGAAGAGGAAAAACGGACGAAGCGTTACAAGTGGGCACATTTTAAAGAAATGTTGAATATTATAGCAGCTGCAATGCATTTATTCGCGCTGCAATCACGCAGCCACCGGCCGGCGAGCCATGTGCCTTCCGTTATGAGGAAATTAAAGGTTTGTCAATATTTTTCGTTTTGCAAGTAATGCCTTAGCTCTTGCAGCGAACGGCATATGCTGTTCATCCGGCATGCCTGCATTTTATAACATCGTACTTTTTGCCAACGTATGCACGGGTAAATGATATCAATAAAGCGACAATGTGTGGCGCTTAGTGGATTGAGAATGGCCTGCTGATATTTTCGGAAGTTACACTATATTAATCTGTAAAGGCGTATGCATCGAAACCGGGAAGCATAACGCCTTGGTGTGGTGTCTTACAAACCAGCGCCCCACTAATTAATCGCAGTATCTCACGAGAAGGCTCGTGGGTCCCGCGTTTCCCGCCGGTTTTATTAACGTCTGTCACAAGCGCGGTACAGGCTGTTGCTAATTATACAAACTGTTGACTGTGCTCGTTGGCGTCGGCTGCTCGTAAGAATAGCCTCTGAGATCATCAAAGTTCTCGGAGGCCTCGGTTACCAGACGGCAGAAAGAGCAACGGCGCTCTGTGAGTGTTTCGCACGTTCAGCTGATGTGCAAGGGGACGTTCCACTCATGTAGTATTTGACGTCACTTCCTGCTCACCGGCACGGAGGCAGGGTGTGCCGGCCGAAGAAACCATAAGATAATCGCTAATAGGGTCGGACAACCCTAGACTTCAATCAACCAAATGACCAGGCAGGCTTTCGTAAAGGATACTCGACAATATACTATATTCACGCAATCGGTCAGGTGATAGAGAAATGCGCAGAATATAACGAGCCATTATATATAGCGTTAATTGATTACGAAAAAGCATTCGACTAAATAGAAACGTCAGCAGTCATGCAGGCATTGCGGAATAAGGGTGTCGTGCCTGCCGTGAGTGTCGAGAGTTTGAGGCATAGTAGGGACTGCTACAAATATAATCTGTCAATTTTCTTGTACTCTTTGTTTCTGCCGCTTTATGTTTTCAAAAATGCAGCAGTGGTCTCAAGCTTTCTCAAGGGCCTGAAAGTTTAACCTATCGTATAGCATCAAGTTAATAAAATAGCAGTCATCTATATATCACATTGGTCATCTCTGTACGGAACATTTATTGAGCAAACTCAGCCTAGGCGTAGTATCCCGAAGATGCCCGAAAATTTCGGCGCTGCTTGTGCGATCGCACCTTGACTGGTTATAAAGCTCCAGGGCTAACGTGAATGTCGGCAGCGAGCATCAGGGAAATTTGCGTAGCGGGCGCACATGCCCAGAGCTTCTTCATTATTGTGTAGTGTTGTGTTCTTTATTCAACAGTGCTCAGCAAACGTCCCTTCAAAGGAGTGTTACTGCCAGACTTCCTTCTGGGCTGTCTAGACATCACCTTGTTCCGCGTTGTCAATGTTTGGGAGTGGCGACAGCGCCAGTACGTGTTCTGACACATTTGTTTTAAAAAGCTTCCTTACCAGTTGATGTAGGCTCTTCTTCAATACTAGGGCGAGAGTTTCCCAATACAGGGTAGCCACCCTTCGTCCTCGGTGTCCGTACTAAAGAACAGGAAATTGGTCAATGCGTAAACCGCAGCGGTGGCTTAGCGGCTGGTGCAGGGTTAACAGCCTGCATAAACAACAAATTTATGTTCCAGCTGCCTTTGGATTTCAGTTGTTTGCGCACCATGAGAGAGCATGGCCTTTCTGAGGCATTCTCTTTAAACAAAGTATTTTTTTCTGTCGAACTCAAGTGTAAAGTGTTTCGTATAACAGGACCTCCACAAAAGAACCCTGCAGAAAAAAAACATAGACCCCCTTGCGCACACGGTAGGGCCGACACAAAGAACCCTTTACTGCAATGGGGCTATTCGTTTCGCCGTTTAGTCGCTGCCACCACCGAACAGTTTTCGACCAGATTAGCGTAAGTAATAGCGTCACTTTATATATCGAAGGGTTCTGAGTGTTTCTTTGTAATGTACTTAATAAAAAATGTGCTTTTATTCTACGGACGCCCCATCACCCCAACAACCCTTTGTCCGCTGTGTGCAGAGAGGCTTCGGAATTGCACAGCCACTTTGTCTGGTTATTGAGCGCAGGTGGCTTGAACCGGCCGGCGATGAAAACAATGCACGTGATCCATCAAGGATTTCGCAGAATTTGTGACATCCGCCTGTGTTGCAACTTTTTTTTATTCGTTGTGGCTTTTGTACGCAAATTAAGGGCACAAAGCTTCCGTGGTTAGCATATGTGACCAGCTACGTTCCCCTACGCTTGATTAGTGACAAGCGGGTAAGAACGGGGCGTGATACGGGTGGCTGTCTCAAGTATGTACAGAACCGCAATTACCAAGATGCTACGCTTTGAAGCTAAAAAGAAATCGTGCCTTGAAAGGAACATTGCGAGGCCTCAGGCGCTGCAATTGTTGCGAATTTTTATGGATATGCCGAACCCGGCTGCAATGAAAAAACAAAAAGAAATATGGCCTTCGACGCAGCCTATTAGTCGAAAGTTTCAAAGCGGTAGAACGGAAGTCGGAATCGGTGAGGTATAATTAGTATTTTTTCGCAGCAAAAACTGTAGTGGAATATTGGAGAGCTATATATGTATAGTATTTTGGGCACACACGTGATTGACACCTGCTTACATGTCGCGCTACATTTCCGTTCTTCGGGTCGGGTGCAGTTACCCGTGCTCAAGTGACCCGTGCCTGCACTTAAACCAAGCTATTTTCTTTATTAATATTTTAGCATTAGAATCGCGTCTGAAACCTGATATAGCGACCACTATCACGCGTGACCCATGACGTGTCATGACACTTGTGGCGTCATCACAACCTGCCCATGGAATTGCTAGGAAACTGCTCGCCGTGGAAGTTTGCAGTTATTTTAATCACTGGTCGAGAGGGGCTGCTCCGGAAGAGCAACCTGTGCCTCAGAAGCCCCACCGGTGGTTCTATTTGAACCAGCCACCTACCGGGGCAGGGGCACATCGCTTAACCACTGCGCCGCTAAGCCAGGAGTGTTATGAGGGCTCCCAGCGACAGACGAATGTAAAGTAGAGAATGACTAATCCCGCTTATATTGGGACCCACTCATTAACTTTATCGCGCTACACCTTAAAGGCATAGCTACAAAAGAATCGGGGGCAGCTCAAAACGATAACGCATTCAAACGATTCAGAAAGGACCTCCAAAGAGCTTTTGTTTTTAATTTCCGAATGCTGCGCCCGAGATTCGCCCAAGCAGGAGAGACATGAAACAGAAATTACGAAACCGTTGCATTACATGTGGACACTCCGCTTTGTTGCTTACTGAGCGCAGCGGAAACTAAATAATTTTTTCCTTTAATGTGTTTTGATTGAATCGCTTAAATGCATGTCATCTACCAACACGCCCATTGTGTGTCTCTGTGTGCGTGTGTGTTTGTGTGTGTGTGCGTGTGTGTTCGCGCGTGTGTGTGCGCGTGTGTCTGTGTGTGTGTGTGTGTGTGTGTGTGTGTGTGTGTGTGTGTGTGTGTGTGTGTGCGCGCGCGCGTGTGTGTCTGTGTGTCTGTGTGTCTGTGTGCATGTGCGTGTGTGGCTGTGTGTGTGAGTGTGTGTGCGCGTGTGTGCGTGTGTGTCTGTGTGCGTGTGCGTGTGTGTCTGTGTGCATGTGCGTGTGTGTCTGCGTGCGTGCGTGCGTGCGTGTCTGTGTGCTTGTGGGCGGGTGTCTGCGTGTGTGAGTGTGCGTGAGTGTTTGCGTGTGTAGAGTAAACCCAGACGGCTTGACAGAATCAGGCGCGGCAAAATTCAAATGCGGCGTATGCCAATCCAATGATCATGACATCAGTTCGTCCAGGTGTCCAATAAGAACGCAAAAGTTCGACTTAGCAACGGCAGTGTGACGGAAACAAATTGCGCGGCTAGAGGGTAAAAAAAGTTTGCTGCTCTGTCGCAAGAGTTCCGGGATGATGCAACTGAAGGACAAGAGCCACTCTCGCGGAGAATCCACAGAACAGGACATCTTTTGCTTCAGCGCTGAAGACAAGACGACGCAGGAAACGCCGGGCGCCGGCATTTACTGGCGCTGATTTTCTGGAACAGGAGGTATGTAAACGCCGACACGCCGACACAAACGGCGACATAAAAATTGCAAGGCTGCACCTGAAGAAATTGAGTATAGCCGAACGCAGCAAGGAAAGCTAACAAAAATAGGAAGAGACGCCAGCAGGGAGTGAGGAAGCAAGGTCAGCGGACGTTCCGAAATGTAAGCCTGGCGCTGGCACCCCAATATAGGAGGTGTTACTCGAAACTCTAAGGCAATCGAAAGAACTCATTTAGAGCACTATACATCATGGACAGAAATAGCCGAAAAAAATCACCCAGAGGTTATACAATCGAACTGCGAAGGGCTCTGTAATAAGCTTCCGGGAATTTAGAGAAAACTAAAAGACTGCAAGCTGCACTCATGGGCGTTCTTGATAGAAGAAAATAGTCGGCTGTGCCCAATCAAAAGATATATAGGATACCAATGCCATACCATCTCTGTTAAAAGAGTAAGAGCAGAGACGGAAATGCCACAAAGGCTGTCGCCTGTATTAGGGACAATATCCCCTCAAATGCCACTCGGTCTGAGCAGGTGGTACCGCAATCAGCAGTAAGTGGTTGCGGTACTGGTGCACCCAATCAAAACGCTCCTGATACTAGCGTCCGTGTACGCTCGTCCCAGAAATGCGGCAGTTATAATTAGAAGAGTTAAACATATTCGTCATTCACGCCATGGAAACCCGATTCTGCCAGGTGAAGATATTAAAGCTCCACACACTGACTCCAATAGGGTCACAAGTTCACACTGTCTTCACTGAAATGGAGTTTACGCTGCTAAATCACCCAGGGGTAACAAAACAGCCTCCTACACAAACACACTGACTATATCTGACGAGGTGGATGTGCCCCTGTGCACTGTAATGGCAGGTAGAATTAGATGTGTGGAGTACTTACCATACAATCGTTAGCATATCTTTTAATTTGGGACGAATAGAGAAATGCGGGAAAAGTTTTTGTAACACACTGATGTGATGTGCGGCAAGATAATAGCGTTGATGCCGTCAGTGCGAATGTTCTTGTGCCCATCCTTAACACGCTTTTCATGCACAGCATCACTGCAACGACAGTGAACAAGGATCAGCCTACTCACAACCTTCTCCTTGTACAACTCTGGGCACGCCACTCGGCATCCTGAAGACTTGAAAAAAAATTGAGGTGAACCAAGTGACGGCACAGGACAGCCGTAATGAAAAGCAGGTTTCTCATAAGAGGTGGGACGACTGGTGCAGTCGTTTTGGCTCAGGAACGACCAACAGGGCTCTCTGGAGGACCTTGCGTGGAATGGAAAAGGGGCGGCAGACCAAAAATCATGCAGAGAATATTAGACCCTCTTCACAGCTAACACCAGAGGAGTTTGCTGATCAGGCTTCAATCCTTTTCTTCCCGAAATATGCATATTAACCGGCTGGTCCGCCGACAAAGGACGCGGTTAATAAAAAGGGGATGGCATCACCACTTTAAAACAGTCGGTGGTTGTCTCAGTACCAAAGGGTTAGGAAACTCTCACAAGCCTTCAATATTTGCCGTTTATTTCGCTGAAGACCATAATTTGCAATATTTATCAACATTATTGCCACGCGCCTATCATAGTGGTTGTCAAATGACCAAATAATCGCCGACAACTCCGTTCCCTCCTAATGCGAAATTTGCGCACAGCTGATCAGCTGTTTCAGCTTTTCGATAGATATAGGCAAAGAATTCAACATGACATGTATGTAGTATGCCACACAACTCGCTATTTTTCACACATGTTCCTTCTTCAAGAAACATTCCACTAACAGTCCTTGATTGTCATGAAGAAAGCTTTGTGGTCGGAGAAATAGATTGAAATACGCTCCACTTGCTGCGCCAATACCTGGCTCTCAAAGACTAGGTCTGTGCAACTATATCGTGAGGTTTTCACAGCCGTGGTAGGAGTTGCGAGTGAGATGAACTGGATGTTCTCACGCATATGTGGTGAGAAACTCCTGCGTGTCTTTATATCTACATTAAAGTCGCCACCCACCCTGCTACCCTGGAAGCTGGCAATTAATGGTTGATCGCGACAGTTCGCTCACCGTTGTCAGCGCTAACGCATGAAACCCACATCTCTCTCTCATCACTACATGTACCCCCGTCATTTCGTTAAAATGAACCGACGTTCTCAATGCCAACGCATGCAGCGCACTTCTGTCAGTACCTCCATGTAGCGTAAAGCACATTCGCCGCGGTGTTCAATGGTTAAGACGCTGGTCTACCAAGCCGGAGTACCCGGGTTCGAACCCGACCGGGGCGGGCGTGTTTCGATGGAGGTGGAACGCAAAAGGCGCCCGTGTGCTGTACGATGTCAGTGCACGTTAAAGGTCCTCAGGTGATCGAAATTATTCCGGAGACCTCCACTACGGCACCTCTTTCTCTCTCTCTTTTCACACCTATCGTCCTCCTTTCCCTTACGGCGCGGTTCAGGTGTACACCGAGATATAGGAGAGAGATACTGCGCAATTTCGTTTTCTCAAAAACACTTTACTAATTTGCCAAGCTTAAAGCGCGCTTGGGGTGTCCAACCGGTTGGCCTTGCACAGGGAAGACAGACCAGAGCTGGTTACGAGATCACAAACGAAGCAGCTCCTTTTATAATACGCTGGGAACTGAAGCGGAATCAGCAGTCTAGAAGGTGACGGAACAATGTCCCCACTTCTGGGGGTGACCTCTGCACCTTCAGAATGTCTCACAGCTCCCGAAATTTTCCCTCTTCCCAGTCACTCATGGGAAACGGACTCCAGAACCAGCTTTTCAACTCCATGCTAGGAGAGCACTCTGTACAGTTCAGAGGGCCTCACGGAATCCGAAGAATGCACATTTGACCTCTCCGAGTTTCTATCTTTCACGAACCGGGGCTCTCAAGAAGGGTCTGCACTGTCGCTGAACACCAGCCCGATGGCAGGCAGGGCAGCCTACCACCAGCTCTTTGGCATGGTCAAACAGCCCAACAAAGACTCGAGCTGGTCCCATAACCACAACGGGGACTTCCCAGCGTTACCGGGCTGTCAAGGCCAGGAAAACAATCTAGACAGCTTAAGTAAGCAGAGAAGCAACGCGAGTGGTGAGTCGTCGAAAGACAGCAGCGGCTTCTCAGGGAAAAGGTGACGCCACAGACGGTCGAGCGCGGCATCCAGACGTCGAAAGGCTAGACCACGAAAAGCACGGGCGAATTTATTTATTTATTTATTTGAACATACTGCTAGCCTCACATTTGAGGCCGTCGCAGGAGAGGGACATCATATACACTAAAATCACACAGTTGAGTGAAGTGTAAACACAAAGGTGATCGTAGTCCAGCGAGGTAATCTGCATTATACAAAAGCTAAAGGAATATAACAAAACAGGAGCAAGTTGTGTATTTGAGAACTTAAGCACGTGAAAGAAAAAAAAGCTACACAAAAAAAAAACAACCAGAGTAACGAAAATGCAGAGAAGATTTAAGGTTAGGGAGGAAGAAATGTGACAATAGCTGCTTACGAATGATACTGTCGTGGAGAAACGGGCAATAAGATTAGAAAAAAAAGCAAGAGTCAGTTAAGGAAGTCGGGATGTCATCGTAATCACCGAAAAAAGAGTACAAGAGTACAGCGCACCAGCGTCGCAGTCTTTATTGGAAAACAAAGCGTGATATGTTGGCGATGAAATCTTCAATTGATGCGCAGTTGACAGCAATGCAATGCAGGCTATTCCACTCACGGATTGCTGGTGGGAAGAAAGACTACCTGAATATATCATTGTGAAATCTTTACTCAATTAAGTGCTTTTGGTGTATTGTTCTGGTACTGCGTGTGTTTGACTGTATTAAGTACTTACTCGTATCGATTTTCATACCGCCATTAAGGAGAACGAAAATAAACTGGAGGCGCAGTAGCCTGGTTAGGTTTTGTTTAGTGCGAAGGATGGCTTATCTTAAGAGCTGTGTAGGGGAGTCACGGCGGCGATTTTTGTTAAAAATAAATCTGACCGCTCTGCGTTGTACGCCTTCTAATTTTTCTATGAATCGTTGCAGGGGAATGGTGACAAACATTCCAGCTGGCATGGTCACGGCCCAGTATGGTATGGTGGAGGCTTGCTGAACACGCCCTAATCAACAACGGAACATAGTCCTGAGTATCGCCGGAGTCGACGTCTCGCCGGCCAGCCACCTCGCGTGCACGAGATGTCCCTAGATGAGGAGCCAACCCTAGTCCTGCACTTATCAGCTCCTGGCCACATTACCGTGAACCCCGTACCTTCGCGGGCGCAGCCGGTGATGACGTGTACGAGTGGCTCACGTATTGCCGACAAGTGAGTCTCTATAATAAGTGAAATGCAAACGACCAACTAACAAGCATTGTTTTCTCGCACACGGACACGGCCCTTACATGTTAAGAAAATCATTAAGAGACCTTGTCGTCCTCGCCACGCTTTTGTGGAAGAAATCACTACGTGCTTTGGTGATTCTTCCGCGATGAAGAAGAGGGTCGGGCAGATCGGCCTCATCGGGCTCAGCTTCCCGGTGAGACTTGCGCATAATATACCGAGGCAATACTCATACTCTGCAAAGTGGCCTCGCCTCATATGTTCGACGAGGACAAAGTGGGCCATTTGCTAAAGGGCATCAATACAGTCTTCTATAGATTTCTTATCAGCAAGGACAGCCTCGACTCCGCCGCCGATGTTGCGCAACACTGCCGAACATTTGGGAAGCTCAAGATGCGGCGAATAACACCGAAGTTCGGGCGCTTGGACACCATCACTCCTATTGATACCGCTTCTGCTAGTGTTCTTTCCTGCACAATCCGCCAGATTGGTCGAGAGGAATAATCCCGCTGGCAGACAACGCCTTGTGATTGCACGTTCACTCCGCTGCAGCTGCCGGCAGAGCCGTTTTCAATCAGCGCAACAGGCTGTGCTGCACATCGAGCGCCTCAGCACTCTCGACCTACCCTAGGTGTTCTACGCCGGCTGCACACCTGGATGCTCGCCACCTGCTGTGGACGTGTGCACGGATAACAGCTTCCGAAGCACGGAATTATAGGAAGTGCGACGAACGGCATCAAAGGAGGAGGATTTATCTTTAATGTCTGACTGACAAGAACACCGAGAGCCTTCTCCAGTTCCTGCCCGAAAATACCTTGCATGAATTCTTGTAGTATACTACGAACACAAATTATGCTGTTATGGCAGGTGTGCGTAAAAAAAAAAAACACGTTTTCCAAATATTGAGACGCTGTTTAGCCAACCCAATCATGTACAAGTTGCCTTTGAGCAATCTGTACATGTCGCTTGAGTGAATGCGTAAATGGGCATCATGGCACTGAGAGTTTGAGGTAACGAAAATACTCGCTTATTGTTTGCTGTTAAACTTTTCGTGAAAAAAAAGCGAATATGCTTACTACAAAACTTCGCGCGGAAATACTTATGCCATGTCAGGAGGAACTGAGCGTTCTCAGCCTCCGCTTTTTATTGCTGCCATCGGTGGTCAGTACTTCATGGAGTATATATGTGGTGTCTACAGAGTGAACAAGAGAAGGGTAGCCTCAGGGTGCTTGGTAGTGCGGAGAGGAGATGATTTGAAGACTTCTGCTCAAGTCTAATTTATACACTGGCTAAACGCTCTGAAGCGCTCCCTTACATTGTTCGTTCTTTAAAGTATTGTTTTCATGAACCCGCTGTTTTATTTTTTTACCATAACTACAGACACGACGTTCAGATCCCCTTTTATACTGACAACAGGGCACACAAAAATGGCTATTGAAGTTCGCGTGCTTAACAGTGACGCGCTGGCTGCTACGTAACAGCACAGGGAGAAATCATGTTCGCTCCACAAATTTAAAAAACAGAAATGGAACAGCCATAGTTATGGTGAACGCAGCGGAGAATATTGTCATAAACTGGACCAAGAACGTACCATAAAACAGCTACCGTCCGCCAAACAAAAAAGCCTTTCGATTCTAACACCTTTCATTCAAGGAAACAGAATAATCAGTGCCTTTCATTTGCTTCATTCCTTCTCCTTCCTCTGATTTTCTTTGTTCATGCACCCTGCAATGCCGATCTCGGAAGGGATAGTTCTGAAAACCCTATTCTGCTAAATATATATTCTATGCCCCTTTCTGAATTTGTAATTATTTGCTTGGTACAAATGACGCATATATTACCGAGAAAATTTTCTCTACACATGGGGATATTTTTCTTGCCAGTAAACTCAAAGTTAACACGTCAAGATCGAAAAGGACTCCTTGATGGCCGTTTGGATGACTGTGAACTTTTTCCCCATCCTGAAGACCCGCATGAAGGATAGTATTGACGCAAAGGTGGTTAGCTTTCAGTAGTTAATCACGCTCGCGACACTAGCGCTTCATTTTCGTTCTTTCTTAAATTATAAAACCCAGGTTATAACCTAATGAAGCATCTCTATCACCAAAACGCATTTATGTATCGACCGAGACAAACATCCCGGGCAACACAAAAGCTTCCTGAGTTTGACCTCAGAATGTTCAGGAGTAGTACCTCAGGATGAACGTAATGCAATATGCTGTAAACAGTCCTGCAGGGTCAAATAAATGATGATAACAATAATGATTACTTCCTCAGAATATCTGAAACTGGTTTATAATCAATTCACTGGCATCCAATTAGCCGTGCGTGGGCATACCAACGATTTCTTAAGTTATGTTTGGTGGCGGTTTCAGTAGTACTTCAGGATATATATCATGATTTTGTTTTTCATATCAGTGCAGTATTCAAAGTTAATAGGCGAGAGGCTATCAAGAATAACCAAAACGAAGAGGCACAGCACGGGTTTACTACGCCCACGGATGCAGACAGCCATATAGCTCTCTGTAGTAGTATTCTTCTCCCTGAGTTGGAAAGATAAGTGCCCCAAAATTTAGAGTCAACCCTGCTCATAATCATGCGATATATAAGACTAGGTCTAACAGCAAACGTATCTTACGGCATCTCCTCAAGGAAGAAAATTTTTGGCGTGACAAGGCTTCCTTCATACAGCAAACATGTCTGAAGATATTCCTGAAGGGAAATAATATCTGCGGTTACAAACGTTTCCTTAACGTGTTCACCAGTGAACACGTTACTGTTGCTGTTGGCTGCTGACATCAAAGAAAAACCCAGACGTAACACCCGGTCCTCATCTCCACAAGCACCTTTCGTTGTCATCTCTACGTTGCAAGGACTAGAAACCGGACGAGCTACCCTCGTAACAGAGTTCGAGTACATTCATTGCAAACTAACCAAAAACGACAAGGTACTTCAAGACATAACAGAAAGACTAATAAAGATATAAAGGGATTATTCTTCATTGCGGTATTTCAAACACGGCGCCGTAAACGTGTTGGCAATCGCAACTGAAAATAACCAGGGAATGGATAGCCTGTCAGGCAGAATCGACGAGTCTGAGAGTCGCGGTCACAGATCCAAGCTTCTTTTTTTTTACGCCTGAAAGGAACTGACAAAGAAGCCTGGTCGCCGTCCGAAGCAGCAGTGCTTGACATACGCGACTCGAAACTGAACATCTCTCACAAAGGGATGTTGAAAGGTCGCACAGGATCAGTCAAGTCGATTCTAACAAAAATAGGCCCATTATTGCTTGCTTTCCTTACTTTAATGATAAAGTAAACCATGCTAATCCCCCCAAAAATAGAGGTTTAGATAAGAGCATATCGGAAGATTTTTATTCAGACACTCGTATTCCGCGCAAAAAACCGGTTGCATTGATTTTGCTGAATTTGCTGAAGCACAAAACCGAATAAATCTCCACTCTAACAAACTGCTTATCAACGGTGCCACGCACGTTTTCGACCACACATCCCAACAGGTTACCTTGCTCAATCCTCAGCTAGTAAAACATGATCCTGCGCAACGCAATAAAGATCGCACCCCGATTTGCCTTCTTTACGCTAACGTTAGAAGTGTCATGCCACAACGTAACTCACTTTATCATGTTCTTAAGGCAGCCGAATGGACCAAACTCCTCTCGATCAAAACCTGGCTAACCCCATCAAGAGCCGATAGCGACCTGTCATCTTGTCTCCCCAACTTCGGCACATTTCTTCGCGACCGTATTACTAAGCGTATTACGTTCCTCTTTACTATTGCGTGATTTGAACCTTAAGCTCCGGCTTCCATCCGACCTACCTCGACGTGAAGAAACATTACTGTGTCGCCTGTGGCTTGGTGAAGCTTTCACCAACCATGTCTCTTTCTTAATCGGAATGGCTGATAGCCTTGGATGTGCCATCTGCGGGTATGACGAGAATATACCCCACATTTTTTGTTACTGCCCTACCTACAGCGCCGAAAGGCAGTCTCTCAGGATTGCGCTGGAGCGTGTGGAGCCACGCGCACTTATGGAAATGAAAATTCTCGGCCACTGGCCTTGGCCATCGTCGGCGGTGAAGTCCTCCAAGGTACTGCTGCGCTTCTTGCGAACTCCAGGCCTGCATGATAGGCTGTGACTTAACAAACGCTGACTTTCCATGTGTCCTAAATTTTCTTTTACTCTCCTAGCTCTTCTATTTTTTTTATCCCCTCATTCCATGCCCCCGTGTAGAGTAGAGAATCGATTATTCTTCCGGTTTACCTTCCTGCCTTTCATCTGTTACGTTTCGCCTTCGTCGTGTGGAAAAAACGGCGCGGCTGCACCGGAACGCCGACTAGCCACGAAAGTCACGCAGAGTGAACGCCTGGGTTAACCACGGAATCGTCGTCAGTAATCCACCCCGAAACTGGCCAGCACAGCTGTGCAGTGAGCTCGGGGGTCAGCTGAGTCCAGTCTGACAGCGGCGTCCGTCTGCCAGGAAGACGTTTTCAGAGAGCGTCTCCCCTACACCGCGCGCGAACGCATGTTCGAACGCAAGAAATGCGCGGGAACGGCGCTCTTGGACATTCCAGCGTCTACGCGACATGGTTGGAATCTTTCTCGCTCTCCCAACACGTGACGCCGGCGTGTTTCCTAAGGAGAGAGTGTGTGATGGGTGCCACAGTGAACTTCCTTCCTCGGCAGGCCCGGCCCCCATCTAGGGAACTTAGGGAAAGAAAACGCTTTAAAAACTCGAGGCGTCTCATCATCGAGGGTCTCAGCATCGAGCGTCTCGTCATCAAGCTCCTTTGTTTGTACATAATGTAATTTAGCTGTATAAATATTTCCTCCTTGTCTTTCCCGCATCCTCGTCTCCGACCTCCCTCATTCCCTCTCCGGCCCGGCCATGCTACCTGACCTTTAACACCTATCATTGCTCCTCCTCCAGAACCTTCCTGGAATAGTATGTTCTCATTTTCCACAAATGTTATCGAACCCCAACACCAAAATCAACATTGTATTGTCATGCCTAACGCTAGGATTATCTCAGCTTATTTCTGAACCAACTAGACAGGCTGATTGTTCGTCTGATATCCTTTATTTGTTGCCCAGGTAACACCCCGATCGTCTTGCATTCACCACTTACTGTGGGACTGCCCCGCTCTCAAGCGTTCAAGGATCCGGCACCTGAAAGCAGCTGGTCTTTCACCGCGCAACCCTCCTTCATATATTACCAGGGCGGAGGGACCATACTATCGCTCACTTCAGGGCTTCATAAAATCAGTTAACCTATCCCCATTACTTTAATCATTACTGCATCCTTCATCACAATTTCTCCCACTGACGCCCTAAGGCAATAAACCTCGATAAAAAATACAGTCAAGAAAACATCTCTAAGACAAAGGAAACTACAACACTATTAACAAAGAACCAGGTAATTTTCATGACTCTTTTTAATTGGCTTTTCACAACGAGGTGTTGAAGCTAACTCGATTCTCGGCGCATTCTCAGCATCACCGTTAGTAAGCGAGATGAGTCACCATTGTTGAACATAACATCCAAGTTTCGTAACAACAAAAAAGCGACGGTTCCCGACTGCTAACACCGTTAACACACCAAGTGCATGGCAAAAAATATCGCAGCAGAGAAATTAATTTCAAACCTCTGCAAAGAATATTAGCATTCACTTTTCTCCTCGACTTTACCTATAAAGTTTCGCTCGAACCCCAGGCACTTTGGTAAAACTATTAGCCCTAAATCCCACTAAGATTTCATCGTTAATAGACGACCATGACAATCCAATCTCCGAACAAGAAATTCGGAATGTTCTCAACACTGTTCCGTATTTACCTCACAGTTACGGAAAAAAACTACCTCATTTTCCTCCCTCCGATCACTTACGTATGTCTGCAATATCGTTTAACATTAGCGGGATTGCAAAACTAATTGACTGCAGTTAACTTAATCCGCTAGTACCGATGGTATTAAATCGAAAACATTGAAAAGTATTAACCTTAGAACAAAAATCATTTTGCCGCTCATTTTTCAGCAGTCCCCCTCATCGGGTGTTCTTCCTAAAGACTGGAACGAGAAAACGTCATTACAGTTCCAAAAAGAGCTGATTAGTTTTCTACTAATAATTACAGCTCCGTTTCTATCAAAATTAATGGAGCACATAGGATACTCTAAAAAGGAAGATTTTTTTTAGTTTCAAGCTTTTTTATCTTAACGAGCACTGTTTCTGCAGGCGATTGTCTTGCAACGCTTTGCTAGCCCTCTTTATAAATCATATAAGCGCTAACATTGACACCACCACCCAGGTCATAGCCTTCATTCTAGATGCCGAAAAAGCACTCGATAAAGTACCAAACAAATGTATATTTCTAAAACTTTCGTCCTTTTCCTTCAAGGGCTTAGTCCTGAACTTGAACCTACCGTTATCAATTCGTGCAAACTAACAATCCCACCTCCATCTTGTACCGCGTTATTCAAGATACGCCGCTAAGCACAGTGCTCCATCCTCGTTTATTGTTATTTTATATTAATGGTCTTCCAAACAGCATCTCCCCAAATAGCAGCTTATTCGAGATGACTGCCTGCTCTATTAACAACATAACCGATGTTAATGCACTTCAGGCCAATCTTGACAACATCCAAACATGCTGGGAAAAAATTAGCTGAGGTTTAGCTATGGCTAAACCGGGCAAGCTGCGTAAGCAAGCAGCAACTTTTTTGCCCGAGGCGAATACGCGTATTAATTCCTCCGTTTACCTTCCGCTTCCTCTCCCCTCTCTCCACTTCCGACACATGCGTCGAGAACGCGCGTCTACGCGCGCGGCAGCGGCAGCAGCGCTGCGACTGTCCTGCTGCCTGGTTGCGCGCGGCTGAAACGGTTGCTATGGCAACGGCGCTCCATCTGTTTGACCTCGGCTACAACCGGAAGCTACGCGACGGCTCGAAACCTGGCGCAGTATTGCTTACGCAATAAAATGGCTTATGTCTTTAAATAAATTAAGTTTGGGAACGCCCAGCGCAGGCTTTATTGCCACCATCAGGACGAGAGCGACGATCCAAGTCGCGATTTGAGGGAGGATGAGCGACGGGCAAAGAGCTTGAGGTGCAACGCGTCGACAATCTGGACACCTTCACAGCTTCGGTTAGTAACAGGTAATGGGGGAGGACCACTAGAGTTAACGGGAGACGTTTGTTCAAGCCCGGTATAGGCACCAATGTAGCGGCTCATAATTTTTTCACACAACCCAGGAGTGCGCACCGGTGTACAGAGCAGAACCTCATCACCAGAAAAAAAACGGCATGGTGGGTAAGGCCATTCCATAGTTTGCAGGAGGCATGGGAAGCTCTTGTGTTGAATTGCGCAGGTTCACAGCATTGGACGAGGCGGGAAGTGAGTTGTTCGTGCAAGGGTGTTGAAGAGGGGAAAGGGAGAGAAAAGAAAGATGCCTTCACGTTGAAAGTAGGAGTCCGCCCTAAAACAAGGAAAAAGGGCTAGTAGCGGTTTGTTCGCTGTAGCGCAGTATTGTAGACAAATGGGAGCACTTAGTCCCTGTTGGTATGGTCAGGTTAAATACTGATGGAGAGCATGTTCGAAAGGGTCTGATGCAAGCTTTCTCGAAGGCCATCGGTTTGGGGGTGGTAGCTGATGTTGTTTAGTGGGTAGTATTCCAGGCATGAAGAATTTCTCTAATTTTGCGAAGAGGAGAGCCTTGCCATGGTCGCTGATGAGAACACGACGGGCTACGTGTTGTAGAAGAATGACGCGCAGAAAAAATTGGATATCTCTGAAGCGGAGCCTGAGAGAAAGCTGAGAAAATGAAGCAGGGAGTCTAAGTTGGTATCTTTGGGTTGAATTCAGCATTTAGTAGCTTTCCTCGACGTTAATAGACGTTTTCATCACAAACATTGATGACTCAAAACTTACATCGGGTGCTGTAAGCGCACATAGTGTTGACCACTTTCTGATACCATAACTGACCCCTCACTAGACTGTCACCCTCGAAGCACAACAAGACATTATCTTAAGAATAAGACAGAATTATTTCAGTCTAGATACACAGATACACATACAGTCTAGATTCGATATCAAGCAATACTGATGGTTCAAGCTGCGTGCAATATTTAGGGCCAAGACACTTGAGGCGCATTTTTAGCGCCCACTGATGCAAATGAAGTCATGAGAACTTTCGACCAAGTTAAAATAGCAACTTCTATGACATTGACGGGCTTCAGATAAGTCCGATCAAACAAGTCCTAGACCTGATCGTCACTCTACATGACCTTATCTCTAGCATTAATTTTCTGCATGCAATTTTTCCCGAGACAGTTACAGGCTCGAAAGGTAAAAGATTCGCATCAAGGCGGTGACAGAAGGGGAAGGCTCTAATTACAGAGGTACCTCAATTTTACAGGTTTTGTTTTTCAAAAAGATTGGAAAAATATTTCATAGTTGAGTAGAGTACACCAAGTAACCACACAGGCGCAATTTGGGTTTACAAAAGGGCTCTCATCCCAGACGGCCCTCTTAACACAGAGGGAAACATTATGAGAAGTGTTTGAGTGATATTTGTGCGGATTAGGCATATTTATAAAATTTTCGAAGGCCTTGACACCACCAAGAATAAAACTCTTTTATTAAATCTCAATTGTTGTGGTGTCTCGGGTGTTTTTCTTGAGTTGTTAAATCCTATCTTTAGTGTAGCCGCCAGGAATATGTAATGAATAATCATTTGGAGTACCTCAGCTATAAGAACCTGTTTGAACGAAGCACCTTTCTTCGGACTCTAGTGTAAAGTATTTCTCCTAAAAACGCCTTCCCAAGACATCAATGCATGAAAAGACGTAGTTTCGACCACCTCTCTTTCCTCCATCACCTAGTAAACTTTACTTTTCTAACCTCATCCAGGCACAAAGCACCCTTTATTAAAGCAAAACACTTCATTTCGTAGTCTCGTTTCTAAGAACTAAGAACTGTTTTTCAGCCACATTTAGGTAACTACAAGCCTCATTACTTATGTAAGGGAGACCCTCTAGTGTTCCTTTGTATAGCACTTAACTAGTGCGGTGTCCAGGGGCAGATGGATGATGATGATGTCCTCAGGCTTAATGGCACATACCTACGGCGGAAAATGAATTGGCCAGGTTGCATAGCGGATACAAACGCACACGTGTACAAGGAACGGAGTATTTTGACAATTTTAGGGCGTAGAGATAGAATTTGTACAATACAAAAAATACGGAAAAGGGAACCGGAAACCAGAAGAACGCGCGTACCATTGCTAACGCAATTTACCCGGTTTAACCAGAGCTAAACCACTGCCAATTTTTTCGCTCACGTCCAACGCCGCCGACGACGACACCTGCTTTTCTGCGACACGGGGCCATTAACGCTGTCGCCTTAATGTTTTGGACGTTGTGGCTCCTTGTAGATGTCAGTTTCGAAAATGCGAGATAACTATCTAATCGAATAAAAACGAGGTGAATTGACAAAGGTGTACATGAATTTAAGGCGTTTAAAACGACGACCTGCGGCAAAGGCGTTGCTTGGGATGCAAGCGGAGAGCAGAATTATCTCCATTGATCGCATCCAGGCGGAGCCGACTGTGCGAAAGGTCCCTATCAGCTTTAAATTCTGTGCACCTGAGAGCGGCAAGCCTTCGGTTCGCCAGCCCCTGAGCACGATTGTTGCTTTCGCCGCCACCGAGTGATTTAGTTCTTTGTGGGAGCAAATAAGCCTAACGAAAAGTTTCGTTTGGAAGCCCGATTCGCGGTCTCCTGCGCGCTGGACTGCCGTCACTAATACATGACATTATACTGATCGCTATTTTTAGCACTTAAAATGCGTCTCTTGTCAAGGCACTTGTCTCTTTGTTCCTGG
This sequence comes from Amblyomma mixtum, assembly GCF_055824585.1. NCBI lineage: Eukaryota > Metazoa > Arthropoda > Arachnida > Ixodida > Ixodidae > Amblyomma > Amblyomma mixtum. The sequence continues at coordinate 153,087,008 of NC_143021.1, read as the reverse complement.
CGGGTAAAAAAATATAATGAGTCCGATTGTTTTGTCTTGTTTCGAGAGTAGCCTGTCAATAGCTGTGACGTCTTGCGTCACAAAAGGTTCGAGAGAGAGTTGCATGCGCATTATTGACATTATCGAGAAGAATTTCATTTTCAGGGATGCGATGAATTTCCAGGCTAAGCCTTCGTCTCGACCTATAAGGTCGTTCTGTTAAACTTTTAGTTGCGAGACTTCTTTTGAACCACATTTGCTTTCCAAGATGCTTACCCTCTCTTTCAGCTACTTTGTTTCTTTCTCTTCAGCACGAAGCAGGGTAGCAAAGTTGTTAGATTCAGCTGAGCGCAGCTCACTTCAGCTCTCAATTGAATCGCTACTAATCCACCTCATTCCACCCCTAATCATTAGCAATACAACAATTTGTCTGCACAAATTCAGATTAACCCGCTCAACGACAATATTTAGGGGTACCTGGTGAAACAAGCCCCTAGCAAGAAAGAGGTGCTCAGGTCATAAAAGATAGAGCGAATCAGTAAGTATGGAAACGTGCTCATAATATGGTCACGTGGTTCAGTTGTCTTTGTGAAGCTTTCAGAAGCAGGAACTCTGCATCTTTGGCCATATCAACAAACTTTTTGAGTTGATACTTTAAGGTTCTGTAGTTTTGTGGATCATGCTTTTCGTCTGGCAAGTGAGCCCTTGCGCCGAAACAATTTAAGGCGGAAGCCTTTAATGCCTCATCGTTGTAAGCAGGGGTTGTCGACAGAAATATCACGCTTTTCAATTGGTCGAAACGGTCGTGACGTCACAGTGCGCGAATTTCAAACGGGGCCAATTCTACTTTGGCTAGTAACCATGCAACCGATTAAAGGGATCGTATAGTGATGCTCCATGTAAGTGGGACTGCGTTTACTTAATTGCTTACCTAACCAATTAGCCTAATTATCCTTTCTAGTCAGACCAGATAAATAAATAAAACCGAGTAGGAAATTGGGCGAGCTCGGGAATTGAACCCGGTCTCCGGAGTGCGAGACGAGCACGCTACTCCTCCATCATGCCACCTCAATGGTTCGGAATGAGCAAAGGCGCGTCTAGTGAATACGGTGTATTCGTGCATTACCATCTTCCTCCCTTCCCGTTACGACGAGGTTTAGGTGTCCACCGAGATATGAGAGACAGATACATTTCCTTTCCTCAAAAACAAATTTACCGACGAGCAAGGCACAGAGCCGAAGGGGCGATGGCGTTCAATTAACTTCCTGGCAGCGTTGCAAGACACTGTCGCGTTCCGCTCTTAGAGGCGAAGCTTAACACCTTAACCACACATCAGTGACACAAGCAGACCACGCTTAAGGCTTTCGCCTCAGCGCACTTTAGGTCAACAAAGTGCCCCCTGATTTTTTTTTTTGATTGTGTAAAATTTTGCTATAATTCAGCGCCTAAGATGTGACGCCACCGCTACTTCCTGTAGCTGTGCGGTGCTTCTGAATACATTGTTTGTTGTCCATAGTGTGCCATGGCATCGAATCTTTTACAAGGTGTGCCCTCGGAAATCACACTGCTCCTCGATGCAAGCTGCAGGTATGCAATAGAGAAATGGTACGGCAATGTCAGTGGTGCATTTTAGCAATGATTTTATTTTTAACCGTGGACGGAGAGAAGACGTCCCAACATTTTTATTTGCCTTAAGGCAGTCTGTTTCTTCGGCTTTTTCAGGCTGAAATAGAAAACATGGCGCTCGTTAATTGTGATTTGACCATTACCAACCAAGAGAGCGAAAATAGCTGTTAACTCTTCATGCATAACGTGAAATACTACATTATAAGTTCAGCTGTCTGATAATATTAACGTAGATTAAAGTATTTCTAGCGTTACAATGCTGAACGTGCGAAAGAACAGCCTTATATTGACGCCGCATTTAAAATCTTCTATGGCTTCTGTCCATCAGGAAAGCTTTGGTTACTTATAGTGACAATTATGATCATCTATGCAGGGCATAGTATATTCGTAGGTCAAAAATACGGTAGTCCTAAAATGGAAAGATTCAAAGATTGAGAGCCCTTTCCTGATTCAGCGCATGGTGGTCATGGCCTTTCTTAGTTGGTTGAGCGATTTTTCTCGTTAATTCCGATAACAAACGAGGCTCAAGCCTATTAAATATGAGTGGGGTTCCCAGCACCTTATACCATCTTGGAGGGACAAGAGCCTCCTAGCCGCTCTAAACAGAGCAATAACTTTTCTGTCAAGCCCTTATTTGTCCTTCAACCGAAGCGATTATTTTGCGATAGAGCATCTGCCTCGCGTTCGGTAGTGCTCGGTTCGATCCCCAAGGCCACCGGCTATGCGCCGGTTTTCTACTAATAAAAGATCTCCCCTGGCCTGGTGCTCGGCTCTTGTGGAGTGACATGCTTGGGAAGAGGGCCTTGGACCAAACAGTTTTGTTTACGGGCCAGAGATTCATTCCGCCGTCAAGTAACGCTAAACCCCTTCGTGCGGAAAAAGCCAGCTTATGGCCATTATCATTTAGAATGTAAACAAGGTACTAGAGTTCTGTAATCCATATGCTACATCAATAACAAGCAATGAATTGTAGTCGCAAAGCAGACATTTGGGCTAGTTGGTGTGAATTCATGGTGGAAAAAAACAGCGCAAACTAAGACAGAAAAAACAGAAAAGAGAGGAGACACGCTTGCGAGTCAGCGCTTGTAGTGTCTGCACTCTTTTCTGTGTTTTGTGTCTTAGAAAGTAAATTGGACGCTCTCTGTGCTCCGCACTCTCTGCACGTGTCAACTGCGCATTCTTCTTCAGCTTCTTTCGCAAACATTTATTCTGATCCACGTTGGATCATTGGTACACAAAAAACACAAAAGGCAAATACAGTTTCTACATTCAACTTTCGGGCACAAAACCCGGGTGCTGCACGCTTCAATGCAGAGACTCTTTCTTTTTTTTTTGTATAGGACGGTAGCAGGGTAAAGATAATGTACCTACTTCTCTTTTCACTTTCCCCGCAATGTCTGTCACTCTACCGCTTGCCTTTTGCAAGACAACCTGTAATTTATTACTGAGTACGCTTCATTTGAACTGCATATCTCATCTTTACGGTTCCCCCTATGGCTGTGTTCCATTAAAACTCGCTATTTAGGTTAATAAATGCATTGTCCACATCCAGAAAATCGAAAAAATCAACCCAGGGCCTTGGCTTTCTTTATGAATTGTGTAAGACCGAAATATTCATCATCTTAGTGCGTGCTAGTTCCGAAAACGATTTGATATTCTGACTTTTTTATTTCTAAGCCGAGCTGACATATCTCTTATATGAAAGCACGCCAGGGCCTTGGCTTTTTCTATAAATTGTTGAAGTCCATGAGAGTCATCATCTCAGTGGTTGCCAAAGCTGAAGACTTTTCATCTTTTTTTTAAATTCTAAGCCATGCTATCATATCTCCTATAAGAAGGCATCAACCATGTGTCATCTGACAGCAAGATTGGCGCTAATGAATAATATTAGAGGGTAACCCAAAGAGTGGGCACTGCGCAACGATTGTTGTAAATCGCAGTCAGTTCACAGAGGTTTCCCTTTATATTGTGCCAGTCATGCTCTATTTAACGCGTATAGCGTAGAACTTTAAAACACAAGTTAGCCGCAGCTTAAGCGGAATGAATGAAATGACTTACTGGCGCCACAAGTCTTCTTGCACTCATTTTTGTATGGGAAATTATTGCCATAGTAAGTGCAGGCTGTCGCGTCTTTACGACACTTTCCACTCAACGGGTCATAATAAAACACCGTCACCAGGGAACCGGGAAGACAAGATGACATCGGTCGGAGAGCTGTGCAAACGACTCCTGAAATTGACAAGAAGGATGGGCTTAGGTAATATGCTTATTCTTATTTATTTATTTTAATTTACCAGATAATGCCGGCCTCAGTTTGAGGCCTTATGCAGGAGTGGGCATACCAATAATACATCAAGGAAATGCACGTAACAGAAAAGCATCAGAAGAATTCAAGTAAGGAGAGACGAAATCAACTAGTAATAATGGTAACGAAACGTAAAGCGCGACAAAAACAACAAGGCACGTACACAACAGCACGACACAACCACGCATGCTCAATCACTTGAACAAGAAACGAAATATACAAACAATGAAAACAATCATGCATATGATTCACTTAAGGCATTGCGCATAACGACACGATGATAATGCTATTTGGCCTCAATACTGTTAAGCATGCCGCAGAATGACTGGACCGTCGGGCTTTCCACTGTACTCGAGGTGAGCGCATTCCACTCACTTACTGTCCGTGGAAAACACGAGTTTTTAAACACGTTAGTCCTGCAAAAAAATTATTTTATTTTTTCGAATGATTAGGTCTTGTTGGGCGCTTAGAAACTAAATTAATGTACACATCCTTATCTATTCCCAGCATATCATGATATAGTAGCTACATATATTTCAGTCTGTCCCTATAAAGTCTCAATTTTAATAGCAATAAGTTTGCGTTGTTTAGAAGAATCACCAAAGATACTTGCCAGCTATAACAGTTGAATATAAAACTAACCGATTTTCTTTAATCCTTTCTAAGTGTGTTACGTTTTTTTTTCGGTATACGGGTCCTATACTATTGAGTCGTACTCGAGAATTGGTCTAATGTTCGTTTTGTACGCTACAAAACGGATTTCTGCTGTTGACTGTCGAAGCGACCTCCTCAAGAAACCAAGCTTGCGCATTGCTTTTTTTGAAATATATGATATATGCTTGTTCCATCTCAGGTCTGATGTAATTACGTGACCCAAGTATTTGTAGCTGCTGACCGTAGACAGAATATTGCCACCGATGCTGTAACAAAATTTTAAAGGGTTTCGTTTTCGCGTTATTTACATAGCGACCGTTTTCTTTGCATTAATAGTCATTTGCCATGCGGCGCACCATGCTTCTACGTTGGCTAATGCTGAATTAAAAAAAACCTGGTCATTGCAGTTATTGATTTCTTGATAGAGTGTGCAGTCATCTGCAAATAACCTTAATTTCACGTTCACTACTTGCATTAAGTCATTGACGAAGATTAGAAAGAAAAGGGGCCCAAGGACGGATCCCTGTGGAATGCGAGTCTGTACCGGTGCTGAGTCAGAGCGCACACCATCAATAAACACACTCTGTCTGCGTGATGACAAATATGCATAAATCCTTGCAAGCAGCAGATCATTTTTGAGTATTGGCTGTAGTTTTAAAACTAGGTTAGGATGAGATACACGGTCGAATGCCTTTTCAAAATCTATGAATATCATACCAATTTGACGCTGCTTGTTAAAATTTCTGCGAATTCGTGAATGGTTTCGAGAAGCTACGTTGTTGCAGATAATCCCTTTCGAAACCCATGCTAGCCTGGAATCAATTATGTTGTTGTCAGTCAGAAAGACCGAAATGTGTTCGAATATAATATGTTGAAGTGTTTTCGCGCATATGGGCAGCAATGAAATTCGTGCGTACGGAGTGATAAGTGACCGGTTTTCTGTTTTGGGTACTGGGGTAACCTTCGCGTACTTCCAGTCATTTGGAAGTGCTGCACACGATAAAGACTTATTAAACAGAATACCCAATTACTTTTAGCACCACTCGGCGTATCGCGTGAGAAAAGCAGTAGGTATAACGTTCATTCCAGGCGATTTCTTAATATTTAGATTTAGCAAGAGAGATAAAATGCCTTCTTCAGTCACTGAGATATTAACAATGGGTGGGCACTCAATTGAAGAATTAAAGCTTGGCTTTCGACCATCGTCATTCGTAAACACTGAACAAAACAACTGCTTGAAAGTGTTTGCAATAAAAAATTTATCTGTTCCGGTTTCTCCGTTTATACAGAAACTTGATAAGGTCTGTTCTTTCGAAGAAAAATCTCGCCAAAACTTAGCCAGGGAGGGAAGCAGGTAATTCTTCACATCGCAAGCGACGTTTTTTTTTCTCATTTACGGAGGAGCCGTTTTGCGGAAATTCACTGACCCTAGGATATGGCTACCTAAATAACGCAGTATTTTTTAATTTTTCGACGACTTTTCACCGAAATACCTGTAGCGTAACTTTCAACCGTTAACAAGTTTACAATGTTGAGTGATTATCGCTTCGAAATAAACAATACTAGCTGTAAAAGCTCAAATATAGAAAAGGCCCTAAAAAATGTTCTCTGTGCTGTGGCTCATCTCCAATGACCCTCAAGATGGAGTAGTAAACCAAAGTACGCGGTCTTAAGACGAAAACAAACCAGAGAGGCTTTGGTTTGGTTTATTAGGGTTTAACGTTCCAAAGCGAGTGAGGCTATGAGAGACGCCGTAGTGAAGGGCTCCGCAAATTTCCACCATCTGGAGTTCTTTAACGTGCACTGATATCGCACAGCACACGGGCCTCTAGAATTTCGCCTTCATCGAAATTCAGCCGCCGCGGCCGGGATCGAACCCGCGTCTTTCGGGGTCAGCAGCCGAGCGCCATAACAACTGAGCCACCGCGGCGGGTAAACTACAAATGGCTTCCACGCATTAACAAAGTAATGAAGTAATTCAGACTCTCTAAGGTTATTTAAAAGCGCGCACTGTTTTAATAGTTAATCCCGAAAAAAAGCATTTTGTCTAATTTGAGGCCTTTGTGACAAAACAAAAAATGCTCCTGTTTCCATAGCCTTGTATATTCACACAAGAGAGGCCTATTTTTAGTGCGAGTTACCGCGTATTTGATGCACTGCTAGGAGTAATCTCTTTTCGCGCATTATCATTGCGCCTGACGGCTTCCCTAGCATAATAAATCGATGCTACGCAACTGAACGATCCTCAGAACAAATTAAGAAAGAATGCCATATGGATCGGTTGCCGTCATTTTTTATTTTCAAACGTTAATTGAACGATGTGAATATGCAGTATTCTGCAGTTACGCCTTTGGTTATTGGCCGGCCTAAAGATACTAGAAATTGTGTAACTTCAAATTCCTGTCTCTAGCTACACGGTGAAAGAAGAAACTGAAATGACGGCGGTCATAACTGCTACCCACAATGAACAGTCAAGGTAGAGTTTTCGACTGTCTAACCTAGCTCAAGGGGCCTTGATTAAACAATATCTTCTTTTAAACACAATACGTAGAGAACAGTATAGAGAACGGCGCTTTATAATAGGGCAGCATATCGGACGGTCATGAATAGCTCTGAGATACCTCTCGAGCGCAGGTTTGTGCTTATTGTCTTTTCAGGTATTACAGAGCGTGCTGGGAAAATACGATATAAAGCTGCTCTGTGGTTTTATTCCTCTATGCAGGAGCCAGCATGTTTAGTGCGCAGCGGCAACGGAACGGGGGGGGGGGGGGTCGTTCTTACGCAACAGGTTGCTAGGGGACGAAGGGGCAGAGCCGTGCTTGTAACACCCTTGGACACGGGGTTGCCCTAATGCCGCTAGCTAGAGTTCGGTCAGCGGAAAAAGTGTCGACCACTACTCATTGATGTCCTCTCCTCTCAAACCGAAAGATGAGAAAAATTTTAACGAGTTCTTTTCTGTCTTAACACTAGTTGCACACAGCCACTTAGCACAAATACGAAAATCAGTGAAGCGGAGGTCCTTTTCAAAGGGTTTATGTGCTACTGTCCAGCAGTTTTCTGTCCCTGGTTTTCCAGATGCCACGCAGGGTGAGCCGCACGTCCGCCGCGGCGATGAGTACACAAATATCTTACGTGCATCACAACAGATGGTACCACTTTTTTCATCTCGTCAGAAAAAGTTGCTTTAAAATAACGTCCCTACTCATGTTCCTGCTGAGTTCGGATATACGTGTTCTCTATGAACTCCTTTCCCGGTCATCGCCCCTACTGTATTCCTTCCGTGCTTGGTGGTAAAACACACCTGCGTAGTCGTTCATGCTTCCTTATGTATGCGGGATTAAACAAAGTTTATAGATTAGGGAACAGTGGTCGGGTCAGGGCGGTAGAAGTAGCAGTACTAGTCGAACACGTGTATGAAATTTTCTTATTATGCAATGACCGCATTCCTTCTCCAAAATGGCTTCTACGGCTTCCACATTACCTCCTGACTATACAGCAGGAAACTTAATAGTTATGAAGGGGTAGGCCTATTCAACGCAACACGAGCTCTCCTGCAATCAACGATACAAGCATTAGACAGGTTCGAAAAAAAAGCAATTCAGGATACCTATTCTAGAAGCAGAAAACATAAAGAAGGACGCCAGGATGTTTTCACTTACTACTGCGGCAAATTCCATTGCATTCCGTTTGCGCTTTAAAAGGCGCATCTTGATTACAAGTAGGCACGCACACTCTCGAAGCGCTATCAAACTGGAAACCGGAAGTAAGACAACCAGGATTCGATATCACAGGGCGGTTGTATCTGCATCGGCGATCTGTAATAAGAAAAATTCAATTAAACAGACAACGCCATGTATGCCGTTTCAATGAAATCCCTATATGTTCAAAAATGGCTCGTTTGCCTGGCTAGCGCTGCATTAAATGGTCACTGGAGATATTCTGTGCTTTTTCCGGAAATTTATTTCATTCTTATTTTTGAGCTTTTAAATTTATATATTCGGCAAAAAAGAGTAATTTATTGCTCCGAATTTTCAATTTAAAGGGCGGATTCTTTTCACCACTCCGTACAAAATCTGTCGAGAAGTCTTAAAAAATAGCCATAGTCCTCGTTTGAGAGTCAGTGGAGGCCTACCCAAGAGTCAGATATCGGCGAAAAAAAAAATGTCTTGATGATTGAATATTTTGTATGCTAGAACAGCCGTTGGTGCCGATATCTCAATTTACATTTTGACACTTATTCTAAAGAAAAGCTTCATTTTAATTAGCCTATTTCTTGTAAGAACACACTAGTCTCTCATATGGGCCAACATCATTTTTTTTCCAGTGTTTTTGGACATTTTTAACGGGCTGTACTGCTCTACATCTTTTCTTTGCAAGCCAGCCAAAGCCACAGTGCATAAATACGCGCTCTCTTGTTACGCACAGAAGACACTAGCCCAATACCATCATTACTTTCCTCTTAAAACAATAAATATTTCTTATACTTCTTATTTAAGGTTTATTTCTAGCATAAATGACCTCTTTGAGCCTAAGAGAGTCACGTCGAGAAGTCTCTTCGATAGCAACCAGTTTCTTAGCATGTATAAGTAGCTTCCACTAATGACACCAGCCATACCAACGACGGAGCGAAGCAACCAAGCAGCGAGCGACGGGCCAGGCAGCCGTAATGCAGCCGAACTACTAGTGTAGTGCAGAGTTACAGATTACGCTCTTGTATCTTTCCGTTCATAGCTAGACAGTGTTGTTGCCAGGTAATGAGACATGCATGCGTTGTTTACGTCACGTTCAACATGTATGTGACTCCCGGTCATAGGTGCTAACACACCCTGTTGTTTTCTGAGTGCTCGAGTAGGCACTTTTTTTTCGATATGCGGCTGACGTCGCCATCCACCGAAATAGACCACGCGAAGCTACAGTAGGGAGCAACTTCAGAAGCACAAGTTTTCAAGCCCATATAAGCTCTAATAAAGAGGCAACATAACGAATAGTTAAACGGCTGTAAATTAGTTTATGGAGAAGATTGGTGCTTGGCAGTGTTTTTAAGCATAAAATGCTTTTAGCTCCCGTTGTCGGCAGTGTGGTGACATCACGCCGAGTCCGAGCGCCAACACCCGGGCACTGAATTGCACTCATCCGGGCACCGTGCAAGATTTAACGAGACTTATACGTGATCTGTTAGGGGCTTTGAGAGAGGGCCGTTAAGAGCAAGAGGGGATCTCTATGGCGAGATGGGCCTTGAGGCTGAAAAACTGCTTCCGCGCCGTCCCCGAGGATGGCGCTGCGGTCCTACACTCACGTGTCTTGCGAAAAGCGATCGCTTTGCGAGTGATACGCCACAGCAAAGCACTGCTCGCCCCTGCCGACATGATTATGCGGCCGCTCCCGAAAGCGACAAGGCCGCTGCGGTTCGCGGCTGCCTACCTAAGCCCGCACTATTACAGGCGATCGCTTCGACGCAACAAGAAGAGTGTGGTGTGGTGTGTTGAGCAATAGACCCATTTCAAGATTTTGACTACTACCATCTGCAAGCAATGTGTTATGCCCGTAAACATTTCATTCATACTCTACTCTCGGTTACGGGAGAGGCAGAGGTTTTTTATGCAATAAACGTTGAAAATTGCCGTACAGGATGCAATAATTTCAGCCGCACACGACCTTCCAACTGTACTGAAAAAACACCCCTCTACTTGGCGCTCCCCTCCAATCTATCGAGTGGAGAAAACATTTGCTCCTCCACAAAGAGTCATGCGGGATTCGAGGACGCCCCGCGGCGTTCCATCCGATGAGGCACACTTAGAGGAACCTGAGCGTGAGTAGCGGTGCGAGAATCAGATGTGCTGGTGAGCACAGTGGAATTAAGGGGTAAGATTTAGATTTGGTTGTCCACTCTATACCCAAGATAAAAGAATCTTCCCTGTGAAAATATTATTCAAGAGACATGTTTTGGGTATTATTCGTGCATCAGTGTGGTATGTTTATGTAGTGTGATGCAACGTCCGTTCTTACAAAATAGAGTTTTTACGGTAATGCTGGCAGAATTTCGCTAACGATGCTGTCATTATAATGAGAAAGGTTTTGTAGTGGCGGTGCGTGCGCAGAAATTATCGTACGTAGATTTTAGATTTTAGGTAGCAAAGAAAGCATAAATCCCATTTGATCTTTAAAAGCCTCGAACAAGCCATTCTGCACTGCCGCATTGCACCAGTGCGGACATATGTAAACGGAGCATGCTATTCTGTGCTAACTTCCATCAAGCCTTCCCTATTACACATAACGAAACACTATTTTTCTACGAAAAAGCACACTCGCTTTCGCTCTCAGCCTGATATCCGACAACTTCCACTTTCAATTAGGAAAGACATAGAATATTTTAGAAGATAACTGCTGTTCGGTTTACGTTTTTCCCCACCTGTACATGTCAGTGTATTTTTCACGCACAGGGGATGAGGCCTAATGTAGGATACAAGACAAAGCTGTAGTAATTTCACCGATGTGAGTGCGGCCATGAAAACAATCCAGTAAAATTATCTTACGAGCGAAGTTACCTCAACAACTAACTGAATTTTTTGTTCCCCTTTCATGCTAGACATAATTGGGGCCTCCGGAGAGGGAACGAACTTCTGTATTATTATGCGTCGCAAAGCATGTCAAAACCAGAGGAGGGCCATTTGGCTTAATATGCAGCAGCTACGTTTAAGGCTAAGCTCTGCTGCGGGTGAATAACACTGTCCGATGTTTTCATGACAGTAGTGAGTAGTTCTGAAGAAAAGTGAAATGTGGGCAAATGCGCTCAAGAGTGCTTACGTATCACAAGGGGGAAGCCGCCCGCTCACCATGTTAAAGCACTCGCCGCGTGGTGAGACCTATCCCGACGCCACACAGCTGGCAATTCTCCCTCTGCATGGCTCTACGCAGCCGCCGCCTTACCGCCGCCGCACCCCTTCTGACCAGCGCGCTAAATTTCTGAAGGCAGTCGCCACTGTACCGCGGACCTCTCCGCCTTAATGGTGGCGTTAGTGGCGGTTTCGTGGTTTTAACATGCACCTCTCATAGGAGAGGTGCAGGGTTCGGTTTCTATTTCCGTCGGGCGCTCACCGGTGATACAATGGGGATACGCTTTTTCCTTGGCCTGGTGATCTGAGGTTAACTGCTTGGAAAATGAGGCTTTGACCCTAATTTGCGCAAGCGCGTAATTGCTTGCACCATAGCGCTCGTTGACCAAACGACGCCCTTGCCCCATAAAAAAATTGCCGTTCATCAGAATCATCGTATTGTAAATTAATTTCAATGCCCGCTTTGGAATTACATTTAATCTAGATATCTTGCTAAATGCTTGAATCATACTTTTCTCTGCGCCGAGAAGGGCACACGTTGGAAACTTCAATGCGCTCCCTGTCGGTGCATCTCCGTAAGTAAAGTGAAGACAATTCGCTTTGCTCCTCTGTTTGTGAGATGGACGCTGGTTTCTTGGCTTAAGTGGTTATAATCAATGGCTAATTGTGCATCTTACGTAACACGGTTACGAGCGTCAACACAGCACCTAAATTCTTCGAGCAATAAAACAATCCTTGGGCTCCTTCTATTCTCACACTCTTTAAACTTTTCGAACGCAATTTTCGGTAAACAGTTCATAGTGCGCTATTGCGTAGTTGCCCGACGGTGACTTCACATCCACTTTTTCATCTGTGTAATTGTAGTGAAGTGCACATCATTTCTCCATTTCATTATTATCATCTGGCGCATTCTTGTATTACGTCCTTCCTTTGAAGCACTGTGGGGATGCTGGAACACTTTAGCAGCAACAAACGTCAGCGCCACTTCAGCGCATGCACACAACAATGAATGAGATTATTTGATAAGAGCTCCGTTTTCGCTGCGCTAATAAAAACAGTGTAAGCTTACCATTCTTCTGCGGTGTGGCTCCAAGAGCGACTGCGATGAGGCAGGTGACCAAAACTGTGTAGAGCGACATATTGCTTTGTGTCGTGTGAGGCTGTGAGGGTTGGTGCGCTTTTATATGTGATACACGTTCCACAAAAATATCGCTGCTATATTCATTTCATTTTTGGAAATAAAGAATGGCCTATAAAAAAATAATAAACTGGGTCTAAAATTCACTTGAAAAACTTCAGTCGCGAAACCATAATACGTAGAGTTCTGGTTTTACCTTCTTTCCTTTATGTCACAAACAATAGTTACGTGTCCAGCAAACCAAAAAGAAGGGCAGGTTTCCAAACCAAATCCGTATGTTTTGGTACTGAAGCTGTCTGCTCCACAAAAATCCAAGGTTATTTTTAAATTGATTACTTTGCACTAAGCGCCGAGCACGTGGAAACAATAGAATATATTCTTGAATACAGAGATACTTGTTCTATTCTCCGAATGCATGTTAACTAAGCACAACAATGAATGCAAAATTATTAGCAACGATTTTTTTAAAACAATTCCTCAGGTTGGGGTATCATAGACAACCGCATACCAAGATTGCCTGATTTTTACTACCTCCGGTATAAGTGATCGTATTTCGTTGCTAAGCATAAAACAGGCGACGGCCTGAATAATACATTACAACCAAACCTGGCTAATTTCATAGTAGTCATGAATGAAGTCACAACCACGAATTGTATTAATTTCCAGACGTGCCGTGTGAATGCCTTTGAGAAGTGAACGAAATGAGCGGTTTCGGTCTGCATCGGTACGGAATCCCATCTGGACGCTTTTCTTCCTTCTCTCCGCTCTCGACATAAGCGCTGACTCTTGTGTTGAGAGGTGACGCTCAATCTTAAAATGAAGACATGGGCATACCAAGCTTGTTAAGGCAAAAGACTTTAACGCCTCATCGTTGTGGGCAGAAGGTTGTCAGGTTGTCAGCAGAAGCTTCTCAGCTAAGTTGTCACGCTTTTCGCGTGTGTCCTCAGGGATATGTGAGACAGTTCCTCCGTAACTTCCTTGCTTCAAATTCAACTTTTATTTTCTTGACTTCGGCATCTGTTGATCTTTCTTCTTCTCTCTCACTTCTTCTCTTCCTCTACAAACGGATGACGGGTTTCCAACGAGGTATGTGAAACAGTTACTGAGTAATTTCCTTTCCTCAAACACAATTTTCACCTTCTTCATTACGACCCCTCTTTCTCTTTGTTCTTTCACTCCCACTTCCTCCCTTCCTGTACGGTGCGGTTCAACCGTGCACCGAGATGACAGAGAATTACAGCGCTATTTCCTTTCCCCAAAAAGCGCTGTGTTCAAAGAGCAAGGCACCGCGCCGAACGGGCGGTGGCGTTCAGTGGACTCCATGGCAGCGCTACAACACGCTGTCGAGTTCCACTCTGAAAGGCGAAGCTTAAGCGTCATTAATTAGCAGTTATTAGTATTAGTCATTAAAAATAATTATACCACTATGATTAATTCGTCATTACTTAGTAATTAGTCAATCATTATGTGTGACGTCATCTAGTGGTGTCGTCACCAGTGCCACACAGGCAGTCAAAGTGGTACAAAAACGCTTTCGCCTCTACGCACTTTAGGCAGTCAAAGTGGCCCTGAACTTTTTCTTGTTGCTGCCGCGCCCTAATGCGGTATCCTATTTCTAAGTAAAGCCAAACCGTGTCTTCAACTTCAGCGCTCTTGAAAAGCAAAGAAGGAAACTCTGAACTTATCAATTTCGAACGGAATATCTTCGCAAAACTATAAATCGCATCACCAGCGGCTGTGTTCCAAAAGTGCGATAATTTATCTAATGCAGTTATGCCTTCTGCTTTCTGCGGTTACCTTATGCATTGTAGTATTATTGTGTTTTGGAATTTATTGCAGGGTATTTGCCAGCACAACATACAACGAACTCCCGAGACCAAGGAGTCTCGTCTCAACCGGGGCAAATGTTTAGTTTTTATTGGCTAGCATTTATATTGGTGGTTCCCTGCATTTAGCCATCGTGTGTTTTTTTAGTCTCTGTTGTGGCAGGCTGCTCATCTGCCCACCGAAGCGCGACCGGATCGCCGGATCCTGGGCCGTGCGGACTACCTGACACGTTAATGTGAAACGACTACTGTACCATCGCTTTTGCGCATGAAGCGTCGCTGTTTCTTCCGAACTCTGTCCTCTTACGGCACGAACCACCGCAAGTGGTAATACGTAAATGACCCCGGCCGCAAATTCGGGGCCGATATCATTGAAATGCTGTTACGTTTGTGCGTGATTACTTACTGGCACTCAACGCCATATCAGCGGCAGACAAACAGCTTGACAGAACGCATAAACCGAAAACTCTCCAACATACTTGCCATGTATGCGGACTCTGACCATAAGAACTCGGACACCATAGTGGCCTTCATCGCACACGCCTTCAATACCGCCGCACATGAAACGACCGGATGGAGCTAATTCTACCTCTTGTACGTTCGCCCCCCTCGCTACACCATGGACACTATCCTGCCATTTTCTCTAAGTGACAATCTGTGTATCAGTGAGATCTTGTCTTCAGCCGAAGAACCTCGTCGGATTGCCCACCAGCGATCCATTGTTTCTCAAGAGTGATTCAAGGACAACTACCACAGCCACGAGCGGCATGTTGTCTACGCACCGGACGATATTCTCTGGCTTTGGCGTCCATCCGGCGCCGCGGCTTCCACCAAAAGCTTTTGGGCCAATACAATGACTCTTACGTGGTTGTGGCCAGAATTAGTGTTCTCACATATCAGAATGCGCGCCTCACCATCTGGTCGCCTTTTCGCCGTTCCGTCTGAGATTACGTGCGTAAAATCATTAATAAATATGTTGAAGAGTAAAGGTGACAGTATAGAGCACTGAGGTACACCAGCCTTCCCATGAAGTATACCACTTGCGTTTTTAATCTCGTCTAAAACAACCATTTGCGATTGTTCGGTGAGATAGTTCTTGAGGACATCGTGAAATGGGCCCCTGAAACCGCTAGAATAGAGTTTCTGTAGAAGAATTCCGTGATGAACTGTGTCGAAGGCTTTAGATATGTCTAGAAACAAAGCAACGGAAAACAAATTTTGATCAAAAGCCGAAAACAGTTCATCCGAGAATTCCTCCAGAAGGGCTACCGTACCATGACCAGTAATGAAAACGACCTGTCGAGGCGACAGAATCGAAAATTTTTCAACAAAGGATGACATGGTTTTCAAAAGAGATTTTTCTATAACATGGGAAAGTATCGGCAACATCGAAATGGGTCGATAGCTGTTCATGTCATCTTTTTGTCCCCCTTTGAAAAGCCGATTACCTATCGCAGTTTTAAGCTCTTTCGGGATTCACGCGGTATCAAGAAAGCCGTTTAACATGAAGAGCAAAACATTGGGTATCGCTGCAAAGTTCCTCTGTAGTAGACTAGCTGATAAACCGTCAATACCAGGAGGCTTATTGCGCTTAAAGCTGAAAATTATTGCATAAAGTTCATTTTCTGAAATTCTAGGAAGAAAAGCGGATGCTGGGAGTGAATTTTCAAGCGTGGAATGAACGGCCTGACACGAGGATGCGTTTTCGGAAGCAAGTGCAAACAAATGGTTGAATCTATTTGCGACCTCGACCGAATCGCCTGGAAAAAAAGAAACCGGGGAAAGGTTTGCAGCGTTTTTACCACGAAGGTGGTTTATTAGAGACCATGTTTCTGCGGCATTCCTTGACGACTGGCGAAATTTTTGGAAAAAGAACTGGCGCTTCTTGGACCTTATTATAGCTACTACTCTATTTCTTGCAGCCTTGTAGTCTAGACGTAGGTTTTTATTTTTTGGGACATGTTTACATCGTTTCTAAAGCATGTCTCTTTATGAAATGGCATGCATTATGTCCGCAGTCAACCAGTTATAATCCTTTTTACGTTTCTTAATTACGACGCGCTTGGCATTATCTTCAAACTTCTTTATTTGGTTACAGAAGATGGTATAGACTACTTGCGGGGAATTAGAATTAGTTAGGGCCATCCAATTAAAACTGTTAATTAGGCTATCTAAGACCTTCTGGTCGATTACAGTAAGGTAAATTAAGTTATTGGGTGTGGTGGTTCGCTGAGCATTTGGCAGAGGAAAAGAAGGTGATGAGCCGCCGCGGTGGCTCAGTGGCCATGGTGCTCGGCTGCTGTCCCGAAAGACGCGGGTTCGATCCCGGCCGCGGCGGTTGAATTTCTTTGGAGGAGAAATTCGAGGCCCGTGTGCTGTGCGATGTCAGTGCACGTTAAAGAACCCCAGGTGGTCGAAATTTCCGAAGCCCTCCACTACGGCGTCTCTCATAGCCTTAGTCGCTTTGGGACGTTAAACCCCATCAACCAACCAAAAGAAGGTGATGAACGGCAAACGGCAAGATAGTGGACCGCAAAATGTTGCAAAATAACACAAGAAGCAAATGAGTAGTTGGGGGCTCGTAAGGCGATGTGGTCTAGACACGACGTTGTTAAATGGCCACCAGCTATTTCTTCACGGGTGGGAGCTGTTATCATATTTTCAACACCATACGATGACAGGAGGGACAAATAGTCGGATACGGAGCCAACTGCAGGACACAAGGTATTTATATTCAGGTCTCCTACTAAGCATAGTTCTTCCACAGAATTCCACGACCGTAGCAATTCCTCGAGTTCCAATAGAAAACGGATAACACTGTTGCAAGGTGGCCGATAAAAAGCTACGAAGCTCAGACATCGAGAGCCACAAGTTATCGTTAGCGCCAAGCATTCGGCATGAACAAAGTTCACGTCAATGGGTGCAATGTCAAACGTGCCTCTTACAAAGATAGCGATTCCGCCCCCTCGTCGACGAGGCCGCGTTACGAAACGGCACTGATAGCCTGGTAGTGAAAACGTGTGCATGCAGGTATCTGTAACATTAATTTCTGTCGGGACCAAAACGTCAACAAATCTGATTCCTGATGAGGCAGTTAGCTTAAATTCTTCCCAGTGCTTTCGGAGGCTTCTAACATTTGTGCTTACAATAGTAAATTCATTATCAGAGCTGTGACCAAATTTATCCTTGAAAGACTTAGAATTTGGGAGTTGGCAGCACGTATTGTCCACTGCAGATAGACAGTTTGATCCAAGTTGGCTGGTCTGATTATTCGGAGCAGAGACGAGCTTTCGGTCTTCTTCGCAAAGATCTTGCCACGTTTAACCCAGACAAATTTGCATTCCTTTTGCTTAGCCCTGGTCCTTGCACGCCAGAAACGATCTCGCTTCAGTCTAGTCAAGTCCTCGTTGAAAAATATCGTTTGGGTCATTCCAGGCTCGCAAAGATTTCCAAGCTTCCGGCGGGCTTCGAATAACTTTTCTGTGGAAGCAATGGAACTGAAGCGCACAAGAATCCTCGGGATAGAGTCACGCCTGCCCGGTAGACGAGGAATTGCTTCAACCTCCGACAGAGAAAAATTTTGCGCTTCTAGTTTTCCAGCGATCTCCCTAAGCACTTCCTTCCGATTTTCGTTCGCTTCTTCTTTGAGGCCATGGAATTCCATGTTCATGTTGCGACTCTATTGTTCACTCTCATTAGGTACAGCTTGTATCCTCTCCAGCTGTTCTGCTTGAGCCTGGACAGTTGTTCTCAGTGCGGATATTTCTTCATCTCGAGAACGTGCTTGTTCCTTGGCTGCCTTCATTTCAGCGAGAACTGAATCGTACTGTTCCGACAGAAAGGTCACACTGAGCTCTCCAGTTCATGAACTGTTTTGGTTAATGAGATCACTTCGGTTCGCAAAAGTAGCAGTGAATCAACCTTCGAATGTAGCTCCGGTAAGCATTCTAGGCTCTTTTTGATGTCTTGTAGTTCCGAAAGCAATGCCGATTTCACCCCTGTACCCTCATCGGCCTCGGCAGCGTCAGACAGAGAGTTGGAACCACCTACGCGTTTTCTTGCCGCTCTGCATGTCTTACATACCCACACGTCCCGTTTTGCGGTACCCATTGTGTTAAAGGTGTTTGGCGCAATTCCAGAACAATTTTGGCCCAGATGGTAAGAGTAATAACAACTAGTACAGGTCATGAATTTTCCATCCTCGGGTAGTGTCTGGTGACAGGTGATACAATCTGCCATTGTTATACAGGGGAAAGCGTACACAGGGCGCAGACAGGGTGCAATACACTGGGTGCAGTCAGCGGCAAATCAAAATTTGAGCGATACCAGCCAAAAAAATGACACGCTACCTTTTGAGATACAAATGTCAGCGTTGGGCCACGCACTCGCCGCTGACTGCAGATGATCCCCGTTGTCCACTGGCTTATGTAGTTTGCTGGCGAAGTCTTGTTTTAAGACGAGTTGGCCGCTTGTCGCCTGAATCAGCTGAATGGCCACCTCCGATTAAGGTGATAGTAGCGTCCGGGGCATCACGAGGGCAGCATCCAGGTCACCGTCTGTTGAGATACAAAGTGTCGGCGTTGGTCTACGCACTCGCCGCCGCCGAATAATAATAATAATAATAATAATAATAATAATAATAATAATAATAATAATAATAATAATAATAATAATAATAATAATAATAATAATAATAATAATAATAATAATAATAATAATAATAATAATAATAATAATAATAATAATAATAATAATAATAATTTTATTGCCACAACACATGGTGGTACATACAAACTCGGGCCTGTCAAAGCCAAGGGAGGCTTGCAGGACTAGGCCCGGCAAAATCGGCGAGCGAAAAGTAAAGGCAATAAAATATCACGGTAAGTGCACAAACACTGAAATACAAATACTAAGGAAGATACATTGTATAAAAGAGATGAAAAAAATCACATTGGAATTTACAAGTTTCTTGCATCTATTTAGAATAAAAACTTCACAGATTTCAGCATTTGTTTTACGGTGGCTTTAGATGTAGCGGTCAACACCTGATCAGGAAGCGTATTGAAGATTGTAGGGACATAAACACATCGTCTTGCTTTGTCATATCTGGTTACGTATCTGGCGACCGTGTAGCGTTGACAATTCCGTATTGCTCTAGCAGAAACTGCTCTCGTCTTGAAAGCAGTATTCCAAAAGTGCCGAAGAATAACAGTGTGCCTATATAAAGTTTCAAAGGACGGAAGACCAAGAAAATTAAACAAGTTTACATGAGGGGGAAAGGAATGTTCACAGGCGGTACTTTTCAACATATATTTTAGAAGAGCGTCTACCCGATCATGCCACCTTTGCGAAGAGTGTGCAAACAGTGTGATGCCATATCTAATAACACTGTATGCAAGTGCATGCATGATTGTCTTTTTTACCGATAAAGGTAGGAAAGATTTAACTGTGAACAGTAGCCATGCCGTTCTACGCAATCTGCCACAAACGTAAGCCATGTGACTATGCCATGAGAGGTCGCTATCAAAGTAAATCCCCAGATATTTTATGCAATCAGCCTTTTCAACATGAGTACAATGGCAGTCTTTATCATTGTGGGAGTGCAAAAAAACCGATTCACTCAGTACTGTTGCCTTCAATGGGTTTCTAAAACAAACCAGTTTTGTTTTTTGTTGGTTTACCAAAAGACCATTCATGGAAAACCAGTTCATTGCGATAGAGATATTTTCTTGCAGTAAAGCAACAGCACTTTTGTAGGAAATATGCTTCGTAAGTAAAACCGTATCATCGGCGTACTGAAAGACCAAGGCATTTGTTACTGCTGAGGCGAAGTCATTGATAAATAAATTGAAAAGCAATGGTGATAAGATAGATCCTTGAGGAACCCCAGCCCCCTACATCTGACCGCTGCTAACGGCTGTGGTGTAATCAAGGGCTACGACTTGTGAGCGATCTTCTAAATAACTTCTCAATAGGTCATGAAACGGGCCCCTAAATCCAAGCAGGTATAATTTTTGCAACAAAATTTTATGATTTACAGTGTCAAATGCCTTGGCGATATCTAGAAACAAGCCACATGCAAACAGATTGTGATCAAAAGTTGCCTACAATTCATCTGCAAATTCTTCGAGAAGTGAAAGTGTTCCACGACCTTCGATGAAACCAAACTGACGGTCAGACAGAATAGATAATTTTTTCACAAAAGAAGTCATGCACTCTAGAATAAATTTTTCTAAAATTTGGGCAAGTACTGGCAAAACGGATATTGGTCTATAATTTTCAAGGTTCTCTCTCTTGCCACCTTTGTGTATTGGTCTCAGAATCGCTGTTTTTAACATCTTGGGTATTGCGGCAGTCTCTAAGAATCCGTTAAGGATAAAAAGAAGGATATTCTCAAGACTTGCATAATTTCTCTGAAGTAGAGACGCTGCAATGCCATCAAGACCAGGTGGTTTGTTACGTTTGAAGCTGAAGATTATGCGCGCCAGGTCTGCTGCTGACAGTTTAGGTAAAAAGGCGGACGCAGATATGGTACGTGTCAATGAACATCTATCTTGTGGCAAGGATGAATTGGGCTGAGATACACTCGCGAAGTGCTTGTTGAATAATTCAGCTGTTTTTTGAGGACTACCTGAAGAAATATCATTAATAGACGACTCATTTCTGTCCACGCCCCTTAAATTGTTAATCAGTGACCAGGTTTTGGCGGGGTTTTTGGCAGCTAGTTTAAATTGCTCACGGTAATAATGCCGTTTAGCGGAACGAATAACCGCAACAGCTCTATTTTAAGCATGAAATGCTTTTAGCCCCCGTTATCGGCAGTGTGGTGACGTCACGCCGAGACCGAGAGCCATCATCCGGGCACTGAAATCCAGTCATCCGGGCACTGAAATCCAGTCATCCGGGCACTGAAATCGAGTCATCCGGGCACTGAATTCCAGTCATACGGGCACTGAATTCCAGTCATCCGGGCTCTGAAACGAGAACATCCGGGCACCGTACGAGACTTAACGAGATTTAACGAGACTCTGTAAGCCCTCCTACGCGACCGGCATGCAAGCGCCGGTTGGACTCCAAAGGAGTCACAAAAAATAACTGCTGCCAGTGTCTTCTCAATGTTTATCAAGATATCAGTCGCTGTGCGTTTGATAATGCACGGAATTATAATTTCCGATTTCTAATAACGCGTGCAAAAAGCACATAAATGCCACGTTACACTTCGTTGTCATACGTGATCCGGGGGAGAAGCGCTGCGTTCAAAGGGCAAGGCATCGCGCCGAACGGGTGGTGGCGTTCCTCCCTTCCTTTACGGTGCGGTTCGGGTGTCCACCGAGATGGCAGAGAATTACTGCGCCATTTCCTTTCCTCAAAAAACCTTGCGTTCAAATGGCAAGACATTGCGCTGAACGGGTGGTGGCGTTCCTCCCTTCCTGTACGGTGCGGTTCGGGTGTCCACCGAGATGACATTAGGCCCGTAAACATTTCATGCTTACTCTACTCTCGTTTACGGGAGAGGCAGAGATTTTTTTTGCGGCTCTGTAGTCGCTGCGTAGTTCATGATTTTAAGCATGAAATGCTTTTAGCTCCCGTTGTCGGCAGTGCGGTGACGTCACGCCGAGACCGAGAGCCATCATCCGGGCACTGAAATCCACTCATCCGGGCACTGAATTCCAGTCATCCGGGCACTGAAATCCACTCATCCGGGCACTGAATTCCAGTCATCCGGGCACTGAAATCCACTCATCCGGGCACTGAAATCCACTCATCCGGGCACTGAACTCCAGTCATCCGGGCTCTGAAACGAGAACATCCAGGCACCGTACGAGACTTAACGAGATTTAACGAGACTCTCTAAGCCCTCCTACGCGACCGGCATGCAAGCGCCGGTTGGTCTCCAAACGAGACAAAAAATAACTGCTGCCAGTGCCTTCTCAATGTTTATCAAGATATCAGTGGAGCTGTGGGTTTGATAATGCACGGAATTATAATTTCCGATTTCTAATAACGCGTGCAAAAAGCACATAAATGCCACGTTACACTTCGTTGTCATACGTGATCTCTTAGGGGCTTCGCGCATCGAAGCAAAGACGCACAGGGGCCCGGGGGAGAAGCGCTGCGTTCAAAGGGCAAGGCATCGCGCCGAACGGGTGGTGGCGTTCCTCCCTTCCTTTACGGTGCGGTTCGGGTGTCCACCGAGATGGCAGAGAATTACTGCGCCATTTCCTTTCCTCAAAAAACCTTGCGTTCAAATGGCAAGGCATCGCGCTGAACGGGTGGTGGCGTTCCTCCCTTCCTGTACGGTGCGGTTCGGGTGTCCACCGAGATGACATTAGGCCCGTAAACATTTCATGCTTACTCTACTCTCGTTTACGGGAGAGGCAGAGATTTTTTAGGGGCGCGTTTACACCGCTTCCATAACCAATCCCTGTATAAAATTGCCTTCATAATTGCTGCATTAAACCAGCTATGATTACGTCTTTGGTTTTTGCGAATGACACGCTTCGAAGCTTGTTCAAACATCTTTAATTGTTGGCAGAATAAATAATAAACTAAATCGGGGGATTAGACCTACATAATGCCGACCAGTCAAAGTTTCTAATTAGATTGTCTAATTTGTGTTGATCGACTATAGTTAGGCGCAAGTCGTTTTGAGCGACGTTAGAAGATGACGGCCCTAGAGTTTTGCAATTAGTACGGTCAAGGAATCGGCAAACGGTAAAGTAATGATCGGCTAGACGTTGAGTAATGACCGCTGAAGAAAGATTGCAGTTTGGAGCACGTATGTCTATGTGATCGAGACAAGACTGAACTAATCTTCCGCCAAGCACTTCCTCGCGAGACGGTGCGATGATAACATTTTCTATGCCGCAAGCTGAAAGAATGGCTAGGTAATCTACCACAACGGTTTTCGTGGGACATAATAATAATAATAATAATAATAATAATAATAATAATAATAATAATAATGATAGTAATAATAATAATAATGATGATAATAATAATAGTAATAATAATAATAATAATAATATCTTTTAATGCACATAGTAAATACAGAATAAAGAAACGGGCCTGTCAAAGCCTCTAGTTGATTGAGGGACTAGGCCCGGCAAAGTCGGCAGGCGGACGTGCAATACAAACATGAAATATGAGCATAATATTAACACAACATATCAAAACAATAACACGAAATGAGTAGTGATAAAGGTGTAACAGTTCTGGTAAATGACATCAACAAGAGATAAAAATAAACTGCAAGAGCCAACGTTAACACAATAGTAATTTAACACTTCGTGCCTAATCATGAAAATTTAGACAAATAAGAACCGTGTTACAATGACTGAACCATGATTTTTAATGCTTTTATTGATGTTGCGGAAAGCACCTCCTCTGGCAAATCATTAAAAATTTGGGGAACATAAACACAGCGCCTGGCTTCCCCATACCTTGTTGAGGAGCGCGGTACCTTAAAACGAATGGTACTACGTAGGCTTCGGGAAGCTACATGATGCACTTTGAAATTGCTGTCCCAGAAATGCCGTACCACTACAGTCTGTAGAAAGAGCGTTCGAAAGCATGGAAGACCAAGGGCTGTGAAAATGTTATCGGATACAGAAATAATAGAAACAATAGAAAGAAATAATAATAATAATAATAATAATTTTTTTAGTCCTCATAGTATACACGTGATAACTTGCCGGGCCTGCCGACGCCTCTACATGGCTTGTATGGCAGAGCCCGGCAGCGGGGCAGAATCTGAATTCAAAAACAAATGGTATGCGCTTGTTCGGATTAACAGACAGCCAAATATATTATTGGAGTACACACCGAAAACTCATAATTGTATCTAATAAATACGTTAAAGAAATACATTTTTTTTTCAGTTCAACACACTTTCAATGTATTAACATAAATCAGTCAGACAAATTTCATTTATTTATTAAAATAAAAGAAAAGAACACCACACTGAGCAATTCCATTGCGCACATACACAGAAAGGGACAAAACTGTATCGCATGCTCCGAAACATCATAAAATAGGCCAAAAGCACTATATACCACCTATTTTTGAAGTTTTATTAAAGCTCTTTTGATTCCGGATCGTGTAGTTTGTTGCAATACTGTCTCAGGAAGGTCATTAAAGGTCAGAAAATGTAGTATATTCTAAGGCGTTTCGGTAACGTGTTGTTAATAATAATAATAACCAGATCGAAACCCCCCATTTGCAATATTAGGCTGATTGCAGCTGCTGCTTGGGGACGTTTTCTGTTCCGATAAATGGACAAGAAATCGGCAATTACACCTCCTACAGAAGCCTGCCACAAGGTTCCTTTTTAGAACCTTGGTTACTTAATATCGCACTCATACCATTGGCGTAGAAGTAGCTGGCATACCACGGGCGCAGTTTATTATTTACGCAGGCGGTGTCACGATTCGGTCTACTCATAATAAGCATGAGACAAAAATGTTTATTTGAAAAGGCCTTAATTACTCAATCTGAGTACGTTCATGACGCCGGCCTGAAATTGTCGCCACAAAAGTGTTCACGTTGAAAGCAGGAATGCAGCAAAGCAATCGGCAGCGAAAACATTCACGCATAAGGTTCGAAATAAGTCACTACAAGAGGTAGACGAGTTGAGAGTTCTTAGCCTAGACGTTCATAAATCTGGCAAGCGAAACAATGGCTCCATAGGAAAGAAAAAGCAGCAGCGACTTATTCAATCTTGGTCAACGCGTTTCGTCTAGGGAACGAGGAGCCGGAATGGAGATGTCAAGACGTCTTGCACAATCGGTGCTTCAGCCCAGGATACTATATAAGGCACTGTTTCAACGACTGACGAGATGATAATGTGCCGAGTTGGAAACTGTAAATAGGAATTAAATGTGCATCATCACGGCGTTCTCAAACCTTATCCGAATCCCGACTCTCCAGGAATTAGCGAAGCTGAACAGATTGACAGGATTAATTGAACAGCGAGAGAAAGCATGAAATCCGAAGCGAAAGTAAGTTATGTCCATAGCATCTTTGTTCAATCCGGTGACTCCTGTGCATGGAAATTCACGAGTATTACGATGAACAAGATGATTACAGCTCGTAAAGAGAAGCCGAGAATTCGACCTCTGGTTGATGTATGGCCAAGGAAAGTGTATTGCACATACGGAGGCGTCAACTATATTGAAAGGCGTTCGAATAGCACCGACGAGCCCGAAATACAGATAGCTAAACATACATCATGAATAAGAATATTGCTGCCGAGACCCACTTGGGACCAAACTTTACGCAATTCACGATGATATGGAGGCCACGGCCATAAATGAGATAATCTATAACACAATCTCATATATACAGAGACTCTTTAGCTCCCATAAAACAACTGAAAAAGTGACAAAGAAACCATGTGTAACTCTTGAGATCCATGCACTCCATAAGAAACAAAGATACGCATCTAAATGCACTGGGCACAAGACGATGCTGAGTTCAACGAGAACTGCGCGCGATAGACTGACAATAGAAGACACACACACAGCACTGGCATGCTGAGAACGCTGAGAAAAAGGTAGTTAACCTTAGACACAAAGTTGAAAACAATAACACATCCCCCGCAACGCTTCCTTTGCTCTGCTCCTGTTCTGCCCTCCCCATCTTAGTAAGCTGATTAAGGAAAGTACACGCGCCCTCATTTAACCGTGCGGTTTCCCCCTCCCTGATAAATTAACGAGATTGGATGCGGTATCTCTCAGGAGATTAAGGGATGGGCGGCGCTTTTATTGTGGTTTGGGTGCCGTTGGGGCTCTCAAGGCGCCGGCGTTCTCCGCCGGTTGCAGAGGTGGATGCTCGCCACCTGTTGTGGACGTGTGCAGGAATAACAGCTTCAAAAACACGGATTTATAGCAAGTGCGACGAAAGGCAACAAAGGAGAAGGATTAATCCAAATGCTGACTGGCAGCATGAACACCAGAAGCCTTCTCCAGTTCGTGCCCGAAAATACCTTACATGGATTCCTGCAGCATATTAAACCCAAATTATTCCGTTATGACAGGTTTGTGTAAGAAAAAAACACTACTTCCCTAAATATTGAGACGCTCCTTAGCCAACCCAACCGCCTACAAGTTGTCATTTGAGCATTCTGTACACGGGGCATTCGGTGAACGCGTAACTGGACATCATGGCACTTTGAGTTCGAGATAACAAAACCACTTACTCACTGTTTACTGCGAAACTTTGCTTGAAATAAAGCGAAACTGCGTACAACGAAACTATTGCCCTTTGCCATGACACGAGGAACACTGCGTCCTCAGCTGCAGCTTTTTATTGCTGACATAGGCGGTCGGTCTTTCATAGAGGATATAACTGGTGGCAACGCAAAATGAACAAGAGAGGAGAAGCCTCAGGGTGAATAGCCAAAGTGTGGACAACATGATTTGAAGACGTCTGCTCAAGTCCACTCTTTGAAACACTGGATAAGCGCTCTGGAGAACTCGCTTGCTTTGTTTGCTTTTTATGTATTGTTTTGATGAATTCATTCTTTTCCCTTTTTTGCAATAACTACAAACAGCACGTTCAAAACCCATTTATACTGACAAAACGGCACACAAAAATGTCTATTAAACTTCGCGTGCTTAACAGTGACGCGCTGGCTGCTACGTAGCAGCACAACCAGAACTCAAGTTGGCTCCAAAAAATTTAAAAAGTGAAATGGCACAGCAGTTGTTAAGATGAACGAAGCGCATACATAACGAGTGAACTGCTCGCCCAAAAACGTACTATAAAATAGCTATCGTCGGCCCAACAAAAGACGCCTTTCCATTCTTACGAATTTCATTTAAGAGAACCGAATAATCAGTGCCTTTCATTTGCTTCTTCATTTCTCCTGCCTCTGATTTTCTTTATGCTTATGCACGCTGCAATGTCGATCTCGGCAGGAACAGCAGTGAGAACGCTACTTAGTGAATGTTTTTCTTTCTGACTGCGTCAATATTTGCTTGGTGCAAATGACGCGTACATTATCGAGAAAATTTTATCTACACATGGGGATCTATTTCTCGCTACTGAGCCCATACTTATCACGTCAAGAGCGGAAATGGCTCCTTGATGGCCGTTCGGATGAATGTGAGCATTTTCCCTAGCCAGAAGTACCCGCATGAAGAACAGTATTGACGCAGAGGTGGTTAGCTTTCAAAAGTGTACCACGCTGGCGACCCTAGCGTTTCATTTTCGTCCTTTCTTGGATTATAAAACCGAGGTTGTTACCCATAGAAGCATCTCTATCACCAGAACGCATTTATGTATCCACAGAGACAAATATTCCAGACAACGTAAAGACGTCCTGAGTTTGACCTCAGAATGTTCAGGAGTAGCACCTCAGGATGACTCTTATGTAATACCCTGTAAAGAGTCCTTAATGGTCCAACAAATGATGCGGACTTTAATGATTACATCCTCAGAATATCTGGAACTGGTTTGCAAGCCTGTCCATTCGGCTTACTAATGATTTTTGAGTCAAGTTTGGGTGTGGTTTGAGTAGTACGTCAAGATATATATCAAGAGCTTTTTCTTCACGTGAATGCAGCACTCAAGTTAATAGGCGAGAAGATACCGATGATAAGCAAAACGAAGAGGCACAGCACGGGTTTACTACGCCCACGTCTGCAGACATCTATATAGCTCTCTGGTGCTGTACTCTGCTCCCTGAGTTGCAAAAATGAGTGTCCCAAAATCAACAGTCCAACCTCATCAGAAGCATGCGATATAAAAAGATTAGGTGTAACAGCAAACATATTTTAAGGCATATCCTCAAGGCATGTTATTTTTGGGGTGACAAAGACTTCCTTCATACAGCAAACATGATTTAAGACATTACTCAATCCAGATAAGTTTTGGGATCACAAAGGTTTCCTTCATTAAGTGTTCATGCAGTTAACATGTTACTGTTGCTATTGGCTGCTAACATCGAAGAAAACCCCGGACTTAACACCCGGTCCTCATCTCAACAAGCATCTCTCGATGTCACCTCTACGTTGCAAGAACTAAAAACCGGACAAGCTACCTTCGTAATAGAGTTGAAGTCAGTTCATTCCAAAGTAACCGAAAACGACAAAGTGCTTCAAGACATAACAGAAGGAGTAATTAAAATAGAAAGCGATTGTTCTTCCTTGCGGTATTTGAAAAACGACGCCGAAAACATGCAGGCAATCGCGAATGAAAATAACCAGGAAATAGATAGCCTGTCAGGCAGAATCGACGAGCCGGAGAGTCGCGCTCACAGACCCAAGCTTGTTTTTTTTTCCGCCTAAAACATAGTGACAAAGAAACATGGTCGCTGCCCGAAACACCAGTGCCTAACGTGCGCCCCTCGAAACTGGACAACTTTATATAAGGGACGTTGAAAGATTGCACAGAATCAGTCAATTCGATTCTAATAAAAACAGGCCCATTATTGCTTGCTTTTCCTACTTTTAGAATAAAGAAAACTTGCCTTCCAACGCAAAAGAATAGAGGTTCAGATAACAGCATATCTGAAGATTTTTCTTCGCACACTCGTATTGCGCGCAAAACACAAGCTGCATTCAATTTGCTGAAGCACAAAACCGAATAAAACTTCGCTATAACAAACTACTTATCGGCGAAGCCACACACGTTTTCGACGACACTTCCCAACAGATAACTTACTCAATCCTTAGCTAGCGTGGCTTGCTCCTGCGAAACGCAACAAAAATCGCACCCTGAATTACCTTTTTTACGCTAACGTTAGAAGTATCGTGCCAAAACGTGACATAAACTGACTTATACTTAGACTGGCTAAACCCATCAATAGCCGATAGCGAGCTGTCATCTTGTCTCCCCAACTTCGACATATTTCGACGCGACAGTATCAATAATCGTGGCGGTGGAGTACTAACAGCTGCACGCAACAAGCTGCAGTGCCCTCTTTCCTACATCCTATCATTTTAGAAACACCGTTCGTATCGTGTAACGCATCGTACCCGCCATTTATTTTCGGAGTTTGTTACCGCCCGCCAGAACACGAACCAACTTTCGTAATGTACTTTCACGAGGCCCTTAAGCAAATTACAACTTAACATCCTCACGATCCTATTGACTGTTAGGTGATTTGAACCTTACGCTCCGACTTCCATCCGACCTACCTGGACGTGAAGAAACTTTACTGTGTCGCCTGTGGCTTGGTGTAGCTTTCACCAACCATTACTCTTTCTCAATCGGAATGGCTGATAGCCCTACATGTGCCATCTGCGGGTATGACGAGACTGTATCCCGCATTTTTTGTGACTGCCCTGCCAACAGCGCCGAAAGGCAGTCTCTCAGCCGTGCGCTTGAGCGTCTAGATCCACGCAACTGACGGAATCTCGGCCACTGGCCGCGGCGATCGTCGGCGGTGAAGGGCTCCAAGGCAATTCTGCGCATCTTGCGAAATTCTGGCCTGCATGTTAGGCTGTGACTTAACGAACGCTGACTTTCCATGTGTCTTAAATTTTCTGTGAGTCTCCTTGCTGTTTCATTTTCTTTGATCCCCTCTTCCCATTCCCCCCGTGTAGGGTAGCAAACCGATTATTCTTCCGGCTAACCTCCCTGCCTTTACATTTATACATCCTCCTCCTCCTTAACCTTCCTGAGAAAGTATGTTCTAATTTGCCAAAAGTGTTATCGAACCACAACACCAAAAACAACTTTGAAATTTCACGCGTAACGCTAGGATTATGTCGTCTTATTTCTAAACCAACTAGACAGACTGACCGTTCGTCTGATATCTTTGATTTGTTGCTCACGTCACAGCGCGATCGCCTTGCATTCACCACTTACTCTGAGACTACCCTGCTCTCAAGCGCACAAGGATCCGGCACCTGAAGGCAGCTGGTCTTTCAGCGCCCAACCCTGCTTCATATATTACCTTGGCGCAGGGACCATATTGGGACCAGTATTGTAGGCAAAGGTAATAATTGAAACCACTTAGCCCCAGTTCGTATCGTAAGGTTGAATATTAGTGAAAAGCATGTTCGAAAGGGTTCGATGGAAGCGTTCTGTGAGGCCACTGGTTTCGGGGTGGTAGCGAATGTTTTTTCGTGGGTGGTATTCGAGGCATGAAGAACTTAGTCAAGGATTGCGTAGAGGAAATCCTTGCCCCGGTCGCTAAGCAGAACAGTGGGGCTCCGTGCCACAGAAGAATGCCGTGCAGAAAACAATGGCCTATCCCGGCAGCGCAGCCTGAGGGAAAGGTAACAAATGGTAGCAGGGAGTCGCAGTTGGCTTGGTTAGGTTGAATTCAGCATCCAGTACCTTTCCTTGACGTTAATAGACGTTTCAATCCCAAGCATTGATGACACAAAACTTATATCGGGTGCCGTAAGCGCGCATATAAGTGACCACTTTATGATACCGTAACTGACCCCTTACTCGTCTCTCCCGCTCGAAGCACAACAAGATATTCCCGTGAGAATAAGCGAGAACTATTTCAGTCTGGATAAACAGACACACATACACTCTAGATTCGCTCTCAACCAGTACTCATTGTTCAAGGTGTGCGCAATATTTAGGTCCAATGACACTTGAGGCGCGCTTTTAGCGTCAAGTTTTAGAACTTTCGAGCAAGTTAAAATAGGAACTTCTTGAACATTGACGGGCTTCACATACGACCGGTCAAGCAAGTTCTAGGTCTTATCTTCACTGAACTTGATGTTATCTTAGTCTCAATTTTCTGCATGGAAATTTTCCGACCAGTTACAAGCTGGAAGGGTAAAGGGTTCGCATGAAGGCGATGACAGAAGGGAAATCTCTAGTTAGAGAGATATTTCAATTTCGAAATTTTTTTTCTAAAGGTCCGAAAAATTGTTCCATTCTTGAGTGAAGAACACCAAGTAATCACACATCCGCAATTTATGTTTGCAAAAGGGCTCTCTACCGAAACTGCCCTCTTAACACAGAATGAAATATTATGAGACGTGTTTGAGCGATAAATATGCGCCATGGGCAACAGACTTTTCGAAGACCTTAGACACCACTAAGAATAACATCTGTTATCAAAAATTCACACGTTAAGGTTTCCGGGGTGTTTTTCTTCAATTGCTATAATGCTAACTTTAGTGTAACTGCTAGAAATATGTTATCAATAATCATTCAACCGATGTGCTACCTGCTATCTGGAGCCCGCAACAAGCATATATCATCAGTCTACTATAATCTGTCCAAAATCGCTCCACGAGGTTCATTCATTCTGCCTATTCATACGACATCAGTGTATCGTCACTTAAACGACAATCAGGTTTATCAACTCTTGCCCATCGTCGTCGCATTGCTTCTCTTAGTCTGTTTCATAAGTTTTTTTACAGTTCCCTCGGACAACCACCCTACATCACACCGCCCGCTCGCATATCTCATCGCACCGGCCATCCACTGCAAGTGTCATGCCAACGCGCCCGCACCGTGACTTTTTCCGCATCCTTTTTTCTTCGCACTGCTAAAGACTGGAATGGCCTTCCCCACGAAGTTGATGCCATCACCTGCCAATCAAGTTTTGTGAACAATTTAAATATGCATTTCATAAATATCATGTAAGCAATCATATTCAACCTATATTTGTACTCCCACCCCTTATGTAATACCCCCAAAGTGGGGTCTTTAAGGTAATAAAGTGAAGTGAAGTGAAGTGAAGTAATGAAAGTTCGCGCAAGTTCGAGCTCCTCAGACATGAGACGTTGTTCTCGAATGAAGCCATCTTTTTTTCGAACTCCAGTGTAAAGTATTAATCCTGAAAAGGTCTTCCCAAGACAACAATGAATAAAAAGACTTAGCTCCGACCACCTCTATTTTCTACACTCGCACTCAAACCTCACTTTTATAACCAATCAACAGATTAGATCCTGGCACAAAGAACCCTTTACTGAAGCAAGACACTTCGTTTCGTTGTCTCGTTTCTAAGAACTGAGAGCAGTTTTTCAGCCGGTTTAGGTCACTACAAGCGTCACTTCTCATGCAAGAGAGACTCTTAGAGTTCCTTTGTATTGTACTTAACAAGTGCGCTTTTATTCTCGTGACGCACATCCACAGCAGCTACTGTTTGTCCATTATGTGCACTGGCGCTTCCTAACTTCAAAGCCTCTTTATTTATTTCTCTTGAATTTGTTTTCACTGATGCACGTGGGATTTCACGGCCCTGCGAATCAAACAATTCACGCGATCCATCGTAGCTTTTCGCATATTTTTTTTTTTACTGTTTGTCCTGTTACTCTTTTTTATGCCGTTGCTGCGTATTGTCCACCAGCTAAAGACATCTAGCTTCTAGAGTGGTATATGCGGCCAACACCATTCCTTTATGCTTGCTTAGTGAATGGCGGGTGAGAATGGTTGCGTGTGATGGGTGGTTCAGTCTCAAAATGCACTGTGCCCTAATTACCAAGAGCCTCCTCTTCGGACCTGAAACTAAGTCATGAAATGAAATCCATATTCTCAAGCCTTAGGCGTTGGAATTGTTGCGGATTTTGATTTGTGTGTCGAGGGCTGCAGTAACGCAGTAAACACGAATTTATAAAAACGACATCGAAAGAAGCATTGACGGATTACAAATAACGGCGCTTATTGAAGACGGCACTGAGGACGAGACAGACTTCTACGCCTCCTTCTCTGTCGCGTTTTCGACCAGCGCAGTGATTTCTTTTTCAATAGGTACCAGCCAGCCCTATTATCCCTCTTCTCATATAAACTCCCCGCAACACTGCCTTAGTGTTCACTTAAGAGCGTTAGATGCAGGAGCTTCAAGTGCTTGCTCCAGTATTGCCTGTAAACTTCTAGATGAGGATGATGATGATCAAATAACTTTATTTGCACGCGTCAAAGAATCACAGGGCGCAGAATAGTTGAATCCTGACCACCGTCATATTCCTCTTCGTTCCACAGGTTAGGATCTCTTGGTATCCAGCTGTGTCCAGGTGTAGATGGATTACTTTCTTTCGGTCTTCTTTCTGGCTGGCCGTTTGTGGCTGGCGTTCAGGACTCTATATTCCTTTCTGGTTCATGCACACCATGTCGAAATCAAGTGGATGAGATCTGCAACTTCGTTGCACACATCGGGTCATATATCGCCGGGCGTCATCTGCTTAGTGCTAGTAGGTTGGGAAAACTCCCCGCCTGTAACTTTCTCCATATGATTCTTCCTTTTTCCTGATGCCTTTGCCTGCTCGAGGTAGTGCCAGTCTTCCTAATCTGTGATGACTATGAATATCTTGGCTTGCTTTCAGCACCACTCTCGCCTGAAGGGGCTTTTTTCTTGACGAGACCAGACTTTGTGTCTCTTCGGGCCAATGTATGCGCTATCTCGTTTTATCGCAGGCCCTCGTGGGCCTTAGTCCAGATTAGTTTAATTAACTGTGACATTGTCGCACCGGCTGCCAGAATTTTGACTCCTTCGAGAGATACCCTGAGTGCGTTGTGGATCCGGGTAGCTGATTTTGGAACTGGTTAGAACCACCCTTACATTAGCCATTGCCCTGCATCTAACTCAACAAACAAGTAGAAGACAAAACCCAAACATAGCAGGTATTTCTTTTCCCGTTAAAATTCCTTTTTAGACGCAAGGAGCGCCACCTGCCTCATGCATTTTCCTATACCATTTAGATTTACAGCCACCTTCGGTATATCCGGTGGAGAGTTTTTTGAAGCGAAAGCTTTACTACGGGTCATCCTGCTTCGATCGCCGGGTGCCTAGTTTCAACCTTTAGCACGGCTGCCTAGTTGGCGTTTAGCGAATGAAAGCCGGCCTGCAGCTCAGCTTCAAAAAGTGGCACTTTGCTGCTCGCGAATTAACCCATTTAGACAACGTTGTGTCAAAGGAGGGTATCCATCCCGACCAAGCTAAACATTGTGTTGTGACTGCTTTTGCCAAACCTACCTCGATTAGGCAACCGCGTAGCGGCTTAGACCTCTGTTCTTATTTTCCGCGCTTTATTGCGAACTTTTCTTTGTATGCTTCCTCTTTAACTCAGCGCCTTGACAGCAACCTGGATATCTCGTGTTGGTCTCCAGCATGCAACAATGTCTACAACCCCTTGCGCACTCTCCTCACAGCACCATCCATATTGTGCCACTTTGACCAGCGAGCACCAACCGAAATACACACGGATATCATTGGTATTGGTTTTGGCGCTGTGCTCGCTCAGCACAAATCTGGGTTAGAAGAATATGTATTTGTTTACGCCATCCGCATCCTGACTAATGCGAGTCCAACTACTCCGTTGCTGATAAAGAGTGCTTGGCCATCGTTTGGGCACTCTGCAAGTTTCGCGCTTTCCTCTGTGGGGGTTCTTTTGACGTGTCCATGGACCACCATCCTCTTTGTTCGCTTTTTTCGTTAAAAGAACCCTCCAGTCGCCTGGCTCTATGGGCTCTCTATCTCTAGAATGCATCTTACGCATCGTCACCTTGTCATGTCCGGAAGCATCAGAGAGCTGATGCCTTGTCCCGTTCCCCGCTACAGGCCGAGATTGACCGCCTCTCCAACCACGAAGACACTGCGCCTTCACTCATAATCAGCGACATTCCTTCAGAGCAGCATAAAGATCAATGGATGCCCTCTCTTCACAACTTTCTGTCCGCTCCATCTACGGTCCCGGCACATCGCGCTCTTCGGTGCCAATATTCACATTTAGCCATTAGCGATAAGCTCCTTTATCGGCGTAACTACATCTCTGTTGGACGTAAATGGATCCGCAATGGAGTCACGCAGAAGCATCCAGGGAACACACTCGCATCTGTCTCAGGTAGAACTGGCGCACCATGTAGAACTTAATTCTCAGGTACCACCGCTGGTGCCCGCCTGCCAACGCCGTAAGCAACAGCCTCATCGCACCGCTGGGGAACTGCAGCCACTACTCTGTCCGTCTGGCCCCTTCGGCCGAGTAGGAATCGATTTATGCGGCCCTCTGTCGTACACTGCCCCTGTCAACCGCTGGGTTCATTGCTGCCATTAATCACATAACCAGGTATGCTGAGACCGCTCCGCTTCCGGCTGCTACAGCTCGCGATGTGGCATCGTTCATACTGCAGCGTTTTATTCTCCGCCGCGGTGCTCCTCGGGAACTCCTCAGTCGCGGAGGACACACCTTCTCGTAGGACATCTCTGAAGCTCTGCTTGTCGATTGTGACTATAATTCATGGGACTACTTGTGCTGTCTACCATCCACAAATATATGGCCTAACCAAACGCTTTAATCGCACCTTTGGTGGCATTCTTGCCATGTACGCCGCTGCCAACCACACGAAATGGGACCTCGCTCTCCCCTATATAATGTATCTCTAACACTGCTACACAATCAACCATCGGCTTCTCTCAACTCTTTCTGCTTTACGCCCGGCATCCCTCCCCTCACATCAACACAGTTCTCCACTACCGCCCTTCCGCATTTGAATGCACCACTGTCTCTTAAGCTCCCCAGCAGGTCTAACGGTTGCTCACGACAGGTGCTCAGGGGCATCCCAAACACAGCCATGACGAAGGCATGCTTGCTCAGGCCTTTCCACCCGGTTCACTCGGGCGGCTGTGGATTCCTCTCAGTGCTCCCGGCATTTCCAAGACACTGGTTTCGAAATATCAAGGCCTCTACCACAACCTGGGGCGCACATCCACACTTAAGTACATCATTTAGCCACTCAAACCCTCTGCCGATCTTCACCGCTGTGGCCTCGAGGCTAAACATGTTCAACGGCTGAAGCCGGTTGTATTGTCGGCACCATGAGTCGCCAGGATGGATCCTTTTCTCCCCGCGGCCATCGTGTAGAAGGTGGGCTTTAGCCCAGCCGCACTGCCATCCCTCCGAGGGATAACCTGCTCAGCCTGACCGACGGCCGACCACCATTGCTTCAAAGTTCCTTCGTCTTGTAAGGGTGGCTTATTTGTTGACGCGGCTTTCGTCGTCCTTAGAATCCCCAAATAAACAACCCTTGCAATTTATTTATTTGTTTATACATTGCAGCCTCTAGCGATGAAATTGCAAGATTGGGATGGAATATAAAAAACAATACAAATAACAATTCAATATAAGTAAACAAAGCAATCATACAACAATAGGAATAGGCTTTCCAGATTTCTTCTAACGATAACGATAGGATGTTCCGTGGTAAGGAATTCCAAACTTCAATGCCATGATGGATAATGCTACACTTATAAAGAAGTTAGTGCGGGGATAAAAAGCGAAATATTTTGGACATTGTGGCTAATTGTAGAGGTCAGATTTAAAAATGCGAGATAACAATCTAGCGAAGAAAAACGAGGTGAGGTGACAAAGGTGTACATGAGTTTGAGGCGGACCAGTCAACGACGTGCGGCAAAAGCGTTGCTTGTGCAGCAAGATGCGACCAGATTTCTCTCAATTGATCGCACGCAGGCGGTGCCGACTCTGCATTGTTCCACAATGTTGTCGTAAGTTTGCGCGTGTATTTCGAAAGTTTCGTATCAGCTTTAAAGTCTGTGCAGCTGAGAGCGGCAGGCATACGGTTCGCCGACCCCTAAAAATGATTGTTGCTTTCACTGATACCGTGTGATTCAGTTCTTTGTGGGAGCAAGTAAAGCGAACAAAAAGTTTGGGTTGGAAGCTCGATTCCCTGTCTCCTGCTCGCTAGACTGCCGTCACCACTACATGACAATAGAGTGATCGCTATTCTTAGCACTTAATTTGCGTCTCTCTCCTGGCTGGTAAAAAAAATGATGATGCCAAGTGTTTTGTCTTCTTTCGATAGCAGCCTGCGAATAGCTGCGACGTATTGTGCCACAGCTATTTACTGCTATTCAGAGCTATAGTTTCGAGACAGAGTTGCATAAGCTTCATTTACTTAATCGAGAAGAATTTCATTTTGAGGGGTGCCATGAATATCGAGATGAAGCCTTCGGCTTCGTCCTTCATGGCTGTTCTGTACAACCTTTAGTTGAGACACTTAATTCGAATCACATTTGCTTTCCAAGATTGTTTCCCTCTCTTTTCATCAACTTTGTTAATTTCTCTTCAGCACCAAGGCTGCTGAAGAGCAAAGTTGTTAAATTCAGCTGAGCGCAACTCACTTCAACTATCAATCGAATTACAAATAATCCACCTCATTCTACTCCTAATCTTCACTAATATAACAATTTCTCTGCACAAATCCAGCCTAACCCACTCAACGACAATATTTAGGGGCACCTGGTGAAACAAGCCCCTAGCAAGAAATAGCATGGTGCGCAGCTTATACAATAAGAAGCGTATCAGGAAATATGGAAATATGCTCATGACAAGGTCACGTGGGTAAGTTCACTTCATTCATAACATTAAAGACTACATCATCCGTTCAGCTCTCTGGTAAATTTGACATAGATTAAAATTTTTCTTGGGTTAGAATTTTGCACGTGCAGAAGAATAGCCTTATTTGGAAGCCCCTTTTAAAATTTCCTTTGGTCTGTGTGCGTCGAAACAGTTTCGTTACTTATAGTTATAGTGATAATTATGATTATCTATGCAGGGCAGAGTTAATTCGTAGGTAAAAATACGGTAGGTAAAAATGGAAGATCGACACTTTGAGAGCACTTTTTTGATTCAGCGGATGGTGGTGCATGACCATTCTTTGTTAGTGGAGCGATTTTTCTCGCTAATTCCGCTACCAAACTAGACTGTAGCCTCTGAAATATGTGCGGAGCTCCCAGCAATTTTTAACATACATGGAGGGACAAGCGGTTCCTAGCCGCACAAAACAAAGCAATAACAGGTCTGTCATACCCTTAATTGCCCTTCAACCGAAGCGATTAATTTGTGGTAGAGAATCCACCTAGAATTCAGCAGGTGCTAGGTTCGATCCCCAAGGGCACCTGGTATCGGCCGGTTTTCTAATAAATAGCAGATTTCAACTGGGCTGCTGGTGCTTGGCTCTTGTGGAGTCAGATACTTGGAAAAAGGGTCCTGGACCGAAGAGTTGTGTTCACCGGCCACTGATTTGTTAAGCCGTCAACCAACGCTAAATCCGCTTCGTGCCGTAAAACCCCGCTTGTGGCATTAATAATTAAGTACCCAAGCAAGGTACTAGAGTTTTTTGTGATGAATATGCAACATAAACAACAAGCATTGACGTGAAGGCTGCAGCTGCTGGCCCTCCATCCTTGTGTTTTGCATTAGCGCGTTGGAGCGAAGAGTGGTGTGTTGTTGAAAGTGCGTGAATATGTAATATGGCTGCTTTAGATAAGTGTTTTTATTAATACCGGTACAATCATTGTACATACAGTGCAAGAACATTAGCCTGCAGATTTTTCGGCGGGTTGCTAAAGTCTTCCAACCAATATTGTGGTGAAGTTCGGAGGCCTTTGTATGAAAATTAAAATTTCCAGTCACAAACCTTGCAGCACGTTTCTGTACCCTTTCTAACTTGTCAATGAGTGTACCCGTGAAAGGGTCCCATTGTACACATGCATATTCTAATACTGGCCTGACATTTGTTAAATATAATGTTTCTTTTGGTACCTGGAGAGAGCTTTTAAATTTCCGTTGGAAAAAAATACAAAAGACGAGAAGCTTTGGCAGTTATCATGTCAACGTGGGCTGTCCAGTCGAGGGATGCTGTGAGTATAACACAACGATATTTAACCTTATAAGTAGTTGGATAGTGTCATGGTTTAAAAGGTACGATCCAAGAATTTTCTTTTTTTTTGTAAATTGCACATGAAAACATTTAGATACATTCAATTCCATGCCCCACTTCAAGCACCACTCGCAAACTTTGTCAAGGTCAGCCTGTAATACACAAAGATCATCAAGGCACGCGACAGGGGAATACAAAACGCAATCGTCAGCATACAGTCTAAAAGTGGATCTGAGGCCGACAGGTACGTCATTGATGCATATGAGGAACAGTAATGGTCCGAGCACCGAACCCTGTGGCACTCCAGATAAAACATCCACAGGCGAGGATGATGCCCCTTTGATTACCACCTGCTGCTGGCGTGCCCTTAAATAATCTTTTAGCCAACCGAACAGATAGACAGGGAGACCAAGGCATGACATTTTTTTTAGAAGAAGGTGGTGCGGCTCAACGTCAAAGGCCTTCTTAAAATCTAGAAAAATAGCGTCTATCTGAAAACAGTCGTTTATCCCGGATGCAATGTCATGAATGAACTCAGCTGCGTTGCACCTGACAGCCTTGACCGAAAGCCATGCTGCGCGGATGTGAAAAAAACTGTTGTCTTGAAGGTATTTTACAAGTCCAGAATAGATTATGTGGTGCAGGGTTTTGCAACAAACAGATGTCAAAGATATGGGGTGGTAATTGGAAACCTGGCTACGGTCACCCTTTTTGTGAACTGGTGTAACATTGGCTATTTTTCAGTCTATAGGTAGTTTCGCGGTCTGTAGTGACTTGTAGAATAAAGTAACCAAAAAGGGACTGATATGTTCTGCACAGTGCTTTAGAATATAGTTAGGAATGCCGTCAGGACCTGGTGCGGAATGCGCATTTAGGTTTTGTAGCAATGATTTGACACCTGGATTGGTTATAACCATATCTGGCATTGCATTAAGCTGTTCCTGCTGGGGTAATCTGACTGTGCAGCCTGCTCATGCTCCCCCCCCCCCCCACCCCGCCACCAGATAGGGCCGGTGTAGTTTCGGCTACTAGGCTTTGTTCCGGTGCAATGCAAGCAGTGGGGATGGGGAACGGCCGGGACCCATCCCTTGGGGATGCAAAACCCCATGGGAGCGGCAGCGACTCCCAGACGACTGTGAGGGCCAGTCGCGCGCGTGAGGTCCGATGCCTGAGTGGAGGCAGGCCTGGATTTATACTCAGGTTGGACCCACGAATTCCGGCCCGGTAGGCATGTCCAAAGATCAAAAGGTTTTCAGATACATGCTACCTTCCTCCGCACGCGGGGTCGTGCAACTCTGGCTACCGACGCGTCGGTTTCTGGTTACGGAGAAACCACGGCCGCGCGAGGGTTCATAGTGGCCAGGCTCTGAGGACACGGCGCCTCGGGGAAGCGGCCTCATGGCCGGCCGCAGGCTTAACCGCCTTGCGGGACGCCGGGGATGGCGGCCTAGTACGACCTCGGAAGAGTCTTGCAAAAACCGTCGATGTTGTGGAGCACCGGTGGAGTAGGCTCGGGTCATATTACCCTAAGCCACGTTCTTGGTTAGTGGCCCGGTCGCGCGGCCTTGAACACTCTCTCCTCAGTAGGAGAAGAGCAAGCTAGGGGAGGAAATAAGTGCATGGATGGATGGTAGGAAGCACAGATGGGTCCCCACGGAGGGGTCAGTTCTGAGGCCGCGAGGCCGTTGACGTTCTGGGCCTCTACTGGCCGGACCTGTCACACATAATTCCGCAGTTTGAAAAACCGCGAAAAGCACTCGATGGGGAGTAGCCGGCAGGTTGGAAAAGCCTCCTAGTGTCGTGGAGGAGCCCCAGGTAGCTACTTACCCCGTGTTAGGTTTTCCTGTCTCCGACGGTCGGAGCCCGTTGCGTATGGTGGGTGGACGGGCATGCCGTGAGTGGGGCCGCACCATTGGGCAGTCTCTATGCTCTGCCTGCCCTGGCCAGGCAGGCCAGCAATGGAGTCGAGACAATCGAAGGATCTGAGCAAAATCCTCGCTGTCCCCATTCCCACCCTTTGTGCCAACCCATTCCCTACAACTACTTTTCGCATCCATTTGCCCTTCCCTTCCGCTACTGCCCAGGGGAGATCAGGGGAGTCTCCCCGGGCCCGCTCCCCCGGCTGTGGGTTGCTACAGTAGCTTTTCATCCTTTTATTTTATTTTCCCCCCACGGGTGGCCAAAGTACAATTTGCCTACGGGCCTATTCTTTTAGTTTCCAATTGGGTTAAGCCTGTTGTACGTCCGTGGTGCAGGCAGGGGCTTATTATTTTTATTTCCTTTTGGTTGCCCCAACCTAACATATGTCCCTATATGTTCCGTAATTGCGTCTGAGCACCAAGCTGAGAAGATGGAGTGAAAATAAGCATTGAATAACTCTGCTCGGGCTATGTCGTCTTTCAACAGATTGTCGCCATCCCTGATGGCCGGAATACCAACAACATCCTTTTTGTTGCATTTGATAAAGCGCCACACTTATTTTGGGTTCGTTTTTAGTTTGTCTGCCAATGAGGATAGGTACAAGCTCTTTGCTGCCTTTAATTCGCTCTTAAGGTTTGCAGTCAGGATTCTGAGTCGCGTTACACAGATGGGTTTTTTGTTTTACAATACCTTTTATAAACCTGAGTTTTCTTTCTAATTGACGCGCGCATTCTTTTATTGATCAATGGTTTATCCGCTCGTTTATTAGGTGACATCAGCCTTCCGGGAATAAACTGATCATCGAGAGACAACTTATTCTTGAATGTTGTCCACAGTTCGTCTACATCACAGCAAATGGAACTATCTATGAAAACTATAAAAAATGAATCAAGTTCCCTAATTATGGGCCGCCGCGCTGGCTCAGTGGTTATGGTGCTCGGCTGCTGACCCGAAAGACGCGGGTTCGATCTCGGCCGCGGCGGTTGAATTTCTTTGGAGGAGAAATGCTGGAGGCCCGTGTACTGTGCGATATCAGTGCACGTTAAAGAACCCCAGATGGTCGAAATTTCCGGAGCCCTCCACTACGGCGTCTCTCATAGCTTTATCGCTTCGGGACGTTAAACCCCATAAACCAAAAACCAAAACCTAATTATGGCGTCATAGTTAACTTTTTCATACATATAAACTTTTCTGTGACATTGCTTCAGCACTTCTACTCGTTTCCATACGACTGTCGCCGTTACCACTTCATGATCGCTAATTCCAGGTGTGGCGACTACGTTTTGTACTAGATCACTTCGATTAGAAAACAGCAAATCCAAGGTATTGCCACCATTCGATCCAACACGCGTAGGAAACTCTACAAATTGACGTAGCCTGTAAACACTTACAATTTCACACAGTGCGCAATAATGTGCAGAACGATTCCCTTCAGGATAATGGTTGCTCCATGTGATGTCTGGCAAGTTAAAGTCGCCTCCTAACAGGATAGGTTCTGAAGCTAGAATGGACAGCGAACGGGAGAGGCTAAGTAAAGGGTCTTTGCTAGTGGAAGTAGGCGGCCTGTAAAACGAGCCCACGGTAAGACCATTTCCGGCCGAAAGGATTCATTTGCTCCAAACAGTTTCTGAACGGTCATCAGCACAGTCCAGAGAAACACTCTGTATTCGGTTATGCACGAGAACAAAGACGCCCCCGCCATGTGCGTTACGGGCCTTCTGATAAGCTGTGTACTCGGACGGGAAAACTTCAGCGCTTGAAATATCGGAGTCGAGCCAGGACTCCGTGCCAATGACAACATCAGGCTGCGAAATGTGAACTAGGCCAGAGAATTCCACAGTCTTCTTCTTTATACTTCTGCAGTTAACAATAATGACGGACAGTTGTTCATAAGAAACAGAGCAATCCTTGGAGCAACACAGTTTGGGTGCTATTGCGCAAGTTCCCGAATTGACCCAGTAGTGTAATCATATAAGTACGTTTTTCCCTGCATTGTTAATATGTGGAGTTTAAAGGTGTATTTGAATTCGTGCTCCTTTGCATAGGCAATTAGCTTACTCCTCACTTGGCGGATAGTTTTCGAATAATCTTCACTTACAGAAAACCCATGTCCTTAAATTTCTGAATCCTCATTACAAAATTAAATTTCTGTTGCGTTGCCACAGCTAGTGCTGACCTTTCAAGAGCGATAGTACCCATACGATATTTTTGATATTCTATGGCTAACCAGCGCACGATAACGACTTGAAATTGTCTTTCTGATCTTTATTTCTTTGCTATGTACCGACTGCGTGGTGGCGCCTTTGAGCGAATTTTATTATTTCCCTGTACTACGTTGTTGTTACTAGTACAGAGTTCAACATATAATGAGCTATGAGGAAAGATATAGTTATTGCTAGCTGAAACGAAGCGATAGGATCCAGCTTACATATTAAATTTGCTATAAAACTCTAGATGTCCATGAGTAACAAAAATCGTGAAGATAGGAAATATGAAGGTACTCACTTATGCGTTATCTGACTAAACCTTTAAACGCCAACTCGGAGCAGTAGTCGTCGTAGGAGATTGTACCAGTATCAACAATGACGAATCACACTCTGCTGTTCGTAATTGCGGCATTGTGATATTGGCTCGACATCGCCCACGACCAACTATGGTGGCCAGTTGATTATCCTGATGTTTTCAAAACTAGAGGACCATAGTTGCCCAAGAAAAAATATGTTTCATGCCTTTAGCGCCTGTTTTAAGCCTGACAAGACTCATTTCATTATGCCGTCACACATGTAGAAAGCCAGTGGCGGCAATGTCTTGAGAAAAAGGGCTTTTTCATGGAGCAGTTCCTACAAAAGCACTGCTGGCAGTGTAGAATTTATTTCCTACATTGAATACACACTTCTGTTAGAGAAGACTCCAGATGTCGCGAAAGCAACAGCAACGAGGACGATAGTGACGCGCTGGGCAGTTCACGTTAACTATTAATACTGAACCCTTCTTTATGTTAGGATGAACCAAAGTCAAGCAATTTGCACTGTGCTGCATCGTAACGAATAAAGTAAATATGAAGCTCGCTGAACTTTCTCATGCGCCATTCAGTCTCTAGCATAGAGTATATGGCGCGAGGTAGCTACTTTGACACGGCACCTGTCCCAGGTCGAAGGGTTACCAAATTCGTGGAACCGCCGACGCACGACGGAGGTTCGGCGGCTGCTCTATTGTTGCCGGTGGCACCGCCGCCAGAGCGCTCGTTCCGTCTCCGTCTTGCCTTCCTACCACGAATATCTCTCCAGCCCGCAGCTTTGTGCAGTGTTCAGGGTTATAGTGCCTGCAGTTGTCTTTTTGTGGACAGTGGACGTTTTTGTAGCCTTCTCGTTTTTCTACATGTGAGTCATTCGCTCTGCTCATGTGCATAGCTTATTGTGAGGACGGAGGCGTACGGTTGCTAATCGGTACGCGATGCGGCGCCAATGGGTCGTTTGAGCTTTGGGTACTTAGTTCAGGCGCCTGGTTAGGCTGTAGTTGCCACTGCTTGCTTGACCCTTCAATGAAAGCTTTCTTCTTTTTTTTTTTATGAAGAACCTTAAGTGATTGTTTCCGAGCCATACGTGTGTCCTGTATGCATTTGTGCGGAAGAAGAAACGCAGAGAAAGGCCGAAGTTCGGAATGCAGTGAATTCTGTGCTGTTTGTGTGTGTGCTTGGTACCCCTCCTTTGCCAAGTATTCGGTTAGCCGATATCCTTTCCCCAGCCTTTTATTAGCTGACATAAACTTTATTTTTGTTTCTCTAACCATCGATTGGGGATAAGTGGCCCTTGACTACTATTGTTTGCGGTCCCCATCAAGGGCGGAGACAGAGGGCTCAAATCTAAGCGCTTTGGGTTAAGCGGGGGTGGATTTCGTCTAATCAATGGTGCAGTCATACTGTAAATATTTTT
Source organism: Amblyomma mixtum (assembly GCF_055824585.1). Classification (NCBI taxonomy): domain Eukaryota; kingdom Metazoa; phylum Arthropoda; class Arachnida; order Ixodida; family Ixodidae; genus Amblyomma; species Amblyomma mixtum. The sequence continues at coordinate 153,042,198 of NC_143021.1, read as the reverse complement.
CTGCTTGCTTGTTTCTTCTTGTTTATTTATGTGTAAATAAATTGTTATCATTTCTTTCCTGCCGCCGCGTAATAGGAATGTTTGCGAGTCCGAACCATCAATCCATCAAGAAACCCGATTTCATCAAGTGTTTCCTCACGTCGCCACGTGAAGGGGAAACTCAATTGCCGCAGTCGTGACAGCATCGCAGCGTCTTTCTACTCGAGGCATTGAACAGAAAATAAGAACAATTCGGTGGACAAGCTACACAGCATGCCCTACTGAAAAAAAACGGTATAGCGGCAAACCGGATTTTACCGGAACATAACGGTTTCATACCGGCGAGACCCGTCCGCTTTGATGACTATACCGGTTAATACTGGTCTGGTATCGATCCCAAACCGGACAGACCGCTCCGGTACGGAGCTCATACCAGATAGACCATTCCCGGTTAGAAGCTCGAACCGCACAGGCCAGTCCGGTAAGGAGCTCTAACCGGACAGACCAGCTAGTATTCAGAGCGACACGTGCCACGTGGTTTTGGTGCTTGCTCTGCTGATTGACTGTTGTACGCCAGGAGATATTTTTTACGGGAAGGGGGGGAGGGGGGGGGAGGCAGCGTGCGGATAAGTGCGGTAATCACCACATGTGCACGGTTTTGTTGAAAGGTCTAAGAAAAGGGCTAAGCGCGAGCTGCGCAGTGGCAAAACATGCAGTTTGTGCATGAAAGACAGGGGCTGCATGAAGGTGAATTGCGGAGAACCGCCATATTGGCTTCCCGTGCAGCACCTTGACAAAGCCAGTGCTGCTGTGTGCTGGCAAACGACTAGTATATATCCGCCAGCAGCCTTCGTATGCCCTGCGCAGATAACTCTCGGCTTCACAGTGCAGAACCGTCATGAGCTATAAGCGAGTTGCCGGGTAACACCTATCGAAAGTCCCACGTACATTAGTTGTACACGGGGAGAGTTGACATTCTCAAATCCAGCCTGCATATCCTACATCAAAGGTAAATGTGTTAAGCGTACCCAAATGGCAAGACCTTGCATGTTTCACTCTGATGAAGAGCTGCTCTTTGAACGTCGCAATATAAAAGAACCCGCTTCTGAGATTTGACCGTTCTTCTTTCACGTTTATCGCATTGTATTTTTTCTGGTGTGCTACGGTCGCCACGGAGAAAGCTGACAGCATAAGGTTTCTGCTTGTTTCAATGCACTTCAATTATGCCAGCACTACAAGCGTTTTCGTCTCCTCCATGCAACATGTGGCGCATGGACTTCACGACTGGTTGATGAACGTGGCGAGCCTCCGGCGACTGCGCCAGAGGCTCTAAAAATGTTTGTTACTGCCGCGTTCATTGCAGCAGCTTTCTTAATGTCCACTAGCAGCAGTCTGTAGCGACGCATCGATGAAGACAAAATTCTTGGTTTTCATGCCGAAATTCTTTGCACTTCTTCGTCATCAAGTGATCGCCCATTGATAACGCGACTTCAATTCAATTCAATTCTTTTTATTATCATTTCTTCAGCACAGTACATAACATCACTGTCTGGATCCTTAGCCAAAGGCTAGTTATGGATCCATGCAATAAAAGCAAAGATATTAGTGAGGACAAATGCTTTCTATATGCATGCCAAAATAATACACATAAGAATGGTGGAAAAATGCAAAGCGTACAAGCAAGAGGGTTCAAATTACAGAAATACAAGAGGGCTCACTACAAAAAAATAGAAGAGTGTGCAAAAAAACACGAAGGCAGGAACAGCATCCTTTATACAAAATAAACGCAGTTGCCTTAGAAGTGATTATTCAATGACATATAAATGGCAAACCCAACATAGACACTACAGAGAATAATAAGAAACAATCACAAAGCGATTTGCATTGTAAATCAGGTAATTATTCGTGACAGAAAAAAGGTCTTCAGTGAAATATAAGGATTAGACGTTGCAAAGACTGCACAGGGGATTTTATTCCAAGTTTTTACCCCTTGATACTCGAAGCGGCGCTGGCCATAGTCATTGCGAGATGTAGGAACCAGAAATCTTCCCTGTGCTGCTGAACGGCTGTTAGTTGGGGCTCTATGGAATGTGTTCAAAGGAAAGGGGGAGGTGCCAGAGAGGACTCTTAGTACAAGTAGTGCAACGCGAAAATCTCGAAGCTGCAATGCCGGCATTATTTGGAGTCTAAAAAACAAAGGGCGAGAAGGCGTATACGGTGTTGTGCAAGCCATTATTCTCAGTGCCCGCTTATGCAGGCGTAAAACAGGTTGAATGTAAGTGATGTAAGTGAACCCCCATGATTCTATACACTAAGTTAATTGGGACTGGAAAAAGCTAAAGTATATTGTTTTTAGTGTGTGTATTTCGAAATGTCGCCGAGCTTTGGCCAGAACGAAACATGCATAAGATAGTTTGCTGCACAATTTTTCGATATGCGGTTTCCAGTTTAATGCAGCGTCTAAGGTTACACCCAAGTACTGAATAGTTTTAACTTCTTCAATTTCTTTATCTCCTATCGATATTGCGGAGCAGGTATTCTGGTATTTTTTATAAGGGGATGCAAATATAACATATTTAGTCTTGCCTATGTTCAAAGTGAGTCTATTTGTTAAAAACCATTTATTGACTCTCAGAAGTTCTGAGTTTAAAATATGCTTGGCTGTTTCAAAGGAGTTCGCGGTCACCAACAATGAGGTATCGTCGGCGTACATAATGGCACGGGTATTTATTAGGCAATCGGGTAAGTTGTTTATGTAGAGTGTAAGAAGTATAGGCCCCAGTACTGAGCCCTGCGGAACACCTACGGAAATAGAACGCGAACTTGACGCGTGTTCGTCAATAGTAACACACTGCCGTCGCCCAGTTAAATAGCTTCTAAAGAAATCGAGTGATACACCTCTGAACCCATATCGTTCTAGTTTCTTGCATAAAATATCGAGATCCACAGTGTCGAATGCCTTCTTAATATCCAGGAATACACCAACAGAAATATTGTTATTATTGAGTGCTTGATTGATTGAGTCAGGTATAGAAAGCACAGCCGTGGTGGTCGATCTAAATTTCTGAAAACCATGTTGGGACGTTGACAGAATTGCATTTTTAGTCAGGAATTGCGTAATTCTTTTAGCCAATAGCTTTTCGAAGAGAGTGTTGATACAGCTAAGGATTGAGATCGGCCTATAGTTTCCGAGTTCATTAGGATTCCCACTTTTGTAGATAGGGACTACCTTGGCGAGCTTCAAAATATCAGGATAGATGCCGGACAGAAACGCTTTATTAAAGAAAAAGGCTAAGGTGGCAGCTAAGACGCCACTGTTGTTTTTAATTGTGGAAACCGGAATACCATCGAGACCCGTGGCCTTAGTGGCATCCATTGAATTAAGTGCACTCATTACTTCGTCACTGCTTATTTCTATAAAACCGAAGGTATTTTCAAGATACTCAGGCAAAGAAGGTTCGTCTGTGAGACCCATACTTAAAGGCAGGACGCAACAGATTCCACAAGGAACACGAGCGTGCTAGTAGCTCGAGCGGAAATGCTTGTCCCCGACAAACTAGGCTCAGAACCGGAAAGGAAGAGAATCCAATCGAGCGGTTGATGCAGATTCCCTTGCTTGGGTAAAGCTGCAAATCGGAGATAGCCATACAAAAGCTTGTGTGGACTTACAGGCAGGGATTATAGTATTGAGGGCAGGGACGTCACCCGAATCGTGTCGAGAGGTGTGCTCCGGTAAAATAAAACTGAGAGGCGCTTTTTGGACAGATAGTGGATGCAGATCTAATGTATGTACCTATGTCCTTAGTACCGGAAGGAGAAGCCAATCGGCAGGTGCCAGTGGCATCGGTTGTAACCGCAGAGCGAAGGCGTAGGTGCTTTGCTGACACCCGAAACTCATTCACTGCTTCAAAGAACCCAAAAACAGAAGGTGTCGGATGCAGAAGAGAGGGATGTTTTTGAACGATACGTGAGCTCTACACACGGGGTGGATTAGGACAAAACAGAGGCCACACTCGAGTTCGAGAAGAATGTTAATGCGGAGCCGATATTCGCCTCATCTCTTGCTATAGGTCAGGAACGAGCAGCGTTAGAAACTGCATCGAGGGCTCAAGATTTCAACGTGGAGTAGCGAGACGATATATCGTTACGAGAACCGTGGAGACAGGCAGGAATATGGTTGTGCGTGAGGAGTTACGTTTCCATGAAAAAATGAGTAATGGAAGAATATACAAACAGCTAGTGCTCCCATAATCTCGATGGCGTCAAGTGCTGGAACTGATGCATGACAGACCAAGCGGTGGGCATTTTTTGGAGAAGAAAACCAAGCATTGGATTAGAAGTGCATTCTTTTAGCCAACAATAGTAACGGATGTGAATATCCACTGCCGCAGCTGTCACACGTGCCAAATGTTTTCACGTGCAACTGTTAAAGACCAGGTGCCAAGAACAGCGCTAACTAGACCAAAAGATTTCAAAGAGGGAGATAAAGCCCTCAGACTTAAAACTGGTCAAGTCGGTAAATTTCTGCCAAAGTTGCGGGGACTAGCTTTTATAAAGGAGACGAAGCGAGATAACAGCTGTGTGATTGACACTGACGAAGGAAGCAGATGGGTGCATGCGAACAGGATGCGGCCCTACGTAAGAGGAACCCAGAAGGTGGGGGTTGTTTTTGACTCGGATGGGGGGTTTGGTGAGGTGTATGAGACCCCTTATCACATGATGAAGAACCGATCTCTAGAGTTTGAAATCTTAAACAGTTCGTTGATGCAGCAACAGGCACCAGTTGCATTCTTGAGCAAGCAATTGAGCCGAAAATTCCGGCAGTTTTGACGAGTAGCGCGCACAGACGGAGTTGCTTTGCCAGAAGGCTTTTATAAAGGGCATGCAGTTTGTTCCAATGCTGAAAAAAATTTTTTGCGAGCAGTTTGCAGGATAACGGCTTCTTAGAATTCCTAAAAAAAAACTAATGTAGGTGTTACTCAAGCTGCACTGCATGTCTTTCACCAAATACGGACAACATAAAAAATCTGTGAAAACCTAACTAGTCAGTATTAGTTAACCTGCCGAGAATTTAGAACATTTCTGCTTTCTTTTGTGATACGGTCACACTGCTCTAAGAGGGCGGTAAAGCCCAGGAAGCACAGGCATTTTCCCCAGTATTGCAGATGGGCGGTTTCATCCTGGTCCTCTCTAGCAATGTCCGTTCCCAATACGTTTCCATGATTTGGCCGATTACAAGCGGTGCTTGGGTGTATTATTAAATAGTTAACTGTTTATCTACTACTGTTATGCTCCTTAGTTATTGAGACAGGTGTAGCCCACTGTAATTAATATCCGTATGAGCTTTTAGAGTTTTGAAAAAGCTACCGTAGGCGCTTTGGCCCAACACAATTTGTCTTTATCGCCGTGACCCGCTCACTGCAGAGGCTGCTTTGCGTGAAAGCTTCTCGAAAGCTCATGCATTTCGGCGCGATTTAGCCAAAATTTGTTTGTCCACCGTGCTGAAGGTAACCCCAATTTCAAAATTCTGAAAACTGTTGTGGGTATTTATTACCGTGCGCTTCATAGCTCATAATATTTATGGAGCATAACAGTAATAGTTAAAAACTTGTTGACTATTCATATTATTTACCAATTCTCTTAGTTAGCACACCTTACCTCTACTTTGATATTCTACACTGCTGACAATGCTATGCCAGAAAAAGTGCTCTGCTAACTCAAAAAGCCTTCTTTAAAAGCTGTGTAAAGAGATAGGTGAAACACCTTTTGTAAGCCTGGCCATTTAAAGACCACCCTTGCAGTCTTGTAGCTAAGTCCTCTTGTCAAAACGATAGGTATCGGTCTGAAAATCCCCCTCCACTCAAGTTGGTTTCGTTTTTCGCTGTTTAGAATGCACTCTACCTAGCTCGTCTCTAGGCGTTGGAAAAGATTGGGTGTTTGGTAGTTTGACCGTGACATCGCCGACATTAAGCAATCTTTTGCCTGTCGCTTTGATCCTTTGGAGTCGCGTGTTGCTGCATTAGAGTCTTTACCGACGGCCGAAAATTACAATCTAATTTGTGATTTACACTCTGAAATTACCTCTCTAAATTCGAGAGTAACACAGGTGGCGCCAAAAAAATCATGACCTCGAAAATCGCTCTCGGAGAAATAACATTATAATACACGACATTTCTGAAGACCCGAACAAAACCACTCACACATTGTTGACTAGCATCTCATCTGTATTTACTGACAAGTTGAAGATTAGCTGCCCCAGTATTGAGCACTTTCACAGGCTCGGTGCAGCTCGCAAAGGTTATCCTCGTCCAGTTGCTATGAATCTTTCTAACTTCAACGACAGAAGTATGTTTTTAAAAACGTCTCTAAATTCAAGGGCTCTGCCTTCTTCACTAGAGGAGATTTTTCTGCAAGGGTTAAGTCCATTGGGAAAGAAATATGCGTCGCATCAGTGTCTTTTTCGTGAGAACGGTTCTTTTGTGAAGTTCAGTTTCGATCCAGCCTTCATTGAGAAGGCTCGTTACAATTCGGATGAAATTTCCAATTAGTTGGTAAAAGCACATAATGATCCTGCTTGTTCTGGGCCTGCGTCCTTGACTGCCGCATCACCAACTCCCTCACTTAGCTATGGGCGACAGATAAGCTTGTCGTCTTAAATACTGACGCTCGCAGCATTGATAAAAAGTTTTCAGATTTACTGTCCCTTATTTCTCTTCATTCCCCCCCCCCTTTATTATTACCATAACTGAGACCTGTCTACGTAATAGAATTTGCGACTCCGAATTCATTCCACCAGGTTTTGCTGCCGTGTGCTTAGACAGAAGTTGCAGTACTGGTGGCGGTGTGGCATTGCTTATCAGATTGAATTTACGATTCTCACATTTACCTTCTCCCCGTGATACAGAATCCTTGTGGTGCAAAGTTTATCTGAACAATTATAGTATTCTAATCAGTGTTATTTATCGTCCACATTACTCTTCCGTTGGTATCCTTCATGCTGTCGTATATTTCATGAGCCAGATCAACATTACATCATCAAGATTTATCTGCATGGGAGACTTCAACACCACTGGCATCCACTGGACATCGTTGGCTGCATTTGGTCATGACATTGCAATTTTTAAAGAACATCTCTTTGTTGTTTGGACTAACTCAGGTTGTATCGAGTGCTACTAGGCTAAAGTCCATCTTCGACTTAGTTTTTCTAAGCGCTACTTTGGCCCAAAATGCCTTCTCTTGTGAAGTAATTCATGGGCTCTCACTCCACAAAGGCGTGTTAGTTTCACTCTCTTGTCCAATCGCCAAATCACCCTATTTTTATACTATTTTTCCTCACTTCATTCGTGCTGACGACAATTCCATTATCGATGTTTTAGCTGATGATTTCGATACGTTCTTTGCTTTCTCATCAAGCCAGGACGTACATTTTCTTGCTAATTGCTTTAAATATCTTGGCAATCATTGCGTCCAACGCTTGGTTCCTATTAAAACCAAGAAAATAACTACTAATGTTCCTTGGATGACACGAAACATTTTGCATTTATCTCGACGCGTTCGTAGCCTAAGGCGTTCTACGAGAAGCGACGTTCCCATAACCTTGGACAGATTTTACAAGGCAAAAAAAGAACATAGTCTTAAGGTGCACATTGCCAAAGATTTCTTTTCTCGTGTCCACCTGCGCGATGTGTTAAGAACAAACCCCCGAAGATTTTGGTCATCCATCTTACCTTCCTTCCATCTTCCCCCACTCACAAATATAATTTCTTGTCCAGCAATCAGTGATGTTGTGGTAAACACTCATGGCATCCTAAAGCTTCTACTAAACCTCGACGTTAACAAACGTACCGGCCCAGATGGAATATACAATGCGTTCCTGGTTCGTTACTACGTGCGGTCACCGAAATACCTGACCATCATATTCAATAAGTCCTTATCATCTGCTACTGTCCCTTCTTCACGGAAATCAGACAAAGTGCTCCCTCTTTATAAACCCAGTGATAGGCAGTGCTTGTCGAACTATAAACCGATTTCTTTGACATCACTGTCATGCAAAATGTTGGAACATGTCATTCAGAAACACATCATACTTTTTCTTGAACGCAATAATTTGATATCTAACGTTCAGCATGGGTTTAAGCGCGGCTTTATTACGGTAACACAATTAACAGAATTCACTCACGATATATCTCTTAAGCTCGATGTCGGCAACCAAGCTGGTGCCACTGTTAAAGATTTCTCGAAAGCATTCGATACTGTTCTGCATTCAAAACTTCTTTCTAAACTAAATGCTGAACTAAACAATGCTACTCTTTTTAGTATGTACAAATGAGTTGCCACAAAACATTTCTTCTAACATTCGTCTTTGCGCTGATGACTGTGTTTTTACGAAGTAATTAATGGCCGTAATGAACATCGTCATCTCCAAGAGTTGTTTGCTATGTTTTGTAGTTGGTGTAGCACCTTGCAAATGAGAATTAATTTCAACAAAACAGTCCTCATGTCTTTTTTTAACAAGTATTCTGTTTCCCTTTTTAGTTACTCTTCCAATGGCCGTGCGGTGAATATGGTTTCTCAGTATAAATATCTTGGTGTCGTTATCTCGCATAGCATATCATGGTCTAATCACAATGAATACGTATGTACTAAAACGCTAAAAAACTAGGTTATTTACGACGCACGCTACCGAATTCACAAAAGCACACAAAGCTACTGTTGCATAAAACTGTAATCCGCCCTGTTCTTCATTACGCAGCTGTAGAGTGGAAAGCGTAAAAGCAGTTTGAAATTAACATGTTAGAAGCAGTTCAGAAAAAAACTGCGCGCTTTATATGCCGTCATTATGATCGCTATTTCTCACACTCTTCTACACTTCTTTCATTGAATATAAAAACGCTCTCCTCCTTTGCCACACTGAGTACCTAAAATTCTCCCATTGTATCGTCAATCCCTCGGTAAGGCTCTAAGATAAATACAACATTAATTCTGCACCATAATCATCTACAAGACGTCATGACGAGCTAAATTTGATACCGTATTCCGCGCAAACTAATTTGTGCAGACTATGTTTTTTCCCCGTTCACTAGAAGCCTGGAACTTTCTGCATGTCCATTTCAATGTTTTGTAACTGCCATCAAAGACGCATAATAGCTGAATATTCCTAAACTGTCGTTAACAGTACCTTTCTTGTTTGATATTTCCTTTGTGATTTGAACTTTATTTCAGTGCTCACTTTGTACTTTTGCTTTTTGCGTTTTCCCACTCCTGCCATAGCGCATATACTTGTGCTGCAGTATATAAACATAAATAAATAAACCGACAATTATCATTTCGAACAAACTAATAGCGACTACTCCCTCTTGTGCCCTGTTATTTTTGGTGTGCCGCTAGGCCCAGTGCTCGGTCCTCTTTTATTATTAAATTATATTAATGATCTTCCAAACAACATATTCTCATTTACCAGCTTATTCGCAGATGTGTGATCTATCGCCCTTTTAGCAACATAACCGATGTTAACGCACTTCATACCGATCTTGAAAACGTCCAAATTTGCTTCAAAAAATTGCTCATGTCTTTAAATACTGCCACTTTGGGACCACCCGGCGCAGGCTTCATTGCCACCGTCAAGACGGCAGCGACAATCCTGGTCGCAAGTTAGAGGGATGACGGGCGACGGGCAAAGTGTTTGAGGCGCAACACGTGGACGATGTGGATGCCACTACAGCGACGGTCTGTAACAAGTAATGCGGGAACACCACGATAGTTAACAGGGTCGTTTGTTCAAGCACTGTATAGGGATCAATATAGCGGTTCATAAACTTTTAACACAGTCCTGGAGTGCGCACCGGTGTCCAGAGCAGAACCTGAACTCCACGGGAAAAAACAAGCGGCACGAATGGGTAAGGCCTTTGCGGAGCTTGCAGGAGGCCTGGGAAGCTTCTGTGTTCAATCGGGCAGGTTCACGGCATTGGGCGAGGCGGGAAGTGAATTGTTCGTGGAAGGGTACTGAAGAAGGGAAGGAGACAGAAAAGAAAGATGTCTCCATGATGAAGGCAGGGGTTTGGCCTAAAACAAAGAAAACGGGCAAGTAACGGGTCGTTCGTTGCAGCGCAGTATTGCAGGCAAAAGCAACAAATGGGAGCACTTAGCCCCAGGCCGTATGGCCAGGTTGAATATTAGTGAAAAGCATGTTCGAAAAGGTTCAATGGAAGCGTTCTGTGAGGCCATTGGTCTCAGCGTGGTAGCGGATGTTGTTTGGTGGGTGGTATTCCAGACATGAAGAACTTGCTCCAAGATGGCGTAGAGAACTTGCTCCAAGATGGCGTAGAGAACTTGCTCCAAGATGGCCTTGCCCCGGTCGCAGAGGTGAACACGAGGGGCTCCGTGGCGCAGAACAATGGCGTGCAGAAAAAAATGACCTATCTCTGCAGCGGAGCCTGAGGGAAAGGTAACAAATGGAAGCAGGGAGTCGCAGTAGGTTTGGTTGGGTTCAATTCAGCGTTCAGTACCTTTCATTGACGTTAATAGACGTTTTAATTACAAACATTGATGACTCGGAACTTATATCGGGAGGGAAGTCGTAAGCGCACATATAAGTGACCACTTTCTGTTACCATAACTGACCCCTTACTCGTCTCTCACGCTCGAAGAACAACAAGATATTCGCGTAAGAATAACCGACAATTATTTCAGTCTAGATACACAGATACACATACAGTCTACATTCGCTCTGGCACAGCACTAATTGTTCAACCTGTGTGTAATATTTAGGTCCTATGACACTTGAGAGCGCGTTTGTAGGGCGAACTGGGACAAATAAAGTTTAGAACTTTGGAGCCAGTTAAAATGGCAACTTCTGTCATATTTACGCACTTGAGATACCACCGATCAAGCAAGTCCTAGACCTGATCTTCACTGGACTTGATCTTAACCTTCAGCTCAAATTTCTGCATGGAATTTTTGCGTGACAATTACAGGCTGGAAAGGTAAAGATTTCGCATGAAGGTGGTGAAAGAGGGGAACTGTCTAATTACCGAGACATTGCAATTTTGCATGTTTTTTTTGTAAAGGTCGGAAAATGTATTCCATTCTTCAGTGGCGAACACCGAGTAATCACGCTGGCGCAATTTTTGTTTATGAAAGGGCACCCTACTGAGGCGGCCCTCTTAACACAGACGGAAGTAATGTCAGACGTGTTTGACCGAGATATATGCGCATGAATCATGTTTATAGACCATTACACGGCCTTATACACCGCCAATAATAACACTCTTTTATTAAATTTAAATCGTTATGGTTTCTGTGACGTTTTTCTTCAGTTGCTAAAAACCTCTCTTTAATGCAGCCTCCAGCAGTATGTTATCAATAATCGTTCGTCCGATGTTATAAAAGTTCGTGCAGGACGAGTACTACGCCCATGCCGCATTGTGCTTGCACAAAGCCTTTTTTTTTCGAACTCCATTGTCAAGTATTTCTCCTGAGAAGGCCTTCCCAAGACAAATATTCAAAGAAAAGACGTAGTTTCGACCGCCACTGTTTTCTCCACTCGCACTCAAACCTCACTTTTCTAACCAATCAACAGATTAGATCCTGGCACAAAGAACCCTTTACTGAAGCAAGTCACTTCGTTTCATTGTCTCGTTTCTAAGAACTGAGAGCAGTTTTTCAGCCGGTTTAGGTCACTACAAGCGTCACTTCTCATGCAAGAGAGACTCTTAGAGTTCCTTTGTATTGTAGTTAACAAGTGCGCTTTTATTCTCGTGACGCACATCCACAGCAGCTACTGTTTGTCCGTTATGTGCACTGGCGCTTCCGAACTTCAAAGCCTCTTTATCTAATTCTTTTCAATTGGTTTTCCCTGCGGCACGTGGGATTTCACAGGCCTGCGAATCAAACAATCCACGCGATCCATCGTAGCTTTTCCCATTTTTTATTTGCTGTTGGGCCGGTAACAATTCGTTTTCATGTCTTTGCTGCGTTTTGCCCACCAGCTAAGGACATCAAACTTCCAGTGCGGTATATGCAGCCAACAGCATTCTTTTGTCCTTGCTTAATGAAAGGAGGGTGAGAACGGTTTCATGTGATGGGCGGTTCGGTCTCGAAAATGTACTGCGCCACAATTATCAAGACACTAATCTTCAGATCTTAAACTAAAAGTCATGTCATGAAAACCATACGTCAGGCCTTAGGCGTTGGAATTGTTTCGGATTTTGATTTGTGAGTCCAGTGCTGCAGTAACGCACTAAAAACAAATTAAAAAAAAAGTGACTTCGAAAGAGGCATTGACGGATTATAAATAACGGCGCTTTTTGAAGACGGGACTGAGGACGAGACAGACTCCTACGCCTCCTTCTCAGTCGCGTTTTCAAATAGCACAGCGATTTCTTTTCCGTCAATAGGTACCAGCGAGCCGTATTATCCCTCTTCTGATAAAAAACTCTCCGCAACATTGCCTTACTGCTCACTTAAGAGCGTTAGCTGCAGGAGCTTCAAGTGCTTACACCTCTGTGCCCTGAAAACGTGTAGGTAATGATGATGATGATGATGATCAAATAACTTTATTTGAACGCGTCAAGTAACCACAGCGCGCAGAATAGTTCAATCCTCATGACCGTTATATTCCTCCTCGTTCCGCAGGTTAGGATCTCTTGGTATCCAGCGGCGTCCAGGGGTAGATGGACGACTTTTTTTTTTGTCTTCTTCGTTCTGGCTGGGCATTTCTGGCTGGCATTCAGGACTCTATATTTCTCTGTGGTTCGTCCACACCACGTCCAAATCATGTGAATCAGATCTGCAATTTCGTTGCTGGGTTTACAGCTCGGGTCATGGATCACGGGGTGCCATCAGCTTAGTGCTAGTAGGTTGGGAAAAACTACCCGCTTGTAATTTTCTCGATATGACCTCTTCCTTTTGCCTGCAGCCTTTGGCTGCTCGAGGTAGTTTCTGCCTTCCTAATCTGTGATGACTAAGAATACCTTGGTATGTGTTCAGCTCCGCTCTCGCCTGAAGGGGCTCTCCCTTCGACGAGACATCACTGTGTGCGTCCTCAGTCAATGTAAGCGCTATCTCATTTCATCGCAGGCCCTCGTGGGCCTTAGTCCTGATTAGGTTAATTATCTCTGATATTGTCGGACCGCCAGCCAGAATTTTGACTGCTTCGAGAGACACCCTACCTGCTTTGTAGTTTCCGATGGCTGATTTCGGAATCAGTTATAATCACCCTTACATTAGCCACTGCGCTGCACACAACTCAACAAACGGGTAAAAGTTCAAATACAAACATCGCAGATATTTCCTTTCACAGAATTTCCCTTTGAAGACGCCAGGAGCGCCATCTGCCTCATACATTTTTCAATACTTTTTAGATTTACAGCCACCTTCGCTATACGCGGTAGACAGTTTTTTGAAGCGAAAGCATCACTGCGGGACATCCTGCTTCGATGTCCTTCCTTTCGGTCTTATCTCTTGGCTGAAACAAAAAAGAAATGTTCAAGAGTTAAGACAGAAAAGGAGGTCCTTGAAGCTTTTCACATCGTAAAAAATGGTGAAAAATGTGTCAGCACTCCGTCTATTTGGCTTTCACTGAGCGAAATCGCGTTTTTAGAAGGTCACCTATAATTGTTTCACTTGCGTCCTTAGATGTACTTCAAGGCCGTAAATGTAGCTCTTTCTGGTTTTATGTTAACGTTTACACTTAGTCTTCGTTGCCTTCCATGTCATGGTCATTTTTCCATTCCCCACTTTTTTATATGGTTCTAATTTTCACCTTTACTCTTGTTGTTTGTTGTTTCCATGCTCTCATGCTGGTTTTTCTATATGTCACGCCATGTTTTTTTCGCCTTTTTATAGTTTTTTACTCTTCTTGTCAGTAGGGAATACTGCATTCCCCCTTCGAGTATTTCTCATGCTCTTTACTCTGGCTGATTGTTAGGTGCCTTACTAGTTTCTAATCGTTTTCTTGACAAGGAGTTCCTTCCGGACGTGCTGACTGAATTCTCTCTGGTTTATCGGCCTTCCTGCAAAGCAAATTTTGAGCAATGTGGTCTAGATTTTAATCAGGCCTTGTGTGATTGACAGCGATGGTTATGCGCGTAGGTTCACCCCATATATGGCGTTTGCTTCTCGGTCTCAAATAAACAGATGGAAGTCTGCGCCTGGGTTGTTGTCTGTGTTTCCACGTTCTCCTGTCCTGTCCCATTCGCGCTGTACTAATCTTTTCTGCGTTGAACCAACTAGCCCGCAAAAAAGTTCTACTTCTTTAACGTGCCCTGACATCGCACAGCATACGGGCCTCTAAAATTTCGCCTCGATCAAAATTCGGTCACTACGACCGAGTTCGAACCCGAGTCTTTCGGGTCAGCAGCGGACCGCGGTAACCACTGAGCCACAACGGCGTATTCGCGTTGAAAAAGATTCTACGAAAGCCTAAGACAGTAATAAACCTATTCTTAAATATTTTAGTCCATAAGATGTAGTAAAAAGGTGCGAATGAACAACTCTGGGTGAGATAAGATGTGCAAGACCGTCAAGCCTTCATCGGCTCCCAGTAATTTGGATGAAAATAATATAGATAACTCCATCTGCTGAAATAGCTAGAAACGGAAAATCTACATGATGCAAAGAAAAGTGTGAAGAAGCCGTAGAAATGATTATTTGGGAATAAACTTGTGGTGGTGATAAAAGTGTTAGCTTTTATTGGTGCGTCAGGCACAGCCCGGTTGTCTGAAAATTTTGCGGGTGGTTTATTTATTTATTTATTTATTTATTACATACTACCGGTCCTTTCCGGAACTAAGGTAGGAGTGGAAACATTGCATGTATAGTGACCGAAATACCAAGACAAACTGGTACAAACAAACCCGTAAAAAATATGCTTACTAAGTACAAGACAAATAGTCAAAAAAGAAGAGACGTAAACTCATCATGAGATTCCACAGACACCTCGTCATCAGGTAGCCGATTCCAGTCATGTAAGGTCGGCGGAAAGAAGGAATATTTAAAGCATTCTTTAGCAGCATGGAATTCTTCGACATATCCAGTGTGTTTATTAAGGGTTATGTGAGATGTGCACTCCTTTATATAGCATTGTTTATCTATCCCAACAGTTTCATTCATTATGTTATAAAAGAGGCAAAGTCGTTTATGTTTTCGTCGAACAGAAAGAAGCTGTAAGTTGGCTTTATGGTTTAAAGGAGATACTGAATCTTTCCTCCGAAAGCGGCAGAATCTGAAACGTAATGCGCGTCTCTGAACATGCTCCAGTTTCTGCACTAACATTTTGTTTTTCGGGTCCCACACCTCGCATGCGTACTCCAGCAAGGGGCGCACCGACGTTCTATAAGCAATAAGTTTTGTTTCACTTGAAGCAAACTTTAGTGTTCTCCTGATTTAGCCTAGCTTCTTATTACCTTTACCAAGAATGGACATGGCGTGTGGCCTCCAATTAATGTTCGACGTGATAGTCACCCCTAGGTAACGAAATTCATTTGTGCGCCGGAGCGTGTTTCCTTGTACGGAGTAATGAAATTTTAGTGGTTGACGTTTGTGCGATATAGTCATGCATGTTGATTCATTGGAGTTTAATGACATTTGCCACAATTTGCACCAGTCATTTATTTTATCGGAGTATTGATTTAGTGAAATTTGGTCATCTACTGTCTGAATCCTAGTATAAATGACGCAGTCGACTCCAAATAATCTTAATTTAATTGTCCTGTCCGTCACAAGACCATTAGTATAAAACAGGAACAATAACGGTCTAAGCACTAACCCTTGCGGTTCCCCTCATCTTACTTTGGATGTTCTGAATATAGTTCCCTCGATGGATACGAACTGTCGGCGATCACTCAAGAAGCTTTCAATCCATTGTACCAGTGAATGATTTTTAAGAACGTGCCTCATCTTCGAGATAAGTTTTCGGTGGTTTACATTGTCGAAAGCCTTCGCAAAATCGACAAATATGTCTATCTGTCCATTGCGATCAGCAATCTCGCAAAAATCGTGCATTGCTTCCACCGATTGGGTTACTGTTGATAGATCCCGTTGAAATCCGTGTTGAAGTGGATATATTATGTCGTTATCAGTAAAGTATTCTCGAATGTGCCTAGAAATGATGTGTTGTAATATCTTGTAAGCTGTACTCGTCAAAGCGATTGGTTTGTATTTACAAGCTAGTTTTTGATCGCCCCCTTTTGGTAGCGGTATTACCTTACCGATCTTCCAATCTTGCGGAGTACACCCCGTAGTGAGAGACTTCTCAAAAATTAGTAGCAGATATTTCGCTGTCCACTCCACATATCTTTTCATAAATTCATTCGGGATATCATCTGCGCCCGACGATTTTCTGATGTTAATATTAAGTAGCAACTCGGTGATACCTTCCACTGAGAGTTTCAACTTTTCTATCCCAGGAACGTTCAACGGCACTGCAAGGTCTGCTGGTTGTTTATCATCGGCTGTAAAGACATTTTCGAAACAATCGTTTATTATACTGGCAATTTCGAACTTGTTAGTTATCATGCCTTCTACTGTGCTTAGTTTCGTAACTGACACCTTCAGCGGGGCCAAGTGTCTGCAAATTTTTGTGGTGAATCTCTAATTATCGTTTGCAGTGTAACTCCAAGATACCTTTGCTTAGACTCTTTAATCATTAGCTTAAGTTCATGGCTAAGAGCCGCTATTTCGTCATTGATTTCTGTGTGAGGCGTTCGTCGGTATTTCGTTTTCGGCCTTCCTAGCCTTCTTTTAACATGTAGAATTTTTCTTGTAATCCAGGGATTCAGAAGGCGTTTTGTTCTGTTGTTCACCGGCACATAACGAGATGTGCATTTCTGAACTAGGGTTTTCAAGTACATCTAGAGTTCATTTACGCCAGCAGAGTCTTTAGAGCATAGTTCTTCAAATGGACCGAAGTGATAGTCCAAGTCGTCAAGTCTCGCAGTGTCATCTGCCCGACCAAAGTTCCTATAGGACGAGACAGATTTGTGTTTTGAGGAATGTGTAAAGCGCAAAGTAAAACTGACTGTTAGGCGATCGGAGAGTGAAGGCAGCACATTAACTTCATGCGGCCTCGAAGAAATGCAGTCACTCAGGAAGACGATATCGAGAATCGCACTGCGGCCGCCTTGAATACGTGTGTAATCCCTGACTATTTGGCTTAGCCAGATGTGAAAGCATAATTAGATAAGCGCACGAGATACCGCTTGGTCTTGTGGACCTACAATCATTTCATCCCAATGAATGTCTGGGACGTTAAAGTCACCTGCCACAAGGACGTGCTTGTGTTGTACACGCAGTGCTTGCAAAAACTCGTTTAGTTTTTTAACAACTGTGGCTTTGGTGCCAGGCGGAAGATAGACGGCTCCAATAACCAGTTCGTTACCGCCTAGAATTATTTTACACCATACGGATTCTATTCCAGGTGGATTAATAATGACCCTGTGTTTTATACAAACATTAATAAAAATAGCTACACCACCACCTATGCTGGCACGGTCAGTTCTTACAACATTGTAACCAGGAGGACAAATTTCAGAATCGAAAATGTCCAGGTTTAGCCATGTTTCTGTTACTACCACTATATCGGGCTCTTGCACAACGAAAATGTGCTCGAAGTCCGATACTTTGTTCACAAGGCAACGCGCGTTAACGTTAAGCAATCGAAATGAGGTATTACTTTGTTGTGAGTCCTGTTCAGTCATGTTTGCATGGGCTGTTCGCTCGCGCGAGCCCTCGTGCACAAGATAGCGTTGGTTGGTGATATCGTCGGAAGCGTATAAGACACCATCTATTTTGAGTTTATCGAACATAAAGAACGCTTTTTGTCCTTTTTTTTTCTTTCCTCTGAAGTGCTGTTCCAGATGTTCTGTCCTCTTTATTGGATGATATCAGAAAAATCTTCAGATGTACAACGGGTTGTTTTCAATGTTCCAACAAAAACGATCATTTGTGTTGTTGTCACTCTGTCTCTGTCCCTGTCCTTGTGGTGCCACAGCCGTATGAAATCTTCAGATATAGCAAGCTTTGTGCCCTTCAACTTCTTAGCATTACGTAGCATCTTCCTTTTTTCGGCAAGGCTGCCAAGTCGCAAAAAAAAAAGGCCTCTGGTAGCCGGGATAGATCTTTCCAAGTCTATGCATGCGTTCTACGGACGTGACCGAAACGTCCAGCTGTTCGTAAAATACGCCTTCTACGACCCAACGTTTCAACGTTTCTTCTGTTTCATCGCTTTCCTCTTGAATACCTCCAATGACCACATTATTTTGACGACTTCGATTTTCTAAGTTATTGATGTTATTTGTCAAGCCAACTACGGTTGAACGAAGGTACGCAATTTCCTTCTCTGATTCTTCAACTTCTTTTGAGAGCTCACTCAGCTGAGACATTTTGTTTCCACACGAGCAAGTTTATCCTTCATCATCAATATGTAAGCCTTAATTTCTTTCTGTCCTCTGACAAGGCTTTGTAGCAGTTCAACCGTACTTAGATCTGAACAGGGATTTGTTTCCGCGTCGCCACAGACAGAAATAACATCCCAACACTCACAGACAATGGAACATAAAGTATGTGGGCTTGGCAGCACTAGCAAACCGGGACTCTCATCTCTGAAGGATTTAAAGGAATTTTTTCCACCAACCTGGATGAACAACAAGACGGGTTCGTCATTCCGGTCGCTGCGGTGCCGCCAAGCCCACTGCCAGCACAGCGTGAAAACGGCCTCCAAGAAAACGACCCCTTTGTTCCTAACATTGATGTCGATGATGTCGGTGCTCCTGTTTTCGTAGAGTAGTCTATGGTTTTCGGCATTCCCGTACGTAGTTTGGTACACGTCAGTAGCGTTGAATATTCCGGGTGAAGCAGCAACTCTTGAGTCTGTGAAGCATCGTTCCTCGGCAAGTGCGGGCGGCCAGAAGGCGATCAGCACCTGGATGAAGAACAAGAGCGGGTTCATCATTCCGGTTGCTGCGGTGCCGCCAAGCCCACTATTCCCAACCACGAAATATTGTGTGCAAACAGGCTTTTGCATGTGATCACCAACGCCCCGTTCATGAAAGCGCTATTAAAAGCGCGTTTCCTTTCAATTCATGACTTGCGCCGAGATGTAAGTTGATGACCACGACGTCCAAAGATACCAACGCCACGGCGGACGCCTTGATTCTGGATGCCCGAAAAGCATTCGACAAAGTACACCACAAACGTCCATTTCTGAAACTTTTGTATTTGTACCCCAATATATTAGTCCTTAATTTTTAACCAACCGTTATCAATTCGAAGAAACTGACTCCTCCCTCTTGGCCCCCGTTATTTTAGGTGTGCCACAAGACACAGTGCTCGATCCTCTTTTATTATTCAGTTATATTAATGATCTTCCAAATAACATCGCCTGGATTACCAGCTTATTCGCAGATGATTGTGTGATTTATCGCCCTTTTAGCAACATAACCGATATTAATGAAATTCAGACCGGTCTTGACAGCATCCAAATTTACTTCGAAAACTGGCTTATATCTTTAAATATAGCGAGTTTGGGATCGCCCGGTGCAAGCTTTATTGCCACCGTCAAGAGGGCAGCGACCATTCTGGTCGCAAGTTAGAGGGATGACGGGCGACGGGCAAAGGGCATGAGGCACAACAAGCGAGAGTTCGTAACAAGTAATGCGGGAGCGCCACGATAGTTAACAGGGGACGTTTTGTTCCAGCCCTGTATAAGGACGAAAAACAGCGGCTCATAAATTTTTCAGACAACCCTGGAGTGCGGACCGGTGTCTAGAGAAGAACATCATCACCAAGGAAAAAAAGCGGCATGGTGGGTAAAGCATTTACGGTGTTTGCAGCAGGCCTGCGAAGCATCTGCGTTCAATCGCGCAGATTCGCGCTTTTGGGCAAGGCGGGAAGTGGAAGGGTGCTGGAAGAGTGCTGAGGAGGGAAGGGGACAAAAAAGAAAGATTTCGAAGACAGGGGTCCTGCCTAAAACAAGGGAAAAAAGCCAGTAACGTGTTCCTCGTTGTAGCGAAGTATTGTAACCAAAGGTAACAAATGGGACCACTTAGTACCAGTTCGTATGGTCAGGTTGAATATTAGTGGATAACTTGTTCGAAAGGGTTCGATGGAAGCGCTCTGTGAGGCCACTGGTTTCGGAGTGGTAGCGGATGTTTTTTCGCGGGTGGTAATCTTGGTGTGAAGAACGTACTCTAAGATGGCGTTGAGGAACTTGCCACGGTCGCTAAGAAAAACTGGGGGAGGGAAGTGGAGGCGTGGCGCAGAACAGCAGCGTGCGGAAAAAATGGCCTATCTCTGCAGCGGAGCTTGAAGGAAAGGTAACAAATTGAAGCAGGGAGTCGCAGTTGGAAGGTTAGGTTGAATTCAGCATTGAGTACCTTTCCTTGACGTTAATAGACGTTTCAATCCCAAACATTGATGATACAAAACTTATATCGGGTGCCGTAAGCGCGCATATAAGTGACCACTTTCTGATACCATAACTGACCCCTTACGCGTCTCTCCCGCTCGAAGCACAACAAGATATTCCCGTGAGAATAAGCGAGAACTATTTCAGTCTGGATAAACAGACACACATACACTCTAGATTCGCTCTTTGGTGCGGTCTCAAATCCGGAGACCGCACCATTCCACTTAACTATCGCCCTATCTCATTGACCAGCAACATCTGTAAACTCCTGGAACACATAATTCATATTCAAGTAATTAATTATCTAGAGGAGCACGATATCATTTTCAAATACCAGCACGGTTTTCGCAGGGGTTATTCATGCGACACACAACTCGCTGGATTTACTAACGACATATATTCCGCAGTAGACGCTGGCTTACAGGTTGACGCAGTATTTTTAGACTATTCTAAAGCTTTTGATCGCGTTCCCCATCACAGGCTCCTAACCAAATTGACAAACTTAAATCTCCATCCCAACGTTATTTCATGGATAAAACAATTCCTCGATAACAGAAAACAGTTCACCTCTGTCAACGGCTTTAACTCGTCTTCTGTCCCCGTAACATCTGGAGTCCCCCAGGGAAGTGTACTTGGCCGTCTGCTTTTTTTAATTTTTATTAACGATCTACCCAAGTGTGTATCGTCTCAAATTAGGTTATTCGCGGATGATTGTGTAATATATCGTAATATTACTAATGTAACCGACCGCCATTCACTTCAAACTGATCTTGACGCTGTAACGGCTTGGTGTTCTTCCTGGCTAATGTCTCTAAAAGCATCTAAAACAAAGTTAATGTCGTTTACTAACCGTTCCACTCGAATTGCTACAACCTACTTCCTCAATAACGATAGAGTTGAACTTACAACAACTTACAAGTACCTAGGAGTTCACTTTCAGTCTGACCTAACTTGGCATTACCATATTAACACAATCTTAGCATCAGCAAATCGCGCACTCGGCCTTCTTAGGCGTAATCTCAAACACGCGTCTTCACATTTAAAAAAACTTGCTTACATCACGCTAATCCGCCCGAAAGTTGAGTATGGTTCTGCCATATGGGAGCCTCATCAAGCTTACATCATAAACAACCTTGAATCCCTGCAAAACCGTGCTGTTCGCTTCATATTTTCAGATTATTCACGCTTCACCAGTGTCACAGCATTAAAACAACGTGCCGAGTTGGAACCGCTATCATGTCGACGCCATTTCGCTCGCCTAACCTTGCTTCACAAACTGTATCACCATCCCACCCTCCACGACGACTTCTTTTTGCCACATCCTGCAGTCTTTCCTCGCCGTGACAACGTTAACAAAATAAAACGCATCACATGCCGTTCATTGCTCTACGCGAAATCATTCATTCCTCGCACTATAATAGATTGGAATAACTTGCCATCACACATAGCTACTGAGGTTAACCCACAATCGTTTCAGCATTCGTTAAAGCAAACCATGGACTAACAGATTTGGTATTTTTGTTGTATTATGTGCATTTACTGAGTATTTTATTCTGCGTTGTTTGTTGTTCTTATTTGTGTACATTACTAGTTTTAATTCATTATTACGTGTATTTTGTTCAAATTCCTGTGCCATATTTTTATGCTTGTATCGCCCCCCCCCCCCCCCCCCCTATGTAATACCCTCGCACGAGGGCCCTTAGGGGTATTGTAAATAAATAAAATAAATAAACCAGTACTCATGGCTCAAACTGTGTGCAATATTTAGCTCCAATGACACTTGAGGCTCGTTTTTAGCGCCAGTTCTTAGAACATTCGAGCCAGTTAATATAGGAACTTCTTTACCACTTACGGGCTTGAGATGCGGCCGATCAAGAAAGTTCGTGGTCTGATTTTTAGTAGACCTGATGTTATCTTAGCCTCAATTCTCTGAATGGAAATTTTTCGCGACAACAACAAGCTGGAAAGGCAAAGGATTCGCATGAAGGCGATGACAGAAAGGAACTTTCTAGTTGCACACGCATTTCAATTTTACAAGTATTTTTTCTAAAGGTCCTAAAAAATATTCCATTCTTTAGTGAAGAACACCAAGTAATCACACATGCGCAATTTGCGTTCACAAAAGGGCTCTCTACCGAAACTGCATTCTTAACACAGAATGAAATAATATGAGACGTGTTTGGGCGAAAAATATGCGCCATGGGCAACAGACTTTTCGAAGGCTTTAGACACCACTAAGAATAACACTCTTTTATCAAAAATTGACTCGTTAAGGTTTCCGGGGCGTTTTTCTCCAGTTGCTAAAATCCTAACTTTAATGTAACTGCTAGCAATATGTTCTCAAAAATCATTCATCCGATGTTATGAAAGTTCGCGCAAGACGAGCACTTTAGACATGAGACCTTGTTCTCGAATGAAGCCATCTTTTTTCGAACTCCAGTCTGAAGTATTTATCCTGAAAAGGTCTTCCCAAGACAACAATGAATAAAAAGACGTAGTTCCGACCACCTCTATTTTCTCCACTCACACTCAAACCTTACTTTTCTAACCAGTCATCATATTAGATCCTGGCACAAAGAACCCTTTATTGCAGCAAGGCACTTCGTTTCATTGCCTCATTTCTAAGAACTAAGAACAGTTTTTCAGCCGAATATAGGTAACTAAATTCTGCCGAATTTAGGTAATTTAGGTTCTCATGCAAGGGAGGCTCTGTAGTGTTCCGTTGTATTGCACTTAACAAGCGCGCTTTTATTCTCGTGACGCACATCCACAGCAGCTACTCTTTATCCATTATTTTCTCTGGCACTTCTGAATTTCAGACCCTCTTATATAATTCTATTGAATTTGTTTTCACTGCGGCATGTGGGATTTCACAGGCCTACGAATCAAACAATACACGCGATCCATCGTAGTTTTGGCATTTTTTTTTTTACTGTTCGGCCTGTTCCCATTCCTTTTCATGCCTTTGCTGCGTTTTGTCCACCAGCTCAGGACAGCAAGTTTGCAGTGCGGTATATGCGGCCAACAGCGTTAAGTTATTCTTGCTTAGGGAAAGGCGGCTTAGAACGGTTGCCTGTGATGATTGGTTCAGTCTCGAGAAAGTATTGTGCCACAATGACCAAGATATTCGTCTTCAGAACTAAAACTAAGTCATGTCATGAAAACCATATTGTCAGGCCTTAGGTGTTGGAAGTATTGCGGATTTTGATGCGTCTGGCGAGTAATGCAGTAACGCAGTTAACATAAATTCAAAAAAAGACATTGAAAGAACCATTGACCGACTATACATATATAACGGCGCTTTCAGAAGACGGGACTGAGGACAAGACAGACTCCTACGCCTCCTTTTCTGTCGCGTTTTCATACAGCGCAGTGATTTATTTTACGTCAATAGGTACCAGCCAGCCGTATTATCCTTCTTCTGATAAAAAAAAAAACTCTCCGCAACACTGCCTTAGTGTTCACTTAAGAGCGTTAGCTGCGGGAGGTTCAAGTGCTTACACCGCTCTGCCCTTTATACGTACAGTTGATGGTGATGATGATCAAATAACTTTATTTGCACGCGTCAAGGAATCACAGGGCGAAGAATTGTTGAATACTGACCACCGTCATATTCCTCCCCGTCCCGCAGGTTGGGATCCCTCGATATCCAGCGGTGTCCAGGGACAGATGGATGACTTTCTTTTGGTCTTCTTCCTTTTGGCTGCCCACTAAAGCCTCCCAGGACTCTATATTCCCCTTCCGTTCGTTGTAGCCAGGGCATGTCCGCAGCATGTGGATTGTGTCTGAAATTTCTTAGCAGGGTTTACACCTCGGGTCATGGATCGCCGGGTGCCATCCGCTTAGTGCTAGTAGGTTGGGAAAATTTCCCCTCCTGTAACTTTCTCCATATCACCTTTTCCTTTTTCCTGATGCCTTTGCCTGCTAGAGGTAGTTTCTGTCTTTCTAAACTATGATGAAGGAGAATATCTTGGTGTGCTTTCAGCTCCGCTCACCCCTGAAATGGCTCTCTCCTCGACAAGACCGCACTGTGTGTGTATTCGGGTCAATGGATGCGCTATCTCGTTTTATCGCAGGCCCTCGTGGGCCTTAGTCCAGATCAGGTTAATTATCTCTGATATTGTGAGACCGGCAGCGAGAATTTGGACTGCTTCGAGAGACACCTTGCCTGCGTTGTAGTTTCGGATGGCTGATTTTGCAATCAGTTATAATCACCCTCACATTAGGCACTGCCCTGGACATAACTCCGCAAACAGGTAGAAGACCAAATCCAAACATAGCATATATTTTCTTTCACGGAAATATCAATTTAAGACGCAAGGAGCTTCAATTGCCTCATGCATATATCAATACCATTTAGATTTGCAGCCACCTTCGGTATATCCGGTGGAGAATTTCTTGAAGCGAAAGCTTCACTGCGGGTCATCCTGCTTCGATCGCCGGGTGCCAGGTTTCGACCTTTAGCGCGGCTGCCTAGTTGACGTTTAGCGAATGAATGCCGGCCTGCTGCTCAGCTTGAAAAAGTGTCACTTTCCTGCTCGCGAGTTAACCCATTTAGGCAACGTTGTGTCAAAGGAGGGTATCCATCCCGACCAAGCTAAACATCGTGCTGTGAGTGCTTTTCCCAACCCTACCTCGATTGAGCAACCGCGTAGCGGCTTAGACCTCTGTTCCTATTTTCGGCGTTTTATTGGGAACTTTTTTTTGTATGCTTCCTCTTTAACTCAGCGCCTTGACAGCAACCTGGATACCTCGTGTTGGTCTCCAGCATGCGACAATGTCTACAACCCCTTGCGCACTCTCCTCACAGCACCATCCGTCTTGTGCCACTTTGACCTGCAAGAACCAACCGAAATACACACGGACATCATTGGTATTCGTTTCGGCGCTGTGCTCGCTCAGCACAAATCTGGGTTAGAAGAATATGTATTTGCTTACGCCAGCCGCACCCTGACTAATGCGAGTCCAACTACTCCGTTGCTGATAAAGAGTGCTTGGCCATCGTTTGGGCACTCTGCAAGTTTCGCGCTTTCCTCTGCGGGGGTCCTTTTGACGTGGTCATCGACCACCATCCTCTTTGTTGGCTTTTTTCGTTAAAAGAACCCTCCAGTCGCCTGGCTCGATGGGCTCTCTGCCTCCAAGAATGCACCTTACGGGTCGTCTGCTTGTCATCTCCGGAAGCATCACAGCGCTGATGCCTTGTTCCGTTCCCCGCTACAGGTCGAGATTGACCGCCTCTCCAACCACGGACTCCGCGCTTTCTCTCATAATCAGCGACATTCCTTCAGAGCAGCATAAAGATCAATGGATGCTCTCTCTTCACAACTTTCTGTCCGCTCCATCTACGGTCCCGGCACCACGCGCTCTTCGGTGCCAATATTCACATTTAGCCATTAACGATAAGCTCCTTTATCGGCGTAACAACATCCCTGATGGACGTAAATGGATCCGCAATGCAGTCACGCAGAAGCATCCAGGGAACACACTCGCATCTGTCTCAGGTAGAACTGGCGCACCATGTAGAACTTCATTCTCAGGTACCACCGCAGGTGCCCGCCTGCCAACGCCGTAAGCAACAGCCTTATCGCACCGCTGGGGAACTGCAGCCACTACTCTGTCCGTCTCGCCCCTTCGGGCGAGTAGATATCGAGTCATGCGCGCCCTCTGTTGTACACTGCCCCTGTCAACCGCTAGGTTCATTGCTGCCATTAATCACATGACCAGGTATGCTGAGACCACTCCGCTTCCGGCTGCTACAGCTCGCGATGTGGCATCGTTCATACTGCAGCCTCTTATTCTCCGCCGCGGTGCTCCTCGGCAACTCCTCAGTCACGGAGGACACACCTTCTCGTAGGACATCGCTGAAGCTCTGCTTGTCGACTGTGACTATACTTCATGGTGCTACTTGTGCCGTCTACCATCCACAAATATATGGCCTATCCGAACGCTTTAATCGCACCCTTGGTGGCATGCTTGCCATGTACGTCGCTGCCAACCACACGAACTGGGGCCTCGCTCTCCCCTATATAATCTGCGCCTCTAACACTGCTACACAATCAACCATCCGCTTCTCTCAACTCTTTCTGCTTTACGGCCGGCATCCATCCCCTCCCATCAACACAGTTCACCACTACCGCCCTTCCGCATTTGAATGCACCACTGTCTCTTAAGCTCCCCAGCACGCCGAACTCAGCCGCCAGGTCTAACGGTTGGTCACGACAGGTGCTGAGGGGCATCAAAAACACAGCCATGACGAAGGCATGCTTGCACCGGCCTTTCCACCCGGTTCACTCGTGTGGCTGTGGATTCCTCTCAGTGCTCCCGGCCTCACCAAGAGACTGGTTTCGAAATATCAAGGCCTCTACCCCAACCTGACGCGCATATCCACACTTAAGTACATCATTTAGCCACTCAAACCCTCTTCCGATCTTCACCGCTGTGCCCTCGAGGCTAAACATGTTCAACGACAGAAGCCGGTTGTATTGTCGGCACCATGAGTCGCCAGGATGGATCCTTTTCTCCCCGCGGCCATTTTGAAGAAGGTGGGCATTAGCCCACGCGCACTGCCATCCCTCCGAGGGATGACGTGCTCAGCCTAACCGACGGCCGACCACCACTGCTTCAAAGTTTCTTCGTCTGGTAAGGGTGGTTTATTTGGTGACGTGGCTTTCGTCGTTCTTACAATCACCAAATAAAGAACCGTTGCAATTTATTTATTTATTTATACATTGCAGCCTGTAGCGATGAAATTGCAAGATTTCGATGGAATATAAAGAACAATAGAAATAACAATACAATGTAAGTAAAGAAAGCAATCATACAACAATAGGAATAAGCTTTTCAGATTTCTTCCAACGATAACGATAGGATGTTCCCTGGTAAGGAATTCCAAACTTGCCATGATGGATAATGCTATACTAATAAAGAAGATGGTGCGGGGATCAAAAGCGAAATATTTTGGACATTGTGGCTCCTTGTAGAGGTCGGATTTAAAAATGCGAGATAACTATCTAGCGAAGAAAACCGAGGTGAGGTGACAAAGGTGTACGCGAATTTGAGGCGGACCAGTCGACGACGCGCGGCAAAAGCGTTGTTTGTGATGCAAGAGGCGACCAGGTTTGTCTCGATCGCACACAGGCGGTACCGACTCTGCGTTGTTCCACAACGTTGTCGTAAGTTTGCGCGTGTATTTCTAAAGTTCCCTATCAGCTTTAAATTCTGTGCAGCTGAGAGCGGCAGGCATACGGTTCGCCGACCCAAAGAAATGATTGTTGCTTTCGTTGATACCGCGTGATTCAGTTCTTTGTGGGAGCAAGTAAAGCGAACAAAAATTTTGGGTTGGAAGCTCGATTCCCTGTCTCCTGCTCGCTGGACTGCCGTCACCACTACGTGACAATATAGTGGTCGCTATTTCTTAGCACGTTAAATTGCGTCTCTCTCCTTGCTGGTAAAAAAATGATTATGCCAAGTGTTTTGTCTTCTTTCGATAGTAGCCTGCGAATAGCTATGACGTATTGTGCCACAGCTATTCACTGCTATTCACAGCTATATTTTCGAGACAGAGTTGCATACGCTTGATTTACTTAATCGAGAAGAATTTAATTTTCAGGGGTGCCATGAATATCGAGATGAAGCCTTCGGCTTCGTCCTTCATGGCTGTTCTGTACAACGTTTAGTTTAGACACTTAATTCGAAGCACATTTGCTTCCCAAGATGCTTTCTCTGTCTTTTCAGCAACATCGCTAATTTCTCTTCAGCACCAAGGCGGGTAGCAAGGTTGTTAAATTCAGCTGAGCGCAACTCACTTCAGCTATCAATCGAATTACAAATAATACACCTCATTCTACTCCTAATCTTCCCCAATATAACAATTTTTCTGCACAAATCCAGCCTAACCTACTCAGCGACCATATTTAGGGGCACCTGGTGAAACAAGCCCCTAGGAAGAAATACCAAGTTGCGCAGCTCGTACAATAAGAAGTGTATCAGGAAATATGGAAAGGCGCTCATGACATGCTCACGTGGGTAAGTTCACTTCATGCATAACATCTACATCATCCATTCAGCTACATCATCCATTCATCTTTCTAGTAAATTTAACATAGATTAAAATTTTTCTTGGGTGAGAATGTGGCACGTGCAGAAGAATAGCCTTATTTGGCCGCCCCTTTTAAAATCTCCTATGGCGTGTGTGTGTCGGAAAAGTTTCGTTACTTATATTTATAGTGATAATTATGATTATCTATGCAGGGCAGAGTTTATTCGTAGGTAAAAATACGGTAGGTAAAAATGGAAGATCGACACTTTGAGAGCACTTTTTTGATTCAGCGGATGGTGGCGGATGACCATTCTTTCTTCGTCGAGCGATTTTTCTCGTTAATTCCGCTACCAAACGAGACTCTGTCCTCTTGAATATGTGCGGGTCTCCCAGCACCTTATAACCTACATGGAGGGACAAGCGGTTCCTAGCCGCACGAAACAGAGGAATAACAGTCATACCCTTATTTTCAATTTAACGGAAGCGATTAACTTCTGGTAGATTATCGGCCTAGCATTCGGGAGGTGCTCGGCTCGATTCCCAAGGCTACTGAGTACCCGACGGTTTTCTAATAAATAGTAGATTTCTCCCGGGCTGCTGCTCGTCTCTTGTGGAGTCAGATACTTGGAAAAAGGGTCTTGGACCGAAGAGTTGTGTTCACCGGCCAGTGATTTGTTCCGCCGTCAACCAACGCAAAATCCGCCACGCGCGGTGAAAGCCCGCTTGTGGCCTTTATCATTTAGTATTTAAGCAAGGTACCAGAGCTTTTCTGTAATCCATATGCTACATAAACCACAAATAATGACTTGTATTCTGCAGCTGCTGGCACTCCATTGTTCTGTTTTGCATTTAGCATGTTGGAAGAAAGCACGGTGGGTTCGTTGAAAGTGTGGTTGCAGTTGTTGAAGCGCATTCCGAATCCGCTACCGATGCCGCAACACGACTGGTCACGCGCGCCATTGGAGCAGCGCCAGAGAAAACAGGGCACCGGCAAATCTCCAGTACCGACTTTGATTAACGTTATGTCTACGCATTCATGCTACTTTCTGCCTTGAGTGTCCTCTGACCTAGTGGGCAGGAATAACGATGCAGTTGCAATTGAATGCAATAACAAAATTTTGCTTCGTTTGCAAAAAAATTTCACCAGCTCAAGCGTCAAAATCTTCAGAATCAAACATGAAAAAAAAAACATGATGATTCCCATATTAGCCTAGAATTTCTCCTGCGAAAAGTGCCTACTCCACTCTCGTTACTTCGACATTGATGCTGTCACGACTCCAACTTGAGTGGCAAGATACCCTTAAGCCTTTGTTGTCGTTTTGGTTTTTGCAATCTTGAATAATTGTTACCTGGCCATGGAAATACTTTTCAGCCGCAGGAGTCACCAGTACCACTTTGCATGTAAAAAGCCCATGTTGTGGTATAAGCCTCCGTTGAAGTGTGGGGTCCATGGGGTGTACTCTCTTCATTCATGTGTTTTTGTAGACTGGAATGATCTCTCATAATTCTACCCAGAACCAATTACCCCAGCTCTCCATGCTTAGCAAAAACAAGGCAGCAGTAATGAAACCAGTTATCTCATGTGTCCACTTATTCTTTTACATGTGTGACCTGAGATAGATGAGTGGAGTAAAAACACATATTTAAGTTAACACTCATCCTTCACAATGTTAATATTCGTAGTCGAAACAGTATGACACAATGTAGCCAAAACATGCAGACATTTCGCACTTCATGCATAGAATGCAGCATCTAAAAGACGAGCAATATTGATTGTAAAACTTCAAATGGCATGCAACAGGCCCGTTCTGACCACCAACTAATATTACTCATATAAACATGTAATCATATCAGGCCAGAGCTACACAAACTGCTCCAAGCAGTAGAATTAAGGAAAAGAGTAATGAAAGTAAGAGAACATTTCATGACAACCACAAAAACAAAGCACAATGTAGTAACAACTTACAACACAGCTTTTGACTTCATATGGTGGCCACAAAATACATGCCATTGACTCGTACTAGAAGACAGATGTGCCACCTGCAGATAAAAATTTCCCATTATCACTATGACAGGAGTACAAACACAGTCATACGAACTCGGCCCAACAGTGAATATCACATGAATGTAAAAATATCAGAAAAAATATACTTGCCCAAGTATACGCCTCAATAGAAAGGAAAAACTATAGCCTGTTTAAAATGCATCAGTTCCGCTAGCATTATTAAAGGAATCTTGGTATGAGAAAAACAAATCTGCGTTCGAAAGAGTACATAAACATCGTAATAACTGAGACAATTATTGCGCCACTTCCTTTTCTCACAAACCAATTTTCAATTAAAGCAAATGCAAGATCCTCTGCTCTGGGTAACCAGAAACGCGATCGGCATCATAAAAAAAAGGCGTTCACATACTGATTTCAAAATTAAATACTGACAGCCGGAAATTAACTTTCGTTGGTAACTGCAAGCTGAGACCATGCTTTCTTTACAGAGGGGTTTGAATTCAGACGCGGAAAATGGGCACTGATCGTACTGGAGGGATCCGGACTAATATCGGCCACCTAAAATTTCTTAACGTGACCTGACATTGTACAGCACAGGGGCATTCTTTTTTTTTCATTTTACCTAAATCAAAATGCGGCTACTGCGATCAGGATCGACCCCCCGACCTAAAGTTCAACAGCCTAGGGCCAAGCAAAAACCGCGGCGCATATAAAGTGTTTGAATCCCCTTCGAAGTGCCAACGCTATCTCGAAAGACAATCATACATTTTACGCACAGCCAAAGTGCCGATCCTTGAAACGTGCGTGGTGGTGTGAACAAGCATGGGCAGAAATGAGTAGAACGAGGCATATAGGTTGAGAAATCTGCAAAGCTAGCGCGTGCACGGTAGCATCCCCTGTGCCAAACCAAGTACCGACAATTGTTGGCAGAGCAACTCACCACGGCGACATTTTGCCAGCCAGCGACAAAAAGCGCCTTAAACGCTTTTTATAGCATTGAACACGAATACTGCAGCAGTACGACAGGTCACCGTTCCAGCATTATATGCTTCGGATAATGCACGAGACTACTGCTTACCTTTTCAGACAATTGCGTATCGTGCAGAACGCTGTTTGCCTTCGTGTCACGGGCACTACACCAACCAGTTTAAGTTAAGCACGAGTGCTGCGTAGCTGGCACACACTACCACGTAGTCACACAGAAGAATATATTCCAGGCCTTATTTCGAACCTTTCAACCGCGGCACTGGCCACGCATCTTTGTGCCTGGACAACCATGTGCACAGACTGAAAAGTTGGAGAGGCCAGAAAAATGACCCTTTGCCTCGAATAGGCGATGTCGACAGCACTACGCGTTAGTGAACCCTTGTTCAAGAATAAACGCACGCATACCACAACAGATTTCGCGACGGCTCACAATCCAAGTAGTGAATTGTAACAGGCGTCGAAGCGCGTGGCAACTCCCGAAGCGCCATGAGGATTATACAGAAAAATAGCTACCGGCAGGCACCTGGCGGTGACAACTAGTTTCTGTTTCGGTTTCGTTGTGAAAAGCTTATATAATACTTTTCACTTTATTTTTGGTATTTTAATTGGGTATTCAGCCGTATCGGCATCCGCAGAAATTGCAGCTATTGCCATCAATTACCACTAGTAGAGACGCGCTGACTAGCGACCAGTTGCTTGCGCTGCGGTTGAAAAATGCATGAGTTCTCACGGCAGTATCGCAATGTTGCTTTGCTCATTCACGAAACTACATGCCGATTTCTTTTTGTATGGGGAAGTTTTTTTTTTATATTGGTGGGAGATCAGCAATGCTAACAAAGAACCCAACGTAGCAGTAGTAGAGAGTAGGTTGTCGTAAAAACATGGTGACGCTGCTCCTTAAAATGTTTGACCGGCCGCACGACGTGCGAGGCGGCAGCGTTGAAACGCGCGTCGAGCGAACAACCTTCATGGCACGTATATGCTTTCTTGAGACTACAGTGAAGGTGTGCATTTGCGATAGTGTAGTTATGTCATCCAATGTGAAAAGCAAATCAATTCTTAGTGTTAAATATACTGCGTAATTTAGATCCTCATATTGTGTTTATATCTATCTGCATTTCTCTTTTTAAAAAATAGTCTTGTACTGATAATTGTGTACCAAGGTGCGTGTATAACTGCGCTGTAATGAGCCTTGTAGAAATATTCTGTGTAAATATTTGTATTCGTAACCCTTCTACAAAACAGCTGTGTGGCCAGTTATGCGCTTAACAATTTGTTAAGTGAATTTGTAATGTGTTGAAATGCATGCTCAATAAACTTTTCTGAATGAAATTGAGTGTTTGGATTAAGGCATGGAGGGCTCTATAAACATGCAATGTATTATTTTGTAAACAATGAAGTTAAACTTTTTCTGAAATATTTTCCTAATGATAATCTAAGCCTCAGTGCATAAGTCTTTAGTTCCGAAATATTTTTGAAATTGTGAAATCAACATATGCACATGTAAAAAAAGAATTGTGTCATGGAGTTTTTATTCTAACAGCATAAAGTGCCAAGTGTACCTTTGATGGATTTTACCCACTGAGATTGTTAGCGATCTGATGAGTTTCATTTTTTCAACCATTAAGCACATGCGTGCAGTATCTGTTGCCCAGCATCGGCCATTCAAATGCAGCCACGGTTTGTGCCGTGCCCAACTAGTAGGTACACGTCGATATGCTCCCACCATGGTTTCCACATAGGGCAGTGTTGCCTGCCAGGCCCAACAATATAACCACGATGGATACCACCAAGCCCACCAAATCCCATCTTGTTCACTGATGTGTCCAGCGTGGTTTCCATTCAGCCCAATATTGTATACTGGAATTCCCAGTGCAGCAGCCACAATTTCCACTGCATCCAGAATGGCCCAACGTCGCCATTAGTTCATCCAACATCTTTTCTACAATTCTCCACCAGCACCAACATGGAAACCAACACTTCCAATCGGCCCACAGTTTTCTCCAACATAACTAGCGTAAAATCTAGAAAGACTTTTGCTGGAATTTTCAACAAAGTATCGAAGGTAATAATGCGTATGACTTGATTTTGTACGTGTTGCAGCGGGGATATGTGTGTTCTGTAGGTGTTTCCCCATGAAGAGATACAATAGTTGATATGGCTATGAAAGAAAGCATAGCAGAGCGAAATGAACCTGTGTAAAAAAAGTAATTTCGTACTTTATGAGTACCCTTGTGCATATGCTGTTTTATTTGTTAAACTGTTTATGTGCGTATAGAATTTCAAGTGGCAGTCAAGTTCTACTCCAAGACTCATCGCATGATCAGTAGCAGTCAGGCTATAAGAGGCAAGGGAAATATGTGGATATTCAGCAATAGTGTTATGGGAAGATGAAAGGGTGGCAAAGTTAAATTTAGAGTCATTAATACTGAACAAGTTGTTTCGACACCAAATTGCTAACTTTGCAGCATCAGTATTCAGTTTATGTGTTAAGGAATCTATTGACTTCTCAGATGGTATTACCGTAGTATCATCGGCATATAATATACATTCAAAAGAGGTAAGTCAAGATGGCATATCATGAATGTATAATAGGAAGAGAAGTAGTCCAAGGATGGAACCCCAGAAGCGCCAACGCTAGCAGCCTTCGGTGCAGATTAACGACCAGAGATGCAAACGACATGAATCTGGTTAGGTAAGTAGCTGCGAATTACCGATAGTGCAAGGCCAGATACCCCAAGGGCGTTTAGATTGCAAAAAATTATGTTGTTGTTAATTGAATCAAATGCCTTTGAGAGATCGATGAATAATGCTCCATTAAAATTACCGCGCTCAATAACTTCTTTAATTTTATGTTTAGAAAGTTAAAGCGAATTCAATTGAAAAACCAGGCCGGAAGCAGAATTGCTTAGAATATATGATGTGAAATTTTGACAGGTAACTTGTCAGACAGACGACGAATACTTTATCTGTAATAACGAAGAAGTGACCGCGCGGCAGCGGGACGGCTCTCGGCGAGCGCGTGCTTCCTGTTGGTGCTGTCGGAACCGCTGACTGTCGGTGAACTCCGTTCCGCGCTTATTGCTTTGTGCCGTGCTGTGTTTTGTCTTCTGTGCCCGAAAAACCCATTACAAGTGGTGGAGGTGGACTCTGATCCCGTACTGGAGCTGAGAAACGGCACCGTTACCACCCCAATGCCGAGAGACACAGCACCGCCGCCGTCATCGGTACCGCCAGCACCTGTTATCTGCGCTGGCATGCCTCGGCAGCGGGATCCATCTGTCTTCAGCGGCACCGGTGACAATGATGTGGAAGATTGGCTGGCGTCTTACGAGTGGGTAAACCCGCACAACCGCTGGGACGATACCATGAAGCTCAGTAACGTCATATTCTATCTCACTGACGTCGCCAACCTCTGGTTCCGCAACCATGAAGCGGACATCATCACCTGGTCGGCTTTCAAAACGAACTTCGCGGAGGTATTTCGCCGTCCTGGTGTGCGCAAGCTCCGCGCTGTACAGCGCTTGCGAGAGCGGGCGCAGCAGCCTGGTGAGACGTTCACCAGCTACGTGGAAGACATCGTAGGCCTGTGCAAGCGCGTGAACTCTGAAATGTCTGAGGCCGATAAAATCAGGCACATTATGAAAGGCATCGACGAGGACGCCTTTCAAATGCTTCTTGCCAGGCAGCCGGACACCGTTGCCTCCGTCATCAGCTTGTGCCATAGCTACGAGGGGCTCCGCAAGCAACGCGTCCTCGCTCGTTGCCCCATACGACAGGCTGAGGTACTATCAGTTGATGCTGTGGTCGCTGGAGAGCCCCAGTTCATGCAGGAAGTGAAACGGTTTATCCGTGAAGTTGCACGTCAACTCGCGCTCGTGCATGGGGCTCCAGTTCCGTCACCAGCACTTCCGCCGGCCTTTCAGCAGACCATCCAGGCACAGGTCGCAGACGCCCTGCAGATCGCGGACGCCGTGCCACCCGTCCCTCAACAGGCAGCGGCTGCCCCGCTTACCTACGCCGCCATCCTGTACCGCCGGGCTCCTCATCCCTCGGGGAATTTTTCCGACGCCACAGCAGCTCCGCCGCCTTTGGCACCGCGACCTGTTCGGTCGTATCGGGTTCCCGCCCCACCATCGTTGCCGCACACGGAGCCGGCCCCCCTTCCCTACGGTCGCCCATGGCGCACTCGCGACAACAGGCCCATTTGTTTTGCCTGTGGCATTGCAGGACATGTCGCTCGCTGCTGCCGCCATCATACCTATTCGCTTCCTGACGTCATGACGCCATCAGCATACGGACCAAACACGCAGCACTACCGCATGCAGCCTAGTTCGTCACCATCTTCGTTCACAACGGACAACCAGTCCGCAACGCCGCGCCGCTCCCATTCTCCACGGCGCCGTTCCATATCTCCTGCTCCTCGCATGACGTCATTCTTG
This sequence comes from Amblyomma mixtum, assembly GCF_055824585.1. Taxonomy (NCBI): domain Eukaryota; kingdom Metazoa; phylum Arthropoda; class Arachnida; order Ixodida; family Ixodidae; genus Amblyomma; species Amblyomma mixtum. The sequence continues at coordinate 153,006,343 of NC_143021.1, read as the reverse complement.
GGTGGGATTTTGTGTCGGAACCCTCTGCTGTCGTCGACTGCGCCCGTGCTGAAGTTACTCTCTCTCCCCTACCCGACGACTCCAGAGCCGAAACCTCCGAGTATCCGGACAAGCTTCTTGTTTCTCATGATGTCGAACTTCCTGCTTCCTCGTCCGTAGTAGTCTCCCTGTCCTGTGTCTCTCCTTGCCGACCCACCCGACACACCTATACTCTTTACTCCCTCAGAATTGTTCGTTCGCCGCAGAAACCTACCGCTTCCCTTCGCTGTCCTCACGGTGACCTCCGGAACAGCAACCGTGGTCATCAGCAATCATCTACCCTCTCTTTTAACTCTGCTTCGTGGTGAACGCATTGGCTACGTAGCATCGGCTGAACTCCTACAAGTCGTCGACGACGTCGAGGCCGCTTCTACACCGTCGGTCGATGCAATCACCTTGGCTCCCCTGTCGTGCCGACCACCCTCTGATGTCCTGTACAGTGCCATCGTTCGAGACCTTCATTCGACTTGCCGTGACCAGCTGTTCGCTCTTTTGTGCAAATTTAGTTCGTCTTTTGATGTGTGCCAAACTCCACTCGGCCGTGCCTCCGCTGTTACACATACCATCGATACTGGTACCCATCCTCCTATGCGCCAGCGACCATATCGCGTGTCAGCTCCGGAGCGTCGAGTCATCACCGAGCAAGTGGACGACATGTTAGAGCGCGGGATAATACAGCCCTCGAAGAGCCCATTGTCTTCTCCGATGGTTCTCGTTCGAAAGAAAGACGGCTCTATCCGATTTTGCATGGATTACCGACGGCTGAACACTATAACTCGGAAATACGTTTATTCTCTGCCACGCATAGATGACGCCTTCGATTGCCAGCAAGGAGCAGAATTTTTTCGTCGCTCGATCTGAGATCTGGGGCCCGATTCTCGATATTCGCCAATCCGCCATGAGCGGGGCGTACCCGTGACGTATGAATCGGGGCGGTGCGAAAATGCGTAACAGCAGAATATAATGACGACATTGAAGAATAAAGAAAAAAGTATGACAAAAAAATAAAGTGTCGTCTACTACTTGGCGCCAAGTACAAAAAACACCGCCGAGTTGCGGCGCGAAGGTGAGTTAGCACAGTAGCCAGTAGCACCGTAGTGATGGACGGTGAAATGCGTTGCGGCGGCGGTCTCGGCGTACTCGCCGCACACATTAGCTGAGTGATGGTGCTGAATGCGACGCTAAAGACCCTGTGGTCGGTGATCACGGAAATAAGAGCGACCGCTTATTGCCCGACGCCATCGCGCAGCGTGTCGCGTCTCCGTACTTGTGAGATGCGATCAGCGTCACGGGGAGAGGAATTGGCGGAGAAACGGCTGGCTCTCGATCGTAACCTCAACGCGTCAGTGGCGTTGGAAAGCTTTACCTCACCGTGTCACTTCTACAGGTGCACAGAACTTAACGCTACCCTTGGTTACGTTTGCAAGCGGCCGCGCACGAAACGCGACTGCGAATCGCGTCAAGTGCAATGCTATGAGCGCGTACTTCTTATTATCAAAAGCGTCAAATGCGAAAGCAAAATAGGGAGATATTGTTTCCCGCCAGTACTTAAAGAAAAACAGACACAGCTAAAAGTCCACTGTCAACAGAAGCATGTATTTCACCGTGTTGGCGTTTCACTTAAACTGAATAGGACATGGAACTCATCTTTTGCTTTGTGAACATTAACTAAGTCTGCCTGCAAGCAGACTTCACGGACTTTATGTAAAAGCACCTCACGAATGCATGGCGTAGAGTGGCAGGTACATTATTTCATTCAAATAAAAAAGGCTCTCAATAATGCTATTTAATTTCAATGTTTGAAAAGGCCCTCAATCTCTTTAATTCTAACAATGAACACACAGCACTTACCAAGGGCATATAGGCAGCTACACCACTCGTGTGATGCAAGTACGCACCAAACTGTGAGAGTTGAAACAAAATTTGTCATGCCCATCCCTACAATTCCTTTGCTGTAGGATAACAGTAATGCATCTACAGCAGCACCAGGCAGCTTCTTGCAATGCAGCAAGATTTCTTGTAAGAGGGCAACGTGTGATGTCAAGAGAGGTGAAGTCGGCTGGAAAAAGATATCTGCACATATGCTACTCAACATTGCGGAGTGGGACGAATATAGAAGAGGATAGTGAAAGTGGAGGGTGATGCCACATTACAAACAGCTAATGCACTGTGCAAGACACTTGCTTTATTTGCTTCATGCAAGTTATTGGTTTGGTTTATTGGGGTTTAATGTCCCAAAGCAACTCAGGCTATGAGGGACGCCGTTGTGAAGGGCTCCGGAAATTTCGGTCACCTGGGGTTCTTTAACGTGAATGCAAGTTATTATCATAGGATGCACATACACGCGTATTATCTAGTGCACATGTCATATTAAGCCTGAACATGCCTCGGTGTCAGGTAAAGGAGCTGAAGGAGAATAAAAACAATGGTGAGTTAACAAGGAAGAACAGCAACACAACAAGAAAAGCACAAGCATGCACAGCAGCAAGATAACACACAAAGGGGGCAAGAAATGCAAGGCTAACATGGCCCACAGTATTTGAGGGAGGCAGCATCACAGACAAGCAGTGGTATTCTGGCAGAAGGTCCATTAATGCCGCATGATAACACTGGATGATGTGGATTGGTTTTGGCAAGCCCTGTGCACTCCACGAGCAATCTACAAGAGACCTCAGTCATGTTTCTAGCCTGATGTGCAAGTGCATGACTTTCCCTCTGTGCAAACTCCTGACCACATACAAATCAGGGCCATTGTTGGGTCTCTTTGAGTGGTGAATCACAATGCCGTTAGGCAACATTTACACCATACATTGATGCAATAAAGACCCTGTGATGCCACTATTGTGCACTACAGGAGAGTAATACTCAATGAAATGCGTTCACTCTCAAAGTACTTTCCTTTACTGTGAACTAAAATAGACAACCCTCTATGTGCACTCAAAATATGACATCTACAGTTCAGTGAAGGGCACCATACCAGATGTAGGTGCTGAAATGTCGGCAAATGTCAGAAAGGACACTGATGACCGATCGAAGTTGCTCTGCAAAAGTAGATTACCACATTCCAATAACAAAGGGCCTACCTGCACTGAGAACAAAGCTTGTGTACAGCTCAGAGATTATTTGTTCAAGGAAGGAGTTCAAAATTACTGTGGTGAAGCGCGTTGGCAGGAAGGAGCCCTTGGTTGGTAATAACTTTATTAGTCCCACTTCAGTGGATAAGGTGAGGGTGGCTGAAGGGATGTTGAACATGTTGGCGACGGCCCTCAGGCCACTCTAGGTGACCAGGCACTGTTTGGCTGCGGCGACCTTCAAGGCCCAGACCATGATGCAATGCGCAGAGCAGCCTCCCATCGCTCCTGTGATTCCATCCCTTGGAAAGGAGGTTTCGGTTTGTTTGGGCAAGCCTGATATGTGCATTTAAAATCCGCTCTGGTGCTTGAGCAAAAGTGACAGGTTGTAGATTTCTCCCTTCTATGTATGTATTACACTCCACTGCATGAAAAAAAAATAGAACACTTAAAATGCCTAGTGGTGTGTGCGCATGGAGGGTAAATTGTTTTTTTGAGCATGATTAAGGCAGCTTGAAAAATGGTAATCAAGTTTGACTCAGAGTTTCCACGAGGAGAGTGTTAAATTAATGAACCGGAAATTATTATCACCAATATAATGATATAACAGGTTGCAAAATGTTGATGAAATTGGAGTCATTGCAAGTGCATAAAATTTAAGCCCCCTGAAAAATTACCGTCTTGTACAGCTTTGCTGGCTAATTTCTCTTTAAGTTCTAGCAGAAGTATGAAACCAAACCAAGTCAGGTGGAAACAGGCTGCTATTCTTTTTTCACACTATCAGAATAGTTTTTTTTTCTGACTACCACCAAGTAGTATCATTAGTGCTGTATGGTATGTGATGGCATCGCAATTAGTGCTAAGAAGTTATTGGGTGCCATGTGCAACCAGAAATGAAAGGTACGGAAAGCCTGCACACACCACTGTCAAGGAGAGAGGCTGCGATTCTGCAGAAGACCCAGTGTTATCCAGCCGGCATTGTGTCAAAAAACAAGCTTCACGCGTGGATGTCCGCAGTGAAAGTCACTGAAAAGAGGATTTTTAATCTGAATCAAACGTCAGCACATGTCTGAAACTACTTCACTTTATAAAATAATAGATTTTACGTACAGAAAATTAATAAATTTCTTTCTGCCTTGAAACCCATGACCCCTGGAGCGCCAGCCAGGCACGCTACCAACTAGGCCGTGCAGGCACATTGACTTTACTGAGTTACAAATTGGGAGGGAGTGATGCGCGGGTGCTGTTGGCTTAATTTGAAGGCTAGCTTTGTAAGTACTGCAGTGAACTAGAGATGTGCCAATTAGTGAGAAACTAATTACAATAACATTACGTAGATGAACTGCAGTGTGGAAGAGTTCAAAGACAAGAATTGGGAACCTGTGTTGAGGCAACTGTGGTAAATGTGTGAACACGAATGAAGAACAGTGACTGTGTGTGTGAAGAGAAACCGCTGCGGGGAGCCATAACCACTGTTGTGTGATACCCATGAATGCTGAGCTTAAGTGTGCCCCTACATTTTTGGGGAGCGAGACAAGCTGCATTGCCTCTTAGGTGTTGCAATTTGCTCAAAAAAAGTGAGGTGTCTTTTACATGCAGAGTGAAAAGTTTGTGGAAGCCATTATTGGCTAAATAATTTATTTCCATCACTGAACTTCATGCATCCTAGAATTCATTATGCAGCCTAACTGCGAATCATTACCTAGTGAAACAATACACATTGATGAATGTGTCTCGTCTACACAGATAAGAATTTTTTTGGGACAGGCCCGTCTTTCATAACCGTTTGACAGTGGTATACATGCACATTAGTGTTGCCTAGTTCGCAAACTTAAGTAGCTAGCAGTCGCCTTTGCTAAACAGAAAAATGGCAGCACGTACACTGATATGGTCCAGTCACACTAAGGGTTCAGGGGGTGAGCAGGTTGTCTCGGATTTTTCATATAATGACCAAACAGCATCCCCAATTTCCATGAAGCGAAACGCAAGGGAACATGTCAATGAAAATGGGATCTAACACAGTTTCACTGGGAGGAAAGGAGGGCAGTGATCTTCCAATGCATGCATTCAAGGTTGATGGCCCAGCACAGAAAAAGATCACAGACCACAAATCGTGGAAAGAGAAAAAGATCCCAAGCCTGGGAAGACCGCCTGAGTAACCCAGAAAGATCAACAAAGTTTACTACTACTACTACGACTATTATGATCCATTTCCAGTAGAATTATTGAACCGGATCATGCCCTTCCAGCTACAAAATGCCATTTGAAGCTTTATTATTGAAACACAAATTACGTCCAGCTGCATAATTTATACCTCCATTTTCCTTCAACCGAATTAATGCACAATTTCTAGGTTTTCGTCACAGGTACAAATTTCAGCTAGAAGATGAGAATGGGTAGACGTGTGAAGACGCTGGCCAGGCCTTGCATTTTCATCTGGGAAAATGACCATGAAACAATTACGTGACTTCTCCTTCAGGAAAAATAGTTCACTGCTGTATAACTACAAGCAGCATGTGAAAGAGGCAGTCAAAAGCAAGTACACAGAGGCAACCAGATGCCATGAGACAAAGCATGTTGCGATCTTATCACACAAACAGTGCCACACAAGGCATGTTGCACCCTGAAGAACAGATGTTGTAAATGACTAGAGACACAGCGACCATGCTGCATGTTGAGGATGTTGTGGACTGCTGGCTCTCAACAAACACCAAAGCAAACAGAAAAGCACTGGTGAACGCATGTGCAGTGAACACCCTGGTGCTAGAAGGAAAACATTTTGGTGGCTTCGTGTCTTTCACTGAATTTAAGCACCAAATGAAATGTGCGTTGTGTACAAGCAGAACACATAGGGAGGCACCACACGAAGGAAAGCACTTCTTCACAATCACCAAAGCATGTGTTGAAGCACGCACTCAGCAAGTTGGCAGACGGTAGGCTGAAAACACTTGGGACACTTCCTGACTCACAAAAAACTGCAGCACCAGACAAAACTGATTTCTACTGTCATGGATACCACCAATATGGTCCAGTTTAATGAAGAACACCAAAATTATGAAGACTTCACCGGCTTCCTAGCGGTATGCCATCAAACTTGAAGCAAAGCAAATGTACACTGATTACTTGTGGCATAGCTACACATGAAAACCGTGACAGTGAGTGCAATTCCTACATGCAGCTGCTGATCATGCACTTCCGGTCTGTCAGGCAGAACCCAAATGGTGCTGTGTCCTCCTCCTTGTTGTAGATGTTGGTGCTCCTGCTATTATCACCACTTGCCAGAGGTGTCATGGTCCTGCAGCTGAGTATGGATGAATATGTTGGGTTGCACAATGCAAGCTGTGGTGACCTTCGCAGAGAACTCTTGATCATGCTGTACCATGGCCTTTGCAGACACCTCAGGAGCCCGGTATGGCCACTCAGCTGGTAACCAGACCAGCTGGGAAGTGACCAAACATGAATCTGGTATCCTGGCTCCAGAGCACATGAGACCCCATGGTGAGGGTGGTCTGCCACATCTGCATAAGATGCACACCAACACCTGCACACTAATCAATGCTGTGCACTGAAATCTCCCAACGCGCTAGACATCGTGTTCAAAAATAGTCTAGTTTTACGTACAAATGTGGAATACGCTCACTGCAAAACCAATCATTAGTATCAAAACAAATTGTTTCTATATGGCTAGACGTACTTGATGGCAGATTTCCCAAACTGATGCTCAGAAATAATTACTACAGTTTTTTTATACTCAAGAAACCCGCTACAGAATGCACTGCAAGGAAGGGCACTTGTTTAACTGTTTATGAGTACCTTGAGTTTTTTAGTATATGCATGCTTTCGCATTTTGCACCAATCGAAATGGGGCTACCTTGATATTGCGGTCACTGAGATAAATTCAAAAGCACAGAACAACACTGCGTGTCATGCACACCTATCTCTGCTGTCACCTGAAAAGTACAGACATGATTAATTTCCATTATTTTCATATGTGGTTCCATTTACACTGTTCTTCCTTGCTGAATAAACTATATATAAATGCAATCAGATATCATTAGCCGTACGCAATCTTACTAAAGGCAAACATGTTATCCCTTAATGCTTGCCCCAACACAGTAAGCGCGTGCTCGCCAGTTTGACGATTTCCAAGCGGGCAGCACATGAAGAGAGATTGCACACAAACGGGTCATGGATGGATCCCGCACAGACTTCGAGTGAGCTGGAACCTTCACCGGCAGGAACAACACACCTGTAAATAAAATGTACAAGAGTCATACATGTTTGTTTTTCGTGTGCCCTAAGAGAGATGATTTTTTCACCCTCCTACGGTCATTTCTACGTGACTGCTGTGTAAATGATGATGTAACACTGTTATGAAAATATTACCTTGAATAGCAAAATTACTTTTGTGTGATTCACTAATAATGCTTTAGCCAGGGTATAGTATTCTTTTAGAGTTTCACGCAATTTTTTTCCACACTTAAGGAAACGACGCCTTCCACCTGATTTCACCTATGCTGCCTATCACATTCATCAACACCAAAAACAAAGCAATCGACCAACGTACTAGCATGCTAGACTTTGTTTTCTCAACTTGAGCCGTGTTGAGCCGTGTTTCTTGAGCCGTGTTTCTCAACTTGAGCCGTGAAAACAGTATGATGAAAAAAGCAACGCGAAATGCCGAAAAAAATTTCGGATTCGCAGCATGCATGCAAAAGGAATGAGAATAACGCTACACACACACGGATGTCTCGTCGAGAAGCCCGACACATTCCTGGAGTTTGTTGGTCGGCCGCGCGAACACCTGTCGTGTCATCCGCTCATCACGCGCGCTGTTATGCCGGGAAACCCGCCCAGATTCCAAATCTGCAGGCCGCAAACTTTCACCTGCGAACGTCCCTTTGACAAGCCCTGGTGCTGCGCCGCAAGGCAACGTGAACTAACGCTCCCTTGACAAGCCACGATGCTGCGCCGTAAGTCAGCAGGGTCTTAAGGAGAAGCATCGGCGAGCAGCGTGCCTGGACACGTCGCTGGGTACCAGACTACGAGGCGCCCGTTTCCCTTTCCCCAGGGTGTCACAGCGCGCGGCAAAATTTGAAGCGGGTGGCCGGCGCGGTCGCTGGTTGGTCCTTTCGGACTGCCGTCGAGTGCTGCCTTTGGAGCAGGGCCGCCGTTCCTCAGGCTATATAAGCCCCACCGCTGCCGCTTGGGCAGCAGCTACAACTACCGGAGTGACCGAGTGACCGGCCCACCGTGAGTCGAGTGCTGCTCACGAGTGGAGTCGGATGGTGTGACGTGCTGGTGTCTCGCTGATCGTCGCTGTGCGAGAACAGTCACGTTGTGTAGCTCTCGGCCCCCGTGCCGATGTTGAACTATATTATGCCCTGTACATAATGTATAAACCATTTCCTTAGTCTTACCGACGCCTGACGCGGAGTCTTCGCTACCGCTAAGAGAGCTGGCAACGCTCAGTCACGAAACGGGTGGCGAGCGCAACGGGACCAACTCTATGGCACAACATTGGTGGCAGCGGTGGGATGGCCAGGCACAACATTGGATGGCAGCTATGGGATCGAGCGGCATCAGCTACCTCGGCGCGGTGAGTGCCTGAAGTTTTCCTCAAACGCCAGACTTTCTCCGACACAGGTTATAGTAGCTCAGGGAAAGCTTTGGTGTAGCATTGTGTTAACCTTGTGTGTTTCAAGCCTAGGAAGAGTGTTTTGAAAACGAAGGGATGCTGAAGGGGAAAATAAGGCAGTGTGTGAAATGCTTGCGCGTGGATAACTAGTAGTGATATAACAGAAGCCAACAGCCACAGAAACCAAGGGGCACAGGGGATTTTTTTTTAATTATTTATTTTATTTGTGGTGTTGATAAATTTAGAATGTTACTGAATATGTTATCGCTTATTGCTAATTGATTAGAAAAGCAGAAGAAAAAAAAAAGTGTGCGGCAAGTATTTTCTAAAAGGGCAAACAGCAAGAGGCCATTGTGAACGATGGAGGGTTACAAGGTCAAAGAACTTCTCCAAATTTGTGAGGAGTTGGGCATTGATTTGGGCCCAGCAAAAAGAAAGAATGCGATCCTTGAGGTCATGAGAACCGAGGACGTGACGGCTGAGGAAGCCGAAGAGGCCTGGGCTGATGTCATTGAACGGCGTGAGCGGGAGGAAAAGAGGGAAAAGGAACGTCGCGAGGAGGAAAGGGAAGAAGAGGAGAGGCGGGAGCGCCAGGCGCTTAGAGAGCACGAGGTAAGAATGATGGAGCTGGACCTCCTCGAAACCTCGCCAACGCCTATTCTTGCTTCTACGACAGTTCCCTCTAACGGTCCAAGAATAAGCGACCAACTGCCGCCCATGGTTGTCGGCGAGGATATGGATACATACCTCGAGAAATTTGAGCTTGTGTGCGAGGGTAATCACATTGAGGCTCTAATCTGCGGCCCAGAGCCTGGCTGTGAGTCACATGACGGTGACGCTGAAGCGCCAAGCCAGAGCGCGGCGTTCGTTGTAAAGTGCGATGCTACAGAGATTACCGCTGCGATCCTTAAAGATGAAGGCGTAGCGCCAAGATGTAGACCACAGGAGAGCGAGCAGCTGTTCTCTGCGGAAATTGAGACAGGTCGCTCTGAGTTCGCGACGGGCAGTGGCGCACCGATAGCGCCAACTGAGAGTTCGATCGTAGGCGAGGAATGCTGTTCAGAGCGGCATCGAGACAAAGATCAGCTTAGTGAAGGTCAAACTCCAGCGTCTTGTGATAGACTGCCGGAAAACGAGCTATTGTGCTCAAAGGAAATAGCACCGAACGGTTCGTCAGGTGAACCGTCGCCTGGCACTGCTAGAAAAGCGCAGGTTTTGTGGCTGCGCGAGCAAAGTCTTGCTCGGGACGAGAGCATGAATTCTTCAAGACCAGATTTTGCTGGTCAGACGAAGGCTGGTAGCTTGAAGGATGAGGGCACCGAAATAACCGGAGAATCGCACAACAGATCCGCTAGAGCAGTTCCCAAAAAGCGGCGGCGTAGAAGAAAAACCAATGTGAATGGTTTGCGCTAAAAAGGAAAAAGTGCGGAAGAAGCTTGTACGATCGAGGGCCGGCAATGTGCGTAAGAGCCCGAAATTGTCACCTTGGAGCCCAAGAGTTCGCAGGCGTCGCGTAAAGGGAAAGCCGACTCACCAGGCGCAGCCTAGTCTAAAGCGTACTACGCCGCTGTGGAAGAACCGCAGAGGAATTCCTAGGATTCGGCACGGGCGTGATGGACTCCAGAGAAGGGTGCGCGGTCGCCACACAAAAGAGCGCCACAGTGCACGCGCTAGTCAGAAAGGGAAACGACATGACTGGGACCGAGAAAGGAGGAAGCGCCCCTCTTGCTTTCGGCCTTCCAAGCGCTGCCTAGGCTTTGGACGCATATCGCGGAGAGGCGTGACTAATCAGCCCCTCAGCTTCTGTGAAGCGTCGGCTGATCGAGCGGCCGTCCGACCCCGACCGCGCAGGGCGCGGTTGAAGTTTGTGGATTCTAAGAATACATCTTTCTTGTATTTAGTGTTTGTTTTTTTGGTCATTCACTCAGATGTAAAAGGAAAGATGGAGGCAAACCAAAATTTGAGCTTCGGACTTAGAAACGGGCCGTATTGTTTCTCTAGCCTAATGGGCAGAGTATTCATGGTTTGGGCGAGTTTGCATTGCCATACCTCGACGATGTTGCCATCTTTTCGCACACTTGGGAAGAACATCTCGAGCACTTGCGAGTCGTATTGTGCAGCTTGAAAGAGGCAGGCCTTACTGTGAAACCAGCTAAATGTCACCTAGGTTACAGTGAAGTGACTTATTTGGGCCATGTGGTGGGGCGCGGCCGGCGTAGACCTTCCGACATCAAGGTAGCCGTTATTGTAAACTATCCCCAGCCAACCAGTTTAGCTGGATATTACCAACACTATGTGAGAGACTACTCTGACCTTGCCAGCCCGCTGACAGACGCGCTTCGAAAATCGGAGCCCGTTAAGGTGACGTGGGACTCGAAGGAAGAGAATGCGTTCCAAATGATGAAACAAGCCTTGAGCCATAAGCCGGTTCTAACGGCACCAGACTTTCCGAAAGGTTTCATCTTTGAATGTTACGCGAGCGATCGCGGAATGGGAGCGGTGCTATGCCAAGAAGATGCTTGTGGTCATGAACGACCAATTTTCTATTTGAGTTGCAAACTAAGTTGTAGGGAAGAGGCAGAGGAGAGATGGTGCGCCTGCCTTGTGTGGGCAGTTCAGGAGCTGGCTTGTTGTGTCTCCGGTTCTGAGTTTGTTGTGGAAACGGACCATTTCCCTCTAGCCTGGTTAAGAAACATTTAGTCTAAAAGCGGTCGTTTGCTGAGGTGGAGCATGACCCTCCAGCAGCACAATCTCGTTGTCCGCTATAAGGGAAGGTTGAACGCGAACGCCGACGCTCTAAGTCGTGCATTTTAGGCCTCGCTTATTTCAGTGACCTCCTTGTTACTTACCTTCTCTCACTTTGCGACAAACTATCATGTTCAAAGGAAGAAAGGGGCAAAAATTAATGACCTCATTTGCTTCCTCAGTAGTGTGTTTTCGGTCCAAATGATTTCAAGGGGACCAAGATGATTTTCATTATTATTGCTGATTATTAAGTTCTCCTGCTATTTTGGTGTGTGGATACTTTGTAAAATGGTTGTTTGAACCTTGTGTGCCAGATCGTATGCATGCCTCTTGTTGCAGGGGGAAAAAAATGGGGACAGCAATTTAGTTACGTTGATTTGGATTATGGCTTTGTCTGGTGTTTGACGGGAGACAGAGGGCACTTGCTCGTGTTGGGTGTTGCCTTTTGCCGGTCGGTTTTGTAGTCTGCAGAACGACCAACCATGACCAGTGGCGAGAAGCAAAGGGAATCGGAACGACCTCAGCGAAGCTGGTCGAGGTGCCTTGGCGACAACGAGGTGAACAGAGCTCCTGGCCTGCGAGTGGGACCTGGTGCTCGTGAAGTTACCTGGACGTGAACTTGGAAGAAGAGCCTAACGAAGATGCGCGCCTGGCATCCGAGCCACGTGGAGGCAGCTCGTCTTCCCGGCGCCTTATCTGATGGCGGGGGTGCTGTTATGCCGGGAAACCCGCGCAGATTCCAAATCTGCAGGCCGCAAACTTTCTCCTACGAACGTCCCTTTGACAAGCCCTGGTGCTGCGCCGCAAGGCAACGTGCCCTAACGCTCCCTTGACAAGCCACGATGCTGCGCCGTAAGTCAGCAGGGTCTTAAGGAGAAGCATCGGCGAGCAGCGTGCCTGGACACGTCGCTGGGTGCCAGACTACGAGGCGCCCGTTTCCCTTTCCCCAGGGTGTCACAGCGCGTGGCAAAATTTGAAGCGGGTGGCCGGCGCGGCCGCTGGTTGGTCCTTTCGGACTGCCGTCGAGTGCTGCCTTTGGATCGGCCAGTTCTGAGGGGCCGCCGTTCCTCAGGCTATATCAGCCCACCGCTGCCGCTTGGGCAGCAGCTACAACTACCGGAGTGACCGAGTGACCGGATCACCGTGAGTCGAGTGCTGCTCACGAGTGGAGTCGGGTGGTGTGACGTGCTGGTGTCTCGCTGATCGTCGCTGTGCGAGAACAGTCGCGTTGTGTAGCTCTCGGCCCCCGTGCCGATGTTGAACTATATTATGCCCTGTACATAATGTATAAACCATTTTCTTAGTCTTACCGACGCCTGACTCGGAGTCTTCGCTACCGCTAAGAGAGCTGGCAACGCTCAGTCACGAAACGGGTGGCGAGCGCAACGGGACCAACTCTATGGCACAACATTGGTGGCAGCGGTGGGATGGCCAGGCACAACAGCGCAAAGCCCATCCGTTCTGCCACGTTTCACACCTGGCGATCGCCCATCAGAGCTCAACAGGTCGGCACTGCTTCTCGCCGCAATGCATCCTTGCATAGCCACCACACCATATGCCTCGTCAGGTGATTGCACAGACGAGCTGTCTAGTCAGAGACAACTCGAAAGCATCGCGGTGACCTCGAAAGTCGCTCACCTTTCCCACTTCTAGGGTTTAACAAACGACGAAAGAATGCAAGGAGCAGCAAATCGCAGCGCCGGCACCGCCATTCGAGCAATTTTCGCGCTTCACTAACCGCACGGACGGATGATTTCTCACTGAGAGCGAAGGGTTTGCAACGGGAGAGCAGTTAGCGCCCCTATGCGGCTGTACGCTTAAGCCTTCACTATTAACGCTCCCAAGGGTTGCTTATTTCAGATGTGCTCTTATAACGCCATACCATTACATTGTGCAATCAAAACAAGACTTTTGTAAGCTTAGTTTTGTCTTGAAATAAATACCCGTTAAAGTGCGGCCACCTAACGCCGTAAAAATCAGCATTTCACTAACTCATTTGCATTATTCGGGTACCTTTCGCCGAGTGAAATGATGGCGGCGAATTTCAGCCATTTTTTGCAATGGCGGCACAACGTAAACGTGATGAAACGTCATTCTGACATAACTCCAACATGTGTGCCTATCACGTGATTTACGTGATATTGTTCCAACCAATCAGATTTTAGGAAGTTGCCATTTCCGGTGTGCAGCTATTTTCTCCAAATTGGCAAGTCGAGCGCAAGTGCTCTCGCGCGGACCACTTGTAGCTTCTTTTCCCTTCACAATCACATATATGTACCAGCCGGGCACCAAGAATAGCGCTACGAAAATGCATTTTCAATTCCACGTCAAATGGACGTCACCGCGAAAAGTGCACGTGTAACCGACCCTGATTGACACGCCCATTGACGGCGATTGACACTTCTGACAGCCAATCAGAGAGGCAATATGGCGCCGTCAGGCGAATGTGAATATCGAGAATCGGGCCCCTGGTTATTGGCAAATACTCATGGCCGAAGATAACCGCGAAAAAACAGCCTTCGTCACGCCTGATGGGTTATATGAGTTTAACGTAATGCCATTTGGGCTTTGCAATTCCCCTGCAACATTCGAAAGAATGATGGATAATGTTCTGCGTGGCCTCCGCTAGAAGACGTGACTCTGCTATCTTGACGTCGTCGTCGTGCTTTCGGCCGACTTTTCGACTCATCTGACTTCTTTGTGCCAAGTGCTGACTTGCCTCAGCACCGCAGGGACGGCTCTCGGGACGGCTCTCGGCGAGCGCGTGCTTCCTGTTGGTGCTGTTGGAACCGCTGACTGTCGATGAACGCCGTTCCGCGCTTATTGCTTTGTGCCGCGCTGTGTTTTCTGTTCTGTGCCCGAAAAACCCATTACATATCATTTACTTTGCTAAATAAAGAAGGAACAGCAATGGGCCGATAATTACATGTTAGGCGTTTCTCACCCTTTTTGAATACATAAATTTGTTTAGCTTTTTTTTTAGTGCGGTAGGAAAGATGCCTGTCAAGCTAGAAAAGATGCCTGTCTTGTAAGATGCCCATTTCTTGTAAAAACACAGTATGAGCCAGCATCAATTTTTTTGTCAGTGTTCTTAGACACTTTTACTTGTACTGCTCTGCATCTCTTTTTTTCAAGCCAGTCAAAGCTACTGTGCAGAAATACGCATTCTTTTCTAACGCACTGGAAGATAGTAGCCGATTGCCATTATTATTCTCCTCTTAAAGCATAGAATATTGGCAATTCTTTTTATTTAAACTATACTTGTAGCATAACTGTCATCACTGAACGTAAGAGAGTCACGTCGAGAAAACTCTTCGACTGCAACCAGTTTCTTAGCCCGTATTGTATAGCTTCAAGCTATACCAATGACTGAGCGAAGCAACCACTCAGCCGCCCTGCAGCCGAACTACTGGTGTAGTGACAGAGTTCGAGATTCTATGCTCTTGCAGCTTCCCGTTCATAGCTAGACAGTGTTGTCGCCGAGTAATGAGATTTGCAGGTGTCAATTATGCCATGTTCAGTATGTATGTAATTCCCGGTTATAGGCGCAAACACACCCTGTCCTTTCCTCAGTGCTCGAGAAGGCGGGGTTACCTCGGCACTTTTCTTTCGATATGTGGCTGACCTCACCATCCACCGAATTAGACCACGCGAATCTAGAGTATGGACCAATTTGAGAAGCGCGAGTTTTCAAGCCCATATCATCCCTGTAAAAAGAGGCAGCAGAACGAATAGTTAAACGGCTGTACATTCGTTTAAGGAGAACATTGATGTTTGCCAGTGTTTTTTGCGGGCATAAAATGTTGAACATTGTCGTACAATGTGCAATAATTTCAACCGAACGCGGCCTAACACCTGTACTGAAAAACACCCCTCGTATTAACGCTCCACTCCAATTCATCGAGTAGAAAAAACACGTGCTCCTCCACAAAGAGTCATGCGGGATTAGGGAACGCCCCGCGATGTTCCATCCGATGAGGCACGCCTAGAGGAATCTTCGCCCACCGCGCTTTCTTCGAAGAGCCGTCGATGCCGTATGGAATTGACGGACGATTATTAGGACGAAACATTGATATTAGAGCGAAACATTGATCGAATACGGCAGTCAATGCTTAATGCATAGATACTGTGGCGCCTTCTGTCTACCGAATGATCTTAATTAGGCACCTCATCACTTATACTGTAGTTCAACATGTGTTTCCTGCTACGCAGAAGAACCATGAATCAAAAACTGGCGGAAGCACATTCACGTCTGGCAAGTTCTTCCGAGGTCACCTAGCGCTTGCGTACATTGGTCGGAAATGGTCGGAAGCTTTCAGCCATAATTTGCGTGAAATTCATCTTACCACGCAGGCGAGTGATGAAAATGGTAGAGTTTATACACAGCGTTTCCCAACGCATGAGCCTGAACTGGCGAATTCCTCTTCACAAGCCCCCGACACCCTCAAACCACTCCCCTCGAAAGAATCGACCCTTCACCATTCACACTGGCAGTACCAATACCTATGCAGATGTCCTGCAACGACCCCCACGGACACGAACACAATGCTGCCTGACGCCCAAACTAGAAACCACTGCCGCACCAAGCCAACTCCCAGAACCCATCTCCACCCAGTGTCCAGCCTCCAGTACGGCTGCCGCCACTGTCCTGAGCCAAGAGCCACCAGCCTAGCGACCGCATCCAGGTGGGCCACTTCCCACTCCCTCAACTCCCCAACCACCACCAGCACACACCGCCAAACACCCCCCCGCCCCCACAACCCGATAAACCTGGTACCCTAGGCCAGCTTCAACTTGACATGCCGGCCCTTGAGACACGCATGAACCACCTCGTCTCCCTCTTTGACACCATACCACAACGCCAAGAGGCACTGGAACAACAAATACAGGCACAAACACTGCAGATACCTCAGCTCACAGCTGTAGTCGCTACACTCTCTAACGCCGCCGCCAAGCAGGCGGAATTCATAGAACAAATTCAAAATACACTTACAGCCCTCTCCCCCCCATCTGGCTCCCCACTTCTTAAAAACAAAAAGCCCTGTGGCCGTGCTCAACCCCACCCCGAGGACATCAGACTATGACACGCTCCCCGTCCCATTGCTTTCTCCAATGGAACTGCCGATGCATCTGCACGGCACGTACGCCCCTTTCGAACACCACTGGTCTCAACATATAATCGGAGAGACCTCAAATTCTCAGTCCTCGAAATTTCTGATAAACTCACACAGCGTCTAGTTGCCGTCGAGCTCTTTATCGCACCTACATCCACTCCCATCGTTCTAGTTCACTTCTACAACCCTCCCCCCCCCCCCGCCAGACAGCAATCCTCCTACCCCACCTTTTCGACTTCCTTCAAACCATCACTTCCCCGCTCCTTGTGGCAGGCGACTCCAGAGCACCACGCACACAGTGGGGCTACAGAACCACGCACACAGCAGAACGTTTACTCCACGATCATATATACTCTTGACACTACTCCTTGGTGAATGACTTTTTACGCCCCACTAGACAGTGTTCCTCCTATCACAGAGACACCACACCCGACCGGACCTTCGCATTCCACATATTACTTGGCACAAAATTGACACATACCTACTTAGCGACCGTTCCATCCTTGTTATCAACATACCCACACAACAGATGCAGGGCGAAGGTGCGACACACTTCGTGGTCAGACTTTCGCCGTCTCTTACCCCCACCCACATCTAACTCCTCCGACTACACTTCATGGGTAGATGATCTAAGAAACACCCAGTCACGGGAAACACGTGAAATTTCCAATCTTACTATGCATGACAACCCTGACCCTATCCTTCTACGACTGTGGAAGCGGAGAAAACGTCTCCAACGCACATTAGCTACACAACCACACAATACACAGCTCCGCGACAGAATACACGCGCTCCGCAGCTACAATATCTCCCACTGCAAGACACTCGACCCCGAACACTGGACACGAACATGCGACCGCTTATACGGAACTTTACGTCAAAAATCATCCTGGTGCCTTCTCCGCTCCCTTCTCGGACCTCAACCTCAACCCACACCCACTCTCGAACGCCTCTTCGCCTCCCATACTAGAACAGAGGTTTTTCACTGACCTCCAAAAACTTTATTTCCCACCCTCACAGTCCTATTTAAACTCACCGTATCATGGCCCACTCCTTCCGGCATTAGACGTCCCCTTCACGCACACAGAACTTGGCAAAGCACTCGCGCGTTGTAACACACACTCTGCCCCCGGTGCAGAAAAAATCACATACACAACTCTCAAGAACCTTCCTCCCGAAGCGCACACATTTCTTCTGAATGTTATCAACGACGCCTGGACCTCTGGCACCCTGCCAGTGGACTGGACATCGTCCCTAGTCTGATTCATACCGAAACCCAATAATACCCTGCAGCATCAACAACCTCCGTCCTATTTCCCTCACCTTCTGTGCAAGCAAGCTCATGTAGCACGTGGTGCTTGCCCGCCTCACTTTCCATCTTCAGGCCACCGACTATCTACCCTCCACCCTCATTGGCTTTCGCCGAGCACTATCCACCCAAGACCTTTTCCTTCTCCTCCAACTGTCCTTCTTTAACTCAAATGCTCTAGATGCTGCGCTGGTCAAAGCCTCAGTAACCGCTGACAAACGCAATGCTTCCGACTACATATCACACGACCACTTCCTCACCATACTAGCTGACACGCTATGCGGATGCAGCATGCACTATTACTTAAGAGCTTTCCTCTCCCACCCCTCTGCCCATATCCGCTATCTCGGCAAACTGTCTCACCCCTTCCCAATCACTCGTGGAACTCCACTAGGTGCCGTCCTCTCTCCCATTCTCTTTAACCTAGGCATGGTCCGGTTCGCCCGGGCCCTAGCCGATATTCCCGAACTTCATTTTGTCTTCTATGCAGACGCTCTCAGCGTGTGGGTCACCTCTGGCTCACCGGGAGAGGTCCAAACCACACTCCAACAAGCACTTAACACCATTTCCTCACACCTCTCCCAATTGAGCCTGCAACCCGTTCCGGAGAAATGAGAACTTCTACTCATAACACGCTGTAAATAACAACGGACGATGAACCCCTCCATCTCCCTCACCCTCGCCGGACAGCGCATCCCCCGCGTAGACTCTTGTCGCATCCTGGGTATGCCACTCAATTCCAACACTTTAACCTCTGCCCTCAATCAGTCCATACGCACATGCCACTCAATCACATACACTCCACCGCGTAGTTTTAAAACATGCCGGCCTCTCCGAGACACACGCCAGCCGCCTTCCTCAAGCGCTGGCCCTGAACAAATTCCTGTGCCGCATACCTTACTCCCCCCTTACAAGTACACAATAAGACAAACTAACCCGGATTCTCAATACCCTATATAAAGCAACACTAGGACTCCCCTCTCAGGCTTCTAGAGACACCCTGTGCAGAACAAGCCTATTCTACCCTCTTTAAGCCCTCCTTAACCTGCACCGGGAGAGACAAATCATCCGCCTTTGCAGCTCACCAGCTGGGCGGTGGATACTATCCCAGACTCCCTACGCACCTATCTCTTTCCCCGACCCACGGCAGCCTCCGATCTACCCCCGTAACCTCCGCCTCGCACCCATTCCACGCAACATGTCCGCACACACTACACGCAGGCCGCCGCCAGGCATACGCATACAACCACAAGCCACCCTTGGACGCTGCGGCGGTGGCCTACACAGACGCCTGTCTCACGGAAACCGCGAGCTCCACAGCAGCCTTCTTCCTCCACGCTTCCCTCTCTACAACCAGCACTCACACAACCAGTCCATACACTTCCCCACCCTCCACTCTCGCCCTAGAAATACACAGGATCACCGATGCCATCACACACTTTGCCATCCTACCCCCCGCCCAGCATACGTTGTCTATAAAGACTCGCAGGCAGCTCTGCATGCCTTCCACGAAAGAGCCCTCCCCTTCCCTACCAGATAGGCCTTAGATGTCGCCCTCATAGCATTAAGCCCACGACCGGTGACCCTTCGGTGGATCCCTGGTCACATGGGCATTCCCGGCAATGAGCTGGCTCACCAGCTTGTCTGCGAAACTATGCATCGGGCGCCGGAGATCCCATGGACGACCCCACCGACGCAGCAGGCAGTCAGGGCTTGCAAAGGCACTGTCGACGAATACTACATACAGTGAAAATTGGACTTAGCTGATTTGCCACAGCCACATCCATCCTTATCAATCCGTGAAGCTCGCATTCTTCGCTAATACTGCTGAATCTCCTACATACAACAGCCAAACTTTATCTATACCGGTGCAATTCCACACCTCAGTGCCCAAAATGTTCACACACATAGGCAGACATAGAACACTACCTTAAACAGTGCCACGCAGCCTTCTAGTCCCCCGCCTACCCTTTCCCCCCACCCTCACCGTGGCCGATCTGGCTCGCCTCCCTGGATCCGAAGCTGCAACGTGCCCTCGTCGTCTTAGCCCAGGACCTACTGAACGCCTAATAGAAAGGATGTTCTAATAAAAGTGTCACACCACCACCACCACCAGAACCGAACGCCGCTAGATGTCTGGAAGGCACCTGGGCACTGTAATAACTCTTGCGCGGGACGAGTGAAGAAGTCGTACACTTCCTAGGCACCGCTCTGTTCTGTCTCCACGAAAAATAACCAGGCAGCGCGATTCGCTTCTCAACCACATGAAGATGTCTCTACAGAACATCAGCACTGAAAACGCCACAGAAGTGTTGTATATGTGGTTTTGGTTAAGGTTTGGAGATCACCTGCCGCCAGAGGCACCAGTGTCGCTATGTGTATATATATGACTTTATGTGGCAATAAAGCGGGATTGTTTGGTTGCTAGCAGTTCGTGTACTTGGGCGGCACCCGCCCCTACAACATTGGCGACGAGGACGGGATCATTTCGGGGGGCGTGACTTTCGCCGCTTTCTTTCCGGCGCCATGAGCATTTCTGGACTCGCGCCGCCGCCCCCGTTCCTGCCTGTGCCTGGTCGACCTGCTGTTGCGTGGCCGCAATGGTTCCGCATCTTCGAGAACTACCTGCTTGCTTCGGGGGCCTCTGACTGCACGCCGCATCGTCGCGAAGCACTACTTCTTCACAGCATCGGCGTAGAAGGTCAGCGCATATTTTACACATTACCACTTCCATCGTTGCACAACGCCAAGCTCGGTGAGCAAACTGCTACTGAGAAAGCGTCGGAAGATAGCAAGGGCGCAGGCGACACAAGGCCGGAAGTATCGTCGTACGATATCGCAGTCGCCGCTCTGCACGCTCATTTTTCGGCAACAAGCAATGTTGTTGCCGAAAGGCATCGTTTCAGTTCACTAAGCTGGTGAATCAGTGAATGAGTACATCACTGCATTGCGGGAGCTTTCTGCTACATGCTCTTTTCCTGTCGAAGAAGATTCGCTGCGTGACCAGTTCGTGCTGGTACTTCGTCTCGGAGCTTGCGCGAGCGTCTTCTGCTTGAAGGATCGTCACTCTCGTTCGCTAGAGGAGTACTACTGGCAAGGCAGTTTGAGGAGGCGTACAATGATCTGCAAGAATTTCTTTCTGTAGATGTTGGACGCATAAATACTCGTGGAAATACGCCTACGCGTACACCAGAATCCGACGAGAGCTCGAAACGGTTGCACAACCGCCAGTCTCATTGTTACCGCTGCGGTTCATCCCAGCACAATGCAGCATCAGTTCGCTGTCAAGCCAAAAGCAAGCGTTGTCACCATTGCGGTGTCATGGGTCACTTCCGCTCTGTTTGACAGAAACGAGGTTCCGCTCCGGTGCGTGCGGTAGGCAGCCAAGATTCTCCTAGCGAGGAAGTTTTGAGCATTCTGGCTTTGACGTCAGCCGCTCACTCCGCTGTTCACGTCACAGTTTCGATTGGCCGTGCGGAGATAACTTTCCTTGTAGAGTCTGGGCCGTCAGTTTCCATTGTTGCACACGATCTTTTTAAGCATTATTTTGAAGGCCAAGTACTTTTGGCCCCGACTGTTTTGTTACTGGACTATTCAAAACAGCCAATTCCGGTTTGTGCTGTTTCTTCGCGTACGTTACGTACAAAGCTAGCACAACAAGCCTTCTTTTTTACGTCGTAGAACAAGGCACCTCACTCTTGGGTATTGATGTCAGCAAGGCCCTCGGTCTACAGATTGATGGGTCATCTCTTCAATGCCTTGAAACGACGCTAACTTCTAATTCTCGAAGGGAACAGCGCCCTGACCCGACGAAAGCCGTGCAGGATATTAACCTCCCAAAGGAATTAGTTGGCGAGTTTGGATCGCTTTTCGATCCAGGCCTTGGCCTCGCGAAAGGTTTTGTGCATCACGTCAAAACGCGATCCACGGTGCAGCCAGTGCAATCCAAACTTCGGCGCCTTCCGCTCTCTCTACGACCATTGGTCTCGGAAGAGCTCCATCAGGACAAGTGTCAGGATAGCGCACCAACAAAGTCACTTGAGCATTCCTGTGCTGATGCATGTTTAATAAAATCAGCTCAAAGCTTGATATCTACATCGATGTAGACATTTAGCAGATGTTTGGCATCCTGTTTGACTTTTAATTCACTATTGTTTGCAGCGCTTAATGTTGGTCTTAAGACAGTGTAAGTATTGTTTTACTGTGGGATTTTTAGCTATTTTAGAGAGGTGTGTGTGCATGCATGCATTGTTTTCTTCCACAGATTTGTTATGTGGCTCATGAAACTTTCATGTTACAGAGGTTATTTCGTATCTGTGTTCTACAGAAAAGTGAGCAGTATTTATATACACCAGGTGTTTCAGGGAAGACTAAGTAGTTTTCAGAAATATGCTTTTGCTGCATAGTATTACTAGTGGTAGCAGACACCAGAAAGCTGGTCAGTTGTATTTAGTAAGCTAGTTAAAAAAATTCTTGTAATTAACTTTTTAACTAACACAGGTTTGCAACTGGCTGAAATTAGAGATTTGTAGCTGGTCATTAGTAGTAGCCATACCAGTTTTAAGAATTTGCAAAACATAATTACCCTCGCCGCTGTGGCTCAACAAACTTTGGCCTCATCGTGCGAAAATACAAACGCTTTTGAAAGCATACAGGCAAAGCAATCCCTTAAGTGCACGTAACTGCTATAAATCTCTCTAATTGCAACTAGACACCTATGATAGTTAAAGGTTCATTAATAAAAATTAGTTAACCAGCTTACTACGTAAGACAATTCACCAGTTTTCTGGTGCCCGCCATCACTGGTAATACTATCCTGAAAAGCCATATATTTATCTAAAAAAACCTATTTTTTGAAAATTGCGTAGTCTTCCCTGAAACACCTGGTATATAGCTATATATGTATAAAACATTTAGCAGGATTTAATTCATAATGTTTTGTTCAGGGCCAGCCGTTTTCAAGTGTACTACACTTGAAGCACACAGCTTTTGTTTCGAATGCTGTAGTATACTCGAAAAAGGCTGGTCCTCCAGCCGAAATGTCGTGAATTAAAACCTTTTATGTTTTTCAATTTCTGTGTGTCAATCATTGTTACTAAGAGGGAACTGAAAGGAACTGTGCCGAAGGCAATACTGTAAAATTTTTAGATGTGTCATGCACGTCTTGTAGCGCTTAAGTATGTTTGTGCGCAATAAATGGATGTAATGATTGGTATTTTGTTTCTATTATTTTTTAAGCAGTCTAGGATACAGTGTTCACAAAATGATTTTCAAGGGATGAAACAATGTTGATAAAAGTCGTACAGTGTAGTTTACGCACACTTTTCCCAATTTTGATACGTTGATGTAGCAATTATACTTTCTTCACTTGAGTTTTGAATAACTGTGGCCAATTATCGGAAGACTGTTTTTAGGGTGTTGGTAGGCATTGTTGTTATGTGGTTGATAGGAAGTGTAAAGACTTCCTATGTACTTGAGCCTTTTAGATAACGGTGGCCAATTGTCGGAAGATCGTCGATAGGGTGTTGGTAGAGATTGTCGGTAAGGGGGTAATAGGAAGTGCATAGAAACAGTCGATAAGGGGATCATAGGAAGTCTAAAGGCTTTCTACGTACTGGAGTCTTTTGGATATCGGGGGCCAATTGTCGGAAGACGGTTGACAGGTTGTTACTACAGAGTATAAAGACTCAAAAGACTTTCTGTTCAACGTTGATAGGTTCTATTAACATTTGTCTAAAGAATTTCTACTTGGCAGCAGTGACAGCGCTACGAGCAGTACACTAAGCCATTCTTCCTGCACCTTGCAGTTTTGCCGCCAACCGGGACTACGCAAGCATCACTAAACTACGCAGCATCATCGGGCGGGCTTCGCCCTTCCAGATCACCTACGTGTGGCTTGCAAGTGGGCCACGTGACAACCCAAGAAGACATAAAGCTGAAGCATCCCGGTGGCACGGCACTTGGCAGCAGTGACAGCGCTACGAGCAGTACACTAAGCCATTCTTCATGCACCTTGCAGTTTTGCCGCCAACCAGGACTGCGCAAGCATCACTGGACTAGGCAGCATCATCGGGCTGGCTTCCCCCTTCCAGGTCACCTACGTGTGGCTTGCAAGTGGGCCACGTGACAACCCAAGAAGACATAAAGCTGAAGCATCCCGGTGGCACGGCACTTGGCAGCAGTGACAGCGCTACGAGCAGTACACTAAGCCATTCTTCCTGCACCTTGCAGTTTTGCCGCCAACCGGGACTACGCAAGCATCACTGGACTACGCAGCATCATCGGGCGGGCTTCCCCCTTCCAGATCGCCTACGTGTGGCTTGTAAGTGGGCCACGTGACAACTCAAGAAGACATAAAGCTGAAGCATCCCAGTGGCACGGCACTTGGCAGCAGTGACAGCGCTACGAGCAGTACACTAAGCCATTCTTCCTGCACCTTGCAGTTTTGCCGCCAACCGGTACTACGCAAGCATCACTGGACTACGCAGCATCATCGGGCGGGCTTCCCCCTTCCAAATCATCTACGTGTGGCTTGCAAGTGGGCCACGTGACAACCCAAGAAGACATAAAGCTGAAGCATCCCGGTGGCACGGCACTTGGCAGCAGTGACAGCGCTACGAGCAGTACACTAAGCCATTCTTCCTGCACCTTGCAGGTTAGTAAATTTTTGTATTACCGTACGATTAACGACGTCTGATATTGCTGTCGCTGCTGCCTGGTGACTGGTGTTATGGCTAAAGAAGTGTTAACGTTGCTGAATGATTTCAAGGAGGAAATGAAGTCTGATTGGAAAGTGTTTAAAGAATCACTCAAACGGAGCATACGGTCAGAAGAAAGAAACTTGCGTACGGAACTAGATGAAATCAAAACGAGCATGAATTTCATCAGCAGTAGTCTCGATGAAGCCAACTCTCGTCTTAAATCTGCTCTTAGTGAAAACAATGAATGAAAAAAGAGAATTAAACACTTCAACACAAAATTATTGCCCTTGAAAAAGATTTGATTGAGTGTCAGACCAGCCTTCTGAAGTCAGAGCAATATTCACGAAATCGAAATGTTGAGATAAAAGGTGTCCCGCAAACGCCAAACGAGAACCTTGTCGACATGCTTCAGAAAATCGGGGACGCTATCGGTGAAAGCATATCGTCAGACGATGTGGACGTTTGTCACAGGGTGCCAAACAAAGAAACCAACTTAACTAACATAAAAGTGCAATTCCAGCGCCGTGAAAAACGGGACAAAGTTCTCGAAAAGGTTCGTAAGAAACGGATAACCGATTCTGTGCTTGGCATGAAAAATGAGTCGCCTATTTTCGTGAACGAGCACCTCTGCCCTCAAATGAAGCGGCTTCTTGGAAGGGCTATCGCACGGAAACGCGAGCACAACTGGAAATTCGTGTGGGTGAGGAATGGTAGCATTTTTGCGCGCCAGACTGAAACTTCGCCTATCATTCCCATCAACAGAGAAAGTGACCTCAGCAAGATCTGCGCCGTTGATTCGGCGTAGACCGAGTGTTTCTTAGTCTTTGTATTCAGAGTACCGGTCTGCGTGTGACAAGTCTGGAAACTGTATTTTGCCTCAAGATATTGCTAACGCAATCAGTCCCCAAACAACTAAATGCTTAAGCTTGCTGCATTTAAATGCGCGTTCAGTTCAATCGAAACGAGATGACATATCTTTATTAATAGAATCATGCAACTTTGACTTCAATATCATTATGCTGACTGAAACCTGGTACGAAAATGACTCAGAATACCTTATATTTCCCGGCTACGATCATTTCTGTCTAAACCGTCAGACAAGAGGTGGCGGTATCACAATTCAAACACTTATACCAGGCTGTGCAGTAGTTGACGATTACAGTGTTATAACACAAAATTACGAAGTGCTGTGTGTCAAAGAACGCAACCACTTATTTGCAGTTGTTTATTGTCCTCCCCGTGGAAATCTTTCAGTTTTTTTTTTACTTCACTGATAGTTTTCTTTCATTCGCAAATGATGCTGGATATAACCTCACAATTGGCGGAGATTTCAACATAGACCTTTCGAGAGGCTCAACACCTTCCACAACCTTCTCATCTATACTTGAGTCTACTGGTTTTTTTAGTACTGTCACCTCACACACGCGTATTACCGCATTGACGTCATCATTGCTCGACACATTTATCACAAATGTGTCTACCGAGGATACAGTATCTGGTACGATAAGCTCTGATATCAGCGATCATTTGCCCATATTTTTATTCGTGAAACAGCATCTTGTGCCCCTGCCTAGTGAAAAAGAAAATTACAGGTATCGCCTGATAACACCTAGTACGCTAGAAAGTTTCAGAAAAGAAATAGCGGAAACAAATTAGAGCGGAGTTATGGCTGTCAGTGATGCAAATGAGGCATACGAAAATTTTCTAGCTAAGTTAAAAATAATATACTGTCAGTCCTTCCCTATTCAAACGCATCGAAGGTATAAGAAATCACGCAAACCGTGGATATCAAGGCACCTTATTAAACAAATTAAAATAAAAAATAAAATGTACCAGTCATTCCTGCAAACCCGTGACCCAAAGAAATGGAAGGACTTTAAAACACTTCGAAATAAAATAAACAAGAAGAAACAGAAAGCTAAGAGTGAGTACTATCATCGCATTTTCAATAAGGATAGCATAAAAAGAAGTGATATCATGTGGCGGAAGTTAAAGGAACTGCTGAATAGAAAATCTGGTGGCAGAGATGTGGACAGTCTGACTATCGATGGCGAAACAATAAATGGGGCTAAACTGGCAGATAGATTCAATTACTTTTTTGTTGAATTAGGGAACAGAAACAGTGACTTCAATACTGTTTCAAGCATTCCAGTTGTTCCACAATCAATATTCTTCGCACCCACTTCTATCCATGAAGTCTGTACAATTTTTAATGGCTTTAAAAACAGCCATTGCCGAGACGCAGATGGCATAGAAATTGGGCCAGTGAAATATGTGACCGATTTAATCTCACCTGTATTAACACATATTTTCAACGCTGCCCTCTCCACTGGCGTTTTTCGGAACAGATGCAGATAGCAAAGGTCGTCGTTATTCATAAAGGAGGCGATAAAGATAGCCTAACAAACTATCGCCCAATATCCATATTGCCCATATTTTCGAAAGGACTGGAAAAAATTATTAATGCCCGTATAGAGAGTTTTTCACAAAAACATGACCTAATTACTGACTGTCAGTATGGATTTAGGAAAAAACGCTCTGCTGAAATTGCTCTCTTGCTACAAAAAGATATGATCCTAGAAAATTTTGAAAAAAGACTCATGACGCTAGGTATTTTTTTAGACTTCAGCAAGACTTTTGATTGCGTAAATCATAAATTACTTCTCTGTAAACTCGAGTCCTATGGTGTCCGTGGGACGCCATTAAACTTAATTAAGTCTTACTTAAGCAGACGCAGTCAGTTTGTCCAAATACATGAAGAGAAATCGCGTAACCGACCGACAAAATCTGGTGTGCCGCAGGGTAGCATCCTTGGTCCGGTACTTTTTCTTTATTACATCAATGACATTGTAGCAATCAGTAATGCCTGTAAGTTCTTCATTTATGCAGACGACTGCACCATATAAGTGGAAGGGAATGATTTGGGAAGCATTTTAAGACAGGCGAGCTCTGTGTGTTATAGCCTTCAAGATTGGTCTGTACAGAATAACCTAGTTCTAAATGAATCGAAAACAAAATGTGTTTTTTTTGTGCAGCAGGGTCTCGAACAAAAGTGACTGGAAACATTATATTAGGCCCCTACTCAATCACAGTTGAAAAACACGATAAAACATGAGGAGTAATTTTCTCAGAAAACATGTCCTGGAATGAACATATTAACGCTATGTGTTCAAAAATGCGCAAATCATTTGGCGTGCTTCACAGAACCCGGCATTCACTTCCTGTCGCCATAAAAAAGCTCATATACCATTCTCCTTTCCATTCGCATCTCTGCTACTGTGTGTCAGTTTGGGGAAATACGACGTCCCAAAACATGCATAAATTGACAATCTTATAAAAGAAAGCAGTTCGAGCGATACAAAATGCACATTTTCTTGAACATACAGAAGGATTTTTTCAGACACTCAAAATACTTAAAGTGGCAGACGTGTATAATAACAAACTACTAAGATGTTATAAAAGTGCAATCATTGGAAAACTGGACTCATTTTTATCAAATGCCAACCTCAAACACACCCATTACGTGTACCCATATAGACAGCAACCTCCATGGCAATTACCATTTTCACGCACAGAGTACGGTTGGCAGCGGGCAAGTTGTACTCTACCTAAACTAATCAACTACTATTATCAACTAGGTATCGATGTACTGACACTAAATAGTCCACGCCTAACATAATTATTCTTGCAGTTATTAGGCATCACATCTCACTAGACAGGAATGAAAAAAAATCAATTCTGAGCGCAATCATGTTTTTCTGTGTCTCTTGTGTACGACATGCATCTGCCTTTTAAGATTTTCATCTTTGATAACCATGTCCTATTTCTACACAGTTTTCTGTTCAAACATATATGTTATCATAAATGACAAATCTGAGTAATATTACTGTCTTTATCACCCTTGACCAGCATTGATTACATGTTTTTTTCTTTTCTTATCAGTATACGCGCATGTACGTATCTTTTTTTATTTTTACATGTACTATAGCCTGTAACTTCTCGAGAGGCGGACGGGGCTTTTGTCAAGCTGTAAAACTTGCAGCTTTTTCTCTGCCGCCCTTTTTCACCACCTGTATACTCTGTTCGTGAAATAAATGCTCATTGATTGATTGATTCATTGAGAATGTTACTAAAACTTTTTGTAAGGGTACCACCCCTTCTGCCACCTCTGTTTTACCAATAAAATGGTAAAATGCTTATTGCAATGAAATATTTCAGAGCTATCGACTTTCGCTGAAAGCCACGTTTCAGTAAGACAAACAATGTCAGCATCGCATGCATCGATAGTCGCAGAATTCTCATCACGTTTAGGCAAGACGCTTCTAATATTAGTATAAAAAGCGTTAATGAACGCTGGGACAGCGATTGGTGCCCGCTATTCCTCACGCAACATTATTCTGAAGTAGATTCCGATGAAGAGCTTGTAATACCGCAAACTTCAGAAACGCAGTCAAAATGGTCGAAACAGTAACACCTGCCATTCATGGAAAGCTTATTATAGCGCAGTTTGAATTTAGACTTTTCTGCGAAACAAAATTCTACGAGTTTGTTCCGCGCCTGCCGAGTCATGAGAGAATAATCTTCGCTTACACTAATGTCTTTATCTTTCAGTTTAGAACTGGAAAGGTTCTAAAAAGTTCTTTATCTTTATCTTTCAGTATAGAACTAGAAAGGTTCTAAAAAGTGTGTGCGTGTGCGTGTGCGCGTGTGCGCGTGTGCGCGTGGGCGGGCGGGCGGGCGTGTGTGCGCGTGCGCGCGTGCGGGCGTGCGGGCGGGCGGGCGGGCGTGTGTGTGTGTGTGTGTGTGTGTGCGTGCGCGTGTGTGTGTGTGTGTGTGCGTGTGCGTGCGTGCGTGCGATTTTGCCCACATTTCGCTGGCTGGCCTCTCTGGAAACCATCGCCACGCGCCCGCCGTCGCGCAAAGCAAGCCCAGACTCTCTCGGATATGTCGCTGCTTGCAGCGTGAATAATCCCGCCTCGCCGGCGCCCGGCAGGGACCCTTCCTCCTCCCCCTCCTCACCGTCGGTTCGAACTACGACGCTTCGCCGGCCGCCCGTTCCAGACTGCAAGCCTTCAATGGCCGGGCGCCTCTCGACCATTAGTCTAATTTGAACGGTGGCCAGTGCCGTGACCTAATTGCAGGATTTGAACTGCTGGCCGCCGCAACGGACACCGGCGGCTAAAAAAACGGAGCCGCGCTGAACCCGCGCAGCAGACGGGAAGGATAAGAGCCACCACGCTGGAGCTACGCTAGCCGCCGGGGCCGCCCTTCTTCTTTGTGCTAGCCCGCGGTGCTCTTGGCCCTTGTATCATGTAAAAGCCATTGTACATATTGTGCATACAAGTCCTTTGACTCACCGTCGCCTCGACCGTTTCTTGGCTCGGAGGCCCACACCCAAGTGCGTGTGTGCGCGTGTGCGTGTGTGCGCGTGTGCGCGTGTGCGCGTGTGCGCGTGTGCGCGTGTGCGCGTGTGTGCGTGTGTGCGTGTGTGCGTGTGTGCGTGTGTGCGTGTGTGCGTGCGTGCGTGCGTGCGCGCGTGCGCGTTTGCGTGCGCGTGCGCGTTTGCGTGCGCGTGCGCGTTTGCGTGTGCGTTTGCGTTTGCGTGTGCGTGTGCGTGTGCGTTTGCGTTTGCGTTTGCGTGTGCGTTTGCGTTTGCGTTTGCGATCGCGCTTGCGCTTGCGGCAGAGTTTCTCATTCATCAGAGAAACAGCAGCGGCAGTATCTACCAGTGCCACGGCGGTGAGGCCCTCAGCAGAAACATCGGGCATGTTGGCTGGGGATGATGATGAAAACGTTTTATTGAAGCCACAATGCCTTAATTGAAGGGAAGGCTGATCGGGTCCCTAGTCTGGGACGTCGTTGGTACAAGCCGCTGCCCGTGCTCTGGCGACGAGGGCTCCTTGTTCCTCGAGGTCCGAGCTGGGCATGGCCGCCTCCCAGCCCTCCAGCGTTGGCTGATTTATGATGTCAATACTGTCATTTTTCTGACAAGCCCATACCATATGGTACAAGTTTGCCTTCTGGCCACAAAATTTGCATTGTGCTGAAAAGGACTCGGACTCAATGGCGTGAAGCGTAGCTGAATTATTGAAAGACATAGTGTGTAGCCTGCGAAGGTGACATTCCTCTGAGACCCTTAGCGGGCCTCGGGAGCGTCTGGCTTTCAAGGCGCTAATGTTGTAATATTTCTGAATATGTTGTTAACGGAGAGGGGGAGCCTGAATCAGGAAGGGAGTGCGTAGAAGGATTCCGGAGAAGAAAAGCTCGGGCCGAAGCGTGTGCGCGCTCGTTTCCTTCAACTCCCTGGTGACCTGGTACCCATATTAATTCCTTCCGCTCAGCTGAAGTCCTACATTGACTAAGAATTTTGCAGGCTAGCGGCGTTATTCTGCCACGCATACAGTTTCTATAAGCCGCTTGGGAATGTGTAACTATGTATTTAGATGCGGAGTGCGTTGCGGCTAGGGCTGTCGCTACTTCCTCCATAGCCTGTGTATCCCCGTTACGAACTGAAAGCCCGTCCACGACTTGCATTTGGTGCACCACTGAGACTGTTGATATTCCTTGTACAGGACCCGCAGCGTCCACGAAGAAGGCTGCTTTTTCTGTTGAAAAGCACTCGTTCATCTTCTTGCTCCTCGCCACTCGTCTAGCATGATGATGCTCCAGGTGCATGTTTTTGGGAAGCGGAAGCGTAAGGAATTTGCTCTTCCACTCTGTAGGTATATCTTGTCTCCCAGCCACTTGCTGCGAAAGCTAATGTTTAAATCTTCTAAGACCCTGCGGCCGGCCGTAGTTGTGGCCAGTCGCATTACCTGGCTTCATCAGCCGTGTTGTGTACCCCTAGTTTTAGCAGACGCTTCGTAGATGCTTTCATGGGTAAGCCGAGTGCCTTCTTAAAAGCCGTTCGAATGATAACGTCCAAGTGGTTTAGATCGGTCTTCCTCATACGAAGGTACGGGGCCACGTACACTATCCTGCAGATGACAAAGGCCTGTATTAGTCTATGGGTATCCTGTTCTTGCATGCCGTTTTTCTTGCTTGTGATCCGAGATATCATACGGATGACTTGTTCGCACACCGTTCGGAGCTTGATGATCGCTGCTGCGTTCACACCCTTGTTGTTAATGAGCAGCCCAAAAATCCGTATTGTTTCCACCTCAGGAAGAGGTGTATCATGGACCGAGGTTTCCAGCGATGCAGCGACGAGTTCGAATTCTTAGATGCCGCCCTTAAATAATCTTTGTTAACTTTTTTGTTTTTGTTTTGGTTACCGCTTGCTCATGTGTGCTCGCTGTGATGGTCGCTTCGATATCTTTACCTTTCCTGCCCTCCTCTTTCTTTTTCAGTGAAACTTCGCCATATAAAGGCTCTGCCTGGTATCAATAAAATTAGTTGTGAGTTAGCGCTTTGTGTCTCGTCCTTGTCTTTTCGTGGTTTGCATGCTCTGGCACTATTTTCTTCAAATCAAGTATGCTCCAACTCGCCCAAGAAGAAGTGTTAATGCAGTATCCCCCTTCCCTCGTAAGACGAGGAGCTCCGACTTGTCCGGAGAACAGCGCAGTCCGCATTCTTGTGCACACTTTTGAACCGTACCGGCAGCCTCTTGGAAGGCCTCCTCCATCTGTCCCAAGTTTCCTTCCGTTGTCCATATGGTTATGTCATCCGTGTAGAGGGCGTGGCGGATTCCCTTTATGGCATTAAGTTGTTTCGGCAGGTGCATGCGGGCAATATTGAAGAGCAGTGGAGAAAGGACTGCTCCCTGAGGCGTCCCCATGGTGCCCATGGGTATCCCCTCGGACCTCGTGTCGCCAATCCTGATGTGCGGTTGCCCATCTTGCAAGAAAGCCTTGATGTAATTAAAGGTACGCTTTCCGCAGTGAGTACCCTGTAGATTGTCCAGAATCTTGGAATGCTTCACGTTGTCGAAAGCCTCCTTAAGATTTATTGCCAGTATGGCCTTACTGTTTCGTTTGCGCGGGGGATCGATAACCTCCATCTTCAGCTGCAGTAGTACGTCCTGGGTTTACAAGTGTGCCCTATACCCAAACACTGTGTGAGGTATAATATTGTGGTCTTCTATATACGTCGAAAGCGGCATGTGTACGGCCTTCTCCATCAGTTTCCCGGCGCAAGACGTAAGCGAGATGGGCCTGAGGTTATTGATGTTCACCTCCTTTCCAGGCTTGGGAATAAAGCTGACATCAGCCGTCTTCCATGCCCTGGGTAACTGCCACTTTTCCAGCATTCGTTGATGTATTGCGTGAGATGTTCAAGCGCTTGCCGATTGAGATTGACAAGCAATCCCACCGTCACCCTGCCGTTGCCTGGCGCCGTGCCCTGCCTCATGGCTATTAGCGCCGCCTGTATTTCCTCGACTTCGAACTCTCTGTCAAGGCCCGGATTGTCCAACCCCTTATAATCCCGTACTGGCTCGTTGTCCTTCACTGTACAGAGATACTTGCTCGCGGGGGCTGCAACTAGCTGCTGGTCCGTGCCCGCGAAGCCGTGTAGGGCTCTCTTGAGGTTATGTTGCTGATCCCCGCAAGACTTGGAGGGCTCTATCAAACATCTAAGAAGACTCCACGCCGCCTTGGTGCTAAGGTTGCCTCTCATGGAGTCGCATTTGGCCAACCAGTTGTTTTTGGCCAGGGATCATGCATACTCTTCTGCTTGCAAGCTTAATTTCGCGATCTTGATCTTGAGCTTGCGGTTATGTTTTTGCCTTTTCCACCGCCGTGTGAGACTTCTTCTGGCCTCTCATAGATGCAGTAGGTGGTTGTCAATGGCCGGGACTACTTCTGGTGTCTGAAGCGCATGTGTGAAGCGGTCCCTGACTCCCAGCAGCGACTCAGCCCACTCCTCATACTTTTCAATGGGCGCGTTGAGCGTAGAATCTTCCGTCTGTCGGCACAACGACCAGTCAGTGAGCCGGGCATTCACTCTCGGTTTGCGATGCTTATTGTGGTCGAGGCAGATCTTGGGAATGCAGTGGTCACTCCCTAAGTCACTCGAGACACTGTTGCCAATCCTCGTGGGATACTGCGGGTCAGTAAGAATCGTCAGTGCTAGGTCCGATATGGCTGCAGCGAGTCTCCTGCCCTTAATATTGTTACGGGGTAGTTCCGCTTGGGATTGCAGAGAGCGGACACGGAAAACAGGGGAAAACTGCAGGCACCAGCCGACACTGCTCGACCGTCTTCTTCTTCACAAAAACTCAAGAGCTTCTTCTTCTTCCTTCCTTATGCATGCACCGCCTAATGTAACCCTACCCCGCCGGCTGAAAAGCACCGCCCCGGTGCGTACTAGCGTCCACACCAGGGTCCGTGTAGTACGGCTTGAGGAGTGCAACATGGACCATCTCAGTGCGAGGTGTGGAGGTATGGCGTGCGAGATGCAA
Organism: Amblyomma mixtum; assembly: GCF_055824585.1. Classification (NCBI taxonomy): domain Eukaryota; kingdom Metazoa; phylum Arthropoda; class Arachnida; order Ixodida; family Ixodidae; genus Amblyomma; species Amblyomma mixtum. The sequence continues at coordinate 152,972,326 of NC_143021.1, read as the reverse complement.
GGGCACAATTTCGTATGTCACTGGAGTCACTTGTCGTAAAATACGGTAGGGGCCTGTATAACGTGGCAAAAGTTTTTCCGAGAGGCCAACGCGGCGAGCTGGGGTCCAAAGCAGCACGAGAGAGCCGCAAGAATACTTGGTGTTGCGATGACAGGAATCATAGCGACGTTTCTGGGAGTGCTGGGAGGCTGTGAGTCGGTTGCGAGCAACAACGCGGGCAACGTCAGCTCGGGCTATGGCGTCACGGACATATGAGCTGGCAGTGGCGACTGGAGGGAGCAGGCTGTCGAATGGAAGCAGAGGGTCACGGCCGTATAGAAGATAGAAGGGGGAGTAGCCGGAAGTGTTGTGACGTGACGAATTGTATGCAAATGTCACAAATGGCAGCGTGATGTCCCAGTCGCGGTGGTCATCAGACACGTACATAGACAGCATATCAGTCAATGTCCGGTTAAGGCGTTCGGTAAGCCCGTTCGTCTGTGGATGGCAGGCAGTCGTGAAAGAATGACGAACGTTGCACAACCATAGGATCTCGTCGACTATACGCGCAAGAAAGCAACGGCCACGGTCGGTGAGCAGTTGGCGGGGAGCTCCATGGATGAGTATAACGTCGTTGAGGAGGAAAGCAGCGACATCGGTTGCACAACTGGTTGGTATTGCTCGTGTGACCGCGTAGCTTGTGGTGTAATCAGTGGCCACCGCAATCCATTTGTTCCCCGATGCGGAGAGCGGAAAAGGCCCTAGAAGGTCCAGACCCACGCGAGAAAATGGGTCTATGGGGATGTCGATCGGCTGCAGAAGTCCAGCTGGTAAAACTAATGGCTTTTTCCGGCGTTGACAGCGGTCACAAGCAGCCACGTATCGGCGGACTGTGCGGTAGAGGCCTGGCCAAAAGAACCGACGGCGCACACTGTCGTATGTGCGAGAGACGCCTAGATGACCCGCTGTCGGAACGTCGTGAAGCTGTTCAAGGACGGATTTGCGTAGGTGCTGAGGGACGACTAGTAGAAGGTCAGGGCCATCAGGTCGCATATTGTGCCGGTATAAGGTGCCGTCGCGGAGCACAAACAAACGAAGGGCACGGTCATGGCGATCGGCGCAGAGGCCACTGATAATTTCGCGAAGCTGAGGGTCCTGGCGTTGCTCACGGTAAATGTTGGAAAAGTCACAAATAGAGAGCACGAAATCGTCATTGTCACATTCAGGTTGGCTTGGCGGGTCGACTGGATGACGGGACAGGCAATCGGCGTCTCGATGCAACTGGCCAGACTTATAAACTACTGAAAAATTGTACTCCTGAAGGCGCAAGGCCCAACGTCCAAGGCGGCCAGTAGGGTCTTTGAGTGTAGAAAGCCAACACAAGGCGTGGTGGTCAGTGACTACTGCGAATGGCCGCCCATACAAGTAAGGGCGGAACTTCGTAATGGCCCAGATTAGGGCTAAGCACTCACGTTCAGTGATGGAATAATTCTGTTCGGCCTTAGAGAGGAGTCGGCTGGCATAGGCGATGACGCGAGGGGAGCCGAGCTGACGTTGTGCGAGAACGGCACCAATGCCATGACCACTTGCGTCGGTGCGTACTTCTGTGGGTGCTGATGGATTGAAGTGAGCCAACACAGGCGGACGGGTGAGGTGGGCAATAAGAGCGGCGAAGGCGGCCGAGTGTTCGTGGTCCGAGGAAAAGGAGACCTCTTTTTTCAGAAGCTGCGTGAGTGGACGGGCGATTTCCGCGAAGTTTGGTACAAATCGCCGGAAGTATGAGCAAAGTCCGAGGAAGCTACGCACGTCGCTGCTAGATTTCGGTATAGGAAACCCACTTACAGCGCGAATTTTGTCGGGCTCCGGCTGGATGCCATGGGTGTTGACCAAATGTCCGAGGATCTTGAGTTCCCGGCGACCAAAGCTACACTTCATGGAGTTCAACTGAAGGCCAGCTCGTCGGAAGACGCCAAGAATAGCCGAAAGACGATGGAGGTGGCCCTCAAAGGTTGATGAAAATACGATGACGTCATCGAGGTAGCACAGACGTGTGGTCCATTTGAACCCGCGTAGTAAGGAGTCCATCATGCGCTCGAAGGTCGCAGGGGCATTACATAAGCCGAAAGGCATCACCTTGAATTGGTAGAGTCCATCCGGGGTGACAAAAGCCGTCTTCTCACGATCTCGTTCGTCAACAGAGATCTGCCAATATCCAGAACGGAGATCGATGGAGGAGAAGTAGTTGGCACCATGCAGGCAGTCGAGGGCGTAGTAAAGATCAGGTTCTTCTTCTTCTTCTTTGCACCAGAGGTGCACCGCCAGAGACGGTTTGTTCCAACTTGAAGACTTGAAGACACAGGGATAAAAATGGCAATAACTGGAGATTTATATACAAATATGTACAATAGATACAAGTTAAGGCACTAGACACATTAAGCAGCAAAAAGGACAAACCAAACAACAAAAAGGTGGATCTGGCTAATACTAGGGGAGGCCCCTACTCGGCGTGGCCGAAGATGCGTTGCATCTCACCTTAGCGCAGAACCCCGCTTACGGCTCCGGGGCCCAGTTTTAAAGCCCTAAAGGCCCGGCCCACATTCCGTAGCTTCCAATCATGTTGCGCTCTTAACATGATTGGTCCATCCAGGGCATGGCCAGCCCTCCAGCTTCCGTAAGGTAGAGCACTCTCTCCACCACAAAATAAAAACAAACACAAATAGACATTCGTGCCAGCACGTGCGCGAATCGGCACCGCGGGGTGGGGTGGACACCCGTACTTCTTGGCGCGTTCGCGAGCGGCCGCGTTCCGATGACCCCCGCGAACGCTACCGATACCTTACACGCCCTTCCCAAGATTCTACAAAGGGCTCAAATGGCACTTTTAGAATTACAAACAAAACGGATCGGTGTCTGACACGAAACTACCCTTCGGGTGACATAACATAAACAAAACGTACACATTCAAATGCGCGTTTCACACCTGTAAAACCAGCACATTCACCGAAGTCCAAGCTGTCGCGCTGCGACCAGTTGCACCAACAAAACCAAAAACAACACTGTACACGGGTACCAACACAACATTACTCAAAATGCACACTTAAATACACACAGTGGCATGCCTGCCGTGCGCTGTGCCACAGCGTCCAAGTTGGTGCGTTGCACTGAGTTCACCACCTCCAAGTGGACACCCTCGTCCTGCTCGCGAACGAGCACACACACACGCGCAGACACTCGCAACTTGAGCGTTCAGTAGCACTCGCACGACGTCCGTAAGTGGCCACGTGAGCCTCCTTAGTCGCACCGAGCGTCCTTGTGTGCGTTCGAGCCACTACGCGTCTCAACGCAATTAACGCCTAACTGCCACTGGGCTCATTAGGCTGGTGCCACAGCGGAGCAAGAATTCAAAAATTGCTGCCCTCCAGGATCGAAAACAACGTCCTGATCCTCGATAAGTCCGAATCTTTGACCCCACGACGCACCTGAGGGCCCGCTCTCTCTGGCGCGCCGGTACGAGCCGCGCGCTGCATAAGGAGCATAGCCCCTGCCCTGTCTAACCGTACCACTGACGCCGGTTTTGCTACTCTTGATCTGGCATACTGCAGCACGGAACGTACTTCTCCACGCAGCGACTTTCAGTGTGAAAGCTATGCGCCTGTCACCTGGCACTTCGCCTCGCTTAGAGCCGTTTGCTACGTTCCTGCTCGGGCAAACACTGACGTTGCCGTTCCCTGCTTGACAGGCATTTGCCGGTTTCGTGGCATTGTCTAACTCCGAGGCTCCATGAGCTCCCTGACAGTCACTTGACCCGAGCTTGCCTTGCGGCAAGTCGCCACTCATTTCCGGGTCCTCGACTGACCTGGCTGGGCACACACCGGGTGCGTTCGACAACTGCGCGGCGCTCTGCCCGGTCGGCCCAGCGGGCCCATCTCCGCTCTCTGCCTCGGATGTAGAGCTGTTGTCACCAGGAACGCTACGGGGCACTTCATGCCCTATGGCCGACACAGTGTGCGGTTGCGGCAACGCTAGGTTTCCTACTGTCGCTAGCTCGCCGATCTGACGTCTATCGTCGCTGGTCGTTTCACGCTGAACCAACTGCTCTTTTTCGCAGTTTGCCTGAGACGGAGTTTTTATTCCTGAACTCGCGCCCTCGTCCCTGGTCTTATCTGGGGTAGAGCTAATCTCTGCAGATTGATCGTTGCCCTGTTTGTTGTCGCACAGTTTGGTCTCGATCGCCCCCAGATGATCTGACTCGGGCTGCTCCCTTTCCTTGCTAGCCGCCCGCGTTGGCGGAAAAGCTTTGATATTTCCGCGCCCTTCAGGAATCTCGTTGTCACTTCCTGAAACATTTGCGGCCTTTCCTAACGAAGATGCGTTCCCGCATACCGGCTGATTGCTTTCAGCGTCCTCACTGCTATTTTCGTGACCTGTGCATGACAAGCAGAAGGCTTTACCTTCCAGCACAGGTGGCCTCTCCTCTCGTGACTCGGAGCAGTCCCTCGCTAGTTCACTAGCTCTCCTAGTCTCTTTCAGCTTAGCCAGCTCGAGCTCTAGCTGCTGGCGCCTTGCTTCCAACGCCTGCAAATCCGGAGGTTTTTCCTCGCATAGCGGCGCCTTTCCTCCATTCACTTTTGCAAGCTCAGCCTGATAATAAGCTAAACGCGCCTTCGCCAATTGCACTCGATACCTCACATCGAGTGAGGGCCGGCTTGGATAATTCTCCATACCGCCTTCCGTACCCTTCAACTGCCCTACCGGCTCGAACACATGCACAGGAACGCTAACAATGCGACGAAGGAAACTCACAGTTTCGATGCGTCGGTCCGCATTGCTAGCTCCTTGGCGTCGCAGTCCACCGCCACTTTCACCGGACGCCGCGATGAGCTGTCGCACGCCGCTGGTCCTGTGCACGTTGTCACTTGCTGCGACCCGCCGGTGACCGTCGAGTTCTCGACGCTCTGCCTACCTTGACCGGAGGCAGTCCCGCGTCGCTGGACTACTGCCGTGGTCCTTGCGTCCTTGCCGCCGTCTCTCCGCAGGTCCTTTCTCGAACGCTGCTGTTGCCTGATCGTCCCCTTCCTCCCTGCCGTCAGCCTTCTTCCTGCGCCGTCTTCCGATGGCCGCAGGATCCTGTCGACTGCGCCAGTAAAGATCAGGTTCTTCTTCTTCTTCTTTGCACCAGAGGTGCACCGCCAGAGACGGTTTGTTCCAACTTGAAGACTTGAAGAGACAGGGATAAAAATGGCAATAACTGGAGATTTATATACAAATATGTACAATAGATACAAGTTAAGGCACTAGACGCATTAAGCAGCAAAAAGGACAAACCAAACAACAAAAAGGTGGATCTGGCTAATACTAGGGGAGGCCCCTACTCGGCGTGGCCGAAGATGCGTTGCATCTCACCTTAGCGCAGAACCCCGCTTACGGCTCCGGGGCCCAGTTTTAAAGCCCTAAAGGCCCGGCCCACATTCCGTAGCTTCCAATCATGTTGCGCTCTTAACATGATTGCTCCATCCAGGGCATGGCCAGCCCTCCAGCTTCCGTAAGGTAGAGCACTCTCTCCACCACAAAATAAAAACAAACACAAATAGACATTCGTGCCAGCACGTGCGCGAATCGGTACCGCGGGGCCGGGTGGACACCCGTACTTCTTGGCGCGTTCGTGAGCGGCCGCGTTCCGATGACCCCCGCGAACGCTACCGATACCTTACAGGCGTCATCGATCCTAGGAAGAGGGTACACGTCTTTCTTTGTTATCTTGTTGAGGTGTCGATAATCTACGCAAAACCTCCAGCTGTTGTCTTTCTTTTTGACAAGTACTACCGGAGACGCCCAGGGGCTGCTCGACGGCTCAGTAATGTTGCTGGCCAACATTTTGTCCACTTCTTCCTGAATGATATGGCGTTCTGAAAGAGCAACTCTGTAAGGCCGTCGGTGAACAGGGCGGGCATCTCCAGTATCTATGCGATGTGTGACGACGGACGTTTGGCCCAGGGATCCGTGACCGAAATCAAAAATGTCGCTGTACGACCGCAAAAGGCTGGCAAGGGCACTGGCATATTCGGGACGCAGGTCAGAGGCAACCATGGCTGAGATGCGGTCCTCCGGACTATGTGACGAGGCAGGCTGTGCAGGTACCTCGGCGCGACGGTCGGACAGCACTGCAGAAATAGTAAATGTGGACAAAGGTGACAGCTCGGCAAGGTAAATGCCCTCCGGGAGAACTTGCGAGGACATGCTGAAGTTGAGTACGGGAATGTAGGTGAGGTTGTTCTCGACGTGTACAATGTTATGAGGTAGGGCGATGTTTTGTTGTAGAGTGACGTCGGTGATGGGGTTGACAACGTAGTCGCCGTCAGGAAGGGAGGGAAAACGTGACATGGGCACGTATACTGCCGCCTCGGGAGGTAGGCGAGTAAATGTACTGGAGCGGAGGCGAGGCTGGGAATGGTCAGCACTAGGGTCGTGAACACAATGGGGCAGGGCTAGGCGCAGAAGTCCGGAGGAACAGTCGATGAGAGCGGAATGGGCTGTTAAAAAGTCTAGGCCTAAAATGACGTCTTGAGGACAAGTAGTAAGGACGGCGAATAGCACAGGGACGTGGTGGCCGGCGATGCTAACGCGCGCAGTGCACATTCCGATGATGGTAGCAGTGTTTCCGTCAGCAACACGAACTGTAGAGGTGTTAGCGGGCGTAAGAACTTTTTTGAGGCGCTGGCGGAACGACGAACTAAGGACTGAAATATGGGCTCCAGTGTCAATGAGAGCGGGCACAGGGACTCTATCTACGAGGACATTGATCAGGTTGCGGCGTGGTGCGATGGTCGAGACACAGTTGGCTGTCCGGGTCGGTAACGCAGCGTCACGTCCGGGCGCTGCGTCGCCTAGTTTCCCGAGTAGGGGTCTTGGTACGTTGGGGACAAGCTGCGGCGAGGAGTAGGTGATCGGGAACGGTGGGCTTGTGGCGATGGCGAACGGCTAGGACGACGGACTTGCTCAATGTTTTCGGCACGATGCTGTGCTGGGGTGACAGAAACGCGCCGCGGTGCATAATAGTCATGGCGGACAGGGCTGTAGTAGGGGTGAGAGGGGGAAGCCGGGCGGCTGCGACAATAGCGGGACGTATGGCCAGCCCGACAACAGACGAAGCAAATAGGCCTGTTGTCAGACGTGAGCCACTCCGCAGGATTGCGGGTGGTGTAGCGCGGTGTGTAGGGCGGTGTGTAGGGCGGGGTTGTCGTAGCAGCAGCAACCACTGGCATTGGCTGTGGTGCAGGGGGTGGCGTGGTAGGATTGCAAACGAGGCCCACATTCGCGAATTCTTGGCGGACAACAGCATGTATCATAGCTATTGTTGCCTCTGCAGGAGGTGCTGTAAGTGGAACAGGAGTCAAGGCCTCGATTTCCCTGCGGACGATGGTAGTGAGGTTATTCTGACTTGAAGGCTGCTGCAAAGTGGGCAGATCGTCGCATGAGGATGTAGTCGCCGTGTTGGGAAGGCGCGCAAACCGATGGACGATGCGGCGCTGCTTCGCCTGTTCGAAACGGCGACACACTTGCAGGACTGAGTCCACCGTAGAGCAGTCTTTGCAGATAAGTATATTGAATGCATCATCGGCGATACCCTTAAGTATATGGCCCACTTTGTCAGCTTCGGTCATGGAGGTGTTTACCTTTAGATACAGGGCGAGGACGTCCTGTATGTAGGCAAGGTAAGATTCGGTTGACGATTGAGCGCGAGTAGCCAGGTCGTTTTTGGCTGCGAGAGCTCGCCCAATTGGCTTGCCGAACAAGTCCTTAAGTTTTTGCTTGCAGATGTCCAAAGTAGGCATCTCCTGTTCGTGGTTGGTAAACCAGGTCTTCGCAGTTCCCGCGAGATAAAAGATGATGTTTGCGAGCATTATGCTAGCATCCCAACGGTTATTCTTGCCGCACCTTTCGTATTCGTCGAGCCAATATTCAACATCCGTCTTGTCTTCACCGTTAAAAATAGGCGGATGGCGGATTTTGGTTAAGACCATGTGGGCAGCTGAAGTGTCCGGAGCGGGAGATGCGTCCTGGGAAGCCATGCTTACTGTGGCAGTCGGTGGTGTGAGTTCGGGGAGATGACGTACACTGCGCAAATCCAGGTTTCTGGCGCAGAAAAACGAGGAGCTGTGGCCAGGGGGATCGAAAGCACCTCCACCAAGATGTTACGGGGTAGTTCCGCTTGGGATTGCAGAGAGCGGACACGGAAAACAGGGGAAAACTGCAGGCACCAGCCGACACTGCTCGACCGTCGTCGTCTTCACAAAAACTCAAGAGCTTCTTCTTCTTCCTTCCTTATGCATGCACCGCCTAATGTAACAATATCATCCTTACTATATCCCCACAAGAAGCTATACGCGTTTAAATCCCCCACAATGATGAGAGGTAAACTTTTTGCAATTGCGCGGCCTTTTAGAAAATCTCATCGAAAGACGCACCACTGTTCTTCGGTCGACTATATATGTTCAACACATACGCACTTCTGCTAGTGTGTACGTTCGGTAAAAGCTGAATAAATGTATGTTACACCTCAGTGACTAACTCCAGCTCAATTGTCACAGCCGTGCAATGCTTATGCACCAGAATGCAAGTGAATGGGCTGTTTTGATGCGTGCTGTATGGTCTGAGTTTGGCTTCCGTATTCACGTCCTGCAGTGCAATAACATCTGGCAATTTATCCAACGAATCCACGTATTGCTGTAGCGAATCCCTCTTCTTTGTAAACACCCGGCAGTTCCACTGCAAAATCTGCAATTTAGGAGGGCGGGCCATGTTGAACACTAAAGGAAATCGCGCTTGGTGGGGAGAAACGCGGCCTTAAACTTGGTGCTGAATACATAGTTCATGCCTCGAGAGCTGCGGCAACTAGTTTTCCTGGTGCGTAGGGGAAAGACGACGCAGTGGCGAAACCGAATGGCTCCGAGGGGAAGGCGAACGGCGGCGAGCAAACGGGCGGCGATCAGATGCATCAAGCTGTTCGGCAGACGACGGACGTTGCGTGGGCTGTGGTGCCGCGTAGGCGTAGGTTGGGCGGTCATCCACGGGTAGTAACACGCGGCGACTATAGAGACGCGCAACGTGACCTGGAACACCACATGCATAACAAAAGGAAAGGTTGTCATTATCACTCTTGCGTCAAGGTTTAACACGAGCAGGGTGCTGCCGGGTTGGAAACGCAGGCGGCGGTGTCGTAGGATAGAACTGCACAAACGCGTCTGCCCTTGGACTTCGAACGGTGTTCTCGTATGTGAGCGGCGCCGCAGCAGGAGCCGGCGGACGAAGAGGTGGTAGCGCTTCGGACACTTGCTAGCGAATCACAGTTTGGTGGGCTGGAACCACGTTGGAGGGAGATTCCTGAACGCCGTGAAGGAGTGACAGAGAGCCACCTCCTCACGCACAGTCATTTATCTGGTCAAGCAGCGAGCTGTTAGATGTCGGCACAGCGAGGCTGGAAAGCGAAACAGGCTGCAAGGTAGGTGATGGACCAAAATGCGCTGCTTGCGGAGCTCGTCGTAGTTGTGACACAAGGTGTATACGTCGGCAAAGGTAGTAGAGTATCGGGCGATAAGTATCTGAACTGCCTCACCTTCGATGCCTTTCAAGACTTCCTTGATCCGTTCCGCCTCGGACATCGACGAGTCCACCCCGGTACAGAGGTTGATGAGATCCTCGATGAAGCTGGTGAACGATGAAGCTGGTGAGACCAGGGCGCTGTTCAGCACCCAGCTTGAATGCTGCAGGATGGCCAAAGATATCAGAAAACCCGCGTTTGAAGACCCACCAGTTGGTAAAGTCTGCTTCGTGGTTTCTGTGCCATAGAGTGAACAGGTTCGGCAGGTAAACCACCACTCTGTTCAGCGCAATGGCGTCATCTCCCCGATTGTGGCAAGCCAATCCTCCACGTCGTGATCATCGGACCCACTGCTTGGGCGAAAGTATTGGGCTGCAGTATTACTAAATAAATAAAATAAATAAAATTTAGATGACAATCCGGGTGGTGTGCCCGGAACCCATAGCCTAACTAGGGATCCAACCGGAAAAACGTGTTGCCTGCTAACGTTATCGTGGCGATGCTTTTGGCGGCCTTGGGATTCGGAGGTAAAAGAGCGCGCCAACTGGCGGCAGTCTTCTGCATGCTTTGCGACTTCGGAGAGAGGCGTCCACTCGCAGGCGTCAGGAGTATAAGGTAATATGGTGTCCATCGTGGACGACGGCTCACGCCCATACAGAAGGAAGAAAGGGGTAAAGCCGGTGGAGGACTGCGTGGCGGTGTTGTACGCGCATGTCACGAAAGGGAGGACGGCATCCCAGTTGGTCTCATCTGCTGCGACGTACATCGTGAGCATGCCTCCGAGAGTACGGTTGAAGCGCTCGGTCAGCCCGTTAGTTTGAGGATGGTAGGCAGTGGTGGTCCGATGTACGATGCGACATTCGGCAAGCAGTGCTTCAAACGACTTGGGAAAGGAAGGCGCGGCCTCTGCAACTGAGCAGCTCGCGCGGCGCGCCGTAACGAAGAACAAAATGGTGCAGCAGGAACGTAGCAACTTCGCGGCTAGTTGCAGCAGGAAGGGCGGCTGTCTCGGCATACCGGGTGTGGTGGTCGACGCCGACGATAATCCAACGGTTCCCAGAGACCGTACAGGGAAGCGGTCCGTAAAGGTCAACGCCAACGCGATCGAAAGGACGTGCTGGGCATGGGAGTGGTTGTAAGGGGCCGGTCACTCGGGGAGTGGAAGTCTTCCGCCGCTGACAGGCGATGCAAGATCGGACGTATTTTCGAATATAGGCGTACATGCCGCGCCAATAGTAGCGCTGAGAAATTCGTTTGAATGTTTTAAGCACACCAGCGTGCGCGCACTGAGGGTCAGCGTAGTAAGATGCGCAAATTTCAGATCGTAAATGGCAGGGGATCGCGAGAAGCCACCGCCGACCATCATAAAGATGACTGGGTCCCGTTGTCGGAGTGCGCCAGGGCAAATGACGGGCGTAGGCAAACGGGCACATGACTTGCTTGCGTCAGTGGTCATCGCTTAAAGATAATTGATTAGAAATGCAGAAGAAAACACAACCACATGCCGGTGGTGGGAACCGAACCCACTTCCGGTGCTCCACCAGCTGAGCTATGGCGACGGCTGTTAGATCTTCTTCTTTCGGGGGTATATATGTTTACAAGTCGCCTAACCTTGAGAGTGTTCATCAGCGCCATCCACGTTCATAAGCGGCTGACGAAGTAAGGCCTGAGTTACGTCATCGAAAGCGAGGGTGGAAGCTGTGTGAGGACCCTCACATGCTTTCTATGGCATCAAGGCTGCCAGAACAGAGGCCCTCATTAAGCAATTAAGCAGAGTAGGAAAGGGAATGAGGGGCTCGTTATACATATCAGTGGAGCCAACAGCCACAGATGCCAAGGAACACAGGGGATGTTTTTAAAAATATATTTATTTATTTTGTGGTGTTGATCAATATAGAATAATACTCAATATGTTATCACTTAAAGCTGATTGATTAGAAAAGCAGAAGAAAAAACAACCACATGCCGCCGGTGGGAGCCGAATCCACGACCTCCGGATTACTAGTCCGGTGATCTACCAGCTGAGCAAGAGCGGCGGCTGTGAGATCTACTGATTTCGGGGGTATTTATGTTTACAAGCGGCTTTACCTTAAGAGTGCTCATCAGCGCCACCCACGTTCAAAGCGGCGGACGTAGTACGTCCTCAGTTACCGCGGTTGTGACGTGGAACGTCATCGAACGGCCAGGGTGAACCTTTGTTTTCGTGGCTGTTGGCCCCCGAAAGCATAAGATCTCACAGCCGTCGCCGTAGCTCGGTTAGTAGAGCACCGGACGCATGATTCGGAGGTCGTGGGTTTTATACTTCATCAATGATATTCTCCAAGGATCAACACCACAGAAATAAATAAATATACGTAAAAAAAATCCCTGTGTTCCTTGGTCCTCAACGGTGGTGTATATAGATATATACCGGCCTATACGTCAGGCGGCAGCTCATGTATCTAGCGACTGACGAATTCCGCATATATCGACATTAAAACATTGTCGTCTGCCCGAGATGCTGTCGTCCGCGAACACTAGATCTTAACACCAGCAGCGAAGGGAAAGCGAACTGCTAGTGTATCTAATTCGCATTTGGCCTAACTACTAGAATCTACCATCACTTTTTACCAGCACGTGATGGATATAAGACATTCCTCGAGTTGTGCAGGCACCATCGCGACTGAATTTTCCTTGGTACGTGATTCCTCGCTGTGTTCCTGCTTCTTCAGACTTTCTAATGCCTGCAATAGGTTTGGAACTGACTGCTAGCAGCACGTGCTCACCGACACTGAGGAATAAGAATTTTAACGGTAGGTTTATTACGAGGTGCTGGGGCAACGGGCACGGCTACGGCAACAGTCCGGGATCAGGACGAGGAAGCACACACAAGCGTAGCGCTGGCCAAATCTCGCGAGAGCACTGCCACCTCGTCTTCGTCTTTTCAGATCATCGGTCGCATCTTCTTCTTATCCTTACAGAATAATTTCTTTTTCTCCATAGAGAAAGACATTATTCAGGTGCATATCAAGTTTCAGTGTCAGCAAAAAGCTAAAATGTCCGTATTTCAGCCGCCGCCATTATTCCTGCCGCGTATCGCTTGACTCATGAGGGTGCCGTCCACAATTACCCTAAGCAGCGCTCCAGAGAAAACTTGCCCGAACATTGCAGTGAACGCAGGGTATAACTGGACGAAGATCCAGACTTTTTCACCTTTTGAGCTCTTGGAAAGCCTTACAGGTGACAGTGTCCTCAATTTCAGGCTTGGAATGCCGTGAAAATAAGACAAAAGCCTCAGACTCATATATTAGGATATGCTGTATTGCTAGAAGAGTAGAAAAAGAATTCGATTAAAATGTTTGGACATGAAAACATATTGTAGGAAAAAGTACCGTCAAAACGAGCGTAGTCGGTGATATGCAGCCACAGCAAATCAAAACACGAAACTGCGTTTGCGCGCATCAGACAGATATCGAGAAATTCTGAGGTCAAGGAGTGCGGCGATTAGAGAAGAAAAGAGGCTGCGGAAGCTTGGACCCTACGCTTTATTAGTGACAAGCGGGTAAGAGCGTGGCGTGACACGGGTGGCTGTCTCAAGTATGTACAGAACCGCAACTACCAAGATGCTCCACTTTAAAACTAAAAAGAAATCGTGCCATGAAAGGAATATAGTGGGGCCTCAGGCGGTGCAATTGTTCCAGATTTTTATGGCTATGCCGAACCCAGCCGCAATGAAAAAAAAAGAGAAATATTGCCTTCGACACAGTCTGTTAGTCGAAAGTTGCAAAGCGGTAGAACGGAAGTCAGAATCGGTTGGGCATAATTAGAATCTTTTTGCAGCAAGAGCTGTAGTGGAATATCGGAGCTATACATGTATAGTATTTTGCGCACTAAAGGGATCAACACCTGCGTATCTCTCGCGCTACTTTTGCCTTCTCCCTGTCGGGTACACTTCACCGTGCTCAAGTGACCCCTGCGTCAACTTAAACCAAGCCATTTTCTTTATTAATGCTTTAACATTAGAAGGGCCCGTGAAACCAGATATAGCGGCCACCACCACGTGCGACCCATGACGTGGCTCGACCCTTGTGGCGGCATCACAAAGTGCCCGTGGAATTGCTAGCAAACTGCCCGAAGTGGAAGTTTGCAGTTATTTTAATCATTGGTCGCGATGGGCTGCTCTGGAAGAACTACCTGTGCTTAACAAGCCCCACCAGTGGTTGTATTTGAACCAGCCACCTGCCGGGGCAGTTGTAGATCGTTTACCCACTCCGTCGCTAAGCCAGGAGTGTTATTGGACACTTTTAGTTGCTGCGTACGTAGCGACATTGCGTACGCAACGTTCAATACGTCCCGTACGCTGTAAAGGACACCCCCGTCACACTTACAGTTGGCCGCACCGCCGCAGAGCAGTCGCGCAGCGTGTTGTGTTGTGTCGCCATCTAGTGACGCTACTGAAAGCGCTGTAGCGCTTGGCTGAACATTTTTCAGTTCTGACAATATGAATAGTATATTACTGTTTTTAATGGAAGAAAAAATGTATAATGTTTAATGAAGTGTAAAAGTAGGCACATGACTAAAAAAATTATTCGACAGGTGCGGTTGCTATGACGATAAACGTACACAACGTTAGTTAGGCGCAAAAGGTCAAAAATCGCCTCATCATCTGAAAAACAAGGGATATTCTTCCCTAATATTTTGGCGTGTGGGTGAGAGTAGACAAAACAAAAGCTAACAGCGCAGTTTAGAGCGAGCCATCGCGTTGAAGAAAGCAGTGGCGAAGTGAAATCGGTCCGAAGCGGGCGAAATGGTCGCCGCCATGTTCTCTACGCAGCACGTAGCGTCCCGCGTTGCGTACGCTATGCTATGCTTTATAGACCAGATTCTTTTACCCTCCCACGCAGGCTGCTGGCGCGCCCCTACTCTCGACATCAGACGGCATCTATTGGCGCGCGCGGCCCGATGGACTGCGGGTCGCGCCGGCGCCGCGCGTAGAATGCATGTTTACGTGTTCGATTCTGTCGTTGTAGTGCTTCATCATAACGTATGAGGGTGTGTGTGCTGTGCGTCACTACTCACATTTTCCCTCTACCAGACAGTACTGCGGTTATCTTGCGCGCAGTTAGTCGCTAACGTGACATCTCCGAGTTTTTTCCCGTTCATTTGGATGTGAATAAGTGCGGCGAAGCAGTGCGCGTGTCTGGTTGTTTGTGCCCACCATGATGATATTGATGATTAGCGCTCGTGTCCTGTCTTCACCTTTCCTGTGTCTCGTTTTTCGCGCTACGTTTTTCAGTGATGATATTCTGCTGGCTCAGGATTCTAAACGCTGGCACCGCTGCGGCGACGCTGCTCCCCGGAGCCGCTGGTGCCGCGGCGCTGCTCAGGGAAATTCTGGAATAGTGTTGAAAACAGCAAGGATTTTTCCCGCGGAGTAGTCGGCCAGGTAGCGTACGGACTGGAAAACCGGCACTTCTAAGCAGATTTCTGCGCTGGCGTGTCGTTTGTTGCCGTCTTTTACGTGCGCAAGCATCGATAATTTTAGGCACAGGAATGTGGATTTATTGATTTGATTCAGTGGTGTAGTAACGGGATAGGAGAGCTGCAGACTGAAGGTTGTCCCGACGAAGCGCGTGTTTTCGATCACCTCCTTGCGCTGAGCTTGCTCTAGTTCCCATTAAACACATTTCATGCACAGGATTGTAAGCACGACCGCTACCGATTTCCGATGCTCTTTCCGCACGCATGTCATAGGGATTCAGGAGGGGGGGGGGGGGGGGGGGGGTTAAGGGTTTACCGTAGTTAGTGTCTTTCTGCTTTTGCTATCTACCTTAATCATAGGAAAATATGCGCGATGATTCACACTTAGCCAAACGCCTACGCAACGCTGTCACACGCGGCGAGAGCTACCGAATAAAATGAACGCGACTTCGGACCTCAGAATTCGTGAAAGCTGGATTTACTACTAATATCTATTCAAGCTTTGACAATTTGAGCAAAAGTACGTTTTTATACACCAGGTTGCATAAACCATGACAAATTTTGTTTTTTGTTGGCGCTGCGACTCAGTTAAGCTCACAGCGGTAATTTGTTGATAAACTGGCGCACCACGCATGCGACAAGAAAGCCCTGTTTGTGGGTGGTACTTTATGGCCGAACGATTAAGAGTGCTTGGAAATTGGAACTGCATGCTAGCCGCACACCTAATACTTGATATTGAACAAAAAGTTTTTTTTTGCAGTGGAGCACCAAGACGGTAGCGATATAAGCACGAGCGCCTTCTAAGCATCAGCACAATTCACGTGAATGTCAAACTAAATGTCATTAAAACGCATCAATGTGCTCCTTTTGATAACGTGAATACTTCCTGCAACACAGCCACGCTGCGGAAGTATGCTCGGGAATGTTTTTTTTAGCGCCCGCAGCGCGGCTAAATGCAGGCGCGGCCGCGGAGCTGCCGCAGCCCCGCAGTCCCCAAAGAAACGCCCGCACCGCGGCGCACCAGTCGGTGCAAAATGGCCGCGCCCAGGGGCAGCTCTAGATTCTGGTCTATAGCGGGCGGGCGTCCGCAACGCGCGGCTAGATACGCTGCGTTGTACGCATGCGCATTCGTTACCCGCGGTGTCGTTGCGTACGCAAGCTCACTGCGTACGTCCAACTAAAAGTGTCTATTAGGACTCCTAGCGACATACGAATGTAAAGTAGAGAGTTACTAATTCCCCTTATATTGGCATCAACTCATTAACTTTATCGCGGCACACCTTAAAGGCATGGCTAGAAAGTAATCAGGAGCAACACAAAACGCCAACGCATTCAAACGATGCAGAAAGGACCTCCAAGGAGCTTTTTTTCTAATTTTCTAATGCTCCGGACGAGATTCGCCCAAGCAGGAGGGACATGAAACACAAATTACAAAACGACATGCCAAGAACCATTGCATTACATGTGGACTCTCCGCTTTGTTATTTACTGAGCACAGCGTAAACTAAATGAATTTTTTTCCTTCAATGTCTTTTGACTGAATTGCTTAAATGCATGTCATCTACCAACGCGTCGAGTGTGTGCGTGTGTCTGCGTGCGTGTGCCTGCGCGTGTGTGTGTCGCAGTGTGTTTGTGGGTTCGTGTCTTTTGTGTTTATGGCTGTGTGTCTGCGTGTGTGGGTGCATGTGTGTGTATACGTGCGTGGGTGTGCAGTGTGTGCTTACGGTGTGTGTGTGTGTGTGTGTGTTTGTGGGTGTTTGTCTGCGTGTGTGGGTACTTGTGTGTGTATGTGTGCGTGCGTGCGTGCGTGCGTGTGTGTGTGTGTGTGTGTGTGTGTGTTTCCGTGCGTGCGTGCGTGCGTGCGTGGAGTAAACCCAGACGGCTTGACAGAATCGGGTGAGACAAAATTCAAACGCGTCGTCTGCCAATCTAATGATCATGAAATCAGTTCCCTTGGTGTTCAAAAAAAAAGCGAAAGCACAACTTAGCAACGGTAGCGTGATGGAAACAAATTGCACAGCCTGTGGTTAAGAACAGATTTGCTGCTCTGTCGTTAGAGCTCACACATGATGCAATTGAAGTAAATGAGCCTCTCGCTGAGAATCCAGAGAACAGAACATCTTTTGCTTCACCGTTGGAGACAAGGCGACGCAGAAAACGCAGGGCGCCGGCATTTACTGCTACTGATTTTCTGGAACATGAGGTATGTAATCGTCGGCACGTTGCAACTGACAAGGAAATTGCGAGGCTAGGAACAAGAATTGCACGACAACGCCTGAGGAAAGCGGTTATAGCCGAACGCTGTAAGGAAAGGTAACAAAAACAGAAAGGGACGCCAGCAGGGTCTCAGGCAGTGAGGTCAGCGGAAGTCCCGGAATATAAACCTGGCGCTAGCACACCAATATGGGAGGCGGTACTAAAAAGTCCTAGGCAATCGACAGAATTCATTTAGAGCAATATACATCATGGACAGAAATAGCCGAAAAAATCGCCAATAGATTATACTATCAAACTGCGGAGGGCTCTGTAATACGTTTCTTTAAATTTAGAGCAAATTAAAACACGGCAAGCTGCACTCATGTGCATTCTTGATACAGGAAAAAAGTCGGTTGTAACCAATCACAAGATATATATTTTGGAGAGGAGGAATAACCGCAAACTTGACTGGACTGAAGAGCGAGAAGAGGACAGGACGAGCGGTAACTAGCAACTAAAGTTTACTGAAAAAAGACCTGTTGCAGCAAAGGTTGCATCTGCGCATAGCGTACGAGAACTGAGATAGTGACATGTGGAACACACGGGATAGTTAATTATATACATCGAAACGAACAAAAAACGAAAAAAAAACAATGAAATGCCCGTCACAAGTTTAACAGAAACCGGGTCTCTTTATCTAAAAGCGTCACGGAAGGCTCACTCACACACATATCAAGCCCAAGTTTGCGCACGTGTGCCGCTTCTAAAATCTCCCTTTCAAGCCTCGACCTGCCCCTTCCGATGATGGTGGCTTTGTTGAACTGTGGGTAGCAGCCATCGCATTCCCTGCCGTGTCTCGGCAGATTTGCGCCATTATCGGGTTTCAAGGAGCGGAAGTGCTGTCGCAGCCTATCGTTTAGACATTGACCCGTCTGGCCAACGTATACTCTGCCGCAACGCAACGGGAACTGGTATACCACATCAGTGGCACAGTTGACATATCTGTGCTCATGCTTCGTCGTGCACGCGACCCTGCGCCTACCTTCCGCCACGCGCCCGCCGAGCTGCGATAGCTTGCAAGGGGCTGAAAAAACAATTTGAATGCCTTACCTACCTGCCACCGTCTTGAGGTTATGGGCCAACTTGTGCACATAGGGCTCAACTTCAAGCGGCCTTTTGTCCAGAGGGATCGCCTCCTCTTGGCCACGCACCTTGTTCCGCAGTTTCCACAACAGAGATTCCGCCACTGCTTGGAGAACGGGTGGTGGAAAGCCTGACTGCAGCAACTTATCCACTTGGCCCTGAAAACTACCTGAAGCTTTGTGCTGGCATGACTTCAAGAGAGCTGACCTCATACAGGTGATGGCTATGCCTCTCTTAATTAGTTTGGAGTGGCAGGAAGAGAAGGGTAACACGGCCTTTTTTGAACGCGGCCTGTAGGCCCAGCACACGTGGTCATTGGCGCTAAAAGAAAGCTGCAAGTCTAAAAACTGGATGCACTGTTCTTACGGTTTTTCAAGGGTGAAGTTTAAGGAATGGGAACAATGCTTGAAAACCGCGACTGTGTCATGACGGGCTTCGTGGTCAAGATTTAAAAGGACTAAAATCATCCACATATCCGAAAACTTTTTTAATACCAAGGTTGGCAGCGTCAAGCTGAAGCTGAAGCTTGCGGTCAAACTTAGCAAGGAAAATTTCACACAGGACCGGCGCAACGGAGGATCCAATGCAGATGCCCCATTTCTGGGTGTACAGGTTCCTTCAAATTTAACAAGGGTTGCGCAAAGGTAGTACCTTAGCAACTCTAAAAACCCGCCTCTGGAGACACCACAATCGTTTTGGAAAGATACAACACCTTAAAGATCAATCAGCTCGCTGACCGCTGAATAAAGTTCGTCGTGCGGAATGGAATAAAAGAGCTCTTCAATGTCAATCGAAATGCTGAAATTCGCGCCGATGACGCTCTCCTGCACCAGAGCTGTCTCGCTAGACGAGCTCGCAACCTTGAACGGATCTTCAAGACTGAGGTTGTTGAGGTGCTTCATGAGGTACCTGCTTAGGACACCCTGCCAACTGCCTTTCTCGGTGACGATGGTTCGTAGAGGGCACGAGTCTTTATGCGTCTTTGCAGAAAAGAACACAGACAGGGCATCTGCCTTAATAGCTTTCACTTGGTTGTGCAGGGCTTAAACAGCACTTCCGCTCCTTGAAACCTGATAATGGCGCAAATCTGCCGAGACACTGCAGGGAATGCGATGGCTGCTACCCACAGTTCAACAAAGCCACCATCATCGGAAGGGGCAGGTCGAGGCTTGAAAGGGAGATTTTAGAAGCGGCACACATGCGCAAACTTGGGCTTGATATGTGTGTGAGTGAGCCTTCCGTGGCGCTTTTAGATAAAGAGACCCGGTTTCTGTTAAACCTGTGACGGGCATTTCATTGTTTTTTGTTCGTTTTTTGTTCGTTTCGATGTATATCATTAACTATCTCGTGTGTTCTACGTGTCAATATCTCAGTTCTCGTACGCTATGCGCAGATGCAACCTTTGCTGCAACAGGTCTTTTTTCAATAAACTTCAGTTGCTAGTTACCGCTCGTCCTGTCCTCTTCCCGCTCTTCAGTCCTGTCAAGTTTGCGGTTATTCCTCCTCTCCAATATGTCACACCAACTGGCCCACAGTTTCCCCTTGTTGAACAAGATATATAGGGGCTGGTGCCCTTCCACCCTTGTTAAAAGAGCAACAGCAGAGACGGAAATGCCACGAAAGGCTGTCGTCTATATTAGCGCCAAAATTCCCCAAAACGCCACTCGATTTGAGCAGGTGGTACAGCACTCAGCAGAAAATAGTTGCAGTGCTCTGTCGCCCAAACAAAAGGCTCCTGCTATTAGTGTCCCTGTACGCTCGTCCCAGAAATACGACAATTAATCTTAGATGAGTTAAACATATTCGTCATTCACGCCATGGAACCCCGATACCACTAGGCGAAGATACTAATGCTCCGCACACTTACTCCAAGAGGGTGATGAAGTTCACACTGTCTTGACAGAAATGAGTTTACACTGCTAAATAACCCAGGGGCAGCCTCACAGCTTCCTACACAAACACACCGACTACATCTGGCGAGGTGGAAGTGCCCCTGTACACTACAATGGCAGGCAGAATTAGAGGTGTGGAGTGCTTACCGGGCAACCATTAGCATAGCTTTTAATTTGGGACGAATAGAGAAATTCGCAGAAAAGTTTCCGTAACACAGTGGTGTGGTGTGCGGGAAGATAATAGCACTGATGCCGTCAATGCGACTGCTCTTGCGCCCACCCTTGAAACGCTTTTCATGAATAGCACAACTTCAAAGACAGTGAATGAGGATCAGCAAACTCCCAACCTCCTCTTTACAATTTTGGGCACGCCGCTGCGCATCCTGAAGACATGCACAAATAATTGAGGTGAACCGAGTGACGGCACAGGCCCGCCGTAATGAAAAGCAGGTGGCTCGTAAGAGGTGGTGCGACTGGTGCTGTCGTTTTGGTTCAGGAACGACCAACAGGGCCCCCTGGAGGGCCTTCCGTGGCATGGAAAAGGGGCGGCAGATCAAACATCATGCAGAGAGTATTAGACTCGCTTCACAGCTAACAGCAGAGGAGTTTGCTGATCAGGCTTCAATCCTTTTCTTCCCGAAATATGCATATTAACCGGCTGGTCCACCGACAAAGGACGCGGTTAATATAAAAGGGATGGCATCACCACTTTCACATTACAGTTAATGGCTGCTATCGAAGAAGCCAGTCGAAAAACTTCAAGACATGGCAATATTCCTTATGACGACATGAATGAATTGAAACAAAATGCAGTTGAGAGCTTGTTGGACATAATAGGTAAGGTGTGGCAAGTAGGAAAAAATCATTTCGACTGGAAACAGTCGGCGGTGGTCTCAGTACTAAAGGCATAGAAAACTCTGGCAAGCCTACAATATTTGCTGTTTATTTCGCTGAAGCTCATCACTTGCAGTATTTATGAAGATTATTACCACGCGCATATCATAGTGGTTGTCAAATTACCAAAAAATTGCCGATATTTAGGGTTCCCTCCTATTTGAGGGAGCACTGCACAAATTTCAGCACAGCTGATCAGCTGTTACAGCTTTTCGATAGATTGAGGCAAAGAATTCAAGCATGACATGTGTGTAGAAAGCCACGCAACTCGCTATTTTTCACACATGTTCCGTCGTCGAGACACATTCCACTATCAGCCCTTGATTGTCATGAACAAAGCTCTGTGGTCGGAGAAATAGATGGAAATATTTATTTCACATACTGTCAATCCCATTGGGATTTTTACAGGATGGGCATATAGTAAGAAGGTACAAAGCGAATACAAATGGAATGGTATACATTAAAAACACTGTTATTTTCAAGTAATTACATGAGTATGGGAAAAAAAAAACACAGATAACAGAAAATAAAACACATAACGAGAGAATATTTTTCACAGAAAAGGGTGCAATTTTATACATTGTAAGTAATATGTTCATAAAGATGCTGTTACATGCAGTGATACGAGTGGTCTGTTGTACTTGAATAATTATGATTTAATTATCTATTTAATTATCGCTCAACTGTTCTTCTACCAAAGTTACAAATTTCTGCAAAGATGTATTAGTAGTAATAGAGGGGTTCAAACTATTCCATTCTTTTATGGCAAGCGGGAAAAATGAATATCTGAAACAGTCGGTTCGGAATGCGTACTCTTTAAGGGTTAATGGGTGCTTATGCCGGGATGGTCTGGATTCATCTACAGATATATATAACGAAGTATCTATGTTTAATGTGTTATGAACTAATTGGAACAATAATTTTAGTCGTGCTAGTCTGGCGCGTTTCTGTAAAGTAAGAATACATGCTTGATTTAGTAGTTGGGATGGTGAATCACTGCTCCTGTATTTGTTAAAGATAAATCTAATTGCCTTTCTCTGCACTCCTTCTAGTTTGTTAATGAGTTGTTGTGTGTAGGGAAACCAAATCGTATTTCCATATTCGAGAACTGATCGTATAAATGTGTTATATGCTAACAGTTTGGTCTCCGGTGGCGCTTCTCGAAGCCGTCTTCTAAGGAAGAACAATCGTTTTAAAGCAGATGATACTATGCTGTTAATATGTGGTTCCCACCTTAGATCATGTGAAATGATTAATCCAAGGTATTTGTGTTCGTGAACTCGGGTGAGCGGTATGTTATTGATGCTGTACACATATTCGGACCTTTGTTTTTTACGGGTTACAGATAAGAAGGCTGTTTTTTTAATGTTCAGTTCCATTTGCCATTTGTGACACCATATTACCACTTGTTGAAGGGCGCTGTTTAAATCATCGTGGTCATTTATAGAGTTAATTTCGTTGTAAAGGATGCAGTCATCGGCAAAAAGTTTAATTTTAACATGTATGTTAGAGGGCAGATCATTAATGAAGATGAGAAATAAAAGTGGAGCAAGGACGCACCCTTGGGGTACTCCCGACGTAACGAGCGCAATAGAAGAAATATCATTGTTAACTACAACATACTGAGATCGGTTAGTTAAGTAGTCCTCGATCCAGTTGATAATAGGGCCGTCACCTAAAGTTGATGTAAGTTTGCTAATTAGTTTTTTATGGCTTACTCTGTCAAATGCCTTAGAGAAATCAAGTGCAATCAAGTCAACTTGCTTTTGGTTATCAATGCTCTGGAATAAATCATGTGTTAGTTCGAGTAATTGGGTGATAGTTGAAAGTCCCCTTCGAAATCCATGTTGAACAGGCGATAAAATGTTATGTTGCTCAACATAACTGGTGATATGCTTTAGTATAATGTGTTCCAATAATTTTCCTACCGTGCACGTTAGTGATATTGGTCTGTAATTTGAAACGTCATCTTTGCCTCCTGTTTTGTGTATAGGAATAACTTTCGCGATTTTCCATTCATTAGCTAGACTACAGGTTGATAAAGATTTATTGAACATTAAATGTAAATATTTCGCGTTGACTTCGGCATATCTTTGCAAAAAAGTGTTTGGAATATTATCAGGACCATTTGCTTTTTTTGTATCTATTGATAAAAGTAGGTTCAGAACGCCTGTCTCGGTTATTGTTGGCATGTCTAGCGGTGTTTGATTGCGGTGAATACTCTCCGGTGTGCGGCCATCGTCATCTGTGAACACAGATTGGAAGTATGTATTTAAGGAATTTGCGAAGTTTTGATTTTGTCCTTGGCAACTGAAGGTGTCTTTTTGTGTTTTGGGGCTGAGGTATTTCCAAAATTTTCCAGGGGAGTGTTTTAAAAAATTAGGAAGCGTAACTGAGAAGTAGTTTGTTTTCGCTGCCATAATTTTTGCTTTCATTTCACGGATGGCGTTCGTGAGCTTATGTTTTACCTGATAGTCATTTTTTGATTTTAGTGATTTCCTTAGTCGTTTTACTTTGCGTTTCCCATGAATGATATCACGTGTTATCCAGGGATTACGTGTATTTGTTCGTTTGGTCTTCAATGGTACAAAGTTTTTGATGCAGTGCGATACAATGGCCTTGAAGCTTTCCCACAGCGTATCTATATTTGTACCTTGATAATTAGCGAGTTCTTCAAATGATTCGTACTCCGAAATTAGGTAATTAAGTATGCTTGAATCATCAGCGTTTGTGAAGTCTGGGTAAGTAGTTTTCGAGATAGTACGAGCTGCTGTTGCTTGAATGGGTGTGGTGCACAATGTTAGCTTATGATCTGATATGCCATCGAGGACTGCTACGTTGGTTTGATCGATCGCGAAGTGATTGCTGAGGAAGATGAGGTCAAGAATGTTAGATGCACTACCTTGAACACGTGTGGGCTCGTTGATAACTTGGAACAGGTCAAAACTAAGCATAATATCAAAAAGGGTTTCAGAACACGGGGAGCGATACGACATGCTTTGCCAATCTATATCTGGTAGGTTGAAGTCCCCAAGAAGGATCAGTCTGGATTTTTGAACATGTTGATGCATATATTCATATAGTGAGACCAATGCAGGCTGATCTGCCGAAGGACTGTGGTAAACACAGCCTACAGTGACAGTGTTCGTTCCAAATATCAACTTACAAAAGAGTGCCTCGGCACCCTCAACTTCTGGTAACATTGCGAAGGGAATTTTTTTGTTTATTAGTATAGCCACACCTCCTCCACGTGTTAACCTGTCTTTTCGGACGATAGCATAGTTTGGTGGGGCAATTTCTTTGTCATTGATATCGTTAGTAAGCCAAGTTTCTGTGATCGCTATGAAGTCAGGTTCGAGGCCGGTAAGAAGAGATTCTAGTGACTCAAGTTTATTAAGAATACTTCGCGCATTTACATTTGCAAAAGTTATCTGTTTCGTTTTGTGGGATGACGGGGGCGTAGGTTTGGTGCTTTGCCATGTTCGTTTTTTTGGCTAGTACTCGCGTTTGTCTCGGGACACGAGTTAGTTGTCGCGTTTGTCTGAGCTTTTACGGGTACTCGGCAGTTGTTTTCTTCATCCCAGTAGAACATTTCACCGTTTATGCGTATTTTATCGAACACTAGTGCAACCTTTGCCCCGGAATCTTTCATTGCTTTCGCACTAGTCCACAACTTTTTCCTTACGTCACGTACTCGGGCTGAGAAATCTTCACTGATCGCATATTCACTACCTTTGAGTTTACTACAGTTTTTTAGCACAAGTGTCTTTTCGCGATAGTCAAGAAGTTTTAGTATTACAGGCCTGGTTTTTTCAGCTGAAGGCTTTCCCAACCTATGTATGCGTTCAATGGCTACAGGTTGAATTTTAAGGATATCCTTAGCAATGTCTTCATTAAAAATCTGTTCTAAGGACTCACTGTTTTCATCAGGATCTTCTGTAATGCCGTATACTAAAAGGTTACTCCGCCTCGATCGGTTTTCCAAGTCATCAAGCTTTAGTTCCAGCGAGGCAACGACTTTTTGCATGTTGGCGACCTGGTCTATGCAGTCCAATATTTTTCTGTCAAGGGCAGCCACGTTTTCCAATTTAGCTTCAATTGATGCTAGTCGTTCCTCTTTGATGCTTTTTATGTCTCCGGCAATTGCCTCTAGCTGCTTGGAAATCTGAGCGAGATCTGGACCGGGGTTCGTCTCGATGTCCCCGGCCAACAACAGCAATTCCGCCACATTCATTGCCAGATCACACAGTAAAGGACATAGCTGCGTTGGGCACGGCAGCACAAGAAGAAACGGATCATTTGAGCGAAAACATT
Source organism: Amblyomma mixtum (assembly GCF_055824585.1). Lineage (NCBI taxonomy): Eukaryota > Metazoa > Arthropoda > Arachnida > Ixodida > Ixodidae > Amblyomma > Amblyomma mixtum. Next base: position 152,946,850 of record NC_143021.1, on the reverse strand, counting down.
TGCCGTAACGTCTTCTTACCTGCACAAGATAGACGAAAGGATTATACATCCGCATGCCGCTGTTGCTGCCGTGCCCAATGATGTTCGCGCTGGTCTGTCCTCGCTTTGTGCAGAATGGGCTCCAGTGCGCCATCTGGGGAGAGCTGGAGGGCCCGTCGATGCACAGCGTCGTTGACGTCTCTCGTAGGTAGCCGAAGGTGTCGTTGACCACCGCTGTCACAGGCCGGAAGCAGCAGGAGTGGTTCCTCGGCTGCAGTAGTACGGTCTGTGTCACGAGGCCAGGGTTGTGGTGTGGCGTCGATATCACCAGCGTAGTGGCAATCAGCTGCACAAGATAGACGAAAGGATTATACATCCGCATATATGGTTGACTTGTTGCGCCAATACCTGGCTCTCGAAGGCTAGGTCTGTGCAAGTATTTCTAGAGGTTTTCACTGCCGGGATAGGAGTTATGAACGAGATGAACTGGATGTTCCCCCGCATAAGCGGTGAGGTTTTTCCTGTTTGTCTTAACATATATATTAAAGTCCCCACTCACCCTGCCACCCTGGCAGCTGGCAGTTATTCGTTGATCGCGACAGTTCGCTCACCGTCGTCTGCGCTAACGCATGGAGCTCAAATCTATCTCATCACCACACGTACCCACGCCATTTCGTTAAAATGGACCAACGTTCTCAGTGCCAACACATGCAGCGCACTTCTGTCGCTACCGCCATGTAGCGTAAAGCACATTCGCCACGGTGGCTCAGCCGTTAAGACGCTGGTCTACCAAGCCGCAGTACCCGAATTCGAACCTGACCGTGGCGGCCGTGTTTGGATGGAGGCGGAACGCAAAAGACGCCCGTGTGCTGTACAATGTCAGTGCACGTTAAAGATCCTCAGGTGGTCAAATTTTTCTGGAGACTTCCACAACGCCACCTCTTTCTCTCTTTCTTTTTTTCAATCCTGCCTTCCTCCTTTCCTTATGGCACAGTTGAGGTGTCGACCGAGACTAAGAGACAGATACTGCGCCATTTAATTCTCTCAAAAACCAATTTACCAATTTGCCAAGCTTAAAGCACGCTTGAGGTGTACAACCGGTTCGTGGGTCTGGGAGCACCTCCTCGCACAGGGTAGACAGATCAGAGCTCGTCACGGAGATCACGAATGAAGCCGCTCCTTTTAGCATGCGCTGGGAACTGAAGCGGCATCAGCAGTCTAGAAGATGACGGAAAAATGTCCCCACTTTTGGGGGTGACCTCTGCAGCTTCGGAATGTCTCACAGCTCCCGAAATGTTCCCTCTTCCCAGTCTCTCATGGGAAACAGCTTCCACAGCCAGTTTTTCAACTCCAACACAGGAGAGCACCACAGACTGCCCAGAGGACCTAACGGAATCCGAAGAATACACATCGGACCTGCCCGAGTTTCTCTCTTTGACGAACCGGGGCTCTCAAGAAGGGTCTGCAAGGTCGCTGAACACCAACCCGATGGCAGGCAGGGCAGCCTATGGCCGGCACTTGGGCACGGTCAAAGAGCCCAGCAGAGATTCCAACCTCTCCGATATCCACAACGAGGACTTCCCTGCGTTGTGGATATCCTGGCTCCCAAGAACAGGAAAACAATCAGGACAGCTTGAGTAAGCAGAGAAGCTACGTGAGTGGTGAGTCGTCGAAAGACAGCAGCTTCTTCTGAGGAACAAGGTGACGGGGCATCCAGACGTCGAAAGGCTAGACCACAAACAGCATGGGATAATTTATTTGTTTATTTATTTGAACATACTGCTAGCCTCACATTTGAGGCTGTCGCAGGAGAGGGACATCATATACACTAAACTAACACAGTTCATGTAATCACAAAATGAACAAGGGAGGGGAAAACCTCAGTTTGCTAGAGCCAACGTTTCGACAAGGGGACTTGTCTTCGTCTGGGCAAAGCGTTCATCATCGGCAGGGATTATATAGGGCCTTCGCTCCGAGGAGGAAGGCCCCGGGGGTGGGGAAGGAAAGTGGTGTGGGAGGGGATGCGTGTCAGGAAGGGGAGGGAGGTGAATCATCATTCGCTAGGCTACAATAGTGCAACAACCTATATCCGGGTGGTATGCAATGAACAAAAGGCTTTGAAGGGGCTGCGACGGGAGGGGGGGGAAGCGCTGGGTGAACCTGCAAAACTCAGATAAAAGGATTAGTCAGTGTGGTACAGGGACATGATAACAAGGGGAAAAAAAAAAAAAAGGGGGGGGGGGCTGGCACTGGAAGGAGAAAGGAAGGGGGGCATTTCCCAGGAAGGACTAGGCAGGGGGGGGGGGGAATGGCTTTTTTTTTTTTTTTTTCCCCTTGTTATCATGTCCCTGTACCACACTGACTAATCCTTTTATCTGAGTTTTGCAGGTTCACCCAGCGCTTCCCCCCCCTCCCGTCGCAGCCCCTTCAAAGCCTTTTGTTCATTGCATACCACCCGGATATAGGTTGTTGCACTATTGTAGCCTAGCGAATGATGATTCACCTCCCTCCCCTTCCTGACACGCATCCCCTCCCACACCACTTTCCTTCCCCACCCCCGGGGCCTTCCTCCTCGGAGCGAAGGCCCTATATAATCCCTGCCGATGATGAACGCTTTGCCCAGACGAAGACAAGTCCCCTTGTCGAAACGTTGGCTCTAGCAAACTGAGGTTTTCCCCTCCCTTGTTCATTTTGTGATCGCCAAGGACCATCTACCGCACCCTCTCTCTACCATGGACTACAGTTCATGTAAGTGTAAACACAAAGGCGATCATAGTCCAGCAAGATAATATGCATTATAATAAAGCTAAAAGAAAATAATAAAATAGGAGCAAGTCGCATATTTGAGGACTTATGTGCTTGAAAGGGAAAAAAACAAAACAAAAAACAACCACACTGACGACAATGCACACAAGTTTTAAAGTTAAGCAGCAAGAAATGAAAAGATAGCTGCTGACGAATGATACTGTCATGAGAAACGAGCAATAAGGTTAGAAGAAAAGAGCAAGAGTCAGATAAGGAAGTCGGGATGCCATCGTCATCAAAGAAAAAAAGAGTACAAGAGTACAGCGCACCAGCATCGCAGTCGTTATTGCAAAACAAAGGGTGATATGTTGGCGATGAAATCTTCAAGTGATGCGCAGTTGACAGCATCGCAAGGCAGACTATTCCACTCACAGATTGCTTGTGGGAAGAAAGAGTACCTGAATATATCACTGTGAAATCTGTACTCAGTTAAGTGATTTTGGTGTTTTGTTCTGGTACTGCATGTGTTTGACTGTATTAATTACTTACTCTTATCGATTTTCATACCACTATTAAGAAGAAGAACAAGAACCTTCAGGCGCTGTAGTCTCGCTCGGTTTTGTATAGTGGGAAGGTCGGCTACTCAAAATATATACTAATAATATACTCATACTCTGCAAAGTGGCCTCGCCTGGTATGTCAGACAAGGACAAAGTGGGCCATTTGCATAAGGGATTAACTAAAGACATGCTTAACTAAAGAAGACATGCATGCTAAAGAAAGGGCTTAACTATGCATTTCTTATCAACAAGCACAGCCTCGCCTCTGCCGCCAATGTAGCGCAGCACTGCAGAACATTTGGGAACCTGAAGATGCGGCGAATAACACTGAAGTTCAGGTGCTTGGACACTGTCACAATAGTCGTCGCTATTGACACCACTTTCGCGAGTGTTCTTGCCTCCACTATCCGCCAAATAGTTGGAGCGGAATTGTCCCGCTACCAGACACCACCTTGTGACCACACGTTCACTTCTCTGCAACTGCCGGCAGAGGCGTTTTCAATCAGCGCAACAGGTTTTGCTGCACATCGAGCGCCTAAGCACTCTCGACCTACCTTAGGTGTTCTACGCAGGCTGCACAGCTGGATGCTCGCCACCTGCTGTGGACGTGTGCAGGGATAACAGCTTCCGAAGCACGAATTTATAGGAAGTGCGACGAACGGCAACGAAGGAGGAGGATTTATCTAAATGACTGACTGACAACCAGAACACAGAGAGCCTTCTCCAGTTCCTGACCGCAAATACCTTACATGAATTCCTGTAGTGTAGTACAAAGCCAAATTATGCCATTATGGCAAATGTGCGTAAAAAAAAACACTATTTTTCGAAATACTGAGACGCTCTTTAGCCAACCCAATCACCTACAAGTTGCCATTTGAGCATTCTGGGCATAGCGCATTTGGTGAATATGTAACTTGGCATCATGACATTATGAGTTGGAGATCACGAAAATAGTTACTTATTGTTTACTGTTAAACTTTGCGTAAAAAAAAAAACGAATCCTCTCACTACAAAACTTCGGACGGAAATACCTATTGCCATGTCACGAGGAACTGTGCACCCCCAGCTTCAGCTTTTTATTGCCGCCATCGGTGGTCAGTACTTCATGGAGTATATAAGTGGTGACTACACAGAGTGAACACGACAGGGGGAGCCTCAGGGTGCTTGCCAAAGTGTAGATTAGATTATTTGAAGACTTCTGCTCAAGTCTAATTGATATACTGGCTAAGCGCTCTGAAACGCTCCCTTACATTTTTCGTTTTTTAAAGTATTGTTTTTATGAAGCCGCTGTTTCATTTTTTTTTTACCATAACTACAGACAGGACATTCAGATCCCCTTTTATACTGAGAAGAGGGCACACAAAAGTTTACGTGCTTAACAGTGACGCGCTGGCTGCTACGGAACAGCACAAGGAGAAATCATGTTCGCTCTACAAATTTCAAAAAGAGAAATGGCACAGCCATAGTTATGGTGAAGGCAGCGGAAAAATATTGTCAAAAACTGGACCAAAAACGTACCATAGAACAGCAACGGTCCGCCAAACAAAAAAACGCCTTTTCATTCTTCCGCCTTTCATTCAAGGAAACAAAATAGTCAGTGCCTATCATTTCCTTCTTTCTTTCTCTTGACTCTGGTTTTCTTTATGTTTATGCACCCTGCAATGCCAGTCTCGGAAGGGATAGTAATCAAAACCCTATTCAGGGAATGTTTTTGCTAAATATAGGTTCTATGCCCCTTTCTGAATGTGTAAATATTTGCTTGGTACAAATGACGCATATATTATCGAGAAAAGTTTCTCTACGCATGGGGATATTTTCCTCGCCAGTAAACTCAAACTTAACACATCAAGAGCAAAAAGGACTCCTTGATGGCCGTTTGGATGACTGTGAACTTTTTCCCCATCCTGAAGTGCCCGCATGAAGGACAGTATTGACGCAAAGGTGGTTAGCTTTCAGTAGTTTACCACGCTGGCGACACTAGCGCTTCATTTTCGTTCTTTCTTAAATAATAAAACCCAGGTTGTTACCTAATGAAGCATCTCTATAACCAGAACGCATTTATGTATCCAGCGAGACAAACATCCCGGGCAACACAAAAGCTTCCTGAGTTTGACCTCAGAATGTTCAGCAGTAGTACCTCAGAATGACCATAATGCAATACGCTGTAAACAGTCCTTCAGGATCAAATAAATTATGATAAGAATAATGATTACATCCTCAGAATATCTGAAACTGCTTCACAAGCAATTCACTGGCATCCATTTAGCCGTGCGTGGGCATACTAACGATTTCTTAAGTCATGTTTGGTGGCGGTTTCAGTAGTACTTCAGGATGTATATCTTGATTTTTTTTTTCAAATCAGTGCAGTATTCAAAGTTAATAGGCGAGAGGCTACCAAGAATAACCAAAACGAAGAGGCACAACACGGGTTTACTACGCCCACGGATGCAGACAGCCATATAGCTCTCTGGTGCTGTATTCTTCTCCCTGAGTTGGTGTCACCCAGACTTCGCGCACTTTTAGTGGGAAGCTCCCAAACAACCTTAGAGCGTGTGGGGGTAGCGGTCTCGGACTCAAAGGAGATGCCCTCGACTCAGCGTGGCAAGCTCAGCAGAGACCAGCTACCAAGTGACAAGAGGTTTTTGGGCGTTCGGTGCCCAGCTTTCGCTGGTCGCAAGCCAGAGAATGGGTCGGAGCCAAAGGTTCACAAAACAAAACAAAGTTTATACAGCAATTGAGACGATGCAGAGGGTTTCACAAACACTAGTACAAAGACAAAGTGATTAGCAACACAATGCAACTCGTGCAAAGTTAAACTCGAGAGAGAATACAATTCAAAGGAAATATTACACCTAAAGTGCACTAAAACAGGAGAGAGAGGTAAACAAGCATAACAGAATTTGTTCACCGGGCACTGCGGCAGTCCGACGACTAGAGTTCCATGACGATGCCGTCCCGCAGACTGGCGAACGTTGCCTCGTTGGTCCGATGCTCACCGAGTGGTGTTATCCCGGAAGTCGAACGGGCGCGCTTCGATGAAGCTTAAACGGCGGTCCGGGCTGACTGGTTGTTGTTGTTGTGACTGAGAGAAGGATGAAGAGGAAATTGCACGGGCCTGCTACTGGCTCGAGCCAAGCCACCACCGCTGCCACGTGCAGATAGAGGAGAGTTAAGAGATCAGAGGAAAAAGAAAAAGGAAAGTAAAGACGCGCGTCGCAGCAACAACTGCGTCCGCCGGAGCGGACGCTGCTCAAAAAACAGATAAGCGGCCGAAGCCGCCCTCACCGAAGCGAGAACAGATACTTCACTTCTCGGCCTTTTGGCTAAGATCAAGAGGCTGACTGGTAGCGGCCAACGCCTTGTTTTATAGGCTCGCTTACACGTCTGTTTGTTTTACTCGCCAAAGTAGGCGCGCACATACAGCAGCATCTCCCGTGTAGTCTCCCTTCCTTTCACTCGCCGGCCGCGCGTCCCCATTGGTTAAAGTCAGGAGTCGTTTCGCGAAGGTTCCAGCGTGTTCTAGCGTGGCGCCGTTGTGGCGGCGTCACCGACGTCCGAGTGCAGAGGAGGGGGACATGTCTTAGCGCACGCAAGGCTTCCCCCTCTTCCCCCTGTTAACAGTAGAAACAACTCTGATGTCCTAGAGAAAACTTCGGCGTGGATGACTCATCCCCTCGGCACACGCCGTGTCGGTGAGCGGTGGTGGAGGGGAGAGAGAGCACACGCACACAGGCTAGGCGCTCCGTGGGGGTTTCCTCCTCTCCCGTTCGTCTCGTGCCGGCGAGACGCGTCCGCGCGGCGCTTTTTTTCTTTGTTTGCTTCAAAAATGCGCCGAATTTTGTGACACTGCCCCTTCGTTTAAGAATATTGTGTAACAATATTCGCAAATCACAAAATTCGCGCGCATATGCATGCGCTCACAAAGTCAGTGGCAAATGCCAAAATACATACATCAATACCTTGATGCTTTCACATGCAGACAGATTGCACTCCAAAACACGCCGCAGTTCGGCGGTACAATTCGCGCGCACATGCATGCGCTCACAAACTATATGTGAAAATATATACATCAACACCATGATGTTTTCACATACACAACTCTATGCAATGTTCACAATGCGCATAAAAACACACCGCGATTGGGCAGTACATTAACACAACTTTGCAAACATGGAGCACGCAAATACAAGGCACACTTCCGCCTATACTTCCAAATTCGGCTCACACCGTGGGCTCGGAACAGAGCTGTTTTGCTCAACCTTTCAGTCGCGCTTTTAATTCTCTTTCTTACGCGACTCTGTGTTTTCTTCCTGTCTCGCGTTCTGGTCTTCTTCTGCCTCTTGCTGAGGCTTCTCTTGCGAACGCTGTTGTGGCCCAGCTTCCGATTCGTACGGCTCTCTGTGTTTCTGCTCAAACTTCGCGCTCTTCCTCTTTTTTTTTGCGGCTAGCGCGTCTGTTGCGAACAAATTTAACGCCAGTTCGCTCATGACGGCTCCGCTCCTCGTGTTCTCCTCGGCGCGCGGTCTTCTGTATTCTTTTGCGCCTCCAGACGGAGTCCTTACTGGACGCTGGGCTTGTTCGTCGCAGCATCTTTCTCACTTTGCAACGATGTTCGTGCAGCTCACTTGCCTTCGGCTCGGCTGTCTTCAGCTTGGTTCGGTTTCGTCCCATTCGGTTCCTGAATTTCTTCCGGGGTTTCTGCTGTTTGATTCCACCTGCATCGGCGGTGCTCGATTCGCTGCTCTTTCTTTTTACTTTCTTCCAAATTTTCCTTCGGGTCAAGCCCGGTTCACTGTCAATTGCGTCATCCGCGCTGTTCTCTCGCGATGAAGCCACTGGTTCAGCTCTATTTTGTTCTTCGAGGGCTGAGCTTTCTTCTTCCAAATCCTTTTTCTTCTTTTGGAGCCTTCCTTGTGAGGGGCATTCTGAGCATGGCTCATTAGCCATTGATGACTCATTCTCCTCACTTTCGCTCAGTATTGCTTCCGCAGCTTTCTCCTATACTTTCCTGAGCTCGTCAGTTTCAGTGCAGTGGTGCTCCATTCCTTGTACTGCACTTTCTCCTTCCTCAGCGGGAAGAATTTCGTCGCCTTCGTCATGGGAACCAATTTTCTCGCCTTCCTCATCGGAAAAGCCCTCCTCGCTGTTCGAGGGTTCACTCGGAACGGTTTCCGTGTTTTCTCTGAGTGCGCTCTCCTCAGTTATTACAACGTATCGGCTTTCATACTCAGTGCCCCTTAACCACTCTTTCTCGTGGTCTGCGCTGTGAGACTCAGACGCGTTGCGCTCGGAATTCTCGATGGAGGGCCGAACTGCTTCATCGCCGCCACCAGGCGACTTCGTTAGGGTGCGCTCTGCCTGTAGCGTCAGGTTGGCTTTCTCCTCAGTGCCTACCGGCTCAGCAGTAGCTACACTTTCAACTTCCTGAGGAAGCGACACTCCGGTCTGTTCTTCACTCTCTGTGCTTTCAGTTGCAGGAACAGGCTGTTCCACAACCACACTCTCACTAGTGGAGCTAGTTACAACCTCTTCCGTGGTTGTCAACAAATTAGACTCGTTAGTCTTCCACCCGGCCTCTCCGAGTGTAAGCTCCAGTGCCTTCCTGACGTCGTTCAAACGCCGAATTTCCGCAATCTTCCTCTGAATGCTTGCCATCTCTCTTTCAAAAGCTCTTTCGGCTGCTTCTTCACGACTTTTCCGTTCTCTCTGTTCTTCTTCTCGTTTCTTTTGTCTCTCTTTCTCAGCGGCTTCTCTAGCGCGCTGTCTTTCTTCTTCTTTTCTCTGCCATTCTCTTTCTCTCTCTTCTCGAGCTCTGTCTCTTTCCTGGTCCACCCATTCTCGCAATTCGGCGCCGGTCATCCCCATCTGGAGGCCGACCTCTATTAGCTCCTTTAGCTCCTTAAAGGTCATATTTGGAGACCGAACTCTACATTCAAGGCAATGAATACCTCTAAAGGGTGAACATCACTAACCGCTTCGGCCCGGCACCTCACAATATCGCTCTGCTACTATCCCTCGTTTACGACCTCTTTGTAAACTCCTTCCGACTCTTTCTCCGTTCTCTGTGCTTACAAACACCAAACGTCCTGTCGCGGACGCCAGAATATATTGTCACCCAGACTTCGCGCACTTTTAGTGGGAAGCTCCCAAACACCCTTAGAGCGTGTGAGGGTAGCGGACTCGGACTCAAAGGAGATGCCCTCGACTCAGCGTGGCAAGCTCAGCGGAGACCAGCTACCAAGTGACAAGAGGTTTTTGGGCGTTCGGTGCCCAGCTTTCGCTGTTCGCAAGCCAGAGAATGGGTCGGAGCCAAAGGTTCACAAAACAAAACAAAGTTTATACAGCAATTGAGACGATACAGAGGGTTTCACAAACACTACTACAAAGACAAAGTGATTAGCAACACAATGCTCTCGTGCAAAGTTAAACTCGAGAGAGAATACAATTCAAAGGAAATATTACACCTCAAGTGCACTAAAACAGGAGAGAGAGGTAAACAAGCATAACACAATTTGTTCACCGGGCACTGCGGCAGTCCGACGACCAGAGTTCCATGACGATGCCGTCCCGCAGACTGGCGAACGTTGCCTCGTTGGACCGATGCTGGCCGAGTGGTGTTTTCCCGGCAGTCGAACGGGCGCGCTTCGATGAAGCTTAAACGGCGGTCCGGGCTCACTGGCAGCGGCCAACGCCTTCTTTTATAGGCTCGCTTCCACGTCTGTTTGTTGTACGCGCCAAAGTAGGCGCGCACATACACGCAGAATCTCCCGTGTAGTCTCCCTTCCTTTCACTCGCCGGCCGCGCATCCCCATTGGTTAAAGTCAGGAGTCGTTTCGCGAAGGTTCCAGCGTGTTCCAGCGTGGCGCCGTTGTGGCGGCGTCGCCGACGTCCGAGTGCAGAGGAGGGGGACATGTCTTAGCGCACGCAAGGCTTCTCCCTCTTCCCCCTGTTAACAGTAGAAACAACTCGGATGTTCTAGAGAAAACTGCGGCGTGGATGACTCATCCCCTCGGCGCACGCCGTGTCGGTGAGCGGTGGTGGAGGGGAGAGAGAGCACACGCAAACATGCTAGGCGCTCCGCGGGGGTTTCCTCCTCCCCCGTTCGTCTCGTGCCGGCGAGACGCGTCCGCGCGGCGCTGTTTTTGTTTGTTTGCTTCAAAAATGCGCCGAATTTTGTAACAGTTGGAAAGATAAGTGCCCCAAAATCTAGAGTCCACCCTCCTCATAATCATGCGATATATAAGACTAGGTCTAACAGCAAACTTATCTTACGGCATCTCCTCACGGCAGATAATTTTTGGCGTGACAAGGCTTCCTTCATACAGCAAACATGTCTTAAGATATTCCTGAAGCCAAATAATATGTGCGGTTACAAAGGTTTCCTTAACGTGTTCGTGCCGTTAACATGTTACTGTTGTTGTTGGCTGCTGACATCAAAGAAAAACCCGGGCGTAACACCCGGTCCTCATCTCCACAAGCATCTTTCGTTGTCATCTCTACGTTGCAAGAACTAGAAACCGGACGAGCTACCCTCGTAACAGAGTTGGAGTAAATTCATTGCAAACTAACCAAAAACGATAAGGTACTTCAATACATAGTAGAAAGACTAATAAAGATATAAAGGGATTATTCTTCATTGCGGTATTTCAAAAACGGCGCCGTAAACGTGTTGGCAATAGCAACTGAAAATAACCAGGGAATGGATAGCCTGTCAGGCAGAATCGACCAGTCTGAGAATCGCGCTCGCAGATACAAGCTTCTTTATTTTTTATGCCTGAAAGGAACTGACAAAGAAACCTGGTCGCCGTCCGAAGCAGCAGTGCTTGAAATACGCCACTCGAAACTGAACATCTCCAACCAAGGGACGTTGAAATTCGCACAGAATCATTCAAGTCAATTCTAACAAAAAGAGGCCATTGTTTGCTTTCCTTACTTTAATGATAAAGTAAACTTCATATGAATCCCCCCCAAAATAGAGGTTCAGATAGCAGCATATCTGAAAATTTTTATTCAGACACTCGTATTCCGCGCAAAAAAACCGGTTGCATTGATTTTGCTGAATTTGCTGAAGCACAAAAACGAATAAATCTCCGCTCTAACAAACTGTTTATCAACGGTGCCACGCACGTTTTAGACCACACATCCCAACAGATTACCTTGCTCAATCCTCAGCTAGGAAAACATGATCCTGCGCAAGGCAATAAAGATCGCACCCCAATTTGCCTTCTTTACGCTAACGTTAGAAGTGTCATGCCAAAACGTCTCACGTTATCATGTTTTTAAGGCAACCGAATGGACCAAACTCCTCTCGATCAAAACCTGGCTAACCCCATCAATAGCCGATAGCGACCTGTCATCTTGTCTCCCCAACTTCGGCACATTTCTTCGCGACTGTAATACTAAGCGTATTACGTTCCTATTTATTATTGGGTGATTGAACCTAATGCTCCGGCTTCCATCCGACCAACCTCGACGTGAAGAAACTTTACTGTGTCGCTTGTGGCTTGGTGTAGCTTTCACCAACCATGACTCTTTCCTAATCGGAATGGCTGATAGCCTTGGATGTGCCATCTGCGGGTATGACGAGAATATACCCCACATTCTTTGTTACTGCCCTACCTACAGCGAAGAAAGGCAGTCTCTCAGGATTGCGCTTGAGCGTGTGGATCCGCGCGCACGGATGGAAATGAAGATTCTCGGCCACTGGCCTTGGCCATCGTCGGCGGTGAAGTCCTCGAAGGTACTGCTGCGCTTCTTGCGAACTCCTGGCCTGCATGATAGGCTGGGACTTAACGAACGCTGACTTTCCATGTGTCTTAAATTTTCTCTTACTCTCTTTGCTCTTCTATTTTTTTTATCCCCTCATTCCATTCCACCCGTGTAGAGTAGAGAAGCGATTATTCTCCCGGTTTACCTTCCTGCCTTTCCTCTGTTACGTTTCGCCTTCGTCGTGTGGAAAAAACGGCGCTGCTGCACCGGCACGCCGACTAGCCACGAAAGGCACGCAGAGTGAACGCCTGGGTTAACCACGGAAGCGTAGTCAGTAATCCACCCCGCAACATGCTAGCACAGTTCTGCAGGGCGCTCGGGGGTCAGCTGAGTCCAGTCTGACAGCGGCGTCCATCTGCCAGGAAGAATTGTTCAGAGAGCGTGTCCCCTACACCGCGCGCGAACGCATGTTCGAACGCATGAAATGCGCGGGAACGCCGCTCGTGGACATTCCAGCGTCTATGCGACGTGGTTGGCATCTTACTCCCTCTGCCAACACGTGACGCGGGCGTGTTTCCTAAGAAGAGAGTGTGTGATGGGTGCCACAGTGAACTTCCTTCCGCGGCAGGCCCAGCCCCCATCTAGGGAACTTAGGGAAAGAAAATGCTTTAAAAACTCGAGGCGTCTCATCATCGAGGGTCTCAGTATCGGGCGTCTCGTCATCAAGCTCCTTCGTTTGTACATAATGTAATTTAGTTGTATAAATATTTCCTCCTTGTCTTTTCCGCATCCTCGTCTCCGACCTCCTTCATTCTCTCTCCGGCCCGGCCATGCTAAATGACCTTTAACACCTATCATTCCTCCTCCTCCTCCGGAACCTTCCTGGAATAGTATGTTCTCATTTTCAACAAATGTTATCGAACCCCAACACCAAAAACAACGTTTATTGTCATGCCTAACGCTAGGATTACCTCAGCTTATTTCTGAACCAACTAGACAGGCTGATTGTTCATCTGATATCCTTTATTTGTGGCCCAGGTAACACCCCGATCGTCTTGCATTCACCCGTTACTGTGGGACTGCCCTGCTCTCAAGCGTTCAATGATCCGGCACCTGAAGGCCGCTGGTCTTTCACCACGCAACCCTCCTTCATATATTACCAGGGCTGAGGGACCATACTATCGCGGAGGGACCATACTATCGCTCACTTCAGGACTTCATAAAATCAGTTAACCTATCTCCATTTGTTTAATCATTACTGCATCCTTCATCACAATTTCTCCCACTGACGCCCTAAGACAATAAAACTTGATAAAAAACACAGTCAAGAAAACATCTCTAAGATAAAAGGAAACTACAACACTATTAACGAAGAACCAGCTAATTTTCATGACTCTTTTTAATTGGCTTTTCAGAACGGGGTGTTGAAGCTAAATGGATTCTCGGCGCATTCTCAGCATCACCGTTACTAAGCGAGACCAGTTCACAACCTGTTCACCACCTGTGACACAGAGATAATCTACGAGATACCGCTGTCATGCGGCGCATCTTATGTGGGCCAAAGTGGACGCTGCATAAACGACCGTCTACGAGAGCACGCCATTAACATCCGCACGGGATACGGCAGCACGCTGGCAAAACACGTATCTGCCTGTCATTGCACACCTAACCTTGGACGAAGCCAGATTTTGAGGCGGTACAATCATCAGCACAAACGTGAACTATATGAAGCATTCATCATAGACAGGAAAGGCGCGTCATGCGTTAGCACTCCATCGATGGCACAGACAAGAAAAGAGATTAAATATCTTGAATAACCTTTGACGACATGATGCGACAGGAGGATATCTCCCCGCCTCCCTTTGGTTGTTTTTTGTTTTCCTTTCCGGTATTTATTGCGAGCAATGCAATAAACCATGCAGTTGTAAGTTCAGCGCTGTGTGTGTGCGTGTCTTCATTCTTCGTCCCGTGTAAGCGCGCTGTTTTACGGTGTGTTCCTCCGCTAGTACCGATGGTATTAAATCGAAAACATTAAAAAGTATTAAACTTAGAACTAAAATCATTTTCCCGCTCATTTTCAGCAGTCCCCCTCATCGGGTGTTGTTCCTAAAGACTGGAAAGAGGAAACATCATTACAGTTCCAAAAAGAGCTGATTCATTTTCTACTAATAATTACAGCCCCGTTTCTCTCAAAATTAATGGAGCACATAGGATACTCCTAAAAGTAAATTTTCTTTTAGTTTCTAGCTTTTTTATTTTAACGAGCACTGTTTCTGCAGGCGATTGTCTTGCAACGATTTGCTAGCCCTCTTTATAAATCATATAAGCGCTAACATTGACACCACCACCCAGGATTCATTCTGGATGCCGAAAAAGCATTCGATAAAATACCCCACAAATGTCTATTTCTAAAACTTTCGTCTTTTTCCCTCAAGGTCTTAGTCCTTAACTTTAATCTACCGTTATCAATTCGTACAAACTAACAATGCCTCCTCCATCTTGTACCGCGTTATTTAAGATACGCCGCTAAGCACAGTGCGCCATCCTCGTTTATTGTTATTTTATATTAATGGTCTTCTAAACAGCATCTCCCCAAATGGCAGCTTATTCGAGATGACTGTCTGATCTATCGCTCTATTAACAACATAACCGATGTTAATGCACTTCAGGCCAATCTTGACGACATCCAAATATGCTGGGAAAAAATTAGCTGAGGTTTAGCTCTCGCTAAACCGGGCAAGCTGCGTAAGCAAGCAGCAACTTTTTTGCCAGAGGCGAATACGCGTATAAATTCCCCCGTTTACCTCCCGCTTCCTCTCCCCTCTCTCCACATTCCGACATATGCGACGAGAACGCGCGACTACGCGCGCGGCAGCGGCAGCAGCGCAGCGACTGTCCTGCAGCCTGGTGGAGCTCGGCTGAAACGGTTGCTACGGCAACGGCGCTCCATCTCCTTGACCTAGGCTACCACCGGGAGCTACGCGACGGCTCGAAACCTGGCGCAGTATTGCTTACGCAATAAAATGGCTTATGTCTTTAAATAAATTAAGTTTGGGAACGCCCAGCGCAGGCTTTATTGCCACCATCAGGACGAGAGCGACGATCCAAGTCGCGATTTGAGGGAGGATGAGCGACGGGCAAAGAGCTTGAGGCGCAACGCGTCGACAATCTGGACACCTTCAAAGCTTCGGTTAGTAACAGTTAATGGGGGAGGGCCACGATAGTTTATGGGAGACGTTTGTTCAAGCCCTGTATAGGCACCAATGTAGCGGCTCATAAATTTTTCACACAACCCAGGAGTGCGCACCGGTGTACAGAGCAGAACCTCATCATCAGCCTGACTACACCGACTGCAGGGCAAAGGCCTCTCCCATGTCTCTCCAATTAACCCTGTCCTTTGTCAGTTGCCGCCACTGTATCCCCGCAAACTTCTTAATCTCATCCACCCACCTAACTTTCTGCCGTCCCTTGCTACGTTTGCTTTCTCCTGGAATCCACTCCGTTACCCTTAAGGACCAGCGGTTATCTTGCCTTCGCATTACATGCCCTGCCCAAGCCCATTTCTTCCTCTTGATTTCAACTAAGATGTCATTAACCCGCGTGTCATCACCCGGAAAAACACGGCATGGTGGGTAAGGCCATTCCACAGTTTGCAGGAGGCCTGGCAAGCTCCTGTGTTGAATTGCGCAGGTTCACAGCATTGGGCGAGGCGGGAAGTGAATTGTTCGTGCAAGGGTGTTGAAGAGGGGAAGGGGACAGAAAAGAAACATGTTTTCACGATGAAAGTAGGACTCCGACCTAATAGAAGGAAAAGGGGCTAGTAACGACTTGTTCGCTGTAGCGTAGTATTGTAGGTAAAGGTAACAAATGGGAGCACTTAGTCCCAGTTGGTATGGTCAGGTTGAATACTGGTGGAAAGCATGTTCGGAATGGTCTGATGGAAGCGTTCTCTGAGGCCATCGGTTTGGGGGTGGGAGCTGATGTTGTTTAGTTGGTGGTATTCCAGGTATGAAGAATTTCTCTAATTTGGCGAAGAGGAAAGCCTTGCCATGGTCGCTGAGGAGAACACGTAGGGGATACGCGGTGTAGAAGAATGACGCGCAGAAAAAATTGGATATCTCTGAAGCGGAGCCTGAGAGAAAGCTAAGAAATTGAAGCAGGGAGTCTAAGTTGGTATCGTTGGGTTGAATTCTGCATTTAGTAACTTTCCTCGACGTTAATAGACGTTTTCATCACAAACATTGATGACTCAAAACTTATATTGGGTGCTGTAAGCGCTCATACAATTGACCACTTTCTGATGCCATAAATGACCCCTCACTCGACTGACCCTCGAAGCACAACAAGAAATTACCGTAAGAATATGACGGAATTATTTCAGTCTAGATACACAGATACACATACAGTCTAGATTCGACATCAAGCAATACTGATGGTTCAGGCTGCGTGCAATATATAGGGCCAAGACACATGAGGCGCATTTTTAACGCCCACTGATGCAATTGAAGGTATGAGAACTTTCAACCAAGTTAAAACAGCAACTTCTATGACATTAACGGGCTTCAAATAAGTCCGATCAAACAAGTCCTAGACCTGGTCGTCACTCTACTTGACCTTGTCTTTAGCATTAATTTTCTGCATGCAATTTTTCCCGAGACAGTTAAAAGATTGCTCGAAAGGTAAAAGATTCGCATGAAGGCGGTGACATAAGGGGAAGGCTCTAATTACAGAGCTACCTCAATTTTACAGTTTTTTTTTCAAAAAGGTTGTAAAAATATTCCATAGTTGAGTAAAGAACACCAAGTAATCACACAGGCGCAATTTGGGTTTACAAAAAGGCTCTCATCCCAGACGGCCCTCTTAACACAGAGGGAAATATTATGAGAAGTATTTGAGTGACATTTGTGCGGATTAGGCATATTTATAAAATTTTCGAAGGCCTCAGACACCACCAGGAATAAAACTCTTTTATTAAATCTAAATTTAGGGGTACCTGGTGAAACAAGCCCCCTAGCAAGAAAGAGCAAGGTGCTCAGCTCATACAAGAAAGAGCGAATCAGGAGGTAACGAAACGTGCTCATAACATGGTCACGTGGTTCAGTTGTCTTTGTGACTTAAGCTTTCAGAAGCAGGAACTCTGCATCTTTGGCTATATCAATAAACTTTTTGAGTTGATGCTCTAAGGTTTTGTAGTTTTGTGGATCATGCTTTTCGTCTGTCAAGTGAGCCCTTGCGCGGAAACATTTTAAGGCGGAAGCCTTTAATGCTTCATCGTTGTAAGCAGGGGTTGTCGACAAAAATGTCACGCTTTTCAATTTGTCGAAACGGTCGTGACGTCACAGTGCGCGAATTTCAAACGGGGCCAATTGTACTTTGGCTAGTAACCATGCAACCAATTAAAGAGATCGTATAGTGATGCTCCAAGTAAGTGGGACTAAGTTTAGATTGCTTACTTAACCGATTAGCCTAATTAACCTTTCTAGTCAGACCAGATAAATAAAAAAAACCAAGTAGGAAATTGGGCGATATCGGGAATCAAACCCCCGTCTCCGGAGTGCGAGACGAGCACGCTACCACTCCGCCATGCCACCTTTTTTTTTTCTTTATTGCCTGGCTTTTACAAAGAAATTTGGACAAAACAAACAATCAACAAAACACAATAAACGTTATGTACAGGGTCGTCCACTCTAAGTACGAACACGGAGAGCTTCGATGCGCGACCGCGCCGGATGCGCTAGCGCCCCGCGGAGCGCGGCCACGCTGCGCCGTGTTCGTACTTAGAGTGGAAGACCCTGTACATACGACTCGTGGTCAGCCAGCATGAATCTGGCTTCGTCTAATTAAAATTCAGGCAATGAACAGAGCGGCTCTAGTTTTGAGAGCCACTCCGGAGGGCCCGCAGCGGCCTTCTGAATGGCCAGAAACATGTCCATATTTTCGCGAAAGTAAATCCTGGCAGGTCTTGCGTCTCGGTCACACAGGTAGCCTGCCATTCTGGAGCGCCATATACAGTGGAGGCCTATCAGCATTATTAAGCCGAAAGACACCCCATCCTCATTTTCAACAGATAAGTACCGAATGCCGTACGGGTCTAGCGGAAATTCTTTCTTTAAGGTTTGCTGCAACACATCCCAAAAATAAACCCCTTCCCAACAGTGTAAAAAAAACATGGTCTATTGTTTCCGGCTTCCTGCAAATCAAACAATGAGATCCCCAGGGTAAAAAGAATTCCTTTCCCTCTAAAAATTTTTTAACCGGTAAGGTTCTGATGTGCAGCTTAAAAAAAAAGGTTTTTGTTCCTGGCGGCAAATGCATTTTTTTCACTCTCTTTAAAACATCTTTGCCTGGGCCTCCACTGTACAAGGCCCTGTACAAGGGCACAGGGAAAACTACATCGCACAAAGCACGGTACAGTTTCTTTCGTTTCACAGTGGACAGAAAGTCATTCGAAAACCGCGCGGAAAGAAACCTCACACTGGCAACGATTTCCCGGTAAAAACCGCTGACCCTACTGTAAACCTCAGCAGTTCCGACTACGTACTCCGGCAGCAGGCGCCGCAGCCTAACTTGGCATACGGTGCGCAAAAACGGGTCTCTTGTCTCCCGAAAAAACAAGAAACGATTCACCAGCTGCCGAAGAAACAAATTGCCCAGTCCCAGCCCACCTTCCTGTACCCGTCTGAACAGGTTGGTCCGGCTGCAGCGCTCCCAGTTAGACGACCAGATGAAGACGGCGAAAATTCTGTGCAGCTTTTGAATGCTTAACCGTGAACAGTGCAACACCTGCATGACGTACCAGAGCCTGCTGATAAAGAACAGGTTGTAAACAGTGGCTCTGGCAAAAATTGACAAGGTCGTCCCTTTCCACTTATCCGCTCTCTCCCGTACTTCTTTGACCTGCCCTGTCCAATACTGTTCGCTGTCACGGTACGCATCGAGCGGAACGCCCAAGTACTTGCATGGTGTCGTCGCCCAAGGCACACTGGCGAACCGTTCAGGCGTAGACGCCCACCCGCCATGCCACAGCCCGAGGCACTTTGACCAGTTAACTCCGCTTCCCGTAGCTTGGCTGAAATCTCGTACACATTTAACTGCCTCGCTTATGTCTCCCTCGTCCACGCCAAACACTGCAATGTCGTCAGCGTACGCTAAGAGCTTAACTTGGCTGCTTGCAAACTGAATCCGTTTATACTCCTGTTTTTCATATCTTCAAACAAAGGGTCTCCACATAAATACAAAATAAAAGGGGGCTGAGGGGACAGCCCTGGCGCACGGAACGCTGGACGCTAGTGGGGGCCCCCCGACTCTTGTTAACGATCAATCTCGTCGTGCAGTTCCGGTACGCCAGGGCCACACCCTCGCGAATAGCAGAACCAACATTAACATGGCCCAATACTGCAAACAAAAGTTCGTGGGCGACGCAGTCAAATGCCTTTTCTAAATCGATCTGGACAATTGCCACCTGGCCACTAGTGTCATCACAGCATTCTAAGACACTGCGCGCAACGTGAATATTTGTAAAAATAGACCGCCCTTTTAATCCCGCAGGTCTGATGCGGACCAACTAAGTAATGAATCACGGTCTGCAACCTTCGCGCCAGAACCTTCATGTAAATTTTGTACTCGACGTTCGTGAGTGCTATCTGTCGGTATGCTGTTACCAATCGTAATCTGTGTATGTCGTCCGTTTTGGGAATCAGCACAGTATGTGACGAACCGTAGGATGGAGGCAGTGCTTTTATTTTAAAGGCTTCATTAAAGATAACCTTCAAGACCGGAGAAATTCCAAGTTTAAATTCTTTGTAGAATGCCGCACTGAACCCGTCGGGTCCAGGCGACTTACCTGGGTTCAAACTGTCTATTGCTTGCTCAAGTTCCCCTTGAGTTATCTCCTGCTCTAATCTTTCTTTAGTTTCGTCGTCCAGACGCGGCACCTCGGCTATAAACGCCTCCTTAAATGTGGTAGCATCTACCGGATGCGATGCGAAGAGCGCCTGGTAATGCTCGAAAAAAGCTGCTTTGATGTTGTCGATGTCCGTTTTTAAAACACCTCGCCATTCTATTTCGTTAATGTGATTTCTTTCGGCACGGGCCTTTTCTAAACCAAGCGCTCGTTTCGTTGGCGCTTACCCTGCAGCCATGTCTTCTGCCCTTGCGCTCACCAATGCTCCCCGATAACGTTCTTCTTCGATAATCTCTAGCTTTTGTTTGGTTTTTCTTATGTCTTCTATCCAATTACCAGGCGCTCGGCATTCCTGTTTTATCATCTTCTGAAGCAGTGCCTTTAGCTCCATTTCCTGTTTTTTTTTTCCTCATGACGTATACAGTGGCTCTTTCTATGGCTTTTAGTTTTAAAGTTTCTTTAGTGAGCTCCCACTGCTGCCAAAACCTCATGTTGCTACTTGGTTCTATTTTTGCTATTTCTTCCCTTACAGCTCGGTTATAAAATTCGTCCTGAAGTAGCTTGTCATTTAACTTCCACATTTCCCACGAAAAACCATCCCCTTCTTAACGATTCCTATGCAGCATTGAACCAAACAGTGGTCAGAAAAAGAAACCGGCAGTACTACATAACTATTGCATTTAGGTACAGTATCCGCGGATGCATAAATGCGGTCTAGACGTGCGTGACTTGAGCCCTCCAATCGTGTGTACTTTACAGCACGCGCTCCTTCAAGACAGTCGGCCACATCCTCGAGGTTGCAGTTAACAATCATTCGTAACAACACTTGAGTGCTCTTATCTCGGAAACTTCGGACGCTTGACCTGTCGCGCGCACTAAGGACACAGTTGTAATCGCCCATAACAATGAGCTGTCTGTCCGTGCGAAGCCGTTCTTCGACACTTTCAAAAAACACGGCTCGGCCATCAACCGCATTAGGTGCGTACAGGCAAACAATGCGCCAGTCAGTGTTGCACAACGAACAATCTATCGAAACGTATCGACCCGACAAGCACGAATGATGACCGTGTACCACTAGCCCCGGCAACTTCTTAACAAACAGAATACAACCGGCCGAGGTGCCCACCGCTTGGCTAACAACATTAAAATACCTAGACGTGAAACGTCGCACCATGCTCCCGGTCTCTTCCTCACCGTCGACTTTAGTCTCCTGCACTGCGAGTATATCAATATCTTGCTCCGTTATAAGTCGGTACAGCTGGCTTTGTTTTCTTTTACCTGCCAGGCCTCTGACGTTTAGGGTGGCGACTTTAAACGGAGTCGCAGAAGCCATTTTAACTTAGGAAGAAGAGACCGAAAGCATGGTGCTTACCTCCCGCGCGTAGCACGTCGCTAGACGATGCCGTCGCCGCCGGTGGTGGTGGTGGTGGTGAAAAACTTTTATTTACAAAGAGAGTTTTAGGGTCAAGAAACCCTGCTACATGGTCGGTATCCTTAGTCCGGGACACCGCATGACGAGGCCCCGTCTCGCGCCCGCTTTACTAGAGCCCTTTGAGACTCCAGTGTGGAGCAGTTGAGGAGGGCAGTCTCCCATGCCTCTCGGGTGGGGGTGGGGGAAGGGGGAAGGTGAGGATTCCGAGTACATGCCCACACCATGTGAAAGATATCGCAGATCTCTCCACAGTGCGGGCAGCGCCCATCTGTGTTCGGATCGAAGTGTTTTGCTATGGCAGGACAGAGAAGAGTTCCTGTCTGCAGGCGCCGCAGAGTTCGCTCCTCCGCCTTACTCAGTCCCTTGGCAGGTACTGGGTAGAGACGGTGGCTGTCGCAATAATGAATTAGGATTTCGCGGAACCGCAGAAGCGGTTTATGAGCTTCTAAGCCAGGAGAGCTAGGATGAGGAGCCCGGTGTGTGAGCGCTCAGGCGGCCGCATCAGCGGCCTCATTGCCTCGTAGACCCTGGTGGCCAGGAGCCCAGATCACTTTTGTGCGAGTTGGATCGGCGGGAGCGCGTCTTAGAATTTGGGAGGCAAGATGGGATATTTCGCCTGCAAGATAATGTTCACAGGCCCGGCGAGAGTCCGTGATAACTGCTCTCGATTTTGGATCGGCGGCAGCGAGAGCTATTGCGACTTCCTCCGCTCGCGTTAAATTTGGGGCCCGAAAAGATAGGCCATCGACATTCATTCCCCGGTGGACTACGGCAGCCGTGAATAATCCCGTGGGCGACGGCCCTGTGATGTCCACGTAGTAAACGCCCTCTTTATATCCATACTGCCTCTCAAGCGTGCGAACCCGCGCTTGTCGTCTGCCTTCATGTTAAGCCATGTCCATGTTACGAGGGAGCGGAGCGACCTCGAGCATGTGGCGCCACAGCACCGGGATGTTCTCCGTCCCCTCTGGTATGCATGTGTGTTGGATGTGTAAGCGGTTTAGCAGGCGGCGCCCAGGAACCGTCTGCGATAGCCGCGTATATTGGTTCACGAGGTGGGCCTCCCGCAACTCCTGATAGGAGTTTACCACTCCCAACGCCTTCAGTTTGGCGTTGGAGGAGCCACCGGGAGGTCCAATGCTCGCTTTGTTGGCTTCCTGATGATGGCGTCAATGCGCTCGTCTTGTTGTTTGGTGGTGGGTAGGTACGGCACGGCGTAGAGGATCCGGCTGATCACGAAGGCATGGGCGAGCCGTAGCGCGTCCCTGCCCCGCAGACCACCCCGCTTGTTGGAAACACGGTGGATCATGCGCCCTACCTGTTCACCTATGCTCTTGAGTTTTGCTATAGTAGAGTCCGGCTTAAGTTTGTTATTGATGAAAAGACCCAGGATCCGGAGCTCTGCCACTTCTCTGATGGGACCGCCCGACAGAGATATGTGTAGAGACGTGTGTCATCCGGCGCGAGCACGTGCTCCTGGTCAGGAGGCGCCTTGTCGCCGCCACACTTCTCAGCCGGAACCTTTGGCCGCGGCCCCCGACTGGCCCGTCGTGCTTGCGGCGTCTTTGCAGGCGGTTCCTCGACGCTGGCCTCTGCTGCCTTTTCCCCGTCGGCCTTGGTCTCGGCGTGCGGACGCTTAGCAGGGGTAGTCACGCCGGTGTTCATGCGGGCGTGGGCCTTCTCGTCGTGGTTATCCCTGGCCGCCTCTGTTTCCGCGTCCACGTGCGCTGGCGGGCTTGCTCCAACTTCGGGCGTCTCCACAGGTGTCGAAGATCGGTCTGTAGTTGGCGACCCGCTCTCCTGTGCGCCAGCGGCGTCGGTGTTACTGCTCGAAACAGCAGGCTCAACCCCCGCCGTTTTGCCCGTGTCGTCGATGCCGCTGGCTGCTTCCTCCGCTTCGACGACGTCCATGAGCTCTGCGGAGTCGCTCGCCGCTACACGCCCGGTAGCCGACGCGTAGGTGCGCACGCAGTCAGCCTCGGAGTGTCCATAGCGTCGGCACTTCGAGCACCTGGGCACCTTGCAATCACGGCGCACGTGCCCCGTGCCGCCGCAGCGCAGGCACTGCATCGGCCGCCCAGGCACCACCACTAGAGCCAACTCGCCAGGGATACGAACCTGGTGGGGCAGGTCGTCCCCCTTCATGCTAGGCTTCATCTTTAGCAGCACGGTCCTCGTGGTGGACCCCTTCTCCTTCCTGCCGGCGACGCGCCAACGCTCCCGGGTGACCTCGGTCACGTTGCTGAACGCCGCGAAAGCTGTTCGGATGTCCTCGTCGGCGACGCCGTGTAGCACCCAGTGCAGGCGCAGCTTCACCTGGTGGTCTTCTGGGTCGAAGACGATGCAGCGGCTTCCCTTTACTTCCAGCTCCTTCATGGCGGCCAGTTTCTTTGCGGCGTCAGCGCTGCTGAAGGTCACCGCCCACACGTGGTTTATCTGGTACGCCCCCAACGCCACGACGACGGGGAGCGCACCAACGTTTGCGAGGGCGTCTCTGAAGTCTTCGACCCGGTAGGGTCGCACACGCACGTCACCGTGCAGAAAAACCGTGTTTAAAACAACACGTCCGGTGGGCAGGGTAGGCAGAAAAATCTCGTAGTCCTTATCAGCGTCGCTGGCAAACCTGTTTCCGCGGCCGGCAACGGCCGCTATCGCAGCTCCGTGGGAGCCCATGATTCTGCGACCACATCAATGCCACCTCAATGGTTTGAAACGAACAAAGGCGCGTCTAGTGAATACGGTGTCTTCGTTCATTCCCATCTTCCTCCCTTCCCGTTACGACGAGGTTTATGTGTCCACCGAGATATGAGAGACAGATACATTTCCTTTGCTGAAAAACCAATTTACCGACGAGCAAGGCACAGAATCGAACGGGCGATGGCGTTCAATTAACTCCCTGGCAGCGTTGCAAGACGCTGTCGCGGTCCGCTCTTAGAGACGAAGCTTAACACCTTAACCACACATCAGTGACACAAGCAGCAACACCGCGCCTTTCGCCTTCCCGCACTTTAGGTCACCAAAGTGCCCCCTGATTTTTTTTGTTATGATCGCGTAAAAGTTTGCTATAATTCAGCGCCTAAGATGTGACGCCACTCCTACTTCCTGTAGCTGTGCGGTGCTTCTGAATACATTGTTTGTTGAACCATAGTGTGCAGTGGCATCGAATCTTTTACATTGTGTGCCTTGGAAATCACAGCGCTCCTCGCTGCAAGCTGCAGGTATGCAATAGAGAAATAGTACGGCAATGTCAGAGGTGCATTTTAGCAATGATTTTATTTTTAACCGTGGTCGGAGAGAAGACGTCGCAACATTTTCAGTTGTCTTAAGGCAGTCTGTTGGTTCGGTTTTTTCAGTCTGAAATAGAAAACATGGCGCTCGTTAATTGTGATTTGACCACCTCAAACCAAGAGAGCAAAAATGTATGTTAACTCTTCTGGCATAGCCTTAAATACTACATTATTCGTTCAGCGTTCTGACAAAATTAACGTAGATTAAAGTATTTCTAGCGTTAGAATGCTGAACGTGCGAAAGAACATCCTTATTTTGACGCCGCATTTAAAGCCTTCTATGGCTTCTGTCCGTCAAGAAAGCTTTGGTTAATTATAATGACAATTATGATCATCTACGCAGGGCATAGTATATTCGTAGGTCAAAAATACGGTAGTCCAAAAATGGAAAGATTCAAAGATTGAGAGCTCTTTCCTGATTCAGCGGATGGTGGTCATGGCCTTTTTTAGTTGGTTGGGCGATTTTTCTCGTTGATTCCGATAACAAACGAGGCTCAAGCCTATTAAATATGAGTGGGTTTCCTAGCATCTTGTAGCCATCTTAGAGGGACAAGAGCCTGCTAGCCGCACGAAACAGAGCAATAACTTTTCTGTCATGCCCTTATTTGTCCTTCAACCGAAGCGATTATTTTGTGGTAGAACATCTGCTTCTCGTTCAGTAGTGCTCGGTTCGATCCCCAAGGCCACCGGCTATGCGCCGGTTTTCTACTAATAAAAGATCTCCCCTGGCCTGGTGCTCGGCTCTTGTGGAGTGACATGCTTGGGAAGAGGGCCTTCGACCAAACAGTTTTGTTTACGGGCCAGAGATTCATTCCGCCTCAACTAACGCTAAAGCCCCTTCGTGCGGAAAAAGCCAGCTTGTGGCCATTATCATTTACAATGTAAACAAGGTACTAGAGTTCTGTAATCCATATGCTACATCAATAACAAGCAATGAATTGTAGTCGCAAAGCAGACATTTGGGCTAGTTGGTGTGAATTCATGGTGGAAAAAAACAGCGCAAACTAAGACAGAAAACACAGAAAAGAGGGGAGACACGCTTGCGAGTCAGCGCTTGTAGTGTCTCCACTCTTTTCTGTGTTTTGTGTCTTAGAAACTAAATTGGACGCTCTCTGTGCTCCGCACTCTCTGCACGTATCAACTGCGCATTCTTCTTCAGCTTCTTTCGCAAACATTTATTCTGATCCACGTTTGATTATTGGTAAAAAAAAGAAAAAAAAAGGCAAACACAGTTTCTAAATTCAACTTTCGGGCACAAAACCCGGGTGCTGCACGCTTCAATGCAGATACTCTTTCTTTTTTTTTGTATAACACGGTAGCAGGGTAAAGATAATGTACCTACTTCTCTTTTCACTTTCCCCGCAATGTCTCTCACTCTACCGCTTGCCTTTTGCAAGACAACCTGTAATTTATTACTGAGTACGCTTCATTTGAACTGCATATCTCATCTTTACGGTTCCCCCTTTGGCTGTGTTCTATTAAAACTCGCTATTTAGGTTAATAAATGCATTAATAAATGCACTGTTCACATCCAGAAAATCGAAAAAATCAACCCAGGGCCTTGGCTTTCTTTATGAATTGTGTAAGACCGAAATATTCATCATCTTAGTGCGTGCTAGTTCCGAAAACGATTTGATCTTCTGACTTTTTTTATTTCTAAGCCGAGCTGACATATATCTTATATGAAAGCACGCCAGGGCCTTGGCTTTTTCTATAAGTTGTTGAATCCATGAGAGTCATGATCTCAGTGGTTGCCAAAGCCGAAGACTTTTCATCTTTTTTTTTATTTCTAAGCCATGCTATAATATCTCCTATAAGAAGGCATCAACCATGTGTCATCTGACAGCAAGATTGGCGCTAATGAATAATATTAGAGGGTAACCCAAAGAGTGGGCACTGCGCAACGATTGTTGTAAATCGCAGTCAGTTCACAGAGGTTTCCCTTCATATTGTGCCAGTCGTGCTCTATTTAACGCGTATAGCGTAGAACTTTAAAACATAAGTTAGCCGCAGCTTAAGCGGAATGAATGAAATTACTTACGGGCGCCACAAGTCTTCTTGCACTCATTTTTGTATGGGAAATTATTGCCATAGTAAGTGCAGGCTGTCGCGTCTTTACGACACTTTCCACTCAACGGGTCATAATAAAACACCGTCACCAGGGAACCGGGAAGACAAGATGACATCGGTCGGAGAGCTGTGCAAACGACTCCTGAAATTGACAAGAAGGATGAGCTTAGGTAATATGCTTATTCTTATTTATTTATTTTTATTTACCAGATACTTCCAGGCCTCAGTTTGAGGCCTTAGGCAGGAGTGGGCATACCAATAATACATCAAGGAAATGCACGTAACAGAAAAGCATCAGAAGAATTCAAGTAAGAAGGAGAGACGAAATCAACTAGTAATAATGGTAACGAAACGTAAAGCGCGACAAAAACAACAAGGCACGTACACAACAGCACGACACAACCACGCATGCTCAATCACTTGAACAAGAAACGAAATATACAAACAATGAAAACAATCATGCATATGATTCACTTAAGGCATTGCGCATAACGACACGATGATAATGCTATTTGGCCTCAATACTGTTAAGCATGCCGCAGTATGACTGGACCGTCGGGCATTCCACTGTACTCGAGGAGAGCGCATTCCACTCACTTACTGTCCGTGGAAAACACGAGTTTTTAAACACGTTAGTCCTGCAAAAAAATTATTTTATTTTTTCGAATGATTAGGTCGTGTTGGGCGCTTAGAAACTAAATTAATGTACACGTCCTTATCTATTCCCAGCATATCATGATATAGTAGCTACATATATTTCAGTCTGTCCCTATAAAGTCTCAATTTTAATAGCAATAAGTTTGCGTTGTTTAGAAGAATCACCAAAGATACTTGCCAGCTATAACAGTTGAATATAAAACTAACCGATTTTCTTTAATCCTTTCTAAGTGTGTTACGTTTTTTTTTCGGTATACGGGTCCTATACTATTGAGTCGTACTCAAGAATTGGTCTAATGTTCGTTTTGTACGCTACAAAACGGATTTCTGCTGTTGACTGTCGAAGCGACCTCCTCAAGAAACCAAGCTTGCGCATTGCTTTTTTTTGAAATATATGATATATGCTGGTTCCATCTCAGGTCAGATGTAATTACGTGACCCAAGTATTTGTAGCTGCTGACCGTAGACAGAATATTGCCACCGATGCTGTAACAAAATTTTAAAGGGTTTCGTTTTCGCGTTATTGACATAGCGACCGTTTTCTTTGCATTAATCATGCGGCGCACCATGCTTCTACGTTGGCTAATGCTGAATTCAAACAAACCTGGTCATTGCAGTTATTGATTTCTTGATATAGTGTGCAGTCATCTGCAAATAACCTTAATTTCACGTTCACTACTTGCATTAAGTCATTGACGAAGATTAGAAAGGAAAGGGGCCCAAGGACGGATCCCTGTGGAATGCGAGTCTGTACCGGTGCTGAGTCAGAGCGCACACCATCAATAAACACACTCTGTCTCCGTGATGACAAATATGCATAAATCCTTGCAAGCAGCAGATCAATTTTGAGTATTGGCTGTAGTTTTAAAACTAGGTTAGGATGAGATACACGGTCGAATGCCTTTTCAAAATCTATGAATATCATACCAATTTGACCCTGCTTGTTAAAATTTCTGCGAATTCGTGAATGGTTTCGAGAAGCTACATTGTTGCAGATAATCCCTTTCGAAACCCATGCTAGCCTGGAATCAATTAGGTTGTTGTCAGTCAGAAAGACCGAAATGTGTTCGAATATAATATGTTCAAGTGTTGTCGCGCGTATGGGCAGCAATGAAATTCGTGTGTACGAAGTGATAAGTGACCGGTTTTCTGTTTTGGGTACTGGGGTAACCTTTGCGTACTTCCAGTCATTTGGAAGTGCTGCACACGATAAAGACTTATTAAACAGAATACCCAGTTACTTTTAGCACCACTCGGCGTATCGCGTGAGAAAAGCAGTACGTATGCCGTTCATTCCAGGCGATTTCTTAATATTTAGATTTAGAAAGAGAGATAAAATGCCTTCTTCAGTCACTGAGATATTAACAATGGGTGGGCACTCAATTGAAGGATTAAAGCTTGGCTTTCGACCGTCATCATTCGTAAACACTGAACAAAACAACTGATTGAAAGTGTTTGCAATAAAAAATTTATCTGTTCCGGTTTCTCCGTTTATACAGAAACTTGATAAGGTCTGTTCTTTCGAAGAAAAATCTCGCCAAAACTTAGCCGGGGAGGGAAGCGGGTAATTCTTCACATCGCAAGCGACGTTTTTTTTTCTCATTTACGGAGGAGCCGTTTTGCGGAAATTCACTGACCCTAGGATATGGCTTCCTAAATAACGCAGTATTTTTTAATTTTTCGACGACTTTTCACCGATATACCTGTAGCGTAACTTTCGACCGTTAACAAGTTTACAATGTTGAGTGATTTTCGCTTCGAAATAAACAATACTAGCTGTAAAAGCTCAAATATAGAAAAGGCCCTAAAAAATTTTCTGTGCTGTGGCTCATCTCCAATGACCCTCAAGATGGAGTAGTAAGCCAAAGTACACGGTCTTAAGACGAAAACAAACCAGAGAGGCTTTGGTTTGGTTTATTAGGGTTTAACATTCCAAAGCGAGTGAGGCTATGAGAGACGCCGTAGTGAAGGGCTCCGCAAATTTCCACCACCTGGAGTTCTTTAACGTGCACTGATATCGCACAGCACACGGGCCTCTAGAATTTCGCCTTCATCGAAATTCAGCCGCCGCGGCCGAGATCGAACCCGCGTCTTTCGGGGTCAGCAGCCGAGCGCTATAACAACTGAGCCACCGCGGCGGGTAAACTACAAATGGCTTCCACGCATTAACAAAGTAATGAAGTAATTCAGACTCTCTACGGTTATTTAAAAGCGCGCACTATTTTAATAGTTAAGCCCGAAAAATAGCATTCTGTCTAATTTGAGGCCTTTGTGACAAAACAAAAAATGCTCCTGTTTCCATAGCCTTGTATATTCACACAAGAGAGGCCTATTTTTAGTGCGAGTTACCGCGTATTTGATGCACTGCTAGGAGTAATCTCTCTTTGCGAATTATCATTGCGCCTGACGACTTCCCTAGCATAATAAATCGATGCTACGCAGCTGAACGATCCTCAGAACAGATTAAGAAAGAATGCCATTTGCATCGGTTGCCGTCATTTTTTATTTTCAAACGTTAATTGAACGATGAGAATATGCAGTATTCTGCAGTTACGCCTTTGGTTATTGGCCGGCCTAAAGATACTAGAAATTGTGTAACTTCAAATTCCTGTCTCCAGCTACACGGTGAAAGAAGAAACTGAAATGACGGCGGTCATAACTGCTACCTACAATAAACAGTCAAGGTAGAGTTTTCGACTGTCTAACCTAGCTCAAGGGGCCTTGATTAAACAATATCTTCTTTTAAACACAATACGTAGAGAACAGTATAGAGAACGGCGCTTTATAATAGGGCAGCATATCGGACGGTCATGAATAGCTCTGAGATACCTCTCGAGCGCAGGTTTGTGCTTATTGTCTATTCAGGTATTACAGAGCGTGCTGGGAAAATACGATATAAAACTGCTCTGTGGTTTTATTCCTCTATGCAGGAGGCAGCATGTTTAGAGCGCAGCGGCAACGGAACGGGGGGGGGGGGGGGTGTCGTTCTTACGCAACAGGTTGCTAGGGGACGAAGGGGCACAGCCGTGCTTGTAACACCCTTGGACACAGGGTTGCCCTAATGCCGCTAGCTAGAGTTCGGTCAGCGGAAAAAGTGTCGACCACTACTTATTGATGTCCTCTCCTCTCAAACCGAAAGATGAGAAAAATTTTAACGAGTTCTTTCCTGTCTTAACACTAGTTGCACAGAGCCACTTAGCACAAATACGAAAATCAGTGAAGCGGAGGTCCTTTTCAAAGAGTTTATGTGCTACTGTCCAGCAGTTTTCTGTCCGTCTTTTTCCAGATGCCACGCAGGGTGAGCCGCACGTCCGCCGCGGCGATGAGTACACAAATATCTTACGTGCATCACAACAGATGGTACCACTTTTTTCATCTCGTCAGAAAAAGTTGCTTTAAAATAACGTCCCTACTCATGTTCCTGCTGAGTTCGGATATACGTGTTCTCTATGAACTCCTTTCCCGGTCATCGCCCCTACTGTATTCCTTCCGTGCTTGGTGGTAAAACACACCTGCGTAGTCGTTCATGCTTCCTTATGTATGCGGGATTAAACAAAGTTTATAGATTAGGGAACAGTGGTCGGGTCAGGGCGGTAGAAGTAGCAGTACTAGTCGAACACGTGTATGAAATTTTCTTATTATGCAATGACCCCATTCCTTCTCCAAAATGGCTTCTACGGCTTCCACATTACCTCCTGACTATACAGCAGGAAACTTAATAGTTATGAAGGGGTAGGCCTATTCAACGCAACACGAGCTCTCCTGCAATCAACGATACAAGCATTAGACAGGTTCGAAAAAAAAAAGCAATTCAGGATACCTATTCTAGAAGCAGAAAACATAAAGAAGGACGCCAGGATGTTTTCACTTACTACTGCGGCAAATTCCATCGCATTCCGTTTGCGCTTTAAAAGGCGCATCTTGATTACAAGTAGGCACGCACACTCTCGAAGCGCTATCAAACTGGAAACGGGAAGTAAGACAACCAGGAGTTGATATCACAGGGCGGTTGTATCTGCATCGGCGATCTGTAATAAGAAAAAATTCAATTAAACAGACAACGTCATGTATGACGTTTCAATGAAATCCCTATATGTTCAAAAATGGCCCGTTTGTCTGTCTAGCGCAGCATTAAATGGTCACTGGAGATATTCTGTGCCTTTTCCGGAAATTTATTTCATTCTTATTTTTGACCTTTTAAATTTATAATTATTCGGCAAAAAGAGCGTAATTTATTGCTCCGAATTTTCAATTTAAAGGGCGGATTCTTTTCACCACTCCATACAAAATCTGTCGAGAAGTCTTAAAAAATAGCCATAGTCCTCGTTTGAGAGTCAGTGGAGGCCTACCCAAGAGTCAGATATCGGCGAAAAAAAAATGTCTTGATGATTGAATAGTTTGTATGCTAGAACAGCCGTTGGTGCCGATATCTCAATTTACATTTTCACACTTATTCTAAAGAAAAGCTTCATTTTAATTAGCCTATTTCTTGTAAGAACACACTAGTCTCTCATATGGGCCAACATCAATTTTTTTCCCAGTGTTTTTGGACATTTTTAACGGGCTGTACTGCTCTACATCTTTTCTTTGCAAGCCAGCCAAAGCCACAGTGCAGAAATACGCGCTCTCTTGTTACGCACAGAAGACACTAGCCCAATACCATCATTACTTTCCTCTTAAAAGAATAAATATTTCTAATACTTCTTATTTAAGGTTTATTTCTAGCATAAATGACCTCTTTCAGCCTAAGAGAGTCACGTCGAGAAGTCTCTTCGATAGCAACCAGTTTCTTAGCATGTATAAGTAGCTTCCACTAATGACACCAGCCATACCAACGACGGAGCGAAGCAACCAAGCAGCGAGCGACGGGCCAGGCAGCCGTAATGCAGCCGAACTACTAGTGTAGTGCAGAGTTACAGATTACGCTCTTGTATCTTTCTGTTCATAGCTAGACAGTGTTGTTGCCAGGTAATGAGACATGCATGCGTTGTTTACGTCACGTTCAACATGTATGTGACTCCCGGTCATAGGTGCTAACACACCCTGTCG
Source organism: Amblyomma mixtum (assembly GCF_055824585.1). Taxonomy (NCBI): domain Eukaryota; kingdom Metazoa; phylum Arthropoda; class Arachnida; order Ixodida; family Ixodidae; genus Amblyomma; species Amblyomma mixtum. The sequence goes on along the minus strand of NC_143021.1, from coordinate 152,914,459 downwards.
TTTTCTGAGTGCTCGAGTAGGCACTTTTCTTTCGATATGCGGCTGACGTCGCCATCCACCGAAATAGACCACGCGAAGCTGCAGTAGGGAGCAACTTCAGAAGCACAAGTTTTCAAGCCCATATAAGCTCTAATAAAGAGGCAACATAACGAATAGTTAAACGGCTGTAAATTAGTTTATGGAGAAGATTGGTGCTTGGCAGTGCTTTTAAGCATAAAATGCTTTTAGCTCCCGTTGTCGGCAGTGTGGTGACATCACGCCGAGTCCGAGCGCCAACATCCGGGCACTGAATTGCACTCATCCGGGCACCGTGCCAGATTTAACGAGACTTATACGTGATCTGTTAGGGGCTTTGAGAGAGGGCCGTTAAGAGCAAGAGGGGATCCCCATGGCGAGATGGGCCTTGAGGCTGAAAAACTGCTTCCGCGCCGTCCCCGAGGATGGCGCTGCGGTCCTACACTCACGTGTCTTGCGAAAAGCGATCGCTTTGCGAGTGATACGCCACAGCAAAGGACTGCTCGCCCCTGCCGACATGATTATGCGGCCGCTCCCGAAAGCGACAAGGCCGCTGCGGTTCGCGGCTGCCTACCTAAGCCCGCACTATTGCAGGCGATCGCTTCGACGCAACAAGAAGAGTGTGGTGTGGTGTGTTGAGCAATAGACCCATTTCAAGATTTTGACTAGTACCATCTGCAAGCAATGTGTTATGCCTGTAAACATTTTATTCATACTCTACTCTCGGTTACGGGAGAGGCAGAGATTTTTTATGCAATAAACGTTGAAAATTGCCGTACAGGATGCAATAATTTCAGCCGCACACGACCTTACAACTGTACTGAAAAAACACCCCTCTACTTGGCGCTCCCCTCCAATCTATCGAGTGGAGAAAACATTTGCTCCTCCACAAAGAGTCATGCGGGATTCGAGGACGCCCCGCGGCGTTCCATCCGATGAGGCACACTTAGAGGAACCTTAACGTGAGTAGCGGTGCGAGAATCAGATGTGCTGGTGAGCACAGTAGAATTATGGGGTAAGATTTAGATTTGGTTGTCCACTCTATAGCCAAGATAAAAGAATCTTCCGTGTGAAAATATTGTCACGAATATTACACAGCACACAGAGACACAAGAACTGCTCCAGTCTGCCGAGCGGTCACCAGCAAGAAGACGAACCACTTCTTCTTCCTCGTCACAAGCGAGATGGCGAAGCACTTCTTCTTCGTCCACTTCTGAGCTGTATCATTGCTCCCTCCCCTGCAGCATCGCCTCGATGCGGGCCGCTTTCACAGAGGGGAAAATGGGTTAGACACGGAAAGTGAGACACAGCTATCACGACACACAACCGGCGGCACTCAGCGTCAAGGACAATCAGCAGGACGGTCGTGGTACGGCTTCATACGAACGACGTGCACAACATCCGGATGCGGTGGTCTGCGCGAAGGGCGGCCTGGGGTTGCCGGTGAAACTTCGTACGTCACGTCGCTAATGCGGCGGAGAACTCGGTAAGGTCCGAAGTATCGGCGCAGTAATTTTTCGGACAACCCACGGCGACGAACTGGTGTCCAAACCCACACGTGGTCGCCTGGTTCGTACGTAACAAATCGCCGTCCGAGATTGTAGCGGTCAGCGTCGGCGTGCTGTTGACGGTGTATTCGCTGCCTGGCCAGTTGACGTGCTTCTTCAGCCCGCTGAACGAAAGTGGCGACGTCAAGATCTGGCTCTAGGTCACACTGAGGGTCGACGGGCAACATGGCATCCAAAGAAGTAACAACTGGACGACCGAAGACAAGCTGGAAGGGCGTGAGCCGCGTTGTCTCTTGCAGGGCCGTATTGTAAGCGAACGTTACGTATGGGAGAATTTGGTCCCATGTTTTATGCTCCACATCCACATACATGGAGAGCATGTCGGCCAGGGTTCTGTTAAGGCGCTCTACCAAACCATTTGTCTGTGGGTGGTACGCTGTTGTACGCCTATGGCTGGTGTGGGTCAGATCTAGGACTGCCTGAGTCAAGCGGGCTGTGAAAGCAGCTCCACGGTCAGTAATTATAACCGCAGGAGCGCCATGACGCAGCACGATGTTGTGTACAAAAAACGTAGCCACTTCGACAGCAGTTCCGTTTGCAAGCGCCGTTGTCTCAGCGTACCGCGTCAAATAATCCGTCGCGACAGCAATCCAACGTTTTCCAGTGGATGACTTCGGGAAAGGGCCGAGTAGGTCCATTCCCACTTGTTGGAAAGGCGTCTTCGGAGGCGCTATGGGATGAAGAAATCCTGCGGGTTTGAAGGGAGGAGACTTACGGCGCTGGCAGTCGCGACAGGTTTTGACGTATGTCCGCACTGATGGAAGTAATCTTGGCCAGTAGTACCTCTGCCGAATCCTCGCTAAGGTACGACTGACCCCCAGGTGGCCGGCAGATGGTTCGTCGTGGCAAGCGCTCAAGATATCAGGTCGCAACTCGGACGGGACTACGAGCAGAAATGTTGCAGTGTTGCTCTCAAAGTTGCGCTTGTAGAGGACGCCGTTCTGCAGAGTGAAGGATTTGAGTCCACGAAGAAAAACACGAGGAATGCGGGGACCGTCGCAGCCTTCCAGGTACGCGATGAGCGGCGCTAACTCTGGGTCTTCCCTTTGAAGCTGCGCCATATCGGTTGCGCTAACAGCACCAAGGAAAGAGAAGTCTTCAGTGATTTCCGGGGAAGCAAGGTCCACTGGCGCGCGTGATAAACAATCCGCATCTTGGTGCTTCCGCCCCGACTTGTACACGACCGTTACGTCGTACTCCTGCAAACGGAGGCTCCACCTCGCCAACCGCCCAGATGGATCTTTGAGGCTGGCCAGCCAGCATAACGAGTGGTGATCACTGACAACGCGAAATGGTCTTCCGTATAGGTATGGGCGGAACTTACTGATGGCCCAGACTACCGCAAGACATTCTTTCTCAGTCGTTGAATAGTTGCATTCCGAGCGCGAAAGTGTACGGCTTCCCAGTCAAAAATTCCTTCAGCCTATCGGTCTGAAGGAACCCGTAATTTGGGCCTGTTGGTGATGGCCTGTCGGGCCTGTTGGTGATGGCCTGTCGGGCCTGTTGGTGATGGCCTGTCGGGCCTGTTGGTGATGGACCTGTCGGACCTGTTGGTGATGGGCCTGATGGTGATGGACCTGTCGGTGTCAGACCTGTTGGTTCTAATGGCGTCGGCCTGTTGGCACAGATCCTGCTTGCAGGTATCGGGATAGTGTTAGGCCTAATGAGGGACGCCAGTCCTAATGGCGCACCATAGATAAGTTTTTTCATCACTCAGAAATGTGTGCTGCACATTGCGCATAACATAGCTTCTTCGATTAGTGTATCGCAAGCTGTTGCAAAAAGGCAGCGCCTGCTACTAATAATATTTTCCAATTAAGCTGGCCAAAAGGGTCTGTAATGCCCTACGATATATATACTGACAACCAGATTTAGGGCAAACGAAAGCTTTATTATAAAATAGAAACCTGTAAAGAGGAAGATGATCAGCAGTCAGAGCAGCAGAACCGAGGCGAGGCGCGAGATGAGAAGACGACGATCGGCAGCTGAAGCAGCAGAGCCGACGCGCGGCGCGAGACGAGAGCGTGAACTGTTCCGGGACCGGACCTGTCCTTGCCCGCTCTAACCGGCCTTCACAACTGTCAATAAAGGCCGTTACATCTTGGTGGAGGTGCGGGGTAGCGGAGAGACGTCTTTTCGGGTGATTTTGTTGAGGCGCCAGTAGTCAACGCAAAAGCGGATAGAGCCGTCTTTCTTGGTGACAAGGACGACGGGGGAAGCCCAAGGACTGTGTGATGGTTGTATGACGCCACGCTGCAGCATATCATTGACCTGGGTGTCGATAACCTGGCGTTCGGTGGCCGAGACGCGATATGGGCGTTGGCGCAACGGCGAATGGGCGCCAGTGTCGATCCGATGGGTAACAGCTGAAGTGCGACCAAAACGGTGGTGAGAGAAGTCAAACGATGACCGAAACTTATCTAGCAGGGCCGCAAGCTGGGTCTTCTCCGGTGGCGAAAGATTTGTGTCGATTGAGCCCACAAAGACGGCCTCGGGAACGGGATCAGGACACGGTGAGGAGGAAGTAAGTGAAGACACTTGCAGGCGGCAGGAGTCATCCTCAGAAGGGTCCCAGGCGACGACGGAAGCGAAAGGCTGGACACATCCCAAGCATTCACCACGAAGAAGAGTGGAGGGGCACAGGAATGGATTCGTCAGGGGCAAGGCGCTGCAGCCGGCTGAGACGGCAAGCACGGCGAATGGCAGGGGTAGACAGTGGCGAGAAGCAGAGGAGTCGGACGGGATGAAGATGACAGGGCCGTTGGATCCAGAGTCGCAATGAACAGAGGCGAGCACAGCAGAGCACGGCGGGATCATGACGTCATCAGCCACAGTCAGCTTGGAGCACAAGTTAGTGGAAGCGTTCACAGAGTCGTCGCCGAAGGGAAGAAGGGCGACTTCGGAATGAGCGCAGTCGATGACAACGTCATGTTGGGAGAGAAAGTCCCAGCCTAAGATGACGTCGTGAGACGGCCATGGGAAGATGATGAATTCAACAATATACAGAACGTCCTGAATAGTAACTCGGGCTGTACATGCCCCCAAAGGCGCAATAAGTTGCGAATTAGCGGCGCGAAGCATAAAACCATATAGCGGAGTCATCACTTTTCGTAACTGGCGGCACAATTTCTCACTTAGTACAGATACAGCAGCACTGGTGTCAACAAGCACGAAAGCATCGGTGCCCTCCACAGAAACCGCGATCACATTTGTCGGCGAAAGTCGAGGTCTTGAGCTTGGTGACGAGCAAGCAGTTCTTGCCTCCGGAACTGCGGGCACTAGTTTTCCGAAGGGGAAGAGGGACGAAGGCGCATCGGGGAAACCGAGCGACGACGCGGAGATGGAGCACGGCGGCGAATAGACGGCCTGAGATCGGAGGAAGCAGTGGTCTCAGAAGGCGAAGTGCGGTGAAAAGGCTGGGGAGGGGCGTAGGCGTAACCTCGCGGGTCAGTATTGGCAGCAGGGGACAACACTTGGCGGCGGCAGGGACGCATCACATGGCCAGGAATGCCGCAGACATAACAAATGGGTAGGTTGTCCGGTGTCCGCCATGGACGGAAACGTTGCGGTGGTGGCCAGGCAGGACGAAATGGTGTCGACTGCGGTGGATGCTGGTACGAAACGAACGTTTCTGGGCGGGGACGCCTGACGGCTTCGGCATAGGTAAGTGGCAAAATAAATTTATACATCATGACCTCCAATTTTTCGTTGCACGTCCCCCAGCTTCTGTGAGAGGTGCATGCGCACGGCTTTCAGTCTCTTCTCTGCAAGCTCCTTTGGTATGTCTCCCATGTAGATATGAAACAGAGCTGCACAATAGAACACAAAATAGGCCACATTTGAACACAACTAGATACATGATAAATGCAAAAGTGAGATTCAGAATTACCACTCTCATTGTAAAAACACAGAAACGAATGTTCGCCATTAAAGGGGCCATGAAGCCTACTTTCGTGCATACCCTTGTTGTAGCATTTAATTCCCAACACATTAAATTACAATACCCAAAACTTTCAGTTGATTCCGTGCGGCAGATATCTTTAAAACGATTTTCGTTTCCTTTGCGAACTGACTGCTTGTCTGGCAACCTCTGATTGCTGACGACACATGGGCCTACCCACTCCGCGTCTGCTGTGTGTTGTTGGATGCATTGAGATGCTTGCATGAAAACCAAAGACAGAGATTACTCGAAACAACGGGCAATGCTATTTATACATTCTGTGCAGATATGTCAATTGCACTATCTTTGTCGCAGCAAGATCGGAGAACGCGCACAATGACTTGCCACCAGTCGTTGAGAACGCTAATTTCACAACCAAATAGATAAATCAGGTTACTGGCAGAACGGATCTTAGCGAGAGCCACACAAACAGTGTGGAGATCTCTGAAAGTGCTGTGATAGAGCCTGCATGAAGAAACGTATGGGCATAACACACCTTGCAAAAACTATACGTCACTTTTGCCCGACTTTGCAGTTTTGGATGCAATAAGGACATTGCAGTTGTTACAAACCTCGGATACAATGAACAGGATCTCCATGACTATCACGCTTTCTGTAAGTGAGCGCGACTGTATTTGGCTGAAGCAAAGTTTGATTGCCTAGGTGTTACTCAAAGCAAAGAAAAAAAAAGCACTAGCACCTTTCAGAGAAGACTTTTTCCGGTGTAAGTGCCGGTTTCGCCTCTGTTCTGCCAAGAGACCGGCACTTATTTGAAAGCACGCCAGTCACGCTGCGGCTCTTCAGCTCATCAGGTGTCCAATACACCTGAGTAGCACCGCGGCAGAACATTGAGTCTGTTGGTGCTCTCAGGAGCATCTGCCAGGCACCAGGCTCCATCCAGAGCCCACTGCCTGCATAGACCTGCAGCAAACGTGGAGAATTTCGCATTTGTACACATTAACAGCAATGAATCAAGGGATTTTAAATATTTCATAACTTAAAACAAACAGCTGAAAAACATAAAAATTATGTAGGCATGAATGCACTCTTTTACAGCGAGCAGTGTCCAAAATCAGTAGATTTTTTATTTCTAGCCTTATAATTCGAAAAAAAAGAAATTGCTTGCGTGCAACATGAAATATATAGCACAATCTTCTGACAGTTCTAGCTTCTCTTCATTCCGAGTCAAATACCGCCAAAAGTTGAAATAATGTTCTCTGCCCCAATTCAAACAAACTTCAGAAATGAGAATAAATTTCACATACCAACAACTAGGCATACCTGACAGAACAAGGCAGCCTCCTCATGATCAAAAATTATTTGTGTACTAAGAATTTCCTCAGGACAAGAATAACTGCAGACCCATTATGGCATCGTCAGGTAATGAAGTACAAAAATGACAAATTAGAAATGCTGACCTGTGCCTTACATGATATTGTCTGAAACCACACATCTATGCTTTGCACACTACCCTTTTCGGCACACTTACTGGGACTAGTATAAGTTTCTACTGTAAGCTAGCATCATCCTCTAAACTGTACCCATTTCACTATGTACCAGCCCCAATTTAATTAAGAATCATTCACTCACTCTACTATGGTATTTGATACACTATATGACTTAAGAACACGCACAATCACCTTTCCATCATCCCTAGCAGAACCTATCACAGTGTCCTGCCCACCAGGCAGCTGGAGCTGGCAGTCCGCGGCGCTCTCCATCTCCTCGGCTGAGCATACTTTTTTGACAAGAAAAGGAAGTACACAAATATCAATGCACCTCAGCAGCACATATAAGCAAAAAGCAAACTGAGTTCAGTTTGACATTGTGGGCTATCAAGTAAATGAAAAAAATTAAGTATTTTGCTCTCAAGGTAACAGTGAAAGCTTTGCACAGTAGAACCTCGCTGCTGAGTTGATGGGTGCTGCATTTTCCTGGCTGCTACACATTGTAGTGGTCTAGATCTGGCATGATGATAATAGGGTTCCATGCATTATAAACCCTGCTGTTCGTTGCAATGTAACTTCGGCCACATTCCTACACAGTAATACTTGTGAAATAACACCCCATGCCAGCCTAAATGAGAAACGGTGGCAGTCATATGTTTACTTCTAAAGCGGCTTTACTTGGCCTGGCATGTCTAGCACCACTGTGTTAGGCAGACGGCATTCAGACAGGCTGTGCCATCATCATCAACAGTGGTTGCACTTTTTTGAAGCAGTAGCTTCACTGCTACAGGTGCACGGCTGAGATCGCCATGTACGCAACATGACCTTCAAGTCTGCCACAAATAAAATAAACAAACAAATAAACCTCACAATCAGTGGGATTCAAACTCAGGTCCATTGGGCGAGAGCCAGGTGCGCTAACCACTAAGCTTCAGACCCACGGTGTGACAATTCAATAAAACTGGAGATATACAGGGTGTCCCAGCTAAAAGTAACCAAGCTTGTTAAAAAGAGGATGATCCCTAGCCGAGTGTTGTTGATAGTCGCGTGTCCTAGTCTGCAGTATTTTTTTATTATGCAAACGTGATTAATTAGCAAAGACTAATTAGCTAACTTTTTAATTATTGCTTTCAGGAAGAAATTGTCAATGCAGGAGTTGTAGATCCCATAGAAAAATAATCGTTTGCCTTGTTTGCAGCTAAGTACCACTGATACAACTTCTTTTATCTGACTTAAAAGAAAGCCCGCGAAATACAAAAAGAACCACGTGATAGGGAAGCAGTTACAGCGCTCCCAAATGAGCGATCAAGCAACGACATCCGCTTATGTTTGCAACGCTGTCCCGTACAGCTTTTGGCGTCTTGAGGAGGTGGCGAGATATGCACCAGGAACTGCTTATGCGTCATGGAAAGTGAGCGGGTGCTGCTTTTCAAGGAAGTGAAGCGCGGCTCGCATGGAGCGCTTTTTCACGCGTAACCTCGCCTCGAGTGATAGGAATGTGGCCGTGCCGCTAACTTGCACCGTCACGCGCTGAAGAAACGGTCGCCCTAGCGCCGATGCGAGAGTTAATTACGTATATCTCGCAACCATCACAAAACGCCGAACCCCGTTCGGGACAACGTTGCAAAGATAAGCGAATGTCTTTGCTTGGCTGGTCGTCTGGGAGCGCTGAAACTGCTTCCCTATCACGTGGCTCTTTTTGTATTTCGCGGGCTTTCTTTTAAGTCAAATAAAAGAAGCTGTATCAGTGGTACTTGGCTGCAAACACGGCAAACGGTTAATTTTCAAAGGGATCTACAACTCCTGCATTGCCACTTTCTTCCTGTAGGCAATAATTAAAAAGTTAGCTAATTAGTCTAATTAATCATGTTTGCATAATAAAAAAAAAATACTACAGACTAGGACATGCGACTGGCAACAACCCTCAGTTGGTCTCACTCGGCTAGGGATCATCCTCTTTTTTACAAGCTTCGTTACTTTTAGCTGGGACACCCTGTATATGTGCTTCTTGTATACTAACTGCTAGGTTACACAGCCGCTCATGCAATATCATGGTAATTTGTGATTCGAGCGATTCATGATTGATCAGTGACAGGCGATTTCGAGAGGAGTTTGAAGAGGAATAACAAGAGGAAGACGAAGAATACAAAGAGGAAGACTAGCGCTCCACACGCAGAAAATCTAACACCACGGGTATAGGAAAAAATCAGCTGTGGTTTAGCTTCGGTTAAACCTGGTGAGAAGCAGTAGTTTCACGTAGCTACGTGCGGCAAAGTCCAAAGAAACAACAATCTTTCAACAAGCCGAGAAACTAGAAACAAACAAAGCTTTGCAAAGCGCAGCCACATGAAGCTACCGCTTCTCGCCATGTTTAATCAGAGCTAAACCACAGCTAATTTTTTCTTCACCTATCCTTGTTTCTTTGTAATTGTGCTGCTAGTGTTAGTGTGGCTGGCGCGATTGATTTTGTCCTTCCGCACCTCATCACATCTTTTGTGACTTCTGGATGCACACAGCAGTGGCAACAAAGAGGACGAGGGCTAGCCTCCGCTGGAACCAACCATTATGTTGGCTGTAGCGGCATTAGACATTCTCAGAAAGTATGTTTGCAATGATCGCAACAGCCACATAGCCCCGTAAATTCTGGAGAAATGAGTAGTCCTCACCGGACGTAAGAAAATGCAGCAGACAATGCTGCATGATTTTTTCAAGTGCCAGCACTGCAATAAATGTGTTTAGTTCTTCATTCCTGTCATTTTTAAATTTGTCCTACTTCCTGCCTCTAATGTTTCCTCGCTCTTGCATTTTTTTTTTTTTGTAGCAAGAGCTATTGGTCGCAAAGTAGCATTTTCACTGCGGCGGTGGTCACACCGTGGTCACACCGCTTCTTGCGCCGCTGCCTAGCAACCGTTGCCAGATGGAGCCGCGCCATCTGGTGCAACGTCAGAGGAGGAGGAGAGCCAGAGATAGCAGTAGGCACAGCAAGAGACCTCCCAGGTCTACGTATGCATTCACTGGACACCCAGAAATCACGCACAAGGGACCGGGAACAGGACTACCCACGAGGCTGCTGGCGCGCAGCTAGAGGAAGACCGTCGGCATTGCCTTAACGTGAGCCGACCAACTCGGACCACCCTTATTGTTCTCCCATCCCGCTCATAATACCTGACTCTATCATCACACGCCTTTAACAAGAGCAGAGGGGTTTGTCGTGGGACTTTGTCCCAGACATTACTCCATCCATTCCTTCTGGACTTTCTCGCCCGGCCCAAGTTCTCGCTCACAAGGTGCGAGCCGGTGCAGCGTACACCCCGGACATCCCGAGTCGATGGCACCGAACCAGGATCGGCTGCCCCGATTGCCCTGCTGACTCTGTTGATTTGCACCACCTGATCTGGACCTGTCCTGGCACTGCGAGCCTCTGCGCCTGCTACACCTCTGCCTACCACATCCAGACATACGATGACTGGACGGCCCCCAGTACCGACGCCAAGCGCAAGCTCAGTGCCCTGCTAGACTTCATGTCAGAGACCGACACCCTCACCTTCACCTAACCAACCCACTTCCCCCTTGGGCCTCAGGTCATCCTTGTGATTAAAGATTTATGAATGAATGAGCAGCGGCCTGTATAAGAGGGCGGTTCGTTGAAGCTGTTGTGGCCAGAGATGGAGAGCGAGTCGGAGAGGCTGAAACAAACCAAGCTTAGCTGTTGGAACGAAACAAGGCAAAGGCGACAAGACCGAGGAAGAACGTGCAGAACGTCTGAATAAGCGACGCCGTGAAGATGCAGCTCGACGAGTTCGCCTAGCCTCTGAAGGTCCATTACCTCTCGCTACGTATGTCTGGCATAGCTGAGCTAAGCCACAGCCAATTTTTTTTAGTCCCGTGAGGAGTACATCAGCAGGGTTATGCTGTATTAAAACTTGTAGAAACATTAATACTATGAGAAACACATCTCAGTGAAGAGTTGATCGGCTGCTACACTAACAGTAGTAAAGCTTTTTGACGGGCTAGTTGGTACATATTCATATTTGAAAGGGTGTGCGCTAAAAAAGACGTACACAGGAAAAAGATAGAGACGACAGGAAAGAAGAGCAACTTCCAACTTTAATGACGACAAAAGAAGCCAGGCGCACATATATATCCGCTGATAAACAGATATGAGCTGCGTGATGGAGCGTGACCCCATCAACCAAACATAAGACAGCGCAAAAAATGCATATCTAAGTGACATTAAAAGAAACCCAAGAAAGTGAACATATCAAACACCTGCCGAGGTAAGGTAAAAAAGTGCAGTGGTGGTCCAGCCATTTCAAGTTCTGGAGCAATTTCTGGAGCAGAAAAATATCCATTCTGGAGCACATTTGTATCAGAACGATAACCCTGGAGCAACATGGGAACAGCATGAACGGAATAAAGGAGTCACAGAGAGTTTGTTCCTAACGAGATAAGGTTCAGCCATGCGTAGCTAGGGAAAAAACAATCACAAAAACAGAGAAAATATTTTATTAATGCTCACACTGCCTTGCACGCAAGTTCAACCAAGCGTGCTTGACTAAAAGTCCAGAGAACACGTCTACTAGAATCATTCTTTTTTCATGTTGGCTCTACAGTTAAACGTGGTCATAACGAAATTTTTAAAAAGTCTGAGATTTTTCTTTACGTAGGTTTCGCGAAGTGAGTCAAAAGGACACCACAGAACGGGAATCGAAATAAGAAATAAAAGTAGGTGCAATCACCTTGAAAACATTTACACAAAGCAGTGTTACTCGAAAGTCATAAACGTGGAGAAACTTTTTGCGATCACGCTGATAGTGCGACTGCAGCAGCAGCTGCCGCCATCTCCGCCGCGACCGAGCTGGAGAGGAACGCGTGCGGCCGTGCCGCTGCCGTAGACCAACCGCGGAGGTTCTTGCCCGCTGCTCCCTCGCTGCAGCCCCAGGAAACGGACTCCTCACCTTGCGTCGCCGGCGATCTCCGCCGTCCCCGCTCCTGACACGCCAAAGTTATCGGCACCGGAATCACGCGAGCAATCACGCAGCAGTGATGGCCGCGCGCTGCTCGTGTCTTATTTTTTGCTATGCCCTATCATTTTTCGCTGCTTTTAAGCATGAACAGTTGTAACGTCATGTGGTATGACGTTCCAAAAGAGAAAGAGCCGGAGATGCGCCAACGGCACTGGAGCACGGCGCGTTGCGCCAACTGCAGCGGCTCGATGCGATCGGCGTTCCTCTCATGTCAGTTCGTGCTTTATCGTCACGGAACTTTCGCGTGGTTCTAAGAAATTTTGAGTGGCTCAGCACTAACAGATAGAGGGCGTAGCCAGTTCGTTACGTCAAGGTCAACTCCCGCAACACCTTTACTACATGAAGGTCTGAAATACACGCGCTTCAATGGGGCGGCGATGCTCTTTATGACTAGGCTTCACCGGACGCTCCCTGCTCAGTTTTTTTCCCTATGGGAGCCGGCTTCAAAAAATGTGAAGTAACAGCCTCTCCCGAGTTCTTTCCTTCCTCCATAAAAAACTGGCTGCTAAATTCGACCACAAGGCAGCCCACCAATGCCCTAGGTTGCCAACTGCGAAAACGTTTTATAGTAGGTTGTTAACCGAAATCCTGAATAGCTCTAAATATAGTTGCTTTCCCGCGACCGTGTCTTCTTTTTGGAGCAGCTAAGGTGCAATATTGATCAATTTGCCACTTTTGGAGCAGACTGGCGCAGCAAAATGTTAATGTATCAAAATGGAGCAAATGGAGCAGCTGGAGCACCACTGAAAGTGGGATTCGTATCGGCTGACAACAATGCATAACAACATGGGAAAACAGAGCTGTATGAAAGACGACACTGAAAAAGAGGATAACACCATAAAAAAGGCTAACAACATGATGAAATTTTTAACAAAGAACAAGTGAAAGATGGAGATAAAAACCGTGTAAAGGGTGGTAAATAAAGGCACATTGGAACATCTAAAAGGACAATAAAACATAGAGAGGCGAACGGGTTAATAGTCTAGATGTACCCATCCAGAAAGGCAAGTTCATTTCTAGACAGGTTAATGGAAGGCGTGCTAACGCACTTGTCTTTCCTGAGGTGAATAAAAAAGGCCTCGATTACTTCTCTTTCTGTCTTGTCCTGAGCCTTAGCTAGAAACTTGGTTTCATTAAACTTGGGGTAGCAGTTCTGGCAACTGCTGCAGTGTAACGGAAGGTTACCTCCAGACCTGTTCTTCATGGTGACGTTGTGCCTGCGGGCGCGCTCATTGAAACATTTCCCGGTTTGACCCACATACACTTTGCCGCACGTCAAGGGAATCTCGTACACAACATTGGCAGTGCATTGTGTGTACACGGTTTGATGCTTGATATTACAGGCCTTCTTAACACGCTTCCTGGTCACCATCGGACATAATTTCGCCAGTTTGCAAGTAGCCGAAAAAACTAGCCTAACCCCGTGACGAGACGCAACTTTCTTTAAATTGTGTGAAAGACCATGCAGGTAAGGTATAACCTGCACAGGTTTCCGTTCTGTTTGATGTTTAGCATGCTCCGAGGCGGTCAAAGGAGCTGAGACCGGATGCCTCGAAATATTCTTTTCAGGTAAAACGCATAAGCCTGCTTGTCCACTACGTGCCATTGTGTCTGAAAGGGATACGTGGCAAAAAGTTGTGGGTGACTTCCTTCGGTGCCAACTGGACAGAATAGCTGGCGCTTACCCTTACCGCGTTCGAAGCTCAAAGGAAGTGGTGCAGGTACTGGAGGGAGGCAAGGTATCGGCCACAACTGGTTTTTCAATTGACGTTGAGGACTTATTTTACTCTGTGCCTCACGACGGGTTGTTGGATGCTGTTCGTGAACATTTGGAAGAATTTGGCGAAGTCAGGTTTCAAAATTCTGCCGGTGTCACAACTGAAAAATTTCTGGACCTACTATTGTTTTATTTGGATTCCACTGTTATTTGCTTCCAGGATGAGTTTTACTTGCAAAAAGCCGGAATTTGTATAGGTTCCTCAGTCGCACCGGTCTTATGCGGAATTTTTCTGGCGTCATTTGACCGGCGCCTTGAAGCTAGCTTGAAGGACACAGGGATAACACATATTTTCAGATACGTCGACGATTATCTTGTCCTTCTTAACGCACCTTCATACTGTGCTGCTGATACACTTGTAGTCCAAATTCTCACTACCTTCTGTTCTTCATCGAGGGGTCTAAAATTCACGCATGAAAGAGCAGATCATGATCGACTCCAGTTTCTTGACTTACAGCTTATTTTTACAAATGATCATGTGTGTTGGTCTTATCAGCCGCACTCAAAGAAGTCACTTTTGCCCTATGATAGTGCCCACTCCAAGCTGGTAAAGCTTGGCATAGTATCTCTTTGCATGAAATCTGCATTAGAAAAATCCTGCGGCCACAAGATAGGTGAAAGTTTCCAGTGCCAGATCGACCGAATTTCTGCTGCAGGTTACCCTGCAAATCTGGTCACGAACATGTCTGAAAACCTTTTGCAAAAAATTAAAAACTCGGAGCATGCTAAACATCAAACAGAACGGAAACCTGTGCAGGTTATACCTTAACTGCATGGTCTTTCACACAATTTAAAGAAAGTTGCGTCTCGTCACGGGGTTAGGCTGGTTTTTTCGGCTACTTGCAAACTGGCGAAATTATGTCCGATGGTGACCAGGAAGCGTGTTAAGAAGGCCTGTAATATCAAGCATCAAACCGTGTACACACAATGCACTGCCAATGTTGTGTACGAGATTCCCTTGACGTGCGGCAAAGTGTATGTGGGTCAAACCGGGAAATGTTTCAATGAGCGCACCCGCAGGCACAACGTCACCATGAAGAACAGGTCTGGAGGTAACCTTCCGTTACACTGCAGCAGTTGCCAGAACTGCTACCCCAAGTTTAATGAAACCAAGTTTCTAGCTAAGGCTCAGGACAAGACAGAAAGAGAAGTAATCGAGGCCTTTTTTATTCACCTCAGGAAAGACAAGTGCGTTAGCACGCCTTCCATTAACCTGTCTAGAAATGAACTTGCCTTTCTGGATGGGTACATCTAGACTATTAACCCGTTCGCCTCTCTATGTTTTAGTGTCCTTTTAGATGTTCCAATGTGCCTTTATTTACCACCCTTTACACGGTTTTTATCTCCATCTTTCACTTGTTCTTTGTTAAAAATTTCGTCATGTTGTTAGCCTTTTTTATGGTGTTATCCTCTTTTTCAGTGTCGTCTTTCATACAGCTCTGTTTTCCCATGTTGTTATGCATTGTTGTCAGCCGATACGAATCCCACTTTTTTACCTTACCTCGGCAGGTGTTTGATATGTTCACTTTCTTGGGTTTCTTTTAATGTCACTTAGATATGCATTTTTTGCGCTGTCTTATGTTTGGTTGATGGGGTCACGCTCCATCACGCAGCTCATATCTGTTTATCAGCGGATAAATATGTGCGCCTGGCTTCTTTTGTTGTCATTAAAGTTGGAAGTTGCGCTTCTTTCCTGTCGTCTCTATCTTTTCCCTGTGTACGTCTTTTTTAGCGCACACCCTTTCAAACTACACTAACACTGATGGCTAAAAAGATAACTGGTGAAATAATGAGGGCTAAGTGACAAGTGACAACCGTGGCCGCAGTGGCTCAGTGGTTATAACGCTTGGCTGCTGACCCAAATGACGAGAGTTCGATCCAGCTGCGGCAATGGAATTTCGATGGAGGCGAAGTTCCAGGGGCCCGTGTGCTGTGCGATGTCAGTGCACGTTAAAGAACCTCAGCTGGTCGAAATTTCCGGAGCCCTCCACTACCACGTCCCTCATAGCCAGAGTCGCTTTGGGACGTTGAACCCCCATAAACGAGCCTTAAAGACACAGCAGAACACTGCGGAGCGAGAGCAGTTCAGAAAAATCGCATATCCTGCCAAAAATGAAAGGGACAGTACAGCAAGCCTCATAGGCAATGCAAAAAGAAAAAAAAAGACGTCAGGTTCAATTAACTGCGCATCTGCTGAAGGACAGCAGGAACACTGTGCCACAAAACTTTTCAACCTGTACACGGTACAATGCCTAACAACTTTGAATGTACCAGACGACCAGAATAATGCTAATATATTTTGTTAATTCATAAGAAAGGGGATGTCAATCAATTAAAAAGCTTTTAATTATTAGATAACTATGGGAAAGAAACATGAAGCTTAATGAAAAGGCTTGAAATGCAACTGAAGGCAGGACGGCAAGCTATCGAAAGGTATAGATGTAATCACACAGTAGAGTAGGAGAGCGACACAAAGTAGAGATAAAAAGTACAGAAAGAAATGGGGCCTGGGAAGGGTATGTAACCAATTTCAAGAAAGGTCAATGTAGCACATACAGTCAAAGTTAGGGGCACAGCAGAGATGGTGGAAGGATGAGAGTAGAAGTTTCAGGGGATAAGGCGCCCTCAAGTGGCACAGGACAGGGTTAACAGGCGCTCATTGGACAAATCCTTTGTTTGCAGTGAACATTTTCTTAGGCCGATTTGATTATGAAAAATAAAAAATGGCATGCATCACAAGAAGGTTCGCTCACCAAACTCGTCTGGCCCACTGCCACTAGCCCCATTGATGGATGTCATTGCTGGGGCCAGTTCTGTGAATTAGGTATAGTTAGAGTTCATGTCCTTACACCAAAATGCACATCAAAGGTACCGTAAAAACCCGCGTATAATACGAGGTTTTTTCCCATAATTAGCGTCCTAAATTTCCGCCTCGTACTATTTGCGGATCCGAACAAAAATTTTCGAAGTTGCTCGATGTTTTGGTTTCGTTTTTGCGGCGTGGCTATGGCTTCGCTTCGCTATTGGCGCGTGGCTACGGCTTGGCTTCGTTACTCTCGACAAACGACGTCACGACGTCGTTTGTTGATCCGTTGGGTGCGCCGGGGGGTCACGGTGTGCCGTGCGCCTGTTGACAACACACGTGCTAGCATGTAAGGCACGCTTCGTGAAGTGGATATTGTTTTAGAGAGCACGATGTCACGGTCTCGAAAACAGTACTCGGCTACTTTCAAGCGATTTTGGCTGCGGAGAACATCGGCAACGGTGCGGCAGGGAGGCAGTTTGGTGTCGTCGAAGGAAGCATTCGTGGATGGCCACAACAGAAAGAAGCCCTTTTCGCGTGCAGCGGAATGCGACAAAGCTTTCGCGGCCGTTTGATGGTTGTGTAAACAAGCCGTTCAAGGACGCAGTCAGGCGGTGCTACGCAGAGTGGATGCGCTCAGGTGAGCCTGCAGTGACGCCAACCGGGCGGCTGAAGCGGGCTTAAGAAGTGCGGCATCTCGAACGCCCTCGATGGCACGGAAGATGAGTACATTTGGGATGATTTGTCGGACAAAGAAATGTTCGAAGAAAGCGCTACTGAAGAACAAAGTAATTGAAGTGAAGTGCGGGATGCGATTTGAATAAATGTCTTCTATGAGCTTGTGTTACTCGTATTATACGCGGGTGAAACTTTTTTTCCCATTTCGCGTCTCTAAATCTTAGCCCCGTATTATATTCGGGTTCGTATTATACGCGGGTTTTTACGGTATATTCACACAACGGATGAGGTCGCAAAAAGATCTCTAGCATCACCTCAAGTAAAGGCAGTGTCCGCATGCTGAAAGCATTCACACATGAGATGAAAACAGCAGATCTTGTCCTAATAGAAAAAAAACGCCCTCCTCTTTCCATCTGCAGACACCAATTGGTTGGCGTCAATTCGTGACGTCAAGCCACATAATGCACAGTTCACCCTCAAGATTTGCAATTCAGTCCACCGTGCGAATTCACCTTAAGATGACTTCCAAGAGCACTTACTTTAAGCTCTAAGATATACATGCATGGTGACACCTACAACATGCAATTTGATGAAGTAGCTTAGCTAAGAAAAAAGGGATGAGCAGCACACATGTGAGCTACTCAGGAACAAGAACCAGAGCTAATGTTTTAAACAGTTACTAGGCACATTACCATAGCATGAAAATGCACACACACCTCTCAACTGGCATGTTAGAAATACAAAACACTTCAGTAAACTATCTACACAACAATAGCACACCTTGCAAACATACACCACCTGGACTTTGTGTTTCCCAAATATAAGACATTCATTTTGTGCACAAAATTGCAACAAATAAACAAAGTAGCAGTGCCACCTAATTGGTCATTTAGAAACAAGGAGCAGAGGTATTATGAACAGCAGAGTTAGTTGTTGGCCTGGTTAGCATCACTGATTTAAGTTCATAGTTTTCCAGCCCTACGGAACACACACACATACATGAGCCGCCACGGCAGTTCAGTGGTTATGGTGCTCGGCTGCTGGCCTGTTAAGACACGGGTTCTATCCTGGCCGCGGTGGTTGCATTTCGATGGAGGCAAAATGCTACAGGCCCGTAAATGCAAACTGCATGCAGGAGATCTAAAGAATGAGGACAGGTTCCAAACTTGTCAAGCACTGCAGTGATTGTACAGAGATTTTCAAGTGTGAAGATCCTTAGCAGAAGCAAGCCACTTGTGAAGGGACAGAGACGCATCATATTAAAAAAGCTGGTTCACAATGTGCGAGCAATACTTCAGTTGTATCATATAACACAGAAATGATGTTTCTTTCATAGTTTCGATGATAAAGGTGTGATAAGTTTGTTTTTTTCCTGCTCCACTGGTCTGAAGGCATTTAAGCAGTGTCTGCGCCGTTAAATAACCAGTTGTCAGTGAGTGCTGTGTTTTATCCTTCTTCCCAACTTCAGTAAAACGGCAAGTTGAAGAAAACAGCGCAGCAACAGGCACAAGAAAGAAGATGGGACAGGTGCTGACCAGCAACTGAAGGTTTATTGAAAAGGAACACTTAAAATATACTCTCTTCACAACCAAGAGCGTGCATGAGCTGCGCGAACAACACTGATAAGCTATCAACTTCAGTCATGGTGGTCAAGATTCAACAGTTCACAGCCATGAACGGCCATCCGTCCTTGTTAATGATTGTGAACTATTGTATCCTGACCACCATGACTGAAGTTGACAGGTTATCAGTGTTGTTTGCGCAGCTCATGCACGCTCTTGGTTGCGAAGAGAGTATATTTTATGCATTCCTTTTCAATAAACCTTCAGTTACTAGTCAGCACCTGTCTCATCTTCTCTCTTGTCCCTGTTGCTGCGCTGTTTTCTTCAAGTATCCTTCTTCCCTTCTTTGGTCATGCACCGTTGCACTGGAAAACTACAAATTTAAAGTACTCTCAACATTTGCCTGAACAATTTAGCACGTCTAAAATATGCTTATCTTCTGGTAGCCTCCAGCTGCTCACAATGATGGTCTCTTCTAATTCATGATGTGACAAGCAAAGCTGCATCCCTGCAAAAAAAAGAAAGAACCAAAAATTTCCTAATATAAGCATCTTGGTGGGCACACGTCTAATAACAAATCTTTTACAATCCTCAATGAGCACAGACATTGGACAGCTCTGTACAAAGAACTTATGTCCAGTCACTTAGCTCAAACCAAAATAGTGAGAAAAAAATCCGCCCTTCCCTGGCAGCGTGAGCATATTTTAACAGCCTGAGCAACAAATTGTTCTGAAAGTGGCTAAAAATGCATTCATTACAAAAAAGACATCGACTATTCATGCCAACTAAAATTCCTCAAAAGCAAGCAAATAATATACAAACAAAAATTCCCATTCCCGCATCTCACAGCAATGGCCAGTGCTGCTGTCTGGTTTGAATCCTGCCTTACAAGCGGACCTACTGGTGTCAGCCATGGGGACGGCCATTCAATTGCTTAAAACCACAAGGGCGTTTGTAGATGAAGACGCGGCTGGAGGTGGTTGCACATCACTCCCTTTGTCTTCCCTCAATTGTGCCATGGCAGGTGGCCGACAAAGTAAACTGAGCGAAGAGGGCAGGCCCAGCCTATAGTCTTTTTCAGCCTCACTGCTGTGCACAATTTGAAAGGCATAGTTGCTAACGGCCGATTCTTCGTGGGCTACATAAGCTAGATCACAAACTGATGATGGGTGCAGGGGTCAAGTGGATGCAGCTAGCACAGGAAAGGGCTAATTTGGGGAATATGGGAGAGGCTGTCGCCCTGCTGCGAGTATAGTCCGGCTGATGATGATGAAGGATGATTGAATTCCAATGAATATTTCACTTTTCTTACCCTTGGTGCAAATCGCTGCACAGTCCCATAAATGTTGGTTATAAGAGTATACATCTGATTAAGAATGAGAGGGAAAATACTACACTACTGGCATGATGCAGCAGCGTCAGTGTTAAGTGAAAGAATAAATTCTGGTTCCTTGCTTACAATGTCGCTGGATCTATGCTATCTTCCAGTAGAATGCATGAGAACTGGTGTAATGCCCTCGCACAAAGTGCAGACGTTAAGGAACATGCACAACTTGTTCTTCCAGAGAACGAAAAATTCCAAAGTAGTGGTAATGACCATCGCTCATCACTGCTGGATCACTATGCCTCTGCGTCTTTAGTAATTTTTTAGAATCCGTGGGTAACTCTGGATGGTATGGCTTCAGCACTTTAAGCAGGAAATGCAGGTGAGAAGCAGGCAATTGGCTATTAATTGCCCACACGCGCAAGTCGTGCTCTAGACATTGAGTAGCGGAACCAGACTCAGGTGTCATCCTATCTTCATAACCCACCAACTCCTCATTGTCAGAAATTCGCGACAACTCTTACGTTGCACTTTCTATGTCAGGGATGCTGCTAGCGGTGCTAAAATCTGACAAGTGAGAACTGCGGCTTTCAACTGCGTCCTCGACCGGCGCTGATAAAGAGGATAAAATAACATTATGCGATGAAAAGGCATCTTGAAACTGTTCTGCTCCTGTTGCGCACAATCTGCTGCCATGACCATTATCAAGACTGACAACTGCCAAACAGGGTAGCATTTCGTGATGCGTACCCGCAAAAGCCGGCTCTCACCATCGTGGGTACCCTTGACGAAAACAGTTTTCTAGTTCGTCGTGAACAGCCTCTGCTGTTCTTCGGCGTCGTTGCCGAAATGACACCTCGATTAGCGAACACTTCATTCTCTTCATGATACAACGAATGCAGCACTTTATCAAACTATCACGCAGGGCATGGGTAACATATATACACTACTGGCTTTGTGCCAACCAACACAGGTCACAGCACAACAATGCAAGTCTAGAAATCACTCACCATTGAGGTCATCCTCTGGGCAAGCCTTTGTTGTTTCAGCTGAATTCCAGTGAAACCACAACGAAACACAGCAGTGCGGGCACGACGACCGCCAAAAAACTGTACTAGAAGAACAAAAAACGTGAAAATCTTGCCATGACTGCCGCTGACACGCGAGTTCTCGGACCAGCGCACGCCGCAGGATTGGAATTTGTCTCTCGGCGCGGCCGCGAGTAGCCGCGGTTTGGATTTGGACCATTAGACTGCAGGGCGTCAGTGAAACCAGAACTAAATTTCTTCGGCAGTTTTAATTTTGTCTGCCTGTTTAATTAAAAACAAAGTAATTCCAGCTGTTTAAAAATATTTCAGATAGAAATATATCTTTCTACCTTAGTGTCACCATTTGCATACACACCACATGCAAACTTGCAATCGAAGTAAAAATTAATAAACAAATTAATACTCTCACGGTGAGGGGAAGTGATCTGGTACCGACTTTTCTATTTGGGCTTCAGAAATAGCCAGAGAGGGCAGATTAACCTATAGCATGAATGTTATAGCAATGCCATCGTATGTGGTTCAACATTTATTCATCATTTGACAATATTGCTGCAATGTGAAAAGACCACTTCAGAGCAATGTTATCAGCAAGTTGCTTGGTAACATTGCAGCAACATTATCTAATGTTGAAGAATGTTAGCGCAACATAGTACAACATTGGCAATGTTGTGGCAACGTTGCAGTTACATACTGTGCTACTAGGGATAGCAGCGAGGCTCTATGGTGAGGCAGCTATGACATATAATGTTCACCAGCTGCTGCACCTTTCTAAGGCTACGCGCATGTTTGGCCCATTATGGGGTGCGTCCACGGTTCCTTTTGAAGATGGGATTGGCCGTGCACTGCGGCTTGTGTCAGCAGCCAAGCTGGTGCCTATGCAGGTCGCTGAACGGTGCATAATGCAGCAGTGCTATCGAAGATCAGAAAGAAATTTGGAGCTCCCAGCTCATTTGGCTTTTGCCAAGAAAAATATTGGCGCTTAGCACACAAACAGCTACCAGACATGTGCTCTAGGTGTGCCACACCCTGTTCCTTCATTTCCCGAGCAGCTAAAAATGATTTTCAATTCACACTTTGGCTGCATTCCTCAGATGTCTAGGTACTTTCGAGCACAAATTGGCAGCATTATTATACACAGTTCGGATTATTTGACTCCAAAAAAGACCAGCTCTTGTTATGTTAAAATGGTAGACGGCTCATATTGTTATGTACTTGGAACTTATGAGATTGCAGGCTGTATATATTTTCACTCCCAAAGGCTTCTTGTTTCACCACTTGTATTTGATGTCCTACATATCATGCAGTGTCAGCACCCACCGGCTGATCAGAATAATTGTTTGCACTCCCTTGATGATGTGTCTCTGCAATGTGTTTTCTTTAGTATTAATAATGTTTCATACTTGTGTGAAGTGCCCAACCAGAAGGAAAGAGATTGATCTGGTAGTGATGTATGATGTGCAGTTCATGAAGGTAGTTTCAGTGTATTTTTATTTTTGTATTCCTTTAAGGTAGCTCTTCAGTGTGTTTAACTTTTTTCAAACTTGTGGCCATGAAATTCATTGCAGTTAGCAGCAATTACACCAATCTTCAGATTGTGACGGGAGGTTGCTCCATATTGTCACATTGTCAAAAGTTCGTCGTCAGTTATAAATTCAGCACGGCCACAAGCGGCAGGCATTGTCTTCGACGACCGCCAAGCACGCTTGTTGCTACACCGCTGCCGAGTCGTTCAGTTCTTTGTGGGTGTGAAACAGCCCAACAGTGTTTCTTTGGAAGCCGTTTTGCTGTCTACCTGACTGCCAAACTGCAGCCATCACAACTACGTGACAATATTACACTAATCTCAAAGTTTCTTTTATTCTTGGAACATTTATGCTTCAAAGTATTTAGTGCAAATAATGCAAGAGAGAACACATTGCCATGTATGCTGACAAAGTCTGTTGATGGGATTTATAAGACATAAGTAGAGGCCGGATTTTTAGGCACCAAGAAGGCATGTTTTAGGCGCCAAAAATAGGTGGTTAAGATTTGATTTTAGGCACCTAAAAAGAAAAATAGGCACTATAAACTGCATCAAAATTGCACTTATCAGATCCGAACATCAGCACGCAATATCTGCCATAAAGTAAAAACAGCCGGAATGATTTGAGATCTTAACCATTGTGTGCGAACCTTAGAAGCACTCTTTTTAAAGCTGTCGTGAAGCTTTTCGTACAACACGCATGCTTCAGCAGAGCAAAAGAGATGGTTACAAAGCCTTTTAAAATGCGTTGGCATACCTGGAAACAAACAATTTGCTTGTCGTGCACAATAGTAAAACAAGAGGCCGTGCATTTAGCAATTGACGCAAATGTGACTTTAAAGCATCCGACATGTGTTCAGAGTCATCCTCATAGGAATTAAACTTATCTATTGCAGGCATGCACGGTGCTTTAACATTAATAAATGTGTCGCCATTTGTGTAAACTGCGTTTTATAGTTAGTGGCTCCAAGTGTCGGAAGTCACGCGGACTTAAAATGGTGCTTGCTATTAAAAGGGTCTGGAAACCATAAGTACGAGATGCTAAAAATGTAGCCGCTTAGTGCTGGTGATGCTTTATATGCCGAAAATAATTATATAGTTCAGCACGGGCCTACGTACATCCACTGGGGATTCATAATAAATAAACACCGTTCATATAGTAATCACTGCTAAAGTCATGAAAGCAGTAGCACACAAGCAACGTCTCCATGTTGGTGGGCTCAAAATTGTGCCTCTTCTCATTGAGAACAAGCTTGTAAGCTGAAAAGGAACGCTCCACACCAACAGATGTTACAGAAGTGTGCTTGTAGGAAACCATTTCGATTGAAGGGTTGAGATAATATGACATAGGAGTGACGCCAAAAGAGTGATATTCATACAAGCATCAAACATTGTTTGAGTGCATGAATGTGTTCCGTATGCACGCACGACTGGCACGGCTCTCAGCTGTCCAGTGCGGCCTACTCCAAGAAAACTGCCGCCAAAGGCTATTTGATTAGGATGACATGCAGATGAGGCACAAGGAATGATCATAAGGCAGATTACCAATATGGCAAATTTTATCCAGTTAAACTTTATCCAGCCAGCTTATGGAACAATTTGCAGTCAACTCGAACCCACTGGGAATTATGTGGACGAAACTTACGTACTTCATGTACTTTCCAAAATGTAGCACCATCTGGTCAACTACCATTTTAACGGCCAGAGTTTACAAGCTGTAACTACAAAACGGCAGAAACAGGAAAAAGGTTATTTCGATATTTTTGGCTGATGTGGTTGACATTGTCTACACAGTCGGCGTTGGAGTAGTGTTCACCACACCCAAGTGACGAAGTCATTTAATGTTGCCATGTGTGGGTTCAACTCAAAACCGAAATGGATTCGAAAACAAAGAGAATCTGAAAACAAAACCACAACGTATATCAGGGCCATTTTCTTCAAAATAGGGCATTTTTAGGCACCAACGTTGGAAATCGGCATTTATAGGCGCTCACGCCCAAAATAGGCATTTATGGCACCATCAAATGTGTATTAAACATGTCGTGAACGCCTAATTCATGCTCATATGTAAAAATGGTGCGCCTATGATGCCTTGAAAAAAATAGGCATTTGCCTAAAATCTGGTCTCTAGACATAAGGATATACCTGGCCTTGCAGCCTGATAGTATGATGCTTTGTCATCCTTGTTTTTTCATGTGTTTAAAATGTTTGCTGCTTTTAAGTGTAAAGAATAATGCACGTTCCTGTCCAACATTTATTACTCCCTCTGCTTTGTTGTTGTGGCCTAGTGTGTGTAATAAATCATGTTTGTAGATCACATCACATCACTTTATTTTCCTTAAAGACCCTTTTCCAGGGTGTTACATAAGGGGTGGGGTTTACGAAATGCAGGAATCAACAGTGCTTGAAAATGATGATGAACATGTTATGGCAGTAATATTATGGGGAAGGCCGTTCCAGTCAGCTGCTGCATGAGAAAAAAATGAGTTGGCAAAAACAGTGGTACGGCCACGTGGACGCAAAACTTGGAAGAGAATGATCGACCGATGCGGTGGGACCTACATTGTGGAAGTGCGCAAATGTATGGTTCTTGTTTTAGTGGTGAATAAAAGAACTTGTGAAACAGGACAAGACTGGCTATGCGACGGCGACTAGAAAGATTAGCTAGACCTGACTACGATTTGAGGGATGATATGCTGACATCGTACTAGTATGAGGAGTGCATGAATCTGATAGCCCTGTTTTGAAAAGATTCGATAGCGTGTGTTAAATATTCTTGATAAGGGCTCCAGATGGGTGATGCGTATTCAAGTTTAGTTCTAATGAATGAGATGTACGCTTGTAGTCTTACGTGTTGTGGGGCTTCCCGTAGGTGATGTTTTAAGAAACCTAGTGTTTTATTAGCAGATGATATCAGGTTAGTCACGTGCAAACGCCAAGATAAATCATTAGAAATGGTGACTCCTAAGTATTTATATGACTGGACGAGGTCAGCTGGGGAATTGCAGACTGTGTATTTGAAAACAAGAGGATTTCGACGGCGGGGAAAGGACATGCACTTGCATTTGTTAGAGTTGAGCATCATCACCAACTGGTAGCACCAGTCTTGCACATGGCGCAGGTCTGCCTGAAGGGATTCTTGGTCAGAATGGTTAGTCACTGAGCGATAAATGACGCAATCATCGGCGAATAAGCGGATGTGACAAGAGACATGCTGGGGTAAATCATTAATGTATATGAGGAATAACAAAGGACCGAGAACAGAACCCTGTGGGACGCCAGAGGTTACTGGAAGCGGGTTGGAAAGTTGGTTATTAATGACGACGGACTGAGAGTGATGCGTGAGGAAAGCTTTAATCCATGCAATTATGTTCGGATGTATACTTCAATTGGGAGAGTTTAAGAAGCAAGCGTTGATGAGGTACTTTGTCGAATGCCTTAGCGAAATCTAAGAAAATGGAGTCAGTTTGCAGGTTAGTATCAAGGTTGGCGTGAATATCATTTAGAAAAATGGCTAGTTGAGTTTCGCAGGAGAACCCCTTGCGAAATCCATGCTGTGATGGATGGAAGAAATTATTTGAATCCAAAGATTGCATGATTTGAGAGTAAATGACATGTTCCATGATTTTGCACGGTACACTTGTTAATGAAATGGGGCGATAAGTAAGAGGTGAATCAGTACTACCTGATTTGTGGACGGGAACGACCTTCCCCACTTCCCAGTCGTCTGGAATGGTACCTTCGGAGAGTGATTGCGAGAACAATCCTCAAAACCTCAAAGCCTCAAAACTGGCTGCACTTATTTTTGATGCAGCGTTACATGTTCCATGGGTGTGTTCCGGGAACCAAAATTCTGTTACTGCTGTCAATTAAGTTGCCGTATACCCTAGTGATACGAAGAATTTTTACGCAAATGCCTTTCAAAGAAGGTCCTCCAGCCAGTGGAGCTGGCCAATTGGTGTGATGTGATGGTTAATCCCCATTCACTTAGTGTGACATACAGGGGGCTGGGAATTAACTGCATAGAGATCATGAATCCAGCGTCAAGGAATATGTTCACTTGACATCGCGGTGCTAGGTGGGCGAGTTTAATGTTTTCAACGATACACATCGCCAGAGAGAGAGAGACTCTTTAATGAAATACAGAGAATTTAGCCGGTGTTTCAATATCGCTGGCATGCTACTCTGCGTAGGGAGGGGAGTTTGGGAGATAAAGACTGAAGGAGAGCCGCACATGAGTTGTGCGGCTTCTCATGACAACACAGATGCCTCGAGGGGATTGTACTCACTGCGCTTGGCTTCAACAGTCAATGCAAGTGCAGGGCGCTTTCCTGCTTGGTGAAAATTATTTAAACAGAAACGTCGCGCCATGGAAAAAAAAAAAAATATTTGCGCTGTCGTTCAGCGCGAGCAATTCGCTGCACGTCTTTGCCGCGCTTATAGCGCTGTGCGCTGCATTCAGTCACCTTAATCGCCCGACTGAAAGGTGCGCTGGCGTATGAATTCCTCGTGACTACGAAAATCGGTGCGGGCGCGCGCTCCCGCGTAGAATATGGGCACTGGTTTCGTTGCCCGATCGAGGAAGCTCTGGACGATCGAGCATGCATGCAGCGTCTCCACCTTGCTGAAAGGATGATCGAGGATCGAGGGAAGGCTATGCGTAGTAGAAAAAGTTAATTCCGACTGGCGCAGTTCCTGGCCGGTGTATGCCGCACACAAACATGCGTACGTGTACTGGCTATCAGATAGGCAGATCTGCCCTGATAGCGGGCGGGTTCACTGCACGCGGTGCGCAGCATATGCATAGCGGAAAGGTCGAACATAATCAGTTTTGAGTATGAAGTATGATCGACGTACGTACCGATACCACATTTGCTCTACTTTTTGCGCGCAACGCGCACAAACGCGTTAAGCTAGAATTAATTGTGCAGCACCTTTTAAAAATTCATTCGCCTCAATTGATGGTTCTCCCTAGATTAAAATTAACTGCGCAGCTAACACACATTTTTTTTCACCTGGCCGTAGTTTATGCCGTGCGCCTGGAATCGTCTGCGCCGAGGACGAGTGAAGAAAAGTCAGCAAAGCCGAATAGCGGCCGGCCGTCTTTGCATGCTTCGCACGAAACGCAGAAGTACTTCAGTTATGCGAACCGCTTGGTTGGTACGCATCAGTTGTCAAGTTCACTACGAGACCAATATTGATATATGATATGTGTGCAGTTTTGCCGAAAATGAGCCAGGATCGAGTGAAGCCGGCCGGATGATCCTTGAAAGCTAAGCATATGATCGAGAACGCGAGCTCTACAGCGATTCATGGCCTCCGTGCAAAGAATTTTCAGGCACTATCGGAAGGGCGCGCAGCTCACATATACTTAATGCGTGCTTGCAAGAATCATGCAATTTGCACGAATATTGTATGTGTTTGAGCATACGTACGTGTGTTTCAGATATGTCCCCGCTAATTTCGTAAGCTGCTTTCTGTCCAAATAAATCTCCACCGGTGAGCGGTTGTGCTGGTACAAGGTGTGTGCTACACAAACCGATTAAAACGTACAATTAAGCTTCTTGCCAGTATTATAACTTTCCCGAAGCGATTCGCAGCTATGCCGGTGACGGTCGAAGCTTACGTCGCCCGCAGACAGAGCAGCTGCATGCAGATTTCTGCAGGACCGTCAGAGTCACTCCGGTAAACAGAGCTGCTAATGGAGATGCCTTCAGCACAGTCAGAGCTCGTGCCGGTACAAACAGACGTGCTGACGGAGATCCCTTCAGCACCATCAGAGACGCGCCGGTGCAAACAGAGCTCCTGACGGAGATGCCTTCAGCACCATCAGAGTCACGCCGGTACAAACAGAGCGGCTGACGGAGATGCCTTCAAACCGTCAGAGCCGCGCCGGTGCAAACAGAGCTGCTAATGGAGATGCCTTCAGCCCCGTCAGAGTCGCGCCATTGCAAACAGAGCATCCATGCAGATTCCTTCAGGACCATCAGGTGCATGTAGAGGTGACAGTCAAGAATCCTGTTGGCTCCCTGAAGGAACTTTGAAGGATTTTTTGACCGGGTTGCGTATGCGATGACTCGTTCGGCGCCATCCTGCCACTGTACCAGGACCGCCCCAAGGCCTACGTTGCTAGCATCAGTGTGTATGTCAGTTGCTGCGGCGTCATCGAAATGGGCGAGTATCGGTGGACGTTGCAGGCGGTGGCGGAGCTCCACGAAAGCATCCTCTTGGTCGCTTCCCCACAAGAAGGGTGTGTCGTCTCTGGTCAGCGCTGTTAAGGGTTCAGCTATTTTGGAAAAATCTTGGACGAATCGTCGATAGTAAGAGCACAGTCCCAAAAAAACGTCGAAGGGTCTTTTTGTCAGTGGGACGCGGGAAACTGGAGACAGCAGCGGTCTTGTCGGGATCTGGGAGAACACCGCGCGCGCTGACAACATGGCCGAGGAAACGAAGCTCCTCAAAACCGAAATAGCATTTCTCGGGCTTGATCGTAAGTTGCGCACATTGGAGCGCCCGGAGCACTGTGCGCAGCCGCTCCAAGTGTTGCTCGAAGGTGGGCGAGAAAATGACGACATCGTCCAGGTATACGAGGCACGTCTGCCACTTGAGCCCAGACAAGACAGTGTCCATCATGCGTTGGAAAGTTCCCGGCGCTGAGCATAGTCCAAACGTGAGCACCTTAAATTCGTATAGACCATCAGGCGTCACGAAAGCAGTTTTCTCGCGGTCTCGCTCGTCCACCTCTATCTGCCAGTAGCCGCTTTTGAGATCCAAGGAGGAAAAGAACCTGGCATCACGTAGTCTGTCGAGTGCATCATCAATCCTGGGGAGCGGGTAAACGTCCTTTTTCGTCACGTTGTTCAGTTTGCGGTAATCGACACAAAATCTCAGGGTGTTGTCTTTCTTTTTCACGAGGACTACCGGTGACGCCCATGGACTTGTCGACGGTTGAATGACATCGTCGGCGAGCATTTCGTCCACTTGCCTTTTAATGGCTTCGCGTTCCGTCGAAGAAACGCGGTATGGGCGCTGGCATACGGGTGGTGTAGTCTCGTCGGTGGTAATGCGATGCTTTGCGACAGGCGTACGACCGACCCTGGAGCTTGTGGCAAAACAACCCGCGAAGTCGGTTAGAAGCGCCGAGAGAAGAGCCTTCTGCTCAGGCGCCAAATCGGGATTGATTCTGACGGACGGAAGGACAGGGCATGGTGGGGCCTGGTCTTCAGGGCTTGTCTCCAGGGCGCACACTTGAGGCACCACAGCGAAGTCATGCAGGAAGGCGACAGCCGTGCCCTTGGCGAGGTGCTGCAACTCGTTGGCAAAATTTGTAAGGAGCACACTAGCACAACCGTCTTGTAGTTGGACGAGCCCGCGAGCGATGGCTACTCCTTTCTCGAGCAGCAGGGGTACGTGGCTATCAGCGACACCTTCGTAGTCGTGGAATAAATCATTCCTCACGAGAACTAGCACACTGGACCGGGGTGGCACCATTACGTCGTCGTCAACAAGTCGCAGAGCAGTGAAGCGTGAATCGTCTGTGTCAGTGCGTGCCACGGCCCGTTTCGTCGAGAACGTGACCCGTGATTCGTGGAGGTCAATGACAGCACCGTTCGTGTGGAGAAAGTCAAGACCGAGGATCAAGTCCCTCGAACACTCACGGAGGACTACAAACTCGCCGACGTACACAAAACCACGGATATCGACACGAGCTGTGCACCTGCCGGCAGGGATAATCAGGTGACCCCCATCAGTGCGAATGCTAGGCCCCGACCACCCCGTCAATACTTTCTTCAGTTGTACGGCAAGGGCCAAGCACATGACAGAATAGTCGGCACCAGTATCCAGCAAAGCCGTCACGTCGATTCCGTCAATTTTGACGCACAAATCTGAGGTAGCGCGTCGGATGCTGTCGCTACTCGCTCCCGGAGAAACATCGTCGCGTGGTAGTGGCGCAGGAGGATCTTCACAAGTCCCGGCATCAGCGGCCTTGCCTCCAGAGGCCGCTGGAATCAGTTTTCCCGGCGTGGACTGGGAGAACGGCGTCCGGAGTAGCCTGCGGCTTGACGGGGGCTTGGAGAACGGTAGCGTCGCGGCGACGGTGATCGAGCCTCCTGGTGGCCTGACGTGATGTGGTTCTGGCGCGACGACAGATGGAATGCTATCTCCTGCGGTCGTTCCCCGTTCTGAGGGCACGGGTCGTCCGGCGCGAAACCACGCAGGCCCACGCGGCGGTATGGGCACGCCCTGTAGAGGTGACCAGCCTCGCCACAGTGATAGCAGAGGGGCCGACGATCCGGGGCACGCCACACTTCACTCTTTCGCGGCCGCTGATAGGCTGGCGGAGCGTCGCCACGAGGGGAGCTCGACGAGAGCACTGCTGGAGTCGCGGCAGTGACGTCGTACCCAGGGGCCTGGCGCAGGACGGACGCATACGTGGGCCTTGCATCAGGCTGGCGAGGAACCTCGGAAATCTGGTGCTGTTGTGCTGCCAGGCGCACCTCGTCCCGGATGACTTCGCTCAGTGGCGTGAAAGATGGCGTCTCGGACGGCGTACGGAAGGCCTGCAGTTCCTCTCTGACGACGGATCGGACCAGCTCGCGTAGAAAGGCCGCGTCGATACCGGGAGGCATGGAGATGGGATCAGGCCCGAAGGTGTTGACGTCGCGATTGTACTGGCGGGCTCGCTGTTCCAGCGTCTTCTCCATAGTTGCCGCCTCGGTGAGGAACTCTGCCACAGTGCTTGGTGGGCTGCGCACGAGTCCTGCGAAGAGCTCTTGCTTGACACCCCGCATGAGGTGGCGAAGCTTCTTGTCTTCTGTCATGTTGGGATCCGCGCGCTTAAAAAGGCAAGTCATGTCCTCATAGTACATGCGTACACTCTCGTTGTGGTGCTGGTTGCGCGAGTGTAACGCAGCTTCTGCTCGCTCTCGACGGTCTGCATTCGGAAAAGTGGCTTTAAGATTGCGGCAGAAAGCTTCCCAGGACGTAAACGAAGCTTCATGATTTTCGAACCATGTCCGAGCCGACTCTTCAAGTGCAAAATAGACATTGTGGAGCTTCCGGTTGTCACTCCAGCCGTTGTAACGGGCAACCCGTTCGAATATCTCGAGCCAATCCTCGGCGTCCTCGAACACGTCGCCATGAAACGACGGGGGTGTTCGTGGCTGATGACAGAGGATGTGCGCCGGGAGCGTGGTCTCAGTTGCCATGGCAGCTGGTGCCTCCGAAGGCCGGGGTTGCGTCGCCCTGGTTGCAGCCGGAAGGAGTCCAAATTCAGGGGACGCTCCACGGAGGCGGCGGCCGCGGCGCTGGTGAACTGGGGTGAGATCCGTATTGGTCGGTAGCCTACGCGGGTCTGGAAGCCTACCCCGCACCTCCACCAGATTTGTCACGAATATTACACAGCACACCGAGACACAAGAACTGCTCCAGTCTGCCGAGCGGTCACCAGCAAGAAGACGAACCACTTCTTCTTCCTCGTCACAAGCGAGATGGCGAAGCACTTCTTCTTCGTCCACTTCTGAGCTGTATCAATATTATTCAAGAGACATGTTTTGGGTAAAGTTTCGCATGGATATCCCTCTAAGAAAACAGTGAAAATATTCTCATCATTAGGGCCTCGCATAGTGCCGCTAATTTAGATCAAGTGAATGACACAGAATTCTAAACTGTCAGCTTGGGGTTTGAGCGTGAGTAAATGTTCTGAGCTGTTAAAAGATTATTTTGGCGTGTAATGACTGTTTGTAAGATAGAAGCACTGTCTTGTTTTGTTTAGTATTCGTGCATCAGTGTGGTATGTTTATGTAGTGTGATGCAACGTCCGTTGTTACAAAATAGAGTTTTTACGGTAATGCTGGCAGAATTTCGCTAACGATGCTGTCATTCTAATGAGAAAAGTTTTGTAGTGGCGGTGCGTGCGCAGAAATTATCGTACGTAGATTTTAGATTTTAGGTAGCAAAGAAAGCATAAATCCCATTTGATCTTTAAAAGCCTCGAACAAGCCATTCTGCACTGCCGCATTGCACCAGTGCGGACATATGTAAACGGAGCATGCTATTCTGTGCTAACTTCCATCAAGCCTTCCCTATTACACATAACGAAACAGTATTTTTCTACGAAAAAGCACACTCGCTTTCGCTCTCAGCCTGATATCCGACAACTTCCACTTTCAATTAGGAAAGACATAGAATATTTTAGAAGATAACTGCTGTTCGGTTTACGTTTTTCCCCACCTGTACATCTCAGTGTATTTTTCACGCACAGGGGATGAGGCCTAATGTAGGATACAAGACAAAGCTGTAGTAATTTCACCGATGTGAGTGCGGCCATGAAAACAATCGAGTAAAATTATCTTACGAGCGAAGTTACCTCAACAACTAACTGGATTTTTTGTACCCCTTTCATGCTAGACATAATTGGGGCCTCCGGAGAGGGAACGAACTTCTGTATTATTATGCGTCGCAAAGCACGTCAAAACCAGAGGAGGGCCATTTGGCTTAATATGCAGCAGCTACGTTTAAGGCTAAGCTCTGCTGCGGGTGAATAACACTGTCCGATGTTTTCATGACAGTAGTGAGTAGTTGTGAAGAAAAGTGAAATGTGGGCAAATGCGCTCAAGAGTGCTTACGTATCACAAGGGGGAAGCCGCCCGCTCACCATGATAAAGCACTCGCCGCGTGGTGAGACCTATCCCGAGGCCACACAGCTGGCAATTCTACCTCTGCACGGCTCTACGCAGCCGCCGCCTTACCGCCGCCGCACCCCTTCTGACCAGCGCGCTACATTTCTGAAGGCAGTCGCCACTGTACCGCGGACCTCTCCGCCTTAATGGTGGCGTTAGTGGCGGTTTCGTGGTTTTAACATGCACCTCTCATAGGAGAGGTGCAGGGTTCGGTTTCTATTTCCGTCGGGCGCTCACCGGTGATACAATGGGGATACGCTTTTTCCTTGGCCTGGTGATCTGAGGTTAACTGCTTGGAAAATGAGGCTTTGACCTTAATTTGCGCAAGCGCGTAATTGCTTGCACCTTAGCGCTCGTTGACCAAACGACGCCCTTGCCCCATTAAAAAATTGCCGTTCATCAGAATCATCGTATTGTAAATTAATTTCAATGCCCGCTTTGGAATTACATTTAATCTAGATATCTTGCTAAATGCTTGAATCATACTTTTCTCTGGGCCGAGAAGGGCACACGTTGGAAACTTCAATGCGCTCCCTGTCGGTGCATCTCCGTAAGTAAAGTGAAGACGATTCGCTTTGCTCCTCTGTTTGTGAGAAAGTTATGGACGCTGGTTTCTTGGCTTAAGTGGTTATAATCAATGGCTAATTGTGCATCTTACGGAACACGGTTACGAGCGTCAACACAGCACCTAAATTCTTCTAGCAATAAAACAATCCTTGGGCTCCTTCTATGCTCACACTCTTTAAACTTTTCGAACGCAATTTTCGGTAAACAGTTCATAGTGCGCTATTGCGCAGTGACCTAACGGTGACTTCACATCCACTTTTCTTATCTGTGTAATTGTAGTGAAGTGCACAACTTTTCTCCATTTCATTATTGTCATCTAGTGCATTCTTGTATTACGTCATTCCTTTGAAGCACTGGGGAGATGCTGGAACACTTTAGCAGCAACAAACGTCAGCGCCATTTCAGCGCATGCAAACAAGAAGGAGATTATTTGATAAGAGCTCCGTTTTCTCCGCGCTTATAAAAACAGTGTAAGCTTACCATTCTTCTGCGGTGTGGCTCCAAGAGCGACTGCGATGAGGCAGGTGACCAAAACTGTGTAGAGCGACATATTGCTTTGTGTCGTCTGAGGCTGTGAGGGTTGGTGCGCTTTTATATGTGATACACGTTCCACAAAAATATCGCTGCTGTATTCATTTCTTTTTTGGAAATAAAGAATGGCCTATAAAAAAATAATAAACTGGGTCTAAAATTCACTTGAAAAACTTCAGTCGCGACACCATAATACGTAGAGTTCTGGTTTTACCTTCTTTCCTTTATGTCACAAACAATAGTTACGTGTCCACCAAACCAAAAAGAAGGGCAGGTTTCCAAACCAAATCCGTATGTTTTGGCACTGAAGCTGTCTGCTCCACAAAAATCCAAGGTTATTTTTAAATTGATTACTTTGCACTAAGCGCCGAGCACGTGGAAACAATAGAATCTATTCTTGAATACAGAGACACTTGTTCTATTCTCCGAATGCATGTTAACTAAGCACAACAATGAATGCAAGATTGTTAGCAACGATTTTTTTAAAACAATTCCTCAGGTTGGGGTATCATAGACAACCGCATACCAAGTTTGCCTGATTTTTACTACCTCCGGTATAAGTGATCGTATTTCGTTGCTAAGCATAAAACAGGCGACGGCCTGAATAATACATTACAACCAAACCTGGCTAATTTCATAGTAGTCATGAATGAAGTCACAACCACAAATTGTATTAATTTCCAGATGTGCCGTGTGAATGCCTTTGAGAAGTGAACGAAATGAGGGGTTTCGGTCTGCATTGGTCCGGAATCCCATCTGGACGCTTTTCTTCCTTCTCTCCGCTCTCGACATAAGCGCTGACTCTTGTGTTGAGAGGTGACGCTCAATGTTAAAATCAAGACATGGGCATACCAAGCTTTTTAAGGCAAAAAACTTTAACGCCTCGTCGTTGTGGGCAGAAGGTTGTCAGGTTGTCAGCAGAAGCTTCTCAGCTAAGTTGTCACGCTTTTCGCGTGTGTCCTCAGCGATATGTGAGACAGTTACTGCGTAACTTCCTTGCCTCAAATACAACTTTTATTTTCTTGACTCCGGCCTCTGTTGCCCTTTCTTCTTTCTCTCTCACTTCTTCCTTTCCTCTACAAACTGATGATGGGTTTCCAACGAGGTATGTGAAACAGTTACTGAGTAATTTCCTTTCCACAAACACAATTTTCACCTTCTTCATTACGACCCCTCTTTCTCTTTGTTCTTTCACTCCCACTTCCTCCCTTCCTGTACGGTGTGGTTCAGGCGTCCACCGAGATGACAGAGAACTACAGCGCCATTTCCTTTCCCCAAAAAGCGCTGTGTTCAAAGAGCAAGGCACCGCGCCGAACGGGCGGTGGCGTTCAGGGGACTCCATGGCAGCGCTACAACACGCTGTCGAGTTCCACTCTGAAAGGCGAAGCTTAAGCGTCATTAATTAGCAGTTATTAGTATTTAGTCATTAAAATAATTATACAATTATGATTAATTCGTCATTAATTAGTAATTAGTCAAACATTATGTGTGACGTCATCTAGTGGTGTCGTCACCAGTGCCACAGAGGCAGTCAAAGTGGTACAAAAACGCTTTCGCCTCTACGCACTTTAGGCAGTCAAAGTGGCCCTGAACTTTTTCTTGTTGCTGCCGCGCCCTGATGCGGTATCCTATTTCTAAGTAAAGCCAAACCGTGTCTTTCAACTTCAGCGCTCTTGAAAAGCAAAGAAGGAAACTCTGAACTTATCAAGTTCGAACGGAATATCTTCGCAAAACTATAAATCTCATCACCAGCGGCTGTGTTCCAAAAGTGCGATAATTGACCTAATGCAGTTATACCTTCTGCTTTCTGCGGTTACCTTGTGCATTGTAGTATTATTGTGCGTTGCAATTTATTGCAGGGTATTTGCCAGCACAACATACAACGAACTGCCGAGACCAAGGAGTCTCGTCTCAACCGGGGCAAATGTTTAGTTTTTATTGGCTAGAACTTATATTGGTGGTTCCCTGCATTTAGCCATCGTGTGTTTTTTTAGTCTGTTTTGTGGCAGGCTGCTCATCTGCCCACCGAAGCGCGACCGGATCGCTGGATCCTGGGCCGTGCGGACTACCGGACACGGTAATGTGAAACGACTACTGTGCCATCGCTTTTGCGCATGAAGCGTCGCTGTTTTTTCCGAACTCTGTCCTCTCACGGCACGAACCACCGCCAGTGGTAATAAATGACCGCGGCCGCAAATTCAGGGCAGATATCATAGAAATGTTGTTACGTTTGTGCGTGATTACTTACTGGCACTCAACGCCATATCAAAGGCAGACAAACAGCTTGACAGAACGCATAAACCGAAAGCTGTCCAACATACTTGCCATGTAGGCGGACTCTGACCATAAGAACTCGGACACCATAGTGGCCTTCATCGCACACGCCTTCAATACCGCCGCACATGAAACGACCGGATAGAGCTAATTCTACCTCTTTGTACGTTCGCCCCCCTCGCTACACCATGAACACTATCCTGCCATTTTCTCTAAGTGACAATCTCTGTATCAGTGAGATATTGTCTTCAGCCGAAGAACCTCGTCGGATTGCTCACCAGCGATCCATTGCTTCTCAAGAGTGATTCGAGGACCACTACTACAGCCACGAGCGGCATGTTATCTACACACCGGGCGATATTGTCTGGCTTTGGCGTCCATCCGGCGCCGCGGCTTGCACCAAAAGCTATTGGCCCAATACGATGACTCTTACGTGGTTGTGGCCAGAATTAGTGACCTCACATATCGGATTGCGCGCCTCACCATCTGGTCGCCTTTTCGCCGTTCCGTCTGATATTATTTATTTTATTTATTTACAATACTGCTGGTCTTATTGCAAGACCGTAGCAGGGGCAATTAGTACAGTGCAAAAAACAAATATAAACATATTATTCAAAGGCAGCAAACATGGCATCAAAACAAAGGTAGGGAAAAGTGAATTGGCCATAGCAAAAGGATATACAGAACAGATCTTCGACAATGGTAGGCACAATTTCAAAATGCACTCAAAATCGCATACATGACAAGTTAGAAGGGGTTGTCTTCTTGCCTAGATTTGCAGTCACGGTTGCTGCATCGCCACTGTGCATTACGACAAATGCTCTATCTGTGACACGAATGATGATAAGGATTGAGTGCAGGTTATGGCACGATCCAAGCGATTCCATTCACTAATGGAGAGAGGGAAAAAGGAATGCCTAAACGTGTCATTATGGCACATATACTCGGTTAGTGTGTTCGTATGTTTGTGCCGTGAAGGTGGCGATTGTGAGTACGTCACGTATTTTTTCACATCTATCCTGTACTGCTCGTGTAATAATTGAAACAAAAATTTTAAGCGCGCTTGTTTTGCTCTTGCGGATAATGTTTGGAGACCGGATGAAGCTGCAAGCAATGTTGGGGAATCTGTGCGCTTCTATTTATTGTGAATTATTCGTAGGGCTTTGCGTTGTATAGCCTCAAGTTTTGTGATGTTAGTTATTGATTGGGGGAACCAGACTGTGTTCGCGTATTCTAAGACTGGCCTTACAAGGGTTTTGTAGGCAAGGAGTTTAGAAGATACTGGTGCGGACCGCAAGCGTCTCCTGATAAAGAGAAGTTTCCGTAAAGCAGTAGACGTGATGTTAGCAATGTGAGAGTCCCACCTCAGGTCAGAAGACAGCGTAATACCTAGATATTTATGGTGTTTAGTTTTCGCTAATGGAACGCCGTTTACAGAGTAAGAAAAGCAAAACGGGAATTTTTTTCTTGTTACTGTCATACAAACGGATTTTTTAGTGTTTATTGTCATTTGCCACGTGTTACACCGTTCTGTTATTTTTTTTAGAGAACT
Organism: Amblyomma mixtum; assembly: GCF_055824585.1. NCBI lineage: Eukaryota > Metazoa > Arthropoda > Arachnida > Ixodida > Ixodidae > Amblyomma > Amblyomma mixtum. The sequence continues at coordinate 152,876,140 of NC_143021.1, read as the reverse complement.
GTTTAACGACAGATGGTCTTCGCGGTTGTTAATAGTTTTGTAAAGAATGCAGTCATCTGCGAAGAGCTTAATGTTGCAATCAATGTCATTAGTTATGTCATTGATGAAGAGCAGAAATAACAATGGACCAAGGACTGATCCCTGAGGAACGCCCGACGTTACTGAAACTGTTTTGGATGAAACATACTCAAAAACCACAAACTGAGACCGATTTGACAAAAAATCTTCTAACCAAGATAGTAAGTCGCCTTCCCCGATAACAGTTTTTAGTTTTCCTAGCAACTTATTGTGTGATACAGAGTCGAATGCCTTTGAAAAATCGAGCAATATTATGTCTGTCTGGCTACAGTTATTAATATTAAGTGCTAGATCGTGTACAACCTCTGTTAGTTGAGTAACGGTTGATAACCCGCGTCGGAATCCATGCTGATGGGGTGTCAATATACTATTGCGCTCCAGGAATGCGGTTATGTGCTTCGAAATTATGTGTTCCAAAATTTTACATGATGTACTTGTAAGAGAGATTGGCCTATAGTTTGAGGGTGAGGTAGTGTCCCCTGATTTATGAATAGGTATGATCTTTGCCGTTTTCCAGTCTCTGGGTAGCCTTGATGATGAAATAGACTTGCGAAAGATAATACCAAGGTACTTGCTACACCATTCGGCATATCTTTTTAAAAACTCATTTGGAATATCATCCGGACCTGTTGATTTTTTTGGATCTAGGTTCAGCAGAAGATTGAAAATCCCGTCATCGGTAATTCTGAGAGGTTCAATGTTTAGTAGGGGCAAATTGCAGGAGTCGGGGATGATGCCGTTATCTTTAGTAAAGACTGAAAAGAAGAAATCGTTGTACATATTAGCAGTATTGGCCTTATCTTCTACAGAGAGACCGGACTGCACCGTTTTATGGCCACGAAAATGGCTCCAAAACCTGTGTGGATTATTTCTCAAAAAACTTGGGAAAGTTACGTTGAAGTAGTAGTCTTTCGCTTGTTTCGTGACCTGTTTGAGCTTTTTAACGGCACTGCTTAATTTAGATTTCCTCAAATGACTACCACCTTTGGTCTTGATAGCTTTGCGTAACCTCTTTACATGACGCTGCGCGTGAATGACGTCTCTAGTGATGCAAGGGTTATTTTTAGCGATGCGTTTGATCTTGAGCGGGACAAAGTTAGTCATACAGTACTGTACAGCGCGTTTAAAGATAAGCCATGTAGTGTCTATGTTTGTAGATCTATCTGATGCGCTCTCGGCAAAGCTGTCGAATTCATGGTCGAGATAAGTTAGGATAGCTGCGTCGTCTGCCTTTGCAAAGTTTTTTATGGTGGTGGTTGGACAGTGGCATGTCATGGTGCATTGTAGCGGTAATTCACAAACTGGGATTTTATGGTCTGAGATGCCTTCGATGACGTGGGTTGCAACACGATGGACGGGGAAATGTTCACTGATTAAAATCAAGTCAAGAATGTTTTTGTTGAGCCTTGTACGCGTGTAGGATCGAGAACTATTTGATGGAGGTTAAAATTTATCATCAAATTAATTACAGCGTCGGAGATAATTGAAGTGTGATGCATGGTAGTCCAGTCGACATCTGGTAGGTTAAAATCGCCCATTAGAATGATTCGCGAGTTACAACAGTATTGCTGGAGGAAATCTTGAATTACCGATATGCATTCGTGTCCAGAAGAAGGGCTCCTGTAGAAGCTGCCAATTATAATGTTAGTGTTGTTGCAAATAACTTTGCAGAAAACAGCTTCAGCGCCGGTTACTTCAGGAAGCATGACAAATGGGATGCGCTTTTGTATCATAAGTGCCACGCCACCACCGCGGGAGGCGCGATCCTTTCTGACAAGTTCGTAGTTCGGTGGAGCAATTTCATCGTCGCTGACATCTTGGGAGAGCCAGGTTTCAGTAATCGCAACTATATCTGGTTCGTGCTCAAGCAGAACAGTCTCTAGGGATTCGACTTTATTTATAACGCTTCTCGCATTGATATTGATAACCGTTAATTCTTTGACCGTGCTCCCCGTCGAGTCATTGGTGGGCTTAGATCGGTAGAGTTTTTTTCCAGAGATGGTTGTTTGGTCTTCCCATCATGTTCCTTCAGAGGTACTCGATTATTCTTCTCATAGTCCCAGACATATGCACGGCCGTTGATGAATAACTTGTCGAAGGCCAAGGACACCTTTTCTTTTCTTTCGCGTTCTTCTTTCGCGCTCGCCCAAAGATTTTTCCTGATTTCACGAATTCTGGGGGAAAAATCTTCGCCAATACAGAATCTTGTGTCCTTTAGCTTCCGACCGTTCTTCAATATAGCTGTCTTCTGTCTCGAATCTAATAGTTTAAAGATAACCGGGCGGATCTTGTTGCTCTCTGGTCGTCCTAATCTATGAATTCGTTCGATGGCGACCTGGTCAAGACCCAGAGTATCTTGAATAATTTTTGTGTTAACAGCCTGCTCTAGAGTTTCACTGTTCTCTTCATCCTCCTCTTCTAAGCCATACACTATTAGATTCGATCTTCTGCTCCGGTTTTCCAAATCGTCAATCCGTCTTTCTAGTGTATCAATAATTTATTCATGCGGGAAACTTCATTCTGGCAAGACGTAATCTTGGTTTCTAACACTGACAATACATCCAGTTTCTTATCTATTTCTGTGAGTCGTTTTTCTTTTATGTCTTTTATGTCGCAAGCAATGTCCTTTAGTTGTTTTGCAATCTGCGCAAGTTCAGGGCCAGGGTTAGTTTCCACATCACCTCCTAAAAGCAACAATTTTCCAAGAAACACTGCAGTATCGTGCACTATACTCTGAAGTTGCGGGCACGGCAGCACTAGTAGAAAGCGGTCATCTGAACGGTAACAATTTCCAAATTCTTTTCTTACCTGCACAATGAAGGCAAAATGATTATTCCACCGCATGCCAGTAGTGCCGCCGTGCCCAGTGACATCGTGATGCTCGGGGAGGCAGTATATACTGTTGATCTGCGGTGGCGCTGGTAACGATCTGTGCGTGCAGTGGTCCGCGCATGTGCCCGGTGACGATCGGTGTAGCCAGTTAACATCCAGATGCGGTGTCAGCGCGTCTCGCACGTGGAACTTGGCGGTGGTGATTCCGCGATCGAAGGCATTTTCCTCGGGCAAGTGGCTGATGCTGGCGCTGGTCGGAGGCAGCGCTCCGATGACCATCTGCACAATGAAGGCAAAATGATTATTCCACCGCATGCCGGTAGTGCCGCCGTGCCCAGTGACATCGTGATGTTCGGGGAGGCAGTATATACTGTTGATCTGCGGTGGCGCTGGTAGCGATCTGTGCGTGCAGTGGTCCGCGCATGTGCCCGGTGACGATCGGTGTAGCCAGTTAACATCCAGATGCGGTGTCAGCGCGTCTCGCACGTGGAACTTGGCGGTGGTGATTCCGCGATCGAAGGCCTTTTCCTCGGGCAAGTGGCTGATGCTGGCGCTGGTCGGAGGCAGCGCTCCGATGACCATCTGCACAATGAAGGCAAAATGATTATTCCACCGCATGCCGGTAGTGCCGCCGTGCCCATGTGCGTAAAATCATTAATCATTATGTGCGTAAAATCATTAATAAATATGTTGAAGAGTAAAGGTAATAGTATAGAGCCCTGAGGTACACCAGCCTTCACGTGAAGTTTACCACTTGCGTTTTTAATCTCGTCTAAAACAACCATTTGCGATCGCTCGGTGAGGTAGTTCTTGAGGACATCGGGAAATGGACCTTTGAAACCGCTAGAATAGAGTATCTGTAGAAGAATTTCGTGATTAACTGTGTCGAAGGTTTTAGATATGTCTAGAAACAAAGCAACGAAAAACAAATTTTGATCAAAAGCAGAAAACAGTTCACCCGAGTTCAAAACAGTTCAACAGTTAATCCGTGGTATGGTAGCCCAGAAGGGCCACCGTACCACGACCAGTAATGAAAACGAACTGTCGAGGCGACAGAAACGAAAATTTTTCAACAAAGGATGATATGGTTTTCAAAAGAATTTTTTTCGATAAAATGGGAAAATATGGGCAACATCGGAATGGGTCGATAGTTCTTCATGTCATCTTTTTGTCCCCCTTTGAAAAGACGCTTACCTATCGCAGTTTTAAGCTTTCGGGATGCACGAGAGAGAGAGAGAGACTTTTTAATGAAATTCTCAGAGCTCTGACCAAATTTATCCTTGAAAGACTTAAAATTTGGGAGTTGGCAGCACGTATTGTCCATGGCAGTTAGACAATTTGATCCAAGTTGGCTGGTCTGATTATTCGGAGACGAGCTTTCGGTCTTCTTCGCGAAGATCTTGCCACGTTTAACCCAGACAAATTTGTGCTCCTTTTGCTTAGCCCTGGTCCTTGCACGCCAGAACAGATCTCGCTTCAGTCCAGTCAAGTTATCTTTAAAAAATATCGTTTGGGTCTTTCCAGGCTCGCAAAGATTTCCAAGCTTCCGGCAGGCTTCGAATAACTTTTCTCTGGAAGCAATGGAACTGAAGCGCATAAGAATCCTGGGGATAGAATCACGCCTGCCCGGTAGACGAGGAATTGCTTCAACCTCCGACAGAGAAAATTTTGCACTTCTAGTTTTCCAGCGATCTCCCTAAGCACTTCCTTCAGATTTTCTTCCGCTTCTTCTTTGAGGCCATGGATTTCCATGTTCATGTTGCGACTGTATTGTTCACTCTCATTAGGTTCAGCTTGTATCCGCTCCAGCTGTTCTGCTTGAGCCTGGAGAGTTGTTCTCAGTGCGGACATTTCTTCATCTCGAGAACGTGCTTGTTCCTTGGCTGCCTTCATTTCAGCGGGAACTGAATCGTACTCTCCCGACAGAAAGGTCACTGAGCTCTCCAGTTCATGAGCTGTTTTGGTTAATTTGACCACGTCGGTTAGCAAAAGCAGCAGTGAATCAACCTTCGAATGTAGCTCCGGTAAGCATTCTAGGCTCTTTTTGATGTCTTGTAGTTCCGAAACAATGCCGATTCCACCCCTGTACCCTCATCGGCCTCGGCAGCGTCAGACAGAGAGTTGGAACCACCTACGCTTTTTCTTGCCGCTCTCCATGTCTTACTACCCACACGTCCCGTTTTGCGGTACCCATTGCGTTAAAGGTGTTTGGCGCAATTCCAGAACAATTTTGGCCCAGATGGTAAGAGTAATTAAATCTAGTACAGGTCATGAATTTTCCATCTTCGGGTAGTGTCTGGAGAAAGGTGACACAATCTTCCATTTTTATACAGGGGAAAGCGTACACAGGGCACACACAGGGTGCAGTCAGCGGCAAATCAAAATTTGAGCTATACCAGCCAAAAAAATGACACGCAACCTTTTGAGATACAAATGTCAGCGTTGGGCCACGCACTTGCCGCTGACTGCAGATGATCCCCGTTGTCCGCTGGCTTATGCAGTTTGCTGGGAGAATTCTTGTTTTCAGACGAGTTGGCCGCTTGTCGCCTGAATGAGCTGAATGACCAGCCCCGATTAAGATGATAGCAGCGTCCGGGGCATCAAGACGGCAGCATCCAGGTCACCGTCTGTTGAGATACGAAGTGTCACCGTTGGTCTACGCACTCGCCGCCGCCGAGTAATAATAATAGCAATAATAATAATAATAATAATAATAATAATAATAATAATGTTTATTGCCACTTTGTAGCTAATACAATAAGGTTCAGGCCCGTCAAAGCCAACAAGAGGCTTGTGTGACTGGGCCCGGCAGTTACGGCCAGGACTACAAAAAAGGCAATAGATACAGTAACGCTTCTCTTTACACCCAAACGAGAGCAAAAAAAAACAAACAAAAATTGGAAAACACAGGTTAAGAGCACAAGTATTCAGAAATTCAACTATAAACCCAGAGTATACGTGCCGTTGGGGCTCTCAAGGCGCCGGACTCACCACCTACCCTAGGTGTTCTACGCCGGTTGCAGAGGTGGATGCTCGCCACCTGCTGTGGACGTGTGCAGGAATAACAGCTTCAAAAACACGGATTTATAGCAAGTGCGACGAAAGGCAACAAAGGAGGAGGATTAATCCAAATGCTGACTGGCAGCAAGAACATCAGAAGCCTTCTCCAGTTCGTGCCCGAAAATACCTTACATGAATTCCTGCAGCATACTAAAACCCAAATTATTCCGTTATGGCAGGTGTGTGTAATAAAAAAAAACCCTACTTCTCCAAATACTGAGACGCTCCTTGGCCAACCCAACCGCCTTCAAGTTGCCATTTGAGCTTTCTGTACACGGGGCATTTGGTGAACACGTAACTGGACATCATGGCACTGTGAGTTTGAGATAACGAAACCCCTTACTCACTGTTTACTGCGAAACTGTGCGTGAAATAAAGCGAAACTGCGTACTACAAAACTATTGCCCCTTGCCATGACACGAGGAACACTGCGTCCTCAGCTTCAGCTTTTTATTGCTGACATAGGCGGTCGGTCTTTCATAGAGGATATAACTGGTGACAACGCAAAGTGTACAAGAGAGGAGAAGCCTCAGGGTGAATAGCCAAAGTGTAGACAACATGATTTGAAGACGTCTGCTCAAGTCCAAACTTTGAAACACTGGCAATCGCTCTGGAGCACTCGCTTGCATTGTTTGCTTTTTATGTATTGTTTTGATGAATTCATTCTTTTCACTTTTTTGAAATAACTACAAACAGCATGTTCAAAACCCCTTTTATACTGACAAAACGGCACACAAAAATGTCGATGAAACTTCGCGTGCTTAACAGTGACGCGCTCGCTGCTACGTAACAGCACAACCAGAACTCAAGTTGGCTCCAAAAAATTTAAAAAGTGATATGGCACAGCAGTTGTTATGATGAACGCAGCGCATATATAACGAGTGAACAGCTCGCCCTAAAACGTACTATAAAATAGCTATCGTCGGCCCAACAAAAAACGCCTTTCCATTCTTACGAATTTCATTTAGGGGAACCGAATAATCAGTGCCTTTCATTTGCTTCTTTCTTTCTCCTGCCTCTGATTTTCTTTATGCTTATGCACGCTGCAATGTCGATCTCGGCAGGAACAGCAGTGAGAACGCTACTTAGTGAATGTTTTTCTTTCTGACTGCGTCAATATTTGCTCGGTGCAAATGACGCGTACATTATCATGGGGATCTTTTTCTCGCTACTGAACCCAAACTTATCACGTCAAGAGCGGAAATGACTCCTTGATGGCCCTTCGGATGAATGTGAGCTTTTTCCCTAGCCAGAAGTACCCGCATGAAGAACAGTATTGACGCAGAGGAGGTGAGCTTTCAAAAGTGTACCACGCTGCCAACCCTAGCGTTTCATTTTCTTCCTTTCTTGGATTATAAAACCGAGGCTGTTACCTAATGAAGCGTCTCTATCACCAGAACTCGTTTATGTATCCACAGAGACAAATATTCCAGACAACGTAAAGACGTCCTGAGTTTGACCTCAGAATGTTCAGGAGTAGTACCTCAGGATGACCCTTATGTAATACCCTGTAAAGAGTCCTTAATGGTCCAACAAATGATGCTGACGATAATTATTACATCCTCAGAATATCTGGAACTGGTTTGCAAGCCTGTCCGTTGGGCTTACTAAAGATTTTTGAGGCAAGTTTGGGGGTGGTTTGAGTAGTACGTCAAGATATATACCAAGAGCTTTTTCTTCACGTGATTGCAGTACTCAAGTTAATAGGCGAGAAGATACCCATGATAAGCAAAACGAAGAGGCACAGCACGGGTTTACTACGCCCACGTCTGCAGACAGCTATATAGCTCTCTGGTGCTGTACTCTGCTCCCTGAGTTGCAAAAATGAGTGCCCCAAAATCAACAGTCGAACCTCATCAGAAGCATGCGATATAAAAAGACTAGGTGCAACAGCAAACATATTTTAAGGCATCTCCTCACGGCAGGTTATTTTTGGGGTGACAAATGCTTCCTTCATACAGCAAACATGATTTAAGACATTACTCAAGGCAGATAAGCTTTGGGATCACAAAGGTTTTCTTCATTAAGTGTTCATGCAGTTAACATGTCACAGACCCAAGCTTGTTTTTTTTTTCGCCTAAAACACAGTGACAAAGAAACCTGGTCGCTGCCCGAAACACCAGTGCCTAACGTGCGCCCCTCGAAACTGGACAACTTTATCCAAGGGACGTTGAAAGATTGCACAGAATCAGTCAATTCGATTCTAATAAAAACAGGCCCATTATTGTTTGCTTTTCCTACTTTAAGAATAAAGAAAACTTGCCCTCAAACGCAACAGAATAGAGGTTCAGATAACAGCATATCTGAAGACTTTTCTTCACACACCCGTATTGCGCGCAAAACACAAGCTGCATTCAATTTGCTGAAGCACCAAACCGAATAAAACTCCGCTATTACAAACTACTTATCGGCGAAGCCACACATGTTTTCGACAACACTTCCCAACAGATAACTTACTCAATCCTTAGCTAGCGTGGCATGCTCCTGCGAAATGCAACAAAGATCGCACCCTGAATTACCTTTTTTACGCTAACGTTAGAAGTATCGTGCCAAAACGTGACTTAAACTGACTTAGACTGGCTAAACCCATCAATAGCCGATAGCGAGCTGTCATCTTGTCTCCCCAACTTCGACATATTTCGACGCGACAGTATCAATAATCGTCGCGGTGGAGTACTAACAGCTGCACGCAACAAGCTGCAGTGCTCTGCTACCAACATTCCATCATTATAGAAACACCGTTCGTATCGTGCAACGCATCGTACGCGCCATTTATTTTCGGAGTTTGTTACCGCCCTACAGAACATGAACCAACTTTCGTAATGTACTTTCACGAGGCCCTTAAGCAAATTACAACTTAACATCCTCACGATCCTATTGACTGTTAGGTGATTTGAACCTTACGCTCCGGCTTCCATCCGACCTACAAGGACCTGAAGAAACTTTACTGTGTCGCCTGTGGCTTGGTGTAGCTTTCACCAACCATTGCTCTTTCTCAATCGGAATGGCTGATAGCCCTACATGTACCATCTGCGGGTATGACGAGACTATATCCCGCATTATTTGTGATTGCCCTGCCAACAGCGCCGAAAGGCAGTCTCTCAGCCGTGCGCTGGAGCGTCTAGATCCACGCCACTGACGGAATCTCGGCCTCTGGCCGCGGCGATCGTCGGCGGTGTAGGGCTCCAAGGCAATGCTGTGCTTCTTGCGATCTTCTGGCCTGCATGATAAGCTGTGACTTAACGAACGCTGACTTTCCATGTGTCTTAAATTTTCTGTGAGTCTCCGTACTCTTTCATTTTTTTTGATCCCCTCATCCCATTCCCCCCGTCTATGGTAGCAAACCGATTATTCTTCCGGCTAACCTCCCTGCCTTTACTTTTATACATCCTCCTCCTCCTTAATCTTCCTGGGATAGTATGTTCTAGTTTGCCAAAAATTTTATCGAACCACAACACCAAAAACAACTTTGAAATTTCACACGTAACGCTAGGATTATCTAGTCTTATTTCTGAACCAACTAGACAGACTGGCCGTTCGTCTGATATCTTTGATTTGTTGCTCACATCACAGCGGGATCGCCTTGCATTCACTACTTACTCTGACACTACCCTGCCCTCAAGCGTACGAGGATCCCATACCTGAATTCAGCTGGTATTTCAGCGCCAAACCGTGCTTCATATATTACCTTGGCGGAGGGACCATACTGGGACCAGTATTGTAGGCAAAGGTAATAATTGAAACCACTTAGTCCCAGTTCGTATCGTAAGGTTGAATATTAGTGGAAAGCATGCTCGAAAGGGCTCCATGGAAGAGTTCTGTGAGGCCACTGGTTTCGGGGTGGTAGCGGATGTTTTTTCGTGGGTGGTATTCGAGGCATGAAGAACTTAGTCAAGCATGGCGTAGAGGAAATCCCTGCCCCGGTCGCTAAGCAGAACAGTGGGGCTCCGTGCCACAGAAGAATGCCGTGCAGAAAACAATGGCCTATCCCTGCAGCGCAGCCTGAGGGAAAGGTAACAAATGGTAGCAGGGAGTCGCAGTTGGCTTGGCTAGGTTGAATTCAGCATCCAGTACCTTTCCTTGACGTTAATATACGTTTTAATCACAAACATTCAACACTCAAAACTTATATCGGGTGCCGTAAGCGCACATATAAGTGACCACTTTCTGATAACATAACTGACCCCTTACGCGTCTCTCCCGCTCGAAGCACAACAAGACATTCCCGTGAGAATAAGCGAGAACTATTTCAGTCTGGATACACAGATAAACATACAGTCTAGATTCGCTCTCAACCGGTACTCATTGTTCAAGGTGTGCGCAATATTTAGGTCCAATGACACATGAGGCATGTTTTTAGCGTCAAGTGTTAGAACTGTCGAGGCAGTTAATATAGCAACTTCTGTAACATTGACCGGCTTCACATACGACCGGTCAAGCAAGTTCTAGATCTTATCTTCACTGAACTTGATGTTATCTTAGTCTCAATTTTCTGCATGGAAATTTTGCGAGCCAGTTACAAGCTGGAAGGGTAAAGGGTTCGCATGAAGGCGATGACAGAAGGGATATCTCTAGTTACAGAGATATTTCAATTTCGAAAGTTTTTTTTTCTAAAGGTCCGAAAAATTGTTCAATTCTTGAGTGAAGAACACCAAGTAATCACACATCCGCAATTTATGTTTGCAAAAGGGCTCTCTACCGAAACTGCATTCTTAACAAAGATTGAAATATTATGAGACGTGTTTGAGCGATAAATATGCGCCATGGGCAACAGACTTTTCGAAGGCCTTAGACACCACTAAGAATAACATCTGTTATCAAAATTTCACACGTTAATGTTTCCGGGGTGTTTTTCTTCAGTTGCTATAATGCTAACTTTAGTGTAACTGCTAGAAATATGTTATCAATAATCATTCAACCGATGTAATGAAAGTTCGCGCATGACGAGCTCCTCAGACATGAGACGTTGTTCTCGAATGAAGCCTCGTTTTTTCGAACTCCAGTGTATAAAGTATTTATCCTCAAAAGGTCTTCCCAAGACAACAATGAATAAAAAGAATTAGTTCCGACCACCTCTATTTTTACACTCGCACTCAAACCTTACTTTTCTAACCAATCAACAGATTACATCCTGGCACAAAGAACCCATTACTGAAGCAAGACACTTCGTTTCGTTGTCTCTTTTGTAAGAACTGAGAGCAGTTTTTCAGCCGGTTTAGGTCACTACAAGCGTCACTTCTCATGCAAGAGAGACTCTCTAGAGTTCCTTTGTATTGTACTTAACAAGTGCGCTTTTATTCTCGTGACGCACATCCACAGCAGCTACTGTTTGTCCATTATGTGCACTGGCGCTTCCGAACTTCAAAGCCTCTTTATTTAATTCTGTTGAATTTGTTTTCACTGCTGCATGTGGGATTTCACGGCCCTGCGAATCAAACAATCCACGCGATCCATCGTAGCTTTTCGCATTTTTTTTTTTTACTCTTTGTCCTGTTACTCTTTTTTATGTCGTTGCTGCGTTTTGTCCACCAGCTAAAGACATCAAGCTTCTAGAGTGGTATATGCGGCCAACACCATTCCTTTATGCTTGCTTAGTGAATGGCGGGTGAGAATGGTTGCGTGTGATGGGTGGTTCAGTATCAAAATGCACTGTGCCCTAATTACCAAGAGGCTCCTCTTCGGACCTGAAACTAAGTCATGAAATGAAATCCATATTCTCAAGCCTTAGGCGTTGGAATTGATGCGGATTTTGATTTGTGTGTCGAGGGCTGCAGTAAAGCAGTAAACACGAATTTATAAAAACGACATCGAAAGAAGCATTGACGGATTATAAATAACGGCGCTTATTGAAGACGGCACTGAGGACGAGACAGACTCCTACGCCTCCTTCTCTGTCGCGTTTTCGACCAGCGCAGTGATTTCTTTTTCAATAGTTACCAGCCAACCCTATTATCCCTCTTCTCATATAAACATATACAAAACGCAATCGTCAGCATACAGTCTAAGAGTGGATCTGAGGCCGACAGGTCCGTCATTGATGCATATGAGGAACAGTAATGGTCCGAGCACCGAACCCTGTGGCACTCCAGATAAAACATCCACAGGCGAGGATGATGCACCATTGATTACCACCTGCTGCTGGCGTGCCCTTAAATAATCTTTTAGCCAACCGAACAGATAGTCAGGGAGACCAAGGCATGACATTTTTTTAGAAGAACGTGGTGAGGCTCAACGTCAAAGGCCTTCTTAAAATCTAGAAAAATAGCGTCTATCTGAAAACAGTCGTTTATCCCGGATGCAATGTCATGAACGAACTCAGCTGCGTTGCACCTGACAGCCCTGACCGAAAGTCATGCAGAGCGGATGTGAAAAAACTGTTGTCTTGAAGGTATTTTTCAAGTCCAGGATAGATTATGTGGTCCAGGGTTTTGCAACAAACAGATGTCAAAGGTATGGGGCGGTAATTGGAAACCTGGCTACGATCACCCTTTTTGTAAACAGGTGTAACATTGGCTATTTTCCAGTCTATAGGTAGTTTCGTGGTCTGTAGTGACTTGTAGAATAAAGTAACCAAAAAGGGACTGATATGTTCTGCACAGTGCTTTAGAATGTAGTTAGGAATGCGCATTTAGGTTTTGTAGCAATGATTTGGCACCTTCATCGGTTATAACCATATCTGGCATTGCATTAACCTGTTCCTGCTGGGGAAATCTGACTGTGCAGCCTGCTCGTGCCCCCCCCCCCCCCCCCCCCCGCCACCGGATAGGGCCGGTGTAGTTTCGGCTACTAGGCTTTGTTCCGATGCAATGCAAGCAGTGAAGCAGTGGGGATGGGACGGCCGGGACCCATCCCCTGGGGATGCAAAACCCCATGGGAGTGGCAGCGACTCCCAGGCGACTGTGAAGGCCAGTCGCGCGCGTGAGGTCCGAAGCCTGAGCGGAGGCAGGCCTGGGTTTATACTCAGGTTGGACCCAAGAAATCCGGCCCGGTAGGCATGTCCAAAGGTCAAAAGGTTTTCAGATACATGCTACCTTTCTCCGCACGCGGGGGCGTGCAAGTCTGGCTACCGACGCGTCGGTTTCTGGTTACGGAGAAACCAGGTCCGCGCGGGGGTTCATAGTGGCCAGGCTCTGATGACACGGCGCCTCAGGGAAGCGGCCTCATGGTAGGGCGCAGGCTTAACCGCCTTGCGGGACGCCGGGGTATGAGGGCCTAGTACGACCTCGGAAGAGTCTGGCAAAAACCGTCGATGATGTGGAGTACCGGTGGAGTAGGCTCGGGTCATCTCACCCTAAGCCACGTTCTTGGTTAGTGGCCCGGTCGCCCGGCCTTGAACACTCTCTCCTCAGTAGGAGAAGAGCAAGCTAGGGGAGGAAATAAGTGCATGCATGATGGTAGGAAGCACAGATGGGTCCCCACGGAGGGGTCAGTTCTGAGGCCGCGAGGCCGTTGACGTTCTGGGCCTCTACATGCCGGACCTATCACACATAATTCCGCAGTCTGAAAAACCGCGAAAAACACTCGATGGCGAGTAGTCGGCAGGTTTGAAAAGCCTCCTAGTGTCGTGGAGGAGCCCCAGGTAGCTAATGACCCCGTGTTAGGTTTTCCTGTCTCCGACGGTCGGAGCCCGTTGCGTATGGTGGGTGGTCGGGGATGCCGTGAGTGGCGCCGCACCATTGGGCAGTCTCGATGTTCTGCCTGCCCTGGCCAGGCAGGCCAGCAATGGAGTCGAGACAAACGAAGGATCTGATCAAAAACCTCGCTGTCCCCATTCCCACCCTTTGTCCCAACCCATTCCCTACAACCAATTTTCCCATCCATTTGCCCTTCCCTTCCGCTACTGCCCAGGGGAGATCAGGGGAGTCTCCCCGGGCCCGCTCCCCCGGCTGTGGGTCGCTACAGTAGCTTTTCTTCCTTTTATTTTATTTTTCCACCCACGGGTGGCGCCTACGGGCCTATTCTTTTATTTTCCAATTGGGTTAAGCCTGTTGTACGTCCGTGGTGCAGGCAGGGGCTTATTATTTTTATTTCCTTTTGGTTGCCCCAACCTAACATATGTCGCTATATGTTCCGTAATTGCGTCTGAGCACCAAGCTGAGAAGACGGAGTGAAAATAAGCATTGAAACACTCTGCTCGACCTATGTCGTCTTTCAAGAGATTGTCGCCATCCCTGATGGCCGGAATACCAACAACATCCTTTTTGTTGCATTTGATAAAGCGCCACACTCCTTTTGGGTTCGTTTTTAGTTTGTCTGCCAATGAGGATAGGTACACGCTCTTTGCTGCCTTTAATTCGCTCTTAAGGTTTGCACTCAGGATTCTGAGTCGCGTTACACAGATGGGTTTTTTGTTTTACAATACCTTTTATAAACCTGAGCTTTCTTTCTAATTGATGCGAGCATTCTTTTATTGATCCATGGTTTATCCCCTCGTTTATTAGGTGATATCAGCCTTCCGGGAATAAACTGAAGAACGAGAGACAACAGCTTATTCTTCAATGTTGTCCACAGTTCATCTACATCACAGCAAATGGAACTATCTATGAAAACCGTAAAAAATGAATCAAGTTCACCAATTATGAGCCGCCGCGGTGGCTGAGTGGTTATGGTGCTCGGCTGCTGACCCGAAAGACGCGGGTTCGATCTCGGCCGCGGCGGTTGAATTTCTTTGGAGGAGAAATACTAGAGGCCCGTGTACTGTGCGATATCAGTGCACGTTAAAGAACCCCAGGTGGTCGAAATTTCCGGAGCCCTCCACTGCGGCGTCTCTCATAGCCTTATCGCTTCGGGACGTCAAACCCCATAAACCAAAAACCCAAACCTAATTATGGCGTCATAGTTACCTTTTTCATACATATAAACTTTTCTGTGACATTGCTTCAGCACTCCTACTCGTTTGCATACGACTGTCGCCGTTACCACTTCATGATCGCTAATTCCAGGTGTGGCGACAACGTTTTGTACTAGATCACTTCGATTGGAAAACAGCAAATGCAAGGTATTGCCACCATTCGATCCAACACGCGTAGGAAAGTCTACAAATTGACGTAACCCCTAAACACTTACAATTTCATACAGTGCGCAATGATGTGCAGAACGATTCCCTTCAGGATAATGTTTATTCGATGTGATGTCTGGCAAGTCAAAGTCGCCCCCTAACAGGATAGGTTCAGAAGCTAGAATGGACAGCGAACGGGAGAGGCTAAGTAAAGGGTCTTTGCTAGTGGAAATAGGCGGCCTGTAAAACGAGCCGACGGTAAGACTGTTTCCGGCCGAAAGGATTCATTTGCTCCAAACAGTTTCTGAACGGTCACCACCACAGTCTAGTGGCACACTCTGCATTCGGTTATGCACGAGAACAAAGACGCCCCCGCCATGTGCATTACGGGCCTTGCGATAAGCTGTATACTCGGACGGGAAAACTTCAGCGCTTGAAATATCGGAGTCGAGCCGTGACTCCGTGCCAATGACAACATCAGGCTGCGAAATGTGAACTAGGCCAGAGAATTCCACAGTCTTCTTCTTTATACTTCTGCAGTTAACAATAATGACGGACAGTTGTTCATAGCAAACAGAGCAATCCTTGGAGCAACACAGTTTGGTTGCTATTGCGCAAGTTCCCGAATTGACCCAGTAGTGTCATCATACACATATGTTTTCCCCTGCATTGTTAATCTGTCGAGTTTAAGAGTGTATTTGAATTCGTGCTCCTTTGCATAGGCAATTAACTTACTCCTCGCTTGGCGGATAGCTTTAGAATAATATTCACTTACAGAAAAACCAGTGTCCTTAAATTTCTGAATCCTCATTACAAATTTAAATTTCTGTTGCGTTGCCACGGCTAGTGCTGAACTTTCCAGAGCGATAGTACCCATACGATATTTTTGATATTCTATGGCTAACCAGCGCACGATAACGACTTGAAATTGTCTTTCCGATCTGAATTTCTTTGCTACGGACAGACTGCGTGGTGGCGCCTTTCAGCGAATTTTATTATTCCCCTGTACTACGTTGTTGTTACTAGTACAGAGTTCAACATATAATGAGCTTTGAGGAAAGATATAGTTATTGCTAACTGAAACGAAGCGATAGGATCCAGCTTACATTTTAAACCTGCTATAAAACTCTAGACGTCCATAAGCAACAAAAATCGTGGAGATAGGAAATATGAAGGTACTCACTTATGCGATATCTGACTAAACCTTCAAACGCCAACTCGGACCTGTAGTCGTCGTAGGAGATTGTACCAGTATCAACAATGACGAATCACACTCTGCGGTTCGTAATTGCGGCATTGTGATATTGGCTCGACATCGCCCACGACGAACTGCGGTGGCGAGTTGCTTATCCTGATGTTTTCAAAACTAGAGGACCATAGTTGCCCAAGAGAAAACGTGTTTCATGCCTTCAGCGCCTGTTTTAAGCCTGACAAGACTCATTTCATTATGCCGTCACACATGTAGAAAGCCAGTGGCGGCAATGTCTTGAGAAAAAAGGGCTTTTTCATGGAGCAGTTCCTACAAAAGCATTGCTGGCGGTGTAGAATTTATTTCCTACATTGAATACACACTTCTGTTAGAGAAGACTTCAGATGTCGACGAAAGCAACAGCAACGAGGACGATAGTGACGCGCTGGGCAGTTGACGTTAACTATTAATTCTGAACCCTCCTTTGTGTTAGGATGAACCAAAGTCAAGCAATTTACACTGTGCTGCATCGTACCGAATAAAGCAAATATGAAGTTCGCTGAACTTTCTCATGCACCATTCAGTCTCTAGCATAGAGTATATGGCGCGAGGTAGCTACTTTGACACGTGCACCTGTCCCAGGTCGAAGGGTTACCAAATTCGTGGAACCGCGGACGCACGACGGAGGCTCGGTGGCTGCTCCATTGTTGCCGGGGGCACCGCCGCCAGAGGGCTCGTTCCGTCTCCGTCTTGCCTTCCTACCACAAATATCTCTCCAGCACGCAGCTTTGTGATGTGTTCAGTGCTTTAATGCCTGCAGTTGTCTTTTTGTGGATAGTGGACGTTTTTGTAGCCTTCTCGTTTTACTACGTGTGAGTCATTGGCTCTGTTCATGTGGATAGCTTATTGTGAGGACGGAGGCATACGGTTGCTAATCGGTACGCGATGCGGCGAAAAATGGGTCGTTTGATCTTTGGGTACTCAGTTCAGGCGCCTGGTTAGGCTGTAGCTGCCACTAATTGCTTGACCCTCCAATGAAAGCTTTCTTTTTTTTTTTATGAAGAACCTTAAGTGATTGTTTCCGAGCCATACGTGTGTCCTGTATGAATGTGTTCGGAAGAAGAAACGCAGAGAAATACCGAAGTTAGGAATGCAGTGAATTTTGTGCAGTTTGTATGTGTGGTTGGTACCCCTCCTTTGATAATATTCGGTTAGCCGATATCCTTTCCCCAGCCTTTTAATAGCTGACATAAACTTTATTCTCGTTTCCCTAACCACCGATTCGTGAGAATTGGCCCCTGACTACTATTATTTGCTGTCCCCATCAAGGGCGGAGACAGAGGGCTTAAATCTAAGCGCTTTGGGTTAAGCGGGGGTGGATTTCGTCTAATCAATGGTGCAGTCATGCTGTAAATATTTTTCTGCTTGCTTGTTTCTTCTTGTTTATTTATGTGTAAATATATTGTTAACATTCCTTTCCCGCCGCCTAGTAATATGAATGTTTGCGAGTGCGAACCATCAATCCATCAAGAAACCCGATTTCATCATCAAGTGTTTCCTCACGTCGCCACGTGAAGGGGAAACTCAACTGGCGTAGTCGTGACAGCATCGCAACCTCTTTCTACTCGAGGCATTGGACAGAAAATAAGAAGAACAATTCGGTGGACAAGCTACACAGCATGCCTACTGAAAAACCCGGTATCGCGGGAAACCGGATTTTACCGGAACATATCGGTTTCATCCCGGTCCGGTATCACTCTCATACCGGCGAGATCCGTCCGCTTTGATGACACTACCGGTTCGTACCGGTCTGGTATCGATCTCAAACCGGACAGACCGCTCCCGTACGGAGCTCATACCAGATAGACCATTCCCGGTTCGAAGCTCAAACCGCACAGACCTGTCCGGTACGAAGCTGAAACCGGACAGACCAGCTAGTATTCACAGCGACACGTGCCACGTGGTTTTGATGCTTGGTCTGCAGATTGACTGTTGTACGCCAGGAGATATTTTATTACGGGAAGGGGGGGGGGGGGGCAGCGTGCGCATAAGTGCGGTAATCACCACACGCACGGTTTTATTGAAAGGTCTAAGAAAAGGGCTAAGCGTGAGCTGCGCCGTGGCAAAAGATGCAGTTTGTGCATGAAAGACAAGGGCTACATGAAGGTGAATTAAGGGGAACCGCCATATTGGCTTCCCATGCAGTACCCTGACAAAGCCAGTGAGGCTGTGTGCGGGCAAACGACTAGTATATATCTGCCAGCAGCCGTCGTATGTCCTGCCCAGGTTACTCTCGGCTTCACAGTGCAGAACCGTCACGCGCTATAAGCGAGTTGCCATGTAACACCTATCGACAGTCCCACGTATATTAGTTGTACACGGGAAGAGTTGACATTCTCAAATCCTGCCTGCATATCCTACATCTGAGGTAAATGTGTTAAGCGTACCCATATAGCAAGACCTTGCATGTTTCACTCTGATGAAGAGCTGCTCTTTGAACGTCGTAATAAAAAGAACCCGCTTCTGAGATTTGACCGTTCTTCTTTCACGTTTATCGCATTGTATTTTTTGCTGGAGTGCTACGGTCGCCACGGAGAAAGCTGACAGCATAAGGTTTCTTGCTTGTTTCAATGCACTTCAATTATGCCAGCACTACAAGCGTTTTCATCTTCTCCATGCAACATGTGGCGCATGGACTTCACGACTGGTTGATGAACGTAGAGAGCCTCCGGCGACTGCGCCAGGGGCTCTAAAAATGTTTGTTACTTCCGCGTTCATTGCAGCAGCTTTCTTAATGTCCACTAGCAGCAGTATGCAGCGACGCATCGATGAAGACAGAAAATTCTTGGTTTTCATGCCGAAATTCTTTGCGCTTCTTCGTCATCGAGTGATCGCCCATTGATAACGCAACTTGTCCAAGCGCCATTGCGAGCGGCCCCAACCTTCACTCTACCAGGAAAAGATACTAACCACAAATCGCCCAGAAAATTTCTATCGACGAACAAGAAAAGGTTAATTCCACGGAGCCGGCTATCGACGAACAAGAAAACGGAGCCGGCTGCTTGGTGTGTTCCCTAAAGGCCGACGCTTCCGGCTAGCGAAAAGGTACAGCATTCAGAGAACAAAATAAAAACAAAAACCGCCTGTAGAAATCTCACACGAGTAACCCGACCTTGCAGAAATTTTTTTTTCAAGCTTTTTTCTTTCCACCCAACGCCGCCTTCTCTGCTTTTCCTGGGTCCGGTCGCAACAAAAACATACTCATCCCTGGTTTTTCTGTCGGTCTTTATTCCTTCCCCAAGGGCTCCTCTGTGGCTGTCCTGTCCTCCCAGGCCCCTACATGGCGCGGATGCGACTCTATAACCAGCTAAGGAACATTTTAAGCCGCCCTCCCGCCCACACTCCCTCGCGACGCTTCCATGATGTGGAGAGGAGGCTCCGATTCTACTTGTTCACTGTGCCCGGTCACTGTGTGGTGACGTCATGTAGAAGTGCTCCCCGGCCTTTCCTGCGTTGCTTTGGAACAGGTTTTTCTTCTGTCCAGCGGTTGGGTTGAGTGTGAGGCGATGAACGGAGCTGCGAAAACACGCTGGCACTCTCTCGTCCTCGTTGAATTTGTGTTATACAGTTTTTTGCGCCTTTCATCGTGTTGACTTGATCAATTCATGATCGAGGATGACATCGGTTTCCATGCGTACGTCCTGTGCAAGTATGGTGGAACCCTATCGTCCTTGTCTCAATGATGAATCATTTTATTCCGGAAGACGTGAGTGGTGAACAGTAATATTTACTGACTTTTGAGCGGTGGAGGCCACGGCGTTTAAGACGGATTTTATGACGGAGACGTCGCGCTGCTAGGACGTAAGAACGCATTTCAAATCACTCTGTTCTCTATGTAGTGCCTTCTTCTCGGTCAGATGCTCGGCGTCAACAGAAACGTTCTAACTGTTCAGTGTCTGTTTAACTAGCAATTTGTAGTTTGCACTGCGTAGAGGGAGGAAATACCGCAAAATTTTCTTTCAGTTACATACCAAAATTGCTTGTCCTTCATGATAACATGACTAAAATTAGTTTTATGGTTTGCATTCTTTCTTTACAGAGGCATATGATGTATACGTGCGAGAGCAATCAGGGATAAGCCTCCTGAGAGGGAGCGGCTCAAGGCCTTCAACGAACATCCCGCATCGCATCAATGCTGCGGAATGTGCCGTATATAACGGAGGATGACCACACAAGCATTGGAATCGTCCGAAAGTCTGTTTACACACCAACAATGTTACGACAAAGATTTGCAAAACATTCTTGATACAAACACTAAAGGCGTGAGGTGCATTCACGATATTCAGCATTGTAAATGCACAGGGCCAGGCGTCATGAGACGCCTGGCCCTGGCTTGTTTGTGCTTCTCTGGGCCCACGAGGGCCCGCAGTTAAGAGCCCCGTTTGTGCTACTGGGGTATGCATTTGTGATTATTGTATACAGGTCCACCTCGGGAATGATATTCTAATTCGTTCGGCAAAGTGGGCAGCAGTTATGGTGGCACCCAAAGATTCGCGTTCCTGCAAGGACGCAGCCCGCAGCCTTTGGACGACTCCACATCTCCTGGAAAGCAGCGTGACAGGGCAAGCTTGCCGTCAGTACCTGAAGTCAGAAGCCTCCACACTGGGCAGAAAGCCAATGACGCCTGAAAAGCCACGAGCAATTGGCCGTAAGTTGCATGTCACAGTGCTCCATGCATTATGTCGTGTGTCAGTGCCCAGATAATTTATCAGCTAGGGGCATATGTACTAGCAATCACAGTTTCTTTTCTGCAGGTGTTTTGACCACTTCATTGGCCAGCACCCTGTAGAGACCCGAGCGCCGGTAGATCGTCGAAAAAAGTTAATTTAATTAGTTAATTAGTTAAAGTTAATCTACCCTCCTAAGTTAACTTATTACCTCAGTGCGCTTGTTCAAGACATGCGAAAAAAATAAACATCTTTAGGAGTTTCTGATGCATTATAATGCTCACCAAGCTAAAAATACTTGGTGAAAGCTGGGAGCAAATAACACAATTGCACATTAACTGCAATGCGAGAGGCTGATAACCTCAGATTACCAGTTTCTGAGGCTGTGTATATAGCAGCATTTGGCATGTACACTTATGGCACTTGTTGGAGAAAGGCCCCAGTTTTTGTGCAGATATAGTACAAGTGAGATATATTTGAAGCATTTTATTCCTCCCTTTGTCCTGTGACACAGGGCCCTCCTGAATAATACGTAGCTTGCCTGTACAATACAGGACTGTCCTGTACAATATAGGATACTCCGGTATTCCGCTATCGCAAATCTTGTACAATAACCCGGTATGCGGTTGCGGTTTAAAATTCATACCGGATTTTTCAGTAGGATAGTTTGTCCTAATGGAGAAAACATGAAGCTGCGTCGGGAAACAGATGTCGAGAAGCTTCAAGATCGCAACATCTTTCTACTCGAGGCATTTGACGGAAGATAAAGAGAACGATTCGGTGGACAAGCAACAGAGCAGTTCGTCCTAATGGAAAAAACGTGAAGCTGCCTCGAGAAACAGATGTCCAGAAACTTCAAGATCAATGGTCTAGTTTGAGAGGACGTGGAAGGCTCAAGTCAGCGAGGAGCTGATGGACTCAGGCGCAAGCCTTCGGTGGTTCGAGACAGCAAGCTACTGAAAGGAACCAGGCGTCCACATCGAAAGTGCACAGCAAGAACCAGGCGACCAAGTCGAGCAAGTTCCACGGCGGTGAGTTACTGAGGGACCAGGATCAACTCGTGCGCGTCTACCTTCCCAGGAGCGTACTGTCATCAAACCGTGTGCTACAGAAGTGCGGCCAACGTAGCATCGAAAGATTTATGACGCCTTTCTGCTTTCTCCGAAGTTGCCATCTCTGTGTAGTGATTTTACGCTGTGGGTAGATACAATGAATAATAGAAGGATGAATGCCGCAGGGAATGGTCTGGAGCCTAACAGGCAAACTGCGTCAGCAGAGCTAGAGCCAGCGACAGAGCAGGCACTACAATATATGACACAAGCCTTGTTGGTAGAAAAGGAGCATAGGGTTCAATTCCGAGAAATTGAGAAGTTAAAGGTGCGAATTGAGCAGCAAAAAATAAAACTGACTCAGATGCAACTTCAACCACTAGCCGATGCGCAACATGAAAAGTAGTCAGGTCCAAAGCTGGGCGATTATGCAAAATAATTGAAAGTGGCGATGGCGTTTATGCGAGAAAGGGATCCAATGGTTAGCGCGTGGTTCAAAAGTTTTGAGGCAACGATGGAAACCATTAATATTCCGGAAGAAATCCTTGGGGCTATTCAATTGTCATTCCTGACTGAGAAAATGGCGGTGTTTGTAGCCAGTCAATCAGACGTAAGGGTTATGCCATACATGGAGCTTAATGAGAGCGTTTTAATAGAGCTCAGAATGACTCCGAAAGAGTACAAGTTGTTGTTTACTGCGGTACGCAACGAACAAGGTCACTCAAGGCATCAGGTAGCGAACACTCTTGAGATTATGTTGACTTACTGTGTTAATAGCTGAGAGGTCGAATGTTTGGAGGATTTGAGAGATTTGATTATAGCAGATCCTTTCAAACAATTGCTGCCAGACGAAATCAGGAACTATGTCATTGAAAATCAGACCCAGAGCTTGCTCACCGCCGATGAAATAGCCAGATTAGCGGAAATCTTCCACGAAAGCCGACGGGTAGGCAAACCGCGGTAGCGTTTCGAAGGTTTTAAACCATCCCAGCAATGTGGGAAGAAACGGGAAAAGCAGCCGCCGACTCGAAACCCTGACACTCCCAGGAAAAATAGACATGCAGGTTTGAAATGCTTTCGCTGCAAGAAATATGAGCACATCTCTGTTCATAGTCGAAATGCACAGCAAAGGCAGGACGCAACAGATTCCAGAAGGAACACGAGCGTGCTGGTAGCTCGAGCGGAAATGCTTGTCCCCGATAAACTAGACTCCGAGCCGGAAACGAAGAGAGAATCCAATCGAGCGGTTGATGCAGATTCCCTTGCTTGGGTAAAGCTGGAAATCGGAGATAGCCATACAGAAGCTTGTGTGGACTTACAGGCAGGAGTTACAGTATTGAGGGCTTGGACGTCACCCGCATCGTGTCGAGAGGTGTGCTCCGGTAAAATAAAACTGAGTGGCGCTTTTGGACAGATAGTGGATGCAGACCTAATGTATGTACCTATGTCTTTAGTACCGGAAGGAGAACAGCCAATCGGCAGGTGCCAGTGCTATCGGCTGTATCCGCAGAGCTAAGGTGTAGGTGGATTGCTGACACCCGAAACTCATTCACTGGTTCAAAGAACCCAAAAACAGCAGGTTGCAGATGCAGAAGAGAGGGATGTTTTTGAACGAGAGGTGAGCTCTACACACGGGGTGGATTAGGACAAAACAGAGGCCACACTCGAGTTCGAGAAGGATGATAATGCGGAGCCGATATTCGCCTCATCTCTTGCTATAGGTCAGGAATGAGCAGCGTTAGAAACTGCATCGAGGGCTCAAGATTTTAAGGTGGAGCAGCGAGACGATCTATCGTTACGAGAACCGTGGAGACAGGCAGGAATATGCTTGTGCGTGACGAGTTACGTTTCCATGAAAAAATGAGTGACGGAAGGATGTCCAAACAGCTAGTGCTCCAAGAATCTCGATGGCGTCAAGTGCTGGAACTGGTGCATGACAGACCAAGCGGTGGGCATTTTTTGGAGAAGAAAACCAAGCGTTGGATTAGAAGTGCATTTTTTTAGCCAACAATGGTAACGGATGTGAAGATCCACTGCCGCAGCTGTCACACGTGCCAAACGTTTTCACGTGCAACTGTTAAAGACCAGGTGCCAAGAACAGCGCTAAATAGACCAAAAGATTTCAAAAAGGCAGATAAAGCCCTCAGACTTGAAAAAGGTCAAGTCGGTAAATGTCAGCCAAAGTTGCCGGGAGTAGCTTTTATAAAGGAGACGAAGCGAGATAACAGCTGTGTGATTGACACCGACGAAGGAAGCAGATGGGTGCATGCGCACAGGATGCGGCCCTACGTAACAGGAACCCAGAAGGTAGGGGTTGTTTCTGACTCGGATGGCGGGTTTGGTGATGTGTATGAGACCCCTTATCGCATGATGAAGAACCGATCTCTAGAGTTTGAAATCTTCAACGGTTCGTTGATGCAGCAACAGGCACTAGTTACATTCTTGAGCAAGAAATTGAGCCGAAAATTCCGGCAGTTCTGACGAGTAGCGCGCACAGACGGAGTTGCTTTGCCAGCAAGCTTTTATAAAGGGCATGCAGTTTGATGCAATGCTCATAAAATTTGTTTGCCAGCAGTTTGCAGGATAATGGCTTCTTAGAATTCCTAAAAAAACTAATGTAGGTATTACTCAAGCTGCACTGCATGTCTTTCACCAAATACGGAGAACAAAGAAAATCTGTGAAAACCTAACTAGTCAGTATTAAATAACCTGCCGAGAATTTAGAACCATTCTGCTTTTTTTTGTGATACGGTCATACTGCTCTAAGATGACGCTAAAGCCGAGGAAGCACAGGCATTTTCCCCAGTATTGCAGATGGGTGGTTTCAACCTGGTCCTCTCTAGCAATGTCCGTTCCCAATACGTTTCCATGATTTGGCCGATTACATGCGGTGCTTGGGTGTATTATTAAATAGTTAACTGCTTATCTACTACTGTTATGCTCCTTAGTTATTGAGACAGGTGTAGCCCACTGTAATTAACATCCATATGAGCTTTTAGAGTTGTGAAAATTCTACCGTAGGCGCCTTGGCCCAACACATTTTGTCTTTATCGCCGTGGCCCGTGCACTGCAGAGGCTGCTTTTCGTGCAAGCTTCTCGAAAGCTCATGCATTTTGGCGCGATTTAGCCAAAATTTGTTTTGCCACCGTGCTGAAGGTAACCCCAATTTCAAAATTCTGAAAACTGTTGTGGGTATTTATTACCGTGGGCTTCATAGCGCTTAATATTTGTGGAGCCTAACAGTAATAGTTAAAAAGTTGTTGACTATTCAATATAATTTAACAATTCTCTTAGCACACCTTAGCTCTACTTTGATATTCTACACTGCTGACAATGCTATGCCAGAAAAAGTGCTCTGCTAACTACAAAAAGCCTTCTTTAAAAGCTGTGTAAAGAGATAGGTGAAACACCTTTTGTAAGCCTGGCCATTTAAAGACCACACTTGCAGTCTTGTAGCTAAGTCCTCTTGTCAAAACGATAAGTATCGGTCTGAAAATCCCCCTCCACTCTAGTTGGTTTTGTTTTTCCCTGTTTAGAAAACACTCTACCTAGCTTGTCTCTAGGCGTTGGAGAATATTGGGTGTTTGGTAGTTTGACCCTGATATCCCAGACATTAAGCAATCTTTTGCCTGTCGCTTTGATCCTTTGGAGTCGCGTGCTGCTGCATTAGAGTCTTTACCGACGGCCGAAAATTCCAATCTAGTTTGTGATTTACACGCTGAAATTAACTATCTAAATTCGAGAGTAACACAGCTGGCGCAAAAAAATGATGACCTCCAAAATCGCTCTCGCAGAAATAACATTATAATCCACGACATTTCGGAAGACCCGAACAAAACCGCTGACACATTGTTGACTAGCATCTCATCTGTATTTACTGACAAGTTGAAGATTAGCTACACCAGTATTGAGGGCTTTCACAGGCTCGGTGCAGCTCGCAAAGGTTATCCTCGTCCAGTTGCTATGAATCTTTCTAACTTCAAAGACAGAAGTATGTTTTTATAAACGTCTCTAAATTCAAGGGCTCTGCCTTCTTCACTAGAGGAGATTTTTCTGCAAGGGTTAAGTCCATTGGGAAAGAAATATGCGTCGCATCAGTGTCTTTTCGTGAGAACGGTTCTTTCATGAAGTTCAGTTTCGATCCTTCGTTCATTGAGAAGGCTCGTCACAATTCGGATGAAAGTTCCAATTAGTTGGTAAAAGCACATAATGGTCCTGTTTGTTCTGGGCCTGCGTCCTTGACTGCCGCATCACCAACTCCCTCACTTAACTATGGGCGTACAGATAAGCTTGTCGTCTTAAATACTGACGCTCGCAGCATTGATAAAAAATTTTCAGATTTACTGTCCCTTATTTCTGTTCACTCCCCCCCCCCCCTTTATTATTACCATAACTGAGACCTGGCTACGTAATGGAATTTGCGACTCCGAATTCATTCCACCAGGTTTTGCTGCCGTGCGCTTAGACAGAAGTTGCAGTACTGGTGGCGGTGTGGCATTGCTTATCAGATTGAATTTACGATTCTCACATTTACCTTCTCCCCGTGATACAGAATCCTTGTGGTGCAAAGTTTATCTGAACAATTATAGTATTCTAATCAGTGTTATTTATCGTCCACATTACTCTTCCGTTGGTATCCTCCATGCTGTCGTATATTTCATGAGCCAGATCAACATTACATCATCAAGATTTATCTGCATGGGAGACTTCAACACCACTGGCATCCACTGGTCATCGTTGGCTGCATTTGGTCGTGACATTGCAATTTTTAGAGAACATCTCTGTTGTTTGGACTAACTCAGGATGTATCGAGTGCTACTAGGCTAAAGTCCATCTTCGACTTAGTTTTTCTAAACGCTACTTTGGCCCAAAATGCCTTCTCTTGTGAAGTAATTCATGGGCTCTCACTCCACAAAGGCGTGTTAGTTTCACTCTCTTGTCCAATCGCCAAATCACCCTATTTTTATACTATTTTTCCTCACTTCATTCGTGCTGACGACAATTCCATTATCGATGTTTTAGCTGATGATTTCGATACGTTCTTTGCTTTCTCATCAAGCCAGGACGTAAATTTCCTTGCTAATTGCTTTAAATATCTTGGCAATCATTGCGTCCAACGCTTGGTTCCTATTAAAACCAAGAAAAGAACTACTAATGTTCCTTGGATGACACGAAACATTTTGCATTTATCTCGACGCGTTCGTAGCCTAAGGCGTTCTACGAGAAGCAACGTTCCCATAACCTTGGACAGATTTTACAAGGCAAAAAAAGAACTTAGTCTTAAGTTGCACATGGCCAAGGATTTCTTTTCTCGTGTCCACCTGCGCGATCTGTTAAGAACAAACCAACGAAGAATTTGGTCATCCATCTTACCTTCCTTCCATCTTCCCCCACTCACAAATATAATTTCTTGTCCAGCAATCAGTGATGTTGTGGTAAACACTGATGGCATCCTAAAGCTTCTACTAAACCTCGATGTTAACAAACGTACCGGCCCATATGGAATATACAATGCGTTCCTGGTTCGTTACTACGTGCGGTCACCGAAATACCTGACCATCATATTCAATAAGTCCTTATCATCTGCTACTGTCCCTTCTTCACGGAAATCACACAAAGTGCTCCCTCTTTATAAACCCAGTGATAGGCAGTGCTTGTCGAACTATCGACCGATTTCTTTGACATCACTGTCATGCAAAACGTTGGAACATGTCATTCAGAAACACATCATACTTTTTTCTTGAATCCAATAATTTGCTATCTAACGTTCAGCATGGGTTTAAGCGCGGCTTTATTATGGTAACACAATTAACAGAATTCGCTCATGATATATCTCTTAAGCTCGATGTCGGCAACCAAGCTGATGCCACTATTAAAGATTTCTCGAAAGCATTCGATACTGTTCTTCATTCAAAACTTCTTGCTAAACTAAATGCTGAACTTAACAATGCTCACTTGGTTGATTGGATATTTAGCTTTCTCTCACCTAATTCCCAGTTCGTATCTTATAATTCTCCTCATTCTGCTGCTGTTGATGCAACGTCAGGAGTGCCTCAAGGCTCCGTTCTTGGACCGCTACTCTTTTTAGTATATATAAATGAGTTGGCACAAAACATTTCTTCTAACATTCGTCTTTGCGCTGATGACTGTGTTTTATACGAAGTAATTAATGGCCGTAATGAACATAGTCATCTCCAAGAGTTGTAGTTGCTGTAGCACCTTGCAAATGAGAATTAATTTCAACAAAACAGTCCTCATCTCTTTTTTTAACAAGTATTCTGTTTCCCTTTTTAGTTACTCTTCCAATGGCCGTGCGGTGAATATGGTTTCTCAGTATAAATATCTTGGTGTCGTTATCTCGCATAGCATATCATGATCTAATCACAATGAATACGTATGTACTAAAACGCTAAAAAACTAGGTTATTTACGACGCACGCTACCGAATTCACAAAAGCACACAAAGCTACTGTTGCATAAAACTGTAATCCGCCCTGTTCTTGATTACGCAGCTGTAGAGTGGAAAGCGTAAAAGCAGATTGAAATTAACATGTTAGAAGCAGTTCAGAAAAAAACTGCGCGTTTTATATGCCGTCATTATGATCGCTATTTCTCACACTCTTCTACACTTCTTTCATTGAATATAAAAACGCTCTCCTCCTTTGCCACACTGAGTACCTAAAATTCTCCCATTGTATCGTCAATCCCTCGGTAAGGCTCTAAGATAAACACTACATTAATTCTGCACCATAATCATCTACAAGCCGTCATGACGAGCTAAATTTGATACCGTATTCCGCGCAAACTAATTTGTTCAGACTCTGTTTTTTCCCCGTTCAATAGAAGCCTGGAACTTTCTGCCTGGATGCATTCGTTCATGTCCATTTCAATGTTTTGTAACGGCCATCAGAGACGCATAATAGCTGAATATTCCTAAACTGTCGTTAACAGTACCTTTCTTGTTTGATACTTCCTTTGTGATTTGAACTTTATTGCAGTGCTCACTTTGTACTTTTGCTTTTTGCGTTTTCCCACTCCTGGCATAGCGCATATACTTGTGCTGCAGTATATAAACATAAATAAATAACTTAGGAGGGTAGCTGTGTAGGCCAGTTGGTTCATCTTTTTTACCTGATTGTAAGATCACACGTGCCTCTGTCTTTATAAAGCCATGAAGTTTCAAATAAAATTTTAGTTGCAAGTACCGCCCTGTGTCGTCTTCTTTCTATGTCCCGTGTCCGCTGCGGTGTCTAGCGCCTTCATAAATAAATAAACCGACAACTATCATTTCGAAGAAACTAACAGCGACTACTCCCTCTTGTGCCCTGTTATTTTTGGTGTGCCGCTAGGCGCAGTGCTCGGACCTCTTTTATTATTAAATTATATTAATGATCTTCCAAACAACATATTCTCATTTACCAGCTTATTCGCAGATGTGTGATCTATCGCCCTTTTAGCAACATAACCGATGTTAACGCACTTCATACCGATCTTGAAAACGTCCAAATTTGCTTCAAAAAATTGCTCATGTCTTTAAATACCGCCAATTTGGGACCACCCGGCGCAGGCTTCATTGCCACCGTCAAGACGGCAGCGACAATCCTGGTCGCAAGCTAGAGGGATGACGGGCGACGGGCAAAGTGTTTGAGGCGCAACACGTGGACGATGTGGATGCCACTACAGCGACGGTCTGTAACAAGTAATGCGGGAACAACACGATAGTTAACAGGGTCGTTTGTTCAAGCACTGTATAGGGATCAATATAGCGGTTCATAAATTTTTAACACAGCCCTGGAGTGCGCACCGGTGTCCAGAGCAGAACCTGAACTCCACGGGAAAAAAAAGCGGCTCGAATGGGTAAGGCCTTTGCGGAGCTTGCAGGAGGCCTGGGAAGCTTCTGTATTCAATCGGGCAGGTTCACGGCATTGGGCAAGGCGGGAAGTGAATTGTTCGTGGAAGCGTACTTAAGAAGGGAAGGGGACAGAAAATAAAGATGCCTCCATGACGAAGGCAGAGGTTTGGCCTAAAAAAAAGAAAAAGGGCAAGTAACGGGTCGTTCGTTGAAGCGCAGTATTGCAGGCAATAGCAACAAATGGGAGCACTGAGCCCCAGGCCGTATGGCCAGGCTGAATATTAGTGGAAAGCAAGTTCGAAGAGGTTGAAAGAGGTTGCCATTGCTCTCTGCGTGGTAGCGGATGTTGTTTGGCGGGTGGTATTCCAGACATGAAGGAAAGCCTTGCCCCGGTCGCAGAGGTGAACACGGGGGGCTCCGTGGCGCAGAACAATTGCGTGCAGAAAAAAATAACCTATCTCTGCAGCGGAGCCTGAGGGAAAGCTAACAAATGGAAGCATGGAGTCGCAGTAGGTTTGGTTAGGTTGAATTCAGCATTCAGTACGTTTCCTTGACGTTAATAGACGTTTTCATTACAAACATTGATGACTCAGAACTTATATCGGGAGGGGAGTCGTAAGCGCACATATAAGTTACCACTTTCTGATGCCATACCTGACCCCTTACTCGTCTCTCAGGCTCGAAGAACAAGATATGCGCGTAAGAATATTATTATTATTATTTATTATTTAGAACATACTGCAGGCCTACAGTAGGCCCAAGCAGGAGGGGCGAATACATAATATATGCAAAAAAGAACAGGTTTAGCAAAATTAAAAAATGTTAAATACAAGTTGTAACACAAAATAACCGAGAATTATTTCAGTCTAGATACACAGATACACATACAGTCTAGACTGGCTCTCAAGCAGTACTAATTCTTCAAGCTGTGTGCAATATTTAGGTTCTATGACACTTGAGACCGCGTTTCTAGCGAGAACTGGGACAAATGAAGTTGAGAACTTTGGAGCCAGTTAAAATGGCAACTTCTGTGATATTTACGCGCTTGAGATACCACCGATCAAGGAAGTCCTAGACCTGATCTTCACTGCACTTGATCTTATCTTTAGGCTCAAATTTCTGCATGGAATTTTTGCGTGACAATTACAGGCTGGAAAGGTAAAGATTTCGCATGAAGGTGGTGAAAGAGGAGAACTGTCTAATTACCGAGATATTTCAATTCTGCATGTTTTTTTTTGTAAAGGTCGGAAAAAGTATTCCATTCTTCAGTGGCGAACACCGAGTAATCACGCTGGCGCAATTTTTGTTTATGAAAGGGCACACCACCGAGGCGGCCCTCTTAACAGAGACGGAAGTAATGTCAGACGTGTTTGAGCGAGAAATATGCTCATGAAGCATATTTATCGACCATTACACGGCCTTATACACCGCCCATAATAACACTCTTTTATTAAATTTCAATCGTTACGGTTTCTGTGACGTTTTTCTTCAGTTGCTAAAAACCTATCTTTAATGCAGCCCGCAGCAGTATGTTATCAATAATCGTTCGTCCGATGTGATAAAAGTTCGTGCAGGACGAGTACTATGGCCATGAGGCATTGTGCTTGAACAAAGCCTTTTTTTTCGAACTTCATTGTAAAGCGGAAAGTTGGGCAAGTTGGATAAAGTTCATGATGGAAAAAATAGCGCACAGGAAACACAAGGGACGGAAAGTAAACGACGCAGACAAGCGCTATTTTTTACATCATCTCCATTGTAAAGTATTTCTCCTGAAAAGGTCTTCCCAAGACAAATATTCAAAGAAAAGACGTCAACCACCGCTGTTTTCTCCACTCGCACTTAAACCTTACTTTTCTAACCAAAATCAGATTAGATCCCCGCACAAAGAACCCTTTATTGCAGAAAGACACTTCGTTTTGTTGTCTCGTTTCTAAGAACTAAGAAGGGTTTTTCACCCACGTTTAGATAACTGCAACCGTTATTTCTCATACAAGGGAGACTGTCTAGTGTTCCTTTGTATTGCACTTAACAAGTGCGCTTTTATTTTTGTGACGCACACCCGCCGCAGCTGCTCTTTGTCCATTATTTGCTCTGGCGCTTCCGAATTTCAGAGCCTCTTTATCTAATTCTTTTCAATTGGTTTTCCCTGCGGCACGTGGGATTTCACAGGCCTGCGAATCAAACAATCCACGCGATCCATCGTAGCTTTTCTCATTTTTTATTTGCTGTTGGGCCGGTAACAATTCGTTTTCATGCCTTTGCTGCGTTTTGTCCACAAGCTAAGGACATCAAACTTCGAGTGCGGTATATGCGGCCAACAGCATTCCTTTGTCCTTGCTTAATGAAAGGAGGGTGAGGACGGTTTCGTGTGATGGGCGGTTCGGTCTCGAAAATGTACTGCGCCACAATTATCAAGACACTAATCTTCAGATCTAAAACTAAGTCATGTCATGAAAGCCATACGTCAGGCCTTAGGCGTTGGAATTGTTGCGGATTTTGATTTGTGAGTCCAGTGCTGCAGTAACTCAGTAAAAACAAATTAAAAAAAAAACGACTTCGAAAGAGGCATTGACAGATTATAAATAAAGGCGCTTTCAGAAGACGGGACTGAGGACGAGACAGACTCCTACACCTCCTTCTCAGACGCGTTTTCAAACAGCACAGCGATTTCTTTTCCGTCAATAGGTACCAGCCAGCCGTATTATCCCTCTTCTCATAAAAAACTCTCCGCAACATTGCCTTACTGTTCACTTCAGAGCGTTAGCTGCTGGAGCTTCAAGTGCTTACACCTGTGTGCCCTGAAAGCGTGTAAGTAATGATGATGATGATGATCAAATAACTTTATTTGAACGCGTCAAAAAACCACAGCGCGCAGAATAGTTGAATGCTGACCACCGTTATATTCCTCCTCGTTCCGCAGGTTAGGATCTCTTGGTATCCAGCGGCGGCCAGGTGTAGATGGATCACTTTTTTTGGTCTTCTTCGTTCTGGCTGGGCATTTCTGGCTGGCATTCTGGACTCTGTATTTCTCTGTGGTTCGTCCACACCAGGTCCAAATCATGTGAATCAGATCTGCAATTTCGTTGCTGGGTTTACAGCTCGGTTCATGGATCACGGGGTGCCATCAGCTTAGTGCTAGTAGGTTGGGAAAAACTACCCGCTTGTAATTTCCTCAATATGACCTCTTCCTTTTTCCTGATGCCTTTGGCTGCTCGAGGTAATTTCTGCCTTCCTAATCTGTGATGACTAAGAATACCTTGGTAAGTGTTCAGCTCCGCTCTCGCCTGATGGGGCTCTCTCTTCGACGAGACATCACTGTGTGCGTCCTCAGTAAATGTAAGCGCTATCTCATTTCATCGCAGGCCCTCGTGGGCCTTAGTCCTGATTAGGTTAAATATCTCTGATATTGTCGGACCGGCAGCCAGAATTTTGACTGCTTCGGGAGACACCCTACCTGCTTTGTAGTTTCCGATGGCTGATTTCGGAATCCGTTATAATCACCCTTACATTGCGCTGCACACAACTCAATAAACGGGTAAAAGTTCAAATAATAACATAGCAGATATTTCCTTTCGCGGAATTTCCCTTTGAAGACGCCAGGAGCGCCATCTGCCTCATACATTTTCCAATATTATTTAGGTTTACAGCCACCTTCGCTATACCCGGTAGACAGTTTTTTGAAGCGAAAGCTTCAATACAGGACATCCTGCTTCGATGTCCTTCCTTTCCATCTTATCTCTTGGCTTAAACAAAAAAGAAGTGGTCAAGAGTTAAGACAAAAAAGAGGTCATCCAAGCTTTTCACATCGTAAAAAATTTTGAAAAATGTGCCAGCACTCCGTCTATTTCGCTTTCGCTCAGCGAAATCTCGTTTTTAGAAGGTCACCTATGATTCTTTCACTTGCGTTCTTAGATGTACTTCAAGGCCGTAAATGTAGCTCTTTCTGGATTGATGTTAACGTTTACACTTAGTCTGCGTTGCCCTCCATGTCATGGTTGTTTTTCCATCCTGCACTTTTTTATATGGTTCTAATTTTCACCTTTACTCTTGTTGTTTGTTTCCATGCCCTCATGCCGGTTTTTCTATATGTCACGCCATGTTTATATCGCCTTTTTATACTTTTTTTACTCTTGTTGTCAGTAGCGAATACTGCATTCCCACGTCGAGTATTTCTCATGCTCTTTACTCTGGCTGATTGTTAGGTTCCTTACTAGTTTCTAATCGTTTTCTTGACAATGTGTTCCTGGGGACGTGCTGACTGAATGCTCTCTGGTTTATCGGCCTTCCTGCAACGCAAATTTTGAGCAATGTGGTCTAGATTTTAATCAGGCCTTGTGTGATGGACAGCGATGGTTATGCGCGTAGGATCACCCCATATATGGCGTTTGCTTCTCGGTCTCAAATAAACAGTTGCAAGTCTGCGCCAGGGTTGTTGTCTGTGTTTCCACGTTCTCCTGTCCTGTCCCATTCGCGCAGTACTAATCTTTTCTGCATTGAACCAACTAGCCCGCAAAATGTTCTACTTCTTTAACGTGCCCTCACATCGCACAGCACACGGGCCTCGAAATTTCGCCTCGACCAAACTTCGGTCACCACGACCGAGTTCGAACCCGAGTCTTTCGGGTCAGCAGTGGAGCGCGGTAACCACTGAGCCACAGCGGCGTATTCGCGTTGGAAAAGAGTCTACGAAAGCCTAAGACAGTACTAAACCTATGCGTAAATATTTTAGTCAGTAAGAAGTAGTAAAAAGGTGCGAATGAACAACTCTGGGTGAGACAAGATGTGCAAGACCGTCAAGCCTTCATCGGCTCCCAGTAATTTGGAAGAAAATAATAAAAAGAGTCCACCTGCTGAAATAGCTAGAAACGTAAAATCTACATGATGCAAAGAAAAGTGTGAAGATGCCGTAGAAATGATTATTTGGGAATAAATTTGTGGTGGTCATAGAAGTGTTAGGTTTTATTGGTGCGTCAGGCACAGCCCGGTTGTCTGAAAATTTTGCGGGTGGTTTATTTATTTATTCATTTATTTATTTATTACATACTACCGGTCCTTCCCGGAACTAAGGTAGGAGTGGAAACATTGCATGTATAGTGACCGAAATACCAAGGCAAACTGGTACAAAGAAACCCTTCAAAAATAAGCTTACTAAGTACTACACAAATAGTCATAAAGAAGAGACGTAAACTCATCAAGAGATTCCACAGACACCACGTCATCAGGTAGCCGATTCCAGTCATGTAAGGTCACCGGAAAGAAGGAATATTTAAAGCATTCTTTAGCAGCATGGAATTCTTCGAGATATCGAGTGTGTTTATTAAGGGTTATGTGAGATGTGCACTCCTTTATATAGCATTGTTTATCTATCCCAACAGTTTCATTCATTATGTTATAAAAGAGGCAAAGTCGTTTATGTTTTCGTCGAACAGAAAGAAGCTGTAAGTTGGCTTTCTGGTTCAAAGGAGATACTGAATGTTTCCTCCGAAAGCGGGAGAATCTGAAACGTAATGCGCGTCTCTGAACATGCTCCAGTTCCTGCACTATCATTTTGCTTTTCGGGTCCCACACCTCGCATGCGTACTGCAGCAAGGGGCGCACCGACGTTCTATAAGCAATAAGTTTTGTTTCACTTGAAGCAAACTTTAGTGTTCTCCTTATTTAGCCTAGCTTCTTATTAGCTTTACCAAGAATGGACATGACGTGTGGCCTTCAATTAAGGTTCGAAGTGATAGTCACCCCTAGGTAACGAACTTCATTTGCGCGTCGGAGCGTGTTTCCTTGTACAGAGTAATCAAATTTTAGTGGTTGACGTTTGTGCGATATAGTCATGCATGTTGATTCATTGTGGTTTAATGGCATTTTCCACAATTTAAAACAGTCATTTATTGAATCCAAGTATTGATTAAGTCAAATTTGGTCATCTACTGTCTGCATCCTAGTATAAACGATGCAGTCGTCTGCAAATATTCTTAATTTAATTGTCCTGTCCGTCACAAGACCATTAGTATACAACAGGAACATTAACGGTCCAAGCACTGACCCTTGCGGTACCCCTGATCTTACTTTGCATGTTCTGGACATAGTTCCTTCGATGGATACGAACTGTCGGCGATCACTCAAGCTTTCAATCCATTGTACCAGTGAATGATTTTTAAGAACGTGCCTCATCTTCGAGATAAGTTTTCGGTGGTTTACATTGTCGAAAGCCTTCACAAAATCGAGAAATATGTCTATCTGTCCATTTCGATCAGCAATCTCGCAAAAATTGTGCATTGCTTGCACCAATTGGGTTACTGTTGATAATCCCGTTGTAATCCGTGTTGAAGTGGATATATTATGTCGTTATCAGTAAAGTATTGTCGAATGTGCATAGAAATGATGTGTTCTAATATCTTGTAAGCTGTACTCGTCAAATCGATTGGTCTGTAATTACAAGCTAGTTTTTGATCGCCCCCTTTTGAAGTGGTATTACCTTACCGACCTTCCAATCTTGTGGAATACACCCCGTAGTGAGAGACTTCTCAAAAATTAGTAGCAGATATTTCGCTGTCTACTCCACATATCTTTTCATAAATTCATTCGGGATATCGTCTGCGCCCGACGATTTTCTCATGTTAATATTAAGTAGCAACTCCGTGATACCTTCCACTGAGAGTTTCAACTTTTCTATCCCAGGAACGTTCAACGCCACTGCAAGCTCTGCTGGTTGGTTATCATCGGCTGTAAAGACACTTGCGAAATATTTGTTTAATATACTGGCGATTTTTAACTCGTTAGTTATCATGCCTTCTACTGTGCTTAGTTTCGTAACTGACACCTTCACCGGGGCCAAGTGTCTCCAAAATTTTTGTGGTCAGTCTCAATGTATCTCTTGCAGTTTAACTCCAAAATACCTTTGCTTAGACACTTTAATCATTAGCTTAAGTTCATGGCTAAGAGCCGTTATTTCCTCAGCGATTTCTGTGCGAGGGGTCCGTCGGTATTTAGATTTCCGCCTTCCTAGCTTTCTTTTGACTGGTAGAATTTTTCTTCTAATCCAGGGATTCAGGAGGCGCTTTGTTCTGGTGTTGACCGGCACATAACGAGATGTGCATTTCTGAACTAGGGTTTTGAAGTACATCTAGAGTTCATTTACGCCAGCAGAGTCCTTAGAGCATAGTTCTTCAAATGGACCGAAGTGATAGTCCAACTCGTCAAGTCTCGCAGTGTCATCTGCCCGACCAAAGTTCCTATAGGACGAGACAGATTTGTGTTTGGAGGAATGTGTAATATGCAAAGTAAAACTGACTATTAGGCGATCGGAGAGTGAAGGCAGCACATTAACTTCATGCGGCCTCGAAGAAATGCCGTCGCTCAGGAAGACGATATCGAGAATTGCACTGCGGCCGCCTTGAATACGTGTGTAATTCCTGACTATTTGGCTCAGCCAGTTGTGAAAACATAATTCGATAAGCGCACGAGATACCGCTTGGTCTTGTGGACCTACAATCATTTCATCCCAATGAATGTCTGGGACGTTAAAGTCACGTGCCACAAGGACGTGCTTTTGTTGCACACGCAATGCTTGCAAAAAGTCGTTTAGTTTTTTAACTACTGTGGCTTTGGTGCCAGGCGGAAGATAGACGGCTCCAATAACCAGTTCGTTACCGCCCAGAATTATTTTACACCATACTGATTCTCTTCCAGGTGCATTAATAATGACCCAGTGTTTTATACAAACATTAATAAAGATAGCTACACCACCGCCTCTGCTGGCACGGCCAGTTCTTACAGCATTGTAACCAGGAGGACAAATTTCAGAATCGATAATCTCCGGGTTTAGCCAGGTTTCTGTTACTACCACTATATCGGGCTCTTGTACAACAAAAATGTGCTCGAAGTCCGATACTTTGTTCACAAGGCAACGCGCGTTAACGTTAAGCAATCGAAATGTGGTATTACTTGGTTGTGAGTCCTGTTGAGTCATGTTTGCATGGGCTGTTCGCTCGCGCGAGCCCTTGTGCACAAGATAGCGTTGGTTGGTGATATCGTCCGAAGCGTATAAGACACCATCTATTTTGAGTTTATCGAACATAACGAACGCTTTTTGTCCTTTTTTTTCTTTCCTCTGAAGTGCTGTTCCAGAGGTTCTGTCCTCTTTATCGGATGATATCAGAAAAATCTTCAGATGTACAACGGGTTCTTTTCAATGTTTTAACAAACACAATCACTTGTATTGTTGTCACTCTGTCTCTGTCCCTGTCCTTGTGGTGCCACAGCGGTATGAAATCTTCAGATATAGCAAGCTTTGTGCCCTTCAACTTCTTAGCATTAGGTAGTATCTCCCTTCTTTCGGCAAGACTGCCAAGTCGCAAAAAAAAAAGGCCTCTGGTAGCCGGGATAGATCTTTCGAAGTCTATGCATGCGTTCTACGGACGTGACCGACACATCCAGCTTTTCGTAAAATACGCCTTCTACGACCCAATGTTTCGACGTTTCTTCTGTTTCATCGCTCTCCACTTGAATACCTCCAATGACCACATTATTTTTACGACTTCGATATTCTAAGATATTGATCTTATTTGTGAAGCCAACTACGGTTGATCGAAGGTACGCAATTTTCTTCTCTGATTCTTCAACTTCCTTTTAGACCTCACTCAGCTGAGACATTTTTGTTTCCACACGAGCAAGTTTATCCTTCATCATCGATATGTCAGCCTTAATTTCTTTCTATCCTCTGACAAGGCTTTGTAGCAGTTTAACCGTACTTAGATCTGGACAGGGATTTGTTTCCGCGTCGCCAAAAACAGAAATAACATCCGAACACTCACAGACAATGGAACATAAAGTATGTGGGCTTGGCAGCACTAGCAAACCGGGACTATCATCTCTGAAGGATTTAAAGGAATTATTTCCGCCAACCAGGATGAAGAACAAGAGCGGGTTCGTCATTCCGGTCGCTGCGGTGCCGCCAAGCCCACTGCCAGCACAGCGTGAAAACGGCCTCCAAGAAAACGACCCCTTTGTTGATAACACTGATGTCGATGATGTCGGTGCTCCTGTTTTCGTAGCGTAGTCTATGGTTTTCCGCATTCCAGTACGTAGTTGGTACCCGTCAGTAGCGTTGAATATTCCGGGTTAAGCAGCAACTCTTGAGTCTGTGAAGCATCGTTCCTCGGCAAGCGCGGGCGGCCAGAAGGCGATCAGCACCTGGTTGAAGAACAAGAGCGGGTTCATCATTCCGGTCGCTGCGGTGCCGCCAAGCCCACTATTCCCAACCACGAAATATATTGTGAAAACAGGCTTTTGCATGTGGTCACCAACGCCCCGTTCATGAAAGCGCAATTAAAAGCACGTTTCCTTTCCCTTCATGACTTGCGCCGAGATGTTAGTTGATGACCACGACGAGCAAAGACACCAACGCCACGGCGGACGCCTTGATTCTGGATGCCGAAAAAGCATTCGACAAAGTACCCCACAAACGTCCATTTCTGAAACTTTTGGCTTTGTACCCCAATATATTAGTCCTTAATTTTTAACCAACCGTTATCAATTCGAACAAACTAACTATGACTCCTCCCTCTTGTCCCCCGTTGTTTTAGGTGTGCCACAAGGCACAGTGCTCCGTCCTCTTTTATTATTCAGTTATATTAATGATCTTTCAAATAACATCGCCTCAATTACCAGCTTATTCGCAGATGATTGTTTGATTCATCGCCCTTTTAGCAACATAACCGATATTAATGAAATTCAGACCGGTCTTGACAGCATCCAAATTTACTTCGAAAACTGGCTTATGTCTTTAAATATAGTGTACCGTTATGTGCGCAAGTTCGTTCAGTCCTGCACCGCATGCCAGCGCCAAAAAAACCCACCGCGCCGACCTGCCGCTCCTTTGCAACCGCTGTCTTGCCCAGCGCAGCCCTTCGAGCGTGTTGGCATCGACCTCTACGGCCCTCTCCCCAGCACATCGGCCGGAAACCGCTGGATCATCGTCGCCATCGATCATCTTACCCGCTACGCCGAAACGTCGCCTTTACCATCTGGTACCGCCCACGACATTGCATCCTTTATCCTCCATCGCATCATACTTCGTCATGGTGCTCCCAAAGAGTTGCTGAGTGATAGAGGTCCGGCCTTTGTATCTGAAGTTGTCGAAGCTCTCCTTCAGGAATGCAACATTGTTCACCGCACCACCTCTGCCTACCATCCGCAGACAAATGGACTGGTTGAGCGTTTTAACCGCACTCTTGGCGACATGCTGGCTATGTATGTGGCTTCCGATCACTGCAACTGGGACCGCGTTCTACCCTTCGTCACTTATGCTTATAACTCCGCTGCTCAAGCCACCACCGGATTCTCTCCATACTTTCTCCTCTACGGCCGGGAGCCTTCTTGTACTATGGACACCATTTTCCCTTACCGCCCTGATGCTTCTGAATTTACGACTATTTCTCAAGCCGCCACTTATGCCGAAGAATGCCGCCAGCTTGCCCGGTCTTTCACTTCACACGCCCAGCAGCTGCAGAAAAGCACCCGTGATCCCTCTGACCTTCTTCCCACTTATCTTCCTGACTCTTTGGTCTGGCTCTGGGTTCCTTCCTCAAGTCCCGGCCTTTCTTCCAAACTTCTCAGCAAGTACCAGGGCCCCTACCACATTCTTAAGCAGACATCCCCCGTCAATTACCTCATCGAACCCCTTACACCGTCTACTGATCATCGTCGCCGAGGCCGTGAAATTGTCCACACCGACCGCCTCAAACCATACTACGACCCCACCATCGTCACATCACCCTAGGCCGCCAGGATGGCGCCTTTTCGCCCGGGGGCAGTTGTAAGACAGGCCTTCGGCTCCCGAACCTTGGGCGGCTGGCGTAAAGAAGAAGAGGACGAAGACAACGGTGCCGATGCTCGTGCGTGTGCGCTGATTGCTTCCGCTGGGACTGGTCGCTGCCTCAGGACTGAACCGAGGCGTACCGCTAGCCGTTCGCGACGCAGCGCCTTCGAAGACTACGCTACACTACAATAGCGAGTTTGGGATCGCCCGGCGCAAGCTTTATTGCCACCGTCAAGCCGGCAGCGACCATTCTGGTCGCAAGTTAGAGGGATGACGGGTGACGCGCAAAGGGCATGAGGCGCAACAAGCGAGAGTTCGTAACAAGTAATGCGGGAGCGCCACGATAGCTAACAGGGGACGTTTTGTTCCAGCCCTGTATAAGGACCAAAAACAGCGGCTCATAAATTTTGCAGACAACCCTCGAGTGGGGACCCGGTGTCCAGAGAAGAACATCATCACCAGGGAAAAAAAGCGGCATGGTGGGTAAAGCATTTACTGTGTTTGCAGCAGGCCTTGGAAGCATCTGCGTTCAATCGCGCAGATTCGCGGTTTTGGGCAAGGCGGGAAACGGAAGGGCGCTGGGAGGGTGCTGAAGAGGGAAGGGGACAGAAAAGAAAGATGTCAAAGGCAGGGGTCCGGCCTAAAACAAGGGAAAAGAGCGAGTAACGGGTTCCTCGTTGTAGCGAAGTATTTTAGGCAAAGGTAACAAATGGAACCACTTACGAGGGGGACCCAAAAGAAGCCGGATTTTTCGTATAAAAACTTTATTTATTAACTCTTGCACAAAATTCCTTCAGTCACCTTCAAAGTACTCTCCATGAAATGCGACGCACTTATCAAGTCTTTTTTCCCACTGTTTGAAGCATCTCTGGAACTCTTCAACTTTGATATCGTCCGGTGCCCTCTGCGAAGCTGTTTGTACGGCCACTACATCACCAAAACGCTTCCCTTTTAGTCTTTTCTTCATTCTCGGAATGAGAAAAAGTCGCACGGCGCTAGGTCTGGTGAATATGGAGGGTGGGGAATGACAGTCCATCCCTGAGAGGCCAAATAGGGGGTCACTCGTAAGGCCGTGTGTGCGGGGGCGTTGTCGTGATGAAGGAACCAGTCACCTGATCGCCAACGTTCCTTGCGTTTCCTCCGCACATCCTCTCGCAGACGTTTTAAAACTTCCAAATAAAAGTGCTGGTTAACAGTCTGGCCAGGGGGAACAAATTCCTGGTGCGAAATTCCACGAACATCACAAAAGACAATGATCATTGTCTTCACATTCGACTTCAACTGCCTTGCTTTTTTTTTTTTTGGTCTCGGCGAGTTGGGAGAATTCCAGTGGCTTAACGCTTGCTTAGTTTCTGGATCATACCCCTAACACCAACTCTCATCACCTGTAATGACTTTGGAGAAGAAGTTTGGATCACTTTCAATCTCTTTTTTTTAATACCTACTCAAATTTAATCGAATGTTCTTTTGATCCTGTGTGAGAATGCGAAGAAGAAATTTAGCGAAAACACGTCTCATTTGCAACTGCTCAGTCAAAATTCGCTGACAGGAGCTCCAACTCACCCCTGTCTCTTCTGAAATTTGGTCGATCGTGAAACGACCATCCTTGTTCCTTTTTGGTGGATTTTTTCAACGTTTTCATCGTTTCGAGACGTTGAAGGATGCCCAGAACGAGCAAGGTCTTCGACACTCATCTCACAACGTTTGAAGCGCCCAAACCACTCGGAAATTTGTGTGCGGCTCATAGCACTCTCTCTAAAAGCCTGTTGCAACATTTGGTAAGCTTCCGTTGCCGATTTTTCAAGCAGGAAACAAAACTTCAAACATACTCCCTTTTCTTTTAAATTTGCCATAAAGATTTCGCAGGCGGAACAAAGTAACTGCAAGCGAAACACAACACTACGCTCAAATGTTTGCCTACAAATTTTTGTCGTCTGAACAGCTGTCTCGTGAAGGTCTCTGCTAACTCCATCTAGCGGTAGAACTCTCTACTACGACTACGAATGGTAGCGCGCTCTCACTTCGGTTTCTTTTGGGTCCCCCCTCGTAGTCCCAGTCCGTATGGTCAGGTTGAATATTAGTGGAATGGTTGTTCGAAAGGGTTCCATGGAAGCGCTCTGTGAGGCCACTGGTTTCGGAGTGGTAGCGGATGTTTTTTCGCGGGTGGTAGTCTTGGTATGATGAACTTACTCTAAGATGGCGCTGAGGAACTTGCCACGGT
The DNA here is from genome assembly GCF_055824585.1 of Amblyomma mixtum. Taxonomy (NCBI): domain Eukaryota; kingdom Metazoa; phylum Arthropoda; class Arachnida; order Ixodida; family Ixodidae; genus Amblyomma; species Amblyomma mixtum. The sequence goes on along the minus strand of NC_143021.1, from coordinate 152,833,319 downwards.
CGCTAAGAAAAACGGGGGAGGGGGAGTGGGGGCGTGGCGCAGAAAGAGAAACGGGGGAGGGAAGTGGTGGCGTGGCGCAGAAAGAAAAACGGGGGGAGCAGGAGTGGGGGCGTGGTGCAGAAAGAAAAACGGGGGGTGGGGGAGTGGGGGCGTGGCGCAGAAAGAAAAACGGGGGGAGGGGGAGTGGGGGGCGTGGCGCAGAAAGAAAAACGGGGGAGGGGGAGTAGGGGCGTGGCGCAGAACAGCAGCGTGCGGAAAAAATGGCCTATCTCTGCAGCGGAGCTTGGGGGAAAGGTAACAAATTGAAGCAGGGAGTCGCAGTTGGAAGGTGAGGTTGAATTCAGCATTCAGTACCTTTCCTTGACGTTAATAGACGTTTCAATCCCAAACATTGATGACACAAAACTTATATCGGGTGCCGTAAGCGCACATATAAGTGACCACTTTCTGATACCATAACTGACCCCTTACACGTCTCTCCCGCTCGAAGCACAACAAGACATTCCCGTGAGAATAAGCGAGAACTATTTCAGTCTAGATACACCGATACACGTACAGTCTAGATTCGCTCTCAACCAGTACTCATGGCTCAAGTTGTGTGCAATATTTAGGTCCAATGACACTTGAGGCGCGTTTTTAGCGCCAATTCTTAGAACATTCGAGCCCGTTAATATAGCAACTTCTGTAATATTGACGGGCTTGACATACGACCGGTCAAGCAAGTTCGTGGTCTGATCTTTAGTAGACCTGATGTTATCTTAGTCTCAATTCTCCGAATGGAAATTTTTCGCGACAACTACAAGCTGGAAAGGCAAAGGATTCGCATGAAGGCGATGACAGAAAGGAACTTTCTAGTTGCACACGCATTTCAATTTTACAGGTATTTTTTCTAAAGGTTTGAAAAAATATTCCATCCTTGAGTGAAGAACACCAAGTAATCACACATGCGCAATTTGCGTTCACAAAAGGGCTCTCTACCGAAACTGCATTCTTAACACAGAATGAAATAATATGAGACGTTTTTGGGCGAAAAATATGCGCCATGGGCAACAGACTTTTCGAAGGATTTAGACACCACTTAGAATAACACCCTTTTACCAAAAATTGACTCGTTAAGGTTTCCGAGGCGTTTTTCTTCAGTTGCTTAAATCCTAACTTTAATTTAACTGCTAGCAATATGTTATCAAAAATCATTCATCCGTTGTGATGAAAGTTCGCACAAGACGAGAACTTTAGACACGAGACGTTGTTCTCGAATGAAGCCATCTTTTTTTGAACTCCAGTCTGAAGTATTTATCCTGAAAAGGTCTTCCCAAGACAACAATGAATAAAAAGACGTTGTTCCGACCACCTCTATTTTCTCCACTCACACTCAAACCTTACTTTTCTAACCAGTCGACAGATTAGATCCTGGCACAAAGAACCCTTTATTCCAGCAAGGCACTTCGTTTCGTTGTCTCATTTCTAAGAACTAAGAACAGTTTTTCAGCCGAATATAGGTAATTAAATTCTGCCGAACTTAGGTAATTTACGTTCTCATGCAAGGGAGGCTCTGTAGTGTTCCATTGTATTGCACTTAACAAGCGCGCTTTTTTTCTCGTGACGCACATCCACAGCAGCTACTCTTTATCCATTATGTTCTCTGGCACTTCTGAATTTCAGAGCCTTTTATAGAATTCTACTGAATTTGTTTTCACTGCGGCATGTGGGATTTCACAGGCATACGAATCAAAGAATACACGCGATCCATCGTAGTTTTTGCCATATTTTTTTTTACTGTTCGGCCGGTTACCATTCCTTTTCATGCCTTTCCTGCGTTTTGTCCACCAGCTCAGGACAACAAGTTTGCAGTGCGGTATATGCGGCCAACAGCGTTCCGTTATGCTTGCTTAGGGAAAGGCGGGTTCGAACGGATGCGTGTGATGTGTGGTTCAGTCTCGAGAAAGTATTGTGCAACAATGACCAAGATGTTCGTCTTCAGAACTAAAACTAAGTCATGTCATGAAAACCATATTGTCAGGCCTTAGGTGTTGGAAATGTTGCGGATTTTGATGCGTCTGCCGAGTAATGAAGTGACGCAGTTAACACAAATTCAAAAAAAGACATTGAAAGAACCATTGACCGACTATATATAACGGCGCTTTCAGAAGACGGGTCTGAGGAAAAGACAGACTCCTACGCCTCCTTTTCTGTCGCGTTTTCATACAGCGCAGTGATTTATTTTACGTCAATAGGTACCAGCGAGCCGTATTATCCCTCTTCTGATAAAAAACTCTCCGCAACACTGCCTTAGTGTTCACTAAAGAGCGTTAGCTGCGGGAGGTTCAAGTGCTTACACCGGTGTGCCCTCTAAACGTGTAGATGATGGTGATGATGATCAAATAACTTCATTTGTACACGTCAAGGAATCACAGGGTGAAGAATAGTTGAATACTGACCACCGTCATATTCCTCTCCGTTCCGCAGGTTGGGATCCCTCGATATCCAGCGGCGCCCAGGGACAGATGGATGACTTTTTTTTCGTCTTCTTCTTTCTGGCTGCCCACTAAAGCCTCCCAGGACTCTATAATCCCCTTCCGTTCGTTGTAGCCAGGGCACGTCCGCAGCATGTGGATTGTGTCTTCAATTTTGTAGCAGGGTTTACAACTCGGGTCATGGATCGCCGGGTGCCATGCGCTTAGTGCTAGTAGGTTGGGAAAATTTCTCCTCCTGTAACTTTCTCCATATCACCTTTTCCTTTTCCTGACGCCTTTGCCTGCTAGAGGTAGTTTCTGTCTTTCTAATCTGTGATGAAGAAGAATACCTTGGTGTGCTTTCAGCTCCGCTCTCCCCGGAAATGGCTCTCTCCTCAACAAGACCGCACTGTGTGTGTTTTCGGGCCAATGTATGCGCTATCTCGTTTTATCGCAGGCCCTCGTGGGCCTTAGTCCAGATTAGGTTAATTATCTCTGACATTGTCGGACAGGCAGCGAGAATTTGGACTGCTTCGAGAGACACCTTGCCTGCGTTGTAGTTTCGGATGGCTGATTTTGCAATCGGTAATAATCACCCTCACAGTAGGCACTGCCCTGCACCTAACTCCGCAAACGGGTAGAAGACCAAATCCAAACATAGCATATATTTTCTTTCACGGAAATATCCCTTTTAAGACGCAAGGAGCTTCATTTGCCTCATGCATTTTCCAATACCATTTAGATTTACAGCCACCTTCGGTATATCCGGTGGAGAGTTTCTTGAAGCGAAAGCTTCACTGCGGGTCATCGTGCTTCGATCGCCGGGTGCCTAGTTTCGACCTTTAGCACGGCTGCGTAGTTGACGTTTAGGGAATGGACGCCGGCCTACAGCTCAACTTGAAAAGGTGGCGCTTTGCTGCTCGCGAATTAACCCATTTAGGCAACGTTGTGTCAAAGGAGGGTATCCATCCCGACCAAGCTAAACATCGTGTTGTGAGTGCTTTTCCCAAACCTACCTCGATAGAGCAACCGCTTAGCGGCTTAGATCTCTGTTCCTATTTTCGGCGTTTTATTGGGAACTTTTCTTTGTACGCTTCCTCTTTAACTCAGCGCCTTGACAGCAACGTGGATATCTCGTGTTGGTCTCCAGCATGCGCCAATGTCCACAACCTCTTGCGCACTGTCCTTACAGCACCATCCGTCTTGTGCCACTTTGACCTGCGAACACCAACCGAAATACACACGGACATCATTGGTATTGGACACGCTCAGCACAAATCTGGGTTAGAAGAATATGTATTTGCTTACCCCAGCCGCACCCTGACTAATGCGAGTCCAACTACTCTGTTGCTGATAAAGAGTGCTTGGCCATCGCTTGGGCACTCTGCAAGTTTCGCGCTTTCCTCTGTGGGAGTCCTTTTGACGTGGTCATGGACCACCATCCTCTTTGTTGGCTTTTTTCGTTAAAAGAACCCTCCAGTCGCCTGGCTCGATGGGATCTCTGCATCCAAGAATGCACCTTAGGCGTCGTCTGTTTGTCATGTCCGGAAGCATCAGAGCGCTGATGCCTCTTCCCGTTCCCCGCTACAGGCCGAGATTGAGCGCCTCTCCAACCACGAAGACACTGCGCCTTCACTCGTAATCAGCGACATTCCCTCAGAGCAGCATAAAAATCAATGGATGCTCTCTTTTCACAACTTTCTGTCCGCTCCATCTGCGGTCCCGGCACCTCGCGCTCTTCGGTGCCAATATTCACATTTAGCCATTAGCGATAAGCTCCTTTATCGGCGTAACTACATCCCTGATGGACGTAAATGGATCCGCAATGGAAACACGCAGAAGCATCCAGGGAACACACACGTATCTGTATCAGGTAGAACTGGCGCACCATGTAGAACTTCATTCTCAGGTACGACCGCTGGTGCCCGCCTGCCAACGCCGTAAGCAACAGCCTCATCGCACCGCTGGTGAACTGCAGCCACTACTCTGTCCGTCTCGCACCTTCGGCCGAGTAGATATCGATTTATGCGGCCCTCTGTCGTACACTGCCCCTGTCAACCGCTAGGTTCATTACTGCCATTAATCACATGACCAGGTATGCTGAGACCGCTCCGCTTCCGGCTGCTACAGCTCGCGATGTGGCGTCGCACGCCGAACTCAGCCGCCAGGTCTAACGGTTGCTCACGACAGGTGCTCAGGGGCATCACAAACACAGCCATGACAAAGACATGCCTGCACCGGCCTTTCCACCCGGTTCACTCGTGTGGCTGTGGATTTCTCTCAGTGCTCGCGGCCTCTCCAAGAGACTGGTTTCGAAATATCAAGGCCTCTACCACAACCTGGAGCGCACATCCCCACTTAAGTACATCATTTAGCAACTCAAACCCTCTGCCGATCTTCACCGCTGTGCCCCCGAGGCTAAACATGTTCAACGACTGAAGCCGGTTCTATTGTCGGCACCATGAGTCGCCAGGATGGATCCTTTTCTCCCCGCGGCCATTGTGAAGAAGGTGGGCATTAGCCCAGCCGCACTGCCATCCCGCCCAGGGATAACGTGCTCAGCCTGACCGACGGCCGACCAGCACTGCTTCAAAGTTGCTTCGTCTTGTAAGGGTGGTTTATTTGGTGACGCGGCTTTCGTCGTCTTTAGAATCACTAAATAAAGAACCGTTGCAATTTATCTATTTATTTATTTATACATTGCAGCCTGTAGCGATGAAATTGCAAGATTGCGATGGAATATAAAGAACAATAGAAATAACAATACAATGTAAGTAAAGAAAGCAATCATACAACAATAGGAATAAGCTTTTCAGACTTCTTCTAGCGATAACGATAGGATGTTCCCTAGTAAGGAATTCCAAACTTGCCATGATGGATAATGCTATACTAATAAAGAAGTTAGTGCGGGAATCAAAAGCGAAATATTTTGGACATTGTGGCTCAGTAAAGATTCTTCAAAGGAAGGTTCGCAAACCCTTCCTCTAGTTAATTCGGCGTGAAGGAAGACCAGGAGGCGTTGTTTCTCGCAGATGATGACAAATATAAGAGAAGCATATATTTACAACATATACAAGGAGCAAAACTGGAAAACAGCAGACATGAATTTACAAAGGGAAAAACAAACTGCGCTACTTTACTCTTCGACCCCGCAGGTTAGAGCCTAGTAGCAGAATGTTTCATGCTAAGCATGGAGCCCCAGCTCAGGCTGGTCTCCATCCGTTTACTTCGGTTTTTATAACCGTAACAAACAAAGAAATGGGGCGGTCATTTTAAGTGGCCCGCCCCAAGCATCAATTCTCCAATCATTGACCTACCCCGTGGGTTGAGCTTAGCCTCAAACCCAGGGGCTCGCTAAGAACATAAAGAACAAATACAACACTACTCTCTCGTTGGAGAGAGCATGCACGTCCTCTCCCGTTGGGGGTCTCCTTCTGACCTGTCCCAAGCAGACCGCCGCCCCCCCCCCCACCCCTTCTCCACTCGCACTGCTAGTCAAGATCTTGGTACAGATGCGTACCCCCTGTCCTCAGTGCTTAAACAATAGATGAGAGAGAAGCCGGTACGGCACAGACGGTGGGGCGTTCGGACAAGCGTGATCGATGAGCGGGCGGATAAAAGTGAGGAACGCATGTCGTTCCCCACGTCGCCAAAAAATGCTCGAATCGTGCTTTCCTGGGCTCTCTCTGTCAGTTCGGCAGATCAGCTAGGAAATGGTTCCTGTTTTCTCCCACAAACTGGCAGAGACATCGTGAAGATAACAGTGCGTACCAACTCCTTACTGCACTGTGCTTGGAGGGGCTTTTGTTCATAATGGGACAGCCCCTTCCGCGGGGGCAGCGCCCTGCACCGTGGTAGCTGGAAAAGAGCGTTGACCCTTCAAGGCCGCTGTGGGCCATCAGGCGCCTTTCCGACGTTAGCGTATGCATAAGGGGGGATAGGGGTGGGGGGCGCCCTGAAGGTAGCGGCGGTGCTGTCGTTCACAATGGACAGCCACCGCCGCGAGGGCAGCGCCCTATACAGTAGTTGCAGCTGGAATTAGCAGCGGCCTTACACGCCCCCTCTAAGAATATAATCTAGCTTGCTATCAGCTCGTTTATACTTACTAACAAAAAGGCCGCAGCACGTTTACCGCCCGCACTGTCGGTCCTCCCGGGACACAGTTTCTCCGGGTTACCTCGACGCTTCGAGAACCATTCAAAGCAAAAAAAAAAAAGTATAAAACACAACACTGGTGCATGCTGGCGTACAGATCAGCTGAATGGGCAGCCACATCACACTGCGGAGAGTCCACATTCATGTGCCCAGACACACACTTATTAATCGCATTGTTCACAGCGGTTCACAAGTCCGCGCACAACACTCATTAACGCAGGCTGAGTGTTTTCATATAGTAGGCTCTTTCACAAGTCTCGTCATCACCACACAGTTCCGTGCACCAACCACGTCGGCTGAATGGGAACATTCACGCCTGCCGAGGCCGGCCTGGTTGCACCACTCGGTCTGCCACAAAAGCTGACCGTTAGGCTCTCGCTCCAAAAATCGGGCCTACCGTTCCATGGCGGCTTAGGCGGCGGAGGTAGTACATAGCCCACTTGATCCAGTTGGGCGGTTATTGGCACACTGCCATCTTTGATGCCCAAGAGATTCTGACTACCTCCGAATAGTCCACCGCGCCTGCAATGATTCTCTGCGGAGAATTTCCGCATCTCTGCCGTATCCGAGACACTTTTTCTTATCAACTCTGTTGAGCAGCTGTCTTCGCGATTCCTACCCAGAAGCCTAATGACACGAGCCGTGCTTCTCTCGCGCCTACTCTCTATCAGGCATGATTGTTCGCGGCTGCTGGATGTCACTGCATTCTCGTGACCTCTTACGCAAACGCCTTCAAACCACTCGCATGGACCTAGCTGTGGCTTGGCCGTTACGGCCTTCTGATCAGTGCTTTGTAAGCAATAAAGCTGGTCGCCATTGATTGCTTCGTTGTTCGCGCTTTCACTGACATGCTGAACCTTGTTCAGGAGCTCCTGTGAGGCATTCGAACTTAGTTTGTCAGCTAGCTCGCCGTCCTGATCACTCGCCCAATCGTAGCACACATCAGGTTGAGTGCGGCTGACTGCGGAATCCTCAAAAACAGCTCTGTTCGGAAACGACTGCTGCGACTTGGTTTTAAGCAGTTCTGAAAGTGCGCTGGCTGTACCGTCCGTATTTCCGCAACTTTCCTCTTCTGTCATTTCGCTCTCACTATTCTTCAATAGTTCTGTCTCGAGCGCTGTTTCTCCTGACAGTGGTTTTTCAACCTGCACTGACCGAACCTCAGAGGCTTCGTCTATCTGGTTCTCAGTGACTAATTTGTTAATTTGGCCTAGTGCCTCTGTCAACTTTTCAGGGAAGTCGTTATCAACCTCGCCTGTCCTCTGAGCTTCAGGGCCTAGGTCTGCATGGTCTCTGTCCGTTTCATTGGACGCAGTGCCATGCTGCGCGCCGCCCGCGTACATCAGCTCCAGCTTTCTTAGCTCTTCCTTCTCATTCCGCTCAATGTGTCGCATTCCCTCGTGGAGTTTCAATTCAAGGCGGTGAATAGTCTCCTGCCCTGCCTTTGATAGGGTAACACCTTGAAGCGCTTCCCGTCCGGGGACAAATTCAGACCTGAAGGCGCTTTCATAACTGAACTGTCCTTTCATGTCAGTCGACATGTTCCGCGCCTGGGAATGAGTTCTCTCCAATTCCTCTTGGCTCTTTGCCTCCACTAAATCTTCAGAGAGGTCGTTATTAACCTTCCCAATACTGTGAGCTTCAGGGCCTAGGTCTGCATGGTCTCTCTCCTTTCTATCGGAAGCAGTACCATGCTGCCCGCCGCCCGCGTACATCAGCTCGAGCATCCTTAGCTGTTCGTGCTCCTGCCTCTCTATCTCTCTCATCCGCTCATGAAACTTCAACTCAATGCGGCGAATAGTCTCTTGCCCTGCCTCTGAGAGAATTACACCTTGACGCGTTTTGAATTCCAGGCCCAATTTAGAACTGAAGGAGTTCTTAATGCTGAAATTTCCCTCCATGGTGTTCACGTGTTCCGCGTCCTCACCCTAAGCCTCACAGAATAGCAACCATGCCAACCTCCGCAAAACGCGAGAAATCCCACTCACCCGGCGCAGATCTTCTGTTGTCTGCCGCCCAGAGCCCGGATGATGCGTCCGCTCTACCAGCGTCGGTAGCAGCCGAGGTGAAGTCGTCCCTTGATGGCTCCTCGCTGCTCCGTGTCGGATGGCCTGTGGTTGTCGCTGCGATGACTGATTTTGGTGATGACACGTGCCGAATCCTGTCGACTGCGCCAGTAAAGATTCTTCGAAGGAAGGTTCGCAAACCCTTCCTCTAGTTAATTCGGCGAGAAGGAAGACCAGGAGGCGTTGTTTCTCGCAGATGATGACAAATATAAGAGAAGCATATATTTACAACATATACAAGGAGCAAAACTGGAAAACAGCAGACATGAATTTACAAAGGGAAAAACAAACTGCGCTACTTTACTCTTCGACCCCGCAGGTTAGAGCCTAGTAGCAGAATGTTTCATGCTAAGCATGGAGCCCCAGCTCAGGCTGGTCTCCATCCGTTTACTTCGGTTTTTATAACCGTAACAAACAAAGAAATGGGGCGGTCATTTTAAGTGGCCCGCCCCAAGCATCAATTCTCCAATCATTGACCTACCCCGTGGGTTGAGCTTAGCCTCAAACCCAGGGGCTCGCTAAGAACATAAAGAACAAATACAACACTACTCTCTCGTTGGAGAGAGCATGCACGTCCTCTCCCGTTGGGGGTCTCCTTCTGACCTGTCCCAAGCAGAACGCCGCCCCCCCCCCCACCCCTTCTCCACTCGCACTGCTAGTCAAGATCTTGGTACAGATGCGTACCTCCTGTCCTCAGTGCTTAAACAATAGATGAGAGAGAAGCCGGTACGGCACAGACGGTGGGGCGTTCGGACAAGCGTGATCGATGAGCGGGCGGATAAAAGTGAGGAACGCATGTCGTTCCCCACGTCGCCAAAAAATGCTCGAATCGTGCTTTCCTGGGCTCTCTCTGTCAGTTCGGCAGATCAGCTAGGAAATGGTTCCTGTTTTCTCCCACAAACTGGCAGAGACATCGTGAAGATAACAGTGCGTACCAACTCCTTACTGCACTGTGCTTGGAGGGGCTTTTGTTCATAATGGGACAGCCCCTTCCGCGGGGGCAGCGCCCTGCACCGTGGTAGCTGGAAAAGAGCATGACCCTTCAAGGCCGCTGTGGGCCATCAGGCGCCTTTCCGACGTTAGCGTATGCATAAGGGGGGATAGGGGTGGGGGGCGCCCTGAAGGTAGCGGCGGTGCTGTCGTTCACAATGGACAGCCACCGCCGCGAGGGCAGCGCCCTATACAGTAGTTGCAGCTGGAATTAGCAGCGGCCTTACAGGCTCCTTGTTGAGGTCGGATTTAAACATGCGAGATAACTATCTAGCGAAGAAAAACGAGGCGAGGTGACAAAGGTGTACATGAATTTTAGGCTGACCAGTCGACGACGTGCGGCAAAAGCGTGATTTGTGATGCAAGAGGCGACCAGATTTGTCTCAATTGATCGCACCCAGGCGGTGCCGACTCTGCGTTGTTCCACAATGTTGTCGTAAGTTTGCGCGTGCATTTGGAATGTTCCCTACCAGCTTTAAAATCTGTGAAGCTGAGAACGGCAGGCATACGGTTCGCCGACCCCTAAAAATGATTGTTGCTTTCGCTCATACCGTATGATTCAGTTCTTTGTGTGGGCAAGTAAAGCAAACAAAAAGTATGGGTTGGAAGCACGATTCCATGTCTCCTGCTCGCTGGACTGCCGTCACCACTACATGACAATATAGTGATCGCTATTCTTGGCACTTAATTTGCGTCTCTGTCATGGCTGGTAAAAAAATGATGATGACAAGAGTTTTGTCTTCTTTCGACAGTAGCCTGCGAATAGCTGTGACGTATTGTGCCACAGCTATTCACTGCTATTCACAGCTATAGTTTCGAGACAGTTGCATACGCTTCATTTACTTAATCGAGAAAATTTTCATTTTCAGGGGTGCCATGCATATCGAGATGAAGCCTTCGGCTACGTCTTTCATGGCTGTTCTGTACAACGTTTAGTTGAGACACTTAATTCGAATCTCATTTGCTTTCCAAGATGGTTTCCCTGTCTTTTCAGCAACTTCGCCAATTTCTCTTCAGCACCAAGGCGGGTAGCAAAGTTGTTATATTCAGCTGAGCGCAACTCACTTCAGCTATCAGTCAAATTACAAATAATCTACCTCATTCTACTCCTAATCTTCACCAACATAACAATTTCTCTGCACAAATCCAGCCTAACTCACTCAACGACAATATTTAGGGGCACCTGGTGAAACAAGCCCCTATTAAGAAATACCAACTTGCGCAGCTCGTACAATAAGAAGCGTATCAGGAAACATGGAAAGATGCTCATGACATGCTCACGTGGGTAAGTTCACTTCATGCATAACATTAAATACTACATCATCCATTCAGCTTTCTGGTAAATTTAACATAGATTAAAATTTTTCTTGGGTGAGAATGTTGCACATGCAGAAGAATAGCCTTATTTGGACGCCCCTTTTAAAATCTCTTATAGTCTGTGTGCGTCCGAAAAGTTTCGTTACTTATAGTTATAGTGATAATTATGATTATCTATGCAGGGCCGAGTTTATTCGTAAGTAAAAAATACGGTAGGTAAAAATGGAAGATCGACACTTTGAGAGCACTTTTTTGATTCAGCGGATGGTGGTGGATGACCATTCTTTCTTCGTGGAGCGAACTTTCTCTTTAAATCCGCTACCAAACTAGACTCTACCCTTACAAAAATTTTTAGTAACATTCTTTAGAAAGTCTTTCGACAATTGTTAATAGAACCTATCAACATTGAATAGAAAGTCTTTTAAACGCCTTTGTACATTGTAGTAACATCCTATCAACCGTCTTCCGACAATTGGCCACCGATATCCAAAAGACTGAATTACATAGAAAGTCTTTATACTTCCTATCATCCCCTTATCGAGTTTGTATACACTTCCTACTGACCCCTTACCGACAATGTCTACCAACACCCTATTAACGGTCTTCCGACAATTGGCCACCGTTATCCAAAAGACTCAAGTACATAGAAAGTGTTTATACTTCCTATCATCCCCTTATCGAGTTTGTATACACTTCCTACTGACCCCTTACCGACAATGTCTACCAACACCCTATTGACGGTCTTCCGACAATTGGCCACCGTTATCCAAAAGACTCAAGTACATAGAAAGTCTTTACACTTCTTATCAACCACATACCGACAATGTCTACCAACACCCTATCAACGGTCTTCCGACAATTGGCCACCGTTATTCAAAAGACTCACGTACGAAGAAAGTATAATTCCTACATCAACTTTTGGAAAAGTGTATGTTAACTACACAGTACAACACTTTTACCAACATAGTTTTATCACTTCAAAATCATTTTGTGAACACTATCCTGGAGTGCTTAAAGAATAATAGAAGCAAAATGCAAATTATTACATTTATTGTGCACAAGTGTACATACGCGCTACAACACATGCATGATGCATCAAAATATTTAATGGAGAACAATAGAGGAACAGAATATTGCCTTCGGCACGCTTCCCCTCAGTTCCCTCTGAGTAACAATGACTGACACATAGCAATTGAAAAACATAACAGGTTTTAATTCACGATGTTTCGGCTGGAGGACCAGCCTTTTTCGAGTATAGTATAGCATTCGAAACAAAAGCTGTGCGCTTCAAATGCTGTAGTACACTTGAAAACGACTGGCCCTCCAACCAAAACATCGTCAATTAAATCCCGTTAGGTAGTACACTTGAAAACGACTGGCCCTCCAACCAAAACATCGTCAATTAAATCCCGTTAGGTTTTTCTTACATATATACGAGGTGTTTCAGGGAAGACTAAGTAATTTTCAAAAAACAGGTATTTTGAGATGAATGTATGGCTTTTTCAGCATAGTATTACCAGTGTTGGCAGGCACCAGAAAACTTGTGAAGAGTCTTACGTAATAAGCTGGTTAGCTAATTTTTATTAATGAACCTTTTCACTATCAGAAACTTTGTTAAAACATTAAGTTGGGCTAGTTGGTAACGGCTTGAAGGAATCATACTCTTAGCGGTAAGAACACACACAACACCAAGACACACACACACAGGACACCCGCTAGACTTCAACTATCTTTACTGGACACTTGTACGACATAAATATGTATCACTGAGCAGACGCAGGTGCCTCGTCATCGGCATCAGGTCTAACTACGCCCTCCCCTCTCCTCCAAGGCATACGGTTGCGCCGATAAACAATCCCTTTTTCTGCCAATGCCAGGGAGGGAGTTCTTCCACACATGTCACCCGCCTCTTGAATACGAAAGGCCTGGGAGCCGAGAAAAAAGAAAGAAAAATTATCGAAGTCTTTTGTATTCAAGAGGCGGGTGACATGTGTAAGCACTCCCTCCCTGGTGTTGGCAGAAAAAGAGATTGTTTATCGGCGCAACCGTATGCCTTGCAGCAGAGGGCAGGGCGTAGTTAGACCTGTTGCGGATGACGAGGCACCTGCGTGTGCTCAGTGATACATATTTATGTTGTACAAGTGTCCAGTAAAGATAGTTGAAGTCTAGCGGGTGTCCTGTGTGTGTGTGTGTCTTGGTGTTGTGTGTGTTTCTTACTGCTAAGAATATGATTCCTTCACTATCAGAGTTAGGCGTCTAGTTGCCATTAGAGATTTGTAGCAGTTACATGCACTGGAAGGGTTTCTTTCCCTGTGTGCTTTCAAAAGCGCATGTATTTTCGCACGATGCAGCCAAATTTTGTCGAGCCACAGCGGCGAAAGTAATCATGTTTTGTACATTCCAGAAACTGATATGGCTACTACGAACAACTGGCTAAAAGTCTCTAACTGCAACCAGTTGCAAACCTGTGTTAGTTAAAAAGTTAATTATCAGAAATTAGTTAACCAGCTTACTAAATACACCTCACCGGCTTTCTGGTGTCTGCTAAGACTGGTAATATTATGCAGCAAAAGCCATATTTTTGAAAACTACTTATTCTTCCCTGAAACACCTGGTGCATATAAATACTGCTCACTTTCCTGTACAACACAGAAACGAAATAATTTCTTCTGTAACATGAAAGTTCCATGAGCCACATAACAAACCCGTGGAAAAAAACTGCATGCATACACACACATCTCTCCAAAACAGCTAAAAAATCCCACACAGTGAAACAATGCTTACACTGTCTTAAGACCAACATTAAAGGCTGCAAACACTAGCGAATTAAAAGTCAAACAAATGCCAAACATATGCTAAATGTCCCCATGGATGTAGATATTAAGCTATGAGCTGATTTTAATAAAAATTCATCAGCACAGAAATGCTTAAGCGACTTTGTTGGTGCACTATCCTGACACTTGTCCTCAATATCAGGCAGCCTGCTTGTTGTTCATCATCATCATCAGCCTGACTATGCCCACTGCAGGGCAAAGGCCTCTTCCATGCCTCTCCAATTAACCCTGTCGTTACTTGTCTGCATCACCAGTGGAAGAGGTAGCGTCCTAGTGATGAGACGTGTGCACGAACAGGTAGCCTTCTCCATGGCAGAATGCAGCAGCAAGAGAACTGCACAAGAAAACATTCAAAGTATACAGTTATAGTAACTTCTAATAGAATCAAACACGGAGCAGCAACAATCAGTTAAATGTGCACTAAAATGCAGCACTCCGAGTGAGTTTGATAAGGCTGCTGAGTAATAGCATAAGCAGCAGTCACAAGACTAGAACTAAATGTAATGCGTCCTTGAACAAGAAAAAGCTATAACATGCTGTTGTGTTCAATTCTACCCCCACATTCGAAGACTGAATGATATTCACAGGAACTGACATTAACGTGTTACACCTAATTAGGCAGGCTCGAGACAAGGCGGTAGGTGACTATGGCATAGGTTCTAGGAACAGTAGGGGAGAGTTATTAGTAGAGTTCGCAGATAGAAATAGTTTACGGATTATGAATACCTTCTTCCGCAAACGAGCAAACAGGAAGTGGACGTGGAAGAGCCCCAATGGTGAGACTAAACATGAAATAGACTTCATACTGTGTGCACACCCTGGCATCGTAGAGGATGTGGAGGTCCTCGGTAAGGTCCGTTGTAGCGACCACAGAATGGTAAGGTCTCGTGTTAGCTTAGATTTGAAGAGGGAACGGAGGAAACTGGTGAAGCGAAAGGCTATTAACGAGTTAGCATTAAGAGGGAAGGTAGAGGAATTCAGACTGTCGCTGCAAAACAGATTTTCCGCTTTAACTGAAGAAGACGACCGCAGTGTTGAAACAATGAATGATAATCTTACAGCTATCGTTACAGAGTGCGCCACAGAAGTAGGTGGTAGGATGGTTCGACAGGATACCAGCAAGCTATCTCAGGAGACTAAAGATCTGATTAAGAAACGCCAAAGCATGAGGACTTCTAACTCCACAGACAGGATAGAACTAGCAGATCTATCGAAGTTAATAAATAAGCGCAAGGTAGCCGACATAAGAAAGTTTAACGTGGAGAAAATCGAGCATGCTCTAAGGAACGGAGGTAGCCTAAAATCAGTGAGGAGAAAACTGGGCATAGGTAAAAACCAGATGTATGCGCTAAAAGACAAACAGGGCAATGTCATCAGCAATATGGATAAGATAGTTGAATTAGCCGAAGAATTCTACACAAATCTATACAGTAGCGAATGTAATCATCAAGTTACTGAGGGAGGCAGTCGAGCACAGCAATGGGACATCCTGCCAGTAACGAAGGAGGAAGTAAAGAAAGCCTTAGGAGCAATGCAAAGAGGGAAAGCAGCTGGTGAGGATCAGGTAACAGCAGATTTGTTGAAGTACGGAGGAGAGATTGTGCTACAAAAACTAGCCACCCTGTATACGCAGTGCCTTGTGACCTCGAGAGTACCAGATGCTTGGAAGAACGCTAACATTATCTTAATTCATAAGAAAGGAGACGTCAAGGACTTGAAGAATTACAGACCAATCAGCTTATTGTCCGTTGCCTACAAGGTATTTACTAAGGTAATCGCTAATAGAGTCAGGACAACCTTGGACTTTAGTCAACCAAATGATCAGGCAGGCTTTCGTAAAGGATACTCGACAATAGACCACATTCACACTACCAATCAGGTGATAGAAAAATGCGCGGAATATAACCAACCCCTATATATAGCCTTCATTGATTACGAGAAAGCATTTGACTCAGTGGAAACATCAGCTGTCATGCAGGCATTGCGGAATCAGGGTGTGGAAGAGTGTTATGTGAAAATATTGGAAGATATTTATAACGATTGCACAGCTACTATAGCTCTCCATAAAGTCAGCAATAAAATTCCAATACGGAAAGGTGTCAGGCAGGGAGACATGATCTCGCCAATGCTCTTCAATGCCTGCTTACAAGAGGTATTCCGGGGACTGGAATGGGAACAGTTAGGGATAAGAGTTAATGGAGGATACCTGAGTAATTTGCGATTCGCTGATGACATTGCCTTGCTAAGCCACTCAGGACAAGAACTGCAAAGCATGATCAACCAGTTAGACAGGCAGAGCAGAACGGTGGGGCTAAGAATTAACATGCAGAAAACCAAAGTAATGTTCAACAGCCTAGCAAGGGAACAGCAGTTCGCAATTGGTAGCGAGGTGCTGGAAGTAGTAAGAGAATATGTCTACTTAGGGCAGGTAGTGACCGCAGATCCGGATCATGAGAGGGAAATAACTAGAAGAATAAGAATGGGGTGTAGCGCATATAGCAGATTCTCTCAGATCATGATTGGTAGCTTACCAATATCCCTGAAGAGAAAAGTATACAACAGCTGTATCCTACCGGTACTCACTTATGGGGCAGAAACGTGAAGGCTAACAAAGAGGGTTCAGCTTAAGTTAAGAACAACGCAGCGAGCTATGGAAAGGAAAATGATAGGTGTAACGTTAAGAGATCGGAAGAGGGCGGAGTGGGTGAGGGAACAAACGCGGGTTAATGACATCTTAGTTGAAATCAAGAAGAAGAAATGGGCTTGGGCAGGGCATGTAATGCGAAGGCAAGATAACCGCTGGTCCTTAAGGGTAACGGAGTGGATTCCAAGAGAAAGCAAACGCAGCAGGGGACGGCAGAAAGTTAGGTGGTCGGATGAGATTAAGAAGTTTGCGGGGATACAGTGGCGGCAAGTGACAAAGGACAGGGTTAATTGGAGAGACATGGGAGAGGCCTTTGCCCTGCAGTGGGTGTAGTCAGGCTGATGATGATGATGACCAAATTAGGCTACCACGAAGAGATATTTAGCCATCCCAGTCATATGAAGATAACATGCAGGCCATAAAATATAAAAATTATTTTGTGTTTCTGATTTGTCTGCACAAAAATTCAGGCAGCTTTTGTTTTCAAAAGTGATGGCACAAAGACAATGCAATATAATGCACATGTTGCTGTAGATAATGTATCATTTGGAGCTATACCAGGTGTTAGGGGAAAATGTATGAACAAAGAGTACAAAGGTGAGCAAGGTCGTCAGGGCAAGAGTGGCACACTCTAAAGCAAATGAATCAAAATATTAAGGCACACACTGCGTCAGATACAATACTTGTAAGTAAAGCTGCATAGAACTACACGCGATAAAAGCCTCAGAAACGTGCCCCTAAGGGAGCAGCTGGACTGGTAGTTTTTTATTTGTCCCGCAGCACATCCCTCTAGTGCTGAGGCCTGCTCATATCTGTTTAAGTTAAGAATACAAGGGAAACAAGCAAACAAGTGTTCCAAAGAAGATAAAAATGTGCACTTAGGTTGTTCTTTAGGAAATTACCTGTCACTAATTGCAGCAATAAATACCTCGAGAAAGAAAATAAGTTATTTACACAGCTTATTACAAACCTTGATGGCACTGGAGAAAGGCAACATCAAATGCATCGGTTCAAGTAAAGCCAGGGGTCTTGTTAAGGTCACAGCAATATTTGTTGACTTAGGCTCAGCTAGTGTAATGCAATCAGTAACTGAACGTCGGCATGAATAAAAAAACAATGCACCAATACTCAATTCCAAATGCATTTCAACTGTACAGTGCAGTCAGTTGTGACAAAGGAAGTGTGAAAGAAAACCTCAGCAATGCTCATGACATCGAATAAGCACCTTTCTTCTGTACAGCTAAAATGTAAGCTTTGCAGGGTTTCATGTAATGCAAGGATAACCTGGTAAGGTATCAATTATTGATGCTAGCAACAAATATGCTTCTAAAGCAGAGTGCTCCACTTGAACGCCAATATTCAATTATGCATTGCCCGTTAGGCCATGCCTATCACATCACTGGTTCACTTCAAACATGCCATACCTTGTAAGAGGTAGGTACTGCTGAAGTAAACCTATAAAATTTATTTGCTGCTTTTAGACTGCTGTATAAGGTCATGAAGCAGATAATTGTTTTAATTTGGTCTATACAGTGGTCAAGATTTCCAAGCACGAGAGGCATGAGGGAAAAAACTATAGAAAGCATTTCACACTATAACACAATGCACTTGACTAGGGGAGCGCTTTCATGACGCCCGCAATATCTTTTCCCTTTCTCTTGGTCCTCTTTTAAAAGAAAAAAAAACGAAAGAGAGAGGGAGCCTGGACCAGAAGATTTTTGGCAGGCTAAAAAAGACAAGGAAAATATACCCACTTGTCTACCTATCCTTTTACAAGTGGCACATGCTTGATATCCAGTGTCAATGGCTGATAGGCTGAACCAGCAGGTCTTGATGTCATTTGCCTCTGGTTGAGGTAGCATTGGCTCGATGACAGATGAAAGCTGGTGCAAAAGTAGCGTGATGATACCGGTGGAGCAGCTGTACAGGACTTGACTGCGGGTGCATTTGAAGAAAGGCTGCATTAGAGCCATGCTTTCATAAACATCACAGAAGCCACATCCCATTAAAACCTCTAGCTGTTCAGTCCAATGTGTTCATGAGTGGAGGCTAATTATTAATTACCTATGCCTCCAATAGTTAGCAAAAAAATGGTTTACAAAGCTTGTCATACTTTTCTTAAAGCTATTATTCGCGAATCACGTTATACTTTTATCGCTTCAGACTGAAAATGGGGGAATGACATAAATGTAGTGAACGTAAAAAAATAAAATGACAACAAACCTTCCATTGTGCGATTACCTCAGCTGCACTGCAATGGAATGGTTCTGCTATTTTTAATCGTCGTTTCGTTGACCAGAACTATCAAGAAACACAGCACTTGATGTGACTGCGACGTAGAACGGGCAATGCTCCTTATCCAGTAAACACTCAGGCAGCAGAATCAAAAGACGCACGCCGCTACAAGCACTTTTCGTTCTTATGGTCTCCTTTTCACGCGCTGCTCCTGTTCAGTCGGAATAACGAATCAGGCAGCACCCCATAGTTCTCGGCGTGCAACCAAATTCTATCACATAACTCCTGCGCCGAGGAGCTGACGCAAACAGCGTGAGGCGGCGGGTTAAAAGTTGCATAGTTGGCAAGCGAGCGTGTCAGAACACCTTCTCTCTGCAAACGATCGCGTGGTGCCCGCATTTTGCACCTCACTGCGAACAAGACGTGAAGACCAACCCAAATGCATTCGCAGCCCTCAATCATACCCCCGACACATCGCAGAAGTCATTTTCCAGTTCTGTACTTACATTTGTCAACGTTCACGGCAAGCCGTTTCTTCTATCGGGCATCGGGCGCCGGCCGCTCTCGGCGTGGTTGCGTGCAGTACGTCAGAGCAGTTTTTGAGCACTGCGTGCGCGTAAGAACGTCTTCCGCAGCACTGGAGCCATCTGTCACCTTCCGAGTTCAGTCACACTACCACAACACTAACGAGGCCGCACATTTAACACAAACAAACTGAAGAAACGCGCCCACATCACAACCGTCGCAACCCACCAACAAAGAGTCGTTTCAGCGTCCTAAAAAAGATAGTGTAGCGCGCGCCCAACATGAGACTCGCAATCCGCCGCCAGCGAACGGAAAAGTGGCGCTAATGTCGCCTAACTTTACACGCGTTAAGAAAGAATTGATAAAGCCCATTTTGCCACAAACTTGTTGCATTAAACGACAAAATATTTTGTTTCAATTACAAAGTCAGCAAATTGGAATGATTGCGGTGAAAAAATGCGACTACTCACAACCATCTGTTTCTGGCGGCGCTGCGAACGAAAGCTTGGAAAACCGGGCAGCATGCCGGGCAGCTACAGGCGACGCATCTGGGGCCAGGAAAGCCGCAGCCGCTGCACGGCTGCACTGTCTGCCTTATTCTGCGTCGCAGAATAAGGAATGATGATGATGTTGCCAAACGCTACTGGTTTCGGTTTTTATTTTCGCATATTGTGTGGCTTAGCGTACTCTACACAGCTTGGCTCATGCGATTTAGTGTACGTGTGTGTACCTAGGGAACACGAGCGTTCGCACGCCGCTCTAGCGTGACGCGCGAAACTTTCAAGGCTGCGCTGCAGCATCGCCTCTGTTTTGTGTGTGTTTATATCACGTCATTGGACACCTTGCACGCTCTTTGCTCGAGCGAGCCCCGCCGACAGTCGCGCTACCGTAGTCTTTTTGTGTGCTTCCTTGATTGCTTTTTGCCTCTGCCTTATGCGGTCCTCGGCTCGGCCTCACGTCCGCTGATGGCAGTAAGAAAAGGCGAAGACTGAACACATGCTTTCGCGCGTCTACTCCGTATGACTACGTTAAAACCCAACACTTTATTCCAGGATTCCTTAGTCATTGCATTACGGGAAGATAGAAAATACAGCTCTCACCACGTTTTCCCTCGCCACAGCTTCGTACCGTGTTTGCGTTGAAGGAGATGCAAGTGAAGATGCGGAAGAGGCACTGCGCCTGTGTTTTAGCGGTGCTCAAAGTGGGGGCTGCTCTCACCCTAGCTTTTTCCATACTGGAAGCTCCTCTGTGGCTCAGTACTACCGAAAAATGTAACAAGTCAAGAATGAGGGCTTATAGTGCTCCAATTGCCGTGCACCTTCCTCATGCAAAGCCCTTGTTACCGCAGTTGAGTACAGCGGGCCGCTGTTACCTGTTTTGTTTCTCTATACTTCTCTTTATAGTATCGGCCGCCGAACATGAATAAAAATTAATATTGTCTTGCCTGAAATTTCGCATGTACAGTCGCTGAGGAACGAAGCAACTTGAGTTCTCGAAGCTGTAAGCCTGCACACGTTACACAGAATTTACTCAGAGCGCGAAGCGGTGCGGCCCTTTTCGCGCGGGGTTTTTCAGTCCCGTGCGATCAGCCATTGCTGGTCGCTCGAGGAGGAGGGTAGTGCGAGGGTTTAAATTGGGCGCTCCCACGTGTAGTGGCATAGTGTACCGGGCACTTTTGCATGGCGGGCAGTGTGCAGGGAAAGTGTGCTTGCGGTGCAGGTTCAGGAAGCTGGTGATATAATTTGGGCGCCATTTGGGCTAGCGAGAACGTGTCATTCAATGAGTGTGGAAACACATCGGTGCAATGCTAAACTTGAATTTTTTTGTAGCTCGCAACAATAATCCCTCTGAAACCTCAGAGCGAAACGCTCTTAATGCTAGTGTGTTTTAGCACCGTCGTACGGTACATCACTG
This sequence comes from Amblyomma mixtum, assembly GCF_055824585.1. NCBI lineage: Eukaryota > Metazoa > Arthropoda > Arachnida > Ixodida > Ixodidae > Amblyomma > Amblyomma mixtum. The sequence continues at coordinate 152,812,186 of NC_143021.1, read as the reverse complement.
TTCAACTGCACGTTAAAATATGACCTATCAAGAATTAAAACAATATCAACACCAACGTGTTTCGAATTGGCAGAGTTGTTGTACAGCTCTGCTGAAATTCTTTGTTAGTTCTGAAATGTTAAATCTGTTTAATGACTGCCTGAGTACAGAATTTAAGGACGAATACTCAGCAGAAAGCATTGTTTTCGTGTAGAATGAGCCATCAGCGAAACTGATTCGCTGTAACGAAGTCATCATTGCGCTTATGTAACACAATATGTCACTAGCTCCTATTTTTTCTTAAAGTTCTTTTAATTTCCTTGAAGTGCAAGGCAATAATACTTGAGTATTCTATGAATTCATTCACTTTGTACCAAAATTATTTCGTTTGCTGGTAACTTTTTTCGTAGACTTTATACAATCAAAAATTGTCACTAAATGTCTTCAATTCAAGGCACGTTTCTGAATTTCAGGATAAATGTTCTGTTATGAACTTTGCCCTTTCCCCGCACTCGAAAATGCGAAAGCAGTAAATCTAGTATTGAGAAAATTGAACTGAAATTTCTAAAAATCCACAGCGTGCTCGGCTATGGGAATGTGATTGCAAATTTTTGTTTCGTCTTCAAGGTTAGTTAAGTTGCCGGTTTGAAGTTGTCGGCTACAGTACTTGATTATTTTTGGCTTTTATTTGTTTATTCGCATCACCAAAATGCTTTCTCGGTTCGTAGTATATTTCTATTGACAGCAGTATATAAGCAGTAAGAAAATTGTATGAACTTTCTATCAACAAATGTTGATAAAATATGCCCTAAGAAAATGTGACTGCAAATGTTTGTTTCCTGTTCAAGGTTGCTTTAGTTGCATTGACATGTTAGGCTAGAGTACTTAATTAATTTAGGCATTTATTCTCATTATAAAACGTTCTGTCGGTGTCTATAGTATGTTTCTACTGACAGCAGTACATAGAAAGCAGTAAGGAAATTGTATGAACTTCCTATCAACGAATGTTAATAGAATATGCTTGGCTAAGGGAATGTGAGTGTAATGTTTGTTTCGTGTTCAAGGTTGTTTTCATAGCTTTGAAGTGTTCGCCTACAGTACATGATTTGAGGCATCTATTCGCATGACCAAAAATGTTTTGTCGCTTTCTAGAGTATTTCTGCTCACAGCAGTCCGTAAAGAACATAAAGTAATAAAATGGAATATATCTTCTGTTTTAAAACGTTTTCCCATATCCTGATTACATTCCAAACGCATTTGCTGCGAATAATGTTGGTCGCTTTTCGATATAGTGAAATTGTTGACTAGCTGCAACAGATTACACCATGCAATCAGGTAAGATGCCACGATTATGCGAACAAGATAGTGTTAATCACCTCGAACACCATGCAGTTTGTTCATTTACTTCTCTCAACGTGTCAAACTGCACCCAGCTTTTCTAGTAACTTTCTATTGACAGGAGTAAATACAAAGAAGTAACAGTCTACCAACTTTGTATTGACAAAGGTACATAGAATGTAAAAATTATTTTCTAGTAACTTTCTATTGACAGGAGTACATACAAAGAAGTAACTTCTATCAACGTTGTATGAACAATTGTTGATAGAATGTAAAAGTTACTACAAGGTTATTAGAGTCAATAGAATGTTAATACAAATTCTAAAGAAAGTTGATATCCATTTTTGTAAGGGTATCCTCTTGAATATGTGCGGGTCTCCCATCACCTTACAACCTACATGGAGGGACAAGCGGTTCCTAGCCGCACGAAACAGAGGAATAACAGTCATACCCTTATTTTCAATTGAACGGAAGCGATTAACTTCTGGTAGAGGATCGGCCTAGCATTCGGGAGGTGCTCGGCTCGATCCCCAAGGCTACCGAGCACCCGACGGTTTTCTAATAAACGGTAGATTTCACCCGGGCTGCAGCTCGGCTCTTGTGGAGTCAGATACTTGGAAAAAGGATCTTGGACCGAAGAGTTGTGTTCACCGGCCAGTGATTTGTTCCGCCGTCAACCAACGCAAAATCCGCCTCGCGCGGTGAAAGCCCGCTTGTGGCCTTTATCATTTAGTATTTAAGCAAGGTACCAGAGCTTTTCTGTAATCGATATGCTACATCAACCACAAATAATGACTTGTAGGCTGCAGCTGCTGGCACTCCATTGTTCTGTTTTGCATTTAGCATGTTGGAACAAAGCACGGTGGGTTCGTTGAAAGTGTGGTGGCAGTTGTTGTAGCCCATTCCTAATCCGCTACCGATGCCGCAACACGACTGGTCACGCGCGCCTTTGGAGCAGCGCCAGAGAAAACAGGGCACCGACAAATCTCCAGTACCGACTTTGACTAACGTTATGTCCACGCACTCACGCTACTTTCCGCCTTGAGTGTCCTCTGACCTAGTCGGCAGGAATAACGATGCAGTTGCAATTGAATGCAATAACAAAATCTTGCTTCGATGTGCAAACGAATTGCACCAGCTCAAGCGTCAAAATCTTCAGAATCAAACATGGAAAAAAACATGATGATTCCCATATTAGGCTACAATTTCTCCTGTGAAAACTGCCTACTCCACTCTCGTTACTTCGGCATTGATGCTGTCACGGAGTCGTGACAGCATCAATGCCGAAGTAAGGCGACTGGAGCAGGCAGGTAGAAAAAGAAATATATTATCTCAATGCAAATGTGTGTGTTGGGTCAGCCAGGTAGGCGATGTGTAGGCACGCCAATGCGTTCAACTTGAGTCGCAAGATACCCTTAAGCCTTTGTTTTCGTATTGGTTTTTGCAATCTTGAATAATTGTTACCTGGTCATGGAAATACTTTTCAGCCGCAGGAGTCACCAGTACCACTTTGCATGTAAAAAGCCCATGTTGTGGTATAAGCCTCCGTTGAAGTGTGGGGTCCATGGAGTCTACTCTCTTCGTTCATGTCTTTTTGTAGACTGGAATCATCTCTCATAATTCTACCCAGGACCAATTAGCCCAGCTCTCCATGCTTAGCAAAAACAAGGCAGCAGTAATGAAACCAGTTATCTCATGTGTCCACTTTTTGTGACCTGCGATGAGTGGAATAAAAACACATATTTAAGTTAACACTTATGCATCATAATGTTAATATTCGTAGTCGAAACAGTATGACACAATGTAGCCAAAACATGCAGACATTTCGCACTTCATGCATAGAATGCAGCATCTAAAAGACGAGCAATATTGATTGTAAAACTTCAAATGGCCTGCAACAGGCCATTCTGACCGCCAACTAATATTACTCCTATAAACATGTAATCATATCAGGCCAGAGCAACCCAAACTGCTCCAAGCAGTAGAATTAAGGAAAAGAGTAATGAAAGTAAGAGAACATTTCATGACAACCACAAAAACAAAGCACAATGCAGTAACAACTTACAACACAGCTTTTGACTTCATATGGTGGCCACAAAATACATGCCATTGACTCGTACTGGAAGACAGATGTGCCACCTGCAGATACCAATTTCCCATTATCACTATGACAGGAGTAGAAAAACAGGCATGCGAACTCGGCCCAACAGTGAATATCACCTGAATGTAAAAAGATCAGAAAAAATATACTTGCCCAAGTATACGCCTCAATATAAAGGAAAAACTATAGCCTGTTTAAAATGCATCAGTTCCGCTAGCATTATTAAAGGAATCTTGGTATGAGAAAAAACAAATCTGCGTTCGAAAGCGCACATAAACATCGTAATAACTGAGACAATTATTGCGCCACTTCCTTTTTTCACAAAGCAATTTTCAATTAAAGCAAATGCAAGATCCTCTGCTCTGGGTAACCAGAAACGCGATCGGCATCATAAAAAAAAAGGTGTTCACATACTGACTTAAAAATTAAATCCTGAGAGCCAGAAATTAACTTTCGTTGGTAACTGCAAGCTCAGACCATGCTTTCTTTATAGTGGGGTTTGAATTCAGACGCGGAAAATGGGCACTGATCGTACTGGAGGGTTCCGGACTAAATTAGGCGACCTAAAATTTCTTAACGTGACCTGACATTGCACAGCACAGGGGCATTCTTTTTTTTTCATTTTACCTAAATCAAAATGCGGCTACTGCGATCAGGATCGACCCCCCGACCTAAGGTTCAACAGCCTAGGGCCAAGCAAAAACCGCGGCGCATATAAAGTGTTTGAATCCCCTTCAATGTGCCAACGCTCTCTCGAAAGACAATCATACGTTTTACGCACAGCCAAAGTGCCGATCCTTGAAACGTGCGTGGTGGTGTGAACAAGCATGGACAGAAACGAGTAGAACGAGGCATATACGTTGAGAAATCTGTGCTCAACAAGAAAAGAAAAACGCGCAAACAGACGCATGCGCATACTAAAATCATGCAAAGCTAGCGCATGCACGGTAGGATCCCCTGTGCCAAAACAAGTACCGACAATTGTTGGCAGAGCAACTCACCGCGGCGACATTTTGCCAGCCAGCGACAAAAAGCGCCTTAAACGCTTTTTATAGCATTGAACACGAATACTGCAGCAGTACGACAGGTCACCGTTCTAGCATTATATGCTTCGGATAATGCACGAGACTACTGCTTACCTTTTCAGACGATTGCGTAGTCGTGCAGAACGCAGTTTGCCTTCGTGTCACGGGCACTACACCAACCAGTGTAAGTTCAGCACGAGTGCTGCGTAGCCGGCACACACTACCACGTAGTCACACAGAAGAATATATTCCAGGCCTTATTTGGAACCTTTCAACCGCGGCACTGGCCACGCATCTTTGTGCCTGGACAACCATGTGCACAGACTGAAAAGTTGGAGACACCAGAAAAAATGACCCTTTGCCTCGAATAGGCTATGTCGACAGCACTACGCGTTTGTGAACCCTTGTGCAAGAATAAACGCACGCATACCACAACAGATTTCACGACGGCTCACAATCCAAGTAGTGAATTGTAACAAGCGTCGAAGCGCGTGGCAACTCCCGAAGCGCCATGAGGGTTATACAGAAAAATAGCCACCGGCATGCACCAGGCAGTAACGACTAGTTTCTGTTTCGGTTTCGTTGTGAAAAAGCTTATATCCTACTTTTCACTTTATTTTTGGTATTTTAATTGGGTATTCAGCCGTATCGGCATCCGCAGCTATTGCCAGCAATTACCACTGGTAGAGACGCGCTGATTAGCGACCTGTTGCTTGCGCTGCGGTTGAAAAATGCATGAGTTCTCACGGCAGTATCGCAATGTTGCTTTGCTCATTCACGAAACTACATGCCGATTTCTTTTTGTATAGAGAAGTTTTTTTTGATATTGCTTGGAGATCAGCAAGGCTAACAAAGAACCCAACGCTGCAGTCGTAGAGAGTAGGTTGTGGTAAGAACATGGTGACGCTGCTCCTTAAAATCTTTGACCGGCCGCACGACGTGCGAGGCGGCAGAGTTGAAACGCGCGTCGAGCGAACAACCTTCATGGTACTTATATGCTTTCTTGACACTATATTGAAGGTGTGCATTTGCTATAGTGTAGTTGTCTCATCCAATGTAAAAACCAAATCAATTCTTAGCGTGAAATATACTATGTAATTTAGATCCTCATATTGTGTTTATATATATCTGCATTTCTCTTTTTATAAAATAGTGTTGTACTGATAATTGTGTACCAAGGTGCGTGTATAAGTGCGCTGCAATGAGCCTAGTAGAAACATTCTGTGTATATATTTGCATTCGTAACCCTTCTACAAAGCAGCTGTGTGGCCAGTTATGTGCTTAACAATTTGTTAAGTGAATTTGTAATGTGTTGAAATGCACGCTCAATAAACTTTTCTGAATGAAATTGAGTGTTTGGATTCAGGCATGCAGGGCTCTGTAAACATTCAATATATTACTTTGTAAACAATGAAGTTAAACTTTTTCTGAAATATTTTCCTAAATATAATCTAAGCCTTAGTGCATAAGTCTTTAGTACTGAAATATTTTTGAAATTGTGAAGTCAACATATGCACATGTAAAAAAAGAATTGTGTTATGCAGTTTTTATTCTAACAGCATAAAGTGCCGAGTGCACCTTTGATGGATTTTACCCACTGAGATTGTTAGCGATCTGAGGAGTTTCATTTTTTCAACCATATAAGCACATGCATGCAGTATCTGCTGCCCAGCATCGGCCATTAAAATGCAGCCATGGTTTGTGCCGTGCCCAACTAGTAGGTACACGTCCATATGCTCCCACCATGGTTTCCACATAGTCCAGTGTTGCCTGCCAGGCCCATCAATATAACCACGATGGATACCACCAAGCCCACCAAATCCCATCTTGTTCACTGAAGTGTTCAGCGTGGTTTCCATTCAGCCCAATATTGTTTACTGGAAGTGCCAGTGCAGCAGCCCCAATTTCCACTGCATCTAGAATGGCCCAGCGTCGCCATTAGTTCATCCAACATCATTTCTACAATTCTCCACCAGCACCAACGTGGAAACCAACACTTCCAATCGGCCCACAGTTTTCTCCAACATAACTAGCGTAAAATTTAGCAAGACTTTTGCTGGAATTTTCAACAAGGTATCGAAGGTAATAATGCGTATGACTTGATTTTGTATGTGTTGCAGCGGGGATATGTGTGTTCGGTAGGTGTTTCCCCATGAAGAGATACAATAGTTGATACGGCTATGAAAGAAAGCATAGCAGATTGAAATGAACCTGTGTAAAAAAAGTAATTTCGTACTTTATGAGTACCCTTGTGCATATGCTGTTTTATTTGTTAAACTGTTTATGTGCGTATAGAATTTTAAGTGGCAGTCAAGTTCTACTCCAAGAAACATCGCATGATCAGTAGCAGTCAGGCTATAAGAGGCAAGGGAAATATGTGGATATTCAGCAACAGTGTTATGGGAAGATGAAAAGGTGACAAAGTTAGATTTAGAGTCATTAATACTGAACAAGTTGTTTCGACACCAAATTGCTAACTTTTCAGCATCAGTATTCAGTTTATGTGTTAAGGAATCTATTGACTTCTCAGATGGTATTATCGTAGTATCATCGGCATATAATATACATTCAAAAGAGGTAAGTCAAGATGGCATATCATGAATGTATAATAGGAAAAGAAGTAGTCCAAGGATGGAACCCCCAGAAGCGCCAACGCTAGCAGCCTTCGGTGCAGTTTACCGACCAGAGATGCAAACGACATGAATCTGGTTAGGTAAGTAGCTGGGAATTACCGATAGTGCAAGGCCAGATACCCCAAGGGCGTTTAGATTGTCAAAAATTATGTTGTTATTATTTGAATCAAATGCCTTTGAGAGATCGATGAATAATGCTCCATTGAAATTACCGCGCTCAATAACTTCTTTAATTTTATGTTTATAAAGTTAAAGCTAATTCAGTTGAAAAACCAGGCCGGAAGCCGAATTGCCTAGAATATATGATGTGAAATTTTGACAGGTAACTTGTCAGACGGACGACGAATACTTTATCTGTAATGACGAAGAAGTGCCCGCGCGGCAGCGGGACGGCTCTCGGCGAGCGGACGGCTCTCGGCGAGCGCGTGCTTCCTATTGGTGCTGTTGGAACCGCTGACTGTCGGTGAACGCCGTTCCGCGCTTATTGCTTTGTGCCGTGCTGCGTTTTGTCTTCTGTGCCCGAAAAACCCATTACAAGTGGTGGAGGTGGACTCTGATCCCGTACTGGAGCTGAGAAACGGCACCGTTACCACCCCAATGCCGAGAGACACAGCACTGCCGCCACCGCCGCCGTCATCGGTACCGCCAGCACCTGTTATCTGCGCTGGCATGCCTCGGCAGCGGGACCCATCTGTCTTCAGCGGCACCGGTGACAATGATGTGGAAGATTGGCTGGCGTCTTACGAGTGGGTAAGCCCGCACAACCGCTGGGACGATACCATGAAGCTCAGTAACGTCATATTCTATCTCACTGACGTCGCCAACCTCTGGTTCCGCAACCATGAAGCGGAAGTCATCACCTGGTCGGCTTTCAAAACGAACTTCGCGGGGGTATTTCGCCGTCCTGGTGTGCGCAAGCTCCGCGCTGTACAGCGCTTGCGAGAGCGGGCGCAGCAGCCTGGTGAGACGTTCACCAGCTACGTGGAAGACATCGTAGGCCTGTGCAAGCGCGTGAACTCTGAAATGTCTGAGGCCGATAAAATCAGGCACATTATGAAAGGCATCGATGAGGACGCCTTTCAAATGCTTCTTGCCAGGCAGCCGGACACCGTTGCCTCCGTCATCAGCTTGTTCCATAGCTACGAGGAGCTCCGCAAGCAACGCGTCCTCGCTCGTTGCCCTATACGACAGGCTGAGGTACTATCCATTGATGCTGTGGTCGCTGGAGAGCCCCAGTTCATGCAGGAAGTGAAACGGTTTATCCGTGAAGTTGCACGTCAACTCGCGCTCGTGCATGCGCCTCCAGCTCCGTCACCAGCACTTCCGCCGGCCTTTCAGCAGACCATCCACGCACAGGTCGCAGACGCCCTGCAAATCGCGGATGCCGTGTCACCCGTCCCTCAACAGGCAGCGGCTGCCCCGCTTACCTATGCCGCCATCCTGTACCGCCGGGCTCCTCATCCCTCGGGGAATTTCTCCGACGCCACAGCAGCTCCGCCGCCTTTGGCACCGTGACCTGTTCGCTTGTATCGGGTTCCCGCCCCACCATCGTTGCCGCACACGGCGCCGGCCCCCCTTCCCTACGGTCGCCCATGGCGCACTCGCGACAACAGGCCCATTTGTTTTGCCTGTGGCATTGCAGGACATGTCGCTCGCTGCTGCCGCCATCATACCTATTCGCTTCCTGACGTCATGACGCCATCAGCATACGGACCTTACACGCAGCACTACCGCATGCAGCCTAGTTCGCCACCATCTTCGTTCACAACTGACAACCAGTCCGCAACGCCGCGCCGCTCCCATTCTCCACGGCGCCGTTCCATATCTCCTCCTCCTCGCATGACGTCATTCTTGGGTAGGATTTTATGTCGAACACTCTGCTGTCGTCGACTGCGCCCGTGCTAAAGTTACTCTCTCTCCACTACCCGACGACTCCAGAGCCGAAACCTCCGAGTATCCGGACAAGCTTCTTGTTTCTCATGATGTCGAACTTCCTGCTTCCTCGTCCGTAGTAGTCTCCCTGTCCTGTGTCTCTCCAGCCGACCCACCCGACACACCTGTACTCTTTACTCCCTCGGAATTGTTCGTTCGCCACAGAAACCTACCGCTTCCCTTCGCTGTCCTCACGGTGACCTCCGGAACAGCAACCATGCTCATCAGCAATCATCTACCCTCTCCTTTAACTCTGCTTCGTGGTGAACGCATTGGCTACGTAGCATCGACTGAACTCGTACAAGTCGTCGACGATGTCGAGGCCGCTTCTACACCGTCCGTCGATGCAATCACCTTGGCTCCCCCGTCGTGCCGACCACCCTCTGATGTCCTGTACAGTGTCATCGATCGAGACCTTCATTCTACGTGCCGTGACCAGCTGTTCGCCCTTTTGTGCGAGTTTAGTTCGTCTTTTGATGCGTGCCAAACTCCCATCGGCCGTGAAAGCCGGTGGTGGACTGCGTGGCGGTGTTGTACGCGTATGTCACGAAAGGGAGGACGGCATCCCAGTTCGTCTGATCTGCTGCGACGTACATCGTGAGCATGTCTCCGAGAGTACGGTTGAAGCGCTCGGTCAGCCCGTTAGTTTGAGGATGGTAGGCAGTGGTGGTCCGATGTACGATGCGACATTCGGCAAGCAGTGCTTCAACGACTTGGGAAAGGAAGGCGCGGCCTCTGTCACTGAGCAGCTCGCGCGGCGCGCCGTGATGAAGAACAAAATGGTGCAGCAGGAACGTAGCAACTTCGCGGCTAGTTGCAGCAGTAAGGGCAGCTGTCTCGGCATACCGGGTGAGGTGGTCGACGCCGACGATAATCCAACGGTTCCCAGAGACCCTACAGGGAAGCGGTTCGTAAAGGTCAACGCCAACGCGATCGAAAGGACATGCTGGGCATGGGAGTGGTTGTAAGCGGCCGGTCACTCGGGGAGTGAAAGTCTTCCGCCGCTGACAGACGATGCAAGATCGGACGTATTTTCGAATATAGGCGTATATGCCGCGCCAATAGTAGCGCTGGGAAATTCGTTTGAATGTTTTAAGCACACCAGCGTGCGCGCACTGAGGGTCAGCGTAGTAAGATGCGCAAATTTCAGATCGTAAATGGCAGGGGATCGCGAGAAGCCACCGCCGACCATCATAAAGATGACTGGGTCCCGTTGTCGGAGTGCGCCAGGGCAAATGACGGGCGTAGGCAAACGGGCACATGACTTGCTTGCGTCAGTGGTCATCGCTTAAAGATAATTGATTAGAAAAGCAGAAGAAAACACAACCACATGCCGCTGGTGGGAGCCGAATCCACGACCTCCGGATTACTCGTCCGGTGCTCTACCAGCTGAGCTAGAGCGATGGCTGTCAGATCTACTGCTTTCGGGGGTATTTATGTTTACAATTGGATTTACCTTAAGAGTGCTCATCAGCGCCACCCACGTTCAAAGCGGCGGACGTAGTACGTCCTCAGTTACCGCGGTTGTGACGTGGAACGTCATCGAACGGCGAGGGTGAACCTTCGTTTTCGTGGCTGTTGGCCCCCGAAAGCATAAGATCTCACAGCCGTCGCCGTAGCTCAGTTAGTAAGCACCAGACGCGTGATTCGGAGGCCGTGGGTTTTATACTTATTGAGTAATATTCTGCAGGGATCAACATCACAGAAATAAATAAATATACGTAAAAAAATTCCCTGTGTTCCTTGGTTCTCAACGGTGGTGTATATAGATATATACCGGCCTATACGTCAGGCGGCAGCTCATGTATCTAGCGACTGACGAATTCCGCATATATCGACATTAAAACATTATCGTCTGCCCGAGATGCTGTCGTCCGCGAACACTAGATGATGTTAACACCAGCAGCGAAGGGAAAGCGAACTGCTAGTGTATCTATTTCGCATTTGGCCTAACTACTACAATGTACCAACACTTTTTTCCAGCACGTGATGGATATAAGACATTCCTCGAGTTGTGCAGGCACCATCGCGACTGAAGTTTCCTTGGTACGTGATTCCTCGCTGTGTTCCTGCTTCTTCAGACTTTCTAATCCCTGCCATAGGTTTGGAACTGACTGCTAGAAGCACGTGCTCACCGACACCGAGGAATAAGAATTTTAACGGTAGGTTTATTACGAGGTACTGGGGCAACAGTCCGGGTCAGGACGACGAAGCACACACAAGCGTAGCGCTGGCCAAATCTCGCGAGAGCACTGCCACCTCGTCTTCGTCTTTTCAGATCATCGGACGCATCTTCTTCTTATCCTTACAGAATAATTTCTTTTTCTGGATAGAGAACGACATTATTCAGGTGCATATCAAGTTTCAGTGTCAGCAAAAAGCAAAAATGTCCGTATTTCAGCCGCCGCCATTATTCCTGCCGCGTATCGCTTGACTCATGAGGGTGCCGTCCTCAATTACCCTAAGCAGCGCTCCAGAGAAAACTTGCCCGAACATTGCAGTGAACGCAGGGTATAACTGGACGAAGATCCAGACTTTTTCACCTTTTGAGCTCTTGGAAAGCCTTACAGGTGACAGTGTCCTCAATTTCGGGCTTGGAATGCCGTGAAAATAAGACAAAAGCCTCAGACTCATATATTAGGATATGCTGTATTGCTAGAAGAGTAGAAAAAGAATTCGATTGAAATGTTTGGACATGAAAGCATATTGTAGGAAAAAGTACCGTCAAAACGAGCGTAGTCGGTGATATGCAGCCACAGTAAATCAAAACACGAAACTGTGTTTGCGCGCATCAGACAGATATCGTGAAATTGTGAGGTCAAGGAGTGAGGCGATTAGAGGAGGAAAGAGGCTGCGAAAGCTTGGACCTAAACAAAAATAGACCGGTATATATACCAGGTGTTATGCACCCAAGATGTTCTGCAATTCATAAAAAGAGGCGTTTTCTCGATAGAGCGCTTTTTTCTGCATAGCAGTCGTAGAGTTTTCTGGAGCATAATAGCCTTAGATGCTTATGCGCCACTGAATCCAACACAACTCGTTGTCAGCCGTGCAGCGCATCAGAATACAGCGAAGACGTGCAAGCTGTTAGGTTGATTAATTGTTTTGAATCGTTAACTTTTTAACTATTCTGTTAGTCTCCTTATTAGCTGAGAGCCGTGTAGCGCTTCGTATGTAATAGCCATATTATTTTTCAGCATTTGGAAAACGCTGTTACCGTGTACTGTGCGTTGTCAGTGCATGTTATAGAACCCCAGGTTGGAATTTTTAGAAGGCATTCACTGCAGCGACTCTCATAGCGTCAGTCGCTTTGGGATGTTGAACCCCAATAAAACAATGAACCAATAAAAATTATTTTACCCGCGGTGCTGTTAAGATTGCCTTAGGAGCATTGCAGAAGGGTACAGCGGCTGGTGAGATTCAGATAACAGCAGATTTGTTGAAAGATGGAGGAGAGAATGTGCTCCAAAAACTAGCCACCTTGTATACGCAATGCCTTGTGAACTCGAGCGTACCTGGTGGTTGGAAAAACAGCTAACAATATCTTAATTCATAAGAAAGGAGAGGTCAAGGACTTCAAGAATTACAGACTGATCAGCTTATTGTCTGTTGCCTACAAGGTATTTATTAGGTAATCGATAATAGGGTCAGGATAACCTTAGACTTCAAGCAGCCAATTGACCATGCAGGCTGTCGTAAAGGATACTCGACAATAGACCATATTCACGCAATGAATCAGGCGTTAGAAAAATGCGCAGAATATAACCAGTACCTATATATAGCGTTCTTGATTACGAGAAAGCATTCGACTAAGCAGAAACGTCATCAGTCATGCATGCATTCTGGAATCAGAGTGTAGAAGAGTGTGATGTGAAAACATTGGAAGACATTTATAACGATTGCAAAGCTACAATAAATATCCATAAAGTCGTGCACTAAATAAATGTGTTTTTATTCTACAGACGCCCCATCACCCCAACTACCCTTTGTCCGCTGTGTGCTGCGTGCTGAGAGGCTTCTGAATTGCACCGCCTCTTTTTCTAGTTATCTTAAAATCGTTTCCATTGAGCGCAGGTGGCTAGAACCGGCCCGCGATGCTAAGAATGCACGCGATCCATCAAGTTTTTCGCAGAATTTCTGACGGCCGCATTTGTTGCAACTCTTTTTTTCATTCCGTTCTGGCTTTTGTACGCATATTAAGGGCACAAAGCTTCCGTGGTTAGCATATGCGACCAGCTACGTTCCCCTACGGTTTATTACTGACAAGCGGGTAAGAACGTGGCGTGACACGGGTGGCTGTCTCAAGTATGTACAGAACCGCAACTACCAAGATGCTCCACTTTAAAACTAAAAAGAAATCGTGCCATGAAGGGAATATAGTGGGGCCTCAGGCGTTGCAATTGTTCCAGATTTTTATGGTTATGCCGAACCCAGCAGCAATGAAAAAAAAAGAGAGATATTGCCTTCGACGCAGTCTGTTAGTCGAGAGTTGCAAAGCAGTAGAACGGAAGTCAGACTCGATTGGGCATAATTAGAATCTTTTTCCAGCAAGAGCTGTAGTGGAATATTGGAGCTGTAGTGGAATATTGGAGCTATATATGTATAGTATTTTGAGCACTAAAGGGATCAAAACCTGCGTATCTCTCGCGCTACTTTTGCCTTCTCCCGGTCGGGTACACTTAACCGTGCTCAAGTGACCCCAGCGTGCACTTAAACCAAGCCATTTTCTTTATTAATGCTTTAACATTAGAAGGGCCCGTGAAACCAGATATAGCGGCCACCATCACGCGTGACCCATGACGTGGCTCGACCCTTGTGGCGGCATCACAAAGTGCCCATGGAATTGCTAGCAAACTGCCCGAAGTGGAAGTTTGCAGTTATTTTAATCATTGGTCGCGATGGGCTGCTCTGGAGGAGCTACCTGTGCTTCACAAGCCCAACCAGTGGTTGTATTTGAACCAGCCACCTGCCGGGGCAGTTGTAGATCGTTTAACCACTGCGTCGCTAAGCCAGGAGTGTTATTGGACACTTTTAGTTGCTGCGTACGTAGCGACATTGCGTACGCAACGTTCCCTACGTTCCGTACGCTGTAAAGGACCCCCCCTCACACTTATAGTTGGCCGCACCGCCGCAGAGCAGTCGCGCAGCGTGTTGTGTTGTGTCGCCATCTAGTGACAAACACTGAAAGCGCTGTAGCGCTCGGGTGAACATTTCTCAGTTCTGATAAATATGAATAGTATATTACTGTTTTTAATGAAAGAAAAAATGTATAAAGTTTAATGAAGTGGAAAAGTAGGCACATGACTAAAAAAAATTATTCGACTAGTGCGGTTGCTATGACGATAAACGTACACAACGTTCGTTAGGCTCAAAAGGTCAAAAATCGCCTCATCATCTGAAAAACAAGGGGCATTTGTCCCTAATATTTTGGCGTGTGGGTGAGAGTAGACAAAACAAAAGCTAACAGCGCAGTTTAGAGCGAGCCATCGCGTTGAAGAAAGCAGCGGCGAAGTGAAATCGGTCCAAAGCTGGCGAGATGGTCGCCGCCATGTTCTCTACGCAGCACGTAGCGTCCCGCGTTGCTTCCGCTATGCTATGCTTTATAGCGGGCGGGCGTCCGCAACGCGCGGCTAGATACGTTGTGTTGTACGCAAGCGCTTTCGTTACCCGCGGTGTCGTTGCGTACGCAAGCTCACTGCGTACGTCCGACTAAAAGTGTCTAATAGGACTCCTAGCGACATACGAATGTAAAGTAGAGAGTTACTAATTCCCCTTATATTGGCATCAACTCATTAACTTTATCGCGGCACACCTTAAAGGCATAGCTAGAAAGTAATCAGGAGCAACACAAAACGCCAACGCATTCAAACGATGCAGAAAGGACTTCCAAGGAGTTTTTTTTTTCTAATTTTCTAATGCTCCGGCCGAGATTCGCCCAAGCAGGAGGGACATGAAACACAAATTACAAAACGACATGCCAAGAACCATTGTATTACACGTGGACTCTCCGCTTTGTTGCTTACTGAGCACAGCGTAAACTAAATGAATTTTTTCCTTCAATGTCTTTTGACTGAATTGCTTAAATGCATGTCATCTACTAACGCGTCGAGTGTGTGCGTGCGTGTGCCTGCGCGTGCGTGTGTCGCAGTGTGTTTGTGGGTTCGTGTCTCGTGTGTTTGTGTGCGTGCGCGCGTGTGTGTGCGCGCGCGCGCGCGTGCGTGCGTGCGTGTGTGTGTGTGTGTGTGTGTGTGTGTGTGTGTGCGTGTGCGTGTGCGTGTGCGTGTGCGTGTGCGTGTGCGTGTGTGTGTGTGTGTGTGTGTGTGTGTGTGTGTGTGTGTGTGTGTGTGTGTGTGTGTGTGTGTGTGTGTGTGTGTGTGTGTGTGTGTGTGGAGTAACCCCAGACGGCTTGACAGAATCGGCCGAGGCAAAATTCAAACGCGGCGTCTGCCAATCTAATCATCATGAAATCAGTTCCTTTGGTGTGCAAAAAAAAGCGAAAGCACAACTTAGCAACGGTAGCCTGATGGAAACAAATTGCACAGCCTGTCGTTAAGAACAGATTTGCTGCTCTGTCGTTAGAGCTCACATATGATGCAATTGAAGAAAAAGAGCCTCTCGCTGAGAATCCAGTGAACAGAACATCTTTTGCTTCACCGTTGAAGACAAGGCGACGCAGAAAACGCAGGGCGCCGGCATTTACTGCTACTGGTTTTCTGGAACATGAGGTATGTAAACGTCGGCACGTTGCAAGTGACAAGGAAATTGCGAGGCTAGGAACAAGAATTGCACGGCAACGCCTGAGGAAAGCGTTTATAGTCGAACGCTGTAAGGAAAGGTAAAAAAATAGAAAGGGACGCCAGCAGGGTCTCAGGCAGTGAGGTCAGCGGAAGTCCCGGAATATAAACCTCGCGCTAGCACACCAATATGGGAGGCGGTACTAGAAAGTCCTAGGCAATCGACAGAATTCATTTAGAGCAATATACATCACGGGCAGAAATAGCCGAAAAAATCGCCAATAGATTATACTATCAAACTGCGGAGCGCTCTGTAATACGTTTCTTTAAATTTAGAGAAAATTGAAACACGGCAAGCTGCACTCATGTGCATTCTTGATATAGGAAAAAAGTCGGTTGTAACCAATCACAAGATATATATTTTGGAGAGTAGGAATACCCGCAAACTTGTCTGGACTGAAGAGCGAGAAGAGGACAGGACGAGCGGTAACTAGCAACTGAAGTTTATTGAAAAAAGAACTGTTGCAGCAAAGGTTGCATCTGCGCATAGCGTACGAGAACTGAGATAGTGACACGCGGAACACACGAGATAGTTAATGATATACATCGAAACGAACAAAAAACGAACAAAAAACAATGAAGTGCCCGTCACAGGTTTAACAGAAACCGGGTCTCTTTATCTAAAAGCGCCACGGAAGGCTCACTCACACACATATCAAGCCCAAGTTTGCGCATGCGTGCCGCTTCTAAAATCTCCCTTTCAAGCCTCGACCTGCCGCTTCCGATGATGGTGGCTTTGTTGAACTGTGGGTAGCAGCCATCGCATTCCCTGCAGTGTCTCCGCAGATTTGCGCCATTATCGGGTTTCAATGAGCGGGAGTGCTGTCGCAGCCTATCGTTTAGACATTGACCCGTCTGGCCAACGTATGATCTGCCGCAACGCAGCGGGAACTGGTATACCACATCAGTGGCACAGTTCACATATCTGTGCTCATGCTTCGTCGTACACGCGACCCTGCGCCTACCTTCCGCCACGCGCCCGCCGAGTTGCGATAGCTTGCAAGGGCCTGAAAAAACAATTTGAATGCCTTGCCTACCTGCTACCCTCTTGAGGTTATGGGCCAACTTGTGCACATAGGGCACAACTTCAAGCGGCCTTTTGTCCAGAGGGATCGCCTCCTCTTGGCCACGCACCTTGTTCCGCAGTTTCCACAACAGAGATTCCGCCACTGCTTGGAGAACGGGTGGTGGAAAGCCTGACTGCAGCAACTTATCCACTTGGCCCTGGAAACTACCTGCAGCTTTGTGCTGGCATGATTTCAAGAGAGCTGACCTCCTACAGGTCATGGCTATGCCTCTCTTAATTAGTTTGGAGTGGCAGGAAGAGAAGGGTAACACGGCCTTTTTGAACGCGGCCTGTAGGCCCAGCACACGTGGTCATTGGCGCTAAAAGAAAGCTGCAAGTCTAAAAACTGGATGCACTCTTCTTGCTGTTTTTCGAGGCCAAAGTACATATAAACAGCGCTAAACGACAGGACGAGATAGAGGAGTAGACAAACACGGCGCTGAACTTACAACTGAATTTATTGGAAGGAAAAAAATTTCAATATATATACATATAAAAACGGGCACACGTGCGCACAGTCATACATCAATGTGGAGATAAAATCAACAAGCCACGATGGTCACACGTGTTGTACCTGCCTTCAAGCTACCCTTTGTGCAGCAATGTCATTTCTTTCTTTGACAAAGCTAAAGAAGTATTACTAACGCAACCTTTTGATTTTCTAGAGATATGGAATGCTTCGGCGACTTCTCTTGTAATCTTGTCAGTATGAAAAAATAACAATTCTGTATCGTCAAAGAACGGCACGCATTTACATACACTGCAATGACTTGTCAAGTTAGTATCTTTTTTCTGCAACGAATTGGCATGCTCCATAAGCCTAACATTAATGCATCGGCCTGTCTGGCCGATGCATTCGTGGAATTTTCGTTACGATACCTGTCCTATGGATGTACACCCTCCAACTTTTTTAACCTGAACGCGCGAACGTCGACTGCCCGGCGCTGCGGCGCCGGAAGAAGAAGGAGAGGAGAAAGCGAGCGAGGGCAACGGCACGCCCACAATTCTTGCTGCTGGACTAAGGGTCGTCTGCTAGGCTATTCTGATTAGTGCGAAGCAACCCCTTCCCATCATCGGCTGCTAAGCATCGGCGCCCCAAGAAGCTGAGAGCAATTGTTTTTAACCGCTGCCTATAGCGCGGGTGATTCTGAAAAGAGCATACGTTTGGGGACAGCCTAGCATGCCCAAGAAACCAGTTGCAATCGTTACATACAAAAAACTGACTGAACCGGGGATCCTCGCTAGAGCCGCGTTAATTTCGCTAAAGCAAACGCTCTCGAGGCGCTACCGGCAAATGCAGCCAGGGCCTGGAGTCGTGCTTGGAACTCTACGCGTTTCCACCAGCCCGGAGTCACAAACACACAGCAGACAGAACACGAAACAAAATCGCAGAACTCTGCCACAAAACTTACTTCGCAGGGGTTGCTTCGCACGCAGCAGAACAGCCAAGCAGACGACGCTAGCTACAGCGGCATGATCAGCGCGCATGCTCGTTCCCTCTCGCTATTTCCGCTATGCTTCGCCTCGGCACCGCTGCACTGGGCAGTCGACGCTCGCGCGTTCAGGTTAAAAAAGTGGGAGGGTGTACAAGCGCTTTGTGGCTGGCTACGTCCCTCTACAGGGCACAACAGAAGGATATGCAAAATTCTCAAGAGTGAGTGGTGGCGTCAGGCGAGACTGTTCAAGGACGTACTACGGACCAGATGCCGAGATCAGCGTGTGTTTCGCGAGTGGTGTGTGACCGTTGACCATCTCACGGAATTTCTTTGGAACACGGTCCGACCAACCCTTCCGAAAGGCATAAAAAGAACACCAGCAGAAGGAAAGCTGTTGGTCCTCGGGGACGTTGTTTTGGACTCTAGGCACGAGAAGACATTGCGCCTTGGACCTAAGTTCTGCCTCGACCCTGGCCTGAGAACCGTTGAAAAGTTGGCCTTCGCCCCTCGTGTCATCCAAGGCTCAGCCTGAGGACAGACCAAGGTGTGTATCGGAGTGTGCTGATGCCGTAGCCAGTAGCAAGTGCCTTAAAAAGCGTGACCGTAGGTTACGTTCGTTGGTGGATTTCTTGTGTGAGAGGCGTATGCGCGTCGTCCAGTCCGACAAAGAAGGGTTCTTTGTTGTACTTTCTGAGAAGCAATTTTCAGGTAAAGCATGTGATGCCATAAGGAAACATTTTAGAGGGACTAGAAAGGATCCGGTTCAGAATAAGAAAAAGGCCGTTTCATTATTGAAAGGCTTTGGGCTTCAAAGTCTGGCAAATAAAGTTAAGGTTGCAGAGTGTTCTATGCTTGAAATCTTTTTTGCGGCTAAAACGCATAAACTGGACGTTCCGTTTCGAGCAATAGTCTCAGAGCGTCAAACTTGGCAAGTAGAGGTTTCGTCATACCTTAATAAGCATTTGTCATCACTCTCCGTTCTTGACCCGTTTGTTGTTCCAAATTCGGAGGAAATTGTGAACTTTCTCTTGAAAGAGAACCCGGCTTCGTGCTCTGGTTTAAGCATAGACGTGGTTGATTTATTTTATTCTCTTCCCCATAATCAACTTTTGCAATGTGTTTAGAATTGCATCTCAGAACAGAATGATGAGTGCGTATTTCAAAATGATTGTGGTATTACCGTTGGGTCCTTCCTGGAACTTTTATCCTTTTATTTAGAGAATACCTATGTAACGTAGGAAGGTAAAGTTTTTAAGCAAAAGTCGGGAGTGTGTATTGGAGCCAAAATTGCGCCAATTCTTAGCAGCATTTTTCTCAGTTATGTTGACAGAGCAATAGAAAGTGACTTAAATGGAAAGTGCATTAAATTTTTCGGTATGTGGATGACTTCCTCGTTCTAGTTAGGTCTTTGGGTATTGAGTGTGTGTCTGAGGTACTTGATGTTTTTTCACAGCATGGGTCCGGACTGCGGTTTACGCATGAGATCCCTCAAAGGAACGCCTTGCAGTTCCTAGATCTGAGCTTGTCCTTCTTGCCGAACCATGTATGCTGGCGATATGCTCCCAGGAGTGAAAAGCCTCTTGTTAATTACGCGTCTTTCCATTCCAAGCTTGTGAAATTCGGAATTGTGACAGGATGTATTGGTATGGCCGTCAAAAAATCTTGTATGCATCAAATGTCTGCTAGTCTTGCAGTTTAAGCCCAGAGATGTAGGGAGGCTGGGTACCCTGATTCCGTACTAGTGGCTGGTGCAGATAACGTTCTTAGAACACTGAAATGTTCGGGTCAGCCTAAAGAAAATGCTGAGGGGAAGAAAATAGTTGTCATGCCTTATGTGCACGCGTTGTCACATCGTTTTAAAAGGGTAGGTGCCAAGTATGGCGTGAGGGTGGTTTTTTTCTGCTCTTAATAAACTGGGTAGGTTAGGAGCAGCAGTTCAGAGAAAGCAGGAAGGTGCCAAACGTAAGTCTGTCTGCACAGTGAACCATGTGAACAAGTTCGTTAATTGCAAGATGGGGGTAGTTTACCAGATTCCATTATCATGTGGTCACACTTACATAGGCCAGACAGGCCGATGCATTAATGTTAGGCGTATGGAGCTTGCCAATTCGTTGCAGAAAAAAGATACTAACTTGGCAAGTCATTGCAGTGTATGTAAATGCGTGCCGTTCTTTGACGATACAGAACTGTTATTTTTTCATACTGACAAGATTACAAGAGAAGTCGCCGAAGCATTCCATATCACTAGAAAATCAAAAGGTTGCGTTAGTAATACATCTTTAGCTTTGTCAAAGAAAGAAATGACATTGCTGCACAAAGGGTAGCTTGAAGGCAGGTACAACACGTGTGACCATCGTGGCTTGTTGATTTTATCTCCACATTGATGTATGACTGTGCGCACGTGTGCCCGTTTTTGTATGTATATATTGAAATTTTTTCCTTCCAATAAATTCAGTTGTAAGTTCAGCGCCTTGTTTGTCTACTCCTCTATCTCGTCCTGTCGTTTAGCGCTGTTTATATGTACTTTCGCCATGGAACACCAACTCGCCCAATCTTCCGTTCTTCTACTGTTTTTCAAGGGTGAAGTTTAAGGAATAGGAACAATGCTTGAAAACCGCAAGTACGTCCCCCCGACTGTGTCATGACGGGCTTCGTGGTCAAGATTTAAAAGCACTAAAAATCATCCACATATCCGAAAACTTTTTTAACACCAATGTTGGCAGCGTCAAGCTAAAGCTGAAGCTTGCGGTCAAACTTAGCAAGGAAAATTTCACACCGGACCGGCGCAACGCAGGATCCAATGCAGGTGCCCCGTTTCTGGGTGTACAGGTTCCCTTCAAATTTAACAAGGGTTGCTCAAAGGTAGTACCTTAGCAACTCTAAAAACCCGCCTCTGGAGACACCACAATCGTTTTGGAAAGATACAACACCTTAAAGATGAATCAGCGCGCTGACCGCGGAATAAAGTTCGTAGTGCGGAATGGAATAAAAGAGCTCTTCAATGTCAATCGAAATGCTGAAATTCGCGCTGATGACGCTCTCCTGCAGCAGAGCTGTCACGCTAGCCGAGCTCGCAACCTTGAACGGATCTTCAGGACTGAGGTTGTTGAGGTGCTTCATGAGGTACCTGCTTAGGACACCCTGCCAGCTGCCTTTCTCGGTGACGATTGTTCGTAGATGGCACGAGTCTTTATGCGTCTTTGCAGAAAAGAACATAGACAGGGCATCTGCCTTAATAGCTTTCACTTGGTTGTGCAGGGCTTAAACAGCACTTCCGCTCCTTGAAACCTGATAATGGCGCAAATCTGCCCAGACACTGCAGGGAATGCGATGGCTGCTACCCACAGTTCAACAAAGACACCATCATCGGAAGGGGCAGGTCGAGGCTTGAAAGGGAGATTTTAGAAGCGGCACACATGCGCAAACTTGGGCTTGATATGTGTGTAAGTGAGCCTTCCGTGGCGCTTTTAGATAAAGAGACCCGGTTTCTGTTAAACTTGTGACGGGCATTTCATTCTTTTTTGTTCGTTTTTTGTTCGTTTCGATGTATATCATTAACTATCTCGTGTGTTCCACGTGTCAATATCTCAGTTCGCGTACGCTATGCGCAGATGCAACCTTTGCTGCAACAGGTCTTGTTTCAATAAATTTCAGTTGCTAGTTACCGCTCGTCCTGTCCTCTTCTCGCTCTTCAGTCGTGTCAAGTTTGCGGTTATTCCTCCTCTCCAACATGTCAGACCAACTGGCCCACAGCTTCCCCTTGTTGAACACGATATATAGGGGGCTGGTGCCCTTCCACCCTTGTTGAAAGAGCAACAGCAGAGACGGAAATGCCACGAAAGGCTGTCGTCTATATTAGCGCCAAAATTCCCCAAAACGCCACTCGATTTGAGCAGGTGGTACAGCACTCAGCAGGAATTAGTTGCAGTGCTCGGTCGCCCAAACAAAACGCTCCTGATATTAGTGTCCATGTACGCTCGTCCCAGAAATACGACAATTAATCTTAGATGAGTTAAAAATATTCGTCATTCACGCCATAGAACCCCGATACTACTAGGTGAAGATACTAATGCTCCGCACACTTACTCCAAGAGGGTGATGAAGTTCACACTGTCTTCACAGAAATGAGTTTACACTGCTAAATAACCCAGGGGCAGCCTCACAGCTTCCTACACAAACACACCGACTACATCTGGCGAGGTGGAAGTGCCCCTGTGCACTACAATGGCAGGCAGAATTAGAGGTGTGGATTATTTACCGGGCAACCATTAGCATAGCTTTTAATTTGGGACGAATAGAAAAATTCAGAGAAAAGTTTCTGTAACACAGTGGTGTGGTGTGCGGGAAGATAATAGAACTGATGCCGTCAATGAGGATGCTCTTGCGCCCACCCTTAAAACGCTTTTCATGAATAGCACCACATCAAAGACAGTGAACGAGGATCAGCAAACTCCCAACCTCCTCTTTACAATTTTGGGCACGCCGCCGGGCATCCTGAAGACGTGCACAAAAAATTGAGGTGAACCGAGTGACGGCACAGGCCCGCCGTAATGAAAAGCAGGTGGCTCGTAAGAGGTCGTACGACTGGTGCTGTCGTTTTGGTTCAGGAACGACCAACAGGGCCCCCTAGAGGACCTTCCGTGGAATGTAAAAGGGGCGGTAGACCAAACATCATGCAGGGAGTATTAGACCCGTTTCACAGCTAACACCAGAGGTGTTTGCTGATCAGGCTTCAATCCTTTTATTCCAGAAATATGCATATTAACCGGCTGGTCCACCGACAAAGGACGCGGTTAATATAAAAGGGATGGCATCACCACTTTCACATTAGAGTTAATGGCTGCTATCGAAGAAGCCAGTCGAAAATCTTCAAGAAATGGCAATATTCCTTATGAGGACTTGAATGAATTGAAACAAAATGCAGTTGAGAGCTTGTTGGACATAATAGGTAAGGTAGCAAAGTAGGAAAAATCCGTTCGACTGGAAACAGTCGGTGGTGGTCTCAGTACTAAAGGCATAGAAAACTCTGACAAGCCTACAATATTTGCTGTTTATTTCGCTGAAGCCCATCACTTGCAGTATTTATGAAGAATATTGCCACGCGCCTATCATAGTGGTTGCCAAATGACCAAAAAATTACCGACAATTATGTTCTCTCCTATTTGAGGGAGCACTGCACAAATTTGAGCACAGCTGATCAGCTGTTTCAGCTTTTCGATAGATTGAGGCAAAGAATTCAAGCATGACATGCACGTAGAAAGCCACGCAACTCGCTATTTTTCACACATGTTCCGTCTTCGAGACACACTCCACTATCAGCCCTTGATTGTCATGAGCAAAGCTCTGTGGTCGGAGAAATAGATGAAAATATGGTTGACTTGTTGCGCCAATACCTGGATCTCGAAGGCTAGGTCTGTGCAAGTATTTCTAGAGGTTTTCACTGGTGGGATATGAGTTATGAACGAGATGAACTGGATGTTCTCCCGCATAAGCGGTGAGGATTTTCCTGTTTGTCTTTACATATATATTAAAGTCCCCACCCACCCTGCCACCCTGGCAGCTGGCAGTTATTCGTTGATCGCGACAGTTCGCTCACCGTTGTCAGCGCCAACGCATGGAGCTCAAATCTCTCTCATCACCAGACGTACCCACGCCATTTCGTTAAAATGGACCAACGTTCTCAGTGCCAACACATGCAGCGCACTTCTGTCGCTACCGCCATGTAGCGTAAAGCACATTCGCCACGGTGGCTCAGCCGTTAAGGCGCTGGTCTACCAAGCCGCAGTACCCGAATTCGAACCTGACCGTGGCGGCCGTGTTTCGATGGAGGCGGAACGCAAAAGACGCCCGTGTGCTGTACAATGTCAGTGCACGTTAAAGATCCTCAGGTGGTCAAATTTCTCTGGAGACTTCCACAACGCCACCTCTTTCTCTCTTTCTTTTTTTCAATCCTGCCTTCCTCCTTTCCTTATGGCACAGTTGAGGTGTCCACCGAGAGTAAGAGACAAATACTGCGCCATTTAATCCTCTCAAAAACCAATTTATCAATTTGCCAAGCTTAAAGCACGCTTGAGGTGTCCAACCGGTTCGTGGGTCTGGGAGCACCTCCTCGCACAGGGTAGACAGATCAGAGCTCGTCACGGAGATCACGAATGAAGCCGCTCCTTTTAGCATGCGCTGGGAACTGAAGCGGCATCAGCAGTCTAGAAGTTGACGGAAAAATGTCCCCACTTTTGGGGGTGACCTCTGCAGCTTCGGAATGTCTCACAGCTCCAGAAATGTTCCCTCTTCCCAGTCTCTCATGGGAAACAGCTTCCAGAGCCAGCTCTTCAACTCCAACCCAGGAGAGCACCACAGACTGCCCAGAGGACCTAACGGAATCCGAAGAATACACATCGGACCTGCCCGAGTTTTTCTCTTTGACGAACCGGGGCTCTCAAGAAGGGTCTGCACAGTGGCTGAACACCAACCCGATGGCAGGCAGAGCAGCCTATGACCAGTACTTGGGCACGGTCAAAGAGCCCAGCAGAGATTCGAACCGCTCCGATATCGACAACGAGGACTTCCCTGCGTTGTGAATATCCTGGCTCTCAAGGCCAGGAAAACAATCAGGACAGCTTCAGTAAGCAGAGAAGCTACGTGAGTGGTGAGTCGTCGAAAGACAGCAGCGGCTTCTGAGGAACAAGGTGACGCCACAGACGCTCAAGAAGGGCATCCAGACGTCGAAAGGCTAGACCACAAACAGCACGTCCGAATTTATTTATTTATTTATTTGAACATACTGCTAGCCTCACATTTGAGGCTGTCGCAGGAGAGGGACATCATATACACTAAACTAACACAGTTTAAGTAAGTGTAAACACAAAGGCGATCATAGTCCAGCAAGATAATATGCATTATAAAAAGCTAAAAGAAAATAACAAAACAGGATCAAGTCGCATATTTGAGGACTTATGTGCGTGAAAGAAAAAAATACAAAACAAAAAACAACCACAGTGACGACAATGCACAGAAGTTTTGAAGTTAAGCAGCAAGAAATGAAACGATAGCTGCTGACGAATGATACTGCCATGAGAAACGAGCAATAAGGTTAGAAGAAAAGAGCAAGAGTCAGATAAGGAATTCGGGATGTCATCGTCATCAACGAAAAAAAGACTACAAGAGTACAGCGCACCAGCGTCGCAGTCGTTATTGCAAAACAAAGGGTGAAATTTTGGCGATGAAGTCTTCAAGTGATGCGCAGTTGACAGCATCGCAAGGCAGACTATTCCACTCTCAGATTGCTTGTGGGAAGAAAGAGTACCTGAATATATCACTGTGAAATCTGTACTCAGTTAAGTGATTTTGGTGTTTTGTTGTGGTACTGCGTGTGTTTGACTGTATTAATTGCTTACTCGTATCGATTTTCATACCACTATTAAGAAGAAGAAAAAGATCCTTGAGGCGCAGTAGTCTCGCTCGGTTTTGTATAGTGGGAAGGTCGGTTACTCAAAATATATACTAATAATATACTCATACTCTGCAAAGTGGCCTCGCCTGGTATGTCCGACAAGGACAAAGCGGGCCATTTGCATAAGGGCTTAACTAAAGACATGCTAACTAAACAAGACATGCATGCTAAAGAAAGGGCTTAACTATATATTTCTTATCAGCAAGGACAGCCTCGCCTCCGCCGCCAATGTTGCGCAGCACTGCAGAACATTTGGGAACCTGAAGATGCGGCGAATAACACCGAAGTTCGGGTGCTTGGACACTGTCACAATAGTCGCCGCTATTGACACCGCTTTCGCGAGTGTTCTTGCCTCCACTATCCGCCAAATAGTTGGTGGGGAATTGTCCCGCTACCAGACACCACCTTGTGACCGCACGTTCACTTCTCTGCAGCTGCCGGCAGAGCCGTTTTCAATCAGCGCAACAGGTTTTGCTGCACATCGAGCGCCTCAGCACTCTCGACCTACCCTAGGTGTTCTACGCAGGCTGCACAGCTGGATGCTCACCACCTGCTGTGGGCGTGTGTAGGGATAACAGCTTCCAAAGCACGGATTTATGGGAAGTGCGACGAACGGCAACAAAGGAGCAGGATTTATCCATATGACTGACGGACAACAAAAACACAGAGAACATTCTCCAGTTCCTGACCGAAAATACCTTACATGAATTCCGGTAGTGTACTACGAACCCAAATTATGCCATTATGGCAAATGTGCGTAAAAAAAAAACACTATTTTTCCAAATACTGAGACGATCTTTAGCCAACCCAATCACCTACAAGTTGCCATTTGAGCATTCTGGGCATAGCGCATTTGGTGAATATGTAACTTGGCATCACGACATTATGAGTTGGAGATAACGAAAATAGTTACGTATTTTTTACTGTTAAACTTTGCGTGAAAAAAAAAACGAATCTTCTTACTACAAAACTTCGGACGGAAATACCTATTGCCACGTCACGAGGAACTGTGCACCCTCAGCTTCAGCTTTTTATTGCCGCCATCGGTGGTCAGTACTTCATGGAGTACATAAGTGGTGACTACACAAAGTGAACACGACAGGGGAGCCTCAGGGTGCTTGCCAAAGTGGAGATTAGTTTATTCGAAGACTTCTGCTCAAGTCTAATTGATACACTGGCTAAGCGCTCTGAAGCGCTCCCTTACATTGTTCGTTTTTTAAAGTATTGTTTTCATGAACCCGCTGTTTTATTTCTTTTACCATAACTCCAGACAGGACGTTCAGATCCCCTTTTATACTGACAAGAGGGCACACAAAAATGGCTGTTGAAGTTCACGTGCTTAACAGTGACGCGCTGGCTGCTACGTAACAGCACAAAGAGAAATCATGTTCGCTCCACAAATTTCAAAAAGATGAATGGCACAGCCATAGTTATGGTGAACGCAGCGGGAAAATATTGTGAAAAACTGGACCAAAAACGTGCCATAAAGCAGCTACCGTCCGCCTAACAAAGCTGCCGTCCGCCTTTCGATTCTAACACCTTTCATTCAAGGAAACAGAATAATCAGTGCCTTTCATTTGCTTCTTTCTTTCTCCTGCCTCTGATTTTCTTTGTTTATGCACCCTCCTATGCCGATCTCGGAAGGGATAGTAATGAAAACCCTATTCAGGGAATGTTTTTGCTAAATATAGATTCTATGCCCCTTTCTGAATGTGTAAATATTTGCTTGGTACAAATGACGCATATATTATCGAGAAAATTTTCTCTACGCATGGGGATATTTTTCTCGCCAGTAAACTCAAACTTAACACGTCAAGAGCAAAAAGGACTCCTTGATGGCCGTTCGGATGACTGTGAACTTTTTCTCCGTCCTGAAGTACCCGCATGAAGGACAGTATTGACGCAAAGGTGGTTAGCTTTCAGTAGTTTACCACGCTGGCGACACTAACGTTTCATATTCGTTCTTTCTTAAATTATAAAACCCAGGTTGTTACCTAATGAAGCATCTTTAACACCAGAACGCATTTATGTATCGACCGAGACACACATCCCGGGCAACACAAAAGCTTCGTGACTTTAACAACAGAATGTTCAGTAGTAGTACCTCAGGATGACCGTAATGCAATGCGCTGTAAACAGTCCTTCAGGGTCAAATAAATGATGATAACAATAATGATTACATCCTCAGAATATCTGAAACTGGTTCATAAGCAATTCACTGGCATCCAATTAACCGTGCGTGGGCATACTAACGATTTCTTAAGTTATGTTTGGTACTTCTTAAGTTATGTTTAGTAAGTAGTTCTTCAGGATATATATCATGATTTTTTCCATATCAGTGCTGTATTCAAAGTTAATAGGCGAGAGGCTACCAAGAATAATCAAAACGAAGAGGCACAGCACGGGTTTACTACGCCCATGGATGCAGACAGCCATATAGCTCTCTGTAGTAGTATTCTTCTCCCTGAGTTGGAAAGGTAAGTGCCCCAAAATCTAGAGTCAACCCTGCTCACAATCATGCGATATATAAGACTAGGTCTAACAGCAAACGTATCTTACTGCATCTCCTCAAGGCAGAAAATTTTTGGCGTGACAAGGCTTCCTTCATACAGCAAACATGTCTTAAGATATTCCTGAAGGGAAATAATATCTGCGGTTACAAAGGTCTCCTTAACGTGTTCATGCAGTTAACACGTTACTGCTTCTGTTGGCTGCTGACATCAAAGAAAAACCCGGACATAACACCCGGTCCTCATCTCCACAAGCATCTTTCGTTGTCATCTCTACGTTGCAAGAACTAGAAACCGGACGAGCTACCCTCGTAACAGAGTTCGAGTAAATTCATTGCAAACAAACCAAAAACGACAAAGTACTTCAAGACGTTACAGAAAGACTAATCAAGATATAAAGGGATTATTCTTGATTGCGGTATTTCAAAAACGGCGCCGTAAACGTGTTGGCAATCGCAACTGAAAATAACCAGAGAATGGATAGCCTGTCAGGCAGAATCGACGAGTCTGAGAATCGCGCTCGTAGATACAAGCTTCTTTTTTTTTACGCCTCAAAAACGAAGTGACAAAGAAACCTGGTCGCCGTCCGAAGCAGCAGTGCTTGACATCCGCCACTCGAAAGTGAACATCTCCATCCAAGGAACGTTGAAAGGTCGCACAAAATCAGCCAAGTCGATTCTAACAAAAAGAGGCCCATTATTGTTTCCTCTCCTTACTTTAATGATAAAGTAAACTTCATACTAATCCCCCCCAAAAGTAGAGGTTTAGATAACAGCATATCTGAAGATTTTTATTCAGACACCCGTATTCCGCGCAAAAAACCGGTTGCATTGATTTTGCTGAATTTGCTGAAGCACAAAACTGAATAAATCTCCGCTCTAAGAAACTGCTTATCAACGGTGCCACGCACGTTTTCGACCACACATCCCAACAGATTACCTTGCTCAATCCTCAGCTAGGAAAACATGATCCTGCGCAACGCAATAAAGATCGTACCCCGATTTGCCTTCTTCACGCCAACGTTAGAAGTGTCATGCCACAACGTGACTCACTTTATCATGTTCTTAAGGCAACCGAATGGAACAAACTCCTCTCGATCAAAACCTGCCTAACCCCATCAAGAGCCGATAGCGACCTGTCATCTTGTCTCCCCAACTTCGGCACATTTTTTCGCGACCGTATTACTAAGCGTATTACGTTCCTATTTACTATTGGGTGATTTGAACCTTAAGCTCCGGCTTCCATCCGACCTACCTCGACGTGGAGAAACTTTACTGTGTCGCCTGTGGCTTGGTGTAGCTTTCACTAACCATGCCTCTTTCTTAATCGGAATGGCTGATAGCCTTGGATGTGCCATCTGCGGGTATGACGAGAATATACCCCACATTCTTTGTTACTGCCCTACCTACAGCGCCGAAAGGCAGTCTCTCAGGATTGCGCTGGAGCGTGTGGAGCCGCGCGCACTGATGGAAATGAAGATTCTCGGCCACTGGCCTTGGCCATCGTCGGCGGTGAAGTCCTCCAAGATACTGCTGCGCTTCTTGCGAACTCCTGGCCTGCGTGATAGGCTGTGACTTAACGAACGCTGACTTTCCATGTGTCTTAAATTTTCTGTTACTCTCTTTGCTGTTCTATTTTTTTTATCCCCTCATTCCATTCCCCCCGTGTCCGTGTAGAGTAGAGAAGCGATTATTCTTCCGGTTTACCTTCCTGCCTTTCATCTGTTACGTTTCGCCTTCGTCCTGTGCAAAAAACGGCACTGCTGCACCGGAACGCCGACTAGCCACGAAAGGCACGCAGAGTGAACGCCTGGGTTAACCACGGAATCGTCGTCAGTAATCCACCCCGAAACTGGCCAGCACAGCTCTGCAGTGAGCTCGGGGGTCAGCTGAGTCCCGTCTGACAGCGGCGTCCATCTGCCAGGAAGTTTTCAGAGAGCGTCTACTCTACACCGCGCGCGAACGCATGTTCGAACGCAAGATATGCGCGGGAACGGTGCTCGTGGACATTCCAGCGTCTACGCGACGTGGTTGGCATCTTTCTCCCACTCCCAAAACGTGATGCCGGCGTGTTTCCTAAGGAGAGAGTGTGTGATGGGTGCCACAGTGAACTTCCTTCCTCGGCAGGCCCGGCCCCCATCTAGGGAACTTAGGGAAAGAAAACGCTTTAAAAACTCGAGGCGTCTCATCATCGAAGGTCTCAGCATCGAGCGTCTCGTCAGCAAGCTCCTTTGTTTGTACATAATGTAGTTTGTACATAATGTACATAATATTTCCTCCTTGTCTTTCCCGCATCCTCGTCTCCGACCTCCCTCATTCCCTCTCCAGCCCGGCCATGCTACCTGGCCTTGAACACCTATCATTCCTCCTCCTCCTCCTCCGGAACCTTCCTGGAATAGTATGTTCTCATTTTCCACAAATGTTATCGAACCCCAACACCAAAAACAACGTTGTATTGTCATGCCTAACGCTAGGATTATCTCAGCTTATTTCTGAACCAACTAGAAAGGCTGATTGTTCGTCTGATATCCTTTATTGGTTGCCCAAGTAACACCCCGATCGTCTTGCATTCACCACTTACTTTTATGATGCCCTGCTCTCAAGCGTTCAAGGATCCGGCACCTGAAGGCAGCTGGTCTTTCACCACGCAAGCCTCCTTCATATATTACCAGGGCGGAGTGACCACACTATCGCTCACTTCATGACTTCACAAAATAAGTTAACCTATACCCATTACTTTAATCATTACTGCATCCTTCATCACAATTTCTCCCACTGACGCCCTAAGGCAATAAAACTCGATAAAAAACACAGTCAAGAAAACATCTCTAAGACAAAGGAAACTACAACACTATTAACGAAGAACCAGCTAATTTTCATGACTCTTTTTAATTGGCTTTTCACAACGAGGTGTTGAAGCTAAGTGGATTCCCGGCGCATTCTCAGCATCACCGTTACTAAGCGAGACCAGTCACCATTGTTCAACAAAACATCAAAGTTTCGTAACAACAAACAAGCGACGGTTCCCGACTGCAAAGCAAGTTAATACACCAAGTGCATGGCAAAAAATATCGCAGCAGAGAAAGTAATTTCAAACCCCTGCAAAGAATATTAGCATTCACTTTTCTCCTCGACTTTACCTATCATGTTTCGCGCGAACCCCAGGCACCTTGGTAAAACTATTAGCCCTAAATCCTAAGATTGGTCGTTAAGAGACGGCGATGACAATACAATCTCCGAACAAGAAATTCGGAATGTTCTCAGCACTGTTCCGTATTTACCTCACAGTTAGGAAATAAACTAACTGACTTTCCTCCCTCCGATCACGCACCTATGACTGCAAAATCGTTTAACGTTAGCGGGATTGCAAAACTAATTGACTGCAGTTAACTTCCTCCGCTAGTACCGATAGTATTAAATCGAAAACATTAACAAGTATTAGACTTAGAACTAAAATTATTTTCCCGCTAATTTTCAGCAGTTCCCCTCATCGGGTGTTGTTCCTAAAGACTGGAAAGAGGAAACGTCATTACAGTTCCAAAAAGAGCTGATTCGTTTTCTACTAATAATTACAGCCCCGTTTCTCTCAAAATTAATGGAGCATATAGGATATTCCAAAAAGTAAATTTTCTTTTAGTTTCTAGCTTTTTTATCTTAACGAGCACGGTTTCTGCAGGCGATTGTCTTGCAACGCTTTGCTAGCCCTCTATATAAATCATATAAGCGCTGACATTGACACCACCACCCAGGTCACAGCCTTCATTCTGGATGCCGAAAAAGCATTCGATAAAGTACCCCACAAATGTCTATTTCTAAAACTTTCGTCCATTTCCCTCAAGGTCTTAGTCCTTTACATTAATCTACCGTTATCAATTCGTACAAACTAACAATGCCTCCTCCATCTTGTACCGCGTTATTCAAGATACGCCGCTAAGCACAGTGCGCCATCCTCGTTTATTGTTATTTTATATTAATGGTCTTCTAAACAGCATCTCCCCAAATAGCACCTTATTCGAGATGACTGTCTGATCTATCGCTCTATTAACAACATAACCGATGTTAATGCACTTCAGGCCAATCTTGACGACATCCAAATATGCTGGGAAAAAATTAGCTGAGGTTTAGCTCTGGCTAAACCGGGCAAGCTGCGTAAGCAAGCAGCAACTTCTTTGCCAGAGGCGCATACGCGTATTAATTCGCCCGTTTACCTCCCGCTTCCTCTCCCCTCTCTCCACTTTCCGACATATGCGTCGTGAACGCGCGACTACGCGCGCGGCAGCGGCAGCAGCGCAGCGACTGTCCTGCTGCCTGGTGGAGCTCGGCTGAAACGGTTGCTACGGCAACGGCGCTCCATCTGCTTGACCTAGGCTACCACCGGGAGCTAAGCGACGGCTCGAAACGTGGCGCAGTATTGCTTACGCAATAAAATGGCTTATGTCTTTAAATAAATTAAGTTTGGGAACGCCCAGCGCAGGATTTATTGCCACCATCAGGACGAGAGCGACGATCAAAGTCGCGATTTGAGGGAGGATGAGCGACGGGCAAAGAGCTTGAGGCGCAACGCGTCGACAATCTGGACACCTTCACAGCTTCGGTTAGTAACAGTTAATGGGGGAGGGCCACGATAGTTAAGGGGAGACGTTTGTTCAAGCCCTGTATAGGCACCAATGTAGCGGCTCATAAATTTTTTACACAACCCAGGAGTGCGCACCGGTGTACAGAGCAGAACCTCATCATCAGCCTGACTACACCGACTGCAGGGCAAAGGCCTCTCCCATGTATCTCCAATTAATCCTGTCCTTTGTCAGTTGCCGCCACTGTATCCCCGCAAACTTATTAATATCATCCACCCACCTAACTTTCTGCTGTCCCTTGCTACGTTTGCTTTCTCTTTGAATCCACTCCGTTACCCTTAAGGACCAGCCGTTATCTTGCCTTCGCATTACATGCCCTGCCGAAGCCCATTTCTTCGTCTTGATTTCAACTAAGATGTCATTAACCCGCGTGTCATCACCAGGAAAAACACGGCATGGTGGGTAAGGCCATTCCACAGTTTGCAGGAGGCCTGGCAAGCTCCTATGTTGAATTGCGCAGGTTCACAGCATTGGGCGAGGCGGGAAGTGAATTGTTCGTGCAAGGGTGTTGAAGAGGGGAAGGGGACAGAAAAGAAACATGTTTTCACGATGAAAGTAGTACTCCGACCTAATAGAAGGAAAAGGGGCTAGTAACGACTTGTTCGCTGAAGCGCAGTATTGTAGGTAAAGGTAACAAATGGGAGCACTTAGTCCCAGTTGGTATGGTCAGGTTGAATACTGGTGGAAAGCATGTTCGGAAGGGTCTGATAGAAGCGTTCTCTGAGGCCATCGGTTTGGGCGTGGTAGCTGATGTTGTTTAGTGGGTGGTATTCCAGGCATGAAGAATTTCTCTAATTTGGCGAAGAGGAAAGCCTTGCCATGGTCGCTGAGGAGAACACGTAGGGGATACGCGGTGTAGAAGAATGACGCGCAGAAAAAATTGGATATCTCAAGTGCAGTATTGTAGGTAAAGGTAACAAATAGGAGCACTTAGTCCCAGTTGGTATGGTCAGGTTGAATACTGGTGGAAAGCATGTTCGGAAGGGTCTGATGGAAGCGTTCTCTGAGGCCATCGGTTTGGGCGTGGTAGCTGATGTTGTTTAGTGGGTGGTATTCCAGGCATGAAGAATTTCTCTAATTTGGCAAAGAGGAAAGCCTTGCCATGGTCGCTGAGGAGAACACGTAGGGGATACGCGGTGTAGAAGAATGACGCGCAGAAAAAATTGGATATCTCTGAAGCGGAGCCTGAGAGAAATCTAAGAAATTGAAGCAGGGAGTCTAAGTTGGTATCGTTGGGTTGAATTCAGCATTTAGTAACTTTCCTCGACGTTAATAGACGTTTTCATCACAAACATTGATGACTCAAATCTTATATCGGGTGCTGTAAGCGCTAATACAACTGATCACTTTCTGATGCCATAAATGACCCCTCACTCGAATGACCCTCGAAGCACAACAAGAAATTACCGTAAGAATATGACGGAATTATTTCAGTCTAGATACACAGATACACATACAGTCTAGATTCGACATCAAGCAATACTGATGGTTCAGGCTGCGTGCAATATTTAGGGCCAAGACACGTGAGGCGCATTTTTAACGCCCACTGATGCAATTGAAGGTATGAGAACTTTCAACCAAGTTAAAACAGCAACTTCTATGACATTGACGGGCTTCAGATAAGTCCGATCAAACAAGTCCTAGACCTGGTCGTCACTCTACTTGACCTTGACTTTAGCATTATTTTTCTGCATGCAATTTTTCCCGAGACAGTTAAAAGATTGCTCGAAAGGTAAAAGATTCGAATGAAGGCAGTGACAGAAGGGGAAGGCTCTAATTACAGAGGTACCTCAATTTTACAGTTTTTTTTTTCAAAAAGGTTGTAAAAATATTCCATAGTTGAGTAAAGAACACCAAGTAATCACACAGGCGCAATTTGGGTTTACAAAAAGGCTCTCATCCCAGACGGCCCTCTTAACACAGAGGGAAATATTATGAGAAGTATTTGAGGGATATTTGCGCGGATTAGGCATATTTATAAACTTTTCGAAGGCCTTAGACACCACCAAGAATAAAACTCTTTTATTAAATCTAAATTTAGGGGTACCTGGTGAAACAAGCCCCTAGCAAGAAAGAGGAAGGTGCTCAGCTCATACAAGAAAGAGCGAATCAGGAGGTAACTAAACGTGCTCATAACATGGTCACGTGGTTCAGTTGTCTTTGTGAAGCTTTCAGAAGCAGGAACTCTGCATCTTTGGCCATATCAAGGTTTTGTAGTTTTGTGGATCATGCTTTTCGTCTGGCAAGTGAGCCCTTGCGCGGAAACATTTTAAGGCGGAAGCCTTTAATGCCTCATCGTTGTAAGCAGGGGTTGTCGACAAAAATGTCACGCTTTTCAATTTGTCGAAACGGTCGTGACGTCACAGTGCGCGAATTTCAAACGGGGCCAATTGTACTTTGGCTAGTAACCATGCAACCAATTAAAGGGATCGTATAGTGATGCTCCAAGTAAGTGGGACTAAGTTTAGATTGCTTACTTAACCGATTAGCCTAATTAACCTTTCTAGTCAGAGCAGATAAATAAAAAAAAACCGAGTAGGAAATTGGGCGATATCGGGAATCAAACCCCCGTCTCCGGAGTGCGAGACGAGCACGCTACCACTCCGCCATGCCACCTTTTTTTTTTCTTTATTGCCTGGCTTTTACAAAGAAAATTGGACAAAACAAACAATCAACAAAACACAATAAACGCTATGTACAGGGTCGTCCACTCTAAGTACGAACACGGCGCAGCGTGGCCGCGCTCCGCGGGGCGCAAGCGCATCCGGCGCGGTCGCACATCGAAGCACTGCGGCACAGGCGCACACGGGCCTGGAGGCGGTGCTTCGTGTCGTCTGCTACAGAGCAGGTACGCACAGTGCTTGCTGTGCGGTGAAGCGCACCTATTTGGATTGGAAAACGTTTATTGTCAGCACTGAGCCCTAGTGGTCATATACTAGGTGGCTTCGAGCCCATGGCTCTTGGCGACCTTGTGAGTCCACTCAGTGGCCCGGACTTGCGTCAACGGGTCTGAGCTGGCCAGTATAGCCTCCCACCGCTCTAGAGAAGGGACTGGTAGTAGGTCCGCCGGTGGCGGCGCCTTTTTGCAGCTCCATAAAATGTGGTCATATCCGGCTATCTCGCCGCATTGTTTGCAAGTAGCGTTGTATTGTGTTGGATACATGTGTGCTAGTCTCAACGGGCTAAAGAAGTCTCGCGTCTGGAGCCGACGCCACGTTACCTCCTGGCTTTTCTCGAGCTTTTTGTCTGGTGGCGGATAGATCCTCCTTTCTAGTTTAAACTGATTGGTGTATTCGTGAAATGATATGAATGCATCTCTCGTGAAATTTGGGGACTCAACCCGGCTCACTGCTTGGCTGACATAACCTCGAGCTATACTGTGAGCCAACTCGTTTCCCCTGTTCCCCGAGTGTACCGGCACCCATATTAGTTCCACCTCTCTTTGGTCCCAGTCTTTATCTCTTAGGATTCGTTCTGCTTCCTGGGAGATCATACCCCGCGCAAAATTGTTGATAGCCACCTTGGAGTCGCTAATTATGGTGACTGCTTTGGTGCTGGCCATTGCCATGGCGATAGCCGCCTCCTCCACTGTCCCTGAGTTTTTTGTTTCGACCGAACCGGCCGGTAATGTTTCACCCGAGTCGTTCACGGCCACGACCACAAAGGAGTCGCCTCCTTCGTATTTCCTAAAGCACACCTAAATTTCTGCATGATTACAGAGCTCGTGTGCATCGCACAGCCCTGCGGCAAAGCGCACTAACTACAGCGCGTTGTCGCTCGTTGCGTGTACGACAACTCAGCAGCCTCTCTTCTCAATGCGACGATCTCGGTGAAATGCAAGTATTGCTGCAAACTTGTTATTTCAGGTTTGAATTGATTTGGTTTATGGGGCTTGACGTCCGAAAGCGACAGACTACAAGGAACATTACAGCCGAGGACCCCAGATTATTGCCGACCACATGGGGGTTTTTATCTTGCGCTGACATCCCGCAGTACACGGGTGCCTTGCGTTTCGCCTTCATTGAAACGGGGCTGCTGCAGCAATACTCGCATTTCACCGAGATCGTGGCACTGAGACGAGAGGCCGCTGAGTTGTCGTACGCGCAACCAGCGACAACGCGCTGTAGTTAGTGCGCTTTGCCGCAGTGCTGTGCGGTGCACACGAGCGCTGTAATCATGCAGAAAGTTAGGTGCGCTTCATCGCACAGCAAGCGCTGTGCGTACCCGCGCTGTAGCAGATAACACGAAGCACCGCCTCCAGGCCCGTGTGCGCCTGCGCCGCAGAGCTTCGATGCGCGACCGCGCCGAATGCGCTAGTGCCCCGCGGAGCGCGGCCACGCTGCGCCGTGTTCGTACTTAGAGTGGACGACCCTGTACATACGACTCATGGTCAGCCAGCATGAATCTGGCTTCGTCTAATTAAAATTCAGGCAATGTACAGAGCGGCTCTAGTTTTGAGAGCCACTCCGGAGGGCCCGCAGCGGCCTTCTGAATGGCCAGAAACATGTCCATATTTTCGCGAAAGTAAATCCTGGCAGGTCTTGCGTCTCGGTCATAATGGTAGCCTGCCATTCTGGAGCGCCATATACAGTGGAGGCCTATCAGCATTATTAAGCCGAAAGACACCCCACCCTCATTTTCAACAGATAAGTACCGAATGCCGAACGGGTCTAGCGGAAATTCTTTCTTTAAGGTTTGCTGCAACACATCCCAAAAATAAACCCCTTCTCAACAGTGTACAAAAACATGGTTTATTGTTTCCGGCTTCCTGCAAATCAAACAATGAGATCCCAAGGGTAAAAAGAATTCCTTTCCCTCTAAAAATTTTTTAACCGGTAAGGTTCCGGTGTGCAGCTTAAAAAAAGAAAGTTTTTGTTCCTGGCGGCACCTGCATTTTTTTCACTCTCTTTAAAACATCTTTGCCTGGGCCTCCACTGTACAAGGCCCTGTACAAGGGCACGGGGAAAACTACATCGCACAAAGCACGGTACAGTTTCTTTCGTTTCACAGTGGACGGAAAGTCATTCGAAAACCACGCGGAAAGAAACCTCACACTGGCAACGATTTCCCGGTAAAAACCACTGACCCTACTGTAAACCTCCGCAGTTCCGACTACGCATTCCGGCAGCAGGCGCCGCAGCCTAACTTGGCAACGGTGCGCAAAAAACGGGTCTCTTGTCTCCCGAAAAAACAAGAAACGATTCACCAGCTGCCGAAGAAACAAATGGCCCAGTCCCAGCCCACCTTCCTGTACCCGTCTGAACAGGTTGGTCCGGCTGCAGCGCTCCCAGTCAGACGACCAGATGAAGACGGCGAAAATTCTGCGCAGCTTTTGAATGCTTAACCGTGAACAGTGCAACACCTGCATGACGTACCAGAGCCTGCTGATAAAGAACAGGTTGTAAACAGTGGCTCTGGCAAAAATTGACAAGGTCGTCCCTTTCCACTTATCCGCTCTCTCCCGTATCTCTTTGACCTGCCCTGTCCAATACTGTTCGCTGTCACGGTACGCATCGAGCGGAACGCCCAAGTACTTGCATGGTGTCGTCGTCCAAGGCACACTGGCGAACCGTTCAGGCGTAGACGCCCACCCGCCATGCCACAGCCCGAGGCACTTCGACCAGTTAAGCCCGCTTCCCGTAGCTGGGCTGAAATCTCGTACACATTTAACTGCCTCGCTTATGCCTCCCTCGTCCACGGCAAACACTGCAATGTCATCAGCGTACGCTAAGAGCTTAACTTCGGCTGCTTGCAAACTGAATCCGTTTATACTCCTGTTTTTCAGTATCTTCAAACAAAGGGTCTCCACATAAATACAAAATAAAAGGGGGCTGAGGGGACAGCCCTGGCGCACCGAACGCTGTACGCTAATGGGGGCCCCAGACTCTTGTTAACGATCAATCTCGTCGTGCAGTTCCGGTACGCCAGGGCCACACCCTCGCGAATAGCAGAACCAACGTTAACATGGCCCAATACTGCAAACAAAAGTTCGTGGGCGACGCAGTCAAATGCCTTTTCTAAATCGATCTGGAAAATTGCCACCTGGCCACTAGTGTCATCACAGCATTCTAAGACACTGCGCGCAACGTGAATATTTGTAAAAATAGACCGCCCTTTAATCCCGCAGGTCTGATGCGGACCAACTAAGTAATGAATCACGGTCTGCAACCTTCGCGCCAGAACCTTCATGTAAATTTTGTACTCGACGTTCGTGAGTGCTATCGGTCGGTATGCTGTTACCAATCGTAATCTGTCTATGTCGTCCGTTTTGGGAATCAGCACAGTATGTGACGAACCGTAGGATGGAGGCAGTGCTTTTATTTTAAAGGCTTCATTGAAGATAACCTTCAAGACCGGGGAAATTCCAAGTTTAAATTCTTTGTAGAATGCCGCACTGAACCGGTCGGGTCCAGACGACTTACCTGGGTTCAAACTGTCTGTTGCTTGCTCAAGTTCCCCTTGAGTTATCTCCTGCTCTAATCTTTCTTTAGTTTTGTCGTCGAGACGCGACATCTCGGCTAGAAACGCCTCCTTAAATGTGATAGCATCTACCGGATGCGATGCGAAGAGCGCCTGGTAATGCTCGAAAAAAGCTGCTTTGATGTTGTCGATGTCCGTTTTTAAAACACCTCCCCATTCTATTTCGTTAATGTGATTTCTTTCCGCATGGGCCTTTTCTAAACCAAGCGCTCGTTTCGTTGGCGCTTCCCCTGCAGCCATGTCTTCTGCCCTTGCCCTCACCAATGCTCCCCGATAACGTTCTTCTTCGATAATCTCTAGCTTTTGTTTGGTTTTTCTTATGTCTTCTATCCAATTACCAGGCGCTCGGCATTCCTGTTTTATCATCTTCTGAAGCAGTGCCTTTAGCTCCATTTCCTGTTTTTTTTCCTCATGACGTATACAGTGGCTCTTTCTATGGCTTTTAGTTTTAAAGTTTCTTTAGTGAGCTCCCACTGCTGCCAAATCTCATGTTGCTACTTGGTTCTATTTTTGCTATTTCTTCCCTTACAGCTCGGTTATAAAATTCGTCCTGAAGTAGCTTGTCATTTAACTTCCACATTTCCCACGAAAAACCATTCCCCTTCTTGCCGCCGCGGTGGCTGAGCGGTTATGGTGCTCGGCTGCTGGCCCGAAAGACGCGGGTTCGATCCCGGCCGCGGCGGCTGGAATTTCTTTGGAGGAGAAATTCTAGAGGCCCGTGTACTGTGCGATGTCAGTGCACGTTAAAGAACCCCAGGTGGTCGAAATTTCCGGAGCCCTTCACTACGGCGCCTCTCATAGCCTCAGTCGCTTTGGGACGTTAAACCCCATAAACCAAACCAAACCATTCCCCTTCTTAACGATTCCTATGCAGCATTGAACCAAACAGTGGTCAGAAAAAGAAACCGGCAGTACTACATAACTATTGCATTTAGGTACAGTATCCGCGGATGCATGAATGCGGTCTAGACGTGCGTGACTTGAGCCCTCCAATCGTGTGTACTTTACAGCACGCGCTCCTTTAAGACACTCGGCCACATCCTCGAGGTTGCAGTTAACAATCATTCGTAACAACACTTGAGTGCTCTTATCTCGGAAACTTCGGACGCTTGACCTGTCGCGCACACTAAGGACACAGTTGTAATCGCCCATAACAATGAGCTGTCTGTCCGTGCGAAGCCGTTCTTCGACACTTTCAAAAAACGCGGCTCGGCCATCAACCGCATTAGGTGCGTACAGGCAAACAATGCGCCAGTCAGTGTTGCACAACGAAAAATCTACCGACACGTATCGACCCGACAAGCACGAATGATGACCGTGTACCACTAGCCCCGGCAACTTCTTAACAAACAGAATACAACCGGCCGAGGTGCCCACCGCATGGCTAACAACAGCAAAATATCTAGACGTGAAACGTCGCACCATGCTCCCGGTCTCTTCCTCACCGTCGACTTTAGTCTCCTGCACTGCGAGTATATCAATATCTTGCTCCGTTATTAGTCGGTACAGCTGTCTTTGTTTTCTTTTACCTGCCAGGCCTCTGACGTTTAGGGTGGCGACTTTAAACGGAGTCGCAGAAGCCATTTTAAGTTAGGAAGAAGAGACCGAAAGCATGGTGCTTACCTCCCGCGCCTAGCACGTCGCTAGACGATGCCGTCGCCGCCGGTGGTGGTGGTGGTGGTGAAAAACTTTTATTTACAAAGAGAGTTTGAGGGTCAAGAAACCCTGCTACATGGTCGGTATCCTTAGTCCGGGACACCGCATGACGAGGCCCCGTCTCGCGCCCGCTTTACTAGAGCCCTTTGAGACTCCAGTGTGGAGCAGTTGAGGAGGGCGGTCTCCCATGCCTCTCGGGTGGGGGTGGGAGAAGGGGAAGGTGAGGATTCCGAGTACATGCCCACACCATGTGAAAGATATCGCAGATATCTCCACAGTGCGGGCAGCGCCCATCTGTGTTCGGACCGAAGTGTTTTGCTATGGCAGGACAGAGAAGAGTTCCTGTCTGCAGGCGCCGCAGAGTTCGCTCCTCCGCCTTACTCAGCCCCTTGGCAGGTACTGGGTAGAGACGGTGGCTGTCGCAATAATGAATTAGGATTTCGCGGAACCGCAGAAGCGATTTATGAGCTTCTGAGCCAGGAGAGCTAGGATGAGGAGCCCGGTGTGTGAGCGCTCGGGCGGCCGCATAAGGGTGGTTCTAACCAGTTCCAAAATCAGCTATCCGGATCCACAACGCACTCAGGGTATCTCTCGAAGCAGTCAAAATTCTGGCAGCCGGTGCGACAATGTCACAGTTAATTAACCTAATCTGGACTAAGGCCCACGAGGGCCTGCGATAAAACGAGATAGCGCATACATTGGCCCGAAGACACACAAAGCCCAGTATCGTCAAGAAGAAAGCCCCTTCAGGCGAGAGTGGTGCTGAAAGCAAGCCAAGATATTCATAGTCATCACAGATTAGGAAGACAGACACTACCTCGAGCAGGCAAAGACATCAGGAAAAAGGAAGGATCATATAGAGAAAGTTACAGGCGGGGAGTTTTCCCAACCTACTAGCACTAAGCAGATGACGCCCGGCGATATATGACCCGATGTGTGCAACGAAATTGCAGATCTCATCCACGTGATTTCGACATGGTGTGCATGAACCAGAAAGGAGTATAGAGTCCAGAACGCCAGCCACAAACGGCCAGCCAGAAAGAAGACCGAAAGAAAGTAATCCATCTACACCTGGACACCGCTGGATACCAAGAGATCCTAACCTGTGGAACGGAGAGGAATATGACGGTGGTCAGGATTCAACTATTCTGCGCCCTGTGATTCTTCGACGCGTGCAAATAAAGTTATTTGATCATCATCATCCTCATCTACAATTTTACAGGCAATACTGGAGCAAGCACTTGAAGCTCCCGCATCTAACGCTCTTAAGTGAACACTAAGGCAGTGTTGCGGAGAGTTTATATGAGAAGAGGGATAATAGGGCTGGCTGGTACCTATTGAAAAAGAAATCACTGCGCTGGTCGAAAACGCGACAGAGAAGGAGGCGCAGGAGTCTGTCTCG
This sequence comes from Amblyomma mixtum, assembly GCF_055824585.1. Taxonomy (NCBI): domain Eukaryota; kingdom Metazoa; phylum Arthropoda; class Arachnida; order Ixodida; family Ixodidae; genus Amblyomma; species Amblyomma mixtum. The sequence continues at coordinate 152,769,751 of NC_143021.1, read as the reverse complement.
TCCTCTGTCCCGTCTTCAATAAGCGCCGTTATTTATAATCCGTCAATGCTTCTTTCGATGTCGTTTTTTTAATTCGTGTTTACTGCGTTACTGCAGCCCTCGACACACAAATCAAAATTGGCAAGAATTCCAACGCCTAAGGCTTGAGAATATGGATTTCATTTCATGACTTAGTTTCAGGTCCGAAGAGGAGCCTCTTGGTAATTAGGGCACAGTGCATTTCGAGACTGAACCACCCAACACACGCAACCATTCTCACCCGCCATTCACTATGCAAGCATAAAGGAACGGTGTTGGCCGCATATCCCACTCTAGAAGCTTGATGTCTTTAGCTAGTGGACAAAACGCAGCAACGGCATAAAAAGGAGTAACAGGCCCAACAGTAAAAAAAAAATATGCAAAAAGCTACGATGGATCGCGTGGATTGTTTGATTCGCAGGGCCGTGAAATCCCACATGCAGAAGTGAAAACAAATTCAACAGAATTAAATAAAGAGGCTTTGAAGTTCGGAAGCGCCAGTGCACATAATGGACAAACAGTAGCTGCTGTGGATGTGCGTCACGAGAATAAAAGCACACTTGTTAAGTGCAATACACAGAAACTCTAGAGAGTCTCTCTTGAATGAGAAGTGACGCTTGTAGTGACCTAAGTTCGGCTGAAAAACTACTCTCAGTTCTTAGAAACGACACAACGAAACGAAGTGTCTTGCTTCAGTAGAGGGTTCTTTGTGCCAGGATCTAATCTGTTGATTGGTTAGAAAAGTAAGGTTTGAGTGCGAATGTAGAAAATAGAGGTGGTCGGAACTAAGTATTTTTATTCATTGTTGTCTTGGGAAGACCTTTTGAGGATAAATACTTTATACACTGGAGTTCGAAAAAAAAGATGGCTTCATTCGAGAACAACGTCTCATGTCTGAGGTGCTCGCCTTGCGCGAACTTCAATTATATCGGTTGAATGATTATTGATAACATATTTCTAGCAGTTACACTAAAGTTAGGAAACCCAGCAAACCTTAAGGTGTGAATTTTTGTTAACAGATGTTATACTTAGTGGTGTCTAAGGCCTTCGAAAAGTCTGTTGCCCATGGCGCATATTTATCGCTCAAACACGTCTCATAATATTTCAATCTTTGTTAAGAATGCAGTTTCGGTAGAGAGCCCTTTTGCAAACATAAATTGCGGATGTGTGATTACTTGGTGTTCTTCACTCAAGAATTGAACAATTTTTCGGACCTTTAGAAAAAAAAACTTGCGAAATTGAAATATCTCTGTAACTAGAGATTTCCGTTCTGACATCGCCTTCATGCGAACCCTTTACCCTGCCAGCTTGTAACTGGCTCGGGAAATTTCCATGCAGAAAATTGAGACTAAGATAATATCAAGTTCAGTGAAGATAATATGTAGAACTTGCTTGACCGGTCGTATGTCAAACCCGTCAATGTTACAGAAGATGCTATATTAACTGGCTCGAATGTTCTAAAACTTGGCGCAAAAAGCGTGCCTCAAGTGTCATTGGACCTGAACATTGCGCACACCTTGAACAATAAGTACGGGTTGAGCGCGAATCTAGACTGTATGTTTATCTGTGCATCCAGACTGAAATAGTTCTCGCTTATTCTCACGGGAATGTCTTGTAGTGCTTCGAGCGGGAGAGACGCGTAAGGGGTCAGTTATGTTATCAGAAAGTGGTCACTTATATGTGCGCTTACGGCACCCGATATAAGTTTTGAGTGTTGAATGTTTGTGATTAAAACGTCTATTAACGTCAAGGAAAGGTACTGGATGCTGAATTCAACCTAGCCAAGCCAACTGCGACTCCCTGCTACCATTTGTTACCTTTCCCTCAGGCTGCGCTGCAGGGATAGGCCATTGTTTTCTGCACGGCATTCTTCTGTGGCACGGAGCCCCACTGTTCTGCTTAGCGACCGTGGCAAAGCTTTCCTCTACGCCATCCTTGACTAAGTTCTTCATGCCTCGAATACCACCCACGAAAAAACATTCGCTACCACCCCGAAACCAGTGGCCTCACAGAACGCTTGCATCGAACCCTTTCGAACATGCTTTCCACTAATATTAAACCTTACGAAACGAACTGGGACTAAATGGTTTCAATTATTACCTTTGCCTACAATACTGGTCCCAATATGGTCCCTGCGCCAAGGTAATATATGAAGCAGGGTTGGGCGCTGAAAGACCAGCTGCCTTCAGGTGCCGGATCCTTGTGCGCTTGAGAGCAGGGTAGTCTCAGAGTAAGTGGTGAATGCAAGGCGATCGCGCTGTGACGTGAGCAACAAATCAAGGATATCAGACGAACGGTCAGTCTGTCTAGTTGGTTTAGAAATAAGACGACATAATCCTAGCGTTACGCGTGAAATTTCAAAGTTGTTTTTGGTGTTGTGGTTCGATAACACTTTTGGCAAATTAGAACATACTATCCCAGGAAGGTTAAGGAGGAGGAGGACGTATAAAAGTAAAGGCAGGGAGGTTAGCCAGAAGAATAATCGGTTTTCTTCCCTACACGGGGGGAATGGGATGAGGGGATAAAAAAAATGAAAGAGTAAGGAGACTCACAGAAAATTTAGGACACATGGAAAGTCAGCGTTCGTTAAGTCACAGCCTATCATGCAGGCGAGAAGTTCGCAAGATGCGCAGAATTGCCTTGGAGCCCTTCACCGCCGACGATCGCCGCGGCCAGAGGCCGAGATTCCGTCAGTTGCGTGGATCTAGACGCTCAAGCGCACGGCTGAGAGACTGCCTTTCGGCGCTGTTGGCAGGGCAGTCTCAAAAAATGCGGGATACAGTCTCGTCATACCCGCAGATGGCACATGTAGGGCTATCAGCCATTCCGATTGAGAAAGAGTAATGGTTGGTGAAAGCTACACCAAGCCACAGGCGACACAGTAGAGTTTCTTCACGTCCAGGTAGGTCGGATGGAAGCCGGAGCGTAAGGTTCAAATCACCTAACAGTCAATAGGATCGTGAGGATGTTAAGTTGTAATTTGCTTAAGGGCCTCGTGAAAGTACATTACGAAAGTTGGTTCGTGTTCTGGCGGGCGGTAACAAACTCCGAAAATAAATGGCGGGTACGATGCGTTACACGATACGAACGGTGTTTCTAAAATGATAGAATGTAGGAAAGAGGGCACTGCAGCTTGTTGTGTGCAGCTGTTAGTACTCCACCGCCACGATTATTGATACTGTCGCGTCGAAATATGTCGAAGTTGGGGAGACAAGATGACAGCTCGCTATCGGCTATTGATGGGTTTAGCCAGTCTAAGTATAAGTCAGTTTATGTCACGTTTTGGCACGATACTTCTAACGTTAGCGTAAAAAAGGTAATTCAGGGTGCGATTTTTGTTGCGTTTCGCAGGAGCAAGCCACGCTAGCTAAGGATTGAGTAAGTTATCTGTTGGGAAGTGTCGTCGAAAACGTGTGTGGCTTCGCCGATAAGTAGTTTGTTATAGCGAAGTTTTATTCGGTTTTGTGCTTCAGCAAATTGAATGCAGCTTGTGTTTTGCGCGCAATACGAGTGTGTGAAAAAAAATCTTCAGATATGCTGTTATCTCAACTTCTATTCTTTTGCGTTGGAAGGCAAGTTTTCTTTATTCTAAAAGTAGGAAAAGCAAGCAATAATGGGCCTGTTTTTATTAGAATCGAATTGACTGATTCTGTGCAATCTTTCAAAGTCCCTTATATAAAGTTGTCCAGTTTCGAGGGGCGCACGTTAGGCACTGGTGTTTCGGGCAGCGACCATGTTTCTTTGTCACTATGTTTTAGGCGGAAAAAAAAAACAAGCTTGGGTCTGTGAGCGCGACTCTCCGGCTCGTCGATTCTGCCTGACAGGCTATCTATTTCCTGGTTATTTTCATTCGCGATTGCCTGCATGTTTTCGGCGTCGTTTTTCAAATACCGCAAGGAAGAACAATCGCTTTCTATCTTCATTACTCCTTCTGTTATGTCTTGAAGCACTTTGTCGTTTTCGGTTACTTTGGAATGAACTGACTTCAACTCTATTACGAGGGTAGCTTGTCCGGTTTTTAGTTCTTGCAACGTAGAGGTGACATCGAGAGATGTTTGTTGAGATGAGGACCGGGTGTTAAGTCCGGGTTTTTCTTCGATGTTAGCAGCCAATAGCAACAGTAACATGTGAACTGCATGAACACTTAATGAAGGAAACCTTTGTGATCCCAAAACTTATCTGGATTGAGTAATGTCTTAAATCATGTTTGCTGTATGAAGGAAGCCTTTGTCACCCCAAAAATAACATGCCTTGAGGATATGCCTTAAAATATGTTTGCTGTTACACCTAATCTTTTTATAGCGCATGCTTCTGATGAGGTTGGACTGTTGATTTTGGGGCACTCATTTTTGCAACTCAGGGAGCAGAGTAGAGCACCAGAGAGCTATATGGCTGTCTGCAGACGTGGGCGTAGTAAACCCGTGCTGTGCCTCTTCGTTTTGCTTATCATCGGTATCATCTCGCCTATTAACTTGAGTACTGCATTCATGTGAAGAAAAAGCTCTTGATATATATCTTGATGTACTACTCAAACCACCCCCAAACTTGCCTCAAAAATAATTAGTAAGCCCAAAGGACAGGCTTGCAAACCAGTTCCAGATATTCTGAGGATGTAATCATTAACGTCAGCATCATTTTTTGGACCATTAAGGACTCTTTACAGAGTATTACATAAGGGTCATCCTGAGGTACTAGTCTTGAACATTCTGAGGTCAAACTCAGGATGTCTTTACGTTGTCTGGAATAGTGGATACATAAATGCGTTCTGGTGATAGAGATTCTTCTATAGGTAACAACCTCGGTTTTATAATCCAAGAAAGGACGAAAATGAAACGCTAGGGTCGCCAGCGTGGTATATATCTGAAAGCTAACCACCTCTGCGTCAATACTGTTCTTTATGCGGGTACTTCTGGCTAGGGAAAAAGCTCACATTCATCCGAACGGCCATCAAGGAGTCATTTCCGCTCTTGACGTGATAAGTTTGGGTTCAGTAGCGAGAAAAAGATCCCCATGTGTAGATAAAAATTTCTCGATAATGTACGCGTCATTTGCACCAAGCAAATATTGACGCAGTCAGAAAGAAAAACATTCACTAAGTAGCGTTCTCACTGGTATTCCTGCCGACCCTTATAAAAATGGTCTATAGACTTTCTATAGACTTTTTATAGACTCTATAGCCATCCTATAGACTTTTCCTTTTGTCTATAGACAGTCTATAGAAAATCTATGGACTAAAGTCTATAGCTGCTTCAATTTCCTTTTGTCTATAGACGGTCTATAGACTCTCTATAGACTAAGGTCTAGAACTGCTTCAGTTTCCTTTCGTCTATAGACGGTCTATAGACTCGCTATAGACAAAGGTCTATAGCTGCCTCAATTTTCTTTTGTCTATAGACTCTCTATAGACTAAAGTCTATAACTGCTTCAATTTCCTTTCGTCTATAGACGGTCTATAGACTGTCTATAGTCTACGGTCTATAGCTGCTTCAATTTCCTTTCGTCTATAGACGGTCTATAGATTGTCTATAGACTACGGTCTATAGCTGCTTCAATTTCCTTTTGTCTATAGACGGACTATAGACTCTCTATAGACTACAGTCTACAACTACCTCAATTTCCTTTCGTCTATAGACTGTACACTATAGATAGTCTACTGCCTATAGACCAGTCTATAACAATCGCAATTTTAGCTAACAATGTTCGATACACTGACTTTCGACTAAGTCCAGAACAATGTCAATTTCTTTTTGCACTGCATGTTGAGGGGACCTGCATCTAGTGACCGCAACTATGTCGGGAGTCCCCCACCTCCTTCGCTATTACGGAAATTAAAAAGTATTGCGTAAGGCCATTACAACACCCTCCTGTATATTGTTTTCAGGAGCCTTGACAAGCTCCTTTTCGTTATACCGTGACGTATATTGTCAATACAATTAGATAGTAAGCCGAGGAAAGGCAGCCGTTCTTGAAGTAAGGGCGCCCGCAAACTGTACTACATCGAACGAATACGCTGTCCCTTAAAGGAATCGCTCTACACAATTCCATTCCATCTTTCGATCGTTACTGTCCAACGCGCTGAAATCAGAAACGTTTCATCAACGGTTCTAAATTTCTCTTTAAAACGTCCTGAAAATAAAGGGGGAAATACGGGTGTGAGAAATCAAGGAAGCGCCCATCCCTTAGAAACATCTTAGATTAATCTCAAAGAGCCTGGTCCTCTGTGCGATTAACATCTGCCATTTCTACCTTTGCAGTTTGCATTCACGTGAATGAGTGCGGCGACGTAACAATCACAAAGCCAGTATTTTTTCATTCCTACCCTTGCACCTGTTGCTTCGGAGCCGATGATACGCTGATGTGGCGCATATCAGTTTTCTAAACACAAACACACGCAAAAAAGACGTTATGCTATGCAACCTTATAATTATTATTTGAGAATTGTACCACATACTATTCGGTGGGAGATGCGGCGCGTATACCAACAAGAAGTTAGATTTCGGTTCTGTTTTCACGAAAACAATAAGATTTTTAGAGGGTAAGCGAAGAATTTAAGCTTACAAACCAATTGCCTTCTGTGGTCTTGGATATCAGATCAAGCTGCACACGGCAAGAGTGCGAGCGATAAAGATACGACCGTGAAATGGGTTTCTGTTTCACGTTTTACCCATTTTACTGCCAGACGGCGGAAAATCATTCGAGCTGCAAACAACCCTGTGCGTGGCTGCATCAATGGCGTTAGCGTGTTTTTCGCGGGTTACGTTTTCTTCAAAACCCAGCTTCGTCGTCCGCTTACGGTAAGTCTACACGTTTATATTTTATTCATTTGGTCTCCTAAACCACTCTAAGCAGAGCTGTGTGTGCAGAACAGATTATGTGCGCAGTTACAAACGTCCTATCTTCGTTTCTAAGGCGGAAGCCATCGGGTTCTCAACTAATGCCGCTTATCTCTGTCCCGCTGTCTTTACTAACGCGCGGAAAGGCAGTCTGTGCGATGCCCTTGATGATAAGCCGCTCCTCGCGAGCTGTCTACTAGATTTTTCGTGTTTCAAGAGATGCGCGGCCAGAAATGTCGTTTAGCCTGTGAATGACGGCCGAAATGGAACTGTGTGTTAGTTAGCGCCGTGTGAGCTCAATTTACTTTGCACCTCCGAAACGTACTTACATACAGTCTCGTTCAGTGGTGGATTACATTTATTTTCTTATCTTTGTGTTATCGCCTGTCTGGACCATGGAGTGCTGTTCTTTTTGAGGTGTGCATTGCTTGCTACGTATGGACGCTCGCTCGGTGCGCGTTGTGGACGCCGACGTTTCAGCAAAATGTGTCTTGTAACGCTATAGACTGGAGCGCGAGACGTTTGTCAAAGTTGTATTCAAGCGGCGCTGGAGGAATGCTTGTAGTGTGATGGTTGAATAACATTCGTTGCCGGCGCGAATGGCCGGCGTGCTCAAACACCGCGAAGAACCCACGAGCTCCATCCCATCTCCCCTTCGTTGCACACGTATGGATTCGTCCGTGTCTGTCATCAGAGCCGTTGGCCGCCGCCGCAGGCTTGCGGGCACTTCATTTTGAATCCTGGGTAGAGGTCGGTTCGACAAGAGGTGGCTTACATTTCGTTCCGAGTGGTTCGTTCATGAATCCCGCTCACGCGTGCACAGATTTCTAGAATACCATTTGCGCGAGAGGCAAAGTATGTGTTTCTAATTTCTGACTGCTACGTTACGAAAGCGCCGATGTGACTCGCCGCTTATTTGCGCCTAAACTTAAATTAAGCTCTCGTGTTATTATAGCTGCGCCTGTTGAAGGCGTTAATTGTTTCATTGAAATACTTCCTACTTTGAGCAGGTTCAATGCTTTCGCTGATTTTTCTAGCAGCGTTGGGTTAGGCTGCCTCCATGCAAGAAACACACCTCTTTACTGCGCTGTTGGAGCTGTACTTGAAGGAAAAACTAAGTGAATTTCAGACGGTATTATCGTGACAGTAATTTGCTGTCTCAACCTCGCGACTGCTTTTGAAGCGGCACAGCTGCAGCCTCTGTGTGCTGTATTAGTTTTTTGAATAATGAGCGCGGCATGGAAGCGCTGCAACCCGCTTGTTTCTAAGAGCGCGCGCTGATGTATGATATGCTGTTCCGTGTTTGTGCTTCAAGTTGTAGGCGCAAATCTGTGGTGAACTGGTTGCTTCTGCCAGCTGGTTTTGTATAGCTTGTGCCCGTTTGAGTATCGGCTTACGTACACTCGGCCAAATCTTTAACTCGCTTAGGTATTGCATCGCTAAATGCACCTTGTAAAAAGGTGCCTTTTGGCTACACTGCTGGCATATTCATGTTGTAATTTGACGCGTGAGATGGCATTTCATAGTTTCTTTTTGTTCATATAATGTTTGAGTGGAGTACTTGCATGTTTAGATCAAAGGTATCAGAAATATTCATCGTATGCCGCTACGAAGAGCCGAAACAAGCGAAATACGCAGCAATGGTTCTGGTGGCGCATTTGTATTAATCTGGGTTTGTCCTCCATGAAAGGAGTGGTACTTTACCCAGAGGATGAGGCCATATATGGACCAGATCCATTGCTGCGTATGCCGCTTGTTTAAGCTGTTCGTAGTGGCAGACGAATGTTTCTGATAACGTTGATCTAAACACGCAAACATTACTGCACTCAAACATTATATGAACAAAAAGGAACCACGAAATGACATTTCACTCGCTAAATTACAGCATGAATATGCGAGCACTGTAGCCGAAAGGCACCTTTTTTACAAGGTGCATTTAGCGATGCAACACCAGGGTGTACCAGGCTTAATTCACGCAGAGTATTCTGAAGCGCTTCTTTTATAGCGGTTATAAGAATAAATGCTGCAATATTCTCCTTTTTGGATCCCTGTGTAAGGTGCACTGAATCTGTATTTTATGGAGGTGGCATTCTTAACAGCTCCTTGCGAGTCAATGCAGATATGTGGCACAATTGTTCGAAGTCTTCTGTTACAAATAGTGTAAAAGGATTGCCATAAAGAGATCAGTATTGGCTGTAACAGTATTGCCATACAGAAATCAGTATCAGTACTGGATTCAGAGTAGAGGGCTCCAGGGATTAGGGGTCTTTGTTACAATGTTTTATGACGACACTTATAATCTGTCGTGTATTTACTGCAATGATTGAGCCGGCGTGATAGCTCAGTGGCTATCATGTTCGTATGGCGACCTGAAAGATGCAGGTTCGATTCCGGCCTAGGCGGTCGCATTTTAATAGAGGCAAAATGCTAAAGGCCTGTGTACTCTGCACAGGTGACCGAAATTATTCCCCAGCCTTTCACCTCAGCGTCTCGTAGCCTGTGTCGCCTTGGGTCTTTGAACCCCATAAAACCAAACCAAAAGATCAAGATTGCCTTTCTAGAATGGCATAGCCAGGATATGCCTTGCATTGTAAAGCACATGTGTAGAGATGGAATGAGAATTTTTTTTCAGTTCCTCTTATATTATTTTTTTCCTTTGTGCTGTACAGGTGAACATGCCCGGATGCTTTACTGCAGACAACAGGCCACAAGAATGCTTCTGAGGAAACTAGCCGGACTGTTACTTTCAACTTTTGTGTTACTGAGGTGCATTCTTATGGTGCATGTATTGCATATTCCCAGCCTGGATAGCTTGGAAATAAAGTAAGTTTGTAAGTATATTGTTTGTTTCATGTGTGAACTCTGTCTGGTGACCTTTTTCAATGCTTGTAGACAGTCTATAGGCAGTCTATAAATAATGGTCTACTAATAGTTTAGCAGACAGAGGTCTATAGACTGTCTATAGACAAGGGTCTATAGCACTGCCAGGCCACACACCTATGGAATGTCTATAGACAGTCTATAGACATATGTCTATTGGGCCAGTAGACTTTTGTCTGTAGACTGTCTATAGACAGTAATCTACAGGAAGTCTATGGTCATAAGTCTATAGGTCGTCTATAGTCCGTCTATAGACAGCTCTATAGGAAATGTATGACCATAAGTCTATAGATCGTCTATAGACTGTCTATAGACCTGTGTCTATAGACTTCCTATAGACCTATAGACTTTCAGTAGACATTTGTCTATAGACTGTCTATAGACAAAAGTCTAAAAGTGTATGGCCATAAATCTATAGACTGTCTATAGACCAGTCTAAAGGATTGGTCTATAGACAGTCTATAGACTTCATCGACTAAAGTCTATAGACAGTCTATGGACTGTCTATAGAAATTTTTATAAGGGGAGACCGACTTGCAGCGTGCATAAGCATAAATAAAATCAGAGGCAGGAGAAAGAAAGAAGCAAATGAAAGGCACTGATTATTTGGTTCCCTTGAATGAAATTCGTGAGAATGGAAAGGCGTTTTTTGTTGGGCCGACGATAGCTATTTTATAGTACGTTTTAGGGCGAGCTGTTCGCTCGTTATATATGAGCGGCGTTCATCATAACAACTGCAGTGCCATTTCACTTTTTAAATTTTTTGGAGCCAACTTTAGTTCTGGTTGTGCTGTTACGTAGCAGCCAGCGTTTCACTGTTAAGCACGCAAAGTTTAATAGGCATTTTTGTGCGCCGTTTTGTCAGTATAAAAAGGGTTTTGAACGTGCTGTTTGTAGTTATTGCAAGAAAGGGAAAAGAATGAATTCATCAAAACAATACATAAAAAGCAAACAATGCAAGCGAGTGCTCCAGAGCGCTTAGCCAGTGTTTCAAAGAGTGGACTTGAGCAGACGTCTTCAAATCATGTTGTCCACACTTTGGCTGTTCACCCTGAGGCTTCTCCTCTCTTGTTCAGTTTGCGTTGCCACCAGTTATATCCTCTATGAAAGACCGACCGCCTATGTAAGCAATAAAAAGCTGAAGCTGAGGACGCAGTGTTCCTCGTGTCATGGCAAGGGGCAATAGTTTTGAAGTACGCAGTTTCGCTTTATTTCACGCAGAGTTTCGCAGTAAACAGCGAGTAAGTGGTTTCGTTATCTCAAACTCAGTGTCATGATGTCCAGTTACGCGTTCACCAAATGCCCCGTGTACAGAAGGCTCAAATGGCAACTTGAAGGCGGTTGGGTTGGCCAAGGAGCGTCTCAGTATTTGGAGAAGTAGGGTTTTTTTTTATTACACACACCTGCCATAACGGAATAATTTGGGTTTTAGTATGCTGCAGGAATTCATGTAAGGTATTTTCGGGCACGAACTGGAGAAGGCTACTGGTGTTCTTGCTGCCAGTGAGCATTTGGATTAATCCTCCTGCTTCGTTGCCTTTCGTCGCACTTGCTATAAATCCCTGTTTCTGAAGGTGTTATTCCTGCACACGTCCACAACAGGTGGCGAGCATCCACCTCTGCAACCGGCGTAGAACACCTAGGGAAGGTGGTGAGTCCGGCGCCTTGAGACCCCAACGGCACCCAAACCACAATAAAAGCGCCGCCCAGCCCTTAATCTCCTGAGAGATACCGCATCAAATCTCGTTAATTTATCAGGGAGGGGGCAACCGCACGGGGAAATGAGCGTGCGTGTACTTTCCTTAATCAGGATACTAAGATGGGGAGGACAGAGCAGGAGCAGAGCATAGGAAGCGTTGCGGGGGATGTGTTATATTGTTTTCAACTTTGTGTCTAAGGTTACCTACCTTTCTCTCAGCGTTCTCAGCATACCAGTGCTGTGTGTGTGTCTTCAATTGTCAGTATTTAGCGCGCAGTTATCGTTGAACTCAGCATCGTCTTGTTCCCAGTGCATTTAGATGCGTATCTTTGTTTCTTATGGAGTGCATGGATCTCAGGAGTTACACATGGTTTCTTTGTCACTTTTTCAGTTGTTTTATGGCTGCTAAAGAGTCTCTGTGTATATGAGATTGTGTTATAGACTATCTAATTTATGGCCGTGGCCTCCATAGCATCGTGAATTGCGTAAAGTTTGGTCACAAGTGGGTCTGGGCAGCAATATTCTTATTCATGATGTATGTTTAGCTATCTGTGTTTCGGGCTCGTGGGTGCTATTCGAACGCCTTTCAATATAAGCGACGCCTCCGTATGTGCAATACACTTTCCTTGGGCATACATCAACCAGAGGTCGAATTCTCGGCTTCTCTTTACGAGCTGTAATCATCTTGTTCATTGTAATACTTGTGAATTCCCATGCAGATCAGTCAGCCGGATTGTACAAGGATGCTATGGGCATAACGTACTTTCGCTTCAAATTTTATGCTTTCTCTCGCTGTTCAATTAATTCTGTCAGTCTGTTCAGCTTCGCAAATTCCTGGAGAATCGGGATTCGGGTAAGTTTTGAGAACGCCGTGCTGATGCACATTTAATTCCTATTTACAGTTTCCAACTCGGCACATTATCATCTCGTCAGTCGTTGAAACAGTGCCTAATATAGTATCCTGGGCTGAAGCACCGACTCTGCAAGAAGTCTTGACATCTCCGTTCCGGCTCCTCGTTCCCTAGACGAAATGCGTTGACCAAGATTGAATAAGTCGCTGCTGCTTTTTCTTTCCCCTGGAGCCATTGTTCCCCTTGACAGATTTATGAACGTCTAGGCTAAGAACTCTCAACTCGTCTACCTCTTGTAGTGACTTATTTCGAACCTTATGCGTGAATGTTTTCGCTGCCGATTGCTTTGTTGCATTCCTGCTTTCAACATGAATACTTTTGTGGCGAAAATTTCAGGCCGGCGTCATTAACGTACTCAGCTTGAGTATTTAAGGCCTTTTCAAATAAACATTTTTGTCTCATGCTTACTATGAGTAGACTGAATCGTGACACCGCCTGCGTAAATAATAAACTGCGCCTCTGGTATGCCACCTACTTTTACTCCAATGGTATGAGTGCGATATTAAGTAACCAAGGTGCTAAAACAGAACCTTGTGGCACGCTTCTGTAGGAGGTGTAATTGCCGATTTCTTGTCCATTTATCCGAACAGAAAACATCCCCAAGCAGCAGCTGCAATCAGCCTAATATTGCAAATGGGGGTTTTGCTCTGGTTATTATTATTATTATAATTATTATTATTATTATTAAGAACATGTTACAGAAAAAGCCTTAGAAAATACTACATTCCCCTGACCTTTAATGACCTTCCTGAGACAGTATTACAACAAACTACACGATCCGGAATCAAAAGAGCTTTAATAAAACTTCAAAAATAGGTGGTGCATAGTGCTTTTGGTCCTATTTTATGATGTTTCGGAGCATCCGATACAGTTTTGTTCCTTTCTGTGTATGTGCGCAATGGCATTGCTCAGTGTGGTGTTCTTTTTTTTATTTTAATAAATAAATGAAGTTTTGTCTGACTGATTTATGTTAGTACATTGAAAGTGTGTTGAACGGAAAAAAATGTATTTCTTTAACGTATTTATAAGACACAATTATGAGTTTTCAGTGTGTACTCGAATAGTATAGTTGGCTGTCTGTAAATCCGTACAAGCGCATACCATTTGTTTGTTAATTCAGATTCTGCCGCGCTGCCGGGCTCTGCCATACAAGCCATGTAGAGGCTTCGGCAGGCCCGGCAAGTTATCATGTGTATACTATGAGGACTAATAAAAATTATTATATTATTATTATTATTATTATTATTATTATTATTCGGCGGCGGCGAGTGCGTAGACCAACGCTGACACTTCGTATCTCAACAGACGGTGACCTGGATGCTGCCCTCGTGATGCCCGGGACGCTGCTATCACCTTAATCGGAGCTGGTCATTCAGCTGATTCAGGCGACAAGCGGCAAACTCTTCTGAAAACAAGAATTCGCCAGCAAACTACATAAGCCAGCGGACAACGGGGATCATCTGCAGTCAGCGGCGAGTGCGTGGCCCAACGCTGACATTTGTATCTCAAAAGGTAGAGTGTCATTTTTTTGGCTGGTATTGCTCAAGTTTTGATTTGCCGCTGACTGCACCCAGTGTATTGCACCCTGTGTGCGCCCTGTGTACGCTTTCCCATGTAAAACAATGACAGATTGTATCACGTGTCACCAGACACTACCCGAAGATGGAAAATTCATGGCCTGTACTAGATTTAATTACCCTTACCATCTGGGCCAACATTGTTCTGGAATTGCGCCAAACACCTTTAACACAATGGGTACCGCAAAACGGGACGTGTGGGTATGTAAGACATGGAGAGCGGCAAGAAAAAGCGTAGGTGGTTCCAACTCTCTTTCTGACGCTGCCGAGGCCGATGAGGGTACAGGGGTGGAATCGGCATTGCTTTCAGAACTACAAGACATCAAAAAGAGCCGAGAATGCTTACCGGAGCTACATTCGAAGGTTGATTCACTGCTGCTTTTGCGAACCGAAGTGGTCAAATTAACCAAAACAGCTCATGAACTGGAGAGCTCAGTGACCTTTCTGTCGGAAGAGTACAATTCAGTTCCCGCTGAAATGCAGGCAGCCAAGGAACAAGCACGTTCTCGAGATGAAGAAATATCCGCACTGAGAACAACTGTCCAGGCTCAAGCAGAACAGCTGGAGCGGATAGAAGCTGAACCTAATGAGAGTGAACAATACAGTCGCAACATGAACATGAAAATCCATGGCCTCAAAGAAGAAGCGGAGGAAAATCTGAAGGAAGTGCTTAGGGAGATCGCTGGAAAACTAGAAGTGCAAAATTTTTCTCTGTCGGAGGTTGAAGCAATTCCTCGTCTACCGGGCAGGCGTGACTCTATCCGCAGGATTCTTGTGCGCTTCAGTTCCATTGTTTCCAGAGAAAAGTTATTCGAAGCCCGCCGGAAGCTTGGAAATCTTTGCGAGCCTGGAAAGACCCAAACGATAATTTTTAACGAGAATTTGACTAGACGGAATCGAGATCTGTTCTGGCGTGCAAGGACCAGGGCTAAGCAAAAGGAGTACAAATTTGTCTGGGTTAAACGTGGCAAGATCTTCGCGAAGAAGACCGAAAGGTCGTCTGTGCTCCGAATAATCAGACCAGCCAACTTGGATCAAATTGTCTAACTGCAATGGACAATACGTGCTGCCAACTCCCAAATTCTGTCTTTCAAGGATAAATTTGGTCACAGCTCTGAGAATTTCATTAAAAAGTCTCTCTCTCTCTCTCGTGCATCCCGATAGAGCTTCAAACTGCGATAGGTAAGCGGCTTTTCAAACGGGGACAGAAAGATGACATGAAGAACTATCGACTCATTTCGATGTTGCCCATACTTTCCCATGTTATCGAAAAATTTCTTTTGAAAACCATGTCATCCTTTGTTGAAAAATTTTCGATTCTGTCGCCTCGACAGTTCGTTTTCATTACTGGTCGTGGTACGGTAGCCCTTCTGGAGGAATTCTCGGATGAACTGTTTTCTGCTTTTGATCAAAATTTGTTTTCCGTTGCTTTGTTTCTAGACATATCTAAAGCCTTCGACAAAGTTCTTCACGGAATTCTTCTACAGAAACTCTATTCTAGCGGTTTCAGAGGTCCATTTCACGATGCCCTCAAGAACTATCTCACAGAGCGATCGACGAGATTAAAAACGCAAGTGGTAAACTTCATGTGAAGGCTGGTGTACCTCAGGGCTCCATACTATCACCTTTACTCTTCAACATATTTATTAATGATTTTACGCGCGTAATCTCCGACGGAACGGCGAAAAGGCGACCAGATGGTGAGGTGCGCAATCTGATATGTGAGGTCACTAATTCTGGCCACAACCACGTAAGAGTCATCGTACTGGGCCAATAGCTTTTGGTGCAAGCCGCGGCGCCGGATGGACGCCAAAGCCAGAGAATATCGTCCGGTGCGTAGACAACATGCCGCTCGTGGCTGTGGTAGTTGTCCTTGAATCACTCTTGAGAAGCAATGGATCGCTGGTGGTCAATCCGGAGAGGTTCTTCGGCTGAAGACAGATCTCACTGATACACAGATTGTCACTTAGAGAAAATGGCAGGATAGTGTCCATGGTGTAGCGAGGGGGGCGAACGTACAAGAGGTAGAATTAGCTCTATCCGGTCGTTTCATGTGCGGCGGTATTGAAGGCGTGTGCGATGAAGGCCACTATGGTGTTTTCGGTTTATGCGTTCTGTCAAGCTGTTTGTCTGCCGCCGATATGGCGTTGATTGCCAGTAAGTAATCACGCACAAACGTAACAGCATTTCAATGATATCGGCCTTGAATTTGCGGCCGCGGTCATTTATTACCACTTTTCGGTGGTTCGTGCCTTAAGAGGACAGAGTTCGGAAGAAACAGCGACGCTTCATGCGCAAAAGAGATGGTACAGTAGTCGTTTCACATTAACGTGTCAGGTAGTCCGCACGGCCCAGGATCCAGCGATCCGGTCGCGCATCGGTGGCCACATGAGCAGCCTGCCACAAAACAGACTAAAAAAACGCACGATGGCTAAATGCAGGGAACCACCAATATAAGTGCTAGCCAATAAAAACTAAACATTTGCCCCGGTTGAGACGAGACTCCTTGGTCTCGGGAGTTCGTTGTATGTTGTGCTGGCAAATACCCTGCAATAAATTACAACACACAATAATACTACAATGCATAAGGTAACCGCAGAAAGCAGAAGGTATAACTGCATTAGGTAAATTATCGCACTTTTGGAACTCAGCCGCTGGTGATGCGATTTATAGTTTTGCGAAGATATTCCGTTCGAACTTGATAAGTTCGGAGTTTCCTTCTTTCCTTTTCAAGAGCGCTTAAGTTGAAGACGTGGTTTGGCTTTACTTAGAAATAGGATACCGCATTAGGGCGCGGCAGCAACAAGAAAAAGTTCAGGGGCACTTTGACTGCCTAAAGTGCGTAGAGGCGAAAGCGTTTTTCTACCACTTTGACTGCCTCTGTGGCACTGGTGACGACACCACTAGATGACGTCACACATAATTTTTGACTAATTACTAAGTAATGACGAATTAATCATAATGGGATAATTATTTTTAATGACTAAATACTAATAACTGCTAATTAAGGACGCTTAAGCTTCGCCTTTCAGAGTGGAACTCGACAGCGTGTTGTAGCGCTGCTATGCAGTCCACTGAACGCCACCGGCCGTTCGGCGCGGTGCCTTGCTCTTTGAACACAGCGCTTTTTGGGGAAAGGAAATGGCGCTGTAATTCTCTTTCATCTCGGTGCACGGCTGAACCGCACCGTACAGGAAGGGAGGAAGTGGGAGTGAAAGAACAAAGAGAAAGGGGGGTCGTAATGAAGAAGGTGAAAATTGTGTTTGAGGAAAGGAAATTACTCAGTAACTGTTTCACATACCTCGTTGGAAACCCGTCATCCGTTTGTAGAGGACGGGAAGAAGTGAGAGAGAAGGAAGAAAGAGCAACAGAGGCCGGAGTCAAGAAAATAAAAGTTGTATTTGAGGCAAGGAAGTTACGCAGTAACTGTCTCACACATCCCTGAGGACACACGCGAAAAGCGTGGCAACTTAGCTGAGAAGCTTCTGCTGACAACCTGACAACCTTCTGCCCACAACGATGAGGCATTAAAGTCTTTTGCCTTAAAAAGCTTGGTATGCCCATGTCTTGATTTTAACATTGAGCGTCACCTCTCAACACAAGAGTCAGCGCTTATGTCGAGAGCGGCGAGAAGGAAGAAAAGCGTCCAGATGGGATTCCGGACCGATACAGACCGAAACCCCTCATTTCGTTCACTTCTCAAAGGATTCACACGGCACATTTGGAAATTAATACAATTTGTGGTTGTGACTTCATTCATGACTACTATGAAATTAGACAGGTTTGGTTGTAATGTATTATTCAGGCCGTCGCCTGTTTTATGCTTAGCAACGAAATACGATCACTTATACCGGAGGTAGTAAAAATCAGGCAATCTTGGTATGCGGTTGTCTATGATACCCCAACCTGAGGAATTGTTTTAAAAAAATCGTTGCTAACAATCTTGCATTCATCTTGCAACGATTTTTTTAAAACAATTCCTCAGGTTGGGGTATCATAGACAACCGCATACCAAGATTGCCTGATTTTTACTACCTCCGGTATAAGTGATCGTATTTCGTTGCTAAGCATAAAACAGGCGACGGCCTGAATAATACATTACAACCAAACCTGTCTAATTTCATAGTAGTCATGAATGAAGTCACAACCACAAATTGTATTAATTTCCAAATGTGCCGTGTGAATCCTTTGAGAAGTGAACGAAATGAGGGGTTTCGGTCTGTATCGGTCCGGAATCCCATCTGGACGCTTTTCTTCCTTCTCGCCGCTCTCGACATAAGCGCTGACTCTTGTGTTGAGAGGTGACGCTCAATGTTAAAATCAAGACATGGGCATACCAAGCTTTTTAAGGCAAAAGACTTTAATGCCTCATCGTTGTGGGCAGAAGGTTGTCAGGTTGTCAGCAGAAGCTTCTCAGCTAAGTTGCCACGCTTTTCGCGTGTGTCCTCAGGGATGTGTGAGACAGTTACTGCGTAACTTCCTTGCCTCAAATACAACTTTTATTTTCTTGACTCCGGCCTCTGTTGCTCTTTCTTCCTTCTCTCTCACTTCTTCCCGTCCTCTACAAACGGATGACGGGTTTCCAACGAGGTATGTGAAACAGTTACTGAGTAATTTCCTTTCCTCAAACACAATTTTCACCTTCTTCATTACGACCCCCCTTTCTCTTTGTTCTTTCACTCCCACTTCCTCCCTTCCTGTACGGTGCGGTTCAGCCGTGCACCGAGATGAAAGAGAATTACAGCGCCATTTCCTTTCCCCAAAAAGCGCTGTGTTCAAAGAGCAAGGCACCGCGCCGAACGGCCGGTGGCGTTCAGTGGACTGCATGGCAGCGCTACAACACGCTGTCGAGTTCCACTCTGAAAGGCGAAGCTTAAGCGTCCTTAATTAGCAGTTATTAGTATTTAGTCATTAAAAATAATTATCCCATTATGATTAATTCGTCATTACTTAGTAATTAGTCAAAAATTATGTGTGACGTCATCTAGTGGTGTCGTCACCAGTGCCACAGAGGCAGTCAAAGTGGTAGAAAAACGCTTTCGCCTCTACGCACTTTAGGCAGTCAAAGTGCCCCTGAACTTTTTCTTGTTGCTGCCGCGCCCTAATGCGGTATCCTATTTCTAAGTAAAGCCAAACCACGTCTTCAACTTAAGCGCTCTTGAAAAGGAAAGAAGGAAACTCCGAACTTATCAAGTTCGAACGGAATATCTTCGCAAAACTATAAATCGCATCACCAGCGGCTGAGTTCCAAAAGTGCGATAATTTACCTAATGCAGTTATACCTTCTGCTTTCTGCGGTTACCTTATGCATTGTAGTATTATTGTGTGTTGTAATTTATTGCAGGGTATTTGCCAGCACAACATACAACGAACTCCCGAGACCAAGGAGTCTCGTCTCAACCGGGGCAAATGTTTAGTTTTTATTGGCTAGCACTTATATTGGTGGTTCCCTGCATTTAGCCATCGTGCGTTTTTTTAGTCTGTTTTGTGGCAGGCTGCTCATGTGGCCACCGATGCGCGACCGGATCGCTGGATCCTGGGCCGTGCGGACTACCTGACACGTTAATGTGAAACGACTACTGTACCATCTCTTTTGCGCATGAAGCGTCGCTGTTTCTTCCGAACTCTGTCCTCTTAAGGCACGAACCACCGAAAAGTGGTAATAAATGACCGCGGCCGCAAATTCAAGGCCGATATCATTGAAATGCTGTTACGTTTGTGCGTGATTACTTACTGGCAATCAACGCCATATCGGCGGCAGACAAACAGCTTGACAGAACGCATAAACCGAAAACACCATAGTGGCCTTCATCGCACACGCCTTCAATACCGCCGCACATGAAACGACCGGATGGAGCTAATTCTACCTCTTGTACGTTCGCCCCCCTCGCTACACCATGGACACTATCCTGCCATTTTCTCTAAGTGACAATCTGTGTATCAGTGAGATCTTGTCTTCAGCCGAAGAACCTCGTCGGATTGCCCACCAGCGATCCATTGTTTCTCAAGAGTGATTCAAGGACAACTACCACAGCCACGAGCGGCATGTTGTCTACGCACCGGACGATATTCTCTGGCTTTGGCGTCCATCCGGCGCCGCGGCTTGCACCAAAAGCTATTGGCCCAGTACGATGACTCTTACGTGGTTGTGGCCAGAATTAGTGACCTCACATATCAGATTGCGCACCTCACCATCTGGTCGCCTTTTCGCCGTTCCGTCGGAGATTACGCGCGTAAAATCATTAATAAATATGTTGAAGAGTAAAGGTGATAGTATGGAGCCCTGAGGTACACCAGCCTTCACATGAAGTTTACCACTTGCGTTTTTAATCTCGTCGATCGCTCTGTGAGATAGTTCTTGAGGGCATCGTGAAATGGACCTCTGAAACCGCTAGAATAGAGTTTCTGTAGAAGAATTCCGTGAAGAACTTTGTCGAAGGCTTTAGATATGTCTAGAAACAAAGCAACGGAAAACAAATTTTGATCAAAAGCAGAAAACAGTTCATCCGAGAATTCCTCCAGAAGGGCTACCGTACCACGACCAGTAATGAAAACGAACTGTCGAGGCGACAGAATCGAAAATTTTTCAACAAAGGATGACATGGTTTTCAAAAGAAATTTTTCGATAACATGGGAAAGTATGGGCAACATCGAAATGAGTCGATAGTTCTTCATGTCATCTTTCTGTCCCCGTTTGAAAAGCCGCTTACCTATCGCAGTTTGAAGCTCTATCGGGATGCACGAGAGAGAGAGAGACTTTTTAATGAAATTCTCAGAGCTGTGACCAAATTTATCCTTGAAAGACAGAATTTGGGAGTTGGCAGCACGTATTGTCCATTGCAGTTAGACAATTTGATCCAAGTTGGCTGGTCTGATTATTCGGAGCACAGACGACCTTTCGGTCTTCTTCGCGAAGATCTTGCCACGTTTAACCCAGACAAATTTGTACTCCTTTTGCTTAGCCCTGGTCCTTGCACGCCAGAACAGATCTCGATTCCGTCTAGTCAAATTCTCGTTAAAAATTATCGTTTGGGTCTTTCCAGGCTCGCAAAGATTTCCAAGCTTCCGGCGGGCTTCGAATAACTTTTCTCTGGAAACAATGGAACTGAAGCGCACAAGCATCCTGCGGATAGAGTCACGCCTGCCCGGTAGACGAGGAATTGCTTCAACCTCCGACAGAGAAAAATTTTGCACTTCTAGTTTTCCAGCGATCTCCCTAAGCACTTCCTTCAGATTTTCCTCCGCTTCTTCTTTGAGGCCATGGATTTTCATGTTCATGTTGCGACTGTATTGTTCACTCTCATTAGGTTCAGCTTCTATCCGCTCCAGCTGTTCTGCTTGAGCCTGGACAGTTGTTCTCAGTGCGGATATTTCTTCATCTCGAGAACGTGCTTGTTCCTTGGCTGCCTGCATTTCAGCGGGAACTGAATTGTACTCTTCCGACAGAAAGGTCACTGAGCTCTCCAGTTCGTGAGCTGTTTTGGTTAATTTGACCACTTCGGTTCGCAAAAGCAGCAGTGAATCATCCTTCGAATGTAGCTCCGGTAAGCATTCTCGGCTCTTTTTGATGTCTTGTAGTTCTGAAAGCAATGCCGATTCCACCCCTGTACCCTCATCGGCCTCGGCAGCGTCAGAAAGAGAGTTGGAACCACCTACGCTTTTTCTTGCCGCTCTCCATGTCTTACATACCCACACGTCCCGTTTTGCGGTACCCATTGTGTTAAAGGTGTTTGGCGCAATTCCAGAACAATGTTGGCCCAGATGGTAAGGGTAATTAAATCTAGTACAGGCCATGAATTTTCCATCTTCGGGTAGTGTCTGGTGACACGTGATACAATCTGTCATTGTTTTACATGGGAAAGCGTACACAGGGCGCACACAGGGTGCAATACACTGGGTGCAGTCAGCGGCAAATCAAAACTTGAGCAATACCAGCCAAAAAAATGACACTCTACCTTTTGAGATACAAATGTCAGCGTTGGGCCACGCACTCGCCGCTGACTGCAGATGATCCCCGTTGTCCGCTGGCTTATGTAGTTTGCTGGCGAATTCTTGTTTTCAGAAGAGTTTGCCGCTTGTCGCCTGAATCAGCTGAATGACCAGCTCCGATTAAGGTGATAGCAGCGTCCCGGGCATCACGAGGGCAGCATCCAGGTCACCGTCTGTTGAGATACGAAGTGTCAGCGTTGGTCTACGCACTCGCCGCCGCCGAATAATAATAATAATAATAATAATAATAATATAATAATTTTTATTAGTCCTCATAGTATACACATGATAACTTGCCGGGCCTGCCGAAGCCTCTACATGGCTTGTATGGCAGAGCCCGGCAGCGCGGCAGAATCTGAATTAACAAACAAATGGTATGCGCTTGTACGGATTTACAGACAGCCAACTATACTATTCGAGTACACACTGAAAACTCATAATTGTGTCTTATAAATACGTTAAAGAAATACATTTTTTTCCGTTCAACACACTTTCAATGTACTAACATAAATCAGTCAGACAAAACTTCATTTATTTATTAAAATAAAAAAAAGAACACCACACTGAGCAATGCCATTGCGCACATACACAGAAAGGAACAAAACTGTATCGGATGCTCCGAAACATCATAAAATAGGACCAAAAGCACTATGCACCACCTATTTTTGAAGTTTTATTAAAGCTCTTTTGATTCCGGATCGTGTAGTTTGTTGTAATACTGTCTCAGGAAGGTCATTAAAGGTCAGGGGAATGTAGTATTTTCTAAGGCTTTTTCTGTAACATGTTCTTAATAATAATAATAATAATTATAATAATAATAATAACCAGAGCAAAACCCCCATTTGCAATATTAGGCTGATTGCAGCTGCTGCTTGGGGATGTTTTCTGTTCGGATAAATGGACAAGAAATCGGCAATTACACCTCCTACAGAAGCGTGCCACAAGGTTCTGTTTTAGCACCTTGGTTACTTAATATCGCACTCATACCATTGGAGTAAAAGTAGGTGGCATACCAGAGGCGCAGTTTATTATTTACGCAGGCGGTGTCACGATTCAGTCTACTCATAGTAAGCATGAGACAAAAATGTTTATTTGAAAAGGCCTTAAATACTCAAGCTGAGTACGTTAATGACGCCGGCCTGAAATTTTCGCCACAAAAGTATTCATGTTGAAAGCAGGAATGCAACAAAGCAATCGGCAGCGAAAACATTCACGCATAAGGTTCGAAATAAGTCACTACAAGAGGTAGACGAGTTGAGAGTTCTTAGCCTAGACGTTCATAAATCTGTCAAGGGGAACAATGGCTCCAGGGGAAAGAAAAAGCAGCAGCGACTTATTCAATCTTGGTCAACGCATTTCGTCTAGGGAACGAGGAGCCGGAACGGAGATGTCAAGACTTCTTGCAGAGTCGGTGCTTCAGCCCAGGATACTATATTAGGCACTGTTTCAACGACTGACGAGATGATAATGTGCCGAGTTGGAAACTGTAAATAGGAATTAAATGTGCATCAGCACGGCGTTCTCAAAACTTACCCGAATCCCGATTCTCCAGGAATTTGCGAAGCTGAACAGACTGACAGAATTAATTGAACAGCGAGAGAAAGCATAAAATTTGAAGCGAAAGTACGTTATGCCCATAGCATCCTTGTACAATCCGGCTGACTGATCTGCATGGGAATTCACAAGTATTACAATGAACAAGATGATTACAGCTCGTAAAGAGAAGCCGAGAATTCGACCTCTGGTTGATGTATGCCCAAGGAAAGTGTATTGCACATACGGAGGCGTCGCTTATATTGAAAGGCGTTCGAATAGCACCCACGAGCCCGAAACACAGATAGCTAAACATACATCATGAATAAGAATATTGCTGCCCAGACCCACTTGTGACCAAACTTTACGCAATTCACGATGCTATGGAGGCCACGGCCATAAATTAGATAGTCTATAACACAATCTCATATACACAGAGACTCTTTAGCAGCCATAAAACAACTGAAAAAGTGACAAAGAAACCATGTGTAACTCCTGAGATCCATGCACTCCATAAGAAACAAAGATACGCATCTAAATGCACTGGGAACAAGACGATGCTGAGTTCAACGATAACTGCGCGCTAAATACTGACAATTGAAGACACACACACAGCACTGGTATGCTGAGAACGCTGAGAGAAAGGTAGGTAACCTTAGACACAAAGTTGAAAACAATATAACACATCCCCCGCAACGCTTCCTATGCTCTGCTCCTGCTCTGTCCTCCCCATCTTAGTATCCTGATTAAGGAAAGTACACGCACGCTCATTTCCCCGTGCGGTTGCCCCCTCCCTGATAAATTAACGAGATTTGATGCGGTATCTCTCAGGAGATTAAGGGCTGGGCGGCGCTTTTATTGTGGTTTGGGTGCCGTTGGGGTCTCAAGGCGCCGGACTCACCACCTTCCCTAGGTGTTCTACGCCGGTTGCAGAGGTGGATGCTCGCCACCTGTTGTGGACGTGTGCAGGAATAACACCTTCAGAAACAGGGATTTATAGCAAGTGCGACGAAAGGCAACGAAGCAGGAGGATTAATCCAAATGCTCACTGGCAGCAAGAACACCAGTAGCCTTCTCCAGTTCGTGCCCGAAAATACCTTACATGAATTCCTGCAGCATACTAAAACCCAAATTATTCCGTTATGGCAGGTGTGTGTAATAAAAAAAAACCCTACTTCTCCAAATACTGAGACGCTCCTTGGCCAACCCAACCGCCTTCAAGTTGCCATTTGAGCCTTCTGTACACGGGGCATTTGGTGAACGCGTAACTGGACATCATGACACTGAGTTTGAGATAACGAAACCACTTACTCGCTGTTTACTGCGAAACTCTGCGTGAAATAAAGCGAAACTGCGTACTTCAAAACTATTGCCCCTTGCCATGACACGAGGAACACTGCGTCCTCAGCTTCAGCTTTTTATTGCTTACATAGGCGGTCGGTCTTTCATAGAGGATATAACTGGTGGCAACGCAAACTGAACAAGAGAGGAGAAGCCTCAGGGTGAACAGCCAAAGTGTGGACAACATGATTTGAAGACGTCTGCTCAAGTCCACTCTTTGAAACACTGGCTAAGCGCTCTGGAGCACTCGCTTGCATTGTTTGCTTTTTATGTATTGTTTTGATGAATTCATTCTTTTCCCTTTCTTGCAATAACTACAAACAGCACGTTCAAAACCCTTTTTATACTGACAAAACGGCGCACAAAAATGCCTATTAAACTTTGCGTGCTTAACAGTGAAACGCTGGCTGCTACGTAACAGCACAACCAGAACTAAAGTTGGCTCCAAAAAATTTAAAAAGTGAAATGGCACTGCAGTTATGATGAACGCCGCTCATATATAACGAGCGAACAGCTCGCCCTAAAACGTACTATAAAATAGCTATCGTCGGCCCAACAAAAAACGCCTTTCCATTCTCACGAATTTCATTCAAGGGAACCAAATAATCAGTGCCTTTCATTTGCTTCTTTCTTTCTCCTGCCTCTGATTTTATTTATGCTTATGCACGCTGCAAGTCGGTCTCCCCTTATAAAAATTTCTATAGACAGTCCATAGACTGTCTATAGACTTTAGTCGATGAAGTCTATAGACTGTCTATAGACCAATCCTTTAGACTGGTCTATAGACAGTCTATAGATTTATGGCCATACACTTTTAGACTTTTGTCTATAGACAGTCTATAGACAAATGTCTACTGAAAGTCTATAGGTCTATAGGAAGTCTATAGACACAGGTCTATAGACAGTCTATAGACGATCTATAGACTTATGGTCATACATTTCCTATAGAGCTGTCTATAGACGGACTATAGACGACCTATAGACTTATGACCATAGACTTCCTGTAGATTACTGTCTATAGACAGTCTACAGACAAAAGTCTACTGGCCCAATAGACATATGTCTATAGACTGTCTATAGACATTCCATAGGTGTGTGGCCTGGCAGTGCTATAGACCCTTGTCTATAGACAGTCTATAGACCTCTGTCTGCTAAACTATTAGTAGACCATTATTTATAGACTGCCTATAGACTGTCTACAAGCATTGAAAAAGGTCACCAGACAGAGTTCACACATGAAACAAACAATATACTTACAAACTTACTTTATTTCCAAGCTATCCAGGCTGGGAATATGCAATACATGCACCATAAGAATGCACCTCAGTCACACAAAATTTGAAAGTAACAGTCCGGCTAGTTTCCTCAGAAGCATTCTTGTGGCCTGTTGTCTGCAGTAAAGCATCCGGGCATGTTCACCTGTACAGCACAAAGGAAAAAAATAATATAAGAGGAACTGAAAAAAAATTCTCATTCCATCTCTACACATGTGCTTTACAATGCAAGGCATATCCTGGCTATGCCATTCTAGAAAGGCAATCTTGATCTTTTGGTTTGGTTTTATGGGGTTCAAAGACCCAAGGCGACACAGGCTACGAGACGCTGAGGTGAAAGGCTGGGGAATAATTTCGGTCACCTGTGCAGAGTACACAGGCCTTTAGCATTTTGCCTCTATTAAAATGCGACCGCCTAGGCCGGAATCGAACCTGCATCTTTCAGGTCGCCATACGAACATGATAGCCACTGAGCTATCACGCCGGCTCAATCATTGCAGTAAATACACGACAGATTATAAGTGTCGTCATAAAACATTGTAACAAAGACCCCTAATCCCTGGAGCCCTCTACTCTGAATCCAGTACTGATACTGATTTCTGTATGGCAATACTGTTACAGCCAATACTGATCTCTTTATGGCAATCCTTTTACACTATTTGTAACAGAAGACTTCGAACAATTGTGCCACATATCTGCATTGACTCGCAAGGAGCTGTTAAGAATGCCACCTCCATAAAATACAGATTCAGTGCACCTTACACAGGGATCCAAAAAGGAGAATATTGCAGCATTTATTCTTATAACCGCTATAAAAGAAGCGCTTCAGAATACTCTGCGTGAATTAAGCCTGGTACACCCTGGTGTTGCATCGCTAAATGCACCTTGTAAAAAAGGTGCCTTTCGGCTACAGTGCTCGCATATTCATGCTGTAATTTAGCGAGTGAAATGTCATTTCGTGGTTCCTTTTTGTTCATATAATGTTTGAGTGCAGTAATGTTTGCGTGTTTAGATCAACGTTATCAGAAACATTCGTCTGCCACTACGAACAGCTTAAACAAGCGGCATACGCAGCAATGGATCTGGTCCATATATGGCCTCATCCTCTGGGTAAAGTACCACTCCTTTCATGGAGGACAAACCCAGATTAATACAAATGCGCCACCAGAACCATTGCTGCGTATTTCGCTTGTTTCGGCTCTTCGTAGCGGCATACGATGAATATTTCTGATACCTTTGATCTAAACATGCAAGTACTCCACTCAAACATTATATGAACAAAAAGAAACTATGAAATGCCATCTCACGCGTCAAATTACAACATGAATATGCCAGCAGTGTAGCCAAAAGGCACCTTTTTACAAGGTGCATTTAGCGATGCAATACCTAAGCGAGTTAAAGATTTGGCCGAGTGTACGTAAGCCGATACTCAAACGGGCACAAGCTATACAAAACCAGCTGGCAGAAGCAACCAGTTCACCACAGATTTGCGCCTACAACTTGAAGCACAAACACGGAACAGCATATCATACATCAGCGCGCGCTCTTAGAAACAAGCGGGTTGCAGCGCTTCCATGCCGCGCTCATTATTCAAAAAACTAATACAGCACACAGAGGCTGCAGCTGTGCCGTTTCAAAAGCAGTCGCGAGGTTGAGACAGCAAATTACTGTCACGATAATACCGTCTGAAATTCACTTAGTTTTTCCTTCAAGTACAGCTCCAACAGCGCAGTAAAGAGGTGTGTTTCTTGCATGGAGGCAGCCTAACCCAACGCTGCTAGAAAAATCAGCGAAAGCATTGAACCTGCTCAAAGTAGGAAGTATTTCAATGAAACAATTAACGCCTTCAACAGGCGCAGCTATAATAACACGAGAGCTTAATTTAAGTTTAGGCGCAAATAAGCGGCGAGTCACATCGGCGCTTTCGTAACGTAGCAGTCAGAAATTAGAAACACATACTTTGCCTCTCGCGCAAATGGTATTCTAGAAATCTGTGCACGCGTGAGCGGGATTCATGAACGAACCACTCGGAACGAAATGTAAGCCACCTCTTGTCGAACCGACCTCTACCCAGGATTCAAAATGAAGTGCCCGCAAGCCTGCGGCGGCGGCCAACGGCTCTGATGACAGACACGGACGAATCCATACGTGTGCAACGAAGGGGAGATGGGATGGAGCTCGTGGGTTCTTCGCGGTGTTTGAGCACGCCGGCCATTCGCGCCGGCAACGAATGTTATTCAACCATCACACTACAAGCATTCCTCCAGCGCCGCTTGAATACAACTTTGACAAACGTCTCGCGCTCCAGTCTATAGCGTTACAAGACACATTTTGCTGAAACGTCGGCGTCCACAACGCGCACCGAGCGAGCGTCCATACGTAGCAAGCAATGCACACCTCAAAAAGAACAGCACTCCATGGTCCAGACAGGCGATAACACAAAGATAAGAAAATAAATGTAATCCACCACTGAACGAGACTGTATGTAAGTACGTTTCGGAGGTGCAAAGTAAATTGAGCTCACACGGCGCTAACTAACACACAGTTCCATTTCGGCCGTCATTCACAGGCTAAACGACATTTCTGGCCGCGCATCTCTTGAAACACGAAAAATCTAGTAGACAGCTCGCGAGGAGCGGCTTATCATCAAGGGCATCGCACAGACTGCCTTTCCGCGCGTTAGTAAAGACAGCGGGACAGAGATAAGCGGCATTAGTTGAGAACCCGATGGCTTCCGCCTTAGAAACGAAGATAGGACGTTTGTAACTGCGCACATAATCTGTTCTGCACACACAGCTCTGCTTAGAGTGGTTTAGGAGACCAAATGAATAAAATATAAACGTGTAGACTTACCGTAAGCGGACATCGAAGCTGGGTTTTGAAGAAAACGTAACCCGCGAAAAACACGCTAACGCCATTGATGCAGCCACGCACAGGGTTGTTTGCAGCTCGAATGATTTTCCGCCGTCTGGCAGTAAAATGGGTAAAACGTGAAACAGAAACCCATTTCACGGTCGTATCTTTATCGCTCGCACTCTTGCCGTGTGCAGCTTGATCTGATATCCAAGACCACAGAAGGCAATTGGTTTGTAAGCTTAAATTCTTCGCTTACCCTCTAAAAATCTTATTGTTTTCGTGAAAACAGAACCGAAATCTAACTTCTTGTTGGTATACGCGCCGCATCTCCCACCGAATAGTATGTGGTACAATTCTCAAATAATAATTATAAGGTTGCATAGCATAACGTCTTTTTTGCGTGTGTTTGTGTTTAGAAAACTGATATGCGCCACATCAGCGTATCATCGGCTCCGAAGCAACAGGTGCAAGGGTAGGAATGAAAAAATACTGGCTTTGTGATTGTTACGTCGCCGCACTCATTCACGTGAATGCAAACTGCAAAGGTAGAAATGGCAGATGTTAATCGCACAGAGGACCAGGCTCTTTGAGATTAATCTAAGATGTTTCTAAGGGATGGGCGCTTCCTTGATTTCTCACACCCGTATTTCCCCCTTTATTTTCAGGACGTTTTAAAGAGAAATTTAGAACCGTTGATGAAACGTTTCTGATTTCAGCGCGTTGGACAGTAACGATCGAAAGATGGAATGGAATTGTGTAGAGCGATTCCTTTAAGGGACAGCGTATTCGTTCGATGTAGTACAGTTTGCGGGCGCCCTTACTTCAAGAACGGCTGCCTTTCCTCGGCTTACTATCTAATTGTATTGACAATATACGTCACGGTATAACGAAAAGGAGCTTGTCAAGGCTCCTGAAAACAATATACAGGAGGGTGTTGTAATGGCCTTACGCAATACTTTTTAATTTCCGTAATAGCGAAGGAGGTGGGGGACTCCCGACATAGTTGCGGTCACTAGATGCAGGTCCCCTCAACATGCAGTGCAAAAAGAAATTGACATTGTTCTGGACTTAGTCGAAAGTCAGTGTATCGAACATTGTTAGCTAAAATTGCGATTGTTATAGACTGGTCTATAGGCAGTAGACTATCTATAGTGTACAGTCTATAGACGAAAGGAAATTGAGGTAGTTGTAGACTGTAGTCTATAGAGAGTCTATAGTCCGTCTATAGACAAAAGGAAATTGAAGCAGCTATAGACCGTAGTCTATAGACAATCTATAGACCGTCTATAGACGAAAGGAAATTGAAGCAGCTATAGACCGTAGACTATAGACAGTCTATAGACCGTCTATAGACGAAAGGAAATTGAAGCAGTTATAGACTTTAGTCTATAGAGAGTCTATAGACAAAAGAAAATTGAGGCAGCTATAGACCTTTGTCTATAGCGAGTCTATAGACCGTCTATAGACGAAAGGAAACTGAAGCAGTTCTAGACCTTAGTCTATAGAGAGTCTATAGACCGTCTATAGACAAAAGGAAATTGAAGCAGCTATAGACTTTAGTCCATAGATTTTCTATAGACTGTCTATAGACAAAAGGAAAAGTCTATAGGATGGCTATAGAGTCTATAAAAAGTCTATAGAAAGTCTATAGACCATTTTTATAAGGGTCGGCAGGAATACCAGTGAGAACGCTACTTAGTGAATGTTTTTCTTTCTGACTGCGTCAATATTTGCTTGGTGCAAATGACGCGTACATTATCGAGAAATTTTTATCTACACATGGGGATCTTTTTCTCGCTACTGAACCCAAACTTATCACGTCAAGAGCGGAAATGACTCCTTGATGGCCGTTCGGATGAATGTGAGCTTTTTCCCTAGCCAGAAGTACCCGCATAAAGAACAGTATTGACGCAGAGGTGGTTAGCTTTCAGATATATACCACGCTGGCGACCCTAGCGTTTCATTTTCGTCCTTTCTTGGATTATAAAACCGAGGTTGTTACCTATAGAAGAATCTCTATCACCAGAACGCATTTATGTATCCACTATTCCAGACAACGTAAAGACATCCTGAGTTTGACCTCAGAATGTTCAAGACTAGTACCTCAGGATGACCCTTATGTAATACTCTGTAAAGAGTCCTTAATGGTCCAAAAAATGATGCTGACGTTAATGATTACATCCTCAGAATATCTGGAACTGGTTTGCAAGCCTGTCCTTTGGGCTTACTAATTATTTTTGAGGCAAGTTTGGGGGTGGTTTGAGTAGTACATCAAGATATATATCAAGAGCTTTTTCTTCACATGAATGCAGTACTCAAGTTAATAGGCGAGATGATACCGATGATAAGCAAAACGAAGAGGCACAGCACGGGTTTACTACGCCCACGTCTGCAGACAGCCATATAGCTCTCTGGTGCTCTACTCTGCTCCCTGAGTTGCAAAAATGAGTGCCCCAAAATCAACAGTCCAACCTCATCAGAAGCATGCGCTATAAAAAGATTAGGTGTAACAGCAAACATATTTTAAGGCATATCCTCAAGGCATGTTATTTTTGGGGTGACAAAGGCTTCCTTCATACAGCAAACATGATTTAAGACATTACTCAATCCAGATAAGTTTTGGGATCACAAAGGTTTCCTTCATTAAGTGTTCATGCAGTTCACATGTTACTGTTGCTATTGGC
This sequence comes from Amblyomma mixtum, assembly GCF_055824585.1. NCBI lineage: Eukaryota > Metazoa > Arthropoda > Arachnida > Ixodida > Ixodidae > Amblyomma > Amblyomma mixtum. The sequence continues at coordinate 152,738,156 of NC_143021.1, read as the reverse complement.
TGCTAACATCGAAGAAAAACCCGGACTTAACACCCGGTCCTCATCTCAACAAACATCTCTCGATGTCACCTCTACGTTGCAAGAACTAAAAACCGGACAAGCTACCCTCGTAATAGAGTTGAAGTCAGTTCATTCCAAAGTAACCGAAAACGACAAAGTGCTTCAAGACATAACAGAAGGAGTAATGAAGATAGAAAGCGATTGTTCTTCCTTGCGGTATTTGAAAAACGACGCCGAAAACATGCAGGCAATCGCGAATGAAAATAACCAGGAAATAGATAGCCTGTCAGGCAGAATCGACGAGCCGGAGAGTCGCGCTCACAGACCCAAGCTTGTTTTTTTTTTCCGCCTAAAACATAGTGACAAAGAAACATGGTCGCTGCCCGAAACACCAGTGCCTAACGTGCGCCCCTCGAAACTGGACAACTTTATATAAGGGACTTTGAAAGATTGCACAGAATCAGTCAATTCGATTCTAATAAAAACAGGCCCATTATTGCTTGCTTTTCCTACTTTTAGAATAAAGAAAACTTGCCTTCCAACGCAAAAGAATAGAAGTTGAGATAACAGCATATCTGAAGATTTTTTTTCACACACTCGTATTGCGCGCAAAACACAAGCTGCATTCAATTTGCTGAAGCACAAAACCGAATAAAACTTCGCTATAACAAACTACTTATCGGCGAAGCCACACACGTTTTCGACGACACTTCCCAACAGATAACTTACTCAATCCTTAGCTAGCGTGGCTTGCTCCTGCGAAACGCAACAAAAATCGCACCCTGAATTACCTTTTTTACGCTAACGTTAGAAGTATCGTGCCAAAACGTGACATAAACTGACTTATACTTAGACTGGCTAAACCCATCAATAGCCGATAGCGAGCTGTCATCTTGTCTCCCCAACTTCGACATATTTCGACGCGACAGTATCAATAATCGTGGCGGTGGAGTACTAACAGCTGCACACAACAAGCTGCAGTGCCCTCTTTCCTACATTCTATCATTTTAGAAACACCGTTCGTATCGTGTAACGCATCGTACCCGCCATTTATTTTCGGAGTTTGTTACCGCCCGCCAGAACACGAACCAACTTTCGTAATGTACTTTCACGAGGCCCTTAAGCAAATTACAACTTAACATCCTCACGATCCTATTGACTGTTAGGTGATTTGAACCTTACGCTCCGGCTTCCATCCGACCTACCTGGACGTGAAGAAACTCTACTGTGTCGCCTGTGGCTTGGTGTAGCTTTCACCAACCATTACTCTTTCTCAATCGGAATGGCTGATAGCCCTACATGTGCCATCTGCGGGTATGACGAGACTGTATCCCGCATTTTTTGAGACTGCCCTGCCAACAGCGCCGAAAGGCAGTCTCTCAGCCGTGCGCTTGAGCGTCTAGATCCACGCAACTGACGGAATCTCGGCCTCTGGCCGCGGCGATCGTCGGCGGTGAAGGGCTCCAAGGCAATTCTGCGCATCTTGCGAACTTCTCGCCTGCATGATAGGCTGTGACTTAACGAACGCTGACTTTCCATGTGTCCTAAATTTTCTGTGAGTCTCCTTACTCTTTCATTTTTTTTATCCCCTCATCCCATTCCCCCCGTGTAGGGAAGAAAACCGATTATTCTTCTGGCTAACCTCCCTGCCTTTACTTTTATACGTCCTCCTCCTCCTTAACCTTCCTGGGATAGTATGTTCTAATTTGCCAAAAGTGTTATCGAACCACAACACCAAAAACAACTTTGAAATTTCACGCGTAACGCTAGGATTATGTCGTCTTATTTCTAAACCAACTAGACAGACTGACCGTTCGTCTGATATCCTTGATTTGTTGCTCACGTCACAGCGCGATCGCCTTGCATTCACCACTTACTCTGAGACTACCCTGCTCTCAAGCGCACAAGGATCCGGCACCTGAAGGCAGCTGGTCTTTCAGCGCCCAACCCTGCTTCATATATTACCTTGGCGCAGGGACCATATTGGGACCAGTATTGTAGGCAAAGGTAATAATTGAAACCATTTAGTCCCAGTTCGTTTCGTAAGGTTTAATATTAGTGGAAAGCATGTTCGAAAGGGTTCGATGCAAGCGTTCTGTGAGGCCACTGGTTTCGGGGTGGTAGCGAATGTTTTTTCGTGTGTGGTATTCGAGGCATGAAGAACTTAGTCAAGGATGGCGTAGAGGAAAGCTTTGCCACGGTCGCTAAGCAGAACAGTGGGGCTCCGTGCCACAGAAGAATGCCGTGCAGAAAACAATGGCCTATCCCTGCAGCGCAGCCTGAGGGAAAGGTAACAAATGGTAGCAGGGAGTCGCAGTTGGCTTGGCTAGGTTGAATTCAGCATCCAGTACCTTTCCTTGACGTTAATAGACGTTTTAATCACAAACATTCAACACTCAAAACTTATATCGGGTGCCGTAAGCGCACATATAAGTGACCACTTTCTGATAACATAACTGACCCCTTACGCGTCTCTCCCGCTCGAAGCACAACAAGACATTCCCGTGAGAATAAGCGAGAACTATTTCAGTCTGGATGCACAGATAAACATACAGTCTAGATTCGCGCTCAACCCGTACTTATTGTTCAAGGTGTGCGCAATGTTCAGGTCCAATGACACTTGAGGCACGCTTTTTGCGCCAAGTTTTAGAACATTCGAGCCAGTTAATATAGCATCTTCTGTAACATTGACGGGTTTGACATACGACCGGTCAAGCAAGTTCTACATATTATCTTCACTGAACTTGATATTATCTTAGTCTCAATTTTCTGCATGGAAATTTCCCGAGCCAGTTACAAGCTGGCAGGGTAAAGGGTTCGCATGAAGGCGATGTCAGAACGGAAATCTCTAGTTACAGAGATATTTCAATTTCGCAAGTTTTTTTTTCTAAAGGTCCGAAAAATTGTTCAATTCTTGTTTGAAGAACACCAAGTAATCACACATCCGCAATTTATGTTTGCAAAAGGGCTGTCTACCGAAACTGCATTCTTAACAAAGATTGAAATATTATGAGACGTGTTTGAGCGATAAATATGCGCCATGGGCAACAGACTTTTCGAAGGCCTTAGACACCACTAAGTATAACATCTGTTAACAAAAATTCACACCTTAAGGTTTGCTGGGTTTCCTAACTTTAGTGTAACTGCTAGAAATATGTTATCAATAATCATTCAACCGATATAATTGAAGTTCGCGCAAGGCGAGCACCTCAGACATGAGACGTTGTTCTCGAATGAAGCCATCTTTTTTTTCGAACTCCAGTGTATAAAGTATTTATCCTCAAAAGGTCTTCCCAAGACAACAATGAATAAAAATACTTAGTTCCGACCACCTCTATTTTCTACATTCGCACTCAAACCTTACTTTTCTAACCAATCAACAGATTAGATCCTGGCACAAAGAACCCTCTACTGAAGCAAGACACTTCGTTTCGTTGTGTCGTTTCTAAGAACTGAGAGTAGTTTTTCAGCCGAACTTAGGTCACTACAAGCGTCACTTCTCATTCAAGAGAGACTCTCTAGAGTTTCTGTGTATTGCACTTAACAAGTGTGCTTTTATTCTCGTGACGCACATCCACAGCAGCTACTGTTTGTCCATTATGTGCACTGGCGCTTCCGAACTTCAAAGCCTCTTTATTTAATTCTGTTGAATTTGTTTTCACTTCTGCATGTGGGATTTCACGGCCCTGCGAATCAAACAATCCACGCGATCCATCGTAGCTTTTTGCATATTTTTTTTTTACTGTTGGGCCTGTTACTCCTTTTTATGCCGTTGCTGCGTTTTGTCCACTAGCTAAAGACATCAAGCTTCTAGAGTGGGATATGCGGCCAACACCGTTCCTTTATGCTTGCATAGTGAATGGCGGGTGAGAATGGTTGCGTGTGTTGGGTGGTTCAGTCTCGAAATGCACTGTGCCCTAATTACCAAGAGGCTCCTCTTCGGACCTGAAACTAAGTCATGAAATGAAATCCATATTCTCAAGCCTTAGGCGTTGGAATTCTTGCCAATTTTGATTTGTGTGTCGAGGGCTGCAGTAACGCAGTAAACACGAATTAAAAAAACGACATCGAAAGAAGCATTGACGGATTATAAATAACGGCGCTTATTGAAGACGGGACAGAGGACGAGACAGACTCCTGCGCCTCCTTCTCTGTCGCGTTTTCGACCAGCGCAGTGATTTCTTTTTCAATAGGTACCAGCCAGCCCTATTATCCCTCTTCTCATATAAACTCTCCGCAACACTGCCTTAGTGTTCACTTAAGAGCGTTAGATGCGGGAGCTTCAAGTGCTTGCTCCAGTATTGCCTGTAAAATTGTAGATGAGGATGATGATGATCAAATAACTTTATTTGCACGCGTCGAAGAATCACAGGGCGCAGAATAGTTGAATCCTGACCACCGTCATATTCCTCTCCGTTCCACAGGTTAGGATCTCTTGGTATCCAGCGGTGTCCAGGTGTAGATGGATTACTTTCTTTCGGTCTTCTTTCTGGCTGGCCGTTTGTGGCTGGCGTTCTGGACTCTATACTCCTTTCTGGTTCATGCACACCATGTCGAAATCACGTGGATGAGATCTGCAATTTCGTTGCACACATCGGGTCATATATCGCCGGGCGTCATCTGCTTAGTGCTAGTAGGTTGGGAAAACTCCCCGCCTGTAACTTTCTCTATATGATCCTTCCTTTTTCCTGATGTCTTTGCCTGCTCGAGGTAGTGTCTGTCTTCCTAATCTGTGATGACTATGAATATCTTGGCTTGCTTTCAGCACCACTCTCGCCTGAAGGGGCTTTCTTCTTGACGATACTGGGCTTTGTGTGTCTTCGGGCCAATGTATGCGCTATCTCGTTTTATCGCAGGCCCTCGTGGGCCTTAGTCCAGATTAGGTTAATTAACTGTGACATTGTCGCACCGGCTGCCAGAATTTTGACTGCTTCGAGAGATACCCTGAGTGCGTTGTGGATCCGGATAGCTGATTTTGGAACTGGTTAGAACCACCCTTACATTAGCCATTGCCCTGCATCTAACTGAACAAACTGGTAGAAGACAAAATCCAAACATAGCAGGTATTTCCTTTCCCGTTAAAATCCCTTTTTAGACGCAAGAAGCGCCACCTGCCTCATGCATTTTTCAATACCATTTAGATTTACAGCCACCTTCGGTATATCCGGTGGAGAGGTTTTTGAAGCGAAAGCTTCACTACGGGTCATCCTGCTTCGATCGCCGGGTGTCTAGTTTCGACCTTTAGCACGGCTGCCTAGTTGGCGTTTAGCGAATGAAAGCAGGCGTGCAGCTCAGCTTCAAAAAGTGGCACTTTGCTGCTCGCGAATTAACCCATTTAGACAACGTTGTGTCAAAGGAGGGTATCCATCCCGACCAAGCTAAACATTGTGCTGTGACTGCTTTTGCCAAACCTACCTCGATTAAGCAACCGCGTAGCGGCTTAGACCTCTGTTCTTATTTTCCGAACTTTTCTTTGTATGCTTCCTCTTTAACTCAGCGCCTTGAGAGCAACGTGGATATCTCGTGTTGGTCTCCAGCATGCGGCAATGTCTACAACCCCTTGCGCACTCTCCTCACAGCACCATCCATCTTGTGCCACTTTGACCTGCAAGCACCAACCGAAATACACACGGACATCATTGGTATTGGTTTCGGCGCTGTGCTCGCTCAGCACAAATCTGGGTTAGAAGAATATGTATTTGTTTACGCCATCCGCATCCTGACTAATGCGAGTCCAACTACTCCGTTGCTGATAAAGAGTGCTTGGCCATCGTTTGGGCACTCTGCAAGTTTCGCGCTTTCCTCTGTGGGGGTTCTTTTGACGTGTCCATGGACCACCATCCTCTTTGTTGGCTTTTTTCGTTAAAAGAACCCTCCAGTCGCCTGGCTCTATGGGCTCTCTACCTCTAGAATGCACCTTACGCATCGTCACCTTGTCATGTCCGGAAGCATCAGAGCGCTGATGCCTTGTCCGGTTCCCCGCTACAGGCCGATATTGACCGCCTCTCCAACCACGAAGACACTGCGCCTTCACTCATAATCAGCGACATTCCTTCAGAGCAGCATAAAGATCAATGGATGCTCTCTCATCACAACTTTCTGTCCGCTCCATCTACGGTCCCGGCACCTCGCGCTCTTCGGTGCCAATATTCACATTTAGCCATTAGCGATAAGCTCCTTAATCGGCGTAACTACATCCCTGATGGACGTAAATGGATCCGCAATGGAGTCACGCAGAAGCATCCCGGGAACACACTCGCATCTCTCTCAGGTAGAACTGGCGCACCATGTAGAACTTCATTCTCAGGTACCACCGCTCGTGCCCGCCTGCCAACGCCGTAAGCAACAGCCTCATCGCACCGCTGGGGAACTGCAGCCACTACTCTGTCCGTCTGGCCCCTTCGGCCGCGTAGGAATCGATTTATGCGGCCCTCTGTCGTACACTGCCCCTGTCAACCGCTAGGTTCATTGCTGCCATTAATCACATAACCAAGTATGCTGAGATCGCTTCGCTTCCGGCGTCTACAGCTCGCGATGTGGCGTCGTTCATACTGCAGCGGTTTATTCTCCGCCGCGGTGCTCCTCGGGAACTCCTCAGTCACGGAGGACACGCGTTCTTGTAGGCCATCGCTGAAGCTCTGCTTGTCGACTGTGACTATAATTCATGGGACTACTTGTGCCGTCTACCATCCACAAATATATGGCCTAACCAAACGCTCTAATCGCACTATTGGTGGCATTCTTGCCATGTACGCCGCTTCCAACAACACGAAATGGGACCTCGCTCTCCCCTATATAATGTACGCCTCTAACACTGCTACACAATTAACCATCGGCTTCTCTCAACTCTTTCTGCTTTACGCCTGGCATCCCTCCCCTCACATCAACACAGTTCTCCACTACCGCCCTTCCGCATTTGAATGCACCACTGTCTCTTAAGCTCCGCAGCAGGTCTAAGGGTTGCTCACGACAGGTGCTCAGGGGCATCACAAACACAGCCGTGATGAAGGCATGCTTGCACCGGCCTTTTCACCCGGTTCACTAGGGCGGCTGTGGATTCCTCTCAGTACCCGCGGCCTTTCCAAGAGACTGGTTTCGAAATATCAAGGCCTCTACCACAACCTGGGGCGCACATCCACACTTAAGTACATCATTTAGCCACTCAAACCCTCTGCCGATTTCACCGCTGTGCCCTCGAGGCTAAACATGTTCAACGACAGAAGCCGGTTGTATTTTCGGCACCATGAGTCGCCAGGATGGATCCTGTTCTCCACGCGGCCATCGTGTAGAAGGTGGGCTTTAGCCCAGCCGCACTGCCATCCCTCCTAGGGATAACCTGCTCAGCCTGACCGACGGCCGACCACCATTGCTTCAAAGTTGCTTCGTCTGGTAAGGGTGGCTTATTTGTTGACGCGGCTTTCGTCGTCCTTACAATCCCTAAATAAACAACCCTTGCAATTTATTTATTTGTTTATACATTGCAGCCTCTAGCGATGAAATTGCAAGATTGGGATGGAATATAAAGAACAATACAAATAACAATTCAATTGAAGTAAACAAAGCAATCATACAACAATAGGAATAGGCTTTTCAGATTTCTTCTAACGATAACGATAGGATGTTCCGTGGTAAGGAATTCCAAACTTCAATGCCATGATGGATAATGCTATACATATAACGAAGTTAGTGCGGGGATAAAAAGCGAAATATTTTGGACATTGTGGCTCCGTGTAGAGGTCGGATTTAAAAATGCGAGATAACTATCTAGCGAAGAAAAACGAGGTGAGGTGACAAAGGTGTACATGAATTTGAGGCGGACCAGTCGACGACGTGCGGCAAAAGCGTTGCTTGTGCAGCAAGAGGCGACCAGATTTGTCTCAATTGATCGTACCCAGGCGGTGCCGACTCTGCGTTGTTCCACAATGTTGTCGTAAGTTTGCGCGTGTATTTGGAAAGTTTTGTACCAGCTTTAAATTCTGTGCAGGTGAGAGCGGCAGGCATACGGTTCGCCGACCCCTAAAAATGATTGTTGCTTTCGCTGATACCGTGTGATTCAGTTCTTTGTGGGAGCAAGTAAAGCGAACAAAAAGTTTGGGTTGGAAGCTCGATTCCCTGTCTCCTGCTCCCTGGATTGCCGTCACCACTACATGACAATATAGTGATCGCTATTCTTGGCACTTAATTTGCGTCTCAGTCCTGGCTGGTAAAAAAATGATGATGACAAGTGTTTTGTCTTCTTTCGATAGTAGCCTGCGAATAGCTGCGACGTATTGTGCCACAGCTATTTACTGCTATTTACAGCTATAGTTTCGAGACAGTTGCATACGCTTCATTTGCTTAATCGAAAAGAATTTCATTTTCAGGGGTGCCATGAATATCGAGATGAAGCCTTCGGCTTCGTCCTTCATGGCTGTTCTGTACAACGTTTAGTTGAGACACTTAATTCGAATCACATTTGCTTTCCAAGATGGTTTAGCACCAAGGCGGGTAGCAAAGTTGTTAAACTCAGCTAAGCGCAACTCACTTCAGCTATCAATCGAATTACAAATAATCCACCTCATTCTACTCCGAATCTTCACCAATATAACAATTTTCTCTGCACAAATCCAGCCTAAACCACTCAACGACAATATTTAAGGGCACCTGGTGAAACAAGCCCCTAGCAAGAAAGAGCAAGGTGCGCAGCTTATACAATAAGAAGCGTATCAGGAAATATGGAAAGATGCTCATGACAAGGTCACGTGGGTAAGTTCACTTCATGCATAACATTAAAGACTACATCATCCGTTCAGCTTTCTGGTAAATTTGACATAGATTAAAATTTTTCTTGGGTTAGAATTGTGCACGTGCAGAAGAATAGCCTTATTTGGACGCCCCTTTTAAAATCTCCTATGGTCAGTGTGCGTCGGAAAAGTTTCGTTACTTTATAGTTATAGTGATAATTATGATTACCTATGCAGGGCAGAGTTTTATTTTTATTTATTTTTTTTATTTAGTACATACTGCTAGCCTCATGCCGAGGCTGTTGCAGGATTGGGGCATAATATACAAGGGGAGAAAACAACAGTAAGAAAAGTACACTTAAATTATTGTTATACAGTTCTAGTTGGCACAGTGGAACAGAAGAAAAAAAAAGAAAAAAAAAAAAAACTACAGTCAGAGATCATAAGTCACAAAAAAAAAATAAAAAAAAAAAAAAAAATTCAGGTGGGCAAAAGTAACGAATCGACAACATTCTGCAGTCAGGGTACAGTTGACAGCTTTGAAATAAAACTTTCCAGGGACGGGCACTTGACCACGTCATCAGGTAAGGCATTCCATTCACGGACTGCTTGGGGGAAAAATGAGTACTTAAAAGTGTTGCTGTGCGCCCGGAATTCGATTAAATGCTTGGAGTGTTGTGTTCTAGTGCTGCGGTGAGCTGAGCGGGAAATGTAACTCTCACTGTTGATCTTAAAGGCTCCAGACAAGAGAAGATACATATATTTGATGCGTGTATGCTTGGCGCGACTACTAATAGTGCTGAGACCAGCCTGGGTGAGAAGTTCGGATGGCGACTCGTGGCGGCGATATTTGTTATAGATGAACCTAACTGCCTTGCGTTGTATGTTTTCTAATTTGGTAATTAAATTATTTGTGTGTGGGAACCAGCATATTATGCTGTATTCTAAAATTGGTCGCACTAGGGATGTATAAGCAAGCAATTTTGTGTCGGGTGAGGCGAAATTGATGGAGCGCCTTAATGAGCAAAGAGCGGAAAATGCTTTGGATGTTACGTATGCTATATGCTTGTCCCATTTTAAGTCTGAAGAAATGATTATGCCAAGGTACTTATATTTATCGACAAACGTTACTATGTTATCTCCAATTTTATACGGGAAAGTGAGTGTTCTTTTTTTCCTTGACACGGTCATCCCAACTGTTTTTTCTAGATTTAGTGTCATCTGCCATTCCTGGCACCACTTTGATATTACTTCGAGATCGGCGTTTAATGTGATCTGGTCTTGTTTACTGTTAATGTTTTTATATATTATGCAATCATCCGCAAACATGCGAACAGTCGCGTCAATACCACTTGTTATGTCATTTATATATATTAGGAATAGAATCGGCGCTAATACCGTGCCTTGCGGGACCCCTGAAGTAACTGTTACGCACTCGGATGAACATCCTTCAAACTGAACAAACTGTTTGCGGTCAGAAAGATATGCTGTTATCCAGTCAGTAGTCGTATTAGTACCGAGAACGTTTTCGATTTTGTAGATGAGTTTGGGATGGGACACGCGATCAAAAGCCTTTGAAAAGTCGAGGAAAAGCATATCGGTTTGTCCGCGCATGTCAATTGTCGATGCCAAGTCATGTATGGTTTCCAATAGCTGCGTTGTTGTGGACAGGCCCTTTCTGAAGCCATGCTGGTTATTGTTCAGTAATTCATTCTCTTCACAATAGGTTACAATGTGTTTAAGTATTATATGCTCTAGGATTTTGCATACTGTACAGGTAAGGGAAATTGGGCGGTAGTTTGCAGGGTTATTAACGTCTCCAGTTTTATGAATTGGAATTACTTTTGCAACTTTCCATTCACTGGGTACATCGCCAGTATCCAAGGATTTATTGTAGAGAAGGACAAGATATTTGGACATCCACTCAGCGTACCTTTTCAGGAACTGGTTGGGGATATTGTCGGGGCCACTAGATTTCTTTCCATCAATGTTTAACAGTAAAGACAGTATGCCTGGTTCAGTTATCAACAATTCGCCTAAATGTCTGTTGCCATTTTGCCGGCTTGAAAATTGAGGCCTTATGTTATTATCCACCGTAAAAACGGATTTAAAGTAATGAGAGAACCTGTTCGCTTTTTGTAACGATTCTATTTCGGGTGTGTCACTCTGTCTGGGCTTGCGTGGGTTTAGGTAGCGCCAGAACTTACTAGGATCTGATCGTATGAAGTTGTTTAAAGTGACGTTTACGTATTTATACTTAGCAGTTTTAACAGCACTTTTTAGGGCTCGTGATAGTTCATGCATTTTGTTATTGTAGGCAATTACTGGGTGCTTGTTTTTAGATTTCCTCAATCGCGATATTTTACGCTTCAGGTGAATAATTGGTCGGGTGATCCACGGGTTTGTTTTTCGAACTTTTTTTAGTTTTTTGGGCACATAGAGCGACAAGCATTGTTCTATTATAAGCTTAAGCCGGTTCCATAGGTCGTTTACAGTAACTGAGACGTCGGCAGAGAGGATCGAAAATTCTGTATACTCATAGGCTAAATGATCTAGAATAGACGCATCGTCGGTACCTTTCCAATCGTAAATCAAGGATTGTGTTTCTTTCGGTTTGCGACACGTGGAGAGTTTGATAGAGCATATAGTTGCTTTGTGGTCACTGATGCCCTCAGCAATTTCCCATAAAATATTTTCTGAGGGAATAGCGTCACTTTTGAACGTCAGGTCAAGGATGCTGCTACTAGTCGAAGTAACCCGTGTTGGTTCATTTATGATTTGGCTCAACCGAAAATTAAACATCAAAGCAAGAAGTGCATCAGCGCTATTCCTATCTGCGGGCCCACAGTCAAGCGTTTCCCAAGATATGCCAGGCAAATTGAAGTCGCCAGTTAGGATAATCTTTTTAGATGCCGGCACGTGGTGTTGCATATACTGCTCAAGCAGGTTTAGAGTGTCTGCGCTTGCGTCGGGTGGACGGTATAAAGTGCCAACGAAGAATGCGGCTTGGTCCAGCGCTACTTTGCACCAAAGTGCCTCTATACCATCAACGGCAGGCAGCAGTGTACACGATAGGTTATCTTTGACTAGAATTGCAACACCTCCGCCACGTGTAGGCCTGTCTTTGCGTAGTACTATGTAGCCCGGGGGGAAGATATGATCGTCGGGAATGCATGAAGACAACCAGGTTTCCGTGAGCGTAATCACATCGGGTTCGTGTTCTATAACGAATGCCTCCAAGTCAACTGCTTTGTTAACTATACTGCGAGCATTTATATTTGCTATTGTTAGCTGTTTCTTTGTCTCAAGTTGTACCGTTCTTGAAATTGGCTGACGGACTTTTTTGTTATGGCTACTTTGTCATTTCTACTATCATCCCAGACAAAAACTTCGCCGTTCACCTTGATCTTGTCATACAATAATGAAACTTTTTCTTTGTTATCTCGATTTGTCTTGCAGCTATCCCACAACTTTTTCCGTATGCTCCTCACCCTCAACGAGAAATCTTCACTGACCGATATCGAGGAACCTTTTAACTTCCGGCAGTTCGATAAGATCTTGGTTTTGTCTCTGTAGTCAAGCAGTTTGAATATTACGGGTCGAGTCTTGTCTTCTTTCTTTGCGCCTATGCGATGGATTCTTTCTACACCTGAGATGGTCACACTGAGTTTAGTATTTATTACATCTTCTATCACTTGCTTTTCCAGGCTGTCTGTTGATTCATCCTCGTCTTCCTTTACGCCATATACAATTAGGTTCGATCGCCTACTTCTGTTTTCGAGGTCATCGACCTGGCGTGCAAGGTCACACAATGAGCGCTCGATAAGTGATAGTTTTTCCTCGACATCGGACGTCCTTTTTTCAAGTTGCGGGAGGGTGTCAAGTTTTGCTTGAATAGCAGCCAACGACTCATTGATTTCTTTGGTGTCAGTTCTGATGGAATTAACATCTTGCGCCAGACTTCGTATTTCCGTTAACACTTCCTGTATGTTAGGGCCGGGATTGCTTTCCACATCTCCGGCGAGCATCAACAGATGTTTTAAACACACGAGAAAATCATTGAACATTACACACATTTGCCCTGGGCACGGCAGCACCACCAAAAACACGTCATCACAACGGTAACGCTGACCGAAACGTTTGCTCACCTGTAGCAAAAAAACGAAAGGGTTCGTGATCCACATGCCAGTAGCGGTGCCACCGTGCCCAATGGCTGGATCGGGCGCGCTCCTTGCTTTAAAAGGGCTTGCTGTCGATGATGTTGCGGATGCCGGAGTGTCACCAAGTGGGCCGAGAGCGATGCGATTCAGTTGAACGGGCGGTGGGTCAAGGCACTGATAATGCGTGCTGGCGGCATTGCAGGTAGCACTCGACTCGTTCGGCAGAAACGGATCGGTTTCGGCTGTGCAGTTGTCGCTACATAGGTTGTTCCCAGGTTGCAGCAGGCAGACAGGGAGAGCCTGTAGCAAAAAAACGAAAGGGTTCGTGATCCACATGCCAGTAGCGGTGCCACCGTGCCCAATGGCTGGATCGGGCGCGCTCCTTGCTTTAAAAGGGCTTGCTGTCGATGATGTTGCGGATGCCGGAGTGTCACCAAGTGGGCCGAGAGCGATGCGATTCAGTTGAACGGGCGGTGGGTCAAGGCACTGATAATGCGTGCTGGCGGCATTGCAGGTAGCACTCGACTCGTTCGGCAGAAACGGATCGGTTTCGGCTGTGCAGTTGTCGCTACATAGGTTGTTCCCAGGTTGCAGCAGGCAGACAGGGAGAGCCTGTAGCAAAAAAACGAAAGGGTTCGTGATCCACATGCCAGTAGCGGTGCCACCGTGCCCAATGGCTGGATCGGGCGCGCTCCTTGCTTTAAAAGGGCTTGCTGTCGATGATGTTGCGGATGCCGGAGTGTCACCAAGTGGGCCGAGAGCGATGCGATTCAGTTGAACGGGCGGTGGGTCAAGGCACTGATAATGCGTGCTGGCGGCATTGCAGGTAGCACTCGACTCGTTCGGCAGAAACGGATCGGTTTCGGCTGTGCAGTTGTCGCTACATAGGTTGTTCCCAGGTTGCAGCAGGCAGACAGGGAGAGCCTGTAGCAAAAAAACGAAAGGGTTCGTGATCCACATGCCAGTAGCGGTGCCACCGTGCCCAATTAATTAATTCGTAGATTAATTAATTCGCCCAGTTAATTCGTAGATAAAAATACGGTAGGTAAAAACGGAAGATCGACACTTTGAGAGCACTTTTTTGATTCAGCGGATGGTGGTGCATGACCATTCTTTGTTAGTGGAGCGATTTTTCTCGCTAATTCCGCTACCAAACAAGACTGTAGTCTCTGAAATATGTGCGGAGCTCCCAGCACCTTTTCACATACATGGAGGGACAAGTGGTTCCTAGCCGCACAAAACAGAGCAATAACTTTTCTGTAATGCCCTTAATTGCCGTTTAACCGAAGCGATTAACTTGTGGTAGAGCATCCACCTAGAATTCAGTAGGTACTAGGTTCGATCCCCAAGGCCACCTGGTATCCGCCGGTTTTCTGATAAATAGCAGATTTCAACTGGGCTCCTGGTGCTTTGCTCTTGTGGAGTCAGATACTTGGAAAAACGGTCCTGGACCGAAGAGTTGTGTTCACCGGCCACTGATTTGTTAAGCCGTCAACCAACGCTAAATCCGCTTCGTGCGGTAAAAGCCCGCTTGTGGCATTAATAATTTAGTATCCAAGCAAGGTACTAGAGTTTTTTGTGATGAATATGCAACATAAACAACAAGCAATGACGTGAAGGCTGCAGCTGCTGGCCCTCCATCCTTGTGTTTTGCATTAGCGCGTTGGAGCGAAGCGTGGTGTCTTGATGAAAGTGCGTTAATGTGTAATATGGCTGCTTTAGATAAGTGTTTTTATTAATACCGGTACAATCATTGTAGATACTGTGCAAGAACATCAGCCTGCAGATTTTGCTTCGGGTTGCTAAAGTCTTCCAACCAATACTGTCGCGAAATTAGGCGGCCTTTGTATGAAAATTAAAATTTCCAGTCACAAACCTTGCAGCACGTTTCTGTACCCTTTCTAACTTGTCAATGTGTGTACCCGTGAAAGGGTCCCACTGTACACATGCATATTCTAATACTGGCCTGACATTTGTTAAATATAATGTTTCGTTTGGTACCTGGAGAGAGCTTTTAAATTTCCGTTGGAAAAAATACAAAAGACGAGAAGCTTTGGCAGTTATCATGTCAACATGGGCTATCCAGACGAGGGATGCTGTGAGTATAACAACAAGATATTTAACCTTATCAGTAGTTGGATAGTGTCATGGTTTGAAAAGTACGATCCAAGAATTTTCTTTTTTTTTGTTTGTAAATTGCACATGAAAACATTGAGATACATTCAATTCCATGCCCCACTTCAAGCACCACTCGCAAACTCTGTCAAGGTCAGCCTGTAATACACAAAGATCATCAAGGCACGTGACAGGGGAATACAAAACGCAATCGTCAGCATACAGTCTAAGAGTGGATCTGAGGCCGACAGGTACGTCATTGATGCATATGAGGAACAGTAATGGTCCGAGCACCGAACCCTCTGGCACTCCAGATAAAACATCCACAGGCGAGGATGATGCACCATTGATTACCACCTGCTGCTGGCATGCCCTTAAATAATCTTTTAGCCAACCGAACAGATAGTAAGGGAGACCAAGGCATGACGTTTTTTTAGAAGAAGGTGGTGCGGCTCAACGTCAAAGGCTTTGGTTTGGTTTTTGGTTTTTGTGGGGTTTAACGTCCCAAAGCGACTAAGGCTATGAGAGACGCCGTAGTGAAGGGCTCCGGAAATTTCGACCACCTGGGGTTCTTTAACGTGCACTGACATCGCACAGCACACGGGCCTCTAGAATTTCTCCTCCAAAGAAATTCTAGCCGCCGCGGCCGGGATCGAACCCGCGTCTTTCGGGCCAGCAGCCGAGCACCATAGCCACTGAGCCACCGCGGCGGCTCAACGTCAAAGGCCTTCTTAAAATCTAGAAAAAGAGCGTCTATCTGAAAACAGTCGTTTATCCCGGATGCAATGTCATGAATGAACTCAGCTGCGTTGCACCTGACAGCCCTGACCGGAAGCCATGCTGCGCGGATGTGAAAAAACTGTTGTCTTGAAGGTACTTTACAAGTCCAGAATAGATTATGTGGTCCAGGGTTTTGCAACAAACAGATGTCAAAGATATGGGGCGGTAAATGGAAACCTGGCTACGATCACCCTTTTTGTGAACTTATGTAACATTGGCTTTTTTCCAGTCAATAGGTAGTTTCGCGGTCTGTAGTGACTTGTAGAATAAAGTAACCAAAAAGGGACTGATATGTTCAGCACAGTGCTTTAGAATATAGTTAGGAATGCCGTCAGGACCTGCTGCGGAATGCGCATTTAGGTTTTGTAGCAATGATTTG
Source organism: Amblyomma mixtum (assembly GCF_055824585.1). Lineage (NCBI taxonomy): Eukaryota > Metazoa > Arthropoda > Arachnida > Ixodida > Ixodidae > Amblyomma > Amblyomma mixtum. The sequence goes on along the minus strand of NC_143021.1, from coordinate 152,721,999 downwards.
ACACCTGGATCGGTTATAACCATATCTGGCATTGCATTAAGCTGTTCCTGCTGGGGAAATCTGACTATGCAGCCTGCTCATGCCCCCCCCCCCACCCCGCCACCGGATACGGGCCGGTGTAGTTTCGGCTACTAGGCTTTGTTGCGGTGCAATGCAAGCAGTGGGGATGGCGGACGGCCGGGACCCATCCCCTGGGGATGCAAAACCCCATGGGAGCGGCAGCGACTCCCAGGTGACTGTGAGGGCCAGTCGCGCGTATGAGGTCCGATGCCTGAGCGGAGGCAGGCCTGGATTTATAATACTCAGGTTGGACCCACGAATTCCGGCCCGGTAGGTATGTCCAAAGATCAAAAGGATTTCAGATACATGCTACCTTCCTCCGCACGCGGGGGCGTGCAAGTCTGGCTACCGACGCGTCGGTTTCTGGTTACGGAGAAACCAGGTCCGCCCGGTGGTTCATAGTGGCCAGGCTCTGATGACACGGCGCCTCGAGGAAGCGGCCTCATGGCCAGCCGCAGGCTTAACCGCCTTGCGGGACGCCGGGGGATGGGGGCCTAGTACGACCTCGGAAGAGTCTTGCAAAAACCGTCGATGTTGTGGAGTACCGGTGGAGTAGGCTCGGGTCATCTTACCCTAAGCCACGCTCTTGGTTAGCGGCCCGGTCGCCCGGCCTTGAACAGTCTCTCTTCAGTAGGAGAAGAGCAAGCTAGGGGAGGAAATAAGTGCATGGATGGATGGTAGGAAGCACAGATGGGTCCCCACGGAGGTGTCAGTTCTGAGGCCGCAAGGCCGTTGACGTTCTGGGCCTCTACTGGCCGGACCTATCACACATAATTCCGCAGTTTGAAAAACCGCGAAAAGCACTCGATGGGGAGTAGCCGGCATGTTGGAAAAGCCTCCTAGTGTCGTGGAGGAGCCCCAGGTAGCTACTGACCCCGTGTTAGGTTTTCCTGTCTCCGACGGTCGGAGCCCGTTGCGTATGGTGGGTGGTCGGGCATGCCGTGAGTGGGGCCGCACCATTGGGCAGTCTCGATGCTCTGCCTGCCCTGGCCAGGCAGGCCAGCAATGGAGTCGAGACAATCGAAGGATCTGAGCAAAAACCTCGCGGTCCCCATTCCCACCCTTTGTCCCACCCCATTCCCTACAACCACTTTTCCCATCCATTTGCCCTTCCCTTCCGCTACTGCCCAGGGGAGATCAGGGGAGCGACACGTGCCACGTGGTTTTGGTGCTTGGTCTGCAGATTGACTGTTGTACGCCAGGAGATATTTTTTTACGGGAAGGGGGGGGGGGGGGGGGCAGCGTGCGTATAAATTCGGTAATCACCACACGCACGGTTTTGTTGAAAGGTCTAAGAAAAGGGCTAAGCGCGAGCTGCGCAGTGGCAAAACATGCAGTTTGTGCATGAAAGACAGGGGCTGCATGAAGGTGAATTTGCGGGGAACCGCCATATTGGCTTCCCGTGCAGCACCCTGACAAAGCCAGTGCTGCTGTGTGCTGGCAAACGACTAGTATATATCCGCCAGCAGCCTTCGTATGCCCTGCGCAGATAACTCTCGGCTTCACAGTGCAGAACCGTCATGAGCTATAAGCGAGTTGCCGGGTAACACCTATCGAAAGTCCCACGTACATTAGTTGTACACGGGGAGAGTTGACATTCTCAAATCCAGCCAGCATATCCTACATCAGAGGTAAATGTGTTAAGCGTACCCAAATGGCAAGACCTTGCATGTTTCACTCTGATGAAGAGCTGCTCTTTGAACGTCGCAATATAAAAGAACCCGCTTCTGAGATTTGACCGTTCTTCTTTCACGTTTATCGCATTGTATTTTTTTCTGGTGTGCTACGGTCGCCACGGAGAAAGCTGACAGCATAAGGTTTCTTGCTTGTTTCAATGCACTTCAATTATGCCAGCACTACAAGCGTTTTCGTCTCCTCCATGCAACATGTGGCGCATGGACTTCACGACTGGTTGATGAACGTGGCGAGCCTCCGGCGACTGCGCCAGAGGCTCTAAAAATGTTTGTTACTGCCGCGTTCATTGCAGCAGCTTTCTTAATGTCCACTAGCAGCAGTCTGTAGCGACGCATCGATGAAGACAAAATTCTTGGTTTTCATGCCGAAATTCTTTGCGCTTCGTCATCAAGTGATCGCCCATTGATAACGCAACTTCAATTCAATTCGTTTTATTATCATTTCTTCAGCACAGTACATAACATCACTGTCTGGATCCTTAGCCAAAGGCTAGTTATGGATCCATGCAATAAAAGCAAAGATATTAGTGAGGACAAATGCTTTCTACATGCATGCCAAAATAATACACATAAGAATGGTGGAAAAATGCAAAGCGTACAAGCAAGAGTGTTCAAATTACAGAAATACAAGAGGGCTCACTACAAAAAAATAGAAGAGTGTGCAAAAAAACACGAAGGCAGGAACAGCATTCTTTATACAAAATAAACGCAGTTGCCTTAGAAGTGATTATTCAATGACATATTAATGGCAAACCCAACATAGACACTACAGAGAATAATAAGAAACAATCACAAAGCGATTTGCATTGTAAATCAGGTAATTATTTGTGACAGAAAAAGGTCTTCAGTGAAATATACGGATTAGACGTTGCAAAGACTGCACAGGGGATTTTATTCGAAGTTTTTACCCCTTGATACTCGAAGCGGCGCTGGCCATAGTCATTGCGAGATGTAGGAACCAGAAATCTTCCCTGTGCTGCTGAACGGCTGTTAGTTGGGGCTCTATGGAATGTGTTCAAAGGAAAGGGGGAGGTGCCGGAGAGGACTCTTAGTATAAGTAGTGCAACGCGAAAATCTCGAAGCTGCAATGCCGGCATTATTTGGAGTCTAAAAAACAAAGGGCGAGAAGGCGTATATGTTGTTGTGCAAGCCATTATTCTCAGTGCCCGCTTCTGCAGGCGTAAAACAGGTTCAATGTAAGTGATGTAAGTGAACCCCCATGATTCTATACAGTAAGTTAATTGGGACTGGAAAAAGCTAAAGTATATTGTTTTTAGTGAGTGTATTTCGAAATGTCGCCGAGCTTTGGCCAGAACGAAACATGCTTAAGATAGTTTGCTGCGCAATTTTTCGATATGCGGTTTCCAGTTTAATGCAGCGTCTAAGGTTACACCCAAGTACTGAATAGTTTTAACGTCTTCAATTTCTTTATCTCCTATCGATATTGCGGAGCAGGCATTCTGGTATTTTTTATAAGGGGATGCAAATATAACATATTTAGTCTTGCCTATGTTCAAAGTGAGTCTATTTGTTAAAAACCATTTATTGACTCTCTGAAGTTCTGAGTTTAAAATATGCTTGGCTGTTTCAACGGAGTTAGCGGTCACCGACAATGAGGTATCGTCGGCGTACATAATGGCACGGGTATTTATTAGGCAATCGGGTAAGTTGTTTATGTAGAGTGTAAAAAGTATAGGCCCCAGTACTGAGCCCTGCGGAACACCTACGGAAATAGAACGCGAACTTGACGCGTGTTCGTCAATAATAACACACTGCCGTCGCCCAGTTAAATAGCTTCTAAAGAAATCGAGTGATACACCTCTGAACCCATATCGTTCTAGTTTCTTGCATAAAATATCGAGATCCACAGTGTCGAATGCCTTCTTAATATCCAGGAATACACCAACAGAAATATTGTTATTATTGAGTGCTTCATTGATTGAGTCAGTTATAGAAAGCACAGCCGTGGTGGTCGATCTAAATTTCTGAAAACCATGTTGGGACGTTGACAGAATTGCATTTTTAGTCAGGAATTGCGTAATTCTTTTAGCCAATAGTTTTTCGAAGAGAGTGTTGATACAGCTAAGGATTGAGATCGGCCTATAGTTTCCGAGTTTATTATGATTCCCACTTTTGTAGATAGGGACTACCTTGGCAAGCTTCAAAATATCAGGATAGATGCCGGACAGAAACGCTTTATTAAATAAAGAGGCTAAGGTGGCAGCTAAGACGCCACGGTTGTTTTTAATTATGGAAACCGGAATACCATCGAGACCCGTGGCTTGAGTGGCATCCATTGAATTAAGAGCACTCATTACTTCGTCACTGCTTATTTCTATAAAACCGAAGGTCTTTTCAAGATACTCAGGCAGAGAAGGTTCGTCTGTGAGACCCATACTTAAACGTAAATCAGCACCCACTGAGCAGAAATGATCGTTAAACTGATCTGATAGCAGGTGTTTATCTGCGGAAAGGGCCAGGTCAGGAAGTATTCGGTTTGATGAAGTAGGCTGAATTATCGAGTTCACTGTAGCCCAGAGTTTCTTAGAATTGCCGGCGCATGCGTTTATTTGGTTACTAAAATATAGCTTCTTCTGTACACGCATGGTAGCATCAGCTTTATTTCTATGAATCTTATACTGAGCACTATAATATGCGTTCCCTCTGTTTTGTTTCATTTTGGTGTGCCAGTGATCGCGCGTTTTTATCATGTTTAGCACAGCTGCTGTCATCCAAGGGCACACTGGATGTGTATAGTACGTTTTTTTTCTGCGTAAAACTACAATCATTTATCACAGCTTTAATTCTATCGACAAGGCTGCAGCAGTGTTCATTGGCATTCATATCGGCGAGGTCTGCAAAGCTCATTTCAGAGAGCCTGAGTGCGCATTTTTGATAGTCAATATTCTTCCTATGTTTGCACGTGCTGTCAGAAGTTCTACGGCTATCTCTATCGTCTACGCGGTATAAGAAGGCAATCGCGAAGTGATCTGCCACTGCCGTATCATATGCCCCAGCCAAATAATTAGGTGGCACGAAATTGCCTAGAACATGGTCGAGGCCTGTCGAGCTGGAACCTGCGATTCGGGTCGGAGTAGAGATAAGATTCGTAAATCCATATGAAAATAACAGGTCAGTGTATTCACTGTGGTTGGCACCTAAAGTATCAATATTAGTATCGCCGACGATGATTGCTTTTTTGTTCATATTGTAACGTACTTGTTGACGAAGGGGGGCTTTAATAACAAGTGCGAAGACAGACAAGGCCACGCAAGCTGGGGCAGCAAGGGCGACAGATTCCACACGGCGCGAGCCCTACTTCGTCGTCGTCAGCAGCTATGCGCCACCTGGCAATGCTAGGTGGCATTATTCCCCCCCTTATGAAAAAAGAGCGCTGTCGACGTAACAAAAAAAAAATAAACAAAAAACGAGCAAAGTTCCGCAAGTGAACCGTTCCAAGACATCAACACGTCTGCGTCACCGAGTATAGTACGGTTTAAGCCGTACAACGTGCACAATGTCAGAGCTGGGCTGTCGGCGTCGGGGTTGCGTAACACCGTCCGGAACCACTTCATAGTTTACGTCACTCACACGCCGGATCACTCTGTAAGGGCCAAAATAGCGGCAGAGCAGTTTCTCGCACAAGCCTTGGCGACGGACAGGAGTCCATACCCAGACTTGGTCACCGGGTTTGTAGTCAACCTGTCGGTGGCGAAGGTTGTAACGGCGCGCGTCGGTGCTCTGCTGTTGCCCGATGTGCACGCGGGCCAGCTGACGGGCTTTTTCAGCACGTTGGGCAAATTGTTGGGCGTCTGGGTCGAGTTGGTCATCCTCTGGGCACGGGAGCATGGCATCAAGCATGCTCTGAACTTCACGTCCGTACACAAGGCGGAACGGTGTAAAGCGCGTAGTTTCCTGCAGGGCGGTGTTATAGGCGAAGGTGACATACGGCAGGACCTCATCCCAAGTTTTGTGCTGGACATCTACGTACATGGACAACATGTCCGAAAGGGTCCTGTTCAATCTTTCGGTCAAGCCATTGCTCTGCGGATGGTAGGCTGTGGTCTTGCGGTGCGTTGTGCAGCTCAGCCGAAAGATGTGGTCGATTAGCTGCGCTGTAAACGCCGTCCCCCTGTCTGTAATGACGTGCGATGGGGCGCCGTGTCGCAAGACGATGTTGTGCATGAAAAACTCCGCGACTTCGGAAGCTGTGCCACGAGGGATCGCCTTGGTCTCGGCGTAGCGAGTCAAATAGTCGGTAGCAACTATGATCCACTTATTGCCGGCCTGCGACAAAGGGAAAGGGCCGAGGAGGTCCATTCCGATCTGGTCGAACGGAGCGCGAGGGGCTGTAACGGGCTTGAGAAAACCCGCCGGCTTAAGTGGTGGCGTTTTCCGACGCTGGCATTCTCGGCAGCTTTTAACGTAGCGTTTGACATCATCAGAAAGTCCAGGCCAGTAGTACATGTTCCGCACTCTGGCGAGCGTACGTGAAAAACCCAAGTGGCCAGATGTGGGCTCATCGTGGCAGGCGAAAAGAACGTCACCTCGGAGATCGGCTGGAATGACCAGAAGGTAAGGTCTATCGTTGCCTCTCGAGTTCTTCTTGTACAAGAGGCCTTGCCGCAAACAGAAGGAGCCAAGACGTCGAGAGAAGTGGCGAGGTATAGCCGTATCGCTACCTTCAAGGCCGTCAATGAGAGGGCGAAGTTCCGAGTCCGCCCTCTGCCGGGTCAGCAGGTCGGAGGCGGTGAGCGTACCAAGGAATCCGCTGTCGTCATCGGGCGCTGCGTCGCCAGGATCAACTGGTGCACGCGACAGTGTGTCGGCATCTTCGTGTCTGCGGCGGGACTTGTAGACAATAGTGATGTCAAATTCCTGGAGCCGTAAGCTCCAGCGTGCCAGGCGTCCAGATGGGTCTCGCAAGTTTGCCAGCCAGCATAGGCAGTGGTGATCGGTTACGACTTTGAATGGGCGGCCGTATAGATAAGGGCGAAACTTCATGGTGGCCCACACGACCGCAAGACATTCTTTTTCAGACGTGGAGTAATTGCTCTCGGCGCGGGAGAGAGTACGGCTAGCATAGGCGATAACCCTCTCAAGGCCCTCTTGGTGTTGAACAAGGACAGCTCCAAGACCGATGTTACTGGCGTCGGTGTGAACCTCGGTATCGGCATCTTCGTCGAAGTGCGCAAGAACGGGAGATGTTTGAAGGCGCTGGCGGAGCGTAGAGAAAGCGGTCTGTTGCTCAGAGGTCCAGACAAAGGAGGTGGTATTCCTGGTGAGACGCGTCAACGGCTCGGCAATCTTGGAAAAGTCCGCAATAAAGCGCCGATAGTACGCACAGAGACCCAGGAAGCGCTGGACAGCTTTCTTGTCGGTTGGAACGGGAAAGCGCGCAACGGCGGCAGTCTTTTCGGGGTCCGGCCGCACTCCCTCAGCGCTCACAACGTGACCCAGAAATTTGAGCTCTTCGTAACCGAAATGACACTTCTGGGGCTTCAGGGTAAGGTCAGCCGAGCGGAGAGCGTCGAGGACAGCCCGCAGGCGCTGGAGATGTTGATCAAACGTTTCCGAAAAAACGACGACGTCGTCCAAGTATACAAGACAGCTTTGCCATTTGAGGCCTGTGAGGACGGTGTCCATCATCCTTTGAAACGTAGCCGGGGCGGAGCACAAACCGAAAGGAAGCACTTTGAATTCATAGAGGCCATCTGGAGTCACAAAAGCGGTTTTTTCGCGGTCCCGTTCATCTACTTCAAATTGCCAATAGCCGATCTTCAAGTCAATAGATGAGAAGTACTTAGCGCGCCGTAATCTATCCAGCGAATCGTCAATGCGCGGCAACGGGTAGACGTCCTTTTTGGTCACACTGTTCAGTTTGCGATAGTCGACACAAAACCGGAGAGTGCCGTCCTTCTTCCGAACGAGGACTACAGGCGAAGACCACGGGCTTTGGGAAGGTTGAACAACGCCATCATCAAGCATTTCCTGAACCTGGGTTTGAATAACTGCCCGTTCTTTAGCAGAAACACGGTAAGGCTGCTGTCGTATAGGGCGAGCGTCGTCATAGGTGATGATGCGGTGCTGCGTGATGGGTGTTTGACGAACCTTCGAGGAAGAAGCGAAGCACGGCTTGTATTCCTTCAGCAGAAGCTCCAAAGCCAGTCGTTGTTCCCGAGGCAGGTGGCAGTTTATGTCGACGTTTTCAAGGGAGGGCTCGTCAGTGCCGGCTGCCGCGGAAGCAAAACAAACAGGAGTATCGATAAAAGGTTCGGCAGAAGCAATATCGGTTCCTGCAAAAAGATGTCGGTATTCATTAGAAAAAATTTGTGACTAGCACCGCAGATCGGCCACTACGAAGCGTTAGTAGACTGCGAGCGGCACAGATGCCTTGAGTAAGCAGGAGTGAACAGTTAGCCTCGGCGACTGCTTCTGCGTCATGCAAGTCGTTGCAGGCGACTTCAACCAAAACACTGCTCCGTGGCGGCAACGTGACACTGTCAGCAGAAACTCGAAGGGCGGCACTGCGGTGGCAAGAGTCGGCGAGGTGGGTGGCTTGACTGGTCGAAAAGCTGATGATTCGGTGGCGGAGGTCGATCACAGCACCATACTCCCGCAGAAAGTCAATGCCGATAATGAGATCGCGGGAGCAATTGCACAGAACTACACAACTGATGACGAACGTAGATCCATGAATCTGAACGCGAGCCGTGCAAATGCCCTTTGGGGTAACGAGATGACCACCGGCTGTACGAAGATGGACCACAGAACATGGAGTAAGCACTTTTTTCAGAAGAGTCGCCAATTTATCACTGATAATTGAATAGTCGGCCCCGGTGTCCACTAATGCACTGACTCTGTGACCGTCGAGAAGAACAGGTATGTACAAAGAAACGGGGCTGTGTAGGTCGGATGACGGTGCCATCTGTTCACGGTCGGAACGTAGCGGCGGCGACGGGAGGTCTTCAGCGCAGCGACTCCCAGCGACCTCGCCCCCGAAGGTCGCCGGTCTCAGTTTTCCCGACGAGGGCTGGGCGAGCGACCCTGTGGTGCTCGCGAGGAGCTGTGGGGGTTCGGGGAAGAGCGCCTCGGAGACGATGAGCGCGGCTGATGCGGCGTGCGGGCTGAAATTCGCTGTTCCGCAAGGAAATCTTCAATGGCAGGGGGCCGAAGGCCAAACCGGGGTCTGGGAGAATCGGCTCGAAAGCCCTGCAGACCGAGACGTCGATAAGAGCAGTTACGGTAGAGATGTCCTGGTTCTCCGCAGTGAAAGCAGAGTGGCCGGTTATCAGGTGTGCGCCAGACATCGGCCTTCCGCAAGGGCGCTCGGCGATCGTCGAAATACTGGACTGGTGGCACTGAGGACCGCGGCTCAGGAGGCGTTACCGGAAACGATGGTGGCGAAACCGCAGCCGGGCGCCTCGCAATTTCAGCATAGGTGGGGCGGTGGCATTCTCCTGGTAGGGGAGGTGTTTCGACAGCAGGAGCCCTGAACGCCTGTTGCACTTCCTCGCGAACAAGAGCAGAAATCGAACCTAGCGCTGGCTGCGAAGGGCTGCAAAATTTCAGGACCTCTTCACGCACGATGGTGCGAATAAGTTCACGCAGATCGTCAGGGTGGCTCCCGGAGGTAGCAAACGATGCGGTGACAGCAGCAGCATGCACGGGCCGGTCGTAGGTCGCAGAACGTTGTTGCAGCACCTTTTCCATCGTTGTGGCCTCTGTAAGGAATGCAGCAACGGTCGATGGTGGGCTGCGCACGAGGCCTGCGAAAAGCTGCTCTTTGACGCCACGCATCAAATGCCGGAGTTTCTTGTCTTCCGGCATGGCCGGGTCAGCTCTTCTGAAAAGGCGCGTCATGTCCTCGACGTACATCTGGACACTTTCGTTCGGCAGCTGGATGCGAGATTGTAGTGCACGCTCAGCTCGTTCACGACGATCAGCGCTTGTGTAGGCCTCCAGCAGCCGACGACGGAACTCATGCCACGAGATTAAAACGTCCTCTCGGTTCTCAAACCAGGTGCGAGCACCATCCTCGAGGCTGAAGTAAACGTTCCGGAGTTTGGCTGCGTGGTCCCATTGGTTAAACGCAGCTACGCGCTCAAAATGAAGGAGCCAGTCCTCCACATCCTCAAGAAGTTCCCCACGGAACGTCTTGGGAATCCGCGGAGTCTGCAGGGTGTAGTGAGATGGCGCGGCAGCGGCAGTTTGCAGAGGAGAAGGAGCGGCTGTCTCCATGGCGCCGCTCTCTACTAGTCCTACCTCCGAAGGCAGTCCCTGGATCCTCCGACTGAAGCGGTGTACCGGGGTGTCGAGTGGTACAGGGCTGGCGCGACGGCTGCCTGGAGGGGTCTCTTGCATGGGCTCACGGGTACCCGGCACACTCCACCAAACTGTAACGTACTTGTTGACGAAGGGGGGCTTTAATAACAAGTGCGAAGACAGACAAGGCCACGCAAGCTGGGGCAGCAAGGGCGACAGATTCCACACGGCGCGAGCCCTACTTCGTCGTCGTCAGCAGCTATGCGCCACCTGGCAATGCTAGGTGGCAATATCGGTTACGTGTATAAAAACAGATTCAAGATCATTCACAAACTTACTGCGATCTGCATGGGGCGCTCTATAAACAACACCAACCATGACACCTTCAAGTTCAACAAATAGAAATTCCGAACTGCTACTGACGGATTCGTTAAGAAACGGACATTCGCAGTGTACAAGGGTCTTTTTAATGTACAAACCTACCCCTCCTCCTCGATTGTTCGAAATGCGGGGACGGGATAGAAATACATAATTGGGAATGTTATAGCTTTCACCGGGCATCAGCCAGGTTTCCGTAATGGCTATAACATCGTAAAGAAAGCTGTGCTCTGCTAGAAACGTACAAAGGCCGTCAAAATTTCTAGCTATGCTCCTTACATTGCAATGCAGTATGGTGCGTGATTCATTTGACGTGAAAAATTTATGAGTGGTTCGTACAGTCAGCATTTTGAGTGAACTAGACTATAAGGCCGAGGTCGGCCTCTGTAGAAATTCGGATCACTTCCGAGTTTTCTGCTTTTCGCGCCAAGATCCGGCCACGAGATACCCATGCATACTTCCAGTTGTGAAGTTTCTTCGCCGCTATAGCCCTAGCAAGCAACACTTTATACTCTGGGCAAAGATGTTCGTTTACGAACACGGATGTTGATCCAGAAATGCCAAGGTCCGATGTGATTAAGCGAGTTTTTTTTTGCCGACTCGAGCAGTTTATCACGGGCATCACTTGACCTGAACTTAACGATGATATTCGATTTGTTCCTGTCTTTTGTTGGCACTCGATGCACGAGGTCAATATCGTTCACCGTTATTTCTGCTCCAACTTTCGTGGCAAGAGCGGAGACAATGCCTGTCAGTGACTCGCTGTCAGTAGTAGGGATGCCTTTTAACTCAAGGTTATTTCTGCGACTGTACTGCTGAAGTTCAGTTAGCTCTGCTCTAGTACGCTGCGGCTGTTTCTAAAGGTCAGTGTTTTCATGCTTTGGATAATTCTGCTCTTCCTTAAGCTCGCTTATCTCCCGACTAGACTCGGCCAGTTCTTTCTTAAATTCTTCAAAACTTTCATTCATAAATTCGACTGATCCCCGCAGGGTGCCAAGCTCATGGTTCAGGTTCTTTCCCAAGGCTTCCAACTTGCTATTAAGCTTCACAAGAAAACTTCCACCTTCTTTCACAGTAGTTGGAGCCTTGTCGAATAGCTTTTCACTCTTTTCTTTCGTGTTAGACGGGGTACCGGACCCTTCATCATCACTCATTGCTTTAGGACGACCCAGGCACAAACTACAAAATGTGTGTACAAGCAAAGAGTATTACAGACCTGTAATACGAAAAGTAGGATGAGCGTCCGGCCGATGCGTTCGTGCCTGAATCGTCCTCAGCAATGGTTCGTCCAGGACCAGGAGTTCAGCTTTTATACGCCCCGCTGCATCAGTGCGCCACAGTCGGAGAGCTGGAGTATGCGCACATGCGCCGACGCAGTAACCACAGGGCCCGGTGTTACGAAGTTAGTAGAAGCCAGCAAGTTGCATTGGCAATCGTTGGCACGTGTTGGCGAACCGGGAAGCCGCGACGGTGATCCAGACAGCCGGGCCAACTGTAATACGAAAAGTAGGATGAGCGTCGGGCCGATGCGTTCGTGCCTGAATCGTCCTCAGCAATGGTTCGTCCAGGACCAGGAGTTCAGCTTTTATACGCCCCGCTGCATCAGTGCGCCACAGTCGGAGAGTTGTCCAAACGCCATCGCGAGCGGCCCCAACCTTCACTCTACCAGGAAAAGATACTAAACACAAATCGCCCAGAACATTTCTATCGACGAACAAGAAAAGGTTAATTCAACGGAGCCGGCAGCTTGGGGTGTTCCCTAAAGGCAGACGCTTCGCGCTAGCGAAAAGTTAGAGCGTTCGAGAGAACAAAATAAAAAGAAACACCGCCTGTAGAAATCTCACACGAGTAACCCGCCCTTGCAGAAATTTTTTTTTCAAGCTTTTTTCTTTCCACCCACCGCCGCCTTCTCTGCTTTTCCTGGGTCCGGTCGCAACAAAAAACATGCTCATCCCTGGTTTTTCTGCCGGCCTTTATTGCTTCCCCAAGGGCTCCTCTGTGTCTGTCCTGTCCTTCCAGCCCCCTTCATGGTGCGGATGCGACTCTATAACCCACTAAGGAACATTTTAAGCCTCCCTCCCGACCACACTCCCTCGCGACGCTTCCATGAAGTGGAGAGGAGGCTCCGATTCTACTTGTTCACTGTGCCCGGTCACTGTGTGGTGACGTTGTAGAAGTGCTCCCCGGCCTTTTCCTGCGTTGCTTTGGAACAGGTTTTTCTTTTGTCCAGCGGTTGGGTTGAGTGTGAGGCGATGAAGGGAGCTACGAAACCACGCTCGCACTCTCTCGTCCTCGTTGAATTTGTGTTATACAGTTTTTTGCGCGTTTCATCGTGTGGCCTTGATCAATCCATGATCGAGGATGACATCGGCTTCCATGCGTACGTCCCGTGCAAGTATGGTGGAACCCTATTGTCCTTGTCTCAATGATGAATGATTTCATTCCGGAAAACGTGAGTGGTGAACAGTAATATTTACTGACATTTGAGCGGTGGAGGCCACAGCGGTTAAGACGGATTTTATGACGGAGACGTCGTGCTGCTAGGACGTAAGAACGCATTTCAAATCACTTTGTTCTCTACGTACTGCCTTGGTCTCGGTGATATGCTCGGCGTCAACAGAAACGTTCTAACTGTTCAGTGTCTGTTTAACTAGCAATTTGTAGATTGCACTGCGTAGAGGGACGAAATACCGCAAAATCTTCTTCCAGTTATATACCGAAATTGCTTGTCCTTCATGATACCATGACTAAAATTAGTTTTATGGTTTGCATTCTTTCTTTACAGAGGCATATGATGTATACGTGCGAGAGCAATCAGGGATAAGCGTCCTGAGAGGGAGCGGCTCAAGGCCTTGAACGAACATCCCGCATCGCATCAATGCTGCGGAATGTGCCGTATATAAAGGAGGATGACCACACAAGCATTGGGATCCTCCGAAAATCTGTTTACACACCAACAATGTTACGACAAAGATTTGCAAAACATTTTTGATACAAACACGAAAGGCGTGAGGTGCATTCACGATAATCAGCATTGTAAATGCGCAGGGCCATGCGTCATGAGACGCCGGGCCCTGGCTTGTTTGTGCTTGTCTGGGCCCACGAGGGCCCGCAGTTAAGAGCCCCGTTAGTGCTACTGGGGTATGCATTTGAGATTATTGTATACAGGTCCACCTCGGGAATGATATTCTAATTCGTTCGGCAAAGTGGGCAGCAGATATGGTGGCACCCAAAGATTCGCGTTTCTGCAAGGACGCAGCCCGCAGCCTTTGGACGACTCCACATCTCCTGGAAAGGACCGTGACAGGGCAAGCTTGCCGTCGATACCTGAAGTCAGAAGCCTCCAAACTGGGCAGAAAGCCAATGACGCCTGAAAAGCCACAAGCAATTGGCCGCAAGTTGCATGTCACAGTGCTCCATGCATTATGTCGTGTACTAGCGATCACAATTTCTTTTCTGCAGGTGTTTTTGACTACTTCATTGGCCAGCACCCTGTAGAGACCCCAGCGCCGGTAGATCGTCGGAAAAAGTTAATTTAATTAGTTAATTAGTTAAAGTTAATCTACCCTCCTAAGTTAATTTATTACCTCAGTGAGCTTGTTGAAGACATGCGAAAAAAATAAACATCTTTTGGAGTTTTCTGATACATTATAATACTCACCAAGCTAACAATGCTTGGTGAAAGCTGGGAGCAAATAACACAATTGCACATCAACTGCAATGCGAGAAGCTGATAACCTCAGATTACCAGTTTCTGAGGCTTTGTATATTGCTGCATTTGGTATGTACACTTATGGCACTTGTTGGAGAAAGGTCCCAGTGTTTGTGCAGATATAGTACAAGTGAGATATATTTGAAGCATTTTATTCCTGCCTTTATCCTGTGATGCAGGGCCCTCCTGTATAATACATGGCTAACCTGTACAATACAGGGCTGTCCTGTACAAAACAGGATGCTCCGGTATTCCGGTATCGCAAATCTTGTAAAATAATTCGGTATGCGGTTCCAGTTTAAAATTCATACCGGATTTTTCAGTAGGATAGTTTGTCCTAATGGAGAGAACGTGAAGCTGCGTAGGGAAGCAGATGTCGAGAAGCTTCAAGATCGCAACGTTTTTCTACTTGAGGCATTTGACGGAAGATAAAGAGATCGATTCGGTGCACAAGCAACAGAGCAGTTCGTCCTAATGGAAAAAAAACGTGAAGCTGCCTCGAGAAACAGATGTCCAGAAACTTCAAGATCAATGGTCGAGTTCGAGAGGACGTGGGAGGCTCAAGTCAGCGATGAGCTGATGGACTCAGGTGCAAGCCTTCGGTGGTTCGAGACAGCAAGCTACTGAAAGGAACCAGGCGTCCACATCGAAAGTGCACAGCAAGAACCAGGCGACCAAGTCGAGCAAGTTCCACGGCGGTGAGTTACTGAGGGACCAGGATCAACTCGTGCGCGTCTACCTTCCCAGGAGCGTACTGTCATCAAACCGTGTGCTACAGAAGTCCGGCCAACGCAGCATCGAAAGATTTAGGACGCCTTTTTGCTTTCTCCGAAGTTGTCATGTCGGTGTAGTCATTGTACGCTGTGGGTAGATACAATGAATAATAGAAGGATGGATGCCGCAGGGAATGGTCTGGAGCCTAACGGGCAACTTGCATCAGCAGAGCTAGAGCCATCGACAGAGCAGGCACTACAAAATATGACACAAGCCTTGTTGGTAGAAAAGGAGCATAGGGTTCAATTCCGAGAAATTCAGAAGTTAAAGGTCCAAACTGAGCAGCAAAAAATAAAACTGACTCAGATGCAACTTCAACCACTAGCTGATGCGCAACATGAAAGAGGTCAGGTCCAAAGCTGGGCGATTATGCAAAATAATTGAAAGCGGCGCTGGCGTTTATGCGAGAAAGGGATCCTATGGGCAGCGCGTGGTTCAAAATTTTTGAGGCAACGATGGAAACCCTTAATATTCCGGAAGAAATCCGTGGGGCTATTCAAATGCCAGTCCTGACTGAGAAAATGACGGTGTTTTAGCCAGTCAATCAGATGTAAGGGTTATGCCATACATGGAGCTTAATGAGAGCGTTTTAATAGAGCTCAGAATGACTCCGAACGAGCACAAGTTGTTGTTTATGGCGGTACGCAACGAACAAGGTCACTCAAGGCATCAGGTAGCGAACACTCTTGAGATTATGTTCACTTACTGGGTTAATAGCCTAGAGGTCGAATGTTTGGAGGATTTGAGAGATTTGATGACAGCAGATCCTTTCAAACAATTGCTGCCAGACGAAATCAGGTACTATGTCATTGAAAATCAAACCCAGACCTGGGTCACCGCCGATGAAATAGCCAGATTAGCGGAAATGTTCGGGGAAAGCCGACGGGTAGGCAAACCGCGGTAGCGCTTCGAAGGTTTTAAACCATCGCAGCAATGAGGGAAGCAACGGGAAAAGCAGCCGCCGACTCGAAGCCCTAACACTCGCAGGAAAAATAGACGTGCAGGTTTGAAATGCTTTCGCTGCAAGAAATATGGGCACATCTCTGTTCATAGTCGAAATGCACAGCAAAGGAAGGACGCAACAGATTCCACAAGGAACACGAGCGTGCTAGTGGGTCGAGCGGAAATGCTTGTCCCCGATAAACTAGACTCCGAACCGGAAAGGAAGAGAGAATCCAATCGAGCGGTTGATGCAGATTCCCTTGCTTGGGTAAAGCTGGAAATCGGCGATAGCCATGCAGAAGCTTGTGTGGACTTACAGGCAGGAGTTACAGTATTGAGGGCAGGGACGTCACCCGCATCGTGTCGAGAGGTGTGCTCCGGTAAAATAAAACTGAGAGGCGCTTTTGGACAGATAGTGGATGCAGACCTAATGTATGTACCTATGTCCTTAGTACCGGAAGGAGAACAGCCAATCGGCAGGTGCCAGTGCTATCGGCTGTAACCGCAGAGCTAAGGTGTAGGTGCTTTGCTGACACCCGAAACTCATTCACTGCTTCAAAGAACCCAAAAACAGCAGGCGGCATATGCAGAAGAGAGGGATGTTCTTGAACGAGAGGTGAGCTCTACACACGGGGTGGATTAGGACAAAACAGAGGCCACACTCGAGCTCCAGACAGATGATAATGCGGAGCCGATATTCGCCTCATCTCTTGCTATAGGTCAGGAACGAGCAGCGTTCGAAACTACATCGAGGGCTCAAGATTTTAAGGTGGAGGAGCGAGACGTTATATCGTTACGAGAACCGTGGAGACAGGCAGGAATATGGTTGTGCGTGAGGAGTTACGTTTCCATGAAAAAATGAGAGATGGAAGGATGTACAAACAGCTAGTGCTCCCAGAATCTCGATGGCGTCAAGTGCTGGAACTGGTGCATGACAGACCAAGCGGTGGGCATTTTTTGGAGAAGAAAACCAAGCAGTGGATTAGAAGTGCATTCTTTTAGCCAACAATGGTAATGGATGTGAATATCCGCTGCCGCAGCTGTCACACGTGTCAAATGTTTTCACGTGCAAGTGCTAAAGACCAGGTGCCAAGAACAGCGCTAACTACACCAAAAGATTTCAAAGAGGAAGATGAAGCCCTCAGACTTGAAAAAGGTCAAGTCGGTAAATTTCAGCCAAAATTGAGGGGACTAGCTTTTATAAAGGAGACGAAGCGAGATAACAACTGTGTGATTGACACCGACGAAGGAAGCAGATGGGTGCATGCGCACAGGATGCGGCCCTACGTAACAGGAACCCAGAAGGTGGGGGTTGTTTTTGACTCGGATGGCGGGTTTGGTGAGGTGTATGAGACCCGTTATCGCATGATGAAAAACCGATCTCTAGAGTTGGAAATCTTCAACGGTTCGTTGATGCGGCAACAGGCACTAGTTGCATTCTTGAGCAAGAAATTGAGCCGAAAATTCAGGCAGTTTTGACGAGTAGCGCGCACAGAGGGAGTTGCTTTGCCAGCAAGTTTTTATAAAGGGCATGCAGTTTGATGAAATGCTGATAAAATTTCTTTGCCAGCAGTTTGCAGGATAACGACTTCTTAGAATTCCTAAAAAAAACTACTGTAGGTATTACTCAAGCTGCACTGCATGTCTTTCACCAAACACGGAGAACAAAGAAGATCTCTGAAAACCTAACTAGTCAGTATTAGTTAACCTGCCGAGAATTTAGAACATTTCTGCTTTTTTGTGATACGGTCACACTGCTTTAAGATGACGCAAAAGCACAGGAAGCACAGGTATTTTCCCCAGTATTGCAGATGGGTGGTTTCATCCTGGTCCTCTCTAGCAATGTCCGTTCCCAATACGTTTCCATGATTTGGCCGATTACATGCGGTGCTTGGGTGTATTATTAAATAGTTAACTGTTTATCTACTACTGTTATGCTCCTTAGTTATTGAGACAGGTGTAGTCCACTGTAATTAACATCCATACGAGCTTTTAGAGTTTTGAAAATGCTACCGTAGGCGCTTTGGCCCAACACATTTTGTCTATCGCCGTGACCCGTGCACTGCAGAGGCTGCTTTGCGTGAAAGCTTCTCGAAAGCTCATGCATTTTGGCGCGATTTAGCCAAAATTTGTTTGGCCACCGTGCTGAAGGTAACCCCAATTTCAAAATTCTGAGAACTGTTGTGGGTACTTATTACCGTGCGCTTCATAGCTCTTAATATTTATGGAGCCTAACAGTAATAGTTAAAAAGTTGTTGGCTATTCAATATTATTTAATAATTCTCTTTGTTAGCACACCTTAGCTCCACTTTGATATTCTACACTGCTGACAATGCTATGCCAGAAAAAGTGCTCTGCTAACTCTAAATGGCCAGACTTACAAAAAGTGTTTCACCTATCTCTTTGCACAGCTTTTAAAGAAGGCTTTTTGAAGACCACACTTGCAGTCTTGTAGCTAAGTCCTCTTGTCAAAACGATAGGTATCTGTCTGAAAATCCCCCTCCACTCTAGTTGGTTTTGTTTTGCGCTGTTTAGAATACGCTCTACCTAGCTTGTCTCTAGTCGTTGGAAAATATTGGGTGTTTGGTAGTTTGACCGTGACATCGCGGACATTAAGCAATCTTTTGCCTGTCGCTTTGATCCTTTGGAGTCGCGTGTTGCTGCATTAGATTTTTTGCCGACGGCCGAAAATTCCAATCTAATTTGCGATTTACACGCTGAAATTAACTCTCTAAATTTCAGAGTAACACATCTGGCGCAAAACAATGATGACCACGAAAATCGCTCTCGGAGAAATAACATTATAATACACGACATTTCGGAAGATCGGAACAAAACCGCTGACACATTGTTGACTAGCATCTCATCTGTATTTACTACAAGTTGAAGATTAGCAGCGCCAGTACTGAGCGCTTTCACAGGCTCGGTGCAGCTCGCAATGGTTATCCTCGTCCAGTTGCTATGAATATTTCTAACTTCAACGACAGAAATATGTTTTTAAAAACGAGGGCTCTGCCTTCTTCACTAGAGGAGATTTTTCTGCAAGGGTTAAGTCCATTGGGAAAGAAATATGCGTTGCATCAGTGTCTTTTCGTGAGAAGGGTTCTTTCGTGAAGTTCAGTTTCGATCCTTCCTTCATTGAGAAGGCTCGTTACAATTCGGATGAAAGTTCCAATTAGTTGGTAAAAGCACATAATGATCCTGCTTGTTCTGGGCCTGCATCCTTGACTGCCTCATCCCCAACTCTCTCACATAGCTATGGGCGACAGATAAGCTGGTCGTCTTAAATACTGACGCTCGCAGCATTGATAAAAAAATTTCAGATTTACTGTCCCTTATTTCTGTTCACTCCCTCCCCCCCCCTTATTATTACCATAACTGAGACCTGGCTACGTAATGGAATTTGCGACTCTGAATTCATTCCACCAGGTTTTGCTGCCGTGCGCTTAGACTGAAGTTGCAGTACTGGTTGCGGTGTGGCATTGCTTATCAGATTGAATTTACGATTCTCAGTTTTACCTTCTCCCCGTGATACAGGATCCTTGTGGTGCGAAGTTTATGTAAACAATTATAGTATTCTAATCAGTGTTATGTATCGTCCACATTACTCTTCCGTTGGTATCCTTCATGCTGTCGCATATTTCATGAGCAAGATCAACATTACATCATCAAGATTTATCTGCATGGGAGACTTCAACACCCCTGGCATCCACTGGCCATCGTTGGCTGCATTTGGTCGTGATATTGCAATTTTTAAAGTACATCCCTTTATTGTTTGGAATAACTCAGGTTGTATCGAGTGCTACTAGGCAAAATTCCACCTTCGACTTAGTTTTTCTAAGCGCTACTTTGGCCCAAAATGCCTTCTCTTGTGAAGTAATTCATGGGTTCTCACTCCATATAGGCGTGTTAGTTTCACTCTCTTGTCCAATCGCCAAATCACCATATTTTTTTACTATTTTTTTCACTTCATTCGTGCTGACGACAATTCCATTATCGATGTTTTAGCTGATGATTTCGATACGTTCTTTGCTTTCTCATCAAGCCAGGACGTCAATTTTCTTGCTAATTACTTTAAATATCTTGCCAATGATTGCGTCCAACGCTTGGTTCCTATTAAAACCAAGAAAAGAAATACTAATCTTTCTTAGATGACACGAGACATTTTGCATTTATCTCGACGCGTTCGTAGCCTAAGGCGTTCTAGGAGAAGCAACGTGCCCATAACCTTGGACAGATTTTACAAGGCAAAAAAAGAACTTAGTCTTAAGTTGCACATGGCCAAAGATTTCTTTTCTGGTGTCCACCTGAGCGATCTGTTAAGAACTAACCCCCGAAAATTTTGGTCATTCATCTTGCCTTCCATCCATCTTCCCCCACTCACCAATATAATTTCTTCTCCAACAATCAGTGATGTTGTGGTAAACACTGATGGCATTCTAAAGATTGTATTAAACCTCGACGTTAAGAAACGTACCGGTCTAGATAGAATATACAATGCGTTCCTGGTACGTTACAACATGTGGTAACCGAAATACCTGACCATCATATTCAATAAGTCCTTGTCATCTGCTACTGTCCCTTCTTCACGGAAATCAGACAAAGTGCTCCCTCTTTATAAACCCAGTGATGGGCAGTGCTTGTCGAACTATAGACCGATTTCTTTGACATCGCTGTCAAGCAAAATGTTGGAAAATGTCATTCAGAAACACATCACACTTTTTCTTGAATCCAATAATTTGCTATCTAACGTTCAGCATGGGTTTAAGCTCGGCTTTATTACGGTAACACAATTAACAGAGTTCACTCATGTTATTTCTCTTAAGTTCTATGTCGGCAACCAAGCTGATGCCACTGTTAAAGATTTCTCGAAAGCATTCGATACTGTTCTGCATTCAAAACTTCTTGCTAAACTAAATGCTGAACTAAACAATGCTTACTTGGTTGATTGGATATTTAGCTTTCTCTCACCTAGTTCCCAGTTCGTATCTTATAATTCTTCTCATTCTGCTGCTGTTGATGCAACGTCAGGACTGCCTCAAGGCTCCGTTCTTGGACCGCTACTCTATTTAGTATATATAAATGACCTGCCACAAAACATTTCTTCTAACATTCGTCTTTGCGCTGATGACTGTGTTTCATACAAAGTAATTAATGGCCGCAATGAACATCGTCATCTCCAAGAGTTGTTTGCTATGTTTTGTAGTTGGTGTAGAACCTTGCAAATGAGAATTAATTTCAACAAAACAGTCCTCATGTCTTTTTTTAACAAGTATTCTGTTTCCCTTTTTAGTTACTCTTTCAATGGCCGTGCGGTAGATATCGTTTCACAGTATAAATATCTTGGTGTCATTTTCACGCATAACATATCATGGTCTAATCACAATGATTACGTATGTACTAAAACACTAAAAAAAACTAGGTTACTTACGACGCACGCTACCGAATTCACCAAAGCACACAAAGCTACCGTTGCATAAAACTGTAATCCGCCCTGTTCTTGATTACGCAGCTGTAGTGTGGAACCCGTACAAGCAGTTTGAAATTAACATGTTAGAAGCATTTCAGATAAAAACTGCGCGTTTTATATGCCGTCATTATGATCGCTATTTCTCACACTCTTCTACACTTCTTTCATTGAATATAAAAACGCTCTCCTCCCGTTGCCACACTGAATCCCTAATATTCTCCCATTGTATCGTCAATCCGTCGGTAAGGCTCTAAGATAAACATTACATTAATTTTGCACCATAATCATCTACAATAAGTCATGACGAGCTAAATTTTATACCGTATTCTGCGCATACTAATTTGCTCAGACTCAGTTTTTTCCCCGTTCAAAAGAAGCCTGGAACTTTCTACCTGGATGCAATCGTTCATGTCCATTTCAAAGTTTTGTAATTGCCATCAAAGACGCATAATAGCTGAATATTCCTAAACTGTCGTTAACAGTACCTTTCTTGTTTGATATTTCCTTTGTGAGTTGAACTTTATTTAAGTGCTCACTTTGTACATCTTGCAGTATTTTTTCTACCTTGTTGCGTTTTTGCATTTTGCGTTTTCCCACTCCTGGCATAGCGCATATACTTGGGCTGCAGTATATAAAAAATAAATAAATAAACCGACCATTATCGAATCGAACAAACTAACAATGACTACTCCTTCTTGTGCTCTGTTATTTTTGGTGTGCCGCTGGGCAAAGTGCTCGGTTCTCTTTTATTATTCAATTATATTAATGACCTTCCAAACAACATTTTCTCATTTACCACCTTAGTCGCAGTTGTGTGATCTATCGCCCTTTCAGCAACATAACCGATGTCAACGCACTTCAACCGATTTTGAAAACGTCCAAATTTGCTTCAAAAAATTGCTCATGTCTTTAAATACCGCCAGTTTGGGATTACCCGGCGCAGGCTTTATTGCCACCGTCAAGACGGCAGCGACCATTCTGGTCTCAAGATAGAGGGGTGACAGGCGACGGGCAAAGTGTTTGAGGCGCAACACGTGGACGATGTGGATGCCACTACAGCGACGGTCCGCAACAAGTAATGCGGGAGCACCGCGATAGTTAACGGAGGACGTTTGTTCAAGCACTGTATAGGGATCAATATAGCGGCTCATAAATTTTTAACACAGCCCTGGAGTGCGCACCGGTGTCCAGAGCAGAACCTGAACTCCACGGGAAAAAAAAGCGGCACGAATGGGTAAGGCCATTGCGGAGCTTGCAGGAGGTCTGGGAAGCTTCTGTGTTCAATCGGGCAGGTTCACGGCATTGGGCGAGGCGGGAAGTGAATTGTTCGTGGATGGGTAGTGAAGAAGGGAAGGGGACAGAAAAGGTAGATGCCTTCATGACGAAGGCAGGGGTTTGCCTAAAACAAAGAAAAAGGGCAAGTAACGGGTCGTTCGTTGCAGCGCAGTATTGCAGGCAAAAGCAACAAATAGGAGCTCTTAGCCCCAGGCCGTATGGCCAGGTTGAATATTAGTGGAAAGCATGTTCTAAAAGGTTCGATGGAAGCGTTCTGTGAGGCCATTGCTCTCAGCGTCGTAACGGATGTTGTTTGGTGGCTGGTATTCCAGACATGAAGGAAAGCCTTGCCCCGGTCGCAGAGGTGACCACGAGGGGCTCCGTGGCGCAGAACAATAGCGTGCAGAGAAAAATAACCTATCTCTGCAGCGGAGCCTGAGGGAAAGCTAACAAATGGAAGCATGGAGTCGCAGTAGGTTTGGTTAGGTTGAATTCAGCATTCAGCACGTTTCCTCGCCTTTCGTAGACGTTTTCATCACAAACATTGATGACTCAGAACTTATATCGGGAGGGGAGTCGTAAGAGCACATATAAGTTACCACTTTCTGATACCATACCTTACCCCTTACTTGTCTCTCACGCTCGAAGAACAACAAGATATTCGCGTAAAATTAACCGAGAATTATTTCAGTCTAGATACACAGATACACACACAGTCTAGATTGGCTCTGAAGCAGTATTAATTGTTCAAGCTTTGTGCAATATTTAGGTCCTATGACACTTGAGAGCGCGTTTCTAGCGAGAACTGGGACAAATGAAGTTTAGAACTTTGGAGCCAGTTATAATGGCAACTTCTGTGATATTTACGCGCTTGAGATACCACCGATCAAGCAAGTCCTAGACATAATCTTTACTGGACTTGATCTTATCTTTAGGCTCAAATTTCTGCATGGAATTTTTGCGTGACAATTACCGGCTGTAAAGGTAAAGATTTCGCATGAAGGTGGTGAAAGATGGGAACTGTCTAATTACCGAGATATTGCAATTTTGCATGTTTTTTTTTGTAAAGGTCGGAAAAAGTATTCCATTCTTCAGTGGCGAACATCGAGTAATCACGCTGGCGCAATTTTTGTTTATGAAAGGGCACCCTACCGAGGCGGCCCTCTTAACACAGACGGAAGTAATGTCAGACGTGTTTGAGCGAGAAATATGCGCATGAAACATATTTATCGACCATTACACGGCCTTATACACCGCCCATAATGACACTCTTTTATTAAATTTAAATCCTTACGGTTTCTGTGACGTTTTCTTCAGTTGCTAAAAACCTACCTTTAATGCAGCCACCAGCAGTATGTTATCAATAATCGTTCGTCCGATGTGATAAAGGTTCGTGCAGGACGAGTACTACGGCCATGAGGCAATGTGCTTGAACAAAGCCTTTTTTTTCGAACTCCATTGTGAAGTATTTGTGCTGAAAAGGTCTTCCCAGGACAAATATTCAAAGAAAAGACGTAGTTTCAACCACCACTGTTTTCTCCACTCGCACTAAAACCTTACTTTTCTAACCAAAATCAGATTAGATCCCCGCACAAAGAACCCTTTAGTGAAGAAAGACACTTCGTTTTGTTGTCTCGTTTCTAAGAACTAAGAAGGGTTTTCCAGCCACGTTTAGGTAACTGCAACCGTTATTTCTCATACAAGGGAGACTGTCTAGTGTTCCTTTGTATTGGACTTAACAAGTGCGCGTTTATTTTTGTGACGCACACCCACCGCAGCTACTCTTTGACCATTATTTGCTTTGGCGCTTCCATATTTCAGAGCCTCTATATATAATTCTTTGCCATTGGTTTTCTCTGCGGCACGTGGGATTTCACAGGCCTGCGAATCAAACAATCCACGCGATCCATCGTAGCTTTTCCCATTTTTTATTTGCTGTTGGGCCGGTAACAATTCGTTTTCATGCCTTTGCTGCGTTTTGTCCACCAGCTAAGGACATCAAACTTCCTGTTCGGTATATGCGGCCAACAGCATTCCTTTGTCCTTGCTTAATGAAAGGAGGGTGAGGACGGTTTCGTGTGATGGGCGGTTCGGTCTCGAAAATGTACTGCGCCACAATTATCAAGACACTAATCTTCAGATCTAAAACTAAGTCATGTCATGAAAGCCATACGTCAGGCCTTAGGCGTTGGAATTGTTGCGGATTTTGATTTGTGAGTCCAGTGCTGCAGTAACTCAGTAAAAACAAATTAAAAAAAAAAACGACTTCGAAAGAGGCATTGACAGATTATAAATAAAGGCGCTTTCAGAAGACGGGACTGAGGACGAGACAGACTCCTACACCTCCTTCTCAGTCGTGTTTTCAAACAGCAGAGCGATTTCTTTTCCGTCAATAGGTACCAGCCAGCCGTATTATCCCTCTTCTTATAAAAAAATTAGGAGTCACTTTGGCGACTAAAGTGGTGCAAGGCGAAAGCCTTAGTACAGCATTCTGTCACGAATGTGGTTGTGAATGATGATTCAAGTGCTGCCAGCGAATGACGCGTCCATTGGCTGTCTGCGTGTGTTACTGATGTCTGGTTAACATGTTAAGCTTCGCCTGTAAGAGTGGAACGCGACAGCGTCTTGCAACGCTGCCAGGGAGTCCACAGAACGCCATCGCCAATTCGGCTGTACGCCTTGCTGGACGGTAAATTTATTTTTTGAGGAAAGGAAATGTATCTCTCTCGCATATCTGGGTGGCCACCTGCACCTCGCCGTAAGGGAAAGGGGGAAGATGGGAGTGAACGAAGACGCCGTATTAGCTAGACGCGCCTTTGTTCATTCCAAACCATTCAGCTGGCATTACGGAGTGGCTAGCGTGCTCGTATCGCACTCCGGAGACCCTGGTTCGATTCCCCAACTCGACCAATTTCGTTCTCGGTTTTATTGATTTATGCGGTCTAACTAGAAAGGTTAATTAGGCTATTTCATATTTATGTTATTGTATTTCTATCCATCGTGTTCTGTCATTCACCTGTCAATTGTTGGAACTGTCTAGGATGTTCGACACAACGTATATGAAACGAGCAACGTCGAACTGAGTGGGGAAGTGCGTGGTGGTGGAGCGAACGCGGTTTCGTACTTATCTGTTTTTTTCAGCAGCGTCTTCTTCCGCGGACGCTGTTGTCGCTGCGGCGCGCGTCTTTCTTTTCTTTTCCTCTTTCTTCTGACCTCTTCATTCTCCTCTATCTTAATTAGGCTAATTGATTAATTAAGCAATTAACTAAACTCAGTCCAACTTAGTTGGAGCATCACTGTACGATCCCTTTGATTGGTTGCATGGTTACCCTCCAAAGTACAATTGGCCCCGTTTGAAATTCGCGCACTGTGACGTCACGAGCATTTCGACCAATTGAAAAGCGTGACATTTTCTGTCGACAACTCCTGCTTACAACGATGAGGCATTAAAGGCTTCCGCCTTAAAAACTCTCCGCAACATTGCCTTACTGCTCACTTCAGAGCGTTAGCTGCAGGAGCTTCAAGTCCCTACACCTGTGTGCCCTGAAAGCGTGTAGGTAATGATGATGATGATGATTAAATAACTTTATTTGAACGCGCCAAGGAACCACAGCGCGCAGAATAGTTGAATACTGACCGCCGTTATATTCCTCCTCGTTCCGCAGGTTAGGATCTCTTGGTATCCAGCGGCGTCCAGGTGTAGATGGATGACTTTTTTTTGGTCTTCTTCGTTCTGGCTGGGCATTTTTGGCTGGCATTCAGGACTCTATATTCCTCTGTGGTTCGTTCACACCAGGTCCAAATCATGTGAATCGGATCTGCAATTTCGTTGCTGGGTTTACAGCTCGGGTCATGGATCACGGGGTGCCATCAGCTTAGTTCTAGTAGGTTGGTTAAAACTACCAGCTTGCAAGTTTCTCGATATGACCTCTCCCTCTTTCCTGATGCCTTTGGCTGCTCGAGGTAGTTTCTGCCTTCCTAATCTGTGATGACTAAGAATACCTTTGTATGTATTCAGCTCCGCTCTCGCCTGATGGGGCTCTCTCTTCGACGAGACATCACTGTGTGCGTCCTCAGTCAATGTAAGCGCTATCTCATTTCATCCCAGGCCCTTGTGGGCCTTAGTCCTGATTAGGTTAATTATCTCTGATATTGTCGGACCGGCAGCCAGAATTTTGACTGCTTCGAGGAACACCCTACGTGCTTTGTAGTTTCCGATGACTGATTTCGGACTCCGTTATAATCACCCTTACATTAGCCACTGCGCTGCACACAACTCAACAAACGGGTAAAGTTCAAATACTAACATAGCAGATATTTCCTTTCGCGGAATTTCCCTTTGAAGACGCCAGGAGCGCGCTCTGCCTCATACATTTTCAAATACTTTTTAGGTTTACAGCCACCTTCGCTATACGCGGTAGACAGTTTTTTGAAGCCAAAGCTTCAATACAGGACATCCGGCTTCGATGTCCTTCCTTTCCGTCTGATCTCATGGCTTAAACAAAAAAGAAGTGGTCAAGAGTTAAGACAGAAAAGGAGGTCATCGAAGCTTTTCACATCGTAAAAAATGGTGAAAAATGTGCCAGCACTCCGTCTATTTCGCTTTCGCTCAGCGAAATCTCGTTTTTAGAAGGTCACCTATGATTCTTTCACTTGCGTTCTTAGATGTACTTCAAGGCCGTAAATGTAGCTCTTTCTGGATTGATGTTAACGTTTACACTTAGTCTGCGTTGCCCTCCATGTCATGGTTGTTTTTCCATCCCCCACTTTTTTATATGGTTCTAATTTTCACCTTTACTCTTGTTGTTTGTTTCCATGCCCTCATGCCGGTTTTTCTATATGTCACGCCATGTTTATATCGCCTTTTTATACTTTTTTTACTCTTGTTGTCAGTAGCGAATACTGCATTCCCACTTCGAGTATTTCTCATGCTCCTTACTCTGGCTGATTGTTAGGTTCCTTACTAGTTTCTAATCGTTTTCTTGACAATGTGTTCCTGGGGACGTGCTGACTGAATGCTTTCTGGTTTATCGGCCTTCCTGAAACGCAAATTTTGAGCAATGTGGTCTAGATTTTAATCACGCCTCGTGTGATTGACAATAATGGTTATGCGCGTAGGCTCACCCCATATATGGCGTTTGCTTCTCGGTCTCAAATAAACAGTTGGAAGTCTGCGCCTGGGTTGTTGTCTGTGTTTCCACGTTCTCCTGTTCTGTCCCATTCGCGCAGTACTAATCTTTTCTGCATTGAACCAACTAGCCCGCAAAAACGTTATACTTCTTTAACGTGCCCTGACATCGCACAGAATACGGGCCTCTAATATTTCGCCTCGATCAACATACGGTCACCACGACCGAGTTCGAACCCGAGTCTTTCGGGTCAGCAGCGGAGCGCGGTAACCACTGAGCAACAACGGCGTATTCGCGTTGTAAAAGATTCTACGAAAGCCTAAAACAGTAATAAACCTATTCTTAAATATTTTAGTCCATAAGAAGGAGTAAAAAGGTGCGACTAAACAACTCTGGGTGGGGCAAGATGTGCAAGACCGTCAAGCCTTCATCGACTCCCAGTAATTTGGACGAAAATAATATAAATAACTCCACCTCCTGAAGTAGCTAGAAACGGAAAATCTACACGATGCAAAGAAAAGTGTGAAGAAGCCGTAGAAATGATTATTTGGGAATAAACTTGTGGTGGTCATAAAAGTGTTAGCTATTATTGGTGCGTCAGGCACAGCCCGGTTGTCTGAAAATTCTGCGGGTGGTTTATTTATTTATTTATTTATTTATTTATTACATACTACCGGTCCTTTCCGGAACTAAGGTAGGAGTGAAAACATTGCATGTATAGTGACCGAAATACCAAGACAAACTGGTACAAAGAAACCCTTCAAAAATAAGCTTACTAAGTACTACACAAATAGTCATAAAGAAGAGACGTAAACTCATCAAGAGATTCCACAGACACCACGTCATCAGGTAGCCGATTCCAGTCATGTAAGGTCACCGGAAAGAAGGAATATTTAAAGCATTCTTTAACAGCATGGAATTCTTTGACATATCGAGTGTGTTTATTAAGTGTTATGTAAGATGTGCACTCCTTTATATAGCATTGTTTACCTACCCCAACTGTTTCATTCATTATGTTATAAAAGACGCAAAGTCGTTTATGTTTTCCTCGAACAGAAAGAATCAGTAAGATTGCTTTATGGTTCAAAGGAGATACTGAATCTTTCCTCCGAAAGCGGGAGGATATGAAACGTAATGCGCGTCTCTCAACATGCTCCAGTTCCTGTACTAACATTTTGCTTTTCGGGTCCCACACCTCGCATGCGTACTCCAGCAAGGGGTGCACCAACGTTCTATAAGCAATAAGTTTTGTTTCACTTGAAGCAAACTTTAGTGTTCTCCTGATTTAGCCCAGCTTCGTATTAGCTTTACCAAGAATGGACATGACGAGTGGCCTCCAATTAAGGTTCGACGTGATAGTCACCCCTAGGTAACGAAATTCATTTGTGCGTCGGAGCGTGTTTCCTTGTACGGAGTAATCATATTTTAGTGGTTGACGTTTGTGCGATATAGTCGTGCATGTTGATTCATTGTGGTTTAATGACATTTGGCACAATTTACAATAGTCATTTATTTTATCCAAGTATTGATTTAGTCGAATTTGGTCATCTAGGGCGCTATGCTGGAAGGCCCGAGTTTGCTGAAACTCGGAATCTTCCCGAGCTCTGGCGACGCCCTCAGATGAGTGAACTAATGGTAGCAAGACAAAATCCCACCCTCGTCACGCCTCCAACTTCATTGGGTTATCTGGATATATTCCGTGCTTTATCATCACACCGGTGCCACCTCATGGGCTTCTTGGGCGGTCTACGAAGAACGGGTCACATGAGGCAACCGCCGGTGCACTTTTCATTTGTCTGTCGCTCCACCAAGTGCATTGCGTGTGCAATTAGACACACGAGGCTTGTTGAATTTTATAAACCACTTAGTACACCTTTATAAGCATTTTATAGTGTGCAACATTTGGATTTAAAGCGCTTTAGAGTGATTCATGCATTATTAAATTTTCCTTTGAACCGCGAGGGAACGCTACCAACGCTACATCATGTGAAAACGCTGTGAAGGCTACGGAAGTAGTCCGAAAATAAAAATAAAGAGAGGTGTATCGCTCTGCGCTGTTTTGTGGCCGTGTGGTCTAACGCGTCGCTCCGGAGGGTCGACAGGTAATGGGAGTGCGTGGGTTGAAATCCCGTATAATTAAACTTTTTTTCTCACATTTTTTTTTTCATCGCAAGTTGAATTTCGCCTGACTTGAATGAGAAAACTCGTTTTGTTCAGAATCGCTTGAATATTATTCCGTGTTCTGAAAGGAACAGCATGCATCTGTTCATTTGATGCATACCGCATACACCATATACCATGCAAACACCACCTCGATATGGCCTCTTTTCCCGTGTTAAGTGTTAAATTTTGAACATAGTATTGCTTGCCACAGTGACAGAAAATAATACTGCCTCAAGAGTCAGCTTGGCACGATTTCCCTGCTCTCCTAGAAGAGCAGAAGCTGCTCAGGCAGGATTTTCATACAGCCAGGTACAAAGAGTTCCAAGATGTGGGAGCGTTAAGTAAGAATGCAGAAAAAGTTGTACAACGCTAGGAAAAAATATTTTGAAAGAGCAAACAATAAATGAGACAGGACAATAAAGAATGCTGTCCCTGCAGTGTTTGCGAGAAATGGTTTATTCTGGAAACAGCCAGTGGCATGGATCACAGTGCACACAAATTAAAGAACACATGCAGTGGACGTACACCAACACACAATCAGTCAAGTGCTCCAAAACTGAAAAAAAAAATGTGGAGCCGTCGAACAGCACTATTTGATAAAACGAAAACCTGACCAATGTACTAACAAAGCCGTGACTCGAAACAAATTCACACTCAACTGAGCAAGAGCCAGCTTGAAATCATTCACACCTCCGAAAAATGAAGGACAAAACATACAGTACTGGCTAACTCAACACTGGCACTGCATAACATGTCAAAATGACCAGAGATCGACAGTAATGCAAGACAGCACCAAACCAGGAATTCCTTTTCAGGACATGAAGATCAGACACCCATGCGTACCATTCCCAACCCTCACACACAAAATGAAGCCAATGCCTAGGGGTTTGTGAATGTTCGAACTTTTTGGACAGCATATTTGAATAACTTTCTGTTCAGTTAGTCGAACGAATCAAACAGTATATGTTCAAAATTATTTTATATGAATCCAATTTGCTCTCAAATTTTCAGATACTTTCCGAATAATTGACACAACGCTTCATTAAGCTCCACCGTATTTTTCTGCAATTATTCTTCCAAACACTGCAAACATTGACGACGTGTACCAGTATACGTATTCTAATTGGAAAAGTACTATTTGCACTCCCTTACAAATTCTACTTCTCTACAGACACTATTAACACGACCACCTCAACACCTACACTACAAGTTACTGCCCAATACAATTTGATGCAACGAATTGCAATGATGCAATGATTTGATGGAAATGTTACAATTTCCTCGGTAGACTGATCGACACACACACCCACATACACACATATTTCACATTTCCACCCACACACGCACAAAGGTGATCACAGCAAGCCGATGAGTCCTCTCTCTTTCCTCGGTAGCGTATGTATTACACATCAATTCGAAGTCAGACAAGTTCCTCGATGCCACTCAAATCTTCATCACTGGAATCGGTGCTCGACTCATCAGAGAAGGAGTTGCACCAGTCAGAAATGCTGAAGACAACCGGTTCAATTGCAGCGTCAACAATCATATCGAGTTGCCATGCATCAGCCTCAACTTGCTCCACATGAACACAATAGTTTTGCCAGTTTTCCTGACCTACAGACGCCAGTGCTTCCGGCAGGAGCTTTTCCACTTCAGCCAAAGTGAAACATTTATTGCGACTTACGATTATGAATATTGCATAAGAATGCAATCTGCCAAGTAACACAAATGCTACCGTTTAAAACCCATTAAAATGCATGCATGAAATAGCTGGAAAAATCCATGCACCTATTACGTGCGCAAACATGAGGTAAAACAAAAAATTATCTACACTGTGTGTAAAACTGCTCAGTTACTGATAAATGGAAGCGGTTTTTGAGGTTTAATACCCCAAATTAACTCAAGCGATGAGGCATGTCATGGTGAAGGGCTGCAATAACTTCAACCATATGGGGTTCCTTAACATCCACTGACACTGCACAGTACACGGGCCACTATCACTAATAAATGGGAGAACATTCCATTAACCGTGACATGCATGAAAGCAAAAACAGAGCATTCTTACAAACATTGTGTTCAATACATAATGTGCCTACCTCGTGAAATAGTAGGCCTTCACCACGTCAGGGCTGGACTTCGAAGAGGCCTTTACGCCAATGTAGGTCCCGTCCACGCATCCCACGACGTCTGTGATGCCGCCGCGCAGAAGGAAACGCTCCTTAACATACGCCCGCTCGGCCGCAGTCGTGGGGAAAGCAAGACACCGCTTCTACACAGCCGCGTCGATAAGCGCGTCGGAGACGTCCTTCACACAGCGGCTCACAGTGCTTTGGTGGCGTCCAATAAAACGGTCTGCGCCGACGCTCCCCTGGAAGCTCCCGGTCGCGAACAACCGGAGGGCGCAGAGGACTTGCTCTTCGACCGAAAGCGAATGAGGCCCGGTACGCACTCTCCGCAGGCGTGGGTCGCCGCCTAACTCTTTACACAATCATCGTACCGATGTTTTGGAGAGGCGAAAATGTCACTGGAATTCGTGGTCGGCCATGCCAGTAAACGGGTCCAGCCGGCCGTACTGACATTTGCCGACAGAGGAAGCGATGACCCAGACTGCTGCTGCTGCCACCATGACAGTCCCGAGATGAATTCGGGGCACTTCACCGTTCACGAGTTTAGCTCCGAGTTCACCTGTCAATCAAAACCATTGTTCACGCCCCCGGCGTGCCGTACATAAATTATAAGCGTACGCGCTATGGGTGGGCCACTCACAACATCCCTGCCGGCTACAGGTATGCTGCGCGGCTGTGCTGATTTCTGACAGATATCGACGATGTTGACCATCGAAATATAACAGGCAAACGGACGTCATCGCTGATTAATCTAAGCCCCTCTGCGAAGGACACGCAACGTGGCGACAGCCGCCGATTTCTTCGCTCGCATACCAAGATTGCACAACACTATAGCCTGTTGCAACCACGTAAGACACAGCACAACGCTGACGGCGCGTCACACCTGCTTGCAAGGCGTCAAACACGGACCACGATGACGAAACGGTGCTTGGAGCACGTCCTACTCCAACGACATGGCACTACATGGCTTGGCCGTGCTTTCATCGGTGATAAAGCTTAGCATCAATGTGTCAAACACATCCGGGATCGACAAACGGTCGCTGTTCTAGACCCAGTGCAATAAAGAGTTTGTAATTTCCAGCACGCAAGCACTGCGTACTTGACAACTGTAACACCTTTCTCTGTTATAAGTCCGATTCCATTATTACAAACAGGATCCCTCATCTGCCCGAACGACATTATTGCGATGTCACTGCGGTGTACAACGGCGATCGACGTTAGTCACAAAACCAGTCCGCAAAACCTTGAAGTGCACGATGTAAACAAATACTACGCAGATACGCGCGCCACCACCTTCACAGCTTTTAGTCAGCGTCTGATGACATAGGATGAGTTGTGTCGCTGGGTAGCACGCTCTTTGCATCCGCAGCACACTAAAGAGGCGTCACACACAACAGGCATACGTAATGAATCATTGAATACAGCCAAACATCAATTTTTTTCTCACACCGCATCACAGCCGCTCGCACGGCCAATTTCTACCGCTGAGATTCGCCAAGAGCGTACTAAAAGCAATGGTTGGCCATAGGGGGGTGCGGCAGTGGCCGTAGCAGCGGAGAACTCCACCTGAGGTCACTGCAGAGAGCAGCAGTGACGCGGGGATGCAGTGCATTCAGTTTTTTGCTTTTGTGTATTATGCAAGCCGGAAGATGCATGTCTCTTATATTTTGATATATGACACAATAAAATATATTATCGCAATGGCCGAAAAATAAGTCAGATTCAGCGTGTAGTAGTTGCCCAGTCTTTCCAGTCGAAGGCAGCGCTACCGGCGGCGTGTCAGCGCAGGAGCTCTCGTTTTCGGCACGGTGGGCTGCCGCTCTAGTTCGTATGCAAGCCACGCTGCAAGCAATGGTCTCAGTATCGCCACTAGCGGCAGAAAGTGTCAAATCTTTGTAAATTTCCTAAAGCTATACTTTTCAACAACGCTTCATTGGATTTAGATTTTAAAATAAATTTGGAAATGAACAAAATGTTCGTAATATTATCTGTTGCCTTTTAACGTATTCGAGAGAAGAGAAAGGGTTGATACAAGAGTGCACCTAGTGCGCACTGTTCGTCTTCGGAAATGGAGAGACAGACAGAGCCTGAAAGAGAAGACACGCCTTTGACCCGCCCGAAAAGGCGTGTCAAACAGCTAGCGGTGAGTGTGCAGATAGATAGGAGAGAAGTGACGATTTCGCGATTGCTGACATCGCGCTGATAACTTCAGGTAGCGCTGCGGCCTGGTATTGCGCAGTGTATTGTGTTTGAAGTGTGAAACAGGCGCGCAGGGTGCGCTTGTATCGCCTTTACGTGGCTTTATCTCTACATTTTATTGTCCGCTGCCTGCGCACGTTCCGCGCTATCTTCGTTCACTGACTGCCGTCATCGCAAACTCGGATGAAACTCGGGCGAGCGCCAAACTCGGGCCTCCCGGCATAGCACCCCTACTGTCTGAATCCTAGTATAAATGATGCAGTCGTCTGCAAATAATCTTAATTTCATTGTCCTGTCCGTCACAAGACCATTAGTATACAACAGGATCAATAACGGTCCAAGCGCTGACCCTTACGGTACCCTTGATCTTACTTTGCATGTTCTGAATATAGTTCCCTCGATGGATACGAACTGTCGGCGATCACTCAAGAAGCTTTCAATCCATTGTACCAGTGAATGATTTTTAAGAACGTGCCTCATCTTCGAGATAAGTTTTCGGTGGTTTACATTGTCGAAAGCCTTCACAAAATCGAGAAATATGTCTATCTGTTCATTTCGATCAGCAATCTCGCAAAAATTGTGCATTGCTTCCACCAATTGGGTTACTGTTGATAGATCCCGTTGAAATCCGTGTTGAAGTGGATATATTATGCCGTTATCAGGTGAGTATTGTCGAATGTGCCTAGAAATGTTGTGTTCTAATATCTTGTAAGCTGTACTCGTCAAAGCGATTGGTCTGTAATTACAAGCTAGTTTTTGATCGTCCCCTTTTGGTAGTGGTATTACCTTGCCGACCTTCCTATCTTGCGGAATACACCCCGTAGTGAGAGACTTCTCAAAAATTAGTAGCAGATATTTCGCTGTCCACTCCACATATCTTTTCATGAATTCATTCGGTATATCGTCTGCGCCCGACGATTTTCTCATGTTAATATTAAGTAGCAACTCGTGATACCTTCCACTGAGAGTTTCAACTTTTCTATCCCAGGAACGTTCAACGGCACTGCAAGGTCTGCTGGTTGGTTATCATCGGCTGTAAAGACACTTTCGAAATAATCGTCTAATATACTGGCGATTTTTAACTCGTTAGTTATCATGCCTTCTACTGTGCTTAGTTTCGTAACTGACACCTTCACCGGGGCCAAGTGTCTCCAAACTTTTTTTGGTGAATCTCGAATTATCTTTAGCAGTGTAACTCCAAAATACCTTTGCTTAGACTCTTTAATCATTAGCTTAAGTTCATGGCTAAGAGCCGCTATTTCGTCAGTGATTTCTGTGCGAGGCGTTCGTCGGTATTTCGTTTTCCGCCTTCCTAGCTTTCTTTTAACATGTAGAATTTTTCTTGTAATCCAGGGATTCAGAAGGCGTTTTGTTCTGTTGTTCACCGGCACATAACGAGATGTGCATTTCTGAACTAGGGTTTTGAAGTACATCTAGAATTCATTTACGCCAGCACAGTCCTTAGAGCATAGTTCTGCAAATGGACCGAAGTGATACTCCAACTCGTGAAGTCTCGCAGTGTCATCTGCCCGACCAAAGTTCCTATAGGACGAGACAGATTTGTGTTTGGAGGAATGTGTAAAGCGCAAAGTAAAACTGACTATTAGGCGATCGGTGAGTCCAGACAGCACATTAACTTCATGCGGCCTCGAAAAAATGCCGTCAATCAGGAAGACGATATCCAGAATGACCCAGTGTTTTATACAAACATTAATGAAGATAGCTACACCACCGCCTCTGCTGGCACGGTCAGTTCTTACAGCATTGCAACCAGGAGGACAAATTTCAGAATCGAAAATGTCCGGGTTTAGCCAGGTTTCTGCTACTACCACTATATCGGGCTCTTGTACAACAAAAATGTGCTCCTCGAAGTCCGATACTTTGTTCACAAGGCAACGCGCGTTAACGTTAAGCAATCGAAATGTGGTATTACTTGGTTGTCAGTCCTGTTCAGTCATGCTTACAAGGGCTGTTCGCTCGCGCGAGCCCTCGTGCACAAGATAGCGTTGGTTGTTGATATCGTCCGAAGCGTATAAGACACCACCTATTTTGACTTTATCGAACTTAAAGAACGCTTTTTGTCCTTTTTTTTCTTTCCTCTGAAGTGCTGTTCCAGAGGTTCTGTCCTCTTTGTCGGATGATATCAGAAAAATCTTCAGATGTACAACGGGTTCTTTTCAATGTTTTAACGAACACGATCACTTGTGTTGTCACTCTGTCTCTGCCCTGTCCTTGTGGTGCCACAGCGGTATGAAGTATTCAGATATAGCAAGCTTTGTGCCCTTCAACTTCTTATCATTACGTAGTATCTCCCTTCTTTCTGCAAGACTGACAAGTCACAAAAAAAAGGCCTCTGGTAGCCGGGATAGATGTTTCCAAGCCTATGCATGCGTTCTACGGACGTGACCGAAACATCCAGCTTTTCGTAAAATACGCCTTCTACGACCCAACGTTTTAACGTTTGTTCTGTTTCATAGCATTCCACTTGAATACCTCCAATGACCAAATTATTTTGACGACTTCGATAGTCTTGGTCAAATGTTTAGGGGAATCCCCCAAGGTGGAGTAAGTTTGTAATAAGGGAGTAATTACTCATTGGCATCCACCCAAGCGCAGCCATACGGCTACAAAGGAAAGCTATACAGCTTTCTCAGAAACTTCGTAGTTAAAGAAAAATTCGTCCTGGTCCGGGGTTCGAACCCGGGACCACCGCTACACCGGAGCAGTCGCTCTACCAACTGAGCTAACCGGGACGGCAAGCTTATGGTAGGGCGAGAGCGAATTGATCAATATCGAAGTGGGAACAGTGTTACGTTATAGTCTACGTTATTGATCTTATTAGTGAAGCCAACTACGGTTGAACGAAGGTACGCAATATCCTTCTCTGATTCTTCAACTTCCTTTTAGAGCTCACTCAGCTGAGACATTTTTAAGGCGGAAGCCTTTAATGTCTCATCGTTGTAAGCAGCAGTTGTCGACAGAAAATGTCACGCTTTTCAATTGGTGGAAACGGTCGTGACGTCACAGTGCGCGAATTTCAAACGGGGCCAATTGTGCTTTGGCTAGTAACCATGCAACCAATTGAAGGGATCGTATAGTGATGCTCCAAGTAAGTGGGACTGAGCTTAGTTAATTGCTTAATTACTTAATTAGCCTAATTAGTTTTACTAGTCAGGCCATATAAATAAATAAAACCTATTAAGAAATTGGTCGAGCTCAGGAATCGAACCCCGGTCTTCGGCGTGCGAGACGAGCATGCTATCCACTCCGCCATGCCAACTCGAAGGTTTCAAATGAACAAAGGCGCGTCTAGTGAATACGGTGTCTTCGCTCACTCCCATCCTCTTCCCTTTCCTTCCGGCGAGGTTTAGGTGTCCACCGACAAATGAGAGACAGATACATTTCCTTTCCTCAAAAACCAATTTACCGACGAGCGAGGCGTAGAACCGAATGGGCGATGGCGTTCTATGGACTCCTTGGCAGCGTTGCAAGACGCTGTCGCGTTCCACTCTTAGGGGCGAAGCTTAACATCTTACCCACACATCAGAGACCACACTTTAGGTCAAAAAATGCCCCCCTGAATTTTGTGAGACAGTTACTGCCTAATTTCCTTTCCTCAAATACAATTTTCATTTTCTTCATTACGGCTCCTCTTTATCTATCTTCTTTCACTCCCACTTCCTTCATCTGCGGTGCGGTTCAGGCGTCCACCGAGATGACAGAGAATTACTGCGCCATTTCCTTTCCTCAAAAAGCGTTGCGTTCAAAGGGCAAGGCATCGCGCCGAACGGGTGGTGGCGTTCCGTGGACTCCCTGGCAGCGCTACAACGCGCTGTCGCGTTCCACTCCTAAAGGCGAAGCTTA
This sequence comes from Amblyomma mixtum, assembly GCF_055824585.1. Taxonomy (NCBI): domain Eukaryota; kingdom Metazoa; phylum Arthropoda; class Arachnida; order Ixodida; family Ixodidae; genus Amblyomma; species Amblyomma mixtum. Next base: position 152,683,948 of record NC_143021.1, on the reverse strand, counting down.
AGCGTCATTAATTAGCAGTTAATTAGTATTCAGACATTAATCAGTAATTGACCATTAATTAGTGATTTGTCATCACTTAGTAATTAGTACTCAATTGTATGTGACGCCACCAGTGCCTCTGAAACAGCGAAGGTGGTGCGGAAAACGCTTCCGCCTCTACCCACTTTAGATAGTCAAAGTGCCCCCTGAACTTTTGTTTCCACACGAGCAAGTTTATCCTTCATCATCGATATGTCAGCCTTAATTTCTTTCTGTCCTCTGACAAGGCTTTGTAGCAGTTTAACCGTACTTTGATCTGGACAGGGATTTGTCTCCGCGTCGCCAGAGACAGAAATAACATCCCAACACTCACAGACAATGCAACATAAAGTATGTGGGCTTGGCAGCACTAGCAAACCGGGACTCTCATCTCTGAAGGATTTAAAGGAATTATTTCCGCCAACCTGGATGAAGAACAAGAGCGGTTTCGTCATTCCGGTCGCTGCGGTGCCGCCAAGCCCACTGCCAGCACAGCGTGAAAACGGCCTCCAAGAAAACGACCCCTTTGTTGATAACACTGATGTCGATGATGTCGGTGCTCCTGTTTTCGTAGCGTAGTCTATGGTTTTCCGCATTCCAGTACGTAGTTGGTACCCGTCAGTGGCGTTGAATATTCCGGGTTAAGCAGCAACTCTTGAGTCTGTGAATCATCGTTCCTCGGCAAGCGCGGGCGGCCAGAAGGCGATCAGCACCTGGATGGAGAACAAGAGCGGGTTCATCATTCCGGTCGCTGCGGTGCCGCCAAGCCCACTATTCCCAACCACGAAATATATTGTGAAAACACGCTTTTGCATGTGGTCACCAACGCCCCGTTCATGCAAGCGCAATTAAAAGCGCGTTTCCTTTCCCTTCATGACTTGCGCCAAGATGTTAGTTGATGACCACGACGTGCAAAGACACCAACGAAACGGCGGACGCCTTGATTCTGGATTCCGAAAAAGCATTCGACAAAGTACCCCACAAACGTCCATTTCTGAAACTTTTGTCTTTGTACCCCAATATATTAGTCCTTAATTTTTAACCAACCATTATCAATTCGAACAAACTAACTATGACTCTTGCCTCTTGTCCCCCGTTGTTTTAGGTGTGCCACTAGGCATAGTGCTCGATCCTCTTTTAATATTCAGTTATAATAATGATCTTCCAAATAACATCGCCTCATATACCAGCTTATTCGGAGATGATTGTGTGATTTCCCGCCCTTTTAGCAACATAACCGATATTAATGAAATTCAGACCGGTCTTGACGGCATCCAAATTTACTTCGAAAACTTGCTTATGTCTTTAAATATAGCGAGTTTGGGGTCGCCCGGTGCAAGCTTTATTGCCATCGTCAAGACGGCAGCGACCATTCTGGTCGCAAGTTAGAGGGATGACGGGTGACGCGCAAAGGGCATGAGGCGCAACAAGCGAGAGTTCGTAACAAGTAATCCGGGAGCGCCACGATAGTTAACAGGGGACGTTTTGTTCCAGCCCTGTATAAGGACCAAAAACAGCGGCTCATAAATTTTTCAGACAACCCTCGAGTGCGGACCGGTGTCCAGAGAAGAACATCATCAGCAAGGAAAAAAAGCGGCAAGGTGGGTAAAGCATTTACGGTGTTTGCCGCAGGCCTGGGAAGCATCTGCGTTCAATCGCGCAGATTCGCGGTTTTGGGCAAGGCGGGATGTGGAAGGGTGCTGGAAGGGTGCTGAAGAGGGAAGGGGCAGAAAAGAAAGATGACGAAGGCAGGGGTCTGGCCTAAAACAAGGGAAAAGCCGAGTAACGGGTTCCTCGTTGTAGCGAAGTATTGTAGGCAAAGGTAACAAATGGAACCGCTTAATCCCAGTCCGTATGGTCAGGTTGAATATTAGTGGACAGATTGTTCGAAAGGGATCCATGGAAGCGCTCTGTGAGGCGACTGGTTTCGGAGGGGCAGCGGATGTTTTTTCGCGGGTGCTAATCTTTAAATGAACTTACTCTAAGATGGCGTTGAGGAACTTGCTACGGACGCTAAGAAAAAGGGGGGGAGGGGGAGTGGGGGCGTGGCGCAGAACAGCAGCGTGCGGAAAAAATTTCCTATCTCTGCAGCGGAGCTTGAGGGAAAGGTAACAAATGGAAGCAGGGAGTCGCAGTTGGAAGGTGAGGTTGAATTCAGCATTCAGTACCTTTCCTTGATGTTAATAGACGTTTTAAACCCAAACATTGATGAGACAAAACTTATATCGGGTGCCGTAAGCGCACATATAAGTGACCACTTTCTGATACCATAACTGACCCCTTACGCGTCTCTCGCGCTCGAAGCACAACAAGACATTCCCGTGAGAATAAGCGAGAACTGTTTCAGTCTGGATGAACAGATACACATACACTCTAGATCAGCTCTCAACCAGTACTCATGGCTCAAGCTGTGTGCAATATTTGGGTCCAATGACACTTGAGGCGCGTTTTTAGCGCCAAGTCTTAGAACATTCGAGCCAGTTAAAATAGGAACTTCTTTACCACTGACGGGCTTGAGATGCGGCCGATCAAGCAAGTTCGTGGTCTGATCTTTACTAGACCTGATGTTATCTTAGTCTCAATTCTCTGAATGGAAATTTTTCGCGACAACTACAAGCTGGAAAGGCAAAGGATTCGCATGAAGGCGATGACAGAAAGGAACTTTCTAGTTGCACACGCATTTCAATTTTACAAGTACTTTTTCTAAAGGTCCGAAAAAATATTCGATTCTTGAGTCAAGAACACCAATTAATCACACATGCGCAATTTGCGTTTACAAAAGGCCTCTCTACCGAGACAGGCCTCAAAACACAGAATGCAATAATATGAGACGTGTTTGGGCGAAAAATATGCGCCATGGTCAACAGACTTTTCCAAGGCCTTAGACACCACTAAGAATAACACTCTTTAATCAAAAATTGACACGTTAAGGTTTCCGGGGCGTTTTTCTTCAGTTGCTAAAATCCTAACTTTAATGTAACTGCTAGCAATATGTTATCAATAATCATTCATCCGATGTGATAAAAGTTCGCGCAAGACGAGCACCTCAGACATAAGACGTTGTTCTTGAATGAAGCCATATTTTTTCGAACTCCGGTGTAAAGTGTTTATTCTGAAAAGGTCTTCCCAAGACAACAATGAATAAAAAGACGTAGTTTCGGCAACCAGTTTTTTCTCCACTCGCACTTAAACCTTACTTTTCTAACCAGTCATCAGATTAGATCCTGGCAAAAAGAACCCTTGATTGCAGCAAGGCACTTCGTTTCGTTGTCTCATTTCTAAGAACTAAGAATAGTTCTTCAGCATAATTTAGGTAACTAAATTCAGCCGAATTTAGGTAATTTAGAATCTCATGCAAGGGAGAGACTGTAGTGTTCCATTGTATTGCACTTAACAAGCGCGCTTTTATTCTCGTGACGCACATCCACAGCATCTACGCTTTATTCATTATTTTCTCTGGCACTTCTGAATTTCAGAGCCTCTTATACAATTGTATTGAATTTGTTTTCAGTGCGGCATGTGGGATTTCACAAGCCTACGTCTCAAACAATACAGGCGATCCATCGTAGTTTTTGGCATATTTTTTTTTTTTACTGTTCGGCCTGTTGCCATTGCTTTTCATGCCTTTGCTGCGTTTTGTCCACCAGCTCAGGACAGCAAGTTTGCAGTGCGGTATATGCGGCCAACAGCGTTCCGTTATTCTTGCTTAGGGAAAGGCGGGTTAGAACGGTTGCGTGTGATGTGTGGTTCAGTCACGAGAAAGTATTGTGCCACAATGACCAAGATGTTCGTCTTCAGAACTAAAACTAAGTCATGTCATGAAAACCATATTGTCAGGCCTTAGGTGTTGGAAATGTTGCGGATTTTGATGCGTCTGTCGAGTAATGCAGTAACGCAGTTAACAGAAATTCAAAAAAATAAATTGAAAGAACCATTGACCGACTATATATCACGGCGCTTTCAGAAGACGGGTCTGAGGACAAGACAGACTACTACGCCTCCTTTTCTGTCGCGTTTTCATACAGCGCAGTGATTTATTTTACGTGAGTAGGTACCAGTGAGCCATATTATCCCTATTCTGATAAAAAAACTCTCCGCAACACTGCCTTAGTGTTCACTTAAGAGCGTTAGCTGCGGGAGGTTCAAGTGCTTACACCGGTGTGCCCTCTAAACGTACAGATGATGGCGATGATGATCAAATAACCTCATTTGTACGCGTCAAGGAATCACAGGGCGAAGAATAGTTGAATACTGAACACCGTCATATTCCTCTCCGTTCCGCAGGTTGGGATCCCTCGATATCCAGCGGTGTCCAGGGACAGATGGATGACCTTCTTTTGGTCTTCTTCCTTCTTGCTGCCCACTAAAGCCTCCCAGGACTCTATAATCCCCTTCCGTTCGTTGTAGCCAGGGCACGTCCGCAGCATGTGGATTGTGTCTGCAATTTTGTAGTAGGGTTTACACCACGGGTCATGGATCGCCGGGTGCCATGCGCTTAGTGCTAGTAGGTTGGGAAAATATCTCCTCCTGTAACTTTCTCCATATCACCTTTTCCTTTTCCTGACGCCTTTGCCTGCTAGAGGTAGTTTCTGTCTTTCTAATCTGTGATGAAGAAGAATACCTTGGTGTGCTTTCAGCTCCGCTCCCCGGAAATGGCTCTCTCCTCAACAAGACCGCACTGTGTGTGTATTCGGGCCAATGTATGCGCTATCTCGTTTTATCGCAGGCCCTCGTAGGCCTTAGTCCAGATTAGGTTAATTATCTCTGACATTGTCAGACCGGCAGCGAGAATTTGGACTGCTTCGAGAGACACCTTGCCTGCGTTGTAGTTTCGGATGGCTGATTTTGCAATCGGCTATAATCACCCTCACATTAGGCACTGCCCTGCACCTAACTCCGCAAACGGGTAGAAGACCAAATCCAAATATAGCATATTGCTAAATCGTCGATATCGACCGGTAAGTACGAAGCTGCACATCCTTTGTGATCGTCACGTGTCCTCGTTTGATAGCCGTTGTCTCGTCGGGAACGCGATGGAGGATGTTCGGCTGTTCGCTCGTCAGCGGCCTTACCTCCGCAGGCCGCTGGGTCTAGTTTCCCCGGCAAGGACTCGGTGAGCGGCTGAAACGGCTTGTCGAAGGACGGGGACTCGGCGAACGATAGCGGGTAGAGGTTGGTGGGCGGTAGTCAGGGCGAGGGGAATCAGTGTGAGTGTGATCCCGGCGCGTTGACAGGTGCTCCTCAATTTCGCGGGGCCGTTCGCCATTGGGTGGACAGGGGACTCGCGGATGAAATCCGCGAATTCCAGCTCGACGATAAGGGCACCACCGCAAGATATGGCCAGCCTCACCGCAGTGGTAGCAAAGGGGCCGATGGTCAGGTGCCTGCCATATGTCCGTCTTCCGCAGCCTGGCTTCGGGCAACACAGGGACAGGCGGGGGCCGCGGCTGGAAAGCAGATGCAGATGGGCGTGTGCTCCAAGGGGCGAGGTCGCAGTTCTGTCGGAGTACCGACGCGTACGTCTGGCGCGGGGGCGTCGGTGTAAGGGCAGCAGGGGCAACAGGTTCAGGGACCACCTGCTGCACTTCCTCTCGGATAATTTGTGCTAACGACGGACACTGCGGCTGAGACTGGGCAGAGAGGCGCATTTTGTGCAGCTCTTCTTTGACGATAGATCGAACCAGCTCCCGAAGGGCGTCAGCGGAGTCGCTGGAGGCTGGCGCAAAGTCGGCAGTTGATACGGTGTTCACGGCGCGATTGTAATAGCGGGCGCGTTGTTGCAGGGTCTTTTCGATGGTAGTGGCCTCCGATAGAAACTCCGAAGCGGTGTTAGGTGGGTTTCGCACAAGCCCAGCAAACAGTTGAGTGCACTGGGGCCGTGCGGGGGCCCAAGGACCGACGTGTCCAAAACTCCCTTGTTACAAATAAAGTTTTCATCATCATCTTCTTTTATCCCGCGCATCAGGTGGCGCACATTCTTGTCCTCGGCCATGTTTGGATCCGCCGTTCTGAAGAGTCGTGTCATGTCCTCATAATACATTGCGACGCTCTCATTGGGTCGCTGGTTCCTTGACTGCAGCGCCGACTCAGCTCGTTCCCGATGGTCGGTGTTGACGTAGGTCGCCAGCAACTGGCTACGGAACCGTTCCCAAGAAGGAAACGTTGTCTCGTGGTTCTCGTACCACGTCCGCGCCGAGTCGTCAAGAGCGAAGTAAACATTGTGCAGCTTCCGCTCCGCATCCCAGCCGCTGTACCTGGCAACGCGCTCGAACTGGTCAAGCCAGTCCTCCGCGTCCTCAAACACTTCGCCATGGGAGGTCGGCGGCGTTCGCGGCTGGAGGACCAGGAAATGAGCAGCTGAGTTCCCGTTGTCAGCCATAGCTGCCGCGTCTCCGTTGCTAGCCATAGGTGCCGCGTCAGTCCTGCGCGTCGCGGCTGGAGCCCTGGTCCTAGGGGATAACGGACCGTACTCTGGTGACTGACCTTGGATTCGGCGGCTCGTACTGCGATGAATCGGAGTCAAATCCGTGTTCATAGAGAGCCTTCGGGGCACGTAGATGTTTGAAAGTACCCAGCACCTATACCAAAAATGTAACGAAGACAGGACCGGCACAGATCACAGTTTCAGCAAAGTTCAGCGCACAGCAGAGAACTCACAAGATGGCTGTCCGAACCACACACACACTTCGTCTTTGTCCACCGGCACACACACACTTCGTCTTTGTCCACCGGCACACGCACACTTCGTCTTCATCGTCGGCGCGCTCCCATGAGCACGTGCCAATATATTTCCTTTCACGGAAATATCCCTTTTAAAGCGCAAGGAGCTTCATTTGCCTCATGTATTTTCCAATACGATTTAGATTTACAGCCACCTTCGGTACATCCGGTGGAGACTTTCTTGAAGCGAAAGCTTCACTACGGGTCATCCTGCTTCGATCGCCGGGTGCGTAGTTTCGACCTTTAGCACGGCTGCCTAGTTGACGTTTAGCGAATGAACACCGGACTGCAGCTCAGCTTGAAAAAGTGTCACTTTGCTGCTCGCGAATTAACCCATTTAGGCAACGTTGTGTCAAAGGAGGGTATCCGTACCGACCAAGCTAAACATCATGCTGCGAGTGCTTTTCCCAAACCTACCTCGATTGAGCAACCGCGTAGCGGCTTAGACCTCTGTTCCTATTTTCGGCGTTTTATTGGGAACTTCTCTTTGTATGCTTCCTCTTTAACTCAGCGCCTTAACAGCAACGTGGATATCTCGTTTTGGTCTCCAGCATGCGGCAATGTCTACAACCCCTTGAGCGCTCTCCTCACAGCACCATCCGTCTTGTGCCACTTTGACCTGCGAGCACCAACCGAAATACACACGGACATCATTGGTATTGGTTTCGGTGTTCTCCTCGGTCAGCACAAATCTGGGTTAGAAGAATATGTATTTGCTTACGCCAGCCGCACCCTGACTAATGCGAGTCCAACTACTCCGTTGCTGATAAAGAGTGCATGACCATCGTTCGGGCACTCTGCAAGTTTCGCGCTTTCCTCTGTGGGGGTCCTTTTGACGTGGTCATGGACCACCATATCCTCTTTGTTGGCTTTTTTCGTTAACAGAACCCTCCAGTCGCCTGGCTCGATGGGCTCTCTGCCTCCAAGAATGCACCTTACGTGTCGTCTGCTTGTCATTTCCGGAAGCATCAGAGCGCCGATGCCTTGTCGTGTTCCCCGCTACAGGGCGAGATTGACCGCCTCTCCAACCACGAAGACACTGCGCCTTCACTCGTAATCAGCGACATTCCTTCAGATCAGCATAAAGATGAATGGATGTTCTCTCTTCACAACTTTCTGTCCGCTCCATCTACGGTCCCGGCACCTCGCGCTCTTCGGTGCAAATATTCACACTTAGCCATTAGCGATAAGCTCCTTAATCGGCGTAACTTCATCCCTGATGGACGTAAATGGATCCGCAATGGAGTCACACAGAATCATCCCGGGAACACACTCGCATCTCTCTCAGGTAGAACTGGCGCACCATGTAGAACTTCATTCTCAGGTACCACCGCTCGTGCCCGCCTGCCAACGCCGTAAGCAACAGCCTCATCGCACCGCTGGGGAACTGCAGCCACTACTCTGTCCGTCTGGCCCCTTCGGCCGAGTAGGAATCGATTTATGCGGTCCTCTGTCGTACACTGCCCCTGTCAACCGCTAGGTTCATTGCTGCCATTAATCACATGACCAGGTATGCTGAGACCGCTCCGCTTCTGGCTGCTACAGCTCGCGATGTGGCATCGTTCATACTGCAGCGTTTTATTCTCCGCCGCGGTGCTCCTCGGGAACTCCTCAATCACGGAGGACACACCTTCTTGTAGGAGATCGCTGAAGCTCTGCTTGTCGACTGTGACTATAATTCATGGGACTACTTGTGCCGTTTACCATCCACAAATGTATGGCCTAACCTAAACGCTTTAACCGCACCATTGGTGGAATGCTTGTAACGTACGCCGCTGCCAACCACACGAACTGTGACCTCGCTCTCCCCTACAGAATGTGCGCCTCTAACACTGCTACACAATCAACCATCGGCATCTCTCAACTCTTTCTGCTTTATGGCCGGCATCCAACCCCTCACATCAACACAGTTCTCCACTACCGCCCTTGCGCACTTGAATGCACCACTGTCTCTTAAGCTCCCTAGCACGCTGAACTCAGCCGCCAGGTCTAACGGTTGCTCACGACAGGTGCTCAGGGGCATCACAAACACTGCCATGACGAAGGCATGCTTGCACCGGCCTTTCCACCCGGTTCACTCGTGCGGCTGTGGATTCTTCTCAGTGCTCCCGGCCTCTCCAAGAGACTGGTTTCGAAACATCAAAGCCTCTACCACAACCTGGGGCGCACATCCACACTTAAGTACATCATTTAGCCGCTCAAACCCTATGCCGATCTTCACCGCTGTGCCCTCGAGGCTAAACATGTTCAACGGCTGAAGCCGGTTGTATTGCCGGCACCATGAGTCGCCAGTATGGAACCTTTTCTCCCCGCGGCCATTTTGAAGAAGGTGGGCATTAGCCCAGCCGCACTGCCATCCATCCGAGGGATAACCTGCTCAGCCTGACCGACGGCCGACCACCACTGCTTCAAAGTTGCTTCGTCTTGTAAGGGTGGTTTATTTGGTGACGCGGCTTTCGTCGTCCTTACAATCACCAAATAAAGAACCGTTGCAATTTATTTATTTATTTATACATTCCAGCCTGTAGCGATGAAATTGCAAGATTGCGATGGAATATAAAGAACAATAGAAATAACAATACAATGTAAGTAACGAAAGCAATCATACAACAATAGGAATAAGCTTTTCAGATTTCTTGTAACGATAACGATAGGATGTTCCCTGGTAAGGAATTCCAAATTTTCCACGCTAGATAATGCTATACTAATAAAGAAGTTAGTGCCGGGATCAAAAGCGAAATATTTTGGACATTGTGGCTCCTTGTTGAGGTCGGATTTAAAAATGCGAGATAACTATCTAGCGAAGAAAAACGAGGTGAGGTGACAAAGGTGTACATGAATTTGAGGCGGACCAGTCGACGACGTGCGGCAAAAGCGTTGTTTGTGATGCAAGAGGCGACCAGATTTATCTCAATTGATCGCACCCAGGCGGTGCCGACTTTGCGTTGTTCCACAAAGTTGTCGTAAGTATGCGCGTGTATTTCGAAAGTTCCCTATCAGCTTTAAATTCTGTGCAGCTGAGAGCGGCAGGCATACGGTTCGCCGACCCCTAAAAATGATTCTTGCTTTCGCTGATACCGTGTCAATCAGTTCTTTGTGGGAGCAAGTAAAGGGAACAAAATGTTTGGGTTGGAAGCTCGATTCCCTGTCTCCTGCTCGCTGGACTGCCGTCACCACTACATGACAATATAGTGATCGCTATTCTTGGCACTTAATTTGCGTCTCTCTCCTGGCTGGTAAAAAAATGACGATGACAAGTGTTTTGTCTTCTTTCGACAGTAGCCTGCGAATAGCAGTGACGTATTGTGCCACAGCTATTCACTGCTATTCAAAGCTATAGTTTCGAGACAGTTGCATACGCTTCATTTACTTAATCGAGAAGAATTTCATTTTCAGGGGTGCCATGCATATCGAGATGAAGCCTTCGGCTTCGTCCTTCATGGCTGTTCTGTACAACATTTAGTTGAGACACTTAATTCTGATCACATTTGCTTTCCAAGATGGTTTCCCTGTCTTTTCAGCAAATTCCCTAATTTCTCTTCAGCACCAAGGCGGGTAGCAAAGTTGTTATATTCAGCTGAGCGCAACTCACTTCAGCTATCAATAGAATTACAAATAATCCACCTCAATCTACTCCTAATCTTCACCAATCTAACAATTTCTGTGCACAAATCCAGCCTAACCCACAACGACAATATTTAGCGGCACCTTGTGAAACAAGCCCCTAGGAAGAAATACCAAGTTGCGCAGCTCGTACAATAACAAGTGTATCAGGAAATATGGAAAGGCGCTCATGACAAGCTCACGTGGGTAAGTTCACTTCATGCATAACATTAAAGACGACATCATCTATTCAGCTTTCTGGTAAGTTTAACATGGATTAAAATTTTTCTTCGGTGAGAATGTTGCACGTGCAGAAGAATAGCCTTATTTGGACGCCGCGTTTAAAATCTCCTATGGTCTGTGTGCGTCGGAAAAGTTTCGTTACTTATATTTATAGTGATAATTATGATTATCTATGCAGGGCAGAGTTTATTCGTAGGTAAAACATTCGGTAGGTAAAAATGGAAGATGGACACTTTGAGAGCACTTTTTTGATTCAGCGGATGGTGGTGGATGACCATAGAGAGAGAGAGGGACTCTTTAATGAAGAGCAGAGAATTTAGCCGGCGTTTAAAAATCGCTGGCATGCTACTCTGCGTAGGGAGGGGAATTTGGAAGATAAAGACAGAAGGAGAGCAGAGTGGAAGAGGTAAAAAAAAAGGAAGATAAAAGGCGGCCATGGAATGGGTACTAAGGATGCAATGGCGAGAATTGATGTAACCTATGGAGTGATGGAGTGCATAGTTCGTCAAATGGGCTGACGAAGTTCACTGCATGAAGAATGCATGAAGGTGACGTGCAAGTGAGTTTAAAGCTTATCAAGATGTCCAATGTCTTTTAAATATGTGAATAGAAAAGTCATTGCAAGTCTCTGTTGCCTAAGGCAGGCTAAGGGACCTAAAACTTTGTCCATTGTAAGGGGCACTGAGCAGAGCTTCTGAATGCAATGTTCATAGTACGCACGCTCGGTAGTATATGCAGGGCACTCAAGCAAGATATGCTCCACAGTTTCTATCGCGGCACAGTTGTCACAGTGCGGACTGTCCATTTGTCTAAAACGGTATCGTAAGCCGTTTGTATATGCAGCATTAAGACGAAGTCGATGATAAAGTGTTTCCAGATGTCGAGGAATTCTGGGTGAGAGTCATGATCTAAGATGTGGGTCGATTGATTGAAGAAATTGGTACTGATATGTCGGCAAACTCCAAAGCCGATACATTTCTTCGGAAGCAAAACTTTTGGCCACCTGGGACGCATCAGATTTCGTAAAAAAAGTTCTAATGTATCTCCGATGTTGATGGCCCTTACGGGCCGCTTCATCTGCTTTTTCATTAGCCTGAATGCCACAGTGAGCAGGTACCCACTGAAATGTTATGCAGTGGCCTGCGGCAATAGCTAAATGATGTAGATATCCGATGTCCAGGGAAACTGGCTGGTGATTCGTTTTCTTCAGCAGGTTGGCCAGGATCTGGAGAGATGCTTTCGAATCGGTGAAGATAACCCAACGGTCGGCGGTTCGGCGCAGGATGTAAGAAACAGCTTCCTTAAGTTCGTGAAGCTCAGCTGTCGTAGAGCATGTCCTCCGCTGCAGCCGGTAAGAAAGGGCATGGCCTGTTGAGGGCACATAAAGGCCACATGAAGAGGTTTCTTTAGTAGTTGAACCATCAGTGAAGATATGGGTGTGCTGCCTATATTCCTCCGTTAAGTAGGCGAGAGTAGTTTGCAGAAGCGCTGCCTGTGGCATGCGGCTCCTTGCATTCACACCTGGAACAAACTTGTTCACCTTTAGAGGAGAGAGTGTCCATGGAGGAAAGGCCAGAGGTAGTAGTTTCTGTGGCTGATTAATAGTAGGGATGGGCAGGAGCTGCACTGCCTGGCCAAAGCTAGAGTTGCTGTGAGTTAGGTGGACATGGTGCAGGAAGTGCTTCTTCCCTTGAAGAACATGGCGGAGATGGGTACGCATAGTTTCCTGGGCGGCAATCACCTCTAGTGGGAGGCATCCTGCCTCCGTTACTGTTCCTGATGCAGAGGAACCCTTTGGGAGGCCAAGGCATATTCGCAGGCAGTTGTTCAGTGCGGCAACGAGAGACTTATTGCTTGATGTAGATAATCTTTGAAACACTGGTAGACAGTAGCGCAAGGTTCCTTCTACGTAGGCTTTTTCAAGCAGAAGCATTGATCGGCAGTTGCTACACCACCTTGTTCCCGCCATGAACCTAAACACTTGCGATGCTGCAGTGATCCTCTCGCGGAGTTTTTTGATCTGAGGTGTCCATGACAGATTATAGTCGATTACAACACCCAGGAATCGCTGAGATCGTACATATGGTAGCGATCGTCCGCCTAGGAGCAGCGGATATCGGGTCATCGTTTTTCTTGTAAACGCCATTGCAACACTCTTTTCTGGCGAGAGACGAAGACCTCTGGAAGCCAGGTACATCGAAATGTGCAATAGCGCTCTCTGTAGACGTTGCTGGGTGATATAGCGCGAGCGTGATGCGGTCCAGATGCAGATATCATCAGCATAAATTGTTATACGGACCCCTCGCGGAAGGTTTCTTCTTATGTGTATAAGGGAAATATTGAACAGGAGAGGGCTGAGCACCGCTCCCTGTGGTACGCCCCTCTCTACTGCGTGAAAGCGTGTTGGACCGTTTGGAGTGGTCATAAAAATTTGCCGTTCTTTCAAATAATGCCCAATCCATTTGTATAGCTTTCCTCCAAGGCCAAGACTGGCAAAGGCGGCGAGTATTGCATGGTGAAAGACAGAGTCAAAGGCGGCCTTGATGTCTAGGAAAACGGCTGTCGGGATGTACCTAGCATGAAGGTGCTCCTCAATTGATGAGACGAGGGAGATGATATTGTCAGTCGCAAACCTGTTTTGACGGAACCCGTTCATTTCTTGGGGGAACTCATTTCGGCTTTCTAGGAACCAAGTTATGACCACTCTTTCTTCGTGGAGCCATTTTTCTCGTTCATTCCGCTACCAAACGAGACTCTATCCTCTTGAATATGTGCGGGTCTCCCAGCACCTTATAACCTACATGGAGGGACAAGCGGTTCCTAGTCGCACGAAACAGAGGAACAACAGTCATACCCTTATTTTCAATTTAACGGAAGCGATTAACTTCTGGTAAAGGATCGGCCTAGCATTCGGGACGTGCTCGGCTCAATCCCCAAGGCTACCGAGTATCCGACGGTTTTCTAATAAATAGTAGATTTCTCCCGGGCTGCTGCTCGTCTCTTGTGGAGTCAGATACTTGGAAAAAGGGTCTTGGACCGAAGAGTTGTGTTCACCGGCCCGCTTGTGACCTTTATCATTTAGTATTTAAGCAAGGTACCAGAGCTTCTCTGTAATCTATATGCTACATCAACCACAAATAATGACTTGTAGGCTGCAGCTGCTGGCACTCTATTGTTCTGTTTTGCATTTAGCATGTTGGAACAAAGCACGGTGGGTTCGTTGAAAGTGTGGTGGCAGTTGTAGCCCATTCCGAATCCGCTACCGCTGCCGCAACACGACTGGTCACGCGCGCCTTTGGAGCAGCGCCAGAGAAAACAGGGCACCAACAAATCTCCAGTACCGACTTTGATTAACGTTATGTCTACGCACGCACGCTACTTTCCGCCTTGAATGTCCTCTGACCTAGTCGGCAGGAATAACGATGCAGTTGCAATTGAATGCAATAACAAAATCTTGCTTCGATGTGCAAACAAATTGCACCAGCTCAAGCGTCAAAATCATCAGAATCAAACATGGAAAAAAAACTTGATGATTCCCATATTGGGCATAGAAAACAGTGAATGTGCAGGAAGATTGTTTTCTGAACTTGGGCATGATTGAAAATGTTGTCGATGTCAGTACTGTGAAAAGGACAGTGAACTCAATGGAGTAACCACTTTCTTCTTCTCTTAAAATCACTTCTTGAGGTAGCTACAATTACCTTGATAACGTTCTACTCTTTCAACATAATATAACCTGCTTTTTCAATCAAATTGTAGTAAACAGTCCGCACTGCGAAGTGAACTCGCGCATGAACTCCAACCTATAAGTGGCGCATTTTCTTACCTAAGCTACGTCAACATTGCAACCTTTGATAACCCAATTTCACCACTTTGCTTTCTGAATCCCGATTACAAAATAGAAATTTCTGTTGCGTTGCCACGGATACTGCTGAAGTTTCCAGAGCGATAGCACCTATACAAAGTTTTAATATTCTATCGCTCACCAACGCAGGTTAACGACTTGAAATTATCTTTCTGATCTGAATTTCTTTTCTACGGACAGACAGCGTGGTGGCACCTTCGAACGAATTTTATTAAACTCCTGTACTACGGTCTTTTTACTAGTACAGATGTCAACAAATAATGAGGTTTGAGGAAATATACAGTTATTGCTAACTGAATCGAAGCGATAGGAGCCAGCTTACTTTTAAACCTGATATCAAAATCTTGACGCCCATGAGTAACAAAAATCGTGTAGATAGAAATTATTAATGTACTTATTTCTACGGTAGCTGGTTGGTTGGTTTGTGGGGCTTAACGTCCCAAAGCGACTAAGGCTACGAGAGACGCCGTAGTGGAGGGCTCCGGAAATTTCGCCCACCTGGTGTTCTTTAACGTGCACTGACATCGCACAGTACACGGGCCTCTAGAATTTCTCCTCCAAAGAAATTCTAGCCGCCGCGGCCGGGATCGAACCCGCGTCTTTTGGGTCAGCAGCCGAGCACCATAGCCACTGAACCACCGCGGCTAATTAAACCTTTAAATGCCAACTCCGAGCTGTAGTCGTCGTCGGAGATGGTACCAATACCGACAATGACGAATCACACTCTGCGGTTCGTAATTGCGGCATTGTGATGTTGGCTCGACATCGGCCAGGACGAACTATGGTGGCCATTTGCTTATCTTGATGCTTTCAAAACTAGAGGACCATAGTTTCTCAAGAATGAAAAAATGTGTTTCATGTCTGCAGAGCCTGTTTTAAGTCTGACAAGACTCATTTCGTTATGCCGTCACACATGTAGAAAGCCAGTGGCGGCAATGTCATGAAAAAACAAAAGGGCTTTTTCATGGACCAGTTCCACAAAGCCATTGCTGGTGGTGCAAAAGTTATTTCGTACGTTGAATATGACTTCTGCGAGAGAAGGCTTCAGATTTCGACGAAAGCAACTGCAAAGAGGTTGATAGTGAAGCGCTGGGCAGTTGACGTTAATTAATAATACTGAACCCTTCTTTGTGTCAGGATGAACCAAATGAAGCAATTTACAGTGCGCTGCATCGCACCGAATAAAATAAATGTGAAGTTCACTGAACTTTCTCATGCGCCTTTCAGTCTCTAACATAGAGTGTATGGTGCGAGGTAGCTACTTTGACAGTGCACCTGCCCCGGTCGATGGGTTGCCAATTTCGTGGCACAGCGAACAGACGACGCAGGCTCGGTGGCTGCTCTATTGTTGCCGGCGGCACCGCCGCCTGAGCACTCGTTCCGTCTGCGTCTTGCCTTCCTACCGCAAATATCTTTCCAGCTAGCAGCTATGTGCAGTGTTCAGTGTTTCAATGCCTCCAGTTGTCTTTTTGTGGATAGTGGACGTTTTTTTTAGCGTTCTCGCTTTCCTACGTGTCAGTCATTCGCTCTGCCCATGTACATAGCTTATTGTGAAGACGCAGGCGTACGGTTGCTGATCGGTTCGCGATGCGCCGCCAATGGGTCGTTTGAGGTTTGGGGACTCAGTTCAGGCGCCTGGTTAGGCTGTTGTTGCCACTGGTTGCTTGACCCCTCAACGAAAGTTTTCTTCTTTTTTTCTTTATGAAGAACCTTAAGTGAGTTTTTCCGAGACATACTTGTGTCCTGTACGCACGTGTGTGGAAAAGAAACGTAGAGAATGGCCGATGTTCAGAATGCAGTGAATTCAGTGCTGTTTGCATGTGTACTCGGTACCACCCCTCCTTTCCCAAGTATTCCGTTCGCCGATACCCTTTCCCCAGCCTTTGATTAGCTTACATCAACTTTATTTTCGTTTCCCTAACCATCGAGTGGTGACAAGTGGACCCTGACGTACTATTGGGTGCTGTCCCCGCCAAGTGCGGAGAAAGGTGGCTTAAATCTAAGCGCTCTGGGTTGAGCGGGGGTTGATTTCTCTAACAAATGGTTCAGTCTTGCTATAAATAATTCTTGCTTTGCTCGTTCCTTCTTGTTTGTTTATGGGGAAATAAACAGTTAACATTAATTTCTTGCCGTCGAGTAATATGAGTGTGTGCGGGTCCGAATCATCGATCCGTCAGGAAACCCGATTTCATCATCAACAAGTGTTTCCTCACGTCGCCGCGTGAAGAGGAAGCTTACCTCTTGACTTAAACAAAAAAGAAGTCGTCAAGAAATAAGACGCAAAAGGAGGTCACCAAAGCTTTACACGACGTAAAAAATGACGTAAAAGGTGTCAGCACCCCGGCTATTTCGCTTTCACTGAGCGCGAAACCACGTTTTTAGAAGACCACCAATAATTGTTTCACTTGTGCCCCTAAGACGTACTTCAAGGAAGAAATCTAGTTTTATCTGCGTTTATGTTCGCGTTTACACTTGTTCTTCGTTGCCTTTCATGTCATGGTTGTTTTTCCATACCCCGTTATTTTATCTGCTTTTGTTTGTTTGTTGTTTCCATGCTCTCATGCCGGCTTTTCCATGTCACACCATGTTTTATCGCGCTTTCATCCTTTCTACACTTGCTATCTCTAGGACAACTGCATTGTCACTTCGAGTATTTCTCATGCTCTTTACTCTGGCTGCTTGTTAGGTTCCTTAGTAGTTTCTGATCATTTTCCTGACAAGGAGTTTCTTTGGACGAGCTGACTGAATGCTCTCTGGTTTATCGGCCTTTCTGCAACGCAAATTTTGATCAACGTGGTCTAGATTTTAATCGGGCTTTTTGTGATTAACAGTGATGGTTATGCGGATAAGTTAACACTATATATAGCGTTTGCTATTCGGGCTCGAATAAACAGTTGGAAGTCTGAGCCGATGTTGTCGTCTGTGTTTCCTCGTTCTCCTGTCCTGTCCCATTCGCGCAGTACTAATCTTTTCTGCAATGACACAACATGCCCGCAATAACATTCTACTTCTTTAACGTGCCCTCACATCGCACAGCGCACTGGCCCCTAAAATTTCGCCTCGATCAAAAATCGGTCGCAAATACCGGTATCCAACCCATCGTCTTTCGGGTCAGGAGCCGAGCGCGGTAACCACTAAGCCACAGCTGCGGATTCGCGTTAGAAAAGAGTCTAAGAAAGCCTAAGACGGTAATAAACCTATAGTGTATTCTTAAATATTTTACTCAGTAAGAACAAGTAAAAAGGTGCGAATCAACAACACTCAGTGAGACAAGATGTACAGAACCGTCAGACGTTCATCGGCTCCTAGTAATGGGGACGAAAACAATAAAAAACTCCACCGGCTGAAATAGCTAGAAACGGGCAATCTACATATGTAAAGAAAAGTGCAAAGAAGCCGCAGAAATGATCATTTGGAAATAAACTTGTGCTGGTCATCAAAGTGTAAACTTTTTGTGGTGCGTCGGGCACAGCCCGGTTGTCGTGTGGAAATATTCCTGGTGGTTTACCATTGACAACCACGAAATATTGAGTGAAAACAGGCTTTTGCATGTGGTCACCAACGCCTGGTTCATGAATGCGCTATTAAAAGCGCGTTTCCTTTCCCTGCATGACTTGCGCCGAGATGTTAGCTGATGACGGCAACGTGCAAGGACACCAACACTATGGTGGACGCCTTGATTCTGGATGCCGAAAAAGCATTCGACAAAGTACCCCAGAATCGTCCATTTCTGAAACTTTCGTCTTTGTGTCCACATAGATTAGTTCTTATTTTTTAACTAACCGCTATCAAATCTAAGAAACTAACAATGACTCCTCCGTCTTGTCCACCGTTATTTTAGGTGTGCCGCTAGGCGCAGTACGCGGTCCTTTTTCATTATTCAGTTATATTAATGATCATGCAAATAACATCTCCTCAATTACCAGATTATTCGCAGATGACTGTGTGATCTATCGCCCTTTTAGCAACATAACCGACATTAATGCACTTCAGACCGGTCTTGACAGCATCCAAATTTCCTCCGAGAAATGGCTTATGTCTTTTAAATATTGCGAGTTTGGGAACGCCCGGCGCACGCTTTGTTGCCACCGTCAGGACGACAGCGACAATCCTGGTCGCAAGTTAGAGGGATGACGGGCGACGGGAAAAGGGCTGGAGGCGCAACTCCTGCACGATGTGGATGCCAGTACAGCGACGGTTCGTAACAAGTTATGCGGGAGCGCTAGGGTAATTAACGGGGGCGTTTTGTTCCAGCCCTGTATAAGGACCAATATAGCGGCTCATATATTTTTCACACAATCCTGGACTGCGTTCCGGTGTCCAGAGAAGAACCTCATCACCAGGGAAAAAAGCTGCATGGTGGGTAAGGCCGTTACGGTGCTAGCAGGAGGCCTGGGAAGCATCTGCGTTCAATCGCGCAGGTTCACGCCATTGGGCGAGGCGGGAAGTGAGTTGTTCGTGGAAGGGTACTGAAGAGGGGAAGGGGACAGAAAAGAACGATGCCTTCATTACGAAAGCAGGGGTTTGGCCTAGAAAAATAAAAAGGGCGAATAACGGGTTGTTCGCTGCCGCACAGTATTGCAAGCAAAAGCAACAAATGGGAGCACTTAGCCTCAGTCCGTATTGACAGGTTGAATGTTAGTGGAAAGCATGTTCGAAAGGGTTCTATGGAAGCGCTCTCTGAAGCGATTGGTTTGGGGGTAGTAGCGGATGTTGTTCGATGGGTGGTATTCCAGGCATGAAGAACTTACTCCAAGATGGCATAGAGGGAAGCCTTTCCACGTTCGCTAAGGAGAACAGTTGGGGCTCCGTGGCGAAGTTGAACGGCGTGCAGAAAAAAAAGAGTTATCTCTGCAGCGGAGGCTGAGGAAAAGGCAACAAATGGAAGCAGGGAGTCGTATTTGGTAAGGTTAGGTTGAATTCAGCATTCAGTACGTTTCCTCGCCTTTCGTAGACGTTTTCATCACAAACCTTGATGACTGAAAACTTATATCGGGTGCTATAAGCGCACACATAAGTGACCACTTTCTGATACCATAACTGACCCTTACGCGCTTCTCCCGCTCGAAGCACAAGACATTTCCGTAAGAATAAGAGAGTATTATTTCAGTCTAGATGCACAGATACACATACAGACTAGATTCGCTCTGAAGCAGCACTCATGGTTCAAGGTGTGTGCAATATTTAGGCCAGTGACACTTGAGAGCGTGTTATATCCGCCAACTGGTCCAAAAGAAGTTTTTAGGACTTTTCAGCCAGTTAAAATAGCAACTTTTGTGACATAGATGGGCTAGAGATACGACCAATAAACAGAGTCCAAGACCTGATCTTCACTGGACTTGATCTCAAATTCAGTCTCAATTTTCTGCATAGAAATTTTCCGAGAAAATTACAGGCTGGAAAGGTAAAGTATTCGTATGAAGGCGGTGACAGAGGGGAACTCTCTAATTACAGAGATATTTAAAATTTACAAGTTTTTTTGTAAAGGTCGGAAAACTTATTCCATTCTTGAGTGAAGAGCATCAAGTAACCACACCCGCGGAATTTGGATTTACAAAAGGGCGCTCTACCGAAGCAACCCTCCTCACATAGAAGTAAATGATATGAGACGTGTTTGGGAGAGAAATATGCGCATTAAGCTTATTTATAGATGTTACAAGGTCTTAGACAACACTAATTACAACACTCTCTTATTAAATTTAATCGTTACGGCTTCCAGGGCGTTTTTCTTCTGTTGCTAAAATCCTAACTTTACTGCAGCCGCCAGCAGTATTTTATCAACAATCATTCCTCTGATGTGAAAACAATTCGCGCAGGACGAGTGCTTCTGCCATGAGACATCCTGTTTGAACGAAGCCCTTTTTTACGAATCTTGTGCAAAATATTTCTCCCTAAAACGTTTCCCAAGACAACAATGAATGAAAAGACGTAGTTTCGACCACCTCTGTTTTCTCTACTGGCTCCTAAACCTTACTTTACTCACCAATCCTCAGATTAGTTCCCGGAACAAAGAAGTCTTTATTTAAGCAAGACACTACGTTCCGTTGCCTCGTTTCTAAGAACTAAGAACGGTTTTTCAGCCACATTGAGGTAACCACAAACGTCACTACTCATATAAGATAGACTCTTTAGTGTTCCTTTGTATTGCACTAAACAAGTGTGCGCTTATTCCTGTGACGTACACCCTGGCCTGGCGCTGCCGAAATCCAGAGCCTGTTTAATTCTGTTGAATTTGATTTCACTTTGGCACGTGGGATTTAACCGGCCTGCGGCTCGAACAATCCACGCGATCCATCACAGTTTTTCGCACAATTTTTTTTTTACTGTTCGGCCTGTTACCATTTTTTTTTTCATTGCTTTGCTGGGTTTTCTCCACTAGCTAAGGACATTCAGCCTCCAGTGTGGTATATGCGTCCAACAGCAATCCTTTATGCTTCCTTATTGAAAGGCGGGGGAGAACAGTTGCGTGTGATGAGTGGATCAGCCTCGAAAATGTAAAGTACCAAAATTACCACGATACTCATCTTCAAATCTAAAACCAAATCATATCATGAAAACCATATGGTCAGGCCTTAGGCGCTGGTATTGTTGCGGATTCTGATCTGTTCGTCGAGTGCTGTAGCAACGCAGTAAACAAAGAATAAAAAAATGACGTGGAAAGACGCATTGACGGATTAGAAATAACAGCGCTTTTTGATGACCTGACTGAGGATGAGACATACTCCCACGCCTCGTTCTCTCTCTCCTCTTCAAATCGAACATTTATTTATTTTCCATCAATAGGTACCAGCCAGCCCGTCTTGTCCTTCTTCTGATAAAAATTGTACTCAACACTGCCACAGTATTGGGTTAAAAGCGTTAGCTATGGGAGCTTCAAATGCTTACACCGGTGTGGCCTGGGAACCTGTAGATGATGATGATGATGATGGTCAAATAACTTTATTTTCACCAGAAAAAGAAACACATGGAGCTGGATAGTTGAATCCTGACTACCGTCATACTCCTCCCCGTTCCGCAGGTTGGGATCCCTTGATATCCATCCGTGTCGAGGGCAGATGGATGGCTTTCTTTTCGTCTCCCTCCTTTTGGTTGCCCACTGAAGCCTCCTAGGACTCTATATTCCGCTTTGGTTCATTGTAGCTAAGGCATGTCCAGAGCTTGTGGATTGCTTCTCCAATTTCGTTCCAGGGTTTACACCCCGGGTCATGGATCGCGGGATGCCATCTGCTTAGTGCTAGTGGGTTGGGAAAAACCCCCCGCCTGTAACTTTCTCCGTATGACATCTTCCTTTTTCCTGGTGCCTTTGCCCTCGGGAGGTAGTCGCTGTCTTGCTAATCTGTAACACTAAGAATATCTTGGTATGTTTTCAGCTCCTCACCGGTCAGAAGGGGCTCTCTCCTCGACGACACCGCACTGTGTGTCTCCTTGGGCGAATGTATGCGCTATCTAATTTGATCGCAGGCCGTTATGAGCCTCAGTCCAGATTAAGTTAATTATCTCTGACGTTGTCGGGCCGGCGACCAGAGTTTTGACCGCTTCGATAGGTACCATACTGCGTTATAGTTTCGGATAGCTTATTTTGGAATCAGTTACAACCACCCTCACATTAGCCACTGCGCTGGCCCTAACTCAACAAACAGGGAGAAGACCTAATCCAAACATGTGCAGATATTTCCTTTTCGGAAATATCCCTTTTAAGACGCAAGGAGCGCCATCTGCCTCACGCATTATCTAGTACTATAGTTTTTTAAATCGAAAGCTTCACAACGGGACTTCGCGCTTTGATCGCCGGGTGCCGGGTGCCTAGTTTTGAGCTTTAGCTGAGTTCCCTCCTTGACATTTAGGTCATGGACGCCGGCAAACTGCTCAACTTGAAAAACTGGCGCCTTGTTGCTCGCTCGAAGACACCACTTTATGGTGTCTTCGACTGGTCGCTCCCACGATCCGGTTCGGATTTGGCAAAGTGAGAGCCGCTCTAGCTCTGAGCGCATAGCGAGGCCGGTCAAGCCGAATGGTCAGGAAGTTTTCAGAGCGAAAGCGCAGGAAGCAGAAAAAGGACGTAACTTCCGGAACCGCCACACCGCAGTGGCGCCGCCACTGCCGCTGGTGTCAACGACAGCAATCGCACAGTCTGCACCGCCCACGCCGCCGTCGCCGCTGAACCTGTATCGCTGCCCGGCGGAAGTGGCTCTGTCACGTGAACACATCTCGGGGCCGCTCCGATTTTTTCTTGCAGCGCCTCAGAGCGCTTTGAGCTGGAGGCGGGCGCTCTGAAAGAACCAGCCGAATGTAGTCAGAGCGCTTGATTTCGACCAGCCGAACGTGCTGCTGCATCTCGGAGCGCTCTAGAGCGATCTGATACGACCAGCCGAAGACACCATTAGGCAGCGTTGTCAAAGGAGGGTACACCTCCCTATTACGCCAGACATCGTGCTGTGACTGCTGGTTCCAAACCTACCTCCATTAAGGAACGACGCAGCGGCTTAGGCCTCTGTTCCTATTCTTGGCGTTTTATTCTGAACTTTTCTGTGTTTGTGTCCGCTTTAACTGAGGACATTCGCAGCAAGGTGGATTTCCCGACTTTGTTGCTAGCATGCGACGATGTCTGCACCACCATGCGCCCTCTCCTCACAGCACCACCCATTCTGTGCCACTTTCATCTGCAAACACCAACCGAAATACACATGGACGTCATTATTTTTGGCCTCGGCGATGTGCTCGCTGAGCTGAAATCTGGTTTCGATGAATATGTATTTGCTTGCGCCAGCCGCACCCCTAGTAATAAGAGTCCAACTACTCCGTCGTTGATAAAAATGCTTGGCCGTCGTTTTGGCCCTCTGTAATATTCGCCTTTACATCTGTGGGCTTCATCCTGACATGGTCACGGACCACCATCCTCTCGTGGTCACGGACCACCACCATTCGTTCGCTTTTTTCGTTGAAAGAACACTTCGGTCGCCTTACTAGATTGGCTCTCCGCCTCCAAGAATACACAATACGCGTCGTCTACCTGTCGGTCCGGAAGCATCAGAACGCCGATGCCTTGTCTCGCTCCCCGCTACAGGCCGAGATTGATAGCAATCTCCTTCGTCCAAGCCACAGCGCCTTCGCTTACGATTAGCGATATGCCTTCAGAGCAGCAAAAAGATCAATGGATGCCCTCTCTTCTCAACTCTCTGTCCGCTCCATCTACGGTTAGCGGGATCTCACGCTCTTCGCTGCCAGTATTCACATTTTGTCATTCGCGATAACCTGCTTTAGCGGTGTGACTGCAACACTGATGGACGTGAATATCTTCCCGTTATTCCAACGCAATCTAGCTCCCAAATCTGCACCAGTTGCCCCGCTGATCCGTAATGTGGTCACGCGGAAACATCCAAGGCATACACTCTCATGCGCCTCAGGTACTACTGGCGCAGCATGTAGAAATTCGTTCCCAAGTACCCTTCGCACGTGCCCGCCTGTCAACGCCGTAAGCAACAGCCTCATCGCACCTCTGCGAACTGCAGCCACTACCCTGTCCGTCTCGCCCCTTCGACCGAGTTGGAATCTATTTATGCGTCCCTTTGTCGTACACTGCCCCTGACAACCACTTCGTCATTGCTGCCATTGATAACATGACCAGGTGTGCTGAGACCGCTGCGCTCCCGGATGCTGCCGCTCGCGATGAGGC
The DNA here is from genome assembly GCF_055824585.1 of Amblyomma mixtum. Lineage (NCBI taxonomy): Eukaryota > Metazoa > Arthropoda > Arachnida > Ixodida > Ixodidae > Amblyomma > Amblyomma mixtum. The sequence goes on along the minus strand of NC_143021.1, from coordinate 152,659,826 downwards.
GTCGTTCATACGGCAGCGTTTCATTCCCCGCCGCGGTGCTCCTCGTGAACTGCTCAGTGACGGAGGACGCACCTTCTCTTCTGACGTCACCGAAGCTCTGCTTGCCGACTGTGACTATAATTCATGGGACTACTTGTGCCGTCTACCATCCACAAACATATGGCCAAACGGCACGCTTTAATCATACCGTTGGTGACAGGCTCTCCATGTACGCCGCTGCCAGCCACATGAGCTGGGACCTCGGTCTCCCCTATATAAAGTACGCCTATAACACTGGTACACAATTCATCATCGGCTTCTCTCCACTCTTTCTGCTTTACGGCCGGCATCCATACGCTCCCATGAACAGAGTTCTCCACTACCACCCTTCCGCATCAGAAAGTACAACTGCCTCTTAAGCTGCCCAGCACGCCGAACACTGCCGCCACGACTAACGGTTGCTCACGACACATGCTCAGTGGTGCCACACACCAAGCCTTGAAGAAGACATGCTTGCACCGGCCTTTTCACCCGGTTCACTCGAGTGGCTGTCGATGCTTTCCAGTACTCATGGCCTCTCCAAGAAACTGAATTCGAAATATCAAGGCCTGTACCACGTCCCGGGGTGCGCATCCGCAGTTAAGTACATCACTCAGCCACTCACGCCCTCTGCCGATCTTCATCGCTGTGCCCGCGAAGCTAAACATGGCCAACGCCTGAAGCCGGTTGTATTGTCGGCACCATGAGTCGCCAGGATGGCTCCTTTTTTCCGCGGCCATTGTGAAGAATGTCGCCATTAGCCCAGCCCCACTGCCATCGATCAGTGCGAGAACCTGCTCATCCTGAGCGACGGCCGACCACCACTGCTTCACCTCTGCTTCGTCTTGTAAGGGTGGTTAATTTGTGACCCGGGTTTCTTCGATCTAAGCATCACCAAATAAACCGCGGTTACAATTTATTGATCTATTTATTTATTTTGTAGCGGCCTTTATTGGCAAGTGATGACTGGTTGTTAAGGCCGGTTAGAGCGGGCAAGGGCAGGTCCGGTCCCGGAACAGTTGATGCTTTTGCCGCGCGTCGGTTCTGCGGCTTCAGCTGCCGATCGTCGTCTTCTCGCCTCGCGCCGCGCATCGCTTCTGTTGCTCCGTCTGCTAAGCGTCTTCCTCTTTACAATTTATTTAATAAATTAGGTATTTATCTATTTATACACTGCACCCACTAGCGAGGATAATGCAGGAGTGGGATGAATACAAAGAACAATACAAATAACGATACAAAATAAGTAAATAAAGCAATCATACAGCAATAGGAATTGGCTTCTCAGAATTCTTCTAACGATAACCATCGTATGTTGCCTCCCAAGGAATTCCAAACTTGCATGGCATGAGGGAAAAAGCTATACTAAAGAAGTTGTTGTAAGCATAAAAAGCGAGATATTTTGCATATTGCGGCCCTTTGTCGAGGACGGTTGTGAAAATACGAGATAAATATCTACCGAAGAAAAACGAGGAGACAACAAAGGTGCACATGAATTTGAGGCCTTCAAGACGACGACCTGCGTCAGAAGCGTTGTTCATGATGCAAAAGGGACCAGATTTATATCGATTCATCGCATCCAGGCTGAGCCGGCTGCGAGTCGTTCAAAAATGACTTGGTAAGTTGCCGCTCGTATGTCGAAAGTTCCATATCACCTTTAAATTCTGTGCAGCTGAGTGCGGCAGGCATTCGGTTCGCCGACCCCTGAGGATATTTTTGGTTTCGCCGCGACCGAGTTATTCAGTTCTTTGCGGGCGCAAGTAAGCCTAACGAAAAATTTCGTTTTGAAGCCCGATTCGCTGTCTCCTACACGGTGGACTGCCGTCACTGCTATATGACAATATACTGTTCGCTATTGTTAGCTCTTAAAATGCGTCTCTTCTCAAACTATTCCTCTGTTTGTTCCTTGCGGGTAACACAAATTATGATGCCGAGTGTTTTGTCTTGTTTCGGCAGTAGATTGTGCATAGGTGTGGCGTCTTGCGTCACCAGGGGTTCGAGACAGAGTTGCATACACTTAATTGAGTTTATACAGAAAAAAAATTCATTTTTATGGAAGCCATGAACGTCCAAATGAAGCCTTCGGCTTCGTCTTTCAAGGTCGTTCAGTTGAACTTTTAGTTGCGACTCTTCCTTTCAATCACATTTGGTTTCCAAGATGCTTACCTCTCTTTCAGCAGCTTTGTGTATTTCTCTTCATCACCAAGGCGGGTAACAAAGTTTTCATATTAAGCTGAGCGCAACTAAATTCAGCTCTCAATCGAGTCGCTACTAATCCACCTCATTCGACCCCTAATCCTCACCAATACAACAATTTTTCTGCTCAAATTCACTCTAACCCACTCTGCGACAATATTAAGGGGCAGCTGGTGAGAGAAGCCCCTAGCAAGAAATAGCAAGGTGTACAGCTTATACAGTAAGAACCGTATCAGTAAATATGGAAACGTGCTCATAACATGGTCACGTGGGTAAGTTGTCTTCATGCATAACACGAAATACTACATCAACCGTTCAGCTTTCTGGTAAATTTAACGTAGATTAAAATATTTCTTGGTTGAGAATGTTTGACGTGCAAAAAGGTAGCTTTGGACCCCGATTTTAAAATCTCCTATGGTTTCTTTGCGTCGGAAAAGTTTTATTACTTATAGTTATAGTGATAATTATGATCATCTTGCGGGGCATAGTTCATTCATAGGTAAAAAACACGGTAGGTAAAAAAGGAAAGATCGACTTGTTGAGAGCACTTTTTTTGATTCAGTGGATGGTGGTGCATGACCATTCTTGCTTGGTGGAGCGATGTTTTTCGTTAATTCCGGTACCAAACGCGACTCTAGCCTCTAACTATGTGCGGGGTTCCCTGCACCTTCTAACTTACATGGAAGGACAAGAGGTTTCTAGGCGCACGAAACAGAGCAATAACAGGGCTACCATGCCCTTATTTACCCTTCAACCGAAGCGATGACTTGTGGTAGAAGATACGTCTAGCATTCGGTTGGTTCTCAGTTCGATCCCCAGGGCCACCGGGCATCCGCCGTTTTCTAATAAATAGTAGATTTCCTCCGCGCTGCTGCCCCACTCTTGTGGAGTGAGATGGCTGAGAAAAGGGTCTTGTACAGAATAATTGTGTACACCGGCCAGGGATTTCTTCCGACCTCAACCAACGCTAGGTCCGCGTGTGCGGTAACAGCCCGCTTGTGGCCTTTAAAATTTAGTATTTAAGCAAGGTACCAGAGTTTTTTGTAATCCATATTGTCACGTAGTGGTGACTGCAGTCCGGCGAACCAAAAAACAACGAGGATGTCTTCGAAACGGAACTCTTTATTTGGGCTGACTTGCGCCAGCAAAAACTGAATCACTCGGCGGCGGCGTAGCAACAAGCGTGCTCGGCGGTCGTCGAACAGAATGCCCGCCGCTGTCGGCCGTGCTCTTTTTAAAGCTGATAGCGAACCTTCGAGATATAGCGTGGAAGGTTCTAGAACTTTCTGGCGCAAAGGAGAAACAGCTCCGCCTGGATGTGATCAATCGAGACAATTCTAGGCGCGTCTTGCGTCACAAACGAAGCGATAAACCGGCGTGCCGGCAGCTTTGAAGCATGAACAAATAAACACAACAAACAAACGCTACCAAGATTCGCGGCATTACTCCCCTCTCAAAAAAGCATCGACTCGATGCTTTAGCATCCGCGCCATGTAGGGGGCTGGGAGGACAGGACAGACACATAGGAGCCCTTGGGGAAGGAATAAAGACCGACAGAAAAACCAGGGATGAGTATGTTTTTGTTGCGACCGGACGCAGGAAAAGCAGAGAAGGCGGCGTTGGGTGGAAAGAAAAAAGCTTGAAAAAAGAAATTTCTGCAAGGTCGGGTTACTCGTGTGAGATTTCTACAGGCGGTTTTTGTTTTTATTTTGTTCTCTGAACGTTGTACCTTTTCGCTAGCCCGAAGCGTCGGCCTTTAGGGAACACACCAAGCTGCCGGCTCCGTTTTCTTGTTCGTCGATAGCCGGCTCCGTGGAATTAACCTTTTCCTTTCGTCGATAGAAATTTTCTGGGCGATTTGTGGTTAGTATCTTTTCCTGGTAGAGTGAAGGTTGGGGCCGCTCGCGATGTCGCTTGGACAAGTTGCATTATCAATGGGCGACCACTTGACGAAGAAGCGCAAAGAATTTCGGCATGAAAACCAAGAATTTTCTGTCTTCATTGATGCGTCGCTACAGACTGCTGCTAGTGGACATTAAGAAAGCTGCTGCAATGAACGCGGCAGTAACAAACGTTTTTAGAGCCTCTGGCGCAGTCGCCGGAGGCTCGCCACGTTCATCAACCAGTCGTGAAGTCCATGTGCCACATGTTGCATGGAGAAGACGAAAACGCTTGTAGTGCTGGCATAATTGAAGTGCATTGAAACAAGCAAGAAACCTTATGCTGTCAGCTTTCTTCGTGGCGACCGTAGCCCTCCAGCAAAAAATACAATACGATAAACGTGAAAGAAGAACGGTCAAATATCAGAAGCGGGTTCTTTTTTTTACGACGTTCAAAGAGCAGCTCTTCATCAGAGTGAAACATGCAAGGTCTTGCTATTTGGGTACGCTTAACACATTTACCTCAGATGTAGGATATGCAGGCAGGATTTTAGAATGTCAACTCTTCCCGTGTACAACTAATGTACGTGGGACTGTCGATAGGTGTTACATGGCAACTCGCTTATAGCGCATGACGGTTCTGCACTGTGAAGCCGAGAGTAACCTGGGCAGGGCATACGACGGCTGCTGGCACATATATACTAGTCGTTTGCCCGCACACAGCCTCACTGGCTTTGTCAGGGTACTGCATCGGAAGCCAATATGGCGGTTCCCCTTAATTCCCCTTCATGCAGCCCTTGTCTTTCATGCACAAACTTCATCTTTTGCCACTGCGCAGGTCACGCTTAGCCATTTTCTTAGACCGTTCAACAAAACCGTGCGTGTGGTGATTACCGAATTTATAGGCACGCTGCCCCCCCCCCCCCACCCTTCCCGTAAAAAAATATCTCCTGGCGTACAACAGTCAATCTGCAGACCAAGCACCAAAACCACGTGGCACGTGTCGCTCTGAATACTAGCTGGTCTGTCCGGTTTCAGCTTCGTACCGGACCGGTCTGAGCGGTTTGAGCTTCGAACCGGGAATGGTCTATCTGGTATGAGCTCCGTACCGGAGCGGTCTGTCCGGTTTGAGATCGATACCAGACCGGTATGAACCGGTAGAGTCATCATAGCGGACGGGTCTCGCCGGTATGAGAGCGATACCGGACCGGTATGAAACCGATCTGTTCCGGTAAAATCCGGTTTCCCGCGATACCGGTTTTTTCAGTAGGCGTGCTGTGTAGCTTCTCCACCGAATTGTTCTTCTTATTTTCTGTCCAATGCCTCGAGTAGAAAGACGTTGCGATGCTGTCACGACTACGCCAGTTGAGTTTCCCCTTCATGTGGCGACGTGAGGAAACACTTGATGAAATCGGGTTTCTTGATGGATTGATGGTTCGCACTCGCAAACATTCATATTACTAGGTGGCGGGAAAGGAATGTTAACCATTTATCTACACATAAATGAACAAGAAGAAACAAGGAAGCAGAAAAATATTTATAGCATGACTGCACCATTGATTAGACGAAATCCACCCCCGCTTAACCCAAAGCGCTTAGATTTAAGCCCTTTGTCTCTGCCCTTGATGGGAACAGCAAATAATAGTAGTCAGGGGCGAATTCTCACGAATCGGTGGTTAGGGAAACGAAAATAAAGTTTATGTCAGCTATTAAAAGGCTGGGGAAAGGATATCGGCTAACCGAATATTGGCAAAGGAGGGGTACCAAGCACACATACAAACTGCACAAAATTCACTGCATTCCTAACTTCGGCCTTTCTCTGCGTTTCTTCTTCCGAACACATTCATACAGGATACACGTATGGCTCGGAAACAATCACTTAAGGTTCTTCATAAAAAAAAAGAAAGCTTTCATTGAAGGGTCAAGCAATTAGTGGCAGCTACAGCCTAACCAGGCGCCTGAACTGAGTACCCAAAGCTCAAACGACCCATTGGCGCCGCATCGCGTACCGATTAGCAACCGTACAGACTTTTCCAAGGCCTTAGACACCACTAAGTATAACACTCTTTTATCAAAAATTGACACGTTAAGGTTTCTGGGGCGTTTTTCTTCAGTTGCTAAAATCCTAACTTTAATGTAACTGCTAGCAATATGTTATCAATAATCATTCATCCGATGTGATGAAAGTTCGCGCAAGACGAGCACTTTAGACATGAGACTTTGTTCTAGAATGAAGCCAACTTTTTTCGAACTCCAGTCTAAAGTATTTACCCTGAAAAGGTCTTCCCAAGACAACAATGAATAAAAAGACGTAGTTTCGGCAACCAGTTTTTTCTCCACTCGCACTTAAACCTTACTTTTCTAACCAGTCATCAGATTAGATCCTGGCACAAAGAACCCTTGATTGCAGCAAGGCACTTCGTTTCGTTGTCTCATTTCTAAGAACTAAGAACAGTTTTTCAGCCGAATATAGGTAACTAAATTCTGCCGAATTTAGGTAATTTAGGTTCTCATGCAAGGGAGACTCTGTAGTGTTCCATTGTATTGCACTTAACAAGCGCGCTTTTATTCTCTTGACGCACATCCACAGCAGCTACTCTTTATCCATTATGTTCTCTGGCACTTCTGAATTTCAGAGCCTCCTATATAATTCTATTGAATTTGTTTTCACTGCGGCATGTGTGATTTCACAGGCCTACGAAGCAAACAATACACGCGATCCATCGTAGTTTTTGGCATATTTTTTTTTTTTTACTGTTCGGCCTGTTACCTATCATTTTCATGCCTTTGCTGCGTTTCGTCCACCAGCTCAGGACAGCAAGTTCAGTGCGGTATTTGCGGCCAACAGCGTTCCGTTATCCTTGCTTAGGGAAAGGCGGGTTAGAACGATTGCCTGTGATGATTGGTTCAGTCTCGAGAAGGTATTGTGCCACAATGACCAAGATGTTCGTCTTCAGACCTAAAACTAAGTCATGTCATGAAAACCACATTGTCAGGCCTTAGATGTTGGAAATGTTGCGGATTTTGATGCGTCTGTCGAGTAATGCAGTAACGCAGTTAACACAAGTTCAAAAAAAGACATTGAAAGAACCATTGACCGACTATATATAACGGCGCTTTCAGAAGACGGGACTGAGGACAAGACGGACTCCTACGCCTTCTTTTCTGTCGCGTTTTCATACAGCGCAGTGATTTATTTTACGTCAATAGGTACCAGCCAGCCGTATTATCCTTCTTCTGATAAAAAAACTCTCCACAACACTGCCTTAGTGTTCACTTAAGAGCGTTAGCTGCGGGAGGTTCAAGTGCTTACACCGCTGTGCCCTCTATACGTAGAGTTGATGGTGATGATGATCAAATAACTTTATTTGTACGCGTCAAGGAATCATATGGCGAAGAATAGTTGAATCCTGACCACCGTCATATTCCTCCCCGTGCCGCAGGTTGGGATCCCTCGATATCCATCGGTGTCCAGGGACAGATGGATGACTTTCTTTTAGTCTTCTTCTTTCTGGCTGCCCACTAAAGCCTCCCAGGACTCTATATTCCCCTTCCGTTCGTTGTAGCCAGGGAACGTCCGCAGCATGTGGATTGCAGGCCATTTGAAGTTTTGCAACAATATTGCTCGTCTTTTAGATGCTGCATTCTATGCATGAAGTGCGAAATGTCTGCATGTTTTGGCTGCATTGTGTCATGCTGTTTCGACTACGAATATTACCATTATGATGCATGAGTGTTAACTTAAATATGTGTTTTTATTCCACTCATCGAAGGTCACAGATGTAAAAGAAAAAGTGGACACATGAGATAACTGGTTTCATTACTGCTGCCTTGTTTTTGCCAAGCATGGAGAGCTGGGCTAATTGGTTCTGGGTAGAACCCAAACTGCTCCAAGCAGTAGAATTAAGGAAAAGAGTAATGAAAGTAAGAGAACATTTCATGACAACCACAAAAACAAAGCACAATGCAGTAACAACTTACAACACAGCTTTTGACTTCATATGGTGGCCACAAAATGCATGCCATTGACTCGTACTGGAAGACAGATGTGCCACCTGCAGATACCAATTTCCCATTATCGCTATGACAGGAGTACAAACACAGGCATGCGAACTCGGCCCAACAGTGAATATCACATGAATGTAAAAAGATCAGAAAAAATATACTTGCCCAAGTATACGCCTCAATATAAAGGAAAAACTATAGCCTGTATAAAATGCATCAGTTCCGCTAGCATTATTAAAGGAATCTTGCTATGAGAAAAAACAAATCTGCGTTTGAAAGCGTACATAAACATCGTAATAACTTAGACAATTATTTCGCCACTTCCTTTTCTCACAAACCGATTTTCATTTAAAGCAAATTCAAGATCCTCTGATCTGGGTAACCAGAAACGCGATCGGCATCATAAAAAAAAAAGGTGTTCACGTACTGATTTAAAAATTAAATCCTGACAGCCGGAAATTAACTTTCGTTGGTAACTGCAAGCTGAGACCCTGATTTCTTTATAGTGGGGTTTGAATTCAGACGCGGAAAATGGGCACTGATCGTACTGGAGGGTTCCGGACTAATTTAGGCGAACTAAAATTTCTTAACGTGACCTGACATTGTACAGCACAGGGGCATTCTTTTTTTTTCATTTTACCTAAATGAAAATGCGGCTACTGCGATCAGGATCGACCCCCCGACCTAAAGTTCAACAGCCTAGGGCCAAGCAAAAACCGCGGCGCATATAAAGTGTTTGAATCCCCTTCAAAGTGCCAACGCTATCTCGAAAGACAATCATACATTTTACGCACAGCCAAAGTGCCGATCCTTGAAACGTGCGTGGCGGTGTGAACAAGCATGGGCAGAAACGAGTAGAACGAGGCATATACGAGGACAAATCTGTGCTCAACAAGAAAAAAAAACGCGCAAACAGGCGCATGCGCATACTAAAATCATGCAAAGCTAGCGCATGGACGGTAGCATCTCCTGTGCCAAAACAAGTACCGACAATTGTTGGCAGAGCAACTCACCGCGGCGACATTTTGCCAGCCAGCGACAAAAAGCGCCTTAAACTCTTTTTATAGCATTGAACACGAATACTGCAGCAGTACGACAGGTCACCGTTCTAGCATTATATGCTTCGGATAATGCACGAGATTACTGCTTGCCTTTTCAGACTTGTGCGTAGTCGTGCAGAACGCTGTTTGCCTTCGTGTCACGGGGACTATACCAACTAGTGTAAGTTCAGCACGAGTGCTGCGTATCTGGCACACACTACCACGTAGTCACACAGAAGAATATATTCCAGGCCTTATTTGGAACCTTTCAACCGCGGCACTGGCCACGCATCTTTGTGCCTGGACAACCATGTGCACAGACTGAAAAGTTGGAGAGACCAGAAAAATGACCCTTTGCCTCGAATAAGCTATGTCGACAGCACTACGCGTTTGTGAACCCTTGTGCAAGAATAAACGCCGCACACCACAACAGATTTCACGACGGCTCACAATCCAAGTAGTGAATTTTAACAAGCGTCGAAGCGCGTGGCAACTCCCGAAGCGCCATGAGGGCTATACAGAAAAATAGCTACCGGCAGGCACCTGGAGGTGACAACTAGTTTCTGTTTTTCGGTTTCGTTGTGAAAAAGCTTATATCCTACTTTTCACTTTATTTTTGGTATTTTAATTCGGTATTCAGCCGTATCGGCATCCGCAGAAATTGCAGCTATCGCCAGCAATTACCACTGGTAGAGATGCGCTGATTAGCGACCTGTTGCTTGCGCTGCGGTTGAAAAATGCATTAGTTCTCACGGCAGTATCGCAATGTTGCTTTGCTCATTCACGAACTACATGCCGATTTCTTTTCGTATGGGGAAGTTTTTTTTTATATTGGTGGGAGATCACCAAGGCTAACAAAGAACCCAACGTAGCAGTCGTAGAGAGCAGGTTGTCGTAAAAACATGGTGACGCTGCTCCTTAAAATGTTTGACCGCCCGCGCGACGTGCGAGGCGGCAGCGTTGAAACGCGCGTCGTGAGAAGAACCTTGATGGTACGTATATGCTTTCTTGAGACTACAGTGAAGGTGTGCATTTGCTAAAGTGTAGTTGTCTCATCCAATGTGAAAACCAAATCAATTCTTAGTGTGAAATATACTGCCTAATTTAGATCCTCATATTGTGTTTATATATATCTGCATTTCTCTTTTTAAAAAATAGTGTTGTACTGATAATTGTGTACCAAGGTGCGTGTATAAGTGCGCTGTAATGAGCCTTGTAGAAATATTCTGTGTATATATTTGTATTCGTAACCCTTCTACAAAGCAGCTGTGTGGCCAGTTATGTGCTTAACAATTTGTTAAGTGAATTTGTAATTTGTTGAAATGCACGCTCAATAAACTTTTCTGAATGAAATTGAGTGTTTGGATTCGGGCATGCAGGGCTCTGTAAACATGCAATATATTATTTTGTAAACAATGAAGTTAAACTTTTTCTGAAATGTTTTCCTAATAATAATCTAAGCCTCAGTGCATAAGTCTTTAGTTCTAAAATATTTTTGAAATTGTGAAGTCAACATATGCACATGTAAAAAAAGAATTGTGTCATGCAGTTTTTATTCTAACAGCATAAAGTACCAAGTGTACCTTTGATGGATTTTACCCACTGAGATTGTTAGCTATCTGAGGAGTGTCATTTTTTCAACCATATAAGCACATGCATGCAGTATCTGGTGCCCAGCATCGGCCACTCAAATGCAGCCATGGTTTGTGCCGTGCCCAACTAGTAGGTACACGTCCATATGCTCCCACCATGGTTTCCACATAGTGCAGTGTTGCCTGCCAGGCCCATCAATATAACCACGACGGATACCACCAAGCCCACCAAATCCCATCTTGTTCACTGAAGTGTCCAGCGTGGTTTCCATTCAGCCCAATATTGTTTACTGGAAGTGCCAGTGCAGCAGCCACAATTTCCACTGCATCTAGAGTGGCCCAACGTCGCCATTAGTTCATCCAACATCTTTTCTACAATTCTCCACCAGCACCAACATGGAAACCAACACTTCCAATCGGCCCACAGTTTTCTCCAAAATAACTAGCGTAAAATCTAGCAAGACTTTTGCTGGAATTTTCAACAAGGTATCGAAGGTAATAACGCGTATGACTTCATTTTGTATGTGTTGCAGCGGGGATCTGTGTGTTCTGTAGGTGTTTCCCCATGAAGAGATACAATAGTTGATATGGCTATGAAAGAAAGCATAGCAGAGCGAAATGAACCTGTGTAAAACAAGTAATTTCGTACTTTATGAGTACCCTTGTGCATATGCTGTTTTATTTGTTAGACTGTTTATGGGCGTATAGAATTTTAAATGGCAGTCAAGTTCTACTCCAAGAAACATCGCATGATCAGTAGCAGTCATGCTATAAGAGGCAAGGGAAATATGTGGATATTCAGCAATAGTGTTATGGGAAGATGAAAAGGTGACAAAGTTAGATTTAGAGTCATTAATACTAAACAAGTTGTTTCGACACCAAATTGCTAACTTTTCAGCATCAGTATTCAGTTTATGTGTTAAGGAATCTATTGACTTCTCAGATGGTATTATCGTAGTATCATCGGCATATAATATACATTCAAAAGAGGTAAGTCAAGATGGCATATCATGAATGTATAATAGGAAAAGAAGTAGTCCAAGGATGGAACCCCCAGAAGCGCCAACGCTAGCAGCCTTCGGTGCAGTTTACCGACCAGAGATGCAAACGACATGAATCTGGTTAGGTAAGTAGCTGCGAATTACCGATAGTGCAAGGCCAGATACCCCAAGGGCGTTTAGATTGTCAAAAATTATGTTGTTATTAATTGAATCAAATACCTTTGAGAGATCGATGAATAATGCTCCATTAAAATTACCGCGCTCAATAACTTCTTTAATTTTATGTTTATAAAGTTAAAGCTAATTCAGTTGAAAAACCAGGCCGGACGCCGAATTGCTTAGAATATATGATGTGAAATTTTGACAGGTAACTTGTCAGACGGACGACGAATACTTTATCTGTAATGACGAAGAAGTGCCCGCGCGGCAGCGGGACGGCTCTCGGCGAGGGCGTGCTTCCTGTTGGTGCTGTTGGCACCGCTGACTGACGGTGAACGCCGTTCCGCGCTTATTGCTTTTTGCCGTGCTGTGTTTTGTCTTCTGTGCCCGAAAAACCCATTACAAGTGGTGGAGGTGGACTCTAATCCCGTACTGGAGCTAAGAAACTGCACCATTACCACCCCAATGCCGAGAGACACAGCACCGCCGCCACCGCCGCCGCCATCGGTACCGCTAGCACCTGTTATCTGCGCTAGCATGCCTCGGCAGCGGGACCCATCTGTCTTCAGCGGCACCGGTGACAATGGTGTGGAAGATTGGCTGGCGTCTTACGAGTGGGTAAGCCCGCACAACCGCTGGGACGATACCATGAAGCTCAGTAACGTCATATTCTATCTCACTGACGTCGCCAACCTCTGGTTCCGCAACCATGAAGCGGACATCATCACCTGGTCGGCTTTCAAAACGAACTTCGCGTAGGTATTTCGCCGTCCTGGTGTGCGCAAGCTCCGCGCTGTACAGCGCTTGCGATAGCGGGCGCAGCAGCCTGGTGAGACGTTCACCAGCTACGTGGAAGACATCGTAGGCCTGTGCAAGCGCGTGAACTCTGAAATGTGTGAGGCCGATAAAATCAGGCACATTATGAAAGGCATCGACGAGGACGCCTTTCAAATGCTTCTTGCCAGGCAGCCGGACACCGTTGCCTCCGTCATCAGCTTGTGTCATAGCTACGGGGAGCTCCGCAAGCAACGCGTCCTCGCTCGTTGCCCTATACGACAGGCTGAGGTACTATCCGTTGATGCTGTGGTCGCCCAGTTCATGCAGGAAGTTAAGCGGTTTATCCGTGAAGTTGCACGTCAACTCGCGCTCGTGCATGCGCCTCCAGCTACGTCACCAGAACTTCCGCCGGCCTTTCAGCAGACCATCCACGCACAGGTCGCAGACGCCCTGCAGATCGCGGATGCCGTGCCACCCGTCCCTCAACAGGCAGTGGCTGCCCCGCTTACCTACGCCGCCATCCTGTACCGCCGGGCTCCTCATCCCTCGGGGAATTTCTCCGACGCCACAGCAGCTCCGCCGCCTTTGGCACCGCGACCTGTTCGGTCGTATCGGGTTCCCGCCCCACCATCGTTGCCGCACAAGGCGCCGGCCCCCCTTCCCTACGGTCGCCCATGGCGCACTCGCGAACAAAGGCCCATTTGTTTTGCCTGTGGCATTGCAGGACATGTCGCTCGCTGCTGCCGCCATCATACCTATTCGCTTCCTGACGTCATGACGCCATCAGCATACGGACCTTACACGCAGCACTACCGCATGCAGCCTAGTTCGCCACCATCTTCGTTCACAACTGACAACCAGTCCGCAACGCCGCACCGCTCCCATTCTCCACGGCGCCGTTCCATATCTCCTCCTCCTCGCATGACGTCATTCTTGGGTAGGATTTTATGTCGAACACTCTGCTGTCGTCGACTGCGCCCGTGCTAAAGTTACTCTCTCTCCACTACCCGACTACTCCAGAGCCGAAACCTCCGAGTATCCGGACAAGCTTCTTGTTTCTCATGATGTCGAACTTCCTGCTTCCTCGTCCGTAGTAGTCTCCCTGTCCTGTGTCTCTCCAGCCGACCCACCCGACACACCTGTACTCTTTACTCCCTCGGAATTGTTCGTTCGCCACAGAAACCTACCGCTTCCCTTCGCTGTCCTCACGGTGACCTCCGGAACAGCAACCATGCTCATCAGCAATCATCTACCCTCTCCTTTAACTCTGCTTCGTGGTGAACGCATTGGCTACGTAGCATCGGTTGAACTCCTACAAGTCGTTGACGACGTCGAGGCCGCTTCTACACCGTCGGTCGATGCAATCACCTTGGCTCCCCTGTCGTGCCGACCACCCTCTGATGTCCTGTACAGTGTCATCGATCGAGACCTTCATTCGACATGCCGTGACCAGCTGTTCGCACTTTTGTGCGAGTTTGGTTCGTCTTTTGATGCGTGCCAAACTCCAATCGGCCGTGCCTCCGCTGTTACACATACCATCGATACTGGTACCCATCCTCCTATGCGCCAGCGACCATATCGCGTGTCCGCTCCGGAGCGTCGAGTCATCACCGAGCAAGTGGACGACATGTTAGAGCGCTGGATAATACAGCCATCGAAGAGCCCATTGCCTTCTCCGATGGTTCTCGTTCGAAAGAAAGACGGCTCTATCCGATTTTGCATGGATTACCGACGGCTGAACACTCTAAGAACTGATACTCTCTATGATAGAGTATACCGGCTACTGCACTCTATTTAGCAACAGTTTACTCCGCCTAAATTCCCTAAGGAGTGAAACGCCTCCTTCAGTAAAGAGTAAAACTGCGAGCGCACTCCCTCTAGGGCCTGAGGGAGTTGGAGGTTGTCTATTTTCTTAGCTTTTGTACTGCAGCGGAGCCATATATATAGTGACCTGTGACTCGCATCTCATGCAAACTAGTGATAAGCAAAAACAACCAAACAAGAAAGTGCGCTGTGCTCCGCCCACAGAGCCAGACATTGTACATAACCGATACGTGCAGTGTACACTTTGGAGATTATTGCGTTGCATTTATACAGCATATTTGATTTAATTTCAATGGATTTTACCTCCCAAAGCGACTGCGCTGACATCGCGACATCCCAAAGCGAAGTGCACCAAAATCGCGCAGTGCATGAGGCTTTGGCGTTTCGCTTCCATCGAAATGCGACCGCCGCGGGGTTCTGAATAGTCTATACCATTCAGCGAAGTCAGGCACTTCCGTAGAATGCGTTTAAGAAGAGACTGTCATGGTAACTGTCGCAATTTATCCTAAACATTAGTTTATTGCTGTGTGAATATATTTAATGCCCTTCGGAACGGCCATTCACATTTTCCAACATCTATTTCAGCACAACAACCTCCAAGAAAAAGCGGTTCGCAGAAACGAGCGATGCTTCTGTTAAAGGAAAACACTTCTGTCAGATCCCGTAAACCTTCGCGGTCGACGGCGAAACATTAGTCTAAACACTTTATATGGCATTCCTACTATGGTATGAATGATCGACGAGTGCTCTAGGGAATCTACAAATCATTTTAATACGAATAATAGTGCATCAGGACAGCAGTTAACTCGTTCGCGAAGGGCGAGTCAACGTACTGTGCACAATGAAATTGCTGTCGAGTAAAGATTTACCGTGGCGGTGTGGCGTGCAGATGTTGCCTTTACTGTTTCATCATTTACTGAGCTGTGCCAACTCTAACCAGCCAGCGATCTACCAATTTAGAGAAAAGAACTCGCGACATATACGCACGAAACTGCCGTTGAACTCAAAATGTTTGCATATATAACTACTGAAAAGCATTACCACTCGTCCCAAGCATAGGCGAGAGTTAGCGCACTCGGCTCGCAATGCAGAGTTTCCCGCTTCGAATCCTCCCTCCGGCGCAGCTTTTTTTTTTCCCAGCCATTCGTAATAAAGGAGTGTTTCTACTCCTGCAGAGGGAGTGCGCCTAGCAGGAGTGCGGCGACTCTGGAAAAAGGAGTGAAATACGGGACAAGCGTATACTCCATCGAAAGGAGTTCCCCGCACTCCTTTTGTTCTTAGAGTGAACACTGTAACTCGGAAATACGTTTATCCTCTGCCACGCATAGATGACGCCCTCGATTGCCAGCAAGGAGCAGAATTTTTTCGTCGCTCGATCTGAGATCTGGTTATTGGCAAATACCCATGGCCGAAGATAACCGCGAAAAAGCAGCCTTCGTGACGCCTGATGGGTTATATGAGTTTAACGCAATGTCATTTGGGCTTTGCAATGCCCCTGCAACATTCGAAAGAATGATGGATAATGTTCTGCGTGGCCTCCGCTGGAAGACGTGCCTCTGCTATCTTGACGACGTCGTCGTGTTTTTGGCCGACTTTTCGACTCATCTGACTCGTTTGCGCCAAGTGCTGACTTGCCTCAGCACCGCAGGGACGGCTCTCGGGACGGATATCGGCGAGCGCGTGCTTCCTGTTGGTGCTGTTGGAACCGCTGACTGTCGATGAACGCCGTTCCGCGCTTATTGCTTTGTGCCGTGCTGTGTTTTGTGTTCTGTGCCCGAAAAACCCATTACATATCATTTACTTTGCTAAAGAAAGAAGGAACAGCAATGGGCCGATAATTACATGTTAGGCGTTTCTCACCCTTTTTGAATACATAAATTTGTTTAGCTTTTTTTAGTGCGGTAGGAAAGATGCCTGTCAAGCTAGAAAAGATGCCTGTCTTGTAAGATGCCCATTTCTTGTAAAAACACAGTATGAGCCAGCATCAACTTTATTGTCAGTCTTCTTAGACACTTTTACTTGTACTGCTCTGCATCTCTTTTTTTCAAGCCAGTCAAAGCTACTGTGCAGAAATGCGCATTCTTTTCTAACGCACTGGAAGATAGTAGCCGATTTCCATTATTATTCTCCTCTTAAAACATAGAATATTGGCAATTCTTTTTATTTAAAGTATACTTGTAGCATAACTGTCATCACTGAACGTAAGAGAGTCACGTCGAGAAAACTCTTCGACTGCAACCAGTTTCTTAGCCCGTATTGTATAGCTTCCAGCTATACCAATGAATGAGCGAAGCAACCACCCAGCCGCCCTGCAGCCGAACTAGTGGTGTAGTGACAGAGTTCCAGATTCTATGCTCTTGCAGCTTCCCGTTCATAGCTAGACAGTGTTGTCGCCGAGTAGTGAGATTTGCAGGTGTCAATTATGCCATGTTCAGTATCTATGTAATGCCCGGTTATAGGCGCAAACACACCCTGTCGTTTCCTAAGTGCTCGAGAAGGCGGGGTTACCTAGGCACTTTTCCTTCGATATGTGGCTGACCTCACAATTCACCGAATTAGACCACGCGAATCTAGAGTATGGAGCAATTTGAGAAGCGCGAGTTTTCAAGCCCATATCATCCCTGTAAAAAGAGGCAACATAACGAATAGTTAAACGGCTGTACATTCGTTTAAGGAGAATATTGATGTTTGCCAGTGTTTTTTGCGGGCATATAATGTTGAAAATTGTCGTACAATGTGCAATAATTTCAACCGCACGCGGCCTAACACCTGTACTGAAAAACACCCCTCGTCTTCACGCTCCACTGCAATTCATCGAGTAGAAAAAAAACACGTGCTCCTCCACAAAGAGTCATGCGGGATTAGGGAACGGCCCGCGATGTTCCATCCGATGAGGCACGCCTAGAGGAATCTTCGCCCACCGCGCTTTCTTCGAAGAGCCGTCGATGCCGTATGGAATTGACGGACGATTATTAGGACGAAACATTGATATTAGAGCGAAACATTGATCGAATACGGCAGTCAATGCTTAATGCATAGATACTGTGGCGCCTTCTGTCTACCGAATGATCTTAATTAGGCACCTCATCATTTATACTGTAGTTCAACATGTGTTTCCTGCTACGCAGACGAACCATGAATCAAAAACGGGCGGAAGAACATTCACGTCTGGCAAGTTCTTGCGCGGTGACCTAGCGTTTGCTACCTTGGTCGGAAATGGTCGGAAGATTTCAGCCATAATTCATCTTACCACGCAGGCGAGTGATGAAAATGGTAGTGTTTATACACAGCGTTTCCCAACGCATGAGCCTGAGCTTGCGAATTCCTCTTCACAAGCCCCCGACACCCTCAAACCACTCCCTTCGAGAGAATCGACCCTTCACCATTCACACTGGCACTACCAATACCTATGCAGATGTCCTGCAAGGACCCCCACGGACACGAACACAATGCTCCCTGACGCCCAAACTAGCAACCACTGCCGCACCAAGCCAACTCCCAGAACCCATCTCCACCCAGTGTCCAGCCTCCAGTAGGGATGCTGCCACTGTCCTGAGCCAACAGCCAACAGCCTAGCGACCGCATCCAGGTGGGCCACTTCCCACTCCCTCAACTCCCCAACCACCACCAGCACACACCGCCAACAACCCCCCCCCCCCCCCCCACAACCCGATAAACCCGGTACCCTAGCCCAGCATCAACTTGTCATGCCGGCCCTTGAGACACGCATGAACCACCTCGTCTCCCTCTTTGACACCATACCACAACGCCAAGAGGCACTGCAACAACAAATACAGGCACAAACACTGCAGATAACTCAGCTCACAGCTGTAGTCGCTACAACCTCTAACGCCGCCGCCAAGCAGGCGGAATTCATAGAACAAATTCAAAATACACTTACAGCCCTCCCCCCGCCCCCTCATCTGGCTCCCCACTTCTTAAAAACAAAAAGCCCTGTGGCCGTCCTCAAAGCCCCCACCCCGAGGACATCAGACTATGACATGCTCTCCGTCCCATTGCTTTCTCCAATGGAACTGCCGATGCATCTGCACGGCTCGTACGCCCCTTTCGAAAACCACTGGTCTCAACATATATCCGGAGGGAGCTCAAATTCTCAGTCCTCCAAATTTCTGATAAACTCACACAGCGTCTAGTTGCCGTCGAGCTCTTTATCGCACCTACATCCACTCCCATCGTTCTCGTTAACTTCTACAACCCTCCCCCCCCCCCCCCCAAACATCAATCCTCCTACCCCACCTTTTCGACTTCCTCCAAACCATCACTTCCCCGCTCTTTGTGGCAGGCGACTCCAGAGCACCACGCACACAGTGGGGCTACAGAACCACACACAAAGCAGAACGTTTACTCCACGATCATATATACTCTTGACACTACTCCTTGGTGAATGACTTTTTACGCCCCACTAGACAGTGTACCTCCTATCACAGAGACACCACACCCGACCGGACCTTCGCTCTATGCATTCCACATATTGCTTGGCACAATACTGACACATACCTACTTAGCGACCGTTCCATCCTTGTTATCAACATACCCACAACAAACCCTAGATGCAGGACGAAGGTGCGACACACATCGTTGTCAGAATTTCGCCGTCTCTTACTCCCACCCACATCTAACTCCTACGACTACACTTCATGGGTAGATGATGAAAAAAACACCCAGTCAGGGGCAACACGTGAAATTTCCAATCTTACTATGCGTGACAACCCTGACCCTCACCTTCTACGACTGTGGAAGCGGAGAAAACGTCTCCAACACACATTAGCTACACAACCACACAATACACAGCTCCGCTACAGAATACAAGCGCTCCGCAGCTACATTATCTCCCACTGCAAGACACTCGACCCCAAACACTGGACACGAACATGCGACCGCTTATACGAAACTTTACGTCAAAAATCATCCTGGTGCCTTCTCCGCTCCCTTCTCAGACCTCAACCTCATCCCACACCCACTCTCGAACGCCTCTTCGCCTCCCATACTAGAACAGAGGTTTTTCCCTGACCTCCAAAAACTTTATTTCCCACCCTCACAGTCCTATTTAAACTCACCGTATCATGGCCCACTCCTTCCAGCATTAGACGTCCCCTTCACGGACAGAGAACTTGGCAAAGCACTCGCGCGTTGTAACACACACTCTGCCCCCGGTGCAGAAAAAATCACATACATAACTCTCAAGAACCTTCCTCCCGAAGCCCACACATTTCTTCTGAATGTTATCAACGACGCCTGGACCTCTGGCACCCTGCCAGTGGACTGGACATCCTCCCTGGTCTCATTCATACCGAAACCCAGTAAACCCTGCAGCATCAACAACCTCCGTCCTATTTCCCTCACCTTCTGTGCGAGCAAGCTCATGGAGCACGTGGTGCTTGCCCGCCTCACTTTCCATCTTCAGGCCACCGACTATCTCCCCTCCATCCTCATTGGCTTTCGCCGAGCACTATCCACCCAAGACCTTTTCCTTCTCCTCCAACTCTCCTTCTTTAACTGAAATGCTCTAGATGCTGCGCAGGTCAAAGCCTCAGTAACCGCTGACATACGCAATGCTTCCGACTACATATCACACGACCACCTCCTCACCATACTAGCTGACACGCTATGCGGATGCAGCATGCACTATTACTTAAGAGCTTTCCTCTCCCTCCCCTCTGCCCATATCCGCTATCTCGGCAAACTGTCTCACCCCTTCCCAATCACTCTTGGCACTCCACAAGGTGCCGTCCTCTCTCCCATTCTCTTTAACCTAGGCATGGTCCGGTTCGCCCGGGCCCTAGCCGATATTCCCGAACTTCATTTTGTCTTCTATGCAGACGCTCTCAGTGTGTGGGTCACCTCTGGCTAACTGGGAGAGGTCCAAACCACACTCCAACAAGCACTTAACACCATTTCCTCACACCTCTCCCAATCGAGCCTGAAACCCGTTCCGGAGAAATGAGAACTTCTACTCATAACACGCTGTAAATACCAACGGACGATGAACCCCTCCATCTCCCTCACCCTCGCCGGACAGCGCATCCCCCGCGTAGACTCTTGTCGCATCCTGGGTATGCCACTCAATTCCAACTCTTTAACCTCTGCCATCAATCAGTCCATACGCACATGCCACTCAATCACACACACTCCACCGCATAGTTTTAAAACATGCCGGCCTCTCCGAGACACACGCCAGCCGCCTTCCTCAAGCGCTGGCCCTGGACAAATTCCTGTGCTGCATACCTTACTGCCCCCTTACAAGTACACAATAAGACAAACTAACCCGGACCCTCAATACCCTATATAAAGCAACACTAGGACTCCCCTCTCAGGCTTCTAGAGACACCCTGTACAGAACAAGCCTATTCTACCCTCTTCAAGCCCTCCTTAACCTGCACCGGGAGAGACAAATCATCCGCCTTTGCAGCTCACCAGCTGGGCGGTGGATACTATCCCAGACTCCCTACGCACCTATCTCTTTCCCCGACCCACGGCAGCCTCCGATCTACCCCCGTAACCTCCGCCTCGCACCCATTCCACGCAACATGTCCGCACACACTACACGCAGGCCGCCGCCAGGCATACGCATACAACCACAAGCCACCCTTGGACGCTGCGGCGGTGGCCTACACAGACGCCTGTCTCACGGAAACCGCGAGCTCCACAGCAGCCTTCTTCCTCCACGCTTCCCTCTCTACAACCAGCACTCACACAACCAGTCCATACACTTCCCCGCCCTCCACTCTCGCCATAGAAATACACGGGATCACCGATGCCATCACACACTTTGCCATCCTACCCCCGCCCAGCATACGTTGTCTATAAAGACTCGCAGGCAGCTCTGCATGCCTTCCACGAAAGAGCCCCTCCCCTTCCCTACCCGATAGGCCTTAGATGTCGCCCTCATAGCATTAAGCCCACGACCGGTGACCCTTCGGTGGATCCCTGGTCACATGGGCATTCCCGGCAATGAGCTGGCTCACCAGCTTGTCTGCGAAACTATGCATCGGGCGCCGGAGATCCCATGGACGACCCCACCGACGCAGCAGGCAGTCATGGCTTGCAAAGGCACTGTCGACGAATACTACATACAGTGAAAATTGGACTTAGCTGATTTGCCACAGCCACATCCATCCTTATCAATCCGTGAAGCTCGCATTCTTCGCCTAATACTGCTTAATCTCCTACATACAACAGCCAAACTTTATCTATACCGGTGCAATTCCACACCTCAGTGCCCAAAATGTTCACACACATAGGCAGACATAGAACACTACCTTAAACAGTGCCACGCAGCCTTCTAGTCCCCCGCCTACCCTTTCCCCCCACCCTCACCGTGGCCGATCTGGCTCGCGTCCCTGGATCCGAAGCTGCAAAGTGCCCTCGTCGTCTTAGCCTAGGACCTACTGAACGCCTAATAGAAAGGATATTCTAATAAAAGTGTCACACCACCACCACCACTAGAAGCGAACGCCGCTAGATGTCTCGAAGGCACCTGGGCACTGTAATAACTCTTGCGCGGGACGAGTGAAGAAGTCGTACGCTTCCTAGGCACCGCTCTGTTCTGTCTCCACGAAAAATAACCAGGCAGCGCAATTCGCTTCTCAACCACATGAAGATGTCTCTACAGAACATCAGCACTGAAAACGCCCAGAAGTGTTGTATATGTGGTTTCGGTTAAGGTTTGGAGATCACCTGCCGCCAAAGGCACCAGTGTCGCTATGTGTATATATATGACTTTATGTGGCAATAAAGCGGGATTGTTTGGTTGCTAGCAGTTCGTGTACTTGGGCGGCACCCGCCGCTACAACATTGGCGACGAGGACGGGATCATTTCGGGGGGCGTGACTTTCGCCGCTTTCTTTCCGGCGCCATGAGCATTCCTGGACTCGCGCCGCCGCCCCCGTTCCTGCCTGTGCCTGGTCGACCTGCTGTTGCGTGGCCGCAATGGTTCCGCATCTTCGAGAACTACCTTCTTGCTTCGGGGGCCTCTGGCTGCACGCGAGATCGTCGCAAAGCACTACTTCTTCACAGCCTCGGCGTAGAAGGTCAGCGCATGTTTTACACATTACCACTTCCATCGTTGGACAACGCCAAGCTCGGTGAGCAAACTACTCCTGAGAAAGCGTCGGAAGATAGCAAGGGCACAGGCGACACAAGGCCGGAAGTATCGTCGTGCGATATCGCAGTTGCCGCTCTGCACGCTCATTTTTCGGCAAAAAGCAGTGTTGTTGCCGAACGGCATCGTTTCAGCAGGCGAGTTCAGCAAGCTGGTGAATCAGTGAATGAGTACATCACTGCATTGCGGGAGCTTTCTGCTACATGCTCTTTTCCTGTCGAAGAAGATTCGCTGCGTGACCAGTTCGTGCTGGTATTTCGTCTCGGAGCTTGCGCGAGCGTCTTCTGCTTGAAGGATCGTCTCTCTCGTTCGCTAGAGCAGTACTACCTGCAAGGCAGTTTGAGCAGGCGTACAATGATCTGCAAGAATTTCCTTCTGTAGATGTTGGACGCATAAATACTCGTGGAAATACGCCTACGTGTATACCAGAATCCGACGAGAGCTCGAAGCGGTCGCGCAACCGCCGGTCTCATTGTTACCGCTGCGGTTCATCCCAGCACAATGCAGCATCAGTTCGCTGTCAAGCCAAAAGCAAGCGTTGTCACCATTGCGGTGTCATGGGTCACTACCGCTCTGTTTGCCAGAAACGAGGCTCCGCTCCGGTGCGTGAGGAAGACAGCCAAGATTCTCCTAGCGAGGAAGTTTTGAGCATTCTGGCTGTGACGCCGGCCGCTCGCTCCGCTGTTCACGTCAGTTTCGATTGGCCGTGCGGACATAACTTTCCTTGTAGATTCTGGGTCGTCAGTTTCCATTGTTGCACACGATATTTTTAAGCAGTATTTTGAAGGCCAAGTACTTTTGGTCCCGACTGTTCGGTTACTGGACTATTCAGAACAGCCAATTCCGGTTCGTGGCTGTTTCTTCGCGTACGTTACGTACAAAGCTAGCACAACAAGCCTTCTTTTTTACGTCGTAGAACAAGGCACCTCACTCTTGGGTATCGATTTCATCAAGGCCCTCGGTCTACAGATTAATGGGTCATCTCTTCAATGCCTTGAAACGACGCTAACTCCTAATTCTCGAACGGAACAGCGCCCTGACCCGGCGAAAGCCGTGCAGGATATTAACCTCCCAAAGGAATTAGTTGGCGAGTTTGTATCGCTTTTCGATCCAGGCCTTGGCCTCGCGAAAGGTTTTGTGCATCACGTCAAAACGCGATCCACGGTGCAGCCAGTGCAATCCAAACTTCGGCGCCTTCCGCTCTCGCTACGACCATCGGTCTCGGAAGAGCTCCATCGGTTGGAAAATCTGGACGTGATAGAGAGGGTGGAGGCATCTGAATGGGTATCACGCATTGTGGTCGTTAAGAAGAAAGAGGGAGGTATTCGCCTGTGTGTAAACCTTCGACAAGCAAACAAAGCTGTCGTAATAGACAGCCTTCCCCTTCCTCATACAGAAGAGCGATTGCACAGTTTAGTGGTGGCTACAAATGTTTCTAAGCTAGACCTCGTATCAGCTTACCACCAGGTCATGCTTCACCCTGCGAGCTGTGATTTGACCGCATTTATAACTCACGAAGGCCTCTTTTGTTTTAAACGAGTGTGCTTCTGACTGGCTTCCGCGCCTTCTAAAATTTCAGAGTATGATGTCCAAAGTCCTGCAAGGATGTAAGGGCGTGCTCTTCTATATAGATGACATTATAGTCTTCGGGCGGGGCCGGCAGGAGCACATAGATAACCTTGCAGCAGTACTTAAACGTATTAAAGAGGCAGGAATCAAACTGAACACAAATGTATTTTCGATACGCAGGAACTTTCATTTTTGGGTCACAGGATGACAGCAAGTGGTATTGTTCCGCTGGAGGAAAAGGTTGCTTCCATCAAGGATACACCGGCACCCGCCAATGCAGCCAGCCTTCGATCGTTCCTGGGACTGGTCGAATACTACTCTAGGTTCGTTCCCATCTTTGCCGATATGGTTGAACCGATGCGCGTTCTGCTTCGAAAGGGGCAACCATTCGTTTGGTCTGGCGAGGTAGACTCCAGTTTTCGAAAGATCAAAGAGGCACTTGCGTCCAACATAGTCCTGCGAATGTTCGATGAATCTCTTCCAGTTGTTGTTTCTACTGACGCTTCAGACTGTGGGCTTAGAGCGGTTCTCCAACAGGTGGAGGGAGAGAAACTGCACACTGTCGCCTTTGCTTCTCGAGCGCTTTCATCTGTAGAGAGCAGATATTCAGTAGGAGAACGCGGAGCGCTTGCGTGTGTTTGGGCGGGCGAGAAGTGGCATGTTTACTTGTGGGGACGCCATTTCACGTTGCTTACTGACCATTAAGCCTTGGTCGCATTGCTGTCTACTCAAGGGCCAGGAAGGCGTCCTTTGCGGATAGCACGGTGGGCGGAGCGCCTACTGCAGTACAACTATACAGTAAAGTACCGGAAGGGTTCGCAAAATCGAGTAGCAGATGCGCTTTGTCGTCTCCCTGCGTCACCTCATAGGGAAGAGGAGACTTTACCAGATGAAACTGTATCAGTTGCCCTTATATCTTCTTGCATTACCAGGAGAGAGTTTAAACTGGCCCAGTCGGAAGACAGCACACTGCAACGAATCAAGGCCTACATTGAATCGTCCTGGCCTGCGCAAAAATCTCTGCCGAGTGAGCTTCAACCTTTCTTCAAACTTCGCGATGAACTGTTAGTGGTGGACAATTTGATATTGCGTGGCGAACGCCTTGTGGTTCCTGCATCACTTACAGCGCGGATAATTACCGCTGCTCATGAGGCTCACCCTGGAATTGTACGAACGAAAGCACGTCTGCGAAAAAAATTTTGGTGGCCAGCCATGGACAGGCACGTCGAGCTAGCTATTCAAACGTGTAGTATATGCCAGGCAGCGGACAAGAGCACGAAGGTTATGGCTGCACCATTGAACCCGGTCCCCTTACCAAAGGAACCGTGGCTAAAGCTGGGCATGGACATTGTTGGCCCATTTGAGAGAGCACCATACGATTGTCGATATGCGATCACGCTAGTCGACTACTTTTCTAAGTGGCCCGAAGTATACTTTTGCAACCAAGCCACAACACGCACAGTAACAGGCTTCTTGGTGTCAGTGTTCGCACGTGAAGGTTACCCAGAGGAAATTGTTTGCGATAACGGGCCACAGTTTTCATCTCGAGAGTTCCAAGCTTTTCTGCAGGATCGCGGCATCCGCTTGCGGCATGCGTCCGTATACTACCCGCAAGCAAACGGACAGGTAGAACGGTTGAACAGAGTTTTTAAAAGCTTTGTTCAAGTGGCTACACTCGAGCAGCGTCCCTTACGCCAAATGGTAACAAAATACTTGGGCATTTACCGCTGTACGCCGCATGCCACAACTGCAGTTGCCCCAGCACTTCTCCTGCATGGACGTCTGCCAAGGACTCGGCTCGATGTCGTTGGGTATCCGTCAGCAATATTTGCAACCGACCCTAGTTCAGAGCTCCACCGCCTACGCGAGCGAGTGAAGCAAAAGCAGCAATCCAGTAAACTATACAGAGATGCTCGCAGGGCCGCAAGGGAAACCAAAGTGGATGTTGGTGACCTTGTACGAGTACGCAGACAGACAACTGCTGTTAAAGGTGACCTGGCTTTTAGCCGCCCAAGAAAAGTGATAAGAAAGCAGGGGCAATCGTCTTTCCAACTTGATGATGGAAAAACATGGAACGCTTCAAAGTTGTCAAGGATGCCACGAGCTTCTGCATCTCTCTGTGGGTGGGGGGAAAGAAGTGATACAAATGACACCGCTAGGGAAAGCAGCTCACCGCCTACCATGGAGAGGCCCGTTTCAGAAGCGCCAACCGGAACTTCAGCTGTGGCTGCTGCGAAGCAGCCGCCTATGCCACCAGTGACCGGCTGTGAGCCGGAAGAGACTTCGCCTGCCGCCAATGGTTTCTCAGAAGCATCGGACCCTCAGCGTAGGGTACAGCCATCAAGGAATAGACGACCTCCAGACCGCTATGGACATTAAGTACAGAAAGACACGTTTTGCAGTGAACATGAACCTGTCCCAATCTGCACGAGTGTTGAGTTTGATGACGTTGTGAAATATGGACATAAATGGAGTTGTATCTTGTTTTCCTCTTTTTGTTTTGTATTTTTGTATTAAGTGCATAATACAAGCACATTGTTGTTACTATAAATACAATTCTGTAAAAGAGCACTAACGTACTACCACTACTAAATCACTAACACATGTAGCTGTTTTTTTTTATCAGGAAGGGAATATGTTGTATATGTGGTTTCGGTTCCGGTTTGGCGATCACCTGCCGCCAGAGGCACCAGTGCCGCTATGTGTATATATATGACTGTATGTGGCAATAAAGCGGGATTGTTTGGTTGCTGGCAGTTCGACTACTTGGGCGGCACCCGCCGCTACAACAAGAAGGTGAGGGCAAGGGTTCTGCTTACATTACGGAGAGCCACAAGTTCTGCACTAAGAGCTAAGAAATAAGCTTTATTGCCTGCTGCTGAATACGTAGTTCATGCCTCGAGAGCTGCGGCAACTAGTTTTCCTGGCGCGTAGGGGAATGACGACGCAGTGGCGAAACCGAATGGCTCCGAGGGGATGGCGAACGGCGGCGAGCATACGGGCGGCGATGGGATGCATCAAGCTGTTCGGCAGACGACGGACGAGGCGGGGGTTGCGGTGCCGCGTAGGTGTAGGTTGGGCGGTCATCCACGGGTAGTAACACGCGGCGACTATAGAGACGCGCAACGTGACCTGGAACACCACATGCATAACAAAAGGAAAGGTTGTCATTGTCACTGTTGCGTCAAGGTTTAACACGAGCAGGGTGCGGCCGGGTTGGAAACGCAGGCGGCGGTGTCGTAGGATAGAACTGCACAAACGCGTCTGCCCTTGGACTTCGAACGGTGTTCGCGTATGTGAGCGGCGCCGCAGCAGGAGCCGGCGGACGAATAGATGGTAGCGCTTCGGACACTTGCTAGCGAATCACAGTTTGGTGGGCTGGAACCACGTTGGAGGGAGGTCCCTGAATGCCGTGAAGGAGTGACAGAGAGCCACCTCCTCACGCACAGTCATTTATCTGTTCAAGCAGCGAGCTGTGAGATGTCGGCACAGCGAGGCTGGAAAGCGAAACAGGCTGCAAGGTAGGTGATGGACCAAAATGCGCTGCTTGCGGAGCTCGTCGTAGCTGTGACACAAGGTGTATACGTCGGCAACGGTGGTAGGGTATCGGGCGATAAGTATCTGAACTGCCTCAGCTTCGATGCCTTTCAGGACTTCCTTGATCCGTTCCGCCTCGGACATAGACGAGTCCACCCCGGTACAGAGGTTGATGAGATCCTCGATGAAGCTGGTGAACGATTCATCACGCATCTGGGCTCTCAGACCACGGCGCTGTTCAGCACGCAGCTTGCATGCTGCAGGACGGCCAAAGATATCAGAAAACCCGCGTTTGAAGACCCACCAGTTGGTAAAGTCTGCTTCGTGGTTTCTGTGCCATAGACTGAACAGGTTCGCCAGGTAAACCACCACGCTGTTTAGCGCAATGGCGTCATCTGCCCGATTGTGGCAAGCCAATCCTCCACGTCGTGATCATCGGACCCTCTGCTTGGGCCAAAGTATTGGCCTGCAGTATTACTAAATAAATAAAATAAATAAAGTTTAGATGACAATCCGGGTGGTGTGCCGGGAACCCTTAGCCAAACTAGGGATCCAACCGGAAAAACGTGTTGCCTGCTAACGTTATCGTGTCGATGCTTTTGGCGGCCTTGGGATTCGGAGGTAAAAGAGCGCGCCAACTGGCGGCAGTCTTCTGCACGCTTTGCGACTTCGGAGAGAGGCGTCCACTCGCAGGCGTCAGGAGTATAAGGTAATATGGTGTCCAGCGTGGACGACGGCTCACGCCCATACAGAAGGAAGAAAGGGGTAAAGCCGGTGGTGGACTGCGTGGCGGTGTTGTACGCGTATGTCACGAAAGGGAGGACGGCATCCCAGTTCGTCTGATCTGCTGCGACGTACATCGTGAGCATGTCTCCGAGAGTACGGTTGAAGCGCTCGGTCAGCCCGTTAGTTTGAGGATGGTAGGCAGTGGTGGTCCGATGTACGATGCGACATTCGGCAAGCAGTGCTTCAACGACTTGGGAAAGGAAGGCGCGGCCTCTGTCACTGAGCAGCTCGCGCGGCGCGCCGTGATGAAGAACAAAATGGTGCAGCAGGAACGTAGAAACTTCGCGGCTAGTTGCAGCAGGAAGGGCGGCTGTCTCGGCATACCGGGTGAGGTGGTCGACGCCGACGATAATCCAACGGTTCCCAGAGACCGTACAGGGAAGCGGTTCGTAAAGGTCAACGCCAACGCGATCGAAAGGACGTGCTGGGCATGGGAGTGGTTGTAAGCGGCCGGTCACTCGGGGAGTGAAAGTCTTCCGCCGCTGACAGGCGATGCAAGATCGGACGTATTTTCGAATATAGGCGTACATGCCGCGCCAATAGTAGCGCTGAGAAATTCGTTTGAATGTTTTAAGCACACCAGCGTGCGCGCACTGAGGGTCAGCGTAGTAAGATGCGCAAATTTCAGATCGTAAATCGCAGGGGATCGCGAGAAGCCACCGCCGACCATCATAAAGATGACTGGGTCCCGTTGTCGGAGTGCGCCAGGGCAAATGACGGGCGTAGGCAAACGGGCACATGACTTGCTTGCGTCAGTGGTCATCGCTTAAAGATAATTGATTAGAAAAGCAGAAGAAAACACAACCACATGCCGCTGGTGGGAGCCGAATCCACGACCTCCGGATTACTCGTCCGGTGCTCTACCAGCTGAGCTAGAGCGACGGCTGTCAGATCTACTGCTTTCGGGGGTATTTATGTTTACAAGTGGATTTACCTTAAGAGTGCTCATCAGCGCCACCCACGTTCAAAGCGGCGGACGTAGTACGTCCTCAGTTACCGCGGTTGTGACGTGTAACGTCATCGAACGGCGAGGGTGAACCTTTGTTTTCGTGGCTGTTGGCCCCCGAAAGCATAAGATCTCACAGCCGTCGCCGTAGCTCAGTTAGTAAGGACCAGACGCGTGATTCGGTGGCCGTGGGCTTTATACTTATTCAGTAATATTCTGCAAGAATCAACATCCCATAAATAAATAAATATACGTAAAAAAATTCCCTGTGTTCCTTGGTTCTCAACGGTAGTGTATATAGATATATACCGGCCTATACGTCAGGCGGCAGCTCATGTATCTAGCGACTGACGAATTCCGCATATATCGACATTAAAACATTATCGTCTGCCCGAGATGCTGTCGTCCGCGAACACTAGATGTTAACACCAGCAGCGAAGGGAAAGCGAACTGCTAGTGTATATATTTCGCATTTGGCCTAACTACTACAATGTACCATCACTTTTTTCCAGCACGTGATGGATATAAGACATTCCTCGAGTTGTGCAGGCACCATCGCGACTGAATTTTCCTTGGTACGTGATTCCTCGCTGTGTTCCTGCTTCTTCAGACTTTCTAATCCCTGCCATAGGTTTGGAACTGACTGCTAGCAGCACGTGCTCACCGACACCGAGGAATAAGAATTTTAACGGTAGGTTTATTACGAGGTACTGGGGCAACAGTCCGGGTCAGGACGACGAAGCACACACAAGCGTAGCGCTGGCCAAATCTCGCGAGAGCACTGCCACCTCGTCTTCGTCTTTTCAGATCATCGGACGCATCTTCTTCTTATCCTTACAGAATAATTTCTTTTTCTGGATAGAGAAGGACATTATTCAGGTGCATATCAAGTTTCAGTGTCAGCAAAAAGCAAAAATGTCCGTATTTCAGCCGCCGCCATTATTCCTGCCGCGTATCGCTTGACTCATGAGGGTGCCGTCCACAATTACCCTAAGCAGCGCTCCAGAGAAAACTTGCCCGAACATTGCAGTGAACGCAGGGTATAACTGGACGAAGATCCAGACTTTTTCACCTTTTGAGCTCTTGGAAAGCCTTACAGGTGACAGTGTCCTCAATTTCGGGCTTGGAATGCCGTGAAAATAAGACAAAAGCCTCAGACTCATATATTAGGATATGCTGTATTGCTAGAAGAGTAGAAAAAGAATTCGATTGAAATGTTTGGACATGAAAGCATATTGTAGGAAAAAGTACCGTCAAAACGAGCGTAGTCGGTGATATGCAGCCACAGCAAATCAAAACACGAAACTGTGTTTGCGCGCATCAGACAGATATCGTGAAATTGTGAGGTCAAGGAGTGAGGCGATTAGAGGAGGAAAGAGGCTGCGAAAGCTTGGACCTAAACAAAAATAGACCGGTATATATACCAGGTGTTATGCACCCAAGATGTTCTGCATTTCATAAAAAGAGGCGTTTTCTCGATAGAGCGCTTTTTTCTGCATAGCAGTCGTACAGTTTTCTGGAGCATAATAGCCTTAGATGCTTATGCACCACTGAATCCAACACAGCTCGTTGTCAGCCGTGCAGCGCATCAGAATACAGCGAAGACGTGCAAGCTGTTAGGTTGAATAATTGTTTGGAATCGTTAACTTTTTAACTATTCTGTTAGTCTCCTTATTAGCTGAGAGCCGTGTAGCGCTTCGTATGTAATAGCCATATTATTTTTCAGCATTTGGAAAACGCTGTTACCGTGTACTGTGCGTTGTCAGTGCACGTTAAAGAACCCCAGGTTGGAATTTTTAGAAGGCATTCACTGCAGCGACTCTCATAGCGTGAGTCGCTTTGGGATGTTGAACCCCAATAAAACAATAAGCCAATCAAAATTCTTTTACCCGCGGTGCTGTTAAGATTGCCTTAGGAGCATTGCAGAAGGGGAAAGCGGCTGGTGAGATTCAGATAACAGCAGATTTGTTGAAAGATGGAGGAGAGAATGTGCTGCAAAAACTAGCCACCTTGTATACGCAATGCCTTGTGAACTCGAGCGTACCTGGTGGTTGGAAAAACAGCACACAATATCTTAATTCATAAGAAAGGAGAGGTCAAGGACTTCAAGAATTACAGACTGATCAGCTTATTGTCTGTTGCCTACAAGGTATTTATTAGGTAATCGCTAATAGGGTCAGGATAACCTTAGACTTCAAGCACCCAATTGACCATGCAGGCTGTCGTAAAGGATAGTCGACAATAGACCATATTCACGCAATCAATCAGGCGTTAGAGAAATGCGCAGAATATAACCAGTACCTATATATAGCGTTCTTGATTACGAGAAAGCATTCGACTAAGCAGAAACGTCATCAGTCATGCATGCATTCTGGAATCAGGGTGTAGAAGAGTGTGATGTGAAAACATTGGAAAACATTTATAACGATTGCAAAGCTACAATAAATATCCATAAAGTAGTGCACTAAATAAATGTGTTTTTATTCTACGGACGCCCCATCACCCCAACTACCCTTTGTCCTCTGTGTGCTGCGTCCTGAGAGGCTTCTGAATTGCACCGCCTCTTTTTCTAGTTATCTTAAAATCGTTTCCATTGAGCGCAGGTGGCTAGAACCGGCCCGCGATGCTAAGAATGCACGCGATCCATCAAGTTTTTCGCAGAATTTCTGACGGCCGCATTTGTTGCAACTCTTTTTTTTTCATTCCGTTCTGGCTTTTGTACGCAAATTAAGGGCACAAAGCTTCCGTGGTTAGCATATGCGACCAGCTACGTTCCCCTACGCTTTATTACTGACAAGCGGGTAAGAACGTGGCGTGACACGGGTGGCTGTCTCAAGTATGTACAGAACCGCAACTACCAAGTTGCTCCACTTTACAACTAAAAAGAAATCGTGCCATGAAGGGAATATAGTGGGGCCTCAGGCGTTGCAATTGTTCCAGATTTTTATGGTTATGCCGAACCCAGCAGCAATGAAAAAAAAAGAGAGATATTGCCTTCGACGCAGTCTGTTAGTCGAGAGTTGCAAAGCAGTAGAACGGAAGTCAGACTCGATTGGGCATAATTAGAATCTTTTTCCAGCAAGAGCTGTAGTGGAATATTGGAGCTGTAGTGGAATATTGGAGCTATATATGTATAGTATTTTGAGCACTAAAGGGATCAAAACCTGCGTATCTCTCGCGCTACTTTTGCCTTCTCCCGGTCGGGTACACTTAACCGTGCTCAAGTGACCCCAGCGTGCACTTAAACCAAGCCATTTTCTTTATTAATGCTTTAACATTAGAAGGGCCCGTGAAACCAGATATAGCGGCCACCATCACGCGTGAGCCATGACGTGGCTCGACCCTTGTGGCGGCATCACAAAGTGTCCATGGAATTGCTAGCAAACTGCCTGAAGTGGAAGTTTGCAGTTATTTTAATCATTGGTCGCGATGGGCTGCTCTGGAAGAGCTACCTGTGCTTCACAAGCCCCACCAGTGGTTGTATTTGAACCAGCCACCTGCCGGGGCAGTTGTAGATCGTTTAACCACTGCGTCGCTAAGCCAGGAGTGTTATTGGACACTTTTAGTTGCTGCGTACGTAGCGACATTGCGTACGCAACGTTCACTACGTTCCCTACGCTGTAAAGGACACCCCCGTCACACTTATAGTCGGCCGCACCGCCGCAGAGCACTCGCGCAGCGTGTTGTGTTGTGTCGCCATCTAGTGACAAACAGTGAAAGCGCTGTAGCGCTCGGGTGAACATTTTTCAGTTCTGATAAATATGAATAGTATATTACTGTTTTTAATGGAAGAAAAAATGTATAAAGTTTAATGAAGTGCAAAAGTAGGCACATGACTAAAAAAAAATTATTCGACTAGTGCGGTTGCTATGACGATAAACGTACACAGCGTTCGTTAGGCGCAAAAGGTCAAAAATCGCCTCATCATCTGAAAAAGAAGGGGCATTTGTCCCTAAAATTCAGGGGGCACTTTGGCTGTCTAAGGTGGGTAGAGGCGAAAGCGTTTTCCGAACCACTTTGACTGCTTCAGTGGAACTGGTGGCGTCACATGTAATTGAGTACTAATTACTGTGATGACAAATCAGTAATTAATGGTTAATTACTGATTAATGCCTGAATACTAACTAAGTGTTAATTAATGACGCTTAAGCTTCGCCTTTAGGTGTGGAACGCGACAGCGTGTTGTAGCGCTGGCAGGGAGTCCACGGAACGCCACCACCTGTTCGGCGCGATGCCTTGCGCTTTGAACGCAACGCTTTTTGAGGAAAGGAAATGGCGCAGAAATTGTGTCTTCTCGGTGGACACCTGAACAGCACCGTAGAGGAAGGGAGGAAGTGGGAGTGAAAGAAGACAAAGAGGGCCCGTAATGAAGGAAATGAAAATTGTATTTGAGGAAAGAACTGTCTCACATATCTCGGTGGACACCCGTCAAAGTTCAAGGGGGCACTTTTTTTACCTTAAGTGTGGTCACTGATGTGTGGTTAAGATGTTAAGCTTCGCCTCTGAGTGGAACGCGATAGCGTCTTGGAACGCTGCCAGGGAGTCCATAGAAGGCCATCGCGCATTCGGTTATACGCCTCGCTCGTCGGTAAATTGGTTTTTGAGGCAAGGAAATGTATGTCTCATATCTCGGTGGCCACCTAAACCTCGCCGGAAGGGAAGGGAGGAGGATGAGAGTGAGCGAAGACACCGTATTCACTAGACGCGCCTTAGTTCATTCCAAACCATCGAGCTGGCATGGCGGAGTGGATAGCATGCTCGTCTCGCACGCCGAAGACCAATTTCGACCAATTTCCTACTCGTTTTTATTTGTTTATCTGGTCTGACTAGAAAGGTTAATTAGGCTAATTGGTTAAGTAAGCAATTAACTAAGCTCAGTCCCACTTACTTGGAGCATCACTATACGATCCCTACAATTGGTCGCATGGTTACTAGGCACAGTACAATTAACCCCGTTTGAAATTCGCGCACTGTGACGTCACGGCCGTTTCGACCAATTGAAAAGCGTGACATTTTCTGTCGACAACTGCTGCTTACAACGATGAGGCATTAAAGGCTTTCGCCTTAATATTTTGGCGTGTGGGTGAGAGTAGACAAAACAAAAGCTACAGCGCAGTTTAGAGCGAGCCATCGCGTTGAAGAAAGCAGCGGCGTAGTGAAATCGGTCCAAAGCGGGCGAGATGGTCGCCGCCATGTTCTCTACGCAGCACGTAGCGTCCCGCGTTGCGTACGCTATGCTATGCTTTATAGCGGGCGGGCGTCCGCAACGCGCGGCTAGATACGTTGTGTTGTACGCAAGCGCTTTCGTTACCCGCGGTGCCGTTGCGTACGCAAGCTCACTGCGTACGTCCAACTAAAAGTGTCTATTAGGACTCCTAGCGACATACGAATGTAAAGTAGAGAGTTACTAATTCCCCTTATATTGGCATCAACTCATTAACTTTATCGCGGCACACCTTAAAGGCATAGCTAGAAAGTAATCAGGAGCAACACAAAACGCCAACGCATTCAAACGATGCAGAAAGGACTTCCAAGGAGTTTTTTTTTCTAATTTTCTAATGCTCCGGCCGAGATTCGCCCAAGCAGGAGGGACATGAAACACAAATTACAAAACGACATGCCAAGAACCATTGCATTACATGTGGACTCTCCGCTTTTTTGCTTACTGAGCAAAGCGTAAACTAAATGAATTTTTTCCTTCAATGTCTTTTGACTGAATTGCTTAAATGCATGTCATCTACCAACGCGTCGAGTGTGTGCGTGTCTGCGTGCGTGTGCCTGCGCGTGCGTGTGTCGCAGTGTGTTTGTTGGGTCGTGTCTCGTGTGTGTGTGTGTGTGTGTGTGTGTGTGTGTGTGTGTGTGTGTGTGCGTGTGCGTGTGCGTGTGCGTGTGCGTGTGCGTGTGCGTGTGCGTGTGTGTGTGTGTGTGTGTGTGTGTGTGTGTGTGTGTGTGTGTGTGTGTGTGTGTGTGTGTGTGTGTGTGTGTGTGTGTGTGTGTGGAGTAAGCCCAGACGGCTTGACAGAATCAGGCGAGGCAAAATTCAAACGCGGCGTCTGCCAATCTAATCATCATGAAATCAGTTCCTTTGGTGTGCAAAAAAAAGCGAAAGCACAACTTAGCAACGGTAGCCTGATGGAAACAAATTGCACAGCCTGTCGTTAAGAACAGATTTGCTGCTCTGTCGTTAGAGCTCACACATCATGCAATTGAAGAAAAAGAGCCTCTCGCTCAGAATGCAGAGAACAGAACATCTTTTGCTTCACCGTTGAAGACAAGGCGACGCAGAAAACGCAGCGCGCCGGCATTTACTGCTACTGATTTTCTGGAACATGAGGTATGTAAATGTCGGCACGTTGCAAGTGACAAGGAAATTGCGAGGCTAGGAACAAGAATTGCACGGCAACGCCTGAGGAAAGCGGTTATAGCCGAACGCTGTAAGGAAAGGTAAAAAAATAGAAAGGGACGCCAGCAGGGTCTCAGGCAGTGAGGTCAGCGGAAGTCCCGGAATATAAACCTGGCGCTAGCACACCAATATGGGAGGCGGTACTATAAAGTCCTAGGCAATCGACAGAATTCATTTAGAGCAATATACATCATGGGCAGAAATAGCCGAAAAAATCGCCCATAGATTATACTATCAAACTGCGGAGCGCTCTGTAATACGTTTCTTTAAAATTAGAGAAAATTAAAACACGGCAAGCTGCACTCATGTGCATTCTTGATATAGGAAAAAAGTCGGTTGTAACCAATCACAAGATATATATTTTGGAGAGGAGGAATACCCGCAAACTTGACAGGACTGAAGAGCGAGAAGAGGACAGGACGAGCGGCAACTAGCAACTGAAGTTTATTGAAAAAAGACCTGTTGCAGCAAAGGTTGCATTTGCGCATAGCGTACGAGAACTGAGATAGTGACACGTGGAACACACGAGATAGTTAATGATATACATCGAAACGAACAAAAAACGAACAAAAAACAATTAAGTGCCCGTCACAGGTTTAACAGAAACCGGGTCTCTTTATCTAAAAGCGCCACGGAAGGCTCACTCACACACATATCAAGCCCAAGTTTGCGCATGCGTGCCGCTTCTAAAATCTCCCTTTCAAGCCTCGACCTGCCCCTTCCGATGATGGTGGCTTTGTTGAAATGTGGGTAGCAGCCATCGCATTCCCTGCAGTGTCTCGGCAGATTTGCGCCATTATCGGGTTTCAATGAGCGGGAGTGCTGTCGCAGCCTATCGTTTAGACATTGACCCGTCTGGCCAACGTATACTCTGCCGCAACGCAGCGGGAACTGGTATACCACATCAGTGGCACAGTTGACATATCTGTGCTCATGCTTCGTCGTACACGCGACCCTGCGCCTACCTTCCGCCACGCGCCCGCCGAGTTGCGATAGCTTGCAAGGGCCTGAAAAAACAATTTGAATGCCTTGCCTACCTGCTACCCTCTTGAGGTTATGGGCCAACTTGTGCACATAGGGCACAACTTCAAGCGGCCTTTTGTCCAGAGGGATCGCCTCCTCTTGGCCACGCACCTTGTTCCGCAGTTTCCACAACAGAGATTCCGCCACTGCTTGGAGAACGGGTGGTGGAAAGCCTGACTGCAGCAACTTATCCACTTGGCCCTGAAAACTACCTGCAGCTTTGTCCTGGCATGACTTCAAGAGAGCTGACCTCCTACAGGTCATGGCTATGCCTCTCTTAATTAGTTTGGAGTGGCAGGAAGAGAATGGTAACATGACCATTTTTGAACGCGGCCTGTAGGCCCAGCACACGTGGTCATTGACGCTAAAAGAAAGCTGCAAGTCTAAAAACTGGATGCACTCTTCTTGCTGTTTTTCGAGGCCAATATACATATAAACAGCGCTAAACGACAGGACGAGATAGAGGAGTAGACAAACACGGCGCTGAACTTACAACTGAATTTATTGGAAGGAAAAAATTTCAATATATACATATAAAAACGGGAACACGTGCGCACAGTCATACATCAATGTGGAGATAAAATTAACAAGCCACGATTGTCACACGTGTTGTACCTGCCTTCAAGCTACCCTTTGTGCAGCAATGTCATTTCTTTCTTTGACAAAGCTAAAGAAGTATTACTAACGCAACCTTTTGATTTTCTAGAGATATGGAATGCTTCGGCGACTTCTCTTGTAATCTTGTCAGTATGAAAAAATAACAATTCTGTATCGTCAAAGAACGGCACGCATTTACATACACTGCAATGACTTGCCAAGTTAGTATCTTTTTTCTGCAACGAACTGGCATGCTCCATAAACCTAACATTAATGCATCGGCCTGTCTGGCCGATGCATTCGTGGCATTTTCGTTACGATACCTGTCCTATGGATGTACACCCTCCAACTTTTTTAACCTGAACGCGCGAACGTCGACTGCCCGGCGCTGCGGCGCCGGAAGAAGAAGGAGAGGAGAAAGCGAGCGAGGGCAACGGCACGCCCACAATTCGTGCTGCTGGACTAAGGGTCGTCTGCTAGGCTATTCTGATTAGTGCGAAGCAACCCCTTCCCATCATCGGCTGTTAAGCATCGGCGCCCCAAGAAGCTGAGAGCAATTGTTTTTAACCGCTGCCTATAGCGCGGGTGATTCTGAAAAGAGCATACGTTTGGGGACAGCCTAGCATGCCCAAGAAACCAGTTGCAATCGTTACATACAAAAAACTGACTGAACCGGGGATCCTCGCTAGAGCCGCGTTAATTTCGCTAAAGCAAACGCTCTCGAGGCGCTACCGGCAAATGCAGCCAGGGCCTGGAGTCGTGCTTGGAACTCTACGCGTTTCCACCAGCCCGGAGTCACAAACACACAGCAGACAGAACACGAAACAAAATCGCAGAACTCTGCCACAAAACTTACTTCGCAGGGGTTGCTTCGCACGCAGCAGAACAGCCAAGCAGACGACGCTAGCTACAGCGGCATGATCAGCGCGCATGCTCGTTCCCTCTCGCTATTTCCGCTATGCTTCGCCTCGGCACCGCTGCACTGGGCAGTCGACGCTCGCGCGTTCAGGTTAAAAAAGTGGGAGGGTGTACAAGCGCTTTGTGGCTGGCTACGTCCCTCTACAGGGCACAACAGAAGGATATGCAAAATTCTCAAGAGTGAGTGGTGGCGTCAGGCGAGACTGTTCAAGGACGTACTACGGACCAGATGCCGAGATCAGCGTGTGTTTCGCGAGTGGTGTGTGACCGTTGACCATCTCACGGAATTTCTTTGGAACACGGTCCGACCAACCCTTCCGAAAGGCATAAAAAGAACACCAGCAGAAGGAAAGCTGTTGGTCCTCGGGGACGTTGTTTTGGACTCTAGGCACGAGAAGACATTGCGCCTTGGACCTAAGTTCTACCTCGACCCTGGCCTGAGAACCGTTGAAAAGTTGGCCTTCGCCCCTCGTGTCATCCAAGGCTCAGCCTGAGGACAGACCAAGGTGTGTATCGGAGTGTGCTGATGCCGTAGCCAGTAGCAAGTGCCTTAAAAAGCGTGACCGTAGGTTACGTTCGTTGGTGGATTTCTTGTGTGAGAGGCGTATGCGCGTCGTCCAGTCCGACAAAGAAGGGTTCTTTGTTGTACTTTCTGAGAAGTAATTTTCAGGTAAAGCATGTGATGCCATAAGGAAACATTTTAGAGGGACTAGAAAGGATCCGGTTCAGAATAAGAAAAAGGCCGTTTCATTATTGAAAGGCTTTGGGCTTCAAAGTCTGGCAAATAAAGTTAAGGTTGCAGAGTGTTCTATGCTTGAAATCTTTTTTTCGGCTAAAACGCATAAACCGGACGTTCCGTTTCGAGCAATAGTCTCAGAGCGTCAAACGTGGCAAGTAGAGGTTTCGTCATACCTTAATAAGCATTTGTCATCACTCTCCGTTCTTGACCCGTTTGTTGTTCCAAATTCGGAGGAAATTGTGATCTTTCTCTTGAAAGAGAACCCGGCTTCGTGCTCTGGTTTAAGCATAGACGTGGTTGATTTATTTTATTCTCTTCCCCATAATCAGCTTTTGCAATGTGTTCAGAATTGCATCTCAGAACAGAATGATGAGTGCGTATTTCAAAATGATTGTGGTATTACCGTTCGGTCCTTCCTGGAACTTTTATCCTTTTATTTAGAGAATACCTATGTAACGTGGGAAGGTAAAGTTTTTAAGCAAAAGTCGGGAGTGTGTATTGGAGCCAAAATTGCGCCAATTCTTAGCAGCATTTTTCTCAGTTATGTTGACAGAGCAATAGAAAGTGACTTAAATGGAAAGTGCATTAAATTTTTCGGTATGTGGATGACTTCCTGGTTCTAGTTAGGTCTTTGGGTACTGAGTGTGTGTCTGAGGTACTTGATGTTTTTTCACAGCATGGGTCCGGACTGCGGTTTACGCATGAGATCCCTCAAAGGAACGCCTTGCAGTTCCTAGATCTGAGCTTGTCCTTCTTGCCGAACCATGTATGCTGGCGATATGCTCCCAGGAGTGAAAAGCCTCTTGTTAATTACGCGTCTTTCCATTCCAAGCTTGTGAAATTCGGAATTGTGACAGGATGTATTGGTATGGCCGTCAAAAAATCTTGTATGCATCAAATGTCTGCTTGTCTTGCAGTTTAAGCCCAGAGATGTAGGGAGGCTGAGTACCTTGATTCCGTATTAGTGGCTGGTGCAGATAACGTTCTTAGAACACTGAAATGTTCGGGTCAGCCTAAAAAAAATGCTGAGGGGAAGAAAATAGTTGTCATGCCTTATGTGCACGCGTTGTCACATCGTTTTAAAAGGGTAGGGGCCAAGTATGGCGTGAGGGTGGTTTTTTCTGCTCCTAATAAACTGGGTAGGTTAGGAGCAGCAGTTCAGAGAAAGCAGGAAGGTGCCAAACGTAAGTCTGTCTGCAAAGTGAACCATGTGAACAAGTTCGTTAATTGCAAGATGGGGGTAGTTTACCAGATTCCATTATCATGTGGTCACACTTACATAGGCCAGACAGGCCGATGCATTAATGTTAGGCTTATGGAGCATGCCAATTCGTTGCAGAAAAAAGATACTAACTTGGCAAGTCATTGCAGCGTATGTAAATGCGTACCGTTCTTTGACGATACAGAACTGTTATTTTTTCATACTGACAAGATTACAAGAGAAGTCGCCGAAGCATTCCATATCACTAGAAAATCAAAAGGTTGCGTTAGTAATACATCTTTAGCTTTGTAAAAGAAAGAAATGACATTGCTGCACAAAGGGTAGCTTGAAGGCAGGTACAACACGTGTGACAATCGTGGCTTGTTGATTTTATCTCCACATTGATGTATGACTGTGCGCACGTGTGCCCGTTTTTGTATGTATATATTGAAATTTTTTCCTTCCAATAAATTCAGTTGTCAGTTCAGCGCCTTGTTTGTCTACTCCTCTATCTCGTCCTGTCGTTTAGCGCTGTTTATATGTACTTTCGCCATGGAACACCAACTCGCCCAATCTTCCGTTCTTCTACTGTTTTTCAAGGGTGAAGTTTAAGGAATGGGAACAGTGCTTGAAAACCGCAAGTACGTCCCCCGCGACTATGTCATGACGGGCTTCGTGGTCAAGATTTAAAAGCACTAAGAAATCATCCACATATCCGAAAACTTTTTTAACACCAAGGTTGGCAGCGTCAAGCTGAAGCTGAAGCTTGCGGTCAAACTTAGCAAGGAAAATTTCACACTGGACCGGCGCAACGCAGGATCCAATGCAGGTGCCCCGTTTCTGGGTGTACAGGTTCCCTTCAAATTTAACAAGGGTTGCGCAAAGGTAGTACCTTAGCAACTCTAAAAACCCGCCTCTGGAGACACCACAATCGTTTTGGAAAGATACAACACCTTAAAGATGAATCAGCGCGCTGACCGCGGAATAAAGTTCGTAGTGCGGAATGGAATAAAAGAGCTCTTCAATGTCAATCGAAATGCTGAAATTCGCGCTGATGACGCTGTCCTGCAGCAGAACTGTCACGCTAGCCGAGCTCGCAACCTTGAACGGATCTTCAGGACTGAGGTTGTTGAGGTGCTTCATGAGGTACCTGCTTAGGACCCCCTGCCAGCTGCCTTTCTCGGTGACGATTGTTCGTAGATGGCACGAGTCTTTATGCTTCTTTGCAGAAAAGAACACAGACAGGGCATCTGCCTTAATAGCTTTCACTTGGTTGTGCAGGGCTTAAACAGCACTTCCGCTCCTTGAAACCTGATAATGGCGCAAATCAGCCCACACACTGCAGGGAATGCGATGGCTGCTACCCACAGTTCAACAAAGCCACCATCATCGGAAGGGGCAGGTCGAGGCTTGAAAGGGAGATTTTAGAAGCGGCACACATGCGCAAACTTGGGCTTGATATGTGTGTGAGTGAGCCTTCCGTGGCGCTTTTAGATAAAGAGACCCGGTTTCTGTTAAACCTGTGACGGGCATTTCATTGTTTTTTGTTCGTTTTTTGTTCGTTTTTTGTTCGTTTCGATGTATATCATTAACTATCTCGTGTGTTCCACGTGTCAATATCTCAGTTCTCGTACGCTATGCGCAGATGCAACCTTTGCTGCAACAGGTCTTGTTTCAATAAATTTCAGTTGCTAGTTACCGCTCGTCCTGTCCTCTTCTCGCTCTTCAGTCCTGTCAAGTTTGCGGTTATTCCTCCTCTCCAACATGTCAGACCAACTGGCCCACAGCTTCCCCTTGTTGAACACGATATATAGGGGGCTGGTGCCTTTCCACCCTTTTTGAAAGAGCAACAGCAGAGACGGAAATACCACGAAAGGCTGTCGTCTATATTAGCGCCAAAATTCCCCAAAACGCCACTCGATTTGAGCAGGTGGTACAGCACTCAGCAGGAAATAGTTGCAGTGCTCGGTCACCCAAACAAAACGCTCCTGATATTAGTGTCCATGTACGCTCGTCCCAGAAATACGACAATTAATCTTAGATGAATTAAAAATATTCGTCATTCACGCCATGGAACCCCGATACTTCTAGGTGAAGA
Organism: Amblyomma mixtum; assembly: GCF_055824585.1. Lineage (NCBI taxonomy): Eukaryota > Metazoa > Arthropoda > Arachnida > Ixodida > Ixodidae > Amblyomma > Amblyomma mixtum. Next base: position 152,617,398 of record NC_143021.1, on the reverse strand, counting down.
TACTAATGCTCCGCACACTTACTCCAAGAGGGTGATGAACTTCACACTGTCTTCACAGAAATGAGTTTACACTGTTAAATAACCCAGGGGCAGCCTCACAGCTTCCTACACAAACACACCGACTACATCTGGTGAGGTGGAAGTGCCCCTGTGCACTACAATGGCAGGCAGAATTAGAGGTGTGGAGTATTTACCGGGCAACCATTAGCATAGCTTTTAATTTGGGACGAATAGAAAAATTCAGAGAAAAGTTTCTGTAACACAGTGGTGTGGTGTGCGTGAAGATAATAGCACTGATGCCGTCGATGCGAATGCTCTTGCGCCCACCCTTAAAATGCTTTTCATGAATAGCACCACTTCAAAGACAGTGAATGAGGATCAGCAAACTCCCAACCTCCTCTTTACAATTTTGGGCACGCCGCCGGGCATCCTGAAGACGTGCACAAAAAATTGAGGTGAACCGAGTGACGGCACAGGCCCGCCGTAATGAAAAGCAGGTGGCTCGTAAGAGGTGGTACGACTGGTGCTGTCGTTTTGGTTCAGGAACGACCAACAGGGCCCCCTAGAGGACCTTCCGTGGAATGTAAAAGGGGCGGTAGACCAAACATCATGCATGGAGTATTAGACCCGTTTCACAGCTAACACCAGAGGTGTTTGCTGATCAGGCTTCAATCCTTTTATTCCCGAAATATGCATATTAACCGGCTGGTCCACCGACAAAGGATGCGGTTAATATAAAAGGGATGGCATCACCACTTTCACATTAGAGTTAATGGCTGCTATCGTAGAAGCCAGTCGAAAAACTTCAAGACATGGCAATATTCCTTATGAGGACTTGAATGAATTGAAACAAAATGCAGTTGAGAGCTTGTTGGACATAATAGGTAAGGTATGGCAAGTAGGAAAAAATCCGTTCGACTGGAAACAGTCGGTGGTAGTCTCAGTACTAAAGGCATAGAAAACTCTGACAAGCCTACAATATTTGCTGTTTATTTCGCTGAAGCCCATCACTTGCAGTATTTATGAAGAATATTGCCACGCGCCTATCATAGTGGTTGCCAAATGACCAAAAAATTACCGACAATTATGTTCTCTCCTATTTGAGGGAGCACTGCACAAATTTGAGCACAGCTGATCAGCTGTTTCAGCTTTTCGATAGATTGAGGCAAAGAATTCAAGCATGACATGTACGTAGAAAGCCACGCAACTCGCTATTTTTCACACATGTTCCGTCTTCGAGACACACTCCACTATCAGCCCTTGATTGTCATGAACAAAGCTCTGTGGTCGGAGAAATAGATGAAAATATGGTTGACTTGTTGCGCCAATACCTGGATCTCGAAGGCTAGGTCTGTGCAAGTATTTCTAGAGGTTTTCACTGGTGGGATAGGAGTTATGAACGAGATGAACTGGATGTTCTCCCGCATAAGCGGTGAGATTTTTCCTGTTTGTCTTTACATATATATTAAAGTCCCCACCCGCCCTGCCACCCTGGCAGCTGGCAGTTATTCGTTGATCGCGACAGTTCGCTCACCGTTGTCAGCGCCAACGCATGGAGCTCAAATCTCTCTCATCACCAGACGTACCCACACCATTTCGTTAAAATGGACCAACGTTCTCAGTGCCAACACATGCAGCGCACTTCTGTCGCTACCGCCATGTAGCGTAAAGCACATTCGCCACGGTGGCTCAGCCGTTAAGGCGCTGGTCTACCAAGCCGCAGTACCCGAATTCGAACCTGACCGTGGCGGCCGTGTTTCGATGGAGGCGGAACGCAAAAGACGCCCGTGTGCTGTACAATGTCAGTGCACGTTAAAGATCCTCAGGTGGTCAAATTTCTCTGGAGACTTCCACAACGCCACCTCTTTCTCTCTTTCTTTTTTTCAATCCTGCCTTCCTCCTTTCCTTATGGCACAATTGAGGTGCCCACCGAGAGTAAGAGACAAATACTGCGCCATTTAATTCTCTCAAAAACCAATTTATCAATTTGCCAAGCTTAAAGCACGCTTGAGGTGTCCACCCGGTTCGTGGGTCGGGGAGCACGTCCTCGCACAGGGTAGACAGATCAGAGCTCGTCACGGAGATCACTAATGAAGCCGCTCCTTTTAGCATGCGCTGGGAACTGAAGCGGCATCAGCAGTCTATAAGATGACGGAAAAATGGCCCCACTTTTGGGGGTGACCTCTGCAGCTTCGGAATGTCTCACAGCTCCAGAAATGTTCCCTCTTCCCAGTCTCTCATGGGAAACAGCTTCCAGAGCCAGCTCTTCAACTCCAACCCAGGAGAGCACCACAGACTGCCCAGAGGACCTAACGGAATCCGAAGAATACACATCGGACCTGCCCGAGTTTCTCTCTTTGACGAACCGGGGCTCTCAAGAAGGGTGTGCACAGTGGCTGAACACCAACCCGATGGCAGGCAGAGCAGCCTATGGCCAGTACTTGGGCACGGTCAAAGAGCCCAGCAGAGATTCGAACCTCTCCGATATCGACAACGAGGACTTCCCTGCGTTGTGAATATCCTGGCTCTCAAGGCCAGGAAAACAATCAGGACAGCTTCAGTAATCAGAGAAGCTACGTGAGTGGTGAGTCGTCGAAAGACAGCAGCGGCTTCTGAGGAACAAGGTGACGCCACAGACGCTCAAGAAGGGCATCCAGACGTCGAAAGGCTAGACCATAAACAGCACGGCCGAATTTATTTATTTATTTATTTGAACATACTGCTAGCCTCACATTTGAGGCTGTCGCAGGAGAGGGACATCATATACACTAAACTAACACAGTTTAAGCAAGTGTAAACACAAAGGCGATCATAGTCCAGCAAGATAATATGCATTATAAAAAGCTAAAAGAAAATAACAAAACAGGAGCAACTCGCATATTTGAGGACTTATGTGCGTGAAAGAAAAAAAAAACAAAACAAAAAACAACCACAGTGACGACAATGCACAGAAGTTTTGAAGTTAAGCAGCAAGAAATGAAACGATAGCTGCTGACGAATGATACTGTCATGAGAAACGATCAATAAGGTTAGAAGAATAAGAGCAAGAGTCAGATAAGGAATTAGGGATGCCATCGTCATCAACGAAAAAAGACTACAAGAGTACAGCGCACCAGCGTCGCAGTCGTTATTGCAAAACAAAGGGTGATATTTTGGCGATGAAGTCTTCAAGTGATGCGCAGTTGACAGCATCGCAAGGCAGACTCTTCCACTCACAGATTGCTTGTGGGAAGAAAGAGTACCTGAATATATCACTGTGAAATCTGTACTCAGTTAAGTGATTTTGGTGTTTTGTTCTGGTACTGCGTGTGTTTGACTGTAGTAGTAGTAGTAGTAAAAGACTTTTAATCGACCATAATTTACAGGCCGAGCATTTCGACCGCCTGGGCGACCAGAAGCCGCTGTTCTTCTTCCCCTTCAGCGCCAAGCCAGTCGAGCCAGGTGGTGATGGATAGAGAGGGTGGGGGGAAGGAACCCGACTGCTGAGCAGCCGGGCAATAGAATAGGCAATGGGCCAGGTCCGCATAGATACAGGGGCAGTTGGGACAGGAAGGGTCCGATCGATAGCGATAGAGGAAGAGGCGGGACGGGGTGATAACTGCATTCATCTGAATGTGCCGAAGAAGGCGAGACTCCGGCACCGTGAGTGATGGATGAGGGGGATGGTAAAGGCGTTTGTCGAGGCGGAGCTCAAGGTAGACCTCTTTTATGGTGCGGCGAAGGGTGAGTCTCCCACCGTCCTCCGAGGGCTTGGGCCAGGGGATCAACGGTGCCCGGAAAAGTGTGTCGCGGGCGAGCTGATGGGCTTGCTCATTGCCGTCAATCCCTGAATGCCCAGGGACCCAGCGGAGGAAAACGATGGAAGGCTGCAGTGCGGAGACCGCTCGTTCGACCTCCTGTTGGAGAGAAGGGGTCAGGGTGCGTTTCTGTATGTGGTGTATAGCGGCTTGTGAGTCTGAATAGACTGTGTACTCTTGGAGAGAGGGAAGGAGGGCAAATGACTGGAGGGCATGCGCAATGGCGAGAACCTCGAGGGACAATGCGTCTGGAGGGAGTAGATACGGCCCGCTGGTGTGGGTTTCAGGAGCAGGGAGGTGTGGATGGTACAGGGCGTAGCCGCAGGAACCTCGAGGAGCCACGAAGGAGGCATCCGTGTAAGCTACACCCTGGGTATCAAAGAGAGGGGAATGGTGCTGTGCGGCCGCATGACGACGTCCGGCGTGCAGGACGGGGGACATGTTGGTCGGGAGGGGAAGGATACGAAGATTGGGGGCGGGGGTGGGAATAGGAGAGGTAAACGGGGAGATTGGAATGGGCGAGATACCCGCTTGAGTCAATAACCACTGACCCTGACGGGTAAGGGAAAGCCGGGCAAGCTGCGAGTCACGATGGAGACTGAGAAGAGAACGAAGAGGATGGAAGAGGCCTGTGGCAAAGAGCATAGTGGTAGAGGTAGTGATAGGGAGGTTGAGAGCTGCTTTGTAGAGGCCCACAAGGGCAGTCTCGAGAGCGTTAAGTTGCGTCTGAGTGAAGGAAGCGTAGGGTGCAAAGTACAAGACCTTGTTGAGGGCCAGCGCGTGGGCAACTCGGCACGCGTGAGCCTCGTGGAAGCCTGAGCGTCGAGTGACCACGCGCCGCAGGAGGTGAGTTACAGAGTGGCAGGTGGTGACAGCGCGGTGAAGGGATTGCACATTCTTAGCCGCATGCAAAGGGAAGCCAAGAACTTTGCACTGTGTGACGACAGGAATGGGAGAGCCAGAAAGGTGGAGAGAGACGAAGTGGTTGTGTGAGCGCTGGTAGGAGGAATGGTTGAGAAGGAGAAGCTCGGATTTCTCAGGAGCAGGAGAGAGGCCAGCGGTGGTGAGAAAGGAGTCGATGAGATCTAGGCCACGTTGCAGGGTGTCCTGTACGTGACCGGGAGAGCCAGATGAACACCAGAGAGTGATGTCATCGGCGTAAAATATATGATGCAGGTCGGGAATTTCAGCTAGCTGGGAGGCGAGAGGGGCCATAGCAAGATTGAAAAGGGTAGGAGAGAGAACAGCACCTTGAGGAGTGCCTCGGGTGAGGTTGTGGGGGTCGGACAGATAGGTGTCGACTCGAAAGCGAGCGACACGTTTAGAGAGGAATGAGCGGATATAACAGTACATGCGGGAGCCACAGTCTACGGAGGCGAGTTGGGAAAGGATGTGGTCGTGGCAAACACCGTCGAAGGCCTTGCGAACATCGACGGTCACAAGTGCGTGAATTTGAGTGGGGGTAGGTGACTGAAACGTGTGCTAGAGAACCAGAAACATGTCCTGTGCACAGACGTGGCGTCGGAAGCCGATGAGAGAATGAGGGAAGAACTCCCTCGTCTCGAGAAAATTAGAGAGGCGAGTCAGGGCCATTCGCTCAAGGGTCTTACCAACACATGATGTCAGGGAGATTGGGCGAAGGTTAGAGAGAGAGGGAGGCTTGCCCGGCTTTGGAATCATAGAAATGAGGGAGGAGGTCCAGGAGCTGGGCAGGCAGCCGCTGTCCCATGCATCATTGTAGGTTTTAAGGAGGTATTCTTTGGCGCAGTCAGGAAGGTTGCGAAGTGTGGTGTATGTAATGGCATCCTCACCGGGAGCCGAGCGTGTAGCATTAGCAGCCAGAGCCGATTCGAGCTCCCGGAGAGTGAAGGATTGGTCCAGATCGGGGTTAGGTCCACCGCAGTACACCGGGTAGGAGGGTGCCAGAGGGGGCGGGAGATAGAGAGAGGCGAGCTGATCAAAAACATCGGAGGGAGTTCCTTGAGTGAGGGCTTTAGCTAGAGTGGGAGCAAGGGCAGGCTTAGTGCCAAGGAGGGATTTGAAGAGAGACCATGTGGATCGCGAGTGCAATGCAGAGTCAAGACGGTCACAAAGAGCACTCCAACGAGAGTGCTCGAGGGAGGCGCAGTGGGCGACGATCTCGGCCCGCAAAGCAGTGATCCGGGAGGAAAGTTGGGCATTGTCTGGTTGGGAGCGAAAGGAGCGTTGAAGACGTTTACGGCGACGCCATAAACGGAGAAGGTGAGGATCTGGGTCTTGGATTGGGTAACGAGAGCGAACGCGACGGCTACTGGACGTGAGCGCTGCAGAGATGCGCGACGTCCAGTCGTCGTAGGATTGAAAGGAGTCGGAGGCGAGATTAGTGCGAAAAGCATGCCAGTCATTGTGAATAATCGGATGACAGCGAGGGATGTGGGAGAGAGAGGTGGTGATATGGATGAAAAAGTGGTCACTTAGAAGAGTTTCGGCTGTCACCTGCCAGTGAAAGGAAAGTGAACCCCGAGAGAAAGTGAGGTCGGGTGTCGTAGGGCGTTATGAGGCAGTGCCCGCTCGAGTAGGAGAGCCAGGAGTATTAAGAAGGGTGAGGTGGCGTTCCTGGGCCAGACAATGGAGGAGGCGGCCGGGTTTGAGGGTTTGTGGGTAGCCCCAGAGTGTGTGAGGGGCATTAAAGTCACCACCAAAGAGGAGATGGGAGGTAGAAGAAAGAGAGTGAAGAAATTTGCCCAGAGCAGAGAATAAAGAGGAAGTGACAGGGGGGTTGTAAAAAGACAAAAGGACGAGTGAGATGCGGGAAGAAGGGTGGTAATAAACCACACCAACTAAATATTTAAGGAGGGTGGAGGGGATGTCAATTTGCTCTACGAGCACGTCACTGCGTACATAAATAGACGCAAGTGGTGTGGCCGTAGTGGCATGGTAGGCGCGGTAGCCTGGGACATTGCGGGCCGTCCGGGTCTCCTGGAGAAGGAGAAAATGAGGTAGGGAGGGGCGGGTGAGTAGATACTGGTGGAGGGGGGTCTTATTGTGATTGTGCTTGGAGGGTGGTAAGGATCTGGAGAACCGAAGTTTCCAGCTGAACCAAGCGAGTGTGATGTGCCTGTGTGGTGGTTTCTACAAGGTCAGCCAAAGGGGCGACCTGGGCGCTGGAGGAAGGAGTGGTGAACGTTGCAAGGTGCTCATTTACCTTGCTAAGCTGGGAGGTAAGAGAGGAGGTGGTTGTCTGGAGAGTTTGAGTCAAGGCATGTATCTGCTGTTGTAGATCATGGGAAATGCGCTGCTGCTCTCGCTGCTGGCGTTCCAGCATTGCGAGCCGGAGGTCGAAGGAGCGGCTCTCGTCAGTCAAGGATGGAGAGGGTGGTGTAGTGGAAGAGAGGGACGCTGGCACCGAGGATCCTTTAACTATGGCGGCGTAGGAGCCTGGTGGTGACGTGATCGGAGATGATGGAGATTCATGATTAGAGGAGGAGGAGGCGGGGGAGGGGGAGGGTTGGTGGGTTGAGTGGCCCGGCGCAAAGCTAGGCGTCGGAGGTATGCAGCTTTAGCACACTCGCGTTGCTTAGCAAGGATGAAGGGGCAAGTGGGGTCGAGGGAGGGGTGGGTGTTCACCTGGCAATGAACGCACCAGGGCTGGGCACACACATCAGCGGAAGGGTCAGCGGGTAGAGGAGCAGCACAGCGACGGCACTTGGCCGGAACGCTGTGCTGGGGGCATTGGTGGGCGCGATGGCCTAGAGTGAGACAACGGGTGCAGGTGGGAGGCTTAGGTTTATGAGGACGGCACCGGAAGGCAACGCGTTTGAAATAAACAAAGTGGGGGATGACGGTGCCAGCGAACGTTATGAGCACTGATTGAGTGGATCCCATCATGCGAGCAGCGAGAACATCTGTTTTGAAAGATTCCAGGTCATGCATGAGGTCATCAGGAGTGAAGTGGCCCCCGACGTTATGGATGACGCCGAGGCATGAGATGGGAGGATGGGGGGTGTGAGTTTTGATGGTGACAGGCTTACCATGAAGCTGAAGATGCGTGACAGAGAGTAGGAGGTGGGCGGTGAGAGGAGAATGAGTCTTTAGAAACACAAGGCTTTGGGCTGGCCTGACCTGAAGGGTGATGTCGGCACTGGTCTTCGAGGAAAGTTGTGCAGCGGAGGCGACTGCGGCGAGTACGTCGTAGAGAGGTAGCTTGGGGGTGAGGGTTCCAGGGGGAAGCTGGATGGCAACTGTGATGAGCTCGGCGCGGGGTCGGGCTGCGGTGGCAGGCTTACGGTTGGCACCGATGGTGGTCCAGCCGATTTCCTGGGAAGGAGTGTCGTCTGCCGGGGACGTCGTAAGGTCCATGTCTGAGTCCTCAGCCGGAGTCTCAGTGTGCGACGCGGGTGCCGGGCTGGAGGTCTTGGTGTCAGTGGGACCTTTGGCTGGAGTAGGTGCAGCGGCTCCAGCGGCGGCGACGAACGCAGCCTGCTGCGACGCGTCTATGGCCCCGAAGCTCTTGGCGTCCCTTGTAGCGTGGAGTTGGCTTGGTGTGGACGCTGCGCCGACGACGAACGCTGCCGGCTGCGCCGCGGCCGTCGATCCGGTGCTCCCAGCGTCGCTCAAGGCGTGCTGTGCGGCAGGAATGTGCTCGGTTGCGTGGGCGGCGTTGAACGTACCCGTTTGAGAGACGGCTGTCGACGTGGTTGGAACAGGCCCCGCGGTGGCGGCATCGGTGGGTCTGGGCTGCAGGGGCTTGGTCAGACGCTGCATTGCGGCGGTGGAGGCGCGGCGCGTTAGGTTTAGCGAGGCGCCGCGCCGCTTCACAGTTTTGGAGACGCTTGGAGGGCCAGTTCGGCAGCGGGCCGTGATGCCGATGGTTTCCACGTGCTTCGGGAGCCTTCCTGAAGCGATGGAGTGTAAATCCAGGGGCGGGCGAGGCCCTAGACCAGGCCAGGGGCAGGTTAAAGCAGAGCGCGGTAGGCAGCCAGCTAACCAGGGCGGCGCCACCTAGCGGAACCCCTTTGACTGTATTAATTGCTTACTCGTATCGATTTTCATACCACTATTAAGAAGAAGAAAAAGAACCTTGAGGCGCAGTAGTCTCGCTCGGTTTTGTATAGTGGGAAGGTCGGCTACTCAAAATATATACTAATAATATACTCATACTCTGCAAAGTGGCCTCGCCTGGTATGTCCGACAAGGACAAAGCGGGCCATTTGCATAAGGGCTTAACTAAAGACATGCTAACTAAAGAAGACATGCATGCTAAAGAAAGGGCTTAACTATACATTTCTTATCAGCAAGGACAGCCTCGCCTCCACCGCCAATGTTGCGCAGCACTGCAGAACATTTGGGAACCTGAAGATGCGGCCAATAACACCGAAGTTCGGGTGCTTGGACACTGTCACAATAGTCGCCGCTATTGATACCACTTTCGCGAGTGTTCTTGCCTCCACTACCCGCCAAATAGTTGGTGGGGAATTGTCCCGCTACCAGGCACCACCTTGTGACCACACGTTCACTTCTCTGCAACTGCCGGCAGAGGCGTTTTCAATCAGCGCAACAGGTTTTGCTGCACATCGAGCGCCTCAGTACTCTCTACCTACCCTAGGTGTTGTACGCCAGCTGCAGAGGGTGGATGCTCACCACCTGCTGTGGGGTGTGCAGGGATAACAGCTTCCAAAGCACGGATTTATAGCAAGTGCGACGAACGGCAACGAAGGAGCATGATTTATCCAAATCACTGACGGACAACAAGAACACCGAGTGCCTTCTCCAGTTCCTGACCGTAAATACCTTAAATGAATTCCTGTAGGATGCTACGAACCCAAATTATGCCGTTATGGCAAATGTGCATAATAAAAAAACCACAATTTTTCCAAATCTTGAGACGCTCTTTAGCCAATCCAATCACCTACAAGTTGCCATTTGAGCATTCTGTACATGGCGCATTTGGTGAATATGTAACTGGGCATCACGACATTATGAGTTGGAGATAACGAAAATAGTTACGTATTTTTTACTGTTAAACTTTGCGTGAAAAAAAAACGAATCTTCTTACTACAAAACTTCGGACGGAAATACCTATTGTCATGTCACGAGGAACTGTGCACCCTCATCTTCAGCTTTTTACTGCCGCCATCGGTGGTCAGTACTTCATTGAGTATATAAGTGGTGACTACACAGGGTGAACACGACAGGGGGAGCCTCAGGGTGCTTGCCAAAGTGAAGATTAGATGATTTGAAGACTTCTGCTCAAGTCTAATTGATACACTGGCTAAGCGCTCTGAAACGCTCCCTTACATTTTTCGTTTTTAAAGTATTGTTTTCATGAACCCGCTGTTTTATTTTTTTTTACCATAACTACAGACAGGACATTCAGATCCCCTTTTACACTGACAAGAGGGCACACAAAAATGGCTATTGAAGTTTACGTGCTTAACAGTGACGCGCTGGCTGCTACGCAACAGCACAAGGAGAAATCATGTTCGCCCTACAAATTTCAAAAAGAGAAATGGCACAGCCATAGTTATGGTGAAGGCAGCGGAAAAATATTGTCAAAAACTGGACCAAAAACGTACCATAGAACAGCAACGGTCCGCCAAACAAAAAATGCCTTTTCATTCTTACGCCTTTCATTCAAGGAAACAGAATAATCAGTGCCTATCATTTCCTTCTTTCTTTCTCTTGGTTCTGGTTTTCTTTATGTTTATGCACCCTGCAATGCCAGTCTCGGAAGGGATAGTAATGAAAACCCTATTCAGGGAATGTTTTTGCTAAATATAGGTTCTATGCCCCTTTCTGAATGTGTAAATATTTGCAGGGTACAAATGACGCATATATTATCGAGAAAATTTTCTCTATGCATGGGGATATTTTCCACGCCAGTAAACTCAAACTTAACACGTCAAGAGCAAAAAGGACTCCTTGATGGCCGTTTGGATGACTGTGAACTTTTTCCCCATCCTGAAGTACCCGCATGAAGGACAGTATTGACGCAAAGGTGGTTACCTTTCAGTAGTTTACCACGCTGGCGACACTAGCGCTTCATTTTCGTTCTTTCTTAAATAATAAAACCCAGGTTGTTACCTAATGAAGCATCTCTATAAAAAGAACGCATTTATCTATCGACCGAGACAAACATCCCGGGCAACACAAAAGCTTCCTGAGTTTGACCTCAGAATGTTCAGGAGTAGTACCTCAGGATGACCGTAATGCAATACGCTGTAAACAGTCCTTCAGGGTCAAATAAATTATGATAACAATAACGATTACATCCTCAGAATATCTGAAACTGGTTCACAAGCAATTCACTGGCATCCAATTAGCCGTGCGTGGGCATACTAACGATTTCTTAAGTCATGTTTGGTGGCGGTTTCAGTAGTACTTCAGGATGTATATCTTGATTTTTTTTTTTCAAATAAGTGCAGTATTCAAAGTTAATAGGCGAGAGGCTACCAAGAATAACCAAAACGAAGAGGCACAGCACGGGTTTACTACGCCCACGGATGCAGACAGCCATATAGCTCTCTGGTGCTGTATTCTCCCTGAGTTGGAAAGATAAGTGCCCCAAAATCTAGAGTCCACCCTCCTCATAATCATGCGATATATAAGACTAGGTCTAACAGCAAACTTATCTTACGGCATCTCCTCACGGCAGATAATTTTTGGCGTGAAAAGGCTTCCTTCATGCAGCAAACATGTCTTAAGATATTCCTGAATGCAAATAATATCTGCGGTTACAAAGGTTTCCTTAACGTGTTCGTGCCGTTAACATGTTACTGTTGTTGTTGGCTGCTGACATCACAGAAAAACCCGGTCGTAACACCCAGTCCTCATCTCCATAAGCACCTTTCGTTGTCATCTCTATGTTGCAAGAACTAGAAACCGGACAAGCTACCCTCGTAACAGAGTTGGAGTAAATTCATTGCAAACTAACCAAAAACGATCAGGTACTTCAATACATAATAGAAAGACTAATAAAGATATAAAGGGATTATTCTTCATTGCGGTATTTTAAAAACGGCGCCGTAAACGTGTTGGCAACCGCAACTGAAAATAACCAGGGAATGGATAGCCTGTCAGGCAGAATCGACGAGTCTGAGAATCGCGCTCGCAGATACAAGCTTCTTTATTTTTTATGCCTGAAAGGAACTAACAAAGAAACCTGGTCGCCGTCCGAAGCAGCAGTGCTTGACATTCACCACTCGAAACTGAACATCTACAACCAAGGGACGTTGAAATTCGCACAGAATCAGTCAAGTCGATTCTAACAAAAAGAGGCCCATTGTTTGCTTTCCTTACTTTAATGATAAAGTAAACTTCATATGAATCCCCCCAAAAATAGAGGTTTAGATAACAGCATATCTGAAGATTTTTATTCAGACACTCGTATTCCGCGCAAAAAACCGGTTGCATTGATTTTGCTGAATTTGGTGAAGCCCAAAAACGAATAAATCTCCGCTCTAACAAACTGCTTATCAACGGTGCCACGCACGTTTTCGACCACACATCCCAACAGATTACCTTGCTCAATCCTCAGCTAGGAAAACATGATCCTGCGCAACGCAATAAAGATCGCACCCCAATTTGCCTTCTTTACGCTAACGTTAGAAGTGTCATGCCAAAACGTCTCACTTTATCATGTTTTTAAGGCAACCGAATGGACCAAACTCCTCTCGATCAAAACCTGGCTAACCCCATCAATAGCCGATAGCGACCTGTCATCTTGTCTCCCCAACTTCGGCACATTTCGTCGCGACCGTAATACTAAGCGTATTACGTTCCTATTTACTATTGGGTGATTTGAACCTAAAGCTCCGGCTTCCATCCGACCAACCTCGACGTGAAGAAACTTTACTGTGTCGCCTGTGGCTTGGTGTAGCTTTCACCAACCATGAATCTTTCCTAATCGGAATGGCTGATAGCCTTGGATGTGCCATCTGCGGGAATGACGAGAATATACCCCACATTCTTTGTTACTGCCCTACCTACAGCGCCGAAAGGCAGTCTCTCAGCATTGCGCTTGACAGTGTGGATCCGCGCGCACTGATGGAAATGAAGATTCTCGGCCACTGGCCTTGGCCATCGTCGGCGGTGAAGTCCTCCAAGGTACTGCTGCGCTTCTTGCGAACTCCTGGCCTGCATGATAGGCTGTGACTTAACGAACGCTGACTTTCCATGTGTCTTAAATTTTCTCTTACTCTCTTTGCTCTTCTATTTTTTTTATCCCCTCATTCCATTCCCCCCGTGTAGAGGAGAGAAGCGATTATTCTCCCGGTATACCTTCCTGCCTTTCATCTGTTACGTTTCGCCTTCGTCGTGTGGAAAAAACGGCACTGCTGCACCGGCACGCCGACTAGCCACGAAAGGCACGCAGAGTGAACGCCTGAGTTAACCACGGAAGCGTAGTCAGTAATCCACCCCGCAACATGCCAGCACAGCTCTGCAGGGCGCTCGGGGGTCAGCTGAGTCCAGTCTGACAGCGGCGTCCCTCTGCCAGGAAGACGTGTTCAGAGAGCGTGTCCCCTACACCGCGCGCGAACGCATGTTCGAACGCATGAAATGCGCGGGAACGCCGCTCGTGGACATTCCAGCGTCTATGCGACGTGGTTGGCATCTTTCTCCCTCTGCCAACACGTGACGCGGGCGTGTTTCCTAAGGAGAGAGTATGTGATGGGTGCCACAGCGAACTTCCTTCCTCGGCAGGCCCGGCCCCCATCTAGGGAACTTAGGGAAAGAAAACGCTTTAAAAACTCGAGGCGTCTCATTATCGAGGGTCTCAGCATCGAGCCTATCGTCATCAAGCTCCTTTGTTTGTACATAATGTAATTTAGTTGTAAAAAATATTTCCTCCTTGTCTTTCCCGCATCCTCGTCTCCGACCTCCCTCATTCCCTCTCCGGCCCGGCCATGCTAAATGACCTTTAACACCTATCATTCCTCCTCTTCCTCCTCCGGAACCTTCCTGGAATAGTATGTTGTCATTTGTCACAAATGTTATCGAACCCCAACACCAAAAACAACGTTGTAATGCCATGCCTAACGCTAGGATTATCTCAGCTTATGTCTGAACCAACTAGACAGGCTGATTGTTCGTCTGATATCCTTTATTTGTTGCCCAGGTAACACCCCGATCATCTTGCATTCACCACTTACTGTGGGACTGCCCTGCTCTCAAGCGTTCAAGGATCCGGCACCTGAAGGCAGCTGGCCTTTGACCACGCAACCCTGCTTCATATATTATCAGGGCGGAGGGACCATACTATCGCTCACTTCAGGACTTCATAAAATCAGTTAACCTATCCCCATTACTTTAATCATTACTGCATCCTTCATCACAATTTCTCCCACTGACGCCCTAGGCAATAAAACTCGATAAACAACACAGTGAAGAAAACATCTCTAAGACAAAGGAAACTACAACACTATTAACGAAGAACCAGCTAATTTTCATGACTCTTTTTAATTGGCTTTTCACAACGAGGTGTTGAAGCTAACTGGATTCTCGGCGCATTCTCAGCATCACCGTTACTAAGAGAGACCAGTCACCGTTGTTCAACATAACATCAAAGTTTCGTAACAACAAAAAAGCGACGGTTCCCGACTGCAAACAGTGTTAATACACTAAGTGCATGGCAAAAAATATCGCAGCAGAGAAAGTAATTTCAAACCCCTGCAAATAATATTAGCATTCACTTTTCTCCTCGACTTTACCCATCATGTTTCGCGCGAACACCAGGCACTTCGGTAAAACAATTAGCCCCAAATCCCACTAAGATTGGTCGTTAAGAGACGACCATGGCAATCCAATCCGAACAAGAAATTCGGAATGTTCTCAAAACTGTTCCGTATTTACCTCACAGTTAGGAAACAAACTACCTGACTTTCCTCCGATCACGCACCTATGACTGCAAAATTGTTTAACGTTAGCGGGATTGCAATACTAATTGACTGCTGTTACCTTCCTCCGCTAGTACCGATGGTATTAAATCGAAAACATTAAAAAGTATTAAACTTAGAACTAAAATCATTTTCCCGCTCATTTTCAGCAGTCCCCCTCATCGGGTGTTGTTCCTAAAGACTAGAAAGAGGAAACGTCATTACAGTTCCAAAAAGAGCTGATTCGTTTTCTACTAATAATTGCAGCCCCGTTTCTCTCAAATTAAATGGAGCACATAGGATACTCTAAAAAGTAAAATTCCTTTTAGTTTCAAGATTTTTGATCTTAACGAGCACGGTTTCTGCAGGCGACTGTCTTGCAACGTTTTTCTAGCCCTCTTTATAAATCATATAAGCGCTAACATTGACACCACCACCCGGGTCATAGCCTTCTTTCTGGATGCTGAAAAAGCATTGGATAAAGTACCCCACAAATGCCTATTTCTAAAACTTTCGTCCTTTTCCCTCGAGGTCTTAGTCCTTTACTTCAACCGACCGTTATCAATTCGTACAAACTAACAATGCGTTCTCCATCTTGTACCGCGCTATTCAAGATACGCCGCTAAGCATAGTGCGCCATCCTCGTTTATTGTTATTTTATATTAATGGTCTTCCAAACAGCATCTCCCCAAATAGCAGCTTATTCGAGATGACTGTCTGATCTATCGCTCTATTAACAACATAGCCGATGTTAATGCACTTCAGGCCAATCTTGACAACATCCCAATATGCTGGGAAATAATTAGCTGAGGTTTAGCTCTGGCAAAACCGGGCAAGATGCGTAAGCAAGGAGCAACTTTTTTTGCCCGAGGCGAATACGCGTATTAATTCGCCCGTTTACCTCCCGCTTCCTCTCCCCTCTCTCCACTTTCCGACATATGCGTCGTGAACGCGCGACTACGCGCGCGGCAGCGGCAGCAGCGCAGCGACTGTCCTGCTGCCTGGTGGAGCGCGGCTGAAACGGTTGCTACGGCAACGGCGCTCCATCTGCTTGACCTAGGCTACCACCGGGAGCTACGCGACGGCTCGAAACCTGGCGCAGTATTGCTTACGCAATAAAATGGCTTATGGCTTTAAATAAATTAAGTTTGGGAACGCCCAGCGCAGGCTTTATTGCCACCATCAGGACGAGAGCGACGATCCAAGTCGCGATTTGAGGGAGGATGAGCGACGGGCAAAGAGCTTGAGGCGCAACGCGTCGACAATCTGGACACCTTCACAGCTTCGGCCAGTAACAGGTAATGGGGGAGGGCCACGATAGTTAACGGGGGACGTTTGTTCAAGCCCTGTATAGGCACCAATGTAGCGGCTCATAATTTTTTCACACAACCCAGGAGTGCGCACCGGTGTACAGAGCAGAACCTCATCACCAGGAAAAAAAACGGCATGGTGGGTAAGGCCATTCCAGAGTTTGCAGGAGGCCTGGGAAGCTCCTGTGTTGAATCGCGTAGGTTCACAGCATTGGTCGAGGCGGCAAGTGAATTGTTCGTGCATGGGTGTTGAAGAGGGGAAGGGGACAGAAAAGAAAGATGCCTTCACGTTGAAAGTAGGAGTGCGCCCTAAAGCAAGGAAAAAGGGCTAGTAACGGTTTGTTCGCTGTAGCGCAGTATTGTAGACAAATGGGAGCACTTAGTCCCTGTTGGTATGGTCAGGTTAAATACTGGTGGAGAGCATGTTCGAAAGGGTCTGATGGAAGCTTTCTCGGAGGCCATCGGTTTGGGGGTGGTAGCTGATGTTGTTTAAAGGGTGGTATTCCAGGCATGAAGAATTTCTCTAATTTGGCGAAGAGGAAAGCCTTGTCATGGTCGCTGATGAGAACACGAGGGGATACGCGGTGCAGAAGAATGACGCGCAGAAAAAATTGGATATCTCTGGAGCGGAGCCTGAGAGAAAGCTAAGAAATCGAAGCAGGGAGTCCCAGTTGGTATCGTAGGGTTGAATTCAGCATTTTGTAACTTTCCTCGACGTTAATAGACGTTTTGATCACAAACATTATCACAAGCGCATGATCACAAGCGCATATTACAGTTGATCCCTTTCTGATACCATAACTGACCCCTCACTGGACTGACCCTCGAAGCACAACAAGACATTACCGTAAGAATAAGACAGAATTATTTCAGTCTAGGTACAGAGATACACATACAGTCTAGATTCGATATCAATCAATACTGATGGTTCAGGCTGCGTGCAATATTTAGGGCCAAGACACTTAGGCGCATTTTTAGCGCCCACTGATGCAATTGAAGTCATGAGAACTTTCAACCAAGTTAAAACAGCAACTTCTATGACATTGACGGGCTTCAGATAAATCCGATCAAACAAGTCCTTGACCTGATCGTCACTCAACTTGACGTTATCTTTAGCATTAATTTTCTGCATGCAATTTTTCCCGAGACAGTTACAGGCTCGAAAGGTAAAAGATTCGAATGAAGGCGGTGACAGAAGGGGAAGGCTCTAATTACAGAGGTACCTCAATTTTACTGTTTTTTTTTTCAAAAGGTTGGAAAAATATTCCATAGTTGAGTAAAGAACACCAAGTAATCACACGGGCGCAATTTGGGTTCACAAAAGGGCTTTCATCCCAGACTGCCCTCTTAACACAGACGGAAATATTATGAGAAGCGTTTGAGTGATTTTTGTGCGGATTAGGCATATTTATAAAATTTTCGAAGCCCTTAGACACCACCAATAATAAACCTCTTCTATTGAATATAAATCGTTACGGTGTCTCGGGTGGTTTTCTTCAATGGCTTAAATCCTATCTTTAGTGTTGCCGCCAGGAATATGTGATGAATAATCATTTGCCCCCTGTGATAAACCTTTGCACAGGAGGAGTACCTCAGCTATAAGAACCTGTTTGAACGAAGCCCCTTTTTTCGGACTCTAGTGTAAAGTATTTCCCTTGAAAACGTCTTCCCAAGACATCAATGCATGAAAATACGTTGTTTCGACCACCTTTTTTTTCTCCACCACCTCGTAAACTTTACTTTTCTAACTACATCCAGGCACAAAGCACCCTTTATTAAAGCAAAACACTTCATTTCGCGGTCTCGTTTCCAAGAACTAAGAACTGTCACAGTGCGCGAATTTCAAACGGGGCCAATTGTACTTTGGCTAGTAACCATGCAACCAATTAAAGGGATCGTATAGTGTTGCCCCAAGTAAGTGGGACTGAGTTTTAGCCTAATTAACCTTTTTAGTCAGACCAGATAAATAAATAAAACCAGGTAGGAAATTAGGCGAGCTCGGGAATCGAACCCCGGTCTCCGCAGTGCGTGACGAGCACGCTACCACTCCGTCCTGCCACCTCAATGGTTTGGAATGAACAAAGGCGCGTCTAGTGAATACGGTGTCTTCGTTCATTCCCATCTTCCTCCCTTCCCGTTACGACGAGGTTTAGGTGTCCACCGAGATATGAGAGACAGATACATTTCCTTTCCTCAAAACCATTTTACCGACGAGCAAGGTGCCGAGCCGAACGGGCGATGGCGTTCAATTAACTCCCTGGCAGCATTGCAAGACGCTGTCGCGTTCCGCTCTTAGAGGCGAAGCTTAACACCTTAACCACACATCAGTGATACAAGCAGACCACGCTTAAGACTTTCGCCTCACCGCACTTTAGGTCAACAAAGTGCCCCCTGATTTTTTTTTTATGATTGTGTAAAATTTTGCTATAATTCAGCGCCTAAGATGTGACGCCACTGCTACTTCCTGTAGCTGTGCGGTGCTTCTGAATACATTGTTTGTTGAACCATAGTGTACCATGGCATCGAATCTTTTACATGGTGTGCCTCTGAAATCACACTGCCCCTCGCTGCAAGCTGCAGGTATGCAATAGAGAAATAGTACGGCAATGTCAGTGGTGCATTTTAGGAATGATTTTATTTTTAACCGTGGTCGGAGGGAAGACGTCCCAACATTTTTGTTTGTCTTAAGGCAGTCTGTTGCTTTGGCTTTTTCAGCCTGAAATAGAAAACATGGCGCTCGTTAATTGTGATTTGACCACCCCAAACGAAGATAGCAAAAATGTCTGTTATCTCTTCATGCATAACGTGAAATACTACATTATCAGTTCAGCTTTCTGATAATATTAACGTAGAATAAAGTATTTCTAGCGTTAGAATGCTGAACGTGCGAAAGAACAGCCTTATTTTGACGCCGCATTTAAAATCTTCTATGGCTTCTGTCCGTCAGAAAGCTTTGATTACTTTTAGTGACAATTATGATCACCTATGCAGGGCACAGTATATTCGTAAGTCAAAAATACGGTAGTCAAAAATGGAAAGATTCAAAGTCTGAGAGGCCTCTCCTCATTCAGCGGATGGTGGTCATGGCCTTTCTTAGTTGGTTGAGCGATTTTTCTCGTTAATTCCGATAACAAATGAGGCTCAAGCCTATTAAATATGAGTGTGGTTCCCAGCACCTTATAGCCATCTTAGAGGGACAAGAGCCTCCTAGCCGCACGAAACAGAGCAATAACTTTTCTGTCATGCCCTTATTTGTCCTTCAACCGAAGCGATTATTTTATGGTAGAGCATTCGCCTCGCGTTCGGTAGTGCTCGGTTCAATCCCCAAGGCCACCGGGTATGCGCCGGTTTTCTACAAATAAAAGATCTCCCCTGGCCTGGTGCTCGGCTCTTGCGGAGTGACATGCTTGGGAAGAGGGCCTTGGACCAAACAGTTTTGATTACGGGCCAGAGATTTATTCCGCCGTCAACTAACGCTAAATCCCCTTCGTGCGGAAAAAGCCAGCTTGTGGCCATTATCATTTAGAATGTAAACAAGGTACTAGAGTTCTGTATTCCCTATGCTACATCAATAACAAGCAACGAAGTGTAGTCGCCAAGCAGACATTTGGGCTAGTTGATATGAATTCATGGTGGAAAAAAACAGCGCAAACTAAGACAGAAAACACAGAAAAGAGGGGAGACAAGCTTGCGAGTCAGCGCTTGTAGTGTCTCCCCTCTTTTCTGTGTTTTCTGTCTTAGTTTGCGCTGTTTTTTCCACCATGAATTGTAGTCGCCAGGAATACAGTTACAGTTGCAATTGAATGTAATAACAAAATCTCGCATCGATCTAAAAAACAATTGCGCCAGCTCAAGAGTCAAAATATTTCATAATCGACCATGAAAACAAAACATGATGATCTCCATGTTGGGCCTTGAAAACAGTCTATGTGCAGGAAGTTTGTTTTGCGATCTTCGGCACGATTGAAAAAGTTTTCGAAGTCAGTACTGTGAAAAGGACAGTGAACACAACAGAGTAAGCTTTTCTCCTTCTTCTAGAATCACCACTTCTAGAGGTTGCTACATTTCCGCTGATAACGGTCTACACTGCCCAAAAGAATAGAACCTGCTTTTTGATTAAATTATAGTAACAGGTTACACTGCGAAGTGAACTCGCCGATGAAATTCAATCTATTTGTGGCGCATTTTCCTACCTAAGCTACGTCAACATTACAACCTTTCAGCTCCCAATTTTAACATGGCGCTTCCTGAATTCCGTTTACATAATTAAATTTTGTGTTGCGTTGCCATTGCTACTGCTGACGTTTCCAGTGCGATAGTACCTATACGAAGGTTTTGATATACTATTGCTACCGAACGCGCGATAACGACATGAAATTGTCTTTCAGATCTGAATTTCTTTTCTACGGAAAGACTGCTGGTGGTGTCTTCGAGCGAATTTTAGTATTCCCCTGTAGTACGGCGTTCTTACTAGTATACAGGTCAACGTATAATGAGCTCTGAGGAATCATATAGCCATTGCTAACTAAGCCTAAGCAATAGGAGCCAACTTATTTTTAAATTTGCTATCAAACTGGAGACGTCCATGAGGAACAAAAATCGTCCAGACCGAAATTGTGAAGGTGCTCATTTATACGACCGCTACTTAAACGTTTAACCACCAACTCGGAGCTGTAGTCGTTATCAGAGGTTGTACCAATATAGACAATGACGAATCACACTCGTTCGGCTCATAATTGCGGTATTTGTATATTGTCTCAACATCGCCAAGGACAAACTACGATGGCCAGTTGCTTAACTTCATATTTTCAAGACTAAAGGACCGTGGTAGCACAAGAAAAAACGCGTTCCATGCCTTTAGATCCTGTTTTTAGCCTGACAACGCTCATTTCATTATGCCGTCACACATGAAGAATGCCAGTGGCGGCAATGTCCTGAAAAAAAAAATAGAAGGGCTATTTCTTGGAGCAGTTTCAATAACAGCATTGCTGGCGGTTTAGAATTCATTTCCGACATTGGCTCACACTTCTGCTAGAGACGACTTCAGATGACGGCGAGAGCAACGGCAACGACGACGATGGTGACGCGCTCGGCAGTTCACGTTAACTATTAATACTGAACCCTTGTTTGTGTTTGACGAAGCAAAGTCAAGCAATTCGCAGTGCGCTGCATCGCACCGATTAAAGTAAATGAGGTGAATATCTCTGTCTTGTAACTCCTTACTATGCATGACATGCAATGATGGAAAGTCGCCCTCAAAGGCAGCTTTTTATTTTTAAAATTTTCGCGTTAATTCTATTCAAACACCAGTGAAGTAATGATTATATGTAAGCACATGTAATTACATGTGATTACATGTAATTACATTGTAATTGTAATTGTAATTACATGTGATTACATTTTTACATGTAATCACAGTAATGATTACATGTAAAAAGTTATGATTTCTAAAGAAAAGTTGGCGGTTTTAGTGGGTATTTCTATAGTTATTCTGGTTGCTAAGGGATTAAAAATTAAAATCTTGGTTTGAAAATGGTCACCACCCCTCAGGGTCACCGATTTCACAAACATTCGTTCCTTTTTCTTTCCCGCGGACCGAGAAGTGGCAGGCTACATCGCATCGAGCCACGCGCATTGGGAGTGCAATCTGTGTACCCTGCAAAGGCTGCCTACTGCTTGTATTGGACGCTTATTAAGATAGCCTCATCAAGACAACGTCGTTCTCTGGATCCAAGTGAATGTGGTAGCAATCTTCTTAAGCAAACATTGTCGGCCGACGCTCTCTGCCACAGAGAAAGCCTATGAGAAAGCTTTATCACACGCACACAGTACAGTTTTGTGAACTAAAGCGCTTTCTGGAAATTTAAGCAAAGATCGCCATGGTTCCAGTCTTCCTTGATTCTCAAGCAAAAACAGTGGAGAAGCATTCACTACAGATTTAGAATAACTTTTTGTTGGGCTAGATGGTGCATGTTGTAAGAAAAGAACAGTAGCGCAACAAAGACGAACACAAGAGAGGACCACACAGGACTAGCGCTAAACTTCATCTAACTTTATTCACCATCAGCGCAGCAAATATAAAGAAAACCAGGACACGTGCAGAGAGATACCGTTTCTACACAACACTATCTACAGAACCGTTCAAGATACGCCATCTCCGATTTGTAGAGGTTCACCGACGTATCGCTAACACAAGATACACCTCTCTTCCTTATATGATATGCTTCCAATAGTTCCCTTGCCCTTGTGTCCTTGCTTTACCTAAAACCTTTATCTCATGAACCGTGGTTGACACTTTCTGCAGTACTTGCATTTTGCCTGTGGCAAATGTTCTGCCGCTCGAGGGCATTCATAACACTCAGCGCAGTGCTGAGAAAGGTGTGCACCACTTACGTTTTTCACTGACCTGCCCTTTCATTTATGCACCGCCCTGTTTGGCCCACACAGGCCTTCCCGCATGACAGTGATATTTCGTACACCACCCCGATGCAGCAATTCACGAACTTCTTTGCATGTCTGATGCTGCACCCACTCTTGTCTTTGCTCGCGATGCGCGCGCAGAGCTGTGCCAGCTTGCGTGGGGCCGAGAAAACAACCGGTACTGCATGTTTGTTGGCCACTTTCTTGAAGTGGTGGGCTACCTTGTGCACATATGGCACTTCTGGTTTCACAGCCGCTTTTCCGTTGTCACATGGCTGCTGCATCTTGATGGCTTTCATCTTGTTTAACAGGGCTTCAGCAACCGCTGTGATGATTGTGCCAGGAAATCCTGCCGAAAGTAATCTTTCCACCTGCTTGTCATAGCTCCCTTGGTTGGAATGACAACACGATTTCATGAGAGTCGATTCAAGGCAAAGCTCGGCAATGGCGCGTTTCACAGTTTTTGACTGGGCCGAAGCATACGGTAGTAGCTCCTTCTGTTCTCGCGGTGCATATTGCCAACAAGAATGACCTTCACCCACAGTGATGTTAATGTCTAAAAACTGTAAAGAACCCCCCACAGGCAGTTCATGCGTGAACCTCAATCCCTCTCCGATTTCTTTAAAAGTGTTTAACAGAGAGCTCACAGCGTCTGTGTACGTCAATTCATTCTGTTATTTAAAAACTACCAGGAAATCGTCAACATACCTAAAAACCTTCAGTACCCCCTTCCCCGTTAAAATTAGTTCAAGGGCGCGGTCAATAGATGTAAGAAAAATATTAGTCAGTACAGTCGCTACGCAGGATCAAATGCAGATCCCTTGTCTTTAGTGATAAAATTTGTTGTCGTAAGCGACAAACGTCACACCAAGGTAAAACTCAATTATCTTCATAAAATTATCTATTGAAACCCCTGAAGACTTCTGAAATTGAACAGCAGGAACTGCAGGAAGATTATTGAGGTGTTTTTGCAAATATCTGCTTAGTTTAGGCTGCGAAGTGTCCTTCTTAATCTCCTTAATCTAAGCAGATATCAGCAAACACACCTCAATAATCTTCCTGTAGTTGATCCTTTTCTTCAAAAGATGTTATTAGTTTCCTAGAAGGAAATGCTTCCCTTGGGTATGTGTTTGCCGTCGATGTAGAAGATTTATTTTATTCTGTGCCCCACAGTGAGGTGTTTGCAGCTCTAAGAGAAGCTATAGAAGGGGGCGGTGCTGTTCAATTTCAGAACTCTTCAGGGGTTTCAATAGATAATTTTATGAAGATAATTGAGTTTTACCTTGGTGTGACGTTTGTCGCTTACGACAACAAACTTCATCACCAAAGACAAGGGATCTGCATTGGATCCTGGGTACAGCCTGTACTGACTAATATTTTTCTAACATCTATTGACCGCGCCCTTGAACTAAGTTTAACGGGGAAGGGGGTACTAAAGGTTTTTAGGTATGTTGACGATTTCCTGGTAGTTTTTAAAAAAACAGAATGAATTGACGTACACAGACGCTGTGAGCTATGTGTTAAATACTTTTAAAGAAATGGGAGGGGGATTGAGGTTCACGCATGAACTGCCTGTGGGGGGTTCTTTACAGTTTTTAGACATTAACATCACTGTGGGTGAAGGTCATTCTTGTTGGCAATATGCACCGCGAGCACAGAAGGAGCTACTACCGTATGCTTCGGCCCAGTCAAAACCTGTGAAACGCGCCATTGCCGAGCTTTGCCTTGAATCGGCTCTTATGAAATCGTGTTGTCATTCCATGCAAGGGAGCTATGACAAGCAGGTGGAATGATTAATTTCGGCAGGATTTCCTGGCACAATCATCACAGCGGTTGCTTAAGCCCTGTTAAACAAGATGAAAGCCATCAAGTTGCAGCAGCCATGTGACAACGGAAAAGCGGCTGTGAAACCAGAAGTAGTGCCACATGTGCACAAGGTAGCCCACAACTTCAAAAAAGTGGCCAACAAACATGCAGTACCGGTTGTTTTCTCGGCCCCACGCAAGCTGGCACAGCTCTGCGCGCGCATCGCGAGCAACGACAAGAGTGGGTGCAGCATCAGACATGCAAAGAAGTTCGTGAATTGCTGCATCGGGGTGGTGTACGAAATACCGCTGTCATGCGGGAAGGCCTGTGTGGGCCAAACAGGGCGGTGCATAAATGAAAGGGCAGGTCAGTGAAAAACGTAAGTGGTGCACACCTTTCTCAGCACTGCGCTGAGTGTTATGAATGCCCTCGAGCGGCAGAACATTTGCCACAGGCAAAATGCAAGTACTGCAGAAAGTGTCAACCACGGTTCATGAGATAAAGGTTTTAGGTAAAAGCAAAGACACAAGGGCAAGGGAACTATAGGAAGCATATCATATAAGGAAGAGAGGTGTATCTTGTGTTAGCGATACGTCGGTGAACCTCTACAAATCGGAGATGGCGTATCTTGAACGGTTCTGTAGATAGTGTTGTGTGGAAACTGGTATCTCTCTGCATGTGTCCTGGTTTTCCTTATATTTGCTGCCCTGTTAGTGAATAAAGTTAGATGAAGTTTAGCGCTAGTCCTGTGTGGTCCTCTCTTGTGTTCGTCTTGGTTGCGCTATTGTTCTTTTCTTACATCACTACAGTGCTTGACTCATGTGCTTGACTCATCATGAGCATGAGCATCATGAGCATGTGCTTGACTCATCAGAGCATTAAGTTATTCCGTTTTGTTTTGTATTT
Source organism: Amblyomma mixtum (assembly GCF_055824585.1). Taxonomy (NCBI): domain Eukaryota; kingdom Metazoa; phylum Arthropoda; class Arachnida; order Ixodida; family Ixodidae; genus Amblyomma; species Amblyomma mixtum. The sequence continues at coordinate 152,592,306 of NC_143021.1, read as the reverse complement.
TCTATGTCAACACAGAACAAAATAAACTTCTCTTTCTACATAACTACAGATAAGCGTGTTATAACTGCGCAAGCAACTCTAACGTGCAATGCACATGGTTAGTAAAATAGTTTTTAGGAAGTCAAAACTTTTACGCAGAATTAATTAACAGTGATTGCTATTCAATGTAGGCCGTATTTCTTTTCAAGGTACGCACAGAAAGTTTCAGAGACGTGTTTCTGCACAGTACAAGATGTCGACACTGTACTGCGCCCTGACAGAAGATTTTCGTGTTCACAAGCCACAAATTGATTCCATGCAACTTTTTTTTATAGGACAGTGATCTAGAGATTTTTGCCTGTGTTCTTTCTTAATATGATGGGCCTTGAAAGAGGCAGCATATGATTATTGAAAACGCTGGGCCGGGGGGGGGGCGGAGAGGGGGGGGGGGGCGGCGGTTTGCAAGCTTCGACTTCGCTTCGGCAGATGCGGTTGTTGCGACGCGTCCCTTCTTCTTCTCTCCTCTGTTTGCACTAGGCAGCGGTGTTGGCTCGGCGAGCCAGTCGGCAGGCCCGCGTACTTTCGTTTTCATCCTTCTCTCAGTCGCAACAACAACAAACCGGCGAAGAACGGTGATTCATATTCTACAAAGAAAGAACTGCATTCCCGGATATTGAGTAATGATTAGAGAAAGTATGCTTGCCGTCGGGGATTATTCTTCGAATGAACTTCCCACCAGTTATAAGAGGGCTTACTGAAATCGCTCAGGTCAACAGAGTGATCACGAGGCTAGATAAACGTTCTCGGTTATTATGTCTGGCATGATTGGTCGCTTCTGAGTAGATGACCTTCAATAAAAGTCGGGATGTAGTGATATTCACCTGCAATGTGTTAATTCAATGGGGTTCTGATATAGCTCTCATGACTCACCGCGCACACACTGCCTGTGGCAGCTCTCGTAGGACGGGAAGTTGTTCCGTCCTGCCCCGCATCCGTAGAAGGGAAACCAGTAGCACCGGTTGGTATTCCCATGGTAGAAAAAGCGATACGATGGGCGTGCTTGGGGGCAGGGGTATCCCTGGGTAGGATACTCACTGCAGCGGCCACCAATTCGCGCAGCCAAGGGCGTGACGGCTGAGACTGCAAATGATGGTCGTCAGTACTGATTTTGAAGAGGTGACAATCGAGTTTGTTACTAGCAAACAATCATGCGCGTTTTAGCAAGGAAACGTTTATCACATATGCGCTTTCATGGGAAAGCGAACGGAGAGGTTTTAAGAAAACGTAATTGCTCTGGTTTTCACGCAAGCAGAACTACTAAGCAGGAAGACATTTCCTTGAGAGTGCTTTCTTTATGGCCATGGCCTGGTGGATAAATTAGGACTTATCTTGCTTCTTTTAGAGTGTGTAATCAATTAAAGAACGCTCCTACGGAACCTATCTCTTTTTACCGCTATTTTCGTCCGAATGACTCGAAATATACGAGGTTATTTTATATTTATTGTCATTGTGATCACGCAACCGTTCGATCTTTAAAACCGGATCTTTAAGAATCAGACCGTTGTCAAACCTTGTTTGTCCGTTTTTAGCTCTAAATCAACTTCGGAATAATTTTACTTTAGTGTTTCGTTTTTTTTCATTTTCTAGTAATTTAGATGACGAAGTGTCTACGTTAATTCAATATGTTCTGAGTGCTGTTACACACCTGGTTAGTACAGCGCCTTTCTCTTTCTTTGTAACGTTTAAGTGAATGTTTTAGCAATCCCCCCCCCCCCTTTTCGACGGGAGCAACAAAATAGAAACTAAATTCGACGCTCTCTGTGATCCGTACACTCTGCACGTATAAACTGCACATTCTTGTTCAGCTTCTTTCGCAGACACTTATTCTGGTCCACGTTGGATCATTCGTACAAAAAGAACAAAAAGAAAAAAACTGTTCCTACATTCAACTTTCGGGCACAAAACCCGGGCGCTGCACGCTTCAATGCAATGACTCTCGTTTTTTTTTATATATCACGATAGCAGGGTAATGATAATATACCGACTTCTCTTTTGAGTTTCCCCGCAATGTCCTTCACTCTACTGCTTGCCTTTTGCAAGACAACCTGCAATTTATTTCTGAGTACGCTTGATTTGAAAATTGCATATCTCATCCTCAAGGTTTCCACTATTACTGTGTTCCATTAAGGCTCGCTATTTAGGTTAATAAATGCAGTGTTGACATCCAGAAAATCTAAAAAATCAATCCAGGGCCTTGGCTTTCTTTATAAATTGCGTAAGACCCAAATATTCATCATCTCAGTGGGTGCCTGTTTCGAAAACTTTTTGATCTTCTGACGTTTTTACTTTTAAGCCATCCTATCATATCTCCTGTAAGAACGCAAGAACCATGTGTTACCTGACAGCAAGATTGGCGCTTATGAATAATAATAGAGCGTAACCGCATGATTGTACACTGCGCCACGGTTGTTGTAAAACGCAGTCAGTTCTGAAAGGTTTCCCTTTGTATTGTGTCTGTCGTGCTCTATTTGACGCGTATAACGTAGAACTTTAAAACAGAAGTTAGCCCCAGATTAAGCAGAGTGAATAAAATTACTTACGGCCGCCACAAGTTTTCTGGCACTCTGTTTTGTATGGAAAATTATTGCCATAGTAAGTGCAGGCTGTGTCGTCTCTACGACACCTTCCGCTGTTCGGGTCAAAATAAAACACCGTCACTAGGGAACCGGGCGCACAAGATGAGATCGCTCGAGGAGCTCTGCAAACTTGTCCTGAAATTGACAAGAAGTACTAATTTAGCAAACAATCTTCACATCGCACGCAACGATTTTTTCTCTTTTACGGACGAGCCGTTATGCCGAAAATGACTTACACTAAGATATGGCATGTTGATTTTTCGCCAAAATAACTTTCGGCCATTAACAAATTGATTACATTGGGTAATTTTGTATTTGAAGTTACTAATACTAGCTGCAAAAGATGTAAAATGTTAAAGACGCTACAAAACGTTCTGTGGGCCATTGTCACCTCCAGTGACGCTCAAGGTGACACAGTGAACCAAAGTGCACGGCCTTAAGTCGAAAAGAAACCACACAGGGTGTTCTGGCATTAACGAATTAATATAGTAATTCAGACTCTCTACAGCGATTAAAAAGCGCTCACTACTTTGATAGTTAATCCAGAAAATAGTGTTTCATCTAATTTGAAGCCACTGTGACAAAGAAATTCTCTTGTTTCTATAGCCGGTAAATTTGCTAAGCTAGTGGCCCATGTTTCAAGCGCCCGTGTTATCGTCTTTCTGTTTTGTTGTTTTGGCGCAAAAAGTTTAGTAGTTTGCTACTCCAGCTTTATTTTTACTGTGAGTTACCGCTTTATCTCGTCTTTGATGCACTACTGTGACTAATCTCTCTTCACGCATTATCCACGTTACTGACGGCCTCCCTAGCGTAATAAATCGATGCCACGCAGCTGAACAAAGCTGAGAAAGAACAAAAAAAGAATATAATTCGTATTGGTCGCCCTCATTCTTTATTTTCAATTCACAATTCAACACTGAGTATATGGTGTATTCCACAGTTAAGCCTTGGGTTATTGGCCTGCCCAAAGATATTTGCAATTGTGTAACTTTTAGTTCTTCTCTTGAGCTACACGCTGAAGGGGGAAACTGAATTGACAGCGTTCATATTTATTACCTACAATAAACAGGTAGGGCAGGGTCTTCGACTGCCAACCCTAGCTCAGCGGGCTTTGAATAAACACACACAGCTTTTTTTAAACTGTAGAATATAGAGAAGTGCGCTTTATAATACGGCACCATATCGGATGGTCGTCCATAGCTCCGTGATATCTCCCTAGCGCAGTGTTTAGCATATTCTCCATTCAATTATTACAGAGCGTGCTGGCAAAAGACGTATAAAACTGCTCTGTGGCTTTATACTTCTATGCAAAAGGCAGCATGTTCAGAGCGCAGCTGCAACGTGAGAGAGGGGTCGCACCATATGTCACAGGTTAGTAGGAGACGAAGGGGCAGAGCCGTGCGTGTGACTTCCTTGGACACGGGGTTACCCTAAACACGCTAGCTAGAATTGGCTAAGCGGAAAAAGCCGTCAGCGGAAATCGCTATTGATTGCTGTCCTCTCCTTTCAAAGCCGAATAGTGAGAAGAATTTTAACGATGTTTTCTTCTGTCTTAACAGTGGTTCCACACAGCCACTCAGCAATAATATGAAAGTCAGTAAATAGGGAGTCCTTTTCAATGTTGTCAATGCCCAACAGTTTTTTGTCCTTTTTTTTCCGAGATGCACCGCAGGATAAGCCACACATCCGCCGTGGTGAGCAGTAGACAAATATTTTAAGTGCATCAGAAGAGATGTTAAAACTTTTTTTATCGCGTAAGTACAAGCTGCTTTAAAATAACGCCCCTACTCATGTTCCTCCTGAGTAGAGACATACCTGTTCTCTATCAACTCAATTCCCGTTAATCGCCTCTCCTGTATTCCCTCTTTGCTTGGTGGTCAAACACACCTGCGTCATCTTTCATGCTTCCTTACACATGAGTGGATTAAACACAGATTGCACGAAACACTGCTCCGAAAACGGCTGTACAGTACTAGTCGTACAAGTGTATTAAGTATTCTTATTGTGGAATGACCGGATTTCTTCTCCAAAATGGCTTCTTCTACTTCCACGTTACTTCCGGACTATGACGAAGGAAGATTAATATTCATGAAGGTATGGGCCTATTCGACGAAAGATGAGCCCTCCTGCACTCAAAAGGACAAACATTAGGTACAAAACAAAATAAACAATTCTGGATACTTATTCTAGACGCCGAAAACGTAAAGAATGACTCCGGGATGTTTTCACTTACTACTGCGGCAAAATCCATCGCATGCCGTTTTATCTTTAAAAGGCGCTTGGGCATTACAAGTAGGCACGCACTCTCTCAAGTTTCTATCAAACTGGAAACCGGAAGTAAAACAACCAGGAGTCGATATCACAGGGTGCTTGTATTTGCATAGGGGATCTGTAATAAAGAAAACTCAATCAGACAACGCAATGTACGAGGTTTCAATGAAGCCCCCATAACTTCCAAAAAGGCTCGTTTGTCTGGCTAGCGCAGCATTAAAAGGTAACTGAACATATTCTGTGCTTTTTCGAGAAATTTATTCCATTCTTATTTCGGCGAAAAAAGTGTAATTTATTGCAGAGAATTTTCCATTTAAAGGGAGCATTCTTTTCGCCACTCTATTTAAACTCTGCCGAGAACTCTTAAACATCAGCCTTAGTCCTCATTTGAGAGTCAGTGGTGGCCTGCCAAAGAGTCAGATATCGGCAAAAAAAAACTGTCTTCATTATTGAAGAGTTGACATGCTAGAACAACCGGTGGTGGCGATATCTCAATTTACATTTTGACACTAATTCTAATAAAAGCTTCAGTTTAATTAGCCTATTTCTTGCAAGAACACACTAGTCTCCATCAAAAAAACGGCGAAAGGAAAAACACGGAAAACACAGGGAGAACGGACAGGACAAGAGCGCACTAGTAACTGATGTTGATAATGCGCTGTTGTCCTGTCCGTTCTCCTTGTGTTTTCCGTGTTTTTCTGTGTGCCGTTTTTTTTTGATCGATCGTTATCAACTAGCCCAACTTTCTGTTTACTCAACTGTTTGGTAATGTAAAGGTTTTTAGCGCAAAACGACTAAGAAAGGACAGGGATAGAACACAGACAGAAACACAGACACAAAGACACAACACAGACACAAAGCGCTCCTTTGTGTCTGTGTTGTGTCTTTGTCCTTTCTTAGTCGTTTTGCGCTAAAAGCCTTTACATTACCAAGATGAACCAACTCGCCCAGCAGAACGTGTTACTTACTCAACTGTACTCTCTCCATATGGGCCAACATCAATATTTTTCTCAGTGTTTTTAGACATTTTGAACAGGCTGTACTGCTCTACATATTTTCTTTGCAAGCCAGAGAAAGCCACAGTGCAGAAACACGTACTCTCCTGTTACGCACAGGAATATACTAGCGCATTGCCATTATGTTTCTCTTAAAGCATTAAATATTTCTAATACTTCTTATTTAAGGTATATTTGTAGCATAACTGCACACTTTGAAATTAACAGAGTCACGTCGTCAAGACTCTTAGAATACCAGCAGTTTCTTAACGCCCATAAGTAGCTTTCACTGATGCCACCAGCTATACCAACGACGGAGCGAAGAAACCAAGCAGCGAGCGGACGGGCCAGGCAGCCGTCTTGCAGCCGAACTACTAGTGTAGTGCAGAGTTAGACTCGACGCTCTTGTAGCTTTCCTTTCTTAACTAAACAGTGTTGTCACCGAGTAATGAGATTTGCATGCGTTAATGATGTCACGTTCAACATGTATGTTATGCCTCGTTATAGGCGTTAACACACCCTGTCGTTTCCTCAGTGCTAGAGAAGGCGAGATTACATCGGCACTTTTTCTCCAATATGTGGCTGGCCTCAGCATGCCCCGAATTAGACCACGCGAGGCTACCGTACGAAGCAACTTCAGAAGCACGAGTTTTCAAGCCCATATGGGACCTAAAAAAGAGGCAACATAACGAATAGTTAAGCGGCTCTAAATCCGTTTCTGGAGAACACTTATGCTTGGCAGTGTTTCTTCTGTGCATAAAAAAATGAAAATTGTCGTACAGTGTGTAATAATTTCAGCCGCACACAGCCTTACATCTTTACCGAAAAAACACCCCTCAGCTTAACGCTCCTCTCCAATCCATCGAGTAGAGAAAACATTTGCTCCTCCACAAGGAGTCATGCGGGATTAGAGAACGCCCAGCGGCGTCCGTCCGATGAGGCACTCCTAAAGGAATCTTCCTCCACTGCGCTTTTTTCGAAGAGCCGTCAATGCCGTATGGAGAGGATATTAAGACGAAACATTGACCCGAATGCTGCAATCAATGCCTAATGTATGGGTACTGTGGCGCGTTCAGTCTACCGAGTGATCTTAATAAGGCACCTCGTTACTTATACCCTAGTTCAACTTGTGTTTCCTGCTACGCAGACTAACCATAAATCAAAAACGGGCGGAAGCCCATTCACGACTGGCAGGTTTTTCCGCGGTGACCTAGCTTGCGTATCATTGCCGGAAATGGTCTGTGGCTTTTAGCCGTAATTTGCGTGAAATTCATCTTACCACGGAGGCGAGTGGTGAAAATGCTAGTGTTTCTCCGCAGCGTTTCCCAACGTATGAGCCTGAACTGGCGAATTCAACTTTTATGAAGTGAACGGCGCTTGGCGTTTGGAAGGCACCTGGGCACTGTAATATCTCTTGCGCGGAACGAGTGAAGAAATCGTATGCTACCTAGGCAACGCTGTGTTCTCTCTCCACCAAAAATAACCAGGCAGAGCGATTTGCTTCTCAGTCACATGGAGGTGTCTCCACAGACCACCAGCACTCAGAAGGCCACGGAGGGTGAGGGGAAGGGTTCCCCTTACGTGACGGAGAGCTGCAAGTTCCCCACCAAGAGCTAAAAAATAAGCTTTATTGCTTGGTTACTTGCTTTTAAAGACGGTACGTAAACAGAGGCAGAGGCGGTATAAATGCGCCTGTCCCGTCTACCTTTCTGTGTGTTGTCTGTTTCGGCGCTGTAACCCTTTTCTAGAAATATGCACCAACTAGGCCCCCAAAACTATTACTCAGAGGCACGGAAAAAGCTTCGACTGGTTTGACACCAATGTTTTCAATACGTAAAATGCCTGCAGGGCATTGCCGCCGCGGTGGCTCAGCGGTTATGGTGCTCGGCTGCTGACCCAAAAGACGCGGGTTCGATCCCGGCCGCGGCGGCTAGAATTTCTTTGGAGGAGAAATTCTAGAGGCCCGTGTACTGTGCGATGTCAGTGCACGTTAAAGAACCCCAGGTGGTCGAAATTTCCGGAGCCCTCCACTACGGCGTCTCTCATAGCCTTAGTCGCTTTGGGACGTTAAACCCCATAAACTAACTAACTAGCCTGCAGGGCATTCCAGTTATCCTTGTGCAGCACATCGTTCCGCGGCCACCGCGGTGACTCAGTGGTTATGGTGCTCGGCTGCTGACCCGAAAGACGCGGGTTCGATCCCGGCCGTGGCGGTCGAATTTCGATGGAGGCAAAATTATAGAGACCTGTGCACTGTGCGACGTCAGTGCAGCTTAAAGATCTCCAGGTGATCGAAATTTCCGGAGCCCTCCACTACGGCGTCTCTCATAGCCTCAGTCGGTCTGGGACGTTAAACCCCATAACATCAAACCCAAACAGCAAGCCGTTCCCCCAAACCTGCCGCCATCGGTATGATCTTCACCTCGCAGTTGACGAGAAATCCCACGACAAGCCGTCAGATGCGCTACGCCATCCAGTCTGATGGTAGGCTGTGAAACGATTGTCAGATCCAGAGGGAACATGAAATGGCGCCGCGCCGTAAAAGCGCTTGTCATCACTGCCAAAGCGCAGTACAGGACTCTGAATCGAAAAAAAATTTGGGCGGGAGAGTGCCTGAGGGCAAGTTAAAGGTGTGGGATAATATGATGAGATTGCAGTGTGGTTACTTGTAGGATATTCGACAATAGACCACATTCATATTGCCACCTTCCGACCAATCAGTGGCGCCGTACCGCGGCCGAACTGTTTAAGCAGGGACTTGCCAAGCCTTGGGCATTCGAGGTGATCGAAGATCGTCTTCTTCCTCGCTCGAGCTGCCTGCTGGCTGGCACGCCCACCTTGTCTAATTAGAACCTGGGCTATTTCTTCACCCATTTGTTGGTGACATATTTGGTGGAGGTGCTGGGTAACGTCCCATGTACTCGGATTGCGAGGACACTCTCGACACCTGTTCTCCACGCGTGGACACAACACCCGTCCACAAAGCGAGCCGCCGTCTGCGAGGCCTACAACCGGAGTTCAGAAACTGACAGCGCCGGTAAGGGCGGTAAGAGCAATGACCTCAACTGTGGCTAGCCATACGACTCAGCATTCCGGGAATGCCCCGCCATTTGTTCTTCACGCACCTCGGTCGTCGCCGCCGTTCCACGGGGACAGGTTCGAGGACGTAGAAGACTGGTTGGCCAGCTTTGACCGAGTGGCGGCCTTCAACGACTGGGACGGCGAGCGCAAATTGCGCAATGTTACTATGCGCTGCAGGACTCAGCCAAAACATGGTTTGAAAATCACGAAGCCTCCTTTACCACCTGGGAAGTGTTTCGTTGAGAACTCCTAGCGACGTTTACCACCAACGAAAGAAAAGAAAAGGCTGAAATCGCTCTGCACTCGAGGTCCCAGCAGTCCAACGAGAGCGTCGCGATGTTCGTCGAGGACATTACGCGTCTGTTCAATCGGGCCGACCCTGCTATGCCAGAGGCGAAGAAGGTGCGCCACTTAATGCGCGGCGTAAAAGAGCAGCTATTTGCCGGACTTGTCTGTGACCCGCCAAGAACAGTGGCCGACTTCACAAGGGAGGCAACGAGTATCGAGCGCTCTCTACAGGAGCGGGGCGCGCACTACGGACGTGAGGCTACTGTAGCAGCCGCTTCCCAGTACACGCCTACGTCGCTGCCCGCCGAGGAGCTTCGGGAGCTTGTAAGAAGCGTTGTGCGCGAGGAATTGGCGAACCTTCGCTTGGAAGCTCCACAGGCCAGTGTCGCTGGCGTAACGGACATAGTCCGTGACGAAATCCTACGAGCTGTGCAGCCGCCCCCAGCTCCACACCCGGCGCCCTCTGTTATGACGTACAGCGAGGCACTACGAAGTCCTGGGCCAGCGATGCAAGCCTTTTCCCCCGTCGTTCCCATGCCAGTGCCATCTCTGCAGTACCCGAGCGCAGCAGTACCATCTGTGCCGCAGGAGTACAGGCCCCGCATGAGCAAAGCGCACGTGTGGCGTACGCAAACAATCGGCCGCTCTGTTACCACTGCGAGGAGCCCGGCCACATCCTCCGCCACTGCCCCTACCGCAGAATGGGTTTAAGAGGGTTTTCACCTGACGCACCTCGACCGAGCTACGGTGAAAGACCACGGGATATCGAGCTATACCTGGCTGATAACGTGCTGTCCTCGACCCCGCAGCGGCGCCAGTCCTGATCGCCATCCCCAAGGCGGTTCTCTTCGCCCGGCCGCCCATCGACCTCTGGCCAGTTCAGAGGTGCGTCTCCTCGTCGGGAAAACTCAGGACGGCGTCCTCCGGGGTAGGGCCGCCGCTACTGGACCGTGTCAAGAGCCTCCATTCGAAGATTCGCCGCGACGCTCCGACCAACGACGACCTGACCCGACGACCTCAACGACGCGCTGGGACCGACTGGTTTCTGCCGAAATTCCGGTATCCGCTGACAACCACGACGTTACTGCACTGGTGGATACCGGCGCCGATTTTTCTGTAATGAGCAGTCGGTTAGCCACGGCCCTGAGGAAGGTACTGACCCCTTGGTGTGGGCCGCAGATCCGGACAGCTGGTGGCCCCGTCGTAACTCCGATCGGTGTCTGCACTTCGCGAATCCAGATCCGCGGAGTTACTTTCCCTGGTTGTTTTGCTGCGTTACCCGATTGCTCCTAGGCCCTCATACTCGGTCATAGGAGGTTATGCGCCTTAGCGGCACGAGTCACCGAAAAACAACCGCTTACCACCCTCAAACGTACGGACTCACCGAACGGCTCAACAAGACGATCGCCGACATGTTCTCCATGTATGTTGACGCAGACCACCGGAACTGGGATGCCATACTCCCTTACGTCACTTTCGCCTATAACACTGCACTACAGGAAACGACGCGTTTCACTCCGTTTCGTTTAGTGCATGGTCGCAAAGCCACCACCATGCTGGACGCAACGTTGCTTGGAACTAGTACTACCTCAACTGTTGTGGGTGCTGACCACTTCGTTCGTCACGCCGAGGCCGCCCGCCAACTCGCTCGACAGCGCATCCGGCACCAGCAAACCCACGACGCTCGCCGCTATAACCTCCGCCACAGAGCTGTTAGTTACCAGCCCGGCGAACAAGTCTGGGTTTGGAGCCCGAACCGCATGCGTGGACGCTCCGTAAAGCTTCTGCGCCGATATTTCGGCCCCTACGAAGTACTCCGCCAAGTAAGTGAGGTGAACTATGAGGTCCTTCCCCAAGGAACAGTTCCCTCCTCCAGACGGCCGACCTCCGAAGTTGTCCATGTCGCACGGATGAAGCCATACCACGCCCGCTAGCGCTTCAGGCATGTCTACACCTGCCGCCGGACACATGCAGCGTCCCTTCTCTTCGTGCTGTCCATTGCTGCGGCACCGAGTCGGTGCCCTTCAGAGAGGGGGAGCAGTGCCACCGTCCGACCAATCAGTGGCGCCGTACCGCGGCCGAACTGTTTAAGCAGGGACCTGCCAAGCCTTGGACATTCGAGGTGATCGAAGATCGTCTTCTTCCTCGCTCGAGCTGCCTGCTGGTTGGCACGCCCACCTCGTCTAATTAGAACCTGGGCTATTTCTTCACTCGTTTGTCGGTGACAATATTATCAATCAGGCGATAGAGAAATGGGTTGAATATAACCTATTCCTATACATTGGTACTTTGGTTATATTGCATTTTGTTATAACTGCCATCAAGCCTTCCCTACCACACATAAACAAACACTGTCTATGAGAAAGCGCACTCGCTTCTGCTATCAGCCCGCAATAGCACAGTTTCCGCTTCCGATTAGGCAAGGCGTAGAATATTTTAGAAGGCGGAAGATGTCCGGTTTACAATTTTTTCCCCTCCTGTACATGTCAGTGTATTTTTCACGCAAAGGAGATGAGGTCCAATATATGATACAAGACAAAGCTGGAGTATTTTTGTTGATGTGAGGACGGCCAAGAAAATAATGCAGTAATCTTATCTTGCGAGCTAAGTTAGCTAAACAACTAACTTTATTTTTCTGTACCCCATGGTTGCTGAACATAACTGGGACCTCCTCAGAGGGAATGAACTTCTGTATTATTATCCGTCACAAACCATGTCAAAAGGAGAGGAAGGCCATTTTGCGTAACATACTACAGCTACGTCTAAGGCTAAGCTATTTACCGGGGACATAACAGCGTTCCAGGTTTTCATGACACTTGTGAGTAGCTTTGAACAAAACTGAAAAGTGGCCAGAGACGCTTAACAGTGCTTACGTCTAAAAATGTTTAAGCCACCCACTCAGTATGCTGATGCAGTCGCCCCGCGGAGTGACCTATCCTTAGGCCACGCCGCTGGCAATTCTACCTCTGCGTGGGTCTATGTAGCCGCCGCCGCCGCACCGCTGCCAAAGCCATTCTGGTACTTGCGCTAACATTGTGATACCAGTCCCCACTGTACTGCGGGCCTCTCCGCCTTAAGGGTGGCGTCAGTGGTGGCTTCGTACTTGTAGCATCGTGCGGGGTATGCTTCCACTTCCGTCGGGTGCCCAACGGTGATACAGTGGGCATAAGCTTTTCCTTGGCCTGGTGATCTGAGGTCAACTGCTTGGAAAATGGGGCTTTCATCCCAATTTGTGCAAGCGCATAATTCCTTGCACCATAGCGCTCTTTGACCAAGCGACGCCCTTGGCCCATCACAAATTCACCGTTATTCATAATCATCTTACTTGTGGGTTATTTTCAACACCTGTTTTTGAATTACGTCTCAGCCAGATATCTTGCTAAATGCTAGAATCGTGCTATTCTCTGGGCATGGAGGGCACAGGTAGGAAACTTGAAATGCGCTGCATGCAGGTGCATTCCGTAAGTAAAGCGAAAAGGGATGCTTTCCTTAGCTCCTCTTTTTGTGAGAAAATGAATGGACGCTGGTTTCTCTTCTGAAGTTGTTATATTAAATTGCTAATTGTGCATCTTAAACGTAGCAACGTTATGAGCGTCAACACAGCACACTAAATTTACCGAGAAGTCAAAGAATCCTCGGGCGCCTCTTATGCTCGCACTATTTCAACTTTTTCAAAGCAATTTTCGATAAACGGTTCCTAATCCTACACTCCCAGATTTTATATACAGTGCGCTATCGTGTCGTGACCCAATGGTGACTTCACATTCGCTTTTCTTTCTCTGTGTAATTGTAGTGAAGTGCACATCATCTCTCCATGTAATTATTGACACAAAGTTCTCACATGTATTACGTCATTCCTTTCAAGCACTGTGATGCTGGAAATTTTTAGCAGTAGCAAACATCAGCGCCACTTCAGCGCATACACAAAAGAAAGAAAGAGGTTATTTGATAAGAGCTCCGTTTCGCCGCGCTAATAAAAGCAGTATAAGCTTACGATTCTTCTGCGGTGCGGCTCCAAGAGCGAGTGCGATGAGACAGGTAACAGAAACTGTGTAGAACAACATGTTGCTTTGTGTCGTCTGAGGCTGCGAGGGTTGGTGCGCTTTTATATGTGGCACATGTTCCACAAAAAAATTTCGCTGCTGCATTCATTTCTTTTTTTGGAAATAAAGAAGGGCCTTTTAGAAAGAAACTACTAAAACATCGTCTAAAATTCACTTGAAGAACTGCAGTCGCGACACCATATTACATATAGTTCCGGTTTTACCTTATTCCCTTTATGTCACACGCAATAGTTATGTGTCCAAAAAAACAAAAAGAAAGGCCAAGTTTCCAAACCAAACGCATAAGTTTTGGAACTGAAGCGTTTGTCTGCTCCACGAAAATCCAAGGTTATTTTTAAATCGATTACTTTGCACTGCGCGCTGAGCACGTGAAAACAATAGAATCTATTCTCAAATACAGGGACACTTGTTCTTTTCTCCGAATGCGTGGTAACTACGCCCGACAATGAATGCAAGATTATCAGCAACGACTTTTTTGAAACAATTCCTTAGCATTGGGGTATCATAGGCAGCCGCGTACCAAGATTGCCTGATCTTCACTTACTCCAGTAAAACTGATCGCATTTAATTGCTAAGCATGAAACAGGGCGACGGCCTGAATACTACATTATAACCAAACCTGACTAATTTCAAAGTAGTAATGAGTGAACCCACAACTACAAGTTGTGTCAATTTCCAGATTTCGAAAATGCACGAAATGAGGGGTTTGGTCTGTATCGGTCCGGAATCGCATCTAGACGCTTTTCTTCCTTCCCTCCACTCTGGACTTAAAGGGCAGCTGCAGCACTTTTTTGAGAAGTTCGCGATATTCGAGGATTCAAATCTAGATAGGCTGTAGGTAAAGCACGCCAAGTGTTTTTGCACTAGCATTTAAAATAGGGACGTAATCGGCGATTGAATTTAGCGCTTCTCCTCAGTGCACCTGAGGAGTGCAAAGAAATTCAGCGTGACGTCACTGAAGGTATGATTTTAAATTACCGCTGTCGTCAGCCACACCCTGCCCTGACTCGTTAGACACTGCCAAAAAGCTCTCGGCAGGGTTTGCCTTCGATGGCGTTGGTTTTTTTTTTCCTTAAAAGCAGGCGTTTGTGCGTTGGAAATGTACCGATACCTTCGATGACGCCGTCATGCGCCCTCCACTGGGCATTGTGCGCTGCGGAGAAGCTTGAAGGCCGTCCAGACTTTAATCGGCGTTTGCTTCGCTATTTCAAGCGCTAGCACAAAAAGACTTCGCATGCTTTACCTGCAAGTTTCACACATTCGACCCTCTTAAGCTCGTTGATTTCTAAAACATATCCAGTTTCCCTTTAAGAGCTGACTGTTGTATTGAGAGGCGACGCTAATTCTTAAAATCAAGACATGGGCATACCCAGCTTTTTAAGGCACAAGAATTTAATGCCTCATTGTTGTCGACAGAAGGCAGTCAGCAGAAGCTTCTCAGCAGAGGTGTCGCGCTTTTGACGGGGGTCCACCGAGATATGTGAGACATTTACTGCGTAACTTCCTTTCCTCGAATACAAATTTCATTTTTTTTACTCCGGCCACTCTTTCTCTTCCTTCTTTCTCTCCCACTCCCTCCCTTCTTCTACAAACAGATGGCGGGTGTCCACCGAGAAATGTGAAACAGTTACTGAGTAATTTCCATTCCTCAAACACAATTTTCACTTTCTTCAATACGGCCCCCCTTTCTCTTTCTTCTTTCACTCCCACTTCCTCCCTTCCTGTACGGTGCGGTTCAGGTGTCCGCCGAGATGACAGAGAATTTCTGCGCCATTGCTTTCCCTCAAAAAGCGTGGCGTTCAAAACCAATAGGATGACTTCATTTAGCTCTAGCAGAAGTGCTTTTATGTAGTCAGATGACAAGGCACCGCGCCGAACGGGTGGTGGCGTTCCGTGGACTCCAAGGCAGCGCTACAACACGCTGTCGAGTTCCACTCCAAAAGGCGAAGCTTAAGCGTCATTAATTAACAGTTCTTAGTATTTAGTCAATAATCAATATTTACCCCATAATCAGTAATTTGTCATTAATAAATTAGTAATTAGCCAATAATTATGTGTGGCGTCATCTAGTGGTGACGTCACCAGTGCCACAGAGGCAGTCAGAGTGGTGCGGAAAACGCTTTCGCCTCTACGCACTTTAGACAGTGAAAGTGCCCCTGAACTTTTTCTTGATGCTGCCGCGCCCTAATGCGGTATTCTATTTCTAATTGAAGCCAAACCATGTATTTCAACTTGAGCGCTGTTGAAAAGGAAGGAGGGAAACTTTCAACTCTTTAAGTTAGAATGGAATATATTCGCGATATTATAAATTGCATCACCAACGGCTGTGTTCCAAAAGCGCGATAATTAACCTAATGCTGTTATACCTTCTGCATTGTAGTATTATTGTGTGTTAAAATTTATTACAGGGTATTTGCCAGCAGTACATAGAAAGAACTCCTGAGACAAAGGAGTCTCGGCTCAATCGAGACAAATGTTTAGTTTTTATTGGCTAGCACTTGTATTGGCCATTCCCTGCATTTAGCTGCTGTGTGTTTAGTCTGTTCTGTGGCAGGGTGCTCATCTGCCCAACGGGTAGGGAGGGCTCAACCTGCCCAGTCGTATGCGCGCGCGCGCGCGCGTGTGTGTGTGTGTGTGTGTCTGTGTGTGTGCGTGTGCGTGTGCGTGTGCGTGTGCGTGTGTGTGTGTGTGTGTGTGTGTGTGTGTGTGTGTGTCTCGCAGCTCTCGGGAGCTGCGGCAACTAGATTTATTTATTTATTTATTTACACAGAATACCCCTGTGTGTGTGTGTGTGTGTGTGTGTGTGTGTGTGTGTGTGTGTGTGTGTGTGTGTGTGTGTGTGTGTGTGTGTGTGTGTGTGTGTGTGTGTGTGTGTGTGTGTGTCGCAGCTCTCGGGAGCTGCGGCAACTAGATTTATTTATTTATTTATTTACACAGAATACCCCTAAAGGCCCTCCAGAGGGTATTACATAGTGGGGGGGGGGCACAGGCAATAGAACAGAACAAAAACCACGAATATAAAACAACAAAAGCCCAAATAAAACACTTTGCATGACATAAATAAGCAAAATAATCAAAAGAATGGCAGCGCGCCAAAAAACGAAGATACTGCAGTATTAAAATTATACAAACAGAACAAACAGAACACTAATGCAATGAATCATTTTAGTAACATACCCTGCAAGAAAGGAAGCCATGAACAAATAAAATAACAATGTATGCGAAGAGTTAGCAGTAGTTATTGAAGATATGAAATTAAAATATTTATCAGGATCAGTGGTGGTTGCGACATGTGAAGGCAGAGTGTTCCAGTCAGATATTGGGCGTGGTAAAAATGAGTGCGCATAGTTAAATGTTCTGCACGTGAAACGCCTAACTTTAAAGGGATGATCGCGGCGGTCAAAAATCGAAGGAGGCAAAGAAAAAAAGTCGTTATGAAGTGATGGATGATGATAAAGTTTATGAAAAAGTGATAGTCGTGCAACTTTGCGGCGGAGACATATATCCTGTAGACCTGCGCGTTTCTTCAAGGCTGTGATACTGGTGTTACGTGAATAATTGGAGTAAATAAAACGAACGGTGCGGTTCTGCAATTATTCTATGTTATTTATTAGGTAAGATTGGTAAGGGTCCCAAATAGCCGAGGCATATTCAATTTTAGGTCGAATTGGAGTTCTATAGGTATGGGCACGGAGGTGAGGAGGAGCATGCTTTAGGTTATGTTTTAAGAGACCTAATGACCGATTAGCAGATGCGAGCATAAGGTTAATATGGTGGTTCCATGCCAAGTCTGAATGAAGGTGAAGTCCTAAGTACTTATACGTGGTGACTAGCTCTAGTCAGCTATTATTTAAGGAGTATGCTGTTTGTATTCGAGACATTCGGTTAGTAAGATACATCAATTTAGTTCTTGAATGATTAAGTTGCATACGCCAGGTTGAGCACCATGCTGTTACTTAATCCAGATCAGATTGAAGGGATTGGCAATCGGTGTTTGAATAAATTTTGCGATAAATTACACAATCACCAGCAAGCGAATGACGACGCAGTGCCGAAACAGACCTGCACCGCGGGGATGGTGAACGGCGGACAGCATACGGGCGACGATCGGAGGCATGAAGTTATTCGGCAGACGACGGACGTGGCAGGGGCTGTGGTGCCGCGTAGACATAGGTTCGGGGATCATCCACGGGTGGCAGCACACGGCGACAAAAGAGACGCGCAACGTGACCAGGAACACTACATGTATAACAAAGGGAAATGTGTTCATTGTCACTGGTGCGCCAAGGTTTAACACGAGCAGGGGGAGGCCGGGTTGGAAAGGCAGGCGGTGGCGTCAGAGGATGGAATGGCACAAGCGCGTCTGCCCCTTGACTTTGGTCGCCGCTGGCGTATGTGAGCGGCACCGCAGCAGGAGCCGGCGGACGAAGAGGTGGTAGCGCTTCGGACACTTGCTAGCGAATCACAGTTCCAGTTTGGTGGGCTGGAACCACGTCGGAGGGAGGTCCCTGAACGTCGTAAAGGAGTGAGAGAGAGCCACCTCGTAACGCACAAAGCCTTTGATGTGGTCAAGCAGCGAGGTGTGAGACGCCGGCGCCCCGAGGCTGGAAAGCGAGACAGGCTGCAGGAAAGGTTATGGCACCAAAATGGGCTGCTTGCGGAGCTCGTCGTAGTTCTTTCAAAGAGTGAATACGTTGGCACAGTTGGTAGGATTTCGGGCCATAAGCATCTGAACTGCCTCAGCTTCGATGCCTTTCAGGACGTGCTTCATCCGGTCCGCCTCGGACATAGAAGAGTCCACCCCTGTACAGAGGTTGATGAAATCCTCGATGTAGCTGGTGAATGATTCACCCTGCAGTTGGGCTCTCACTCGCAGACTCTGTTCAGCGCGCAGCTAGCGCACTGCAGGGCACCCGAATATATCAGAAAAGGCGTGTTTAAAGGCCGATCAGCTTGTAAAGTCTGCTTCGTGGTTTCTGTGCCTTACGATGACCACGTTTGGCACGTAAAACACCACGTTGTTCACCGTCATGGCGTCGTCCCACCGGTTGTGGCCGCTTACCCGCTCGTAGGAGGCAAGCAATTTCTCCACTTCGTCTTCATCGTCCCCGCTAAAGATGGCTGGGTCGGAGAGAGGCAGGGCAAACGACGGGCGTAGGCGAAGGGGAAGATGACTGGCTTGCGTCGGTGGACACAGTTGGAGTGAGGGTTCTGCTGCGAAGCTCGTGGACGTAGGCAAAAGGTTGGAACCAGTACCTCCACCAAATTATAACAGGATTTCCAGAGAAGCAGCCTGAGGACAACTAGTGAAAATTGCGGTACGAGCTCAGGCCATTAATCAGCCCAATTATATCGCAATCAACTCTTTGGCGTGTCACAGCTAACTTGGACAGAGATATTTAAAAAATTCTAAGCGTTCTTCAGAACTGAAATCGCGATGATGTTGTTTGAGTTTCTGTGAAGTTACAGTACCATTTTTGGTCGTCCTATTTGAATAATTAATCCAGATAAATAAATTACCTTTTTAAATATAGCTTCAAGCGTTCAGGCGTCAATACGGACATTGTGGAGCTCCAAAAATTTTGTCCAACCCAGTACGCGCTCGACGACAACGAGCGCGACTGGAGCAACAAGAGATAGCACAGCTCGTCGCAGAAGACAAGCAGCACGCGGAGCGAGGCCGATCTGTGTCCAAGACGTCGGCACGCACCCGCTCCCGCTCTCAATCGCGGAGCCGCACAAGCAGGAGTCGTTCACAGGTGCGCTTCGGTGGAAAGAACAACGGAGGTGATGGCACGTGGGCGGACAAGGTCATAGGCGTTACGACGACCACTCCAAAGGAAAGTGAGTCCCGCAACCCAGATAAAGAACGGATAGCTATGTTAGAACAGGAACTAAGAGAGCTAAAAGCCGCTTCTAATAAGCTAAAACTCGAATTAACTGAGCTAGGTAAAGCGAACAGCAGCCAACCAACGCGCACTCCCGAGCCATCAACCGATATGGAAACTCCCCAACTCGTTGAGGATGAGAAACAGATATTAGTGTGGGCTTAAAAATAAATAAGAAAAAAAAGTGCCCTGCCCACACCGTCTTACGACACATGGATGAGAAACAGGAAGAACAACGCGAAGAATGCCCGCCTCCTAAGAAGCGCGCTGTAACGCAACCGCGAATAGCCGTGCGATCAAATGTTAAGGACGCCATGGACGCCATGAGCGAAAATATGAGACTAATGCACGAGAGCATGGTGCGAATGAACGAGAAAATGGACATATTTAGCACGCGAGTACAGAAAATGGAAATGTATCTGAACAATATGGTAGTACCGGCGATGGAGAGGATGAGTTCACAACACATCGGAACGCGAAGCCCTCATCGCGACGGTCTCACTGCAAGCGAAGGGGGCTACAACGGTCAACATGGCAGTGCCAAATAAGACACGCAATCTACGCGTCTGGCAATGGAACTGCAGGGGGATCGCCTCAAAAAGGGCGGTCCTCCTGCAGATGGTCAAATCAGAAACCGAGAAGCCACACGTCATCCTGCTACAAGAAATACTCACAACCGAATTGTCCCTTACAGGCTATAAGGCCAAAGCCCACAGAAACGAGCAAGGCAGAGGCGTCGCTTTACTGATTGGAAAGAAGATCCCATACATTCGGCATGACATCCGCCACACAGCCTGCTATCTAGAACACCTCACGATCGAGATCATACCGAACGACCACGTAGGGAACAAGCAAAGCATCTTCCTCACAAATCTGTACAGCAGCCCTAAGGATACGAGGCTGGGGTTCAGAGGCATTCTGAGCAAGATTGCGCACATCGCCAAAGATAGTCCGCTGATTTTAGGTGGAGATTTCAACGCCCCACACCAGGCTTGGGCTACGCGTATCCCTCTAGCAAGGGAGATCGTCTTCTCACGACAGCCTCCGATCTCGACTTCATGCTGATCACAGACCCGGAAATTCCAACGAGATGTGGCACTTCCACATGCCGAGACACCACACCGGACCTCACTTTCGTCCGGGGCCTAGAGAAATGCGCTTGGCACAACTCGGGCATCGACCTTGGCAGTGACCACTATATTATCCGAATTGATGCAGAGACACCAGGAAACAGGCAAAGGGAGTACAAGCTAATCGATTGGGACAAATTTCGTGCAGTACGGACGCAGCGATCCAACTCATCCGGAGAAACCACAAAGCAAACGATAACGAGCTGGACCAAGCAGCTCAAATACGACATCGTAGCCTCAGAACGAACGATTACCACGGACGTTAAGGTAGAGAGAATGGACAGTCGATTAGCGAATCTTCTCGAAGCCAAACATTCCATTCTAGCCAGGTGGAAGGGGCAACGTTTCAACAGAAGACTACGAAGGAAACTTGCCGAACTCAACAAGACCATTGAAGAATACTGCGTGGATCTCTCGCGACAACAATGGGACGAAGTCTGTAACTCCCTCAACGACCAAATACGCAGAGGGAGTGGGTGGGGTCTCATAAAACACCTCCTCGACGAACACGGAACAAAGTCCAAAACTATGCAACGGACCAGGCTCAGTAAATTAGTACACTGCGCGAAGCAAACCACTACTGCCGAAGTCCTTGTGGATGACCTTGCCAAACGGTACTTACCGCTTAAATCGGGGCTACCCAGTACCTTAGAAAGGAAGACCTATGACGGTGCCCCAAACTCGCAGCTAGATACGGACTTCACAGAAAGCGAAGTACACTTTGCAATTCTCGAACTCAACAGTAACTCTGCAGCAGGCCCTGATGGTATCACAAATCGGGCTCTCCGAAATTTAGAGGACAGCTCGGTCACGTTCCTAACGCAACAAATCAACAATCAACAAAGCCTGGAAAACTGGCCATCTTCCTGCCGAATGAAAACATGCAAACACGGTCCTCATCCCAAAACCAGGCAAGCCGCTGGGCCTACGAAACCTAAGGCCCATCTCACTAACGTCCTGCCTAGGAAAGCTAGCCGAACACGTCATATTTAATAGACTATCGAAATACGCAGAAGAAAAGGAGTACTTCCCCTCCAATATGATAGGCTACAGGCCGGGTCTCTCAACGCAAGACGCTATGCTACGAATCAAGAAAAGTCTGTTGGATCGCCCCACACGAGACACCAAGGCGCTGCTGGGACTCGACGTGGAACAAGCTTTTGACAACATCCAACATCAAGCCATTCTCAAAGCCATATCTGACCACAATCTCGGAACACGCTTCTACCGCTACGTCAAGGCATTTCTGGAGGATCGAACGGCCACTCTCCGGATAGGTGAGCACGTCTCGGAGAGCTTTGAACTGGGCGATAAGGGAACACCACAAGGCTCAGTACTTTCACCATTCTTATTTAACTTGGCGATGACAAAGCTTTCTCGCGCACTGGGTGAAACTGCTGGTGTGGAGCACACCATATACGCAGACGATGTCACGATCTGGAGCACCGGTGGGAGCAATGCGGAATTGGAAGCTCGCATGCAAGAAGCCATCACGGTTACCGAGGCCCATCTCGCCCCAATGGGACTTCGGTGCTCTTCCAGAAAATCGGAGCTGCTCATTTACGACCCCCCAAGACCAGGGCGCCCGTCCAACGACTGGCGCAGACACCCCACTCCATGCATAGAGTTACACGACACGGATGGAAATCGCATACCTGCGGTTGACAAAATACGAATTCTAGGACTAATCATCGAAAGCAACGGGTCCAACTCGGCAATGTTGGACAGCATCACGATCAAGATTGCAAACGCGATCCGGATGTTTCGGCGCATCATGAATATGCACAGGGGATTGAGCGAGGACAACGCCATTAGAATGGTCCACGCTTTTGTACTCTGTCACATCACATACGTGGCACCGATGCTCAACTGGAAAAAAGTACATCGGAAAAGGCTCGAAGTACACATACGTCGAGCTTTCAAGACAGCGTTGGGGCTTCCCGATAATGCCTCGACTGATCTTCTCTTGCAGCTAGGAGTGCACAATACCCTTGCCGAATTCATCGAGGCACAGCATACGGCACAGATCGCACGCCTATCAGGCACTAAAGCGGGCAGAGAGATTCTCGTCAAGCTCGGCCTGAACACCATAGCAGAAAGGGACAACGTCCTGCAGTTACCTAAAGTCGTGCGAGAAGCAATTAAAGTGTTCCCCTTCCCAAGAAACGTACACCCGATCCACAATCAAGGAAGAAGACTCGCCCGCGCCAAAGCCCTCGCTGCGGACGCGGCAAGGTTTCCAGACCAGACAGCTTTCGTGGATGCAGCGTACATACCGGGAAAGCATGCCTACTCGGTAGCAGTAGTTGACGGACACGGGCGAACGCGTAACTCACTCAGACTTTTCACGAAGAAACCAGAGGTAGCTGAACAAGCAGCGATAGCACTAGCTCTCAAAGACTCGAGCTTCACAACTGTGTACAGCGACTCTAGAGCAGCCACTCGAGCTTTGATAACTGCAACACTCCAGGCAAAAGTCCCAACTGGTGTAATGTGCATATTTTTGCACAGATCGTAATATAGAGCAGCCAGTTACTGTGGTGTTTTGTCTCCATCTTATGGCGAAGGCGAACATGGGCAACCGAATTCGAACATGAGTTAACAGACCGAACCGTACTGCAAAGTTATGTCCTCCTAAGCTGGGAACGCGCCCAATTATTCCCCTGAGGTTATTTGTTCAGTGGCAGTAGTAGCACGCGGTGCGTGACGTGAGCATAGCGTTAACCATTCGAGTACAATCCAGAACCCAAGCAGTGCAGGTAACTGGATCAATATTGTAAACGCATTGGCAAACGCTGGTCCTTCGAAGGAGAGAGTGAAACACTTCATTTCCAATATCGGACAGATTATCTGCGCTGCTTGGGCACTGATCACTCGTTGTTTCCTGCGGGTAAGTGGCTGTAATTTTTAGGCGCAGCCTTCTTGTCTATAATGGCGGTGGCGCTGGTGTCTTCTTGAGGGAATGCAGAGGAAAGATGAAAAGAGGAGGGTTTTGTGATCTCTCAGTAAAAGCATGATGAGGTAAGGTGAAGTGTGGTGGTCAACTGGTGCAGGCTTTAAGCGACCGTTCCGGTCTTCAGTGACATTGGCAGGGGCTCAAGAGGTTGAGGAGGAAGGATTAACGAACGAGAACAAGAAAGATGCGGTAAGGATCACTACACGCGAAAAGCATTTTTTTTTTACGCAGCGGGTCACACGAACCACAAGCTAAGGTGCAGTATTATGAGGGCAGGCTCTTACATTGCCGACTCTCGAGCTCTGACCCAACACACAAATAAAGTACGCAAGTAAACTTTCTTTATGGCTTAATAATGGCGCACTTTGCATACGGGGTAAGCAGAATTATGAAAACAAAAGCAAATATGAATATTCTGACGCGTAGGGCCTTTAAGGGCCGCAATATACAACAACCGATTCTCAAAGTTTTTTATGGCACACTGGTGTCTGGACTAACTGACGTTTACAAATGCCTCTTTATGACATAGACCTAGCACCAATTCCAATTTTCAAATACACCTGAAAACAGGTGGCGCGCTGACAATGGGCGCACATGGTCGCACGAGTCATCAAGGAGTGGACAGAGAGCGGAACGAGAAAGCAATACTTGGTGTCAAGTATGATGAGAAAAATCACAAAAAGCGATGGAAGGCATAAGGTTACAATAGCCTACAGCGCTGAGGCGTCCGCAGTGTGATGATAACTGCAATGCTCCAGGAAAAATATGATTGCAAGGAGAATCAAAGGACACATGGTTAACTTTCAAGTCAAATAAAACTAATTTGTTGCGAAAATTTTTACATGCATGGTCTCCGCAGATGAGGCTTCCCAAAATTAGAGGGTGCATTGAGATTCTCGGTTAAATAATCAAGGTAATGAAATCATAGTCATGCCTACAAAACTCAGCGAATATTTACAAAGAAACCCGACACACATATATCAAAGGAAGCAGCACACTGCAGCGTGCAAGGAGAAGCTGAAAAAAGAAAATTTTTCTGCCTTCATATATAAAATTCTGGCGTAATCTGCGACTACTGTTACAAAGGCGAGAGCGTAAACTTCGAAAGATGATTTAGGCATCACAAGTAGGATGTGAAAAATAAGCATATTGCATCCAACACGCTTGCAGCACATGTCAGTTTGCTGCAGTCATGATCACCCGGGAAGTAGGATCAATTATCAGACACAAAAAAAATTGGCTGTTGCGCGGATATATGGAGTCCCAAGTAATACAGCTATCATAAAACTCAATCGCAACGACAGCAATCTCTCGCCTACATAGCTGAGATGCCTGGGGCTACTCCGACATAGTTAAACATTCCTTCAGAGAGTAAGGATTTCTTGCTGAAGCTGAAATGTCTAACATTTTTAACAACCTTTGGTTGGTGTTCCGTTTTTTTTTTCGTCATGAACCTACTACCGGACCAAGCGATGGCTTCAAACCCTTGATATTGTCTCCGGTCTGCCGTGAAAAGGTGACAGTGACATTCGTGCCTGCCATGTGCGTGCAGAGTGTGAGGCATTCTAATGACTGCTACGGCCATAATCTGTTCCTTATGTTGGACTCTTAGCTTCTCCCACCTTATGTTTTCAAAAATGCAACGGAGGCTTAAAGTTTTGTCAAAGGCCTAAGAGGTTAACCCATCGCAGAGCATCAAGATAATGGCATAGCAGTCATCTATATACCACGATGCTCATCTCTGTGCTGAACATTTATTCAACAAAAAGAGCCGAGGCCGTAATATCTCGCAGACGTCCAAAAATTTTACTACTGCCCGCGCGATCGAGCCTTGACCAGTTAGGAAGCTCGAAGCTGCGTTAGGAGTTAGGTTTGGTTGGGTTTATGGGGTTTAACGTCCCAAAGCAACTAAGGCTATGAGAGACGTCGTTGTGGAGGGCTCCGCAAATTTCTACCACCTGGGGTTCTTTAACGTGCACTGACATCGGACAGTACACGGGCCTGTAGGACGTTAGGATTTAGGAAACTCCGCGGTAAAATGTTTGGAAGCGGCGATAGCATCAGCTCGCTTTAGGACATTTTTGTCTCTAAAAGGTTCCTTATCACTTAATGTAGGCCTTTTTTCTCTAAAGGTCGATAATTTCTCACTATAGGGTAACTTCTCTTTGTCCTCGCTGTCCCTTCAAAAGGTCAGGAAATTTCTCAATGCGTAAATCGCAGCGATGGCATAGCGGCAGGTGCAGGGTTCAGAACCTGCAGAAGCAACGAATTTATACGCAAGCTGCCTTTTCATTTCAGTTGTTTGCACACTATAAGAGGGCACGTCCTAGTCATGAAACAACCTGTCTAGTCTAAACCACCACCGAGCGGTTTTTCGATGAGGCTATCATAAGTACAAACGTGACTTTCCATATCGTGATACGTTTTAGTGTTTCTTGTTCTGCGCATAATAATTGTGTTTTTATTCCACTGACGCATCCTCACCACAACTTGTCTTTGTCCGCCGTGTGCAGAGATGCTTCCAAATTGCACAGCCTCTTTGTCTAGTTATCTTTAATTCGTGTCCACGAGGTGCAAGGCGACTTCAACCGGCTCGCGACACAAACAATGCACGCGATCTATTATGGCTTTTCGAAGAATTTATGACTGCTGCTTCTGTTATAATCCTTTTAAACATTTGTTGGCTTTTATCCGGAAGCTAAGGACACGAAGCTTCCGTGGTAGCATATGCGACAAGCGAAGTTTCTCTGCCTGCATGGAAAATGGACGGCAGATCAAAGATTATGCGGAGTGTATTAGACTCGCCTTAACCCAACACGAGAGGTGTCTGCAGAACAGTTTTCAGTTCTTTTCTTACCGAACCATCCACAATATCCGGCTGGTTTATGGACAAAGGACGCGGTTAATAAAAAGGGGATAACCTCACAACTTTCCGAGTTAGAGTTATTGGCTGCTATCGAAGAAGCGACTAAAAAAATTGCACCTGGACGTAACAATGTTTCTTTCAAGAACTTGGAAGAAGATGCACTTGACAACCGGTTGGACATAATGAATGACGTATGGCAAGGAGGAAAAATTACAGTCGAATGGGATGGTCTCAGTATTAAACGCTGGGAACCCTCCCGAAAGCCTACAATCTTTCCACCTATTTCGGTAAAGCTCACAATTTGCAAGATTTATGAGAAAATGAGTGTTACGCGCCTATCATAGTGCTTAGAAAATCATCGAAGTTACTATGCTGGGAAACTGGGTTCCGTAAAGGTCTTGCCAAAGCATTTGGGTTGCTCTACTGGCAGATAAGGTCATGCATGTTCCAATTCTTGCCACATTATACGCACAGATGTGGCTACAGACCTGGCCAAGCCTTCGGACTTAGTGTTGCGTGCCAAGACCACAGACAACATGAAACCTGTGGCCATTGCCCAGCAGTTAATAAAAGAGTAGATAATCTGCTTAAGGACAGGACTTTTCTGTGCGGATAAATTGGTAACAAATCGGTAATTACACCTCGCACAGGGGCTTGCCACAAGGTTCAGTTTTAGAACATTTGTTATTTAATATCACGCTCATATCATTGGTGTAGAATATTGTTAGAGTACCAGAGGTGAAGTTGGTTATTTACGCAGACGATGTCAGGGATTCGTGTACTCATAAACAGCTTGAGGCACAAAAATTTTATCTGCAACAGGCCTTAAATACATTAGATGAGTACGCCCATGATGCAGGCTTGGAATTGCTACCACAAAAGTTCAGCTACATCTACGTTTCAAACAAGAATGCAATAAATCAATCAGCAAGGAAAAGATTCACGCAATTACAAGAGGTAGACGAGTTAAGAGTTATTGGCCTAGACATTCTTGAAGCTGGCAAAAGAACACAATGGCTTCATAGGATGAAAATGCAGCTCGACTTGTTTGACCTTGATCATGAGCATTTTGCCTAAGGAGAGGGGAGCTCGAACAGAGATGGCAAGACGTCTTGTACAATCAAAACTAATGCCCAGGTTATTATATCGGGCCCAGTTCCAACGATAGACGAGGCGACAATGTGCGACAGCAAATAGGAAAGAAATGCGCATCATCACGGTCATACCAGAACTTACCCCGATCTGGATTCTCCAGGGATTTGCACAGCTGACCACACGTACCGAACTACTTCAACAGTCAGAAGCAACAAGAAATCTGATGCGAAAGTACTTTATGCCCATAACGTTCTGGTCTATTTTGTACACTGCGGGGACAGTGCAAAAACCTACAATGGCTGACTCCTCTCCATGGGACCTCACGAGTATTACAACGAGCAAGACGACTAAACTTCAGAAGAACTGCAGATTGGGCTAGTTGGTGTAGATTGATAATGATGGTTCAAAAGTGCAAACACACACAGACCAAGAAGGAGACATGACAAACAGACACAGCGGTGTGTGTGTGTGTGTCTTGTCTCCTTCTTGGTCTCTGTGTGTTTGCGCTGCTAAAGCATCATTATGACTAAACGCCACCGTCAAGAGAGCAGAGAAATCGACCTCTGGATGATGTATTGGTGTATTGCATATACGGACGCGTCGATTATATTAAAGGGCGGTAGAACAGCAGCCAGGAGCCCGAAAAACAGACAGATAAACTTATGTCCTGAATTAGTATAAGAACACCCAGACCCGCTTGTCATGGAACTTTATGCAATCCACAATGATATCTAGGCCCAAGAGAAGCCCATATCTACACAGACGCTTTAGCAGCCATAAAAGAGTTGAAAATAGTAGCAAGACACTATAAGTAACTCAACAGATCCATGCACTCCGTAAGAAAAGAGACACATCCAAATATACTGCACACATGTCGACGGTGAGTTCATTGATTACAGCGTGCGAAAGACTGGACCGAGAATAGGAGACACGGCCACACACAGCGCTGGTAGGCTGAGGGCGCTGAGAAGAGAAAAGTAGGTAACCTTACAAACAAAGTTCTAAACACTAATTTATTCTCCACTAGGCTCCCTTTTGGTGCCTGCGCCGCTCTCCCCATAACCTATAGACATACATAAGGAAATGCACATTACACATTATACATAGATTACATTACATTATACTACATTACATTACATATAAATTACATTACACATACATACAGTCATTACGTACATTACATAAGGAAAGTAGACGTGCCCTCATTCCCACATGCGCTTTCCCCTCTCTCTCACTAATGAACGAGATTGGAGGAGGTATTCCTTCGAAGGATAAGGGAGGCCCTTTCCTGGTCTTTTGCACGACGATGCGGCTCTCAAGACGCAGGACCCACAATCTGTCGTGGGTGTTCGCCACCGGCTACAGGGATGGATGCTCGCCACCTGCTGTGGACGTGTGCAGGGATAAGCGCATCAAAAATACGGAGATTTACAGGAAGTGGGACTAATGGCGACAAAGGAAGAGGATTTATTCAAATGGCAGGTCTGCAACAAGAACACCGGGAGCCTTCGCCGGTTCCTACACGAAAATACATTACATCCCTATTGAAAAATCCGGTATCGCGGCAAACCGGATTTTACCGGAACATATCGGTTTCATAACGGTCCGGTATCAGTCTCATACCGGCGAGACCCGTCCGGTTTGATGGCTATACCGGTTCATACCGGTCCGGTATCGATCCCAAACCGGACAGACCGCTCCGGTACGGAGCTCATACCGGACAGTCCATTCCCGGTTCGAAGCTCAAACCGGACAGACCAGTCCGGTACGGAGCTCAAACCGGACAGACAGTCCGGTACGGAGCTCAAACCGGACATACCAGCCTGTATTAAGAGCGATATGTGCTGCGGTTTTGGTGCTTGGTCTGCAGATTGACTGTTGTACGCCAGCAGATGTTTTTTAGGGGAAGGGGGGGGGGGGGTCAGCGTGCGCATAAGTGCGATAATCAACACATACACGGTTTTGTTGAAAGGGCTAGGAAAAGAAAATGGCTAAGCGTGAGCTTCTCAGTGGCAAAACATGCAGTTTGTTCATGAAAGGCGGGGGCTTCATGAAGGGGTTTTGCGCGCAACCGCCATATTGGCTTCCCGTGCAGCACCCTGACAAAGCCAGGGCGTCTGTGTGCGGGCAAACGGCTAGTATACATCCGCCAGCAGCCTTCCTAAGTCCTGCGCAGATTACTCTGGATTTCACAATGCAGAACTTCACGACTGGCTGATAAACATGGCGAGCCTCCGGTGACTGCGCCAGAGGCTCCAAAAGGTTTGTTACTGTCGCGTTCATTGCAGCAGCTGTTCGCTAGCGGCAGTCTGTAGCGACGCATCGATGAAGAAAGAAAATTCTTGGTTTTCGTGCAGGAATTCCTTGCACTTCTTCGTCAAGTGATTGCCCATTGATAACTCAACTTGTCCAAGTGCCATCGCGAGCAGCCCCACCCTTCACTCTATCAGGAAGAGATACTAATCACAAATCGCCGAGAACATTTCTATCGACGAACAAGAAAAGGTTAGCTAGTGAAAAGGTACAGTGCTAGAGAGAACAAAAAAAAAACTCCCGTAGAAACGTCACACGAGTAACCTGTCATTGCGCACTTTTTTTTCAAGTTTTTTTCTTTCCTCTCACCACCGCCTTCCCTGCTTTTCCTGGGTTCACTCTAAAAAAAAAAAAACCTGCTCAACCCTGTTTTTTTCTGTCTGCCTTTGTTCCTTCCCCGAGGTCTCCTTTGTGTCTGTCCTGTCCCTCACAGCCCCCTTCCCCGAAATGGCGAGGAGGCACTCACTCTACAGCCCACTACCGCACATTTTAAGCCGCCCTCCCTACCACACGCCCCGCGACGCTCCATGAAGTGGAAGGGGGCTCCGATTCTACTTGTTGTTCACTGTGTCCGGTCGCGTTTGTTTGGAACAGGTTTTTCTTTCCTGCGGTTGGGTTGAGTGTCAAGGGATGAAGGTAGCTGCGAAAACACGCAGGCAGTCGCTAGTCCTCGTTTAATTTGTGTTATACAGTTTTTTGTGCCTTTCATCGTGTTGCTTG
This sequence comes from Amblyomma mixtum, assembly GCF_055824585.1. Taxonomy (NCBI): domain Eukaryota; kingdom Metazoa; phylum Arthropoda; class Arachnida; order Ixodida; family Ixodidae; genus Amblyomma; species Amblyomma mixtum. The sequence goes on along the minus strand of NC_143021.1, from coordinate 152,562,024 downwards.
ATCAATCCACGATCGAAGACGACATCGCCTTCCATGCGTACGTCCAGTGAAAATATGGTGGAACCCTATCGTCCTTCTCTCAGTGTTGAATGACTTCGCTCCGAAAGACGTGAGTGGTGAACCGTGACATTTACAGACATTTGACCGGTGGAGGCCACGGCGGTGAAGGCGGATTTTATGACGGCGACGTCGTGCTGCTAGGACGTAAGTACGCATTTCAAATCACCCTGTTTTCTAAGTACTGCCTCCGTCTCGGTTATATGCTCGGCGTCAACAGAAACGTTCTAACTGTCCAGTGTCTTTTTCACTAGCAATTTGTGGATTGCACAGCGTAGAGGGACGAAATAGCTCAAAATTTTCTTTCAGCTACATACCGAAATTGCTTGTCCTTCATGATAACACGACTAAAATTAGTTTTATGGTTTGTATTCTTTCTTTACAGAGGCATATCGTGTACACGTGCGAGAGCAATCAGCGATAAGCGTCCTGAGGGGGAGCGGCTCAAGACCTTGAAAAAACATCACGCATCGCATCGATGCTGCGGTATGTGCCGTAAATAATGGAGCATGACCACGCAAGCACCGGAATCGTCAGAGCAACCTGTTTACACACCAACAATGTTACGACGCAGATTTGCAATACATTATTGATTCAAATATGGAAGGCGTGAGGTGCATTCACGATACTGAGCATTGCCAATGCTCAGGGCCTGGCGTCTTGAGACGCCTGGCTTGTCTGTGGCTTGTCTGGGCCCACGAGGGCCCGCAATTCAGAGCATGGTTTGTGCTACTGGGGTATGCGTTTGTAATTATTGCATACAGGTCCACCTCGGGAATGGAATTTTTATTCCTTCGGCAACGTGGGCAGCAGTTATGGTGGCACCCAAAGATTCGCGTTTCTGCGAGGACGCAGCCTTTGGACGACTCCACAACTCCTGGAAAGGAGCGTCACAGGGCAAGCTTGCCATCGCAACCTGAAGTAAGAAGCCTCCACAGTGGGCAGAAAGCCAATGACCCCTGAAAAGCTACAAGCCATTGGCCGTAAGTTGCATGTCACAGTGCTCAATGCATTATGTTGTGTGTCAGTGCCCAATTAATGATAAGCTGGGGGCGTTATGTACTACCAATCATATTTTCTTTTCTCCAGGTACTTTTGACTACTTCATTCGCCAGCACCCTGTAGAGACCCCAGCGCCGGTAGATCGTCGCGAAGAGCTAAATTATTACCTCAGTGAGCTGGTTCAAGACATGCGTAAAAAATAAACATCTTTTGGAGTTTTTGATGCATTATAATACTCACCAAGCTACCAATACTTGGTAAAAGCTGGGAGCAAATAACACAATTGCACATCGACTGCAATACGAGTCGCTGATAATCGCAGATTACCAGTTTGAGGCTCTGTATATTGCAGCATTTGACTTGTACACTTATGGCCCCAGTTTTTGGGCAGATTTAGTCCAAGTGGGATATATTTGAAGCATTTGATTCCTGCCTTTTTTCTGTGATACAGGGCCCTCCTGCATAATACGGGCCTAGCCTGTTGAATACAGGACTGTCCTGTATGCCGGTCTGAATTTTAAACCGGAACCGCATACCGGGTTATTGTACAGGATTTGCGATACCGGATTACCGGAGTATCCTGTACAAAACAGGAGAGTCCTGTGTTATGCAGGACTGTCCTGTTTTATACAGGATATTCCGGTAATCCGGTATCGCAAATCCTGTACAATAACCCGGTATACGGTTCCGGTTTAAAATTCATACCGGATTTTTCAGCAGGGATGAACTCCTGTAGTATACAATGAACCGATATTATGCCGTCAATGCAAGTGTGCGTAATGAAAGCACTATTTCTCCCAATCTTGAGACGCCTTTTATCCAAACCAATCACCTAATGGTTGCAATTTTAACAGTCTTTACATGGTCCATTTGGTGTATGCGTAACTGAGCGTCATGGCATTCTCAGTTTAAGATAACGAAACCACTATACATACTGTTTACTGCGAAACTTACCGCAAAACAAAACGAAAGTACTTACTACGAAACTTCGCACGGTAAGATCAAAACGAAAATACTAAGACCCATTGCATGACATGACGGACATCGCGTACTCCGCTTCCGCTTTTTATTACTGACATCGGCTGTCAGTACTTCATGGAGGATACAATTGGTGGCAACACAAAGTCAACAAGAAAGACGCAGCCTCAGGGCGCTTAGCCAATGTTTAGAAAAGTTCATTTGCACACCTTTGCTCAAATCCTCTTTTTGAAATATTGACTAAGCGCCGTGAAGCTCTCGCTTGTCTTTTTTACTTTTTTTGATGTATTTCTTTGATGAACCCTTTTTTAGCCCTCTTTTTAACATAACCCGAGAGAGAACGTTCAAATACGTTTTTATTTTGAGAAGAGGATGCACAAAACTGGCTATTAATGTTTGCGTGCGTAACAGTGAAGCGCTACATAACACCACAACCCGAACTCATGTTCACTTCACAAAATTCAAAAAGTGAAAACGTACAACTATTATTATGAGGAACACAGCGCAAAAATTTTCACTCAACAACTGGCCCGAAAACATGCCATAAAACCGCAGTCGTGCGCACAATAAAAAACGACTTTCCGTCCTTACACCTTTCATCAAGCAAACCTAATAATCAATGCCTTTTTTTGTTTTTCTTTCTGTAAGCTCCGATTTTCTTTTTATTTATCCACGCTCAGTATCGATCTAGGAAGTGACAGTAATAAAAACTCAATTCAGTAAATGTGCTAAAGTCAGATTCCATGCCCCTTTCTGACTCTGTCAATATTGTCACGTTGTAGTGACGGCAGTCCAGCGGTCAGGAAGACACCAGAAAGACTGGCAAACGAAGCTCTTTATTTGGGCTGACTTGCGCCCGCAAAATAACTGAATCACTCGGTGGCGGCGTAAGCAACACGCGTGGTTTTCAATCGTCGAGCTACGAATGTCCGCCGCTCGCGGCATCGCTCAATTTAAAGGCGGCAAGGAAACTTCCAGATAAAAGGACAAGATCATCTACAGTAATCTAGAAAAACCTAGATGCAGCCTTTCATGGCTGCGATCAATCGAGATTAGTCTGGTGGCTTCTCGCGTCACGAACAAAAGTGATAACAACCCTTTCCTGCAGCCTTGAGCGTGAACGAACAAACACTACAATGATACGTGGCAATACCCCCCTTCCAAAGAAGCATCGTCTCGATGCTTTAAAACGAAAATAAACGCGGAGAATGCGAACTTCGAGTCCTTTAGCGTTAGTAATAAGGTTTAAGGGCAGCGGTAAAAGCTTCAAGTCTGGCTGTGTCGTCGGCGTCGTAGGGGTCGTCGTCGTCGTAGGGGTCGTCGTCGTCGTAGGGGTCGTCGTCGTCGTAGGGGTCGTCGTCGTCGTAGGGGTCGTCGTCGTCGTAGGAGTCGTCGTCGTAGGAGTCGTCGTCGTAGGGGCCGTCGTCGTAGGGGCCGTCGTCGTAGGGGCCGTCGTCGTAGTTGAGGCATAGTCTTGTGTTTTTGTCGATGGACGGTCTTAGTTCTTGCGCTCAGAAGCAACCTGACCTCCAGAGGCTGCTTTATTCAGTTTAACCTTCGGGGGCCGGGGGAGCGTCCGCGCACTGCGTAGCCTCGGCTAGGAGATACATAGCGCGGTGACGATGGCGACGGAGAACGAGATGGGCGGCTCGGCGATGAGTATTCTTTCCGACGCAAGAACTCTTCGATTGCGGCTGGTCGCAGGCCAGGTCGGGGTCGTGGGGCGTCGTAAGAAAATCGTCGGATGCCCATTCTCCTGTATGGGCAGTACCGGAGAATGTCACCGGCTTCTCCGCAGTGGAAGCATAGTTGGCGGCGCTGGTCGGGTGCTCTCCACTCGTCGCATTTCCTAGGCCGTGTGCGACGCTCGCAGGACGGGCGAGTTGGGGCGAGAGGGCGGCGCTCCAGCGCAGCTGGCTAATGGCGATAGGGGCTTAGGTGCCGTCGTCGAGGTGCAGGACGGCGCACTGCTGCGGCGTAAGTCATGGCTGGAGGCTCCAAGAGGCTGCGTGGTAGACTGAAGTCAAGTCCTCCGGTGAATGACTCGACGGGCTGGCGTCGCGACTTGCTGGGGGTGTCCGGTACATGGAAGGCTACCCAGCACCTCCACCAGATGTCACGTTGTAGTGACGGCAGTCCAGCGGTCAGGAAGACACCAGAAAGACTGGCAGACGAAGCTGTTTATTTGGGCTGACTTGCGCCCGGAAAATAACTGAATCACTCGGTGGCGGCGTAGAAAGAGAAGTTTATTTTTTCTGTTTTAATATAGAAAATACAAAACAAAACAGATGAACTTAATGCTCTGATCAGTAAAGCACATGCTCAGTGACGCAGCACTGAGCACGTCAGTAATGCAGTAAAAATGCCGATACTCGACCGCCGCGCAGGACGATAAAGTATGTCGACCATTTGCGCAAGAACTCAGCCTCGCTCATTGACAGAGCGTCCATGCATGCTTGTTCAAAGAGGCGCGTGCGCAGGCGCTGCAACATTGGGAACATTGTTCTTTGCGGACGCCCATTTAAGGATGCCACTCCACGCTGCCGCCACAAAACGAACATGCCGACACACAAGAGCATATTTTGAAACACTTCGGGAGAACTAGTGCGCGCTTCCAGGCGGGTTAAAAACATGCGTGACACTAATGTCCAAAAGGTGCGCGCAACTACACACTCAAACATTGCGTGCTGCAAAGTTTCAAGCAGACCGCACTGCGGGCATCGGGCGGAGGGCGCCACGCCCCACGCCGCAAGGCGGTCTCTTGTGGGCAGGACCCACCAGCCTCGCAGCCAGCCGAAGTCCCTGACATCTGCAGGAAGCGTAGCTGAGGTCAGTTGGCGCCAGCGTGCCCGTCTCGTTTTCTGGAGTTGTTCGCGGGTCAGCGCAGGGACCGTTAGTGCTTCACACATTCTGGAGGGCGGGGTTTCATCAACATCCAGATCGGGAACGCTGGCAGTCAACGACGTCAGTGTGCGACGCACATTAACGAAAAATGCCGGCGGCTGCTCGGCTGTAGGGCCAACCACGTGTTGTGAAAAAAACACGTTACGCGCTGTACCCAGAAAATATGTGAGGAGTGTTCTCCCGGGATAGTCTGGGTTGCGTACAAGATCTCGTACTCCTCGCAAGGCGAGCACATTGCACATGGTGCGTATACAAGGTATACCAAACCCACCCATGTACGATGGAAGGCGCATGAACATTCGTGACACAAGTTCGGTTTTGCCCGCCCAAACGAAAGAGCCACAGGCCGAGGTTAGCCTGCGCGCAAACGTGCGCGGTGGGTTTGCGACGCGGGCGACAAAAAAACATGCGGCTAGGATTGTGGACTTAACTATATAGCAGCGCTCTGCCATTGATAGGCGGAAAGTTGACGCCACCGAGAGGCGTTTCTCAGCGTTCGTGCGGAGGTTAGTCCAGGTTTCGCGGGCTACTTCTCCGCTGGCGAGGAATACTACTCCCAGGACTTTCACTCCCTGCACCCACTCCACCTCGCCCGCAAGGTTCGGTGTGAAGGTGCCAAACCTTAGTGCCTTGCTTTTTCCCCTGTTCAATAGGGCCCCAGATATCTCGCTGTACTCGAGAAACAGCCGCGAAAAAGCGGCGTAGCTATCCTCGTCCTTGAGGAAAAGCGACACGTCATCGGCGTAGGCCGATACCTTGATTTGGCCCTGGCCAGGCAGAGGGAAGCCGCGTATGGATGGGCTGTCGTTAATGCGCCGGATGAGTGGATCCAGGCACAACACGAAGAATGTTGGGGAGAGAGGGCATCCTTGCCTTATGCCCCTGGTGACTGAGAAGGGAGCGCTCTGGTGGCCGTTTACGGAGAGACGAGCATTCAGGTCTGCGTAAAGTAAGCGCAGCCTGCTGACAATTTGCGGAGGGAATCCGAAGGCTTCAAGGACTCCGAACAGATACGAGTGTTCCACCCGATCGAATGCTTTCGCCTGGTCTAGTGAAACAAAGCACCCGCTGAAGCCCGTCCTGCTGGCAAATGTGAACAGGTCTCTAGTGAGTGCCAATGCATCAAACACAGAGCGGTCAGGGACGCTGCTGGTTTGAGCCCGGTGGATTAGGTGAGGTAGGATCGTCCGCATTCTTGTGTTTAGTAAAGATGTGACTATTTTGTAATCTGCGTTTAAGAGGCTTATGGGCCGCCATGCTTGCGGGTCGGAGGGGTCACCGCCCGCTTTCGGAATGAGTATGATGCGACATTCGCGGAAAGAGTTTGGACGTAACCCATCCGCGAGGAAGCCGTTGACCATCTTCAGGAGCGCTCCTTGGATCTCGTAAAAAATGTTTGAATAAAAACTTGTTGGAATGCCGTCTGGACCCGGGGCAGAAGCTGCATTCATACTCTGCAGGATGGCGTGCAGCTCTTGGCTTGTGGCTGGTGCGCAAAGGTTTTCATGCAATTCTTCAGCTACTCGTGGCAAGTTTCCAAAAAAACTTTCTAGAAGCCCGTCATAACCATCTTGAAGATGTAGCCAACTGTCCGTAGAGAACAGATTCGAAAAGTGGCTTGCGAAGATCGTGCAGATATCGGCCGTGGTTTTGCTTTGGGTGCCGTCTGGGAGTGTCACGAAAGGCACAGTAGCGGGAGCGAATTCCTCTGCCGTGCCTGCGCGTACGTGTCGTAGCACAGCCGGGTCTGATATCGGCCGCCCGAGCTGGTGTGCACGACTAGCTTCCCGTGATGACTGGCAGAGCAACACGTGGTAACGTGCTTTAAGTAGACTCAGGTAATCGCTCATGGCAAAGGTTAAGGGTGCTCCCCTTTGCACTATACGGATGCGCTTGAGGGTGTCATTCAGTGCATGAGTTACCCGGCGTCTGCGGTCTTGACCGGCCGCCACCAGAGTTGCCTGCCAACGAGCCTTGAGTGTGTCCCATGAATCAGTCGCAACGAAGCTCTTGCACGATGCTGCCAACGCCGTACGCAGCGACGCCACGCTTTCCGGGTCCGCCAGTAGGCTCGTGTCCATGCGCCACGTAAGAGTACGTGGGGTGTCCTCACCAAAGTCGAGCCTGACTGACAAGGGGTGGTGATCGGAAATCACCGGCGTGCCTGCAGGGAACGCGAGAACGTCGCAGCTAACGACAAAAGAAGCGAGCTCTGGTGGAAAATAGAATTTGTCTATCCGACTCGCTGACTGTGCTCTCTCAAACGTCGCTCCAAAGGCGTCCCCGTGAAGCTGCACCCACGCGTCAGACAAGCGGAACTGAGTCACGAGATCGCGGAGCGCGGGGGCACCGCAATAACGGCGACCGTGACCCTGTCCGCGGACGTCACGGTCGATGTTAAGTACACAATTGAAGTCACCGACGATGAAAGTGGGGTAGGGATCAAGGAGGAATGAGTCGAGGCGCTCAAAAAAATCAGAACTACTAGTCCGCCGTGCTGGCGCATATACAACCAACGCACGTACCCGCCGCTGGTTTAGTGTGAAGTCGACCGCAAGAGTGCGGCCGTCCAACCCGAAAGTGCAATGAGCACCCGCGCGCAGGCAGGGGTTTACAAAAACGACACCAACACCGCACATATGAAAATCAGTCAACGAAAAATAAGCAAAAACAGAAAACCGGGTGGTGAAATTCAGCACATCAAGTGAAGTACGGAAGTTGCATTCCTGTAAAAACAGGATGTCGACGCCCCTAGCCCTGGCAAAGTGCATCACCTCTCTCTGTCTGTCTACGGATTGAAATCCCCGAACATTCAGGGAGAGGAGATGCACAACCGCCATGACTGCCAAGAGCACCGACGGCATAGCATACAACCTAAAGAGCGCTGCCATGGGCGGCGCTTGGCGCGCGCGGCACTTTTTTGCTAGAACGTTCGTTAACAGTCCCTTCGGATTCCGATGATTGGGGGTGGGCACGTTTGAAGTCTGGTCGGGAAAAGTCCATGTTTTCGGGGCCGTCGGCGCTTGTGGCCTCGCTCACCGGTTGCTGCGTGGTCTTGGCGACGCTCGCAGCTGAAGCCGATGCCGACGCCATGGTCGCCGATGGGAGGGTGTGGCTGGCTGGTGACGGGAAGCGCGCGTCGTCCGCACCTCCAGGAGTCGTCGTTCCTGACACCTGGCCGCACGTCAAGTCGCCTATCAGGCGAAGCGGCGTGACTTTGTCCGGTACGTCCACCAGGTCGCCCGACGCCACGCTCGACTCATCGCCGCTGCTGCTCTCGGTGATGAAGGAAGCTGTGCGGGGTAGCGGCGGCAAGGGTTCCGCGAAAACAGCACCGAACGGCTCCACCTCGTTTGAAGGCGTCCCCTCGAGCTGCTCCTTCACGGGCACCTCCGTCGCGGGGGTGGGCTCGGGCTCCCTCGGGCTGCTGGTCGTAGGGTCCGCGTCGGCAACAGGCGTCCGGACAGTTGGTGTGCTCCGCGCTTCTGCGACCACGTTGTCCTTGCTCGGTTCCTTTCTCGAGGCGGCGGCCGCCGCATAGGACCGTGGTCGCAGGCAGTCCGCTGTGGCGTGGCTTCCACCGCAGCGCCTGCAAGCCGCTCCGCATCCGGCCGTGTCGTGGCCGAACACCTCGCAGCGAGCGCACCGCGGCGTTCGACACGCCGCGCCGATGTGGCCGTCCTGCCCGCAGCGGGAACACACCTTCCGGACGCCTCGGTAGTCAAACATGACGCGGTGGCCCTGGACGGTCAAGAAGTTCGGCACCGCCTGCTTCATCTCGATCCGGACCACGCGCGTCCCGTTGCCGACGTGACGACGGCCCTTGAGGACGGGATGGGTGATGTCAAGCACCTTGCCGTAGGAGCTCAGTGCCGCTGCCAGCGCCGCGTCTCCCACGAACAGCGGCACACGAAAAGCCGTCACGTGGACCACGGCAGGACCCACGCAGGCTACTGGGACGGAAGTGCCGTTCACGTTGAAGGCGCCTTCCACGAGCATCTTCTCCACCGCCGCAGCCGAGGCCATGGCGACACAGAACTTCATGCCTCCATGGTGCTGGAGGCTCTCTAGCCCTTTCGGGCCGACAACCAACTCGATGCCGTCGACGATGTCGTCAGCTGTCGCGTCGGAAGTAACTGTAAATGAAAAACAGTGCGCCTTTGGGGGCGGCGCACGGAACACGGGAGGGGCAGCAGGTCCCGGGCCTCCCATGACGTCACGGGTGGCCAGCTGGGCTGCTGCTTGCACGAACTTCACGCAGTTTGCCCGAGCACCGGCAAAGGCACGGCGCCTGGGCGGGGGAGGCTGGTTGCGGAACCTCCGGGTCGCAGTGGATCCGGGGCCCGCCTGCACTTGTCGATGAAACTTCTCAGGAAGCCAGCGCCGAAAAAAAACTTCGCTGGGTCTGGGCGAGCTCGGGCAGCTACAAACGTGCTCGTCAATCGTCGAACTACGAATGTCCGCCGCTCGCGGCATCGCTCAATTTAAAGGCGGCAAGGAAACTTCCAGATAACAGGACAAGATCATCTACAGTAATCTAGAAAAACCTAGATGCAGCCTTTCATGGCTGCGATCAATCGAGATTAGTCTGGTGGCTTCTCGCGTCACGAACAAAAGTGATAACAACCCTTTCCTGCAGCCTTGAGCGTGAACGAACAAACACTACAATGATACGTGGCAATATTGTGACGAAGACGACGAAGCTGGCAGTGGCGCGGGACGGAGCGCTCGCGCTGGGCCAGCGGCCGTTGGGTCATCTCTTGTCCATCGTTCACCACGCCTCATTCTTCGGCTGGCCGCCACGTTACATTTGGTGGAGGTGCTGGGATTCCTTCATCGCCATCCTGGTCCCGGAGCTTTGGTGTCCTGCGCCTGCCATGGACGTCGGCCGTCAGTACCACGGAGCTCCGAAGCGGTCGTCAAACCGGCGCTACTACTATCATGGCCCCACCCGGCGAGTCGCCGACCACTTCTGCTGCTCCTTTCGTGGTCATGGCTTCGTCCCGTGACCCTGGTACTTTTTCGGGAAACGATGGCACCGATGTGGACGACTGGTTAATCGTTTACGAAAGAGTAAGCGCATATAACCGGTGGGATCGAACGCTAATGCTTGCTAACGTAATTTTCTATATGAATGGAACGGCGAGGGTGTGGTTTGAAATCAGCGAAGAAGAACTTACAAGCTGGAGTATGTTCAAAGAGAAATTGCGAGCACGGTTCGGAAGTCCTGACGATAGGCAGATCACTGCGAAAAAACGGCTTGCTTCTCGTGCGCAGTCGCCAACGGAGAGTTACGTGGCCTATATACAGGACGTATTGGCACTTTGCCACAAAGTCGATGCCAGCATGAGCGAGTCCGACAAGGTGGGCCACGTGCTGAAAGGCATTGCTAACGATGCCTTTCATCTGCTCGTCTGCAAAGACTGCACAACTGTTGACGGTATTATCAAGGAGTGCCGCCGATTTGAACAAGTCAAAAGTCGCCCCATTTCTCAACAGTTTTCTCGACTTCCAAACACAGCCGCTACATCTTCTTGCCAGGACCAACGACTTCAAACTCAAGTGCCTTCAGACTCTCCTCCTGTCACCGACACAGTGACAAGAATTGTTCGCCGTGAACTCAAAGCCCTGGCCCCTGTGGTAACGTCATCGACCACACCTAAGGACCCACTGCCTTCCGTGTCGCTTATTCAGGCTGTCGTGCGGCAAGAACTCGCCCATCTCAACCTCCCTCCGGCTCTGTGCGCCATCGGAAACTCGTCTCCACAACAACCACCTCCCGTTCCTTTCCGTCCCACCTATTATTCACCACGGCGTTACCACAATCCGAAAGAGTGGCGCACGCCAGACGACCGCCCAATCTGTTTTCAATGCTCTCGGATCGGCCACATTGCCCGCCACTGCCGCAGCCCCTGGACGTCACCCCCGCGCAACACCTCCTACTACCGTCAAAACTATACTAGCCGCTTTTCACCCCGCCGCCCATCCGAGACGTCTGAGGCCGCCGATAAACCTTCACGACAGTCCTCCCGTTCGCCTTCGCCGCTAGCCCGCCGCTCACGCTCACCGCAGTCGCCTCGTGTTTCGACTGCTGCGTCCTGCCGTCCCTCTCATCGGGAAAACTAAGTGATGCAGCTGCCAGAGGTGACGCTGCATCAACGACTCGGACCTCAAACCCTCTACTGACGACTCGACCCTATCTACTAGACGTTAGAATTCACGGTGTTCCTGTGCGCGCCCTTATTGACACCGGTGCCCATATTTCCGTGATGAGTGCTGACCTCCGCCGTCAACTACGCAAAGTCCTTACGCCTGCAACGTCCCGAGTGCGCGTTGCGGATGGTGCCATGCCTGCTGTCGAGGGACTGTGCACCGCTCGTGTGACAATCGGTGACCACAGTACGCCGGTTCAGTTCACCGCCCTCACCACATGCGCCCATGACCTCATCCTCGGTTTAGACTTTTTCTCGGATCATTCTGCTCTCGTTGACTGCTCGCAGGGTGTCCTTCACCTTGAGCTTCCCCAACTCGATCCTGACCCCATCGACTCATCGCTCCGGTTGACCTGCCCCGACTATGCCCACCTGCTCTCTCAAGCCTTATCTTTCGTTTCCCTCACGCCTTGTCGCCCTGTTCCCGATGGTGACTACATCGTTGCGCCAATCCTTGACCTCGCACTGACCCGCAGTGTTGTCCTGCCCCATACCATCGCCACCGTCACAGCCAACAACCTGTCTCTACCTTTCTTGAACTTCGGCTTCTCCTCCCAGCTGCTTCCTGCCGGCATGTCCGTCGCTACGTTGTCCCCACTCGCCCACTGCCATGTGGCTACATTAGATGCCTCTCCTGATCACGACCCACCAGACTCACCGCGGTCACCTCTGCTGTCCTCGGACGCATTCACAACCACGATGCTCACCGATCTCCGCCTCGCCCAAACCTCTTAGCTTCGTGACCTTCTCCAGTCGTTTTCCGACATTTTTGACCTCCGCCTCACCTCACTGGGCCAAACTCTCGCTGTGCAGCACCCCAGTGACTCCGGCGATGCCCCTCCCTTTCGCCGAAGGCCGTACCGTGTCTCCCACGCCGAGCGCATGGTCATGAAGAACGAGGTCACAAAAATGCTCGCCAAGAACATAATCGAACCATCCCACAGTCCCTCGGTCTCTCCAGTGGTACGAGTGAAGAAAAAGGACGGCTCATGGCGGTTTCGCATTGATTATCGACACCTGAATAAGATCACTAAGAAGGATGTCTATCCCCTGCCGTGTATTCTCATACTTGGCTACGTGAATGCCTGCACGGAGCCAAATTTTTCTCCTCCGTAGATCTTCGTTCCGGCTACTGGAAAATTACCGTCGATGAGAAGGACCGTGAGAAAACCGCTTTTGTGACCCCTGATGGGCTATATCAGTTCAAAGTAATGCCTTTTGGCCTATGCAACGCGCCAGCCACATTTGAGCCGGTCGCCCTTGCTTGTGACTAACCTTTCGGGCAACGTAACAATATTTTCTTGGTACAAAAAACGCGCACAATTCTGAGAACATTTTTTCTACACGCGGGGGATCTTCTCCTCGCCAGTGAACACAAACACCTCGCATCAAGAGGGAAAAAGAGTCCTTGATGTCAGTTTGGATGAATATGACAGTGTTGCCCAGCCTCAAAAGCCCGCATGAAGAACTGTATTGACGCAGCGGTGGTTAGCTTTCAAAGGTGTACCAGGCTGGCGATACTAGTGCTTCATCTTTGTCGTTCCTAGCTTATAAAACCCAGATTGTTACTGTTGTGTCCCCATATTGCTTTTGTGTGTGTGCGCCCCCTCCTAACGACCACTCGCATTCCCCTCCTAACGACAGTTCGCATCCTCCTCCTAACGACCACTCAATCCTCCTCCTAACGACCGCTTGCCCCTCGTCGCACGCTGTCACCAGATGCCCCCCCACGGTGCGCCCCCGCACCCTCCTCCTGTTCTGGGAAGCCACTCCCTTCCGTGGGCGCTTCTCCACTCCCTCCTTTCTTCGGGCGGCCAGTTCGGCTCCTGCCTCGGTCGACGCTGGTCGCACCCTCATCGGCTTTAAATAAACGAAGTCTAAAAGTACCGTGTGCGTCTTTCGCTGCATTCAACACAGCGACCGGACACGACAGTGGCGACGAGAAAGTGGATTCGACCCGCGCTACGCAACGCTATTGACAAGCCATGGCTACGCGAGGGTTTCCCAATCAGATACCAGAATTCAACGGCTCATCGTGGTCATCGTGGGTTGGACGCCTTCAGTTCTACTTTGAAGCTAACAACATCACAGACCCAGCCTTGAAGAGGGCCAACCTGCTGACGCTGTGCGGGGAGCAGACCTACGATACTGTCTGCGCCCTTATTCAGCCAAGCACACCAGCGGCAGTGTCTTACGACGACATCGTAAAAGCGCTGCAAAAGCACTACGACCCAAGGCCATCCGAGGTCTACAGCCGGGCTCGCTTCCAACGACGAGATCAACTGGGAGCAGAAACTGTGAGCGCCTACGTAGCCGCGCTCAAGAAGCTCGCTGCCGACTGCAATTTTGGAACGCTGTCGACAACAGCTACCGGGCAGGAGGGAGACGCAGCTTCTTCTGCTAACACCACCATGCTTCCCTTGGACGTGATGTTACGCGACAGATTTGTGTGCGGACTGAGTGACGAGTCACTGCAGCAGCGCCTGTTCGCTGAGAAGGACCTCACATTCAGCAAAGCTTACGACATCGCCGTTCGAGCGGAGAGCGCCGGTCACCAGCAGAGAGGGATTCGCCGGAACACCGAGCCGGTACACCAGACAAGCAACCAGGTGCGCAAGCCTTCTGTTGTTGTAAAATCGGTCAAAAAGGCACAACGCTGCTGGCGGTGTGACGACCAACACAACCCCCAGGGATGTCGATTCCAGTCAGCCACGTGTAATTTTTGCCACAAGCGAGGGCATATCGAAAGAGCATGCATTACGAAACGGAGACTTGCCAAGATAAAGTCACTTTCCCAGCCTAATCACAGCGTCAACGCCTCAGAGAATACGCCGCTATCTGATCTCCATGGAACAACATCAGCAACACCATCTGTGTTGTACGACCTGAACACCATGAATCTCGGCACGCGACCGAAGATTTTTACAGAAGTAAGCGTACATCACCAGCTGATTAAGTTCGAGGTGGACTCCGGCGCAGCCTGTACTCTGATCAGTGAGGACACGTTCCGAACTTCATGGCCATCTGACGCACCCGCCCTGCAACAAGAGGACACGCACCTGCGAACGTGGTCAGGACAGAATCTGCCACTATTGGGCTCTGCCAACGTGCAGGTTAACTACAACGGCCAGACCCATACGCTACCTCTGCTTGTTGTGAAGGGCACAGGATCAAGCCTTCTAGGGAGAAACTGGTTTTCTCCACTAGGCGTGATGATATGCGGCATACACCAGACGCCGAGCCAGAACATGGTTGGTAAACATCAAAACGCCGATGCGCTAAGCCGTCTGCCACTAGACGCAACTGTTGACGAACCATTTCCACCAGGAGACGTTCTGATGTTCGAAGCACTGCCAGAACCTCCGCTTACAGCAGGCACAGTTGCAGCATCTACGCAGAAGTGCGCAGCTCTCCGGCTAGTTTACACAGCTGTTCAACAAGGCAACGTGCATAAACTCAAAGGGGACAACTTCGACGCTTACCGCAGGCGAGCTACAGAGTTGAGCACCCATCGCGGCTGCATCATATTTGGGTCCCGAGTTGTGATGCCGAGAGAACTACGCGCACAAGCTATGTCTCTCATCCACGCCGGACATCGGGGCATCGTTGCAATGAAAAAGTGTGCCAGAAGCTACATGTGGTGGCCTGGCATTGACAACGACATCGAAACAGTGGTGCGAGAATGCAAGCCTTGCCAGAGCAGCCGGAGCGCCCCGCCGAAAGCTCCTGTCCCAGAATGGGAAAAGCCAGACACACCATGGCACACACTGCACATTGATTTTGCAGGACCAATTGAGGGCTGCACTTTCCTTGTGGTCGTAGATGCCTACACAAAGTGGCTTGAGATAAGGCAAATGGGACAGACGACTTCGGCAGCAGTCATTGACAACCTCCGATCACTATTTGCAACGTTCGGCCTGCCGCGCAAGGTAGTGTCGGACAACGGAACACCGTTTGTGTCTGCGGAGATTCTCAAGTTTTATCGCGACAACGGGATCTCCTCAGTTACATCGGCCCCCTACCACCCAGCGACAAACGGACAAGCCGAGCGCTACGTAGCCGAGCTAAAACGCGCCCTTGAAAGAGATCAGACAGGCTCGCTGCAGCGCCGCCTTGCGCGCTTTCTCTTCAAGCAGCACACGACGGTTCAGAGCACAACAGGCGAGACCCCCTCGAAAATGATGTTCGAGCGTGAAATGCGAACCCAGCTCACAGCCATCCTCCCCGAGCCAAAGGCAGAGACGTTCCGGGAAGAAAAAGCAATTCCGCGCTGCGGCACGCTTAATGAGGGGCAGCGCGTCCTCGCCCGACAGTTTCTGAAAAAGCCACGCTGGGAGGAAGCTACAATTGTCAGACGCATAGGCCTGCGCTCTTGGCTCGTCAACATACATGGCACAGTAGCACGCCGACATCTCAACCAGCTGCGTAGATTTACGACGCCGTCTGAGAGCTGTCCGCCAGCGGAGAGAACACGTGCACCATCTTCCCACATAGCCTGGCATCTCTTCCCGGAAGAAGAGACTTCGCCCAGGACAGACCCAGGAGACACAGCGAACAACAGCCAGCCTACAAGTGTTTCTTCCCCGAGCGCACAAAGCCAGCGCGCCTCCACGCGTGAGCGCCGACCCCCTGCACGATACCAGGCAACTTTCTAAGGGGGAAGGAAGTGTTGTGTCCCCATATTGCTTTTGTGTGTGTGCGCCCCCTCCTAACGACCACTCGCATTCCCCTCCTAACGACAGTTCGCATCCTCCTCCTAACGACCACTCAATCCTCCTCCTAACGACCGCTTGCCCCTCGTCGCACGCTGTCACCAGATGCCCCCCCACGGTGCGCCCCCGCACCCTCCTCCTGTTCTGGGAAGCCACTCCCTTCCGTGGGCGCTTCTCCACTCCCTCCTTTCTTCGGGCGGCCAGTTCGGCTCCTGCCTCGGTCGACGCTGGTCGCACCCTCATCGGCTTTAAATAAACGAAGTCTAAAAGTACCGTGTGCGTCTTTCGCTGCATTCAACACAGCGACCGGACACGACAGTTACCTCAGAAAGCGTTGCTATTACAAGAACGCATTGATGTATCGACAGAGACAAACATCCGAGACAAGCCTAAGACGTCCTAAGTTTCACCTCAGGACGTTCAAGAGTAGATACTCAGGATGACCCTTATGTAGTACCCCGTAAAGGTTCCATAAGAGTCCAATAAACGATGATGACGGTAATAATGACGTCCTCATGATGCATTTAACAAGTTACTCTTACCGTTGACTGGTGACATCGAAGAAAACCCTAGACCAAACAGCTGTTCTTTATCTCTGCAAGAGTCTTTCGATATCATCGCTATGTTGCAAGAACTACAAAGCGGACAAGCCACCCTCATAATAGAGTTAGCGTGAGTTGATTTCCAACTAACCGAAAACGACAAAGTGCATAAGGCATAACAGAGAGACTAACGAAGATAAAAAATGATAGCTCTTCCTTGCGCTCTTTGAAAAAACGACGTCGAAAATATGCAAGCCCTCGCTACTGAAAATAGCCAGAAAATTGATAACCTGTCAGCTAGAATCAACTGGCTATCGACAATGCCATGTACGTTTTCGACCACACTTCACAAAAGGTTAGCATACTCAATACTTAGCTAAAATGGCATGCTCTCGCACACCTCTGTAGAAATCGCACCCCCATTTACCTTCTTTAAGGTAACGTTATATGTATCATGCCAAAACGTGACTCACTTTCTCATGTTCTGAATGCAACCGAGTGCAACATACTCCTCTTGACCTAAACCTGGCTAAACCCATCAACGGCTGATAGCGAGCTGTCATCTTGTCTCCCCAACTTCAACTTATTTCGTCGCGACCTTATTAGTAAGCTTTGCCGCGGAGTACTAATAGCTGCACGCCACCAACTGCAGTGTTCTGTTATAAATATTCCTTCATTTTAGAAATACCGTTCCTATTGTGGAACGCATCGTACCCGCAATTTATTTTCGGAGTTTGTTACCACTCGCCAGAACAGGAACGAACTTGCGTAATGCGCTTTCACGAAGCTCTTCAGCAAATTACCAGTTTACATCCTCACGTTCCTATTGTACTAGTGGGTGAGTTCAACCTTCCTGGAATAGTATGGTCAGATTTGTCACAAACGTTATCGAACTACAACACCGAAAGCGACTTTTTAAATGCATTCCTAACGCTAGGAATATCTCAGCTTATTTATGAACCAACTAGACAGACTGGTCGTTCGTCTGATATCGTTGATTTGTTGCTCACGTCGAAACCCGATCCTTTTGCATTCACCACTTACTGTGGGACTGCCCTGCTCTCAAGCCTACAAGGATCAGGCACCTGAAAGCAGCTGGTCTTTCACCGCGCAACCCTGCTTCATATATTACCTGGGCTGAGGGACCATACTATCGCTCACTTCTGAACTTCATGAAATCAGTTCACCTATTCCCATTACTTTAATCGTTCCTAAATCCTTCTTAATACCTTCTCCCAATGATGCCCTGAGCCAATAAACTTGTTAAAAAAAACAATGAAGAAAACAACTCTAAGACTAAGGCAACTACAACGCTATTGAGGAAGAACTAGCCAATTTTTATTACACATTTTACTTGGCTTCTCACAAAGAGGTGTTGAAGCTAACTGGTTCATGTTCAAAAATGAGATGCATAGCCCAGTACAAACTTACATTCTCAGCATCACCGTTACTAAGCGAGACCATTCACCATTGTTCAACATCATTAAAGCACCTTAACAACAACAAAGCGACAGTTCCGGACTGCTAAGCACGTTAATACACCAAGTGCATGGCAAAAAATATCGCAGCACAAAAGTAATTTCAAAGCCCTGCAAAGAAAATTGACATTCATTTTTCGCACTGACTTTACCTAACATGTTTCGCACTGAGCCCAGGCAGTTCTGTAAGAACCCAAGCAGTTCTCCAAGTTCTGTAAGCCCCAAATCCCAAGAAAATTTATCGTTACGAGACGACCATGACAATGCCATCTCAGCACAATAAATTGGGCATCTTCTTAAGACAACTTATCAGTTCCGTATTTACCTCACAGCCAGGAAATCAACTACCTCACTTTCCTCCTTGCGATCACTCAACTATATCTGCAATATCGTTCAAAGTTAGGGGCATTGCAAAACTAATTGACTGAAGTTAACTTCCTCCGCTATTACAGATGGTATTAAATCGAAAGCATCCAAAGACATTAAACTTAGAACGAAGATCATTTTGACGCGCATTTCTCAGCAGTTGCTCTCATCGGGTGCTGTTCCGAAAGTCTCGAAATATGTAAAGGTCATTAGAGTTTCAAAAAGAAGTAATCCGTTATATACTAGTAACTAAAGCCCCTTTTTCGTCAAAATTGATGGAGCACATAGTTACACACACATAATAAAATTTCTTAAAGTTCCAAGCTTTTTTTCTTAACGAGCACGGTTTCTGCAGGGGACTCTCTTGCGACACTTAGCTAGCCCAATTTATAAATCATAAAAGCTGTAACATTGACACCAACACCCCGGTCGAGGCCTTGATTCTGGATGCCGAAAAATCATTCGATACAGCACCCCACAAACTTCTCTTTTTTGTCCTTGTCCCTCAAAGACTTAACCTTTAATTTTTAAACAACCGTTACTAATTCGTACAAACGAACAATGGCTCCTCCCTCTTGTCCCCCGTTATTTGAGATGGACCACTAGGCACAGTGCTCGGCCCTCTTTTATTATTAATTTATACTAATGATCTTCCGAATAACATATACAATATCAGCATATCCGCAGATAACTGTCTGATCTACTGCCCTATTAACAACATAACCGATGTTAATCCACTTCAGACCGATCTTGACAACATCCAGATTTGCTGCGTAAAATGGCTTCTGTGCGTAAATATCGCGAGTTTGGGAACGCCCGGCGCAGGCTTTATTGCCACGATCAGGACGACAGCAGCCATTCTGGTCGCGAGTTCGAGGGATGATGGGTGACAGGCAAAGGGCTTGAGGCGCAACACGTGGATCATCTAGATGCCACGACAGCGACGGTCCGTAACAGGCAATGCGGGAGCGCCACGATGGTTAACGGGACTAGTTTGTTTCTAGCACTTTATAGGGAGGAATATAGCGGCTCATAAACTTTTTACACAACCCTGGACTGCTCACCGGCGTCCAGAGCAGAACTTCATAACTAGGGAAAAAAAAAAGAAAGGCATGTTGGGTAAGGCCATCGCGGAGTTTTCAGGAGGCCTGGGAAGCTTCTGTGTTGAATTGCGCAGGTTCACGGCACTGGGTAAGGCGAGACGTGAATTGTTCGTGATGGGTGCTGAAGAGGGAAGGGGACAGAGAAGAAAGATGCCTCCAGGACGGAGGTAGGGATGTGGCCCAAAACAAGGGAAAGGGGCGGGTAACAGGCTCTTCGTTGTAGCGCAGTATTGTAGGGAAAGGTAACAAATGGGACACTTGGTCCAAGTTGGTATAGTCAGGTTGAATATTGATGAAAAGCATGTTCGGAAGCGTCCGATGGAAGCGCTCTTAAGGCCGTTGGTTTGGGGGTGGTAGCGGATGTTGTCTATTGCCTACAAGGTATTTACAAAGCTAATCGCTAATAATGTCAGGACAAGCTTAGACTTCAATCAACCAAATGATGGGGCAGGCAGGCTAAAGGATACTCAACAATAGACCATATCCACGCTACCAATCAGGGGACGGAGAAATGCGCAGATTATAACCAGCCCCTATATATAGCGTTCATTTCATTCGAGGAAGAATTCGAGTCAGTAGAAACCTCAGAAGTCGGGCAGGCATGGCGCATTCAGGGTGTAGAGGAGTGTTACGTGAAAATATTGGAAGATATTGTCACGTTGTAGTGACGGCAGTCCAGTGGTCAGGAAGACACCAGCCAGTCTTGGAAAGGAAGCTCTTTATTTGGGCTGACTTGCGCCCGCAAAATAACTGAATCACTCGGCGGCGGCGTAAGCAACAAACGTGCTCGTCGGTCGTCGAACTACGAATGCCCGCCGCTCGCGGCATCGCTCAATTTAAAGGCGGCAAGGAAACTTCCAGATAACAGGACAAGATTATCTACAGTAATCTAGAAAAACCTAGATGCAGCCTTTCATGGCTGCGATCAATCGAGATTAGTCTGGTCACTTCTCGCGCCACGAACAAAAGTGATAGCAACCCTTTCCTGCAGCCTTGAGCGTGAACGAACAAACATTACAATGATACGTGGCATTACCCCCCTTCCAAAGAAGCATCGTCTCGATGCTTTAAAATGAAAATAAACACGGAGAATGAAACTTCGAGTCCTTTAGCGTTCATAAAATGGCTTCAGGCGTACGACATGTACGACTTCCGGGCGTGGGCGGCGTCGCTGAGATGCTGTCGTGCCGTCGGGGATGACTTCATAGTCGAGGTCACCGATGCGACGGAGAACCCTGTACGGGCCAAAGTAGCGTCGCAGCAACTTTTCGCTCAATCCGCGGCGGCGAACTGGCGTCCATATCCAAACCCGATCACCTGGCTTGTAATGCGTGTCTCGTCGGCGCAGATTGTAGCGTCGGGCGTCGGTGTGCTGCTGGTCTTGAATGCGAAGCCGTGAAAGTCTTCGGGCTTCCTCGGCGCGATGAAGGTAGGCGGCGACGTCGAGGTTGTCTTCGTCGGAAACGTGCGGGAGCATTGCGTCGAGTGTTGTCGTGGGCTTCCTGCCGTATACCAGCTCGAATGGAGTAAACCTGGTTGTCTCCTGGGTGGCAGTATTATAGGCGAAGATCACGTAGGGCAGAATAGAGTCCCACGTCTTGTGTTCGGCGTCGATGTACATGGAGAGCATGTCTGCGATGGTCTTGTTCAGACGCTCTGTGAGTCCGTTGGTTTGCGGATGATAGGCAGTTGTCCTCCGATGGCTTGTCTGGCTGTACTTTAAAATGGCTTGCGTCAGCTCCGCTGTAAATGCTGTTCCTCTGTCTGTGATGAGTACTTCGGGTGCGCCGTGTCGGAGGAGAATTTGTTCGACAAAAAATTTCGCAACTTCTGTTGCGGTACCACTAGGCAACGCTTTTGCTTCGGCGTAGCGGGTCATGTAGTCGGTGGCCACGATGATCCACTTGTTACCTGATGATGAAGTAGGAAAGGGGCCGAGTAGGTCCATCCCGATTTGCTGAAAGGGCTTAGTTGGCGGTGGTATGGGGTTCAGGAGTCCGGCTGGTCTAGTCGGAGGCGTTTTGCGTCGTTGACACTCACGGCATGTTTTCACGTAATGGGAAACGTCGGTAGCTAGCCGCGGCCAATAGTACTTCTCCTGGATGCGGTGCAACGTGCGAGCAATCCCGAGATGCCCTGCAGTCGGCTCATCATGACATGCCTGCATAATTTCTTGCCTGAGATTTTTGGGCACGACAAGAAGATGCACTGTCCTGTTGGGTGCGAAGTTCTTCTTCAGAAGGACATTATTGTGAAGGACGAAGGACGACAGTTGGCGCTTGAACCCTCGGGGAGGCGATGCGGTCTTGCCTTGCAGATAATCAACCAGGCTTTGCAACTCAGGATCCGAGCGCTGCTGCTGCGCGAAACTGGTCGCGCTTACTGGTCCTAAGAAAGCGTCGTCGTCTTCCTCTTCCGGTGCTGCGTCGACGGGGGCTCGCGACAAGCAGTCTGCGTCGGAATGCTTGCGGCCAGATTTGTAGACTACAGTTATGTCGAATTCTTGAAGGCGCAGGCTCCAACGAGCAAGGCGGCCGGAGGGATCTTTCAAATTGGCTAGCCAGCACAGAGCATGGTGATCGCTCACAACCTTGAATGGTCGTCCGTACAGGTAGGGGCGAAATTTCGACGTGGCCCAAATAATGGCGAGACATTCTTTCTCGGTGGTCGAGTAGTTGGCCTCGGCTTTCGACAGTGAACGGCTAGCGTACGCGATAACCTTCTCCTGTCTGCCATTTTTCTGAACGAGGACCGCTCCTAAGCCCACACTGCTTGCATCGGTATGAACTTCGGTTTCGGCGTTTTCATCAAAGTGCCCGAGCACAGGAGGGGACTGTAAGCGGCGCTTCAGTTCGTTGAAAGCTTCCTCTTGCGGCCTTTCCCATTTAAAAGGCACGTCAGCCTTGGTAAGTTGGGTCAAAGGTTCAGCGATGCGCGAAAAGTTCTTGACGAATCGCCGGTAATAAGCGCATAATCCAAGGAATCTGCGTATAGCCTTCTTGTCATTAGGCTGTGGAAACTCTGCGATAGCAGCCGTCTTCTTGGGGTCTGGGCGAACTCCATCCTTGCTTACGACGTGACCAAGGAACAGCAGCTCCTCGTAAGCGAAGTGGCACTTCTCTCGTTTCAGTGTCAGGCCTGAAGACTTGATCGTTTCCAGCACTATCCGAAGCCTTCTGAGGTGGTCTTCAAAGCTTGAGGAGAAGACAACAACGTCATCTAAGTAGACTAGGCAAATCTGCCATTTCAAGCCTGCGAGCACCGTATCCATTACTCGCTGGAACGTCGCTGGGGCAGAGCAGAGGCCGAATGGCATCACCTTGAACTCGAAGAGTCCGTCTGGCGTGATGAACGCAGTCTTCTCGCGATCTCTTTCGTCGACTTCAATTTGCCAGTAACCGCTCTTCAGGTCCATCGATGAGAAGTACTTAGCGTTGCACAGCCGGTCCAGTGTATCGTCGATGCGGGGGAGGGGGTAGACATCCTTCTTCGTAATGTTGTTCAGGCGGCGGTAATCGACGCAAAAGCGAAGGGTGCCGTCTTTCTTTTTCACTAGGACGACCGGTGCTGCCCAGGGGCTCCTCGATGGCTGGATGACGTCGTCACGAAGCATTTCCTCAACTTGCTTGCGGATAGCTTGGCGTTCTAACGGCGATACGCGGTAGGGGCTCTGTCGCAGTGGTCGTGCGTGTTCGTCTGTGACAATGCGGTGCTTGGCAAGCCGGGTTCGTCGCACATTCGATGCTGATGAGAAGCAATCGGTGTACGTTTGAAGAAGACTGCGTATTTGGTCTTGTCTGCTCCGGGGTAATGCCGGGTTGATGTCGAACGTGGGTTGATGGCCTTGTTCAGATAGTTCTGCAGGTTGGTCGGGTAGGGCAAATACGTCTCTGATGTCTGCCAGCTCGTCGAGGAAAGCGATCGTCGTACCTTTGTTTAGATGCCGGTATTCTTCGGTGAAGTTGGTTAGCAACACCTGGGCTCGGCCATTTCGGATTTCGGCGACTCCCCTCGCGACGCCCAATCCTCGATCCAGGAGTAACTGGGTGTTCCCCTCGATAACACCTTCGGCATTTTCGATGTCTCCAGTACCTATGCCGACGACAACACTTGATCGGGGCGGCACGCTCAATGCTTCATCGAGGACGTTTAAGGCAACGTGATGAGTCGCGCTCGTCGCAACAGGTATGGCTTTTTCCGTGGAAAGCTTGATCGACTTAGATCGAAGGTCGATGATCGCCCGATGTTCGTTCAGGAAGTCCATTCCCAAAATCACGTCCCTCGAGCATTGCTGTAGGATCAGGAAGGTTGTCGCATAGGTTCTCCCATTTACAGTAACTCTCGCGGTGCAGCGTCCTGACGGCGTAATCAGGTTGCCACCTGCGGTGCGGATCACCGGGCCAGCCCAAGTTGTTGTTACCTTCCTGAGTCGGACAGCGAGTGGGCCACTCATGACAGAGTAGTCAGCTCCCGTGTCCACCAAGGCAGTAACCGCGTGACCGTCGACCGTAACTTCAAGGTCACTTGTTCGCGTTCTGGTATTGTACGTTGTCTTCGGTGTCCGATCTCGGCTTCGTCGAGTAGTGAGGCTGCGGTGGGCGTACTGCGACGTTACTTCACTTGGCAGCGGTAAAAGCTTCAAGTCTGGCCGCGTCGTCGTCGGTGTCGTCGTCGTCGGTGTCGTCGGTGTTGTCGTCGTCGGTGTTGTCGTCGTCGGTGTTGTCGTCGTCGGTGTTGTCGTCGTCGGTGTTGTCGTCGTCGGTGATGTCGTCGTCGGTGATGTCGTCGTCGGTGTTGTCGTCGTCGGTGTTGTCGTCGTCGGTGTTGTCGTCGTAGTTGAGGCATGGTCTTGAGTACTCGTCGATGGAGGATCTTTGTCATTGCGCTTAGAAGCAACCTCACCTCCAGAGGCTGCTTTATTTAGTTTAACCTTCGGGGGCTGGGGGAGCGTTCACGCATGGCATAACCTCGGCTAGGAGAAACAAAGCACGGGGACGATGGCGACGGGGAACGTGACGGGCGGCTCGGCGATGAGTATTCTTCCCGACGCAAAAACTCCTCGATTTCGGCTGGTCGCTGGCCGGGTCGGGGTCGTGGAGCGTCGTAAGAGAACCCTCGGATGCCCAGTCTTCTGTATGGGCAGTGCCGGAGGACGTGACCGGCTTCGCCACAGTGGAAGCATAGTGGGCGGCGCTGGTCGGGAGTTCTCCACTCGTCGCATTTCCTCGGCTGCGCGCGTCGCTCGTAGAACGGGCGGGTTGGGGCGGGTGGGCGGCGGTCCAACGCAGCTGGCTGAGGGCGATAGGGGCTTGGGTCCCGTCGTCGAGGTGCAGGACGGCGCACAGCTGCGGCGTAAGTCATGGCTGGGGGCTGCGGAGGCTGCGTGGGTGTCGGCGTCACACCCAAGGCCTGTTGAACTTCGTCCCGGATTACGTCAGTAAGTGATGTAACCTGCGGCTGCGTTCCATTTAGCAGCAATCGTCGGAGCTCTTCTCGTACAACTTGGCGTATAACCTCCCGCAGGTTATTGTTGTTAGCGGCGTCCAGGCAGTTTGCTGAAAATACGCGCTGCTGGCGCTCATATTGGCGGGCTCGGGCGTCAAGAGTTTTTTCCATCGTGGAGGCCTCTTCTATGAATTCCGCCACGGTTTTCGGTGGGTTCCGTACAAGGCCGGCAAAGAGTTGTTCTTTAACTCCTCGCAGAAGCAGCTTGACCTTTTCTTCTTCCTTCATGTTCGAGTCGGCACGCCGGAAGAGACGCTTCATCTCCTCAGTGTACACTGCAACGGTCTCGTTTGGGTGTTGTATGCGAGACTGTAGCAGCTGCTGGGCTCTCTCTTTTCGCACGACGTTCGTGAAGGTCTTTAGAAGCTGCTCCTTGAAGGTTTCCCAGTTCGTGAGGTTAGCTTCCTCATTCTCAAACCAGACTTTTGCTGGTCCCTCCAAGGCGAAGAACACGTACCTAAGTTTCGTGGCATCGTCCCAGTTGTTGAAGATAGCCACACGGTCGAACTGCTCCAGCCATTCTTCGGGGTCGGCGCCAGGCGAAGCGTCGAAGGTTGGTGGCACCCGGGGCTGCTGAAGAATGATTGGAGTCATCGCCTGGGGCAAGCTCATGGTAGATGTTGCTGCTGGCTTTCGCTTCCGGGTAGGGTCCGGCAGAATCCCGAACTCAGGTTCGTCCCCTTGCAGGCGTCGGCTTGCGCGGTGGACTGGACTCAGGTCCTGCGGTAGATGACTCAAAGGGCTGGCGTCACGACTTGTAGGGGGTGTCCGGAACATGGGAGGCTACCCCGCACCTCCACCAGATGTCACGTTGTAGTGACGGCAGTCCAGTGGTCAGGAAGACACCAGCCAGTCTTGGAAAGGAAGCTCTTTATTTGGGCTGACTTGCGCCCGCAAAATAACTGAATCACTCGGCGGCGGCGTAAGCAACAAACGTGCTCGTCGGTCGTCGAACTACGAATGCCCGCCGCTCGCGGCATCGCTCAATTTAAAGGCGGCAAGGAAACTTCCAGATAACAGGACAAGATTATCTACAGTAATCTAGAAAAACCTAGATGCAGCCTTTCATGGCTGCGATCAATCGAGATTAGTCTGGTCACTTCTCGCGCCACGAACAAAAGTGATAGCAACCCTTTCCTGCAGCCTTGAGCGTGAACGAACAAACATTACAATGATACGTGGCAATATATAACCATTGCACAGCTCTCATAGTTCTCCATAAAGTCGGCAACAAAATTCCAATAAGGAAAGGTGTCCGGCAGGGAGACACGATCTTGCCTATGCTATTAACTGCCTGTGTACAGGAGGTATTCCGCGGTCTGAAAGAGAAAAGCTGGGGGTAAAAGTTAATGGAGAATACCTAAGTAATTTGCGATTCGCTGGTGACATTGCCTTGCTAAGCCACTCAGGACATAAACTGCAAAGCACGATCAATTAATTAGGCAGGCCGAGCAGAGCGGTGAGGCTAAAATTAAATGCAGAAAACCAAAGTAATATTCAACAGACTAGGAAGAGAGCAGCAGTTCGGTGCTGGAAGTAGTAAGAGAATATGTCTATTTAGTGTAAGTAGTGACAGCTGATCCGGATCATGAGAGCGAAACAACTAGAAGAATAAAAATGGGGTGGAGCGCATATGGCAGGTTCTCACAGATGATGAATGGCAGTTTACCATTATCCCTCAAGTGAAAACTATACAACAGCTGGATCTTACTTGTTCTCACCAATGGGGCAGAAACGTGGAGGCTAACAAAGAGGGTTCAGCTTAAGTTAAGGAGAGCGCAGCAAGCTATGGAAAGAAAAATAATAGGTATAACGTTAAGAGATCGGAAGCGGGCGGAGGGGTGAGAGAGCAAACGCTGGTTAATGATATCCTAGTTGAAATCAAAAGGAAGAAGTGGGCTTGGGCAGGGCATGTAATGCGAAGGCAAGATAACCGCTGGTCCTTAGGGGTGACTGAGTGGATTCCAAGAGAAGGCAAGCGTAGCTGGGGGCGCAGAAATTTATATGGGTGGATGAGACTAAGAAATTGCCGGTAATACAGTGGCCGCAACTGGCGAAGGAAAGTGCTAATTGGAGAGACATGGGAGAGGCCTTTGTCCTGCAGTGAGCGTAATCAGCCTGATGATGATAATGATGATTATAGGCATGAAGAACTTTTTCCAAGATGGTGTAGAGGAAAGCCTTGCCGTGGTCTCTGGGGAGAACACGAAGGGTTCCGTGGCGCAAAAGAATGGCGCGCAAACAAAATGGACTAAGCCTGCAGCGGAGCCTCGGAGAAAGGTATCAAATGGAAGCAGGGAGTCCCAGTTGCTACGATTAGGTTGAATTCTGCATTCAGTACCATTCCTTGACGTTACTAGATGTTTTCTTTACCAACAATCATGACTGAAAGCTTAATCGGTTGTCGTAAGCGCACTATAAGTGCCCACTTTCTGACACCATAACTAATCCCTTGTAATAAGGGAGTAATTACCCATTGGCATTGTAGCGCCACCGCTTCGGCACGCGGAAGACGACGAAGCGGTGGACACGCGCAGGAGAACGCTCTGGACTTCGGCCTCGCCGGACGCTGCCGCTGCTGCTCTGTCGCTACCTCTTCTAAGGCAGCCTCAAATAAACGTGGCCGTGGTCGCCTCCTGGGCGACCTCAACACTGGCCTCCACAGCATCAACCCAAGCGCAGCCATACGGCTGCAAAGGAAAGGTAGAGCGACTACTCTGGTGAAGCGGTGGTCCCGGGTTCGAACCCCGGACCAGGACGAATTTTTCTTTAACTACGATGTTTCTGAGAAAGCTGTATAGCTTTCCTTTGTAGCCGTATGGCTGCGCTTGGGTGGACGTCAATGAGTAATTACTCCCTTATTACAAATCTACTCCACCTTGG
Organism: Amblyomma mixtum; assembly: GCF_055824585.1. NCBI lineage: Eukaryota > Metazoa > Arthropoda > Arachnida > Ixodida > Ixodidae > Amblyomma > Amblyomma mixtum. The sequence goes on along the minus strand of NC_143021.1, from coordinate 152,534,282 downwards.
GGGATTCCCCTAAACATTTGGTCAACTAAGCCCTTACTCGAATCTCACGCTCATAGCACCACATGATATTCACGTAAGAATTAGAGAGAATTATTTCAGTCTACATACACAAATACACATACAGTCTATATTCGCGAGCAAGCAGTACTCATGGTTCAAGCTGGGTGCAATATTTAGGTCCAACGACACTTTACAGCGCGTTCTTAGGCCAAATGATGCCAATGAAGTTTTTAGAACTTTCGACCCAGTTGAAATACCAATTTAACTGTACTTGACCTTAAAGTTAAGTATTAATTTTTTGCATGATATTTTTCCGAGACAATTACAGGCTGGAAAGGTAAAGAATTTGCATGGAGGCGGTGACAAAAGCGAACTCTCTAACTATAGAGCTATTTCAATTTTGTAACTTTTTTATAAAGGTCGGAAAAAAAGTATTGCGTTCTTGGGTGAAGAACACCAAGTAATCACAAACGCACAAAAGGGCGCTCTATCGAGACGGCTATCTTCACACAGAAGGAAATAATATGTGACGTGTGTGAGCAAGAAATATGCGCCTTAGGCATAATTATAGACTTTTTCAAGGTCTTAGACACCACTAAGAATAATAAACTTTTATTAAATTGAAATCATTACGGCTTCCAGGCCATTTTCCTTCAGTTGTTAAAATCCTATCTTTAATGTAGCCTCCAGCAGTATGTTATCAATAATCATTTGCCCGATCTGATAACCGTTTGCGCAGGAGGAGTACTTCAGCCTTGAGACATACTGTCCGAACGAAGCCCCTTCTTTACGGACTATAGAGTAAATTATTTCTCCTAAAAAAGACTTCCCAAGAAAACAATGCATGGAAAGACGTAGTTTCGACCACCTCTGTTTTTTCCACTTACTCCTAAACCTTACTTTTCTAACAAATCCTCAGAGCGGATCCCGGCACAAAAAACCCTTTATTGAAGCAAGACACTTCATTTCATTGTCTCGTTTCTAAGAACTAAGAATGGCTTTTCAGCCACATTTAGGTAACTACGCGCCTCAGTGTTCCTTTGTATTGCATTTAACAAGTCCACTTTTATTCTTCTGACACACAGCCTGCACTGGCGCTTCCGAATTTCAGAGCCTCTTTATCTCATTCTGTTGAATTTGTTTTCACTGCGGCACGTGGTATTTTACTGGCCTGCGTCTCAAACAATCCACGCGATCCATCGTAGATTTCCGCAGAATATTTTACTTTTGGGCCTGTTACACTTCCTTTTCATGCCTTTGTTGGGTTTTGTCCACGAGCTAAGGACATGAAGCCTCCAGTGGGGTATATGCGACCAACAGCATTTCTTTATGCTTGCTTAGTGAAAGGCGGAGGAGAACGGTTGCGTTTGACGGGTGGTCAAGCTCGAAAATTTGCAGTACCACAATTACCACGATGCTCCTCTTCGAATATAAAACTAAGTCATGTCATGGAAACCATATTGTTAAACCTTAGGCGTTGCGATTCTTGCAGATTTTGATTTGTGTGTCGAGGTGTCCAGTAACGCAGTAAACACAAACTAAACAAACGACGTGCAAAGAGGCATTGACGGATTAGAAATAACAGCGCTTTTTGAAGACGGGACTGAGGACGAGACTGACTCCTACGCCTCGTTCTCTGTCGCGTTTTCAAACAACGCAGTGATTTCTTTTCCGTGAATGAGTACCCAGAAAGTCCGTATTCTCCTCTTCTGATATAAATTCTCCACAACAGTGCCTTAGTGTTCCCTTAAGAGCGATAGCTATGGGAGCCTCAAGTGTTTACATCTGTGTGCCCTGTAAACGTTTTGATTAAGAAAATAAAATAACTTTATTTTTACCCGTCAAGGAATCACAGGGCATTAAATACTTGAATCCTCACCACCGTCTTCTTCATACCCGTTCCGCAGGACGGGATCGCTTGGTACCCAGTAGTGTCCAGGAAGATGGGTGACTTGCTTTTGGTCGTCTTCTTGCTGGCTGGCCATGAAAGGCTGCCAGGACTCTATATTCTTCTCTGGTTCGTTGTAGCTAGGGCATGTCCACACTATATGGATCATGTCTACAATTCCGTTGCAGGGTTTACACCTCGGGTCATGGATCGCCAGATGCCATCTCCTTAGTGCTAGTGGGTTGGGAAAAACCCCCCACCTGTAACTTCCTCCATAAGACATGTTCCTTTTTCCTGAGGCCTTTGTTTGCTCGATGTAGTGTCTGTCTTCCGGATCTGTAATGGCTAAGAATATCTCGGTACCTTTTCAGCTCTTCATCCGTCTGAAGAGGCTCCCTCCTCGACGAGACCGCACTGTGTGTGTCCTCGGGCCAATGTATGCGCTATCTCGTCTCATCCCAGGCCCTTGTGGGCCTTACTCCAGATTAGATTCCGACCAGCCGCCAGAATTTTGACTGCTTCGGGAGACACCCTGCCTGCGATGCAGTTTACGATTTGGAATCAGTTATAATCACCCTGACATTAGCGACTTCGCTGGCCCTAAGTCAACAAACGGTAACAAGATTCAATGCAAACATCTGCGGATGTTTCCTTCCCGGAAACATCCCTTTTAAGACGCAAGCAGCGCCATCTGCCTCATGCGTTTTCCAACATTATAGTTTTTGAAGCGGAAGCTTCCCTACGTGGCTTCGTGCCGCGATGGCCGGGTGAATAGTTTTGAGCTTTAGCTGAGTAAGAGGTCAAACCATGAAAAAGTGAAAAAGAAATTGAATCAATATCCATGACTGGGACTTGAAACCGCGGCTCACCGAGACCACTAGACTATGGTCTTTTTTTTCTTTCATGGTATCTATTCTGCATTGTTATGCACAGAAGTGATATATATACAGATATATGTGTGTGTATATACACAAAAAAAAAGAACTATTACCAGAGCCCCAAGGTAGGCGCTACGTGGCATAAACATGATAAACAACCTAAGAGACCTAAAAGATTAAGCAAACAAGGCCGCCATAAAAGGCCGGCAAAAATATACAGCGCATCAGAGAGGAAACCAATCCGGTAAAAAGTCCAGTTCTTTGTAAATGTCCGTTACCTACCGCAACCTTCGGGTAAAATGAATTCTGGGCGAAACAACTGGTTCAACGTTGCGGTCTTTGCGTGCGCGTTTTCCAAAGGCTAAGAAGTCCAATCAGTAGAATCATACCATAGGGTTTCAGTCAGGTTGGTAAACAGCAAGGTAGCGCACACTGTAGGAATTTAGGAGAAAATCTTTCTGTAGCGTCCTCTGCAACACATCCCAAAACAAAATCGCGTCTTTGCAGTCTATAAAACAATGTTCAGTTGTTTCAGGCACATTGCACAAGCGCCAGTTTACAGAAGACACAAAAATGCTTTTCCTTTTGAGCGACATTTTCACAGGTAGAGTTGCGGTCTGTAATTTATCGAAAAATGTTTTACTGCAAGGAGAAATTGGCATTTTACGCACTCGCTTTAAAACAATGAACCATGAGCCCACAGTAGACGGAACGATACCGTGGGGGCGGGAAGAGACTCGTTATCAAATCCCTGTAGAAATTTTTGCCCGATCCAAATATAAGCACTCATTTTAGTAATACAAAAGCTTTTAGCGAAAAACGACTAAGAAAGGACGGGGACAGAACAAAGACACAAAGGAGCGCTTTTTTTGCCAGAAGAAACAGCCATTTTATACACTGCTTCCAATACAGAATCTGCTCACATTTCGAAGACTGCGTACATGCGCACACGCCAGGCGACGCTGTTGATCACACATCTTGTAAGATAATCCTATCTAAAAACTTGTACTCGTTAGAGTGCAACTTCACCGAGGGGCTGCTGACACACAAAGATCCCTTCTTCCTGATGTGGAACGCCTCTGTCACCACCCGAGAGGCCTCATCATTGCCTCTTCCGATAACCCGTGTATGTTTTAGCAATGACACGCATGTCCCTGTTCTTTCCCCGTCTTGTCTTAGTCGTTTTGCGCTAAAAGCTTTTGTATTACCAAGATGAACAAACTCGCCCAGCAGAACGTGTTACTCAAGTACTCATTTGAAAACCTAATTGTCAAAAATCCACGGAGGCATAAACTTCCTGCATAAAGCCTAGTAATGGTGACATTTAGAAAAATTTCACGAAGCTACTAAGTTGAAAAGTAGAGTCATGAAGATGACCTGCAAGAATGCTCTAATAATCTAATGTGCAAAATCACGAAAAAGAGAAGAAACGGGCAACCAACTCTCTCACACACAGGTGCTCTTGGCGCAGTCCTCCTGCACAAACAGGCCTGATAAGGTTATCACGCTGCTTGGGCGATAATTTTGAAGACGAAATAAACGTCGCAAATATACGAAGGAAACCCTCAATGTAATGTCTGGCGCTGTGAAGTACCTGAAGTACGTAACAAATTCTTTTTGTCCGAAAGGTGTTCCAAGCCTGCACCCGACCAAAAATTGAAAGCCGATGCGGGACAAACGTCTAAGCATAACGCTCAACGGCCGCAACTTGCTCTCTCTAGTAATGCCAACTGGATTTAAAAGCATGAAATAGGACACCAAGATATTTAGGAGGCACAAAAGAACATTCTATTCCATCGTACAGGGACAGAGCTTTGCCCCATGATCCAAACCATAGGCCAGTACTTTTGGAGTGATTCACCTAAGCACCAGAAACGATACCAAACCGATCTATCGTGGACAACACATTATCAATGCTGGCTTGTGTGATGTGCACACTACAGTGGTGAGGGATTTTTGGAACGCGGCGAGTCGGCAGTGGTGCGTCGGACAGCGGAGCGCCGTACGTGCCAGCCCCGCGTTGCGCGTGGGCGCGTGCGAGTGGTGGGCGCGAGGCAGGCACGAGCAGCGTAGAGCTACGTGTCAGCAAACCGAGGTGTTGAGGAAGACACCTCAGCACAAGTCTGGTCGTTCAAGCGTGGAAGTGGCAGCGGTCGGACGTTGGATCCGAGCTGCCGGTGGCTTCCCTTCAATCATCGACGCAAGATCATTAAGCCTCATTCAAGCGTGTAGGTGGCAGCCGTCAGACTTCGGGTCTGTGCTGCCGTGGACCTCCCTTGAATTAACGACGCAGGCTTACTGCGATCGCCACTTTGCTGCCACGGCTTCCTGGGATAGGCTGCACAAGCCTACGGTGTTTGCGGAACGCCGTCGACAGAACCTGGCTACAGTTTTCCTGCTGCAGCTACTTAGTTCTTGGGGGCGGCTGACAGGAGTTCGTCAGCGTCTCTCGTTTCCTCTCCGTTCCTCATCTCCTGGCTCTCTACAACCGCCTCCCTGAACGCGGCGCCGGCGACGCATCGCAACTCGCCAACCCGCGTCTGTGTTGCCTGCAAGGCATTCCCGCACCATCTGGGACGCTTTGTACCCGGTGAACTCTCTCCTTTTTATCTGTTGTGTTTTACGCGTTCCTAGCGTGTGTTTCCCTTAGTGTTTTCGTTCCTTTCATTGGCTCCATTCTTTTAAAATATAAACACGGCTTCGTTTTGTTTTGTTTGATTTCTGTGTTCTTTTCTTCGAACCTGCACGCGAAAGCGTTCCCCTCCAGCAGTCGGGGACGCGTCCACCCGATTCGCGACAATTTGGCGTCGGCACGACAGGACGAAGCCGTGTTTTTCTTTTCTTTCGTGAGTCTGTAAAGATAGACGATGGCAACACTAAAGGAGTTGGTTGAATTAGACGAAAAGATAGGGTTGAGAGATTCCGAGCTGCGTTCGTGGGTTTCCACGGAGCAGGAGAAGGAACGCGCTGCACGTGAAGCCGAACGCGAGCATGCAAAGTCGCTGGCAGAGGCTGAAGAGCAGAGATTGCAGCTGCAATTATGGCTTGCAGAAGCTGGTGGGGGTAATCGAAAACCTGCACCAGGGCCCTCAGCAGCGGTTAGCCCACGCAAGTTGATCCCGCCTTTCGACGATCGCAGAGATGACTTGGATTCTTACCTGAAACGTTTTGAACGTATCCCAGAAGGGCACAGCTGGCCTAAGGAAAAATCGGCTACAGCACTCAGTATGTGTTTGACTGGGGAGGCTCTCCGTGTATTCGGTAGGTTGTCTCCAGCAGATTTTATGGACTACGATAAGGCAAAGCTAGCTCCAACATTTTTGGTTCACAGCAGAGGGTTATCGCGAAAGGTTTCGTGAGAGTAAGCCGCTAGATAAAGAAACAGGGAAGTAATACGCAGCGCTTGCTAAGTCTTTTCGATCGATGGGTCGAGGTGTCGGGAACGGCCACGACGTACAATTATCTACGTGACCTGGTGGTGGCCGAACAGTTCATGAGGAACTGCCAAACTCGTCTAGCGATTTTCCTGCGAGAAAGAGATTGCAAGACGCGGAACAAAATGGCTGAGGCAGCAGACAGCTTTCTAGATGCCTAGAGGCCCAGCGGCAAAGAAACTTGTGTTTGTTCAAAGATCCGTTCGAGATGGGCATTCCGAAAGAGCAGGATGCTCCATCAAATAGACAGTCAGTAAGGTGCCTCCTTTGTAATCGTTTAGGACATAAGGCTGCGGACTGTCGCTCAAAGCCAAAACAGCTTTATTGCGTTTATTGCCGGGAAATAGGGCATGAAGTAAGTTCTTGCTCAAGAAAGCAAGAAAATAAAAACCAGTTGTCATGTTGTATCCAGCCAGAGTGTTGCGCTCGAAGCGATGTCCACAACGGCAGGTATGCTTGAACCACCTGAGGATAAGGTGGTTGTCGGGCTTGTCCGGGAAAATCTTTCAGACGCACAACACATGCCTCTCTTAGAGGGAGAGCTCCGTGGCCTACCCGTACGTGTTTTACGGGACACGGGGAGCAATACGGTGGTTGTGCGGAGGGCCCTAATTCCTGACTCAGCTCTCACCGGCTCGAGATCTACGGTATTCCTCATTGATCGTAGTAGTTTGGAAGTTCCCGAGGCAGAAGTCTATATCGCTTCCCCTTATTTCACTGGGACGGCTCTGGTGCAGTGCATGGAGACCCCATTATACGATGTCATAATTGGAAGTATACCAGAGGCCCGTGAGCCGTCAAATCCAGATATTAATTGGAAAAAATCAACGCCCGTAGCTAAAATACGTCCTGGCATATTCAATGATAGAGGATGATGCCCAGTGTACATACAGTGCTACTATTCGGTGTTTGTAATCTGTGCAAATGCATTGTAGTAGAGGTTGTGCTTTGTTTTCTTCTTTCGTTCTCAGGTTATGGATTGTTCAGTGTGTACATATTCACTTGTATGGTATAGACGTGTTTAAAATTTATCTCTGATGTTTCGCATAGTTTTCATTTCGCGTTTGCCAGATGTATAGTGTTTGACCCCATGTGTTGACCCCTGTGTGCGCGTTTCCATCTGCCTCCATCTGTGACTGTGTACAGTGTCTTCGTGGACTTCGGCGAAATATAACTTGTCTATTTACTACATGAACAGAAGTGTTGTGTGCACCGACGGCAGTTTTTTCCTGCGAAAAAACTTTTCCGAAGGGGGGGCATATGTGATGTGCACACCACACTGGTGAGAGATTTTTGGAACGCGGCGTGTCGGCAGTGGTGCGTCGGACAGCGGAGCGCCGTACGTGCCAGCCCCGCGTTGCGCGTGGGCGCGTGCGAGTGGTGGGCGCGAGGCAGGCCCGAGCAGCGTAGAGCTACGTGTCAGCAAACCGAGGTGTTGAGGAAGACACCTCAGCACAAGTCTGGTCGTTCAAGCGTGGAAGTGGCAGCGGTCGGACGTTGGATCCGAGCTGCCGGTGGCTTCCCTTCAATCATCGATGCAAGATCATTAAGCCTCATTCAAGCGTGGAGGTGGCAGCCGTCAGACTTCGGGTCTGTGCTGCCGTGGATCTCCCTTGAATTAACGACGCAGGCCTACTGCGATCGCTACTTTGCTGCCACGGCTTCCTGGGATAGGCTGCACAAGCCTACGGTGTTTGCGAAACGCCGTCGACAGAACCTGGGTACAGTTTTCCTGCTGCAGCTACTTAGTTCTTAAAGGCGGCTGACAGGAGTTCGTCAGCGTCTCCCGTTTCCTCTCCGTTCCTCATCTCCTGGCTCTCTACAACCGCCTCCATGAACGCGGCTCCGGCGACGCATCGCGAATCGCCAACCCGCGTCTGTGTCGCCTGCAAGGCCTTCCCGCACCACCTGGGACGCTTTGTAGCCATTGAACTCTCTCCTTTTTATCTGTTGTGTTTTACGCGTTCCTAGTGTGTGTTTTCCTTAGTGTTTTCTTTCGTTCCTTTCATTGGCTCCTTTCTTTTAAAATATAAACACGGCTTCGTTTTGTTTTGTTTGATTTCTGTGTTCCTTTCTTCGAACCTGCACGCAAAGCGTTCCCCTCAAGCAGTAGGGGACGCGTCCACCCGATTTGCGACAGCTTGTCAATGCAAAAAAATGCAAGATTTTTAGCATATGCCAGCAATTTGACTTCATACGCAAAATAGGGATCCCATGGATGTTACTGTTACTCAAAACACTCAAACAAACCGGTTCCAGGTAAAGAGCAAAAAGCAGAGGAGACATCCGGCAGCCTTGCTTCAAGGTAGAGCAGATTGACAAGCGGTTCCAGAGCTGGCCATTAATGATTAATCGTGTTGAACACTTGCTGTAGCAAAGTTGCCCCCCTTAAGTACAGTAGACTATCGCCGCAACCCACACACCTCGTGGTAAACTGCATCACACTATAGCGCTGTGCATTGGAGAGAGCGTCGTGTTCATCAGCTTCCAACTCCTCTGTCCCGTGGCATTGCCTGCTCGAATTCGTCTTCTACGCTGCAAAAATCCGTGCTTTCGCTCCGATTCGAATGTATTAAACATTCTTTCTAGTTTTAAGGAAATGAAGTACGCATAACTGGCTCCCTGGATCAGTGGAACCTCAATCGCGCTTCTAGGTACGTTGGGCGCAGAGAGAGAGAGATGTCGGCTGCATGCCTTAGCGCTGACAACGTTGTGGCAGACACGCGGCACTGCTCCAATAGGCCGCCGCGTTCATTGGGCGAGCAAATTCTCGCGATCAACCATTGACTGTCACCAGCTAGGGTGGCAGGGTTGGCGTGCTGCCCATCCAGTTTCCGGAACGCGCTCAACGTTACAGACGCCATAGCTTTTGCTCTCAAACAGGGTTCAAGAGTAGTTGAACCGCACCTAAATTTTTTTTGATACTGTTGACCCTCGCTTGACGATCGTTACACGGAGAGTTTGGAATGCAATGTACAGCCGGCCAAACCTTTAGCTGGCGTGTGCAACGGCCAATGTTTTTGTGCTACTGCGCTTTTGGAGGATGGGAACTTGTGTAAAGCTCAATGTTAAGCACGGGCTTAGTGAGCCTGTGGTTAAATTTGATATTTTCGCAAGTTTGCTCCATCACAAGCTACAGATGCACGAAAAACGCAGCCGTGCGCACTCCAGCTAAAGATTGGGCCGGCTCTATGAGCAGAGAACGTTCATAACTCATAACGTCAATTTGTACGCCCTCGACACAAAATATCGATTGAACGTTCCAACTTGCGCACGTTCCATTGCTCGACAACTTCAACAGGCAAAGCATTCCAAATTTCGATCACACCAGGAAAAAAAAAAGAGGGAGAAAAACATAAACACGTGACTTGTAATGATTTATTGATCTAGTGTGGTTCGTTCTCGCGGTCCGTTTTGCCAGGGACAGATCATATATAGCTGTTTTTTTACCTTGAATGGCCCTTGCATTCTTTGAAAGAAAAGCTTTAGTCTGAAATTTTGCCTCCGATTTTCAAGTGACTCGATACCTCATGAATTTAGCCTTTCCATCAATGAGTCCCTTCTTCTATATAAAATAAAACGAGCGGCCATTCTTTGCATTCGTTCCGGTTCATCTTTCAAAACATTTGGTGCGTGCTCCAGACAACACAAGCGTACTCCTGTTGAGTACTCATTGTTGATGTCTTTATGCCACTGCAGACTATGTGTAGTTGAGGCTTCTAAATACTTGAAGGTATCCACAATTTTTGGATTATTTTTTTTCCAACAATATAAGGAAATTATCGCAAAATCTTTGTATTAGTTATATGCGTGAAAGTTGATTTTGTGTAATTATTTGCCATGCCCCATTTTTCGCACCAGAGATGCAGGAAATGACGGACTCGTCATTTCCGGGAAGTCAGCGTGTGGTGTTTGATAATAAATTAAGCAGTCGTCAGCAAGAAGCTTTAATTCTAAAGGAGGCGCGAAAACCTCGTTCATATCATTAATATAAATTAGGAAAAATAATGAAGCTAGAACAGACCCTTGAAGAATGCCAGAAAACACTTCTAACGCAGAAGAGAAACAATCATCCGCACGCACAACCTGCCTGCGATTGTAAAACAGGCTTCAATCGACTTCAGAACAGTTTCGCTAATTCCCGCTATATGCAATTTGAACAGTAATTTACTGTGTGGAACATTGTCAAATGCTTGTGCGAAATCTACGCAAATGACTTCTATTTGTTCTTGGGAATCTACGGCTGAACTAGAATCATGTATCTTCTGTATGAACTGTGTTACGGTAGGTAGCCCTTTTCGGAACTCGCGCAGATGCTGACAAAAGATCGTGCTATCCTCGAGAAAAGTTAGTATATGTTTACTTATGATATTTTCTAAGAGTTTGCAGCTGACACTTGTCAGCAAAATTGGGTGATAAATATTTGCGAGTAATCCGTTTCCGCTTTTGAACACAGGTGCTACTACTGCTCAAAGCCAGTCCTGTCGCACCGACTGAGTGTGTTGAAACTTTGTAGAGATTATAGCAAAAAAAAATGATATTGTTTCGAGGTGGCAAGCCTAGGAAAAGGACGACATGATGACAGATGATAATATGATTTAATGGATGTGGGCCTAGCGCAAGCGCTCCGTCCCGCGCCACTGCCCTCTTCTTCTTTGTAACATGACCCGGGTCCACCGAGCGATCGTCCCGATCGATTACTTAAATTTTCAATGATGAGGTGGCGATGACCATGACCACAAAGGATAGAAGAAGATGAAAGGCTTGCCACGAAGATGAACGAGATGATCTGGTGAACTGTTGTCCCTGGAGCTTCAGGTCCAGCGGTCGGTCGCCACAGCCGAAGGTCAGGGGTTAAGGACTCGCCGGACAGCTTGGGCGGGGGTTCCGTCTTGATTCGGGTAGTCATCGGGTCATGCTGCGTCTGGTCCTGGTCGTCGTGTCTTGTGGTCGGGGCTGGGTACGGGGCGGGGGAAAGCGGCTGGTCGGTTCTGGTCAAGTCGGGCTTGGGTTGAGTCGGCGGCGGAGTCCAGGTTTCTTCGGCCGACGACGAAGGCGGGCAGAAGGTGGCGATGCTCCAGGGACCAGGAGGACGATGAGGAACCCGCATCTCACACCAAATGCTACCAGGTGGCAAGCCAAGGAAAAGGACGACATCATGACAGATGATAATATGAGTTAATGGCTGTGGGCCTAGCGCGAGCGCTCCGTCCCGCACCACTGCCCTCTTGTTCTTTGTAAGAGTATCCACTGCGTATTGCTTTAAAAACGGTTGATATTGCCACGTATCATTGTAGTGTTTGTTCGTTCACGCTCAAGGCTGCAGGAAAGGGCTGTTATCATTTTTGTTCCTGACGCGAGAAGCGACCGGACTAATCTCGATTGTTCACAGCCATGAACAGCTTCGCCTACGTGTTTCTAGATTACTCTAGATGATCTCGACCTGTTATCTCGAAGTTTCCTAGCCGGCTTTAAATTGAACGATGCCACGAGCAGCGGGCATTCGTAGTTCGACGATTGACAAGCACGCTTGTTGCTTACGCCGCCACCGAGTGATTCAGTTATTTTGCGGGCGCAAGTCAGCCCAAATAAAGAGCTTCGTTTGCAAGTCTTTCTGGTGTCTTCCTGACCGCTGGACTGCCGTCACTACAACGTGACATCTGATGGAGGTGCGGGGTAGCCTCCCATGTTCCGGACACACCCTACAAGCCGTGACGCCAGCCCTCTGAGTCATCAACCGCAGGACCTGAGTCCAGTCCACCGCGCTAGCCGACGCCTTCAAGGGGACGCACCAGAGTTCGGGAATCTGCCGGACCCTACCCGGAAGCGGAAGCCAGCCGCAACGTCTACCATGAGCTTGCCCCAGACGACGACTCCAATCATTCTTCACCAGCCCCGGGTACCACCAACCTTCGACGCTTCGCCTGGCGCCGACCCCGAAGAATGGCTGGAGCAGTTCGACCGTGTTGCTATCTTCAACAACTGGGACGATGCCAGGAAACTTAGGTACGTCTTCTTTGCCCTGGAGGGACCAGCAAGAGTCTGGTTTGAGAATGAGGAAGCCAGCCTCGCGAATTGGGAAACCTTCAAAGAGCAGATTCTCAAGACTTTCACAAACGTCGTGAGAAAGGAGAGAGCCCAGCAGCTGCTACAGCCTCGCATACAACACCCAAACGAGACCGTTGCAGTGTACACTGAGGAGATGAAGCGTCTCTTCCGGCGTGCCGACTCGAACATGAAGGAAGAAGAAAAGGTCAAGCTGCTTATGCGAGGAGTTAAAGAACAACTCTTTGCCGGCCTCGTACGGAACCCACCGAAAACCGTGGCGGAATTCATAGAAGAGGCCTCCACGATGGAAAAAACTCTTGACGCCCGGGCCCGCCAATATGAGCGCCAGCAGTGCATTTTTTCAGCAAACTGCCTGGACGCCGCTAACAACGATAACCTGCGGGAGGTTATACGCCAAGTTGTACGAGAAGAGCTCCGACGATTGCTGCCAAATGGAACGCAGCCGCAGGTTACATCACTTACTGACGTAATCCGGGACGAGGTTCAACAGGCCTTGGGTGTGACGCCGACACCCACGCAGCCTCTGCAGCCCCCAGCCATGACTTACGCCGCAGCTGTGCGCCGTCCTGCGCCTCGACGACGGGACCCAAGCCCCTATCGCCCTCAGCCAGCTGCGTTGGACCGCCGCCCACTCGCCCCAACCCGCCCGTCCTACGAGCGACGCGCGCAGCCGAGGAAATGCGACGAGTGGAGAACTCCCGACCAGCGCCGCCCACTATGCTTCCACTGTGGCGAAGCCGGTCACGTCCTCCGGCACTGCCCATACAGAAGACTGGGCATCCGAGGGTTCTCTTACGACGCTCCACGACCCCGACCCGGCCAGCGACCAGCCGAAATCGAGGAGTTTTTACGTCGGGAAGAATACTCATCGCCGAGCCGCCTATCACGTTCCCCGTCGCCATCGTCCCCGCGCTTTGTATCCCCTAGCCGAGGTTACGCCGTGCGTGGACGCTCCCCCAGCCCCCGAAGGTTAAACTAAATAAAGCAGCCTCTGGAGGTGAGGTTGCTTCTAAGCGCAATGACAAAGATCCTCCATCGACGAGTACTCAAGACCATGCCTCAACTACGACGACAACACCGACGACGACGACACCGAGGACGACGACAACGACGACGACGACACCGACGACGACGACACCGACGACGACGACGCGGCCAGACTTGAAGCTTTTACCGCTGCCCAGTGAAGTAACGTCGCAGTTCGCCGACCGCAGCCTCACTACTCGACGAAGCCGAGATCGGACACCGAAGACAACGTACAATACGAGAACGCGAACAAGTGACCTTGAAGTTACGGTTGACGGTCACGCGGTTACTGTCTTGGTGGACACGGGAGCTGACTACTCTGTCATGAGTGGCCCACTCGCTGTCCGACTCAGAAAGGTAACAACAACCTCGGATGGCCCGCTGATCCGCACCGCAGGTGGCAACCTGATTACGCCGTCAGGGCGCTGCACCGCGAGAGTTGCTGTAAATGGGAGAACTTATGCGACAACCTTCCTGATCCTACAGCAATGCTCTAGAGACGTGATTTTTGGAATGGACTTCCTGAACGAACATCGGGCGATCATCGACCTTCGATCTAAGTCGATCAAGCTTTCCACGGAAAAAGCCATACCTGTTGCGACGGGCGCGACTCATCACGTTGCCTTAAACGTCCTCGATGAAGCATTGAGCGTGCCGCCCCGATCAAGTGTTCTCGTCGGCATAGGTACTGGAGACATCGAAAATGCCGAAGGCGTTACCGAGGGGAACACACAGTTACTCCTGGATCGAGGATTGGGCGTCGCGAGGGGAGTCGCCGAAATCCGAAATGGCCAAGCCCAGGTGTTGCTAACCAACTTCACGGAAGAATACCGGCATCTAAACAAAGGTACGACGATCGCTTTCCTCGACGAGCTGGCAGACATCAGAGACGTATTTGCCCTACCCGACCAACCCGCAGAACCATCTGACCAAGGCCATCAACCCACGTTCGACATCAACCCGGCATTACCCCGGAGCAGACAAGACCAAATACGCAGTCTTCTTCAAAGGTACACCGATTGCTTCTCATCAGCATCGAATGTGCGACGAACCCGGCTTGCCAAGCACCGCATTGTCACAGACGAACACGCGCGACCACTGCGACAGAGCCCCTACCGCGTATCGCCGCTAGAACGCCAAGCTATCCGCAAGCAAGTTGAGCAAATGCTTCGTGACGACGTCATACAGCCATCGAGGAGCCCCTGGGCAGCACCGGTCGCCCTAGTGAAAAAGAAAGACGGCAACCTTCGCTTTTGCGTCGATTACCGCCGCCTGAAGAACATTACAAAGAAGGATGTCTACCCCCTCCCCCGCATCGACGATACACTGGACCGGCTGTGCAACGCTAAGTACTTCTCATCGATGGACCTGAAGAGCGGCTACTGGCAAATTGAAGTCGACGAAAGAGATCGCGAGAAGACTGCGTTCATCACGCCAGACGGACTCTTCGAGTTCAAGGTGATGCCATTCGGCCTCTGCTCTGCCCCAGCGACGTTCCAGCGAGTAATGGATACGGTGCTCGCAGGCTTGAAGTGGCAGATTTGCCTAGTCTACTTAGATGACGTTGTTGTCTTCTCCTCAAGCTTTGAAGACCACCTCAGAAGGCTTCGGATAGTGCTGGAAACGATCAAGTCTTCAGGCCTGACACTGAAACCAGAGAAATGCCACTTCGCCTACGAGGAGCTGCTGTTCCTTGGTCACGTCGTAAGCAAGGATGGAGTTCGCCCAGACCCCCAGAAGACGGCTGCAATCGCAGAGTTTCCACAGCCTAATGACAAGAAGGCTATACGCAGATTTCTTGGATTGTGCGCTTATTACCGACGATTCGTCAAGAACTTTTCGCGCATCGCTGAACCTTTGACTCAACTTACCAAGGCTGACGTGCCTTTTAAATGGGAAAGGCCACAAGAGGAAGCTTTCAACGAGCTGAAGCGCCGCTTACAGTCCCCTCCTGTGCTCGGGCACTTTGATGAAAACGCCGAAGCCGAAGTTCATACCGATGCAAGCGGGGTGGGCTTAGGAGCAGTCCTCGTTCAGAAAAATGGCAGACAGGAGAAAGTTATCGCGTACGCTAGCCGTTCACTGTCGAGAGCCGAAGCCAACTATTCGACGACAGAGAAAGAATGTCTCGCCATTATTTGGGCCACATCCAAATTTCGCCCCTACCTATACGGACGACCATTCAAGGTTGTGAGCGATCACCATGCTCTGTGCTGGCTGGCCAATTTGAAAGATCCCTCCGGCCGCCTTGCTCGTTGGAGCCTGCGTCTTCAAGAATTCGACATAACTGTTGTCTACAAATCTGGCCGCAAGCATTCCGATGCAGACTGCTTGTCACGAGCTCCTGTCGACGCACCACCCGAAGAGGTAGACGACGACGCTTTCTTAGGACCGGTAAGCGCCAGCAGTTTCGCGCAGCAGCAGCACTCGGATCCTGACTTGCAAAGCCTAGTTGATTATCTGAAAGGCAAGACCGCATCGCCTTCCTGAGGGTTCAAGCGGCAACTGTCGTCCTTCGTCCTTCACAATAATGTCCTCTTGAAGAAGAACTTCGCGCCGAACAGGACAGTGCATCTTCTTGTCGTGCCCAAAAATCTCAGGCAAGAAATTATGCAGGCATGTCATGATGAGCCGACTGCAGGACATCTTGGGATTGCTCGCACGTTGCACCGCATCCAGGAGAAGTACTATTGGCCACGGCTAGCTACCGACGTTTCCCATTACGTGAAAACGTGCCGTGAGTGTCAGCGACGCAAAACGCCTCCGACTAGACCAGCCGGACTCCTGAACCCCATACCACCGCCAACTAAGCCCTTTCAGCAAATAGGGATGGACCTCCTCGGCCCCTTTCCGACCTCTTCATCAGGAAACAAGTGGATCATCGTGGCCACCGACTACATGACCCGCTACGCCGAAGCAAAAGCATTGCCTAGTGGTACCGCAACAGAAGTCGCAAAATTTTTTGTCGAACAAATTCTCCTGCGACACGGCGCCCCGGAAGTACTCATCACAGACAGAGGAACGGCGTTTACAGCGGAGCTGACGCAAGCCATTTTAAACTTCAGCCAGACAAGCCATCGGAGGACCACTGCCTATCATCCACAAACCAACGGACTCACAGAGCGTCTGAACAAGACCATCGCAGACATGCTCTCCATGTACATCGACGCCGAACACAAGACGTGGGACTCCATTCTGCCCTACGTCATCTTCGCTTATAATACTGCCGTCCAGGAGACAACCAGGTTTACCCCATTCCAGCTGGTATACGGCAGGAAGCCCACGACAACACTCGACGCAATGCTCCCGCACGTTTCCGACGAAGACAACCTCGACGTCGCCGCCTACCTTCATCGCGCCGAGGAAGGTAGTCGAGGTCACTTGAAGTCATCCCCGACGCCACGACAGCATCTCAGCGACGCCGCTCATGGCCGGAAGTCGTACATGTCGTACGCCTGAAGCCATATTATGAACGCTAAAGGACTCGAAGTTTCATTTTCCGTGTTTATTTTCATTTTAAAGCCCGAAGACTTGCGCGGCTTCGCATTCAAGACCAGCAGCACACCGACGCCCACGCTACAATCTGCGCCGACGAGACACGCATTACAAGCCAGGTGATCGGGTTTGGATATGGATGCCAGTTCGCCGCCGTGGATTGAGCGAAAAGTTGCTGCGACGCTACTTTGGCCCGTACAGGGTTCTCCGTCGGATCGGTGACCTCGACTATGAAGTCATCCCCGACGCCACGACAGCATCTCAGCGACGCCGCTCACGCCCGGAAGTCGTACATGTCGTACGCCTGAAGCCATATTATGAACCCTAAAGGACTCGAAGTTTCATTTTCCGTGTTTATTTTCATTTTAAAGCATCGAGACGATGCTTCTTTGGAAGGGGGGTAATGCCACGTATCATTGTAGTGTTTGTTCGTTCACGCTCAAGGCTGCAGGAAAGGGCTGTTATCATTTTTGTTCCTGACGCGAGAAGCGACCGGACTAATCTCGATTGTTCACAGCCATGAACAGCTTCGCCTACGTGTTTCTAGATTACTCTAGATGATCTCGACCTGTTATCTCGAAGTTTCCTAGCCGGCTTTAAATTGAACGATGCCACGAGCAGCGGGCATTCGTAGTTCGACGATTGACAACCACGCTTGTTGCTTATGCCGCCACCGAGTGATTCAGTTATTTTGCGGGCGCAAGCCAGCCCAAATAAAGAGCTTCGTTTGCAAGTCTTTCTGGTGTCTTCCTGACCGCTGGACTGCCGTCACTACAACGTGACAATATCCAAACCGGCCCGCTAGCCTTTTATTGCGAAAGAATACAACTTTCACTTTCAGCTCCTCGCGTGGCGAGGCCGCGGTAGCTACCATTGACCTTTAGCTTGACCTCTGCTATGACGTCATACCATCTGCCGCAAAAACCAGGGGCCCAACTTTTGATTGGATTGGATTGGATTGGGGATTGGTTTGGATTGTGTAACCGATGCATCACCACAAGTCTACCCACAAGCTCCACCTCCAGCTACACTACCAGCTGAACCATGGCGTAGCTACGGATATTGCTTTCGCAATTACCGGGCTTAACCAAGCTAAGCCACAGCCATTATTTTACAGTGCAAAAGTAAATATTGATTAAACACGCCGCATAAGTCACGACCACGTCTTCCATCGGACATGAAAGGGAGGAAGGTAAATACCCGTTACGGTCATCATTGCTAGGTTTAGAAAAACTGACCGGAAAATGTGACTGAAGTCATCTCATATTTGTGTTCTTTCTGTCACTGTTTTATCGCTATTTTGAATTTTATTTATTCTGTAAAGAGGAAGATGAGCAGCGGTGGCAGCCGCACCGCTAGCGCGCGCCGCGAGATCGCTGGCTTGATCACCGAATCTCGGACTGGCATTTTGGCTAGCTGCCCTTAAGCTGTTTCCCCGGGAATCCTGCTACAATTTGGTAGAGCTGTGCTGGGTACAGCCTTTGGCCTACGTCCTGGAGCTTTGAAGCAGAACCATCGCTTCAGCTATGTCCACCGACGCAAGCCAGTCATCTTCCTTTTCGCCTACGCCCGTCGTTTGCCCTGGCGCTCTCCGACAGCGGCACCCAGCTATTTTTAGCGGGTCCGATGATCACGACGTGGAGGATTGGCTTGCCTCCTACGAGCGGGTAAGCGGCCACAACCGGTGGGACGACGCCATGAAACTGAACAACGTGGTGTTTTACCTCTCGGACGTGGCCAGGCTATGGCATAGGAACCATAAAGCGGACTTTACCACCTGGTCTGCCTTCAAACGAGCCTTTTCAGATATCTTTCGGCGCCCTGCAGTACGCAAGCTGCGAACCGAACAGCACCTGCGAGTGAGAGCCCAGCTGCAGGGAGAATCGTTCATGAGTTATATCGAGGGTGTCATCAACCTCTGTACAAAGATAGACTCGTCTATGTCCGAGGCGGACCGGATTAAGCATGTCCTGAAATGCATCGAAACTGAAGCATTTCTGATGCTTATCGCCCGGAACCCTACCTCCGTTGCCGACGTAATCACCCTGTGTCAGAGCGACGACGAGCTCCGCAAGCAGCGCATTCTGGTGCCATCACCTTCCGTGCAGCCTGACTCGCTTTCCAGCCTCGCTGTAACAACCTCTCAGAGCTCGCTGCTTGACCAGATCGAAGACTTCGTACGTGAGGAGGTGGCTCGACAGCTGTCACTTCTTCACGGCGTTCAGGGATCTCCCTCCAACGTGGATCCGACCCTCCGAACTGTGATTCGCGATTAAGTGACCGAAGCGCTACCACCTGTTCGTCCGCCGGTTCCTGCTGCAGCGCCGCTAACATAAGCCGACGCCGTCCGAAGACCAAGGGCCGAGCCGTTTGTCCCATTCTCTACTCCGACAACGCCGCCTGCCTTTCCAACCCGACCACCTCCTGCTCGTGTCTTCCCTTGGCGCACCCGTGAAAACCTTCCCATTTTCTATGCATGTGGTGTCCCTGGTCACGTTGTGCGCCTCTGCCGACGCCGTGTGCTACCACCCGTGGATGACCCCATACCCTACGTCTACGGGGCACCACTGCCCCCGCCACGTCCGTCGGTTGCCGAACAGCTTGATGCCTCCGATCGCTGCCCGTATTCTCGCCGCCGTTCGCCATCCCCGCGGGGCCGTTCTGTTTCGCCACTGCGTCCTCATTCCCCTATGCTCCAGGAAAACTATTTGCCACCGTTCCCGAGGCAAGAACTGCGTATTTGGCCACAAGTCCAAGGACTCGTTTGTCCCCAGTGAATGTGCTCGACGTTTTTGTGGAGGGCCACACCGCCTTGGTGCTTGTCGATACTGGCGCTGCTGTTTCTGGGATGAATGAGAAACTATGCCGCAAACTTCGCAAATTGACGACGCCGTTATCCGGATTTTCCTTCATAGAGCTAATGCGCAGGGAATCTCGCCTTTAGCCACCTGCACAGCCAGGGTCATCATTCACGGTTATTTATATACTGTTGAATTCGTCGTTCTCTCAGAGTGCTCGTGTGGGATTATTTTAGGTTGGGACTTTCTTTCCCAGCATGAAGCCCCCATCGACTGCGCTCTTGCCGAGCTCGAACGTCTTCCGTGACGTGCTACCTCGCCTGATACGTCATCTTCGTGGGGCAAACTGTCTGTGGCTGACGACATCGAGATTCCTCCATTCTCATATGTTCCTGCCCCTGTGTCCTACCTCACCACATCTGACGACGCCGTCGTCTTTACACCATCCAACGTCTTCATCTCTCGCCATGGTCTGCCTCTGCCATTCGCTTTCCTCACTGTTCAAGACGGCTGCAGCCTCATCGATATCTCGAAGCATTTTTTGAGCCCCTGCATATTTCTGTGTGGCGAATGCCTTGGCCACATTGAGCCCGTCGACTCTTTGCTCGATCGCGAATGCTGCGCCGAATCATGTCCTCTTGCTACTAATTCTCTTGCTTTCCACGCATCTCCCGCTTTGGCCACAGACGACGCCTTTGTTGATTCCGTCGACGCAAGTCTTGCCACATCGCAAGGCGCCCGACTTCTTCACCTACTCAACCCGTTTCGCTCTTCATTCGACTTGGCTCAAAACTGACTCGGCCGCACGTCTACCGTCACCCACGGGATCTACACCGGAGCCCACTTGCCGCTTCGTCAACGCCCGTACGGAGTTTCGGCAGCCGAACGCCAGATTATCAACACTGAGGTAGACGACATGCTTCAGCGAGGTGTCATTCAACCATCCAGTAGTCCATGGGCTTCTCCTGCAGTTCTAGAGAAGAAAAAAGATGGCACAATACTGCTCTGCGTCGATTATCGGCGTCTTAACAAGGTCACCCGCAAAGACGTTTACCCGCTGCCGCGAATCGATGACGCCCTTGGCTGCCTCCAGGGCGCGGAGTTCTTTTCGTCTTTAGACCTGCGTTCGGGGTATTGGCAGGTCTTTGTGGCGGAGGCTGACCGTGCCAAGAGGGCTTTTGTTACACCAGATGGACAGTACGATTTTACCGTCATGCCGGATGGATGGATGGATGGATGGATGCATAGGAGCGCCCCCTTTGCAACGGGGTGGTGGCAATTGCCACCATGCTCAGCTTTTCTTCTTTATTTTTTTTGTTTACTGTGTTGGCAATTCTCATTAAGAATCGCCACCATCTTTACCTACGGTTTTCTACAATTCTAACCTTATGCCACATCTCTGCTTTTCAGCCACCAATCCTCCAATCGCATTTTGCTGACTTCAACTGCAGATTTCTTTACATGACCATTGTTATCTTTAAACCCTAGGGCCTCAGTAAGAGTGACTGCGCCTGCATCGACATCCGGATGGATACCGTCACATTTGATTATGAGGTGTTCAAATGTTTCCACAGATCTACCACACACTGCACATGTGTCATCTTCTTCGTTAAATTTCTTTTTGTAGCTGCGCGTTCTATGAAGCCCTGACCTAGCTTCAAAAAGTAGGGCACTGCCTCTTGAGTTATCATAGAAAAATTCTTTCCTGATCTGCCTTTTCCAGCATCGATATAGTTCTACACTATGTTTCTTTTCCATTGAATTCATCCAATTTTTAACTTCCGCGTTTTTAACCTGTCGTTTAATACTCTTTCTTTCTCCGTCTTCATGACCTGCATACTTACTGGTTAGTTTTCTAGTTCTTTTCCGCCACTGTGAGTCAACGCTCTTTCTGTACAAATATTTAAATACCTTAGCTGCTCACCTGTTATCGTCCAATTTCCTCAGGCGTTCTTCATATAGTATTTTACTCTTAGCTTCCCGTGCTTCGAACGATGCCCAGCCCATATCCCCTTGTACTGCCTCGTTTGTGGTTTTGCCGTGGGCACCTAGGGCTAATCTTCCAACCGCTCTCTGATTTACGTCTAATCACGACTAAACTTCTGCCCTTAAGCACAGAACCGCATTGCCGAAAGTAAGTCCCGGCACCATTATTCCTTTCCAAATACCTCTTAGTACTTCATATTTGTTGTACGCCCATAATGCCCTATGTTTCATTATCCCGGCGTCTCTTCGTCCTTTTGCCCTAAGAGCCTGTTCGTGCTTTTCCGTGTATATCTGCCCTTCGTTTAGCCATATCCGGAGGTATTTGTATGCGGCCACTTTGGGTATTTCGTGGCCTTGTATTGTAAGCACCTGGTCAGTTTTATCGTTAAAAACCATCACACCTGATTTAGTTGCGCAAAAACTGAATCCTAGAGCGTCTCCTTCGTCTCCACAGCAATTAACCAAAGTTTTGTAAATCTTCCTGGCTATCTGCTAACAGTACAATATCGTCCGCATACATTAAAACCGGGAGTCGCTGCTCAGCTACATCTCCGCCTAATCTGTACGACAGATTATAACCTAGATTACTTTCTTCTAGCCTTCTTTCCATATTTATCACGTAAAGCATGAACAGCAGCGGTGATAGAGGACAACCTTGCCTTAATCCTTTGTGCACCCCCACAGTTGTGGTACTTTTTTTCCCTTCCCATGTAATTTCAACTACATTATCTCGGTAGATTTCCTGTAGAAAATCAATTACGTCATGACCGATACCTACATCTTTCAATATGCTCCACAGGAGTTCTCTGTTCACGTTATCGTATGCACCGCTTATGTCCAGAAAGGCTAAAAACAGAGGTCTGTTTTCCGCCTTAGCTATTTCTATGCATTGGGTAAGCACGAACAGGCTATGATCTAAACGCCTACCCCTTCTGAACCCATTCTGAAGTTCTCCGAGTATCCGATTACCTTCTACCAATGCCTGCATTTTTAATTTCACCTCCTGCATGGCCAGCCTGTACATAACAGACGTTATCGTAATCGGACGGTAGGATTTGATGTTCATCTTATCTCCTTTCTCTTTATAAATCAAATTCATTTTACTCTGTCTCCAGCTGTGCGGAATTTGCTGATTTGTTATGACTGTCTCCAATGCTTTTATCAGCGCTTCCTTGCTTCTTGGGCCAAGTTCATTAATCACCTTAATTGGAATTTTGTCTATCCCTGCGGATGTGGTTTTAGGAATATTCGCTTCCGCCTTTTCCCAGTTAAGACTACTCAGTTCTAAGCTGTTCTCTATTGTGCTGTCCTGTGTTGCCGCCTCACTTGGGAAGATTACCCCATTGTCGTTGCTAAAAGACGCAGCTATAAATGATGTCATGTAGTTCACAGCATCGTCTCCCTCTAAACATTTTCCCTCAGCGTCTGTAATCTGTTCCTGCGTTCTTTTATTTATTTTTCCCAACCAGCTTATATGGTTCCAGAATTTTCTTGGCCTCCCTTTATTTGCCTCGCGAACTTCAGCCAGCCATTTATCAGAGGACTGCTTGATTTTAGCCTGGACTAGGGCCTGAACTTGCTGTTTCTTTTGTCGATAAGATTCCCATTTTTTGCCCATTTCCTCTTCAGATAGCTGCGCCTTCTTTGCTTCTCTGTGTTCACTTGAAGCCACCCGTCGTTGTTCGATGGCCTCCTTAATTTCCGTATTCCACCAGCTTCGTGGCTTCCTCTTTCCTCTCCAGCGGTTTACTCCTTTCACTTGTTTGATTTTTGTAGCGATGAGCAGTTCTAACTGGTTATAATCCCACTTTGACATGGGGCGTTTCTCGATTACTTCTTCTATTTCGGCTGATATTAGCGCTATTTGTTCATCGTTTAATCTTGCTTTGTCTTTTTGACTTCGCTGCATTTCTCTTTTGACTAGGGCTCCCAACTGTAGACTAATACGTTTATGATCACTTCCTAGGCTGTACTTACCCTCTTCGTCTATTTCCATTATTGCGAGCTTGCTATAGATGCCCTGCGACATTAGACAGTAGTCAATAGTTGTTTGCCTGTTACGGAATTCCCACGTGATTTGTCCCTCACATTTAGTTTCTTTCTTGACAATAACTAGGTTGTGCCGCTAACACAAGTCTAGCATTAACTTCCCGTTACAATCTGTGTATCCATCCAGATCCTCGATGCGGCCGTTCATGTCTCCAAGCACAATAATATCGACACCGTCTCCAATCTGCTTTATATCGTCAATGATGCACTTAACTAGATCCTTATTTTCTTGCCTGCATTTGTCCCCGGCCCCTAAATAAACTACCCCTAGCCATGTCCTTTTGCCAGCAATTGTACCTGATACCCAGACATGTTCTTTGCAAGTTAATTTTATCCTTTGCCAATTTGTTCCTTGATGTATCAGCATACCTACTCCTCCTCCCTTCTTCTCCGTTGTTGTTCTGTTGCACCCTTCCCAGATATAGCCATCGATGAAAGGTGGATCTTCTAGATCCCTCAGATGTGTCTCGCATAGAGCGTACACACCTACTGCTTCGTCCTTTAACTGCTGTTCTATTTCTAGCCATTTCGCTCTCTTTCTACCCCCTTGCATGTTTATGTAACTGATCCTGGCGTTAAATTTATTTTTCGTAGTTTTCTTTCTGGGCCTCCTAGTGGCCATTTTGTTGGGCTCAGCCGCCATTGTTACATTCACTACATCGCTTCTACCTACCCCTACGCCCTGAGCCACCGTGGACCCCCTAAAAAAGGTACCGCTCGGCCTCCCAGGCGCCCGCCTATCTCTTCTCCTACCCTTCCACTGAAATGGATGCCATCTCGTCCAAAGTCTCTGCCCAAACCTGCTCTGTGCACTTCCCTGTTTATGTCTACCACCTCAAAGCCCTTGTCGAGGCCTAACTGCCTTATCTCTCGATTAATATTCACAACGTCTTTTGCAACCTCTACATTCCTTCCTTGTACCTCCGGCACTGTACACACCACGATCTGCGCTTGCTGTGCTATCGCCCTTATACCGTCAACTCCCTCAGCTAATCTTTTTCCTACTTGTGCGGCGTTACCATTCAGGACATCATTTAGCCCCGCCACTACCACTACTAAGTTACGCCTTGCAGCCTTCTCGGAAAGTTCACTTTTAGTTGCTCTCAGAACATCGTCCATTGTCCTTCCTGGAAACACCCCGACTGCTACCCGCCTATCACCCTTCACTCGGTCCAGAATAGCTCTTTTGCAGCGCCCCATGTTTGAGTCACCAGCGATAAGCACTAGGGTACTGTGCCCCTTCCTC
Organism: Amblyomma mixtum; assembly: GCF_055824585.1. Taxonomy (NCBI): domain Eukaryota; kingdom Metazoa; phylum Arthropoda; class Arachnida; order Ixodida; family Ixodidae; genus Amblyomma; species Amblyomma mixtum. The sequence goes on along the minus strand of NC_143021.1, from coordinate 152,509,413 downwards.
CTAATTTTCGGATCTTGCTGCCTCTTACCAGCGACGTGACCTCATTTCCTGGAATTATCTCGGCTCCCCTTCTCAGTATCGCTTCTCGACTTCCAAGCTGTCACCTGTGCGTAGCTGTTCCTGCCTGAACATGTCTGACCTACTGGCTTCTCGCTGTCCATGCCAGTGCAAGCCCCATCCACGTGGCTGGCGCTGGAATGCCTTTCGGCCTCTGTAATGACCCAGTGACTTTCGAGCGAATCATGGACTCCATTTTACGCGGCCTGAAGTGGACCACATGCCTGTGCTACTTAGACGACATTGTCGTCTTCGCGCCTGATTTTGAGACGCACCTTCACCGCTTGGAGCACGTGTTGACAGGTTTAACTGCCGCGGGGCTTCAACTTAATCTCAAAAAGTGTCGCTTTGGCGCCCGCCAACTGACAATTTCAGGTCACGTCGTCTCTAAAGACGCGTGCTTCCTCACCCAGCCAAACTTCGTGCCGTCGCTGAGTTCCCCAAGCCGTCGACTCTGAAGGAACTTCGCAGCTTTCTCGGCCTGTGTTCTTATTTCCGACGTTTCGTCCGAAATTTTGCCTCTATCATCGCGCCACTTACGAACCTTCTTCGGGGCGCCAACGACGTGTCCGATTGGTCACCTGACTGCGACGACGCCTTCGTCACCTTACGCAGGCTGCTCACAGCGCCTCCCATTTTACGCCACTTCGACCCTACTGCTCCCATCGAAATCCACACCGATGCCAGTGGCGTTGGCCTCAGGGCTGTCCTTACGCAACGTAAACCCGGATTTCCCGGGTATGTCTTTGCTTACTCGATCCGTGCACTGACAAAGCCGGAATCCAACTAATCAGTAACCGAGAACGAATGCTTGGCGATTGTTTGGGCGAACGGAAAGTTTCGCACATACGTTTATGGCCGCCCTTTCGATATCGTCACGGACCATCATTCCCTCTGCTGGCTGGCCTCCTTGAAACACCCTACAGGCCGCCTCGCTCGCTGGGCCCTACGCCTACAAGATTATGATATCCGTGTCATCTATCGCACCGGCCGAAAACATAACAACGCCGACGCTTTGTCCCACTCTCCACTGCCGCCAGACGTTCTCTGCTACTCGCCAGTCGGTTGCGCTTCGCTTTCGTTTCCAACAGAAACCATGGGCAGCGAGCAACAAAAAGACCCCTGGATATCTTCAATTGTACGTTTTCTCTCAAATTCCTCGGCGGCACCCGTGGCTCATGCCCTACGCCGCCAAACTGCTGACTTCGCAATTCGTGATGGTCTCCTGTACCGCCGCAACTACGTCTCTACCGGCAGGAAGTGCTTTGCTTGTCGTCCCTGCTCATCTGCTTTCGACATTCTGTGCCCTGTTTCACAACGACCCGCACTCTGCTCATGCCGGTGCCTTTAAAACATACACGAGACTCCGTCCCCGCTATTATTGCCGCGGTATGTTCACCTACGTCCGCAAATACGTCCGCTCGTGCCCTGACTGTCAACGTTGCAAGCCGGCTCCCCACCAATCAGTCGGCCAGATGCAACCTCTTCCTTCCCTTCCCGTCCTTTTGACAGAGTTGTGATTAACCTCTACGGCTACATTCCTTACACTGGGTTATTGTAGCCGTCAATCACCTGACGCGTTACGCCGAAACCGAGGCTCTTCCTGCTGCTACGACACCACACATTGCCTCTTTCATCTTGCATCACTTCGTTCTTCGCCATGGAGTGCCCCGAGAACTGCTGAGTGACCATGGGCGGGTCTTTCTGTGCGAGGTGGTGGAATCTCTTTTCAAACAGTGTCAGATCACTCATCATACCGCCACGGCCTACCATCATCAGACTAACGGTTTGACGGAACGGTTTGACCGCACCTTGGTCGATATGCTGTCGATGTCCATGTCTTCCGACCACTCCGACTGGGACCGGATCCTGCCGTTCATCACCTACGCCTACAACACCGCCACGCACATCATCACTGACTTCTCACCGCTTTTTCTCCTGTACGGGCGAGAACCTTCCTCACCACTCGACACAGTACTTCCTTACCGGCCCGACGATTCTGAGCGCACCACTATTTCGGAGGCTTCCAAGCATGCCGAGGAGTACCGTCAGTTCGCTCGGTCATTAACATCCGGCGAGAAGGGGCGTCAAAAATTCCGTTTCGACACAAGCCACACTGCTGACAGTTTTCTGCCCGGCCCTCTCGTCTGGCTTCGCGTGCCGTCTACGGCACCCGGCCTTTCCTCCGAACTTTTCCCCAAGTACCACGGACCTTACCGCATCATAGAGCGCACTTCCCCGGTCAACTACATTGTCGACCCCGTGACACCCGCCACAGATCAACGCCAACGTAGCCGCGAGACTGTTCATGTGTCACGCCTGAAGCCGTACTATGACCCGTGTGTATTGTCGTCTCCCTGACTCGCCAGGATGGCTTCGCCTTCAGCCCGGGGGTGATTGTAAAGAGGAAGATGAGCAGCGGCAGCAGCCGCACCGCTAGCGCATGGCGCGAGGTCGCTGGCTTGATGGCCGAAGCTCGGACCGGCATTTTGGCTTGCTGCCCTTAAGCTATTTCCCCAGAAATCCTGCTACTATTCCTTCGTTATTGCCACTAAGGTAAAGCCAAAACATTCGAGATGTTGTTATGACGAAGCTATCTAATTTTTGATTAAAACATTGCTCATTTGATACAAGCAGAGTCGTTTTTAAACTCCCTAGCAATTTCGATACCTCAGCTCAGCTACCTCTCCTCTTCATCAGCCCTTTTATTCTGCGCTTGATTTGTGTAAAAGGTGGATTAATCCAAGGATTACGAGGTTTTATTTTCTTTTCCCGAGTAAGAAAAAGTCTGTCGGCGCAATGTTTAAGATTTTCTTGATGCGTAGCCATATGTCTTCAAGCGGTTCGCAATCCCAGGAAAGTTGGAATTCACTAAATGACATTGCAATAAAATCTTGAATGGATGCGTCGACTGCCTGTCCATAATCCTAAACTTACACGGGCACGAAAATTGGCCCCGTGTGCTTGTTGTGATCAAGATCTGCACAGAAATCATTTGATGATTACATATCCCGTCTTTAAAAGACGCAGTATAGCCACCCCACAATTTGCTTCTGATTGTGTGAAAACATTATTTGAGGCAGTGATTCCCAAATAGAAATTTTGACGTTCCCAGGGAGCAGTCTGTTGCAGTTAATATTGGGCAATTAAAACCTTCGTTCATTATTAGTCTGGTAGTACAGGTCAAATGAGTGCATAAGGACTTGTTAAGGTCATACAAAACCTCTGATGAAATGGCAAGTGGCCTATACACTGCGCCAACGAGGTAAGCAACATTCGCGTAAGTAATTTTTCATCGAACAGTTTCATGCAGAGCGCACTCAATCTATTACTGCATCTACAGATCTTTTAACAATAATTGCAACACCCCCAATGACGAGTATCCCTATCCCATCTGAACTTGTGGAACTTTGCTCACGACTAGCACATGTGGGTTTTCCGTCAACATTGCATATTCGAACTCAGTTACTTTGTTAAAAAGGCTACGAGCATTCAATGACTAGATTCATAGCTATGAAGGGGTGGATTTAGGCATTGATTCCCCGAAATTATCCGAAATATCAGAGCCACCATACGTGTTGCCTCTATTTCGAGTACGTTGCTTCAACTTATCTGGGGGGTACATAAGCGAGCGTGTGTGCTCGTTGTTCCATGCGTATAACTTGTCATTTATTTTGACTTTGTCGTCGATCAAAAAAACTTCTCGCCTTGCGGCCTTTCAGCAGAAGCACTTCCCCACAACTTCCTTCGCACTGCTATAGTTTCCTTTCCGTAGTTATTGCTTACACTAACCGATTTTCTTTTCAGTTTCCAGCAGTTCTTCACCACTCGTTGCTTTTCTCTGGTATCACAAAATTTCATATAGTTTATCCTTGGCTGATGAATTTGCGATGAATTTTTTAATGGTTTTTACTTCAACCCCAGTTTATCATGAAAAAGTTTATCAATCACAGCTGCCTTTAAATCCGTGTCTGAATCTCCGATTTCTCCAGAAACGTCAAAAACCAGCGGATTTTTACGACGACCATAATTTTCACTCTCAATAATTTTTTTGGCCTGTCGCCCTAAACCCAAACATTCTGTGAGGTATAATATCTTGGTCTTCAAGATGTCGGCGCTGATACCCATGGGCGCCAGGGGGGACATCTCAGGGAGCTGTCCTTTCTTCAGTGCTCTTCAATGTTGCCCTGATGCACCTGCCGGAGCAACTTAGTTCCATAAGCCACGCCCTCTACGCGGATGACATAAACATGTGGGCAACGGAAGGAAACTTGGGACAGATGGAGGAGGCCCTCCAAGAGGCTGCCACTACGGTTCAAAAGTATATCTCAAACCACAACCAAGAAGAACCGTACGCAATAACAGGATACCCTTAGTCTAATACAGGCCTTTATCACCTGGAAGATAGTGTACGTGGCCCCGTACCTTCGTATGAGGAAGATCGATCTAAAACACCTGGACGGTATCATTCAAGTGGCCTATAAGAAGACGAACGTGTTAACCATGAAAGCATCTTTGGAGCGTCTGCTAAAACTGGGGCACAAAAAGCGGCTGATGAATTGATTAGCACCCGTCTTACAAGCCAGGTAATGCGACCGGCCGCAACAAAGACAGGCCGCAGGGTGTTAGAAGATTTAAAGATGAGGTTTCCGCGACAACTGGCTGGGAGAAAAGACAGTGGAAGAGTGGAAGAGCGACTAAACAGTGGAAGAGCAAATTCCTTACGCTACCGCTTCCCAAAAACATGCACCCGGAGCATTATCATGCTAGACGAGTGGCGAGGAGCAAGAAGATGAATGAGTGCTATTCAGGAGAAGAAGGAGCCCTCTATGGGGATGCTGCGGGTCCTGTAGAGGGGATGCCGACAATCTCAGTGGTACACCAAATGCAGTTATTGGGCGGGCTTTCAGTTCGTAACGGGGATACACAGGCTATGGAGGAAATAGCGATAGCCGTAGCCTCAACACACTCCGCATCGAAATACATAGTTGCAGACTCCAGACGACGTACAGAAACTATATGCGTCAATGTAGGACTTCAGCTGCACGTAAGGAGCTAATATGGGTGCCAGGTCACCAGGAAGTTGAAGGAAACAAGCGTGCACACGCTTCAGCATGAGCTTTTCTTCCCAGGAATCATTCTACGTCCTCCCTTACTGATTCAAGGCTCCCCCTCTCCGTTAAGAACGCATTCAGAGATATTACAGCATCTGCGTCTTGAAAGGCAGACACTCCCGAGGCCCGCTAAGGGTCTTCAGAAATCAGAAGAATGTCACCTTCGAAAGCTACAGACTATGTGGTTTAATAATCCAACGTGGAAGGTGTCTAACGCGGCCCTGTACAGCTCGGACCTCCCGGAATAACGAGCCCTCGGGCAGTGGCTTTTACCAAAGTTGTCCCGGACAAGGGACCCGATAAGTCTTTCCTCAATTTAAGTCATTGTGGCTTTAAATAAAAGAATTCATCATCTTCATGGACTGTTGATAAACTGTTACCTGAAGATATTCATTGCTTTGTTCTATTCATGTATCATTGGAAGAGAATCAGTCAGTTGATCAGTCTTTTCATTAAGTTGACCAATATCATTGCTGACATTACTGAACCGGCAGTGAGACGCTGCTTGATTATCTATAATTGTCCGTAACAGCTCAGCTGTTTTAGGTCCAGGGTATAGTTATCTGTCTCCCGACAATACTATCATCAGAATATACCAAGAGTCAATAACAATGCAATGAAGAATACCAGGGCACGGCTGGAAAACTAAAAATCTATTGCCACTCCGGTAATAACAGCATGTGGGCGGGGAACAAACCTCCACAAACAACAGCAGCAGGTGAGCCATGCTTTCCGCAGGCCAGATGCCCTGCCCTCTGATCTGGTCGGTGTCGCGTCGCTCCTTAAGTAGATCAGCTGCTCGTGGAATCACACCTTGTGGTCGATATCCCTCGAATGTGCCGTTGCTTGTGACGTGGTCAGAGTAAAGCATCGAGGGTTGCATCAGCGCCACCCACGTTCATAAGCGGCGGACGTAGTACGTCCTGAGATACCGCTGGTGTGACGTGGCACGTCATCGAACGACGAGGGTGGAAGCTGTGTTAGAACCCTCTTATGCCTCCTATGGCGTCAAGGCTGCAAGAACCGAGGCCCTCGCTAAGCAATTAAGCAAACAAGGAAAGGGGAATCAGGGGCTCGTTACACATACATATGAGAGAAGCCAACAGCCACAGAAACCAAGGGGCACAGGGGATTTTTAATTAAATTATTTATTTTGTGGTGTGGATAAACTTAGAATATTACAGAATATGTTATCGCTTAAAGCTAACTTATTAGAAAAGCAGAAGAAAAAACAACCACATGCCGCCGGTGGGATCCAAACCCACGACCTCCGAATTACGCGTCCGCTGCTCTACCGCTGAGCTACGGCGACGGCTGTCTGATCTCCTGCTTTGGGGATATTTATGTTTACATGTTACCTAACCTTGAGAGCGTTCATCAGCGCCACCCACGTTCATAAGCGGCGGACGTAGTACGTCCTGAGTTACCGCTGGTGTGTCGTGGCACGTCATCGAACGACGCGGGTGGAAGCTGTGTGAGAACCCTCTTATGCCTCCTATGGCGTCAAGGCTGCAAGAACCGAGGCCCTCGCTAAGCAATTAAGCAAACAAGGAAAGGGGAATGAGGTTTCTGTGGCTGTTGGCTTCTCTCATATGCATGTATAACGAGCCCCTGCAAGAACCGAGGCCCTCGCTAAGCAATTAAGCAAACAAGGAAAGGGGAATCAGGTTTCTGTGGGTGTTGGCTTCTCTCATATGTATGTATAACGAGCCCCTCATTCCCCTTTCCTTGTCTGCTTAATTGCTTAGCGAGGGCCTCGGTTCTTGCAGTCTTGACGCCATAGGAGGCATAAGAGGGTTCTCACACAGCTTACACCCTCGTCGTTCGATGACGTGCCACGTGACACCAGCGGTAACTCAGCACGTACTACGTCCGCCGCTTATGAACGTGGGTGGCGCTGATGAACACTCTCAAGGTTAGGTAAAATGTAAACATAAATACCCCCAAAGCAGAAGATCAGACAGCCGTCGCCGTAGCTCAGCGGTAGAGCACCGGACGCGTAATTCGGAGGTCATGGGTTCGGATCCCACCGGAGGCATGTGGTTGTTTTTTCTTCTGCTTTTCTAATCAGTTAGCTTTAAGCGATAACATATTCAGTAATATTCTAAGTTTATCAACACCACAAAATAAATAAATTAATTAAAAATCCCCTGTGCCCCTTGGTTTCTGTGGCTGTTGGCTTCTTTCATATTTATAACGAGCCCCTCATTTCCCTTTCCTTGTTTGCTTAATTGCTTAGCGAGGGCCTCGGTTCTGGCAGCCTTGATGCCATAGGAAACATAAGAGGGTTCTCACGCAGCTTCCATCCTCTCCGTTCGATGATGTTCTACGTCACACCTGCGGTAACTCAGGACGTTCTACGTCCGCCGCTTATGAACATGGGTGGCGCTGATGAACACTCTCAAGGTTAGGTTACTTGTAAACATAAATACCCCCGAAAGCAGAAGATTTGACAGCCGTCGCCGTAGCTCAGAGGTAGAGCACCGGACGCGTAATTCGGAGGTCGTGGGTTCGGATCCCACCGGCGGCGGTGGTTGTTTTTTCTTCTGCTTTTCTAATCAATTAGCTTTAAGCGATAACATGTTCAGTAATATTCTAAATTGATGAACACCACAAAATAAATTAATTAATTAGAAATCCCCTGTGCTCCTTGGTTTCTGTGGCTGTTGGCTTCTTTCATATTTATAACGAGCCCCTCATTTCCCTTTCCTTGTTTGCTAAAATTGCTTATCGAGGGCCTCGGTTCTGGCAGCCTTGATGCCATAGGAAACATAAGAGGGTTCTCACGCAGCTTCCACCCTCTCCGTTCGATGACGTTCTACGTCACACCTGCGGTAACTCAGGACGTTCTACGTCCGCCGCTTATGAACATGGGTGGCGCTGATGAACACTCTCAAGGTTAGGTTACTTGTAAACATAAATACCCCCGAAAGCAGAAGATTTGACAGCCGTCGCCGTAGCTCAGAGGTAGAGCACCGGACGCGTAACTCGGAGGTCGTGGGTTCGGATCCCACCGGCGGCGGTGGTTGTTTTTTCTTCTGCTTTTCTAATCAATTAGCTTTAAGCGATAACATGTTCAGTAATATTCTAAATTGATGAACACCACAAAATAAATTAATTAATTAGAAATCCCCTGTGCTCCTTGGTTTCTGTGGCTGTTGGCTTCTTTCATATTTATAACGAGCCCCTCATTTCCCTTTCCTTGTTTGCTTAATTGCTTGGCGAGGGCCTCGGTTCTGGCAGCCTTGATGCCATAGGAAACATAAGAGGGTTCTCACGCAGCTTCCACCCTCTCCGTTCGATGACGTTCTACGTCACACCTGCGGTAACTCAGGACGTTCTACGTCCGCCGCTTATGAACATGGGTGGCGCTGATGAACACTCTCAAGGTTAGGTTACTTGTAAACATAAATACCCCCGAAAGCAGAAGATTTGACAGCCGTCGCCGTAGCTCAGAGGTAGAGCACCGGACGCGTAATTCGGAGGTCGTGGGTTCGGATCCCACCGGCGGCGGTGGTTGTTTTTTCTTCTGCTTTTCTAATCAATTAGCTTTAAGCGATAACATGTTCAGTAATATTCTAAATTGATGAACACCACAAAATAAATTAATTAATTAGAAATCCCCTGTTCTTGGTTTCTGTGGCTGTTGGCTTCTTTCATATTTACAACGAGCCCCTCATTTCCCTTTCCTTGTTTGCTTAATTGCTTGGCGAGGGCCTCGGTTCTGGCAGCCTTGATGCCATAGGAAACATAAGAGGGTTCTCACGCAGCTTCCACCCTCTCCGTTCGATGACGTTCTACGTCACACCTGCGGTAACTCAGGACGTTCTACGTCCGCCGCTTATGAACATGGGTGGCGCTGATGAACACTCTCAAGGTTAGGTTACTTGTAAACATAAATACCCCCGAAAGCAGAAGATTTGACAGCCGTCGCCGTAGCTCAGAGGTAGAGCACCGGACCCGTAATTCGGAGGTCGTGGGTTCGGATCCCACCGGCGGCGGTGGTTGTTTTTTTCTTCTGCTTTTCTAATCAATTAGCTTTAAGCGATAACATGTTCAGTAATATTCTAAATTGATGAACACCACAAAATAAATTAATTAATTAGAAATCCCCTGTGCTCCTTGGTTTCTGTGGCTGTTGGCTTCTTTCATATTTATAACGAGCCCCTCATTTCCCTTTCCTTGTTTGCTTAATTGCTTAGCGAGGGCCTCGGTTCTGGCAGCCTTGATGCCATAGGAAACATAATAGGGTTCTCACGCAGCTTCCACCCTCTCCGTTCGATGACGTTCTACGTCACACCTGCGGTAACTCAGGACGTTCTACGTTCGCCGCTTATGAACATGGGTGGCGCTGATGAACACTCTCAAGGTTAGGTTACTTGTAAACATAAATACCCCCGAAAGCAGAAGATTTGACAGCCGTCGCCGTAGCTCAGAGGTAGAGCACCGAGAGCACACACACAACGCAGTGGCAATGCCGCTCAATACAACAGTCAGAAGTTCGTCTTCGTCTTCGCCTGAATAAGAACTTCTTCGTCGTTACAACTGCCCCCCGGTGAGGAGAGGAGCAATCCTTGCGACTTACGGCGTAGGTGAGATGGCCGGGTCATAATACGGCTTAAGGCGCTGGACGTGAACAGTCTTGCGTCCTCGCCGGCGGAGATCAGGAGACGACATCAGCGGTTCCACCACGTAATTAACAGGCTAGGCGCGTTACACAACTCGGTAGGGGCCGCGAAACCTTGCAAGAAGATTCGAGGAGAGGCCCGGAGTACTGGATGGAATCCAGAGCCACACGAGACTACCAGAGGAAAAATTGCGGGGACGTGTGACGGCTGCCGTGGCGGGATTTTCGACGTTATTGGGCCTCAGTTGTGAGAGAACGGGTGATTTGGCGACACTCTTCTGCGTGTCGTGCAGCTTGCGAAATAGGAGTACACTCAGATGCGTCAGGCTCGTATGAGAGAATGCTATCGAGCGGAGAAGAAGGACGACGGCCGTGAAGAAGATAGAACGGGGAGAAGCCAGTAGTCGACTGCGGTGAGGTGTTGTAAGCGTACGTCACATACGGAAGGACGAGATCCCAATTTGAATGGTGTGACGAGACGTATATAGAGACCATATCGCCGAGGGTACGGTTAAACCTTTCTGTAAGGCAGTTAGTTTGCGGATGATAGGCGGAGCTTGTTCGGTGAATGATGCACTCGCGGAGCAAGGCTTTGACAACTTCCGACATGAAAACTCGTCCTCTGTCACTCAGCAGTTCCCGAGGTGCGCCGTGGCGAAGAATGAACCGTCGCGAAATGAGGGAGGCTGCGTCAGACGCTGAGGCGGATGAGAGGGCAGCGGTTTCTGCCTACCTCGTCAAGTGGTCAATTGCGACGATAGCCCAACGGCTACCGGCTGCAGTGTAGGGAAGAGGTCCATATAAGTCAATGCCTACGCGGTCGAAGGGGCGCGGTGGGCAAGGTAGTGGCTGCAACTCGCCTGCAGAGCGGTGAGCAGGGGGCTTGCGACGTTGACAGGGCAGGCATAAGCGAATGTACTTGAGTATGGAATTATATATTCCACGCCAGCAGTAACCCAGCTGGATCCGATTGTATGTTTTCAAGACTCCTGCGTGTCCGCATTGTGGGTCAGTGGGGAAATAATCACAGACTTGAGAGCGGAGGTGGCGAGGAACAACTAATAACCACTTGCGACCATCTGCGCCGTAGTTGAGGCGGTAAAGGAGATTGCCACAAATGGCGAAGTGAGGAGCTTTGCGACATTGGGGGCGTGTGATGGAGAAGCCGCCATAGGGTTAGACAGGAAATCAAGCAGAGACGCAATCCAAGGGTCCATGCGCTGCGCTCAAGGCATGTCGTTGATGTGAAGCAACGGAGGGGAGTCTTCGAGTGTTGAGAGGCCGACGAGCTCAACCGGAAGGGGGCAGCGAGAAAGGGCGTCGGCATCTTGGTGCTTGCGTCCGGAGCGATAAACTACGCGGGCGTCGTATTCCTGCATACGAAGAGCCCATCTTGCAAGACGGCCGGAGGGGTCTTTCAGGGAGGATAACCAGCAAAGCCCGTGGTGGTCCGTCACGACGTGAAAGGGACGACCATAGAGATAAGGACGGAATTTGGGAACAGCCCAAACGATAGCCAAGCACTCTTTTTCAATTACTGAGTAATTGGACTCTGCCTTGGTCAGTGTGCGGCTTGCATAGGCGACAACGTACTCAGCAAAGCCAGGTATACGCTGCGCGACTACAGCTCCGAGGCCAACACAACTGGCTTCCGTGTGGGCCTCGGTAGGGTCCGTCGGGTCGAAATGGCGCAGGATAGGTGGTGCGGTGAGGATGCGGCGTAAGGTATAAAACGCATTGTCGCATGCGGGTAACCACTGTGAAAAGTCGGAGCTGCTGGATAGGAGTTGTGTTAAAGGGGAAGCAATCGATGCAAAGTCTCGAATAAACCTACGAAAGTAGGAACACAGGCCAAGGAAGCTGCGCAGTTCTTTGACAGATGCAGGCTTGGGAAAAGCAGCGACAGCACGAAGTATTTGCTGTGTCTGGAGAAACGCCTTCCTTGGAGACAACGTTCCCAAAGATAGTGAGTTTACGAGCGGACAAACGGCATTTCTATAAGTTTAGCTGCAAACCGGCATCAGAAAAGCAGTTGAAGACGGTCCTCAGTCGGTGGAGGTGGCTGTCAAAATCCGCAGAAATGACGACGGTATCGTCGAGGTAGCAGAGGCATACCTTCTATTTTAATCCCCGCAAAATGGCGTCCATCATCCTGTCAAATGTTGCCTGCGCATTACAAAGACCGTTTGGCATAACTGTAAATTCGTATAAGCCGTCGGGGGTTACAAAAGCGGTTTTGGGGCGGTCGGCTGCTTCCATGGGGACCTGCCAATATCCGGAACGAAGATCGAGGGAAGAAAATAGTTCGGCCCCTTGCATACAGTCCAAAGCGTCATCGATGCGAGGAGGAGCGTAGACATCCTTCCGTGTAATCTTATTAAGGCGGCGGTAGTCGACACAACATCGGATGGAGCCGTCTTTCTTCCTGACCAGCACAACAGGCGAAGCCCAAGGGCTACTGGAGGCCTAGATCACGCCGTCTTGGAGCATTTTATCAAGTTGCTCTTCGATAGCATGGCGCTCGGTTGCAGATACACGATAGGGGCGCTGCCGCACTGGTGCGTGGTTGCCTTTGTCGACACGATGGGTGACCGTGGAAGTGACCGATATACTCTTTACCTTTGGGTAAAGAGAATATCGGGCAAACGGGGCGCTGTGTAAACATAAGGCTCTTTGAGCACCGCAACTTACTCGGCAGTCACTCGCGAGACAACCTTCCCGCACACTGCCAGGTTTGGAAATGCACATCCCTTTTCCCGAAAACTAATGTGCTCTTTCGCCACCAAGATAAGGTGACCCGGGTGCTGATGGAAGCGCTCTTTATTCGAAAAAAACGGGAAACGGTGCGTCAGTGAACCTTCAGTGGCCTTGTGAGATTTGGAATTTAGGTACTTAAATAACGGGCTGCACACGCGCGCTGCTCCTGTTTAGATCATCTTTCACGCCATGCACGTAATCTGTTTCCCCGGTGTTATGACGTACGCAGCCGCGGGTCTTTACTGTATATATTCTGTTCTGTTTTTTTCTAATAAACCTTAGTTGCGAGTCAGCGCTTGTAGTGTCTCCCCTCTTGCTCTGTGTTTTCTGTCTTAGTTTGCCCTGCTTTTTCAACCATTAATTCTCACCAACTAGTCCGACTGTCTGCCTTGCTACAGTAAAAATGTCTATCGTGGAGCTGTGTAGCCGCACTCTTCCCACGCTTGAAATGCCAGAAGACGTCCAACATCAATCTGTGCAAGCGGGCCCAGCTCTCATCTGCGCCGGCTCCCCTCGCCAGCGAGATCCGGCAATCTTCAGCGGAGCCGATGAGAATGACGTGGAAGACTGGCTCGCGTCATACGAACGGGTGAGCCTGAAAAATAGATGGGACGACGATACGAAGCTGAACAACGCAATTTTTTTTCTAACGGGGGTCGCTAACCTCTCGTATCGGAACCATGAGTGAGACATCAGAACTTGGGCAGGCTTCAAAAAGAAGCTCGCCGAAGTCTTTGGTCGCGCCACTGTCCGCAAACTTCGGGCTGAACAACATTTTCGTGAACGCTCGCAGCACGTGGGCGAGAGCTTCACCAGCTATATAGAAGAAGTCATTGACTTATGCAAACGTGTCAGCGCAAATATGTCCGGGGCCAACAAGATAAAACATATCTTGAAAGGTATCGACGATAATGCCTTTAAGATGCAATTAGCCCGCGACTTGCGCACCGTGACGGAGGTGTTCACGCTGTGTCAAAGCTTCGAGGAGCTGCGCAAACAGCGGTTCTTGACTCGGGAACACCAAGCCCACGTTGAATCGCACTCTGGTCTGGCGCCTGCTGCTGAAAACACCTCTATGCTGCAGCAAATCAAAGATTTCGTTCGTGAAGAGGTAGCTCGCAAGTCTCTCTTCTGCCTAACCCCCAACAGGCGCCGCCTTATTTGGCCCCGGCTCTTCGACAGGCTATACAAGAGCAGGTTTCTGAGGCGCTTCCATCCTTCCATCCTCGGCCACCGGTCGCCGCACCCTTGATTTACGCCGGTGCTGCTCCAAGGCCTGTCACCAGTTCCGTGCCTTGCACCGACGGCGCCCCAAGACCTGTTGCCTGCCCCCGACTTAAGCCGACTTTCTAGTACAGCGCCCGCCGTCGTCATATCCTACAATGTACGTGCCTGTGCAAGCGTCGGTACCTTTCCTGCGACCAGCTAGAAGAGCAAGCAATCCGTGGCGCACGAGTGACAATCATCCTGTATGCTACACTTGCGGACTGCCTGGCCACGTCGCGCGCTACTACCGTCGCCATCTCCAAGCGCCAGCACCACCTGCGCAATCTTCGGGGTACTGGCCTCCAACCCATCAATATTCTGAGCCTGTCGACCAAACGCCAAGTCGTCCTTTCTCCCCTGATCGTTCAGCCCTCTCCAGCCGCCGCTCCACATCGCTACGACGCCGCTCTATCTCCCCCATGCGACGGCGCCATAATTCTCCTCAGCAGGAAAACTAGGCGCCGCAATTCCGGAGGCAAGAACTGCGCCCCCGTCGAAATTTCGAGGACCTCATCTATCACCTGCGAACCTTATTGATGTTTTTGAGGGGGGCGTGCCTGCAATGGCTCTGAGACACTGGTGCAGCGATTTGGGTAATGGACGCAAAGTTATGTACTTCTTTAAAGAAAGTTAAGACGCCAGTTTCTGGACTCACGCTGCGCACGGCCAGCGCACAGCTGATTACGCCATTAGCAGCATGCACCACTCGAGTTCGAATTCAGGACACACTATACTCCATCGAGTGTTGGGTTCTCCGCTTTGCCCGATGTCTCGCCAGACGCTGCTCCTTCTGTTCCCTGCGCTAAAACCGTCGTCACCGAAGACATCGTCCTTCCTCCCAGCTCCGCTCCGCTTGTAAGCATCTCTTGTGACTCTGCTTCTGATGACGTTGTTCTCTTCACACCGGCCGGCACTTTCCTGCGCCGCAAGTCTCTCCCGCTGCCCTACGCTGTGCTCACTACTTCTGCTGGCCTTTCCGTGCTATGCGTCTCGAACCCGTTTTCTGTCTCTACTGCTATGCGCCATGGCGAATGTCTCGGCAGTATACAACCTATTGCGTTCATTCTCACCTGTGAAGTCCCCGCCAATTCGCCTCATCTAGCCATGACTGCGCTCAGCCCTCCATCTTCTGCGCCTGATTGCTCCTCTACAGGCCTCTTCCTTCGCTCTATCGACACCGATCTTCCTTCCCAGCAACGGACGCAGCTTTTTAACCTCGTTCTCCAGTTCCGCTCCTCCTTCGACTGTCATCGCAGTTCCTTGGGCCAAACTTCCACGGTCACCCATCGTGTGGACACCGGCAACCACGCACCAGTGCGGCAGCGCCCCTATCGTGTATCTGCCACCGAGCGCCATGCTATCCAAGAACAACTTGATAAAATGCTCCAAGAAGGCGTGATCCAGCCTTGGGCTTCGTCTGTTGTGCTGCTCAAGAAGAAAGACGGCTTCATCCGATTTTGTGTCGACTACCGCCGCCTTAATAAGATTACGCGGAAGGATGTCTACCCTCTTCCTCGCATCGATGACGCTTTGGACTGTTTGCAAGGGGCCGAACTATTTTCTTCCCCCGATCTTCGTTCCGGATATTGGCAGGTCCCCATGGAAGAGGCCGATCGCCCCAAAACCACTTTTGTAACCCCCGACGGCTTATACGAATTTACAGTTATGCCAAACGGTCTTTTTAATGCGCAGGCAACATTTGACAGGATGATGGACGCCATTTTGCGGGGATTAAAATAGAAGGTATGCCTCTGCTACCTCGACGATACCGTCGTCATTTCTGCGGATTTTGACAGCCACCTCCACCGACTGAGGACCGTCTTCAACTGCTTTTCTGATGCCGGTTTGCAGCTAAACTTAAAGAAATGCCGTTTGTCCGCTCGTAAACTCACTATCTTTGGGAACGTTGTCTCCAAGGAAGGCGTTTCTCCAGACACAGCAAATACTTCGTGCTGTCGCTGCTTTTCCCAAGCCTGCATCTGTCAAAGAACTGCGCAGCTTCCTTGGCCTGTGTTCCTACTTTCGTAGGTTTATTCCAGACTTTTCATCGATTGCTTCCCCTTTAACACAACTCCTATCCAGCAGCTCCGACTTTTCACAGTGGTTACCCGCATGCGACAACGCGTTTTATACCTTACGCCGCATCCTCACCGCACCACCTATCCTGCGCCATTTCGACCCGACGGACCCTACCGAGGCCCACACGGAAGCCAGTTGTGTTGGCCTCGGAGCTGTAGTCGCGCAGCGTATACCTGGCTTTGCTGAGTACGTTGTCGCCTATGCAAGCCGCACACTGACCAAGGCAGAGTCCAATTACTCAGTAATGGAAAAAGAGTGCTTGGCTATCGTTTGGGCTGTTCCCAAATTCCGTCCTTATCTCTATGGTCGTCCCTTTCACGTCGTGACGGACCACCACGGGCTTTGCTGGTTATCCTCCCTGAAAGACCCCTCCGGCCGTCTTGCAAGATGGGCTCTTCGTATGCAGGAATACGACGCCCGCGTAGTTTATCGCTCCGGACGCAAGCACCAAGATGCCGACGCCCTTTCTCGCTGCCCCCTTCCGGTTGAACTCGTCGGCCTCTCAACACTCGAAGACTCCCCTCCGTTGCTTCACATCAACGACATGCCTTGAGCGCAGCGCATGGACCCTTGGATTGCGTCTCTGCTTGATTTCCTGTCTAACCCTACGGCGGCTTCTCCATCACGCGCTCACTGTCGCAAAGCTCCTCACTTCGCCATTTGTGGCAATCTCCTTTACCGCCTCAACTACGGCGCAGATGGTCGCAAGTGGTTATTAGTTGTTCCTCGCCACCACCGTTCCTCTCACGCAGCTTCCACCCTCTCCGTTCGATGACGTTCTACGTCACTCCTGCGGTTACTCAGGACGTTCTGCGTCCGCCGCTTATGAACGTGGGTGGCGCTGATGAACACTCTCAAGGTTAGGTTACTTGTAAACATAAATACCCCCGAAAGCAGAAGGTTTGACAGCCGTCGCGTAGCTGAGAGGTAGAGCACCGGACGCGTAATTCGGAGGTCGTGGGCTCGGATCCCACCGGCGGCACGTGGTTGTTTTTTCTTCTGCTTTGCTAATCAATTAGCTTTAAGCGATAACATATTCAGTATTATTCTAAATTGAACAACAACACAAAATAAATTAGTTTAAAAAAATTCCCCTGTGCCCCTTGGTTTCTGTGGCTGTTGGCTTCTGTCATATTTATAACGAGCCCCTCAATCCCCCTTCCCTTGTTTGCTTAATTGCTTAGCGAGGGCCTCGGTTCTGGCAGCCTTGATGCCATAGGAAGCATAAGAGGGTTCTCACGCAGCTTCCACCCTCTCCGTTCGATGACGTTCTACGTCACTCCTGCGGTTACTCAGGACGTTCTGCGTCCGCCGCTTATGAACGTGGGTGGCGCTGAAGAACACTCTCAAGGTTAGGTTACTTGTAAACATAAATACCCCCGAAAGCAGAAGCTTTGACAGCCGTCGCCGTAGCTCAGAGGTGGAGCACCGGACGCGTAATTCGGAGGTCGTGGGTTCGGATCCCACCGGCGGCACGTGGTTGTTTTTTCTTCTGCTTTTCTAATCAATTAGCTTTAAGCGATAACATATTCAGTATTATTCTAAATTGAACAACAACACAAAATAATTTAGTTTAAAAAAAATTCCCCTGTGCCCCTTGGTTTCTGTGGCTGTTGGCTTCTGTCATATTTATAATGAGCCCCTCAATTCCCCTTCCCTTATATATATATATATGTATATAAACGTAATTCAGTTGACACACGGTAGAAAAACAACAACTTTGTGTCAACCGAATTACGTTGATGTTCTACCGGATCCATCCGATCTTCACCCCTTCTTATATATATGTATATATATATATATAGAAAAAGGGGTCACAACTTTTCCATTGTCATTTAATACGAACAGATTCGAACAGAGGACCATCCTCCGTTCGAAACTGTTGGTATTAAATGAAATTAGCAAAGTTGTGACCCCTTCCTCTACAACTCTTCCTGGCCCATTGAAAACGATAAGACCTGCTGCAACTATATATATATATATATATACCCTGAGGAAGGACGGTCCTCCGTCCGAAACTGTCGGTATTAAATTAAGATAATTGCAAGGTTGTGACCCCTTCTTCTACAAGTCTTCCTGGCCCATTGAACGACAAGACTTCCTGCAACCACTATATATATATATATATATTGTAAAGAGGAAGATGATCCGCAGTCAGAGCAGCAGAACCGAGGCGAGGCGCGAGACGAGAAGACGACGATCGGCAGCTAAAGCAGCAGAGCCGACGCGCGGCGCGAGACGAGAGCGTGAACTGTTCCGGGTCCGGACCTGTCCTTGCTCGCTCTAACCGGCCTTCACAACTGTCAATAAAGGCCGTTACATCTTGGTGGAGGCTGCGGGATTCCGTCCTGGAGCTACGCAACCGGACCATCGCTACCCCCATGCCTGCCAACGCCAACCAGCCAGCCGGCTCTTCGCCGGCACCCGTTGCTTGCCATGGTGCGCTCCGCCAGCGCGACCCGGCCGTCTTCAGCGGCACGGACGACAACGACGTGGAGGACTGGCTGTCATCTTACGACAGGGTGAGCGCTCATAACCGATGGGACGACAGTATGAAGCTTACCAACGTAATCTTCTGCCTGACCGGCGTTGCCCACGTTCCAAAACCTCGAATCGGACTTCACCACTTGGACCGAATTCAAAACCAGCTTCTCTGACATCTTCGGCCGTCCGGCGGTACGCAAACTTCGCGCCGAGCAGCGTCTTCGCGTTCGTGCACAGCAGAGCGGTGAATCATACACTAGCTACATCGAAGACGTCGTCAATCTCTGCAAGCGTGTCAATGCGTCCATGGCAGAGGCCGATACAGTTAAACACGTCCTTAAAGGAATCGAAGACGACGCTTTCAATATGCTTGTGGGCAAGAACGTCACCTCTGTTACCGATATATTCGACCACTGCAAAAGCTACGATGAGCTTCGCCGACAGCGCGTTTTCACTCGGCAGCCGTCTCCACAGACACACAGTTACTAGCATCAGCATGACGACAGAAGACAGCTCGCTACTGCTCCAGATCAAGCAGTTTGTCCGTGAGGAGGTTGCGCGGCAGCTGTCGCTTCTTCCTACTGTTCCGAGTCCTTCTAACCTAACTCCGACACTTCAGCACGTCATTCGGGAGCAAGTGTCCGAAGCCCTGCCATCGGTTTCCTCTTCGCCTCCCGTCGCTGCGCCACTTACCTACGCCGAAGCCGTCAGGCGTCCCCGGCCAGAAACGTTCGTTTCGTACCAGCATCCACCGCAGTCGACACCATTTCGTCCTGCCCGGCCACCACCGCAACGTTTCCGTCCATGGCGGACACCGGACAACTTCCCCATTTGTTATGCCTGTGGCATTCCTGGTCACGTGATGCGTCACTCCCGCCGCCGAGTGTTGTCCCCTGCTGCCGATCCCGACCCTCGAGGTTACGCCTACGCCCCTCCCCAGCCTTTTCACCGCACTATGCCTTCTGAGACCACTGCTTCCTCCGATCTCAGCCCGTCTATTCGCCGCCGTTCTCCATCTCCGCGTCGCCGCTCGGTTTTCCCGATGCGCCGTCGTCCCTCTTCCCCTTCGGAAAACTAGTGCCCGCAGTTCCGGAGGCAAGAACTGCGTGCTCGTCGCCAAGCTCAAGACCTCGACTTTCTCCGACAAATTTGATCGCGGTTTCTGTGGACGGCACCGATGCTTTCGCGCTTGTTGACACCGGTGCTGCTGTATCTGTACTCAGTGAGAAATTGTGCCGCCAGTTACGAAAAGTGATGACTCCGCTATATGGTTTTATGCTTCGCGCCGCTAATTCGCAACTTATCGCGCCTTTGGGGGCATGTACAGCCCGAGTTACTATTCAGGACGTTCTGTATATTGTTGAATTCATCGTCTTCCCATCGCCGTCTCACGACGTCATCTTAGGCTGGGACTTTCTCTCCCAACATGACGCTGTCATCGACTGCACTCGTTCCGAAGTCGCCCTTCTTCCATTCGGCGACGACTCGGTGAACGCTTCTACTAACTTGTGCTCCAAGCTGACTGTGGCTGATGACGTCATGATCCCGCCGTGCTCTGCTGTGCTCGTCTCTGTTCATTGCGACTCTGCATCCAACGGCCCTGTCATCTTCATCCCGTCCGACTCCTTCGCTTCTCGCCACTGTCTCGCCACTTCTCGCCCAGCTTGCGACCCTGCTAGATAAGTTTCGGTCATCGTTTGACTTCTCTCACCCCCGTTTGGGCCGCACTTCAGCTGTTACCCATCGGATCGACACAGGCGCCCATTCGCCGTTGCGCCAACGCCCATATCGCGTCTCGGCCACCGAACGCCAGGTTATCGACACCCAGGTGAATGATATGCTGCAGCGTGGCGTCATACAACCATCACACAGTCCTTGGGCTTCCCTCGTCGTCCTTGTCACCAAGAAAGACGGCTCTATCCGCTTTTGCGTTGACTACCGGCGCCTCAACAAAATCACCCGAAAAGACGTCTATCCGCTGCCCCGCATTGACGACGCACTTGACTGCCTGCAGGGAGCTGAATTCTTTTCATCGTTAGATCTCCGTTCGGGGTATTGGCAAGTCCCGATGGCCGATGATGACCGCCCTAAGACTGCCTTTGTGACGCCTGACGGGCTGTATGAATTCAACGTCATGCCCTTCGGACTCTGCAATGCCCCTGCCACTTTTGAGCGAATGATGGACACCATACTGCGCGGCCTGAAATGGAAAACCTGCTTATGTTGCTTGGACGATATCGTTGTTTTCTCCCCAGATTTCCAGACGCACCTCGTTCGCCTAGAGCACGTTTTGAGATGCCTCGCGGCAGCCGGGCTTCAACTCAATTTAAAGAAATGTCGCTTTGCTGCTCGCCAGTTGACGATTTTGGGCCACGTCGTGTCAAAACAGGGTGTTCTTCCTGACCCAGCAAAGCTTCGTGCTGTCTCTGAGTTCCCGAAGCCCTCTACGATGAAGGAACTTCGTAGTTTCATCGGCTTATGTTCTTACTTCCGACGCTTTATCCGAAATTTCGCTTCTATCATCGCACCTCTGACTGGCCTTCTTCGTGGCAGTAGCGACTTATCAAGCTGGAGTCCTGCCTGTGACGAAGCGTTCACCACGTTGCGCCGTCTACTTACTTCTCCACCCGTACTGCGCCACTTTGACCCTGATTCTCCAACTGAAATCCACACAGATGCCAGTGGCGTTGGTATCGGCGCTGTTCTTGCTCAACGGAAACCGGGGTGTGCGGAGTATGTTGTTGCATACGCGAGCCGCACCCTGACGAAGTCAGAGCAAAACTACTCCGTCACTGAAAAAGTGCTTGGCAATCGTTTGGGCAATCGGGAAATTTCGACCTTACGTATACGGCCGGCCTTTCGCGGTCGTCACGGACCATCATTCCCTATGTTGGCTGCCCTCCCTAAAAGACCCAAATGGCCGCCTCGCCCGATGGGCCTTACGCCTTCAGGAGTACGATATTCGTGTGATCTATCGCTCTGGCAGGAAGCATAACGACGCCGACGCTTTGTCTCGTTCACCTCTAGCCAATGAATGTGCCTCTCCTCCCGCCATCGACTGCGCCCCCTTGTCATTGGACGATATGCCCAACGAGCAGTCCAAGGACCCGTGGATCACTTCTCTTGTACGTTATCTTTCAGACCGTTCTGTCGTGTCGGTACCGCGTGCAATCCGCCGTCAGGCTGCCCACTTCACTATTCATGATGGGATTTTGTACCGCCGAAATTATCTCCCTGATGGCCGCAAATGGCTCCTAGTGATCCCTGGACATTTACGCTCAGAAATATGCGCAGCCTTTCATAGCGACCCGCAAGCTGGTCACGGCGGTGCTTTCAAGACCTACAACCGGCTTCGCCTCCGCTATTACTGGCGCGGCATGTACAACTACGTTCGAAAATTCGTCCGTTCCTGCCCCGATTGCCAGCGCCGCAAGCTCGGTCATCATCATTCGACCGGCCCTCTGCAGCCTTTGCCTTGCCCATCCAGGCCATTTGACCGAGTTGGCATTGACCTGTATGGACCCCTTCCGTACACTGCTGCAGGAAACCGCTGGGTTATCGTCGCTGTAGACCACCTGACACGGTACGCTGAAACAGCCGCCCTCCCAGCTGCTACAGCGCGGGATGTTGCCACCTTCCTCTTGCACCATTTCATACTTCGGCACGGAGCCCCGCGTGAACTGTTGAGCGACCGTGGGCGGGTGTTTCTGTCAGACGTCGTTTCATCTCTCCTGCAGCAATGCAACATTACTCGCCGCACCACTACTGCCTATCATCCCCAGACGAACGGCTTGACTGAACGTTTCAATCGAACATTAGGTGACATGTTGTCAATGTACGTGGCGGCCGACCATACTAACTGGGACGTCGTCCTCCCCTTCGTCACGTATGCCTACAACACCGCTACGCAGAGCACTACTGGTTTCTCACCATTCTTCCTTCTGTACGGCCGTGAACCGTCCTCGCCGCTCGACACTATTCTTCCTTATCATCCCGATTCGTCAGAAACCACAACCGTATCTGAAGCCTCCAGACACGCTGAAGAGTGCCGCCAGCTCGCCCGGTCATTCACGTCCGACGACCAAGGGCGCCAGAAATACCGCTTGGACCACTCCCATGGCACCGACACTTTTCAGCCGCAATCCCTTGTTTGCCTCCGTGTGCCTTCTGCTGCACCAGGTCTCTCTAGCAAGTTGCTGCCGAACTACCAGGGACCCTACCGCGTCCTTGAGCGCACTTCTCCCGTCACTTACGTAGCTGAGCCCGTGACGCCATCACCCGATCTCCGACGACGTGGGCGCGAGACCGTCCACGTTTCGCGTTTGAAGCCGCACTACGACCCCTGCGTCGTGTTGACCCCCTAAATCGCCAGGATGGCTCTTTTTCCCCCGGGGCCAAATGTAAAGAGGAAGATGATCCGCAGTCAGAGCAGCAGAACCGAGGCGAGGCGCGAGACGAGAAGACGACGATCGGCAGCTAAAGCAGCAGAGCCGACGCGCGGCGCGAGACGAGAGCGTGAACTGTTCCGGGTCCGGACCTGTCCTTGCTCGCTCTAACCGGCCTTCACAACTGTCAATAAAGGCCGTTACAATATATATATAGTATATATATATATATATAAGCAAACAAGGGAAGGGGAATGAGGGGCTCGTTTTAAATATGAGAGAAGCCAACAGCCACAGAAACAAAGGGGCACAGAGGATTTTTTTTATTATTTATTTATTTTGCGGTGTTGATCAATTTATAATATTACTGATTATGTTATCGCTCAAAGCTCAAAGATTATGTTATCAGAAAAGCAGAAGAAAAATGGCTGAGGCTTAGCTAAGGTTAAGCTTAGTCAGATGCGAAGCATATTGATGGCTAGGCTTGGTAAAGTTCCTCGCTTTGTTCTACAGTTGTTGTAGAACGTTGTCGCCGAGCCGCATATTGAGCACGCCGCTTAGCCAGACGTTCATCCCGCTCTTCATCGGTCTCTGTGGCACGCTGAAGCTTTCGTTTGTCGTTCAAATCAGCCCTGCTTCTAGGCGGCATCCCAACACCTGGCCGCCTCGTAAGTGCCCGGAGAGCGAGGCAAGCTCAGCTTTATACCGCTGCTGTAGCGTCACGTGGTCAGCTGCAGCGCCTCTGATGTGGAGCCTCCACCGCCGCGGCCGACCGCGCGAGCCGGCAGCCCATCTCTCCTCTGGTGTGATGTCATGTTGTCACGTGGTCAGCCGCCGCGCCTCTGATGTAGAGCCTCCACCGCCGCGGCCGACCGCGCGCGCCGGCAGCCCATCTCTCCTCTGCGGTGACGTCATGTTGTCACGTGGTGTCACGTGGTCACGCTAAAGGTCAATGGTAGCTCCACCGCCGCGCTCGACGGGCTGTAGTGTAGCTCTAGTAATATGCTTCGCAAAAAAACAACCACATGCCGCCGGTGGGATCCGAACCCACGACCTCCGAATTACGCTTCCGGTGCTCTACCGCTGAGATACGGCGACGGATGTCAAATCTTCTGCTTTCGGGAGTATTTATGTTTAAAAATAACCTAACCTTGGGAGTGCTTCTCTGATATATATATATATACATATATAATTCTGATCGCTCTGACGAAGGCCAGACCCTGGTCGAAACGTTACAATAAAGTTGTTTTTCTACCGTGTGTCAACAGAATTACGTTTATGTTCTACCGGATCCATCCGATCTTCACCCCCTTCTTATATATATATATATATATATATATATATATATATATATAGGGAATGGAATGAGGGGCTTGTTATAAGTATGAAAGAAGCCAACCGCCACAGAAACCAAGGGCCACAGGGGATTTTAATTAATTTACTTCATTTTTGGTGTTGATCAATTTAGAATATTACTGAATATGTTATAGCTTAAAGCTAATTGATTAGAAACGGAGAAGAAAAAAACCACATGCCGCCGGTGGGATACGAACCCACGACCTCTGAATTACGCGTCCAGTGCTCTACCTCTGAGCTACGGCGACGGTTGTGAAATCTTCTGCTTTAGGCGGTATTTATTTTTATAAGTAACCTAACCTTGAGAGTGTCCATCAGCGCCACCCACGTTCTTAAGCGCGGACGTGGTACGTCCTTAATTACCGCTAGTGTAACGTGGAACGTCATCGAACGGCGAGGGTAGAAGCTGTCTGGGAACCCTCCTATGCTTCCTATGGGGACAAGGCTGCCACAACCAAGGTCCTCGCTAAGCAATTAAGCAAACAAGGGAAGGTGAATGAGGGGCTGTTTAGAAATATGAAAGAAGCCAATAACCACTGAAACCAAGGGGCACAGGGGATTTTAATTAGTTTATTAGCTTCAAGTTATAAATTAGCATTAAGCAATAACATATTCAGTAATATTCTCAATTGATCAACACCACAAAATAAAGAAATTAATTAAAATCTCCTGTGCCCCTTGGCTTCTGTGGCTGTTGGCTGCTTTCATATTTATATCGAGCCCCTCATCCCCCTTCCCTTGTTTGCTTAATTGCTTAGCGAGGGCTTCGGTTGTGGCAGCCTTGACGCCATACGAAGCACACGAGGGTTCTCAGACAGCTTCCACCCTCGCCGTTCGGTGAGGTTCCACGTCACACCAGGAGTAACTGAGCACGTACCACGTCCGCAGCTTATGAGCGTAGGTGGCGCTGATGGACACTCTCAAGGTTAGGTTACTTATAAACATAAATACCCCCGAAAGCAGCATATTTCACAGCCGTCGCCGTAGCTCAGAGGTAGAGCACCGGACGCGTAACTCGGAGGTCGTGGATTCGTATCCCACCGGCGGCATGTGGTTGTTTTTCTTCTGCGTTTCTAATCAATTAGCTTTAAGTGATAACATATTCAGTAATATTCTAAATTGATCAACAGCACTAAATAAGTAAATTAATTAAAATCCCCTGTGCCCCTTGGTTTCTGTGCCTGTTGGCTTCTTTCATATATATATACACAGGGTGTCCCAGCTAAATGTAACCAAGCTTTAAAAAAGACCAACGTTTTTAGATCCCTTTCAGTTTGAAAGCTGCGGTGCGCGGATTGTCGCCTTTCCGTTTCCTTCCGTGCGGTGGCGCTCGCCACGCTGTTTGCCCGACCAGCGTGGCCCTTCGCGTCTACGCCATGGTCACCGCCGCCTGATTTGGAGCAGCCAGCAGATATCAGCATGGAAGATATCAGCTGTCCTGTGCCAGTTGTTGGCAGTGACGCTTATCTTACAGTATACAAAAGCTTCAAGCAAGGGTGCTTAAAGCATCCCACCAAAAAGATGCTAGAGTTTACCAACATTGTAAACAAAGCAATCCCGGTTTCTTTGAAGAAGGTCCCGTTTTTGAAAGGGACGTGTCTTGGGAGCTGCTAGACGAGTTTGAATTGCAAAACCTTGTTCGGCTTGGATGTGCAGAGCATATGGCCACTTTTACATGCCAAGTGCTGCATTTTGTCATAGTGACACGCATCCACTTCTAGGCGAGAGACGTGAACCGTCGGCTAGAGAACAGAGAAATATTGTCATTGCAAATAAAAAATCTCGCCTTCAAGTAGCCATTCCCTCCGTGCTTCCGACTTAGTGTGTCTGCATTTAATGCTTGTCTGTGTTCAATGAAATTAACATTCTAAAAATGAAAGTGCAGTACGCTGCTCCTGTCTGTGCTATCATTGCAAATAAAAAGCTCTTCTATAGTTATTCCCTCCCTGCATCCAGCTAAGTGTGTCTGCATTTATACTTGTGTTCTCTGAAATTGGAATTGTAAAGAACATGCAAAATGCTGCTCGCATGTGCGGTGCTTCGTTGATAATATAGCGCGGAATTTCGTGACTGATCTAGAAGCGGAACATCGCAAGTTTTAGCCTTTCATTAATGTTTCGTGCATTCTCCCGAAGAAATATTGATAGCTCTACTCCAACATACGCATATCATCAGCGCTAAACGTCGCAAACGTGATGCGATAAAGCGCAATGCAAACGATTGGTTTTTTTGCGAACTGGCATCAGCCTGCTCTTTATCTCACCCTTACTAGCCAGGCGAAACATTTCTTTAACCTTGAGGCTGAAGTTTCAACGTGACAGCTCCAAAAGTACAGCAAATTTGAGTTCGACGTGTTCGCTCCCAATGTTATCGCGGATGAGAACAGGCTGTCACAGCAACTGCCAAGCGCGAGCGCTCCGGCGCCTCCGGGCCGACAGCGACAGCAGCGCCGCGTGGTGAGTGGAAGCGGACGGGGACCGCTTTCTCGGGCGCGGCGCGGGGGAGCTTGCAAACTGAAAGGGATCTAAAAACGTTGAAAAAGACGAAGTGCCCTAGCCCCAGTGAGAGCAACTGAGGGTTGTTGCCAGTCGCGTGTCCTAGTCTGTAGTATTTTTTTATTATGCAAACATGATTAATTAGCAGAGACTGATTAGCTAAGTTTTTAATTATTGCCTAAAGGAATAAAGTGTCATTGCAGGAGTTGTAGATCCCATAAAAAAATAACCGTTTGCCGTGTTTGCAGCCAAATACGACGGATACAGCTTCTTTTATTTGACTTAAAAGAAAGCCCGCGAAATACAAAAAGAACCACGTTATAGGGAAGCAGTTTCAGCGCTCCCAGACGACCGGTCAAGCAACGACATTCGCTTATCTTTGCAACGTTGTCCCGCACGTGGTTCGGCGTTTTGCGATGGTTGCGAGATATACGCCAGGAACTCTCGCATCGGCGCTAGGGCAACCGTTTCTTCAGCGCCTGACGGTGCAAGTTAGCGGCACGGCCACATTCCTACCACTTGATGCGAGGTTTCGCGTGAAAAAGCGCTCCATGCGACCCGCACGTCACTTCCTTGAAAAGCAGTGCCCGCTCACTTTCCATGACGCATAAGCAGTTCCTGTCGCATACCTCGCCACCACCTCAAAACGCCGAACCCTGTTCAAAACAGCGTTGCAAACATAAGCGGATGTCGTTGCTTGATCGGTCGTTTGGGAGCGCTGAAACTGCTTCCTTATCACGTGGTTCTTTCTGTATTTCGCGGCTTTCTTTTAAGGAAAATAAAAGAAGCTGTATCAGTGGTACTTGGTTGTAAACACCGCAACCGGCTATTTTTCTATGGGATCTACAATTCCTGCATTGACACTTTCTCCCTAAAGGCAATAATTAAAAAGTTAGCTAATCAGTATCTGCTAATTAATTATGTTTGCACAATAAAAAATACCACAGACTAGGACACGCGACTGGCAACAACCCTCAGTTGGTCTAACGCGGCTAGGACACTTCGTCTTTTTTAAAAGCTTGGTTACTTTTAGCTGGGACACCCTGAATATATATATATATATATATATATATATATATATATATATATATATATTTCTTTACAAGAAACCTAACCTTGACAATGGTCAGTCCTTGAGAGGTTCTTGCACAGGTTGCACCCTCGGCATTCGATGACGTACCACGTCACACACATCACAACAGTTCTTGTTGCATCGGGCCCTCCTTTTTCCACCGGCAAGGAGAAGGAACCAGACGACGCCTAGAAAGGTCGACATCGCGGGTGGTGGCGAGTTCTCAAATGAATTGCGCGACATCCTTGAAATGGGGTCAAAATTCTGCTTTGAGCCCGCACGAGCAGCAAAGGAACGTGTCAAGGGCAGATCTGTCTGGGATGGAGCTGAGGCTGTGGTAATCAATGCGAGTCACTATTTTAAGCACCTGCCTGAGCTAAAAATGGTGGTCACCGGCTTGAGAAGGCATGGCCTAATGACGGAGAAAGAGGGTGGAATTGTGGCGCTACGCCGACGAACGTATGAACGGGAAGCTATTCTAGCTGTTTTTATGAATTTCAAGAAAGCTAAATTTCGACACCTCATTCTCTTTTCCTTCACTACCATCTTCCTTGCTTCATTTACGGCGCAGTTCAGGTGCCCGCCGAGGCTTGTGAAATAGATATCTCGCCATTTCCTTTGCTCCAAAACCAATTTAGTACAGAAGACTTAAAGCACTAAGGGTGCTGCAGTATCTACACCTGCAATTCCCTTGCGAGGAGGTTGGCGAATTCGGATAGTTATACTCTGGAAGCATTCCTCTGAGGCAAAACTTGCAAGCCTGATTTCCCGTCCACAGTGATTGTGTCAGAGAAAGGAATCTCACAGATAGCTGCATAAAAGTTTCTTAAAATTACTTTGAAGATTGACTTCCTTGTTAGGGGTTCGCATCAGATAGCAGATGAGCTGAAGCAAGGACTCAGCATAACCACATCAGCCACCGTAGGTTTCTTCACTGACATGCAAGATCGTACTACTCCAGACCATACAAAGATTTGTTTAAATCTTTTAGATCAGTGATTGATGAGACGGGAGAAGAACCTTTTTCAAACCCTGTTGGTTGTAATCAGTGTCATCAACAGCGATTGTGCCTCAAGAAGTTTGACGTTGCCGTCATTGAGAAATCCGGAAGGAAACACTCTGACGCCGGCTGCCGACTCTGACGAGCCCGCCTGTAGATGCACCACCACCGGACAACGAAGAGGAAGCCTTCCAGAGCTCATCACCTCTAGCTCATATGCAATGCAGCAACGCTCCGACCCCGACTTAAAACGCCTCATCGAGTACTTGGAAGGGAAGGCAAGGATTCGTCACCCCCCCGCCCGCCTTGTTCAAGCAAGGATTGTCTTCCCACTGTGCACAGAAAGATGTCCTCGTGGAGAACTTCCCAGCGAACAAAACAACCTACCTCGTTGTTGTACATGCAAGTCTCCGCGAAGAATTTCTGTACGCTTCCCACAACGAACCGACAGCTGGACATCTCAGGTTTTCTCGCACCCTCAACCGCATTCAGAAGTATTAGTGGTCTCGACTGCCTGCTGATGTCACACATTGCCTGAAAACGTGCGTAGATTTCCATATACCAAATGCCCCTTCCACCCGAAAAGTAGGGTTTCTGAGCCCTACGAAAGAATTTCTCTCATGGCATTTCTAGCTGGGCGCTGGCGACCGGTTTGTTCTTTTCCCGAAGTCACCATCTGGAAACAAGTTTATCATCATAGCGAACCGCTACGTCGAGGCAAAAGCCCTACCGAAGGAAGCAGCAGCAGAAGTTGACAAATTTTTCGTGGAGTCTATTCTTCGGCAACCCGGTGCCCGCGATGTGCTCATCACGGCCAGAGGAGGGCCGAACTGACAGTAACCATCCTGCGCTGCAGCCAAACAAGCGAGCGGATGAGAACAGCATTCTATGCGCAGACAAACGGACTGACAGAGCGCCTGAACAGAACCATCGCCAATATACTCGTCATGTATGTCGATGCGGAACACAAGCCCTGAGATTTCACCGTGCCTTACATTGTCTTCGACTACACCAATGCAGTGCCGGAGACAACCAAGATGACACCTTTAGGCTCGTACATGGTAGCGAGGCCAGGACCACGCCAGACACGTCGACGTCGTTGTCTAATTTCGAAGTGCAGTAAACACCTGAAGACTTGCCCGATTACGGATCAATGACCTGGAGCGGACCAGCGCCAGACGCTCCAACCTGCAGAAACGCAACGCGGAATGCAAGCCAGGAGACCGAGTTTCGGCTCGGACGCCCATATGCCGCCGCGGATTGAGTGAACAACGCTTCCTCCGCTACTCCCGTACAAGGTTCGACGTCGGCTGGGTGAACTGCATGACGAAGTCGTCCAGGTGGAAATGACTGCATCATAGCGACACCGCATGCGACCAGAAGTTGTCCATGTCATCCGTCGAAAGGCTTAATATGTACGCTAAAGGACGCTGTGTTTTCGCTCTCGGCGTTTATTTGCACACAGTCCGTTTTATTTCTCTTCAAGTGGGCCACTTTCAAGACGAACCTCTCTGAAGTGTTCGGTCATCCTGCTTTTCGAAATTTTCGTGCAGAGGAACCCTTGCGCGAAAATTCGCAGCAGTGAGGCGAGACCTTTACCATTACCAGCTACGTCGAAGGTGTGGTCAGTCTGTGCTCGCGCTTCAATGCCAAGATATCGGAGGCCGAAAAAAATTAAGCATATTCTGAAAGGTATCTAGGAGTACGCCTTTGAAATGCTGCTCTCCCGAGATATCTGCACCGTTACAGAAGGTGTCTCTGCCGGAGTTACGAGGAGCTGCGGAAGTAGAGGCTCCTCACTCGCTAGCCCGCCGTGACTGTCGAGTCGCTTGCGGGCATGTCAGCTGCACTTTACAACTCGGCGCTCTCACAACAGCTAGACGATTACATACGTGAGCAAGTTGTCCGTCAACTCTTCCTTCTGCCGTTACTCTCCCCGCCGTCTCCATACATGCCGTCCGGCTTTGCAACTTATCACCGAACACGTGGTAGAAGCCCTTCTGAACGCCCCGCCGCCTTCATCAGCACCTCAGCCAACTCCTGTCACTGCCCTACTGACCTACGCTGAAGCCGTCGCACGGCCGAGGCCACCTGATTGTCTACTGCACTTGCTACACTACGCATTGAGGTCCTGTGTGTCATGTCTCTCGAGTGACTAGTCCTTTTTTCTGACCGCTACCACCAATCGGATATCCCTGTCGTACAGGTGACTATCGCCCCATATTTTATTCTTCCGGATTACCTGGACATGCGACCCGGCTCAGTCGTCGTTCTGTGCCAGTTTCCGCAGTCCCTCTCCAAGTTGCCGGCTACTGGACTCCTGAAACTCAATACTCAGCGACACCCTAGCTGCCCCAGAGC
This sequence comes from Amblyomma mixtum, assembly GCF_055824585.1. NCBI lineage: Eukaryota > Metazoa > Arthropoda > Arachnida > Ixodida > Ixodidae > Amblyomma > Amblyomma mixtum. The sequence continues at coordinate 152,478,360 of NC_143021.1, read as the reverse complement.
AGTCCTCATTTACCTGACCACTCCGCTTTCTCCAACCAGCGCTCACCATCCCCACGTCGCCGCTCCCTCTCTCTTATGCGCCGATGCAACATCACTTTCGTCATCATCATTATCAGCCTGACTACGCCCACTGCAGGGCAAAAGCCTTTCGCATGTCTCTCCAATTAACCCTCTCTTTTGCCAGTTGTGGCTATCGTATCCCCGCAAACTTCTGAATCTCATCCGCCCACCTAACTTTCTGCCGCCCCCTGCTACGTTTGCCTTCTCTTCAAATCCAATCCGTTGCCCAAAAGGACCACCGGTTATCTTGCCTTGGCATTACATGCCCTGCCCAATCCCATTTCTTCCCCTTGACTTCGACTAGGATGTCCTCAACCCGCGTGCGTTCCCTCACCCACTCCGTCCGACTCCGATCTTTTTACGTTACAGCTATCATTTTTCTTTTCATAGCTCACTCTGTTGTTCTTAACTTAACCTTAACCTTCTTTGCTAGCCTCCACTTTCCTGCCCCATAGGTGTGTGCCGGTAAGGTGCAGCTGTTGTAGACTTTTCTGTAGAGGGATATTGGCAAACTGCCATTCATGATCTGAGAGAACCTGGTATATGCGCTCCACCTCATACAGATTCCTATAGTTATTTCCCTCTCATGGTCCGGATCAGCGGTCACTACTTGCCCTAAGTAGACATGTTCCCTTACTACTTCCAGCACCTCGCTACCAACTGCGAACTGCTGTTCCCTTGCTAGACTGTAGAACAATACTTTGGTTTTCTGCATGTTAATTTTTAGCCCCACCGTTCAGCTCTGCTCGTGTAACCCGTTGATCATGGTTTGTAGTTCAAGTCCTGAGTGACTTGGGGCGGCAATGTCATCAGTAAATCGCTAATTACTTAGGTATTCTCTATTAACTGTTATCGCAAAACTTTTCCCATTTCAGGCCTAGGATTACTTTCTGCAAACAGGCGGAGAAAGCATTGGCGAGATGGCGTCTATCGGCCGGACACCTGTTTATATTTGAATTTTATTGCTGCATTTATGGAGTAGTATCATAGCTGTGCAATCGTTATAAATATCTGCCGATATTTTCACATAGAACTCTTCTAAATCCTGACTCCGCAATGCCTGCATGACAGCCGACGTTTCCACTTAGCCCAAAGCTTTCTCGTAATCAATAAAGGTTATATATAGAGGTCGGTTATATTCTCAGCATCTATCTATCACCTGCTTGATAGCGGTTATATGGTCTATTGTCTAGTATCTTTTACCAAAGCCAGCGTGATCATTTGGTTGATTGAAGTCTGGAGTTGCCCTGACTATTAGCGATTAGCTTACTAAATACCTTGTAGGCGACGGACTGTGAGCTAATTAGTCTGTAATTTTTGAAGTCCTTCATGTCTCCTTTCTTATGAATTCAGACAATGTTAGCGTTCTTCCATGCACGTGGTATGCTCGAGGTCATAAGGCATTGCGTGTACAGCGTGGCAAGTTTTTCTAGCAGAATCTCTTCTCCATCCTTCAAGAAATCTGCTGTTACCTGATCCTCACCAGCTGATTTCTCCTTTGCATTGCTCATAAGGCTTTCTTTACTTCCTCCTTCGTTACTGGCGGGAGTTGCCATTGCTGTGCTCGATTGCATCTCTCAGTAACGTTGTGATTACATTCGCTACTGTATAGATTTGTGTAAAACTCTTCGGCTACTGTAACTATCTTATCCATTGTGACCCAACTTCGCTCACTTCTGTGTGAAGTTCCCAGACACCCTTAGAGCATGGGGGGGGGGGGGGGGGGGGGTAGGGGTCTCGGACTCAAGGAGATGCCCTCGACTCAGCGTGGCAAGCTCAGAGGAGACCAGCTACCAAGTTACAAAAGGTTCTTTGTCCTTTGGTGCCCAGCTTTCGCCGGTCGCAAGCCAGAGATTGGGTCGGAGCAAAAGGTTCACAATAAAAACACACTTTATACAGCAGTGATACGATACTGAGGATTTCACACTCACTAGTACAAACACATACAAACTGATTAACAAAACAATTCAACTCGTGCAAAGTTAGACTCGAGAGAGATTAGAATTCAAATGGGATATTGCACCTAAAGTGTGCTAACACAAGAGAGAGGCAAACAAACAAAACGCAATTTGTTCTCCGGGCACTGCTTTTCCGAAGTCCAGAGGTTCAGGACGATGCCGTTCTGCAGACTGGCATGCGCTGCATCGTTGGCCCGTGGCTGGGCGAGTGGTGTGCTACCGGAAGTCGAGCGGGCGCGCTTGACTAAAGCTTAATCGGCGGCTCGGACTAAAATGACAGATATTAGTTTGGGCTTAAAAAAAGAAATAAGAAAAAAGTGCCCTGCCCGCACCGTCATACGACACAACGGGCTGACAGATATTAGTGTGGGCTTAAAAATAAATAAGAAAAAAGTGCCCTGCCCGCACCGTCTTACGACACAACGGGCACAACGGGCTGACAGCGGTCATCGCCCTTCTCATATAGGCTTGGTGCGCATCTGTTTGTTCTACACGCCAAAGTAGGCGCGCACATGCACACAGTATCGGCCGTGCGGTCTCCTTCTCGCACCGGGCACGCGTCCCTGATTTGTGAAACGCCGGGAGTGGCTTCCAGGAGCTTCCAGAAAGTTCGGTCATGGCGCCGCCGCCGACGCGCCAGTGAAGAGGGGGAGGGCATCTCTTAGCGCACGCAAGGCTACGCCCTCTCCGGCAACATCGTGTAGGAACGGCTCGGACATTCTTGAACAATCGACGGCAATCCACCCGCGCCGCGGTGGCGAGCAGTGGGGGAGGGGGCAGCCACTCACACAAGGCTAGTAGCTCTCCGGGGTTCCCTCGTCCCCCCCTTTACGACCCGGCGCTGTAGAGATGCGTACGCGTGGCGCTGCTTTTGTTTCTTTTTTTAATGTGTCGCCGATATTTGTGACATCCATATTGATAATGACATTGCCCACTTTGTCTCTTAGCACATGCACCTGGTTTTACCTATGCCTAGTTTGCTGCTTTTAGGCTACCTCAGTTAATTAGAGTATCTTCTCATAAATGCTGCGCTGCTTAGTTGTACACGGACTAAGAAACTGGACAAACACTGAGGTTAAGCGCAACTTCGAGTGCAGAAAAAAGCTCAACTTGAAACTACTCCGTGCTGCTTTGCGCTTAACCTCAGCGTTTGTCCAGTTTCTTTGTCCGTGTACAACTAAGCAGCGCAGCATTTATGAGAAGATGTTCCAACTAGCCCAGTCCCAAGCACTTCTTAACTTTAGAGTATGCCCGATTTGCTCCATGTTAAACTTGCTTGTGTCGGCTAACTTGTGCTTATTTATCAACTTCGATAGCTCTGCTAGTTCTATCCTGTCCGTGGTGATTACGTGCTCATGCTTTGGCGTTTCTTAATCAGATACTTAGTCTCCTGAGATAGCTTGCCGGTATCCTGTCGAACCGTCCTGCCCCCTACTTCTGTGGCACACTCCGTAACGATAGCTGTGAGATTATCTAGAAGCCGCAGTGACTGAGACGAGAACTGCGCCGCCAGTGAAATGTTAAAGGCCTCCTTTCTCTATCCACAACCTTATCGAAGCTTTTGTAGAGGGTTCTTCTTTTCTGGCGCTCGTCGACACCGGTGCTGCAGTTTCTGCAATGCCCGCAAACTTTTGCCTTTCGTTGTGAAAAGTGACAACTCTTTCTAGATTCTCGCTCCGCACTGCACGTGCAACCTATTGAGCCCTCAGCGACGTGCACTGCACGAGTCGTTATACAGAACGTTCTGTGCGCAGTTGAATTTGTCATTTTTCGAACGTATTCTCATGACATAATCTTTAATTGGAAAATGCTGTCGAGCCATAGCGCTGTCATCGATTCTGCTCATGCTTAACTCGAGTTCTTTGCGCTCAGCGATTCCTCGTCGGCCGCTGCGCCTCCTGCTGCTGCTCACAAAGCCGTCGTTGCCAACGCCATTGTTCAGCCAGCGTGCTCTGCTGTTCTTCTGCCCATCACTAGTGACTTTCTTCTCCACGGAATCGTACTTTTTGCGCCATCGCCCATTTTTCTTCAGCTCGAGGCACTACCCTTCCTTACGCCATACTCAGCCTAATAGCTCGCCTTACCGCGTTGTTTGCCACCTTTCCTTTTGCGTACCCTTCCACTGCGCCTCGCGGTGAGTGTATAGGAACCGTGCAGCTCACTGATTTTGTTCTTTAACGGGATGCGACTGACAATGTGCTGTCCCTCACCGTAAACGCCTTGAGCCCCCCACTTCCCGCTCTCGACACTTCGCATACAGACGTTTTCCTTCGCTCCATCGGCACAACCCTTCCTACACCTGAACGCACGCAACTTCTTTCTCTGCTTCATCAGTGTCTTTCCTGCTGCGATCCCCACAAGCCCTCTTTTGACCGCACGTCAATTGCCGACCATCACGTCGACAGCGGTAGCCACGCTCCTCGACGCCAGCCCCCAAACCATATCCCTGCCACTGAGAGCCATGTTATTGAGGGACAGGTTGACACCGGGCTTCTGAGCCGCGTAATCGCAGGCCTCTCACAGTTCATAGGCTTCGCCTGTGGTCCTTGTGAAGAATAAAGACGGCTCTATTCGTTTCTGCGCTGATTGATGCCGCCTCAATAACATCACACAGAAAGTCGCTTACCCTTTCCCGCGTATTGATGACGCTCTGGACTGTCTCAGAGACCTCAACTATTCTCTTCTCACGATTTGCACTCTGGGCACTGGCAGGACCCCATGGGAGCCGCAAATAGTCCAAAAACCGCCTTTGTGACCAGTGACGACGCGTATGAATTTACTTTCTTGCCTTTTAGCCACTATAATGCTCCGGCTAGTTTTGAGCGCATGATGAACATACTTTGCGCGGCTTGAAGTGGAAGCCGTGCTTGTGTTATCTGCACGATACCGTGGTCGTGGCGCCTCGCTTCGCGATTAATCTGTCACGGCTCAAGCACGTATTGACCTGTTTTACATATACCGGCCTGCAGGTTGTGTCTCGTGCTGTTCCTTTGTGTGTGTTGTTCCCTAGTTCTCTTCTTCCCCAGAACTTAGCGCTGCCCAGTCTCAGCCTGCAGCTCAACTTGAAAAAGTACCGCTTTGCTGCTTGCGAATTAACCATTTTAGGCCGTGCAGTGACAAAAGAGGGCATCCGTCCTGAACATGCTAAACTTCATGCTATGACTGCTTTTCCCAAACCTACTTCCATCAAGGAACTGCGCAGCTTCCAAGGCCTCTGTTCCTATTTTGGACATTTTATTCAAAACTTTTCTGTGATTGTTGACCCTTTAACTCACCTTCTTGGCAGCAGCGTAGATTTCTCGAGTTGATCGCCAGCATGCGACGATGCCTAGTACACCTTGCGCTTTGTCTCACAGCTCCAGCCATGCTGCGCCACTTTGACCTGCAAGCACCAACCGAAGTGCACTCGGACGTCAGTTGTATTGGCCCCGGTGCTGTGCTCGCTCACCGCAAATCTGGCTTCAAAGAATATATAGTTGCGTATGGCAGCCGCACCCTGACTAAAGCAGAGTCCAACTACTCCGTAACGCAAAAAGTATGCTTGGTGATCATTTTGGCCCTCGGCAAGTTATGCGCTTACCTCTATCGGCGTCCTTTTGACGTCGGCACACACCACCGTGCCCTTTGTTGGCTTTCTTCATTAAAAGATCCCTCCGGTCGCCAGGCTCGATGGGCTCTCCGCCTTCAAAGCAGCGTAAGGATCAATGGATTGCCTCTCTTCTAAACTTTGTCTCCGCTTTATCTACGGTTCGGCATCCCGGGCCCTTCACCGCCAAGCATCACATTTATTATTCTTGATAACCTCCTTTAACGGCGTAACTATAACCTCGATGGACGTAAATGGCTTTTTGTCATTCTACGCCATCTAGCTCCATCTACGCCAGCTGCACCTGTTTTCACGCTAACACCGCAATATGGACACGCCGGAGTATTCAAGACATAAACTCGCATCCATCTCAGATACTACTGGCGCGGCATGCGCCACTTCATCCTCAAGTACGTCCGGTCGTTCCCACCTGCCATCGTCGTAGGCAACAGCGTGGTCGCACCGCTGGTAAGTTGCAGCCACTATCCTGTCTGTCTTGCCCCTTCGACCGAGTTGGAATCGATCCATGCGGCCATCTGCCATACAGTGCAGCTCGCAAACGCTGGGTCATTGTTGCCATTCATCATCTCACCAGGTATTCTGACACCGCTGTGCTCCTGGCTGCTACAGCTCGTGATATGGCATCGTTCATTTTGCAGCTTTTTATTTTTCGCCACGGTGTTTTTCGTGAACTCCCCCGTGACAAATGACGCGTCTTCTTGTCGGACGTCGTTGAAGCTCTGCTCGCCGAGTGCAATAGTGCAATATAATTCATCGGACCTGTACTATTTACCACCCAGTAAAGTTGTGCCGGTGATGTTGGTCCGGTGGTTTCCAGCAATTGGATGCACCGCTTGAAGGGCTTCTCGATGAAGTGACTTCCAGGCGAATCGATTTAGGGAGAAACGAAGAACTTTTATACAGGCTATTTACAGATGGGTACAAGATTCAGTACGGCCAAACTATCGCGGCCGGCCTAGCCGACCGCCTGCACAGAGGCGAGGGACACCACGTCCCAACAGTCGAACTGGCGCGCCTTGCACCAGCTCTCAACGGCCGCTACCTCCGCGCTCGGCCCGACCGAGCGCCTGACAGCTACGAGTAGCTAGAGCCAAAAAAGCCCCCGGGCGCGGGTCTCTTCACGAGTTCACCCCGATCCCGCGCCCCTTTCCGCACGCCAAATTTGAACTGTATTACAGCTTCCTGCCTGACATCAGTTTTAACGAATAGGAAAGCTCAGAACTGATGTCAGGGTTTTTCCCTCACCCCGAAATTCCTCCCTACGTGGCTGCGCAATCCTCCGCCAAGTGGACCGGAGGCGCGCCAGACGTGTGGGGCCAACGGACACTTTCAGCTCCTAACCGTGCTGGCCTAGTATACCGCCCGTCGCGTAACGCGACGAAACCGAGACCGTTCTCGCTTGTTTATGGCCGGCGGCTTCTCCCCCCGGGAGGCAGGATTCCGGGAAGATGGGGGACAGGAGCCCAAGGTCGATGTCGGCAGAGAGCCCCGCCATCTGGAGTGGCAAGGGAAAACGCAAGTACGAACGGGGAGACCAACCGAAGAGCATGGTCGTTCGAGCCGCTCCTCCCCTTCCAACGGCACGCACTAAAACAAAACAAACAAAACGAAACAAAACGGGGCGCGCAGCCTAGTCCACTCTCTTCTCGCGGAATGTTCGTAACACATGTACAAAAAGAGGCGGCAGCGTGCCGAACCCTACACCTTCCCCCCAAGACTCGGTTAATCTATTAAGAGATAAGCCGAGGCAACAAACAACAAAAAGGGTTCGGCAAGGATAGCAGTTGAGTACATCGGCACGAGTAAGCTGCAGGAGCCTGTGGGCCAGCATGCCGCGGCCTTTCGTTACACACTTCACAGATACATGCTAGAGAGTTCACTAAACAAACACACACCGAAATTTACCACTTTCGCTGGGTTGGATCAGGGTGTGTCTCTTAAGTCCAACGAGTCAGTGTGCACTGTTCCCTGGTCCAGTTTCCCAGCGGTCACTGCGGGACGTCAGCCAGTGTACTATTCCAACAAGCGTTGGGGATCCCAGACAAGGCATCCGCGTCACCGTGGTCGACTCCCCTGCGATGCTCAATGTTAACATTGTAGCGTTGGAGCGCCAGAGCCGAGCGCGTAAACTTTGCACTTTGGGGCACGCTGCTTCTAAGAAATGAGAGCGGATTGTAGTCAGTGATGGCTGTCACGGTGGCGGCAAACACCTAAGTCTCAAACTTTTATTTAATGCCCAGAATAACCCGAATTCCTCCCTCTCGATTGCAGGTCCCCGCATTTGCAACGGTGTGGCTGGAGAAGGCTCTCGGTGCCTCAGTGCCGTGGCCAGAAAGCTGCACTAAACATGTGCGCACTGCTACTGCCAACGCGTCTGTAAAAAGCAGATACGGTTTTCGCGGGTCCAGAATGGTCCGTGAAATCGCCTCGCGCAGAGCTTTCCTTACGGCATTCAAACATTTCGTAACAGGCAAACGCAGTTAAGGGTGAACTGGCCCCGGCCAACGCGACCGACGATTTCGGCGGTGTCCTCCCGGGTCGAACACCCGCACTTGCCGTTTACGACCGAACATCCCTGCGGCACCGGCAGTGCGCGCAGTGACGATATTCCCCTTTCGCAGCGCTGTTTTTGCTTCAATTGTGACACCGGCCGTCAGCGCACTTAGGCCGCGGGTTGTCACTCTAGACGCACTTTTGTGCGCTGGGGGCCCTCTCACGCACGGCATTCTCAGCTTAAAGTGTGCCGGTGTTCCTTTGTTCTGGCCACTGTGACTGACGCATTCCCTGTCACCACTACTGCACTTCCTTTCATCTGGTAATCGCTCTGCTGCCTTATTGTCTGTACCTGCATTAGCTGTTTCAGAATCAGCTCTCAGCAGCTGCGACACGGGTTCCTCGTGCGCCACCGCTGCTACTGAGGTCGCTGTTTGAACCACGTCATCGCTGCAACACACTTGATGCACTGTTTCCACGTCGGTGGGCGACAAGAGCTCCCACGGGACACCAGCGCCTGTCCAGTCGCCCGTGTCCTCATGCTCATGCGGTTCAGCGCAAATGTCTTCCACGCCCTCACGCGCGTCGGCTACCTGGCCACTTTCAACGACATCTTGCATGTCACCCAGCACGCTCTCGGGGCTCATCTCAGTACAGGCAGGTCGGGATTGCTGTTCTCTTTCAACCTGGATGTCTGACTCAGCTACATCCGGCAACTCTGCGTCAACACTCTCTGAAGCACTTGACGGGACGCGCCATTCCACTCGCACGCTCTCAATTTCAACCGGCTTCATGCCGTCGCGACCAGCCGGCTCATCTGCAGCCTTGCTCTGCGCCTTACTGACATCTCTATCTGAAGGGGATGATCGGCTCCGAGTTCGCTCTAGTTCATTACTGTCAGCCATCCGCTGGGGTAGGGTTTCGCATTCGAACGCCAAGACTGGCTCGGCGCCTGCGTTTGGCCCTGATTCATCTGGTCTGTCTTCACCTGGTGGCGACAGAGTTCCAACCGCCTGCTCGAGACCCTCGCTGTCCGATATGCGCGTGTCGTGCAGCTGTTCCCATGCGTCTGCCGAGATTAGACAATCGGCGTGCGTGAGTTTGTCGGTGAGCGCACACGTCACCGGTGTCGCATCGTCCACATTTTCAATTAAGGAAGCACCACGATACAGCTTCAACGGAACAACTGCCAGCTTCGCCTCTACTTTTTCCCCGAAGGCGGAGATGAGATCTATTGTCCCATGTGGGGACACAAACTCCTCAGGTACAAGGCTTTCGCGCACTACGGTGATATCTGCGCCGGTGTCCACAAGGGCGCTGATAACTGCTTCCCGACAGCTGATTTTAACGTCCCTGAGAGTTGGACGCGTGGTTTCCGAGGCATGGGTGGACACGCGTACCGTTAACCTATCCTCGCGCGGCGGACGCTCTCGTTTGTCAGCTGGGTTCTCACGATCAAATGGGCAGTTCGCAACAACGTGCCGCCAGCTTCCGCATCGGAAACAGCCACCCGATCGCAACGCCTTTCTCTTTTCTCCTCCTGGCCTGACTGCAGCCCTTACGTCTCCTCGTTCTGCCCCAGGCTTCTGAGCTCGTGGGGCCTCAGTCCTCGGTTTTGGACGGTTGTCAAAACCCTTAAAGCTGTCGGCTTTCCGCTGTGCGCTTCCTTTCCCAGCGGCTTCCTCGTACGTCTGTAGTAATGCGGCTAACTCATCCGCGTTCAGCCATTTTTCCCCCTCGCGCAGCTTGACATATCTGAGTGCTTCCTCTGATAGCCCCTCTTTGAGCTGGTCGGCAACCAATAGCTTAAGCAGTCCTTCAAAAGACGACACACCTCGAGACCTTAAATAAAAATTTAAGTAGCTCTGCACGCGTGTGACGAAACCCTTCCAAGTTTCTTCACGTCGCTTGGTGGCCCCAGAAAACCGCTTCTCGTACACTGCGGCTGACAGTTTCAACTCGTCTAGGACCTAGAGATGTAAAATTTCAAGACATTTTGAATAGCGTGAAAAAAACAGTTTTTTTCAGGGTTTTTTTCATGAAAAATTGGAAATTTTGCAAAACATGACAAGAACAGATTTATTTGCAATAGCACAACAATCAATAATAATGCTCCGAAGTTCAGTCGAATATGCAGTTATAGATGTCATATTGTGAAACGAACTTCTTGTTCTATTGCACCGAGAAGATAAATAATGATTTCCACTTGATGCGAATATGGAGGTATAAATGTCATATTTGTGGAATGAACTTCTTGTTCTATTGCACCGAGAAAGGGAACATGAAAACTGATCTATAACTGATCTATATGGGACTCAGAATCACTGTCGCTGGATGCGGCACTACGCGCAGCAGCATGGATTGAAGCTGTGTCCACAGCTAGGTTCGACTGCACATACACAAGCTTTCGAACGCATTTCCCTGAAAGCCTGTTGCGAATCCTTGTATGGACGTTCCCGAAACGTGACCAGTTTGTTCGCAGCTGGCGGATGATGGTGGTATCTGCAGCAGCCGGCAAGCCAGACGAGTTAGCGACTGGTTGGGGTAAAGGCCTTGCCACCAGGTAGATGGGGTCACGTGCTTCGCTGAAGTCCCCTGTCCTGTACCAAATTCCTGCGGATGTTCTGTACTCTGCTACGTTAGAAATCAAGAAGCTAGGCTTGTATTTGGCTAAACCCGCTTACATGCACAGCAGCCTATGTTATTTATGCCGTGTGTGTAGCGCTGTAGAATTTGCAGCCGTTTTGTTCTACTTCAGACGTGAGTTCAAGTATTAGTGTGTTTTTAAGTCAAGCCTGGATCTTATATGTGACCTGGCCTTCAACCCGCGTACTTGTAGCACGAACGTTTTAAAAAGCACTACCTGGCACCGGCGATGACGACTGCCCTCCAATCTTTCAACGATGCACGCTGTACTTGTTTTCAAAGCAAAAACAAAAACCTAAACTAAAAGCAAGCAATCGTAAAACCTTGAAATTTCATTGTGAAATTTTCAATGTTTTTTTCCATTTTCCCTCGTCTGAAAAAAACGAAAAAAAACGGTTTTTTTCCAAAATTGCAGTGTTTTTTTCAGGCCTTCACATCTCTACTAGGACCACCGTCTTCAACTTATCGTAGTCCCTGTGCTGTTCTGCGGTGAACCGAGTCGATAAGTAGGTCACCCGTTCGGCCAGCACTGGGAACACAAGCTGCGCCCAGTGTTCCTTCGGAACGTTGTAAGCCCTGAGCGAGCATTCCACTGATTCAAACCAGACGGGCACTTCACCGTCTGCAGGCAATTTGGGGAACGCGCCGGCGAGTAGCTTAGCGTACTGTCTCACCCGTTCGTCTTCGGAAGGCGCAGCATTCTGGCTTCGAGCACGAATGTTTTGCATTTCAAGCTCTAAGGCTTTTATCTTTTTTTCGTACAATTCCAGCTCTTTATCAATGTTTTGACTACGCCGTGGCCTCGACACCTCCTTGCTGCCCTTGTCACCACCGTCCCCACTGTCACCACTGTCACTATCGCTGTTCATTGTGGATGCCTTGTCGGGGTTAAGATGCCCAAATCGGGTTATCATTAAAGTAAAGATCAGGTTCTTCTTCTTCTTCTTTATTGCACCAGCGGTGCCCCGTCGGAGACGGTTGTTTCCAACTGGAAGACTGAAGCTCTTCGCACCAGTGGTGCACCGTCAGAGACGGTCTCACGATGAGTTGACACGCAGGGATGAAAAAGGCAATGACTGGAGATTTATATACAAATATGTACAATAGATACAAGTTAAGGCACTGGAGACATTAAGCAGCAAAAAGGACAAACCAAACAACAAAAAGGGTGGAACTGGCTAATCACTAGGGGAGGCCCCTACTCGGCGTAGCCGACGATGCATAGCATCTCACCTTAGCCCAGAACCCCGCTTTCGGCTCCGGGGCCCAGTTTTAAAGACTTAAAGGCCCGGCCCACATTTGGTGGCTTCCAATCATGTTACGATGTTCACATGATTGGTTTATCGAGAGCCTGGCCAGCCCTCCAGCTTCCGTAGGGCAAAACGCCCTTTCCACAAACCCAAACGCCCGGTCGTGTCAAATGAAAATAAACACAAACATACATTCATGCTCGGTACCGCGTGTCGGGTGGACACCCGTACTTCCCGGCGCGTTCGCGAGCGGCCGCGTTCCAAGAAAGGAGACGCTCCGCTTTGAGTGCCCCCAGCCGCGTTCCGATGACCCCCGCGAACGCTACCGATACCTTACAATTAACTACGCCCGCCGTAGTCAAACAGTGACCGCCAAGAAAAAGGAACCAGGGAACTCGCTCGGAGCTGCTCGCAGTGTCCTTTTTTCGGGCAAGAATGGAGTCGACCTCTTAAGGTGCCGATTGAAGCCGCTAGCTGCTGCTGTTGCTCGGGGATGCCACTTGGCGTCCGCTGAAGGTCGTGTCCGCTTCAATTTCCCAATCGCCGCCGTTGCTCAGGGATGCCACCCTGTGTCCGCTGAAGGCCTTGTCTTCAGCGCTTCACGCCCGATGCTCCTCGCACCTTCGTACCCTTAGCCAGTCGTCCACTCGGTATCTCGCCTTGGATACCGAACTTCGTCCTCTCCTGGGGGCCGCTGCAGTGCACCAATCCTGTCGACTGCGCCAGTAAAGTTGTGCCGGTGATGTTGGTCCGGTGGTTTCCAGCAATTGGATGCACCGCTTGAAGGGCTTCTCGATGAAGTGACTTCCAGGCGAATCGATTTAGGGAGAAACGAAGAACTTTTATACAGGCTATTTACAGATGGGTACAAGATTCAGTACGGCCAAACTATCGCAGCCGGCCTAGCCGACCGCCTGCACAGAGGCGAGGGACACCACGTCCCAACAGTCGAACTGGCGCGCCTTGCACCAGCTCTCAACGGCCGCTACCTCCGCGCTCGGCCCGACCGAGCGCCTGACAGCTACGAGTAGCTAGAGCCAAAAAAGCCCCCGGGCGCGGGTCTCTTCACGAGTTCACCCCGATCCCGCGCCCCTTTCCGCACGCCAAATTTGAACTGTATTACAGCTTCCTGCCTGACATCAGTTTTAACGAATAGGAAAGCTCAGAACTGATGTCAGGGTTTTTCCCTCACCCCGAAATTCCTCCCTACGTGGCTGCGCAATCCTCCGCCAAGTGGACCGGAGGCGCGCCAGACGTGTGGGGCCAACGGACACTTTCAGCTCCTAACCGTGCTGGCCTAGTATACCGCCCGTCGCGTAACGCGACGAAACCGAGACCGTTCTCGCTTGTTTATGGCCGGCGGCTTCTCCCCCCGGGAGGCAGGATTCCGGGAAGATGGGGGACAGGAGCCCAAGGTCGATGTCGGCAGAGAGCCCCGCCATCTGGAGTGGCAAGGGAAAACGCAAGTGCGAACGGGGAGACCAACCGAAGAGCATGGTCGTTCGAGCCGCTCCTCCCCTTCCAACGGCACGCACTAAAACAAAACAAACAAAACGAAACAAAACAGGGCGCGCAGCCTAGTCCACTCTCCTATCGCGGAATGTTCGTAACACATGTACAAAGAGAGGCGGCAGCGTGCCGAACCCTACACACCCACAAACAAATGATCCAACCGAACGCTTTAATCGCACCATTGGTGACATGCTGGCCATGTACGCCGCTGCCAACCACACGTACTGCGACCTCGTTCTCCCCTATATAACGTACGCTTAAAACACTGCTACACAGTCCACCATCGGCTTCTCTTCATTTTTCTGCTGTATTGCCTGCATCCAACCGCTCCAATCGACGCAGTTCGCTGCCGCCCTTCCGCGTCTGAATGTACAACTGTCTCTGAAGCTCTCCAGCACGCCGAGCACTGCCGCCAGATCGAACGGTTTCTCACTACACACACGCAGGGGCGCCCAAACATTGCAGTTACGTAGATCAGCTTGCACCGGCCTTCCCACCCGTTTCCCTGGCGTGGCTGTGGATATCTTCCAGTACTCCCGTCCTCTCCAACAAACCTATTTCCCAATATAAAGGCCCCCACCGCGTTTTGGAGCTGGCATGCACAGCTAAGTACTGTTGTGCCATAGAGGTGGTCCCGTAGCGCTCGCCACCCGTTTCGTGACTGAGCGCTGCCAGCTCTCCTGGCGGTAGCGTAGACTCCGAGTCCGGCGTCGGTGAGATCAGGAAAATGGTTTATACATTATGTACAGGGCATAATATAGTTCAACATCGGCACGGGGGCCGAGAGCTACACAACGCGACTGTTCTCGCACAGCGACTATCAGCGAGACACCAGCACGTCACACCATCCGACTCCACTCGTGAGCAGCACTCGACTAACGGTGGGTCGGTCACTTCGGTAGTTGTAGCTGTAGCTGCTATCCAAGCGGCAGCGGTGGGGCTTATATAGCCTGAGGAACGGCGGTCCCTCAGAACTGGCCAATCCAAAGGCAGCACTCGACGGCAGTCCGAAAGGACCAACCAGCGATCGCGCGGGCCAACCGCTTCAAGTTTTGCCGCGCGCGGTGGCGTCCGGGAGAGAAGGAATCCGGCGCCTCGCTGTCTGGCCTCTTGCGACAGGTCCAGGCGTGTTGCTTGCAGATGCTTCTCCTTAGGACTCCGCTGCCGTACGGCGCAGCATCGTGGCTTGTCAGGGAGCGTTAGGGCGCGTGCCTTGCGGCGCAGCACCGGGGCTTGTCAAAAGCGACGCTCTTAGGAGAAAGCGGCCGGCAGAATTGGAATCCGGGCGGGTTTCCCGGCATGACAGCATCCGCGCCATCAGATAAGGCGCCGGGAAGTCGAGCTGCTTCCAAGTGGCTCGGATGCCAGGCGCGCATCTTCGTCAGGCTCTTCCAAGTTCACGTCCAGTCCAGGTAACTTCACGAGCACCAGGTCCCACTCGCAGGCCAGGAGCTCTGTTGACCTCGTTGTCGCCAAGGCACCTCGATCAGCTTCGCAGAGGTCGTTCTGATCCCCTTGCTTCTCGCCACTGGTCATGGTTGGTCGTTCTGCAGACAACAAAACCGACCGGCAAAAGGCAACACCCAACACAAGCAAGTGCCCTCTGTCTCCCATCAAACACCAGACGAAGCCATAATCCAAATTAACCTAACAAAATTGCTGTCCGCATTTATTGCCGCTGCAACAAGAGGCATGTGTACGATCTGGTACACAAGGTTCAAACAACCATTTTGCAAAGTATCAACACATCAAAATAGCAGGAGCACTTAATAATCAGCAATAATAATGAATATCAGATTGGTCCACTTGAAATCATTTGGACCGAAAGCACACTACTGAGGAAGCAAATGAGGTCAGTCATTTTTGCCCCTTTCTTCCTTCGAACATGATAGTTTGTTGCAAAGCGAGAGAAGGTAAGTAACGAGGAGGTCACTGAAAGAAGCGAGGCCTAGAATGCACGACTTAGAGCATCGGCGTTCGCGTTCAACCTTCCCTTCTTATAGCGGAAAACCAGATTGTGCTGCTGGAGGGTCATGCTCCACCTCAGCAAACGGCCGCTTTTAGACGACATGTTACTTAACCAGGTTAGAGAACAATGATCCGTTTCCAGAACAAACTTAGAACCGGAGACATAACAAGCCAGCTTCTGAACTGCCCACACAAGGCAGGCGCACTCTTTTTCAGAGGTGCTGTATGCCTCTTCCCTACAGCTTAGTTTGCGACTCAAAAACAAAATTGGTCGTTCATGACCACTAGCATCTTCTTGGCATAGCACCACTCCCATTACGCGATCACTCGCGTCACATTGAATGATGAAACCTTTCGAAAAGTCTGGCGCCGTTAGAACCGGCTTATGGCTCAAGGCTTGTTTCATCATTTGGAACGCATTCTCTGCCTTCGTGTCCCACGTCACCTTAACGGGCTCCGATTTTCGAAGCGCGTCTGTCAGCGGTTTGGCAAGGTCAGAGTAGTCTCTCACATAGTGTTGGTAATTTCCAGCTAAACCTAAAAAAAGCCCTTATATCCGTCTTGGCGGTTGGCTGGGGATAGTTTACAATAGCGGCTACCTTGACGTCGCAAGGTCTACGCCGGCCGCGCCCCACCACATGGCCCAAATAAGTCACTTCACCGCAACCTAGATGGCATTTAGCTGGTTTCACAGTAAGGCCTGCCTCTTTCAACCTGCACAATACGACTCACAAGTGCCCGAGATGTTCTTCCCAAGTGTCCGAAAAGATGGCAACATCGTCGAGGTATAGCAATGAAAACTCGCCCAAAACATGAAGCACTCTGTCCATCAGGCTAGAGAAACAATACGGCGCGTTTTTAAGTCCGAAGCTCAGCATGAGTGGGCGGAAGGTTCCGAACGGGGAGACGAACGCGGCGCAACGGCTAGCCCGTTCCGTAAGGGGTACTTGCCAATAGCCTCGCACGAGGTCCAGCGTAGATATATAATTTGACCTCGACACCGTCTCCACTCTTTCTTCTAGGTTCGGTATCGGATATGTCTGATCTCGGGTGACCGCGTTCAGACGCCGATAATCGACGCATGGCCTCGGATCCTTTCGCGGAACCTGGACAAGTATCAGGGGCGATGTGTAGTCGCTCTCACTTGGCACTAAAACCCCCAAGTCACGCATGCGCTGAATCTCCTCAGCCATGATTTTTTTCTGCACGGGTGAACAACGATACGGTTTACTGCTGATCGGTTGCTCAGATTTTAGCTCGATGTCGTGCTCTAAGACCGTGGTCTTTCCGGGACCGTTCGCAAAAACCTCCTTAAACTCGGAAACTATTCCCTTTCAATCCTCCTTTTGGGTGGCACTTAGACGCGCGTCCAAAGTCAGCTGTTCTAACATTAGCTCTGAACCACAATCTTTCATGTCAGCTGTCGTGAGGATTTCCGCCCCTTCCTCATCGGCAGCATTTATCAGCATGCTTACAATCACGTGACGCTGAATGTAGGGCTTCATCAAGTTGCTGTGATAAATTTTGTTGGGCCGTCTCCCTAATTTCACTTCGTAGTTGGTATCGGAAAGCTTCGGTAGAACCTTCGCTGGTCCTTCCCAGTGAACTTCGAGCTTGTTTTTCTTCGACGGACGCAGCAACATCACTTGACTACCTACTTCGAAGGTGCGTTTTTTTTGCTGACTTCTCGTAATATTCCTTTGACAAGATTTGCGCCGCCTTCATGTGGTTCTCTACAATATCTTTTGTTTTCCCGAGCCTCTGAAGAAGGTCGAAGACGTAGGAGACTACATTTGGGTCGTCATCACTGCCTTCCCAAGACTCTCGCAACATGCGCAGCGGAGTTCTAAGGCTTCGGCCATACACGAGCTCTGCGGGGCTAAAGCCTGTGCTCTCATGGGGAGCAGACCTCAAGGCGAACATAGCGGCGGGAAGGCAGGCCTCCCAGTCACAGTGACGCTAAAAGCACAGGGCTCTCAATATGCGTTTCAGCACCGAATGCATTCGCTCTACTGGATTAGATTGCGGGTGATGGATAGAACTGTGCACCACTTTAATGCCGCATCTTTCCAAAAAGGTAGAAGTTAGGCAGCTGGTGAAGACGCTGCCATTGCCGCACTGGATCTCAGAAGGGAACCCGACGCGTGCGAACAATGAGAGCAGAGCGTCCACGACCTGGGAAGAATTTAGCTCCTTAAGTGGTACCGCCTCTGGGAACTTGGTCGCGACACACAGGGCGCTCAGAACATACCTACACCCGTTCGTTGATTCTGGCAGAGGACCTACAATATCAATTACCAGTCGCCGAAAAGGTTCTGTTATGACTGGCACTAACTTCATCGGCGCCTTCCATTTGTCAGTGGATTTGCCCACTCTCTGGCAGGTTTCGCAAGATGGCACGAATTGTTCGACATCCTTCCAACAATACGGCCAATAAAACTCCTGAGCCAATCTAGCCTTGGTCTTTTTTAAGCCAAGATGCCCTGCCCACGCATTTTCGTGCGCGAGTTCCAGTAACTGACAGCGATATTTTCGAGGGATCAAAATCTGCTCATATTTGCGACCCTGCTTATCGGTGTAGCAGCGATACAATAAGCCAGATCTCTCGTAAAATGAAACCCTCTTTTTCTTCACTCCCAGTCTGACGCTCTTCATCAGATCGGCTATTGAGCAATCTTGCTGCTGCTCGCGAATGAGCGTTTGCTTGTCAACTGCGGCCAGCTCCTGCCAGCTGGCGGAAACCGGAGCGAGTTTGGAGCCCGCGTCGCCTAACTGCGGCGTCGTGTCTAGATCGCAGCCAGCAGTGCACGTATCGCTCTCAGTCTCGTCCAAACCGCGCTCTCCCAAGCCAGTCTCCGAGCTCTGCATCTCCCGTGTCCCGTGTCTCCCGCCACTCAAGTTACCTTGATCGCTCCGCGTGCCGAACCACTGTTCGTTCACCGACTCTAAGTCCAGTTCCCTCGACAGTTGGTGCGCTTTGGATCGCGTGAGGGCCATGTACGCCACGTCGGCAAAGAATGATTTGCCCTGATCCTTCAGCATCTGCTCCGAGCTATTTGAGAATAGGTAGGGGAAGTGCTCCGGAAGGGCGGCAGACACAGCGGCTTCTGTGTTAAGTTTTCCAAACTCTCCTTCAATGATGACCGCTGCGATCGGTAAGCAGACACTCTCATCCTCGGCCACTTGCCGTATCCAAGCGCATTCTCCTGTAAAGTCACTTGAGGAGACGAAAGACGGGTGGACGACGTCCATAGTTGCTGCCGAGTCCCGAAGTGCTCTGCACTTCTTGCCGTTTACTTTAATTTCCTGCATGTAGGGCTCCAACAGTCGCATGTTTTTGTTTGTTTCCCGTATCGTTGCAAAAGCAAGTTTCTCCTGGCAGTTCGCCGCGATGTGCTCTTGCTTTTTGCAGTTGTAGCAGATTAACGGCTTCCGTTTTTCAAAAGAACGCGTCGCATCGTTTCGCTGCTTGGGACCATCGTTAGCATTCTGAGATGCATTCTGTCCTTCCTTTACATTTTCTTTGGTAAGGGACTCGTCATTCCGAAACTCGCGACGCGTGATTTGCTTCCGTTCGTCGGGCTTCCTTGAAAACCCGTCTCTCTTATCTGCTTTTTCTACATGCACTGCCCTGCTGTGCAAGATGCGGCGGATGTAATACTCTCCAGCTAACTCTGCTGCCTTGTCTAGCTTGACCTCCTTTAGCCTATCTTGCAGCCAGAGCCTTACATCCTCATCAATGCAACGATAGAACTGTTCTAACGCGACGGATTCGACGACTTTATCGCGGTCGTCGTAAACCTCTTCGCCTTTCAGCCATTCAACCAGGTCGGCTTTTAGACGAAACGCGAAGTCAACATGTGACTCCCTGCCCTTTTGTGCATACCGGAACCTCTGCCGGAAAGCTTCGGGCGACAGTTTGTACTTTCGCAATAGCGCCTCCTTCACATCACTGTAGCTCTCAAACGCCTTCTTCGATAAGCAAGTTATCACGTCAGATGCCTCCCCGGGAAGCAAGGCTAACAGATTATGTGCCCAGAGGGATCGCTCAATGCCATTCCGTTCGCACACATGCTCAAATTTAACGAGGTATTTAGCCATATCCTCGCCGACTATAAAGGGCGGCAGTTGGTCGCGTATTTTTGGAGCGTTAAAGGGAACCGTCGTAGAAGCAAGACTAGGCGCTGACGAGGCTTTTCGGAGTTCCAGCTCTTTCATTTTAACCTCGTGCTCTCTAAGCGCCTGGCGCTCACGCATCTCCTCCTCGCGACGTGCCTTTTCTCTCTTTTCCTCCCGTTCACGCCTTTCATTGATATCAGCCCAGGCCTCTTCGGCTTCCGCAGCCGTCACTTCCTCGGTTCTCATGACCTCAAGGATCGCTTTCTTTCTTTTTGTTGAGCCCAAATCAATGCCCAACTCCTCACAAATTTGGAGAAGTTCTTTAACCTTGTAACTCTCCATCGTTCACACTGCCTCTTGCTGTTTGCCCTTTTAGAAACTACTTGCCGTACACTACTATATCGCTACTAGTTAGGTACGCGCAAGAATTTCACACACTGCCTTGTTTACCCCTCCAGCATCCCTTGGTTTTCAAAACACTCTTCCTAGGCTTGAAACACACAAGGTTAACGCAATGCTACACCAATTCTTTCTCTAAGCTACTATAACCTGTGTTAGAGAAAGTCTGGCGTTTGAGGAAACCTTCAGGCACTCACCGCGCCGAGGTAGCTGATGTCGGTCGATCCCATAGCTGCCATCCAATGTTGTGCCATAGAGGTGGTCCCGTAGCGCTCGCCACCCGTTTCGTGACTGAGCGCTGCCAGCTCTCCTGGCGGTAGCGTAGACTCCGAGTCCGGCGTCGGTGAGATCAAGAAAATGGTTTATACATTATGTACAGGGCATCATATAGTTCAACATCGGCACGGGGGCCGAGAGCTACAAAACGCGACTGTTCTCGCACAGCGACTATCAGCGAGACACCAGCACGTCACACTATCCGACTCCACTCGTGAGCAGCACTCGACTCACGGTGGATCGGTCACTTCGGTAGTTGTAGCTGTAGTGCTATCCAAGCGGCAGCGGTGGGGCTTATATAGCCTGAGGAACGGCGGTCCCTCAGAACTGGCCAATCCAAAGGCAGCACTCGACGGCAGTCCGAAAGGACCAACCAGCGATCGCGCGGGCCAACCGCTTAAATTTTGCCGCGCGCGGTGGCGTCCGGGAGAGAAGGAATCCGGCGCCTCGCTGTCTGGCCTCTTGCGACAGGTCCAGGCGTGTTGCTTGCAGATGCTTCTCCTTAGGACTCCGCTGGCGTACGGCGCAGCATCGTGGCTTGTCAGGAAGAGTTAGGGCGCGTGCCTTGCGGCGCAGCACGAGGGCTTGTCAAAAGGGACGCTCGTAGGAGAAAGTTAGCGGCCGTCAGAATTGGAATCCGGGCGGGTTTCCCGGCATGACAGTACATCACTAAGCCATTCACGCCATCTGCCGATCTCCGCCACTGTGGACGCGAGACTGTGCATGTCAACGCATCAGGCCGTACTACCACCTGCTTGTATTGTAGGCTCCATGAGTCGCCAGGATGGCATCTTTTCCAATCATACAATCTTAGGAATAGGCTGGTAAGAAAACTTCTAATGATAATTATAGAATGTCGCTTGCTAAGAAATTCTAAAGTTCATTGGCATGAGGGAAGAAGCTATACTTAAATAAGTTAGCTCGGACATAAAAGGGCTAATTATTTTGGACATGGTGGCTCCTTGAAAATGGCGGTTTATAAAATGCGAGATAACTTCTGGCGAAGAAAAATGAGGTGAATTGACAAAAGTGTACATGAATTTGAGAAATTCTTGGAGACGACCTGCTGCAAAAGCGCTTGGTGATGCAAGAAGCGACCAGACTTATCTGCATTGATCGCATCCAGATGGAGCTGATTGTACATTGTTCCAAGATGTAGTAAGTTTGCGCGCGTACTTCGAATGTTCGCTATCAGCGTTAAATTCAGTGCAGCTGAGCTGAGAGCGGAAGGCATTCGGTTCGACAACCACCGAGCACTCTTGTTGCTTCGCAGCCGCCTAGTGATTCAGAAAGGCATATTGACGGGCTAGTTGGTATAGCATCTTGAAACTTGGAAAAAACCTCTTTGGCGCCTGTCCGTTGTCTTCTCGTCTGTTTTGTCCTTGTGAAATCATTTGCGCCTAGGTGGTTTTTTCCAAGTTCCAAGAGTGATTGAAGTCTTTGTGAGCGCAAGTCAGCCTAACAAAGAGTTTCATTTGGAAGGCCCAATCGCTGTCTTTCTTCACGCTGGACTGGCGTCACCACTGCATGAAAATATAGTGATCACTATTCTCAACACTCAAAGTGCGTCTCCTTGCAAGCCATTTGTCTCTTTGTTCCTGGCGGGTAAAACGACTGATGATGCCGGGTGTTTTGCTTTGTTTCGACAGTAGCCTGTGAATAGCTGTGATGTCTTGCATCACGAAGCGTTCGAGACTCACAGTTGCACCAACTTCCATGATTTTATCGGGAAGAACTTCAGCTTCAGGGATGCCATGAATTTCTAAGTGAAGCTTCCGGCTTCGTCCTTCAATGTCGTTCAGTTCAGCTTTTAGTTGTTAGACTTCATTCGAATCACATTTGGTTTCCAATGTGCTTATTCTTTCTTTCAGCAACTTTGTTCCTTTCTCTTCTGCATCAAGTCGGGAAACAAAGTTCTCGAATTCAGCCGAGCGCAACTCAATTTACCTCTCAACAGAATCGCAACTAATCCACCTCTTTCCCGCCCTTATCCTCACGAATACAATAATACCTCTGCACATCTCTAGCCTAACCCACTCAACGACAATATTTAGGAACACCTGGTGGAGCGTCAAGCCACGAGCAATAGGAGGGTGCGCAGCTTATAAAAGAGGCACCGTATCAGGAAATATAGAAACCTGTTCATAACGTGACCACGTGGTTCAGTTCTCTTTTTGAAGCTCTCAGAAGCAAGAATTGATTATCTTGGGCACATCAACAAATTTTTCGAGTTGATACACTAACAGTTTGCAGTTTTGTGGTTGATGCTTTTCCTCTGGCAAGTGAGCTCTCACCCAGGAATATTTCCTTTATGATTTTGAAAGGTTTCGCTATAAGTCAACGCCTAACCCGTGACACCATTGCTGCTCCCTGTAGCTTCGCGGTGTTTTTGAATACAATGTTTTTGGAACCATAGTGTGGAGTGGCACCGAATCTTTGGCACTGTGTACCTCGGAAATCACATTTATGCCGGGTGTGTAAAAGAGAAATAGTATGACAATGTCAGCGATGCATTTTGACAAAGATTTTATTTTTAACCGCGCTCACAGAGAAGACGGACGAACAAGTGCAGTTCCCTTAAGGCCGTTTTCAAACGACGCAGCGCTGTTGCTTTGTCTTTTTCAGCCTGAAATAGAAAACCGCAGGGCTCGCTAAATTATACTGTACCACCCCAATCATATAGCGAAAATGGCTGTTAACATAACATTCAATCCTACATTATCCGTTCGTATTTCCAGTAAAATTAACATGAATTAAAATATTACATTGGGCTGGAATGTTGGAGGTGCAACGCTGCTCTCAAAATTTTCTCTCGCTTCTGTCCGTCAGAAAAATTTTGTTACTTCGAGTTAAGATGATGATTATGTTCATCTATGCAGGGCATAGTATATTCTTAGGTCAAAAAAGCTGTAGGTCAAATAAGGAAAGATACACAGATTGAGGGCCCTTTCTTGATTCAGCGGATGGTGGTGAATGGCCAGTCTTAGTTGGTGGAGCGATTTTTCTCCTTAATTCCGATAACAAAGGAGGTTCTAGCCTATTAAATATGTGTAGGGTTCCCAGAAGCTTACAACTTTCTCAGAGGGACAAACGGCTCCTGGCCGCATGAAACAGAGCAAAAACCGTTGTCATGCCCTTAGTTGCCCTTCAACCGGAGCGATTATCTTGTGGTAAAACATGCGCCTCGCATTTGGGAGATGCTGGGTTCGATCCCCCTTGCCACCGAGTGCCCAAGTATTTTCTAATAAATACAAGATTTCCGCCGGCCTGGTGCTCGACTCTTCTTGGCTGAGATGGTTTGGAAAAGGGTTTTGGACGAAAGACATGTGCTGACGGGCGAGTGATTTGTTCCGCCGGCAACCAACGCTAAATCGTCCCCGTGCGGTAAAAGCCCCCTTGAGGCCTTTATCATTTAGTATTTAAACAAGGTAGTAAAGTTGCATAATCCATATGCTACAAAAACAGCAAGCGATCAATTTCAGGTGTGAGCTGCTGGCACTGAATCCTTATGTATTGCCTTTAGCGGGAAGCCGCGCAGCTCGGCGGGTTCGTTGAAAGTGTGGTGGCAGTTGTAGCCCATTCTGAATCCGCAACAGAATGCGAACACGACGGGCTACGCACGCCTTTTGAACAGCATCAGAGAAAACAGGGCACCGAGACAAAAGGCAGTACCAACTTTGGTTAACGCGCCGGCTACGCACTTATTCAACTTTTCGCAAAGAACGTCCTCCGACCCTCTCGCCAGAAATAATGCCACAGTTGAAATTCAATGTAATAACAAAATCTAGCATCAGTGTGCAAAAAACTCGCACGAGCTCAAGCGTGAAAAGATTTCGAAGTCAGCCATGGAAACAAAATGTAATGGTCTTCATGTTGGACATTGTAAACAAGGAATGTGCAGGAAGATAGGTGGGAGAACATGGCCATGTTTGAAAAAGTTGTCGAAGTCCGTACTGTATTAGGGACTGTGAACTCAATGGAGTAAGCTTTTTTTCTTCATGTAGAATCACCTGCTCTTGATGTGCCTATAATTCCGGTGATAGCGGTCAACACTGCCCAAAATAATAGAACCTGCTTTTTGAATCATACTGTAGCAAACATACCACACTCCGTAGTGAACTCGCCTATGAACTGCAACCTATAAGTGGCGCATTTTCCTACTTAAACTTTACAACGTTTGAGAACCAATTTCACCACTTTGCTTTCTGAATCCCGATGACAAAAATCAAATTTCTTTTGGGTTGCCATGGCTACTGCTGACGTTTACAGAGCGTAGTACCAATACGACGAATTTTATATTTTATTGGTACCGAATGCACGTTAACGACGTGATAAGGTCTTTCCGATACGATTTTCTTTTCTAGAGACAGACTGCGCGGTGACGTCTTACAGTAATTTTCATTATTCCCTTGTACTATGGTGTCTTTACTTTTACAGGAATCAACGTATAATGAGCTTTGAGGAATCATATCGGTATTGCTAACTGAAACTAAGCAATAGGAATCAACTTACTTTTAAATCAGTTATCAAACTGAAGGCGTCGATGAGGAACAAAAATCGTCCAGATAAAAATTTGCAGGTACTCTTTTGTACGATAGCTATTTAAAACTAACCGCCAACTCATACCTGTAGTCGTCATCGGAGACTACGAATATCGGCAATGACGAATCACACTCGTGCGGCTCGTTACTGCGGTATTGCGATATTGACTCGACATTGCCAAAGAGTAACTACTGCTGCCAATTGCATAACTGGATATTTTCAAAACTAGAGGACCGTAGTTGCCCAAGAAAAAAACGCGTTTCATGCCTTCTCGAGCCTGTTTTAAGCGTGGCAACGATCAATCCATAATGCCGTCACCCATGAAGGATGCCAGTAGCGGCGATGACGGGAGAAAAACGCGCTATTTCTTGGAGCAGTTCCAACAACAGCGTTCCTGGTGGTGTAGAATTTCTTTGCGACAGTGACTCAGACATCCGCTAGAGGCGATTTCAGATGACAGCAAGAACAACGGCAACGACGACGATTATGACGCGGTGTTAGCGCACGTTAATTATTAATATTGAAACCTTGCTTGCGTTTGGAGGAAGCAAATTCTGGCAATTTGCAGAGTGCTACTTCGTACCGAATAAAGTAAATACGGCGAATTTTTGTACGTTCTAACTTCTTAGTATGTATGACATGACCTAACAGATAGTAGCCCTCGAAAGCAGCTTTTTACTTGTGAAATTTTCGCGTTAATTCTATTGAAACATCAATGAAGTAATATACAATCTCAGTATGTGTTACATGTAAAAACTTGTGATAAAAAAATTAAATTTGGTAGTTATGGTATGTTTTCTTGAATTATTTTGGTTGTTAGAGTTAAAAATGAAAACCTTGGCGTGAAAATGGTCACCACACATCACAGTCCACGATTTCACAAACAATCATTCGTTTTTTTTCTCGCGCACCAAGAACTGACAAGGAGTACTGCATCGAGCCCCGACGCATTGGGAGTGCTATATGTCCACACTGCAAAGTGTGCCTACTGCTGTTATCAGACGCTCATTAAGACAGCCTCATCAACACAGCGCCGTGCTCTGGAACCAAGAAAACATGATAGCAATCTTCTTAAGCAAACATTGCCGGCCGGCGCTCTCCGCCACAGAGAAAGCCTATCAGAAAGCTTTATCACACGCACACATTATAGTTTTGTCAACTAAAGCGCTTTCTGCAAATCTGGGCAAAGATTAAGTTCCAGTTTACCGGAATTTTGAAGTAAGAGCAGGGGCAGAGAAGTCACTACAGATAAGTGCGTTCCAACTGCTCAGGCAACTCTTATGTGCAATGCACAAGGTTAGTGCAATAATTTTTAAGAAGTGAAAATTTTTACGCACAACTAATTAGCAGTAATTGCTATTCAAGGTAGGCCCTATTCCTATTAAAGCTGTGCATAGAAAGCTTCCGAGGCGTCATTCTGCACATTACAAGATGTCGACACCGTACTGCGCCGTGGCAGAAGACTTTCGTGTCCAGAAGCTATAAATTGACTCCATCCAAATTTTTTAGGGGACAGTGCTCTAGAGATTGTCGCCTTTGTTCTTTTCTTAATATGATGGGCCTTGAAACAGGCAGCGTTTAAATATTGAAGGCACTGGGGGAGGGGAGCGGAAGCTTTCACTACGGTGTTTATTTGTTTTTCCTGAGGGTGACGAACACGCCAATTGCCACTATAAGCAATCGAAGCACGGCGATTTATGCTCTACAATCAAAGAACTGAAGTCCAGGGTATTGAGTAATGATTAGAGAAAGCACGCTTGCAGTCGAGGATTATTCTACCGAATCCACTTGCGACCAGTTACAAGAGATCTTACTCAAATCGCTGAGGTAAACAAACAGCGTGATCACGAAGATAGAAAAACGTCTTTGATTATTATCTCTGGCATAATTGGTCGCTACTGAGTAGATGGCCTTCAATAGAAGTCGGGAGGTCATTAAGTTCAACTGCGATATGCAATTAAGTGTGGTTGTGATATAGTTTTCACGACTCACCGCGCACACACTGCCTGTGGCAGCTCGCGTAGGACAGGAAGTTGTTCCGTCCGGCCCCGCATCCGTAGAAGGGAAACCAGTAGCACCGGTTAGTATTTTGGTGGTAGAAAAAGCGATACGATGGACGTCCTTGGGGGCAGGGGTATCCTTGGGTAGGGCGCTCACTGCAGCGGCCGCCAGCCCGCGAAGCGAAGTTCGTGACTCTTGAGACTGAAAAGTGTGGTGTTCATTACTGCTTTTGCAGACATGACAATCTAGTTTGTTACTAGCAAGCAGTCGTGCACGTTTTAGCAAGGAAACGTTTTTCACATTTGTGCCCTCAAGGGAGAGCCAATGGAGAGGTCTTAAGAAAGCATATTCGCACTTGTGTTCAAGCAAGCAAAACCATTGAAACTGGAAATGTGAAAACAAAACATGCCGCAGTTACAAAA
Organism: Amblyomma mixtum; assembly: GCF_055824585.1. Lineage (NCBI taxonomy): Eukaryota > Metazoa > Arthropoda > Arachnida > Ixodida > Ixodidae > Amblyomma > Amblyomma mixtum. The sequence goes on along the minus strand of NC_143021.1, from coordinate 152,451,107 downwards.
AGAAGGCATCAAAGCCAGTGAAAGTCTATATTACAGAAAAAAAACAACCAAAATGAGACATTTAAGATCCCCCTTAAGGGTGTGACACCATTGACTTAATGGTGTAATGCCCATGCTAATTATCTACTTTACATTCATTGATCGCTGGAAGTCCGTATACCCCTCCTGACGCAGAGGTGCAGCGTAGAAGCGAGGCGCCTCAGCCCTGCAGGTGTTGTCACAGATGGGGCGTGTGAGACCCGGTTTGCTTTCTCAGAGCAACTCGTCATGACTAATTAATTTAATTGCTACTTGTTTCAGTGGGCAATTTGCTCACGATCTGGTGGCAAGTTAACATGACGTCACAAGATTATGTCCCCAAGGTGGCTCAGCTGCCCCTTGCCCCTTAGGTTACAGCTTCTTGGATATTGCGTAGAATTTTCGCTCATGGACAGCGACACCGACTACGACGCCAGGTATTCTGCTACCCGGACTCCTTAACGCAACCGCATATCTCAACCAGTCCAGGAATGAATCCTCCATTCATTATAAAGGATGTCTCAAGGGTAAGTACTTGAACTAGGCGAAATTACGCATGTCCACGTCAGGCTGGCGCGCAAAGCCGCAAAAATACCTCAGTTAGCGCATTCTATCGTAGCCCCTGTTTTCGCAGCGGCGCGAATGAAAAAAAAAAAACGTAATTTGTTCACGAGCTCAAACCAACGTTGGCAGCTCCTTCCTCTGTACATGTGTAGCCCCAGTGACGCTTCCTCGCTATGATTGCTGCAAATGCACATCGAAGTAACAGACGCTTAAAAAGACAATTTCAACGTCAGAAGTGCGAGGCAGCTGAAGTTCAACGCTGATTGCGCAACGCAACACCAACTCCTCCTAGACTCACGTGCGCGCAGCTGACTAGCTTTAAAAGCAGCAAACTGATCTCTAATTTTGGATTGCGGTTGGGCGCAAGCTACGGAGGTTGACTAAAGTAAAGCAGCTAAGGTAGCCTGAATTTTCTTTCAAGTTAGCCTACAGCCATCGCGATTGAGCAGTTAAAGAAGGCACAGTTAAAACTTTGCATTAGTTGAAAACATTTGCATATCAGTTTATTTTAAATTTTTTTCACACTTGCAACTTCATGCATACTGGCTGCCGCAAGACACCGGAACTCAAAGCGTACACACCAGCCTCGGCCAAGCAATTTTGGACAGTAGTTTTCTGAAGAAAAAAAATTGCACTATGCGAACCAATCTGCACAGCTCAGCCACATCCTCAAGATGGCAACGGCGACACTTCTCATTGAAGAAAGGGTTAATCGACGCATATTCGGGCACTAATTTCTCTGGGGCTCATCGTAGCCTGGTTTGGTTTCCAATTCTATTGTTAAGCGCGCAAATACAATACACGAGTTGCGTTAAAAATATGAGCTTTGGAATAAGATAATTTATTATAATGTTTTTAAAATTTCCTCAAGGAAGAGAGTAGTTCTCTAAATTATTCCCTTACAATGTGGGATGTCTTAGAAACAGTGTCTTCGTAGTGTGATCTTATGGCCAGTGGTGAGTCCCTAGCTTCGCCAAGGAGTAGACAAGAAACAGTACCTTGCTGCGCAGATGAATAAGGCGCACCTGTATTTTACTCAGAATTCAAAGATTTGGAGTGTGTGATTTCAAAAAATTAATATCGGTCTCAAAAGAACTCTCTAACCTTTTTGATGGAAATTACTCATACATGGCAGCCAAAACAAGACGCATACAAATACTGTTTCCTTGGTTCGCTCTCGGCTGGGGAACAAGATTATATCAATTGGAAACATTACCTGCCGCGAGCACTGTAAGCGATCAAACAAGGTCGTAAATGAGCTGGTCGGAATGAGGTTTGTATGCAATGGCGTTGCCTTATCGTGCGCGCAGCAACAGCCATAGGGGCAAAGAAATGAACGAAACACAATAGGCGAGGCTACTGCTAGTGGCCGCGCTTGTGCGCTTAGCAATTGCTGCGAGCGGTGCTTGCGGGCTCGCCTTCTTCAGCACGCACAAGGCTGCTCGGCCGGCAGACACTTAACGGGGGCGGTAGTCATTCCTTCATAACCACCCTATGGCGAGGGATGATGCTAGCTCCAAGCAATAATAACCTAATATCGTCTGCTGAGAATAAAGAATGTAACCTCCTAAATGTTCTCCCGTTATTCTGTAAGCATAATGTAGTCGGTGGTGTGAAGTTACGCCACGGAATGTTTTCCATCCTTTTTGCCATTCTGATATAGGTGCAGTTCTATAAGGCAGAAGTATATTATTTGGCTAGAATGAGAGCATGGATACTGGCATGAGTGATAAAAGAAAGCCTGGCGAGAACCTCAAATGGCTAATTGAGTGAGCATTCTGTTCCCAAGTAGAGAGAACTTCGTTGCCCGAGAGCAATAAGTCGGCATTACCTTCTTCAAGGATCCGAATTTTTACGCTCACGACTGCATGCAACTTAAACCTGATAGCGACCATTCGAAATCAGTCGCTCACGACACCCACAAGAGCCACCAGCATGGTGGAAGGTGATATGCCCTGTCACGGCGCTTCCAGAGCAGCGTGTCAGTGCCTCACAATTGAAAAAAAAAAGCTCATTATTCGGGTGGTAAGCTTGTCATGAGGAAAACCGGCTAAAACATATGCTGTTGTCAAGCGGTAGCGAATACAACAGGGAAGTGAAGAATGGAGCAGGAGACTGAGAAAAGCTAGGCGTTTGAACTAACGGCTGTTTTTGAGCTTCAGTCCTTTACAATGCCTCAGTCGACGAACGGCGACCCCGACCCGACCGCACTTTCCCCTCCGATCGTCCTTCGCAGCGGCCGAAAAGTTCTATGCACCACACCTGCCACCTCCCTTTCTTACGCGGACGGCGTCAATGTCTCCTCGGTGGATTTCTTGGCGGATTCGGTGCCTTCCCCTACCGAATTCATGTGCACTATATGCCAGCAGCTGCGCGACCTCATGAACTCTGTCACAGTAAACCTGGCCGCCCCGCGATGCCTTCCCCCGTTCAGCGTCGCTGTCGGATTACGGCGGATTTCCTGAGGACCCAGTTCAGCGCATTGAGGCCATCGAAACGGCTGCCCGAAGCTCGGCCGGTCTTCTGAGACCGCTCTGGCCATGACGGGAGATAGTCTCCGCGGTGTTGCTCAGGTTTGACACCAATACGAAGGTCGGAACTGCTCCACCTAGTCGGCTTGGACAGCAGGCCTCGTGGCCGCTTCCGCCCCATTGCCCAGTGCGCATTATGCAAAGTACGTGCGCATGCGATCACGGCGGAGAGCACAAGATGAGGACGTCGCCTCTTACAATTACGTGAATCTCGGTCTGCAACATCTTGTGGCCCACGCCCGCCGCTAGGCAGTGCATAGTATATGGACTGCACGATGCCACTCACGCGTCGATCTTGGCCATCTCGAGACCCTTTTATTGGTCCTCTCAAAAAAGAGGTAAAAAAGACATAAAAGAAAGAGAGAGGCACAAAACCGCCCTATGTATTTGCACTTAACTGGTCGTCGAAGTTTTTTTTTTTCAAGCATATAGGCTCGTTTATTCAGGGCAGCGGTTTTTTCTGGCAAGTCAGGATCAGTTACGGAGGGGTCTATCGGCAGCCACGCAGCTAATTCATATAGCGAATGAAATAATGATGACACTAGGTCATGTCGTACACTAAGACCAATATTTTTTTTTCTTCAAACAGCGTTTGAGTTGTTATTGCATCCTGACGTACTGTTAAAACTTCAGCTGTTGGTAAATAACCGGCAAGTTGCAAAGTTACATTCCTGCATATCACAGTGACACCAGCTTGATCGAATATCTCCTTATAATTCCTCAACAGGAACAGTCATGTCCAGGAATCCTCTAACCATCCGTCCTAAGTCCGCTTCTCCACGTTATTTATTTTAATGACACGTCCTTCGGTTTCCGCGTACGTGGCCGGTTGTTAGACAACGACTGCGATATATACCTAAGCTTCCATCGACACAAGACTAGTCACACTTAAGCGTCTTACACTCTGCTATGTCTAATAGTCTGGACACTTGTAAAATAGTCATACAACACTCCAAATCGAGAGAAATGACCGTGCATTGAAAACAAAACAACTTTAACACACATGCCACATTAACTGCCTTCCGATTACTCTAGATAATCAGCTAAAACATCTCTCTGCGGCTGGAGCCGCCGCGGTGGCTCAGTGGTTAAAGTTCTCGGCTGCTGACCCGAAAGACGCGCGTACGACACCGGCCGCGGAAGTCGAATTTCGATAGAGGCGAAATTCTACCGACCGCCGTGTACTCTATGATGTCAGTGCAGGTGAAATAGCCCCAGCCGGGTGAAATATCCGGAGCCCTTCACTACAGCCTCCCACACAGCCTGAGCCGCTTAGGGGTGTTAAACACCCATAAACCTAGAGCAAACCATCTCCGTGTAACTGAGGCTTACATATCAAGTCCGCTGTGTCGGCAGTGTCCGATACTGTCTGGCTATTGAAACACCCGCTAAGCACTTAAAGAACAAGAATAAATTCGTAGCATACACATCTCTCATGCAGCCACTCTTACAATACGCCGACATTGTCTAAGGCCGGCACCCCAAAATAGAAATAAGCACTACTAAGAGATTCTAAAAAAAAAGAATTGCAGTTCATATACCACGCGTAGGGTACATAGGTCTAGGCGTCAGCCGTTCTGGGTTCAATGCGCTAAAATCGCGCCGCAAGCGTCCACATTGCATATTCTGTTCAGCATAGTACCCAACAGACGAAGCTGAAATTTCATAGCGACATGATATACAACACCTGGTATGCCACACCTGAAACATACATGAGCGTGAGGTTTTAACGGTAAACTGCAGGGCTAATGCTGTCTAATTTTCTTTCTTGCCACACAGCATTTGCAAATGGCACGGGCTGCCACGTCCTATGCGTACCATGTAAACTGAAGAAAGTTTTTTTCGCGCTGTTTCTTCTCGTGTGTTGCGTAATGTGTTCATTGCTTGAATTATTTTGTTTGCCATTGTCTTCTGCGCTTGACATTATGTGATGTTATCACTTGCTCCTATTTTTTGGTCTCTCAACTAGCCTACAGTACCATATACTGGCGGCTCACTGCTATATTCTTCAAAAAAAGGAGGCTATCCGAAGGAGGAGAAAGAAGACGCGCAACGAAAAAAAAAGCACCAAGGAAATTGGAAGAGCACAGGCTGCGCAGGGGCAGAGTGTGTCCTGCACGTTCGCCTGGTGGGCATTTTCTCCCTCACCCTTCCCTTTTTTTGCACCTATCACAAGTGGCATACATTTTTATAGCTCTCATCTTTAGCATATTGTGGTGAAGAGGCAGCGATGCGTTTCCGTGCTTCCCCTCGATCTTATCCATAACGTCCCCTGGGGCGACAACACCTTGATATAAATATATGTTTCCGACACATGGTATGTACTTTTTGAGAATTCTGCCATGCAGTTGTGACCGCAAGAAGCAGCAAGACCTTTTCGCGAGAGTGCTTTTTTTTTTATGGCCACGGCATGGTGGATAAATTCAGTTCCTGGAGTTCGTGGACCAACAAAGAAGGCACCTACCGCGCTTAAGGCTTTTTACCGCTGTTTTCGTCTGAATGAGTCGAATTAGGCGAGATTCTTTTATAGCTAATGGCAATCTGATCACGGAAGCGTTCGATCTTTACAGCAAATATTTAACAATCTGAGCGGTGACAAACCCAGTATGCTCGTGTTTCGCTTTAAAACGACTTGGGAATAATTTCACTTTCCTATTTGGTCTTTCTGACTTCCTGGTTTATTTATAAGACGGATGTGCCAGAAAAATCTGCGCGACGTCTTCTGGACGTTCTGAATGGTGGTACACAACTGGCTGGCACTTCGCTCTTCTCTACCTTCGTAACGTCCAAGTGAAGCAGCAAAATAATGCCTGAATTGCTCGCTCTCTGCGCTGTGCCCTCTCCACGCATATAAACAGGGCGTTATAGTTCAGCTTCTTTCACAAATGTTTATTCTGTGCCAAGTTATATCAGAGCTATGGAAAAGAACAAAAAAAAGACAATAATATTTCTGCATTAAATTTTCAGGTATGAAACCCGGGTGCTGCATACTCAATGTGGCGACTGTTTACTTTTTTATATAAAATGATTTCAAGGTAGTGATAATGTGCCAACTTCCCTTTTTAAATACTTTCCCAGCAATGGCTGTCGCCTTATTGCTTGCCCTTGGTAACACAAAGTGTAATTTTTTACTTAGACATTATCGGTGCAGCGCATACGACGGAAACGAGAAGACACACAGACACCAGGCTGAGCGTGGTGTATGTCTCCTGTTGTCCTCGTCGCATACGCTGCATCTAAATGTGTAACCAACATGACCAAGCGTCTACATTTTTACTTAGGTACGCCTCTTTCGAGAACTGCATATCTCGTCTTCACGGTTACCCTTTTGGCTGTGTTCTATTGCAACTCACTATTTGCTTTAATAAATGCAGTAGTAACCTTCACTAAGACTAAAAAAATCAAGCCCTGGCCTTGGCTTTTCCTGAAAATCGTGCAAGACCAAGTTAGTCATGATGTCAGTGGTTGCCAGTTCCGAAGGCTATTGATCTTCTGACTTTTATTTTTATAAGCCATGCCACCATATCTCATATATCAAGGCGCGAACCAAGTGTGACCTCAGAGCAAGTGGGGCGCTTATGAATGATTATACAGGGTAACCTCATGAGTGTACACTGCGCACCGGTTCCTGTATAAAGCACGCAGTTCTCAGAGCTTTCACTTTATATTGTGCCAGTCATGCCTTATTTAACGTATATGAACGTAGAACTTTAAAACACAAGTTAGCCGCAGCTTCTGCAGGATAAAAAAAAATACTTACTGCTGCCACAAGTTTCCTCGCACTCTTCTTTGGTTGGAAAATTATTGCCAAAGTAAGTGCATGTCTGGGCTTCAATACATGTTCTGCTGTACTGGTCATAATAAAACACCGTCCCTTCGGAACCGGGCTTGCAAATTGTCGCCGGTCGTGGAACTGTGCAAATCACTTCTGAAATTGACAAGAAGTATGAGCTTAGGAAATATCCTTCACAACGGAGGCAAAGTTTTTTTTTCTGATTTACGAAGAAGCCATTATGCGGAAAAACACTGTTACCAAGATATGGCTGTTTAAACTCAGTATTTTTCATTTTTCAACTCTTTTTCGCCAAAATAATCAATCTGGCTTAACTTTTGACCGCAAAAAAATTGTCTATGTTGAGTGATTTTGGCTTCAAAATAAAGAATACTAGATGTAAAAGCTCAAATATAAAAAAACATGGTCTCTGTGCTATAATTCATCTCCAATAACAATCAATGTGGCTTAGTGAAACAAAGTGCACGGCCTTAAGCCGCGAAGAAACCCCACAGAGTTTTCAGGCATAAACAAAATAATCAATTGATTCAGATCGTTTACGCTGATTGAAAAGCGCGCACTACTTTGATAGTTAGTCGCGAAAAATAGTGTTTCATATATTTTGAAGCCTGTGTGACGAAAAATGCTCCTGTTTTTATAGCCGGGAAATTTACTACGCAAGAGGCCCGTGCTGCAAGCGCCCGTGTTGTCTTCTTTCTTGTGTATGCTGTTTTGGCGCAAAAATCTTTTTAGTTTGCTAAACCAGCTCTCTTTTTACTGTGAGTTACCGGGTCGTTAATGCACTGCGGTGAATAATCTCCCTTCACGCATTATCTATGTTCCTCACGGCCTCACTAATGTAATAAATTTATGCTACGCAGCTGAACTACACTGAGAAAGAATTAAGAAATAATATAATTTGGATTGGTTGCTGCAATCTTTATTTTCAAATCAAAAGTCAATGCTGACCATATACAGTATTCCACAGTTAGGCATTGGGTGATTGGCCTGCCCAAAGATATTCTGAATTGTGTAACATTTAGTTCCTCTCTTTAGCTACATGGTGAAGGAGGAAACTTAAATTGACAGCGTTCATATCTATTACCTACAATAGACAAGTAAGGCAGGTTCTTCAACTGTCTACCCTAGCTCAGCGAGCCTTGAATAAACACACGCAGCTCCTTTCAAGCATTAGAATATAGAGAACTGCGCTTTATAATACGGCAGCATATCGGATGGTCTTCAATAGCTCCGAGGTAACTTCCTAGCGCAGGTTTGAGCATATTCTCGATTCAATTATTACAGAGCATGGTGGGAAACGATGATATGAAACTTCTCTGTGGTTTTATTCAGTGCAGGGGTCAGCATGTTCGGAGCGCAGCTGCAACGTGGGGGAGGGTCGCGCCGTATGCGACAGGTTCCTAGGGGACGAAGAGGCAGATCCATGCATGTGACTTCGTTGGACACGGTATTACCCTAAACACGCTAGCTAGAGTTCGGACAGTGGAAAAAGTGTCCATCACCACTGATTGCTATCCTCTCCTTTCAAAGCCGAATGATGAGAAACATTTTAACGATGCTTTTTTTTTTCCTTAACAGTGGCTCCACACATCCACTCAGCAATATACGAAAATCAATGAAGAGGAAGTAGGTTTTAAAGCGTCTATGTACTACTGCCCAAATTTTTCTGTCCCTGTTCTTCTAGATGCAACGCACGATAAGCCGCACGTCCGCCATGGTCATCAGGTGGAATATGTTAAATGGTGGAATATCTTACGTGCAGCAGAAAAGCTGTTAACGCTGTGTTCATCTCGTAAGAAAGAGCTTGTTTAAAATAATATCCCTACTCATACTCCTACTGAGTAGATATATGTGTGTTCTCTATCAACTGATTTCCTAGTAACAGCCTGTGCTTTATTCCCTCTCTGCTTGGTGGTCAAACACACTTTCGTTATCTTTCATGCTTCCTTACCTATGAGTGGATTAAACAAAGATTACACCTTTGCAAACACTGCCCTATTCACGGCGGTACAGTAGTAGCCAAACAAATGTATGAAGTATTCTTATTGTGGAATGACCGCATTCGTTCTCCAAAATTGCTTCTCGGCTTCCACATTCCTTCCAGGCTATGACGCCGGACACTTAAAGTTGCAGTGAAAAGGTATCTGAACTCGTCTTTTTGCCGCGGGAACTCGATCTACACGTTCCAAGCGTTCTTAGAAACTCGGAATTATTGCCCTGTGTGGCCGATTTCTCTAATTAAATCGGATTAACGTCCAGCTCCCGCCTTTTTTTTTTTTAATTCTCCGCGTACGGTGGGCGGAGTCGACCAATGCGTGGAGTGCCTTTCAGCCCGCTCCGTGGAGGCTTTGCTTTCGCTTTACTTTGTTTTTTAGGTTTCCGTGAATAAATAGTTTCGTTCGCAGATAATATAGCCGCAGAGTAAGCCCGCAGAAATAAATATACGCGCGGACTATTTGCTACTACGGACTACTACGTATTACTCCGCCGATAGCAAAGCGGCAAGCCTCCACGGAGCTGGGTGAAAGACACTCAACGCGTTGGTCGACTCCGCCCACCGTACGCGGAGGATTAAACAAAAAGGCGGAAACCCGACGTTCATCTAATTTCTTTAGGGAAATCAGACACACAGGATAATAAATTGAAGTTTCTGAGAAAGCTCGGAACGTGTAGATCGAGTTCCCGCGGCAAAAAGACGAGTTCAGATTCCTCTTCACTGCACTTTTAATAGTTATGAATGTGTGTGTCTATTCAACGAAAGATGAGGCCTCCTGGAATGAAACATGCAAGCACTAAGCACATAAGAAAAAGAAAATTCTGAATACCTTTTCTATACGCCGAAAACAAAAAGAAGGACACCAGGACATAAGAAGAACACTTACATAAAGAAGGACATAAAGAAGGACATACAGAAGGACATAAAGAAGAACACTTACTACTACGGCAGTGTGAATCGCATGTCATTTTGTCGTTAAAAGGCGCCTGGGCATGACAAGTAGGCACGCACTGTTTCAACCTTCTATTAAACTGGTAACCAGGAGTAGTACAACCTGTAGTCACGCGGCGTTTGATATTGCAATTTGGATCTGTAATAAAAAATACCATTCATCACACAACGCAATCTCTGACCCTTCAAACTAGCCCCGATATGTTCGAAAACAGCACGTTTGTGCGGTGAGCTCAACATTAAAAAGGCATTGGGTGTAATTCTGTTCGCTTTTCCGACAAATTTATTCCATTCTTCTTTTTGCTATGATAACAATTCTGCTGCAAAACAAGTCTCACTTATGCTGACAGCCTTGCATTTATAAGGGAGAATTCTTTTAGCCACGTCATTTCAACTCCTGCCGAGAAGTCCTAAAAACACGCCTTATCCAACGTATGAGAGTCAGTGACGGCTTAGCCAAGAGTCGGATATCGGCAGAAAAGAAAATTGTTTTGATGATTGAATAGTCGGTATGTCAGAACAGGCGGTTGTGGCAATTACTCTAATTGAATTTTGACATTTTCATTCTATTAAATGCTTTCTTTTTAATTAAAGCTGTCTATGTTTTGTTTGAACTCGGTAGGCGCTCTATATAACCCAACTTCAATTTTTTTCCGAATGTTTTTAGGCATTTTGAGCATGCTTTACTGTTCTACACCATTTCTTTGCAACCCAGTGAAAGCGGACGTCCAGAAATACACAATATGTGGTCAATGGACGATATTAGCCTACTGCACATATTTAGTTCCTCTTAAAACATCGAATATTGGTAATACTTCTTTATTACGATATATTTGTAGTGTAACTGCCCCGTTTGAATGTAGGAGAGTCACGTCGAGAAAACTCTTCGAATAAAACCAGTTTTTTAGCAAGTATGATTATAAGGAGCTTCCACTGATGGCACCAGCTATACCAACGACGGAGCGAAGCAAACAAAACGCAGCGAACAACTGGCCAGACAGCATTCCTGCAGCCGAACTACCGTTGTAGTGACAGAGTTAGAGACTCTGCGGTCTTGCAGCTTTCCGTTCATAGCTAGATAAAGTTGCCGCCGAGAAATGCGATTAATAGGTGCCAATTATGCCCTGTTCAAGATCTGTAATGCCCGGTTATAGGCGCTAACAAGCCTTGTCGTTTCCTCCGTGTTCGAGAAGGCGGGATTACATCAGCACTTTTCTTTCAATATGCGGCTGACCTCGCCATCCACCGAATTAGACCACGCGAAGCTACCGTACGGAGCAACTTCAGAAGCACGGGTTTGCAAGCCCATATGTGCCTTATAAAAAGAGCCAACGTTAAGAAACGCTAAACGGCTATAAATCCGTTTAAGAAGAACATTGATGCTTAGCAGTGTTTTTTGAATTCATAAAACGTTGAAAATTCTGGTACAGTGCGTAACAATTTCAACCGCGCTCTGCCTTACACCTTACACCAGTATTGACAAAACACAGATCGACTTGATACTGCACTGGTATCCATCGAGTGGAGAAAACATTTGTTCCTGCGCAAATAGTCGTGCAGGATCAAACAACGCCCCGCGGCGTTCCGCCCGATGAGGCACTCCTAGAGGGATCTTCCTCCTCAGCGCTTTCTTCTAAAAGCCGTCAGTGCCGTGTGGGGAGGTTATCAGGACGAAACATTGACCACCGCTGCGGTAGCGTAGTGGTCTGAGCATTTGCCTTGCATGTTGGAGGTGCGAGCTTTGTTCCGCCAGTGGCGCCGGTCCCCCACCAGTGATACAGTGGGTAGAAGCTTTGGTCGGCTTATTCAGGCTGAAATGCTTGGGATATAGGTCGTTTAGCTCGCCTTGAGTAGAACAAAATACCTTGTTCCATGAGACTCCGCCATCATCATCATCATGGTTACTATGGCGGGTTATGTCTACGGAATGATCTTAATAAGGAACTTCGTTGTTTTTACTCCAGTTTAACCTGTTTTTCCTGGTGTGCAGACGAATCTTGAACCAGAAACTGGCGGAAGCAATTTCGCATGTGTAACGCGCTGACGTAGCCTTTGCGTACGGTGGTCGGAAACGATCTGAAGCATTTCAAAGCAGGTGGCAATCTCTGTAAACTGTATAGAAAATAGGGCCTTCAACCCACTTGTGCAAGCGCATAATTCCTTGAACCATAGCGCTCTTTGACCAAACGATGCCCTTTTCCCATAAAAAAATTCGTAATTTAATCGCAGTCATCATACTTGTGAATTAATTTCAATACCTGCTTTGGAAATACATTTCAGCTAGATATCTTGCTAAATGCTTGAATCATACTATTTTCTGGGCCAAGGAGGGCACACTTAGAAAACTTGAAATGCGCTGCGCGGCGGTGCATTTCCGTACATAAAATGAAGAGTGATGCTTTTGTCCTGCTCCTCTGTTTGTGCGAAATTTAATGGACACTGTTTTTTTTTTCGCTGAAGTTGTTATATTAAATGGCTAATTGTGCATCTTAAGCGTAACAGCGTTACAAGCGTCAACATCGCCCCTAACGTCTCAGAGAAAAGAAAGAATCCTTAGGCTCCTCTTATGCTCGCATCATTTCAACATTTTTAAACACAATTTTCGGTGAAGAGTTCCTAGTCCTAGACTGCCTGATTTTATTTATAGTGCGCTATTGCTTGCTGACCTAATGGTGACTTCACATCCACTTTTCTTTCTCTGCGTAATTGTAGTGAAGTGCGCATCATTTCTCCATTACACTATCGAGACCAAGTGCATTCTTGTATTACGTCATTCTTTTCAAGAACTCTGGAGATGCTGGAACATTTTAGCACCAGCAAACATCAGCGCCACTTCAGCGCACAAAGACAAGAAAGAAAGAGGTTATTTGTTTCGAGTTCCATTTTCACCGCGCTAATAAAAGCAGTTCATGCTTACCATTCTCCTGCGGCCTCTCGCCAAGAGCGAGTGCGATGAGACAGGTACCGAAGACTGTGTAGACCAACATAGTGCTCTGTGTCGTCTGAGCCTGCGAGGGTTCGTGCACTTTTATATGTGGTAATCAAGTTCCGTAAAAAAAAAACTCTGCTGCATGCATTTTTTGGAAACAAAGAAAGGGCCTTTGAAAATGAAACTTCTAAAATTATGTCTAAAATTCACTAGCAAAAATTCAGTCCTAACACCACAATGCATATAGTTCCGGTTTTACCTTCTTCCCTGCATATCACACACAATAGTTATCTGGCCACCAAAACAAAAAGAAGGCTAGGTTACTAAACAAAATGCATGAGTTTTGGAACTCAAGCGTTTGTCTGCTGAACGAAAATCTAAGGTTATTTTTAAATTGATCACTTTGCGCTGAGCGCGGAGCGCGTGAGAAGAATAGAATATATTTTTCAGTACAGCGGCTTCTGTTCTTTGTTCTTTTCTCCGAATGCCTTTTAACTAACCACAACAATGAGTGCGATTATGAGTAACGTCTACTTTTCTTTTTTTAAGGAAACGATTCGTTAGCATGTGGGGTGTCGTAGGAAACGCATACCAAAATGCACGATCTTTGCTTACTGAAGTAAAAGAGATCGCCTTTCGTTACTAAGCATGAATAGGGGCGATCGATTGAATAATACAATATTGTCACGACCAGAGGAGCCGTGAAGGTAGACGTCGGGAAGAACCCAAGACTGGGAGCCTTCTTTTAATTATGGAGCCAGCTTCCACGACACAGAACAGAACAGCGCGCCACGAGAGCCCACCGCCGCTTCGTCGTCGTCTTCGACTCAGCGCGGAGGCCGCGCGGCGCGTTAGGCGCGTGGCAATATAATCAAATCTGGGGACTTGCAAAGTAGCCACGAATGAACGCACAACCACAAATTGTCTAAATTTCTAAATATGTCATGTGAATGCTTTTGTGATGTGCACGAAATCATAGGGTTGTTAGAGGAATATTCGTGTATTGTACGGTTTCACTATCACACCTGGACGCTTTTCTTCCGTCACTCCGCCCTGGATTTATGAGCTGACTCTTGTTGAGAGTCAACGCTAAATCTTAAAATCAGCAGGCATGGGCTTATCGAGCTTCTTCTTGACGCTGCCGCGCCCTAATGCACTATCTTATTCATAATTAATGCCACATTGGGTTTCAACTTCGGCGCTGTCGAAAAGAAAGGCAGGAAACCTCGAACTTATCAGGTTCCAACGAAATATATTCGCAAAACTATAAATCGCACCATCAACGGCTGTTTGCAGAAAGCCGATATTTTACCTTTTGCAGTTGTACCTTCTGCCTTCCGCAGCGTAGTACAATTGCATGTTGAAATTTTCTTCAGGGTACTTGTCAGTACAGCACAGAAAGAAACAACTCCTGAGACCAAGCAGTCGCTTCTGAACCTAGACAAACGTTTACTTTTTATTGGCTTGCACTTATATTGGCCACTCCTTGCATTTAACCGTTGTGTGTTCGTTTTGTGGCAGACTGCTCACCTGCCCACCGGAGGGGGGCAACCTGCCCAGGTGTGTGTGTGTGTTTGTGTGTGTGTGTGTGTGTGTGTGTGTGTGTGTGTGTGTGTGTGTGTGTGTGTGTGTGTGTGTGTGTGTGTGTGTGTGTGTGTGTGTGTGTGTGTGTGTGTGTGTGTGTGTGTGTGTGTGTGTGCCTGCGTGCGAGCGTGCGTGTGTACTATGCGATGTTCGCGGCACAGTTTCTCATTCATCACAGAAACAGCAGCGCCAGTATCGACAAGCGTCAAGGCGGTGTGGCTCTCCACAGAAATATCGAGCCCGCTCGCTCGGGACAAACGAGGCCTCAAACTTCCCGCCGAATACGCAGTTCTTGCCTCGGGAACTGCGGGAACTAGTCTTCCTGGGGCGTAGGGGCATGACTACGCAATGGTGAAACCGAGGGGCGCTGCGGGAATGGCGAACGGCGGCGAACATACGGCGGCGATCAGATGCATCAAAGTGTTCTACAGACGGCGGACTTGAGGGGGGGGCAGTGCTGTCGCGTAGGCGTTGGTTCGGTGGTCATCCACAGATGGTATCACACGGTGACGAAAGAGACGCGCTGCGTGACCAGGGACACCACACGCATAAATAAGATTAAGGTTGTCATTGTAACTAGTGCGCCAAGGGTTAACACGAGCACGGGGTGGCCGGGATGGAAATGTAGGTGGCGGCGGCGTTGCAGGACGAACAGCACGAACAGGCTCTTAGGGCAAAAGGACGAGGAGACGCCGGGATAATGAAACATAGGGCATTATGGGGGTACAACAAATATGAAGTACTAAGAGGTATTTGGAAAGGAATAATGGTGCAGTGGCTTACTTTCGGCAATGCGGTTCTGTGCAGTAAGGGCAGAAGTTGAGTCGAGATTAGACGTAAATCAGAGAGCTGTTGGAAGATTAGCACTAGGTGCCCACGGAAAAACCACAAACGAGGCAGTACAAGGGTATATGGGCTGGGCATCGTTCGAAGCTCGGGAAGCTAAGAGTAAAATACTATATGAAGAACGCCTGAGGAAATTGGACGATAACAGGTGGGCAGCTAAGGTATTTAAATATTTATACAGAAAGAGCGTTGACACACAGTGGCGGAAAAGAACTAGAAAACTAACCAGTAAGTATGCCGGTCATGAGGACGGAGAAAGAAGGAGCATTAGAAGAACAGGTTAAAAACGCGGAAGTTAAAAATTGGATGAATTCAGTGGAAAAGAAACATAGTGTAGAACTATATCGATACTGGAAAAGGCAGATCAGGAAGGAATTTTTCTATGATAACTCAAGAGACAGTGCCCTACTTTTTGAAACTAGGTCAGGGTGTCTTAGAACGCGCAGCTACAAAAAGAAATTGAACGAAGAAGACACATGTGCAGTGTGTGGTAGATCTGTGGAAACAATTGAACACCTCGTAAACAAATGTGATGGTATCCGAATGTCGATGCAGGCGCAGTCATTCTTCCTGAGGCCCTAGGGTTTAAAGATAGCAATGGTCATGTAAATAAATCTGCAGTGGAAGTTAGCAAAAAGCGATTGGAGGATTGGTGGCTGAAAAGCAGAGATGTGGCATAAGGTTAGAACTGAAGGAAACCGTAAGTTAAGATGATGGCGATTTTTAATGAGAATTGCCAACGCAGTAAACAAAAAAATAATAAAGAAAGAAAAGCTCAGCATGGTAGCAATTGCCACTACCCCGTTTCAAAGGGGGCGCTCCTATCCATCCATCCATCCATCCATCCATCCATCCATCCATCCATCCATCCATCCATCCATCCATCCATCCATCCATCCATCCATCCATCCATCCATCCATCCATCCATCCATCCATCCACCCACCCACCCACCCACCCACCCACCCATCCACCCATCCACCCATCCACCCATCCACCCATCCACCCATCCATCCATCCATCCATCCATCCATCCATCCATCCATCCATCCATCCATCCATCCATCCATCCGTCCATCCGTCCATCCGTCCATCCGTCCATCCGTCCGTCCGTCCGTCCGTCCGTCCGTCCGTCCATCCATCCATCCATCCATCCATCCATCCATCCATCCATCCATCCATCCATCCATCCATCCATCCATCCATCCATTGGAACGGTACAAACTCGTCAGGCCTTGCACTTCGAACGCGTATGTCGGCGTATGTGAGCGGCGCCGCAGCAGGAGCCGAGGGACGAAGAGGTGATTGCGCTTCAGATACTTGCTCGCGAATCACAGTTTGGAGGGTCGGAGCGAAGTTGGAGGGAGGTGCCTGAACGCCGTGAAGAACTGACAGCGAGCCACCTCCTCACGCACAAAGCCTTTGATCTGGTCAAGCAGCGAGCTGTCAGATGTTGTCGCATCGAGGCTGCAAAGCGAGACAGGCTGCACGGAAGGCATTGGCACCAAAATGCGCTGCTTGCGGAGCTCGTCGTAAGAGTGACACGGGGTGTATACGTAGGCAAAAGTGGCAGGGTTTCGGGCGATAAGCATCTGAACTGCCTCAGCTTCGATGCCTCTCAGGACGCTCTTCATCCGGTGCGCATTGTACATCGACAAGTCCACCCATGTACAGATGTTGATGAGATACTCGATGTTGCTGGTGAACGATTCTCCCTGCAGCTGTTCATCGCGCAGCTTGGGCACTGGACTGCGGCCAAGGATATCAGAAAACACGCATTTTAAGACCGACCAGCTAGTGAAGTCTGCTTCGAGGTTTCTGTGCCATAGGCTGACCACGTTTGGCACGTAAAACACCACGTTGTTCACCGTCATGGCGTCGTCCCACCGGTTGTGGGCGCTTACCCGCTCATAGGAGGCAAGCCAATCTTCCTTGTCATGGTCATCGGACCCGCTAAAGATGGCTGGGTCCAGTTGTTGGAGAGAGGAATGGCAACCGACGGGTGTAGGTGAAGGGGCCGATGACTGGCTTGCGTCGGTGGACACAGTTGGCGCAGGGTTCTGCTGCGAAGCTCGTGAACGTGGGCCAAAGGCTGGACCCAGTACATACACCAAATTGTAACAGGATTTCCAGAGAAATAGCCTAGGGACAACGAGTGAAAATGGCGGTACGAGCTCCGGCCATCAGTCTGCCCAATGACCACGCAATTTAATATTTGGGGTGTCATAGCTAACTTCGATCAAGATTTCAAAACAATTCTATACGTTCTTGAGAACTGAAATCGCGATGATTTTCGGGGTTCTCTGAAGTTACAGTACCATTTTTTGGTCGTCCTATTCGAATAATTATTCCAGATAAATAAATTAACTTTTTACATGTACCTTGAAGCGTTCAGGCGTCAATACGAAAGTTGTGGAGCTCCAAAAATATTCTCCAACACAGGCACATCTAACGAGATAGGCTTAGGGTTGCCGTTTTTATTCGGGATAAACGAAAGGCCGCGGAGTTAAAAAATACCTCATGAAAGCGCGCTCCGTGCGCCCAAATACGCCGCGATTACAGCGCTCTCATCCATGGTCTGTAAAAAGCATGATTCGCTTCGCGTCTTTCGTGCTGCCCAAGGCAGAGCTTTGCGTTATGCTTGGTTTTAAGATAAGCGTCAGTGGGTTCAGGCGACAGTTGAAGGAAAGCGCGGCTCCTGTTTCAGCGGCGATCATTGCGTTCTCACGTTAGCAGAATGCATGCGGGGTAACGATGAAAATCTCATGAGTTTCAATTTGGGAACAAGATCCCATCAAGCAAAGTAAATTACGATGAAAAAAGAGAGCCGCGCTTTCTTTCAACTATCGCCCGAACCCACTGGCGCTTATCTTGGAACCAAGCGCAACGCGAACCTCTCTCTTGGGCAGCACGAAAAGCGCGCGAAGAGTGTGATGTGTTGACAAAGCACGGATGAGAGCGCTGTAATTGCGGCGCATTCGGGCGCACGGAGTGCGCACAAATTGCCCCTTTGTACAAGCAAAGGACAGCGTAAAGTATCTCGATATCACGCTAACAGCGAAGTTGGATTGGACCGCACACGTCAACACGATAACTGCCAAAGCTTCCGGCGTTCTCAACCTTTTTCAGAGAAACTTTAAACATACAAGTCCATCCCTAAACGAAACAATGTACATTACGAATGTCAGGCTAATTCTCGAATATGAATGCGTCTGTTCGGACCCGTTCACAAATATTTTAAAAGACAAGCTAGATCGAGTTCAGAAGCGGGCAGCAAGGTTCGTAACTGGGAATTATAATTTTAAGGTTATAAGTTCTGAACTTCGGGAAGCTCTTGGTTGGATATTTTTATCCCACCAGAGAAAAGCTTCGGGAGTAAAGTTTTTGTATGAATCTACAATCACAAAACAGGAATTAATAAAAGCGTCAATTTAAGGAAGTCTTACTACGTGCAGAGAAGAAGATACAATACGATGAAAATCAGAGAGTATAATTGCCGGATTATTACACTTAAATATTCCTTTTTACCAAACACAACAAATGACTGGAACTTGCTGCCGAATGAAGTATTTGAGAGTGAGCATTTCCAAGCCGCAATTGACAATGCAGTAATCTGATTATGCTGTTCTCAGCGTTGGTTCTGCGTCTCGGATGTAATCGGAATACTATTGTCTTTAGTGGAAGTTCTTAAGAATTTTCTGTAACTTCTTTTTGTTCTATTATGCTGTATAGAATTTTACGTTAATGTACTTACACCCCCCCTCCCCCCCTATACAATAATACCTCTCAGGGGGTTGTAGCTACCTTGACTAAATAAGTGAATAAATAAGCAGTGCTCCAGAGAAAACTTGCACGAAATTCGCAGCGAACGCAGGGGATAACTGGGCGAAGGTCCGGACTTCCCCGCCCGTTGAGCACTTGGAGAGTATTGAAGTCGAGAATGTGCTCAATTTCGGGCTTGCGATGCCGTGAACATGGGAAATAAGCCTCAGACTCCTACGTTAGAAATGCTTTATTTCTAAGACAGAAAAGAAGGAATTCGAGAAAAATGCGTTGACATGAAAGCAAAATAAGGGAGTAATTACTCAATGCCATCCACCCGAGCGCTGCCATACGGCTACAAAGGAAAGCTATGCAGCTTTCTCAGAAACTTCGCAGTTAAAGAAAAATTCGTCCTGGTCCGGGGTTCGAACCCGGGACACACCGCTTCACCGGAGCAGTCGCTCTATCAATTGAGCTAACCGGGACTTCTTTTTTTCTTCAACATGGTATTTATTACAGTGGTGTAATCTTCTATGTACATGAACTATATACAAGCCATTATGAAAACAGTGTTAAACAATACATATTGAAAAGACCACGCACTAGAAAAGGGGCACTGCAGAGCACATCACTAATAGTGAGTGCCACTCCGGTTCGTACTCAGTCTGGGCATACACGTCTCTTAGATGAACAACCATTCGACTGAAGTGATCCTTTGTAGACACAACAGGTTCACAGTGTCTGTCCATCATGCGGGTTTTCCAGAGGCTGCGCAGTCCAATCAGAAAGAACATGTCCAGGGGTTCATCAACAAACGGCAGCGCAGTGAGATAGCGAACAGAATGTGGAGTCAGATTAATGTTTTTTTTTAAATGTGCGTTGCAGGATATCCCAGAAGAGTACTGCATCTTTGCAACTGATGAAACAATGCTCAATTGTTTCTGGTTCATCACAAAGGCGGCAATTAACAGTAGACACAAAAATGCCCTTTTTCTCTAACCATGTTCTAACGGGCCACGTACCGGTGTGTAACTTAAAGAAAAAGGTCTTTGTACACGGCGAGACTGGCATCTTACGTACTCTTTTGAGTACGTCATGCCCCGGTAAACCAAGATACAGAGAGCAGTAGATGGGCGGAGGGAAGAGCATAATAATCAATCCTTGTACAACTTTTTCCTCGACACTATAAAAAGTTACTCGGGAGAAAAACAAACAAGTAGGAAACGGACAGCCAAATACACCTCTTGCATCATGCCCCACAAACACGGACGGTCACAAACATTGGAAGACAAAATAAGGTTGGGTAAAACATGAACTAAATTTGTTTGTAGGAATGAACGTACTATTGGGTGTGTAGTGTCCCAGAAAAACAAGAAACGTGACACTATCTGTCGGACATACAGATGAACTAGACCAAGGCCGCCATCGTTTACAGGCCGAAAAAGGTTATCACGCTTCATGGATTCAAAAGACGAATCCCACACAAAGGTAGCGAAAACCCTGTGAAAATGCTGGATAGGAAGTCTTGCGCAATGAATAATTTGCAGTACATAATATATTTTAGTGGCGAGAAACAGATTACAGGCGGGCGCCCTGCCAAAAACTGAGAGGCCATGGGGAACAAACGTTTGAGCATAGCGCTGAAGAGTTGACGCGCGGTCTTTCCAATAATGTGCGCTATGCTTATAGGCACTCAAAGGGACGCCAAGGTAATTTGGTGGCCTGCATGTCCATGTTATACCAGCATATTCAGCAGGTGTCGAACCCCAGCTACCAAACCAAAGACCGCAACTCTTAGAGCGATTAATCCGACTTCCTGACACCGAAGTATAATACGAACAGGAGCGGAGACAGTGGGCACCCTTGTTTCACCGAAGACTGAATTGGGACTGGTTGCGAGAGACAGCCATTAACAATCAAGCGCGTGGTACAGGATTTGTAACAAAGGCGTATGCCAGTAGAAAGTATTGAACCGAGATTGACGTCATTTAAAAGTGCAAAAAGAAATGAATGGCACACTCGATCAAATGCCTTTGCCAGGTCAAGTTGCAGCATTGCTAATCGTTCTTGAGCGTCACTGCAATACTGCAACACCGTACGCGCTACATGGAGGTTAGATTGCATTGATCGTCCCCGCAAGCCACATGTTTGATGAGGCCCAATCAAAGTAGACATTGCAAGCTGCAGCCGATTTGATAGTACTTTAGCAAAAATCTTATAATCTACATTAGAAAGCGTGATTGGTCTGTAACCATCTACAAATCGAAATTTTTCCTTATTCTCGGTTTTTGGTATAAAGACAATATGACTTTTCGTAAATGACTGAGGCAGAAATCTAACATCAATACTTGTCTCGAAAATTTGGAGCAGGACAGGGGCTAGAACGGATTTAAATGCCTTGTAAAATTCTCCTGAGATGCCGTCAGGCCCCGGGGTTTTCGAAAGCGGCAATTGATCAATTGCATCTTGCAATTCAACCAAGCTTAAAGAGCCATTTATTGCCTTGCACTCATCCTCATTGAGTGGGATAATCATGGACACCAATCGCGCTATATGATCATCATCAGCAGTGCTAGACGTGGCAGCAAACAGAGAGCTATAGTGGTTTTCAAACTCGGTAACTATGACATCTGCACTTGTGACCAGGGCACCACCACAGTAGAGCTCAGAAATTCGCTTGGCAGCCACGTGACGACGCTCATCTAGCAAGGCCTGTCTAGTAGGCTCCTCAGAGTGCAGAGAACGGTTGCTGCGGGATCGTACACGGGCCGCACGATAGCGTTCTGCATCAAACTTCTGAAGGTTGCACTTAACAGCACCAATTTCCTCTGTGTACAAGCCAGGAGGCTCACATTCAAGCGCATGCAGATTATAAAGAATCCGAAGTAACCGTTTCTCCTCACCATGCTTAAGATAAGACTTCACGGAGCCGATCTCAATAGCTATGCTACGAACTTCAAGATTAAACATCTCCCAAGCTGCAAATAATGGGACATCCATGACCAAGCAAGATTCCAAAGCTGTCATCACTCGCTGCTGAAAATGCTCATCATTTAGAAGCTCGCAATTAAGCTTCCACAGTTCCCACTGCGGCTGAAATTTGAGACGGCCGCATTCTCCAATCCGCGCAATGACCATAGCATGATCTGAGAAAGAAACAGGCTTGAAATCACATGAAATGTGCCGTTTAAGGAGATCTACGGAAACGTAAATGCGATCAAGGCGTGAATGTGAGGCTCCTCTGATGTATGTGAAGGCGGATGACAATCCGGCATCAATTGAACCTGCGTTTTCGGTAATAGACAATAATATACCAGAGGTCTTATCGGCGTTTTGGTTAGGACCTGTGCGATAGCGTGGGTAGCACACACAGTTGAAGTCACCCATGAAAACGACATAACGTCGTATCCTAGGAGAGTTCCAATGTCATGAAAAAAACTGCTCGTTGCACCGGATTATTTGAAGCATACACATTGATAACCCTCCACGACTCGCCATACAGTCGAAAGTCACAACATATCAGACGCCCTTCTATGTCAACCTGGAACTTAAAGTCAGAAATATGTAGGCTGTTCTTTAAGAAAAGAAAGCAACCTGCCGAAAGACCCACTGAGTGCGACACACAGACGTTGTAATCTGTTAGGAAAGGTCGCAGGGCTGTCTCTGTATCCACTTCAGTTTCTATCTTAGTTTCTTGAATAGCGACAATGTCTAGCCGATTGCCCAAAAGCAATCGGCGTAACTGTACCTGTTTCTGCCTTGAACGGAGTCCACATATGTTGAGTGTTGCGACAGTGAACTGCTGGTTAGACGCCATGGTGGCTAACTTGAGCTTCAATCAGGCATCCACGATGTCTGGGGGCATCACTCCGGAAGGTGAGACCTCCCTAGAGTTGACGCCCTTTCTCCTTTATCTGAAGCGCCGAGGAGGTTTCTTATTCTTTGACTTTCGATGGCGGGACTTGTGCTTGGCGGGGACACTGTCCTCCTCAGAGGAGGCAGAACTCGGAGACACACCGCGCTTCGAGGCCACACTTAAAATTTGCTCATCGGCATCACAGTTGCCGTCGGGGAGTGAAGTGCCAGATTGGCACTCTGTTACCTGTGTGGCACATCCGGCAGGAGCCTCAGAAGATGTAGCAGTCCAGGCACTCGGCGCCGGAGCTACACCGTCGTCCTTGTCTTCCTCTGGCTCACGCACAGCACTGGCACGTGCGCCAAGAGTGCCATCACTGACACTGCATATAGCTGGAGCCTGCTCTGCCAGGCATTGACGCTCATCATCTGCAGAGATCTGCTCATCTGTGAAGGCTGGGTAGGCTCATGCTGCACAGTGTTGTGTGGCGCCCTCTTGGGTCGACACACAATTCACTTAGCTGATTTGTAAATCTGGTCTAACAACAATGACTTTGTTTGCTGTGTGAATAAAACCGTGGGGAACGGGCGCAAGCCCGCTTTTTGTTCCGCTCGGAACTGAGTCGTGTCCTTCAGTGCCCGATGCGGGCCTTGCCGGGGTGTTCATGCAACACCACACACAGCAGGAACGGGGCCAGACAGCGGGTCAGTAGTCGTGTAGTCAATGGGCGCAACGGCTGGCGTGCCACCAGCAGCATCCAAAACTTCTGTTGCGTCCATCAAGTCCTCCTGCAATGCGTCGTCCATGGCACGGGTGCCACCGCGTAGCTTATCAGCATACGACACTACGCTCTCCTCTGTAGTATGGCCGAAACGCCGACAATCATCGCACCGAGGAGTGCGGCAATGACGGCGTATATGGCCAACCCTGTGGCAACGGAGACACAGTGGTGGCCTTCCTGGCACTAAAACCAGACATTGTACACCGCAAATTGTCAAAATGTGAGGCACGTCGTTGACAGTGACGCCATCAGCAAGAGTCAAGGCAACGTCTCGATTCAAGGTGCGCATGCCCTCCATATCTGGAACCCTCCAGTGCTCCACTGTGATGGACGTAATCGTTCCGCAAGCGCGAAGGGCGTCCCAAATGTAAAAATCTTCAAGATGTTCTAGGAGCCAAAGTATCTTGAGCTTTACTATCTTCGGTTCAGGGTCAATCACTAGACAACGGCAGTTTTGTAACTCCTGAGTGCCCACGAGCTTAGCTTTCGCTAACGCTGTCTTGCATGTTATCATCCATACGTGAGACATCTGAAACTTTCCGATAGAGCTGATGTCACAGAGGTCAATGACACCCCATAAGACATCTCTAAAGTCCTGGGCACGATAGGGACGGCCAGCAAAGTCCGCATGCAGAAATACGCAGTTGAAAACCAGCTTACCAGCAGGCAGACGGGGAAGAACAGTACGGTAAGTATTACTGGCAGCAGAAGCCGCAACAGTACCTCGGCCTAGGGCCGATTTATCTATTTCTGCGGAGAGCACCAAAAACGCGACCGTTCGGAACGCCGTCTTCGTCTTTCTCCGAGCTGCGCTCGGCTGCTAACCGGGACGGCAAGCTTATGGTAGGGCGAGAGAGAATTGATCAATAACTCGAAGTGGGAACAATGTTGGCCAAATGTTTAGGGGAATCCCCCAAGATGGAGTAGATTTGTAATAAGGGAGTAATTACTCATTGGCATCCACCCGAGCGCTGCCATACGGCAACAAAGGAAAGCTATGCAGCTTTCTCAGAAACTTCGCAGTTAAAGAAGAATTCGTCCTGGTCCGGGATTCGAACCCGGGACCACGGCTTCACCATAGCATTCGCTCTACCAATTGAGCTAACCGGGACGGCAAGCTTATGGTAGGGCGAGAGCGAATTGAACAGTAACTCGAAGTGGGAACAGTGTTGGTCAAATGTTTAGGGGAATCCCCGAAGGTGGCCTAGATTTGTAATAAGGGAGTTTCAGAAAAAGCTGCAGAGCTTTCCTTTGTAGCCGTATGGCTGCGCTCGGGTGGATGCCAATGAGTAATTACTCCCTTATTACAAATCTACTCCACCTTGGGGGATTCCCCTAAACATTTGACCGACATGAAAACATATTCTAAGAAAATGTACCGTCAAAAGTGGCGTATTTGGTGAAGTGCATGCCACACCAAATCAAAAGAATAAACTGTATTTGCGCGTCATTTGACAGATATCGTTGTTATGTGAGGTCAAGGAGTGCTATGATTAGGGGAGTAAAGGGGCTGCGAATGTTTGCACCTAAACAAAATAGACCTGTATATATACCAGGTCTGTCAGCGAAGATGTTCTGCAATTTTTAAAAGTAGTCGATAGGGCGCTTTTTTCTTCATAGGAGTCGTGCAGTTTTTTGGCGCACGATAGTCTTAGATGCTTATGCACCACTAAACCCAACACAACACAATTCGTTGTCAGCCGTGCAGCGCATCATAATACAGGGACGACGTGCGAGCTGTTAGTTTGGTTAACTAATATTCAATCGCTAACTTTTGAACTATTACTGTTAATCTCCTAATTTTTTTGTTTTTCCTACTTTTCCTTCTTTTTACCTCTTTTTGCCTTTTCTTTAGTATGACCGTCGGACACCTGTATACCCCCCTCCACTTTTGTAATGTCCCCACGGGACTCTTATGTGTTCATAAATGATGATAATGGTAATTGAGAGGCGTGTAGCGCATCGTATCTAGTAGCCATGCCAGTTTTCAGCATTTGAAAAATGCAGTTACCGCGTACTGTGCGATGTCAGTGCACTTTAAAGAACCCCAGGTTGTTGGAATATTCAGAAGCCCTTCGCTACGGCATCGCTCATAGCTTGAGTCGCTTTCAGCAGTGTGCCGAAGCCGTAATATCCCGAAGACGTCCGAAAGTTTCGCTGCTGCCCGCGCGTTCGAGCCTTGACCAGTCATGGAGCTCAAAGATGCGCGAGTAGTTGGGAACCTGCGTTTCAAAATGTGTGGAAGCGGCGATAGCGTCAACTCGCTTTCGGACATTGTCTTTAAATGGTCCCTTAACAGTTAATGTATGCTCTTCTTCTTTGAACGCCGATAATTTCATAATATACGGTAACGTCTCTTTGTCCTCGGTGTCCCTTCAACATATCAGGAAATTTCCCAATGTGTATATCGCAGCGGTGGCTTCGTGGCAGGCGCAGGGTTAACAACCCGCATGGGCAAAGAATTTATACGCGTTGCCTTTTGATTTCAGTTGTTTGTACAACATGAAAGATCATGGCCTAGTCCTGAGAAAACCTGTTTAAAGGAAGTCCTTTTCTTTGTCGAATTCTAGTGTAAAGTATTTCGTCTAGCAGGGCCTGCACAAAAGAACCTGCCCATATGCAAGCCGCACACAAAGAACCCTTTATTGCAACGCGGCTGTTCGTTTCGCAGTTTAGTCTACACCACCACCGAGCGGTTTTTCGATGAGGCTAACAAAAGTACAAAACGTCACTTTCCATATCGAGATACTTTTCCGTGTTTCTTTGTTCTGCGCTCAACAATTGTGTTTTTATTCCACTGACGTATCCTCACCCCAACTTGTCTTTGTCTGCCGTGGGCAGAGATGCTTCCGAATTGCACAGCCTCTTTGTCTAGTTGTCTTGAATTCGTGTCCAGGAGGCGCAGGACGCCTTCAACCGGCTCGTTACGCAAACAATGCACGCGATCTATTAAGGCTTTTCTTAGAATTTATGACTGCTGCTTCTGTTATAATCCTTTTATACCTTTCTTGGCTTTTATCCGGAAGCTAAGGAAACGACGCTTCCGTGGTAGCATATGCGACAAGCGAAGTTTCTCTGCCTGCATGGAAAAGGGGCTCAAGATCAAAGATTATGCGGAGTGTATTAGACTCGCCTTAACCCAACACCAGAGGCGTCTGCAGATCAGTTTTCAGCCCTGTTCTTACTGATCCACGCATAACATCCGGCTGGTTCATAGACAAAGGACGCGGTTAATAGAAAGGGGATAGGCTCACAACTTTCCATTGGATGCTATCGAAGAAGCCACTCAAAGTGCACCTAGGCGTAACAAATTCCTTTCAAGAACTTGGAAGAAGATGCACTTGACAACCGGTTGGACATAATGAATGACGTATACCAAGGAGGAAAAATTACAGTCGAATGGAAACACTCGGGGATGGCCTCAGTATTAAACGCTGGGAACCCTCCCAGAAGCGTACAATCTTTCCGTCTGTTTCACTAAAGCCCAAAATTTGCAAGATTTATGAAAACATGAGTGTCACGCGCCTATCATAGTGTTCCGAAAATCAACGAAATTACTGTGCTGGACAACTGGGTTCCTTAAAGGTCTTGGCGAAGCATTTGGGTTGGTATACTGGCGGTTAACGTCATGCACGTTCCGCACCATTGCCACCTTAAACCCGCAGAGCTGGCTACTGACCTGGCCAAGCCATACGACTTCGTGTTGCGTGCCCTGAGCCTTGACAACATGGAACGTGTGGGCGTTGCCCAGCAGTTCATAAAAGTGGTAGATAATCTGCTTAAGAGCAGGACTTTCCTTTTCGGATAAATGGCCAACAAATCGATGATTACACCTCGCACAGGGGTGAGGCACAAGGTTCTGTTTTAAATATTTTGTTATTTAATATTGCGCTGGTATCATTTTTGTAGAATTTAGCTGAAGTACCAGAGGTGAAGTTCATTATTTAAGCAGAAGATGTCAAGGTTTCGTTTACTCATAAACAGCTTGAGGCACAAACTTTTTATCTGTAGCAGGCCTTAAATGGACTAGATGAGCACGTCCATGACGCAGGCATGAAATTGCCGCCCCAATAGTGCAGCTGCTACATCTATGTTGCAAACAAGAATGCAAGAAAGCAATCGGCAGCGAAAAGATTCACGCAATTACAAGAGGTAGACGAGATAAGAGTTCTTGCCCTAGACATACATATTTCTATCAAAATAACACATTGGCTCCATAGGATGAAAACGCAGTTCCGGGTTGTTCCACTTTGATCAAGCACATTTCGCACAGCAGAGGAGATCGAACAGAGATTGCAAGGCGTCTTGTACAATCGGAACTTCAACCCATGATATTTTATCGGGCCGAGTTCCAATGATTGACGAGGCGAGAATGTGCGGCAGTAAGTAAGACAGAAATGCGCATCATCACGGCATCGCCATAACCTAGCCCAATCCTTATTCTCCAGTATTTTGGACAGCTGACCACACGTACAGAACTACTAGAGGAGCGAGACGCAACAAGAAATATGAAGCGCAAGTACGTTATGCCCATAACGACCTTGTACAATTTGTAGCATGCAGTGAGAGCGCAAAACTGATAATGGCTGATTCCCCTCCATAGGAATTCACGGGTAATGAAACGAGCAAGACGACTAAACTTTGTCCTCCAGAGAAGCAGTGAACTCAACCTCTGGTTGATGTGCGCCTAGGAATATGTATTGCATATACGGACGCGTCTATTATATAAAAGGGCGGTTGAACAGCAGCCAGGAGCCCGACACAGAGGCAGGTAAACAAATATCTTGAATAAGTATGGAACCACCGAGAGCCGCTTGTCATGGAACTTTATTCAATCCGCAATTCTGTGGGGGAAGTAAATAAAATACTCTATAACAGAATCCCATATCTATACAGACTGTTTAGCTGCCATAAAACAACTCAAATGAGTAACAAAACACTATATGTAATTCAAGAGATCCGTAGACTCAACAAGAAAAGAGACGCATCCAAAACATTCAGGGGACACTTTTTTGACCTAAAGTGCGGTGAGGCGGAATCCTTAAGCGCGGTGTTGCTGCTTGTGTCACTGATGTGTGGTTAAGAAGTTAAACTTTTTATCTGACTGGAACGGAAACGCTGCCTTGAAACGCTGCCAGGGAGTCCACAGAACGCCTTCGCCCGTTCGGTTCTACGCGTTGCTTGTCGTTAGATTGGTTTTTCAGGAAAGGGAATCTATCTGACTCGCATACCTCGGTGGACACCTGAACCTCGTCGTAACGGGAAGACAGGAAGATGGGAGGGAAAGAAGACACCGTATTCACCAGACGCGCCTTTGTTTTAATTCCACATCACCGAGCTGGCATGGCGGAGTGCCTTCAGGTTGTTGGAAGTGCGTTTTTCACTAGAATAGCTGTGTAACGTTCCCAAAAAGAAGCTGTATAGGGATCTGGTTGATATTATGCTGCCGCCACTTTTGTATCGTGCGCCTTACCGTGGAGGCCCAGGGCAGGATATATTAAAACGGGTGAAAAAGATGCCGGTCCGGCCGACAGTGAAAATATTCTTTTTCAAAATTGCTCTCTAATACACTACCCGTTACCTGGCTCCATGAAAAAGGAATCTTTGTCCCATGGACAACAAATTGCCTGTTATGTAAGCAGCCGGAGACAATTGAATATGTTTTCCTAGACTGCTGGGACGCCATATTTTTCTGGGATGTCCTGCAGAGAACCATCAAGAAAGAACTACCACTGCACCCTTATTGTATCAGATTTCTATCAATTGATCGCAAAGAGGTACCCTATGACTTATTAATGCTTCTTGGCCTCCACAGCTAGTGGAAAACGCGAATGCAAGTAAGGCATGCGGAAATAAACACTCGTAGTACACGTGAGAACTTTGTTGAAAGTGCTGTTTATCTGCGGGAATGTTACCAGGCGCAGCGTAACCCACCCCAGTGGGTAACAGTACTAGATGATCTAGTGAAACTTAAGAAATTTTAACTTCACCCGTATCAGCTCAAGTGTAGCTGAAGTGTTCTTGTTGTTTTCATGTCAGTCTCGAAAATTAAGAAAAAAAAAACCTGGCATAGCGGAGTGGTAGCGTGCTCGTCTCGCACTCCGGAGACCGGGGTTCGATTCCCGAGCTCGACCAGTTTCCTACTCGGTTTTATTTACTTACCTGACCTGACTAGAAAAGTTAATTAGGCTTATTAGGTAATTAAGCACTTAACTGAACTCATTCCCACTTATTTGGAGCATCATTATAACACCCCTGTAATTGGTTGCGTCGTTACTAGCCTAAGTACAATTGGCCCCGTTTGAAATTCACGCGCTCTGACGTCACGACCTTTTTGACCAATTGATAAGCGTGACATATCTGTCGACAACTTCTGCTTACAACGATGAGGCATTAAAGGCTTCCGTCTTAATACACTGCACGCAAGAGGGCGCTGAGTTTAACGGGAACAGCGCGCAAATGAGACGACCGAGAATGGGAGACATTACCACACACAGCGCTGGTAGGTTGAGGACGCCGAGAAGAGATAAGTAAATAACCTTACAAATTTCCAAACAATAATCCATCCCCTACCAGCTTCCCTTTTAATGCCTGCGCCGCTCTCCATATACCCATTGCACATGCATAAAGAAATAAACATTTATTACACGCCGCCGCGGCGGCTCAGTGGCTATGGTGCTCGGCTGCTGGCCCGAAAGACGCGGGTTCGATCCCGGCCGCGGCGGTTGAATTTCTTTGGAGGAGAAATTCGAGGCCCGTGTACTGTGCGATGTCAGTGCACGTTAAAGAACCCCAGGTGGTCGAAATTTCCGGAGCCCTCCATTACGGCGTCTCTCATAGCCTCAGTCGCTTTGGGACGTTAAACCCCATAAACCAAACCAAACCAAACATTTATTACACATTACACATACAAGCATTACACTACACGTTACACATTACACACATTACATTACACATTAAACATACATTCATTCCACATATTACATCAGGAAAGTACACGTGCCCTCCTTCTCCCGTGCGCATAGGCCTTCCCTCATTATCAACGCGTTTTGAGGAGGTATTCCTTCGAAGGATAAAGGCTGGGAGGCCCTTTCCTTGTCGTTTGCATTACGGTGCAGCTCTCACTACTCAGGACCCACCACCTGTCCTGGGTGTTCCCCACCGATTGCAGAGGTGGATGCTCTCCAGCTGCTGTGGACATCTGCAGGGACAACGGCTTCAAACATACGGATTTACAGGAAGTCGGATGAATGGTGACAAAGATGGAGGATTTATCCAAGTGGCAGGTCGACAGCAAGAACACAATCAGCGTTCTCCGGTTCCTGCACGAAAGTACATTACATGAATTCCTATAGTATACAAAAAGTGTGCGTAATAAAAATGCAAGTGTGTGTAATAAAAAAACACTATTTCTCCAAATATTGAGACGCACTTTACCCACAGCAATCACCTAAAGGTTCCCATTCCAGTGGTCTGTACATTGGACATTTGGTGAATACGTTACATGGACATCGTCGCACTCTCAGTTTAAGATAACCAGACTACTTTTTTACTCTCTGCTGCGAAAATTTGTGCGAAACAAAACGAAACTACTCACTTCGAAACTTCGCACAGAAAGTCTAAAACAAAAATACTAAGTCCAATTGCATGACGTGAGGGGCATTGAACACTCCGCTTCCACTTATTATTACTCATATCGGCTGTCAGTATATCATGGAGGATATAATTGGTAACAACACTAATTGAACAATAAATACGAAGCCTCTTGATGCTTAGCCAAAGTTTAGACATGATCACTTGTTCTCGTTTGTTCAAGTCCTCTCTTTGAAACACTGGCTAAGCGCCGTGAAGCTCTCCCTTACATTTTTACTTTCTCGATGCAGTTCTTTGTTGAAACCTTTTTTATCCCTTTTTTTTAATATAACCAGCTACACAACGTTCAAATACGTTTTCATAATGCCCAGAGGGTGCACAAAAATCGCTATTAAAGTTTCCGTGCGCAACACTGACGCGCTGGTCGCTACATAACACCACAACCAGAACTCGTGTTCGCTTCACAAAGATCAGAAAGTGAATAGGCACAGCTATCATTATGTGGAGCACAGAGCAAATATATCGAGTCAACAACTCGACAAAAAACGTGCCGTAAAACAGCAACCGTGTGCAATATAAAAAATGAAGTTCCATCGTTACACCTTTCTTTCAACGAAACCGAATAATGAGTGCCTTTTTTTTTGCTTTTTTCTATCTCCGTCCTCTGATTTGCTTTCTACTTGTGCCAGCTTCAATGTCGATCTCGGAAGTGACAATGATGGAAACTATTCAGTGAATTTTTGTGCTAAAAATAGATTCCATGCCGCATTCTCACTGTGTCAATATTTTCTTGGTACAAAAGACGCATATATTGTGACGAAGACGAAGCTGGCAGTGGCGCGGGACGGAGCGCTCGCGCTAGGCCAGCGGCCATTAAATCATCTCTCGTTCATGGTTCACCACGCCTCATTCTTCGGCTGGCCGCCACGTTACATTTGGTGTGAGGTGCTGGGATCCCTTCATCGCCATCCTGGTCACGGAGCTTCGGTGTCCTGCGCCTGCGTTGGCCGTCGGCCGTGGGTGCCTGCTCCGCGCCGCCCGGCCATGCCCCAGCCTGCCCGACCTGAACCGACCTCGCCGCTCACCCCAGCCCCGTCCCCCGCCCGGACCACCAGACACGACGACCCAAGACCCGACCGACCCGAGACCCGATCGACCCAAGACCCACACGTGAAGACACCGCCCCCCTACCCCTGCAGTCAGGTGTGTCCAAGGACCTCGGCCGTCAGCTCCTGGCACCCTCCGGCCCGGATGCTTCGTGGACCGGGACTCATCCTTCGATCATCTCATCCACCGTAGCGACCAGCACTGCACCATCTTCTACATACTGTTCAACCCTCCACTCAAGACCATCGCAATTTCGCGCGTCTGTTCGTCACTGATCGGGACGATCGATCGGTGGCCCCGGGTAATGTTACGAAGAAGACGCAGCTGGCAGTGGCGCGGGACGGAGCGCTCGCGCTAGGCCAGTGGCCATTAAATCATCTCTCGCTCATGGTTCACCACGCCTCATTCTTCGGCTGGCCGCCACGTAACAATATTAATGCGAACATTTCAGCTACACACGGGGGATTTTTTTCGAGCCACTGAACTCAAACTCGTCACATCAAGAGGGAAAAGGACTCCTTGATGGCCCTTTGGATGAACTTGAACTTTTTCCCCAGCCTGAAGAACCCGCATGAAGAACGGTATTGGCACAGACGTGTTTCGCTTTCAAAAGTGTACCTGGTGGCACTGCTGTTTCAATTTCGTCCTTTCCCGGATTATCAAACTCAGGTTGCTACCTAATAAAGCGTATCCATCACCGGAATGCATTGATGTATCGAGAGGGACAAACATTCCAGGCAACACAAAGACGTCCTGAGTTTCACCTCAGGCTGTTCAGGAGTAGGACCTTAGGGTGGGCCTGATGTAATACACTGTAAAGGGCATTTAAGGGCCCAATAAACGATGATGACGATGATGATGACATCCTCAGGATGTGTCTAACTGGTTACAAGCAGTCTATTTATTTATTTATTCATAATTGCTTACAGGGCCTAGAAGGGCATTGATTAAGGGTGGCAAAGAAAGACAAAATGTGCAAAAGAAACTAATTCCTCTGGCATGCATTTCGTCCGTCCGTTGCACATACTCATTCCTTGAGAGTCATGTTTGGGGAGGTCTTCAATAGTACTTCAGGATATATATCAAGAGTTTTTTTATAGTACTGCAGTATTCAAAGCTAATTTAAGAGATGCTACCCAGAACAAGCAAAACGCAGAGTCACAGCCCGGGTCGATGTGCTCCCGCAGCCGCAGAGAGTTATAAAGCTCTCTGCAGTTCTATTCTGCTCCCCAAATTGAGAAGATAAGTGCCCCAAAAATCTACGGTCAAACTTCACCAGAATCATGCGATATATTAGATTAGGTGTAACAGCAAACACACCTCAAGTCATCTCTTCAAGGCAGATAATTTTTGGGGCGACAAAAACGTCCTTTCATACCGCAAACATGATTTAAGACATTACTCAACGCAGATAAATTTTGCGGTCACAAAGATTTCCTTCAATATGTGTTCATAGACTTGAAACGTTGCTGTTACTCTTGGCTGCTGACATCGAAGAAAAACTCGGACATAACACCCGGTCCTCATCGCAGCAAGCATCATTCGATGTCATCTCTATGTTGCAAGAAATACAAAGCGGACAAGCCACCCCCGTAATAGAGTTAGAGTCAGTTTATTCCCAACTAACCGAAAACGACAACGTGCTTCAAGGTTTAACAGAAAGACTAACAAAGTTAAAAGGCGGAAACTCTTCTTTGAACTTTAAAAAAAACGGCTTCGAAAACATGCAGGCCCTCGCAACCGAAAATAGCCAGAAAATTGATAACCTGTCAGCCAGAATTAACGCTTCTGAGAATCACGCTAGAAGATGAAGCCTTGGTTTTTTTTTTCATCGGAATGACAGCGACAAAGAAACCTGGTCGCAATCCGAAATAGCAGTTCTTGGAGTGTGCCACTCGAAACTGAGCATCTCTCTCCAACCAAGGGAGCACAGAATCAGTCGATTTGAATTTATTAAGAACAGGCCCATTATTGTTTGCTTTTCCCACTTTTAAGATAAATAAGTCCTACCAAAGGCAAAAAAAGAACAAGGGTTCAGATTACAGCATGTCTGAAGATTTGCCTTCAGACTCGCGTATTGCGCCCAAAAAACTGGCTGATTTTGCTAAAGCACCCAACCAAATCAAAATACGCTAAAACAAACTGCTTATCGACGTTGCAACCCACGTTTTCGACCCGACTTCACAACTGGTTACCTTACTCAGTACTTAGCTAGCACGGCGCGCTCCTGCGCAACCCGATATAAATAGGACCCCATTTCCCTTCTTTA
Organism: Amblyomma mixtum; assembly: GCF_055824585.1. Classification (NCBI taxonomy): domain Eukaryota; kingdom Metazoa; phylum Arthropoda; class Arachnida; order Ixodida; family Ixodidae; genus Amblyomma; species Amblyomma mixtum. The sequence goes on along the minus strand of NC_143021.1, from coordinate 152,416,528 downwards.
TGCGAACGTTAGGGGTATCATGCCTAAACGTGACTCACTTTATCATAATTTGAATGCAGCCAAATGCAACAAACTTCTCTTGACCAAAGCCTGGCTAAACCCATCAATGGCCGATAGCCAGCTGTCATCTTGTCTCCCCAACTTGGACATATTTCGTCGCGACCGTGTTAAAGCGTGGTTGCCGCGTACTGATAGCTGGACACCACGAGCTGCTGTCTTCTGTTGTCATCATTTCATCAATTTAAAAATACTGTTCGTATCGTGCAACGCATCGTACCCGCCATTTGTTTTCTGAGTTGGTTACCGCCCGCTAGAACACGAACCAGCATTCGTAATGCACTTTTACGAAGCTCTTAAGCAAATTACTAGTTAACATCCTCGCATTCCTATTGTACTACCGGGTGGTCTGTACCTTCGTGTGATAATATGGTTAGATTTCTCCCAAACGCTATCGATCCACAACATCAAAAGCGACTTTGTAAATTCATACCTAACGCTAGGATTAACTCCGCTTATTCCTGAAACAAATAGACAGGCTGGTCGTTCGTCTGATATTCTTTATTTGTTGCTCACGCCCCCCCCCCCCCCGATCGCCTTGCATTCACCACTAACTGTGGGACTGCCCTGCTCTCAAGCGTACAAGGATCCGGCACCTGAAGGCAGCTGGTCTTTCAGGCAGCTGGCAACCCTGCTTCATATTGTCACGCACCTAACGCGCCGCGCGGCCTCCGCGCTGAATCGAAGACGACGACGAAGCGGCGGTGGACTCTCGCGGCGCGCTTGTTCTGTTTTGTGTCGTGGAAGCTGGCTCTATAATTAAAAGAAGGCTCCCGCTCCCAGTCTTGGGTTCCTGCCGACGCCTACCTTCGCGGCTCCTCTGGTCGTGACACTGGTGGAGGTGCGACCGATGCTCCCTACTCCTGAGGACGACTCGACGCGCCCGCCTCTTGTGTCCACCCCCGTCCATCGTGCCAGCCGGAGGATCCGAGGCCTGTCCCCCGAGGCCCTCCCTGTTGTCAGCGCGCCTTTAACTACCATTCCACTCATGGCGACGCCACTGCCCGCCCTGCCTACAACCGTCCCTGCAGCCAGCCCCACCTATCTCACCCTTCAGACTCCACGCACGCCTAAGCCCTTTCACGGTGACCTGTTTGAAGATGCCGAAGACTGGTTGGCTCAGTACGAACGGGTCGCGACCTTTAACTGCTGGGACGACGCTACAAAGCTGCGTAACGTGTACTTCAGCCTTGAAGACTCCGCACGAACGTGGTTCGAAAACCATGAGACTACTTTCTGTACGTGGCCGGACATTCGACGTCAGCTCGTGAGTACGTACGCCAACAGCGACCGCCGGGAGAGCGCAGAGCGTACACTGTCCTCTCGAATTCAGCTTCCCAATGAGGGTGTTGCTATGTACGTCGAAGATGTGACGCGTCTTTGCCATCGCGCCGATCCGGCCATGCCTGAAGAAAAAAAGCTGCGGCACCTGATGCGCGGCGTAAAAGACCAGCTCTTTTCCGGCCTCGTGCGGAACCCGCCCAACACCGTCGCGGAGTTTCTGGCCGACGCCGTGCACATGGAGAAATTCTTGCAGCAGAGATCCCATCAGTACGACCGGCACCTGCGTCAAACTTCGACTCTATCAACGTTGGACCGGTTCGACCATGAACCCAGGCCGAATCCGGACTCCCTTCGCGAACTAATCCGTTCCGTGGTCCGCGAGGAGCTGCAGCACCTTCAAGCCACCTTTGCCCCTCGCGTCGATTCCGTCACCAACGTCATCCGCGAGGAAGTCCGGCAGGCACTCAGGGCACAAGACGCTGCAGCTGTGCCGGCGCCGCAACCGACCCCATACGATCCCGCGCCGTACCCGACTCCTGTCCAGCCAGTCACGTACGCGGACGTCGTGCGCCGCGCGGCCCCACCTCCTGGGCATTCGCCTTACACCGCACCATTGGTCGCGGTGCACTCTGCCCAGCCGACTCCTTACTGGGCGGATCGGCGCCAGGCACCGCGGAAGACTGACCTCTGGCGGACTCCGGATCAACGCCCGCTCTGCTACCACTGTGGTGAGGCCGGCCATCTCTACCGGCGGTGCCCCTATCGCGAAATGGGACTGCGCGGTTTTTCCATCGACAGCCCCCGTCCACGCCCTGGCGAGCGCCCTCAAGACATCGCTGAGTATGTCACCCGTCAGCGTAGTTCATCGTCTCCTCCGCGCCGCGAGTCGCGATCGCCCTCTCCACGCCGGTCTTCGCCCGCTGGGTCCCGTTTCGCCCCAGGACAACGTGATTCCTCGAGCCCTCGTCGGGAAAACTAGCTCCGGCGGCCTTTGGAGGCGAGGCCGCCGAACGCCGTTCCGACGCAAAGCTTCCACCGCCGCAGCAACTGAATCGCCCCGACGTCGCACGCCGCATCGCTGCACAGTTTTCCCCGACGCGCCTTTCGTATCGCCGCGATGCCGCAACCCCGATCGCCGACCAGCTTCCGCCGCCGCACCGACCCAATCGCCCCGACGCCGAACGCCGCATCCCCGAAGAGTTTCCCCCAACGCACCGCTTGAATCGCCCCGACAGCGCAACCCCAGTCGCCGACCAGGTTCCGCCGCCGCACCGACTGAGTCCTCCACAACAGCCATCGACGGGCCGTGCTGAAGGCAGGGTCTCCTTGGATATCCCTGTTCCCGTCGACACAAAGGAGGTCAGTGCGTTGGTCGATACGGGCGCAGATTACTCTATCCTTAGCGGACGGCTTGCGACGGCTCTGAAAAAAGTGACGACACCCTGGGACGGCCCCGACATACGCACGGCAGGCGGACATCTTGTCGCACCACTCGGCATGTGTGCGGCCCGGGTTACGGTTCGAGGCTGCACATTCGTTGCCACTTTTCTCGTTCTCCGCGAATGTTCTCGCGATGTCATCCTTGGCATCGACTTTCTTCGCGAGCACGGTGCTATCATAGACCTGCCGAACCGCTTGGTGACGTTTTCTACCGCAATGGCCACAGAAGAACCTGCGCACCAGGGTTCTCGGTCCGCCCTGCGAGTCGCCGACGATAACGTTACGGTGCCACCACGTGCCAGCATTCTCGCTAGAGTTACCTGCGACGAGCCACATAGGGGACTCCGGGTTGTCGAGCCTAATGTCTCCCTCGTGCTCACTAAGGGGGTTGCGGTGGCACGGGGCCTTGGATCCCTTCATGACGGTTGTACAGAGGTCCTTGTCACCAACTTCTGCAATGAGCATCGACATCTGTTCCGTGGCACAGCCATCGCTTACGTCGACCATGTTCAGGAAGTGGCCGAATGCTTTGCTTGTGCGGAGGACACACCTGGAGCTGACGCCGAAGCGGTCACCAGCGTAGACATAAATCCTGGCCTTCCACCCACTGAAAAGAGGCAACTCCAGGACCTCTTGCGGGAGTTTGGTGCGTGTTTCACGTCGTCGTGTAAAGTGCGCCAAACGTCGATAGTTAAACACCGCATTATGACGCATGAAGGAGCCCGCCCCATCCATCAGCAGCCCTATTGTGTGTCCCCTCGTGAGCGAGATGCTATTCAAACACAGGTCGAAGAGATGCTCACAGACGGCGTCATCCAACCGTCAAGCAGTCCGTGGTCGTCTCCTGTCGTCCTCGTGAAAAAGAAAGACGGGACACTACGGTTCTGCGTCGACTACAGGAAGCTGAACAGTGTGACCAAGAAAGACGTGTACCCGCTCCCGCGTATCGACGACTCCCTCGACCGACTTCGTCAGGCCAAGTACTTCTCTTCGGTCGACCTCAGAAGTGGTTATTGGCAGATAGAAGTTGATGAGAGGGACCGTGAGAAAACCGCCTTCATTACACCGGACGGGCTGTATGAATTTCGCGTCCTCCCTTTCGGGCTCTGCTGTGCTCCTGCCACGTTCCAAAGAATGATGGACACCGTTCTCACCGGTTTGAAGTGGCAGACCTGTCTTGTTTATCTTGACGATGTCATCATTTTTTCCGCAACGTTCACGGAACATCTGCACCGCCTAAGGACTGTCCTCAAAGCCGTTCGATCCGCCAACCTCTCCCTCAAACCAGAAAAATGCCACTTTGGGTTCACCGAATTGAAGTTCCTCGGGCACGTCATTAGTGCTGACGGAATCCGCGCTGACCCAGAGAAGCTTGCTGCCGTTGCTGCCTTTCCGGTCCCCTGCCACAAAAAAGCAGTCCGACGTTTTCTGGGCCTGTGCTCCTATTATCGCCGCTTCATTAGAAACTTCGCCCAGCTCGCCAGCCCTCTGACGCTCCTAACCCGTGATGACACGTCATTTTCTTGGGGCAACGAACAACAGACTGCCTTCGACGAGTTACGACGCCTACTCCAATCACCGCCCATCCTGGCACATTTCGACGAAGATGCCGACACGGAGGTGCACACGGATGCGAGCAACGTCGGTCTTGGCGCCGTTCTAGTTCAGCGGCAAAACGGTGTCGACAAAGTAATTGCCTACGCCAGCCGCGCACTGTCGCGTGCTGAGTTGAACTACTCTACCACGGAAAAAGAATGTTTAGCGGTAGTCTGGGCCGCCGCCAAGTTCCGCCCATACCTCTATGGCAGACCGTTTTGTATCGTCACCGACCACCACTCGCTGTGCTGGCTGAAAAATTTAAAGGACCCTTGCGGCCGCCTAGCACGTTGGGCATTACGCCTGCAGGAATTCGATTTCACCGTCACCTACAAGTCAGGCCGGAAACATACCGACGCTGATACCTTGTCACGCGCTCCCGTCGAACCTCCTCCGCAAGACACCACCGACGATGATAGCTTCCTTGGAGCGGTCAGCACATCTGAGCTCGTTTCCAGACAGCGTGCCGACACTGAGCTCCGTCTGCTCATCGAACATCTCGAAGGTGGTTGCCCTGAAATACCACGATACCTAGCTCGTGGACTATCGTCGTTTTGCCTGCGGAGAGGGGTGCTTTATAAAAAGAACTCTACTTCAAGTCCGACAACTTACCTGCTCGTCATACCGTCTGATCTGCGGGATGAAGTCCTCCTTGCCTGCCATGATGAACCGACTTCCGGCCACCTTGGAGTTACCCGCACCTTATCCCGAATCCGGCAGAACTATTACTGGCCCAACCTAACTTCAAGTGTCAAGCATTATGTCCGGACATGCCGGCAATGCCAGCGGCGAAAAAAACCTGCGCTCAAGCCTCCTGGACTGCTTCAGTGCATCGAGCCGCCACAAATACCATTCGACAAAGTCGGCATGGACCTTCTGGGGCCATTTCCTCTCTCGTCTACCGGCCACAAGTGGATCGTAGTCGCCACAGACTACTTGACCCGCTACGCTGAAACGAAGGCCCTTGCGCGAGGTACTGCCGCCGAAGTTGCCCACTTCTTTATGCACGACATCGTGCTTAGACACGGCGCCCCATCGGCCATCATTACTGACCGAGGCAAGGCGTTTACAGCCCGACTACTACGTGACATCTTAGCGCTTAGCCATACTGCTCATCGACCAACAACAGCGTATCATCCCCAAACCAATGATCTAACGGAACGGCTCAACAAAACATTGGCGGACATGATCTCGATGTACGTCGACGTTGAACACAAAACCTGGGATGAGGTCTTGCCGTACGTCACCTTCGCATATAATACCGCGATGCAGGAAACCACCCAGTTCACCCCGTTTCGTCTCGTGTATGGCAGAGAGGTCCGCATGATGCTAGACGCCATGCTGCCGTACGGCGACACAGAGCTTCCCCCTGAAGCTGGCCACTTCGTGGAGCAAGCAGAGCAGGCCCGTCAGCTGGCCCGCTTGCACATCAAGGACCAGCAATCCGCCGATGCCCGACACTATAACCTTCGGCACAGGGACGTGCACTACGAGCCCGGCGACCACGTGTGGGTGTGGACCCCCGTGCGCCGCAAGGGATTGTGCGAAAAGTTTATAAATAGGTACTTTGGCCCGTACAGAGTCCTGCGCCGTTTGAACAGCGTCAACTACGAAGTTGTACCCCATGGAACTGTGATCGTCGGCCCTCAGCGTCAACGGCCTGAAATTGTGCATGTAGTGCGCTTAAAGCCGTACTTTTCGCGTGACTGAGCGCTGCGTTCACGCTGTGTTTCTTACCTTTTTCCCCTTACCCCACGTGTGACCTTGACTCTCGCCGCATTTCATTTAGCGCAAGTTGTATAGTTCACCTCACCCCTATTCTTCTTGTTTTTGCTCCTCCTCCTCTCACTGTACATACCCCATTCCACATCGAGACGATGTTTCCTTTCGCGGGGGGGGGGGGGGGGGGGGGGGATAATGCCACGCACCTAACGCGCCGCGCGGCCTCCGCGCTGAATCGAAGACGACGACGAAGCGGCGGTGGACTCTCGCGGCGCGCTTGTTCTGTTTGGTGTCGTGGAAGCTGGCTCTATAATTAAAAGAAGGCTCCCGCTCCCAGTCTTGGGTTCTTGCCGACGCCTACCTTCGCGGCTCCTCTGGTCGTGACAATATATTACCTGGGCGGAGGCACCATACTATCGCACACTTCTATATTTCATACAGTCAGCTAACCTATTGCCATTACTTTAACCATTACTGTATCCTTCATCACACTTTCTCCCAATGATGGCTTGAGGCAATAAAACTCGTAAAATAACTTACAGTCAAGAAAACAACTCTAACACAAAGGCAACTACAACACTATTGAATAACTAGCTTATTTTATGACATTTTTTGCTTGAATTTTCACAACGAGCTGTTTAAGCTAACTGGATTCTGTTTAAAAATGAGATGCAGAGCCTAGTGCAAACTTAATTCACAGCATCACCGCTACTAAGCGAATCCTTTCACCATTGCCCAACATAACATTAAAGTGTTTTAAGAACAAAAAAGCGACAGTTCCGGATTGCCAAGCACATTATTACACAGAGGGTATGGCAAAAAATACCGAGCAAAGAAAGTAATTTCAAATCCCTGCAAAGAAAAGTAGCTTTCACTTTTCGCATCGACATTAGCTAATATGTTTCGCAGTAACCCCAGGAATTTTTGTTAACGCTACTTATCTGTTCTATATTTATCTCGCAGCCAGGAAAACAACTACCTGATTTTCCTTTCTCCAATCTCTCACCTATGTCTGCAGTATCGTTTAACGTTAGCGGCATTGCAAAACTAAATGACTGAAGCTGACTTCCTCCGCTAGTGCAGATGGTATTAAGTCGGCAACATTTCACAGTGTTAAACTTACAACTGGGTCCATTTTGCCGAGCATTTTTCAGAAGTCGCTCTCATCGGGTGTTGTTTCTAAAGACTGGAAAGAGGAAAAGGTCATTACAGTTCCAAAAAGAGATGATCCGTTTTCTACAAATAATTACAGCCCTGTTTCCCTCAAAAATAGTGGAGCATATAGAATACTCTCAAGTACCAAAATTTATTTGTTCCAAGCTTTTTTATCTTAAAGAGCACGGTTTCTCCTGCGACTCTCTTGCGACGCTTAACTAGCCCTCTTTATAAACCATATAAGCCATATATAACATTGACACCAACACCTCGATCGACGGCTTGATTTTGGATGCCAAAAAAGCATTTGATAAAGTACCCCACAAACGTCTATTTCTAAAACTTTCGTCTTTGGCCCTCATTGAATTAGTCGCTAATTTTTAACCAACAGTTATCAATTCGAACAAACTAACAATGGCTCTTCCCTCTTGCCCTCGTTATTTTAGGTGTGAAACTAGCGCTACGCATGGTCAACTTTTATTATTAAATTATATTATTGATCTTCCAAATATCATCTTCTCAAATATCTGCTTATTCGCAGATGAATGTGTGATCTATCGCCCTATTAGCAGTGTAACCGATGTTAATCCACTTCCGACGTATCTTGACAACATCGAAATTTGCTCTGAAAAAGGGCTTATGTCTTTAAATAATGCGAGTTTGGGAACGCCCGGCGCAGGCTTTATTGCCACCGTCAGTACGACAGCGACCGTTCAGGTCGCAAGTTAGAGGGATGACGGGGGACGCGCAAAGGGCTTGAGGCGCCACACGTGAACGATCTGGATGCCACGACAGCGACGGTTCGTAAAAGGTGATGCGGGAGCGCCACGATAATTTAACGGTGGACGTTTGTTCAAGCACTGTATAGGAACCAATATAGCAGCTCATAAATTTTTCACACAACACTGGAGTGCGCACCGGTGTCCAGAGAGAACCTCATTACCAGGGGGAAAAAAAGCGGCACGTTGGGTAAGGCCTTTGCGGTGCTTGCAGGAGGCCTGGGAAGCTTCTGTGATCAATCGCGAAGGTTCACGGCATCAGGGCAGGCGGGAAGTGAATTGCTCGTGGTAGGGTGCTGAAGAGAAGAAGGGGACAGAAAAGAAAGGTGCCTCCCTGGTGAAGGTAGGGTCCGACCTAAAACAAAGAAAAAAGGCGAGTAACGGGCTCTTCGTTGTAGCGCAGTACTGTAGGCAAAGGTAACAAATAGGAGCATTTAGTCCCAGTTGGTATGGTGAGGTTGAATATTGGACGAAAGCATGTTTGGAAGCGTGCGATGGAAGCGCTCTGTGAGGCCATTAGTTTGTGTGTAGTAGCGGATGTTGTCTGTTGCCTACAAGGCATTTTCTAATGTAATCGCTAATAGGGTCTGGACAACCTTAGACTTCAGTCAACCTAATCATCATGCAGGCTTTCGTAAAGGATACTCGACAATAGGCCATATTCGCGCTATCAATCTGGTGATAGAGAAATGCCCAGAATATAGAGAGGCCCTATATATAGCGTTTATTGATTACGACAAAACATTCGACTAAGTAGAAATCTCCGCAGTCATGCAGGCATTTCGGGGTCAGGGTATAGAAGAGTGTTACTTGAAAATAATGGAAGATATTTATAACGATTGCACAGCTACCATATTTATCCATTAAGTGAGCAATAAAATTCCAATAAGAAAAGCTGTCCGGCAGGGAGCCACGGTAAGAGAAGGCAAGCATAGCAGGGGGCGGCAGAATGTTAGGTAGGCGGAGGAGATTAAGAAATGTGCGGCAACACGGTGGCCGCAACCGGTGAAGGAAAGAGCTAATTGGAGAGACATGGGAGAGGCCTTTGTCCTGCAATGGGCGTAGTCAGGCTGATGATGATGATGATGATGATGATTCCAGGTATGAAGAACTTGCTCCAGTATGGCGTACAGGAAAGTCTTGCCGTGGTCGCTGAGGAGAACACGAGGGGCCCCGTGGCGGGAAAGAATGGCGTGCACAAAAAAAAAATGGGCAAACCCTGCAGCGGAGCCTAAGAGAAAGGTAGCAAATGGAAGCAGGGAGTCCCAGTCTGTATGGTTGGGTTGAATTCAGCATTAGTATCTTTCCTTGACGTTAATAGACGTTTTCATTTCAAACATTCATGACTCAAAGCTTATGTCGGGTGTCGTAAGCGCACTATTAGTGACCACTTTCTGATACCATAACCGACCCCTTACTCGAATCGCGCGCTCGAAGCGTAACAAGATTTTCATGTAGGAATTGGAGGGAATTATTTAAGTCTAGATACATACAACACCTACAGTCTATATTCGCTATCAAGCAATACTCATGGTTCAAGTTTTGTACAATATTTAGGTCCAATGACACTTGACAGCGGGTCTTTAGCGCAAACTGACGCAAATGAAGTTATTGGAACTTTTGACCCAGTTAAAATAGCAATTTCTGTGACATTGACGGCCTTCAAATAAGACCGATCAAGCAAGTCCAAGACCTGATCGTCACTGTGCTTGACCTTATATTAAGTCTTAATTTTCTGCATGTAATCTTTCCGAGACAATTACAGGCTGCAAAGGTAAAGGATTCGCATGGAGGCGGCGACAGAAGGGAACTCTTTAACTGCAGAGCTATTTCAATTTTAGAACTTTTTTTCTAAAGGTCGGAAAAATATTCCATTCTTCAGAGAAAAACACCAAGCAATGACACACGCACAATTTCAGTTCACAAAAGGGCGCTCTATCGAGACGGCTGTCTTCCAACATTAGAAAGTAATGTGAGACGAGTTTGAGCGAAAAATATGCGCATTAGACATATCTATAGACATTTTCAAGGTCTTAGACACCTTATTAAATTTAAATCATTACGGTTTCCGGGGCATTTTTCTTCAGTTGCTAAAATCCTCTCTTTAATGTAGCCACCAGAAAATGTTATCAATAATCATTTGCCCGATCTGATAACCGTTTGCGCAGGAAGAGTACTTCAGCCTTGAGACATTATGATTGAACGAAGCCTCTTTTTTTCAGGACTATAGAGCAAAATATTTCTCCTAAAAAAGTCTTCCCGAGACAACAATGCATGGAAAGACGTAGTTTCGACCACTTCTGTTTTATCCACTTACTTCTAAGCCTTACTTTCTAACCAATCCTCAGAGTAGATCCCGGCACAAAGAACCCTTTATTAAAGCAAGACACTTCGTTTCGTAGTCTCGTTTCTAAGAACTAAGAAGGGTTTTTCAGCCGCATTTATGTAACTACGACCGTCACCACTCACATAAGAGAGCCTATCTAGTGTTCCTTTGGATTGCACTTAACACATCCACTTTTATTCTTCTGACGCACACTCTTTGACGCACACATTCTTCTGACGCACAGCTGCTCTTTGTCCATTATGTGCACTGGCGCTTCCTAATTTCGAAGCCTCTTTATGTAATTCTTTTGAATTTGTTTCCACTGCCGCACGTGGATTTTACCGGCCTGCGACTCAAACAATGCACGTGATCCATCGTAGCTTTTCGCATAATTTTTCACTGTTGCACCTGTTACACTTCCTTTTCATGCCTTCGTTGGGTTTTGTCCACGAGCTAAGGACATGAAGCCTCCAGTGGGGTATATGCTACTAACAGCATTTCTTTAGGCTTGCTTAGTGAAAGGTGGAGGAGAACGGTTGCGTTTCACGGGTGGTTCAGTTCGAAAATTTGCAATACCACAATTACCACGATGGTCCTCTTCGAATATAAAACTATGTCATGTCAAGACTTAGGCGTTGCAATTCATGCGGATTTTGATTCATGTGTCGAGGGGTCCGGCAACGCAGTAAACACAAATTAAAAAAAAACGACGTGCAAAGGCGCATTGACGGATTGGAAATAACAGCGCTTTTTGAAGACGGCACTGAGGACAAGACTAACTCCTACACCTCGTTTCCTGTCGCGTCTTCAAACAGCGCAGTGATTTCTTTTCCGTGAATAGGTACACAGCCAGCCCGTATTATCTTCTTCTGATAAATATTCTCTTCAACAGTGCCTTAGTGTTCACTTAAGAGCGTTAGCTATGGGAGCCTCAAGTGCTTACATCGGTGTGCCCTGTAAACGCGTTGATGATGATGATAAAATGACTTTATTTGTACCCGCCAAGGAATCATAGGGCGATCAATACTTGAATCCTCACCACCGTCACCTTCCTACCCGTTCCGCAGGATGAGATCGCTTGGTATCCAGTGGTGTCCAGGGACAGATGGGTGACTTTCTTTTGGTCTTCTTCTATCTGGCTGGCCATGAAAGCCTACCAGGACTCTATATTCCTCTGTGGTCCATTGTAGCTGTGCATGTCTACACCATATGAATCATGTCGGCAATTTCATTGCAGGGTTTACACCTCGGGTCATGGATCGCCGGATGCCATCTGCTTAGTGATAGCGGGTTGGGAAAAAACCCCCGCCTGTAACTTTTTCAATAAGACCTGTTCCTTTTTCCTGGGGCCTTTGGCTGCTCGAGGTAGTATCTGTCTTCCGGATCTGTGATGACTAAGGATATCTTGGTACGTTTTCAGGTCCTCATCCGTGTAAAGAGGCTCCCTCCTCGACGAGACCGCATTGTGTGTGTCTTTGGGCCAATGTGTCCCATTGGCCGTTTCATCCCAGGCCCTCGTAGGCCTTACTCCAGATTACATTCCGACCGGCCGCCAAAATTTGTACTGCTTCGAGAGATAACCTGCCCGTGATGCAGTTTACGATTTGGAATCAGTTATAATCACCCTGACATTAGCCACTGTGCTGGCCCTAACTCAACAAACGGGGAAAAGATTTAATGCAAGCATCTGCCGATGTTTCCTTCTCGGAAACATCCCTTTCAAGACGCAAGCAGCGCCATTTGCCTCATGCATTTTCCAATACCGTAGTTTTTGAAGGGAAGCTTCCCTACGGGACTTCGTGCCTCGATCACCGGGTGAACAGTTTTTACCTTCAACTGAGTTAGAGGTCAAACCCTGAAAAAGTGAAAAAGAAATTGAATCAATATCCATGACTGGGACTTGAGGCCGCGGCTCAGCGAGACCACCAGGCTATCACCTTTTTTTTTCATTCATGGTATTTATTCGACATGGTTATGCACAGAAGTGATAGATATACATATATATGTGCGTGTTTATATACACACACATTCGAATTTAGGTGGTCGAATTTCGATGTAGGCGAAATTCTAGAAGCTCGTGTACTGTGCGATGTCAGTGCACGTTAAAGAACCCCAGGTGGTCGAAATTTCCGGAGATCTTCACTACGGCGTCCCTCATAACCTAAGTTGCTTTGGGACGTTGAACCCCAATAAAAAATGCACAAAAAATAAACATTTACAGGGACCCAAGGTAAGCGTAAAGTGGCATAAACATGATAGAGAACCTAAGAGACCTAAAAGGCCAGTAAAGATATACAGCGCATCAGGAGAGAAAACCAATCCGGTAAAAAGTCCAATTCTTTGTAAATGTCCATTACCGGCCGCAACATTTGGCTAAAATGAATTCTGGGCGAAACAACTGGTTCAACGTTGCTGTCTTGCATGCGCGTTTTCCAAAGGCTAAGAATTACAATCAGTAGAATCATATCATAGGTCTTCCAATCAGGTTGGGAAACAGCAAGGTAGTGCACACTGTAGGAATTTAGGAGAAAATCTTTCTGTAGCGTCCTCTGCAGCACATCCCAAACCAAAATCGCGTCTTTGCAGTCTATAAAACAATGTTCAATTGTTTCACGCACATTGCACAAGCAGCAGTTTACTGAAGACACAAAATTGCTTTTCCTATCGAGCGACATGTTGACAGGTAGAGTTGCGGTGTATGATTTATCGAAAAATGTTTTGCTGTAAGGAAAAATTAAAATTGGCATTTTACGCACTGTCTTTAAAACTTAATGACCCATGAGCCCAAAGTAGACAGAATGATAGAGTGGGGGCGGGAATTGCGCCGTTATCGAATCCCTGTACAAATTTTTGCGCGAAACAGAGCATAAGTGCTCATTTGAAAACCAAATTATCAAAAAACGCACGCCGGCATAAACTTCCTGCATAAACTCCAGCAAACGGGGGCATTTAGTAAAATTTGAAGAAACTACTAAGTTCAGAAGTAGAGTCATGAAGGTGACCTGCAAGAATGCTCTAATAATCTAATGGGCACAGTCGCGAAAAAAAATTGAGGGGGGCACTTTGTTGACTTGAATTGCGGTGAGGCGAAAGCCTTAAGCGCGGTGTTGATGCTTGTGTCACTGATGCTTTGTTAAGATGTTAGGCTTCGCCTCTGAGTGAAACGCGACACCGTCTTGCAACGCTGCCAGGGAGTCCGTATAACGCCATCGCCCGTTCGGTTCTACGCCTTGCTCGTCGGTAAATTGGTTTTTCAGGAAAGGAAATGTATCTGTCTCGCATATCTGGGTGGTCACCTAAACCTCGCCGTAACGGGAAGGGAGGAAGATGGGAATGAACCAAGACACCGTATTCACTAGACGCGCCTTTGTTCATTCCAAACCATCGAGCTGGCATATTGGAGTGGTTAGCATGCTTGTCTCGCACTCCGGAGACCGGGTTTCGATTCCCGAACTCGACCAATTTCCCACTCGGTTTTATTTGCTTACGTGGCCTGACTAGAATGATTAATTAAGCTAATTAAGTAATTAAGCAAATAACTAAAGTCAGTTCAACTTACTTGAAGCATCGCTATCGATCCCTTTAATTTGTTGCATGGTTACTAGCCAAAGTACAATTGACCCGTTTGAAATTCGCGTACTGTGACGTCACGACCGTTTCGACCAACTGAAAAGCGTGACATTTTAGTCGACAACTCCTGCTTACAACGATGAGGCATTAAAGGCTTCCGCCTTAAAAGAAGAAACGGGGAACCAACTGTCTCACATACAGGTTCTCTTGGTCCAGTCCTCCTGCACAAACAGGCCTAAAAAGGTTATCACGCCGCATAGGCTATAATTTTGACTAACAAATGAACATCGCAAATATATGATGGAAACGCTGTATGTAATGTCGGGCGCAGTGAAGTACCTGGAGTACGTAACAAATTCCTTTTGCCAAAAAGGTGTTGCAAGCCTGGACTCGACCAAAAATTGAGAGGCGATGCGGTACAAACGTCTGAGCATAACGCTCAACGGCCGCAACTCGCTCTCTTCAGTAATGCGAACTGGATTTAATGGCATGAAGTAGAACACCAAGATGTTGAGGAGGCACACGAACACTATTCCAGCGTAGAGGGGCGGAGTTGTGCCCCATGAATCAAACCATAGGCCAGAAATTTTCGAGCGATTCATCTGAGCACCAGAAACGATTCCAAACCGATCTATCCTGGACAACACATCATAAACGCAGGCTGTTCAATGCAAAAAAAAATGCTAGATCGTTAGCATATGCCAGCAATTTGACTTCATTACGCAAAACAGAGATCCCATGGATGTTACTGTTACGCAAAGCACTCAAACAAAGCGGTTCCAGGTAAAGAGCAAAAAGCAGAGGAGACGTCGGACAGCCTGGCTTCACGGAAGAGCAGATTGGCAAGGGGTTCGAGAGCTGGCCATTAATGATTAATCGTGTTGAACACTTGCTGTAGCAAAGTTGTCCCCCTTATGTACAGTAGACTATCGCCGCAACCCACACGCCTCGTGTTAAACTGCACCAGACTCTCGCGCTGTGACTTGGAGAGAGCGCCGTGTTCATCAGCTTCCATCTCCTCCGTCCCGTGGCATTGCCTGCTCGCCGTCGTCTTCTACGCTGCACAAATCCGAGCTTTCGCTCCTATTCGAATGTAGTTAACATTCATTCTAGTTTTAAAGAAATGAAGTGCGCATAACTGGCTCCCTGGTTCAGTGGACGCATGAATGGCGCTTTGAGGTGCGTGGGGTGGTGAAAGAGATAGATGCGGGCTGCAAGCCTTAGCGCTGAAAACGTTGTTGCCGACACGCGGCACTGCTACAATAGGCAGCAGCGTTCATTGGGTCAGCAAACTCCCGCGATCAACCATTAACGGCCACTAGCCAGGGTGTGAGGGTGGGCGCGCTGCCTATCCTGTTTCCGGGACGCACTCAACGTTACAGACGCCATAGCTTTCGCTCTCTAAGAGTGTTCAGAAGTATTTAAACCGCACCTTATTTTTTTATACTTTTGACCCTTGCTTCACGGTCGTTAATCGGAGAGTATGGAATGCAAAGCATAAAAAAATTCATATTTCATAACGAGTGAATTTTCGAACTTGTGCACGTCCAATTGCTCGACAACTTCAACAGGCAAAGCATTCCAAATTACGATCACAACCCGAAAAAAAGAGTAAGAAAAACATCAACACATGAGTAGTGCGGCTTGATTGATGTAGTGTGGTTTGCTCTCGCGGTCCATTTTGTCGGGGACAGATCACATATAGCTGTTTTCATCTTCAAATTCCCTTGAATTATTTGAAAGAAAAGGTTTAGTCTAGAATTTCGATTCGATTTTAAAGTAGCCCGATCTCACATGAATTTAACCTTTCCGTCTCTGAGTCCCTTCTTCTGTATCCTGACGAAATAACACGGGCAGCCATTCTTTGAATTCGTTCCAGTTTATCTTTCAAAACTTTTTGGTGCAAGTTCCACAACACAAGCATACTCCAAGGATGGGTGGATGAATGTTTTGTAAGATATTAATTGGGTATGTTTTGCTGCAGATTCATGTTGAGCACTCATTATTAATACCTTTATCCCACTGCCGATTATCTCTAATTGTGACTCCTAAATACTTGGAGGTATCAGCACTTTTTAGATTATTTTTCCAACGTTATAAAGAACTACCCCTACAATCGTTTTATTAGTTACGTGCGCAAAAGTTGATATAGTGTAGTTAATTTCAATGCCACATTTCTCGCACCAAAGATGCAAGGAAGGAAGGACTCGGTTAATTCTAATCTGGACATCAGCTTGTGCTATTTGCGAATAAATTAAACACACGTCAGCAAAAGCTTCAATTGTAGGGGAGACTCAATAATCACGTTCATATCGCTAATATAATTGAGGAACAATAATGAAGCAAGAACAGACCCTGGAGGAACGACAGAAAACACTTTAATGTAGGAGAGAAGCAGTCATCCACAGGCACAATGTGCCTGCGATTGTTCAAATATGCTTCAATCCACTTCAGAATAGTTTCGCTAATTCCCGCTTGATGTAATTTGATAAGTAATTTAGTGTGGAACATTGTCAAATTCTTTTGCGAAATCTATGAAAATGACATCTATTTTTTCTTGGGCATCGGTGGCAGAACTATAATCAAGTATCTTTTCTATGAGCTATGTTACGGTCGATAGTCCTTTTCAGAACCCGTGTTGATGCTGATAAAACAACGCGTTATCCTCGAGTTAGTGTATATTTACACACGATAGGTTCTACGAGTTTACAGCTGATACTTGACAGCAAAACAGCAAAAAAAGTAAATAAAAACAAACGGTGGCCAGGAAACGCTTTTGCCTTGCAGCACTTTAGAGCCAAAGTGCCGCCTGAATTTTTTGGTACAATCTCCGACGACGACTAAAGCTCTAAGTTGGCGTTTAAAGGTTTAGTAAGCTACCGTAGAAATGAGTACCTTCATAATTTCTTCTGCACAATTTTTGTTACTCATGGACGTGTAGAGTTTGATAGCAGGTTTAAAAGTAAGCTGGCTCCTATAGTTTCCTTTCAGTTAACAATAACTATATCTTTCCTCGAAGCTCATTATTTGTTGACCTCTGTACTAGTAAATACACCGTTGTACAGGGGAATAATAAAAAACGCTCAAAAGCGCCACCATCCAGTTTGTCCGTAGCAAAGAAATTCAGATCGGAAGGACAATTTCAAGTCGTTATCAAAAGAGTATCAAAAACTTCATATTGATATAGAGTATCAAAAACTTCATATAGATATTATCGCTCTGGAAACGTCAGCACTTGCCGTGGCAACGCAACAGAAACTTAAATTTTGTAATCGGGATTCAGAAAGCAAAGTGGTGAAATTGGGTTCTAAAAGTTTGCAACGTTAACGTGGCTTAGGTAGGAAAATGCGCCACTTATATGTTGCAGTTCATGGGCGAGTTAACTTCAAGTGCGGTCTGTATACTACAATTTGATTCAAAAAGCAGGTCATATTATGTTGAAAGAGTAGAACGTTATCAAATGAATTGTAGTTACCTCAAGAAGTGATTCTACAAGAAGGAAAAAAAAGCGTACTCCATTGAGTTCAGTGTCGTTTTCACAGTACTGACTTCGACAACTTTTTCATTCAAGCCCAAGTTCTGAAAACAATCTTCCTGCACATACACTGTTTTCAATGCCCAGCATGGGGATAATTGTGTTTTTTTTTTTTTCCATGTTGAATTCTGAAGCCTTTTGACGCTTGAGCTTGTGCAATTTTTTTGCACTTCGATGCGAAATTTTGTTATTGGATTCCATTGCAACTGCAACGTTATTCCAGACGACTAAGTTAGAGGACATTCAAGGCGGAAAGTAGGATGAGTGCGTAACCGAAACGTTAATCAAAGTTGGTACTGGATTTTTGTCGGTGCCTTGTTTTCTCTGGCGCTGCTCAAAAGGAGCCTGCGACCCTTCATGTGCGGCATCAGTAGCGGATTCGGAATGGGCTACAACCACTGCCACCACATTTTCAACGAACCCACCACGTTTCGCTCCAACACGCTAAATGCCAAACAGAAGGATTGAGTGCCAGCAGCTGCAGCCTACAAGTCATTGCTTGTTGTTGATGTAGCATATCAATTACAACAAAGTCTAGTACCTTGCTTAAATACTAAATGATAAAGGCCACAAGCAGCCTTTTACCGCACGAAGCGGATTTAGCGTTGGTTGACGGCGGAACAAAGCAATGGCAGACGAACAGAACTCTTTTGTCCAAGACCGTTTTCGCACGCATCTGACTCCACAAGAGCGGAGCAGCAGCCCGGGTGAAATGTTGTATTTATTAGAAAACGGGCGGATACCCGGTGGCCTTGGGGATTGAACCGAGCACCTGCCGAATGCGAGGCGGATCCTCTGCCACAAGTTAATGCGTTCAGTTGAAGGGCAATTGAGAGTATGACAGGCATGTTATTGCTCTCTGTCGTGCGGCTAGGAACCGCTTGTCCCTCCATGTAGGTTATAAGGTGCAGGGAGGAAAATGAAATTCCTCTCGATAAAGTCAATGAAGTGTATGCAACTGTCTCGAAACTATAGCCGTGTATAGCGGATAATAGCTGTGGCCCAACACGTCACAGCTATTCACAGGCTACTGTCGAAAGAAGACAAAACACTCGGCATCAGCATTTTTTTTTACCCGCCAGGACAGAGACGCAATTTAATTCCTAAGAATAGCGATCACTATATTGTCAAGTAGCAGTGACGGCAGTCCAGCGAGCAGGGGACAAGGAATCGGGCGTCCAACCAAACATTTCTTTAGGCTTACTTGCTCCCACAAAGAACTCAATCACACGGTATCAGCGAAAGCAACAATCATTTTTAGGGGTCGGCGAACCGTATGCCTGCCGCTCTCCGCTGCACAGAATTTAAAGCTGATATGGATCTTTCGAAATACACGCGCAAACTTGCCACAACATTGTCGAACAGCGAGGAGTCGCAGCCGCAGCTTACTTCGCTCACCGACGTCATCCGGGACGAGGTTCAACAGGCCTTGGGTGTGGTGCCGACACCCACGCAGCCTCTGCAGCCCCCAGCCATGACTTACGCCGCAGCTGTGCGCCGTCCTGCCCCTCGACAACGGGACCCAAGCCCCTATCGCCCTCAGCCAGCTGCGCTGGACCGCCGCCCTCTCGCCCCAACCCGCCCGACGTAGGAGCGTCGCACTCAGCCGAGGAAATGCGACGAGTGGAGAACTCCCGACCAGCGGCGCCCACTATGCTTTCACTGTGGCGAAGCCGGTCACGTCCTCCGGCACTGCCCATACAGAAGACTGGGCATCCGAGGGTTCTCTTACGACGCTCCACGACCCCGACCCGGCAAGCGACCAGCCGAAATCGAGGAATTTTTGCGTCGGGAAGGATGCTCATCGCCGAGCCGCCTGTCACGTTCTCCGTCGTCATCGTCACCACGCTTTGTATCTCCTAACCGAGGTTACGCCGTGCGTGGACGCTCCCCCAGCCCCCGAAGGTTAAACTGAATAAAGCAGCCTCTGGAGGTGAGGTTGCTTCTAAGCGCAATGACAAAGACCCTCCATCGACGATTACTCAAGACCATACCTCGACTACGACGACAACACCGACGACGACAACACCGACGACGACGACGCGGCCAGACTTGAAGTTTTTACCGCTGCCCAGTGAAGTAACGTCGGAGTACGCCCACCGCAGCCCCACTACTCGACGAAGCCGAGATCGGACACCGAAGACAACGTGCAATACGAGAACGCGAACAAGTGACCTTGAAGTTACGGTTGACGGTCACGCGGTTACTGCCTTGGTCGACACGGGAGCGGACTACTCAGTCATGAGCGGGCCACTCGCTGTCCGACTCAGGAAAGTGACAACAACTTGGGACGGCCCGCTGATCCGCACCGCAGGTGGTAACCTTATTACGCCGTCAGGACGCTGCACCGCGAGAGTTACAGTAAATGGGCGAACCTATGCTACAACCTTCCTGGTCCTACAGAAATGCTCGCGAGACGTGATTTTAGGAATGGACTTCCTGAATGAACATCGGGCGATCATCGACCTTCGATCCAAGTCGATCAAGCTTTCTACGGACAAAGCCATATCTGCAGCGACGACAGCGACTCATCGCGTTGCCTTAAACGTCCTTGACGAAGTACTGAGCGTGCCGCCCCGATCAAGTGTCTTCGCCTGCATAGGTACTGGAGACGTCGAAACTGCCGAAGGCGTCGTCGAGGGGAACACCCAGTTACTCTTTGATCGAGGACTGGGCGTCGCAAGGGGAGTCGCCCAAATCCGGAATGGCCAAGCCCAGGTGCTGCTAACCAACTTCACCGAAGAATACCGGCATCTAAACAAAGGTACGACGATTGCCTTTCTCGACGAGCTGCCAGCCATAAGAGACATATCTGCCCTCCCCGACCAACCCGCACAACCATCTGACGAAGGCCATCAACCCACGTTCGACATCAACCCGGCATTACCCCGGAGCAGACAAAACCAAATACACAGTCTTCTTCAAAGGTACAGCGATTGCTTCTCATCAACATCGAACGTGCGACGAACCCGGCTTGCCAAGCACCGCATTGTCACAGACGAACACGCCCGACCACTGCGGCAGAGCCCCTACCGCGTATCGCCGATAGAACACCAAACTATCCGCAAACAAGTAGAGGAAATGCTACGTGACGACGTCATCCAGCCATCAAGGAGCCCCTGGGCAGCACCAGTTGTCCTAGTGAAAAAGAAAGACGGCACCCTTCGCTTTTGCGTCGATTACCGCCGCCTGAACAGCATTACGAAGAAGGATGTCTAGCCCCTCCCCCGCATCGACGACACATTGGATCGGCTATGCAACGCTAAATACTTCTCATCGATGGACCTGAAGAGCGGATACTGGCAAATTGAAGTCGACGAAAGAGATCGCGAGAAGACTGCGTTCATCACGCCAGACGGACTCTTCGAGTTCAAGGTGGTGCCCTTCGGCCTCTGCTCCGCCCCAGCGACGTTCCAGCGAGTAATGGATATGGTGCTCGCAGGCTTGAAGTGGCAGATTTGCCTAGTCTACTTAGATGACGTTGTTGTCTTCTCCTCAAGCTTTGAAGACCACGTCAGAAGGCTTCAGATAGTGCTGGAAACGATCAAGTCTTCAGGCCTGACACTAAAACCAGAGAAGTGCCACTTCGCCTACGAGGAGCTGCTCTTCCTTGGTCACGTCGTAAGCAAGGATGGAGTTCGCCCAGACCCCCAGAAGACGGCTGCGATCGCAGACTTTCCACAGCCTAATGACAAGAAAGCTATACGCAGATTTCTTGGATTGTGCGCTTATTACCGGCGATTCGTCAAGAATTTTTCGCGCATCGCTGAACCTTTGACCCAGCTTACCAAGAGGGACGTGCCTTTTAAATGGGAAATGCCGCAAGAGGAAGCTTTCAAAGAGCTAAAACGCCGCTTACAGTCCCCTCCTGTGCTCGGGCACTTTGATGAAAACGCCGAAACCGAAATCCATACAGATGCAAGCAGTGTGGGCTTATGAGCCGTGCTCGTTCAGAAAAATGGTAGAGAGGAAAAAGTTATCGCGTACGCTAGCCGTTCACTGTCGAAAGCCGAAGCCAACTATTCGACGACCGAGAAAGAATGTCTCGCCATTATTTGGGCCACGTCGAAATTTCGCCCCTACCTATACGGACGACCATTCAAGGTTGTGAGCGATCACCATGCTCTGTGCTGGCTGGCCAATTTGAAAGATCCCTCCGGCCGCCTTGCTCGTTGGAGCCTGCGTCTTCAAGAATTCGACATAAATGTAGTCTACAAATCTGGCCGCAAGCATTCCGATGCAGATTGCTTATCGCGAGCCCCCGTAGACGCAGCACCGGAAGAGGAAGACGACGACGCTTTCTTAGGACCGGTAAGCGCCAGCAGTTTCGCGCAGCAGCAGCGCTCGGATCCTGAGTTGCAAAGCCTAGTTGATTATTTGAAAGGCAAGACCGCATCGCCTCCCAAAGGGTTCCAGCGCCAACTGTCGTCCTTCGTCCTTCACAATAATGTCCTCCTGAAGAAGAACTTCGCGCCCAACAGGACAGTGCATCTTCTTGTCGTGCCCAAAAATCTCAGGCAAGAAATTATGCAGGCATGTCATGATGAGCCGACTGCAGGGCATCTCGGGATTGCTGGCACGTTGCACCGCATCCAGGAGAAGTACTATTGGCCGCGGCTAGCTACGGACGTTTCCCATTACGTGAAAACGTGCCGTGAGTGTCAGCGACGCAAAACGCCTCCGACTAGACCAGCCGGACTCCTGAACCCCATACCACCACCAACTAAGCCCCTTCAGCAAATGGGGATGGACCTGCTCGGCCCCTTTCCGACTTCATCATCAGGTAACAAGTGGATCATCGTGGCCACCGAATACATGACCCGGTACGCCGAAGCAAAAGCGTTGCCTAGTGGTACCGCAACAGAAGTTGCAAAATTTTTTGTCGAACAAATTCTCCTGCGACACGGCGCCCCCGAAGTACTCATCACGGACAGAGGAACGGCATTTACAGCGGAGCTGACGCAAGCCATTTTAAACTACAGCCAGACAAGCCATCGGAGGACAACTGCCTATCATCCACAAACCATCGGACTCACAGAGCGTCTGAACAAGACCATCGCAGACATGCTCTCCATGTACATCGACGCCGAACACAAGACGTGGGACTCCATTCTGCCCTACGTTATCTTCGCCTATAACACTGCCGTCCAGGAGACAACCCGGTCT
This sequence comes from Amblyomma mixtum, assembly GCF_055824585.1. Classification (NCBI taxonomy): domain Eukaryota; kingdom Metazoa; phylum Arthropoda; class Arachnida; order Ixodida; family Ixodidae; genus Amblyomma; species Amblyomma mixtum. The sequence goes on along the minus strand of NC_143021.1, from coordinate 152,393,898 downwards.
ACCCCATTCGAGCTTGTATACGGCAGGAAGCCCACGACAACACTCGACGCAATGCTCCCGCACGCTTCAGACGAAGACAACCTCGACGTCGCCGCCTACCTCCATCGCGCCGAGGAAGCCCGAAGACTTGCGCGGCTTCGCATAAAAGACCAGCAGCGCACCGACGCCCGACGCTACAATCTGCGCCGACGAGACACGCATTACAAGCCAGGTGATCGTGTTTGGATATGGACACCAATTCGCCGCCGTGGATTGAGTGAAAAGTTGCTGCGACGCTACTTTGGCCCATATAGGGTTCTCCGCCGCATCGGTGACCTGGACTATGAAGTCATCCCCGACGGAACGACAGCATCTCAGCGACGACGCACACGCCCGGAAGTCGTACATGTCGTACGTCTTAAACCCTATTATGAACGCTAAAGGACTCGAAGTTTGCATTATCCGTGCTTATTTTCATTTTAAAGCATCGAGACGATGCTTCTTTGGGAGGGGGGTAATGCCACGTACCATTGTAATGTCTGTTCGTTCGCGCAAGGCCGCATGAAAGGGGTGTTATCATTTTTGTTTGTGACGCGAGAAGCGACCGGCCTAATCTCGATTGTTCACAGCCATGAACAGCTGCATCTACGCGTTTCCAGATTAATCTAGATGATCTCGGCCTGTTATCTCGAAGTTTCCTTGCCGGCTTTAAATTGAATGATGCCGCGAGCAGTGGGCATTCGTAGTTCGACGACCGCCGAGCACGCCTGTTGCTTACGCCGCCGCCGAGTGATTCAGTTCTTTTGAGGGCGCAAGTCAGCCCAAATAAAGAGCTTCGTTTGAAAGTCTTTGTTGCTGTCTTCCTGACCGCTGGACTGCCGTCACTACAACGTGACAATATTGTCAAGTAGCAGTGACGGCAGTCCAGCGAGCAGGGGACAGGGAATCGGGCGTCCAACCAAACATTTCTTTAGGCTTACTTGCTCCCACAAAGAACTCAATCACACGGTATCAGCGAAAGCAACAATCATTTTTAGGGGTCGGCGAACCGTATGCCTGCCGCTCTCCGCTGCACAGAATTTAAAGCTGATATGGATCTTTCGAAATACACGCGCAAACTTGCCACAACATTGTCGAACAGCGCGGAGTCGGCACAGCGTGGATGCGATCAATCGATAAACAACGCCTATTCCGATGGACGTCGTCTTGAAAGCCTTAAATTCATTTACGGCTTTGTCAATACACCTCGCTTTTCTTTCCTTTACAAGGAGCCGCGAGGTCCAACATACAGGGTCTGTTCTGAAATTAGTACGACTGGTTTTTTCCTGTGCGAACAGGCGGACGAGAGGCAATCTGCGCATGGAGGATCGTTGAAGGGGATATTGGGAATGCTCGGATAAATCAGCAGTCGGCTCTCGGCCGTTGAAGAGTGCAGGTGGCTTGTACTGTGAACCTCTGTCGAAACGTCTCGTCACGCCGAATCATAGAGCGTTTACTGGATCACCGATACGCGATCAAATTTTGTGTAAACCTTGATGAAACGGGCAAAGGGACTCACGACATAAATAAGGAGGCCCACGGTGACGCTGCATGGGTAGATCAGGTGCTTTTTGAGTGACACAAGCTGTTCCAAGAAGGCCAGGAAAGAGTGAAAGACGACGACCGCTCCGGGCGCTCATCAACCAGCAAGACCAACGAAAATGTGTCGCGACGAAAAATTTACTTAACAGTGATCGTAGAAGGAGTATTAGAATGATTGCTGATGACCTGAGCATTCCTAAAACCCAAGGTTTTGAGATCGTGACAGAAAACTTAGCCATGAGGAAAGTGTGCGCGGAGTTGGTGGCCGCGAGTGTTGTCAGAGAAGCAAAAGGCCAGCCGGAAAGCGATCTGCCAGGATATTGTTCATGACGTGAATGACGACCCCGATTTTTTACATAAGATAGCGACCTGTGACGCGACGTGGGTGTTTGAATACGACATGGAGAGCAAGCGGCAGAGCTCAGAATGGCCCACCCCTTCTTTTCACGTCCCAAGAAAGCGGGAAAGAGCAAATCCAAGCAAAAGTCCATGCTCATTCCCTTTTTTGATCGACATGGAGTCACCCACAAAGACTTCGTACCATCCGGAGAAACAGTTAATGCAGTTGTTTTACGTGGAAATCCTCAGAAAACTTCAAAAACGCATTGTTCCTGTCTGTCCAGCCATCGCCAACAAATGGCGGCTGCACCATGACAACGCTCCAAGCCACACAGGGTTCCTCGTAATAGAGTATCTTGCCTAGCACAAGGTAGCAACGCTGCCTCGCCTTCCCCCCCCCCCCCCCCTCTAGAGCCCCGACTTGAACCAGCGAGACTTTTTTCTATTCCCGAGAATAAAGTCGATGCTCAAGGAGAAGCATCACGGATCGGTAGAGGCTGTTCAGCAGGCCGTGACGAGGGAGCTAAACAGCATTCCGTTCCAGGCGTTCCTGGAGGTGTGCGAAAGCTGGAAAACGCATTGGCAGCAGTGTGTAGGTGCGGAAGGGTGCTCCTTTGAAAAATGCTAATTATTTGTACTATTATCATGAATAAAATATAGAAAAAATCAGTCCTACTACTTTCGGAACAGACCCTGTACCTCGCTTTCTATACCCGCACTTGCTTCTTTGAGTATAGCTTTTTCCCTCATGCCATTGAAGTTTTGACTTCCTTAGCGGATAACATACCATCGTTATCGTTAGAACTCTGACTAGCCTATTCCTATTCCTGTGTGATTGTTTTCATTGGTTATTTTGTATTGTTACTTGATTCCAACCCATTCCTGAAATTTCCTCGCTAGAGGCTGCAATCTATAAATAAATAAATGAATAAATTGTAAAAGTGGTCTACATGGTGATGCTGAGGACGAGGAAAGCCGCGTTGCCAAGTAAACCACCGTTACAAACGCAGCAGCGGTGAAGCAGTGGCGGTCGGCCGTCGGTCAGGCTGAACAGGTTCTTCCTCGGAGCGATGGCAGTGGTGCTGGGCCAATGCCCACTTTCTTCGCAAGGGCCGCGGAGAAAAAAGGATCCATCCTGGCGACTCATGGTGCCGACAATAGAACCGGCTGCAGGCGTTGAACATGTTTAGCCTAGCGGGCACAGCAGTGAAAATGGGCAGAGGGCATGAGTGGCTCAGTGATGTAGTTAACTGTGGATGTGCATCCCAGGACGTGGTAGAGGCCATGATATTTTGAAATCAGTTTTTTGGAGAGGCCGGGAGCACTGAGAGGAATACACAGCCACACGAGCGAACCGGGTGGAAAGGCCGGTGCAAGCTTGTCTTCGTCATGGCTGTGTTGTGGCACCCTGAGCACATGTCGTTAGCAACCGTTAGACCTGGCGGCAGAGTTCCGCGTGCTGGGCAGCTTAAGAGACAGTTGTAAATTCAAATGCGGAAAGGCGGTAGGGGAGAACTGTTCTGATGGGAGCGGATGGACGCCGGCCGTAAAGCAGAAAAAGTGGAGAGAAGCCGATGCTAGAATGTGTGGCAGAGTTTCAGGCGTACGTGATATAGGGTAGAACGAGCTCCCAGTTCGTGTGGTTGGCAGCTGCGTACATGCCAGCATGTCACCAAAGGTGCGATTAAAGCATCTCCTTGGACCATTTATTTGTGCATGGTAGACGGTACAAGTAGTCCGATAAATTGTAGTCACAGTCGGCAAGCAGAGCTTGAGCGATGTCGTTCAAGAAGGCGTGTCCTCCGTCACTGAGGAGTTCACGGGGAGCACCGCGGCGGAGAATAAAACGCTGCAGTATGAACGATGCCAAATCGCGAGCTGTAGCAGCCTGGACCGCAGCGGTCTCAGCATACCTGGCAATGTGATCAATGGCAGCAATGACGGATGCGAGTGGCAGCCGCCGCGGTGGCTCAGTGGTTATGGCGCTCGGCTGCTGACCCGAAAGACGCGGGTTCGATCCCGGGCGCGGCGGTTGAATTTCTTTGGAGGAGAAATTCTAGAGGCCCGTGTACTGTGCGATGTCAGTGCACGTTAAAACACCCCAGGTGGTCGAAATTTCCGGAGCCCTCCACTACGGCGTCTCTCATAGCCTTAGACGCTTTGGGACGTTAAACCCCATAAACCAACCAACCATGCGAGTGGCGGATGCGATGAGGCGGATGCGAGTGTATGCCTTGGATGCTTCGGCGCGACCCCATTACGGAGCAGCGTGGAAACAGGTGCAGATTTTAGAGCTAGATTGCGTTGGAATAACGAGAATCTATTACCTTCCATCAGGCTTGTAGTTACACCGATAAAAGAGGTTATCGCGAATGGCAAAATGTGAATATTGCAGCGAAGAGCGTGAGATGCCGGAACCGTAGATGGAGCGGACAAGAAGCTGAGAAGAGAGGGCACCCATTGCTCTTTATGCTGCTCTGAAGGCATGTCGCTGATGGTAAGTGAAGGCGCACTGACTTCATGGTTGGAGAGGCTGTCAATCTGTTCCTATACCAGGTAGCTCGAAAAAGACATCGGCGTTCTGATGCTTCCGGACCGACCGGTAGACGACGCATATGGTGTATTCTTGGAGGCGGAGAGCCCATCGAGTAAGGTCACCGGAGGGTTCTTTTAACGCAGAAAGACAACAAAGAGGATGATGATCGGTGACTACGTCAAAAGGACGCCGACAGAGGTAAGGGCGAAACTTCCCGAGGTCCAAAACGACAGCCAAGCACTTTTTATCTGCGACGGAGTAGTTGGAGTCGCATTATTAGGGGTGCAGCTGGCGCAAGCGTATACACATTCTTCGAAGCCAGACTTGTGTTGAGCGAGCACAGCGCCGTGGCCATACTAATGACGTCCATGTGTATTTCGGTTGGTGCTTTAAGATAAAAGTGGCACAGGATGGGTGCTGCTGTGAGGAGAGTGTGCTTGGTGGTGCATTCATCGTCGCATGCTGGCGACCAACACGAGAAGTCCACGTTGCTGCCAAGGTCCTCAGATAAAGCGGAAACAAACACAGAAAAGTTGCTAATAAAATGCCAAAAATAGGAACAGACGCCTAAGCCGCTGCGTCGTTCTTTAATGGAGGTAGGTTTTGAAAAATCAGTCACAGCACGATGTCTAGCGTGGTCTAGAGGGATACCCTTATTTGACACAGCGCTGCCTAAATTGGTTATCTCGCGAGGAGCAAAGCGCCACTTTTTCAAGTTGAGCTGCAGGCCGGCGTCCATTAGCTAAATATCATGTAGGCAACTCAGCTAAAGCTCAAAACTAGGCACCCGGCGATCGAATCACGAAGTCCCGTAATTAAGCTTTCGGTTTAAAAAACTATAGCATTGGAATATACGTGAGTCTGATGGGGCTCCTTGCGTCTTAAATTGATATTTCTGAAAAGGAAATATCTGCGCATGCTTGGATTAGGCCTTCTCTCCGTTTGCTGAGCTGGGCCCAGCGCAGTGGCTAATGTGAGCGTGGTTTTAACCGCTTCCAAAATGAGCTATCCGAAGCTACAACGCAGGCATGGTAGCACTCGAAGCAATCAAAATTCTGGCTGCCCGTCCGAGAACGTCAGAGATAATGAACCTAATCTGGACTGATCGAATGATCAAACGAGATAGCGCATACATTGGCCCAAGAAGGTGCACAATGCGGTCTCGTCGAGGAGAGAGCCCCGTCAGATTGATAAGGAGCTGAACACGCACAAAGATATCTTAGTCATTAGAGATGAGGAAGACAGACACTACCTCGAGCAGGCAAAGACATCAGAAAAAGGGAAGAGGTCATATGAAGAAAGTTGCAGGCGGGGGGTTTTTCCCAACCAACTAGCACTAAGCAGATAGCATCTGGCGATCGATGACCCGAGGGGTAAACCCTGAAACGAAATAGCAGACACAATTCACATGCTGTGGACATGCCCTAGCTACAACAAACCAAAGGAGAATATAGAGTCCTGGGAGGGCTTAGTGGGCAGCCAGAAGGAAGAAGACCAAAAGAAAGTCATCCATCTGCCCCTGGACACCCATAGACACTAAGGGATCCCAACCTTCGGAACGGGGAGGAGTATGACGGTAGTCAGGATTCAACTATTCAACTCCCCGTGATTCTTTCACTGGTGCAAATAAAGTTATTTGATCATCAGCATCGTCATCTACAGGTTCCCAGGGCACACGGGTGTAAGCACTTGAAGGTCCCGTAGCTAACGCTTCTAAGCGAACACTGAGGCAGTGTTGCGCGGACTTTTTTCGGAAGAGGGATACTACGGGCTGACTGGAACCTATTGATGGGAAGCAAATAACTTTTCTAGTTGAAGACGCGACAGAAAACGAGGCGAAGGAATATGATTCATCCTCAGTCGTGTCATCAAAAAGCGCGGTTATTTCTAATGCATGAATGCGTCTTTGCACAGCATTTTTTATTCTTTGTTTACTGCGTTGCTACACCACTCAACACACAGATCAGAATCCTCAACAATACCAAGGCCTAAGGCCTGACTTTCTGGTTTTCATGACAGGATTTGGTTTTAGATTCGAAGATGAGTATCCTGGTAAGTTTTGTACTGTACATTTCCGAGACTGATCCACTCAACACATGCAACTGTTCTCACCGGCCTTTCACTAAGCAAGCATAAAGGAATGCTTTTGGAGGCATATACCGCACTGGAAAGCAATATATTTTGCTAACTTCTACTCTCGTCTTTCATATTGCATCTTAGTTTGGGGAGTTACAACCATCCATAATTGCAATAAACTGGAGCGACTACAAAAAAAAGTGCTACGAATTCTTGAGAACTTTTATGGAAACCCTAGCCAGCTATCTACTGATCCCTTGTTTACTAAACATAATCTGCTTAAAGCATCTAAGCTATATGACTACAAACTGTCTCTGTATATGCATAAGCATAAGCTTCCAAACGATGCACACCGTCCCATGCATGCTTACAGCTTACGTAGGGAAATAAAACGAGTGCCGCGTACACGAACTAATTATGGCCGGTCCACACTTGACTTCTGCATACCATCACTTTATAATAAACTTAAACCCCACATTGATTTTACAGCCCCACTTAGCTCATTTAGATACGAATTAACAAATTTTCTGATGAGTCAATGAATATTACTGCAATCCAAATAAATGACACTGACCAATGAACTGACACCACTACTCGTCCGGCGGAAAACTGATGTTTGTAAGCTGTTTGTGAGTTTCATGTTCATATTCATCTTGATATCTGTTGTGTGTGTAATTCTTTAGGAAATGTAAGCACTGCATTTCCATGTTCATATTCAATTTTATAGTGCTGTGAGGTCCACTGCGTGACGCTGCCTTAACTTTTGTTTGCATCATAATGTGCTAGCATGCATTGGTTTGTTTCTTTTTAAACGTATTGAAATCAAATATATTATATTGAAATATTATTGTATACCTCTTCAGGAAGTGTAAACACTGTATATGGTGTTTGTAAGTTTCATGTTCATATTCATCTTGATATCTGTTGTGTGTGTAATTTTTTAGGAAATGTAAGCACTGCATTTCCATGTTCATATTCATTTTTACAGTGCTGTGAGGTCCACTGCATGATGCTGCCTGTAGGCCCCCAGGGCCCAGTCAAGCTGTCTGAGACAGCTTTTTGCCTGGGGGACCCCCAACTTGTAGGTTGGAAATAAAGTGGATTTGGATTTGGATGTCCTTAGCTGGTAGAAAAAATCCAGCAAAGGTATGAAAAAAAATTGTAACAGGCCCAACAGTAAAAAAAATTATGCGAAAAGCTGGGATGGATCGCGTGGATTGTTCGAGTCGCAGGCCGGTGAAATCCCACGTGCCACAGTGAAAACAAAATGAAATAAAGAGGCTTTGAAATTCGGAAGCTCCAGTGCAGGATGTGAGTCACAAGAATAAACGCGCACTTGTTAAGTGCAACACAAAGGAACACTAGACAATCTATCTTATATGAATGGTGACGCTTGTGGTTACCTCAATGTGGCGGGAAAACCGTTCTTAGTTCTTAGAAACGAGACAAGGGAAGAGTCTCGCTTCTATAAAGGGTTCTATGTGCCGGCATCTAATCTGAGGATTGGTTAGAAAAGTAAGGTTTAGGAGCGAGTGGAGAAAACAGAGGTGGTCGTAACTACGTCTTTTCAATCATTGTTGACTCGGGAAGACGTTTTTAGGAGGAATATGTTACACTAGATTTGGAAAAAAGGGCTTCAATCAAACAGGATTTCTCATAGCTGAGGCGCTCGTCTTGCGGCCACTGTTATCACATCGGACGAATAATTATTGATAACACCGCTGGCGGCTGCATTAAAGTTAGCATTTTAGCAACTAAAGACAAGCGCCCCGGAAACCTTAACGATTTAAATATCATAAAAGAGCGTTGTAATTGGTGGTGTCTCAGGCCTTGTAAAAGTCTATAATTATGCTTAATGCGCATATTTCTCTCCCAAACACGTCTGACAATATTTACTTCTGTGTGAAGAGGGCCGTCTCGTTAGAGCGCGTATTTATAAACCCGAAATGTGCTTGTGTGGTTACTGAATGCTCTTCACTCAAGAATCGAATAATTTTTCTGACCTATGCAAAACAACTTGTATATTTTAAATATTTCTGTATCTAGAGAATTCCCCTCGGTAACCGCCTTCATGCGAATACTTTACCTTTCTAGGCAGTAACTGTGCGGAAAAATTCCATGCAGAAAATTGAGACTAAAGATGAGATCAAGTCCAGGGAAGATCAGGTCTAGGACTCTCTTGACCGGTCGTATCTCAAGCTCGTCACTGTCACAGAAGTTGATATTTTAACTGGCTGGAAAACTCTAAAAACTTCATTAGCACCAGTTTGCGCTAAAAACGCGCTCTCAAGTGTCACTAGATGTAAATATTGCGCACAGCTTGAGCCATAAGTACTGGTTGAGAGCGAATCTAGACTGTATGTGCACCTGTGTAACTACACTGAAATAATCCTCTCTTATTCTTTCTGAAATGTCTTATTGAGCTTGGAGAGTGAGAGACGAGTGACGGGTCAGTTATGGTATCAGAAAGTGGTCACTGATATGTGCGCTTACGGTCACCCTATATAAGTTTTCTCTCATCAATGTTTGGGATTAAAACGTCTATTAACGTCAAGGAAAGGTACTGAATGCTGAATTCAACATAACCGTACAAAATGGGTCTCCCTGCTTTCATTTTTTTCCTTTCCTTCATGCTCCGCTGCAGAAGTAGGCCATTTTTTTTCTGCACGCCGTTCAACTTCGCCACGGAGCCGCTCCTGTTCTCCTTAGAGACCGTGGCAAGGCTTCCATCTACGCCATCTTGGAGCAAGTTCCTCATGCCTTAAATACCACCCACCAATTACAATCCGTTACCACCCCCAAACCAATGGCCTCACTGAGCACTTCCATCGAACCCTCTCGAACATGGTTTCCTCTAATATTCAACCGGACCATACGGACTGGAACCAAGTGCTCCCATTGCATTGCTTTTGCCTGCAATACTGCGCTGCAAAGAACAACGCGTTACTCGCCATTTTTCTTTTTTTTATTCCAAACCCCTGCCTTCGTCATGAAAGCATCTTTCTTTTCTGTCCCGTTCCCCTCTTCAGTACCCTTCCACGAAAAATTCACTTCCCGTCTCACCCAATGCCGGAACCTGCGCGATTGAACACAGAAGCTTCCCAGCCCTCCTTCAAACACTGTAAATGCCTTACCCACCATGCCGCTTTTTTTCCCTGGTGGTAAGGTTTTGCTCTGGACACTGGTGCGCACTCTAGGGCTGTCTGAAAAATTTATGAGCCGCTGTATTGATCCTTATACAGGGCTCGGACAAAACGCCCCCCGTTAACTACCGTGGCGCTCCCGCATTACTTGTTACGGACCACCACTGTCGTGTTATCCAGACGTCCACGTGTTGCGCCTCACGCATTTTGTGCGTCGCTCGTCATATCTCTAACTTGCGACCAGGAGTGTCGCGGCCATCTTGACAGTGTCAATAAAGCTTGCGCCGGGCGATCCCGAACTCGCAATTTTTAAAGACATAAATAAGCCAGTTCTCGCAGGAAATTTGGATGCTGTCAAGACCGGTGTGAAGTGCATTAGCATTGGTTATGCTGCTAAAAGGACGATCGATCACGCAGTCATCCGCGAATCCGCTCGTAATTGAGGAGTAGTTATTTGGAAAATCATTAATGTGACTGAATAATAAAAGAGGATTGAGCACTGTGCCTAGTGGCACACCTAAAATAACGGCAGACATGAGGGAGGAGTCATTGCTATTTTCTTCGAATTGATAACGGTTGGTTAAAAATTAAGGACTAATTTTTTGGTGGACAAGACGAGAGTTTCAGAAATGGACGTTTGTGGGGTACTTTATCGAATGCTTTTCCGGCATCCAGAATCAAGGCGTCCACCATGGTGTTGGTGTCTTTGCACGTTGTCGTCATCAGCTAACATCTCGGCGCAAGTCATGCAGGGAAAGGGAACGCGCTTTTAATAGCGCTTTCAAGAACGGGGCGTTGGTGACCACATGCAAAAGCCTGTTTTCACACAATATTTCGTGGTTGGCAATAGTAAACCACGCGCAATATATCCAGACGACAACCGGGCTATCCCTGACGCACCACTAAAAGCTAGCGACCACCACAAAGTTATTGACAAATAATCATTTCTACTCATTCTTTACACTTTTCTTTGCATTGTGTAGATTGCACGTTTCGAGCTATTTCAGCAAGTGGAGTTTTTTATTATTGTGATCCCGATTACCAGGAGCCGATTAAAGTTGGACGATTCTCCACATCTCTTCTCACCCAGTGTTGTTCATTCGCACCTTTTTAATTCTTCTTACCGAGTAAAATATTTAAGACTACACTATAGGTACATAACTGTCTTAGGCTTTCGTAGACTCTTTTCCAACGCGAATCCGCCGCTGTGGCTCAGTGGTTACCGCGCTCGGCTGCTGACTCGAAGGACGCGGGTTCGATCCTGGTCGTGGTGGCCGAATTTTGATCGAGGCGAAATTTTAGAGGCCGGAGTTCTGTGCGATGTTAGGGCACGTTAAAGAAGTAGACCGTTCTTGCGGGCTAGTTGGTTCTTTGCAGAAAAAAATAGGTTTGGTTTATTGGGGTTTAACGTCCCGAAGACACTAAGGCTATTAGGGACGCCGTGGTGAAGGGCTCCGGAAATTTTGAGCACATGGGGTTCTTTAACGAGCACTGACAGCGCCCACCACACGGGCCTCTAGAATTTCCTCTTAATCTAAATCCGGCCGCCGCGGCCGGAATCGAAACCGCATCGTTCGGGTCAGCAGCCGAGCGCCTTAACCACTGAGCCACCGCGGCGGGGCGCAGAAAAGATTAGTACTGCGCTAACGGGACAGGACAGGAGAACGAGGAAACACAGTCGACAACACAAGCGCACACTTGCAACTGTTTCTCAGGGCGATAAGGTGAGAGCATTCAGTCAGCACGTCCCCAGAAACGTGTTGTCAAGGAAACGATTAAAAACTAGCAAGCAACCAAAAAATCAGCGAGAGTTAAGAGCTTGAGAAATACTCGAAGTGATAATGCAATTGTCCCTACAAACAACAAGAGTAAAAAGTATGAAGACGCGATAAAATCTTGGTGTGGCATATGGAAAAACCTGCATGAGAGCATGGTAACAACAATCAACAAGAGTAAAGGTGAAAATGAAAACCAGATAAAAGAATGGGGTACGGAAAAACAACCATTACATGCAAGGCAACAAAGCACAGTCTAAATGTGAGCATAAAACCAGATAAATCTACATTTCTGGCCTTGAAATACATCTTAGGGACACAAGTAAAACAATTATAGGTGGCCTTTTAATAACGTGATTTCGCTCAGTGAAAGCGAAATAGACGGAGTGCTGAGACATTTTTCACCATTTGTTACGATGTGAAAAGCTTCGAGGACCTCGTTTACCGCCGTATCTCTTGGCCAATACTTTTTTGTTTATGTTATCGATGTTAATTACAGTTGTTAAGGTGGGCTTGTCTAAAAGGAAAGAAAAATAATAGAGCCCAGCCCGCAATATTAGTGGGCTACACGCCTTTCAATAATTAAGGAGCCTAAGAGTTATGGTAGATAGACAGTGAACTATTCAATATTACTCCCAAGCACCGCATGTAATCGGCCAAATCATGGGAACGTATTGGGAGCGGACATTGCTAGAGAGGACTTGGGTGAAACCACCAATCTGCAATATTGGAGAAAAATGCCTGTGCTTCCTGACCTTAAACGTCCTCTTAAAGCAGTGTGGCCTTATCAGAAAAAAGCAGAATTGTGCTAAATTCTCGGCTGGTTAACTGATACTGAACAGTTAGGTTTTCAAAGATTTTCTTTATTCTCCGTATTTGGTGAAAGGCATGCAGTCCAGCTTGAGTAATAATACCTACATTAAATTTTTTTTATGAATTCTAGAAGACGTTATCCTGGGAACTGCTGGGAAGCAAATTTTATCTGCATTTCATCAAACTACATGACCTTTAGAAAAACTTGCTGGCAAAGCAACTCCGTCTATGCGTGCTACTCGTCAAAAGTGCCGAAATTGTCGGCTCAATTTCTTGTTGGAGAATGCAATTGGTGTCTGTTGCTGTATCGACGAACCGTATGAGATTTCAAACTCTAGAGGTCTCTTCTTCATTTTGCGATACGTAGACTCATGCGATACGGGGGCAAGCATGCCACCAAAGGTGGGATTAAAACATTCGGTCAGGCCATATGTTTGTGTATGGTAGACAGAACAAGTAGTCCGATGAATTATAATCACACTCGGCAAGCAGAACTTCCGCGATGTCATACAAGAAGGCACGTCTTCCGTCACTGAGGAGTTCGCGAGGAGCACCGTGGCGGAGAATGAACGCTGCAGTATGAACGACGGCACATCGCGAGCTGTAGCAGCCGGGAGCGCCGCGGTCTCAGCATACGGGGTCTTGTATTCAATGGCAGCAATGACCGTGCGGTTGACGAGGGCAGTGTACGACAGAGGGTCGCATAAACAGATTCCAACTCGGCCGAAGGGGCGAGACGGACAGGGTAGTGGCTGAAGTTCACCAGAGGTGCGATGAGGCTGTTTCTTACGGCGTTGGCAGGCGGGCACGAGCGAGGGTACGTGAGAACGAATTTCTACATGCTGCGCCACTAGTACCTGAGGCGGATGCGAGTGTATGCCTTGGATGCTCCGGCGTGACCACATTACGGATCAGCGTGGAAACGGGTGCAGATTTGGGAGCTAGGTTGCCTTAGAATAACGAGAATCCATTCACGTCCATCATTGTCGTAGTTACACCGGTAAAGCAGGCTATCGCGAACGGCAAAACGTGAATATTGGCAGCGAAGAGCGCGAGATCCGGGAACCGTAGATGGAGCGGAGAGAAAGGTGAGAAGGGCGGGCATCCATTGATCTTTATGCTGGCCTGAAGGCATGTCGCTAATCGTGAGCGAAGGCGCTGTGGCTTCGACGAAGGAGATGGCTATCAATCTCGGCCTGTAGCGGGGAACGGGACAAGGCATTGGCGTTCTTATGCTTCCGGACCAACCGGTAGACGACGCGTATGGTGCATTCTTGGAGGCGGAGAGCCAATCGAGTAAGGCGGCCGAAGGGTTCTTTTATTTATTTTACCCTCAGGGACTTGCAGGCATTACAGAGGGGAGTGGGCAGAAAATATAGAACAAAACAATGGAGAAAAGGGAAACGGGTACATCAAAGATTAGTCCTGTGTATACAATGTTAGCTAGACAAAATACATTAGTGCAGAACAAGATAGAGTTTACACAACACCAGCCAAAGCTTTGCGAAAGTTATTTACGTCAGTAATGTATACAATTTCACCAGGAAGATCGTTCCATTCCTTAGAAGTACGCGGGAGAAATGAGTGTAAGAAAGAAACTGTTTTACATAATGGGATGGTAACTTTGTGGGGATGATCAATGCGGCTAGATAAGTAGTAAGGTCTATGAAATAAATTATTGTGTAGGCTTGGGTGGTAATATAACTTGTGAAATAGGGTTAGCCGACAAATTTTTCGTCGCGAAGCCAATGACTGAAGACTCAGGTTAGCTTTCATTTCCGTTATGCTAGCTGCTCGGTTATAGTTAGAAAGAATGAAGCGAGCGGAGTTATTTTGAAGACGTTCAAGCGAAGTAATTAAGTAGTCAAGGCTAGGATCCCAGACTGCTGGTGAGTATTCTAGCTTCGGACGTATTAATGTTTTATAAAGAATTGATTTCAAAGAAGAAGGCGCGCGAGAAAAATTACGTCGCAGATAACCTAAAGTTTTGTTAGCGTTATTGATTATGTAATCTATGTGAAGCCTCCAAGATAGGTTAGAAGTAATGTGAATGCCTGGGTATTTATAAGAATTGACGCTTTCAAGTGGAATGTCATTCAAGTAGAACACGGGAGACGGATTAGCAGAACGGGATACACGCAAGACCTTGCATTTGTTAAAGTTTAGTTCCATTAGCCACTGATTGCACCAATTAACTATAGCCGTAAGGTCGCGCTGTAGGATGTTGATATCGTTATCGCTTTTAATCTCACGAAAAATCCCACAGTCGTCGGCGAATAAATGTAAGTTAGAGGACACATGAGAAGGAAGATCATTGATATAAATTAAGAACAGTAATGGTCCAAGAACGGAACCCTGTGGAACACCAGAAAGTACATTAAAAAAGGGTGAGTTGTAACCATTAGCAGCGACAAATTGGGAACGGTTAGTCAGAAAGCATTCAATCCATTTGAACAAGTTATTGTCAATATTTAGGTGACGTAATTTATGAAGAAGCAAGTAATGGCAAACCTTATCAAATGCTTTTGAAAAGTCTAAAAAAATGCAATCAGCGACTGATGACCTGTCAAGTATATGTTGCAAGCTGTTTGTGAAAGAAATTAGTTGAGTGTCACATGAATATGATTTCCGGAAACCATGTTGTACAGAGGAGAAAAATGAATTGCTTTCGAGAAAGTTCACAAGTGTAGTGAATATGATATGCTCGAGCAGTTTGCAACATGTGCTAGTGATAGATATGAGGCGATAATTAGCAGCAGATGTCTTGCTCCCCGATTTGTGAAGTGGAACTATCTTCCCGATTTTCCATTGTTCAGGTAGTGTGCCTGTCTCCACTGACTGTTGAAATGTATGTGTTAAAATAACTGAACTATAGACACAAGTATAGACGCAGAAAGCCAACAAAGAGGATGATGGTCGGTGACTACGTCAAAAAGACGCCCACAGAGGTAAGGGCGGAACATACTGAAGGTCAAAACGACGGCCAAGCACTTTTTATCAGCGACGGAGTAGTTGGATTATTAGGGGTGCAGCTGGCGCAAGCGAATACACATTCTTCGAAACCAGATTTGTGTTGTGCGAGCACAGCGCCGAGGCGATACTAATGACGTCCATGTGTATTTCGGTTGGTGCTTTAAGATAAAAGTGGCACAGGATGGCTGGTGCTGTGAGGAGAGTGTGCTTGGTGGTGCATTCATCGTCGCATGCTGGCGACCAACATGACAAGTCCACGTTGCTGCCAAGGTCCTCAGATAAAGCGGAAACAAACACAGAAAAGTTGCTAATAAAATGTTAAGAATAGGAACAGACGCCTAAGCCGCTGCGTCGTTCTTTAATGGAGGTAGGTTTTGAAAAAGCAGTCACAGCACGATGTCTAGCGCGGCCCAGAGGGATACCGTCCTTTGACACAGCGCTGCCTAAATTGGTTATATCGGGAGGAGCAAAGCGCCACTTTTTCAAGTTGAGCTGCAGGCCGGCGTCCATTAACTAAATGTCATATAGGGAACTCAGCTAAAGCTCAAAACTAGGCACCCGGCGATTGAATCACGAAGTCCCGTAATTAAGCATTCGGTTTAAAAACTATAGCATTGGAAAATACGTGAGGCAGATGGGGCTCCTTGCGTCTTAAATGGATATTTCTGAAAAGGAAATATCTCCAGATGTATGGATTAGGTCTTCTCCCCGTTTGTTGAGTTGGGGCCAGCGCATTGGCTAACGTGAGGGTGGTTATAACCGATTCCAAAATGAGCTGTCCGAAACTACAACGCAGGCATGGTACCTCTCACGTCAGTCAAAATTCTGGCTGCCGGTCCGACAACGTCAGAGATAATTAACCTGGTCTGGACTGAGGCCCACGAGGCCCTCTGATCAAACGAGATAGCGCATACATTGGCCCGAAGACACACACGGTGCGGTATCGTCGAGGAGAGAGCCCCTTTAGACGGATGAGGAGCTGATATTACACCTCGAGCAGGCAAAGGCATCAGGAAAAAGGTAGAGGTCATATGGAGAAATTTACAGGCGGGAGGGTTTTCCTAACACAGTAGCACTGAGCAGATGGCATCCGGCGATCCATGACCCCATGTGTAACCCCTGCAACGAAATTGCAGACACAATCCACATGCTGTGGACATGCCCTCGCTACAAAGAGCAAAAGGGGAATATAGAGTCCTGGGAGGCTTTAGTGGGCAGCCAGAAGGAAGAATACTAAAAGAAAGACATACATCTTCCCCTGGACGCCGATGCATACAAAAGGATCCCAAACTGTGGAACGGAGAGGAGTATAGCAGTAGTCAGGATTCAACTAATCGGCTCCCCGTGAATCTTTCACTAGTGCAAATGAAGACATTTGATCATAATCATCATCTATAGGTTCCCAGGGTACACCGGTGTAAGCACTTGAAGCTCTCATAGCTAACGCTTCTAAGCGAAGACTTAGGCGTGTGTTGCGTAGAATTTTGATCGCAAGAGGGATAATACGAGCTGACTGGAACCTATTGATGCAAAATAAGCGTTCTGTTTGAAGACGCGACCGAGAACTAGACATGGGAGTATGTCTCATCATTAGTCGGGTCATCAAAAAGCGCTGTTATTTCTAATTATTTGTATACTGCATTACTACACCACTCGACACAAAGATCAGAATCCTCAACAATACCAACGCCTAAGGCCTAACCATACGGCTTTCATGACATGATTTGGATTTAGATTCGAAAAAGAGTATTAATTGTGGTACTGTACATTTTCGAGACTAATCCACTCAACACACGCAACTGTTCTCACCGGCCTTTCACTAAGCAAGCATAAAGGAATGCTTTTGGAGGCATATACCACACTGGAAGCTGAATGTCCTTAGCTGGTGGAAAAAACCCAGCAAAGGCATGAATAAGAAATGGTAACCGGCCAACAGTAAAAAATTATCCGAAAAGCTGGCATGGATCGCGTGGGTTGTTCGAGACGCAGGCCGATGAATTCGCACGTGCCGCAGTGAAAACGAATTTAACAGAATTAAAGAGGCTCTGAAATTTAGAAGCGCCAGTGCAGGGTGTGCTTCACAAGAATAAGCGTGCACTTGTTAAGTGCAATAGAAAGGAGCACTAGAGAGTCTACCTTATATGAGTAGTGACACTTGTGGTTACCTCAATGTGGCTGAAAAACCGTTCTTAGTTCTTAGAAACTAGACAACGGAACGTAGTGTCTTGCTTCAATAAAGGGTTATTTGTGTTCCGATCTAATCTCAAGATTGGTTAGAAAATAAGGTTTAGGAACGAGTGGACAAAACAGAGGTGGTCGAAACTGCGTGTTTTCATTCATTCTTGTTTGGGGAAGACGTTCTTAGGAGAAATATTTTGCACTAGATTTCGAAAAAAGGGGCGCGAACTGTTATCACATCGGGCGAATGATTACTGATAAAATACTGCTGGCGGCTGCATTAAAGTAAGGAGTTGAGGAACTGAAGAAAAACTCTCCGGAAACAGTAACGATTTATATTTATATAGAAAGTGGTCACTTATGTGTGCGCTTACGGCACCGATATAAGTTTTGAGTCATGAATGTTTGTGATGAAAAGGTCTATTAATGTCGAGGAAAGGTACTGAATGCTGAATTTAACATAACCGTACAAAATGGGTCTCCCTGCTTTCATTTTTTTCCTTTCCTTCATGCTCCGCTGCAGAAGTAGGCCATTTTTTTTCTGCACGCCGTTCAACTTCGCCACGGAGCCGCTCCTGTTCTCCTTAGAGACCGTGGCAAGGCTTCCATCTACGCCATCTTGGAGCAAGTTCCTCATGCCTTAAATACCACCCACCAATTACAATCCGTTACCACCCCCAAACCAATGGCCTCACTGAGCACTTCCATCGAACCCTCTCGAACATGGTTTCCTCTAATATTCAACCGGACCATACGGACTGGAACCAAGTGCTCCCATTGCATTGCTTTTGCCTGCAATACTGCGCTGCAAAGAACAACGCGTTACTCGCCATTTTTCTTTTTTTTATTCCAAACCCCTGCCTTCGTCATGAAAGCATCTTTCTTTTCTGTCCCGTTCCCCTCTTCAGTACCCTTCCACGAAAAATTCACTTCCCGTCTCACCCAATGCCGGAACCTGCGCGATTGAACACAGAAGCTTCCCAGCCCTCCTTCAAACACTGTAAATGCCTTACCCACCATGCCGCTTTTTTTCCCTGGTGGTAAGGTTTTGCTCTGGACACTGGTGCGCACTCTAGGGCTGTCTGAAAAATTTATGAGCCGCTGTATTGATCCTTATACAGGGCTCGGACAAAACGCCCCCCGTTAACTACCGTGGCGCTCCCGCATTACTTGTTACGGACCACCACTGTCGTGTTATCCAGACGTCCACGTGTTGCGCCTCACGCATTTTGTGCGTCGCTCGTCATATCTCTAACTTGCGACCAGGAGTGTCGCGGCCATCTTGACAGTGTCAATAAAGCTTGCGCCGGGCGATCCCGAACTCGCAATTTTTAAAGACATAAATAAGCCAGTTCTCGCAGGAAATTTGGATGCTGTCAAGACCGGTGTGAAGTGCATTAGCATTGGTTATGCTGCTAAAAGGACGATCGATCACGCAGTCATCCGCGAATCCGCTCGTAATTGAGGAGTAGTTATTTGGAAAATCATTAATGTGACTGAATAATAAAAGAGGATTGAGCACTGTGCCTAGTGGCACACCTAAAATAACGGCAGACATGAGGGAGGAGTCATTGCTATTTTCTTCGAATTGATAACGGTTGGTTAAAAATTAAGGACTAATTTTTTGGTGGACAAGACGAGAGTTTCAGAAATGGACGTTTGTGGGGTACTTTATCGAATGCTTTTCCGGCATCCAGAATCAAGGCGTCCACCATGGTGTTGGTGTCTTTGCACGTTGTCGTCATCAGCTAACATCTCGGCGCAAGTCATGCAGGGAAAGGGAACGCGCTTTTAATAGCGCTTTCAAGAACGGGGCGTTGGTGACCACATGCAAAAGCCTGTTTTCACACAATATTTCGTGGTTGGCAATAGTAAACCACGCGCAATATATCCAGACGACAACCGGGCTATCCCTGACGCACCACTAAAAGCTAGCGACCACCACAAAGTTATTGACAAATAATCATTTCTACTCATTCTTTACACTTTTCTTTGCATTGTGTAGATTGCACGTTTCGAGCTATTTCAGCAAGTGGAGTTTTTTATTATTGTGATCCCGATTACCAGGAGCCGATTAAAGTTGGACGATTCTCCACATCTCTTCTCACCCAGTGTTGTTCATTCGCACCTTTTTAATTCTTCTTACCGAGTAAAATATTTAAGACTACACTATAGGTACATAACTGTCTTAGGCTTTCGTAGACTCTTTTCCAACGCGAATCCGCCGCTGTGGCTCAGTGGTTACCGCGCTCGGCTGCTGACTCGAAGGACGCGGGTTCGATCCTGGTCGTGGTGGCCGAATTTTGATCGAGGCGAAATTTTAGAGGCCGGAGTTCTGTGCGATGTTAGGGCACGTTAAAGAAGTAGACCGTTCTTGCGGGCTAGTTGGTTCTTTGCAGAAAAAAATAGGTTTGGTTTATTGGGGTTTAACGTCCCGAAGACACTAAGGCTATTAGGGACGCCGTGGTGAAGGGCTCCGGAAATTTTGAGCACATGGGGTTCTTTAACGAGCACTGACAGCGCCCACCACACGGGCCTCTAGAATTTCCTCTTAATCTAAATCCGGCCGCCGCGGCCGGAATCGAAACCGCATCGTTCGGGTCAGCAGCCGAGCGCCTTAACCACTGAGCCACCGCGGCGGGGCGCAGAAAAGATTAGTACTGCGCTAACGGGACAGGACAGGAGAACGAGGAAACACAGTCGACAACACAAGCGCACACTTGCAACTGTTTCTCAGGGCGATAAGGTGAGAGCATTCAGTCAGCACGTCCCCAGAAACGTGTTGTCAAGGAAACGATTAAAAACTAGCAAGCAACCAAAAAATCAGCGAGAGTTAAGAGCTTGAGAAATACTCGAAGTGATAATGCAATTGTCCCTACAAACAACAAGAGTAAAAAGTATGAAGACGCGATAAAATCTTGGTGTGGCATATGGAAAAACCTGCATGAGAGCATGGTAACAACAATCAACAAGAGTAAAGGTGAAAATGAAAACCAGATAAAAGAATGGGGTACGGAAAAACAACCATCACATGCAAGGCAACAAAGCACAGTCTAAATGTGAGCATAAAACCAGATAAATCTACATTTCTGGCCTTGAAATACATCTTAGGGACAAAAGTAAAACAATTATAGGTGGCCTTTTAATAACGTGATTTCGCTCAGTGAAAGCGAAATAGACGGAGTGCTGAGACATTTTTCACCATTTGTTACGATGTGAAAAGCTTCGATGACCTCGTTTACCGCCGTATCTCTTGGCCAATACTTTTTTGTTTATGTTATCGATGTTAATTACAGTTGTTAAGGTGGGCTTGTCTAAAAGGAAAGAAAAATAATAGAGCCCAGCCCGCAATATTAGTGGGCTACACGCCTTTCAATAATTAAGGAGCCTAAGAGTTATGGTAGATAGACAGTGAACTATTCAATATTACTCCCAAGCACCGCATGTAATCGGCCAAATCATGGGAACGTATTGGGAGCGGACATTGCTAGAGAGGACTTGGGTGAAACCACCAATCTGCAATATTGGAGAAAAATGCCTGTGCTTCCTGACCTTAAACGTCCTCTTAAAGCAGTGTGGCCTTATCAGAAAAAAGCAGAATTGTGCTAAATTCTCGGCTGGTTAACTGATACTGAACAGTTAGGTTTTCAAAGATTTTCTTTATTCTCCGTATTTGGTGAAAGGCATGCAGTCCAGCTTGAGTAATAATACCTACATTAAATTTTTTTTATGAATTCTAGAAGACGTTATCCTGGGAACTGCTGGGAAGCAAATTTTATCTGCATTTCATCAAACTACATGACCTTTAGAAAAACTTGCTGGCAAAGCAACTCCGTCTATGCGTGCTACTCGTCAAAAGTGCCGAAATTGTCGGCTCAATTTCTTGTTGGAGAATGCAATTGGTGTCTGTTGCTGTATCGACGAACCGTATGAGATTTCAAACTCTAGAGGTCTCTTCTTCATTTTGCGATACGTAGACTCATGCGATACGGGGGCAAGCATGCCACCAAAGGTGGGATTAAAACATTCGGTCAGGCCATATGTTTGTGTATGGTAGACAGAACAAGTAGTCCGATGAATTATAATCACACTCGGCAAGCAGAACTTCCGCGATGTCATACAAGAAGGCGCGTCTTCCGTCACTGAGGAGTTCGCGAGGAGCACCGTGGCGGAGAATGAACGCTGCAGTATGAACGACGGCACATCGCGAGCTGTAGCAGCCGGGAGCGCCGCGGTCTCAGCATACGGGGTCTTGTATTCAATGGCAGCAATGACCGTGCGGTTGACGAGGGCAGTGTACGACAGAGGGTCGCATAAACAGATTCCAACTCGGCCGAAGGGGCGAGACGGACAGGGTAGTGGCTGAAGTTCACCAGAGGTGCGATGAGGCTGTTTCTTACGGCGTTGGCAGGCGGGCACGAGCGAGGGTACGTGAGAACGAATTTCTACATGCTGCGCCACTAGTACCTGAGGCGGATGCGAGTGTATGCCTTGGATGCTCCGGCGTGACCACATTACGGATCAGCGTGGAAACGGGTGCAGATTTGGGAGCTAGGTTGCCTTAGAATAACGAGAATCCATTCACGTCCATCATTGTCGTAGTTACACCGGTAAAGCAGGCTATCGCGAACGGCAAAACGTGAATATTGGCAGCGAAGAGCGCGAGATCCGGGAACCGTAGATGGAGCGGAGAGAAAGGTGAGAAGGGCGGGCATCCATTGATCTTTATGCTGGCCTGAAGGCATGTCGCTAATCGTGAGCGAAGGCGCTGTGGCTTCGACGAAGGAGATGGCTATCAATCTCGGCCTGTAGCGGGGAACGGGACAAGGCATTGGCGTTCTTATGCTTCCGGACCAACCGGTAGACGACGCGTATGGTGCATTCTTGGAGGCGGAGAGCCAATCGAGTAAGGCGGCCGAAGGGTTCTTTTATTTATTTTACCCTCAGGGACTTGCAGGCATTACAGAGGGGAGTGGGCAGAAAATATAGAACAAAACAATGGAGAAAAGGGAAACGGGTACATCAAAGATTAGTCCTGTGTATACAATGTTAGCTAGACAAAATACATTAGTGCAGAACAAGATAGAGTTTACACAACACCAGCCAAAGCTTTGCGAAAGTTATTTACGTCAGTAATGTATACAATTTCACCAGGAAGATCGTTCCATTCCTTAGAAGTACGCGGGAGAAATGAGTGTAAGAAAGAAACTGTTTTACATAATGGGATGGTAACTTTGTGGGGATGATCAATGCGGCTAGATAAGTAGTAAGGTCTATGAAATAAATTATTGTGTAGGCTTGGGTGGTAATATAACTTGTGAAATAGGGTTAGCCGACAAATTTTTCGTCGCGAAGCCAATGACTGAAGACTCAGGTTAGCTTTCATTTCCGTTATGCTAGCTGCTCGGTTATAGTTAGAAAGAATGAAGCGAGCGGAGTTATTTTGAAGACGTTCAAGCGAAGTAATTAAGTAGTCAAGGCTAGGATCCCAGACTGCTGGTGAGTATTCTAGCTTCGGACGTATTAATGTTTTATAAAGAATTGATTTCAAAGAAGAAGGCGCGCGAGAAAAATTACGTCGCAGATAACCTAAAGTTTTGTTAGCGTTATTGATTATGTAATCTATGTGAAGCCTCCAAGATAGGTTAGAAGTAATGTGAATGCCTGGGTATTTATAAGAATTGACGCTTTCAAGTGGAATGTCATTCAAGTAGAACACGGGAGACGGATTAGCAGAACGGGATACACGCAAGACCTTGCATTTGTTAAAGTTTAGTTCCATTAGCCACTGATTGCACCAATTAACTATAGCCGTAAGGTCGCGCTGTAGGATGTTGATATCGTTATCGCTTTTAATCTCACGAAAAATCCCACAGTCGTCGGCGAATAAATGTAAGTTAGAGGACACATGAGAAGGAAGATCATTGATATAAATTAAGAACAGTAATGGTCCAAGAACGGAACCCTGTGGAACACCAGAAAGTACATTAAAAAAGGGTGAGTTGTAACCATTAGCAGCGACAAATTGGGAACGGTTAGTCAGAAAGCATTCAATCCATTTGAACAAGTTATTGTCAATATTTAGGTGACGTAATTTATGAAGAAGCAAGTAATGGCAAACCTTATCAAATGCTTTTGAAAAGTCTAAAAAAATGCAATCAGCGACTGATGACCTGTCAAGTATATGTTGCAAGCTGTTTGTGAAAGAAATTAGTTGAGTGTCACATGAATATGATTTCCGGAAACCATGTTGTACAGAGGAGAAAAATGAATTGCTTTCGAGAAAGTTCACAAGTGTAGTGAATATGATATGCTCGAGCAGTTTGCAACATGTGCTAGTGATAGATATGAGGCGATAATTAGCAGCAGATGTCTTGCTCCCCGATTTGTGAAGTGGAACTATCTTCCCGATTTTCCATTGTTCAGGTAGTGTGCCTGTCTCCACTGACTGTTGAAATGTATGTGTTAAAATAACTGAACTATAGACACAAGTATAGACGCAGAAAGCCAACAAAGAGGATGATGGTCGGTGACTACGTCAAAAAGACGCCCACAGAGGTAAGGGCGGAACATACTGAAGGTCAAAACGACGGCCAAGCACTTTTTATCAGCGACGGAGTAGTTGGATTATTAGGGGTGCAGCTGGCGCAAGCGAATACACATTCTTCGAAACCAGATTTGTGTTGTGCGAGCACAGCGCCGAGGCGATACTAATGACGTCCATGTGTATTTCGGTTGGTGCTTTAAGATAAAAGTGGCACAGGATGGCTGGTGCTGTGAGGAGAGTGTGCTTGGTGGTGCATTCATCGTCGCATGCTGGCGACCAACATGACAAGTCCACGTTGCTGCCAAGGTCCTCAGATAAAGCGGAAACAAACACAGAAAAGTTGCTAATAAAATGTTAAGAATAGGAACAGACGCCTAAGCCGCTGCGTCGTTCTTTAATGGAGGTAGGTTTTGAAAAAGCAGTCACAGCACGATGTCTAGCGCGGCCCAGAGGGATACCGTCCTTTGACACAGCGCTGCCTAAATTGGTTATATCGGGAGGAGCAAAGCGCCACTTTTTCAAGTTGAGCTGCAGGCCGGCGTCCATTAACTAAATGTCATATAGGGAACTCAGCTAAAGCTCAAAACTAGGCACCCGGCGATTGAATCACGAAGTCCCGTAATTAAGCATTCGGTTTAAAAACTATAGCATTGGAAAATACGTGAGGCAGATGGGGCTCCTTGCGTCTTAAATGGATATTTCTGAAAAGGAAATATCTCCAGATGTATGGATTAGGTCTTCTCCCCGTTTGTTGAGTTGGGGCCAGCGCATTGGCTAACGTGAGGGTGGTTATAACCGATTCCAAAATGAGCTGTCCGAAACTACAACGCAGGCATGGTACCTCTCACGTCAGTCAAAATTCTGGCTGCCGGTCCGACAACGTCAGAGATAATTAACCTGGTCTGGACTGAGGCCCACGAGGCCCTCTGATCAAACGAGATAGCGCATACATTGGCCCGAAGACGCACACGGTGCGGTATCGTCGAGGAGAGAGCCCCTTTAGACGGATGAGGAGCTGATATTACACCTCGAGCAGGCAAAGGCATCAGGAAAAAGGTAGAGGTCATATGGAGAAATTTACAGGCGGGAGGGTTTTCCTAACACAGTAGCACTGAGCAGATGGCATCCGGCGATCCATGACCCCAGGTGTAACCCCTGCAACGAAATTGCAGACACAATCCACATGCTGTGGACATGCCCTCGCTACAAAGAGCAAAAGGGGAATATAGAGTCCTGGGAGGCTTTAGTGGGCAGCCAGAAGGAAGAATACTAAAAGAAAGACATACATCTTCCCCTGGACGCCGATGCATACAAAAGGATCCCAAACTGTGGAACGGAGAGGAGTATAGCAGTAGTCAGGATTCAACTAATCGGCTCCCCGTGAATCTTTCACTAGTGCAAATGAAGACATTTGATCATAATCATCATCTATAGGTTCCCAGGGTACACCGGTGTAAGCACTTGAAGCTCTCATAGCTAACGCTTCTAAGCGAAGACTTAGGCGTGTGTTGCGTAGAATTTTGATCGCAAGAGGGATAATACGAGCTGACTGGAACCTATTGATGCAAAATAAGCGTTCTGTTTGAAGACGCGACCGAGAACTAGACATGGGAGTATGTCTCATCATTAGTCGGGTCATCAAAAAGCGCTGTTATTTCTAATTATTTGTATACTGCATTACTACACCACTCGACACAAAGATCAGAATCCTCAACAATACCAACGCCTAAGGCCTAACCATACGGCTTTCATGACATGATTTGGATTTAGATTCGAAAAAGAGTATTAATTGTGGTACTGTACATTTTCGAGACTAATCCACTCAACACACGCAACTGTTCTCACCGGCCTTTCACTAAGCAAGCATAAAGGAATGCTTTTGGAGGCATATACCACACTGGAAGCTGAATGTCCTTAGCTGGTGGAAAAAACCCAGCAAAGGCATGAATAAGAAATGGTAACCGGCCAACAGTAAAAAATTATCCGAAAAGCTGGCATGGATCGCGTGGGTTGTTCGAGACGCAGGCCGATGAATTCGCACGTGCCGCAGTGAAAACGAATTTAACAGAATTAAAGAGGCTCTGAAATTTAGAAGCGCCAGTGCAGGGTGTGCTTCACAAGAATAAGCGTGCACTTGTTAAGTGCAATAGAAAGGAGCACTAGAGAGTCTACCTTATATGAGTAGTGACACTTGTGGTTACCTCAATGTGGCTGAAAAACCGTTCTTAGTTCTTAGAAACTAGACAACGGAACGTAGTGTCTTGCTTCAATAAAGGATTATTTGTGTTCCGATCTAATCTCAAGATTGGTTAGAAAATAAGGTTTAGGAACGAGTGGACAAAACAGAGGTGGTCGAAACTGCGTGTTTTCATTCATTCTTGTTTGGGGAAGACGTTCTTAGGAGAAATATTTTGCACTAGATTTCGAAAAAAGGGGCGCGAACTGTTATCACATCGGGCGAATGATTACTGATAAAATACTGCTGGCGGCTGCATTAAAGTAAGGAGTTGAGGAACTGAAGAAAAACTCTCCGGAAACAGTAACGATTTATATTTATATAGAAAGTGGTCACTTATGTGTGCGCTTACGGCACCGATATAAGTTTTGAGTCATGAATGTTTGTGATGAAAAGGTCTATTAATGTCGAGGAAAGGTACTGAATGCTGAATTTAACATAACCGTACAAAATGGGTCTCCCTGCTTTCATTTTTTTCCTTTCCTTCATGCTCCGCTGCAGAAGTAGGCCATTTTTTTTCTGCACGCCGTTCAACTTCGCCACGGAGCCCCTCCTGTTCTCCTCAGAGACCGTGGCAAGGCTTCCATCTACGCCTTCTTGGAGCAAGTTCCTCGTGCCTTAAATACCACCCACCAATTACAATCCATTACCACCCCCAAACCAATGGCCTCACTGAGCACTTCCATCGAACCCTCTCGAACATGGTTTCCTCTAATATTCAACCTGACCATACGGACTGGAACCAAGTGCTCCCATTGCATTGCTGCGCAGCAACGAACAACCTTTTTCCTTGTTTTAGGCCAAACCGCTGCCTTCGTCATGGAGGCATCTTTCTTTTATAACCCCTTTCCCTCTTCAGTACCCTTCCAGGAACATTTCAGTTGCGGCCTCGCCAAATGCGGTGAACCTGCGCGATTGAACACAGAAACTTCCGAGGACTCCTGCAAACACCGTAAAGGCCTTACCCACCATGGCGCTTTTTTTCCCTGGTGATGAGGTTCTGCTCTGGACATCGGTGCACGCTCCAGGGTTGCCTGAAAAATTTTTCAGCCTCTGTATTGTTGTTTATACAGGGCTGGAACAAAACGTCCCACGTTAACTATCGTGGCGCTCCCGCATTACTTGTTAGGGACCGTCTTTGTCCTGGCATCGAGATCGTCCGCGTGTTGCGCCTCAAGGCCTTTGCGCGCTGCCCGTCATCCCCTTAACTTGCGACCAGGATGATCGCTGCCGTCTTGACGGTGGCAATAAAGCTTGCGCCGGGCGATCCAAAACTCGCAATATTTAAAGACATAAGCCAGTCTTCGGAGCAAATTTCGATGCTGTCAAGACCGGTATGAAGTGCATTAGCATTGGTTATGTTGCTAAAAGGGCGTTAATGACACAATCATCTGCGAATAAGCTGGTAATTGAGGCGATGTTATTTGGAAGATCATTAATATAACTGAATAATAAAAGAGGATTGAGCACTGTGCCTAGTGGCACACCTAAAGCAACGGGGGACAAGAGGGAGGAGTCATTGCTAGTTTCTTCGAATTGATAACGGTTGGTTAAAAATTAAGAACTAATTTATTAAGGGACAAAGCCAAAAGTTTCAGAACTGGACGTTTGTGGGGTAGTTTATCGAATGCTTTTTGGCATCGAGAATCAAGGCGCCCGCCGTAGCGTTGGTGTCTTTGCACGTCGTGGTCATCAACTAACATCTCGGCGCAAGTCATGAAGGGAAAGGAAACGCGCTTTTAATAGCGCTTTCATGAACGGGGCGTTGGTGACCACATGCAAAACCCTGTTTTCATACAATATTTCTTTGTTAGCAATGGTAAACCACTCGTAATATTTCCAGACGACAACCGGGCTGTGCCTGACGCACCACTAAAAGATAACACTTTTGGTTACCGCGCTCGGCTGCTGACCCGAAAGGCGAGGGTTGGATCCCGGTCGTGGACACTGAATTTTGATCAAGGCGAAATTTTGGAAGCCCGTCTGCTTTGCGGTGTCAGGGCACGTTAAATTGGTATAAAGTTTTTGCGAGGTAGTTGGATCGTTGCAGAAACGGTTACTACTGCGTGAATGGCACAGGACAGGAGAACGCGAATACACAGACGACAACTGAGGCGCAAACATCTAACTGTTTCTTCTAGACCGAAAAGCAAACGCTATATATGGGATGAAGCTATGCGCATAACCATCACTGTCAATCATACAAGGCCTGATTAAAATCTAGACCACGTCGGTCAAAGATTGCGTTGCAGAAAGGCCAATAAACCAAAGAGCATTCAGTCAGCACGTCCGCAGAAGCTCCCTGTCAAGAAAACGACTAGAAACTAGTAAGGAACCTAACAATCAGCCAGAGTAAAGAGCATGAGAAATACTCCAAGTGGGAATGCAGTTGTCCCTACTGACAACAAGAGTAAAAACGTATAAGAAGGCGATAAAAACATGGCGTGACATATGGAAAAACCGGCAAGAGAGCATGGAAACAACAAACAACAAGACTAAAGTTGAAAATTAGAACCATATAAAAAAGTGGGGAATGAAAAAACAACCACGACATGGAAGGCAACGAAGACTAAGTGTAAACGTTAACATAAAACCAGAAAGAGCTTCACTTACGGCATTGAAGTACATCTAAGGACGCAAGTGAAACAATCATAGGTGGCCTTCTAAAAACGCGGTTTCGCACAGTGAAAGCAAAATAGACGGAGTGCTGACACATTTTTCACCATTTTTTACGATGTGAAAAGCTTCGACGACCTCCTTTTGTGTCTTTACTCCTGACCACTTCTTTTTTGTTTAAGTCATGATATAAGACGGAAACCGAGGTCGTCGAGGCTTTTAAAATCGTAAAAAATGGTGACAAATGTGCCAGACATCCGCCTATTTCGCTTTCATTGAGCGAAATCACGTTTTTAGAAGGCCACCTGTAATTTTTTCACCTGTGCCTTTAAGATGTACTTCAAGCCCGGAAATGTAGTTTTATCTGGTTTCATGTTCACCTTTCTAGCTGTTCTTCCTTGCCCTCCATGTCATGGTTGTTTTTCCATACCCAATTCTTTTATCTGCTTTTAATTTTCACCTTTACTCTAAAATGGTGGGAAACAGTGTTAGTAGATATACGTGTTCTCACCTGACGTTCACAGAGAACATACAAAGCGTTATTTGTAAGAATACCGAACAGCACCTGAGAAGCAATCACTTCATACTCTCTCTGGAGATAAGGTGAAACACGTGCAAGCGCAAAATAGGTATCGCAAGAGTTACGAACTGGGACAGGTGGAGAGAGGACCAATCGTTTACTGCAAACCCTATTATCGACCTAGAGGAATGGGTTAAGGATAAGTGCACACTTTGAAAGCCTTTACGAAAGAGGTCTGCACGACAGGAGATTGTCCAGCGGTCGATGCGCACCTTCTATATTTATAGGATGCGAGGCACTCGTTGACAAAAAGGTGGCGAAGACACCGGCTTAACCGCAAAGTAAAATAAATAGAGAAGATAAACAAAAAGGCACAATCCTATGTCATATCTATAACTAGACACAACTGGAATTCGCTCTGCGATGGTATTCAGGGGAAGCGAGGAATCTCAAAGACATGGAAGCTCCTACGTGTCCTAATCGACCCCGGCAGCAGCAAGGCGGCCACTAAAGACAGGCTCACGAAGATCGTTCACACCACCCCGGGTACGAACACATAGTTGATGGAAAAGCTCAAGACGAGGTATCTGTGAAAGGACCAAGATGTGGAACACCCGGAGTATTCTGGGCTGCCGAATCCCAAGCTGGATCTCCCACTCACAAAAGAAGAAATCAAAGCAGAAATCACGGCCATGGGAAAAAATGCCGCTCCGGGTCCAGATCAAATAACAGCGAAGCTCTTAATTAACCTCAGTGATGACACCATCACCTCGCTGGTGGAGTGCTTAAACGAGCAGCATTGGGCTGCAGGAACGTTAACAATATCCTGGAAGACAGCCGAGGTTCGGTTCATTCCGAAGCCGAGCAAACCCCTTAAACTGGATAATCTAAGACCGATATCACTGACCTCGTGTTTGGGGAAGCTCATAGAGAGGGTCATCAACACGAGACTGAGTGGATACTTAGAAAATAACAACCTCCCACCTAACACTCAATTCGGCTTTCGCCCTCACCTATTGACACAGGACGCCTTCTTGTACTTGTACAAAGACCTCCTTGAGGCACCTCCCAGGTCACAGAGAAGGACCATCCTGGCACTTCATTTGAAAGTAGTGTTCGAGAACCTTCTACATAAAAATGGCCTGCAAAGTCTCGTCGATACTAACTGTTGCGCAATAACCTCCAACTATATCAAAAACGTCTTCTCAGCCAGGCAAGCCGCTATAAACTTCGCTGGAATAAAGTCAGATCCTATCACTCTAGGCCCGAGAGGAACTCCGCAAGAGGCATAACTGTCACCCCTCTTGTTCAATTTGGCTATGAAAGATCTACCAGGCCTTCTTTCCGAAATCCCCGGCATCAAGCACACATTGTATGCGAGATGATATCACTGTCTGGTGCAACTCGAGGAGTGACGCCGAAAGCGAGAAGCGTCTTCAAGCAGCAGCCGACACGGTGGACCGGTACGCCAGGGAGAGAGGCCTCCAGTGTGCGCCGGAAAAGTCCCAGTTGCTCATCCTGAAGAACCCGAGGACACCCCTAGCACAGGACATCACGGTGTATATAGAGAACCACCCAGTACAGAGACCCACGGAGATCAAGATCCCAGGGCAGAATATCCCGCAGGAGCGCCAGAACACCACAGCTATAAAGAAGCTTACAACATCCACAAAGCAAATCCTCCGGATGATACATCGTATCAGAAATAAACACCACGGCATGGAGGAAAGGGACACCATCCGCTTAGTGCATGATTTCGTGATCTCTCGGATTATGTACGAGACGGCACTCCTTAACTTCTCTCGATCAGAAATTGAAAAGTCGGAGACACTGAGCAGGAAAGCCTACAAGACGGCACTGGGGCTATCGAACTCCACGCCAACGGCAAAGTTCATGGCTCTAGGACTACATAATACCCTCAAAGAGATGTGGGAAGCACAACGGCTCTCACAACTCAACAGGCTCGCACTCACAAAACCCGGCAAAGAACTGCTCGAGAAGATCCATGTTAATCAGCCTTATACAATAGACCAAAGGGAAGAGTTCCCATGCGATGTGACAAGACGCATTAACGTGCACCCCATTCTGCGGAATATGCATCCCGCTTATAACATCGAGAGGAGGAAAGCAAGTGGGGCAGCCTTGCAGAAGAAATGGGACAAGCAAACTAACACCCTACACGGGGACGCAGCCTGACCTAAGAATGGAGTCATGAGTGCTGTGGTCTCAACGCCTTCAGGATCGATGGTGAACTGCTTCTCGATGAAAACCTCTAACCCCACTCACGCAGAGGAGGTAGCTATTGCATTAGCTGTAGCATCTATCCCCAACGCCGTTGTGCTCACTGATTCCCAGAACGCCTGTCGCAACTTCAATAACGGATTAATTCACAGGTCATGGTTGTCATCGCTGACTAAGCATCCAACTAACCAAGCCTCAGTCATCTGGTTTCCCGGTCACCTGGAACTACCAGGAGGACAAAAAGCTGCTCACAGGCATGCCCGAGCTCTTCTATACCGGGCATCTCCCCCTGATGATCATGAATGGTACCGCGTCCTAATAGGTTTACCAGTGTATGCTGACAATCTCGCGCCATACAGAACATCCTGAAAGGAGTACCAACACCCTTAGGAGACTACAAACCAACGGATACCACACTCCAGCTAAGTTTCACCAGTGGTACCCAACACTATATTCCCTGCAGTGCCCACACTCTGGAGAGGCAGACAACCTCTACCACGTGGTGTGGGCATGCCAATTTAATCCCTTAGTTGACCCCATTCCAAACACCTCCGAGGAGCAGTGGGAGGCTATTCTGCTCAGCGATGAACCTCACCGTCAGCACTGGCTGGTGAGGAGTGCCAGAGCAGCAACAACATGCCAGTGCACTACCGGACTACCGGCCCACCCACATGTTCCAAGAATATTGAGCAAATAAAGATGTTTTCAATCAAAAAATCAATCAATAAATCAATCAATCAAACACCTTTACTCTTGCTCTTTGTTGTTTCCATGCTGTCATGCCGGTTTTTCCATTAGTGACACCATGTTTTTATCTCCTTTCCATACTTTTTTACTCTTCTTGTCTGTAGGGACAACTGCACTGTCACTTCGAGTATTTCTCATGTTCTTTGCTCTAGCTGATTGTTAGGTTCTTTACTATTTTGTAATCATTTTCTTGACGAGCAGTTTCCCGGGACATGCTGCCTGAATACTCTCTGGTTTATTGGCTTGTCTGCAACGCAAATTTTGATCAATGT
Organism: Amblyomma mixtum; assembly: GCF_055824585.1. Classification (NCBI taxonomy): domain Eukaryota; kingdom Metazoa; phylum Arthropoda; class Arachnida; order Ixodida; family Ixodidae; genus Amblyomma; species Amblyomma mixtum. The sequence goes on along the minus strand of NC_143021.1, from coordinate 152,361,326 downwards.
GGTCTAGATTTTAATCACGCTTTGTGTGACTGACAGTGCTGGTTATGCTTGTAAGTTCACCCCATATATAGCGTGCTTTTCGGTCTCGAATAAACAGTTAGAAGTCTGCGCCTGTGTTGTCTTCTGTGTTTCCTTGTTCTCCTGTCCTGTCCCAATTGTGCAGTACTACTCTTTTCCACAATAAAAAACCCGAGGTTGTCGAAATTTCCGGAGCCGTTCACTACAGCGTCCTTACAGTCGTTAAATACCAACCAACCAATCTTTTGCAACCCGTATAAACTAGCTAAGTAGAGTGCATTCATAGCAGCGCGAAACAAACCCAACTAGGGTAAAGGCGGTTTTTCAGTCCGATACTTATTGTTTTGAGAAGAGGACTTACCTACGAGACAGCAAGTGTGTAGTCTCTCAATGGCCAGGCTTACACAGGGTGTTTCACCTAACACTTTACACAACTTTTAAAAGAAGGCTTTTTGAGTTAGCAGGGCAACTTTTTTGGCATAGCATTGTCAGCATTGTAGAATATTAAAGTAAAGCTAAGGTGTGCTAATTAAGAGAATTGTTAAAAAATATTGAATTGTCAACAACATTTTGTCTGTTACTGTTAGGCTCCCTAATTATTAAGAGGTATGAAGCCTACCGTAATAAATACCCAAAACAGTTTTCAGAATTTTGAAATTGGGGTTACCTTCGGCGCGGTGACAGAGTAAATTTTGGCTAAATCGCGCCAAAATGCATGAGCTTTCTAGAAGCTTGCATGGAAAGCAGCCTCTCCAGTGCACGTGTCACGGTGATAAAGACAAAATGTGTTGGGCCCAAGCGCCTACGGTAGCATTTTCAAAACTCTAAAAGCTGATATGGATGTTAATTACAGTGGGCTGCACCACTATCAATAACTGAGGAGCCTAACAGTAATAGATAAACAGTTAGCTATTCAATAATTCTCCCAAGCACAGCATGTAATCGGCCAAATCATGGAAACGTATTGACAATGTATTGGGAACGGACATTGCTAGAGAGGACCAGGGTGAAAATAACCCATCTGCAATATTCGGGTAATTGCCTTTGCTTCCTGGGGTCTAGCGTCCTCATAAAGCAGTGTAGCCTTACCAGAAAAAAGCAGAAATGTGCTAAATTCTCGGCTGGTTAACTGATACTGAATAGGTAAGTATTCACACATTTTCTGTATTCTCCGTACTTGGTGAAAGACATGCAGTGCAGCTTGAGTAACACCTACATAATTTTTTTTAGGAATTCTAAGAAGCCGTTATCGTGAGAACTGCTTGCAAACAAATTTGATCTGTAGTGCATCAAACTACATGCCGTTTAGAAAAGCTTGCTAGCAAAACAACTCCGCTGTGCGCGCTACTCGTCAAGACTCCCTGAATTTTCGCCTCAATTTCTTGCTCAAGAATGCAACTGGTGCCTGTTGCTGCATCAACGAACTGTTTGAGATCTCAAACTTTGGAGGTCGGTACTTCATTTTGCGATATGGGTCTCATACACCTCACCAAACTCGCCGTCCGAGTAAAAAACAACCCCCACCTTCTGGGTTATTGTTACGTACGACTGCAGCCTGTTCTCATGCACCCGTTTCCTTCGTCAGTGTCAATCACATGGCTGTTATCTCGCTTCGTCTCCTTTATAAAAGCTGGTCCCCGCAACTTTGGCTGAAATTTACCTACTTGGCCACTTTCAAGTCTGATCGCTTTATCCCCCTATCTGAAATCTTTTGGTCTCGTTAGCTGTGTTATTGGCACCCGGTCTCTAACTGTTGAATGCGAAAACGATTGGCACATGTGACAGCTGCAGCAGTGGTTCTTCACGTCCATTACCATTGTTGGCCAATAGAATGCACTTCTAATCCTCTGCTTGGTTTTCTTTTCCGAGAAAGGCTCACCGCTTGGTCTGTCATATGCTAGTTCGAGCATGCAACGCGTTCGAGATTCTGGAGCACTAGCAGTTTGTACATCTTCCCATCAATCTTTTCTTCATGCCAAAGTTATTCATCATGTACAGCCATCCCGTCGCTACCCTCCCCTGCCTGTCTCCATGCATCTGGCAACGATATATCGTCTCGCTGTTCCACCTTAAAATCTTGAGCCCTCGATGTAGTTTCTGACGCTGCTCGTTCCTGACCTATTGCAAAAGATGAGGCAACTATCGGCTCCGCATTATCACCCTCCTCGAACTCGAGTGTGGCCTCTGTTTTGTCCTCATCCACCCCGTGTGTAGAGCTCACCTCTCGCTCAAAAGCTGCCCTCTCTTCTGCATCTGCCACCTGCTGCGTTTGGGTTCTTTGAAGCAGTGAATGAGTTTCGGGTGTCAGCAAAGCACCTACACCTTCGGCTAGCTGTGCGGTTACAGCGCAAAGCAGTGGCAACTGCCTATTGACTGTTTTTCCTTCCGGGACTAACGACATAGGTGCATACATTAGGTCTGCATCCACTACCTGTCCAAAAGAACCTCCCAGTTTTATTTTACCGCATCAGTCATCCCGACACGATGCGGGTACCGTCGCTGCCGTCAATAATGTAATCTCTGCCCGTGAGTCCACACAAGTTTCTGTCCGGCTATCTCCAATTTGCAGCTTTACCCAAGCGAGGCAATCTCCATCAACCACTTGATCGGATTCTCTCTTCCTTTTCGGTCCAGAGTCCAGTTTATCGGGGACAAGCCTTTCCGCTCGAGCATTTAGCTTGCTCGTGTCCCTTGTGGAATCTGTTGCGTCCGGCTTTTGCTGTGCATTTTGGTTATGAATAGAGATGTGCCCATATTTCTTGCACCGAAAGCATTTCAGACCTATATGTCAATTTTTTTCACCAGCAGTAGGGCTTACAGTTGGCGGCTCCTTTTTCCGTTTCTCCCCAACTTCCAGCGGTTGTGTGGAACCTTCGAAACGCACCCGCGGGTTGCCTACCCGTCGGCTTTCCTCAAGCGTTTCCGCTAATCCGGCTATTTCATCACCCGCGAGCCACGCTGCTTCTCATTTTCCATGACATAGGTCCTGACTTCAATTGGCAGCACTTGTTTGAAACGATCTGCTATCATCAAATCTCTCAAATCCTCCAAACTTTCAACCTCTCAGCTATTAACATAGTACGTGGTCGAGCGTGGTCGCTACTTGATGTCTTGAGTGACCTTGCTCTTTGCGTACTACCGTAAACAACCTCTTGCACTCATTTGGAGTAATTCTGAGCTCTTTCAAAACTCTCCCTTTAAGCTTCTTGTATGGCATAACTCTTCCATCTGACTGAATGGCTATAAACGCCCTCATTTTCTCTGTCAGTAATGGCAATATAATAGCCCCACGAATTTCTTCCGGAATTTTGAAGGTCTCCATCATTGCCTCAACACTTTGGACCATGCGGGCACCATTGGATATTTTTCTCGCATCGACGACAGCACCGCTTTCAATTCTTTGCATAACCGCCCTGCTTTGGAGCTGATATCTCTACATGTTGCGAATCCGCCAGTGGCTGACGTTGCATCTGACTTAGTTTTATTTTTCCAGCTCAATTTGGAGCTTTAACTTCCCAATTACACACAGTTGAGCCTTATCCTCCCTTTCTACCAGCAACGCTTGTGTCATATTTCCTAGTGCCTGCTCTGTCGCTGGCATTGGCTCTGCTGGCACAGTTTACTCGTTACGCTCTGGACCATGCCCTGCGGCATCCATCTCTCTATTAGTATATATATTTAGCTGCAGTGTGCAATCACTACACAACAATAAAGCATGGTGCTGGGCTAGTTGGTAATTAATATTTTGTAGGAAGACTGCGCAAAAAAACGACAACCACAGGGGAGGACAAGACACAAAAAACGCTTCTTTTGTGTCTTGTCCTCCGCTGTCGTTGTCGCTTTTTTGGGCTCTCTTCCTACCAAGTAAGAATCACTACACAGACATGGAAACTTCATAGAAAGCAGAAAGGTGTCCTAAATCTTTCGACGCTGCGTTGACCGCACTGCTGTAGCACTCGGGTCGATGACAGTATGCTCCAGGGAAGGTAGCCACGCTTGAGTTGACCCTGGTCCCTCAGTAACTCACCGCCTTGGAACTTGCTCGACCTGGTCGCCTGGTTCTTGCTCTGCACTTCCGATGTGGACGCCTGGTTCCTTTAAGCAGCTTGCTGTCTCGAACCACCGAAGGCTTGTCTTCGCCCGACTCTGTCAGCTTCTCGCTGACTTAAGCCTCCCACGTCCTCTCGAACTCGACCAGTGATCTTGAAGTTTCTGGACATCTGTTTCTTGACGCAAGTTCACGTTTACTCCTATAGGCAGAACTGCTCTATAGCTTGTCCAGCGAATTTTTCTCTTTATCTTCCGTCAAATGCCTCGAGTAGAAAGTCATTGCGACCCTGTCACGACTGCGCCAGTTGAGCTTCCTCTTCAAGTGGCGACGTGAGGAAATACTTGTTGATGATGAAATCAGGATTCTTGACGGATTGCTGGTTCGGACTCGCAAACATTCATATTGATACATGCCTTCCTTAGAAGATGAGGAAGAACGCAACGGGCCATTGGAGAAAGACGAAGTGACTCTGCTCCGTCTCGTGCTGACCTGACTGGCTGCCGGTGTTCCTCGGCGCAGGAGACTTCTTTGTAACGTTACGTTACAAATCTGGTGGAGGCAGTGCCGGGTACGCTTCCAGCGCATAATCTACCTCTCACTACGGAGCTTACTCCGGTACATCAGCGCCTCGGCCGCCGCCTACGTGGAGAGCCCCCGGAATTTGGACCCCTTCCGGCCGCTACCAGGTCGACGCAGCCTCGGGCCCCTGTAACACCTGCGGCAATGACATCTGAGAGTAGGCTTCCCGCAAACATCCTCTGCCATCAGCCGCGAACACCACCGTCTTTTCATGGAGACGTGTTCGAGGACGCCGAGGACTGGCTTGAGGCCTTCGAGCGTGTGGCACGTTATAACGGGTGGACCGATGAGCGTAAGCTCCACAACGTCTACTTTGCTCTTGAAGAGTCGGCGCGGACATGGTTTGAAAACCATGAGGCTTCCTTTCCATCCTGGGAAGCCTTCTGTCGTGACTTGAAGACCACTTTTCCAAGCGCCGACCGCCGGGAGCGAGCAGAAGCTGCGCTGCACTCGCGGAACCAGCGCCAAAACGAGAGCGTGCGCATGTTTTATGAAGACATGACGCGTCTTTTCAAGCGCGCAGACCCACAGATGCCAGAAGACAAGAAGCTGCGCCACCTGATGCGAGGCGTGAAGCAAGAACTTTTCGCAGGACTAGTGCGCAGCCCACCGCGCACTGTTGCGGAGTTCCTCAGTGAGGCTACCACCATGGAGACGACGCTGCAACACCGGGCTCGTCAATACAATCGCGACGTGAACATCATTGGGTCCGACGCACTACCTATGCAGGGCGGAAGCGATATGGATGCACTACGCAACCTCGTCCGTGCTGTCGTGCGAGAAGAACTGCAAGCACTCCGGATGCCTTGCAACACGCCGTCCTTTCCATCACTAGCTGAAGTCGTCCGGGACGAGGTGCGTATGGCAGCTGAGCGAGTTCCTGACGTTTCCTACCAGCTCGACGCGAGACCCACCTACGCGTCCGTCCTACGTAGGGCTCCCACGCAAGACAACAGTATCAATACCGCAGCTCCAGCAATGGAGCCGCAGGGTCCTCCTCGCTACACCCCTGCGCCAACCTATCAGCGACCCCGTAAGAGTCAAGTATGGCGGGCCCGCGACCGTCGGCCCCTCTGCTTCCATTGCGGTGAAGCAGGTCACCTCTACCGGGCGTGCCCGTACCGCCGCGTCGGCTTGCGCGGTTTCGCACCGGACGACCCCTGCCCTCAAAATGGCGAGCGGCCTACTGAAATCGAAAGCCACCTTGCTGCGCAACAGCATCCTGTTACGTCCGGCTACCAAGAACGTCGGTCTACGTCCCCAACAAGTTACCGTTCCTCAAGTCCGAGCTATCCCCGACGCCGACGCTCTCCCAGCCCTCGCCGGGAAAACTAATGTCAGCGGCCTTCGGAGGCAGGGTCGCTGATGTCGCGAAATGTGAAGATCCTCCGTCCGCGTCACGCCGGCTCGACGAGATTTCGCTGGGGTCAGGTAGCAACAGCATCCGACGGGCTACCTTCGACCGATACGACGACATTCCGCTTGGGACAGGTGGCGACAGCATCCGACACACTACCTCCGATTTGCGCGTAAAGATTGATGGAGCCGATGTAACGGCGTTACTAGACACCGGTGCAGATTACTCGGTAATGAGCCATGGCCTCGCCCGCGAATTGAAGAAAGTTTTGACGCACTGGTCCGGCCCGAAAATTCGCACGGCGGGAAGTCACTTGATTACCCCTGTAGGCAAGTGCACAGCGCGTGTCGGCATCCGGGGTTTTGTGTATGTCGGAGAATTCGTCGTACTTCGCGAGTGTTCCAAAGACTTGATCCTTGGCCTAGACTTCCTGCAGACTAACGGCGCTGTCATTGATCTGAAAGAAGCGCGTGTGACGTTCTCGACGAAACGGGCCGTGGAGCGCATTGAAATCGAGGATCCGGAACTCAACGTTCTGCGTATTGTCGACGATGATGTGAGGGTGCCAGCACGGTCTAGTGTGCTTGTTCTTGTGCGTCATGACTTGTTTCACGACTACGAGGGCATCGCGGATGGGCACCTCCCGCTACTTCTCGAGAAGGAGATAGCCGTTGCTCGAGGACTCGTTCAACTCCATAACGGTTGTGCTACTGTCCTCCTGACGAATTTTGCTAAGGAGATGCGGCACCTCGCCAAGGAAACGGCTGTTGCCTTCCTTCACGACGTTACTGCCTCGCCTCGTTTATGCACCGCCGGGGCCAACCCTCAAGAGGAGGCTACATCTTGCCGTCTCCTTCAAACCGTTAAAATTAGCCCGGACTTGACGCCCGATCAAAGGAATCTTCTTTCGGCTCTTCTGACTGATTTCGCAGACTGCTTCGCCACTGGCTCCAAGGTCGGTCGTACTCCTGTCGCCAAGCACCGCATCATAACCGATGAGGCCACGTTACCGGTATGCCAACGCCCGTACCGGGTTTCTCCTAAGGAACGTGAAGCCATTCAAACGCAAGTGAATGAGATGCTTGCGGACGACGTAATCCAGCCTTCGACGAGCCCATGGGCGTCGCCAGTAGTCCTCGTCAAGAAGAAAGATGGCACCCTGAGATTCTGTGTCGATTACCGGAAACTAAACAACGTGACCAAAAAGGACGTCTATCCGCTCCCCAGGATTGATGATGCCCTCGACCGTCTACGCGATGCCAGGTACTTCTCCTCATTAGACCTCAAAAGCGGATACTGGCAAATCGAGGTGGATCAGAGAGACCGAGAGAAGACTGCATTTGTGACGCCCGACGGCCTATACGAGTTTAAGGTGCTTCCGTTTGGTCTTTGCTCTGCGCCGGCCACGTTCCAACGTATGATGGACACGGTTTTATCAGGTCTGAAGTGGCAGTCGTGCTTAGTGTACTTAGATGATGTCGTCGTTTTCTCGCCTACTTTCGAGCAACACCTGGACCGGTTGCGCATTGTGCTTCAAGCACTCAAAGGCGCACAACTAACGATCAAGCCGGAGAAATGCCATTTCGCTTTCAAAGAACTTCGCTTTCTCGGCCATGTTGTCAGTGCACAGGGCGTTCTCCCTGATCCCGACAAGACTACCGCAGTGTCAAGTTTTCCACGTCCCAGCGATAAAAAGGCACTTCGGCGATTTCTGGGCCTTTGCTCTTACTACCGACGCTTCGTCCAAGATTTCTCCAAGATAGCTGAACCATTGACAGCACTAACCAGAGAAGACATACCCTTCCTGTGGGGAGGCGATCAAGAACAAGCTTTCCATGAGCTCCGAAGCCGCCTCCACAGGCCCCCCATACTCGCCCATTTCGATGAAAACGCAGCAACTGACGTCCACACTGATGCCAGCAACGTTGGCCTTGGGGCTGTACTTATACAGTGGCAAGATGGCGTAGAACGAGTTATAGCTTACGCGAGTCGAACACTATCCCGATCGGAGGCGAACTATTCAACGACCGAGAAGGAGTGTCTTGCGGTAATCCGGGCCATAAGCAAGTTTCGACCATACCTGTATGGACGACCCTTCCGTATTGTCAGCGACCATCATTCGCTGTGCTGGCTGGCCAGCCTCAAAGACCCGTCTGGACGCTTGGCTCGATGGAGCCTTCGTCTTCAAGAGTATGATGTTACCGTTGTTTATAAGTCGGGACTTAAACACCAAGACGCAGATTGCTTATCACGCGCGCCCTTAGACTCCGCTGCAGTGGAAAACGCCGACGATTTTCCCTTCATTGGGGCCATTACTCAATCCCATATGGCTGACCTTCAACGCAAGGACCAGGAGCTGGCGCCGCTCATCGAGTATCTAGAAGGCCGCGGTGGTCGGGTACCGCCTGTTTTTCGTCGTGGCTTGCAGTCATACACTTTACGAAGTGGGGTTCTCTACAAGCGCAATTTTGAAAGATCACAAGAGACATTTCTGCTCGTAGTACCTATGGACCTACGGCCTGACATCTTGAGCGCTTGTCACGACGAACCATCCGCCGGCCACTTGGGAGTTAGTCGCACGTTTGCCAGAATTCGGGCGAAGTATTATTGGCCGAAATTATTACCTTCAGTACGATCCTATGTTAAAACCTGCCGTGACTGTCAACGTCGAAAATCTCCCCCCATGAAACCAGCCGGATTTCTTCAACCTATTGCTCCACCGAAAACTCCTTTCCAACAAGTGGGAATGGATCTTCTTGGCCCTTTTCCAAAGTCCACTAATGGAAAGCGTTGGATTGTTGTCGCGACGGATTACCTGACCCGGTATTCTGAGACCGCGTCGCTCACAAATGGAACTGTCACCGAAGTCGCCGCATTCTTTGTTCACGACGTCGTATTGCGCCATGGCGCGCCGGCTATTATTATTACCGACCGTGGGGCAGCTTTTACGGCCCGCCTGACTAAGGCAGTGCTGAATCTTACACACACTAGCCATAGACGGGCCACGGCGTACCACCCGCAGACTAACGGCCTGGTGGAACGGCTAAACAGAACTCTGGCCGACATGCTGTCCATGTACGTGGATATAGAGCATAAGACCTGGGATCAAATTCTCCCATACGCCACGTTCGCATACAATACGGCACTTCAAGAGACGACGCGGATTACTCCCTTCGAGCTTGTCTTCGGCCGCCGAGTGACCACTCCCCTGGATACGATGTTGCCCGTATACCCCGACTGCGAAAGTGAACTTGATGTGGACGTCGCTAGTTTTGCTCAGCGTGCAGAAGAAGCGCGGCAGCTGGCACGGCAGCGCATATACCTACAACAGCAACTAGACGCTGATCGCTACAACCAGGGACGGCGCTTCGTTTCCTACGAGCCTGGAGACTATGTATGGATTTGGACACCCGTTCGCCATCGCGGACTGTCTGAAAAATTACTGCGCCGGTACTTCGGGCCATACCGTGTCCTCCGCCGCATCAGTGACGTTACTTACGAAGTAGAATCTGCCACCCGAGACCCCTCAAGCCGCAGACGACGCACGCTCACTGACGTTGTACACGTCGTCCGAATGAAACCCTACCACAGCCGCCCTGCTGACCGATCTGGAGACTGATAGTGCCCCGTTTTGTGTTGTGCTCCTCCTGTACCAACCTAGCCCACTATCTGTCAGCCCGTAGCTCACCAGTATGCTCCTAGTCGGCCGCATCGAGGCGATGCTGCAAACAAGGGGGGCAATAATACATGCCTTCCTTAGAAGATGAGGAAGAACGCAACGGGCCATTGGAGAAAGACGAAGTGACTCTGCTCCGTCTCGTGCTGACCTGACTGGCTGCCGGTGTTCCTCGGCGCAGGAGACTTCTTTGTAACGTTACGTTACAATATTACCGACGGCAGGAAAGAAAGGTTAACTATTTATTTACACATAAATGAACAAGAAGAAACAAGCAAGCAGAAAACTATTTACAGCATGACTGAACCATTGATTAGACGAAATCAACCCCCGCTTTACCCAGAGCGCTTAGATTTAAGCCCTCTGTCTCCACCCTTAGTGGGGACAGCAACCATTCGTAAGTCAGGGGCCACTTCTCACCAATCGATGGTTAGGGAAACGAAAATAAGTTTCTCTCGGCTAATCAAAGGCTGAGGAAAGGATATCGGCGAACCGAATTCTTGGGAAAGGAGGGCTACCTAGCACACATACAAACAAAACTGAATTCACTGCATTCCGAACTTCGGCCTTTCTCTACGTTTCTTTTCCGCACACGTGCATACGGGACACATGTTTGGCCCGGAAACAATCACTTAAGGTTCTCCAGAAAAAAAAAAGAAGAAAGATTTCGTTGAGGGGTCAAGCGCCCAGTGGCAACTACAGCCTAACCAGGGGCGTCATCTGAATGCCCAAACCTCAAACGACCTATTGGCGCCGCATCACGCACCGATCAGCAACCGTACGCCTGCGTCCTCACAATAAATAAGTACATGAGCATAGCCAATGACTGACATGTAGGAAAATGATAAGGCTAAAAAGAAAACATCCTTTATCCACAAAAAGACGACTCCAGGCATTCAAACTCTGCACACTGCACAAAGCTGCCTGCTGGGGAGATATTTGTGGTAGGAAGGCAAGACGGAGACGGAACGAGCGCTCTGGCGGCGGTGCCGTCGGCAACAACAGAGCAGCCATCGAGCCTCTGTCGTTCGTCCGCGGTTCCACGAATTTGGTAACCCTTCGGCCGGGGACACGTGCACATGTCAAAGTAGCTAGCTCGCGCCATACACTCTATGCTAGAGACTGAATGACGCATGAGACAGTTGAGCGAACTTCACATTTACTTTATTCGGTACGATGCAGCGCACTGCAAATTGCTTGACTTTGGTTCATCCTAACACAAAGAAGGATTCAGTATTAATAGTTAACGTCAACTGCCCAGCGCGTCACTATCTTCCTCGTTGCTGTTGCTTTCGTTGACATCTGAAGTCTTCTGTAGCACAAGTCGAATTGAATGTAGGAAATAAAGCCCCCACCACCAGATATGCGTTTGTAGCAGCTCCTCCATGAAAAAGATCTTTTTTTTTCATGACATCGCCGCCACTGGCTATCTGCATGTGTGAAAGCTTAATGAAATGAGTCTTGTCAGGCTTAAAATAGGCTCTAGAAGGCATGAAACACGTTTTTTCTTGGGCAACTACGGTCCTCTAGTTTTGAAAACATGAAGATAAGCAACTGGCCAGTGTAGTTCGTCCTGAGCGATGTCGAGCCAATATAGCAATACCGCAATTACGAGCCGCACGAGTGTGATTCGTCATTGTCGGTATTGGTACAATCTCCGACGACGACTACAGCTCCGAGTTGGCGTTTAAAGGTTTAGTCAGCTACCGTGCAAATGAGTGCCTTCATAATTTCTATCAGCACAATTTTTGTTACTCATGGACCTGTTGATTTTCATAGCAGGATTAAAAGTAAGCTGGCTCCTATCGCTTCGATTCAGTTAGCAATAACTATATATTTCCTCAAATCTCATTATTTCTTGACGTCTGTACTAGTAAAAACACCGTAGTACAGGCGTTTAATAAAATTCGCTCAAAGGTGCCACCACGCTGTCGGTCCGTAGAAAAGAAATTCAGATCAGAAAGACAATTTCAAGTCGTTAACGTGCGTTGGTGAGCGATAGAATATTAAAACTTTGTATAGGTGCTATCGCTCTGGAAACTTCAGCACTAGCCGTGACAACGCAAAAGAAATTCCTATTTTGTAATCGGGATTCAGAAAGCAAAGTGGTGAAATTGGGTTCTCAAAGGTTGCAATGTTGACGTAGCTTAGGTAGGAAAATGCCCCACATATAGGTTGCAGTTCATGCATGAGGTCACTTCGCAGTGCGGTTTGTTTACTACAATTTAATACAACAAGCAGGTTTTATTATGTTGAAAGACTAGAACGTTATCAAGGTAATTGTAGCAACCTCAAGAAGTGATTCTACAAGAAGAAGAAAAAGTTTACTCCATTAAGTTCACTGTCACTTTCACAGTACTGACATCGACAACTATTTCAATCATGCCCAAGTTTAGAAAACAATCTTCCTGCACATTCGCTGTTTTCTATGCCCAATATGGGAATCATCATGTTTTTTTTTTCATGTTTGATTCTGAAGATTTTGACGCTTGAGCTGGTGCAATTTGTTTGCACATCGAAGCAAGATTTTGTTATTGCATTCAGTTGCAACTGCAACATTATTCCTGCCGACTAGGTCAGAGGACATTCAAGGCGGAAAGTAGGATGAGTGCGTAGATATAACGTTAATCAAAGTCTGTACTGGAGATTTGTCGGTGCCCTGTTTTCTCTGGCGCGGCTCCAAAGGCGCGCGTGACCAGTCGTGTGCGGCATCGGTAGCGGATTAGGAATGGGCTACAACTGCCACCGCACTTTCAACTAACCCACCGTGCATTGTTCCAACATGCTAAATGCAAAACAGAACAATGGAGTGCCAGCAGCTTCAGCCTACAAGTCAGTATTTGTGGTTGATGTAGCAGATGGATTACAGAAAAGCTCTGGTACCTTGCTTAAATACTGAATGATAAAGGCCACAAGCTGGCTTTCACCGCGCGAGGCGGATTTAGCGTTGGTTGACGGCGGAACAAATCACTGGCCGGTGAACACAACTCTTCGGTTCAAGACCCTTTTTCCAAGTATCTGACTCCACAAGAGCCGAGCAGCAGCCCGGGAGAAATCTACTATTTATTAGAAAACCTTCGGGTACTCGGTAGCCTTGGGGATCGAGCCGAGCACCTCCCGAATGCTAGGCGAATCCTCTGCCAGAAGTTAATCGCTTCCGTTAAATTGAAAATAAGGGTATGACTGTTATTCCTCTGTTTCGTGCGGCTAGGAACCGCTTGTCCCTCCATGTAGGTTGTAAGGTGCTGGGAGACCCGCACATATTCAAGAGGATAGAGTCTCGTTTGGTAGCGGAATTAACGAGAAAAATCGCTCCACGAAGAAAGAATGGTCATCCACTACCATCCGCTGAATGAAAAAAGTGCTCTCAAAGTGTCGATCTTCTATTTTTACCTACCGTATTTTTTACCTACGAATAAACTCTGCCCTGCAAAGATAATCATAATTATCGCTATAACTATAAGTAACGAAACTTTTTCGACGCACACAGACCACCGGAGATCTTAAACGCAGCGTCCAAATAAGGCTATTCTTGTGCACGTGCAACATTCTTACCCAAGAAAAATTTTAATCTATGTAAAATGTACCCGAAATCTGAACGGATGATGTAGTCTTTAATGTTATGCATGAAGAGAACTTACCCACGTGACCATGTTATGAGCACCTTTCCATATTTCCTGATACACATCTTATTGTACGAGCTGCGCAGCTTGCTCTTTCTTGCTAGTGGCTTATTTCACCAGGTGCCCCTAAATGTTGTCGTTGAGTGGGTTAGGCTGGATTTGTGCAGAAAAATTGTTGTACTGGTGAGGATTAGGGGCAGAATGAGGTGTATTATTTATAATTGGAGTGAGAGCTGAACTGAGTTGCGCTCAGCTGAATTTAACGACTTTGCTACCCGCCTTGGTGCTGAAGAGAAATTAACAAAGTTGCTGAAAAGAGAGGCAAGCCATCTTGGGAAGCAAATGTGATTCGAATTAAGTGTCTCAACTAAACGTTGTACAGAACGGCCACGAAGTACGAAGCCTAAGGCTTCACCTGGACATTCATGGTATCCCTGAAAATGTAATTTTTCTCGATAAAATAAATGAAGTGTATGCAGCTCTGTCTCGAAACTATAGCTATGAATAGCAGAGGCACAAGACTTCACAGCTATTCGCAGGCTACTGTCGAAAGAAGACAAAACACTTCGCATCATCATTTTTTTTTTACCAGCCAGGACACAGACGCAAATTAAGTGCCAAGAATAGCGATCACTATATTGTCATGTAGTGGTGACGGCAGTCCAGCGAGCAGGAGACAGGGATTCGAGCTTCCAACCCAAACTTTTCGTTCCCCTCACTTGCTCCCACAAAGAACTGAATCACACGGTATCGGCGAAAGCAACAATCATGCTTAGGGGTCGCCGAACCGTATGCCTGCCGCTCTCAGCTGCACAGAATTTAAAGCTGATAGGGAGCTTTCGAAATACACGCGCAAACTTACGACAACAGTGTTGAACAACGCAGAGTCGGCACCGCCTGGGTGCGATCAGTCGTGACAAATCTGGTCGCCTCTTGCATCACAAACAGCGCTTTTGCCGCAAGTCGTCGGCTTGACCGCCTCAAATTCATGTACTATCGCGCTCAATATGAGTTGCAACGCGCGGTCATCGACCGGGGTTCGTTCCGTGGTGTGCCTCCTCCAAACAGTCGCTCGGAATTCTGGGAGAAACTTTTTCCTGAGCGGGGGTGCTGTTGTTTCCTGGAACAGCAGTTTTTCCCTGAATTCCGAGCGTCTGTTTGGAGGAGGCACACCACGGAACGAACCCCGGTCGATGACCGCGCGTTGCAACTCATATTGAGCGCGATAGTACACCTTTGTCAATTCAGCTCGTTTTTCTTCGCTATATAATTATCTCGCATTTTTAAATCCGACCTCTACAAGGAGCCACAATGTCCAAAATATTTCGCTTTTTATCCCCGCACTAACTTCTTTATAAGTATAGCATTATACCTCATGGCACTGAAGTTTGGAATTCCTTAGCAGGCAACATCCTATCGTTACGGCTAGAATAAATCTGAAAAGCGTATTTCTATTGTTGTATGATTGCTTTCTTTACTTAGATTGTATTGTAATTTGTATTGTTTTTTATATTCCATCCCAATCTTGCAATTTCATCGCTAGAGGCTGCAATGTATAAATAAATAACTAACTTGCAAGGGTTGTTTATTTGGGGATTCTAAGGACGACGAAAGCCGCGTCACCAAATAAACCACCCTTACAAGACGAAGCAGCTGTGAAGCAGTGGTGGTCGGCCGTCGGTCAGGCTGAGCAGGTTCTCCTTCGGAGGGATGGCAGTGCGGCTGGGCTGATGCCCACCTTCTTCGCAGTGGCCGCGGGGAGAAAAGGGTCCATCGTGGCGACTTATAGTGCCAACAATACAACCGGCTTCAGCCATTAAAGATTTTTAGCCTCAAGGGCACAGCGGTGAAGATCGGCAGAGGGTTTGAGTGGCTAAATGATGTACTTAGGCGTGGATGTGCGCCCCAGGTTGTGGTAGAGGCCTTGATATTTCAAAACCAGTCTCTTGGAGAGGCCGGGAGCACTGAGAGGAATACACAGCCACACGAGTGAACCGGGTAGAAAGGCCGGTGCAAGCATGCCTTCGTCATGGTTCTGTTTGTGATGCCCCTGAACACCTGTCGTGAGCAACCGTTAGATCTGGCGGCTGAGTTCGGCGTGCTGGGGAAGTTAAGAGACAGTGGTGCATTCAAATGCGGAAGAGCGGAAGTGGAAAACTGTGTTGATGTGAGCGGATGGATGCCGGCCTTAAAGCAGAAAGAGTCTAGAGAAGCCCATGGTTGATTGTGTAGCAGTGTTAGAGTCGTACATTATATAGGGGAGAGCGAGGTCCCTGTTCGTGTGGTTGGCAGCGGCGTACATGGCAAGTATGCCACCAAAGGTGCGATTAAAGCGTTCGGTTAGGCCATATGTTTGTGGATGGTAGACGGCGCAAGTAGTCCGATGAATTGTAGTCACAGTCGGCAAGCAGAGCTTCAGCAATGTCCTACAAGAAGGCGCGTCCTCCGTGACTGAGGAGTTCACGAGGAGCACCGCGCCGGAGAATAAAACGCCGCAGTGTGAACGACGCCACATCGCGAGCTGTACCAGCCGGAAGTGGAGCGGTCTCAGCATAACTGGTCATGTGATTAATCGCAGCAATAAACCTAGTGGTTGACAGGGGTAGTGTACGACAAAGGGCCGCATACATCGATTCCTATTCGGCCGAAGGGGCGAGACGGACAGAGTAGTGGCTGTAGTTCCGCAGCGCTGCGATCAGACTGTTGCTTACGGCGTTGGCAGGCGGGCACGAGCGGTGGTGCTTCAGAATGAAGTTCTACATTCTGCGCCAATTCTATCTGAGACAGATGCGAGTGTGTTACCTGGATGCTTCTGCGTGACTCCATTGCGGATCAATTTACGTCCATCAGAGATGCAGTTCCGCCGATAAATGAGGTTATCGCTAATGGCAAGATGTGAATATTGGCACCGAAGAGCTCGTGGTGCCGGTACCGTAGAAGGAGTGGACATAAAGTTGTGAAGAGAGGGTGTGCATTGATCTTTATGCTCCTCTGAAGGAATGTCGCTGATTATGAGTGAAGGCGCAGTGCCTTCGTGGTTGAAGAGGCTGTCAATCTCGGCCTTTAGCGGGGAACCGGACAAGGCATCAGCGCTCTGATGGTTCTGGACCGACAAGCAGACGACGCGTAAGGTGCATTCTTGGAGGCAGAGAGCCCATAGAGGCAGGCGACTGGAGGGTTCATTAAAGAAGAACGCCAACAAAGAGGATGGTCGTCCGTGACCACGTAAAAAAGACTCAAAGAGAGGTAAGGGCGAAACATGCAGAGTGCCCAAACGATGGGCAAGCACTCTTTATTAGCGACGGAGTAGTTGGACTCCAATTACTCAGGGTCCTGCTGGTTTAAGCAAATATATATTTTTCTAAGCCAGATTTCCATTTAGCGAGCACAGCGTCGAGGCCAGTACCAATGACGTCCGTGTTTTTTTTCCCGTGGGTGCTCGCAGGTCAAAGTGGCACAGGATGGATGTTGCTGTAAGGAGATTGCGCATGGCCGCATGCTGGCGACCAACACGAAAAATCTACGTTGCTGCCAAAAAGCTGAGTTAAAGCGGAAGCAAACCCAGCAAAGTTCCCAATAAAGAGCCGTTATTAGGAACAGAGGCCTAAGCCGCTGCGCAGTTCCTTATTGGAGGTATGTTTGGGAAAAGCAGTCATGGCACAATGTTTAAGGCTGTGGGGACTGATACCCTCCTCTGACAAAACGTTGCCTAAATTGGTTAATTCACGATCAGCAAAGTGCCAATCTTTCAAGTTGAGCTGCACACCGGCGTCCATTCGCTAAACGTCAACTAGGGAACTCAGCTAAAGGTCAAAACTAGGCACCCGTCGATCGAAGCACGTGGTCCCGCAGTGAAGCTTTCGCTTCAAAAAACTATCTACCGGATGTAGCGAAGGTGGCTGTAAATCTAAGTACTATTTGGAAATGCATGAGGCAAATGACGCTCCTTGCGTCTTAAAAGGGATATTTCCTCGAAAGGAAATATCTGGTATGTTTGGATTTAGTCTTCTACCCGTTTGTTGAGTTAGGTGCAGGGCAGTGGCTGATGTGAGGGTGATTATAACCGATTCCAAAATCAGCCATCCGAAACTACAACGCAGGCAGAGTTTCTCTCGAAGCAGTCCAAATTCTCGCTGCTGGTCCGAGAATGTCAGAGATAATTAACCTAATCTGGACTTAGGCCCACGAGGGCCTGCGATAAAGCGAGATAGCGCATACATTGGCCCGAATGCACACACAGTGCGGTGTCGTCGAGGAGAGAGCCATTTCAGGCGAGAGCAGAGCTGAAAGCATACCAAGATATTCTTCGTCATCACAGATTAGGAAGACAGAAACTACCTCGAGCAGGCAACGGCATCAGGAAAAAGGAAGAGGTCATATGGAGAAATTTACAGGCGGGGAGTTTTTCCCAACCTACTAGCACTAAGCGGATGGCACCCGGCGATCCATGACCCGAGGTGTAAACCCTGCAACGAAATTGCAGATACAATCCACATGATGCGGACGTGCCTTGGATACAACGAACGGAAGGGCAATATAGAGTCCTGAGGGGCTTTAGTGGCCAGCCAGAAAGAAGATGACCAAAAGAAAGTCATCCATCTGCCCCTGGACACCGCTGAATAGCGAGAGATCCCAACCTGCGGAACGGGGAGGAATATGACGGTGGTCAGTATTCAACAATTCTTCGCCCTGTGATTCCTTGACGCGTGCACATAATGTTATTTGATCATCATCACCATCTTCTGCACTATTACAGGGCACACCGATGTAAGCACTTGACGCTCCCGCAGCTAACGCTCTTAAGTGAACACTAAGGCAGTGTTGCGGAGAGTTTTTTTATCATAAAAGGGATAATATGGCTGGCTGGTACCTATTGACGTAAAATAAAGCACTGCGCTGTTTGAAAACGCGACAGAAAAGGAGGTGTTGGAGTCTGTCCTGTCTTCAGTCCCGTCTTCCGAAAGCGCCGTTATTTATTGTCGGTCAGTGTTTCTTTCAATGCTTTCAATGTCTTTTTTTCAATTTGTGTTAACTGCGTTACTGCATTACTCGACAGACACATCAAAATCCGCAACAATTCCAACACCTCAGGCCTGACCATGCGGTTTTCATGACATGAATTAGTTTTAGTTCTGAAGAGGAACATCTTGGTAATCGTGTCACAGTACTTTCTCGAGTCTGAACCACACAACACACGCAACCGTTCTAACCCGCCTTTCACTAAGCAAGCATAAAGGAACGCTTTTGGCCACATATACCACACTGCAAAATTGCTGTCCTCAGCTGGTGGACAAAACGCAGCAAAGGCATGAGAAGGAATGGTAGCAGGCCGAAAAGTAAAAAAAAAATGCGAAAAGCTACGATGGATCGCGTGTATTGTTTTATTCATAGGCCTGTGAGATCCCACATGCCGCTGTGAAAACAAATTCAATAAAATTATATAAGACACTCTGAAATTCAGAAGTGCCAGAGAACATAATGGACAAAGAGTAGCTGCTGTGCATGTGCGTCACGAGAATAAAAGCGCACATGTTAAGTGCAATACAAAGGAACACTAGAGAGCCTCTCTTGTATGAGAAGTGACGCTTGTAGTGACCTAAACTCGGCTGAAAAACTGCTCTCAGTTCTTAGAAACGAGACAACGAAACGAAGTGTCTTGCTTCAGTAAATGTTTTTTTGGGCCAGGATCTAACCCTGATGATTGGCTAGAAAAGTAAGGTTTGAGTGTGAGTGGAGAAAATAAAGGTGGTCGGAACTACGTCTTTTTAT
The DNA here is from genome assembly GCF_055824585.1 of Amblyomma mixtum. NCBI lineage: Eukaryota > Metazoa > Arthropoda > Arachnida > Ixodida > Ixodidae > Amblyomma > Amblyomma mixtum. Next base: position 152,342,253 of record NC_143021.1, on the reverse strand, counting down.
TCATTGTTGTCTTGGGAAGACCTTTTCAAGATAAACACTTTACACTGGAGTTCGAAAAAAGATAGCTTCATTCAAGAACAATGTCTCATGGCTGAGGTATCCGTCCTGCACGAACTTTCATCACATCGGATGAATAATTATTGATAGCTAGCACACTTAGGTTAGGATTATAGCAACCGAAGAAAAACGCCCCGCAAACCTTAACGTGTGAATATTTGATAACAGAGGGTTATTCTTAGTGGTGTCTAAGGCCTTCGAAAGGTCTGTTGCCCATGGCGCATGTTTATCGCTCAAACACATCTCATATTATTCCATTCTGTGTTAAGAGGGCAGTCTCGGTAGAGAGCCCTTTTGTAAACACAAATTGCGCTTGTGTTCTTCACTCAAGAATGGAACAATAGGAATATGGACATATGGACATCATATTTCTCAATTTTATGAAAACTTTCGACAATGTAAACCACCGAAAACTTATCTCGAAGATGAGGCACGTTCTTAAAAATTATTCAATGGTACAATTGATTGAAAGCTCCTTGAATCGCCGACGGTTCGTATCCATCGAAGGAACTATGTCCATAACATGCAAAGTAAGACCAGGGTTATCGCAAGGTTAAGTGCTTCGACCGTTATTGTTCCTGTTGTATATTAATGACCGTCTGACGGACAGAACAATTAAATTAAGATTATTTACAGACGACTCCATAATTTATACTAGGATGCAGACAGTAGATGACCAAATTCGACTAAATCAATACTTGGATAAAATAAATGACTGGTGTAAATTGTGGCAAATGTCATTAAACCCCAATGAATCAGCATGCATGACTATATCGCACAAACGTCAACCACTACAATTTTGGTTACTCTGTACAAGGAAACACATTGCGACGCACAAATGAATTTCGTTATCTAGGGGTGACTATCGCGTCGAACTTTAATTGGAGGCCACACGTCATGTCCATTCTTGGTAAAGCTAGTAAGAAGCTAGGCTAAATCAGGAGAACGCTAAAGTTTGCTTCAAGTGAAACAGAACTAATTGCTTAAGAACGTTGGTGCGCCCCTTGCTGGAATACGCATGCGAGGTGTGGGACCCGAAAAGCAAAATATTAGTGAAGGAACTGGAGCATGTTCAGAGACGCGCATTGCGTTTCATATTCTCCCGCTTTCGGAGGAAAGATTCAGTATCTCCTTTGAACCATAAAGCCAACTTACCGCTCCTTTCTGTTCGACGAAAACATAAACGACTTTGCGTCTTTTATAACATAATGAATAAAACTGTTGGGATAGATAAACAATGCTATATAAAGGATTGCACATCTCACATAACCTTTAATAAACAGACTCGATATGTCGAAGAATTTCATGCTGCTAAAGAACGCTTTAAATATTCCTTCTTTCCGCTGACCGCACATGACTGGATTCGGCTACCTGATGACGTGGTGTCGGTGGAATCTCGTGATGAGTTTCCGTCTCTGCTTTATGACTATTTGTGTAGTACTTAGTAAGCATATTTTTTACGGGTTTGTTTGTACCAGTTTGTCTTGGTATTTCGGTCACTATACATGCACTGTTTCCATTCCTACCTTAGTTCTGGAAATTACCGGTAGTATGAAATAAATAAATAAATAAACAAACCGCCCGCAATATTTTCAGACAACCGCGCTGTGCCTGACGCACCGCTAAAAACTAACACTTTTATGACCACCACAAGTTTATTCCCAAATAATCAATTTTACGGCTTCTTCACACTTTTCTTTGCGTCATGTTGATTTTCCGTTTCTAGCTATTTCAGGAGGTGGAGTTTTTTTATTATTTTCGTCCAAATTACCAGGAGCCGATGAAGGCTTGACGGTCTTGCACATCTAGTCTCAGCCAGAGTTGTTCATTCGCACTTTTTTACTACTTCTTACTGACTAAAATATTTAAGAATAGGTTTATTACTGTCTTAGGCTTTCGTAGACTCTTTCCAACGCGAATACGCCGCTGTGGCTAAGTGGTTACCGCGCTCCGCTGCTGACCGGAAAGACTCGGGTTCGAACTCGGTCGTGGTGACCGAATTTTGATCAGGGCGAAATTTTAGAGGCCCGTGTGCTGTGCGATGTCAGGGCACGTTAAAAAAGCAGAACTTTTTGCGGGCTAGTTAGTTCACTGCAGAAAAGATTACCACTGCGCGAATGGGACAGGACAGGAGAACGTGGAAACACAGACAACAACCAAGGCGCAGACTTTCAACTGTTCATTTGAGACCGAGAAGCAAACACCACTTAAGGGGTGAACCTAGGCGAATAACCATTACTATCAATCACACAAGGCCTGATTAAAATCTAGACCACATTGCTCAAAATTTGCGTTGCAGAAAGGCCGATAAACCCGAGAGCATTCAGTCAGCACGACCAAAGAAACTCCTTTCCAAGAAAACGATTAGAAACTAGTAAGGAACCTAACAATCAGCCAGAGTAAAGAGGATGAGAAATACTTCAAGTGGGAATGCAGTTGTCCCTACTCACAACAATAGTAAAAAAGTATAAAAAGGCGATAAAAACATGGTGTGACATATGGAAAAACCGGCATGAGAGCATGGAAACAACAAACAACAAGAGTAAAGGTGAAAATTAGAACCTTATAAAAAAGTGGGGAATGGAAAAACAACCACGACATAGAAGGCAACGAAGACTAAGTGTAAACGTTAACATAAAACCAGAAAGAGCTTCACTTACGGCCTTGAAGTACATCTAAGGACGCAAGTGAAACAACCATACGTGGCCTTTTAAAAACGCGGTTTCGCTCAGTAAAAGCGAAATAGACGGAGTGCTGACACATTTTTCACCATTTTTTACGATGTGAAAAGCTTCGATGACCTCCTTTTCTATCTTAACTCTTGACCACTTCTTTTTTGTTTAAGCCAAGCGATAAGACGGAAAGGAAGGTGATCGAAGCAGGATGACCAGTAGTGAAGCTACCGCTCCAAAATACTCTCCACCGGATATACCAAAGGTGGCTGTAAATCTAAATAGTATTGAAAAATGTATGAGGCAGGTGGCGCTCCTGGCGTCTTGAAAGGGAAATTTCCGTGAAAGGAAATATCTGCTATGTTTGTATTTGAACTTTTACCCGTTTGTTGAGTTGAGTGCAGCGCAGTGGCTAATGTAAGGGTGATTATAACGGATTCCGAAATCAGCCATCGGAAACTACAAAGCAGGTAGGGTGTCTCTCGAAGCAGTCAAAATTCTGGCTGCCGGTCCGACAGTGTCAGAGATAATTAACCTAATCAGGACTAAGGCCCACGAGGACCTGCGATGAAAAGAGATAGCGCTTACATTGGACTGAGGACGCACACAGTGATGTCTCGTCGAGGAGAGAGCCCCTTCAGGAGAGAGCGGAGCTGAACGCATGCCAAGATATTCTTAGTCATCACAGATTAGGAAGGCAGAAACTACCTCGAGCAGCAAAAGGCATCACGAAAAAGGAAGAGGTCATTACAAGCGGGTAGTTTTTCCCAACCTACCAGCACTAAGCACATGGCACCAGGTGATCCATGAACCGAGCTGTAAACCCAGCAAAGAAATTGCAGATCTGATACGCATGATTTGGACGTGGTGTGGACGAACCAGAGAGAAAAATAGAGTCCTGAATGCCAGCCAAAAATGCCCAGCCAGAACGAAGAAGACCAAAAAAAAAAGTCATCCATCTATACCTGGACGCCGCTGGATACCAAAGAAACCTAACCTGCGGAACGAGGAGGAATATAACGGTGGTCAGGATTCAACTATTCTGCGCGCTGTGATTCCTTGACGCCTGCAAATAAAGTTATTTGATCATCATCATCATTACCTACACGCTTTCAGGGGACACAGCTGTAAGCACTTGAAGCTCCTGCGGCTAACGCTCTTAAGTGAACAGTAAGGCAATGTTGAGGAGAGTTTTTATAAGAGCGATAATACGGCTGGCTGGTACCTATTGACGGAAAAGAAATCACTGCGCTGTTTGAAAACGTGACAGAGAAGGAGACGTAGGAGTCTGTCTCGTCCTCAGTCCCGTCTTTTGAAAGCTCCTTTATTTATAATCTGTCAATGACTCTTTCGAAGTCTTTTTTTTTAATTCGGGTTTACTGCGTTACTGCAGCCCTCGACACACAGATCAAAATCCGCAACAATTCCAACGCCTAAGGCTTGACAATATGCATTTCATGTCATCACTTAGTTTTATATCCCAAGAAGAGGATCTTGCTAATTGCGGCACAGTACTTTCTCGAAACCTAACCACCGATCACACGCAACCGTTCTCACCTGCCCTTCATTAAGCAGGCATAAATTAATGCTGCTGGCCGCATATGCCACAATGGTAGGTTGATGTCCTTAGCTGGTGAACAAAACGCAGCAAAGGCATGAAAACAAATGGTAACAGGGCCAACAGTAAAAAAAAATTATTCGAAAAGCTACGATGGATCGCGTGGATTGTTTGATTCACAGGGCCGTGAAATCCCACATGCAGCAGTGAAAATAAATTCAACAGAATTATAAAAAGAGGCTCTGAAGTTCGGAAGCGCCAGTGCACATAATGTGCGTCACGAGAATTAAAGCGCAATTGTTAAGTGCAATACAAAGGAACACTAGAGAGTCTCTCTTGTATAGGAAGTGACGCTTGTAGTGACCTACATCCGGCTGAAAAACTGCTCTCAGTTCTTAGAAACGAGACAACGAAACGAAGTGTCTTGCTCCACTAAAGGTTTTTTTGGGCCAGGATCTAACCCTGATGATTGGTTAGAAAAGTAAGGTTTGAGTGCGAGTGCAGAAAATAGAGGTGGTCGGAACTAAGTCTTTTTTATTCATTGTTGTCTTGGGAAGACCTTTTTAGGATAAACACTTTACACAGGAGTTCGAAAAAATGATGAATTCATTGGCACAATGTTTAAGGCTGTCGGGACGGATGCCCTCCTCTGACAAAACGTTGCCTAAATTGGTTAATTCACGATGAGCAAAGTGCCAATCTTTCAAGTTGAGCTGCACGCCGGCGTCCATTCGCTAAACGTCAACTAGGCAGCTCAGCTAAAGGTCGAAACAAGGCACCCGTCGATCGAAGCACGAGGTCCCGTAGTGAAGCTTTCGTTTCAAAAAACTATCTATCGCATGTAGCGAAGGTGGCTGTAAATCTAAGTACTATTTGGAAATGCATGAGGGAAATGACGCTCCTTGCGTCTTAAAAGGGATATTTCCCCGAAATGAAATATCTGGTATGTTTGGATTTAGTCTTCTACCCGTTTGCGGAGTTAGGTGCAGGGCAGTGGCTGATGTGAGGGTGATTATAACCGATTGCAAAATCAGCCATCCGAAACTACAACGCAGGCAGAGTGTCTCTCGAAGCAGTCCAAATTCTCGCTGCCTGTCCGACATTGTCAGAGATAATTAACCTAATCTGGACTAAGGCCCACGAGGGCCTGCGATAAAACGAGATAGCGCATACATTGGCCCGAATGCACACACAGTGCGGTGTCGTCGAGGAGAGAGCCATTTCAGGCGAGAGCAGAGCTGAAAGCATACCAAGATATTCTCCTTCATCACAGATTAAAAAGACCGAAACTACCTCTAGCAGGCAAAGGCATCAGGAAAAAGGAAGAGGTCATATGGAGAAATTTACAGGCGGGGAGTTTTTGCCAACCTACTAGCACTAAGCGGATGGCACCCGGGGATCCATGACCCGAGGTGTAAACCCTGCAACGAAATTGCAGATACAATCCACATGCTACGGACGTGCCCTGACTACAACGAACGGAAGGGGAATATAGAGTCCTGGGAGGCTTTAGTGGGCAGCCAGAAGGAAGAAGACCAAAAGAAAGTCATCCATCTGCCCCTGGACACCACTGGATAGCGAGGGATCCCAACCTGCGGAACGGGGAGGAATATGACAGTGGTCAGGATTCAACAATTCTTCGCCCTGTGATTCCTTGACGCGTGCATATAAAGTTATTTTATCATCATCACAAATCTTCTGCACTTTTACAGGGCACACCGATGTAAGCACTTGACGCTCCCGCAGCTAACGCTCTTAAGTGAACACTAAGGCAGTGTTGCGGAGTGTTTTTTTATCATAAAAGGAATAATATGGCTGGCTGGTACCTATTGACGTAAAATAAAGGACTGCGCTGTTTGAAAACGCGACAAAAAAGGAGGCGTAGGAGTCTGTCCTGTCTTCAGTCCCGTCTTCCGAAAGCGCCGTTATTTATAGTCGGTCAATGTTTCTTTCAATGTCTTTTTTTGAATCTGCGTTAACTGCGTTACTGCATTACTCGACAGACGCATCAAAATCCGCAACAATTCCAACACCTCAGGCCTGACCATACGGTTTTCATGACATGACTTAGTTTTAGTTCTGAAGAGGAACACCTTGGTAATCGTGTCACAGTACTTTCTCGAGACTGAACCACACAACACACGCAACCGTTCTAACCCGCCTTTCACTAAGCAAGCATAAAGGAACGCTGTTGGCCACATATACCACACTGCAAAATTGCTGTCCTGAGCTGGCGGACAAAACGCAGCAAAGGCATGAGAAGGAATGGTAACAGGCCGAAAAGTGAAAAAAAAAATGCGAAAAGCTACGATGGATCGCGTGTATTGTTTGATTCGTAGGCCTGTGAAATCCCACATGCCGCAGTGAAAACAAATTCAATAGAATTATATAAGACGCTCTGAAATTCAGAAGTGCCAGAAAACATAATGGACAAAGAGTAGCTGCTATGGATGTGCGTCACGAGAATAAAAGCGCACTTGTTAAGTGCAACACAAAAGAACACTAGAGAGTCTCTCTTTTATGAGAAGTGACGCTTGTAGTGACCTAAACTCGGCTGAAAAACTGCTCTCAGTTCTTAGAAACGAGACAACGAAACGAAGTGTCTTGCTTCAGTAAATGTTTTTTTGGGCCAGGATCTAACCCTGATGATTGGCTAGAAAAGTAAGGTTTGAGTGTGAGTGGAGAAAATAGAGGTGGTCGGAACTACGTCTTTTTATTCATTGTTGTCTTGGGAAGACTTTTTCAAGATAAACACTTTACACTGGAGTTCGAAAAAGATGGCTTCATTCAAGAACAATGTCTCATGGCTGAGGTATTCGTCCTGCACGAACTTTCATCACATCGGATGAATGATTATTGATAACATATTGCTAGCAGTTACACTAAAGTTAGGATTATAGCAACCGAAGAAAAACGCCCCGGAAACCTTAACGTGTGAATTTTTGTTAACAGAGGGTTATTCTTAATGGTGTCTAAGGCCTTCGAAAAGTCTGTTGCCGATGGCGCATGTTTATCGCTCAAACACATCTCATATTATTTCATCCTGTGTTAAGAGGGCAGTCTCGGTAGAGAGCCCTTTTGTAAATACAAATTGCGCATATGTGATTACTTGGTGTTCTTCACTAAAGAATGGAACAATTTTTCGGACCTTTAGAAAAAAAACTTGCGAAATTGAAATATCTCTGTAATTAGAGAATTCCCCTCTGTCACCGCCTCATGCGAATCCTTTACCTTTTCAGCTTGTAACTGGCTTGGAAAATATCCATGCTGTAAACTGAGACTGAGATAACGTCAGGTCTAAAAAAGATCAGACCACGAACTTGCTTCATCGGTCGTATCTCAAGCCCGTTAATGTTACAGAAGTTGCTATCTTAACTGGCTAGAAAGTTCTCAAAACTCTGCGCTAAAAACGCGCCTCAAGTGTCATTGGGCCTAAATATTGCGCACACCTTGAACGATGAGTACTGGTTGAGAGCGAATCTAGACTGTATGTCTATCTGTGTATCTAGACTGAAATAATTCTCTCTTATTCTTACGGGAATGACTTGTTCTGCTTCGAGCGTGAGTAACAAGTAAGGGGTGAGTTATGGTATCAAAAAGTGGTCACAGTTGAATTTTTGTGATTAAAACGTCTATTAACCTCAAGGAAAGTTACTGAATGCTGAATTCAACCTAACCAAACCAACTGCGACTCCCTGCTTCCATTCGTTACCTTTCCCTCAGGCTGCGCTGCAGAGATTATTATTTATTTATTTATTTATTCAAAATACCACCAAAGGACCTCATTTGCGCTTATTACATTGGGGGGGGGGGGAGTATGTACAAAGCATTGTTATAATGTTAAAAATATTGCACTACAATAAAATAGAAATAACAAAATATTAATCATAAATTGGCATTCACAGAAAGGGCCGCAACAATGCACATAACAGCAAAATTTGAGGATAAATAACTAACAGCACCGCTAGAAAAAGAAAAAGACGACACTGGAAAATGTGCGCTGAAGTACAAAACAAAAAAAATATAAAATAAAAAGAAGACAAGGCGGAAGAAAGAACGCTGAAAAAACCTTTTTAGTTGTTGAAACACGAGTGCATAAGATGTTGGAATTTATTTAGATCAGATTCTGTGGCAATTTCTGATGGCAAAGCGTTCCATTCAGTTATTGTGCGTGGTAAAAAAGAATAGGCGTAATGGAATGACTGGCAGTTAATGCGTTTAACTTTGTAAGGATGATCGCGACGTGGAAAGATAACTGGCGATGGCTGAAAGAATTCATCATGAAGGGTAGGATGGTGATAAACCTTGTGGAAGAGTGATAGACGGGAAATTTTTCCACGCAACGCTAAGTTATCTAACTCGGCTTTAGTCCTCAATGAGGTGACGCTGGTGTAACATGAATAATCAGAAAAGATGAATCGCGCAACACGGTTTTGCAGGGCTTCGATGTTACTGATGAGGATCCCAAATGGCAGACGCGTATTCGAGTTTCGGACGGATTAATGTGGTGTACGCTAGTTTTTTTACATGTGTCGCAGCCTCTTTTAAATTACGTTTGAGAAGTCCGAAAGTACGGTTAGCGGAGGCAAGAGTGAGATTAATATGATGGTTCCATGATAAGTCGGATTGAAGGTTAATGCCAAGATACTTGTAACTTGTGGTGAATTCTACACTATTGTTATCAAGAAAGTAGGCGGTAGGAATACGTGGCTTGTTATTGAAAGACTTGAGCTGAGTTTTGGAAAGATTTAAAGGCATTAACCAATTAGAACACCATGTGCTTATCGCTTCAAGATCTTACTGCAGTGGCTGGCTGTCAGTGCTACAGGTTATACATCGATAAAGCACACAATCGTCAGCAAATAGTCTGATTTTGTACGTCACGCAATTGGGTAAGTTATTAATATAGATGAGAAAAAGTAAAGGTCCCAATACACTGCCTTGTGGAACTCCAGACGTAACATTAGCGTAACGTGAGTTAAAGTTGTTAACTGATGTGAACTGGTTTCTAGATGAGGGAAAATCTGCTATCCATGCAATAATATTAGGGTGAATGTTCAGTTGGGAAAGTTTGAGCAACAACCTTTGGTGTGGAACGCGATAAAATGGTTTAAAAAAAAACTAAAAATATTGCGCCAACTTGAAAACCAGCGCCAATCAGTGCATGAATATTGTTAATAAAACCGGCAAGTTGGGTGTCGCATGAGTAGCTCTTGCGAAAACCGTGCTGATGATCGAAGATAATGTTTTAATCTTCAAGGTAGTTGATGACCTGAGTATGTATAATATGCTCGAGTAATTTAGAAACTGTACTTGTTAAGAAGATGGGACGACAGTTAAGCGGAGAAGCACGATCACCTGATTTGAAAATGGGTATTATCTTAGCTATGCGCCAGTCGTTAGGAATGGTGCCAGTTGATAGCGACTGGGAAAATAATGCGGTTAACATGGAACAAATGCTATGTGATGTATTCCTTAAAACTTTATTATTGAAGCCCATATGATCAGCGCTAGAAGATGTTTTGAGATTGTTTAGTAGAGACAAAACACCAGGCTCACTGATGACTATCTCGTCCATAGTTAGTCCCACTAATGCGCTAAATGTAGGCAAGGAAGTAATGTCTTCATCTGTGAACACAGTTACAAACGCATCGTTAAGAAGTTGAGCGCACTCTTAATCAGAGATGGGAACACCAACAGAATCTGTAAGAGTGATGGCAGGTCAAATTACTGGGTTTACCACACGCGAAAAACGGCGAATATTATTTTTCAGCATGGAAGAAAAGCCATGAGAAAGAAAGTTGCGCCGAGTAGATTTTAATAGTGCCTTATAATCCTTTTCAAATGCTCTGTATTTGTCATGTGAATACACAAGACCATTCAGTTTTGCCTGTCTGTATAGTTTTTTCTTTTTGTTGTTCAGCCGCCGAAGACTGTTGGTAAACCAAGGAGAACTGCTATCACAAGCAATGGTTAACATGGGAATGAACTGGTCGATGAGATCATTGGGGGCAGTTTTAAAAAGGATCCAGTTCTGCTCTATAGAGCGAGAGCAGAAATCATGCAAAAATTTATCAGAAAACTTTAATAATTCTGCATTAATTGCATCAAAATTGGCTTTGCCGTAACATCTTATTTTCTTTTTAGTAGTTATCTTTTTACTAGCGCGAAAATTAATGTACCCAGTGATAACATCGTGGTCAGAGATGCGTTCCTCATGTTTTCATGCCTGAAAATATATCAGATTTGTTTGTGAGAACTAATTCAAGTACATTGGGAGAGGCTTTAGTTGATCGTGTTGGTTGGTTAATGAGTTGTGTTAATGACAAATCAAGGCAAGTGCTGAGAAAAAAATGTGCTTCTGCATCTGTGTCCACTGAGGAAAGTGTTGGCCAATTAATTCTTGGAAAGGCCATTGTTTTCTGCACGGAATTCTTCTGTGCGACGGAGCCCCACTTGTTCCGCTTAGCGACCGTGGCAAAGATTTCCACTACGCCATCGTGGACTAAGTTCTTCATGCCTCGAATACAACCCACGAAAAAACATCCGCTACCACCCGGAAACTAGTGGCCTCACAGAACGCTTCCATGGAACCCTTTCGAACATGCTTTCCACTAATATTCAACCTTACGATACGAACTGGGACTAAGTGGTTTCAGTTATTACCTTTGCCTACAATACTGGTCCCAATATGGTCCCTGCGCCAAGGTATTATATGAAGCAGGGTTGGGCGCTGAAATGCCAGCTGCCTTCAGGAGCGGGATCCTTGTACGCTTGAGTGCAGGGTAGTCTCAGAGTAAGTGGTGAATGCAAGGCGATCGCGGTGTGACGTGAGCAACAAATCAAAGATATCAGACGAACGGAGAGTCTGTCTAGTTGGTTCAGAAATAAGCTGAGATAACCTTAGCATTACGCGTGAAATTACAAAGTTGTTTTTGGTGTTGTGGTTCGATGACATTTTTGACAACTTAGAACATACTATCCCAGGAAGGTTTAGGAGGAGGAGGATGTATAAGAGTAAAGGCAGGGAGGATAACCGGAAGAATAATCGGTTTGCTACCCTACACGGGGAGAATGGGATGAAGGGATCAAAAAAATGAAAGAGTAAGGAGACTCACAGAAAACTCAAGACACATGGAAAGTCAGAGTTCGTTAAGTCAAAGCCTATCATGCAGGCCAGGAGTTCGCAAGGAGCGCAGCATTGCCTTGGAGGCCTTCACCGCCGACGATCGCCGCGGCCAGTGGCCGAGAATCTTCATTTCCGTCAGTGGCGTGGATCTAGACGCTCCAGCGCACGGCTAAGCGACTGCCTTTTGGCGCTGTTGGCAGGGCAGTCACAGATAATGTAGGATATAGTCTCGTCATACCCGCAGATGGCGCATGTAGGGCTATCAGCCATTCCGATTGAGAAAGAGTAATGGTTGGTGAAAGCTACACCAAGCCACAGGCGACACAGTAAAGTTTCTTCACGTTCTGGTAGGTCGGATGGAAGCCGGAGCTTAAGGTTCAAATCACCTAACAGTCAATAGGATCGTGAGGATGTTAAGTTTTATTTTGCTTAGGGGCCTCGTGAAAGTACATTACGAAAGTTGGTTCGTGTTCTGGCGGGCGGTAACAAACTCCGAAAATAAATGCGGGTACGCTGCGTTACACGATACGAACGGTGTTTCTAAAATGATAGAATGTAGGAAAGAGGGCACTGCTGCTTGTTGCGTGCAGCTGTTAGTACTCCACCGCGACGATTATTGATACTGTCGCGTCGAAATATGTCGAAGTTGGGGAGACAAGATGACAGCTCGCTATCGGCTATTGATGGGTTTAGCCAGTCTAAGTCAGTTTATGTCACGTTTTGGCACGATACTTCTAACGTTAGCGTAAAAAAGGTAATTCAGGGTGCCATTTTTTTTGCGTTGCGCAGAAGCATGCCACGCTAGCTAAGGATTGAGTAAGGAATCTGTTGAGAAGTGTTGTCGAAAACGTGTGCGGCTTCGTCGATAAGTAGTTTGTTATAGCGGAGTTTTATTCGGTTTAGTGCTTCAGCAAAATGCATGCAGCTAGTGTTTTGCGCGCAATACGAGTGTGTGAAGAAAAATTTTCAGATATGCTGTTATCTGAAGCTCTATTCTTTCGCGTTTGAGGGGCAGTTTTCTTTATCCTTAAAGTAGGAAAAGCAAACAATATTGGGCCTGTTTCTATGAGAAACGAATTGACTGATTCTGTGCAATCTTTCAACATCCCTTGGAAAAAGATGTCCAGTTTCGAGGGGCGCATGTTAGGCACTGGTGTTTCGGGCAGCGACCAGGTTTCTTTGTCAATCTGTTTTAGGCGGGAAAAAAATCAAGCTTGGGTCTGTGAGCGCGATTCTCCGACTCGTCAATTCTTGCTGACAGGCTATTTCCTGGTTATTTTCATTTGCGATTGCCTGCACGTTTTCGGCGTCGTTTTTCAAACACCGCAAGGAAGTACAATCGCTTTCTATCTTATTACTCTTTCTGTTATGTCTTGAAGCACTTTGTCGTTTTCGGTTACTTTGGAATGAACTGACTTCAACTCTATTATGAGGGTAGCTTGTCCGGTGTTTAGTTCTTACAACGTAGAGGTGACATCGAGAGATGCTTGTTGAGATGAGGACCCGGTGTTATGTCCGGGGTTTTCTACAATGTTAGCAGCCAATAGCAACAGTAACATGTTATCTGCATGAACACTTAATGAAGGAAGCCTTTGTCACCCCAAAAATAATCTGCCTTGAGGAGATGCCTTAAAATATGTTTGCTGTTACAACTAGTCTTTTTATATCGCATGCTTCTGATAAGGTTGTACTGTTGATTTTGGGGCACTCATTTTTCCAACTCAGGGAGCAGAGTACAGCACCAGAGAGCTATATAGCTGTGTGCAGACGTGGGCATAGTAAACCCGCGCTGTGCCTCTTCGTTTTGCTTATCATAGGTATCTTCTCGCCTATTAACTTTGAGTACTGCATTCATGTGGAAAAAAGCTCTTGATATATATCTTGACGTACTACTCAAACAACCCCCAAACATACCTCAGAAATCTTTAGTAAGCCCAACGAAGAGGCTTGCAAACCAGTTCCAGATATTCTGAGGATGTAATCATTATCGTCATCATCATTTGTTGGACCTTTAAGGACTCTTTACAGGGTATTACATAAGGGTCATCCTGAGGTACTGCTCCTGATCATTCTGAGGTAAAACTGAGGACGTCTTTGCGTTGTCAGGGATGTTTGTCTCTGTGGATACATAAATGCGTTCTGGTGATAGAGATGCTTCATTAGGTAGCAACCTCGGCCTTATAATCCAAGAAAGCACGAAAATGAAACGCTAGGGTCGCCAGCGTGGTAGACTTTTGAAAGCTAACCACCTCTGCGTCAATACCGTTCTTCAGGCGGGTACTTCTGGCTGCGAAAAAGCTCACATTCATCCGAACGGCTGTCAAGGAGTAATTTCCGCTCTTGGCGTGATAAGTTTGGGTTCAGTAGCGAGAAAAAGATCTCCATGTATAGAGAAAATTTTATCGATGATATACGCGTCATTTCCACCAAGTAAATATACGCAGTCAGAAAGAAAAACATTGCCTGAGTAGCGTTCTCAGTGCTGTTCCTGCCGAGATCGACATTGCTGCGTGCATAAGCATAAAGAAAATCAGAGGCTGGCGAAAGAAAGAAGCAAATGAAAGGCACTGATTATTCGGTTCCCTTAAATGAAAGGCGTAAGAATTTAAAGGGGTTTTTTGTTGGGCCGACGATAGCTATTTTATGGTACGTTTTTGGGCGAGCTGTTCCCTCGTTATATTTGCGCTGTGTTCATCATAACACACTGCTGTGCCATTTCACTTTTTAAATTTTTTGGAGCCAACTTTAGTTCTGGTTGTGCTGTTACGTAGCAGCCAGCGTGTCACTGTTAAGCACGCGAAATTTAATAGACATTTTTGTGTGCCGTTTTGTCAGTATAAAAAGGGTTTTGAACGTGCTGTTTGTAGTTATTGCAAAAAAGGGAAAAGAATGAATTCATCAAAACAATACATAAAAAGCAAACAATGCAAGCGAGTGCTCCAGAGCGCTTAGCCAGTGTTTCAAAGAGTGTACTTGAGCAGACGTCTTCAAATCATGTTGTCCACACTTTGACTATTCCCCCTGAGGCTCCTCCTCTCTTTTTTACTTCGCGTTGCCACCAATTATATCCTATATGAAGGACCGACCGCCTATGTCAGCAATAAGAAGCTGAAGCTGACGACGCAGTGTTCCTCGTGTCATGGCAATGGGCAATAGTTTCGTAGTACGCAGTTTCGCTTTATTTCACGCAAAGTTGCGCAGTAAACAGTGAGTAAGTGGTTTCGTTATCTCAAACACAAAGTGCAATGATTTCCAGTTAGGAGTTCACCAAATGCCCCGTGTACAGAATGCTCAAATGACAACTTGTAGGCGATGGGGTTGGCTAAGCAGCGTCTGAATATTTCGAGAAATAGTGTTTTTTTTTATTACGCAGACCTGCCATAACGGCATAATTTGGGTTCTTGTTATGCTGCACGAATTCATGTCAGGTATTCTCGAGCAGGAACTGGAGAAGGCTTCTGATGTTCTTGCTGCCAGTCAGCCATTTGGAATATTCCTCCTTCTTTATTGCCTTTCGTCGCACTTGCTATAAATACCTGTCTTTGAAGCTGTTGTTCCTGCTCACGTCCACAGCAGGTAGCGAGCATCTGCAGCCGGCGTAGAACACCTAGGCCAGGTGGTGGGTCCGGCGCCTTGAGAGCCCCATCGGTATGCAAACGACAAGAAAAGGGTCGCCCAGCCTTTATCCTCCTGAGAGATGCCGCCTCCCATCTCGTTAATTTCTTAGGTTGGGGGCAAGCGTATGAGGTAATGAGCGCACGTGTATCGTCTTTAAGCAGGATACCAAGATGGGGAGAGTAGACTAGGTGTCAAAAGGAAGTCTGGCGGAGGATGCGTTATTGTTTTGGACTTGTGTTTTAGGTTACCTACCTCTTTCTTAGCGTTCTCAGCATAGCAGTGCTGTGTGTGTGTCTTCTATTGTCAGTCTTTCGCGCGCAGTTCTCGTTGAACTCGGCATCGTCTTGTGCCCAGTGCATTTAGATGCGTATCTTTGTTTCTTATGAAGTGCATGGATCTAACGAGTTAGACATGGTTTCTTTGTCACGTTTTAGGTTGTTTTATGGCCGCTAAAGAGTCTCTGTAGGTATGAGATTGTGTTATAGACTATCTCATTTATGGCCGTGGCCTCCATAGCATCGTGAATTGCGTAAAGTTTGGTCTCAAGTGGGTCTGGGCAGCAATATTCTTATACATGATGTATGTTTAGCTATCTTTGTTTCGGGCTCGTGGGTGCTGTTCGAACGCCTTTCAATATAATCGACGCCTCCGTATGTGCAATACATTTTCCTTGGGCATACATCAACCAGAGGTCGAATTCTCGGCTTCTCTTTACGAGCTGTAATCATCTTGTTCATTGTAATACTCGTGAATTTTCATGCAGTGGAGTCAGCCGGATTGTACAAAGATACTATGGGCATAACGTACTTTCGCTTCAGATTTCATGCTGTATCTCGCTGTTAAATTAATTCTATCAGTCTGTTCAGCTTTACAAATTCCTGGAGAATCGGGATTCGGGTAAGTTTTGAGAACGCCGTGATGATGCACATTTAATCCCTACTTACAGTTTCCAACTCGGCACATTATCATCCCGTCAGTCGTTGAAACTGTGCCTAATATAGTATCCTGGGCTCAAGTACCGACTGTGCAAGACGTCTTGACATCTCCGTTCCGGCTCCTCGTTCCCTAGACGAAATGCATTGACCAAGATCGAATAAGTCGCTGCTGCTTTTTCTTTCCTATGGAGCCATTGTTTCCCTTGCCAGATTTATGAACGTCTAGGCCAAGGACTCTCAACTTGTCTACCTCTTGTAGTGACTTATTTAGAACCTTATGCGTGAATCTTTTCTCTGCCGATTGATTTTTGCATTCCTGCTTTCAACATGAACACTTTTGTCGCGACAATTTCAGGCCGGCGTCATAAACGTACTCAGCTTGTGTATTTAAGGCCTGTTCAAATAAACATTTTGTGTCTCTGGCTTATTATAAGTAGAACGAATCGTGACACCGCCTGCCTAAATAATAAACTGCGCCTCTGGTATAGCAGCTATTTCTACGCCAATGGTATGAGTGCGATATTAAGTAACCAAGGTGCTAAAACGGAACTTCGTGGCACGCTTCTGTAGGAGGTGTAATTGACGATTTCTTGTCCATTTCTCCGAACAGAAAACGTCCCCAAGCAGCAGCTGCAATCAGCCTTACATTGCAAATGGGCGGTTTCGCCTTGGTTATTACTATTATTATCATGTGTATCGCATTATAATTATTAGTCCCTCAAGCCACTGCTGGCTTTGACAGGCCCGCTCCTGGAACTATGTATCATTATGTGCAATAAAACTTTTATTATTTTTATTATTTTTGTTATTATTATTGTTGTTATTATTATAATATCATGCTATCATGGGTTAATCATGCTATTTTATTAGAAAAAACTGTATATTCTGGGTTTTCGAGGACCTTTCTATGCTATTCTAATGAATTTCTTAAGCGGACGTTGACAAGCGGTCAGAATTAACAGCCAAATGGAGCACAGTGCAAAGCTCCCTGAGAAAGCGGGTGTACCACAGGGATCTATTCTATCTCCATTGCTCTTTAATATATTCACAAATGATCTCAGCACAGTAACATCCAAGAGCTTGATTTTTCAGTACGCGGACGACACAGTTCTGCTCACGAAGCATATTAACTACGAGACGGCAGTGAATGTATTGCAGGAAAACATTAATTATGTCATGAAATGGTTTTCCGAGAATGGAATCTCGGTGAACATCAACAAAACCAAAATGATATGTTTCAGAAATCTTTTGAAGACGCTACTTATAGACAGACAAGTATTTTTGCATGATCATGATTCCCTTCCCTGTGGTTGCAATATGTAAACTCGATCAAATATCTTGGTGTTGTTTTTGACAGCAGCTTATTTTTGCATTACCACTTGGCATATCTGTGTGCTAAGCTACGGAAGGTTACATGGTTACTCTTTAATATGAAGTCTTTGGCGCCGATGTCAGTGAAAAAAACTATAATGCATGCACTCGCGTACAGTGTTCTCAGATACGGCTTAACTGCATTTGCGCCATGTCCTTCACGCTGGCATTGCAGTATTGATAGTATACTAAAAAACATGTTGAAGAGCATTGTGTACAATTGTCACATGCCATCCGGCACGGACGTCTTTCAGTTCCTAGGTCTTCCGTCATTTCATTCTCTTTTTGTGCAGACAGTTGTTCAGCGGCATTTTTGGAATTCAGACTTTTTAATTATTAATACTCCTAAACAGAAATTAAGGAAAACATTTCGTTATTATGTACCGCGGAGTGTAACTAGATACGGAAAAGCAAGGCGCTGTGCTTATGTACCTGAAATCTTTAATGAATTACCGGATGAAATTTTTGCAGTAACTTGTATGCGTGACCTGAAGATGCATCTGAAAGCCCTGTGTTGATCTTGGTATTCTTCTGTTAGAGTGAAGTTATGCTTAAAATATTCGTTATTTCATTTATTTTTATTTTATTTTGACGTATACTCTGGGTTTATTTCTGAATACTTGTGCTGTTAACCTGTGTTTTCAAAGTTTTTTTTTTTGCTCTCGTTTGGGTGTAACGAGAAGCGGTACTGTATATATTGCCTTTTTTGTAGTACTGGCCGTAACTGCCGGGCCCAGTCACTCAAGCCTCTTGTTGGCTTTGACGGGTCTGAACCGTATTTACTCGCATAATGCTCGCACCCCCCACATTACCTATCGAAAATTGGAATTTTTTTTTCCTCGCATCATCATCGCATCCCCAACATCACTCGACAGAACTAAGGAAAAGTGCATGCACTATCAAAATATAGCATTACCAAAATAATGATAAAAGGACTAACAGATATAAAGGAGCGGATGACCCAGCTACAGCCTAAGACAACTACAGCTCAGATAGGAAAGAAAATGATTACTTCAAAGCAAAGCGGAATCTTTGGGCTACATAAAAACATTCAAGAGAGCGAGAAGGCGAGAAGGTGTTTCGTCAGTTTTGTTCCGCTGGTACCACCGCACGTTCTCCCGAGTTCCGCGCATAGTTCTGCCATTTTGCGAAGACTTTCGTAGGCCTCGCTCAGTGCGTGCTACTTTTGTCACCGTGCTCTCGGTGCCGCTTCGCCATGGGGCGATACGCAAGCTACATCGCTGCCTTTAAGCTAAAAGCTGTCGAGTACGCTTTGGAGCACGGCAACCGCGCTGCCAGCAGACACTTCGGAGTCAACGAGTTTTGTGTCCGCTACTGGAAACGGCAGCACGACAAGCTCAAGGCAACCAGCAAGACTCGGCGTGCCTTCCGTGGTCCGAAGACGGGAAAGTTTCCTGGGGTTGAAACTGCACTCCTGGACTACATTAAGGCTCTACGGGCGGATGGTTGCGCCGTGTCAATAGAGCTGATGCGGAACTAGGCGCGCGTAATTGCAAGGAAAGAAGGCATCTCGGCGCAAGATTTCCGGGCAAGTAACGGGTGGGCCACGCGGTTCATGCGGCGCAATGGACTTTCGCTCAGGAGGCGGACGACGCTTTGCCAGCGGTTACCTGCAGCCTATGAAGACAATATTGTGGACTTCCATCGCTTCCATGGTGATGTTGCGGGCGGCCAGCCTTCGCAAATAAATTGTTTCTGCAGCTAGTGTTTGTCGTCTCTGTGGTTTTATTACAAACGTAAGTCCTGCTTGCAATTGAAGTTTTGGTTAAATTTACAATAGCTGGCTTGAGAACCCCGGTTCACAGCCTATTTACATTTGCTTTCAGCACTCCAAAGCATTGTTCAAAAATTGACCCCGCGTAATTATCGCACCCCCTAACTTCGCACCGATTTTCTGCGAAAAAAAGTGCGAGGATTATGCGAGTAAATACGGTGTGCGAGTAAATAAATATCTACAAAGTGGCAAAAAACATTATTATTATTATTATTATTATTATTATTATTATTATTATTATTATTATTATTATTATTATTATTATTATTATTATTATTATTATTATTATTATTATTATTATTATTTAAATCTACTGTCAATCCCCAGAGGGATCGTAACAGGGGCGGGTACAAGAAAAACAATTTTACAGTATTATTAACACAGAATTATACCAGAGAGAGAGCAGCACAATCGACTGGTCACATTAATACAGGACGTGTCAAAGGATATGTACAAGGAATTCAAGAGGCAACACAGAAAACTTACTGTGTTTGAAAATGCTGTTAAAGAAGCAATAGCTCTGCTCCAGATAATTTCACGCCAGACGTACGAAGCCAGTTCCCGATGGCGTTGAACCGACCACATATCCACCACGTTCGCATCTAAACTCCTTCGTCTTCGCTCGTCCTTGGCACGTTCCCGCTGCGCAGACGAAGCTCGCCGGGCTAGACATGTTTCGTCCCGACAGTGGAATGGCTTCAGACGGAACGGCGGAAAGGCGACCAGTTGCGGTGAGGCGCGCAATCTGATATGTGAGGTCAATGACTGTGGCCACAACCACGTAAGGGCCATCGCAAGCCGCGGCGCCGGATGGACGCCAAAGCCAGACAATATCGCCCTGTGCGCAGACAACATGCCGCAGGTGGCTGTCGTAGCGGTCCTTGAATCACTTTTGAGAAGCAATGGATCGCTGGTGGGCATGCCGACGAGGTTCTTCGGCTGAAGACAAGATCTCGATGATACACAGATTGTCACTTAGAGAAAATGGCAGGATAGTGTCCATGATGTAGCGAGGGGGGCGAACGTACAAGAGGTAGAATGAACTCTATCCGGTCGTTTCATGTGCGGCGGTATAGAAGGCGTGTGCGATGAAGGCCACTACGGTGTCTGAGTTCTTATGGACGGAGTCCGCACACATGGCAAGTATGTTGGAGAGTGTTGGATTTATGCGTTCTGTCAAGCTGTTTGTCTGCCGCTGATATGGCGTTGAGTGCCAGTAAGTAATCACGCACAAACGTAACAGCATTTCAATGATATCGGCCACGAATTTGCGGCCGCGGTCATTTATTACCACTTGCGGTGGTTCGTGCCGTAAGAGGACAGAGTTAGGAAGAAACAGAGACGCTTCATTCGCAAAACCGATGGTACAGTAGTCGTTTCACATTAACGTGTCAGGTAGTCCGCACGGCCCAGGATCCAGCGATTGCATTTGGTGATTTGAGAAAAGGTGAACCCCAACCTGCTCGAATGAACTGCTGAATGAACTGAACAGATAAATCCCAACCTGATCGAAAGAACTGCTGGGAGGCGTCAAAGGGTGGAGTAGGCCAGGTGGAGTGGAGGTAAAGCGTTTGTGGTGCTGACACGGTGTTCAACCGGCCACATAACGTTCTGTGTGGTGTGTCGGCCAATAAAACCGCTCTTGAGGTCGATGGAGCGTACGAGCTGATATCAGATGTCTCGAGGCAGGGTCGTCGTGCATGACACGCAGAATGATGGAGCACAAAGCTGTTGGAACAACGAGCAGGTATTGTGGGCCCACCAGGGAGTAGAAACCATCGCAGATTAAAAACGTCCTGTAGCTCCCTGGTTGCGAGCGGAGCCAAACAGGAGTGTAGAGCCGGATCTTCGCGCTTCTAAGTTTTAAATAACTGAACATCAGGAAACTCTGGAAAGACAGCTGACATTTAATGGACGAAATTGCCACTGTCACAATCGGTTGACGGAAGAGGCATTCGCGAAAGGCAGTCTGCATAGGCGTGTCGCCGCCCGCTCTCGTATGCGACAGTGAAATCGTACTCCTGCGGACGTAGGGGCCAGGGCGCGAGGCGACCGCGTGGTTGTCGGAGATTGACGACACAGCAGAGGGAGTGATAGGCACAATGGTGAATGGGCGGCCCTACAGGTATGATCGGAACCTCAGAACGGCGAAGGTCGCAGCAAGGCGTCCTTGTTTTATAACATTCTCGTTGTGCTCTGGCTTCCTGAGGGAGCGGCTCGAGTATGGAAGAACGTGCTCCCAATCATCGTCGCGTTGAAGCAGAACAGCGTCAATGCCAACACCACTAGCACTGGTATGAACTTCTCTTGGTGCGGAGAGCTCGGAATGTCGGAGGGCGGGAGTAGAGGTCAAAAGAAACTTCAGCTGGCGGAAGGAGGCATGGCATTGGGGAATCCATTCAAAGGAACTTCCCTTGTAGAGAAGGCAGTCAGCGGATAGGCAATGTCGGCAAAGCGGTGAATAAAACCTCGGAAATAGGAAAATAACTCCAACAAATTGCGGACCCTTTTACTGTCCGGAGTGCTTGAAAGGACTCGACAGCTGCGGTTTTCTGAGAATCCGGCCTCATGCCCTACTCATCGACGAGATGGCCGAGCACCAACGCTTGCCACTCACCAAAGCAGAACTTCTTCGATTCGAGGAAAAGGATGGCGTTATGCAAGCAGTACACCACCCGAGCTACGCGGGCGTTATGCAGAGGAACGTTTTACCAAAACAATTGCCGGCGATTCCGTCATTAGCAGTATGGATAAGATAGTTAAAGTAGCCAAAGCGTTTTACACAAATCTATACAGTAGAGATTGCGATAAGAATGTTACTGAGAGAGGCAGTAGAGCACAGTAATGGGACATCCCGCCAGTAACGAAGTAGGAAATAAAGAAAGCCTTGAGAAAAATGCAAAAGAGCAAAGCAGCTGGTGAGGATCAGATAACAGGAGATTTCTTGAAGGATGGAGGAGAGGTTGTGCACGAAAAACCAGCCACCCTATATATGCAATGCATTGTGACCTCGCGCGCACCTAGAGCTTGGAAAAACACTAACTTTATCTTAATTCACAAGAAAGGAGACGTCAAGACTTGAATAATTATAGACCGATCATCTTATTGTCTGTTGCCTACAAAATATTTACTAAGCTAATCACTAATAGGGTCATGACAACCTTAGACTTCAATCAACCAAATGCTCAGGCAGGTTTCGTAAAGGATAGTCGATAATAGACCACATGCTTGCTATCAATCAGGTGACAGAGAAATGCGTAGAATATAACCAGCCCCGATATATAGCGTTCATTTGTTACGAGAAAGCATTCGACTCAGTAGAAACCTCAGCAGTCATACAGGCATTGCGTAAACAGGGTGTAGAAGTGTGCTATTTGAAAATATTGGAAGTTTTTTATAAGGATTGCACATCTACCATAGTTCCGCATAAAATCAGCGATAAATTTTCAATAAGGAAAGATGTCTGGCCGGGAGACACGATCTCACCTATGCTATTCACTGCCTGTTTACACGAGATATTCCGGGGCCTGAAATGGAAACAGTAGGGGACAAGAGTTAATGAAGATTACCGAAGTAATCTGCGATTTGCTGATGACACTGCGTTCCTAACTTACTCAGGACATGAACTGCAAAGCATGATCAATGAGTTTGACAGGCAGAGCAGAACGGTGCGGCTAAAAATTAACATGCAGAAATGCAAAGTAATATTCAACAGTCTAACAGGAGAACAGGTGTTCGCAATTGATGGCGAGATGCTGGAAGTAGTAAGAGAATATGTCTATTTCGGGCAGGTTGTAACAACTGATCCGAATCATGAGAGGGAAAAAACTAGAAGAATAAGAATAAGGAGCAGCGCATATGGCAGGTTCTCTCAGATTATGAATGGCAGTTTACCAATATCCCTCAAGAGAAAAATATAAAGCAGCTGTATCTTAACGGTACTCTCCTATGGGGCAGAAACATGGAGGCCAAAAAAGAGGGTTCAGCTTAAGTTCAGTAGAATGCAGCAAGCTATGGAAAGAAAACTGATAGGCGTAAAGTGAACAGATCGGAAGCGGGCGGAGTGGGTGAGAGAACAAACGAGGGTTAATAACATCCTAGTCTAAATCAGGAGGAAGAAATGGGATTGGGCAGGGCGTCTAATGCGAAGGCAAGATAGCCGCTGGTCCTTAAGGGTAACGGAGTGGATTCCAAGAGAAGGAAAGCGTAGCTGCGGGTGCAGAAAATTAGGTGGGTGGATGAGATTAAGAAATTTGCGGGAATATGGTGGCCGCAACTGGCCAAGGACAGGATTAATTGGAGAGGCATGGAAGAGGCCTTTGCGCTGCAGTGGGCGTAATCAGGCTGATGATAAGGACGACGATGATGATGGCGTTACTTTCTAATCCGAAATTTGAGCTCAGCTCATCAGCTGTTTCAACTTTTCGATAGATTGAGGCAAAGAATTCGAGCAAGACATGTATTTATAATTACAGAATACATGTTATTCCCACATATTCCTTCTTTAAGAAACACTCCACTAACAGTTTTTCATTGTCATGAAGGAAGATTTGTGGACGGAGAAATAGCTGAATATACGGTCGATTTGCCGCACCAATACCTGATTTTGAAAGACAACGTCTGCGAGAGTATTTCGCGAAGTTGACACAGGTGTGGGAGCCGTTGCGAGTGAAAGGAACGGGATGTTCTCCCGCATAAGTGGTGAGGAATTCCCGCTTGTTTTATATCTAGATTAAAGTCCCCACCCACCATGCCACCCTGGCAGGTGGCCGCGTTTCTGGCACAACGTTGTCAATGCCAAAGCATGCAGCCCACTTCTGTGACTACCGCCTCATAGTTAAAGCAAAATTGAGGTGTCCACTGCTCAAAGATCGCAGATATGCGCCTTCCCTCTGGTTCAGGTGTCCACCGAGATTTGTGAGACAGATACTGCGCATTTCCTTTCCTCAAAAACCAATCTACAAATGTTACCCACTGCTTTCCAAGCCACCGATCTATTGGTTTCGCCGCTGTGGGAGATAGATACTGCGCATTTCCTTTCCTCAAAAAATACATTTCGAAGACACTTTCGAAGTTCTAAAGTGCGCGTGGCGAAAGCCTTGTGGCCAACCCACTGCCACGTCCACGAACCGCTTTGCGCGGAATCACTGGGCCGCTTCGGAGCCATGCGTCTCACTCACTCGGCTGCAACGAAACGTCTGCCAACTGTCAACTGTCATTCATTGATCAGCCGCCCCGTTTCCATGCCGCGGAAAGTCCTCCAGAGTGCCCTGTTTGTCGTTCCTGAGCATAAACGACTGCACCAGCCGTTCCACCTCCCCATCACTACTTCAAACAGCCGGCTTTTGGCTCTTGCGATGTGAATACTTTCCGGGAGCTCCGGGAGGCGCACCTTACAAACCGGTACACGCGCTTGTCGCTAACGGAGTCGGGACGCCGCCTTCTTGCTTGACTCCATATTCAACACCCCTCCAATGGTTCGCATCCTAGAACTGTGGAGACGTGTCCTCCCTGTGCGGCCTCTTCCAGCAAACATGCCACACGAAGACTATAAGGGTCGGCGCCTGGCACGAGCGGAAGCGCTAGCGCGACATTATGGCAACAAAATAAGTGTATACTACGTGGACGGCTCTGGTCCTCACCACGGGGTATAGTACAGGGTCGCAGTGGTTCACAACAGCAACACAGTTAACGGCCTCACCTTCAGAGCCGGCAGTGCAACACAAGCAGAATAAGTCGCGATTGCTCTCGCGAACTCACATTCCGATTCAAAATACACAATCACCGGCTCTCGAGGTGCCTGTCGGAACGTCGAACAAGGCTGCACTCCCTTCCTAGCCTATCGAATCTACCAAAATTGATACGGGATATGAACCCCGCACACCCTTACCTTATATGGTCCCCTGCTTATCAGGGGTTGGCAGGAAAGGAGGCAGCAGACGCAGCCGCCCGCGCGCTCTCTCACCGGGCTGTTTTCTCCTCCCCACCCGATCAGGAACCCGATTTCAACCGGTCTATGCATTCAAAGATATTGCAATCTACAATCAAAATAGTAATCACCTTTACCCTAGCCCATGTAAAGGCCTGAAAAAGGCGGGTGAGCGGCTCCTTCTCCGTCTTCTCACCAATACATTGTTGTGCCCTGCAGCACTAAAACATTTTGACCCCTCCTTCAGCGGCAGCTCCCCATACTGTAGTGCAGTGTATTCTGACACCTATCACATGGTGTGGGCCTACCCCTCTATTTTCCACATCCCGAACCCAACCCGGGAGGACTGGGAGGCGACCCTGCTCGGCTGCCACGACTTACAGGCCCAACAAGCCTTAGTCGGGCGCTCCCGGGCGGCGGCCACCGCCCCTGGGGTCCCATAGTAAGGACCTCCGCCTGGTGCTTGCAAGGATCTGTTCCTTAGGGGCTGATCCAAACATACTTCCTGTCCTTTCTTAATAAATGTTTTCCGCGACACCACCACCACCTATCACGAGCCACCTGCTTTTTATTACGGCGGGCCTGTGCCGTCACTCGGTTAAACTCATTGTTTTGTGCACGTCTTCAGGATGCCGAACGGCGTGCCCAAAATTGTAAAGAGGAGGTTGGGAATTTTTCTGATCCTCGTTCACTGTCTTTGAAGTAGTGCTATTCATGAAAAGCGTTTTAATGGTGAACACAAGGACTGATAGCATGAGTGCTATTATCTTGCCGCACGCCATACCATTTTGTTAGAGAAATATTTCTCCGCATTTTCTTTATTTGTCCCAAATTACAACCTCTATTAATGAGAGTATGGCGCCCGGCGACGCTATAAAGCGCAGGCTCTCAGATCGGCGGTACCAGCGCGCGCTAGAAAGAAATAAAGATGGACAGCGCGTGCTCGGAGCGCACGCCCGGCACGGGCTGTTCGGAGCTAGAAGCCTGCCACGCTGGTCATCTTGCTCTGGTGGTCGGCTGCGACCCCGCAAATCTTCAACTGTGGCGGCCCGGACGTGATATGAGCGGCCCCAGCAACCTACCGCCCTCAGGCGACCTTCCGCCTGACGCTACCTTGCGCCCACGGGACGTCGCAGTTCTCCAGCTCCGCCTACCAGCATTCTGGCCCAAGTGTCCGCAGATCTGGTTCGCCTAAGTGGAAGCCATCTTCCATCAGCATCACGTCACCTCGGAGACATCTCGGTTACGTCATTTACTTTCCAACCTGCCTCCTGAGGTGGCTAAAGAGGTAGCGGACATCATCGCTGGACCCTTGGGCGATACCCGTACCAGCGACTAAAGCAGGGCCTTCTGGACCGCACCACGGTGTCCGAGAGTGCGCGCCTCCAGCAGCTGCTCATCTAGAAGAGCTTGGAGACCGCCGCTCCTCCCAGCTACTCAAAAGCATGCGACAGCTCCTGGGCGAAAGCAACGCAGATTCGAACGGCCACTGTTAAGGCAGCTCTTCCTGCAACGCTTGCCGCAGTCCACCCGCCTCGTCTTGGCTGCTGCGAGCGACTTCACCCTTGACCACCTCGCCCAGCTCGCTGATCGAGTCCACAACGCGACTTCTCCTTCCGTCGCCGCCCTCTCTTCTCCACCGGAGACCTCCGTCATTTCACGGTTAGAGGCCCGGATCGATCAGCTGGTCGCTTCTATCGATGCCCTTCGGACGTCCTCTCATGCCCCGCACGGTTTATCCTCAATACCTCGCCACCGTTCGACTTCGCCGAGTGGTCCGCACTCGTCCAGTCCTCGCAATCGGCGTCTCTGCTGGTATCACCGAACTTTCCAGCACCACGCTCGCCACTGCACTCCGCCATGCAACTGGTCGCGAAACGCGCAGCGAGATCACTGCCGGCGGCGTGTGACCTCGCTCTTCAACCTGCCCGCCTTTTCGACGTCATACATCGCATTTGGCCTGCGCTTCCTCGTCGACACTAATGCCGAAGACAGCGTACTGCCGTCCTCCAAGGCAGACCGTGCTTCCAAGTCACCTGGACCTATTCTCCGTGCGGCCAACTCAACCTCCATCGCAACGTAAGGTCTCCGATCCCTCACTCTGGACATTGGCCTGCGGCACACGTTTCGATCGGTCTTCATCGTCGCCGATGTACATCAACCCATCCTCGGTTCCGACTTCCTGACGCATTTTGATCCGGACATCAGCATGCGTCACCACCGTCTCCTCGATGGCAAGACGCGCCTTTCCATCACTGGCGTTATATCAGCTGTCACTTCCGCTGGCATCCGAACTCTCCTTCCGCCATGCCCGTATGCTCAAGTCCTCGCAGACTTTCCCGAGGTCACGAAGCCTTGTAATCTCCACCAGCCACCCAAGCACGGTATAACCCACCACACTGTCACGCGTGGTCCACCTGTCGCAGCTCACCTGCGCCGCCTCTTCGGTGAGCGTCTGGCTATTGCAAAACGGGAATTCGACCACATGCTCCAGTCGGGTATTATTCGTCCTTCATCCAGTACTTGGGCCTCACACTCCATCTGGTGCCCAAGAAAGATCCGGGTGACTGGCGTCTATGCGGCGACTACCGGGCTCTCAACGCTCACACGGTCCACGACAGCTATCCCCTTCCACACATCCAAGACTTCACTGGACATCTGGATGGCTGCAAGATCTTTAGTAAAGTGGACCTTGTCAAGGCGTACCACCAAATCCCTGTTGAGCCGGCCGATATTCCGAACACGGCCATCACTACACCCTTCGGACTGTTTGAGTACGTGCGCATAACTTTTGGGCTACGCAACGCAGCTCAAACTTTCCAAAGATTTATTGCTGAAGTGACGCGTGGTCTCCCGGCGGTATTCGCATACATCGACGACATCCTCGTCGCGAGTCGTACTCCACAGGACCACGAGCGCCACCTCCGGGAACTCTTTGAACGCCTCCAAGAGGTTGGCTTGGTCGTCAATGCCCCGAAATGTGTTTTCGGCTCTTCTGAGCTCGCGTTCTTGGGCCATTGGAGTTCTTGGAAGCATGGTATGTACTCCACACATTTAATTCTGCCTGCCATTGTAGTGCACCGGGGCCCTTCCACCACATCAGATGTAGTCAGTGTGCTTTGTAGCTTGCTGTGCTGCGACCCTTGGGTGACTTAGCTGTGTAAACTCCATTTCTGTAAACGCAATGTAGTGGTGAAAATATTTTAATGAAATAGTTTAGGAGGTTGTAGCGGCGGTTGGAGCTCTCAGTCCGGAATCCCATTGGCGTAGGCTGCTGTCCGGGCTGTTTCGATGAGTTGCTTTTGACTCTTTTCGTCCGAGCTGGTCAGAGCTGCCTCCCACCCCTCCTGAGTTGGCTGGTTATTAAAATGATCGCCTGATTTCATTGACAGGCCCATACCATATGGTGCAGGTCCGCCTTCTCCCCGCAGAATTTGCATTGTGAGTCAAATGACTCTGGGTCTATGGCATGTAGTCTTCGTGGGTTGTTGTAGGTGTTGGTCTGTAGCTTTCGGAGGTGGTGTTCTTCCCCTTTATCTAGTGTCTTAGCCGGCGGAGGGTAGACTCGACGGGATAATCTTAAGTGCTGAAGTATGTCACTGGAAGTTAGTAGGGGGGTAGGAGGTTCCGCGGCATCCGCACTGGGTACCCGGTGGAGAAATGCTCGGGCTGAGGCATGTGCGCTCTCGTTCCCTGGGATGCCCTGGTGACCTGGTACCCATATTAAGTGTTTGTGTTTGGGTTGGTAGCCACGAGTGTAGCTATCTTGCAGGATTTTAGCTGCTAGCGGTGCGACCCTGCCCCTGAGGTAATTGCGATACGCTGTCTGTGAACCTGTGAGAATGTATTCTGAGCTAGTGTGACAGAGGCGAAAGCGTTTTCCGCACCACTTTGCCTATGTGGCACTGGTGACGTCACCACTGGATTACGTCACACATCATTGGTGACTAAGTAACGACAAATTGCTAATTAGTGAGTAATTACTGATTAACGACTAAATACTAATTAACTACTAATTAATGACGCCTAAGCTTCGCCTTTAGGAGTGCAACGCGACAGCGTGTTGTAGCGCCGCCAGGCAGTCCACGGAACACCACCACCCGTCCGGCGCGGTGCCTTGCCCTTTAAACGCCACGCTTTTCGAGGAAAGGAAATTGCGCAGTAATTCTCTGTCATCTCGATGGACACCCGAACCACACCGTGCAGGAAGGGGGGAACGCCACCACCCGTTCGGCGCGAAGCTACCGTCGCTTGTATGCCGGTCCTGTAGGGGGGCTTAGAGAGTCTCGTTAAATCTCGTGCGGTGCCCGGACGCTCTCGTTTCAGTGCCCGTATGAATGGAATTCTGTGCCCGAATGTTGGCTCTCGGTCTCGACGTGACGCACCACACTGCCGACAACGGGAGTTAACAGCATTTCATGCTTAATAGTGTACCGAGCGTTAACATTTCCACCTAGTAGTATCGGTGTTCCATGGCGTGAATTACAACCTGAACATGCAGCGCTGGCATACGAGGGACAAAATAAAGACGACACACACAGAGCGCTGAACTAACAACTTTTATTTCGAAGGAGGGCGATCCGCACGTTTTATGTCGTCCCCAAAAACCCGTGATTGTAAGGCACATGCGTGCCTTGTAAGACACATGCACGTGATTGTAAGGCACATGCACATGCGTGATTGTAAGGCACATAAAACGTGCGGATCACCCTCCTTCGAAATAAAAGTTGTTGGTTCAGCGCCCTGTGTGTGTCGTCTTTCTTTTGTCTCTCGTATGCCTGCGCTGCATGTTCACGATGTCAAACCAACTTGCCCAGCAACACAACCTGCTCAAGTGAATTACAAGCATGTTTAAATCATCTAAGAATAACTGCCGTATTTCTGGGACGAGCGCACACGGACACTAGTATCAGGAGCGTTTTCTTTGGTCACATGAGTACCGCAACTACTTCCTGCTCAGTGCTGTACCACCAGCTCAAATCGAGTGGCGTTTGGGTAATTTTTGCCTTATATACGCGACAGCTTTTCGTGGTATTTTTGTACCTTCTCTTCGCTTTTAACAGCAGTGGAAGGGCATTGGTACCCTATATAACTTTTTATTCTGCACAACCGATTACATTCCTGTAACAAGAACGCCCATGAATGCTGTTTGCCATGTTTTCAGTTTTTCTTAATTTCCCGAAACTTATTACAGAGCTTTCTGCAGTTTCATTGCATAATCTGTTACGATTTTTTTCGGCTATTTCTACCCATGATGTGGACTGCTATAAATGAGTTCTATTGATTGCCATAGAGTTTCTAGAACCACCTATCTAGTGGTGTGCTATCGCCAGGTTTAAATTTCGGACCATCCACTGACCTTGCTGTCTTACTCCCTACAGGCGTCTCTGTGTTTTTGTTAGCTTTCCTTGCACCGTTTGGCTACACGCGCTTTCTTCAGGCGCAACTGTGCAGTTCGTGTTGCCAGCTGCGCAATTTCCTCGACAATTTCATCGTGCCGGCGTGTACATACCTCAGGATGCGGAAAATTCTCGGCAGTAAATGCCAGCGTCCTGCGTTTTCTGCATTTCCCAATGTTCAGCGATGAAGCAAAAGAAGTCCTTCTTCGTGAGAAGCTGTTTCTCAGGTGCATAATGAAAGATCTCTCGCAGCAGAGAAGGAAATCTGTTCTTAACCACTAGCCATGCACATTGTTTCCGTCACCCTGCCCTTGCTAAGTAGAGCTTTCAATTTTTTAGACATCTAGAGGAACTGATTTCATGTCATTACGTTAGCATAGGCCACATTTGAATTTGGCCGCGCCCGCTTCTGTCAAGGCGTCTAGGTTAACACCACACACACACACGCACACGCACACCCACGCACAAGCACACACACATGCATGCGCACGCACGCTCGCACACGCGCACGCACACACTATAGGCGTGTTGTTAGATGACATGCATTAAATGTTTCAATCAAAACACATTAAGGGCCGCCGCGGTGGCTCAGTGGTTACGGTGCTCGGCTGCTGACCCGAAAGTCGCGGGTTCGATCCGGCCGCGGCGGATGAATTTTTTTGGACGAGAAATTCTAGAGGCCCGTGTACTGTGCGATGTCAGTGCACGTTAAAGAACCCCAGGTGGTCGAAATTTCCGGAACCCTCCACTACGCCGTCTCTCATAGCCTTAGTCGCTTTGGGACGTTAACCCCATAAACCAACCAACCAACCAAAACACGTTAAGGAAAAAATTCACTTAGTTTTCCGCTATGCTGAGTAAGTAGCGAAGCGGAGAGTTCACATGTAATGCAATGGTTCTTGGTACGTCGTTTTGTATTTTGGTTTCATGCCCATCCTCTTTGGGACAATGTGGGCTGCACCATTGGGAAATTAAAAAAAAAAACAAAGCTCTTTTGGGGCCTCTCCGAATCGTTTCAATGCGCTATCCTTTTGTGTTGCTTCTGCTTCTTTTGTAGCTGCGCCTTAAGAGTGCGGCGCAATAACGTTAATGGGTTTATACCCCTGTAAGCGCAATTGCTCATTCTCTATTTGACATTTTTCGTCGCCGGAAGTCCTCATAGCGCTCGGAGTGCAGCGCAGATCGCTGTTTTAATCACAGCCGTCGGTGAGGTTTTTGAGGCCGAAGTTGCTCTTCCCGAGCAGCCGCTCGTGACCAATGATTACAAAAATTTAAAATTTCCATGGTGGGCAGTTTCGTACTAATTCTATGGGCAGATTGTGATGACGCCACAAAGGGTGGACCACGTCACGGGTCACGCGTGGTGCTTGTCGCTACATCCGGTTGCACAGGGCCTTCTAATGCTTAAGCATTAATAAAGAAAATAGCACGCTTTAAGTTCACGGAGTGGTCACTTCAATACGGGTAAGCGCACCCGACCCGAAGAAGGCTGAAACAGCGCGAAAGATACTCATGTGTTGCTCCCGTCAGTGCGCAAAAAACTATGCATATATAGATTTACAGTTTTCCAATACACCTCTGGCTACAAATATAATAGCTGATTATGCGCCATGGATTCCGACTTCCGTTCACCCGGTTTGAAAATTTCGTCTGTGTGAAAGATAATAATTTTTGTCATTAGTGCCGGAGTCGGCATACACTACAAATCCACAACAATTGCAACGCCTAAGGCCTATGTTCCATTCGTGGCATGATTTTTTTGGTGTCGAAGCAGAGCATCTTGTTAATTTGGTGCTGTATATATTTGAGACAGCCGCCCGTTTTTCACTAAGCAAGCATAGAGGAACGTAGCTGGTTGCATATGCTAACCACTGACGCACTGTGTCCTAAGTTTGCGTACAAAAGCCAGAAAGCCAGAACGGTATAAAAACAGTTGCAACGGAGGCGGCTGTCACAAATTCTGCGAAAAGCCTTGTTGGATCGCGTACATTGTTCGCGTCGCGGGCCGGTTGTAGATCTCTGAGCGCATTATGAACAAATTAAAGATAACTAGACAAACAGGGTGTGCAATTCGGAATTATCACGGCACAGAGCGGACAAAGGGTAGTTGCGATGACGGTGCGTGCGTAGCATAGAAACACGTTTATTAAGTGCGATACCAAGAAACACTGAAACGTCTCTCGATATGGAAAGTGACGCTTGTACTTAAGTTATTCTGTCCGGAAAACCATCCGGTGGTGGCGGTAGAGACTGAACTGTGAAATGAATAGCCTCGTTGCAATAAAGAGTTCTTTGTGTCGGGCCTGCCACGTGCGTAAAACAGTCTGTGTCTTTTTATGCAGGCTTATTTTATGCAGGCCCTGTTCGACGAAACACTTAACACTAGTGTTCTACAAAAAAAAAAGACCTCGTTTAAAGAGGATGTCTCATGACTAGGCCATGCTCTTGTGTGGTGCGCAAACACCTGAAATCCAGAGGTAGTTTGCTTATAAATTTGTTGTTTATACAGCTTTTTAACCCTGCACATGCCGCTAAGCCACCCCTGCGGCTTACGCATTGACAAATTTCGTGTTCTTTTGAATGGACACCGAGGACAAAGAGAGGTTACCCTGTATTGTGAAATTAATGGCCTTTAACGAAAAAGAGTCTGTATTAACTGATAAGAAACCTTTTGAACACAAAAATGTCACAAAGCGAGCTGACGTTATGGCCGCTTCCAAACATTTTACAACGCAGACCGCGGTGATGTCGAGACAGTCAAACAGTCAAGAAGGAAGTCAAGCAGTAACATTCATTTGAAGGCAAATTTGCTGATGCTCACCTGATGCTCGCCGGTGACATTGTCGGTCGCCTTCAAGCTTCCTAAGAGGTCAAGGATCGAACACTCTTGTAGGGGCGAAATTTTCGGAGATCTTCGGAGACTACGCCTCGGTTCAGTTCGCTGAATAAATGTTCCGTACAGAGATGAGCAAAGAGAAATGAGCAATGAAGCTGCTCTGCAGTTCTCTTGGTGCTCTACCATCGGTTAAACGTTCAGACCCTTGACAAAGCTTCAAACCATTGCTGCATTGTTGAAAATATTAGGCAAAAGAAACCAAGAGTCCAAGAAAAGTCAAAGATTATTGCCGTGGCAGTAAATAGTATGCCTCGCACTCTGCACACTCACGGCAGGCACGAATTTCACTGCTCTTTTCGACGGCAGAGTGCAGAAAAAATCAAGGGTTTGAAGCAATCGCCTGGTCCGGTAGTAGGATCACGTAGAAAAAAAAACACCGGCCAATCGTTGTTCAAAATATTACATGTTTCAGCTTGAGCCAGAAAACCTTGCTCTCAGAAGGCCTGTCGAAAGCGCAAAGCTTAACTATGTCGCAGTAATCGCCCCAGGCATCTCAGTTATGTAGGCGAAATATTTCTGCCCTTGCAATTCAGTTTTATGATAGCTGCATAATCGGGGACTCCAGATATCGACGCGACAGTCAATCGTTCTGGCTTCCCATAAATAATCCCACTTCCGAGGCGATTTTGAATGTAACAGATTCACGTGTGCCGCAAGCATGTTGGATGCAGTGTGCTTATTTTTCACACTCTACTTGTGACACCTACATCATCTTTCGAAGTTCATGCTCCCGGCTTTGTAAGAGCAGTCGCAGATTACTCGCAGAATTTTATATATGCAGCCACAAAAATTTTCTATCTTGAGCGTCCTTAACAGCGACCAACTTGGCACGCAGCCTGCACGAGCCAACGACTCACTCACGCCCTGCATATAAAGGATGGCGGCTTGGCCTCAGCAAAGAGGAAAGCTAACTAGGCCCAACCGAAGTTTTATTGAAGTTCTTTTCTAGTTCAGTGTCCCCTTCTTTTTGTGTGTCCTTCCCTTCTTCTTCTTCTTCCACAAAAAGCGCTTGTGTGTGTCTCTGTGTCTTTTCTTCGTGGTTTGTCCCGTGGTTGCGCAACCTTCACCTTCACAACATCATGTACCAACTAGGCGCAACCGAAGTTTTATTGAAGTTCCTTTCTAGTTCAGTGGGCCCTTCTTTTTTTGTGTCCTCCTCTTCTTCTTCTTTTTCTTCCACAAAAAGCGCTTGTGTGTGTCTCTGTGTCTTTTCGTCGTGGTTCGTCCCGTGGTTGCGCAACCTAGATCTTCACAACATCATCTACCAACTAGGCGCAACCGAAGTTTTATTGAAGTTCCTTTCTAGTTCAGTGTGCCCTTCTTTTTGTGTGTCGTCCTCTTCTTCTTCTTCTTCCACAAAAAGCGCTTGTGTGTGTCTCTGTCTTTTCTTCGTGGTTTGTCCCGTGGTTGCGCAACCTACAACTTCACAACATCATGT
Organism: Amblyomma mixtum; assembly: GCF_055824585.1. Lineage (NCBI taxonomy): Eukaryota > Metazoa > Arthropoda > Arachnida > Ixodida > Ixodidae > Amblyomma > Amblyomma mixtum. The sequence continues at coordinate 152,307,456 of NC_143021.1, read as the reverse complement.
ACCAACTAGGCGCAACCGAAGTTTTATTGAAGTTCCTTTCTAGTTCAGTGTGCCCTTCTTTTTATGTGGCCTCCCCTTCTTCTTCTTCTTCCACAAAAAGCGCTTGTGTGCGTCTCTGTGTCTTTTCTTCGTGGTTCGTCCCGTGGTTGCGCAACCTACACCTTCACAACATCATGTACCAACTAAGCGCAACCGAAGTTTTATTGAAGTTCTTTTCTAGTTCAGTGGGCCCTTCTTTCTGTGTGTCCTCCTCTTCTTCTTCTTCCACAAAAAGCGCTTGTGTGTGTCTCTGTGTCTTTTCTTCTTGGTTTGTCCCGTGGTTGCGCAACCTACACTTTCACAACATTATGTACCAACTAGGCGCAACCGAAGTTTTATAGAAGTTCTTTTCTAGTTCAGTGGGCCCTTCTTTTTGTGTGTCCTTCCCTTCTTCTTCTTCTTCCACAAAAAGCGCTTGTGTTTGTCTCTGTGTCTTTTCTTCGTGGTTTGTCCCGTGGTTGCGCAACCTACACCTTCACAACATCATGTACCAACTAGGCGCAACCGAAGCTTTATTGAAGTTCTTTTCTAGTTCAGTGGGCCCTTCTTTTTGTGTGTCCTTCCCTTCTTCTTCTTCCACAAAAGCGGTTGTGTGTGTCTCTGTGTCTTTTCTTCGTGGTTTGTCCCGTGGTTGCGCAACCTACACCTTCACAACATCATGTACCAACTAGGCGCAAGCGAAGTTTTATTGAAGTTCCTTTCTAGTTCAGTGTGCCCTTGTTTTTGTGTGTCCTCCCCTTCTTGCACAAAAAGCGCTTGTGTGTGTCTCTGTGTCTTTTCTTCGTTATTCGTCCCGTGGTTGCGCAACCTACACCTTCACAACATCATGTACCAACTAGGCGCAACCGAAGTTTCATTGAAGTTCCTTTCTAGTTCAGTGGGTCCTTCTTTTTTTGTGTCCTCCCCTTCTTCTTCTTCTTCCACAAAACGCGCTTGTGTGTGTCTCTGTGTCTTCGTGGTTCGTCCCGTGGTTGCGCAACCTACACCTTCACATCATGTACCAACTAGGCGCAACCGAAGTTTTATTGAAGTTCATTTCTAGTTCAGTGTGCCCTTCTTTTTGTGTGTCCTCCTCTTCTTCTTCTTCCACAAAAAGCGCTTGTGTGTGTCTCTGTCTTTTCTTCGTGGTTTGTCCCGTGGTTGCGCAACCTACAACTTCACAACATCATGTACCAACTAGGCGCAACCGAAGTTTTATTGAAGTTCCTTTCTAGTTCAGTGTGCCCTTCTTTTTGTGTGTCCTCCTCTTCTTCTTCTTCTTCCACAAAAAGCGCTTGTGTGTGTCTCTGTCTTTTCTTCGTGGTTTGTCCCGTGGTTGCGCAACCTACACCTTCACAACATCATGTACCAACTAGGCGCAACCGAAGTTTTATTGAAGTTCCTTTCTAGTTCAGTGTGCCCTTCTTTTTATGTGTCGTCTCTTCTTCTTCTTCTTCCACAAAAAGCGCTTGTGTGCGTCTCTGTTTCTTTTCTTCGTGGTTCGTCCCGTGGTTGCGCAACCTACACCTTCACAACATCATGTATCAACTAGGCGCAACCGAAGTTTTATTGAAGCTCTTTTCTAGTTCAGTGGGCCCTTCTTTCTGTGTGTCCTCCTCTTCGTCTTCTTCTTCCACAAAAAGCGCTTGTGTGTGTCTCTGTGTCTTTTCTTCGTGGTTTGTCCCGTGGTTGCGCAACCTTCACCTTCACAACATCATGTAGCAACTAGGCAAACCGAAGTTTTATTGAAGTTCCTTTCTAGTTCAGTGGGCCCTTCTTTTTTTGTGTCCTCCTCTTCTTCTTCTTCTTCTTCTTCCACAAAAAGCGCTTGTGTGTGTCTCTGTGTCTTTTCTTCGTGGTTTGTCCCGTGGTTGCGCAACCTACACCTTCACAACATCATGTACCAACTAGGCGCAACCGAAGCTTTATTGAAGTTCCTTTCTAGTTCAGTGGGCCCTTCTTTTTGTGTGTCCTCCTCTTCTTCTTCTTCTTCTTCTTCTTCTTCTTCCACAAAAAGCGCTTGTGTGTGTGTCTGTGTCTTTTCGTCGTGGTTCGTCCCGTGGTTGCGCAACCTAGATCTTCACAACATAATGTACCAACTAGCCGCAACCGAAGTTTTATTGAAGTTCCTTTCTAGTTCAGTGTGCCCTTATTTTTGTGTGTCCTCTCCTTCTTCTTCTTCTTCCACAAAAAGCGCTTCTGTGTGTCTCTGTGTCTTTTCTTCGTGGTTCGTCCCGGGGTTGCGCAACCTACACCTTCACAACATCATGTACCAACTAGGCCGAACCGAAGTTTTATTGAAGTTCCTTTGTATTTCAGTGGGCCCTTCTTTTTGTGGCTCCTCCCCCTTTTCTTCTTCCATATGCGCTTGTGAGTGTGTCTGTGTCTTTTCTTCGTGGTTCGACCCGTGGTTGCGCAACCTACACCTTCACAACATCTTGTTAAGCCTTATTACACCTTTGTCCATTCACATATTAATTACTGTATATCTGTTTTGGGGATGCACATATTCATCTCACATGGCCCCCTTATATGCTTTTCAAAAAAAGAGCTCTTCGAATTGTTGCGCAAAACATTCAGCATGCTCATCCAATGAATTATTTGCCGTTCTGGGTATCATAAATATATCTGAGCTAGTAACTTATAACACCGCTTCCGTAATTTATCAGATCATTCACAACACACTCAATTTAACTACAGTATGTCTTCATCACTGACTACGCACCAACACGTCTACTACAAGACATCGTATCTTGCTTCCTACAATACGCTCCAATTATGGCGGACAAACATTACAATTTGCGGGTCCTTATTTGTGGAACAGTCTAGATTATAATGTTCGAATTTCCCCTACTCTTCGCGCCTTTCAAAAACAATTAAACATTTTCTACTGAATTCATCCTAGTCTACATTCTTTAGTGCTTTCGTTTGTGTTTTTGTCTAAAAATAACATGTTTACTTGATGTCTTCAGTAGTATCCAGTGCCTACTGCTGTATTATGCTTATTGCTATATAGTTGCGCAATTTGTTGCTCTCCTCTACATCATATGTATTAGCTTATAGTAATATAAACCCTTAAACACATTTTGTTTGGTCCCTGAAGTTCTGTGTTTGAATTTCATGTTTTATGCTAAAAAAAAGAGAGGGATCTGTCTACCGTCCTTGAAGAGATCTGCAGTTGCCTTGTTGTCAAGATCTGCTTTCCCGCTTTCCATTGCTCCTAAGCCTTTCTACATCCTCTTCCGTTACTGGCAGGATGTCTCATTCCTGTGCGCTCCTGCCTCTCTCAGTTAACGTCCGGCTTACATTAGCTACTGCGTAGATTGGTATAGAAATTTCGGCACCTTTAAACATATTGTCGATACTGCTAATGATATTGCCGTCTTTGTGTCTCAACGCATCCAACTGATTTTTCCTTACGGTTAGTTTTTTCTATATACCGCTCCTTCCATGCAATTTTTTTGAATGTTACTAACTGTGATCACATTGCTCAGCATAGAGTTATTGTGAGGAGCTGTCTTCATAGCTTTAATGCAAAAAATCTGCTATCTCAAGCAGAGCGACGTTTTCGCTCACGCCCAAGAATGCCATAATCATTTTCGTCTGGGTCTGCTGTCCTAAATTATGTCGCGCATTGCTAGCATTTCTTTTTCTAGATTCCAGATAGTACGTTTTTTTTTGTTTGGCTCATAGGTTCTTCCTTGTGGTGCGTTCTTAAGAGTTCTGCTTCTTTTCACATATTTGTGTCGGATACCTTTGCAAATATTCACTGCATTTTTCAGGTACGACTATGTATTTCATTACCTTGAGTATTTAACCGAGATTCTCAATGCGCTCTCTCCTTTTTGGAAGCCTCGTCTGCGAAGACTCATGCTTGTATGAAATTTTTGCAACTATTAAGTTTGATTTCACCCTTGAACTTTAACTGTGCGTCCTGTGGTTTTCCTTGCCATCAGATTTTTCCTCGAGCACTGCAGTTCTCAACACGCTGTCGGTGCCGCACCGCTGTAGGTTAATGTAAGAATATGCCACTCATGGCTTTTAGCGATTTTTCCTACCATATTTCAGACCAGGTAGTGCTGTCTCCTTCCGCTGTCTGTCCACTCCTTGATAACTGGTGCGACCATTTTTTTTTTTTGAAGTGAAGTCTTTATTTCGTAGCAAAGTGTACAAAAAGAAGTACTGGTCAATCTAAGCACATAGTGCTTGTTAGAAGACCAGGCAGCCAGTGTTGCATTCTTCAACTGGGATATAAAGCAGTATACATTCACAATATTCACATAACGGGAAAAAATAATAATACAAGGTAAATACAAGTAATGCAACCCTATGCGAACAACATATAAAAATGAGAAAACATTACAAAAACGAAAAAAAAGAAACCCGTCAAGTTTCCCACTAGGCAACAAAAAATCACACATTACAAGACAAAGTTGAACACCATTTCCTTACTTCTCTCAGCATTACCGCTCGTGATTTTAAATCGTACAGTGTCTCACTTAGTTCATTGAATATCTGAGGTAGATAATAATTTCTGGCTTTCTTTCCATAGTTTGTAAAACTCGTGGTTTAACATATTTCTCAGTTTTTCGTAGTAATACATCTTTCTTTACTAATAGCTTAAAATTGTTAGAGTAACAGTAGCGGGTCAACACAGTATGCTTAAATAGCTCATGCACTGGAAGTATTCCTAGTATGCGGTATTTCTCATGTGTCTCTATATGTTCCCATTTCGTTCCATAGGCTATGCTATTGACAATTCTTTTAATTATTCGGTTAATATTTTGTTTTTTGTGGTCAGAACGCGTGCCATACAAGGTGATACCGTATGTGATAATTGTTTCGGCTAATGACTTATATACAGTTCTTCGAATGTTGACAGGGCTTTTCCCTCGAAGGCTATACATCATGGCTGCGACAGCCCTCATTTCTGCAAACGTAAATGACATGGTCACTCCAGGATAGGTGCTGGTCATCAAAAAAAATTCCTAAATACTTGACCACTGGCTCGAACTGTAATGGTTGGCAGATGCATGAACTACAATTAGAAGAATGCAAATATATGTCCCTATGCGTCAGAATGTTAATATTTGCTTCTGTTTTCTCAATTTCATTCTGCTGACCTCGCATGCAAGGTATGCCATTATTAAGCCGTAAAGGAAGTTTACTTCTGTACTTTATTTGTCCGCTGGGTGATAGCTCGAGTCGGCAATGTAAGGGCCTGCACTCATATTCATGCCCCCCAGCTGGTGGTTCGTGTGACCCGCTGCGTGAAAAAAAAAACGCTTTTCGCCTGCAGTAAACTACACCGCGCCTTCTTCTTCTCCTTCTTTAATCCTTCCACCTCCACTTCTTGAGCACCCGCCGATGTCACTCAGCACAGGAATGGTCGCGTAACGCTTGCACCAGTTGCCCTGTACAGTTCACTTTTCCTCACCCCGCTTTTACGAGAGATCGCAAAAACCCTCCTCTTTTCATCTTTCCTCTCCATGCTCTCAAGAAGACTCCAGACCAAAGGCCATTATAGACAAGAATTGGCGGCGCCTAAAAAATACAGCCGTTTACCAGCGGGAAACGACGAGCCATCAGCGCTGGATTGTCCTCTAAATAATTAACCCAATGCTCACGCCACGTGCCACTGAAGGAACACAAATAACTGCAGGGAAAGTATTTGGTGCGTTCTCGGTGCAGGAGGAGAGAACATTGAATCACGGCCATGTCTGTTAAGTCAGGATCGAATTCGGTTCCCCAAGTTCGCTTCTCTATAGGCTGAAGACGAAACACCGCAGTAACTGGCTGCTGCACATTGCGATCTGTTGAAAACATGCATATTACGGGAGTTACGATTTTTGCCTAGAGCTTTGCAGTTATTAAAGCTCGAATATTCAGGTTGCGTATTCTGTAGGACGTTTTTCTATTAAAAGCAATAGTGAATAATACTTCACTCTTGTTACCTATATCAATTACTCTCTGCTACTTGTGACGCAGTAGCAACATAGTAACTGTCAACGAAACTAGTAATAGGAGCAGTTTTTATCATTTTACTACCGTTTCTCAAAAAGCGAGCATGCAGAACTGAATCCTGCAGATGATTCTAGACTGCGTTATTTGGCATTTTATCCATGTACACCTCGAATATTTCGATTAATTGCCAGGAGGTCTAATTATCTCTTCCACCATTGTTTTGCATCTGAAGCTAACTATACTCAAACTCTACCTGGCAATGATTTGTGTAGTTTTTGGCGTGATACACAGAACATCTGTAGAGCTTCTCACATATAATATCATGCGTAGAATTTGATACACACTTTGCCAAATTATGCTAATGTATGAAATGAATTTCCAGTTTACAACCTTAACTGTCTAAATCAAAACGAGCAATTTTCTGCAACCGTGTGTAGCAGAAACTGGAGCGCCTGAGATGTCATATTCTATAAAGGTGTGCACGGTCGTTTCGAAAATAAACAACATGGCCACTTTCTTTTGCGAAAGGTCGTCCTCAGTATCTTGTTTACTGACGTGCGTTTCTTATCGCATTTCACAGGAGTGACTTTACATTATTACAAACCCTTTAAAGAACTCGTATTAAATAAATTTGGCCAAGTTTAGCTTTGCTTGAATGCGTGGTGTTTGGCGGCGTTAACGTTTACAACATGTGGTTATGATCCGCAAAGTACTCACATCACACGTACTCTCGCTAGCGGTCTATTTTTTTACCACTGCGGGTTACGCAAGGCCTAGCAAAATCTTGTTCCCGTGGTTGGCCTTAGGGTGGCCACCCTGGGTGTATAAGGTATTCGCCTGTGCCGCCATATACTCGCCTGTGTTTCGCTCACAGCACCACCGACGACGACACCGGATTTTCTGCGGAACGGGAGGCTTTGTGCAGTGGCGTTAATGAGTTTACGACGAGAGAATCAAAGGTATTAAAAATTTCAGCCGTACATCGTCACTCAACCTCACCATACTATGAATTTAGGGATTATTAACGTGGTTAAGCTCAATCCAGAACTGAATCCTCCAGCACTGAATCTGCAGCATTATTTAAAGTATTTTGAAGAGAGAAGGCAAAGTCGAATCTGCTGCTTTTCAGCCGAAATTCAAAAGGTGACTTGTATCTTCGTGGTTCAACCACCTTGTTCGTTTTGCGGCTTCGGCTTAGCAGGCACCCCCCACTTCCTGTTACTTACGGCCTGCTGTCATCCTCTCAGCATCGCCAGCGTGCACCTCTATATGTTTGGTTCAGTGAAGCTACCTATCCGCTTCACTTCCGCGGATGTTCGTGTTAGTCATCACTTGTGCTCGTGAAACCGTGAACTATTTCCGATACAGACTCTGGCGACCCACATGAGTCAGGAGTATGACGTGCTGAGGGACGGGCTCATATGCCAACAAACAAGCGGCGCTAGAGGCGGAAGACACGCGGAAGCTGGTTTAAGTGCGAGTGGACAAACAGAGGCGGTCGAAACTACAACTTTTCTTGCATTGTTGTCTTGGGAAGACCTTTTTAGGAGAAATGTTTACACTGCAGTACGAAAAAAGGACTTCGTTGAAGCACAATGTCTCATACCTGAGGTACTCTTCCTGCGCAAACTTTTATCACATCGGATGAATGATTATTGATAACATATGGCAAGCATTTCTTTAAAGTTAGGATTTTAGCAACTGAAGAAAAACGTCCCGGAAAACTTAGCAATTCAGACTTAATAAAAGAGTGTTACTCTTACTGTTGTGTAAGCCCTTGGAAAACTCAACTGCCCATGCAGTACATTTCTTGCTTAAAAACGTCTCATATTACTTCATTCTGCGTTAAGAGGGTAGTTTCGGTTGAGAGCCATTTTGTAAACACAAATTGCGCATCTGTGATTACTTGGTGTTCTTCATTCAAGAATGGAATAATTTTTCGCACCTTTAGACAAAAAACTTCTAAAATTGAAATATCTCTGTAGCTAGAGAGTTCCCCTCTGTCATCGCCTTCATGCGAATCCTTTACTTTTCCAGCTTGTAATTGTCTGGGAAAATTTCCATGCCCACAGGTAGCGGAAGCTCTCTTAACATTCTTCAACCACTCTTAGGCCTCTGCCACTGTTCCACAGCAGTGGAAAAGAAGCCGCATTGTGGCCTTGCTGAAACCAGGAAAATCGCCACTCGACTTAACATCCTACAGACCAATAGCTCTGGCGAGTTGTATTGGCAAGACGATTGAGCGTATGGTGGTAGCCTGTCTAGGATGGTTCCTTGAAAAACGTGGACTATACCCTTCCACAATGACGGCTTTCCCCAGAGGCCGGTCTGCCATCGACAGTGTAATTGATCTCGTGTCAACGGTAGAACATGAAGAACGCCGTCACAGGTTGACTGCTGCTCTTTTCCTCGACATCAAGGGCGCATTCGATAATGCTCAACATGATGCAATATTAAATGCACTCGATGAATGTGGTATAGGCGGATTTCTGCGCAATGGGATTGCAAGCTATTTGATAAACCGGACAGTCTACATGGAGACTCTTGAAGGAGACACAGCAGATCATCATGTTGCTTGTGGTGTTCCTCAGGGAGGAGTGCTCAGTCCAACGTTCTTTAATCTAGTGCTTATTGGCCTTTTCAAACAACTACGAACACTGTTTCGATACCCCCTACGCAGACGATATTTGCATATGGACATCAAGTGTCACGCGTCCGCAAGTGCTAGCAAGGTTTCGGACTTCGGTTTACATTATGTCTGCGTACTTGCGCTGTCCGGGGCTTGAACGTTCGCCAACTAAAAGCGTAACATTGGCTTTCACACGTAAGTTAATGGAGTGGTATCCGGTCACAATCGACGGGCAGGTTCTTGCGTACGTAACACACCACAAATTCTTAGGTGTTACGATACACCGTGATTGTCCTGGACGAAGCACATTTCTGTGCTCAAGAAAAAGCTTGACAGCTTTGCTAGCATGGTGCGGTGTAGGGCAGGGAACTCTTGGGGTCCCTCTGAGCGATCTTTACTTCATGTGTACCAGGCGCTGGTAGTCGGTCTTCTCAGATACAGTGCACCCGTTCTCTCGGGGGTCAGACTATCAAGTTTGTGTGCGCTGGAGAGCGCGCAGGCTCGTGCTTTAAATATGCTTGGGTTTGCCACGTAAAACTTCTACATGGGGCACATTTTATGAGGCCCGCGCCTGCCCAGCACGAATTTATTTTCAACAGAAGCCACTTCGTGTGCATTTGCGGCATCTGACCAGGCATCGTCATCACCCCTGACCAACCTAAGTGCTGTGTGTGCAGATTCAACCTTTTCTAAATCCATCTGGCTGGATGCGGCGCAGTGCGGTGCCTTCGGACTACGTGCCACACCAGATTGCGGAGGTGCCACTTTGGCAGTACCAAAACCATATATACGTACAACCATCCCAGGGATAACAAACAAAACGCGCATCCCAACAGTCGGCCTGAAACAACTGGCGCTGTCATACATTACTTCTATGTATAGTGCGGCCCAACATGTTTTTGCGCACGGATCCGTGACGACCACCCCTTTAATTGCAGCGGGGATAGTTTCAGGAAATCCTTCATGTCCCCGTGTCAGTCTAATGCATAAAACGTCCTCTAGTGCAACCGAATCGACAGGCATACGAGAAGCCGTCCGTTATATTGGTCAACAGTCAGCGCACCAATGGACTATATTCTGCTACTCGAGATTAGCATTGCAGGCCATGCAAACATATGTAAGACCAAGGGCATGCGAGCAGCTGGTTCAACAGATTGTGCATTTGTTAGCCGAAGCTTCCCACCGCGGCCATGTCATAAAGCTTCAGAGGATACCTACCCATTGCGGCACAGCGGGAAACGAGCGTGCTGACGCCGAGGCTCGGCTGACACAGAGTGATGGAGCTTTCAATGAGATAGCCTTTTCTAGATCAGACATTGGAGCCTTGTTGGCGCATTCAATGCAAGCCGCAATGCAGTCGCACTGGAATAATTCGAACCATCAACATGACCGCGTCTCTAAGCTTGACGCTGGCTCATGACTTTTTTTTTATTTGGTACCTGCATCGCCTTTCAGCATTACAGCAGGGGGGCACTTTCACATTCAAAAAACAAAAAATCATGCACTTAACGCGTGAAAAAAGGCATCATTAGGTAGAACATTAAATATGTGGCGGCAAAGCATTCCATTCGCGAACTTGTCGCAGAAAAAACGAATAACGGAGTACGTCACCTTTAAAAGGAAATTCATGAAGCTTTAAATTGTGGTCCCTTCGCTTCGAGACATAGAAAGGCGCCTTCAAATATTTTGATCCGTCTATGCCAGTCTTGGAATAGAAAATGTTGTGAAAGAATTTTAATCTCAGATTTCTTCTTCGAGTTTTAAGTTCTGGCCACTGAAGATTCCTTTTGCTTTCCGATATACTGAGTGTCCTGGAATAGTTTCCAAGTACAAAGCGGACTGCCCTATTTTGAATTTTTTTCCAATTTGTCAATAAGTTCTTGTGTGTGCGGGTCCCAGCACACTGATGCATATTCGAGTACTGCGCGGACGGGAGTAAAATATAGCTGTTCTTTGAGATGCTGTGGAAGGTGGCTGAAATTTCTTCTTAACAAACCTAATATACCAGCAGCTTTCTTTACGACGTAATTAACATGCTTTGACCACCTCAGGTCAGCAGTAAGATAAACGCCTAAGTATTTAAAATTCTGTTCTTTTTTCAAGGCCGCATGGTTTATAGTGTAGATATAAGGAGGGTAGGAGCGCTTCCTCGAAAAGGTGACGTGTACACACTTTTTAGTATTCGAAGTCATATCCCAATTATTACACCGCATGGCTATCTTATCTAAGTCGTCTTGCAGGCGTTGCAAATCAAGTGAACTATCTATAATTCTATAAATCACGCAGTCGTCTGCGAACATTCTGAACGAAGAAGTAACATCAGCATTAATATCATTTATATACAACAAAAAAAGAAGTGGCCCCAGAACAGAGCCCTGGGGGACGCCTGAAGTGACAGAACCATAGTTCGAGGAGCGACCACCAACAACTACACACTGCTGCCGTAGGGATAGGTATTCAGAGATCCATACAATGCCTCTTTCATTCAAATTGTAGCTGCGTAATTTAAAAACAAGGAGATCATGCGCAACAACATCAAATGCCTTCTGGAAGTCCAAAAAAATGCAATCAATAACTTTCTGTTTATCAATAGCAACTGCGATACCATAAGTAAACTCAACCAACTGTGTAGAACAACACAAACCTTGGCGAAATCCGTGCTGAGCAGGGTTAAGTAAATTATGTTTAACGAGGTGTGACATGATAGAACTGTAAATTACATCCTCCATTGTCTTGCAAGCTGTACTTGTTAGAGACACTGGCCTATAGTTTTCTACCAAATTTCTCGGTCCACTTTTATGGATGGGCACAACGCGAGCCAATTTCCAGTCTTTTGGCAGAGTGCCTTCTTGCAAACTCTTTTCAAATAATCGAGTAAAATACAATGACAACGTATCAGCGCAATTTTTGATAACTGCTGTTGGTAAATCATCTGGGCCGCTTGCAACCGACGGGTTCACATTGCGCAATAACTTGCGAATTCCTGCTGTACTAAAGATAACTTCTTGCATCAGATCAGCACTTGCTGGAATCTGTAAAGCTCGCGAGTGGGATGAAATAAATACCGACAAGAAATATTTACTAAAGGTGTCAGCCTTACATGCGTCGTCTTCAATGAGCGTATCACCACTTTTTATCGTTGGTACCGAGCAGTCATCTTTGCCGCGACTGCGAACATGTTTCCAGAATTGCTTCGAATCCTGTACCAGCCTGTCTCCAAGTGAAGAAAAGTAAGAAAGTTTCGCTGTTGCTGCTAGCGATTTAAACTCAAATTTCAACCTTTTTAGTTCAGCTAGATTCCCAGGGCAACGCCTTTTTCTAAGTTTCAGATAAACTCGCTTTATTCTTTTCGTGAGAGCGCGTAACTGGCTCTTGAACCATGGCTTCTTTTTAGCTCTTCTAGGAGATATAGTTTGCGTGGGGATGAACATGTCTTGTAGCTCTAAGAGTTTTTCTTTTAGAATGGTCCATAACTGCTCAGTACTAAGTTCATCAGCCAAAGTATCGAAAACCAAAAAATATGATTCTAACTCTATGTTAATGCTATCATAATTTCCCTTACTAAATACATAGACCTTTCGCGCGAGCTTCTTTGCGACTGGCACATTTCCAATTGAAATGTCGGCTATCACTATATTGTGATCACTTATTCCCGGCAGTATTCTAACATCTGTCATAACGTTCGGGGTATTACACAGCAATAGATCAAGAATATTCCCAGAGCCATCATTGCGAGACGCATCATGAATGTACTGATGGGGCCTGAATGAATCCATTAAATCGAAAAATGTCGAGTACAAGGAACCTTGAGCACTGTCTCTCGGGGAACTGGCTGACCAATCTATGCCAGGGAGGTTGAAGTCACCGCCCAACAAGATAGGATCACCTTCAACAGTGTCGAGAATACTTGATAGGTGCTCAAATTCTGCTCGCGAAGAACCAGGTGGGCGGTAGAATACCCCAATTTTCAGGCTTTTTCCATTCGATAATCTTAATTTTACAAAACAGAGACTCTGTAACAGTAGAAGAGTCTAACATTACACATGGTATTCTCCTTAGCGACTGTGGCAAGGCTTTCCTCTACGCCATCTTGGAGTAAGTTCTTCATGCCTCGAATACCACCCACGAAAAAACATCCGCTACCACCCCGAAACCAGTGGCCTCAAAGAACCCTTCAATTGTGTTCTTTCGAACATGCTTTTCACTAATATTCAACTTGACCATACGGACTGCGACTAAGTGGTTCCATCTGTTACCTTTGCCTAAAATACTCCGTTACAACAAAGAACCAGTCACTCGCTCCATTCCTTTGTTTTAGGCCGGACCTATGGGTTGCTCATGGAGGCACCTTTCTTTTCGGTCCCCTTCCCCTCTTCAGCACCCTTCCACGAACAATTGACTTCCCGCCTCGCCCAGTACTGTGAACATGTGCGATTGAACACTGAAGCTTCCGCAGCCTCCTGCAAGCACTGCAAAGGCCTTAGCCACCGTGCGGCTTTTTTTCCCCCTGGTGATGAGGTTGTTCCCTGCAAAACGGTGCGCACTCTAGGGCTGTAATGAGGGAGTAATACTCATTGACATCCACCCGATGGTAGGGCGAGAGCGAAATGATCAATTCGCTCTCGCCCTACCATAAGCTTGCCGTCCCGGTTAGCTCAATTGGTAGAGCGACTGCTCCGGTGAAGCGGTGGTCCCGGGTTCGATCCCCGGACCAGGATGAATTTTTCTTTAACTACAAAGTTTCTGAGAAAGCTGTATAGCTTTCCTTTGCAGCCGTAAGGCTGCGCTCGGGTGGATGTGAATGAGTATTACTCCCTTATTACAAATCTACTCCACCTTGGGGGATTCCCCTAAACATTTGACCAACTCTAGGGTTGTGTTGAAAAATTTATGAGCCGCTATAATTTATGAGCCGCTATAACAGTGCTTTAATAAACGACCACCGTTAGCTATAGTGGCAGTCCCGCATTACCTGTTACGGACCGTCCCTGTAGTGGCATCCAGATCGTCCACTTGTGGCGCCTCAAGCCGTTTGCCCGTCGCCCGTCCTCCCTGTAACTCACCACCAGAATTGTCGCTGTCGTCCTGACAGTGACAATAAAGCCTGCGCCGGGCGTTCCCAAAGTCGCAATATTTAAAGACAAGCAATTGTTCGGAGCAACTTTGGATGCTGTCAAGACCGGTCTGAAGTGCCTTAACATCGGTTATCTTGCTAATAGGGCGATAGATCACACAGTCTTCTTAGAATAAGATGATAGTTGAGAAGACGTTATTTGCAAGATCATTAAATTAATAATAAAAAAGGACCGAGCACAGTGCCTTGTGGCATACCTAAAATAACGGGGGACAAGACGGAGGAGCCATGTTTAGTTCGAATTGATAACGGTTGGTTTAAAATTAAGCACAACTTCATTGAGAAACAAAGAACAAAGTTTTAGAAATAGACGTTTGTAGGCTGCTTTATCTAATGCTTTTTCGGCATCCAGAATGAAGGCCTGGAACTGTAACTAGGCACCCCCGAGAGCTCGCTGCCGGCACAGATTCCAGAAAGATGACAAGCTAGTCGTCTTATCAGCACCAAACATGTCCGGGAGAGCGCCCCCTCGAACACCCACACCCGGCAGCAACACCTTTCTAATATTGGTCCGATAACCTCAGCTCCTTGGGCTCTGGCCTTAAGCAGCCTATGTTCCTATGTTCCTCTCTCTGCCATTTTTATGAGCTGTAGGAGAGTGCCCACACATCCCATGTTGTCAAGGATATTAGCATGCTACATGAAGTCGTATGCGTTTGCCAGGGAGGGGGAGCCACGACTGTGCGTGCAAGGTGGCAATGAGGCGGCACATGTATCACCTCGTCAGCCAGTACAGCGAACCTAGATTCTGTGCCAAGACATTTAACACACTCATATTTTCGTGCATGAAATTGGTAAATTTCATAACAACTGCGAAAGGCGCGTGGCGAATCTTCTCATAAATATTGCAAATTGTGGGCTTCAGCGAAATAGGCGGCAATTAATGTAGGCTTGCGGGAGTTTTCCCTGCTTTGATTCTGAAAAAAGCGCCGAGTGTTTACATTCGAGTGCAATTTTTCCTAGTTGCCATACGTTATCTATTATTCCAGCAAGCTGCCAACTGCATCTTCCGAGTTGTTCAAGTCCTCATAAGGAGCATCGCCATAACTTGGTGCAGTTTTTCAACTAGCTTCTTCAATAGCAGCCATTAACTCAACTTTTAAGGTGCTTATGTCATCCCCTTTTTAGTAACCGCGTCCTTTCTCGATGGACGAGCCAGTTAATATGCATGTGTCGTGAAGAAACGTACAGAAGCCTGATCAGTAAACTCCTCTGGTGTGAGCTCTGAAGCGCGTTTAATACTCTCTGCATGATCTTTGATCAGCCGCCGCTTTTCCACGCCACGGAACGTCCTCCAGAGGGCCCTGTTGGTCGTTCCTGAGCCAAAACGACTGCACCATTCGTCCCACCTCTTATGAGCCACCTGCTTTTCATTACGGCGGGCCTGTGGCGTCACTCGGTTCACCTCATTTTTTCGTGCACGCCTTCAGGATGCCGAGCGGCGTGCCCAAAGTTGTATAGAGAGAAGGTTGAGAGTTGGCTGATCCTCTTTTACTGTCGTTTAAGTGGTGGTATTCATGAAAAGCGTTTTAAGGGTGGGCACAAACTGACGGCATGAGTGCTATTATCTTGCCTCACACCACACCATTGTGTTACAGAAATTTTTCTCCACATTTTCTTTTTTTGTCCCAATTTACAAACTACGTTAATGAGAGCATGGCAAGTACTCCACACATATAATTATGCCTGCCATTGTAGTGCACCGGGGCCCTTCCACCACGTCAGATGTAGTCAGTGTGTTTTTGTATCAAGCTGTGTTGCGACCCCTGGTTGATTTAGCAGTGTACACTCGATTTCTGTGAACGCAGTGTGAACTTTTGTCACATTCTGAAGTCAGATAGTGTGCTTAGCGTTAACATTTCCACCTAGTAGTATCGGGGTTCCATGGCGTGAATGACAAGTATGTTTAAATTATATAAGAATAACTGCCGTATTTCTGGGACGAGCGTGCACGGACACTAGTATCAGGAGTGTTTTTTTTTTGGTCGCACGAGCACCGCAACAACTTCCTGCTGAGTGTTGCATCATTTGCTCAAATCGAGTGGCGTTTTGGTAATTTTGCCCCAATATAGGCGACAGTTTTTCGTGGTATTTCCGTGTCTGCTCTTGCTCTTTTAACAGCAGTGGAATGGCAATGGTACCCTATATAAATTTTGGTTGGGCACAACCGATTATATTCCTGTAACAAGAAAAGCTATGAATGCAGCTTTCTGTGTTTTTATTTTTCTTAATTTCCCGAAACTTATTAGAGAGCTCTGTGCAGATTAATTGTATAATCACTTGGCATTTTTTTGCCTATGTCTATTCATGCCGTATGCTGCTATAAAGGTGTTCTGTTGATTGCCAAAGTGTTTATGGAACCCCCTGTCTAGTGGTGTGCTATCACCAGGTTTATATTTCGGAGCATCCGCTGACATTTCAGCCTGACTCCCTGCTGGCGTCTATTTGCGTTTTTGTCACCTTTCCTTGCCCTATTTGGCTCGCGCTTTCTTCAGGCGCAGCTGTGCAGTTCGTGTTGCCAGCTTCGCAGTATCATTGTCAATTGGACTGTGCCGGCGTGTACATACCTCAAGATCCGGAAAATCATCAGTAGGAAATGGCGGCGTCGGGCGTTTTCTGCATCGCCCAAACTTCAGCGATGAAACAAAAGATGCCATGCTCTGTGGATTCTCTGAGGGAGGCTGTTCCTCAGATGCATCATCAATGAGCTATTGCAACAGAGCAGCAAACCAATTCTTAACCACTAGCCGTGCACTCTCTTTCCGCCAACCTGCCCTTGCTAATTCGAGCTTTCGTTTTTTATTGCGAAAGCAATACTGCTAGCACTTTTCTGCCGTCGGTGGAGGTCGTTCCTTCGCTCCGGCGCAGCTGCGGCGCACGACCACGTTACAGCGTGACGTCACGACCAGAGGAGAGCAGGGGCCCCAATTCGTCTCTTCGACTGCAGTCGTCCCTTCGCTCGGCGCGGCGGCTACCACGTGACGGCCTCCTCGGCCCGCCGCGTTAGAGCGCTCGCTAGGAGAGGATAAACGGGGCACCACAGGCGCGCTTCGCTTAGTCATGTCTGAGGAGTTGTACAAGGCGTCGCTGGAGCGACGTGTTGCGCGCAAACGCCGGCGCCGTGCCGAGGAGACAGATGAAGAAAGGCAAGAGCGGTTGGCTAAGCAACGCGCCTATGCCGCAGAATGGCAAGCCCGGCGGCGTTCTACAAGTTCATTGAGCGAGAGTAGTTTCATGGACTCTGAATTCCGAAGAATCGTATATGAGTAGTGCAGAGCGATATAATAGACATTCGGACGACTATGTAACTACCAGTGTTCAGACCAAGAGTCACTACTTTACGGACCACCAAAGCGTGTTCATTGGAATAAACAAACAGGAGAAACCATGTTGTATCCAGAGTAAATCCTTTAGTTGCAAAAAAGGCGAAGCCATGCCAAACCACCACCAGAGCCAAGCGCAGCCAGGGAGCTATTTCTTTCGCAATCACTCAGGCTTAACCAGAGCTGAGCCACCGCTAATTTTAAGCATGAAATGCTTTTAGCCCCCGTTGTCGGCAGTGTGGTGACGTCACGCCGAGACCGAGATCCACTCATCCGGGCATTGAAATCCACTCATCCGGGCATTGAAATCCACTCATCCGGGCACTGAAATCGAGTCATCCGGGCACTGAAATCGAGTCATCCGGGCACTGAAATGGAGTCATCCGGGCACTGAAATCGAGTCATCCGGGCACTGAAATCGAATCATCCGGGCACTGAAATCGAGTCATCCGGGCACTGAATTCCAGTCATCCGGGCTCTGAAACGAGAACATCCGGGCACCGTACGAGACTTAGCGAGATTTAACGAGACTCCGTAAGCCCTCCTACGCGACCGGCATGCAAGCGCTGGTTGGTCTCCAAACGAGACAAAAAATAACTGCTGCCAGTACCTTCTCAATGTTTATCAAGAAATCAGTGGAGCTGTGGGTTTGATAACGCACGGAATTATAATTTCCGATTTCTAATAACGCGTGCAAAAACCACATAAATTGCATGTTGCACTTCGTTGTCGTACGTGATCCGGGGGAGAAGCGCTGCGGTCAAAGGGCAAGGCATCGTGCCGAACGGGTGGTGGCGTTCCTCCCTTCCTTTACGGTGCGGTTCGGGTGTCCACCGAGATGGCAGAGAATTACTGCGCCATTTCCTTTCCTCAAAAAACCTTGCGTTCAAATGACAAGGCATCGCGCTGAACGGGTGGTGGCGTTCCTCCCTTCCTGTACGGTGCGGTTCGGGTGTCCACCGAGATGACATTAGGCCCGTAAACATTTCATGCTTACTCTAATCTCGGTTACGGGAGAGGCAGAGATTTTTTATTGGACACCTAGAAGAACAGATTTCATGTCATTAGGTAAGCATAGTTCGCATCTGGATTTGTCCTCGTCCGATTCTGTCAAGGTGTATGGGTTAGCTCCACATACACATGCACGTGCGCACTCGCACGCATGCACATGCACACGAGCATGCACACACGCACATGCCGACACGCGCACGCGTGCGCACGCGCACACTAACACACACCTACACATCTTGTTCGTGTTGGCAGATGACATGCATTTAGGTGTTTCAGTCAAAACACATTAAAGAAAAAAATTCTTACTAAGTAGCGAAGCGGAGAGTCCACATGTAATGCCATGGTTCTTGGCACGTCGTTTTGTGTAGTAATTTGTGTTTCATGTCCTTCCTGCTTGGGCGAATCTGGGCCGCAGCATTGGGAAATTAAAAGAAAATCTATTGAGGTCCTTTCTGCATCGTTTGAATGCGTTAGCGTTTCGTGTTGCCTCTGATTCTGTGGTAGCTACGCCTTAAGGGTGCGGCGCAATAACGTTAATGGGTTAACGCGATTATAAGCGAAATTGCTCATTCGCTACTTTACATTCGTAGGTCGCTGGGAGTCCTCGTAACACTCCTTGCGAAGCGACGCAGCGGTTAAGCGATGCGCCAGTGCCCCGGGAGGTCGCTGTTGTAAGCACAGCCGCCGGTGAGGCTTTTGAG
Source organism: Amblyomma mixtum (assembly GCF_055824585.1). Classification (NCBI taxonomy): domain Eukaryota; kingdom Metazoa; phylum Arthropoda; class Arachnida; order Ixodida; family Ixodidae; genus Amblyomma; species Amblyomma mixtum. Next base: position 152,288,676 of record NC_143021.1, on the reverse strand, counting down.
ACCCAAGTTGCTCTTTCCGAGCAACCTCTTGCGACCAATGATTAAAATAATTGTGAACTTCCATGGTGGGCATTCTCCTATAAATTCCGCGGGCATGTTGTGATGACGCCGCAAGCGTCGTCCCACGTCACGGATCACGCGTGGTGGTTCTAATACTAAAGCATTAATTAAGAAAATGGCACGGTTTAAGTTCACGGAAGGGTTACTTGTACCCGGATAGGTGCCCCCGACCCGAAGAACGCTAAACTAGTGCGAAAGATACACAAGTGTTGGTCACATCAGTGCACAAACACTATGCACAAATAGCTCTCCAATTTTCCAATACAGCTCTGGCTACAAAAAAAGAAAGCTAATTATGTGCCATGGATTCTGACTTCCGTCCACCCATTTTGAAACTTTCGACTAACAGACTGTGTCAAAGGCCATGCTTTTTCTCATTAGTGCCGGACTCGGAATACATATAAAAATCCACAATTGCAACGCCTAAGCCCTATGTTCCATCCGTGACATGATTTCTTTTTAGGTTCGAAGTGTAGCATTTTGGTAATTTAGTGATGTATATATTCGAGAAAGCCACCTGTGTCAGGGCAAGTTCGTACCCATTTTTCACCAAGCAAGCGTAGAGGAACGTAGCTGGTCGCACATGCTAACCACGCACGCATTGTGCCCTATGTTTGCGGACAAGAGCCAGAAAGCCAGAATGGTGAAAAAAAAAAACAGTTTGAACATCGTCAGCTGTCACTATTCTGCGAAAAGCCTTGATGGATGGCGTACATTGTTCGCGTCCCGGGCCGGTTGTAGCTCCCTGCGCCCATTAGAAACGAATTCAAGATAACTAGACAAAGAGGATGTGCAATTCGGAATTATCACGGCACAGAGCGGTCAAAGGGTAGTTGGGATGATGGTGCGTGCGTAGAATAGGAACGCATTTATTATGTAAGATACCAAGAAACGCTGAAAAGTCTCTCTATATGGAAAGTGACGCTTGTACTTGTACTAAGTTAATCGGGTCGAAAAACCAGTTGATGGTGCTGGTAGATACTGAACTGTGAAATGAATCGCTTCGTTGCAATAAATAGTTCTTTGTTTGATTTGAAGCAGCGCAAGGCCAAAAGCCAAAGAAGAGAGCAGAGAAAGAAACGGACGACACAGCGCTGAACTAACAACTGACATTTATTTGGCACGCTGCACGCATAAATACATTCAGGCACCAAAAAGTGTTGGAAAAGTGTTGGAAAAAGAGTCGGTGTGGATGTTGTTTTTTGTGCCCCCAGTAAGTTATCAAGCTTGTGCATGCGTGTCAACAATCCAGGTAAAACTATCCCCGTTTGCCCGAAGAATCATGAGTGCAAATTCGTGAAGTGTCAAAAAAATGTCGTGTATTCTATTCTCTCACTTGTAATAGGTTTTATATTGGTCAGACAGGACAGTGCTTAAATGATAGGCTTAGGCAGCACCGCAACAATGTTGATAATAAAGAGACCCGTAACCTCAGCGTGCACTGCCGTGAGTGCGAGTGAACCCCACAGTTTGAATCTTGCAGAGTTGTGGATAGGAACAGAGATAGTCTGTGCCGTGAAATAATCGAGGCTTCGAACATCAAGACGTATGGTGACACATGTGTAAGCGCTCCATCAGTGTCTTTATCTTGAAAAGAACTTCGCTTCCTGAATCGCACATCTTAGCTTGTGTTGGCGTGCAGAATCCCAGTGCATGAATGAGCTCTTTGCTTTGTTTTCTTTTTGGTGCCTGAATGTATTTATACATGCAGCGTGCCAAATAAACGTCAGTTGTTAGTTCAGCGCTGTGTCGTCTGTTTCTTTTTCTGCTCTCTTCTTTGGCTTTTGGCCTTGCGCTGCTTCAAATCAAACAATGAATAACCAACTCGCCCATCAGCTTGTGCTTTCAATAGTTCTTTGTGTCGGGCCTGCCACGTGCGTAAAACAGTCTGTGTTTTTTTATGCAGGATTATGTTATGCAGGCCCTGTTTGACGAAACGCTTAACACTAGAGTTCTACAAAAAAAATTACCTTGTTTAAAGAGGATGTCTCATGACTAGGTCATGTTCTCTTGTGGTGTGCAAATAACTAAAATACAAAAGTAGCTTGCGTATAAATTTGTTGTCTACACATCTTGTTAACCCTGCACCCGCGGCTAAGCCATTGCTGCGGTTTACGCATTCAGAAATGTCCTGTTCTTTTCAAGGGACACCGAGCACAGAGAGTGGTTAGCCTATGTTGAGAAGTTACCGGCCTTTCACAAAAAAGAGCCTGTATTAACTGATAAGGAACTTATTAGAGACAAAATTGTCAGAAAGCGAGCTGACGCCATCGCCGCTTCCGAACATTTTACAACACAGACCACAGTGATGTCTATACAGTCCAGAAGGAAGTCCAGCATTAAAATTTCTTTGAAACACATTGGCTGAGTACTCTTGAATAAAGCGCACAAGAGTACACAATATTGAAAACGCTCGTGGCATTAGCGCCTGCCAGGTGATTTCCCCTGATGCTTGCTGCCGTCATTGTCGGTCGCCTTCGAGCCTCCTAAGATGTCAAGGCTCGATCGCGTGTGCAGCGGGGAAATTTTTGGACACCTTCGGGATTCAACGCCTCGGCTCAGTTTGCTGAATAAATGTTCCGACCAGAGGTGAGAAATGTGATATATAGATGACTGCTCTGCCATTCTCTTGATGCTCTACCATGGGTTAAACTTTAAGGCCCTTGACAGAGCTTGAAACCTCTGGTGCATTTTTGACAATATAAGGCGATAGAAACTAAGAGTCCAAGAAAAGTGACAGATTATGGCTGTAGCAGTCATTAGTATGCCTCACACTCTGCACACTCAGGGCAGGCACGGATTTCACTGTCTCCTTTCGAGGGGAGACCGCCGAAAAAATCTAGGGTTTGAAGTCATCGCTATCTGTGGTAGTACGATCATGTAGAATAGAAACGAAACAACGACGAAAGGTTGTTAAAAATATTAGACGTTTCAGCTTCAGCATGAAATCATTGCTCTCTGAATGCATATCGAAAGAACAAAGCTTAACTGTGTCGCACTAATCGCCCCAGGCATCTCAATTATTTAGGCGAAAGATTACTGTCATTGCAATTGAGTTTTAAGATATCTGCATTATCAGGAACTTCAGATATCCGCGTGAAAGTGAATTATTTTCGCTTTCGATAAATTAACCTTTTTCCCGCGCGATCTTGAATGTCACAGATTTTCGTGTGCCGCAAGTGTGTTGGATGCAGTGGGCTTATTTTTCACACCCTACTTGTGATACCTAGATCATCTTTCGAAGTTCACGCTGTCGCCTTTGTAAGAGCAGTCGCAGATTACTCGCAGAATTTTATATATGAAGCCAGAAAACTTTTCCGTCTTTAGCTGGTCGTTAACACCTACCAATTCGTGCCACAGCTTACATGCTGGGAGGTAAGCGACGTTGAAATTTTAAGTGCGTAGAACACGAGCCAACGACCCACTCACGACCTGCACATAAGGGATGGCGGCTCCGCCTCAGCAAAGAGGACCAGCCGGCACTGATGGTCGAGATGAGCATCGTAGAATGGAATCCACGAACTGCTTGTGGTAGCCACACTCGTTTAGGCGTCGGTGTTCTGGCGTAGGCCAGAAGCTCGATCTTCTGGTCTGGAGAAGATTTTGTCAGTACGTCGGATGAGGAAAGAATGTACAGAATGCTTGGGACATGCCGGGTGAACAGAATTAAAATGGCCGCCGCGGTGGCTCAGCGGTTATGGTGCTCGGCTGCTGACCCAAAAGACGCGGGTTCGATCCCGGCCGCGGCGGCTAGAATTTCTTTGGAGGAGAAATTCTAGAGGCCCGTGTACCGTGCGATGTCAGTGCACGTTAACCAACCCCAGGTGGTCGAAATTTCCGGAGCCCTCCTCTACGGCGTCTCTCATAACCTTAGTCGCTTTGGGACGTTAAACCCCATAAACCAAACCAAACCAAACCAGAATTAAAATGACGACAGTAGAAGAAGAAGATAAGAGAGGGATCTGTTTACCGTCCTTGAAAAGGTCTACAGTTACCGTTTTGTCAAGATCTGCTTTCCCCCTTTCCGTTGCTGCTACGCCTTCCTACATGCTCTCTCGTTACTGTCCGGATGCCTTGCTGAGCGCTCCTGCCTCTCTCATTAACGTCGTGCTTACGTTAGCTGCTGTAGATTCGTGTAGAAGCTTCGACACCTTTAACTATCTTATCTAAATTGCTAATTTCATTCCCGTAATTATTACGTTTTAACGAATACAACTGATTTTTTCTTGCGGTTAGTTTCTGCTATATACCGCTTCTTGCGTGCAATTTTTTGAAATGTTCCTAACTGTTAGCACATTGCTCAGCATGCAGTTATTGTGAGGGGTTTCTTCATAGCATTTATGCAAAATATCCGTTATCGCAGCCAAAGCTGCGCTTTCTCTCGCACAATATTGCTGTTATCATTGTCATCTAGATCTTCTGTCCTAAATAAGCCACGCTTCGATTGGTACGAATTTCGGAAGTGTCTCATAGCCTGCGATGATATTTTTTGCACATGGCTGGGGGCCCATCCGAATCACAAGGACACGCTTTATAGTGTATCCCTCTTCAGTACAGCTGCAGCAAATGCGTCAGCGGCGTGATGTTTTCAGAGCGACGATTTTTACTTTCAAGCACACAGAGAGAGAGGTTATTTGGATCGGAATCGCAGTAAATTCGCCTTGTATTAATCCGTCGTATTGAAATTGAGATTCAGATTCAGATTTATTTCAACAACACTTTGTTGGCGAGGAGGCGAACAAAATGGCAAGCAAAAATTTGCCTGACGAAGCGTCGGCCCCCTTTACACTCTTCCACAGAGCAGTGGGCAGGTTTAACCAAGAGAAAGAAGACCATATTGCCAAAAAGACATTTCATATAACATTATGCGTGAAAACATCAAAAAAAGAAAAAAACAGCGCGTATTTACTTAAGGCACATAAATAAAAAATGCTTCAAAAAGTAGATTCGCGAGTTAACATTGTTACACGGATTTGTCCATAAAAATGCAACATCAGTGTCACTGAACATAACAGTAGGCCTCAGGAGCTTAACTAAGCCGCCCAAAGTAAGGTTTTCTTTTGTAATAAAATGTGGAATTTTTTTTATATAGGGCAGATATGTGCAGAAAGAGTAAGTCATTCCTATGCCAAAAAAAAGAAAAGGGGTTAGCTTTTTGCAAAATGATTTCTTAGAACAACTGTCGTGAATGGTTTCTATAATACCCAGGTACTTGTTTAGAAGATTAGCTGTTCGATATTTTAGCATTTGTGTACCGTAGTCCGTACGCACTAGTTATTTTCTAGAGGTCATATGTCGAAGGTTATGGTCTTTGTCTCTAAAGAAGAAAGTTTGCGCGAACCCAGCCGGATTCATTTTTATTTGATGATATATTTTCAATGTTATTATTTTGTTCATGATATTCGTGATAGTTAACATCTGATGTTTTCGAAAAGTGGGGCTGAGGGGCTCTATATGGAGACATTGCTATTAACCGTGTGACTCGTTTTCTTAGCATAATCAGGTTTTTCATATTTGCTTTTCTCGTGGTTCCCCATGCAAGAATACAATATTGCAGACGATAATGAACCAGACTATAATACCATTGCTTTTTAACCACATTGGTAGTAAGTTGTTTATCTCTAAGATAATTCCAATTGATCTGGAAATATTTTAACTCATAGTTTTTCAGGCCAACCACACACGGCCAAAGAAAAGAAGCCCATCGGAAGCTTGGCCAGTTGGCCCGACGCATCACAGGTGAAAACAAAGAACCTGGGTGTAAAAAGAGGCACATGAACCTCTGAGGAATGCGCCACAGGCATTGTGTACGAAATCCCCTTGACGTGTGGCAGAACGGACATCGGGCAAACTGGGCGCTGCGTAAACGACCGCCTCAGGGAGCACGCAAGAGACCTAAGGAATGGGGAAGGTGCTAACCTTGTCGAGCACTGCACTACTTGCAAGGATTGTACACCGGTGTTTTCGGGAGTGAGGATTCCGGGCACATGCAAATCAAAAACAACCCGTGAAACGATAGAAGTATATTATATTCTGAGAGCAGGGCCCGAATGTGTCAGCGATACTTCAGATGTTACTTTCAAAGTTTTTGCTGTAAAGATGTGAAACAAGTTTTTTTTTCTTTGTCCTCTTTACCTTGCGCGGTGTGCGCCTGCGCTGGTCTGAGTGTATTTAAGCTGTGTGTGCGTCCCTAAATAAACAGCTGTCAGTCAGCGCTGTGTTCATCCTTGTTATCTTCCTGCTTCTTTTCTTTGGCCGTGTGCCGTTGCGCTGAAAAACTATGAGTGTAAATCAAGCATACCAACTAGCCCAATAACTAACTCCACTGAAGTACATTTCTTAGACATCGGACTCGCCTTTCTTCTGTGTGTCTGTTCTTCTGGATGTGCATGTGCTCCAAATCTAGAAATATCTTTTCCTATTTTTCAGTGCGCAAAGACCAGCTGCAAGTTTCTTGAAAAATAGCCCCCGAAAATTGTGAGAGTTTACTCGTTCTAGGTGTTCCCACGAAACTCTATAATAGGTTCTCTACTGATAGCTTTATTTCTCGGACGGAAAATAATGTACTTTGTTTTATTTGTGTTCAAGTGTAATTGAATAATGGTAAGCCATTGTGATAGTTTGCTCAGTCATCTGTTTGTTTGCCTTTCAAGCATTTCTAAGTCAATTCCAGAAAAAAACTCAACACCATGCTATCTAAAATTTTCTTGGGAACTTATCTTCTGTATCCCACGCTTCGGATTTGGTCGCTAGGATTTCTTTTTCAAGATACCAGATAGTAAGCTTTTTTTCCGCGCATAGGCTCTCCCTTTTGTAGCCTTCTTAAGTGTCCTGCTTCTTTTAATATATTTGTGTCGGATTCCTTTAGAAATATTCGCTGCGCTTTGTAGGTACAAATATATATTTCATTACCTTGAGCATTTACCCGAGAATCACAATGTATTCTCTCATTTTCGGAAGCCTCGTCTGCGAAGAATCATGCTTGTATAAAATTTTTGCAACAAATTAATTTGATTTGAACATCCACCATATGATCTGCGATTCTCCTTGCGATCAGATATTTCCTGGAGCATTGCAGTTCTCAACACACTGTCGATGCCGCACCGCTGTATGCTATTATAATATTGTCACCGACAAACGCAGCAGAAAAGCGGGAAGCACAGCGTTTTCTAGGACGAAGCCCGCCGAACCGCCGAGCTCATGCAGAACGAAGACGACGCGCGGCCACGCGCCTGGAGCCAAGGTTCGGGCACCAGGTGGCGCCGGCAGAGTGCCAGCAGTGTGGCAATATTATGCCACCCATCGAATTTTGGGATTTTTCTCAGCGCACTTGTCACCAGGTATTGAATTCTCCCATTGGATGTCCACTCCTTGATGACTGCTGCGACCATGTGCACACATTGTCAGCACGTCACATGTTTCCTATTCTCTTTGAAAAATAAAATTGGTGCTACTTCTTAGACATAGAGATGCATTTGTAAACATCAGTCCACGCACCAGTGTGCCTTAAAAAATTTTCAGAACCGGCTGGTGTATATTGCGGCCCTTAAAGGCCCTACGCGTTATAATATTTATATATCTTCTCCTTTTCACCTTCTTTCTGCTGAAGACGCATGCACAGTCTGCCATTATTCAGCCATAAAGCAAGTTTACTTCTGTACTTTATTTGTGTGTTGGGTGATTGGTCGAGATTCGGCAAAGTAAGGGCCCGCATTCATAATGATGCCCCTAGTTCGTGGTTCGTGTGACCCGTTCCGTTAAAAAAAAAAAAAACCTTTTCGTCTGTAGTTACCTAAACCGCGTCTTTCTTGTTCTCCTTCTTTAATCCCTCCACCGCATCCTTTTGAGCACCCGCCAATGTCACTCAAGACAGGAATTGCCTTGTAACGCCTGCCCCACTTACGCTCCACACTTAACCTTTCCTCATCACGCTTTTACGAGAGATAGCAAAAGCCCTTCTCCTTTCATCTTTCCTCTGCATCCTCTCAAGAAGACGCCAGGGCAAACGCCATCAGAGGCAAGAATGGGCTGCGCCTAAAAATTTCAGGCGTTTACCCGCAGGAAACGACGAGCCAGCAGCGCTGGCTTGTTCTCGAAAAGATTAACCCAATGCTCACGTCACGTGCCACTGCCACTGAACGAACACAAATAACTGCAGGGTAAGTATTGGGTATGTTACCGGCGCAGGAGGAGAGAACTTTGAATCACCAGCATGTTTGTTAAGTCAGGCTTGAATTCGGTTGCCCAAGTTCGCTTCGCCGTAGGCTGAAGACGAAACACCACAGAGAGAGAGAGAGAGAGACTCTTTAATGAAGAGCAGAGAATTTTGTCGGCGTTTAAAAATCGCTGGCATGCTACTCTGCGTACGGAGGGGAATTTTGGAGATAATGCCAGAAGGAGAGCAGTGTGGAAGAGGTAAAAAAAACGAAGATAAAATGCGGCCATGAAATGGGTACTAAGGATGCAATGGCGAGTATTGATGTAACCTATGGAATGATGGAGTGCATAGTCCGACAAATGGGCTGATGAAGTTCACTGCATGAAGAATGCATGAAGGTAACGTGCAAGTGAATTTAGAGCTTATCGAGATGTCCAATGTCTTTTAAATATGTGAATAGGAAGTTCATTGCAAGTCTCTGTTGCCTAAGGCAGGCTAAGGGACCTAAAACTTTGTCCATTGTTAGGGGCACTGAGCATCGCTTCTGCATGCAATGATCATAGTACGCACGCTCGTTAGCATACGCAGGGCACTCAAGCAAGATATGTTCCACAGTTTCTATCAAGGGACAGTTGTCACAGTGCAGACTGTTCATTTGTCTAAAACGGCATCGTAAGCCGTTTGTATATGCAGCATTTAGACGGAGTGGATGATAAAGTGTTTCCAGATGTCGAGGAATTCTGGGTGAGAGTCTTGATCTAAGATGTGCGTCGATTGAGTGAAGAAATCGGTAATGATGTGTCGGCAAACTCTAAAGCCGACACGTTTCTTCGGAAGCAAAACTTTTAGCCATTTGGGACTCATCAGATTTCGTGAAAAAAGTTCGAATGTATCTCCGATGTTGATGGCCCTTACGGGCCGCTTCATCTGCTTTTTCATTAGCCTGAATGCCACAGTGAGCAGGTACGCACTGAAATGTTACGCATTGGCCTGCGGCAATAGCTAAATGATGTAGATATCCGATGTCCAGGGAAACTGGCTGGTGATTCGTTTTCTTCAGCAGGTTGGCCAGGATCTGCAGAGATGCTTTCGAATCGGTGAAGATAACCCAATGGCCGGCGGTTCGGCGCATAATGTAAGAAACAGCTTCCTTAATGCCGTGAAGCTCAGCTGTCGTAGAGGATGTCCTCCGCTGCAGCCGGTAAGAAAGGGCATGGCCTGTTGAGGGCACATAAAGGCCACATGAAGAGGTTTCTTTAGTAGTTGAACCATCGATGAAGATATGGGTGTGCTGCCTATATTCCTCCGTTAAGTAGGCGAGAGTAGTTTACAGAAGCGCTGCCTGTGGCATGCGGCTCTTTGCATTCACACCTGGAACTTCTTCACCTTTAGAGGAGAGAGTGTCCCTGGAGGAAAGGCCAGAGGTAGTAGTTTCTGTGGCTGATTAATAGTAGGGATGGGCAGGAGCTGCACTGCCTGGCCAAAGCTAGAGTTGCTGTGAGTTAGGTGGACACGGTGGAGGAAGTGCTTCTTCCCTTGAAGAACATGGCGGAGATGGGTACGCATAGTTTCCAGGGCGGCAATCACCTCTAGCGGGAGACATCCTGCCTCCGCTACTGTTCCTGATGCAGAAGAACCCTTTGGGAGCCCAAGGCATATTCGCAGGCAGTTGTTCCGTGCGGCAACGAGAGTCTTTTGCTTGATGGAGATAATCTTTGAAGCACTGGTAGAGAGTAGCGCAAGGTTCCTTCAACGTAGGTTCCTTCAACACCACAGTAACTTTCTGCTGCACATTATGATCTGTTGAAATTATGCATATTACGCCAGTTACGATTCTTGCCGAGAGCTTTGCAGTTATCTAAGCTCGAATATTCCGGTTCTGCATTCTGTAGGACGTTTTCTATTAAAAGCATTAATGAAAAATACTTCATTCTTGTTACCTTTATCAGTTACTCTCTGCTACTTGTGACGTAGTACCAATATAGTTCAAAAGGGTTGAAAATTGGGCGAGTTCGTAGGAATTCATACTGGTGTGGCACCACAGGGACAGGGACAGAGACGGATGGACATAGCGTTCGCTGATCAGGTGGCCAGACTAAAAAACGCGGGGTTCCCGGCCTCTGTGCTGGCTTCGGTGTCGCACCGGATCCTTACGGTGCAGAAACAAACTGCAAAGGGAACTAGGTCGCATAAAGAGAGCGCACAGGGAAGGAAAAAGCTTGCCTGCATCACGTACATACATGGTGTGTCTCACGGCCTTAAAAAGGTGGCTCGCCGTTATGAGGTGGACTTGGTATTTTCAGCCAAGAATAAGGTAGGGCGGATATGTGCCGCCATTGAGAGATGTGACGCACCGCGGGAGAGAAGGAACGCTTGTGGGGTGAAGCGCTCCAACCCGTTTGTGGACTGTGCTTGCGGTGTGGTGTATTCCATTCCCCTAACCTGCGGTCGACAGTACACGGGGCAGACGGGACGCTGTCTGAAAGTACGCCTCCAGGAGCACGCCAGGTCACTTGACGGGGGTTCGGGGACGCACCTGACTAAGCATGTAAAAAGCCACAAGTGTGCACCGTTGTTCAAGGAAACGCGCGTTCTCTGGAACCATAAAGATAAGTCTTCCCGGGAGATTATGGAGGCCTTCCGCATAAGGAAGTCGGCAGATGTATGCGTGAGTTTGCCATCCTTGCTGCTGCTTGACGCCGAGGTTGATTATCTTCAAAGAACACTAAACCATGATAACAGGTAGATTCGGCGTGATTTGACGTGTTCTTGCCTGTAACATTTGTAACCGTGTTATGACTGTGCATGTAACCATTGGTTTTGTCTATATATTTTTTGTGGTTTCAAGAAATTTTGTCAGTTGTTAGTGAGCACTTGTGTTGTTGTCACTCTGTCTCTGTCCCTGTCCCTGTGGTGCCACACCAGTACCAATATAGTAACTGTCAACGAATGTAGTCATAGAAGCAGTTTTTATCTTTTTACTACCTTTTATCAAAAAGCGAGCATGCAGAACTGAATCCTGCAGCTGATCCTTGAGTGCGTCGTTTGGCACTTTACGCATGTTCACCTGAAATGATTCGGTTAAATGCCAGGAGGGCTACTTATCTCTTCCACCACTGCTGTTTGCATCTGATGCCAGCTCTATTCAAACTATAGCTGGCAATGGTATCTGTAGTTTTTGGCGTGGCGCACAAAACTTCTGTAGGGTTTCTCAGGTATGATACCAAGCATAGAAATTGATACGCAATTTCGGAATATATGGTGATGTATGCAATGATTTCCTAGTTTCCAGCGTTATTGGTCTAAATGAAAACAAGCATTCTTTCTCCAACCGTGTGTACCAGAAACTGGAGAGCCTGAGACATCATATTCTACGAAAGAGTCGACTGTCATCTCGAAAATAAACAGCATGGCCACTTTGTTTTGCAAAAGGTCGCCCTCACTATCTTGTTTACTGACGTGCGTTTCTTATGGGTTTTGACAGGAGTGACTTTACATAATTGCTTACTTTTTTGCGATCTCGTGTGAAATAAAAAAAAGGGGGGAAAGTTTAGCTTTGCCTTAAAGGCCGGGCAAAATCTTGTTCTTTAGGTTGGTCTTAGGGTGATCACTCGTGGTGCATAAGGTATCCACCTGCGTCGCCATGATTTTCTTCTGAACGGGAGGCTTAATTTTGTGGTGTTCATGAGTTCACGATGAGAGAATAAAGGGTATCAAGAATTCCAGCCGTACATCCCCACTCAACCTCGCCCTACTATGAAGTTGGGGGTGAATTATGTGGTTAAGCCTGTCGCCAGCCCTGAATCTGCATGATTATTTAAAGTATTTTACAGAGAGAAGGCCAAGTTGAATCTTTTGCCTTTTAGCCACAACTCAAAAGTTGACTTCTACCTTCGTGGTTTAACAACATCATTTATCTTGCGGCTTCTGATTAGCAGGCACCGCACACTTCCTGGTACTGGCGGCGTTCTGTAATCATCTCAGCATCGCCAGCGTGCCCCTCTATATGCTTGGGTCTGTGAAGCTACCTCTTCGCTTCACTGCCACGCTTTCGGGGATATTCATGTTAGTCACCCCTTGCGCCCGTGAAAAAGTGAATTCTTTCAGATAGAGCCTGTGGCGACCCACATAGGTCAGCAGTGTGACGTGCTGAGGGACGGGCTCTTATCCCAACACACAAGCCGCGCTAGAGGCGGAAAACACGCGTAAGCTGGTTTGGCCCTCGCTTACATCAGCGCGTGGACGAATTTCTTTTTCCCAGACCTCAAGAGGGCGGGGCCTCACCCACCACCAATCGCTAACACTGTAATGAGTGCCAGCCGTTCATTTGTTGCAAAATTATTCAACATTTTCTTGTGGGATAGCGTTATTGGCCTCATAATTGAAAAACGCCGGTGTGTGGTGAAACCTGCAATGTTAGTCAAGGGATGCGAGAAATAGCGGAAAATAAGCGGGATTGATTCAGGGCGATCTGGCCCAACTCCAAGAAATCAAATCAATATTGTCACTACTGCGGTTCGAACCAATGGCGGACCAAACAGATCACACTCCCTAGCCACTGCACGAGAACACTAAGCTATTGTCGCATTTTTTCTCCTTATCGCATAGAAATAGTGCCGACAAGGATAATCTGAGTAGCTCACAAAACGCATAGTGTGGCATAGCATTTTGTGCACATGCTATATCCGCAGTCGAACACACTTCATGTTAAACTGAAGCGCAATCTAGCGCTGTGCTTTGCACGCCGTCGTCATCAACTTACATCTCTACGCAAGTCGGGGGAAGAAAGGAAACGCGCTTTTAAGAGCGCTTTCAGGTACTGGGCGTCGGCGACCACCTGTAAAAGCCTTCGAGGTTAGCAGCGCAAAACCACCCGCAATTTCCCAGGATAGAACCGGGCTAGGCCAGATGCACCATTAAAAGCTAACATATGACTGCCACAAGTTTATTGCCTTATTAATTATTGCAACGGCTTCTTTACATTATTCCTTGATTATGTAGTATGCCTGTTTCTCTCTATTTCCGCAGGTACCATTTTTTAATCTTCTCGTCTAAATCACTAGGATGTGCTAAAGGTTTGACGGTTCTTTACATCTTGGCTCACCCAGTGTTGTTCATTCGCACCTCTTTACTTGTTCTTTCTAAGCAAAATATTTAGGAATTCACTATAGGTTTATTACTGTTTTGGGCTTTCGTATGCTCTTTTCTGACGCGCAGAGATAAGCAAGGTAGAATGCGTTCTTAACAGCGCTAAAGAAAACCAACCAGGGTGGGGGGGGGGGGGGGGTTTCAAACCGAAATCTTGTTTGTTTATTGGGGTTTAACGTCCCAAAGCGACTGAGGCTATGAGGGACGCCGTAGTGAAGGGCTCCGGAAATTTCGACCACCTGGGGTTCTTTAACGTGCGCTCACATCGCACAGCACACGGGCCTCTGGAATTTCGCCTTCAAGAAATTCAGCCGCCGTGGCTGGGATCGAACCCGCGTCTTTCGGGTCGCAGCCCAGCGCCGTAACCACTGAGCCACCGCGGCGGGGTCAAACCGAAAGCTAACGTTTTTAAAACAGGACTTGGCTACGTGTGGCCTCTCACTGTGGTCTCTGAAAGGCTTACACAGGGTGTTTCACCTAAGGCTTTGCACAAATTTTAAAAGAAGTCCCTTTGAATTAGCAGAGCACTTTCTTTTGCATAGCATTGTAAGCGGCATAGAACATCAAAGTAAAGCTAAGATGTGCTAACTAGAAGGATTGTTAGATACTATTTAATTGCTAACAACTTTTTAACGATTACTGTTTGGATCCTTACTTATAAGAGGAGTGTACCCCACCGTTATAAATACCCACAACTTTTTCAAAATTTAGAAATCGGGGTTACTTTCGGTGCAGTGGCCCAACAACGTTTTACTAAGTGGCGCCAAAATACATGTGCTTTCGAGAAGCTTGTAGGTAAAGGAACCTCTCCAGTGCACGTATATCTTCGAAATAGCCAATATTTATTGGGCGTAGCACCTACCCTAATATTTTCTAATCTCTATAAGCTGATATGGGTGTTAATTACAGATAGCTACACGTTTCTTTATAATTAAGGGGCCTAAGGGTAATAGTTAAAAAGTTAACTATTCGATAATCCTCGAAAGCACCACAGCTAATAGGCCAAATTATGAAAACGTAACCACGACATCCAAGACAACGAAGCATAGTGTAAATGTGAGCATAAAACCAGATAAATCTACATTTCTGGCCTTGAAGTACATCTTAGGGACACAAGTAAAACAATTATAGGTGACCTTATAATAATGCGATTTCACTCAGTGAAAGCCAAATAGACGGAGTGCTGACACATTTTTCACCATTTTTTACGATGTGAAAAGCTTCGAGGACCTCCTTTTCCGCCGTATCTCTTGGCCACTACTTTTTTGTTTATGTTATCGATGTTAATTACAGTGGGCTACGCGCCTTTCAATAATTAAGGAGCCTAACAGTAATGGTAGGTAGACAGTGAACTATTCAATATTACTCCCAAGCACCGCATGTAATCGGCCAAATCATGCAAACGTATTGGGAACGGATATTGCTAGAGAGGACTTGGGTGAAACCACCAATCTGCAATATTGGAGGAAAATGCCTGTGCTTCCTGACCTTAAACGTCCTCTTAAAGCAGTGTGGCCTTATCAGAAAAAAGCAGAATTGTGCTAAATTCTCGGCTGGTTAACTGATACTGAACAGTTAGGTTTTCAAAGATTTTCTTTATTCTCCGTATTTGGTGAAAGGCATGCAGTCCAGCTTGAGTAATAATACCTACATTAAATTTTTTTTATGAATTCTAGAAGACGTTATCCTGGGAACTGCTGGGAAGCAAATTTTATCTGCATTTCATCAAACTACATGACCTTTAGAAAAACTTGCTGGCAAAGCAACTCCGTCTATGCGTGCTACTCGTCAAAAGTGCCGAAATTGTCGGCTCAATTTCTTGCTGGAGAATGCAATTGGTGTCTGTTGCTGTATCGACGAACCGTATGAGATTTCAAACTCTAGAGGTCTCTTCTTCATTTTGCGATACGTAGACTCATGCGATACGGGGGCAAGCATGCCACCAAAGGTGGGATTAAAACATTCGGTCAGGCCATATGTTTGTGTATGGTAGACAGAACAAGTAGTCCGATGAATTATAATCACACTCGGCAAGCAGAACTTCCGCGATGTCATACAAGAAGGCGCGTCTTCCGTCACTGAGGAGTTCGCGAGGAGCACCGTGGCGGAGAATGAACGCTGCAGTATGAACGACGGCACATCGCGAGCTGTAGCAGCCGGGAGCGCCGCGGTCTCAGCATACGGGGTCTTGTGTTCAATGGCAGCAATGACCGTGCGGTTGACGAGGGCAGTGTACGACAGAGGGTCGCATAAACAGATTCCAACTCGGCCGAAGGGGCGAGACGGACAGGGTAGTGGCTGAAGTTCACCAGAGGTGCGATGAGGCTGTTTCTTACGGCGTTGGCAGGCGGGCACGAGCGAGGGTACGTGAGAACGAATTTCTACAAGCTGCGCCACTAGTACCTGAGGCGGATGCGAGTGTATGCCTTGGATGCTCCGGCGTGACCACATTACGGATCAGCGTGGAAACGGGTGCAGATTTGGGAGCTAGGTTGCCTTAGAATAACGAGAATCCTCCGGAGAGGGAAGGAACTTGTCTATTATTATGCGTCGCAAAGAACGTCAAAACCAGAGGAGGGCCATTTGGCTTAATATGCAGCAGCTACGTTTATGGCTAAGCTCTGCAGCGGGTAAATAACACTGTCCGATGTTTTCATGACAGTAATGAGTAGCTCTGAAGAAAAGTGAAAAGTGGGCAAATGCACTCAAGAGTTCTTACGTATCACAAGGCGGAAGCCGCCCGCTGAACATGTTAACGCAGTCGCCGCGTGGGGTGACCTATCCCGAGGCCACACAGCTGACAATTCTGCCCCTGTATGGCTCTACGCAGCCGCCGCCTTACCGCCGCCGCACCCCTTCTGACCAGCGCGCTAAATTTCTGAAGGCAGTAGCCACTGTACCGCGGACCTCTCCGCCTTAAGGGTGGCGTTAGTGGTGGTTTTGTGGTTTTAACATGCACCTCTCATAGCAGAGGTGCAGGGTTCGGTTTCTATTTCCGTCGAGTGCTCACCGGTGATACAATGGGGATCAGATTTTTCCTTGGCCTGGTGATCTGAGGTTAACTGCTTGGAAAATGGGGCTTTGACCCTAATTTGCGCAAGCGCGTAATTGCTAGCACCGTAGCACTCGCTGACCAAACGACGCCCTTGCCCCATAAAAAATTCGCCGTTCATCAGAATCATCGTATTGTAAGTTAATTTCAATGCCCGCTTTAGAATTACATTTAATTTAGATATCTTGCTAAATGCTTGAATCATACTTTTCTCTGGGCCGAAAAGGGCACACGTTTGAAACTTGAATGCGCTCCCTATCGGTGCATCTCCGTAAGTAAAGTGAAGAGAATTCGCTTTGGTACTCTGTTTGCGAGAAAATTATGGACGATGGTTTCTTGGCTTAAATGGTTATATTAAATGGCTAATTGTGCATCTTACGTAACAAGGTTACGAGCATCATCGCAGCGCCTAAATTCTTCGAGCAATAAAAGAATCCTTGGGCTCCTCCTATGCTCACTCTCAACTTTTTGAACACGATTTACGGTAAACAGTTCATAGTGTGCTATTGCGTAGTGACCCGACGGTGACTTCACATCCACTTTTTTTATCTGTGAAATTGTAGTGAAGTGCACATCAGTTCTCCATTTCATTATTGTCATCTAGCGCATTCTTGTATTACGTTATTCCTTTGAAGCACTGTGGAGATGGTGGAACACTTTAACAGCAATAAACGTCAGCGCCACTTCAGCGCATGCACACAAGAATGAAAGAGATTATTTGATAAAAGCTCCGTTTTCGCCGCGCTAATAAAAGCAGTGTAAGCTTACCATTCTTCTGCGGTGTGGCTCCAAGAGCGAATGCGATGAGGCAGGTATCCGAAACTGTGTAGAGCAACATATTGGTTTGTGTCGTCTGAGGCTGTGAGGGTTGGTGCGCTTTTATATGTGATACACGTTCCACAAAAATATCGCTGCTGTATCATTTCTTTTTTGGAAATAAAGAATGGGCTATAAAAAAATAACAAACTGGGTCTAAAATTCACTTGAAAAACTGTAGTCGCGACACCATAATACGTATAGTTCTGGTGTTACCTTCTTTCCTTTATGTCCCAAACAATAGTTACGTGTCCACCACACAAAAAGAAGGGCAGGTTTCCAAGCCAAATCCATATGTTTTGGTACTGAAGCTGTCTGCTCCACAAAAATCCAAGGTTATTTTTAAATTGATTACTTTGCGCTAAGCGCCGAGCACATAGAAACAATAGAATCTATTCTTGAATACAGAGACAATTGTTCTATTCTCCGAATGCATGTTAACTAAGCACAACAATGAATGCAAGATTGTTAGCAACGATTTTTTTAATTAAAACAATTCCTCAGGATTGGGGTATCATAGACAACCGCATACCAAGATTGCCTGATTTTTACTACCTCCAGTATAAGCGATTGTATTTCGTTGCTAAGCATAAAACAGGCGACGGCCTGAATAATGCATTACAACCAAACCTGGCTAATTTCATAGTAATCATGAATGAAGTCACAACCACAAATTGTATTAATTTCCAGATGTGCCGTGTGAATGCCTTTGACAAGTGAACGGAATGAGGGGTTTCGGTCTGTATCGGTCCGGAATCCCATCTGGACGCTTCTCTTCCTTCCCTCCGCTCTCGACATAAGAGCTGACTCTTGTGTTGAGAGGCGACGCTTATTCTTAAAATCAAGACATGGGCATACCAAGCTTTTTAAGGCAAAATACTTTAATGCCTCATCGTTGTGGGAAGAAGGTTGTCAGGTTGTCAGCAGACGCTTCTCAGCAAAGGTGTCGCGGTTTTCGCGTGTGTCCTCAGGGATATGTGAGACAGTTACTGCGTAACTACCTTTCCTCAAATACAACTTTTATTTTCTGGACTCCGGCCTCTGCTGCTCTTTTTTCTTTCTCTCTCACTTCTTCCCTTCCTCTACAAACGGATGACGGGTTTCCAACGAGGGATGTGAAACAGTTACTGAGTAATTTCCTTTCCTCAAACGCAATTTTCACTTTCTTCATTACGACCCCTCTTTCTCTTCATTCTTTCACTCCCACTTCCTCCCTTCCTGTACGGTGTGGTCCAGGCGTCCACCGAGATGACAGAGAATTACTGCGCCATTTCCTTTCCCCAAAAAGCGTTGTGTTCAAAGAGCAAGTCACGGCGCCGAACGGGCGGTGGCGTTGCGTGGACTCCATGGCAGCGCTAAAACAAGCTGTCGAGTTCCACTCCGAAGGGCGAAGCTTAAGCGTCATTAATTAGCAGTTATTAGTATTTAATCATTAAAAATAATTATCAAATTATGATTAATTCGTCATTACTTAGTAATTGATCAAAAATTATGTGTGACGTCATCTAGTGGTGTCGTCACCAGTGCCACAGAGGCAGTCAAAGTGGTACAAAAACGCTTTCGCCTCTACGCACTTTAGGCAGTCAAAGTGGCCCTGAACATTTTCTTGTTGCTGCCGCGCCCTAATGCGGTATCCTATTTCTAAGTAAAGCCAAACCGTGTCTTCAACTTCAGCGCTCTTGAAAAGCAAAGAAGGAAACTCTGAACTTATCAAGTGCCAACGGAATATCTTCGCAAAACTATAAATCGCATCACCAGCGGCTGTGTTCCAAAAGTGCGATAATTTACCTAATGCAGTTATACCTCCTGCTTTCTGCGGTTACCTTATGCATTGTAGTATTATTGTGTGCTGGAATTTATTGCAGGGTATTTGCCAGCACAACATACAACGATCTCCCGAGACCAAGGAGCCTCGTCTCAACCGGGACAAATGTCTAGTTTTTATTGGCTAGCACTTATATTGGTGGTTCCCTGCATTTAGCCATCGTGTGTTTTTTTTAGTCTGTTTTGTGGCAGGCTGCTCATCTGCCCACCGGGTGGGGGGAAACCTGCCTGTGTGTGTGTGTGTGTGTTTGTGTGTGTGCGTGTGTGCGTGTGCGCGTGTGCGCGTGTGTGCGTATGTGCGTGTGCGCGTGTGCGCGTGTGTGTGTGTGTGTGCGTGCGTGCGTGTGTGTGCGTGTGTGTGTGTGTGCGTGCGTGCGTGCGTGCGTGTGTGTGTGTGTGTGTGCGTGCGCGCGCGCGCGTGCGTGCGTGCGTGCGTGCGTGTGTGTTTTCGAAGTTTGCGGCACAGTTTCTCATTCATCACAGAAACAGCAGCGCCAGTATCGACAAGCGCCAAGGCGGTGAGGCCCTCCGCAGAAATGTCGGGCACGTTCCCTTGGGACAAACACGGCCTTAAACTTGCTAGTGAAAACAGCATTCCTGCGCGAGAGCGAGAACCTAGTTTTGCCTGAGAGAGCAGATATTTTGCACAAAGGCTATGAAGAAAGCCCCTCAAAATAACTCCAAGATGAACTATGTGATCACAGTTAGAGACATTTAAAAAAAAATATTGCAGGCAAGAAGCTGTATGAGGAAGAAACTAACCGCAAGCAAAAATCAGCATATGCGTTGAGAGAAAAAGACGAAAAAGTCATTAGGAATATCGACAAGATAGTTAATGTCGCCGATATGTTCTATACCAGCCAACATAGCAGCTAATGTAAGCCGTACTTTAATGAGAGAGGCAAGAGCACACAGGAATAAGGGATCCCGGCAGTAGCGAAAGATCATGTAGAAAGGCTTAGGAGCAATGAAAAGGGGGAAGGCAGATCTTGAGAATCAGGCAACTGTAGATCTCAAGGATGATAGACAGATTCCTCCCGTGTCTTCATTTTCTTCAATCTTTATTTTAATGCGGTTCACCCGACATGTCCCAAGCATTTTGTCCCTCCGTTCCTCATCCGACCTACTGACAAAATCTACTCGGGACCTGAAGATCGAGCTTCTGGCCTACGCCATAACGCCGGGTGTGGCTGCAAGAAGCAGTTTGTGTATTACATTCTACGATGATAATCGCGCCCATCAGTACCGGGTGGTCCTCCTTGCTGAGCCTGAGCCGCCATCCCTTATGTGCAGGGCGTGAGGGAAACTTTGGCTCGTGTACTACGCGCTTAAAGTTTCGACGTCGCTTATGTCCAAGCCTGCAGGCTGCGGCACGAGTTGGTTGCTGTTAAGGACAAGCTAAAGAAGGAAAAGATTTCTGGCTTCATACGAGGTCTGTTAGAAAAATATCCGACTTTGTTTTTTTTTATTTTTTTTGCGCATGCATGAATTTTTTTCCCGCCTGCCGATAGCGTCAGTCGCTGGGAAGCAGCGTTTGAGTGAGGCAGTGTGCAGTGCTCTCGTCGGATTTTTATTGCAAGGAAAATGGCGGAGTGAAAGGAGCAGCGCTACTGCAACAAATTTTGTCATAAACTTGGCTACAGCAGAGTGGAAACCATTCGAAATATTCAGACGGCTTTCGGTGAAGATGCTATGAGCAGCACACAGTTTAAGCAGTGTTACAATTGTTTTAAAGATGGCCGCACATCGATGGAGAACGAGCCATGCTCCAATCGGCCATCAACATGCCAAAATGACCAGGTCATTGCCGAATTGAACACTATGGTGATGCGGGACTGTCGCGTGACTATCCGAGAAATTGAGGAAGAGGTGGACATGAGCAATTTCTCCGCACATTACATTATCACCGAAGATTTGGCCATGGAGAGAGTAGCGGCGAAATTCGTGCCGAAGCTGCTCACGGTGGAGCAAAAGCAGCTTCGTGTTGAAGTCTCACAGGACATGCTGGATTCCGCAAACAGTGACCCCGACTTCATCAACATCATAATCACTAGTGACGAGTCTTGGGTGTACAGGTGCGACCCGGAAACCAGATCCCAGTCGTCAGAGTGGAAGCATTCCACGTCACCAAGACTTAAGAAGGCCCGCCAATTGCGCAGCAATGTGAAAGTAATGCTGACTGCTTTCTTTGACACCCTCTGTGTGGCAGACAACGAGAACGCACTCTACAGGGTCAAACAATGACCAAAGAGTACTACAGGGATGTCCTCCGTTGCCTACGTGATGCTGTGCGGCGCAAGAACCCGGAGCTGAGGTCAACAGGAAATTGGCGCACCCATCGCGCCAATGCTCCTGTACATTCCTCGCACTCGAATCAGATTTTTTGGTGAAAAACCAGACTCCTGTAGTTCAACAGACTCCTTACTGTCCTGGTATGGCCGCTGCGATTTCTGGCTGGTTCCCAAAATCAAAAGGCCATTGAAAGCAGCGCGATTTCAGACAAGGAAGAACATTATGGCTGCAACGACAGCTGAGCTAAACTCCATTCCGAAAAGGGCCTTTTCGGAATACTTCCCACAATGGCAGCACCGCTGGGAGAAGTGTGTGGAGTCTCAAGTAGACTACTTTAAAGATGACTAGGTTTGCAACGCTCCAGTTTTGCAAGTTTTTTTTTGAACGGCCAAAGGTCGGATACTTTTCTAACAGACCTCGTATACAAAATTCGCCGCGTAACCTACGACTACTATTAGAAATACTAGAGCGTGAACTTCGAAAGATGACCTCGGTATCACAAGTAGCGGGTGAAAAATAAGCATATTGCATCTTACCCGCTTGCGGCACATGGGAATCTGCGGCATTCGAGATCGTCTGGGAACTAGGATCACTTATCGGAAGCGAAAACAATTGGCTGACCCGTGGATATGTATAACACCTGGTAATGCTGCTATCGTAAAACTCAATTCCAACGACAGCAATCGTTCGCCTGCATAACTGAGATGCCTGGGGCTACTCCGACATAGTTAAGCTTTGTGCTGTTGAAATTCCCTCAGAGAGCGAGGATTTCTTGCCGAAGCTGAAATGTCTAACATTTTTAACAACCTTTCCTTGGTGTTCCGTTTCTTTTCGACATGAACCTACTACCGGAACAGGCGATGGTTTCAAGACCTAGATTTTTTCTCCGGTCTGCCGTGGAAAGGTGACAGTGAAATTCGTGCCTGCTGTGAGTGCACGAGTATGAGGCATACTAGTGACTGCTACGGCCATAACCTGTCACTGTTGTCGGGGTCTCAGTTTCTGTCGTCTTGTTTTCAAAAATGAAGCAGAGGCTTCAAGCTCTGTCAAAGGCCTAAGAGGTTAACCTTTAGCAGAGCATCAAGATAATAGCAGAGCAATCATCTACATACCACGGTGGTCATCTCTGCGCTGAACATTTATTTAACAAAATGAGCTGAGGTCGTAATATCCCGAAGATGTCAGAAAATTTTACTGCTGCCGGCGCGATCGAGCCTTGACAAAGTTAGGAAGCTCGAAGCTGCGTTAGGACTCAGGAAGCTCCGCTATAAATCTTTGGAAGCGGCGATAGCGTCAGCTCGCTTTTCGACATTTTTGTCTCTTAAATGTTCTTTACCAGTTATTGTAGGCTCTTTTTCGTTAAAGGCCGATAATTTCCAACTATAGGGTAACTTCTCTTTATCCGCACTGTCCCTAGAAAAGATCAGGAAATTTCTCAATGCGTAAATCGCACCGATTGGCATTGCGGCAGGTGCTGGGTTAGCAACGTGCAGAAGCAACGAATTTATACACAAGCTTCCTTTTCATTTCAGTTGTTTGCGCACTGTAAGAGAACATGTCCTACTCATGAGACAACCTCTTTAAACGAATTCCTTTTTTTGTCGAACTCTAGTGTGAAGTATTTCGTCTAACAAGACCTGCACAAAAGATCGTGCGCACACGCAGTCCCCAGACAAAGAACCCTTTATTGCACCGCGTCTGTTCGTTTCGCAGTTTAGTCTAAACCACCACCGAGCGGTTTTTCGATGAGGCTGACATAAGTACAAAACGTCACTTTCCATATCGAGATACTTTTAAGTGTTTCCTTGTATTGCGCTTAACAACTGTGTTTTATTCTACTGACGCATCCTCACCACAACTAGTCCTTGTCCGCTGTATGCAGAGATGCTTCCGGATTGCACAGCCTCTTTGTCTAGTTATCTTGAATTCGTGTTCATGAGGCGCAGGGCGGGTTCAGCCGGTTCGCGACCGAAACAATGTACGCGATCGATTATGGCTTTTCTTAGAATTTATTACTGCTGCCTCTGTTATAATCATTTTATATATTCGCTGGCTTTTATCCGGAAGCTAAGGACACAAAGCTTCCGTGGGAGCATATGCGACAAGCGAAGTTCCTCTGCCTGCATGGAAAAGGGGCGGCAGATCAAAGATTATGAGGAGTGTATTTGACCCGCCTTAACCCAACACCAGAGGTGTCTGCAGATCAGTTTTCAGTCCTTTTCTTACCGAAGTATGCACAATATCCGGCTTGTTCATGGACAAAGGACGCAGTTAATAAAAAGGGGATGACCTCACAACTTCCCGAGTTAGAGTTATTGGCTGCTATCGAAGAAGCGACTAAAAAAACTGCACCTAGACGTAACGAAATTCCTTTCAAGAACTTGGAAGAAGATGCACTTGACAACCTGTTCAACATAATGGATGCGGTATGGCAAGGAGGAAAAAATCCAGTCAAATGGAAACACTCGGTTATGGTCTCAGTATTAAACGCTGGGAACCGTCCCGAAAGCCTACAATCTTTCCACCTATTTCGCTAAAGCTCGCAATTTGCAAGATCTATGAAAACATGAGTGTTACGCGCCTATCATAGGGCTTAGAAAGTCAACAAAGTTACTATGCTGGCCAACTGGGTTCCGTAAAGGTCTTGCCAAAGCATTTGGGTTGCTCTACTGGCGGATAAGGTCATGCATGTTCCGATTCTTGCCACCTTATACGCACAGATGTGGCTACAGACCTGGCCAAGCCTTAGGACTTCGCGTTGCGTGCCAATACCACAGACAACATGCAACCTATGGCCATTGCCCAGCAGTTAATAAAGGAGTAGATAATCTGCTTAAAGACAGGACTTTCCTGTGCGGATAAGTTGGCAACAAATCGGTAATTACACCTCGTAGAGGGGCTTCCCACAAGGTTCAGTTTTAGAACATTTGTTATTTAATATCACGCTAATATCATTGGTGTAGATTATAGCTGCAGTAGCAGAGGTGAAGTTGGTTATTTACGCAGACGATGTCAGGGTTTCGTATACTCCTAAACAGCTTGAGGCACAAAGTTCTTATCTGCAACAGGCCTTAAATACATTAGATGAGTACGCCCATGATGCAGGCCTGGAATTGCTACCACAAAAGTTCAGCTACATCCACGTTTCAAACAAGAATTGCTGCCACAAAAGTTCAGCTACATCTACGTTTCAAACAAGAATAATCAGCTACAACTACGTTCCAAACAAGAATTACAAGAATGCAATAAAGCAATCAGCAAGGAAAAGATTCACGCAATTACAAGAGGTAGACGAGTTAAGAGTTATTGGCCTAGACATTCTTGAAGTTGGCAAAAGAACGCAATGGCTCCATAGGATGAAAATGCAGCACCGACTTGTTTGACCTTGATCATGAGCATTTTGCCTAAGTGGAGGGGAGCTCGAACAGAGATGGCAAGACGTCTTGTACAATGAAAACTAATGCCCAGGTTATTATATCGGGCCCAGTTTCAACGATAGACGAGGCGACAATGTGTGACAGTAAATAGGAAAGAAATGCGCATCATCACGGTCATACCAGAACTTACCCCGGTCTGGATTCTCCAGGAATTTGCACAGCTGACCACACGTACAGAACTACTTCAACAGTCAGAAGCAACAAGAATTCTGAAACGAAAGTACTTTATGCCCATAACGTTCTTGTCCATTTTGTACACTGCGGGGACAGTGCAAGAACCTACAATGGCTGACTCCTCTCCATGGGAACTCACGAGTATTACAACGAGCAAGACGACTAAACTTCAGAAGAACTGCAGATTGGGCTAGTTGGTGTAGAATCATAATGATGGTTCAAAAGCGCAAACACACACAGACCAAGAAGGAGACAAGACACAGACACAGCGCTGTGTGTGTGTGTGACTTGTCTCATTCTTGGTCTGTGTGAGTTTGCGCTGCTAAGCCATCATTATGACTAAGCTTCACCGTCAAGAGAAGCAGAGAAATCTGCCTCTGGTTGATGTATGAGTATGGACATGTATTGCATATACGGACGCGTCGATTAGATTAATAGGCGTTAGAACAGCCGCCAGGAGCCTGAAAAACAAACAGTTAAACTTATACCTGGAATTAGTATAAGAACACCCAGACCCGCTTGTCATGGAACTTTATGCAATCCGCAATGATATCTAGGCCCAAGAGAAGCCCATATCTGCACATACGCTTTAGCAGCCATAAAGGAGCTTAAAATAGCAACAAGACACTATATGTAACTCAACAGATCCATGCGCTCCGTAAGAAAAGAGACGCATCCAAATATACTGCACACATGTCGACGGTGAGTTCATTGAGGACAGCGTACGAAAGGCTGGACCGAGAATAGGAGGCACGGCCACACACAGCGCTGGTATGCTGTGAACGCTGAGAAGAGAAAAGTAGGTAACCTTACAAACAAAGTTCTAAACACTAATTTATTCTCCACTAGGCTCCCTTTTGATGCCTGCGCCGCTCTCCCCATAACCTATAGACATACATAAGGAAATGCACATACATTACACATTATACATAGATTACATTACATTACATTACATATACATTACATTACACATACATACAGTCATTACGTACAATACATAAGGAAAGTAGACATGCCCTCATTCCCACGCGTGCTTTCTCCTCTCTATCACTAATGAACGAGATTGAAGGACGTATTCCTTCGAAGGCTAAGGGAGGCCATTTCCTGGTCTTTTGTACGACGATGCTGCTCTCAAGACGCAGGACCCACAATCTGTCGTGGGGGTTCGCCACCTGCTACAGGGGTGGATGCTCGCCACCTGCTGTGGACGTGTGCAGGGATAAGCGCATCAAAAATACGAAGATTTACAGGAAGTGGGACTAATGGCGACAAAGGAAGAGTATTTATTCAAATGGCAGGTCTGCAACAAGAACACCGGGAGCCTTCTCCGGTTCCTACACGAAAATACATTACATGAACTCCTGTAGTATACAATGAACCGATATTATGCCGTCAATGCAAGTGTGCGTAATGAAAGCACTATTTCTCCCAATCTTGAGGCGCCCTTTATCCAAACCAATCACCTAATGGTTGCAGTTTTAACAGTCTTTACATGGTCCATTTGGTGTATAGGTAACTGAGCGTCATGGCATTCTCAGTTTAAGATAACGAAACCACTATACATACTGTTTACTGCGAAACTTAGCGCAAAACAAAACGAAAGTACTTACTACGAAACTTCGCACGGTAAGATCAAAACGAAAATACTAAGACCCATTGCATGACATGAGGGACATCGCGTACTCCGCTTCCGCTTTTTATTGCTGACATCGGCTGTCAGTACTTCATGGAGGATACAATTGGTGGCAACACAAAGTCAACAAGAGAGACGGAGCCTCAGGGCGCTTAGCTAATGTTTAGAAAAGTTGATTTGCACACCTTTGCTCAAATCCTCTTTTTGAAATATTCACTAAGCGCCGTGAAGCTCTCGCTTGTCTTTTTACTTTTTTTGATGTATTTCTTTGATGAACCCTTTTTAGCCCTCTTTTTAACATAACCCAAAACAGTACGTTCAAATACGTTTTTATTTTGACAAGAGGATGCACAAAACTGGCTATTAAAGTTTGCGTGTGTAACAGTGAAGCGCTACATAACACCACAACCCGAACTCATGTTCACTTCACAAAATTCAAAAAGTGAAAACGTACATTAATTATTATGAGGAACACAGCGCAAACATTTTCACTCAACAACTGGCCCGAAAACATGCCATAAAACAGCAGTCGTGCGCACAATAAAAAACGACTTTCCGTCCTTATACCTTTCATCAAGGAAACCTAATAATCAATGCCTTTTTTTGCTTTTTCTTTCTCTAGCCTCCGATTTTCTTTTTATTTATCCACGCTTCAGTATCGATCTAGGAAGTGACAGTAATGAAAACTCTATTCAGTAAATGTGCTAAAGTCAGATTCCATGCCCCTTTCTGACTGTGTCAATATTGTGACGAAGACGACGAAGCTGGCAGTGGCGCGGGACGGAGCGCTCGCGCTGGGCCAGCGGCCATTGGGTCATCTCTTGTCCATCGTTCACCACGTCTCATTTTTCGGCTGGCCGCCACGTTACATTTGGTGGAGGTGCTGGGATCCCTTCATCGCCATCCCGGTCCCGGAGCTTTGGTGTCCTGCGCCTGCCATGGACGTCGGCCGTCAGTACCACGGAGCTCTGAAGCGGTCGTCAAACCGGCGCTACTACCATCATGGCCACACCCGGCGAGTCGCCGACCACTTCTGCTGCTCCTTTCGTGGTCATGGCTTCGTCCCGTGACCCCGGTACTTTTTCGGGAAACGACGGCACCGATGTCGACGACTGGTTAAGCTTTACGAAAGAGTAAGCGCATATAGCCGGTGGGATCAAACGTTAATGCTTGCTAACGTAATTTTCTATCTGAATGGAACGGCGAGAGTGTGGTTTGAAACCAACGAAGAAGAACTTACAAGCTGGGATATATTCAAAGAGAAATTGCGAGCACTGTTCGGAAGACCTGACGATAGGCAGATCACTGCGAATAAACATTTTGCTTCTCGTGCGCAGTCGCCAACGGAGAGTTACGTGGCCTATATACAGGACGTATTGGCACTTTGCCACAAAGTCGATGCCACCATGAGCGAGTCCGACAAGGTGGGCCACGTGCTGAAAGGCATTGCTGACGATGCCTTCCATCTGCTCGTTTGCAAAGACTGCACAACTGTTGACAGCATTATCAAGGAGTGCCGTCGATTTGAAGAAGTAAAAAGCCGTCGAATTTCTGACAGTTTTCCCGACTTCCAAACACAGTCGCTACATCTTCTTGCCAGGACCGACCACTTCAAACTCAAGTGCCCTCAGAGTCTCCTCCTGTCACCGACACAGTAACAAGAATTGTTCGCCGTGAACTCGAAGCCCAAGCCCCTGTGGTAACATCATCGACCACACCCAATGACACACTGCCTTCCGTGTCGCTTATTCAGGCCGTCGTGCGGCAAGAACTCGCCCATCTCAACCTCCCTCCGGCTTTGTGCGCCTTGGGAAACTCGTCGCCACAGCAACCACCTCCAGTCCCTTTCCGTCCCACCTATTATTAACCACGGCGTTACCGCGATCCGAATGAGTGGCGCACGCCAGACGACCGCCCAATCTGTTTTCAATGCTCTCGGATCGGCCACATTGCCCGCCACTGCCGGAGCCCCTGGACGTCACCCCCGCGAGACACCTACTAACGTCCAAACTAAACTCGCCGCTTTTCACCCCGCCGCCCATCCGAGACGTCTGAGGCCGCCGATCAACCTTCGCGACTGTTCTCTCGTTCGCCTTCGCCGCTAGCCCGCCGCTCACGCTCACAGCAGTCGCCTCGTGTTTCGACTGCTGCGTCCTGCCGTCCCTCTCATCGGGAAAAACAAGTGATGCAGCTCCCAGAGGTGACGCTGCATCAACGACTCGGACCTCAAAACCCTCTCCTGACAACTCGACCCAATCTACTAGACGTTACATTTGACGGTGTTCCTGTGCGCGCCCTTATTGACACCGGTGCCCATATTTCCGTGATGAGTGCTGACCTCCGCCGTCGCCTACGCAAAGTCCTTACGCATGCAACGTCCCGAGTGCGCGTCGCGGATGGTGCCATGCCTGCCGTCGAGGAACTGTGCACCGCTCGCGTGACAATCGGTGACCACAGTACACCGGTTCAGTTCACCGTCCTTACCACATGCGCCCATGACCTCATCCTCGGTTTAGAGTTTTTCTCGGATCATTCTGCCCTCATTGTCTGCTCGCAGGGTGTCCTTCACCTTGAGCTTCCCCAACTCAACCCCATCTACTCGTCGCTCCGGTTGACCCGCCCCGACTATGCCCACCTGCCCTCTCAAGCCTTATCTTTCGTTTCCCTCACACCTTCTCGCCCTGTTCCCGATGGTGACTACATCGTTGCGCCAGTCCTTGACCTCGCACTGACCCGCAGTGTTGTCCTGCCCCATACCATCGCCACCGTCACCGCCAACAACCTGTCTCTACCTTTCTTGAACTTCGGCTTCTCCTCCCAGCTGCTTCCAGCCGGCATGTGCGTCGCTACGTTGTCCCCACTCGCCCACTGCCATGTGGCTACATTAGATGCCTCTCCTGATCGCGACCCACCAGACCCACCGCGGTCAACTCAGCTGTCCTCGGACGCATTCACAACCATGATTTTCACCGTTGTCCGCCCCGCCCAAACTTCTTAGCTTCGTGACCTTCTCCAGTCATTTTCCGACATTCTTGACCTCTGCAACACCTCACTGGGCCAAACTCTCACTGTGACGCACCCCATTGACTCCGGCGATTCCCCTCCCATTCGCCGAAGGCCCTACCGTGTCTCCCACGCCGAGCGCATGGTCATAAAGAACGAGTTCACAAAAATGCTCGCCAAGAACATAATCGAGCCATCGCACAGTCCCTGGGCCTCTCCAGTGGTACGAGTGAAGAAAAAGGACGCCTCATGGCGGTTTCGCATTGATTATCGACACCTGAATAAGATCACTAAGAAGGACGTGTATCCCCTGCCGCGTATTCTCATACTTGGCTCCGTGACTGCCTGCACGGAGCCAAATTCTTCTCCTCCATAGATCTTCGTTCTGGCTACTGGCAAGTTGCCGTCGATGAGAAGGACCGTGAGAAAACCGCTTTTGTGACCCCTGATGGGCTATACCAGTTCAAAGTAATGCCTTTTGGCCTATGCAACGCGCCAGCCACATTTGAGCCGGTCGCCCTTGCTTGTGACTAACCTTTCGGGCAACGTAACAATATTTGCTTGGTACAAAATACGCACAAATTTCTGAGAACATTTTTCTACACGCGGGGGATCTTCTTCTCGCCATTGAACACAAACTCCTCGCATCAAGAGGGAAAAAGAGTCCTTGATGTCAGTTTGGATGAATATGACAGTGTTCCCCAGCCTCAAAGGCTGTCACAGAGGGGGCGGCAGCCTGTAAATTACTTCTGTTTGTATAAAACTGATGCGTCCGCGTTTCTTTGTATGTGTCTCGGGAAGAGCAAGAATGCATGCACGCTTTTTTCAGTTATGTAGACAACCCCTCGCATTGCGAAAGCGGAGGCGGCTCAAAGTCGTCCCCGATACTGCCGAAGTCTTGAGCTGACCATTAGCGGGAAAGAAGTTGCGGCCTACGTGACTGGCCTTTTGGTTGTGTTTTACTTTTTTGCGTTTCCAAGGTCACCGAATCGAGAGTCGAAGCCTGGGGCTTCGTTTTAGTTGTGCGTTAATTTTTTTCCTCCTCCAAGATGGCGGCCATGCAGAGTCAAAGTGTAGGTGTCTACGTGCTCTCGTTGCGCTTTTTGGTGTTTTGTTTTTTCGACGCCGACGCTGTGGCGCCGCGAGTGCTCGCTCGCTAGCGCCCGAGGGCTGTAAAAGGGGGCCGTATGGAAACGAACTTCAGTCCGCTCGTCGGTGGAAACGCTGCCGCCGCGAACTCCCGGGTCTCCGAGCCGCCGCACCGCATCCTCGAAACCGCAAGCTGCCCTGGACGGACGTCGCCTTCGGGGGCCGCACTGACTGCGTGTTTTGTGGATGGACTGCAGCCGCGCTTCCCGGTTGAC
The DNA here is from genome assembly GCF_055824585.1 of Amblyomma mixtum. NCBI lineage: Eukaryota > Metazoa > Arthropoda > Arachnida > Ixodida > Ixodidae > Amblyomma > Amblyomma mixtum. The sequence goes on along the minus strand of NC_143021.1, from coordinate 152,257,715 downwards.
TGTGTGTTTGTTCACCTTCTGACTTTTGATCGACTGTATCTAATTGGCCTCTCACTTGTTTTCTGACCTGTGTAGAAATATTCAATGTATAACTTAATTCGGTGTGTTTACTGTTGTGATTTCCGCAATTGTTTTCTAGAATGTAAATTACGTGTCTGTGAAAACTGCCGCATTGTTCAATCGAAGCTATAAACGTTGTTTTGTTGTTGTTACCTCTTAACACGCCTCGGTCTCAGTCACTGCGTTTGCTTACCGGCGACACCGGGCATCAAACGACCACCCCCTCATTGCCCGGACTCGGTGATGATGTCGCCTAGGCACCGAACCCGTGACAAAGGCCCTCATGAAGAACGGTATTGACGCAGCGGTGGTTAGCTTTCAAAGGTGTACCAGGCTGGCGATACTAGTGCTTCATCTTTGTCCTTCCTGGTTTATAAAACCCATGTTGTTACCTCAGAAAGCGTTGCTATTACCAGAACGCATTGATGTATCGACAGAGACAAACATCCAAGACAACGCTAACACGTCCTAAGTTTCACCTCAGGACGTTCAAGAGTAGGGACTCAGGATGACCCTTATGTAGTACCCCGTAAAGGTTCCATAAGTGTCCAATAAACGATGATGACGGTAATAATGACGTCCTCATGATGCATTTAACAAGTTACTCTTACCGTTGACTGGTGACATCGAAGAAAACCCTAGACCAAACACCTGTTCTTTATCTCTGCAAGAATCTTTCGATATCATCGCTATGTTGCAAGAACTACAAAGCGGACAAGCCACCCTCGTAATAGAGTTAGCGTGAGTTCATTTCCAACTAACCGAAAACGACAAAGTGCATAAGGGATAACAGAACACACCGTAAAACAGCGCGCTTATACGGGATGAAGAAAGAAGACACGCACACACACAGTCTTCTTTCTTCGTCCCGTGTAAGCGCGCTGTTTTACGGTGTGATCATGTACCAACTGGCCCGGCAACTATCCTTAATGCATAACAGAGAGACTAACGAAGATAAAAAGTGTTAGCTCTTCCTTGCGCCCTTTGAAAAAACGACGTCGAAAACATGCAGGCCCTCGATACTGAAAATAGCAAGAAAATTGATAACCTGTCAGCTAGAATCAACTGACTATCGACAATGCCATGTACGTTTTCGACCACCCTTCACAAAAGGTTAGCATACTCAATACTTAGCTAGAATGGCATGCTCGTGCACACCTCTGTAGAAATCGCACCCCCATTTCCCTTCTTTACGCTAACGTTATAAGTATCATGCCAAAACGTGACTCACTTTCTCATGTTCTGAATGCAACCGAGTGCAGCATACTCCTCTTGACCTAAACCTGGCTAAGCCCATCAACAGCTGATAGCGAGCTGTCATCTTGTCTCCCCAACTTCAACTTATTTCGTCGCGGCCTTATTAGTAAGCTTTGCTGCGGAGTACTAACAGCTGCACGCCACCAACTGCAGTGTTCTGTTATAAATATTCCTTCATTTTATAAATACCGTTCCTATTGTGGAAAGCATCGTACCCGCAATTTATTTTCGGAGTTTGTTACCACCCGCCAGAACACGAACCAACTTGCTTAATGCGCTTTCACGAAGCTCTTCAGCAAATTACCAGTTTACATCCTCACGTTCCTATTGTACTAGTGGGTGAGTTCAACCTTCCTGGAATAGTATGGTCAGATTTGTCACAAACGTTATCGAACTACAACACCGAAAGCGACTCTTTAAATGCATTCCTAACGCTAGGATATCTCAGGTTATTTCTGAACCAACTAGACAGATTGATCATGTGTCTGATATCGTTGATTTGTTGTTCACGTCGAAACCCGATCCTTTTGCATTCACCACTTACTATGGGACTGCCCTGCTCTCAAGCCTACAAGGATCAGGCACCTGAAGGCAGCTGGTCTTTCACCGCGCAACCCTGCCTTATTTATTACCCGGACGGAGAGGCCATACTTTCACTCACTTCTGGAGTTTACAAAATCAGTTAACCTATTCCCGTTACTTTAATCGTTACTAAATCCTTCTTCATACCTTCTCCCAATGATGACCTGAGCCAATAAACTTGTTAAAAGAAAACAATGAAGAAAACAACTCTAAGACTAAGGCAACTACAACGCTATTGAGGAAGAACTAGCCAATTTTTATTACACATTTTACTTGGCTTCTCACAACGAGGTGTTGAAGCTAACTGGATCATATTCAAAAATAAGATGCATAGCTCAGTGCAAACCTACATTCTCAGCATCACCGTTACTAAGTGAGACCATTCACCATTGTTCAACATCATTAAAGCACCTTAACAACAAAAAAGCAACAGTTCCGGACTGCTAAGCATGTTAATACACCAAGTGCATGGCAAAAAATATCGCACCACAAAAGTAATTTCAAAGCCCTGCAAAGAAAATTGGCATTCATTTTTCGCATTGACTTTACCTAACATGTTTCGCACTGACCCCAGGCAGTTCTTTAAGAACGCAAGCAGTTCTGCAAGTTCTGTAACCCCAAATCCCAAGAAAATTTATCGTTACGAGACGACCATGACAATGCCATCTCAGCACAATAAATTGGGCATCTTCTTAAGACAACTTATCAGTTCCGTATTTACCTCACAGCCAGGAAATCAACTACCTCACTTTCCTCCTTGCGATCACTCACCTATATCTGCAATATCGTTTAAAGTTAGCGGAATTGCAAAACTAATTGACTGAAGTTAGCTTCCTCCGCTATTACAGATGGTATTAAATCGAAAGCATCCAAAGGCATTAAACTTGGAACGAAGATCATTTTGACGCGCATTTCCCCGCAGTTGCTCTCATCGGGTGCTGTTCCGAAAAACTCGAAATATGTAAAGGTCATTAGAGTTTCAAAAAGAAGTAATCCGTTATATACTAATAACTAAAGCCCCTTTTTCCTCAAAATTGACGGAGCACATAGTTACACACACATAATAAAATTTCTTAAAGTTCCAAGCTTTTTTTCTTAACGAGCACGGTTTCTGCAGGGGACTCTCTTGCGACACTTAGCTAGCCCAATTTATAAATCATAAAAGCTGTAACATTGACACAAACACCCCGGTCGAGGCCTTGATTCTGGATGCCGAAAAATCATTCGATACAGCACCCCACAAACATCACTTTTTCGTCCTTGTCCCTCAAAGACTTAACCTTTAATTTTTAAACAACCGTTACTAATTCGTACAAACTAACAATGGCTCCTCCCTCTTGTCCCCCGTTATTTGAGATGGACCACTAGGCACAGTGCTCGGCCCTCTTTTATTATTAATTTATATGAATGATCTTCCGAATAACATATACAATATCAGCATATCCGCAGATAACTGTCTGATCTACTGCCCTATTAACAACATAACCGATGTTAATCCACTTCAGACCGATCTTGACAACATCCAGATTTGCTGCGTAAAATGGCTTCTGTGTGTAAATATCGTGAGTTTGGGAACGCCCGGCGCAGGCTTTATTGCCACGATCAGGACGACAGCAACCATTCTGGTCGCGAGTTCGAGGGATGATGGGTGACTGGCAAAGGGCTTGAGGCGCAACACGGGGATCATCTAGATGCCACGACAGCGACGGTCCGTAACAGGCAATGCGGGAGCGCCACGATGGTTAACGGGAGTAGTTTGTTTCTAGCAATTTATATGGAGGAATATAGCGGCTCATAAACTTTTTACACAACCCTGGACTGCTCACCGGCGTCCAGAGCAGAACTTAATAACTAGGGCAAAAAAAAAAAAGAACGGCATGTTGGGTAAGGCCATCGCGGAGTTTTCAGGAGGCCTGGGAAGCTTCTGTGTTGAATTGCGCAGGTTCACGGCACTGGGTAAGGCGAGACGTGAATTGTTCGTGAAGGGTGCTGAAGAGGGAAGGGGACAGAGAAGAAAGATGCCTCCAGGACGGAGGTAGGGATGTGGCCCAAAACAAGGGAAAGGGGCGGGTAACGGGCTCTTCGTTGTAGCGCAGTATTGTAGGGAAAGGTAACAAATGGGAGCACTTGGTCCAAGTTGGTATAGTCAGGTTGAATATTGATGAAAAGCATGTTCGGAAGCGTCCGATGGAAGCGCTCTTAAGGCCGTTGGTTTGGGGGTGGTAGCGGATGTTGTCTATTGCCTATAAGGTATTTACAAAGCTAATCGCTAATAATGTCAGGACAAGCTTAGACTTCAATCAACCAAATGATGGGGCAGGCAGGCTAAAGGATACTCAACAATAGACCAAATTCACGCTACCACTCAGGGGACGGAGAAATGCGCAGATTATAACCAGCCCCTATATATAGCGTTCATTTAATTCGAGGAAGAATTCGAGTCAGTAGAAACCTCAGAAGTCGGGCAGGCATGGCGCATTCAGGGTGTAGAGGAGTGTTACGTGAAAATATTGGAAGATATATAACCATTGCACAGCTCTCATAGTTCTCCATAAAGTCGGCAACAAAATTCCAATAAGGAAAGGTGTCCGGCAGGGAGACACGATCTTGCCTATGCTATTAACTGCCTGTGTACAGGAGGTATTCCGCGGTCTGAAAGAGAACAGCTGGGGGTAAAAGTTAATGGAGAATACCTAAGTAATTTGCGATTCGCTGGTGACATTCCCTTGCTAAGCCACTCAGGACATAAAGTGCAAAGCACGATCAATGAATTAGGCAGGCCGAGCAGAGCGGTGAGGCTAAAATTAAATGCAGAAAACCAAAGTAATATTCAACAGACTAGAAAGAGAGCAGCAGTTCGGTGCTGGAAGTAGTAAGGGAATATGTCTATTTAGTGTAAGTAGTGACAGCTGATCCGGATCATGAGAGCGAAACAACTAGAAGAATAAAAATGGGGTGGAGCGCATATGGCAGGTTCTCACAGATGATGAATGGCAGTTTACCATTATCCCTCAAGTGAAAAGTATACAACAGCTGGATCTTACTTGTACTGGTTGGTTGGTTGGTTTATGGGGTTTAACGTCCCAAAGCGACTAAGGCTATGAGAGACGCCGTAGTGGAGGGCTCCGGAAATTTCGACCACCTGGGGTTCTTTAACGTGCACTGACATCGCACAGTACACGGGCCTCGAATTTCTCCTCCAAAGAAATTCAGCCGCCGCGGCCGGAATCGAACCCGCGTCTTTCGGGCCAGCAGCCGAGCACCATAGCCACTGAGCCACCGCGGCGGCCTTACTTGTACTCACCAATGGGGCAGAAACGTGGAGGCTAACAAAGAGGGTTTAGCTTAAGTTAAGGAGAGCGCAGCAAGCTATGGAAAGAAAAATGATAGGTATGACGTTAAGAGATCGGAAGCGGGCGGAGGGGTGAGAGAGCAAACGCTGGTTAATGATATCCTAGTTGAAATCAAAAGGAAGAAGTGGGCTTGGGCAGGGCATGTAATGCGAAGGCAAGATAACCGCTGGTCCTTAGGGGTGACTGAGTGGATTCCAAGAGAAGGCAAGCGTAGCTGGGGGCGCAGAAATTTATATGGGTGGATGAGACTAAGAAATTGCCGGTAATACAGTGGCCGCAACTGGCGAAGGAAAGTGCTAATTGGAGAGACATGGGAGAGGCCTTTGTCCTGCAGTGAGCGTAGTCAGCCTGATGATGATAATGATGATTATAGGCATGAAGAACTTTTTCCAAGATGGTGTACAGGAAAGCCTTGCCGTGGTCTCTGGGGAGAACACGAGGGGTTATGTGGCGCAAAAGAATGGCGCGCAAACAAAATGGACTAAGCCTGCGGCGGAGCCTCGGAGAAAGGTATCAAATGGAAGCAGGGAGTCCCAGTTGCTACGATTAGGTTGAATTCTGCATTCAGTACGATTCCTTGACGTTACTAGATGTTTTCATTACAAACAATCATGACTGAAAGCTTAATCGGGTGTCGTAAGCGCACTATAAGTGCCCACTTTCTGACACCATCACTAAGTCCTTGTAATAAGGCAGTAATTACCCATTGGCATCCACCCAAGCGCAGACATACGGCTACAAAGGAAAGGTAGAGCGACTGCTCCGGTGAAGCGGTGGTCCCGGGTTCGAACCCCGGATCAGGACGAATTTTTCTTTAACTACGAAGTTTCTGAGAAAGCTGTATAGCTTTCCTTTGTAGCCGTATGGATGCGCTCGGGTGGATGCCAATGAGTAATTACTCCCTTATTACAAATCTACTCCACCTTGGGGGATTCCCCTAAACATTTGGTCAACTAAGCCCTTACTGGAATCTCACTCTCGTAGCACCACAAGATATTCACGTAAGGATTAGAGAGAATTATTTCAGTCTACATATACAAATACACCTACAGTCTATATTCGCTAGCAAGCAGTACTCATGGTTCAAGCTGCGTGCAATATTTAGGTCCAATGACACTTTACAGCGCGTTCTTAGGGCCATCTGATGCCAATGAAGTTTTTAGAACTTTCGACCCAGTTGAAATAGCAATTTCACTGTACTTGACCTTAAAGTTAGTTTTAATGTTTTTCATGATATTTTTGCCAGACAATTACAGGCTGGAAAGGTAAAGAATTTGCATGGAGCAGTGACAAAAGCGAGCTCTCTAACTACAGAGCTATTTCAATTTTGGAACTTTTTTTATATAGGTCAGAAAAAAAGTATTCCGTTCTTCGGTGAAGAACACCAAGTAATCACAAACGCACAGTTTGGGTTTACAAAAGGGCGCTCTATCGATACGGCTATCTTCACACAGTAGGAAATAATATGAGACGTGTGTGAGCAAGAAATATTGCATTAGGCATACTTATAGCCTTTTTCAAGGTCTTAGACACCACTAAGAATAATAAACTTTTATTAAATTGAAGTCATTACGGCTTCCAGGCCATTTTCCTTCACTTGTTAAAATCCTATCTTTAATGTAGCCTCCAGCAGTATGTTATCAATAATCATTTGCCCGATCTGATAACCGTTTGCGCAGGAGGAGTACTTCAGCCTTGAGACATACTGTTCGAACGAAGCCCCTTGTTTACGGACTATAGAGTAAATTATTTCTCCTAAAAAAGACTTCCCAAGAAAACAATGCATGGAAAGACGTAGTTTCGACCACCTCTGTTTTTTCCACTTACTCCTAAACCTTACTTTTCTAACAAATCCTCAGAGCGGATCCCGGCACAAAAAACCCTTTATTGAAGCAAGACACTTCATTTCATTGTCTCGTTTCTAAGAACTAAGAATGGCTTTTCAGCCACATTTAGGTAACTACGCGCGTCAGTGTTCCTTTGTATTGCATTTAACAAGTCCACTTTTATTCTTCTGACACACAGCCTGCACTGGCGCATCCGAATTTCAGAGCCTCTTTATCTCATTCTGTTGAATTTGTTTTCACTGCGGCACGTGGTATTTTACTGGCCTGCGTCTCAAACAATCCACGCGATCCATCGTAGATTTCCGCAGAATTTTTTACTTTTGGGCCTGTTACACTTCCTTTTCATGCCTTTGTTGGGTTTTGTCCACGAGCTAAGGAGATGAAGCCTCCAGTGGGGTATATGAGACCAACAGCATTTCTTTATGCTTGCTTAGTGAAAGGCGGAGGAGAACGGTTGCGTTTGACGGGTGGTCAAGCTCGAAAATTTGCAGTACAGTCTAGCCCGGTTATAACGAAGTCGGCGGGAATCGTAAATCACTTCGCTATATCCGCTATTTCGTAATATGGGGACTACGAAAAAAAATGCAAACATCAGCATACCGATTTATTGCCGCTGAAAGAAGTCGTCCAGCGTCCCCTGAACACGTTTCGGGAGTGCGGACTTCAGGATTGCGGCTTCCATACCCTCCAAAAAATCGTCTCTGTTCTTTTTTACATTTTTCCCCTGCGCGGCGTGCTCTACCGCTCTACGCCGTGACACCGTTCAAGGACGGCGCAACACGAGACCGGCGTGCTATGCGATGCAGTGAAGCAACCTTTCGCTCCGCAGGAGAGCAGACGACGCCACGGAAGGACGCCGTGAGCCGAATTTTGCTCTTATTTTCGCGGAAAAAATCGCCTCAAGGACGCAAAAATGTGTTGATTGGCAGATTATTTTTCGGTTGGTATTAAATCTCTTAGTTATATCCGCTGACGTGCTCTAATTTACTTCGTTAAAACCGGACCCAAAATGTATTGAAAATGCAAAAATGGGAATGGGAAATTGAAATCCCTTCGTTATAACCGCTATTTCACTATAAGTGGCTTCGTTATAAACGGGCTAGACTGTACCACAATTACCACGATGCTCCTCTTCGAATATAAAACTAAGTCATGTCATGGAAACCATATTGTTAAACCTTAGGCGTTGCGATTTTTGCAGATTTTGATTTGTGTGTCGAGGTGTCCAGTAACGCAGTAAAGACAAACTAAAAAAACGACGTGCAAAGAGGCATTGACGGATTAGAAATAACAGCGCTTTTTGAAGACGGGACTGAGGACGAGACTGACTCCTACGCCTCGTTCTCTGTCGCGTTTTCAAACAACGCAGTGATTTCTTTTCCGTGAATGGGTACCCAGAAAGTCCGTATTCTTCTCTTCTGATATAAATTCTCCACAACAGTGCCTTAGTGTTCCCTTAAGAGCGTTAGCTATGGGAGCCTCAAGTGCTTACATCTGTGTGCCCTGTAAACGTTTTGATTAAGAAAATAAAATAACTTTATTTTTACCCGTCAAGGAATCACAGGGCATTAAATACTTGAATCCTCACCACCGTCTTCATCCTACCCGTTCCGCAGGACGGGATCGCTTGGTACCCAGTAGTGTCCAGGAAGATGGGTGACTTGCTTTTGGTCGTCTTCTTTCTGGCTGGCCATGAAAGGCTGCCAGGACTCTATATTCCTCTCTGGTTCGTTGTAGCTAGGGCATGTCCACACTATATGGATCATGTCTGCAATTCCGTTGCAGGGTTTACACCTCGGGTCATGGACCGCCAGATGCCATCTCCTTAGTGCTAGTGGGTTGGGAAAAACCCCCCACCTGTAACTTTCTCCATAAGACATGTTCCTCTTTCCTGAGGCCTTTGCCTGCTCGAGGTAGTGTCTGTCTTCCGGATCTGAAATGATTAAGAATATCTTGGTACGTTTTCAGCTCTTCATCAGTCTGAAGGGGCAGAAGAGGCGGCCGAGACCGCATTTTGTGTGTCCTCGGGCCAATGTATGCGCTATCTCGTTTCATCCCAGGCCCTCGTGGGCCTTACTCCAGATTAGATTCCGACCAGCCGCCAGAATTTTTACTGCTTCGGGAGACACCCTGCCTGCGATGCAGTTTACGATTTGGAATCAGCTATAATCACCCTGACACTAGCCACTGCGCTGGCCCTAATTCAACAAACGGGGACCAGATTGAATGCAAACATCTGCAGATGTTTCCTTCCCGGAAACATCCCTTTTAAGACGCAAGCAGCGCCATCTGCCTCATGCAATTTCCAATACTGCAGTTTTTGAAGCGAAAGCTTCCCTACGGGGCTTCGTGCCGCGATGGCCGGGTGAATAGTTTTGAGCTTTAGCTGAGTAAGAGGTCAAACCATGAAAAAGTGAAAAAGAAATTGAATCAATATCCATGACTGGGACTTGAGCCCGCGGCTCACCGAGACCACTAGACTATGGCCTTTTTTTTTTCTTTCATGGTATCTATTCTACATTGTTATGCACAGAAGTGACATATATACAGATATATGTGTGTGTATATACACAAAAAAAAGAACTATTTTCAGAGCCCCAAGGTAGGCGCTACGTGGCATAAACCTGATAAACAACCTAAGAGACCTAAAAGATTAAGCAAACAAGGCCGCCCTAAAAGGCCGGCAAAAATATACAGCGCATCAGAGAGGAAACCAATCCTGTAAAAAGTCCAGTTCTTTGTAAATGTCCGTTACCTACCGCAACCTTCGGGTAAAATGAATTCTGGGCGAAACAACTGGTTCAAGGTTGCGGTCTTTGCGTGCGCTTTTTGCAAAGGTTAAGAAGTTCAATCAGTTGAATCATGCCATAGGGTTTCAGTCAGGTTGGTAAACAGCAAGGTAACGCACACTGTAGGAATTTAAGAGAAAATCTTTCTGTAGCGTCCTCTGCAACACATCCCAAAACAAAATCGCCTCTTTGCAGTCTATAAAACAATGTTCAGTTGTTTCAGGCACATTGCACAAGCGCCAGTTTACAGAAGACACAAAAATGCTTTTGCTTTTGAGCGACATTTTCACAGGTAGAGTTGCGGTCTGTAATTTATCGAAAAATGTTTTGCTGCAAGGAGAAATTGGCATTTTACGCACTCGATTTAAAACATAATGAACCATGAGCCCACAGTAGACGGAACGATACCATGGGGGCGGGAAGAGACTCGTTATCAAATCCCTGTAGAAATTTTTGCCCGATCCAAATATAAGCACTCATTTTAGTAATACAAAAGCTTCTGGCGCAAAACGACTAAGAAAGGACGGGGACAGAACAAAGACACAAAGGAGCGCTTTATTGCCAGAAGAAACAGCCATTTTATACACTGCTTCCAATAGAGAATCTGCTCACATTTCGAAGAGTGCGTACATGCGCACACGCCAGGCGACGCTGTTGATCACACATCTTGTAAGATAAACCTATCTAAAAACTTCTACTCGTTAGAGTACAACTTCACCGAGGGGCTGCTGACACACAAAGATCCCTTCTTCCTGATGTGGAACGCCTATGTCAACACCCGAGAGGCCTCATCATTGCCTCTTCCGATAACCCGTGTATGTTTTAGCAATGACACGCATGTCCCTGTTCTTTCCCCGTCTTGTCTTAGTCGTTTTGCGCTAAAAGCTTTTGTATGACCAAGATGAACGAACTCGCCCAGCAGAACGTGTTACTGAAGTACTCATTTGAAAATCTAATTGTCAAAAAATCTACGGAGGCATAAACTTCCTGCATAAAGCCTAGTAATGGCGACATTTAGAAAAATTCCACGAAGCTACTAAGTTCAAAAGTAGAGTCATGAAGATGACCTGCAAAAATGCTCTAATAATCTAATGGGCACAATCACGAAAAAGAGAAGAAACGGGCAACCTACTCTCTCACACACAGGTGCTCTTGGCGCAGTCCTCCTGCACAAACAGGCCTGAAAAGGTTGTCACGCTGCTTGGGCTATAATTTTGAAGACGAAATAAACGTCGCAAATATACGAAGGAAACCCTGAATGTAATGTCTGGAGCAGTGAAGTACCTGAAGTACGTAACAAATTCTTTTTGTCCGAAAGGTGTTCCAAGCCTGCACTCGACCAAAAATTGAAAGCCGATGCGGGACAAACGTCTAAGCATAACGCTCAACGGCCGCAACTTGCTCTCTCTAGTAATGCCAACTGGATTTAAAAGCATGAAATAGGACACCAAGATATTTAGGAGGCACAAAAGAACATTCTATTCCATCGTACAGGGACAGATTTTTGCCCCATGATCCAAACCATAGGCCAGTACTTTTGGAGTGATTCACCTAAGCACCAGAAACGATGCCAAACCGATCTATCGTGGACAACACATTATCAATGCTGGCTTGTGTGATGTGCACACCACACTGGTGAGGGATTTTTGGAACGCGGCGTGTCGGCAGTGGTGCGTGGACAGCGGAGCGCCGTACGTGCCAGCCCCGCGTTGCGCGTGGGCGCGTGCGAGTGGTGTGCGCGAGGCAGGCACGAACAGCGTAGAGCTACGTGTCAGCAAACCGAGGTGTTGAGGAAGACACCGTAGCACAAGTCTGGTCGTTCAAGCGTGGAAGTGGCAGCGGTCGGACGTTGCATCCGAGCTGCCGGTGGCTTCCCTTGAATCATCGATGCAAGATCATTAAGCCTCATTCAAGCGTGGAGGTGGCAGCCGTCAGACTTCGGGTCTGTGCTGCCGTGGACCTCCCTTGAATTAACGACGCAGGCCTACTGCGATCGCTACTTTGCTGCCACGGTTTCCAGGGATAGGCTGCACAAGCCTACGGTGTCTGCGGAACGCCGTCGACAGAACCTGGCTACAGTTTTCCTGCTGCAGCTACTTAGTTCTTAAGGGCGGCTGACAGGAGTTCGTCAGCGTCTCCCGTTTCCTCTCCGGTCCTCATCTCCTGGCTCTCTACAACCGCCTCCCTGAACGCGGCGCCGGCGACGCATCGCGAATCGCCAACCCGCATCTGTGTCGCCTGCAAGGCCTTCCCGCACCACCTGGGACGCTTTGTAGCCATTGAACTCTCTCCTTTTTATCTGATGTGTTTTACGCGTTCCTAGTGTGTGTTTTCCTTAATGTTTTCATTCCTTTCATTGGCTCCTTTCTTTTAAAATATAAACACGGCTTCGTTTTGTTTTGTTTGATTTCTGCGTTCCTTTCTTCGAACCTGCACGCGAAAGCATTCCCCTTCAGCAGTCGGGGACGCGTCCACCCGATTTGCGACAGCTTGTCAATGCAAAAAAAAGCAAGATCTTTAGCATACGCCAGCAATTTGACTTCATACGCAAAATAGGCATCCCATGGATGTTACTGTTACGCAAAACACTCAAACAAACCGGTTCCAGGTAAAGAGCAAAAAGCAGAGGAGACATCCGGCAGCCTTGCTTCAAGGAAGAGCAGATTGACAAGCGGTTCCAAAGCTGGCCATTAATGATTAATCGTGTTGAACACTTGTTGTAGCAAAGTTGCCCCCCTTAAGTACAGTAGACTATCGCCGCAACCCAGACACCTCGTGTTAAACTTCATTACACTATAGCACTGTGCATTGGAGAGAGCGTCGTGTTCATCATCTTCCAACTCCTCCGTCCCGTGGCATTGCCTGCTCGAACTCGTCTTCTACGCAGCAAAAACCCGTGCTTTCGCTCCGATTCGAATGTATTAAACATTCTTTCTAGTTTTAAGGAAATGAAGTACGCATAACTGGCTCCCTGGATCAGTGGAACCCTAATCGCGCTTCTAGGTATGTTGGGCGGAGAGAGAGAGAGATGTCGGCTGCATGCCTTAGCGCTGACAACGTTGTGGCAGACACGCAGCACTGCTCCAATAGGCCGCCGCGTTCATTGGGCGAGCAAATTCTCGCGTTCAACCATTGACTGCCACCAGCTAGGGTGGCAGGGTTGGTGTGCTGCCCATCCAGTTTCCGGAACGCGCTCAACGTTACAGACGCCATAGCTTTTGCTCTCAAACAGGGTTCAAGAGTAGTTGAACCGCACCTAAATTTTGTTTGATACTGTTGACCCTCGCTTGACGATCGTTACACGGAGGGTTTGGAATGCAATGTACAGCCGGCCAAACCTTTAGCTGGCGTGTGCGACGGCCTATTTTTTTGTGCTACTGCGCTTTTGGAGGATGGGAACTTGTGTAAAGCTCAATGTTAAGCACGGGCTTAGTGAGCCTGTGGTTAAATTTGATATTTTCGCAAGTTTGCTCCATCACAAGCTACAGATGCACGAAAAACGCAGCCGTCGCGCACTCCAGCTAAAGATTGGGCCGGCTCTATGAGCAGAGAACGTTCATAACTCATAACGTCAAGTTGTACGCCCTCGACACAAAATATCGAGTGAACGTTCCAACTTGCGCACGTTCCATTGCTCGACAACTTCAACAGGCAAAGCATTTCAAATTTCGATCACACCAGGAAAAAAAAGAGTGAGAAAAACATAAACACGTGAGTTGTAATGATTGATTGATCTAGTGTGGTTCGTTCTCGCGGTCCTTTTGGCCAGGGACAGATCATATATGGCTGTTTTTTACCTTGAATATCCCTTGCATTCTTTGAAAGAAAAGCTTTAGTCTGAAATTTTGCCTCCGATTTTCAAGTGACTCGATACCACATGAATTTAGCCTTTCCATCAATGAGTCCCTTCTTCTATATCCTGACAAAATAAAACGAGCGGCCATTCTTTGCATTCGTTCCGCTTCATCATTCAAAACATTTGGTGCGTGCTCCAGACAACACAAGCGTACTCCACGGATGGCGGATCATTGTTTTGTAAGCTATTAATGTGATATATTTTGTTGCATATTCCTGTTGAGTACTCATTGTTGATGTCTTTATGCCACTGCAGACTATGTGTAGTTGTGGCTTCTAAATACTTGAAGGTATCCACAATTTTTGGACTATTTTTTTTTTCCAACAATATAAGGAAATTATCGCAAAATCTTTGTATTAGTTATATGCATGAAAGTTGATTTTGTGTAATTATTTGCCATGCCCCATTTTTCGCACCAGAGATGCAGGAAATGACGGACTCGTCATTTCCGGGAAGTCAGCGCGTGGTGTTTGATAATAAATTAAGCAGTCGTCAGCAAGAAGCTTTAATTCTAAAGGAGGCGCGAAAACCTCGTTCATATCATTAATATAAATTAGGAAAAATAATGAAGCTAGAACATACCCTTGAGGAATGCCAGAAAACACTTCTAACGTAGATGAGAAACAGTCATCCACACGCACAACCTGACTGCGATTGTTCACCGGGCTTCAATCGACTTCAGAACAGTTTCGCTAATTCCCGCTATATGTAATTTGAACAGTGATTTACTGGGTGGAACATTGTCAAATGCTTGTGCGAAATCTACGCAAATGACTTCTATTTGTTCTTGGGAATCTACGGCTGAACTAGAATCATGTATCTTTTGTATGAGCTGTGTTACGGTAGGTAGCCCTTTTCGGAACTCGCGCAGATACTGACAAAAGAACGTGCTATCCTCGAGAAAAGTTAGTATATGTTTACTTATGATATTTTCTAAGAGTTTGCAGCTGATACTTGTCAGCAAAATTGGGTGATAAATATTTGCGAGTAATCCGTTTCCGCTTTTGAACACAGGTGCTACTACTGCTCAAATCCAGTCCTGTCGCACCGACTGAGTGTGTTGAAACTTTGTAGAGATCATAGCAAAAAAAATGATATTGTTTCGAGGTGGCAAGCCTAGGAAAAGGACGACATGATGACAGATGATAATATGATTTAATGTATGTGGGGCTAGCGCGAGCGCTCCATCCCGCGCCACTGCCCTCTTCTTCTTTGTAACATGACCCGGGTCCTCCGAGCGATCGTCCCGATCGATTGCTTAAATTTTCAATGATGAGGTGGCGATGACCATGATCACAAAGGATAGAAGAAGATGAAAGGCTTGCCACGAAGATGAACGAGATGATCTGGTGAACTGTTCTCCCTGGAGCTTCAGGTCCAGCGGTCGGTCGCCACAGCCGAAGGTCAGGGGTTAAGGACTCGCCGGACAGCTTGGGCGGGGGTGCCGTCTTGATTGTGATCGTCATCGGGTCATGCTGCGTCTGGTCCTGGTCGTCGTGTCTTGTAGTCGGGGCTGGGTACGGGGCGGGGGAAAGCGGCTGGTCGGTTCTGGCCAAGTCGGGCTTGGGTTGAGCCGGCGGCGGAGTCCAGGTCCCTTCGGCCGACGACGAAGGCGAGCAGAAGGTGGCGATGCTCCAGGGACCAGAAGGACGATGAGGAACCCGCACCTCACACCAAATGCTACGAGGTGGCAAGCCTAGGAAAAGGACATCATGACAGATGATAATATGATTTAATGGCTGTGGGCCTAGCGCGAGCGCTCCGTCCCGCACCACTGCCCTCTTCTTCTTTGTAAGAGTATCCACAGCGTATTGCTTTAAAAACTTGGTTGATATCCTAACCGACCCGCTAGCCTTTTATTGCGAAAGCAATACAACTTTCACTTTCAGCTCCTCGCGTGGCGAGGCCGCGGTAGCTACCATTGACCTTTAGCTTGACCTCTGCTATGACGTCATACCATCTGCCGCAAAAACCAGGGGCCCAACTTTTGATTGGATTGGATTGGATTGGATTGGGGATTGGATTGGATTGTATAACCGATGCATCACCACAAGTCTACCCACAAGCTCCACCACCAGCTACACTACCAGCTGAACCATGGCGTAGCTACGGATATTGCTTTCGCAATTACCGGGCTTAACCAAGTTAAGCCACAGCCATTATTTGACAGTGCAAAAGTAAATATTGATTAAACACGCCGCATAAGTCACGACCAGGTCTTCCATCGGACATGAAAGGGAGGAAGGTAAATACCCGTTACGGTCATCATTGCTAGGTTTAGAAAAACTGACCGGAAAATGTGACTGAAGTCATCTCATATTTGTGTTCTTTCTGTCACTGTTTTATCGCTATTTTGAATTTTATTTATACTGTAAAGAGGAAGATGAGCAGGGGTGGCAGCCGCACCGCTAGCGCGCGGCGCGAGATCGCTGGGTTGATCACCGACTCTCAGACCGGCATTTTGGCTAGCTGCCCTTAAGCTGTTTCCCCGGGAATCCTGCTACAGTTTGGTAGAGCTGTGCTGGGTACAGCCTTTGGCCTACGTCCTGGAGCTTTGAAGCAGAACCATCGCTTCAGCTATGTCTACCGACGCAAGCCAGTCATCTTCCTTTTCGCCTCCGCCCGTCGTTTGCCCTGGCGCTCTCCAAAAGCGGGACCCAGCTATTTTTAGCGGGTCCGATGATCACGACGTGGAGGATTGGCTTGCCTCCTACGAGCGGGTAAGCGGCCACAACTGGTGGGACGAAGCCATGAAACTGAACAACGTGGTGTTTTACCTCTCGGACGTGGCCAGCCTATGGCACAGGAACCATAAAGCGGACTTTACCACCTGGTCTGCCTTCAAACGATCCTTTTCAGATATCTTTCGGCGCCATGCAGTACGCAAGCTGCGAACCGAACAGCACCTGCGAGTGAGAGCCCAGCTGCAGGGAGAATCGTTCACGAGTTATATCGAGGGTGTCATCAACCTCTGTACAAAGATAGACTCGTCTATGTCCGAGGCGGACCGGATTAAGCATGTCCTGAAATGCATCGAAACTGAAGCATTTCTGATGCTTATCGCCCGGAACCCTACCTCCGTTGCCGACGTAATCACCCTGTGTCAGAGCGACGACGAGCTGCGCAAGCAGCGCATTCTGGTGCCATCACCTTCCGTGCAGCCTGACTCGCTTTCCAGCCTCGCTGTAACAACCTCTCAGAGCTCGCTGCTTGACCAGATCGAAGACTTCGTACGTGAGGAGGTGGCTCGACAGCTGTCACTTCTTCACGGCGTTCAGGGATCTCCCTCCAACGTGGATCCGACCCTCCGCACTGTGATTCGCGATTAAGTGACCGAAGCGCTACCACCTGTTCGTCCGCCGGTTCCTGCTGCAGCGCCGCTCACATACGCCCACGCCGTCCGAAGACCAAGGGCCGAGCCGTTTGTCCCATTCTCTCCTCCGACGCCGCCGCCTGCCTTTCCAACCCGACCACCTCCTGCTCGTGTCTTCCCTTGGCGCACCCGTGAAAACCTTCCCATTTTCTATGCATGCGGTGTCCCTGGTCACGTTGTGCGCCTCTGCCGACGCCGTGTGCTACCACCCGTGGATGACCCCAGAACCTACGTCTACGGGGCACCACTGCCCCCGCCACGTCCGTCGGCGGCCGAACAGCTTGATGCCTCCGATCGCTGCCCGTATTCTCGCCGCCGTTCGCCATCCCCGCGGGGCCGTTCTGTTTCGCCACTGCGTCCTCATTCCCCTATGCTCCAGGAAAACTATTTGCCGCCGTTCCCGAGGCCAGAACTGCGTATTCGGCGACAAGTCCAAGGCCTCGTTTGTCCCCAGTGAATGTGCTCGACGTTTCTGTGGAGGGCCACACCGCCTTGGTGCTTGTCGATACTGGCGCTGCTGTTTCTGGGATGAATGAGAAACTGTGCCGCAAACTTCGCAAATTGACGATGTCGTTATCCGGATTTTCCTTCATATAGCTAATGCGCAGGGAATCTCGCCTTTAGCCACCTGCACAGCCAGGGTCATCATTCACGGTTTTTTATATACTGTTGAATTCGTCGTTCTCTCAGAGTGCTCGTGTGGGATTATTTTAGGTTGGGACTTTCTTTCCCAGCATGAAGCCCCCATCGACTGCGCTCTTGCCGAGCTCGAACGTCTTCCGTGACGTGCTACCTCGCCTGATAGGTCATCTTCGTGGGGCAAACTGTCTGTGGCTGACGACATCGAGATTCCTCCATGCTCATATGTTCCTGCCCCTGTGTCCTACCTCACCACATCTGACGACGCCGTCGTCTTTACACCATCCAACGTCTTCATCTCTCGCCATGGTCTGCCTCTGCCATTCGCTTTGCTCACTGTTCAAGACGGCTGCAGCCTCATCCATATCTCGAAGCCTTTTTTGAGCCCCTGCATATTTCTGTGAGGCGAATGCCTTGGCCACATTGAGCCCGTCGACTCTTTGCTCGATCCCGAATGCTGCGCCGAATCATGTTCTTTTGCTACTAATTCTCTTACTTTCCACGCATCTCCCGCTTTGGCCACAGACGACGCCTTTGTTGATTCCGTCGACGCAAGTCTTGCCACATCGCAAGGCGCCCGACTTCTTCACCTACTCAACCCGTTTCGCTCTTCATTCGACTTGGCTCAAAACTGACTCGGCCGCACGTCTACCGTGACCCACGAGATCTACACCGGAGCCCACTTGCCGCTTCGTCAACGCCCGTACGGAGTTTCGGCAGCCGAACGCCAGATTAATGAACACTGAGGTAGAGCGAGGTGTCATTCAACCATCCAGTAGTCCATGGGCTTCTCCTGCAGTTCTAGAGAAGAAAAAAGATGGCACAATACTGCTCTGCGTCGATTCTCGGCGTCTTAACAAGACCACCCGCAAAGACGTTTACCCGCTGCCGCGAATCGATGACGCCCTTGGCTGCCTCCAGGGCGCGGAGTTCTTTTCGTCTTTAGACCTGCGTTCGGGGTATTGGCAGGTCCCTGTGGCGGAGGCTGACCGTGCCAAGACGGCTTTTGTTACACCAGATGGACTGTACGATTTTATCGTCATGCCGGATGGATGGATGGATGGATGGATGGATGGATGGATGGATGGATGGATGGATGGATGGGTGGGTGGGTGGGTGGGTGGGTGGGTGGGTGGGTGGGTGGGTGGATGGATGGATGGGTGGGTGGGTGGGTGGGTGGGTGGGTGGGTGGATGGATGGATGGATGGATGGATGGATGGATGGATGGGTGGATGGGTGGGTGGGTGGGTGGGTGGGTGGGTGGGTGGGTGGGTGGATGGATGGATGGATGGGTGGGTGGGTGGGTGGGTGGGTGGGTGGATGGATGGATGGATGGATGGATGGATGGATGGATGGGTGGATGGGTGGGTGGGTGGGTGGGTGGGTGGATGGATGGATGGATGGGTGGGTGGGTGGGTGGATGGATGGATGGATGGATGGATGGATGGGTGGATGGGTGGGTGGGTGGGTGGGTGGGTGGGTGGGTGGGTGGATGGATGGATGGATGGGTGGGTGGGTGGGTGGGTGGGTGGGTGGGTGGATGGATGGATGGATGGATGGATGGATGGATGGATGGATGGATGGGTGGGTGGGTGGGTGGGTGGGTGGGTGGGTGGGTGGGTGGGTGGGTGGATGGATGGATGGATGGGTGGGTGGGTGGGTGGGTGGGTGGGTGGGTGGATGGATGGATGGATGGATGGATGGATGGATGGATGGGTGGGTGGGTGGGTGGGTGGGTGGATGGATGGATGGATGGATGGATGGATGGATGGATGGGTGGATGGGTGGGTGGATGGATGGATGGATGGATGGATGGATGGATGGGTGGGTGGGTGGGTGGGTGGGTGGGTGGGTGGGTGGGTGGGTGGATGGATGGATGGATGGATGGATGGATGGATGGATGGATGGATGGATGGATGGGAGCGCCCCCTTTGAAACGGGGTGGTGGCAATTGCCACCATGCTCAGCTTTTCTTCTTTATTTTTTTTTGTTTACTGTGTTGGGAATTCTCATTAAGAATCGCCACCATCTTTACCTACGGTTTTCTACAATTCTAACCTTATGCCACATCTCTGCTTTTCAGCCACCAATCCTCCAATCGCATTTTGCTGACTTCCACTGCAGATTTATTTACATGACCATTGTTATCTTTAAACCCTAGGGCCTCACCCTGCTGAAAAAAAGTTCTATGATGCAATAACCTCATAGATCATTCATCATAGAATATCATACAATCTGTATGACATATCATACAATCTGTATGATATATCATACAATTCGTATGATATATCATACATATTGTATGATATGTCATGCAGATTGTATAATATTCTATGATGAATGATCTATGAGGTTATTGCATCATAGAACTTTTTTTCAGCAGGGCAGGAAGAATGCCTGCGCCTGCATCGACATCCGGATACCATCACATTTGTTTACGAGGTGTTCAATTGTTTCCACAGATCTACCACACACTGCACATGTGTCTTCTTCGTTCAATTTCTTTTTGTAGCTGCGCGTTCTAAGACACCCTGACCTAGCTTCAAAAAGTAGGGCACTGTCTCTTGAGTTATCATAGAAATATTCTTTCCTGATCGGCTTTTTCCAGTATTGATATAGTTCTGCACTATGTTTCTTTTCCATTGACTTCATCCAATTTTTAACTTCCTCGTTTTTCACCTGTTCTTCTAATGCTCTTTATTTCTCCGTCCTCATGACCGGCATACTTACTGGTTAGTTTTCTAGTTCTTTTCCGCCACTGTGTGTCAACGCTCTTTCTGTATAAATATTTAAATACCTTAGCTACCCACCTGTTATCGTCCAATTTCCTCAGGCGTTCTTCATATAGTATTTTACTCTTAGCTTCCCGAGCTTCGAACGATGCCCAGCCCATATCCCCTTGTACTTCCTTGTTTGTGGTTTTGCCGTGGGCACCTAGGGCTAATCTTCCAACCGCTCTCTGATTTACGTCTAATCTCGACTGAACTTCTGCCCTTAAGCACAGAACCGCATTGCCGAAAGTAAGTCCCGGCACCATTATTCCTTTCCAAATACCTCTTAGTACTTCATATTTGTTGTACCCCCATAATGCCCTATGTTTCATTATCCCGGCGTCTCTTCGTCCTTTTGCCCTAAGAGCCTGTTCGTGCTTTCCCGTGTATATCTGCCCTTCGTTTAGCCATAT
This sequence comes from Amblyomma mixtum, assembly GCF_055824585.1. Lineage (NCBI taxonomy): Eukaryota > Metazoa > Arthropoda > Arachnida > Ixodida > Ixodidae > Amblyomma > Amblyomma mixtum. The sequence goes on along the minus strand of NC_143021.1, from coordinate 152,236,775 downwards.
CCCGAGGTATTTGTATGCGGCCACTTTGGGTATTTCGTGGCCTTGTATTGTAAGCACCTGGTCAGTTTTATCGTTAAAAACCATCACACCTGATTTAGTTGCGCAAGAACTGAATCCTAGAGCGTCTCCTTCGTCTACACAGCAATTAACCAAAGTTTTGTAAATCTTCCTGGCTATCTGATAACAGTACAATATCGTCCGCATACATTAAAACCGGGAGTCGCTGCTCAGCTACATCTCCGCCTAATCTGTACGACAGATTATAACCTAGAATACTTTCTTCTAGCCTTCTTTCCATATTTATCACGTAAAGCATGAACAGCAGCGGTGATAGAGGACAACCTTGCCTTAATCCTTTGTGCACCCCCACAGTTGTGGTACTTTTTTTCCCTTCCCATGTAATTTCAACTTCATTATATCGGTAGATTTCCTGTAGAAAATCAATTACGTCATGACCGATACCTACATCTTTCAATATGCTCCACAGGAGTTCTCTGTTCACGTTATCGTATGCACCGCTTATGTCCAGAAAGGCTAAAAACAGAGGTCTGTTTTCCGCCTTAGCTATTTCTATGCATTGGGTAAGCACGAACAGGCTATCATCTAAACGCCTACCCCTTCTGAACCCATTCTGAAGTTCTCCGAGTATCCGATTACCTTCTACCCATGCCTGCATTTTTAATTTCACCTCCTGCATGGCCAGCCTGTACATAACAGACGTTATCGTAATCGGACGGTAGGATTTGATGTTCATCTTATCTCCTTTCCCTTTATAAATCAAATTCATTTTACTCTGTCTCCAGCTGTGCGGAATTTGCTGATTTGTTATGACGGTCTCCAATGCTTTTATCAGCGCTTCCTTGCTTCTTGTGCCAAGTTCATTAATCAGCTTAATTGAAATTTTGTCTATTCCCGCGGATGTGGTTTTAGGAATATTCGCTTCCGCCTTTTCCCAGTTAAGACTAGTCAGTTCTAAGCTGTTCTCTATCGTGCTGACCTGTGTTGCCGCCTCACTTGAGAACATTACCCCATTGTCGTTGCTAAAAGACGCAGCTATAAATGATGTCATGTAGTTCACAGCATCGTCTCCCTCTAAACATTTTCCCTCAGCGTCTGTAATCTGTTCCTGCGTTCTTTTATTTATTTTTCCCAACCAGCTTATATGGTTCCAGAATTTTCTTGGCCTCCCTTTATTTGCCTCGCGAACTTCAGCCAGCCATTTATCAGAGGACTGCTTCATTTTAGCCTGGACTAGGGCCTGAACTTGCTGTTTCTTTTGTCTATAAGATTCCCATTTTTTGCCCATTTCCTCTTCAGATAACTGCGCCTTCTTTGCTTCTCTGTGTTCCCTTGAAGCCACCCGTCATTGTTCGATGGCCTCCTTAATTTCCGTATTCCACCAGCTTCATGGCTTCCTCTTTCCTCTCCAGCGGTTTACTCCTTTCACTTGTTTGATTTTTGTAGCAATGAGCAGTTCTAACTGATTATAATCCCACTTTGCCATGGGGCGTTTCTCGATTACTTCTTCTATTTCGCTGATATTAGCGCTATTTGTTCATCGTTTAATCTTGCTTTGTCTTTTTGACTTCGCTGCATTTCTCTTTTGACTAGGGCTCCCAACTGTAGACTAATACGTTTATGATCACTTCCTAGGCTGTACTTACCCTCTTCGTCTATTTCCATTATTGCGAGCTTGCTATATAGATGCCCTGCGACATTAGACAGTAGTCAATAGTTGTTTGCCTGTTACGGAATTCCCACGTGATTTGTCCCTCACATTTAGTTTCTTTGTTGACAATAACTAGGTTGCGCCGCTCACACAAGTCTAGCATTAACTTCCCGTTACAATCTGTGTATCCATCCAGATCCTCGATGTGGCCGTTCATGTCTCCAAGCACAATAATATCGACACCGTCTCCAATCTGCTTTATATCGTCAATGATGCGCTTAACTAGATCCTTATTTTCTTGCCTGCATTTGTCCCCGGTCCCTAAATAAACTACCCCTAGCCATGTCCTTTTGCCAGCAATTGTACCTGATACCCAGACATGTTCTTTGCAAGTTAATTTTATCCTTTGCCAATTTGTTCCTTGATGTATCAGCATACCTACTCCTCCTCCCTTCTTCTCCGTTGTTCTTCTGTTGCACCCTTCCCAGATAAAGCAATCGATGAAAGGTGGATCTTCTAGATCCCTCAGATGTGTCTCGCATAGAGCGTACACACCTACTGCTTCGTCCTTTAACTGCTGTTCTATTTCTAGCCGTTCCCGAAATACGAGTCACTACCTCCCAGTCGCGCGCATCAGCAGCACTAGCCCTCTTGCATGCTGTAGATACGTGCAGCACGGTAAAGCCGTCGTCGTCGTCCGGCCGCTCGGCCACCTCGTTAACATCCGCTGCTCTTGTTTTGCAGCAAACTGCGAAATCATTCTGCCTTCCGCAACCTATACTCCGTTTCATACATCATGTGCAACGCTGTGAAGGCTACGGAAGTAGTCCGCAGAAAAAAATAAAGAGAGATGTTTGACTCCGCACTGTTTTGTGCAGCATATACACTCCTCACCAAAGCACACTGTTCACGAAACACAGATTTGGACGATCTTGCTGGCTCGGCATGTCTGTCCAACATACGGCTTTTACAAAGACTGAATAGTCCCATCAACATAAACAGATCATAAGGCACAACAGAGTTTTTGTCAACAGGCAGAAATCTAATAGCGTATGGTGTAATTTCAATGTCCTTCTTAAGAGTTCATTGTAGTATGTCCCAAAAGAACATGGCATCACGGCACAGGATGAAGCAATGATCAATTGTCTCAGGCATGTTAAACAGACAGCAATTCACATTCCAGGGTGAATTTTGAGATGTTTTGATGGGGATGCAATGTTGAGTTAGGGCATGGCGGGCTCCTATTAAGCAGCCCGGTAACTTGAGACGCGAACCAGTCTGATTGAAGTTTTCCTCCTTTCTACGGAAGTTCTTCCATGCAATAAAGAAAAAAAAAAGCTGTTTTGTGGCCATGTGGTCTAACGCGTCGCTCCGGAGAGTCGATATGAGTTGAGGTGCGTGGGTTCATACCCCGGATGGTGAAACTTTTTTTTTTTTCGCACATTTTTTTTTCATCGCCAGTTGAATTTCGCGTGACCTGAATGAGAAAACTCGTTTTGTTCAGAATCGCTTGAATATTATGCCGTGTTCTGAAATGAACTGCATGCATCTGTTCATTTGATGCATACCGCTTTATGTGAGCTGTACGAAATTCGTTGTCAGTGAGCTCGCACCGGCTTTTGGTCACCAGTAGCGGTTTTCTTCCCGATTCTGCACCACTGTGACTATACTTTTTAGACGCAAGCGAGAGGTTTGTGCGAAAGATGACGTTCATTTGTCGGGTTTAATTAATTAGCACAGTGGTGAGTGCTTCGCCGTGGCCCGATTAACAAGTGGCCGTCTGCAACTTTCGGATCAAATTATTTTTACACACACCACCTCGATATGGCCTGTTTTCCCGTGTTAAGTGTTAAATTTAGAACACAGTGTTGATTCACACAGTGAGAGAAATTAGTACTGCCTCAAGAGTTAGATTTGTTGTCGTGCACAAATGTATATGAAGGCAATACAGAGGCAAGTCAGCTTCTCTATATTTCCCTGCTCTCCTAGAAGAGCAGAAGTGCTCAGGCAGGATTTTCATGCAGCCAGGTAAAAAGAGCTCCAAGCTGTGGGAGCGACAAGTAAGAATGCAGAAAAAGTTTTTCAACGCTTGGTAAAAAAAAATTCAGGGGGCACTTTGACTGTCTAAAGTGCGTAGAGGCGAAAGCGGTTTCCGCACCACTTTCGCTGCTTCTGTGGCACTGGTGGCGTCACATATAATTGCGTAATAATTACTAAGAGATGACAAATCACTAATTAATGTTAAATTACTGATTAATGCCTGAATACTAATTAACTGCTAATTAATGACGCTTAAGTTTCGCCTTTAGGAGTGGAACGCGACAGCGTGTTGTAGCGCTGCCAGGGAGTCCACGGAACGCCACCACCCGTTCGGCGCGATGCCTTGCCCTTTGAACGCAACGCTTTTTGAGGAAAGGAAATGGCGCAGTAATTCTCTGTCATCTCGGTGGACACCTCAGCCGCACCGTAGAGGAAGGGAGGAAGTGGGAGTGAAAGAAGACAAAGAGGGCTCGTAATGAAGAAAATGAAGATTGTATTTGAGAAAAGGAAATTACGCAGTAACTGTCTCGCACATCTCGGTGGACAGCCGTCAAAATTCAGGGGGGCACTTTTTTGACCTACAGTGTGGTCACTGATGTGTGGTTAAGATGTTAAGCTTCGCCTCTAAGAGTGGAACGCGACAGAGTCTTGCGACGCTGCCAGGGAGTTCATAGAAGGCCATCGCCCATTCGGTTCTACGCCTCGCTCGTCGGTAAATTGGTTTTTGAGGAAAGGTAATGTATCTGTCTCTCATACCTCGGTGGACACCTTAACCTCGCCAGATGGGAGTGAGCGAAGACACCGTATTCACTAGACGCGCCTTTGCTCATTCCGAACCATCGAGCTGGCATGGCGATGGTTTGGAATGAACAAACCATCGCTAAACCATTCCAAACCATCGAGCTGGCATGGCGGAAGAAAGACGAAGACGGCGTTCCGAACGGTCGCGTTTTTGATGCTCTCCGCAGAAATGGATAAATCGGTTCTAGGCCGAGGTACTGTTGCGGCTTCTGCTGCCAGTAATAGTTACCGTACTGTTCTTCCCCGTCTGCCTGCTGGTAAGCTGGTTTTTAACTCCGTATTTCTGCACGCGGCCCTTGCTGGCCGTCCCTATCGTGCCCAAAACTTTAGAGATGCCTTACGGGGTGTCATTGACCTCTGTGACATCAGCTCTATCGGACAGTTTCAGATGTCTCACGTATGGATGATAACATGCAAGACAGCGTTAGCGAAAGCTAAGCTCGTCAGCACTCAGGAGTTACAAGTGAAAAACCGCCGTTGTCTAGTGATTTACCCGGAACCGAAGACTGTAAAGCTCAAGATACTTTGGCTCCCAGAACATCTTGAAGATTTTTACATTCGGGACGCCCTTCGCGCTTGCGGAACGATTACGTCCATCACAGTGGAGCACTGGAGGGTTCCAGAAATGGAGGGCATGCGCACCTTGAATCGAGACGTTGCCTTGACTCTTGCTGATGGCGTCACTGTCAACGCCGTGCCTCACATTTTGACAATTTGCGGTGTACAATGTCTGGTTTTAGTACCAGGAAGGCCACCACTGTGTCTCCGTTGCCACAAGGTTGGCCATATACGCCGTCATTGCCGCACTCCTCGGTGTGATGATTGTCGGCGTTTCGGCCATACTACAGAGGAGTGCATAGTGTCGTATGCTGATAAGCTACGCGGTGGCACCCGTGCCATGGACGACGCATTGCAGGAGCACTTGATGGACGCAACAGAAGTTTTGGATGCTGCTGGTGGCACGCCAGCCGTTGCGCCCATTGACTCAGCGACTACTGACCCGCTGTCTGGCCCCGTTCCTGCTGTGCAGCATGAGCCTACCCAGCCTTCACAGATGGAGCAGCTGTCTGCAGATGATGAGCGTCGATGCCTGGCGGAGCAGGCTCCAGCTATATGCAGTGTCAGTGATGGCACTCTTGGCGCACGTGCCTGTGCTGTGCGCGGGAAAGGGGAAGACACGGACGACGGTGTGGCTCCGGCGCCGAGTGCCTGCTTCTGCCGGATGTGCCACACACGTAACATAGTGCCAACCTGGCACTTCGCTCCCCGACGGCAACTGTGATGCCAATGAGCAAATTTTAAGTGCGGTCTCGAAGCGCGGTATGTCTCCGAGTTCTGCCTCCTCTGAGGAGGACAGTGCCCCCGCCAAGCACAAGTCCCGCCGTCGAAAGTCAAAGAATAAGAAACCTCCTCGGCGCTCCAGATCAAGGAGAAAGGGCCTCAGCTCTAGGGAGGTCTCACCTTACGGGGTGATGCCCGCAGACATCGTGGATGCTTGATTGAAGCTCAAGTTAGCCACCATGGCGTCTAACCAGCAGTTGACTGTCGCATCACTCAACATATGTGGACTCCGTTCAAGGCAGAAACAGGTATAGTACAGTTACGCCGATTGTTTTGGGGCAATCGGCTAGACATTGTCGCTATTCAACAAACTAAGATAGAAAGTGAAGTGGATACAGAGATAGCCCTGCGACCTTTCCTAACAGATTACAACGTATGTGTGTCGCACTCAGTGGGTCTTTCGGCAGGTTGCTTTCTTTTCTTAAAGAAGAGTCTACCTATTTCTGACTTCAAGTACCAGGTTGACATAGAAGGGCGGCTGATATGTTGTGATTTTAGACTGCATGGCGAGTCATGGAGGGTTATCAATGTGTATGCTTCAAATAATCCGGTGCAACGAGCAGTTTTTTTTTTCATGCAATTGCAACTCTCCTAGGATGTGATCGTTATGTCGTTTTCATGGGTGACTTCAACTGAGTGTGCGACCCACGCGATCGCACAGGTCCTAACCAAAACGCCGATAAGAGCTCTGGTATATTATTGTCTATTACCGAAAACGCAGGTTTAATTGATGCCGGAATTGTCATCTGCCTTCACATACATCAGAGGAGCCTCACATTCACGCCTTGATCGCATGTACGTTTCCGTAGATCTCCATAAACGGCACATTTCATGTGATGTCAAACCTGTTTCTTTCTCAGATCATGCTATGGTCATTGCGCGGATTGGAGAATGCGCCCGTCCCAAATTTCAGCCGCAGTGGGAACTGTGGAAGCTTAATTCCGAGCTTCTAAATGATGAGCATTTTCAGCATCGAATAATGACAGCTTTGGAATCTTGCTTGGCCATGGATGTCCCATTATTTGCAGCTTGGAAGATGTTTAAGCTAGAAGTTCGTAGCATAGCTATTGAGATCGGCTCCGTGAAGTCTTATCTTAAGCATGGTGAGGAGAAACGTTTACTTCAGAGTCTTTATAATCTGCATGCGCATGAATGTGAGGCTCCTGGCTTGTACACAGAGGAAATTGGTGCTGTTAAGTGCAACCTTCAGAAGTTTGGTGCAGAACGCTATCGTGCGGCCCGTGTACGATCCCGCAGCAACCGTGCTCTGCACCCTGAGGAGCCTAGTAAGGCCTTGCTAGATGAGCGTCGTCATGTGGCTGCCAAGCGAATTTCTGAGCTCTACTGTGGTGGTACCCTGGTCACAAGTACAGATGTCATAGTTACCGAGTTTGAAAACCACTATAGGTCTCTGTTTGCTGCCACGTCTAGCACTGCTGATGATGATCATATAGCGCGATTGGTGTCCATGATTAACCCACTCAATGAGGATGAGTGCAAGGCAATAAGTGGCTCTTTAAGCTTGGGTGAATTGCAAGATGCAATTGATCAATTGCCGCTTTCGAAAACCCCGGGGCCGCCTCTCAGGAGAATTTTACAAGGCATTTAAATCCGTTCTAGCCCCTGTCCTGCTCCAAATTTTTGAGACAAGTATTGATGTTGAATTTCTGCCTCAGTCATTTACGAAAAGTCATATTGTCTTTATACCAAAGACCGAGGATAAGGAAAAACTTCGATTTGTAGATGGCTACAAACCAATCACGCTTTCTAATGTAGATTATAAGATTTTTGCTAAAGTACTGTCAAATCGGCTGCAGCTTCCAATGTCTACTTTGTTTGGGCCTCATCAAACATGTGGCTTGCGGGGACGATCAATACAATCTAACCTACATGTAGGGCGTACGGTGTTGCAGTATTGCAGTGACGCTCAAGAACAATTAGCAATGCTGCAAATGGACCTGGCAAAGGCATTTGATCGAGTGTGCCATTCATTTCTTTTTGCACTTTTAAATCACGTCAATCTCGGTTCAATTCTTTCTACTGGCATACGCCTTTGTTACAAATCCTGTACCACGCGCTTGATTGTTAATGGCTGTCTCTGGCAACCAGTCCCAATTCAGTCTTCGGTGAAACAAGGGTGCCCACTGTCTCCGCTCCTGTTCGCATTATACTTGGAGCCACTTTGCATAAGTGTTATAAACAGTAGAGCTGTCAATGGTTTCCGAATAATGGGCCACGAACTGAAGGTATTGGCTTATGCAGATGACCTTGCGTTTTTTTGTACTGATAAGCCAAGCATCGATGAGGTTATTCGTTTAACGGAGGACTTTGGTTCGGTGTCAGGAAGTCGAATTAATCGCTCTAAGAGTTGCGGTCTTTGGTTTGGTAGCAGGGGTACGACACCTGCTGAATATGCTGGTATAACATGGACATGCAGGCCACCAAAGTACCTTGGCGTCCCTTTGAGTGCCTATAAGCATAGCGCACATTATTGGAAAGACCGCGTGTCAACTGTTCAGCGCTATGCTCAAACGTTTGTCCCCCATGGCCTCTCAATTTTTGGCAGGGCGACCGCCTGTAATCTGTTTCTCGCCACTAAAATATATTATGTACTGCAAATTATTCATTGCGCAAGACTTCCTATCCAGCGTTTTCACAGGTTTTCGCTACTTTTGTGTGGGATTCGTCTTTTGAATCCATGAGGCGTGATAACCTTTTTCGGCCTGTAAGCGCTGGTGGCCTTGGTCTAGTTCACCTGTATGTCCGACAGATAGTGTCACGTTTCATGTTTTTCCGTGGCACTACACACCCAATAGTACGTTCATTCCTGCAAACAAATTTAGGTCATGTTTTACCCAACCTCATTGTGTGTTCCAATGTTTGTGACCGTCCGTGTTTGTGGGGCATAATGCAAGAGGTGTATTTGGCTGTCCGTTTCCTACTTGTTCGTTTTTCTCCTGAGTTCCTTTTTTTAGTGTCGAGGAAAAAGTTGTATAAGGATTTGATTAGTATGCTCTTCCCTCCGCCCATGTACCGCTCTCTGTATTTTGGTTTTCCTGGGCATGACGTACTCAAAATAGTACGTAAGATGCCAGTCTCGCCATGTACAAAGACCTTTTTCTTTAGGTTGCACACCGTACGTTGCCCGTTAGAACATGGTTAGAGAAAAAGGGCATTTTTGTGTCTACCGTTAATTGCCGCCTTTGTGATGAACCAGAAACAATTGAGCACTGTTTCGTCAGTTGCAAAGATGCAGTACTCTTCTGGGATATCCTGCAACGCACATTTAAAAAAACATTAATCGGACTCCACATTCTGTTCGCTATCTCACTGCGCTGTCATTTTATGATGAACCCCTGGACATGTTCTTTCTGATTGGATTGCACAGCCTCTGGAAAAGCCGCATGATGGACAGACACTGTGAATGTGTTGTGTCTACAAAGGATCACTTCAGTCGAATGGTTGTTCATCTAAGAGACGTGTATGCCCAGACTGAGTATTAACCGGAGTGGCACTCACTATTAGTGATGTGCTCTGCATTGCCCCTTTTCCAGTGCATGGTCTATTCAAAATGTATTGTTCAACACTGTTTTCATAATGGCTTGTATATAGTTCATGTACATAGAACATTACATCACTGTAATAAATACCATGTTGAAGAAAAAAAAAGCTGGCATGGCGGAGTGGATAGCATGCTCGTCTTGCACGCCGAAGACCGGGGTTCGATTCCCGAGCTCGACCAATTTCGTACTCGGTTTTATTTATTTATATGGCCTGACTAGAAAAGTTAATTAGGCTAATTAGGTAATTAAGCAATTAACTAAGCTCAGTCCCACTTACTTGGAGCATCACTATACGATCCCTTCAATTGGTTGCATGGTTACTAGCCTAAGTATAATTGGCCCCGTTTGAAATTCGCGCACTGTGACGTAACGAACGTTTCGACCAATTGAAAAGCGTGACATTTCTGTCGACAACTGCTGCTTACAACGATGAGACATTAAAGGCTTTCGCCTTAATATTTCGAAAGAGCAAGCAATAAATGAGGCAGAACAATAAAAAATGCTGACCCCGCAGTGTTTGCGAGAAATGGTTTATTCTGGAAACAACCAGTGGTGCTTTTTCAAGAGCCACGCTATGATATGGAGCACTGTCCATGACGACAATGCTATTGGCCGGAATGGTTGGCAAAAACTTGTCGGTGAACCACTTCTCAAAGTAGTTGCCATCCTTCTTTGAGTGGTAGTCAGCGTGGTTTCCCTGTTTTGCTCTGAATAAGTCAGCAGTGTCTTCCACGAATCCTGTTGCACTGCTCCCACCGTGTACAAGGATCAAACAGGCCCATTTGCCCGAAGGCGCAGCCAATCCCGTTGTTAAACCTCTCAGGAAGGCATCCTAAGATGACTTTACAGTCTTGTTCTGCCAGACGTATTCTTGTGTGTGCCCTGCGTTGACCCAGATTTCATCTTCATAGACGCTGCCCTTGTAAATGCAAAACAACCGATTACACGAGTCAATGCTTGTAAGTAAACAAACACGCTGCAGCATGTAAGTAGGCAATGCGCTGCAGCAAACGCACTGCTGTCCCCTGTCTCACAAACAGCCGCTCAAAGACACTCTAGAAAAAGAATTATGTCAGCTTAATTGCTCCCTTGTTGGCTTATATTTCACGCCCAGGTGGCATTTGGTAGCCAGTTTATATTCACTGTATGTTTGCATGGTGTACTTGACTAATTCGGCAACGTCTGAAATCTCTTCACTGGTGGCGACTGCGAACAAAAATTGCCAACGTTCGCAGCAGTAGCGCCAGTAACTCGCACCACAGGGGCAACTGTCAGTGTACAGTGGGTGTCCATTCGTTCCTACGGTGACGACGAGATGGCACTACCCATTGCAGTGCTACCTTTTTGGCAGTTTTGCTGTTTTTGCTTTCCGCAACAATTGGGATTTAGCGATTTGATCTGACTCATGCAGACACGTGCCCCACCGAAACGTAACTCAAAAATGGTCGTGAAACATCACCACTACGCTAAAGGTCGGCAACAGCAACGTGGTTAAGACGATTTTTTCTAAATGTGTTATCCCGAAGCAACACTCTCTGTTCCGACAACGAGGTTACAAAGCTAACATCAAGCGCTATGTGAAGCCAGTCTAAACGCGCTGCGTAAGAAAATAAGCAAGGAACAATCCGTACCTGCCCTGTCCTCGGAATTCCTTGATCGCCCGCAGGTGCCTGCGACGCCAGGCAATGATGTCACTTCGCTCGATCAGTGCAAGATTCCGTTTTCTTTTATGAAATGTGAATCCGATGTCCTTCATCAACCTCCACAATGTGGTTTTCTTGAAGTTCGGCAGGTTGTCGTCCTCATTGACAGCCTTTAGCACACTGCCCAGCGTTGGGACTCCCTCTTCGCGTACATAATGTGCCCTTTCAGACGGATGGCATGGACTGTGAAGCTGTCATTCTTGACTATCCGCGAGCTTGAAATTTTCACGTCACGAGGTCATTTCTTCGGAGACGCCACAGGCCCGCACAGAGGCTCCGCCTTTATTTTGGCAACGGTACGGGGAGATATTCCGGTGTCCCCGCTCACAGCACTCAGTACTTCCCGAACAGACTTCTCCGTAAAACGATCCTGGTGCGGCAGATCACATTCGCAATTACTTGCTTGGCGTCCACGAACCTTCGGGAAAATGCGTACAGGAGAGCTGGCCGCGGCCGCTGAGCTGGACGCCATTTTCTCAAAAGTGAAAGGGAGGCGGACGGAAAGAGTAAACACGGCGGCCAGCGGGGACAGCGAAAACGTGAAATGGAAAAAGACGACAAACGCAAAATACAAAATCACAGATCTCGACCGATTCGCTCGCAATAACATCGTTTTTTGTCACGCTAATGACAAATGTATTATCCACGAAGCCTGTCGGCAAAGCATTTGTTATTTTTCACTCACCACAAGCAACGCACTATTTTCTGTCACGGATGCAGGCTGCGCAAAAAAGAGCGCTAGCTTTGACAGCGTTGCACCTGATGTGTATAGCACATTTTTTTCCATATGCTGGACCCTCGCGAGGCCTATGCGAGCGGTTGCAGTAGCCGCATTTCTTTTCTTGGTGTTTCCCTTTACCGTAACCCAGCGCGTCGTTCCTGAGCTGCTGATGCTTGTTTTTCTCTTCACCCACTGCATCGACGCTTTTGTCTTAACTCCACACTTTGCTTTGTGCGGCAACGATTTCCTCAGCCTTTGCTCACTCTACGGCTGCGGGGAGTGTCAAGTCCTTTTTGGCTAGAAGCTTTTCCCTCAGCGTCCTACTAGATGTGCCGTACCCTATTTGGTCACGCAGCATCGATTCCCGAAGGGTGTCAAAATTGCAGGTATTCGTTTTCAGTTGCAGGTCTCGATAGAAGTGCTCGAACGGCTCACCTTCGGCTTGCGTGCGGTTCCGGAACACGTAGCGCTCGAACGTGTCATTGCTCTGCGGTAGGCAGTATGCTTCAAAAGCTTGCACTAGCTTGTCGTAGTCCTTCTTGTCTGCAGCGGTAAGATCGAAGGTGTTGTAAACATCTATTGCCTCTTGACCGGCAAGGTGAAGCAAAATGGCGGCTTTCTGGGCGTTGCTGCGTTTTCTTCCTGGTTCTGTTGACTCAGTGGCGATGAAGCAGAGCTCTACCCGTTGCTTGAATCGAGTCCAGTTGTCCGCCACAATTTCCCCGAAACGAAACGGCTCTGGAGGCGGAAGCTCCGCGTCATTTTTTGGCGCGGGAACTGGTCACTTCTGACACCATGTATACAAGAGACCGACACGTGCGGTAGCCATGAAACAAATGACGTTTATTGCCCGCTCAACGGAAGTGCCCGAGCACGTTGCCAGACTGGCTGGCGTGCACCGTACAGTTTTAGCGGTCACCGATACAACTACCACCTTCCTTCCTTCCCTTACGGCGCGGTTCAGGTGTCCGCCGAGACTTCTGAAATAGATACTGCGCCGTTTACTATGCTCCAAAACCAATTTAATACACAAGACTTAAAGCTCTAAGGGTTCTGCAGTATCTACACCTGCATTAACTTGCGACGAGGTTGACGAATTCGGACAGTTACACTCTGGAAGCATTCTTCTGAGGCAAAACTTGCAAGCCTGATTTCCCGTGCACAGTGATTGTGTCAGAGAAAGGAATCTCACAGACAGCTGCAGAAAAGATTCTGCAAATTTGACGATTGACTTTCTTGTAAGGGCTTCGCATCAGACAGCAGATGAGCTGAAGCAAGGACTCAGCATAACCACATCAGCCACCCTAGGTTTCTACACTGACATGGAAGATCGTACTACCCCACACCATACAAAGATTTGTTTAAATCTTTTATATGAGTGATTGATGAGATGGGAGAAGTGCCTTTTTCAAAACCTGTTTGTTGTAAGCAGTGTCATTAACAGCGATTGTGCCTCTAGAAGTTTGACGTTGCAGTCACTGAGAGGTCCGGACGCAAACGCTCTGACGGCGGCTGCCGACTCTGGCGAGCCCGCCTGTAGAGGGACCACCACCGGACAACCAAGAGGACGCCTTCCTGAGCTCATCAGCTCTAGCTCATATGCAATGCAGCAACGCTCCGACCCCGACTTAAAATGTCTCATCGAGTACTTGGAAGGGAAGGCAAAGATTCGTCCCCCCCCCGCCTTGTTCAAGCAAGGATTGTCTTCCCTGTGTGCACAGAATGATGTTCCAGTGGAGAACTTCCCAGCGAACAAAACAGCCTACCTCCTTGTTGTACATCCAAGTCTCCGCGAAGAAGTTCTGTACGCTTCCCACTACGAACCGACAGATGGACATCTCGGGTTTTCTCGCACCAACAACCGCATTCAGAAGTATCAGTGGTCTCGACTGCCTGCAGATGTCACACATTATCTGAAAACGTGCGTAGATCTCCAGATACCAAAGGCCCCTTCCACCCGAAAAGTAAGGTTTCTGAGCCCTGTGAAAGCATTTCTCTCATGGCATTTCTAGCTGGGCGCCGGCGACCTGTTTGTTCTTTTCCCGAAGTCACCGATCTAGAAACAAGTTTATCATCATAGCGAACCGCTACGTCGAGGAAAAAGCCCTTCCGAAGGAAGCAGCTGCAGAAGTTGACAAATTTTTCGTGGAGTCTATTCTTCGGCAACCCGGTGCCCGCGATGTGCTCATCACGGGCATAGGAGGGCCGTACCGACAGTAGCCATCCTGCGCTCCAGCCAAACAAGCCAGCGGATGAGAACAGCATTCTATGCGCAGACAAACGGACTGACAGAGCGCCTGAACAGAACCATCGCCAATATGCTGGTCATGAATGTCGATGCGGAACACAAGCCCTGGGATTTCACCGTGCCTCACATTGTCTTCGACTACAACACTGCAGTGCCGGAGCCTACCAAGATGACGCCTTTAGGCTCGTCCATAGAAGAGAGGCCAGGACCACGCCAGACACGTCGACGTCGTTGCCTAATTTCAAACCGCAGTAAACACCTGAAGACTTGCGCGATTACGGATCAATGACCTGGAGCTGACCAACGCCAGACGCTCCAACCTGCGGAAACGCAACGCGGAATGCAAGCCAGGAGACCGAGTTTCGGCTCGGACGCCCATATGCCGCCGCGTATAGAGTGAACAACGCTTGCTCCGCTACTCCCGTACAAGGTTCGACATCGGCTGGGTGAACTGCATGACGAAGTCGTCTGGGTGGAAATGACTGCATCACAGCGACACCGCATGCGACCAGAAGTTGTCCATGTCATCCGTCGAAAGGCTTAATATGTACGCTAAAGGACGCTGTGTTTTCGCTCTCAGCGTTTTTTAGCACAGAGTCTGCTTTATTTCTCTCCACGTGGGCTACCTTCAAGACGAACCTCTCTGGAGTATTCGGTCGTCCTGCTTTTCGAAAGTTCGTGCAGAGGAACTTTCCGCGAACGTTCGCAGCAGTCAGGCGAGACCTTTACTATTACCAGCTACATCGAAGGTGTGGTCAGTCTGTGCTCGCTCTTCAATGCCCAGATATCAGAGGCGGAAAAAAATTAAGCATAATCTGAAAGGTATCTAGAAGGACGCCTTTGAAATGCTGTTCTCCCAAAATATCAGCATTATTACAGAAGGTCTCTCTGCCGGAGTTACGAGGAGCTGCGGAAGTAGAGGCTCCTCGCTCGCTAGCCCGCCGCGACTGTCCAGTCGCTTGCCGGCTTGTCAGCTGCACTTTACAACTCGCCGCTCTCACAACAGCTGAAGGATTTCATAGGTGAGCAAGTTGCCCGTCAACTCTCCCTTCTGCCATCGCACTCCGGGCCGCCTCCATACTTGGCGTCCGACCTTTGCCATGTCATCACCGAACATGTTGTTGAAGCCCTTCCGCAGTCCCCGCCGGCTTCATCAGCACCTCAGCCCACTCCTGTCACTGCCCTACTGACCTACGCTGAAGCCGTTGCATGGCCGAGGCCACCTGACTGTCTACTGCTCGTGCTACGCTACGCATTAAGGTCCTGTGTGTCATGTCCCTCAAGCAACTAGTCCTTTTTTATGACCGCTACCACCAATCGGATATCCCTGGCGTACAGGTGACTATCGCCCCATATGTTATTCTTCCGGATTACCTGGCCATACGACCCTGCTCTGTCGTCGTTCTGTGCCAGTTTCCGCAGTCCCTCTCCAAGTTGCCGGCTACTGGACTCCTCAAACTCAATACTCAGCGACACCCTAGCTGCCCCAGAGCAGTCCTCATTTACCTGATCACTCCGCTTTCTCCAACCAGCGCTCACCATCCCCTCGTCGGCGCTCCCTCTCTCTTATGCGCCGATTCCCCATCACAATCGTCATCATCATTATCAGCCTGACTACGCCCACTGCAGGGCAAAAGCCTCTCGCATGTCTCTCCAATTAACCCTCTCCTTTGCGAGTTGTGGCCATCGTATCCATCAAACTTCTTAATCTCATCCGTCCACCTAACTTTCTGCCGCCCCCCGCTACGTTTGCCTTCTCTTGAAATCCACTCCGTTGCCCTTAAGGACCACCGGTTATCTTGCCTTGGCATTACATGCCCGGCCCAATCCCATTTCTTCCTCTTGATTTCGACTAGAATGTCCTTAACCCGCGTTTGTTCCCTCACCCACTCCTCCGACTCCGATCTTTTTACGTTACAGCTATCATTTTTCTTTCCATAGCTCACTCTGTTGTCCTTAACTTAAGCTTAACCCTCTTTGCTAGCCTCCACGTTTCTGCCCCATAGGTGTGTGCCGGTAAGATGCAGCTGTTGTAGACTTTTCTGTAGAGGGATATTGGCAAACTGCCATTCATGATCTGAGAGAACCTGGTATATGCGCTCCACCTCATACATATTCTTATAGTTATTTCCCTCTCATGGTCCGGATCAGCGGTCCCTATTTGCCCTAAGTAGACATGTTCCCTTACTACGAGTACTTCCAGCACCTCGCTACCAACTGCGAACTGCTGTTCCCTTCCTAGACTGTAGAAAAATACTTTGGTTTTCTGCATGTTAATTTTTAGCCCCACCGTTCTGCTCTGCTCGTCTAACTCGTTGATCATGGTTTGTAGTTCAAGTCCTTAGTGACTTGGGGCGGCAATGTCATCAGTAAATCGCTAATTACTTAGGTATTCTCCATTAACTGTTATCGCAAAACTTTTCCCATTTCAGGCCTCGGATTACTTTATGCAAACAGGTGGGGAAAAAATTGGCGAGATGGTGTCTATCGGCCGGACACCTGCCTTTATTTGAATTTTATTGCTGACTTTATGGAGTACTATGATATCTGTGCAATCGTTATAAATATCTGCCAATATTTTCACATAGAACTCTTCTACATCCTGACTCCGCAATGCATGCATGACAGCCCACGTTTCCACTTAGTCCACAGCTTTCTCGTAATCAATAAAGGTTATATATAAAGGTTGGTTATAATCTCAGCATTTCTCTATCACCTGCTTGATAGCGATATATGGTCTATTGTCGAGTATCCTTTACCAAAGCCTGCGTGATCATTTGGTTGATTGAAGTCTAGAGTTGTCCTGACTATTACCGATTACCTTACTAAATACCTAGTAGGCGGCGGAAAGTAAGCTAATCAGTCTGTAATTCTTGAAGTCCTTGATGTCTCCTTTCTTATGAATTCAGATGTTAGCGTTCTTCCAAGCAGGTGGTATGCTCGAGGTCACAAGGCATTGTGTGTACAGAGTGGCAAGTTTTTCTAGCAGAATCTCTACTCCGTCCCTCAAGAAATCTCCTGTTATCTTATCCTCACCAGCTGATTTCTCCTTTGCATTGATCCTATGGCTTTTTTTACTTCCTCCTTCGTTACTGGCGGGATGTGCCATTGCTGTGCTCGACTGCATCTCTCAGTAACGTTGTTATTACATTGGCTACTGTATAGATTTGTGTAAAACTCTTCGGCTACTTTAACTATCTTATTCATTGTGACCCAACCTCGCTTAGGGCGTGGGAGGGGGGGGGGGGTAAGGGCCTCGGACTCAAAGGAAATGCCCTCGACTCAGCGTGGCAAGCTCAGAGGAGACCATCTAGAGAGTTACAAGAGGTTCTTTGTCGTTTGCTGCCCAGCTTTCGCCGGTCGCAAGCCAGATATCTCGTCGGAGCCAAAGGATCACAAAAAAAACACTTTATCCAGCAGTGAGACGATACTGAGGATTTCACAATCACTAGTACAAACACACACAAACTGATTAACAAAACAATTCAACTCGTGCAACGTAAGACTCGAGAGAGACTACAATTCAAGTGGGATATTGCACCTAAAGTGTGCTAACGCAGGAGAGAGGCAAACAAACAAAACACAATTTGTTCACCGGGCACTGCGAGTCCGAAGTCCAGACGTTGAGGACGATGCCGTCCTGCAGACTGGCATGCGCTCCTTCGTTATTCGGTGGCTGGGCGAGTGGTCTGGTACCGGATGTTGAGCGGGCGCGCTTCAGTAAAACTTAAACGGCGGCTCGGACTATAGTGACAGCGGTCATCGCTCTTCTCATATAGCCCTGGTGCGCGTCTGTTTGTTATACGCCCCAAAGTAGGCGTGCACATACACATAGTATCGGCCGTGCAGTCTCCTTCTCGCACCGGGCGCGCGTCCCTGATTTGTGAAACGCCGGGAGCGGCTGTCAGGAGCTTCCAGAAAGTTCTGTCATGGCGCCGCCGCCGTTGACGCGCCAGTGAAGAGAGGGAGGGCATCTGTTAGCGCACGCAAAGCTACGCCCTCTCCGGCAACATCGTGTAGGAACGGCTCGGAGATTTTAGAACAATTGACGGCAATCATCCCGCGCCGCGGCGGCGAGCAGTGGGGGAGAGGGCAGCCACTAACACAATGCTAGTAGCTCTCCGGGGTTCCCCTCTCCCCCCGCTTTACGACGCGGCAATGGCGAGATGCGTCCGCGTGGCGCTGCTTTTATTTCTTATTTTAATTGTCGCTCCAATTTTTGTGACATCCATATTGATAATGACATTGCCCTCTTTCTCTTCTAGCACATGCATCTGGTTTTACCTATGCCTAGTTTACTGTTCACTGCTTTTAGGCTACTTCAGTTCTTTAGAGTATGCCCGATTTGCTCCATGTTACACTTCCTTTTGTCGGCTCTATTCGTTTCTGCGTTGATTGATGCCGCCTCAATAACATCACACAGAAAGACGCTTACCCTTTCCCGCGTATTGATGACGCTCTGGACTGTCTCAGAGAGCTCAACTCTTCTCTTCTCTCGGTTTGCACTTTGGGCACTGGCAGGACCCCATGGGAGCCGGGGATAGTCCAAAAACCGCCTTTGTGACCAATGACAACGCGTATGAATTTAACGTCTTGCCTTTTAGCCACTGTTATGCTCCTGCTACTTTTGAGCGCATGATGAACACACTTTGCGCGGCTTGAAGTGGAAGCCGTGCTTGTGCTATCTGCACGAAGCCGTGGTCGTTTCGCCTGACTTCGAGACTAATCTGCCACGGCTCACGCACGTATTGACCTGTCTTGCGGATACCGGCCTGCAGCTCGTGTCTCTTGCTGTTCCTTTGTGTGTGTTGTTCCCTTGTTCTGTTCTTCCCTAGAACCTAGCGCTGCCCAGTCTCAGCCTGCAGCTCAACTTGTAAAAGTACCGCTTTGCTGCTTGCGAATTAACCGTTTTAGGCCGTGCATTGACAAAAGAGGGCATCCGTCCCGAACATGATAAAATTCATGCTTTGACTGCTTTTCCCACCCCTACTTCCATTAAGGAACAGCGCAGCTTCCAAGGCCTCTGTTCCTATTTTGGACATTTTATTCAAAAATTTGCTGTGATGGTTTACCCTTTAACTCCCCTTCTTGGCAGCAGCGTAGATTTCTCGAATTGGTCGCCAGCATGCGACGATGCCTAGAACACCTTGCGCTTTGTCTCACAGCTCCAGCCATGCTGCGCCACTTTGACCCGCAAGCACCAACCGAAGTACACACGGACGTCAGTTGTATTGGCCCCGGTGATGTGCTCGCTCACCGCGAATCTGGCTTCGAAGAATATATAGTTGCGTATGGCAGCCGCACCCTGACTAAAGCAGAGTCCAACTACTCCGTCACGAAAAAAGTGTGCTTGGGGATCATTTGGGCCCACGGAATGTTTTTCCCTTACATCTATCGGCGTCCTTTTGACGTCGGCAAACACCATCGTGCCCTTTGTTGGCTTTCGTCATTAAAAGATCCCTCCAGTCGCCTAGCTCGATGGGCTTTCCGCCTTCAAAGCAGCGTAAGGATCAATGGATTGCCTCTCTTCTAAGCTTTCTCTCCGCTTCATCTACGGTTCGGCATCCCGGGCCCTTCACCGCCAAGCATCACATTTATTATAAGTGACAACCCCCACTTCTTCGCAGCAGTGACGGCACCGTGAGCACATCGCGCTTTGCTTACGTCGCTCCCTGTCTACTTACAGCACATATGTATCTTCACCGAGGATCACTACCGACGTCCGTGCAGCTGACGCGAAGCAGCCTGCGCCAGGTGCCGGTTACGCCTACAATCTGCGCCTGCGCCCTGGTCTCCTTCACCAGCGCCTCGACCGGCTTCTTAACCGTATATAAAGGCCCTCCCCGCTCGGCCCCACTTCTTGGCAGCAGTGACGGCACCGTGAGCACATCGCCCTTTTCTTACGTCGCTCCCTGTCTACTTACAGGTTAGTTTTATCGTATTCTTTTTACACATTCTTGTTACGCTTTGTTGCCGTCACTGCTGCCACTTTGAAGCCGCACTGGTTTTCTTTGTCGCTTGTGCCAGTTGCCTATAGTGTCAGTTGCCTATAGTATTTTTGCAATGGAAATGGAAAACTTCGAGAAGAGCTGAGACAGTAGTTTAGAAAAGAGATTGCAGCTATGCGGAACTCGCTAGAACGCGACTTGCGCAACGACTCAAGAGAATTAACTAAAAGTGTTGAACACTGCACCAATGGCTTTGATGATATGCTCGCTAGGGTTTCATCATTGCAAGAGGAAAACAAGGCATTGAAATCCGAAAATGCTGCAATTTCATCCCAATGTGAGGAACTGAAGAAGCGATGTTCCGACCTTCAGCAACGACTAATAGGCCTGGAACAGTACTCTCGAAATAAAAACATTGAGATAAAGGGACTTCCATCCCAGGAAAATGAAAGCCTGCCAAACATGTGGCAAAAAATCGGCGAAATGATCGAAAAGCCAATACTGGAAAGCGATGTTGATGTTTGTCACCGTGTTCAAACGAAGAGCAAGACTAGCTCGAATGTGGTTTTCCAGATCAAAACACAATTCAATCCAGACGTAATTAAAAGAAGTGACGTTGTATGGAAAACAATAAATGAAGTTTTGAACCGAGGTGGACATGCCAACGGCATACTTGAGGTCTTGGTAGATAGCACACCAATGAGTGGGAAACTTTTGGCATAAAAATTTAATGATTTCTTCGTGTCACTGGTAAATGGCAGCCACGGCCCCAATACTACGAAATGCCTTGACCCGCGGGTGTCTTCCACGGCATTCTTGATGCCAACGGACGCAAATGAAATTAAAACCTGCCTCTTGACTCTCCGCAATACTAGGTCACGAGACGTAGACGACCTTGAACTCCAACCAATAAAATATGTAGCCGATGTAATTAGCCCAGTTTTAGAGCACATTTTTAATTGTTGCCTCGAACATGCAGTGTTTCCCCGACAATTGCAGATTGCTAAAGTAACGGTTGTTCATAAGGGTGGAGACAAAAACGATATGTCAAATTATCGCCCAATTTCTATCCTCCCCATTTTCTCGAAGTGTTTTGAAAAAACACTATACAAGCGAATGTGCAGTTCTGCGAGAAATGTAAAATAATAACACTTAGCCAGCACGGCTTCAGAAAAAACTTTTCAACAGAAACTGCGCTTCTAACCCAGAAAGAACTAATTTTAGAGTCCTTTGAACAAAAACTTTTCACTCTCGGGATTTTTATCGACTTTTCGAAAGCGTTTGATCGCATCAATCACAACACAATGTTGCCGAAACTCGAGCACTATGGTTTTCGCGGAAAATTTCATCAAATAATCAGATCTTACCTTAGTTGCCGTGTCCAACAAGTAATGGTGAACAACGAGTCATCAAATTTTAAACATCTGTTTTCTTGCGTGCCGCAAGGCAGTATTTTAGGGCCGCTTCTTTTCCTCCTTTATGTTAACGTACGCTTAAAACACTGCTACAAAGTGCACCATCGGCTTCTCTTCATATTTCTGCTGTATTGCCGGCATCCAACCGCTCTAATCGACACAGTTCGCTGCCGCCCTTCCGCGTCTGAATGTACAACTGTCTCCCCAGCACGCCGAACACTGCCGCCAGATGGAACGGTTGCTCACTACAGACACGCAGGGGCGCCACAAACATAGCCGTTACGAAGATCAGCTTGCACCAACCTTCCCACCCGGTTCCCTGGCGTGGCTGTGGATACCTTCCAGCACTCCCGTCCTCTCCAACAAACCTATTTCCAAATATAAAGGCCCCCCACCGCGTTTTGGAGCTGGCATGCACAGCTAAGTACATCACTAAGCCATTCACGCCCTCTGCCGATCTCCGCCGCTGTGGCCGCGAGACTGTGCATGTCAACGCATCAAGCCGTACTACAACCTGCTTGTATTGTAGGCTCCATGAGTCGCCAGGATGCCATCTTTTCCAATCATACAATCTTAGGAATATGCTGATAAGAAAACTTCTAATGATAATTATAGGATATTTCTTGCTAAGAAATTCTAAAGTTCATTGGCATGAGGGAAGAAGCTATACTTAAATAAGTTAGCTCAGACATAAAGGGGCTAAATATTTTGGACATGGTGGCTCCTTGAGGATGGCGGTTTATAAAATGCGAGATAACTATCTAGCGAAGGAAAACGAGGTGAATTCAGAAAAGTGTACATGAATTTGAGAAATTATGGAGACGACCTGCTGCAAAAGCGCTTGGTGATGCAAGAAGCGACCAGACTTATCTGCATTGATCGCATCCAGGCGGAGCTGATTGTACGTTGTTCCAAGATGTTGTAGTAAATTTGCGCGCGTACTTTGAAAGTTCGCTATCAGCGTTAAATTCAGTGGAGCTGAGCTGAGATCGTAAGGCATTCGGTTCGACAACCACCGAGCACTCTTGTTGCTTCGCAGCCGCCAAGTGATTGAGAAAAGCATATTGACGGGCTGGTTGGTATTGCATCTTGAAACTTGGAAAAAACCTCTTTGGCGCCTGTCCGTTGTCTTCTAGTCTGTTTTGTCCTTGTGAAATCATTTGCGCCTAGGCGCTTTTTTCCAAGTTTCAAGAGTGATTGAAGTCTTTGTGAGCGCAAGTCAGCCTAACAAAGAGTTTCATTTGGAAGCCATAATCGCTGTCTTCCTTCACGCTGGACTGGCGTCACCAACACGTGAAAGTATAGTGATCACTATTGTCAGCACTCAAAGTGCGTCTCCTCGCAAGCCATTTGTCTCTTTGTTCCTGGCGGGCAAAACGACGGATGATGCCGGGTGTTTTGCTTTGTTTCGACAGTAGCCTGTGAATAGCTGTGACATCTTGCGTCACGAGGCGTTCGAGACTCACAGTTGCACCAACTTCCATTATTTTATCGGGAATATATTCAGCTTCAGGGATGCCAAGAATTTCTAAGTGAAGCTTCCGGCCTCGTCCTTCAAGGTCCTTCAGTCAAGCTTTTAGTTGTGAGACTTCATTCGACTCACTTTTGGTTACCAATGCTTACCCTTTCTTTCAGCAACTTTGTTCCTTTCTCTTCTGCATCAAGTCGGGTAACAAACTTGTCGAATTTAGCTGAGCGCAACTCAGTCCAACTCTGAATAGAATCGCAACTAATCCACCTCTTTCACGCCCTCATCCTCACGGATACAATAATTCTTCTGCACATATCTAGCCTAACCCACTCAAGGAAAATATTTAGGAACACCTGGTGGAGCGTCCCTAGCAATAGTCAGGTGCGCAGCTTATAAAAGAGGCACCGTATCAGGAAATATAGAAACGTGTTCATAACGTGACCACGTGGTTTAGTTCTCTTTTTGAAGCTCTCAGAAGCAAGAATTGATTATCTTGGGCACATCAACAAACTTTTCGAGTTGACACACAAACAGTTTGTAGTTTTGTGGTTGATGCTATTCGTCTGGCAAGTGATGTCTCACCCAGGAATTTTTCCTTTATGATTGTGAAAGGCTTCGCTATAAGTCAACGCATAAGACGTGACACCATTGCTACTCCCTGTAGCTTCGCGATGTTTCTAAATACAATGCTTTTGGAACCATAGTCTGGAGTGGCACCGAATCTTTGGAACTGTGTGCCTCGGAAATCACATTTATGCCGGGTGTGTAATAGAGAAATAGTATGACAATGTCAGCGGTGCATTTTGACAAAGATTTTATTTTTAACCGCGCTCACAGAGAAGATGCACGAACAAGTGTAGTTCTCTTACGGCCGTTTTCAAAGGACGCACCGCTGTTGCTTTGTCTTTTTCAGCCTGAAATAGAAAACCGCAGGCTCGTTAATTTTGATTGCGCCGCCCCAAACTAGATAGTGAAAATGGTGGTTAACATAACATTCAACCCTACATTATCCTTTCAAATTTATAGTAAAATTAACATGAATTAAAATATTACATTGGGCTGGAATGTTGGAGGTGCAACGCCGCTTTTAAAATCTTCTCTCGCTTCTGTCCGTCAGAAAAGTTTTTTTACTTAGAGTTAAGATGATGATTATGTTCATCTACGCAGGGCATAGTTTATTCGTAGGTCAAAAAAGCTGTAGGTCACATAAGGAAAGATACACAGATTGAGGGCCCTTTCTTGATTCAGCGGATGGTGGTGAATGGCCACTCTTAGTTGGCGGAGCGATTTTTCTCGTTAATTCCGATAACAAAGCAGACTCTAGCCTATTAAATATGTGCAGGGTTCCCAGAACCTTATAACTTTCTCAGAAGGACAAGCGACTCCTGGCCGCATGAAACAGAGCAATAACCGTAGTCATGCCCTTAGTTGCCCTTCAACCGGAGCGATTATCTTAGGGTAAAACATGCGCCTCGCATACGGGAGATGCTGGGTTCGATCCCCCTTGACAACGAGTACCCAAGTATTTTCTAATAAATACGAGATTTCCCCTGGCCTGGTGCTCGACTTTTCTGGGCTGAGATGCTTGGGAAAAGGGTTTTGGACCAATGAGTTGTGCTGACGGGCCAGTGATTTGTTCCGCCGGCAACCAACGCTAAATCTCCCCGTGCGGTAAAAGCCCCCTTGAGGCCTTTACCGTTTAGTAATTAAACAAGGTAGTAAAGTTGCATAATCCATATGCTACACAAACAGCAAGCGATCAGTTTCAGGTGAGAGAGAGAGAGACTCTTTAATGAAAAAACAGAGAATTTAGAGTGTCAGCTGCTGGCACTGAATCTTTATGTATTGCCTTTAGCGGGAAGCCGCGCAGCTCGGCGGGTTCGTTGAAAGTGTGGTGGCAGTTGTTGTTGCCCATTCCGAATCCGCAACCGAAGGCGAACACGACGGGATATGGGCGCCTTTTGAACACTATCAGAGAAAACAGGGCACCGAGACAAAAGGCAGTACCAACTTTGGTTAACGCGCCGGCTACGCACTTATCCAACTTTTCGCACAGAACGTCCTCCGACCCTGTCGCCAGGAATAACGCCACAGTTGAAATTCAATGTAATAACAAAATCTATCATCAGTGTGCAAAAAACTCGCACGAGCTCAAGCGTCAAAAGATTTCGAAGTCAGCCATGGAAACGAAACAAGGAATGTGCACGAAGATCGGTGGGGGAACATCGCCATGTTTGAAAAAGTTGTTGAAGTCCGTACTGTAATAGGGACTGTGAACTCAATGGAGTAAGCTTTTTTTCTTCATGTAGAATCACCTGCTCTTGATGTGCCTACAATTCCGGTAATAGCGGTCAACACTGCCCTAAATAATGGAACCTGTTTTTTGAATCAAACTGTAGCCAACATACCACACTGCGTAGTGAACTCGCGCATGAACTGCAACCTATAAGTGGCGCATTTTCCTACTTAAGCTAAGTCAACTTTACAACGTTTGAGAACCCAATTTCAGCACTTTGCTTTCTGAATCCCGATGACAAAAATCAAATATCTTTTGCGTTGCCATGGCTAGTGCTGACGTTTACAGAGCCTAGTACCAATACGACGATTTTTCTATTTTATTGGTACGGAATGCACGATAACGACGTGATAAGGTCTTTTCCGATTTTTCCTTGCTACAGAAAGACTGCGCGGTGACGTCTTACAGTAATTTTCATTATTCCCCCGTACTATGGTGTCTCTACTTTTACAGGAATCAACGTGTAAAGAGCTTTGAGGAATGATAACGTTATTACTTACTGAAACTAAGCAATACGAGCCAATTTACTTTCAAATCAGTTATGAAACTGTCGACATCCATGAGGAACAAAAATCGTCCAGATAGAAATTTTGCAGGTACTCATTTCTACGATAGCTACTTAAAACTAACCGCAAATTCGGACCTGTAGTCGTCATCAGAGAATACGAAAATCGACAATGACGAATCACACTCGTGCGGCTCGTTACTGCGGTATTGCGATATTTGCTCGTTATTGCCAAAGAGGAACTACTGCTGCCAATTGCATAACTGGATATATTCAAACCTAGAGGACAGTAGTTGATCAAGAAAAACGCGTTTCTTGCCTTCTCAAGCCTGTTTTAAGCCTGCCAACGCTCAATCCATAATGCCGTCCATGAAGAATGCCAGTAGCGGCGATGACCGGAGAAAAACGCGCTATTTCTTGGAGCAGTTCCAACAACAGCGTTCCTGGTGGTGTAGAATTTCTTCGCGACAGTGACTCAGACATCCCCTAAAGGCTATTTCAGATGACGGCCAGAGCAACGGCAACGACGACGATTGTGACGCGGTGGTTAGCGCACGTTAACTACTAATATTGAAACCTTGCTTGCGTTTGGACGAAGCAAATTCAGGCAATTCCCAGTGTGCTACTTCGTACCGAATAAAGTAAATACGGCGAATTTTTGCACGTGCTAACTTCTTAGTATGTATGACATGCACTAACAGATAGTCGCCCTCGAAAGCAGCTTTTTACTTGTAAAATTTTCGCGTTAATTCTATTGAAACATCAGTGAAGTAATATACAATCTCAGTATGTATTAAATGTAAAAACTTGTGATAATAAGTAAATTTGGCAGTTGTATGTTTTATTGAACTATTTTGGTTGTTAGAGTTAAAAATGAAAAACTTGGAGTGAAATTGGTCACCACACATCACAATCCCCGATGTCACAAACAATCGTGCTTTTTTTTTTCCCGCGCAACAAGAACTGACAAGGAGTACTGCATCGAGCCCCGACGCATTGGGAGTGCTATATGTCCACACTGCAAAGTGTGCCTACTGCTGTTATCGGACGCTCATTAAGACAGCCTCATCAACACAACGTCGTGTTCTGAAACCAAGAAAACATGATAGCAATCTTCTTAAGCAAACATTGCCGGCCAACGCTCTCTGCCACAGAGAAAGTCTATCACAAAGCTTTATCACACGCGCACAGTATAGTTTTGTCAACTAAAGCGCTTTCTGCAAATTTAAGCAAAGATCGCCATGGTTCCAGTTTATCGGAGTTTTGAAGCAAGAGCAGGGGTAAAGTACTCACTACAGATAAGTGCGTTCCAACTGCTCAGTCAACTTTGACGTGCAATGCACACGGTTAGTCAAATAAATTTTAAGAAGTCAAAATTTTTACGCACAATTAATTAGCAGTGATTGCTATTCAAGGTAGGCCCTATTGCTATTAAAGCTGTGCACAGAAAGCTTCCGAGGCGTCTTTCTGTACATTACAAGATGCCGACACCGTACTGCGGCCTGGCAGATGACTTTCGTGTCCAGAAGCTATAAATTGACTCCATCCAAGTTTTTTAGGAGACAGTGCTCTAGAGATTGTCGCCTTTGTTCTTATCTTAATATGATGGGCCTTGAAACAGGCAGCGTTTAAATACTGAAGGCACTAGGGGAGGGGAGGGGAAGCTTTCACTACGGCGTTTATTTGTTTTTGCTGAGGGGGACGAACACGCCAAATGCCACTATAAGCCATCGAAGCACGGCGATTTATACTCTACAATGAAACAACTGAAGTCCAGGATACTGGGTAATGATTAGAGTAAGCATGCTTGCAGTCGAGAACTATTCTACCGAATCCACTTGCGACCAGTCAGAAGAGATCTTACTCAAATCGCTGAGGTAAACAAACAGCGAGATCACCAAGATAGAAAAACGTCTTTGATTATTATCTCTCGCATGATTGGTCGCTGCTGAGTAGATGACCTTCAATAAAAGTCGGGAGGTGTTTAAGTTAAACTGCAATATATAATTAAGTGTGGTTGTGATATAGTTTTCACGACTCACCGCGCACACACTGCCTGTGGCAGCTCCCGTAGGACAGGAAGTTGTTCCGTCCGACCCCGCATCCGTAGAAGGGAAACCAGTAGCACCGGTTAGTATTTGGATGGTAGAAAAAGCGATATGATGGGCGTGCCTGGGGGCAGGGGTATCCTTGGGTAGGATACTCACTGCAGCGGCCGCCAGCCCGCGCAGTGAAGTGCGAGACAGCTGACCCTGAAAATGATGGTGGTCATTACTGCTGTTGCAGACGTGACAATCGAGTTTCTTACTAGCAGACAGTCGTGCGCGTTCTAGCAAGGAAACATTTATCACATTTGCGCCCTAAGGGGAGAGCGAACTATTAAAGATGAGGTAGCATGGTCGTGCGCCGGAGAGGGAATGAAGGAGGTCGGAGACGAGGATGCGGGAAAAGACATGAAGAGAAGACTTTATGCAACAAAATGTACACTATTTACAAGTGAGCTCGGTAATGAGACGCTCACTGCTAAACGCTGCATGAGGACAGCTCATGAGGAGACCATTAGATGAAAAAGAGCCCCGATGAAAAAGCCCCTCGGCCGCACCGCTGCCGAGGCTTTAAAGAGTTCCCTTTCCCTCGGTTCCCTAGATGGGGGCCGAGCCTGCCGAGGAAGGAAGTTCTCTCTTGCACCAATCACAAACACACACACACTCTCGAGGGATCACACCACCGTCACGCGCTGGGAGAGGGAGAACGATGCCATCCACGTAGACCAGACGCCGGAATGTCCATGAGCGGCGTTCCCGCGCCTTTCATGCGTTCGAACGTGCGTTAGCACTCGGTGTAGGGGAAACGCTCGCTCAACCGGGCAGACGGACGCGGCTTCCGTGGCAATCCAGGCGCTCACCCAACGCGCGTCTCAGGGTTAGTCGGCGTTCCGCTGCAGCCATGCCGTTTCCTTCCGCACGATGAAGGCGAAACATAACAGACTGCCCCGCCGGGGGAAGGAGATCCCGATGGACAGGGGACAGCATCCACTGTCCGGAGGGATGTCGCTTGAGGCTGGTCTCAACCGGAGTCGGTTGTCTCTCAGCGGTTCTGGACCTCAGCCCACCCCGAAGGCTTCCTTTGCACGTGCAAGTTCACAAAGGGCACTGCAAAGTGACTCGTGCTCCGTTAGCGTTAGAACCTCGCCGAAAACCCAACCGCTCAGTCAGCAAGCACGACACAATCCCCACTAAGCAATACCAGCCTCTTTCCCTCTTACAAAGCCAATTAATCCCTGGGAGTGGTCCAGCAGCATTCAGAAAATTCCCACAAATCGGCACATTACACCACAAAGCGTATCTCAATTTAAAACAAACAAAACCAATAGGTTCAAAATCCTATATCAGGAGAAAAACACCAGCAAACTGCAACTATGATGCTGACTCTTGCCTTAGGGACCTCAACTTAAGCTATCGGCATTACCTTTGAGACTCCCCTTTTTGTGATATATATTCCGATTCGTAATGGCCACCACAATTACGAACGCGCTTGTTTCCCCTTCATTCTGCATGGCAGGATACTGCCGTCACCTAGCATAACATCGAAGCCAAAGTCACATTAATTTTCCTAATGCCATAAAATCGACTCCAGGCGCTTATGCTAGTGGCCTACAATGGCCCGTCTGGCTAGCACTTCGCGTTTTTGCGGACGCTGCTACATATGGGCACCACTAGTGCATGTTTCAAAACAATCATCAAAAGAAACGCTTCCAATGTAAACAACGCGTCTGAAACCTATTCCTGCTCCAAACTTTTTTCTGCACTTTTTCTCTGCAAAAATTTTTTTCTGTAGGAATGGCTCAAAAAAGAAAACTCAAACAGCAGAGACATCCTCGGAATCCGCTGCTAACGGGCAGCGCCGCGGCTCAAAGGGGTTGCCTATTCTTCAACCGCGCCGTGCGCGGACGCACACCAACAGTGGCTTTAGCAGCCGACAATTCACAACAATCGAAGGGCTTAACTCCACTTCGACACCTGCGAGCCCCAGACGCCACGCGACATTGATTTGTTCCGCACCCCGGCCGCGCGTCTTCAACACCTGAGTAGCGGCTGAACATTTGAATGCGAGGTGATGACGGTCGCGTATGAAAGAAACGCCTATGAGAACTCCTTTCTCGATTCAACAGTGTCCTTCGACTGGAACGCGTTCTGCGGCGTTCATCCATGCGGTAGCTTGGCGTCCTCTGCGACCCGCTGCGAGGTTCACGCGTCCTGCAAGAAGTACCGCAGGGTCGCCACAACGGGTCTGGTGGCTTTCGTTTTTTCTGAACGCGCCCAGTCAGCCTGACCCTTTTTCGGCGCCTGTCGCGTTTGGAGTACCGTGATGACAGCCTCGGACGATTACGCTGCTGGCCGGCTTTTAACTTTACAATGTCCTCGGGGCCCGTACTTCGTCCGTTCTCTCGAGAGCACCCCTCGTCTTGGCTCTCCTTGCGAGTGGTCGCCTTCCCAAAACTGCCTTCGCAGAACGGCCCTGCGCGCCTCCCTTTCTCGCGGTACCCTCAACCTTCTCATCAGCTTTATGACTCAGCAGCGAGCCGCCTTTTCTACTAGAATTAGAACTATCGGCTCGTTCTTTTCGATGAGTCACTGCGTGTCGCAGGCCTTAAGTGTCCCGACTGCCCTTTACTTTCAGCTGGGCATAACAACTTTCTCAACTGAAGCTTGCTAATCGATCCTACTACCGTAACGCTCTTGCCCGGAACTTGAACTATGCGACGCTGTTCGGCTAACGTAGCGTTATTGTCCTGGGTACTACCTTTTCGATCGCAGCAATCAGCCTCCTTCCCTAAAATCCCCTGTGCCCCTTGGTTTCTGTGGCTGTTGGCTTCTTTCATACATATGTACATATATATATCAAAGAAGCCAACAGCCATATAAATATATATATATATATATATATATATATATATATATATATATATATATATATATATATATATATATATACACACGTTTACAGGAGGCCTAACCTTGACAGTGGTCATTCCTTGAGATGTTCTTACACAGCTTGCACCCTCGCCATTCGATGACGTACCACGTCCCACACATCACAACAGTTCTGGTTGCATCGGGTCCTCCTTTTTCCACCGGCGAGGAGAACGAACCAGACGACGCATAGCAAGGTCGACATCGCGGGTGGTGGCGAGTTCTTAAATTAACTGCGCGACAACCTTGAAAAGGGGTCAAAATTCTGTTTTGAGCCCGCAATAACAGCAAAGTAACATTTCAAGGGCAGATCTGCCTGGGATGGAGCTGAGGCTTTGGCAATCAGTGCGAGTCACAATTTTAAACACTTGCCTAAGCAAAGAAAAGGTGATCACCGGTTTGAGAAAGCATGGCCTAATGATAGTGCAGACGGAGAAAAGGTTGGAATTGTGGCGCTACGCAGACGAACGCTTGAGCGGGAAGCTGCTCAAGCTGTTGTTAAGAATTTCAAAAAAGCTAATTTTCTGCACCTCCTTCTCTCTTCCTTCACTACTGTATACAAGAGACCAACACGTGCGGTAGCCAGGAAACAACTGACGTTTATTGCCCGCTCGCCGGAAGTGCCCGAGCACGTTGCCAGACTGGCTGGCGTGCACCGTACAGTTTTAGCGGTCACCGATACATCCTTTTTTCTTTAAACATTGAGAAGGTGACTATAGAGTAAGTGCTTCACAATAGGGAGCGGGTGATATGCAGGACGGGGCGTCTTAATTCTGGTAGGCCAACCGGCGGGGAGGCCTTCTGAGTCTTGAGGACCGTCTTAGTTCTGCACCAACCACTCTAGTTAGTCCACAGGAGGTAGTGTGTTCTGTAGCAGTCTCTGCTGCTCCCCCTCGAGGTTGCACCGCTGGCTGCTCCCGTGTTTCTTTCTTGGGCGACACGCTTGGTTCGGTTGCACCCAACACTCCAGCTGGTCTAGGGGGTGTGAGAGGAACGAACACTGCGGAACCCCTTTCTCCTGCTGCTGGCGAGGATGCTGTAGGCGGTCTTAGTAGTCTAGGTGGTGTACACAGCTCCCTTGCTGGGGCTGTTGATCTTGCATTCGATAACGGAGTGTCAACATGCATGAGGGCCTGTTGGGGTCTTGTCGCTTTCTGCAACACTGGGCGACTTTCCACGTCTCCAGCGTTGCGTCCTGTAGGATGAAGCTGTTGTGATGTTGGGTTGCAAACCTCTCTCGTTTTTCGCAAGTCTTGACGGTTCCTTCTAAATTGGCTTCCATCCTCTGTTATTACTCTGTATGATCGGGGGCCACAAGATCTAAAACTATAGCTTTTGTGCCCCACTTGCTTCCAGACCTAATCCGAACGCTGTCTCCAGGCTGTAATGGCGGGAGCTGCTGTCCTTTGTTCGTATCCTGCTTATGTTTTCGAGGTTTTGAGAGCTGCTGAGCTGAATCCGAGCAGGGGTCCGGAAGCGGCGTTTTGCTGTCGCGACCCATGAGGTACTTGGATGGTGAGACACCGTCTCCCAGCGGAGACGCACGATAGTTGAGGAGGCCAAGCCAAAACTCCTCCTTTGATGATCCTGCCTTCTTGAGTAACCTCTTGATTATTTGTACGCCTTTCTCCGCGAGTCCATTCGATTTCAGATAATAAGAGCTGGAAAGTATGTGTTCAAAGTCAAACATCACTGCAAAGTCTTTAAATTCCTTGGCTGTGAATTGGGGCCCTCCAACAGTGCACAGTTCGTGGGGGACGCCATAACGTGCAAATATCCGAGATAGTTTGTTTATGACCTCAGTAGTTGTGTTGCCGTTCAACACCTCCACCTCAGGATAGTTAGAGTAGGCATCGTACGCAACAAGGTAATGCTTCCCAGCATGCTCGCACAAGTCAGCTCCCACCCTGTACCAGGGGCGACTGGGCGTATCCCGTAACAGCAGAGGTTCAGCAGGCTGTTTGTAAGGATGTATCTGACATGTCGGACACCAATCAGCCATTTCTCTTATTTCAGCTGCCATCCTGGGCCAGTACATGAGGTTACGTGCTCGTGATGTACACTTCGCTATGCCCAGATGCCCTCGATGCAACCGACAAAGCATTTCCTTTCGAAGCTCGGAAGGAATGAAATCTTTGGTACCTTTCAACAACACACCTTCCACCACTGACAGTTCACTGGTGTGCGTTTTCCACTCCCCGTTCAAATACTGTGACGCCTGCAGTTTTGCCATTATTTGCTGCAGCTCCGGGTCCCTAGCCGTGGCATCTTTCAATTTGCTCATTGTTCTCTTGCTCACCCGGTCCTCCAAGACACTTATGGTGTGTATTTCCAAGTCATCTGAGAAGTTATCTGACAAGCGTTTCCCTTGCATCCTGGAAAGAGCGTCAGCAATAACCAGTTTCTTCCCAGAAACAAATTGCAGGAGGTAGTCGTATTTGAGCAGTCGCAGGAAGAGCCTTTGAAGTCGAGGCGGGGTGTCTCCGAGTCTTTTCTTCGAGATAGATATCAATGGACTGTGATAGGTCTCTATAGTGATTCTTCGGCCCAAGACAAACTCATTAAGCTTCTCACAGCCAAACACTATTCCAAGGGCTTCCTTTTCAATCTGTGCGTATCTGCGCTCATTCTCTGTCAGGACCCTTGACGCATAGCCAACAGGCCGCCAGTCGCTACCATGCTGCTGGGAAAGGGCTGCACCCAATGCAAAGGCGGATGCGTCAGTGGACAGCTTTGTAGGTAAAGATGGATCAAATATAGCAAGTACAGCATCTTGCGTGAGCATTTCGTTTAGACTGGCCCACTCGATGTCGTGCGCTCTAGTCCATTCAAAGACAGAGTCCTCCCGCAACAGACCACGAAGTGATTCTGTCTGACTTGCTAAGTTCGGCAAGTACTTGCTGAAATAGTTGACTGCTCCAAGTAGCCTCTGGACTTCCTTTTTCGTAGCTGGCTTCTGACACCAACATGTCATCAAGCGGGATTTGGTGGAATCCACTATTGGCGTCAAGCATGCTGAAATATTTCGCTCCTGCCAGTTCACTTTCGATCTCTTCCCTCTGCGGAAGCTGAAAGTGTTCCCTCTTCAAAACCTCGTCCACTTTTCTGGTGGTCCATGCAAACGCGGAGTTGGTCATTCTTCTTTCGAGCTATAACAAGTGGGCTTACCCAGTCAGATGGCTCTCGCACCTTGGCAATGATGCCTGCAGCCTCCAGGCGATCAAGCTCATATTTCAGCCCCGATCGAATTGTGTGAGGTACCCGCCGCGCTGGCTCAGCGACTGGACGGGCGCCATCTTGAAGAGTCATGTTGTATCCCCGCTTCAGTTTTCCGATGCCCGTGAACAACTTGGGATACTGCCGGCGAACGCACTCGGACAAAGCCTCATCTTTTTTTACTGCTCTGGTTCTGTTGACAAGACCAAACTGCTCACAAGCCTGCAGTCCCAAGATCTCCTGACGGCCCTTCTTCACAACAAAGAATTCCACTAGTCGAGTGTCGGCGCCAATCCGAACCGGGAGGCATACCTTTCCCATGTGCATGGTTTCATTCCCGCCGTAGCTGCGTAGTACAGCCCTGGCTGGCTCTGGCTGCTGCTTGGTTCCCAGGGCTTCAAACAAGCCGCGCGGCAGCAGGTTGGCCTGCGCACCGGTGTCGAATTTCAGCCGCACTTCCCGTACCGAAATACGAGTCACTACCTCCCAGTCGCGCACATCAGCAGCACTAGCCCTCTTGCATGCTGTAGATACGTGCAGCACGGTAAAGCCGTCGTCGTCGTCCGGCCGCTCGGCCACCTCGTTAACATCCGCTGCTCTTGTTTTGCAGCAAACTGCGCAATCATTCTGCCTTCCGCAACCTATACTCCGTTTCATACATCATGTGCAACGCTGTGAAGGCTAGGGAAGTAGTCCGCAGAAAAAAATAAAGAGAGATGTTTGACTCCGCACTGTTTTGTGCAGCATATACACTCCTCACCAAAGCACACTGTTCACGAAACACAGATTTGGACGATCTTGCTGGCTCGGCATGTCTGTCCAACATACGGCTTTTCCAAAGACTGAATAGTCCCATCAACATAAAGAGATCATAAGGCACAACAGAGTTTTTGTCAGCAGGCAGAAATCTAATAGCGTATGGTGTAATTTCAATGTCCTTTTTAAGAGTTCATTGTAGTATGTCCCAAAAGAACATGGCATCACGGCACAGGATGAAGCAATGATCAATTGTCTCAGGCATGTTAAACAGACAGCAATTCACATTCCAGGGTGAATTTTGATGTTTTGATGGGGATACAATGTTGTGTTAGGGCATGGCGGGCTCCTATTACGCAGCCCGGTAACTTGAGACGCGAACCAGTCTGATTGAAGTTTTCCTCCTTTCTACGGAAGTTCTTCCATGCAATAAAGAAAAAAAAAGCTCTTTTGTGGCCGTATGGTCTAACGCGTCGCTCCGCAGAGTCGATATGAGTTGGGGTGCGTGGGTTCATACCCCGGATGGTGAAACTTTTTTTTTTCGCACATTTTTTTTTCATCGCAAGTTGAATTTCGCGTGACCTGAATGAGAAAACTCGTTTTGTTCAGAATCGCTTGAATATTATGCCGTGTTCTGAAATGAACTGCATGCATCTGTTCATTTGATGCATACCGCTTTATGCGAGCTGTACGAAATTCGTTGTCAGTGAGCTCGCACCGGCTTTTGGTCACCAGTAGCGGTTTTCTTCCCGATTCTGCACCATTGCGACTATACTTTTTAGACGCAAGCCAAAGGTTTGTGCGAAAGATGACGTTCATTTGTCGGGTTTAATTAATTAGCACAGTGGTGAGTGCTTCGCCGTGGCCCGATTAACATGTGGCCGTCTGCAACTTTCGGATCAAATTATTTTTACAGACACCACCTCGATATGGCCTGTTTTCCCGTGTTAAGTGTTAAATTTAGAACACAGTGTTGATTCACACAGTGAGAGAAATTAGTACTGCCTCAAGAGTTAGATTTGTTGTCGTGCACAAATGTATATGAAGGCAATACAGAGGCAAGTCAGCTTCTCTCTATTTCCCTGCTCTCCTAGAAGAGCAGAAGTGCTCAGGCAGGATTTTCATGCAGCCAGGTAAAAAGAGCTCCAAGCTGTGGGAGCGACAAGTAAGAATGCAGAAAAAGTTTTTTAACGCTTGGTAAAAAAAATTCAGGGGGCACTTTGACTGTCTAAAGTGCGTAGAGGCGAAAGCGGTTTCTGCACCACTTTCGCTGCTTCTGTGGCACTGGTGGCGTCACATATAATTGCGTACTAATTACTAAGAGATGACAAATCACTAATTAATGCTAAATTACTGATTAATGCCTGAATACTAATTAACTGCTAATTAATGACGCTTAAGTTTCGCCTTTAGGAGTGGAACGCGACAGCGTGTTGTAGCGCTGCCAGGGAGTCCACGGAACGCCACCACCCGTTCGGCGCGATGCCTTGCCCTTTGAACGCAACGCTTTTTGAGGAAAGGAAATGGCGCAGTAATTCTCTGTCATCTCCGTGGACACCTCAGCCGCACCGTAGAGGAAGGGAGGAAGTGGGAGTGAAAGAAGACAAAGAGGGCTCGTAATGAAGAAAATGAAGATTGTATTTGAGAAAAGGAAATTACGCAGTAACTGTCTCGCATATCTCGGTGGACAGCCGTCAAAATTCAGGGGGGCACTTTTTTGACCTACAGTGTGGTCACTGATGTGTGGTTAAGATGTTAAGCTTCGCCTCTAAGAGTGGAACGCGACAGTCTTGCGACGCTGCCAGGGAGTTCATAGAAGGCCATCGCCCATTCGGTTCTACGCCTCGCTCGTCGGTAAATTGGTTTTTGAGGAAAGGAAATGTATCTGTCTCTCATACCTCGGTGGACACCTTAACCTCGCCAGATGGGAGTGAGCGAAGACACCGTATTCACTAGACTCGCCTTTGTTCATTCCAAACCATCGAGCTGGCATGGCGATGGTTTGGAATGAACAAACCATCGCCAAACCATTCCAAACCATCGAGCTGGCATGGCGGAAGAAAGACGAAGACGGCGTTCCGAACGGTCGCGTTTTTGATGCTCTGCGCAGAAATGGATGATGATGATGAAAACTTTATTTGTATAACAAGGGAGTTTTGGACACGTCGGTCCTTGGGCCCCCGCACGGCCCCACTGCACTCAAACGTTCATGTCCCGGAGGCTCATGACGCTGGCAGCCCGGCCGGTGGCGATGGCTTGCTTGGCCGGGTCCTCGGAGCGCAGTAGGGTCTCCCAAGCCTCCCAAGTGGTAAGGTGCTCCATTCCAAACCATTCCAAACCATCGAGCTGGCATGGCGGAAGAAAGACGAAGACGGCTTTCCGAACGGTCGCGTTTTTCATGCTCTCCGCAGAAATGGATAAATCGGCCCTAGGCCGAGGTACTGTTGCGGCTTCTGCTGCCAGTAATACTTACCGTACTGTTCTTCCCCGTCTGCCTGCTGGTAAGCTGGTTTTTATTCCGTATTTCTGCATGCGGACCTTGCTGGCCGTCCCTATCGTGCCCAGGATTTCAGAGATGCCTTACGGGGTGTCGTTGACCTCTGTGACATCAGCTCTATCGGACAGTTTCAAATGTCTCACATATGGATGATACACGCAAGACAGCGTTAGCGAAAGCTAAGCTCGTGAGCACTCAGGAGTTACAAGTGAAAAACCGCCGTTGTCTAGTGATTTACCCGGAACCGAAGACTGTAAAGCTCAAGATACTTTGGCTCCCAGAACATCTTGAAGATTTTTACATTCGGGACGCCCTTCGCGCTTGCGGCACGATTACGTCCATCACAGTGGAGCACTGGAGGGTTCCAGAAATGGAGGGCATGCGCACCTTGAATCGAGACGTTGGCTTGACTCTTGCTGATGGCGTCACTGTCAACGGCGTGCCTCACATTTTGACAATTTGCGGTGTACAATGTCTGGTTTTAGTACCAGGAAGGCCACCACTGTGTCTCCGTTGCCACAAGGTTGGCCATATACGCCGTCATTGCCGCACTCCTCGGTGTGATGATTGTCGGCGTTTCGGCCATACTACAGAGGAGTGCATAGTGTCGTATTCTGATAAGCTACGCGGTGGCACCCGTGCCGTGGACGACGCATTGCAGGAGCACTTGATGGACGCAACAGAAGTTTTGGACGCTGCTGGTGGCACGCCAGCCGTTGCGCCCATTGACTCAGCGACTACTGACCCGCTGTCTGGCCCCGTTCCTGCTGTGCAGCATGAGCCTACCCAGCCTTCACAGATGGAGCAGCTGTCTGCAGATGATGAGCGTCGATGCCTGGCGGAGCAGGCTCCAGCTATAGACCTCCTCCATGTTTGCAAACAAGCGAGGTGGCGCTGCAGTCGCTAGCGGGCTCGCGGTAGGCAAGAGGCCAGGGAGTGGCGTCGAGTTTAGGTGGTGCAGCGCCGGTTTTCAAGGCTTGTAGGCGCGTTTTCAGTTTCTGAGAATCGTAAAAATGATTGATGCTTTCAACTTAGTATTCCGCGAAGTACACCGGCTCGCGTTGGCCATGTATACGGCGTATTTCGCCGCGGTGTATTGTATCATGGCTAGAAAGCGTTTCTGCCGTTGGTTTCTACCGTAGGCATTGAATAGAAAATAAGTTTTTGACACTCGGCGCTAGCCAGAATGATTTTACCTCGGGACAGTGTTGAGGGAAGCACTGGCGTTTTTTCAGCAGAGCCGACGTGCGTTCACCGTCTATCGATACGTGTCGCGCAGTGAGAAAACTGGGGACAGCGTCGATCATGTCCCGATCTTTTTAGCCGTCAGATCAGGCACCAGCCAGGCTGACTTCCCTTCTTAAACTGGTCGATTTGGTGAAAAGTTTGAATTCCTGAAATTATATTCTTTTCTAGCCCTGGGTCTTCGGTTTGGTGACGAAAAAATATAGCAAGATATTCAGTAGAAATTGATAAAATTACCGTATTTAGATCTGTGGTCGTAAAAATTGTGAGGTAATGGGGTTTCTGATGGTCCTGGCATGTCGCGAATTCTGCGGATTTCTGACGACGGAGCACCACAATGGTAGCATCACTACGAAGAAGAGGGACCAGAGGTTTCGTTGATTTCAGTTCCGCATTTCTTTGACCAAAGCGAAAGCGAAGAGGCCATAAACAAGGGAGTAAACTTAAAGGTTTGTTTTGTGATCTACCACATTTTCAGTGATTGGCATCACACACCCCTGCGTAAATTTGTAAATAATGGAAATAGATTGATTCTATATGTCGCGAACGATTCCAGAGACGCTGAGGAGTGCAATACATCTCCCGATTTTTTTCCTACAGGAGCAGTAGTATGTCAGTTACTTTGATAACAAAAGTTTTCATGTGACTATGCAAACATAAGTACTGATAATCTAAAAAAAAAGAAGTAATACCGCCATTATAGAGAACAGGTTTTTGGGGACATGCTGGCATAAAAAATCTCCGCCCTTTCTACTTAATTATTCATGACCCGGGGTGACTTGACGAGGGTGTTAATTACAATTACCAAAGAACTGTGTCAGGTATAAATGAAAATAAAACGCATTAATGAAATTACCAGATCAATGTCATATTTGCACCAACTTTGGTTAGATATGTCATGGATCAATAAAGAAAAAACTTTTCATTGCCTCATCCACTGTCAAACTCACTACGTGCCTCTGTTGGTAGGCCGCCTGCGGCTGCTTCTTTCAAAACAGGCTTCGCGATCATGTACTACTTCATGAAGCAGCTTATGAAACATGCATAGTGCAATGAAAAGCATGTGGCTTTTAGGACACTTAAAGTACGCTGTTCGAGGCATGCCAGCGCGACCACGCAAGATTTTCACGACTTACCAGACTTATTTCTACTATAATCAAATAATTATGCCGGTCATGTTAAGTAATCGTTTTAAATATATTTTAAATGCCCTAAAACGCGCGATTATACGTTCGTATAACTCCTACACACGTTAAAACATTGTGCTATCAACCAAATAACGCACTTCTTGGCGATGAGTGACCATGTCGGCGCCCGTGCATACCAGCTCAGGGTGATAAGTACGAGCTCAGCTACTTGCTTTTTTCCCTTGCGCAATTTTAAGCATACCATGCTTTTGTTCAGGTGAATGAGCGCGGCAATTTCGCGACTATAAAGTACGATGGCGGCGCCGGTCGACACCCAGATTTCGCGCTTTTACTACCGCGTCCCATTTCCTAATGCGGTATTTATTTGCGAGAAACTTGTTAAGGCTAATCTGTTTTCTGTTTTATACTACTACGCGGATCCAACACTGACGCAGCTGGTCAGTACATGCTGCTTCTGCAGTGCGCAGGCAAGATGCAGCAGCCGGTAGCTGCGGCAGCTGCGGTAGGCACGGGCAGGCGGAACCTGTTTTGCCTACCGCGCGAAAGTCGCTACTGACAACTGCGCCACCGCATCTTCGTGACGTCGCGGGGTGAAGGAGGTCTATATGCAGTGTCAGTGATGGCACTCTTGACGCACGTGCCTGTGCTGTGCGCGGGAAAGGGGAAGACACGGACGACGGTGTGGCTCCGGCGCCGAGTGCCTGCACTGCTACATCTTCTGAGGCTTCTGCCGGATGTGCCACACACGTAACATAGTGCCAACCTGGCACTTCGCTCCCCGACGGCAACTGTGATACCAATGAGCAAATTTTAAGTGCGGCCTCGAAGCGCGGTGTGTCTCCGAGTTCTGCCTCCTCTGAGGAGGACAGTGTCCCCGCCAAGCACAAGTCCCGCCGTCGAAAGTCAGAGAATAAGAAACCTCCTCGGCGCTCCAGATCAAGGAGAAAGGGCCTCAGCTCTAGGGAGGTCTCACCTTCCGGAGTGATGCCCGCAGACATCGTGGATGCCTGATTGAAGCTCAAGTTAGCCACCATGGCGTCTAACCAGCAGTTGACTGTCGCAACACTCAACATATGTGGACTCCGTTCAAGGCAGAAACAGGTATAGTACAGTTACGCCGATTGTTTTGGGGCAATCGGCTAGACATTGTCGCTATTCAAGAAACTAAGATAGAAAGTGAAGTGGATACAGAGATAGCCCTGCGACCTTTCCTAACAGATTACAACGTCTGTGTGTCGCACTCAGTGGGTCTTTCGGCAGGTTGCTTTCTTTTCTTAAAGAAGAGTCTACCTATTTCTGACTTCAAGTACCAGGTTGACATAGAAGGGCGTCTGATATGTTGTGATTTTGGACTGCATGGCGAGTCATGGAGGGTTATCAATGTGTATGCTTCAAATAATCCGGTGCAACGAGCAGTTTTTTTTCATGCAATTGCAACTCTCCTAGGATGTGATCGTTATGTCGTTTTCATGGGTGACTTCAACTGTGTGTACGACCCACGCAATCGCACAGGTCCTAACCAAAACGCCGATAAGAGCTCTGGTATATTATTGTCTATTATTGAAAACGCAGGTTTAATTGATGCCGGATTGTCATCTGCCTTTACATACATCAGAGGAGCCTCACATTCACGCCTTGATCGCATTTACGTTTCCGTAGATCTCCTTAAACGGCACATTTCATGTGATGTCAAGCCTGTTTCTTTCTCAGATCATGCTATCGTCATTGCGCGGATTGGAGAATGCGCCCGTCCCAAATTTCAGCCGCCGTGGGAACTGTGGAAGCTTAATTCCGAGCTTCTAAATTATGAGCATTTTCAGCATCGAATAATGAGAGCTTTGGAATCTTGCTTGGCCATGGATGTCCCATTATTTGCAGCTTGGAAGATGTTTAAGCTAGAAGTTCGTAGCATAGCTATTGAGATCGGCTCCGTGAAGTCTTATCTTAAGCATGGTGAGGAGAAACGTTTACTTCAGAGTCTTTATAATCTGCATGCGCATGAATGTGAGGCTCCTGGCTTGTACACAGAGGAAATTGGTGCTGTTAAGTGCAACCTTCAGAAGTTTGATGCAGAACGCTATCGTGCGGCCCGTGTACGATCCCGCAGCAACCGTGCTCTGCACTCTGAGGAGCCTAGTAAGGCCTTGCTAGATGAGCGTCGTCATGTGGCTGCCAAGCGAATTTCTGAGCTCTACTGTGGTGGTGCCCTGGTCACAAGTACAGATGTCATAGTTACCGAGTTTGAAAACCACTATAGCTCTTTGTTTGCTGCCACGTCTAGCACTGCTGATGATGATCATATAGCGCGATTGGTGTCCATGATTAACCCACTCAATGAGGATGAGTGCAAGGCAATAAGTGGCTCTTTAAGCTTGGGTGAATTGCAAGATGCAATTGATCAATTGCCGCTTTCGATAACCCCGGGGCCGCCTCTCAGGAGAATTTTTCAAGGCATTTAAATCCGTTCTAGCCCCTGTCCTGCTCCAAATTTTTGAGACAAGTATTGATGTTGAATTTCTGCCTCAGTCATTTACGAAAAGTCATATTGTCTTTATACCAAAGACCGAGGATGAGGAAAACCTTCGATTTGTAAATGGCTACAAACCAATCACGCTTTCTAATGTAGATTATAAGATTTTTGCTAAAGTACTGTCAAATCGGCTGCAGCTTCCAATGTCTACTTTGTTTGGGCCTCATCAAACATGTGGCTTGCGGGGACGATCAATACAATCTAACCTACATGTAACGCGTACGGTGTTGCAGTATTGCAGTGACGCTCAAGAACAATTAGCAATGCTGCAAATGGACCTGGCAAAGGCATTTGATCGAGTGTGCCATTCATTTCTTTTTGCACTTTTAAATCCCGTCAATCTCGGTTCAATACTTTCTACTGGCATACGCCTTTGTTACAAATCCTGTACCACGCGCTTGATTGTTAATGGCTGTCTCTCGCAACCAGTCCCAATTCAGTCTTCGGTGAAACAAGGGTGCCCACTGTCTCCGCTCCTGTTCGCATTATACTTGGAGCCACTTTGCATAAGTGTTATAAACAGTAGAGCTGTCAATGGTTTCCGAATAATGGGCCACGAACTGAAGGTATTGGCTTATGCAGATGACCTTGCGTTTTTTTGTAGTGATAAGCCAAGCATCGATGAGGTTATTCGTTTAACGGAGGACTTTGGTTCGGTGTCAGGAAGTCGGATTAATCGCTCTAAGAGTTGCGGTCTTTGGTTTGGTAGCTGTGGTACGACACCTGCTGAATATGCTGGTATAACATGGACATGCAGGCCACCAAAGTACCTTGGCGTCCCTTTGAGTGCCTATAAGCATAGCGCACATTATTGGAAAGACCGCGTGTCAACTGTTCAGCGCTATGCTCAAACGTT
Organism: Amblyomma mixtum; assembly: GCF_055824585.1. Lineage (NCBI taxonomy): Eukaryota > Metazoa > Arthropoda > Arachnida > Ixodida > Ixodidae > Amblyomma > Amblyomma mixtum. Next base: position 152,193,833 of record NC_143021.1, on the reverse strand, counting down.
TGTCCCCCATGGCCTCTCAATTTTTGGCAGGGCGACCGCCTGTAATCTGTTTCTCGCCACTAAAATATATTATGTACTGCAAATTATTCATTGCGCAAGACTTCCTATCCAGCGTTTTCACAGGGTTTTCGCTACTTTTGTGTGGGATTCGTCTTTTGAATCCATGAGGCGTGATAACCTTTCTCGGCCTGTAAGCGCTGGTGGCCTTGGTCTAGTTCACCTGTATGTCCGACAGATAGTGTCACGTTTCATGTTTTTCCGTGGCACTACACACCCAATAGTACGTTCATTCCTGCAAACAAATTTAGGTCATGTTTTACCCAACCTCATTGTGTGTTCCAATGTTTGTGACCGTCCGTGTTTGTGGGGCATAATGCAAGAGGTGTATTTGGCTGTCCGTTTCCTACTTGTTCGTTTTTTTCCTGAGTTCCTTTTTTTAGTGTCGAGGAAAAAGTTGTATAAGGATTTGATTACTATGCTCTTCCCTCCGCCCATGTACCGCTCTCTGTATTTTGGTTTACCTGGGCATGACGTACTCAAAATAGTACGTAAGATGCCAGTCTCGCCATGTACAAAGACATTTTTCTTTAGGTTACACACCGTACGTTGCCCGTTAGAACATGGTTAGAGAAAAAGGGCATTTTTGTGTCTACCGTTAATTGCCGCCTTTGTGATGAACCAGAAACAATTGAGCATTGTTTCATCAGTTGCAAAGATGCAGTACTCTTCTGGGATATCCTGCAACGCACATTTAAAAAAAAACATTAATCGGACTCCACATTGTGTTCGCTATCTCACTGCGCTGTCATTTTATGATGAACCCCTGGACATGTTCTTTCTGATTGGATTGCACAGCCTCTGGAAAAGCCGCATGATGGACAGACACTGTGAATGTGTTGTGTCTACAATGGATCACTTCAGTCGAATGGTTGTTCATCTAAGAGACGTGTATGCCCAGACTGAGTATTAACCGGAGTGGCACTCACTATTCGTGATGTGCTCTGCATTGCCCCTTTTCCAGTGCATGGTCTATTCAAAATGTATTGTTCAACACTGTTTTCATAATGGCTTGTATATAGTTCATGTACATAGAACATTACATCACTGTAATAAATACCATGTTGAAGAAAAAAAAAGCTGGCATGGCGGAGTGGATAGCATGCTCGTCTCGCACGCCGAAGACCGGGGTTCGATTCCCGAGCTCGACCAATTTCGTACTCGGTTTTATTTATTTATATGGCCTTACTAGAAAAGTTAATTAGGCTAATTAGGTAATTAGGCAATTAACTAAGCTCAGTCCCACTTACTTGGAGCATCACTATACGATCCCTTCAATTGGTTGCATGGTTACTAGCCTAAGTATAATTGGCCCCGTTTGAAATTCGTGCACTGTGACGTAACGAACGTTTCGACCAATTGAAAAGCGTGACATTTCTGTCGACAACTGCTGCTTACAACGATGAGACATTAAAGGCTTTCGCCTTAATATTTCGAAAGAGCAAGCAATAAATGAGGCAGAACAAAAAATAATGCTGACCCCGCAGTGTTTGCGAGAAATGGTTTATTCTGGAAACATCCAGTGGTGCTTTTTCAAGAGCCACGCTATGATATGGAGCACTGTCCATGACGACAATGCTATTGGTCGGAATGGTTGGCAAAAACTTGTCGGTGAACCACTTCTCAAAGTAGTTGCCATCCATCTTTGAGTGGTAGTCAGCGTGGTTTCCCTTTTTTGCTCTGAATAAGTCAGCAGTGTCTTCCACGAATCCTGTTGCACTGCTCCCACCGTGTACAAGGATCAAACAGGCCCATTTGCCCGAAGGCGCAGCCAATCCCGTTGTTAAACCTCTCAGGAAGGCATCCTAAGATGACTTTACAGTCTTGTTCTGCCAGACGTATTCTTGTGTGTGCCCTGCGTTGACCCAGGTTTCATCTACATAGACGCTGCCCTTGTAAATGCAAAACAACCGATTACACGAGTCAATGCTTGCAAGTAAACAAACACGCTGCAGCATGTAAGTAGGCAATGCGCTGCAGCAAACGCACTGCTGACCCCTGTCTCACAAACAGCCGCTCAAAGACACTCGAGAAAAAGAATTATGTCAGCTTAATTGCTCCCTTGTTGGCTTATATTTCACGCCCAGGTGGCATTTGGTAGCCAGTTTATATTCACTGTATGTTTGCATGGTGTACTTGACTAATTCGGCAACGTCTGAAATCTCTTCACTGGCGGCGACTGCGAACAAAAATTGCCAACGTTCGCAGCAGTAGCGCCAGTAATTCGCACCACAGGGGCAACTGTTAGTGTACAGTGGGTGTCCATTCGTTCCTACGGTGACGACGAGATGGCACTACCCATTGCAGTGCTACCTTTTTGGCAGTTTTGCTGTTTTTGCTTTCCGCAACAATTGGGATTTAGCGATTTGATCTGACTCATGCAGACACGTGCCCCACCGAAACGTAACTCAAAAATGGTCGTGAAACATCACCACTACGCTAAAGGTCGGCAACAGCAACGTGGTTAAGACGATTTTTTCTAAATGTGTTATCCCGAAGCAACACTCTCTGTTCCGACAACGAGGTTACAAAGCTAACATCAAGCGCTATGTGAAGCCAGTCTAAACGCGCTGCGTAAGAAAATAAGCAAGGAACAATCCGTACCTGCCCTGTCCTCGGAATTCCTTGATCGCCCGCAGGTGCCTGCGACGCCAGGCAATGATGTCACTTCGCTCGATCAGTGCAAGATTCCGTTTTCTTTTATGAAATGTGAATCCGATGTCCTTCATCAACCTCCACAATGTGGTTTTCTTGAAGTTCGGCAGGTTGTCGTCCTCATTGACAGCCTTTAGCACACTGCCCAGCGTTGGGACTTCTCTCTTCGCGTACATAATGTGCCCTTTCAGACGGATGGCACGGACTGTGAAGCTGTCATTCTTGACTATCCGCGAGCTTGAAATTTTCACGTCACGAGGTCATTTCTTCGGAGACGCCACAGGCCCGCACAGACGCTCCGCCTTTATTTTGGCAACGGTACGGGGAGATATTCCGGTGTCCTCGCTCACAGCACTCAGTACTTCCCGAACAGACTTCTCCGTAAAACGATCCTGGTGCGGCAGATCACATTCGCAATTACTTGCTTGGCGTCCACGAACCTTCGGGAAAATGCGTACAGGAGAGCTGGCCGCGCCCGCTGAGCTGGACGCCATTTTCTCAAAAGTGAAAGGGAGGGGGACGGAAAGAGTAAACACGGCGGCCAGCGGGGACAGCGAAAACGTGAAATGGAAAAAGACGACAAACGCAAAATACAAAATCACAGATCTCGACCGATTCGCTCGCAATAACATCGTTTTTTGTCACGCTAATGACAAATGTATTATCCACGAAGCCTGTCGGCAAAGCATTTGTTATTTTTCACTCACCACAAGCAACGCACTATTTTCTGTCACGGATGCAGGCTGCGCAAAAAAGAGCGCTAGCTTTGACAGCGTTGCACCTGATGTGTATAGCACATTTTTTCCCATATGCTGGACCCTCGCGAGGCCTATGCGAGCGGTTGCAGTAGCCGCTTTTCTTTTCTTGGTGTTTCCCTTTGCCGTAACCCAGCGCGTCGTTCCTGAGCTGCTGATGCTTGTTTTTCTCTTCACCCACTGCATCGACGCATTTGTCTTAACTCCACACTTTGCTTTGTGCGGCAACGATTTCCTCAGCCTTTGCTCACTCTACGGCTGCGGGGAGTGTCAAGTCCTTTTTGGCTAGAAGCTTTTCCCTCAGCGTCCTACTAGATGTGCCGTACCCTATTTGGTCACGCAGCATCGATTCCCGAAGGGTGTCAAAATTGCAGGTCTTCGATTTCAGTTGCAGGTCTCGATAGAAGTGCTCGAACGGCTCACCTTCGGCTTGCGTGCGGTTCCGGAACACGTAGCGCTCGAACGTGTCATTGCTCTGCGGTAGGCAGTATGCTTCAAAAGCTTCCACTAGCTTGTCGTAGTCCTTCTTGTCTGCAGCGGTAAGATCGAAGGTGTTGTAAACATCTATTGCCTCTTGACCGGCAAGGTGAAGCAAAATGGCGGCTTTCTGGGCGTTGCTGCGTTTTCTTCCTGGTTCTGTTGACTCAGTGGCGATGAAGCAGAGCTCTACCCGTTGCTTGAATCGAGTCCAGTTGTCCGCCACAATTTCCCCGAAACGAAACGGCTCTGGAGGCGGAAGCTCCGCGTCATTTTTTTGGCGCGCGAACATGTCACTTCTGACACCATGTATACAAGAGACCGACACGTGCGGTAGCCATGAAACAAATGACGTTTATTGCCCGCTCAACGGAAGTGCCCGAGCACGTTGCCAGACTGGCTGGCGTGCACCGTACAGTTTTAGCGGTCACCGATACAACTACCACCTTCCTTCCTTCCCTTACGGCGCGGTTCAGGTGTCCGCCGAGACTTCTGAAATAGATACTGCGCCGTTTACTTTGCTGCAAAACCAATTTAGTACAGAAGACTTAAAGCACTAAGGGTTCTGCAGTATCTACACCTGCATTAACTTGCGACGAGGTTGACGAATTCGGATAGTTACACTCTGGAGGCATTCTTCTGAGGCAAAACTTGCAAGCCTGATTTCCCGTGCACAGTGATTGTGTCAGAGAAAGGAATCTCACAGACAGCTGCAGAAAATATTCTGCAAATTACTTTGAAGATTGACTTTCTTGTAAGGGCTTCGCATCAGACAGCAGATGAGCTGAAGCAAGGACTCAGCATAACCACATCAGCCACCCTAGGTTTCTACACTGACATGGAAAATCGTACTACCCCACACCATACAAAGATTTGTTTAAATGTTTTATATGAGTGATTGATGAGATGGGAGAAGTGCCTTTTTGAAAACCTGTTTGTTGTAAGCAGTGTCATTAACAGCGATTGTGCCTCTAGAAGTTTGACGTTGCAGTCACTGAGAGATCCGGACGCAAACGCTCTGACGGCGGCTGCCGACTCTGACGAGCCCGCCTGTAGATGCACCACCACCGGACAACCAAGAGGACGCCTTCCTGAGCTCATCAGCTCTAGCTCATATGCAATGCAGCAACGCTCCGACCCCGACTTAAAATGTCTCATCGAGTACTTGGAAGGGAAGGCAAAGATTCGTCCCCCCCCCCCCCCGCCTTGTTCAAGCAAGGATTGTCTTCCCTGTGTGCACAGAATGATGTTCCAGTGGAGAACTTCCCAGCGAACAAAACAGCCTACCTCCTTGTTGTACATCCAAGTCTCCGCGAAGAAGTTCTGTACGCTTCCCACAACGAACCGACAGATGGACATCTCGGGTTTTCTCGCACCAACAACCGCATTCAGAAGTATCAGTGGTCTCGACTGCCTGCAGATGTCACACATTATCTGAAAACGTGCGTAGAGTTCCAGATACTAAAGGTCCCCTCCACCCGAAAAGTAAGGTTTCTGAGCCCTGTGAAAGCATTTCTCTCATGGCATTTCTAGCTGGGCGCCGGCGACCTGTTTGTTCTTTTGCCGAAGTCACCGATCTGGAAACAAGTTTATCATCATAGCGAACCGCTACGTCGAGGAAAAAGCCCTTCCGAAGGAAACAGCTGCAGAAGTTGACAAATTTTTCGTGGAGTCTATTCTTCGGCAACCCGGTGCCCGCGATGTGCTCATCACGGGCATAGGAGGGCCGAACCGACAGTAGCCATCCTGCGCTCCAGCCAAACAAGCCCGCGGATGAGAACAGCATTCTATGCGCAGACAAACGGACTGACAGAGCGCCTGAACAGAACCACCGGCAATATGCTGGTCATGTATGTCAATGCGGAACACAAGCCCTGGGATTTCACCGTGCCTCACAATGTCTTCGACTACAACACTGCAGTGCCGGAGCCTACCAAGATGACGCCTTTAGGCTCGTCCATAGAAGAGAGGCCAGGACCACGCCAGACACGTCGACGTCGTTGCCTAATTTGAAACCGCAGTAAACACCTGAAGACTTGCCCGATTACGGATCAATGACCTGGAGCTGACCAACGCCAGACGCTCCAACCTGCGGAAACGCAACGCGGAATGCAAGCCAGGAGACCGAGTTTCGGCTCGGACGCCCATATGCCGCCGCGTATTGAGTGAACAACGCTTGCTCCGCTACTCCCGTACAAGGTTCGACATCGGCTGGGTGAACTGCATGACGAAGTCGTCTGGGTGGAAATGACTGCATCACAGCGACACCGCATGCTACCAGAAGTTGTCCATGTCATCCGTCGAAAGGCTTAATATGTACGCTAAAGGACGCTGTGTTTTCGCTCTCAGCGTTTATTAGCACAGAGTCCGTTTTATTTCTCTCCACGTGGGCTACCTTCAAGACGAACCTCTCTGGAGTATTCGGTCGTCCTGCTTTTCGAAAGTTTCGGGCAGAGGAACTTTCCGCGAACGTTCGCAGCAGTCAGGCGAGACCTTTACTATTACCAGCTACATCGAAGGTGTGGTCAGTCTGTGCTCGCGCTTCAATGCCCAGATATCAGAGGCGGAAAAAAATTAAGCATAATCTGAAAGGTATCTAGAAGGACGCCTTTGAAATGCTGTTCTCCCAAAATATCAGCACCATTACAGAAGGTCTCTCTGCCGGAGTTACGAGGAGCTGCGGAAGTAGAGGCTCCTCGCTCGCTAGCCCGCCGCGACTGTCCAGTCGCTTGCCGGCTTTTCAGCTGCACTTTACAACTCGCCGCTCTCACAACAGCTGAAGGATTTCATAGGTGAGCAAGATGCCCGTCAACTCTCCCTTCTGCCATCGCACTCCGGGCCGCCTCCATACATGGCGTCCGACCTTTGCCATGTCATCACCGAACATGTTGCTGAAGCCCTTCCGCAGTCCCCGCCGGCTTCATCAGCACCTCAGCCCACTCCTGTCACTGCCCTACTGACCTACGCTGAAGCCGTTGCATGGCCGAGGCCACCTGACTGTCTACTGCTCGTGCTACGCTACGCATTAAGGTCCTGTGTGTCATGTCCCTGAAGCAACTAGTCCTTTTTTTATGACCGTTACCACCAATCGGATATCCCTGGCGTACAGGTGACTATCGCCCCATATGTTATTCTTCCGGATTACCTGGCCATACGACCCTGCTCTGTCGTCGTTCCGTGCCAATTTCCGCAGTCCCTCTCCAAGTTGCCGGCTACTGGACTCCTCAAACTCAATATTCAGCGACACCCTAGCTACCCCAGAGCAGTCCTCATTTGCCTGATCACTCCGCTTTCTCCAACCAGCGCTCACCATCCCCTCGTCGGCGCTCCCTCTCTCTTATGCGCCGATTCCCCATCACAGTCGTCATCATCATCATCAGCCTGACTACGCCCACTGCAGGGCAAAAGCCTCTCGCATGTCTCTCCAATTAACCCTCTCCTTTGCGAGTTGTGGCCATCGTATCCCCTCAAACTTCTTAATCTCATCCGTCCACCTAACTTTCTGCCGCCCCCCCCCCTACGTTTGCCTTCTCTTGAAATCCACTCCGTTGCCCTTAAGGACCACCGGTTATCTTGCCTTGGCATTACATGCCCGGCCCAATCCCATTTCTTCCTCTTGATTTCGACTAGAATGTCCTTAACCCGCGTTTGTTCCCTCACCCACTCCTCCGACTCCGATCTTTTTACGTTACAGCTATCATTTTTCTTTCCATAGCTCACTCTGTTGTCCTTAACTTAAGCTTAACCCTCTTTGCTAGCCTCCACGTTTCTGCCCCATAGGTGTGTGCCGGTAAGATGCAGCTGTTGTAGACTTTTCTGTAGAGGGATATTGGCAAACTGCCATTCATGATCTGAGAGAACCTGGTATATGCGCTCCACCTCATACATATTCTTATAGTTATTTCCCTCTCATGGTCCGGATCAGCGGTCCCTATTTGCCCTAAGTAGACATGTTCCCTTACTACGAGTACTTCCAGCACCTCGCTACCAACTGCGAACTGCTGTTCCCTTCCTAGACTGTAGAAAAATACTTTGGTTTTCTGCATGTTAATTTTTAGCCCCACCGTTCTGCTCTGCTCGTCTAACTCGTTGATCATGGTTTGTAGTTCAAGTCCTTAGTGACTTGGGGCGGCAATGTCATCAGTAAATCGCTAATTACTTAGGTATTCTCCATTAACTGTTATCGCAAAACTTTTCCCATTTCAGGCCTCGGATTACTTTATGCAAACAGGTGGGGAAAGCATTGGCGAGATGGTGTCTATCGGCCGGACACCTGCCTTTATTTGAATTTTATTGCTGACTTTATGGAGTACTGTGATAGCTGTGCAATCGTTATAAGTATCTGCCAATATTTTCACATAGAACTCTTCTACATCCTGACTCCGCAATGCATGCATGACAGCCCACGTTTCCACTTAGTCCACAGCTTTCTCGTAATCAATAAAGGTTATATATAAAGGTTGGTTATAATCTCAGCATTTCTCTATCACCTGCTTGATAGCGGGTATATGGTCTATTGTCGAGTATCCTTTACCAAAGCCTGCGTGATCATTTGGTTGATTGAAGTCTAGAGTTGTCCTGACTATTACCGATTACCTTACTAAATACCTAGTAGGCGGCGGAAAGTAAGCTAATCAGTCTGTAATTCTTGAAGTCCTTGATGTCTCCTTTCTTATGAATTCAGATAATGTTAGCGTTCTTCCAAGCAGGTGGTATGGTCGAGGTCACAAGGCATTGCGTGTACAGAGTGGCAAGTTTTTCTAGCAGAATCTCTACTCCGTCCCTCAAGAAATCTCCTGTTATCTTATCCTCACCAGCTGATTTCTCCTTTGCATTGATCCTATGGCTTTTTTTACTTCCTCCTTCGTTACTGGCGGGATGTGCCATTGTTGTGCTCGACTGCATCTCTTAGTAACGTTGTTATTACATTGGCTACTGTATAGATTTGTGTAAAACTCTTCGGCTACTTTAACTATCTTATTCATTGTGACCCAACCTCGCTTAGGGCGTGGGAGGGGGGGGGGGGGGTAAGGGCCTCGGACTCAAAGGAAATGCCCTCGACTCAGCGTGGCAAGCTCAGAGGAGACCATCTAGAGAGTTACAAGAGGTTCTTTGTCGTTTGCTGCCCAGCTTTCGCCAGTCGCAAGCCAGAGATCTGGTCGGAGCCAAAGGATCACAAAAAAAAACACTTTATACAGCAGTGAGACGATACTGAGTATTTCACAATCACTAGTACAAACACACAAACTGATTAACAAAACAATTCAACTCGTGCAAAGTAAGACTCGAGAGAGATTACAATTCAAGTGGGATATTGCACCTAAAGTGTGCTAACACAGGAGAGAGGCAAACAAACAAAACACAATTTGTTCACGGGGCACTGCGAGTCCGAAGTCCAGACGTTGAGGACGATGCCGTCCTCCAGACTGGCATGCGCTGCTTCGTTGGTCCGTGGCTGGGCGAGTGGTCTGGTACCGGATGTTGAGCGGGTGCGCTTCACTAAAACTTAAACGGCGGCTCGGGCTAAACTGACATTGAATAGGTTGGGGCAACCGAAAAAGAAATAAAAATAATAGGCCCCTGCCTGCACCGTTTACACACAACAGGCTTAACCCAATTGAAAAATAAAAGAGGAGGCCCGTAGGCAAGTTGTAATTTGACCACCCGTGGGTGGAAAAATAAAATATTAGGGAAAATGCTACATTAGCGACCCACAGCCGAAAGAGCGGGCCCGGGGAGGCTCCCCTGACCTCCCCTGGGAAGTAGCGGAAAGGGAAATGGGACGTGGGAAGGGAATGGGGACAGCGAGTTTTTTGCTCTGATCCTTCAATTATCTCGACTCCATTACTGGCCCGCCTGGCCAGGACAGGGAGAGCATCGAGATTGCCCAATGGTGCGGCCCCAATGCGGTCATCGCTCTTCTCATATAGGCCTGGTGCGCGTCTGTTTGTTATACGCGCCAAAGTAGGCGTGGACATACACATAGTATCGGCCGTGCAGTCTCCTTCTCGCACCGGGCGCGCGTCCCTGATTTGTGAAACGCCGGGAGCGGCTGTCAAGAGCTTCCAGAAAGTTCTGTCATGGCTCCGCCGCCGTTGACGCGCCAGTGAAGAGGGGGAGGGCATCTGTTAGCGCACGCAAGGCTACGCCCTCTCCGGCAACATCGTGTAGGAACGGCTCGGATATTTTAGAACAATTGACGGCAGTCATCCCGCGCCGCGCCGGCGAGCAGTGGGGGAGAGGGCAGCCACTAACACAAGGCTAGTAACTCTCCGGGGTTCCCTTCACCCCCCGCTTTACAACGCGGCGCTGGCGAGATGCGTCCGCGTGGCGCTGGTTTTATTTTTTTTTAATTGTTCCGCCAATTTTTGTGACATCCATATTGATAATGACATTGCCCTCTTTCTCTCCTAGCACATGCATCTGGTTTTACCGATGCCTAGTTTACTGTTCACTGCTTTTAGGCTACTTCAGTTCCTTAGAGTATGCCCGATTTGCTCCATGTTACACTTCCTTTTGTCGGCTCTATTCGTTTCTGCGTTGATTGATGCCGCCTCAATAACATCACACAGAAAGACGCTTACCTTTTCCCGCGTATTGATGACGCTCTGGACTGTCTCAGAGAGCTCAACTCTTCTCTTCTCTCGGTTTGCACTTTGGGCACTGGCAGGACCCCATGGGAGCCGGGGATAGTCCAAAAACCGCCTTTGTGACCAATGACAACGCGTATGAATTTAACGTCTTGCCTTTTAGCCACTGTTATGCTCCTGCTACTTTTGAGCGCATGATGAACACACTTTGCGCGGCTTGAAGTGGAAGCCGTGCTTGTGCTATCTGCACGAAGCCGTGGTCGTTTCGCCTGACTTCGAGACTAATCTGTCACGGCTCACGCACGTATTGACCTGTCTTACGGATACCGGCCTGCAGCTCGTGTCTCTTGCTGTTCCTTTGTGTGGTTTGTTCCCTTGTTTTTTTGTTCCCTAGAACGTAGCGCTGCCCAGTCTCAGCCTGCAGCTCAGCTTGTAAAAGTACCGCTTTGCTGCTTGCGAATTAACCATTTTACGCCATGCTGTGACAAACGAGGGCATCCGTCCCGAACATGCTAAACTTCATGCTGTGTCTGCTTTTCCCAAACGTACTTCCATGAAGTAACAGCGCCGCTTCCAAGGCCTCTGTTCCTATTTTGGACATTTTATTTTTACCCTTTAACTCCCCTTCTTGGCAGCAGCGTAGATTTCTCGAATTGGTCGCCAGCATGCGACGATGCCTAGAACACCTTGCGCTTTGTCTCACAGCTCCAGCCATGCTGCGCCACTTTGACCCGCAAGCACCAACCGAAGTACACACGGACGCCAGTTGTATTGGCCCCGGTGATGTGCTCGCTCACCGCGAATCTGGCTTCGAAGAATATATAGTTGCGTATGGCAGCCGCACCCTGACTAAAGCAGAGTCCAACTACTCCGTCACGAAAAAAGTGTGCTTGGTGATGATTTGGGCCCATGGAATGTTTCCCCTTATCTCTACGGGCGTCCTTTTGACGTCGGCACACACCACCATGCCCTTTGTTGGCTTTCTTCATTAAAAGATCCCTCCGGTCGCCTGGCTCGATGGGCTTTCCACCTTCAAAGCAGCGTAAGGATCAATGGATTGCCTCTCTTCTAAGCTTTCTCTCCGCTTCATCTACGGTTCGGCATCCCGGGCCCTTCACCGCCAAGCATCACATTTATTGTAAGTGATAACCCCCACTTCTTCGCAGCAGTGACGGCACCGTGAGCACATCGCGCTTTGCTTACGTCGCTCCCTGTCTACTTACAGCACATCTGTATCTTCACCGAGGATCACTACCGACGTCCGTGCAGCTGACGCGAAGCCCAGTCGCTGCTTTGGCGCAGGCTGACAAAGCAGCCTGCGCCAGGTGCCGGTTACGCCTACAATCTGCGCCTGCGCCCTGGTCTCCTTCACCAGCGCCTCGACCGGCTTCTTAACCGTATATAAAGGCCCTCCGCGCTCGGCCCCACTTCTTGGCAGCAGTGACGGCACCGTGAGCACATCGCCCTTTTCTTACGTCGCTCCCTGTCTACTTACAGGTTAGTTTTATCGTATTCTTTTTACACATTCTTGTTACGCTTTGTTGCCGTCACTGCTGCCACTTTGAAGCCGCACTGGTTTTCTTTGTCGCTTGTGCCAGTTGCCTATAGTGCCAGTTGCCTATAGTATTTTTTGCAATGGAAATGGAAAACTTCGAGAAGAGCTGAGACAATAGTTTAGAAAAGAGATTGCAGCTATGCGGAACTCGGTAGAACGCGACTTGCGCAACGACTCAAGAGAATTAACTAAAATTGTTGAACACTGCACCAATGGCTTTGATGATATGCTCGCTAGGGTTTCATCATTGCAACAGGAAAACAAGGCATTGAAATCCGAAAATGCTGCAATTTCATCCCAATGTGAGGAACTGAAGAAGCGATGTTCCGACCTTCAGCAACGACTAATAGGCCTGGAACAGTACTCTCGAAATAAAAACATTGAGATAAAGGGACTTCCATCCCAGGAAAATGAAAGCCTGCCAGACATGTGGCAAAAAATAGGCGAAATGATCGAAAAGCCAATACTGGAAAGCGATGTTGATGTTTGTCACCGTGTTCAAACGAAGAGCAAGACTAGCTCGAATGTGGTTGTCCAGATCAAAACACAAACTAAGCGTGACACTGTGCTGGCAAAGTCGAAAAAGACAAAGCTTGTAGCTGAAGACCTCGGTTACGATGGTTCGGGTACTGTCTATGTGAATGAGCACTTGTGTCCCCTGCTCAAGGAATTGCTGGGCATGGCAGTAGCTGGAAAGAACGAGCAGAAATGTAAATTTGTTTGGACGAAAAATGGGCACATTCTTGCTAGGAAAACAGTCATCGACGATTGTGCGTATGGCCTGCGAGCGAGACCTGGATAAGATAGCATAGATCTGGCGTTTTTTCTAATACCAAACAGTAAAATGATGCCCAAGATGTGCACAATAGTTTTGCCTTCTGACCTTTCTGCTGTGTCTGCTCAGAAAAAGAATGCTGTATCCTAAACAAGGGTGACACTAAACTTCTGTTTCAATGTAATAATGATTACATACACATGGTATGAAAGCAGTAATGAAACTTTGGGCTTGCCCGGTTAACACACATGTGTAGAACCGTACTGGTAAACGAGGCGGTGGTGTCCTGATAGCTACCGAACAAACTTACAAATGCACCATTCTTAGACTTTTCTATAACCCATGAGGACTACGAAATACTATCGTTGCCAAGCGGCAGTAGTGTCTTCTCCGTTATATACCGGCCTCCTAAAGGCAGCGTTTCTAATTTCATCGGCTTCATCGGCTTTCTTGATGAATATCTGCAATGGATTACAGAAAACAGGCTTAATCTAGTTTTAGGCGGTGATATTAACACAGACTTTTTATCCCAATCTGCAAATAAACGTGAGGTCGACTACGTATTGCACAGCAACGGATTTGTAAATGTTATAAATAAACCTACACGGCCGAAGGCAGCGACCGCCATTGACGTCTTCATTAGTAACTGTTTAGTTGACTGTCTTCAATCCGGAGTCATTAATGCCCCGATAAGTGACCATCTACCCATATTCATGTTTGTAGATTCCTTAACTCCACCAAAACAACGCGTTTCCTGTGGTACAATATCGGCGTATACACCAGACCACATTAAATTCCTTTCGGGCAGCACTTGCAGGCGTGGACTGGCATCATGTGATCGGCAAAAATGATCCAGAGGACGCATAGGGTGCCTTTATTACTGCATTTAAGTGTATCTATGTTCAAAGTTTTCCACTTGAGACTCATAAAAAACCCCGCAAGGCCCGCAAGCCCTGGATAACAAAAGAATGCCTTCAAATGATAAAACAAAAAACGAATCTTTACAACTGCTTTATCAAAAGCCGTTCCCTTGACGACCTAGCGCGCTTTAAGGTGTACCGAAAAAAAAGCCACTTCCTTTCTTCGCCAAGCAAATCAAGAGTATATGGAAAAACTATTTAATCCAGACGTAATTAAAAGAAGTGACGTTGTATGGAAAACAATAAATGAAGTTTTGAACCGAGGTGGACATGCCAACGGCATACTTGAGGTCTTGGTAGATAACACACCAATGAGTGGGAAACTTTTGGCATAAAAATTTAATGATTTCTTCGTGTCACTGGTAAATGGCAGCCAAGGCCCCAATACTACGAAATGCCTTGACCCGCGGGTGTCTTCCACGGCATTCTTGATGCCAACGGACGCAAATGAAATTAAAACCTGTCTCTTGACTCTCCGCAATAGTAGGTCACGAGACGTAGACGACCTTGAACTCCAACCAATAAAATATGTAGCCGATGTAATTAGCCCAGTTTTAGAGCACATTTTTAATTGTTGCCTCGAACATGCAGTGTTTCCCCGACAATTGCAGATTGCTAAAGTAACTGTTGTTCATAAGGGTGGAGACAAAAACGATATGTCAAATTATCGCCCAATTTCTATCCTCCCCATTTTCTCGAAGTGTTTTGAAAAAACACTATACAAGCGAATGTGCAGTTCTACGAGAAATGTAAAATAATAACACTTAGACAGCACGGCTTCAGAAAAAACTTTTCAACAGAAACTGCGCTTCTAATCCAGAAAGAACTAATTTTAGAGTCCTTTGAACAAAAACTTTTCACTCTCGGCATTTTTATCGACTTTTCGAAAGCGTTTGATCGCATCAATCACAACACAATGTTGCCGAAACTCGAGCACTATGGTTTTCGCGGAAAATTTCATCAAATAATCAGATCTTACCTTAGTTGCCGTGTCCAACAAGTAATGGTAAACAACGAGTCATCAAATTTTAAACATCTGTTTTCTTGCGTGCCGCAAGGCAGTATTTTAGGGCCGCTGCTTTTCCTCCTGTATGTTAACGTACGCTTAAAACACTGCTACACAGTGCACCATCGGCTTCTCTTCATTTTTCTGCTGTATTGCCGGCATCCAACCGCTCTAATCGACACAGTTCGCTGCCGCCCTTCCGCGTCTGAATGTACAACTGTCTCCCCAGCACGCCGAACACTGCCGCCAGATGGAACGGTTGCTCACTACAGACACGCAGGGGCGCCACAAACATAGCCGTTACGAAGATCAGCTTGCACCAACCTTCCCACCCGGTTCCCTGGCGTGGCTGTGGATACCTTCCAGCACTCCCGTCCTCTCCAACAAACCTATTTCCAAATATAAAGGGCCCCCCACCGCGTTTTGGAGCTGGCATGCACAGCTAAGTACATCACTAAGCCATTCACGCCCTCTGCCGATCTCCGCCGCTGTGGCCGCGAGACTGTGCATTTCAACGCATCAAGCCGTTCTACGACCTGCTTGTATTGTAGGCACCATGAGTCGCCAGGATGTCATCTTTTCCAATTATACAACCTTAGGAATATGCTGATAAGAAAACTTCTAATGATAATTATAGGATATTTCATGCTAAGAAATTCTAAAGTTCATTGGCATGAGGGAAGAAGCTATACTTAAATAAGTTAGCTCAGACATAAAGGGGCTAAATATTTTGGACATGGTGGCTCCTTGAGGATGGCGGTTTATAAAATGCGAGATAACTATCTAGCGAAGGAAAACGAGGTGAATTCAGAAAAGTGTACATGAATTTGAGAAATTATGGAGGCGACCTGCTGCAAAAGAGCTTGGTGATGCAAGAAGCGACCAGACTTATCTCCATTGATCGCATCCAGGCGGAGGTGATTGTACGTTCTTCCAAGATGTTGTAGTAAGTTTGCGCGCGTACTTCGAAAGTTCGCTATCAGCGTTAAATTCAGTGGAGCTGAGCTGAGATCGTAAGGCATTCGGTTCGACAACCACCGAGCACTCTTGTTGCTTCGCAGCCGCCTAGTGATTGAGAAAGGCATATTGACGGGCTGGTTGGTATTGCATCTTGAAACTTGGAAAAAACCTCTTTGGCGCCTGTCCGTTGTCTTCTAGCCTGTTTTGTCCTTGCGAAATCATTTGCGCCTAGGCGCTTTTTTCCAAGTTTCAAGAGTGATTGAAGTCTTTGTGAGCGCAAGTCAGCCTAACAAAGATTTTCATTTGGAAGCCATAATCGCTGTCTTCCTTCACGCTGGACTGGCGTCACCAACACGTGAAAGTATAGTGATCACTATTCTCAGCACTCAAAGTGCGTCTCCTCGCAAGCCATTTGTCTCTTTGTTCCTGGCGGGCAAAACGACGGATGATGCCGGGTGTTATGCTTTGTTTCGACAGCAGCCTGTGAATAGCTAGGACGTCTTGCGTCGCGAGGCGTTCGAGACTCACAGTTGCACCAACTTCCATTATTTTATCGGGAATATATTCAGCTTCAGGGATGCCAAGAATTTCTAAGTGAAGCTTCCGGCCTCGTCCTTCAAGGTCCTTCAGTCAAGCTTTTAGTTGTGAGACTTCATTCGACTCACTTTTGGTTACCAATGCTTACCCTTTCTTTCAGCAACTTTGTTCCTTTCTCTTCTGCATCAAGTCGGGTAACAAACTTGTCGAATTTAGCTGAGCGCAACTCAGTCCAGCTCTGAATAGAATCGCAACTAATCCACCTCTGTCCCGCCCTCATCCTTACGAATACAATAATTCTTCTGCAAATCTATAGCCTAACCCACTCAACGACAATATTTAGGAACACCTGGTGGAGCGTCAAGCACCTAGCAATAGTAAAGTGCGCAGCTTATAAAAGAGGCACCGTATCAGGAAATATAGAAACGTGTTCATAACGTGACCACGTGGTTCAGTTCTCTTTTTGAAGCTCTCAGAAGCAAGAATTGATTATCTTGGGCACATCAACAAACTTTTCGAGTTGACACACAAAGAGTTTGTAGTTTTGTGGTTGATGCTATTCGTCTGGCAAGTGATGTCTCACCCAGGAATTTCTCCTTTATGATTGTGAAAGGCTTCGCTATAAGTCAACGCATAAGACGTGACACCATTGCTACTCCCTGTAGCTTCGCGATGTTTCTAAATACAATGCTTTTGGAACCATAGTCTGGAGTGGCACCGAATCTTTGGAACTGTGTGCCTCGGAAATCACATTTATGCCGGGTGTGTAATAGAGAAATAGTATGACAATGTCAGCGATGCATTTTGACAAAGATTTTATTTTTAACCGCGCTCACAGAGAAGATGCACGAACAAGTGTAGTTCTCTTACGGCCGTTTTCAAAGGACGCACCGCTGTTGCTTTGTCTTTTTCAGCCTGAAATAGAAAACCGCAGGCTCGTTAATTTTGATTGCGCCGCCCCAAACTAGATAGCGAAAATGGTGGTTAACATAACATTCAACCCTACATTATCGTTTCAAATATCCAGTAAAATTAACATGAATTAAAATATTACATTGGGCTGGAATGTTGGAGGTGCAACGCCGCTTTTAAAAACTTCTCTCGCTTCTGTCCGTCAGAAAAATTTTTTTACTTAGAGTTAAGATGATGATTATGTTCATCTACGCAGGGCATAGTTTATTCGTAGGTCAAAAAAGCTGTGGGTCAAATAAGGAAAGATACACAGATTGAGGGCCCTTTCTTGATTCAGCGGATGGTGGTGAATGGCCACTCTTAGTTGGTGGAGCCATTTTTCTCGTTAATTCCGATAACAAAGCGATAAGTCTATTAAATATGTGCAGGGTTCCCAGAACCTTATAACTTTCTCAGAAGGACAAGCGACTCCTGGCCGCATGAAACAGAGCAATAACCGTAGTCATGCCCTTAGTTGCCCTTCAACCGGAGCGATTATCTTAGGGTAAAACATGCGCCTCGCATACGGGAGATGCTGGGTTCGATCCCTCTTGCCAGCGAGTACCCAAGTATTTTCTAATAAATACGAGATTTCCCCTGGCCTGGTGCTCGACTTTTCTGGGCTGAGATGCTTGGGAAAAGGGTTTTGGACCAATGAG
Source organism: Amblyomma mixtum (assembly GCF_055824585.1). Classification (NCBI taxonomy): domain Eukaryota; kingdom Metazoa; phylum Arthropoda; class Arachnida; order Ixodida; family Ixodidae; genus Amblyomma; species Amblyomma mixtum. The sequence goes on along the minus strand of NC_143021.1, from coordinate 152,175,936 downwards.
TTGTGCTGACGGGCCAGTGATTTGTTCCGCCGGCAACCAACGCTAAATCCTCCCCGTGCGGTAAAAGTCCCCTTGAGGCCTTTATCGTTTAGTAATTAAGCAAGGTAGTAAAGTTGCATAATCCATATGCTACACAAACAGCAAGCGATCAGTTTCAGGTGAGAGAGAGAGAGACTCTTTAATGAAAAAACAGAGAATTTAGAGTGTCAGCTGCTGGCACTGAATCTTTATGTATTGCATTTAGCGGGAAGCCGCGCAGCTAGGCGGAATCGTTGAAAGTGTGGTGGCAGTTGTTGTAGCCCATTCCGAATCCGCAACCGAAGGCGAACACGACGGGCAATGGGCGCCTTTTGAACACTATCAGAGAAAACAGGGCACCGAGACAAAAGGCAGTACCAACTTTGGTTAACGCGCCGGCTACGCACTCATCCAACTTTTCGCACAGAACGTCCTCCGACCCTGTCGCCAGGAATAACGCCACAGTTGAAATTCAATGTAATAACAAAATCTATCATCAGTGTGCAAAAAACTCGCACGAGCTCAAGCGTCAAAAGATTTCGAAGTCAGCCATGGAAACGAAACAAGGAATGTGCACGAAGATCGGTGGGGGAACATCGCCATGTTTGAAAAAGTTGTTGAAGTCCGTACTGTAATAGGGACTGTGAACTCAATGGAGTAAGCTTTTTTTCTTCATGTAGAATCACCTGCTCTTGATGTGCCCACAATTTCGGTAATAGCGGTCAACACTGCCCTAAATAATGGAACCTGTTTTTTGAATCAAACTGTAGCCAACATACCACACTGCGTAGTGAACTCGCGCATGAACTGCAACCTATAAGTGGCGCATTTTCCTACTTAAGCTAAGTCAACTTTACAACGTTTGAGAACCCAATTTCAGCACTTTGCTTTCTGAATCCCGATGACAAAAATCAAATTTCTTTTGCGTTGCCATGGCTAGTGCTGACGTTTACAGAGCCTAGTACCAATACGACGATTTTTATATTTTATTGGTACCGAATGCACGATAACGACGTGATAAGGTCTTTTACAATTTTTCCTTGCTACAGAAAGACTGAGCGGTGACGTCTTACAGTAATTTTCATTATTCCCCCGTACTATGGTGTCTCTACTTTTACAGGAATCAACGTGTAAAGAGCTTTGAGGAATGATAACGTTATTACTTACTGAAACTAAGGAATAGGAGCCAATTTACTTTCAAATCAGTTATGAAACTGTCGACGTCCATGAGGAACAAAAATCGTCCAGATAGAAATTTTGCAGGTACTCATTTCTACGATAGCTACATAAAACTAACCGCAAATTCGGACCTGTAGTCGTCATCAGAGACTACGAAAATCGACAATGACGAATCACACTCGTGCGGCTCGTTACTGCGGTATTGCGATATTTGCTCGATATTGCCAAAGAGGAACTACTGCTGCCAATTGCATAACTGGATATTTTCAAACCTAGAGGACAGTAGTTGATCAAGAAAAACGCGTTTCATGCCTTCTCGAGCCTGCTTTAAGCCTGCCAACGCTCAATCCATACTGCCGTCACTATGAAGAATGCCAGTAGCGGCGATGACCGGAGAAAAACGCGCTATTTCTTGGAGCAGTTCAAACAACAGCGTTCCTGGTGGTGTAGAATCCTGTATTTCTTTGCGACAGTGACTCAGACATCCCCTAAAGGCTATTTCAGATGACGGCCAGAGCAACGGCAACGACGACGATTGTGACGCGGTGGTTAGCGCACGTTAACTACTAATATTGAAACCTTGCTTGCGTTTGGACGAAGCAAATTCAGGCAATTCCCAGTGTGCTACTTCGTACCGAATAAAGTAAATACGGCGAATTTTTGCACGTGCTAACTTCTTAGTATGTATGACATGCACTAACAGAAGTCGCCCTCGAAAGCAGCTTTTTACTTGTAAAATTTTCGCGTTAATTCTATTGAAACATCAGTGAAGTAATATACAATCTCAGTATGTATTAAATGTAAAAACTTGTGATAATAAGTAAATTTGGCAGTTGTATGTTTTATTGAACTATTTTGGTTGTTAGAGTTAAAAATGAAAAACTTGGAGTGAAATTGGTCACCACACATCACAATCCCCGATGTCACAAACAATCGTGCTTTTTTTTTTCCCGCGCAACAAGAACTGACAAGGAGTACTGCATCGAGCCCCGACGCATTGGGAGTGCTATATGTCCACACTGCAAAGTGTGCCTACTGCTGTTATCGGACGCTCATTAAGACAGCCTCATCAACACAACGTCGTGTTCTGAAACCAAGAAAACATGATAGCAATCTTCTTAAGCAAACATTGCCGGCCAACGCTCTCTGCCACAGAGAAAGTCTATCACAAAGCTTTATCACACGCGCACAGTATAGTTTTGTCAACTAAAGCGCTTTCTGCAAATTTAAGCAAAGATCGCCATGGTTCCAGTTTATCGGAGTTTTGAAGCAAGAGCAGGGGTAAAGTACTCACTACAGATAAGTGCGTTCCAACTGCTCAGTCAACTTTGACGTGCAATGCACACGGTTAGTCAAATAAATTTTAAGAAGTCAAAATTTTTACGCACAATTAATTAGCAGTGATTGCTATTCAAGGTAGGCCCTATTGCTATTAAAGCTGTGCACAGAAAGCTTCCGAGGCGTCTTTCTGTACATTACAAGATGCCGACACCGTACTGCGGCCTGGCAGATGACTTTCGTGTCCAGAAGCTATAAATTGACTCCATCCAAGTTTTTTAGGAGACAGTGCTCTAGAGATTGTCGCCTTTGTTCTTATCTTAATATGATGGGCCTTGAAACAGGCAGCGTTTAAATACTGAAGGCACTAGGGGAGGGGAGGGGAAGCTTTCACTACGGCGTTTATTTGTTTTTGCTGAGGGGGACGAACACGCCAAATGCCACTATAAGCCATCGAAGCACGGCGATTTATACTCTACAATGAAACAACTGAAGTCCAGGATACTGGGTAATGATTAGAGTAAGCATGCTTGCAGTCGAGAACTATTCTACCGAATCCACTTGCGACCAGTCAGAAGAGATCTTACTCAAATCGCTGAGGTAAACAAACAGCGAGATCACCAAGATAGAAAAACGTCTTTGATTATTATCTCTCGCATGATTGGTCGCTGCTGAGTAGATGACCTTCAATAAAAGTCGGGAGGTGTTTAAGTTAAACTGCAATATATAATTAAGTGTGGTTGTGATATAGTTTTCACGACTCACCGCGCACACACTGCCTGTGGCAGCTCCCGTAGGACAGGAAGTTGTTCCGTCCGACCCCGCATCCGTAGAAGGGAAACCAGTAGCACCGGTTAGTATTTGGATGGTAGAAAAAGCGATATGATGGGCGTGCCTGGGGGCAGGGGTATCCTTGGGTAGGATACTCACTGCAGCGGCCGCCAGCCCGCGCAGTGAAGTGCGAGACAGCTGACCCTGAAAATGATGGTGGTCATTACTGCCGTTGCAGACGTCACAATCGAGTTTCTTACTAGCAGACAGTCGTGCGCGTTTTAGCAAGGAAACATTTATCACATTTGCGCCCTAAGGGGAGCGCGAACTATTAAAGATGAGGTAGCATGGTCGTGCGCCGGAGAGGGAATGAAGGAGGTCGGAGACGAGGATGCGGGAAAAGACATGAAGAGAAGACTTTATGCAACAAAATGTACACTATTTACAAGTGAGCTCGGTAATGAGACGCTCACTGCTAAACGCTGCATGAGGACAGCTCATGAGGAGACCATTAGATGAAAAAGAGCCCCGATGAAAAAGCCCCTCGGCCGCACCGCTGCCGAGGCTTTAAAGAGTTCCCTTTCCCTCGGTTCCCTAGATGGGGGCCGAGCCTGCCGAGGAAGGAAGTTCTCTCTTGCACCAATCACAAACACACACACACTCCCGAGGGATCACACCACCGTCACGCGCGGGGAGAGGGAGAACGATGCCATCCACGTAGACCAGACGCCGGAATGTCCATGAGCGGCGTTCCCGCGCCTTTCATGCGTTCGAACGTGCGTTAGCACTCGGTGTAGGGGAAACGCTCGCTCAACCGGGCAGACGGACGCGGCTTCCGTGGCAATCCAGGCGCTCACCCAACGCGCATCTCAGGGTTAGTCGGCGTTCCGCTGCAGCCATGCCGTTTCCTTCCGCACGATGAAGGCGAAACATAACAGACTGCCCCGCCGGGGGAAGGAGATCCCGATGGACAGGGAACAGCATCCACTGTCCGGAGGGATGTCGCTTGAGGCTGGTCTCAACCGGAGTCGGTTGTCTCTCAGCGGTTCTGGACCTCAGCGCACCCCGAAGGCTTCCTTTGCACGTGCAAGTTCACAAAGGGCACTGCAAAGTGACTCGTGCTCCGTTAGCGTTAGAACCTCGCCGAAAACCCAACCGCTCAGTCAGCAAGCACGACACAATCCCCACTAAGCAATACCAGGCTCTTTCCCTCTTACAAAGCCAATTAATCCCCGGGAGCGGTCCAGCAGCATTCAGAAAATTCCCACAAATCGGCACATTACACCACAAAGCGTATCTCAATTTAAAACAAACAAAACCAATAGGTTCAAAATCCTATATCAGGAGAAAAACACCAGCAAACTGCAACTATGATGCTGACTCTTGCCTTAGGGACCTCAACTTAAGCTATCGGCATTACCTTTGAGACTCCCCTTTTTGTGATATATATTCCGATTCGTAATGGCCACCACAATTACGAACGCGCTTGTTTCCCCTTCATTCTGCATGGCAGGATACTGCCGTCACCTAGCATAACCATGCAAAGCTTAGCTCAACATCGAAGCCAAAGTCACATTAATTTTCCTAATGCCATAAAATCGACTCCAGGCGCTTATGCTAGTGGCCTACAATGGCCCGTCTGGCTAGCACTTCGCGTTTTTGCGGACGCTGCTACATATGGGCACCACTAGTGCATGTTTCAAAACAATCATCAAAAGAAACGCTTCCAATGTAAACAACGCGTCTGAAACCTATTCCTGCTCCAAACTTTTTTCTGCACTTTTTCTCTGCAAAAATTTTTTTCTGTAGGAATGGCTCAAAAAAGAAAACTCAAACAGCAGAGACATCCTCGGAATCCGCTGCTAACGAGCAGCGCCGCGGCTCAAAGGGGTTGCCTATTCTTCAACCGCGCCGTGCGCGGACGCACACCAACAGTGGCTTTAGCAGCCGACAATTCACAACAATCGAAGGGCTTAACTCCACTTCGACACCTGCGAGCCCCAGACGCCACGCGACATTGATTTGTTCCGCACCCCGGCCGCGCGTCTTCAACACCTGAGTAGCGGCTGAACATTTGAATGCGAGGTGATGACGGTCGCGTATGAAAGAAACGCCTATGAGAACTCCTTTCTCGATTCAACAGTGTCCTTCGACTGGAACGCGTTCTGCGGCGTTCTTCCATGCGGTAGATTGGCGTCCTCTGCGACCCGCTGCGAGGTTCACGCGTCCTGCAAGAAGTACCGCAGGGTCGCCACAACGGGTCTGGTGGCTTTCGTTTTTTCTGAACGCGCCCAGTCAGCCTGACCCTTTTTCGGCGCCTGTCGCGTTTGGAGTACCGTGATGACAGCCACGGACGATTACGCTGCTGGCCGGCTTTTAACTTTACAATGTCCTCGGGGCCCGTACTTCGTCCGTTCTCTCGAGAGCACCCCTCGTCTTGGCTCTCCTTGCGAGTGGTCGCCTTCCTAAAACTGCCTTCGCAGAACGGCCCTGCGTGCCTCCCTTTCTCGCGGTACCCTCAACCTTCTCATCAGCTTTATGACTCAGCAGCGAGCCGCCTTTTCTACTAGAATTAGAACTATCGGCTCGCTCTTTCGATGAGTCACTGCGTGTCGCAGGACTTAAGTGTCCCGACTGCCCTTTACTTTCAGCTGGGCATAACAACTTTCTCAACTGAAGCTTGCTAATCGATCCTACTACCCTAACGCTCTTGCCCGGAACTTGAACTATGCGACGCTGTTCGGCTAACGTAGCGTTATTGTCCTGGGTACTACCTTTTCGATCGCAGCAATCAGCCTCCTTCCCTGAGAGTGCATGCTTCTCTGGGCTCAAAACCAACGCATTGCCCGTTTCCTTATTCCTAGCAGTGCCTACATTATCTCCCGAGCCCTCATGGCTTGCGGATCTGCACTTTTCCTCAATGCTAGCCTTAGTGCCTACATTATCCCCCGAGCCCTCACGGCTTGCGGATCTGCACTCTTCCTCATTGCTAGCCTTAGTTCCTACATTATCCCCCGAGCCCTCACGGCTTGCGGATCTGCACTGTTCGCTACCTTCTTGACCGAAATCATCGGCCCTCGCTGCCAAAGTGGCCTTTTTTTCCAGGACCAAACCTGTCCTTTGCCGCCACTTCTGAACAGCACTCGTGTCATCCGGCGACTCAGCGGAGCTCCTAACTCGGTCCCTGACACTCTCGCAGCGTAGCTTACCACCGTCAATTTGGCTTTCGAAATCTGCCTCCGTGGGAATTCGAAAGTATCGGAAAAGTGCACTTTTAGCTATCGGATAGTTGTGGGCATCCTCGTCAGACAACCGCGCTAATACATTGGCGGCTTCACACGGTAAAGTTCCCATCAACACAATTGGCCAATCATCCTGATCTAGCTGCTACTCCATGCAAATTCTCCCAAAATTTTCTAGGAAAATTCTGAAATTTTCGCCTTTTCTCAAAAAACTTAAGCGAGATCGCGCTCTCATTCCTCTCATCGCGTTAAGTTCACGCGTGAGCTCCCGCATCTCTCTTTCGTATTCCTGTTCCCGCAGCTTTCTTTCCCGTTCCTGTTCCCTCTGCTCTGTTACGCGTTCCTGTTCCCGCAGCTCTCTCTCCTCAATGGTCTCGAGCCATTCCAAAAGCTCGTCATCTTCAGCCTCTAACGCAAGAATAGCCTTCAGCAGTTCTGGTTTTCTGAGATTGTCTGGGACATCCAGACCCAACTCTTTCGCAAGCTCCAGTAACTTCGGTTTGCGCAGCGTCTTCAAATCCATGGCTGCTCCGAGTGCTGCTTTCTCTACTGCCCGCTATTGTCTTGCCGCACTAACCGGGCAGCAACGACAACCCCAATTACCAACTCTGTTTCTGACACTAACAAAGCCTGGCAAAACTCAGCAGAAGAAAGTCCCGCACTCACCAAACCTCGCAGCCAAGAATCCAGCGCAGTCGTTCCGCCGCAGGCAACTAGTCATCACAAAGAGCTGTTGCACTGCCCCGACTCGCCGTTCTGCTGCTCAGCGTCCCGTTGACAAGATCTCTGCGCTGGCGTCCGTTGTTTCGCATCATACCGCTGCCAACCAGTTTGTTAAAGATGAGGTAGCATGGTCGTGCGCCGAAGAGGGAATGGAGGAGGTCGGAGACGAGGATGAGGGAAAAGTCATGGAGCGAAGACTTTATGCAATAAAATGTACACTATATACAAGTGAGCTCGGTAATGAGACGCTCACTGCTAAACGCTGCATGAGGACAGCTCATGAGGAGACCATTAGATGAAAAAGAGCCCCGATGAAAAAGCCCCTCGGCCGCACCGCTGCCGAGGCTTTAAAGAGTTCCCTTTCCCTCGGCTCCCTAGATGGGGGCCGGTCCTGCCGAGGAAGGAAGTTCTCTCTTGCACCAATCACAAACACACACACACTCCCGAGGGATCACACCACCGTCACGCGCTGGGATAGGGAGAACGATGCCATCCACGTAGCCCAGACGTCGGAATATTCATGAGCGGCGTTCCCGCGCATTTCATGCGTTCGAACGTGCGTTCGCACTCGGTGTAGGGGAAACGCTCGCTCAACCGGGCAGACGGACGTGGTGGTGGAAAACATTTATGTACAGGTATAATACAGGAGGTTATGCATGAGCTGACCCAGAGGGGGCCAGCCCTTACAAATGCTAGGTGGATGTCCCTAGTTCGGGACCCCAGTGGCATCGGCCGCCGCCCGGGCTCGCGCGACGAAGGCCCGTTGGGCCTGCAAGTCAGAGCAACCGAGCAGGGTCGCCTCCCTGTCCTCCCGGATTGGGTTGGGGTGATGGGGGATAGCAGGGTTGGAGTGGCAGGCCCAAAACCTGTGGTAGATGTCCGAAGACTTCTCCGCACAGTGCGGACAGCTGCCCGAGAAAGAAGGGTCGAAGTGTCTCAGAGCTGCCGGGCACAGCAGAGTATTAGTATACAGGTGGAGCAGAAGCCGCTCATCCGCCTTTGAGAGACCTTTACACGGTCGGGGATAAAGACCATGGCCAGATTGATAGAGTAAAACGATGTCTTTGAAAGTGTAAGCTGGAATAAATTCGAGTTCCTGATCGTCAGGGTCGGAGGGGAATGTCCGGTGAGAGAGCGCGCGGGCGGCGGCGTCAGCTGCCTCATTTCCCTCAAGGCCCATGTGAGCGGGAGCCCAAACGATACGCCGGTGCGCGGGGTCACCGGTGTAGACGCTGTTTTGGAGAATGCGGTAGGCTAGATACTGTACCCAGCACTGCTCGACATTCCGACATGCCCCTCGCGAGTCGGAAATAATTGTTTTTGCATTGGAATCAGATGCCGCCAACGCAATGGCGACCTCCTCCGCGTGTGTTATGTCACGGGCTCGCAAAGTAAGGTCATTCACTGTTTTGGATTGGTGGACGACTGCGGCTGTGTACCATCCCCCATAGTGGGGACCTGAGGCATCCACGTAGAATACGCCGGGTTTCGATCCATAGTGGCGGGCAAGGGCTTCCGCCCACGCCAGGCGTCGGCCATTATGGTCCTCACGGTTCATGTTCGCGGGAAGAGGGCGCACGTGGAGGGCGTATCTCCACTGGGATTGAATACGTACGCGCTCTTCCATGAGAGTGGTGTGTTGGATGTGTAGTCGGGCAAGGAGGCGGCGACCCGACGATGTCTTCGAGAGACCTGTGTATTGGTTAGTCAAGTGGGCTTCCCGGAGCTCCCGAAATGTGTTCACCTTGCCTAGCCCCAGGAGGCGCTTGTTGGAGGTGGTCACGGGGAGGCCTAGAGCCCGCTTAACAATTTTGCGGAGGATGACTTCGAGTGAATCCTCGTCTTGCTTCCGCAGGTGGAGGTATGCAGTCGAATATAGAATTCGACTGGTTACAAATGCATGCGCCAGCCGCAAGGCGTCCTTACATCGTAACCCCCCGCGCTTGTTAGAAACCCGGCGGACCAAGCGGCCCACCTGGTCCCCCACCTGACGGAGTTTGGCCAATGTTGTTTCTGACCGTCTGCCTTGATGTATAAAGAGCCCCAGTACCCGGACGTCGATATTTTCAGGGATTGGACCTGTCTCGGGAGGCAATGAAATTTTGGCTGCGCACTTTAGTGAGGGGCGTATGTGCACAAATTCAGACTTTTGGGTGGAGCATTGGAGGCTGCAGCGGCGAGCATAACGGTCCACTATGGTCGCCGCCTCCTGCAGGTTAGCCTCAATGTCTAGAAGGGAACCCTACGTGGCCCACAGGGTGATGTCATCAGCCTACAGCGCATGCTGCACACCGGCGACAGGGCCCAGCTGGGCTGGTAGGCGCATCTTAGCCAAATTGAATAAAAGGGGAGAGAGCACCGCGCCCTGGGGTGTACCCCTGGTTCCTAAATGAAAAGGGCCATGTTCTTTATCCTGGATTCGAATGTCAGATTGTCTGTCGGTCCAAAATGGCCGAATGTATTGAAAGGCATTTCTTCCGCAGTTAGTTTGAGAGAGGTGGGTGCAAATGATCTTGTGGGTTACGTTGTCGAATGCACCCTTCAAATCCAAGGCGAGTACGACCTTGTCATTTTGAGGGCATTCGACGGGGTCGAGGACAGCCCGATTGAGTTGTAGCAGGACATCTTGTGCAGATCTGTGTGGGCGAAACCCGAACATGGTGTCTGAGAAAAGGTGTTTGGATTCCATGAACTCGGACAACCTGTCACGTACCATCGTCTCCACGAGTTTGCCCACACAGGAAGTCAGAGAGATGGGGCGGAGGTTGTCCGTATTGATGGCCTTGCCAGCTTTAGGAATGAAGGTGACCAGGGCGGTCTTCCACTCGATGGGTAGTGGCACTTCCCCAAGCCAGATTGAGTTAATGTAATTCAATAAAGACAGGTATGCTGGGTCGGGGAGGTTGGCTAACAATTTAACTGTAATTTTGTCCCGACCCGGAGCGGTGCCGCGTTTCATTTTTGCCAGGGCCGCCTTCAGGGCGTGGAGCTGGAATGGTTGATCCAGCTCAACATTCTCAAAACCTGCCTAAGAGTACGCCGGCCCGCGGGGGTCCTGGGTGGTGATCAAGTACTGGTCCCGGAGCTTGTGCGCCAATTGATTTGTGTTGCCCTGAAAGCTGTGTATTGCTCTTTGGAGGTGTTTTTGAGTTTCCGTGCGTGTTTGCGTTGGGTCAATTAGGGCGCGAAAGAGTCGCCACGTGTTCCGGCTGGACATTTGCCGCGCGGCCGTATTGCATCGGGCCACCCAGTTGGAGTCCGCGAGTTGGGCTGCATACTCAGCCGCTCGTTGAGTGAGCTCGGCGATGCGGGCTTTAAGCTTCCGGTTGTGCTTTTGCCGGCGCCACCGACGGACGAGGCAATGCCGGGCCTCCCAGAGATGGAACAGGTGGTTGTCCACATCCGAGACCGCCTTTGAGAGCTGAATTTGAGTTTCGGAGGAGCGAAGGCCAGAGACCAATTGTTGTGACCAAGACTGGTTACCTTGCTCATGTATGGGTGTGGCATTGTTATAATTCTGCCTAAACTTGGTCCAATCTGGGAGTCGGGCTTGTGCTGTTGGTCGCGCGAAAGGATGGGTCCTAATCGTAGTATTCAGGAGGCAGTGGTCGCTGCCGAGGGTTTCGTCGGTGCTGACACAGTCTGCATATTGAATGTTGCGGGTGAAGGTCAAGTCCGGACATGTATCCCTAGTCACGGAGTTGCCTATACGAGTTGGGTGGACTGGGTCAGTGTGAAGAGTGAGGCCCAGCGTTGACGCAAGCTCCGCCAACTTGCGTCCCCGCTTCTCTTCACGGCAGTAACCCCACATCCGAGCGGGAGCGTTGAAATCGCCCACAATCAGTAGGGGGTCTCGACCCGCAACTGTCAGCGCGCGGCTAAAGAGGTTCGCAAATAATACATTCGGCAATTTCGGATTGCAGTATACATTGAGTATGTGTAGCGGTGGGTCCTGTTTGCGGAGTGGGAGGAGGGTCACCATTACATAGGAGTATTCAAGTTGCATGTCTAAGTCGACCTGGTTTGCTGTATAATTTCTATGGACTAATAGACAAGACGAGGGGTCCTGCTAGAACGTCGTATAATTTGTTAGTACGGCGCCTTTCCCTGGCTCTTGGAGGGCAACTACGGCAGGCAAATGCTCAAAGGTTGAAAGGAAAAGTCGGAGGTCGGCCCGCTTGGTACGGGACCGGAGCCCCCGACAGTTCCATTGAGTAATCGTAATGGGGGAAGCCGATTTAGAAAGGGGGGAGCGCATACACCGGTGGTGTCCCGCCATGCTCAGATTTAGAGGTGAGAGGTGGAAGTGAGGCTGCCCCCGAGCCAGATACCAGGGGCTGAAGCTCAGCACCTAGAAGGGGGCAGCTGTCTTCGTCATCGCCAAGGTCATTTACTCGGCGGGACAATCTGGAGGGCCGACCAGATACGTCCTTAAGAGGACCGGTTGCGACGTGTTGAGCGATCATAGAGGGGATGGCCTCCATAACTCTAGCGATGAGGTGTTCCATCGCAGTTTCCAACAGGGAGTAAAATTTGGCATTAAGACGTGCTTCGAGTTCGGCAAGGGAATGTTCCATAGTCGGCGTCGCCGCCGTCTCGTTCTCCATAGCGTCCGTATCGCAGGGACTAGGGGGAGGGGGAGTTGTTTTAGCCTCTAAGGCTTCAATTTTTGCAAGTAGCATCTCGTTTTGAGCCCGGAGAGAAGATACAAGGTTGTGGAGCTCAACGTCAGCCGCCGAGCGAGAGGGAGGGGAGAGGGGGTGGTAGGAGGAGGCAACCCTGCCTGAACCGCTCACCTGTTTGCCATTTTTGACGACGCTGGCCCAGGAATCGGCCGCGCCATTGTTGTATTGGGAGCGGGCTTGCTTCTCCTGGCCGCCGTGTGGGGGCGGTGGTTGCACTGGACAGCTCTTGACGTCCTTCCCGCTAGTAGGCGTCTGTCGTTTTGAAGCGTCGGCGCCGAAGCTGCTTGGGTGACGTGGCTGCCTGCCCGTCCCACTGATTTCCCGGCCTTAGGGGCGGCTGGCTTGGTATGCCGATATTAAGCACTGCAGTCCCGCGAGTTCGTGGCATGGCCACCACCGCAAGCCGCACATTTTGGCATACACTGGTTAGGGGCCCGCACCCCCTCTTTTATGGGTGCCTGCTATCCACACAGGCCACACTTGTCTTGTGTTGGGTTGGGACAAGAGTCCCCCCGATGGCCGACAGTTCCATACAAACTGCAGGCCGGAATAGTGCGCAAATATTGGTGCACTGTGACAATCTCAGAGTTGTAGTGTACGTATCGAGGCCTCACCGTGCCGGCAAAAGTGAGCCGAGCCTTGTTTGAGGTGCCGAATTTGCGGATATCGAGTAAAATGCCGCTCCTCCACTGCACGCAAGGTTGGAGAGACTCAGACGTCTCATGGTTGGCCACCGTAATGACCCCATTGCAGACGTCCGCTTCATGTTCTTTGAGATGGCTGGCGAGAGGCACATCTCCTTTGGTCGATTTGATAGAAAAGTCGCCTAGCAGACGGTCTGCGACGTGAGCGTTCCGGGTGCTGGCGAGGATGAAATTTTGTTCCTTGCTTAAAAGGAGGCTCAACTCGGCTGCCTGAGGCGCCCCGAGGAAAGCGCCGAACGCGGCACCGAGCTCGCCATGTTGAAAGGCGTTCCGGATGGCCAACGATTTCCGGGCCTTGATCACGATGACAAAGTCGTGCTGTTGAAACTTTGGTAAAGGCTTGGGCCTCCACTTGGTCACTGGGTTGCGGCCCTTACGGCCGGAGTCCTTCGCCGCTTGCGAGGCGGGAGCTTGGCGGGCAGCATTTTCGGCGGTTGCCGAGGCGTCAGCCGCTATCTTGGCGTCTCGTCTGGAGCGACGCTCAAGTAGACGGAGGAGAGATTAATTGCGGATCGGGTCCGCGGGTGCCGATTTGGGTTCCACAGTGACGGGAACGGTCGACCAAGACATGGCGTCCTGGTCATAACCGCCTTAAACGGGCGTTTCCGTCATCTTGCAGAAAGCAGCAGCTCCCTCGCAGCCGAACGCCGGCGCAGCCGTTAGGCTTAGCGGCGGCGCCGGAGGCGGGAAGTAAAACCCGCCTTAAATTTTGAAAAACTGGGCCCACCTGAATGAAATTGGTGTCTACGGATGCCGATCAGCTTGCCGAATCCAAAGTGAGCAAAATTGATGAGGTCCCACGACTTGAGTCGTGGCTCCTGTCAAAAAATGACGGAGCCGAAGCGCCACACGTCTGGCAGATGCGATACGCTGCCGCGTATCGGGAAACCGGTGTAGGGGAAACGCTCGCTCAACTTGGCAGACGGACGCGGCTTCCATGGCAATCCAGGCCCTAAGCCAACGCGCGTCTCGGGGTTAGTCGGCGTTCCGCTGCAGCCATGCCGTTTCCTTCCCTACGATGAAGGCGAAACGTAACAGAACGGAGAGGTTTTAAGAAAACATGATTCCTCTGGTGTTCAAGCAAGCAGAACCAGTGAAACTGCCAAATTGAAAACAATACATGCCGCAGTGACAAAAAGAAGGCGTGAAAGCCAGTGGAAGTCTATATTACAGAAAATAAAAACAGACTGGAACATTTAAGATCCGCCTTAAGGGTATGATGCAATAGCGTTAATGGTGTAATGTCAATATGTGACAAATTGCCAATTATCTAATTTACATTCTTTAATTTCTTGAAGTCCATATACCCCTCCTGACGCAGAGGTGCAGCGGGTAAGCGAGGCGCCTCAACCCTGCAGGTGCTGTCACAGATCGGGCTTGTGAGACGCGGTTTGCTTTCTCAAAGCAGCTTCTCTTGACTAATCATTAATTTAATTGCTACTTGTTACAGTGGGCAATTTGCTCACAATCGGGTAGTAAGTTAACATGACGTCACAAGACTATGTCACCAAGGTGGTTCACCTGCCCCTTAGGTTACTACTTCTTGGATATTGCGTAGAATATTCGCACATGGACAGCAACGCCGACTACGACGCAACCTATTGTACTACCCGGAGACCTTAACGCAACCGCACGTCTAAACCAGTCCATGAACCAATCCTCCATTCATTAAAAAGTATGCCACAAAAGCAAGTACTTCAACTACTAGAAATTGCGCATGTCGCTCTCAGACCGATTTGCGCAAAGCCGCAAACATAGCTCAGTTAGCGCATCCTATCGGTGCCTCTGTTTTCGCAGCGGCGAAACTGAAAAAAAAAATAAGTTGTTCACGAGCTGAAACCATCGCTGATAGCTCCTTCCTCTTTACATGTGTCGATCTAGTGACGCTTTGTTGCGATAATTGCTGCAAACACACATCAAACTAACAGACGCTTAAAAAGACAATTTCAAGGCCAGAAGTAGGAGGCAAGTGAAGTTCAACGGCGATTGCGCAACGCACCTCCCACGCCTTCCAGACTCACGTACATGGCAGCTTACTAGCATTAAAAGCAGCAAACCGATCTTGAGGTTTCGTTTGCGTTAGGGTGCTAGCTACGCAGGTTAACTAAAGTAAAGCAGCTAAGCTAACCTGGAGCTTCCTTCGGGTTAGCGTACAGCCGTCGTGAGTGAGCCGTTAAAGAAGGCACACTTAAAACATTGCGTTATTTGAAACGATTTGCATAACAATTTATTTTATTATTTTTTTCACACTTACAACTCTATGCATACTGGCTGCAGCAAGACTCCGGAACTCATTGCGTACAATCCGTTCCTCGGTCACGCAATTTCGGACCGTAGTTTTCGCAAAAAAAAAAACTAAAATTCGCAATATACGGACCCTTATGCCCAGCTCAGCGACGTCTCCATTATGGCAACAGTACCACTTCTTAGTGAAGAAAAGTTTAATCGACATATATTTGGACACTAATTACGGTGGGGCTGATCGTAGCCGGGATTTGGTTTTCAATTATGTTATGCCCGTTCAATTCGAAACACGAGTTGGGATTGAAACGTGGGCTTTAGTATGAGACAAATAATATAATGTTATTAAATTTCCTTGAGAAAGATAGCAGTTCTATAATTTATTCTTTTACAATGTCGGATGGCTTAGATACAGTGTATTGGTGTAATATTGGGGCCATAGGTTAGTCACTGGCTTCGCCAAGGGCTAGACAAGAAACATTACCCTGATGCGCAGAAGAATAAGACGCATCTCTATTTTGCCCAGAATTCAAAGTTTTAGAGTGTGTCGTTTCAAAAACCTAAAGTCGCTCTCAAAAGAGGTGCCTAACTTTTCTGATCAAAATTACTCATACATGGCAGCCAAAACAAGGTGCACACAAATACTGTTTCCTCCGATCGCTCTCGGCTGCGAAACAAGATTGTATCGCTCCAAGCGATAAGACAAGGCCCAAAAGAGCTGGTCCGAATGAGGTTTGGATGCAATGGCGTCGCTTCATCGTGCGTACGGTAACAGCCCTAGGGGCAAAGAAATGACCGAAACACAATAGGCGAGACCACTGCAACTGGCTGCGCTAGTGCGCTTAGGGATCGCTGCGTGCGGTGCTTGCGAGCTTGCCTTCTTTAGCACGCACAAGGCTGATAGGCCTCCACACACTTAACACAGGCGGCACTTATTCCTTTAAGCCATGCTATGTCGAGGGATGATGCTGGCTCCCAGCAATAACCTCATTCGTCTGCTCAGAATGAAGAATGTAGCCTCGTAAATATTCTTCCTTCACTCTGTAAGCATAATGTAGTCGATGATGCGAGGTCACGCCAAGGAATGTTTTACATGCTTTTTGCCATCCTGGCATAGGTGCAGTTCTTTAAAGCAGGAGAATGTTACGTGGGTAGGATGAGAGTACGGACACTGGTGGGGGTCGTAAAAGAAAGCCTGGCGTGAAGCTCAAATGGCTAATTGAGTTAACATTCTGCTCCCAAGCAGAGAGAACTTCGTTGCACCGATAGCAACGAGTAGGCATTAGCTTCGTCAAAGATCCGATTTTTACGCTCACAACTGCTTACATATCAGAGCTGACAGCGACCATCCGCAATCAGTCATTCACGACACCCGCAAGAACCACCAGCATGGGCGAAGGTAATAATGCCTGTCAAAGTGCTTCCAGAGCAGCCTGTTAGTGCCTCATAACTAAAAAAGCTAATATTTTTGATGGCAAGCTAAGCGAAAGAAAAACCGCCTAAAATATCTTCTGTTGTCGAGTGGTAGCGAAGAAGATGAAGAAGTGAAAAATACAGCCTGGGAAGAAGACGATGAAGACTGAAAAAGGCTAGGCTTTCGAACGAGTGACTGTTTTGAAGTGAAAGCTTCACGACGGACCTCAGGCTTCAATCGCGGACTGTGAATTTTCACCTTCAGCTGATTTAGAGATCAAACCATGAAAAAGAGAAAAAGAAACTGAATCAGTATTCATCACTGGGAGTCGAACCCACGGATGCGTGAACAGATCTCCTTTATCGGCGCCTCAACGAGATCACTAGGCTAGTGCCGCAGCTAACATGCCTCGTGTCAAGATACTCCGCACTCTCGCGCTGTGCACTGGAGAGCGCCGTCTTCATCAACGTTTTTCTAAAAACGTTGGTCTTCATCAACTTCCATCTGCTCCGTCCCGCGGCATTGCCTGCTCACCGTCGTCTTCTACGCAGCTCGAATCCATACTTTCACTCCGATTCTAATGTAATGAATAATCTCTGTAGTTTTTAGAGCTTGAGTCGTTTCCAATGGCGCAGTCGACGAACGGCGACCCCGACCCGGCGGCACTTTCCCCTCAGATCGTCCTTCGCAGCAGACGGGAAGTTCCACGCCTCGCGCCTGCTCCCTTTCTTCAGCGGATGCCGTCAATGCCTCCTCGGTAGATTCCTTAGCGGTTTCGGCGCTGGCCCGCCTTCCCGAATTCATGGCGGCCATCTGCCAGTAGCTGCGCGATTTCTTGACCTCAGTCACAGCTACGCCTGGCCGCCCGGCGGTGCCCTCCCCCGTGCAGCGTCGCTGCCGGAATGCTGCGGCTTTCCTGAGGACCCGGTGCAGTTGGTTGAGGCCATCGAAACGGCTGCCCGGCGTTCTGCCTGGTCTTATGAGGCAACTCTGGCCATGGCTGAAGACAGCCTTTGTGGTGCCGCTCAGGCTTGGCACCCATACGATGGTCAGAACTGCTCCATCTGGTCGGCTTGGACAGCAGCCCTCGTGGCCGCTTTCGCCCCACTCCCCAGTGCGCGTGACGCGAGGTATGTGCGTATGCGATCACTGTGCCAAGCACAATACGGTGACGTCGCCTCCTGCATTTACATGGATCTCGGTCTACTCCAGGCCTGCAACATCTTTTGGTCCACGCCCGCCGCTAGGCAGTACATAGTATATGGACTGCACGAAACCATTCACGAGTCGATCTTGGCCACCACGGAGACCGACAGCCTCCACACCCTCGTTCACAAAACCGCACTATGTATTTGCGCTGAAGTAGCCGAAGTTTTTTTTTTCTTCAAGCAGATAGGCGCGTTTATTGAGGGCAGCGGCTTTTCTCTGGCCATTGAGCGTAAGGTTAGACAGAGTCGATCGGCAGCCACGCAGCTAATTCATATCGCGAATGAATTTATGATGACACAAGATCACGCTGGACACTAGGACCTAATTTTTTTGTATAAACAGTGTTTGAACGGTTATCGTACTCTTGACATGCTGTTAAGTTTTAAGCTGTTGTTAAATAAACTGCATATTACAAACTTAGAATCCCGCATTTCACAACTGAACCAGCTTGTTCGGATATCTCATTCTAACCCCACAACAGCAACAGTCAAGTTCACGAATCCTCTAAACATCCGTCCGAAGTCTGCTTCTCATCGTTATTTGTTTTAATGACACGTCCTTAAGTTTCCGCGCACGCGGTCGGTTCTTAGACGTTGACTTCGTTATATACCTAAGCATTACATCGACACAAGATCATTCACACTTATGCGCCCATCTAATTGCGATGTTGAATTGGTTGCACACTTGGAAAATGGTCATAGAACACTCCAGATCGAGAAAAATGACCGTGAGTTAAAACCAAAAGTGACTTGAACAGACATACCTAATAAACTGCCTTCCGATTACTCTAGATGATCAGATAAAACATATCTGTGTAACTGGAACCGCCGCGGTGGCTCATTGGCTAAGGTGCCCGAAAGACGCGGGTACGACCCTGGCCGAGGCGGTCGAATTTCGATGGAGGCGACATTCGGGAGGCGGCCGTGTACTCTACGATGTCAGTGCAAGTTAAAGAGCCACAGCTGGTTGATATCTTACGGGCCCTTCACTACGACCTACCCTATAGCCGGGGTGGCTTGGGGGTCTTAACCACCCATAAACCTAGAGCAAACCATCTCCATGTAACTGAGGCATACATATTAAGTCCATAGTGTAGGCAGTGTCCAACAATGTCTGATTATCAAAACACCGGCTAAGCACTTAAAGAATAAATTGGTAGCATACACATCTCTCGTGCAGCCACTCTTACAATACGCTGACATTGTCTGGGGCAAGCATGCCAAAATAGAAATCAGCACCACTGAGAGATTCTAAAAAACAAAACATCCCAGTTCACTTATCAAGCGTGAGATAGGTCGAGGCATCAGCCGCTCTGGGTTTAATAAGCTAAAATCACCTCGCAAGCGCCCAAGTTGCAAATTCTGCTCCTACATAGTGCCTAACAGAGCGAAACTGAAATTTCATAGTGCCATATATACAACACAACCTACAACACCTGAAATAGAGATGACAGCGCCTTTTTAACGGTAAATTGCAGGACAAACGGTTATTAATTTTCTGTCTTGCAACAGAGCACTTGCAAATGGCACGGGCTACCACGTCCTATACGCTACATGTCATTTGAAGAATGTTTTCCTGCCGCTGTTTTTCGCATGTGTTGCCGTAGTTTATTGGTTCTTTAAAATATTTTGTTTGGCGTTGTCCTCAGTGGTTGACATTATATAATTTTATCATTTGCTCTTATTTTTTGTCTCTCAACTAGACTAAAGGACCATATACCAGAGGTTCACAACTATTTTCTTCAAAAAAGTAGGCTATCGGTTATAAATATTAATATATGATATATGTGTCCGGCACAGGGTATATACTTTTTCAGAATTCGGCCATGAAGTTGTGACCGCAAGAAGCAGCACGACGTTTCCGTGCGAGTGGTTTTATGGCCACGGCTTGGTGGATAAATTGAGATGTCTGGCTTTTATAGAGTTCCTGGACGAACAAAGAAGAATTTAGTCTTTTTGATTGCTTAGTACTTTAGTAGACGGAGGTATCAGAAAACTCGGCGCGCTCTCTTCAGGCCGTTCTTAGTGGTGGTACACAGCTGGTTGGCACTTAACTCTTCTCTGCCTTCGTACGTTGAAGTGAATCTTATCGCATACACCTTTTTCGCAGGGAGCAGCAAATAAAGCCTAAATTGCTGGTTCTTTGCGCTCCGCACTCTCCACCCATGTAAACTGCGCATTCTTGTTCAGCTTTTTCGCAAAAATTTATTATGTGCCACGTTGGATCAGTGGTACGGAAAAGGAGAAAAACTGCAAGAAAGACAATGTTTCTGCATTAAATTTTCTGGTACGAAACCCGAGTGCTGCATGCTTCAAAGTGACTACTCTTTATTTGTTTTATATAGAAAAGGTTAGCTTGGTAACGATAATGTACCAACTTCTCTATTCAAGTACATTCCCAGCAATCGTTGTCACCCTATTCTTGCCCTTTACAAGACAACGTGTGATTTATTACTTAGGTACGCCTCCATCGAAAACAGCCTATTGCATCGTCATAATTTCCCCTGTGAATGTGTTCCATTACAACTCGCTATTTGCTTTAATGAATGCCGCGGTAACATCAAGGAAGTATAAAAAAATCAAGCCATGCTCTTGGCTTTTTCTGATAAATTGTGGAAGTACAAGATAGTCACCATCTCAGTGGTTGCTTTTTGCGAAGACTTTTCATCTTTAGTCTTTCCTATTTCGGTATTTCTGAGCTATGCTAGCATATCTTCTATATCAAGGCACAAACCATGTGTGACCTGAGAGAAAGAGTGGCGGTTAAGAATTATTATAGAGCGCAACCGCATGAGTGAGTGTACACTGCGCAACGGTTGTTGGAAAAAAAGGACACAGTTCTCAGTGTTTCCGTTTTGTATTGTGCCAGTCATGCTCTATTTAACGCGTATGAATGCAAAACTTCAAAACAGAAGTTAGCCCCAGCTTCTGCAGGATAAAAAAAAAATTACTTACGGTTTTCACAAGTGTTCTTGCATTCATTTTTGAATGGAAAATTATTGCCAAAGTATGAGCAAGCTGTCTCGTCTCTAACGCATCTTCCACGGTACGTGTCATAATAAAACACGGTCAGTAGAGAACCCGGCTCACACATTGGTACCGCTCGGGGAGCTGTGCAAACGGCTCCTGAAATTGACAAGAATTATGAGCTTAGGAAATATTCTTCACATGGCACGCAACGTTTTTTTTTTCTCATTTACAGAGGAGTCTTTATGCGGAAAATCACAGACAATAAGATATGGCTTTTTAAATAACTCACTATTTTTTTTTTTCGACAACTTTTCGCCGAAATATCTCTGGCGTAACTTTCGACCGTTAACAAGTTCACTATGTTGAGTGCTTTTTCGCTTCGAAATAAAGAATACTAGCTGTAAACGCTCAGATATAGAAAATGTACTAAAAAATGTTCTCTGTGCTGTGGTTCATTTCTATGACCCTCAGGATGACGTAGTAAACCGAAGTGCACGGCCTTAGGACGAAAATAAACCAGAGAGGGCTTCCACGCATTAAGAAAGTAATGAAATAATTAAGACTCTCGAATGTTATTTAAAAGCGTGCACTATTTTAATAGTTAAGCCCGAAAAATAGCGTTTCGTCTAATTTGAAGCCAGTGTTACAAAAAAAAAAATAGTCCTGTTTCTATAGCCGTGTACATTTGCACAAGAGAGGCCTATTTTTAGTGCGATTTATGGCGCGTTTGATACACCGCTGTGAGTAATCTCTCTTCGTGCGTTATCAATGCGCCTGATGACCTCCCTAGCATAATAAATCAATGCTACAGAGCTGTGCGAAACTCAGAACTAATTAAGAAAAACTTCCATTTGGATTCGTTGCCATCATTTTTTATTTTCAAATGGTAATTGAACGCTGAGAATATGCAGTATTCCGTAAATAAGCCTTTGGTTATTGGCCGGCCTAAAGATACTAGGAATTGCGTAACTTTAAGTTCCTGTCTCCAGCTACATGGTGAAGGAAGAAACTGAAATGACAGCGGTCATAACTGTCAGCTGCAATAAACAGTCAAAGTGGAGTTTTCGACTGTATAACCTAGCTCAGGGGGCCTAGAATAAACAATATATTCTTTTAAACACAATACATAGAGAAGAATATAGAGAACGGCGCTTTATAATAGGGCAGCATATCGCACGGTCATGCATAGCTCCAAGATGCCTCTCAAGTGCAGGTTCGTGCTTATTCTCGATTCAGTTATTATAGAGCGTGCTGGGAAACTACGATATAAAACTGCTCTGGGGTTTTATTCCTCTATGGAGGGGGCAGCATGTTTAGAACGCAGCGGCAACGGAACGGGGGAGGGGGGGTGGTGGCGCCATATGCAACAGGTTGCTAGGGGACGAAGGGGCAAAGCCGTGCATGTAACACCCTTGGACACGGGGTTACCGTAAAGACGCTAGCTAGTGTTCGGTCAGCGGAAAAATTGCCCATCACTGCTGACTGCTATCCTCTCCTTTCAAAGCCGAATGATGAGAAAAATTTTAACGACGTTTTTTCTGTCCTTATAGTACTCAACACAGCCACTTAGCACTAATACGGAAATCAGTGAAGAGGAAGTCGCTCTAAAGGTGTTCGAGTGCTACTGCCCAGCAGTTTTCTGTCCCTGTTTTTCCAGATGCAACGCAGGATAAGCCGCACGTCCGCCGTGGGGATCAGTACACAAACATTTTACGTGCATCAGAAGAGGTGTTAACTTTTTTTTCATCTCGTGGTAAGAAAAGGCTGCTTTAAATTAATGCCCCTACTCATGTTCCTACTGGGTTGAAATATGTTCTCTGTCAACTCATTTCCTGGTAATCGCCTCTCCTATATTTCCTTCGTGGTTGGTGGCCAAACGCACCTGCGTCATCTTTCATGCTTCCTTACACATGAGTGGATTAAACAAAAGATTGCACGTTTAGGAACATTGCTCCGATAACGGCTGTACAGTATTAGTCGAACCAGTGTATGAAGCATTCTTATTGTGGAATGACCGCATTCGTTCTCCAAAATAGCTTCTTCGACTTCCAGATTATGACGCAGGAAGCTTGATAGTTATGAAGCTGAGGGCCTATTCAACGAAAGGTGAGCCCTCCTGCAATCAACGGGTCAAGAATTAGGTACAAAAGAAAAGAAGTAATTCTGGATACCTATTCTAGACGCCGGAAACGTAAAGAAAGACGCCGAGATATTTTCACTTACTACTGCGGCAAGTTCCATCGCAATCCGTTTGGGATGTAAAAGGCGCATTGGCATTACAAGTACGCACGCACTGTCTCGAAGCACTATCAAACTGGAAACCAGAAGTAAGACAACCAGGAGTCGATATCGCAGTAGGGCTCTTTTTGCATCGGGGATCTGTAATAAGAAAAATTCAATTAAACAGATAACGCAATGTATGACCTTTCAATGAAGCTCCCACATGTTCGAAAATGGCTCGGTTGTGTGGGTAGCGCAGCATTACTAGGTCACTGGAGATATTCCTTGCTTTTTCGAGAAATTTATGCCATTCTTCTTTTCGATACTAAAATTCTTCGGCGGAAAAAGCGTAATTTATTGCTGAGATTTTTGCATTTAAAGGGAGAATTCTTTTTGCCACTCCATTTAAACTCGCCCCAGAAGTCTTAAAAATCAGAATTAGTCCTCGTTTCAAAGTTAGTGGTGGCCTACCCAAAAGTTAGATATCGGCGAAAAGAAAACTGTCTTGATGATTGAATAGTTGGCATGCTAGAACAGCGGGTGGTGGCGACATCTCAATTTCCATTTGACACTTTCATTCTAAGAAAAGCTTCATTTTAATTAGCCTGTTTGTTTTAGGAATGCACTAGCCTCTCTATGTGGGCCGACATCAATTTTTTCTCAGTGTTTTCAGACCAGGCTGTACTGTTCTACATCTTTTCTGTGCAAGCCAGCCAAAGCCGCAGTGATGAAAAACCCTCCCTCTTGTTACGCACAGGAAGATACTAGCCCATAGCCATTATTATTTCCTCTTAAAACATAAATTATTGGTAATACTTCCTATGTAGGGTATATTTGTAGCATAACTGCCCTCTTTGAACTTAAGAGAGTCACGTTGAGAACACTCTTAGATTATCGCCAGTGTCTTAGCATATATAAGTAGCTTCCAAAGATGGCACCAGCCATACCAACGACGGAGCGAAGCAACCACGCAGCGACCGACGGGCCAGGCAGCCGTAATACAACCGAACTACTAGTGTAGTACAGAGTTACTGATTACGCTTTTGTATCTTTCTGTTCATAGCTAGATAGCTTTTCGCCAGACAATGAGACCTGCATGCGTTGATTATGCACGTTCAACATGTATGTGACTCCCGGTCATAGGCGCTAACACACCCTGTCGTTTTCTGAGTGCTCGAGAAGGCGGGATTACATCGGCACTTTTCTTTCGACATGTGGCTGACCTCCCCATCCGCCGAATTAGACCACGCGAAGCTACCGTACGGAGCAACTTCAGAAGCACGAGTTTTCAAGCCCATATGAGCCTCATGTAATGCCCCATACCAGGGGCCTTTGAGGTATCAAATAAAAAAAAATAAAAAAGGGGCAACAGAACGAAAAGTTAAACGGGTGTAAATTAGTTTATCGATGACATTTATTCGGCAGAGTTTTTTGTATGCATCAAACGTTGAAAATTGTCGTACAGTGCGCAATCAATTCAACCGCACACGGCCTTACACCCGTACTCAAAAAACACCCCTCCACTTAGTGCTCCTTTCCAATCCATCAAATCATTTGCCGGGATTAGATAATGCCCCGCGGTGTTCCGTCCTATGAGGCACTGCTAGAGGAATCTTCCTCCACCGCGCATTCTTCGAAGAGCCGTCAACGCCGTATGGAGCGGCTATTAGGACGAAATTTGACCCGAATACGACAATCACTGAATATTGCATGGATTCTGTGGCGCGTCCTGTCTACCGAATGATCTTATCAAGGCACCTCTTTATTTATACCCTGGTTCAACATGTTCAAGTAAAACTCTCTTTTGCGCTCTGTATATGTCGTGTGTGTTCCTTTGCTGTGTCCCGTCTTCTTCGCGCAAGTACGTACCGGTTCATTGTTCAACATGTGTGTCCAGCTACGCACACGAACCACGAAACAAAAACGGACGGAAGCACATTCGCGTCTTGCAGGTTTTACCGCGGTGACGTAGCGTTTGTGTAGCGTGGTCGGAAATGTTCGGAAGCTTTTAGCCGTAATTTCCGTGAAATTCATCTTACCACGGAGGCGAGTGGTGAAAATGCTAGTGTTTCTACGCAGCGTTTCCCAACGAATGAGCCTGAACTGGCGAATTGAACTCTTCAGAAGCAAACGCCGCTTGACGTTTGGAAGGCACCTGGGCACTGTAAAATCTCTTGCGCAGGACGACTCCAGAAATCGTATGCTTCCTATGCATCGCTGTGTTCTGTTTCCATCAAAAATAACCAGGCAGCGCGATTTGCTTCTCACTCACATGGAGAAGTCTCTACAGAGCACCAGCACTCAAAAAAGGCCACGTAAGGTGAGAGCAAGGGTTCCCCTTACCTTACGCAGAGCCGCAAGTTCGCCACCAAGAGCTAAAAAAGAAGCTTTATTGCGTAGTTACTTGCGGTAAATACGGCACGTAAACAGAGACACAGCAAAGGCTTCAATTGGTTTGAGACCAATGTTTGCATTACCTCAAACGCCTGCAGAGCAGTCTAGTTTTTCTTGTGCAGCACGTCGTTCCGCGGCCACCGCGGTGACTCAATGGTTATGGTGCTCGGCTGCTGACCGGAAAGACGGGGGTTCGATCCCGGCCGTGGCGGTCAAATTTACATGGAGGCAAAAATCTAGAGGCCCGTGCACTGTGCGGCGTCAGTGCACGTGAAAAAACCCCAGGTGGTTTTTTCCCAGTAATCTTGAGCGCGGAGAAACCGCAATAACTAACCAATTCAATTTCTTGGTATGTCATGGTTGCTGGACTTAACTGGAGTCTCCCGAGAGGGCACGAACTTCTCTATTATTATCCTCGCAAAACACGGCAAAAGCAGGGGAAGGCCATTTGGCCTAACACACTACAGCTACGTCTAACGCTAACCTCTATAGCGGGAACATAACACTGTCCTATGTTTTTATGACAATTGCGAGTAGAGCGTTTGTCATCACTGCCAAAGCGCAAACTGATCTAACCCAAACTCCAAACTCCAAACTGATCTAACCCAAATCGAAACTTGGTGCAAGCATTATATTACTAAAACATGTTTGATTTCTTTTCATCGCAGGCAATCCCATCTTCCCTCAAAATATGTTCTTTTCGGTTCTGAAGTATCATCTCTTTCTGTCCTGTGAGTATCTTGGCATCACCTTAACTCATTCCCTAACATGGTCTTCGCATATCACGAACATCGCTAACGACGCTAACCGCACCCTTTGCTTCCTACGTCGAAATCTTCGTTTTGCTACCCCTTCTATCAAATTATTAGCTTATAAAACATTCGTCCGACCTAAACTAGAATTCGCATCAGCAGTATGGTATCCTCATCAATCTAACCTTTATATAATCCTTGAAAAAGTTCAAAACTGCGCTATCCGTTTTATTTATTGTGACTACTCTTACTATACTAGCGTGTCCTCTTTAAAATCCAGAGCATCCTTGCCTAACCTTGAAACTAGAAGGAAAATATCTCAACTATGCCTATTCCACAAGTTCTATCATTTACCTTTAGGATCGTCTACATATCAACAGCTCATCGTCCTTCTAGCCGCAACAACCACATCAAGGCCGTATAATCACCCGCTGCAAGAACTGCATCTCATTTCCGTTCTTTTTTTGTCATATCATCTCGGGACTGGACGATCTGCCGCCGGAAGCCGTACTCATCGCCAACTGCATCGACTTCAAGAAATAGATTGAGGCCATGCTTATGTAATCGGTAATCTTTATGTATCCTGTAATCTTTATGTACTCTGTAATCTTTGTATAATCTGCATGTAATCCGCCCATCCCTGATGTAATGCCCCAAAACCGGGGCATTTGAGGTAATAAATAAAAAATTAAATGAATAAATAAATAAAAGACAGACTCCGAAAAGAAAAATATTGGGGCGATCAAGTGTCTGAGGGCAAGAGAAATGTTTGGGATGATATGATCAGACTGTAATGTGGTCACTTGTATACGATACTCGACAATAGACCACATTCATATTATATTAAGAAAGCGAAAGAGAAATTCGCTGAATATAACATATCCGTGTATAATGCCATATTGGTTATATTTTATTTGTTATATTCAGTACATTTCAGTATCGCCTGAACAACAGTGTGAATATGGTGTATTTTCGAGTGCCCTTTAAGAAAGCTTGCCTGATAATTTGGCTGAATGAAGTCTAAGGTTCTCGTAGCTCAATTAGCGACTACCTTAGTAAATATTGTAATGTCTCAACTGTCTGCGAAGGCGCCGGTGCGTCTCATTGATGAAAAGTATACCGTGGAGCGCATAAAGGCGGATAGCAACCGTGGCCTGGAAACAAGCACTCGTCGACGAGGGTTGCCGTAGAGCGTGGCCGTAAACGGAGCTCAAGTTCGCATCGTTTCGAGTGTCCGGATGAGGCAGAAGATATACAAGGCTACCCGAGAACGGCGACCTCGCCCAGGTGCAACGGCGTGGGCATAACACAAGCAACGCTGGCTTCGCGCCGGGGTCGGTTTACCGAAACCCGCTGTTTGGAGAAACGTACACATCGCCGAGAAGCAAGCCTACAGGAGGACGAGCGGACCCGCCGAGAACACGATCTTCCAAGTTCGCAGCGTGAGAAACAGCGGTTGCCTGCGGAAGGCTGGTGGTGTGTGTGCTCACGTGCTGTGGCTTACGTGCAGGAATTCGGGGGCGGGCCTTTATGGTGCCGTGTGAAAAGAATGGCAATTTGTGCTCTTTGATTGGTGCGTGCCCAAGGACAACAAATTCCCTGCCTAGGGACCTAGGGACTTTACAAGGCTTAAAACCCGGTGTTTTCGCCTCGTAAGGGGCAGAATTCTCTGAAATCTCCATCTGTAAAGATGTAAATAAATTCTAATTCGCCTACGAGAGCTCCTCGCCTCCGTGGTTCCTCGACGCCTCGCTGGTCTTCGCTACCCTCGACTCGGGCCCAACGTCCGGCGTCGCGACAACTGGTGACAGCGTGGTGGGATCGAGCCTGGCTGACCGACGGAGGACAGCACGCAGAGATCGCAGAGACTGGCAGTTGCAGAGTGGTGAGTGCCGGCATTGCTTTTGGTTGCCAGGCTGATAAGATAGAGGTGTAATCTTCTCCCTGGTGAGGCCAGCCGCAGAAGCGTGAATTAAAGTACTTCTGGGTGGAGGCCACGGCATTGTCGCACTGCTGTCAGTCATGGATTTGAAGCGGCTACTCAAGACTCAGCTCGTGAGTCTGAGTGAGGAGCTAGGCATTAAGGTCGGTCCGGAGATGACAAAGTCTGATATCATCGTGGCAATAGAAAGTTTGGATGCCGAGAGCGGGCAAGTAGAAGAAGCATGGAAAGAGATGCAGAGATGCCAAGCGGCAGAACAAAAGCAGTTAGAGCTGGAAGTAGAGAAACTTCGCCTAGAAGTTGATCTCAGAAAGACGAGCAGTGTTCAAGGCGTAGAGGCAGTGGCCCGGCCAGATCTATATGATCTATCGAAACTGCTGCAGCCCTTCAAGACTGGGCAAGACATAGGCCTCTATCTCGTTAATTTCGAGAGAGCTTGCGAAAAAGCGCAGTTTAGTCGCAGCTCTTGGCCGCGACGGTTGTTGAGCTTGCTACCTTGCGAAGCAGCGGATGTGATCGCTAGACTCTCTGCTGAGGACTCGGACAATTATGAAAAAGTGAAAGAGAGCCTTCTTAAGAGGTTTCGCTTATCGCCAGAGGCATTCAGGCATAGGTTTCGGAGCCTATCAAAGAAGCAGGGCGCTAGCTATGCAGAGTTTGCCTATGAGTTGAAGGCAAACCTAGTGGAATGGATGAAAGGCGCCAAAGCGAATGATGAGTTTAGTAAGGCTCTAGAAATTATCGCCATCGAGCAGTTTCTTTCGAAAGTTCCAGAGTCGATGAAACTTTGGATCCAAGACAGGGCGACTGTATGCTCGGTGCAGGCAGCGGCCGAACTGGCGGACGAGTATGTCTCCCGCCGAGGGGTACGAGAGGAGTTTTCTTCCGCCAGGCCGGCTGATAGGGGGAAGAGCTGGACAGAGCGCCAGTGGAGAGCGGCACCAAAGCCGAAGCTTGAGACACCAGAGGCTACGATAAAGCCTACTAAAGTTGAGAACACGCAAAGTGAGCGAGAGAAAAAGGGAGATGATGACCGCTCAAAGAAAAAAAATTTTGAAGCGCGCAGGCCGCTCACATGCTATAACTGTCAGGAAACAGGGCACATCGCTGCAGGATGTCGCAAACCAAAAGTAACGTTTGCTTACGCTTGTGATTCAGCCTCAAATGAGGAGCTGCTGAGCCCATACTTGTTTAATCTTACTGTGAATGGAAAGACATGTCGGGTGCTCAGAGACAGTGGAGCGACAATTGACCTTGTACATCCGGACTACGTTGAACAAACGCAATACAACGGCAAATGCGCCTGGATAAAACCTATACTGGAAGAAGCGAGCGTTTGTCTTCCAGTAGCAGACGTGGTCATAAGCGGGCCGTTCGGTGAAGTTAATACTGAGGCGGCAGTTTCAGACAAGCTACCCCCACAGTACCCGTACTTGTTTTCTAACCGAACTGACCGACTTCTGAAAGATGAAGGAATAACCTTGACAGAAGGAACTGTTCAGGCTCTGACAAGAGCTAAAGCGCGTGCTCTCGCTGCTAAGTTGGAGACGACGGTGCGTAACTCGGATGAGGATGCGACAGAAACCCATGACACTAGTGCACAGCCTCCAACATTGCAGATGGGCGGCCACAAAGAGAGCGAAAGTGATAAGTCAGACACGCAGAATGACACTGAAGAGCAACCGTCCGCACTACCTTCAGATGAATCGGTGATGGAGGCGGTAGGAGACAATTCAAACCGGCCAGGGCAATCAGAAAGCGCAGTACTGGATTGTGAGGGATTGTTTGTGCTTCCATCGTCAGATTCACTAGACCGAATTCTTGGAAGGGTGACAAGGGACACTCTCATTAAGGAGCAGGCAGAAGATCCGACGCTCAAAGATATGAGGGAAACGGCTAAGGAAGGAATAGCTCGTAAGAATGTGCGCTTCCTAGTGAAAGATGGAATATTGTATCGACACTACAGCTGCGCCAAAGGCCGTATGTTCGACCAGCTGGTGGTGCCGGCCAAGTATCGGGCCGACATTCTGACCCTTTGTCACGGAGCAGGTTGGTCGGGACATTTAGGCGTCCGTAAGACGAAAAACCGTTTGCTGTCTGAATTTTATTGGCCCGGCTGCTTCAAGGACGTCGAAAACTATGTCAGGGCATGCGACACTTGCCAAAGAGTGGGGAAACCGCACGATAAGACGAAGGCTCCACTCAAACTAGTACCCCTGATTTCGGAGCCATTTCATCGGTTGGTAATAGATATCGTGGGACCGCTCCCAGTGACAAAATCAGGGCATCGATACTTGCTGACTGCTGTGTGTCCAGCCACAAAGTTTCCAGAGGCCATCCCCATTAAAGAACAGAGTTCTGTGGAAGTAGTCAACGCACTACTGTCCATATTCTCAAGAATAGGATTTCCTCAAGAGATTCAGTGCGATCAGGGTACGATGTTCACGAGTGTCCTCACATCCGGTTTTCTGGAGAGGTGCGGGGTAAAACTAATTCATAGCTCGGTTTATCACCCGCAGTCAAACAGCGTTGAACGGTGCCACTCAGTAATGAAGCGCATACTAAGGGCACTTATCTTTGAAAAGAAACGCCAGTGGGACGCATGTATCCCCGCTATGCTATTTGCTTTGCGGACTGTCACTCATGAGGCGACTGGATTTAGTCCAGCAGAGCTAGTGTACGGGCGGACCTTACGTTCACCGTTACGCCTACTAAGGGAATCTTGGGAGGAAAAAGGCACAGACCCTACGGTGGTCGAATATATATTGGATTTGCTAGGTAGGCTTCACCGATGCCGAGAAATCGCAGAAGCAAACATGAAAGAGGCGCAGACTAGGGCGAAAAGTTATTATGACCGAAACGCGAAACTTCGGTCGTATCAAGAAGGAGACAGAGTCCTTGTTCTGCGACCCTCGCGAATGAATAAGCTCGAGGTCCAATGGGAAGGACCGTTCAGAGTTGTGAAAAAGCTTTCCGATACGAACTACGCCATCGAACGGAAAGGAAGGCGCCGAGAGATCATGATTTATCATCACAACCTCATGAAACGATATGTCGCAGATGTAGAGACAGTCAACATGGCTCTTAACGTCAGTGAGGAACTAAACACAGAGATTCCTCAGCTGAAAGGCTCTAAACAAAGCATTGGGGCTGATGAGGTTATGAGAGTAGCAGCGCCTGCTGAGGGCCTGACCGAGGCGCAGTGGGCTGACTTGCACAGTTTAATCTCCGAGTACGACGGTCTCTTCTCCGAGAGACCAGGGCGGACAGCGCTTGTTGCTCACGATATCGAGCTTACGTCTGATGTACCGATCAAGTTACGGCCTTACAGAATGGCGCCCCGTCAGCAGGAAATACTGAAGGAGGAGGTAGAACGCATGCTCGAGCTAGGAGTTATTGAACCGTGCGAGAGTGCCTACGCGTCTCCTATGATACTTGTGGAAGTTCCGGGCAAAGACCCTCGACCTTGCGTAGATTATCGGAAGTTAAATGCAATAACCAAAGATCAGATCTACCCTATTCCGAACGTAGAAGAGCGCGTAGAGAAAGTGAGTTCAGCAAACTACGTATCTACCTTGGATTTAGTCAGGGGCTACTGGCAGGTACCTATGACCGAACGAGCTAGCCAGTACGCCGCTTTTGTAACACCTACGGGCACCTTTAGACCCCTTGCCTTGAGTTTCGGTCTAAAGAATGCGCCATTTTGCTTTTCCAGGCTCATGGACCGAGTGTTGAAAGGCGCGGAGACTTACGCTCTGCCCTATTTGGATGACATAGCTATATTTTCGGCTACATGGGAAGAGCACCTTTGTCACCTGCGAGACATATTCAACCGTCTGATGAACGCAGGTCTAACTGTGAAGCCCGCAAAGTGCCAAATGGCACGAGCAGAAGTGAAGTATTTGGGGCACGTCGTGGGGCAAGGCAGAAGGAGACCAGATGATTTGAAAGTCGAGGCAGTGGTTGAATTTCCGCAACCACAAAACAAGTCCGGAATAAGAGCGTTTCTAGGGCTTACGGGTTATTATCAAAGATACATACCCCGTTACTCCGAACTTGCCGCTCCTTTGACAGACGCACTGAGAAAAAACGCGCCAGAGAGAGTACGGTGGAACAAAGAAATGGGCAGTGCTTTTCAGGCGCTGAAAACAGCCCTGTCCAGTTCTCCTGTACTGCGTGCACCGAGATATGATAGACCCTTTGTCGTTCAATGCGATGCAAGTAACCGTGGGTTAGGGGTTATTCTCTGTCAAGAAGACGAAAAGGGGAATGAACATCCAGTGCTCTTCGCAAGCAGGAAGCTAACAGCGAGAGAGGAGGCCTATAGTGCATGTGAGAAAGAGTGTGCATGCCTCGTTTGGGCATCCCAAAAACTGGCATGCTACCTCTACGGAACCCCGTTCGTCTTTGTGACCGATCACTGCCCGCTGACATGGCTATCGCAAATGTCAGGCAAAAACCCCCGATTGCTGAGATGGAGCCTTGCGCTTCAAGATTTGAGTTTTCATGTGCGGTATAAAAGAGGAAAGGCGAACGCTAATGTCGATGGCTTGAGCCGTGCTTTTTAACCGCCTACACGAACAAGGGTTATATTCATTGCTCTTTTAAGTGTTTATGCTAAGTATTGTTGCAGTGATTCTTTCTTTTGGCAGCTCATGTAACCTAGTGATTTTTGCTTTCTTGTTCTGCTAAAGAAAAAGACCACAGTACAGTGTGACAATGACCGCGAAATACGATATTGGGCAGGACCTTTCTTATCATGCAACAGCCTGGTTGCCAGGAAGCTTTTGCTGGTGCTTGCTTTCTCTGTGGCGCTAGTCTTTACTCTTCAGGAGTGTCCATCAACCGGACCATGAAGCAGATCTCTTACGTCGAGCAGCCGACACTCCTCGCCGTCCGAGATCATCCCGTCGGCGGAGGAGCTGTAATGTCTCAACTGTCTGCGAAGGCGCCGGTGCGTCTCATTGATGAAAAGTATACCGTGGAGCGCATAAAGGCGGATAGCAACCGTGGCCTGGAAACAAGCACTCGTCGACGAGGGTTGCCGTAGAGCGTGGCCGTAAACGGAGCTCAAGTTCGCATCGTTTCGAGTGTCCGGATGAGGCAGAAGATATACAAGGCTACCCGAGAACGGCGACCTCGCCCAGGTGCAACGGCGTGGGCATAACACAAGCAACGCTGGCTTCGCGCCGGGGTCGGTTTACCGAAACCCGCTGTTTGGAGAAACGTACACATCGCCGAGAAGCAAGCCTACAGGAGGACGAGCGGACCCGCCGAGAACACGATCTTCCAAGTTCGCAGCGTGAGAAACAGCGGTTGCCTGCGGAAGGCTGGTGGTGTGTGTGCTCACGTGCTGTGGCTTACGTGCAGGAATTCGGGGGCGGGCCTTTATGGTGCCGTGTGAAAAGAATGGCAATTTGTGCTCTTTGATTGGTGCGTGCCCAAGGACAACAAATTCCCTGCCTAGGGACCTAGGGACTTTACAAGGCTTAAAACCCGGTGTTTTCGCCTCGTAAGGGGCAGAATTCTCTGAAATCTCCATCTGTAAAGATGTAAATAAATTCTAATTCGCCTACGAGAGCTCCTCGCCTCCGTGGTTCCTCGACGCCTCGCTGGTCTTCGCTACCCTCGACTCGGGCCCAACGTCCGGCGTCGCGACAATATCTTATAGGCAACGCATAGTAAACCGATCGGTCTGCAGGTTTTAAAGACCTTGACATCTCCTTTTTATTCAACAAGATTAGGTTAGCCTTCCTAAAAGCTTATGGTATGCTTGAGGACATTAGGCATTTCATATAAAGGGTGGATAGTTTTTGTAGCACAATCTCCGCTCCGTTCTTCAACAGTTCTGCTGCTACCTTCTCATCAGCCGGTGCTTTCCTCTTTGCAATCCTCTAAAGAATTTTTTTTTACTTCATCTTTCGATGAAGGCAGAATGTTCCATTACTGTGCGCTACTGGGTGTCTCGTTAACGCCTTGATTGCATTGACTACTCGATATATTTGTGCAGTACCTTTCGGTAATTTTAAATCTTGGTCAAATTGCTAATGGCATTTCCATGTTTCTCTCTTCACGCCCACATTTCTGTTTTTCCTCTGCCTACTTTCCGCTTCACCACTTTTACGCTACCTTCGTTCTTTGGAGCATGCTCAATTGTATCGATACTGAACTTTCTTACGTCATATACCTAGTGCTTACTGATTAACTTTGATAGCTCCGCCAGTTCGATTCAGTCTGCACGATTTGACGCTTGCACCCTTCGGCGTTTTTAAACAGTTCTTTCATCTTCTCAGAGACCTTGCCTATATACTGTGGAACCATTCCACCCTCTACCTCTGCTGCTCACTCAGTATTGATTAGAGTGAGATTAGCATTCATAAGATAAATAATAATGTCATCATCCTCAGTTAAACCTGAATATCTGTTCCAAACCGATATTTCAAAATCTTCGACTTTCTCTCTTAAAGCTAACTCGTTCGTAGGCTTTCGCGTCACTACTTTCTTCCGTTGCCTGTTCAAGTCAAGGATAATTCGAGACTTTACTAACATGTCGTTACAACTACCTTTTCGAGGACCTCCACATACTGCACGATGCCAGGGCGAGCGCATACTATAAAGACTTTCTTTTTAGTCTCATCATTGGAATATTTCTGCGTCCACTTCTTGTTCTCTTGTTTGCGGAATAAGTTATTCATGATCCGTAAGTTGCATCTTGCTGCGAATTCTACTACTAATTCCAACCTGCTATTCCTACACCTTACTTCATTGTCGCCTACTGTCTGTTCTCCCGCCTGCTCCTTCCCTACCTTGGCATCGAAGTCACACATCAGTAGAGTTTACTGTGTTTTTTTTTACTTTGGTCATTGCCGAACTCAAGTCTGTCACAAAGTGCGCGCATTCCTTATTTTTCTTTTTTCTTTTCCGACCGAGGTGGCCACGGCTGGCCACGGCGCCGGTTGTATGCGGGCATGTCGCGACGCAGCGGCGATGATTTTGCCTCCCCCCGCGTGGGCGGTTGACCCCTCGCAACGCTGGGGGGTCAAGGCTACGCCGCCCCCTCCTCAGGATTACCGCCGGGAAGCGAGTGCGTTCACGAGGTACCGACGGGAAGCGGCCAGTTGAATGCCCCCACCCCCTATTCCCGACCTTCGAAGGCTTCTCGTTAGGACCGTAGCTCTCCTTCGCGTCCCCTTCAGTTTCTTCTTGTCTCCTTCTCGACATCTGTAAATCGTTGGTGCACGGGACCTAGAGGATTCGTTTGTTTTGTTTGTTTGTTTGTTGTTTGCCGCGGGAACGCGGTGGCGGGAAAATGGCGGGCGAGTTAGTTGGCTTGGAGATTTCGGTGCGTGCGGACAGCCCCCACGAAAAGAATGTTATTCTTAATAACATTTCAAAATCAAATGCACAAATGTCGTGCATGCACAAGTGCGTCTTTCCGAGCAAGGAAACGAAGATGAATTAACGCGCACTTCACTGTCAGGAGCGCGCACCAGTTCTTCGTCGCACAACGTTTCCCACGAAGGCTCGCACAGTCGCGCACTGCACACTTCACGCAGTCACGTCACAGTCACTGCAGACTGTTGCACACAGCACTTTCAGTCGAAACAGTGCACATTTTATCGGAACAGTTCGACACTAACATGCTAAGCAGCACACAAACATCTTGTGCTGCACAGCATTTCCATAACATAGAAAAGCAAGCCCTCAAACATGAAGAAAGAAAAGGAATGTCTACCTAGAATGGGAGAAGCCTTCCTATCTCATAACCGTCTAGGTTCCGGCAAAGATAAGCAGTGCCGGTCTCGTCTCGTTCTTTACTCCGGCATTGATAGGGACTTCTCCGTACCTCTTGGTGTAGAACTTTCCGGGTAGGAACTTTCCGTTTCCTACCTCGACATTAAGGAAGCTGGCGTGAAAAATCGCTCGGGCGTCGCACAAACTTTTCGCTGCAGCGTGAAAACGGTTCTCGCCGCTTGAGCACTTCCCGAGTCTGGTACGAGTCATGCAAATGAGGTGCCCTATAGTTTTCAGGCTGCTAAGAAGCACCGCAGGTGTTTCTTCCTCCCTTTTCTGATGCGCAGCACTGGAAGACGGGCACTGCATCACAGGCCTCACTTGCTCGCTCGCGTTAGTCGAGCTGCACATATCCCCAGTGCGGTAACCTGGCCTTTCGTGGAAATCGTCCCCTAGGCGAGTACCTAATGACTCTACATCATTTGCCGGTTGTGCGCCTGGCTGTGCGGAGACGGCAGTCTCGCAGCAACCGGCTCGCCCTACCCCCCCGTAGGACTCTACATCCATCTGCACTCCTGGCTGCTGCTCTGAAAACGGGTCATCTGTCACAGTAACCGACCCTGTTTCGGCTGTTTGTCGCGGTTCTAGCCACGCGCGAACTGCGACATTACGATGATGCGCTGATTCCCCTACGGGGCACAACTGTGCTCCGTTCTCCCGGTCCGGCTCTACAGCCGAAGCGTCCGAGCAATGCTCCTCGACTCTGACCGCTCCTTCGAGATCGGCCTTACTTTCCTCAACATCATGAGGGCCGGGGCTGTCATGCCGGGAAACCCGCCCGGATTCCAATTCTGCCGGCCGCTAACTTTCTCCTGCGAGCGTCCCTTTTGACAAGCCCTGGTGCTGCGCCGCAAGGCACGCGCCCTAACGCTCCCTGACAAGCCACGATGCTGCGCCGTACGGCAGCGGAGTCCTAGGAGAAGCATCTGCAAGCAACACGCCTGGACCTGTCGCAAGAGGCCAGACAGCGAGGCGCCAGATTCCTTCTCTCCCGGACTCCACCGCGCGCGGCAAAATTTGAAGCGGTTGGCCCGCGCGATCGCTGATTGGTCCTTTCGGACTGCCGTCGAGTGCTGCCTTTGGATTGGCCAGTTCTGAGGGGCCACCGTTCCTCAGGCTATAAAAGCCCCAACGCTGCAGCTTGGAGGTGTGTGACGGAGTGACGGAGTGACCGACCCACCGTGAGTCGAGTGCTGCTCACGAGTGGAGTCGGATGGTGTGACGTGCTGGTGTCTCGCTGATCGTCGCTGTGCGAGAACAGTCGCGTTGTATAGCTCTCGGCCCCCGTGCCGATGTTGAACTATATTATGCCCTGTACATAATGTATAAAGCGTTTTCTTAGTCTCACCGACGCCTGACTCGGAGTCTTCGCTACCGCTAAGAGAGCTGGCAACGCTCAGTCACGAAACGGGTGGCGAGCGCAACGGGACCACCTCTATGGCACAACATTGGATGGCAGCTATGGGATCGACCGACATCAGCTACCTCGGCGCGGTGAGTGCCTGAAGTTTTCCTCAAACGCCAGACTTTCTCTAACACAGGTTATAGTAGCTTAGAGAAAGAATTGGTGTAGCATTGCGTTAACCTTGTGTGTTTCAAGCCTAGGAAGAGTGTTTTGAAAACCAAGGGATGCTGAAGGGGTAAAGAAGGCAGTGTGTGAAATTCTTGCGCGTACCGAACTAGTAGCGATATAGTAGTGTACGGCAAGTAGTTTCTAAAAGGGCAAACAGCAAGAGGCAGTGTGAACGATGGAGAGTTACAAGGTTAAAGAACTTCTCCAAATTTGTGAGGAGTTGGGCATTGATTTGGGCTCAACAAAAAGAAAGAAAGCGATCCTTGAGGTCATGAGGACTGCGGACGTGACGGCTGAGGAGGCCGAAGAGGCCTGGGCTGATATCAATGAAAGGCGTGAACGGGAGGAAAAGAGAGAAAATGAACGTCGCGAGGAGGAGATGCGGGAGCGCCAGGCGCTTAGAGAGCACGACGTTAAAATGAAAGAGCTGGAGCTCCGAAAAACCTCGCCAGCGCCCAGTCTTGCTTCTACGACGGTTCCCTCTAACGCTCCAAAAATACGCGACCAACTGCCGCCCTTTGTAGTCGGCGAGGATATGGCTAAATACCTCGTTAAATTTGAGCATGTGTGCGAACGGAATGACATTGAGCGATCCCTCTGGGCACAGAATCTGTTAGCCTTGCTTCCCGGGGAGGCATCTGACGTGATAACTTGCTTATCGAAAGAGGCGTTTGAGAGCTACAGTGATGTGAAGGAGGCGCTATTGCGAAAGTACAAACTGTCGCCCGAAGCTTTCCGGCAGAGGTTCCGGTATGCACAGAAGGGCAGGGAGTCACATGTTGACTTCGCGTTTCGTCTAAAAGCCGACCTGGTTGAATGGCTGAAAGGCGAAGAGGTTTACGACGACCGCGATAAAGTCGTCGAATGCATCGCGTTAGAACAGTTCTACCGTTGCATTGATGAGGATGTCAAGCTCTGGCTGCAAGATAGGCTAAAGGAGGTTAAGCTAGACAAGGCAGCAGAATTAGCTGGAGAGTATTACCTCCGCCGCAGCTTGCACAGCAGGGCAGTGCGTGTAGAAAAAGCAGATAAGAGAGACGGGTTTTCAAGGAAGCCCGACGAACGGAAGCAAATCAAGCGTCGCGAGTTTCGGAAAAACGAGTCCCTTACCAAAGAAACTGTGAAGGAAGGGCAGAATGCATCTCAGAATGCTAGCGATGGTCCCAAGCAGCGAAACGATGCGACGCGTTCTTTTGAAAAACGGAAGCCGTTAATCTGCTACAACTGCAAAAAGCAAGGGCACATCGCGGCGAACTGCCAAGAGAAAGTTACTTTTGCAACGATACGGGAAACAAACAAAAAACATGCGACTGTTGGAGCCATACATGCAGGAAATTAAAGTAAACGGCAAGAAGTGCAGAGCACTTCGGGACTCGGCAGCAACTATGGACGTCGTCCACCCGTCTTTCGTCTCCTCTAGTGACTTTACAGGAGAATGCGCTTGGATACGGCAAGTGGCCGAGGATGAGAGTGTCTGCTTACCGATCGCAGCGGTCATCATTGAAGGAGAATTTGGAAAACTTAACACAGAAGCCGCTGTGTCTGCCGCCCTTCCGGAGCACTTGCCCTACCTGTTCTCAAATAGCTCGGAGCAGATGCTTAAGGATCAGGGCAAATCATTCTTTGCCGACGTGGCGTACATGGCCCTCACGCGATCCAAAGCGCGCCAACTGTCGAGGGAACTGGACTTTGAGTCGGTGAACGAACAGCGGTGCGGCACGCGGAGCGATCAAGGTAACTTGAGTGGCGGGCAGACACGGGAGATGCAGAGCTCGGAGACTGGCTTGGGAGAGCGTGGTTTGGACGAGACTGAGAGTGATACGTGCACTGCTAGCCGCGATCTAGACACGACACCGCAGTTAGGCGACGCGGGCTCCATACTCGCTCCGGTTTCTGCCGGCTGGCAGGAGCTGGCCGCAGTTGAAAAGGAAACGCTCATTCGCGAGCAGCAGCAAGATTGATCAATAGCCGATCTGATGAAGAGCGTCAAACTGGGAGTGGAGAAAAAGAGGGTTTCATTTTACGAGAGATCTGGCTTATTGTATCGCTGCTACACCGATAAGCAGGGACGAAAATATGAGCAGATTTTGATCCCTCGAAAATATCGCTGTCAGTTACTGGAACTCGCGCACGAAAATGCGTGGGCAGGGCATCTTGGCTTAAAAAAGACCAAGGCTAGATTGGCTCAGGAGTTTTATTGGCCGTATTGTTGGAAGGATGTCGAACAATTCGTGCGATCTTGCGAAACCTGCCAGAGAGTGGGCAAATCCACTGACAAGTGGAAGGCGCCGATGAAGTTAGTGCCAGTCATAACAGAACCTTTTCGGCGACTGGTAATTGATATTGTAGGTCCTTTGCCAGAATCAACGAACGGGTGTAGGTATGTTCTGACGGCCCTGTGCGTCGCGACCAAGTTCCCGGAGGCGGTACCACTTAAGGAGCTAAATTCTTCCCAGGTCGTGGACGCTCTGCTCTCAATGTTCGCACGCGTCGGGTTCCCTTCTGAGATCCAGTGCGACAATGGCAGCGTCTTCACCAGCTGCCTAACTTCTACCTTTTTGGAAAGATGCGGCATTAAAGTGGTGCACAGTTCTATCCATCACCCGCAATCTAATCCAGTAGAGCGAATGCATTCGGTGCTGAAGCGCATATTGAGAGCCCTGTGCTTTGAGCGTCACTGTGACTGGGAGGCCTGCATTCCCGCCGCTATGTTCGCCTTGAGGTCTGCTCCCCATGAGAGCACAGGCTTTAGCCCCGCGGAGCTCGTGTATGGCCGAAGCCTTAGAACTCCGCTGCGCATGTTGCGAGAGTGTTGGGAAGGCAGTGATGACGACCCAAATGTAGTCTCCTACGTCCTCGACCTTCTTCAGAGGCTCGGGAAAACAAAAGATATTGTAGAGAGGCACATGAAGGCGGCGCAAATCTTGTCAAAGGGATATTACGACAAGTCAGCAAAAAAACGCACCTTCGAAGTGGGTAGTCAAGTGATGTTGCTGCGTCCGTCGAAGAAAAACAAGCTCGAGGTTCACTGGGACGGACCCGCGAAGGTTGTATCGAAGCTTTCCGATACCAACTACGAAGTGAAATTAGCGAGACGGCCCAACAAAATTTATCAC
Source organism: Amblyomma mixtum (assembly GCF_055824585.1). Taxonomy (NCBI): domain Eukaryota; kingdom Metazoa; phylum Arthropoda; class Arachnida; order Ixodida; family Ixodidae; genus Amblyomma; species Amblyomma mixtum. The sequence continues at coordinate 152,135,712 of NC_143021.1, read as the reverse complement.
AGCAACTTGATGAAGCCCTACATTCAGCGTCACGCGATTGTAAGCATGACGATAAATGCTGCCGATGAGGAAGGGGCGGAAATCCTGACGACAGCTGACATGAAAGATTGTGGTTTAGAGCTAATGTTGGAACAGCTGACTTTGGACGCGCGTCTAAGTACCACCCAAAAGGAGGATTTAAAGGGAATAGTTTCCGAGTTTAAGGAGGTTTTTTCGAACCGTCCCGGAAAGACCACGGTCTTAGAGCACGACATCGAGCTAACATCTGAGCAACCGATCCGCAGTAAACCGTATCGTTGTTCACCCGTGCAGAAAAAAAATCATGGCTGAGGAGATTCAGCGCATGCGTGACTTGGGGGTTATAGTGCCAAGTGAGAGCGACTACACATCGCCCCTGATACTTGTCCAGGTTCCGGGAAAGGATCCGAGGCCATGCGTCAATTATCGGCGTCTGAACGCGATCACCCGAGATCAGACATATCCGATACCGAACCTAGAAGAAAGAGTGGAGACGGTGTCGATGTCAAATTATATATCTACGCTAGACCTCGTGCGAGGCTATTGGCAAGTACCCCTTACGGAACGGGCTAGCCGTTGCGCCGCGTTCGTTTCCCCGTTCGGAACCTTCCGCCCACTCATGCTGAGCTTCGGACTTAAAAACGCGCCGTATTGTTTCTCTAGCCTGATGGACAGAGTGCTTCATGGTTTGGGCGAGTTTGCATTGCCATACCTCGACGATGTTGCCATCTTTTCGGACACTTGGGAAGAACATCTCGAGCACTTGCGAGTTGTACTGCGCAGGTTGAAAGAGGCAGGCCTCACTGTGAAACCAGCTAAATGTCACCTAGGTTGCGGTGAGGTGACTTATTTGGGCCATGTGGTGGGGCGCGGCCGGCGTAGACCTTCCGACATCAAGGTAGCCGCTATTGTAAACTATCCCCGGCCAACCACTAAGACGGATATAAGGGCTTTTTTAGGTTTAGCTGGATATTACCAACACTATGTGAGAGACTACTCTGACCTTGCCAGCCCGCTAACAGACGCGCTTCGAAAATCGGAGCCCGTTAAGGTGACGTGGGACTCGAAGAAAGAAAATGCGTTCCAAATGTTGAAACAAGCATTGAGCCATAAGCCGGTTCTAACGGCGCCAGACTTTTCGAAAGGTTTCATCATTCAATGTGACGCGAGTGATCGCGGAATGGGAGCGGTGCTATGCCAAGAAGAGGCTAGTGGTCATGAACGACCAATTTTGTATTTGAGTCGAAAACTAAGTTGTAGGGAAGAGGCATACAGCACCTCTGAAAAAGATTGCGCCTGCCTTGTGTGGGCAGTTCAGAAGCTGGCTTGTTATGTCTCCGGTTCTAAGTTTGTTGTGGAAACGGACCATTGCCCCCTAACCTGGTTAAGTAACATGTCGTCTAAAAGCGGCCGTTTGCTGAGGTGGAGCATGACCCTCCAGCAGCACAATCTGGTTGTCCGCTATAAGAAGGGAAGGTTGAACGCGAACGCCGATGCTCTAAGTCGTGCATTCTAGGCCTCGCTTCTTTCAGTGACCTCCTCGTTACTTACCTTCTCTCGCTTTGCAGCAAACTATCATGTTGGAAGGAAGAAAGGGGCAAAAATGAATGACCTCATTTGCTTCCTCAGTAGTGTGTTTTCGGTCCAAATGATTTCAAGGGGACCAATCTTATTTTCATTATTATTGTTGATTATTAAGTGCTCCTGCTATTTTGATGTGTTGATACTTTGCAAAATGGTTGTTTGAACCTTGTGTACCAGATCGTACACATGCCTCTTGTTGCAGCGGGAATAAATGGGGACATCAATTTAGTTTAGGTTAATTTAGATTATGGCTTCGTCTGGTGTTTGATGGGAGACAGAGGGCACTTGCTTGTGTTGGGTGTTGCCTTTTGCCGGTCGGTTTTGTAGTCTGCAGAACGACCAACCATGACCAGTGGCGAGAAGCAAGGGGATCGGAACGACCTCAGCGAAGCTGGTCGAGGTGCCTTGGCGACAACGAGGTCAACAGAGCTCCTGGCCTGCGAGTGGGACCTGGTGCTCGTGAAGTTACCTGGACGTGAACTTGGAAGAGCCTGACGAAGATGCGCGCCAGGCATCCGAGCCACGTGGAAGCAGCTCGTCTTCCCGGCGCCTTATCTGATGGCGGGGATGCTGTCATGCCGGGAAACCCGCCCGGATTCCAATTCTGCCGGCCGCTAACTTTCTCCTGCGAGCGTCCCTTTTGACAAGCCCTGGTGCTGCGCCGCAAGGCACGCGCCCTAACGCTCCCTGACAAGCCACGATGCTGCGCCGTACGGCAGCGGAGTCCTAGGAGAAGCATCTGCAAGCAACACGCCTGGACCTGTCGCAAGAGGCCAGACAGCGAGGCGCCAGATTCCTTCTCTCCCGGACGCCACCGCGCGCGGCAAAATTTGAAGCGGTTGGCCCGCGCGATCGCTGATTGGTCCTTTCGGACTGCCGTCGAGTGCTGCCTTTGGATTGGCCAGTTCTGAGGGGCCACCGTTCCTCAGGCTATAAAAGCCCCAACGCTGCAGCTTGGAGGTGTGTGACGGAGTGACGGAGTGACCGACCCACCGTGAGTCGAGTGCTGCTCACGAGTGGAGTCGGATGGTGTGACGTGCTGGTGTCTCGCTGATCGTCGCTGTGCGAGAACAGTCTCGTTGTATAGCTCTCGGCCCCCGTGCCGATGTTGAACTATATTATGCCCTGTACATAATGTATAAAGCGTTTTCTTAGTCTCACCGACGCCTGACTCGGGGTCTTCGCTACCGCTAAGAGAGCTGGCAACGCTCAGTCACGAAACGGGTGGCGAGCGCAACGGGACCACCTCTATGGCACAACAGGGCATTCCACTATAACTTGTTACCCGGTCAGCCGCTCGGGAGCCGCGACTTCGCCGGGATCTTTGTTCCCGTAAGTCTGGCCCAGTGTACCATCCTCCGCTTCAGGCGGTGCTGTAGCCGCCATGGTGACGTCTGAGCGGGGTGCCTGCACTCGGCTGAATTGCTCTTCCAGCATATTCATTTCAGGCGTTTGCGGACCCACCTCTGCCCCGACTGCATGGTCGAGCTCACCGCCTCGTCCTTTCACGATCCAAAGTTCCCCCCCTTTGAACGTCTGCTCACCATGCTCGGGAGGCGTCCGTCAAACCACCTGGTCTGCTGCCGGTGCCATTTCTGCAACCACGCTGCAGTCGCCTTGCCGGTAATCTCGTTCTCCGGCCTCAAGCACCTTCCGTACTGCCTCACCTGGCACTCCGCTTCCGTTTGAAGCGTGATCGGAGCCTTCGCTCCAGCTAGCCTTGCTTCGAGCTCGGAGAGCCTCAATTTCTCTCCGCAGCTCCAGCATCCTGCGCGCCAAGCGCGCTTTGTCTAGCTCGTCCTCCTGACGACGGCGCTCGTTATAATGACGGTGGCGCTCGTCCTCCTCGCGACGACGGTCGCGTAGGCGCTCGTCTTGCGCCCTCCGTTCATTATAGAAAAATTCACGAAGGCTAGGTCCCTCGAGGCCCAAAGCCTTCCCTCGCCTGATGAGGCTCTCTAAGTCATCCAGCGTACTCATGGTCTTAGCTGGAACAGCGCGAGCTATCTCACTTGAACGCTATGCCTCGCGGTCAAGGCCAATCGTGGCCAGCAAGTCCTATCGCGGACGCCAGTTTGTCACGATATCGTGGGCGGCTAGATGTTTGATTGGCGCCGAAGTTATAATTAATCGGGCCAACCTGCCCACTTCTGCACTCTCCGTAAGTTCGGAGGGGGAGGAGCGACAAACCTCTCCACCCCGCGTACGGAAGATGAGGTTAGACTGCTGACCGGCGATAGGGGCCACGCCTGATTAGCCGTTGACCGGAGGCATGAGGCGTAAAGGCAAGTTTCCTCGGCAACCCTTTTACTTGGGTAAGAACAAGAACAAACGGTTACAAAACAAGCCAAACAATATCGCGAAAATACACAAGCGCGACGCGAATTACAAGCACAGAATGAGAAAGCAACACAAACAACTATTAACAAGAATAGGATAACATCAGAGTGAGAGCTATACAGCAACGCTACACGATTAAAGCAATGTACAAAGAATTGGACGAGAACAGCGACAGAACAAAGAAAAGTGTAGAGCGAGTGGGGAGAAACGGTGGCTTAGCTGCGTAATGGCAAGGTCCGGTCGCAGGGAGCGTCGGGCTGCGGAAGCGCGCGGTGCTGATGGGGGGTTGCGGATACGGGCGAACTTGGGCCACGGGTCACGCGTCTTCCAGGCGTCCTTCGGGGTCGCCGTCGCCGCGCTCTACGCGTCAGACACCCGCCAAGGCTCGCTTGCCGGCCACTTCCCTGGCTGACCTCACACACGTCCGCACGCACCGAAATCTCCAAGCCAACTAACTCGCCCGCCGTTTTCCCGCCACCGCGTTCCGGCGGCAAACAACAAACAAACAAACAAACAAAAGCAAACGAATCCTCTAGGTCCCGTGCACCAACGATTTACAGATGTCGAGAACGGGGAGAAGAGACAAGAAGAAACTGAAGGGGTGCGAAGGAGAGCTACGGTCCTAACGAGAAGCCTTCGAAGGTCTGGAATAGGAGGTGGGGGCATTCAACTGGCCGCTTCCCGTCTGTACCTCGTGAACGCACTCGCTTCCCGGCGATAATCCTGAAGAGGGGGCGGCGTAGCCTTGACCCCCCCCAGCGTCGCGAGGGGTCAACCGCCCACGCGGCGGGAGGCAATCATCGCCGCTGCGTCGCGACATGCCCGCATACAAACGGCGCCATGGCCAGCCGTGGCCACCTCGGTCGGAAAAGAAAAAAGAAAAATAAGGCATGCGCGCACTTTGTGACAAAGTCTTCATAGAAGCTTTCAGCGATTTGGTCTTCATGGCTGAATCTAGGCTCCTAAGCCTGTACCACCTTAAGTTTGTACCTCTTATCAAGCCTAAATACGATAACTGCCACCCCCTCTTTAAGATTATAGAATTCCTCTATATTAGGAGCTATATCCTGATTTATGAGTAATCGCACTCCTAGTTCTTTTGTGTCTGCTAATTCGCAATAGCATACTACGTGCCCACTGCTTACCCCGGTACACGCTTAATATGTCCTAATCTCACTAAGCCTTGTGGCATCCCATTTAATAGCCGCTCGTTCCTCAAAAAGCATTGCTAGGCTAGCCTCATTGGATAAGATTGTAGCGTTGAGCGTTGGAAGGTTCATTTTCCAAAGGCGGCTTGTCCAGGGCCAGAGAATCTCAGTCTGACCGGTCTGACCGCCGCGTTCGTCAATTGCTTCTCAGCTGCTGGGGACTTCAGGCCGAGTGATAATTGTTTTACTCACACAAAGATGTGGCCAAGTACAACACTAGGTTGGCTAATTCCGGTTGTAGAGAGAGAAGGCGTTTTTGGTTCTGGGTACCGAGATCAGGCTGTACCCCAGTCCTGATTATGCAATTCCTTCGACACACGAGATTTTTTTTTACAAATCCGGTACGAATTACGCTGCAGCAGTATTCGAACCCTGATCACATTGCACGTGAGGGGGATGCTCCACCTCTACTCCATCGCTGCATTACGTGTCCAAACTACCGCCCTTATTATGCGAATGCAGAGAACATCCTTTTCTCTTGTCCCGTAGCTCTGCTACGCTCCCATCTGTCTGCCCCCTTCGTAATTTAGAGAAAAAAAACACCTATGCGTCTTAGTTTGACCTAAAATATAGCCTTCTTTTCACCTCTCCGTGAATTGAGGTAGACTACGCTTGTGTGACCCAGAATAGCTACCAACAGACACGGCTAGCAGAATGGCTACTGTAGCAGAGCTGAGTCACTCTGACGTCACGCTGATAGCGGCCTAGTATAGTAACCTATTACGTCACCCTCCTGTCTTTATATAAACCGGTTTCCTATCGGCAATAAACGTTCTTCACTGACTGCCTGCCTGCTGACATGGTGGCGGCGGTTCCTAGTCGGCATGCCGACGCCAGCGTCCCTTCTTCCGCCACCGAAGCCCTTCGACACATCAGGGAACGCTTGGCTAGCATGGCAAACGTGGAAGAGTGAGTTCACATTGTTTTCTACCACTACCCAGCTGAACGAACAGAGCAAGGAGGTGCTGGCAGCCACATTCCTAATGACGGTTGGTGACGAAGCTAGAAAGGCGTACAGCACGTTCAAGTTTGAAGAAGGAGAAGACAAAAACGACGTCGACGTCCTGCTAAAAAAGTTTGAGGATTTCTATAAATCCGAAACCAACCTAGCATTTCATGAATTGGCCGCCGCGGTGGCTCAGTGGTTATGGTGCTCGGCTGCTGACCCGAAAGACGCGGGTTCGATCCCGGCCGCGGCGGCTGGAATTTCTTTGGAGGAGAAATTCTAGAGGCCCGTGTACTGTGCGATGTCAGTACACGTTAAAGAACCCCAGGTGGTCGAAATTTCCGGAGCCCTTCACTACGGCGTCTCTCATAGCCTTAGTCGCTTTGGGACGTTAAACGTCATAAACCAAACCAAACCAAACCATTTCATGAATTGCGATTCGGCTCAAGAAACCAGAAGGAAGGTGAAAACTTCAGTGAATGGCTGACAGAACTACGAATACTGGCAAAAAACTGCAAATATGGAGAGCTAGAAGACCGTATGCTACACAGCCGCATTATTTTGGGAATTCGCGACAGAAAGTTGCAGCAAAGGTTGATCGCTGAGAACCTGTCCTGTCAGAAGAGTGTCGAAATCTGCCGCGCCTTAGAACAAGGAAAAGAACAGTTCCGCGAGAAAAGCGAAGCGGCAAGAACCACCCATGAAACGAGAGTTCATGCAGTAGCTGCTAAAAACGACGTCTGCAATAGATGCGGTTATCAGACGCACTGTAGCGGAATATGCCCCGCGAACAGTAAAACTTGCAAGAAATGCGGCAGGCGGAACCACTTCGCACAAGTATGCACGTCGTAGCCGCATCCCCGAGGGGCGATTCGGAGAAGAAATGATTTGCGGGAGCTGCAGGTTGAAGACGAGGATTACTTCTTGGAAACTTTGACAGTGCACACACTGACGGCACACAACTGGAGTGCGATTGTGGACATTGAAGGCACACCAATGAAGGGCAAATTAGACACGGGGGCAAACTGCTGCGTTATTTCAAGAAAGGACATTAGAAAACTGCCAGATAAGCCAGAACAGACCTGCCTGGTGACGCTTACGGCAATTTTTGAGGCACAAAACCACTTCCTGTGGGAAAGTACGGCTGTTGGTTTCTGCAAACGACCAAGATCACAAAGAAACATTTTTCATTGTGGAGCAGGACGTGCCGGTAACACTGAGTGGTACAGCAGCCCAATATTTGGGGTCTATCAGCCGCTTGCAGAGCATTCAGCATGACCACCTCTATCCGCCAGCACAGCCTTTTGCAGAAGTCTTCAAAGGGCTCGGCCAGCTAAAAGACTTCGAGTACAACATTAAGCTGAAGCCTGGTGCCGCGGCGGTCGTCGTGCCAGCTATAAGAGTTCCCGTGGCCCTTCAAGACAAGGTGAAGGCGCAACTACAACGCATGGAAGAGCAAGGCGTCATAACAAAGTTAACCGAGCCTACTGACTGGTCTAGTCCCATTATCACAACAGTGAAAAAGGACAAAGTACGCATTTGTCTCGATCCAACAGAGCTAAACAAGACGCTTTTGCGAGAAACCTATCCTATGCCAACAATAGAGGACGTAGTTCCGCGAATTTCCGGGGCTGTATTCTTCTCTACTTTAGATGCCGCATCAGGATTTTGGCAGATTAAATTGGACGAGGCAAGTTCAAAACTGCACCATGAGCACGCCGTACGGCCGCTACCGGTTTCTTCGCATGCCGTTCGGAATCTCTTCTTCTCCAGAGATCTTCCAAGCAGCAATGCACCGCTTGTTAGAAGGATTACCATGCGTGGCGTTAGTTATGGACGGCATATTGATCTGGGGAAGAACTAAAGACGAACATGCCTACCACTTGACACTCCTGTTGACACGGTGTCAAGAGAACAATCTTAGGCTGAACCTCAAGAAATGCGCGTTTTTGCAGCCCCAAGTGCATTACCTGGGCCACATCTTCACTTCAGAAGGCCTGCAAGTAGACTCACAACGAATTAAAGATGTACTGCAAATGCCAGCGCCCAAGAACTGTAAGGAGCTCCAAGTATTTCTTTGCGTGATTAATTTTGTGCAGCCGTTCATTCACAGCATGTCTGATGTGACTGCCCACTCCTAACATCGCTGCGGAAAGACATTGCCTCGGTGTGGACCGAAGAGCAGGAAAGAAGTTTTAAGAAGTTGCGGCAGTCCTCTATAGAAACACCTCTCCTATCGTACTTCAATCCGAGTAAACCTATAATCCTCTCAGTCGATGCCAGCCAATTGGGAGTTGGCACGGTTCTTATTCAAGAAAGCTGCCCTGTCCCTTTTTCGTCTCGGTCGCTCACAGGCGCACAACAGCGCTATGCGCAAATCGAAAAAGAGACGCTCGCTATTGTGCACGGTTGCGCGAAATTCCACGATTACATTTACGGCCAGCCAGAAGTAACCGTTGAAACCTATCACCGCCCTTTGGTGCCGATATTCAAGAAGCAGTTGCATCAGTGTCCTCTTCGATTGCAACGCATGAGACTAACCCTGCAGCGCTATCCTATCAATGTTATCTACAAACCGCCCTGCTTACAACTACCGATCCAAACTGTTTTTTTAGAGTGCCACATACGTCCCGCCGTGAATTCGCCTTTTTGTGGCGCACAGTTATATGTCTATCCTTTCACATGGCAATGCCCCCCCCCCCCCTAAGTACCTCCCATACTCCACCCCCCCCCCCCCCCGGACCCTGGACTAATGGGGCAACTTTCTGTGGTCTTCCCTTCTTACCTTTGCTCATGAAAAATGTTATCTTTCGTTCTCTCGATCAGCATTTACAGCGATGGAAAACGACCTTACCGGAAAAAGATTGAGAGTGAAGTTATACCCTAAAATGTTGTACAGTCACTGCACTCTGGGCAGAGCACTTGACATCAAAGCAAACACACCCCTTGGAGTATGCACACACGCAGCACGCACATCGAATGCAGTTTCTAGCGTAGTTCATTTATTCTTAGCACGTCGTTCCTTCAGTAAAAAAAGATTTCACCAGTTTAAACATGCTCCACAAATTTAAAAAGCCAGGAGAGAATGTTTGGCGATGTCGCTGAAGTCACCCAAACTTTATCAATAAATTGCAGGTGTTTGGGATACTCAGTACACGCATCTGTATTTTGAAGCAAAGGCATGAGGAAAATGGGACGCAAAAGAGTGAGGCTGGCAGGCTGTGCACAGTGCCTTTATTTCATCGGGCCGCGATGTACACAATAAAATCACCTTGGGTGGTTCAGTGTGTAGCCAAGCTAAAAGAATATTACCTGCGAAAATTTCATTCAAGGGACAGGTTTGGGATCAAAGTTTGTATGGGTATCTCTCTATGCAAGCCACTATTATATTCTCATAGATGAAGTGAAGGTGATAGAATTCGAAAATGTCAGTTTAGGGTGTGACTGTGAGTAAGTGTTGCTGTGAGCAGATAAAGAATATTTTTTAGCGCAATGACTGGTTGGAAGCCGGATGTACGGCCCAGATTATGTTACTTTCGTGCATCACTGTGGTATGTTTATGTGGAGTGACGCAACGTCCGTTGTGACAAAAGAGAGTTTGTACGGTAATGTAGGTCGAATTTTACTTATGATGCTGTCATTCTAATGAGAAAGGTTTTGCGGTGATGGTGCCTGCGCGGTAATTATCGGGTTTCCTGGGTTTCTTTCCTGATATATTTCAGATAGCAAAGAAAGCACAAAGAATTTTTGATCTTTAAAAACCTCGAACAAGCCATACTGTACCGCCGCATTGCACAAGCGCGGACATAAGTAAACGAAGCATGCTATTCTGTGCTGACTGCCGTCAAGCCTTCCCTACAACACATAAAGAAACACTATTTGTCCATGAGAAAGCGCACTCGCTTCCGCTATCAGACCGCAATACCACAGCTTCCACTTTCAATTAGGCAAGGCGTAGAATATTTTAGAAGGAAACAGCCCTTCGGTTTACATTCTTTCCCACCTATACATGTTCAGTGTATTTTTCAAGCAAAGGAGATGAGGTCCAGTATATGATAAGAGACAAAGTTGTAGTATTTTCTTCGATTTGAGGGCGGCTATGATAACAATCCAGTAATCTTATCTTCCGAGTGAAGTTAGCTCAACAACTAACTGGATTTTTATGTACCCCATGGTTGCTGGGCTTAAATGGGGCCTCCTGAGAGGGAACGAACATCTGTATTATTATCTGTCGCAAAGCGTGTCAAAAGGAGAGGAAGGCCTTTGGCGTAATACACTACAGCTACGTCTAACGCTAACTTCTATAGCGGGAACATAGCACTGTCCTATGTTTTCATGACAATTGTGAGTAGCTCTGAACGAAAGTAAAATGTGGGTAGAGACACTTAAGAGCACTTACATCTAAGAATGCGTAAGCCCCCCGCTCACTGTGTTAGCGCAGTCGCCGCGCGGCTTGACCTATCCCTAAGCCACGCAGCTGGCAATTCTACCTCTGCATGGCTCTACGTAGCCGCCGCCGCCGCACCGCTGCCAAAGCCCTTCTGATATGAAGGCTAACTTTGTGAAGGCAGTCGCCACTGTACCGCTGGCCTCTCCGCCTTAAGGGCGGCGTCAGTGGTGGCCAGGTAGTTTTGGCATCCACCTCGCATGCGGGAAGTGCGGGGTTCGGTTTTCATTTCCGCCGGGTACCCACCGGTGATACAACAGGCATACGCTTTCCCTTGGCCTCGTGATCTGAGGTTAACTGCTTGGAAAATGGCGCTTTGATCTCAATTTGTGCGAGCACAGACTTCCTTGCACCATAGTGCTTTTTGACCATACGACGCCCTTGCCCCATGACAAATTCACCGTTATTCATAATCATCTTATTGTGAGTTAATTTCAATGCCGTCCTTGGAATTACGTTTCAGTTAGATATCTTGCTAAATGCTTAAATCGTGCTATTCTCTGGGCACACGTACGAAACTTGAAATGCGCTGCGTGCCGGTGCATCTCCGTAAGTAAAGCGAAGACTGGTGCTTTCCTTTGCTCCTCTGTTTGTGAGAAAATGAATGGACGCTGGTTTCTTTGCTAAAGTTGTTATATTAAATGGCTAATTGTGCATCTTAAACGGAACAACGTTATGGGCGTCAACATAGCCCCTAAATTTACCGAGCAGTCAAAGAATCCTTGGGCTCCTCTTATGCACGCACTATTTCAAATTTTTAAACACAATGTTCGATAAAGAGTTCCTACTCCTACACTCCCAGATTTTACTTATAGTGCGCTATTGCGCGGGGACCCAATGGTGACTTAACGTCCACTTTTCTTATCTGTGCAATTGTAGTGAAGTGCACATCATTTCTCCTTTACATTATTCACACAAAGTGCTTACATGTATTACATCATTCCTTTCAAGAACTGTGGAGATGGTGGACCATTTTAGCAGCAGCAAACATCAGCGCAACATCAGCACACGTACACAAGAAAGAAAGAGGTAATTTCATGCAAGTTCCGCTTTGGCCACTCTAATAAAAACATTTCATGCTTACCAATCTTCGGCGGTGCTTCGCCAAGAGCGAGTGCGATAAGGCAGGCACCCAGGGCTGTGTAGACCAACATAGTGCTCTGTGTCGTCCTAGCCTGCGAGGGTTTGTGCGCTTTTATATGTGGTAATCAATTCCGTAAAAAAAAAAAACACTGCTACATGCATTTTTTGGAAACAAAGGAAGGGCGTTTGAAAATGAAACTTCTAAAATTATGTCTAAAATTCACTACCAAATATTCAGTCCTAACACCACAATGCATATACTTCTGGTTTTCACTTCTTCCCTATATATCACACACAATAGTTATCTGGTCACTAAAACAAAAGAAGGCTACGTTTCCAAACCAAATGCATATGTTTTGAAACTCAAGCGTTTGTCTGCTGAACGAAAATTTAAGGTTATTTTTAAATTGATCACTTTGCGCAGAGCGCCGAGCACGTGAAAAGAATAGAATATATTTTTCAATACAGGCGCTTCTGTTTTTTGTTCTTTTCTCCAAATGCCTTTTAACTAAGCACAACAATGAGCGCGATTATCAGTAACGGGTACTTTTTTTTACAGGAAACGATTCGCTACCATATGGAGTATCATAGGAAACGGCATAACAAAAATGCCAGATCTTTACTTAGTGAAGTAAAAACGATCGCCTTTCGTTACTAAGCATGAATCAAGGCGATGGCTTGAATAATACAATATATTCAAATCTAGGGGCTTGCAAAGTAGCCGCGAATGAACGAACAACCACAAATTGTCTCAATTTCTAAGTATGCCATGTGAATGCCTTTGTGATGTGCACGAAATCATGGATTTGTTAGAAGAATATTCGTGTATTGTGCCGTTTCGCTATCACACCTGGATACTTTTCTTCCGTCACTACGCCCTAGATTTATGAGCTGACTATCGTGTTGAGAGTCGACGCTAATTCTTAAAATCAGCAGGCATGGGCATATCGAGCTTCTTCTTGACGCTGCCGCGCCCTAATGCACTATCTTATTCATAATTAATGCCACATTGGGTTTCAACTTCGGCGCTGTCGAAAAGAAAGGCAGGAAACCTCGAAATTATCAGGTTCCAACAAAATATATTCGCAAAACTATAAATCGCACCATCAACGGCTGTTTGCAGAAAGCCGATATTTTACCTTTTGCAGTTGTACCTTCTGCCTTCTGCAGCGTAGTACAATTGCATGTTGAAATTTTCTTCAGGGTACTTGTCAGTACTGCACAGAAAGAAACAACTCCTGAGACCAAGCAGTCGCTTCTGATCCTAGACAAGCGTTTACTTTTTATTGGCTTGCACTTATATTGGCCACTCCTTGCATTTAACCGTTGTGTGTTCGTTTTGTGGCAGACTGCTCATCTGCCCACCGGAGGGGGGGCAACCTGCCCAGGTGTGTGTGCGTGTGTGTGTGTGTGTGCGTGCGTGCGTGCGTGTGTGTGCGTGTGTGTGCGTGTGTGTGCGTGCGTGCGTGCGTGCGCGCGTGTGTGCGCGCGTGTGTGCGTGTGCGTGTGTGTGCGTGTGTGTGTGTGTGTGCGTGTGTGTGTGCCTGCGTGCGAGCGTGCGTGTGTAGTATGCGATGTTCGCGGCACAGTTTCTCATTCATCAGAGAAACAGCAGCGCCAGTATCGACAAGCGTCAAGGCGGTGTGGCTCTCCACAGAAATATCGAGCACGCTCGCTGGGGACAAACGAGGCCTCAAACTTGCCGCCGAATACGCAGTTCTTGCCTCGGGAACTGCGGGAACTAGTCTTCCTGGGGCGTAGGGGCATGACTACGCAGTGGTGAAACCGAGGGGCGCTGCGGGAATGGCGAACGACGGCGAACATACGGGCGGCGATCAGATGCATCAAAGTGTTCTACAGACGGCGGACTTGAGGGGGGGGGGGGGGCAGTGGTGTCGCGTAGGCGTTGGTTCGGTGGTCATCCACAGGTGGTATCACACGGTGACGAAAGAGACGCGCTGCGTGACCAGGGACACCACATGCATAAATAAGAGGAAGGTTGTCATTGTAACTAGTGTGCCAAGGGTTAACACGAGCAGGGGGTGGCCGGGTTGGAAATGTAGGTGGCGGCAGCGTTGGAGGACGAACAGCACGAACAGGCTCTTAGGGCAAAAGGACGAGGAGACGCCGGGATAATGAAACATAGGGCATTATGGGGGTACAACAAATATTAAGTACTAAGAGGTATTTGGAAAGGAAAAATGGTGCAGGGGCTTACTTTCGGCAATGCGGTTCTGTGCAGTAAGGGCAGAAGTTGAGTCGAGATTAGACGTAAATCAGAGAGCTGTTGGAAGATTAGCACTAGGTGCCCACGGAAAAACCACAAACGAGGCAGTACAAGGGGATATGGGCTGGGCATCGTTCGAAGCTCGGGAAGCTAAGAGTAAACTACTATATGAAGAACGCCTGAGGAAATTGGACGATAACAGGTGGGTAGCTAAGGTATTTAAATATTTATACAGAAAGAGCGTTGACACACAGTGGCGGAAAAGAACTAGAAAACTAACCAGTAAGTATGCCGGTCATGAGGACGGAGAAAGAAAGAGCATTAGAAGAACAGGTGAAAAACGCGGAAGTTAAAAATTGGATGAAGTCAATGGAAAAGAAACATAATGCAGAACTATATCAATACTGGAAAAAGCCGATCAGGAAAGAATTTTTCTATGATAACTCAAGAGACAGTGCCCTACTTTTTGAAGCTAGGTCAGGGTGTCTTAGAACGCACAGCTACAAAAAGAATTTGAACGAAGAAGACACATGTGCAGTGTGTGGTAGATCTGTGGAAACAATTGAACACCTCGTAAACAAATGTGATGGTATCCGGATTTCGATGCAGGCGCAGGCATTCTTCCTGAGGCCCTAGGGTTTAAAATAGCAATGGTCATGTAAATAAATCTGCAGTGGAAGTTAGCAAAAAGCGATTGGAGGATTGGTGGCTGAAAAGCAGAGTTGTGGCATAAGGTTAGAACTGAAGGAAACCGTAAGTTAAGATGATGGCGATTCTTAATGAGAATTGCCAACACAGTAAACAAAAAATAATAAAGAAAGAAAAGCTCAGCATGGTAGCAATTGCCACCACCCCGTTTCAAAGGGGGCGCTCCTATCCATCCATCCATCCATCCATCCACCCACCCACCCACCCACCCATCCATCCATCCATCCATCCATCCATCCATCCATCCATCCATCCATCCATCCATCCATCCATCCATCCATCCATCCATCCATCCATCCATCCATCCACCCATCCATCCATCCATCCATCCACCCACCCACCCATCCACCCACCCATTCATCCATCCATCCATCCATCCATCCATCCATCCACCCACCCATCCATCCATCCATCCATCCATCCATCCATCCATCCATCCATCCATCCATCCATCCATCCATCCATCCATCCATCCATCCATCCATCCACCCATCCACCCACCCATCCATCCATCCATCCATCCACCCACCCACCCACCCACCCATCCATCCATCCATTCATCCATCCATCCATCCATCCATCCATCCATCCATCCATCCATCCATCCATCCATCCATCCATCCATCCATCCATCCATCCATCCATCCATCCATCCATCCATCCATCCATCCATCCATCCATCCATCCACCCACCCACCCACCCATCCATCCATCCATCCATCCATCCATCCATCCATCCGTCCATCCGCCCATCCGTCCGTCCGTCCATCCGTCCATCCGTCCATCCGTCCGTCCGTCCGTCCGTCCGTCCCTCCGTCCGTCCGTCCGTCGGAACGGTACAAACTCGTCAGCCCTTGCACTTGCTCGCGAATCACAGTTTGGAGGGTCGGAGCGAAGTTGGAGGGAGGTCCCTGAACGCCGTGAAGAACTGACAGCGAGCCACCTCCTCACGCACAAAGCCTTTGATCTGGTCAAGCAGCGAGCTGTCAGATGTTGGCGCAGCGAGGCTGCAAAGCGAGACAGGCTGCACGGAAGGCATTGGCACCAAAATGCGCTGCTTGCGGAGCTCGTCGTAAGAGTGACACGGGGTGTATACGTAGGCAAAGGTGGCAGGGTTTCGGGCGATAAGCATCTGAACTGCCTCAGCTTCGATGCCTTTCAGGACGCTCTTCATCCGGTGCGCATTGTACATCGACAAGTCCACCCATGTACAGATGTTGATGAGATACTCGATGTTTCTGGTGAACGATTCTCCCTGCAGCTGTTCAGCGCGCAGCTTGGGCACTGGACGGCGGCCAAGGATATCAGAAAACACGCATTTTAAGACCGACCAGCTAGTGAAGTCTGCTTCGAGGTTTCTGTGCCATAGGCTGACCACGTTTGGCACGTAAAACCCCCCGTTGTTCACCGTCATGGCGTCGTCCCACCAGTTGTGGGCGCTTACCCGCTCATAGGAGGCAAGCCAATCTTCCTTGTCATGGTCATCGGACCCGCTCAAGATGGCTGAGTCCAGTTGTTGGAGAGAGGAATGGCAACCGACGGGCGTAGGTGAAGGGGCCGATGACTGGCTTGCGTCGGTGGACACAGTTGGCGCAGGGTTCTGCTGCGAAGCTCGTGAACGTAGGCCAAAGGCTGGACCCAGTACCTACACCAAATTGTAACAGGATTTCCAGAGAAATAGCCTAGGGACAACTAGTGAAAGTGGCGGTACGAGCTCCGGCCATCAATCTGCCCAATGACCTCGCAATTTAATATTTGGGGTGTCATAGCTAACTTCGATCAAGATTTCAAAACAATTCTATACGTTCTTGAGAACTGAAATCGCGATGATGTTTGGGTTTCTCTGAAGTTACAGTACCATTTTTTGGTCGTCCTATTCGAATAATTATTCCAGATAAATAAATTAACTTTTCACATGTACCTTGAAGCGTTCAGGCGTCAATACGAAAGTTGTGGAGCTCCAAAAATATTGTCCAACCCAGGCACATCCAACGAGATAGGCTTAGGGTTGCCGTTTTTATTCGGGATAATCGAAAGGCCACGGAGTTAAAAAATACCTCATGAAAGCGCGCTCCGTGCGCCCAAATGCGCCGCGATTACAGCGCTCTCATCCATGGTCTGTAAAAAGCATGATTCGCTTCGCGTCTTTCGTGCTGCCCAAGGCAGAGCTTTGCGTTATGCTTGGTTTTAAGATAAGCGTCAGTGGGTTCAGGCGACAGTTGAAGGAAAGCGCGGCTCCTGTTTCAGCGGCGATCATTGCGTTCTCACGTTAGCAGAATGCATGCGGGTTAACGATGAAAATCTCATGAGTTTCGATTTGGGAACAAGATCCCATCAATCAAAGTAAATTACGATGAAAAACGGGAGCCGCGCTTTCTTTCAACTATCGCCCGAACCCACTGGCTCTTATCTTGGAACCAAGCGCAACGCGAACCTCTCTCTTGGGCAGCACGAAAGGCGCGAAGCGTGTGATGTGTTTACAAAGCACGGATGAGAGCGCTGTAATTGCGGCGCATTCGGGCGCACGGAGTGCGCACAAATTGCGCCTTTGTACAAGCAAAGGACAGCGTAAAGTATCTCGATATCACGCTAACAGCGAAGTTGGATTGGACCGCACACGTCAACACGATAACTGCCAAAGCTTCTCGCGTTCTCAACCTTTTTCAGAGAAACTTTAAACATACAAGTCCATCCCCAAACGAAACAATGTACATTACGAATGTCAGGCTAATTCTCGAATATGAATGCGTCTGTTCGGACCCGTTGACAAATATTTTAAAAGACAAGCTACAGCGAGTTCAGAAGCGGGCAGCAAGGTTCGTAACTGGGAATTATAATTTTAAGGTTATAAGTTCTGAACTTCGGGAAGCTCTTGGTTGGAAATTTTTATCCCACCAGAGAAAAGCTTCGGGAATAAAGTTTTTGTATGAATCTACAATCACAAAACAGGAATTAATAAAAGCGTCAATTTAAGGAAGTCTTGCTACGTGCAGAGAAGAAGATACAATACGATGAAAATCAGAGAGTATAATTGCCGGATTATTACACTTAAATATTCCTTTTTACCCAACACAATAAATAACTGGAACCTGCTGCCGAATGAAGTATTTGAGAGTGAGCATTTGCGAGCCGCTATTGACAATGCAGTAATCTGATTATGCTGTTCTCAGCGTTGGTTCTGCGTCCCGGAAGTAATCAGAATACTATTGTCTTTAGTGGAAGTTCTTAAGAATTTTCTGTAACTTTTTTTTTGTTCTATTATGCTGTATAGAGTTTTACGTTAATGTACTTACACCCCCCTTCCCCCCCCCCCCCCTATACAATAATACCTCTCAGGGGGTTGTAGCTACCTTGAATAAATAAGTGAATAAATAAGCAGTGCTCCAGAGAAAACTTGCACGAAATTCGCAGCGAACGCAGGGGATAACTGGGCGAAGGTCCGGACTTTCCCGCCCGTTGAGCACTTGGAGAGTATTGAAGTCGAGAATGCGCTCAATTTCGGGCTTGCGATGCCGTGAACATGGGAAATAAGCCTCAGACTCCTACGTTAGAAATGCTTTATTTCTAAGACAGAAAAGAAGGAATTCGAGGAAAATGCGTTGACATGAAAGCAAAATAAGGGAGTAATTACTCATTGGCATCCACCCGAGCGCTGCCATACAGCTACGAAGGAAAGCTATGCAGCTTTCTCAGAAACTTCGCAGTTAAAGAAAAATTCATCCTGGTCCGGGGTTCGAACCCGGGACCACCGCTTCACCGGAGCAGTCGCTCTATCAGTTGAGCTAACCGGGACTTCTTTTTTTCTTCAACATGGTATTTATTACAGTGATGTAATGTTCTATGTACATGAACTATATACAAGCCATTATGAAAACAGTGTTAAACAATAGATATTGAAAAGACCACGCACTAGAAAAGGGGCAATGCAGAGCACATCACTAATAGTGAGTGCCACTCCGGTTCGTACTCAGTCTGGGCATACACGTCTCTTAGATGAACAACCATTCGACTGAAGTGATCCTTTGTAGACACAACAGGTTCACAGTGTCTGTCCATCATGCGGGTTTTCCAGAGGCTGCGCAGTCCAATCAGAAAGAACATGTCCAGGGATTCATCAACAAACTGCAGCGCAGTGAGATAGCGAACAGAATGTGGAGTCAGATTAATGTGTTTTTTTAAATGAGCGTTGCAGGATATCCCAGAAGAGTACTGCATCTTTGCAACTGATGAAACAATGCTCAATTGTTTCTGGTTCATCACAAAGGCGGCAATTAACGGTAGACACAAAAATGCCCTTTTTCTCTAACCATGTTCTAACGGGCAACGTACCGGTGTGTAACTTAAAGAAAAAGGTCTTTGTACACGGCGAGACTGGCATCTTACGTACTCTTTTGAGTACGTCATGCCCCGGTAAACCAAAATACAGAGAGCGGTAGATGGGCGGAGGGAAGAGCATACTAATCAAATCCTTATACAACTTTTTCCTCGACACTATAAAAAGGAACTCAGGAGAAAAACAAACAAGTAGGAAACGGACAGCCAAATACACCTCTTGCATTATGCCCCACAAACACGGACGGTCACAAACATTGGAAGACACAATGAGGTTGGGTAAAACATGAACTAAATTTGTTTGTAGGAATGAACGTACTATTGGGTGTGTAGTGTCACAGAAAAGCATGAAACGTGACACTATCTGTCGGACATACAGGTGAACTAGACCAAGGCCGCAGCGCTTACAGGCCGAAAAAGGTTATCACGCTTCATGGATTCAAAAGACGAATCCCACACAAAGCTGGCGAAAACCCTGTGAAAACGCTGGATAGGAAGTCTTGCGCAATGAATAATTTGCAGTACATAATATATTTTAGCGGCGAGAAACAGATTACAGGCGGGCGCCCTGCCAAAAACTGAGAGGCCTTGGGGAACAAACGTTTGAGCATAGCGCTGAAGAGTTGACACGCGGTCTTTCCAATAATGTGCGCTATGCTTATAGGCACTCAAAGGGACGCCAAGGTAATTTGGTGGCCTGCATGTCCATGTTATACCAGCATATTCAGCAGGTGTCGAACCCCAGCTACCAAACCAAAGACCGCAACTCTTAGAGTGATTAATTCGACTTCCTGACACCGAAGTATAATGCGAACAGGAGCGGAGACATTGGGCACCCTTGTTTCACCGAGGACTGAATTGGGACTGGTTGCGAGAGACAGCCATTAACAATCAAGCGCGTGGTACAGGATTTGTAACAAAGGCGTATGCCAGTAGAAAGTATTGAACCGAGATTGACGTCATTTAAAAGTGCAAAAAGAAATGAATGGCACACTCGATCAAATGCCTTTGCCAGGTAAAGTTGTAGCATTGCTAATTGTTCTTGAGCGTCACTGCAATACTGCAACACCGTACGCGCTACATGGAGGTTAGATTGCATTGATCGTCCCCGCAAGCCACATGTTTTATGAGGCCCAATCAAAGTAGACATTGCAAGCTGCAGCCGATTTGATAGTACTTTAGCAAAAATCTTATTATCTACATTAGAAAGCGTGATTGGTCTGTAACCATCTACAAATCGAAGTTTTTCCTTATCCTCGGTTTTTGGTATAAAGACAATATGACTTTTCGTAAATGACTGAGGCAGAAATCCAACATCAATACTTGTCTCGAAAATTTGGAGCAGGACAGGGGCTAGAACGAATTTAAATGCCTTGTAAAATTCTCCTGAGATGCCGTCAGGCCCCGGGGTTTTCGAAAGCGGCAATTGATCAATTGCATCTTGGAATTCACCCAAGCTTAAAAAGCCATTTATTTTCTTGCACTCATCCTCATTGAGTGGGTTAATCATGGACACCAATCGCGCCATATGATCATCATCAGCAGTGCTAGACGTGGCAGCAAACAGAGAGCTATAGTGGTTTTCAAACTCGGTAACTATGACATCTGTACTTGTGACCAGGGCACCACCACAGTAGAGCTCAGAAATTCGCTTGGCAGCCACGTGACGACGCTCATCTAGCAAGGCCTGTCTAGTAGGCTCCTCAGAGTGCAGAGCACGGTTGCTGTGGGATCGTACATGGGCCGCACGATAGCGTTCTGCATGAAACTTCTGAAGGTTGCACTTAACAGCACCAATTTCCTCTGTGTACAAGCCAGGAGCCTCACATTCAAGCGCATGCAGATTATAAAGACTCTGAATTAACCGTTTCTCCTCACCATGCTTAAGATAAGACTTCACGGAGCCGATCTCAAAAGCTATGCTACGAACTTCTAGCTTAAACATCTCCCAAGCTGCAAATAATGGGACATCCATGACCAAGCAAGATTCCAAAATTGTCATCACTCGCTGCTGAAAATGCTCATCATTTAGAAGCTCGCAATTAAGGTTCCACAGTTCCCACTGCGGCTGAAATTTGGGACGGGCGCATTCTCCAATCCGCGCAATGACCATAGCATGATCTGAGAAAGAAACAGGCTTGAAATCACATGAAATGTGCCGTTTAAGGCGATCTACGGAAACGTAAATGCGATCAAGTCGTGAATGTGAGGCTCCTCGGATGTATGTGAAGGCAGATGACAATCCGGCATCAATTAAACCTGCGTTTTCGGTAATAGACAATAATATACCAGAGGTCTTATCGGCGTTTTGGTTAGGACCTGTGCGGTAGCGTGGGTAGCACACACAGTTGAAGTCACCCATGAAAACGACATAAGGATCGCATCCTAGGAGAGTTCCAATGTCATGAAAAAAACTGCTCGTTGCACCGGATTATTTCAAGCATACACATTGATAACCTTCCACGACTCGCCATGCAGTCGAAAGTCACAACATATCAGACGCCCTTCTATGTCAACCTGGTACTTAAAGTCAGAAATAGGTAGACTGTTCTTTAAGAAAAGAAAGCAACCTGCCGAAAGACCCACTGAGTGCGACACACAGACGTTGTAATCTGTTAGGAAAGGTCGCAGGGCTGTCTCTGTATCCACTTCAGTTTCTATCTTAGTTTCTTGAATAGCGACAATGTCTAGCCGATTGACCAAAAGCAATCGGCGTAACTGTACCTGTTTCTGCCTTGAACGGAGTCCACATATGTTGAGTGTTGCGACAGTCAACTGCTGGTTAGACGCCATGGTGGCTAACTTGAGCTTCAATCAGGCATCCACGATGTCTGGGGGCATCACTCCAGAAGGTGAGACCTCCCGAGAGTTGACGCCCTTTCTCCTTGATCTGAAGCGCCGAGGAGGTTTCTTATTCTTTGACTTTCGATGGCGGGACTTGTGCTTGGCGGGGACACTGTCCTCCTCAGAGGAGGCAGAACTCGGAAACACACCGCGCTTCGAGGCCACACTTAAAATTTGCTCATCGTCATCACAGTTGCCGTCGGGGAGTGAAGTGCCAGGTTGGCACTCTGTTACCTGTGTGGCACATCCGGCAGGAGCCTCAGAAGATGTAGCAGTGTAGGCACTCGGCGCCGGAGCGAGCTACACAGTCGTCCTTGTCTTCCTCTGGCTCACGCACAGCACTGGCACGTGCGCCAAGAGTGCCATCACTGACACTGCATATAGCTGGAGCCTGCTCTGCCAGGCATCGACGCTCATAATCTGCAGACAGCTGCTCCATCTGTGAAGGCTGGGTTGGCTCATGCTGCACAGCAGGAACGGGGCCAGACAGCGGGTCAGTAGTCGTGTAGTCAATGGGCGCAACGGCTGGCGTGCCACCAGCAGCATCCAAAACTTCTGTTGCGTCCATCAAGTCCTCCTGCAATGCGTCGTCCATGGCACGGGTGCCACCGCGTAGCTTATCAGCATACGACACTACGCACTCCTCTGTAGTATGGCCGAAACGCGGACAATCATCGCACCGAGGAGTGCGGCAATGACGGCGTATATGGCCAACCCTGTGGCAACGGAGACACAGTGGTGGCCTTCCTGGCACTAAAACCAGACATTGTACACCGCAAAATTGTCAAAATGTGAGGCACGTCGTTGACAGTCACGCCATCAGCAAGAGTCAAGGCAACGTCTCGATTCAAGGTGCGCATGCCCTCCATATCTGGAACCCTCCAGTGCTCCACTGTGATGGACGTAATCGTTCCGCAAGCGCGAAGGGCGTCCCGAATGTAAAAATCTTCAAGATGTTCTGGGAGCCAAAGTATCTTGAGCTTTGCTATCTTCGGTTCAGGGTCAATCACTAGACAACGGCAGTTTTTCACTTGTAACTCCTGAGTGCCCACGAGCTTAGCTTTCGCTAACGCTGTCTTGCATGTTATCCAAACGTGAGACATCTGAAACGGTCCGATAGAGCTGATGTCACAGAGGTCAATGACACCACATAAGACATCTCTAAAGTCCTGGGCACGATAGGGACGGCCAGCAACGTCCGCATGCAGATATACGCAGTTGAAAACCAGCTTACCAGCAGGCAGACGGGGAAGAACAGTACGGTAAGTATTACTGGCAGCAGAAGCCGCAACAGTACCTCGGCCTAGGGCCGATTTATCCATTTCTGCGGAGAGCACCAAAAACGCGACCGTTCGGAACGCCGTCTTCGTCTTTCTCCGAGCTGCACTCGGCTGCTAACCGGGACGGCAAACTTATGGTAGGGCGAGAGAGAATTGATCAATAACTCGAAGTGGGAACAGTGTTGGCCAAATGTTTAGGGGAATCCCCCAAGATGGAGTAGATTTGTAATAAGGGAGTAATTACTCATTGGCATCCACCCGAGCGCTGCCATACGGCAACAAAGGAAAGCTATGCAGCTTTCTCAGAAACTTCGCAGTTAAAGAAAAATTCGTCCTGGTCCGGGGTTCGAACCCGGGACCACCGCTTCACCAGAGCATTCGCTCTACCAATTGAGCTAACCGGGACGGCAAGCTTATGTTAGGGCGAGAGCGAATTGAACAGTAACTCGAAGTGGGAACAGTGTTGGTCAAATGTTTAGGGGAATCCCCGAAGGTGGAGTAGATTTGTAATAAGGGAGTTTCTGAGAAAGCTACAGAGCTTTCCTTTGTAGCCGTATGGCTGCGATCGGGTGGATGCCAATGAGTAATTACTCCCTTATTACAAATCTACTCCACCTTGGGGGATTCCCCTAAACATTTGACCGACATGAAAACATATTCTAAGAAAATGTACCGTCAAAAGTGGCGTAGTTGTTGAAGTGCAGCCACAGGAAATCAAAAGAATAAACTGTATTTGCGCGTCATTTGGCAAATATCGTTGTTATGTGAGGTCAAGGAGTGCTGTGATTAGGGGAGTAAAGGGGCTGCGAATGTTTGCACCTAAACAAAACAGACCTGTATATATACCAGGTCTGTCAGCGAAGATGTTCTGCAATTTTTAAAAGTAGTCGATAGGGCGCTTTTTTCTTCATATGAGTCGTGCAGTTTTTTGGCGCACGATAGTCTTAGATGCTTATGCACCACTAAACCCAACACAACACAATTCGTTGTTAGCCGGGCAGCGTATCAGAATACAGGGACGACGTGCGAGCTGTTAGTTTGGTTAACTAATATTGAATCGCTAACTTTTTAACTATTACTTTTAGTCTCCTAATTTTTTTTGTTTTGCCTACTTTTTCTTCTTTTTACCTCCTTTTGTCTCTCCTTTAGTACGACCGTCGAACACCTGTATCCCCCCCCCTTTTGTAATGACCCCACGGGACTCATATGTGTTAATAAATGATGATGATGGTAATTGAGAGGTGTGTAGCGCATCGTATCTAATAGCCATGTCAGTTTTCAGCATTTGAAAAACGCTGTTACCGTGTACTGTGCGATATCAGTGCACTTTAAAGAATGCCAGGTTGCTGCAATTTTCAGAAGCCCTTCACTACGGCATCGCTCATAGCTTGAGCCGCTTTCAACAGTGTGCCGAAGCCGTAATATCCCGAAGACGTCCGAAAGTTTCGCTGCTGCCCGCGCGTTCGAGCCTTGACCAGTCATGGAGCTCAAAGATGCGCTAGGAGTTAAGAACCTGCGTTTCAAAATGTGTGGAAGCGGCGATAGCGTCAAATCGCTTTCAGACATTGTCTTTAAATGGTCCCTTAACAGTTAATGTATGCTCTTCTTCTTTTTAACGCCGATAATTTCATAATATACGGTAACGTCTCTTTGTCCACGGTGTCCCTTCAACATATCAGGATATTTCCCAATTCGTATATAGCAGCGGTGGCTTCGTGGCAGGCGCAGGGTTAACAACCCGCATGGGCAACGAATTTATACGCAAGTTGCCTTTTGATTTCAGTTGTTTGTACACCATGAAAGATCATGGCCTAGTCCTCAGAAAACCTGTGTAAAAGAAGTCCTTATCTTTGTCCATTTCTAGTGTAAAGTATTTCGTCTAGCAGGGCCTGCACAAAAGAACCTGCACATATGCAAGCCGCACACAAAGAACCCTTTATTGCAACACGGCTGTTCGTTTCGCAGTTTAGTCTAAACCACCACCGAGCGGTTTTTCGATGAGGCTAACAAAAGTACAAAACGTCACTTTCTATATCGAGATACTTTTCAGTGTTTCTTTGTTCTGCGCTCAATAATTGTGTTTTTATCCCACTGACATATCCTGCCCCAACTTGTCTTTGTCCGCCGTGGGCAGAGATGCTTGCGAATTGCACAGCCTCTTTGTCTAGTTATCTTGAATTCGTTTCCACGAGGTGCAGGGCGGCTTCAGCCGGTTCACGACACAAACAATGCACGCGATCTATTAAGGCTTTTCTTAGAATTTATGACTCCTGCCTGTGTTATAAACCTTTTATACCTTTCTTGGCTTTTATCCGGAAGCTAAGGAAACGAAGCTTCCGTGGTAGCATATGCGACAAGCGAAGTTCCTCTGCCTGCATGGAAAAGGGGCGGCAGATCAAAGATTATGCGGAGTGTATTAGACTCGCCTTAACCCAACACCAGAGGTGTCTGTAGAACAGTTTTTAGTCCTTTTCTTACCGAAGTATGCACAATATCCGGCTGGTTCATCGACAAAGGGTGCTGTTAATAAAGAGGGGATAAGCTCACAACTTTCCAAGTTAGAGTTGTCGCCTTCTATCGAAGAAGCGACTCAAAAAATTGCACCTGGACGTAACGATGTTTCTTTCAAGAACTTGGAAGAAGATGCACTTGAGAACTTGTTGGACATAATGGATGAAGTATGGCAAGGACAAAAAATTCCATTCGAATGGAAACACTCGGTGATGATCTCAATATTAAACGCTGGGAACCCTCCCAAAAGCCTACAATCTTTCCGCCTGTTTCACTAAAGCCCACAATTTCCAAGATTTATGAAAACATGAGTGTCACGCGCCTATCATAGTGTTCAGAAAATCAACAAGATTACTATGCTGGACAACTGTGTTCCTTAAAGGTCTTGGCGAAGCATTTGGGCTGGTATACTGGCGGAGAAGGTCATGCACGTTCCGCATCATTGCCACCTTATACTCACAGAGCTGGCTACTCACCTGGGCAAGCCATACGACTTCGTGTTGCGTGCCCTGAGCCTTGACAACATGGAACGTATGGGCTTTGCCCAGCAGTTCATACAAGTGGTAGATTATCTGCTTAAGAGCAGGACTTTCCTTTTCGGATAAATGGCCAACAAATCGATGTTTACACCTCGCACAAGGGGGAGCCACAAGGTTCAGTTTTAAATATTTGGTTATTTAATATAACGCTGGTATCATTTCTGTAGAATTTAGCTGAAGTACCAGAGGTGAAGTTCATTATTTAAGCAGATGATGTCAGGGTTTCCTATACTCATAAACAGCTTGAGGCACAAAATTTTTATCTCTAGCAGGCCTTAAGTGCACTATATGAGCACTTCCATGAGGCAGGCATGAAATTGCCGGCCCAGTAGTACAGCTGCTACATCTGTGTTGCAAACAAGAATCCAAGAAAGCAATCGGCAGCGAAAACACTCACGCAATCACAAGAGGTAGACGAGTTTATAGTTTTTGCCCAAGATATACATAATTCTAGCAAAAGAACACAATGGCTCCATAGGATGAAAACGCAGTTCCGGGTTGTTCCACCTTGATCAAACACATTTCGCCCAGCGGAGGAGGAGATCGGACAGAGATTGCAAGGCGTCTTGTACAATCGGAACTTCAACCCATGATATTTTATCGGGCCGAGTTCCAATGATTGACGAGGCGAGAATGTGCGGCAGTAAATAAGACAGAAATGCGCATCATCACGACATCGCCATAACTTACCCCAATCCTGATTCTCCAGTAATTTGGACAGCTGACCACACGTACAGAACTACTAGAGGAGCGAGACGCAATAAGAAATATGAAGCACAAGTACGTTATGCCCATAACGACTTTGTACAATTTGTACAATGCAGTCAGAGCGCAAAAACCGATAATGGCTGAATCCCCTCCATTGGAATTCACGGGTAATGAAACGAGCAAGACGACTAAACTTTGTCGTCCAGTGAAGCAGTGAACTCGACCTCTGGTTGATGTGCGCCTAGCAATATGTATTGCATACACGGACGCGTCGGTTATATAAAAGGGCGGTTGAACAGCAGCCAGGAGCCCGACTCAGAGGCAGTTAAACAAACGTCTTGCATAAGTATGGAAGCACCGAGACCCGCTTGTCATGAAACTTTATTCAATCTGCAATGCTATGGAGGAAGTAAATAAAATACTCTATAACAGACTCCCATATCTATACAGACTGTTTAGCAGCCATAAAACAACTCAAATGAGTAGCAAAACACTATATGTAATTCAAGAGAACGGTAGACTCCACAAGAAAAGAGACGCATCCAAATACACTGCACGCAAGAGGGCGCTGAGTTTAACGAGAACACCGCGCAAATGAGAGGACCGAGAATGGGAGACATGACCACACACAGCGCTGGTAGGCTGAGGACGCTGAGAAGAGATAAGTAAATAAGCTTACAAATTTCCAAGCAATAATGCATCCCCCACCAGGTTCCCTTTTAATGCCTGCGCCGCTCTCCCCATCCCCATTGCACATACATAAAGAAATACACATTTAGTACACATTACACATACAAGCATTACACTACACGTTACACATTACATGCATTGCATTACACATTAAACATACATTCATTGCATATATTGCATCAGGAAAGTACACGTGCCCTCATTCTCCCGTGCGCTTAGGCCTTCCTTTATTATTAACGCATTTGGAGGAGGCATTCCTTCAAAGGATACAGGCTGGGAGGCTCTCTCCTTGTCGTTTGCATTACGGTGCAGCTCTCAAGACTCAGGACCCACCACCTGTCCTGGGTGTTCCCCACCGGCTGCAGAGGTGGATGCTCTCCAGCTGCTGTGGACATCCGCAGGGACAACGGCTTCAAAAATACGGATTTGCAGGAAGTCGGATGAAGGGTGACAAGGACGGAGGATTTATTCAAGTGGCATGTCGACAGCAAGAACACAAGCAGCGTTCTCTGATTCCTGCACGAAAGTACATTACATGAATTCCTATAGTATACAAAAAACCGAAATTATGCCGTTAATGCAAGTGTGTGTAATAAAAAAAAACACTATTTCTCCAAATATTGAGACGCACTTTACCCACACCAATCACCTAAAGGTTCCGATTCGAGTGGTCTGTACATTGGACATTTGGTGAATCGTTACTGGACATCGTGGCACTCTCAGTTTAAGATAATCAGGCTACTTACTTAATGTCTGCTGCGCAAATTTGTGCGAAAAAAAACGAAACTACTCTCTACGAGACATAGCACGGAAATTTGAAAATAAAAATACTATGTCCCACTGCATGACATGAGGGGCATTGAATACTCCGCTTCCACATTTTATTACTCACATCGGCTGTCAGTACTTCATGGAGGATATGATTGGCGACAACACAAATTGAACTAGAAATACGAAGCCTCATGGTGCTCAGTCAATGTTTAGACATGATCACTTGTTCACGTTTGTTCAAGTCCTCTCTTTGAAACACTGGCTAAGAGCCGTGAAGCTCTCCCCTACATTGAGTAAAGCAGAAATTTGGGGAGTTGGTACGTATTCGTTTTTGAAACAGCGCAACAAAGACGGGACGTGGAAACTGGGGGTAAAGACAAACAGGCACTGACTAACAACTGGGTTTATTGAAAAAAAACATACAAATATATATACAGAGTTAGGAAAGATTAATCACCACTATAGTCAACTCATGCCACATGGGACGCCAGATACCCAATCTCCCCTTCGGAAAGGGCGACCGATGGGCAACTAATGCACGTTGCGCCCTTCTCACGTATAAGAGAAGCTTCAATAACTTCTCGCGTCGTCTTATCACTATGGCGGAACGCGATGTTGGTGTTCTTATAGTCGGGGGTACATTTGCATTTCTCGCAACGAAATGCACATTTAGCGAGAGGGTCTCCTTCTGATTTTCGTTTTTCGTAATCGTTTTCATGTTCACATTTGCACTTTCTGCAGTGGACCGCCACGTGTGACAGGGGGTCTTTTTTTCTGGTGTTCTCATATTCCTTGAGTCGCTTGTTGATGCTTCTTTCTGTTGGGCTAATATATGTGGCGCCACACGAGAACGGAATTTCGTATACTACCCCTACCTAGGAAGGTACATAAGCGGAATTATGGCGCACCTGACAAGCCCTTTTGTTTCCCTCCTCCCTCTGCCTTACCTGCTTGCACATCCTGCCTAATTTCTTCGGGGCGGGGAAAGATTAACCTTTCCTAACTCTGTATATATATTTGTATGTTTTATTCAATAAACCCAGTTGCTAGTCAGCGCCTCTTTGTCTTTACCCCTCAGTTTCCACGTCCCGTCTTTGTTGCGCTGTTTCAAAAATGAATCTCCCTTACATTTTTACTTTCTCGATGCATTTCTTTGATGCAACCTTTTTTAGCCCTTTGTTTAATATAACCAGCTACAGAACGTTCAAATACGTTTTCATAATGCCAAGAGGGTGCACAAAAATGGCTATTAAAGTTTGCGTGCGCAACACTGACGCGCTGGCCGCTACATAACACCACAACCAGAAGTCATGTTCGCTTCACAAAAATCAGAAAGTGAATAGGCACAGCTATCATTATGTGGAGCACAGCGCAAATATATCGAGTCAACAACTCGTCAAAAAACGTGCCATAAAACAGCAACAGTGTGCACAATAAAAAACGACTTTCCATCGTTACACCTTTCTTTCAACTAAACCGAATAATGAGTGCCTTTTTTTGCTTTTTTCTATCTCCATCCTTTGACTTGCTTTCTATTTGTGCCCGCTTCAATGTCGATCTCGGAAGTGACAATGATGAAACTTATTCCGTGAATTTTTGTGCTAAAAATAGATTCCATGCCCCATTCTGAGTGTGTCAATATTTTTTTATTTGATACCTCAAAGGCCCCTGGTATGGGGCATTACATGAGGGATGGGCATGACAGTTAAGCAACTATGGTCTTGATAGCGCTTTTAAAATGGAATGGCGTTGATGTGATGCACGGCGTCTTGTGGTAGGTGATTCCAGTCCCGGGATGACGTGACGAAAAAAGATCGGGAATGAGCGGTAGTTCTTGCGGTGGGGGCATAGACGGCCTTATGGTGGTTAATACGGTCTGAAAGGCGATAAGCAGGTGATATGGCCGATGCTCCTAAAGATGAATGATAAAACATATGAAAGAGGCACAATCGAGAAATTTTTCGTCGCGTTTCAAGGCTGGGTAAGTTAGCTCTAGTTTTTAAGGCAGACACACTAGTGTAGTACGAATAGTCAGAGTAAATGAAGCGGATAGCTCTCATTTGTATTTTTTCTCAGACTGGTGAGGATCCCATATTGCAGAAGCATATTCTAGTTTAGGATGGGTAAAAGTTATGTATGCTGATGATTTGATGGATGGGGTGGCAAATCGTAGATTACGCCGTATGAAACCAAGGGTACGATTAGCTTCGTTAGCGATGTTCGTGATATGAGATGACCATGTTAGGTTTTGCGTTACTGTAATACCCAAGTACTTGCAGGAAGAGACGGACGATACTTCTGAACCGAAAAGAGTGTATTTAGAAGGAGTATGCATCTGCCGACGATGGAATGAGATTAAACATGTTTTGGAAATATTCAGAGACATTAACCAACGTTCGCACCAAGTTTGGATTCGGTTAAGATCTTGTTGAAGAATGCCAGCGTCAGTACTGTTAGTGATTGGGCGGTAAATTACACAATCGTCAGCAAATAAACGGATGGTAGAGGAAATACTGGAAGGAAGATCGTTAATATATATGAGGAAAAGCAAAGGTCCTAGGACTGTACCTTGGGGAACACCTGAAATGACCGGGCTACGTGGAGAAGAATGATTGTTAGCATAGACAAATTGCTCTCTGTTAGTCAAAAAGTTAGAAAGCCATTCTAATACTAACGAATTAAGATTTAGACACGATAACTTTAGTAGCAGTCTTTTATGCGGTACTTTATCGAAAGCTTATTCGAAATCAAGGAAGAGAGTGTCAGTAGGAACGTTTAGGTCAAGGTTGGAGCTGATGCCATTAATAAAGAGAGCCAGTTGCGAGTCACATGAACGTCCTTTCAAAAAGCCATGCTGGTTAGCATGAAAGAATTTTACGGAGACAAGGAATTCGACTATGTGCGAATAAATAATATGTTTCATTAGTTTCGAACAGACGCTTGTGAGAGAAATGGGGCGGTAATTTTTGCATGAAACAGGTGAGCCCTTTTTGGGGACTGGAATGATCTTACAAACTTTCCAATCTTGTGCAAGGAAACCTGTTGATATGGACTACTGAAAGAGGTGGCACAATATTACACTTACAGTGTTTTTAGTATTTTTTAGGATTTTAGAATTTATGCCGCCAACACCACATGAAGAAGTAAGTTTCAATGATTCAATAAGTTTCATGATTCCATTAGCATCAATTGTAATCTGTGGCATAGCTGGGTGGCCGAGAGCTGCGAACTCCGGTAAGTCACCGTCAGGTACTTTAGTAAATACTGAAGAGGAAATGTTATTAAGAGCGTGGCTAGATTCGTGTTCCGGGATAAGATTGTTGTCGTCGTCATGTAATGTTAGAGGCTTCGAATGTGATGGGTTTATAGTTTTCCAGAACTTGCGGGGGTTAGTGCGCAACATGGAAGGTAGAACAGACGAGAAAAATGTACGTTTAGTTTTGCCTGATAAAGAAAAGTATGTTTTTTCTGCATAATAATATCTTTCCCATGCAGATGCGGAGTCAAAGCGTTTTGCGGATCGAAAATGTCTTTTCTTTTTGCTTCTGAGGCGTTTCAGCTCTTTGCTGAACCATGGTGACGATGCTTTTTCGGTGATGGTGATAGTAGGAACATGTTTATCTATAAGTTGATGCATTTTGTTTCTGAAAAGGGACCAGTTATCTTCGATTGATCGTGCTGAAAAATCTCGGAGAAACCACGTGCAGAAATCAGCTAGTTCAGAATTAATGGCTGCATTGTTGCCTTTGCCGTATAGAGTTAATGTTTTTTGTATTTTTATGTGTGTGACAACTGGCAGGAGTACGTGGATTGAATTACGGAATGATCACTGAGTCCTGGTAAATGAAGAAGCGGCGGGATGTTATCGGGGTGAGAAGTTAATACGAGGTCGAGTATGTTGGAGGAATGATTGCTTTGTCTTGTCGGGTTTGATACGAGCTGGGACAGACCAAAGGTTAGACACGTGTTGTCAAAATCGCTTTCGATGTTATCTTTACATGTAGTGGTGGAAAGGTCGGACCAGTTTATTGCAGGAAAGTTAAAGTCGTCAAAAAGAACAGTGGGAGTATGTTGGTGAGCCCCTGTTATCGCGCGAAGTGTTTCGTGAAAATTAGCAGCAAAAGATTCGGTTAAATCAGGTGGACGATAGCAAACTCCGATGATTACGGGAGGAAATGAAGCGTGGCACTGAATGAACAATATTTCTACAGGGGATGAAGTTTTAATTTCAGAACAAAGAAGCGAATCATGGGTTCCTATTAGTACGCCTCCTCCCCGTCTATTAGTTCTGTCGCGACGGAAAATGGTGTAGTTGGGAAAAACGGAAAGTATTTCAGAGTCATGTATGGCTGATGTTAGCCAAGTTTCAGTGAGTATGAATATGTTGCTGTCTATTGTGCGCGTAAGGCTTTCAAGGGCGTCAAGTGTGGGCAGGAGGCTTCGGATATTAGTGTAAAGGAAGGACAAGGATCAGAGCTTCGGAGTGAGGGGAGGTTTATGCAGTAGCTATGGCGTGCGGTCGGGGGAGGGCGTGCGGACGGAGGAGGGCAGGGGGTGGAGGGGGACAACTTTCTGTGAGGAATGGTCGAAAATATAGACAGTGTTATCAATAATTAGTTTATTATGGCGGAGTTTGTATGTCTGTGGTTGAGGTTCGCGAATTGCAGTAACTGTTTCCTGACTAAGAGGGTAGGTTTTGAGTAGTCTTCCGAGATTCTGTAGTTACTGTTTTTTAGTTTCTTAGCGCAAGAAAGAACTTTCTCTCTAGTTTTGAAGGGAGCGAATTTGACGATGATAGGTCGTTTCTTGTCGCTTTGAAACTTTCCAAGCCTGTGCGCTCTTTCAACATCCATGGGGAAGATTGTGACGTCGAGGTGATCCCTACATAACCCCGTAACCAACTTTTCAGACTCGGCCTATGTTTCATTGTCAGTGTCTGACAAGCCGAAAAATAATAAATTGTTTCTGCGGGATCTATCTTCAAAATCAGCCAGTTTGGAAGATAGATTTGCAACTTCAACTGAATTTTGCTCTGCAAGCGCTCGCACATCGCTAATATCTTCCCGAATCGCAGCAAAGGATGAACAATCTTCTTCTATTTTGACGAGCCTTGTTTTAATTTCTTCGAAAGTTTTATCATTCTGGGACAATTTTGAACGAATGCTTTTCATTACTCCTAACAAAGCTGCTTGCCCAGTACGTATTTCGTTCAAGGCTTCCATTATTTCATCTGATGCATCAGTAGAGTGGGTGTTAGGTCCGGGATTTTCCTCGACATCACCTGCCAAGATTAGTAATTGATGAATGACACTGATACAGTCATAGGCAATCACTAAACAACACTGTGGGCTTGGCAGCACAAGCAAGGCAGCATGACCGGTACGCTTTGCAAATAGTGGGTAGCGGTAATTTACCTGTGCAACAAAGAGGCGACGCAGGTGAGCGGACGTGGCCATTGCTGCTGTGCTGCCAAGCCCATAAAAGGCGGCGGGAAGTGGAGTGGTCCTTTTATGCATTTCACGGGTTGGTGACGTAGTAGCACGTATGCCGATGATCGATGTAGAGAGGGGAGGGAGTGGTCCAAGGCGCGCATGCGCCACATTCAGCCAGATAGCCGAGTCGTTGCTGATGGAACGGTCCAAGACAGGCCACACGGAAAGCTGGGACGGGGCCGAGGGCACTGGGAGTGTTGAGCTGGGTCAGGCGATTGTAGGCGGGCAGGGAAGTGGATCCGAGCAACGACACGTACAGGCGGCGGCGCAGGAAGGACCGGGGCGCCCACGACCCCCTCGATGCCGGCGTTGACACCCTCAATTGGACCTAGCGGCCCAAGAGCAAGAACCAGTACCTGTGCAACAAAGAGGCGACGCAGGTGAACGGACGTGGCCATTGCTGCTGTGCTGCCAAGCCCATCATCTTGGCACAAAAGACGCATATATTAATGAGAACATTTGAGCTACACGCAGGGGATTTTTTTCGAGCCACTGAACTCAAACTCGTCACATCAAGAGGGAAAAGGACTCCTTGATGGCCCTTTGGATGAACTTGAACTTTTTCCCCAGCCTGAAGAACCCGCATGAAGAACGGTATTGACGCAGAGGTGGTTTGCTTCCAAAAGTGTACCTGGTGGCGCTAGTGTTTGAATTTCGTCCTTTCCTGGATTATGAAACTCAGGTTGCTACCTAATGAAGCGTCTCCATCACCGGAATGCATTTATGTATCGACAGAGACAAACATTCCAGACAACACAAAGACGTTCTGAGTTTCAACTCAGGCTGTTCAGAAGTAGGACCTCAGGGTGAACCTGATGTAATACACTGTAAAGGGCGTTTAAGGGCCCAATAAACGATGATGACGATGATGATGACATCCTCAGGATGTGTGTAACTGGTTTACAAGCAGTCTATTTATTTATTTATTCATAATACCTTACAGGACCCACAAAGGCATTGGGTAAGTGTGGCAAAGAACGACAAAACATGCAAAAGAAACTAATTCCTCTGGCATGCATTTCGTCCGTCCCTATCACATACTCATTCCTTCAGAGTCATGTTTGGGGACAGCTTCAATAGTACTGCAGGATTTATATCAAGAGTTTTTTTTTATAGTACTGCAGTATTCAAAGCTAATTTAAGAGATGCTACCCAGAACAAGCAAAACGAAGAGTCACAGCCCGGGTTCACCTGCTCCCGCAGCCGCAGAGAGTTATAAAGCTCTCTGCAGTTCTATTCTGCTCCCCAAATTGAGAAGATAAGTGCCCCAAAAATCTATGGTCAAACTTCATCAGAATCATTCGATATATTAGAATAGGTGTAACAGCAAACACATCTTAAGGCATCTCTTCAAGCAGATAATTTTTGGGGCCACAAAAACGTCCTTTCATACAGCAAGCATGATTTAAGACATTACTCAACGCAGATAAATTTTGCGGGCACAAATATTTCCTTCATTATGTGTTCATGGAGCTAAAACGTTGCTGTTATTCTTGGCTGCTGACATCGAAGAAAAACTCGGACGTAACACCCGGTCCTCATCTCAACAAGCGTCATTCGATGTCATCTCTATGTTGCAAGAAATATAAAGCGGAGAAGCCACCCTCGTAATAGAGTTAGAGTCAGTTTATTCCCAACTAACCGAAAACGACAAAGTGCTTCAAGGTGTAACAGAAAGACTAACAAAGATAAAAGGCGGCAACTCTTCCTTGCACTTTTGAAAAAAACGACTTCGAAAACATGCAGGCGCTCGCCACCGAAAATAGCCAGAAAATTGATAACCTGTCAGCCATAATTAAACCTTCTGAGAATCACGCTCCGAGAGGAAGCCTTGGTTTTTTTTTCATCTGAATGACCGCGACAAAGAAACCTGGTCGCAGTCCGAAATAGCAGATCTTGACGTGTGCCACTCGAAACTGAACATCTCTCTCCAACCATGGGAGCACAGAATCAGTCGATTTGAATTGATTAAAAACAGGCCCATTATTGTTTGCTTTTCCCACTTTTAAGATAAATGAAATTTCCTACCAAAGGCAAAAAAAACAAAGGTTCAGATTCAGAAAGCTTCAGAAAGGTTCAGAGATAAAGGTTCAGACTGCGGTCCGAATCACCTGGCGCTTATCTTGGAACCAAGCACAAATCAAAGCCCTGTCTTGGCCAGGACGAAAGGCCCGAAGCGAGTGTGATGCTTTTTACAAAGCGCGGATGAGAGCGCTGTAATCGCACGTATCCGGGCGCACGGAGCGCGAACAGTTTCTCTTTTGTACAAGCTGGACAGCGTAAAGTATCTCGGTATCACGTTAACAGCGAAGTTGGATTGGACCGCACACGTCGACACGATAACTGCCAAAGCTTCCTGTGTATTCAACCTTTTCAAAGAAACCTTAAACATACAGCGCCATGGCGAAGAGAAACAATGTACATTACGAATGTCAGGCCAATTCTCGAATATGGATGCGTATGTTGGAATCCGTTCACAAATATTTTAAAAGACAAGCTAGAGCGAGTTCAGAAGCGGGCAGCAAGGTTCCTAACTGGGAATTACAATTTTAAGGTCAGAAATTATGAACTTCGGGAAGCTCTTGGTTGGAAATTTTTATCCCACCAGAGAAAATTTTTGAGAATAAAGTTTTTGTATGAAATCTACAATCATAAAACAGGAATTAATAAACGCGTCAATTTCAGGAAGTCTTACTACTTGTTGAGAAGAAGATACAATACGATGAAAATTAGATAGTATTATTGCCGGATTATTACACTTAAATATTCCTTTTTTCCCAACACAATAAATGACTGGAACCTGCTGCCGAATGAAGTATTTGAGAGTGCGAATTTCCAAGCCGCAATTGACAATGCAGTAATCTGATTTTTCTGTTCTCAGCGTTGGTTCTGCGTCTCGGATATAATCAGAACGCTATTGTCTCTATTGGAAGTTTTTAACAATTTTCTGTAACTTTTTTGTTTTGTTCTATTTTGCTGTATTTAATTTTGCGTTTATGTATTTACACCCCCCCTCCCTATACAGAAATGCCTCTCAGGGGGTTGTAGATACCTTGAATAAATAAGCAAATAAATAAGCAGTGCTCCAGAGAAAACTTGCACGAAACTCGCAGCGAACGCAGGGGATAACTGGGCGAAGGTCCGGACTTTCCCGCTCGTTGAGCACTTGGAGAGCATTGAAGACGAGAGTGTGCTCAGTTTGGGGCTTGCGATGCCGTGAAGATGAGAAATAAGCCTCAGACTCCTACGTTACAAATGTTTTATTTCTAAGAGAGAAAAGAAGGAATTCGAGGAAAATGCGTTGAATGAAAACATATTCTAGGAAAAAGTACCGTCAAAAGTGGCGTAGTCGGTGAAGTGCAGCGTGCAGCCACAGCAAATGAAAAGACGAAACTGAGTTTGCGCGTTATTTGACAGATATCGTGGTTATGTGAGGTCAAGAAGTGCAGCGATTAGAGTAGTAAAGGGGCTGCGAAAGTTTGCACCTAAACAAAATAGACCCGTAAATAGACCGAAGATGTTCTGCAATTTTTAAAAGTAGTCGATAGGGCGCTTTTTTCTCCATTGCAGTCGTGCAGTTTTTTGGCCCAGAATAGTCTTAGATGCTTATGCACCACTAAACCCAACGCAACCCAACTTGTTGTCAGCCGGGCAGCGCATCAGAATACAGCGAAGACTGCTAGCTGTTAGTTTGGTTAATTAATATTGAATCGCTAACTTTTTAACTATTACTGTTAGTCTCCTAATTTTTTTTTGTTTTGCCTACTTTTCCTTCTTTTTATCTCTTTTTGCCATTTCTTTAGTGTGACCGTCGGACACCTGTATACCACCCTCCCCTTTTGTAATGTCCCCACGGGACTCTTATGTGTTCATGAATGATGATAATGGTAATTGAGAGGCCTGTAGCGCATCGTATCTAGTAGCCATGCCAGTTTTCAGCATTTGAAAAATGCAGTTACCACGTACTGTGCGATGTCAGGGCACTTTAAAGAACCCCAGGTTGTTGGAATTTTCAGAAGCCCTTCGCTACGGCATCGCTCATAGCTTGAGCCGCTTTCAACAGTGAGCCGAGGTCGTAAAATCCCGAAGAGGTCCGAAAGTTTCGCTGCGGCCCGCGCGCTCGAGCCTTGGCCAGCTATGGAGCTCAAAGATGCGCTAGGAGTGAGCAACCTGCGTTGCAAAATGTGTGGAAGCAGCGATAGCGTCAGCTCGCTTTCGGACATTGTTTTTAAATGGACTCTTATCAGTTAATGTATGCTCTTCTTCTTAGAACGCCGATAATTTCATAACATACGGTAACGTCTCTTTGTCCTCGGTGTCCATTAAACACATCAGGAAATCTCCCAATGCGTATATCGCAGCGGTGGCTTCGTGGCAGGTGCAGGGTTAACAACCCACATGGGCAACGAATTGATACGTAAGTTGCCGTTTGATTTCAGTTGTTTGTACAGGTGCCGTCAAAAGTAAATGGAAGGCAATATTGACGAAAGAATTTAATCATTGCTCCCTCAATTCATGCATCCTTGAATACATATGTGCAGCCTAATTGTGATTTTGCGAATTGCACTGTCCACTAATGAACATGGAGCAATGCGCTTTAGATTTAAAGAAATTAAATTTTTTTGAAAAAGACGCCTTCCATTTACTTTTGACGGCGAGTGTACAGGAGAAAACCTGTTTAAAAGAAGTCCTTTTGTTTGTCGATTTCTAGTGTAAAATATTTCGTCTAGCAGGGCCTGCACAAAGGAACCTGAACACACGCTGGCCGCAGACAAAGAACCCTTTATTGCAACACGGCTGTTCGCTTCGCAGTTTAGTCTAAACCACCACCGAGCGGTTTTTCGATGAGGCTAACAAAAGTACAAAACGTCACTTTCCATATCGAGATACTTTTCAGTGTTTCTTTGTTCAGCGCTCAATAATTGTGTTTTTATCCCACTGACATATCCTCCCCCCAACTTGTCTTTGTCCGCCGTGGGCAGAGATGCTTGCGAATTGCACAGCCTCTTTGTCTAGTTGTCTTGAATTCGTGTCCACGAGGAGCAGGACGCCTTCAACCGGCTCGCGACACAAACAATGCACGCGATCTATTAAGTCTTTTGGCAGGATTTATGACTGCTGCTTCTGTTATAATCCTGTTATACTTTTTTTGGCTTTTATCCTGAAGCTAAGGACACGAAGCTTCCGTGGTAGCATATGCGACAAGCGAAGTTTCTCTGCCTGCATGGAAAAGGGGCGCAAGATCAAAGATTATGCGGAGAGTATTAGACTCGCCTTAAGCCAACACCAGAGGTGTCTGCAGATCAGTTTTCAGCCCTGTTCTTACTGAACCACGCATAACATCCGGCTGGTTCATAGACAAAGGACGCGGTTAATAAAAAGGGGATAGGCTCTCAACTTTCGATTGGATGCTATCGAAGAAGACACTCAAACTACACCTAGGCGTAACAAATTCCTTTCAAGAACTTGGAAGAAGATGCACTTGACAACCGGTTGGACATAATGAATGACGTATGGCAAGAAGGAAAAATTACAGTCGAATGGAAACACTCGGGGATGGCCTCGGTATTAAACGCTGGGAACCCTCCCAAAAGCCTACAATCTTTCCGTCTGTTTCACTAAAGCCCAAATTTTGCAAGATTTATGAAAACATGAGTGTCACGCGCCTATCATAGTGTTCAGAAAATCAACGAAATTACTGTGCTGGAACACTGGGTTCCTTAAAGGTCTTGGCGAAGCATTTGGGTTTGGTATACTGGCGGTTAACGTCATGCACGTTCCACACCATTGCCACCTTAAACCCACAGGGCTGGCTCCTGACCTGGCCAAGCCATACGACTTCGTGTTGCGTGCCCTGAGCCTTGACAACATGGAACGTATGGGCGTTGCCCAGCAGTTCACAAAAGTGGTAGATAATCTGCTTAAGAGCAGGACTTTCCTTTTCGGATAAATGTCTAACAAATCGATGATGACACCTCGCACAGGGGTGAGGCACAAGGTTCTGTTTTAAATATTTCGTTATTTAATATTACGCTGGTATCATTTTTGTAGAATTTAGCTGAAGTACCAGAGGTGAAGTTCATTATTTAAGCAGAAGATGTCAAGGTTTCGTTTACTCATAAACAGCTTGAGGCACAAACTTTTTATCTGTAGCAGGCCTTAAGTGGTCTAGATGAGCACGTCCATGACGCAGGCATGAAATTGCCGCCCCAATAGTGCAGCTGCTACATCTATGTTGCAAACAAGAATGCAAGAAAGCAATCGGCAGCAAAAAGATTCACGCAATTACAAGAGGTAGACGAAATAAGAGTTCTTGCCCTAGACATACATAATTCTATCAAAATAACACATTGGCTTCATAGGATGAAAACGCAGTTCCGGGTTGTTCCACTTTGATCAAACACATTTCGCCCAGCGGAGGAGATCGAACAGAGATTGCAAGGCGTCTTGTACAATCGGAACTTCAACCCATGATATTTTATCGGGCCGAGTTCCAATGATTGACGAGGCGAGAATGCGCGGCAGTAAGTAAGACAGAAATGCGCATCATCACGGCATCGCCATAACTTACCCCAATCCTGATTCTCCAGTAATTTGGACAGCTCACCACACGTACAGAACTACTAGAGGAGCGAGACGCAATAAGAAATATGAAGCACAAGTACGTTATGCCCATAACGACTTTGTACAATTTGTACAATGCAGTGAGAGCGCAAAACTGATAATGGCTGATTCCCCTCCATTGGAATTCACGGGTAATGAAACGAGCAAGACGACTAAACTTTGTCGTCCAGAGAAGCAGTGAACTCGACCTCTGGTTGATGTCGCCTAGGAATATGCATTGCATATACGGACGCGTCGATTATATAAAAGGGCGGTTGAACAGCAGCCAGGAGCCCGACACAGAGGCAGTTAAACAAACATCTTGAATAAGTATGGAACCACCGAGACCCGCTTGTCATGATACTTTATTCAATCTGCAATGCTATAGAGAAAGTAAATAAAATACTCTATAACAGAATACCATGCCTATGCAGACTGTTTAGCAGCCATGAAACAACTCAAATGAGTAACAAAACACTATATGGAATTCAAGAGATCCGTACACTCCACAAGAAAAGAGACGCATCCAAATACACTGCACGCAAGAGAGCGCTGAGTTTAACGAGAACAGCGCGCAAATGAGAGGACCGAGAATGGGAGACATGACCACACACAGCGCTGGAAGGCTGAGGACGCTGAGAAGAGATAAGTAAATAAGCTTACAAATTTCCAAACAATAATGCATCCCCCACCAGGTTCCCTTTTAATGCCTGCGCCGCTCTTCCCATCCCCATTGCACATACATAAAGAAATACACATTTAGTACACATAACACATACAAGCATTACACTACACGTTACGCATTACATACATTGCATTACACATTAAACATACATTCATTGCATATATTACATCAGGAATGTACACGTGCCCTCATTCTCCCGTGCGCTTAGGCCTTCCCATATTATTAACGCGTTTGGAGGAGGTATTCCTTCAAAGGATACAGGCTGGCAGGCCCTTTCCTTGTCGTTTGCATTACGGTGCAGCTCTCAAGACTCAGGACCCACCACCTGTCCTGGGTGTTCCCCACCGGCTGCAGAGGTGGATGCTCTCCAGCTGCTGTGGACATCCGCAGGGACAACGGCTTCAAAAATACGGATTTACAGGAAGTCGGATGAAGGGTGACAAAGACGGAGGATTTATTCAAGTGGCATGTCGACAGCAAGAACACAAGCAGCGTTCTCTGATTCCTGCACTAAAGTACTTTACATGAATTCCTATAGTATACAAAAAACCGAAATTATGCCGTTAATGCAAGTGTGTGTAATAAAAAAACACCATTTCTCCAAATACTGAGACGCACTTTACCCACACCAATCACCTAAAGGTTCCGATTCGAGTGGTCTGTACATTGGACATTTGGTGAATACGTTACTGGACATCGTCGCACTCTCAGTTTAAGATAACGAGGCTACTTACTTAGTGTCTGCTGCGCAAATTTGTGCGAAAAAAAACGAAACTACTCACTACGAAACATAGCACGGAAATTTGAAAATAAAAATACTAAGTCCCACTGCATGACATGAGGGGCATTGAATACTCCGCTTCCACATTTTATTACTCACATCGGCTGTGAGTACTTCATGGAGGATATGATTGGGGACAACAAAAATTGAACAAGAAATACGAAGCCTCATGGTGCTAAGTCAATGTTTAGACATGATCACTTGTTCACGTTTGTTCAAGTCCAATCTCTTTGAAACACTGGCTAAGAGCCGTGAAGCTCTCCCCTACTTTGAGTAAAGCAGAAATTTGCGAAGTTGGTACGTATTCATTTTTGAAACAGCGCAACAAAGACGGGACGTGGAAACTGAGGGGTAAAGACAAACAGGCGCTGACTAACAACTGGGTTTATTGAAAAAAACATACAAATATATATACAGAGTTAGAAAAGATTAATCACCACTATACTCAACTCATGCCACATGGGACGCCAGATACCCAATCTCCCCTTCGGAAAGGGTGACAGATGGACAACTAATGCACGTTGCGCCCTTCTCACGTATAAGAAAAGCTTCAATAACTTCTCGCGTCGTCTTATCACTATGGCGGAACGCGATTTTGGTGTTCTTATAGTCGGGGGTACATTTGCATTTCTCGCAACGAAATGCACATTTAGCGAGAGGGTCTCCTTCTGATTTTCTTTTTTCGTAATCTTTTTCATGTTCACATTTGCACTTTCTGCAGTGGACCGCCACTTGTGACAGGGGGTCTTTTTTTCTGGTGTTCTCATATTCCTTGAGTCGCTTGTTGATGCTTCTTTCGGTTTGGCTAATGTATGTGGCGCCACACGAGAATGGAATTTCGTATACTACCCCTACCTCGCAAGGTACATAAGCGGAATTACGGCGCACCTGACAAGCCCTTTTGTTTCCCTCCTGCCTCTGCCTTAGCTGTTTCCACATCCTGCCTAATTTCTTCGGGGCAGAAAACACGACGTCAACGCCATATCTGCCTGCAACTTTTTTGAGCCCATGGAACATGCTGTGCGCATATGGAATCAATACCGGTCTTTTATTTTTATTTTTATTTCTTGCACTCGCCCGAGCCCCATACTTCACCTGCCTAAGCAATTTTTCTGCTGCCCTTGAAATGAGATGAGCCGGATATCCATTCGCGCATAATCTGTTTGACTGGGCTGCAATGCTCTCGCCAATCTTTCATGGCAGGACTTCTTGAGTGAAGATTGCAGGCAAGACAAGATAATGCCTTCTTTTATAAGTTTGGAATGACCTGCTGGAAGTTTAACAAGGGCTTAGGCGATCTTGGCCGATAACACCAGCAGACGTGCTTGTCTCGGGAAAGCAAAACCAAATCTAGAAACTGCAGTTCCTTGTTCGTGGGTACCTCTGTTGTAAACTTTAGCCCACGCCCGTACTCATTAAAGCCCTTAAGAAAATCGACTATCATT
Organism: Amblyomma mixtum; assembly: GCF_055824585.1. Lineage (NCBI taxonomy): Eukaryota > Metazoa > Arthropoda > Arachnida > Ixodida > Ixodidae > Amblyomma > Amblyomma mixtum. The sequence goes on along the minus strand of NC_143021.1, from coordinate 152,092,470 downwards.
CTAGGCAGGCTGCCTGGCGGAGTAAACACCAAATAGTCGTCAACATAACGAAAAATGCGCACCCCTAACTCCTTCGAAGCTTGCTCAATCGCCCTGTCCACAAAACTCAAAAAAATGTTAGCCAATACAGGTGCAACCCTGGCACCAATGCACACCCCGGATGCTTGCACAAATGACTTGCCCTCCCACTCAACAACTGTTGCCGACAGGTAGAAGGACAAGATTTCTAAAAAAACTATCAACAGACACACCACATTTTTCAATGAATGCACTTTCGTCATTGTCCTGTGTGATGCACATTTTAACGGTCCTTATGAGCTCTCCGTGTGCCAATAAATAGTAAAGGTCCACTACGTCAACGCAGAAAAAAGTTGCAGGCAGATATGGCGTTGACGTCGTCTTTACTGTCCCGAAGAAATTAGGCAGGATGTCTAAACAGGTCAGGCAGAGGCAGGAGGGAAACAAAAGGGCTTGTCAGGTGCGCCATGTTTCCCCTTATGTACCTTGTGAGGTAGGAGTAGTATACGAAATTCCCTTCTCGGGTGGCACCAATATATTGGCCAAACAGGAAGAAGCATCAACAAGCGACTCATGGAACATGAGAACACGAGGAAAAAAGACCCCCTGTCACACGTGGCGGTCCACTGCAGAAAGTGCAAATGTAAACATGAAAAAGATTACGAAAAAAGAAAATCAGAAGAAGATCCTCTCGCTAAATGTGCATTTCGTTGCAAGAAATGCAAATGTACCCCCGACTATAAGAACACCAACATCGTGTTCCGCCATAGTGATAAGACGACGCGAGAAGTTACTGAAGCTTTTCTTATACGTTAGAAGGGCGCAACGTGCATTAGTTGCCCATCGGTCGCCCTTTCCGAAGGGGAGAATGGGTATCTGGCGCCCCATGTGGAATGAGTTGACTATAGTGGCGATTAATCTTTCCTAACTCTGTATATATATTTGTATGTTTTATTCAATAAACCCAGTTGCTAGTCAGCGCCTGTTTGTCTTTACCCCTCAGTTTCCACGTCCCGTCTTTGTTGCGCTGTTTCAAAAATGAATCTCCCTTACATTTTTACTTTCTCGATGCATTTCTTTGATGCAACCTTTTTTAGCCCTTTGTTTAATATAACCAGCTACAGAACGTTCAAATACGTTTTCATAATGCCAAGAGGGTGCACAAAAATGGCTATTAAAGTTTGCGTGCGCAACACTGACGCGCTGGCCGCTACATAACACCACAACCAGAAGTCATGTTCGCTTCACAAAAATCAGAAAGTGAATAGGCACAGCTATCATTATGTGGAGCACAGCGCAAATATATCGAGTCAACAACTCGTCAAAAAACGTGCCATAAAACAGCAACAGTGTGCACAATAAAAAACGACTTTCCATCGTTACACCTTTCTTTCAACTAAACCGAATAATGAGTGCCTTTTTTTGCTTATTTCTATCTCCATCCTCTGACTTGCTTTCTATATGTGCCCGCTTCAATGTCGATCTCGGAAGTGAAAATGATGAAAATTATTCCGTGAATTTTTGTGCTAAAAATAGATTGCATGCCCCATTCTGACTGTGTCAATATTTTTGTTTATTTGATACCTCAAAGGTCCCTGGTATGGGGCATTACATGAGGGATGGGCATGACAGTTAAAAAACTATGGTCTTGATAGCGCTTTTAAAATGGAATGGCGTTGATGTGATGCACGGCGTCCTGTGGTAGGTCATTCCAGTCCCGGGATGACGTGACGAAAAAAGATCGGGAATGAGCGGTAGTTCTTGCGGTGGGGGCGTAGACAGCCTTATGGTGGTTAATACGGCTTTAAAGGCGATAAGCAGGTGATATGGCCGATGCTCTAAAGATGAATGATAAAACATATGAAAGAGGCACAATCGAGAAATTTTTCGTCGCGTTTCAAGGCTGGGTAAGTTAGCTCTAGTTTTTAAGGCAGACACACTAGTGTAGTACGAATAGTCAGAATAAATGAAGCGGATAGCTGGATTTTGTATTTTTTCTAAGGTTAAAGAGAGGTTAGACTGGTGAGGATCCCATATTGCCGAAGCATATTCTAGTTTAGGACGGACAAAAGTTATTTATGCTAATGATTTGATTAATGGGGTGGCAGATCGTAGATTACGCCGTATGAAACCAAGGGTACGATTAGCTTCGTTAGCGATGTTCGTGATATGAGATGACCATGTTAGGTTTTGCGTTACTGTAATACCCAAGTACTTGCAGGAAGAGACGGACGATACTTCTGAACCGAAAAGAGTGTATTTAGCAGAAGTATGCATCTGCCGACGATGGAATGAGATTAAACATGTTTTGGAAATATTGAGAGACATTAACCAACGTTCGCACCAAGTTTGGATTCGGTTAAGATCTTGTTGAAGAATGCCAGCGTCAGTACTGTTAGTGATTGGGCGGTAAATGACACAATCGTCAGCTAATAAACGGATCGTAGAGGAAATACTGGAAGGAAGATTGTTAATATATATGAGGAAAAGCAAAGGTCCTAGGACTGTACCTTGGGGAACAGCTGAAATGACCGGGCTACGTGGAGAAGAATGATTGTTAGCATAGACAAATTGCTCTCTGTTAGTCAAAAAGTTAGAACGCCATTCTAATACTAACGAATTAAGATTTAGACATGATAACTTTAGTCGTAGTCTTTTATGCGGTACTTTATCGAAAGCTTTTTCGAAATCAACGAAGAGAGTGTGTGTAGGAACGTTTAGGTCAAGGTTGGAGCTTAGGTCATTAATAAAGAGAGCCAATTGGGTGTCACATGAACGTCATTTCAAAAAGCCATGCTGGTTAGTATGAAAGAATTTTACGGAAACAAGGAATTTGACTATGTGCGAATAAATAATATGTTCCATTAGTTTCGAACAGACGCTTGTGAGAGAAATGGGGCGGTAATTTTTGCATGAAACAGGTGAGCCCTTTTTGGGGACTGGAATGATCTTACCAACTTTCCAATCTTGTGCAAGGACACCTGTTGATATGGACTGGTGAAAGAGGTGGCACAATATTACACTTACAGTGTTTTTAGTATTTTTTAGGATTTTAGAATTTATGCCGTCAACACCAGATGAAGTAAGTTTCAATGATTCAATAAGTTTCATGATTCCATTAGCATCAATTGTAATCTGTGGCATAGCTGGGTGGTCGAGAGCTGCGAAGTCCGTTAAGTCACCGTCAGGTACTTTAGTAAAAACTGAAGAGAAAAAGTTATTAAGAGCGTGGCTAGATTCGTGTTCCGGGATAAGATTGTTGTCGTCGTCATGTAATGTTAGAGGCTTCGAATGTGATGGGTTTATAGTTTTCCAGAACTTGCGGGGGTTAGTGTGCAACATGGAAGGTAGAACAGACGAGAAACATGTACGTTTAGTTTTGCCTGATAAAGATAAGTATGTTTATTCTGCAGAATAATATCTTTCCCATGCAGATGCGGTGTCAAAGCGTTTTGCGGATCGAAAAAGTCTTTTCTTTTTGCTTCTGAGGCGTTTCAGCTCTTTGTTGAACCATGGTGACGATGGTTTTTCGGTGATGGTGATAGTAGGAACATGTTTATCTATAAGTTGATGCTTTTTGTTTCTGAAAAGAACCAGTTATCTTCGATTGATCGTGCTGAAAAATCTCGGAAAAACCACGTGGAGAAATCAGCTAGTTCAGAATTAATGGCTGCATAGTTGCCTTTGCCGTGTAGAGTTAATGTTTTTGTATTTTTTGTGTGTGTGACAACTGGCAGGAGTACGTGGATTGAATTACGGTATGATCACTGAGTCCTGGTAAATGAAGAAGCGGCGGGATGTTATCGGGGTGAGAAGTTAATACGAGGTCGAGTATGTTGGACGAATGATTGCTTTGTCTTGTCGGGTTTGATACGAGCTGGGACAGACCAAATTTTAGACACGTGTTGACAAAATCGCTTTCGATGTTATCTTTACATGTAGTGGTGGAAAGGTCGGACCAGTTTATTGCAGGAAAGTTAAAGTCGCCGAAAAGAACAATGGGAGTATGTTGGTGAGCCCCTGTTATCGCGCGAAGTATTTCGTGAAAATTAGCAACAAAAGAATCGGTTAAATCATGTGGACGATAGCAAACTCCGATGATTACGGAAGGAAATGAAGCGTGGAACTGAATGAACAATTGTAAGGTATCGGTAGCGTTCGCGGGGGTCATCGGAACCCGGCTGGGGGCACTCAAAGCGGAGCGTCTCCTTTCTTGGAACGCGGCCGCTCGCGAACGCGCCGGGAAGTACGGGTGTCCACCCGACACGCGGTACCGAGCAAGAATGTATATTTGTGTTTATTTTCATTTGACACGGCCGTGCGTTTGGGTTTGTGGAAAGGGCGTTTTGCCCTACGGAAGCTGGAGGGCTGGCCAGGCTCTCGATAAACCAATCATGTGAACATCGTAACATGATTGGAAGCCACCAAATGTGGGCCGGGCCTTTAAGTCTTTAAAACTGGGCCCCGGAGCCGGAAGCGAGGTTCTGCGCTAAGGTGAGATGCTACGCATCTTCGGGAACGCCGAGTAGGGGCCTCCCCTAGTATTAGCCAGTTCCGCCTTTTGGTTGTTTGTCTTTTTGCTGCTTAATGTCTCTAGTGCCTTAACTTGTATATGCTGTAAATATTTGTATATAAAACTTCAAGTATTCCTTTTTGTTATCCCTGTGTCTTCAAGTCTTCAAGTTTTAACAAACCGTCTCTGGCGGAGCACCTCTGGTGCAAGGAGAGTAGAAGAACCTGATCTTTACTGGCGCAGTCGACAGGATCCTGCGGCCATCGGAAGATGGCGCAGGAAGAAGATTGAACGCAGGGAGAAAGGCGACGGTCAGGCAACAGCAGCGTTCGAGAAAGGACCTGCGGAGAGACGGCGGCAAGGACGCAAGGACCACGGCAGTAGTCCAACGACGCGGGACTGCATACGGTCCAGAAAAGCAGCGCGTCGATAACTTGACGGTGACCGGCGGCGGACCAGCGGCGTGCGACAGCTCATCGCAGCGTCCGGGGAAAGTGGTGGTGGACTCCGACGCCAAGGAGCTGGCAATGCGGATCGACGCATCGAAACCGTGAGTTTCCTTGGTCGTATTGTTCACGTCCCTGTGTTCGAGCCGGTAGGACAGCTGAGGGGTACGGAAGGCGGTATGGAAAGCTATCCAAGCCGGCCCTCACTTGATGTGAAGTACCGAGTAGAACTGGCGAAGGCGCGCTTGGCTTATTTTCAGGCAGAGCTTGCAAAAGTGAATGGAGGAAAGGCGCCGCTATGCGAGGAAAAACTTCCGGATTTGCAGGAGTTAGAAGCAAGGCGCCAGCAGCTAGAGCTCGAGCTGGCTAAGCTCAAAGAATCTAGGAGAGCCAGTCAATCAGCCAGGGAGAACTGCTCCGAGTCCCGAGCGGAGAGGCCGCATGTGCTGGAAGATAAAGGCTTATGTTTCTCAAGCACAGGTGGAGGAAAGAGCAGTCAGGTCGCTGTAGGCAATCAGCCGATATGCGCGGACGCCTCTTTATTAGGAAAGGCCGCAGAGAGCGCAAACGAGAATCCTGAAGGGCGCGAAAATGTCACAGCTCCTCCGCCACCGCGAGTGGCTAGCAGTGAAAAGGAACAACCCAATTCTCATGATCTAGGGTCATTCGAGACCAAATTGTCCGAGACCAAGCAGGAGAGTGATCTAATTCCTGCAGGCTCTATGAATGAGATTGTGATCTCTGACACGGAGCTAGTGACCGGAGAAAATCGGGCGTTGCTGCAAACACAGACTGTGTCGGCCGTAGGGCATGAAGTGCCCCGTAGCGTTGCTGGTGGCAAGAGCCCTGCATCCGAGGCAGAGAGCGGAGGTGGGCCTGCTGGGCCGACCGGGCAGAGCGCCATACAGTTGTTGAACGCACCCGGTGTGTGTCCGGCCAGGTCATTTGAGTACCCGGAAATGAGTGGCGACTTGCCGCAAGGCAAGCTCGGGTGAAGTGACTACGAGGGAGCTCATGGAGCCTCGGAGTTAGACGATGCCGCGAAGCCGGAAAATGCCTATCAAGCAGGGAACGGCAACGTCAGTGTTTGCTCAAGCAGGAACGGGGCAAATGGCTCTAAGCGAGGCGAAGTGACAGGACGCAGGTGCGTGGCTTTCACGTCGAAAGTCGGCGTGGGTGGCAGTACGTTCCGTACTGCAGAACGCCAAATCACGTGTGGCAAAAGTAGCCGCACTGATATGATTAGACTGGACAGGGGCTATGTTCTTCACGCAGTACGCGGTTCGAACCGGCGCGCCGGAGAAAGCTTGCCCTCAAGTGTGTCGCGTGCTGAGGTGTTTGGACTTATCGAGGATCAGGATGTTTTTGATCCTGGAAGGCACCGGCTTTCGAGTCCTCGCCCCGTTGTGGCACCAGCCTAATGAGTGAGTGACCGTCAGGCGTTCATCGGGTTGATTAACCCTTAGTGGCTCGAACGCACACGGGGACGCTCGGTGCGACTAAGGAGGCTCACGTGGCCACTTACGGACGTCGTGCGAGTGCTACTGAACGCTCAAGTTGCGAGTGTCTCTGTGTGTGCGTGTGCTCGTTCGCGAGCAGGACGAGGGTGTCTACTTGGTGGTGGTGAACTGGGTGCAACCCACCAACTTGGACGCTGTGTTACGGCGCACGGCAGGCATGCCACTGGGTGTATTTAAGTGTGCATTTTGAGTAATGTTGTGTTGGTGCCCGTGTACAGTGTTGTTTTTGGTTTTGTTGGTGCAACTGGTCGCAGCGCGACAGCTTGGACTTCGGTGAATGTGCTGGTTTTACAGGTGTGAAACGCTCATTTGAATGTGTACGTTTTGTTTATGTTATGTCACCCGAAAGGTAGTTTCGTGTCAGACACCGATCCCTTTTGTTTGTAATTCTAAAAGTGCCATTTGAGCCCTTTGTAGAATCTTGGGAAGGGCGTGTAAGGTATCGGTAGCGTTCGCGGGGGTCATCGGAACGCGGCTGGGGGCACTCAATGCGGAGCGTCTCCTTTCTTGGAACGCGGCCGCTCGCGAACGCGCCGGGAAGTACGGGTGTCCACCCGACACGCGGTACCGAGAACGAATGTATATTTGTGTTTATTTTCTTTTGACACGACCGTGCGTTTGGGTTTGTGGAAAGGGCGTTTTGCCCTACGGAAGCTGGAGGGCTGGCCAGGCTCTCGATAAACCAATCATGTGAACATCGTAACATGATTGGAAGCCACCAATTGTGGGCCGGGCCTTTAAGTCTTTAAAACTGGGCCCCGGAGCCGAAAGCGAGGTTCTGCGCTAAGGTGAGATGCTACGCATCTTCGGCAACGCCGAGTAGGGGCCTCCCCTAGTATTAGCCAGTTCCGCCTTTTGGTTGTTTGTCTTTTTGCTGCTTAATGTCTCTAGTGCCTTAACTTGTATATGCTGTAAATATTTGTATATAAAACTTCAAGTATTCCTTTTTGTTATCCCTGTGTCTTCAAGTCTTCAAGTTGGAACAAACCGTCTCTGGCGGAGCACCTCTGGTGCAAGGAGAGTAGAAGAACCTGATCTTTACTACAATATTTCTACAGGGGATGAAGTTTTAATTTCAGAACAACGAAGCGAATCATGGGTTCCTATTAGTACGCCTCCTCCCCGTCTATTAGTTCTGTCGCGACGGAAAATGGTATAGTTGGGAAAAACGGAAAGTATTTCAGAGTCATGTATGGCTGATGTTAGCCAAGTTTCAGTGAGTATGAACATGTTGCTGTCTATTGTGCGCGTAAGGCTTTCAAGGGCGTCAAGTTTGGGCAGGAGGCTTCGGATATTAGTGTAAAGGAAGGACAAGGATCAGAGCTTCGGAGTGAGGGGAGGTTTATGCAGTAGCTATGGCGTGCGGTCGGGGGAGGGCGTGCGGACGGAGGAGGGCAGGGGCGGAGGGGGACAACTTTCTGTGAGGAATGGTCGAAAATATAGACAGTGTTATCAATAATTAGTTTATTATGGCGGAGTTTGTATGTCTGTGGTTGGAGTTTCGCGAATTGCAGTAACTGTTTCCTGAATAAGAGGGTAGGTTTTGAGTAGTCTTCCGAGATTCTGTAGTTACTGTTTTTTAGTTTCTTAGCGCAAGAAAGAACTTTCTCTCTAGTTTTGAAGGGAGCGAATTTGACGATGATAGGTCGTTTCTTGTCGCTTTGAAACATTCCAAGCCTGTGCGCTCTTTCAACATCCATGGGGCAGATTGTGACGTCGAAGGTATCCCTACATAACCCCGTAACAAACTTTTCAGATTCGGCCCATGTTTCATTGTCAGTGTCTGACAAGCCGAAAAATAATAAATTGTTTCTGCGGGATCTATCTTCAAAATCAGCCAGTTTGGAAGATAGATTTGGAATTTCAACTGAATTTTGCTTTGCAAGCGCTCGCACATCGATAATATCTTCCCGAATCGCAGCAAAGGATGAACAATCTTCTTCTATTTTGACGAGCCTTGTTTTAATTTCTTCGAATGTTTTATCATTCTGGGACAATTTTGAACGAATGCTTTTCATTACTCCTAACAAAGCTGCTTGCCCAGTACGTATTTCGTTCAAGGCTTCCATTATTTCATCTGATGCACCAGTAGAGCGGGTGTTAGGTCCGGAATTTTCCTCGACGTCACCTGCCAAGATTAGTAATTGATGAATGACACTGATACAGTCATAGGCAATCACTAAACAATACTGTGGGCTTGGCAGCACAAGCAAGGCAGCATGACCGGTACGCTTTGCAAATAGTGGGTAGCGGTAATTTACCTGTGCAACAAAGAGGCGACGCAGGTGAGCGGACGTGGCCATTGCTGCTGTGCTGCCAAGCACATAAAAGGCGGAGGGAAGTGGAGTGGTCCTTTTATGCCATTCACGGGTTGGTGACGTAGTAGCACGTATGCCGATGATCGATGTAGAGAGGGGAGGGAGTGGTCCAAGGCGCGCATGCGCCACATTCAGCCAGATAGCCGAGTCGTTGCTGATGGAACGGTCCAAGACAGGCCACACGGAAAGCTGGGACGGGGCCGAGGGCACTGGGAGTGTTGAGCTGGGTCAGGCGATTGTAGGCGGGCAGGGCAGTGGATCCGAGCAACGACACGTACAAGCGGCGGCGCAGGAAGGACCGGGGCGCCCACGACCCCCTCGATGCCGGCGTTGATACCCTCAATTGGACCTAGCGGCCCAAGAGCAAGCACCAGTACCTGTGCAACAAAGAGGCGACGCAGGTGAGCGGACGTGGCCATTGCTGCTGTGCTGCCAAGCCCATCATCTTGGCACAAAAGACGCATATATTAATGAGAACATTTGAGCTACACACAGGGGATTTTTTTCGAGCCACTGAACTCAAACTCGTCACATCAAGAGGGAAAAGGACTCCTTGATGGCCCTTTGGATGAACTTGAACTTTTTCCCCAGCCTGAAGAACCCGCATGAAGAACGGTATCGACGCAGAGGTGGTTTGCTTCCAAAAGTCTACCTGGTGGCGCTAGTGTTTCAATTTCATCCTTTCCTGGATTATGAAACTCAGGTTGCTACCTAATCAAGCGTCTCCATCACCGGAATGCATTGATGTATCGACAGAGACAAACATTCCAGACAACACAAAGACGTCCTGAGTTTCACCTCAGGCTGTTCAGGAGCAGGACCTCAGGGTGACCCTGATGTAATGCACTGTAAAGGGCATTTTAGGGCCAAATAAACGATGATGACGATGATGATGACATCCTCAGGATGTGTCTAACTGGTTTGCAAGCACTCTATTTATTTATTTATTCATAATACCTTACAGGACCCACAAAGGCATTGGGTAAGGGTGGCAAAGAACGACAAAACATGCAAAAGAAACTAATTCATCTGTCATGCATTTCGTCCGTCGCTTGCACATACTCATTCCTTAGAGTCATGTTTGGGGACAGCTTCTAAAGTACTTCAGGATATATATCAAGAGTTTTTTTTTATAGTAGTGCAGTATTCAAACCTAATTTAAGAGATGCTACCCAGAACAAGCAAAACGAAGAGTCACAGCCCGGGTTCACCTGCTCCCGCAGCCGCAGAAAGTTATAAAGCTCTCTGCAGTTCTATTCTGCTCCCCAAATTGAGAAGATAAGTGCCCCGAAAATCTACGGTCAAACTTCATCAGAATCATGCGATATATTAGATTACGTGTAACAGCAAACACATCTGAAGGCATCTCTTCAAGGCAGATAATTTTTGGGGCCACAAAAACGTCCTTTCATACAGCAAACATGATTTAAGACATTACTCAGCGCAGATAAATTTTTCGGGCACAAAGATTTCCTTCATTATGTGTTCATGGAGTTAAAACGTTGCTGTTACTATTGGCTGCTGACATCGAAGAAAAACTCGGACGTAACACCCGGTCCTCATCTCAGCAAGCATCATTCGATGTCATCTCTATGTTGCAAGAAATACAAAGCGGAGAAGCCACCCTCGTAATAGAGTTAGAGTCAGTTTATTCCCAACTAACCGAAAACGACAAAATGCTTCAAGGTGTAACAGAAAGACTAACAAAGATAAAGGGCGGCAACTCTTCCTTGCACTTTTGAAAAAAACGACTTCGAAAACATGCAGGCGCTCGCAACGGAAAATAGCCACAAAATTGATAACCTGTCAGCCATAATTAACCCTTCTGAGAATCACGCTCCCAGACGAAGCCTTGGTTTTTTTTTCATCTGAATGACCGCGACAAAGAAACCTGGTCGCAGTCCGAAATAGCAGTTCTTGACGTGTGCCACTCGAAACTCAACATCTCTCTCCAACCAAGGGAGCACAGAATCAGTCGATTTGAATTGATTAAAAACAGGCCCATTATTGTTTGCTTTTCCCACTTTTAAGATAAATGCAATTTCCTACCAAAGGCAAAAAAAAAACAAAGGTTCAGATTCAGAAAGCTTCAGAAAGGTTCAGAGATAGAGGTTCAGACTGCGGCCCGAATCCCCTGGCGCTTATCTTGGAACCAAGCACAAATCAAAGCCCTGTCTTGGCCAGGACGAAAGGCGCGAAGCTGATGCTTTTTACAAAGCACGGATGACAGCGCTGTAATCGCGCGTATCCGGGCGCACGGAGCGCGCACAGTTACCCTTTTGTACAAGCAGGACAGCGTAAAGTATCTTGGTATCACGTTAACAGCGAAGTTGGATTGGACCGCACACGTCGACACGATAACTGCCAAAGCTTCCTGCGTTCTCAACCTTTTCAAAGAAACTTTAAACATACAGCTCCATGGCGAAGCGAAACAATGTACAATAAGAATGTCAGGCCAATTCTCGAATATGGATGCCTATGTTGGGATCCGTTCACAAATATTATAAAAGACAAGCTAGAGCGAGTTCAGAAGCGGGCAGCAAGGCTCCTAACTGGGAATTACAATTTTAATGTCAGAAATTATGAACTTCGGGAAGCTCTTGGCTGGAAATTTTTATTCCACCACAGAAAAGTTTCGAGAATAAAGTTTTTGTATCAAATCTTCAATCATAAAACAGGAATCAATAAAAGCGTCAATTTCATGAAGTCTTACTACGTGTTGAGAAGAAGATACAATACGATGAAAATTAGATAGTATTATTGCCGGATTATTACAATTAAATATTCCTTTTTTCCCAACACAACAAATGACTGGAACCTGCTGCCGAATGAAGTATTTGAGAGTGCGAATTTCCAAGCCGCAATTGACAATGCAGTAATCTGATTTTGCTGTTCTCAGCGTTGGTTCTGCGTCTCGGATGTAATCAGAATGCTATTGTCTCTATTGGAAGTTTTTAACAATTTTCTGTAACTTTTTTGTTTTGTTCTATTTTGCTGTATTTAATTTTGCGTTTATGTACTTACACCCCCCCCCCCCCCCTCCCTATACAATAATGCCTCTCAGGGGGTTGTAGATACCTTGAATAAATAAGTAAATAAATAAGCAGTGCTCCAGAGGAAACTTGCACCAAACTCGCAGCGAACGCAGGGGATAACTGGGCGAAGGTCCGGACTTTACCGCTCGTTGAGCACTTGGAGAGCATTCAAGCCGAGAGTGTGCTCAATTTCGGGCTTGCGATGCCGTGAAGATGAGAAATAAGCCTCAGACTCCTACGTTAGAAATGCTTTATTTCTAAGATTGAAAAGAAGGAATTCGAGGAAAATGCGTTGGCATGAAAACATATTCTAGGAAAAAGTACCGTCAAAAGTGGCGTAGTCGGTGAAGTGCAGCCACAACAAATCAAAAGAAGAAACTCTATTTGCGCGTCATTTGACAGATATCGTGGTTATGTGAGGTCAAGAAGTGCGGCGATTAGAGTAGTAAAGGGGCTGCGAAAGTTTGCACCTAAACAAAATAGACCTGTATATATACCGGGTGTGTCAGCGAAGATGTTCTGCAATTTTTAAAAGTAGTCGATAGGGCGCTTTTTTCTCCATTGGAGTCGTGCAGTTTTTTGGCCCAGAATAGTCTTAGATGCTTATGCACCACTAAACCCAACAGAACACAACTCGTTGTCAGCCGGGCTGCGCATCAGAATACAGCGAAGACGTGGGAGCTGTTAGTTTGGTTAATTAATATTGAATCGCTAACTTTTTAACTATTACTGTTAGTCTCCTAATTTTTTTTCTTTTGCCTACTTTTCCTTCTTTTTACCTCTTTTTGCCTTTTCTTTAGTATGACCGTCGTACACCTGTATACCCCCCTCCCCTATTGTAATGTCCCCACGGGACTCTTATGCGTTCATAAATGATGATAATGGTAATTGAGAGGCGTGTAGCGCATCGTATCTAGTAGCCCTGCCAGTTTTCAGCATTTGAAAAATGCAGTTACAGCGTACTGTGCGATGTCAGTGCACTTTAAAGAACCCCAGGCTGTTGGAATTTTCAGAAGCCCTTCGCTACGGCATCACTCATAGCTTGAGCCGCTTTCAACAGTGAGTCGAGGCCGTAAAATCCCGAAGACGTCCGAAAGTGTCGCTGCGGCCCGCGCGCTCGAGCCTTGGCCAGCTATGGAGCTCAAAGATGCGCTAGGAGTGAGGAACCTGCGTTGCAAAATGTGTGGAAGCAGCGATAGCGTCAGCTCGCTTTCGGACATTGTTTTTAAATGGACTCTTATCAGTTAATGTATGCTCTTCTTCTTAGAACGCCGATAATTTCATAACATACGGTAACGTCTCTTTGTCCTCGGTGTCCATTAAACACATCAGGAAATCTCCCAATGCGTATATCGCAGCGGTGGCTTCGTGGCAGGTGCAGGGTTAACAACCCACATGGGCAACGAATTGATACGTAAGTTGCCGTTTGATTTCAGTTGTTTGTACAGGTGCCGTCAAAAGTAAATGGAAGGCAATATTAACGAAAGAATTTAATCATTGCTCCCTCAATTCATGCATCCTTGAATACATATGTGCAGCCTAATTGTGATTTTGCGAATTGCACTGTCCACTAATGAACATGGAGCAATGCGCTTTAGATTTAAAGAAATTAAATTTTTTTGAAAAAGACGCCTTCCATTTACTTTTGACGGCGAGTGTACAGGAGAAAACCTGTTTAAAAGAAGTCCTTTTGTTTGTCGATTTCTAGTGTAAAGTATTTCGTCTAGCAGGGCCTGCACAAAAGAACCTGAACACACGCAGGCCGTAGACAAAGAACCCTTTATTGCAACACGGCTGTTCGCTTCGCAGTTTAGTCTAAACCACCACCGAGCGGTTTTTCGATGAGGCTAACAAAAGTACAAAACGTCACTTTCCATATCGAGATACTTTTCAGTGTTTCTTTGTTCAGCGCTCAATAATTGTGTTTTGATCCCACTGACATATCCTCCCCCCAACTTGTCTTTGTCCGCCGTGGGCAGAGATGCTTGCGAATTGCACAGCCTCTTTGTCTAGTTGTCTTGAATTCGTGTCCACGAGGGGCAGGACGCCTTCAACCGGCTCGCGACACAAACAATGCACGCGATCTATTAAGTCTTTTGGCAGGATTTATGACTGCTGCTTCTGTTATAATCCTGTTATACTTTTTTTGGCTTTTATCCTGAAGCTAAGGACACGAAGCTTCCGTGGTAGCATATGCGACAAGCGAAGTTTCTCTGCCTGCATGGAAAAGGGGCGCAAGATCAAAGATTATGCGGAGAGTATTAGACTCGCCTTAAGCCAACACCAGAGGTGTCTGCAGATCAGTTTTCAGCCCTGTTCTTACTGAACCACGCATAACATCCGGCTGGTTCATAGACAAAGGACGCGGTTAATAAAAAGGGGATAGGCTCTCAACTTTCGATTGGATGCTATCGAAGAAGCCACTCAAACTGCACCTAGGCGTAACAAATTCCTTTCAAGAACTTGGAAGAAGATGCACTTGACAACCGGTTGGACATAATGAATGACGTATGGCAAGAAGGAAAAATTACAGTCGAATGGAAACACTCGGGGATGGCCTCGGTATTAAACGCTGGGAACCCTCCCAAAAGCCTACAATCTTTCCGTCTGTTTCACTAAAGCCCAAAATTTGCAAGATTTATGAAAACATGAGTGTCACGCGCCTATCATAGTGTTCAGAAAATCAACGAAATTACTGTGCTGGAACACTGGGTTCCTTAAAGGTCTTGGCGAAGCATTTGGGTTTGGTATACTGGCGGTTAATGTCATGCACGTTCCGCACCATTGCCACCTTAAACCCACAGAGCTGGCTGCTGACCTGGCCAAGCCATACGACTTCGTGTTGCATGCCCTGAGCCTTGACAACATGGAACGTATGGGCGTTGCCCAGCAGTTCACAAAAGTGGTAGATAATCTGGTTAAGAGCAGGACTTTCCTTTTCGGATAAATGTCCAACAAATCGATGATGACACCTCGCACAGGGGTGAGGCACAAGGTTCTGTTTTAAATATTTTGTTATTTAATATTACGCTGGTATCATTTTTGTAGAATTTAGCTGAAGTACCAGAGGTGAAGTTCATTATTTAAGCAGAAGATGTCAAGGTTTCGTTTACTCATAAACAGCTTGAGGCACAAACTTTTTATCTGTAGCAGGCCTTAAGTGGTCTAGATGAGCACGTCCATGACGCAGGCATGAAATTGCCGCCCCAATAGTGCAGCTGCTACATCTATGTTGCAAACAAGAATGCAAGAAAGCAATCGGCAGCAAAAAGATTCACGCAATTACAAGAGGTAGACGAAATAAGAGTTCTTGCCCTAGACATACATAATTCTATCAAAATAACACATTGGCTCCATAGGATGAAAACGCAGTTCCGGGTTGTTCCACTTTGATCAAACGCATTTCGCCCAGCGGAGGAGATCGAACAGAGATTGCAAGGCGTCTTGTACAATCGGAACTTCAACCCATGATATTTTATCGGGCCGAGTTCCAATGATTGACGAGGCGAGAATGTGCGGCAGTAAGTAAGACAGAAATTCGCATCATCACGGCATCGCCATAACTTACCCCAATGCTGATTCTCCAGTATTTTGGACAGCTGACCACACGTACAGAACTACTAGAGGAGCGAGACGCAATAAGAAATATGAAGCACAAGTACGTTATGCCCATAACGACTTTGTACAATTTGTACAATGCAGTGAGAGCGCAAAACTGATAATGGCTGATTCCCCTCCATTGGAATTCACGGGTAATGAAACGAGCAAGACGACTAAACTTTGTCGTCCAGAGAAGCAGTGAACTCGACCTCTGGTTGATGTGCGCCTAGGAATATGTATTGCATATACGGACGCGTCTATTATATAAAAGGGCGGTTGAACAGCAGCCAGGAGCCCGACACAGAGGCAGGTAAACAAATATCTTGAATAAGTATGGAACCACCCAGAGCCGCTTGTCATGGAACTTCATTCAATCCTCAATTCTATGGGGGAAAAAAATAAAATACTCTATAACAGAATCCCATATCTATACAGACTGTTTAGCAGCCATAAAACAACTCAAATGAGTAACAAAACACTATGTGTAATTCAAGAGATCCGTAGACTCAACAAGAAAAGAGACGCATCCAAAACATTCAGGGGGCACTTTTTTGACCTAAAGTGCGGTGAGGCGGAATCCTTAAGCGCGGTGTTGCTGCTTGTGTCACTGATGTGTGGTTAAGAAGTTAAACTTTGTATCTGAGTGGAGCGGAACAGCGCCTTGAAACGCTGCCAGGGAGTCCACAGAACTCCTTCGCCCGTTCGGTTCTACGCGTTGCTTGTCGTTAGATTGGTTTTTCAGGAAAGGGAATGTATCTGACTCGCATACCTCGGTGGACACCTGAACCTCGTCGTAACGGGAAGAGAGGAAGATGGGAGGGAAAGAAGACACCGTATTCACCAGACGCGCCTTTGTTCATTCCAAACCACCGAGCTGGCATGGCGGAGTGCCTTCAGTTTGTTGGAAGTGCGTTTTTCACTAGAATAGGTGTATAACGTTCCCAAAAAGAAGCTGTATAGGGATCTGGTTGATATTATGCTGCCGCCACTTTTGTATCGCGCACCTTACCGTGGAGGCCCAGGGCAGGATATATTAAAACGGGTGAAAAAGATGCCGGTCCGGCCGACAGTGAAAACATTCTTTTTCAAAATTGCACTCTAATACACTACCCGTTAAAACCTGGCTCCATGAAAAAGGAATCTTTGTCCCATGGACAACAAATTGCCTGTTATGTAAGCAGCCGGAGACAATTGAATATGTTTTCCTAGACTGCTGGGACGCCATATTTTTCTGGGATGTCCTGCAGAGAACCATCAAGAAAGAACTACCACTGCACCCTTATTGTATCAGATTTCTATCAATTGATCGCAAAGAGGTACCCTATGACTTATTAATGCTTCTTGGCCTCCACAGCTAGTGGAAAACGCGAATGCAAGTAAGGCATGCGGAAATAAACACTCGTAGTACACGTGAGAACTTTGTTGAAAGTGCTGTTTATCTGCGGGAATGTTACCAGGCGCAGCGTAACCCACCCCAGTGGGTAACAGTACTAGATGATCTAGTGAAACTTAAGAAATTTTAACTTCACCCGTATCAGCTCAAGTGTAGCTGAAGTGTTCTTGTTGTTTTCATGTCAGTTTCGAAAATTAAGAAAAAAAAACCTGGCATAGCGGAGTGGTAGCGTGCTCGTCTCGCACTCCGGAGACCGGGGTTCGATTCCAGAGCTCGACCAGTTTCGTACTCGGTTTTATTTACTTACCTGACCTGACTAGAAAAGTTAATTAGGCTAATTAGGTAATTAAGCATTTAACTGAACTCATTCCCACTTATTTGGAGCATCATTATAACACCCCTGTAATTGGTTGCGTGGTTACTAGCCTAAGTACAATTGGCCCCGTTTGAAATTCGCGCGCTCTGACGTCACGACCTTTTCGACCAATTGATAAGCGTGACATTTCTGTCGACAACTTCTGCTTACAACGATGAGGCATTAAAGGCTTCCGCCTCAATACACTGTACGCAAGAGGGCGCTGAGTTTAACGAGAACAGCGCGCAAATGAGACGACCGAGAATGGGAGACATTACCACACACAGCGCTGGTAGGTTGAGGACGCTGAGAAGAGATAAGTAAATCACCTTACAAATTTCCAAACAATAATGCATCCCCCACCAGGTTCCCTTTTAATGCCTGCGCCGCTCTCCATATCCCCATTGCACATGCATAAAGAAATACACATTTATTACACATTACACATACAAGCATTACACTACACGTTACACATTACTTACATTACATTACACATTAAACATACATTCATTGCACATATTACATCAGGAAAGTACGCGTGCCCTCATTCTCCCGTGCGCTTAGGCCTTCCCTCATTATTAACGTGTTTGGAGGAGGTATTCCTTCCAAGGATAAAGGCTGGGAGGCCCTTTCCTTGTCGTTTGCATTACGGTGCAGCTCTCACTACTCAGGACGCACCACCTGTCCTGGGTGTTCCCCACCGATTGCAGAGGTGGATGCTCTCCAGCTGCTGTGGACATCCGCAGGGACAACGGCTTCAAAAATACGGATTTACAGGAAGTCGGATGAATGGTGACAAAGACGGAATATTTATCCAAGTGGCAGGTCGACAGCAAGAACACAATCAGCATTCTCCGGTTCCTGCACGAAAGTACATTACATGAATTCCTATAGTATACAAAAAAACCGAAATTATGCCGTTAATGCAAGTGTGTGTAATGAAAAAAACACTATTTCTCCAATTATTGAGACGCACTTTACCCACACCAATCACCTAAAGGTTCCCATTCGAGTGGTCTGTACATTGGACATTTGGTGAATACGTTACAAGGACATCGACGCACTCTCAGTTTAAGATAACCGGACTACTTTCGTACTGTCTGCTGCGAAAATTTGTGCGATACAAAACGAAACTACTCACTTCGAAACTTCGCACGGAAAGTCTGAAACAAGAATACTAAGTCCCATTGCATGACGTGAGGGGCATTGAACACTCCGCTTCCACTTATTATTACTCATATCGGCTGTCAGTACATCATGGAGGATATAATTGGTGACAACACTAATTGAACGATAAATACGAATCCTCTTGGTGCTTAGCCAAAGTTTAGACATGATCACTTGTTCTCGTTTGTTCAAGTCCTCTCTTTGAAACCCTGGCTAAGCGCCGTGAAGCTCTCCCTTACATTTTTACTTTCTCGATGCAGTTCTTTGATGAAACCTTTTTTATCCCCTTTTTTTAATATAACCAACTACAGAACGTTCAAATACGTTTTCATAATGCCCAGAGGGTGCACAAAACTCGCTATTAAAGTTTTCGTGCGCAACACTGACGCGCTAGTCGCTACATGACACCACAACCAGAACTCATGTTCGCTTCACAAAGATCAGAAAGTGAATAGGCACAGCTATCATTTTGTGGAACACAGCGCAAATATATCGAGTCAACAACTCGTCAAAAAACGTGCCGTAAAACAGCAACCGTGTCCACAATAAAAAATGACGTTCCATCGTCACACCTTTCTTTCAACGAAACCGAATAATGAGTGCCTTTTTTTTGCTTTTTTTCTATCTCCATCCTCTGATTTGCTTTCTATTTGTGCCCGCTTCAATGTCGATCTCGGAAGTGACAATGATGAAAACTATTCAGTGAATTTTTGTGCTAAAAATAGATTCCATGCCTCATTCTGACTGTGTCAATATTTTCTTGGTACAAAAGACGCATATATTGTGACGAAGACGAAGCTGGCAGTGGCGCGGGACGGAGCGCTCGCGCTAGGCCAGCGGCCATTAAATCATCTCTCGTTCATGGTTCACCACGCCTCATTCTACGGCTGGCCGCTACGTAACATTTGGTGTGAGGTGCTGGGATCCCTTCATCGCCATCCTGGTCCCGTAGCTTCGGTGTCCTGCGCCTGCGGTGGACGTCGGCCGTGGGTACCTGCTCCGCGCCGCCCGGCCATGCCCCAGCCTGCCCGACCTGAACCGACCTCGCCGCTCACCCCAGCCCCGTCCCCCGCCTGGACCACCAGACACGACGACCCAAGAGCCGACCGACCCGAGACCAGGTCGACCCAAGACCCACACATGAACACACCGCCCCCCTGCCCCTACCGTCAGGTGTGTCCAAGGACCTCGGCCGTCAGCTCCTGACACCCTCCGGCCCGGATGCTTCGTGGGCCGGGACTCATTCTCTCATCTTTCTCATCGTGGCGGCCAGCACTGCACCATCTTCTACATCCTGTTCAACCCTCCACTCAAGACCATCGCCATTTCGCGCGTCTGTTCGTCACTGATCGGGACGATCGCTCGGTGGCCCCGGGTAATGTTACAAAGAAGACGAAGCTGGCAGTGGCGCGGGACGGAGCGCTCGCGCTAGGCCAGTGGCCATTAAATCATCTCTCGTTCATGGTTCACCACGCCTCATTCTTCGGCTGGCCGCCACGTAACAATATTAATGAGAACATTTGAGCTACACACGGGGCATATTTTTCGAGCCACTGAACTCAAACTCGTCACATCAAGAGGGAAAAGGACTCCTTTATGGCCCTTTGGATGAGCTTGAACTTTTTCCCCAGCCTGAAGAACCCGTATGACGAACGGTATTGACGCAGAGATGGTTTGCTTCCAAAAGTGTACCTCCCTTACAAAAATGAATCTCGAGTTTCTTTTGAACATGTATGGGGAGCCTAATGGTTCTAAAGGATCTCTATAGAAACTCGCTGTCTATCGAGTCAGCTCATTAAGTAGTCTATTTACTCTTTAACGAGACCTAACTATAAAATTTTGCTCTGTACGCAGTCAACAGAGAATCTTTAGAATTAGTTCTATAAGAGTTCATAATGAGTCAAATTTTATAGAATTTCTTTCGTGCCTTCACTATATGAACTCTCTCCGTTCGCAGTCAAAACAAATTCAATAGAATTTCCTCCATAAGACTTTATAATGAGTCGAATTTTATAGATCGTGTTTTGTGCCTTCGCTGCATGAACTCGTTCCGTTCACAGTCAAAACAAATTCAACAGAATTTCCTCCGTAAGACTTCATAATGAGCCAAATTTTATAGAACTTCTTTCGTGCCTTCACTATATGAAGTCGCACCGTTCGTGTTCAAAACAAATTCAATAGAATTTCCTCCGTAAGACTTTATAATGAGTCGAATTTTATAGATCTTGCTTTGTGCCTTCGCTATATGAACTCGCTCCTTTTGCAGTCAAAACAAATTAAATAGAATTTCCTCCGTAAGACTTTATAATGAGTCGAATTTTATAGTTCTTGTTTTGTGCCTTCGCTATATGAACTCGCTCCTTTCGCAATTAAAACAAATTAAATAGAATTTCCTCCGTAAGACTTTATAATGAGTCGAATTTTATAGATCTTGTTTTGTGCCTTCGCTATATGAACTCGCTCCTTTCGCAGTCAAAACAAATTAAATAGAATTTCCTCCGTAAGACTTTATAATGAGTCGAATTTTACAGAGCTTGTTTTGTGCCTTCGCTATATGAACTCGCTTCGTTGGCAGTCAAAATAACTTCTATAGAAATGGCTCGGTATCGCTTCAAAATGAGTCAAATTTTTTAGACCTTGTTTCGTGCCTTCGCTAAATGAAGTCGTTCCTTTCGCAGTCAAAACAGAATCTGTTGAATTCTTTCCGTAAGACTTCTTGAGCCAAATTTTATAGATATTGTTCGCAGTTTTCACTATATCAATTCGCTCTAAAAGGCGGTAAAATTTTAAATCAAACTGCACATCAGCAAGCTAGAAATAATTCAACGGAAGCATATAACATTAAGTTTTCGAAAGGCACCTCTGAATCGACGACCGATCTCAAGAAAAATTTGGCAGAACACAGCGGCGATGTATTCGTTTGCTTTCTTGAGTAAAAAAACAACCTCACTGCCGTTACGGTCACTTGAAATCTCCAGGAACTGGATCAACAAAGCGTACAAATACCTGTAACGAATATTTCTTTCCTCATTGAAAGACAAAATATGATCAGCTCTCACTACTGACTAATGAGCATGAATAGGAGTAGCCTTGTACATCGTTGTCATTGCATTCACCTTTTTTCGAGTTCTTGTTGATTTGTGTCTGCACCAGTGGTTTCCTATTTTTTTTTTCTTTGGCGAAAAAATGGGCCTTCTTCCCGTAGCGTCCTGTCTATGGCATAAAAGCTGCGAACGTGCTCTACCACGAGCAATGTTTGCCGGCCAAGCGCACGACGCACTGTGCGACAGTAATTCGGTGCAGTATTAACAGAACCTTTCCAAAACTTCGTAAGTCACCTTTCCAGCATCGCAAAAACACTTTTACCATGGCGTTGCGGCTCGCGAGGGTCGGGAGTTGGGTGCAGCACTGAGGCCTGGCAAAGCTGCGTTTCACCGTTCCGTCGCGACTGCAGCGTGGTGACGGTTCATTTCACCAGCGAAGAAATGGCTTGACAGAGTTGCGCCTAATTCCTTTATCGCCGCAACAACACAAGGCAGAAGCGTGCACAAGAGGCGCGCGACATTTTTCGGACAATATATTTCTCCAGCGCTGCACCCGATTTCTGCCGCCCCCCCCCCCCCCCCCCTCTTGAAAAACAAATGACCTCAATGGTAAAGACCCCTTCCGCTGTAAAGAGAAGCTGACTTCGTGAGTTTAGCAAAAGAGTAAACCTGTAGTTGAGACGGGCAGCCGCTACAGTAAACAGGCCCATTATTAAGATTATGTTCCTAACGTGCTTTTTTTATCTTCGCTAGTATCTGTAGACACAAATTAAAAAATATTGTTTGTTTTAAGCGCTTCCGCACATTTTGCAACAGACCAGCTATAAGGCCTACAATTCAACTTCACTGTGTGACGAAAATTCCTTTACCATGCTGGCATGGCCCCACCTTGAGTATTTAGTCGTTAGGTGCATATTAACTCTATGTTAGGTGCAATGCTGGCTTTTCTAGTCCGAGCAGATGTGCGCGCGCTTCATGCGGACGCCTACCGCGCAGTCTGATAGTCGATCCTCGACTCAAGGACGCTGAACCAGGCGTTGCCTTCTCAAGGGAGGGAGAAGCGTCTAGAACCACGTTGGTAGAAATGCCAGCACTTCTAATTATGAGTCCTGCCGCACAGAATGAATTTCGCACCCCAGAGTTACCGGCTCTCCCAAGGAAACCGAAACTCCCTCCAGGAGCAGCGGCAAAAAAAAAAAGTCACACCGAAGCCAATCCAGTCCAATCCCAAAGTCGTCAGCAGCGGTAGCGGTAGGGTGGCCTAGCAGCGGCGTCATGTTCTTTTTGTTGCCGGCGCGGCCGGGTGGCGTTTCGGGCGTAGTTTTTTTTTTGTTGCTGTTGCGCCTTGTGTGGTGTTTTCGTGCTGTGGTTTTCGAATGTGCTACAAAATTGGTGCGTGACCTGCGCGCTTCGAAAGACCTCCTGAAGCACCTGAAGTTCTTCTCAAGATATTGGACGTCGTATTGCGCCCTGCACCACGCCGTGACAATGCCGGCATCAACGTGAAAGAACGAACGACCTTGTGTGATTGCTTACGAATGTGAGTACAGTTCTTGAAATTATCTTCCAAAATGTTGTACTGGGGTGCGTGAAGTGCTGTAAATGCTGCTGGGTGTTGTCTGACAACTTCTTCGGAGTGCAGTAGAAGTTTGAGTTCGATGCAACGGCTTCCGCAAGTGCGCTGTTTGCACGTGACCGCGAACCTGTCACACAGCCAAGGAAACCGTCGCTTCGCGCCTATAACTTCCTCTCCGCAGCGACGAAGTTGTGACATGGAGTACAGTTGCATGTTTTTTACTCTCATGATACCGGTGTGCTCATTATTGCGATGATTGGGACCAACGAGTGGCAGTAGTTCCCGGCGTTTAGTTTTTCGTGTTGTGTGTGTGCGTGTGTACAGTTTATAATTCCAAGCTGCACAAAACATGGTCTGCCGAGTCCACGTTAGAAATGATCACAGTACTCAGGCCGTTCAGCGCCTAGAAGTGGAATGACGATGTAGCTACAACCGACTAGAGTTGCGCACGTCAAATGCAAGAGGAATGTTGCCGATGAGTTTCGCCGCGAAAATAACTTTTAGTAATCCCTTTCCGGCGTTATTCGCTCATAGAGAGTGTTTGTGGGCACTGGCTTTGGTATTTTTTTTTGGCATTTCAAGCATACTTCGAACTGGTGCAAAAATTAATTGCACACTTACGGCTGTACCATCGCAAACTGCGCATAATGTTTTCGACTATGCGTTGAAATAATTTTATTTCGAAGGAATTTATGGTGACGCATGCGGTTTCTCCAGAGTTTATCAAAGAGAGAAGTACTGAGACTTGGATTTAGCCGAGATGTTCCCACTTGCACTGTAGTGTCATGCCGTAAAAAGCTTATTATTTTATATTGTGTTTTGTTATGTCTGTGGTATTGGTGCTGATTCATTTGCCTGGCTGTAATCTCACTGCTTTTCTGCAGCAACTGGAATATAGCTTTATTGATCTCGCTACCAGAATGCTAGAGATATCGCGAGTTTTTAATTTATGTAACTGAATGGAGTAATTTATATGGATGCAATGGATTATACTGGCTAGCAGTTTAAAATAGTTATGTGACATTGTAACGCACTTGCTATCTTTCTACAACTATTACAGCAGTGTCAATCCAGCATTAGTGGAGCAGGGAAGTGAAAAGTTTTCTAAATGCAGCAGGATCAGAATCCATCCCTTTGCTTAACGAGGGGGTCGTCGGCATCACCATCTTGTCAGATGTTTAGTGAGTGCAATTACTGTGTTTGAGTAGCCATTCCGCAGATGTAGACGCTTTGTGCTGCCTGTGAGCTACTGAGGTTGAGTGACAGCTGTTCTCAGTTTTTACTGCACCTAATTTACTTACTGCAATTAATCAGTCACTTGTAAAACACAGAAGACAGGTGAATTAGTTCTCTAAAAAAAGTGATTGTGATTGTCACTGCATTATAGTGCCAATAAATATTCTGTATTAGATGAATACTGTTACAGGCTAATGTAATAGTTATTCATTCTTATGAAATGTTCTAGTCTGGCAGCAGTATCAGTCACAGCTGGGTGGTGTTTATAGTTCTTTTCGAAGTGTACATGCCATTTATTTTGAAATCATGCTTTCTGTATTGTGCTGTTAGTACTCTTCAAAGCTAGATCACTAGAGTACTACTGCTTGTAGATTCTGATCTGATTGATGCTTTTGTTTGCATTAGTGTTAAAGCAGTTGTGTGCTAGGTCTCACTGACTGATTTTTATTCTTTGGCCTATATGCAGACATCTGGGTACTTCAGACTGGCAAGCATGGGTGGTGCCTACCTGAGACCTCCTCGTCTCTGCGCAGACAAGAATGATGCACCTAATAATCTACCGGCCATGTCACATCATTGGCTTACTGCAAGTGATCAGCACAGTTTATGAATGGAAATGCTGGTATCTATGCAATTGAATTATTGTACTGCGGGATATGCACAATGAAGGTAACATCCAAAGAATAGATGGAAGTGCCGATATGAACCAACAGCTGCCTCCTTTTGACCAATTTTTATTTTCAGAATAATGCACTCAATTAAAAGATATGAATTCTAAACTAAATATGTCTGTACCAGCATAGTTAGGAAGTCAGGTCTTGTATCAAGCATTTGCATATTTTAAATGTGTGCTTTGAGTTTGTTGTTAATATCCCAGCACATTTATCCTCCTTACTATTTACTACAAAGAAATGAAATAGATTGGTTTTCGAAATATTTGTTTTGTTTCTCCTCTAAACCGAATATAGCTTTTCTTTTAATTTTTCTTTTTGTTCAGTTCACTTGATTACTGCAGCATATCATAGTTTTCTTTAGCAGTGAATTTTGCAGCCTGCTTATGATGGTCTCTTAGACTGTTGGGCAAGCTGACCGTTGTGAATCCAGGCAACACTTAAACTCAGCTCAGGAAAGCATATGCATAGGTATAGTATTAGTTGCCTGTGGACAGCAGCAGTTGAGTGAAGAAAGGGGGCTGTAACAGATGACATTCACAGCTTATGTTGTCACCTAACAAGGATTATTGAGCAGCCAACTGTCAAGCATCCTATTCTGGCCGCCCTGTATTCCCTATGGTTGGATCAATTTGTACATGTGAAGCAACGTAGGAAAACACAAGTTACATATATGTAATGAAAGAAACCAGTTCTTTTGTTGGCACAGTTAGAGATTTGATGTACAGCTTTTTTGTGGTTAATAGCGAGTAGTGCAAACCAGTCTGAATTAAAATGCCAACAAAGGCGCGCCCTTGTAGCAAACGGTAATATGCAGGATGGCTGTATGGTTCATTATTGCTCAGTGTCAGACATAAAGTACTCCTTGAAATTTGCATCCTCATGGGACGATTTTTAGTCATGTAGAGTAGAAATGAATAATGTACTCTTTGTTTTGTGATTCTTGTACTTTGCGTCTTGCTTGAATTAAGAATTTATTCCTGCTCAAAGGAGTACTGACACCTAACTTTTGGGTGCGTGTTTTCTGCTTTGTAATGATTTTTAAGGCATGGATTATTATGTGGCATTCTAGTATGGCCGCTAAATAATTTACAGTTGAATTTCTTTCTCATACTGTTTTGGTTTCAACAGTCGACCGATGACTGTGACATCAAAGTGTGCTAACAGGTCTCGCGAGACATGAAGAAACTGTGATATAATCACTGCTTTGTCCTTTTAATTTGCTACAATGCTAAAGCCAAGCAGCCTCAACAGCCGGAATGACAACAAATGAAGAAGCAGCAATTTGCTGTTTTTTCATGCCTCATGTGACCTATAAGGGCACGTTAACGTTACATTCGTTGTTCGGCTGTTGAAACCGAAACAGCATGAGAGAAAAATTCAAATATAAATTATTTATAGTTTGCAGCTGAGTACCACCCGGTGATCCATGCGTAGTAGTGTCTTCCACATTACTGTGGAGAAAAAAGCATGCCAGCAAAATTAGGTGCGTGTACTGTTTTAACAAGAGGCAGTTTAATTCTGGACAGTAGATCTCACGTGTCCTCTTTAAAATAATTGTGACTCCTCCATCATGTTCACTCTGTTGTGCACGCAATCCTTGGGACAGCTGTAAATGATATCCTTTCAGAATACTACATAAAGATATACAGTGTTTTCTAACTTTTAATTCTCACAGAATGAACATGCAGCTAGCCTTTTGCTGTGGCGCCGACTAGCATTGTGTACCTTATGTAGGGCGTAAGTGAATAAAATTAAGGCAGGCATATACTCAGAGCTATTGAAGGCAGAAGGCTAGGCAGTATTTGTTTGAGTCGCTACTCCACTGTTTTTTCGTGAAAACATACTCTCTTTGAGGTGTGATCTTCGTTGCACATGTGGCGCAGAAAATGAATCTAAAATTACTTGATTGTCTCAAAATAAAATGTGCTCGTACTGTTCGTGTGCCATGTCTCCTATAAGTTTCATCATAAATGCTGCTAATTACTAAGGCTCGCCAGGAGCTGCAAACGTTGAATTCCATAAGCCGCTGTAAAAGTTGCTAAGTGAAATAAAGTTGGCTGATTGTATGTCGTGTGCTGTTGCTCTGTATGATTTCTTGCATGCTTACAGCAATCAGTGGTTACATCATATATGTTACATTGTACATGCTGAGCTTCTATAGGAATGTGGTGGCCAATTAGTTATTTGAACTCATTACTCAGATCTTATACAGTGCCAAAAGCATCACATTGCAATGCAATAAATGCATTCCAATGGATTTACATAAAATTCATATAACTAGTTTCAAAAGAAAGTTGTTACAGTATTTCTTTTAAAGGATGTTAGCCGTGTTCCTATAACAATGCGGTGGCCAATTAGTTATTCAAACACTGTACCCAAATTCTATACAAATTCAAAAGCAGCACATTACAATGAAATGAGTACACTCAAAAGAATTTCTAAACAATTTCTCAAGGGGTTTCTAAAGCAAGTCATTACAGTATTTCTTTTAAAGGACATTAGCCACATTTCTATAGCAATGCGGTGGCCAATTAGTTATTGAAACTCTGTAGCCAAATTCTATACAGATTCAAAAGCAGCACATTACAATGAAATGAGTGCGCTCAAAAGGGTTTCTAAAGAGACTCCTCAAGGAGTTTCTAAAGCAACTCATTACAGTTTTTCTTTTAAAGGACGTTAGCCGTGTTCCTATAACAATGCGGTGGCCAATTAGTTATTGAAACTCTGGACAAAAATTCCATACAGATCTAAAAGAAACTCATTACATTTTAATGAGTAAATTTGAAAGACTTTGTAAAGAATCACAAAAGCA
Organism: Amblyomma mixtum; assembly: GCF_055824585.1. Lineage (NCBI taxonomy): Eukaryota > Metazoa > Arthropoda > Arachnida > Ixodida > Ixodidae > Amblyomma > Amblyomma mixtum. The sequence continues at coordinate 152,064,763 of NC_143021.1, read as the reverse complement.
ATTTTTCTAAGGGCTGGTGGCGCTAGTGTTTCAATTTCGTCCTTTCCTGGATTATGAAGCTCAGGTTGCTACCTAATGAAGCGTCTCCATCAGTGGAATGCATTGATGTATCGACAGAGACAAACATTCCAGGCAACACAAAGACGTCCTGAGTTTCACCTCTGGCTGTTCAGGAGTAGGACCTCAGGGTGGCCCTGATGTAATACACTGTAAAGGGCATTTAAGGGCCCAATAAACGATGATGACGATGATGATGACATCCTCAGGATGTCTCTAACTGGTTTACAAGCAGTCTATTTATTTATATATTCATAATTCCTTACAGGGCCCAGAAGGGCATTGTTTAAGGGTGGCAAAGAAAGACAAAATGTGGAAAGAAACTAATTCCTCTGGCATGCATTTCGTCCGTCCGTTGCACATACTCATTCCTTGAGAGTCATGTTTGGGGAGGTCTTCAGTAGTACTTCAGGATATATATCAAGAGTTTTTTTTTGTACTGCAGTATTCAAAGCTAATTTAAGAGATGCTACCCAGAACAAGCAAAACAAAGAGTCACAGCCAGGGTTCACCTGCTCCCGCAGCCGCAGAGAGTTATAAAGCTCTCTGCAGTTCTATTCTTCTCCACAAATTGAGAAGATAAGTGCCCCAAAAATCTATGGTCAAACTTCACCAGAATCATGAGATATACTAGATTAGGTGTAACAGCAAACACACCTTAAATCATCTCTTCAAGGCAGATAATTTTTGGGGCGACAAAAACGTCCTTTCACACACCAAACATGATTTAAGACATTACTCAACGCAGATAAATTTTGCGGTCACAAAGATTTCCTTCGTTATGTGTTCATGGAGTTAAAGCGTTGCTGTTACTATTGGCTGCTGACATCGAAGAAAAACTCGGACGTAACACCCGGTCCTCATCTCAACAAGCATCATTCGATGTCATCTCTATGTTGCAAGAAATAAAAAGCGGACAAGCCACCCCCGTAATAGAGTTAGAGTCAGTTTATTCCCAACTAACCGAAAACGACAACGTGCTTCAAGGTTTAACAGAATGACTAACAAAGATAAAAGGCGGAAACTCTTCCTTGAACTTTTTAAAAAAACGACTTCAAAAACATGCAGGCGCTCGCAACCGAAAATAGCCAGAAAACTGATAACCTGTCAGCCAGAATTAACGCTTCTGAGAATCACGCTCGCAGATGAAGCCTTGCCCTATTGAAAAATCCGGTATCGCGGCAAACCGGATTATACCGGAACATATCGGTTTCATGCCGGTCCGGTATCACTCTCATACCGGCGAGACCCGTCCGGTTTGATCGCTATACCGGTTCATACCGGTCCGGTATCGATCCCAAACCGGACAGACCGCTCCGGTACGGAGCTCATACCGGACAGTCCATTGCCGGTTCGAAGCTCAAACCGGACAGACCAGTCCGGTACGGAGCTCAAACCGGACAGACGATTCCGGTACGGAGCTCAAACCGGACATACCAGCCTGTATTCAGAGCGATACGTGCTGCGGTTTTGGTGCTTGGTCTGCAGATTGACTGTTGTACGCCAGCAGATATTTTTAAGGGGAAGGGGGGGGGGGGGGGGGTAAGCGTGCGCATAAGTGCGATAATCAACACATACACGGTTTTGTTGAAAGGGTTAGGAAAAGAAAAGGGCCAAGCGTGGCAAAACATGCAGTTTGTGTATGAAAGGCGGGGGCTGCATGAAGGTGAATGGCGCGCAACCGCCATATTGGCTTCCCATGCAGCACCCTGACAAAGCCAGGGCTGCTGTGTGCGGGCAAACGGCTAGTATACATCCGCCAGCAGTCTTCGTAAGTCCTGCGCAGATTACTCTGGGTTTCACAGTGCAGAACTTCACGACTGGCTGATAAACATGGCGAGCCTCCGGTGACTGCGCCAGAGGCTCCAAAAGGTTTGTTACTGTCGCGTTCATTGCAGCAGCTTTCTTAATGTTCGCTAGCGGCAGTCTGTAGCGACGCATCGGTGAAGAAATAAAATTCTTGGTTTTCGTGCAGGAATTCTTTGCACTTCTTCTTCATCAAGTGATAGTCCATTGATAACGCAACTTGTCCAAGCGCCATCGCGAGCGGCCCCACCCTTCACTCCATCAGGAAGACATTCAAAACAGACAGTTTGTCTGTTTTGAAAACAGCCAGTCGGATTTAGCAGCAGTATTATCTGGCGTGCCACAAGGGTCAGTGCTCGCCCCAATTCTTTTCCTTCTCTTTATTAATGATCTGTGCAAGAATATTGATGCAACAGTACGTATGTTTGCGGATGATTGTGAGATGTACAAAGAAATACATAAATTACATAGCATCTAAACTATCCCGTGTCGTAGGAACAATTTACGCTCAAAAAAACATTCTCCCTGTAAATGTGAAAATGCTTTTGTATAAGTCATTGTTCTGCTCGCATCTTAATTACTGTCACTTGGTATGGGGAAATACATCTTTCACAAACCTCCGAAAATTACTTACCCAACAAAAAAGAATTCTTAGAATAGTATATAATGTAGCATATGACCACCCATCCAAACCACTTTTCGAGAAAGGGGACATAATGCCAATTAATGATTTATATGCATACTACTTACTCTTTAAATACAAAACCGAAAATAAAAACAATACTCCTTTCATTGCCACACTGGCTTCATTATGCAAAAAACACGCATCGTACAAAACAAGAAACAACGAAATATGGCACATTTATGCATACAGAACAGGGTATGGCAAACAGATGCTTAGGTATAGTCTACCGCACTATCTCAACCTCTGCCATAGTCACAACATGACTGTTGAGCACTCGAAAAAAAAAGAGTTGCAAAACTTTGTTTCAAGTATATGTAACCGGGTGTAACTTTGAATTGTAATTTCTGTAATTTTGTATAATTTTTGTGGTTGTTATTTTGTAACTTCTAAATTGTAATTCCTGTAATTGTGTTTAAATTTATGTTATTACAATTTTGCAATTTGTAATTTTTGTGTAATTTTGCCTTTACGTTTGATTTTTACGCGTTACAAAGTGTTACAGTTGTGTCAGAAAATAGGTTCTGTTCATGCTTCCTTTATTTCGTTAGTATTACTGCCACGTTTTTCTTTTTTTTTTCTTTCTTTTTTTAAGTTTTGCCGGTATGCTGTTATGTTGTCTGCATATTTTCCCTGTACAAGTTATATCTATTTTTGGGGAGGCGAGAGCTCGTCAAGCTACACCCCTAGCTTTTTCTCTCTGCCTCCCTCATCCTTGTGATGAAAAATAAAGGCATTATTATTATTATTATTAAATCAATAGCTCTGCCGACCAAATACTGCTAAACAAATCCCTGCTGTACATATCGGAATGGTGCGACAACTGGCAGATGGCCCTCAACCTGGAGAAAACCGTCTGCATGACCGTCACAAGAAAGAAACAACCATTAAACTTCACTTATGGAATTGAACAGAAGTCCCTTACAAAAGTAGAGCAATTCAAGTATCTTGGTGTGATTATTAGCTCCGATCTACGATGGAACAAGCACGTGACACACATTGCCACAAAGGCACGTTCCGCGCTTTAAACCATAAGACGTTCCCTTCGACTTGCTTCACCTGAAACAAAACTGTTAGCCTACATTTCACTTGTCCGCTCAGTTATAGAATACGGTATTATTGCCTGGTTGCCCTACACTAAACAATATATTGATAGATTAGAAAGTGTTCAGCGAAAAGCTGTCCTCTTCATTTATAACAAATACAATCGCCATGACTCTCCCTCACTGCTTTTACAAAAAGCCGGCCTATCTACAATTCACAGACGAGCTAGACTGTTGCGGCTTAAGTTCTTGTTCCTCCTCTTGAATAACGACACAAAACTTGATAAAACTAGATACCTGCTTACGCCTAATACACGTGTCACAAGAACAAAACATGAAAAACATCTATCTGAATATAGATACCACAGTGATGCATTCAAATTTTCATACTTCCCGCATGTAATCCGTGAGTGGAATATGTTGCCTTCTGAAATTGTAAGCCAGCTCACTCCTGAAGCATTCGTGTCGAAGGTAGCAAACCACTTTCAAAACGGTTAACATTGTCACCATGTGTCATGTTTCTCACCATGTTTCTTTCTATGAGAGTGAAAAGTTCCTTCTCTGCAGTCTTTTATTGTGTACTTTTTCATGCATATGTGCACCCAATCCTGTTACGGCCTCAAAGAGAGGCCAACAGTATGTAATAAATAAATAAAATAAAATAAATAAAATACTAATCACAAATCGCCCAGAACATTTCTATCGACGAAAAGGTTAATTCAACGGAGCCGGCAGCTTGGGTGTTCCCTTAAGGGCAACGCTTCGTGCTAGCTAAAAGATACAGCGCTCGAGAGAACAAAATAAAAACAAAAACCACCTGTAGAAACCTTACACGAGTAACCCGTGTCTTCGCAATTTTTTTTAAAGCTTTTTTTTTTCTCTCATCACTGCCTTCTCTGCTTTTCCTGTGTCTGAGAATTCTCAAGGCCTGCGCGCTTTCCTTTCCCCCCGCTCTGACGTCAGCCACTTTGACCGCTGACCCCTCCGCATTCCTCCGACACTGAGACGTCTCCTTTCTTCCCTCAACCAGTTCTGCACCCTTCCGCAGTCGTGTAGCCGGACATGTCAGCGTGCGCTGCTGCGTTTTATTGCTGTTGCGTTCGCGAGTGCTGGCTAGGAAATTGCTTGTCACGTGCCTGCGTGTCGTGCACCTGCTGTTGAAGCAATGGGTCGCTGCTGCGTGCCCAACTGTAGAGGAAACTATGACAACGGGCCAAAAGTGCGTGTGTTTTCGTTCCCAAAAGACTCCCGTAGGATTACGTGGGAGCGTGCTGTTCGCCGCGACGACGTCGACATACTGACTGTGAGAGATTCTAAGGTACTGTACGTTGTGTCTGCGCATCGAAGCAATCGTTGAAGTCTAATAATTTATCACGGTGCTAAAATATGGACAAGGTGCGGTTCTAAAATTCATGGTACGCGATGTTTGCCCTAGACTGCTGGTATCAGTAAATATATCTTTTTCTCTTATGTACCAGGCAGTGTTCTTGTGTGGTTGAAAGATACAAATTTTCAAGTTCAGGGCGGGCGTTCATGTCATGGTTAAATAAATATGCGTATGAATATCATCGTATTTTGCAGAGAGCATACATACACTAACGAGATATATTCTTGCATCTTGATTCAACTTTTCGACTATATTTAGTGTGCGTAGTGTTTTGGCTAAAGAATGCTCAGTATATTTAGGTAATTGAAGCGATTCTATGCATTTGCGCAGTGAATAAAGTAATAATGACCGTAAGTTGCATGTCACAGTGCTCAATGCATTATGTTGTGTGTCAGTGCCCAATTAAATGATAAGCTGGGGGCATTATGTACTATCAATCATATTTACTTTTCAGCAGGTGCTTTTGACTACTTCATTGGCCAGCACCCTGTAGAGACCCCAGCGCCGGTAGATCGTCGCAAAGAGTTAAATTATTACCTCAGTGACCTGGTTCAAAACATGCGAAAAAAATAAACATCTTTTGGAGTTTTTGATGCATTATAATACTCACCAAGCTACCAATACTTGGTAAAAGCTGGGAGCAAATAACACAATTGCACATCGACTGCAATACGAGTCGCTGATAATCGCAGATTACCAGTTTCTGAGGCTCTGTATATTGCAGCATTTGGCATGTACTCTTATGGCCCCAGTTTTTGGGCAGATTTAGTCCAAGTGGGATATATTTGAAGCATTTTATTCCTGCCTTTGTCCTGTGATACAGGGCCCTCCTGTATAATACGGGCCAAGCCTGTAGAATACAGGACTGTCCTGTATGCCGGTATGAATTTTAAACCGGAACAGCATACCGGGTTATTGTACAGGATTTGCGATACCGGATTACCTGAGTATCCTGTACAAAACAGGAGAGTCCTGTATTATACAGGACTGTCCTGTTTTATACCGGATATTCCGGTAATCCGGTATCGCAAATCCTGTACAATAACCCGGTATGCGGTTCCGGTTTAAAATTCATACCGGATTTTTCAGTAGGGTGGTTTTTTTTTTCATCGGAATGACCGCGATAAAGAAACCTGGTCGCAGTCCGAAATAGCAGTTCTTGACGTGTGCCGCTCGAAACTGAACATCTCTCTCCAACCAAGGGAGCACAGAATCAGTCCATTTGAATTTATTAAAAACAGGCCCATTATTGTTTGCTTTTCCCACTTTTAAGATAAATAAAAAGTCCTACCAAAGGCAAAAAAAAACAAGGGTTCAGATTACAGCATGTCTGAAGATTTGCCTTCAGACTCGCGTATTGCGCCCAAAAAACTGGCTTATTTTGCTAAAGCACCCAACCAAATAAAAATACGCTAAAACAAACTGCTTATCGACGTTGCAACCCACGTTTTCGACCCCACTTCACAACAGGTTACCTGACTCAGTACTTAGCTAGCTTGGCGCGCTCCTGCGCACCCCGATATAAGTCGGACCCCATTTCCCTTCTTTATGCTAACGTTAGGAGTATCATGCCTAAACGTGACTCACTTTATCATAATTTGAATGCAGCCAAATGCAACAAACTTCTCTTGACCAAAACGTGGCTAAACCCATCAATGGCCGATAGCCAGCTGCCATCTTGTCTCCCCAACTTGGACATATTTCGTCGCGACCGTGTTAATAAGCGTGGTTGCCGCGTACTGATAGCTGCACACCACGAGCTGCTGCCTTCTGTTGTCAGCATTTCATCATTTTAGAAATACCGTTCGTATCGTGCAACGCATCGTACCCGCCATTTGTTTTCTGAGTAGGCTACCGCCCGCTAGAACAGGAACCAGCATTCGTAATGCACTTTTACGAAGCTCTTAAGCAAATTCCTAGTTAACATCTTCGCATTCCTATTGTACTACCGGCTGATCTGTACCTTCCCGTAATAATATGGTTAGATTTGTCCCAAACGCTATCGATCCGCAACATCGAAAGCTACTTTGTAAATTCATACCTAACGCTAAGATTGTTGTAGCGGCGGGTGCCGCCCAAGTACACGAACTGCTAGCAACCAAACGAATCCCCCTTTATTGCCACATACAGTCATATATATACACATAGCGACACTGGTGCCTCTAGCGGCAGGTGATTCCCAAAACGGAACCGAAACCACATATACAACATATTCCCTTCCTTATAAAAAGAACAGCTACATGGGTTAGTGATTTAGTAGTGTTAGTACGTTAGTGCTCTTTTACAGAAGTATATTTACAGTAACAGCAATGTGCTTGTCTTATGCACTTCATACAAAAATATAAAACAAAAAGAGGAAAACAAGATACAACTCCATTTATGTCCATATTTCACAACGTCAGCAAACTCAACACTCGTGCAGATTGTGACAGGTTCATGTTCACTGCAAAACGTGTCTTGCTGTACTTAGTGTCCATAGCGGTCTGGAGGTCGTCTATTCCTTGATGGCTGTACCCTACGCTGAGGTCCCGATGCTTCTGAGAAACCACTGGCGGCAGGCGAAGTCTCTTCCGGCTCACAGCCGGTCACTGGTGGCATAGGCGGCTGCTTCGCAGCAGCCACAGCTGAAGTTCCGGTTGGCGCTTCTGAAACGGGTCTCTCCAAGGTAGGCGGTGAGCTGCTTTCCCTAGCGGTGTCATTTGTATCACTCCTTTCCCCCCACCCACAGAGAGATGCAGAAGCTCGTGGCATCCTTGACAACTTTGAAGCGTTCCATGTTTTTCCATCATCAAGTTGGAAAGACGATTGCCCCTGCTTTCTTATCACTTTTCTTGGGCGGCTAAAGGCCAGGTCACCTTTAAAAGCAGTTGTCGGTTTGCGTACTCGTACAAGGTCACCAACATCCACTTTGGTTTCCCTTGCGGCCCTGCGAGCGTCTGTGTATAGTTTACTGGATAGCTGTTTTTGCTTCACCCGTTCGCGTAGGCGGTGGAGCTCTGAACTAGGGTCGGTTGCAAATATTGCTGACGGATACCCAACGACATCGAGCCGAGTCCTTGGCAGACGTCCATGCAGGAGAAGTGCTGGGGCAACTGCAGTTGTGGCATGCGGCGTGCAACGGTAAATGCCCAAGTATTCTGTTACCGTTTGGCGTAAGGGACGCTGCTCGAGTGTAGCCACTTGAACAAAGCTTTTAAAAACTCTGTTGAACCGTTCTACCTGTCCGTTTGCTTGCGGGTAGTATACGGATGAATGCCGCAAGCGGATGCCGCGATCCTGCAGAAAAGCTTGGAACTCTCGAGATGAAAACTGTGGCCCGTTATCGCAAACAATTTCCTCAGGGTAACCTTCACGTGCGAACACTGACAGCAAGAAGTCTGTTACTGTGCGTGTTGTGGCTTGGTTGCAAAAGTATACTTCGGACCACTTAGAAAAGTAGTCGACCAGCGTGATCGCATATCGACAATCGTGTGGTGCTCTCTCAAATGGGCCAACAATGTCCATGCCGAGCTTTAGCCACGGTTCCTTTGGTAAGGGGACCGGGTTCAATGGTGCAGTCATAACCTTCGTGCTCTTGTCCGCTGCCTGGCATATACTACACGTTTGAATAGCTAGCTCGACTTGCCTGTCCATGGCTGGCCACCAAAATTTTTCTCGCAGACGTGCTTTCGTTCGTACAATTCCAGGGTGAGCCTCATGAGCAGCGGTAATTATCCGCGCTGTAAGTGATGCGGGAACCACAAGGCGTTCGCCACGCAAAATCAAATTGTCCACCACTGACAGTTCATCGCGAAGCTTGAAGAAAGGTTGAAGCTCACCCGGCAGAGATTTTTGCGCAGGCCAGGACGATTCAATGTAGGCCTTGATTCGTTGCAGTGTGCTGTCTTCCGACTGGGCCTGTTCAAACTCTTCCCTGGTAATGCAAGAAGAAATAAGGGCAACTGATACAGTTTCATCTGGTAAAGTCTCTTCTTCCTGAGGAGGTGACGCAGGGAGACGAGAGAGCGCATCTGCTACTCGATTTTGCGAACCCTTCCGGTACTTTACCCTTCGAGAATTAGAAGTTAGCGTCGTTTCAAGGCATTGAAGAGATGACCCATCAATCTGTAGACCGAGGGCCTTGATGGCATCGATACCCAAGAGTGAGGTGCCTTTTTCAACGACGTAGAAAAGAAGGCTTGTTGTGCTAGCTTTGTACGTAACGTCAGCGAAGAAACAGCCACGAACCGGAATTGGCTGTTTTGAATAGTCCAGTAACCGAACAGTCGGGGCCCAAAGTACTTGGCCTTCAAAATACTGCTTGAAAAGATCGTGTGCGACAATGGAAACTGACGACCCAGAATCTACAAGGAAAGTTATGTCCGCACGGCCAATCGAAACTGTGACGTGAACAGCGGAGCGAGCGGCCGACGTCACAGCCAGAATGCTCAAAACTTCCTCGCTCGGAGAATCTTGGCTGTCTACCTCACGCACCGGAGCGGAGCCTCGTTTCTGGCAAACATAGCGGAAGTGACCCATGACACCGCAATGGTGACAACGCTTGCTTTTGGCTGGACAGCGAACTGATGCTGCATTGTGCTGGGATGAACCGCAGCGGTAACAATGAGACTGGCGGTTGTGCGCCCGCTTCGAGCTCTCGTCGGATTCTGGTGTACGCGTAGGCGTATTTCCACGAGTATTTATGCGTCCAACATCTACAGAAGGAAATTCTTGCAGATCATTGTACGCCTGCTCAAACTGCCTTGCCAGTAGTACTGCTCTAGCGAACGAGAGAGACGATCCTTCAAGCAGAAGACGCTCGCGTAAGCTTCGAGACGAAATACCCGCAACGAACTGGTCACGCAGCGAATCTTCTTCGACAGGAAAAGAGCATGTAGCAGAAAGCTCCCGCAATGCTGTGATGTACTCATTCACTGATTCACCAGCTTGCTGAACTCGCCTACTGAAACGATGCCGTTCGGCAACAACATTGCTTGTTGCCGAAAAATGAGCGTGCAGAGCGGTAACTGCGATATCGTACGACGATACTTCAGGCCTTGTGTCGCCTGTGCCCTTGCTATCTTCCGACGCTTTATCAGTAGCAGTTTGCTCACCGAGCTTGGCGTTGTCCAACGATGGAAGTGGTAATGTGTAAAATATGCGCTGACCTTCTACGCCGAGGCTGTGAAGAAGTAGTGCTTTGCGACGATCCGGCGTGCAGTCAGAGGCCCCCGAAGCAAGCAGGTAGTTCTCGAAGATGCGGAACCATTGCGGCCACGCAACAGCAGGCCGACCAGGTACAGGCAGGAACGGGGGCGGCGGCGCGATTCCAGAAATGCTCATGGCGCCGGAAAGCAAGCGGCGAAAGTCACGCCCCCCGAAATGATCCCGTCCTCGTCGCCAATGTTGTAGCGGCGGGTGCCGCCCAAGTACACGAACTGCTAGCAACCAAACAAATCCCCCTTTATTGCCACATACAGTCATATATATACACATAGCGACACTGGTGCCTCTAGCGGCAGGTGATTCCCAAAACGGAACCGAAACCACATATACAACAAAGATTAACTACGCTTATTTCTGAACCAAATAGACAGGCTGGTCGTTCGTCTGATACCCTTGATTCGTTGCTCACGCCACACCCCGATCGCCTTGCATTCACCACTTACTCTGAGGCTGCCCTGCTCTCAATCGTACAAGGATCCGGCACCTGAAGGCAGCTGGTCTTTCACTGCGCAGCCCTGCTTCATATATTACCTGGGCGGAGGGACCATACCATCGCTCACTTCTCGATTTCATACAATCAGCTAGCCTATTGCCATTACTGTACCCTTCATCACACTTTCTCCCAATGATGGCTTGAGGCAATAAAACTCGTTTAAAAAGTTACAGTCAAGAAAACAAATCTACCACAAAGGCAACTACAACGCTATTGAAGAAGAACTAGCTTATTTTATGACAGTTTTTGCTTGAATTTTCACAACGAGCTGTTTAAGCTAACTGGATTCTGTTTAAAAATGAGATGCAGAGCCTAGTGCAAACTTAATTCACAGCATCACCGCTACTAAGCGAGTCCGTTCACTATTGCCCAACATAACATTAAAGTGTTTTAAGAACAAAAAAGCGACAGTTCCGGATTGCCAAGCACGTTATTACACCAAGGCCATGACATAAAATACCGAGCAAAGAAAGTAATTTCAAATCCCTGCAAAGAAAAGTAGCTTTCACTTTTCGCATCGACATTAGCTAATATGTTTCGCAGTAACCCCAGGAATTTTTGTGAACGCTACTTATCTGTTCTATATTTATCTCGCAGCCAGGAAACCAACTACCTGACTTTCCTTTCTCCAATCTCTCACCTATGTCTGCAGTATCGTTTAACGTTAGCGGCATTGCAAAACTAAATGACTGAAGTTGACTTCCTCCGCTAGTACAGATGGTATTAAGTCGGCAACACTGAAAAGTGTTAAACTTACAACTAGGTCCATTTTGCCGCGCATTTTTCAGAAGTCGCTCTCATCGGGTGTTGTTTCTAAAGACTGGAAAGAGGAAAAGGTCATTACAGTTCGAAAAAGAGATGATCCGTTTTCTACAAATAATTACAGCCCTGTTTCCCTCAAAAATAGTGGAGCATATAGAATACTCTCAAGTACCAAAATTTATTTGTTCCAAGCTTTTTTATCTTAAAGAGCACGGCTTCTCCTGCGACTCTCTTGCGACGCTTAACTAGCCCTCTTTATTAACCATATAAGCCATATATAACATTGACACCAACACCTCGATCGACGCCTTGATTTTGGATGCCAAAAAAGCATTTGATAAAGCACCCCACAAACGTCTATTTCTAAAACTTTCGTCTTTGTCCCTCATTGAATTAGTCGCTAATTTTTAAAAAACAGTTATCAATTCGAACAAACTAACAATGGCTCTTCCCTCTTGCCCTCGTTATTTTAGGTGTGAAACTAAGCGCTACGCATGGTCAACTTTTATTATTAAATTATATTATTGATCTTCCAAATATCATCTTCTCAAATATCTGCTTATTCGCAGATGAATGTGTGATCTATCGCCCTATTAGCAGTGTAACCGATGTTAATCCACTTCCGACGTATCTTGACAACATCGAAATTTGCTCTGAAAAAGGGCTTATGTCTTTAAATATTGCGAGTTTGGGAACGCCTGGCGCAGGCTTTATTGCCACCGTGAGTACGACAGCGACCGTTCTGGTCGCAAGTTAGAGGGATGACGGGCGACGCGCAAAGGGCTTGAGGCGCCACACGTGAACGATCTGGATGCCACGACAGCGACAGTTCGTAAAAGGTGATGCGGGAGCCCCACGATAATTTAACGGTGGACGTTTGTTCAAGCACTGTATAGGAACCAATATAGCAGCTCATAAATTTTTCACACAACACTGGAGTGCGCACCGGTGTCCAGAGAGAACCTCATCACCAGGGGGAAAAAAGCGGCACGGTGGGTAAGGACTTTGCGGTGCTTGCAGGAGGCCTGGGAAGCTTCTGTGTTCAATCGCGAAAGTTCACGGATCGGGGCAGGCGGGAAGTGCATTGCTCGTGGTAGGGTGCTGAAGAGAAGAAGGGGACAGAAAAGAAAGTTGCCTCCCTGATGAAGGTAGGGTCCGACCTAAAACAAAGAAAAAAGGCGAGTAACGGGCTCTTCGTTGTAGCGCAGTACTGTAGGCAAAGGTAACAAATAGGAGCATTTAGTCCCAGTTGGTATGGTGAGGTTTAATATTGGACGACAGCATGTTTGGAAGCGTGCGATGGAAGCGCTCTGTGAGGCCATTGGTTTGTGTGTAGTAGCGGATGTTGTCTGTTGCCTACAAGGTATTTTCTAATGTAATCGCTAATAGGGTCTGGACTACCTTAGACTTCAGTCAACCTAATCATTATGCAGGCTTTCGTAAAGGATACTCGACAATAGGCCATATTCGCGCTATCAATCTGGTGATAGACAAATGCCCAGAATATAAACAGGCCCTACATATAGCGTTTATTGATTACGACAAAACATTCGACTAAGTAGAAATCTCCGCAGTCATGCAGGCATTGCGGAGTCAGGGTGTAGAAGAGTGTTACTTGAAAATAATGGAAGATATTTATAACGATTGCACAGCTACCATAGTTCTCCATTAAGTGAGCAATAAAATTCCAATAAGAAAAGTTGTCCGGCAGGGAGCCACGGTAATAGAAGGCAAGCATAGCAGGGGGCGGCAGAATGTTAGGTAGGCGGAAGAGATTAAGAAATGTGCGGCAACACGGTGGCCGCAACTGGTGAAGGAAAGGGCTAATTGGAGATACATGGGAGAGGCATTTGTCCTGCAATGGGCGTAGTCAGGCTGATGATGATGATTATAATGATTCCAGGTATGAAGAACTTGCTCCAGTATGGCGTACAGGAAAGTCTTGCCGTGGTCGCTGAGGAGAACACGATGGGCCCCGTGGCGGGAAAGAATGGCGTGCACAAAAAAATCGGCGAACCCTGCAGCGGAGCCTAAGAGAAAGGTAGCAAATGGAAGCAGGGAGTCCCAGTCGGTATGGTTGGGTTGAATTCAGCATTAGTACCTTTCCTTGACGTTAATAGACGTTTTCATTTCAAACATTCATGACTCAAAGCTTATGTCGGGTGTCGTAAGCGCACTATTAGTGACCACTTTCTGATACCATAACCGACCCCTTACTCGAATCGCGCGCTCGAAGCGTAACAAGATTTTCATGTAGGAATTGGAGGGAATTATTTAAGTCTAGATACATAAAACACCTACAGTCTACATTCGCTATCAAGCAATACTCATGGTTCAAGCTTTGTACAATATTTAGGTCCAATGACACTTGACAGCGGGTTTTTAGCGCCAACTGACGCAAATGAAGTTTTTGGAACTTTTGACCCAGTTAAAATAGCAATTTCTGTGACATTGACGGCCTTCAAATAAGACCGATCAAGCAAGTCCAAGACCTGATCGTCACTGTGCTTGACCTTATATTAAGTCTTAATTTTGTGCATGTAATCTTTCCGAGACAATTACAGGCTGTAAAGGTAAAGGCTTCGCATGGAGGCGGCGACAGAAGGGAACTCTTTAACTGCAGAGCTATTTCAATTTTAGAACTTTTTTTCTAAAGGTCGGAAAAATATTCCATTCTTCAGAGAAAAACACCAAGTAATGACACACGCACAATTTCAGTTCACAAAAGGGCGGTCTATCGAGACGGCTATCTTCACACAGTAGAAGATAATGTGAGACCAATTTGAGCGAGAAATATGCGCATTAGGCATATCTATACACTTTTTCATGGTCTTAGACACCACTAAGAGTAATACTCTTTTATTAAATTTAAATCATTACGGTTTCCGGGGCATTTTTTCTCAGTTGCTAAAATCCTATCTTTAATGTAGCCGCCAGCAATATGTTATCAATAATCATTTGCCCGATCTGATAGCCGTTTGCGCAGAAAGAGTACTTCAGCCTTGAGACATTATGTTTGAACGAAGCCCCTTTTTTTCGGTCTATAGAGCAAAATATTTCTCCTAAAAAAGTCTTCCCAAGACAACAATGCATGGAAAGACGTAGTTACGACCACTTCTGTTTTATCCACTTACTTTTAAACCTTACTTTTCTAACCAATCCTCAGAGTAGATCCCGGCACAAAGAACCCTTTATTAAAGCAAGACACTTCGTTTCGTTATCTCGTTTCTAAGAACTAAGAAGGGTTTTTCAGCCGCATTTAGGTAACTACGACCGTCACTACTCACATAAGAGAGACTCTCTAGTGTTCCTTTGTATTGCACTTAACAAGTCCACTTTTATTCTTCTGACGCACACTCACAGCAGCTGCTCTTTGTCCATTATGTGCACTGGCGCTTCCTAATTTCGAATCCTATTTATCTTATTCTGTTGAACTTGTTTTCACTGCGGCCCGTGGGTTTTTACCGGCCTGCGACTCAAGCGATCCACGTGATCCATCGTAGCTTTTCTCATAACTTTTTACTTTTGGGCCTGTTGCACATTCATTTCATGCCTTTGTTGGGTTTTGTCCACAAGCTAAGGACATAAAGCCTTCAGTGCGGTATATGCGACCAATAGCATTTCTTTATGGTTGCTTAGTGAAAGGCAGAGGAGAACGGTTGCGTTTGATGGGTGGTTCACTCTCGAAAATTTGCACTACCACAATTACCACGATGCTCCTCTTCGAATATAAAACTATTTCATGTCATGGAAACCACATTGTCAAGCCCTTGACATTGCCATTCTTGCGTATTTCGATTTGTGTGTCGAGAGGTCCAGTAACGCAGTAAACGCAAATTTAAAAAAATCGACGTGCGAACACGCATTGGCGGATTGGAAATAACAGCGCTTTTTGAAGACGGGACTGAGGACGAGACACACTCCTACACCTCGTTTCCTGTCGCGTCTTCAAACAGCGCAGTGATTTATTTTTCATGAATAGGTACCCAGCCAGCCCGTATTATCCTCTTCCGATAAAAATTCTCCGCAACACTGCCTTAGTGTTCACTTAAGAGCGTTAGATATGGGAGCCTCAAGTGCTTACATCGGTGTGCCCTGTAAACATGTTGATGATAATGATAAAATAACTTTATTGGTACCCGTCAAGGAATCACGGGGCGATGAATTCTTGAATCCTCACCACCGTCACCTTCCTATCAGTTCCGCAGGATGGGATTCCTTGGTATCCAGCGGCGTCCACGGGCAGATGGGTGACTTTCTTTTGGTCGTCTTCTTTCTGGCTGACCATGATAGCCTACCAGGACTCTATATTCCTCTCTGGTTCGTTGTAGCTAGGGTATGGCCATACCATATGAATCATGTCTGCAATTTCGTTGCAGGGTTTACACCTCTGGTCCTGGATCGCCAGGTGCTATCAGCTTAGTACTAGTGGGTTCGGAAAAAAACCCCGCCTGTAACTTTCTCCACAAAAACAGTTCCTTTTTACTCAGGCCTTTGCCAGCTCGAGGTAGTGTCTGTCTTCCTGATCTGTAATGTCTAAGAATATTGTAAGGTTGGCGCCATTCAATTGCCTCTTTCCATTTTAACCGGCGCCGTAAGAACGACTGAAAAAGCCGTTCTACGAGCGGCGCGGCGAAAGCATCGCGGTCGTTAGCCTGGACGGCGTTCGCTGTTTCACTAAGAGCTCGTTTCCGTTTTTTTTTTTTTTTTTTTTACCGAAGTAAACGAGAGGTCTCCCCTATCAGTTGAAGGTCGCGTTTCCGCCCGGACGCGGCCTGCGGGAAGAAAGCATCCTCCGTGGCCGAGTGCGGATCGCCCACAGGTCTGTTGTGGGGAGAGGGAAGGGCAGCATATCCGCGCCTCACGGCTTTCTTCAAAGGGTTAGGCTCGCGGAGGGCGCGCTTGCGGTTATCAGAGGCATCCCTTCTCTGACAGGGCCGGTAACACACGGCGTGGCGCGGTACGGACAATGCCCGGTGGCTGCGCGCCCATGTGCTAGCCTCAGCTGGGAACGGTTAGCGGCATCTTACCTGCCCCGAGGGGGGTGTCGCGGTCCCTGTTGCGGTAGGGCGTTCGTCGCCGCGTTTGCAAGCTGTGTATGGCGCCAAGGCCGGGGCTTTTAGGGAGAGAGCAAAAACACATGTAGTGACGAGGCTCCTCCTGCTCGCGGCTTAAGAATAATTCAACTTCTTGCTTTTTTTTTTCCTTTTCGCGTGGGGAGAGAGCGCGGGGGCGCGCGATGCTCTGCCGCCATCGCGACACAGAGATTTTGGTCTCGACCGGAGCCAGGCACGCAGACCGTGCTCTCGAGTAGCCGTGGAGTGGGTCCACGGGGCGGCTGGTCAGACATCATGCTGTCATGTACATACTCCTTGTAAATAGTCGTCTGTGTACATAAAACCTATAGCAGTACTCAACTAGAGTCCCTGTCTTCCTACTGGCTCAGTACTTCGTTGGAAAAAAGAAGAACGGAGGAACAACCTCTCCGTACATCAAGAAAAGAAGAGAAAAGCACCACCCTTTACTGGCGCAGTCGACAGCACGAAGAACTGCATCGGAGGAGACTCGGAAGACAACAAGTGGAAGACGATAGCAAGCACCTCCAAGCGTAGGACACCAAAGGGGGTGTACCTGCTGAGGGTAACTGCGAGAAGGTCGTCACCGGAATCGGCGAGGAACGTCAACCCACAGCCACGGTCAGAAGAAGACCACACGGGCAACAGGGGAGAAGTCAACCGGTAGGCAGCCAGCACCATCGCGACGGAAAAGCGGCGAACTTGGCGACGAGCGACTTCGGACCGACTGACGTTCACACCGGTGGATACGAGTGAGTCCTCTTGTTTATGTTCGGGTGAGCGCAGGGTTACTCGAGTCAGTGGTTTTATATGGAGACGAGATTTGCCGACTTGAACCCTCACAAAATGTCTAGAAACGCTGAAGGCAGAAACAGCGCAGGTGGGGAGGACAGTGCGGATGAGTTTCCTGAGCTAGACCTCGACCGATTTGACACCGCGGAGGTCGATAGCGAGGGTGGCGAGGGCAACGGTGATGGGTCCCACACACGTGTCTCTGAGAGGGAAATGAAATATAACCTGAAAATGGCGGAGGAGAGGCGCAAAGCCTTGGAACTCAAAATTGAGCTCGCTCGACTTCATGGTCCCACCGCAAGGCGCACACGTGACGATGCGAGCGAAGGAGAACCGCAAGGGAGCCGGATGGCGTTGAGGAGTTACACTAAATTGTTAGCAGGTGCCATTCCGAAATTCCCCATTGGTGCAGAAGTACCTATTTTGTTCGAATCCACAGAGAGCTCGCTGGAGGCGTACGTAGTGCCGAGAGAGTTTTGGGGACAGATTGTTTTCCCATTTGTTGCGGAGAGGGTGCAGTACCTGTCAACGCGACTCACGCCGGCACAGCACCGTGATTACGAGGTGCTGAAGAAAATTGTGCTGAAAGAGCTAAAGCTGTCTGCGGCCGAATATCAAAGACAGTTCCAGTCAGCTACCAAGCGTGCAAGTGAGACTTGGAAAGCGTTCACGACGCGTCTGCGCAGCTACGCGAACTTTTACGTAGACGCACGCGGCGCGAAGTCTTTTGAAGACCTTTTGGAGCTTCTCATTGCTGATCAGCTGAAGGCGGGCTCAAATGAAGAAGCCAATAAGTACGTTAAGCTTCGAGAAGGCGAAAAATGGTTTAAGGCTCACGAGCTAGCTCGCCTTCTGCAGACCTTCGAAGAGGCTGCGGGAGAGGGTAGCGCAGAAAGGAGGGGCAGCGGCCTTAAGCCAATTGAACAGAAGGGCGCGGCTAAAGACGAGCTGAACAAACCGCTCAACGCACAAGGGAGCGTTAAGCCTCGAGTAGAAAAGCCACGAAAGGGCAAATTAGTCAAGGCAGCTCAAAAGTCAGCTCGACGGGGCGAATGCTTTCGGTGCGGTGACTCCACCCGTTACGCTGCGCACTGCCCACTTCTTCGCGAGGAGACTAAAATCAAATCAGTAGGGCCCGCGAATGGAGAGAGGCTAGCAGCGAGAGTAGCCCTGGATGACTCCTCCTCTCTGCGTACTAACTTGAGGGAGGTAAAACTAGACTGCAGCGGCAACGTAATTGACGCTATTGTCGACACCGGCGCCGATATCACTGTGATTCGTGAAAGCAGTGTGCCGGAGGAGCTCGTAACACCACACGGCAGCATAGAGCTGGTGTCAGCGTTTGGCGAGAAAGTGAGTGCTAAGCTAGCACTGCTGCCTCTAGCTTTAATTGGGGAAAAATCACCCATACAGGAGGTGGTGGAAGAGACACAAGTAATGTGCGCTCTTACAGACAAGCTGAAGTGCACCGATTGTTTAATATCGGGTGACACATGGGAGCAACTGCTTGACGCATGCCAGGTCAACACCGAGGCCCGGGTGCTAGCAGTGACGGAGCAAAACAAGCTGAAGGGGTGCGAAATCGATAGACCGGAGACGCCCGAGAGAGTGCAGCCGGAAAACACCGCTGGTAACGCAGCAACTCCGTCAGAAGCGGTAGAAGTGCGGAGCGAGGCGCGCGAAGCTGAGCCGATACAAAGCAGCGACGCGCAGAAATTCCGTGATGAACAGCGGAACGACGATTCCTTGCGTCAGGCCTGGCAAGGTGGAAAAAGGGGCAAGGCGGGAATGTTTACGGTTGATGGGCTTCTCTGTCACAAAGACTACGTGCTAGGAGAACGGGTGCATCAATTGGTACTACCGGAATCGCGGCGCAAAGCTGTGCTTAGTCTGGCCCACGAATCTTACTGGGGAGGTCACCTTGGTGCCCGCAAAACTAAAGCGCGCATTAAGTATTCTTCCCACTGGCCAGGCATGGAGAAAGACATTCGAGACCACTGCAGCAGTTGTCACAGCTGTCAGGTCCGCTCGGACAAGAGACAAGCTGATCGAGTGCCGATAGCACCACTCACGCGGCCGAAAGTGCCATTTCAGAGGGTGAATGTTGACGTGATCGGACCGCTCGATCCACCTTCTTCAAGAGGGCATCGCTATGCACTCTGCGTAATTGACCTGTGCACACGCTGGCCGGAAGTAGTCTGCTTGAGATCTTTGTCCGCTAAAGCTACCTGCGAGGCCTTATTGGCAATCTTCAGCCGCACAGGCGTTCCTGAGGTGGTATGTTCCGACTGCGGGGCTAACTTCACCGCCGCCTTGACGAGAGAATTTCTCGCGAGACTGGCTTGTTCTCCACGATTCTCTACTCCTGACCACCCAGAAAGTAACGGGGCGGTGGAAAGGTGGAACAGAGTCTTCAAAAATATGCTGTTTCACGTTATTGAAAGAAACGCGAGGGACTGGGACAGATTCATCCCGTTTTTACTGTGGGCATATCGAGAGGTGCCCAATGACACGACCGGTGTGTCGCCTTTCCGGATGCTGTACGGTAGGGACCCGGTTGGGCCACTCGCGATACTAAAGAACAGTTGGTCAGGTGATATTCCGGCAGACCTCGCAGACTCGCCCGCTGATTATCTGAAAAAGTTAAAGGTGCAGATTGAACTCGCAGCCGATGCCGCAGAGCTGACGACCACAAAGCAACAAGAAGCTTACGCTTCTCAATACAACAAGCACTCCTCTATAAAGAATTTCAGAGAGGGCGATACGGTGCTGATCTTCGATGAGAGCCGTTCAGGGAAACTGTACCAAAAGTGGTTGGGACCGTGTACGGTAACAAGGAAGTATCGCGAGCACTCATACTACGTGCAAATGCGCGACGGTCGCCAGAAACTGGTTCACGCTAACAAGATGCGCCCTTACGTGAGCAGGGTAGCATCGGTGAGCATCATGTTTCATGATGACAGTGATTTCGGGGAGGTGGAATATACCCCGCGTGCGAACAAGGACGAAGTGTCATGCGTAGCCCTCGGGGTGGAAAATACAGCACATCTCGATGTAGAGACGGCTACTAGAATACGCGCTGTATTCGACCAGCAGAAAGCACTCTTCGCAGCGAAACCCGGCGTACCGCGTGTGGGCGCGCATCACATAAAGCTGGTGGAGGGCGCCAAGCCGAAACGCAGTCGCCCGTACCGAATCGCTGAGACTCTGAAAGGTGAAGTCGCCAAGCAGATTAAGGAGCTGCTAGACTTGAATCTCATATACCCGTGTGAGAGTCCATACACGCATCCAATCGTATGCGCGCCTAAGAAAGATGGGTCGATCCGTCTGTGCATCGATTACCGGGCGCTCAATGCAGAAACCGAGACGGATGCCTACCCAATGGGATGCCCACAGGAGCTAATTTTGCGTGTAGGAGCCGCGAAGTTCATTACACTCATCGACCTAAAACGAGGCTATTGGCAGGTTCCCCTAGACGAGGGCTCACAACTTGTAACAGCCTTCGTGTCGCATTGCGGTCAGTTCGCATGGAGGGTCATGCCCTTCGGCCTGAAAAATGCAGCTGCCACTTTTCAGAGGGATATGAACAACGTGTTGGCTCCTCATGAAGGGTACGCGTGCGCGTATTTAGATGATATAGCCGTCTTCAGCCAATCGCTAGAGCAACACGTGGAGCATCTGCATGGGGTGTTCACTACTTTGGAGAGCGCAGGATTGCGCGCTAACGTAGACAAGTGTCAGCTCAGGCTTCAATCCGGTACTTGGGACATATTGTAGGCTCGGGCAAGCAAGGCCCAGACCCTCAGAAGTTGGAAGCGATCGAGAGGCTCCAGGTCCCTATGACGAAAAAAAGAGTTGAGGAGCGCGCTCGGTCTCAGCGGCTACTACCGTAGCTACATTCCGAAGTTCGCTGAGATAGCTCGACCGCTAACGCAGCTGACGGGAAAAAGTGTACCGACCCAATTGCCGTGGTCACCAGAAGCCGATTGCGCCTTCGGGGCACTCAAGCGAGATCACTGTGCAGCCGTTTCGCTGAGTACGCCTGACCCACAGAGGCCATACGTACTCTACACGGACGCCTCAGCTGTGGCAGAAGGTGCTTGCTTATCGCCAACTGCCGATGACGGTTCGGAACAGCCGATCGCCTTCGCAAGCCATCGTTTTACACCGACGCAGATGCGGTGGGCCACGATCGAAAGAGAAGCATTCGGGGTCATTTGGGCATTAAAGAAGTTTGAGACGTGGTTGTTCGGTGCCCAGGTAACTGTTGTGTCCGACCACAATGCGCTGTCGTACCTCACGAGGAGCGTAACCCGAGGTGCGAAACTTACCCGCTGGGCTTTGGCGCTGCAGCGCTATAATGTGACGATCCAGCATCGCAGCGGTAAACTTCACGCGAATGCAGACGCGCTCTCGCGTCTCCCAAATGGTTGTTGGGAGTAATGACTGACTCGAGGTCCGGAGCGTTCACTAGGGGCATAAACAGGGTGACGCTGAAGCACGTGTCATCGTCCCTGTGCCGTGTGAACTGAGACCAGTGTGCGTCCCGGGACATCAACCCGCCAGCTGTGCGCGTGCGAACGGTGTGCGGAATGCGGTGTGAGAATTGTAACCCTAGGACGGGTTTGGACACTCTTTGCATGTCGCCTTGTTGATGTGCACATGTTTGTCATTTCTTTTGTATTACCTTGTATTAGGAATTTTGTACTACCTTGTGTAGGAATGTGTTACGGAAAGTGGCGTTGGCGTCCCACCTTGTTATCTATGTAATTCAATGAATCTATTTAGTGATTATTGAATCTTGGGAGGGAGGTGTAAGGTTGGCGCCATTCAATCGCCTCTTTCCATTTTAACCGGCGCCGTAAGAACGACTGAAAAAGCCGCTCTACGAGCGGCGCGGCGACAGCATCGCGGTCGTTAGCCTGGACGGCGTTCGCTGTTTCACTAAGAGCTCGTTTCCGTTTTTTTTTACCAAAGTGAACGAGAGGTCTCCCCTATCAGTTGAAGGTCGTGTTTCCGCCCGGTCGCGGCCTGCGGGAAGAAAGCATCCTCCGTGGCCGAGTGCGAATCGCCCACAGGTCTGTTGTGGGGAGAGGGAAGGGCAGCATATCCGCGCCTCACGGCTTTCTTCAAAGGGTTAGGCTCGCGGAGGGCGCGCTTGCGGTTATCAGAGGCATCCCTTCTCTGACAGGGCCGGTAACACACGGCGTGGCGCGGTACGGACAATGCCCGGTGGCTGCGCGCCCATGTGCTAGCCTCAGCTGGGAACGGTTAGCGGCATCTTACCTGCCCCGAGGGGGTGTCGCGGTCCCTGCTGCGGCAGGGCGTTCGTCGCCGCGTTTGCAAGCTGTGTATGGCGCCAAGGCCGGGGCTTTTAGGGAGAGAGCAAAAACACATGTAGTGACGAGGCTCCTCCTGCTCGCGGCTTAAGAATAATTCAACTTCTTGCTTTTTTTTTTCCTTTTCGCGTGGGGAGAGAGCGCGGGGGCGCGCGATGCTCTGCCGCCATCGCGACACAGAGATTTTGGTCTCGACCGGAGCCAGGCACGCAGACCGTGCTCTCGAGTAGCCGTGGAGTGGGTCCACGGGGCGGCTGGTCAGACATCATGCTGTCATGTACATACTCCTTGTAAATAGTCGTCTGTGTACATAAAACCTATACCAGTACTCTTCCTACTGGCTCAGTACTTCGTTGGAAAAAAGAAGAACGGGGGAACAACCTCTCCGTACATCAAGAAAAGAAGAGAAAAGCACCACCCTTCACTAATATCCTGGTACGTTTTCAGCTCCTCATCCGTCTGAAGGGGCTCCCTCCTCGACGAGACCATATTGTGTGTGTCCTCGGGCCAATGTATGCGCTATCTCGTATCATCCCAGGCCCTCGTGGGCCTTTCTTCAGATTAGATTAATTATCTCTGACGTTGTCCGACTGCCCGCCAGAATTTTGACTTCTTCGGAAGATACCCTGCCTGCGAAGCAGTTTACGATTTAGAATCAGTTATAACCACCCTGACATTAGCCATTTCGCTGGCCCTAACTCAACAAACGGGGACAAAATTTAATCCAAACATCTGCAGATGTTTCCTTCCCGGAAACATCATTTGAAGATGCAAGCAGCGCCATTTGCCTCACGCATTTTCCATTACCATAGTTTTCGAAGCGAAAGCTTTCCTTTGGGACTCGTGCTTCAATCGCCGCGTGAATAGTTTTGACCTTTAGCTGTGTAAGAGGTCAAACCCTGAAAAACGGAAAAATAAATTGCATCAATATCCATGACTGGGACTTGAACCCGCGGCCGCGCGGAACAGATCTCTTTTAAGGGCCGCTCAGCGAGACCATTCATTCTACATGGGTATGCACAGAAGTGATAAATACATACATATATGTCCGCGTGTGTATGTGCACAGAAAAAAGAACTGTTTACACAGTCCCAAGGTAGGCGCTACGTGGCATAAACGTGACAGGAAACCTGAGAGACCTAAAAGGCCAGCAAAGATATACAGCGCATCAGGAGAAGAAACCAATCCTGTAAAAAGTACAGTTCTTTGTAAATGTCCGTTACCTACCGCAACATTCGGCTAAAATGAATTCTGGGCGAAACAACTGGTTCAACGTTGCGGTCTTTGCATGCGCGTTTTGCAAAGGCTAAGAAGTCCAATCAGTAGAACCATACCATAGGGTTTCAGTCAGGTTGGTAAACAGCAAGGTAGCGCACACTGTAGGAATTTAGGAGAAAATCTTTCTGTAGCGTCCTCTGCAACACATCCCAAAACGAAATCGCGTGTTTGCAGTCTATAAAACAATGTTCAATCGTTTCAAGCACATTGCACAAGCGCCAGTTTACAGAAGACACAAAAATGCTTTTCCTATCGAGCGACATTTTCACAGGTAGAGTTGCGCTGTGTAATTTATCGAAAAATGTTTTGCTGCAAGGAGAAATTGGCATTTTACGCACTCGCTTTAAAAGATAATTACCCATGAGCCCAAAGTAGACGGAACGATACCGTGGGGGCGGGAAGAGAGTCATTATCAAATCCCTGTACAAATTTTTGCGCCAAACAAAATATAAGTACTCATAAGAAAACCTGTCAAAAAATGCACCGAGGCATAAACTTCCTGCACAAAGCCTAGTAATGGCGGCATTTAGTAAAATTTGAAGAAGCTACTAAGTTCAAACGTAGACTCATGAAGATGACCTGCAAGAATGCTATAACAATCGGATGGACGCAATCACGAAAAAGAAAAGAAACGTGCAACCAACTCTCACAACAGGTGCTCTTGGCGCAGTCCTCCTGCACAAACAGGCCTGAATAGGTTATCACGCTGCTTGGGCTATAATTTTGAAGACCAAATAAACATCGCAAATATACGATGAAAGCGCTGTATGTAATGTCTGGCGCAGTGAGGTACCGGGAGTACGTAACAAATTCTTTTTGCCAAAAAGGTGTTGCAAGCCTGGACTCAACCAAAAATTGAAAGCCGATGCTGGACAAACGTCTAAGCATAACGCTCAACGGCCGCAACTCGCTCTCTCTAGTAATGCGAACTGGATTTAAAAGCATGAAAAAGGACACCAAGATATTTAGGAGGCACACAAGAAATTCTATTCCATCGTACAGGGACAGAGTTGTGCCCCGTGATCTAAACCATAGGCCAGTACTTTTGGAGTGATTCATCTCAGCACCAGAAACGATGCCAAACCTATCTATCGTAGACAACACATCATCAATGCTCGCTTGTCAATACAGAAAAATGCAAGATTGTTAGCATATGCTAACAATTTGACTTCATTACCCAAAACAGAGAACCCGTGAATGTTACTGTTACGCAAAACACTCAAACAAAGCGGTTCCTGGTAAAGAGCAAAAATCAGAGGAGACATCCGACAGCCTTGCTTCACTGAACAGCGGATTGGCGCAGGGTTCGAGAGCTGGCCATTAATGATTAAGCGTGTTAAACAGTGGCTGTAGCAAAGTTGCACCCCCTTAAGTACAGTAGGCTATCGCCGCAACCCACACGCCTCGTGTTAAATTGCACGAGACTCTCGCGCTGGGCCTTGGAAAGAGCGTCGTGTTCATCAACTTTCCTCTTCTCCGTCTAGCGGCATTGCCTGCTCGCCGTCGTCTTTTACGCAGCGAAAATCCGTGCTTTTGCTCCGATTAGAATGTAGTAAACATTCTTTCTAGTTTTATGGAAAGGAAGTACACCTAACTGGCTCCCTGGATCAGTGGACGCCTGAATTGCGCTTTAAGGTATGTGGGGTGATGAGAAAGATGTGGACTGCATGTGTTACCGTTGACAACGTTGTGGCAGACACGCGGCACTGCTCCAATAGGCCGCCGCGTTCATTGGGCGAGAAAACTCTCGCGATCAACTATTCACTGCCACCAGCTATGGTGGCAGGGCGGGTGCGGCGCCATGCAGTTTCCGGAACGCACTCAACGTTACAGGCGCCATAGCTTTTGCTCTCAAACAGGGTTCAAGAGTAGTTGAACCGCACCTAATTTTTTTTTTGATACGCTTGAGCCTCGCTTGACTATCGTTACACGGAGTGTTTAGAATGCAATGTACAGCCGACCAAATCTTTAGCTGGCGTGGGCGACGGCCGATTTTTTTTGTGCTACTCCGCTTGGGATGAAGCATCCTTGTGGAAAGCTGATTGTTAAGCACGGGCTTAGTGAGCCTGTGCTTAAATTTGATATTCTCGCAAGTTTGCTCCGTCTTAAGATACAGGTGCTCGAAAAGCGCGGCCGTCACGCATACCAGCTAAACATTTGGCCGGCTGTACAACAGACAACTGTTCTATCTCATAACGTCAAGTTGTACGCCCTCGACACAAAATATCGAGTGAACGTTCGAATTTGTGCTAGTCCGGTTGCTTGACAACTTCAACAGGCAAAGCACTCCAAGTTTAGATCACATCCGGAAAAAAACGAGTAAGAAAATCATCAACACGCGAGTCGTAAGGCTTGATTGATCCAGTGTGGTTTGTTCTCGCGCTCCGTCTTCCCGGATACAGACCATATCTACCTGTTTTTATCTTAAAATACCCTTGCATTATTTAAAAAAAAACTTTAGTCTGGAATTTTGACTTCGATTTTCAAGTGACTCGATCCGATATGAATTTTGCATTTCCGTAACTGAGTCCCTCCCTCTGTATCCTGACAAAATAAAACAAGCAGCCATTTTTTGAATTCGTTCCGGTTCATCTTTCAAAACTTTTTGGTGCGCGTTCCAGGCAACACAAGCGTACTCCACGGATGGCGGATAAATTTTTTGGAAGACATTAATTTGATATATTTGTTGCATATTCCTGTTGAGCCCTCGTTGTTAATATTGATACGGGACTTATGTCGGGTCGCTACGCAACTTACGCCGGGCCGCACTGCGGAGCGAGTGAAGAAGGAAGACGAAGGGTGCAGCGGAGGAGAAGAGATTGACGAAGGGGCGCGTACTCGAGACTGGAACTGGCTCGACGCTGGCCGTTCACCGTTTCACTGTTCGCTCCCATATCCCCGTTCATCCTGTAAATAAACCCCTGTAAATGGACCCTCCAGAACCTCACGGAGCAAACGCTTGGCTGGGCTACCCCCTAACCAACCCGACCTGGCGAGCCAAGACGGACAAGGTCCTTCTTCGGGTACGGCTGGTACTCTTGCGAGCGCAGGCCGTGGACACCAAGCATCGACCAATTCCAGGCCTCCTCAGCGTGAGCCTAGAACGTTTTCTGGTGACGAGGACGAGGACATTGAAGATTGGCTCAAGCACTACCAACGGGTCAACCGCTGGGACCCAACCGTGCAGCTCGTCAACGTGGTTTTCTATCTCACCGGTACCGCACTACCGTGATTCGAGAACCACGAAGAATTCTCCACCTGGGCTAAGTTCGTGGAGGAGATCGCAAAGTGCTTCGGCGACTCCCTTACAAAGAAACGCAAGGCAGAGAACACCCTATCTCAACGAGCACAACTGCCTGGAGAAACTTGTACGACATACATCGAGGAAGTCTTGCGGCTCTGTCGAATTGTGAACAGATGCATGAATGAGGAGGATAAGGTTGACCACATTTTGAAAGGAATCGCTGAAGACGTGTATAATTTTCTGATCACCAAGGACACCCTCACCAGCACGTCTGACGTTATTCAGCATTGCCGCACGTTCGAGGCGTTGAAAATGCGGCGAAGTGCACCTAAGTTTGGGCGCCTTGCTAATGTTACCACTGTTGCTAGCGTCGACTATTCTACCCATGATGATCTTGCCACGCTCGTCCGCAGGGTTCTCGCCGACGAGTTGAGCAAGCAGTTGGAATTCGTCGGCGCACCACCACCGCCTGTCTACCACGAATGCGCAGTCCAACCGCCGCCTTCCGGCCCCCAAGCCTCGTGGACCTGGCTTCCTTACCATCAGCGGTAGTCCCACATTTACGATCGTGTCTCCGAGCCCCCGTACACCCGGGGTACACCCGTAACCCGTACACCCAACGTGCGTCCTGCAGCTGCCTCCGACTCCCGAGCACCGCCCGCTCCCGTCGATACCTACGGTTTTCGTGAGTCGCCGACTTGCTATCATTGCGGCCGCCGCGCACACATCGCGATGTTTTGCCAACGCCGGCGACCACAGTCTTCACGCTCCTGGACCCGATTTTGGACCAGTTTCCGGTACAACACTGCGTGGAATCAACCAGCCAGTTTCCGGGAGGACACTGTGTGGAATCAGTCGACCGGTGTCCGGGAAAATGCTGCATGGGTTCAACCTCCTCCCCCGTCACTTCGCCCTGGCGCCTTCCGGAGTGACTCTCCCACTTCTGACCGTAGCTTCACTCCACCACCGCAGCGACGGGGCCGGTCTCTATCTCCACGCCAGCGCTCTTCTTCACCCCCGCCGGGAAACTAGCGGGAGCGTCCGATGGGGGTGAGGTCGTAGAACGTTCAGCTTCGCCAATTCCTCCGCCTGCTGTTATGTTGAAAAGCAAAGTGCCAGTTAGTACAAATGGTGTAAATATATATTAGTATAAATGGTTAGTATAAATGGTGTAAATATATATTATATATATAATGGTGTATATATATATGCAGAGATGACAACAAATTATGCGGCGTTTTGTAATCTGTACCTTGCTAGAGATACCGGTTATTCATTGCGCCGTACTACCTTACTGACAAAAAGGCCAAGAATTACGGTACACAAACCATCGAACATCAAATTTCAAAGTTCTGCAATTCCTATCCAGATATAATAGCTACTGCAAAAAATGTTACATCTGTATATCAGTTTAGGCAAAGAGCACGCGCCCCACTGTGTAATTAATGTTCTTGTTTGTTTTTTTTGTTAAATATTCCTATGTTTCTAAATGTCGCTATAAAGCAAAGTGTCATTTATGTCTCGCAGCTTGTGCATATGTATATTGCATGTAGGATTATATAATCATCTGATCCGATAGTGATTAGGATGTATGCTTAAGGTGATATGTTGTGCACTACTGCCTCTGCTGCGCCCGGCGAGGCCAAGACTTGTCAGGAGAGGCTCGTTCCAAAACCGTTAACTCGACCCTAAACGTTTTCCCAGAGATGGCGACTGGCACACAGCAGAGTCCCACAGGTCGCAAATGTTCGCCCCAACTCCACGAAAACTGGCGCCGCGCTCCAAAGCAAACATAACTGTTGGCCCCAACCGATATTTAAAACACAAACTCATTACAGGCACTGCGGCACCGGTGTCCACCAAAGCGAGAGTATTTATTTATTTTATTTATTCTATTTATTTTATTTATTTATTCATTTTTAGGCAATACAAGTATTGCCCACAAGGCAAGTCAAAAGGCAAAAGCGGTCCCCTAGGGGCAGCCCGTCTTAAGCAGGACACGAGCACCAACTGTCACCAATGGCATCGGCGACAGCGACCGCGCAGCTACGGCTCTCGCCTTCCTTATGTCACCATGCACAACATATCACTTGCAGGCTACATCGTCAAGACTACAGACCACCGTAGCGAGGGGGATCGGCTTTGTTTGGACGTCACAACCTGCGTCACTGGCAAGCAAAAGCGGTAACCTAGGTGCAGCCTATCTTAAGTAGGGCACGAGCAGCTACTGTCACCAATAGCATCGGCGACAGCGACCAAGGAGCTCCGGCTCTAGGGTATCTTTTGTCAACATGCAGAATATATCACCTGCAGGCTACATCACGAAGCCTAAGGCTTACCACCGTACTGGCGGCGGATCGGCTCTGTTTGGACGTCACAACCTGCGTCACTCGCAAGCTAAAGCGGTCCTCTACGTTCCGCCCGTCTTAAGCCAGACACGAGCACCAACTGTCACCAATGGCATCGGCGACAGCGACCGAGCACCTCCGGCTCTAGCGTTTTTATGTCACCATGCAGAACTATCACCTGCAGGCTACATCATCAAGACTACAGCTGACCACCGTACCGACGGGAGATCGGCTCTGTTTGGACGTCACAACCTGCGTCACTGGCAACCAAAAGCGGTCCCCAAGGTGGAGCCCGTCTTAAGCAGGGAAGGAGCACCCACTGTCGCCAATGGCATCGGCGACAGCGACCGCGCAGCTACGGCTCTCGCCTTTCTTATGTCACCATGCAGAACGTATCACCTGCAGGCTACATCATCAAGACTACAGCTGAGCACAGTACCGACGGGAGATCGTCTCTGTTTGGACGTCACAACCTGCGTCACTCGCAAGCTAAAGCGGTCATCTGTGTGCAGCCCGTCTTAAGCAAGACACGATCACCAACTGTCACCAATAGCATCGGCGACAGCGACCGAGCACCTCCGGCTCTAGCGTTTTTATGTCACCGTGCAGAACTATCACCTGCAGGCTACATCATCAAGACTACAGCTGAGCACCGTACCGACGGGAGATCGGCTCTGTTTGGACGCCACAACCTGCGTCACTCGCAAGCTAAAGCGGTCCTCTACGTGCCGCCCGTCTTAAAGGGGCACCGCGATGATTTCCTCGGTACCGGTTAATATCATTAAATAGATTCATCATGCTTTCCAGAGACCAGAGCAAAAAGAATTATTGAAATCGGAGCATGCAAACGAAAGTTATTCCACTCTGAAAATTCGAAATGAAAAGCTCAGACGAAAACGCCTTCCACTCGCCCATTTCACTCACCCATTACCGAGATTGGGCGCTACCAATCAGAACCGCACCTAGCGCACACGCAGCGGAAGCGTGCATGCAGTTGTTGCTTTGTTGCTTTGCAGACAGCCGCGCATTTTGACGGCGTCTTCCCCCCGTGTACGCGACGCCGTAGTCAGGGCAGGGGTGACTAACACGCCGTGGACTAACAACAAAGGGAGCTCCCCGAAGTTTCTTTTTTAGTCGGACTAGAAGGCTGTGGGCAGTAGCCCCCCTCCCCCCCAAACTCGATCCCGTCTCCTGTCCGGTGTGTCGACTGGCTTTTTTTTTTCGCTGCCTTCTTGGTATGGACACGGCCGGTATCGACGCGCGCGCTTTCTGGTTTGAGCCAACGTTGTTTGAACAGCGCTGGCCGCCACGAAGGTTTGAAGCGGAATGGAAAGTGTCGCCCCTAGCTGTATTCTTGTTAGTTTTCGTTCGCTTTCCCTGCTTCTTTCCAGTTTCTGTGGCATGCGAAAAAGCTTTCAGTACTCAGAGACATAATATTTTGGATCCATTTCGCAAGTATAAAGGAACAATATGCAAACTGGACGCCCAACCAATGAGAAAGGCAGCGCTCTAGCGGATGCCACCTCATTTCCGCTGCCGCCAATGGCCGCCGCGTTGCGACACCATCGGCTCGAAACAAGCATTTCTAGCGAAGATTAAAATATCAAATATTATGATTTCGGTGATCTCATTGCGCGTTCGGGACTCACAATGTCCCTTACTCTGCATACAAAGAAAAAGACCACATGCTTTATCGACGTCGCAGGGCACCTTTAAGCCAGACACGAGCACCAACTGTCACCAATGGCATCGGCGACAGCGACCGAGCACCTCCGGCTCTAGCGTTTTTATGTCACCATGCAGAACTATCACATGCAGGCTACATCATCAAGACTACAGCTGAGCACCGTACCGACGGGAGATCGGCTCTGTTTGGACGTCACAACCTGCGTCACTCGCAAGCTAAAGCGGTCCTCTACGTGCCGCCCGTCTTAAGCCAGACACGAGCACCAACTGTCACCAATGGCATCGGCGACAGCGACCGAGCACCTCCGGCTCTAGCGTTTTTATGTCACCATGCAGAACTATCACATGCAGGCTACATCATCAAGACTACAGCTGACCACCGTACCGACGGGAGACCGGCTCTGTTTGGACGTCACAACCTGCGTCACTGGCAACCAAAAGCGGTCCCCAAGGTGGAGCCCGTCTTAAGCAAGACACGAGCACCAACTGTCACCAATAGCATCGGCGACAGCGAAGGACCAGCTCCGGCTGTAGTGTTTCTTTTCTCAACATGAAGAGCGTATCACCTGCCGGACACATCACCAAGACTAAAGCTGACCACCGTACTGACGGTGGATCGGCTCTGTTTCGACGTCACAACCTGCGTCACAGGCAAACTAGAGCGGTCCTCTACGTGCAGCCCGTCTTAAGCAAGACACGAGCATCAACTGTCACCAATGGCATCGGTGACAGCAACCGAGCATTTCCGAATCTAGCGTTTCTGATGTCACAATGCAGAACATATCACCTAAACGCTACATCATCGAGACTACTGCTGGCCACCGCAGCGACGGGAGATCGGCTCTGTTTGGACGTCCTCTACGTGCAGCTCGTCTTAAGAAAGACACGAGCATCAACTGACACCAATGGCATCGGAGGCAGTGACCGAGCAGCTCCGACTCTAGCATTTCTTTTGTCAAAATACAAATCTTATCACCTGCAGGCTACATCATCAAAACTAATGCTGACCACCGTACTGACGATAGATCGACGCTGTTTGGACGTCAAAACTTGCATTACTGGCAAGCTAAAGATGTCCACTACGCGCAGTCCGTCGTAATCAAGACTCGATCACCCACTGTCACCAATGGTATATCCGACAGCGACCGAGCAGCTCCGGCTCTAGCGTTTCTTTTGTCAACAATGCAGAACGTATCACCTGCATGCTACATCATCAAGACTACAGCTGACCGCACTACTGACGGCCGATCGGCTCCGTTTTGGTGCCACAACCTTCGTCACTGGCAATCTAAAGTGGTCCCCTGGGTGCAGCCCGTCATAAGCAAGATTCTAGCACACACACGCACTTCTTACGAAAAGCGAAATGAGTGTGATCAGAAAAATACAAGGCAGAACTCAAGGCAGGGAATGCTTCTCTGTCCACTGAGACGGCAGTCATGAGGAAGCAGATGCTGGGGCTTGAACAGAAAATAAGAAGGCTGGAAGTAATAGTAATAATAACAATAATGCCTTTATTTTTCATCACAAGATTGTGGAAGGCAGAGCGATAAAACTAGGAGTCTAAGCTTAAGAAATTCTCGCCTCCCCGAAACAAAAACATGGGAAAAACCTGGATATGAGAATCTACCTACCTTCTTTAAAACGATAGGTACATGTATTGGAGAACCGATCAGCAGGTGCAATGTGGAAGCCTGCTACAGAGTACCTAGGCGAAATTCCCACGAGATCAACGTCATTCTTTAGTTTTGTAACAGCTCAGAAGAGGACCTTGGTTTCCAATATGCACAGGAAAAATGCGTTGACACCACTGATATTTGCTTTGAGGGTTCTCATGCTTTGTTTATCAATGTCCACTTGTGCCCAGATTTAAAAAGCTTTAGAGGATGACTGTGGGTAAAAAGAAAAAAAATAATAAGTGTAGATATGCCTGGATGACCGGCGATAAAATATTTGCAAGAAAGACTGACAGTTCAGGCCTACTGCATGTCCGGATCATTAGTGATCTCGAGAAGAATAACTGTTATTTCTGGCATGTTTTGCTCAGAAATGCTCACCTTATATCGAACACCAGAGAAGTAGGCGCTTTGCGCAAGCATAACCAGGTCAGGTTTTCTTTCATATATATCAACTCGCAGTGGGCACGCAACCAAGATGAAATTCTTGCAATTATTCCCACCTTTGGTTTCGAACCCCTTTTATGATCCCCGAAACATCATTCCGGAATTAATCTGACATTATCTGGCCTCCTTGATACACAACTTTCTGAATAGAACCTCCCTGACGGGTGGTTGTATTTTGATAGTGGCAAAAATCACATAAGGTGCCATCTTTTATAGCGTTGTACACAACTTTACACGCATTCAGAGCCTTTTGTCGGCATTAATAGGCGTTTTGATAGCAAACACTCATGACTCAAAACTTATATCTGGTGTGGTAAGCGCACTTATAAGTTAACACTTTCTGATAGCCTTACAGATCCCTCACTAGACTGTCACGCTCGAAGCACAAGAAGACATTCCCGTAAGAATAAGAGGTTAATTGCTTCAGTCTGGATACACTTCATAGCAATATAGCAAAGACCAAGTTATAATAAATTTTGTTGCATAAAGGACCCTGAAACCATTCATAGTGCCTTTGAAAAAAATTTATAAGGGTTTGCAGCGAACATTTTTGTATAAATCATTCAGTTCATCGCGTAGAGCAAGGAAACTGTCGATCACAAAAAGACTGCATAAAAGAAATTCGCAGCAGCAGTAAATTTTACAAACCGCTTTGAAATGATACACACGATGACACTTTCAAAGATTTGAAAGGACGAAGAAGCAAAGTAAACAGACTACTAGGCTACGAAACAAGAAGGTGGGTTCACAATTTTCTGACCAGTGACGTAAATAAAAATCCTGGCCTTGTTTGACGTCTCCTTATTGGCGTTTTCAATCGTGGCCTGACAGTGCAGCAAATATCACTCGATTACTTTGAAGGTAAAGTATTGTCGCACACAGGCTTGGATAATCCTTGCAATTACTATTCTGTATCTTTATCAAGCAGTTCTCATAGTTCAAGCTGTGTGCAATAGTTAGTTCTAATGACACTTGAGAGCGCGTTTTTAGCGACAACTGAACGACGTGAAGTTTTTAGCGCTTCCTGCCAGTTAAAAAAGCAACAGCTGTCGCATTGACAGGCTTTGAATACTGCCGATCAAAGATGTCCTAGACATGATCTTTAATTTACTCAACCTTATCTTAAACCTAATTTTTCTCCATGGCATTTTTCCCAGACAGTTACAGGTTAGAAAGACTAAGGATTTCCATGAAGGCGCAAAAGAAAGGAACTCGCTAATAACAGAGGTATTTCAATGTCAAATGTTTATTCGAAAGTTCGGAAAAGTATAATCCATTGCTCTGTGATGTCATTCATAACAAAGAACAAGCTGGTCATACATGCGGAATTTGAGTTTATGAAACGGCTCTCTACCGAGACAGCCCTCTTCACCCCGAAGAAAATATTAGACGCGTTCAAGCTAAAAAATATTGGTACTAGGCATATTTATAGATTATTCCAGGGCCTTCGACACCACTAACCATCATCAGCATCCTGACTACGCCCACTACATGGTAAACGGTTCTCCCATGTGCCTCCTGAAATCATAAAACTATGTTATTACATTTATATCATTAAGGTTTCCACAATATTTCTTCCATTACTAAAATTCTATCTTTAATGTCGCCAACGGCAGTTTTTTATCAATAACCATTAGTCTGATGTGATAACAGGTCGCGCAGGAGTACCTCAGCCTTAGAACATCCTGTTTAAACGAAGCCCCCTTTTTTATCCAGCGCTAGTGCAAAGTATTTTTCCTAAAAGGGTCTTCGCAAGACAACAATGCATGAAAAAAACGTAGTTTCGACCACCTCTGTTTTCTCCACTCTCCCCTAAGCCCTACTTTTCTAACCAATCCTCAGATTAGGTCCCCGCAAAAAGAACTCTTTGTTAAGCAAGACATTTCGTTTCATTGTCTCGTTTCTAAGAACTAAGAACGCTTTTTCAGCCACATTTAGGTAACCACAAGCGTCACTACTCATCTAAGGGAGACTTTCCAGTGTTTATTTGTATTTCACTTAACAAGTGCGCTTTTATTCTTCTGATGCACCATCACCGCCGCTACTCTTTGTCCATTGTGCACTGGCGCTTCCGGATTTCGGAGCCTCTTTAATTCTGTTGAATTCGTTTCCACGGCGCGCACGTGGGATTCAAGAGGCCTGCGACGCAAACAATGCACACGATCCGTCATAGCTTTGACCATAGTTTTTTACTGCAGTTCTTGTTACGATTCTTTTTTATACCTTTGTTGGTTTTCGTCCACCAACTAAGGAAATGAAGCTTCAATTGTTAGCTAAAGCGACCAACAGCAGTCCTCTATGCTTGCTTAGTGAAAGGCGGGTGAGAACTGTTGAGTGTGACGGTTGGTTCAGCTCGAAAATGTACAGTACCACAATTACCAAGATGCTCTTGAATCTCAAAATAAGTCATCTCATGAAAACAACATTGTCAGGCCTTAGGCATTTCAATTGTTGCGGATTTTGAAGCGTGCGTCGAGTGATGCAGTAACGCTATCAACGCAAATTAGAAAAACAGTGTGCAAAGATATTTTGACGGAGTAGAAATGACTACGTTTTTGAAGATGAGATAGAGAACGAGACATACATCTACGTCTCGCTTTCTGTCCCATCTTCAAAAATTACTGTAACTTCTTTTCTGTCAACATATGCCAGCCAGCCTGTATAATCCCACTTCTGAAAAAAAAAAGACCGTTAGCTATAGGAGATCCAAGTGTTTACATCGGCGTGCTCAGTAAATGTGGATATGACGATGAAATAACTTTATTGGCACTCGTCAAGGTATCAGAGAGCAACGAAGAGTTGAGTTTTGACCACCTGCATTTTCCTCCCCTTTCATTAGGCTGGAATTCCTTGGAATTCAGCAGCATCAACGGCCAGATGGATGACTTTCTTTTCGTGGTGTTCTTTCTGGCTGGCCATTGATGCCTCCCAGGACTGTATATTCCTATCTGGTTCGTTGTAGCTAGGGCCTGTCCACACCATGTGGATCATGTCCGAAATTTCATTGCAATGTTTACACCTCGGGTTATGGATTGCCGGATGCGATCTGCTAAGTGCTAGTGGGTTGGGGAAACATCCCAGCATGTAACATTCTCCATATTACCTTTTCTTTTTTCCTGAGTCCTTTGCCTGCTGGAGGGAATGTCTGTGTTCCTAATCTGTTATCAGTAAGAATATCTTCCTACGATATTTTCCTACGAAGTAGCATCCAGACCCATAATATTCACTTGCGAACGTATTTAAACGTTAAAGGGCAGAGGCAATCCCAAATATTATCTTGCAGGCCAGGCTACTAAATTAAAGCAGTGCTCTCATAGCGTATCACGTGAGCGTTTTCACATGCGCAGCTTACGACCGCCATACGCTCGAGCATGCATGCTTACTCGGCGTGCTAGTTGTGTGCCTCTTCTCCATGCCAGCAACAGGCCATAGACGTTGAGTGTAGGCTGCGCAATGGCGGCGCATCGCGTTACGCCAGAGCAGGGTGTCGAACCGGAACCGAACCCGAACCCGAAACCGGAACCGAACCCGAATTTTCGCCTGGAACCGGAACCGAACCGAACCCATATTTTTTTCGCCATCTTGGAACTGAACCCGAACCGGAACGATTCAAAGGAACCGTTCCGAACCGGTTCGGGACCCGGTTCAGCCCCACTTTTTTGCATCCCGGCATACCTCATATTTACGCACAAAATGAGATGATCTAGCGCATAGATTTACCCATCCGAAGCTCTATGCACTAGGAAGTGCGAAAATGGTACCCACTATATGTGACAGCAAACTTACAGGAAGTCATGTGCGTGGGAAGAAGCCTAATTGACGTTTCTGTAATGTACTACCGCCAATTCTAAAGACTTGTACGTCAGGTTTATGTGAAATCTTGAGTTATTACCCCTCCCTTTTACATATTTGCTTAAATATTTAATCAGGTTGTTAGGACTGCTCGAACTCAATAAAGTACTATAGACAACAAATTTTTCCTTGCGTGATTTCTTCTTTCAAACGATGCGTTAGACATTGGGGTACATGGAGCACCCCGTGGTATCCACCAAAGACATCATAAATAATTTATATTTGAATTTCTTCTTGACCCTGTTTCGGTTTAACCAACATAATGGTGGCTGTGACGTGTAGTGGAAATTAGGTGGTGTGAGGGGAAATAAAACGGCAATATAACTGCTGATACGTCGTTCGTTGTAATTATAGGTCTTGGAGCCGCCGGCTGATTAAAGTGCTATAGTCAGTCTAAACAACGTATCAGCGTTTGTATTAGTTTTCCCGTGCCTCTCGTGACCTAATGTTGAACTCACGTCACAGCCATCATTTGGTTGATAAAACCGAAACAGCATGGGAGAAAAAATTATTTTCTGAATTATTTATTGGCAGTAGGGGAATACCACACGGTGAAACATGTATTCTAAAAACTATGGCGTCATTTGAAAGGAGAAAACACGCAATAAAACTTGGTGTCTATAGTCATTTCAGCACCGATTGAGAATGCCTTCCTTTTCTTTGCGTCATTACCCACAAATAGATGAAATATTAGCGCGAGGACCCAACAACGTTGTGATAGTGGTTTTTGAGGAAAGGAAATGGCGCAGTAACTGTCTCACTTCTTGATGGACACCTGACCCATGAGTGAAAGTGAAAGAAGAAATAGAAACAGGCGCAGTAGGGGAGGGCTCAGCAATAATTTCTACCAGCTGGGGATCCTTAACGTGCACTGACATCGCACAGCACACGGTACCTTTTGCGTTTCGCCTCCATCGAAACGTGGCCCCCGGATCCGGGTTCGAACCCGGGTACACCGAATAAGTAACCGAGTGCCCTAACCACTGAACCAGCGCCGTTGGTAGTGCAACATTTACTTTTGTAAGCGCTCATTGTCTGACAGCAGGTTCTAAATAAAACCCCTCACGATGGGTCTGTAGGGCAATAAAGGAAAAAAAAATGGCTCAATGGCTGTGGAGCTCGCCTGCTGATTCCAAAAATACAAAACCCAATGTGTTCTGTCGCACGTTGCAAATCCCCAGCTGGTGTCGTCAATCTGGAGCCCGCCATAACACCGTCTATCCTATAGCCCCAATGTCTACTCGACACGTTAAGCCCGAGATATTGCTACTAGTGTTAACAAAAGAAGAATGTATACATTGGTGCAGTTTCTTTTTTTTTTAGAATCCGCATATTCTTGTTTGTGGGCGACGGAAATATGCAACGAAAGGCGGGCCCTTGGCAACGGTGGAGATGTACTAATAAGAAAAAAATTAAATACCGATTGCATAAAAGGCCAATGCGGAAATACATGCGCTTGCTGGCATGCGATAGTGATTACGCCCAGAAAGATGCTGCAATGAAATGTAACTGCGATGAAGTGATTTCGTTATGCCGATTCGCTGAAATCGTTCTGCTTCTAAGAAAAAATATCTGCCAGTCGCCAGCGCGCGGCTCAAAGCCTCATGCCAGCATAACTCCCTTTCTCCGCCCGCATATGGAAATTCCCGACGGCGCACACGTCAAGAAAGGGGAACCAGTCAGGAGGTTGAACTTGCGCAGCATATTCCTCCTGCATTAAAGTGCACTGTTATCTGAACAGTGACCTCGTTGGACGCGGCGGTTCTGCGTGTTCATCCATCATGCGGGTTTTCCACACGCTAAACAGTCCTATGAACATGAAGAGTTCGCACGGAATTCCGAAGTTTTTCATCGCAGCCATAAATGTTATAATGAAATGTATGATGTCATTGGGTTTTTTAAGAGACTGCTTAAGTATGTCCTAAAAGAACACAGCATCGCGACAAAAATATCATTTTATTGCTCAAATTGATTCTCGTTGCTCGCACAGGTAGAAATGCACTGACCACGACACAAACGTCCATTTGGCGTGAAGGTACTGTCTTTTGCAAAAGTTTACAGCCCACCACACCATTGAAATAAACGGCGCGGTGGGCTGTAAACTTTTGCAACTGGCGGTACGTCCTAACATGTAAGGCCGATGTCTGAAGCGTGAAAAAGGTTTTTGTGGCCGATTGAATCTACAGTCGAGGCCACTTCTAACGAACCTGACGGTCACGCGAGTTCAGTTCGTTATATCTGATGTTCTTAGCAAGTGGATTCTTCTTACAACAGCCAAAAACACTAAGGCCGCTAAAAGTGGCGTTTATTTCTTATAAAACTGCGGCCTACTTGTGCAAAGCAGAGACTGTCGCATCTCTTTCCAGGCTATCTAGGGCGGTCATTTGATCCTCGTCGAGACCTTGCTGCCAACTATCAAATTCCGGGACGGGGTATCACTAATCATGGATGAAGTGTGCATGGAAACTGGTGGCAGGTCGGCCACATAATTGAGATTCCTGGCAGTAGGGAGAGATCGCGCTTGGTGTTCAACGTCTCCGTCAGAGCAGGAGCTTCTGCGATTTTGTGGTCCGCAGGAACGTAGTTATCCGAGGAACTATCTGGTCGGCTATGGATCCACGAAGCGCGTTGCCACAAATCTGCATGTTCCTGGTCACGCGTGTTTTCGAGCTTCTTCTACCGTTCCTGGGGTGATGCAGGGACGAAGTAGCGCAGCGCTTGTGGCGCAGAATGCATCCGTTGCACTGTCCGCTGTATGACAATGCCTGCACATAGTAGCGGCGCTAAAGATGGAGACGACTGGGCAGGCTATGCTTGCCACGGGACCGGCATGGCCAGCAAGGATTTCAGAATTGTGAAATCGTTGCTGTTAGTTGATCCGCGACCAAGGTCAGCAGCTTCGCTTTCGACGATGCCCCTTTCTCACGCGCACCGCGCTTCTTCCATTCGGGATGCTTTGCCCAGCAACACTTAATGTTTGCCCTCGTAAGCCATCGACGCGGGTTTGGCCGGCGGTTACTTACTATTTCAATAGAGAGTTGTAGCATATCGTTACCGTGTTTACTTCACCGTTTACAGTGTTACCGGATGCCGGACTTTCCGGTTAGCGCTGCGCACGCCAGTGCCGCCTTTTAATTCCATTTCTGGGTTGACAAGTTCTTTCCGGGGCGGTGTCGTGAAGGTTGAGAGGCGCTATTTCATCTGCGTGCTTAGCGGAAGAACTACCTCTACAACTTCAGGGTAGTTCACCGCGCCACCTCGTTCGCTGTAACCCAGTGGTGTGGCCAGAGTTGTTCGCTGTATCTGCGATGAATTTGCGTTGCCCTTATGCATATTTTCACAGGAGCACCACACCCGCTCGTAATAAGCGAGCGTTCGTTATATGTGC
Organism: Amblyomma mixtum; assembly: GCF_055824585.1. Classification (NCBI taxonomy): domain Eukaryota; kingdom Metazoa; phylum Arthropoda; class Arachnida; order Ixodida; family Ixodidae; genus Amblyomma; species Amblyomma mixtum. Next base: position 152,024,206 of record NC_143021.1, on the reverse strand, counting down.
GGCCATTAAAGTGGGCTGCACAGTACATCCGGAAAGTCTAGGTAAGGCTGTATATGTAAGGGTAGAGGAAGTAATGACCGATCGCAACATTTGCCATCTGCTTTGTGGAGAGGCCGTACAGATAAGTAAATGCGAAGAGTCAGAAAAGCCAGTGAATCAGCACAAAGCTTTCTCGCGAGCATGTCCCGGAAATGCAGGCGAGCACTTAGTCGCCTATTAAGCACAGCTTCCAGAAAGGGGTTGTTTGTAGCTTTGAAAATAAATGGCTGAAACAAGTTGGTAGAAAAATGGTGCAGGCCAGATTAACCACTCTATATTACTCCATCAAGGGCGCCAAAAATTCTGTTGGCACAAAGGTTGCCTTTGATAGCGCCCCAGGAAAAGTCACAAACATTCTATGTAGTGCAAGTATATCTACTTCCTTGCACAATGCTGCACTTGCAAGAATGTTGCAGCTCAACGTCGCAATGAAGATGTTGCCAATTTGTGTCAGTGCAAAAACGAAGCTTTCTCAACCCATTCAAGCGTGTGTTTTTTATCATACACTTGTTATCAGAAAAAAAGAGGTTGACGTCACCATATTAAGCCAATGTCGTAATTTCTTATTGCATTATAGTGAGAAGCCACGATTAGCTGTGTTTTTGAAGATACTGAGCTATAGAGGCCCGGGATATATAACGTGAGTCACAAAGGTGATGTCGAATAGGTGATTTAAATAAAATATATTTGCTAAGTTGTGGATGTTAGGGATAGCCAGTGCTCCCACGAGGCTCTCGTTGGGCGGCGGATGGGCGGTGGAGGGACTCTCGCACATTTTTTTAAAATGCTATAGTGAAGGAGGGGGGGACTGACAAGTCGGTTTCGGGGCGACGGAAAGGTCTCTGTCTGCATGTAGGTGCCGCTACATGACAGTTTCGTTTCTCAGTAGTGCGCGGGAACATACAGGGCGCGTGCGGCGGCAATTTTGGGGCCCTGTAAGTACACTGCAAACAATAAGGTCCCAACTGACTCAAGCTTCAGGGGAAACCTATTACTAGCGCGACGGGGTCTCCCAAACTGCTCAAGCAGGAGGGCTTTGTAGTTGCAAAATCCACCGGCTTTTCGCATTGCACCTCATAAGGTGGATTATAGCGTATACATAGCCGATATTCATTAATTTCGAGTTCATTTCATTTGGCGGTTGTTGCCGTAAACTCATCCTTTTGCTGCGGACAATAAAATAAAATGGGTAAATTGAGAACATCTCGCATTAAACAATTTATTCATGCTTAAGTAACGCACTAAACACGGCAAAAGGAAGACGGGAGACGACACGAGCGCTGACTAACAACTGGTTACTTTTTTTGGGAAAAGTACATAAAGGAGCAGGACCCAGTGAACAACCCCAAAAAACAAAAGAACAAAGGTTAAAACTTAAAAACCATACTGCGCATGCACATCACAGTCGAGTCATGATGTCTTTTTCAACGAAATTCGAAGACTATCTTCCATAGTAGACAGCGCTCTCCTATTTATTTATTTATTTATTTATACATACTGCAGCCCTATTGGGCTATTGCAGGGGTGGGTGTGAACAACAGTGTAGGAAAACATGGAGCACAACAATGGCAAACATCCGAAACAGTACGAGTGAAAACAAGAAAAACGAAAAAACTATTCAATAGCCGTTAAAAACAGCTCTAAAGGAAGAGAGCGAGTAGAACCGGGTAAACAATTCCAGTATTCGATTGCACGCGGAAAAAAACTGTATTTAAAAGTGTCCGTGCGGGCAAAATAAGGCGTGATGTTTAGGCTGTGGTGACTTCTAGTTTCTATCTAGTTTCTATCTCCTCAACCTCACACAATTGCCAAGAAAGCGTGACTCCTTATCTACAAAATTGACAGATGATGAAGCAACACACTCATCTGCTTCCTTCCTGATCATAAAGGCCTCGACTAACTCCCTACCAATGCAAACAGGGTTATTAAACAGGACACTTGTCTTCTTTACTGGGGGAAGCAATTGTGGCACTCAGGGCAATGCAAAGCCAAGTTGTACGACACCGCTACTTTTTTTACCCATCTGTGATGTTCGAAAAATGCCCACTGCTTCCCCAATTAGAAAGACGTCTTCTGTTTAATCACCCTGATCGAAATTGTAGGGAGATGGTGGAGGCATTTATGATCAGGAAGGAAGGTGATGAGCGTGTTGCTTCACCATCCATCAATTTCGTAGATAAGGAGTCAGGCTTTCGTGGCATCTGTGTGAGGTCCGGGAGATAGAGGAGTGCCGTCTACTATGGAACACAGTCTTCGAATTTTATTGAAAAATATGTCATGACTCGACTATGATGTGCATGCGCAGTATGGTTTTTAGTTTTAATCTTCGTTCTTCTGTTTTTTGGATTGTTCACTGTGGCCTGCGCCTTCATATAATTTTCCGAGAATGTAATAACTAGTTGTTAGTCAGCGTCTGTGTCGTCTCCAGACTTCCTTTTGTCCTGTTTACAGTGCTGCTTAAGCATGAACCCTTACCAACTAGCCCAGTTTTATGTTCTCGTAAACAAATATTTGCATTTCTTTATTTTGTATACCGATGTGCCAGAAAAAATAAAGTGCATAGCAAGGTTCACTGAAACCCATATGCGTTCTATTTTTTTTTGTCCTGAACCCGTTTGAATCCGTTTGAACCGGTTCGAGACGGTCCGAACCGGTTCGAACCGGAACGGAATGGCCTTCTGGAGCCGAACCCGGAACTGAACCCGAAAGGCGTGAACCCGAACCCGAACCGAACCCGAAAAAATGCCGGTTTGACACCCTGCCAGAGTGAGTGTCGGGTAGGCAAGGGGAGGCCGAAGGAATAGGTTCATTGTCTTTTATGCGAAGCATATTACAATAGGTAACCCAAGCCCTTCGTGACGGTTACACGCCGTGCACACCACGTGACACAATGACGTCACGACAGATGAGAGACAGGGCTCCAACTCGTGCCGTCGCTGCGGTTGCACGCCGTGCAGACCACGTGGTATGGTGACGTCACACCACGTGACACAATGACGTCACGACAGATGAGAGACGGGGCTCCAACTTGTGCCGTCGCTGCGGTTTTACCCCGTGCAGACCACGTGGTACAGTGACGTCACACCACGTGACACAATGACGTCACGACAGATGACAGACGGGGCTCCAACTTGTGGCGTCGCTGCGGTTGCACGCCGTGTGAATCACGTGGTATGGTGACGTCACACTCCCGCGCATTTCGAACGCGCGTTCACACTCAGTGTAGGTGAAACGCTCGCTCCACCGGGCAGGCGGACGCGGCTTCCGTAGCAATCCAGGCGCTCACCCAACGCGCGTCTCGGGGTTAGTCGGCGTTCCGCTGTAGCCATGCCGTTGTCTTCCCCCACGACGAAGGCTTCTAGTGGTTGTATTAAAATAACCAAGTATTCAACCAAGGAAAGCCATGTATTGCCAAGCCTAGCCATCAATATGCTTCGCATCTGACTAGGCTTAACGTTAGCTAAGCCTCAGCCATTTTTTATTGCGAAATCAATACTGCTCACAGTTTGAGCCCTTCAGCGTAGCGCGGCGGTGGACACGCTTGACCTTTCGCGTGACCTGAGATGTGACGTCATACTAGCTGCGAAAAAACAGGGCCCCAGCTCGGCTCGTCAGTGTAGAGCGGCGGTAGACACGGCGGGCGTTGAGCCTCTCGCTTCTCCCACTAGAGGCGCTGAGGTAGGAGTGACGTCACACCATCTGTGGAAGAAAAGGGCCCGGCTCGGCTCGTCAGCGTAGAGCGGCGGTAGACACGGCGGGCGTTGAGCCTCTCGCTTCTCCCGCTAGGAGCGCTGCGGTCGGAGTGACGTCATACTAGTTGTATAAACAGAGCTCCAGCTCGCGCTTATCTGTTTTTCCAGCCAGCGTCCGTTCCGGCGGACGCGGTTTTTGCTGCTACGCCCGTCTTTTCTTTGTTTTTTCTCTTTCCTCTGATTTTTTAACTCTCCTCTATCTGCACGTGGCAGCGGAGGTGGCTCGGCTGGAGCCAGTTGGCAGGCCCGTGCACTTTCGTTTTCATTCTTTTCTTAGTCGCAACAACAACAACGTCGGCGCAGAGCGGCGGTAGACAGCGGATGCGGGTTGAAAAAACGGATGAAGTTGCTTTCGCAATTTCCGGTCTAAACCAAGCTGAGCCTCTGCCAATCTTTTTTTTGCAAGGTTTTTGTTTCCAGGTGAAGGACCAGCGGAACAACATCCTCCAGGAAATTCCAGAGAGTAGAGATGAGCGGTGCCACGCATACCTGGCCACGAAGGGAAGACAGGTAGGAGAAGGTGAGCACTCACGAAGTAAAATCTCTGCCTCTCCCGTAAACGAGAGTAGAGTAAGCATGAAATGTTTACGGGCCTAATGTCATCTCGGTGGACACCCGAACCGCACCGTACAGGAAGGGAGGCACGCCACCACCCGTTCAGCGCAATGCCTTGCCATTTGAACGCAAGGTTTTTTGAGGAAAGGAAATGGCGCAGTAATTCTCTCCCATCTCGGTGGACACCCGAAACGCACCGTAAAGAAAGGGAGGAACGCCACCACCCGTTCGGCGCGATGCCTTGCCTTTTGAACGCAGCGCTTCTCCCCCGGATCACGTATGACAACGAAGTGTAACGTGGCATTTATGTGCTTTTTGCACGCGTTATTAGAAATCGGAAATTATTATTCCGTGCATTATCAAACCCACAGCTCCACTGATATCTTGATAAACATTGAAAAGGCACTGGCAGCAGTTATTTTTTGTCTCATTTGGAGACCAACCGGCGCTTGCATGCCGGTCGCGTAGGAGGGCTTAGAGAGTCTCGTTAAATCTCATTAAGTCTCGTACGGTGCCCGGATGTTCTCGTTTCAGAGCCCGGATGACTGGAATTCAGTGCCCGGATGAGTGGATTTCAGTGCCCGGATGACTGGATTTCAGTGCCCGGATGACTGGAATTCAGTGCCCGGATGACTGGAATTCAGTGCCCGGATGACTGGAATTCAGTGCCCGGATGAGTGGATTTCAGTGCCCGGATGACTGGAATTCAGTGCCCGGATGAGTAGATTTCAGTGCCCGGATGATGGCTCTCGGTCTCGGCGTGACGTCACCACACTGCCGACAACGTGAGCTAAAAGCATTTCATGCTTAAAAACTGCGCCTAGGTCAAAAGGGACTAGCGCTCTACCGATTAAAGGGCTGCATGGGCCAGGACGAAACGTGATTATATGGCACTTGAAGGAGTGGGGAAGAGAAGATGCGACTGACAGGATTGTGGAATGTCCGCTGAAGGCATAGTAGGCAGTCGAGAAGGCGTTAGTGTCCAAGAAAACGACGACGCGGAGGTCTTATACTAATGTCTAAATGCAAGAGGAAAATATAGACTGAATAGCGAGTTTCATGATCGGCGCCAGTAACCTTTTAAGCCGAAAAAGAGGAGCTTGAAAATGGCTCCGAACTCTAGCATTATGGGCGAGGTCCTGTGCCCGTTTGTGTGAAGAGGGATATAAATGTTACAATGAAAATACTGAAAATATGAAACATTAACTAAAATTTCCGTTCACAAAGCGGTGTTCTGCGAGTGTTTCAACAAAATACACGTCACAAAGAAAGTAGGATAACAAATATCCAAGCAACTCATTCAACACAATATTTATTCGCTGTATAGCCAAGGATCCACTATCTTTATACACCAGAATTTGTGCGGGTTGGCTTAGCCATGGTGAAGTTGTCTGGCCGTGTGTCTGGGCTAGCACGAAGTGACGCGATACGCTACTCATCAAGGCACCATTTCCGAGTCATTGATAATGAAGCTTCGCGCACAGAAAAAGGAACTAAAAACTAGTAGAATTGCTATTAATTTTCGACCTTTTAATTATAAAGGCGATGACAATAAGCAGAAAAGTATGCAAGAGCCCTCAATACAGAATACGCAGAAGCGAAGTAAAATATCAAAGAAAAATCTGAAGCCTTAACATACCTAGCAACTTTACCTACGAGGCTTGAGGAGGCAGGAACCTTTCCAGTTGATTTTTTTCTTGAAATTTAAGCCATATCGCTAGTTTGTAGTTTCTGCCTCTTCGCGCAGTAAATGTGCAGCAAGTTGTTCACTTCTGCTGCAGCTTATTTTCAATAAAACCTAAAGCTTGCTTGAATCACACAGTCTTCGTTGTCCAAGTGCACTATGCTTATATTAGAGACCTAGTTATACCTCAGTGGCCTACAAATGGCGAATTCATTACTTGCTATATCCGGTTGTGTGAAGCACTCTATCACGACGGTATTCGTCTAAGTTTCCCAGGAATGGAAGTTAGAAATATTTCATATCTTCTCAAGCTATGAATATGCTTGAGAGTACGCACGCTCGAACACTCTACTTACCAGTCTTTTAAAAGACAACTATTAAACTGGAGTATGTGCAGCGACGGCGTCTAGAAACTTTCCTTTCAATTAAAGCTGACTCCTGGTCGTGCCATGGTATCATAATTAAGAGTATAGGTTTAAGCTGAAAGCAAAACGGTGTAGTTACTGCTATTTCCTTTGACAGCCATTTTTTTTTTGTACTGTACCGCCGCGGTGGCTCAGTGGCTATGGTGCACGGCTGCTGGCCCGAAAGACGCGGGTTCGATCCCGGCCGCGGCGGTTGAATTTCTTTGGAGGAGAAATTCGGGGCCCGTGTACTGTGCGATGTCAGTGCACGTTAAAGAACCCCAGGTGGTCGAAATTTCCGGAGCCCTCCACTACAGCGTCTCTCATAGCCTCAGTTGCTTTGGGACGTTAAAGCCCATAAACCAACCAACCATTTTTTGTACTTTGCTCGTGCAGACGCTGCAGTTGAAAAAAAATATTCTCGGTGGTAAGTTGACACCATTCTTTGTTACGCGAAGGTATACGCTTTAACAATTAGAATTCTGCTGCATTTAATTGTTAGTATTAGTTTGTACAAACATTAAACGATTCCAAGAAAAGTGCACCGCAGCAAGGCCGGCTGATAAGCCGCGTTTACATGAATATGACAGCAGAGCATCGTATCAAATTTCTGGCCTATCGCGCTCATGTAAACAGCGAATACGTGCCGGGAGAGCACATGGAACTAATTCGCATAGAAGCGGTACATCGAGAAGGGTCAGAGGTTGAATAAGTGCAGGTTTGGGGCGCCCTGCCTCCTCTCTGGGATTGCGACAGTCCGCTTCAGGTCGGTAACAAAGCTTAGCATTGTGATGTTTGGGGCGGCTCACCTAATATTATGTTCCTCAAATAAGGTTATTAACGCTCTTTCAGTGTGTTTTTGTGGAAATTACAGGAGTAAAAAACTTTAAATACCATTCCCAATATAAAGTGCAACAAAATAGCGCACCTGCAAACAACATAAATACCATTCATCATCATATCCATCTGCATGAGTACCCCCACTGCCGGGCAAACGCCTCTCCAAGGTCGCTCCAATTAAGCCAGTCCTCTTAATATCTGGTATCGTTATATGCCAAATTTCATTACGGTGCAAAGTTAGTAAATGAAGGAATCTTTTGCATGAGCATTGGAACAGCTCTCTATTTCGTTGCAGCATCGGTTAAAAAACACCGCATTTGAAATTTGTATTCTCAATTCTGCTCATTTTTCGACCAGTTGGCTTCCGTAGACGCCTTTTCTAATATTTTTGTGGTTATATATTCGACGCTATGTTACTGCTGGACACGAACGAGGATAGCTTATCTGGTATATTAAAAAAAAACACGAAAACAAGACTGCATTTTTTGCGGAAATCGGCACCATAAACTGGAGGGCCATTGTTGCATTTGTTTTTGCTAGGCATTGCGCGGGAAGCATCGGACATAGTCCAGTAATCCTTGGAGCTGTCTTGCGGTGGCGTGGTCAATATAATAATAACAGGGGTAAATTAGGGTATCGTTGAAGGTATCATGGAGTGGCTTTGCCAAAGATCGGAAAAGATTGGACAATTAGGCCCATCATTGGAACTATATTGCAGTGTCTTCGTCGAAATAGGGAAAACAGAGGTCAAGTATACGAATCGTTCCGGCTGTCATGGAGTGGCATTGCCAATATTTGTGAAAAAGCGGACACTTGGGTCATTTTTGGTGGTGTAATGAAATGCCATTGCAGATATGTGCAAAAATTGGAGGAAAAATTAGAGATCACTGCAGCAACGCGCACTGGAGGAATGCGAAAGTATTGACAACTCTTCGCAACTCGTCGCCTCCGTTTGCCTCTCTCGGCACCAAATTTCACCAATTCCTTCGAACTTTCTTATTTCTTGTCTCTTATACTTGGACTGCTCAATCAGCATCGTTCAATTATCAATTATTATCACCTATCAATCATTTACCAATTCTCGATCATCATCATTTCACAATTATTTACCAGTTATCCATTACTGATCATTCATAAAGTACCAATCAATTGTCACTAATCAACCAATTATCAATTATCGATCAGTTATCAGTTACCAATCACATATCAATTATCGATCAATCATCTATTATTGATCGTTGATCTATTATCGATCAGGTATCAATTACCGATCAATTATCTAATCTCAATCAATGATTTTAATTATCGATCGTCTATTTAACTGCTCGTGCCTTTTTGAACAATCGACACTTTTAATTGATTGTTTATCAATTGCATGACTCAATTTATATTTCTGCTATATCAATCACCTATTTTGAAATTTGGCGCAACTATTCGTTTAAAAATTTGTTGCTACGCTTCCCGTCCACTCACAGTATAGACGTCAGCGCTATTTCGATGTTTATTTTACATTTGTGGTTCAATTAATTAACTAACCTTCCCATCGACATCATTTTTTTCGCATCATCCCCACGTCGTCCTCTATCGATTACAATCACTTATTTGGCACCATCTCTTGAAAGCTACAGATCTGGTTCCGACACATTTTGCAGACACGAAACTACCAAGACATCATTGGAGATGTCATGGAGTGGCACTGCCAATATAGGCAGAAGAGCAGACAAGCAGTCACATCAGCACAGCCCCCAATGGGGCAATGCTGTCACCGCTGGTCCTATAGAGACGGATATTGCCAGCACACTTGCAATATATGGCTGATGTACTGTGCGTCCTGCGGAGCACGGACGACCTGTGTGGATATAACTGCTTTAATTTCCAGCAAAGTAGTATTCATGAAACAAAAGGTGTGGGGAAAAATATTGCAGCCTCTTTACGTGCGTTCCTTTGTACGCGTCTCAACCATTCTTCATGCGTAATGTGCAAAGGCAAATTACTTCAAAAAATCCTGAAGTTGTGCATTCTGTTATTATATACCTCTCCGAGCGCATTTCTTGGAGTGCCTGTGGCTTCGAAAACCACCTGAGATTATTTGTCATCGTAAACCGAGCTGCAAAGGTACACAACGTGCTTGTCCTATCATCACAGGCGTGAAGAACATTTCGTTCTCCTGGAGTTGCAAACTAAGCTTATCGACCCAATCGACGCAGCGTGTGCTAACCGCTCATTTCGTCTCCTCAAACATGGCCGATGTACTGTGCGTTCTGCGGAGCACAGACGACCTGTGTGGATATAACTGCTTTAATTTCCAGCAAAGTAGTATTCATAAAACAAAAGGTGTGGGGAAAAGTATTGCAGCCTCTTTACGTGTGTTCCTTTGTACGCGTCTCAACCATTCTTCATGCGTATCTGTTCGTATCCAACGTTCGTATCCAACGGAAAAACTTGCCTATACCACTTTAATACGCCCTGAAATAGAATACGCAGCAGCCATTTGAGGCACTGATCAAGCTCACGTTATTAGTAATGACGTGAGCTTGATCAGCGCTTCAAATGGCCGCACAGGTCTGCAAGGACTCAATATTAGTACTAACATTGAATCCTTGCAGACCTGTGTTGCGTTTTATTTACAGGGTACTAAACTTTCACAAGCGTCTCAGCATTAAAGAAATGTGCGGAACTGCAATACTTATCACATCAATGTAAGGTTACTCGTTTAACGCTTTACCATGAACTTTATCCTCATCCGTCCCTTTGTGAGAGTTTTTTTCTAGCACCTCATGTTACCTTTTAACATCACGATCATTCTTTCAGACTTAAACGTGGACAATGCCATTCATCGTCGTATGCCGACTCATTTACTCCTCGTATCCTGACTGAGTGAAGTAGGTTGCCATCAGACATCGCTACACAAGCAGCCATGTATAAAATCCCTAGAATTCATACACTCTGAGGAGAAGGAAAATATATTTAGATTAATTTTTTCTGTTTTTCTTTCCTTTTGTTATGATTTATGTTCCAATTATTGTTTTTATCATTCCACTTATTCTTAAAATCGAGCGCGTTAATATAAAATTCTATTCCCCTCTTGGTAATCCGCTCCCAGCAAGGGCATTTAAGGGTAACATGAAAAAATAAACAAATAAATTTCACCGGGGCTTTCATTGCAGCTAATGTATTTTCGTTTGTGCCTATACATTCGCATCCGGGTCAGTTTTACGCTGGCTTACTATTGGTTTCTTTTTTTTTGCGATGATAATCTTCCTGTTCTTTGCGATATGCATGTCTGTGTCTACGCAATAACGAAAACAATCTTGATATATTACAATGTTTGCTGCCTGTAAACACGGATTGGTGTTGAAATGCAGCTCTTCTGAGTTTGTGTAGCGATGATAAATATTTTTTCTCACATGAGCGCGGCTGTTCAGGTTCTTCTACGTTTTCACGTTTTAAACTTTTGTCGTGATTCATTGAGGCGGAGAACGATTTTCATGGGGCACCGAATGCTGGTCTAAATTCTTCGACAGGTTGCATAATGAGACGTTCTCGTTCATCGATATTCCAACCTCTCCCATTAACGCTTTAAAAAATTCTACAAGCATGCTGCCAATAATATGCGGTCGCTGCTCCGAGCGCACATCCGATTGATGTCGACAAAATGCTATACGAGGAAGTGATGAGAGCTAGTAGTGGTCAGCCACAGTTTCAGGAATCCGCGATTGATGGCGCCACGCGAACCCCGGTTTTATTGCTTTTATGCAATTTTCTATTCAATCAGGGTTCTGTTTTTGGGAACAACTACCAATTCGCTATCAGCCGCCGCTATGGCTTAGTGGTTAAGGTCCTCGGCTGCTCACCCGAAAGACGCGGGTTCGATCGCGGCCGCGGAGTTGGAATTTCGAAGGAGGCTAAATTCGAAATAGCCGTGTCCTGTGCGATGTCAGCGCGCGTTAAAGAACCCCAGGTGTTCGAAATATCCGGAGCCCTTAACTACGGCGTCCCTCTTAGCCCGAGGCGCTTTGGGCAGTTAAACCCCATGAACTGCCATCCACATTTGCTGTCAAGCGACGCTTGGTTATCAGTGTAGCTTGGCATTATATTTCAAAGTATGAGCCGGGGCTAATTGGTAGGCAGTCATTCTAAAACAGCGCAAACAAGACGAAGACAGCGGAAGGAGTTCATGTTGTACGTTTTCCTCCGTCGTGCTTGCCTTGTTTGCGCTGTTTTAGAATAGTTGTATTTCACTTTGGCATCCATTTAAATTGGCCTTGTGCACCACGGGTGCCAATTATCGGTTGAAAAAGGGGGGTAGGGGGGGGGGAGTGAGGTTGGCCAGAGACCTTTTCCCAAGCAAAATTGCCCCACAAGAACCGAGCACCATGTCGGGCGAAATATTATATCTCGATATTGGTCGATGGAGGAAAGCTGGCGCCATTGAGAATCGAACCCGGCATCTCGCGAATGCGACCAAAAGGCCACCGCTTGGTTTAAAGAAAGGTGGGATGAATATTCATGTAGCGCACAGTGGAAAGCCATTTTTAGGCCAACTTTGCCCTGTAAATTCATCGCCATACACCATACACGCCTCCTCGAGAATTGCGCGCTATTGGAAGGTTTCGCGTGGAGCTCGATGTCCGAGTAAAGTAGTTTGACAGAGTAGACTGTGGGGCCAGTTGGTTATACAAAATCTGAACGAGCAAACGTAGCGTTGAAACAAGACACAGAAAGATGAGGACGTAAGTTGTAGCCCCGTTCTGTCCTCATCTTTCTGTGTCCTGTTTCAACGCTACGTTTGTTCGTTCAGGTTCGAGTAAAATAGGAAGGGCGTTTTTAAAACCGAACTCTGCCTCAAGTGGGGAAATGGCTGTTTCCTGCAATGAATGGAGCGGATGTGGAGCGTAAGGTCGAGGCGCGTTTGTGGATTCATTGTTAGCCATGAGAAGATATATTAAAGAGTGGACGTCAAAAAGATGAAGGACACAGAGACCCAATACGAGTGTGCAACACGGACGCCTTTGTATTTTCCTCCCCTTGTACTTGTCTCTGGCTGCCTTCTTTTTGCGGTTCATTGACATCATGAGAGAGCCGTCAGCCCGCTAAGCCTCGTTTTTGCGCAAATATTTCTGTATTTACAACAATTCATAATGTACTGACTGTATGTGATCCCCTCAAAAAAATTGTCTTGCTTCATACAAGGAACGCGTGCACCCGTCTAGACGATGGTGATATTTACACGTCAAATAAGTACAACTTTCTGTACTTCTTAGTGCTAAGCCCACGCTGGTCTTAGCGCAACTCGTAGATGGTCAGTGGAATCCAGCACACAAGTATGATGTTTTCAAATGGGTATTTATTGCATAATATAAAAAAGGCTGGCCTTTCTTCAAAGTGGTTTTTGCGAATGTGTATAGCCAGTTTAGCAGCCTGCAAATATACAGAGAAAAAAGGCCTGAAGAGTCAAAACTGCAGTTTCCCTACAAGGCCTTATATGGCACTTATGACGACTGGTATGATGACCACACTTATGATGACTGATATGTGCAGCAATCCGTCGACTCATTTACAATCATCCATCAAGCTTCAAGCAACGGAGTGGATTTTGCAACAACTTGCTGTGGTTCAGAAAAGCAACGGCGCTATGTGCCTACTCTAGATTTTGTACTTTGTGTCTGAATCAATAAAAAGCATGCAGAAACGGGTAGCTCCGCAAGGCCGCTACTCAGCCGACGCTGTGGAAACGCCTCAGCTTGTTACGTTCGTGGGGAAGATGTCATCTAATTCCTTCCCGCGCTTCTTATCTGAAATCTTGAGCAGATGGGCATATTTACTGCTAGCTGCCTTTGCACACTTCTGACGTTCTTTAGCTCCGCACATAAAGGCGCTCTAATAGTTAAAAAGCTGCTCTTATCCTTGCGCCTCTGAAAGCCTTTTGCGGCGTGTTAGTAGGGAATATTACTGCTATACCTGAATCGCCAGGCAGGTAACTAATGCAAGCAAAACTGAAATCTGTAATAAATATTCTGCCTTGTTCAACCTGTTGGAATTTTGATTTATCAAGGTCGTGAATAGAGACCAGCTTCCAGTGTCTATGACCGATTGAAGGAAAGCTCATTACCTGCAGCCATTCAGTGGCTGACCACGTGCAAAACTTACACAGCGTATTGTTGATATTCTTCAGTGAAGCCGCAATGCTGGCACCCGATTGTCCGGTGACGTTTGTGCGCTGGACGAGGTCGCAGACTAGAGCGGTGACCTTTTTTTGTGCTGCGCCAGGCAGAGCGTTTCTCACGAGGCACTGCGGAAGACAGGTAAAGGGGCAAAAAATGAACATTTCGAATGGCCATTCATCACCTCAAAGTGAAACCCCAAATCAGGTTGCCTGCCCTGCAACGTACTGAACAGCTCCAAAATTTTTGTTTTTGTTTTGTTAGCCAGAAGTATTCCGACTGAGTATCCCATTTGCAAAAAAAGGTAGCGATAAAGGATGAGAAATCAAGGAAGATGCTTATGCCGCACTGGTCTACATTATATAGGCTTAGTCCTCATCGCCTCCAGGAGAAGAAGCTATCCATTGTCGAATAATCCTCCCTTGATAACTAGCCCACATGCTCACATTTTGACATCTCCGCAGTATGACCACCAAGTTACACAGTTAATTGAAGCGTGTTGTGATATTATCCCTATTAAAACCTTTCTTTGTCTCCATGCACGATCTGTGTTTACAATAATGTCGATTACATGTCTTCGTAAGTAAGAAATTGAGCAATCAATTGAAAGGAACCACTTTTTTTTAAGAGAAAAGGCAGGCCGCACTTGTTTAAGAAATTTCAAACTTACCAGAACGAACTTCACCAGTGGCGACACCAGGCAAGTCTGAAATATGAATAATGAAAAAATAGGACGAACTTAAAAGAAAATCTCTCGCTCCAATGAGAAATTTCAACAAAGCATCTAAAAATTTATTCCACACAATGTTCGTGGTGGATACTAGCCTGCGGCCACATTCCGGATTGTGAAATTATTGCCATCTGTTCACGGGCGTAGAAGCCTGTACCGAGATTGAAGTCACCAATGAAGAACAAGAATCAACAGAAAGTAATGTAGCTAGCCGATAAACGGTAACATGCACGCAGACATGCAGCATGCTCGGAAAGCGCACAGTACGTATTCGTGTTTGAATAAATACTTCTTTGTCGTGAGCGCTAATGACAGCAGAGGAGGACCAATGAGAAAGTATACACGACCCGATGCGTGATCCTTAACAACGATGGCGCCCAAATTAATTTAAGCACATGACCTCAATGCCCTGGTAAGAGTTCTGGTGACTTTTAAACTGTATGTGGCGGTTTAAAATATTCGACATTTCTGAAATTCACACGAATTAAACATACTTATTAGCAGTACATGCACAAAATTCAGTGTAATCTTTTCTGAGATCCGTGAAAGAGCAATAGAATAAAACTGCTTTCGTTCGTTCGCAGTTGACGAAACTCACACTTGACTTTTCGCAGTCGTCACTGAAGTTGGCGGTGCACTGCGCAGAAAGAAGGTGAGACGTAATGAGAAATCCGAACATCAAAAAATGTTTTTTTTTTAACTCAAAAACTTTCCAGAGTATTCATGCATGCTTACCAGTAACTGTAGTGAAAGAGAATCGCCACAGCGAAATACTGAATGCACAGCATGCAACATGCGAAATCCTCTCTTTGGAGAGGTGTCAATAAGTCGCCCGCGGTCCGCTTCATGGACCCAAAGAAGGATTTTAAATATGATTTTTTTATATTTGTTGGGGATTGCGCGATTTACGCCCAAATATATGTATATATATTTTCGGATATTAAGAGCGCCAATTCCTTTTTTGCTCAAAAACACTTGTATCATGGTGATATCTTGCGAATATCAAGCTCAAAAACTTTCTTGCCTTCATTATCAGCTTAAAATATTCGTTTCAAGATACTAGCGTTTTGACCACATCGTACTAAAATGCGTTTTCTGTCGGCATTTGCTTTTCAAATCCGGAGATTCTAGTAGATCTCATAAGGGGCATATCAAAATTGTTTTGAGCACTGGCGAAATCATCTTCAATCCGCCGCATGTGAGAATTTTGTTGCTTCTCTATTTTAGCTTCACATTTTAGATTTCACTTTGAATACTAGCACACAGGAGACGTGTTTCAAAACAAGGATACCTTTTCACTAGTCCTATGAGTGTCCCCAGACCTTTTTGAATTCATAAAACTGTCTCTACAGATGCCGAAAAGGAGCAAGTCATATTGGATATGATGCAGGCTAACGTTCTGTCCGTTTGTGTACCATTGTTATTCGTTGTCTTACCTTGCCCAGAAGGTGGCTAGGCAGAGAAATGGTGAAGTCTCCGTTCTTGCACAATGCCAGCCTCACGGTTCCCTGCTTCGTGCAGTCAACAGCGTTCTTGAAGTCAGTAGCCACTGCGTAACATTTTTTGTTCATCACCAGCGCCATCATGAAGACTTCATCACCGGTTAATACCCCTCTTAAGCCGCCGCGCTCGACTGCTGACCTGAAAGACGCGGGTTCGATACTGACCGCTGCGGTCGGATTTCTATGGGCGCGAAATGCTGGAGACCCGTGTACTGTACGATGTCAGTGCGTGTTAGAGAACCCCAGATGGTCGACATCATCCGGACCCCTGCTCTTCTGCGTTCCTCCCGGCCTCAGCCGCTGTAAGGTATTAAATCCCATCAACCAACCAGATCTATGTTTATGCGTTGCATATTGCAATCACTCAATTCAGCCCTTGGGCGCGGCCGGGCAGCCACCAAACCACGTGACGTGACGTCACGACAGCCGGAGGAAACGCTGGGCCCCAACTCGCGCGGTCGCGCGCGGCCGCAGCCACCACCTGACTGCCGCTCCTCCCGCTAGGGGCGCTGCGCCGGCGCATGACGTCACGGAGGAAAAGCTGCTGAGAAAATCGAATGCCGCCAAGCAATACCTCGCCCTTAAAAAAAAAGACCGCGCAATATGCAACGCATTCTTGGCTTAACCAAGCTACGCCTAGGCATCTTTTTTATTAGGCTTCTATTACCAACATGTTGACCCTGCTCCGGTCACCTTCTAGAAAGTTTCTTACCCATCATGCCCTATTTCATCGTCTCCAATGTCGACCCCGGTTTTGTTCCCATCGGCATACACTTTTTTGCCTCCCAAACCCTTCAGTTTTTCGGCTCTCTGCGACATATGCCCCACTTACGTTCGTATCCTCCAACGCTAGAAATGGTATGCATTACAAAGCACAAACCTTACTTCCAAAGAAACGTATGCTAATTTTTAGAATAATTGTGCAGTACAAAATGAAATTTTCCTTTGTGACGACACCGTGCAATACTACTACAAAGTAACTCCCGTGCCATCAATTATGCATTCCAAATTTAGGGCAGTCCCTCCACTTTGAGTTCAAGTTCCAAGCTTTATTGGGTGGCTGCTTCTAGGCAAGACTAACTGCCTTTAATAGCATCAACAGGTATTTCGCGAACAGATATTTTTAGTCCCTAAGAGTAGTCTAGTGACTGTAGATATGGTTCTGAAAGATGTTGAGAACAGTCATTACTTTGGCCAGCCTTTCAAAAAGCACTTACAGTGGATGAATGCTTTAGCATTCATATTTAAGTGCTTGACATTGTCACATTCAACCCATAGCCATAGTACTAAAATTGATTATTAACTGCCTGTACTTATTACAAAAAATTCTTTCCTCCTATATGAGCATACGCTGCTTTCACATATTCTAGAATCGCACACAACGCTTTGGTATCGAGGGGTGACTATTCATTTCTAAAAATGAATAATTCTTGAGGCTTGTATACCGCATTCATCTTTTTTTCCTGCGTTCCTCTATCCTGACGCACAAGAAATATAGAGCTATAAAATCACAGCCGACAGGCCTATAGGACATCCCCATCTCAAGAAAAAAGGTGCCACTTCGCCCTTCCCGAGCATGGCATAAGCAAGATTACTTACAAGCATGGCAGTTGGAGTTCTGCGTCGCGTTGACGAGCGCATAGATGATGTCAGAATATGCAATCACTGCGTCAACCGGTTTGTTGAGTGCCTTGAGGGCTTCGTACACGCACTGGAAATCGTTCCATTTCATGAACATGTGGCAAGACAGTAATGCGCTTTAGGGACCTTTCAGTTATTAAAAAGTGTATTCATTTTCTTGCGCTTCATCTCAACAACCTTGGTGTTTATTCGCACCTGACACCGCTCTAATCTCTAGAATATTCTTGACTTGAGGGCTTATCTCAACGCTTCATAATCTCTAGCAAGAAAGTAGAAGTATGCAGGTGCTTTGTTTCTTATTTGATGAACATAAGGTGAACATTGACAGCCCCTTCGTTGTCAATCTTGAAAACGTTTTTGGGGCCATTCTGATGCGAGAATGCGCGGGTTGTTTGATTTTCTACTGGTAAGATCGCTGGCGCATTGAGCTTACAAAGATTCTCTTCAGGCGCGCTTGTCAGGGATTCCAGGACGGAACCGAATATTAGATCAGTATTACATCAATTACTGCGCCTTCCGCAATGTCTTAATACTGTGTGCAGTTTGTAAACGGTTAATTTTATTTTTTACACATTAGAAATAATGCGCAGGAATATATGGGCGCATAATCAGCACCAAACTTACCGTCACAGCGGGCTTAACAGAGTCGATGGCGGCCTAGCAGTTCATGAAAAAAAAATATTTTGTCAGAAATTTACTTCGTAGAGAGGGGTTCGCAAGCAAGGAAAGAATAGATTTCTAAAATACAAATAGCTACTAATGACTGACATTCCTGACACTATTTTAACGCTTATTTCTTGGAACATCGTAACCTTTCGGCACAGTTCAACGTGATAACATAATGGTACCATAGAAGAGGTATCGAAGACCCTTACTGCAGAAGGATTGCAGGCGATGCAGTTTTGTTGAAAACTCTGGCAGAAGGAGAAAAAAAAGTGTCATGTAAATATATAAACACGCTATATGAAATCGCCCATCCCGTTTTTAACGACGGCAAAACGGTGTTCAGTAACAGACCACAACTCTGTTCAGAATGTTGCGTCCCTGTCCCGTCATGGAGTTAAATGTTCGAGAATCATTTCTCTTACTTTTTATTATCAGTGGAAAATGAAACCATTTTTTAGATTTTTAGTTTCGTACGTTTCTTTTCTAATGTGATTCAGCTATAAAATTGCACTGAGCTAAACCAAAGCTTCTTTTTGGATTTGCTGGTTAACTTTAGGATCTTTGAAACATCATCAAAACTAGACGAGGAAAAGAAAAAAATCCGTAGAGCCTGCAAGACACCCTTCATTTCTAGTGCTCGCCAGGCGTTGCTCTTGTTGAGGACTTGCGGGGTCGCAGCGGAGCACCAGAGCAAGATGACCAGCGTGGCAGGCTTCTACACTCTAAGAAAAAAGGGTGTAAGAAGGGTGCATCTTCGCGACTTATGCTATCTGAAGGCGCATGGACTAACGATGCACTTTGCAGAGTGCATCGTTACACCCGTGTGGAGGTGGTGGAGGCCGTTAGTCTCTTTCAGAAAACTTACCCCCTTTTTTACTCTTCAAACCAGCTGTGTTCCCTCTGCGCGAAGACGCTGTACAGCAAAGTATGCAGCCCTCACCGCCTCCCCTCCCTCTCGAAGATGGCCCTCTCCCGAAAGCGGGGTGGCGGGGTTATTTTGAGGACAATAGTTAAAAGCTACGCTGGCTCACGCTCCCCCACTGCATTGATCCTTTCACCCGCGCTGGCGACACTGACCGCGCCTCCTCGCTTCTTCAAGGGACCAGAAGCTATTTCTTCGAAGAACACGTACCGCGTTCTTCTGCCCATCTCCGCCTGACATGGTCGGCAATAATGGCGGACAAAGCGGCTTGGCGGATGCACAGAACGTTACTGAAAAAAGGTGCATTGGCCGCGATCGGCCACGACAACCATCACGCATGCAAACATGCTCTTGGTTGCTAACGACCAAAATAATCACTAATATTCGGTGCATGTGCTTTCATACTCATGATTGGATATCATTTTAAAAAGAAGTAAGTCAGCAAAGACAGACGGCATGATCGGTGCTGTGTTACTCCTCTGACCAATCGCAGCTCTGAACGAAATCAACAGTTTAGCGCTTCAACACACCAGAGGCATGAAATTATTGCGCTTATAATTTCGGCTTGTGGTTAAGCTTTTATTAAAGAGGTAATAAAAGCTTTAAAAGGAACAGTTTCGCTTCACAGCCAGCGTAAGCTCTATTAGTCCGCGCTGTTCTTCATTTTCTAATAGCGTACGATAAGTACCAGGGCGGTTAATTCCCTCCGTACAATTTCGAATAACGTGCACTGCTTTTCGAATAACCCCTCGTTGTGGCACATGTTTCTGAGCAAATAACAGACGAATAACAGAAAGGGTTCAGGTTAACATGCATACAAGTTAATAAATCAAAATCAGACGAACGAGCGAGATTGTTGACGCTGTAATTTTATGTTAGCTGAAGATGCAATGTAACGCAAATCCCGAATAAATTGCACTCTCATATTTCTGCTCCATTTCAACAGCAAAAAAGAGCCCTACTCGCTGATAAACGCGTGATCTTCACCACTAATACTGACAGCGCTGAAAAACAAAAATGCAAGAAACTAGGGAAGGAATAATTCTGCATCTGAACTGAGTTGTGAACGTGGCCTGACCATTCCATATATATAGGTACATTTTTGTTTAGAGCACTTTTACCAAGACACGAGCCAGGCCTCAGAGTCGCACTTTTGCTGGTCTACTATGAGATCACCAGCATTTGTACATCTGCTCGGAAACTCCTCAACGCAGTGTAAAAGACATTTCTGCGTTTCCTTTCCAACAAGTGTACGGATCCTTTCTCTCGGCACAAGATAGCGAAGCCCATAGTAATCAGTTTTCGAGATAGCTGCATTTCCTGATCATGTTTTGGCGCGTACAAGTGTTTCACATAGAAGCAATTCAATTTCAGCTTATTTTAAATTGATAAACAGGGAGCGAGGTGACCAACGCGATTTAAGTCTATTCGAACTTCTCTTGCGTATGAAATTGTGCTGCACGCCTACAAGAGCAGAAATTAGCTTAAACTCAGTGTACGTGTGCGTAACTTTTAGCTTTTAGGTTGTTCCGCGCAGCTTTAATGCAGTCAAGTATAGTACTGATATTCAGAAATGAAGTTGACTGCCTCCAATTTTTTTTTTTTTCGAACTGTAGCGCTATGGAAGCATCGAATTCCGCAACAAACCGGGTGCCAGAGGAAACAGTAATCAAGGCGCTTATATTGAGGCAGTGCATTGTGAATTCTTATGGAATGGTTCATGCGTCAGGAAATAACTCTTTCTTTTAGAGGCTAATGATAAGCACTAAACAGTACATTGCACTAGATAGACGCTGCCCGAAGATCCAAGCTCGAAAATAAATGAAACTACGGCGTATAAACCGGCAGGTTTTCCTTCATCATCGTAAGTTGCTTCGGATGACCGAGACTTTTGTCTTGTATGCACAAATAAAACTGAGCTAAAGGACACATTGTATCGCACTGACGAACCAATCTTTAACAAAAGCATAAATTCAGCGGTGGCAACTGCCTATATTGAATAAAATGAAAGCGCGTATAATAGACGGAATCGCCCGAATAACCAGTCGGTTGAAGCGTCTTAACGGATGCTTGCTGGCATAGCGCTGGCAGTGCTCCATTTCTGCTCTGTTGACCCATTTTGAAAATATTTTGAGAACTTCGCGAACACTGGAACGATGAGAGGTGAGAACTGCGGCATCAGCAGTTGTCGACTGTCGTTTGAAGCCCTCTTCTGCGCCATCTTCCTCAAATGTTGTGAATCCCCTTTGTTTGCCTGACGCTTCTGATCACTCGATGCGGCTTTATTAAATCAATATTTCTACAGCTGTATCTATTTCGATTGAGTTAAACTATTTTTGAACAGAGCGGTTTTTCTTTCTTCGGATTCTCCTCACACGTGCGGCCCCATAAGCACAAAAGAAAGTTGAAATTTCTCGCAGCAATATCACGCGGCAATATCAGTATTTAAAACTGTTACTGTGCCTGACATTGAATCAATAATGCTGCAGCATTTACATCGCTTTTTTAGCCGGTTCTATGACTGATTTAGAAGTACAGGAAGGGCAGTTTATTGATATATATTTCGCAGTGCCTTCTGTACGCGGTAGTAAATGAGAGCTGACGATAACTTCCGAATGATGCTCGTAACTTTAAGCTGCAGCTGCTCTGAAAACTATTCTGTTGCACACGCCGCACATTTACGGCAGCATCTGCGTAATTCATACTGCGTAATAGCTGGCTGCATTAAAAGCTTCAAAGGGATACTGCAAGGACTGACAAGACGAGTCTCGCCGCGGTCGTTGTCTCCGATAACGGAAGAGTTGTGCGCACGCTGAAAGCGCGGAAAAATACGTGCCACAAGGGCAGAGAGGCGCATGCAAAAATAATAAGCTACCAGCACATTGCAACGACCAAAGGTTGTCGCCCGCACGCGGGCGGCTTGACCTTGGAACACTACTGGGTACGCAGACGTTCTTTCAGTCAGCGGAGAAAAGGAAAAGAGGGGAAGCGCGGGGTCCGGCGGAACGAAAGAAAGGCACGAAGCATGGAGGAAGGAAAAAATTCCTCTATGGTGCGAAGCAAGCTTTGGAAGCGATGGCTGGCGATGGGTTGTAGTATAGTGCCTAGAATATATTCTAGGCACTATAGTTGTAGTTTCTCGTGGTTTCTCCCTTCTCTCTCTTCAGGTCACGTGCCTGTCTATTTGGATTGGCCGCTCGCGTAGAGTCGAAGACGAAGCCGCTGTTTACCGCGCCTGGTTGCCGTCGTGCAAGTCGCGACGCGCATTCCTCTTTTCATCTTGTAGTACGGGCCTGTGTGCGTTTAGGTTCTGTTCAGCGATTACTTCATCGTGCAAGCTTCATCGATGTGTGACGCTGCAGTGGGCGACATCTTCGCGAAAGAGTCAACGTCTGAAAGAAACAGCGCACGCCAGATCGTCGCGGCGCCCTCATCGTACGGATTCTTTGCGCCCAATTTCAACCGTACAAGTAAGTGACATTTTCGTTTGGTCATACGGGTTGTTTCCTGCCATCAAGTTATGGTGTGTTCAGTACAGATTTTTTTATCATGGATTGTGTGCGCGAGCCGCTGCTTGTTGCTATTTTCTTGTTTTGAGCCGGTCGCGTGCGGCCGGAGGGAGCCTATCGTGTACAACACACGATCGCAGCGGCGCAATCTGCCGGCGTCTTTCTCATGCTTTCTTTCGCTGCAGGCCCTGATCCTTCGTCTGCCGTGCGAAAGAACATTGCCGGTCGTCTCTTCAACGCCAAGTATTTGTCCCTGCTCACGACCATTCAGTAAGGTAAGTCCAAGCCGCAGTCTCCGTTCAGAAAGGGGCGAGTAAATTAGGGTGCGCGCTTCTGTGGCACGTACTGCGCGCAGTGCTCACATCTACTGCAGCACTGTATATGTGATTCTTATTGGACCATAATCCCTTTATAATTTTAGCGCTGCAAGGCAACTCCTTCTGCCAAGCCGCTTTTTTTTTTTTTTGCGAATGGACGGCGTCAATTTTTTTTTTCTTTATCACGGACTAGCAAGCAAACGATAAAACAGTAAACGTGAAATTTATTTATGCATAGGCACGAAATTAGCAGCTCATTTGTGCTCTGCGCTTCCTGGCATGCGGCCGTTTTCGCTTACACCTTGCAATATTTTTGCTAGCCCAGAATGTGACTTATCATGCCAGCAGTTTTACTGCATTCGAATGGCAAGATGCGCTTGCTAATGGTGTTAAGTTGATATGTAACTGGCTCTTCACTCAGGCTGAGAACTAATAGAGAAAAGTGAACTTGTTTAGTTCTTTTTACTAGTGAAAAGGTCGGGGCTAGTTGGTGGTCAAACATTAGCTCACAAAAGCGTACAGTCTATGTCACCTCTTTTTGTGCTCTTGTATTCTCTTGTGAAAGAGGGAGACTTTAGGTTTGATGTCGCTCTAAGAGGTTGAATAGAAGAATACGCTAGTATCTAAGCTTTTCTGTTTAGAACAATAAGGATTTTGGTTGCACTACTGTAATCTGTCAACGAAAAAAAAATTCTGTAATGAATACTGTCAATCTCGTAAGCAGTAGCAGTATAGTTCTTTCTTTTTTCTGCAGTGGCTGTTAGAAAATATGTTAATTATGTTAGGCACTTAGTGGGAATTCACTGGTAATAGGCCATTGGGCTGTGGAAGTTTGTGTAGGCTTACTGTGCCAGTGCATTGCGTAAATTATGCCTCTTATAAATATGTGGCAAGTGCTGTAATGGATAAAATTTGGAATAAAAAGTTGTTTGTTATTTTCAAAATATTCCTGTAGTTTTTTGAGCATGTGTGCTGCCATTACGTGGTTTAATGAACATATAAGTTATCACTAACCATTACACTAACGCTATAAATGACGCCTCTATTGCAGTGCACCTGGGAGAAGGAGGGATGCAAAGGTGCACAACCATTGTCACTCCTAGCACCGAAGTTCAGCCTGGATTCTTCAAAACCGTACAAGTGGCCGGGGCTAGATGTGTATGGTATGTATGTTTTTATGTAATTGGGACATTGTTGCAAGTTCATCATCACTTGATGTCCATCTGTGAACATAGTATGCTATGTTGCACAGCTGCAGCCATTCTATTACAGAGATTTTAGAGCTTTTCAATGTTTTCGAGGACTTAGTTCTGGAAGAATTTCTGAATAATGGTTTGATTAATTGTGACCACTTTTTATGGCATGAAGTATAAATGCAGTTTTTTTTCTGCAAAAGTAGCCTGGACTTCAGCAAAGATTTCATATTGAATTAGTTTGAGAGGCGCTGCCTATAATACATGTTGCTGACGTCAGAAAAAAATGACACAATTATGGTAATGCTTGGCAGGGTGGCATGCTACCAAGCTAATATGACTAGCACCGTTTATGCATGTGAAGCTTAATGTGATATGCAGCTACGTGAGGCTGTTAATCTTCTTTGCACTGTTCACACTTTCTTTTTGAGTAGGAAGGTGCTGTTCACTGATGTGAATAATTTCCAACAACTCACATGAATCCATATTAGTTTTATTTCACATCGGAGTGAACTTAAAATTTAATTAAGCTCACGTTCCCTGCATGTGACAGCAGATATGGAAGGCAACTGTTTTAATAGCCATTCTTGAATGCTGTCAGTCAGTGTTTACACTTTCATTATGCTAAGCATCTGAAAAGATGTGTAAAGGTAACATTCTATTGTGCCAGCAGAATGTAATTCATGAGAATTACTGCTGCTGCATATGCTGCAAGCATTGGATGAAGCAGCACTGTCTAAATAAAAAGACGAGATTTGTAATTTCCTCAAACAAAAATAGTGCTTTAGAAGGAGACTGTTCTATGCTGCTTGTGTAGTTAATGTAGTCTGTCAGTGAAGGCCAGTCCATAACCAAAGCTTTTTGCACAGGCATAATGTAGAGGTGTAGTATGAAACAGACTATGAACGTGAATAAAAAGTATCTGTATTATAATGTGGTCCAAATAATTTTTTGGGTATGACGTTACCTCATGCATGGAGACAATTCTTTAGATGTGTAAGTTGCCCTTGCTATTATTTCACATTTAGCCGAAAGCTTTTCTTTGTTTTCCAGGAGTGGTACACTAAGATTTATAGTGCATAGCCTTTGTGCATAGGCTTTTCACCAGGTATTTAAACTGTATCGGAAGGCTGTGACAATGGAATGCACCCAAAAATGCCATCACAGGGACAAACTTCCTGCTGTTTGCTAATTGGAAATGAATTCACAGGTAATATATGCAGGGAAAATTACAGTTGGAAGTATCACTCATTGATGCTCAGATAATCACCTACACTTCCCTTTTAGGAAGAAAATTCACTGTATGGGCAACAAAACATATAATGGCATCAGAGACCAGAGACATATTGTTAGCAAGGGCTGCATGAAACCTTAACCACTCTAGATACGGAGAAATAAAAACACGAGAATGGAGGGAAGGGTATGTTAAACGGCATTTCATTTTAGTATCACCTTTTAGTAGCTTCCATTTCATGCCCATGTTTTTCTGTTTCTCGATATGACCCTCTTCTTAGTCTGGCATCCGGGATGCCTACAGCCTGACCGTGCAGCTGGGCACAATAGTCTGGATTTTTTCCTGAGAAGCCAGTGTGCTTGTGATAATGTCAGCATATGTGAGTGATTAAGTAGCTGCCATTTAGGACATGTTTTGTTTTTCCTGCATATCTTTTCTGATTTTGGTTCTCAATAATGAACAGAAGCCTGCACTTGTGGCATTGTTTTCATGCATTTCCATTTATCCCTGCCTTTTGTGTGGTTTACACTTTTAGACCTGAATTAACTAAGCCCATGGTCACGTCGTCTGAGCTTTGTGGTTGCAAAATTCATTATATGTTTTCTTCTCTGTGCAGGTCAAATACATGGTACATACTGCCTCCACCTGTATGAAGAAGACTGCCAGGGTCATTGCTGTAA
Organism: Amblyomma mixtum; assembly: GCF_055824585.1. NCBI lineage: Eukaryota > Metazoa > Arthropoda > Arachnida > Ixodida > Ixodidae > Amblyomma > Amblyomma mixtum. The sequence continues at coordinate 151,998,374 of NC_143021.1, read as the reverse complement.
TATGTTGTAGCATGTGGCAAAATAAATATGACGGTATGTTTCTTTCTCCCATTCGTTTATGAATTCTTTGTGTACATTCTGCAGTAGTACCTGCACCTGAACACACAATGACACAGACCATCTCACATGAAAGATTCGTCGCAACATTTTGACACTGCCTGCACTTCCAGAAAGACTCGGGCTTCTACCATATGGGTCAACTTTAGTTCTGCATTCAGTGGGCAGGTTTACGCTGCAGAAGGGTAATAATGCTCTCGTGTGGACAGTATAAATACACCACCGAGTAGTGCATAGATACCCCTTGCAGTAGGGCATTACTTTGTACCACTAGAAGGGTAACTTTATCCATCATGTAAGGGTATAAGCTTGCACCACAGGGGTGCAAACTTTGCTCTGTTTATGACGGTATAAGTTTAGTCTTTGACAAAGTAACTTTGCACTTCTATACGTAGCATAAATTTACCTGCTAAAGGTGCAAACTTGCACCTTGCATGCTAGGATATGTTTATGCTTTCCTCAGGCTAACATTTACCCCTTTTAGAAAGGCGTAATGTTATACCTAACTGGTTTAAAGTTACTCTTCTTATGTCAGTGCAAGTTTAGGCTATTAGAGCGTAACATTACTCTATGTGTGAGAGCATAAATACTTAGTCTCCAAGAAACAGCGTAACCTTACCCCCAAAAAGGTGTCAGCTCAGCGACAAGTGTTTTACCCCCCAAAAAGACTAAGATCATACCTTTTTTTCTTAGAGTGTAGTTCCGAACAGCCCGCGCCGGGCGTGCGCTCCGAGCACGCGCTATCCATCTTTATTTTCTTTTAGCGCGCGCTGTAACCCCGATCTCACCGCCTGCGCTTTATAGCGTCGCCGGGCGCTATACTCTCAATTTCACAAGATTGCACTGAGGAGCAGTCTCTTCATCAGAAAGGTGAATAAATTCCGCACCAAGAGGAGCTGACTGGATTTAAACTCTAAGCACGCATTATATCGAATAACTGAAGTACACGCTACACTTCTCATTGCACATTCAACTGAAACTGAACCGCGTTCATTGCTGCCTAGAGCATGTTTCTGTGTCATCGCCGCGCAGAGCAAGTCATCAAGTGTCAGTGCACAAGGCGACCATTTTTTTCACACATAACGACTACACAAGAAACATCCTCGTAATCTCTAGACTGTTGACTATGAGTTGCGAACGGTTCATTCTAATGTCGACAAAGAAAGCGGGTACAGGTTCCTTATCGAGCGTTATCAAAAACATGCTGAGCACTCGCCCAATCACTTTATTCGTGCGTACTGCACGTGAGAGCAGCAGGCCAACCAGCCAATCGGTGACGTGATGGGATAGTTTATATGCAGGATGTATAAACCACTGCTTTTTCAAAGAGTGTTCGACCAAACGCACAGATACATTAGTGGTGTGGGCGACGCATAGCATCCACTCTAACCTGCTTTCTTCCGTTGTAAAAGAGAAGTTCCTTGTTTTTAGCGAAACTTTTTTTCTACCTGCATTACTTACGGCGATCAGCTGTTTGTCATTTTTCGAAAAAATGTTGCTTTCGTTGTGCAACGAATGCTAAGAGTTCAAAACAAGAATGTCTTTCCCTAAGCACTCAACTGGAATTTGAACTACAGATTCTAGCTTTCGTTTGAGGAGAGTGGAAATCTGGGTTAGTTGGCGCATACTTATCAAAAACCAGCCAAAAAGACGGGAACAAAGGAGAGACGAGACACAGACAACGATTGGGCTAACAACTGTTCTTTACTGAAAAACAGCCAGTCTCCCAGGATACCTAACAGAGCGTACGCAGCTCAACGACACGGAAAAAAGGAAAAACCAGCACAAAAGACCGCGATGCTTGCGAGCCGTCGAGCTGCGCATGCTCTGTTAGGTTTCCTGGGAGACTCGCTGTTTTTCAATAAAGCAGAGTAGTTAGTCCAGTCGTTGTGTGTGCCTCGTCTTTCCTTTGTTCCCATAACTTTCATAGAAGTACAAACAAAGAAAACAACCCAGCTATATTTCCGTTCCTTTATTAAGCCCAATAAAACAAAGTTCTGCCTTCTCAGTTACGAACATTCAGAGCTCCAATAGCGGTAACGGACACTATTGAGGGGCATAGGCAGATAATTTCGTGATATGAAACAAGTAATCTCTTTGATCATCGGACATGGCTGCACTATCGCATTCAGTGCTTCGCACTCGTGGTTTGCAGAATTGTAAAATAATCAAAAAGTAAGACTCGCTAATTGCAAGTGCTTTCTGTTTTAAAAGAGCAGCTTGCGTTACATAGCTGTCTAGCATGTGAGAATTTAGCTCCAATTCCATGGCAACTCTCACTGTTTTGAATGCCAAATTTGGCAGATGGTTTCCAGGAAATTGTCAATCTGTCGTAGACTCCTGTTTCCTTTCCAGAGAGTAAATACCAGTTTAGCTTATTTCAAAAAAGTCCTTGATGCTTTTCACCCGCGCAATTACAGAGAGAAGGAATACACGGCGACCAATGGAAGGTTAGCGAAAGACTCTCTGTCTCATTTATTTTAGCTCTTGTTTTTGAATAAATAAGTAAGACCTCACTTGTATCTGTTGAAACTATGTTTTCTTTTCATTTTTACTCTGTGTGTCTTTTGTATGTCATTCTCTTAAGCCCGCCTCCCGAGACGAAAACCAGACACCTCTCGCTTGTTTATGGCCGGCGGCGGCTCCCCTCGGCCGACGGGACTCTGGGAACCCGAGAGGAGAGGGGCCAAAGGTTGAGACAGGCGGAGAGCTGTTCCGTCTAGAGGGGCATTGGAAAACGACAGAACGATCGGGAAGCCCCAACGATGAGCATGTAATTTCTCGAGCTCTTGCTCCCCTCCTAACGAACAGTTTGATTGTTTCTTGTTTCTTGCAATAAACGAAGTAACATAACCGATAACAGTCTACTGTCTACAACGAGGAACTAAATCAGTTTTAGTTTCTACAAAACATTTTGGTGCCGAAACCCGGGAACGGATTATTCAGGAACAACGACCGGACCCAACGACTCAGAGTACCAACGACAGCCACATGGATGTTCTCAAGAAAAAGAGGAAGGCCGTCAGAAGCCAGGCGACGCGACTGACCAAAGAAACGGACGACATCTTGGCTGCTAAAGAAGCACCCACCGTCGAAAAGGTGAGCGTGCTTCTTGAACGCCTACAATTGGTCAAACAACAGCTCAACGAGGTAGAAGCGGCAATCGAGTCAAATATCAAAGAAGATGAAGCGGAGGCTGAATTCGAGCAAGTCATCGAGTACAGTGACAAAATTGCTACCTGCATTTGCCGACTAAAACTCAAGAAAGAGCAAACTGAACAAGCAAGCAGACATCAGGAAACCCGGATTCAAGCTACCGTTGGTAGCGCTTCCGTGGCTCAAAGGATTCAATTAGCGAAGCTGGAACTAGCAAAATTCGACGGCAAACGAAAAAACTGGCAGCCATTCTGGGAACAATTTGAGGTGGCAGTCCACAAAAACACGGAACTCTCTAACATCGACCGCTTGAATTACTTGAAGACGCTGCTGACCGGAGAGGCCTTGACTGCAATTGCCGGACTGCAGGCTTCAGGTGATTGCTACAGCGACGCGGTTGACATCTTGCGACAACGATTCGGAAATCCGGAAGCGTTGATTCAGGATCATATGCAGGGCCTAATCGATGTGAAACCTGTGTTCTCTGCGAGGAACGTGCGAGCGTTGAGAGGGCTTTACGATGAGATACAGGTTCACATGCGGGGGCTGAAGGCGCTGGGTATCGATGAAGATGGCTACCAGGTGATGCTGTATCCTGTCCTTCTCCGCGCTCTCCCGAAGGAATTGATCTTGGGCTACCATCGTTCACACTCTGAGACCCAAGAGGAAGCGACGTCTGCGGTGGTTACGATTCGGGGTCAACTGCATCGTCGTCGGACAGCTCACAGTTGACGCCGCTTCGTTCCCTGCTCAGATTCTTCCGCTTTGAGCTTGAGAGCCGCGAAAGGACGCTGGAAGACAGGCCTGACGACGCACATGGTAAGCCTGCTTCTCATTTTGATGGGCACAAGGCACGAACGCATCGAGGGAACGCTCACCCTTCTTCGGCCTCAGCCCTGCATGGTGCGGCCAACTGCATGCAATGCGTGTTTTGCGACTCAAAAAGACATGAAAGTCAAGAGTGCGAGTCGAAGATCACAGTAAACGAGAGGAAGGCAATCCTCACAGCGAAAGGCGGATGCTTTCGTTGTACGAAGCATGGACATCGTTCAAGGCAATGCAGGGTTAAGATCAGTTGCAAGAGATGCAAACGCAGACATGCGACAGCGATGTGCGACCCTGCTATCAACGATGCCGAGAACGCACGGTCGGCTAACGAAGGGGTACAGCCAGTGAGCCTGCATGCCTCAGGAGCAGAAAAGGACCCCACTCACCGCACAGTCCTAATGCCTACTGTTACAGCCTTGAACAAAGGGACAAAAGCAAGAAAGGTTTCTCGAGTTCTCTTTGATAGCGGCAGTCAGAGAACGTTCATTACGGAAGACTGCTCCAGAAAACTCGGGTGCAAATTGCTCGGGACAGAGTTACTGTCGGTGGGAGTATTTGGAGGAGGACAGACCAGACGCACATTCAGGCGAGTTGAAGTGTGCCTTCTCCAACGAGACGACCCAAAATCGCAGTACGAAATCGAAGCCCTAGAAATACCTTCTATATGTGAACAGGTTATCCCCTGTCCCAACGAATTGATCAGAGAAACACTTCAAGATCTGATGCTTCCTTTGGGTGATGATTCAGCTCTTAACGATGGCACACCGATTGATGTGCTGATTGGCTGCGATCAATATTGGGAATGCGTCACTGGGAAGGTGAGAAAGCTGCCCAACAAGCTGACTGCCGTCGAGACGGTATTTGGGTGGGCAGTTCAGGGCCAAGTAATGTCCAAATGTCACGAGACAGTTTGCACACATGCCTTTGTCATGAGAACGACCGTGGCTGATCGAGAAACCGCTCCGATTCTAAAGATGTTCTGGGAGTTAGAAAACACCGGTGTGTCAGACACATCGACCACAAATTCAGGCTCCAAAGCCCTGGAAGATTTTACTAAAAGTATCAAGAAGATCAACGATTGCTATGAAGTAAAGCTTCCTTGGAAAGACGATGTGGAAATGTCTGACAACCGCGGAGTAGCAGAGAATCGCCTTCGGTATTTAACGAAGCAGTTAAGCAGGAACCCGATCCTCATGAGATATTGCGACTCCGAAATGCGGCGTCTAATTGACGAGGGCATAGCAGAGAGGGAAACAGACGCACATTGCGACGACTCTCAGAGAGTGTACATGCCCCATCAACGTGTACTGCGGCAAAGAAGTACGACCACTCAAGTGAAGACCAGCGAGCTATGGTGGAACGGGCCGCAGTGGATAAGAGGTTCAGCTGAGGTATGGCCGGTTGAACCCCAACAAGGCGACTTCACTGTTGAAGAACTTGAGGAGAAAAAGGAGGTCGGTGTCTTAAACTCCACCTGCGATAAAGAAGATGAGCTGCTGGATCTGAAAGTATTCAGCTCTGTATCTAGAGTGAATCGAGTAACAGGTTGGATTTTCCGGTTCGTGAAAAATCTGCGATCTTTCACGAACCGGAAAATCCAATCTCTGCGAAAAATCTGCGATCTAGCCGCCGCGGTGGCTCAGCGGCTATGGAGCTCGGCTGCTGGCCCGAAAGACGCGGGTTCGATCCCGGCCGCGGCGGCTAGAATTTCTTTGGAGGAGAAATTCTAGAGGCCCGTGTACTGTGCGATGTCAGTGCACGTTAAAGAACCCCAGGTGGTCGAAATTTCCGGAGCCCTTCACTACGGCGTCTCTCATAGCCTTAGTCGCTTTGGGACGTTAAACCCCATAAACCAAACCAAACCAAAAATCTGCGATCTGCTGACAGGAACTCATGCCCTTTGACTGCAGCAGAAATTGAACACGCGGAAAAATTTTGGCTCAGAAGAGTTCAGAGGTCAGCCTTTTCTGCGGAACTGGAAAGCACAAAGAAAGGCAGCCGCACACAAAACGACTCCGCCTTGAAAGAATTCGCGCTGTGGACAGACGAAGACGGCATACTGAGGATTGAAGGGTGAATCTGTTCCACAGAGACGACACTTGAAAAGCGACACCCGATTATGCTCCCCAGGCATCATCGCTACATAACGCTGCAGGTGCACCAAGCCCATCGACAGCTGCTTCACGCAGGCGCAAGAGACACACTTGTGCAGCTGCGAGACAAGTACTGGATTGTGCGGGGGCGTCAGCTTGTGAAAAGTGTTGTGAGATCGTGTGTGGTGTGTAAACAGCACAGTGCCTCGCACTTCGACGCAGCAACAGGGCTGCTTCCTCCTGACCGGACGTCCTAAGCGGACCCGTTTCAGGTCGTCGGCCTGGACTTTGCCGGTCCCCTCATGGTGAAGGAGAACAGTCGGACCGTAAAGTCGTACATCGTGCTCTTTACGTGCGCTGTGACGCAGGCCGTGCATCTTGAACTTGCAGCAGACATGAGCACAGAACGATTCCTACAAGCTTTCCGTCGTTTTGTGTCACGCAGAGGCTTGTGCCGAACTATTTACTCTGACAACGCTCTTTCGTTTAAACGAGCGTCAAAAGATATAGGCATTTTGTGGAAGCTCCTGCGGCACCCTGAAACTCAGAACCATTTTGACAATTCGGGCATAGAATGGAAATTTATAGCGGAGCGCGCACCGTGGTGGGGTGGATTCTACGAGAGGCTGGTCCGTAGCGTGAAAAGCGCGCTGAGAGAAACGATCGGACGCCAGTGCCTAGACGCCATTGAGCTGTCAACAATCCTGGCTGAAGTGGAGGCAGTAATAAATTCTAGGCCCCTCACGTACACATATGAGGACCCTAAAGACGGTGCTCCGCTCACGCCGTCCAGTTTCCTGACGGGAAGACGCTTGACTGCTCTTCCTTCGCCTGAAACGCGAGCTATCGAAGCGTCCGCCGCTTCTCTCCGGGCGCTCTGGAAGAAGAGAGGGCGAATGCTAAATCTTTTCTGGCAGACATGGCAGCGAGAATACTTGGGGCAGCTACGCTCGGCATTTGCCTTTAAACGACCCAGAGCTGTGACTCCCCGAGTCGGAGAGGTTGTTTTGGTTCGAGAGAATCAACCGCGACTGCTCTGGAAAACTGGAGTCATCGCTGCCGTGTTTCCTGGGCGAGACGGCAAGGTTCGTTCTTGTGAGGTCAGGATGCCGCAGGGGAGGACTTTGCGACGCCCTGTTCAGTTACTGTACCCATTGGAGTTTTCGGAAACGTAGAATGAGCAAGCCCATTCGGCGGGGCAGTGTTGAAACTATGTTTTCTTTTCATTTTTACCCTGTGTGTCTTTTGTATGTCATTCTCTTAAGCCCGCCTCCCGAGACGAAAACCAGACACCTCTCGCTTGTTTATGGCCGGCGGCGGCTCCCCTCGGGCGAGGGGACTCTGGGAACACGAGGGGAGAGGGGCCAAAGGTTGAGACAGGCGGAGAGCTGTTCCGTCTAGAGGGGCATTGGAAAACGACAGAACGATCGGGGAGCCCCAACGATGAGCATGTAATTTCTCGAGCTCTTGCTCCCCTCCTAACGAACAGTTTGATTGTTTCTTGTTTCTTGCAATAAACGAAGTAACATAACCGATAACAGACTACTGTCTACAACGAGGAACTAAATCAGTTTTAGTTTCTACAGTATCAGCTTCTTCGCGTAAGCTGTCGTTGGCTTTCGATCACCGTTTTCCCTGGAAATTTTTTTCTGGTCGTTTATGTGAGCACATGAGGTGGGAGCAGCACATCAGTCGCGCCAAATAGCAGTTTCCTCTTGCCCCCCTCGCTGATGATGCACGTTCACAAACCAAAATTTCACCAACCACTGAAGAATTATTCAGATACTCTCTCCTAACGGCAATACTAAATTGTTGTTTGGGAGTCTCCTGCAAAATGCGTGCCAGTAAAGAGAGACAGTGTTCACGAAAGCTTTAGTGTAAACTGCTTATATGAAAGCCGATCATCGGCTGTAATGAGCTAGCTCAGCCAAGCGACGATGGAGCTGCATAATCTTATCCATCTATAGCAACAGTAGAGCTTGATGATGCACAGCAATACAGAATAAAGCTGTCAATTGAGAGTGATGCTGAAAAAACCACAACTTCTGCATTAGTTTAGCGAAACAGACCGCGCTTACAAAATACGCTTACCTTCGCCAGGTGGTTCACGTCAGGAATATTCACTGTTTTGCAAGACCCTGAAGCTAGCAGAGCAAGCAAGATTTGAAGCAATAATTTGTACGCTTTCCCAATTCTTACTAGTTTTAAATTTCACTGAAGATCGTGGCTCTGATACAAAATTGATGACCGCCTCTTTGGTATAGTGTTTTTTAGTGCATTTTTATGGGGTGAGTACAAACCGCCGCTTTTCCCACTCATAGGTTTGTTTGTCAACAAGCACGATAGTTCAAACGTTTTCACACCGACATCCGTAACTCAGCTGGCTGCATAAGTTTGTTTCAAGAGGGACATGCGCCACAACAAATGCTTGTTTACTCGGAGCCACCCTTGCGATGTTAATCTTGAATATGCTCTCATCATGGCCCGAAAGCAAGTGGACTGCCTTCAAGCAGTGGATTGAAGTGCTGCATGAACTATTATGTGGTCATTGCTCTCTGATTCATCTTTTTTTCATCTGCGTTAATAAACACCTTTTTTACCTTTTAAAGTGAGCTTAATAACTCTGCGCTGTCATAATTTCACATACTTCTTTTTTACAACGCGCTGCGCGGAGAGTTGAGCCGCACGTGCTTCATCTAATATTCGGTGAAAAACAATTTCATAAACCATCCTGCTTTTTGGCAACAATACAGAGTTTAATCACCTGGTTCTATCACAAAACAGGCAACAACTAATGTTCGACCCCCTGTCGCGCAACCTAAACATCAAAATATGCTCTTCCTTGACAGCTCTGGTGTACGTTAAGCGTCTTATCTTAATACATAACAGTCACTTCTTACCAGCCGAGGTGGTGACCGCTGTGGAGAGGGCATTTGGTAGCGACGGGCTTAAGCAAAAGCAGACAAGAGCCACTGCTGAAAGTATCTTTTCAGAATAGGCTAAGGACTCAACGGCCTGATAATAGAATGAAGGATGCTGCCATCTAAGGTTCGTGCCAATGTGGCTGGAACCACTCTTCACCCTCTATTTAAACGCAGGGTGTACCTTATTTCTATGCCAGTATTTTCACAGGAAGCCGATAATTTTTATTCAAAATCCGCAGCAGGAAACACGTACCCTCCTCGAGGTGATATGGCTGACATTCATTGCATCCGTTTCTGCAGTAGCAGAGTTTTTGTCGTAATAACGTGGGGAACAGTTCATTGGCATTGGGTGATCTTTTATTCTCTCAGTGCTTGTCACAGTATTTGACACTTGCGCCTATTAAATCATATACGCGGAAAGATTTCGTTCCGCATATTCTCGCCTCTGCCACTTCGGCATTCACAAATCATGTATATGTCGCTCAATCCAGAGGAGAAGCGGTATAATAATTTTCCCTGTTGATTGGCAGTGACTCCATCCGCTCGTAAAATGTATTTCGGTTAGTTTCCACCGGCGACATGGCTTTGCAGGATTGCTTCAGGTCTTCGCTCTTGGCAAAGTCATAGCAGGGCACTGCCCTCATGCGCCTCTTCTCTGAAATCTGTCGGGCCATCATGAGTACTCGACTCAGAAGTGTGTGGTGTTATGCCGGGAAACCCGCCAGTATTCCAAATCTGCAGGCCGCAAACTTTCTCCTGCGAACGTCCCTTTGACAAGCCCTGGTGCTGCGCCGCAAGGCAGCGCGCCCTAACGCTCCCTTGACAAGCCACGATGCTGCGCCGTAAGTCAGCAGGGTCTTAAGGAGAAGCATCGCCGAGCAGCGTGCCTGGACACGTCGCTGGGTGCCAGACTACGAGGCGCCCGTTTCCCTTTCCCCAGGGCGTCACCGCGCGCGGCACAATTTGAAGCGGGTGGCCGGCGCGGTCGCTGATTGGTCCTTTCGGACTGGCGTCGAGTGCTGCCTTTGGATTGGCCAGTTCTGAGGGACCGCCGTTCCTCAGGCTATATAAACCCCACCGCTGCCGCTTGGACAGCAGCTGCAGCTTGGAGAAAGTGACCGAGTGACCGACCCACCGTGAGTCGAGTGCTGCTCACGAGTGGAGTCGGATGGTGTGACGTGCTGGTGTCTCGCTGGTCGTCGCAGTGCGAGAACAGTCGCGTTGTGTAGCTCTCGGCCCCCGTGCCGATGTTGAACTATATTATGCCCTGTACATAATGTATAAAGCGTTTTCTTGATCTCACCGACGCCGGACTCGGAGTCTTCGCTACCGCCAAGAGAGCTGGCAGCGCTCAGTCACGAAACGGGTGGCGAGCGCTACGGGACCACCTCTATGGCACAACATTGGTGGTAGCGGTGGGATGCCCCAAAGTCACAACATTGGATGGCAGCTATGGGATCGACCGACATCAGCTACCTCGGCGCGGTGAGTGCCTGAAGTTTTCCTCAAACGCCAGACTTTCTCTAACACAGGTTATATAAGCTTAGAGAAAGAATTGGTGTAGCATTGCGTTAACCTTGCGTGTTTCAAGCCTAGGAAGAGTGTTTTGAAAACCGAGGGATGCTGAAGGGGTAAACAAGGCAGTGTGTGAAATTCTTGCGCGTACCGAACTAGTAGCGATATAGTAGTGTACGGCAAGTAGTTTCTAAAAGGGCAAACAGCAAGAGGCAGTGTGAACGATGGAGAGTTACAAGGTTAAAGAACTTCTCCAAATTTGTGAGGAGTTGGGCATTGATTTCGGCCCAGCGAAAAGAAAGAATGCGATCCTTGAGGTCATGAGAACCGAGGACGTGACGGCTGAGGAAGCCGAAGAGGCCTGGGCTGATGTCATTGAACGGCGTGAGCGGGAGGAAAAGAGGGAGAAGGAACGTCGCGAGGAGGAAAGGGAAGAAGAGGAGAGGCGGGAGCGCCAGGCGCTTAGAGAGCACGAGGATAGAATGATGGAGCTGGAGCTCCTCGAAACCTCGCCAACGCCTATTCTTGCTTCTACGACAGTTCCCTCTAACGGTCCAAGAATAAGCGACCAACTGCCGCCCATGGTCGTCAGCGAGGATATGGATAGATACCTCGAGAAATTTGAGCACGTGTGCGAGGGTAATCACATTGAGGCTCTAATCTGCGGCTCAGAGCGTGGCTGTGAGTCACATGACGGTGACGCTGAAGCGCCAAGCCAGAGCTCAGCGTTAGCTGTAAAGTGCGATGCTACAGAGATTACCGCTGCGATCCTGAAAGATAAAGGCGTAGCGCCCAGATGTAGACCACAGGAGAGCGAGCAGCTGTTCTCTGCGGAAATTGAGACAGGTCGCTCTGAGTTCGCGACGGGCAGTGGCGCACCGATAGCGCCAACTGAGAGTTCGATCGTAGGCGAGGAATGCCGCTCATCACTGCATCGAGACAAAGATCAGCTTAGTGAAGGTCCAACTCCAGCGTCTTGTGATAGACTGCCGGAAAACGAACTATTGTGCTCAAAGGAAATAGCACCGAATGGTTCGTCAGGTGAACCGTCGCCTGACACTGCTAGAAAAGCGCAGGTTTTGTGGCTGCGCGAGCAAAGTCTTGCTCGGGACGAGTGCATGAATTCTTCAAGACCAAATTTTGCTGGTCAGACGAAGGCTGGTAGCTTGAAGGATGAGGGCACCGAAATAACCGGAGAATCGCACAACAGATCCGCTAGGGCAGTTCCCAAAAAGCGGCGGCGAAGAAGAAAAACCAATGTGAATGGTTGCGCTAAAAAGGGAAAAGTGCGGAAGAAGTTTGTACTATCGAGGGCCGGCAATGTGTGTAAGAGCCCGAAATTGTCACCTTGGAGCCCAAGAGTTCGCAGGCGTCGCGTAAGAGGAAAGCAGACTCACCAGGCGCAGCTGTGGAAGAACCGCAGAAGAATTCCTAGGATTCGGGACGGGCGTGATGGACTCCAGAGAAGGGTGCGCGGTCGCCACACAAAAGAGCGCCACAGTGCACGCGCTAGTCAGAAAGGGAAACGACATGACTGGGACCGAGAGAGGAGGAAGCGCCCCTCTCGCTTTCGGCCTTCCAAGCGCTGCCTAGGCTTTGGACGCATGTCGCGGAGAGGCGTGACTAATCAGCCCCTCAGCTTCTGTGAAGAGTCGGCTGGTCGAGCGGCCGTCCGACCCCGACCGCGCAGGGCGCGGCTGAAGTTTGTGGATTCTAAGAATACATCTTTCTTGTATTTAGTGTTTTTTTTTTGGTCATTCACTCAGATGCAAAAGGAAAGATGGAGGCAAACCAAAATTTGAGCTTCGAACTTAGAAACTAGCCGTATTGTTTCTCTAGCCTGATGGGCAGAGTGATTCATGGTCTCGGCGGGTTCGCATTGCCATACCTCGACGATGTTGCCATCTTTTCGGACACTTGGGAAGAACATCTGGAGCACTTGCGAGTCGTATTTTGCAGGTTGAAAGAGACAGGCCGTACTGTGAAACCAGCTAAATGTCACCTAGGTTACAGTGCTGACAGACGCGCTGCGAAAATCGGAGCCCGTTAAGGTGACGTGGAACTCGAAGAAAGAGAATGCGTTCCAAATGTTGAAACAAGCCTTGAGCCTTAAGCCGGTTCTAACGGCGCCAGACCTTTCGAAAGGTTTCGTCATTTAATGTGACACGAGTGATTGCGAAATGGGAACGGTGCTATGCCAAGAAGATGCTAGTGGTCATGAACGACCAATTTTGTATTTGAGTTGCAAACTAAGTTGTAGGGAAGAGGCAGAGGAGAGATGGTGCGCCTGCCTTGTGTGGGCAGTTCAGAAGCTGTCTTGTTGTGTCTCCGGTTCTGAGTTTGTTGTGGAAACGGACCATTTTCCTCTAGCCTGGTTAAGTAACATTTAGTCTAAAAGCGGTCGTTTGCTGAGGTGGAGCATGACCCTCCAGCAGCACAATCTCGTTGTCCGCTATAAGGGAAGGTTGAACGCGAACGCCGATGCTCTAAGTCGTGCATTTTAGGCCTCGCTTCTTTCAGTGACCTCCTCGTTACTTACCTTCTCTCGCTTTGCGACAAACTATCATGTTCAAAGGAAGAAAGGGGCAAAAATGAATGACCTCATTTGCTTCCTCAGTAGTGTGTTTTCGGTCCAAATGATTTCAAGGGGACCAATCTGATTTTCATTATTATTGCTGATTATTAAGTTCTCCTGCTATTTTGGTGTGTGGATACTTTGTAAAATGGTTGTTTGAACCTTGTGTACCAGATCGTACGCATGCCTCTTGTTGCAGCGGGAATAAATGGGGACATCAATTTAGTTAGGTTAATTTGGATTATGGCTTTGCCTAGTGTTTGACGGGAGACAGAGGGCACTTGCTCGTGTTGGGTGTTGCCTTTTGCCGGTCGGTTTTGTAGTCTGCAGAACGACCAACCATGACCAGTGGCGAGAAGCAAAGGGAATCGGAACGACCTCAGCGAAGCTGGTCGAGGTGCCTTGGCGACAACGAGGTGAACAGAGCTCCTGGCCTGCGAGTGGGACCTGGTGCTCGTGAAGTTACCTGGACGTGAACTTGGAAGAGCCTGAGAAGAGGCGCGCCAGGCATCTGAGCCACGTGAAGCAGCTCGTCTTCCCGGCGCCTTATCTGATGGCGGGGGTGCTGTTATGCCGGGAAACCCGCCAGGATTCCAAATCTGCAGGCCGCAAACTTTCTCCTGCGAACGTCCCTTTGACAAGCCCTGGTGCTGCGCCGCAAGGCAACGCGCCCTAACGCTCCCTTGACAAGCCACGATGCTGCGCCGTAAGTCAGCAGGGTCTTAAGGAGAAGCATCGCCGAGCAGCGTGCCTGGACACGTCGCTGGGTGCCAGACTACGAGGCGCCCGTTTCCCTTTCCCCGCGTTTCCCTTTCCCGCCCGTTTCCCCGTTTCACCGCGCGCGGCAAAATTTGAAGCGGGTGGCCGGCGCGGTCGCTGATTGGTCCTTTCGGACTGCCGTCGAGTGCTGCCATTGGATTGGCCAGTTCTGAGGGACCGCCGTTCCTCAGGCTATATAAGCCCCACCGCTGCCGCTTGGATAGCAGCTGCAGCTTGGAGAGAGTGACCGAGTGACCGACCCACCGTTAGTCGAGTGCTGCTCACGAGTGGAGTCGGATGGTGTGACGTGCTGGTGTCTCGTTGGTCGTCGCAGTGCGAGAACAGTCGCGTTGTGTAGCTCTCGGCCCCCGTGCCGATGTTGAACTATATTATGCCCTGTACATAATGTATAAAGCGTTTTTCTTGATCTCACCGACGCCGGACTCGGAGTCTTCGCTACCGCCAAGAGAGCTGGCAGCGCTCAGTCACGAAACGGGTGGCGAGCGCTACGGGACCACCTCTATGGCACAACATTGGTGGTAGCGGTGGGATGCCCCAAAGTCACAACAGTGGCCATCATCATCTTCAGCCAAGCTGATTTCGCTGAAAAGAAAATAAGAATCCTCCAATCACCCTTAATTATAACCGTGTTGCCTTATGCGATATACCATATTCCGGTAGACTTGAACTCGCAGTTCTACGTGGCTCCCGGACGCATTCAGTGGCGCTTTTCTTCTCTTAATATTGTCTCGGACACGTAGTTTATAGCATTAAATCTTGTCCTCGTATGCACTAATATTTAATTTCAGCTGAGGGATTCTGCGCCCACAGTACCTCTTCAATACGTGGGTATTTCTTACTGGAGATGAGTAAAACTGGCAAAACCATTCTCCTTACTATAGGTCGCTGCACTGTGCTCCCCCTTCTCAGGATCCAAGGGTCGGTCACAAAATTACAAAGCAAATATATCTTAAAAAGGTCACTCCGCTCGTCACATCATGGCAGTGCGTATCCAATGTCACCCATGTTATCGTTTTACGTTTTGTGCGCATCAACTTCAGAGAAAACTGTGGTCATCGTCATCAACATCACCTCGACTACACCTACTGCAGGAGAAAGGCCTCTACGACATCCTTGCCAGTAACCCTATCTTGTGCCAGCTGCGGCCACCCTTTCCGGGCAACCTTCTTAACCTCATCCGCCCATGTTATTTTCTGCCACCCCCTGTACGCTTCCCTTCCCTTAGAATCCAGTATGGTTCTATTACGGACCGTCGGTAATTAGCGGTGCGTTTCAAGACCTGACCCTTCAATGGTAACGCGGAATGTCGAGAATAAAGTCGGTCGCCAAATATCAGCAAAAATGAATGCCTTGAAAGACGTATTCCTCACTGAATAGGTACTAAGCCACGGGAATGAGATGCGCTACCCATCTTTAATACGATATGAGACGTATTCAAGTTGTTGTGGAGCGAATCATTGGCTAGCAAAGCTACGGGTTTTTGCAAGACCCTTATCGCAAGCATATCAACTAAAGAAAGCCAAGCACCAGGCCGGAGTAACTTTCTACCTTTTAGAAAAGTGGTGGGTACCAGGTGGTTCTGGGTATCAAACCCACCACTTTCCGAACTCGAGGTGGATGCTGTACCACAAGGCCACATGAGCTACGAAGCACAACGCCATAGTGGACGGCTCCAAATTAGTTTTGACCACCTGGTGTTATTTAATGTGCGCTGATAATGCACAGCGCAAGGGCGTTTTGTGACTTCGCCTCCATCTAAATGCGGCTACTGAGGCCGAAATTTAATCCCGCAACCTTGGTATCAGAAGCCAAACGCGAAATGCACTTCACCCCAGCGGGGAGTATAAGGGAAACTGATATCTATTATATGTTTCCATTGTTGTAGATTTTGACTGTTGTGTATTCGAGCGGCTGATGCAACCACTGGGCTGGCTTTAAGCCACATCGTTCACAGCTAGATATTGTTTACATTATCAGTTGAACGTTAAAGTCTCAATGTCGTTGCTCTCTAATTCTAAGCATCAATTTGTTGTCCGTTTTCTTGGAGCCCAGCCTAATTGAAGCCAGCCCATCTATTGCTGACGCCAATCGACCTCTTACGTTAAAAATATATGACATTTAAAGGAGCTAACATCGAAACTTTTTTTCCAACGCTTGAGTAACTTGAATAGGCGGAGCGAAAATCTGGTTGCTGTATCTCATGTTGTGTGTAAACTGGCGCACATATTAGATTTCAATACTTTCGATCGACCACATTTCTTTGAAAGGTGGAAACGCAAAACTCACTCTGGATTTTGTCTGCTCTGAGTAGTGTGTGCTAAAAAGTGATGGTGGTATTGCTTTGGGATGGTTTGTACAGGTTAAACATAAGTGCATTTCTCAAAACGTATGTGTGAGGAGTGTGTTCTCGGCTCTCAACTCTCAGCTGGATTGACGTGATGAGCAAAAAAGATTCAGTGCGTCTGCAGGCAAGGAAGACGGATTGTGGGGGAAGGGCGAAAGAAAGAAAATGACAGATTGCAGTCAGAGACTCCTCCGCAAGCATTTGAGAAGTCAACAGCTGCATTGGATGAATGATAGCTGTATCTTCTCTAAATCGCGACTCGGCGGGATTTTACTCTTCAATGGGTAATGTATATAACCTACGTATTCGAAAGGCCGAATCGGTTGTAGGCTCCTACAGCCTACAGCCCACAATCCACACAAGAAATAAAGCTTTTAGCTTATCAAACATTTCATCGCCCAATGTTGGAATATGCTGCGGCAATGTGGGATCCCTGGACCGAAAGTAACAAACTTAAAACAGAAAATGTCCAACGCAAAGCAGCCAGGTTTATCTTTAATTGTTACAGTTGGAATATATCCACAACAGTCCTACTGCAAACCGCCGGACTTGAGCAGCTGGCCATGCGTTGTCATCTTGAAAATTAAAAGTTATTCTACCTGTATTATCACAATAAACTAACAATAGAGGAAGGAATTTTGGTTGAGCACACAACTCGCCGCCCTACATGCTCCTACCATAATAAAAAAGTTCCTGTGTTTTCATGTAAAACAAATGTTTTTAAGTACTCGTTCTTTCGCCATACTATCATTAAGTAAAATGCTTTACCCGCTGACGTTGTCAATTGCGAATCGGTAAATTTATTTTTACATGCTCTGAACGAAGCATAGGGCTCTTATGTGTCCCTGTTTTGGGCCAAGTCCAACGCCCTCGTTTGCTGCCAAGTTCAATGTTATTACATGTTCTCTGCCTTTGTAATCGATTTTATGTTGTATGTTATGGTTTCTACTCTGTTCGCAAGCTGCTTCTTTTGCATTGTTCTTGTCACCCTTATCAGTATGTCTACCCCACCCCGGCCTAAGGCCTGTAGCACGGGCGGGCAGTATTTCCTAAATAAAATAAATAAATTTCCGCTTTTGAGATGTTAAACTCGAATTACTAGCTTGTGCAGGTAATCTAGCTTGTTTGAGCACAGCTAAGCTCAGCGTACATGAACTTGTACCCTTTAATGCGAGGTTTGTCAGTTTTGCGTGCCCACATTAACCGTTCAAATACTTTTCCGGCGTGTGCTTTGGATTGGCGGCCTACGTCAGCTGAATATCCTGTTTGTCATGTACATGTGCCCCGTCCAAGTCCCTTGGAATCCCATTAGGCACGTACAAGCGCCGTGAAAACTGTTTTAAATATGCAAAATTGGCTGCACAGCGCTATACCTAGGTATTAGTCAAATTTAGTCTGCCAATATTCGGAATGTCTACAGCCTCTAAAGTGTTTCTCACAATAGAGACATTTTATTTTGCAGGTAATTAACTGTCATAAGCCTTGTTTTCAACGCCTCCAGAAATGGTTTCACGCTCTTTAGGGGAGAGAGGTGGGGGGGGGGGAGTCTTCATTTCAGCAATGCGACATGATTATCTTTTCTGACCTGTTAGCTCTACTAGGCTAATTTTAGTCAAACTTAATGTGCTGAAAATTGTTTCTTACTTCATGATTTCTGAGACATTTGCCCCCCCCCCCCCCCCCCCCCATCTCATACTTCGTGCGTTCTACGAGGCATATTACGGCATGCTTCCCCCTACACTAACTGTATGCTCTAACTTACGTGACCGCCCTTGCCTGGAGGGTTTATTCATGAGATATATTCTGCCGTACGCTTTCCCGCAGTCTCTTTTTAAGAATTTTTATTTTCATTGTAGAAAACACGTTTCTACCAAGACTTCATTTCAATGCGGTTCCGTCTCCAGTTTACCATTTAATCTACTTTGGATTGCCAAAGCATGACGTACGGGAGCTGATAGAGGTAAAATGAGCCCACGATTTCTTTCTAAGTGGTATCATAAGTTTACTAAGTCTACTAGCAGAAATGAATGAACACTATTTATTCATAAGAAAGCGAACTAGAGCTCACTAAGCATTCATAGACCGTAGCTGGAAATTTTGACTAGGAAACCAGAGAAAAATGCCAGATTCGTTCCTTTTCCTTTGTCTGTATTTTTACTGCATGCACGAAAAGAGAAAATGTAATTTTCATCGCGTACCTAGACTCTGTTCTACAATCTACATGAGCATTTCTGTGCTCGATGAACTGGCGCTTCTGTGATATTCATGCAAGAATTTACAATGGCTTCATCAATTTACATATACTGTTTTGCTCACGGATTTCTTGTAGTGAAAAAGCGGCGTACTGTGCGGCGTACTGATTAAAGTAAAAATATCGGAAGAGAAAGGATATACAACTCGATAGTGAGTAATTTTGCGGAAATATTTGGACATAAACTTCATCATGAGACTTCTTTATTTTAGGGGGAGACTTCGACGCATGGCGTTTTGTTTGCTATTCGGGTTTTGAGACGAGACATTCTATAACGAGATGAAATATTCTCTTTTTATAGCTTCTTCAAACCGAAACTTTAATCAAATAATCTGAACACCAAAATATTGCAAGAATTTTATGAACTTTTTCTCGAAATCGCAAAATAGCAATACGACGAAACATTGTCTTGTGCAGGTCACGAAACTCACGCTTGACTTCTGGCAGTCAGTACCGAAGTTGGGGGTGCACTGCGCAGAAACAAAATGTGAAGCTTCAACATAAAAATTGTAATACTTGAGACAGAAATAGCATTTTTCATAAACTGGGAAACTCTCAGTGTGTTCATGCATGTGGGCCACTGAAGAGAGAAAGAGTACAGCAAAACGGACGCGACAAAATTCTAAATACACAGCTTGTAACATGCGCAGTCGGCGTTGTAATATGAAGAAAGGGCGCGCAATTTATTTAATCCTTCCTTGGGCGATTTCTGAAAGATAGCGCTATAGTTTTCAGGCACACTTAATATGACAATTTTTGTCAGTGAATTGGTTTATTGGAAAGCAACTCAGGCTATGAGGGACGCCGTAGTTAAGGGCTCCGGAAATTTCGAACACTTGGGGTTCTTTAACATGCACTGACATCGCACAGTACACGGGCCTCTGGAATTTAGCTCTCATCGAAATTTGGCCACTGCGGCCGGAATCGAACCCGCATCTTTTTGATCAGCAGCCGAGCACCATAACAACTGAGCCACCGCGGCGGGTTTTTTTTTCAGCTGACTATTATTTTTATTTTTATTTCCTAAATATTTGTTCTAGTCCGAATCTATTTATGAGTCGCTGCAAAACAAAGCAATATAGAGAAGCAGTATATGTCTTGTTAATTGTAAAGAAGTATATACTGTGACAACCAGCAAGAACGCATTACATTCACATGTAAGAGATAAAAATAATTTAGCGCCCTTCATAAACAGAAAATTACTTGCTCCAATTTCTCGGTTCCTTACTTTTATTTTGATAAAACAAGTCCTTTTCCTTTCACGATTGTTTACTAGACAAAGCGTCTTTATTTTTTACGGTATTCACTTCCCCATAAAAAGCTCAGAAACATTCCTCGCTTAAAATCAAAACATCAAAGCACCAAAAGCCAGATTCAGTGGATATTGGCCTTTCTAGTGGTGAGTCCTAGGTCCTTTTATTGTATCTCAATTTTATTCTCTGGACCAATCTCTTCGTTTTCTTCCGGTATCGTATTCTGTGGAGGCCACTGAATTGTTATTTCTCGGCTTTTACTATGGCCTTATCACCGCAATGATAAGAATCCCGCCACTTAGGGTAACTACTGGCAAACAAGGCCACTTTTGCACAAGTCCTATTTGTGTCCCCAGACTGCTAGGAATTCTTCATCATCCCTTCTCAAAAGCTATTTTAAAGTAGTCAGCAATGTCGCAAAGGAGTGCTGGCTAATGTTTCTTCAGTTTTTCTGCCCTTGCCACTGTCGTCTTACCTTGCCCAGAAGGTTGCTAGGGAGGGCAGCGGTGAAGTTGCGTTCGTGCAGAGTGTCAGACTCACGGTGCCCTGCTTCGTGCTTGCAACAGCGTTCTTGAAATCCGTAGCCACTGCGCAGTGTTCATTATGCACAACCAAATTCACCATCTACGCTACGTCACTGCGTGAGAGTCTCCCTCTTCACGGGGCCTCAATTAGTCGTTCCTTGCCCCTGCTACGGTCAACTTCTTACGGCAAATTTCATAGCCCTGATCACCTAATTTCACTTTCTTCTTCGTTGACCACGCTTCTCTTCCCTTGGCCATCCATATTTTTTTTTTTTTGCACCGAAAAGCTTCGACTTGACAGCAGTCCGCATAGCCGACGTTTATTTCCTCCTAAGATAGAAATGCTTTGATTTATTGGTTTATTGGGGCTTAACGCCCCAAAGCAACTCAGAGGCACATCGTAGTGAAGAGCTCCGGAAATTTCGACCACCTGGGGTTCTTTAACGTGCACTGACAACGCACAGTACACGGGCCTCTAGAACTTCGCCTCCATCGCAATTCGACCGCCGCGGCATCGATCGCACCCGCGTCTTTCGGGCCAGCAGCCGATCGCCGTAACCACTAAACCACCTAGGATAGAAACGGTAAGTATGTCAGGGCACAGATGTGGCTTCCTAACAATTTTACTCCTTTTTTCTCTCCACCTAGTTTCCCTCTGCGCAATCAGAACGAAATTCCTCTAGGTGCAAACGCCACGCAATACTACGAAACAGTAATGCGCGTGTCCCAAGTACGCAGACGAACTCTAAGTTAATCGCCCGAGTTGGATGACCGTTAAACTGCTCCAACCGGAACCTGCGTGGTTGCTATTAGTTGCTTTTATAAACATTAGGATGTAATTCTGGAAAGAAATTTTTCTCGGGCCTTAGTTGCTTGTGTTGTTATTAGGTTTTTAATAAATGCGCAGAATCTTCACACCTTCGGCGAGCCTTTTCATCATAAAATTGTAATATTGTAACATTACAATTGTAATATTTCGAGAGATCAGCCATAATGAAAGCGCCATTTTCAGAACATACCCTCCAAAAGAACACACATATAATACAAGACACACTACGTACAACAGAGGCAAGATACGGACAAACTACGGTATGCAAAAGTAATCTTTTATAATCCAAGATTTCCTAAATCATCATCCTACCATTCTCAGTAACTGAAACCAGTCGTCATCTCTAGGAAACTTCAAAAAAAAAGTGAACTTGTACTTGTTATCTATTCAGATATGATTGTCTTCCTTGAAAGTGCAACATGCTTTCACTGTTTATATTATTTATTGCATGTACCTTCCATTTTAAGTGTATGTATATATTTTATGTAGTTTGCTTACCGAGTGTTTCTTGAGTGTTTTGTGTATTCAGAAAGGGGACTGACACTTAGTCAGGCAATAGTGGCCTTTTTGTCAGCCTCCACGACAGACTCTTTGTATTTCTGTCAAATAAACATTCATTCATTCATTCATTCATTCATTCATTCATTCATTCATTCATTCATTCATTCATTCATTCATTCATTTATTCATTCAAGATAAATTACTGCTAGCAGCACTGGAATGGTTAAGCGTCCTGTTTTTTCGGTTTGCCCTATTTATATCAACAGAACGGGATATTTTCAGCTCTTATGGGATAATTTCAGCACATTAACAGCATTAGTGAGGAGCGGCAAAACCCTTTCCTTGTTGCAACATATCTTATAGACACACTCGATTAAAATAAGCACCGATAGATGGCGCCAGCTGCACCAGCCGCGGATTGAAGCAACCGCTCAGCGAACATGCCAGACAGCTGTCCAGCGGCATAACTGCTATTGGTGTGGTAGTGTAGCACTCTATCTTCCCCTTTAGCCTTCTTTCACTGACATCAAAAGTTGTCGAAAAGTTAGAATTATTACAGGAATCTCTGCCTAGAAGAACGAAAATTCAATGCTGGAAGTCCCAATGCTCTGGGCTCGTAGAGTGATGTGCCTCGTAGATCTAAAGACACCGCCGGTAATCCGCATCCTGAGCCCTGCTGCATTTAAGGCTATCGACTCACGACCCACAGGCCTAGTAGGTCACCTTCTGAAGAAGGAGGTTGGTAGGTTTTGTTTTCGGAGAACTGAATAAATATGGCTACGTACAAGCACGGCTGTTTGACTTCTTCGTGGCGTTGACAAGTGCGTAAATGATGTCAGCGTATGCGATCACTGCGTCGGTCGGCCGGTTGAGTTCCTTGAGGGCTTCATACACACACTGCAATAATTTTAAGACATCAATATCTGCGAAGAAAGTAATGCACCTGAATGCGAACTCCCCGACGGCAGAAAATTTCAGTGGCTTCGCTGAGGCTCGTTTAAAAAGACCTACTGTTTGTTTGCATCTAACAATGAAATGAAAGCAAAGAGTGCCCAGAATATTCTACACTCCGGGACATAACCCAACGTTTCTAAAGACCTCATAACGGAAGAAACACTACGCACATGCTTCGCCTGTCATTCGCAGCCGTAGCATGTATCTCAAAAGGACGCTTTGTTGTCAATACTTTTAAAATTGTATCTGAAAAACTAGCTTAGATAGCATGTTTATTATTTTCTTTTTCGGCAGCGAAATCGCGAGTGCACTGTGCGAAAATAGTTCCGCTGAAGTCGCAATAATGAGAGATCACGCAACTGAACTAAACAATATATTTTTTGTTTCTAACAACAACTGCACCTTTCCGGATATCCATGAACTTGTTTTATTCACTTCATTTTTTTGCAACCTCATGTAATGGCGAAAACAAAAATTTCAAGCAGATGCAGCACAAAACTTACCGTCATGGCAGGTTTGACGGAATCGATGGGAGCCTACCAGTTTAGAGGGAAAAAAAGGTTTCTCATTAATTCACTTCCCAAAGGAGGGGGGGGGGGGGCAGTTTAGCCTTGGTGAGTAACATAGTCGTAATACTACTTAAACGCCTAATTCTAGTAACATGACACATTTTGTGCAGAGTTAAATACGACCATAGTAACAATACTCACCCGTGATACATCGCAGGTTTCGCCATTTTCTTTACAACACTGGCAGAACGAAAAAAACAGCGCTGAGTTAGTACACAATATAAGATATTAATGAGAAAGAATACGAAAAACAAATAAATGTTCACTATCTTATGGGGTCCGTTTTCCCAATCTTTTACACGTCTCTCCTAGGCATCCAACAAATATCGTGGGGACTCTGATAAATTTAAAAAGAACTTGGATACAATGATGTTTCATTTCATCCGCCATTTCTAATAGTTTATTGGTCTCCTCAACATAACTTTTCAGTCAAGTTCCAGCTAACGTGCTCTCCTCCCTAAAGGTTTTTATGCTACCTATTGCCACGTATCATTGCAGTGTTCGTTCACGCTCAAGGCAGCAGGAAAGGGTCGTTATCACTTTCGTTCGTGGCGCGAGAAGCGACCAGACTAATCTCGATTGTTCGCAGCCATGAAAGGCTGCATCTAGGTTTTTCCAGATTACCGTAGATGATCTTGACCTGTTATCTGGAAAGTTCCTTGCCGGCTTTAAATTGAGCGATGCCGCGAGCGGCGGACATTCGTAGATCGACGATCGACGAGCACGTTTGTTGCTTACGCCGCCGCCGAGTGATTCAGTTCTTTTGAGGGCGCAAGTCAGCCCAAATAAAGAGCTTCGTTTCCAAGACTGGTTGGTGTCTTCCTGACCGCTGGACTGCCGTCACTACAACGTGACATCTGGTGGAGGTGCTGGGTAGCCTCCCATGTTCCGGACACCCCCTACAAGTCGAGACGCCAGCCCTTTGAGTCATCTACCGCAGGACCTAAGTCCAGTGCACCGCGCAAGCCGACGCCTGCAAGGGGACGAACCTGAGTTCGCGACCCTGCCGGACCCTACCCGGAAGCGAAAGCAAGTACCAACGTCCATCATGACCTTGCCCCAGACGACCACTCCAATCATTCTGCAGCAGCCCCGGGTGCCACCAACCTTCGACGCTTCGCCTGGCGCCGACCCCGAAGAATGGCTGGAGCAGTTCGACCGTGTGGCTGTCTTCAACAACTGGGACGATGCCATGAAATTTAGGTACGTCTTCTTCGCCCTGGAGGGACCAGCAAGAGTCTGGTTCGAGAATGAGGAAGCCAGCCTTGCCAACTGGGAAACCTTCAAGGAACAGCTTCTGAAGACCTTCACAAACGTCGTGCGAAAGGAGAGAGCCCAGCAGCTGCTACAGTCTCGCATACAACACCCAAACGAGACCGTTGCAGTGTATACTGAGGAGATGAAGCGTCTCTTCCGGCGTGCCGACATGAACATGAAGGAAGAAGAGAAGGTGAAGTTGCTTATGCGAGGAGTTAAAGAGCAACTCTTTGCCGGCCTCGTCCGCAACCCACCGAAAACCGTCGCGGAATTCGTAGAAGAGGCATCCACAATGGAAAACACCCTTGACGCCCGAGCCCGCCAATATGACCGCCAGCAGCGCGTCTTCTCAGCAAACTGCCTGGACACCGTTAACAACGATAACTTGCGGGAGGTTAACCGTCAAGTTGTGCGAGACGAGCTCCAACGATTGCTGCCAACGGGAACGCAGCCGCAACTTTCATCGCTCACTGACGTCATCCGGGACGAGGTTCAACAAGCCTTGGGTGTGACGCCGACACCCACGCAGCCACTGCAGCCCCCAGCCATGACTTACGCCGCAGCTGTGCGCCGCCCTGCCCCTCGACGCCAGGACCCAAGCCCCTATCGCCCTCAGCCAGCTGCGTTGGACCGCCGCCCACTCGCCCCAACCCGCCCGTCCTACGAGCGACGCGCGCAGCCGAGGAAATGCGACGAGTGTAGAACTCCCGACCAGCGCCGCCCACTATGCTTCCACTGTGGCGAAGCCGGTCACGTCCTCCGGCACTGCCCATACAGACGACTGGGCATCCGAGGGTTCTCTTACGACGCTCCACGACCCCGACCCGGGCAGCGACCAGCCGAAATCGAGGAGTTTTTGCGCCGGGAAGAATGCTCACCGCCCAGCCGCCTATTACGTTCCCCGTCGCCTTCGTCTCCGCGCTTTGTATCTCCTAGCCGAGGCTACACAGTGCGTGGACGCTCCCCCAGCCCCCGAAGGTTAAACTGAATAAAGCAGCCTCTGGAGGTGAGGTTGCTTCCGAGCGCAAGCACAAAGATCCTCCATCGACGAAAACCCAAGTCCATGCCTCAACTACGACGACAACACCGACGACAACACCGACGACAACACCGACGACAACACCGACGACAACACCGACGACAACACCGACGACAACACCGACGACAACACCGACGACAACAACTCCGACAACAACGACGACAGCACCGACAACGACGACGACGACAACGCGGCCAGACTTGAAACTTTTACCGCTGCCCAGTGAAGTAACGTCGGAGTACGCCCACCGCAGCCTTACTACTCGACGAAGCCGAGATCGGACACCGAAGACAACGTACAATACGAGAACGCGAACAAGTGACCTTGAAGTTACGGTCGACGGTCACGCGGTTACTGCCTTGGTCGACACTGGAGCTGACTACTCTGTCATGAGTGGCCCACTCGCTGTCCGACTCAGGAAGGTAACAACAACTTGGGATGGCCCGCTGATCCGCACCGCAGGTGGCAACCTGATTACGCCGTCAGGACGCTGCATCGCGAGAGTTAATGTAAACGGGAGAACCTATGCGACAACCTTTCTGATCCTACAGCAGTGCTCGCGAGACGTGATTTTGGGGATGGACTTCCTGAATGAACATCGAGCGATCATCGACCTTTGATCTAAGACAATCAAGCTTTCCGCGGACAAAGCCATACCTGTTGCGACGAGCGCAACTCATCACGTTGCCTTAAACGTCCTCGACGAATCATTGAGCGTGCCGCCCCGATCAAGTGCCCTCGCCTGCATAGGTACTGGAGACATCGAAAATGCCGAAGCCGTCATCGAGGGGAACACCCAGTTACTCCTGGATCGAGAATTGGGCGTCGCAAGGGGAGTCGCCGAAATCCGACATGGCCAAGCCCAGGTGTTGCTAACCAACTTCACCGAAGAATACCGGCATCTAAACAAGGTACAACGATCGCTTTCCTCGACGAGCTGGCAGACATCAGAGACCTATTTGCCCTACCCGACCAACCCGTGGAACCATCTGACCAAGGCCATCAACCAACGTTTGATATCAACCGAGCATTACCACGGAGCAGACAAGAACAAATACGCAGTCTTCTACAAAGGTACACCGATTGCTTCTCATCAGCATCGAATGTGCGACGAACCCGGCTTGCCAAGCACCGCATTGTCACAGACGAACACGCACGACCACTGCGACAGAGCCCCTACCGCGTATCGCCGTTAGAACGCCAAGCTATCCGCAAGCAAGTTGAGGAAATGCTTCGTGACGACGTCATCCAGCCATCGAGGAGCCCCTGGGCAGCACCGGTCGTCCTAGTGAAAAAGAAAGACGGCACCCTTCGCTTTTGCGTCGACTACCGCCGCCTGAACAACATTACAAAGAAGGATGTCTACCCCCTCCCCCGCATCGACGATACACTGGACCGGCTGTGCAACGCTAAGTACTTCTCATCGATGGACCTGAAGAGCGGCTACTGGCAAATTGAAGTCGACGAAAGAGATCGCGAGAAGACTGCGTTCATCACGCCAGACGGACTCTTCGAGTTCAAGGTGATGCCATTCGGCCTCTGCTCTGCCCCAGCGACGTTCCAGCGAGTAATGGATACGGTGCTCGCAGGCTTGAAATGGCAGATTTGCCTAGTCTACTTAGATGACGTTGTTGTCTTCTCCTCATGCTTTGAAGACCACCTCAGAAGGCTTCGGATAGTGCTGGAAACGATCAAGTCTTCAGGCCTGACACTGAAACGAGAGAAGTGCCACTTCGCTTACGAGGAGCTGCTGTTCCTTGGTCACGTCGTAAGCAAGGATGGAGTTCGCCCAGACCCCAAGAAGACGGCTGCGATCGCAGAGTTTCCACAGCCTAATGACAAGAAGGCTATACGCAGATTCCTTGGATTATGCGCTTATTACCGGCGATTCGTCAAGAACTTTTCGCGCATCGCTGAACCTTTGACCCAACTTACCAAGGCTGACGTGCCTTTCAAATGGGAAAGGCCGCAAGAGGAAGCTTTCAACGAACTGAAGCGCCGCTTACAGTCCCCTCCTGTGCTCGGGCACTTTGATGAAAACGCCGAAACCGAAGTTCATACCGATGCAAGCAGTGTGGGCTTAGGAGCGGTCCTCGTTCAGAAAAATGGCAGACAGGAGAAGGTTATCGCGTACGCTAGCCGTTCACTGTCGAAAGCCGAGGCCAACTACTCGACCACCGAGAAAGAATGTCTCGCCATTATTTGGGCCACGTCGAAATTTCGCCCCTACCTGTACGGACGACCATTCAGTGTTGTGAGCGATCACCATGCTCTGTGTTGGCTAGCCAATTTGAAAGATCCCTCCGGCCGCCTTGCTCGTTGGAGCCTGCGCCTTCAAGAATTCGACATAACTGTAGTCTACAAATCTGGCCGCAAGCATTCCGACGTAGACTGCTTGTCGCGAGCCCCCGTCGACGCAGCACCGGAAGAAGAAGACGACGACGCTTTCATAGGACCGGTAAGCGCGAGCAGTTTCGCGCAGCAGCAGCGCTCGGATCCTGAGTTGCAAAGCCTGGTTGATTATCTGCAACGCAAGACCGCATCGCCTCCCCGAGGGTTCAAGCGCCAACTGTCGTCCTTCGTCCTTCACAATAATGTCCTTCTGAAGAAGAACTTCGCGCCCAACAGGACAGTGCATCTTCTTGTCGTGCCCAAAAATCTCAGGCAAGAAATTATGCAGGCATGTCATGATGAGCCGACTGCAGGGCATCTCGGGATTGCTCGCACGTTGCACCGCATCCAGGAGAAGTACTATTGGCCGCGGCTAGCTACCGACGTTTCGCATTACGTGAAAACATGCCGTGAGTGTCAACGACGCAAAACGCCTCCGACTAGACCAGCCGGACTCCTGAACCCCATACCACCGCCAACTAAGCCCTTTCAGCAAATCGGGATGGACCTACTCGGCCCCTTTCCTACTTCATCATCAGGTAACAAGTGGATCATCGTGGCCACCGACTACATGACCCGCTACGCCGAAGCAAAAGAGTTGCCTAGTGGTACCGCAACAGAAGTTGCAAAATTTTTTGTCGAACAAATTCTCCTCCGACACGGCGCACCCGAAGTACTCATCACAGACAGAGGAACAGCATTTACAGCGGAACTGACGCAAGCCATTTTAAAGTACAGCCAGACAAGTCATCGGAGGACAACTGCCTATCATCCGCAAACCAACGGACTCACAGAGCGTCTGAACAAGACCATCGCAGACATGCTCTCCATGTTCATCGACGCCGAACACAAGACGTGGGACTCTATTCTGCCCTACGTGATCTTCGCCTATAATACTGCCACCCAGGAGACAACCAGGTTTACTCCATTCCAGCTGGTATACGGCAGGAAGCCCACAACAACACTCGACGCAATGCTCCCGCACGTTTCCGACGAAGACAACCTCGACGTCGCCGCCTACCTTCATCGCGCCGAGGAAGCCCGAAGACTTGCACGGCTTCGCATTCAAGACCAGCAGCACACCGACGCCCGACGCTACAATCTGCGCCGACGAGACAGGCATTACAAGCCAGGTGATCGGGTTTGGATATGGACGCCAGTTCGCCGCCGCGGATTGAGCGAAAAGTTGCTGCGACGCTACTTTGGCCCGTACAGGGTTCTCCGTCGCATCGGTGACCTCGACTATGAAGTCATCCCCGACGGCACGACAGCATCTCAGCGACGCCGCCCACGCCCGGAAGTCGTACATGTCGTACGCCTGAAGCCATATTATGAACGCTGAAGGACTCGAAGTTTCATTCTCCGTGTTTATTTTCATTTTAAAGCATCGAGACGATGCTTCTTTGGAAGGGGGGTAATGCCA
The DNA here is from genome assembly GCF_055824585.1 of Amblyomma mixtum. Taxonomy (NCBI): domain Eukaryota; kingdom Metazoa; phylum Arthropoda; class Arachnida; order Ixodida; family Ixodidae; genus Amblyomma; species Amblyomma mixtum. Next base: position 151,969,111 of record NC_143021.1, on the reverse strand, counting down.
CGTATCATTGTAGTGTTTGTTCGTTCACGCTCAAGGCTGCAGGAAAGGGTTGTTATCACTTTTGTTCGTGGCGCGAGAAGCGACCAGAGTAATCTCGATTGATCGCAGCCATGAAGGGCTGCATCTAGGTTTTTCTAGATTACTGTAGATGATCTTGTCTTGTTATCTGGAAGTTTCCTTGCCGCCTTTAAATTGAGCGATGCCGCGAGCGGCGGACATTCGTAGTTCGACGACCGCCGAGCACGCCTGTTGCTTACGCCGCCGCCGAGTGATTCAGTTCTTTTGAAGGCGCGCAAGTCAGCCCAAATAAAGAGCTTCGTTTGCAAGTATTTCTGGTGTCTTCCTGACCGCTGGACTGCCGTCACTGCAACGTGACATCTACAACGTGACAACGTGACTATAGTGGCGTACATGGCTTTCTTTGTATATATATTCAGAAAAAGCATATCTCCTTTTGTAAGCAACGAATGCGATCCACTCTACTGTGCAGGTCCCGAGAACGTGCAGAGAGCGTGATAGTATACTGCTCTCATATGACCTTTCTACTAGCATGATCAGCTAAAAGCACTGAGCTGCAGCAACAACAGAGGTTTCGTAAGCATGAGTGGCTGGGCTCATGGTGCATCGTTATCCACATGAAACAGCTAAATGGCCAGGAGTTATGTCAAGAAATATCGAGAAACATTACAGAACGGTTACTATTCCGAAACACTAGATTCAAGGACAGCTGCTTGGGGTGGGTGAAATAATGATGTTTATTCTTTATTATGTCTTGTGTTTCTCTTTGGGATAGCCTTATTAAGTTATTGTGCTGGCTGTCCTTACGTCATTATGTCTCGACCGCTCTGTGCAGTGCGCTGCGTGGCTCTTTTCAGTAACGTGATGCATGATAGCAAAGCCTGCGGAGAGACCCGTGTGGCGCTTTGAAATTACACAGCCTACAATCTCTGCTCTCAGGTTGCAGCCATGTGGGAGCGCTGTGCTTCGAACATTTCAGCCACCATCACTCCTTTATATTGCTCGAAAAGAGTGCCGCCTATTGCTATCCATAAATAGTAACGCCTTCTAACATGTGCAATCCCATCACATTTCTAGAAGACATATAAATTCGACAGAAAAGGGTCACAGTGCTATCGCTGGGTTCTTCCTGAGCAGCTGTAGAGCGTGCAATAGAGCTGACTAGTCTCGTAATAGTGACTTCTTGGATTCAGGTGGCTCGTTATTTGGACGCTTCATAGCTCTTCGATGGTATGAAGAATACAATCAACATCTTTTTAGCTTCAACAATGCGTTACTCATGGAAACGAAAAATACCGGACGCAAACACCGTACACACAAACAGGGCGCAAACTATCAACTGACTTTAATGCGCAGGAAACTCATTTTATATGAACGTTTTAAAAAGATCAAAGAACATTCAAGCATGGTGGCGTCAGGGGGCTGAGTAGCTTCTTTTCGTCTGTGGCAGATGGGCATCGTGGTGGTTCTGTTTTTTTTATTTCCATAAGCAGTCTACATCTCTCTTCGTCAGCGTGACTGACGGGTCACTTACGCATGTGTCTTCATTTCTGAAATCGTTGAAAAGGTTTCAAACAGCTCCCTTTTTATCATTTCCTGCGACCGAAGGATGGCAGCAGTGTTGTCAACGAATGGCTTGCACTTGTCGCATCTAGAGCAGTGAGTCGCAAGGTTGCCTGGAGCTGTTAACAAGCCGCATAATTTGCGGTGTCCACGGAGCCGTTCATTCAAGCACTGTCCCATCTGGCTGACGTATGCTCGGCGACATGACCGCGTAATTTCATCATCAGCCTGACTATGCGCACTCCAGGCAATACCTCTCGCGTGTCTCTCCAATAATCCCTGTTCCTATCTTGCTGCGGCCGCCGTTTCCCCGCAAACTTGCTCATCTCATCCGCCCTCCTAACTTCCTGCCACCCCTTCCTACAGCTGCCTTTTCTTGGAATCAACTCCATTACCCTTAAGGACCAGCCGTATCTTCCCCTCGCATTACATGCTATTATTTTCCTTTCCATGGCTCGCTGTGCTGTCCTTGACTTAAAGTCAACCCTTTTCGTTAGCTTCCACGGTTCCACGCTCTAGGTAAGTACCGGTAAGATAAATCTCTTCTCTAATTTACTATTGCGGAATATTGGTAAACGGGCATTGATGATCTGCGAGAATCTGCCATATGCACTCTACCCCATTCTTACTGTTCCTGTTATTTTCCTATCATGATCCGGATCAACGGTCACTACCTACCCAAAGTAGGCGTATTCGTTTGCCACTTCCAGCACTCGGATACGAATTGTGAACTGCTGTTTTCTTGCGAGAGTATTGAACATTAATTTGGTTTTCTGATTGTAAATGTTTATAACATCCATTTTGCTTTGGCTAATTCATTCTTCTTGCTTTGCACTTCATCCGCTGAGTGACTCAACAAGGCAATGCCATCAGCTAAGCGCAGATTACTCAGGTATTCTCCATTAAATCTTATCCTCAACAGCTGCCAATCCAGGCCTCTGAATATCTCCTGTACACATACGCTAAACAGCATTGACGAGGTCGCGTCGCCCTGCCTGACATTATTCCGTATATTAATTTTATTTCTGAAATTATGCAGGACTATGGTAGCTCTACAGTTATAGGTATGTTCCAGTATGCTCACATTAGTCTTTTCTACACCCTAGCTCCGCAATGCCTGCACGACTACTGAACTTTCCACTGAGTAAAATGTGTTCTCGAAATGAACGAATGCTGCATATAGGGGTTGGTTATGCTCTGCACATTTTTCTATCACCTGATTAATAGCGTAAACAGAGTCTATTTTCTAGTACTTTTTACGAAAGCCTGCGTGATGAGTCGGTCGAATGAAGTCTAGGGTTGTCCTGATTCTATTACTGATTACGTTAGCAAACACCTTCTAGGCGACGTACACTAAGCTGATCAGTCTTCAGTTTTAAAGTCGTTGACGTGTCAGTTTTTATAAATTAAGATAATATTAGCGTTCTTCGAGGCTTCTGGTATCCTTAAGGTCATAAGGGATTGCGTATGCAGGGTGGCTAATTTTTTAAGCACAGTCACCTCTCCATCCTTCAACAGATATGACGCTATCTGATCTTCACCGGCTGTTTTCCTCCTTTCCTTTGCATTGCTACTGAGGCTTTCTTTATGTCTTCTTTCGTTACTGGCGTGATGTCCCATTGCTGTGCGCTACTACTTCTGTCATTAACATTCTGATTACATTGGCTACTATACACATTTGGGTAGAACTATTCGGTGACTTTAACGATCTATACATAATGCCGATGACATTGTCCTGTTTGTCTCTTAACGCATACATCTGGCTTTTACCTATGCCTCGCCTCCTCTTCACCGCTTATAGGCTACCAACGTCTTTTAGAGCATGCTGGATGCCCTCCATATTAACTTACTTATGTCGGCTACCTTGCACTTGTTTCCTAATTTTGAAAGCTCTGCTAGTTCTATTCCGCCAATTGGGTTAAACGCTTTCCTGCTTTGGCTTTTCGCTGTCAGATTTTTAGTCTTCTGAGATATCTTGATAGGTAACGTTGTGAAGACATTTTACTGCCTAATTCTACTGCGCACTCCGTAGTGATAGTTGTCACGTTATCGTTCAATGTGTGAACATTCAGATAGTCTTCCTCAGTTAAAGCCGAATATTTGTTGTGCAGTGATATCCTGAATTCCTCTATTCTCCTTCTTATCGCTGTCTCCTCAATGGCCTTCTGCTTCACTAGTTTCGTCCATTTCCTCTTTATTTCTAAGTTAATTCCAGACCTTACCGTTCTGTCGAGGCTATAACGTACCTTTCCGAGGACCTCCACATCCTTCACGATGGCAGGGCGAGCTCTTAGTATGAAGTCTATTTTATTCATCTTCTCAGCACTGGGACTCCTCTTCCATGTCTACATTCTGTTCTTTCTTTGCGGAAGAGGGCGTCATGAGCCGTAATTGATTTCTCCATGCGAACTCTCCCAATAGGTATTCGCTGCTAGTCCCAGAGCCTATGCCGTAGTCACCTACCGCCTTGTCTCCGGCCTGCTTCTTGCCTGCCTTCGCGTTCAAGTCGGCCATCAGTACAGTGTACTGTGATTTTACTTTCCTCATTGCCGATTTCCCTACATCATAGAAGCGTTCAAAGCTCTGGCCATCACGGATAGATGTAGGTGCCTAGGTGTGCACTCACTGCTTGTAGCTATTACTAAGCTTAATTACTATAGTTGCCAGACTCTGGCTAATACTACAAAACTCCTTTACGTTGCCAGCTATATCCTCATTGATGAGTAATCCCACGCATTAGTTCTCGTCTGTCCGCTACTCCAGAATACCACTATACGTGCACGTCCTTTAGTACTGTATACGCCTCATCTGTATACTCTCACTCTAACTATCTGTATACTCACTAGCCTGAGAACATCCTATTTAATACCCGCTAGTACCTCGAACAGCACTGCTAAGCTAACCTCACAGGATACGGCTCTAGTACTAAACGTTGCCACGTTTAGTTTCCAGTGAAGGCCTGTCCGTAGCCAGGGATTCTTAGCAGCCCCTACTGCGTCAAAGGTGTGACCCCCGCCTTATTGAGTGGCTCCGCAGCCGCTCGTGACCGGAGCCGATGGCTACATGGTCTATTCGTAGAAAGTTATTGCGAAGTACTTTTCCAGGGTGACCGAATCTTGCTCGGATGAGGGAGTGCATTTTCAGTTCTGGTAACCGAGGTCACGTCACGCCCCAGCCGTTCTTGCGCAATTCCATGGACACGCAAAGATATTTTTTAGTTTAATGAAGAATTGCGCGGCACCGGGTTTCGAACCCCGGTCCTCTTGCATGCGAGGCAGAGGACCACCAGACAATTCCTTCAGTACAAGTCTATCGCAGTGCAACACAGGACTTATACTATAAAGAATTGGTTGTTTGCCTAAGGCGCCATGACAACAGCCTTCTCTAGATCACTGCAGTATATTCCAAAAGAACACATCACAGTAGAGAACAAGACGAGCAAAAGCGAGATCGCTCTGAACTGAATACAAAAACGGATATTGTTCGATCGAGGCGCAAACATTTCCACGAACGGCTCTGTGCAAATCGCCCCGTGTCAATACAGGGCTTTATACTAGGCTGGTTATTGGGAAGGACAGTTATGCACTATGTCCCATAGTAAAGGATTTCATTGTATTATCGTTTCGTAGAAACCCTTAACTATTTCAGGGGAACGAACACTGTGATGTCATTACACGAAAAAAACTAGGGCGACAAGGACATGTATATTTTTGTTTAACACGGAATAATTTTAGAGATCACAATATTAATGCGCTTATTTTGTTCTGTCAGTTAACGATATCGATGTCGCAACTTATTATAATATACGTGAATAAAAGGGCTAACACAAGGTACGGGGAGCAGTCAGTAGATTACCAGCTACTATAACTATCAAACATCTTTCTAGAAATAGTTTCTATCGCTATAGAATGTAAAAGAGTGGACCAGAGAAAACTCACCGGCGTTTACAGGTCAAAAATGCCAATCACGTCTCAAAGAAGCAACTTATGAACCATACAAACGTCCCAAATATTGGGTTAAAGCGCTGAATGTAAATCCTGGTACAAGAATCGAGCGTAGGTTAAATGACTTAGTACGCGCTATTTACAAAAAGGCTTACTGCGTTTTCGGCGCTTCCTGAAACGCAGATGCATTTGAGCCGCCCTTATGTCCATGCAACACTAGCTTATTCAGCTGGAATAGTTCTTCAACTATTAAAACCATAGAGCAGAACTCATGTTATAATTCATCTGCTCAATGAAAACTAAATCAATTTGCTGAATCAACCCAAAAATATGAATACTTGGTTTATCCAAGCAGAAATGTGCAATGTGGTTGGCATTCGGAACGATTTACCGAATGAGATTTTCTTTGATAACCGAAAGTAGTAGAATACTAATAGTTATAGCATGCAATTTCTTGTCTGAATTATCATCTTCGCCTCAATTCATTTTCATTACATTTTCCAGATTATGTGAAACACTGCAATTGTAGATTCGGTGGTGTCATTGGACTTTGTCTCTGCGGTGTCGTAAGTTTCTTGTGTATTCTCGCCGGGGCGGGGGACGGGGCTGGGTGAACGGCGAGGTCGGTTCCAGCCTGGCAAGCTGGGGAACATCCCAGGCAGCGTGGAGTAGGAGCACGCGGCAGACGACCAGGGCAGGCGCAATACGCCGAATCTCCGGAACCAGGACGATGAGGTACCCCGCAACTCACAAGAAATTATACTTTACGGCAAGTCACGATGAGCTCACGTTCCACGGGACACTCGCTATAACTTCGGCCGTACTACCTGCGCCCCTGTTCACAAGGGTGGCGCTGGTGAACAGAGTCAAGGTTATGTTGTACTGAACATAAGTACCCCCGAAAACAGAAAATTAAATTGCCGCCGCAGATTGGGCTGTTGCAGAGGCCGCCAACATGCTGACTAGGACATAATAAATTTTGTCTCCGTCGAACTAAAACAAAGCGGAAAGTTATATTCTTCAGCCCAGTCAGCTCATTAGAAAACACAAAACTGAATTTTTGCTTTGGCAGCTACAAAACCTGCGGCGCCACACCTTGTTTTGCAATCCTTCTCTGACCTCCTACCCGTCATCGCGGTTAGACGCCAACACTATATATATTAAAGACCAGGAGCTCAATAATCACGTAATTTTATTCAACTTAAGCAGCGACTTACGCGAACTCTTAGATACAGAAGGTGAGTTTTTTAAAACCCCCAATATTTATTAGTCACCACCATTTTTTTCTGCCCGGCTTATAAATCTTCTCACAGTCATCAAAATAGATACGTTTCTGTGGCGAGGTTGTGCTGTTGAAAAAGGTCATACATTCCTTGTTTGGGCCCGTAATTATCGAAGAATTTCGAACTCGCACGTCGTACCATCCAGGGCCTACAAAAAATGAAAGCATCCACAGATCTGAATTATAGTTTTCGCGAGTCAAATTTGCGAATATGGCTTAGAACTGAAGTTCACTGATCACACGGGATTAATGACGGGATACTTTTCTTGCGTTATGTAAGCCCCAACGCAAAAATTCGAATTAGTTATTGTGAAGCATCATAGCTGACTTATAAACATGGCATCGGGGCCGGGCAACGTATTTCTTCGTCGGGCGTTTGGTTTTTAGAAAGAAAATTGGGGACTTGGCAATCCAATGAACTCCTTGAGTGCCAAGGTCGGAGCCCCAGGAGCTCCGCACCGGCTAGCATTGGCTTGCCGTAGCGGAACAAGCCCTGTGTCATTACTCGGACATAGCGTTGATCACCTTCGCAAAATCAAGGGGGGGTCCGTTAGACTGCCTACTCCCCTCATCGCAGTACCATGCGTGCGACTGTACACATATGCGTGCGATTGTACACAAACACACGCGCGCACACGCGCGCGCGTTTGTGTGTGCGCGCGCGTGTGTTTGTGGAGTCTGCGCGTTGGTGCGCCGAAAAACACTGCTGCCAGCAGTTACAAAGTATGCCCCACAAGTTTTCTTCATCTTAATGCAGAACGAGTGCCGTACAAAAAATGCTTTTAGAACCCGTTCTTTGGAAACACTTCAACACACAGATTAGAAAAGGCGGCGAAGATGGCGCTGAGCTTGCAGAAATTTCTAGGTTTGACTCTGAAGACTAAGTTGTAGCCAAAATCGTCCAATATTTATCTTAATCTGGACAAAAGCACTTTCCGATTTTATTTTTTCGAGCCGCATTTGACAAAATGCTCATGAAAATAGACAGCGCTTTCCCGAAGGCTTAAGACCACTCGGCCACCGCTTCAACGTCTCGCTCGAGGTGTTTTGAATTGGTATGAAGCGCATCTGAAATAGGTTTGCGCTTAATGGACGCAGGCGAAGAAAGGACATAGACTACAGGAGAGGGAATAAACTTCTAACTCTACTGAGAAAAGAAAAAAGCCCATCTTTGATGACAGGTAAAAAAGCTGGCGGCGGGCGTATGAAAAAGCAAATCAGCATAAAAGGATGTCAAGGGTACCTATGTGGGCTAAACTGTCCAGCAACAAAACGAGTTCAAATGAGTTTCACCGGGGCGAAGATAAAAATACAAAAATAAAACGCTCGGGCACAAAACGGGCTTCTCACGCTCGGGCTCCTCATGCTGTGCAAAATGCAGAACGATGCTAGCAAACAACGAAGAAGAAGTAGAACCTATGGAAAACTTAGTATGAGTGTAAAAAGTAATATAATATATATATACTCTTTTTTCAAAGATTTTCACTTCTTCATTGCTTCAGATTTAAAATGCACTTGACATTCTTTATATTCTTTTTGAAAGCATTCCAAACATTGTGCTGTCAAGGTCCCGTAGATAAAAGAAAATAGTGGTAGTTACACTTAGCGGCGGCTTATGTACGCAACTGAACGAATTTATTATAAAGGGTGTTTCGCCCAAGATTTTACACAATTTTTAGAAATAGGTTTTTTGAATTAGAAGTGCGCTTTTTGTGAATAGCACTGTCAGCGGTGTAATACTTCAGAATACAGCAAAGACGTGCTAACACAGGCTGGTTAACTAAGATAAAACGGTTAACTTTAACTGTTACTGATAGTCTATTTATTGAGAGGCTGTAGCCCACCTTAAATAATATGCATACAAGCTTTTAGAATTTTGATAATGCGGTTACCCTCGGCACGCTTGGCCGACACTTTTTGGCTACGTCGGCAAAGCCTCTCGAAAGCGCATGTATTTTGGCACGATGTGGCCAAATTTCTTTGGCTGCTGCGCGGAGGGCGTTCGCGTTATCCAAACTTTAAAAACTGATTTGGATATTAATTATCGTAGGCAACACACCTCTTAGTAATTAAGGAGCCAATAGCAATAATTAAAAAGGTTGCTGTTTAACATTACTATGCCAACCTGATAGCTAGCACGTCTTAGCTGTATTTTGATGTACTAGACCATGACAATGCTATGCCGAAAAAAGCACTGCTCTAATTTTAAAGGTCCATTTTAAAAAATGTAAAATTTTAGGTGAAGCATAATGTATGCATTTCTGAATTCCAGCTGGCTGCAAACACAGGACAAACAGTCATAAAATCGTCTACATACTCTCACTTCCTCAAGATTCAACCTCTAAATACGTAGAAACACCTATGCCTAGTTTGTAAATTTAATTCCAGAGTTGTGCATTTCTTTATCGCAAGGTTCAGATACCTGATGCGTAACTTTTCAATCCTAGTATGGCTAGAAGCACCAAATACACTTTGTGTGCGTGCGTGCGTGTGCGTGTGCGTGTGTGTGTGTGTGTGTGCGTGAGTGTGTGTGTGTGTGTGTGCGTGGGTGGGTGGGTGGGGGGTGGGTGCGTGCGTGCGTGCGTGTGTGTGTGTGTGTGCGTGTGTGTGTGGGTGCGTGCGTGCGTGCGTGTGTGTGTGCGTGTGTGTGTGTGTGTGTGTGTGCGTGCGTGTGTGTGTGAGTGTGTGTGTGTGTGGGGGGGTGGGGGGTGTGTGCGCGTGTGTGCATGTGCGTACGTGCGTGCGTTTAATAGATGAAAGTGTTGGAAAAAAATCGTGTAAACGTGAAAATGTGTGGCAGTAGGTAGTCGTAGATATTCAATACCTGTTTTTTTCGTCCTTTCAGAATGTTTACAATCGTGTCATTAGCGAGCTTCCGGAAATGATCAAGGCACAGAGTAAAAGAAATGTACTCACCGCCGTTCTTTTCCTTTATGAAGAATACAGCGCATGAGTAGTTTTTAGCCTGGAATACCAGCTTCTCGAATACAAATGTAGCGCCTGGGCACGCAGAAGAAGAAAAAACCACAAAAGCACTTGTTTTTCGGAGATCATCAGACACGACGAGTTTTTTTTTAGTAAAAAAAGGAGCAGGCACAGCTCAACGTAGTAATAGTGATACCGGTGTTTTTAGTCGAGTTTTATTTTGACCGTGTGTAATAAATTGTGCCTTTTTTACTTTCTTAAAAGAAATGTTGTGAATAGTCAGGGGCGTAGCGAATCATTGTTGAATAGCTTAAAGCTTTGTCGCATCTGAATCGCACCCGCCATTTCACCTGAGCGTTGCGTTTGGGGTGAACTGTAGTGCAGTTTGTATTAGTGGCTTAAAATCTCCCTTTACTCTCGTAACTTTCCCTTGGAAAAGAGCGAGTCAGACACAAACTGCTGTACGGAGGTGAAATAGCTGTCAATAGCGCTTCTAGCCTGCGGCGTAACAAACGCACAAAACGTATTAATATGTATGAACCCGGTATTTGTTCGTTTATTGAGAAACCCCTGTGTGTGCTGCCAGAACTGGAATGGAGCTCCCAAACGATTACTGCTTTGGGGTTGGCTACAACCACTGGGCATAGCTCCCCACCCCTGGACGGACGATTGGTAAACGCATTATAGAACTATCGGGGGTGTAATTTTTGCTCTGCGGCTTGTTTTGTGCACGTCCCGTTGGCCACAGTAAGAAATCGTGCTTCATTTCTTCTCTACTGGGTGCCAACTACGTTTCGTGCAAGTTGCTTGCGTTTCCGTAAGAAAAACACGGCCAATATTGTAACTCCTTTCTTTTAATGTGAACGCTTTGCAAGACCGAGTGTGAGAAAAGCCGGCTGCGTGTGCGTAATTGCAGATGGGACAAAAGTCCCAGCGATGGCTTGAAAAAAAGGCAGACGCCATCTAGGGGCCGTATGACGCACATAGCAAACCGAGGACTGCACTTCACGCAAACATATACGTGTTGTCCGGCTGTATATACCTCGACTGGCCGACCTCACTATGGCGCCAGTTTTCCCGACACTCCTACCACAATTTTGACGAAGCCGTATGTCGAAGAGCGTTACGGGTGTTGTCATGATTTCTCGTTGCATACAGCTTACATGTGCTTGTCAAGTTGGAAGCTCGCTTGCGACATGGATTCCAACCGACGACATATGCGCCTTCAATGCATGGCCTTGCAGACTTTGGTATCAAAATTTTAACGCTACTGTTTGAAGTACAGGGCTCCTGGTGCTGTCAAACGCGAGCGTGTGTGTGTGTGCGTGGGGGGGGGGGGGGGGGGGGAAGGCGGTGCGAGAGGGTCAGTGCGCTTAGAAACAAGTTTGGCTTAAGGTTTATGGGGCCTTAACGTCCCAAAGCGACTCACGCTATGAGAGACGCCGTAGTGAAGGGCTCCGGAATATTCGACCACCTGGGGTTCTTTAACGCGCACTGATATCCAACAGTACACGGGCGTCTAGAATTTCGCCTACATCGAAATTCTACCCCGGCCGCTATCGAACCAGCGTCTTTCGGGCCAGCACACGAGCGCCGTAACCACTGAGCCACGGCGGCGGGGCATAGGAGTAAAAAAGGTTGTAAATGTCCCCTAGCGCAATTCTATTTAGGGGCAGGCTGTGTTGCGCATGCTCTGGGGTAGATATCCGTCATTACATATCCGTCATTTGTAAAATAAATAAAATACTTAAGAAATAAATTTTCTTTTTAAAGAGTTACGAAGATTTTAACCGAAGTCTAAATCTCTTGTATTTGTAAATTCATGAACTTGGATGCCGCCGTAATGACTTCTTCTATGCTAACTTTTATCAAGCTCTTTTAATTTACAGTTTGAATACGCCTCCACCACCAATAGCAAGAATTATGTATATTCAGTCATCTAACTCTTCTCCAGAACTTGGGTAGTTAAATTTGCCCCTAAAAGGGAGTGCACTACAGGATAGCTTAGTTGTTTTTTGCGGCCACATTGACTTTTAATAATTAAGAGTCTGTGCATACCCTCAGTCCGCACGCTCAAAGTAAGATTGATGATGTTTCTTACAGACAATTTTCCATGGTTGGAAAATTAATTGTTATCTAAAATTGGGCTTCAAGGAAATAATCGCGAGTGCCATGGGAATCGTGTGAGGTACCAAGAAAGTGAATTTTTTTTTTCGCCGTATTCTTTAAAACGATCATGCACTTGCTTTATTTTCGGATAAGAGATCGATGAGGCTGCGTAGTTTAGTTTGTCTTGTTAACATTACTCTCACTAAGAAGCGCACTTCTATGTGGCGCCCTTTTTTATGCTTTTTTGTGTAGCGTTGTTACGCTCGGCATTGTGCTGAGCGCAAATGCAAAACTGTGGCGCGTGATGCGTTTCTCGCGGCGTCACTGGTTCATCAATGTGCCAATTGCTGCGTCAGTCACTTTACTGGATTCTTAGAGGCCCAAATCTTCCGTTCGACCATCAATATGACATCCCAAGCGCTGCTAATTTTTTCCTGTTCCCTTAGTAAGAATGGTGACCTATGCAACAATATCGATCAACCTCATACTAAATACAGTAGTGCCTAGCTTACCTGTTCGAAATATAAAATTTGTGTTCGGGGTAGGAATTGATGTGAACCATTTTTCAAAATTTCTTCATTGGTACTCAACTAATTTCAAACAGAAAAATGTTGAACGTGGATTTTTAACAAGTCTTTCTTTAACAAGCACCGTGTGGTGGTGATTACAGCCACCTTTTGATGCGGGTCGCCTCTGCTTAAAATATCTCGTGAAAGTGCAGGAAAAAACAAAAGGCGCTACAAAAAGTACGTACAGAGGGCAAAACACATGCCTAGAACAACCAAACTGTGCGTTCCGGAGCTCTCAAAGCCGCTGCAACCAAGAAGGCAAAAAATTACGATAAAATTCTATGAGTTTAACAGCCCATGTTTACATCCAGGCCATTTTTAACCAAATCTAATCGCTAGTTATCGCGTGTTACGCCAGAAACACGCTCAGAGCGTGTTCTAGACATGCGTTTTGCCCTCTGTACATGATTCTAGGTCTTTGGTCATCAATAAAAATGCGGAGAGGAACCAATATTGAAAATAGCCTAAAAAAGAATTATTTTTTGGCACGCTGTTCAGGAATTCTGCCAAAGTGGAAGGTTTTTTATAGTCGGTAATATAGAATTTTTGGTAACCCGAGGGAGCATAACTCATCAAGACACCTTAATGGTGGGAAACACCTTTTAGGTTTTAGACTAAAGTATTAAGTACTTTTTTGTTTTGAGGTATAATTATGCAGCAGAAGTGAAACAAACACTTAGGATGCCATGTACACGATGCCAAGGCGCGATCTTGTGTTTTAATGATTGGATAGGCACTTGATGAGATTTATTAGACTAGTAGAAAGTGTGCGGCATGGTTTATCATCATGCATTAGTAGGACGGTCTTGAGGGCTTGTTGGTTCATGTTTTGTTTTTTTATATCTGCCTCCCGTATCATCAGAAAGTGTTGTGTCCCCTTATTGCTTTTGTGTGTGTGCGCCCCCGCGTCCCCCTCCTAACGACAGTTCGCATCCTCCTCCTAACGACCACTCAATCCTCCTCCTAACGACCGCTTGCCCCTCGTCGCACGCTGTCGCCGGATGCCCCCCCACGGTGCGCCCCCGCACCCTCCTCCTGTTCTGGGAAGCCACTCCCTCCCGTGGACGCTTCTCCACTCCCTCCTTTCTTCGGGCGGCCAGTTCGGCTGCTGCCTCGGTCGACGCTGGTCGCACCCTCTTCAGCTTTAAATAAACGAAGTCTTAAAGTACCGTGTGCGTCTTCGCTGCATTCAACACAGCGACCGGACACGACAGTGGCGACGAGAAAGTGGATTCGACCCGCGCTACGCAACGCTATTGACAAGCCATGGCTACGCGAGGGTTTCCCAATCAGATACCAGAATTCAACGGCTCATCGTGGTCATCGTGGGTTGGACGCCTTCAGTTCTACTTTGAAGCTAACAACATCACAGACCCAGCCTTGAAGAGGGCCAACCTGCTGACGCTGTGCGGGGAGCAGACCTACGATACTGTCTGCGCCCTTATTCAGCCAAGCACACCAGCGGCAGTGTCTTACGACGACATCGTAAAAGCGCTGCAAAAGCACTACGACCCAAGGCCATCCGAGGTCTACAGCCGGGCTCGCTTCCAACGACGAGATCAACTGGGAGGAGAAACTGTGAGCGCCTACGTAGCCGCGCTCAAGAAGCTCGCTGCCGACTGCAATTTTGGAACGCTGTCGACAACAGCTACCGGGCAGGAGGGAGACGCAGCTTCTTCTGCTAACACCACCATGCTTCCCTTGGACGTGATGTTACGCGACAGATTTGTGTGCGGACTGAGTGACGAGTCACTGCAGCAGCGCCTGTTCGCTGAGAAGGACCTCACATTCAGCAAAGCTTACGACATCGCCGTTCGAGCGGAGAGCGCCGGTCACCAGCAGAGAGGGATTCGCCGGAACACCGAGCCGGTACACCAGACAAGCAACCAGGTGCGCAAGCCTTCTGTTGTTGTAAAATCGGTCAAAAAGGCACAACTCTGCTGGCGGTGTGACAACCAACACAACCCCCAGGGATGTCGATTCCAGTCAGCCACGTGTAATTTTTGCCACAAGCGAGGGCATATCGAAAGAGCATGCATTACGAAACGGAGACTTGCCAAGATAAAGTCACCTTCCCAGCCTAATCACAGCGTCAACGCCTCAGAGAATACGCCGCTATCTGATCTCCATGGAACAACATCAGCAACACCATCTGTGTTGTACGACCTGAACACCATGAATCTCGGCACGCGACCGAAGATTTTTACAGAAGTAAGCGTACATCACCAGCTGATTAAGTTCGAGGTGGACTCCGGCGCAGCCTGTACTCTGATCAGTGAGGACACGTTCCGAACTTCATGGCCATCTGACGCACCCGCCCTGCAACAAGACGACACGCACCTGCGAACGTGGTCAGGACAGAATCTGCCACTATTGGGCTCTGCCAACGTGCAGGTTAACTACAACGGCCAGACCCAAACGCTACCTCTGCTTGTTGTGAAGGGCACAGGATCAAGCCTTCTAGGGAGAAACTGGTTTTCTCCACTAGGCGTGATGATATGCGGCATACACCAGACGCCGAGCCAGAACATGGTTGAGCAACTCCAAGAGAAATACGAAAGAGTATTCTCGGAAGAGATTCCAGGAAACGAAGGGCCCCCGGTCACACTGGAGTTGTTGGACAACGCGCAACCCAAATTTCTGAAGGCCAGGCCGGTGCCGTTTGCTCTCCGAGATTCAGTTGAAAAAGAGTTGGACAAACTGGAGCAGCAAGGTGTCATCGAGCCGACGCAGCATTCCATCAAACTCTCAGCGTACGACTACGCTCTGGTCTACCGCAATGGGAGTAAACATCAAAACGCCGATGCGCTAAGCCGTCTGCCACTAGACGCAACTGTTGACGAACCATTTCCACCAGGAGACGTTCTGATGTTCGAAGCACTGCCAGAACCTCCGCTTACAGCAGGCACAGTTGCAGCATCTACGCAGAAGTGCGCAGCTCTCCGGCTAGTTTACACAGCTGTTCAACAAGGCAACGTGCATAAACTCAAAGGGGACAACTTCGACGCTTACCGCAGGCGAGCTACAGAGTTGAGCACCCATCGCGGTTGCATCATATTTGGGTCCCGAGTTGTGATGCCGAGAGAACTACGCGCACAAGCTATGTCTCTCATCCACGCCGGACATCGGGGCATCGTTGCAATGAAAAAGTGTGCCAGAAGCTACATGTGGTGGCCTGGCATTGACAACGACATCGAAACAGTGGTGCGAGAATGCAAGCCTTGCCAGAGCAGCCGGAGCGCCCCGCCGAAAGCTCCTGTCCCAGAATGGGAAAAGCCAGACACACCATGGCACACACTGCACATTGATTTTGCAGGACCAATTGAGGGCTGCACTTTCCTTGTGGTCGTAGACGCCTACACAAAGTGGCTTGAGATAAGGCAAATGGGACAGACGACTTCGGCAGCAGTCATTGACAACCTCCGATCACTATTTGCAACGTTCGGCCTGCCGCGCAAGGTAGTGTCGGACAACGGAACACCGTTTGTGTCTGCGGAGATCCTCAAGTTTTATCGCGACAACGGGATCTCATCAGTTACATCGGCCCCCTACCACCCAGCGACAAACGGACAAGCCGAGCGCTACGTAGCCGAGCTAAAACGCGCCCTTGAAAGAGATCAGACAGGCTCGCTGCAGCGCCGCCTTGCGCGCTTTCTCTTCAAGCAGCACACGACGGTTCAGAGCACAACAGGCGAGACCCCCTCGAAAATGATGTTCAAGCGTGAAATGCGAACCCAGCTCACAGCCATCCTCCCCGAGCCAAAGGCAGAGACGTTCCGGGAAGAAAAAGCAATTCCGCGCTGCGGCACGCTTAATGAGGGGCAGCGCGTCCTCGCCCGACAGTTTCTGAAAAAGCCACGCTGGGAGGAAGCTACAATTGTCAGACGCATAGGCCTGCGCTCTTGGCTCGTCAACATACATGGCACAGTAGCACGCCGACATCTCAACCAGCTGCGTAGATTTACGACGCCGTCTGAGAGCTGTCCGCCAGCGGAGAGGACACGACAGTCATCTTCCCACATAGCCTGGCACCTCTTCCCGGAAGAAGAGACTTCGCCCAGGACAGACCCAGGAGACACAGCGAACAACAGCCAGCCTACAAGTGTTTCTCCCCCGAGCGCACAAAGCCAGCGCGCCTCCACGCGTGAGCGCCGACCCCCTGCACGATACCAGGCAACTTTCCAAGGGGGAAGGAAGTGTTGTGTCCCCTTATTGCTTTTGTGTGTGTGCGCCCCCGCGTCCTCCTCCTAACGACAGTTCGCATCCTCCTCCTAACGACCACTCAATCCTCCTCCTAACGACCGCTTGCCCCTCGTCGCACGCTGTCGCCGGGTGCCCCCCCACGGTGCGCCCCCGCACCCTCCTCCTGTTCTGGGAAGCCACTCCCTCCCGTGGACGCTTCTCCACTCCCTCCTTTCTTCGGGCGGCCAGTTCGGCTGCTGCCTCGGTCGACGCTGGTCGCACCCTCTTCAGCTTTAAATAAACGAAGTCTTAAAGTACCGTGTGCGTCTTCGCTGCATTCAACACAGCGACCGGACACGACAGAAAGTATATTTTCTAAATGTAGTATGGTAATTCAATGTTTCATGCTTTCTTTTTGTGTGTTTTATGAAGCGCTTATTGAATAATATTTATAGAAATATCTCTGCTGCTTTGGGAAGCCATGTACTTAATATGCACTTTTAATGCCTCGATAAAAGCAGACGATAGTTAGCTCAGGGAGGACAAGCAGTCTTTGTATTTCCTCCGGGGGACTTGATACGGTATCCAATCCACGGTTTTCATTTTTATATAACATTAGAATCACTGAATTCTTTGTGAAGCGAACACTTTAGTATTGCACTTTCGTGAACACATCAATGAGCTACATTATACGGTGACATAAATGACGAAACGTTACAGGTTCAGAAAGTGTTTAAAGCAAATATGTTAGTCCCAAAGCGTGTTTTGGAACTGCATGTCATAAATGGGGGAACGTTGTATAAAACAGCGTGTTGACTTCGAGGAAAAATAAAATTTTCATACAAACCGGTGCCAGCAAAGACGAGAGTATCTAGAGGGGTCGTTGTAAATACTCCTTTAATAAGCTTCTTGTGCCTGTAACGGAAAGAGGAAAAGATTGATTGATTGATTGATTGATTGATTGATTGATTGATTGATTGATTGATTGATTGATTGATTGATTTACTTGTAAAATAGTTCCTACAAATTGCATAACTTTACCTCTTTTTCGTCGTATTGTAGGACCTGTCAAAATTAATGTACTTTCTGGACATATTGACCATTACATCCACTTGGCATTGGATTTTACTTGTTGCATTTGAAAAGTACGTCCATATCGGCTCGGGTGTTCCAACGAACTGAAAAAAAAAAATAGATGATAAAGTGAAGGGGAGAAAGAAGACTTTCTGCTGACTATTTTTCCCACAAAAGCGATGTTAGCGTAAAAACAAGATCAGTGCTGTGCGTTGATGCCAAATGATTACCTTAAATAAGGTCAGCCCGCGCGTTGTGCCACTGGCGAATAACGCGTTGGCACGCACCGGTAGCAGCGTCATAACCACGCGCAGAACGTTGGGACGACCTGACACGATGTTTAGAGCAGTATTTTCGCTTGCTCCAAAGCGAGAGGTGATCCAGCACAATTTTCTGTTTCATCAGCCTGTTGAGGATGGCTGGTTGGCCCATTAGAATCGAGCCTAGCACTACCCCTATATTTGAAATTACTGTTTTTTTGCCAATTATGTATACATTAACTTCATAAAACGACGCTGTCAGTTCGAACTTCCGAATTATCGAGGGCCCACAGTAAGAACTCGGTGTTTAAACTCGAAGAAAGAATTTTGGAACCATTACACAATGCACTATCGTGATTCTTCGACAAACAGGTTACACGCTGTGCATGTTTCTTCTACATTGAGATTGCATACAAGTTTTTACGTGTACATTCACTACGGCCAGCACATTCCTGTTCAAAATGCTTGCGTCATTCTGGCAAAAAACTCCTTGGGGATGTATGCTGTGAGGTGAAATTCAATAACTCTAAGGGTCCCTTTCTTGCATTACTGTAACAAAAATTGGCGCACGTTTTGCAAGATAGAGCGGCAATGAAGTAATCACGAACAAATCGCATTTCGATGGAGGTGAAATGCTAGAGATCCGTACGGTGTGAAATGTCAGTGCATGTTTCAGAAACCCAGGTGGTAGAAATTATCCGGAGCCCTTCACTAAGGCGTCCCTCATAATCTTAGTCGCGTAAAGAACGCTAAACCATATAAAACGAAAATTGTCTAGGGATACTTGCGACGCTGATGCTTTCATGGGCCACTCACATGTACACTATTTGCTTGAACGCCTCATGTGCACTTGGCTACCTGTGAGGAAACCTTAAATTGTCATCTGTTGATCGAAATAATCCAGCAAACCACGCATTTGTGCGTTAAGCATTAGACTAAGCATTACCAATCAGGCGCCTATCGGATTGGAATAAAACCAAAACTGTGCAGCTTGATTCATCACATCTCACTACAGAAAGAAGCCGATGTCATGGCCCTCAAAGAGTCCCTCCATCTCTGAATAGTGCAATCACACTGTGTCATCTCCAACTTACACCAATTCGAATATTTTCATGTAAGATAACATCACGCAATTTTTTTAAGCACACCACTAAGGATGTCCTTCTTCCTCAAATACGATAATCCGATAGTAGGCATAGGGGTCAAACGGCTGCTCACAACTACTGATTATTTCCAAACTGAGCTCAGCACCACCCTTCAATTCGCTGCCTAATAGCATCGCTTAAAACGTCTCCACCAAAGTTACAAAGCAATCTCTTATAAGCTTAGACGGCTTCTGCATGCCTCCCGCCATCTTTTTTTTAGTTAGTTTTTCTACTGCATTGTATCAGCCTGTGTAGAATTGTAAGTTCCCGCTCAAGGCATATTACCTGCTGTGAATCAGACCAGAGTACCAGTTACGCAACCGCCGACTATGCAAACAGTCGCTTAAGTATGGGGTCCGTCTTGCCGCATCAAGGGCGACACAGTCTCAGACAGAAAAATCAATTTACGCTCCTATCACAGCTTGTTACGGATGCTGAAACTCGTCCATAAGAGACGGACAGTTGTTGATTTTCATGGCTACGTGTTTTAAGGCGTTGAAGAGTGGTTGGATATTTTCAATAGTGTCGCCCTACTAAATGGTGAAAAAGATGAGCACAAGCTTTACACAATTTGGTTTGCACCAGAAGATTCGGCCAGAAAGTGTTTTAGAGCACCATAGTTACAGTGTTACATTGAAGAAAAATTTGTAGAGGCTTAATAACAATGTTTCTTCGGCTGATGATATGAAAAAAGTGCCTTGAAACATTATACTCCAAATACGAACACGCAATGTGGCTCACAAACATGGCTACTCATGAGATCGGATCTCAATATGGCAAAAATGAAGAAACCGGTACCACATCACCACTGGTATTTAGCAAGATTAGTTTGCTGGACTCATACGTCAGCCGTCACGCACTGCTGTTGAATTCTTAACCCTAAGGCAGTCACAGAGGAAATGTTCTAAATTTGAAGTGAAGAACACAGTCGCTATGTGAGCAGCGTCAGTCGCCGCGCAACCAGCGTAGATGTGCTGCGAATGACACATATTCATTTCGGGTAAACGACAGAATATCATGTACTGAGTTTTAGATATTTAAAGGAAGCCTTTTAGTATCAGAACAAAGTATAAATAATTCTTAGGCGATTGTGTCAAAATTTTCTGATATCCTCAAAGATGTCTATAGTGCCTGTATTGTAAGGACGAATTTTTCCACCACCTTTTAGATTTTAAATACATCTGAAATTGATATCTAGACCCTATATTTATAACTCAGTACCTACTAACTCTATTTCCCTTCGATCTTTCAGCACTAGTACAAAAATTGTACTAGAGCAGTTTGTCAACTCTACTTCTGTGTTACATATCGCCGCGGGTATGTACGTGTTTTGAGAACGGACTTTCTGGTAGAAACACCCAAGACGACAGAGGCATCAACTGTTAACTTTTCTGGTTCTGATTAAATTGCGGTGTATGCCGAGAAACTATTTGCCTCAGTATACCACGCGTGCACGAGAAATTTGATAAATTTCAAGCGAGTGCTCAAAAAAAGAGCAGAATCTTCTCCTTTCGCAATACTCCTGTTCTCTGGCTGTATTGGTTTGAAGTTTGCATGTCTTAATGCTTCAGCTATTAAAATTTTCAGAACGGCACCTTCCCAAATAGAGGGAGCTTAATATTTTGATAACAGGTAGGCTGCTTGCTGGTCAGTTTTTGCCTAGATGGCAGATTCTTCCGCTCCCCTCAACAGTGCCCTCTCACCGGTTTTTAACACTACGCTGAATATTAATTATTGTCAGGATAGTAGCTCATGACCTTTGAAGCAGTTGAAATTTGGTTTATTGGGGTTTAACGTCCAAAAGCAGCGCAGGCTATGAGAGACGCCGTAGTGGAGGGCTCTGGAAATTTCGACCACCTGGGGTTCCTTAACGTGCGCTGACATCGCACAGCAGACGGGCCTCTAGAATTTCGCCTCCATCGAAATTGAGCATCCGCGACCGGAATCGAACCCACGGATTTCGGGTCAGCAGCCGAACGGCGTAACCATTGAGCCACCGCGGCGGGGCGAAGCAGTTTAAGGTTTCTTTTCTATCATCATTACACAGTGTTACTTTTAAATAGTAATTGGGCGAATACTTCCATGCGCTACTCCAGAAAATAACCAAAATTCTTGCGATACGCGCAGGACTGATCCATTTAGCACTTTGGTGGATGTTTGATGGATTGAGTAAACTGGTGGCATTTTGGTTTTTTGTACTGACATGAGCGCTTTCGGCTACATTTTCCTTAAGAAAGGTGCAGTATAACTGTACTGGTGTCAGCAAATTGTTTTATTTGGGCTAATTTGCCGCACTTAAAGATCATGATAGATGCCTCTACACTGAAAGTAAGGTAAGCAGGGATTCTGCAGCCGCGGAGAGACGAGAAAGAAATACGGATTCAGAAAACCGAACAGTGAATCGAATTGTTGTCTTCTATCCTCCAAGTGCGAGCAAAGACGGCTCCTGTGAAATGGTGTCAATTTTTTTCATTCTTCTACGTACAAACTGTGTAGTGATGCTGAATATTTAGGTGATATTGCGGGAAGGTTCAAAAATAAGCTTGATAAGTTTCACCTCTCCAAAATTCCTAATTCTTTTTGTGCTGTATATTAAGTAGGGTGACGTGGTACTGAATCACATATTGAACTCCACAGGCGACGAAGAGAGAGAGAGAGAGAAAGGTGAACGGAAAGGCAGAGAGGCTGAGTAGGCGACACCCAGTATGCTACCATACACGCGAGAAAGGGAGCGAAGGGAAAGATTGAAAGGAGAGAGAGGAAAGGAGGATCACTTTTTCATGGGTCCGTAGGCCGTTGCTAACAGACTACACAGAGGGCGCACACTGAAAGTTTATAACCTTGAACTCAGTCCTGAGTCCTTCAGGAACCTGAAAAGTGCTTTTTCACAACTCTTCTCTGCGATGAAGGTTTAGTCGAAAGACCCACAATCTCGACTTCTGTAGACGGACGAGGATCTCAGCGGCGGAGCGTTGCTGCCAGGAGGACGCGCTCACGCCAATACCGAGGGCGGTTGCAAAGTACGTGCTCATTTGTCTCGTCGCAACCGCTGTGGTCACACGCAGGAGAGTCTGCCACAGCGATTACGGGGAGTAGGTATTTGTAAACGCCCCTCCCAGCCACAGGCGGCACAACAGGGCAGCATCGAAATGGGAGAGGCCAGGCGGAGGATTCAGTAGAAGTAACGGTTCGAGGCGGCACCAATGACATGGCGAGTTTTCTTGGGATCTTGGTGGGAACAGCCGAAATAACGAAACGCAGACACAGAAAGGAACACACAGAACGTAAACGAAGCTGTGTCTGCGTTTTGTTATTTCGGCTGTTCCCACCAAGATGCATGAAGCAACTAGCTCAGTTTTCTACTCTTTTAACATTCCTTGGGATGACCAAGACGCTAAAACCGCTTCGCGGCCAAGCAGTCACAGATGCCTTGCTTCGTCGGCTTTCGTCAGTGGTATCCGGACAATGTTGGGACTGTCGCGGGCCGATCGAGCTGCAGCGTCAGCTGCGTCGTTTCCGATAATCCCACGGCGTCCTTGTAGACGCTTGAAGGTTATTTCACGACCCTCATCCAGTGCCTGGTGTTGAAGATGTATAATCTCGGCTACCAGTTGCTCGTTATTGTCATGACGAAAAGCCGAATTAAGGCATTGTAGGGCAACTATCCGCTTCTTATTCTTCACGCAGTTCTGCGCCTGCCTCGCTGGTTCCTTCGTCGGCACTACAGCGGCGCCTTGTTTCTTTGCTCTACGGACATCAGGTCCATCGCCTTCACCAATCCTACACGTGGATGACCTCTGTGCGAGCGTGGACTGCCCTACCTTTCCTGTAAAAGACAGCACGGGTGTTCCCTCCACTGCGCAACCTGGCCGAGCATCTCCTTTCGACGACGTCATCTTCGATCTACCGGTCATCTTAAAGCCAAGTTCTGTGACGTCACCCAGGGATCGTATAAAAGCAATGCCTACACAGCGGACTGCCAGTGGGCTAGGAGACAGCAAAAGCGGCAGCATGCTGATCCGCTTATTCTTCACGCAGGTACGTTTTCTTGAAAACGCGCGTTGCGTCCGCTCTGATGACAGATTTTTGATGCTGTTTCCTCGCCCACACAATCGCGGTTTTCGTTATGTGTCTGTATCGTTGTATTCGCAGCTTGTTTACTGCATTTCTGGTGTTCTCTTAAGCGGAGATGTGGAAACTAATCCTGGACCCTCGCAGAGCAATCCCGGTTGAAAACCAGGCACACGTTCTACACCTTCTTCCGTTAATGTTCAAGTAGCAAGCACTGATGACGCTTGCTCCACTTCCAATCAGCCAGCTATTAATGAAATGCTTGCCGAATTGCTTGCGGGCCAGAGAAAAATGGCCGAAGATATTGCAGATATAAAACGTTTCCAGCAGAGAGTGAACTCTCGTTTTGAGGCACTTGAATCACGAGTCTCTGCTCTTGAGTCAAACCCGCCAACCTCGAACGGCGACGCAAACGACGGGACCGTGCTTGAATTCGTTGTCTGAGGTTATTAGCAAGCTTGTTTCGAGAAATGATGAGCTGGAAAACCGTTCTCGCAGAAACAATCGTATATTTCACGGTCTTGCTGAAGAAGATGAAGAAACTAGCAAAGCTCTGCTCATTGCGGTGACTAAGGTATTCATCGATAACCTTCATTTCGATTGTCCTAAAATATAAAGGTATCATCGGCTAGGTAGAAAGCAGTAAGGGCGCTCTCGTCCTGTCATCGTTAAGCTACTTGACTTTCGGGAAAAAACTCAAGCGTTAAAAAATGCTCATAGGCTCAAAAACTCAGGCATTAGCTTATCCGAGGATTTCTCTGCTCACGTTCGATTGATCCGGAAAAAAATATGGGATGCAACGCAATCTTATCGTGACAGTGGCTTGAAGGTTCATTTGCGTTATGACCACGTGTTTATAGATAGCGTGCGGTACAACTGGGATGATGTTGAGAAAAGTTTGATCAAAGATTGGAAATCAATGCCCCCGGACACTGCTGCTGCTAATGCTACTGCTGCCAAGCCACCCGCATATTCTGACTGACGGGACACCGCCGCCAACCTCCGTGTTCTGAACATTAATGCCAGAAGTTTTGTAAACGAGCTCCCAAATTTTATCTCTTTAATCCTCACTCTTTCGCCTGATGTCATTGCGGTCACCGAAACATTGCTACATGATGGTATAATTGACTCTGAAGTAACTATTCCAGGTTTCGTTGTAGTTAGGGCGGACAGGCAGCATGGGAAAGGAGGCGGTGTCGCTCTATTCATTAAGTCTAGTCTAAAATTTGTTGAAATTTCGGTCCCTGTCAAAATGGAGTCGACTTGGTGCAAACTCTACGTAGGTAACAAATCATTTGTTATCTGTGCGGTGTATCGACCACCAGGCACTTCCGTAGACCATGTGCATTCTTTAAGTAACTTCTTGCCTGCTCATAATATCAGCAATCCAAATATAATTATCCTAGGAGACTTCAATCTTCCCGGAATTCAATGGCATACATTATCCATTACTTTTCACGACATTGCAATCAGTAGTGAACTTGTCAATTTTTCTTTGTCATTTGGGTTAAAACAGATAGTTGATAAGTCCACGAGGTCTTCGGCAATACTGGATCTGGTGTTTTTAAGCTCTTCTCTTTTCGCGACGAACTTTACATGAGAAGTCGTCGAGGGCATATCCGATCACAACGCTGCTCTTGTTTCGATCCCATGTTCTATTCCTTCCTCAAAACTAACTTATTCAACATTTCCGGATTTCGGTAGAGCAGACGACGTGGCTATCCTGGATTTATTAAGTGACGCATTTGAACAGTTTCAGCACCTTAGCATATCATGTGACGTGAATTCTTTAGTAACATTTTTCGAAAACATTGTGAAGGTCCGTTTTCAGCGTTTTGTTCCATTAAAAACTAAAAAGCAAAACCACAGTATGCCCTGGATAACAAGAGACATACTGCATCTTTCTCGCCGTGTTGCCAGACTACGCGTTTCCAAGCGCAATGGTAACCCTGCACTTTTGCAACAGTTCAGCGACACTAAAGACGAACTCCGTGCGAAAGTTCACTCGGGAAAAGATTTTTACTACAGAAATTGCTTGCCGCAATTAATGAAACACAATCCCCGCAAAGTTTGGGCATCCATATTGCCACAGAGCACTAGTCCCAATACCTTCATTATTGATGTTAAGCCGGTCTGTGACTCCTTAGCTATAGCTACTAGTTTCAACACATATTTTCAGTCGGTATTTACAAGAGATAACCTTGAAATGATTACTTTTCCTAGCAACTCTCAATGTTCTGTCGATGATATTTCAGTAGGCGTCGAAGGTGTTCTGAACCTCATTCTGAACATAAATGTGAAAAACGTAGTGGTCCTGATGATGTCCCTAATGTATTTCTGCATCGTTACTCTCTTTGGACCAGCCGCTATTTGACTACCATCTTCCAGAAATCGCTATCATCCGCAACCGTGCCGTAGCCTGGAAGCTTGCAAAAGTTATTTCCCTCTTTAAAGCTGGCAGCACCCAAATCTTGTCCAACTATCGCCCCATTTCGTTAACTTCACACTCATGCAAATTACTAGAACATATCATTCATAAGCACATTACAGAATTTCTTGAAGCTAACAATATCTTGTGCAAATTTCAGCTGCCGAGCACTGTAATCCCTGAGCCACCATGGCTGATTACTCTCGGGTGCTTATTACTGCTAATTACTAATCATTAGTACTCATTACTGTCAGTTCTGTAAACTTCTATTTCCTCCTGATGTATCAGGAGAAGTGTGTTGAAGGCGACGGAGCATACGTATCGGGTCAGCAACAAAGTGCCATGCACTGCTTTCTCCATAAATTCATGTCACCGCGATCATAATAAAATACATATGTGACTAACAGATTCAACGCAAACACCAAGGAATTGATCATTCGCTTTTGAAATTATTCTCTTAGTCTGTTGCATTTTTGCACGGGATCTACAAGATTGCCCAAACTGTAGGAAATGTGTGCCCTGTGTGTTCCTAAATATACTGGGCCTTTCTAATCTCCAAACATTTTCTGTTAACTGAGCTCACATATTGGTCTGAAAAGTAATTAGTTCATAGGGCCGCTGCTAGGGGAACAGTGAAGGAGAAACATAATTCACTGCGTTCGCTATCGGGTCAGCGCTTTTGGCTGCAGCTGCTAGAATCGTGCGTGTGCGTTTGAACCCCGTCAAAATTTTAAAGAAAAAAGTGTGCAGATAAGAGTTTTGATGACAAAACGGTAATTCCATCAGAGATGGCAAAGTTTAACTACACCAGTTTGCAAGAAAAGAAATGAGTGGGTCACCGTAGCGAAATGGGTACATTACCTCCGTTATATCAAGTACTGCAGAGCCATGCTTTCTGGAACTGAATATGACATTGGACGAGCATACAGAGCCAAATTGGTAGGCAAGGAATAGGCTTGCAAAAAATGCCGCCACCACCATAGCCGCCATTTAGGATCTTCACTCACTCGCTTCAAACAGAACAGCCTCTTTTTATACAATCTCTTCGAAGTAAAGAAGCTTGAACCTAACAGTAAGCAATATGTCATCCACGCTATTTCAAAATTTTAATTTTAACGTTTCTTTTATTCATCATCATGGTTTGTCCACCCAATCAACACGTGATTGAGATCAATGCTCTTCGCTAAACTCACTTGTTATTATTTGCGGGTTAAAAGTCTCTTGAACTGCAATGAATCAAGACATACTGACAGATTGCATCGTTTCTTCGCCCACATGACACGTACATGATCTTTACGTTGCCAATGAAAGGTGCTTGAGGCGCTGTTCTCAAGCACATGTGTAGCTGATGCCCCGGTGTATAGGGAGACAGCGTTTTCTCTGAAGGCGTCGCTATTTTCTTGCTTCCTAACGTAGAACATCACCTTATAGCCGCTGGTACACGATATAGCTCTCTGGTGTGCTGTCACCATGAGTACCACCGGGGCCTTAGACTGATTACGCAGTCAAGGTCCCCTTTGCGGTGATAGATTCATTATTGCTATCGTTACCGTGGTTATCGTAATAAATTTTCTGGGTTATTGTGCTCTCTACCACACCATTTATTCTATACAAGAGGTGCGAGACAGATATAGAAAAAGGGCGGCAAAATGTTAAACACAGCTTTCAGTGCGCCTGAAATCCTGCCCTAGTGTCAGAAAAGCCAACCGATCCGTGGGCTATGAGGAAGCAAGCCAGGTGCGCCACGTAAGGGGAGAGCATCATGGGTAGTAATGGGTGAACAAACATTCAACATCCATTCCTCAGGCCTGCTTTTCAGCTTCCCTTGGAAAATTGCTCTGTGACCCCACTTCGAGCAGAGGAAAATGTCACGTGCAATGGCACTCTCGCCAAAGCAATGGCACTCTAGCCAATGCAATCTTCAATAACTGCATGGTTTTAGGTGACATTCGGCCAGTATTGCAAATTTATGGGTTCACTCTGGTCCTTTGTGGGACTGTTCTTTGCCAATACATTTCCAATATTGGGCCGGTTACCTGTGCTGCTTCAGTTCCTACCATTAATTTACAACGCCGTTACCGTTGACGCCTGCACTGTGAAAAAAAAAGCATTAGGCGAGGAAAAAGGTGAAGAGCAAGAAAGAGAAAAAAATAAAAGAATAGGAACATCGAAAGAGCCAAAGGAGGCAAAAGGGGCTGAAATGCGAACAAACGCCCAGAACGCATCATGTAATACGAAAGCCACCGTGGTGGCGACGTAGTTATGGTGCTCGGCTGCTGACCTGAAAGACGCAGGTTCGATCTCGGCCACGAAATCCCATATCGATGGAGGCAAATTGCTAAAAGCCCGTGTACTGCGCGACGTCAGTGAGCGTTGATGAACTCATGCTGAGCGCTCCACTACGCCTTCCTGTGATCACTGTGTCACGGTGCGATGGAGAGGAAATCGCGCTAATTGGTACAGAAAGACGTGAACACAGACGTATAAAGCGCGATTTCCACAGTATGAAACACGACATAACCCCAACTCTTGCTTGATAACTTTAGGACAGTAAACGCCATTATACAATTCAAACCATTCCCATAACGATTAAAAGCGCAATTATCATCGATTGGCGTAGTTGGGACCAATGCGAATTAGATGCGCTAGCACTTTGGTTTTCACTTCGGTTCCGTTGTTCAGATCCAGTGCTTACGGTTGGCAGTGGTTCGGATAGGGATAATGGCTTAAAGCCTCTATATATGAAATTGGCCATACTCTACATTCATAGACCCGTGGATGTCTTTCTACTACTTCTGGCGCAGCGGCGCAGCGGTCAAGCGATGCGGCTTTGCCCTTCTATGGCAGGTGCTGCAATTGGGAGGACTTCAGTTGATTGAGCTAAGTTGCAATCCAGGTTGTTCTGCCCGAGCAGGTTCTCATGATTGACTTGGCACCTGCCACAAAACCAACTTCAGATAAGTAGAGAGGCAAACAAACGCACAACGACTAATGCCCGGGGAATGGCCACTCTAAGTGCCAGCGCACTAAACAGAGTGGCTGTGGCTCAAATCAGCTGGGTCAGGATATACAGAGTAAACGCTCTGTTAAGCACAGTTAGACAAAGTTTAGCTTTGATTCATATTTACTCTTTCGAACCTTCAGCGAGAGCAAACCACTTGAAACAACCTGAGCAAACCACAAGTGTCGAGAGCGGTGGTAGGAGCATTGGCGGACGGGACTGCCAAATGGAGGAGCGGATCACGTGACGGATCACATGGGACAACTGGCGAAGAGCAGCAGCCGAGCAGCAGCCAGCGCAGCGGCAGACTTGATTGCCAAGCGCCTAGCTGTGGCGTCGGCGAATAATATGGCATGGCGTCATAGCCACATGCGGCGCGCCTCCCGTTAGAGGTCAAATCCAAGATCCATTTGACCTTCAGGCTCGGCATTTGAGGAGTAGAGCTTTTCGCTCCAAAAATGGACTGGTTATTTAGCACTGTTAAGCACAATATATTGTGCGAAAGCGCAGTTTTTTTTGCAGGTGGACGCCACCGCCGCATGCCTCAAAGCGAGCCAGTTATGCATCTTTACTCTCTTTAAAATCAGCGGAGTCTACGTCAATGAACCCAATCAACGTCGACAGCCTATTGCTCCTGTGCCACGTTTCTGCCACAAAGTTGTCAACTTCAACCCATGCGGCGCACATTTATGCTTCTTTAGTTCATTTTTTGTGGCTACCTCAGAGGCATCACGCAGAGAGTGAGATTGTGCAAGTTAGGAGGCCAATATTGCTTTCGCGCTAAAATTCGAATTCCGAAATCTCGCTAGGTGGAGTAGATTTGTAATAAGGTAGCAATTACCCATTGGCATCCATCCAAGAGCAGCCATACGGCTACAAGAGAAAGTTGTACAGCTTTCTCAGAATATTCGCACATTAAAAAAAATTCGTCCTGGTCCGGGGTTCTAACCTGCGACCACCGCTGCACCGGAACAGTCGCTCTACCAAGTGAGCTAATCGGGATGGCAAGCTTATGGTAGGGCGAGATCTAATTGATCAATAACTCGAAGTGGGAACTGTGTTGGTCAGATGTTTTACACACACTGTTCGCACTTCGAGTTATTGATTCGACCAGTCATGCGCCAGTGTTCTGGCGAAAAATAGGCCGCATGTATGTTACTCTAAGTGTCTGACTCTGAGGAGCATTTGGGCGTACTTCACGTGAATCAATTTCTATATTCTAACTAAGCATTCACTCCAATGCACTAATCATCACCTTAATGAAATTAATAAACCTCAAAAATGACAAACATGTCTTTTCAGACAAGACATTCTATAGTTTGGCATATTGATAAACCTTCTAAAAACTTCTTGCTTTTCATCTACTTTGATGAAGATGCATTTTCAGCGTTCTGAAAGTAAGTGTGCTTTCGGCCACAGCAAATCTTTTGAACATAAGTGTTAAATGTATATTGAACAGAATAGTGTAAAACTAAATAAAGTGCAATTAAAAAGGACAGGACGCCAATTCTTAAAGAAAGAACGAACTTTATTGAAGAGAAACATAAATGAAAATTGGTTTTTGAGGAAAGGAAATGGCGAGCAAATGTCTCAAATCTTGGGGGACATCCGAATCACACCATAAGGATAGAGAAAAAGGAAAAAGTGATAGAAGAAAGGAAGAAAGAGATGCTGCAGTGCAGGGCTGCACTTCGACCACCTGGGAACATTTAATGAGCACTGATATTGCACAGCAGTCGCGCGTCTTTTGCGTTTATCCTCCGTCGAAATGCCGCCTCCGCGAACGGGTTCGAACCAAAGAACTCCGGTCAGTAGCCGAGCGCCTAACCACTCAGCCACAGCAAAGGTAAGGGAAACTGGCAGCTGTTTTTTCTCGACAACCTCAGCCACCCTAGCTTTTTACGTTTCAGCCTATAGAATGTCCTTTTTTGAACTCATAGCACTGGCGCCTCCGCTAGCTGGGCGTAAGATCGTCTAAAATCGAGAGCTTGTGCCTTTCAGAGTGTCATTCGACATAACTAATAGAAACTGTGGTGACATAGAGAGCAAGCTTTGAATTTTGTAGATATTAAAAGCGCCTTTCTAGATAGTTAAATATTCTTATTACCGCGATTGACGAAGCTGATCGCATAGTCGATTTAAAAAAATCAGCGAAATCAAACGCAGTGGTGCAGCCGGAGGATCTGCGTCTCTGATTACGCGGTCAAACAGAGCTCACTGATTACGTACTTACCGAGAGAGCACAGATAATGTAGCCTCCACCATCTGTCGCTGAGCTGTGGAATACGCTGTGATTTTTAATGTTTGTGAGTTTGTCGATATTGGAGCTTCTCCGTATAGTATACTCTCGTGACGGCACCTGAAATTTTGCCGGCTATTATGCTTTGACAGGCTCATTTTTTTAGTGTGATCGACAATGGGGCCGTGCTCCAGTTGTGAATAATTAAAAGCGACATAGTTACCATATGTTGAAACCTGTACTGCAGCGACCAAGATATTGAATGCCTTCAACCGGCCTACGAGGCTCATTGTAATGTACGAACACGAAGAGAATTGCTGAGTTTATACAGTTATAGATCCATGGGAGTACTCACACACCTCCTGGAAGAGTGGTGCAAGTTGCTCTCACTCACACGGGGGCCATGCCACCCCACTATGCCTCACTAATTCCAATGATGAAATAAAGTTTCTTTATTCACTCAGCGCTAAGCGATGTGCCACAGCCCTGTGATGGCAGGTGCTCCCAATACTGGGCCTTGTGCTGCCCAGGTTGCCCTTCCCGAGCGATGAATTTATAATTTAACTGCCGCTTGCACCGGTAACCCGCGCGTTGGCTAAGTGGTTGGGGCGCTCTGCAACTGGAGTAGAGTACCCGCATTCGAAACCAACCACAACAGGCGGCGTTTCGATGGTGGCAAAACACAAAAGGCGCCATTGTGCTGTGCGATGTCAGTGCACGCGGTCGAAACTAATCTGGAGCCCTCCACTACCGCACTTCATTCTCTCTTTCATCTTGCACTCCCACCTTCCTCCTTTCCCTTGCGGTGCGGTTCGTGCGTCCGCCGAGATATGTGAGACAATTACTGCGCCATTTCTTGTCCTCAAGACCATTTTTTTTTTATTTTTGCTTTCACCGGTGCGCAGTTTTCGCACTATCCGGTAGGGAAGTTATGATGATGCCGCAAGGCCACGCGACCTAGGTGGCAAAGCTGCCTCCTAGGTTCCTCTCTGGGGGCACCATGCCTTTGGCGGGTGGCGCCACAAGTGTTTTTTGCTCTGGAAAACAAATTTGCAGGAGGAAGGAAAGTGAGACGAGAGAGGCGGTAATGCAATGTAATATCATAGTGCGTGAGGGGCTCGTTGCTCGTATCGATTCCCGGCGGGGGCGGGCTTGCTCGGTTGGTCGAATCGCGAGCGATGGAATTAGCCACCTCTTTTCCAGGATGGGCTGCGTGAGAGGACACCCATATGATTTTCACGGCTTGGGAGGGCACGGTTCAGAGCGTAAGATGCCGATCCCCGGGGGTGCTACCCGTCCAACCGCGTAGTTGTAGACCGCAGGCTTGGGGTCACTGAAGATGTATTCCGAAGAGGTTTGACTGATGGCAAGAGCAAAACTTGCCGCCTTGGCGTCTACATGTGTCGAAGTGTAGATTGAGCCAGTAAGAATGGGTTCGAGGCAGTTGACAGTGATTGCAAGGGTGTAGGCTGGGCAGCGACGGTACGGGGCGGCTCCGCATAAGCCACAGCAGGTTTCCGTCCGAACTCACACGAGAGTGTGGAGGCTAGCGCTGCTCTGCGAGAGAGGCGATGTTCAAGATGCTTATTCTTAGGGAGGGGATGAACAGTTAATAAGGAGGAGACGTGGGAACGAAAACATAGGAAGTGAGACGGGAAGGAGGAGGAGAGGGGAGGCTTTTAAGGTGAAGAGAAGTGCGCGTGCGAGAGAAACAACTTTATTTAACACAGGTGTCGGGATTTAGGGCAGATTGGTTCAGGGTGGCCTCCAGGTGGGAGCGACGTCCTGGGCCCACGAAATGAGTAAAAGTTGAGTTTTCTTGTCTGGCTGGGTGAGGAGTTTGTCCCAGCTTTCCGCAGAGGGAGCTTGCAGGACGGCCTGTGGGTGCTGTTATTTTCGCATGCCCAGAGGACGCGCTTGAGTGGCGCGTTCTTCGGTGTTGAAATTTGGCCATGTGGGATGATATTGTCACGAAAGAGAAGACGACAACGCTGGCAGTGGCGCGGCGCGCAGTGCTCGCGCTAGGCCAGCCGCCATCAAATCATTCAATCACCATATGTGATGTTGGTCGAGCAAGTCGGTCAGGCACATCATTTCCGCTGTTTCATCTGTGGGCGGGTACCGAGATTAGGTTAATTCTGCGGTCGGGATAGCAGCCCCGTAGGATTCGTGCTGCGGGAAGGCAGTTGCTGCCTGCCAAGTAGATGGCTCGTTTTTAGTCACTGAGGGCTGTGCGCGTACGGCGGTCAGCGATGGCCAGCGCTATCGCTGTCGCTTCCGCTGCAATGAGGAAGGGGGCACGCATCGTGGTGGCAGAGATAAGGGTAGATTGCGGTGCGGTTGCGCAGACCACGTAGGTTGTTGCATCTTGCCTTGCTGCGTCCACGTATGTTGCATGTTCGTCCGCACGACAGAAATCATCAAGCGCTAGGGCTTTTTGCCGACTGCTCGCGTGAAATCAGCCGGGGAGCATTTTCTTTGGTAGCGGTTTGACAACGAGGCGGCAATGTACGCCTATCGGGAGGGGTGCTGTGGGATGAGGATCGCCTTATAGAGCCCGGCGACGCTATACAGCGCAGGCGCTGAGATCGGCGTTACCAGCCCGCGATGGAGGAAAATAAAGATGGACAGAGCGTGCTCGGAGCGCACGCCCGGCAAGGGCTGTTCGGAACTAGAAGCCAGGCAGGCGCGTCCACCTGAGCTCGCGCACTCCACGCGACGGCTCTTCCCGGCCCCTGACATGAACTAACTGGACCCTCATTCTCTCCTTTCTATTATCCACTGTCCGTATAGTGGCAAGGGGACCCTGTAGTGACGCGCATGGTTAGCACGAGCCGCGTGCCGAAGAGAAGGAGACAGCGCCGGACGTGGAAAAAAAGAACACTGGCTCGCGCCGTTGGAGAACGCTGTCGGATTTCGGACTTGGCAGGACGCTGCCACCGCGGTTCCTCCCGCTCGCTTTAAAAAAATGCGAACGCGTTCGCCCCTTCCCGCCAAATCTCTGCCCCGTCGGCGCGCACATTTCGCCGTTCCGTCTAAGCGGCGGGCCCTATAGCGCCCGGCGACGCTATAAAGCGCACGCGCTGAGATCGGCGTTACCAGCCCGCGATAGAGGAAAATAAATATGGACAGCGCGTGCTGGGAGTGCACGCCTGGCACGGGCTGTTCAGAACTAGAAGCCTGTCACGATGGTCATCTTGCTCTGGTGCTCCGCTGAGACCCCGCAAATCATCAACAGCCTATTGGGTTGACCTTCAGCCGGTGAAGGATCAGACGCTTGTGCTTGGTTCTGGAGAGGCGATGAATTTGGTCTGTCTTGTGTGCCTCTAAGTTCTGAAAAATTCTGAGTTGGAGAAGGTGTTGTGTGCTGGCGTTGTGTGGCAACCCTGGGGCAGCCTTCTACACCGAGCGGATAATGCTGTTTACTGTCTCGTCATCTTTTCGGCGAAGGTGGTAGTAAGGGTAGGAGTATACTCTCCTGGTGATGAGAAACACCTGTGTTAGCCGGTAGAGATCGGCCCCCTTCATGCCTCTACAGCGTGTGGAGATGCGGCGGATAAGGCGGATTAATTGGTGAGCTAGCTATGGTGCGGAGGCGTTGTATTCCTTCTGAGATGTGTGTATTGTTCTGTAATAGCATACCCAGGACCCGAATGGTATAGACGGAAGGTATGGTATGTCGATGTGGAGCGTGATGAGCTGGTGTGAGCTGGTGTGCTTCGGGGGCGGGTCGGTGCACTCTCCTGTCACTGATGACAAACAGATGCGATTTTCTTGGGGGAGCATGTGTGACCGTTTGCTTGCACGAAGGTGTGCACGGTGTCAATGGCTCTCTGGAGAGAGCTCTGGATCTGTCCAATGAGCGCGACCCGGGCGGGTGCGGGAGAGACAGAGGAGCTGGGCTGTTCGATGGGCCTCCTTCAGCTCCGTAAGGGAGTTGTGGACACCCACTGACAGCAGCCGAACCGTCGAGGTTGCCTTGGAGCCAGATGAGGTTAGATACCCAAATTAGTCTACGTCTGGCAAGGTAGGGAAACTGACGAATCCCGCTTGTAGTCAACGCCCAGGGGCGGAGTTCAACAAAGGAACCACGAAAGCTATTCTTATAAAAATGCAATCAACAAGCACCGCACGCCGCGACGCAATGGCCGCCCAAGTGGGGAGACATGTTGTCACGACTGAGTGCGAGACGTCTCGCCAAAAAAGGAAAAGAAAATAGAAACGATGGCACGCAGCGGACGAAGCCGACGTACCCACTGGGAAGGGGCGAAACAGACAGTGCAAAGTGCGCGCGTCTGCGGGGAAGCAATAATCGTTCACACGGAGACAGAAGAAAACCAGCGGCGTGAGCGCGCAGCTCCGGGGACCGCAATTGCGTGTGAATTCATGGCCGCGAAGATGCATGGGCGCAACGCACCCATGGAACGAAGGGGTCGGTGTGCCACGACAGCCCCTCCGTGCGGCCGCCCCGAGGAGAGACAAAGGGGCTCGACTTTTGACGCCGGTGAAGGAAACACGCTCTGAGGCTGCCCTCCCAGGCCGACGCACCGCGGCAACGATTGGGACCGTCGAGACGCTCCTTCGGCTACGCACCGCAGGCCTCGGCGAGATCTCCTGTAGCGACATTTCTCATCTACCTAGGGAGCGATTGGACTGTTTTCATTATACTTCATTCGATTGGTACATAGACTCAAAATACTCTAATTGGAACTGTTTGATGTTCTTAAAAGCCACCTGCGTGTGCGAGCTCTGCCTGATTTTTGCGTGCTTATCTATGTGATGTAAATCCTTTTCCTTTAGTTTTGTAGTTGTTGATTGCTGCAGTAAACATTGTTTTTGGAGACGTACACCTCTCCGGTTTTTTTTACTTCCTAGACACCTAGTGACATATGTAATCACCTCCCCTCTCCTAGGAATCGTGCCATCGCCTGAACTTGCAGGTTCGGACCCGTCCCAGGTGGCTGTATTTCGATGAAGGCTAAATGCAAAAGGCGGCCGTGTGCTGTGCAATGTCAGTACACGTTAAAGACCCCCAAGTTGTCAAATTATTCCGAAGGCCTTCACTACGGCACCCCTTTCTTCCTTTCTTCGTTCACTCCCTCCTTTATATCTTCACGTACTCCGCGGTTCGGGTGTACACCGAGATGTGAAACAGTTAATGCGCGATTTCCTTACATCAGAAGCCTATTTTACCTGCAGCAGTGGTTTCGTCGCATCACCCATGGCCAAGCTTCGACATTCTTCGTGTTGCCGTTCCTGAAGGCTCGATGTGGCTCCAACTACTGGCCGGCGTTCACGTTCAATTCACTCAGGTACCCAGGAAGAAAAAAAGGAAAAGGAAGACCACCAGCAACAGCTTTAGGTTCAGGCAGCTTCAGCATCGCTACCCAAAGGAAGCGCCCAAGAACAGCTCTGGTAATTGGCGGGAAAAGGCGGGAACTGGAGGCGAAAACGCTACTTAAGAACGCCCAACTGCTGTTGTTGCTGTTAACCTTCTTCGTCCGTAGTATTCCCCTCATCGTCGTCATCTATTAGTACCCAAGCAGGCCATGTAATTGGCCCAACATTGCAAATGTTTTGGCAAAAGCCGGTTCTACAAGAGACCGTAGTGAGACCATCCATTTGCAATATTGGGACGATTACGTGTGCTGCTTGGGTGCAGTCTCTCTTGCTGCTCCAAGATGTAAATAATGTGAATATATTTCTCTTGTTTTCCTGAGCTTCAATGTCTCCTCGACCTAACTGCTGCGGGGACACCTTTGTGGACCTGACCTCGAACATGGGACTGCCCCGCTAGAATAGGAGTCGAGTCCAAACCGCTTCGTCATCGAAGCGATGTGCGGTTTTTCTGTGGCTCGTGCATGCGCCAGCCGCGTTTCCTGATGATGGGCCGCAGTAGAGATTTTTATCCTCACCGACCAGAGCAACTACAAGCAACACGACAAGCGAACGGGCCGTAGGCCGCCGTCTTCCACGTCAGCCTGATACACAGCTATCAAGTTGATACACAGCAGACCGTTCGCTGTAACTCCTGACCCTTGGCCTGCGAGCGGGACACGGCACGTTATGCCACGCAGGTCTTTTCGTACGGCTTGGTTAAGGCTGGGGTTTAGATCTATGTTGCGTATTCTTACACAAAATGATCTTGATTGCGAAATAGGCAAGAAGAGCCGCTACCTCGCCCCCTTAAAGGCGGATCTTAAGTGCCCCTGCCCCTCATCCCAATTTGGTGTTCTACGGTTCCAGCGTGTAGATAAGCAATCACTGTGGGCAATGCCAATGAAATAAAACTGAAAACAGTGTTTTCATTTGGATAGGCGACACTAAAGGTTAAGATCATCCTTCATTACACCTTGGTTTTTGATACATATCGCATAGTACCTGTATGACGTTCTAAAGGAGAGATAATTCCGAGCGAGAAAAGCATTGATACCGTTTTCATTCGCACGCGTTGACCAGCCGCTGATCATATTGATAACGTACAATGAAATCAAGTCTGACTGTTGAAAGTGTTGTTTACGTAAAGTCAGATGAGCATCATTCTTTTCAGGGCATTCTTGGATAAAATCCACCTTTCAACCAAGTTGCAGCTTAATATCAAAGCGATGAAAGCGTTACACAAGCAACATGTTCACATCCCGAATGACTGTTCAAAGAACACAGAACCATTTTTCTAACCGCAACTACAACCAGTACCACGTGCAACGCACGAGTGAGTGTCACCCCAGGCGTATAAAAACCATCACCTCGAAAGATAAAGCTGTCTGCACGCTCTCGCAGCTAAATGTCGACGGCCCACCATTGTAAGCTACGACAACGGAATATGAAAAATCACGTGCTCTAGACTACTCCTACATTTAAAATCACGCAGTGTGCAGTTCTCATTTTCTCAATCACAAGCCAAACCGAACTTTTGCGATCACGCTCACCAGTCAAGTAAGACATGTGATTGTCACCTTTTGCTTCATAACAGCGACGCCACAAGCACTGCAGCTGGAAATGTCACCACAGGGCTGGCTGCCACCGCTAGGATTTCGCAGCACACTTCTCGCCTAATCAGTCTCAGGAAAGAGTACAGATATACTCTCGTATAAGTAAGAGGTCATGGTACTTAGGCGTTTTGTGTATGCGCATTGACAACAATCTGTATTAAAGCTATTATTCTGTCCGTAGGGTAGATACGAAATGATGAACTTTCCGGGGAGAAATCCAATTCTTTGCAGCACTAACGTGGCGAGTAAAACTCCAGTTTGGGCGAGTTCGTTCATGTTGAAAGGAAAAAAAACGGTAATGGCGCAAGAAACGAGGACGCGGAAGGCACACAGTGGCGTCAGTCCTGTCTTTTGTGTGCCTTCCGTGTCCTCCTTTCTTGCGCCATTACCAGTTTTAAGGCGGAAGCCTTTAATGCCTCATCGTTGTAAGCAGGAGCTGTCGACAGAATAGTCACGGTTTTCAATTGGTCGAAATGGTCGTGACGTCACAGTGCGCGAATTTCAAATGGGGCCAATTGTACTTTGGCTAGTAACCAAGCAACGAATTAAAGGGATCGTATATTGGTGCCCCAAATAAGTGGGACTGAGTTTAGTTCATTGCTTAATTAACCAATTAGCCTAATTAAGATTTCTAGTCAGACCAGATAAAGAAATTAAACCAAGAAGGAATTTGGTCGAGTTCGGGAATCGAACCAGGGTCTCCGGAGTGCGAGACGCGCACGGTAACCACTCCGCCATGCCAGCTGAACGGTTTGGAATGAACAAAGGCGCGTCTAGTGAATACGATGTCTTTGTTCACTCCCATCTTCCTCCCTTCTCTTATGGCAAGGTTCAGGTGTCCACCATGATATGCGAGACAGATACTTTCCTTTCCTCAAAATCTAATTTACCGACGAGCAAGGCGTAGACCTGAACGGGCGATGGCGTTCTGTGGACTCCCTGGCAGCGTTGCAAGCCGCTATCGCGTTCCAAACTCAGAGGCGAAGCTTAACATCGTGACCTCACATCAGTGACACGAGCAGCACCACCGCGCTTAAGGCTTTCGCCTCTGGCTTTCAAGGACACGGAAGGCACACGGGCGTCAGTCCTGTCTTTTGTGTGCCTTCCATGTCCTCGTTTTTGAGCCATTACCAATTTTTTTTTACGTGCCGAATTTGCATATATGTGGCTTCAAGATATGGCGATTCGTATTTTTGTAGTCTTAGTTAAGTGCATCACAAACTTTATAATAGGTGCAAGTATTCGTGCCCGATTTATTTCATGTTCAGTATGAGTACGGCTGCTGCCCAAGAAGGCTCTTCCCAGAATACTGCAATTTCTTTGGTGTTTTTGCTTGAGTCGCTCCAAAAGCAAAGGGTAGTGCAAATCATTTACATTGCTAAATCGCGGCCATATAGAAATACAACTGCGTAATTTTGGATGGTAAGAGTGAGTGTAATTTGCAGAAATCATTGCCTCTCATTGTAACAGTGCTTGAAGAAGTGGGCAGGGTTGAGGGTAACACAGGAAGAAACACCGCACGCAAAGGTGCATAGTTAGTTCGTGTATTTTGGCAGGACGATTTCTTTTGTTTAACATTCCACTACACTTTTACACGCATATCTCCAGGGCTTCCGGAGGTTATCTGACTGAACCTCCTTGCACCCCTTCGCCGATGGTGGCATGTTGTTCGCGAACTGCATCTGGTGTCCCTTATCCTTTTCTTCAATTCCCTTTGCATGCCCGAAGAAATGGATGCCTAAATAAGCCTATCATGGCTTTAGATAAGATGC
This sequence comes from Amblyomma mixtum, assembly GCF_055824585.1. Classification (NCBI taxonomy): domain Eukaryota; kingdom Metazoa; phylum Arthropoda; class Arachnida; order Ixodida; family Ixodidae; genus Amblyomma; species Amblyomma mixtum. The sequence continues at coordinate 151,929,537 of NC_143021.1, read as the reverse complement.
AGAGAAACTTCCCTGCCCGTCTTCTTTTAACGGCTAGGCAAGCAGCGTAAGGTTGCGCAGTGCATGACGAACAACTCTCGGAACGTGTCGATCGAGTTCCCGCGGCAAAAAGACGAGTTCAGATTCCTTTGCCGGCTTCAGTTTTGGAGAGTCGTGCCCTCCCAACCCCAAGCTCACGCAAGAGCAAGCAACCACTCTCAGGCAGCTCCAAAAGTACACATTCCCATGGCGCGCAGTACTAACCAAAATATACACTTCAGAATACAAAAGCTGCGGAGAGTACGTTAACCTCAACCATAATATGTGGGCCTAATTATTGCCCTGAGCGGCAGATTTCTTTAACTTAAATCAGGTTAACGTCCGCCTCCCTTCTTTTTTTTTAATTCCCCGCACACGGTGGAAGGAGTCGACCAACCTATGGAGCGCCTTTCGCGCAGTCGCGTGGCGGCTTTGTTTTCGCTTTTATTTTGTTTTTTTAGGTTGCCGTGAATAAATAGATCTAGTCAGAAACTACATAGCTGCAAATTAGGCCCAAGGAAATAAAAAATAAGCCTGGGAGCCGGTCGGCCAGAGCTTTACCATGGCCCCGACCGACACCGTTCACGGTTTCTACCGATGACCTTAGAGGTGCATAGAAGAGGAATCTGAACTCGTATCTTTACCGCCGGAACTCGATCTACACATTCCCAGCGTTCTTAAACACTTCTAATTTGCGCTGTGCGGACGATTTCCCTCTTTAAATCCTGTTAAGCGTCCCGGCTCGCGCCTTCTTTTTTTGAATTCTGCTATTGTACCGCTTACCGCCTCGCACTGCGACGGCTCGAGCCGGGCCCCCGTTTTTACAAAGATGGTGTGACGTCACATCGAACGCGGCGCCCCTGGTGAGAGGAGCGGGAGTTGAGCCGCCGCTGCGTGCCTACCGCCTCGCATCGCGACGGCGTGAGATGGGGCCCCGTTTTTACACAGATGATGTGACGTCACACCAGACGTCATGCTAAAGGTCAACCGTGCCTCCCACCGCCTCGGGGTTTGACGGGCTGAGGTGGTAGCTAAAGTAAGATTGCTTCGCAATAAAAACAGCCACATGCCTAAAGTAGGATCCTTACCCACGACCTCCGTAAATCGCGTAGGGTGCTCTACCAACTGAGCAATGTCGGCAGCTGTCCAGGTTTTTATAAATCATCATTCAATAATCAATAATCTTTCAGGTAAAAAGGCTAACTCTACTAATTTCGAGTTCACCAACACCACAAATTAAAAAAAATTCCTCTGTGCTTTCCTTTGTTTCGGTTACGGTTGGCTTGCTTGAAAAGTGTGACCTATTTGTCAGTATGTTTAGTTAAAAGATATGGCGACATTTGAGGTTGCGCACCATTGCAACTGCCGCTTTCTAATAACTTTTGCTTTATTATTTTAATCCCGTATCCGAAAGTTAACTATGTTACTGATGTGCTAATGTACAAGCTATCACGCCTTTGTCCCGGAGCTCGACTGCTTTTTTGAAATCACGCAACGCTCTGAAAATGTAAGTTATGCTCACGGTTAATGGGTAACCGCAAAAAGATGCACCGATGAACGCCGATTGTTCAAGCGCGTAACCTAACCCCGGATTCTCCACACCCTTGTATCTTGCAACACATACCACGATGCACTAAACAGAGCTCAACAACGCAGAGAAACGTAATGCGCTTTCCTTTCGTTGAGAACCGTCACTAGAATGTTTCTACTTTCCGCCATTTCAATTCACCCTGCCTTTCAGTCCGTCTCTGTCTCGTGCCGCTGCACGCTCTCAAACTGTCGCCTCACGTCAAAAGGGTTCTGCGAGGCAGCTTTCGTAATGTACAGCAAACGTACGGCTACATTTTTCACGCAGTTGCGTCAGAAGCGTCTTGCCTCTGCTCGAGGACCCGTCAAATAGAGGAGAGTGTGCTCTTTGGACAGCTGACGCAGTCACGAAGCGCGCTTGACTCAGATGTTGCGTAGCACTGGCAAGCAGCACTGCTTATGTGGATGGTGCTGCATTATGAATATTGCGGGATAATAAATGCCTTTCTGTGTGCTAAATAAAGTGGAAATGTCCAAACACGGCGTTTGCACAAATATGTCATGCACTGTATAGGCGGATACGGCAATAATTGAATGGCCTCTCAGCTCTTCTTGCGTGCGCCTTTTTTTTCTCTTTTTTTTTTGGAAACCGTGTGTTCAATGATACCGCAGAAATAGTGTTTTCAGTGCTTCTTTTATCCCTACAGCTGAACAGGCAAGTTTTACAGACATATAGGGCGTATACTTAGGAGTCATATTTCCTAAGTGAAAATTCTCGCTTTAAGCTGCCTGAAAATGTGAATTATAACCAGTTCGTGCTTGGGATTTTGTAAATATCAATGTGGTCGAAAAGTTGGGGCTCTAGAAACTCTGCCTTTATAGACACGTGATCGAGATGAGGCTATCATTGTCACAGTGAAATAATTTGCACCATTAAGGGTGCATCTGTCTCTCACCCTTGCACTTCCTCATCGCAGAATGGAAGTAAGGTGGAGCAAAACATCTTTACGACGCGCGTTCTAGTTAAATTTGCGCCTATTATCTACAAGGACGATATAATACGTAAACATTCTACACGACGTGCGGAGAAAGTAGCGGTTGCTTGATAAGATGCTGTTCATTTTTCAGATTCGCTTATTCGTAATAAACGGTGGTAGGTACAAGAAAAAGATGGCGGCTGCTTGTCACACTCTGCACTAGATGTACGATAACTGTGGTCATCATGAAGACAACGCAATATCCATTTATTGTCCAACCTCCCACACATGTTTGCAGTAAAGCACATTTTCTATGCCTGCAGGATGTTAATGGTTTTCGACTGTGGGCTTCTTCCAGAAAATACAGATTTCGAGTGGCCACAGGCAGCAATGACATATCAGCATGTCCCATGAGGCCGTGGTTTTAAAAGTAACCAGGCTCGAGATATCATTAGAATTAGGCGTAGAAAGCGCCTAAGGTGATAGAATTCAAGAAGTAAGCAGGCCAGAAACTAGGACCAAAGCAACGGATATATCCTCCGAATACTGTCTACATTTGTATACTCCATATTTATGCTATCCGCCATTACCACCAGTGGTATACTTGCGTACTGATTTTAGGTAAATTACCTGCTTATCCAATTGCGGCACTGAACATGTTAATCACAGCTGCATACATCAGGCTACGGGTATCCCTTAGCGGAAAGTTCGTATAAATTCGCACCTCATTGGGTGTACATTGATGAATGCATCGCAAGCTTTTCAGCAAGCCTAAAACCTCCTCTGCGCACCCTGCTTGCACTCTGAGAAGTTTAAACATTCACGTAACTATGAACCATATAACATGCGTGAGTGGATTAAGAATATTGAAAAGTGAATCTTTTGAAACGGTGCACTGTAAACTCAATTACATTCTTAGTCATGTTTTATTAGTGCTATAAGTCCCACCACTGCAGCCCCAGTACTACTGTGCCAGGACATCTGTAATACCCAATAATGGACGTCTGGTCAGACACGCAGTCGCACTTATTTAGAGCGATGTTCTTAAATGTTTGCACACATCAGGAGGAGCAGTCAGTGCTGTGCCGAAAGGTGCTCATTCCTGGAAGTAATGCACGCTAAAAAAACAAAACAAAATACGGTTTTCTAGAAAACTACAGCGGCTTCTCAGAATGGTATATGTAAGGTATAAGTATAATAATAGTATTTGTTTTTTTTTTGCGCCCTGCGTCAGATGGCTTATAGCGAAACCGCGTTCTCTATTTGCAGTTCTCGGAAAGAATAAAAGATATCTGCTCCTTCAAGGTGACGAGCCTTCGGCAGCCTCCTTACATCCCGTGACATGCCGGAATAAACCTTGAAAAGCCGGAATTACGCACATTTCCGTTCTAATACACCACTGGGATGATGTATGTGATGATTCTCAGGTGATTGAATCTAGGAAACAAACATACCGTCAGCCAGGAGTTGAAGACTAGCAATGCGCTTCATATAAAGCCCGAAATAATTGCTTTTGCCTAGGCTGTAGGTTTTTCTTGAATAACTGAAGGTCGCTGAATTTAAATAGTAACCTCAGTTATCAAGTTATCAAGGCACGAGCGGTAAATTTTCAACAGCACACTTCAGTCTGCGCGGATAAAATTTAATTGAAAATATATCGATTAGAAGCGTGCCAGATGAACGCTTCATGAACAGCTGAACAGCTGTCTTAAGATCTGCTCTAAGGGATAATTCTGTGATGTATTTGTTTCTTTCACAGACTATAGAGAGCGATGCTGGTAATTCATTATGACTACCCTTGGGGCATGTCGACCCCGGTGTGGATTCTCGCGTTCGTACTGCTTACGGATGAAGCTAGTTGCATATGCGCTGTTCATTTTTAGTAATGAGAGTTACATTACCCGCAGTCATGCCGTTTCGCTGTGGGCCTTCGGCGCCACTTGTCCGCATGTGCAAGGAGCCGAGTGACGTCACAGCCGCGCATCTGCTGCGCCGCGCGCCGATGCCGCCCGCCTCCGACCGAAATGCCGCGTGTACTGCCAGCCACACTCCCCGGATTTCAGCGGTGTTCGTCTATGTGAAGCCCCTGAATAGCAAGTGTAACAGCTCACTGGGTCAGTGGACACCTGGTTTGCGTTTTGAGGCACATGGCGGTGGTGTCCATCTGCAAAAAAAAACCCTATTTCGCACAATATTTCGTGCTTATATAGCAATGCTAAACCGCCAGCAATTTTTTCACCGCTTCTCGCATCGTCCGTTCGTCTGGAGCAGACGCATGCAGGGTTATGTTGCCTTTCGAACTGTGTCTGAAATCTATGCGTTGTAGCGAATCCAGTCGTTGTGGCACTACCTGGCCATTCTAAGCACGTTAGTGCATCTCACAAGCATCCCAAACGTCTTGCAAGCATGCCGCGTTCAAAAAGAACACATTGCCAACAAAGCATGCAGCGCGCGAGAACGAAACAGCGCCCAACTGCTCTTCGTCTTTGTCGCGCCATGCTCGCGGTTTTCGGTGGGCGCCGCGCGGCGGAGCCACCGTTCGTGGGAGTTGCGAGTACTGTAATGCGAATAACATACTCGATTTTCTGCACCTTCGATCTCAAGCTTCACAAACAAAAGCCAGCGCACTCGAAGCAATAGATTGCGTTTGCTAAATTTTCGCCAGCATCGCTTGCCGGCCAAAAGGAAGACAGGTGTGCACGCCGTCGTGTGTGTCGACATCGCTGAAGTTGCATAGCGTTGCGATATGTCGGCAGCTCGACGCATGTTGCCCGTGAACACACGCAAGCACCCCCCCCCCTCTCTCTCTCACACACCCTTTCCATCCCCTCATCCGAAACAATCAGTGGGCGTTGTGATTCGGAGCAGTAGGTTAACGTCTATTATGAATGAATTGCTGCGCTTAACCACACTACAACTGGACCTAATAGTAGAGCCCATGGTAGAGACAGGGCAGGTAGATGGTGGTTTCTTGGACTCACAAAGTGAAAGAGGAAGGGGAAGGCCATAGGGTGCTTGCCAGCGTTTCAACAAGAGGACTTGTTTCCTTGTTGAAACGTTGGCAAACACCCTGATGGTTTCCCCTCCCTTGTTTACGTTGTGAGTACTGACAATGGTTGGTTAAGAGGAATGGTAAAGCGCTATGGGTGGGCACCCGACTGTCGTTTGGGAAAGGATGAAAGACGGGTGAAAATAGAGAGAGAGAGAGGGAAAGAGGCTTGATGTTGGAATGCGCTCCGCATTAAATTCGACCACACGAGCTTCTTTAACGTGCACTGACATAGAATACGGGCATATGGTTCAGTTCTCCACCATCTAAATGCGCCGCGGGGATCAGGATTCGATCCTGCTTCCTAGCAATGCTTAGCAGCTGGACTCCAAAACGAATGTGCCATCAGGGCTTGTATACAACATTACTGCCTAAAAGGTATTTATATGCAAGCAGTTTGCTCTCCATCCCCCCCTCTCCCCCCCTCCCCTCAAAAAAAAGAACAAAAAAACCTGGAGCCAAAGTATAATCAGTAAACACGGCAGTCAGTGTTTGCTCGCAGCAAACAGAACTGTTGGCCACAACCTAGGAGGCATCCACGCAGGCGTGTCAACAAAACGCGAGTCGAAAAAGCCCGCAGGCACTTGTTGCATTAGGTGCCAGAAATGAAGTTTTTGCTCTATCTCGTTTTCCAGGGACTGAGCCGCGTGTGTTTCCTCAATGAAATTTTCATCAGAGAGTTTTGTTTTATCCCACATGGTAGCACGGTGGAAAGAAAGTAATCACATGCTAGCAGTGAGTTGTCATGCTATCATATAAGGGCTGTATTGCGCACTCTGCGAATGTTCTGTATTCCTTGAAAGATCTTCCATGCCGCTCCCTGTGCTACGTCTGGAGTTACGGTTACATCCGTAGCTACATTACTACGGTCGTTAACTGTGTAATTGACTTCTGGGAAGAATTATGAGGCTTTATTTTGTAACAACATTTTCCTCATCCACCATTGGCCCGTCCGCCATTGGTAACAGCCGTCTATGAAGCCAGAGGTGGTGGCTCTTCGCAGAAGAGCCGCTACCTCGCCCCCTTAAAGGCCCCCTGCCCCTCATCCCAATTTGGTGTTCTACGGTTACAGCGCGTAGATAAGCAATCAGTGTGCGCAATGCCAATGAAATAAAACTGAAAACAGTGTGTTCATTTGGATAGGCGACACTAAAGCTTAAGATCATTCTGCATTACACCTTGGTTTTTGGTACATATCGCATAGTACCTGTTTGACGTTCTAACGGAGAGATAAAAATTCCAAGCGAGAAAATCCTTGATACCGCTTTCTTTAGCACGCGATGACCAACCGCTTATCATATTGATAACGTACAGTGAAATCAAGTCTGACTGTTGAAAGTGTTGTTTACGTAAAGTCAGATGAGCATCATCCTTTTGAGGGCATTCTTGGATAAAATCCACCTTTCAACCAAGTTGCAGCTTAATATCAAAGCGATGAAAGCGTTACACAAGCAACATGTTCACATCCCGAATGACTGTTCAAAGAACACAGAACCAGTTTTATAACCGCCACTACAACCATTACGACTTGCAACGCATGAGTGAGTGTCACGCCAAGCGTAAAAAAACCATCAGAGCGAAAGATAAAGCTGTCTGCACGCTCTCGGAGCAAAATGTCAACGGCCCAGCAATGTAAGCTACGACAACGGAATATGAAAAATCACGTGCTCTAGACTACTCCTACATTTAAAATCACGCAGTGTGCAGTTCTCATTTTCTCAATCACAAGCCAAACCGAACTTTTGCGATCACGCTCACCAGTCAAGTAAGACATGTGATTGTCACCTTTTGCTTCATAACAGCGACGCCGCAAGCACTGCAGCTGGAAATGTCACCACAGCGCTGGCTGCCACTGCTAAGATTTCGCAGCACACTTCTCGCCTAATCAGTCTTAGGAAAGAGTAAAGATATACTCTCGTATCAGTAAGAGGTCACGGTACTCAAGCGGTTTGTGTAAGCGCATTGACAACAATCATTATTAAAGCTATTATTCTGTCCGTAGGGTAGATACGAAACGATGAACTTTCCGGGGAGAACTTCTATTGTTTGCAGCACTAACGTGGCGAGTAAAACTCCAGTTTGGGCGTGTTCGTTCATGTTGAAAGGAAAAAGAAACGGTAATGGCGCAAGAAACGCGGACACGGAACGCATACGGCCGTCAGTGATGTCTTTTGTGTGCCTTCCGTGTCCTCCTTTCTTGCGCCATTACCAATTTTAAGGCGGAAGCCTTTAATGCCTCATCGTTGTAAGCAGGAGCTGTCGACAGAATAGTCACGGTTTTCAATTGGTCGAAATGGTCGTGACGTCACAGTGCGCGAATTTCAAATGGGGCCAATTGTACTTTGGCTAGTAACCAAGCAACGAATTAAAGGGATCGTATATTGGTGCTCCAACTAAGTGGGACTGAGTCTAGTTCATTGCTTAATTAACCAATTAGCCTATATATGCTTTCTAGTCAGACAAGATAAATAAATAAAACCAAGAAAGAATTTGGTCGAGTTGGGGAATCGCACCAGGGTCTCCGGAGTGTGAGACGCGCACGGTAACCACTCCGCCATGCCAGCTGAACGGTTTGGAATGAACAAAGGCGCGTCTAGTGAATACGATGTCTTCGTTCACTCCCATCTTCCTCCCTTCTCTTAAGGCAAGGTTCAGGTGTCCACCATGATATGCGAGACAGATACTTTCCTTTCCTCAAAATCTAATTTACCGACGAGCAAGGCGTAGAGCTGAACGGGCGATGGCGTTCTGTGGACTCCCTGGCAGCGTTGCAAGCCGCTATCGTTTTCCCCACTCAGAGGCGAAGCTTAACATCGTGACCTCACATCAGTGACACGAGTAGCAACACCGCGCTTAAGGCTTTCGTCTCGTCTTTCAAGGACACGGAAGAAACACAGGCGTCAGTCCTGTCTTTTGTGTGCCTTCCGTGTCCTCGTTTCTTGCGCCATTCCCAATTTTTTTTAACCTGCCGAATTTGCATAAATGTGGCATCAAGATATGGCGATTCGTATTTTTGTAGTCTTAGTTAAGTGCATCACAAACTTTATAATAGGTACAAGTATTCGTGCCCGATTGATTTCATCTTCAGCATGAGTACGGCTACTGCCCAAGAAGGCTCTTCCCAGAATACTGCAATTTCTTTAGCGTTTTTGCTTGAGTCGCTCCGACAACAAAGGGTAGTGCGAATTATTTCCATTACTAAATCGCGGCAATATAGAAATAAAACTGCGTAATTCTGGATGGTAAGAGTGAGTGTAGTTTGCCGAAATCATTGCCTCTCATTGTAACAGTTCTTGGAGAAGTGGGCAGGGTTGAGGGTAACACAGGAAGAAACACCGCACGCAAAGGTGCATAGTTAGTTCGCGTCTTTTGGCAGGACGATTTCTTTTGTTTAACATTCCACTACACTTTTACACGCATATCTCCAGCGCTTCCGGAGGTTATCTGACTGAACCTCCTTGCACCCCTTCGCCGATGGTGGCATGTTGTTCGCGAACTGCATCTGGTGTCCCTTATCCTTTTCTTCAATTCCCTTTGCATGCCCGAAGAAATGAATGCCTAAATAAGCCTATCATGGCTTTAGATAAGATGCAGAGAAACTTCCCTGCCCGTCTTCTTTTAACGGCTAGGCAAGCAGCGTACGGTAGCGCATTACTGTTCTTTAGGGGCTGGCAGATTTCATCACTTCTCGATGCGCAGTGCATGACGAACAACTCTCGCAACGTGTCGATCGAGTTCCCGCGGCAAAAAGACGAGTTCAGATTGCTTTGCCGGCTGCAGGTTTGGAGAGTCGTGCCCTCCCAACCCCAAGCTCACGCAAGAGCAAGCAACCACTATCAGGCAGCTCCAAACGTACACATTCCCATGGCGCGCAATACTAACCAAAATATACTCTTCAGAATACAAAAGCTGCGGAGAGTATGTTAACCTCAACCACGATATGTGGGCCTAATTATTGCCCTGAGCGGCAGATTTCTTTAACTTAAATCGGATTAAAGACCGCCTCCCTTCTTTTTTTTTTAATTCCCCGCAGACGGTGGAAGGAGTCGACCAACCTATGGAGCGCCTTTCACGCAGTCGCGTGGCGGCTTTGCTTTCGCTTTTATTTACTTTTTTTACGTTTCCGTGAATAAATAGATCTAGTCAGAAACTACATAGCTGCAAATTAGGCCCAAGGAAATAAAAAAAAATTACCGACGATTACGTTACTTCCTAATGCGAAATTTGAGCGCAGCAAATAAGATGTTTCACCTTTTCGATAGATTGAGGCAAAGAAATCGAGCAACACATGTATGCGCTATCACAGAATTTTTTTTTAGCAGACGGAGGACTTCCATCGGTCGTCTCGCTCATGGCTCAGAAAGAACTGGCAGATAATTTCGCAGTGGGGAACGGCAGCGGCAATTTCGGCTCGGGCGGTGCACATATACAGATCCGCCGCCACCGATCTGGCTCTCTGATTGCCACTGCACAGGGGTTGCATTGGAGGAGGAGCGAAGAAAGGAATTAAGTTCGAGCCGGCGCTTTGACAACCGGAGACTCGCAGGAAGAGGGGGGAGGGGGGCGGCGTGTACACCCAGCAGCAAACGATGGGGGCAGAAGCGCGCGCAGCAAGCGGACAACACGATAAAGGGAGGAGGGAAGAGATAGCAGCGACTGACTGATGCCGCTGACGCCGATAGTGAGTCAACCCCAGCTGCGGATGAAAGGGGGGCGGAGCTGGTTACGAGGCCGACGACAACGCCGACGACGACGCCGACGCGAAACCCAGGAACGGACGCCAAAGAGCTGCGCTCTAAAATAAGCCTGGGAGCCGGTTGGCCGGAGCTTTACCATGGCGCCGACCGACACCGTTCACGGTTTCTACCGATGACCTTAGAGGTGGTATCTGAACTCGTATCTTTACCGCCGGAACTCGATCTACACGTTCCCAGCGTTCTTAAACACTTCTAATTTGCGCTGTGGGGCCAATTTCCCTCATCTCAATCCTGTTAAGCGTCTCGGCTCGCGACTTTTTTTTTTTTTAATTCTGCTATTGTACCGCTTACCGCCTCGCACTGCGACGGTTCGAGCCGGGCCCCCGTTTTTACACAGATGGTGTGACGTCACTTCGAATGCGGCGCCCCTGGTGAGAGGAGCGGGAGTTAGGCCGCCGCTCCGTGCCTACCGCCTCGCATCGCGACGGCGTGAGATGGGGCCCTGTTTTTACACAGATGGTGTGACGTCACACCAGACGTAATGCTAAAGGTCAACCGTGCCTCCCACCGCCTCGGGGTTTGACGGGCTGAGGTGGTAGCTAAAGTAGTATTGCTTCGCAATAAAAACAGCCACATGCCTAAAGTAGGATCCCTACGCACGACCTCCGTATATCACGTAGGTTGTTCTACCAACTGAGAAATGTCGGCAGCTGTGCAGCCTTTTATCAATGATCATTCAATAATCAATAATCTTTCAGGTAAAGATGCTAACTCTACTAATTTCCACTTCACCAACACCACAAATAAAAAAAAACATTCCTCTGTGCTTTACTTTGTTTGGTTACGGTTGGCTTGCTTCATAAGTGTGACCTATTTGTCAGTATGTTTAGTTAAGAAGATATGCCGACATTTCAGGTTGCGCACCATTGCAACTGCCGTTTTCTATTAATTTTTGCTTTATTAGTTTAATCTCGTATCCGAAAGTTAACTATGTTACTGATGTGCTAATGTACAAGCTATCGCGCCTTTGTCCCGGAGCTCGACTGCATTTTTGAAATCACGCAACGCTGTGAAAATGTAAGTTATGCTCACGGTTAATGGGTAACCGCAAAAAGATGTAGCGATGAACGGCGATTGCTCAAGCGCGTAACCTAACCAAGGATTCTGCACACCTTTGTATCTTGCAACACATACCATGATGCACTAAACAGAGCTCAACAACGCAGAGAAACGTAATGCGCTTTCCTTTCGTTGAGAACCGTCATTATAATGTTTCTACTTTCCGCCATTTCAATTCATCCTGCCTTTGAGTCCGTCTCTGTCTCGTGCCGCTGCACGCTTTCAAACTGTCGCTTCACGTCAAAAGGATTCTGCGAGGCAGCTTTCGTAATGTACAGCAAACGGTCGGCTACATTTTTCACGCAGTTGCGTAAGAAGCGTCTTGCCTCTGCTCTAGGACCCGTCAAATAGAGGAGAGTGTGCTCTTTGGACAGCTGACGCAGTCGCGAAGCGCCCTTGACTCAGATGTTGCGTAGCACTGGCAAACAGCACTGCTTATGTGGATAGTGCTGCATTATGAATATTGCGGGACAATAAATGCCTTTCTGTGTGCTAAATGAAGTGGAAATGTTCAAACACGGCGTTTCCACAAATATGTCATGCACTGTATAGGCGGAGACGGCAATAACTGAATGGCCTCTCAGCTCTTCTTGCATGTGCCGTTTTTTTCTTTTTTTTTGGAAACCATCTGTTAAATGATACCGCAGAAATAGTGTATTCAGTGCTTTTTTTTTACCCCAACAGCTGAACAGGCAAGTTTTACAGACATAAAGGGCGTATACTTAGGAGTCACATTTCCTAAGCGAAAATTCTCGCTTTAAGCTGCCTGAAAATGTGAATTATAACCAGTTCGTGCTTGGGATTTTGTAAAGATCAGTGAGGTCGAAAAGTTGGGGCTCTAGAAACTGTGCCTTGATAGACACGTGATCGAGATGAGGCTATCATTGTCACAGGGAAAGAATTTGCACCATTAAGGGTATTTTAGTGCATCTGTCTCTCACCCTTGCACTTCCTCATCTCAGAATGGAAGTAAGGTGGAGTAAAACATCTTTACGACGCGCGTTCTAGTTAAATTTGCACCTATTTACTACAAGGACGATCTAATACGTAAACTTTCTACACGACGTGCGGAGAAAGCAGCGGTTGCTTGATAAGATGCTGTTCATTTTTCTTATTCGCATATTCGTAATAAACGGTGGAAGGTACAAGAAAAAGATGGCGGCTGCTTGTCACAATCTGCATTAGATGTACGATAACTGTGGTCATCATGAAGTCAACGTAATATCCATTTATTGTCCAACCTCCCACACATGCTTGCACTAAAGCACAATTTCTATGCCTGCAGGATGTTAATGGTTTGCGACTGGGCTTGTTCCAGAAAATAGAGATTTCGAGTGGCCACATCCAGGAATGACATATCAGCATATCCCATGAGGCCGTGGTTTTAAAAGTAATCAGGCTCGAGATATCATTGGAATGAGGCGTAGAAAGCGCCTAAGGTGATAGAATTCAAGAAGCAAGCAGGCCAGAAACTAGGACCAAAGCAACGGATATATCCTCCGAATATTGTCCACATTGGTATACTCCATATTTATGCTATCCGCCATTACAACCAATGGTATTCTTGCGTACTGATTTTAGGTAAATTACCTGCTTATCAAATTGCGGCACTGAAGATGTTAATCACAGCTGCATACATCAGGCTACGGGTATCCCTTAGCGGAACGTTCGTATAAATTCGCACCTCATTGAGTGTACATTGATGAATACATCGGAAGCTTTTCAGCAAGCCTAAAACCTCCTCTGCATACCCTGGTTTCACTCTGCGAAGGCGAAATCTTCACGTACCTATGAACCATATAAGATGCGTGAGTGGATTAGGAATATTGAAAAGTGAATGTGTTTAAACGGTACACTGTAAACTCAATTACATTCTTAATGATGTTTTATTAGTGCTATAAGTCCCACCACTGCAGCCCCAAGACTAATGTGCCAGGACATCTGTAATACCCAATAATGGATGTCTGGTCTGACACGCAGTCGCACTTATTTAGAGCGATGTTCTTATATGTTTGCACACAACCCGAGGAGCAGTCAGTGCTGTTCCGAAAGGTGCTCATTCCTGGAATTAATGCACTCTAAAAAACAAAACAAAATACGGTTTTCTAGAAAACAACAGCGGCTTCTCAGAATGGTATAAGTAAGTTATAACTATAATAATAGTATTTGTTTTTTTTCACCCTGCGTCAGAGGGCTTATAGTGAAACCGCGTTTTTTATTTGCAGTTCTCGGAAACAATAAAAGATATCTGCTCCTTCAAGGTGACGAGCCTTCGGCAGCCTCCTTACATCCCGTGACATGCCTCAATAAACCTTGAAAGCCGGAATTACGCACATTTCCGTTCTAATACACCACTGGGATGATGTATGTGATGATTCTGAGGTGATTGAATCTAGCAAACAAACATACCGTCAGTCAGGAGTTGAAGACTAGCAATGCGCTTCATATAATGCGCGAAATAATTTCTTTTCACTAGGCTGTAGGTTTTTTTTGAATAGCTGAAGGTCGCTGAGCTTAAATAGTAACCTCAGTTATGAAGTTATGAAGGCACGAGCGGTAAATTTTCAAAAGCACACTTCAGTCTGCGCGGATATAATTTAATAGAAAATATATCGATTAGAAGCGTGCATGATGAACGCTTCATGAACAGCTGAACAGCTGTCTTAAGATCTGCCCTAAGGGATAATTCTGTGATGTATTCGTTACTTTTACAGACTATAGAGAGCGGTGCTGGTAATTCAATATGACTACCCTTGGGGCATGTCGACTCCGGTGAGGATTCTCGCGTTCGTACTACTTACGGATGAAGCTAGTTGCATAAGCGCTGTCCGTTTTTTGTAACCAGAGTTACATTACCCGCAGTCATGCCGTTTCGCTGTGGGCCTTCGGCGCCACTTGTCCGCATGTGCGAGGAGCCGAGAGAAGTCACAGCCGCGCAGCTGCTGCGCCGCGCGCCGACGCCGCTCGCGTCCGACCGAACGGCCGCGTGTACTGCCAGCCACACTCTCCGGATTTCAGCGGTGTTCGTCTATGTGAAGCCCCTGAATAGCAAGTGTAACAGCTCACTGGGTCAGTGGACACCTGGTTTGCGTTTTGAGGCACATGGCGGTGGTGTCCATCCGCAAAAAAACCTTACTTTCGCACAATATTTCGTGCTTATATAGCAATGCTAAACCGCCAGCAATTTTTTCACCGCTTCTCGCATCGTCGGTTCGTCCGGAACAGACGCGTGCAGGGGTATGTTGCCTTTCGAACTTTGTCTTAAATCTATGCGTTGTAGCGAATCCAGTCGCTGTGGCACTACCCGGCCATTCTAAGCACGTTAGTGCATCTCACAAGCATCCCAAACGTCTTGCAAGCATGCCGCGTTCAAAAAGAACACATTGCCAACAAAACATGCACCGCGCGAGAACGAAACAGCGCCCAACTGCTCTTCGTCTTTGTCGCGCCATGCTCGCGGTTTTCGGTGGGCGCCGCGCGGCGGAGCCACCGTTCGTGGGAGTTGCGAGTACTGTAATGCGAATAACATACTCGATTTTCTGCACCTTTGATCTCGAGCTTCACAAACAAAAGCATGCGCACTCGAAGCAACAGATTGCGTTTGCTAAATTTTCGCCAGCATCGCTTGCCGGCCAAAAGGAAGACAGCTGTGCACGTCGTCGTGTGTGTCGACATCGCTGAAGTTGCATTGCGCTGCGATATGTAGGCAGCTCGACGCATGTTGCCCGTGAACACACGCAAGGACCCCCCCCCCCCTCTCTCTCTCTCTCACAAACCCTTTCCATCCCCTCATCCGAAACAATCAGTGGGCGTTGTGATTCGGGGCAGTAGGCTAACGTCTATTATGAATGAATTGCTGCGCTTAACCACACTACAACTGGACCTAATAGTAGAGCCCATGGTAGAGACAGAGCAGGTAGATGGTGGTTTCTTGGCACTCACAAAGTGAACACGGAAGGGGAAGGCCATAGGGTGCTTGCCAGCGTTTCAACAAGAGGACTTGTTTCCTTGTTGAAACTTTGGCAAACACCCTGATGGATTCCCCTCCCTTGTTCACGTTGTGAGTACTGACAATGGTTGGTTAAGAGGAATGGTAAAGCGCTATGGGTGGGCACCCGCCTGTCGTTTGAGAAAGGATGAAAGACGGGTTAAAAGAGAGAGAGAGAGAGAAAGAGGCTTGATGTTGGAATGCGCTCCGCGTTAAATTCGACCACACGAGCTTCTTAAACGTGCACTGACATAGAATACGGGCATATGGTTCATTTCGCCTCCGTCTAAATGCGCCGCCGGGGCCAGGACTCGATCACGCATCCTAACAATGCTTAGCGGCCGGACTCCAAAACGAATGAGCCATCAGGGCTTGTATACAACATTACTGCCTAAAAGGTATTTATATGCAAGCAGTTTGCTGTCCACCCCCCCCCCTTTTCCGCCCCCCCCCCCAAAAAAAAAACCTGGAGCCAAAGTATAATCAGCAAACACGGCAGTCATTGTTTCCACGCAGCAAACACAACTGTTGGCCACAACCTAGGAGGCATCCACGCAGGCGTGTCAACAAAACACGAGTCGAAAAAGCCCGCAGGCACTTGTTACATCAGGTGCCAGAAATGAAGTTTTTGCTCTGTCTCGTTTTCCAGGTACAGAGCCGCGTGTGTTTCCTCAATGAAATTTTCATAGAGAGTTTTGTTTTATCCCACGTGGTAGCACGGTGCAAAGAAAGTAATGACATGCTAGCAGTTAGTTATCATGCTATCATATAAGGGCTGTATTGCGCACAGTGCGCAATACAGCCCTTAAAAGCCCTTAAAGCCTTGAAAGACCTTCCATGCCGCTCCCTGTGCTACGTATGGAGTTACAGTTTTATCCGTAGCTGCATTACTACCGTCGTTAACTGTGTAACTGACTTGTGGGAAGAATTCTGAGGCTATATTTTGCAACAACATTTTCCTCATCCACCATTGGCCCGTCCGCCATTGGTAGCAGCCGTCTATGAAGCGAGAGGTGGTGGCTCTTCGCAGAACAGCCGCTACCTCGCCCCCTTAAAGGCGGATCTTAAGTGCCCCTGCCCCTTATCCCAATTTGTAGTTCTACGGTTCTAGCATGTAGATAAGCAATCAGTGTGCGCAATGCCAATGAAATAAAACTGAAAACAGTGTGTTCATTTGGATAGGCGACACTAAAGCTTAAGGTTATCCTTCATTACACCTTGGTTTTTGGTACATATCGTATAGTACCTGTATGACGTTCTAACGGAGAGATAAAAATTCCGAGCGAGAAAATCCTTGATACCGTTTTCTTTAGCACGCGCTGACCAGCCACTGATCATATTGATAACGTACAGTGAAATCAAGTCTGAGTGTTGAAAGTGTTGTTTACGTAAAGTCAGATGAGCATCATCCTTTTGAGGGCATTCTTGGATAAAATCCACCTTTCAACCAAGTTGCAGCTTAGTATAAAAGCGATGGAAGCGTTACACAAGCAACATGTTCACATCCCGAATGACTGTTCAAAGAACACAGAACCTTTTTTCTAACCGCCACTACAACCATTACGACGTGCAACGCATGAGTGAGTTTCACCCCAGGCTTATAAAAACCATCACAGCGAAAGATAAAGCTGTCTGCACGCTCTCGGAGCTAAATGTCGACGGCCCAGCATTGTAAGCTACGACAACGGAATATGAAAAATCACGTGCTCTAGACTACTCCTACATTTAAAATCACGCAGTGTGCAGTTCTAATTTTCTCAATCACAAGCCAAACCGAACTTTTGCGATCACGCTCACCAGTCAAGTAAGACATGTGATTGTCACCCTTTGCTTCATAACAGCGACGCCGCAAGCACTGCAGCTGGAAATGTCACCACAGGGCTGGCTGCCACCGCTGGGTTTTCGCAGCACACTTCTCGTCTAATCAGTCTTAGGAAAGAGTACAGATATACTCTCGTATAAGTCAGTTCGGCTTCAGTAGCAATACCGCAAGCTCTGAGCATTGGCCCCTTTAACATGCAGCCACTGCAGGTTTATTGATTCAAGCAAGGCTTGTTGTTATAGGGCATGCAGTTCGTGTTGAGGTGAATTTTTCTAGCAGACAGACACAATCACTCATCTAGAAACCGGCTGCCTGACTAAGTAGGTGAAAACTACCTGCTGCGGTCAGCTCACTAGCTAGGACAAACGACCGGCACAGCTTCTCCGATGCGCCGAACATTTCAATATAGTTGTGTTCTTGCAAGCTAGGAAACGTCGTCGAAAAAATACCTAATCTCTACAATTAGGCAGAAGTGGGCACTTTAAGTAAACGTGTGTCAAAACAGGGACACTCTTGGATGCTTCCTAGAAAACACAATCTCCTTTTCCAGAACCTGTTCTGCGGAAACATTTCAAGCAAAAAAATATTATAGTGGGAATCAGCCGTCTCCTTACGATAAAATCGGCTCCTACCAGGACCGGGTTTAATTTCAATCAATATTACTGTAGCGCAGTAAGAGGTCACGGTACTCAGGCGTGTTGTGTATGGGCATTAACAACAATCTGTATTAAAGCTATTATTCTGTCCGTAGGGCAGATACGAAACGATGAACTTTCCGGGGAGAAATCCTATTCTGTGCAGTACTAACGTGGCGAGTAAAACTCTAGTCTGGACGAGTTCGGTCATGTTGAAAGGAAAAAAAACGGTAATGGCGCAAGAAACGCGGACACGGAACGCACACAGTGGCGTCAGTCCTGTCTTTTCTTGTGCCTTCCGTGTCCTCGTTTCTTGCGCCATTACCAATTTTAAGCCGGATGCCTTTAATGCCTCATCGTTGTAAGTAGGACCTGTCGACAGAATAGTCACGCTTTTCAATTGGTCGAAATGGTCGTGACGTCACAGTGCGCGAATTTCAAACTGGGCAATTGTACTTTGGCTAGTAACCATGCAACCAATTAAAGGGATCGTGTATTGGTGCTCCAACTAAGTGGCACTGAGTTTAGTTCATTGCTTTATTAACCAATTAGCCTAATTAAGTTTTCTAGTGAGATCAGATAAATAAATAAAACCAAGAAGGAATTTGGTCGAGTTCGCGAATCGAACCAGGGCCTCCGGAGTGTGAGACGCGCACGGTAACCACTCCGCCATGCCAGCTGAACGGTTTGGAATGAACAAAGCCGCGTCTAGTGAATACGGTGTCTTCGTTCACTCCCATCCTCCTGCCTTCTCTTAAGGCAAGGTTCAGGTGTCCACCATGATATGCGAGGCAGACACATTTCCTTTCCTCAAAATCTAATTTACCGACGAGCAAGGCGTAGAGCTGAATGGGCGATGGCGTTCTGTGGACTCCCTGGCAGCGTTGCAAGCCGCTATCGCTTTCCACACTCAGAGGCGAAGGTAAACATCGTGACCACACATTAGTGACACGAACAGCAACACCGCGCTTAAGGCTTTCGCCTCTCAGCTTTCAAGGACACGGAAGGCACACAGCCGTCAGTCCTGTCTTTTGTGTGCCTTCCGTGTCCTCGTTTCTTGCGCCATTACCACTTTTTTTAACGTGGCGAATTTGCATAAATGTGGCTTCAAGATATGGCGATTCGTATTTTTATAGTCTTAGTTAAGTGCATCACAAACTTTATAATAGATGCAAGTATTCGTGCCCGACTTATTTCATCTTCAGTATAAGTACGGCTACTGCCCAAGAAGGCTCTTCCCAGAATGCTGCAATTTCTTTAGCGTTTTTGCTGGAGTCGCTCCGAAAGCAAAGGGTAGTGCAAATTATTTCCATTACTAAATCGCGACAATATAGAAATAAAACTGCGTAATTTTGGATGGTAAGGGTGAGTGTTATTTGCAGAAATAATTGCCTCTCATTGTAACAATGCTTGGAGAAGTGGGCAGGTTTGAGGGTAACACAGGAAGTAACACCGCACGCAAAGATGCATAGTTAGTTCGTGTCTTTTGGCAGGCCGATTTCTTTTGTTTAACATTCCACTACACTTTTACACGCATACCTGCAGGGCTTCAGGAGGTTATCTGACTGAACCTCTTTGCACCCTTTCGGCGATGGTGGCATGTTGTTCGCGAACTGCATCTGATGTCCCTTATCCTTTTATTCAATGCCCTTTGCATGGCGGAAGACATGAATGCCTAAATAAGCCTATCATGGCTTTAGATAAGATGCAGAGAAACTTCCCTGCCCGTCTTGTTTTAACGGGTAGGCAAGCAGCGTAAGGTAGCGCATTACTCTTCTTTAGGGGCTGGTAGATTTCATCATTTCTCGTTGCGCAGTGCATGACGAACAACTCTCGGAACGTGTCGATCGAGTTCCCGCGGCAAAAAGACGAGTTCAGATTCTTTTGCCGGCTGCAGTTTTGGAGAGTCGTTCCCTCCCAAACCCAAGCTCACGCAAGAGCAAGAAACCACTCTCAGGCTGCTCCAAACGTGCACATTCCCATGGCGCGCAATACTATAACCAAAATGTACTCTTCAAAATACAAAAGCAGCGGAGAGTTTGTTAAGCTCAACCACAATATGTGGGCCTAATTATTGCCCTGAGCGGCAGATTTCTTTAGCTTTAATAGGATTAACGGCCGCCTCCCTTCTTTTTTTCTTAATTCCCCGCTAACGGTGGAACGAGTCGATCAACCTATGGGGCGCATTTCACGCAGTCACGTGGCGCCTTTGTTTTCGCTTTTATTTAGTTTTTTTTAGGGTTCCGTGAATGAATAGATCTAGTCAGAAACTACATAGCTGCAAATTAGGCCCAAGAATATAAAAAATAAGCCTGGGCTCTTTGCTTTTACCGATCAGTACGTATCACTCCGCCGATGGAAGAGCGCAGAGCCGCCACCAGACTAGATGAAGGGTTAGTTGACTTCTTGCACCGTCTGCGAAGAATTCAAAAAGGCGCGAGCCGGGACACTTAACAGGATTTAATTGAGGGAAATCGGCCGCACAGCGCAAATTAGAAGTGTTTAAGAACGCTGGGAACGTGTAGATCGAGTTCCGGCGGTAACGATACGAGTTTAGATTGCTCTTCAATGCACCTCTAAGGTCATCAGTAGAAACCGTGAACGGTGTCGGTCGGGGCCATTTTAAAGCTCCGGCCAACCGGCTCCCCGTCTGTTTACCAGTCGGAGGGCTCCGGGGCCATCCTGAGAATAAGACGGTGAACCACAGAGAACATTTTAGAAACCGTCAGCATACCAATATCTCAGAGTACTTCTTCCAAAAAACCAGATCGGTCACTTAAAATGGAACTGCACTGATAAAAGCTCCATCAGTTCCCGACCTGACTGCCACCACTTTCTTCACTTCCTGGTTACCCTGCTCTAGTAGATAACAACCCAGTCGCGATAGTGTCCGTTTTTTTTAGCGCTAGAACCTTTGAGAAAATGCTAGGAAAAACTACAAAGCAAGAAAACTCATCTGGTGACCATATAGAAGTGGCCCTGAAACATCACTGTGGCACCTTTCTGAGGCGAAAGAATTTTGCACACCTCATTGTGACCATCACCCCCTATCGCAAACTAAACACAGCACAAGGTGTCATATCAGTAGGAGATGAGATCCGTGAAACAGAGCATTTTCTCCTGGAAGACTTTCGAGATTAAGGTGTCATTTTCCTTCGCCGCATCACCATCAGGCGGATCGGTGAAGAAGTAGGAAACCCCATAGCGTCCTAATATTTGAAAGGTGCTGTCTACTAGATGCTGTGAAAGGAGAATTCATCCATGTAAAGTCTGTCGCAATATTCCAAACCCAAGAATATGCTTCAGTTGTCAAAAATACGGACACGGATCCAAAAGATGCCGCGGAAAACACACCAGTGCGAAGTGGGGTGCCCATGAGCACCCAACTGAAAACTGCAGTACTACCCAATCAGAATGTTCCAGCTGCCACGGGCCACATGCCGCGTACTCATGAACATGTCAGTCATTCGAGAATGTGAAGAAATTAATTGAGATAAAGGGAACAACAAAGTAACTTTCTCTGAAGCCCGGAAGAAGCTCAAGCTTCTCTCCGGAATGTCCTGCGCTGACGCACCGCGCCGGGAGGCCTGGTGCCGTCTAATCGCGCTGGGTACGCAATACAGCATCGGTGATGCGCGCCTATCTCCCCCCCAGCAGCCTTTGGCTACACCAACCTTCCATGTTTCAGAAGTCAACTTTTCACAAGGCTCTCAGAAAACACAGGCAAAAGAGAGGGAGTCTGTTTCTCTTGACAAATCTTCGTCTGATTTTGTGTCTCCAGCGGAAGCTAGGGAGGTGACACAGAGATTCTCAGCGTCTCCGACGCTGAGAATCCCTGTGTCACCTCCCTAGCTTCTCCGACGCTGAGGGAGTCCCCCAAAGAGAGGCGGAGTTTCCTAAACCAACTAGATCCGAAAAGACATCTGTCAGTCAAGCTACCTGATAAAGGCGGCGTAATCTGAATAACCCCCCTAGTCTTCGCTTCGTCACCAAGAACAATGGCTGCCGAGAGCATTATCAACAGTAACTGCTGAGGGCTCCTTAAGAACCTGGTCGTACATATAGAAAATACTCGCGGAATATCAGCCAGACATACTTTGCCTACAGGAAACGCACTTAAACCGAACACATACAAACTTCCTGAAAAAATATGTAGTGTACGGGAAGGACCGGCATGGCTCTACACACTCATCAAGCGGTGTTGCTAATGTGGTTAAGAATTCAATTCCCTCTCAATGTCCTTTACTGGCTACTGATTGCGAGGCAATAGCAATACAAGCCCCAACTTTTAGCCGAGTAATAACCGTACGTTCTTACTCTCCTACAAACAGTCCTAGAAAGTTTAAAGAACAGATTGGCGAATGGCTGTTCATCCGGGAACCCTTAGCAATTCCCTGTTCATCAATTACAGACCTAGGAATAGATGAATCTCTGTACAGGATCAATACATGACGCATGATACGCTGCACAGAAATGCATTGCACACACATCAGGTAAATTACCAAAGAAACGAAAACCATGGTAGAATGCACTTTGCCAGACAAATCGTCAGAACCAAGATCGTGGTCTAAATTCCGGCGTTAGCCTACGGTTGACAACTTAATAAACTTTAAGCCAGCTAAAGCAAATGTGACGCGTACTCGGCGCATATCCAAGCGGGAAAGTAGACAGTCATTTGCCTCCTCTGTAAATTCTTACAAAGATGCGCATAAAGAGCACAGTAGACTAAAAACACTTAAAGGGCGTAGTGCACATCTTTTTCCTTTTATTGACACTGCTGTCGATACATTTGAGCACCAAGGAGATGCGCAAGCAATACACCTCGAATACATTTGCTGCTCAGTGCATTACACAGATTCCTTTTTGAGATACAAGCAAGCTCAGGAACGGAAACCTACTGCAGAAAAAGGCAATCTGTAGGAGGAAACAATAGCACATTTAGTTTACAAGAGTTTAAGGTTGCCTTAGGCACATGTGGCAACTCTATAGCAGCAGGCCCTGAGAGGATCACATATAGAATGCTCAAGCACCGGCATAGAGAAACAATTCAAGCTATCCTGTGCCTGTTAAAATCAGATATCGGCTGCTGGACGTCTTCTCGAAGCCTGGAAAGAGGCGATTATTATCCCGATATTAAAACGAGGCAAAGAAGCCACACTTGCAGCCAGTTACCTACCAATTGTCTTAACCTGCTGTTTATGTGAACTCTGAAAAAATGATTACTCATTGCCTCGCGCATTTTGCTGTATTCAAGGGTCTTCCTGTCTAGCATCAAGCTGAATTTAGGGCTAAACTGTCAACCACTGACCAACTCGTTGCCTTCGAATCTTATGTAATGGGCGGTTCTGTCTAGCTGTTTTCTTTGATCGGGAGAAAGCCTACGATACCACATGGCGCTATGGTATCATCCGTGACCTGTTCGCCTCTGGGATTTTTTGTAATATGCTGATCACCAGTCACAGTTGTTTGGCTGAACGAACATTCAAGGTTCTTTTCGGGAATTCCTTACCGAAGCAGATTACACAAGAGAATGGTGTCCCTCAAGGCGGCGTTCTAAGCTGCAGGTTTTTCATTATGAAATGAATTCATTAAAGAGCATACTACCTAGATCAATATCCTCCTCTATTTATGTTGACTGTTTACAAATAAGCTACAAGTCATGTAATTAGTAAATCTGCGGGGGGCAAATTGCGCTACCAGTGAACAAAGTATAAAAGTCGGCAGACGAAAATCGATTTAAATTCAACTCAGAAAAGACGGTCGGTGTACTCTTCAGAAAAAAAAAAGAAACCGACATCACACTTGACGACAAAAGGTTCCTGTGCAAAAAAAAAACACAAATTTCTTGGCGTCATAGCCGACGAAAAGCTTACATTCATCACACATATTAAGGGAGTAAACACTTAAATGTGTGAGGGCACTGAACCTTCTAAAGATTCTGTCCCACCTGTCTTGGGCTACAGATCGAGATTACCTGCTGAGCCTTCTGAATAGCGTATTTCTATCACGTATAGACTATGGCTCGGTAGTGTACGGGTCAGCACGAAGAACCACCTGAAAAATGCTCGATGCAGTCTGCCACCTAGGTCTGCGGTTGGCTATTGGTGATTTCCGTAAAAGCCTAATTGCCAGTTTGTACGTTGGGGCGGACCGATGGTCACTTGAACTACGGCGGAAGTTGTAAGTATGAATGCGTCAAGGCAGAAGCTCGGGCAAGTTGATACAACATTCCAAAGAAAGATTAACCAGCGCTAAACACGGAATGAAGGAAGAAAACTACACACAACGCGCTGACTAGCAACTCAAAGTTTAATCTGCCAGGAGCGAAATATGTACAAAGAAAAAAGAAAGACAACAAGCAAAACAAAACGCACAACGTGAGAGACAACTCGATGCTAGAGGTGCATCAGTATCGAGTTAACAGGAGAGATGGGGGTTTCTTTCTCGATCAGGTGAACCGATGGCTTGCAGACACAATTCTGTCCCCTCTGCTGAATTATCAGTACCTCGAAAACTTCCCTCTTTTTTCTTGGTTTTGTACTTCTTGACCACGCTCGCGTGGTGCAGGAAAGGCCTGCATGTTTTTGAGGCATAGTCTTTACAGTGTGCATCTAGAGTGCTGCCTGTGGCCGTTTTACGGGATTTGGCGTGCTCGCTTAGTCTGGTGCTGAGACAACGACCCGTTTGCTCTACATGTGTATTACCACAAGATAGTGGCACATCATGATTACACGACTCCGCACTGACAATCGGTATATGCTTCCAGGTGCTTCGTGGCACATGAGGTTCGCAGGCGTCCGTCATTGTTCACACGCTGGCAAGGCAATCAGCTTGATCAGGGCAGATGTGAAGTGCTTGTGAGACAGTACTGATGACTTTAGCTTTTGCCGTTGAATGTTTTATATTATATTAAATAAAGGGACCTAATACTCTGAGGCAAGAAACTTGCGGGCTAAGCTCTTCTCTTGCGTGGAGGCGAATATCGGGGTGCGGTTCAGTATTTGGATTGTTGCGCGTAATGCGGAGAAAATCGGACTTATGTGTGGGAGCATGATAAGACAAAACCGGACATGCATGTGTTAGTGATCCGTCGCTGAGACTATCTGGAAGGGAGAAAGACTCTGTGAGAAAGAAGCTGTCTCTGTCATCAAAGATGACAGAGACAGCTTTGATTAAACAAAAAGAACTAATAGTTGAAGCCTTTGAGAAGAAATGCCTGGCCATTGGCATTTATGTCGATTTTTCAAAAGCATTCGACTTGCTCAACCATAATCTGCTGCTGCAAAAACTGGAACACTACGGAATTAGGGGAGTCACTTTGTCTCTGCTCAAATCATACTTAGCTCATCGCAGACAAATGGTTTCTCATAATAACATCTTATCTAGCCTTGAGCCACTTCTCTATGGTGTTCCCCAGGGCAGCATAATGGGCCGTTACTATTTCTTGTTTACATTAATGACATCTTTTCTACCCCTGCCGTTGACCTTGTGGGCTTTGCTGATGATATTACAGCACTGTTGGCGGGTAGCACAGAAGCCGAATTATTTTCGCGAGCAAATAAGTTTCTGGAATATCTTCACGAGTGATCTAGACATAATCATCTAAAAGTTAATTCTGTAAAAACAAAGGCCGTCTTATACCGATCAAGAAACAAAACTGTTCACACCAATTTCACCCTATCATTAGGAGGCAAAACAATTGCAACCGTGAAAAACATAAAATGCTTAGGAGTTATCTTCTCAGGATGTCTCACCTCGGACGAACAGGTCAATCATGTTCGGAAACAACTGAATCGATTTAACGGTCTTATTTTCCAAGATAGGGACACACTTCCCTCTCGAGTAAAGGTCCTCATTTATCAAGCATTCTTTCTCCCATCACTGACTTACTGTCTCACAGTTTGGGGAACGACGACCAAGCACAACATATCCAAACTAATAACAGTACAAAAGCGGGCAATTAGACTCATAGCAAACGTATCGTGGCAGACCCACACACATCCATACTTCATTAAATTTGGCATTCTAAAGATCACTTCTTTGTTTCCTTTCAGATTGCTATCAGTGTACAAAACTGCGGTTTTTACTAACAATGAAACAACTCTCTCGCTTCTAAAAATGTCTCGCTATTCAACCGTCTACGATACCCGCTCTCATTTTCCTTTGTCACTGCCTCTTTGTCGGACCAAATACGGTATGCAATCTCTATCTTTTATTCTGTCAAAATACCTAAACATTTTAGAAACTAACAACATATCGCTAAAAGAGATCACGGCAAAGAGCCTAAAAACCATTTTGTATTTTTTTGAAGATGTTTAATTACAACTTGTTCTGAACTGTGACTAAAGCTGTAACACCTGTGAATTCTGCTTATGTTGTACACCTGGATGATGTGATGCTTTGGGGTTTTGAGTATTTATGACGGTTTTTGTTGTGATTGTGATACCAATGTTGAAGTACCACTGTAAATATTCCATTCATGTTGATACTTTATTTATTGTTTTCGAGTGTCTCACCTGTAGCTGTCTTGTAATTTAACAACTTAGGCAATAAGTTGCCTCAGCAATGTGGGCGCAGGGTGCCTCTCAAGCTGCATTCAAGCAGCTTTTTTCCCTGCGTCCTCTCTCTCGCAGTGATACTTCTACCACTAAGAGCGACAAATAAACTTCAACTTCAACTTCAACTTTTTATAGGAGTGACTGAGACTGGCATGTGAGTATTTTCGTGCCTAAAGTTGGGCACGTGGCGAGTGATTGCTATGAATTGTTGTTCGTTTTTGTGTATATATTGGAACTCTGAATTAAAAAAATATTTAGTTACGAGTATGCGCTTTGTTCCCCCTTTGTACCGTTGGTTGCTTGCGCTTAATTTTCTACAGTGAGCAGGATAAGCCTAAGTCCACAAGCTCCTCAATAATGTTTATGTATTGCCGTAGGGTATATTTAATATCTGCGTAACTACCAATGCTTTTCAAGAGGGTGATGTCATCTACATATAATGTTTGTTGCAGGTAAGCAATGTAATTTAGGTCCTCTCTCAATAAAGCAGTGGCAAATTGAAAATAAAGGGTGACAACTCACAGACTGGCTGTGACCAGACGTTCAAGAAGGGCGTGGAAGGAATTCCACAGTATCAATTTGAAGCTCGGGGTGCGGTCAGCCAGAAGGTCTTTGATGGAGTTCTATGTGCGTTCTGCAGGATTGATCGAGTTTATAATATTCATAATTACTAGGTGAGTGACATTATTGAATGCCCTAGTTAGACTGAGACCGAGTATTGTCCTGCTGGTGCAGGTGGCGCAGCAGGGGCCACATTCCTTAACTGTACATTGTCCATTTGGCCCTCTGTCATTGGTCAACAGCGGCTTTCAAGAGTCTGTGGCAAGTGAGCAGTCCGTTGAGCGGTTGGCCACCGAACCTCAGCATTGGCTGCATATCGCAGCCAGTTGCAGCCAGTGGTCAGGCCCCGTCGCCTGCTGTTCACAGAGCGCTGCGATGCATCTCACCATTGGCTGTCACTGACTGCACATTGCAGCGAATGGTGACGTCTGGTTGCCAAGGTCCTAATGGTCAGGTCTCTTCCCGCAAACATTTGAAAGCCGCGGGTATACCTCAGTGACCAATGACAGAGGTCCAAATGGACAAGTGAACATTGCTCACTTACCGAACACTGCCCCAGGACTTTATTCGATAATTCAAGCAAGACATCCTGTGCCTAATCACAGCATGGTGTGCGAGAAGAGCTGATGATGGAGACGCACGACGTCGGGGACACGGGTAGCAGTTGAAGGTCAATTCCCAAATGAAGTTTACGCCTGCATATCCGCTGGTCGGAGAGACTGCCGGATAACTAGAAATCATTAATAAAATATGTTACAGGGTGAACAAAAGTGGGATTCAATTTGCATAGAGCTTTATTTGAGATGCTGGCTGGGCGTGACGGTGCGAAGCTGCGTGATAGCACAGCGGAACTCTAGTAGTGTGATGTCGGCATCATCTAGGTAGGGGGTAGAGGTTCGTGTATATGGAGGGAGGGGGCTCTACGGCATATCTGAGCCCAGATATTTCTACTTTAGCTCAGCTAATAGGGTCTTATTATCCCTCATGTTGATGTAGAAGGCGCACAAGTTTGTGACGCGCGGTGCTGTTTTGCCCTTGCTAGGGTGCAAACATTATGAAGTAACTGTCATGTGCGTCCAATGCACAGCGGTCTCTGCATGTGATCGCATACTTGTCTCCATTCTTTTGGTGTAAGTTTATGGATTAGTCCTCTATGTCTCCATGTACTTTGCCTAAGGGGAGTTTCAGTTTGCGATTGAACTTGTTGGAGGGCCAGCGATGACCTGCGCTAGCTCTTTACTGCCAAGGATTGAGTAAATGACTGTCTACATTTTGGTTTACAGATTGGGTTGTAATTCATTCGTGGTATATGTTTGTCGCACAATTGCTGAAGTCGGAGATGGGGCGAGACTCTTATAAACCGGCGCATGGCTGAAAAAATCGAAATCTGTTATCTGCTCAGTGCCTGCATACCGAGAGCTTCGAACTGACAGGGGAAGAGTGATGTGAACAATAACGTGAACACTGCCCGAACTGTGTAGTTTGATTTTTTATTGCGCATCTGGAATGTTTCGGAAGAAGCCAAGGTCTCAAGTCACGTCGAGAGCAACGCTGCTACCAACCCGTGTAGTCTGTGATGGATCGACAATTGTGAGTCCCCCGGTCGTAACTATGGAGCCGCAGCTGGCGTCGTTTCTGGAGTCTGATATTTACCCCGTGCAGTTTGTGGTGCACTGAAATCTCATGCAATAATAAGAGCCTGATGATGTGTAAACCGCAAGAATTTCGTTAACAAGTCTCCAAAATCATGTGTGCAGGAGCCAGGCGGGTTATAAATGTTAAGAATTAAAACGCTTATTTAATGATGTGCGCTTTGAAGAACATCTACAGGGTGTTTCGCGTAACATGAACCCAGGATTTAAAAAAGCGGTAAGCCACAGCCCGCTGAAACCAACGATACATTGTTCACCATCATATGGCGCTCCTCAGAATATTTTTTTAATTGCGCTTAATTAATTAATTAAGTAGAATTGTGCAAATTTTCAAATATTCACTTTAGTGCCAAGACCGTTACGTGAGGTTGTAGAGCAGCTTTATAAACAACCGATCCAGTTTATTGCAGCATCGTATCTCCGACGGGGTCCTTTTTTCGGGCATTTAAAGAAAGCCCGCGAAATATGAAAAAATGCCACGTGGCTACGCTCGTGCGCTACCAAATTGCAGCGCTCTCAACGGCGTTTGGAGCACACCGAGCGTGCCCGCTGACCGTGGCGAAGTAAAGGGCCGCCGCTCTTAGCAGCAGCTTGACAGTGCGTCAGCACTTTCCGCAGCGGCGCGCAGTTCTCGCTCTTCGTCTGACTCGTTGGCCGGGCTATCGATCGCATTCAGGGCTTTCGTATTGCCTGGCGCTCCCTGCACTTTGATATGAAGTCACCTTGCTCGCCGCAGTTTAGCAATTCTTCTTGCGATATCGGCAATTATTTGCCGCATGGCGTTTACCGGAACGCAAGCACTCAATGGGCTCAGTCCTGCTTCGACAGCTGTCCTTTGTACGGTCGCCTTAGCTCAGAAAATCAGTTTGTAGTCCTGAGCGCCTTTGTGGTATACCTTGGTGCGCTTCTAGCTTTACCTGTTGAGTCTGGGTGGAAGCTAGTTCTTGATTTAACGCAAGCTTACATGCCTCTTTGAATGACAGCTTTGCAGCTCCAAACAGCTCACGCTGAGTGTCGACGCTGCGTAGTCCAGAGACTAGCCTGTCTCTAAGCGCTTCGTTGAGAAATTAGCCAAACTCGCAACTTCTGACCAGGTGCTTCAGCTGCACAATAAATTCGGCTACACTCTCTTGCTCAAGTTGCAATCTTCGGTTAAATCGACACCTTTCCGCGATCACGGCCTTTCCGGGACTTTCCGAGTGGGTTTTCAGTACCGCCGTGACCTCGTCGTACGTTTTGCTGGCGGGGGAGTGCGGAACTAGAAGGTTCTTCAATACTTCATACACTCGAGGTCCTACTACAGTGAGGAGTACAGTTAGCTTCTTGCCTTCAGCCACATCATTTGTCAAGACATAAAACTCAAATCTTTCCAAGTAGGACTCGAAGCTGTCGCTCCTTTCGTCGAAAGTATCAATTTTTCTCTTCAGCAGGCAGTCTTCAGCACCAACCGAAGAAAGTAGCCAGCCGCCAAGCTCCCATCCTCGTCGCCAGTCAATGTCGTAGAGAGCGGCAGCCGAGCGGCCGCACCAAAGAAACAGAGAAGACCGGTGCAGGACAGGGAATCAGCGTTTATTCGTCTGACGCTTCTTTTATAAGCAGCGGTTGCTTATCCGCTGCTGATATCAATGCGCGTGATGGCCAAGTGGCGCTTCATGCACTTGACGCTATCACAATTTCTTCCTTGTCACCAATGAGCGCATTCTAGAAATCGAGCAATGCAATACTGGCCAACCTCCATAGTCCCCTTCTTGTAATACACAGCTTAAAGAAAATTAAATTGATCAAACGCCACTATGAGCCAGTTTTTTTTTATGAAATCTTACTGCTGCCAAATGCTTGCTTAGCTGAAGGAAGTATATCAACACACAGATTTTAAACTGGAGCATCACTTCCTTTTGGTGGTGTGATCAGACTTACCTGATGTACCCTGGTCTGTTTTTTTTTTTAAATGTTTCTCGCGGAGCTTCCTTTAACCTTTGTAAATAGTTATGAAAATAGAACATGTCAGTTCAATATAATATATGACATGCTTAAAAATAAGCAGAACTTTTTGCTGGAGCTAGTTGGTCGATTCTGACAAAAGTGAAACAGCGCGAAAGAAGAAGCCCAAAGGCGAAACGAAGGGACAGGAAATAGCGCTGTGTTACGCGCTCTTTGATGTCCTTTCTTCGTTTCGCCTTCGGGCTTCTTCTTTCGCGCTGTTTCACTTATGTGAGAAATAAGTGCCTGCGCGCACTTAATGCAGCGTGTCTGACTCTAGACCCAAAGTTGAGAAGTAAGATTGCCGACTAATTACTCGAATTTTCTTTTCAACCCAACCCCTTTTTTATATACTTACATGTCCTAATCATCTAATGAGGTTGAATGTTTCGTTTAAAAAAGCTGAAAACATCTATAACAATTTCTAACCTCATAGAGAGTGTTGTGCACAGTGAAAATCTTCCCAGAGGGGTCTGGTCACCTGTGCCTTTAGGGTGGATTCAGAAAAACGTAGCGGATCGCGGACGATCATCACGGACCGCCTACCACTTGACGCAAACGTCACTTCTCTGCGTGACCGTGAGCGTTCTCCTACTAGTACGACTGGGCGCCGAAGGCTCAAAGTCACTCAGAGGAGTCGTGTTTGCGTCAAGTGGTAGGCTGTACCCGCGGATAGTCCTCAATTTGGCCGGCTCTCCTGAACTTACCTTTACAAAGTATGGTACGTGCCAGCGCACCAGAACACAAAACAGGAAAACACAAGACTGAGAAAACTTCTAGGCAACATCTGTTAGAACTGTATCAAAAGATCAAGCTTCTTTGTGCAAAATTCTTCCAAGAAAAACCACTTTTTCTAAGAATATGACGTGAAGAAAAACTGGAGGTGACACAAAAAGCTCCGGCCTAAGAATAATATGGGATAGGTAATGCCCGTATATGCCGAATCGGTCATTGTGTACTTTAGATTTGTAGACCTCAGGGCGAACTCATACCACTTCTGGGGCAGTTGTGCAGCAGCTGAAAGATGCAGATTTGCCCTACGCCTGCAGGTGCAGCCACCGGTGCAACTTGTGAGACTCAGGTTCCTGTTTGCGCTCTAACTCTCCCTACCAATGATCAATTTAAATGTCACCTTCCACAGAAGGCAGTTTGCTCACAATCCGATGGGCTTGTTGGGACGACGGAATAAGTTCATGTGGCTTAGGTAGCCTAGAACTGGCCGCTTCTCTTGTCATTTTCCGCTCACTTCGATCACTAGGACGATGCCGGTATTTGCGCTGAACTGGACTCACACAGGCATTGCGTTAATACCACGCGAACCCAAGACCACACAATCAAGCATTTTTCAAAAATAATTTTATTGGAAATAAACGACGCAATTCTTTAATTATTGTTCATGAGAATTCGCATGACTGAGGTAAATCAGCGATTTACACTTGCGGTACCTCAAGTTAAGGTTTCGTGGGTGCCGCATTTCGTAGGCACTTGGTGCCTTACTTGTAATAGCAAGTTCTCAGACCAAATAAGCTGCAAGAGGAAGCAGGTGGTCGAGGTTTGGTAGAAAAGACGCTTTTTTGTCACAATCATGACATTTCCTTCAAAATGGTGCCCAGTCTGATGGTGAGCAAATCCTGCCAGAATGCTCTGGGAACTTCTGGCAACGCAACCCTTAAGGCAGCGAAAACTCCTCCCACCGTATCTCCGGAGCCATACAGATACATGGACATTTTCTCCATTGAGACGACTGTGGGCCCACTGTGATGCACTAGCTTAGCTCTGTCACTGGAATCCTCCACCTTTGTGAGAAATATATGAAAGGTTTCACTCTGGGAAGAGAACAAAGGATAACTTCACTAAGTCATTGTTAACTGCACTAGAGGAACATGAGCAGACAAGGGGAGGAAAAAGAGGGGCTCGTTATGACATACATGACGGAAGCCAACACTCACCGACACCAAGGAGCATAGGGGATGTATGTTTTTAACTAGTGGTGTTCATCAATGGGAGAACAAAGGATTAATATTTTTTAACGATCACTGGTTCGAAAGGAGACAAAAAACAACCCCATGTCGCCGGTGGTATCCGAACACACGTCCTCCGAATTTCGCATCTGGTGCTCTACCAACTGAGCCACGGCGACGGCTGTCCAATCTTCTGCTTCCGGTGGTGTAAACAGAACCTTGAGAGTGTTCACCAGCGCCACCCACATCCGTAAGCGACGGACTTAGTATGTCCTGTATTACCGCAAATGACATGTAGGAACGTGATCTAACGGCGAGGGTGGAAGCTGTGTGAGAACCCTCTTATGCTTCCTATGCCATGAAGACAGCCAGTATTGAGGTCCTCGTTAAGCAATTAAGCAGACAAGGGAAGAGAAAAGTGGGGCTCGTTATTACATTGAGCGTACAGCGTACATGACTGCATTGTCCGCATTTTATTTCTCGTACTGTAAATTTTCCCTCTAATAATTCTAAATCTTGGAATAATTTGCAAGAATTGTTTGCTTTCAGCACAGTGGTCAACTACCATCCCAGAAATAAGCACACAAGTCGCGCTTCCGTACTGTCCATGGTTTTTACGGGATGGAATTTCCTCATACCATGACGGAGAACAGAACATTAATTTTCTTCGTTTTTTTTCGTGAAGAAATAACAGGTCTATGTGCTATTCTCTCCACCTCATAGCTATCGAGGCTCACATCTCCAAAAAACAGATTCAAGTAGTCTACGAGCTTTTTATTTGAACTGAGCAGCCCTTTCTGTTTTGACCAGAGGTTTTTATTAATGCCATCGAAAGCCACCTCGCTGACACGAGTGTAGATGAAAGCACGTGTGACACCACAAAAGCAGCGTGCACTTTATATGTTTCATCTCGCGTTGTATCTACTTTTGATTTCGACCAAATAAAGTGCATTTTACCCGATTCGGGCGCCTATCTGATTGGCATTGCAGGTGAAATATTTCTTCTTCGGGAAAACAATATTTCAAATGCATAATTCCTCTTGATTCACTATGATTTTGGGGACACAAACGGGCACAGAAACCGCAGATTCATCGCCGAATTAGGGCTATGGTGCTTACGGATTAAAAGACCTCCAAGGACCACTACGATACTCCGTAATGAGAAATTTCAGTGCTGCGCTGTCAGCTTTGCCATCGCGAACGGCAGTGTCGTCTCGGCGGTGGCGACGACCTTGTGCTTCGGCGGCGCGAACGGCTGGGGCCTCTCGAAGGTTCCGCCTAACCTCTACTTCGATACCGCGAACTCCTGGGTCCTCTCGGCGGCAGACAATTTATACTAGGAATACAACGGCCGACGCGTACAGTCTATCGCGTGCAAGAAATTTCCCAGCATCACCCGCCGACAGAGCGGAGCGTGGTGCGACTGTGACGAGGCAACGCGTGGGTTGTGCTGCTGAAATCAAATCTCCCTTCCCCTAGCCACCCTAAGTCCGCTCATGTAGTGATGATGAACGGCTCCTTTTTTTTCTTAAAATTAAACAGCGCTACAGATATAGACGAATGCATTGAAACACATGACAGGACGGGCGCTGTCCTATCATCTCTTTCCTGTCCTTGAAAAGGGACCAAAATACTGGTTTCAGACTAGCGCCGCGATTCCTCAGCAGTTGGTTTTACACCGCCGCGTAGCAAAAAGAAACCGGAAAAGACAAGGGACAAAGTTGCGTCCTGGATAGTGTTGACAGCTTGGCGAGGACCACACTGCCGAAACCCGCCCCGGAAGGGAAACAAATGACATACAAGGTAGTGCCATGCTGAAAGAACTGCGAACTGTTCCTCCTACAAGCAGCACTGAAGGTTGCTTCGTCGTCATACTATTTGGCATTTACAGCGAGAAGGAAATACAAGCAACAGACAATAACTTTCAGACAGTTAAACCATACGCATCCCGTATCAAGATGAAGGCAGTGGCCCTATGTAAATCCTTGGAACTACACAGCCTTGCAAGAGTTATTATGGACTCTAGAGTGAACACCCTGTTCGTGCTCTTCGCGGTGAGAACCCATGAGCCCGATGCACCATTACGACGATAGTTAGCCAGAAATGTACCTGGCAGCTAGAAATTAGTCGGTTCTAGCTTAGGCGCTTCAATAATCTCGCTCTTTCTGCTCCCTTTTCTATTTATTTATTGTATATTGCCAGCTTCTTGAAGATAGAGAGGATTGAAGAGGCCTTTTCAATGAATATTGAAGTTCTGTTTCATTCTATACCACATAACGACCTGGTAATTGCTTTGAGACAGTGCATACAAACTAGTGGTGCAATCGCCTTCCAGATTACGGCCGGCCTAAGGGTAGACAATTTTTGCCACTTATAGAATTTTATATCTATGCTATTCTTACCTTGTCTGATAACTGGCGCTTTCTACAACGTCAGGGCATTTGCATCAGATGATGTGCCACTCCACTTTTGTTTACCATTTTTTGGAGTCATTTGACGACATTTTGGCTTCACTAATTCACGAAGCCACTGTCCTGAAGGTTTTTAGATATAAAGATGATTTTTAGTAATTTCAAAGAAAAGTGACAAAGACATTTATGAGGAAATCCCAATGAATTTTTAGAACTGTTTGGACAACATGGTAGAAGGCTCTCTTTTACGTAGGAGTTACCTGTGCTTAACGGCACCAAGTTTTTAGACCTGAACATCATGCTCGGAGAAAGGTGTGTCTGCTGGAGCTACCACCCTAGAACCAAGAAAGTTTTTTTTTTTGCTTTTGATTCGGCCCAATCAAAAAATATTATGAGATTTATTGCGACACTTTCTCTAGAATCTGTACTAGTCAAATCGTGCTTTCACATGATACAAGAGGCTTTTTGGCACGAGGTAGCCAGACTGCGTAAAGCAGGGTTCTCTGGCCACGTGTTGACAGCTGTGACCAAGGCACAGCCAAAGAAAGGTGTCTCATAATCTATAAAAGGTGGACAAGTACAGCGTCACGGTGTTCTCTGCGTCATGTGTGATAAAACACGCTAAGCCCTTCGTTCGTTAAGGGCTATTAGGTCCCACTTTCCTGTGGCTAAGTGCATGTTGGCCAAACTTGACTTTGTGTTAATGAACGTGGCAGGGAACAGAAAGAACGTTGGAAAACGCATCAGTCTCATCAATACAACTACCCGCCCATTGCCGCTCCTTCAAGGATGAAAACGAACAGAACAGCCAGTCACGGCTTGGTGAAATCCAAATTCGGACAAGAAGTAAAAATAGATTAGCTCGGGAACTATCGGAAGCCTTTTTTATCAAGGCCAGCGGCTACACGTGTGTCAGCACCATTCGTGTCTCCCTGCAAGCCAGTGAATTCACACTGCTTGCAACCAGACGACGAAATTCAGTCTGCTCCTTTTAATCTACAATGCTTTGTTTGCTGTCGTCTCGAAAAAATATTTTTGCCGCACCCCCCCCCCCCCCCCCCCCCCCCTTCATCTTTTCTTGACCTTTTCCTTCTGGTGTCATAGATGCGCATGCGCTCACTGCCCTCCTTCTTATAAAATCAACGAACGAACATTTTTCGTTGGGTCTCTGAAGTTGTGTTCGTATTTCGTGCTTCATGCAACTCTAACAAACATTTAAACTTATGCACCGTGGGAAAACCTCGCCTTCAATGTGCACATCTACGCCAAGAGTAACTATCAATGTATTGCGCTTCCGCAGTCATGTGGTTCACACAAATAGGGGTGGTTAGAGGTACCTAAAGCTTGAAAGGATGCGGCAATACTTCCGTTTACAGATAATTATGCGAAATGTTTCCCTTAACTATCCGCGAGCCTGCATCGAGGAACCATAGCCTCTATGCTAATCATCTTTTTCTTCCACTGGCCTCGCGTCTGGTTCCCGGAAGCTCACATCCTGCGCACTCTTTTATTATCTTCATTCCATAGCTTTCTTTTTCCCCAGACAATCTAGAGCGGAACAATCAAAGAGCGCTAAAGACGACAAATATACCAAGAAAGTGCTCAGGCTCTTCCTTACGAAGATTGGGCACAAAAAACGAAGTCATTTGGTTTTAGCACATTACCTTGAAAGTAGTCGTAACTCGGCCTACGGCTCGCGATCTAAGCACTCCCTTCTTGCCGCCACGATACTCCCAAGGCATGGCAGCCACCAGCTCCTCTGTATTCGCCACGTCCACTTGCACCAGCCTCAAGCCCCCACGGCAGTAGGGCAGCGCGGGGCCGTAGGGCTTCATTTTATCAAGGCCAGTGTAGGCCATGGGACCGAAGTTGAAGCCGGGTATTACTTTGTAGACCTTTAAAATTGGATTCAAGTACTCTTCTGGCAACTTCTTCACGACGGCGTCGACCATGTTATCGAGGTCCATGTCGGAAAAGTCGCAAGAATCTGCGCCTGGGAAAGAGTAAATAAGCTGAACGCAACTATAAAAAAATCGCTTGATAAACATATTAATCTCAATGAAGAGGTCATCAGATTTCCGTTGACAGTGAATCGAAGCAAACACTCCTAGACGTGCAGCCAAGCAATTATCAAATTATCATTTCTCCATCCGGTCGTTGAACTGCGTTTTGTTCATTGTATGTTTTGATTTATTACAGGACAAAGCACCTCATTTGGCTTCTTTCTGTATGAAATACTCTCTCTACAACGATATAAAAAAGCCAAGAAAAATTCGAACGTGGCGCAACCTCTTTTGAGCAAGAATATTCGAGTACTTCACACTTCCCGCTTAACTTCCTACTGGGTAAGCTCGGGCGGCAGGTAAAAACTTTTTGGTGCTTAAGCACTAGATGCGTCACTAGTCACAAAGCCGCGACTCCTGACGTTGAAGCCTGAGAGTAACTCGGGATAACTCGGCTAAGGTCGGGGAAGCATCGTACTAGATGCAAACATTTGAAGGAGGGCGTCCCGTCTGCTGCTGCTGCCGAGCGGAGAGAGGGAGTAGAGATGAAGAGAGCGAAACGAGGTTGCGCGCACATGCAGACGCCAGAAAGAAGAGGCGAACGATGATGTCAGCGGCGGAACGTGCAGGAAAGCAAACGATAAATC
Organism: Amblyomma mixtum; assembly: GCF_055824585.1. NCBI lineage: Eukaryota > Metazoa > Arthropoda > Arachnida > Ixodida > Ixodidae > Amblyomma > Amblyomma mixtum. The sequence continues at coordinate 151,891,932 of NC_143021.1, read as the reverse complement.
ATGGTTGAAGCCGGCCCTTCGAGTGAGTCCGAACGACGTGCGCGGTGCGCTGAAGAGCCACGCAAAAGAGAGAGCGCCAACTTTATTCAACCGACCCAGTGAACATTAGGTAGTTTTAGCTGAGCGTTTTTACGCCCAGCGGGGCGGAGCGGCCGAGCGGATACACCAGCGGAGACGCGCGCGAGAAAACAGTTTTAGCCGGGCGGATCGCCCGTCCTCTCGAGCGGAGTAGAGTCGCTTCCTCTGCTGCTCCACCTATTGGTCACAATTCGAGTTAGAGTGAAAAGAATGTCAATTAAGCCAGCTAATAATGCGCTGAAACTGTTTAGGAAACGCATATTCTGTGTTTTTAGTTAATTATTTGGTAAGTGTGACGTTTTAGATATACAAAAGAGGCTGCCATCTTGAATACCCACACACGCCCGCGCGCTCTTACGCACGCTCGCGCGCTGCCTATCACTCCGCTGGAGAAGGCTTCCCAGCGGGCGTAAGCTTCGCTCCGTAAAAACGCTGGCCGGCCCAGCGACGTGCGCATGCGCAGCGGCGTCTGCGCTCGTCCGCTCCTCTCCGCTGACCGTAAAAACGCTCAGCTAAAACTGTCTACTACAAAACGACAAGCCGAAGCACGGCAACGAACATAGCATAAGTTTGATAAACGTGATGCGAAAATTGATTAGCGAGGAAGAAGAGAAGAATGATGAAATTGTCCTAAGAGCATTAACTCGAGAGGCGTAGCTTCAGAAACCGCCGAATAAACCAAACGGCGGTTGCAATTGAAACGAGCACCACAGGCGACTTATCGCCAGTGGAAAGCGAGGAAACCACTGCAAGAACATTTGAGTGGAACTCGTATTTTTGAGCGTATAGAAACCTAACCTAAGATAAACCAAGCTAAACAAAAGGAACCGCTCAACCCCACAGAAGTCCCATTTAGCTGAACCAGAGAAATTTGCGCAGTTTTTTTCGTGGGCCTCCTAAACTGGTCTCACCAAAGCGCACTGCTAATGCAACCGACTTAGACGCTTGTTGAGGGGAGTAGCTTCAGTTGTAGCTGTTGTTGTTGTTGTTGTTTTTGTTGTTATCCTCATAAAATGGCACACGCCCATGCACTCATTCAGCGAGCTGACGCAGGGCTAGCTTCCGCCCCACCCCTCCCTATAGAGTAAAACTGAAGGACGCACTGCACACCACTTAAGTGCGGTAATGCGTAAGCATGTGAGCTTAAAATATGGCGCTAGCTTCTCACTTCATGTGTTAGGTACAGCTGTCTTCGTCTGCTCAGCGGTTCCTTGTGCTCCGTGACCGAGCAGCACGCGATAGAAATGCAGCGTCATATATTATAATCAGCGACGAACGCTCAGCACACTGCCCGGAGGGCAAAAACAAAGCCGCTGCACACGGCAGCCCGTAAAACACCATATTGCCACGTATCATTGTAGTGTCCGTTCGTTCGCGCAAGGCCGCAGGAAAAGGGTGTTATCATTTGTGTTCGTGACGCGAGAAGCGACCGGACTAATCTCGATTGATCACAGCCATGCCGAGCTGCATCTACATGTTTCCAGATTACTCTAGATCATCTCGACCTATTATCTCGAAGTTTCCTTGCCGGCTTTAAATTGAACGATGCCGCGAGCAGCAGGCATTCGAAGTTCGACGACTGACGAGTACGTTTGTTGCTTACGCCACGCACAAGCATGCATGGACGCTCTGTCAATGAGCGAGGCTGAGTTCTTGCGCAAATGGTCGACATACTTTATCGTCCTGCGCGGCGGTCGAGTATCGGCATTTTTACTGCATTACTGACATGCTCAGTGCTGCGTCACTGCGCATGTGCTTGAATGATCAGAGAATTAAGTTCATCTGTTTTGTTGTATTTTCTATGCTATGACAGATAAAATAAACTTCTCTTTCTACGCCACCGCCAAGTGATTCAGTTCTTTTGCGGGCGCAAGTCAGCCCAAATAAAGAGCTTCGTTTGCAAGCCTTGTTGCTGTATTCCTGACCGCTGGACTGCCGTCACTACAACGTGACATCTGGTGGAGGTGCTGGGGGCCTCCCATGTTCCGGACACCCCCTACAAGTCGTGACGCCAGCCGTCTGAGTCATATACCGCAGGAACTGAGTCCAGTCCACCGCGCAAGCCGACGTCTGCAAGGAGACGCACCTGAGTTCGGGATTCTGCCGGACCCTATCCGGAAGCGGAAGTCAGTAGCAACGTCCACCAAGAGCTTGGCCCAGACGACCACTCCAATCATTCTTCACCAGCCCCGGGTGCCACCAACCTTCGACGCTTCGCCTGGCGCCGACCCCGAAGAATGGCTGGAACAGTTCGACCGTGTGGCTATCTTCAACAACTGGGATGATGCTACGAAACTTAGGTACGTCTTTTTCGCCTTGGAGGGACCTGCAAGCATCTGGTTTGAGAATGAGGAAGCTAGCCTCACGAACTGGGAAACCTTCAAGGAGCAGCTTCTAAAGGTCTTCACGAACGTCGTGCGAAAAGAGAGAGCCCAAAAGCTGCTGCAGTCTCGCATACAAAATCCAAACGAGACCGTTGCAATATACACTTAGGAGATGAAGCGTCTCTTCCGGCGTGCCGACGCAAACATGAAGGAAGAAGAAAAAGTAAAGCTGCTTATGCGAGGAGTTAAAGAGCAACTGTTTGCCGGCCTCGTCCGCAACCCACCGAAAACCGTCGCGGAATTCGTAGAAGAGGCATCCACAATGGAAAAAACTCTTGACGCGCGAGCCCGCCAATATGACCGCCAGCAGCGCGTCTTCTCAGCAAACTGCCTGGACACAGTTAACAACGATAACCTGCCGGAAGTTATCCGTCAAGTTGTGCGAGAACAGCTGCGACGATTGCTGCCAACGGGAACGCAGCCGCAGCTTTCATTGCTCACTGACGTCGTCCGGGACGAGGTTCAACAGGCCTTGGGTGCGAAGCCGACACAAACACAGCCTCTGCAGCCCCCAGCCATAACTTACGCCGCAGCTGTGCGTCGTCCTGCCCCTCGACGGGACCCAAGCCCATATCGCCCTCAACCAGCTGCGTTGGACCGCCGCCCTCTCGCCCCAACCCGCCCGTCCTACGAGCGTCATACACAGCCGAGGAAATGCGACGAGTGGAGAACACCCGACCAGCGCCGCCCACTATGCTTCCACTGTGGCGAAGCCGGTCACATCCTCCGGCACTGCCCATACAGAAGACTGGGCATCCGAGGGTTCTCTTATGACGCTCCACGTCCCCGACCCGGCCAGCGATCAGCCGAAATCGAGGAATTTTTGCGACGGGAAGGATGCGCATCGCCGAGCCGCCAATCACGTTCCCCGTCGCCATCGTCCCCGCGCTTTGTATCTCCTAGCCGAGGTTACGCCGTGCGTGGACGCTCCCCCGCCCACGAAAGTTAAACTAAATAAAGCAGCCTCTGGAGATGAGGTTGCTTCTGAGCGCAAGGAAAAATATCCTCCATCGACGAAAACGCAAGACCATGCCTCAACTACGACGACAACACCGACGACGACGACGACGACGCGGCCAGAATCGAAGCTCTTACCACCGCCCAGAGAAGTAACGTCGGAGTGCGCACACCGCAGCCTCACTGCTCGACGAAGCCGACATCGTACACCGAAGACCACGTGTAATACGAAAACGCGAACAAGTGACCTTGAAGTTACGGTCGACGGTCACGCGGTTACTGCCTTGGTCGACACGGGAGCTGACTACTCCGTCATCAGCGGGCCACTCGCTGTCCGACTCAGGAAAGTGACAACAACTTGGGATGGCCCGCTGATCCGCACCGCAGGTGGTAACCTTATTACGCCGTCAGGACGCTGCACCGCGAGAGTTACAGTAAATGGGCGAACCTATGCTACAACCTTCCTGGTCCTACAGAAATGCTCGCGAGATTTGATTTTGGGAATGGACTTCCTGAATGAACATCGGGCGGTCATCGACCTTCGATCTAAGTCGATCAAGCTTTCCACGGACAAAGCCATACCTGTTGCGACGAGCGCGACTCATCACGTTGCCTTAAACGTCCTCGACAAAGCACTGAGCGTGCCGCCCCGATCAAGTGTTCTCGCCTGCATAGGTACTGGAGACATCGAAAATGCCGAAGGCGTCGTCGAGGGGAACACACGGCTACTCCTGGATCGAGGATTGGGCGTCGCAAGGGGAGTCGCCGAAATCCGAAATGGACAAGCCCAGGTGCTGCTAACCAACTTCACCGAAGAATACCGGCGTCTAAACAAAGGTACGACGATTGCCTTTCTCGACGAGCTACCAGACATCAGAGACGTATTTGCCCTCCCCGACCAACCCGCAGAACCATCTGGCCAAGGCCCACGTTCGACATCAACCCGGCATTACCCCGGAGCAGACAAGACCAAATACGCAGTCTTCTTCAAACGTACAGCGATTGCTTCTCACCAGCATCGAATGTGCGACGAACCGAGCTTGCTAAGCACCGCATTGTCACAGACGAATACTCCCGACCACTGCGGCAGAGCCCCTACCCCGTATCGCCTATAGAACGCCAAGCTATCCGCAAGCAAATAGAGGAAATGCTACGTGACGACGTCATCCAGCCATCAAGGAGCCCCTGGGCAGCACCAGTTGTCGTAGTGAAAAAGAAAGACGGCACCCTTCGCTCCTGCGTCGATTACCGCCGCCTGAACAGCATTACAAAGAAGGATGTCTACCCCCTGCCCCGCATCGACGACCTATTGGGTCGGCTGTGCAACGCTAAGTACTTCTCATCGATGGACCTGAAAAGCGGCTACTGGCAAATTGAAGTCGACGAAAGATATCGCGAGAAGACTGCTTTCATCACACCAGACGGACACTTTGAGTTCAAGGTGATGTCATTCGGCCTCTGCTCTGCCCCAGCGACTTTCCAGCGTGTATTGGATACGGTGCTCGCAGGCTTGAAGTGGCAGATTTGCCTAGTCTACTTAGATGACGTTGTTGTCTTCTCCTCATGCTTTGAAGACCACGTCAGAAGGGTTCGGACAGTGCTGCAAACGATCAAGTCTTCAGTCCTGACACTGAAACCAGAGAAGTGCCACTTCGCCTACGAGGAGCTGCTGTCACGTCGTAAGCAAAGATGGAGTTCGCCCAGACCCCGAGAAGACGGCTGCGATGGCAGAGTTTCCACAGCCTGATGACAAGAAAACTATGTGCAGATTCCTTGAATTGTGCGCTTATTACCGGCGATTCGTCAAGAACTTTTAGCGCATCGCTGAACCTTTGACCCGAATTGCCAAGGCTGACGTGCCTTTTATATGGGAAAGGCCGCAAGAGGAAGCTTTCAACGAGCTGAAGCGCTGCTTACAGTCCCCACCTGTGCTCGGGCACTTTGATGAAAACGCCGAAACCGAAGTTCATACCGATGCAAGCAGTGTGGGCTTAGGAGCGGTCCTCGTTCAGAAAAATGGCAGACAGGAGAAAGTTATCGCGTACGCTAGCCGTTCACTGTCGAGAGCCGAAGCCAACTATTCGACGACAGAGAAAGAATGTCTCGCCATTATTTGGGCCACGTCAAAATTTCGCCCCTACCTATACGGACGACCATGCAAGGTTGTGAGCGATCACCATGCTCTGTGCTGGCTGGCCAATTTGAAAGATGCCTCCGGCCGCCTTGCTCGTTGGAGCCTGCGTCTTCAAGAATTCGACATAACTGTAGTCTACAAATCTGGCCGCAAGCATTCCGATGCACACTGCCTATCGCGAGCCCCCGTAGACGCAGCACCGGAAGAGGAAGACGACTACGTTTTCCTAGGGCCAGTAAGCGCCAGCAGTTTCGCGCAGCAGCAGCGCTCGGATCCTGAGTTGCAAAGACTAGTTGATTATTTGAAAGGCAAGACCACATCGCCTCCCCGGGGGTTCAAGCGCCAACTGTCGTCCTTCGTCCTTCACAATAATGTCCTCCTGGAGAAGAACTTCGCGCCCAACTGGGCAGTGCATCTTCTTGTCGTGCCCAAAAATCTCAGGCAAGAAATTATGCAGGCATATCATGATGAGCCGACTGCTGGGCATCTCGGGATTGCTCGCACGTTGCACCGCATCCAGGAGAAGTACTATTGGCCGCGGCTAGCTAACGACATTTCCCATTACGTGAAAACGTGCCGTGAGTGCCAGCGACGCAAAACGCCTCCGACTAGACCAGCCGTACTCCTGAACACCATACCACCGCCAACTAAGCCCTTTCAGCAAATCGGGATGGACCTCGTCGGTCCCTTTCCGACTTCATCATCAGGTAACAAGTGGATCATCGTGGCCACCGACTGCATGACGCGCTACGGCGAAGGAAAAGCGTTGCCTAGTGATACCGCAAAAGAAGTTGCAAAAATTTTTGTCGAACAAATTCTCCCGCGACACGGCGCCCCCGAAGTGCTCATCACAGACAGAGGAACGACATTTACAGCGGAGCTGACGCAAGCCATTTTAAACTACAGCCAGACAAGCCATCGGAGGACAACTACCTATCATCCACAAACCAACGGACTCACAGAGCGTCTGAACAAGACCATCGCAGACATGCTCTCCATGTACATCGACGCCGAACTCAAGACCTGGGACTCCATTCTGCCCTACGTGATCTTCGCTTATAATACTGCCGTCCAGGAGACAACCAGGTTTACCCCATTCCAGCTGGTATACGGCAGGAAGCCCACGACAACATTCAACGCAATGCTCCCGCACGTTTCTGACGAAGACAACCTCGACGTCGCCGCCTACCTTCATCGCACCGAGGAAGCCCGAAGACTTGCGCGGCTTCGCATTCAAGACCAGCAGCACACCGACGCCCGACGCTACAATCTGCGCCGACGAGACACGCATTACAAGCCAGGTGATCGTGTTTGGATATGGACGACAGTTCGGCGCCGTGGATTGAGTGAAAAGTTGCTGCGACGCTAATTTGGCCCGTACAGGGTTCTCCGTCGCATTGGTGACCTCGACTATGAAGTCATCCCCGACGGCACGACAGCATCTCAGCGACGCCGCACACGCCCGGAAGTCGTACATGTCGTACGCCTGAAGACATATTATGAACGCTAAAGGACTCAAAGTTCGCATTCTCCGTGTTTATTTTCATTTTAAGCATCGAGACGATGCTTCTTTGGAGGGCGGTAATGCCACGTATCATTGTAGTGTCCGTTCGTTCGCGCAAGGCCGCAGGAAAGGGGTGTTATCATTTGTGTTCGTGACGCGAGACGCGACCGGACTAATCTCGATTGATCACAGCCATGCCGAGCTGCATCTCCATGTTTCCAGAGTACTCTAGATGACCTCGACCTGTTATCTCGAAGTTTCCTTGCCGGCTTTAAATTGAACGATGCCGCGAGCAGCAGGCATTCGTAGTTCGACGACTGACGCGTACGTTTGTTGCTTACGCCGCCGCCGAGTGATTCAGTTCTTTTGCGGGCGCAAGTCAGCCCAAATAAAGAGCTTCGTTTGCAAGCCTTGTTGCTGTATTCCTGACCGCTGGACTGCCGTCACTACAACGTGACAATATGCTGCGAAAGAAATTCACTGCACTGTACACCTGATAAAAAAATCTGATATGACGTGGCCTCCTCAAAGCGTGAAATATGCCTCGATATTAGCGTGGTTGGTGATTACAACCGGCCGAAGACGGCGGCACGATCAATACCAGCCAAAAGACGGCACCGGTACTGGAATCCGGGTGTCAACATGTGCCCTTCACGGCGAGAAAGACAATATTTCTCGCAAAAGAATACGCGCAGGAGCAGAAACCAGTTAAAATATTGTACAGACACAAAACTTTGAAAAATAATATTAGTAACTTGAAATTACTACTCCAAATCCGAGCAGTTGAAGGGCGTAATAGAGAATCGTGCCTGAAGAAAAACCTTTTTGAAAAGCGTGGTTGCAAAGCTGTGTGAACAGGTTTCAGTCCTGAAAATTGCGCATAATCTCCAATTAACCGCCTGCACTTTAAGGTATTTCTTTTAGAGCAGCGGAAGTGGTCAGCTACTCACTGAAACCAATATTGTCATTGAGCAAGGGCGTAGAAAAGACCTGTAAAAATATTCGACAAAATATATGCAACGCTTACATACAGCCTGTATTCCTGCACCGGAAAGGTGAGAAAACTCCGGAAAGAATGGAGCACCTCGTAGGGGCCGTGAACCCCGTCAAGCCCAGCTAGAGGTTTTTGTTCACGGTCCTCAGCATCTGTAATGTTGATGTTGGAATAAAATGATGATTAACGGGACGTATGCCGAGCACTAGATCGTCAACAGTTGGGGATATAAGCTGAACGACATTTTAGAGACCTCTTGCTAAAGAACCAGCGGAGGGATTTCGGAGTGTCAGCGAAACACGCTGCCTACGCAGAGTATAGTGTCTAAAAGCTAATATCAAGAAAATTAAGTGAATCACCAGCAGCCTCGAAAGGAAATTAGAAATTAATATATGCAGCGGAGCATTGAAGGTGCTAACAGAGTGCATCCTTTAAGGCCAGGAGGTGACCCCCACATGGATCACAAGAGATAAATAACTATTGAAATGCAGATAAACGACAGTCCATTTCGCAGGTACTTCCAGTTCGTGAATAGCTATTCATCATTACCCCGTGAAAGGAAAGTAGAAGGTGAACAAGAAAAATAAAAAATATAAATTTAGTAATGTTAAGAGCTTAATGCAGACCACGATGCAGTTTTAGCCGAAACTGGCTCAGAGAAGGGCATTTTCTCGTTACCTCAGTATTTTATGGCACATTATTTCCATTCGCCGCCAACAACTGGCGCTCTAGCGCCACTGCAAAAACTATGGGCAGTCTGAAGCGCCTCTTGTCGATGAAAAGTTACAGCGATTTAAGCATGTCAATATATCACCGTTAAGAAATCGCTGTCTCTTAATCACCTTTCAGTTTCATGTGCTTGAATTTATATTTGGTGATACAGTTGGAACGCCAATTTTGTTGGAGGTTTATCTCGCCAGTACACTTCCCGGGGCATAAAGTTGGAACAAAGGAAAAGCTTGAAATTAAAATCACTACAGCGCAGTGAGCAATGCAGCGGGGAATGCTAGGCGCAAGGTTGAGACAGCAGAAAGCAGTCTTTGTCAGGGAAACAACGGTAGGTTGTAGTTGCAATCAAGAAAAAAGAGAGGACACCGGTATTGCACCCATTACCAAAGCAAAATAGCAATTGCTCGTTTAGGGTAACAGAATGAATTCGAAGTGTTTGCAGACTAGCAGGAGGCGGTATACTTTAAGACTAGTGGAGGAGGCAAAAACTTGCTTGAATATGGTGGCCGCAACTGACACAAGACCGGGTTAATTCTACGAAAGAAATATGGGCGCACCCTTTGTTGTGTTCTGCTTGTAGCCACACAGATTGTGGTGGTGACTACAATGAAAGAACCTAACTGAACAAGTGGATGCGATACTTCAGATTTCTCATTCTAACAAAATAAATGAACCGGCAGGGCATGAGTCCGAAGCATTCAAGAGCAAATTCGAAGCAAAACCTTACAGTTTGCTAAGAATGAGATCCTTCGATGAAGTTTCATATTATGCAATTCAGCAATAAACAATATTGAGGAAATAATACACCCTCGGTCATTTGCGTTCCTCATCAGTACTGCAGTCTATGCGTGCATAAGCTGGACGCTGTTTCGAAATTCCGAAATGTGGAAAAAGATAGTTTTTTTTATATTTTATCCGCTTGTATCTCTATTTTCTCTGGTGTCCTGAAGTATCACTGCTAAGGTAAAAGCTTTAAAAATGCAATAAAAGTAAAAAAAAAGTTCTTAGAAAAAAGCTGCCGATGTGCACTGCGGAGAAACACTAGCAGATGCGCGTTTTTCTCCCTTACGGTTTGCTGCCTAGGCACTCAGATTGTGGAGCTGAGTTCTTCCCAATTATTTCTGCATATTGGGACACCGTTTATTTTCTTCCTCTCCTAAGACCACATTGCACTCTAAGGCATGCCTTGCTTTCATATTTGTGAATATCAAATAACTTGCGTGAAATTTACTTCTCTGGCAACGGGCACTACAAGAAAAAGTTCAGAACCTAAATTTGCGCTTTGAAAATTTTATTCTCAGAACATCCTGACCAGTAGCGCGCTAGTAGAATCGCAGTCGACATTGAACCAGCCTTCAGCCGCATTATTTTTGCTCAGAATTCTCTCGAGAAGTAATAGTGAAACATTGTCGGAGTAGTCATCGAATATTTTATAGAATGTTCAAGTATTTCATGCAAATATATTCCGCCTTGAGATTAGACAACACGACACAAGGCAATACGGGACAGGGAGAAGAGGAGAGCTGGTGCTCCTGACAGGTGCTGCGGCTTAGAAAACTAATCTCGTTACGAGAATACGAAGTGTCTTTTGAGCATTCGAAAACAAAATCTGAGGGCAATGCATCCGTAATCTCCAAAATTGATTCACGGTAGACGGAAGGCACACAAAGAAATACTACATGTGTGTCCTATGACTGACATGATAAAAACAGAAAAACATACGCTCATAAACCCACCCACCGAATGCCTAAAAATTAGTGTTCCTCTCAACCAGTTCACCTCATGCTGAACCTACGTACTGGTCGACCATATTTTGGGCCGCATCATCCGCTTTCGATCTATGTTCAGTTTTTGATTTTTGAATTTCTCTGTTTTATAATATAAAACAAGGCCAATGAAAAGCTAACATTTCTAGAGCAAGGTCTTCATTTCATCCAAAACAAACGCTAGAAGGATCACGTGTTGGCTTTTTGAAATATTGAAATTCAAAAAACTATATAAAACTTCGAAATTGGCAAACACAGGAGGGAAAATATGCAAACAAATACGGAACTGAAATCGTAATTCAGCGCTTTCTATTTTACTCTACGTACTGTCTATTTTACAACCTCTGGCAGAGGGCACGTCAGGTCCCCTTCGTTGTTTTTTTTCGTTATTTCAACGTTTTGTTTTCCCAACGAATCGTACCTTTTGATGTATTAAATTCAGGGGCCGCGAAGACAGTGCTAAAGCCCAGTAGGAGGAAGAATGTGGTGGTTGCCATATTCAGCCAGTGCTAAAACGCTGAAAAACAAAGGGCAGAAAAAGAATCGAAGAGAAATTCGTATAACACCTTGTCTCGGTGTCGTCAATACAGAGGGCTTATTTTTTCACCTCTCGTCACTTTTTTAAATGGCTACATAATTTCTTCAATACCACTTCCTGTTACGTCCAGTACGGTGCTAAAAGTTGCAGAATATCATTGTGGTGAGTGATCTTGGCATACGATCTTTTCACCAGTGTGTTTATTTGTCGACTCATATTGCGGCTGAAAATATTTCGGATTTTTCCCCGAGAGAATTTTGAATATAAAAAAGTTAGGTATTGTGAGATCGTTAGGTGGTGAGATCGTCAAAGCAAAATAAATAACTAAACTCTGTGTCTCATTCACTGGAAGTGAAGCTCATAAAAACGTTCTTCTTTTGAACATTGGTGCTAACAAAATTCAAAGACAGACGGTACGATACCATACTTTAGAGTCTCGAGCATTTCGCCAGCCGAAGTGAAGGATATCCCATTCTATCAAATGTGTTAGCACATATTTACGGACGGTACTGGGCAGCGAGATTATGGGCAGTGTCCCGAGCGCATACAACCTATGTTGGACCCGCCACACGTCTTCAAGCCTTCTTCTCCCAGCTACATGGGGTGCCTGAGAGACGCTTCAAGCGTCCGGACAACCTTCATGGCCACGCGTTCCACATAATAACGGCAAAGATGGCCCCAAGCGAGAGGCCGGATGCATACAAGGTGGCGTCAAGCACCTGTATATCATCCCCCTATAGTGCACATCTTACCTGAGGACGACGAAGGCAAAACGGTGCACGTGCCGAGGGGCTGTCTCGTGATCATGAAACGGAGCTGCCCGCACGTCTTGTAGTGCAGACATATCTTACCTATGCTGCAAAAGGCTCCACTCGAGAAATTCTTTCCTGCCTTTTGTGGCTCCCGAGAAGCTGAGAGCAATACAGCTCGCATTTTCTAAGAAAGCATTATTCGAGCATAGAGGCCTTCTCTATAAGAAGCTCTTTATAATTTACGAAGGCGTATCAGGTGGCTTTACGGTTATCTACAGATAGGAGCAAGAATTTCGCTCTGCACAGGCAATAAGATCTCCTTCACAGTCTATTAACTTTTGTTATGTAGTGAATGCGAATATTCCACAAATGTAGCTTGAAAAATAAAGTATTTAACCGCTGCAAATATGGCAACATTTTTTCTGTGGTTATTCTGGTAACAGTACCTTTTGCTGGGCTAGTTGGTGTGACGTTGTGTTCAGGAAAGTAAAAACAGCGCTAAACTCGACACAAACCACACAGAAACAAAGACGGACAGGACAGCGCCCGTCCTGTCCATCTTTCTGTGTGGTTTGTGTTGAATTTAGCGCTGTTTTTACTTTCCTGAACACAGTTATTCTAGTAAGTACATAATGCCGCACTTAGTTTAGACATCACTCTAGCGGCGCCCCCGTGCGGTCTGTCATCGACCTTTGTCGCGCGCCGGACTTCGTCCTCTTCTGCTCGGTGCTAGGGCCTGCGGGCTGCGCTCTGCCCAGTGTGCTCGCCAGGTACTCTTCTGCCAGGGATAGAACGTCCTACCGGCGTCCGTGACATTTTTGGTGGAGGTGCTGGGTACAATCTATGTACGAAGAGGACCCAGGAACCTCCATCGCTCAGCCACACCCTCTGGACAACACACCTGTCCACAACTCAAGCCGCCGCTTCAAAGGCTTAGCCCCCGAGTACAATCCCCTCACCGCGCCATCCCGCAAGATGACCTCTACGGTGGCCAGCCAGACCTTCCAGCAATCTGTGAGTTCGCCACCGCTGCTTCTTCATTCGCCTCGTACGCCCGCGTCATTTCATGGTGACAAGTTTGAGGATGTGGAGGACTGGTTGGACGGGTATGACAGGGTCGCTGAATTTAATCTGTGGGACGAGGACCGCAAGCTTCGGAACGTCTACTTTGCCCTCCAGGACGCCGCCAAGACGTGGTTCGAAAACCACGAGTCCGCCATCCACACCTTGCAAGACTTCCGGCGCCAGTTGCTGGATACGTTTAGCAGCAACGAACGGAGGGAGCGTGCTAAATTGGCCCTGCAATCGAGAGCGCAGCAGCCAAACGAGAGCGTGGCGATGTTCGTGGAGGATATGACCCGGCTTTTCAACCGCGCTGATCCTTCGAGTTCGGAAGCCAAGAAGGTGCGCCATTTGATGCGGGGTGTTAAGGAGCAATTGTTCGCTGGGCTCGTGCGCGATCCTCCGGCTACAGTCGCCGATTTTGCAAAGGAAGCGGCAGGCATGGAGCGCGCCCTGCAGCAGCGGTTTGCGCACTACGGCCGTTCGTCAAACATCACTGCTGTGGAGTGCCACATGCCGAGGCCCGGGGATGAGAACACCTCCCTCCGAGAGCTCATCAGGAGCATCGTTCGCGAAGAGCTGCAGAAGCTTCGCTCTGTGGAGCAGCCTCCTAGTGTCACCGCCATCTCGGAGGCTGTCCGTGACGAAATACGCCGCACGGTGCAGCCCACTCCACCTCCGCAACCGCAAGCGCCCTATGTGATGACATACAGCGAGGCATTACGAAGTCCTGCGCCACCACCGCCGGCGTTCTACTCTCCTGCCCCTACCGCGCCGTCCCACCGATTCCCGCATACGACAGCGCTGCCAGACGACCGCCCACCCGTCACGAAGGCAAACATGTGGCGAACGCCGAACAACAGGCCCCTGTGCTTCCACTGCGGCGAAGCAGGCCACATCCGTCGTCACTGCCCGTACCGCCGGATTGGCCTGCGCGGCTTTTCGTCAGACGCACCCCTGCCACGCTATGGTGAACGACCCTGCGCGATCGATCAGTACCTAGCGGCCAACGTCCCACCTGCACCCACTGCCCAACGTCAGTCCAGGTCACCGTCGCCTCGACGGTTTTCTTCACCAGCCCGGCAGTCCTACGTCCGGCAGTCCTCCAGCCCGCGCCGGGAAAACTGAGGACGGCGACCCCCGGAGGTAGGGCCGCCGTCACCGGCCATAATGGCGAACATCCTCCGCTCACCGACGTTAGCATGCGACCCGACCTCCGACCCCACGCCGCGACGACCTTTCGACGCCCAGAGACGCCTTCAATTGACGCCCCAATTGGACATTCTGAACGACCCTTTAGTCCGACGACTTTTCGACGAACGGAGACGCCTCCCCTTGACGCCCCAACCGGACCCCGAGAACGATCCCCTAGTCCGACCTCCCTCACACAGCGTTTTTCTGAAGGTGACTAAGCTTCGGCTGAAATCCCGGTCATCGTTGATGGCCGCCGCGTGACTGCTCTCGTAGATACCGGCGCCGATTTCTCCGTCATGAGTCGCGGTCTGACGCTTGTCCTGAGCAAGGTACTGACACCTTGGCCTGGAACGCACATCCGGACAGCTGGAGGCCATCTGCTGACACCGCTTGGCGTCTGCACCGCTAGAATGGAGATTCGTGGTGTCACCTTCCCTGCCTGCTTCGCTGTGTTGGCTCATTGCTCGAAGGACCTCATCCTCGGGTTAGATTTTCTTCGGGAACACGGTGCGATAATCAACCTGCGCGAACTTGTCGTGACGTTCTCACCTCAGTGTGCCATAGCCGACAGCAGCGAGCCCGACAGGCCTGTTTTTCGCGTGTGTGATGACAATGTCACGCTACCACCACGCTCCAGTTTGTTTATTACGGTGGAATGCTCCAACCCGCGCACTCCTCACGGGGTTGCGGAAGGTAACCTGTCGTTACTGCTGAGTCAACAAGTCTGCGTTGCGCGGGGTGTTACTTCCCTCCGCTGACTGCGAACGCAGCTTTTTCTTACGAACTTTAGCGCCGAATACCGCCACTTGCCGCAAGCAACCGATGAAATTAGTGACTCAGTCTCCCACTGCGCCTTGTCCCTCAACGATACCCATGCATCGACGCCTGACGCCCCCGTTATGACTGACGTGAACCCCGACCTAACCGCCGATCAGAAACACCGCCTCCACATGATCCTCGACTCTTTTCGTGACTGCTTTGCGACCAATTCTAAAGTTCGGCAAACATCGGTCGCTAAATACCGCATTGTAGTGGATGAAGGCGAGAGGCCTATACAACACCACCTCTATCGAGTGTCTGCGGAAGAACGGGAGGAGATTCGGAGGCAGGTTGAGGAAATGCTCCACGACGAGGTTATCCAGCCGTCAACAAGCCCGTGGGCTTCGCCCGTTGTGCTGGTCGCCAAGAAGGATGGCACTCTCGGATTCTGCGTCGACTATCGTCGCCTGAACAAGATTACTAAAAAGGACGTTTATCCGTTGCCCCGAATTGATGACTCGTTCGATCGCCAGCGTCATGCCCGATACTTTTCCTCTCTTGATCTACGCAGTGGGTACTGGCAGATCGAAGTCGATGAACGTGACCGTGAAAAGACCGCGTTCATAACCCCCGACGATTTGTACGAGTTCAAGGTGCTCCCCTTTGGCCTGTGTACCGCTCCTGCCACCTTTGAAAGAATGATGGACACTGTCCTGGTTGGCCTCAAATGGCAGTCGTGTCTCGTCTATCTTGATGATGGGGTTATTTTCCCTGCGACCTACGAAGAACATCTCAAACGCTTGAGTGCAGTATTGACGGCAATCCGATCAGCCGGTCTATCTCTAAAACCCGAAAAATGCCACTTCGCGTACCAACGGCTGAAGTTTTTGGGCCATGTTGTGACACCTGAGGGTGTCAGCCCCGACCCCGACAAGACGGCCGCTGTAGCTGCGTTCCCGACTCCCACTGATAAGCGATCTATGCGCCGGTTTCTTGGCCTCTGCGCATATTACAGACGCTTCGTGCAAGACTTCTCCAGGCTGGCTGAGCCTCTCAAACGGCTGACAAAAGACGATCAGCCTTTCGTCTGGGCACAGCAACAGCAGGACGTCTTCGAAAAGCTCCGCAAACGCCTACAAACAACGCCCATTCTTGCCCATTTTGACGAGGAGGCGGATACAGAACTTTACACAGATGCCAGCAACATTGGCCTTGGTGCAGTCCTCGTCCAGTGGCAAGATGGTGTTGAGCGCGTGATTGCTTACGGCAGCCGCACGCTGTCTCGGTCCGAGGCGAATTACTCAACCACTGAAAAGGAGTGCCTAGCTGTTGTGTGGTCGATAACGAAGTTCCGGCCCTACTTGTATGGTCGCCCGTTTCGGGTCGTGAGTGACCACCACTCACTGCGTTGGCTTGTCCCGTGCTCCTATCCCGTCCAGCTCTGATGACCTCGAAGATGACCCTCTATTTATTGGTGCTCTGACCACGTCCGCCCTGGCTCAACAACAGAGGGACCACACGGAATTGCGGCCACTCATTGATTATCTTGAGGGTACCGCCTCGTTACCGCCTCGTCTATTCGCGCGTGGCTTGTCGTCGTTTTGCTTGCGAGATGGCGTCCTCTACAAACGAAATTACGGCCCGACGGACTCTGGTTACCTGCTCGTGGTTCCAACGGCGCTCCGCACTGATGTTTTGCAGGCATGCCACGACGAGCTTCCTTCCGGCCACCTCGGATTTTCTCGAACGATGGCACGAGTTCGTCACGGTTATTACTGGCCCAGGCTTTCTGCGGCTGTCAAGCGTTATGTACGCATTTGCCGCGAGTGTCAACGTCGGAAGAAACCACCTTTCAAGCCGGCTGGCTTGCTCCAACCCATTGCTCCGCCGAGAATTCCTTTCCACCAAGTCGGCATGGACTTACTGGGCCCATTTCCCACGTCATCATTGGGTGACCGGTATATTGTGGTTGCCACCGACTACCTCACCCGGTATTGTGAGACGAAAGCCCTTCCCCGCGGCACTGCTGCTGAAATTGCTGACTTTTTCATCATCAGCATAGTTCTTCGCCATGGCGCCCCTTATGTTGTTTTAACTGACCGAGGCACAGCGTTCACGTCCACGCTTACTCTGGAAGTTATGCGGCTCAGTGGCACAAGTCATCGTAAGACCACAGCTTACCATCCTCAAACCAACGGCCTAACCGAGCAACTCAATAAGACTATCGCTGATATGATTTCTATGTACGTCGACGATGACCATAAGAACTGGGACGAAATCCTTCCGTATGTCACGTTTGCCTACAATACTGCCCTTCAAGAGACGACGGGGTTCACGTCATTTCGTTTGGTACACGGTCGTGAAGTCGTGACTATGTTGGACACGATGTTGTTGCCCGATATTGCACGCCCATCCGTTGCCGTCGCTGATGCATTCGTTCGCCATGCAGAGGCTTCCCGCCAGCTGGCTCGGCAACGAACCTGCTTGCGGCAAGAATTCGATGCTCACCGCTATAACCTCCGTCACCGCGAAGTCATTTTCCAGCCTCGCGATCAAGTGTGGGTTTGGAGCCCCATCCGTCTGCGCGGTCGCTCCGAGAAGCTTTTGCTCCGTTACTTCGGCCCCTACGAGGTACTCCGCAAACTCAGCGACGTTAGGTATGAAGTGCGCCCGCAAGGGAGTGTTCGTTCTTCCAGACGCCCGCCGACGTCCGAAATTGTGCACGTCGCAAGACTCAAGCCATACCATGCCCGCTAGGACAACTCTCACCACGTTCAGTGCCTGGTATTCTGTTAACAACCACACGTGGCTCCCCCTCACTTTCAGGCATCGAGTCGATGCCTTTCCAGAGGGGAGGGGCAATGCCGCACTTAGTTTAGACATCACTCTAGCGGCGCCCCCGTGCGGTCTGTCATCGACCTTTGTCGCGCGCCGGACTTCGTCCTCTTCTGCTCGGTGCTAGGGCCTGCTGGCTGCGCTCTGCCCAGTGTGCTCGCCAGGTACTGTTCTGCCAGGGATAGAACGTCCTACCGGCGTCCGTGACAATATGAACTGTCAACGGAAATTTTCGTCTTGCAATTGTTTGTTCATTGTGAAGCGTTGAAAAGGTTAATAATAAGAAGCGTTTTCCTGCGTTCGCAAAGAGATTAGTGATTTACGCCTGTTTTTGAAATCACAAACTGTATTAGAGACCTTCTGGCGTGACTATAGAGTCACGTCTGTCCAAAACAATTAACACTGAGTGAGAACAATATAAATGAGAAACGTGTTCTCATAACAAAGTTATTCATGACTGACTTGGTCGCAAATTAACAGATTTAGCGAATGGGTGCCTCATAAACATCCGCTGAGTAGAACGCACTACAGAAATTACTCATGCGAATGAGGCCAGAGGCCATAAACTGCAAGTCCGCTGTTCTATGGTGAATAATTCTAAAGATGAAATCTTTTCTCCAAAAAATAATTGCGCAAAATAATTGCCGCTTTCTTCCTGTAACAACATCCGACAAACTCTTTATTTAAAATGGGCGTTTAGCACGGTAATTTCGGTGGTGTATTAAGCACGCACCCCTGTAAAATTAACGCATTACTACTGTGGGTCGCTGCAACAACACGAGTCATCGTCCTAGGTTTGATGAGGGATCCTGTTACTCCCATTACTTTTTGATCAGTTCCTCACTGCCATATGTTTAAATGTTGTCTCTACAAATACGTATGTGCACTTTAGTGGCATTGGTAATACAACGGTTTCAGTTTCGCAAGTATTTGGACCATTCCTACAATCGCAGTTAAAGTTTCCTGTTACCAAAATGCTACGAAAGTTTGACACATTCGCCGCCATCACTTTCGCCGCCATCAAGGTCCTTTGAACTGAATTTTAAAACGTATTTCATCATGCAACATAAATCTTGATCACTACTATATGTTTAAGCTAGTTACTGAACAATGCTTTGAGAAACGGGAAATTGGCCTTACCGAAACTAGGCGTCGTCCGTAGCTTTGAACCTCGCTGCTGATTATCCAAACCCGGAGTGTGTTACAAAACATGCCGTCCATCTATATAGGCAAGAGGAACTTGCGCGTCGAGGCTTTCGGCAAGGACACAAACGCTGCGCTTATCATGTGCTTTCCTCAATCCAGCCCGGTCATTTTTCTCGTACACGATTGTGTTTTCTTCAAGCCTCACACTGATCGACCCATCAGGTCACCATTTATTGTGTCGTGAAGAAAAAATCAAAAACCAGGAAATTGCAAGCCGGCTCGTTTCTGTGACGACGTTTCTGTGACGCCCCTTCATATTTTTTTTCTTTGTGCAGTCTACATGGTTATGCCAAGTCCAAAGGGGCCACAAGAAACAAGATGAAGCACAAAAATTCGTAAAGCAGGATGTATATTCGCTTCTATAAAAAGGAAGAAGCGCAAATGACCAAGTAACTTGTACTCATTGGCGGTGGTTACAACTTTATTGCCACAAAAGAGAAAGGATATGTTGGGGGTGGGGCGAATCCGGTGGCCTCCAGTCGGGACGACCCGTTCAGCTCGCGTGACGAAGGCCAGCCGAGTTGTTTTTCTTGTACTGGCCAAGAGCTTGCTCCGTCCCTCCGCCGAGGGAGCCGGCAAGAGTGCCGTCGGAGGGGGTTTGCTAGCGCATTTCCATAATATATGGTCTTGGGTGGCGTAAGTCCAATCCTCGCAGTGAGGGCATGCTGGGTCGTATTCACCGTTTGTAATTAAACATAATCGGTACGGGGCTAAGAATGGCCTGTATTTCTAAGAATCTGAGTGTCGTCGCTTGCTCCCAGCCCGGGTCCGGGTGAGGAATGGGTTATATGCATCTTAGCTCGCGATAAAAATTTGTAATCTCCTCGTACGAGTGAGGCGCCTCGGCGGGCGCGTCATTGGACCGCGAAGTTTTTCCAGAAGAAACGGGTCTTAAATGAGCGCCACATACAAAAGATGAAAGATACAGCGAAACACTTCGGCGAAGAAAGCAGTGGATATAGAGGAACAGAGTTTGTTGAATCGCCTTGGAACTTTGACGTTAACCTTGATGGGGTTATCAGCGACCTCCTGGACAATAAAGACGATTTCATCCCCACTATAGGAACATGCTTTGGCTAGTACTGCGGGTACATTTCGTAGTCTTTACAGTTTATTCCAGGATGTAGTGTGTTTCGTATTTCTCTGAAGTAGCTTCTGTTCTTGTCCGTCGGCGAGGACGCATGAGCTCCAGCCAATAGCGCAATAGCAACTTCTGTGAAACCTATAACGATATTTGCAGTAGGACTAATATGTTGCTTTCTTTATCCTTTCCCACATTCCAGTCGATTGTTTCGTATTTTTTCTTCCAATCTAGTTCTCATAGTGTTCACGGATCAACGGAAAATTCGTTCTGTTCACTGTATATTTTACGAGATTTTTTAAACACTACGTGCTTGAACGGTGCCATAATCTCTTTAGTGTTGACAAGAGATCGGGTGAAGTTATACCAAGAAAAAACATTTAAAAAACAGCAGTTTGTTAACCCTGGGCCACAGTCCGCGGCATCCTGTTCTAGTCTGCTAGACAACGACACCCGTAAACGCCATCAAATTTTTAATATCTTTTATTAAACATGCCAGGTATCAAAACGCTGGCACTTATCTATTTTTCTCCTTGTTAGCTTCTTGTTTAGGTGACGAGAAAAGGTGCATCTATCAACTGCTTTTCTGAATTGAATGCCGTTTCATCGCTGAAACCTGACCTGGATTGACCTTGTCAGCTTAAATAAAATAAATATTGCCTCGACTGGATTTCATACCCACCGCGGCGCGAACAGATCATCTTCGCTGGCCACATCACTAGAGTACTGTGTTACCGCCGTAGCCGATCGCGTCCCGGGCTAAAATGCACTCCACTCTCGCGCTGTCCAATGCACATCGCCGTCTTCATGAATCTTGGCCGACGTTTAAGCTTCGCTTGATGAGTAGAACGCGATAGCGAAGTTAATTATTCCATCCAGTGAACCACCAGAGCTCACACACTGCATATCTCATTTACGTCTCTCGACAGTCACGCGGCTCAGTCATTGGAGATGCTCAAATGGTATTTTACACATCGATGTATGACACATACACCCGCACCGATTAGTTCAAGTGCAATGAACCATCACAACATTCACCTTTATTTCGCATAATTACCTAATCCCTGATTATCAGAATCATCATTTATCATGTAAGCATCGCACATATCCCTAACACACTCCACAAATTTAAAGGTCAGAACACTATCACTAGGTCGACCTCTAATTAGCTTGAATCAACAAGCCTTCGTGGCCGGTCGGCAGCGTGCCGGTCTCATGAACAGAAAGTCGTTGGTTCAATTCCCACGCAAACCTATATAGACCAGTTTTAAATTATATGTTCTTTTCAACTCAATTACTTTTCTCCAGTACACCACTATAGGAGCCTCCATGAGAAATATGACGCCAACGCGGAAATGTATTCACCTGTTCGTGAAATTAATTGCTTGCTTCCATTTGGATTTATCGCTCGGGGCTAACGACACAGACGTCGAAAAAGACGAAGGGTTTTCTGCGACACCTGGTGCTTAATGAAATCGCATTAAAATAAGCCGGTGATGTCGAAATCGGAATAATACGATTGACACGGGTGTCGCAGTTGTCGCAGTCAGTGCAGCTATGGCTGGTGGGGAAGGCAGACAGCGATGTTGATTTCTCGGTGGCCACGGCAATGTAGCTGTGAGATAAGGAAGCCCGCCTAATGTTTCCCCATGGCTTCGATTTGCCGACGTTTCGGGTGCTGCCATTGTCGTTAACTTGGTCTAGCGTCCCTCATCGAAGAAAGAACTCGAGAGCTTTCCCTCCCGCATCACACACCACGTTCGTGCCTTCTCAGTGTGGGTACGTGAAAACCACGCCTTCGTTTTCTTAGTTTCATATATGTTTAGTATGGCAGCGGCAAGGAACGGCGCCGCAAAGATTTTTTTTTTTCTGACGCGGGTAACATTGTGTGCGTGAGAAGATATTTCGCCGAAGGCTACAAAGTCCGCGATAATTTTACTCAGTACCGGGACAAACCCGTCACACGCATCCACAGGCGGTCAAGTGGCGATTCCTGAAAATCATTCCTTTCGTCGTGGGGTTGCGTCGCTTTCAGTTACGAGACTATTCAAGCGTACGGTAGCGCTGCGCAGATAAGACTTGTAGAGGTATCCCCGTGAGGCACAGCGTCCATAACTGTACACATGACTTTTCAAATTCTTCGTTAGAGCATCCTGCCATACATTCGCAAATTAAATAATGATTGCAGTTCTTTTTCTTTTTAAGGTTAGCAGATTCTCGGCGTGGATGAACAGTACCAGGACGCATACTCGTAGATGACGACACAAGATATATTTACAACATATACATTCGGAAAATAAAATAGCAAGCAACAAACTGAGTTTACAAAAAAAAAATTTCGAGTCACTTTGCTCACGTACCTACAAATTTAATAGAACCCTAAGCATAGCCGTGTTACATGCTTAGCATGGAACCTCAGCCCAGACTGCATTGGTGTGCACTGGCATATGATCATTTCCTTGGCGTCTTTAAAGCCTTGAATAAAAAAAAATGAGGAGGTCATTTTCAAAGCCGTCAGTTCACACATGCCCATTTTTCTTAGTGTAAAATTTATCGCATGTTACAAAAATACCCGTCAAACTATATCAAAACAGAACGCAGTAAATCGATTCTGCAAAGGTCCATTAAGTAGAGCATCGTTACGTCGACGAAAACTCTGCTTCAGCAGCTTGAAATAACTACGCGTAGCAAGAACAGCGCCCTCGTGTTTTCAATTCTCCCGCTGCCGGCTCGCCCAGACAGCGGGAAATGATCACCGCAATCCACTGAGGTCCCACTCTCTTCTGGTCTCCATACATATCTGGAAGGCGAAGTAGGGACTCCATCCCACCCTTGCACTTGCAGCCACACCACTGAGGCTCCGCTACGACTCCGTAGCAAAGTGGGTCGTGTACATAACGCAGACTCGACGAAAACTGGTCCCACTGCGACTGTATAGGAGCAACGTAGGCTCCGTTCCAAGCTTCCGCGCTCTGGATGGCCTTAAAGGAGTATAGACACCCAATTTTGGTGGCATGTTTTCTTCTCTACATTGATGCGGAAGACACTGCAGTGCATTAATCACCTAGTGGCATTCGCTTGCAGCTCGAAATAATTTATAATAGAATTTTCCGTCAAACTCTTTCGGTTTCGGCTGCAACAGCCGAACGATGGCTGTGACGTCAAAGCGAGATTATAGGTCACGTGGAAAAACTGCGATATAATCGCTGCTTCATCGTTTTAATTCACTGCAATACTTAAGCCAGCCTTCCTCAAGAACCGGAATGACGACGTACGTAGAAGTGCCGACCATATTGCAGTTTTTATGCTGCACATGACATATGCCCTCTCTTTGACGTCACAGCTATAGCTCGGCTGTTGAAACCCAAGCTGACACAGCACCGGAAAAAAAATCGATTTTAACTTATTTAGCGGTAGCAGCAGGATACCACGCTGTAATACGTGTATAATTATGCATTAAGCCTCATTACAAAGAAGAAAACACGTACCGAAAAGTTAGATGTCTAAACTCCTTTAAGAGACGCCATATTAGACTGTTTAGAAAATTCAGCGCCACCTGGTATGCGGCGCAATAATCGCAGTGTGTCCGTACTGCGCTTGGTACGAACTGTACCACGTTTAGCACGTTGTCCGGCAGCATTTTCGTGCTTTTCTGCCCTTTGTCCCTTGTCACTCTCTGCGCCAAGCAAGAGACGCGATGACGAGCTTTCTGCAGGAATAAGCGACGCGTGCGGAAACAAGACGCGTGTATTCTCGCAAAGAGGGCCTGAAATAAATGCATGCTTCTATATTAAAAAGCCTCGGACAGTGTAAACTGTTCCCGGCAGATAAGCAACGTAAATATACTCTCCCAGAATGCGATCAATGCAGGATGTTAGCTTCGGGAACATATTGCGGTAGATAATAATCAATTTCAAGGTGACAAAGAGGAGGAAGCACTCATAAAACTAACGAACGCTGCAAGAAATGTTGTACACAGTTAAAATCCTTGCAAGGAAATCTGATCGCCTGTGCCCCGGGTGCAGGCGGACTAGAAAAAAAAAAGGCATGAACAGTACAAACCTTACCGCAGCTCGCGGCAACGTTAATTGGGATGAATTCATAGGAAAGGGTTTTTGTGGGAAATTCTGCTCAGAAAGTTATATTTTCTGCAAATATTTTGCAAAGAAAACAGAGTGAATCCAAGGTTACACATCAGAACTATGTACAATAAAAGGTTTTATTCGCACAAACCCGTGAGTTGTTCCATAATGGGATAGCACGAGAATAAGAATGGGGTGGAGCGCATATGGCAGGTTATCTGAGATCATGAATGACAGTTTTCCAATATCCCTCAAGAGAAAAGTATACAACAGGTGTATCTTACCGGTACTCACCTATGGCGCAGAAACGTGGAGGCTAACAACGCTCGCTGCGTTGCTTAAGGACAACGCAGCGAGCTATGGAAAGAAAAAATGATAGGTGTAAAGTTAAGAGATCGGAAGCGGGCGGAGTGGATGAGAGAACAAACGCGCGTTAATGATATCCTAGTTGAAATCAAGAGG
This sequence comes from Amblyomma mixtum, assembly GCF_055824585.1. Lineage (NCBI taxonomy): Eukaryota > Metazoa > Arthropoda > Arachnida > Ixodida > Ixodidae > Amblyomma > Amblyomma mixtum. Next base: position 151,867,415 of record NC_143021.1, on the reverse strand, counting down.
AAGAAGTGGGCTTGGGCAGGGCATGTAATGCGAAGGCAAGATAACCGCTGGTCCTTAAGGGTAACGGAGTGGATTCCAAGAGAAGGCAGGCGTAGCAGGGGGTGGCAGAAAATTAGGCGGGCGGATGAGATCAAGAAATTTGCGGGAATATGGTGGCCGCGGCTGGCGAAGGACAGGGTTAATTGGTGAGACACAGGAGAGGCCTTTGCTCTGCAGTGGGCGTAGTCAAGCTGATGATCATGATGACATATTAATTAGGTAAATGTTCCATTCACACCTTAGTACATCTTGTTAGCCTTCCGTGCTCACCATATTTCGCGAGCACTTTTTGGCTTTTTTGGCCACGACGGGCCACGACTGGCCACGACGGGAGTAAGAGGAAGAAAATGGATGGGGTTTTTTTAGAAAAGAGGCTTTCTTGCGAGTGTTATGAGATGACTTCAGAATGGCGCCCAATCTGTTGGTGAGCAGATCCTGCCAGAAGGCTGTGAGCACTTCTGGCATGACTACCCTCAAGGCTTCGAAAACGCCCCTTGCAACATCGCCGGCGTCATGCACGTACTATCGGGGACAAAAGTAGTATACTCCACGCGGCGGGAGCCGGAGCAACGGAAAACTGCGTTCCTACACCATCTAGAGGCGGTATCTGGGATCGAGACAGCCAGTGCGTAACCTTTATTATCAGCAGGCATGTCGCTTGGCTCGTTTCGATGTTTCGTGCTTTAGCTCGCTAAAATGCCACAGTTTTCTCCATGTACACTTGTTTCGGTCCTCTGTGATGCACCAGCTTCACTCGATTGTTAACGTCGGAATCATCCACCTTTGAGAGAAATATTGAAATTTTATTTAGGGCAAGCGAACGAAGGTTAATTCACAATGACCAAGCCAAGCACACTACGGCAACGTGAATGCCGGCACTTGCAGCATTAGTGTTCATGCCGTACACTTCTCTTCGAATAGCAGCAAATATTAGCAATGTTTACATGAAATGTTCCCACACAGCGTTAAAATACGACTCGCAGTAAGGATCACTAAAGTCACACTTTTGTATTGCCCATAATTTTCGCTGAATGCCGTTTCTAGAACCGCAATATTCGCAATATATTTTTGGTGAATTATATTGTCGAGGAAAAACTGCGTCATGCGCAAAATGCTCCGCCTTGTAAATGCCCATGCTCATATCTCCAAAAATCTTTTGCTTTCTAACAAAGACAACAAAGAAAGGTGTTTGGGTGGTTCCACACATACACCCAATTGTCAGCACACATTAAGTATTTCGTCTTTGCCGAGCAATGCCAAAAATTTATGTTGCTTTTCAAAGAGAGCCTTGACAAACGTTAGAGGATGTACAAGCACGCACAGAAAAACGCGCACAGACACACAACCACTCGTCCCATCTTAATCACTGAGGAAAGGCTACGATGCTTAGTTTACACAGTCAGTAAGCCAAATGTATAAGAAGCTGAGCGGAAAGTAGCAAAAAACAGAAAACCCCAAATAAGGGAGACTCGCTCGGAGCACTGCAACCAGAGAAAAAGCGCGGCAGAGCCAAAGCTAGGGGTCGGATTTTGCACTTCAAGGTAATGCCACACGCTATTCCTACGATAAGCAATCATCAGCGAAGGAAAACATGCGCTAAAAAAAACCACACGCATAATATCTAAAATTAATGTTTCTGTCAAGCAGTGCAAGTCATGCCGTACTACCGGTACTACTGCCGATCGACAATGATTTAGATGACATCTCCTGCTTGTCGTGTTGCTGTTTGGTGACCATTATTGATATCTCGCTTTCATAATGACCTCCTAATTATCCGGTCATTATACCCTAGTTATAGCCTGATACAGAATAGCATAACGCATCTCAATAGATACGAGTATAGTAGCGAGAGCCTTATATAATACAAAGCCAATGAAAAACATTTTAGAGCGCAGCTCTTTGGCGTCCGTTCCTGGGTTTCGCGTCGGCGTCGGCGTCGGCGTCGGCGTCGGCCTCGTAACCAGCTCCGCCCCCAATGTCACGCTTTTCAATTGGTCGAAATGCTCGTGACGTCACAGTGCGCGAATTTCAAATGGGGCCAATTGTACTTTGGCTAGTAACCATGCAACCAATCAAAGGGATCGTATAGTGATGCTGCAACTAAGTTGGACTGAGTTTAGTTAATTGCTTAATTAATCAATTAGCCTAATTAATATAGAGGAGAATGAAGAGGTCAGAAGAAAAGAAAAGAAAAGAAAGACGCGCGCCGCACCGACAACAGCGTCCGCGGAAGGAGACGCTGCTGAAAAAAACAGATAAGTACGAAGCCGCGTTCCCTCCACCACCACGCACTTCCCCACTCAGTAAGACGTTGCTCGTTTCATATACGTTGTGTCGAACATCCTAGACAGTTCCAACAATTGACAGGTTAATGACAGAACACGATGGATAGAAATACAATAATATAAATATGAAATAGCCTAATTAACCTTTCTAGTTAGACCGCATAAATCAATAAAACCGAGAACGAAATTGGTCGAGTTGGGGAATCGAGCCAGGGTCTCCGGAGTGCGATACGACCACTCTAGCCACTCCGTAATGCCAGCTGAATGGTTTGGAATGAACAAAGGCGCGTCTAGCTAATACGGCGTCTTCGTTCACTCCCATCTTCCCCCTTTCCCTTACGGCGAGGTGCAGGTGTCCACCCAGATATGCGAGAGAGATACATTTCCTTTCCTCAAAAAATAAATTTACCGTCCAGCAAGGCGTACAGCCGAATTGGCGATGGCGTTCTGTGGACTCCCTGGCAGCGTTGCAAGACGCTGTCGCGTTCCACTCTTACAGGCGAAGCTTAACATGTTAACCACACATCAGTAACACACGCAGACAGCCAATGGACGCGTCATTCGCTGGCAGCACTTGATTCATCATTCACAACCACATTCTTAACGTACGCTCCCTTGCCGCACATGCCAACGACGTACACCACGATCACATTCTGCGCCATTCCTCTGTACTTTGCTTTGCTGAAACCTGGATGGATCCCGAAGAGCCTCTCGAAATCATAGATTTCCTATACTGCTGTGGTGCTCGCAGAGACCACAACAGAGCGGCGGGAGTCGCTATCTACTTGCGCACAGGTCTCTCTGCAATACCAGTCGAAATGTTTGGCACGTCACATGAAGTTGGCGAACTGTGCGCCGCAAAGTTGCCCAACGGCTTGCTGGTAGTAGCTGCCTACTTCGCCCCTACCGCACTCACGAAAGACGTCGTGCACTTCCTGCAACTCGCATTAACCGTCCATTGATGCACACCGATGTTAGTAGTGGGAGACTTTAATGTTGACATAAAGACAAACAGCAATTTCCTAACACTTATGCGGGAGAACATCCCGTTCCTCTCGCTCGTAACGCGTCCCACGGCTGTGACAACCTCGCGAGGCACTTGTATAGATCTCGTCTTTGAGAATCAAGCATTGGTGTACCAAGTCGAACATATATCAGTCTATTTCTGCGACCACAAAGCTTCCTTCATGACTGTCAAGAACTGTTAGTGGAGTCTTTGTTAAAGGAATACGTGTGAAAAATAAAAAAAAATTCTGTGATAGCGCATACATGTGTTTCTCGATTTCTTTGCCTCAATCTATCGAAAAGGTGAAACAGCTTATTTGCTGCGCTCAAATTTCGCATTAGGAAGTAACGTAATCGTCGGTAATTTTTTTTTTTACATCAAGGACGTCATTTCTTCCCGAGTAAACGCTATAATGATGACGTTGCAGCCAAATATATCACAATTAAAACATGTATATACGAATCCGAAATTGCAAAGCATCAGGAAAAATTGGCGTATATTTGTTGTTGTTGCTAGCCTTGCAAAAGATGTCACATACCCGCACTGAGGGATCGGCCAATAATCGGGAGATCAAGTGCGCAACTATAAACGTAAATCAGCTTTTTTTTGTGAGGTCAGTTGCAATGCACTTTCTACTTCACCACTTCTGGCATAGGGCCCGTGGGGCCCCTTCCGCGTTTTATTTTGCCACTTTGACGGCCCATCAGCGTCAACACTACAGAAGGATTTACACTGGCAATCCTTCACTCACTAAGCCGTTTGCTTTTCCAATACATTGTACCTTTCTGACGGATTGAATTCAGGAGACGCAAGGACCCTGCTTAAGCCCAGCAGGAGGAAGGCTGTGGTGGTTGCCATATTCAGTCAATGATGTAAAACCTAAAAATTAAAAGATCAAAAAGCAGGCAAGATAAATTCATATAACACCTACACTGTAAAAACATGTATGTTTAAAATAACCGAAAAGATCTCGCAGCTTTCTTCATAGAAGATTTCTGAGAAGTCCTGTTTCCTCAAACTTTTCTGTGATTAGGCAGAAGCATTCTTTCATCGTACAAAAACCTTGTGTGAAAAAAGATTAAGAGCTTCAATGCCTGTTGTCCATGTACATTTTTTTTAATTTCATGCCATGAACGAATGCACATAACTCAAAAGAAACACGTCAGTTAGCTTTTCTAATAACGGGATCTATCAGGGCTTACCTAAGTCGCCTGTGCACACTTTGCTGAGGCATCGTAGTGTTACTTTACCTTCTCTTCATAAAATATCTTCCTTGAGTGACACAACGACACGAGTGGAAAGAATCGTTCCATCACTACGAAACACCATTAAAAGTGATCGAATAAAAATAACAAATGGTATCAAAATGGTTAGGTCTATTTATGACTTATTAGAATGCCGTTGGTAGTCATTCTCAGCAAGCACGACATTAAAATGCAGCTTAAAAGCGTACTCAACTATATCAATATATAGTGAGGCGAGCTTTCGCACGAGATGGAAGCGCTTCTTTCCTCTTCTTTTCTGTTCTTTCTTCTGTCCTGTTTTAGTACGCCGGGCTTCATTCATTTCAGCGGTGATCCTGAAAAAGAAAATTTTGGCTTTGCATATAAGCCATCATTTCCTTTATATAGCTTTTATTTTTATCCAAGGTAATAGATTGAAATAACCATGCTCATGTCCCTCTGAAACATTGCAATCCGAAGTAGTGTAAGGTGGAAACACGAAATTCTTGAGCGCAAAAAGTGGCAGTGACAGTGATACCTTTCTAAGGACGATTATCGACAATGTATCGAATAATGCCGATCTATACTCATCATTCGTGCTACCAGTCTCATCAACCCGAAAACAGAGAAAAATTAAAGAAAAGCAACATTAAAGCGCAGTACAGTAAAAGCGCGACTACACATATCTCCCTGAGAACAGCGTCCGAAAGCATACACCCATCATGAAAGACGCTGCGTCCACGCTCTCGACGCACTCGTATACGGCGACGCCATGAGTATTGCATTCTCTGCCACGCAGAAAATTATTGCGTCACAATAGTCCCTTTAAGAGTACCTTTTTCTGGGCTAGTTGATGTGACATTGTGTTCAGGAAAGTAAAAACAGCGCTAAATTCTACACAAACCACACAGAAAGACGTACAGGATAGGCGCTGTCCTGTCCGTCTTTCTGTCCTGTTTGTGTAGAATTTAGCGCTGTTTTTACTTTCCTGAGCACAATAGTCCCTTTTTAATTGCTTGCCTTCAATAAATCGAACCTCAGAACAGTGAACATTGTTAAAAATATTTTCATTAAACTAAAACGTGTGCATAGTCCTTTTTATCTTATATCTACTAGTACGAGTGACGTGGCCGGTGAATAAACAGAAATTTTCTTTTTTTAGCAAAACAAGAACTGCGTTTTCGCCAGGCTGCAGAAATTTTCTTTCCGGCAACAGAAACTCTCTAAAATGACTGTGATTTAACAGCATTTTTACAGTGTAGTTTCCGCGTGGTCCATGCAGACTGTCTTACTTTTCCATCTGTTTTCTTTTCTAATTTAGGCTGGCAGCTACTAAAAAACCGCTTCCTGTCCCGTTGAGTACGGGGCTAAAACTTCCTACAATAATTTGGGGGTGAGCTACGTTGGCAGACGTTTCCGCCAGTGTGTTTATTCATTCACTGGCAGTGCAGCTCACGTATATGCCGAGTACGGTTTAGTGGCGTGTTTACGTTTTGTTTGAAGAAGAGAGAAAGAATTATGTTAGGAGTCAAGCTTTTGCGGTAGTGAGAGCGAATAATTTAGACGGATTTAGTCACCAGTTGCGGCAATTAAGCCGTTCTCCACTGGCTCAAAAACAAGAGAAATAGAACAGCACACAGTGGTGATCTCCACTCCTTCCGTGGCTATTCGTTATAAAGCAGTTTATTGTTAACATCTTGCCCCACCTTGCGTACATTTTAATGTACTTTCGAGGTCAAAATTTTACATGACAGTCAGTTGCAAAAAGGGTAAAATTTGGGTTAGCCACTGGATTTATCCGGCAAACAAAACCTGCAGATGTGCTTCAGTGCGATAACTTTACAGCGCTCTTGGCACATTTAGCCCACCTGCACAGAATACATAGAAACTGCGTTTTCCAACAAAATGTTATTTGTCTGCTATAGCATTTATTCGAAAAAAATCAAACTGCGGCCTAAGCTCTGTTGGAAGGTAAAGTTAAATAAGTAAATAAGTGTTGTCACTCAGGTTTGTAAGAGCCACACAGCACCTGTGGAGCTCTGAGAAGGCATGCTATTTTGCTTATATATCTACATGAGGTTTTCGCGCCGAGCGACCAAATAGCTACCGTTTCAAGCGCTCGAAGACCAACTTATATTAACTGCTGATTTAACGATGCATTCTGCCATGAATACATCTACCTAAATACATGTTACGAGAATTTCACACATGCTTCTCTAGGACCCGTTGGGGAAAGCATCGACCTTGCGGAGAACTGCTTTTGGACTCATAGCTGAAATTTTTTTTAATATATAAATAGAGACAGCAAGACCTAATTAATGCAGTTGCATGAATGCAAGACCTATTGTAGAAGCCAAACTTACCCTCGCGTTTGAATAGGATAGACTTCCATTAACAGATTTTATGCATAAAATAGTAGTGCGTTCTATCGCGCATGTTTTCTTGCCCAACTACCTTCTAGTACATGTTCCTTGCACTTGACGTCAACCCTTCATGAACAGCCACACAAATGATCTCATTGAGAAAACGTGTAATCGTAATATCAGACCGCAGCACCGCTTCTCTGCTTTCCAAGGAGGATATCCACTCGTGGCCAACTCCGTTTATATGGAGAATGGAGCCGTTCATTCGGCTAAGTCGATTGTATAAGATTACAATTTAGCCTTTACTTTCCAGTGTTCCGAAAGTAGTGCATATGTAACTAAACTTTTCATTCATCCTCAAAATGTACGCTTCTTCAAAATTCCTGTTTACAAACACTCTGCGATGATTGTGGAAAGCATCGCAAATGTAATTTTTAATGTCCATAAATGTTAGACTGAATTATTACTTATAAACACACATATTGCCACAAATCCTCTTACTGTTTCTTCACACTTAGTCACCAGCACGGTGCTTTATTATTTTTTAGATGTGACCAGACATCTCGATTGATCCCATGCACAGGAAACTGCTTCCGCATTGTTCCAAATTACAGCAGTTGCTTTGGTGCTTTGGACGATAGTAGGATTTTGTACATAGTAAAGCGAATGTTCCAAAAGTGAAACTAAAAAAAAATGCTTAGCCGTTGTAAATGTGGCGAGATTTTTGTCGCGCTTACTATAAGATGCATATCTGAATTGGCAATAGAAATTTTTTTCTCTGAAGCACTGCTTCGATGTGCGGCGTTTGAAAAGCTAAGAATCAGAAGCGCGTCCTTGTGTTGATATAATTACCTGATTTGCCACTGCTATAACAATCAAGAACTGAATTGGAGACTTCGGGCGTACCACATGAATGTCCTTCTGTCAAAAATAAGTAACACTGATTCAGAGCAATATAACTAAAAAACGTGTGCTCATAGCAATGTTATTCCTAATTAACTTGCTCACAAATTGATTTAGAGTGCGGTTGCCGGATCCCCTCACTAGAACGCACTACAAAAGTTATTCATGCGAATAAAGGTAGTGGCCAGAAAGTGCAAATAGGTCGTACAATGCTGAGCAGCGAATGATAAAATCTATTTTCGGTCAATAAATGACTGCGCATGATATATGCCGCCTTTGTTGTTGAATAACACCCAAAAACGACTTTTTTTTTTGCAAAAAGTCCTTCTACAACGTAATATTAGTGACTCAGCAAGCACGTTAGTGACTCACTAAGCACGCGCCCCTATAAAATTAAGGTGTTACACCCGAGTGCCGGCCCATCCTGCACGAAACATCGCCCTAAGTTTGATAAAAAATCCTCTTGCTACAATTACTTCTCGTTCAGGTCCTCACGTCATAAAACTACTTGTGGGCACCACAAATACCTATATGCCCTTTAGGGTCAGCATTTATGCCACGAATTCAATTGGATCACTCCTACCACTAAAGCTAAAAGATCGTAATGGAAAAGTGTTCAAGAAGATCGACATACTTTTTCTGCTGCCGGGATAGGTTTACGGTGTACTGAATACTCATTAAAATTATCAGGTCATTCACCATACATATTGGTTAATCCCAATTATTTAAACAACTTAATGAACAACGTTTTAAAAAACTGGAAATTCCACTTACCAGAACAAGGCGGCGTCCGCAACTTCCAACCTCTCAGCAGTTTCTGCACTCCGGTAAGGTGCCTACCAAACACGCGGACCATCCATACAGGCGACAGGAAGTTCCTTACCTAGCACCTTCGGCGAGGACACAAACCCCGTGCCTTCGTACAGGGTGTTTCAAACATACAAGGCAACTGGGAGCGCATGACCGCCGAGTGGCCGAGTTTCCAGAGCTCCTCCCGAAAGGGCAGCAGTATAGCGCAGGACGGAAAGCAGGACGGAAAGAGCAGCAGTATAGCGCATGCGCAGAAAGAGCAGAGTGTTTTCCTTACTGCACATGCGACGCTTCTGTTGCCGATTCTCGTCGGCTGTCGGCGGCAGCGCTTCCCAAAGAGCGGAGGCCACGCACTCCCAGTTGCCATCCACTTGCGCAACACTGTAACTTCCTCGGTTTTACCTGTAATGTTTTCTCGGCCCCGATGGTGTTTTCTTCAATCTTCAGGCCTCTTCCGCTCATCGAGAAGAAAGAAATAAAAATGTTATAAATCGCGAGCCGGCCCACTTCTGCGCACCGAGGAGCGAACGTTCATTGGTGCAGCGTAAAATAATAACAAAAAAAGTTCTCCAACAGAGGAGCACGGCGGGTCGAGTAACCGGAAAGTAAGGGGCTTACACGCACCTAGACTTCTTTTCTTGGTGAAATCTACTTGCAATGACGCGAATAGAAATAAAAAAGGTGACGCACAGTATATCGGAAAACATGGTGGTTTCTCGCTGCCATAAAAAGCAACAGGCGGAAAGGACTCAAAAACTCGCGGTCATCACACCTTGGGCTTTTAGAGGAAGAAACGTCCCTTAAATGAGAGCAATGGGCATCAGATGAGTGATGCATCGTAAAGCTTTCAAGAAAACTGGTGTCGATGCAGAGGAACAAAGTGCTGAACGTCGTTGAAATAGGAGGCGTTTACCTTATGCTGCATATCTGCGATCCCATGAGTAAGAAAGACGATTTCATCTTAATTACATCAACATGCTTTCGGTGGCTTTGCGCATAGGTTTTCGAACCTTCATAGCACTTTCCAGGAAGTGCTGCTTTTCATAGTAGCCTGGAGCAATCTTGTTTGATGTGCATCGACTGGGACACAAGTCGGTCTGCCGCACGAGGAATTGCAAATAAAGAGACCTAATTTTCTCATATATGAGCGGACAGCATCTCATACACTTGGCATGAAAGACACTTCAATATGCGTAGCAATTTCTCATCTTAGAGCAAAACACGGTAAAAAATACTGTCGCCTCTATAATCTTCTTTTCATTTCAATTGAACAACAGGAAAGAGCTGAAGGGGATCAAAATGAATTCTGGCATGCACAGAAATACGGGGCGAAAGCGTTTGTCACCGGGAAATAGTTTATGAACGCAATTGTTTTATATATATTGTGACATTTCAGCGCAACAGTCAGTTTATCCGCAGAGCTTCCCTCAGCAGGCTTGCATTTTCTTACTTGCTATTGACGCGTTTGCTACCATCAAGACGTACCCCACTGCATTTCTTGTCTAGCAATGGAAAAACTTTAAAAGAATGGTTTTGCTACTCATCAAAACAATGGACCTCTACCTTCACTACTGCCATGACGGTACGTTACGAAATTCCAATATTCAAAATCTGTGTTAGAAAAACCTGGGTTTGTCGTGTACTACAGTCTCTCAAAACACATGTGCAGCTTTTTTACCGCCATCAGGTTCAGAACTCTAGTTTTATTTAGTATCATCGGTTTTGTGACTTTTGGACCCATCGTAAATTAGCGCTAGCGCAATAGCAGGTTTTGTGAAAGCTCTAAATATATTTACAGCAGGACTCTTATGTTGCTTTGTTCATTTGTTCACCGTTTCAAATCCATAATCATCAATCTGACTACGCCCAATGCAAGGCAAAAGCTTCTTCCGTGTCTTTCGAATTACCCCTCTCCTTTGTCAGCTGCGGCCACTGCATCGCCACAATCTTCTCACTCTCATCCGCTTGCCTAACTTTCTGCCGCCCCTTGCTACGCTCGCCTTCTCTTGGAATCCACTACTTTGCCCTTAAGAACCAACAGTTATCTCACGTCTGCATCGCATGCCCTGCCGAAGCCCATTTCGTCCTCTTGATTCCGAATAGGATGTCATTAACCCGCGCTGGACCCTTCCCTTACTCTGCCGCCTTCTGTTCGCTTAACCTGGCAACTATAATTTTTCTTTCCATATTTCGCTGTGATGTGCTCAATTTAAGCTCCACGCTTTTCAATAGCCTCCACGTTTGTGCCCCATTGGTGACTACCGGTAAGATACAGCTGCTGTATACCTTTATCTCTAGGAATATCGGTGAACTTCCGTTCATGACCTGAGAGTACCAACAATAAGCGCTCCAACCCTTTTTTATTCTTCTGGTTATTCCCGTCTCATTATCCGGATCAGCGGTCACTGCCTCTCCTAAGTAGACATATTCCCTTCCAACTACCAGCACTTCAATACCAATTGTGAACCACTGGTGCCTTCCAATACTGCTGAACATTACTTTGAATTCCTGCGTGGTAATTTTTAGACCCACCGTTCCGCTCTTCCTGTCTAATCCACTGTTTGTTATTTTTCATTCTGTTCTAGTCCGTGAAATATTCACGCATCTTCGCAAAACATGCTTGATATTTTGTAAATATTTCATCGCCAAATTTTTCCAAGGATTAGGGGCTCAGACGATCTCGTATACTTTTGAGTGTTGTAAGGAGCACCGGCAACTACAGTAAATATTTTTCGGACGCGTGCATCTTCATCCCGCGCGCACTGGCAGTGACTATTATTTCTTTGATTGAAATTACATTTCGCAACGATGCTTTACCATTGAGCGCCAGGGTTAATGTGTCCTTAGTATTGCGGGGCTTCTAGCGCGGCTTGGACCCTGCCGTCAGGGCCAACACCACTCCGCTCGCTCGATCCCAGCTCTGGCCGCGAATAACAACTCCTCCGAGGAATAGCCACAAGGCAAAACCGGTTAACAGAAAATCCCAAATTCGGACGGTCTCCGTTGGTCGCGCAAGCAGCAGCAGCGCCACAGCATGCAGGCAGCGGCAGGCGCAGGAAACATTTCTCAACCTGGGTCCCCGAGTTGTCATCTGTCTCCATACGTTGAGTCCGGCGTCACGCTTTTCACTCCCTGGACTGCCCCTCGCCGCGTGCACGGCCGCCGATGGCTCGAAAGGGAGGACGGGGGGGGGGGGGGGGGGGGGGGGGGGGATTGAAGGGCTGCCCACATGATGACGCGGAGGCGCGGGTACCTCTTCTCCGCTTCCTCCACTGTGCCGCTCGGAAGGGACCAGTAGGCAGAAGGGTTGAAATGCGGGCCAGTTGGTACATTGTAAACGGAGAAAAAACCAGTCACACAGTCACAAGTCCAGTCGTTGTGGTGTGGACCAGTAGGGGAGAGCCGCGGTAGGCCACAAGAGAGAGAGAAAGGTGCTTACGGCTAGCGAGGCGCAACGTGGATCCCCACACCCTCGTTCTCTCAAACGTGACCTCCACCCGCTGGGAGCGAATTCCGGCGGCTTTCCCATTCCGCATTGTTGTCCACCGGGTTCCTCAGAAGTTCGGTGCCGCCGGATAGGAGGCTGGGCCCCCGTTCACAGGCTCTGCCTCTGGAGCTGCGGACGAGACGAGGATAGCGCCCGCGAAAGCCGGCTTGCTCTGCGCTGGAATACGTGTGTATGAAACATGTCCCAGTACTTTCCCTACGACCTTGTGTATAGCTAAGGCCACATCGCGTTTAAAAATAACGGTCGAACGCAGAAATTTGAAGAAGATTTCAATGCATTTTTGATTGCTTTTAAAATTAAAACCAATAAGTGTTTTCAGTGTATTTATTTTTCTAATTATGAGAGCTTTAAAAACTTTTGCTAGAAACGTTTACAATCTTTTATTGCTAAGACCTGCGACATAGGAACATCAGCGCTGTAGTGGTACATAAAAAAGAAAAAGCTTTCCACATTTATAACGTCAGCTTAAGAAGAAAACAAATATTCATTTTATTTTCAGTATATCTCAGCCAAAGCAAATGCTGTCTGAAAAACAGTGGCTGTGAGTAAAAATTCTTCCATTTAAGAGCGTCAGCAAGAATGAGGGTCGAGCTAGGCAGCCCTACATGATCATGTGCCGTGATTAACCTGCTACGCGCAAAATGCTGAAAATAATTAATCTGATTACTAGAAGCATTGTGCCACGCTTGTACACCTACGCTTGCATCACTCATTCTGCTGTAGAGAATAGGATAAACATGTGGGAGTTCTAAAGTACAGTCTCAGTATCGCGCGTACACCTGTGTCCAATGCGTAACACTACCATGTTGGTGTAAAAGTGTGGTACAACAATTCCAGAAAAGAAACGCACAATCTTAAAAACAAACTGCTGGGTAGAAGCCAATAATTATAGCTTGCAGTGCGGCTACTGAATTGATTGTGCCTTTCATGTAGTGTGGCTATTCACTTATCTTGGACTGCACAAATTTTAGCCAAAATATACACAGAAAGACGGGTCAAACCTGAATCTAGTGTCCGCAATATGTACAGATGCGTTGAAGCCTGTGCCATTTATACGTCCTTGTCTAGGGTGGTGAAATACACTTTAATCTAAAACCGAAGTGTACAGGTAGGTTGGGTGCCACAATGAATATAATTTGGGCTTCTCTTGTGTAGTTCACTCGTTCTTAGGTATCGTCACCTGGTCTGAAATAACTACAACTGAGAATCTCTTCAACTAATCGTAGTTCCACTTTCTTCACTATGTTATGATCAAATCGCTGCATCTTGTTCCTTCCGAGGTAATTAAGCATCCACCCTAACTTCAAAAGAAACGCGGCAGTGATGAAATCAGCTATGAACAGGGAGAGCTGAGACTAGATCAAACATAACCTTAGTTTCAGCGATGGCTGTCCGGCCAAGCCTCGGTTCTAGAACCATCCAGGGCAAATGCAGAGTGGTGGCGCTGCTTGCATAGAAGCCCATGCGTTCAAAACATGGCGGCTTATGGTGGGGCACCAGCGCTTTCTTCGAATGGTGAGGCGAACTAAGCCATGATATCCTAACTACAAAAGAAGTAGCGTGCGATCCATAAGCACAAGTTTTTGGAGCCATAAATAAATTTTCGAATGCATAGACATTCCTTGCGACACACAAGAAAAGGACAAAGAAAGAAGATACGACAAGTGCCAATTGCAGTTCTCGCTGTGACTTATCCCTTTGCCCTCGCATGGTGTATCACGCTGAACTGCAAGGTGTTAACACACTAACAATACCAGGTAGTTCTCTGAATACCCCAGCGGTACGTTTTGAAGTATACTTATTTTGAAGCTCTTTTTTTTTCACCCAAATTCCCGAACAATTCGCTGCGACTGAATTGATTTGTTTGAGTTTTGCTCACTTAGAGCGACAACGGTGGCATTTTTTTAGTCTGTTTATTGTTGAAAACTACAACACGAATTCCTACATTGAATAGTGCCGGGACAAGAAGTGGCTGAACTAATCCGCGAGAGAAGTTACAGGTGCAGAGAATATGCTAGTTTCCTCCTATGCATAAACTAATGCCATAAGACAGCGGTAAAGAGCGAGGCAGTTCCTCAGTAATATTAGGTAGGGCGTTTGATGCGAAGGCAAAATAACCGGTGGGCGTCAAGGGTGACGAACTGGATACCGAAAGAAGGCAAGTGGCCGATAATTAGGTGGGTGGAAGAGTTTAAGAAAATAACTGGAGAGATATGGCGAGGTATTTGCATTGCTGTGAGTGTAGTCGGGATGATGATGGTGACGATAAATTTTTTGTTGGTCGGCGTCATGTTGTAGCCCTCTCTTTCGGTTCTCCAGAATGATACGTGCTCAATGCCGCATAGAACACAAAATATACAGGGTGTCCAGGCTAACTTTAGCCAAGAGTTAAAAAATAAGGTATTTGAGGCCGACCAGGGAAACCACTTACATACAGCTACCAACCGACTTGCGCATCCTAGGCAATTTTTGGGTTGCAGTTAATAAATTAGCATTTAAAATAATTATTCTAAATGCTTAAATGTTCACTTTATACAGCAGATGTTAATAGCAAAGTTGGAAAGCACCTTCAGAAACTGCCATTCCATTTATTTGCGACAAAGAAAGCCTCACGTGTATCTTTTTTCCGAGCTCCAAAGAAATTCTGCGTAATACAAAAAAAAGGCCGTGACTAGCGCATTCGCGCACCATGATTGTGCTGCTCTTAACCGTGGCTTGAGTGTTCGAAATGAGCTGCTGGCAAGCCGCGACGACCTCATTGCTCCGGCAGGGCGGTATGTCGATGGTGGTTACGACGCTCGCGCGAGCCAGTCTGCGAGCGTGACTGTGCAACTTGAGACGGTGCAACATGCACCGTCGCGCTTGCAGACTGGCTCGCGCGGGCGCCGCAACCATCGTCGACATACCGCCCTGCCGGAGCAATCAGGTCGTCGCGGCTTGCCAGCAGCTCATTTCGAACACTCAAGCCACGGTTGAGAGCAGCACAATCATGGCGCGCGAATGCGCTAGTCACGGGCTTTTTTTGTATTACGCAGAATTTCTTTGGAGCTCGGAAAAAAGATACACGTGAGGCTTTCTTTATCGCAAATAAATGGAATGGGGGTTTCTGAACGTGCTCTCCAACATTGCTATTCACATTTGCTGTCTAAATTCAATATTTACGCATTGTTGCGGCCCAACTTGAGACCCACGATGATAACGGTGGCGGATTCAACAGCGGAAATTTCGAAAGGTCGTTTGACCCCACTATGACCCCACCGAAAAGGATGACTTTCTGGGAAGTGGCCTTCCCACCTGGGCTCTTCCCACCTCGGCTCGGCGTAAACTACCTCCCCTTCTAGAAGCGACCGTCGATGGACCGACGACAGGGGAAGAAAGGATGTACCTCGTCTGAGAAGACCCGGAACGAATCAGAGGAAGCCAGCGCAGCTACGGCCGCGGCGCCATCATGCCACACCTGTGTTCGATGGACACGAGCTGCTAACAGTATTGTTGCACCGCAGTGCGAAAGAGCTGCAGACTTACGTGTCCTCCTCGCCAGTTCCCACGGGTGGACTCTGCAACAGGTGTCTTCATTTGCTGTGTTGTGCAGTGCCGATCTTTGTGTCGCGATGAATTGCCGCCTGGTGAAAGGGCGGAGCCTTGGGCTATTTAACCAGCGCCCTAAGGGAGAACGAAGGCTATGGGCCCTGGGTAAAAGGCTCATCCAGTCACTCGACGTCATGAACTCTTAATTTTTTATTCTTTGCTCTTCTTTTCAAATATTCATCATGCAAATAAGTGTCTTCTAAAAAGTGCCATTAAAACCTGCTTGTTTTCGTATCCCCGTCCTTCGAAGCTTCAGACCGTTTCCTCATCCCGGACGAGCCCCCAGGGAGACGCAACAACTGGCCACGCTACCCGAGATATGACAGCATTCAGAAAAATTATCTTAATTGTCATTTGATTAATTGCAAAACAAAAAATTGCCGACGATCCGCAAGCCGGTGGGTAGCTGCATGTAGTTTTTTTGCATGGCATACCTCAAATATCTTATTTTCATTCTAATATCTTATTTGATTCTATTTTTATTCCAAGTTATTTATTCTACGCGAAGCAAAGCGAACTTTCGGCGCTCCGTCACATAGGCTTGTTGAGGCAGATTTGGAAACTTCTGTATTGTTCACATTCTATTTTTTGTAAATTTTTCGTCCCGAAGCCTCTTATCACGCCAATAAAATTAGCAGAAGGTCGCAGTAGCACGTTAGGCACCTTTACTAAGCTGTTTATAAGACTCAACAATACCTACAGCTTGGTGCCTGATTGCCTTAGATGCTCATGATCCACTAACAGAACACAACACAGCAGTTATCAATGCACTGTATTTTTTAAGTTAATAAACATTGTCCGGGTAAAAGGTAGTTTGATATGCATGTTAGACGCACCAGCTTCTCTATTTTTTTCTTCTCAGCCGATATGCTCAACGGAAAGTGGCCTGGTTTCAAGCAGAGATAATTAGGTCCGCACTAAACGGCACTATAAATCGCATAATCTATAAATTAGAGCTGGTTCATTTATCCGGAGATATCTTTGTCGGTTTTTAGACGACATATATGACGTCGCTCTCTGTATCATAAATGAAACCAAAAATATTACCCACGAATCGTGGCTATACACGGTGCCCGATTCACTAATGAAAGTGTAATGAGAGCCGCAGTCCTGTGACTTGCTGCGACTGCCTCTGGGCCAGCATTTCTTAATGCGCAGGGCATTTCGTAAACAACTGGCAATCACAAGCGGCAGGCATCGCAGTGACCGACAATTCTCTTCTATAGCCTAATGAAAAGTGGAGGCTGTTTATCCGTTAGTTTTTTTTCTCGTGCACCTGCTTTGAACCCCACAACTCTTTTAGAGAAATCGCTAAGTTAAATGGCCTAGAAATGGTGGCTGCTGGTGTACGGCATTCTTTAGAGTAAATCGCTTTTGTAGAAGGTGGTGGCTGTGGTGAAGAGAGTAATAATTTTCTACTTTGTTGAGAAATGCCGCGCCCTCGTATCGCCCCTCATGGCACAAACTCCCGAGTTTCCTAAAGTATTGCTCAGGTATAGTATAGGGACAACCGCAATCAATTAATTTTTTTTTCAGTTGGCCTGGCATGGCTATGCCGACTCAGGACGATACCGAGCTGGGCCAGGCAGATAACAAACTATAGAACAGGTTCATACCGAAAAAAAAGTTGTCAGGAGGACGGCGACCGACAAGCCGTGGCTCCATGCAAGGAATGCGGATTGGAAAGCCCGGTCCGTGATCGTTCTGCAAAGTAACGCCGACTATGTTTGGTTGCCTGGCGCTCGTTTAATCTTTTTAGCTTTCTTCCTACCTGCTCTCTTTGTGCTTCTGTCTCTCCTGAGTATGGATGTTTTCAGGAGTCAATTACAAGGCACGCATAGTGGGCTCTATTTGACAACTCTCAAAACTGAGTTATTAGGTCCTGAGCCGCGCAACTGGCTCTGTAAAGATTTCGTTATCATGCTGCCCCCCAAAAGTACTGCTCCGCTCTGTGTGCACTGGTGAGTAAGAAAACGACGCACTGAGACGGGATTACGAAATGCTGACGTGCACAATATATATGGCAATATATTGCTTTTCGATGCCACTTGATTAGAAAGTTCCCGAGCTAACTTCGAAGGTTGGCTAGCCGCCGTATGCTGTTGTTATATTATACCATAGGCATAATAATGCAATCTTGTCATCAACAAAGCTATTTTTACAGGTGTAGAGCATCCCGGAAATGCAGGCGCTCTCCCAGAGTGGCACAGACTTCCTGGTACGCAAGGTCCCAAACAAGCAGTTCAGGAAATGGGCGCGCTTAAGGCGCGCAGGTGTTCAGAAAATCATTCTCATCATATATTCATTCGGCGTTGCTTCTAGACTACGCTCGCCCCTCATTGATTATCCACTTTACCCGAGCTTATGCTGAAGGACGCCCGTTCCCCTTTTGCTTTGTTACGTTTGATCAGCGAAGCATACCGAATTTTACCGATTATTGCCGGCAACAGAAATTATTACCATGGAAAGCGAAAAGTAGAAATGGAAATAATATAGGGATTACGGAAAGAGCATCAGCCTTCCTCGGTTCAGGATGTCGTCACAGTATCCTTCTTTGCTGAAAATGAAATGGGTAGGAAGACGACGAAGTCGTCGTCAGCAAAACGAAGCTTGTGGTAACGGTAGTGAGCGCTGTTTGAATGCTGTCATGTATCGACTATTGAAGCCAGTAGCCCGAAGTAGAGTTTTTTATGCTAAAAATAAAACCTTTGAGAATCGATCGCGTTGTAATCTACAATATTATTCGTGCTTTTCGCCGCCTAGACTGTGGTTAATAAGCAAAATCATTTAGTTTCCGACATTAGAGCCACCAACAGGGGCCGATGAATTCGAAAACAAGCAGGTTCTGCGCTGGAAAATTCGGTACGGTGGCGCGCCCAGTCATTTTCCTCCTATTTCGCTAAAGACCATGGCGTGGAGTGTTTCATGGGCAGTGAATATAAATGACCTCGTGCCTATGCCTTCCAGCGGAACACAGCTTGATGAGGCAAAAAACAGGAGTTGTGAGAGACCAACGTTATTTCACTTCATTTTTCTGTCCTGCGATCGTACCCATCGGAAACGTCACTTGTTTTCACTGCCTTCCGCTTCGTCGCCTCAGGTAGACCAGGTAAAAACTGCGCCTGTCAAATGCGCGGCAGATTTTAATCCTCGCCAAGTAGGTATGTGCGATGTTATCGCGTTCCTTCACTGCTCACTGCTTTTCTCCCATTTATCCCATCCTCAAAACTATGGCCCTGCTACTTGCTCTGAATTCCCATTAGCCGTAGCCGTCGCCGCTCGCCTTGAGGCGGGCCATGTTCACAGGCGCCAGAGGATGCGCTCTAGCGTAGTACGCGTAAGTGTGCCTCGACGTCAGCCGCAACACGGCTGGGATACCCGTGAATAAGGCACGCCTATTTCCTGGTTTGAATTCTGTCTCAGTTTTTAAATCTGCCCTTTCTGATTTGAACTCTGTCTGATGTAGCTTTTACTAGCTACGACAGCCAATATCAACGCTATTTTGCCATGGGAGGTATTCGATGTAAAACTGAAGAACCTAATTTTCACAAGACGATAAAGCACTCCCTGATACCCATTTAACTTTCTCTATGCCGAACCATTTAGCTAAGCGCTAAAAATATTTCCTGCCAATTTAATTTCGTTTTCGGAGTAAGAAGTAGTTGCTTTGTCAGCATTCGTGGCCTTTTCCATGGGTTCCTTCAAGTCGCGCATAAAATGGGTTTGGTTAATAAATGAGAAAACTTTCAAACGTAAACTAAATAAGCAGTTGGTGACAATTCAGGAGTTTCTTCATGACGCGAACACTTTTTTTTGCCACAAGATGCATTTTCCGGAACAAGATACTGCATTTATAAGTATGGCAAGAAGGATGCGTGTGCAGATATGTACCAAATACTGTGTACTAAACAAGTGACTAAGTATCCAGAGATTTATTCTCCACACTTAACTATAGTGTGAACATATAATTAACTGTGTTTAAGACAAACATTGGCCGCCGCATTATTGTAGCGACGTGAGTCTTGGTGGCATGAAAAGTAATAAATAAAATGATGACTGGAATGAGTCCGCAACACCACCATAGATGTTTGGTCAGGTGAAGTGGCCTGATAACTATGAAGTCGATTGCCATAGAATGAATTAAACCGACGGCACTGCTATTGTATTTGGGACTGATGCCTGGTAACGAAGGTATAGAAGCCGACGTGGTTTGTGATTGCAAAAAACAAGGCGACTGTAACCACATCGTTTTTCCGAAGGTAGTAGTGCTAAAATGTACGACTGGAACTGCGGCTGATACGGCAAATAACAAGCGCACACTCGTAACCGATGGTAACACAGCAGGACCACAACAAACAGCCAAGAACATAACATTGAAGCTAATAAAACTCGAGCAGCTACATGCAACGAAGTCCCGAGATGATGACAGCTACGAAGGGCAGCCAAGGCCGAGAGCTAGAGCTAGAGGCCAAACTAACTAACCTCGGCCAAGGTGGATGGTGTAAGAACCGATGCCCGCTGGTGTGAGAGAATGCAAGCGCAAGAAAATTTTAGAGCGAAAGCTTTACTTCACGACCACAGTTGCAAAAGCCAGCCCAACGCTGAAGCTTGGACGCTGAATAAATTATACTGGGAGTCGAACCCTCGCCGGCGCGAACAGATCAACTCCATTGGCCACTGCACGAGAGCAATGTGCTATTGCCGCAGCCGGTCACGCCTCGCGTTAAACTGCAACTATTCATGTTAAACAGCAACTATATACTGCAATAAGATTCTATTCTTATTGAATTTCTGTTCGTAATCGCTTCGTTTATTCATTTTTTACTGACTCATTCGCAGTGAGGCGTCTGCCTACTCCATTCTACAAGTGGAGAGAGGGGAATTCCTCTAAACGCCACCTGCCACCTGTCACGATTCTGAGCTGGGGGCTTCACAGAGACACCGCAACCACCGCCGGGCAGTTTTCACTTTCAAAGTCCTCATAACGCTGTCGTATTGAAATATCCACACACTCAAGCAAAATCAAGAGACAATGAGTATAGAAGTAGCAAAATTATACATTTGTACATCTTGAACAAGATGCTGTTTCTGATATCAACTGTTTTTCAGTAGGAGGCAAGAACCTAGATCCTGTTTCTCGCCTTTAAAAACGAGCTATTCGTATGATAACTTATTCAAATAATACATACCCCAGCAGGCCACTCTTTCAGCAGCTTCGTATCTTACCCCTATCAATGGCATATAAACTGAAGGTAGCTGAAATAGTAAACAATGTAATAAAATCTAACAACCCCCTGCCCCTTAGTTTATTTAGATTACCAATGAAACAAACAAGAGCTGCAACCAACAATCTATTTAATTTACCACCTTGTTACAATATGTACGGCCGGAGACTCCTAGAATACAGCGGAGCCCATGTGTGGAATGAAATCCCGAATGAAGTTAAAGAAAAAAATAACTTTTCGGCATCGTTAAAACACTATTTAATTTCCATGGAAATGTAGGAATGAATTCAATTGTGTGTGTTAATCTTGAAGTTTTTTATTTTACACGGTCTGCAGTAATATTGTACTTGTTTTGTATTTGGACCCCTCACTAGCCGTAAAGGCTATGGGTCCAAACAACAGTTTGTGTACTGTTTCTGAGAATAAAAAACGATAAAATTAAAAAAAAAACTTATTTTCCATTGTGAAGACTTTGTGGTCACTGGAATACTAGTTTATTACAAGTTATTGAACAGCAATTAATTGCGAATATACCTTCTTTACTTCAGTAAAATCGATGTCACTCGCTAGTTGAAGTCGCCATGCGCTCTTTTGGAGGTATAGTCGTTTCAGTGTGGGGGTTTGTTGAACCCCGTTTTCCACTAAACATTTTGAAACTCCACAGATGATAGTCTGGTCTATCAGGTTTAATTTCCCAAAGGAACTCAGCTATGAGGGACGCCGTAGTGAATGGCGCCTGAAATTTCGAACACTTGGGGTTCATTAACGTGCACGGACATCACAGAGTACACGGGCCTCTAGAATTTCACCTGCATTGAAATTAGACCGCCGCGGCCGGGTAGAACGCGCGTCCTTAGGGTCAGCAGCGCAGCGTCATAACCACTGAAGAGTCAAGTGTTAGGACTTCTCTATTTTCCACAATCTAAAGAGGAATGTACTCATTACTAAGAATATCAAAAAAACAATTTCCACCATTTTCATTACCTTAATGTATCAATAGGAGCGTAAAGTGTTCAAGAAAATTATCTATTCATATAAAAAATGTTTAAATTGGAGCGGAAAATTTTCTCAAGCTGGAATCCGTCCCCTCGCTTCGATGTTTAAGGGCTACCATGGCAAGAAACAAAAAGTGCGCCAATTAAAAAAAATAAAATTATTCAAATGAAAACCACACGCAAATTTCCGCAACATTGCTCGTTATGAGTATGAAGTTGATACCTCATTAGAAACTAAAAACTTTGTTACATTTCGGGTGCGCACATTGCTTTCTGTATTTACGGAATATCGACATCTTTCCACAAGCTCATGAGGTCGGACCCTGCAGTGGCTTCTGCTATCCTCTCCTTCATTCGTCGGATCTGCTCTGCGGAGAAATGATTCCTCCAGTCGCCGACCTGGCCCTTGCGGATGAATTCTCCAGTCATTGGTTCCCGTGTAATATCGATGACTTGGCGAACGCCTTTCAGAAGCTCCGGCCTCAGTCGCTTGAGAAGCTCTGGTTCACTCAAGTCGTCTAGTTTCGGTGGCTGTGGGCTAACCATCACCTTCTTCTTCATGTGTTGTACGCTAGTATTCTCAAGAATTCGTTTCAGGAGCTCCGGATTGTCTTTCAGCTTCTTCTCCTGGTCTTCGCCGATGAAAGCCGCGATCTTCAAAATTCCTCGCGTAGTGTCGCGCTTGAGGTCTTCGTACGTCAGGAACAGAACGTTGGGGTCGTTGCGATGCTCGTACCATGAGAGAACATTCTCGAAGTAGTCTCCGAAGTCGACCCGTCCTTGAAGAAACAGTTCAAAGAACTGATCAAATGTCCCATCTGCGAACTTGTACGGTGGAAGATTTCTTGTGTGGTAGTAGAAGGACACGCAGCAGTCGTAAGGATTCCTCGTAATGTAGATGTATTTGGCTTCAGGTGAGTACGGGTTCTTGTGGAAAGACAGGTGTGTCTTGAATGCGGCTGGCCTAGGGGCGTAAGCAGCAGCATCTCCACCCTGCAGCTCCAAGAAAGGAAGCCGGAGGACAAGATCCAGGGGGTCGCTGCTCTCGGCGCCGTTCATCAAGATGTTGTACACAATGTGCTGCGTCCAGGTTGTCCCGCACTTCGGGTAGCTCACGATAAACAGGTCATCAGGTCGTGGCTTGTATGCCAAGGTGGAGCGAACGGCGTCGTCGGGGAAATGCTTCCCTAAGTAAACGCCGTCTAGTGTCCGAAAGACTTCCGCTGCCATTGCCTGAAATTGGAGAATGCAGTTGTTAGCTTACTTGATTTATTCGAATTTCGACGACCTTCTACTTTCTTCTCAGAAAGCGAGCACCGTACAATCTAAACAGCAGTGCACACAATCGTTGCAAAGGCTCGCTGAAATCTGTGTCGTGCTGAAGAGTGCCGCGGGAGGCTTGTTTTAAGATATCGTAGTATTTGTCGTCTCATGGCAAGAACCACACGATCTTGGGGAGGCGATAGCGGACACTTGGCACTTGGGTTGTATGATAAGCTGAGCCGCATCTCAGCTTATCAGACCACCCAAGTGGCTAACGACGGCAGCACATATTATGGAACGATAAGCACTGCGCCGGCCGAATGGTTTAAGTGCAGCAAGCATTTAAGGCAGGAATAGACACGTCGCCATTTCCTCGTTTTGAAAAGGTTTCCTGCAGCATTGTATTGCGGCCCCATTCTTTTCGAAACCGGCTAGTACCTTTCTTCGTTTGCAAGTATTGCTGTGTAGCGCGCTTTCACAGCGCAAAGTCCAGACGTCAGTTTTCTTGTTACGTAGCTCAGGGCTGTTATGGTCCATCACAAATATGCAATGTCCTCGTCATTAGTGTTACCTGATGGTCGTGTAGTATATGCTCCAGGGGCTACCTGGAAGTGCTTTCAGAATATTAATGCTTTTTGCAATCTTTTGGCGACGAATGAATATTAAGAAAAAGGTGGAAACAGCTTAAAACCGCACTAGGAAATGTCCATTTTGTAACACCGTTACAAAACAAGATGCGTAGACAAACCGCCCCACTGTTAACTCGACGCTAACGGCTTCTCGAAATTGCTCAGGATGAAGCAGAAGGGGTTAAATCGCAAACAAAAACTAGTGCCATTTTTTTTGGAATCCCGCAAAAAAGAAACTAAAATCTTAATACTACGTTCTAGCTTTTAACATACGGTTTGGTCAAGGTCACTAAGGTCATCTGATATGTTATCTGACATCATTCGAGTATGAATAAATAATCGCTTGATAAATAAATTTCGAAAGGCGTCACTGAGCAAACACGGGAAAGAAAGCGTCGTTCGCTCGTTGCGCCTGGCTTCGAAGCGAAAGAATACAAAATGCTCCAACATTTCGGGGTGGACATTGCTTTCTAATAATGGCCTGAGACGTAATGCTTTGCGTCTTTGACTTCACTGAGACACACAGACACACACACACGCGCATACAACTCCTACATACCTACTTTGCTTCGTACGGCGGACACTTGTCGGCATATGCATTCACCTCAGTTCAGCGCACTCACCTTTCATTCATTCAAATCCGAATGCTTTAAAATGAGCCTTCTGAACGTTGGGGTAGCGTTTCTTAACCGAAAATGTAGATGTGAAGAAGGATACGCACCTGCACGCAGTTGTTAGCTCTGCCGTCGCTTTCGATGAAACTCACTCGACTAAAGCGCTTGCGCCGGCCGTTCTTGCCGGCGAAACCTGATCTAAACGAAAAGCCTTGAACGTGCAAGCGTCGGTGGTTAGTGTACAGAATGCTGCATCTCGGTCAAGGCCGATGATGTAATGCGCACTGACGTCACGCCGGAATCCTTTCGCCTTCGCAAAACGCTATCTCCTGCCTCACTGAGCGTGACGGTGGAAAGGAAAATCACGCGATGGGCCTTCGGCACCTATGCGCACTTCACGGAAATCGCTGGACGGGAGTCTGTTTTATCGGCGCTGCCTGTGCGGGTAAATGGATGGGAGAGATAAGCCCTTGCATGAGCGCGTATGTGTGTGATATTTGATAAATACTGCAAGATTAATGGGAAAAGATTCTCTCCCAAGCAATCTCTCTGTGCTTTCGTGTCAATTAAGCCGCCTTGAGTACTATAGACCTCTAAAACGCTAAAAAAAAACCGCCAAATGCCGACCGTTGGAGCGTCTCCGGTGTAGCATCTCACAGTGTCTTTCCAGCGCTCGCAACCGTCGATGTCACTTTACAATCTGCTTTTACAAAAAAATAGATCTGGATTCGCGATTTAAGGGTCAATTGATAGACCAACACTCAAACGCAAGGTTGAAATCCTATCTGTTGGAATGAAAGAGGTGTCCATAATCTGAGACGCTTCGCTTCTGTTAACAGACGAAAAAAATATGTCACTTAAGTCTAAAAAAAACGTTGACTAAAGTCATCTTGGGCTTGCACATGTAAGCTGATGAATGCTCTGGATTTAGAGCGAGCATCGCGAATTGTATATGTTGCTACTAGTGTTTATTGTGCGCCCTTTCACGAATGATTCTCTACAGAAATGCGATGGCCACTGCATGGAAAACTAGCTAGTATATGTTCATGCATATTTGAGTCCTCTTAATAATTTACAAGAAAGATCCGGACCACAATATCTATAGTTTCATCTTTCTTACACTATGCTCGCCGCAAGCAAACGCGTTTGCGACAATGAAAGCTCAACGGTAACTGAAGGAACGTTTCCTTCAGTCCTGTCGTACTTCAAAATTTAATGATTAATTTTTTATCTCATTCAT
Organism: Amblyomma mixtum; assembly: GCF_055824585.1. Taxonomy (NCBI): domain Eukaryota; kingdom Metazoa; phylum Arthropoda; class Arachnida; order Ixodida; family Ixodidae; genus Amblyomma; species Amblyomma mixtum. Next base: position 151,841,724 of record NC_143021.1, on the reverse strand, counting down.
CTAACTAGACATATTCGATGCAGTGGCAGATAACAATGAAACTGTCTAAGAATGGGAAGAAATGTAGAATGCAAACTTAATGATGAGAACAGGAAACGCGAAATAGGAATTTTTCTGTTTTAAATCACAATTAATTTTATAATCGCAGACAGTGGACATTGTCTGCCCATTTGAAATGAGCATAAATGTTATGTTTCAGTGCGGTGAGCGAAAAAAAAATTGATTATTATGTCACAGGAAGGATCTGAGAGTGTATTGAAAGAAAACAAACTGTAAAAACACTATAGCGTAAGTTTAAAAAAAATTTACTTGGCGTAAATTTAGCCATCATTGAAGCTTAGTCTTCATTAAAGGAATGAGGCGATGTCTTTTAGTACCGATATCTATGTCGAACGAGTGGCCCCGACATCCCGCTGGCAAAGTTAATGTGTGATTGAAAATTTCATAACAGTCCTTAGGACGAGAAAACAAGTACGCCGTCGAGCAGTGTGTTTTGAAAGGATTGGCTCTTGAGAGCACAACAATCGCTTTATATAAAGGTGTAAGAATTTCGGAAATGGACAATCTCCTCGCAAAACTCTGTAAATACTTCTGTCGATAAACACGCAAGCTCGGGGCAGGTGAGCTGGTCACTCTCCTGGGCATCAAACGCATTTATAGAGGACAGCAAGGCGCCTTGCAGAGGAACGTGCAGCAGGCTGTTATCGCAGTAGCGGCCAGAGAAAAAAAAATGTCTGGAAAACTGACGCCGTGCAAAATAAGAGAAACTGTTAAAAATGGTCGCAATGCGGCAGATCGTTAATCTCGGTTAGTGTGCACAACTCAGTGTTTGAAGAATAGTGTGAACTAGACAGCTTTTCATTTGAAATTATGTCTTTTGATCATGAGTGACAAGTCTGATGTAGTAGTGCGTCCTGACACAGATTGTCAGCATCTAAGAGAACCAAATGTTCAGGTAAGAACGGTCGCTACTAGTAAGTGACGATCCAAGTGCTATTAGTATGCCAGCATGTTGAATATGGACGGCTACCGAGGGGAACTGCGTGCTTCTAAGAGGGACATATCGGTAGGCAGCTCAGGTAGGCAGCTCTCAGCTCTATATGTTTCTTAAATTTTTACCGCCTAATATTTTCCGTCCGCTATCCTGGTCGCTACTGCGTACAATCGGAGTAGCTCAAACCCTCATTCACTCCACAGTACAAAAATATCTTTAACAAGGGGGCCTAAAGAGACGATTAAATTATCATGGCTCCCATCGGTCACGTCGTGACTCGTTGATGGCTTGCTAATGGCTGAAGTACAATGACTATTGCTCGCAGTAGTCCGCCCGTTAACTCTACGCACAATAAGCACAAGGTTGGTTTACGCACATAAAGCAATGGTTTGTCGACTTAAAAAATCTTACCTTCATCCAAAAGAACACCAAACAAGGCTCTGTCAAAAATATTTGTATTCGAATGCGATTCTCGGTTTTACGAGCTCTTCGGAGAAGAGCAGAATCCTCGTCTCTATGTTGCCTTTCGTGTCCGCTGCAGCGCCAAGACGCCATATATAACACCACCGCACCAAGGACAAGAAGGCGGTGCTCAAACGTCATTTAGTTGGAGGCAGCAACGGGTTTGGTGGTTTATTACTCGTGCTCGCTCCTTTTTTTTTCATTGCACTTAACAACATCGCAAGTTTTTCTTGCACCTAGGTGGCGTAACTATGTCTGCGCATCGAAATGTACACTTCGTTACGCTTGTGTGTTCTTTCAACTACTCAGTTTGGCTCACGGGCTATTGCAGATCATGTTGACATTTGAGGAGGAAAAACCAAATTACATGCTCTCTCTCTCAAAGCTCGCAACTGGGCATTTTACCTTCCCTCTCCCAGGAGGATGACAGAGGGTCTCCGCGTTCATTACACTGATCGGCAGGATTGCCTGTAAGGTCCATGCGGGAGGAACATCTTTTTCTCACGCGGCTTGCATGTGCCACTGCAAGGCTGTGCATTTGCTATATGAGGGGTGAAAGTGGATCTTGTAAAGCGGGCACTTTGCTAAAAAACAAGCATTACAAGGAAGAAAGTGGAATTCGCTCGGATTTGTGAATTGCAGCTGAAGAGAAGAAAGCTTTTCGCTCATCAGGTATTTATATCAGTTGTGTGTAAAGGCTGCCTCATAGTTTATTTCAATGCGATACCGTTAAGGAGCTCGTTTTGCAGAAAATGCAACATTGGCGTCGTTGACTGTAAAGAAAAAATCGACGCAAAATCCACACAGAAGCAACCTATGGGGAAGGTGGGCCACCTAGGTTCCGTAACCGTGTCCCGTCATTGTAACCTGCCGACCAGATTGTGAGCAAGGTGCGCACCATTGCAGGTGGGGATGAAGTAAATGACTGGTGGTCGCTACAGGTTGCTCGAGGAGAGCAACATGGGTCGCACAAGGGGTCGATGGAACCTAATAATGCAATCGTGTAATACCCTAACCACCGAGATAAAATGTCCCCCATTTTTTGTGCAGGTTTGTAGATATCACAGTCCTGTTAATTTCAAATCGAATCTCTATTTGGTGATGGTGATTTGCCCAGGCGTCGTTCATGAATGCATTTAATTGCTTAGAATCATTTTGTTTGTTGCAGTTTTGTTATGTGGCGAAGTAGAACCTGTTCGGGCCCAGGGATAGAACAGCAACTCGAGGAAATTCTTAAGAATAAAATCGCTCATTGAAGGGAACTAAAGTCGATAAGAGTAAAGCTAGACTCAGACGTTTCGATCACAAGTTGAAGATTGGTAATCAAAAGTAAACTGGACGCGTTTCGTGAACTGTGCAAATGGTGGAAGCCTGTGAACACTTGCTTGGAGATTTGAATAAAGCGAGAGTTCCGCTAAAGAAAAAAGTGGACTATCTTGAAAATTATTCTCGACGAAACAATCTGCACATTTATGAAATTGAGGAGTCTGAAACAACGACGGTAGATGGTCTTGAAGAACTTGTTCTGACGAAAATACTCAAGCACAAACTGATTAAAAGTAGGGAGTCTGCACAGAATACACCGAACAATGACAGAGAATGAAACGCGTCCTGTGTATTTGAGTCTTCTTTTATTTCCCTTAAAACGCGAAACTTAACAATGATTCGTTCCTGAACGGGACTCCCACGTCCATTTTAGAGTAACTTTCGAAGAAAGATCACAAAGCTACTCTGGACGACTGTTAAAGATAATAAGAAGCCTGAGGATAAAGTGTACGTTAAGTATTAAAAGGTTTGGTTTGCTTTGTGGGGTTTAACTTCCACAGCGATTCAGACTATGAGAGACGCTGTAGTTAAAGGCGCTTCGGAGATTTATACCACCTGTGGTTCCTGAACGTGCACTGACATCGCACAGTACACGGGCCTCTAGAATTTCCCTTTCATCAAAATTCGACGGCCGCGGCCGGGATCGAACCCGCGTCTTTCGGGTCAGCAGACGAGTGCCGTATTCACAGAGCCTCCGCGGCGACACGTTCATTGTTACAAATAATGGTACCTCTTTCAGTAAAACGGAGTCAGGAGCGGGAGTAGCACGTTTCTAATTAGTTTTAAACCGTATCCCCAAAATTACTACCATTGACATTAATTCCGCAAACTTATTTGTACTCACCATCATCATCAGCAGCATGGCTACGCCCACGGCAGGGCAGAGGTCTCTCCCATAACTCTCGTAATCTCTTCCGCCCATCTTTCTGCACCCCCCCCCTGCTACGCTTGTATTCTTTTGTAATCCAGACCATCATCCTCATCGACAAGCGGTTACATTTCCTTCGCATTACATGCCCTTCCCAAGCCCGTCGGTGCTAGCGACATGAAAAGTGGACGCAATTCGTAAGCAGATTGAAATACTTTTTCTGGCCACCTGAATTCGAAGGGCAAGAAAAATTCTTGTTTGACCGGCGGCCATTTCCATGCCCCTGACTTATTCTTCGTTGCATTGTGAGGCGCTTTCACAATAGGACCTTGAAGGCACCTAGCCTCGAACATCTAGTTGTAAATGCTTGGTTTGGTTTGGTTTATTCGGGTTTAACCTCCCAAAATGACTCAGGCTATGAGGGACGCCGTAGTGAAGGGCTCCGGAAATTTCGACCACCTGGAGTTCTCTAACGTGCACTAACAACGCACAGCACACGGGCCTCTAGAATTTCGCCTCCATTGAAATTCGACCGCCGCGGCCGGGATCTAACCCGCGTCTTTTGGGTCAGCAGCCGAGCGCCGTAACTACTGAGCCACCGCGGCGGGGCAGTGTAAACGCTTGGATAAAAAATAATATAAAAGTGCAAAACGTGAACGTCATGTAACGGAGAAGTAAATACTTTCTAGGGAGCTGCTGACTTTGCCTCGAGTCTTCTGAATATGACGTGAGTCAAGTAAAAAACCTCGTACGGTGGCGCCGCTCTTTGTCCAGCGCAGTGGTACTCTTAAGGTCAATATTTAGGGTCACATGCCGCTCAGCGTTCGGCCACCGCGCTTCTATCCCTGTTCCTTTGTTTGACATCCGCTTTTCCTGCTTTATTCTTTCAGGGAAGTTCTTCGTTTCGCCAATGTACGACGCCGAGCACTTGGCGAAACTATGAACTTCACCAAAAGATTATACATTTAATAAATACCAACATTATATATCCTCTTCTGATCTGTGCTCACAAGGTGCTCTTCCAACATTAGCCTCGCGAAAAAAGCATGAAAGGCAAAAATTCTTGCAATTAATTACATTTATTCAGCTTAATATCTACAAATTCAAAATTTTCGTAATTCGGTCGCACAAGACAACAGGGCATCGTCATACCATATTTACTCTTGCTTCTTTTTTCACAGATTGTTTCAAACATAGTTTTCTCCAAAGAGAGATTAAGGAGTGGAATACCCTACCTAACGGTGCTGTACAGTGCATGTCCGTTACAGCCTTCACAAAAGCATAACCGACGTTCTACTTTCTCCCATCTAATGACTGTTTTATTGTTCAGTGCATCCAGCTTTGTATGCCTGTTATATAATGTTATGATTCAATGCGTGCGGACTACAAATATTTTTCTCTTTCTCTCCAAGCGTTGTTAACAGTATGCATTGTTTTTCTTTTTCTTAATACCTGGCTTAGAATGCAATAAGAGTTCTTTCACTAATCTTATTGTTTGCACTAGTGCAAAAACGTCACGAAGGGCTGATATTATCAATAAATAACTAAAATAGTGATCGGATTATGCTCATTTTTTGAAGAGCTGTGACGACTTCTGGTCGCTAGTGTTATCGCCGATGCACTTTTAAGTTGGGTGCTGCTGACACCCCTTTATTTTGGTTTAATACTGTCATCTCTCCTGTAGTACGAAATCGGCAGTCAGAAAGTCATAATTTGAAGGTTTTCTGCACAATCCTTTCCCTAAAGAAAGTTGTAGTTGCTAAGGAAAGACCTTCTGATTGATAAAGGCATCAGCTGTAGCAGATTACTGCCTTGTTTTCCTTCAAAACTGCTGCAAGTTTGGTGGAACACGAAGACAAAGCACATCTCCGAATCTTCGTAGTTCTATCGTTTATAATTCTCAAGCACTTCCTGCAGCGCGAAAGAAAGCTTTTATACCTCTCCTAAGAAGACCACCCCAGCCTGAAAACTCTTTCCAGATGCAGAGAACACATGTGGTACGCCATGATTCAGTTTTCCTTTCTATAGGACGCAAGTGCTTAGTGTTCACTGGGCCTGGAAAAGAAACTAAAATTGTAATGTTGTTAACAGCACTTTCAGCGTTTCGTTCCAGACAGTGAATCTCAAGGTAGCATGTTTACCCACAAGATGAAGAGGTTTCGGCCCAACATCAAAAAGCAGATGAAGACGTAATGTATGCCCAAATCGACCTAATAAACATGTCTGATGTAACAAATTGTAACCATGGGAATAAGCACGAGGACAAAGACTTTGAATGAGAAGATTCGGATGTTACCAATCTTGAGGACTAGCTAATAGAATCGCCTGGGGAGGGCGACACTGCAAGCGCAAAGATAATGTGTAAAATGTCCCATGTTGTCTTTTGTATGAGAAACGAAAATAATAGCTTGAAGCTCTTCCGTGTGGTGTACAAGCAGGTATTCATTTATTTATCGTGTCAATGTACAGCAAGTGTTTCGGTTATGGCAAACAGCGCTATCATTTAAGCTACAAAGAGAACTTCGTGCATCGAGAGTGAATCCAAGCGCCTTGTTTGTGGCACACGCACACAGTATATACACCACCCGAAATAGAAAGAGAACTTGAGTACATCCAGAGCGGGTGCAAAAATGTCAATACATTACCATTACATAGACTGCTAAACTGTGGACAACAATTCAGCTCGCACAACCGCGTTAGCCCGAGCAAAATGTTTTCACTGTGAAAACATGGTACAGAAGTGTCGTTTTTGGTGCATGAAACAAATTATTTCCGAGATATGAAAGCCCCTACTAGGCCGTTTACACATTTATAGAAGAATTCCAGATCTCGTTTCTCTCGTCTAGCTGACAAATCTTCAAGGCTACGTTTTTAAGCACTCTTGTCTACTCCTAACCAAAATTCCGGCAAAGGTATCTGTCCTGTTACATATGTAGGAAACGACATTGAACCTTTCCAATTATCAAGTTAGGAACAGTGCCAGTGAAGTTGCAAATAATAGATGCAAATTCAAGCTTAGATCGCAAAACTGAAGAAAACAGACATATCATACAATGGAGATGATTGAATCTACGTGTGATCCTTACAACAAACCTACATATTAAAAGAGCAGTATTGATAATATAGTTAACATGTTCATGAAATATCAAGCGCGAGTTCAAATGAACACTGAGATCGTGAGTGCTCTTTGTTTCTTCAGGCTATCACCACCAAGAGAGTAACAAATATCAATAACAACGTGCTTCCTAGTAAACGAAGCAACATTGGTCTCTGATGGGTTGAACATAAGACCATTTCTAGAGCGCCACATTTTAACAGTACCGATATCTTCTTATAACCTGGCGCCCCCTTCTAGATCAGAAACAGGCATAAACAACCTATCATCGTCTACATATTGAAAGATAGTTGTCCTTGTGAGAACAATAGACAAGTCCTAATAAAAATAATAAACAATAGAGGAACAACTACTGATCCTTGCATAACACCGTATACTCGGTATGCCCAAGATTCCAAGCCACAAGAGCGTACGTTTTATTTACGTTCACGCAACTCTCAAAGAAGCGTGGAGAGGAACAGTTACATCATAAGCTCTGAAAATTTCTTTTATTAGTAAGGAGAGATTTACTGAATCGAAATCTTTAGAAATAGTTGAAGATACATAGTCAACTTGGCCTCCGTCTGCAACTACTGAAGCAGCGTAAGCAAGAAAGGACAGCAAGTTAGATTGAATCAATTTTGTTTTCGTAAAACCATGCTGAAAAGTGAATATGTTTTTTTCAATATAGGAAGAAGGTGGCTTTCCGAAGACAATCTAAAATGTTTTCACGAGGTACAAATGAAGGAAACTGGTGGGTAGATTTAACACCATGAAAAGTATCACCCTTATGCACCTGAATAAGCACTGACGTTCGCATGGTCTCACCTCCACCGAGAGACTACCGCTATAGTTGGTGCTAGTGCGATGTATCAGTCGGCGGCGCCGTTTGATCAAGGTGTAGCAGTCAGGGTGCTGGAATCATTATGGCTTGCAAAACCCTGCCCAGATATGGCTGATTAGTGCCGCGGCAGGTAGCACCTCATCGCCTTGGCCCAGGAATTGGCTGATTCCGGGAGCTTACTCCCGACAGTTGGCGCCAAGACGCCGGTTGCCCTTGGTTGTCAACTCGCGACGTAGCAGTCTGCGTCTTCCTTTAAGGCGTCCCGAACAGCGACGCGTAAGACGGAACACCGTCCATTGTATTCTAGTCCAATTTCTCGAATCGCAACTTTCCTAGCAGTTCCGCGCAACGCACGCTTGATTTTCTACGCGTACTACACGTACTTCCACTGTAAAGTGCCTACATTACTGATGTCCAGGTCCAGCGGTGGGCACAACACAGCAGCAACGCTGGGCAAGTTGTTCCACAAGTCAGCTGCGTTTACGGTGAGCGAAGCTGCAGCCGACTTTTAGCCAGAACGCCATGAACACGTCATACAGTTGTACCTGCTGACGCCTGAAGACACAAAAATTCGTACTCTTCTCGTCTCACAATGTTGCAGTCATAGTGAAACTTTCAAGCACACCAGCAACAAGAAAAGTACTGCTGGTTTCCAGCTATCGCTTTCGAGCGAGCTGGGCGGACGTCCCAACCATATGCCATCGTGCACAAACTCTAGATACGATGGCTTCGCACTTCTGCAGTTCGCTTCTGCAGGGAATAAATAACGCACCAATGTCGTTGGATGAATGTTTTACATTAAAACAACTTTTTAAAGTGAGTAAAAGTTATTTGCGGAGTTCAAATTGCTGTAAACACAAGGCTCCAATGTACTTTTGATAAAAAAAATGCTGTGCATTTATTTAAAAGACGCGCGCGCGCTACCTATCTTTAGTTTGGATAGGTTTTCTCGCTGGTGCAGACGCCAAACACAAAGAGAAAAATTATACCTTTATAGTAAAAAAAGTCAAGCGGAAAAAAAAGTTGCGGAGAGCTACAGGGGCCGCACGATTCAACTGTATAGTTATTGGTTTTTTGATGCTTTAAAGGAATCGCCTCGCAAGCTGTTGTTTGTTCTATGGAGGGAGTGCTGCTTCTACAATCTATTGGTCTTTGTCGCATATACTTCGATGAAACTGCAAACTATCACACCTTACAAATATTAAGCAACGCCTGTCTACAGAAATCATGTAATAAATTAATGAAAGCTATTGAATGATTGTCCATGCAGTTCACTGTCGTGCAGTGCGAGTGAAGCCGACTGCATTTCCAGGCCAACAAATTTTATTCTAATTTGTTGCTTTTCGTTGTGTTGAGTTTTGTGTGGATAGACCAATAAAACACAGCAATTGGCTCATACGGCACAGGGAATGCCTCTTCTTTTGCTTTGCCTTTTCTGCGGTCACTTTATTTATAGTTTGAACATCAACCCTTTAACCGCCAACTATTTGCCGTTAGAATTCCCTAAATTCTTACGGCAATTTTTATTGAAAATGACCTTTGTGAGGCCTAAAACAACAGCTAAAACGCGCAACGCATTTTTTTATGGACAACAATTACCCTCTAGTGTTGAAAGTGTGGAAAGTTCAAACCAGCGCAATAGCCAACCGCACGCCTCTTTTGGCGGTGGCAGCCGCGCAGCATCGCACCGGAGCATGGCTCGTCATTGGCGGTATTGGTACAATGTCCAATGACCAGTATAGGTCGGAATTGATGGTTAAAGGGTGCATATTTTTTCAGCCTAGCAACAGTTGTTTAGGTGCCCGGTGGGTCTCATACAAGATGACTGAAAAGGCGACGCCGTCACTTCATCACATGTGATAAAGCCCATGAGTTGAATGGTCATGCAGACGTCACTTGCAGAGAAAAAATTGCACATGCACAAGATGAAAATTGCACACATGTTCACGACAAACGGAAAATTGGCGAAAACAAGGAAACTATCTACGTTGTGGTCCGTTCGCGTGTCTTGGAAAACAAGCGTTGGGTCATGCAACGGAGAATTCGGATCGCCGATTTGCACAGAATGCCCGTAATGTTGCATCAGGGCGCACACATTGTCATCTTTTTCCTTGCTTCATTCTTACATGGCATTTCTTGCTCATGGCTTTGCTCTTTGGCGTAGTGCAGTTCCAGCATTGTTATTTCATTGCTGTTTCCGTGACCGAAATCTACGCATGCGCTTCGCAGCAGTTGCTGTGAAAGGCTGGACTAAACTGTTGAATCGGAATTCATTTCCCGTTTCGTCACTGCGTATCTAACTGGCGCCATCGATCGAACGGTCCCAGCAGGGTCTCCTTGTGCGAAGTGGCACACGAGCATTGTCGGCCTTTATATCAAGGCTGAATACCACTGCAGGAACGATTGTTCCTGCCTCATTTTCACTGCTTGTAAGTACAGGCCCTCTCTTATGCGTTTATTTTGCCGCCAGTATCAGCCACAATACGATTGAGGGCGTTTCTTAAGAGGTGTCTATGTGGCAGATGTTAGAGATGTTCGGACGCGTGTGACTGGACTGTAGAGTAATGATTATCGTAAATATTAAACACGTGCCGATCTCCTCAAAAAGGATGTTGAGAACACTTGCATTAAGCCAGGAATATCACCTCTAGGGCCGAAATAAAAAAAGGACAAGAAAAGGCTTAAAATTATGCTGTGAGCAACTAGGTATGTAATGGAGACGAGACCAATACGAGCCACGTAGAGGAATAAAAGGAGAGCTTCGTGGATTTATGAGAAACTGGTAGTTTTTGAAATCATAACGAAAATCATTGAAGTAAATTTATCTAAACAGTACATGCTTGGTGGTTGACTGATAACTATGGGTTCTTCTTTGTAATAAATCAGAAAACGTTAAGCGGGCAACCATAGTGTGATGTGTACAGATGGAATGAAGGAATTTAGCTTGATATCTTGGCCATGGCTATAGCTAGACTGAAATATCTGGAGATCATCAGGATTAGTCCCCATGCTGCGCAGAACATAACAATAATGATGATAATGATGCTGTCGCCAGCTATGCGACTAGCAGTAGCATAATTGGCTGCACTTCTAGCTTCTATAGCCTGGTACGCGCCTTTCAAAGCTCAGAAGTCAGTAACAGCCCTTCACTGCATCAACTGCACGGATTTTTTATACTAGGGCATGGTGAAATGGAGGCCATTCATAAAAACGGCGCCTGGAAATTTTGACGAAAGGGGTGTTTCTGAACGTCTTTGCCCAAACTTTTTCGAAAGATAAGGGGAAGCTTGCCTATTGGCTTTCTGACTCCACTAAATGATTTCACTCCGACTGCTTTCCCTCATACTCGCGAAACCCATAATCCAATCTAGCTACCTGGCTAATGTTAACCAGCCTTGTTCCTCGGGCACTCAGTACCTCAGGACTTGCCTGATCTCACCTGGTTCACGTACGAAGACGCTGCAGGCTGGCTAAGTATAAATTCACGTTTTCTGCGAGAAGTCTTGTAGGATTCAATCCAGCATTCAAACTGTTGTCACCTCTCATATTGTCGTACTAGCGAAGAGCAGAAATGGCTGATGTTTCTACTCAAGAAGTGTCGAAGATCAGGCATTAAGGGTCTCCGGAAACCAATCGTAGCTGTCGGGCTGTTCTGCACAAACCTTTGAGCAAGAGCGCTCGACTGAACGCAAAGTCGAAGGAGAAGTCAAACTTCTCTTGGTTTCCATGGCCGTCAACTAGAGGCAGAAATTGCCCTGCTTCCGGTCGAGCCAAGTAAGAAGCTCTGTATCAGCCAGTACAGGTGTAAAGGTACTTTCAGAAGTTCAGAGAAATACAGGGTCTGTTCTGAAAGTAGTAGGACTGGTTTTTTCCTGGGCGAACGGGTGGACGAGAGGCTGTCTGCGCGTGCAGGATCGTTGGAGGGGGATATTGGGAATGCTGGGTAAAATCGGCAGTAGGCTCTCGTCCGTTGAAGAGAGGAGGTCGCTTGTACTATGAACCCCTGTCGAAACGTCTTGTCACGCAGAATCGTCGAACGTTTACTGGATCAGCGATACGCGATCATATTTTGAGTAAATCTTGGTAAAACGGGCAAAGAGACTCACAACATGATTAAGGAGGCCTACGGTGAAGCTTCCATGGGTACATCAGGTGTTTTTTGAGTGGTACAAGCTTTTCCGAGAAGGTAAGGAAAGAGGGGAGGAAGACGACCGCTCCAGACGCCCTTCGACCAGCAAGACCAACTAAAATGCGTAGCGAGTGAAACATTTACTTAACAGTGATCGTATAATGAGTATCAGAATGATTGCTGATGAGTTGAGCATTCCTCAAACCCAAGTTTTTGAGATCGTGACAAAAACGTACCCACGAGGAAAGCATGCGCGAAGTTGGTGCCAGGAGTGTTGTCAGAGGAGGAAAAGGCCAACCGGTAGGATCTTCTTCATCATGTGAATCAGGACCCCGATTTTTTGCCCAGCACAAGGCGGCAACGCTGCCTCAGCACCCCTACAGCCTCAACTTGGCCCCGCCAGACTTTTTTCTATTCCCGAGAAAAAAATCGGCGCTCGAGGGGAAACATCACGGATCGGTAGAGGTGGTTCAACTGGTCGTGACGAGGGAGCTAAACAGCATTCCGGTCCAGGCGTTCCTGGAGGCGAACGAAAAGTGTAAAACTCATTGGCAGCAGCGTATAGGGGCGGAAGCGTGCTACCTTGAAAAATTGTAATCGTTTGTACTATTCTCTTGAAGAAATTTTGTTTAAAAAAATGAGTCCTACTACTTTCAGATGAGACCATGTAGGTCAGCGTCTCCGCACCTTTACCCCTTCGCGACTGCGGGTTTCTGCTGAAAGCACAACTTTGCTACTATTTTCCGAGAACCAGTAAAAGAATCAGCCGCCTACATGCCATAGCAGGGCGCCGAGTTCATCATTCTATGCACGCCTGTACTCCCGCCTACTTGTACACAAGGTGTCAATATAGTCCATGAGTACCTCCCACTGTCGAACAGTAGTCCGTGTGGGGTCGACGAGTCTGCGCGTCGGTGTTCTGGCTCCTCTGGCTCTGTAGTCTGACAGCTGTAGAGCTGGATGTTTTCAGACGCCTGTCCTTCTCGGTGGTGAAGATGCTGAGCCGTGTTATGGATTCTCGAAGACGCATGATGGTTGAAGTGCGGCTACCGCAGTTATCGCGGATGCTCGCAGCTCCCTTTTTGCAAAGTACTTTCGCGAGATCAGTCGCTCGACCCGTTCATCTTTGTGTATGAGGCTCAGTGAAGGCTAGTTTGCGACCGCGGTCCTGGCACAGCCTCGCTCCGTGTGGCTTCGAGAATTCCTTGAAAAATAAGAAAGTGGAAACAGCAACAACGTCGTCACTCACATTACACTCACCGCTGTCATCATATAAGATTGCAGGACACATTCCTGTCGATGTAGGATAAAATATATCCCAAAGGAGAAAGGAATACCCGTGCTTTGCAATGCCAAAGGCAGTAATCATTGGCGTAAGAACGTTATAACGACCTATGTCTATAACATATATTGCAACCATAGGAATAACGTTTCAATATGTTGTTACGACTCATCCAGAATTTTTTTGGTTTAAATTACCTTCTTCATTTCTAGGATTTTGTTATGTAAACGAAAATTAGAAAAGAATGGTTTGTAATATGTCTTTTTTTTAATTCGGGTAGCAACCAAGAAGGGCGATAATGTTAAGTGATGCTGACGACTGATCTGATTCTTGTGATGCAACTTCGCTTGGCATGCAAGAGATCTGCGGAAAGATTAATTTTATGGGAGTGCATGTCCCTGCCAATGGCACCTTGACTTTAGTTGCACATTCATGCGCCATCCATTTGTCGTGTTACCTTAAACAGTGGATTTTTATAGACCTGTCTCAAATTAGTGGAAAACATTTCCACATTGACCCAATGAGTGAAAATGCATTGGCATGAAAATTCAGTAAAGCATCGAGTCACACATCAGCCTTAGTCCTATATCTAATAACGCTTCGTATGCAACACTCTAATTATCTGCTTGTACAAATACAGCTAGAGACAAACGCGTTGCCGCTCAAAGAGTTGTAAACGGCTTTATAAGAACAGGGGAGGGGGGGGGGGAGCGAAAAACCTCAATTTTTAGCGAAAATCGCATTTTTAGTTTCGACTTGTTTGATTATACGCACGCGTTTCTCCTTCACATCCTGTATCAATGTTCAATATAAGCGCGAAATTACTAAAACGTGCGATGTAAAGACGCCAAAAAAACTGAAAAATGAGCAGTATTGTGTCAGTATCGCAACGAAAACAAATTTCTAATACAGGCGTTCCTTGCCAGTGCATTGATGCAGGCAGGTAGAGAAAGCGTTATTGTTTCAGACACCTCATCTGGTTGTTTCGTAGCTCAATTAAGATACATGAAACTATCCTTTCTTCATGTCTCCAGAAGCCGCATCATCACTGTCGTTTAAAATAATTGGTTACCATTTTTCATCGCTTATAATTTCCATGCAATCTGAGTGCTTGCGCGTGACATCCTTGCAACTGCTTTTGTCTCATCATAATGCAACTTGGTATGGATATGCTCTACATTATCCCGATTTTAGGGATACGATTTTGGCAGCAACTTCTGATTGTACAAAAATTGTACCGCAGTCGTGGCCTAGTGGTTTGAGCGCCCGTCTCGGCTGCAGGAGGTGGGTGGCTCAAAACCCACCGCCGGGCACCCACCGGTACAAAAGGGTACAAGCGCCCCCCGGCTTGGCGCTCGGCTTCCTTTAGGGGTGTACGTTTGGGAGAGGTAAAAAAAAGGGCCACAAATCGGGCTTCTACCGCACGAGGCGGATTTAAGGTTGCTTGACGGGGGAACTTATCTCTCATCCGTCAAGGCAACTTTGGTCTAAGACCCTTTTCCCAAGCATTTCACCCTAGAAGAGCCGAGCACCAGGCCAGGGGAAATCTTGTACCCATTAAAGAAACCGGTGGGTACCCGGCGGCACTGGGTATCGAACCCAGCACCTCCCGAATGCGAGGCGGATGCTCTACCACAAGGCCACGCTTCGGGCCACAAATTGGGCTTATGCCGCACGAGGCGGACTTATGGTTGCTTGGCAGGGGAACTTATCACTCATCCGTCAAGGCAACTGTTTGGTCTAAGACCCTTTTCCCAAGCATTTCACCCTAGAAGAGCCGAGCACCAGGCCAGGGGAAATCTTGTACCCATTAAAGAAACCGGTGGGTACCCGGCGGCACTGGGTATCGAACCCAGCACCTCCCGAATGCGAGGCGGATGCTCTACCACAAGGCCACGCTTCGGGCCACAAATTGGGCTTATGCCGCACGAGGCGGACTTACGGTTGCTTGGCAGGGGAACTTATCACTCATCCGTCAAGGCAGCTGTTTGGTCTAAGACCCTTTTCCCAAGCATTTCACCCTAGAAGAGCCGAGCACCAGGCCAGGGGAAATCTTGTACCCATTAAAGAAACCGGTGGGTACCCGGCGGCACTGGGGATCGAACCCAGCACCTCCCGAATGCGAGGCGGATGCTCTACCACAAGGCCACGCTTCGGGCCACAAATTGGGCTTATGCCGCACGAGGCGGACTTATGGTTGCTTGGCAGGGGAACTTATCACTCATCCGTCAAGGCAACTGATTGGTCTAAGACCCTTTTCCCAAGCATTTCACCCTAGAAGAGCCGAGCACCAGGCCAGGGGAAATCTTGTACCCATTAAAGAAACCGGTGGGTACCCGGCGGCACTGGGTATCGAACCCAGCACCTCCCGAATGCGAGGCGGATGCTCTACCACAAGGCCACGCTTCGGGCCACAAATTGGGCTTATGCCGCACGAGGCGGACTTACGGTTGCTTGGCAGGGGAACTTATCACTCATCCGTCAGGGCAACTGTTTGGTCTAAGACCCTTTTCCCAAGCATTTCACCCTAGAAGAGCCGAGCACCAGGCCAGGGGAAATCTTGTACCCATTAAAGAAACCGGTGGGTACCCGGCGGCACTGGGTATCGAACCCAGCACCTCCCGAATGCGAGGCGGATGCTCTACCACAAGGCCACGCTTCGGGCCACAAATTGGGCTTATGCCGCACGAGGCGGACTTATGGTTGCTTGGCAGGGGAACTTATCACTCATCCGTCAAGGCAACTGTTTGGTCTAAGACCCTTTTCCCAAGCATTTCACCCTAGAAGAGCCGAGCACCAGGCCAGGGGAAATCTTGTACCCATTAAAGAAACCGGTGGGTACCCGGCGGCACTGGGTATCGAACCCAGCACCTCCCGAATGCGAGGCGGATGCTCTACCACAAGGCCACGCTTCGGGCCACAAATTGGGCTTATGCCGCACGAGGCGGACTTACGGTTGCTTGGCGGGGGAACTTATCACTCATCCGTCAAGGCAACTGTTTGGTCTAAGACCCTTTTCCCAAGCATTTCACCCTAGAAGAGCCGAGCACCAGGCCAGGGGAAATCTTGTACCCATTAAAGAAACCGGTGGGTACCCGGCGGCACTGGGGATCGAACCCAGCACCTCCCGAATGCGAGGCGGATGCTCTACCACAAGGCCACGCTTCGGGCCACAAATTGGGCTTATGCCGCACGAGGCGGACTTACGGTTGCTTGGCAGGGGAACTTATCACTCATCCGTCAAGGCAACTGTTTGGTCTAAGACCCTTTTCCCAAGCATTTCACCCTAGAAGAGCCGAGCACCAGGCCAGGGGAAATCTTGTACCCATTAAAGAAACCGGTGGGTACCCGGCGGCACTGGGTATCGAACCCAGCACCTCCCGAATGCGAGGCGGATGCTCTACCACAAGGCCACGCTTCGGGCCACAAATTGGGCTTATGCCGCACGAGGCGGACTTACGGTTGCTTGGCAGGGGAACTTATCACTCATCCGTCAAGGCAGCTGTTTGGTCTAAGACCCTTTTCCCAAGCATTTCACCCTAGAAGAGCCGAGCACCAGGCCAGGGGAAATCTTGTACCCATTAAAGAAACCGGTGGGTACCCGGCGGCACTGGGGATCGAACCCAGCACCTCCCGAATGCGAGCGTGGCCTTGTGGTAGAACATCCACCTCGCATTCGGGAGGTGCTGGGAAACTATGCACAAAAAAAACTATGAAATAAAAAAATTTAGACTTTTCATACATGACACACTTTGCTGCCACTTCATAAAAGCAATTATTGCGAGCAATGCGAGATGATTTCACTGCTGTCGCAGGTCAATACTGCGAACTAACATGTGCATGAAAACAGCCCTGAATTTGAAATGCATGATTTGCCAATAATTGAACCAAAAGAATAACAAAAACTTGGAAGTAAATTTGAAAGGAAAATTCCAGAATCTATCAAACACCAAAATTTCAGTCACCTGAATAAATATTCAGAAAAAAGCTTTCGCGTGAATGACGCATGTGCCTTTAAGGCAGCAGTGCTGGACTAAATGTCTTCGTACCGGCTCCTGGCGGTGAATGGCTGTTGTAGTAGCCAAGAAAGGATATTATTTTGTAACAGAATTTCATTGCTAAAAATAAACCCTGCATAAGATTTATCACTTTACGTCTACCTGCCAGGAAAACATCAAGAAGCTTTACGCTTCGTGGCTGCACTGTGTAAAAAAGTAAAACTTGACGAACGTAATAAGAAAAAAAAATACGAAAATAATTACTCACCTTTACGACACTCAAACACCGTCCAACAAGATTCTCGAAGACAAAGACTACTACCGCAAATCCTATGATGCCCGAGAAATAAGCGAAGAAGATGCGAAATCCCTCGATCTGCTCCGAGTGCAGAGCCCTTACCAGGCTAGCATGGTCTGCGTCATACCACTGCTCACTGAGAGCGGCTGCTTTACTAAATTCGCGCAGTGAAGCTTCGAACATCCTCCGCAGCAAGTGAGCATAGGCCGCGGCGAAGGGATAATTCTTTCGCACAGGTGTTACACCAAAGATGGGCTTCAAAGGTTCCACCGACTCTATAACGCCTGGCGCAAGGCTGTTCACGATCCACCTCTCAAAGTGATCTATCAGGCAAACGTGGTCTTCCCTGTCGGCACATGTGAGGCACTCACGCAAGTTTCTCGCCTCTGGCGTCCTACCCTTCGTTTGTTTCCAGTAAAGCGCATTGAGCTTTGCGTACAGAGCGCTGTCCGAGTAATTTTGCTTCAGATCGTACTCCGTAGCTGAGTTTGAAGCCAAACAGATCCGGACACACCCTCGGTCAAGAGCGTCCTCAAGCTCGTGGAGCGTGTCCAGACTTTCCGGAGGCGACCGGATGCTCAGCCGTGACGTCAGTTCGCTCTTCATGTAGTTGGAAAGCGGGAGAACGGCCAATAGCCAAACTCCGTACACCATTGTCCTGCTAAGGGGCCAGCGCCTAGTCCTTGGTACGGGGGATGAAGTGGAATAGAATGACGCCACAAGAAACATCACAGTGTCTAACGTTGTGGCGACGGAAGAGAATCCGAATTCAATGCAGTTTGAAATTCCAAGCATTAACGCAGAGGACGCTAAAACCATTAGCACTCCGTAGAAAGCGTACTTGGATTCTATTACGATGTTGAACAAAGACACGAGTTGTCTTTTCCCGCGTTGAGAGTAAAACATTTCATGTGTATAGAAGATCACAGGTGGAATGCTGCATTTGCTCAGAACATAGTTCGTGGCTGCGCAGACGTCCAATTGGATATCGGCTTCCCCCGTGGCGAAATTGGTATAGATGTCGTTTAGATTGCGGTGCAGGGAGACTAAAAGAGTAGCGTTGTAAAAATGCAGAGCGGTCTTAATAAGTTCAGATTGGGGGTGATTACAAGGCCGGTGTGATTTGGACAAAGATGGATCATAACAGGCAACACGAACTACTGCACCCTTCAAGGAAGTCCCTGGTTTTTTCCAATTTTTTTGCTGAAGAGATGGAGTGCAGTCTTGAGAATAAAAGTACAATGACCGCGGACTGCCGGCAGATTCGAAACTAATTATAGGCTCACTATCCATGTAGCGGTTTCCACTATTCTGCTGGCATTCATGAGCGGTCCATATTGAACGATTCACGCTATCTTTGTAGTGTGCACCGCCACCAACCATTATCCAGTCAACGTTGTAAAAGGAGCTTCTTTTCTTGAAGATTGCCTCTAGGCACGTCGGTTTGTTCATGCCAAGTGCTGGAACTACGACCGTTGTCTTGATGCCGTAGAAAATGTTCCGTTCGATCATTTCCTGAAACCTTTGATTTGGGAGCGCCCAGCTACTTGATGGCCATGGAAGCTGCTGCTTCCAGTGAATCTCTGATGAGCCCCTGAAGTCCCTGCAGGTAGCCACGGCTACGTGACTATTTTTTCCGATGCGAGAACGCAGCACGTGAAGAACTTGCAGCGCTGCATGTTTATCAGACGCCTCTAAAACAATTAAATAATGAATTAGCAGGGCAGCTGACGTAAACAGGCGTGAGGTCATCATTGTGATATATTCAGATCTTCCCCGCGATATTTTCAATTGAGAAAATTCCCTTAATATTTTAGACAAACTGAACGTAATTTCTGAGATAAAGTTCGTCACTGTGCGCAAAGCGAAATTAGACCTTGAGTGCCTCTGTGCTCCAGGGAAAATAAAGTCGGCTCAGTGCATGCTTTGTAATGCTGGAAATGTTCTTTCCCATTAATCCGAGCGGGCAACGTCGACGGCTGGGGCATCGGTGTAGGGTGCGTCTTTGCCAGGTCGACTCTTACCCTCAATATGTCGATTAGCCTCAATTGTCGTTGCTACCAGGTTAAAACCACAACTCATGGGGTCCTGCGTTTCGCTCTGCACGTTGAACGCCCAAAAACAGCCCATATCAGGCGGCCGTCGGCTGCCCATTCGCTAATGGGAATCGGGGTGTGTGAAGACTCACTGGAGGAAATAGGGCGCGGTTTCTAGCTCCCATCTTTTCCAGTCCTTTTTCCTGTAGAACCATGAGCAGCCCCAGAAATTCGTGCAGCTCACCCGAAACTCTCTGTTCCCTGTCCTTCTGAAGAAAACTATAGTGTGACTGGGCGGGTTCTGTAGCAAAGTTAGCACTCAAGGTCGTGTACTGAGCGATGCTGAAGTTTCACGAAGTACGTAGCTCATTCAGTGTGATTAAAGTTTTTTTCACTGCGGCCGGAATTTATACCATGAAGCCCTCATAATCACTGGAATTACTTCGCCTCATGTCGAAATGTTACGCCAGCGCCCTTTAATCCACTTCCCTCTAGTGAGTGTTTGTTCTTGGTTCATGAAGTGCTCCAGTTTCTATTAACATAGAGGCAGCACCCTCCTGATCGTTATATTCAAGGTTGAACCCTAGAGCGCATCTTTTCACCAAAATCTGATGAGGGCATATTCTTCCCCACGCTGCGGTAAAAAATGTGAACAGATTTTAGCTTGATGACGCTTTGATTAAGCAACTCCAGCAGCAATGTGTGACTTGCGGTTCAATAACCGATGCTGTGAAAGGGATCTGCTTCTTCAAATGGACTGCACACGGACAGGATAAGGACAGAAGGTGCATGAACGAGCGGAAACACGTTGAATCGCTGGTTTCTCTATGGTCCCCTGTAGGATCAGGCTTTACCAATACATTTCCAACACTGGGCCAATTAGCTGCGATGCCGGGGTCATGCCTCTGCGTTGCCAGGATTAACGCAGCTCACCTGCTGCGATTCTCTATTGAGATGTGCAAAATATGACTATGTCATCTAGAAGAATCAATGTGGCCAGGCCCTTTCTACACGACACGAAAAATAGCCTAGATTCAATGCCTCTTCTGGAAGAAGGGTAACTAGCACTTTAAATTGAATGCGCGCTACGGGTGAAGTCTCTTTCTATTCTGAGGTCTGCCCTTGAGTCACGCACATCCCGGAACTGGCCTTTCAACTGAAAGCCGCACTTCAATGTTGGTAAACGCGCGATGGTAGTTGAGGCGCCTGTGTTGAAACTCTATATGGAGCGAATCGCTCGCTGAAAACTCATTATGGGCTCTGCTGTCTCCTATAGGATGTTTGGCCACAAAGCGGGCGGGCTGTTTCTATGGCGATGCTAAGAGAAAGAACTCAAACAATGATACTTTTGCACGGCATTCCCTTAGAAATTCAGGTAAAAGGGTCGACTTGCTCAAACGAATTCAAGACTTGGTCGATAGGAACGAAATAAGAACGCTGTAAAAATTTTAGATTAAAAAAGCTGCTTGCATGACACTCCTAGCAGCAGGAAGATTGGATCACGCAACGTCTGCTGCCGTGGGTCGAAACAGGCACGGTTCTGAAGGTGCTGGGCCACCAACTCCCGATAAACATCTGCGCTGATGCAGGGCTCTGAGCAGTCGTCTCGTGTAATCCCACACAAAGCTAAGATTCGAAACGGTACAGCGCTGGCCACCTGTTATTCAAAACAAAGTACTACGTGCCGACCAAACCTTGATTGCAAAGAGTGCGTGACTTCAAACACTTTTCATTAAACTCTCTGACAGAGAAGTCCCAAATAAAATGCGGCGAAAGAGATCACGATGGCGATGTCAGCATATTTGCTTTTTACCACGCGACGTGTTTCTTCCGCTTTTCCTAGAACTTCGTGACTCATTCGGCTGCCGTGAATACGCTGTTTAATATTAGAGATGGCGCAAACATAAAGCTCTCTTTACAAAATGGAGTAGCAAGAAAAACGATATGATATTTTGGTTTCTCACCCCCAACTGCTATTTAGAGCACAAACACTTCATAAGCTATGTGGTAAGAAAATTTAATATATATTGCAAGGAAGAAAGGTATAATTAGTTTTTGTAACGTGCAATTTCCTATGACAATGTATATAATAAATGGCTGATTTCAGTACAGCCGGCCGACATCGACGATATTGCGGGTTTTTATTTTAGAATGGGCACCGCCTGAGAGAATCTTCTAGATTACTTCACACCTCAGCACTTTGTAAGGAAGCCATTTGTGTCAATATCTGCTTGACACCGGTGAGGTATGATGTGCAGCGAGCTGTCCGTGCTCTCAAGCTTCTGTCCACTCTTAGAGCAGCTAGTCGAGTTTCCAGGCGCTGTTGCTGGCATTTGTTTCCATTATACGAGGTGTCTAGTAGTTCTATGCATTCAACTGAACTCGGGCGATGAAACCGGTTCAGATTCTGCCTATGGTCCAGTGTTCATTTTCCCTCTGTGCCTTTACAGGTATAAAAGAGTGTTTTGCGCCGTTTCCTTTTGAAAACGCACAACCAGACCCACAATATACTTTCCTACGGCAGAAAAACCTCATGGAAAATTGTCGCGTACAAAAAAAAATTCTTAGCGTTTGAGTAATAAGACGAAAGAGACCAAGCTCCATACCTACATTGTGTTCGTGTGCTTTCTGTAAAATGGGAAATTGCTAAAGGGAATTTAATTGCCCGCTTTTCAGGCTATCCATATAGCGAGTCTCACCACTCCGAAACAAAACGAGCTTGGATTAAGTTTCTCCTTTCCATTAACTAGCTTTCCACTAAACGCGTTCATTAGCCCACAGCAGCCTCAGTGCCCCATCATTTTTGCTGATACGCAGCTTCAGAGCATTCTCGATTCTCGCCATATTGAACTCCCTAATGTCGGACACCTTGCGCCTGCTCATTTTTGATGATTCGATGTTTCTTAATTATAGTGTTACATTAAGCGGTGCATGCATAAGGAAGGAAGAAGAAGAAGCTCTTGACTTTGTGAAGAAGACGACGGTCTACTACCGACACCAAAATGACAGCTGTGAGATTAGCGTTCAATGCTTGAACATTGAGGATGCCGTCCTCAGTTAAAGCTAGACATCTGCTCTGGAGCGATACTCTGAGTTCCTCTACCTTCCCTCTTCGATGAGATGAATGAAATTTTAACAATGGTTTGTTTGCCCTTAAACGGTGCTCCCAGCACACACTTTTCTCTTCAAGTGTTAACATGGAATCTAAATACTGTAAAACGACATCTTCTAGAATATCGTGAGCCAATCTTCGAGTCTTGAAACGCTCTCTGAAAAGTTCTAAAAGCTTACTTACAGTCTCGGGGAAATCTTCTTCACTGCCCGGCATTGAAATCTGAGCAAAATCCTCTTATTTGAAAACGTTCTGACTTTTATAAAGCTCGCTGGCGGTAGAAATAACTCTGTTGCTGTGGTCTAAAAATATATCACTAAGATATGTCACTGCAACCATGTCTTTAAATTACTAAAACGGGTGCATCATGTGTCAGCGAACTATCAAATTCGCCGACTATGAAACAATCAATGTTTTAAGTGCGAACGCCTCATGTTCGCAATTTCAGCAGGATGACGTCATGAAGGAACGTATATATTATGCATTTGCGTCAATAAACGATTAGTTGTTTGTTAGCGCTGGTGTTTGCTGCATGTTTGTTTTCGTGCGTGTGTACTCGTGCGTGCTCTGCCATGCGACACCAACTCGCACATCACTGTTTGCTTTTCAAACGCTCATTGGACTCACAAAGAAACAGGAGACGCGGAATGGGGTCCGGGAAATACTTCATTGCACAAGGTATGCATGCATTTGAAAAATTATACACTGCATGCAATATCAATGCGCGCGGCAGTGCGGACAGACACCGAGAAACTGCGCTCACCGAAAACAGCTGATGAATGCGTTCAGCATTTGTGAATTTTTTTGTGCCAGCACGACTTGAACACTACAGGCGCTGTTAGTTGAGGTGAACCACAGTCACATGGCATCATACCGTTTCATTTTCTTTGCTTTCATTGCTACAAGGTGTATTGAAAGGCCGGAGGACCTGTTCATCGGGCCCTCCGACTACAAAAAACAGAGTTAGGACTAGGAAAAACGAAGCGAGGGTCGGCCCCATTACTGTTCGTTATATCCGCACTTCATGCTTGTATATCTACTTATTAATTATTGCAATGTAATATTGATTTGTTCGCCTCTATGATATGTACGATTTCTTGGTGGCCTTAGCAACAGCTGTTCTCTTACATAATGAGTCCGGTAAAGCCCTCGGTCTTAATATTAGCCGGAACACTGTGGCTTCAAACAATGCAGTAATATAGTTTGTAGAATAAAGATGCCACAAGCAATTCGATTTTACTGAGGCAAAACAATTCTACAAGAGCAGACCAAAACAATTGAAAAGGTAAACTGAAGTATTATTTTTAACTTAGTTCTCACTGAGAAAAAATGAAAGAGAGCCATCGTTCAGTCAAGGCAAATAAAATACTTATTTTTGTTTACGATATGTTGGCAATTTAAAAAACTGTGTCATTTTCGGACCACGTTCTTTGTGACTGATTTTCCGTTTTTATTACCACTCTACTTCTTTATGCTTTGATGTCTCATTAGCCTGAATACCCTTTCTAGTGGATTTTTTTTGTATATTAGATAATTTTGTGCGAAATCATTTTGTGTCAGTGATTTAATGTTTAGCAGCAGTTGATACATGGAATTCAGGCCCCACATTCCAGTGCAGTCTAAACAACCAGTTTCATTCGAAGAACAAATCATCCCCTCCGGAAGGATACAAAACAGGAGTTTCACATAGGTGAGTACTGCTTTTCGCTCATCTCATCTTCATTTAATTTTTCCCCATAGTTTGTTGCTGCCTTTTGTGTCACACTTTATCATAAGCAAGTTCACTCTGGTCTTTGGGAAAAAATGGTGTATGGACTACAGCTATGATTTACAGCTGCTACACACCTGCTTTGAACACTCTATAATCAAGAACTGCAAAGTTAGGCATCCCTGCTTCAGCCTGTTTAGTTGAAAATCCGGTAATTTTTAAACCAGCGCTAACGAGAACTAGGTTTCCTTGGAACGAAGTTTTACTGTTATTTTGCGCCGACGTCTGTGGTCACGAAGTAAGTCGAAAGAAGAATTGTACGCCATACGCACCTTCTACCATAACCAAGGCTACGTAAAAGATAAAAGGTCCTAACATTTTTCAGAGACACTAGTCTTGGCAGGTCTAAAAAAAGAAACACAAGAAAGGTTGATGAAGAGTGGCACTGGGCACCACACCTTAAAGGGAAGCTGAAACGGGTTTTTGAGAATTCGAGATTATTCAAGAATTCGAATCTATCAAGCTTCTAGATAAAGCATGCAAAGTATTTTTGCACTAGCATCTAAAATGGTCACATAATCGTCGATTAAAACCACGACGATGTTTAGGCTTCTCCTCACTACGCTAGAGGAGTGCGAGGAAATTCGGCAGTGACGTCATTGTTGCCGAAATTTCAATGTCCGCTGCTTACGCCTGCATGCTGCAGTGCGTCGTCAGATGGCGCCAAACAATGCATTGTGAGCTTTGCCTTCAATGGCGTCGGTTTTCTTCCATGGAATAACCGTTTCTTCAGTGGAAACGTAGTGCCATCATACGTGACGTCATTATTGGGGCCTCTGCCCGTCGCTGTGCACTTCAGAGAAGCCTGAACGTGGACGACGACTTTATTCGGCGACTACGCCGCCATTTCAAATGCCAGAGCAAAAAGATTTCGCACGCTTTACCAGCACATTTCGCACATTCGGCAACCATAAATTCATCGAATTCTAAAACCACTTCAGTTGCCCTTTAAGTACAGCGGTTCAAAAATTAGCCAAGGAGCATAAAACGACAAAACAAAGATAGCACTGCTGAAGCTTTAGGGTTTAGGGCTGAGGGTTTAGGTCCGCCATTGGAGTGCAAACACTGAACATGTTAGCAACAACTTGAACACATTGGTGTTCTGTTCGTCACAGGTGAGACCATACTGGGCCACGAGCCGGCCTCGGGTTTCAAAGCTGACGCAGTCAAAGAAACAAAACGCCATGTGCTGTAACCAATATTTATTGAAGTAAACAGCTCTTCCTTAAGATGTGTGCTAGACAGCCGTTACACGACATGTTTTTATTTTGTTTTTACACAACACTTTTATAAACTTGACTGTGTTAACGGTCCGCCAAACATGCACTGATTAAAGCGCTTGTTATCAGCCGTTTATCGAACATGCGCAATAAAACGCTGGGGAACAAAACAAGTGTAATCCTCACCACTCGGTTAACAGCTGTCGCTGCACTCAGCTTACTACGTAGAGAAGCATGAAATTTGATTCTTTTTTTCATTCTTTCCTGTCGTTCTCTAATAGAAGTGTGTGATTTGGTGGTTTCTTAATAATACACAAAAGAGATAATTTCTTAATCTTTTATGGTGTCTTATGTATCTGTTATCTCCTGCTTTTACATTGCCTCTGTGTTTCTCTGGGCTCTTCTAGACTGTTTGCCTCTTTCTTCTGTGTGCAACTATTACGCATTTTTTTAGTGTATAATAGAGCAAACTGTACGTCACTGAAACAAAAAAAGGAGTCGGCTGCGCGGTAATCGAGCGGCATTTTCCCTACAGCTACAAGGGACTTTCGTGAAGGCAGAGAGTGGTGATCAAAAGCGAGATTCGGACGCTGCTTCCATTGCGAACCTTCTTTACAAGTCTTAGTAATTTTGTGGAGCGTTACGCATTAGTTGGCTTTCTCTATTCTCACTCTGTGTGAAAACTAACAGTGCTTTGTTGCCTGCTTCACCGTTAGCGCTTCGCTGAGGGCGAAACAGTCTCAGGCTGTGAATGCATAACTTATGCGGCTCACTGCTGTATAGAAAGCTTGACAAATTCAATAAGCTATGTGAAGTACAGCTCTCTATTACGCTGACCAGGCAACGCTGCGCAGAACTGATTGAGGAGGTCTGCCACGAAGGGTGGAAGTTGAAAGAAGACGATCGCGTTAATTAAACTTGGTCGTAGTTGTCGGTTTTGTCAGTGGAGAGCTTGCTGAAGTTGCATTTGGTCGAAAACACTGCCATTGGTTGAATCAGATTCTTACTGGCGTTCTAAGAAAATGCCCTAAACGGAAGTTAGCAACAATCGAACTGCGGCTTAAACGAAGGTGGCTGACACTCACTGCGCGCTTATTTACAAAACCCTTCATAGTCAGTTAACAAGTTTGCAGTCGATTAACCTGCCAGTGCTACATTGTCTGAACAACGGTTTGGCTTCAACTACCGCGCATTTCTTTTTTTTTTCGATGATATGCGTGCGTCTTTAGAGATCAACGTGCAGCTCTGTAGGCATCGGAGACATTACGATAGCTTCGGGCAGCTCTTGGTGAACTCCTGAATAACTGAAGCATACTTGCAAGCGCATCTCGCGTCTCATAGTTGCACCCGCACCCCTGCGTAGAGGCATCGGTGTGCCACATGGGACGCTAGAATGAGCTGGCTCTCGACAAGGAATGTAAGGGTCAATAATGCGTCAAGAAGAGAAACTTCGCTCGCCTACATCGCAATGTCTGCGCCGTTCCCATGTCTTGAAGGTCAGGAAGATTAGGGAAGCATAGGGTAGATGGGCCGACTTGCTAGTCCGTCTATATGACAGCACCTCTGCATCAGTTGGTTACTTTCTGTGCTTGCACACTTCAGGCACCTGTGCTGGACGGGTGTGGTGCATCTTGAGTGCTTGTTGTCGGCCTCTTTGGCCAGTGTCAGGTATGCGATGCTCATCGTAGTCTAGGCGGTGGTCTTTCCACAGGCCACTGTGCTTCGGCATCGACGGATCCTGATCCTAAAGAAACGAAAAACAGGTGTAAAAGTTGACAGGAGGATATTTAACAACATAAAACTAGTAGCGCTAGCATTCTCGTATAGGGCCTAATATTTGCTTTGAAGGGACAGGTATATTATACCAATAGAATGCTTACGTTTGTCATTACAAGCAGAACTGTACGGCAACAGGTACGCTGTGAAATAATTTTGTGGCGAGTATTTACTTCATTAAGGAAGCAACTACTGTCTGGCATTCGACTGAATGCCGTGATATGGATATCAATAAAACCCACGTAGCTTCCACAGAAACTCAAGTTGTAAAAAAATTCATTCCGTAAAGAGGGCGAACTTTTTCTCAACTGCGAAGATTCTGCGCTAGTATCATACTTTTCCTGTGCAGCTGTATAGCTGTGCTTGGGTGAAGGTTATAGTAACTATTATCTGTGTAAAAGTTTAGCGCACCTTGGGCAAATGCCGCTACACATTTGGGATAATGAACTCTTTTTTTTACATTTACTGGTGCTCGTTATCTTTGCAAGACACGATTTAAATTATTTCCATTCGTAGTACGCATGTGACATACGAAATTTCAGTATATACACTGCATTTATGAATGATGTTATAGGTCTAATAATGATTAACAAATCTTTATTTTATTTTTGGTAGTAAAATAGCAGAGTAGGAGCATCGGTCTGGTTTGTTTTATGGGGTTTAACGCCCCAAAGCGACTCAGCTATGAGGGACGCCGTAGTGGAGGGCTCCGGAAATTTCGACCACCTGTGGCTTTTTTTTAACATCATAAACAAAAATTAATTGCCACTGCCATAATATCACGCGGCATTTCCCTTGTGGAAACATGCGCCAATCGCTTTGTGTTACTGGATTGCTACAAATTTTAGATTTTCAGGCTATATTTGCATCCTCAAACATTCGGGTGTTTGGACCTCTATGAATGCACTCTAATATATAAAATGTTTTGCAGATCAGGTAAAATACGTAATAGTCAACAGATTATTTATGCTTTCCTGGCATTAGAGGCGCATTTAATTGTCACCCCACTGAAGACGGCTTCTTTGACTCGATGTCAAAATTGCACCGATTGCGATCAGGTATGATCTAATTGGTATTTGTGGTGGACAACCTAGTAGTTATTCCTCTGGAGTAATTTTTGTAATAGACACTAAAAAGTTACGTAGTTTTTGTTATATGATTGGTTCTTGAACTTTTCTCAAGGATACAAGTAATAGTACTCAGCGCAACTGTCTCTCTTTCTATTACTTCATAATGTGGCCAGAGTGAAGGGTACTACAACGTTGAAGATACCCGGTAGCCTTCTAAACCTCTAAATCTTCGCTAACAGTCATTTTTGTTTTTAAATTCCAAGCCTTCAAATCAGTTTTAATGAGACGCAAGCTTTACGGGTTCCTAATTAAAGATATGTTACATATCGGCTCCGTTGTAATAATCCCAAAGCTACGCCCGGTGCGTGAGGAACGTCGCATGGTGGGACTCAAGAAAAATATCCACCACCTGAAGTTCTTTAAATGTGTAAGGGCGCGAAATTTTCTTGGACATTTTTTCTTTCGAGCGATGCACTGCACATTGGTTTACATGAATCACGATATGGAAATCATCTACGGCAGCTTACGAATCTAAAATTGAATTGTTTCTGAAGGCGGTTTCGTCACAAAAGCCGAACGACGACTGTGACGTAGAAGGCGCATTCAAGTCACGTGAGGCATCAAAAATAATTGCGGTATATTTGCTGCCTGTTCATTGATTATTCGATCCCGGCCGCGGCGGTCGAATTTCTATGGTGTCGAAATTCTAGAGGCCCGTGTACTGTGTGATGTCAGTGCATGTTAAAGAACGACGTGTGGTCGAAATTTCCGCAACCCTTCACTACGGCGTCTCTCATAGCCTGAGTCGCTTTGGGACGTTAAACCCCATCAACAATAAACCAAGCCTGTTCACTTATTTCTATTCCAATTCTTCATCCCGTTTGCACAAGAGTTGATGTGAATTGAACGGAAGAAAGTAGCGGCTATAATGGAGTTTTTGCCGGCCGCAGATGTGAACGCGTCTAGTATTTCATCGCTGCGTTCGGCTTTTGAACACGAAGCCGTCACAGAATGAGAAAAAAAAATGAATAGAAATTATTGGCTGCCTGCTGGCTCAATCTTGTGACTTTCTATATTTTCTAATGTATTTCGCATCACTGGAAACAGGGAAAGAGCAACTGAAATTTGATGTGACAACTCGTTTACCATCCATTAACACCCCACAGCAGAGATCTCACCTTCAGGCTTTTACATACCGGCCAACAAGGATTTCAACGGCAAAGATTGCACCTGCTGTTCCCTGGATGCACAAGAACCAGGAAAAGAAGAGCCTCAATTCTTCAATCTGCTGTGATCGCCTACTGCTTGTCCAGGTGGCGTCTGCTCCCACATACCGAACCTTGTCCAGGCTGTCGGCTGTGTTAAGTGTAAGCGGGGAGGTTTTGAAGGCCCTGCGCAGCAAGTGTGCATAGGCGTTCGCAGCTGGTTAGTTCTTTCGAACGGGTGTGATCCCGAAGAGGGGCCTCAGCTTGTCCACCGACTCCACAAGTGTCGGCGCGTGATTCCTGACGACACTTGCTTTGAAATGTTCGATCAAACAGATGTTCCCTTCCTTTTGGGCGCAGTGGAGGCAGTCTGCGAGGGTTTTCCTCTTCGAATAATTTCCAATCTTTTGTTTCAAGTAGAGGGACCGTAACATTGCGTAGAGTGCATAGCCCGTGTGGTTGTGTTCCAGATCGTACTCGATGACAGTGTTTGTTGCCAAACACACTGAGATACTTCCTTTGTCGAGGGCTTCCTCTAGCTCGTCGAGCGAGTCGAGAACTTCGGGAGATGACTGGATGCTGAGCCGTGACGTAAGCTCGCTCCTAATGTAGTTCAACAGCGGCAATATCGCGAGCAACCAAAGTCCGTACAGCAGATTTCGGTTAAGAGCCAATCGTCTGGTAGGAGGTATCGGCAAAGAAGTGGCAAAGAATGAAGCCACGAGGAACATCGCTGAGTCCAGCGTCGCATCGACTGAAGTGAACTGAAATTCTATGAAATCTGCGATTGCAAGCACAATAAGAGAAGTCAGTAAGACGCCCAACACAAGCTG
The DNA here is from genome assembly GCF_055824585.1 of Amblyomma mixtum. Lineage (NCBI taxonomy): Eukaryota > Metazoa > Arthropoda > Arachnida > Ixodida > Ixodidae > Amblyomma > Amblyomma mixtum. Next base: position 151,811,409 of record NC_143021.1, on the reverse strand, counting down.
AAATGCGCGTTTGGATTGTATCACAATGTTGAACAAAGACACAGGTTTTGGTTTTCCGGACTGGGAGTAAAACGTTTCGTACCTGTAAGCGACCACAGGAGGAATGCTGAACATGCAAGGCGCGTAGTCCCTGGCGGCACAAACGTCCATTAAGATATCGGCGTCCCCTGCGGAGATATCTTGTATTATGGTCGCTAGAGCGAGGTACAGTGACACAGATATGGTGACATTATAAAATTTCAACAAAGTCTGAATGAGTTGAGATTGCTGATGAGCGCAAGGACGAGCTGATTGCGTCATGGCTGGATCATAGCAAGCTGCTCGAATTAGGCTATGCTTTAATGATAACCCAAACTTGTTCCTTTTTCCTCGCTTGTGAGCTCCCGACGTACAGTCTTGAGAGTAAAATGACAGCGTAGACGTTCTGGTAGACGCTTTTAAGGCGTACTTCACCTCCACCACAAGAGTATGACGTGATAGCTTAAACACGTAATTCCCCCATATGTAGACGTTCATTCCGTACTTCACACTCATACATCCCTGGAGTCCTCATGCCGCTCCTGGCGCAGTGATGCAGCGGTTCAAAGATGCGCCACTACCCTGTGATTGCAGGTGCTCTTAGCTGCGAGTGTTCGGCGCCCCAGGTTGCTTTTTCAGGGCGACCAATCATTAACTGCCTCGTGCCATGATGGTACAGTTTGTTCCCTCTCCGGTGGGCAGGTTGTGATGACGCCCTAGGTCACGTGACATAGGTGGCCCACCTGCCTCCTAGGCTGCTCTCTGGGCACCACCTCCCAGAGCCATGCCGGTGAATTTTCTCTCACAATGCCCAGGCCAACGCCGAAAATACCGACAACAGATTTTCTGCTGAACGGGCCTCTAAAGTTCAAACTCGGCGTTCATCATTCGGTAGCCACCAACCGGTCCAGCGCATAATGCCGTTTTTTATCTGTCCTCGCTGACACGAGGTTGGATCAAACAGGCCAAAGCGCTTTTTTCTGATAGGTATATACATTAGTAACATGTTTCTCTGGTGTTGAAGCATTGGTTCTCGCTTCTTAGGGAGATTATTAGCGCTTCATATCAGCTTTATTCTAGACCTTACTACGGTGGGAGCTCCTGTCGGGTTGAAGAAAGACGTTTTAAAGTGCCGATTTTGGCAGCAGAAGGCATTTGACGCTTCAAACGCCTGTTTACAAAGGACCTTTTCTTTAATCACATCATGATCTGTGGGTATGACAGCCACATTTTGGTCAGTATTACGTGTGGTTTCCTAATCACCTTTCTCGCACGGCTTTTCAGTTTGGCTGCAAGGGCGTGTGCAGTAGACCGATTTAGTTGAGTGGCGAGAATCTTTCTGCTGTCGTCATTGGAAATGCTGTCTGTTTCCGAGTTGAATAGATTTAATGTTCTTGTATTTTTATATACGCTTATGCAGTTCATAAGGTCGATTTCTACTTATAACAGTTCAAAAAGAAAATCCCGCGTTCCACCACCACAAATAGCATTTGTGACCTAAAGCTCTCAGAAACCACGAAAAAATTGGTTGCATGCTAAGCCTTGTTACACTCTGCTCTAAAACCTTAAAACACCAAAAATCATTCACCAGACAAGCTTTCCCTGAAATAACTTCAACTGTATCTTTAATTATCTCTTCAAAAGAGATATTGGTGCCATACCCACAAATTTTACATCCTTTTGTTTCACTTATTTCAATGCTCTGCACTCAAGATTACATATGTACAATTGTATATTATTGATCCTCAGGTATTCGCACGTAAAAAAGTGTTTGCTGCATGAAATTTTTCTTACAGATCGGTAGGCCCAATTTTTATTCGATCATCACGTAAGGCTCTACCTGTGGCAAATGCTGGGCGCCCATTTTTAATACATACGTCAATTTTGGCCCGTATTCTTCTTCTTCGACTGCATATGTTTTGTTTGCCTGTTTTACAGGGACGCAATAAAAATAAAATATTGATTCAATACACAGCCTATGAGACTAACTGCAGACCAGCAGTTTATCACATTGAAGACCCACTGCCATGCAAATGCAACCGCAGAAAGTAGACGGTTAGTGGCATTACGTTTTATTTATTAGGCCTAAACTATAATTTTTTCGGATTTTGTCTAATCCCTGGCAATCCGAAACAATATCTTAACTTTTACTCGAGCATTTTTGCCGTAGTGGCGGTTCAGTGAAACGCCAGCATCGAAGTCTTGCATATTAAATTATCCTATATATTTTTTTGCAATAAAGCTGTACTATGTTGTGGGTTTAATAGAGGAAATAAAATAAAAATCGTCAAAAAATTCGGAATAATGAAATGCGTCGCTTTGTGCGTCGTGAAACATTAACATAAGCATAGTAAATTTTCTTTGATGAGTCAATTTTGGACGTTAGTGTCTGGCTTTAGATGGAATAAAAATCTGAATTTAGACAAGAAAATTAGTAGCTGCTGTTTGAAATATTTAAAACTTCTGAAAGCTTGGTAACTAGGCTCGATGGCTTCTTTTCGGGAAGAGGATACTCTCGGTAGGGGTGTCACATGTGAGGCTTACATGGTGCACTGGATTTTTATTCCGAAATGAAGTGTCTTGCTACTAATCCTACGACTGAAACCCCAGTGTGCTTATCTGAACGCTTAGCATGTGGTACCCCAGTCAGAGCTACTTTACATCATTCCTGTTCAAAACCTTACCAACAGAGTCACTCTGACAGAAATTTCGGGATGTAGAATCTGCACATTGCGATGAATGGACCATTATCCGGGGGCGTCACGTCTACTTCAGTACAGATTCCTCAAGTTCCAGTATGCTGTCTGCACGGTTTGTACGGTGTTATAGGTGCCATTGAGGGCTCATCAGGTCCGAATCAGGAACACAAACATCAATACAATTCTTCGTGAATTTGAGATAAGCAATGAGAAAAAATTAGAAGTTCAAAAGAATACAGCTTTGCCAAACCTGTTCAACGAGACAAACAAAATTTAAAGCTGCAAAATATTTTATCGAGGGATTCGTCGCACCACCGTTGTAATGCGGAGTTTAATAAAATGTTGAGGAGGGGCAGGAAGAGCGGTTACGGAAGCTTGAAATGTCGCAGGCCGGAGCAGAGCTTTGAAATGTAAGCTAGTTGGTTTTATTGACTAGCCCGATAAATTCGAGCATAGAGTTCGACATCAGGGTGGAATTTTATGCTGGCATCAGGGTCGAATGTCAGATCAAACAGTAAATTGGCCTTTTTGTCTTCATAATCCCGTAAGAAATTCATACATGCGAATTTTTTGTTTTCATCTCACCGCTGAAGGTACGAGGAGTCAACTAACGCGCGGAGTGATTTTCAGGCAGTCGCATGCTGGCTTCGTTTTCGCTTTTATTTTGTTTTTTAGGTTTCCGTGAATGCAAGAATCAAGTCAGAGACAACATAGCTGCAAATTAGGCTCACGAAAATAAAAATACGCGTGGACGTTTTGCTTTCGCCGATTGCTACGTATCACTTCGCCAGTTTAAGAACAGGAAGCCTACACGGGACTGGTTGAAAAGTATTCCACGCGTTGGTTGACTCCGGAGCCCTTCACTACCGCGGCCTTCATAGCCTGAGCTGCTTCGGGTCGTTAAACCTTATAAAACGAAAACAAATCCCCTACGTCAGCGGTGAGTTAAAGAAACGCTGGAGCCGGGACATCTAATCCGATTTAAATTAGGAAAATCGGCCGCACAAGACAATAATTCGAAGTTTCTAACAGTGCCCGGAGCGTGTAGATCAAGTTTCCGCGGTAAAAAAAAAACGATTTCAGAAACTGCCTTAGTGCAAATTTAAGGGCATTTAGCCCTCGAAGCACATGGAAATACTTGGAGGTTATTGCATAAGCCCAAACAAAATGGCAGCTTGCTATGCCACTTCCCTGAAACAAGAGCATTGAAATGGCGACGAAGTGTTATTTCAGGTTATTGCCATTGGTAAGTTATTCATATTACCAAAATAGTGTTTGCTAGAAACTAACATGCCTCATTCCTTTATTCCCTGCTCTTCATTTTTTTGCAGCCTCTCTACAGGTGCAAAGGGGCCTTAACCGTTTCAGATTTTCGTCCGGACTTCCTCACGGTCACATCCCACTTCTGCAAGTGAGTTTGGTACATTGACAGAAAAGCTCTATTGTTCCTTCCAGTAAAGTACTTGCCGCGCTTTGTTCTTGCTAATATGACAAGCTTTGTTGCCTTTTACAGCAATCGTGTACTGTGCGATATCAGTAACGTTAAAGAACCCCAGGTGGTCGAAATTTCCGGAGCCCCTTCAATACGGCGTCTCTCATAGCCTTAGTCGCTTTGGGACGTTAAACCCCATAAACAAACAAACAAACAAACAAACAAACAAACCTTTTACAGCAATCGCCGTGCTATGAAACTGTCATAAAGGAACTAAGCAGTAAAAAACACGCTGCGGTCTTCCGTCTACTCTACGGCCGCAGTGAGCAGTGCTAGCTTTTTCTGCTGTTTCGTCGTCTCTGGCGAGGGTGACAGTGTGGCCTCAGTTGGCCCAAGCAGCTATACACTATACCCGATATCTCTCAGGCAACCTATGCTCGACTTGAAGACTGAGTTCTCTGAATCCTAACGATAAAAAACTCCTAGAATACCCTAAGCAAAAACGAACTTTCATACTTACCTAATATAAAGTCTTTTTAGAGCGTTTCCTCGAAAAAAGGTCTTGTTTTCCTTAAGCAATATAGACTTGAGCGCGTTTGTATAGAGCGCTGGAAAGGTGCAGTGCAGAGAGAAGGAAGCGAAACTCATTCTACCGTTAATATGCGCAAAGACAGAAAATGATTACGAACAATGAGGCCAGCATATAATTCCGGAACACCAGCTCCCATTGCTCCCATGGAAGGGCAGGACGACCAGGAGTCGCCAGGAAGGGCGGTGGTGGCTGAAGCCCAGAAAAGCTCATCACGGACGTTGAGCAGTCGACGTCAAGGTCATGAATTAAAACAGCATTCCTGTCGCCAAAATATCTTTTATCGTAAGAAGGGTTAATTAGAAATTAAGAAGCAGTACACGCAGCATACGGACGAGCCGATCTGTATTATCTCGACTTTCTCCTCTTCTCTCTCGCGCGCGAGTGCGTGCAGCGCACCAGCCACACTTCGTCTTCATCGCAGTTGCCATCTGACATGGCTACAGAAACAGCCATGAATAAAATTCCCAAAACTCATTAGCTCTGATGAAAATACTTATAGAATAATTTTTCTTCTATTTTTTTTCCTTTTTTTATGACTTGTGTTCCAATTATTGTTTTTATCATTCCACTTTTTCTTATATAACACTTTAATAAAAAACTTATATCCCCCTTTAGGTAATATCCTCCAAGCGAGAGCCTTTACAGGTAACGTGAATAAATAAATTCCACCGGTGCATTCATTGCAGCGGATGTATAATCGTTTGTACCTGTTCCTTCGTATCGGGGACAGTCTTGCACGGGCTTACCGTTGGTCTCTTTTTTTGGCGGTGATGCTCATCGTAATCTTTGCGATGTGCATATCTGTGTCTAGAAGGTAACGAGGAGGTTCTTCTTCTATAATAACATTTGCTGCCTGTAAACAATGATTCGGGTTGAAATGCAGCTCTTCTGAGTTGGTGTAGCGACGATAAGAATTTTTCTGACATGAGCGCGGCTCTCCAGGTTCTTCCACGTTTCCAGATTTTAAACTGGCGAGATTCACTCAGACAGAGTATCATTTCCATGGGACACCGAATGCTGGTCTAAATTCTCCGACATGTTGCATAATGAGACGTTCTCATGCATTCACATTCCAACCTCTCGAATTAACGCTTTAAAAAAATCTACAAGCATAATGCCAATAAGATGTGGTTGGTTGGCCGAGCGCACCTCCTACTGATGTTGCAAAAGCGCAATACGAGGAAGCAATGAATAAAATGCAGGCGACGGAGAACCAGAGGCGGCTAGGCACAGCTGCAGGAATCCGCAAGTGATGGCGCCAGGTGTGCCTGGCTTTTATTCCTTTTACGCAGTTTTCTATTCAATCAGCGTTCTGTTTTTTGGGAACAACTACAAATTCGCTATCAGCCGCCGCTGTGGCTCAGCGCTTATGGTCCTCGCCTGCTCACCCGAAAGACGCGAGTGCGATCGCGGCCGCGGGGGTCGAATTTCGAAGGAGGCCAAATTTGGAATGACCGTGTCCTGTGCAATGTCAGTGCACGTTAAAGAACCCCAGGTGGTCAAAACTTCCGGACCCCCTTCACTACGACGTCTCTAATAGCCTGAGTCAATTTGGGAAGTTAAACCTTATGAACTATCATCCCCATTTGCTATCAAGCGACGCTTGGATATCAGTGTAGCTTGACATTGTATTTCAAAGTAGAAGCCTGGGCTAGTTGGTAGGTACTCATTCTAAAACAGCGCAAACAAGACAAGGACAACGGAAGGAGTTGGTGTCGTACGTTTTCTTCCGTCGTACTTGTCTTGTTTGCGCTGTTTTAGAATGGTTGTATTTCACTTTGACATCCATTTAAATTGCCCTTGTGCATCACGGGTACCGATTATCGGTTCAAAAAGGGGGGGGGGGGGGGGGAGGTAGGCCGGAGGCCCTTTTCCAAGGAAAATTTCCCCATAAGAACCGAGCACCAGGTTGGGGGAAATATTATACCTGTATATTGGTCGATGGTGGACAGCTGGCGCCACTGAGAATCTAATCCGGCATCTCACGAATGCGACCAAAAGGCCACAGCTTGGATTAAGGAAACGTGGGATGAATATGTATGTAGCACACAGTGACAAGTCCTTTTGAGGCCAACTTTTCCCTTTAAATTCATCGTGATACACGATACACGCCTCCTCGAGAATTGCGCGGTATTGTAAGCTTTCGCGGGGAGCTCGTCGTTCGAGTAAAGTAGGACGGGCGTTTTTAAAACCCAACTCTCCCTCAAGTGGGGAAGCGGCTGCTTCTTGCGATGAATGAAGCGGAGGTGGAGCGTAAGGTCGAGGCGCGTGTTTGTGGATTGGTTCTTAGCAATGCAAAGATATTTTAACGAGTGGACCGCAAACACAGAGACCCAATACGAGTGCGCAACATGGACGCGCTTGTATTTTCCTCCCCTTGTACTTGTCTCTGGCTGATTCTTTTTGCGGTTCATTGACACCATGAGAGAGCAGTCAACCCACTGAGCCTTCCTTTTCTAGCAAATTTTTCGGTATTTACAGCTGTTCATAATGTACTGACTGTATGTGATCCCCTGAAAAACATTTTCTTGCTTCACCCAGCTAAAGTGTGGACCTAATTCCCTTCAGTCCACCTGTCTAGACGATGACAATATTTACACGTCAAATAAGTACACCTTTCGCTACTCATTAGGGCTATACCCACGCTGGTCTTAGCGCAACTCGTAGATAGCCCGTGAAATACAGCAGACAAGTACGATGGTTTCAAAGATGCATTTATTGCATAATGTAAAATGAAGGCTGGCCTTTCTTCATTGCAGCTTCTGCGAATGTGGATAGCCAGTTCAACAGCCTGCACATGTACAGAGAAAACAAGGCTGAAGAGGGAAAACTGCAATTTCATCACAATGCTTTATATGGCCAATAGAAAAAAAGAAGTTACTCCCCCATATAAGCCTTCCCATAAAACAGCAATCAAACCACCCTTATGATGTCTGATATCCCTCTCAACTGGGCTCAGGCTGTTAGCGATGACCCAGATTGCGTTCAACTGACTTGGGTATCAGATAAAGCAAATATTTCAGGTATCTACTATTCCGAAGTTGACGTCACGTTGAAACGAGATTTTAAAACAACACACGAAGCAAGATAAAGCTGCAGGTTTGCTCAGCAAACACTGCAGAAAACAAGAAATGGCCTGCTTCGCAAGGCCTCTACTCAGCCGCTGCTGTTGAAACGCTTCAGTTCCTTGTTTTGGTGGGGAAGATGTCACCTAATTCTTGCCCGCGCTTCTTATCGGAAATCTTGAGCAGATGAGCAGGTTTATTGCCCGGTGTCTGTGCACACTTCTGGCTTTCTTCAGCTGCGCACATTAAGGATGGTATAAACGTCAAAAAGCCACTTTTTTCCTTGCTCCTCTAAACGCCTTCTTTTGCGTGTTAATGAGGAAAAAATTCATGGGGCACTTTGACTGTCTAAAGTGGGTAGAGGCGGAAGCGTTTTCCGCACCACCTTCGCTGTTTCTGTGGCACCGGTGGCGTCACATATAATTGACTACTAATTACTAAGTGATGACAAATCACTAATTAATGGTTAATTACTGATTAATGCCTGAGTACTAATTAACTGCTAATTAATTACGCTTAAGCTTCGCCTTTAGGAGTGGAACGCGACAGCGTGTTGTAGCGCTGCCAGGGAGTCCACGGAACACCACCCGTTCAGCGCGATGCCTTGCCCTTTGAACGCAACGCTTTTTGAGGAAAGGAAATGGCGCAGTAATTCTCTGTCATCTCGGTGGACACCTGAACCGCACCGTAGAGGAAGGGAGGAAGTGGGAGTGAAAGAAGATAGATAAAGAGGAGTCGTAATGAAGAAAATGAAAATTGTATTTGAGGACAGGAAATTTCGCAGTAACTGTCTCACAAAATTCAGGGGGGGGGGGGCACTTTTTTTACCTAAAGTGTGGTCACTGATGCCCCTAAGAGTGGAACACGACAGCGTCTTGCAACGCTGCCAACGAGTCCATAGAACGCCATCGCCCATTCGGTTCTACGCCTCGCTCGTCAGTAAATTGGTTTTTGAGGAAAGGAAATGTATCTGTCTCTCATTTGTTGGACACCTAAACCTCGCGGGAAGGGAATGGAGGAGGATGAGAGTGAGTGAAGACACCGTATTCACTAGACGCGCCTTTGTTCATTCCAAACCGTCGAGCTGGCATGGCGGAGTGGATAGCGTGCTCGTCTCGCACTCAAAAGACCGGGGTTCGATTCCTGAGCTCGACCAATTTCCTAATCGGTTTTATTTATTTACATGGCCTGACTAGTAAAGCTAATTAGGCTAATTGGGTAATTAAGCAATTAACTAAGCTCGGTCCCACTTAATTGGAGCATCACTATACGATCCCTTCAAGTGGTTGCATGGTTACTAGCCAAAGTACAATTGGCCCCGTTTGAAATTCGCGCACTGTGACGTCACGACCGTTTCCACCAATTGAAAAGCGTGACATTTTCTGTCGACAACTGCTGCTTACAACGATGAGACATTAAAGGCTTCCGCCGTAATTTAATTCTATACCTCTATGGCCACGCAGATTACTAATGGAAGCAAAAGGGAAAGCTGAAATAATTTTCCTGCTTCTTTCAACCGGTTGGAATTCGGAATTCTGCAGTTGGTAAATACCGACCCAGTTCCGGAATCTATGACCGGCTGAAGAAAACTCATTACTAGAGACCGGATTTTAGGCAAATGCCTATTTTTTTCAACACTTCGTAGGCGCACCATTTTTGCATATGAGCACAAATCAGGTGTTGACAATATGTGTAATACCCTTTTTATAGTGCCTATAAAAGCCTATTTTGGGTGTCAGTGCCTATAAATGCCTATTTCCGACGTCGGTGTCTAAAAATGCCCTATTTTGCAGAAAAGGGGCCTGAAATACGCTGTGGTTTTGCTTTCAGATTCTGTTTGCTTTCGAATCAATTTCGGTTTTGAGTAGAACACACACGTGTTAACATTAGATGACATCGTCAGTTGGCTGTGGTGAACACTGCACCTACGCCGGATGTGTACACAATACCAACCACGTCAGTCGAAAATATCGAAGCAACCTTTTTGCTATTTTTGGCCATTTCATCGTGGCAGCTTGTTGATGACTGGCTGTTAAAGTGGTAGTTGACCAGATGGCACCACATTTCGGAATATATATGGAGTAAGTTTTAGGTTCGTCCAAATAATTCCCAGTTGGTTGCAATTGAAACCAACTGTAAAATGTTCCATAAGCCTGCTGGAAACAGTTTAACTGATTAAAATTGCCACCTGGGTAACCTGCCTTATTTTCGTTCCTTGTGCCCCAGCCGCATGCCATCTTTATCACATGGCATTTGGCGGTAATCTTGTTGGAGCAGGCCACACTAGACAGCTGGCAGTCGTGCGTGCATACGAAAACGCATTCGTATGCACGCACTTTATTCGCATTTATTCGCATTTATTGCAGGCATTCGTGTATTCCTGCGTGAGCGAAGACTTAACTCATTTGTCAAATGCTTTGAATTGACAATGTTTCTATCAATTTCTAAGTACATGGTCTCCTTTTAAGGTGTTAATTGTTTCTACTTTCGTACACTACAAGCGAATTGTTTGTTTCCAGGTATACCAAAGTGTTTTAAAAGCGTTGGTAACCGTCCCTTTTGCTCTGCTGAAGCATGTGTATTGTATGAAAAGTTGCGCGACAGCCTTAAAAAAGCGGCTCCTAATGTTCGCACCTTGATTAAAGTCCCAAATCATTCGTGCTGTGTTTTTGTTTTATTTTACGGCAGATATTGCGCAATGAAGTTCGGAACTGTGTGCACTTTTGATGAAGTTTGCAGTGCCTATTTCTCTTCGTTCAGTGCCTAAAATTCAATTTTAGCCGCCTATTTATGGCGCCTAAAACGTGCTTTTTAGTGCCTAAAAATCCGGCCTCTACTCATTACTCACAACCATTCGGTGGCTCACTAAGTACACAACTTACACAGCGCATTGTTGATGCTCTTGAGCGAGGCCGCAATGCTGGCGCCCGATTGTCCGGTGATGTTAGTGCGCTGGACGAGGTCACACACTAGAGCGGTGACCTTTTTCTGGGATGCGCCAGGCAGAGCGTTTCTCACGAGGCACTGCGGAAGAGGGGAAAGTGGGCAAAAAATAAACTTTTGCACAGGTAATTATTCACCTTTTAGTGAAGCTTTCTATCAGGCTGAGTGTTCTGCAGCGTAATCAACAGCTCTACAATTTTTTGTTTATCTCTTTTTGTTAGCTACGAATATTCCGACCGAGTGTCCTATTTATATAAAAAAGGTAGCGATAAAAGATGATAAATCAAAGACGATGCTTATACCGCACTGGTCTACATTATGCGCTCAGTTCTGATCGCCTCCAGGAGAAGAAGCTATCCATTGTCGACTAATCCTTCCTTGATAACTGGTCCACATAGTCACATTTTGACATCTTCGTAGTATGCACCAAGTTACACAGTTGAAAGAAGCGGATTGTGATATTATCTCCATTAAAACCTTTCTTTGTCTCCATGCATGATCCGTGTTTAGAATAATGGCGATGACATGTCGTCATTAGTAAGAATGTGAGCAATAAGTTAAAAGGAACCACTTTTTTTAAGGAAAAAAAGCAGGCCGCACTTGTTTAGAAAATTTGAAACTTACCAGAACGAACTTCACCAGTGGCGACACCAGGCAAGTCTGAAATATGAATAATGAAAAAATAGGACGAACTTAGCAGAAAATTTCTCGCTCCTATGAGAAATTTCAACAAAGCATCTAAAAATTTATTCCACACAATGTTCGTGGTGGATACTATCCTGCGGCCACATTCTGGATTGTGAAATTATTGCCATCTGTTCACGGGCGTAGAAGCCTGTACCGAGATTGAAGTCACCAATGAAGAACAAGAATCAACAGAAAGTAATATAGCTAACCGATAAATGGTCACATGCGCGCAAACATGCAGCATACTCGGAGAGCGCAAAGTAGGCATTCGTGTTTGAATAATTACTTCTTTGCCGTGAGCGCTAATGGCAGCAAAGAAGGACCAATGAGAAAGTATACACGACCCGATACGTGATGCTCAGCAGTGATGACGCCTAAATTAATTTAATCCCATGACTTCAATGTCCTGGAAAGAGTTCTGGTGATTTCTCAACTGTATGTGGCGGGTTAAAATATTCGACATTACTGAAATTCACCCGAATCAAACATACTGATTAGCAGTAGATGCACAAAATTCAGTGTAATCTTTTCTCAAATTCGTGAAACAGCAATAGAATGAAACTGCTTTCGTTCGTTCGCAGTTGACGAAACTCACGCTTGACTTCTCGCAGTCGTCACTGAAGTTGGCGGTGCACTGCGCAGAAAGAAGGTCAGACGTAAGGACAAATCCGAACCGCAAAAAATGTAACTTTTTTTTAACTCAGAAACTTTCCAGAGTATTCATGCATTCTTACCAGTAACTGCAGTGCAAGAGAATAGCTACAGCACAATAATGAATGCACAGCATGCAACATGCGAAATCCTTTCTTTGAAGAGGTTTCAATAAGTCGCCCGCGGTTCGCTTCATGGACCCAAAGAAGGATTTTAAATATGATTTTTTTTGTACTTGTTTCGCATTACGTGATTTGCGTATAAATATATACCGGGTGTTTCAGCGAACACTTTCAAAAATTCTCATCAGTAGAATTTTCTTGGTAAAGATATGGCTTCTGCAGCATATTATTACCAATGTTGGCGGACACCAGAAAACCGGTGAATCATATTAGGTAGTAAACTGGTTCACTAATTTTAAATAATTAACTTTTTAGCTATTACAGTTACGCACCTAGTTGCAATTAGATATTTGTAGCCGGTCGTTAGTAATAGCCATATCAGTTTTTAGAATTTCGAAAACGCAATTACACTCACCGCTGTGGCTCGACAAAGTTTGGCTGCATCGGGCGAAAAATACATGCGCTATCGAAAGAATGCAGGCAAAGCATCCCCTCCAGTGCACGTAACTAGTCGAAAAAAGGCAAATTTTGTCGAGCCACAGCGCCGAGGATAATCGTATTTTCGAAATTCTAAAAACTGATATGGCTATTACTAATGACCAGCTACAAATATCAATTTGCAACTAGGCGCCTAACTGTAATAGTTAAAAAAATAATTATTAAAAATTAGTGAACCAGTTTACTACCTAGTACGATTCACCCGTTTTCTGGTGTCCGCCAACATTGGTAATACTATGCTGCAAAAGCCATATCTTTATCAAGAAAATTCTAGTTATGAGAATTTTTGAAAATGTTCGCTGAAACACCCGGTATATATATTTCGGACATTAAAAGAGCCAAGACGTTTTTTGTTCAAAAATACTTCTATTATGGTGATATCTTGCGAATATCAAGCTCAAAAACGTTCTTGCTTTGATTGGCAGCTTAAACAATTGGTTTCAAGATACTAGCGTTTTGTCCACATCGTGCTAAAATGCGTTCTCTGTCGGCATTTGCTTTTCTAATCCGGAGATTCTAGTAGATCTTATTGGGGGAATATCAAAATTGTTTTGAGCACTGGCGAAGTAATTTTCAATTCGCCGAATGTGAGAATTTTGTAGCTTCACTACTTTAGCTTCACATTTTAGATATCATTTAGACTACTAGCAGCCAGGAGACTTATTTCAAAACAAGGATACTTTTGCGCCACTCCTATTAGTGTTACCAGACGTTTCTGAATTCATTCCTCTACAGATACCGAAAAGGAGCAAGTAATATTGGCTATGATGCAGGATAAAGTTCTGTCCGTTTGTGTACCATTGTTATTCTTTGTCTTACCTTGCCCAGAAGGTGGCTAGGCAGAGAAGTGGTGAAGTCTCCGTTCTTGCACAATGCCAGCCTCACGGTTCCCTGCTTCGTGCAGTCAACAGCGTTCTTGAAGTCAGTAGCCACTGCGTAACATTTTTTGTTCATTACCAGCGTCATCATGAAGACTTGACGTCACCGCTTGACAATACCCATTTTAAGCCGATGCGGTCCCTTAGCGGTTATGGTGCTCGGCTGCTGACCTGAAAGACGCAGGTTCGATACCGGCCGCGGCGGTCGCATCTCTATGGGTGCGAAGTGCTGGATACCCGTGTACTGTACGATGTCAGCGCGTGTTAAAGAACCCCAGGTGGTCGACATTATCCGGACCCCTGCTCTCCTGCGTTCCTCACGGCCTCAGACGCTGTAAGGTGTTAAGCCCCATAAAACAACCAGATCTATCTTTATTCGGCTTCTATTAACAACATGTTGACCCTGCTCCGGTCATCTTCTAGAAAGTTTCTTACCCATCATGCCCTATTTCACCGTCTCCAATGTCGACCACGGTTCTGTTCCCATCTCCATACACTTTTTTGCCTCCCAAACCCTTTAGTTTTTCGGCGTTCCGCGACATATGCCCCGCTTACGTTCGTATCCTCCAATGCTAGATATAGTATGCACTACAAAGCGCAAGCCTTACTTCTACAGAATCGTATTCTTCTTTTAAGCCTAATTTCGCAGTACAAAATGAGAACAAAATTTTCTTTTGTAACGACACCGTGCAACACTACAACAATGTAACTCCCGTGCCACCAATCCGCATTCCAAATTTAGGGCAGTCATTCCACCTGAAGCACAAGTTCCGAGCGTGATTGGGTGGCTGCTTCTAGGCCAGTCTAACTGCCTTTGATAGCATCAGCAGGTATTTCGCGAACAAATATTTTTAGGCCCTAAGAGTAGTCTAGTGACTCTAGATGTGGTTCTGACAGACGCAGAGCACAGTCATTACATTGGCCAGCCTTTCAAGAAACGCTTACAGTGGATGAATGCCTCAGCGTTCATATTTAATTGCTTCGCATTGTCCCATTCAACCCAGAACCACATCACCAAAATTGATTACCAACTGTCTATACTTATTACAAAAATTTCGCTCCTCCTATAAGAGCACACGCTGCCCTAACACATTCTAGAATCACACACAACGCTTTGGTATCGAGCGGTGGCTACTCATTCCTAGAAATGAATAATTCTCGAGGCTTCTATACCGAATTCATTCTTTCCTGTATTCCTCTATACCGAAGTAATATAGAGCTATAAAATCACAGCCGACAGGCCTGCAGGGCATCCTGATGTGAAGAAAAAAGGCGCCACTTCGCCCTTTCCGAGCATGGAATAAGCAAGATTACGTACAAGCATGGCAGTTGGAGGTCTGCGTCGCGTTGAGGAGCGCATAGATGATGTCAGAATATGCAATCACCGCGTCAACCGGTTTGTTGAGTTCCTTGAGGGCTTCATACACGCACTGCAAATCGTTCCATTTCATGAACATGTGGCACCACAGTAATGCACTGTAGTTACCTCTCAGCTATTAAAAAGCCTGTTCATTTTCTTGCCGTTCACCTAAACAACCTTGCTGTTCAGTCACACCAGACAATGCTCTAATGTCTAGAATATTCTTGACTTGAGGGCTTATCTCAACGCTTCATAATCTCTAGCAAGAAAGTAGAAGTATGCAGGAGCTTTGTTTCTTATTTGATGAACATAAGGTGAACATTGACAGCCCCTTTGTTGTCTATCCTGAAAACCTTTTTGTGGCCCTTCTGAGGCGAAAATGCGAGGGTTGTTTTCTTTCCTAGTGGTGAGGTGGCTGGCGCATTGAGCTTAAAAAGATTCTTTTCAGCCGCGCTTGTCAGGGATTCCACGACGGAACCGAATATTAGAGCAATATTGCATCAATGACAGCGCCTTCCGCAATTTATATATACTGTGTGGTAGTTTGTAAACAGTTAATTTCATTTTTTACACATTAGAGAGAATGCGCAGGATTAAATGAGAGCATAATCAGCACCAAACTTACCGTCACAGCAGGCTTAACAGAGTCGATGGCGGCCTAGCAGTTCATGAAATAAACAATATTTCGTCAGTTTTTCCGTAGAGAGGGGTCCGCAAGCAATGACAGAATGGATTTCTAAAATACAATTAACAATTAATTAATGACGTATTCATGACACCATCTTAACGCTTATTTCTTAGAACATCGTAACCTTTCGGCACAGTTCAACGTGATAACATAATGATACCGTAGAACAGATATCGAAGACCCTTACCGCTGAAGGATTGCAGGTGGTGCAGTTTTGTTGAAAACACTGTCAGAAGGAGGAAAAAAAGTGTCATGTAAATATATAGACGCGCTATATCAAATAACCCATCCTGTTTTTAACAACGACAAAACGGTGTTCAGTAACAGACCACAACTCAGTTCCGAATGTTGCGTCCCTGTCCCATCATGGAGTTAAATGTTAGAGAAGCATTTTGCTTACTTTTTATTATCAGTGGAAAATGCAATAATTTTTTTTTTATTTTTAGTTTCGTCGTTTCCTGTCTGATGTGATTCAGCTAGCGAGTTGCACTGAGCTACACCAAAGCTTCTTTTTTGATCTGCTGGTTAATTTTTAGGGTCTTTGAAAAGTCATCAAAACTAGACGAGGAAACGAAAAAGAAAAATCCGTAGAACCTGCACGACACCCTTCATTTCTAGTGCTCGCCAGGCGTTGCTCTTAATTTCACAAGATTGCGCTGAGACGCAGTTTCTTCATCAGAAAGGTGAATAACTTCAGCACCAAGAGGAGCTGACTGGATTTAAACTCTAAGCATGCAATATATCGAATAACTCTAGTATATGCGACCCTTCTCATGGCACATTCAACTGAAACTGAACCGCGTTCATTGCTGCCTAGAGCATGTTCCTGTGTCATCGCCGCGCAGAGCAAGTCATCAAGTGTCAGTGCACAAGGCGACCATTTTTTTTCACACATAATGACTACACAAGAAACATCCTCGTAATCTCTAGACTGTTGACAATGAGTTGCGAACGGTTCATTCTAATGTCGACAAAGAAAGCAGGTACAGGTTCTTTATCGAGCGTTATCAAAAACATGCTCAGCACTCGCCCAATCACTTTATTCGTGCGTACTGCACGTGAGAGCACCAGGCCAACCAGCCAATCGGTGACGTGATGAGAGAGTTTATATGCAGGATGTATAAACCACTGCTTTTTCCAAAGAGTGTTCAACCAAACGCGCAGATACATTAGTGGTGTGGGCGACGCATAGCATCCACTCTAACCTGCTTTCTTCCATTGTAAAAGAGAAGTTCCTTGTTTTTAGCGAAACTTTTTTCTGCCTGCATTACTTACGGCGATCACCTGTTTGTAATTTTGCGAAAA
Source organism: Amblyomma mixtum (assembly GCF_055824585.1). Taxonomy (NCBI): domain Eukaryota; kingdom Metazoa; phylum Arthropoda; class Arachnida; order Ixodida; family Ixodidae; genus Amblyomma; species Amblyomma mixtum. The sequence goes on along the minus strand of NC_143021.1, from coordinate 151,794,471 downwards.
AATGTTGCTTTCCTTGTGCAATGAATGCTAAGAGTTCAAAACAAGGATGTCTTTCCCTAAGCACTCAACTGGAAGTTGACCTACAGGTTCTAGCTTTCGTATAAGAAGAGTTAAAATCTGGGTTAGTGGGCACATACTTATGAAAAACCAGCCAAAACGACGGGGACAAAGGAGAGACGAGGCACACTCAACGACTGAACAACTGTGTTTTACTGTAAAACAGCCTGTCTACCAGGAACCCGAACAGAGCATGTGCAGCTCAACGGCAACTCAAAACCAGCACAAAAAACGGCGATGCTTGCGGGCCGTCGAGCTGCGCATACTCTGTTAGGTTTCCTGGTAGACTGGCTGTTTTACAGTAAAGCGCAGTTGTTAGTCCATATAAGCACGAACGAAGAAAACAACCAAGCTATATTTGCGTTCCTTTATTGTCCAATAAAATAAATTTCTGTCTTCTCAGTTACAAATATTCATAGCTCCAATAGCGGTAACGGACACTATTGATGGGCATAGGCAGATAATTTTGCGATATGAGACAGGTAATCTATTTGATCCTCGGACATGGCTCCACTATTGCATTCAGTGCTTCGCACTCTTGGTTTGCAGAATTGGAAAATAAGAACAAAGTAAGAGTCGCTGATTGCAAGTGCTTTCTGTTTTAAAAGAGCAGCTTGCGTTACATAGCTGTCTAGCATGTGAGAATTTAGCTCAATTCCATGCAACTGTCCTTCTATTGAATGCCAAATCTGGCAGATGGTTTCCAGGAAATTGTCAATCTGTCGTACACTGCTGTTTCCTTTTCAGAGAGTAAATAAAAGTTTAGGTTATTTCAAAAAAGTTTTGGTTGCTTTTCACCCGCGCCATTATACAGTGAAGGACTACACCACGACCAATGGAAGGTTACCGAAAGACTCGCTGTCTCATTAATTTCAGCTCTCGTTTTGGAACAAATAAGTAAGACCTCGCTTGTATCAGCTTCTTCGCGCGAGCTGTCTTTAGCTTTCGATCACCGTCTTCCCTGGAATTTTTTTTTCTGGTCGTTTATGCGAGCACATGAGGTGGCAGCAGCACGTCTGTCGCGCCAAATAGCAGTGTCCTCTTGCCCCGCTCGCTGATGATGCACGTTCACAAAGCAAAATTTCACCAACGATTGAAGAATTGTTCTGACACGCGCTCCTAACAACATGAAATTGTTTTCTGGGAGTCTCCCGCAAAATGCGTGCCAGTAAAGAGACAGTTTTCACGAAAGCTTTACTGTAAATTCCTTCTATGAAAGCTAAACATTGACTATAATGAGCTAGCTCAGCCAACCGATGATGAAGCTACAAAATCTTCTCCATCTATAGCGACAGTAGAGCTTGATGATGCGCAACAATACAGAATAAAGGTGCCAATTCAGACTGAAGCTGAAAAACATACATCTGTATTCTTTTAGTCAAACAAAACGCGACTACGAAATGCGCTTACCTTCGCCAGGTGGTTCACGTCAGGAATACTGACTGTTTTGCAAGACCCTGAAACTGGCAGAGCAAGAAATATTTGAAGCAATAATTTGTACGCTTTCCCAATTCTTGCTAGTTTTAAATTTCACTGAAGATGGTGGATCTGATCCAAAACTGAAGGCCGCCACTTTGGTATAGTGTTTTTTAGTGCATTTTTATGGGGTGAGTACAAACCGCCGCTTTACCCACTCATAGGTTTGATTGTCGACAAGCTCCATAGTGCACACGTTTTCACACCGGCATCCGTAACTCCGCTGGCTGCATAAGTTTGTTTCAAGTGGTACATACATCCAAACAAATCCTTGTTTACCCGGCGCCACCCTTGGGATGTTAATCTAGAATATGCTATCATGATGAGCCGAAATCGAGTGGGCTGCCTTCAAGCAATGGATTCACCTGTTTCATGAACTACCTCGTGATCATTGTAGCCTCGCTCATATTTTTTTTTTCATTTGCGTTCAACGACCTTTTTCACTTTTTAAAATGAACTTAATCACTCTGTACTGTGTTAATTTCACCCACATCTTTTTTACAACACGCTACGTGGAAAGTTCAGCCGCACCTGCTTCCTCTAATATTCGGTGAAAAACAATGGCACAAACAGTCCTGCTTTTTGGCAACAATACAGAGTTTAATCACTTGGTTATGTCACATTAGTGGAATACAACGAACGTTGCGCCCTCTATCGCGTATCCTAAACATCAAAACGTGCTCTTCCTAGACAGGTCTGGTGTACGTTAAGCAGAATATCTTAATGCATAAAAGTCCCTTCTTACCAGCCGAGGTGGTGATCGCTGTGGAGAGGGCATTTGGCAGGGACGAGCTTAAGCAAAAGCAGACAAGAGCCACTGCTGAAAGCATCTTTTCACAATAGGCTAAGGACTCAACGGCCTGATAATGGAAGAAAGGATGCTGCCTTCTAAGGTTCGTGCGAATGTGGCTGGAACCACTCTTCACCCTCTATTTAAACGCAGGGTGTGCCTTGTTTCCACGTCAGTATTTTCAAAGAAAGCCGATAATTTTTATTTAAAATCGGCAGCAGGAAACACGGACTCCTGGAGGTGACAGGGCTGACATTCATTGCTTCCGTTTCTGCAGTAGCAGTGTTTTTGTCGTAATAACGTGGGGAACAGTTCATTGACACTGGGTAATCTTTTATTCTCACAGTGCTTGTCACAATATTTGACACTTACTCCTGTTAAATCATTTACGCGGAAGGATTTCGTTCCGCATATTCTCGCCTCTGCCACTTCGGCATTAAAAAACCGTGTATATGTCACTCACTTCAGAAGAGAAACGGTACAATAATTTTCTCTGTTGAAGGGCAGTGAGTCCATCCTTTTGTAAAATGTATTTCGCTTAGTTTTCACTGACGGCATGGCTTTTGAGGATTCCTTCGGGTCTTCGCTCTTGGCAAAATCATAGCAGGGCACTGCCCTCATCAGCCTCCGCTTTGAAATCTGTCGGGTCAACATGAGAATTAGACTCAGACAGGTGTGGCCATCATCTTCAGCCGGGCTGAGTTCACTGGATAGAGAAAAAGAATCTTCCAATCACTTTTAATTATAACCGTGTAGCCTTAACGGATATATCATATTCCGGTAGACTTGAACTCGCAATTCGACGTAGCTCCCGGACGCATTCAGTGGCACTTTTCTTCTCTTAATATTGCCTTGGGCACTTTAGTTTATTACATTAAATTTTGTCCTCGTACGCACTAATACTTACTTTTAGCTGAGGAATTCTGTCCCCACATTACCTCTTCAATACGTGGGCGTTTGTTACTGGAGATGAATAAAATTATAAAAACCCTTCTCCTCCCTATAGGTCGCTGCACTGTGCTCCCCCTGCTCAGGATCCAAGGGTCGGCCACAAAATTACACAGCTAATATTTCTTAAAAAGGTCGCTCCGCTCGTCACAATTATGGCAGTGCGTATCCGATGGCACCCAAGTTATCGTTTTACATTTTCTGCGCGTGAAGTTCAGAGAAAACTGTTGTCATCGTCATCAACATCCCCTCGACTACCCCCACTGAGAGAAAGGCGTCTACAACATCCCTGCAATCAACCTTTGTCTTGTGCCAGCTGTGGCCACCGTTTCCGGGCAACCTTTTTAATCTCAACCTCCCACGTTATCTTCTCCCATCCCCTTTATACTTCCCTTTCCTTAGAATCCAGTATGTTTCCCTTACGAACCATCGGTAATTAGCGGCGCGTTTCATGACCTGATTCGTCAATGGTCCTTCAATATTAGTAACCTTCCTTCAATCCTTCCTTATCCTTCAATATCATCAAAAATGACAGCCTTGAAAGAATAATTCCTCATTGAATAGGTACTAAGCCACGGGAATGAGATGCTCTATGCATCTTTAATACGATTTTTCGGGGGACTGCTGCGCGTGCTTTATTGCGGAAACACCCATAATTTGATCTGGAATGCCGCATTTGCCGTAAAGGCGCTTTCTCAATGGGTGACCGCTTTCGACTAGGTCCGTAAACCCCGCTGCTATCTTCTCCGGCCGGCACAAGTTTCGAACGACTACGCAGCCTGACGAGGCTCGTTCTCTGGAGAGCTGCACACACTCTGACAGTTGTAATACAATGGCAGTGCTTGGAATCGATAGTTCACAAGTGTTCTTTACCGCATGAGACGTATTCAAGATGTTGCGGACCGAATCACTAGCTCTTCAATGCTACGGGTTTGTCCATGATCCTTATCGCAAGCATATCAACTAAAGAATGCCATGCACCTGGCTGCGATAATTTTCTATCTATTAGAAACGTTGTGGGTACCAGGTGGCTCTGAGTATCAAATCTAGAACTTCTCGAACGCGAGGCGGATGCACTACTCAAAAGGTCACTTCAGCAACGAAGCACAACCCAATAGTGTGCGGCGCCAAATTAGTTTTGACCACCGGGTGTTATTTAACATGCGCGGATATTGTACAGCACAAGAGTGTTTTTTTTTTACTTCCCCTCCATCAAAATGTGGAGGCTGAGGCCGAACTTTAATCGCGCGACCTGGGTATCAGTAGCCAAATGCGAAATGCACTTAGCCCCAGCGGCGGGTATAAGGGAAACTGATATCTATTATATGTATACATTGCTGTAGATTTTGACTGTTGTGTACTCAAGCGGTTGATGCAACCACCGGGCTGTTTTTAAGCCACGTCGTTCACAGCTAGATTTTGTTTACATAATTCAGTTGAACGTTAAGGTCTCAGTGCCGTTACTTCTTAATTCTGAGCACCAATTCGTACTCCCTTTTTTGCAGCCGAACCCAATGGAAGCCAGCCCATCTATTGCTGACGCCACTGGACCCCATAGGTTAAAAGATGTAAGACTTCTAAAAGAGCTAACTTCGAAACTTTTTTTTCGAACTCTCGAGTAACTTGAATAGGCGGAGCAAAGATCTGGTCGCTGTATCTCATGTTCAAGCAAAACTTTTGTTTGGGCAAGTTGTGTCATCTTTGAACGGCTATCTACTTGCCCGAAAAAAACGGGACTCAACAACGGAACACACAGGACATATAGAGAGCGCAACTTCCAACTGATTTATTTTCGTAGAAGGCAAATGCCTTTATACCGGCGCTCGGCAACCACAAGATTAACAAGCAAATATATGCACTGTTCATGTCAACATCCCGCGGCCAAGTGCGCCACAAGATAGCAAAACGTGTAAAATTGATATCCTTCAATACAATAGTCAAATACAAGAAAAGGCCATGAGACAGCCAAAAGGAAAAATGATACATGAGGAGAACGGTGAACATAGCATAAAAAAAACATCTCTCAGCAAGAGCAGTGCCAAAGTAAAAACATTAAAGCGGTCAATGCGTAAAATCTGCTCATCGTAGCAATAGCAGTGTCAAAAAGTAAGAAACAACTAGAAGCCGAAAGACCAGTAACATGGTAAAACCGTTGGAGAAGGCTATGCCAACAAAAACCACCAAGAAAACTAATGTAAGGCAAACAAGAAAAGGAATTCAAACATTTCCATCTAAGAATGTTATCTCTTTGTCCAGCAGTATGACAGAAGGAGGCTAATGCATTTGTCACCCGTGTTAGTAATGTGAAAGGCTTCTATTATTTCTCTCCTCAGTTTATTTTTTGCATGTGCCAGGATCGATGTACTGCTGAACAAAGGCTTGCATTTATGTATCTCATGTTGAATGTAAACTGGCGCAAATATTAGATTTCGATACTTTCAATTGACTACATTTCTTAGAAAGGTGTAAACGCGAACCTCACTCTGGATTTCGTCTGCTCTAAGTGGTGTGTGCTAAAAAGTGATGGTGGCTTTGTTTTGGGATGTTGTTTGTATTGGTTCAACAAAAGTGCATTTCTAAAACGTATGTGTGAGAAATGTGTCCTCCGGCTCAACTCTCATCTGGATTGGCGTGATGCGCGAAAAATTTTCAGTGCGCGTGCGGGCAAGGAAGAGGGATTGTGAAGGAAGGGCGAAATAAAAAAATGACACACTGCAGTCAAAGTCTCCTCCGGAATCGTTAAAGAACTCAACAGCTACATTGGACGAATAATAGCTATATCTTCTCTAAATCGTGACTCGACGGCATTTCACTCTTCATTGAATAATGTATATAACCTATGTATTCGAAAGGTCGAATTGGTTATAGGCCCCTGCAGCCTACAGCCCATAATCCACACAAGAAATAAAGCTTTTAGCTTATAAAACATTTGTTCGGCCAATGTTGGAATATGCTGCTGCATTATGGGATCCCTGGACCTAAAGTAACACACTTAAAATAGAAAATCTCCAACGCAAAGCAGCTAGCTTTATCTTTAATTCTTACAGTTGGAATATTTCCCCAACAGCCCTTGTTCAAACCGCAGGACTTGAACAGCTGGCTATGTGTCGTCATTCTGAAAAATTAAAGTTATTCTACCTGTATTATCCCAATAAACTAACAATAGAGGAAGGATAATAAGGGAGTAATTACTCATTGACGTCCACCCGAGCGCAGCCATACGGCCACAAAGGAAAGCTATACAGCTTTCACAGAAACTTCGTAGTTAAAGAAAAATTCGTCCTGGTCCGGGGTTCGAACCCGGAACCACCGCCACACCGGAGCAGTCGCTCTACCAATTGAGCTAACCGGGACGGCAAGCTTATGGTAGGGCGAGAGCGAATTGATCTATAACTCGAAGTGGGAACAGTGTTGACCAAATATTTTAGGGGAATCCCCCAAGGTGGAGTAGATTTTAATAAGGGAGTAATTACTCATTGACGTCCACCCGAGCGCAGCCATACGGCCACAACGGAAAGCTATACAGCTTTCACAGAAACTTCGTAGTTAAAGAAAAATTCGTCCTGGTCCGGGGTTCGAACCCGGAACCACCGCCACACCGGAGCAGTCGCTCTACCAATTGAGCTAACCGGGACGGCAAGCTTATGGTAGGGCGAGAGCGAATTGATCTATAACTCGAAGTGGGAACAGTGTTGACCAAATATTTTAGGGGAATCCCCCAAGGTGGAGTAGATTTTAATAAGGGAGTAATTACTCATTGACGTCCACCCGAGCGCAGCCATACGGCCACAACACTGTTCCAACACTGTGGTCAACACTGTTCCCACTTCGAGTTATAGATCAATTCGCTCTCGCCCTACCATAAGCTTGCCGTCCCGGTTAGCTCAATTGGTAGAGCGACTGCTCCGGTGTGGCGGTGGTTCCGGGTTCGAACCCCGGACCAGGACGAATTTTTCTTTAACTACGAAGTTTCTGTGAAAGCTGTATAGCTTTCCTTTGTGGCCGTATGGCTGCGCTCGGGTGGACGTCAATGAGTAATTACTCCCTTATTAAAATCTACTCCACCTTGGGGGATTCCCCTAAAATATTTGGTCAACACTGTTCCCACTTCGAGTTATAGATCAATTCGCTCTCGCCCTACCATAAGCTTGCCGTCCCGGTTAGCTCAATTGGTAGAGCGACTGCTCCGGTGTGGCGGTGGTTCCGGGTTCGAACCCCGGACCAGGACGAATTTTTCTTTAACTACGAAGTTTCTGTGAAAGCTGTATAGCTTTCCTTTGTGGCCGTATGGCTGCGCTCGGGTGGACGTCAATGAGTAATTACTCCCTTATTAAAATCTACTCCACCTTGGGGGATTCCCCTAAAATATTTGGTCAATAGAGGAAGGAGTTTTAGTTGAGCACACATCTCGACGCCCTACACGCTCCTACCATACTAGAAAAGTTGCCTTGTTTTCATGTAAAACAAATGTTTTTAGTACTCGTTCTTTCCTCATACTATTACTAAGTGGAATGGTTTACCCGCTGACGTTGTCAATTGCGAATCGGTAAATTTATTTTTACAAGCTCTGAATGAAGCATAGGTCTCTTATGTATCCGTTTTGGGCCAAGTCCAATGCCCTCCTTTGCTGCCAAGTTCAATTTCATTACATGTTCTCTGCCATTGTAATCGATTTTATGTTGTATGTTCTGGTTTTTACTCTGTTCGCTAGCTGCTTCTTTTGCATTGTACTTGTCATTTTTATCGATATGTCTCTACCCCACTCCTGCCTAAGGCCTGTAACACAGGCCGGCAGTATTTGCTAAAGAAAATAAATAAATTTCCGCATTTGAGATAAACTTCAAGTACTAGCTTGTGCAGTTAATCTTGCTTGTTTGAGCACAGCTAAGCTCAGCGTACAGGAACCTGTACCCTTGAATGCGAGGTTTGTCGAGGTTTGTCGGTCTCGCGTGCCCACACTAACCGTTAAAATACTTTGCGTTGTGTGCTTTGGATTGGGGGTCTACGTCAGCTTAATATCCTGTATGTCACGGACGTGTGCGCCGTCCAAGTCCCTTGGAATCCCATTAGGCCCTTACAAGCGCAGTGAAAACTGTTTTAAATATTCAAAATCGGCTGCACAGCGCTATACCTAGACATTAGTCAAATTTAGACTGTCAATATTCGGAATGGCTACAGCCTGTAAAGTGTTTCTCACAATGGAGACATTTTATTTTGCAGGTAATCAACTGTCATAAGCCTTCTATTCTACGCTTCCACAAATGGTTTCAAGCTCTTTAGGGGAGAACAGGGGCGGGGGGAAGTCTTCATTTCAGCTATGCGACATTATTATCTTTTCTGACCTGTTCGCCTTACTAGGCTAATTTTAGTCCATCCTAATGCGCTGAAAACTGTTTCTTGCTTCAAGATTTCTGAGGCATTTTGCCCCCACCTCTCTCATACTTCGTGCGTTCTACCAGGCATATTACGGCATGCTTACCTAACACTAACTGTATGCTCTAACTTACGCGACCGTCCTCGTTTAGAGGGTTTATGCATGAGATATATTCTGCTGTACGCTTTTCCGCAGTTTCTTTTTAAGCATTTTTATTTTCATTGTACAAAACATGTTTCTACTAAGACTTGATTTCAATGCTTTTCCTTCCTCCAGTTTACCGTTATTTCTACTTTCGATTGCCAGGGCATGACGCACGGGAGCTGAAAGAGGTAAAATTGAGCCCACGATTTCTTTCTATGTGCTATTACAAGTTTACTACCAGAAATGAATGAACACTATTTAATCTTAAGAAAGCGAACTAGAGCTCACTACCAGCATTCACATACCGTAGCGGCCAATTTTGAGTAGAAGACCAGCGAAAAATGCCAGAGTGGTCCCTTTACCTTTGTCCGCATTTGTGCAACATACATGAAAAAATTACGAGGAACTTTAGCCGCTAAAGTGGTGGAAGGCGAAAGCCTGAGTGCTGCATTCTGCTACGCGATTTTTCACTGCACATTTTGTTGGTGCATTAATTAACTGCCAATTAATCACGGCTAAGCTTCGCCTTTAAGAGTGGAACGCGACAGCGTGTTGTAGCGCTGCCACGGAGTCCAAGGAACGCCACCACCCGTTCGGCGCGATGCGTTGCCCTTTGAACGCAACGCTTTTTGAGGAAAGGAAATGGGGCTGCAATTCTCTGTCATCTCGGTGTACACCTGAGCCGCACCGTACAGGAAAAGAGAAAGCGGGAGTGAAAGAAGAAAGAGGGGCCGTAGTGAAGAAAATGAAAATTGTATTTGAGGAAAGGAAATTACGCATTAACTGTCTCACATATCTCAGTAGACACTAGTCGAAAATTGTATTTGAGGAAAGGAAGTTGCGCAGTAACTGTGTCACATATTTCGGTGGACACCCATCAAAATTCGCGCGCGGTGACGTCATGACAGTTTGGACCAATCTGAAACGCGGACAAATACGCCTTGCTCGTCGGTAAATTGTTTTTGAGGAAAGAAAATGTATCTGTCTCTCATATCTCGGTGGACACCTAAACCTGGCCATAAAGGAAGGGAGGAAGATGGGAGTGAACGAAGACACGGTATTCACTAGACGCACCTTTGTTCATTCCAAACCATCGAGCTGGCATGGCGGAGTGGTAGCGTGCTCGACTCGCCCTCCGGAGACCGGGGCTCGATTCCCAAGCTCGGCCAATTTCTTACTCGGTTTTATTTATTTACCTGGCATGACTAGAAAAGCTAATTAGACTAATTGGTTAAGTAAGCAATTAGCTAAACTCAGTCAAACGTATTCGGAGCATCACTATACGATCCCTTCAATTGGTTGCATAGTTAGTAGCCAAAGTACAATTGGCCCCGTTTGAAATTCGCGCACTGTGACGTCACGACCGTTTCGAGCAATTGAAAAGCGTGACATTTCTGTCGACAGCTCCTGCTTACAACGATGAGGCATTAAAGGCTTCCGCCTTAAAATAGAAAATGCAATTGTCTTCGTGTACCAAAACTCTCTTCTACAATCTACATGAGCATTTCTGTACACGCTGCAGTGGCGCTTATGTGACATTCATGCAAGAATTTGCAATGAGTTCAACAGTTTGCTCATTATTGTATACTTGTTATCACGCTTTGCAACTGCCTTTTGTATTAAAAGCCTTGCTGTCAAGCTGCTGCCAAGCGAAAGGGGGCTGCGGCTTAGTCAAGCTGTTCCTCAGCTTTTTCTGCGCCTCCGCTGTCTGTATCTTTACAAGGCAGAAATAAAGAATTTGAATTTGAAACAAATAAAACCTCAGGAGCAATGCGAAAGGGGAAAGCAGCTGGTGAGGATCCGATAACAGCAGATTTGTTGAAGGATGAACGAGAGATTGTGTTCGAAAAACTAGCCGCAGGCTACTGAAGACACAAAACTACGCAGGAAACACGACACAGATAAGAAGCAGACAGGACGAGCGCAGACTAACAACAGTATGTCTTACCAACTAGCCTCTCATCACACACTTCTGTATACGCATTGCCTTGGGACCTCTTGCGTACCTAGAACTTGGAAAAATATTAGCATTATCTTAATTCATAAGAAAGGAGACGTCAAGGACTTGACGAATTACAGACCGATCAGCTTACTGTCACTTGCCTACAAGTTATTTACTAAGGTAATCGCTAATAGGGTCAGGACAACCTTAGACTTCAATCAACCAAATTATTAGGCACGCTTTCATAAAGGATAGGTGAGTGGACCATATTCACGCATTCAATCAGGTGATAGAGAAATGCGCAGAATATAACCAGCACCTATATATAGCGTTTATTGACTACGACAAAGCATTCGACTCAGTAGAAACCTCATCAGTCATACAGGCATTGCGGAATCAGGGTGTAGAAGAGTGTAAATTGAAAATATTGGATCATATTTGTAACGATTGCAAAGCTACCAATGTTCTCCATAAAGTCAGAAATAAAATTCTTATAAGAAAAGGTGTCAGGCAGGGATACACGATCTCGCCTACGCTATTCATTGCCTGTTTACAGCAGGTATTCCGGGTCCTGAAATGGGAGCAGTTAGGGACAAGAGTTAAAAGAGTGTACCTAAGTAATCCTGCGGTGACATTGCCTGCCTAAGTCACTCAGGACATGAACTGCAAAGCATGATCAATGAGTTAGACAGGCACAGCAGACCGGTGGGGCTAAAAAACTGGCCGAGGCTTAGCTTGGTTAAGCCCGGTAAGTTGCGAAAGCAATAGCCCTGGCTTCGCCTGGTTTGGCTGGTCGCGTAGAGCGAGCGCCTCCCCCACGGCAGCGGCGCGTGGAGGATTCGCTGGGATGATCGCGACGAGCCGAGTGGGGGCCCCGCTTTTCCACAGCTGGTATGACGTCCACATAGGTCACGCTAAAGGTCAATGGCGGATTCTCCGGGACGACGGCCAAGAGCGGAAACCTCGAGCAGTTTGTCTTCGGCAAAAGATGGGCTGGCTTCCGTTGCTGTCGGCTGGAATAAAAAGGAGAACAAGTGAGTGCTTAGAGTTAAGGAATAACGGCAGTGAAATATGGAGTGGTTGTATCAACCCCCTGAATATACAATGTTGCAAAAATTTACATCAATATATACATACAATAGACATCGCCTGCGCTTATACCCGGCGCTGAGCCCCAGAGCATTTCTTGTTTGGTTACTGATACCGAGGTAGCGGGGTAAAATTTCGGCCTTAGCAGCCGCATTTCGACGGAGTGGAAGTCAAAAAACGCCCTTGTGCTGTGCAACATCAGCGCACGTTAAATAACACCAGCTGGACAAAACTAATCTGAGGCCGTCCACAATAGCGTTCTCGCGCTGTCACTATGGCGTTTTAGCTCATGTCGCCTTGTGGTAGAGCGCCTCGCGTTCAGGAACTACTGGTTTTGAAACCCAGAACCGCCTGGTAACCAGGATTTTCCTAATAGGTAGAAAGTTTCCCCCGACCAGTTACTTTGCTTCTCTGAGGCGAAACGCTTGTGAGAAGGGTCATGGACAAGACCGTTGCTTTGACGATTCAGTGATTCGTTCCGCAATAACTTGAATACGTCTCACGCGGGAAAGAACACTTTTGAACTTTCGATTCCAAGCACTGTCACAGTAATATAACGGTGAGGGCGTGTGCAGCTCGCCATAGAACAAGTCTTGTCAGGCTGCGAAGTCTTTCGAAACTCGTGCCGGACGGACCTTGTCCAAAATGTACATTCATTCAGAAACCCTCTTCACTGCAAATGCAACTTTCCAGGAGAAATTATGGATGTTGCCGCAATAAAGCATGCGCAGCAGTCACCCAACTAATCGTATCAAAGATTGGCTCTGTATCTCATTCCCGTGGCTTAGCACCTATTCAATCAGATATTCTTCTGTCAAGGCATTCATTTTTGCTGGTATTTGGCGACCGAATTTGCTCTCGACAGTCCACGTTACCATTGAAGGATCAGGAGTTCAAACGCACCGCTCACTACCGATGTTCCGTAATTCGAACATACTGGATTCTAAAGGAAGGAAAGCCTAGAGGGGGTGGCAGAATACAACGTGGATGGATCGGATTACGATGGCAGATGCGTAAAGGAACATTTAGCGAAACATGGACGGTTTGTGAATGGTAATGCGGGCGGACATCTGGCGGACCAGTACAAGAAAAGCAGGAAGTAGTATTGCGAGTATGACTGCGGATCGGATTGCGACTTCAAAGTGCGAGTCTCTGTTTGGGGTGTCCGAAATTAGGGCAAGAGCGAGGGACCAACTCTAGAGGGATGTGACCGAAGCCTGGCTCATATCCAGGGCAGGTTACTGGTGCCTAAGCAAACTATAGATTGCCTTATCCGAGAAAGAAATTGGGTTTATGGATGGTAGCATCGGCTAGCCCCGCCTTGGTGCTTTTAGGTTTCCTTTTGCTGGTTGCCTTGATTTCTCTCACTGTTTTCTCTCACTGCATTATCACTGCTTTTGGTACGTTTTTATTTCCTCTGTTGTTGCTAGGGCTCTCCTCGGGTGTTTTCGTTGTTTTCATTTTTCTCGTTTGACTGTGTTTGCTACGCTCAATGACTTCCGCGTCTCAGCCTTTTGATACAATATGATGTCTTGTTGTGTTGTTTTTCATGAGTCATCCGTTTTTTGAGTAGCAGTACATGCCTTCCTGTGTTTTTGGGGCTTTGTGTTGCTCACACCCTCTGTAATAATCATATGAGTATTTTTGATGCTGGTTAGACAATCTTATACCGGTTCATTATCTACTTGGACATGTGAGGGCCTGGCTGTATTTAGAGCTCTGGCGTTTTCAATAAAATTTTACTTGTTTGTTCAGCGCCAGTACTGTAGTTTGTTCCTTCCGTTTGGTCCACGTTTTTTGCTCTGCATGTACGTTTACTTGAGATTAAGAAGGATGCGGGGAAAGCTTGGCCGCAGCTGACCGAGCACCGGGATAATTGCAGTGATATTGTAGAGCCCTTTGTCCTGCCATGGGTGTAGTGTAGCTGACGCTAATGATGGCGGCGGCAGTTTTCCCTCCCCTACATGCGTAGAAAATGTAAAAAAAGAGCACCTGGATCCAATTGGATCGCATTCCTATAGTGTGACGAGCGGAGTGACCTTTTTTAAGAAATATTTGCTGTTTAATATTTAGCCGACCCTTGAACCATGAGAAGGAGCACAGGGCAGCGACCAATAGAGAGGAGAAGGAGTTTGCCAAATTTACTCATTGACAGTAGAAAACGCCCTTGTATTACAGAGGAAATACGGGCAGAGAATCCCTGAGCTGAAATTAAAAATGAATGTGTAAGAGGAACAAATTTAGCGGAAGAAACTACAAGAAAAGTACGGTATTTGAAGTGTCCAGTACAATATTATGAGAGGAAAAGTGCCACCGCATGCGTCCGGGAGTGACGTCGAATCGCGAGTCAAAGCCTACCGGAATATCGTATGTGCGCCAAGGCAACACGGTTATAACTAAAGGTTATTGGGAGATTCTTTTTTTTTCTTTCCAGCGAAATCAGCTCGGCTGAAGATGATGACCACAGCTTTCTGAGTCTATTACTGATGATGGCCAGACAAATTACAGAGCGGGGGCGCAAGAGGGCAGTGCCCTGCAATGATTCTGCGAATAGCGAAGGCACGAAAGAATCATCTAAGAGAACCTAAGCGAAATACATTATACGAGCGGATGGAGTCACTGCCAATCAACAGGAAAAATTATTATACCGTGTTTCTCCTGGAGTGAGTGGCATATACACGATCATACAATGCCGAAATGGCAGAGGGGAGAATATGCGGGACGAAATCCTTCCGCGTAAATGATTTAATAGGCGTAAGTGTCAAATATAGTGACAAGCACTGTGAGAATAAAAGATTTCCCAGTGTCAATAAACTGTTCACAACGTTATTACGACAAAAACTGCTACTGCAGAAACGGAAGCAATGAATGTCAGCCGTGTCACCTCGAGGAGGCTACGTGTTTCCTGCTGCCGATTTGAATGAAAATTATCGGCTTCCTGTAAAAATACTGGCTGGAGAATAAGGGAAGCCTTGCGTTTAAATAGAGTGTGAAGAGTGGTTCCAGCCACAGCCACTGGAACCTTCGAAGGCAGCATCGTTACTTCTAGTACCAGGCCTTTGAGTCCTTAGCCCATTCTGAAAAGATGCTTTCAGCAGTGGCTCTTGTCTGCCTTTGCTTAAGCTCGTCCCTACCAAATGCCTTGTCAACAGAGGTCGCGACTTCCGCTGGTAAGAAGTGACTTTTATGCATTAAGATTAGATGCTCAACGTACACCAGAGCTGTTTAAGAAGAGCAGATTTTGATGTGTAGGACGGGTGACAGCGGGTGCAACTTTCGTTTTTGTTTATTTTGTGCCATAACCAGGAGTGTGAACTCTTTATTGTTCCCGAAAAGCAGGACTGTTTATAAAATTGCTTTTCACGGAACATTGGAGGAAGCAGGTGCTGCTGAAATTTCCGCGTAGCACGTTGTAAAAAAGGTGTATGTAAAACTATCACAGTGCAGAGCGATTTAGCTCATTTGAGAAAGCAAAAGAGAGAGACAGACTGCATTGCCCGTACAATTGTACAAGAAACAGTTGAATCGACTCCTTGAATGCAACGTACTTGATTTGGTACCATCATAAGAGCATATTCTACTTTATCCACCCAAGACTGCCTACCGGGCAAAAATAATTTGCTGGCAATCTTCAAAAACGCAACGTCATCCAAGCTTTCATTGGGGGTATGTCCCTCTTGAAACAAACTTATCCAGCCAGCTGAGTTACAGATGTCAGTGTGAAAGCGTGTCCGCTGTAGAGCTTGTGGACAAACAAACGCATTGGCGAAAAAAGCGGTGGTTTGTACTACCCTCATAAAAATGCACTAAAAAGCCCTAAACCAACGAGGCGGCTGTGAATTTTGTATCACACTCGCCATCTTTAGTGAAACCGAAAACCCGCAACTGATTGGGAAACAGTACAAATGGTTGTTAAGGCGAAAGGCTTTAATGCCTCGTACTGTCGTGACCAAGGCTTGTTAGCAAATGTATTCGCGTTTCGGATGCATGCCTTATATGGGAATATGCCAATCAATAGCCAATTGATACTTAATCGGGTGCAATCGATATACATCAGAACATGTTATAAAGTAATAGGTAATTAATAGTAGATAAAAGTGGCATGTGCAAGTGTGGACTGAGCCTGGACCTTGACTAACACTAATTAATCAGTGTACTAGTTCAGGTCACGTCAACTATCACTAACCATACAATAACTAGTATCACGAAATGTGTAAGTCATTCTTAACTATCATTACCCGTCTTTAATAGATGTTTCTGGACGATTCAGGGACATTGTGTCGAACATTCTAGAGAGTTCCAACATTTGATAGGTGAGTTACAGGACATGATGCATGGCATTAGAATAATGCTAAAGACCAATTAGCCTAATTAACCTTTCTAGTCAGACCACATATATAAACAAAACCGAGTTGGAAATTGGTTGAGTTGGGGAATCGAACCAGGGCCTCCGGATTGCGAGACGAGTACGCTAACCATTCCGGCATGGCAGCACAATGGTTTGGAACTAGCAAAGGCACGTCTAGGTAATACAGCGTCTTCGTTCACCCCCATCTTTTTCCATTCCCTTACGGCGAGGTTCAGGTGTCCACCGAGATATGCGAGAGATACATTTGCTTTCCTCAAAAACCAATTTACCGTCGAGCAAGGCATATAGCCGAGTGGGTGATGGCATTCTGTGGACTCCCTGGCAGCGTTGCAAGACGCTGTTGCGTTCCACTCTTAGAGGCGAACCTTAAAATCTTAACCACACAACAGTAAAACAAGCAGCAACACTGCGCTTAAGGCGCCTCGCCGCACTTTAGGTCAACAAAGTGCTCCCTGTATTTTTTTTTAACATTGCTTGCTTTGCCAGTTTTAGGATCTTGCAAAACAGTCAAGATTCCTGACGTCAACCACCTGGCGAAGGTAAGCATACTTTATAAGCGCGGTTTGTTTCCCTAAACGAATGCAGATGATGTCGTTTTTTCAGCTTCACTCTGAATTCACAGTTTGGTCTGAATTTCTGCGCATCATCAAGGTCAACTGTTCCTATAGATTTAGATGAAGATGTAGCCTACAACATCGGTGTGCTTTGAGACGCATTATATTCGAGGTACATTTAATAAAAGGAATTTACAATAAAGCTTTCCTGAACACAGCGGCTCTTTACTCGTATGCATTTTGCAAGAGGCTCCCGTACATTAATTTCATGTTGCCTTTAGGACTACGCATCAGAAAAATTCTTCAGTCGTTGTTGATGAATTTCTATGTGAATGTGCATCACCAGTTAAGAACTTCAGAACTTCAGTTCAGAACTTAGGGGAAGATATCCTTGTTTTGAACTTTTACCTTTAGTTGTACAAGCAAAGCAACATTTTTTCGCAAAATTACAGACAGGTGTTCGCCGGAAGTAAGGAAGGCAGAAAAAATTTATCCCCAAAACAAACAAGTACTCCTCTTTTGCAATGGCAGACTGCAGCTTGAAGTAGACAGATTGCGTCGCCCACACTACTGCTGTGTCTGTGCGGTTGTAGAACACTCTTCGTAAAAAGCGGCGGGCTATGGATCCTCCGTATATACGCTCTCATCGCGTCACCACTTGCTGGTCGGCCTGTTGCGATCACAGGCAGTACAAAGGGAGAGAGTGTTTGGGTGGGTGTTCAACATCTTTTTGAAACCACTCGATAAGAAACCTGTTATCCGCTTTCTTTGTCGACATTATAATAAAGCGCTCGTAACTCACAATGAACAGAGGATGATTCTTATGTAGCAATTATTTGCGAAAAGGCTGGGCGCCTTGTGCGCTCACACAATTGATGACGTGCTCTGCGCGGCGATGACAGAGAAACGTGCTCCGGCAACCACGAACGCGGATCTGTTTCAGTTCATTATGAAATTACAAGTGTCGGATATATTTCAGTTATTCAACATAACGCATGATTAGAGTTTTAATGAGATCCAGTCAGCTGCTCTTGGTGGTGAATTTATTCACTTTTAGGATGAAGCAACAGCTCCTCAACGCAACCTTGTTAAATTGAGAGTATCGTCAGCCGCGCACTAGAACAGAACAGTGCCGTGCACGTGCTATGGATTTTTCTTTTTGCTTTCCTCATCTAGTTGTTGGTGATTTTTAAAAGATCATAAAAATAACCTGGACACCCAAAAAGAAGCTTCGTTTAGCTCAGTGCAATTTTCTTGCTGAATCACATTAAACACGAAAGGTACAAATTAAAGATAAAAACATGTGACATATTTCATTCACAATAAAAAAGTAAGCTAAATGCTTCTCACAGATCTCACTCCACGATGTGATAGGGACGTGACCTTTGGAACTGAATTTATATCTCTTACTGAGCACTGTATTGCCGTCGTTAAAAACGGGATGGGTGATTCGCGTATAGCACGTTCCTATATTTACATGACACTTTTTTTTTCTCCTTCTGACAGTGTTTTCAACAAAACTGCACCACCTGCAATCCTTCTGCGGTAAGGGTCTTCGATACCTCTTCAATTGTATCATTTTCTTATAACGTTGAACTCTACCCAAAGCTTACGATGTTCTAAAAAATCAGTGTTAAAATGGTGTCAGGAATATGTTAGTCACTAAAAGTTAATTGTATTTTAGAAATCTGTACTTGCTTGCATACCCTCTCAAGAAAGTAAATTTCTGATGATTTGCCTTTTTTTTTTCCTTGAACTGCTAGGCCGCCATCGACTCTGTTAAGCCTGCTGTTACGGTAAGTTTGGGGCTGATTATGGGCTTAATTGTTCTTCGGCATTCTTCCTGATTGGTAAAAATAAAATAAACCGTTTGTAAACTACACAGTATTAAGCATTCTGGAAGGTGCAGTCGTTGGTATGATACTGATGTAATATTCGGTTTCATCATCGGATCGCTGAACACCCCACCAGAACAGAAACTTTTTCAGCACAATGCGCTAGCCTATATATCACTAGAAAAGAAAACAACCCGAACATTCTCGCCGCATAATGGTCCGAAAAATAAACTGAGCACTGAAAACGAGGAAGCTCTCAATGCTCACTTGATTTTTATCCAACTGTAAACAAAGCACATGCGTATTTTGAATTTCTTGGTGGAGACTTTTGAAACATTGAGATATGCCCTGCAGTCAAGAATATTCTGGACATTAGAGCATTGCCAGGTGCGAATAAATAGCAAGGTTGTTTAGCTGAGCCACAGGGAAATCGACAGGCTTTTTTGTATTTGAGATGTCCCTAAAGTGCATTACTTTCGTGCCGCCTATTTATGAAATGGAACCATTTTCAGTGCGTGTATGAAGCCCTCAAGGAACTCAACAAACCGGTCGACGCAGTGATTGCATACGCTGATATCATCTATGCGCTCGTCAACGCGACGCAGACCTCCAACTGCCATTCTTGTACGTAATCTTACTTATTCTATGCTCGAAAAGGGCAAAGTGGCGCCTTTTTTCTTCGGAGGGGGTTGTCCTATAGGCCTGTGGGCTGTGCATTTGTAGTTCTATGTTACTTGCGCCTGAGAATAGAGGGAAACCTCCAAACGTACGGCAGCATACGATGAATTCGCTATACAAGCCTCGAGGATTGTACATTTTTAGAAATCAATAGCCAACGGGCGATACCAAAACTTTATATCCTGATTCTGGAACATGTAAGAACGGAGCACGCTTATGTAGGCGGCGCGAGATTACTGGATTAAATAAAGGTACTCCCCATCACATTTTGGTTACATCGCTTTCATTTGAATGCCGCAAAGCCAAGCAATGAAATATAAACGCTGAGGCATTCACTTTTCATTTCACGAAAGGCTGACAAATGTAAAGGATGTGCTCTGCGTCTGTCAGAACCACATCGGTAGTCCCTAGAATACTCTAAGGCAAAAAGAATGTTCGCAAAAGACCTGTTGATGCTATCAAAAGCAGCTAGTCTTGCCTAGTGGCACCCACCCAATATCGCTCGGAACCATGGGCGTCCGGAGGGGGGGGGCAAGGGGGGGCGGCTGCACCCCCCTGGAAAATCACTCACTCGAACCGTGAGTGATGGCCGCACGCCAGGGGCGGTGGTGCGCTCAGTCAAAAGGGTAAAAGCAGCCCCGCATGGTCACATCTGCGAAATGCCGCGTCCGGGCGTGCGTCGTTCCGCCGTTTTCAAACCACGCCATCGTTAGCTCTACTGAAGGGCGACCTGTTCCAGACATACAGCGGCACCGGCGAGCATGTGTTTCGAGCCGCCTTGAGATGGGTGTCTGTTTTTTTGATCTCTAGAGAGATAGCGACACGGAGGCAGACAGTGCACGGGGCATCTTGTTTTCGCCTATCGTTACGCCGGTCACCGACGAATTCTTAAGGAGGGAAGGTAAAATCAGCCGTGTCCACCCCCGCTTTGTCGGGCTGCTCAGGGGCAAGCGGGCGATGAGTTGGCGCCGCCGCCGCTCGCTGTCTCCTCCGATCCACGGGTAGCGCAGTTCGGTAGAAGCGCCGCTTTCAGAATCTCCGGCAAAGGGGATTAGCTGCTTTTGTTCACGGCGACGCAGTCTCCCGAGGCGCCCCCACACCAGCGTTCTTTGCGTCTTCTGCGAAAACCAGCGCCTTTGGTCAACGCAGCCCGATGGCGCCTGCCTGGCTCGCCTGTCACCTCTGGCTGGGCCTCAAATCACAACAGCGCCCATGTACTGTGCGTGTCAGTGCATGGTAAAGAGACCCAGGTGGTCGACATTACCCGGAACTCTGTACTACTCCATCCCTCATAGCCTGAGTCGTTTTGGGGCTCTGAACCCCATAAAAACACAAAAACAAATTTTCCGACTGGAGTGGCGAGTGTCCCTTCCCCTCGGAAGTTGCGCGGCGTTCCTTTCACCCCCAAAGTGCGCATTCGGGGATACTGCGGCAAGTAAGCCCTTGCACGTGTGCGCGCCTCTGTGTTTGTGCTTGGGTGTTTTTAGTGGCCGGTTGTCAGCGAAGCTGAGAACAACCAAGACAGCGGACGAGAAAACGACGAGCGGAGAGCAGTGTGTGTGCGGTTGCTCGACTGT
This sequence comes from Amblyomma mixtum, assembly GCF_055824585.1. Classification (NCBI taxonomy): domain Eukaryota; kingdom Metazoa; phylum Arthropoda; class Arachnida; order Ixodida; family Ixodidae; genus Amblyomma; species Amblyomma mixtum. Next base: position 151,773,638 of record NC_143021.1, on the reverse strand, counting down.
GCGGATGCGCAAGCAAGATGGAGCGAGGTGTATGAAGCTGCGAGCGTGCATTTATCTTGTAAATAAGTTTTCGTTGTATATATAGTCATCTTTTGTTTTCAACGTACGCGTTCAACAGTTTTTCCAATCAATGTGTATGATGAGTGTGCACCGAGAGCGTGTAATGAAGCACAGAAGTGAATTTATCACACGTGTAATTACGCAATTCGCCCAGAAAAATCCGAGGCGCCTACAGTTGCTGTTCAAGGAAGACTGACTGAGTGACTGTAGTTGCGTGTTTGTGAACATATTGTGCTGTGTGCTGGTCATCAATCCGGGTGAGTCGAGAACCCGGATGCAGCAAGACTGAGCACTCTTCTCCACGAAGTGATATAGCATCTTTTTGCATTTTTATTAATTTTAGTTGTTTCTTCGTTGATAAACTCCAATGTACCTCTCCTAGCCGCGCTTTAATTTGCTGTTTGTAATTTTTCTTTCATGTGTGCATTTTGTTTAATTTTTATTTATATATAAATAAATAAATTTACTCCGCAAATAGCGCCTTTCTGCTACGAACATACCCCCCCCCCCCCCCCGGGGCACCAACAGGCCCCCCCCTGCAAAAAATTCTGCGGACGCCCTTGCTCGGAACAATTTATTAGTACTCGAACTGCAGCCTCTGCCCTAAATATCAAATGCAGATTGGTGGCACGCACTCTAATTTTTGGAGTTTTTCACGGTGTAGGCGCGAATAAGAAATTTTCTGCTGATTGTGTAATGCGAAATTTGAATGAAAAGAAGAATACGATTGTGTTAGGTTAGGGTTGTCCCCTAGAATACTTATCATTTATCTTCGCAGATAACGAAAATATGTTGGGGGATATGCTGCAGAATACCTAAAAATTCTAGCGTTTAGGTAGTAACAAAGCAGAATCCGAAGGCAAATGAAGTGTGGCTGACGCAGGGGACGATGAAATCGGGCATGAGAGCTGAAAAGCTCTCTAGAAGAAGGCGACCGAGCATGCTGAAGACACGGCGAATAGAAGTGCAATAAAGAAGACCAGGTTGGTTTATGGGGTTTAACGTCTTAAAGTGGCTCAGACTGAAAGTGGCGCCGTTGGGGAGGGGTCCGGGCAATTACGACCACCTGGGGGCCTTTAACGTCCACTGACAACGTACAGTACACAGGCCTCCAGCATTTCGCTTCCATAGAAATGCGACCACCCCAGCCGATATCAAACCCACGTGTTTCAGGTCAGCAGTCGAGCGGCATAAACACTAAGCCATTGCAGCGGCCTAAAAGGGTTATTCTCCAACTGTGACGTCAAGTCTTGGTGATTACGCTGGTAATTAACAAAAATTTCTGTACAGTGGCTACTAACTTCAAAAACGCTGTGGACTGCACGAAGCCGGGAACCGTGCAGCTGGCATTGTGCAAGAACGGAGACTTCACGATTTCTCTCCCTAGTCACCTTCTGGGCAAGGTAAGACAACAATCAACAATGGTACACAAACCGATAGAACATTAATCTGCCTCATATCCTATATTACTTGCTCCTTTTCGGTATCTGTAGAGGAAACTTTATGAATTTAAAATGGTCTGGGAACACTAATAGGACTGGCGCAAAAGTATCCTTGTTTTGAAATAAGTCTCCTGGGTGCTAGTATTCTAAGAGAAATCTAAAATGTCAAGCTAAAATAGAGAAGCAATAAAATTCTCACATTCGGCAAATTGAAGATGATTTCGCCAGTGCTCAAAACAATTTTGATACGCCCCTAATAAGATGTACTAGAGACTCCGGATTAGAAAAGCAATGCTGACTGAGAACGCATTTTAGTACAATGTGGACAAAACACTAGTATCTTCGAACAAATCTTTTAAGCTGATAATGAAGGCAATGAAGTCTTCGAGCTGTGATATTCGTAAGATATTACCATACTACCAGTGGTTTTGCACAAAAAAGATCATGGCGCTCTTAATGTCCGAAAAAAATGTATATATGTGGACGTAAATCACGTAATCTCAAACATGTATAAAAAATGCATATTTCAAAACCTCTTTTGGGTTTATGAAGAGGAAAGCGAGCGACCTATTGAAACCTCTCCTAAGAAAGGATTTGGCATGTTGCATGCTGGGCATTCAGTATTGCGCTGTGGAGATTCTCTTGCACTGTAGTTACTGGTAAGCATGCATGAATATTCTGGAAAGTTTCTAATTTAAAAAAAAGTAACATTTTTCGCGGTTCGGCTTTGTCCTTACGTCTGACCTTCTTTCTGCGCAGTGCACCGCCAACTTCAGTGACGACTGCAAAAAGTCAAGCGTGAGTTTCCTCAACTGCAAACAAACCAAAGCACTTTTATTCGATTGCTGTTTCACGACTTTAAGAAAAATTAACTGAATTTTGTGCACCTACTGCTAATCAGCGTATTTGGTTGATGTGAATTTCAGAAAAGTGGAAAATTTAAACCCGCCACATACAGTGGAGAAATCACTAGAACTCGTTCCAGGACATTGACGTCACGTGCTCAAATTAATTTGGGCGCCGTCAATGTTGGGTCGTGTATACTCTCTCATTGGTCCTTCTTCTCATTAGTACTCACGGAAAAGAAGGAATACTTGAAACACGAATGCCTTCTTTGCACTCTCGGAGCATGCTGTATGTCTGCGTGCATGTTACCATTTATCGGCTAGCTATATTACTTGCTGCTTGATTCTTGTTCTTGATTTGTGACTTGAATCCTGTTTAAAACTGGTACGCCCATGAACAGACGGTAATAACTTCCCAATCCAGAATGTTAGCGCAGATTAGTTTCCACCGCGAACAATGTGTGCAATACATTTTTAAATAGTTTGGTGAAATTTTTCATAGCAGCAGGAAAGTTTTTGTTAAGTTCGTCCTATTTTTTCATTATTCGTATTTCAGACTTGCCTCGTGTCGCCACTGGTGAAGTTCGTTCTGGTAAGTTTAAAAGTTCCTAAAGAAGTGCGGCCTAGGTGGCTTTATTCTTGTAAACAAGTGATTCTATTCAATTTTATACTCCCTTTTCCACTGAGTGAGATGTTTAATAAATATTATTTGAAACGCCGGTAATGCTTGGAGGCAAAAGAAGGTTTTAACGGGGATAATGTTATAAGTCCACTTCGCTTAACTGTGTAACTTGATGCAAACACTTGGGTGGTGTCAATATGTGAGCGTGTAGGGCAGTTATCAAGGAAGGATTAGTCGGCAATGAATAAATTTTTCTACTGTAGGCAATCAGAACTGAGCCTACATAATGCAGACCAATGCACTATTAGCATCCTGCTTGATATATCGTCCTTTATCGCAATTTTTTTGTAAATGGGGATACTCAGTCGGAATACTTCTGGCTAACAAAACAAAAACAAAAATTTTGGAGCTGTTCAGTACGTTGCAGGGCAGGCAACCTGATTTGGGGTTTCACTTTGAGGTGATGAATGGCCATTCGAAATGTTCATTTTTTGCCCCTTTACCTTTCTTCCGCAGTGCCTCGTGAGAAACGCTCTGCCTGGCGCATCACAGAAAAAGGTCACCGCTCTGGTGTGTGACCTCATCCAGCGCACTAACATCACCGGACAATCGGGCGCCAGCATTGCGGCCTCACTGAAGAACATCAACAATGCGCTGTGTAAGTTGTGTACATGGTCAGCCACTGAATGGCTGCAGATAATGAGCTTTTCTTCAAACGTTCATAGACACTGGAAGTTGGTCTCTATTATCTAAATTCGAATTTGAAGGAAGCAGAATAATTATTACAACTTTCAGTTATGTTTGCGTTGCTAACATGCGTGTCCATTTACGTATAACGATAATAATCCTTATTTACACACAACAAAGGCTTTTAGAGGCGCGGAGATAAAAGTGGCTTTTAACTATCGGGCAGACCTTCGTGGGCGGAGTGAAAGAAAGTCAGAAGTGTGAATAATCACCGGCCAATAATTACGCCCATCTGCTCAAGACTTCGGAAAAGAAGAGCGGGAAAGAATAAGGTATCATGTTTCCCTCGAAAGCAAGGAGCTGAGGCATTTCCACAGCGGCGGCGGAGTAGCGGCCTTCCGCAGCCACATGGTTTTAAATGACTAGGGTGCAAAGTAAACCATCTAGAGTAGCCACATAGCGCCGGTTCTTTTCAGGACAAAAGGAAGTTGTTGCAAAATGCACTCTATTGCTTCAAGATTGATGGACGATTGCAAATCTGTCGAATGATTGTTGCACATAGAAACATTTTGTGGCTAACCTTTGAAGTATATGGCCCTTTGACTTGACCATTTCCGACGCACATTCTATTCTAAAACGGAGAAAAATCTTTAAAATTTTTATATGTATATTTGCAAACCCCTATTTCACCAAAATAATATCAATATCACCCATGATGCCCATATATCCACAATCATCGAGCTGCAGCCTTATTGTTAAAAAAAATCACGTCTAAGTCCGATTCTTTGTTTTTAGTTGTCATCTGGAAGAGTTTCTGCAGCGCAAAATCAGCCAGAGTGTCCTTTCGTTAAACACTTCACCACTTCAGAAAAGAAATATGTTAACACGAGCCCACACTTTCTGTCCGCATGGTAATACTTCGAGATTCCCATTTTTATTTCTATTTTCTTTTCAAAAGGTATTGTGTATTTTGTACACGTAATGACCCTACCATTCCCTCGAATAGGGACCTGAAAAGTGGCCGGCATCTCTGCCTTAGTGAATATACCTAAGGTTTATGGTTTATGGGGGTTTTAACATCCCGAAGCGACTCAGGCTATGAGGGCCGCCGTAGTCAAGGGCTCCGGAAACTTCGACCATCGGGGGTTCTTTAATGCGCACTGATATCGGACAGTACACGGGTCTCTAGAATTTCGCTTCCATCGAAATGAAAATACCGAAACAAATTTCAGAAAAAAAATTGAAATTTCGCGCGCATAATTGCAGACGCTGTGCTGCGAATCCCCAATAGAGGATGTTGTGTACTTTTTGTGTACTATTGGAATGAGTATTATTTAAGAATACATGCTTTGAAAAATAAGCTAAAATTGGATCGTAAATTAGTTGTTGCCCTAGAGCCCCACAATAAATTTAGCTTGCAAAAGTGGTCAAATCACCACAGCTGTGTTTATCACAGAGCTAGAACATATTGTTCGAACATCAGTAATGGTACGAAGGGAGGATTTTTCTTACTTGTTCCATCGCATGGAAATTCTTGCGTAATAGATTGCAGCGTTGTGGCGTTCAATGCACAGAAGTTGGGCCCCAGAGCTGATAAGAAATTCAGTTCAGTTCAGTTTATTTCCTTAAAGACCCCTGTTCAGGGGTATTACATAAGAGGTGGGCTACGGATATAACATGAGGTTTGGTTTAATCTAGCATCAGCTGCGTTAACTCTTCGTGGAATGTTGATGGACACGTAATGACTGCGACTTGGTGGGAGAGGCCGTTCCAGTCAGATGCTGCTCGTGCAAAAAACGAGGCCGAGAATGCAGTAGTATGGGAGCGTGGACGAACAACTTGAAGCAGATGACCAGTGCGCTGGGATATGCGCATGCGTCGTACGATGTAGGCTGCTTCGTGCAATGAACTAATGAAGAATTTGTGAAAAAGGCAGAGACTAGCAATGCTCCGGCGATGGGAAAGAAGTAACAAGATAATTTGAGCTTTGAAAGACTATACACTGATGTCGTATGAGTATGCGGAATGAATCTAACAGCGTGGTTTAAACTCGTTCGAGGTTAGCCTTCACATAGTTATGATGGGGATCCCAGATGCCTGATGCGTATTAAAGTTTAGGTCTTATCAGTGACTTGTCAGCAAATTTGGTTAACAGAAAGGATATCAAAAACTACAAAAGAAGGTAAACTTCTGTGATGTACGTAATATGTAATACCCCTATGTAATACCCCCGATACAAGGGGGCCTTTAAGGTAAATAAACTGGACTGAACTGAACTGAACTTGGGAAAGCCTGAAAAGTATGGCCCACCTTATTTTCCGCAGTATTTCTAGAGCGAATATGCAGCTATATCTTGCTTCCAGTGTTATTTTCGACTCTGAGTTTAAAAGCTGCGTCAACTTCAGTATGATAGATATTCGAAATATTTGCTTTATATTACACATAAGTTGAAGAGAGGAACACAGTCTTGGTGATCGCGATCAATCTGAGCCCACTTCAGAGGGATATCAGTGATCATACCTTTGGTTTGATTGTCGGGAATATTTATTCGGTAGATAACTCTCTTTTTCCACCCTATATATAAAGCCTTGTGGTAAAATTGCTGTTCTGCAACTTAAGCCTTGTTTTCTCTTTTTAATCGCAGGCTGTTGAACTGGCTATCCGCATGTGCAGAAGTCTCTTTGAAGAAAGGCCAGCCTTTTTTTACATTACCCAATAAATGCATCTTTGAAAACATCATCCTTGTGTACTGTACTCCCCTGGACATCTACGATGTGTGCCATCACCAGCGATATTAAGGCCGTGGGTATAGCACTGAGAAGTAGCGAAAAGTGGGCCTTGTTTACGTGTAAATTTCATCGTCACCTCGACAGGTAGAGTGAAGGGGGTTAAGTCCGCATTTCCGTTGACTAAAACAAGACATTTTTGGGGGTGAGTACACTTTCAAGTGGAGTAAATAGAGAAATGTTTGCGCAATAAGTAAGGCTTGGGGGGCTGACTCCTCTCGCATGGTGCCAATGTACCCCAAAAAGAAGTGAGCCAAAGGCGACTACAAGGGGAGAAAAACACAAGCGCGTCCGTGTTGCACACTCGTGTTGGGTCTACGTACTTCGTCTTTCTGCTGTCTACTCGTTAAAATGTTTTATTATGGCTGACCTAGCTCCAATTAAGAAACGCGCCTCGACCCTATGCTCCCCTTGCATGGCGTTCATTGCAGGCAACATCGGCTGCCGCACTCGAAGGACGGTTGCAATTCAAAAACACCCTTTCGCATTCACTGCGATGAAGCACTCCTCGCAGAACTTTCAAACGCTGCGCATTTTTCAGCCAGGCGTGAATGGCGTATGGATGCGAGTATAAAGAGAAAAGGTGTCCTCAAAATGGCTTCTGAGTGTGTTGCATGAATATTCGTCCCGCATTTTTGTTAAACGAAGCGGTGTCCTTTTCGTTCGATTTCGCGAGGTTTAGTTTGGGATTTTTAGGGTTTAACGTCTCAATGCAAAGCAACTGAGGCTATGAGGGACGCCGTAGTGAAGGGCTCCGGAAATTTCTCTCACCTCGGATTCTTTAACGTGCACTGATATCTCAGTACAGGGGCCGCTAGAATTTCGCCTCCATCCAAATTCGGCCGCCGCGGCCGGGATCAATCCCGCGTCTTTCGTGTCAGCAGCCGAGCACCATAACCACTGAGCCACCGCGGCGGGGCAATTTCTCGAGGTGCAGTCTTCGATTCTCACTGGCACCAGCTGTCCAACTTTTTTGTAGTATGCACAAGATTTCCCACTCTCTAGTACTTGGTTCATAGGGGGCGAATTTCTTGAAAAAGGGCCATTGGCCAACCTCTTCGCCCCCTCCCCTAAGGTCTCCTTTCAACGGATAATCCATCCCCGTACATTGCAAGGCGAATATAAAGGGAGTCTAAAGTTAATTGCTATATCAAGTTGCACTGATAAGCTTGCGTAGCGTGATAGCAAATTTGTAGTTGCTACCAAAAACAGCGCCCTGATGGAATAGAAAACTGCTCAAAAACAATAAAAGATCGGTACACGTGGTGCCATCACTTGCGGATTCTTGCAACCATGGTTGACCCCGATGGATTCTATGCGAACTGCATTTCATTAATCACTTCCTCGTACAGCGCTTTTTGATATCAGTGGGCTGGTGTTCCTGGAGAACCAACCGCATCTTATTGGCAGTTTGCCTGTAGTTTTTTTTTTTTAGTTTTAAAGCGAGAGGCTGGAATGCGGATGGATGAGAACGTCTCGTGATGATACCACTCGTAGTATTTTGACGAGCACTCGACGTCCCATGGAAATAGTAGTCAGCCTCAGTCAATCAAAGCACAGTAAGCATGAAAACGTGGAAGAACTTGATGAACCGAGCTCAAGTTGGCAGGCCATAAAAAATGTTACCGTCGCGGCACCAACTAAGAATTTCCTGCAGTTCAGCACTGACTCGGGATTGCAGGGGGCAAAAATGATTACCAAGGAAGGTCACTTTCGTTATTGTCAGGTAAAAGACACGCACAGCACATAGAATGAGATGAACATCAACGCACAAACAAGAAAGCAATAGAAAGCCCCGGAAAGCTGACCCAGGTACGGAGAAATAATCACCAACGAAGATACGTCAGCGGCTACATTTATTTACTTATTCAGGTTACCCCTAAATTCCCTCGCTTGGAAGTTATTCCACAGTGGGTAAATACAAGTTTTTTGTTTGCACATTAGATTTTAAGGAATAGTAAAATCATCAATACACTTATTAGACACATCTATTTACAAAGGGAAGAAAAAAACAAATATAATCACAAAACATTTCCGTCAGAGGGAAAGAGTTCTATAAAAAAATTTCTAGGAATTTTTATCTGTTTCTGTAACAGCGTCGAATAGAAAATTACTCCATTCAGTGAGAGTAGGAGGAATGAATGAGTTGGCATATGACTAGCTGGCATAAACATTCTGTTGGCGTTTTATCATGATCATCATCAGTCTGACTACGCCCACTGCAGGGCAAAGGCCTCTCATATATCTTTCCAATTAGCCCTGTCCTTTGCCAGTGGCGGCCAACTTATCCCCGCATACTTCTTAATCTCATCCGCCCACCTAACTTTCTGCCGCCCGCTGCTATGCTTGACTTATCTTGGACTACACTCTGTTACCCTTAAGGACCAGCGGTTATCTTGCCTTCGCATTACATGCCCCGCCCAAGCCCACTTCTTCCTCTTGGTTTCGAATAGGTTGTCATTAACCCGCGTTTGTTCTCTCACCCGCTCGGCCCTCTTTAACTTTGCAAAAACTTTAACTTTGCATTTAACTTCGGAAAATAATCATGACGTGGAAAGATGACACGAGGAAGAAGAAAAATGCTCTCAGGAAGGAATAGATATTCATACATTTTATCAAAAGCGTTAAACGACCTAGTTTCCTGTGATGTGATAAGTATTTTATAGTCTTCCTTCGTTCCATGCATGCCCATCTGCAAATGCTTCTTCACCAATCCACTCCAATCTTTTCATCAACACCTGCTCAGACTTTGGCCTATCCCAACTTGTAACATCGACCACACATGTCATGGATCATTCGTGATCCCCCTTAGACCTGATTTTAACGCCATCATCGCAGAATGTACCAACAGTGAAACATTTGCCTCGGCTGATTGATCACGATCTTTGTCATTATACCGTAACTTTTCCAAGTTTCGCTTCACTAAACACTTTAAAACCAAATTATAGCAAAGGCAACTTCACGGAAATCAACAAAGAGATGGTATCACGCGTTGATACTTACATTCCAACTTTTTATGAACTGTCAGAGCATGAAAATCGGAACAAAGAATAAAGTTGCATACCTAAGCAATCAATACACCTCTTACTAGCCGTGATGTTCGCAACCACAGGCCCTATGGTATGCCGGAAACCTTAATAGACTTTCTAACAAAAAAACTACTTTTTAGAGCAGACAAACGCCCTTCAAAACGCGCAAGTTGCTTACCATACAAGACGTTTCCTCTTCCTACTCATCGGCTTTTAAGGCTGCTAACTTTTCGTTCTTCAACACTACCCTTCCGAACATGTTAAAAATAACCCCAAAATCTCATGGAACATAATGAAGAAACAAGAAGCGCAAATAATATCCCTAAAGTCAACATCATGTTAAAAGTGTAACGTAATCTTGACAACTGAAATAAAAATTATAAAAAAGAGACTGCGAGAAAGGACACAACGATACATATCTTATGAATAAACCCCCTAAACAAGGACGGTCACGTAAGTTAGAGCACAAAATCACAGTCGGCAAAGAGTGCCGTAATTTGCCAGCTAGAAAACATCAAGTATTAGAAGGAGGGAGTGGGGGGAGGGGGGGGGGGCAGAGTGCCTCAGAAGTCATGAAGCGAGAAATAATTTTCCGCACATAACGTTGGACTAAAATGGACTAAACCCTACAATCGCTGAGAGGTCAGGAAAGATAATCATGTCGCATTGAACAAAGGAAGAACCTCCCGTAAAAAGGTTCTAACTATTCGTGGAAGCATAGCAAATAAAGACTTATGGCAGTTTCCGAACAAAAAACTTTAGGTGTTTGGCTCTGCCCTTACCTCTGATGGAACACTCATGTTACTCAACTTAAATCAAGTCTGTTTCATACAATAGGCTGCATTCATAAAGTACAACATCTAATACCCAAACGCTTAAAACAGGCGCTTTACTATTCTCTAATATTAAGATTTAGCTGAGCGAAAGGGTTTGGACACAAGGGAGACACATTCACGACACTTAGAAGCGCAGTGCCTAACCCTTTCGCGCAGTTAAATCTTTATTTCATAAATGAACCAACTAACCCGGCAAATCCTTTTGCAACTATTCTCTAGTTTACTCCAGAATAAGCTATGGGATCCTCACTTGGGGAACGACTGCAAACTCTAATTACTACAGGCTTAAACATTGCTAAAGAAAATATTACGTATACTAGAAGACTACAAAGGAAATGAGCAGTCTCTGACAACACAACCATTATTTGTCAAATATAATATGTTGAAGTCTGGCCAGGTATACTACTTTAAATTACTGCAGTGGATCCATAGACACAGGCTATATATTCCCACAGTACATAGTTCAAGTTCATAAAGCATTCTAAATCCAAAACGAAGAATGCCGCTAGTTGGAACAAACTGCGGAAGGCAAGCATTATCTTTTCAAATAATGAATACTTGAGCAGAACAGATATGATGCAGATAGACGTTAATAAAGGTGCACAATGTTTTAAGAAATACTGTAAGAAGTGTCTTGTGAACAGCGGTATTAAATTCTCATCAATGTAACTATTCCGAAGAGCGATACCTTTGTTCTATCTTACTCTCCTCTTGTTATATCTCATCAACTGTGATATGATCTATTGTATTCGCTTTGCGACGACTTTGCGACGACAGGGTAGAAAGTGCTAATGTGTAAAGCATGTATTGGTTTAATGCTGTATTAAGTATGCTCCCGATCTACCACTCAATTACTGTTTTTTTTGTACCGTCTCTATGTTGTATAGAAAATGAAATTGTCTCTAATTCCATGTGATTCTGACAGGAAATAGCCACCTTTTGTTTTCCCATTGACTGATCCTAGGATGACTGCTTGACCGAACTTTGTAATGCTAGTTTTGTTTCGTGTACATTGTGCAAGGGGGCCGGTGCCCTTGTCAGGCACTCCGTCGCCTTTATCCTCGGCCCCCTCTTGGACTGTGTCTGAGGAAACAATAAATCAACAATAAATATCTGCAAAATAAAGTAAGTTTCTGTTGTTAGAAACACCTCGCACGCAGTAGCCATTCCGAGTATTCATCAACTAAGTATGACTAGGTATGGCACTCTGCAGCCGATTTTTTATATTTGCAATACTTTTCACTGCGTCTGTACGTGCCGAATGGGGCTATAAGAGACTTGAGTGGTGCACACGTCAATGACACACAGGGTATTCAGTTGGTGTATACCTTCAATACAAAGGCAGAACGGAAAGCTCTTTGAACGGCAATGTGGGCAAGCGAAATCGTGACACACTGCTCATTGAAGTAAACGCTCACATCTATGCTGAGCTTGGCTGCGCGAAGAATATAGATTTGCTGCATTAGCTAGTGCTTCGAATTTAATATCTGAAATGCGGAAACCAGGAATGGCAGTAAACTGTAGAAAGATGCAACCTATTCAGTTTTTCGAGTATATTTTTTATATACCTACATGAAGCATTGACTGGTAAATTGCAGCCGACTTGTTATTTAGAGAAGATACTACTTTTATTTGTGCAATGTGTCTGTATCATTCTCAAACGCTTTCGGAGGAGAATTCCACTGTAATGTGTAAATTTCTTTCCTTCGTCTTTACTTTACAATCCGTCTTCCTTGTCCGCTGAAGCACTGAAACCTTTTTGGCGAATCACGCCAATCCAGCTGAGAGTGGAATACAGAGGCATTCAACAATTTCAATAACATTTCTCACACGTACGTTTTGAGTAATACACATACGTTGAACCACCGCAAATAATATCCCGAAGCAATACCACCATCTCTACTCAGAGCAGATGAAATCCAGATTGAGGTACACGTTTGCCATTGCAAAGAAATGTGGTCGAACGAAAGCGTCGAAATCAGCCAGTTTACAATCAGCAAGAGATCCAGGGACCAGATTTTCTCTCGTCCTATTCAAGTTACTGGAGAGTTCGAAAAAAAAAAAGTTTCGAACCAATTATGTACTCAGAAGTCTCCTCTTTGACGAAACTTTAGTGAAAGCTATTCTTCTCAGGCATGGCTCCGTTTTCGTCAAATCACGGTTTCTGACATTTTATTTTAAATGCATTTTCCAATTAATGGTTCTCCAGCACTACCAACAATAACTATTTTCTGATACTAAATACGGAAAAGCTATTCACTGCTTGCGATATCACATTAGTTTATTCTTCTCTCGTATATGATATTTTTTTTTTTTAAATTACTATCTTATGTAGTACATTTATTTGATATTGCCACATTTTCAGACTTAAAATATAAACTACTGGCTTGTAACGGCGTTCTTTTCGGGAAAAATGCGAACGAGCCTTTTGTATGACGCCGCCCGGTGCTTTGCAGTTGTTGCTGCCGTGAACGCCGTGACCTTTACCCGATCCATCCCTCTTCCGCATCTGCGCAGTCTTATTTCGTCGGTTCCGCCATCGCCACGGGTCTGTGTCGTCTTTCCGCCCAGCCGCATCGAGTCTAAGTACGTGCCGCCAGACGACCAGCCGTTGAGAAAACAGCACACATGCCGTTCGTTAAGCTTCGCGCAAACGTAATGGCCGCTGATGAAGGCTTACAATAACAAGGCATCAAATTCGAACTGCCTGAGTTTTTGTACCGTGCTGGGCCCTCTCTCTCATGGCGCGCAAAAAGAAAGTGTCGAAGAAGTTGGCTTTTATTGTTCTTTTCCGTGTAACATGGGCAAAGCGAAATAATGTATATGACTTTGAAAAATATGAGCTTGCTATTTGAACTGGTCGCTGCCTTCTTTGCAACACGTCATTAGGAGAATTTACGCTAGACGAAGCATCCAGCTAGCGATATGCTACGAGTTTACGTTTTGCCCTGAAGAAAGGAGCGGATTTCTCCACGCGGCAGATATAAAAACTGCCAGTTTCTCTTTTTTTTTTAATTAATACGACATTGTCTTGAATATGCTTTGGAACTCTGCCTCGGCACCTACCACCTGACCGGGTATATTAAAAGTTTGTCACTGAATTTCAGTTCTAATCTACCTACTTAAGATGAATTTCATAATGACTGACATCCTCCGTAGCCTAAACTTTGTCCCTGAAATGAATTTCTGTCTATTTCGAGCTACTAACTTTCACAAATGTTTGTGAGTGCCCGCTGAAGCACCGTGTATAGAACCTCGCTCTTCAAGGGCTCTGCTGATTTGCCACCTTACGCACGAAGGTAGCTCTATTAAATTCATTAATCGCTTTCTGCAATCACTCATTTGTCTTCAGCAAAAAATGGACTGGCTTCCATTGTGTTAGGCCTGACGAAAAAGGAGATCAAGGGAGTGCTCAGAGTTAAGGAATAATGGCCGTCAGACATGGAGTGGTTGTATCAACCGCTTTAATATACAACGTTGCGAAATTTTCAACAATGTATACATATAATAGATATCGCTTACGCTTATCCCCAGCGTTGGGCCCGCGCGCTATTCGTGTAGGGTACTTCTAGCGAGGTGGCGGGATTACATCTCGGCCTCAGCAGCCGCATTTCAATGGAGGGGTAGTCAAAAAACGCCTTTGTGTTATCCAATATCAGCAACGATCAATAACAACAGATCGACAAAACTAATCTGAAGTCGTCCACTATGGCGCTCTCGGGTTGTCACTATGGCGTTGTAGCTCATGTCGCCTTGCGGTACAGCGCCTCGCGTTCAGGAAGTACTGCGTTTGAAACCTAAAACTTTCCTAATAGGTAGAAAATTCCCCCCGACCAGTTTAATGGCTTTTCTGACGTGAAATTTTTGTGAGAAGGGTCGTGGACAAGTCCGTTGCTATGAAGGACCAGTGATTCGCTCCGAAGATCTTGAATACGTCTCATTCGGTAAAGCCCACTTGCGAACTCTCGACTCCAAGCGCTGCCCCGGCATTACAGCTGTCAGGGTGTGTGCAGCTCTCCAGAGAACGAGCCTCGTCAGAATGCGAAGTCGTTAGAAACTGATTCCGGCCGGCGAGGAAAGCAGCGGGGTTTACGGACCTTGCCAAAAGCGTACACCCATTGAGAAAGCGCCTTTACGGCAAATGCGACATTCCAGATCAAATTATGGGTGTTTCCGCGCTAAAGCATGCGCAGGAGCCACCCAAACTAATCGTATTAAAAGATTGGTTGCGTATCTCATTCCTGTGGCTTAGTACTTATGCAATCAGGTATTCTCTTTCAAGGCATTCATTTCTGCTGATATTTGGCTACCGAATTTACTCTCGACAGTCCATGTTACCATTGAGGATCAGGAGTTTAAACGCACCGCTAGCTACCGATGTTCCGTAATTCCAGCCTACTCAATTCAAAAGGAAGGAAAGCCTAGAGGGGGTGGCAGAATACAACGTGGACGGATCGGATTAAGATGGCAGATGCATAGAGGAACGTTTAGCGAAACATGGACGGTGTCTGAATGGTAATGCAGGCGGACATCTGGTGGATCACTACAAGAAAAGCAGGAAGTGCTATTGCGAGTATGGCTGCGGATAGCATTACGACTTCAAGTGTGAGCATATGTTTGAGGAGTTCAAAATAAGGGCCAGAGCGAGGAACCAACGCCATGGGTATGTGATCAAAGCCTGGCTCATATCCAGGGGAGGTTACCGGTTCCTAAGAAAACAATAGATTGCCTTATCCAAGAAATAAATTGGGTTTATGGATGGTACCTTCGGCTAGCCCCGCCTTTGTGCTTTTAGGTTTCCTTTTGCTGGTGTCCTGGTTTTCTCGTACTGCTTTCTCTCACTACATTATCACTGGTGTTGCTGCGTTTTTATTTCTTCTGTTGTTGCTGGGGGTCTCTTTGCGTGTTTTCGTTCTTTTTATTTTTCTGGTTTGACTCTGTGTTTGCGACGCTTAATGACTTCCCTGTCTCAGCCTTTTTATACAATATGACTTCTTCTAAGAGGATTCTGGTGTGGGCTCGTTGGTTTATGCTTAATAAACAGATTCACACTTCTTGTGTTGTTTTCCATGAGTCATCCGTTCTTTGAGTAGCTGTATATGCCTTCCTGTGTTTTTCGCGGTATGTGTTGCTCACGCCCTCTGTAATAATCATATGAGTAGTTTTGATGCTGGTTAGACAATCTTATGCCGATTCATTATCTACTTGAACATGTGATGGCCTGGCCGTATATAAAGCTCTGCCGTTTGCAACAAACTTTCAGGCGTTATTTCACCGCCAGTAGTGTTGTTCGTGTCTTCCCTTTGGTCCCTGTTTTTTGCGCTGCGTATACTTTTACTTCAGATTAAGAACCTTGCCAGGAAAGGATGGCCGCAGCTGGCAGAGGACAGGGATAATCGCAGTGATATTGTAGAGGCCCTTGTCCTGCCGTGAGTGTAGTGTAGCTGACGTTGATGAAGACGACGGCAGTTTTCTCTTCACTACATGCGTAGAAAATGTAAAAAAAATGAACCTGGATCCAATTGGATACGCATTCCTATGGTGTGGTGAGCGGAGTGACCTTTCTTAACAAATATTTGCTGTTTAATATTTAGCCGACCCTTGAATCATGAGAAGGGGGAGCACAGGGCAGCGACCTATAGAGAGGAGAAGGAGTTTGCTAGCTTTACTCATTGACACTAGAAAACTTCCTTGTATTACAGAGGAAATGTGGGCATAGAATCCCTCAGCTGAAATTAAAAATGAATGTATAAGCGGCACGAATTTAGCGCAAGAGACTAAAATAAAAGTGAGGTATTTGCAGTGTCCAACATATTATTAAGAGAAGAAAAGTGCCGCCGTATGCGTCCGTGAGCTACGTCGTATTGCGAGTCTAAGTCCACCGGAATATCGTATATGTGCTAAGGCAACACAGTTATAATTTAAGGTGATTGGAAGATTATTTTTCTTTATAGCGAAATCAGCTAGGCTGAAGGTGATGGCCACAACTTTCTGTCTAATACTCATGATGGCCCGACAGATTACAGAGCGGCGGCGCAGGAGGGCAGTGCCCTGCTATAATTCTGCGAAAAGCAAAGGCACGAAGGAATCCTCAAAAGTCATGTCTCCGGTGAGAACTAAGCGAAATACATTTTACGAGCGGATGGAGTCACTGCCAATCAACAGGGAAAATTATTATACCGTTCCTCTTCTGGAGTGAGCGACATATACATGATTTGTGAATGCCGAAGTGGCAGACGCGAGAATATGCGGAACGAAATCCTTCCGCGTAAGTGATTTAATAGGCCTAAGTGTCAAATATCGTGACAAGCACTGTGAGAACAAAAGATTACCCAGTGTCAGTGAACTGTTCACAACGTTATTACGACAAAAACTCTGCTACTGCAGAAACGGAAGCAATGAATGCCAGCCACATCACCTCGAGGAGGCTACGTGTTTCCTGCTGCCGATTTTGAATAAAAATTATCGGCTTCCTGTGAAAATACTGTCATGGAAATAAGGCACACCCTGCGTTTAAATAGAGGGTATAGAGTGGCTCCAGCCACACTCGCACGAACCTTAGAAGGCAGCATCTTTACTTTTAGTACCAGGCCTGTGAGACCTTAGCCGATTCTGAAAAGATGCTTTCAGCAGTGGCTCTTGTCTGCCTTTGCTTAAGCTCGTGCCTACCAAATGCAATCTCAACTGCGGTCACCACCTCCGCTGGTAAGAAGTGACTTTTATGTATTAAGATAAGATGCTCAACATACACCAGAGCTGTCAGGAAGAGCACTTTTTGATGCGTATGATGGGCGACAGCGGCTGCAACTGTCTTTTTTGTCCATTTTGTGCCAGAACCAGGAGTGTGAACTCTGTATTGTTCGCGAAAATTGTTTTGCACTTTGGACGAAGTAGGTGGTGCTAAAATTTCCCCGTAGCGCGTTGTAGAAAAGATGTATGTAAAATTATCACAGTGCAGAGGAATTTAGCTCATTTGAAGAAGCAAGAGAGGGAGTCAGACTGCATTGACCATATAATAGTTCAGGAAACAGTTGAATCTACTGCTTGAACGCTGCCTACTTGATTTCGGACTGTCATAAGAGTGCATTCTACTTTAGCCACCCAAGGCTGCCTACCTGGTAAATATAATTTGGTGGTAATCTTCAAAAACGTGACGTCATACAGTATTTGATGGGGGTATGTCCTTTTTGAAACAAACTTATGCAGCTTGCTGAGTTTCGGACATCAGTGTATAAGTGTGCGCTCTGTGGAGCTGATATACAAACCCATGAGTGAAAAAAGCGGCGGTTTGTACTCACCTCACAAAAATGCACTACAAAACACTATACCAAAGATCCAGTCTTCAATTCTGTATCAGATTCACGATATTCAGTGAAATTTAAATCTAGCAACCATTGGGAAAGCGTACAAATTATTGCTTCTAATATTGCTTGCTCTGCCAGTTTTAGGGTCTTGCAAAACAGTCAAGATTCCGGACGTGAACCATCTGGCGAAGGTAAGCATATTTTGTAAGCGCGGTTTGTTTCACTAAACGAATGCAGATGATGTTGGTTTTTCAGGTTTACTCTGAGTTCACAGTTCGATCTGTATTTCTGCGCATCATCAAGGTCTACGGCTGCTATAGATCTAGATGAAGATGTAGCCTACATCATCGGTGTGCTTAGCTACGCATTATAGTCGAGGTATATTTCATAGAAGAAATTTACAGCAAAGCTTTCCTGAAAACACTGGCTCTTTACTCGCATGCATTTTGCAAGAGGCTCCCGTACGACAACTTCATGTTGCCTTTAGGAGTGCTTATCAGAACAATTCTTCAGGCGTTGTTGACACTTTTCCTTTACATCACCATTGAGTGGGGGCAAGCGGACCCCGGTGACAGAACTAATGCGGCCACTGCATGTGCTCGCGTAAGCGACGAGAGAAAAAAAATTCCGGGCTAAACGGTGATCGAAACCCAAAGACAGCTCGTGCGATGAAGTTGATACAAGCGAGGTCGCAGTATCTGTTTCAAAACGAGAACTGAAATTAACGGGACAGAGAGTCTCTCGTTGTACTTCTTTTGTTCGTCATGTACTTTTGGTGTGCAGCGGAGCTGATGAAAAGAAACTGAAATTATTTTGAAATAAGCTCTACTACTATTTATTCTCTTAAAAGAAAAAAAGCAGTCTACCACAGATTGCACATTTCCTACAATTCATCTGCCAAATTTGGCATTAATAGCAATGGCAGTTGCCAAGAAATTTGAACAGAATTCTAACCTACTGGACAGCTCAGTAATGCACCTGTTGATTTAAAACATGGAAGCCTTTGCAATCAGCGAATCATACTTTATTCTAATTTTTAAAGGCTTAAAATTGCAAGTTCCAAGCAGTGAGTGCGACAGTGCGGCCATGTCCAAGGATCAAACACATTAATTGCCTCATATCACTAAATTGTCTCCCTATGCCCATCACCGCTACTGGACCTTTGAATGTTTGTAACTGAGGTGGCAAAACTTTCTTTTATTGGTCCTAATAAAGGAACGCAAATACAACTTGGTTGCATTCTTTGTTCGTATTTATATGAAAGGTAGAGCCTCCAGGTCAACTTCTTGTCAAGTTCTTAGGGGAAGATATCATTGTTTTGAACTTTTACCTTTAGTTGTACGAGCAAAGCAACATTTTTTTCGCAAATGACAAATAGGTGTTCGCCGGAAGTAATAAAGGAAGAAAACATTTCTCCCCAAAACAAACAAATAACTCCTCTTTTGCAACGAACGACTGCAGATTGGAGCGGGGAGAATGCGTCGCCCACACTACTGCTGTGTCTGTGCGTTTGCCCGACACTCTTCGTAAAAAGCGGCGGACTATACATCCTCCATTTATACGCTCTCATCGCGTCACCACTTGCTGGTCGGCCTGTTGCGATCACAGGCAGTACAAAGGGAGAGAGTGATTGGGTGGGTGTTCAACATGTTTTTGAAACCACTCGATAAGGAACCTGTTGTCCGCTTTCTTTGTCGACATTATAATAAAGCGCTCGTAACTCACAATGAACAGAGGATGATTCTTATGTAGCAATTATTTGCGAAAAGGCTGGGCGCCTTGTGCGCTCACACAATAGATGACGTGCTCTGCGCGGCGATGGCCGAGAAACGTGCTCCGGCAACCACGAACGCGGATCCGTTTCAGTTCATTATGCAATTACAAGTGTCGGATATACTTCAGTTATTCAACATAACGCATGATCAGAGTTTTAATTAGATCTAGTCAGCAGCTCTTGGTGGTGAATTTATTCACTTTTAGGATGAAGCAACAGCGCCTCAACGCAACCTTGTTAAAATGAGAGTATCGTCAGGCGCGCACTAGAACGGAACACAACCGTGCACGTGCTATGGATTTTGCTTTTTGCTTTCCTCATCTAGTTGTTGGTGATTTTTAAAAGATCATAAAAATAACCAGGCCACCCAAAAAGAAGCTTCGTTTAGCTCAGTGAAATTTTCTTGCTGAATCACATTAAGCACGAAAGGTACAAATTAAAGATAAAAAATGTGACATATTTCATTCACAATAAAAAAGTAAGCTAAATGCTTCTCACAGATCTCACTCTACGATGTGATAGGGACGTGACCTTTGGAACTGAATTTATATCTCTTACTGAGCACTGTATTGCCGTCGTTAAAAACGGGATGGGTGATTCGCATATAGCACGTTCCTATATTTACATGACACTTTTTTTTCTCCTTCTGACAGTGTTTTCAACAAAACTGCACCACCTGCAATCCTTCTGCGGTAAGGGTCTTCGATACCTCTTCAATTGTATCATTTTCTTATAACGTTGAACTCTACCCAAAGCTTACGATGTTCTAAAAAATCAGTGTTAAAATGGTGTCAGGAATATGTTAGTCACTAAAAGTTAATTGCATTTTAGAAATCTGTACTTGCTTGCATACCCTCTCAAGAAAGTAAATTTCTGATGATTTGCCTTTTTTTTTCCTTGAACTGCTAGGCCGCCATCGACTCTGTTAAGCCTGCTGTTACGGTAAGTTTGGTGCTGATTATGGGCTTAATTATTCTTCGGCATTCTCCCTGATTGGTAAAAATAAAATAAACCGTTTGAAATCTACACAGTATTAAGCATTCTGGAAGGTGCAGTCGTGTGTATGATATTGATGTAATATTCGGTTTCATCATGGGATCGCTGACAATCCCGCCTGAACAGAAACTTTTTCAGCACAATGCGCTAGCCTATATATCACTAGAAAAGAAAACAACCCGAACATTCTCGCCGCATAATGGTCCGAAAAATAAATTGAGCACTGAAAACGAGGACGCTGTCAATGCTCACTTGATTTTTATCCAACTGTAAACAAAGCACATGCGTATTTTGAATTTCTTGCTGGAGACTTTTGAAACATTGAGATAAGCCCTGCAGTCAAGAATATTCTGGACATTAGAGCATTGCCAGGTGCGAATAAATAGCAAGGTTGTTTAGCTGAGCCACAGGGAAATCGACAGGCTTTTTTGTATTTGAGATGTCCCTAAAGTGCATTACTTTCGTGCCGCCTATTTATGAAATGGAACCATTTTCAGTGCGTGTATGAAGCCCTCAAGGAACTCAACAAACCGGTCGACGCAGTGATTGCATACGCTGATATCATCTATGCGCTCGTCAACGCGACGCAGACCTCCAACTGCCATTCTTGTACGTAATCTTACTTATTCTATGCTCGAAAAGGGCAAAGTCGCGCCTTTTTTCTTCGGATGGGGATGTCCTATAGGCCTGTGGGCTGTGCATTTGTAGCTCTATGTTACTTGCGCCTGAGAATAGAGGGAAACCTCCAAACGTACGGCAGCATACGATGAATTCGCTATACAAGCCTCGAGGATTATACATTTTTAGAAATCAATAGCCAACGCGCGATACCAAAACTTTATATCCTGATTCTCGAACATGTAAGAACGGAGCACGCTTATGTAGGCGGCGCGAGATTACTGGAATAAATAAAGGTACTCCCCATCACATATTGGTTACATCGCTCTGATTTGAATGCCGCAAAGCGAAGCAATGAAATATAAACGCTGAGGCATTCACTTTTCATTTCATGAAAGGCTGACAAATGTAAAGGATGTGCTCTGCGTCTGTCAGAACCACATCGATAGTCCCTAGAATACTACAAGCCAAAAAGAATGTTCGCAAAAGACCTGTTGATGCTATCAAAAGCAGCTAGTCTTGCCTAGTGGCACGCACCCGATATCGCTCGGAACAATTTATTAGTACTCGAACTGCAGCCTCTGCCCTAAATATCGAATGCAGATTGGTGGCACGCACTCTAATTGTTTGGAGTTTTTCACGGTGTGGGCGCGAATAAAAAAATTTCTGCTGATTGTGTAATGCGAAATTAGAATGAAAAAAAGAATACGATTGTATTAGGTTAGAGTTGTCCCCTGCAATACTTACCATTTATCTTCGCAGAAAACGAAAATATTTTGGGGGATATACTGCAGAATGCCTAAAAAGTCTAGCGTTTAGGTAGTAACAAAGCAGCTTCCGAAGGCAAATGAAGTGTGGCTGACGCAGGGTACGACGAAATCAGGCATGATAGCTGAGAAGCTCTATAGATGAAGGCGACCGGAGCATGCTGAAGACACGGCGAATAGAAGTGCAATAAAGAAGACCAGGTTGGTTTATGGGGTTTAACGTCTTAAAGTGGCTCAGACTGAAAGCGGCGCCGTAGGGGAGGGGTCGGGATAATTACGACCACCTGGGGGCCTTTAACGTCCACTGACAACGTACAGTACACAGGCCTGCAGCATTTCGCTTCCATAGAAATGCGACCACCCCAGCCACTATCAAACCCACGTGTTTCAGGTCAGCAGTCGAGCGGCATAAACAGTAAGCCACTGCAGCGGCCTAAAAGGGTTATTCTCCAACTGTGACGTCAAGTTTTGGTGATTACGCTGGTGATTAACAAAAATTGTTGTGCAGTGGCTACTGACTTCAAGAACGCTGTGGACTGCACGAAGCCGGGAACCGTGCAGCTGGCATTGTGCAAGAACGGAGACTTCACGATTTCTCTCCCTAGTCACCTTCTGGGCAAGGTAAGAGAACAATCAACAATGGTACACAAACCGACAGAACATTAATCTGCCTCATATCCTATATTACTTGCTCCTTTTCGGTATCTGTAGAGGAAACTTTATGAATTTAAAATGGTCTGGGAACACCAATAGGACTGGCGCAAAAGTATCCTTGTATTGAAATAAGTCTCCTGGGTGCTAGTATTCTAAGAGACATCTAAAATGTCAAGCTAAAATAGAGAAGCAATAAAATTCTGACATTCGGCGAATTGAAGATGATTTCGCCAGTGCTCAAAACAATTTTGATATGCCCCTAATAAGATGTACTAGAGACTCCGGGTTAGAAAAGCAATGCTGACTGAGAACGCATTTTAGTACAATGTGGACAAAACACTAGTATCTTCGAACAAATCTTTTAAGATGATAATGAAGGCAATGAAGTCTTCGAGCTGTGATATTCGTAAGATATTACCATACTACTAGTCTTTTTGCACAAAAAAGGTCTTGGCGCTCTTAATGTCCGAAAAAAATGTATATATTTGGACGTAAATCACGTAATCTCAAACAAGTATAAAAAATGCATATTTCGAAACCTCTTTTGGGTCTATGAAGCGGACCGCGAGGGACTTATTGAAACGTCTCCAAAGAAAGGATTTCGCATGTTGCATGCTGGGCATTCAGTATTGCGCTGTGGAGATTCTCTTGCACTGTAGTTACTGGTAAGCATGCATGAATATTCTGGAAAGTTTTTAATTTAAAAAAAAGTAACATTTTTTGCGGTTCGGATTTCTCCTTACGTCTGACCTTCTTTCTGCGCAGTGCACCGCCAACTTCAGTGACGACTGCGAAAAGTCAAGCGTGAGTTTCCTCAACTGCGAACGAACCAAACACTTTTATTCGATTGCTGTTTCACGACTTTAAGAAAAATTAACTGAATTTTGTGCACCTACTGCTAATCGGCGTATTTGGTTGATGTGAATTTCAGAAAAGTGGAAAATTTAAACCCGCCACATACAGTTGAGAAATCACTAGAACTAGTTCCAGGACATTGACGTCACGTGCTCAAATTAATTTGGGCGCCGTCACTGTTGGGTCATGTATACTCTCTCATTGGTCCTTCTTCTCATTAGTGCTCACGGAAAAGAAGGAATATTTGAAACACGAATGCCTTCTTTGTCCTCTCGGAGCATGCTGTATGTCTGCGTGCATGTTACCATTTGTAAGGCTAGCTATATTACTTGCTGCTTGATTCTTGTTCTTCATTTGTTACTTGAATCCTGTTTAAAACTGGTGCGCACATGAACAGACGGTAATAACCTCCCAATCCAGAATGTTAGCGCAGATTAGTTTCCACCGCGAACAATGTGTGCAATAAATGTTTAAATAGTTTGGTGAAATTTTTCATAGGAGCAGGAAAGTTTTTGTTAAGTTTGTCCTATTTTTTCATTATTCGTATTTCAGACTTGCCTCGTGTCGCCACTGGTGAAGTTCGTTCTGGTAAGTTTAAAAGTTCCTAAAGAAAAGCGGCCTAGGTGGCTTTATTCTTGTAAACAAGTGATTCTATTCAATTTTATACTCACTTTTCCACTGAGTGAGGTGTTTAATAAATATTATTTGAAACGCCGGTAATGCTTGTAGGCAAAAGAAGGTTTTAACGGGGATAATGTTGTAAGTCCACTTCGCTTAACGGTGTAACTTGATGCAAACACTTGGGTGGTGTCAATATGTGAGCGTGTAGGGCAGTTATCAAGGAAGGATTAGTCGGCAATGAATAAATTTTTCTACTGTAGGCAATCAGAACTGAGCCTACATAATGCAGACCAATGCACTATTAGCATCCTGCTTGATATATCGTCCTTTATCGCAATTTTTTTGTAAATGGGTATACTCAGTAGGAATACTTCTGGCTAACAAAACAAAAACAAATATTTTGGAGCTGTTCATTACGTTGCAGGGCAGGCAAACTGATTTGAGGCAACGTCCATAGAACTAAACTCAGTTGCCAAACCCAGAGCGGTTTCGCGGCGCCGCCACCACTGGCTGCTTTGAGTGGCGCTGCAGTCGTACCAGGCTTCAGCCGGTCCGATCAGTTGCTGTACGTGCGCGCATGTCGTAGAGTGTTTCCGCGACGCGATTGCTGCTGTGATCGTTGTCTTTGTGTTACCGTGCGCTTGCATGCAGAGTTTCAGGTGCTGTATCTGCCATGCCTACGTGCTGTGTGCCGGGCTGCACGAGCGGTTACAGAAACAAGACTGCGAGACATTTTTTCGCGGCTCCTCGTGACGCGGATCTCCGCGCGGCGTGGGATCAAGCCATTCCCCGTGTTGACAGAAAACTCTCCGACGAATCACGTGTGTGCGATCTTCATTTCCATTTTGAAAGGAGCGTGGTTATAAGAGTTTCTTCACCAAAGTAGCATATTAGACATCTACTTGAAAGGTGGAGATCAGATCATCGCTCTTACCAGCTTATCTAAACGCGAATGTCTGGCTGGCATTGGTGCAGTGTGTTTTAAACATAAACTAGCAATAGCTTCAGAGCGCAAACTCCCGCATTTATGGCACTCAAAAGCAGACCACAAGTACCTACGATTTCTGTGGTGCAGTTTTCCGAAATAAGCAGATTTTACGCACAGCGTCGTGAATGATTCCGCCCGCTGCTCACAACCCGAGCTGCGAAGGCAGTGAACTTCCTCGGGTTCGTGTGTCGTCAGTTTCTCTTTCCCTGCAACAGCGAGGATGTCTGACGCCAATTCCAGACAAGAAATTTCATTTTTATGAGTTTACCGCTCTCAGTGTATTGATCCTAGCGTGCGCTGCCGTTCCAACAATATTTTTCGATCCTTCACGCAGTGCACTACTGCTGGACAGAAATACAGAGATACTTTTACATTTTATTCACAACACATTTTGCGCACGCATTCCTCGACGAGGCTCCACTTACCCCTCTCGATTTTTGCTTCTTCCCCATTAATAACATGGGTGTACGTCTTCAGTATGTCTTCTTCGTGAAAATGAAGATCGCACACACGTGATTTGTCGGAGAGTTTTCTGTCAACACGGCGAATGGCTCGATCCCATGCCGCACGGATATCCGCGTCACGATGAGCCGCGAAAAAAATTACCGACGATTACGTTACTTCCTAATGCGAAATTTGAGCGCAGCAAAAAGCTGTTTCACCTTTTCGATAGATTGAGGCAAAGAAATCGAGCAACACATGTATGCGCTATCACAGAGTTTTTTTTTTATTTTTCACACGTATTCCTTTAACAAAGATTCCACTAACAGTTCTTGACAGTCATGAATGAAGCTTTGTGGTCGGAGAAATAGACTGATATATGTTCGACTTGGTACACCAATGCTTGATTCTCAAAGACGAGATCTATACAAGTGCCTCGCGAGGTTGTCACAGCCGTGGGACGCGTTACGAGCGAGAGTAACGGGATGTTCTCCCGCATAAGTGTTAGGAAATTGCTGTTTGTCTTTATGTCAACATTAAAGTCCCCCACTACTAACATCGGTGTGGATCGATGGACGGTTAATGCGAGTTGCAGGAAGTGCACGACGTCTTTCGTGAGTGCGGTAGGGGCGAAGTAGGCAGCTACTACCAGCAAGCCGTTGGGCAACTTTGCGGCGCACAGTTCGCCAAGTTCATGTGACGTGCCAAACATTTCGACTGGTATTGCAGAGAGACCTGTGCGCAAGTAGATAGCGACTCCCGCCGCTCTGTTGTGGTCTCTGCGAGCACCACACCAGTATAGGAAATCTATGATTTCGAGAGGCTCTTCGGGATCCATCCAGGTTTCAGCAAAGCAAAGTACAGAGGAATGGCGCAGAATGTGATCGTGGTGTACGTCCTTGGCATGTGCGGCAAGGGAGCGTACGTTAAGAATGTGGTTGTGAATGATGAATGAAGTGCTGCCAGCGAATGACGCGTCCATTGGCTGTCTGCGTGTGTTACTGATGTGTGGTTAACATGTTAAGCTTCGCCTGTAAGAGTGGAACGCGACAGCGTCTTGCAACGCTGCCAGGGAGTGCACAGAACGCCATCGCCAATTCGGCTCTACGCCTTGCTGGACGGTAAATTTTTTTTCTTGAGGAAAGGAAATGTATCTCTCTCGCATATCTGGGTGGACACCTGCACCTCGCCGTAAGGGGAAGGGGGAAGATGGGAGTGAACGAAGACGCCGTATTAGCTAGACGCGCCTTTGTTCATTCCAAACCATTCAGCTGGCATTACGGAGTGGCTAGCGTGCTCGTATCGCACTCCGGAGACCCTGGTTCGATTCCCCAACTCGACCAATTTCGTTCTCGGTTTTATAGATTTATGCGGTCTAACTAGAAAGGTTAATTAGGCTATTTCATATTTACATTATTGCATTTCTATCCATCGTGTTCTGTCATTAATCTGTCAATTGTTGGAACTGTCTAGGATGTTCGACACAACGTATATGAAACGAGCAACGTCTTACTGAGTGGGGAAGTGCGTGGTGGTGGGAACGCGGCTTCGTACTTATCTGTTTTTTTTTTCAGCAGCGTCTCCTTCCGCGGACGCTGTTGTCGCTGCGGCGCGCGTCTTTCTTTTCTTTTCTTCGGACCTCTTCATTCTCCTCTATATTAATTAGGCTAATTGATTAATTAAGCAATTAACTAAACTCAGTCCAACTTAGTTGCAGCATCACTATACGATCCCTTTGATTGGTTGCATGGTTACTAGCCAAAGTACAATTGGCCCCATTTGAAATTCGCGCACTGTGACGTCACGAGCATTTCGACCAATTGAAAAGCATGACATTGGGGGCGGAGCTGGTTACGAGGCCGACGCCGACGCCGACGACGACGCGAAACCCAGGAACGGACGCCAAAGAGCTGCGCTCTAAAATGCCTCGCAGTCTTGTTGTTTCTGTAGCCGCTCGTGGAGCCCGGCACACAGCACGTCGGCATGGCAGATACAACACCTGAAGCTCCGCATGCAAGCGCACGTAGCCCAAAGACAACGATCACAGCAGCAATCGCGTCGCGAAAGCACTCTACGACATGCACGCACAGTAGCAGGCAGACAATCGCGTTTAGATAAGCTGGTAAGTGAACTTACGATTAGCCTTGCGATCATCTGATCTCCACCTTTAAAGTAGATGTCTAATATGGTACTTTGGTGAAGAAACTCTTATAACCACGCTCCTTTCAAAAATCATGACCGCCCGCAATTTCGGCCAACGGTATAGCATTGGCTGTAGGCAGCGATGATCTATCACTCGAGTTGCTGCAGCAAAGATTTGTGGCATACTCGCCGCACAAGGTTCAGAACTGACTGGTGTCATTACGATAAACATCGGTAAGTGCGATATTTGGGACGCCAGTTGCTCGACATTCCCGAAGGCTGCATGCTACGACGCTGGGCGGCCGGGCCTGCGGCGTCTGCTAGCGGCGGCCAGCGGGAGCCTGTTTCGACGGCAGCGCCCCCTGGCGCTAAAATTTGCGGGCCGCTTCAGCCGCATGGAGAAGGCGGAGAGTTTGGCAACTTAGTTTAGTTCCATTAACGTTGATTTGAGGTTTCACTTTGAGGTGGACAATGTCAATTGCAAATGTTCATTTTTTGCCCCTTTACCTTTCTTCCGCAGTGCCTCGTGAGAAACGCTCTGCCTGGCGCATCACAGAAAAAGGTCTCTGCTCTGGTGTGTGACCTCGTCCAGCGCACTAACATCACCGGACAATCGGGCGCCAGCATTGCGGCCTCACTGAAGAACATCAACAATGCGCTGTGTAAGTTGTGTACATGGTCAGCCACCGAATGGCTGCAGATAATGAGCTTTAATTCAAACGGTCATAGACACTGGAAGTTGGTCTCTATTATCTAAATTCCAATTTGAAGGAAGCAGAATAATTATTACAACTTTCAGTTATGTTTGCGTTGCTAACATTCGTGCCCATTTACGTATAACGATAATAATCCTTATTTACACCCAACAAAGGCTTTTAGAGGCGCGGGGATAAAAGTGGCTTTTTAACTATTGGGCAGACCTTCGTGGGCGGAGTGAAAGAAAGTCAGAAGTGTGAATAATCACCGGCCAATAATTACGCCCATCTGCTCAAGACTTCGGAAAAGAAGAGCGGGAAAGAATTAGGTATCATGTTTCCCTCTAAAGCAAGGAGCTGAGGCATTTCCACAGCGGCGGCTGAGTAGCGGCCTTCCGCAGCCACATTTTTTTAAATGACTAGGGTGCAAATTAAACCATCTAGAGTAGCCACATAGCGCCGGTTCTTTTCAGGACCACAGGAAGTTGTTGCAAAATGCACTCTGTTGCTTCAAGATTGATGGACGATTGCAAATCTGTCGACTGATTGTTGCACATAGAAACATTTTGTGGCTAACTATTGAAGTCTATGGCCCTTCGACTTCACCATTTCAGACGCACATTCTATTCTAAAACGGAGAAAAATCTTTAAAATTTTTGTATGTATATTTGCATACCCCTATTTCACCAAAATAATATCAATATCACCCATGATGCCCATATATCCACAATCATCGAGCCGCAGCCTTATTGTTAAAAAAATCACGTTTAAGCCCGATTCTTTGTTTTTAGTTGTCATCTGGAAGAGTTTCTGCAACGCAAAATCAGCCAGAGTGTCCCTTCGTTAAACACTCCACCACTTCAGAAAAGAAATATTATAACACGAGGCCACACTTTATATGCGCATGGTAATAATTCGAGATGCCCATTTTTATTTCTATTTTCTTTTCAAAAGCTATTGTGTATTTTGGACACGTATTGACTCTACCGTTCCCTCGAATAGGGACCTGAAAAGTGGCCGGCATCTCTGCCTTAGTTAATATACCTAAGCTTTATGGTTTATGGAGGTTTTAACATCTCAGAGCGACTAAGGCTATGAGGGTCGCCGTAGTGAAGGGCTCCGGAAATACCGACCGCTTGGGGTTTTTTAACGCGCACTGACATCGCACACTACACGGGCCTGTAGAAGTTCGCCTGCCTCCAAATGAAAATACTTAAACATATTTCAGAAAAAAACTTTGAAATTTCGCGCGCAAAATTGCAGACGCTGTGCTGTGAATCCCGAATAGAGGATGTTGTATACTATCTGTGTACTATTGGAATGAGTACTATTTGAGGATACATGCTTTGGAATGTAAGAAAAATGAGCTAAAATAGGCTTCTAAATTAGTTGTTGCCCTAGAACCCCACAAAAATATAGCTTGTAAAAGTGGTCAAATCACCACAGATGTGTTTATCACAGAGCTAAAACATTTTGTTCGAACATCAGTAATGGTACGAAGGGAGTATTTTTCTTACTGGTTCCAAAGCATGGAAATTCTTGCGTAATAGATTGCAGCATTGTGGCGTTCAATGCATACAAGTTGTGCCCCAAAGCTGATAACAAATTCAGTTCAGTTCAGTTTATTTCCTTAAAGACGCCTGTTCAGGGGTATTGCATAGGAGGTGGGGCTACGGATCTAACATGAGGTTTGGTTTAATCTAACATCAGCAGCGTTAACTCTTGGTGGAATCTTGATGGACAGGTAATGGCTGCGACTTCGTGGAATAGGCCGATCCAGTCAGATGCTGCTCGTGCAAAAAACGAGGCCGAGAATGCAGTAGTATGGGAGCGTGGACGAACAACTTGAAGCAGATGGCCAGTGCGCTGGGATATGTGCATGCGGCGTACGATGTAGGCTGCTTCGTGCAATGAACTAATGAAGAATTTGTGATAAAGGCAGAGACTAGCAATGCTCCGGCAATGGGAAAGAAGTAACAAGATAATTTGAGCTTTGAAAGACTATACACTGATGTCGTATGAGTATGCGGAATAAATGAATCTAACAGCGTGGTTTGAACTCGTTCGAGGTTAGCCTTCGCATAGTTATGATGGGGATCCCAGATGGCTGATGCGTATTAAAGTTTAGGTCTTATCAGTGACTTGTCAGCGAATTTGGTTAACAGAAAGGATATCAGAAACTACAAAAGAAGGTAAACTTCTGTAATGTATGTAATATGTAATACCCTTATGTAATACCCTCGATACAAGGGGGCCTTTAAGGTAAATAAACTGGACTGAACTGAACTGAACTTGGCAAAGCCTGAAAAGTATGGCCCGCCTTTTTTTCTGCAGTATTTCTATTGCGAATATGCAGCTATATCTTGCTTCCAGTGTTATTTTCGACTCTGAGTTTAAAAGCTCCGTCAACTTCAGTATGATAGATATTCGAAATATTTGCTTTATATTACACATAAGTTGAAGAGAGGAACGCAGTCTGGGTGATCGCGAACAATCTGAGCCCACTTCAGAGGGATATCAGTGATCATACCTTTGGTTTGATTGTCGGGAATATTTATTCGGTAGATAACTCTCTTTTTCCACCCTATATATAAAGCCTTGTGGTAAAATTGCTGTTCTGCAACTTAAGCCTTGTTTTCTCTTTCTAATCGCAGGCTGTTGAACTGGCTATCCGCATGTGCAGAAGTCTCTTTGAAGAAAGGCCAGCCTTTTTTTACATTACCCATTAAAGGCATCTTTGAAAACATCATCCTTGTGTACTGTACTCCCTTGGCCATCTGCGATGTGTGCCATGACCAGCGATATTAAGGCCGTGGGTATAGCACTGAGAAGTAGCGAAAACTGGGCCTTGTTTACGTGTAAATATCATCATCAACTCGACAGGTGGAGTGAAGGTGGTTAAGTCCGCACTTCCGTTGACTGAAACAAGACATTTTTGGGGGTGTCTTGTTTCAGTCAACGGAAACGAGTCTATTTACGACACTATGAAGTGGCGTAAATAGAGAAATGTTTGCGCAATAAGTAAAGCTTGTAGGGCTGACTGTTCTCGCATGGTGCCAATGTACCCCAAAAAGAAGTGAGCCAAAGGCGACTACAAGGGGAGAAAAACACAAGCGCGTCCGTGTTGCACACTCGTGTTGGGTCTATGTACTTCGTCTTTTTGCTGTCTACTCGTTAAAATATTTTATTATGGCTGACCTCCAATTAAGAAACGCGCCTCGACCCTACGCTCCCCTTGCATGGCGTTCATTGCAGGCAACATCGGCTGCCGCACTCGAAGGACGGTTGGAATTCAAAAACACCCTTTCGCATCCACTGCGACGAAGCACTCCTCGCAGAACTTTCAAACGCCGCGCATTTTTCGGCCATCAGTGAATGGCGTATGGAGGCGAGTATAAAGAGAAATTGTGTCCTCAAACTGGCTTCTGACTGTGCTAGATGCATATTCATCCCGCATTTTTGTTAAACTAAGCGGTGGCCTTGTGTTACATTTCGCGAGGTTTCGTTTGGTTTTTTTGGGGTTTAACGCCCCAAAGAAACTGAGGCTATGAGGGACGCCGTAGTGATGGGCTCCGGAAATTTCGACCACCTGGGGATCTTTAACGTGCACTGACATCGCGCAGTACACGGGCCTTTAGAATTTCGCCTCCATCCAAATTCGGCCGCCGCGGCCGGGATCGATCCCGCGTCTTTCGGGTCAGCAGCCGAGCACCATAACCACTCAGCCACCGCGGCGGCGCAATTTCGCGAGGTGCAGTCTTCGATGCTCACTGGCACCAGCTGTCCAACTTTTTTCTAGTAGGCACAAGATTTCCCCCTCTCTAGTACTTGGTTCATAGGGGGCGAATTTATTGAAAAAGGGTCATTGGCCAACCTCTTCCCCCCCTCCCCTCAGGTCTCCTTTCAACGGATAATCCATCCCCATACATTGCAAGGCGAATATAAAGGGAGGCTAAAGTTAATTGCTATATCAAGTTACACTGATAAGCTTGCGTAGCGTGATAGCAAATTTGTAGGTGCTACCAAAAATAGCGCCCTGATGGAATAGAAAACTGCTCAAAAACAATAAAAGATCGATACACGTGGTGCCATCACTTGCGGATTCTTACAACCATGGTTGACCCCGATAGATTCTATGCGAACTGCATTTAATTAAACGCTTCCTCGTACAGCGCTTTTTTTATATCAGTGGGCTCGTGTTCCTGGAGAACCAACCGCATCTTATTGGCAGTTTGCCTGTAGATTTTTTTTTGTAGTTTTAAAGCGAGAGGCTGGAATGCGGATGGATGAGAACGTCTCGTGATGATACCCCTCGGAGTATTTTGACGAGCACTCGACGTCCCATGTCGACTCGACGCCTCAGTCAATCAAAGCACAGTAAGCATGAAAACGTGGAAGAACTTGAAGAGCCGAGCTCAAGTTGGCAGGCCACAAAAAAGGTTACAGTCGCGGCACCAACTAAGAATTTCCTGCAGTTCAGCACTGACTCGGGATTGCAGGGGGCAAAAATGATTATCAAGGAAGGTCAGTTTCGTTATTGTCAGGTAAAAGATACGCACAGCACATAGAATGAGATGAACATCATCGCACAAACAAGAAAGCAATAGAAAGCCCCGGAAAGCTGACCCAGGTACGGAGTAATAATCACTAACGAAGATACGTCAGCGGCTACATTTATTTACTTATTCAGGTTACCCCTAAATTCCCTCGCTTGGAAGTTATTCCGCAGTGGGTAGATACAATTTTTTTGTTTACACATTAGATTTTAAGGAATAGTAAAATCATCAATACACTTATTAGACACATCTATTTACAAAGGGAAGAAAAAAACAAATATAATCACAAAACACTTCCGTCAGAGGGAAAGAGTTCTATAAAAAATTTTCTACGAATTTTTATCTCTGTTTCTGTAACAGCGTCGAATAGAAAATTACTGCATTCAGTGAGAGTAGGAAGAATGAATGACTTGGCATATGACTAGCTGGCATAAACATTCTGTAGGCATTTAACATGAACATCATCAGCCTGAATAGGCCCACTGCAGGACAAAGGCCTCTCCCATGTCTTTCCAATTAGCCCTGTCCTTTGCCAGTTGTGGCCAACTTATCCCCGCATACTTCTTAATCTCATCCGCCCATCTAACTTTCTGCCGCCCGCTGCTATGCTTGCCTTATCTTGGACTCCACTCCGTTACCCTTAAGGACCAGCGGTTATCTTGCCTTCGCATTACATGCCCCGCCCAAGCCCACTTCTTCCTCTTGGTTTCGACTAGGTTGTCATTAACCCGCGTTTGTTCTCTCATCCGCTCGGCCCTCTTTAACTTTGCAAAAACTTTAACTTTCCATTTAACTTTGGAAGAATGATCATGACGTGGAAAGATGGCACGAGGTAGGAGAAAAATGCTCTCAGGTAGGAATAGATATTCATACATTTTATCAAAAGCGTTAAACGACCTAGTTTCTTGTGATGTGATAAGTATGTAATAGTCTTCCTTGGTTTCATGCATGCCCATCTGCAAATGCTTCTTCACCAACCGACTCTAATCTTTTCATCAACACCTGCTCAGACTTTGGCCTATCCCAACTTGTACATCGACCACACATGTCATGATTCATTCGTGATCCCCCTTAGACCTGATTTTAACGCCATCATCGCAGAATGTACCAACAGTGAAACATTTCCCTGGGCTGATTGATCACGATGTTTGTCATTATACCGTAACTTTTCCAAGTTTCGATTCACTAATCGCTTTAAAACCATTAGAAATTATAGCAAAGGCAACTTCACGGAAATCAACAAAGAGATGGTATCACGCGTTCATACTTACATTCCAACTTTTTATGCACGGTCAGAGCATGGAAATCGGAACAAAGAATAAAGTTGCATACCTAAGCAATCAATACACCTCTCACTAGCCGTGATGTTCGCAACCACAGGCCCCATGGTATGCCAGAAACCTCAATAGACTATCTAACAAAAAAACCACTTTTTCAAGCAGACAAAAGCCCTTCAAAACACGCAAGTTGCTTACCATACAAGACGTTTCCTCTTCCTACTCATCGGCTTTTAAGGCTGCTAACTTTTCGTTCTTCAACACTACCCTTCCGAACATGTTAAAAAGTAACCCCAAAATCTCATGGAACATAATGAAGTAACAAGAAGAGCAATTAATATCCCTAAAGTCAACATCATGTTAAAAGTGTAACGTAATCGTGACAACTGAAATAAAAATTATAAAAAAGAGACTGCAAGAAAGGACACAACAATACATATCTCATGAATAAACCCCCTAAACAAGGACGGTCACGTAAGTTAGAGCACAAAATTACAGTCGGCAAAGAGTGCCGTAATTTGCCAGCTAGAAAACATCAAGTACGAGAAGGAGAGGGGGGGGGGGGGGGGGGGCAGAGTGCCTCAGAAGTCATGAAGCGAGAAATAATTTTCCGCACATAACGATGGACTAAAATGGACTAAACCCTACAATCGCTGAGAGGTCAGGAAAGATAATCATGTCGCATTGCACAACGAAAGAACCTCCCGTAAAAAGGTTCTAACTATTCGTGGAAGCATAGCAAATAAAGACTTATGGCAGTTTCCGAAAATTTTAAGTGTTTGGTTCTGCCCTGACCTCTCATGGAATACTCATGTTACTCAACTTAAATCAAGTCTGTTTCATACAATAGGCTGCATTCATAAAGTACAACATCTAATACCCAAAACAGGCGCTGTACTATTCTCTAATATAAAGATTTAACTCAGCGAAAGGGTTAGGAGACTAGGGAGACACATTCACGACACTTAGAAGCGCAGTGCCTAACCCTTTCGCGCAGTTAAATCTTTATTTCATAAATGAACCAACTAGTCCGGCAAATCCTTTTGCAACTATTCTCTAGTTTACTCCAGAATAAGCTATGGGATCCTCACTTGGGGAATCACAGCAAACTCTAATTACTACAGAAAATATTGCTAAAGAAAATATTACGTATACTAGAAGACTACAAAGGAAATAAATAGTCTATGAGAACACAACCATTATTTGTCAAATATAATATGTTGAAGACTGACCAGGTATACTGCTTTAAATTACTGCAGTGGATCCATAGACACAGGTTATATATTCCCGCAGTGCATAGTTCAAGTTCATACAGCATTCTAAATCCAAAACGAAGAATGCCGCCAGTTGGAACAAACTGCGGAAGGCAAGCATTATCTTTTCAAATAATGAATACTTTGAGCAGAACAGATATGATGCAGATAGACGTTAATAAAGGTGCACAACTTTTTAAGAAATACTGTAAGAAGTTTCTTGTGAACAGCGGTATTAAATTCTCATTACTGTATGTATTCCGAAAAGTGTAACCTTTGTTCTATCTTACTCTCCTCTTATTATATCTCATCAGCTGTGATATGATCTATTGTATTCGCTTTGCGACGGCTGTCACGGTTCCGTCTACAGGGTAGAAAGTGCTAATGTGTAAAGCATGCATTGGTTTAATGCTGTATTAAGTATGCTCCCGATGTACCACACAATTACTGTTTTTTTTTGTATCGTCACTCTGTTGTATAGAAAATGGAATTGTCTCTAATTCCATGTGATTCTGACAGGAAATAGCCACCTTTTGTTTTCCCATTGTCTGATCCTAGGATGACTGCTTGACCGAACTTTGTAATGCTAGTTTTGTTTCATGTATAATGTGCAAGGGGGCCGTGGCCATTGTCAGGCGCTCCGTCGCCTTTAGCCTCGGCCCCCTCTTGGACTGTCTCTGAGGGAACTATAAAGAAACAATAAATATCTGCAAAATAAAGTAAGTTTCTATTGTTAGAAACACCTCACACGCAGAGCCATTCCGAGTATTCATCAACTAAGTATGACTAGGTATGGCGCTCTGCAGCAGATTTTTTATATTTCCAATAGTTTTCACTGCGTCTGTAGGTGCCTAATGGGAGTCTAAGAGACTCTAGTGGCGCACACGTCCATGACACACAGGGTATTCAGTTGACGTAGACCTTCAATGCAAAGGCAGAACGGAAAGCTCTTTGAACGGCAATGTGGGCATGCGAAACTGCGACACACTGCTCATTGAAGTGAACTATCACATCTATGCTGAGCTTGGCTGCGCGAAAAATATAGATTTTCTGCATTAGCTAGTGCTTCGAATTTAATATCTGAAATGCGGAAACCAGGAATGGTAGTAAACTGTAGAAAGCTGCAACCTATTCATTCTTTCGAATACATTGTTTATATACCTACATGAAGCATTGACTACTAAATTTCAGCCGAGTTGTTATTTAGAGAAGATACTGCTTTTATTTGTGCAATGTGTCTGTGTCATTCTCAAACGCTTTCGGAGGAGAATTCCACTGTAATGTGTAAATTTCTTTCTTTCGTCTTTACTGTACAATCCGTCTTCATTCTCCGCTGAAGCACTGAAACCTTTTTGGCGAATCACGCCAATCCAGCTGAGAGCGCAATACAGAGGCCCTCAAAAATTTCAATCCCATTTCTCACACGTACGTTTTGAGTAATACACATACGTTGAACCACCGCAAATAACATCCCGAAGCAATACCACCATCTCTACTCAGAGCAGATGAAATCCAGATTGAGGTACACGTTTGCCATAGCAAAGAAATGTGGTCGAACGAAAACGTCGAAATCAGCCAGTTTACAATCAGCAAGAGATCCAAGGACCAGATTTTCTCTCGTCCTGTTCAAGTTACTCAAGAGTTCGAAAAAAAAAAGCTAATTATGTACACAGAAGTCTCCTCTTTGACGAAACAATAGTGAAAGCTATTCTTATGAGGCTTGGTTCCGTTTTCTTCAAATCACGGTTTCTGACATTTTATTTTAAATGCATTTTCAAATTAATGGTTCTCCAGCACTACCAACAATAACTATTTTCTGATACTAGCTATTCACTGCTTGCGATATCACAATAGTTTATTCTTCTCTCCTATGTTATATTTTTTAAATTACTATCTTATGTAGTACATTTATTTGATATTGCCACATTTTCAGCCTTAAAATATAAACGACCTGCTTGTAACGGCGTTCTTTTCGGGAAAAATGTTAACAAGCCTTGTGTGTGGCGACGCCCGGTGCTTTGCAGTTGGCGCTGCAGTGAGCGCCGTAACATTTACTCGATCCATCCAGGTTCCGCATCTGCGCAGCCTTCTATCGTCGGTTCCGCCATCGCCATGGGCCTGTCTCGTCTTTCCGCCGAGCTGCGTCGAGTCTATACTCCGTTTCATACATCAGGTGCAACGCTGTCAAAGCTAGCGCTCTTTTTTGCGCAGTCGCATCCGTGACTGAAAATAGTGCGTTGCTTGTGGTGAGCGAAAAATAACAAATGCTTTGCCGACAGGCTTCGTGGATAATACATTTGTCATCAGCGTGACAAAAAAACGATGTTATTGCGAGCGAATCGGTCGAGATCTGTGATTTTGTATTTTGCGTTTGTCGTCTTTTTCCATTTCACGTTATCGCTGTCCCCGCTGGCCGCCGTGTTCACTCTTTCCGTCCGCCTGCCTTTAACTTTTGAGAAAATGGCGTTCAGCTCACCGGCTGCGGCCAGCTCTCCTGTACGCATTTTCCCGAAGGTTCGTGCACGCCAAGCAAGTAATTGCGAATGTGTTCTGCCGCACCACGATCCGTTTTCCGGACAAGTCTGTTCGGGAAGTACTGAGTGCTGCGAGCGAGGACACCGGAGTATCTCCCCGTAGCGTTGCAAAAACCAAGGCGGATCGTCTGTGCGGGCCTGTGGCGTCTCCGAAGAAAACACCTCGCAACGTTAAGAGTTCAAGCTCACGAATAGTTAAGAATGACAGCTTCACAGTCCATGCCATCCGTCTGAAAGTGCACAGTATGTACGCGAAGAGGGAAGTACACTGGGCACTGTGCTAAAGGCTGGCAATGAGGACGACGACCTGCCGAACTTCAAGAAAACCACATTGTGGAGGTTGATGAAGGACTTCGGATTCACATTTCATCAAAGAAAACGGAATCTTTCACTGATCGAGCGAAGTGACATCATTCCCTGGCGTCGCAGGTACCTGCGGGCGATCAGGGAAGGGCAGGTACGAGTCGTTCCTTGCTTATTTTCTTACGCAGCACGTTTAGACTGGCTTCGCATAGAGCTTGATGTTAGCTTTGCAACCTCGTATTCGGAACAGTGAGTGTTGCTTCAGGATAACACATTTAGAAGAAATCGTCTTAACCACGTTGCTGTTGCCGACCTTTTGCGTAGTGGTGATGTTTCACGACCAGCTTTGCGCTACGTTTCGGTGGGGAACGTGTCTGCATGGGTCAGATTAAATCGCTAAATCCCAATTGGTGCAGCAAGCAAGAACAGCAAAACTGCCAAAAATGTAGCACTGCAATGGGTAGTGTCATCTCGTCGTCACCGCTGGAACGAATGGACACCCACTGTACTACACTGCCAGTTGCTCCGGTGGTGCGAGTTACTGGCGCTACTGCTGCGAACGTTGGCAATTTTTGTTCGCAGTCGCCGCGAGTGAAGAGATTTCAAACGTTGCCGAATTAGTCAAGTACCCCATGCAAACATACAGTGAATATAAACTGGCTACCAAATGCCGCCTGGGCGTGAAATATAAGCCCGAACAAGGGAGCAATTAAGCTGAGATAATTTTTCTCGAGTGTCTTTGAGCGGCTGTTTGTGAGACAGGGGTCAGCAGTGCGTTTGTTGCAGTGCATTGCCTACTTTCATGCTGCAGCGTGTTTGTTTACTCGTGTACTCGGTTGTTTTGCATCTACAGGTGCATCGTCTACCTAGATGAAACCTGGGTCAACGCAGGGCACACAAAAGAATACGTCTGACAGGACAAGACTGTGAAGTCATCTCAGGATGCCTTCCTGAAAGGTTTAACAACGGGATTGGCTGCGCCTTCGGGCAAATGGGCCCATTTGATCCTTGTACA
This sequence comes from Amblyomma mixtum, assembly GCF_055824585.1. NCBI lineage: Eukaryota > Metazoa > Arthropoda > Arachnida > Ixodida > Ixodidae > Amblyomma > Amblyomma mixtum. The sequence goes on along the minus strand of NC_143021.1, from coordinate 151,734,538 downwards.
TGGTGGGAGCAGTGCAACAGGATTCGTGGAAGACACTGCTGACTTGTTCAGAGCAAAAAAGGGAAACCACGCTGACTACCACTCTGAGATGGATGGCAACTACTTTCCGAAGTGGTTCACCGACAAGTTTTTGCCAAACATTCCGGCCAATAGCATTGTCGTCATGGGCAATGCTCCATATCATAGCGTGGCTCTGGCAATCCTGGGTCTCGACCTAAAGAGCGCCTTTGATAATGTGAAACACTCGGCGATTCTGTCCCAAGTCTCTAAGCTCAACATGGGCGAAAGATCCTACAACTACATCAAGTACTTCCTCACGGACAGGACCGCCCAGCTACGAGCAGGCGACCTACAAACGCAAGAGAAGAAGCTCGGGAGCACCGGCACACCGCAGGGATCGGTCATTTCGCCGATGCTGTTCAACCTGGTAATGATCGGAGTGGCTGAGAAGCTCGCGGACATCGAAGACGTCAGGCACACCATCTACGCGGACGATATCACACTGTGGGTGACCGGCGGCAGTGACGCCCACATCGAGGGCGCTCTGCAAGCAGCCGTCGACGCGATAGAAGACCACCTGGAAGGCACCGGCTTGAGATGTTCGCCGAGCAAATCGGAGCTCCTCATACTCCCACCTACCAACAATGGCAGATGCAAGACCAGACAACGCGAATGCGAAAAAATCAGAATCGTAACCAAATCCGGCAACGTGATCCCCGAGGTCAGCAAAATCAGGATCCTAGGCATGGTCATCGAAAAGCATGGAAGAAACGGCGAAACCATCGCCCGTCTCACGGCAAAAGCGGCCAACGCTATGCGACTCCTCAAAAGAGTCACTTCCCGGAAGGCTGGCATGAGAGAGGAGAGCCTAATCAGGCTCGTCCAATCCTTCATCATCAGCCACGTCGCGTACGTTGCAGCCTACCATAGATGGCTGCAACACGAACGCAACAAAATTAATGTAATCATCAGGAGAGCGTACAAGGCGGCGCTGGGCCTGTTCGGGTCCACGAGCACGACCCGCCTCTTACAACTCGGGATCCACAACACGCTCGAAGAAATAGCCGAAGCGCAACGGACCTCTCAACTGGAGCGGCTGTCCACGACCAAAGCCGGGAGGAAGATACTGGACGACCTGGGAATAGGACACTCGAACGACGCGCAGACGAAGCTCCCCGTCCCCGAAGAGGTCCGACGCCAGATCAGAATCGACCCCATACCCAAGAACATGAACCCCGAGTATAACAAGGAAAGAAGAGCGGCGAGGGCCAAGGCTCTCATCGACCTGCACGCCAACGATGAGCACGCGCGGTACGTGGACGCGGCCGAATACCAACGGAACGCCTTCGCAGCGGTCGTCATAGAGGCGTCGACCGGCGCCACGAGGACGGCAGCGAGCGTGAGAGGCGCCGGAGCGGAACAAGCGGAGGAGGTGGCCATCGCCCTGGCCATCGCCGACGCAGACTGCAACACGGTGCTGAGTGACTCGAGACAGGCGGTGCGAAACTTCGCAAAAGGCCAAGTCTGCAGGGAGGCCGAGCGCGTACTACGATCGACTAAACTGCAAGACAGAAGAGTAAGAATCAAGTGGTTTCCGGCGCACGCGGGCGACGCGTCGGAACGCAGTGCGAACCACAATGAGACGGCACATGCAGCGGCGCGAGCGCTAACCAACCGCGCCCCGGCAACACACCGTCCGACGTGGTTCGGAGCCAAGGACCGCATGACCGACTACAGCGAAATCACGAAGGCCTACCGCCTGGCTCGCAGGACTCTCCCACCCCCGCACCCGAGGCTGAGTCGAGCGGAGGCGGTACTACTGAGACAGCTCCAGACCGGATCGCTACCGAGCCCGAGACTGATGCATCGCATGTACCCCGAGACCTACCCGACCGATACGTGTAGAGTCTGCCGGAGGGAGCCGGCAGATCACACGCACATCTTGTGGGACTGCATCAAAAATCCAAAGGAAGCAAGATCAGGAACAATCCCGCCGCGGCTGGAGGCAGCCGCGAAGAGCAACGACCATGAGCAACAGCTATGGGCCGTCCAGCAGGTCCTCGGGGCGCTCGAAAGGCAGGGATCCAGCGAGCCGGCAACGGCGAGCGGAGACCCGCGCCGAGTAACGGCAGCCTCGTAGACGACGTAGGCCCTCGTCGGGGCGCGCGAGCGTCCAACTGCAGGCAGAAATAAAGTTTACTCCAATCCAATCCAATCTTGAAAAAGCACCACTGGCTGTTTCCAGAATAAACCATTTCTCGCAAATACAGCGGGGTCAGTATTCTTTATTTTCCTGTCTCATTTATTGTTTGCTCTTTCGAAATATTTTTACTTAGCGTTGTACAACTTTTTCTGCATTCTTACTTGACGCTCCCACAGCTTGGAACACTTTTTACCTGGCTGCATGAAAATCCTGCCTGAGCAGCTTCTGCTCTTCTAGAAGAGCAGGGAAATCGAGCCAAGCTGACTTGCCTCTGTATTGCCTTCATATACATTTGTGCGTGACAACAAATCTAATTCTTGAGGCAGTACTATTTTCGCTCACTGTGTGAATCAACACTATGTTCTGAATTTAACACTTAACACGGGAAAACAGGCCATATCGAGGTGGTGTGTACAAGAATAATTTGACACTAAAGTTGCATACCACTTGTTAATCGGGCCACGGCGGAGCGCTCACCACTGTGCTAATTAATTAAGCCCGACGAATGAACGTCATCTTTCGCACAAATCTCTCGCTTGCATCTAAAAAGTATAGTCGCAATGCTGCAGAATCGGCAAGAACACCGCTACTGGTGACCAAAAGCCGGTGTGAGCTCACATTAACGCGGTATGCATCAAATGAACAGATGCATGCAGTTCAGTTCAGAACACGCCATAATATTCAAGCGATTCTGAACAAAACGAGTTTTCTCATTCAAGTCACGCGAAATTCAACTTGCGATGAAAAAAAAATGTGCGAAAAAGAAAGTTTCACCATCCGGGATTTGAACCCGCGCACCCCCACTGCCTGTCGACTCTCCGGAGGCAGCGACGCGTTAGACCACACGGCCACAAAACAGTTTTTTTTTTGTCAACATGGTATTTATTACAGTGATGTAATGTTCTATGTACATGAACTATATACAAGCCATTATGAAAACAGTGTGAAACAATACATATTAAAAAGATCATGCACTAGAAAAGGGACAATGCAGAGCACATCACTAATAGTGAGTGTCACTCCGGTTCGTACTCAGTCTGCGCATACACGCCTCTTAGATGAACAACCATTCGACTGAAGTGATCCTTTGTAGACACAACAGGTTCACAGTGTCTGTCCATCATGCGGGTTTTCCAGAGGCTGTGCAGTCCAATCAGAAAGAACATGTCCAAGGGTTCATCAACAAATGGCAGCGCAGTAAGATAGCGAACAGAATGTGGAGTCAGATGAATTCTTTTTTTAAATGTGCGTTGCAGGATATCCCAGAAGAGTACTGCATCTTTGCAACTGATGAAACAATGCATCTTTGCAACTGATGAAACAATGCTCAATTGTTTCTGGTTCATCAAAGGCGGCAATTAACGGTAGACACAAAAATGCTCTTTTTGTTCTAACGGGGAACGTACCGGTGTGTAACTTAAACAAAAAGGTCTTTGTACACGGCGAGACTGGCATCTTACGTACTCTTTTGAGTACCTCATGCCCCGGTAAACCAAAATACAGAGAGCGGTACATGGCCGGAAGGAAGAGCATACTAATCAAATCCTTATACAACTTTTTCCTCGACACTAAAAAAAGGAACTCAGGAGAAAAACGAACAAATAGGAAACGGACAGCCAAATACACCTCTTCCATTATGCCCCAGAAACACGGACGGTCACAAACATTGGAAGACACAATGAGGTTGGGTAAAACATGAACTAAATTTGTTTGCAGGAATGAACGTACTATTGGGTGTGTAGTGTCACGGAAAAACATGAAACGGGACACTATCTGTCGGACATACAGGTGAACTAGACCAAGGCCGCCAGCGCTTAATGGCCGAAAAAGGTTATCACGCCTCATGGATTCAAGACGAATCCCACAGAAAAGTAGCAAAAACCCTGTGAAAACGCTGGATAGGAAGTCTTGCGCAATGAATAATTTGCAGTACATAATATATTTTAGTGGCGAGAAACAGATTACAGGCGGTCGCCCTGCCAAAAATTGAGAGGCCATGAAGGACAAACGTTTGAGCATAGCGCTGAAGATGAGACACGCGGTCTTTCCAATAATGTGCGCTATGCTTATAGGCACTCAAAGGGAGGCCAAGGTACTTTGGTGGCCTGAATGTCCATGTTATACCAGCATATTCAGCAGGTGTCGAACCCCAGCTACCAAACCAAAGACCGCAACTCTCAGAGCGATTAATCCGACTTTCTGACACCGAACCAAATTCCTCCGTTAAACGAATAACCTCATCGATGCTTAGCTTATCAGTACAAAAAAAACGCAGGTCATCTGCATAAGCCAATACCTTCAGTTCCTGGCCCATTATTCGGAAACCATTGACAGCTCTACTGTTTATAACACTTATGCAAAGTGGCTCCAAGTATAATGCGAACAGGAGCGGAGGCAGTGGGCACCCTTGTTTCACCGAAGACTCAATTGGGACTGTTTGCGAGAGACAGCCATTAACAATCAAGCGCGTGGTACAGGATTTGTAACAAAGGCGTATGCCAGTAGAAAGTATTGAACCGAGATTGAGGTGATTTAAAAGTGCGAAAAGAAATGAATGGCACACTCGATCAAATGCCTTTGCCAGGTCAATTTGCCGCATTGCTAATTGTTCTTGAGCGTCACTGCAATACTGCAACACCGCACGCGCTACATGTAGGTTAGATTGTATTGATCGTCCCCGCAAGCGACATGTTTGATGAGGCCCAATCAACGTAGACATTGCAAGCTGCAGCCGGTTTGGTTTGACAGTACTTTAGCAAAAATCTTATAATCTACATTAGAAAGCGCGATTGGTCTGTAACCATCTACAAATCGAAGTTTTTCCTTATCCTCGGTTTTTTTTTATTATAAAGACAATATGACTTTTCGTAAATGACTGAGGCAGAAATTCAACATCAATACTTGTCTCAAAAATTTGGAGCAGGACAGGGGCTAGAACGGATTTAAATGCCTTGTAAAATTCTCCTGAGAGGCATTCAGGCCCCGGGGTTTTCGAAAGTGGCAATTGATCAATTGCATCTTGCAATTCACCCAAGCTTAAAGAGCCACTTATTGCCTTGCACTCATCCTCATTGAGGGGGTTAATAATGGACACCAATCACGCTATATTATCATCATCAGCAGTGCTAGACGTGGCAGCAAACAGAGAGCTATAGTGGTTTTCAAACTCGGTAACTATGACATCTGTACTTGTGACCAGGGCACCACCACAGTAGAGCTCAGAAATGCGCTTGGCAGCCACATGACGACACTCATCTAGCAAGGCCTGTCTAATAGGCTCCTCAGAGTGCAGAGCACGGTTGCTGCGGGATCGTACACGGGCCGCACGATAGCGTTCAGCATCAAACTTCTGAAGGTTGCACTTAACAGCACCAATTTCCTCTGTGTACAAGCCAGGAGCCTCACATTCAAGCGCATGCAGATTATAAAGACTCTGAAATAACCGTTTCTCCTCACCGTGCTTAAGATAAGACTTCACGGAGCCAATCTCAATAGCTATGCTACGAACTTCTAGCTTAAACATCTCCCAAGCTGCAAATAATGGGACATCCATGACCAAGCAAGATTCCAAAGCTGTCATCACTCGCTGCTGAAAATTCTCATCATTTAGAAGCTCGGAATTAAGCTTCCACAGTTCCCATTGCGGCTGAAATTTGGGACGGGCGCATTCTCCAATCCGCGCAATAACCATAGCATGATCTGAGAAAGAAACAGGCTTGACATCACATGAAATGTGCCGTTTAAGGAGATCTGCGGAAACGTAAATGCGATCAAGGCGTGAATGTGAGGCTCCTCTGATGTATGTGAAGGCGGATGACAATCCAGCATCAATTAAACCTGCGTTTTCGGTAATAGACAATAATATACCAGAGCTCTTATCAGCGTTTTGGTTAGGACCTGTGCGATCGCGTGGGTCGCACACACATTTGAAGTCACCCATGAAAACGACATAACGATCACATCCTAGGAGAGTTGCAATTGCATGAAAAAAAACTGCTCGTTGCACCGGATTGTTTGAAGCATACACATTGATAACCCTCCACGACTCGCCATGCAATCGAAAGTCACAACATATCAGACGCCCTTCTATGTCAACCTGGTACTTCAGAAATAGTCAGAAATAGGTAGACTCTTCTTTAAGAAAAGAAAGCAACCTGCCGAAAGACCCACTGAGTGCGACACAAAGACGCTGTAATCTGTTAGACAAGGTCGCAGGGCTATCTCTGTATCCACTTCACTTTCTATCTTAGCTTCTTGAATAGCGACAATGTCTAGCCGATTGCCCCAAAGCAATCGGCGTAACTGTACCTGTTTCTGCCTTGAGCGGAGTCCACATATGTTGAGTGTTGCGACAGTCAACTGCTGGTTAGACGCCATGGTGGCTAACTTGAGCTTCAATCAGGCATCCACGATGTCAGGGGGCATCACTCCGGAAGGTGAGACCTCCCTAGAGTTGACGCCCTTTCTGCTTGATCTGGAGCGCCGAGGAGGTTCCTTATTCTTTGACTTTCGACGGCGGGACTTGTGCTTGGCGGGGACACTGTCCTCCTCAGAGGAGGCCGAACTCGGAGACACACCGCGCTTCGAGGCCACACTTAAAATTTGCTCATCGGCATCACAGTTGCCGTCGGGGAGTGAAGTGCCAGGTTGGCACTCTTTTACCTGTGTGGCACATCCGGCAGGAGCCTCAGAAGATGTAGCAGTGCAGGCACTCGGCGCCGGAGCCACACCGTCGTCCTTGTCTTCCTCTGGCCCACGCACAGCACAGGCACGTGCGCCAAGAGTGCCATCACTGACACTGCATATAGCTGGAACCTGCTCCGCCAGGCATAGACGCTCATCATCTGCAGACAGCTGCTCCATCTGTGAAGGCTGGGTAGACTCATGCTGCACAGCAGGAACGGGGCCAGACAGCGGGTCAGTAGTCGCTGAGTCAATGGGCGCAACGGCTGGCGTGCCACCAGCAGCATCCAAAACTTCTGTTGCGTCCATCAAGTGCTCTGCAATGCGTCGTCCATGGCACGGGTGTCACCGCGTAGCTTATCAGCATACGACACTACGCACTCCGCTGTAGTATGGCCGAAACGCCGGCAATCATCACACCGAGGAGTGCGGCAATGACGGCGTAAATGGCCAACCTTGTGGCAACGGAGACACAGTGTGGGCCTTCCTGGCACTAAAACCAGATATTGTACACCGCAAATTGTCAAAATATGAGGCACGTCGTTGACAGTGACGCCATCAGCAAGAGTCAAGGCAACGTCTCGATTCAAGGTGCGCATGCCCTCCACTTCTGGAACCCTCCAGTGCTCCACTGTGATGGACGTAATCGTTCCGCAAGCGCGAAGGGCGTCCCGAATTTAAAAATCTTCTAGATGTTCTGGGAGCCAAAGTATCTTGAGCTTTACTGTCTTCGGTTCCGAGTAAATCACTAGACAACGGCGATTTTAAGGCGGAAGCCTTTAATGTCTCATCATTGTAAGCAGCAGTTATCGACAGAAAATGTCACGCTTTTCAATTGGTGGAAACGGTCGTGACGTCACAGTGCGCGAATTTCAAACGGGGCCAATTGTACTTTGGCTAGTAACCATGCAACCAATTGAAGGGATCGTATAGTGATGCTTCAAGTAAGTGGGACTGAGCTTAGTTAATTGCTTAATTACCCAATTAGCCTAATTAGCTTTACTAGTCAGGCCATATAAATAAATAAAACCGATTAAGAAATTGGTCGAGCTCAGGAATCGAACCCCGGTCTTCGGCGTGAGAGACGAGCATGCTATCCACTCCGCCATGCCAGCTTCTTTTTTTTTTCTTTATTGCCTTAAAAGGCGACTCCGCCGTGCCAGCTCGACGGTTTGGAATGAACAAAGGCGCGTCTAGTGAATACGGTGCCATCACTCACTCTCATCCTCCTCCATTCCCTTCCCACGAGGTTTAGGTGTCCACCGACAAATGAGAGACAGATACATTTCCTTTCCTCAAAAACCAATTTACTGACGAGCTAGGCGTAGATCCGAATGGACGATGGAGTTCTATGGACTCCTTGGCAGCGTTGCAAGACGCTGTCGCGTTCCACTCTTAGGGGCATCAGTGACCACACTTTAGGTCAAAAAAGTGCCCCTCTGAATTTTGAGAGACATTTACTGCGTAATTTCCTTTCCTCAAATACAATTTTCATTTTCTTCATTACGGCTCCTCTTTATCTATCTTCTTTCACTCCCACTTCCTCCCTTCCTCTACGGTGCGGTTCAGGTGTCCACCGAGATGACAGAGAATTACTGCGCCATTTCCTTTCCTCAAAAAGCGTTGCGTTCAAAGGGCAAGACTGCGCGCTGAACGGGTGGTGTTCCGTGGACTCCCTGGCAGCGCTACAACGCGCTGTCGCGTTCCACTCCTAAAGGTGAAGATTAAGCGTCATTAATTAGCAGTTAATTAGTATTCAGGCATTAATCAGTAATTAACCATTAATTAGTGATTTGTCATCACTTAGTAATTAGTACTCAATTATATGTGACGCCACCGGTGCCACAGAAACAGCGAAGGTGGTGCGGAAAACGCTTCCGCCTCTACCCACTTTAGACAGTCAAAGTGGCCCCTGAATTTTTTCACTGCTAACTCCTGAGTGCTCACGAGCTTAGCTTTCGCTAACGCTGTCTTGCATGTTATCATCCATACGTGAGACATCTGAAACTGTCCGATAGAGCTGATGTCACAGAGGTCAATGACACCCCGTAAGGCATCTCTAAAGTCCTGGGCACGATAGGGACGGCCCGCGAGGTCCGCGTGCAGAAATACGGAGTTAAAAACCAGCTTACCAGCAGGCAGACGGGGAAGAACAGTACGGTAAGTAATACTGGCAGCAGAAGCCGCAACAGTACCTAGGCCTAGGGCCGATTTATCCATTTCTGCGGAGAGCATCAAAAACGCGACCGTTCGGAACGCCGTCTTCGTCTTTCTCCACACGGCCACAAAACAGCGCGGAGTGATACACCTCTCTTTATTTTTTTCTGCGGACTACTTCCGTAGCCTTCACAGCGTTGCACATGATGTATTAAACTGAGTATAAGTACGACGCCGCCATGACGACCAGCCGTAGAGAAAAGAGCACACATGCCGTTCTTTAAGCTTCGCGCAAACGTAATGGCCGCTGATGAAGGCTTACAATGACAAGGCATCAAATTCGAAATGCCTGCGTTGTTGAACCGTGGTGGGCCCTTTCTCTCATGGCGCGCAAAAAGAAAGTGTCGACTTAGTTGGCTATTAATATCCTTTTTCGTGTAACATGTGCTAAGCGAAATAACGTAAACAACGTTGAAAATGAGCTTCTTGTTCGAACTTGACGCCGTCTTCATTACAACACGTCATTAGAAACATTTACGTTAGCATCAATCATCCAGCTCGCGACTTGCTGTGAACTTCCGTTTTACCCTGAAGAAAGTAGCGGATTTCCCCACGGGGCAGATAATAAAAACTGCCGGTTTCTTTTTTTTAATGAATATGACATTGTCCTGAATATGTTTTTGAACTCTGCCGCGGCATCTACCACCTGACCGTGTATATTAAAAGTTTGTCACTGAAATTCAGTTATAATCTACCTAATTAAGATGAATTTCTTAATGGCTGACATCCTCCGTAGCCTAAACTTTGTCCCTGAAATGAATTTCTGTCTATTTCGAGCTACTAACTTTCACAAATGTTTGTGAGTGCCCGCTGAAGCACCGTGTATAGAACCTCGCTCTTCAAGGGCGCTGCTGGTTTGTCACCTTACGCACGAAGGTAGCTCTATTAAAATTCTTAAATCGGTTACTGTAATGACTCATTTGTCTTCGGCAAAAGATGGACTGGCTTCCATTGTGTTCGGCCTGAAGAAAAAGGAGATCAAGGGAGTGCTCAGAGTTAAGGAATAATGGCCGTCAAACATGGAGTGGTTGTATCAACCGCTTGAATATACAACGTTGCAAAATTTGCAATTTATGTATGCATATAATAGATATCGCTTCCGCTTATCGCCAGCGCTGGGCCCGAGCACATTTCGTGTAGGCTACTTTTACCGTGGTCGCGGGATTACATATGGGCCTCAGCACCCGCATTTCAATGAAGGGGTAGTCAAAAAACACCTTTGTGCTGTGCAATATCAGCAACGTTTAATAACAACAGCTCGACAAAACTAATCTGAAGCCGTCCAGTATGGCGTTCTCGGGTTGTCACTATGGCGTTGTAGCTCATGTCGCCTTGTGGTAGAGGGCCTCGCATTCAGGAGGTGGTGGTGGTGAAAACTTTTATTTTGGGAAAAAGAGTTTGTGAGCCACAGAGTGGCCCCGCTACATGGTCGGCGTCCCTAGTCCGGGACACCGCACGACGAGGCCCCGTCTCTCGCCCGTTTCACCAGAGCCCTTTGGGACTCAAGCGAGGAGCAGTTGAGGAGGGCAGTCTCCCATGCCTCTCTGGAAGGGGTAGGGGAAGGGGGGAGGCGGGGATTTTGAGTACATGCCCACACCATGTGGAAGATATCACAGGTCTCCCCACAGTGTGGGCATCGCCCATCCGTGTTAGGATCGTAATGTTTTATTATTGCAGGACAGAGTAGAGTACCTGTCTGCAGGCGCCTTAAAGTTCGCTCCTCCGTCTTACTCAGCCCTTTTGCAGGGGCCGGGAAAAGGCGGTGGTTGTCGCTATAATGTGTTAATATTTCCCTGAATCGCAGCAGCGGCTGGTTAGTCTCCGAGCCAGAAGAGCTGGGATGAGGAGCCCGGTGATTAAGCGCTCGGGCAGCCGCGTCAGCGGCCTCATTACCTCGTAAGCCCTGGTGGCCAGGAGCCCAAATGATTCGTTTGGGTGTTGGATCAGTGGCAGTCCGTCGTAGAATACAAGCAGCTAAGGGGGAGATCTCCCCTGCCAAGTAATGTCGCCTTGCGGTACAGCGCATCGCGTTCAGTAAGTACTGGGTTTGAAACCGAAAACTTTCCTAACAGGTAGAAAATTTCCCCCGACCAGATTCTTGGCTTTTCTGAGGTGAAATTCTTGTGAGAAGGGTGGTGGAGAAGACAGTTGCTTTGACAGACCAGTGATTCGTTCCACAACAACTTCAATGCGTCTCATGCGGCAAAGCCCACGTGTGAACGTTCGATTACAAGCGCTGGCCTGGTATCACAACTGTCAGGGTGTTTGCAGCTCTCCAGAAAACGAGGCTCGTCAGGATGCGAAGTCGTTCGAAACTGATGTCGGTCGGCGAGGAAAGCAGCGGGGTTTACGGACCTAGTCGAAAGTGTACACCCATTGAGAAAGCCTCTTTACGGCAAATGCGACTTTCCAGGTGAAATTATGGATGTTGCCGCCATAAAGCATGCGACGCAGTCAGCCAACTGATCGTATTAAATATGGGTTGCGTATCTCATTCCCATGGCTTAGTACCTATTCAATGAAGTATTCTCTTTCAAGACATTCATTTTTGCTGATATGTGGCGACCGACTTTACTCTCCACATTCCACGTTACCATTGAAGGATAGGGCCTTGAAACGCACCACTAATTACTGGTCGTCCGTAAGGGAAACATAGTGGATTCTAAGGGAAGGGAAGCGTAGAGGGGTTGGTAAAATATAACGTGCGTGGATGAGATTGAGATGGCAGCTGCGTAAAGGAACGTTTAGAGTAACATGTACAGAGAGTGAATGGTAATGCGGGTGGACATCTGGCGGACCACTGCAAGAAAAGCAGGAAGTGCTATTGCGAGTATGACTGCGGATCGGAGTGCGACTTCGAGTGCGAGTCTCTGTTCGGGGAGTCCGAAATTAAGGCCAAGTGAGGGACCAACGGGACCAACGCCAGAGGCATGTTATCGAAGCCTGGCTCATATCCAGGGGAGGTTACTGGTGTCTACGGAAACCATCGATTGCCTTATCGAAGAAAGAAATTGAGTTTATGGATGGTAGCATTGGCTAGACCCGCCTATTGCTTGTGCGTTTCCCTTTGTTGGTAGTCTTGTTTTCTCGTATTGTTTTTCTCACTTCATTATCACTGCTGTTGCTACGTTTATATTTATTCTGTTTTTGCTGGGATCTCGTCGGATGTTTTTGTTGTTTTCCTTTTCCCGTTTGACTCTGCGTTTGCTAGGCTTAAAGACTTCCATGTGTCAGCATTTTGATACGATATGATACCTTGTTGTGTTGTTTTCATGAGTGATCCGTTTTTTTTAGTAGCTGTACAGGACTTCCGGCGTTTTTCGGGCTGTATATTGTTCATGCCCTCTCCAATAATCATATGAGTAGTTTTAATGCTCGTTAGACAATCTTATGCCGGTTCATTATCTACTTGGACATGTGATGGCCTAGCTGTATTTAAAGCTTTCCCGTTTTCAATAAAATTTCTGTCTTTAGTTCATCACCAGTACTGTTGTTTGTGTCCTCCCTTCTGTCCGTGCTTTTTGCGTTGCGTATACTTTTACGAGGTGGTGACGAAGCGCGGCTACGGCCGCTTATCTGTTCCTTCAGCCAGCGTCCGCTTCGGAGGACGCGGTTGTTGCTGCGACGCGCGTCTTTTCTTTCCTTTTGCTCTTTCCTCTGATCTTTTAACTCTCATCTATCTGCACGTGGCAGCGGTGGTGGCTCGGCTGGAGCCAGTTGGCAGGCCCGTGCACTTTCCATTTCATTCTTCTCTCAATCGCAACAACAACGTATATGTTTACTTAAGGTTAGGAAGGTGTCGGGGAAAGCATGGCCAATGCTGGCAGAGCAATGGAATAATTGCAGTGATATTATAGAGCCCTTTCTCCTGCCGTGGGTGTAGTGTAGCTGATGTTGATGATGATGACGGCAGTTTTCTCTGCGCTACATGCGTCGAAGATGTAAAAAAAGACAACCTAGATCCAATTGGATACGCATTCCCATAGTGTGACGAGCGGAGTGACCTTTTAAGAAACATTTGCTGTTCAATATTTAGCCGACCCTTGAATCATGAGAAGGGGGAGCGCAGGGCAGCGACCAATAGGGAGGAGAAGGAGTTAGCGAGTTTTACTCATTGAGTGTAGAAGACGCCCTTATATTACAGAGGAAATATGGGCAGGGAACACCTCAGCTGAAATTAAAAATGAATGTGTAAGAGCAACAAATTTAGCGCAAGAAACTAAAATATAAGTGAGGTTTTTGCAGTGTCCAAGACAATATCATGAGAAGAAAAGTGCCACCGCATGCGTCTGGGAGCGACGTCGAATTGCGAGCTCAAGTCCACAGGAATATCGTATATGCGTTAAGGCAACACGGTTATAATTAAAGGTTATTGGGAGCTTCTTTTTTTTTCTTTCCAGCGAAATCAGCTCGGCTGAATATGATGGACACGACTTACTGAGTCTAATGCTCATGATAGCCCAAAAGATTACAGAGCGGGGGCTCATGAGGGCAGTGCCCTGCTATGATTTTGCGAACACCGAAAGCGCGAAGGAATCCTCGAAAGCCATGTCTCCGGTGGAAACTAAGCAAAATACATTTTACGAGCGGATAAAGCCAATGTCAATCAACAGGGAAAATTATTATACCGTGTCTCTTCTGGAGTGAGTGACATACACACCATCATACAATCCCGAAACGGCAGAGGCGAGAATATGCGGAACGAAATCCTTCCGCATCAATGATTTAACAGGCGTAAGTGTCAAATATTCTGACAATCACTTTGAGAACAAAAGATTACCCAGTGTCAGTGAACTGTTCACAACGTTATTACGACAAAAACTCTGCTACTGCAGAAACGGAAGCAATGAATGTCAGCCATATCACCTCGAGGAGGCTACGTGTTTCCTGCTGCAGACTTGAATAAAAATTATCGGCTTCCTGTGAAAAAACTGCCTTGGAAATAAGGCACACCCTGCATTTAAATAGAGGCTGCAGAGTGGTTCCTGCCACAGCAGCAGGAACCTTCGAGGGCCGCATCGTTACTTCTCGTACCAGGCCTTTGAGTCCTTACTTAGCCCATTCTGAAAAGATGCTTCCAGCAGTGGCTCTTGTCTGCCTTTGCTTAAGCACATCGCTACCAAATGCACTCTCAACTGCGGTCACCACCTCCGCTGGTAAGAAGTGACTTTTATGTATTAAGATAAGATGCTGAACGTACACCACAGCAGTTTTGGACGAGCATATTTTGATGTTTAGGACGGGCGACATTGGGTGCAGCTTTTGTTTTTGTCCATTTTGTGCCAGAACAAGGAGTGTGAACTCTGTATTGTTCGCGAAAAGCAGGACTGTTCTTGAAATTGTTTTCCACTGAACATTGGACGACGCAGGTGGTGCTGAAATTTCCCCGTAGCGCGATGTAAAAAAGATGCATGTAAAATTATCACAGTGCAGAGTTATTTAGCTTTTTTGAAAAAGCAAGAGAGGGAGTCATATTGTATTGACCATATAATAGTTCATGAAACAGTTGAATCTACTGCTTGAAAGCTGCCTACTTGATTTCGGACTATCATTAGAGCATATCCTACTTTAGCCACCCAAGGCTGCCTACCGGGTAAAAACAGTTTGGTGGTAATCTTCAAAAACGCGACGTCATAAAAGCATTTAATGGGGGTATGTCCCTTTTGATACACACTTATCAAGCCAGCTGAGTTGCGGATGTCACTGTGAAAGCGTGTGCTCTGTGGAGCTCATAGACGAACAAACCCATGAGTGAGAAAAGCGGCGGTTTGTATTCACCGCATAAAGAAGCACTAAAAAACACTATACCAAAGAGCCAGTCTTCAATTTTGTATCAGATCTACGATCTTCAGTGAAATTTAAATTTAGAAAGAATTGGGAAAGCGTAAAAATTATTGCTTCTAATATTGCTTCCTCTGCCAGTTTTAGGGTCTTGCAAAACAGTCAAGATTCCTGACGTGAACCACCTGGCGAAGGTAAGCTTATTTTGTAAGCGCGGTTTGTATCACTAAAAGAATGCAGATCTCTTTTTTTTCTTCAGCTTCACTCTGGATACACAGTCTTATCTGTATTTCTGCGCATCATCAAGAGCTACTGTTGCTGTAGATCTAGATGATGATGTACATTATAGGTGTGCTTAGCTACGCCTTATAGTCCAGGTAGATTTCATAGAACAAATTTACAGTAAAGCTTTCCTGAAGACTGCGGCTCTTTACTCGTATGCATTTCGCAAGAGGCTCCCGTACAATGATTTCATGTTGCCTCTAGGAGTGCGTATGAGAACAATTCTTCAGTCGTTGTTGATGCATTTCTTTGTGAATATGCATCGCCAGTGCGCGGTTGCAAGCGGACCCCCCTGATTGTCGTAATGCTCCCGCTGCATGTGCTCGCATAAACGACTTGGAAAAAACATTTTTAGGGAAAACGATGATCGAAAGCCAAAGACCGCTCGCGCGAAGAAGCTGATACAAGCTAGGTCGTACGTATTTGTTCCAAAACAATAACTGAAATTAACGGGACAGGGAGCCTCCCGTAACCTTCTTTTGTTCGGCATGTATTTTTGCTACGCAACAGAGCGTATGAAAAGAAACAGAAACAATCTTGAAATAAGCTTTACCAGTAGTTAGTCTCTTGAAAGAAAACAGCAAACTACCGCAGACTGAACATCGACACCATCTGCCAAATTTGGCATTCATGACAATGGCAGTTTCCAAGAAATCTGAGCTAAATTCTCACCTACTGCAGAGCTCAGTAACGCACGCTGTTCATTTAACACAGGGAACCCTTTGCAATCAGCGAATCATACTTTATTCTTATTTTCAAAGGCTTATAATTGCGAGTTCCAAGCAGTGAGTGCGACAGTGCGGCCTTGTCCGAGGACCAAAGACATTACTTGCCTCCTATCACCAATTCGGCTGCCTATGCCCATTAATAGTGTCCGTTACCGCTATTGGAGCTATGAATATTCGTAACTGAGGGGGCAAAATTTTATTTTATTGGACCTAATAAAGGAACGCAAATACAACTTTGCTTCATTTTTTGTTCGTGTATTTTTGAAAGCTAGAGCCTGTAGTTCAACTTCCAGTTCAGAGCTTAGTGCAAGATATCATTCTTTTGAACTTTTACCTTTAGTTGTACAAGCGCAGATACATTTTCCGCAAATTCGCAATTTCGGATTTCGCAAAAACGCGACATTTGGAACTGAATTTATATCTCTTACTGAGCACTGTATTGTCGTCGTTAAAAACGGGATGGGTGATTCGCATATAGCACGTTCATATATTTACATGGCCCTTTTTTTTCTCCTTCTGCCAGTGTTTTCAACAAAACTGCACCACCTGCAATCCTTCTGCGGTAAGGGTCTTCGATATCTGTTCTACGGTATCATTATGTTATCACGTTGAACTCTACGGAAAGCTTAAAGGGGCTGCGAAACGCTGCTTGGGGGGGGGGGGGGGGGGGAAGGGATATCGGCTATATTTCAGGTGGCTTCTTTATGTCACATAGATGGTGACTAAAAAAGAATTACAGGATTCGATGAACAGGAACGGGAGTTATTCAATGGAGAAATTTCAAAATACAAGCAAACAAAACGTTGCCCTCAACTCGATTTTGGCGGGGCTTCCCACTTCTATTTCGCTCTCCCTATGACGACACCTGGCGCAACCAATCAAAACAGCCTGCCAGAGCACGTCGCGGAAGTTTGCACTCCATGGTTGCCTGCTCTCTGTAACTCGTTCTTGCTGAGTCTGGCAGCGTCGTTTCCATGCCAGAGCCCCTGGTGGAGTATTTTTATTTTACTTGCTTTGCAGGGCTTTTACCTAAGACGAACAAGTTGTTTTTGTTGATCTAATATAAAACACCGACAGGTGACAAAATTTGTGTCTATTTATTGACATAATTTGCAGTATATTTACTGTTTGTTCAATCATCAAGATCGCGCCAGGTGATGTCATATCCGCTGCTAAAACCCGCCACTGTGTGCGGACACCATCAGAGCCATGAGTTTGCTTTTGGGAGGACATTAAAATATTAAAAAACGGGATATACGCTGTATTACCGGGGCTAATCGCACCATTGTAACTCACTGTGTGCGATCAACAGGGAAAAAAGTCAACTAAGATTGTGTTTCTATGCCCCTTTAAGATGTTCTAAGAAATAAGTGTTAAAATAGTGTCAAGAATATGTTAGTCGCTAAACGTTTATTGTATTTTAGAAATCTATTCTGTTGTTGCTTGCAGACCCCTCTCAAGAAAGTAAATTTCTGATGATATGTCTTTTTTTTCATGAACTGCTAGGCCGCCATTGACTCGGTTAAGCCTGCTGTGACGGTAAGTATGGTGCAGATTATGCGCTTAATTATTCTTGCGCATTATCTCTGATTGGTAAAAATAATATAAACCATTTGTAAACTATACAGTATTAAGTGTTCTGGAAGGTGCAGTCGTTGGTATGATACTGATGTAATATTCGGTTTCATCATGGGATCGCTGAACACCCCACCAGAACAGAACGTTTCTGAGCAGAATGCACTAGACCCTACATCACTAGACAAGAAAACAACCCGGACATTCTCCCCTAAGATGGGTCACAAAAAAAGTTTTGTGCACTGAAAAATGAGGAGGCTATCAATGTTCACCTTATTTTCTTCGAAGTGTAAACAAAGCACCTGCGCATTTTAGTTTCTTGCTGGAGACTTTTGAGGCTTTGATATAAGCCCTGCAGCCCAGAATATTCTGGACATTAGAGCATTGTCAGGAGCGAATAAACACCATGACTGTTTAGATGAGCCGCAGGAAAATCGATAGATTTTTTTGGTATCTGAAAGGTCCCTAAATGCATTACTTTCATGCCACATATTCACGAAATGGAACGATTTGCAGTGCGTGTATGAAGCCCTGAAGGAACTCAACAAACCGGTCGACGCGGTGATTGCATACGCTGACGTCATCTATGCGCTCGTCAACGCGACGCAGACTTCCAACTGCCATGCCTGTGCGTACTTTTCTTTATTCAGTGTTCGGAAAGGGCGAAACGACCATTTTTTTCATTCACACGAGAGGTTCCTATAGGTCTATGGGCTGTGCTGTTATAGCTCTATATTACTTGGGCGTCAGCATACAGGAATACCTCCTGATGTATAAAAGGAAACGACGAATTCGCTATACAAGCCTCTAGAATCATTCATTTTTAGAAGTGAATAGTTACCCCGCAATACGAAAACTTTCTGAGCCGATTCTCGAACATGAGAGGGCAGCGTATGTTCATATAGGTGGAGCGAACTTTTTGTAATAAATATAGACGGTTACTAATCAATGTTGGTAATATGGCTGTGGGTTGAATGGGACAAGGCTAAGCAATCAAGACATAAGTGAACCGGGGCGAAAGAAAAGAAGCCCGAAGGCGAAACGAAGAAGGGACAGGAAAGAGCGCTGAACTGGCAACTAAATGTTATATTGCAAAACTCGCACATTATGTGGGAAAGCAGTGCAAAGGTAATCAGATGCGGTCAACGTCACATAGCGCAAAGAGCCAGAGAAGCCATGGCTCTTTACACCATGTGACGTTGACTGCATCTGATTAACTTTGGCACTGCTTTCCCACATAATGTGCGAGTTTCGCAATATAACATTTAGTTGCCAGTTCAGCGCTCTTTCCTGTCCCTTCTTCGTTTCGCCTTCGGGCTTCTTCCGCGCTGTTTCACTTATGTCACAGGGAACCAACTAGCCCAGCAAAAATTTCAGCTTCGAAGCGAGTAAATATGAAACCTGAAGCATTCGCCCGCTGCAAGTGCTCCATGAAATGCTGGCCAAAGTTATGGATGTGCTCTGAGTCTGTCAGAACCGTATCGACTGTAACAAGACTACTCTTAGGGACTAAAATATTTGTTCACGAAATACCCGTTGATGCCATCAAAGGCTAAAGGCAGCTAGTTTTGCCTAGTAGCAGCCACCCAAAAGCGCTCGAAAGAATTTATCAATACTCGAACTGCAGCCACTGCCCTAATTTTCGAATGCAGATTTGTGGCACGCGCATTACTTTTTATAGTTTCGCATGGTGTGGGCGCCAAGAAAATATTTCTGCTAGTTGTGTAATGAGAAATTAGAATTAAAAGATGAATACGATTGTATATAAAGGTTGTCGCCTGTGATACTTACCATTTATCTCCGGAGAAAACGAAAGTGTACGGCGGAATATGCTGTGGAAAGCCGTAAAATTCTAGCGTTTAGGTAGTAACAAAGTTGATGCCGAATGCAAACGAAGCGTTGGTGACGCAGGGGACGATGAAATCGGGCATGAGGGCTAAGAAGCTCTCTAGAAAAACGCGACTGGAGCAGCGTGAAGGCACAGCTAATAGAAGTGAAATAAAACAGCATCAGGTTGTTTATGGGGTTGAACGTCTTAAAGTGGCTCAGACTGAAGGCGGCGCCGTAGACGAGAGGTCCGGGTAATTTCGACCACCTGGCGTTCTTTAACGCGCGCTGACATCGTAGGCTACGCGGGTCTCCAGCATTTCGCGTCCATCGGAATGAGACCGCCGAGGCCACTATCAAACCCCGAGTCTTTCAATCGAGCAATCTTCAGCAATCGAGCGGCATGACCACTAAGCCATAGCGGCGGCTTAAAAGGGGTATTCTCAAGCTGTGACGTCAAGTCTTCGTGGTGATGGTGGTGATGAACAAAAATTGTTGCGCAGTGGCTACTGACTTCAAGAACGCTGTTGACTGCACAAAGCAGGGAACCGTGAGGCTGGCATTGTGCAAGAACGGAGACTTCACCATTTCTCTGCCTAGCCACCTTCTGGGCAAGGTAAGACAAACAACAATACTTCACAAACCGGCAGAACTGTAGCCCGCATCATATCCAAAATAACTTGCTCCTTTTCGGTATCATAGAGAAAACTTTATGAATTTAAAAAGGTCTCGGGACACTAATAGGATCGGTACAAAGGTATCCTTACTTTGATACGCGTCTCCTGTTTGCTACTATTCTAAGCTAAATCTAAAATGTCAACCTAAAATATAAAGCAATAAAATTCTCAAATTCAGCGAATTTAAGATGACATCGGCAGTGCTCAAAACAATTTTGATTTGCCCCTAATATGATGTACCAGAGACTCCGGATTTGAAAAGCAAATGCTGACTTAGAACGCACTTTAGTACGATGAAGAGAAAGCGTTAGTATATTAAAACGAACCTTTTAAGCTGATAATGAAGGCTAGAAAGATTTTGAGCTTGATATCGCCACAAGTCTTTTTGAACGAAAAAAGGTCTTAGTGCCCTCAATGTGCGATCACATAATATATATTTGGACGTGAATCACGTAATCTCATACAAGTATAAAAAATGCACATTTAATATCCTCCTTTGAGTCCATGAAGCGGACCGCGAGCGACTTATTGAAACCTCTCCAAAGAAAGGATTTCGCAAGTTGCATGCTGTGCATTCAGCATTGCGCTGTGGAGATTCTCTTGCACTGTAGGTACTGGTAAGCATGCCTCAATACTATGTAAAGTTTCTAAGTTATAAAAGTAACATTTTTTTTGCGGTTCCGATTTGTCCTTACGTCTCATGTTGTTTCTGCGCAGTGTACCGCCAACTTCAGTGACGACTGCGAAAAGTCAAGTGTGAGTTTCGTCAACTGCGAACTAACGAAAGCGCTTTTATTTTATTGCTGTTTCC
Source organism: Amblyomma mixtum (assembly GCF_055824585.1). Taxonomy (NCBI): domain Eukaryota; kingdom Metazoa; phylum Arthropoda; class Arachnida; order Ixodida; family Ixodidae; genus Amblyomma; species Amblyomma mixtum. The sequence goes on along the minus strand of NC_143021.1, from coordinate 151,713,754 downwards.
CGAATTTGATAAACCATTTCAATGAATTTTGTGCATCTTCTGCTAATCAGCGTATTTGGTCGATGTGAATTTCAGAAATGTGGAAAATTGAAATCCGCCACATACAGTTGAGAAATCACCAGAACTCGTTCCAGGACATCGGTGTTATGTGCTTAAATTAATTTAGGCGACATCCTTTCTAAGGATCACGCATCGGGACGTGTATACTTGCTCAATAATCCTTTTTTGATGTCATTCGCGCTCACATAAAAGAAGTAATATTTCAAACACGGCTAACTGTATTACTTGCTACTTCATTTTTGTTCTTCATTGGTGAATGGAATCCTGTTACAGACTGCTAGCCCCGTCAACAGATGGTCATAATTTCACAATCCAGAATTTGGCCGCAGATTAGTATCGACCAAGAGCTTTGTTAGCACTAAATTTTTTAATGCTTTGTATAAATTTCGCATAGGAGCGGGGAAATTTGTGTTAAGGTCATCCTCTTTTTTTATTATCCGTATTTCAGACCTGCTTGGTGTCGCCCCTGGTGAAATTCGTTCTGGTAAGTTTAAAAGTTCTCAAAGAAGTGTGGCCCAGGTGGCTTTATTCTTGTAAACGAGTGATTCCATTCAATTTTGCACTCGTTTTTTCACTGAGGGCGACATTTAATCGATATTATTCTAAACACAGTTAATACTTGAAGAAAAAGGAAGGGTTTAATGGGGATAATACTTCAGTGGACTTCGCTTAACTGTGCAACTTGATGGAAATACAACGGAGATGTCAAAATCTGAGCATGAAGGCCAGTTATCAAGGAAGGATTAGTCGACAACGGATAAAATTTGCTACTGGAGTCAATCAAAATTGAGCCAACATAATGTAGACCAATGCATTATTAGCATAGTGGTTGATATATCATCCTTTATCACGATTTTTTTGTAAATGGGGATACTCAGTCGGAATATTTGTAGCTAACAAAAATGAAAAACAACAACATTTAGAGCTGTTGATTACGTTGCAAGGCACTCAGCCTGAAGGAAAGCTTCAATTTAAGGTGAAGAATTACTTTTGCAAAAGTTTATTTTTTGCCCACTTTCCTGTCTTCCGCAGTGCCTCGTGAGAAACGCTCTGCCTGGCGCATCCCAGAAAAAGGTCACCGCTCTGGTGTGTGACCTCGTCCAGCGCACTAACATCACCGGACAATCGGGCGCCAGCATTGCGGCCTCGCTCAAGAACATCAACAATGCGCTGTGTAAGTTGTGTATGTGGTGAGCCACCGAATGGTTGTGGGTGATGAGCTTTCCTTCAATTGGTCATAGACACTGGAACTTGGATTCTATTCACCGTCTTCCGAAATCGAAATTCCAACAGTTTGAACGAAGCAGAATAATTATTGCAATTTTCAGTTATGTTTGCAATTATGATCTGCGTGGGCATTTACGTACAGCTATAATATTCCTTATTAACACAACAAAATGCATTTAGAGGTGCGAGGGTAAAAGTGGATTTTTAACTATTGGGCTAACCTTCGTGTGCGGAGGTTAGCCGAAAGGCAGAAGGGAGCAGACGGACCGGGCAAAAAACGCGCTCATCTGCTCAAGATTTCAGATATGAAGCGCGGGCAAGACTTTGATGACATCTTCCCCACTAAAGCAGCGAACTGAGGCGTTTTTACTGCGGTGGCGGAGTAGCGCCCTTCCGCAGCTGCCCATTTCTGCATGCTTTTAAATGTTAGGGCGTCAAAATGAACCGGGTACGATGGCCGCAGAGCTCCGATGCTTTTCTGAACCACAGGAAGTTGTTGCAAAATGCGCTCTGTTGCTTTAATGTTGACACATGATTGTAAATCGGTCGTCGGATTGTTGCTCATAGAGGCATTTTGTAGCTACCCTTTGCAGCCTTTGACAGACCATTTTAGACGCACATTCTGTTTCAGCACGGAGAAAAATCTAAAGAATTGTGTGTGTATATTTTCAAACTCCTATTTCGGCAAAATAATATGAATGGCTCAAAAGTTTGACGCACTCACCCATGATGCATATGTCCACACTCATGGAGATGCAGCCTTATTGGGCCGCCGCGGTGGCTCAGCGGTTATGGTGCTCGGCTGCTGTCCCGAAAGACGCGGGTTCGATCCCGGCCGCGGCGGCTAGAATTTCTTTGGAGGAGAAATTCTAGAGGCCCGTGTACTGTGCGATGTCAGTGCACGTTAAAGAACCCCAGGTGGTCGGAATTTCCGGAGCCCTCCACTACGGCGTCTCTCATAGCCTTAGTCGCTTTGGGACGTTAAACCCCACAAACCAAACCAACCAAGCAGCCTTATTGTTAAAAAAAATTACTTTTAAGTTCAATTTTTCGTTAGAGTTGTCATCTGGAGGAGTTTCAGCAATGAAAAATCACCCAGAGTGTCGTTTCGTTAAACACTCCACCACGTGAGAAAAGAAAATATTATAGCACGAGGCCATACTTTATATAGGCGCAGGGTACTAATTCCAGGTGCCCATTTTTATTGCTATATTATAAGAAAGGTATTGTGTATTTTGGACACGTATTGACCCTACCATTCCCTCGAATAGGGATCTGAAAAGTGGCCGGCATCTCTGCCATAGTGAATACACCTAAAGTTTGTGGTTTATGGGGGTTTTTATGTCCAAAAGCGACTCAGGCCATGAGACACGCTGTAGTGAAGGGCTTCGGAAATTTCGACCACTTAGGATTCCTTGACGCGCACCCATATCGCACAGTACACGGGTATCAAGGATTACTCCTCCATCCTAATAAAAATACTGAAATATATTTCGGAAAAAAGTGAAATTTCGCGTGAGAAATTTAAGACCCTGTGCCGGAAGTTCTCAATAGAAGATGTTGTGCCATATAGCCTGCCATTAAAATGAGTACTATTTGAGAATTCACGTTCGAGAATGTGAGAAAAGTGCGCTAAAAGTGGCTTGTCAATTAGTTCTTGCTTTAAGCCTCATAATAAAGTTAGCTTGTAACCGTGGTCAGTTCACCACAAGCGTGTTTATCACAGAACTAGAACATTTTGTTGAAACATCGGTAATGATACGAAAAGAGTAAATCTTCTTAGTAGTTCCAAAGCTCGGAAATTCTTGCGTAATAGATTGCAGTGTTGTGGTGTTCAACGCACACAAATTGTGCCTCAGAGCTGATAAGAAGATATGAATTTGGTTAGCAGAAAGGATATCAGAAACTACAAAAGAAGGTAAACATACGAGCCTAAAAAGTATAGCCCACCTTTTTTTCTACAGCATTTCTAGAGCGAACATGCAGCCGTATTTTCCTTCCAGTGTTATTTTCGACTCTGAGTTTCAAAGCTGCGTCAACTTCAGAATGATGGATATTCGAAATACTTGCTTTATATTACACATTAGTTGAAGTGAGGAACGCAGTCTGGGTCATCGCGAACAATCTGAGCCCACTTGAGAGGGATATCAGTGATCATAAGTCTGGTTTGATTGTCCGGAAAATATATTCGTTAGAGAAGTTTCTTTTTTCTCCTCACATATAAAGCGTGGTGGTAAAATTGCAGTTCTGCCTCTTAAGCCCCTTTTTCTCTTTATAATTGCAGGCTGTTGAACTGGCTATCCGCATTTGCTGAAGCCGCATTGAAGAAAGGCCAGCCTTTTTTACATCACCCAATAAATGCATCTTTGAAAATATCATCCTTGGGTTCTGTGCTCCGTTGGTCGTCTGCAATGTCTGTCATGACCAGCCATATTAAGGCTGTGGGTATAGCACTGAAAAGTAGCGAAAAGTGTACTTTGTTTACGTGTAAATATCATTGTCACCTCGACAGGTGGAGTTAAGGGAGCTAAGTCCGCACTTTTGTTGAGTGAAACAAGACAATTTTTTTTTTGGGGGGGGGGGGGGATCACATAGTAAATACACTAGGAAGTGACGCACAGAAATATTTGAGCAATAAGGAATGCTTGGGGGGCTGACTGCTCTCGCATGGTGCCAATAAACCGCAAGAAGAAGTGAGCCAAAGACGACTACAAGGGGAGGGAAACACAAGCGCGTCCGTGTTGCACACTCGTGCTGGGTCTGTGTCCTTCGTCTTGTTGTGGTCCACTGGTTCGAATATCTTAGTATCGCTACCCGCAAATTCACAAACGCGCCTCTTCCCAACGCTCCACTTGCACTGCGTTCATTGCAAGCAACATGCGCGGCTCCACTCTAAAGATGGTTCGGTTCCAAAAACACCTTTCGCATTTACTCCGACGACGCGCTCCTCGCAGAACTTTCAAATGCCGCGCACTTCTCGGGGAGGCGTGAATGGTGCATGGAGGCGAGTATAAAGAGAAAAGGTGTCCTCAAAATGGCTTCTGACTTTGTTACCTCTTTCTCTCTTTCCTCTTTCACTCCTACCTTCGTCCCTTCCCTTACGGCGCGGTTCAGGTGTCCGCCGAGATATGCGAGACAGATACTGCGCCCTTTCTTACTTTTTATTTATTTCATACTGCAGATCATCTTACAGATCCAAGCAGAGCAAATGCATATTAGATAACACAGATACATAGGCAACAAGTAAAATAAAAAGAAAAACTAAAAAAAATCATGCAGGATGACTATGCGCTTACATTTTATTGTGTCAGAGAATTCCACTCACTGATGGTACGCGGGGAAATGAAAATTTAAAAGTGTCAGTTCTAGCAAAGTACGGGGTAAGTGAACACGGATGATGGTGACGCGTGATGCGTGTAGCTAAAAACGATAAATAGGGTGCAGGATCAAGCGCCAGTTTCTTATTTATGAGCAAGGAAAGAAATTCTCGTCAAATATTTTTTCTTCTTACCTCAAGAGGTTGGATACGGTTAGATTTCATTAGCTCAGACGGAGAATCAAAAGGTGAAAATTTATAATAAATAAATCTTATGGATTTTCTTTGGATTCTTTCAATTTTCTTAATATTCGTATCAATATTGGTATTTCCTTTCCTCAATATTCAATTTACCAAGTTTTACTGTGTTACATGCATATTCATCCCACATTTTTGTTAAACGAACCGGTGGCCTCGTTGTTGACTTCGCGAGGTGCAGCCTTCGATACCAGTGGCGCCAGCAGTCCAGCCATTTTGTATTTAGTTTGCACAAGATTTCCCCCTCCCTAGCGTTCGCTTCATATGGCGCAAATTGCTTAAAAAGGGGCCATTGGCCAACCTCAATCCTCTCTCCATAGGCCCCATTTCAACGGATAATCTAATCCGAACAGCACAAGGCGCATTTAAAGGGGCGCCAAAGTGACATGCTCTGTCAAGTTACACTGATAAGCTAGCGTTGTGTGATAGCAAATGTGTAGTTGCTACCAAAAACAAAGCCCTGATCGTATAGAAAACTACGCAAAAAACAATAAAAGAGTGGGACAAGTGGCGCCATCACTTGCGGATTCTTGCAACTGTGGCTGATCATGGTCGGTTCTACTCCGGCTGCATTTCATTAATCGCTTCCACGTACAGCGCTTTTTCGATATCAATGGGCTGGTGCTCTTGGAGACCCGACCGCATCTTATTGGAAGTAAGCTTGTGAATTTTTTTTTTTAAGTTTTATTGCGAGCGGTTGGAATGCGGATGGATGAGAACGTCTCGTGATGATACCCCTCGGAGATTTTTGACGAGCACTCCATGTCCCGTGGATATAGTACTCCGCCTCAGTCACGACACAGTAAACATGAAAACGTTGAAGAACTTGAATAGCCGAGCTTAAAGGAGTAGAGTCACCACATTTTTGTGTTGTACCTCTGGGTTGTAAATAATGCGTAGCGATTCAGTGAGCATGAAACACGATGTTAGAAGCATGAACTCGCATTATATAATTAATAATCGTATTATTTGTACCTAGCAGTTTCGGTTTCGGTTCGTAGTTGCCAGGTTTCGCCAGGCTCTTGCATGACGTCAAAAACCAGACAATGGGCGCATTTGTTTTTCATTCCCGGACTGTCCGGGACTACTTGCGGACTCGAGTCCGGTATTTGTTTTTCTCGGGCAGCCAGAAAGCTCCGCCTACCTGCCTGCATCGCCAGAGCAACGCGTTCGTTTTTAGCCTATGGCAGTCCGCGGGCTGCTTGGGGCTGCTGAGAAGGCAGCAGATGATAGCTGCGCGCCGCGCTGGCAGCCATATTCATCGTGGTGGAGCAGCGCAAAGGACGGGACACAAGAAACAAGGAAGGACGTACACAGGCCTTTGTACGTCCTTCCTTGTTTCTTGTGTCCCGTCCTTTGCGCTGCTCCACCACGATGCAACAGCACCAACTAGCCCAGCAACTTGCTCTTCTGAGCCATATTCAGTTAGACTCCGCGTGCATTTTGAGTGTTTTTCGTGTTCCTGGAGGTCGATATCATGCGTTAAACCCTCACATCAGCTCCGTAGCTGCTCTCTGAGCCATCGCAATACTTTTTGTTCTCTCATCTTCGTTTATTTTCTTGAAATCCACCGCACACGGACGCGCGTTCGAAGCTGCGAGCGCGTATTGTTTGCTCGTGTCGTCAAGAGGTTCTCGTTCGCTTGTTTTGCGACTTGCTGTCTGTACGCTTACCTGAAAGCATCGCAGGTGAACCACTCGTATACTGGAACAGCTATAGAGCTTGTTGTCAACATTTTTGCGAAGGCTTTCGTCTATCTGCCGATCCGCAACGAGTTGGGCTACTTTGTGCGAGCTTCGCTGCAAGCAGTAGCGGCGAGCATACCTCCGAAGCTGAGTTCTGTAATGCACCTACGCTAAGCTGACAGTACAGTCTTTAAACCGACTCAGTATCATGATCGAGCGCACGGCGTTGCTTCGGCGTCGTGGTGGCCGTGGCTTGCGTCGTCTGCTAGCAGATGACAGCGTCCTTGTACGGTAACCGAGGGGGAGCCCGGCTCTGGCGCCGAGTTCGAAAGCAGCCTATTGCAAGTAGGTCATGTGACCATGAGGCTGTTTCCTGTCAGAGCGGAAGCCGAGATCTGTCAGCAAGTAGTCCGGGACTGGAAAAACAAATGCGGCCAATGCGTTGTCACATGGGTCCGGAAAGCTGTGACGTCGTTGTAGGCATGTCGTCTGCTTGACACGCACGTGGTGCGCGTAAATATGGAGAGCCGGGCGGAGGGCAAGTCGCAATGCCGAATAGGTCCGAGTCGGACGCTGAAGAAGAGTTTTATTTCGGCGAAGACACCGATTATGAGGAATCGCGGGATGACGCAGACGAGGAAGAAGACGCCGCGGTTCGAACCCCGACAATCACTTCATTTTTGATCCGCTGGCCAGCGATTCCGAAGAGGAGGCAGGCGTCAGGCGCGACGCAGCTCAGATTGTGCCAACGAAGGCCGAGCGTTTAGGCAACGTCAACTGGTAAAGGCGCGTTCACACAAGGCCGACGATCGGTCGATTTCAGTCTGGCGATGATCGGAGGCAGCGATTTTCGTGCCGTCGGAACGTTTGTCACACTGCGCAGACGCCGACCGAGCGTCGATCGCCGCCCGACGAGCGCATCGCCGTCGCGTCGCCGAGATAGCAGCCGTCGGCCGACCCGTGTGTCACACTCTGCCGACAACAGCGCCGACCTCACGCCGACGTTGTCCTATCCCGACAGCTCGACGCGGCTGCTTCGTGCGCGCTGCTCGTCTGCTAGCTCTGTTGCTGAAGGCGTCGTGGAAATCGAACTTATCTTCTATTATGGGACGAGTTCGCACTAAAGCGATGTGAAGAGTAGGCCTTTTATTATAGCACAGTCGACTTCCAAAGCGCCGTCAACTGCGGCTTCGAAGCGAAACCACCTAGGCCTAGCGACGACTAGGGCAGCCTGGGACCAGCGCGCAGTTCAGGCGCGTTCACAGTAGGCCGACGGGAACCCGATGCCGACGCGACAGCGACGCCGACGGTCGCGTCGGCCAACCTGGTCGTTCCCCGACTAGCCAGTAACACTGCACCGACGACGACGACGACGCCCCAGCGACCAAGGGTCGTCCTAGTGTGACAACGCCGCCGAGCAAAGATGCCGACGAGACCCGTCGGCCGCCGTGTCTTGGGCAGATCGGTGGCCGAGCGAAAACATTCGCCGACCAAAAGCAAGTAGCGAGCTCAGAGCGCGAAGTGCAATCATTATTTAGACAAACAATGCACGCGCAGCAACGATCATCAAGCCATATGGCCACTTGGCCGACGCGCCGCACCGATCGTCGCTTGCGAACTGCCGCCCCACTGCAAGCAGGGACACACGGAGCGGTGAGCATCGCTGCGCTGCTCTACCCAAGCTCCGTCCACTACCGGTGTCACACTTCGCCGCCGTGCAGCAGTGCCTGAGCGCTGCTTGGGATGGTGTACAAATCTCATAAGAAAAGAGAAGATCGCCTTGTTATCAGAAAGACTGCTCGAGCAGCGACAAAGCATGCCTGCTTATGTTTCGAGCTTTCGGCAACGGCATCGCTCGCGGGCGCTCCGGGCGACGAGCTCTTCTGCTGCCTGGTTGCCGTGGTCGTCGCTAGGCCTATAGCCTCTTTCGCATCGAAGCCGCACCGGCCAGCGCTTCGGAAGTCGCCTGCGCTATAATAAAAGGCCTACTCTATACATCGCTTTACTGTCAACCGCATCATCTCACAATAAATAATAGTATGGTCACTTTCTGCGACTCCTTCAGCAGCGAAGCGAGCGGGCGCCAGGCGAGCCGGACCCCAACGTCAGGCCAGCGGCAGCTGCGAGGCGGTTGTGGCAAGAAGTTTGCCCGTATCACAGTCGTTACCTTTGCCAGCAGCTCAGTATTGGTCAGCGATCCTCAAAGATGACACATTTTTCACATTTCTTATCCTAGGGTTTATTATTTACGTCAAGAACACACCTTAGCTCGTTTTTAAGACGCCGGCAGACGGGATCCAGGCTGGCCGGCCGGCCGGCATGCTCGGCGTACTTCACGTTCGCACAAGAAAATACATAACATCCATGGTACCAGAGAATGCTTCCTAGATTAGAGCACCGGCAATATGCCTGTGCAAAAGTGGATCTTTCGGCAACGCCGGGCGTAAAGCCCCGTCGCACTCGCGCGTGTGCAGAAAAAAAAGAAACTCGTGAGCACTCGTAACCAAGGTTGCTAGGCCGCGAAACCGCAAAACTTGGTCCCGTACGTCACAAAACTGTGCAATGACGTAGGAAATACTTGCTTGTGTTTTCTTCTCTGTCCCTACGTCACACTGATGCACTAGCGATGGCTCAGACTTCAAGAGTGAGCATTTTCACAAACTTTAAAATGAGATTAAAATATGTTCTAGACCTCCCTTAAATTTAATACTTCGCTCCTACGGTCCTCACATACAAAGGAAACGTACGGCAGTCTTTTGTACAACCTTGGAATTTGATGCCTCTACCCCTTAAGTTGGCAGGCCACAAATAATGTCACCGTCGCTGCACGAACTCAGAATATGCTGCATTTCAACGCTGACTCGTGTTGGCAGGGAGCAAAAATGATTATCGAGGAAGGACGCTTTCGTTATTGTCTAGTGACCGATATGCACAGCGCACAGAATGAGGTGAACATCAACGCAGAAAAAAGAAAGCAATAGGAAGCCCCGGAACATTGAACCAGATAGAGAAGAATAATCACCAGCGAATATACATCAGCAGCTACGTTTATTTATTTATTTAGGTTCCGCGAAATTCCCTCGCTGGGAATATCCCGTAGCGGATGGATACAAATTTTTTGTTTACATGTTAGATTTAAAGTAAAAGCAAAATCATCAATTGTCGTGTCCGGTCGCTGTGTTGAATGCAGCGAAAGACGCACACGGTACTTTAAGACTTCGTTTATTTAAAGCCGATGAGGGTGCGACCAGCGTCGACCGAGGCAGGAGCCGAACTGGCCGCCCGAAGAAAGGAGGGAGCGGAGAAGCGTCCACGGGAGGGAGTGGCTTCCCAAAACAGGAGGAGGGTGCGGGGGCGCACCATGGGGGGGCATCTGGCGACAGCGTGCGACGAGGGGCAAGTGGTCGTTAGGAGGAGGATGCGAGTGGTCGTTAGGAGGAGGATGCGGGGGCGCACACACACAAAAGCAATAAGGGGACACAACACTTCCTTCCCCCTTAGAAAGTTGCCTGGTATCGTGCAGGGGGTCGGCGCTCACGCGTGGAGGCGCGCTGGCTTTCTGCGCTCGGGGGAGAAACACTTGTAGGCTGGCTGTTGTTCGCTGTGTCTCCTAGGTCTGTCCTGGGCGAAGTCTCTTCTTCCAGGAAGAGGTGCCAGGCTATGTGGGAAGATGGTGCACGTGTTCTCTCCGCTGGCGGACAGCTCTCAGACGGCGTCGTAAATCTACGCAGCTGGTTGAGATGTCGGCGTGCTACTGTGCCATGTATGTTGACGAGCCAAGAGCGCAGGCCTATGCGTCTGACAATTGTAGCTTTGACGAGCCAAGAGCGCAGGCCTATGCGTCTGACAATTGTAGCTTCCTCCCAGCGTGGCTTTTTCAGAAACTGTCGGGCGAGGACGCGCTGCCCCTCATTAAGCGTGCCGCAGCGCGGAATTGCTTTTTCTTCCCGGAACGTCTCTGCCTTTGGCTCGGGGAGGATGGCTGTGAGCTGGGTTCGCATTTCACGCTCGAACATCATTTTCGAGGGGGTCTCGCCTGTTGTGCTCTGAACCGTCGTGTGCTGCTTGAAGAGAAAGCGCGCAAGGCGGCGCTGCAGCGAGCCTGTCTGATCTCTTTCAAGGGCGCGTTTTAGCTCGGCTACGTAGCGCTCGGCTTGTCCGTTTGTCGCTGGGTGGTAGGGGGCCGATGTAACTGATGCGATCCCGTTGTCGCGATAAAACTTGAGGATCTCCGCAGACACAAACGGTGTTCCGTTGTCCGACACTACCTTGCGCGGCAGGCCGAACGTTGCAAATAGTGATCGGAGGTTGTCAATGACTGCTGCCGAAGTCGTCTGTCCCATTTGCCTTATCTCAAGCCACTTTGTGTAGGCATCTACGACCACAAGGAAAGTGCAGCCCTCAATTGGTCCTGCAAAATCAATGTGCAGTGTGTGCCATGGTGTGTCTGGCTTTTCCCATTCTGGGACAGGAGCTTTCGGCGGGGCGCTCCGGCTGCTCTGGCAAGGCTTGCATTCTCGCACCACTGTTTCGATGTCGTTGTCAATGCCAGGCCACCACATGTAGCTTCTGGCACACTTTTTCATTGCAACGATGCCCCGATGTCCGGCGTGGATGAGAGACATAGCTTGTGCGCGTAGTTCTCTCGGCATCACAACTCGGGACCCAAATATGATGCAGCCGCGATGGGTGCTCAACTCTGTAGCTCGCCTGCGGTAAGCGTCGAAGTTGTCCCCTTTGAGTTTATGCACGTTGCCTTGTTGAACAGCTGTGTAAACTAGCCGGAGAGCTGCGCACTTCTGCGTAGATGCTGCAACTGTGCCTGCTGTAAGCGGAGGTTCTGGCAGTGCTTCGAACATCAGAACGTCTCCTGGTGGAAATGGTTCGTCAACAGTTGCGTCTAGTGGCAGACGGCTTAGCGCATCGGCGTTTTGATGTTTACTCCCATTGCGGTAGACCAGAGCGTAGTCGTACGCTGAGAGTTTGATGCACCAACGTGTCATTCGCGGAGACAAAGTTGGTGGCATAGGCCTTTGTGGTCCCAGAATGCCCAATAGCGGTCGGTGATCGGTTATAAAGGTCACCTTCCGGCCGGCAATGTACTGGTGAAAATGTGTCGCCGCGTAGACGATGGCTAGCCCTTCTTTGTCAAGTTGCGCGTAGTTGCGTTCTGCTTGCGACAACGTACGTGAGGCGAAGGCGATGGGAGCTTCCCTTCCTTGCTCGTCAGTTTGCGATAGAACCGCGCCGACTCCGTACGGTGATGCGTCGCAAGCCAAAAGCAGAGGCTTCCTTTCGTCGTAGTGGCGGAGGACTGTACATCTTCGAATCAGGTCTTTCAGGGCATCGAATGACTGCTGATGGCGTGGCGACCATGTCCATGTCACATCTTTCCGAAGGAGTTGGTATAAGTCGTTGGCCACGGTAGCTCTTTGTTCCAAGAACCGGTCGTAGAACGTCAAGAGTCCGAGAAAAGCCTGTAGCTCCTGCTTGTTTGTTGGAGCTCGTGCTTCTGTGATCGCTCGCACTTTGTCCTCGGTAGGGTGAATGCCTTCCGCATCAATTCGGTGTCCCAGAAATTGCACCTCTGGCACCGCAAAACAGCACTTCGATTTGCTTATGCACAAATTAGCGTTTGCTAGCCTTTCGAGAACGAGCTCTAGGCGCACTGCATGCTCTTCAGTGGAAGTGCCACTGATGATGACATCGTCCAGGTAGACACAAACTCCTGGGATGCCCTGAAGCACTGTCTCCATGAATTTCTGAAATATGGCCGGGGCTGCAGCTACGCCAAAAGGCAGTCGCTTGACTTTGTACAAGCCTTTCAGTGTGTTAATTGCCAATAATTCAGCAGTTGACTCGCTCACCTTCAGCTGCTGATACGCCTGGGTGAGGTCCAATGTGCTGAAGACTCTTGCGCCACGTAGTACACTGAATACTTCTTCAGGTGTCGGTAGCGGGTAAGAGGACGCTTTAGTCGCAAGATTGACGGTGCTCCGGTAGTCTCCGCAGAGGCGTATGGTTCCGTTCTTCTTGCGAACTACGACAAGTGGTGTGGCCCATTCTGAATGCTGCGTCGGCTCGATGACACCTTGCTGCTCCAGTTTGTCCAACTCTTTTTCAACTGAATCTCGGAGAGCAAACGGCACCGGCCAGGCCTTCAGAAATTTGGGTTGCGCGTTGTCCAACAACTCCAGTGTGACCGGGGGCCCTTCGTTTCCTGGAATCTCTTCCGAGAATACTCTTTCGTATTTCTCTTGCAGTTGCTCAACCATGTTCTGGCTCGGCGTCTGGTGTATGCCGCATATCATCACGCCTAGTGGAGAAAACCAGTTTCTCCCTAGAAGGCTTGATCCTGTGCCCTTCACAACAAGCAGAGGTAGCGTATGGGTCTGGCCGTTGTAGTTAACCTGCACGTTGGCAGAGCCCAATAGTGGCAGATTCTGTCCTGACCACGTTCGCAGGTGCGTGTCGTCTTGTTGCAGGGCGGGTGCGTCAGATGGCCATGAAGTTCGGAACGTGTCCTCACTGATCAGAGTACAGGCTGCGCCGGAGTCCACCTCGAACTTAATCAGCTGGTGATGTACGCTTACTTCTGTAAAAATCTTCGGTCGCGTGCCGAGATTCATGGTGTTCAGGTCGTACAACACAGATGGTGTTGCTGATGTTGTTCCATGGAGATCAGATAGCGGCGTATTCTCTGAGGCGTTGACGCTGTGATTAGGCTGGGAAGGTGACTTTATCTTGGCAAGTCTCCGTTTCGTAATGCATGCTCTTTCGATATGCCCTCGCTTGTGGCAAAAATTACACGTGGCTGACTGGAATCGACATCCCTGGGGGTTGTGTTGGTCGTCACACCGCCAGCAGCGTTGTGCCTTTTTGACCGATTTTACAACAACAGAAGGCTTGCGCACCTGGTTGCTTGTCTGGTGTACCGGCTCGGTGTTCCGGCGAATCCCTCTCTGCTGGTGACCGGCGCTCTCCGCTCGAACGGCGATGTCGTAAGCTTTGCTGAATGTGAGGTCCTTCTCAGCGAACAGGCGCTGCTGCAGTGACTCGTCACTCAGTCCGCACACAAATCTGTCGCGTAACATCACGTCCAAGGGAAGCATGGTGGTGTTAGCAGAAGAAGCTGCGTCTCCCTCCTGCCCGGTAGCTGTTGTCGACAGCGTTCCAAAATTGCAGTCGGCAGCGAGCTTCTTGAGCGCGGCTACGTAGGCGCTCACAGTTTCTCCTCCCAGTTGATCTCGTCGTTGGAAGCGAGCCCGGCTGTAGACCTCGGATGGCCTTGGGTCGTAGTGCTTTTGCAGCGCTTTTACGATGTCGTCGTAAGACACTGCCGCTGGTGTGCTTGGCTGAATAAGGGCGCAGACAGTATCGTAGGTCTGCTCCCCGCACAGCGTCAGCAGGTTGGCCCTCTTCAAGGCTGGGTCTGTGATGTTGTTAGCTTCAAAGTAGAACTGAAGGCGTCCAACCCACGATGACCACGATGAGCCGTTGAATTCTGGTATCTGATTGGGAAACCCTCGCGTAGCCATGGCTTGTCAATAGCGTTGCGTAGCGCGGGTCGAATCCACTTTCTCGTCGCCACTGTCGTGTCCGGTCGCTGTGTTGAATGCAGCGAAAGACGCACACGGTACTTTAAGACTTCGTTTATTTAAAGCCGATGAGGGTGCGACCAGCGTCGACCGAGGCAGGAGCCGAACTGGCCGCCCGAAGAAAGGAGGGAGCGGAGAAGCGTCCACGGGAGGGAGTGGCTTCCCAAAACAGGAGGAGGGTGCGGGGGCGCACCATGGGGGGGCATCTGGCGACAGCGTGCGACGAGGGGCAAGTGGTCGTTAGGAGGAGGATGCGAGTGGTCGTTAGGAGGAGGATGCGGGGGCGCACACACACAAAAGCAATAAGGGGACACAACAAATACACTAATTAGACACATCATATTACAGAGGGAAGAAACACAACTATAATCACAAAACATGTCCGTCAGAGCAAAAGAGTTCTAGAATTTTTTTCTTGGAATTTCTTTCTCTGTTTCTGTAACGACGTCGGATGGAAAGCTATTTCATTCAGTGAGAGAAGGGGGATTGAATGAGTTGGCATATGATTAGCTAGCATAAACACACTGTAGGCTTTTTATCATCATCATCATCAGCCTGAATACGCCCACTGCGGGGCAAACGCCTCTCCAATGTCTCTCCAATTAACCCTGTCCTTCGCCAGTTGCGGCTCCACCCTATCCCCGCAAATTTCTTAATCTCATCCGCCCACCTAACTTTCTGCCGCCCCCTTTTACGCTTGCCTTCGCTCGGAATCCACTCCGTTACCCTTAAGGACCAGCGGTTATCTTGGCTTCGCATTACAGTAATAAACGACACATACTCAGAAAGAAACATTGCTTATGACCGTGCCTACTTGAAGTTTGTTTCTTTCAATGTGTAATGTGTCCCTTTCCTGCAACGGCCTCAAATGTGACACTAGCAGTATGTTCAAATAAAATTAATAAATAAAAAAACGTTTTGAAGACCGGAAATATAATTCCTACTTAAAAATGTGGTGGAAAGCATGACTCGTTTAACTACAGAACTGTATCACTTACGTCAGTTCCGTGCAAAATAATGAAACATATCATATTCACTCACCTTGTTCACTTTCCAGAATCTATAAACTTTTGTCCTCATTTTAACATGGCTTTCGCAAACAATTATCATGTGAAACAACATTTTTCATTTCCTCACAACGTGAATATGTTTTTGGATACAGGTTTTCTAATTGATTGCATCTTTCTTGACTTCTCGAAAGCATTTTACATAGTTAACCATTGTCCTTTTGTTTGTAAGCTCCGTTCTTTCAATATGGACACAACAATGTTTGACTGGATCCGCGCGTTCCTTACTAACCGTGTACAATTGTGACTCCCCATCAGCATCTGCCCGACATATATTGCGTTCATGAAGATGTTCTGTATGCTCTTTCCTCCTCCACTGTATCGCTCTGTGTATTTTGGTTTACCGGGACATGAAGTACAAAAAGAGAGTACGTAAAGTGTGCCTCTCGCCATGTACAAAAACATTTTTCTTTAAGCTATGCACAGAGACATTACCAGTTAAAATATGGCGAGAGAAAAAAGGTATTTTCGTGTCTACGGTGACCTGTCCCCTCTGTGATGCTCCTGAAACGATTGAGCATTGTTTCATCCATTGTAAATATGCAATACTCTTCCGGGACATCATGCAACGGACATTGAAGAAACGACGTAATTTGACGCCGCATTCTGTACAATTTTTCACTGCACTACTATTTGTTGATGAGCCCTTAGGTATGTTACTTTTAATTAGATTACACAGCCTGTGGAAAACACGCATGATGGGCAGACATTGTGAAACTGTTATTACTGCAAAAGACCATGTCTCTAGAATGATTATACACCTAAAATAATTGTATGCCCTCACCGAGTATGAACAGGAGTGGTACTGACTCTTAGTGCTCTGTTGTTTGCCTTTTTTTCTAGTTATTTGTTGTTTAGATGTCTCGTGTTATGACGTATTCGCTATATGCTGCGAATTGACTATTTTCTCGTGTTTGTCTATTGATTTGCCACTGTGTGTAAATAGCTCATGCACATAAAACCTAGCATCATTGTAATAAATACCACGTTGAAGAAAAAAAGCGGCGATAGGCTAGTGGTCGAGCTTAACTGCCCTTAAAGGAGATCTGTTCGCTCAGCCACGGGTTCGACTACTACTCATGGACGTTGATTCAATTTCTTTTTCTATTTCTCATGGCTTGGCCTTGTTGTGCCTGAACCCTCATTACGCTGTCCTCTCTGGAAACCAGAGAGGTACGCCCGCCGTCGCGCAAAGCAAGCCCGGACTTGCCGCCATGGCACAGCTTGCAACAAGTCATCCTGGCTCAGCGGCGCAGACCCTTCCTCCTCCTCCTCATTAGCGTCGGCTCGAGGCAATCCGAACGTGGCCTGTGGTGTGACCTTATTGGAGCAGAGGAACGCCTGGTGCAGAGGAACGCAACGGTCACCGGCGGCTATAAGAACAGAGCCGCACTGAGACGCAACAGCAGACGGGCAGCAGAGGCGCCATCGTGCCAGAGAGACGCTCTCCGCAGGGCCTCGTCCTAGCCCGTTGTGCTCACGGCCCTTTTACACATCTTGTAGAAAGCCTTGTAAATACTGCATATAAACGTCAGTTCACTCACCGTCGCATCGACCGTTCTTCGCTCAGGTCTGCTCAACAGAGGCAGCAGACCGAGACGCCCAAGTCACAACAGTGGTGGCAGCGGTGGGAGATGCCCCATGTCCCAACAGTGGTGACTAGGGCGGGATGTAGTGTCCCAATTACAACAGTGGTGGCAGCGGTGGGGGGGGGGCCTAAATCCCAACAGCCTCTAACTCAGCTGAAGGTCAAAACTAGGCACCCGGCGATCGAATTCCGAGGTCCCGTAGACAAGCTTTCGCATAAAAATGCAACAAAAAGGTACGCCTTAATTCCGCACGAAGTACGCACGCAGGAACAAAATGTTTCTTAAGGTAAGTCCGGCATATTTTTTTATTGATATATAAAAAAGTAATGCTGATAGGATCCGTTCAACGTATCCTGGAAAATTGATGTACTGCGGCTCTGTAAATTGTACCTAAGCCACTAAAGTTAAAAAGTAAAATTCCATGACTTAAAGAATGATTTTCGCCGACTGAAATACAGTTTGTCACAGTGTTTCACCAGGGTGGAAATTTGGGCAAGTCGGTAATGATCCATAACATAAGTGTAGCGCAAAACCAGGACTATGGACAAAAGGGGAGAGAACACACACCAACAACACAGGCGCCTGTGTTGTGGGTGTGTGCTCTCTCCCCTTTTGTCCGTCGTCCTGGTTTCGCGCTACTCTTATGTTAGTCTGGGTTTTATGCTCTCTGGGTCTTCTAAAACGTAACCTTAAACAAGCGTCTTTTCACCTGAAAAAACTAGCACACGTTACCTTAATATGGCCTAAAATCGAATATGCGTCGGCCATCTGGGACCCGGATCAAGCATACCTTATAGATGACTTGGAATCTTTGCAAAACCGTGCCGTTAGATTCATCTTTTCTGATTATTCTCGTCATACTAGCGTCACCCCACTAAAGGCTCGCGCCGAACTTGATACGTTATCACATCGCCGGAAACTATCACGCTTGACCCTTTTCCATAAACTTTACCATCATGTTGTGCTCCATGACGATTTTTTTCAATCACCTGAATCTTTTTTTCCACGTCGCGACCACCCGCTGAAAGTTAAACGCATATCATGCAACACTTCTTTGTTTGCTAACTCTTTCATACCACGTACTATAGTCGACTGGAATAATCTACCATCACACATCGCTTCTGAACGGGATCTTCATAAGTTTCAGGACCTTATTACCCAAATGTCTGTTTAGCTTTACTAATTGATTTTACCACATGCTGCATTCAGCTTTTTGTTATTTTGTTTTGTTGCTGCGGTTGTTATGCCTCTAAAACACTATCTGTTCTTTTTTTTGTGTAAATTAAAATGTATACTACAGGTTTTTGTTTATTTCTTTTGTTTTCTACATGTGCTCTCTGTTCTTATGTATTGCACCTTGGCGCTTGCTCAATCTTATTTTGCGTTGTGTGTCATTGCTCCCCCCTATGTAATACCCTCGATTGAGGGCCTTTAGGGGTTTATTGAATAAATAAATAAAAATAAACAATGTGTGTCGGTCCCTTGCAATAATTCTTGTTCTTAACTTCGTTCGATATACAAGGAACTCCTCGTTCAGTGCTTGATGCAACTATTAAAGAGACTGGAAAATGTTCGATGTATTAATGACGGTCATATAATGATTCACCAAAATCAAGAGCCTGACTGGGGAATTAACAATATAAGTTCTATTTGGCGATGAATATAACACATATGAAAAAAATAAAAGTGACCCGTACGTGATTCGAACACGCAACCTTCTGATCTGGAGTCAGACGCGCTACCGTTGCGCCAACGAGTCAGGTTGTATACGCAAAGGATATATGTATACATACGTGTGTGTGTATACACACACACACACACACACAAACTATGTACATAGAACCTAGGTAGGCGCTACGTGGCACAAACATGATAGTAAACATAGAACTAAAAGGCCGTGAAGCATATACAGCGCATCAGGAGAGGAAACCAATCCGGTACAAACCACCAACGAGTCAGGCATACGCTGTCAGCAGCAAGCGCAGTTGATGGGAATGCACTTATCAGAGCTTGTGGGCGGCTTTGTATGGTCAGCTTTCTTCTGTTATCTTTTACCTTGATAAGGGCCCCTAGCAGCACAAAAAGATTGGGCCGACAGTGGCAAAATAGTGGCGAAAATTGGCATGAATATGGGTCCTACATCGGTATTTGGAGAATCCGAGACTTTTTCCACCAATGTCTCTTCATTCATACCAAGACAGAGCCTCTGCTCAGCCAGTCTAACTAACGTCATTGACCCATCGTCCACGCCTGCGTAGGGCGTATGTACAGCCAGTCTGACGACAGCGGCGAAATGTGTGCGCGGAGACTTTGCCCATATTCGGCCAGTCTAATAATAATGGCCCACCATTCACACCGACCCTATGCCCATATTAAGCCGTTTAGCCGCTGAACCGATGAGTCATATCGGCACGACTCGTTGCACTCCTCTTGTAAGAGAACTTTTGCACTGTCTTGAAACAATTTCCTCGCCACGCTCTTGTACGATGAACTCACTGTACGTCGAAGCTGCACAGAGATGCATGATGGGATCATCAGTGTAAGTGCAACCATCGCAGAAAAAAAGACAAGAACTAAAATAACACACTGAATTTAGTGGCGCACAGTGTGCGAGAAGGTAGTCGCAACATATTTTTATAGAATAATTTCTAAAAGATGCTTAATATAAAGCCCCACATTAATTGAAGAATGTAGAATTGAATTTACAAAATTTCTCTTCTACCGTATGGCTAATTTCTACTCCTAATTTGCCGTGCCACACCTTGAAATACATATTAAAAGTGCCAAAAGGGGTAAATATAGAGTTTAATTCAAATCAATTTATTTTTATATTTCCTATCAAAATTACGAGTATATTTTGCGAGCTGGTTGCTTGCCTTTTTGTTCCAGCAAAGTATGGCACAGCTTGTAGCATCTACTTCCCATTGAAGAGCTTTGAGCAATTTTTTTTTCTGTATGGAATATAATATTCCGTGCAAAGACGGCTTGCACAGTTTTTAGAAAAATCTTGCCGACTTAGACTGACGGCCTGAGAACGGGGAGCAAGAATTTTTATTTTTGCTTATCTAGGCCATCCTTTTTTCCGCTCCTAGACTGCTCTCAATGTCGTAGGCAGACACTCGCCCTTGCGCGCATCAAATGCGCCTATAGTAATGAATTTGGTTGTCTCCACTTGTTTGTGGCAAAACTCTATACCCGGTTCCGTGTACCTTTTATAGTAATATCCACTGTAGGAACTTTGTATGGCGTTTTGGCGATGGCTAATCTGGTATGACCTGGTGTCACTTGAAAGTTTTTATATGGCAGCACGGCTTGCGAAAGGTTAAGCGCAGTGTTTGATGTGACGCCGGGGCAGGTGACGCGCCAGATTTCCATGCTTTTCTTTTTCGCGGGGGTAATTGCTTGTTCGAAAAATGCGCCCTCTTCATACCGCAAGTGTTCTGAGGCTAAATCGCAATGTTGCCTGAACAAAAACTTTCGGCAAAGCCGTGTATAGAAATACCTGCTGCGTTAACTGTGCGTGCCCTACGGCAGTAATAGCGACATTTTGGTCTAGTATGTTGTTTTGTCAGCCATTAGGGAAATTATTCCAGCTCTTCGAATCTGTTGTCAACTTTAGTCTACCCTGCTTGGTTCAAACTAGAATTTATTTAAATAAAAGGGCAGTGCACATGCACATTTCATGTTAGAATAGAAGTAGGGAAACGGCAAGAAGTGCGTATTTACTTTTCCCAAACGGGCTTTTGATGGCGTGTTAACTCAGCCATCTTTTGGATGGTAACAACGAATGCCTCAATTATTTCGTGAGTCGGCTGTATCCTGCCTTTCGCTGTTAGTGTTGTGCCCGCGACGTATGGAGGTTGGCGTGTGATGGGCGAGCAAGTGGTCACGGCAGTTCACACCTAAATTGCTATATTTTTGGATATGTTCCTGCTGCAGTCTTTTTTTCACCCATCACACTGTCTGCCCGACGTATTCTATGTTGCAAGATAGAGGAATGCACTATACGACTCCCGTGACTCATGAAACAAAGGGATGCGTAATTTTTGACCCGTTTACGAAGCTCGGAGAGGCGCTGATGGGAAGAAAAAATGACGTCAGCTTCTGCTGTCCGAAATTCTGTTTAGATTGTGCATTCAAATGCTGTCTTTCACCTCTAACCACATCATCTTTTAGGCCTTGTTAATTCTTGCCTCACATATGGCATCCTGATTGTTTTTACCCGTTTTTAGTTCTTCATGAAATATGACTAGCTTTTGTTGTCGTCATAGCCGTGTTAGTTGTTGGCCCTTACTGACTCTGCCTTTGCCATGTTTTTAGGGTGTTTTTTTTGTCTCAGTTTTTTATCTTTTGTATTGTCTCCACGTATACATTTTTAATCTTTCTTTACCTGTTTTTAGGCTTCTTTTTGTCATAGCCGTGTTGCTGGCTTATAATGTCTCGGCCGTAGCCTCGCTTTCTTGCGATTTTCTCCTGCTTTTTTTACAGATATTTTCTTTGTGTTGATAAAACGTGTTCCAGGCTATCATTTCACGAGCAGCAGGCCTCCTCCTGAAATCTCTTCTAGTAGATGCGCGCGTACACCTCTGCCTCTCTTGATCATAAGAGGATTGGTTTTGGTTTATGGGAGTTTACCGTCCCAAAGCGACTCAGGTTATGAGGGACGCAGTAGTGAAAGACTAAGGAAATTTCGATCACCTGGGGTTCCTTAACGTGCACTGAGATCGCACAGTACACGGACCTCTAGCATTTCGCCTTCATCGAAATGAGGCACCGCGAACGGGATCGAAACCGCGTCTTTCAGGTCAGCTGCCAAGCACCATAACAACTCAGCCACCGCGGCGGCTCGCACATAAAAAGGTGCGTGTCGACTTCCTCAGAAATGAAGTTCCTTCGTTCAGCCGCGTTGTGTGTTTTCTTCTTCTCCTTTACTGTCCTTGTCTGTCAGTGCTCCATATCCCATGACGTCTTGAAAGCAACTATCCCAGCAACTTATTCTTCTCAGATAGATTAGAGGCCTGGTATGGCCGCCCCATACCGCAGAGTAGGTAATAAAAACTTAGCTGCAGTTAGAAATCAGACCCCAACTACAGTCGCTTAAACATATCCTGTGTGAAGCTCATCCTGTACGCAACATATCCTGTGCGAAAACTAAACATATCCTGTGCGAAGTGAACATATGTAATGCTATTCGATAATACTCATACGATTAGCTTAATCGTCGCCGAAGTTTTTGAGCAAAAATTTTCACGCTTTATGTCGCTTTAGAATGAATTGCCTTGTGCACAATTATCCAGTTGGGTGGTGACACCTAAAATCCCCTTCTTCTGTTAGCCACAGAGATTAAGACCGACGTAACTGGTCCCTTCGAAGTGCAGTCCCCAGAGCCGGAGCATATTTGGACTTCCCTCATCTTGTAGCTTCCAGACGTAGCCCAGGATACAATGGTGCTGGTTTTACAAATGCATTTATTCGTATACTTTATAAAACAAGCCGCCCTTTCTTCAATGACTTCGGCGTAGGGGGGCAGCCAGTTCACGAACCTGAAATTATATAGAGAAACCAAAAGTTGAGAGGCATAACTGTACTTCTATATAAAGAACATATATAGCGGGTGAAAACTAAAAACTAGTTAGCACATATTACGTATATTCTGAAGCGCTACACCGTCAACAATGCTTTGCCAAAAAAAGCGCTCTTCGAACTTCAAAAGCATATTTTTTTTAATTTATGCAAATCCTTGGACCAAACACCCTGTATAAGTCGTAATTAGTCCATTATTTCTCAAACCTTCTCTGCTTCATATCTGAATACTTAAATGCGTATGAACGCGTCTCATGCGAAACAAAAGTAAAAAGCCGTAAATCAACAATTCTACTTCCTTTAACCCAATGGGACTGCATTGCATAAGCACATAGCAGGGAAACCCAGTCATAAGGCCCATGAATCCCCGAGATATAAGCCCATGGCACACGCAACTTACACAGCGCGTTGTCGATGTTCTCGAGTGCGGCAGCGAGGTCTGCACCCGATTTTCCGCGAATGTTCGTACGGTCGATGAGGCCACACACTAAAGCGGTGACTTTTGTCTGCGATGCCCCGGGAAGAGCGTTCCTCAAGAGGCACTGCGGTACACAGTAAAATGAGAAAAGAATTCAATCGCTCTTCGGAGGTCACTTTTCACCTGAAAGCAAAAACTCCCATGAGGCTCACTGCTCTGCACTGTAACCAACAGCTCGAAACATTTTTTAGGTAAGTGCAAATATTTCGATTAGTAGGCCCAGTTAGAAAAAAGTCTTTCCTACCTACCGGGCAGTCCACGGAACGCCACCACCCGTTCAGCGCGATGCCTTGCCTTTTGAACGCGACGCTTTTTGAGGAAAGGAAATTACGCAGTAATTCTCTGTCATCTCGGTGGACACCCGAACCGCACCGTACAGGAAGGGAGGAACGCCATCACCCGTTCGGCGCGATGCCTTGCCCTTTGAACGCAACGCTTTTTGAGGAAAGGAAATGGCGCAGTAATTCACAGTCATATTGGTGGACACCCGTACCGCACCGTACAGGAAGGGAGGAACGCCACCACCCCTTCGGCGCGATGTCTTGCCCTTTGAACGCAACGCTTTTTGAGGAAAGGAAATTCTCTGTCATCTCGGTGGACACCCGAACCGCACCGTACAGGAAGGGAGGAACGCCACCACCCCTTCGGCGCGATGCCTTGCCCTTTGAACGCAACGCTTTTTGAGGAAAGGAAATTTTCTGTCTTCTCGGTGGACATCCGAACCGCACAGTTCAGGAAGGGAGGAAGTGGGAGAGAAAGAAGAAAATCTCTGCCTCTCCCGTAAACGATAGTACAGTAAGCATGAAATGTTTACGGGCCTAATGTCATCTCGGTGGACACCCGAACCGCACAGTTCAGGAAGGGAGGAAGTGGGAGAGAAAGAAGAAAATCTCTGCCTCTCCCGTAAACGAGAGTAGAGTAAGCATGAAATGTTTACGGGCCTAATGTCATCTCGGTGGATACCCGAACCGCACCGTACAGGAAGGGAGGAACGCCACCACCCGTTCAGCGCGATGCCTTGCCATTTGAACGCAAGGTTTTTTGAGGAAAGGAAATGGCGCAGTAATTCTCTGCCATCTCGGTGGACACCCGAACCGCACCGTAAAGGAAGGGAGGAACGCCACCACCCGTTCGGCGCGATGCCTTGCCCTTTGAACGCAGCGCTTCTCCCCCGGATCACGTATAACAACGAAGTGTAACGTGGCATTTATGTGCTTTTTGCACGCCTTATTAGAAATCGGAAATTATAATTCCGTGCATTATCAAACCCACAGCTCCACTGATATCTTGATAAACATTGAGAAGGCACTGGCAGCAGTTATTTTTTGTCTCGTTTGGAGACCAACCGATGCTTGCATGCCGGTCGCGTAGGAGGGCTTAGAGAGTCTCGTTAAATCTCGTTGTCTCGTGCGGTGCCCGGACGTTCTCGTTTCAGAGCCCGGATGAGTGGATTTCAGTGCCCGGATGACTGGAATTCAGTGCCCGGATGACTGGAATTCAGTGCCCGGATGAGTGGATTTCAGTGCCCGGATGATGGCTCTCGGTCTCGGCGTGACGTCACCACACTGCCGACAACGGGGGCTAAAAGCATTCCATGCTTAAAAATTGGACATAAGCTGTAACAAATCAAGAGGATTCACATATTATATTCATCCACATTTGGATTGGCTAAATATTCACAGTTTTTGCCCTGGTTGTCTCCAGAAGAAAAAAAAACAAGCATTCGTCGGCTTATTTTTGCTTCATTAGTGGCCCACACTCTTGCACATTGATATTTGCCTGGTATTGACTGCAGTTTCCAGTGATAGGATAGGAAAGTTATGTGAGCTTCCTGTAAACGGAGCCGCGACCGTGTATACCGTTGTGGACTTAATAGCTAGATTTTTTAGAGCGCAGCTCTTTGGCGTCCGTTCCTGGGTTTCGCGTCGGCGTCGGCGTCGGCGTCGGCGTCGGCGTCGGCCTCGTAACCAGCTCCGCCTCCAATGTCACGCTTTTCAATTGGTCGAAATGCTCGTGACGTCACAGTGCGCGAATTTCAAATGGAGCCAATTGTACTTTGGCTAGTAACCATGCAACCAATCAAAGGGATCGTATAGTGATGCTGCAACTAAGTTGGACTGAGTTTAGTTAATTGCTTAATTAATCAATTAGCCTAATTAATATAGAGGAGAATGAAGAGGTCAGAAGAAAAGAAAGACGCGCTTTTCAATTGCTCGAAATGCTCGTGACGTCACAGTGCGCGAATTTCAAATGGGGCCAATTGTACTTTGGCTAATAACCATGCAACCAATCAAAGGGATCGTATAGTGATGCTGCAACTAAGTTGGACTGAGTTTAGTTAATTGCTTAATTAATCAATTAGCCTAATTAATATAGAGGAGAATGAAGAGGTCAGAAGAAAAGAAAAGAAAGACGCGCGCCGCAGCGACAACAGAGTCCGCGGAAGGAGACGCTGCTGAAAAAAACAGATAAGTACGAAGCCGCGTTCCCTCCACCACCACGCACTTCCCCACTGAGTAAGACGTTGCTCGTTTCATATACGTTGTGGCGAACATCCTAGACAGTTCCAACAATTGACAGGTTAATGACAGAACACGATGGATAGAAATATAATAATATAAATATGAAATAGCCTAATTAACCTTTCTAGTTAGACCGCATAAATCAATAAAACCGAGAACGAAATTGGTCGAGTTGGGGAATAGAACCAGGGTCTCCGGAGTGCGATACGAGCACGCTAGCCACTCCGTAATGCCAGCTGAATGGTTTGGAATGAACAAAGGCGCGTCTAGCTAATACGGCGTCTTCGTTCACTCCCATCTTCCCCCTTTCCCTTACGGCGAGGTGCAGGTGTCCACCCAGATATGCGAGAGAGATACATTTCCTTTCCTCAAAAAATAAATTTACCGTCCAGCAAGGCGTACAGCCGAATTGGCGATGACGTTCTGTGGACTCCCTGGCAGCGTTGCAACACGCTGTCGCGTTCCACTCTTACAGGCGAAGCTTAACATGTTAACCACACATCAGTAACACACGCAGACAGCCAATGGACGCGTCATTCGCTGGCAGCACTTGATTCATCATTCACAACCACATTCTTAACGTACGCTCCCTTGCCGCACATGCCAAGTACGTACACCACGATCACATTCTGCGCCATTCCTCTGTACTTTGCTTTGCTGAAACCTAGATGGATCCCGAAGAGCCTCTCGAAATCATAGATTTCCTATACTGCTGTGGTGCTCGCAGAGACCACAACAGAGCGGCGGGAGTCGCTATCTACTTGCGCACAGGTCTCTCTGCAATACCAGTCGAAATGTTTGGCACGTCACATGAAGTTGGCGAACTGTGCGCCGCAAAGTTGCCCAACGGCTTGCTGGTAGTAGCTGCCTACTTCGCCCCTACCGCACTCACGAAAGACGTCGTGCACTTCCTGCAACTCGCATTAACCGTCCATCGATCCACACCGATGTTAGTAGTGGGGGACTTTAATGTTGACATAAAGACAAACAGCAATTTCCTAACACTTATGCGGGAGAACATACCGTTCCTCTCGCTCGTAACGCGTCCCACGGCTGTGACAACCTCGCGAGGCACTTGTATAGATCTCGTCTTTGAGAATCAAGCATTGGTGTACCAAGTCGAACATATATCAGTCTATTTCTCCGACCGCAAAGCTTCCTTCATGACTGTCAAGAACTGTTAGTGGAGTCTTTGTTAAAGGAATACGTGTGAAAAATAAAAAAAATTCTGTGATAGCGCATACATGTGTTGCTCGATTTCTTTGCCTCAATCTATCGAAAAGGTGAAACAGCTTATTTGCTGCGCTCAAATTTCGCATTAGGAAGTAACGTAATCGTCGGTAATTTTTTTGTACATACCTCGCCCGGGCTGCCCTACGGGCCGCATGCAATTTGGGGTTCATGTTCCGGGGAAGGTTGGTTTGGTTGGTTTATGGGGTTTAACGTCCCAAAGCGACTAAGGCTATGAGAGACGCCGTAGTGGAGGGCTCCGGAAATTTCGACCACCTGGGGTTCTTTAACGTGCACTGACATCGCACAGTACATGGGCCTCTAGAATTTCTCCTCCAAAGAAATTCAACCGCCGCGGTATCGAACCCACGTTTTTCGGGTCAGCAGCCGAGCACCATAACCGCTGAGCCACCGCGGCGGCGCGTTCCGGGGAAGGGAGCGAACCTTTAGTTTACAGTGATTTGCGAATGCGCTTGCTATGTTATCAGAAAACAAATGTTCCAGTGTATCTGTAGGTTATTAATACTTAGAGATCATTTTGATTATGTCTGTGCATTTTTAAGGAAGGTAGCTAGAAATTTAGAGAAAGCACTTTTTATAAACTAAAAGCAGGCCGTACTTCTTTGCAAACTGTTACACTTACCAGAATGAACTTTACCAGTGGCGACACGAGACTCGTCTGAAATGAGAAAGATAGAAAAGAACAGTTTGTACATAACAGTTTATCCCACTCCGCTAAGAAACCTACCGCTCAACTTAATTATTTATTAAATGGAAAATGGGAGTTTTATGGCGAAAGTGTTTCACTGCCGTTAGTCACCCTTGTGCTTTTAAAATCGCAACTAACAAACTGACTAATAACGATGCCTAAAATCGCTGCTTTCCGGATGTGATCGAAATCTCACGTTCTTGGCGGTTACAATGTAATTTTTGATCACATCCATGGCTAATTATGACTGGATTCCACAAGGAAGTACTCAGGTGAATGAGGAAGAAACAAAAAATAGTAAGAAAACAGATTAGAGTTGAAGAATAAAGTAGTCACAATTACCATCACTGCGCAGCCCTCTCAGAGTGCAAAGGGGAATTATGTCATACGTATATTTCCTTTATACTGCGTGGCGTACTGACTAAACTAAAAATATCGCGAAGAGAAAGCAAATACAACCCGATAGTAAGGAAATTTTCAGGAAATATTTGGGCAGAAACTTCATCATGCGGATTCCTTATTTTGTGGGGAGACTTGGACACACGGCGTTTTGTTTGCTATTCGTGGACTTGAGACATTCCATCCCGAGATGAAATATTCTTTTTTTATATAGCTTCTTCAAACCGAAACTTTAATCATATAATCTGTGCACTAAAATATTGCAAGAATTTTAAGAACTTTTACTCGAAATCGCAAAATAGCAATACGATGAAACATTGTCTTGAGCAGTTCACGAAACTCACGCTTGACTTCTGGCAGTCAGTACCGAAGTTGGCGGTGCACTGCGCAGAAAGAAAATGTGAAGCTTCAACATAAAAATTCAAATCCCTGAGACACAAACAGCATTTTTGATAAACTGGGAAACTCTCAGTCTGTTGATGCATGTGGACCACTGAAGCGAGAAAGAGTGCAGCAAAACGGACGCGACAAAATTCTAAATACACAGCTTGTAACATGCGCATTCTTAATTGTAGTATGAAGAAATGGCCCGCAATACATTTAATCCGCACTTGACCGATTTCTGAACGATAGAACGTATGTTTTTCAGGCACATTTAATATGAAATTTTTTTCAGGTGAAAATTATTTTTATTCTTTTTATCTAAACATGCTCTATAGTTACAATCATTTCATGGGTAGTTGCAAAAAAGCAATATAGAGAAACAATATATCTTCTAAATTGAAAACAAGTATATACGGTTACAGCAAGCAAGAACGCATTACATTCACATGTAAGGGAACAAAAAAAGCATAAATATATTGTAGCGCACTTCATAAACAGAAAATTACTTGCTCCAATTTGTAGGTTCCTTACTTTTATTTCCTTAAAACAAGTCCTTTTCTTGTACCCTTGTTTACAAGGCAAAGCGTGATTATTTTTTTCACGGTATTCACTTCCAAATAAAAAGCTCAGAAACATTCCGCGCTTCAAAATCAAATCATCAACGCACCAAAAGCCAGATTAAGTGGATATCGGCCTTTCTAGTGGTGAGTCCTAGGTCCTTTTATTGTATCGCTTTTTTGTTCTCTCGACCAATCTCTTCGGTTTCTTGCTTTAGCGTATTCTAAGGAGCTCACTCAGTTGTTATTTCTCGGCTTTTAGATGGCCTTATCACCGCAATGATAAGAATCCCGCCACTTAGGGTAATTACTGACTAACAAGGCCACTTTTGCACAAGTCCTATTTGTGTCCCCAGACTTCTAATAACTCTTCATCATGCCTTCTCAAAAGTTATTTTAAAGTAGTCAGTAATTTCGCAATGGAGTGCTGGCTAATGTTTCTTCAGTTTTTCTGCCGTTGCCACTGTCGTCTTACCTTGCCCAGAAGGTTGCTAGGGACGGCAGCAGTGAAGTTTCCGTTTGTACAGCGTGTCAGCCTCACGGTGCCCTGCTTCGTGCTTGCAACAGCGTTCTTGAAGTCCGTAGCCACTGCGCAGTGTTTATTATTCACACCCAAAGTCATCATCAAGGCTACGTCACTGCGAGATAGTCTCTCCTTTTACGGGGCCTCAATTAGTCGTTGCTCGCCCCTGCTATGGCCAACTTCTTATGGCAAATTTCATAGCCCTTATCACCTAATTACCTTTCTCTTCGTCGGCCACGCTTCCCTACCCTTAGCCATTCATTTTCTTTCGCACAGTAAAGTTTCGATTCAACGGATGTCCGCATAGACGATGTTCGTTTCCTTCCAAGATAGCAATGGTAAGTATATCAGGGCCCAAATGTGACTTCCAAACAATGTCACTCCTTTTTTCTGTCCGCCTAATTTCTCTCTCCACAATCAGAAATTTGTCTTGGTGCTGACACCACGCAATACTACGAAACAGTAATTCGTGTGTCCCAAATCCGTGGATCAATTCTAAGTTAATCGCCCGAGCCGGATGACCGTTAGATTGTTCCAAGCCGAACCTGCGTGGTTGCTATTAGTTGCTTTTATAAACATCAGGATGTAATTCTCAGAAGAATTTTTTTCGGGCCTTAGATGTTTGTGTGGTTATTAGACACGTTTGTGATAAATGCGCTGAATATTCACACCTTCAGCGAGCCTTTTCATCATAAATTGACAGCGAGTGCCACTGGAATGGTTCAGCTTTATGTTTTTCTGAGTTTTCTCTACTTTTTTTCAATACAACGGGATATTTTCTGCACTTATGTGATAATTTCAGCAATTTGACAACATTAGTGAGTAGCGCCAAAACCCTTTCCTTGGTCGCAGCATATCTAATAGGCACGTTAGATTAAAATAAGCATCGATAGATGGCGTCAGCTCCACCACCCGCGGATTAAAGCAACCGCGCAGCAAACATGCCAGACAGCTGCCCTGCTGCCTAACTGCTGTTGAAGTGGCAGTGTTGCACTCTCTCTCCCCCTTTACCCTTCTTTCACTGCCATCAAAAGTTGTCGAGAAGTTAGAATTATTACAGGAATCTTTGCCTAGAAGAACGAAAATTCAATGCTGCAAATCTCAATGCTCTGGGCTCGTAGAGTGATGTGCCTCGTAGATCTAAAGTCACCGCAGGTAATCCGCATCCTGAGCCCTGCTACATTTAAGGCTATCGACTCATGACCTACAGGCCTAGGAGGTGACCTTCTGAAGAAGAAGTTTGCTAGGTTTTATATGCCGGGAACTGAATAAATATGGCTACGTACAGGCACGGCTGTTTGACTTCTTCGTGGCGTTGACGAGAGCGTAAATGATGTCAGCGTATGCGATCACTGCGTCGGTCGGCCTGTTGAGTTCCTTGAGGGCTTCATACACACACTGCAATCATTTTGAGGCATGAATATCTGCGACGAAAGTAATGCACGAGAATGCGAACCTCCCGATTACAGAAAATTTCAACGGCTTCGCTGAGGCTCTTTTAAAAATACCTACTGTTTGTTTGTATCTAACAATGAAATGAGATATCACAAAATGAACAAGGGAGGGGAAAACCTCGGGATGCTTGAGCCAACGTTTCGAAAAGAGGACTTGTCTTCGTCTGGGCAAAGCGTTCATCATTGGCAGGGATTAAATAGGGCCTTCGCTCCGAGGAGGAAGGCCCCGGGTGGGGGAACGAAAGTGGTTTGAGAGGGGATGCGTGTCAGGAAGGGGAGGGAGGTGAATCTTGATTCGATAAGCTGCTATAGTGGCAAAACTTATATCCGGGGAGTGTGTAATGAACAAAGGCTTTGAAGGGGCTGCGACGGGGGGGGGGGGGGGGGGGGAGGCGCTGGGTGGACCTGTAAAACTCAGATAAGAGGATTAGTCAGCGTGGCACAGGGAAATGAGAACAAGGCAAACAAAATAGGCTGGCACTGGAAGGAGAAAGAAAGGGGGGCATTTCTAAGGAAGGACAAGGCAGGGGGGGGGGGGGGGGGAATGGCTCGAGTTCAGAGAAAGCCAGAAGGTGGGGGCGGAGGGGGTAACAGGAATGTCATGGTTTCGGAGAACTGATAGTAGGGGATTAACGGAAAAGAAAGGTGAACAAAGGGAGAGGGTGAGAAGGCCGGAAATGTGGTGGAAGATATGACGTGGGAAGGGTGCAAAGAGCGATAATATACTTATGCGAGGTTCTAGGAAATGGTCTGAGCACGTGCAAGACTTTTGTTAATTTAAAATTATGCTAGCCCTGGAATGTACCTGAGAGATTCCAGGTTTCCTCTGGACATGTCAATCCCTGTTGGTTGCCGTGTTTTAAATTTGTGGATTGGGAATGCTTCTCTGTATTTTCTGTCCCTAGTCGATTTGAAGCCTGACTGAAGAATGAACAATTTGAGTTCATCGAATTTGTGATTTGATTGATTAAAATGGGTCGACACTGCCTTCTGTTCATTCCGTGTTGTGTCAGCCGGGTGCCCGTTTAATCTGGCACTCAGTGTTTGCCCGGTTTCTTTGATATATTGTTTCTGGCAGAAGGAGCACTGGAGCATGTACATAATATTGGACGACGTGCAGTAAAAACTGGTCTTTATATCGAAACTGAAATCGCTTGCCGTACTTTTAACCGTAGTGTCCCTTTGTAAATGTTTGCACGTCTTGCATCTAGGTCGAGAGCATGAAGTTACTGTCGGTGGTGGTTTCTTAGCGAGCCTAGCATGCACCAGAATGTCCTTCAGGTTTCTGTTGCGTCTGTATGTTACTCTTCATGCATCGGGAAATATTTTCTTGAGACGGTCGTTACCAGTTAAAATGGGGTGGTATTTCCGCAGAATATTGTTTATGTTTGGAAGCGCGTTTGAGTATTTCGTTATAAGTGCAGGAGGTCGTTCCCTATTTGCTTTTGTTCGTTTTTTAAGAACTGCATCTCGTTTGAAAGTGGTTGCTCGTTGGAACGCATTATTAAGGGTTGTCTGTGGATGGTTTCTGGTGATTAGTGTGTTTTTTAGCGAGTGGAGGTGTTTCAGATAGTCGTCGTCGTCGCTACATATTCTTCTTAGTCTCGTTGCCTGTCCTACGAATATACCTTGTTTGCAGTGTCTTGGATCATGGCTAGTGAAATCTAAGTATTGCTGTCGGTCAGTAGGCTTCCTGCAAAGTGTGGTTTTGAGCTTGCTATTTTCTAAATGGACAGTGGTGTCATGGAAATTAACTTGCGTTTGCGAGGAGTTGAAGGTGAATTTAATGCTGGAGTGGCATAAATTGAAATGTGTGACGAATGCCTTCAGGGTCTCAGCCACATGCTCCCATATCATGAAAATGTCGTCTATGTAACGCACGTATATACACGGGTTTTATTTAAATGAATTTAGAGGTTTAGATTCTAGTAGCCCCATAAAAATGTTCGTGTAGGTGGGTGCGAAGGGAGTGCCCATGCTTGTTCCAAATACTTGAAGGTAGTAAGAAGAATCGAATTCAAAGTAGTTGAGTGTTAGCACCAATTCAAGTAGCGTGAGGTACAATTCTGTTTCGTGCGGGTGAGGACTTTGAGTTAGAATTTTGGAGAGCGCGTCGATACCTTCATTGATGGGAATATTTGTGTACAAAGCGGCGACGTCAAGTGTGACAAGCATGCTATCTGCTGGGATAATGGAAGCGTCATTCAGAGACTCTATTATGCGGAGAAAGTGCGGTGTATCCTCGACTAAGGAAGGGAGGTGGGTGGGAATATCTGCAAGATAGTTGTTCAAAAAAATTGATAAGTTCTCTGTGGGCGTGTTATTGTTTGAAACGATAGGTCTGCCGGGGATATCTGCGGTAAACAAGTCTTCTGCGGAAACCTTACGGATTTCGGGAAGTAGGTAAAAGCGTCCTGCCTGTTTGTTTAGCGGTTTTAAGAAGTGGTAGTCGGACTGCGTGATTAGTACCCTTGATAATAAGTTTGCCAGTTTGTTCAGAATCAATTTCCAGAACTCTGACGTGGGATCTGAATGTAATTTCCTATTATGACAAAGGTTGTTGAGTTGCCTAAACGCTTCTTTTTTGAATTTTTCGGCCGGCAGGATAACTATGCTACCTCCTTTGTCTGCAGGCTTAATGACTATATCGGTTCTAGAAGCTAAGGGGTTCAGAGTAGCCTGTTCCGTTGGGGTAACGTTTCTGCGTTTTCGAGCTTGCTTTGTTTGGTCTATAATTTCTTTCGAGACAGATTTAATGTACAAGTCTAATTCGGGATTCTGCAGCGCTTCCGGCGTCCACGTGCTTTCGGCTTTGAGAGAGACGGGATTAAAGCTGGCTACTTCAGTAGGGTAATCGACTAGGGACAGAAAATACAGAGAAGCATTCCTAATCCCTAAATTTAAAACACTGCAACCAACAGGGATTAACATGTCCAGAGGAAACCTGGAATCTCTCAGGTACATTCCAGGGTTAGCATAATTTTAAATTAACAAATGTCTTGCACGTGGTCAGACCATTTCCTAGAACCTCGCATAAGTATATTATCGCTCTTTGCACCCTTCCCACGTAATATCTTCCACCACATTTCCGGCCTTCTCACCCTCTCCCTTTGTTCACCTTTTTTTTCCCTTAAGCCTCTGCTATCAGTTTTCGGAAACCATGACATTCCTGCTACCCCCTCCGCCTCCACCTTCTGGCTTTTTCTGAATTTGAGCCATCCCCCCCTCCTGCTTTGTCCTTCCTTAGAAATGCCCCCATTTCTTTCTCCTTCCAGTGCCAGCCTATTTTGTTTGCCTTGTTCTCATTTCCCTGTGCCACGCTGACTAATCCTCTTATCTGAGTTTTACAGGTCCACCCAGCGCCTCCCCCCCCCCCGTCGCAGCCCCTTCAAAGCCTTTGTTCATTACACACCCCCCGGATATAAGTTTTTCCACTATAGTAGCTTAACGAATCAAGATTCACCTCCCTCCCCTTCCTGACACGCATCCCCTCTCACACCACTTTCCTACCCCCACCCGGGGCCTTCCTCCTCGGAGCGAAGGCCCCATTTGATCCCTGCCAATGATGAACGCTTTGCCCAGACGAAGACAAGTCCCCTTGTCGAAACGTTGGCTCAAGCAACCTGAGGTTTTCCCCTCCCTTGTTCATTTTGTGATTCCTAAGGACCATCTGCCACACCTTCTCTCTACCATGAATGAAATGAAAGGGAAGAGTGCCCAGGATATTCTGGACTGCGGAATATAACCCAAACATTTCTAAAGACTCCTAAGGGAAAAACACTAAGCACATGCTTCGCCTGTCATTCGCAACCGTAGCCCCCTTGATTGTCAATACTGTCAAAATTGCATCAGGAAAACTAGCTTAGATAGCATGTTTCTTTGTTTTCTTTTTCGGCAGCAAAGTCACGAGTGCTCTGCGCTTAAATAGTTTCGCTTAAGTCGCAATTATGGGAGATCGCGATATTAACTAAACATTATATTTTTGTTTGTAACAACGACTGCACCTTTCATGATATCCATGAACTCTGTAGCTTTATCCACTTCATTTTTTTTGCGTCCACATGTAATGTGCAAAACAAAAATTTCAAGCAGATGTAGGACAAAACTTACCGTCACGGCGGGTTTTACGGAATCGATGGGAGCCTAGCAGTTGAGAGGAAAAAAAGATTTTTCATAAATTCACTTCCCAAAGGGTGGGGCCAGTTTAACTTTGGTAAGTAACATATTCATAATACTCCTTAAACGCATAATTCCAGTAAGATGTCACATTTTGCGCTGAGTTAAATACGACCGTAATCACAATATTTATTAGAGAAAAAAATACTTACCCGTGATAAATCGCAGGTTTCACCATTTTCTTTACAACACTGGCAGAATGAAAAACACAGCGCTGAGTTAGTACACAAATATATAAGCTATTAATCGGAAATCATGTTTCTAAAGCTTACAAATAATGCGAAACAACCAACACTAATTAATGGCCACGGTGATGTCTCAATCACGCATTGGAGTGAGATAAACCAGCGGCATCCAGCTTAACTTCTATGAGAGCATTAACAAGCAAAAAAACTTCGTGCCGGTCTAGTTGGTAGTACATAGATGAAACTTGGTTCAGCGCAAAAGACGAACACAGAGAAAGGAAACGACACACGCGGAGCGCTCTGTGTGTGTCGTATCCTTACTCTGTGTTCGTCGTTTGAGCTGAACCAAGTTTCAACTATTAACAAGCAGTTTTCTGGTTCTGTTTAAATATTTTGTGCCTTTTATGCACCAGGTCAAGCACGTGGACAACAGCGCTGAAACACGTGAAGCCTGATGGCCGGAATTTTTGGTTATCTTCTCTAGTCTGACAGTCATTCTTATAAATCCAAGTACATAAATAAAAGAAATCATCTCTATATATAAAAGCTCTTTAAGAAAACATTGAGAGAAACGCTGTTTTCAGAACCCACAGAAATCAACCTTTTCGAAAGTGTTCCTTGCCGCTGATGGGTACATCGCTTTTTTAATTTTTTTATTCCTCATTCCAGCATGTATTGTTTATTTACAATTGTAATGTGTGCAATATTTGCGTGTGCGAAATTGTAGATGCTCTACAACTATGTACATCTTTTTCTTGCTGTTTCAAGCACACAAGGGGTGATAGGCCACGTCAGGCTACGTAGGCCTTTCGCCCTCACCCTCTATTACGTGTTCACGCTTGGAATAAAGATACGTCCGCCATTCCATCCATCCATCCAATCTCGCAAAACTTGAGCGGAACACAGGTGAGCACATAAGCAAATACCCTTAGGACATGCGTAACTTTTTTTCTCATGCTTGGCGGCGGCGGCTGTTACGCTGAATTTAGCAACGTACGATACAAAATGCAGGCTCAAGAACACGTAACCACGATAACAATACATTAGCTAAAGAGAGGAAGCCACACGTCCTACAGTTGGAGCTAAATACACGTATTATGTCTAAAAAGGGTGAGTTCATTTTTTTCATTCATTCATTCAGAATTTATTTAAGACAACGAAAAGGTTGTCCAGGGTGACGTGGCAAAAGGCATACTTTGCCTGACGAGGCCACGCCACCCGGATGACAGGCGGCACCACAGGCTACAAAAACCAAGAAAGAGCATTACATAATAGAACACACATTCAATATTTTTTACACAATACATAAGACATCCTTGCAAAACACAGGCTTTCGGCGGAAAAACAAACAGCATACTTCAAAACACAATTCGACCATAGCAGTATTTACAAAACATGCACTAGTGATAGGTATACGTTCAGTTTTCACCTTTAAGGTTCATTTATGAGCATTGCTTTAATTAACATTTTGTATTTACGTATTGAGGGAGTGCTGCGTACAGTATCCAGAATAATAGGGTATTGATTAATTAAGTCAGGAATTTGCCATCCTAACCTCTGAAAACCGTAATTTGTGCGTACACGAGGTGTTTCCATACATTGTTTCCGAAGTTCGTATGTGCTAAGTTTAGTCTGATAGGTGGTTTCGAAGGTTATTTTGTCTAGTTTGTACTGGCGTAATATTTCCAGACATAGTTTGTATGTGTGCAGTTTACTTATTTCTAGTATTCCATAAGACCTAAACAAAGGCCGGCAGCTGAGGCGGTCCTTGAGGCGGTCTGAGGCGGTCCTTGTAAAATTAGAGAACCTACAAAATGCGCCTACTTGATCATAAATGATATGTTTAGCTTTTTTTAAGGAACCATATGTCATGTCTTTGCATCGCCTAAATAGAAGCTCTCTCTTGAGGCTTGAAATCCATCGTAGTTTGTCGTTCCCTACATTTGCTGATGTTGAATTGTGATTTATAGGTTTCATAGTAGTTTAAGGACTGTCACTTTACTTAGCCTCTTTATTCACAGTCATACATTGTTATTCCTTTGTTCAATTTCAATTTCATTCAAAGAACCTGTTTTTCATACATTGGGTGTTACCAGAAGATTTGAAGTTAATGTGGTGGCTAGTTCTCCGAACTGATTCGTGTCACCTTAAATGGTACTTAAATAAATGGTATTTAAATACCCATAAATAAGAGCCTCCTTCATTCCGGCTCTTGTTTCGGAATGCAGAGGTACTTAGCTTGTATCCAGATCATAGCGTGAGCTGGGTTTGGCGTGGAACCACTGTCATATCCCGAATTATGTTTGGAACGCTTTGGCGAGTTCACACTACGGCAGTAGGGCATCAGTCGTCCCTTAAAATAGAATAAGCTTGAGACGCACTATAGTGACGCACCGAACAAGCCGTTTGTTGGATCTGCTGATAAGTGATATGGAAATCTTACTCTTTGGAAGTCTATTGTAAACAGCGGTGCCGAGAAGCTGCAGTATTCGGAAAATCTTACTATAAAATTTTTCAATGAAAGCTATATTAAGAATACTGCGCCAGCTACCCTATCACCCCGCCGCACTTCCAACTCAGTGTATAGCAGTAAAGAAGCTACGAGATCCGCAACCATTATAATTAAAGCGGTAATTTCGGACTAAGCTCTTAAATGCACTTCATCCACATTCATTCAGCAGATACAAAGCGGTCTACTAGAGATACCTGCCTTCTCGAGATGGTTCACGTCTGGAATCTTGACAGTTTTGCAAGATCCTGAAAGTAGCAGACCACACAGTATAAAAATTAGAAAGAGGCACTCTCCCAGCGGTCGCCGTTCTAATTCGCTAAAAGGCATGACAAAAAAATCTCTGCCTCTCCCGCAACCGAGAGTATAGTAAGCATGAAATGTAAGACGATGCAGAAGCGTACGCGTAGACGACAAGACGCAGGCCTGAAAAGAATGTATATATGCAGTGCGTTCGAAACTGTCTAAAGTGCGTACAGGCGACAGCGTTTTCCGCACCACTCTGCCTATGTGACACTGGTGACGTCACCACTGGATTACGTCACACATAATTGATGACGAAGCGATGGGTAATTACTAATTAGTGACTAATTACTGATTAATGACAAATACTAATTAGCTGCTAATTAATGACGCTTAAGCTTCGCCTTTAGGATTGGAACGCGACAGCGTGTTGTAGCGCTGCTAGGCAGTCCACGGAACGCCACCACCTGTTCGGCGCGATGCCTTGCCCTTCGAACGCGGCCCTTTTTGAGGAAAGAAAATTACGCAGTAATTCTCAGTCATCTCGGTGGACACCCGAACCGCACCGTACATTAAGGGAGGAACGCCACAACCCGTTCGGCGCGAAGCAACCGGCGCTTGTATGCCGGTCCTGTAGGAGGGCTTAGAGAGTCTCGTTAAATCTCGTACTGTGCCCGGATGTTCTCGTTTCAGTGCCCGGATGAGTGGAATTCAGTGCCCGGATAAGTGGAATTCAGTGCCCGGATGTTGGCTCTCGGTCTCGGCGTGACGTCACCATAGTGCCGACAACAGGAGCTAAAAGCATTTCATGCTTAAAATCCAACTCTTCATCACGCCGAAACACTTTTGCTGTGTACGCATATATAAAGACTACAAAATTGTCCATAATTCGAACTCATGAATTTGGGCAGATTTTCACCCAGCGCAGGGCAGTAAACATAACATGGCCTCTTTGATAGACAAGGTAAACCACGCACCCTTTTCTTCTTTTTATCTCGATCCCGGCCGCGGCGGCTAGAATTTATTTGGAGGAGAAATTCTAGAGGCCCGTGTACTGTGCGATGTCAGTGCACGTTAAAGAACCCCAGGTGGTCGAAATTTCCGGAGCCCTTCACTACGGCGTCTCTCATAGCCTTAGTCGCTTTGGGACGTTAAACCCCACAAAACCGAACCAATCTTCTTTTTATCGATAACTAAGCTCGCTGCATGAGTTTGCGTCAAAAAGAACATAGGCCCAGTCTTTCGAAGACATGCCGTTGCTACGCGCTGTCAGCAAATTCTCTGTACAAAGAAGTAGCCTTTGCTAGCTGTTCTAAGATGGTTACGTTTGAAAGGTATAAAAACATGTAGGCTATCTTTTTTTTATTAAATTGGATTTTATTCGCAGGAAAACAGTACAGATGAATATCTGCAGGTGGCATAAGGCTAAAGGCTTGGAAGCCTGACAAGGCCTTAGCCCCCTCACATCAGTTACAGCCCGCAGCAGCAGAAATAAATTTTCTGTATTCAAACATGTACGCGGTTGCAATCAGACAGTAGACTTCAGACAATACACTGCTCTAAAACAATACACACCACGTTATCACTGCACTCTAGCTCATTTCTTTTTCATCTGTTTTAGAAGCACACTCTTGCATAATCGCACTAACTTTAATAACTCTGTGCAGCGATTACTCTACGCGCATTATTGTATGCAACGTGGTCTTAAAGCCGCCGCTTTACCTGTTTGTTCTGGTGTCGAATAAAATTGATTTTGTAGCATGTATTGTTTTTAGGTAACGAACATAGGGTTAAATTGTGGGTTTCATCTCAAACTTGGCAGCCAATGAGGTCGCTCCCTTTCCTTGTTCCCGATGCTATCGCCCAAAATATAGTCTTAAATAAAACGCCCGTTTCACACACGGAGCTTCACGCCTGAATGAATAAAATGCATCTCTTACCAGTAGTGCTGGTAGTCGCTGATAGTGCACTCGGAAGTGACGAGCATAGGCAAAGGCAGACGACAGCCACCGCAGGAATCATGTTCTCAGAAAAGAAAGGCCGGGTTCAGAACCTAAAGAAGCTGCCTTCAGATGTCCTTGCGACTGGGGCAGCACTAATCTTCCCCTTATATTTATTCACCGGGTTTCCGTTATCCTCAAGCCAGCACAGGTACAGGAACTCGATCATTTACATTCCGCCCTAAAGCATAAAACACGTAGCTTCCTCAAGTTGGCATGGTTGAATTTCATTGCTTCCTGTCCTGTGGTAGCCTTTTTCTAGTTGTGATCGCATTATAAAAAGTGCATATACACTGAATATTTTTTTTTCTAGCACTCCTCGCACGCGAATTTTTTAGTTCGAAGACTCCTGCATAACTCACGCAGAAGGGTTCATATTTTAAAACCATCACCTGCCACCTTCTCCAGAAGCGAATCGTCGCATAAATGTCATATATAGACGAAAAAAAACATTTCTTCTGTATCTTGCCGTTTGACAGCGACTGTATCTATATGCTCGAAACGGTTATTGTGGTCGGACAGCACCGATAGATGACACTTTTCCGGGGATTTACGGGTGCCTTTGCTCTTCGCAAAATAAGACTAAGTCACTGCCCCCACGTGTCTGATCCGCGAATTCTGCTCTCAATACAACCTATCGTTGACGTAGTTAGCAGCATCAGATAAATTATACAGCTTACTCATCAATACATTTGCACATGACCACGCATGAAAAAGACATCCCCTAATCACCTCAAAATATCCTGTTTTATTCTTCCAGTGGCCCCGGTATTCCACTAACCATTACATGCTTGGCACTCTGCGTCTTGGCTTTTTTAGTTACTTATTTAACAATAATTAAGGCAGCACCGCTGCCAAAGCAGGAGAGACCATAAGGGGAGCGTCTTTGCAGAGCGCTCAAACATAGCAATATATGCGCATTCAACTGCAGGTAACAGCAGGCTCTTGATATTCACAATAATGAATAATAAAACACCGTTTTAAAGTTATGCGTATTAAATTATTTTCTCTGCAGATTTCTCTTTAAAGTAGGCCAAAATACCTCGAGCTTAAGATTACTCACTAATACGTGAGGCTTTTTTCGCTGTAGCAATATTTCTGCCAATAGTACCATTCCTGTAGCACGCTGTACTTTCTGAGGTTGAGTTTCAACCTTTCGTTAAGACTCCGTTTTCCTGCCCGGAAAGATACACACTGATTATCAAAAGAATAATGTCCACTTAAAAACATTTCTTCATACGTCAGTCTATGGCAGCCTTTATTCAATAGAACGGATAACCCGAATAATGATCCTTTTTTTTACCTTTTACTTGCAAGAAGTAGAAAAGCAAGCGGTGATCAGGAAGACCTGACCATTCTACGACAAAATCACTTGCAAAGTTGCGTAGGGTAATGCCAATCAGTTCAAGTGGCTATGCACGATCACCCTGAATCAAAAGTTCACCTCAGCGATCAACTACAGCTTACTCAAGCACAGTGCAGCCCACTTATTCAGTTCAGCGTTTGTTTCAATCTGTGCGATGCAGCTTGTTTAGGATTTACTTCGTTTTTGACAGCTCCCGTTGTAGAATTCTAAAATCAATTCGTGTTTAGTGTAAAGAGGCTCTCAGAGCATTAGACATTTCCAAAACATGTATGCTGCGATGAAAGGAAGAAATGAGTCCATCTGGAGATAGTTTATAGCTAAGTGTTGGACTTTTCGGTTTAAGCCCATAAGTGCGATGAAATTATGCTGAAATCAG
The DNA here is from genome assembly GCF_055824585.1 of Amblyomma mixtum. Classification (NCBI taxonomy): domain Eukaryota; kingdom Metazoa; phylum Arthropoda; class Arachnida; order Ixodida; family Ixodidae; genus Amblyomma; species Amblyomma mixtum. The sequence goes on along the minus strand of NC_143021.1, from coordinate 151,672,260 downwards.
TTTTAGAAGTTCGATTTCAATCAAACGGGTACACTTAAGCTCCTTAAAGGTGCAGTGAAGAGGAATCTGAACTCGTCTTTTTGCCGCGGGAACTCAATCTACACATTCCGAGCATTCTTAGAAACTTCGATTTATTGCCCTGTGTGGCCGATTTTCCTAATTAAATTGGATTAACGTTCGGCTCCCACCTTTTTTTTTTATTCTCCGCGTACGGTGGGCGGCGTCGACCAACGCGTGGAGTGCCTTTCAGCCAGCTCCGTGGAGACTTGCCGCACTGCCATCGGCGGAGTAATACGTAGTAATCCGCGGTAGCAAATAGTCCACTTATATTTTTATTTTTGCCGGCTTACTTTGCGGCTATATTATCTGCGAATGAAACTATTTATTCACGGAAACCTAAAAAACAAAACAAGGCGAAAGCAAAGCCTCCAGGGAACTAACTGGCTGAAAGGCACTCCACGCGTTGGTCGACTCCGCCCACCAGACGCGGAGAATTAAAAAAAAAAGGCGAGAGCCGGACGTTAATCCGATTTAATCAGGGAAATCGGCCACACAGGGTAATAAGTCGAAGTTTCTAAGAATGCTCGGAACGTGTAGATCGCGTTCCCGCGGCAGAAAGACGAGTTCAGATTCCTCTTCAGTGCACCTTTAAGGAGACACTTCAGCTCCATCTTAAGAGTATGACTCCATAGTGCAATGGGTTAACTCCCATGTGTGCGGAATGGGTCATTCTCTACTTTACATTCAGAGATCCCTACTAGTCCTCATCAGACTGCGGGCGCATAGGCACAGCGGTTAAGCGGTGCGTCACTGCCCTGGGATGACAGGTGCTGCCGCAGGTGTGTCTTTTGTGACCCAGGTTCCTCGTCCTGCGCGACCAGTCATTAGTTTAGCTGACACCTGCCACGCCGGGCAGTTTGCTCCCAATCCGTGGAGCAGGTTTGGTTGCAGCTGCAAGGTCACGTGACCTATGCTGCCCACCTGCCTCCTAGGTTATTCTGTGGGGAGTTTTCGTGGGTCACGGCTCACGGTCAATGGCACCGACGCCGTATTTCCAGCTACACGACCTCCACTCCTTAACGCAGACGCGTTAATATGTCATTGTTCTCTGCGCACAAGGCATATCTAGATATTTGAGGCAGTAGTTGAGGATAGTTCAGATAGTACGCAACACCTTAACTTGGTAAGCAACGGCCCATCTCGTTTCATTTCCATTGTGAACAGGGCACCCGTACTGGTGCCGAAACGTCAACGTGTTTATGTTTCGTATGTTTTTGTTTTCCTCTGTGACCTCGGCGAGTGCTGTTTTCTTCAATGTATAAGGCATAGCTAGCTGGCTGTTGAGTACCAGTTAAACTCCGTCAAAGTTGGAAATGATTTAAGTTGAAAAGCCATGGTCGTTACGTGACGGTGTTGTTTAGATAACCGGTGCAGGTGCGGAATTTGAGGCAGCCGCATTGCCAGGTATTTTTTCGGCGGGAGAGAGCGACGCAAAGTAATTTCTTGTACCAAGCGGAGAACATTTTATTTTTTTATTTGTAAGTTAAGTTTTATGGCACTAAGGCAGCTAAAGAACTTATGTGCGCAAAAATATGAGCGGTTCCGGCATGCAGGAACTGAGCCAGTGGCAAATGTTTTTATGCCGGCCACAGCGGCTTGACTTTGATCGAGTCGAAATGCATTAATGCTCTCGAGAAACCTCGAGGTTAAAAACTTCGAAGCCTTCCTATGCAGGGCGCCACATCGCACACAGCATTTCCTTGCCACGCAGTAAATCATGCAGTAAATCTAACCATAAAAATGTAATCATTGAGTACTTTTAATAACTTTCGCGTATGTAATTCGTTTCCGCACAGCAGTAAACACAATATGAGAGTTTCTGCTTTCGCTTAAATGTCAAACCTAATAGGTGCGTTCCCCTGTATGTTCCTGCTACCTTAAAATTCACTTAACATTTTCTTAGACTGGAATGTTAGGCTTAGAATTTCTATTAACTTAATTGTTACTACACCTTCCCACGGCATGCGTTCGGAGGGCAACTAGTTGTCAAGGGGCTGTAATATTAAAGGACACATCAACAATGAAGAAAAAATGTCACGCCAGTAAAGATGTTGTGAAGTCATGCGGGCCGATGAGTCAAGCAACACCAGAACAACCCGTCATATAGCGACTGAGGATGCCGTGAGTGCCGACGCATATTACATAAGGCAGCGACGACAAAATAAGTGAGATGGAAAATAACAAATAAAAATGAAGGGGCACCTAAGCTCCGCATTATGGATATGGCATAGTAGCGCTAATGTGTTAATGCCCATATATCAGGAATCGGTCATTCTGGACTTCACATCCATGCATCTCTGAGATTCGTCATACCGCTCCTGGCGCTTGTGTCACCGGGCTGCTATGGCAGGCGCCGGCAACGATGGGGCTTGTGCGAGCCAGGTTGCTCTTCCGGAGCAACCTCTTGCGTCCAATAGTTAATTGAACTGCCACCTGTCACTGTGTTCAGTTCACTCACAATCTGTTAAAGAGGCTCTGATAATGCCACAAGGTCGCGTGATGTAGGTGGTCGACATAGGTCCTTTCTCCGGGGGTTTTTCGTTCACGACAGCGATAACGTCGGATTTCGAGCAGAACGGAAGCCTTAATGTTATCCACCGTGGTAGGTATGTGCAGTGTCGCTAAGGCAGCAACAACAACGCTATCGCGGGGCTGGTTCAAATTTTTATGTAGCTGACCTAAAGTGCATAAGAACGCTCAGGAATCAAGCTGGCTTCCTCGTCTGCCTTGGCGACAGTGTAGCGTAGAGATATCGTATTATCGTATACTTACAATCATGCCTTTTTTAGTTGCAAAGGATACCATAGTCGTTCTTTGCAATCGTACGCGCATTAAGACCATTTCCTTATTATTCAATCATATCAATAAATTGGCGGCGCCACAGGATGACACAGCATAAATGGACCTTCAAGATGCATTCTATGGAATTTATTGCAAATTTCGCGGTGTGTAATGTGTTACCGCCGAATGGTCAAAAAAGGCTTTTACTTGTCGCTGTCGCTGTTTTCCTTTCAAGGGAAATGACACAGCCAGGCTGATCACTTTTATCTTTTCTAAAAGTTATTGCCCTAAACCTGAGCCTTCTGGCACCTTCGGTGCACGCGATCAGTTCCCCTTATACAAGAAACAACTTTTTTTTGACAATGTAGCGGAGGCTAGGCAGCCAAGGGAGAGACATAATTCAGCAGAGTAGTAATTTGGGCCTGTTGGTAGTTCATGATGAGGAAGTTAGAGCGCACTTCCTCATCAAGGGAGAGAGACAGGTCTTTGCCTCAGCACCATTGGTGGTGCATTGTAAACAGGATTAGGCCCATATGCGAATAAAAAGGGAGTACGCCCTCCCCTAGTGCACTCCATTTTATAAAAGCGAGTGCCCTGGAGGACAGCTTACACCCTGCTTACACATTTCTGTATACAGCGTGGGTTTTTCGTTGTTTTAGGGTTAAGTGTGCGGAGGGTTGAAGAGGTGAAGTTGAAGAGGGAATTCGGGGTCATTAAAGCCCAGAAGCCCGCTCCACACGTCCCGATAAGAAAGCCCTGTCCCATTTCTTTACCTGTCTTGCCTCTGTTGCCTTGCCAAAACGTTGTCACCGAGTATGGTTACAGTGTAACCAGTATTACTTATAAAATATTTAAGAGGGCGTTACAGCTTTGAACCGAGAGTTAGGCTTAGAGGCGTAAGCATAGCAGCACCAGCATTAGCATCCTGAAAGGATTTCGAAAAGTACTGGAATATGCAAAAAACTAAACTTTTCACCCCAAATGACGTGGCAGCACACTTCACGTACAATATCTGCGGTGTCCAAAAATGTACAAAATTAAATATATCTCTAGCCGTCAACAAAAAATTATTTTACTAAGCAATGTTGGAAAAACCTATCAGAGTGCCTAGAAATTTCGTAGGGAATACGACATGGGTTGGTGCATTAAAAATGAATACATGATGCCTGTGTTCTAGAAAATACTTCTTGAAAACCTCACAGCAACGAGCCGTAATCGACGGACCGCTGAAATAAACTCAGAATCAAAAACAGTACAGTTTATCTGTGTATATATCAGAGAAGCCGTATATATATATATATATATATATATATATATATATATATATATATATATATATATATATATTGTTACGAGCTTAGCACGCACAGGGGTTTATTCAAAGATGGGATCGGTCGGAGCAGGATGGAAGCAGGAAGCCTACCAGCGTCCTTCAGTTCTTTCTCTTCCTTTCTCATCAGTCCATCTTCTGCTTCTTCCGTCGAGGTTCTATGGAAGCACGTGACATTTCCCTCCTCGCAGACGAAGCCCGTCAGGCGAGTTAAATAGACCGTCTGGGATGGAATCGCTTGAGGCGGGCTACATGCACGACCTGAGACTGGCGTGACCGTCGACCAGTAGCAGTTCGTCGTGATATAACGTAATTAACGTCACTTATGCACTCCAACACAACAAACGGTCCAGTGTAGTGGGAAAGCAGTTTCTGACACAGACCACGCTTGCGTAGAGGGGTCCACAACCACACAATGTCACCAGGAACATAAGAAACTTCTTGGTGTTGGACGTCGTAGCGGTTCTTTGTACGCGCTTGCGAAGATAAAATTCGAACACGGGCAACCTGGCGAGCTTCTTCAGCTCTGCAGAGTGTGGTCGCAAGAGAAGGTTCATCGTGGATGAAAAATGGTAGAATGGTGTCAAGGCCGCAGCGAGGTGAGCGAGCATAGAGCAGGTAAAAGGGGCTGTAGCCAGTTGTCCCATGTTGCGCTGCGTTGTATGCATGAGTAATGAACGGGAGGACGCCATCCCAGTCCTTATGATCTGCAGCGACGTACTATCGCGCTCAATATGAGTTGCAACGCGCGGTCATCGACCGCGGCTCGTTCCGTGGTGTGCCTCCTCCAAACGGTCGCTCGGAATTCAGGGAGAAACTTTTTCCTGAGCGGGGGAGCTGTTGTTTCCTGGAACAGCAGTTTCTCCCAGAATTCCGATCGACTGTTTGGAGGAGGCACACCACGGAACGAGCCCCGGTCTATGGCCGCGCGTTGCAACTCATATTGAGCGCGATAGTACATAGCAAGCATGGTGGTCAGCGTCCGATTAGTGCGTTCTAGCACACCGTTCGTTTGGGGATGATATGGCGTGGAGTGGCGAAAACTGCAGCTGCTGAGGCGGAGAAGTTCTTCAACAACGTCCGCTGTAAATTGGCGTCCACGGTCGCTAATGAGAACTGCAGGAGGGCCGTGCCGAAGAATGACGAATCGAAGTAAGAAGTTAGATACTTCAGACGCAGTAGCAGCTGGTATCGCAGCTGTCTCACAATAACGGGTTAAGTGGTCTACGCACACAAGAATCCATCGATTTCCTTTAGAGGATCGTGGGAAAGGTCCAAGGAGGTCAATGCCAACTTGCTCAAACGGGGCTGTTGGAGGTGTGATTGGCCGCAGTTTGCCCGGTGGACTTGAAGCCGGCAGCTTAAAGCGCTGGCATTGCACACAGCTGGCTACATAGTGCTGGATGGTTGAACGCATGTTAGGCCAGTAAAATCGTTGTTGTGTGCGGTGGAGTGTGCGTGTCACTCCCAAGTGCCCAGACGTGGCGTCGTCGTGCATCATTTCAAGAACTGTGATGCGTAGGTTTTTGGGTACGACAAGAAGCATGCGTGCTCCTCCAGAAGCAAAGTTCTTCTTATAAAGCAAACCGTCGCGAATACAAAAAGTATTCTTTACAGAATCTTGAGCTGCATCAAACAAAGAGGTTAATGTTTGGTCTTTGCGTTGCTCAGTTCGGAAAACTTGAAGATCGGGGAAGGCTTGTGAAAGTGACGCCAAGTATTCATCAAAGTTGTCTGCGTCGTCATCAGTCGTTTGAAGCGGCAAACGGGAAAGACAATCGGCATCTGAGTGTTTACAGCCACTTTTATGCACCACAGTGAAATTAAATTCTTGTAGGCGCAAAGCCCATCGAGCAAGCCGGCCACAGGGGTCACGAAGACTGACTAGCCAGCAAAGCGAGTGGTGGTCGGTCACGACGGTGAAAGCATTCCCGTACAGATAGGAGCGGAAGCGCTGTACAGCGAAAACAACGGCGAGACATTCTTGCTCAGTAACCGTGTAATTTCTTTCGCTCTTACTCAATGAACGGCTGGCATATGCTACCACGTGCTGATCGTGACCATGGCGTTGTATAAGTACAGCGCCGATACCAATACCACTTGCATCAGTGTGCACTTCAATTGGTGCAGATGGGCAGAAGTGGCGTGGGATGGGGCCCGAGGTCAAAACAAATTTCAGATGCCGGAAAGCTGCGTCACATTCGCTGGTCCAATTGAACGGTGCATCTTTATGCAGCAAACACGTGAGTGGGTAAGCGATGTCCGCAAACCTAGCTATAAAGCGTCGAAAGTACGAGCAGAGCCCTAAAAAACTCTGCAGCTCTTTCACTGATTGAGGCACCGTAAAACTTTTAACAGCTTCAATTTTCTTTGGATCTGGTCGAACACCTTCTTTATCAACTAAATGACCAAGAACAATTGTTTCACGGTTCCCAAAATGACATTTCTTAGAATTGAGGATAAGGCCAGCTCGTTCCATGCGATCAAGCAAAATATACAGACGGCTGTTGTGCTCACTAAACGTTTTGCCAAAAATTACAACGTCGTCCAAATAACATAAACAAATTTGCCACTTAAGGCCACGCAGGATTGTATCCATGAACCGCTCGAATGTTGCAGGTGCATTACATAATCCGAAAGGCATAACGTTAAACTCGTAAAGTCCGTCTGGTGTTATGAATGCCGTTTTTTCCCTATCTGCAGCGTGCATAGGAATTTGCCAGTAGCCGGATCTCAAATCAATAGAAGAAAAGTATGAAGCGGAGTGCAGACAATCAATTGCGTCATCTATACGTGGAAGCGGGTAGACGTCCTTCTTCGTTGCCGTATTTAAGCGACGGTAGTCAACACAGAACCTCCATGTGCCATCTTTCTTCTTAACAAGGATAACTGGAGCTGCCCAAGGACTGGAAGACTCTCGAATTATGCCTCGCTTTAGCATCTCTTGAACTTGGTCATCTATTAACTTACGTTCAGTGGCTGAGACTCGATAGGGCTTCTGGCGTATAGGAGGTGCGGAGCCGGTGTTGAACGTGTGATGAATACGACTGGTAGGCGGTGGTGTTGAATCGTCTTTGGCAAAGTCGAACACAAACGTTAGACCACCAATAACAACATCCGAAGCACACACACCAAGTGGAACCAAAGGTTCACCACCGACACCACGGAATAACGCTGCACGGTCAGCACTAAACATCACTTTCCTACCTAAATGGTTCTTAAACCTCAAACTCATAACGCATACGGTAGCACCAGTGTCCACAAGAGCCATTGTTTTCACACCATCAATAAACACTTCCAGTTTGTTCTTCAACATAAACACGGGAAGAGGTATATTGGACGTCATCGACTCGCCGGCGGCCTCACCTCCATCGGCCGCGCATCCTAGTTTCCCGGAGGCGGAGGGGATGCACGACGTCGAGGAGAAGGTGACCGCCGTTGGCGCTGAGGTGGCGGCGTCACACTGCGGTCAGATGCAGGTGATGAACTTCGCAAATTGCTCGGACGGTACTGCTCCCAAGCGGACGTTGGGGGTCGCTGCTGCGCGGTGTGCAGTTGTCCGTAAGTATGCACCGGGGGTTGGCAGTCTTGAGAAGTCGGGAAACGACGGCGGCAATATCTAGCGATATGTCCTGCAATGCCACACCGGTAGCACAAAGGTTGAGAGCGCCAGCGACCGCCATAAAAGTCCTGGCGAACAAAGTCGCGACGTTGGCTGGAGCCAGGATCTCGCTGCTGACGAACCACGTCTTCTGGGTAGGTGGGCCTCCTTTCCGTCGGCTGGTGGCCATAACGTTGGGCAATGTTCCGATCGTCCATGGGCAAAGTGCCGTTAGGTTGAGCCCACGGAGTCGACAGGGCGGCAACATCTTCCTCCGGTGCAGAACTGTGCCGCAGATATTCTGTGCGGCAGAAGGTGTCCCGGGATCTGGACAACTCCTCGCGCACAATCTTTCGAATCATATCAGCCATAGAATTTGGAGGACTGGCTTCAACACTGGCTATAGAGGTGACATTGGCCAATCTTCCGAATTTAGGGGTGATTCGACGCAGCTTAAGAGCTTCAAATGTTCTGCAATGTTTTATAACGTCAGCGGTGGTGCTCAGGCTCTCTTTGCTAATCAGGAAATTGTAAACATCTTCCGCAAGTCCTTTTAGAAGGTGGCCGACTTTGTCTTCTTCAAGCATACTGGAGTTAACTAGCTTGCATAACTTTAAGATGGCTTCGATGTATGCCGTGCAAGTTTCTCCGGGTACTTGCGCGCGGTGAAGCAATGTCTGTTCCGCACGCTTCTTCTTTGCCGATTCATCCCCAAAATTTTTCTTTATCTCGGTCGTAAAGGTAGCCCATGAATTCAGTGTATCCTCATGACTGTCGAACCAGTCAAGGGCAGTGGCGGCAAGGAAAAACACCACGTTAGCCAGTTTAGTAGCAGCGTTCCAGCGATTGTATTTGCTCACCCGTTCGTAGTATTTCAGCCACTCGTCAACGTCCTCTTCAGGTTTTCCAAAAAATGTGCGGGGCTCTCGATAATGTGGCCAGTTCGCTGTCGATATCCCGGGTTGCTCGGCATTGTCGTCTCCAGGCATGTCCGATGGCAGTGGTGGGAAGCCTGCGAGTATACGGCTCCTTCGGTAGATGGAATGCTCCGTGGTCGATACCCGGCACCTCTCACCAAACTGTTACGTGCTTAGCACGCACGGGGGTTTATTCACAGAGGGGATCGGTCGGAGCAGGATGGAAGCAGGAAGCCTACCAGCGTCCTTCAGTTCTTTCTCTTCCTTTCTCATCAGTCCATCTTCTGATTCTTCCGTCGAGGTTCTATGGAAGCACGTGACAATATATATATATATATATATATATATATATATATATATATATATATATATATATATCAGAGAAACCAAGGAACAACAGAGATTTTTATTTATTTATTTTCTGGTGTTGATTATTGGAGATTATTACTGAATATGCTATCACTTCAAGATAATTGATTACAGAAGCAGAAGAAAAAACCACATACCGCCGGTGGGAACCGAACTGACCTACGGCGTCGGCTGTCAGATCTTCTGCTTTCGGAGGTATTCATGTTTACAAGTAACCTAACCTTGAGAGTGTTCATCGGCGCCACCCACGTTCATAGGCGGCGGACGTCGTACGTCCTGAGTTACCGCTGGTGTGACATGAAACATCACCGAAAGTCGAGGGTGGACGCTGTGTGAGAACCCTCTTATGCTTCTTATGGCATCAAGGCTGCCAGAACCGAGGCCCTCGCTAAGCAACTAAGCAGACCAGGGAAGGGGAATGAGGGGCTCGTTATACATATGAGAAAAGCCAACAGCCACAGAATCCAATTGACACAGGGGATTTTATTTTTATTTATTTATTTTTTGGTGTTCTGTACCTATATACAGGGTGTTTCACGTAACTTGAACCAAGGATTTTAAAAAAGCGGTAAACTGCAGCCCGCTCAAACCAACGATAACATGTTTGCCATCATGTGGCGCTCCTTAGAATATCTTTTTATATTCCACTTAACTAGTTAATTAACTAAGATAAATTATGCAAATTTTCAAATATTAATTTTAGTGCCAAGAGCGTTACGTTAGGTTGTAGAGCAGGTTTAGAAACAACCGATCTAGATTATTCTAGCATCGTATCTCATACGGGGTCCTTTTTTCCGGCATCTAAAGCAAAAAGCACGCGAAATATGTGTTAATGGTGGCGACGAGTGCGCGACGTGAGAGCCCCGCATGCGAGGAACCTCTCAAGGCGGTTGCTGGGTAGAGACTGGGGGTTTATTTCTTTAGAGGGAGAGAGAGAGAGTGTGTGTGTGCAAGAATGCACTTTCGCTGCTGTAGGAATGCAGACGGTCACGGTAAGGGAATTGGGAATGCGTCAGTCGACGGGGCCGTGGGGACCAGATGCCGTCGGGGGAGACGCCTGCTAGCTTTTGTGGGTGCTAGCTTTTGTTGGAGCGGCCGACCCGCGCTTGTTTCTGGGAAGCGGGCGGCGAGTATGCGCGGAGGAGGCAAGGGTTGCTGGAGCGGCCTGGCGTCGCTTGGTCGACGAACACGACATCCCTTCCTCCTTAGCTGTGGTCACCGTATCGGTAGGGCGGGCGCCGTTCACGCTGGGGTCTTAGAGCTTGCTGTTGCGTGGAACCGTTGGGCTGGTCTCCGCAAGGTTCTGTCGCACGGTCGTCCAGACTGGCCACAGGTTCTCCATGTTCGGAAAGGGGCGCTGTAGACAGGTCGAGCACAGGCGAATTCTCCGCTGGCAGTGTGATCACGAACGTAGCTGGCACAGTGTATTGTTCACTTGCTGCTGGTTCGTTCGTCCGATCGTGTGGCGGCGGATCTTCCGTTGGGTAGGCTGCTGCACCTGGTTTAATGTGACCAAGGTGCCTACGAACCGTTCCGTTTCTGTGTTTAGAAGTCTCGTGGACTTCTGCGGAGCTCGTCACTCCCTTGAGTCCTCGATGCTGCCTTGACGCACTTTTTGATGGCAGGGCCAGGTCCAAAGCACGCTTCTGGTGGCGTCGATGTTGCAGACGTTGTCGTCAGCACTTCAGAGTTGCAGTCGGCTGTCAGACTTCTGAGGCTGCGACGTAGCTGCTGATCGACTGCTTTCTGTCGGCGTCTTCGATGTTGCAGACGTTGTCGTCAGCACTCCAGAGTTGCAGTCGGCTGTCAAACTTCTGAGGCTGCGACGTAGCTGCTGATCGAGTGGCTTTCTGTCGGCTGCGTCGATGTTGCAGACGTTGTCGTCAGCACTCCAGGGTTGCAGTCGGCTGTCAAACTTCTGAGGCTGCGACGTAGCTGCTGATCGACTTGCTTTCTGTCGGCGTCGTCGATGTTGCAGGCGTTGTCGTCAGCACTCCCGATTGCAGTCGGCTGTCAAACTTCTGAGGGCTGCGACGTAGCTGCTGATCGGTTTGCTTTCTGCCGGCATCGTCGATGTTGCAGGCGTTGTCGTCAGCACTCCAGGGTTGTAGTCGGCTGTCAAACTTTTGAGGCTGCGACGTAGCTGCTGATCGACTTGCTTTCTGCCGGCGTCGTCGATGTTGCAGGCGTTGTCGTCAGCACTCCAGGGTTGCAGTCGGCTGTCAAACTTTTGAGGCTGCGACGTAGCTGCTGATCGACTTGCTTTCTGCCGGCGTCGTCGATGTTGCAGGCGTTGTCGTCAGCACTCCAGGGTTGCAGTCGGCTGTCAAACTTTTGAGGCTGCGACGTAGCTGCTGATCGACTTGCTTTCTGCCGGCGTCGTCGATGTTGCAGACGTTGTCGTCAGCACTCCAGGGTTGCAGTCGGCTGTCAAACTTTTGAGGCTGCGACGTAGCTGCTGATCGACTTACGGCAGTTGGTCACGTCGCTGGAAACGTTACGGCTGTACAGCTCGGATGGTCAAGCGTACCGGCTGTACAGCTCGGATGGTCTGCCATCGACGTGCTTCAGGAGAAGTGTGACTATAGGTATCCATAGCTGACTTCTCCGGGAGTCTTCGGTGTGACCAGCACGCGAGCAGTCTCGAAGGTGTCGGTCCGCATAGCGTCAGGAGGAGCGCGTGCTTCTTTTCTTCGTCGGAGACACCGTTTGCCACGAGGTAGAGTGTGAGACGCTGAATCCACGATCCACGAAAAGGCTCGATGACACCGTGCAGTCCTCCAGTAGCCATCGGCGACACCTCGAACTGCGTACGCTCTACATCCCATCCTCGTCGCCAGTGTTAATGGTGGCGTTAGTGCGGGACGTGGGAGCCCCGCATGCGAGGAACCTCTCAAGGCGGTTGCTGGGTAGAGACTGGGGGTTTATTTCTTTAGAGGGAGAGAGAGAGAGAGAGAGTGTGTGTGCAAGAATGCACTTTCGCTGCTGTAGGAATGCAGACGGTCACGGTAAGGGAATTGGGAATGCGTCAGTCGACGGGGCCGTGGGGACCAGATGCCGTCGGGGGAGACGCCTGCTAGCTTTTGTGGGTGCTAGCTTTTGTTGGAGCGGCCGGCCCGCGCTTGTTTCTGGGAAGCGGGCGGCGAGTATGCGCGGAGGAGGCAAGGGTTGCTGGAGCGGCCTGGCGTCGCTTGGTCGACGAACACAATATGAAAAAATCCCACGTGACTGCGCTCGTGCGCTACGAAATTGCAGCGCTCTCAACGGTGCTTCGAGCAAACGGAGCGTGCCCGCTGACCGTGGCGAAGTGAACGGCCGCCGCTCTTTTCAGCGGCTTGACAGCCCTGCCACTGATAAGAGCAGCGGTGTTTGCTCGAAGCACCGTTGAGAGCGCTGCAATTTGGTAGCGCACGAGCGCAGTCACGTGGGATTTTTTCATATTTCGCGGGCTCTCTTTAGATGCCGGAAAAAAGGACCCCGTAGGATATACGATGCTAGAATAAACTAGATCGGTTGTTTCTAAACCTGCTCTACAACCTAACGAAACGCTCTTGGCACTAAAATTAATATTTGAAAACTTGCATAATTCACCTTAGTTAATAGCTAGTTAAGTGGAATATAAAAAATTACCGACGATTACGTTACTTCCTAATGCGAAATTTGAGCGCAGCAAATAAGCTGTTTCACCTTTTCGATAGATTGAGGCAAAGAAATCGAGCAACACATGTATGCGCTATCACAGAATTTTTTTTATTTTTCACACGTATTCCTTTAACAAAGACTCCACTAACAGTTCTTGACAGTCATGAAGGAAGCTTTGTGGTCGGAGAAATAGACTGATATATGTTCGACTTGGTACACCAATGCTTGATTCTCAAAGACGAGATCTATACAAGTGCCTCGCGAGGTTGTCACAGCCGTGGGACGCGTTACGAGCGAGAGGAACGGTATGTTCTCCCGCATAAGTGTTAGGAAATTGCTGTTTGTCTTTATGTCAACATTAAAGTCCCCCACTACTAACATCGGTGTGGATCGATGGACGGTTAATGCGAGTTGCAGGAAGTGCACGACGTCTTTCGTGAGTGCGGTAGGGGCGAAGTAGGCAGCTACTACCAGCAAGCCGTTGGGCAACTTTGCGGCGCACAGTTCGCCAACTTCATGTGACGTGCCAAACATTTCGACTGGTATTGCAGAGAGACCTGTGCGCAAGTAGATAGCGACTCCCGCCGCTCTGTTGTGGTCTCTGCGAGCACCACAGCAGTATAGGAAATCTATGATTTCGAGAGGCTCTTCGGGATCCATCTAGGTTTCAGCAAAGCAAAGTACAGAGGAATGGCGCAGAATGTGATCGTGGTGTACGTACTTGGCATGTGCGGCAAGGGAGCGTACGTTAAGAATGTGGTTGTGAATGATGAATCAAGTGCTGCCAGCGAATGACGCGTCCATTGGCTGTCTGCGTGTGTTACTGATGTGTGGTTAACATGTTAAGCTTCGCCTGTAAGAGTGGAACGCGACAGCGTCTTGCAACGCTGCCAGGGAGTCCACAGAACGTCATCGCCAATTCGGCTGTACGCCTTGCTGGACGGTAAATTTATTTTTTGAGGAAAGGAAATGTATCTCTCTCGCATATCTGGGTGGAGACCTGCAGCTCGCCGTAAGGGAAAGGGGGAAGATGGGAGTGAACGAAGACGCCGTATTAGCTAGACGCGCCTTTGTTCATTCCAAACCATTCAGCTGGCATTACGGAGTGGCTAGCGTGCTCGTATCGCACTCCGGAGACCCTGGTTCGATTCCCCAACTCGACCAATTTCGTTCTCGGTTTTATTGATTTATGCGGTCTAACTAGAAAGGTTAATTAGGCTATTTCATATTTATATTATTATATTTCTATCCATCGTGTTCTGTCATTAACCTGTCAATTGTTGGAACTGTCTAGGATGTTCGCCACAACGTATATGAAACGAGCAACGTCTTACTCAGTGGGGAAGTGCGTGGTGGTGGAGGGAACGCGGCTTCGTACTTATCTGTTTTTTTCAGCAGCGTCTCCTTCCGCGGACTCTGTTGTCGCTGCGGCGCGCGTCTTTCTTTTCTTTTCTTCTGACCTCTTCATTCTCCTCTATATTAATTAGGCTAATTGATTAATTAAGCAATTAACTAAACTCAGTCCAACTTAGTTGCAGCATCACTATACGATCCCTTTGATTGGTTGCATGGTTATTAGCCAAAGTACAATTGGCCCCATTTGAAATTCGCGCACTGTGACGTCACGAGCATTTCGAGCAATTGAAAAGCGCGTCTTTCTTTTCTTCTGACCTCTTCATTCTCCTCTATATTAATTAGGCTAATTGATTAATTAAGCAATTAACTAAACTCAGTCCAACTTAGTTGCAGCATCACTATACGATCCCTTTGATTGGTTGCATGGTTACTAGCCAAAGTACAATTGGCCCCATTTGAAATTCGCGCACTGTGACGTCACGAGCATTTCGACCAATTGAAAAGCGTGACATTGGAGGCGGAGCTGGTTACGAGGCCGACGCCGACGCCGACGCCGACGCCGACGCGAAACCCAGGAACGGACGCCAAAGAGCTGCGCTCTAAAAAATATCCTGAGGAGCGCCACATGATGGCGAACAATGTATCGTTGGTTTCAGCGGGCTGCGGTTTACCGCTTTTTTTAAATCTTTGGTTGAAGTTACGTGAAACACCCTGTATATATTGTAACGGGCTTTACCGGCGACCCTGGCCCTCCTGGTCAGCGGTATTTCTGGCGCCCCTGGTCGGCGGATGTGAACGCCCGAGCGAGCTGCCGGCACTCTTCAGCGTGGCGAGAGACTGCGGAAACAGTTATGGATTCTGAGGGATCGGGCCGGTAAGGAAGAATGTTGTCAAGTGGGGACGAAGGCTCACGCCCGTAGAGGAGGGAAAATGACGAAAAACAGTAGTACTCTGAAGGGCAGTGTTGTAAGCGTAAGTGACAAAGTATAGCACGGCGTTGCAGTTGGAATGGTCCGCAGTCGTGTACACTGACAGCATGTCACCTAACGTACGATTAAAGCGTTCAGTCAGCCCGCTAGTGTGCGGGTGGTAAGCCGCCGTGGTGCGATGGGTAACGCTGCATTGCTGTAGAAGGGCTGAAACGACTTCGGACAGAAACACCCGCCCACGGTCGCTCAGAAGTTCACGTGGCGCTCCGTGGCGAAATATGAAGCGGTGCAGGAGGAAGGCTGCAACATCCCGCGCCGTAGCAGAGGGAAGGGTAGCAGTTTCGGCGTACCGTGTCAGATGGTCGACAGCGACAATGATCAAGCGGTTGCCTGCAGCCGTGTAGTGAAGCGGTCTGTACAGGTCATTGCCAACACGGTCGAAAGGCCTGGATAGGCAAGGTAGAGGCTGCATGGGCCCGATCGGATGGTGGCGACTGGGCTTGCGGCGTTGGCAGACTGAGCAAGAACGGACAAATTGGCGGACGTAGGTGTACATACCGCGCCAGTAATAACGGAGGCGAAGGCGTGTTCAGGTTTTCAAGGCACCGGTGTCAGCGGCTCTTCGGTCATTGTGAAAGGCGGCGCATACTTCGGAACGTATCACCCGGGATCACACGGAGGCATTTGCGGCCGTCAGTGTTATACCTGCGGCGGTACAAGAGCCCATCAAGAATTTTAAAGTGGGCAGCTTGACGGCGCAGTGCTCGTGGGACCGAGGTGACGGAAGGGTTCGAAAGCAATGTGAAAATATAATCGATCCGTGGGTTCTTGAGCTGCTCGGTGGCCATGGTGGTCACCGATCAGAGGACTTAGTTACTGGACAGTAGATTACACAGCCGTCAGAAAACATTCGAATCAGTAAACGTACACGTACAACAAGAAAGGGGCAAGAACTTAACCTTGTAGGATGCCTGTTGTTACAGGAGGAGGGTTGGTCATGGTGTCACAAAATTCGGCGCATTTTAGAAACAAACAAAGAAAAACCGCCGCGCGCACGACGTCTCGCCGGCGCGAGCCCAACGGGAGAGAGGGAAAGCCCCCGCCGAGCGCGTGCCTCTCTTTCCACCGCCACGGCGTGCGCCGAAGGAATGAGTCATCCACGCCGATTACTCTCGAACATGCGAGTCGGTTCTTCTGCTGACCGGAGGAGAAGGGCGTAGCCTTGCGTGCACTAAGTCGGGTTCCCCGTCCTCTGCACTTGGACGTCGGCTACGCCGCCACGACGGCGCCACGCTAGAACACGCTGGAACCTTCGCGAAACGACTCCTGATTTTAACCAATGAGGACGCGCGGCCGGCGAGAGAATGGAAGGGAAACTACACGGGAGATACTGCGTGTATGTGCGCGCCTACTTTGGCGCGTAGAACAAACAGACGTGGAAGCGAGCCTATAAAAGAAGGCGTTGACCGCTATCAGTCAGTCCGGACCGCCGTTTAAGCTTCATCGAAGCGCGCCCGTTCGACTCCCGGGAAAACACCACTCGGCCAGCATCGGACCAACGAGGCAACGGTCGCCAGTCTGCGGGACGGCATCGTCGTGGAACTCTGGTCATCGGACTGCCGCAGTGCCCGGTGAACAAATTGTGTTTTGTTTGTTTACCTCTCTCTCTTGTGTTAGTGCACTTTAGGTGCAATATTGCCTTTGTATTGCATTCTCTCTCGAGTTTAACTTTGCACGAGTTGCATTGTTCTGTTAATTACTTTGTATGTGCTTGTACTAGTGATTGTGTAATCCTCTGTATCGTCTCTTTGCTGCATAAACTTTGTTTTGTTTGTGAACGTTTGGCTCCGACCCATTCTCAGGCTTGCGACCAGCGAAAGCTGGGCACCGAACGCCCAAAAACCACTTGTCACTTGGTGGCTGGTCTCCGCTGAGTTTGCCACGCTGAGTCGAGGGCATCTCCTTTGAGTCCGAGACCGCTACCCCCACACGCTCTAAGGGTGTCTGGGAGCTTCCCACGTAAAAGTGCGCGAAGTGTGGGTGACAATATATCCTGGCGTCCGCGACAGGACGTTTGGTGTTGCAAGCACAGAGAACGGAGAAAGAGTCGGAAGGAGTTTACGAATCGTAAACGAGTGTTAGCAGCAGAGCGATATTGTGAGTTGCCGCGCCGAAGCGGTTAGTGAGGTTCACCGTGGAGAGGTATTCGTTGCCTTGAGTACAGATTTCGTTCTCCAAATATGAATTTAAAGGAGCTTCTAGAGGTCGGCACCCAGATGGGGTTGTCCGGAGCCGGTCTGCGTAAATGGGTGGACCAGGAAAGAGAGAGAATTGAAAAAGAAAAGGAGAAGGCTCGAGAAGAAGCCGAAAAAGAGAGAGAAAGAATTGAAAAAGAAAGGCAGAAGGCTCGAGAAGAAGCCGAGAAAGAAAAAGAAGGAGAATTTGAACGCGAAATGAAGCTCCTTGCCGCGAAACTGGAACTGCAACGTGGTGCGAATCACTCAGCTGTAGTTCAGAGCACTAGAGAGGAAGGTAGTAGCTTGCGTATAGATGCCAGCAGGTTGCTTCCTAGATCTGATGAAAAAAGGGACGATCTCGACGCATTCTTCAAGCGATTCGAAGGGATCGCAGTGAGCCAGAATTGGTCAGACAGTGAATGCGCTACCGTTCTTAGCACGTGTCTGAGCGGTGAAGCACTAAGTGTATTCGGGCGACTGTCTCCTGAAGACGCAGCAAGTTATAGCAAGGTGAAAGCCGCTTTGCTTAAACGATTCCGACTCACCACCGAGTGATTTCGGAACAAATTCCGGGCAGGAAAGCCCACAGACGGCGAAACGGCAACCCAATATGTGGCACGATTAAGCCACTATTTCGATCGATGGACGGAACTGTCGGAAATCGCACAGGAGTACAGTGCACTCCGCGAGCTGCTGATCAAGGAACAATTCCTGAGCAGTTGTCACCCGAACTTGGCGCTATACCTCAAGGAGAGAAGGGCCAAGACCCTCTCCGAAATGCTAGAGCTTGCCGACCAATTTCTTGAAGCCCAAGGAGGAACTAACCTGAGTAAAGTTAAGAATGCAAATTCTGAAAGCGCAGAGAAATCCGACAGCCGCGATACTCGATCCAGCCCAAAGCCTCCACCGAAGTGCTACTTGTGCAACATGACAGGCCACTACGCTTCTAACTGCCGAAACAGCACTACGAACAGTAGCCTGCCAGCTTGTTTCAGGTGCGGCCAGAAGGGACACAAAGCCGCGACTTGTTCCAACCCGGGCAAGGTCGTTCCCCAGGTATCGTGCGTGCGGGCCTCCTCAGGTGATCACCTGGAGGAAGAAGACGAAAATGGCTTTGTCGAGCTGAAGAACGGCAAGAAGGTGCCCGTTGTGAACGCCGTAGTGAATGCGCAGCCCGAAGCCGGAATGCACAAGATGCCTGTCTCGGAAGGGAAAGTAGGACCGCAAAGAATTTCAGTGCTGCGAGACACAGGAAGCAGTGCGGTCATCATAAAGCGAGGCTTGGTGCGAGACAAGGATCTCACTGGAACGAAGAGCCTTGTGCGGCTTGTAGACGGCTCCTTTAAACGCTTACCGGAAGCTAGAGTGCACGTGCAGACTCCGTACTAGAGCGGAAAACTGAGTGCACTTTGCATGAAACGCCCCATATACGACCTCATATTGGGTAACATCAAGGGGGCAAAATTTCCCAAGGACCCAGACGGTAGCCGCGAGGGAGAAAAATGCGAATCCTGCACGTCAGAGCGTCGCAGTGATCGACAGGAAAAAAAGCGGCGAAGGAACCGCGAGCGAGCTAGCGCAAGAAAGGAGGAAATAAAAGAATCACCCAAGAAGGAAGAACGGCAAAATGTAGCGCAGGAACGTTCCGCTTAAGAGACACCCTCTTCGCAAGAAAAATACGGGAACAAAGCAAACAGCTACGAGAAGCTGGAGGATAAGCCAGCAAGTGGCCGCAGCGGAGCACGAATGCCGAAGGAAGGAAGGAAAAGCCAAAGAAGGACACGTGGAAACAACGTGTCTAGAATTTCTGCTAAGTTCAGCGTAAGGCAGGCTTTAGAAACGATTCTAGTGCTGATCGGCACCTTGCTTCGGCTGTTTTCCTGCCGCACTGTCGAATTCAGGAAGGAGACCAGGAGTGTGTTCACACCGGTTCTTATCGTGAGCCTCTGCGTTATGATGCAAGTGCCTTGGAACATGTCGATTGTCTTGTTCGCATGTGCATGCCGCCCCCAAACCTTTTTCTACGCGTGGGATATGAAGGAATTTCCCAGGGCGGAAAGGGAAGAGGCAAACCCTGACAGAGCGAAGGAGTCGCGTAAGGAAGAGAACCACGAGTGCGGCTCGAGGCTTGAGCAGAAACAGAGAGAGCCGTACGAATAGGACTCTGGGACAAAACAGCGCACGGAAGAGAAGCCTGAACACAAGGCGAAAGAAGAGCAGAGCTCGCGACAGAAAGAAAAGTCAGCGTCGCGTGCGTAAGAGGACTAAACGCGCGACTGCAAGCTTGAAGCAAGCAGTACTTCTCCGAGCCCGCTGGGTAGGCCAAACTTGGAAGTATAGGCGAAAGTGTGCCTTGTATTTGCGTGCTTGTGAAGGTGATTGTGAAGTGAGGGTGATTGTGAAGTTTTGGAGCGCATTGTGAACACTGCATTTTGTTTCGTATGTGGAAGCATCATTGTATTGATGTGTGTATTTTGGCCTTCGCCATTGAGTTTGTGAGCGCATGCATGTGCGCGCGAATTGAACCGCCGAACAGCGGCGTGTTTGAAGTGCAACCTGGCTATTGTACTGTGTTATGTATGTGAAAGCATCAAGGTATTGATATATGTATTTTGGCATTCGCCACTGACTTTGTGAGCGCATGCAGGTGCGCGCGAATTTTGTGTTTTGTGAATATTGTTGCACAATATTCTTAAAGGAAGGGGCAGTGTCACAAAATTCGGCGCATTTTAGAAACAAAGAAAAACCGCCGCGCGCACGACGTCTCGCCGGCGCGAGCCCAACGGGAGAGAGGGAAAGCCCCCGCCGAGTGCGTGCCTCTCTTTCCACCGCCACGGCGTGCGCCGAAGGAATGTGTCATCCACGCCGATTACTCTCGAACATGCGAGTCGGTTCTTCTGCTGACCGGAGGAGAAGGGCGTAGCCTTGCGTGCACTAAGTCGCGTCCCCGTCCTCTGCACTTGGACGTCGGCTACGCCGCCACGACGGCGCCACGCTAGAACACGCTGGAACCTTCGCGAAACGACTCCTGACTTTAACCAATGAGGACGCGCGGCCGGCGAGAGAAAGGAAGGGAAACTACACGGGAGATACTGCGTGTATGTGCGCGCCTACTTTGGCGCGTAGAACAAACAGACGTGGAAGCGAGCCTATAAAAGAAGGCGTTGACCGCTATCAGTCAGTCCGGACCGCCGTTTAAGCTTCATCGAAGCGCGCCCGTTCGACTCCCGGGAAAACACCACTCGGCCAGCATCGGACCAACGAGGCAACGGTCGCCAGTCTGCGGGACAGCATCGTCGTGGAACTCTGGTCGTCGGACTGCCGCAGTGCCCGGTGAACAAATTGTGTTTTGTTTGTTTACCTCTCTCTCTTGTGTTAGTGCACTTTAGGTGCAATATTACCTTTGTATTGCATTCTCTCTCCAGTTTAACTTTGCACGAGTTGCATTGTTCTGTTAATCACTTTGTATGTGCTTGTACTAGTGATTGTGTAATCCTCTGTATCGTCTCTTTGCTGCATAAACTTTGTTTTGTTTGTGAACGTTTGGCTCCGACCCATTCTCTGGCTTGCGACCAGCGAAAGCTGGGCACCGAACGCCCAAAAACCTCTTGTCACTTGGTGGCTGGTCTCCGCTGAGTTTGCCACGCTGAGTCGAGGGCATCTCCTTTGAGTCCGAGACCGCTACCCCCACACGCTCTAAGGGTGTCTGGGAGCTTCCCACGTAAAAGTGCGCGAAGTGTGGGTGACACATGGACGACTGGTTTGTTAGGATGACTGATTCAGAGCGATTTGTTAAGGTGGCTTCGATCCACATTCGAACGTTAGGATGTAAGCTTAACTGTAACAGTTTTGTTATTAATTGTTGATCTAGTATTTTGTCAAATGCATTAGCGTAATCTGGAGAAATAGCGTCAATGTGAAGATACGAGACCAGGTTCACATGTAAGTATTGCGTAACATGGCTGGCTTCATTTCGCAGTTGTTCGCTTAGCGAAAACCGTGCTGACGTGAATGACAAAATTTGTTACCGTCTAAGAAGTCCATATTGAGGTGCATAAGACCTGCTTCATAATTTTGCAAGGAATGCTAGTTAGTAATATGGACGGTAGTGTACAGGAAATTTTTTTCACCTGGTTTGTAGAGAGCATGCACCTTCCGAGCTTGCAAGTCTTTGCGAATGAAATCTTTAGCAAGTGTCTGGCAGAAGAACAATTTCAAATACTCAGCACTGTTACCTTTTTTCTTCTTCAGTAGCTTCGAATTGATCTCTTAGATGCCGGCTGACGTGGAAATTTGTTTTTTCAATTAAAGACGAGATGCGATATAAAAAGAAATATTGGTGCGGTCATGGGTGATATGACATTAGTATGTGGCGTCTATGAAGACGAGTCGCGCTCTTTTGTACTGCTTCGCCGGATACTGCTTCACTGGACACATAAGGAGAGCGAAAGAGCGACTTTATGAACGGTTAATGACTCACCAAAATTTCTTCGCTTATCGTAAGGCACATGCAGCAGGTTTCTGCTGTCGGAATGGGTGTTTTGAGTAGGTGATTGCAGCTAAGTAAGCTTTTGCAGTGCAGCAGTATTTTTCCCACCCTTCGAAGCACCCTTTCTGTTGAGCAAAGCGAAAATACCTTTTCACATTATTTACGAGTCTTCTTTGTGTCTTAGCTGATCGTTCTAAACCAAGGTTAGAACAATTATCACGAAGTGTTATTCTGGAAATAAAGTTCTGTTGTAAATTCACTAGTTTATTTCTGAGTACCAACCAGTTTTTGTTAACGCTAGATCTCTGTTTATAACATACCCAGCAATTCTGTACAAAAGCAGTTTTTACCAAGAAATTGTTCATGAACGCAATTTCTTCATATAGTGTAAGACTTCACTATGACAACCAATTTATCCACAGGTCTCCCTACGGCAGTCCTGAATTCTTTTCTATTAAGCTTTTTTTTCGTCGAAAGTGTTACCCCTTGATTTTCTAAGGCAGTATTAACTGTTCAGTTCAATCAACTGAAACATTTGTGAAGAAATATTGTGCTACATATCAGAAAAATGGACCACTAACTTCAATATTTCTATGACAGTCGGTTGGAATGTTTCAATTTCCACAACTTTTGTCGCAGAATGTTGGACATGCTAGCTTCGAATAGCGAGAAAAAGTTTTTTCATTCATATTTTAATGGCGTTATAATTACCTTTGTTAAAAAAAGTGATTGTTTTCTTCCTTGTATCATGGCGTTCAGCAGAAAATAAAACCGCTTGAATAAATCTGTGGTTGTTAATCGGCTTAAGGTACGTAATGGATGATAAACTCTAAGGATGAATTATGGTGAAAATTTGTGGGCGCGAACAAACAAAAGACGGCGAAGAAACCACAGGACAAGCTCCTTTCCGATGGTTTCTTCTCCGTCTTTTGTTTGTTCGTGCCCACAAATTTTCATCATGAACAACCTACAACTAGCCCAGCTTTCAATTCCGATGAATTATGGGTATGAAATCTGAAATGTTGCTGGAGTCGCGAGGAATGCATATTGGGCTCTTAAACACGACCTAACACCAAAGCTGAAAGTGAAGCAATTTGGTTAGACAGTGAGAGCGCAGCATTCAGTGCTGAAGGCCCTGATTATGGGAAAGTTCGAAAAGAAGAAGAAAAAGGCGGAGATGGATTGATAGTATCATGGGTACACCAAAAATGTAACCTTGTGGCGACTGCATTGCGGAGAGCAGGAAGACCGCGAAAATGGCTTCTAAACAAAACAAAACAAAATTAAAACTGTTTATTTGGGCTGACCTGCGCCTGTAAAGAACAGAAATTCGAGTTGGCGGCGGCGTAGCAAGAAGCGTGCTCGGCGGTCGTCGAACAGAATGCCCGCCGTTCCAGGCCTTGCCAAAATTAAAGTTCATGGTGAAATTTTGAAATTTCATTCATTCATTTATTTATACTGTCAGCCCAGATCACGGGCTATAACAGGAGTGGATAATGAGGTATAAAAAATCTCTGCCTCTCCCGTAAACGAGAGTAGAGTAAGCATGAAATTTTTACGGGCCTAATGTCATCTCGGTGGACACCCGAACCGCACCGTACAGGAAGGGAGGAACGCCACCACCCGTTCAGCGCAATGCCTTGCCATTTGAACGCAAGGTTTTTTGAGGAAAGTAAATGGCGCAGTAATTCTCTGCCATCTCGGTGGACACCCGAACCGCACCGTAAAGGAAGGGAGGAACGCCACCACCCGTTCGGCGCGATGCCTTGCCCTTTGAACGCAGCCCTTCTCCCCCGGATCACGTATGACAACGAAGTGTAACGTGGCATTTATGTGCTTTTGCACGCGTTATTAGAAATCGGAAATTATAATTCCGTGCATTATCAAACCCACAGCTCCACTATATCTTGATAAACATTGAGAAGGCACTGGCAGCAGTTATTTTTTGTCTCATTTGGAGACCAACCGGCGCTTGCATGCCGGTTGCGTAGGAGGGCTTAGAGAGTCTCGTTAAATCTCGTTAAGTCTCGTACGGTGCCCGGATGTTCTCGTTTCAGAGCCCGGATGACTGGAATTCAGTGCCCGGATGAGTGGATTTCAGTGCCCGGATGATGGCTCTCGGTCTCGGCGTGACGTCACCACACTGCCGACAACGGGAGCTAAAAGCATTTCATGCTTAAAAATAGCAAAAACACAAACATTGAAACGGGCACAAAAATTCGGTACATAAAGCGTTCACCACTTATACAAAATATCTTAGCCTCTCCCGTAACCGAGAGTAGAGTAAGCATGAAATGTTTACGGGCCTAATGTTATCTCGGTGGACACCCGAACCGCACCGCACAGGAAGGGAGGAACGCCACCACCCGTTCAGCGCGATGCCTTGCCATTTGAACGCAAGGTTTTTTGTCTCGGTGGACACCCGAACCGCACCGTAAAGGAAGGGAGGAACGCCACCACCCGTTCGGCGCGATGCCTTGCCCTTTGAACGCAGCGCTTCTCCCCCGGGCCCCTGTCCGCCTGCGCGGCTTTGCTTCGATGCGCGAAGCCCCTAAGAGATCACGTACGACAACGAAGTGTATCGTGGCATTTATGTGCTTTTTGCACGCGTTATTAGAAATCGGAAATTATAATTCCGTGCATTATCAAACCCACAGCTCCACTGATATCTTGATGAACATTGAGAAGGCACTGGCAGCAGTTATTTTTTGTCTCGTTTGGAGACCAACCGGCGCTTGCATGCCGGTCGCGTAGGAGGGCTTAGAGAGTCTCGTTAAATCTCGTTAAGTCTCGTACGGTGCCCGGATGTTCTCGTTTCAGAGCCCGGATGACTGGAATTCAGTGCCCGGATGAGTGGATTTCAGTCCCCGGATGACTGGAATTCAGTGCCCGGATGAGTGGATTTCAATGCCCGGATGAGTGGATTTCAATGCCCGGATGAGTGGATTTCAATGCCCGGATGAGTGGATTTCAATGCCCGGATGAGTGGATCTCGGTCTCGGCGTGACGTCACCACACTGCCGACAACGGGGGCTAAAAGCATTTCATGCTTAAAAATAAAACACTGGCATATAATTCATGTAGACAATAAAACATCATGCAGCTTATCTAAAAATTCCCTAAGTGATTGTGAGGTGACAACAGTTTGGTAGCATATTCCATTCCTTAATGGTTCTTGGGAAAAAAAACTAAATTTAAAGCAATCATTCCGGACACTGGGCATTGGTATGTACAAGCTGGGACGATGGCTTGATATTTCTCCAGTTTTAATTTCAAAGTAATTTGAATGGTTTATTTTCAATCGGCGGTTAATAATCTGAAAAAGAAACTTGAGCCTGTCACATTTGGTTCTAAAATCGAGCGCTTCCAAATCAGTACGTTTTACAAAGACGTTGGGGAATCAGAATGTCGGTACCTATTAAATATAAACCTGGAACCAAGACGCTGAATTCTCTCCAGCTTAGAGCAATTGAATGCAGTGTGGGGGTCCCGAACAATTTCTCTATATTCGAGAATGGGCCTTATCAAGCTCTTAAAAACCAGACATTTGATTGAAGGGGTTGCACTATGCATATTTCGTCTGAGGCTCCAGAGTGCTTTTGAGGCCTTGGAACATGTATTATCTATGTGTGAATTCCAACGTAAGTCAGAAGTAAGTGTTAATCCAAGATATTTGCATTTATTGACCCTGGTTATTATTCTATCATTGATACTATAACTATAATCTGAGATAGTTTTCTTTCTTGTAATGGTCATAAAAACTGTTTTATTTGGATTTAATACCATCTGCCACCTTTTGCACCATTCGTTGAGTTTTTGCAAATTTAGATTTAGTTCAGCATGATCTTCCAGAGTACCAATTAGTTTATAAATGATGCAGTCGTCTGCATACAATCGGACCGGTACACTGAGTTCGTTAGGCAAGTCATTGATGAAAATCAAAAACAGGAGCGGGCCCAGGACGCTGCCCTGCGGAACGCCGGAGTCTACTGGACTAATGCTTTATTTATGAGCATAAACTTGAGCATACTGTGCTCGACAGGAAAGATAGGACGTAAACCACTTAGTTATCGTTTCATTTTTAAATATACATCTGATTTTAAGTAACAGTTTAGGGTGCGAGACTTTATCAAACGCTTTTGCGAAATCTAAAAATACTATGTCTGTTTGCATGCGGGAATTAATTGACAAACAGAGGTCGTGTACAGTTTCAGTGAGTTGTGTGTTTGTGGAAAGTCCCTTGCGAAAGCCATGCTGATTAGCAAATAACAAATTATTACAGTAAAGGTAAGTTAATAAATGTTTGTAGATGATATGTTCAAGTATCTTAGAGCAAGCACAACTGAGGGAAATAGGTCTGTAATTCTCAACGTTCTAAGTAGGACCACTTTTAAGCACAGACACTATTTTCGCATTTTTCCGAGCAATGGGAACACAACCACTGTCGACAGACGACTGAAAAATTTTAGCTAGAAATTTGGAGGTCCACTCTGCATATCTATATAAAAATTCATTCGGGATTCCATCTGGGCCTGAACTCTCTTTAGTGTCTATATTCAAGAGCAAATTCTGGACCCCTTCCTCACTGATCTCTACATCCGATATAGGAGGACTATCCGCAGGCTGAAAACATGGCGATTCGCCATCATCAGGTGTGAGAACTGATGTAAAAAATGAATTAAATCTCTCAGCTAACTCTACGCTCCCTTCATCATTTGACTGCTTATTTTTACCTTAGCGATTTACATACCTCCAAAACTTGCTAGGTGCCTTGGTTAGAAACCTTGTGAGAGTCTGACTGTACAATTTGTCTTTACTTTCTTTGATGAGGCGTTTTAATTCTTGGCTCTTTAGATGTATGGAGTTTTTCAGTACAGGACTTGGGTGGTCTGAGCATATTTTACGCTTACGTTTTAGCTGTCTTTTTTTGTGAATGATATGCCTATTAATCGAGGGATTCCTTCTTCTTATTGTTTTCATGGTTTTAGGAATAAACATATTGATTCCATGAGCTATCATGTTTGCAAAGAACTCCCACATCTCATCGGTTCCAGCTCCGTCTTCATAGAAGCTCATGAATTCATTAAACGAGTTTTCAAGGTAGTCTAATACTCCGACATCGACAGCAGCAGCAAAATTCAAAACAACTCGTCTACAAGGTTTATGACGGATATCAGGAATCATATTGAGGGACACAACCACCATCTTATGGTAAGACAAACCTTCTTCCACATCACAACTCTGCAAAAACTCTTGTAAACCGGATGACAAGAAGACAAGATCCAATATCGAAGATGTGGTTGAACATACTCTTCTGCTCTGGTCAACAATCTGGTTCAAATCGTAGCAATATGCGAGTTCAACCAGCTGTTCACTGGTAGCTACATCAACATCACCAGGAGAAAGAGACAACCAATCAATTTCAGGCAGATTGAAATCGCCAAGTAACAAGCTATTGTCACCATAGTGAATTTTGGAGTCCAATAATCTTTTCAAGGCCACAAGCACATCAGTAGTTAAGTTTGGAGCAAGGTAGAAAGCCCCCACAAAGACATTTCGAGAATTCAGCGCGATTTTGACCCATGCAGTTTCTAAATCTCCAAACCCTTCCATGACAGAAAAGGCTATGTTGCTCTTTATCATTATCGCAACGCTACCACCTCTCCTTTCACGGTCTTTTCTTACTATGGAGTAGCTGGGGGGTGTAATTTCACAGTCTCCGATACCTTTGTGTAGCCAAGTCTTAGTGATTATGACAATATCAGGATCATGTTCAAGACATATTCTTTCTATCGCATCTACTTTTTTAATCATGCTTCTGGCGTTCACATTTATAATCTTGAAGCAATCAGGTTTATGATCGTTCAGTCACTCATTGCTAGAATCATCCCGGCATTTAAACCGCTGCTTGACTTCGTCGTCCCAAGCGTAGAGGGTATTATTAACTTTTAACTTATCAAAAATTAACTTTGCTTTCGCACCGTTCTTTCGTTCATTCGCACATGAGTTCCAGAGATTTTTCCTTATTTCAACAATTCGCTTAGAAAAGTCCTCACTTACACTATACGCAGTGCCCTTCAGGTTGAAACAAATACTCAAGATTCTGAACTTGTCCCTAAAGTCTGTAAATTTAACAGTGATCGGACGGTCACTACCTTCTTTCATCTTTCCAAGTCAGTGAATGCGTTCAATAGAGTCAACCCTTTGTTTAAGTTTTGCTTCAAAAATATCCTCATTCACTTTTTTCAATAGGACCTCTGCGATGTCTGACTCCTCTTCTTTCACACCTCTTATGATTAGATTATTGCGTCGCGAGCGATTCTCTAATTCATCAAGTTTTCGGGAAACAGTTGTCATTTCTATGCCAGATCTTTCAGCAAATGTCTCTAGTTTAGAAAGCCTGTGTCTAGCCTCATCGAAGTTTATTAGCTTTTGTTCAATAGTAGACAGCCTGGATTGCACGTCAAGCATGCGTGCCTCTGAGACGTTTGATTTTCCTGAATTTCCTTCAATTTGGTGAGGATTTCAGTTTGAGTTTCCATCACTTGCTAAATCATTTCCGCCATCTCAGGACCAGGATTTTCCTCCACATCACCTGATAGCTTCAGCAACAGGCCTACCATTGACATACAATAAAGCGTGCAAAGTTACTAGAACATTTTGGAACAACGTAGACTCGGCTGCGCCAGGATGAGATCGAGACAAATCTGGTCGCGTCTTGCATCAAAAACAAAGCGATAAAGCGCCGTTGGGCAGCTTTCAAGAATGAACAAAGAAACACTACACATATTCGCATCAATACAATCTTGCGCAATGTAAGAGTGACCGGTTAAGACAGAGGAACTTGACGTGCAGCAGTCTTTCGGTTCGCAATGAGTCAGACACGTCTGCGCTACTGCACAAAATGATTTGCAGCCGCAGGTTGTGCAGCTGGCGTGCATCCGGTTGGCAGGCTGTGCCAGCTGCGTCCCGAGTTGCCCAGAGGCGACGATGAAGCCTAAGTCGAGCTGCAAACAAGCACACAAAGCTGCATTGTTAGCATGCATTTCGCAGACTCCCGGTGGGCCAAACGATAAGCACTGCCAGCTAAGTCGTTACCTAAAACACAGCTATGTGGGACAGCCGCTGGAAAGTGACGCTGCGGGCTTTAACATGTGCACGATGTTCGTTATGTCTCACCTCTGCGTTCATTTTCTGTCGGTCTCCATGGCGGGAGGCTGATTTCAAGAATAGCAGGACTTCGTCATTGTAAATACAACCCATCTTTGGGGTGTTTTGAGACTGGTGTATCGAACCGCTCCTGGAATCGCGACAAGCTAGGACTCGGTACAGGTTGGGACACGCAATAGTTGCAGTAACTAGCCTCCCTAAATATTATCCGCATAAGGTCAACTTTAGGTAAAAAATTCTGTGCAGTGATCACCAACCTAATCCTCTTAAATTTACTGTTGCCATATTCGAGAGAGAGAGAGAGAGAGAGAGAGAGGCTCTTTAATGAAATACAGAGAATTAAGCCGGCGTTAAAAAATCGCTGGCATGCTACTCTGCGTAGGGAGGGGAATTCGGAAGATAAAGACAGAAGGACAGCAGTGTGGAAGAGGTAGAAAAAACGAAGATAAAATGCGGCCATGAAATGGGTACTAAGGATGCAATGGCGAGTATTGATGTAACCTATGGAATGATGGAGTGCATAGTCCGACAAATGGGCTGACGAAGTTCACTGCGTGAAGAATACATGAAGGTAACGTGCAAGTGAATTTAAAGCTTATCGAGATGTCCAATGTCTTTTAAATATGTAAATAGAAAGTTCATTGCAAGTCACTGTTGCCTAAGGCAGGCTAAGGGATCTAAAACTTTGTCCATTGTTAGGGGCACTGGGCAGAGCTTCTACATGCAATGTTCATAGTACGCACGCTCGTTAGCATACGCAGGGCACTCAATCAAGATATGTTCCACAGTTTCTATCGAGGCACAGTTGTCACAATGCGGACTGTTCATTTCTCCAAAACGGTATCCCAAGCCGTTTGTATATGCAGCATTAAGAAGAAGTCGATGATAAAGTGTTTCTAGATGTCGAGGAATTCTGGGTGAGAGTCTTGATCTGAGATGTGGGTCGACTGAGCGAAGAAAGTGGTACCGATGTGTCGGCAAACTCTAAAGCCGATACGTTTCTTCGGAAGCAAAACTTTTAGCCATTTGGGATGCATCAGATTTCGTGAAAAAAGTTCGAATGTATCTCCCATGTTGATGGCCCTTACGGACCGCTTCATCTGCTTTTTCATTAGCCTGAATGCTACAGTGAGCAGGTACCCACTGAAATGTTATGCAGTGGCCTGCGGCAATAGCTAATTGATGTAGATAGCCGATGTCCAGGGAAACTGGCTGGTGATTCGTTTTCTTCAGCAGGTTGGCCAGGATCTGCAGAGATGCTTTTGAATCGGTGAAGATAACCCAACGGCCGGCAGTTCGCCGCAGGATGTAAGAAACAGCTTCGTTAATGCCGTGAAGCTCGGCTGTCGTAGAGGATGTCCTCCGCTGCAGCCGGTAAGAAAGGGCATGGCCTTTTGAGGGCACATAAAGGCCACAGGAAGAGGTTTCTGTAGTAGTTGAACCATCGGTGAAGATATGGGTTTGCTGCCTATATTCCTCCGTTGAGTAGGCGAGAGTAGCCTGCAGAAGCGCTGCCTGTGGCATGCGGCTCTTTGCATTCACACCTGGAACAAACTTCTTCACCTTTAGAGGAGAGAGTGTGCATGGAGGAAAGGCCAGAGGTAGTAGCTTCTGTGGCTGGTTAATAGTAGACAGGGGCAGGAGCTGCACGGCCTGGCCAAAGCTAGAGTTGCTTTGAGTTTGGTGGACACGATGCAGGAAGTGCTTCTTCTCTTGTAGGACATGGCGGAGATGGGTACGCATAGTTTCATGGGCGGCAATCACCTTTAGTGGCAGACATCCTGCCTCTGCTACTGTTCCAGATGCAGCTGTGCCGTTCGGGAGGCCAAGGCATATTCGCAGGCAGTTGTTCCGTGCGGCAACAAGAGTCTTATTGCTTGATGTAGATAATCTTTGAAGCACTGGTAGACAGTAGCGCAAGGTTCCTTCAACGTAGGCTTTTTCAAGTAGAAGCATTGATCGGAAGTTGCTACCCCACCTTGTTCCCGCCATGAACCTAAACACTTGCGATGCTGCAGTGATCCTCTCACGGAGTTTCTTGATCTGAGGTGTCCATGACAGATTATAGTCGATTACAACACCCAGGAATCGCTGAGATCGTACATATGGTAGCGATCGTCCGCTAAGGAGCAGCGGATATCGAGTCATTATTTTTCTTGTAAACGCCATTGCAACACTCTTTTCTGGCGAGAGACGAAGACCTCTGGAAGCCAGGTACATCGAAATGTGCAGTAGCACTCTCTGAAGACGTTGCTGGGTAATATGGCGCGAACGTGATGCGGTCCAGATGCAGATATCATCAGCATAAATTGTTATGCGGACCCCTCGCGGAAGGTTTCTTCTTATGTGTATAAGGACAATATTGAACAGGAGAGGGCTTAGCACCGCTCCCTGTGGTACGCCCCTCTCCACTGCGTGAAAGCGTGTTGGACCGTTCGGAGTGGTCATAAAAATTTGCCGTTCTTTTAAATAATGCTCAATTCATTTGTATAGCTTTCCTCCAAGGCCAAGACTGGCAAAGGCTGCGAGAATTGAATGGTGAAAGACAGAGTCAAAGGCGGCCTTGATGTCTAGGAAAACGGCTGTCGGTATGTACCCAGCATGAAGGTACTCCTCAAGTGATGAGACGAGGGCGATGATATTGTCTGTCGCAGACCTGTTTTGACGGAACTCGTTCATTTCTTGGGGAAACTCATTTCGGCTTTCTAGGAACCAAGTTATGCGTTTGCAGACGATGCGCTCCATGAGCTTACCTACGCAGCTCAGTAGGGCAGTGGGCCGGAATGATGCGTAGCTTATTTGCTGCTTACAGGGTTCCAAAACGGCCACAATTTTCGCCAGCTTCCATTCCGTGGGGACCTCACCAGTCATCCAGGAAGAATTGTAATACTCCAGGAGCCGAAGACGGGAGGTATGGGGTAGCTTTGCAATGGCGTCTTAGGTCACCTCATTATGACCCGGGGACGTGTGTCTATTTGTCTCCGCGATAGCTGTGGATAGTTCTTCCATTGCGAAAGGCAGGTCTAACGCTGCACTGCCGAATTTGGGATGCCTGTTCGACCATCTGCGGACAGTGTCGAATGCCCTGACCCTGCCGACAGTAGCCCGCAGTATTCTTCTGAGACTTCTTTTATAGATTTTTGTTCGTGAAGGGAGAGTGCAGCGAAGGTGTGGAGTTGTTGAAGTGGCGCGCGCATACCTCTAACTATCCGCCAAATATTGGTTACTGGTTGGCCCACATCCAGCATAGAACAAAAGTCACGCCACTTTTGCCGACTGAGTTTATCCATGTAACGTAGAATGTGACGTTGTGCCCGTTGGCATGCACGTAGGTCATCGAGGCTTTTTGTGCGCAGAGCTTTCCTTTCAGCTCGCCTGCGTACAGCGCAGAGCCTCTGAAATGTGTCATCATTTGAAGGTAGGCTGTCATTTTTAGCTGTAATTTGTGTACTCGCTCTCAGGCAATACGTCATTGTCGATGCTAATTTCTCATTGCGAGTTGCCGCAGTAACTCCTCTGCTTACAGCGTCCTTGTATACGTCCCAGTCTGTAGATTTTATAAGGAATTTCTTTGGGTTTCTCTGCGCATGGAAAGCCGATATTAGGATTGGGTAATGGTCGCTTCCTCGTGTCTCCAAATCAGTGCACCAGCCAAAGTTGTGGGCGATTGAACTTGTGACATATGTCACGTCGATGCTGCTGGTAATCGTCGGGCCTCAGTGGTCGGTGATGCTGCCGTCATTTAATGGCTGAACTGAATGCTTGGAGAGAAGTTTTGCAAGCTTGGCACCTCGGGCACATGCATGTGAGCTGCCCCAAATTTAATTATGAGCATTGAAGTCTCCGCAAATAATATGCGGAGAGCGCATCCTTGCTATCAAGTTATCAAGTCTCAAAGCATCAAATGGCGTGCCTGGCTCAAGATATACTCCAATCAGAGTGTACTGTTGTCCGGCAATAACTGTGACAGCGCACACGTATTCATTGTCGCTGTGAGGCGGGCCATCAACCGATGAGGCAGGGATATCCTTGCGAAAGCCTATCAGCAATCTGCTGACGTCATCTGGTAGTTGTGAATGATGGAAATAGTATTCGTGGAGTCGGTAAGTTTCGTCGACGCGTGATTCACAGATGACTATGAAGGGGAAGCGGTACGCTCGCACGAGCTGTCGGAAATCTGAGAGTTTAGAGCGTAGCCCGCGAGCGTTCCACTGGAAAATGGTGCATGTACGAAAGATGTTGTGGATTGTCAGGTGTGGCGAAGCTCTCGCTGTTGAAGCCATGATTATTGAAGTGAGGAATTACGCCCCTGCGGAGCGTAGGAGACCGACACCAACGGCTCCATTGCAAGGACAGCTTCTACTTCTAGGAGTCCTCCTGACGAGGGGTTTGCACTGATAAGAGCCTTGATGGCTGCAAACAGCATCGGAATCAGTAGGCATGTGATATCTTGTTCAGAGCTTCCGGTTTGCTGCCTGCCGCTGATCGTCCTGTCATGTTGTGGCGCCTTAGGCTCAGAGCTAGCGACGCTGTTTGTCGGGTCTTGTGCAGTGCGTTTCAGCAGCTTTGATGAAGGAAAAGTACCAACGGACTTCCCACGCTTCTTTTTCGCCGCATCTGCGTAGGTATTGTCAGCTGCTTTGCCATGCTGTGCTGACTGATTCTCGGAAAGAGCTGCAGTAGTGAAAACCACGTCGGGGTTCGGTGGTGGTTCATGGCGCTTAGGGGGTTTCCCTTGTGTTTGCTCTGCCGTGCGAGCAGCTGTGGCTGCTTTCTTTTTATAACACCCTCCATAGGAGGCAGGGTGTGGGCCACCGCAGTTAGCGCATTTAGGTTGCGCTCTCGAAGTGCTTTCTTTGTGGGAGTGGGGCCCACCACACTCTTTGCAGCGCACGCGGCCGTTACAATGTCTTGATATGTGGCCATGCCTCTGACATTTATAGCACTGAGTTGCTGCTCCGACGTATTCAGTTACAGGGTAACTACAGAACCCAAGCGTTACTCGTTTTGGTAGCGGCGCATCTTTTGCGAATTCCAATATAACTGTGCGACGGCATACCTCTTTGATCTTTCCACCATCCTCAGGAGTGTAGGCCGTTAGCCTCCTTGCTGAAAGGACACCTTGGTCGCGTAGATATTCCTGCAGATCTTCGTCTTTGTAGGTGGCAGGTACATCTTGTATTTTGCCATAGCTTCCCATGTAATAGTATGGGACTCGGGCCTCTACGGCCACTGCAGCCAGCTTAGTTACCGTGAGCAGACGGTTGGCGGCGGGCAGCGTCGATACTGTAACCATCAGGCTCCCATCCTTGTGAATGCCATGGCCGAGGACTTTTTTTTTAGCCGATGCTACAACCGCCGAAGCCACAATGTTGGGGTTGGCTTTCCATAGGCTTCCTCCTTCCTCGGTGGGCCTGAAGACTACAGGAACACCGGTAGCTCTCTTTTTCTTGTACGAGACAACTGTAAACGATGTTTTGTCCATGTCCTGTGGATGGTCGGTCAGAGGCTCGTTGCTGGCTTGGCCGTCACGCATTCTCTTGTTTGCCGGGCCCTGGTCTGTAGCCGCAACTACAGGGGCCGCTGGACCCGCCGCTGCAGCTGCTGCCATCAGTGAAGCATGGAGTTCAGCTGGTGGTCATGGTCCGTGTCGGCGTTGATGCGGCGCACAGCGCCGAGGAGGTCGCTTGACGTGCTTTTGCCGGCGGCCAGGGACCCCAGGTCGTCGCACATCGAGGACACACGCCAAAAAAAGTGAAAAACCTTTGAAGTTAGAAAATTAAGCCGAAAATTACGGACCGGTGTCAGACAGCCGGCCCACTAATCATCGTCTTCTTCTTCCTTCCGCCATATTCGAGTTCCACCCTTCCTATACGCTTGGGTCAATAAAGATTCTGCACACCCAAGGAAAATCGCAGATAACGCACGCAAGCATAAATTTCGGCCCCTAAGCTGCTCTTAATTTATGTCAGCAATTTAACAAATACTTTAAAATCTTTTAAAAACAATATTTTCTAACCACATAAATGTTTTCTTAATTCAAAGGGTGAATTCTCACGGCGACTAATCATCTGCAAGCAAATATAAAGCTTGGGTCAAGGGTTAAATCGCAATAAAGCGCAAATAGTCCAACTTGAATGTTAACGGAGAATCTTTGGACCGGCAAGAATATTGACTGATTTATATTAATTATTAGCTGTTCAACCAGCAAAACCAAAACAAACTTTTGAGCAATAATGTTTTTATTTTAATTTAATGAACTCAATTCGTTATCAAATGTAGTTTGGCCTTATAATGTATCAGCGAAAAAACTCAGTCGAACATTGGTAAAAGAAATCCCTCACTTCCTAGATGTCGTCGCAACATGTATCATATACGTTTTTCATAAGGCGCTCAGAAATATTACAATAAATTGAGTACCTCAAATACTTCCACATCTAACGCTCAAGAAACGCGCTATTGAATGCTGTGACTACTCTATTATGGCTGTAGCATACAACAACTAAACTCAACTATTCTATTTTACTGAAAGTACGAAAATGACTATACAGAAGTACTACGTGGCCAAACGCATCAAAACTCAATGTTTTGTCTACACCTCTCATTCTGCATGTTTTTGCAGTTTTTCGGGAATTAGGTATTTCAGCTGCCCGAATTTACAACCTGCTTTATCTATACTTACGTACTTAAAAATTTGCGCATCAAACAGCCTAGTTGCACAATACATGCGCCTGAGAAAGCTGCTGCGTGTCTATTATCCACACCAAGGTCATACACGGTAAAGTTGGTCGGAATGTTACTGAAACAGCTAGATTTATATTTGCAGCAAGGAATCTTTTAATGATTATGAATGTAAACGCTTTCATTGAAGCAACATTTATGAAAAAATGAATCAAAACATCCTTCAGGAAATCCTTTCGCTAAGATGGTAAAGATAATTCCGAAAATCGCCACAAATAAATTATTAATTATGATTGTCCTCAAGAAACACTGGCAGGTGTTCTCTTTATGCTCTATTTATACAGTGCAACTACTTTTATTTTTCTTCCTAACATTGCTTACATGCTTATCATTTTCGAAAAAAATTTCAGCATTCTTTTGATCTACGCAGTTTGTTATCTACACTTTCTAAATACAGGTCTGCCGTGCATATGCCGGCCTAACTGATTTCCTAAGACCACATTCATATCAACTATGTAAGGACACCGGCATCATCGAAATGCGCTGGCTTCTAGTTTTCATCTTCAAATGGATATATCTGGAAATAAATCTAGCTAACTGAGTTAACCTGTTTCACATTACCCTTGCTTATCAGCGTTCAGTGTCAACAAAGAAAACTCAGCCATCAGATAAACAGTGTCCGAGAGTATACAAGTTTTGTTTTAAATGACTTGACCTATCTAGCAAAACAAGAAGCCTGTAGTTCTCCCTCCGCAGCGAGCTATGGAAAGAAAAATGATAGCTGTAACGTTAAGAGACCCGAAGCGGGCACGGTGGATGTGGGAACAAACGCGGGTTAATGACATCTTAGTCGAAATCGAGAAGAAAAAGTGGGCTTGGGCAGGGCATGTAATGCGAAGGCAAGATAACCACTGGTCCTTAAGGGTAACGGAGTGGATACCAAGAAAAGGCAAGCATTGCAGGGGGAGGGGGGAGGGGGGAGAGCGTTAGGTGCCCGAATGAGATTAAGAAGTTTGCGGGGATACGGTGGCCGCAAATGGCGAAGGACAGGGTTAATTGGAGAGATGTGGGAGAGGCCTTTGCCCTGCAGTGGGCGTAGTCAAGCTGATGATGACGATTATTAAGATGTATTGCCCATCTTAACCTAATGCTTAAATGGTTTTAGCAAAGCATTTTTTTTCAGAACGTGAACTTTATTCTTCTTTTTGATTCTTTCGTTCCTGTCGTGCATGTTACTCCAGAAGTGCTTCGTTGACTCTTGCTGAGTGATCTTTGCAGGGCACAGACTTTATAACCCTCGTGTTGAGGCTTCGAACATTCAAATCTGCTACAGCGGCTATCTTGGCAAGTGGTGAAGATTCATTGCAAAGGCACATCGCACAATGAGAGGGCACACAATATAAAGCAGTGAATAATTTGCATTTAATTCATAAAAAAGTTGATAATCCAGGTTTTGTTGTCCGTGCATTCCAATGTGCGCCCATTGGTCCTCTGCAATGAATGAATATGGCTTCTGTTGTTTGGCTGATTCTGTTCTGCCTTTCTGCCCATTTTTGTTTCATAAACCACTAATTATCTGATAAGCTCAATGGTCTGCAGTATTTTCGAATAAATAAAAATTACCTCCAATGCAACCAGCGCACTACATTAAATTGCCGCTACAAACATTAAAAGCGTACGCCGCTTTTTCCGAAAGCCCGCAAGCTCCCACCATATTTGCCCATAGTAAACTCATCGGTACAGCAACCGGACTATGCTGCTCTGTTCACTTATTGTCCAGCCGAACAGCGTCTCAGATTTAATGGGCTTCAACGGCCATGGCTTTATTCATAATCCCTACACGATTATAACATTTTATTCCCTTAATAAAAGAGTACACAAGACTGAGAAGTGGCAGAAAACTCTCGCGCTTACACATGGCATATTATAACGATGGCATATCATGGTTACACATGCCACGAGTAGAGCGTGCAAACGCGCTTTCAAATGCGCAATGTTCCATGACAAATAGCCTGGTCATTATGCCCAGAAATCCGACAAAGGCAACAGCGTGAGCTCTGTGTGTGCACTTCTCAAACAAAGAATATATTTTGTTGATTAGACGCTTGGCTAGGCCATATATAATTTTCCGAATCATTACCACTGGGTCACGCCAGCGCATATTCTTTAACTCCTAAATTTATGGGACCTCTTAAAAGAAAATTTAGTGATTAGCTGCAGGCGTTCCTAGTTACCTAGTATTAGCGATATAATTGTTTACATCTGTGGTCGTTGGCCCATATGGTGTAGTCGTCGGTCTTATGCGACAGACAGATTCCTCTTTGACGGAAGGAGTACAGTTCACTGACCACCATCGAAGTCGTCCTGACGTCTTTGATCCACTCAAAAACAGCGAAGGAACAAAAATAAAACTCGATGGCAGCAGCTATACAGAAAGCGAATGCGTTTAGAATGCTTCCGAATAAGTTTGGGAATTGTTATGAGGCACCGCCAAACTCCGTTTGGTCCGAATGCCATTGGAAGTGTCAAACTGCATACGACTCAAATGCCACGTATATAAGTCCGCGTAGCACGGGTGTTATGAAAGAATTGCAGTAGAAGTAGTCGAGTAATAGCGCTGCGCTACTACTCTAATACTGCTCGTATGCTATAATGTGCTCCAGGAACACGAGTCTTGATCCCAAGGGTCCACGTAAAACATCGACTTTGGCAACGTATACATGCCAATTATAGTTAAACTGAGATGAGACAAATTTATACACGTCTCACACCTCTTACAGAGAGCTCAAGTCACTCTTTACGAGTTCGAAAAATTACGAGGTCTGTTAGAAAAGTATCCGACCTTTGGCCGTTGCAAAAAAACTTGCATAACTGGAGCGCTGCAAACCTAGTCACCTTCAAAGTAGTCTACTTGGTACTCCACACACTTCTCCCAGCGGTGCTGCCATTGTGGGAAGTATTCCGAAAAGGCCCATTCCGAAAAGGCCCTTTTCGGAATGGAGTTTAGCTCAGCTGTCGTTGCAGCCATAATGTTCTTCCTTGTCTGAAATCGCGCTCATTTCAATGGCCTTTTGATTTTGGGAACCAGCCAGAAATCGCAGGGGCCATATCAGGACAGTACGGAGTCTGTTGAACTACAGGAGTCTGGTTTTTCACCAAAAAAAATCTGATTCGAGTGCGAGGAATGTGCAGGATCATTGGCGCGATGGGTGCGCCAATTTCCTGTTGACCTCAGCTCCGGGTTCTTGCGCCGCACAGCATCACGTAGGCAACGGAGGACATCCCTGTAGTACTCTTTGGTCATTGTTTGACCCTGTAGAGTGCGTACTCGTGGTCTGCTACACAGAGGGTGTCAAAGAAAGCAGTCAGCATCACTTTCACATTGCTGCGCAATTGGCGGGCCTTCTTAAGTCTTGGTGACGTGGAATGCTTCCACTCTGACGACTGGGATCTGGTTTCCGGGTCGTACCTGTACACCCAAGACTCGTCACTAGTGATTATGATGTTGATGAAGTCGGGGTCACTGTTTGCGGAATCCAGCATGTCCTGTGAGACTTCAACACGAAGCTGCTTTTGCTCCACCGTGAGCAGCTTCGGCACGAATTTCGCCGCAACTCTCTCCATGGCCAAATCTTCGGTGATAATGGAATGTGCGGAGAGATTGCTCATGTCCACCTCTTCCTCAATTTCTCGGATAGTCACGCGACAGTCCCGCATCACCATAGCGTTTATTTCGGCAATGACCTGGTCATTTTGGCATGTTGATGGCCGATTGGAGCGTGGCTCGTTCTCCACCGATGAGCGGCCATCTTTAAAACAATTGTAACACTGCTTAAACTGTGTGCTGCTCATAGCATCTTCACCGAAAGCCGTCTGAATATTTCGAATGGTTTCCACTCGGCTGTAGCCAAGTTTATGGCATAATTTGTTGCAGTAGCGCTGCTCCTTTCACTCCGCCATTTTCCTTGCAATAAAAAACCGACGAGAGCACTGCACACTGCCTCACTCAAACGCTGCTTCCCAGCGACTGACGCTATCGGCAGGCGGGAAAAAATTCATGCATGCGCATGAAGGTTCAAGGTCGCCTGATGCAAGCGCGCTTGTCTAATATCCATCAGGTGTTCGCAAAAAAAAATAAAGTCGGATACTTTTCTAACAGACCTCGTACATGAACTTTTCGCTCTCTGTAGTAGCCGTATTGAACGTCGCCATGTCGTTTTAGCAGAAGGCACAAGGTTGATTGCCGTTTTCTAGTATACTTTTAATACTCGATCAGTGATGGCAACACAAGGCCAATATAGACAGATTTATTGAACGGCATAGCCAATTCTGGTAAATGGCTGGCGCACGTTGGCTAACATGAGCCGTGATAGCCATGAATTTATGATGGCACAACCGACAATGGCAAAGACTCAGAAAATTCTGGCTAACCTGGCCCATGATAGCCACGATTTTGTGATGGCACAGGCAGTACTGGGAAAGCGATGGACGACAAGGGCCATCATTGGATGCTGTATTGAGTGGTTCAGCCAATATCAGATACTCATTGACAACTCTGGGCCTATTTAGGGCCACGCTTTGCCAACTGTATTCTAATATTGGCCAGCTGTTGTGTGCCACCTGGGAACCAAGCCGCCACCCCAACCCCCGCCCCCCCCCCCCCCCCCCCCGCATCGCCACGCCATCAGTCGGCGAACTGTCAAAGCATGAACGCGTGATGAGACACGGTCGCTCCGCTGGTACCGCCGCCTTTTCGACACCTATAATATTCTTCCACCGTGCTTTGAATGGCATAAACTGTATGGTAACAAAGCCTTTTTTGTTCGCGCAGCATAACAAAGCTGCCCGTTGTTAAAAAAGGCTAGAATATCATCCAAAAACCTAATATTGTTCGGTAGTTCATGGGTGAAACTTAAGACATAGAGCATGCCCTAAAACAGTCTAAAACGCTGGCAGCTACATCCTGTAGCTTCTCATTCACTAAAACTTTTGACAACATCAAAAATTCATAGACATAAAAAAAAACCTTTGTTAGAGGGTTCTTGTCCCATCTTTCTTTTACCACGCTGTCGAAAAGGGGCCAGATAGTTGTGGGTTAAAATTGGCGCTGCACTGCAACCTATGCAAATTCCTTTCTTCGGCGCATACGCGTCACCACGAAAGTCGATCAATGTCGCGGATAGGTATGCCTTGAGAAGTTCAGAAAAACTTCAGACGGAACAACCACGTATGTATTGGAACCGAACCACACCAAATTATCGATGAAGACCCACACCGCCTCAACTAGTTCACCATGGGGCGCCGAGTAGTAAAGCTCCTCGATGTCAATAGAGATAGCTGAGCTTGCTTCAAGGGTACCTTGCTACAGTGCAGGAGTCAGATCCAGAGAGCTTTTTTCTGCGAATGGGTCACGTGGTTGAAGGGTGGAAAGTTTGCTCTTTAAAAATTGTGCGACGGCCTTTTGCCAAATTCCGCGCTCGGCAATGGTAGTAGTCCTCAGGGGGAGTAAGCTTTGAGTGTTTTCGCTGTAAAGAACACATGAACTGACTGCTTTTGCAAAATTCCTTAATTTCAATTGGTGGAGAAGGCTAATTATCCCTGCTTTTGCTCTTGTTGGCCTTGTCTTGCATTTGATGAAATTCTTCTTTATAGTAACCAACGCTTTTTCATTGAAGCTCCCTCTCCAAAACATATGCGGGCCCGTCG
This sequence comes from Amblyomma mixtum, assembly GCF_055824585.1. Classification (NCBI taxonomy): domain Eukaryota; kingdom Metazoa; phylum Arthropoda; class Arachnida; order Ixodida; family Ixodidae; genus Amblyomma; species Amblyomma mixtum. The sequence continues at coordinate 151,630,992 of NC_143021.1, read as the reverse complement.
CGTAGCGAGGCCGGTAGCTACCATATTAGCATATTGGATTGGATTGGATTGGATTGGATAACCGATGCATCACCACAAGTCTAATCACAAGCACCACCACCAGCTACACTACCAGCTGAACCATGACGTAGCTACGGATATTGCTTTCGCAATTACAAGGCTTAACCAAGCTAAGCCACAGCCATTTTTTTTAACTTCTCAAAGCCTACCTATACGCAACAGTGATTGACTTTGATGGTGACTTTTATGTGAAGAAGAAATGAATTTGCATAGATTGTAGGGTTGCCCCAATTTTAACCCATCCACATCTACCTGGCCCAGTTGACAACGTGCTAAAAGAAAGATTGGACAAGAAGCGTGTAACGAAGTTTTTCAGGTATGTCGATGACTTTTTGGTATTTTTAAAAGATGTACCGAATGACAAACTACAGAACGTAGCTGCCAACATTTTGGACTGTTTTAGGGCTTGTTATAACGCCTTAAGTTTCCCCCATGAACTACCAGACCGCAACACCATTAGGTATTTAGATATCGTTCTAACCTTTCATAACAAAGGCCACCTTTGTTCGACCTAAGCTCCGTGAACAAAGAAGGCCTTGGTACCACACAGTTCATGCCATTCAAAGCTGACCAAGAGAATTACAGTCAGTCTTTGTCTTATGAACGTGTTTCAGAAAAGCCATTATCACACCATGCAAGATAGTTTCCTGTAACAAGAGCAACGCTTGAAAGCAGCGGGGTTCCCTATGCGCATAAAAAAAGGTATTTACGAAAAGCTCCACAAGACAGTTGAGGCGAAACAGGCGGAGCCGGCAGGGAGAAAGAGGAGAGAAAAATGTATTGCTTTCGCATAAAATTAATAAAATCTCCAAACGTCAAGGTATTTACGCTGCATTTTCAGCCCCACGTCAACAATCTAGTGTATGCAGGCGCACTGGTAAGATGAAAAATTCGCAGTACACTGTAAATCCCGACTTTTAAGTACGTTCTCTGTGCATTACAAGTCGCCTGTTTCTTGACTTATCTTGCGGAACTGTATATGACGGCCAAACTGGAGGGTGCTCTGCTACTAGAGAATTAAAGGTACGCGCATTCTAAAGATTGAAATAGTTTGCATAAACACTGCCGGCAGCATCATTGCCATCCTTTGCTTAAGAATGCCACCATTCTGGGTGGAGGAAAGCAATATCCAACGCGAAATATTGAAGGCATATCACATTATCAAAAACGAAGATAACTGTGTTAGAGACGCGTCTGTGATCCGTATCATAAAGAGTGTCGTTTCTTAAGCGCTTTAGAGAACGTTTAGATAACTTTGCATGCAGTGACGGGCTGTTTTATTTTTATTTTTGGGTATTTACTATATGTGTGATATGGTGTGGTGATATACTTTGTCAAACGGAATTTATCTGTGTGTTTCCCGCGAATAAGTCAGTTTCAAGTTCAGTGTCATCCTATGTCCCTCTATGTGTCTGCGTCTTTCCGCTGGTTTTGCTTTTTTTTTGTTTTAGAACTATGCACCAACAGGCCCAGCTGTCTAGCGATCTGTACTGAAGAAAGGTGCCTCGTTATAATTTCTTCCATCACCAGATTATGGCCCTATGTGTACGTTGCCCTTTTCGTGCGGTCACCTACCACTATTCGTTGCACTAGCTCGCCCATCTCAAGAATCCTTCAGGCTGCCTTGCCCTGTGGTACATTCGGTTGCAGGAATGCGACGTCACCATCCTATCCAAATGCGGCCCAAACCATAACGATGCTGACTGCTTGTCTAGCTTCGCCGTGCAGCCGGCGCCAGGAGGCGAAAATGACGACGAGGAAGACTTCCTTGGGGCATTGGACACGGCACATACTGCTGCTCGAAACGCAACGATCCTCAGATTTCCCAGCTGGTGGCGTACCTGGAACGCCACGACGAGGCGGTGCCTCGCGTTTTCCTACGCATTCTGCCGACGCTCAGGATTATGCATGGTATTTTGTACAAGCAGAACTTCGACAGCAGCCAAAGGTCGTGTCTCCTTGTAGTGCCGGAAGACCTGCGCGCCGAGGTCGCCGAAGCTTGTCACGACGATAGTGCAGCTGGTCACATTGGCTACATCCCCATACTCTCAGGTATTCGAGAAAGTAATGGCAGAAACTTCGTAAGCACATCTGTCAATACATAAGAATTTGTCGAGAGTGCCAAAGGAGGAAAACACGCCCACACGACTAGCTGGCTCTCCAGCCATGTCCTCCAGCCATTCGAACCATCGCCTGCTCCGTTCCACACATTTAGAATGGATTTTCTCGGCCCATTTCCAACGTCGCATTCTCGTATCAGGTACATTATCATAGCGATAGACTACCTAAAGCGATACGCGGAGTCCCGAGCCTTCGGATTGCGACGGCTGCTGAGGCAGCCCAATTTTTTATTGAGTGCATTGTGTTCATTCGTCACGGACCCCCACCTTTTTAATGACTGACCAGGGTGCCGTGGTTCTGGCACAACTCACACAGGGGATCCTCCGTTTCAGCTGCACCATCCACCGCCGAACTGCTGCGTACCATCCGCAAACCAATGGGCTGACGGAGAGGCTGAACAGGACGGTGGCCGACATGATCGCCATGGGTGTAAAACTTAGCTGCTGTTACAAATTAGCGTCCCCAATAACAGTGTCGAATTACTGCCGCATATTGAACGCATCCTGTGCGCAGTGCACAGCAAGCGAAATGTGTGGCATGTCATGGTATTGGATAGTGTTCACATGATTAGCTTAATCGTCGTCGAAGTTTTTGTGCAGAAATTTCCATGTTTTATGTCGCTTTAGAATGAATTGTCTTGTGCACAATTATTCAGCTGGGTGGTGATGCCTAAATCCCCTTCTTCTATTAGCCACAGAGATTAAGACTGACCTAACTGCTCTCTTCGAAGTGCACTCCCCAGACCCCAAATATATTTGGACTTTGCTCATCTCGTAGTTCACAGACTGAGCCCAGGATAGAATAGAGCTGTTTTTACAGATGCATTTATTGGTATACGATATACACAGGCCGCCCTTTCTTCCACGACTTTGGCGTAGGCGGGCAGCATGTTCACGAGCCTGAAATTATATAGAGAAACCAGAAGGTTAGTGGCATAACGTTACCATTATATAAAGATTATATATAGCGGGCGAAAAGGAAAAAATTCCTTCCCCAAATAACTGTGCACCAGATAAGGCACACGAACTATACAGTATGACGATAATTTTTTTTAAATGGGGTTGTTGGTAGCGTTGACCTCCATTTCTTTTATACTTATAATTTAGGGGGCATATAATAAAAATAATTAAGATATCCATAAGTTAACGCCACCGTTGTAACAGAAACTGCAGAGTAACACCATCTCTTCGCCACACAAATAATGCAGGAAAACAAGGTTGGCAGTCTTTTTAAACTGAAAAGTGCAGTTGCTCCGTTCTCTTTTTTTTTGGTTTCGTTTCTGCCATGGGATTGTTTGTTTTGAAATCTAGGGCATAATCTCGGCGTAGTGACCGTAATAAGCCATGCAGTCTACTGCACAAAAATTTCTTCTCTGTAGAAGTCCTGAATAAAAATATTTTTTGCTGCATTCCATATGGTCGGTTAATACGTCGGACTTCGAAGCTTAGCCCGGACCTGCTCCTAGGAAATATCCGCCATTATAACTACATTTATGAATAAGTCTATAACACATAAATAGTGGTAAAATCAACTTTTAGCCTTTTTTTTCAATACAAAAACACGAATACTAAAATGATCATATTTTTGCGCTGGAAGACGCTATATCTACAATGAAGTGCGACAGGAAAGGCCGCACTAAACAGACATAAAATTTTGGACTGTGCACGACAGTCTTTAGGTGCATGCAAATCATCCACGGGCTCTAAGTACGACCACGATCCTTTCTGACCTGTATCTGCGGTCTAGGAAGCCATTGGTGCAGCGTTTCCGTTCTTTAGTACTCATGTGGCCTCTCAATTATTTTAAGTCTCGCCCAAATGAGCTGCTAAGGACATAGCCGAAGTGGCCTGAACTCATCCATCCGTCCTGGAACAATACTTTGCTCTATTGCTAGGGTGGAGAAAACGTGTATTTTTGTCTTCGGATTCTCATCACAATTTTCAGTAGATGGGCAGATTTCGTGAGCGTTTTTGTGAGCTTTGGCTTCACAAGTGAAGGCAAAGCCCATTTGTTAACAAACTACTAGTTTCCTTAGACCTCTTCCTAAATGCCTGCTGTAGCGCGGGACCTAGAACTAATTTTCGTATTGTACACGTCCACCGTCAAATGGGAATGAAACGCTAACATGATTATGCCGCACTTATCTACTTGCAGCGAGGTTTTCGTTTCAAACGAATTAGTTCACAGGTGGCTTGAGTAGACCGTTTACATTTTACCCAGAAGCGAAAATTTGGCTAGTTGAAGACTGAAGCTGGAGGTGCAGAGTTAAAATATTTTGTTTTGTTCACAGGCTCTGTTTATATTTTAATGCAACCTGACCTTATACATACACCGTGTTCAACAAAGATTTTACACAATTTTTTAAATAGGTCTTTTAAGTTAAGAGAGCGCTTTTTGCAGCATCACATTGTAAGCGGTGTAGTACATCACAATTAAGCTAAGACGTGCTAACTAGCAGGCTGGTTAACTATATTAAAAAGTTAATTTTTAAATATTACTGCTCGGCTCCTTAATCATTGAAAAGCGTGTAGCCCATGGTAAGTGATATCCATATCGGTTTTACAATTTCGAACACCCACTGGCCTCGGCGTGTGGCCCAACCGATTTTGTCTATTTCGACCAATTACCTACAATGCAGAGGCTGCTTTTCCTGCAATCTTCTCGAAAGCACATGCATTCTGGCCCGACGTTGCCAAAATTCGTTGGGCCACAGCGCCGAGTTTAAACATGTTTACGAAATTCTAAAAACTGACATGGATGTTACTTACTTTGAACTTTAGTCTTTTCCGTAATTAAGGAACCGAATTGCACCAGTTAGAAGTTAACTGATCAGTACTAGTTGACCACCCTTCAAGTTAGTATATCTTAGTTGTTTTTTTGTTTTATTTGTTATAGTGCCGACAATGCTACTCAAGAAACATATTTTTTTTAATTGATGTAAAGCCTTAGATGAAGCATCTTGTTTATGTCATAATCACTCCATCATTTCCCTATGCTTCTCTGCTCAGTATATGAATACTTAATTGCGTATGAACACGTCTCATGTGAAACAACAGTAAAATGCACTATATCAGCAATTCTACTCCCTTTAACACAATGGGACTGCAATACATAAGGACTCCGCATGAAGACCCAGTCTTAATGCCTATGAATCCGCGAGATATAAGCCCATGGCACACGCAACTTACACAGCGCGTTGTCGATGTTCTCGAGCGCGGCAGCGAGGTCTGCACCCGATTTTCCGCGAATGTTCGTGCGGTCGACGAGGTCACACACTAAAGCGGTGAGTTTTGTCTGCGACGCACCGGGAAGAGCGTTCCTCACGAGGCACTGCGGTACAGAGAAAAACAAGCAAAGAATGAAACCTGTGTTCAAAGGTCACTTTCCACCTGATAGCAAAAACTACCATTAGGCTTACACATCTGCACTGTAACAAACAGCTCAAAATACTTGTTATGTAAGTGCAAATATTTCCATTAGTAGGCCCACTTATAGAAGAAATTTAACACAAGCTGTAAAAAATGAGGATGATTCACACATTATATTCATCCACATTTAGATTGGCTAAATATTCACCGTTTTTACCCTGGATCTCTCCAGAAGAAAAAAAAAACAAGCATTTGTCGGCTTATTCTTGCTTCATTAGTGGCCCACACGCTTGCACATTGATATTTTCCTGGTATTGACTGCAGTTTACAGTGATAGGATAGGAAAGTTATGTGAGCTTCCTGTACACGGAGCCTCGTCCGTGTATACCGTTGTGGACTTAGTAGCTAGATTTTGTTATACACACTTCGCCCAGGCTGCCCTACGAGCCGCATGCAAGTTGGGGTTCATGTTCCGGGGAAGGGAGCGAACCTTTAGTTTACAGTGATTTGCGAATGCGCTTGCTATATTATCAGAAAACAAATGTTCCAGCGTATCTGAAGGTTATTAATACTTAGAGATCATTTTGATTATGTGTCTGCATTTTTAAGAAAGGCAGGTAGAAATTTAGAGAAAGCACTTTTTATAAACTAAAAGCAGGCCGTACTTCTTTGCAAACTGTTACACTTACCAGAATGAACTTTACCAGTGGCGACACGAGGCTCGTCTGAAATAAGAAAGATGGAAAAGAACAGTTTGTACATAACAATTTATCCCACTCCGCTAAGAAACCTACCGTTCTCCTAACTTATTTAATAAATGGGAAATGGGAGTTTTATGGCGAAAGTGTTTCACTGCCGTTAGTCACCCTTGTGCTTTTAAAATCGCAACTAACATACTGACTAATAACGATGCCTAAAATCGCTGCTTTCCGGGCGTGATCGAAATCTCACGTTCTTCGCGGTTACAGTGTAATTTTTGATCATTCCCATTGCTAATTATGACTGGATTCCCCAAGGAAGTACTCAAGTGAATGAGGAAGAAACAAAAAATAGTAAGAAAACAGATTAGAGTTGAAGAATGAAGTAGTCACAATTACAATCACTGCGCGGCGCTCTCACAGTGCAAAGGTTGGTTTTGGTTTTTTGGGGTTTAACGTCCCAAAGCGACTAAGGCTATGAGAGACGCCGTAGTGAAGGGCTCCGGAAATTTCGACCACCTGGGGTTCTTTAACGTGCACTGACATCGCACAGCACACGGGCCTCTAGAATTTCTCCTCCAAAGAAATTCTAGCCGCCGCGGCCGGGATCGAACCCGCGTCTTTTGGGTCAGCAGCCGAGCACCATAGCCACTGAGCCACCGCGGCGGCGGTACAGTGCAAAGGGGAATTATGTGATACGTATATTTCCTTTATACTGCGTGGCGTACTGACTAAGCTAAAAATATCGCAAACAGAAAGCAAATACAAGCCGATAGTAAGGAAATTTTGAGGAAATGTTTGGACAGAAACTTCATCATGCGAATTCCTTATTTTGTGGGGAGACTTGGACACACGGCGTTTTGTTTGCTATTCGTGGACTTGAGACATTCTATCCCGAGATGAAATATTCTTTTTTTTATAGCTTCTTCAAGCCGAAACTTTAATCAAATATTCTTAGCACTAAAACGTTGCAAGAATTTCCTGAAATTTTTCTGGAAATCGCAAAACAGCAATACGACGAAACATTGTCTTGTGCAGTTCACGAAACTCACGCTTGACTTCTGGCAGTCAGTACCGAAGTTGGCGGTGCACTGCGCAGAAAGAAAATGTGAAGCTTCAACATAAAAATTCAAATCCCTGAGACACAAACAGCATTTTTCCTAAACTGGGAAACTCTCAGTGTGTTCATGCATGTGGACCATTGAAGAGAGAAAGAGTGCAGCAAAACGGACGCGACAAAATTCTAAATACACAGCTTGTAACATGCGCATTCTGAATTGTAGTATGAAGAAATGGCCCGCAATACATTTATTCCGCCCTTGGCCGATTTCTGAAAAATAGCACGTATATTTTTCAGGCACATTTAATATGAAATTTTTTGTCAGGTGAGTATTATTTTTATTATTTTTATCTAAACTTGCTTTGTAGCTACAGTCAATTGATGTGTGGTTGCAAAAAAGCAATATAGAGAAGCAATTTATCTTTTAAATTGAAAACAAGTATATACTGTTACAGCAAGCAAGAACGCATTACATTCACATGTAAGGGAACAAAAAAAACCGTAAAATATTGTAGCGCACTTCATAAACAGAAAATTACTTCCTCCAATTTGTATGTTTCTTACTTTTATTTCGATAAAACAAGTCCTTTTCTTGTTACCCTTGTTTACAAGGCAAAGCGTGATTATTTTTTTCATGGTATTTACTTCCAAATAAAAAGCTCAGAAACATCCCGCGCTTAAAATCAAATCATCAACACACCAAAAGCTAGATTAAGTGGATATCCGCCTTTCTAGTGGTGAGCCCTAGGTCCTTTTATTGTATCGCGATTTTATTCTCTGGACCAATCTTTTCGTTTTCTTGCTGTAGCGTATTCTGAGGAGGTCACTCAATTGTTATTTCTGGGCTTTTACGATGGCCTTATAAACGCAATGATAAGAATCCCGCCACTTAGGGTAATTACTCACAAACAAGGCCACTTTTGCACAAGTCCTATGTGTCCCCAGACTTCTAAGAACTCTTCATCATGCCTTCTCAAAAGCTATTTTAAAGTAGTCAGTAATATCGCAATGGAGTGCAGGCTAATGTTTCCTCAGTTTTACTGCCCTTGCCACTGTCGTCTTACCTTGCCCAGAAGGTTGCTAGGGAGGGCAGTGGTGAAGTTTCCGTTCCTGCAGCGTGTCAGCCTCACGGTGCCCTGCTTCGTGCTTGCAACAGCGTTCTTGAAGTCCGTAGCCACTGCGCAGTGTTTATTATTCACAACCAAAGTCATCATCAAGGCTACGTCACTGCGTGAGAGTGTCGCCTTTTACGAGGCCTCAATTACTCGTTCCTCGCACCCTGCTTTTGTCAACTTCTTATGGCAAATTTCATAGCCCTTATCACCTAATTACACATTCTACTTCGAAGGCCACGCTTCTCTACCATTAGCCATCCATTTTCTTTCACACAGCAAAGCTTCGATTCGACAGATGTCCGCTTAGCCGATGTTCGTTTCCTTCCAAGATAGCAATGGTAAGTATATCAGGGCACAAATGTGACTTCCAAACAATGTCACTCCTTTTCTCTGTCCGCCTAATTTCTCTCTGCACAATCAGAAATTTGTCTTGGTGCTGACACCACGCAATATTACGAAACAGTAATGCGTGTGTCCCAACAACGCAGATGAATTCAAAGTTAATCGGCCGAGTCGGATGACCGTTAGATTACTCCAATCCGAACCTGCGTGGTTGCTATTAGTTGCTTTTATAAACATCAGGATGTAATTCTCAAACGAATCTTTTTTCGGCCCTTAGGTGTTTCTGTGGTTATTAGACATGTTTTTGATAAATACGCTGAATATTCACACCTTCGGCGAGCCTTTTCATCATAAATTTACAGCGAGTGGCACTGGAATGGTTCAGCGTTGTTTTTCTGAGTTTTGTCTATTTTATTTCAACACAATGAGATATTTTCGGCACTTATGTGATAATTTCAGCAATTTGACAACATTAGTGAGTAGCCTCAAACCCTTTCCTTGGTCGCAGCATATCTTATAGACACATTAGATTAAACTAAGCACCGATAGATGGCGCCAGCTACAACACCCGCGGATTAAAGCAACCGCGCAGCAAACATGCCAGACAGCTGTCCTGCGGTCTAACTGCTACTCGAGTGGCAGTGTTGTTAGAATTATTACAGGAATCTTTGCCTAGAAGAACGAAAATTCAATGCTGGAAATCCCAATGCTCTGGGCTCGTAGAGTGATGTGCCTCGTAGATCTGAAGTCACCGCAGGTAATCCGCATCCTGAGCCCTGCTGCATTTAAGGCTATCGACTCATGACACATAGGCCTAGTAGGTGACCTTCTGAAGAAGGAGGTTGCTAGGTTTTACATCCCGGGGACTGAATAAGTATGGCTACGTACAAGCACGGCTGTTGGACTTCTTCGTGGCGTTGACGAGAGCGTAAATGATGTCAGCGTATGCGATCACTGCGTCGGTCGGCCTGTTGAGTTCCTTGAGGGCTTCATACACACACTGCAATCATTTTAAGGCATGAATGTCTGCGACGAAAGTAATGCACCAGAATGCGAACCTCCCGATTACAGAAAATTTCAGCGCCATCGTTGAGGCTCTTTTAAGAATGCCTACTGTTTGTCTGTATCTAACAATGAAATGAGATATCACAAAATGAACAAGGGAGGGGAAAACCTCAGGATGCTTGAGCCAACGTTTCGAAAAGAGGACTTGTCTTCGTCTGGGCAAAGCGTTCATCATTGGCAGGGATTAAATAGGGCCTTCGCTCCGAGGAGGAAGGCCCCGGGTGGGGGAAGGAAAGTGGTTTGAGAGGGGATGCGTGTCAGGAAGGGAAGAGAGGTGAATCTTGATTGGATAAGCTGCTATAGTCGCAAAACTTATATCCGGGGGGTGTGTAATGAACAAAGGCTTTGAAGGGACTGCGACGGGGGGGAGGCGCTGGGTGGACCTGTAAAACTCAGATAAGAGGATTAGTCAGCGTGGCACAGGGAAATGAGAACAAGGCAAACAAAATAGGCTGGCACTGGAAGGAGAAAGAAAGGGGGACATTTCTAAGGAAGGACAAGGCAGGGGGGGGGGGGAATGGCTCGAGTTCAGAGAAAGCCAGAAGGTGGGGGCGGAGGGGGTAACAGGAATGTCATGGTTTCCGAGAACTGATAGTAGGGGATTAGCGGAAAAAAAAGGTGAACAAAGGGAGAGGGTGAGAAGGCCGGAAATGTGGTGGAAGATATGACTTGGGAAGGGTGCAAAGAGCGATAATATACTTATGCGAGGTTCTAGGAAATGGTCTGAGCACGCGCAAGACTTTTGTTAATTTAAAATTATGCTAGCCCTGGAATGTACCTGAGAGATTCCAGGTTTCCTCTGGACATGTTAATCCCTGTTGGTTGCAGTGTTTTAAATTTGTGGATTAGGAATGCTTCTCTGTATTTTCTGTCCCTAGTCGATTTGAAGCCTGACTGAAGAATGAACAATTTGAGTTCATCGAATTTGTGATGGGATTGATTAAAATGGGTCGACACTGCCTTCTGTTCATTCCGTGTGGTGTCAGCCGGGTGCCCGTTTAATCTGGCACTCAGTGTTTGCCCGGTTTCTTTGATATATTGTTTCTGGCAGAAGGAGCACTGGAGCTTGTAAATAATATTGGACGACGTGCAGTCAAAACTGGTCTTTATATCGAAACTGAAATCGCTTGCCGTACTTTTAACCGTAGTGTCCCTTTGTAAATGTTTGCATGTCTTGCATCTAGGTCGAGAGCATGAAGTTACTGTCGGTGGTGGTTTCTTAGCGAGCCTAGCATGCACCACAATGTCCTTAAGGTTTGTGTTGCGTCTGTATGTTACTCTTCATGCATTGGGAAATATTTTCTTGAGACGGTCGTTACCAGTTAAAATGGGGTGGTATTTCCGCACAATATTGTTTGTGTTTGGAAGCGCGTTTGAGTATTTCGTTATAAGTGCAGGAGGTCGTTCCCTATTAGCTTTTGTTCGTTTTTTAAGAACTACATCTCGTTTGAAAGTGGTTGCTCGTTGGAACGCATTATTAAGGGTTGTCTGTGGATGGTTTCTGGTGATTAGTGTGTTTTTTAGCGAGTGGAGGTGTTTCAGGTAGTCGTCGTCGTCGCTACATATTCTTCTTTGTCTCGTTGCCTGTCCTACGAATATACCTTGTTTGCAGTGTCTTGGATCATGGCTAGTGAAATCTAAGTATTGCTGTCGGTCAGTAGGCTTCCTGCAAAGTGTCGTTTTGAGCTTGCTATTTTCTAAATGGACAGTGGTGTCAAGGAAATTAACTTGCGTTTGCGAGGAGTTGAAGGTGAATTTAATGCTGGAGTGGCATAAATTGAAATGTGTGACGAATGCCTTCAGGGGCTCAGCCACATGCTCCCATATCATGAAAATGTCGTCTATGTAACGCACGTATATACATGGGTTTTATTTAAATGAATTGTGAGGTTCAGATTCTAGTAGCCCCATAAAATGTTCGCGTAGGTGGGTGCGAAGGGAGTGCCCATGCTTGTTCCAAATACTTGAAGGTAGTAAGAAGAATCGAATTCAAAGTAGTTGAGTGTTAGTACCAATTCAAGTAGCGTGAGGTACACTTCAGTTTCGTGCGGGTGAGAACTTTGAGTTAGAATTTTGGAGAGCGCGTCGATACCTTCATTGATGGGAATATTTGTGTACAAAGCGGCGACGTTAAGTGTGACAAGTATACTATCTGCTCGGATAATGGAAGCATCATTCAGAGACTGTATTATGCGGAGAAAGTGCGGTGTATCCTCGACAAAGGAAGGGAGGTGAGTGTGAATATCTGCAAGATAGTTGTTCAGAAAAATTGATAAGTTCTCTGTGGGCGTGTTATTGTTTGAAACGATAGGTCTGCCGGGGATATCTGCGGTAAACAAGTCTTCTGCGGAAACCTTATGGATTTCGGGAAGTAGGTAAAAGCGTCCTGCCTGTTTGTTTAGCGGTTTTAAGAAGTGGTAGTCGGACTGCGTGATTAGTTCCCTTGATAATAAGTTTGCCAGTTTGTTCAGAATCAATTTGCAGAACTCTGACGTGGGATCTGAATGTAATTTCCTATTATGACAAGGGTTGTTGAGTTGCCTAAACGCTTCTTTTTTGAATTTTTCGGCCGGCAGGATAACTATGCTACCTCCTTTGTCTGCAGGCTTAATGACTATATCGGTTCTAGAAGCTAAGTGGTTCAGAGTAGCCTGTTCCGTTGGGGTAACGTTTCTGCGTTTTCGAGCTTGCTTTGTTTGGTCTATAATTTCTTTCGAGACAGATTTAATGTACAAGTCTAATTCGGGACTCTGCAGCGCTTCCGGCGTCCACGTGCTTTCGGCTTTGAGAGAGACGGGATTAAAGCTGGCTGCTTCAGTAGGGTAATTGACTAGGGACAGAAAATACAGACAAGCATTCCTAATCCATAAATTTAAAACACTGCAACCAACAGGGATTAACATGTCAGAGGAAACCTGGAATCTCTCAGGTACATTCCAGGGTTAGCATAATTTTAAATTAACAAATGTCTTGCACGTGGTCAGACCATTTCCTAGAACCTCGCATAAGTACATTATCGCTCTTTGCACCCTTCCCACGTCATATCTTCCACCCCATTTCCGGCCTTCTCACCCTCTCCCTTTGTTCACCTTTTTTTTCCCCTAATCCCCTGCTATCAGTTCTCGGAAACCATGACATTCCTGCTACCCCCTCCGCCTCCACCTTTTGGCTTTCTCTGAATTTGAGCCATCCTCCCCCCCCCCTGCTTTGTCCTTCCTTAGAAATGCCCCTCTTTCTTTCTCTTTCCAGTGCCAGCCTATTTTGTTTGCCTTGTTTTCATTTCCCTGTGCCACGCTGACTAATCCTCTTATCTGAGCTTTACAGGTCCACCCAGCGCCTCCCCCCCCCCCCCCCCCCCGTCGCAGCCCCTTCAAAGCCTTTGTTTATTACACACCCCCGGGATATAAGTTTTTCCACTATAGCAGCTTAACGAATCAAGATTCACCTCCCTCCCCTTCCTGACACGCATCCCCTCTCACACCACTTTCCTTCCCCCACCCGGGGCCTTCCTCCTCGGAGCGAAGGCCCCATTTAATCCCTGCCAATGATGAACGCTTTTCCCAGACGAAGACAAGTCCTCTTGTCGAAACGTTGGCTCAAGCAACCTGAGGTTTTCCCCTCCCTTGTTCATTTTGTGATCGCCAAGGACCATCTGCCACACCTTCTCTCTACCATGAATGAAATGAAAGGGAAGAGTGCCCAGGATATTCTGGACTGCGGAATATAACCCAAACATTTCTAAAGACTTCATAAGGGAAAAACACTAAGTACATGCTTCGCCTGTCATTCGCAACAGTAGCCCCCTTGATTGTCAATACTGTCAAAATTGCATCTGGAAAACTAGTTTAGATAGCATGTTTCTTTGTTTTCTTTTTCGGCAGCAAAGTCACGAGTGCCCTGCGCTAAAATAGTTTCGCTTAAGTCGCAGTTGTGAGAGATCGCGATACTAAGCAAAACATTATATTTTTGTTTTTAACAACGACTGCACCTTTCCTGATATCCATGAACTATCTATCTTTATCCACTTCATTTTTTTGCGTCCACACGTAATGTGCAAAACAAAACTTTCGAGCAGATGTAGCACAAAACTTACCGTCACTGCGGGTTTTACGGAATCGATGGGAGCCTAGCAGTTGAGAGGAAAAAAAGATTTTTCATAAATTCACTCCCCAAAGGGTGGGGCCAATTTAACTTTGGTAAGTAGCATATTCATAATACTACTTAAACGCATAATTCCAGTAAGATGTCACATTTTAAGCTGAGTCAAATACGACCATAGTCACAATATTGATTACAGAAAAAAATACTTACTCGTGATACATCGCAGGTTTCACCATTTTCTTTAAAACACTGGCAGAATGGAAAAACAGCGCTGAGTTAGTGCACAAATATATAAGATATTAATGAGAAATTATGGCTTTGACGCTTACAAATAATGCGAAACAACTAACACCATTGAGTGCCCACTGTGATATCTCAATCACGCATTGGAGTAAGGTAATCCAGCGGCATCTAGCTCAAGTTCTGTGAGAGCATTAACAAGCAAAAAAACTTCGTGCCGGTCTAGTTGGTAGGACATAGTTGAAACTTGGTTCAGCGCAAAAGACGAACACAGAGAAAGGAAATGACACACACGGAGCGCTATGTGTGTGTCGTATCCTTACTCTGTGTTCGTCTTTTGAGCTGAACCAAGTTTAAACTATTAACAAGCAGTTTTCTGGTTCTCTTTAACTATTTTGTGCCTTTTATGCACCAGGTCAAGCACGTGGACAACAGCGCTGAATCACCTGAGGTCTGCTTGCCGGAATATTTGGAATCTTCTCTAGTCTGAAAGTCATTCTTATAAATCCAAGTACATAAATAAAAGAAATCATCTCTATAGAGGAAAGCCAGCGCTTCTTTAAGAAAACATTGAGAGATATGCTGTTTTCAGAACCCACAGAAATCAACATTTTCGAAAGTATTCCTTGCCGCTGATGGGTACATCGCTTTTTAATTTTTTTATTCCTCATTTTAGCATGTATTGGTTATTTACAATTGTAATGTGTGCAATGTTTGCGTGTGCGAAATTGTACATGCTCTACAACTATGTACATCTTTTTCTTGCTGTTTCAAGCACGCAATGGGTGATGTGCAGCGTCAGGCTATGTAGGCCTTTCGCCCTCACCCTCTAGTACGTGTTTATGCTTGGAATAAAGATACGTCCGCCCTTCCATCCATCCATCCAATCTCGCAAAACTTTAGCGGAATACAGGTGAGCACATAAGCAAATACTTTTAGGACATGCGTAACTTTTTTTTTCTCGTGCTTGGCGGCGGCGGCTGTTACGCTGAATTTAGCAACGTACGATACAAAATGCAGGCTCAACGCCAGGTAACCAAGATAACAATACATTAGCTAAAGAGAGGAAGCCACAAGTCCTACAGTTGGAGCTAAAATACACGTATTATGTCTAAAAGGGGTGAGTTAATTTCATAGTATTAAAGCTGACCGCGCATCAAAACCCACTCCTGTCTCCCAAACAAATTCGATCATTGATCAAGAAAGGTCATGTGGCCATGATTCAACGCCTTGATTGTGGCCTTGATTCAACGCTTTTGAATTATTGATTTCCAGAGAGAGGCGGCTTTCTAGACAGAAACCTAGATAGAGAAACAAAATGAGAGCTAAGAGAAACGTTGACTGTGCTTTAGCTCTGGTTAAACCTGGAGTGACGCGATAGCTACAGCTGAGTCGAATAGCAAAGTCAGTCTTTTGATGCCGCGTTTCGCTGTTCGTTTCTTCATCTTCTTCTTCCCTGGACGTGGAATCACAGCTACTGCGTAATTTCGTTGCCTCAAATTCATTTCCTTCATTACGGCCCCTCTTTCCGTTTTTTCTTTCACTGGTACTTCTTCCCTTCCTCTACAAATGGATGACGCCTGTCCACGGAGATATGCGAGACAGGTTAATTAATTGCGTTTCCTCAAATACAATTTTCATTTTCTTCATTACGGCCACTATTTCTCTTTATTCCTTCACTTCCACTTTCTCCCTTCTTGTACGGTGCGGTTCGGGTGTCCACCGAGATAAGAGAGAATTACTGCGTCATTAATTAGCGAGCTACAGGTCATGACTATGCTTAGGCTTCGGTGTGGTTAAGCGACGTAATACAACTAATGATTTACTTAAGTAATCTATGTCGTCATCGAAGGGTTGACGGCTGTCCAACGAGATATCCCAGACAGTTATTGCGTAATTTCCTTTCCTCAAATACAATTTCCTTCATTACGGCCCCTCTTCCTGTTTCTTCTTTCACTCCCACTTCCTCCCTTCGCCGCCGCGGTGGCTCAGTGGTTATGGTGCTCGGCTGCTGACCCGAAAGACACGGCTTCGATACCTGCCGCGGCGGTTGCATTTCTTTGGAGGAGAAATTCGAGAGGCCCGTGTACTGTACGATGTCAGTGCACGTTAAAGAACCCCAGGTGGTCGAAATTTCTGGAGCCCTCCACTACGGCATCTCTCATAGCCTGAGTCGCTTTGGGACGTTAAACCCCATAAACCAAATCAAACTTCCTCCCTTCCTCTACAAACGGATGACGGGTGTCCACTGCAGCCACAGGCATACGGCAGAGGTACGACCACGCTCGACGAAGCGAAGTGGCTGGCGTAGTGAAGCTATCGCTTCAAAAATGTTATATATTCAAGTGTCGTCGCCTTCACAGTAGAGCGGTTGCCTGCTACTGCAACTATCAATCCGTATATGGAGGTTGATAGACAAAAAAATACCAAGAAAAATGACAAAAACACCTAGAGAACTTTCAACACGACCTGCTAGAAATGTGTAAATTAATTCTATCGCATTTTGCCACTCTTCTACGCAGATACTGACAAATTATTTAGTTTTCGTCGTCGCCAGAGCACGGTTTTGTCGTCTCATCGCCCCACACAGAAAGTTATGAATTGTCCGGACCCATCCGGAGTATAGTGCGCGTAAGCGAAGGCAAGATAGCCGACCTAGTTTAGACACACCCGCTCTTACCCGGTTCAGACGCACCGACCGGGTTTGACACTCTTCAAGATTAAACATTATCATTTGCCATTAAAGCAGAAGGTTGAACAAGCCAGCCACCTTGAACGTTCATTTATCTGTTCTGCCAATTTCTCTTCTAGTTCCGCCGTTGAGGTGCAGCGCTAATCCAGCTTAACCATTTCACTCAATACCGCGGGCCCGTTGGCCCCAACTGCAGAAAACGCCCTCTTACAATTATCTCTCTCCTGCGCCAGCTGTGGCCCCTTCATATCTGCAAACTTCGTAATCTCATTTTCTCAGCTGATTCTTTGCCACCCATTTTTTACGCTTACAGGCTCTTCGAATAAACTATACTAATCTGACGGCCAATGCCTATCCTTTGCAGTACACAGTGCGCGGAACACACGTTCCCACTTTCGAATTCAGCTAGGTTATCCCTAACTCAATCTCTCTAATTCAGTCGGCTCTCTTCGTATCTCTTAAAATACCCCTATGAAGTTCCCCCCACAGTCGGCTGCTTTGGGCTAATTATAGCCTGAAACCTTTTCTTTACCCTCTGAGTTTCGACCTTATACATGAGCCCTCATACGTGGGTACTGAGAGAGCCCTATTAGCATATCCTTTCTGTTCGGAGGGTAAGTCTGAGGTGCTCTTTGTAAAATAAGCGAGTCTGAAAAATGCGGCTACTTAATTACAATTGTTCTGTTTATCTTTTTTTTCAGGAGCCATAAGTCATGTCTTTGCATCGCCTCTTGAGGCATGAAATCGATCGTAGTTTGTCGTCCTCGACTTTTGCTGATGTTGAATAGTGGTTTATTTGCTTCATAATAGTTTCAGGGCTGTCACTTTACTTAGCCTCTTTATTTCACAGTCATGCATTGTTATTCCTGCGCTCAATTTCATGCAATGAACCTGTCATCCATTAGATAGATGTTACCAGAAGATTTCCCGTTAATGTGGTGGCTAGTTCTCAGAAATGATTCGTGTACCTTAAATGGTTATTAAATAAATGGTACTTAACTGCCCGTAATTAAGAGCCTTCTTCATTTCGGCTCTTGTTTTAGAATGTAGAGGTACTTCGCTTGTATCCAGATCTTAGTGTGAGCTGGGTTTGTCTTGGTACCACTCTCATATCCCGAATTATATTTGGAACGCTTTGTCGAGTTCACACTACGGAAGTAGGGAATCAGTCCTCCCTTAGAACAGAATAAGCTTGAGGCGCTCTCTAGCGACACACTGAACAAGCCCTTTGTTGGAACTGCTGATAAGTGACACGGAAATCTTAATCTTTGGAAGTCTAATGTAAACAGCGGTGCCTAGAAGCTGCAGTATTCAGAAGATCTTACTATAAAATTTTTCAATGCAAGCTATATTAAGAATACTGCGCCAGCTACCCCATCACCAAGCCGTACTTCCGACTCAGTGTATAGCAGTGAAGAAGCTAGGAGATCCACAACAATTATAATTAAAGCGATAATTTCAGACGAAGCTCTTAAATGCACAGCGTCCACATTCATTCAGCAGATACAAAGCGGTATACTAGAGATACCTGCCTTCTCGAGATGGTTCACGTCTGGAATCTTGACAGTTTTGCAAGATCCTGAAAGTAGCAGACCACACAGTATAAAAATTAGAAAGAGGCACTCTCCCAGCGGTCGCCGTTCCAATTCGCTAAAAGGCATGACAAAAAAAATTCTGCCTCTCCCGCAACCGAGAGTATAGTAAGCATGAAATGCAAGACGATGCAGAAGCGTACGCGTACACGCCAAGACGCAGGCCTGACAAGAATGTATATGCAGCGCGTTCGAAACTGTCTAAAGTGCGTACAGGCGACAGCGTTTTCCGCACCACTCTGCCTATGTGGCACTGGTGACGTCACCACTGGATTACGTCACACATAATTGATGACGAAGCAATGTGAAATTACTAATTACTGACTAATTACTGATTAATGACTAAATACTAATTAGCTGCTAATTAATGACGCTTAAGCTTCGCCTTTAGTAGTGGAAAGCGACAGCGTGTTGTAGCGCTGCTAGGCAGTCCACGGAACGCCACCACCTGTTCGGCGCGATGCCTTGCCCTTCGAACGCGGCCCTTTTTGAGGAAACAAAATTACGCAGTAATTCTCAGTCATCTCGGTGGACACCCGAACCGCACCGTACATTAAGAGAGGAACGCCACAACCCGTTCGGCGCGAAGCAAGCGGCGCTTGTATGCCGGTCCTGTAGGAGGGCTTAGAGAGTCTCGTTAAATCTCGTTAAATCTCGTACGGTGCCCGGATGTTATCGTTTCAGTGCCCGGATGAGTGGAATTCAGTGCCCGGATAAGTGGAATTCAGTGCCCGGATGATGGCTCTCGGTCTCGGCGTGACGTCACCATACTGCCGACAACAGGAGCTAAAAGCATTTCATGCTTAAAATCCAACTCTTCATCACGCCGAAACACTTTTGCTGTGTACGCATATATAAAGACTACAAAATTGTCCATAATTCGAACTCATGAATTTGGGCAGATTTTCACCCAGCGCAGGGCAGTAAACATAACATGGCCTCTTTGATAGACAAGGTAAACCACGCACCCTTTTCTTCTTTTTATCGATAACTAAGCTCGCTGCATAGCTTTGCGTCAAAAGGAACATAGGCCCAGTCTTTCGAAGACATGCCGTTGCTACGCGATGTCAGCAAATTCTCTGTACAAAGAACTAGCATTTGCTAGCTGTTCTAAGATGGTTACGTTTGAAAGGTATAAAAACATGTAGGCTATCTTTTTTTATTGAATTGGATTTTATTCGCAGGAAAACAGTACAGATGAATCCCTGCAGGTGGCATAAGGCTAAAGCCTTGGAAGCCTGACAAGGCCTTAGCCCCGTCACATCAGTTACAGCCCGCAGCAGCAGAAATAAATTTTCTGTATTCAAACATGTACGCGGTTGCAATCAGACAGTATACTTCAGACAATACACTGCTCTAAAACAATACACACCACGTTATCACTGCACTCTAGCTCATTTCTTTTTCATCTGTTTTAGAAGCACACACTTGCATAATCAAACTAACTTTAATAACTCTGTGCAGCGATTACTCTACGCGCATTATTGTATGCAACGTGGTCTTAAAGCTGCCGCTTTACCTGTTTGTTCTGGTGTCGAATAAAATTGATTTTGTAGCATGTATTGTTTTTAGGTAACGAAGATAGGGTTAAATTGTGGGTTTCATCTCAAACTTGGCAGCCAATGAGGTCGCTCCCTTTCCTTGTTCCCGATGCTATCGCCCAAAATATAGTGTTAAATAAAACGCCCGTTTCACACACGGAGCTTCACGCCTGAATGAATAAAATGCAGTTCTTACCAGTAGTGCTGGTAGTCGCTGATAGTGCACTCGGAAGTGACGAGCATAGGCAAAGGCAGACGACAGCCACCGCACGAATCATGTTCTCAGAAAAGAAAGGCCGGGTTCAGAACCTAAAGAAGCTGCCTTCAGATGTACTTGCGACTGGGGCAGCACTAATCTTCCCCTTATATTTATTCACCGGGTTTCGGTTATCCTCAAGCCAGCACAGTTACAGGAACTCGATCATTTACATTCCGCCCTAAAGCATAAAACATGTAGCTTCCTCAAGTTGGCATGGTTGAATTTCATTGCTTCCTGTCCTGAGGTAGCTTGTTTTTAGTTCTTTTCTTTTCAGCTGTGATCTCTTTGTGAACAGTTCATTTACACTGAATATTTTTTGTGTCTAACACTCGCGCGCGCAAATGTTGAAGTTTAAAGACTCCTGCATAACTCACGCAGAAGGGTTCACATTTCAAAACCGTCGCCTGCCTCCTTCTGCAGCAGCAAATCGTCGCATAAATGTCATACATAGACGAAAAAAAATCATTTCTTCTGTACCCTTCCGATTGACAGCGAGTGTATCCATATGCTCAAAAGTTTTATTTTGGTCGGAAAGCACCAATAGATGACACTTTTCTGGAGATTTACGGGTGCCTTTGTTCCTCGCAAAAGAAGACTAAGCCACTGCCCCCACGTGCCTGATACGCGAACTCTGTTCTCAATACAACCTATCGTTGACGTAGTTAGCAGCATCAGATCATTATGCAGCCCAGCCATCAATACATTTGGCCATGACCATATGGGGAAAAGTCGTCCTCTAATCACCTCACAATATCCTCTTTTCTGCTTCCCGCAGAACCAGTATTTCACTAAACATTACACGTTTGGCACTCTCTGTCTTGGCCAATCATGATTGCATTCTTTTTTTATTTATTTATTTATTTATTTAACAATGACTAAGGCAGCACCACTGCCCAAGCAGG
The DNA here is from genome assembly GCF_055824585.1 of Amblyomma mixtum. Classification (NCBI taxonomy): domain Eukaryota; kingdom Metazoa; phylum Arthropoda; class Arachnida; order Ixodida; family Ixodidae; genus Amblyomma; species Amblyomma mixtum. The sequence continues at coordinate 151,609,836 of NC_143021.1, read as the reverse complement.
AGAGATCATATCCAAAATCGCCTCTTTGCAGAGCGCTCAAATGTGACAATACCTGCGCATTCAACAGCAGGCAACAGCAGACTTCTGATATTCACATTAATAGTCTAATAAAACACCGTTTGAAAGTACTGCGCGTTAAATTATTTTCTCTGCATATTTCTCCTTAATCTAAGCGAAAATACCTTGAGCTTATGCTCCCTCACTAATAGGCAAGGCTTTTTTCGTTGCCGCAATATTTCTGCCAATAGCAGAAATATTGCTCCTCCTGTAGCACGCTGTACTTTCTGAGGTTGAGTTTCAGCCTTTCGTTAAGACTCCGTTTTCCTGCCCCGAAAGATACACACTGATTATCAAAAGAAGAATGACCACTTAAAAACATTCACGTATATTGTCATAAAGGGAAGGAGCGTTCGAAGGTTTGCTTTATGGGGTCCACGGTTCTCCTATTGCTCGGCGAATATGACCATGCGGCCTGAGCACACGTCACAATCGTCATTTGGGTGCTAGTGGGTTGCTCGGATTGCAACATCCCCGCGCATATCCCGCGAGTTCTTCGCCGGCAGAGCGGTGAGCATGCACGCGATCTTGCAGCTGTCCGCACTGTGCGGAAAAGTCTTCGGACATCTACCACATGGTGTGGGACTCGCCCTCCAACCCTGCTACACTCCCTCACCCCAACCCAACCCGGGAGGACTGGGAGGAGACCCTGCTCGACTGCTCTGACCTGCAGCCCCAAAAGGCCCTGGCCGACACCACGGGGTCCCGTATTAGGGACCCCACCTACTGTTTGTGAGGGCCGGCCCCTCAAGAGTTGGTCCAATCACAGCTCCCTGTACCGATAAAAGTCTTTCATCATGATCATCATCTCGCCAGCGACTAGATAACGCCGAACGACCACTGCAGGAGAGCTGCCCGCGCACCTTGCAGTCCCATCGGCGCGGACCCCACACCGGCGAAACGCTCACCGCTGACGAATAGTGTTCTCGCAGGCGCTTAGGTGTGCAGAGCCTTCGGCTTCCACCTGTTACTAAGCCTAATTACGATAGCTGCCACCCTCATCCCTGCCTTTCCCTCTCTCTGTATCTATCTATCTCTCGTTAGTGCCATATAACTCCTGAATATTGTGAGCTATATACTAATGAATGAGAAATACCACACCTAGTATCGCTAATCCACGACAGAACAGTACGTGCCACCCTTCAGTACCGCGTACGCCTCATCTGTCCACCTAACGCCACAAAGCCCGGAGGCATCCCATATGATGCCAGCTAGTTCCTCGAAGAGCACTGCTAGGCTAGCCTCACTGGATGAGGTTCTAGCGTTAAACGTTGCAATGTTCAGTTTGTAATGGTGGCCTGTCCGGAAGCACAGATTCTTGGCAAGCTCCGCTGCATCACAGGTCTGACCGCCGCCTTAGTCATTTGCTCCGTAGGCGCAGGGTACTGACGGCCGAGGGTTAACTGATGGTCAAATGTTTGGGGGAACCCCCCAAGGTGGAGTAGATTTGTAATAAGGGAGTAATTACTCATTGGCATCCACCCAAGCGAAGCCATACGGCTACAAAGGAAAGCTACACAGCTTTCTCAGAAACTTCGTAGTTAAAAAATTCAGGGGGCACTTTGACTGTCTAAAGTGGGTAGAGGCGGAAGCGTTTTCCGCACCACCTTCGCTGTTTCTGTGGCACCGGTGGTGTCACATATAATTGAGTACTAATTGCTAAGTGATGCCAAATCACTAATTAATGGTTAATTACTGATTAATGTCTGAATACTAATAAACTGCTAATTAATGACGCTTAAGCTTCGCCTTTAGGAGTGAAGCGCGACAGCGCGTTGTAGCGCTGCCAGGGAGTCCACGGAACACCACCCGTTCAGCGCGATGCCTTGCCCTTTGAACGCAACGCTTTTTGAGGAAAGGAAATGGCGCAGTAATTCTCTGTCATCTCGGTGGACACCTGAACCGCACCGTAGAGGAAGGGAGGAAGTGGGAGTGAAAGAAGATAGATAAAGAGGAGCCGTAATGAAGAAAATGAAAATTGTATTTGAGGAAAGGAAATTACGCAGTAACTGTCTCACAAAATTTAGCGGGGCACTTTTTTGACCTAAAGTGTGGTGACTGATGCCCCTAAGAGTGGAACGCGACAGCGTCTTGCAACGCTGCCAAGGAGTCCATAGAACTCCATCGCCCATTCGGTTCTACGCCTCGCTCGTCAGTAAATTGGTTTTTGAGGAAAGGAAATGTATGTCTCTCATTTGTCGGTGGACGCCTAAACCTCGCGGGAAGGGAATGGAGGAGGATGAGAGTGAGTGACTACACCGTATTCACTAGACGCACCTTTGTTCATTCCAAACCTTCGAGCTGGCATGGCGCAGTGGATAGCATGCTAGTCTCTCACGCCGAAGACCGGGGTTCGATTCCTGAGCTCGACCAATTTCTTAATCGGTTTTATTTATTTATATGGCCTGACTAGTAAAGCTAATTAGGCTAATTGGGTAATTAAGCAATTAACTAAGCTCAGTCCCACTTACTTGGAGCATCACTATACGATCCCTTCAATTGGTTGCATGGTTACTAGCCAAAGTACAATTGGCCCCGTTTGAAATTCGCGAACTGTGACGTCACGACCGTTTCCACCAATTGAAAAGCGTGACATTTTCTGTCGACAACTGCTGCTTACAACGATGAGACATTAAAGGCTTCCGCCTTAAAAATTCGCCCAGGTCCGGGGTGTGAACCCGGGACCACCGCTTCGCCGGAGCAGTCGCTCTACCAACTGAGCTAACCGGGAAGGCAAGCTCATGGTAGGGCGAGAGCGAATTGATCAATAACTCGAAGTGGGAACAGTGTTGGTCAAATGTCTAGGGGAATCCCCCAAGTCGTATGGCTGCGCTTGCGTGGATGCCAATGAGTAATTACTCCCTTATTACAAATTTACTCCACCTTGGGGGATTTCTCTAAACATTTGACCAACACTGTTCCCACTTAGAGTTATTGATCAATTCGCTGTCGCCCTACCACGAGCTTGCCGTCCCGGTTAGCTCAGTTGGTAGAGCGACTGCTCCGGTGAAGCCGTGGTCCCGGGTTCGAACCCCGGACCAGGACGAATTTTTAACTACGAAGTTTCTGAGAAAGCTGTGTAGCTTTCCTTTGTAGCCGTATGACTGCGCTTGGCTGATGCCAATGAGTAATTGCTCCCTTATTAGGATTAACTGATTTGTTCACAAAAGGTTGAGACCAAGTACTGCACCAGGGTGGCCAAGTCATACTATCGTCAAGAAAGTGTTGTCGGCTCTGGTAAACGAGATCGGACCGGACCTCAGGCGATCAATTCCACCTACACGCGCAGTTTATTTATTTTTTTCAAATTAGGTGGAGAATTGCTCGGCTCCGTGTTTGGAGCCCCGGTCATCCTGCATACGAGGCGTATGGTTTACATCTACACCACTGCCGCATTCATTTGGTTAAATTGTGTTGTGGCATGTAATGTTATATCATATATGGGGAATGATAGTACTTAAAATATTTGAAAATAGCTGCATATATTGTTAATGACAGCAAGCAGGAGGACAAGACGTGATTACAGATGGCGATGATATAATTTTAATGGCAGCGTAGAAGCGTAGATGCCGCGCGACGTCATTAATATATATCAAAAACAAGAAAGTGGCAAAAACTAAACCTTGAAGGACGCCTGATTTTACAGGAAGAATGTTGGTTATAGAAGACTGGTTGTTTACGATCACTCATTGAGAGCGATTTGTTAAGAAGGTTTGTATCCACATTAGAACGTTAGGATGTAGGTTTAACCATGAGAGTTTTGTTATTATTCGTTGATGTAGTATTAAGCATGAAATGCTTTTAGCCCCCGTTGTCGGCAGTGTGGTGACGTCACGCCGAGACCGAGAGCCATCATCCGGGCACTGAATTCCAGTCATCCGGGCTCTGAAACGAGAACATCCGGGCACCGTACGGGACTTGAGATTTGTTGTTGTTGTTGTTGTTGTGACTGAGAGAAGGATGAAAAGGAAATTGCACGGGCCTGCTACTGGCTCTAGCCAAGCCACCACCGCTGCCAACGTGCGGATAGAGGAGAGGTAAGAGATCAGGGGAAAGAGAAAAAGGGAAGAAAAGATGCGCGTCGCAGCAACAACTGCGTCCGCCGGAGCGGACGCTGCTGAAAAAATCAGATAAGCGGCCGAAGCCGCGCTCGCCGAAGCGAGGTCAGATACTCGCACCTTAAGGAGATTTAACGAGACTCTCTAAGCCCTCCTACGCGACCGGCATGCAAGCGCCGGTTGGTCTCCAAAGGAGTCACAAAAAATAACTGCTGCCAGTGCCTTCTCAATGTTTATCAGATATCAGTCGCTGTGCGTTTGATAATGCACGGAATTATAATTTCTGATTTCTAATAACGCATGCAAAAAGCACATAAATGCCACGATACACTTCGTTGTCATACGTGATCTCTAAGGGGCTTCGCGCATCGAAGCAAAGCCGCGCAGGCGCACAGGGGCCCGGGGGAGAAGCGCTGCGTTCAAAGGGCAAGGCATCGCGCCGAACGGGTGGTGGCGTTCCTCCCTTCCATTACGGTGTGGTTCGGGTGTCCACCGAGATGGCAGAGAATTACTGCGCCATTTCCTTTCCTCAAAAAACCTTGCGTTCAAATGGCAAGGCATCGCGCTGAACGGGTGGGGGCGTTCCTCCCTTCCTGTACGGTGCGGTTCGGGTGTCCACCGAGATGACATTAGGCCCGTAAACATTTCATGCTTACTCTACTCTCGGTTACGGGAGAGGCAGAGATTTTGTACTGTGTACTGTGTACTGTTCGGCTTCAGAGCAAAGCTCTCGAAGCAGGACGTTCTCCTCCAAATACAAGAAGATGTGCTGAGAAACGTACCTCGGACGGGAGAAAATGTCATAATGGCCCTGGACATCAAGGGGGCATTCGATAACGTCAGCCACGAAGCGATCCTTACGGGCCTAGACAAGCTGGATTGCGGACGCAGAATCCACGGCTTCGTCAAAGCCTTCCTGTCCGACAGAACTGCCACCATCGGCATAGGAGATCTTCGATCGGACAAAATTCGTAGTGCAAACAAGGGAACACCCCAAGGGTCAGTTATCTTCCCCCTACTCTTCAACATAGCTATGGTAGGCCTAGCTCGAAAACTAGAGAACATCGAAGGCATCAGGCATGCAATGTATGCTGACGATATAACAGTCTGGACAAACACGGGCTGTCTCGGCGAGAAGGAAGAAAGGCTACAGCAAGCGGCCTCTTGTGTAGAGCAATACGTCGCAGAAAGAGGATTCGCATGCTCGACCGAGAAATCAGAACTGCTGAGAGCCTGGAGAGGCAAGCAAAACCGGACCGTCCCAACCAACGAGGACCTAAAACTCAACGTCTACCTAGACGGGACACCCATACCCGAAAAGGCAACAATAAGAATTTTAGGCATGTGGGTTCAATTCAACCAGCGCAGTACTCACACTTTTACCCTACTCAAAGCAACAACACTACAAGTCTCACGCATGATCACCCGCATCACCAACAGGCGACATGGCATGCGTGAAGAGGACACACTCAAACTAGTCAAAAGCCTTGTAGTTAGTAGAATCACGTACAGCCTACCCTACCAGGGCCTCAACAAAAACTAAATACAAGCGGATGCCCTGCTACGCAAAGCGTATAAGACAGCGCTCCGACTTCCGCGCTACACGTCAACAGAAAAAATCATGGCCCTGGGATTACATAACACCTTTGAGGAGCTAGGAGAGGCGCAGCTTGAGTCGCAAAAACTCAGGCTGTTGCAGACAACGACTGGAAGAGCGCTCCTGCAGAGGCTTGGATACCGCGAGCAGATGCGAGAAATGACGACGACGGCAACGATCCCCGACGAGCTTCGCAAGACCCTCAAGGTAGCGCCAATACCAAAAAACATGGATCCCAACCTCCATCGAGGCAGAAGAGAAGCGAGGGCCGAATTCATCGAAAAAACATACGCTCCTCAACCCACGACCGTGTATGCAGACGCCTCTTGGAGAGGAGGAGAAACCAAAATCGCTGTGGCGGCGGTGGTCGATTCGTCTTTACGCGAAATGACCAGCGCGTCTCTCCGAGGCTGCACAGCTGCAGAGTCCGAGGAAGTAGCCGTTGCTCTAGCGGTGGCGGAGGGCTATAGAACCGGGCGGTCGCTAACAATACTCACCGACTCTCAAACAGCCTGCCGAAATTACATGAATGGCAGGATAGGTCGTCACGCGCTCCGTATACTCCTCGCAGCGAGCGACATAATTAAACACCAGGAAGAACAAAGTGACAAGATCCCACACAAAATTGTGTGGGTACCGGGGCACACGGGGTGGCAGGGAACCAAGAGGCCGACAGGGTAGCTCGAGGATACATTACTTTCCGAGCATCCGACGAGCCCCGCGGAACTCGCGCCAGCACCCAGGGATTACTCGGCCATATTACAAAACTACAGAGGCAGAAGATTGCGATATCCCCCACCGCACAAATCTCTCAGCAGAGAGGAAGCTGTCACTTGGAGACAATTACAAACAGGCTATTTCCCAAACCTACATATACTAAACAAAATGCACCCTACCATATACGCGGACAAATGTCCCTGGTGCGACGGAAAACCTACTCTCTATCACATCACATGGGCCTGCCAAAACATAGACGTGGTCCCCAAAATACAAAACCCGAGTGCGGAGCAGTGGGAGATTCTGCTGTCCAGCGACCGCTGTGAAGACCAAGAAGGTCTGGTACAGCGAGCTCAACGGGCGGCAGTGGCCAGCGGAGCCCTGGACTGAGGGCAACCGACCACTGATTAGAGGCGGACGACTTCAACAGAGAAGACTCCTGGGGGTAGAATCAAGGAGAAAACGTCTCTGAAGATGCCCCCAAACCGCAGCAAAAAGGACTAGAGTAAAATAAAGTTTTTCCTTCCTTCCTTCCTTGAAATGTCTAAGCGTAATCCAGAAATATAGCCACAATCTAAAGATTAGCAGATAAGTTCGCATGTAAATCCTTGAGGAACATGGCTACCTTCATTTCACAATTGTTCGCTTTTCGAAAACACTGCTTTCACAAATAGCATCTAAGAAGTCCATATTTCAAGGGTATATGAACTGTTCTATGATTCTGCAAGAAATGCTGCTTAGAAATATGCAACGGTAGTTGAGAAAAAATTTGTCACCTGATTTGTTGATTGCGAGCGCCTTCTCAACTTTAAAGTTGTGATAACGTGATAACATGCCGATATGGCCATTCTGTGTAGCGTGTTGCTGCCACGTGCCCAAAGATGACCGGGTGTGTTATCCTTTGTGATCATGTGAGGTTCGACACCCTTTCCCACTCGACTATATATGTAACCTGTTCTTGTCCGCTGTTTTTCAATAAACATTTGCCTCCTGCTGTGGTACGTGCTATGCGAACATTACAAAAGTCTTTCGGAATGACACCTGTAGAAAGTGAATGCGAGAAGAAATATTTCAAATACGCATCACTGTCTCCTTTTTTTTATTTTTGAGTAGCTTGTAATTGATCTCGTCGATGCCGGCTGACGTGGAAATATGTTTGTTTTTTTCAATTGAAGACGAGATGCAATTTGATGAAAAGGTTACAGCGTCTCTGGGTGATGTTATATTAGTAAGCGGCGTCCATGAAGACTAGTCGCGCTCTTTTGCGAATACCGATGAAAATTCGGCATTGAAGAATTTAGTGCCGTCTGTGTCGGATACTACTACACCGGATACATAAGTGAGAGCGATAGAGCTAATTGGTGAACGGTTAATTACCCGCCAAAATTTCTTCGGCTATCGCAAGGTACGTGCAGCAGGTTGCTGTTCCGTGACTCATGGCAGCCAACTCAGCTTTTACAGATGAGTTGTATTCTTTGCACGTGTCGAAGCTCTCTTTCTGCTGAGAAAAGAGAAAATACCGCTTCAAATTGTTTACGAGTTTTTCGGTGTCTTAGCTAATTGTTCTAAACGAAGGTTGGAATGATTTTTACGAAATGTTATGCTGACGAGAAATTTCCGTGGTTATTTTGGTCGTTTACTTTTGAGCGCCAGCCAATTTTCGTTAATACTAGATGTCTGGTTATGCCATACCCAACAATTCTAGACAAAAGTAGTTCTGAGCCCAAAACCATTTATGAATGCATTTTTATAATATATAATGCGATTTCAATATAACAATCAATATATCCACAGATCACCTACGGCAGTCTTGAATGTTTGCTAATAAGTTCTTGCTATCGTCAAAAGCGTTGTTCATTGGTTTTCTATGGCGGCCTTAGCTGTTCGGTGCAATCGATTGAAGTACTTTCGAAGAACGTTTTTGCTACATATCAGACGAATGGACCATTACCTTCAATATTTCCATAACAGTGTGCTGCAATTTTCAGATTCTCAAAATTTCTGTTCCAGAATGTAGGACATGCTGGCTTCGAAGAGCAAGGAAAAGTTTCTCCATTCATATTTAATCGCATTGTACTTACCTTTCTCATATAAAGCCATAGTGTTTTTCCGTGTTTCATGGCGTTCAGCAGAAACAAAATCCGCTTGAATAACTTTGTGGTCGTTAATCGGCTATAGGTATATAACGGATGATAAAGGTTTGGTTTGGTTTGGTTTGTGGGGTTTAACGTCCCAAAGCGACTCAGGCTATGAGACACGCCGTAGTGGAGGGCTCCGGAAATTTCTACCACCTGGGGTTCTTTAACGTGCACCGACATCGCACAGTACACGGGCCTCTAGAATTTCTCCTCCAAAGGAATTCAACGCATGATAAACTCTAAGGATGATTTATGAGTATGAAATCTAAAATGTTGCTGAAGTCGCCTGCGATGTGTATTGGGCTGCTAAACACGATCAAACTCTGAAGCTGAAAGTCAAGTAATTTGTTAGATAGTGACAGCGCAGCATTCAGTGCAAGAGGCCCTGATCATGGGAAAGTTAGAAAGGAAGAAGGCAAAGGTAGAGACAGATTGACAGTATCATGGGGACAACCATTATTGTCACATAGTGCTGACTGATGTCCGGAAAGCAAAAGACAGCGAATATGTCTTCTAAACAAAACAAAACAAAACTCTTTATTTGGTCTGACTTGCCCGCGTAAAGAACAGAAGGAGTTGGCGGCGGCGTAGCAAGAAGCGTGCTCGGCGGTCGTCGAAACGAAAGCCCGCCGCTCTCGGCCTAGCTCAAACTGAAGTTGATAGCGAACTTTCGAGATAAAGCTTGGAAAATTACTAGAACATTTTGGAACAACGTAGACCCGGATCCGCTGGGATGCGATCAGCCGAGATAAATCTTATCGCGTCTTGCATCACTAACAAAACAATAAAGAGGCGTGCCGGCAGCTTCGAAGAACTAACAAACAAACACTACACATATTCGCTGCAATACAATCTTGCGCAACGTAAGAGTGACCTGTAAAGACAGAGGAACTTGACGTGCAGCAGTGTTTCGGTTCCCAATGAGTCAGACACGTCTGCGCAACAATTGAAAAAAAAATAATTTGCAACCACAGGTTGTGCAGGTGGCGTGCATCCGGTTGGCAGCCTGTGCCAGCTGCGTCCCGAGTTGCCCAGAGGGGACAGTGAAGCCTGAGTCGAGCTGTGAACAAGCACACAAAGCTGCATTGTTAGCATGCATTTCGCGCACTCCCGTGGGCCAAACGATAAGCACTGCCAGCTAAGCCGTTACCTAAAACGCAGCTATGTGGTGCAGCCGCTGGAAAGTGACGCTGGGAACTTTAACATGTGCACGATGTTCATTATGTCTCACCTCTGCGTTCATTTTCTGTTGGTCTCCATGGCGGGAGGCTGCTTTAAAGAATAGCAGGACTTCGTCATTGTAAATACAACCCATCTTTGGGATGTTTTGAGACCGGTGTATCCAACCGCTCCTGGAATCGAGACAAGCTAGGACTCGGTACAGGTTGGGACACCCAATATTAGCAGTAACTAGCCTCCCTAAATATTATCCGCATAAGGTCAACTTTAGGTAAAAAATGCTGTGCAGTGATCACCAACCTAATCCTCTTTAAATTACTGTTGCCATATTCGAGAGAGAGAGAGGCTCTTTAATGAAATACAGAGAATTAAGCCGGCGTTAAAAAATCGCTGGCATGCTACTCTGCGTAGGGAGCGGAATTTGCGAGATAAAGACAAAAGGACAGCAGTGTGGAAGAGGTAAAAAAAAACAAAGATAAAATGCGGCCATGAAATGGGTACTAAGGATGCAATGGCGAGTATAGATGTAACCTATGGAATAATGGAGTGCATAGTCCGACAAATGGGCTGACGAAGTTCACTGCATGAAGAATACATGAAGGTAACGTGCAAGTGAATTTAAAACTTATCGAGATGTCCAATGTCTTTTAAGTATGTAAATAGAAAGTTCATTGCAAGTCTCTGTTGCCTAAGGCAGGCTAAGGGACCTAAAACTTTGTCCAATGTTAGGGGCACTGGGCAGAGCTTCTGCATGCAATGTTTATAGTACGCACGCTCGTTAGCATACGCAGGGCACTCAAGCAAGATATGTTCCACAGTTTCTATCGAGGCACAGTTGTCACAATGCGGACTGTTCATTTCTCCAAAACGGTATCGCAAGCCGTTTGTATATGCAGCATTCACAAGAAGTCGATGATAATGTGTTTCCAGATGTCGAGGAATTCTGGGTGAGAGTCTTGATCTAAGATGTGGGTCGATTGAGTGAAGAAATTGGTACTGATGTGTCGGCAAACTCCAAAGCCGATACGTTTCTTCGGAAGCAAAACATTTAGCCATTTGGGATGCATCAGATTTCGTGAAAAAAGTTCGAATGTATCTCCCATGTTGATGGCCCTTACGGACCGCTTCATCTGCTTTTTCATTAGCCTGAATGCCACAGTGAGTAGGTACCCACTGAAATGTTATGTAGTGGCCTTGGGATATAGCTAATTGATGTAGATACCCGATGTCCAGGGAAACTGGCTGGTGATTCGTTTTCTTCAGCAGGTTGGCCAGGATCTGCAGAGATGCTTTTGAATCGTTGAAGATAACCCAACGGCCGGCAGTTCGGCGCAGGATGTAAGAAACAGCTTCCTTAATGCCGTGAAGCTTGGCTGTCGTAGAGGATCTCCTCCGCTGCAGCCGGTAAGAAAGGGCATGGCCTGTTGAGGGCACATAAAGGCCACAAGAAGAGGTTTCTTTAGTAGTTGAACCATCGGTGAAGATATGGGTTTGCTGCCTATATTCCTCCGTTAAGTAGGCGAGATTAGTTTGCAGAAGCGCTGCCTGTGGCATGCGGCTCTTTGCATTCACACCTGGAACAAACTTCTTCACCTTTACAGGAGAGAGTGTCCATGGAGGAAAGGCCAGAGGTAGTAGTTTCTGTGGCTGATTAATAGTAGGGAGGGGCTAGAGCTGCAACGCCTGGCCAAAGCTAGAGTTGCTGTGAGTTTGGTGGACACGGTGCAGGAAGTGCTTCTTTCCTTGCAGGACATGGCGGAGATGGGTACGCATAGTTTCCTGGGCGGCAATCACCTCTAGTGGGAGACATCCTGCCTCCGCTACTGTTCTTGATGCATAGGTACCCTTTTGGAGGCCAAGGCATATTCGCAGGCAGTTGTTCCGTGCGGCAACAAGAGTCTTATTGCTTGATGTAGATAATCTTTGAAGCACTGGTAGACAGTAGCACAAGGTTCGTTCAACATAGGCTTTTTCAGGCAGAAGAATTGATCGAAAGTTGCTACCCCACCTTGTTCGCGCCATGAACCTGAACACTTGCGATGCTGCAGTGATACTATCGCGGAGTTTTTTTATCTGAGGTGTCCATGACAGATTATAGTTGATTACAACACCCAGGAATCTCTGAGATCGTACATATGGTAGCGATCGTCCGCTTAGGAGCAGCGGATATCGGGTCATTGTTTTTCTTGTGAACGCCATTGCAACACTCTTTTCTGACGAGAGACGAAGACCTCTGGAAGCCAGGTACATCGAAATGTGCAATAGCGCTCTCTGAAGACGTTGCTGGGTAATATAGCGCGAACGTGATGCGGTCCAGATGCAGATATCATCAGCATATATTGTTATGCGGACCCCTCGCGGAAGGTTTCTTCTTATGTGTATAAGGACAATATTGAACAGGAGAGGGCTGAGCACCGCTCCTTGTGGTACGCCCCTCTCCACTGCGTGAAAGCGTGTTGGACCGTTCGGAGTGGTCATAAAATTTTGCCGTTCTTTTAAATAATGCCCAATCCATTTGTATAGCTTTCCTCCAAGGCCAAGACTGGCAAAGGCTGCGAGAATTGCATGGTGAAAGACAGAGCTAAAGGCGGCCTTGATGTCTAGGAAAACGGCTGTCGGAATGTACCCAGCATGAAGGTACTCCTCAAGTGAGGAGACGAGGGCGATGATATTGTCAGTCGCAGACCTGTTTTGACGGAACCCGTTGATTTCTTGGGAAACTCATTTCGGCTTTCTAGGAACCAAGTTATGCGTTTGCAGATCATGCGCTCCACGAGCTTACCTACGTAGCTCAGTAGGGCAATGAGTCTGAATGATGCGTCGCTTGTTTGCTGCTTACAGGGTTCCAAAACGGGCATAATTTTCGCAAGCTTCCATTCCATGCGGACTTCACCAGTCATCCAGGAAGAATTGTTATACTCCAGGAGCCGAAGACGGGAGGTATGGGGTAACTTTGCAATGGCGTCATAGGTCACCTCATCACGACCCGGAGACGTGTGTCTATTTGTCTTCGCGATAGCTGTGGATAGTTCTTCCATTGTGAAAGGCAGGTCTAACGCTGGCACTGCCGCCTTTGGAATGCCTGTTTGACCATCTGCGGAGAGTGTCGAATGCCCTCACCCTGCCGACAGTAGCCTGCAGTATTCTTCTGAGACTTCTTTTATAGATTTTTGTTCGTGAAGGGAGAGTGCAGCGAAGGTGTGTAGTTGTTGAAGTGGCGCGCATGCCTCTAACTATCCGCCAAATATTGGTTACTGGTTGGCGCACATCCGGCGTAGAACAAAATCACGCCACTCTTGCCGACTGAGTTTATCCATGTAACGTCGAATGTGACGTTGTGCCCGTTGGCATGCACGTAGGTCATCGAGGGTTTTTGTCCCCAGAGCTTTCCTTTCAGCTCGCCTGCGTATAGCGCACAGCCTTTGAAATGTGTCATCATTTTAAGGTAGGCTGTCATTTTTAGCTGTAATTTCTGTACTCGCTCTCAGGCAATACGCCATTGTCGATGCTAATTCCTCATTGCGAGTTGCCGCAGTAACTCCTCTGCTTACAGCGTCCTTGTATACGTCCCAGTCTGTAGATTTTATAAGGAATTTCTTTGGGTTTCTCTGCGCATGGAAAGCCGATATGAGGATTGGGTAATGGTCGCTTCCGCGTGTCTCCAAATCAGTGCACCAGCCAAAGTTGTGGGCGAATGAACTTGTGACAAATGTCACGTCGATGCTGCAGGTAGTCGTCGGGCCTCGTTGGTAGCTGATGCTGCCGTCATTTGATGGCTGAACTGGATGCTTGGAGAAACGTTTTGCAAGCTTGGCACCTCGGGCACATGTATGTGAGCTGCCCCAAATTTCCCTATGAGCATTGAAGTCTCCGCAAATAATATGCGGCGAGGGCGTCCTTGCTGTCTAGTTATCAAGTCTCAAAGCATCAAATGGCGTGCCTGGCTCAAGATATACTCCAATCAGAGTGTACTGTTGTCCGGCAATAACTGTGACAGCGCACACGTCTTCATTGTCGCTGTGAGGCGGGACATCAACCGATGAGGCAGGGATATCTTTGCGAAAGCCTATTAGCAATCTGCTGACGTCATCTGGTCGTTGTGAATGATGGAAATAGTATCCGTGGAGTCTGAAAGTTTCTTCGACGCGTGATTCACAGATTACTATGAAGGGGAACTGGTACGCTCGCAGGAGCTGTCGGAAATCTGAGAGATTAGAGCGTAGCCCGCGAGCGTTCCACTGGAAAATGGTGCGTGTACGAAAGATGTTGTGGATTGTCAGGTGTGGCGAAGTTCTCACTATTGAAGCCATGATTACTGAAGTGTGGTATTACGCCCCTGCGGAGCGTAGGAGACCGACACCAACGGCTTCATTGCAAGGACAGCTTCTACTTCTGGGAGTCCTCCTGACGAGGGGTTTGCACTGATAAGAGCCTTGATGGCTGCAAACAGCATCGGAATCAGTAGGCATGTGATATCTTGTTCAGAGATTCCGGTTTGCTGCCTGCCGCGATCTTCCTGTCATGTTGTGGCGCCTTAGGCTCAGAGCGGGCGACGCTGTTTGTCGGGTCTTGTGCAGTGCGTTGCAGCAGCTTTGATGAAGGAGAAGAACCATCGGACTTCCCACGCTTCTTTTTTACCGCATCTGCGTAGGTCTTGTCAGCTGCTTTGCCACGCTGTGTTGACTGATACTCGGAAAGAGCTGCAGTAGTCGTGAAAACCACGTCGGGGTTCGGTGGTGGTTCATGGCGCTTAGGGGGTTTCCCTTGTGCTTGCTCTGCCGTGCGAGCAACTGTGGCTGCTTTCTTTTTATAACACCCTCCATAGGAGGCAGGGTGTGGGCCACCGCAGTTAGCGCATTTAGGTTGCTCTCTCGAAGTGCATTCTTTGTGGGAGTGGGGCCCAGCACACACTTTGCAGCGCACGGGCGGGGCCGTTACAGTGTCTTGATATGTGGCCATGCCTCTGACATTTATAGCACTGAGTTGCTACTCCGACGTATTCAGTTACAGGGTAACTACAGAACCCAAGCGTTACTCGTTTTCGTAGCGGCGCATCTTTTGCAAATTCCAATACAACTGTGCGACGGCGTACCTCTTTGATCTTTCCACCATCCTCAGGAGTGTAGGCGGTTAGACTCCTTGCTTAAAGGACACCTTGGTCGCGTAGATATTCCTGCAGATCTTCGTCTGTGTAGGTGACAGGTACATCTTGTATTTTGCCATAGCTTGCCATGTAAGAGTATGGGACTCGGGCCTCTACGGCCACTCCAGCCAGCTTAGTTACCGTGAGTAGACGGTTGGCGGCGGGCAGCGTCGATACTGTAACCATCAGGCTCCCATCCTTGTGAATGCGATGGCTGAGGACTTTTTCTTGAGCCGATGCTACAACCGCCGAAGCCACAATGTTGGGGTTGGCTTTCCATAGGCTTCCTCCTTCCTCGGTGGGCCTGAAGACTACAGGAACACCGGTAGCTCTCTTTTTCTTGTACGAGACAACTGTGAACGATGCTTGGTCTATGTCCTCTGGACGGTCGGTCAGGGGCTCGTTGCTGGCTTGGTCGTCACGCAGTCTCTTGTTTGCCGGGCCCTGGTGTGTAGCCGCAACTACAGGGGCCGCTGGACCCGCCGCTGCCGCTGCTGCCATCAGTGAAGCATGGAGTTCAGCTGGTGGTGATGTTCCGTGTCGGCGTTGATATGGCGCACAGCGCCGAGGAGGTCGCTTGACGTGTTTTTGCCGGCGGCCAGGGACCCCAGGTCGTCGCACGTCGAGGACACACGCCAAAAAAAACTGTAAAACCTCTGAAGTGAGAAAATTAAGCCGAAAATTACGGACCACTGTCAGACAGCCGGCCCACTAATCATCGTCTTCTTCTTCCTTCCGCCATATTCGAGTTCCACCCTTCCTATACTCTTGGATCAATAAAGATTCTGCACACCCAAGGAAAATCGCAGATAACGTACGCAAGCATAAATTTTGGCCCCTAAGCTGCTCTTAATTTGTCAGCAATTTAACAAATACTTTAAAATCTTTTAAAAACAGTATTTTCTGACCACATAAATGTTTTCTTAATTCAAGGAGTAAATTCTCATGGCGACTAATCATCTGCGAGCAAATATAAAGCTTGGGTCAAGGGTTAAATCGCAATAAAGCGGAAATACAGTTGAGCCCACTTATAACGAACTTGATCGTCCCGCGGCAATTGTTCGTTGTATCCAAAGTTCGTAGTAAGTGAACCAGCTATAAAACGGGCAAAAGGTTAAATCGGGTTAAAAGGTCAAGGGTTAAATCGCAATAAAGCGGAAATAGTCCAACTTGAATGTTAACCTAGATTCTTTGGACCGGCAAGAATATTGACTGATTTATATTAATTATTAGCTGTTCAACCAGGAAAACCAAAATAAGCTTTTGAGCAATAATGTTTTTATTTGAATTTAATGAACTCAATTCGTTATGAAATGTAGTTTGGCCCTATAATGTATCAGTAAAAAAACTCAGTTGAACACTGGTAAAAGAAATCCCTCACTTCCTAGATGTCGTCGCAACATGTATCATATACGTTTTTCATAACGCGCTCAGAAATATTACAATAAATTGAGTACATCAGATACTTCCACATCTAACGCTCAAGAAACGAGCTATTGAATGCTGCGACTACTCTATTTTGGCTGAAGCATACAACAACTAGACTCAACTATTCTATTTTACTGAAAGTACGAAAATGACTATACAGAAGTACTACGTGGCCAAACACATCAAAACTCAATGTATTGTCTAAAGTGCTCATTCTGCCTGTTTTTGCAGTTTTTCGGGAATGAGGTATTTCAGCTGCCCGAGGATTACAACCTGCTTTATCTATACATACCTAGTACTTAAAAATTTGCGCATCAAACATGCTTGTTGCCTAATACATGCGCCTCAGAAAGCTGCTGCGTGTCTATTATCCACACCAAGGTCATACACAATAAAGCTGGTCGGAATGTTACTGAAACAGCTAGATTTAGATTTGCAGCAAGGAATCTTTTAATGATTATAAATGTAAACGCTTTCATTGAAGCAACATTTATGAAAAATGAATTCACACATCCTTCAGGAAATCCTTTCGCTCAGATGGTAAAGATAATTCCGAAAAACGCCACAAATAAATTATTAATTATGATTGTCCTCAAGAAACACTGGCAGGTGTTCACTTTATGCTCTATTTATACATTGCAACTACTTTTATTTTTCTTCCTATCATTGCTCACATGCTTATCATTTTCGAAAAACAATTTCAGCATTCTTTTCATCTACGCAGTTTGTTATCTACACTTTTTAAATACAGGGCTGCCGTGCATATGCCGGCCTAACTGATTTCCTAAGACCACATTCATATCAACTATGTAAGGACACCGGCATCATCGAAATGCGCTGGCTTCTAGTTTTCATCTTCAAATGGATATATCTGGAAATAAATCTAGCGAACTGAGTTGACCTGTTTCACATTACCCTTGCTTATCAGCGTGCAGTGTCAACAAAGAAAACTTAGCCATCAAATAAACAGTGCCCGAAAGAATACAACTTTTGTTTTAAATGACTTGGCCTATCTAGCAAAACAAGAAGCCTGTAGTTCTCCCTCCGCAGCGAGCTATGGAAAGAAAAATGATAGCTGTAACGTTAAGAGACCCGAAGCGGGCACGGTGGATGTGGGAACAAACGCGGGTTAATGACATCTTAGTCGAAATCAAGAAGAAGAAATGGGCTTGGGCAGGGCATGTAATGCGAAGGCAAGATAACCACTGGTCCTTAAGGGTAGCGGAGTGGATACCAAGAGAAGGCAAGCATTGCAGGGGAGGGGGGAGGGGGGGGCGAGCGTTAGGTGCCCGAATGAGATTAAGAAGTTTGCGGAGATACCGTGGCCGCAACTGGCGAAGGACAGGGTTAATTGGAGAGATGTGGGAGAGGCCTTTGCCCTGCAGCGGGCGTAGTCAGGCTGATGATGACGATGATTAAGATGTATTGCCCATCTTAACCCAATGCTTAAATGGTTTTAGCAAAGCATTTTTTTTCCAGAACGTCAACTTTATTCTTCTTTTTGATTCTTTCGTTCCTGTCGTGCATGTTTCTCCAGAAGTGCTTCGTTGACTCTTGCTGAATAATCTTTTCAGGGCATAGACTTTATATCCCTCGTGTTGAGACTTCGAACATTCAAATGTGCTACAGCGGCTATCTTGGCAAGTGGTGAAGATTCATTGCAAAGGCACATCGCACGATGAGGGGGCACACAATATAAAGCAGTGAATAATTTGCATTTAATTCATAAAAAAGCTGATAATCCAGGTTTTGTTGTACGTGCATTCCAAAGCGCGCCCATTAGTCCTCTGCAATGAATGAATATGGCTTCTGTTGTTTGGCTGATTCTGTTCTGCCTTTCTGCCCATTTTTGTTTCATAAACCACTAATTGTCTGATAAGCTCAATGGTCTGCAGTATTTTCGAATTAATAAAAATTACCTGCAATGCAACCAGCGCACTACATTAAATTGCTGCTACTAACAATAAAAGCGTACGCCGCTTTTTCCGAAAGCCGGCAAGCTCCCACCATATTTGCCCATAGTAAACTCAGCGGTACAGCAACTGGAATTTGCTGCTCTGTTCGCTTATTGTGAGGCCACACAGCGGCTCAGATTTAATGGGCTTCAACGGCCATGACTTTCTTCATAATCCCTACACAATTATAACATTTTATTCCCTTAATAAAAGAGTACACAAGGCTGAGAAGTGGCAGAAAATTCTTCCGGTTACACATGGCATATTATAACGATGGCATATCATGGTTACACATGGTACGAGTAGAGCGTGCAAACGTGCTTTTAAATGCGCAATGTTCCATGACAAATACCCTGGTCATAATGCCCAGAAATCCGACACTCGCAACAGCGTGAGCTCTGTATGTGAACTTCTCAAACAAAGAATATATTTTGTTGATTAGACGCCTGGCTAGGCCATATATAATTTCTCGGATCATTACAACTGGGTCACGCCAGCGCATATTTAACTCCTAAATTTATGGCACCTCTTAAAAGAAAATTTAGTGATTAGCTCCAGCCGTTCCTAGTTACCTAGTATTAACGATATAATTGTTTACATCTGTGGTCGTTGGCCCATATGGTGTAGTCGTCGGTCTTATGCGACAGACCGGTTCCTCTGTGGCGGAAGGAGTACAGTCCACTGACCACCACCGAAGTCGTCGTGACGTCTTTGATCCACTCAAAAACAGCGAAGGAACAAAAATAAAACTCGACGGCAGCAGCTATACAGAGAGCGAATGCGTTTAGAATGCTTCCGAATAAGTTTGGGAATTGTTATGAGGCACCGCACAACTCCGTTTGGTCCGAATGCCATTGGAAGTGTCAAACTGCATACGACTCAAATGCCACGTATATAAGTCCGCGTAGCACGGGTGTTATGAAAGAATTGCAGTACAAGTAGTCGAGTAATAGCGCAGCGCTACTACTCCAATACTGCTCGTATGCTATAATGTGCTCCAGGAACACGTGTTTTGATCCAAAGGGTCCACGTAAAACAGCGACTTTGGCAACGTATACATGCCAATTATAGTTAAACTGAGATGAGACAAATTTATACATGTCTCACACCTCTTACAGAGAGCTCAAGTCACTTTTTACGAGTTCGAAAAATTATATCAACTTTTCGCTCTCTGTAGTAGCCGTATTGAACGTCGCCATGTCGTTTTAGCAGATGGCACAATGTTGATTGCCGTTTTCTAGTATACTATTGATACTCGATCAGAGATGGCAACGCAAGGCCAATATAGACAGATTTATTGAACGCCACAACCAATTCTGGTAAACGGCTGGCGCACGTTGGCTAACATGGGCCGTGATAGCCATGATTTTATGACGGCACAACCGACAATGGCAACGACTCGAAAAATTCTGGCTAACCTGGCCCATGATAGCCACGATTTTGTGTTGGCACAGGCAGTACTGGGAAAGCGATGGACGACAAGGGCCATCATTGGATGCTGTATTGAGTGGTTCAGCCAATATCAGATGCTCATTGACAACTCTGGGCCTATTTAGGGCCACGCTTTGCCAACTGTATTCTAATATTGGCCCGCTGTCGTGTGCTACCTGGGAACCAAGCCCCCACCCCAACCCCCCCGCATCGCCACGCCATCAGTCGGCGAACTGTCGAAGCATGCACGTGTGATGAGACACGGTCGCTCCGCTCCTACCGCCGCCTTTTCGACACCTATAATATTCTTCCACCATGCTTTGGATGGCTTAAACTATATGGTAACAAAGCCTTCCTTGTGCGCGCAGCATAACAAAGCTGCCCGTTGTTAAAAAAGGCTAGAATGTCATCCAAAAACCTAATATTGTTCGGTAGTTCATGGGTGAAATTAAGACATAGAGCATGCCCTAAAACAGTCTAAAACGCTGGCAGCTACATCATGTAGCTTCTCATTCACTAAAACTTTTGACAACATCAAAAAGTCGTAGACATAAAAAAAACCTTCGTTAGAGGGTTCTTGTCCCATCTTTCTTTTACCACGCTGTCAAAAAGGGGCCAGATAGATGTGGGTTAAAATTGGCGCTGCACTGCAACCTATGCAAATTCCTTTCTTCGGCGCACACGCGTCACCACGAAAGTCGATCAATGTCGCGGATAGGTATGCCTTGAGAAGTTCAGAAAAACTTCAGACGGAACTACCACGTATGTATTGGAACCGAACCACACCAAATTATCGATGAAGACCCACACCGCCTCAACTAGTTCACCATGGGGCGCCGAGTAGTAAAGCTCCTCGATGTCAATAGAGATAGCTGAGCTTGCTTCAAGGGTACCTTGCTACAGTGCAGGAGTCAGATCAAGAGAGCTTTTTGCTGCGAATGGGTCACGTGGTTGAAGGGTGGAAAGTTTGCTCTTTAAAAATTGTGCGACGGCCTTTTGCCACATTCCGCGTTCGGCAATGGTAGTCCTCAGGGGGAGTAAGCTTTGAGTGTTTTCGCTGTAAAGAACACATGAACTGACTGCTTTTGCAAGATTCCTTAATTTCAATTGGTGGAGAAGGCTAATTATCCCTGCTTTTGCTCTTGTTTCCCTTGTCTTGCATTTGATGAAATTCTTCTTTATAGTAACCAACGCTTTTTCATTGAAGCTCCCTCTCCAAAACATATGCGGGCCCGTCACGTAGCGAGACCGGTAGCTACCATATTAGCATATTGGATTGGATTGGATTGGATAACCGATGCATCACCACAAGTCTAATCACAAGCACCACCACCAGCTACACTACCAGCTGAACCATGGCGTAGCTACGGATATTGCTTTCGCAATTACAAGGCTTAACCAAGCTAAGCCACAGCCATTTTTTTTAACTTCTCAAAGCCTACCTTTACGCAACAGTGATTGACTTTGATGGTGACTTTTATGTGAAGAAGAAACGAATTTGCTTAGATTGTAGGGTTGCCCCAATTTTAACCCATCCACATCTACCTGGCCCAGTTGACAACGTGCTAAAAGAAAGATTGGACAAGAAGCGTGTAACGAAGTTTTTCAGGTATGTCGATGACTTTTTGGTATTTTTAAAAGATGTACCGAATGTCAAACTACAGAACGTAGCTGCCAACATTTTGGACTGTTTTAGGGCTTGTTATAACGCCTTAAGTTTCCCCAATGAACTACCAGACCGCAACACCATTAGGTACTTAGAAATCGTTCTAACCTTTCAAAACAAAGGCCACCTTTATTCGACCTAAGCTCCGTGAACAAAGAAGGCCTTGGTACCACACAGTTCATGCCATTCAAAGCTGACCAAGAGAATTACAGTCAGTCTTTGTCTTATGAACGTGTTTCAGAAAAGCCATTATCACACCATGCAAGATAGTTTCCTGTAACAAGAGCAACGCTTGAAAGAAGCGGGGTTCCCTATGCGCATAAGAAAAGGTATTTACGAAAAGCTCCACAAGACAGTTGAGGCGAAACAGGCGGAGCCGGCAGGGAGAAAGAGCAGAGAAAAATGTATTGCTTTCGCATAAAATTAATAAAATCTCCAAACGTCAAGGTATTTACGCCGCATTTTCAGCCCCACGTCAACAATCTAGTGTATGCAGGTGTCACCCACACTTCGCGCACTTTTAGTGGGAAGCTCCCAGCCACCCTTAGAGCGTGTGGGGGTAGCGGTCTCGGACTCGAAGGAGCTGCCCTCGACTCAGCGTGGCCAGCTCAGCGGAGACCAGCCACCAAGTGACAAGAGGTTTTTGGGCGTTCGGTGCCCAGCTTTCGCTGGTCGCAAGCCAGAGAATGGGTCGGAGCCAAAGGTTCACAAAACAAAACAAAGTTTATACAGCAATTGAGACGATACAGAGGATTACACAATCACTAGTACAAACACATACCAAGTGATTACCAAACAATGCAATTCGTGCAAAGTTAAACTCGAGAGAGAATGCAATACAAAGGCAATATTGCACCTAAAGTGCACTAACACAAGAGAGAGAGGCAAACAAATAAAACAATTTGTTCACCGGGCACTGCGGCAGTCCGACGACCAGACCTCCACGACGATGCCGTCCCGCAGACTGGCGAACGTTGCCTCGTTGGTCCGTGGCTGGCCGAGTGGTGTTTTCCCCGGGAGTCGAACGGGCGCGCTTCTCCGAAGCTTAAACGGCGGTCCGGACTGACTGATATGTTGTTGTTGTGACTGAGAGAAGGATGAAAAGGAAATTGCACGGGCCTGCTACTGGCTCGAGCCAAGCCACCACCGCTGCCACGTGCAGATAGAGGAGAGTTAAAAGATCAGAGGAAGGAGAGAGAGGAAAGAAAAGACGCGCGTCGCAGCAACAACTGCGTCCGCCGGAGCGGACGCTGCTCAAAAAACAGATAAGCGGCCGAAGCCGCGCTCGCCGAAGCGAGAACAGACTGACTGTTGTTGTTGTGACTGAGAGAAGGATGAAAAGGAAATTGCCCGGGCCTGCTACTGGCTCTAGCCAAGCCACCACCGCTGCCAACGTGCAGATAGAGGAGAGGTAAGAGATCAGAGGAAAGAGAAAAAGGCAAGAAAAGACGCGCGTCGCAGCAACAACTGCGTCCGCTGGAGCGGACGCTGCTGAAAAATTCAGATAAGCGGCCGCAGCCGCGCTCGCCGAAGCGAGATCAGATACTCATGCACTGACTGATAGCGGCCAACGCCTTCTTTTGTAGGCTCGCTTCCACGTCTGTTTGTTCTACGCGCCAGAGTAGGCGCGCACATACACGCAGCATTGGCAGTGCTGTTTCCCTTCCCTCTTCTCACTGGCCGCGCGTCCCCATTGGTCAGAGTACGGCGGTCGCATCTCGAAGTTTCGAGCGTATTCTGGCGTGGCGCCATCGTGGCGGCGTCGCCGATGTCCGAGTGCAGAGGAGGGGGACATGTCTTAGAGCACGCAAGGCTTCCCCCTCTTACCCCCGTCAGCCATAGAAGCAACTCGGATATTCTAGAGCAATCGGCGTGGATGACTCATTCCTTCGGCGCACGCCGTGGCGGTGGAGAGAGAGGCACGCGCTCGGCGGGGGCTTTCCCTCTCTCCCGTTGGGCTCGCGCGGGCGAGACGCCGTGCGCGCGGCGGTTTTTCTTTGTTTTTAAAATGCGCCGAATTTTGTGACACTGCCCCTTCCTTTAAGAATATTGTGTAACAATATTCACAAAACACAAAATTCGCGCGCCCATGCATGCGCTCACAAAGTCAGTGGCGAATGCCAAAATACATACATCAATACCTTGATGCTTTCACATACGTAACACAGTGCAATAGACAGAGTGAACTCCAAAACTTCACAACACTTGAAAACACGCCGCATTTCGGCGGTACAATTCGCGCGCACATTCATGCGCTCACAAATTCAATGGTGAATGCCAAAATACATACATCAATACCACGATGTTTTCACATACAAAACTCGATGCAATGTTCATTATCCCCATAAAAACACGCTGCGTTTGGGCCGTGAATTAACACAACATTGCAAACATGGAGAACACAAATACAAGGCATAATTTCGCCGGTACTTCTAAGTTTGGTCTACAAAGCGGGCTCGGAACAGGATTGTTTCGCTCAAGGTTTCAGTCGCGCTTTTAGTTCCCTTACGCACGCGACTCTGACTTTTCTTTCTGTCGCGAGCTCTGCTCTTCTTTCGCCTTGTGTTGAGGCTTCTCTTCCTAACGCTGTTTTGGCCCAGCTTCCTATTCGTACTGCTCTCAGTGCATCGGTTCATGCTTCGAACCCTTCCTCTTTTCCTATGGCTAGCGCGTCCGTTGCGAAGAAATTTAACGCCAGTTCGCTCATGACGGCTCCAGTTATTGTGTTCTCCTTCTCGGCGCGCGCTTTTCTGTTTGCGTTTGCGCCTCCAGACTGAGTCTTTGCTGAACGCTGGGCTCGTTCGTCTCAGCTTCTTTCTCACTTTGCTGCGATGTTCATGCAGCTTACTTGCATCCGACTGAGCTGTCTTCAGCTTGGTCCTCTTTCCTCTATTCTCTTCCTTTGCTTTCTGCGAGGCCCGTCTTGTTCAATTCCACCTTTGTCGGTGGTACTCGATTCGGTTCTTTTTCTTTTTACTTCCTTCCGCATTCTCCTACGGGTCAAGCCCGGTTCACTGTTAATTGCGTCATCCGAGTTGTTCTCTCGCGATGGAGCTACTGGTTCAGCTTTCTTTTGTTCTTCGAGGACTGCGCTTTCTTCTTCCAAGTCCTTCTTCCTTTTCTTCTTTTTGCCTACTCTTCGAGCGCAATGCTCAGAGCTCGGCTCAGGAGTCATTGGAGAATCGTTCTCACTTATGAATTCTCCTTTGTTGTCAACTCCTAGCTTCAGTTGGTCACATTCAGTGCAGCCATAAACAGACCTTTGCCCAGTCTGTTCGTTTCCTTCCACTGCACATTCTCCTTCGCCAGTGGCAAAAATTTCGTCGCCTTCCTCATACACACAATTTTCCTCACCTTCCACATCGGGAAAGCCCTCCTCGCTGTTCGAGGGTTCACTCGGAACATTTTCCGGGTTTTCAATTAGTGCGCTCACCTCAGTTATAAATCCGTCGGAGCTTTCGTTCTCTGCGACACTTGACCGCTCTACCTCACGGTCCCTACTGCCACTCTTGGGTGTGCAGCACAGTGAATTATCGCTAGAGTTCAAACTTTCTTCCTGATCTTCAGGCGAGAGCCCTAAGGTGTCCTCTGACTGAAGCGTCAGGTTGGCCTTTTTCTCAGTGCTTACTACCTCAGCAGTAGCTGCAGTTTCAACTTCCTGAGGAAGCGACACTCCGGTCTGTTCTTCCCTCTCTGTGATTTCAGTTGCAAGAACAAGCTGTTCCACAACCTCACTCTCACTAGTGGAGTTAGTTGCAACCTCTTCCTTGGTTGTCAACAAAGACTCGTTAGTCTTCCACCCGGCCTCTCCGAGTGTAAGCTCCACTGGCTCCCTAACGATACTCGAACGCCGAATTTCAGCAAGCCTCCTCTGAAGGATTGCCATCTCTCTTTCAAAAGCCCTTTCGGCTTCTTCACGTTTCCTTTGGCTCTCTTTCTCTCTCTCTACTCGAGCCCTCTCTCTTTCCTGGTCCACCCATTCTCGCAGTTCGGCTCCGGTCATCCCCATCTGGAGGCCGACCTCTACTAGCTCCTTTAGCTCCTTGAAGCTCATATCTGGAGACCGAACTCTACATTTAAGGCAGTGGATACCTCTACACGGTGAACCTCACTAACCGCTTCGGCACGGCACCTCACAATATCGCTCTGCTGCTAACACTCGTTTACGACCTCTTCGTAAACTCCTTCCGGCTCTTTCTCCGTTCTCTGTGCTTACAAACACCAAACGTCCTGTCGCGGACGCCAGAATATATTGTCACCCACACTTCGCGCACTTTTAGTGGGAAGCTCCCAGACACCCTTAGAGCGTGTGGGGGTAGCGGTCTCGGACTCGAAGGAGCTGCCCTCGACTCAGCGTGGCCAGCTCAGCGGAGACCAGCCACCAAGTGACAAGAGGTTTTTGGGCGTTCGGTGCCCAGCTTTCGCTGGTCGCAAGCCAGAGAATGGGTCGGAGCCAAAGGTTCACAAAACAAAACAAAGTTTATACAGCAACTGAGACGATACAGAGGATTACACAATCACTAGTACAAACACATACCAAGTGATTAACAAACAATGCAATTCGTGCAAAGTTAAACTCGAGAGAGAATGCAATACAAAGGCAATATTGCACCTAAAGTGCACTAACGCAAGAGAGAGAGGTAAACAAACAAAACACAATTTGTTCACCGGGCACTGCGGCAGTCCGACGACCAGAGTTCCACGACGATGCCGTCCCGCAGACTGGCGAACGTTGCCTCGTTGGTCCGTGGCTGGCCGAGTGGTGTTTTCCCCGGGAGTCGAACGGGCGCGCTTCTCCGAAGCTTAAACGGCGGTCCGGACTCACTGATAGCGGCCAACGCCTTCTTTTGTAGGCTCGCTTCCACGTCTGTTTGTTCTACGCGCCAAAGTAGGCGCGCACATACACGCAGCATTGGCAGTGCTGTCTCCCTTCCTTCTTCTCACTGGCCGCGCGTCCCCATTGGTCAGAGTACGGCGGTCGCATCTCGAAGTTTCGAGCGTATTCTGGCGTGGCGCCATCGTGGCGGCGTCCCCGATGTCCGAGTGCAGAGGAGGGGGACATGTCTTAGAGCACGCAAGCCTTCCCCCTCTTACCCCCGTCAGCCATAGAAGCAACTCGGATGTTCTAGAGCAATCGGCGTGGATGACTCATTCCTTCGGCGCACGCCGTGGCGGTGGAGAGAGAGGCACGCGCTCGGCGGGGGCTTTCCCTCTCTCCCGTTGGGCTCGCGCCGGCGAGACGCCGTGCGCGCGGCGGTTTTTCTTTGTTTTTAAAATGCGCCGAATTTTGTGACAGCAGGCGCACTGGTAAGATGAAAAATTCGCAGTACACTGTAAATCCCGACTTTTAAGTACGTTCTTTGTGCATTACAAGTCGCCTGTTTCTTGACTTATCTTGCGGAACTGTATATGACGGCCAAACTGGAGGGTGCCTGAACGCTCTGCTACTAGAGAATTAAAGGTACGTGCATTCTAAAGATTGAAATAGTTTGCATAAACACTGCCGGCAGCATCATTGCCATCCTTTGCTTAAGAACGCCACCATTCTGGGTGGAGGAAAGCAATATCCAACGCGAAATATTGAAGGCACATCACATTATCACAAACGAAGATAACTGTGTTAGAGACGCGTCTGTGATCAGTATCATAAAGAGTGTCGTTTCTTAAGCGCTTTAGAGAACGTTTAGATAACTTTGCATGCAGTGACGGGCTGTTTTATTTTTATTTTTGGGTATTTTCTATATATGTGATATGGTGTGGTGGTATACTTTGTCGAAAGGTATTTATCTGTGTGTTTCCCGCGAATAAGTCAGTTTCAAGTTCAGTGTCATCCTATGTCCCTCTATGTGTCTGCGTCTTTCCGCTGGTTTTGTTTTGTTTTTTGTTTTAGAACTATGCACCAACAGGCCCAGCTGTCTAGCGATCTGTACTGAAAAAAGGTGCCTCGTTGTAATTTCTTCCATCACCAGATTCTGGCCCTATGTGTACGTTGCCCTTTTCGTGCGGTCACCTACCACTATTCGTTGCGCTAGCTCACCCATCTCAAGGATCCTTCAGGCTGCCTTGCCCTGTGGTACATTCGGTTACAGGAATGCGACGTCACCATCCTATCCAAATTCGGCCCAAACCATAATGATGCTGACTGCTTGTCTCGCTTCCCCGTGGAGCCGGCGCCAGGAGGCGAAAATGACGACGAGGAAGACTTCCTTGGGGCATTGGACACGGCACATACTGCTGCTCGAAACGCAACGATCCTCAGATTTCCCAGCTGGTGGCGCACCTGGAACGCCACGACGAGGCGGTGCCTCGCGTTTTCCTACGCATTCTGCCGACGCTCAAGATTATGCATGGTATTTTGTACAAGCAGAACTTCGACAGCAGCCAAAGGTCGTGTCTCCTTGTAGTGCCGGAAGACCTGCGCGCCGAGGTCGCCGAAGCTTGTCACGACGATAGTGCAGCTGGTCACATTGGCTACATCCCCATACTCTCAGGTATTCGAGAAAGTAATGGCAGAAACTTCGTAAGCACATCTGTCAATACATAAGAATTTGTCGAGAGTGCCAAAGGAGGAAAACACGCCCACACGACTAGCTGGCTCTCCAGCCATGTCCTCCAGCCATTCGAACCATCGCCTGCTCCGTTCCACACAGTTAGAATGGATTTTCTCGGCCCATTTCCAACGTCGCATTATCGTATCAGGTACATTATCATAGCGACAGACTACCAACGCAATACGTGAAGTCCCAAGCACTTCAATCGGCGACGGCTGTTGGGACTGCCCAATTTTTTATTGAGTGCAATGTGTTCATTCGTCACGGACCTACACCTTTTTGATGACTGACCGGGTGCCGTGGTTCTGGCACAACTCACACAGGGGATCCTCCGTTTCAGCTGCACCATCCACCGCCGAACTGCTGCGTACCATCCGCAAACCAATGGGCTGACGGAGAGGCTGAACAGGACGGTGGCCGACATGATCGCCATGGGTGTAAAACTTAGCTGCTGTTACAAATTAGCGTCCCCAATAACAGTGTCGAATTACTGCCGCATATTAAACACATCCTGTGTGCAGTGCACAGCAAGCGAAATGTGTGGCATGTCATGGTATTGGATAGTGTTCACATGATTAGCTTAATCGTCGTCGAAGTTTTTGTGCAGAAATTTCCATGTTTTATGTCGCTTTAGAATGAATTGTCTTGTGCACAATTATCCAGTTGGGTGGTGATGCCTAAATCCCCTTCTTCTATTAGCCACAGAGATTAAGACTGACCTAACCGCTATCTTCGAAGTGAAGTCCCCAGAGCCCAAATATATTTGGACTTCGCTCATCTTGTAGTTCACAAACTGAGCCCAGGATAGAATAGAGCTGTTTTTACAGATGCATTTATTGGTATACGATATACACAGGCCGCCCTTTCTTCCACGACTTCGGCGTAGGCGGGCAGCGTGTTCACGAGCCTGAAATTATATAGAGAAACCAGAAGTTTAGTGGCATAACGTTACCTTTATATAAAGATTATATATAGCGGGCGAAAAGGAAAATATGCCTTCCCCAAATAACTGTGCACCAGATAAGGCACACGAACTATACAATATGACGATAATTTTTTTTAAATGGGGTTGTTGGTAGCGCTGACCTCCATTTCTTTTATACTTACAATTTAGGGGGCATATAATAAAAATAATTAAGATATCTATAAGTTAACACCACCGTTATAACAGAAACTGCAAAGTAACACCCTCTCTTCGCCACACAAATAATGCAGGAAAACAAGGTTGGCAGTCTTTTTAAACTGAAAAGTGCAGTTGCTCCGTTCTATTTTTTTTTTTGGTTTCGTTTCTGCTCGGGCATTCTTTCTATTGAGATCCAGGGCATAATCTCGGCGTAGTGACCGTAACAGGGCTTACAGTCTACTGCACAAAAATTTCTTCCCTGTAGAAGTCCTGAATAAAAATATTTTTTGCTGCATTCCATATGGTCGGTTAATACGTCGGACTTCGAAGCTTTGCACGGACCTGCTGCTAGGAAATATCCGCCATTATAACTACATTTATGAATAAGCCTGTAACACATAAATAGTGGTAAAATCAACTTTTAGCTTTTTTTTCAATACAAAAACACGAATACTAAAATGATCATATTTTTGCGCTGGGAGACGCTATATCTACAATGAAGTACGACAGGAAAGGCCGCACTAAACAGACATAAAATTTTGGGCTGTGCACAACCGTCTTTAGGTGCATGAAATCATCCAAAGGCTCTAAGTACGAGCATGAACCTTTCTGACCTGTATCTGCGGTCTAGGAAGCCATTGGTGTAGCGTTTCCGTTCTTTAGTACTCATGTTGCCTCTCAAGTATTTCAAGTCTCGCCCAAATGAGCTGCTAACGAAATAGCCGAAGTGGCCTGAACTCATACATCCGTCCTGGAACAGTACTTTGCTCTATTGCTAGGGTGGAGAAAACGTCTATTTTTGCCTTCGGATTCTCGCCACAATTTTCAGTAGATGCGCAGATTTCGTGAGCGTTTTTGTGAGCTTTGGCTTCGCAAGTGAAGCCAAAGCCCACTTGTTAACAAACTACTAGTTTCCTTAGACCTCTCCCTAAATGCCTGCTGTAGCGCGCGACCTAGAACTAATTTTCGTTTTGTACACGTCCACCGTCAAATGGGAATGAAACGCTAACATGATTATGCCGCACTTATCTACTTGCAGCGAGGTTTCCGTTTCAAACGAATTAGTTCACAGGTGGCTTGAGTAGACCGTTTACATTTTACCCAGAAGCGAAAATTTGGCTAGTTGAAGACTGAAGCTGGAGGTGCAGCGTTAAAATATTTTGTTTTGTTCACAGGCTCTGTTTATGTTTTAATGCAACCTGACCTTATACATACACCGTGTTCAACAAAGATTTTACACAATTTTTTAAATAGGTCTTTTAAGTTAAGAGAGCGCTTTTTGCAGCATCACATTGTAAGCGGTGTAGTACATCAGAATTAAGCTAAGACGTGCTAACTGGCAGGCTGGTTAACTATATTAAAAACTTAATTTTTAAATATTACTGCTCGGCTCCTTAATCATTGAAAAGCGTGTAGCCCATGGTAAGTGATATCCATATCGGTTTTACAATTTCGAACACTCACTGGCCTCGGCGTGTGGCCCAACAGATTTTGTCTATTTCGACCAATTACCTACAATGGAGAGGCTGCTTTTCCTGCAATCTTCTCGAAAGCACATGCATTCTGGCCCGACGTTGCCAAAATTCGTTGGGCCACAGCGCCGAGTTTAAGCATGTTTACGAAATTCTAAAAACTGACATGGATGTTACTTACTTTGAACTTTGCAGTCTTTTCCGTAATTAAGGAACCGAATTGTAGCAGTTAGAAGCTAACTGTTAAGTACTAGTTGACCAGTCTTCTAGTTAGTATATCTTAGTTGTTTTCTTATGTGTTATACTGCCGACAATGCTACTCAAGAAACACATTTTTTTTATTGATGTAAAGCCTTAGATGAAGCCTCTTGTTTACGTCATAATCACTCCATCATTTCCCTACGCTTCTCTGCTCAATATGTGAATACTTAAATGCGTATGAACACGTCTCATGCGAAACAAAAGTAAAAAGCCGCAAATCAACAATTCTACTTCCTTTAACCCAATGGGACTGCAATGCATAAGCCCACAGCAAGAAAACCCAGTCATTAAACCCCTGAATCCCCGAGATATAAGCCCATGGCACACGCAACTTACACAGCGCGTTGTCGATGTTCTCGAGTGCGGCAGCGAGGTCTGCACCCGATTTTCCGCGAATGTTCGTACGGTCGATGAGGTCACACACTAAAGCGGTGACTTTTGTCTGCGATGCACCGGGAAGGGCGTTCCTCACGAGGCACTGCGGTAAAGAGCAAAACAAGCAAAGAATTAAACCTGTGTTCAAAGGTCACTTTCCACCTGATCGAAAAAACTCCCATTAGGCTTACTGCTCTGCACTGTAAGCAACAGCTCAAAATATTTTTATGTAAGTGCAAATATTACGATTAGTACGCCCAGTTAGCAAAAAATTCGACATAAGTTGTAAATAATCAAGAGGATTCACATCTTATAATCATCGACATTTCGATTGGCCAAATCTTCAGGGTTATTACCCTGGTTGTCTCCAGAAGAAGCATTTGTCGGCTTATTCTTGCTTCAATAGTGGCCCACACGCTTGCACATCGATATTTTCCTGGTATTGACTGCAGTTTACAGTGATAGGATAGGATAGTTATGTGAGCTTCCTGTAAACGGAGCCGCGTCCGTGTATACCGTAGTGGACTTAGTAGCTAGATTTCGTTGTACATACCTCGCCCGGGCTGCCCTACGGGTGGCATGCAAGTTGGGGTTCATGTTCCGGGGAAGGGAGTGAACCTTTAGTTTACAGTGATTTGCGAATGCGCTTGCTATGTTATCAGAAAACAAATGTTCCAATGTATCTGTAGGTTATTAATACTTAGAGATCATTTTGCTCATGTGCGTGCATTTTTAAGGAAGGCAGGTAGAAATTTAGAGAAACCACTTTTTTATAAACTAAAAGCTCCCCGTACTTCTTTGCAAACTCTTACACTTACCAGAATGAACTTTACCAGTGGCGACACGAGACTCGTCTGAAATAAGAAAGATGGAAAAGAACAGTTTGTACATAACAATTTATCCCACTCCGCTAAGAAACCTACCGCTCTCCTAACTTATTCAATAAATGGGAAATGGGAGTTTTATGGCGAAAGTGTTTCACTGCCGTTAGTCACCCTTGTGCTTTTAAAATCGCAACTAACAAACTGACTAATAACGATGCCTAAAATCGCTGCTTTCCGGGCGTGATCGAAATCTCACGTTCTTCGCGGTTACAGTGTAATTTTTGATCATTCCCATTGCTAATTATGACTGGATTCCCCAAGGAAGTACTCAAGTGAATGAGGAAGAAACAAAAAATAGTAAGAAAACAGATTAGAGTTGAAGAATGAAGTAGTCACAATTACCATCACTGCGCGGCGCTCTCACAGTGCAAAGGTTGGTTTTGGTTTTGGTTTTGTGGGGTTTAACGTCCCAAAGCGACTAAGGCTATGAGAGACGCCGTAGTGAAGGGCTCCGGAAATTTCGACCACCTGGGGTTCTTTAACGTGCACTGACATCGCACAGCACACGGGCCTCTAGAATTTCTCCTCCAAAGAAATTCTAGCCGCCGCGGCCGGGATCGAACCCGCGTCTATTGGGTCAGCAGCCGAGCACCATAGCCACTGAGCCACCGCGGCGGCGGTACAGTGCAAAGGGGAATTATGTGATACGTATATTTCCTTTATACTGCATGGCGTACTGACTAAGCTAAAAATATCGCAAACAGAAAGCAAATACAAGCCGATAGTAAGGAAATTTTGAGGAAATGTTTGGACAGAAACTTCATCATGCGAATTCCTTATTTTGTGGGGAGACTTGGACACACGGCGTTTTGTTTGCTATTCGTGGACTTGAGACATTCTATCCCGAGATGAAATATTCTTTTTTTATAGCTTCTTCAAGCCGAAACTTTAATCAAATATTCTTAGCACTAAAAACTTGCAAGAATTTCCTGAAATTTTTCTGGAAATCGCAAAATAGCAATAGGACGAAACATTGTCTTGTGCAGTTCACGAAACTCACGCTTGGCTTCTGGCAGTCAGTACCGAAGTTGGCGGTGCACTGCGCAGAAAGAAAATGTGAAGCTTGAACATAAAAATTCAAATCCCTGAGACACAAACAGCATTTTTCCTAAACTGGGAAACTCTCAGTCTGTTGATGCATGTGGAAAACTGAAGCGAGAAAGAGTGCAGCAAAACGGACGCGACAAAATTCTAATTACACAGCTTGTAACATGCGCATTCGGAATTGTAGTATGAAGAAATGGCCCGCAATACATTTAATCAGGGAGTAATTACTCATTGGCATCCACCCAAGCGCAGCCATACGGCTACAAAGGAAAGCTATACAGCTTTCTCAGAAACTTCGTAGTTAAAGAAAAATTCGTCCTGGTCCGGGTTTCGAACCCGGAATCACCGCCACACCGGAGCAGTCGCTCTACCAATTGAGCTAACCGGGACGGCAAGCTTATGGTAGGGCGAGAGCGAATTGATCAGTAACTCGAAGTGGGAAGAGTGTTGGTCAAATGTTTAGGGGAATCCCCCAAGGTGGAGTAGATTTCTAATAAGGGAGTAATTACTCATTGGCATCCACCCAAGCGCAGCCATACGGCTACAAAGGAAAGCTATACAGCTTTCTCAGAAACTTCGTAGTTAAAGAAAAATTCGTCCTGGTCCGGGGTTCGAACCCGGAACCACCGCCACACCGCAGCAGTCGCTCTACCAATTGAGCTAACCGGGACGGCAAGCTTATGGTAGGGCGAGAGCGAATTGATCAGTAACTCGAAGTGGGAAGAGTGTTGGTCAAATGTTTAGGGGAATCCCCCTTGGGGGATTCCCCTGGGAAGAGTGTTGGTCAAATGTTTAGGGGAATCCCCCAAGGGGGATTCCCCTAAACATTTGACCAACACTCTTCCCACTTCGAGTAACTGATCAAATCGCTCTCGCCCTACCATAAGCTTGCTGTCCCGGTTAGCTCAATTGGTAGAGCGACTGCTCCGGTGCGGCGGTGGTTCCGGGTTCGAACCCCGGACCAGGACGAATTTTTCTTTAACTACGAAGTTTCTGAGAAAGCTGTATAGCTTTCCTTTGTAGCCGTATGGCCGCGCTTGGGTGGATGCCAATGAGTAATTACTCCCGTATTAGAAATCTACTCCACCTTGGGGGATTCCCCTAAACATTTGACCAATACATTCAATCCGCCCTTGGCCGATTTCTGAAAAATAGCACGGATATTTTTCAGGCACATTTAATATGAAATTTTTTGTCAGGTGAGTATTATTTTTATTATTTTTATCCAAACATGCTTTGTAGCTACAGTCAATTCATGTGTGGTTGCAAAAAACCAATATAGAGAAGCAATTTATCTTTTAAATTTAAAACAAGTATATACTGTTACAGCAAGCAAGAACGCATTACATTCACATGTAAGGTAACAGAAAAAGCGTAAAAATATTGTAGCGCACTTCATAAACAGAAAATTACTTCCTCCAATTTGTAGGTTCCTTACTTTTATTTCGATAAAACAAGTCCTTTTCTTGTTACCCTTGTTTACAAGGCAAAGCGTGATTATTTTTTTCACGGTATTCACTTCCAAATAAAAAGCTCAGAAACATTCCGCGCTTAAAATCAAATCATCAACACACCAAAAGCCAGATTAAGTGGATATCGGCCTTTCTAGTGGTGAGCCCTAGGTCCTTTTATTGTATCGCGGTTTTATTCTCTGGACCAATCTTTTCGTTTTCTTGCTGTAGCGTATTCTGAGGAGGTCACTCAATTGTTATTTCTAGGCTTTTACGATGGCCTTATCACCGCAATGATAAGAATCCCGCCACTTAGGGTAATTACTCACAAACAAGGCCACTTTTCCACAAGTCCTATTTGTGTCCCCAGACTTCTAAGAACTCTTCATCATGCCTTCTCAAAAGCTATTTTAAAGTAGTCAGTAATGTCGCAATGGAGTGCTGGCTAATGTTTCTTCAGTTTTACTGCCCTTGCCACTGTCGTCTTACCCTGCCCAGAAGGTTGCTAGGGAAGGCAGCGGTGAAGTTTCCGTTCCTGCAGCGTGTCAGCCTCACGGTTCCCTGCTTCGTGCTTGCAGCAGCGTTCTTGAAGTCCGTAGCCACTGCGCAGTGTTTATTATTCACAACCAAAGTCATCATCAAGCCTACGTCACTGCGTGAGAGTGTCGCCTTTTACGGGGCCTCAATTAGTCGTTCCTCGCACCCTGCTATGGCCAACTTCTTATGGCAAATTTCATAGCCCTTATCACCTAATTACCTTTCTCGTCGACAGCCACGCTTCTCTACCCTTAGCCATTCATTTTCTTTCGCACAGTAAAGTTTCGATTCAACGGATGTCCGCATAGACGATGTTCGTTTCCTTCCAAGATAGCAATGGTGAGGATATCAGGGCACAAATGTGACTTCCAAACAATGTCACTCCTTTTTTCTGTCCGCTTAATTTCTCTCTGCACAATCAGAAATTTGTCTTGGTGCTGACACCACGCAATATTACGAAACAGTAATGCGTGCAGGTGCAGATGCAACTATGCAGATGAATTCTGAGTTAATCGGCCGAGTCGGATGACCGTTAGATTGCTCCAATCCGAACCTGCGTGGTTGCTATTAGTTGCTTTTATAAACATCAGGATGTAATTCTCAAAAGAATTTTTTTCGGCCCTTAGGTGTTTGTGTGGTTATTAGACATGTTTTTGATAAATGCGCTGAATATTCACACCTTCGGCGAGCCTTTTCATCATAAATTTACAGCGAGTGGCACTGGAATGGTTCAGCGTTCTGTGTTTCTGAGTTTTGTCTATTTTATTTCAACACAACGAGATATTTTCGGCACTTATGTGATAATTTCAGCAATTTGACAACATTAGTGAGTAGCCTCAAACCCTTCCCTTGGTCGCAGCATATCTTATAGACACATTAGAATAAACTAAGCACCGATATATGGCGCCATCTCCAACACCCGCGGATTAAAGCAACCGCGCAGCAAACATGCCAGACAGCTGTCCTGCGGTCTAACTGCTACTCGAGTGGCAGTGTTGTTAGAATTATTACAGGAATCTTTGCCTAGAAGAACGAAAATTCAATGCTGGAAATCCCAATGCTCTGGGCTCGTAGAGTGATGTGCCTCGTAGATCTGAAGTCACCGCAGGTAATCCGCATCCTGAGCCCTGCTGCATTTAAGGCTATCGACTCATGACACATAGGCCTAGTAGGTGACCTTCTGAAGAAGGAGGTTGCTAGGTTTTACATCCCGGGGACTGAATAAGTATGGCTACGTACAAGCACGGCTGTTGGACTTCTTCGTGGCGTTGACGAGAGCGTAAATGATGTCAGCGTATGCGATCACTGCGTCGGTCGGCCTGTTGAGTTCCGTGAGGGCTTCATACACACACTGCAATCATTTTAAGGCATGAATGTCTGCGACGAAAGTAATGCACCAGAATGCGAACCTCCCGATTACAGAAAATTTCAGCGGCTTCGTTGAGGCTCTTTTAAGAATGCCTACTGTTTGTCTTTATCTAACAATGAAATGAGATATCACAAAATGAACAAGGCAGGGGAAAACCTCAGGATGCTTGAGCCAACGTTTCGACAAGAGGAATTGTCTTCGTCTGGGCAAAGCGTTCATCATTGGCAGGAATTAAATGGGGCCTTCGCTCCGAGGGGGAAGGCCCCGGGTGGGGGAAGTAAAGTGGTGTGAGAGGGGATGCCTGTCAGGAAGGGGAGGGAGGTGAATCTTGATTAGATAAGCTGCTATAGTGGTGTCGTGTCCGGTCGCTGTGTTGAATGCAGCGAAAGACGCACACGGTACTTTAAGACTTCGTTTATTTAAAGCTGATGAGGGTGCGACCAGCGTCGACCGAGGCAGGAGCCGAACTGGCCGCCCGAAGAAAGGAGGGAGTGGAGAAGCGTCCACGGCAGGGAGTGGCTTCCCAGAACAGGAGGAGGGTGCGGGGGCGCACCGTGGGGGGGCATCCGGCGACAGCGTGCGACGAGGGGCAAGCGGTCGTTAGGAGGAGGATGCGAGTGGTCGTTAGGAGGAGGATTGAGTGGTCGTTAGGAGGAGGATGCGAACTGTCGTTAGGAGGAGGACGCGGGGGCGCACACACACAAAAGCAATAAGGGGACACAACACTTCCTTCCCCCTTAGAAAGTTGCCTGGTATCGTGCAGGGGGTCGGCGCTCACGCGTGGAGGCGCGCTGGCTTTGTGCGCTCGGGGGAGAAACACTTGTAGGCTGGCTGTTGTTCGCTGTGTCTCCTAGGTCTGTCCTGGGCGAAGTCTCTTCTTCCGGGAAGAGGTGCCAGGCTATGTGGGAAAATGGTGCACGTGTTCTCTCCGCTGGCGGACAGCTCTCAGACGGCGTCGTAAATCTACGCAGCTGGTTGAGATGTCGGCGTGCTACTGTGCCATGTATGTTGACGAGCCAAGAGCGCAGGCCTATGCGTCTGACAATTGTAGCTTCCTCCCAGCGTGGCTTTTTCAGAAACTGTCGGGCGAGGACGCGCTGCCCCTCATTAAGCGTGCCGCAGCGCGGAATTGCTTTTTCTTCCCGGAACGTCTCTGCTTTTGGCTCGGGGAGGATGGCTGTGAGCTGGGTTCGCATTTCACGCTCGAACATCATTTTCGAGGGGGTCTCGCCTGTTGTGCTCTGAACCGTCGTGTGCTGCTTGAAGAGAAAGCGCGCAAGGCGGCGCTGCAGCGAGCCTGTCTGATCTCTTTCAAGGGCGCGTTTTAGCTCGGCTACGTAGCGCTCGGCTTGTCCGTTTGTCGCTGGGTGGTAGGGGGCCGATGTAACTGATGAGATCCCGTTGTCGCGATAAAACTTGAGGATCTCCGCAGACACAAACGGTGTTCCGTTGTCCGACACTACCTTGCGCGGCAGGCCGAACGTTGCAAATAGTGATCGGAGGTTGTCAATGACTGCTGCCGAAGTCGTCTGTCCCATTTGCCTTATCTCAAGCCACTTTGTGTAGGCATCTACGACCACAAGGAAAGTGCAGCCCTCAATTGGTCCTGCAAAATCAATGTGCAGTGTGTGCCATGGTGTGTCTGGCTTTTCCCATTCTGGGACAGGAGCTTTCGGCGGGGCGCTCCGGCTGCTCTGGCAAGGCTTGCATTCTCGCACCACTGTTTCGATGTCGTTGTCAATGCCAGGCCACCACATGTAGCTTCTGGCACACTTTTTCATTGCAACGATGCCCCGATGTCCGGCGTGGATGAGAGACATAGCTTGTGCGCGTAGTTCTCTCGGCATCACAACTCGGGACCCAAATATGATGCAGCCGCGATGGGTGCTCAACTCTGTAGCTCGCCTGCGGTAAGCGTCGAAGTTGTCCCCTTTGAGTTTATGCACGTTGCCTTGTTGAACAGCTGTGTAAACTAGCCGGAGAGCTGCGCACTTCTGCGTAGATGCTGCAACTGTGCCTGCTGTAAGCGGAGGTTCTGGCAGTGCTTCGAACATCAGAACGTCTCCTGGTGGAAATGGTTCGTCAACAGTTGCGTCTAGTGGCAGACGGCTTAGCGCATCGGCGTTTTGATGTTTACCAACCATGTTCTGGCTCGGCGTCTGGTGTATGCCGCATATCATCACGCCTAGTGGAGAAAACCAGTTTCTCCCTAGAAGGCTTGATCCTGTGCCCTTCACAACAAGCAGAGGTAGCGTATGGGTCTGGCCGTTGTAGTTAACCTGCACGTTGGCAGAGCCCAATAGTGGCAGATTCTGTCCTGACCACGTTCGCAGGTGCGTGTCGTCTTGTTGCAAGGCGGGTGCGTCAGATGGCCATGAAGTTCGGAACGTGTCCTCACTGATCAGAGTACAGGCTGCGCCGGAGTCCACCTCGAACTTAATCAGCTGGTGATGTACGCTTACTTCTGTAAAAATCTTCGGTCGCGTGCCGAGATTCATGGTGTTCAGGTCGTACAACACAGATGGTGTTGCTGATGTTGTTCCATGGAGATCAGATAGCGGCGTATTCTCTGAGGCGTTGACGCTGTGATTAGGCTGGGAAGGTGACTTTATCTTGGCAAGTCTCCGTTTCGTAATGCATGCTCTTTCGATATGCCCTCGCTTGTGGCAAAAATTACACGTGGCTGACTGGAATCGACATCCCTGGGGGTTGTGTTGGTCGTCACACCGCCAGCAGCGTTGTGCCTTTTTGACCGGTTTTACAACAACAGAAGGCTTGCGCACCTGGTTGCTTGTCTGGTGTACCGGCTCGGTGTTCCGGCGAATCCCTCTCTGCTGGTGACCGGCGCTCTCCGCTCGAACGGCGATGTCGTAAGCTTTGTTGAATGTGAGGTCCTTCTCAGCGAACAGGCGCTGCTGCAGTGACTCGTCACTCAGTCCGCACACAAATCTGTCGCGTAACATCACGTCCAAGGGAAGCATGGTGGTGTTAGCAGAAGAAGCTGCGTCTCCCTCCTGCCCGGTAGCTGTTGTCGACAGCGTTCCAAAATTGCAGTCGGCAGCGAGCTTCTTGAGCGCGGCTACGTAGGCGCTCACAGTTTCTCCTTCCAGTTGATCTCGTCGTTGGAAGCGAGCCCGGCTGTAGACCTCGGATGGCCTTGGGTCGTAGTGCTTTTGCAGCGCTTTTACGATGTCGTCGTAAGACACTGCCGCTGGTGTGCTTGGCTGAATAAGGGCGCAGACAGTATCGTAGGTCTGCTCCCCGCACAGCGTCAGCAGGTTGGCCCTCTTCAAGGCTGGGTCTGTGATGTTGTTAGCTTCAAAGTAGAACTGAAGGCGTCCAACCCACGATGACCACGATGAGCCGTTGAACTCTGGTATCTGATTGGGAAACCCTCGCGTAGCCATGGCTTGTCAATAGCGTTGCGTAGCGCGGGTCGAATCCACTTTCTCGTCGCCACTGTCGTGTCCGGTCGCTGTGTTGAATGCAGCGA
This sequence comes from Amblyomma mixtum, assembly GCF_055824585.1. NCBI lineage: Eukaryota > Metazoa > Arthropoda > Arachnida > Ixodida > Ixodidae > Amblyomma > Amblyomma mixtum. The sequence goes on along the minus strand of NC_143021.1, from coordinate 151,569,904 downwards.
AAGACGCACACGGTACTTTAAGACTTCGTTTATTTAAAGCTGATGAGGGTGCGACCAGCGTCGACCGAGGCAGGAGCCGAACTGGCCGCCCGAAGAAAGGAGGGAGTGGAGAAGCGTCCACGGCAGGGAGTGGCTTCCCAGAACAGGAGGAGGGTGCGGGGGCGCACCGTGGGGGGGCATCCGGCGACAGCGTGCGACGAGGGGCAAGCGGTCGTTAGGAGGAGGATGCGAGTGGTCGTTAGGAGGAGGATTGAGTGGTCGTTAGGAGGAGGATGCGGACTGTCGTTAGGAGGAGGACGCGGGGGCGCACACACACAAAAGCAATAAGGGGACACAACAAGTGGCAAAACTTATATCCGGGGGGTGTGTAATGAACAAAGGCTTTGAAGGGGCTGCGACGGGGGGGAGGCGCTGGGTGGACCTGTAAAACTCAGATAAGAGGATTAGTCAGCGTGGCACAGGGAACTGAGAACAAGGCAAACAAAATAGGCTGGCACTGGAAGGAGAAAGAAAGGGGGGCATTTCTAAGGAAGGACAAGGCAGGGGGGGGGGGGGGGAATTGCTCGAGTTCAGAGAAAGCCAGAAGGTGGGGGCGGAGGGGGTAACAGGAATGTCATGGTTTCCGAGAACTGATAGTCGGGGATTAGCGGGAAAAAAAAGTTGAACAAAGGGAGAGGGTGAGAAGGCCGGAAATGTGGTGGAAGATATGACGTGGGAAGGGTGCAAAGAGCGATAATATACTTATGCGAGGTTCTAGGAAATGGTCTGAGCACGTGCAGAACTTTTGTTAATTTAAAATTATGCTAGCCCTGGAATGTACCTGAGAGATTCCAGGTTTCCTCTGGACATGTTAATCCCTGTTGGTTGCAGTGTTTTAAATTTGTGGATTAGGAATGCTTCTCTGTATTTTCTGTCCCTAGTCGATTTGAAGCCTGACTGAAGAATGAACAATTTGAGTTCATCAAATTTGTGATGGGATTGATTAAAATGGGTCGACACTGCCTTCTGTTCATTCCGTATTGTGTCAGCCGGGTGCCCGTTTAATCTGGCACTCAGTGTTTGTCCGGTTTCCTTGATATATTGTTTCTGGCAGAAGGAGCACTGGAGCATGTATACATAATATTGGACGACGTGCAGTCAAAACTGGTCTTTATATCGAAACTAAAATCGCTTGCCGTACTTTTAACCGTAGTGTCCCTTTGTAAATGTTTGCATGTCTTGCATCTAGGTCGAGAGCATGAAGTTACTGTCGGTGGTGGTTTCTTAGCGAGCCTAGCATGCAACAGAATGTCCTTCAGGTTTGTGTTGCGTCTTTATGTTACTCTTCATGCGTCGGGAAATATTTTCTTGAGACGGTCGTTTCCAGTTAAAATGGGGTGGTATTTCCGCAGAATATTGTTTACGTTTGGAAGCGCGTTTGAGTATTTCGTTATAAGTGCAGGAGGTCGTTCCCTATTAGCTTTTGTTCGTTTTTTAAGAACTACATCTCGTTTGAAAGTGGTTGCTCGTTGGAACGCATAATTAAGGGTTGTCTGTGGATGGTTTCTGGTGATTAGTGTGTTTTTTAGCGAGTGGAGGTGTTTCAGGTAGTCGTCGTCGTCGCTACATATTCTTCTTAGTCTCGTTGCCTGTCCTACGAATATACCTTGTTTGCAGTGTCTTGGATCATGGCTAGTGAAATCTAAGTATTGCTGTCGGTCAGTAGGCTTCCTGCAAAGTGTGGTTTTGAGCTTGCTATTTTCTAAATGGACAGTGGTGTCAAGGAAATTGACTTGCGTTTGCGAGGAGTTGAAGGTGAATTTAATGCTGGAGTGGCATAAATTGAAATGTGTGACGAATGCCTTCAGGGTCTCAGCCCCATGCTCCCATATCATGAAAATGTCGTCTATGTAACGCACGTATATACATGGGTTTTTTTTAAATGAATTTAGAGGTTTAGATTCTAGTAGCCCCATAGAAATGTTCGCGTAGGTGGGTGCGAAGGGAGTGCCCATGCTTGTTCCAAATACTTGAAGGTAGTAGGAAGAATCGAATTCAAAGTAGTTGAGTGTTAGTACCAATTCAAGAAGCGTGAGGTACACTTCAGTTTCGTGCAGGTGAGGACTTTAAGTTAGAATTTTGGAGAGCGCGTCGATACCTTCATTGATGGGAATATTTGTGTACAAAGCGGTGACGTTAAGTGTGACAAGTATACTATCTGCTGGGATAATGGAAGCATCATTCAGAGACTGTATTATGCAGAGAAAGTGCGGTGTATCCTCGACAAAGGAAGGGAGGTGAGTGTGAATATCTGCAAGATAGTTGTTTAGAAAAATTGATAAGTTCTTTGTGGGCGTGTTATTGTTTGAAACGATAGGTCTGCCGGGGATATCTGCGGTAAACAAGTCTTCTGCGGAAACCTTATGGATTTCGGGAAGTAGGTAAAAGCGTCCTGCCTGTTTGTTTAGCGGTTTTAAGAAGTGGTAGTCGGACTGCGTGATTAGTTCCCTTGATAATAAGTTTGCCAGTTTGTTCAGAATCAATTTGCAGAACTCTGACGTGGGATCTGAATGTAATTTCCTATTATGACAAGGGTTGTTGAGTTGCCTAAACGCTTCTTTTTTGAATTTTTCGGCCGGCAGGATAACTATGCTACCTCCTTTGTCTGCAGGCTTAATGACTATATCGGTTCTAGAAGCTAAGTGGTTCAGAGTAGCCTGTTCCGTTGGGGTAACGTTTCTGCGTTTTCGAGCTTGCTTTGTTTGGTCTATAATTTCTTTCGAGACAGATTTAATGTACAAGTCTAATTCGGGACTCTGCAGCGCTTCCGGCGTCCACGTGCTTTCGGCTTTGAGAGAGACGGGATTAAAGCTGGCTGCTTCGGTAGGGTAATTGACTAGGGACCGAAAATACAGAGAAGCATTCCTAATCCATAAATTTAAAACACTGCAACCAACAGGGATTAACATGTCAGAGGAAACCTGGAATCTCTCAGGTACATTCCAGGGTTAGCATAATTTTAAATTAACAAATGTCTTGCACGTGGTCAGACCATTTCCTAGAACCTCGCATAAGTACATTATCGCTCTTTGCACCCTTCCCACGTCATATCTTCCACCCCATTTCCGGCCTTCTCACCCTCTCCCTTTGTTCACCTTTTTTTCCCCTAATCCCCTGCTATCAGTTCTCGGAAACCATGACATTCCTGCTACCCCCTCCGCCTCCACCTTTTGGCTTTCTCTGAATTTGAGCCATCCTCCCCCCCCCCCCCCCCTGCTTTGTCCTTCCTTAGAAATGCCCCTCTTTCTTTCTCTTTCCAGTGCCAGCCTATTTTGTTTGCCTTGTTTTCATTTCCCTGTGCCACGCTGACTAATCCTCTTATCTGAGCTTTACAGGTCCACCCAGCGCCTCCCCCCCCCCCCCCCCCCGTCGCAGCCCCTTCAAAGCCTTTGTTTATTACACACCCCCGGGATATAAGTTTTTCCACTATAGCAGCTTAACGAATCAAGATTCACCTCCCTCCCCTTCCTGACACGCATCCCCTCTCACACCACTTTCCTTCCCCCACCCGGGGCCTTCCTCCTCGGAGCGAAGGCCCCATTTAATCCCTGCCAATGATGAACGCTTTTCCCAGACGAAGACAAGTCCTCTTGTCGAAACGTTGGCTCAAGCAACCTGAGGTTTTCCCCTCCCTTGTTCATTTTGTGATCGCCAAGGACCATCTGCCACACCTTCTCTCTACCATGAATGAAATGAAAGGGAAGAGTGCCCAGGATATTCTGGACTGCGGAATATAACCCAAACATTTCTAAAGACTTCATAAGGGAAAAACACTAAGAACATGCTTCGCCTGTCATTCGCAACAGTAGCCCCCTTGATTGTAAATACTGTCAAAATTGCATCTGGAAAACTAGTTTAGATAGCATGTTTCTTTGTTTTCTTTTTCGGCAGCAAAGTCACGAGTGCCCTGCGCTAAAATAGTTTCGCTTAAGTCGCAGTTGTGAGAGATCGCGATACTAAGCAAAACATTATATTTTTGTTTTTAACAACGACTGCACCTTTCCTGATATCCATGAACTATCTATCTTTATCCACTTCATTTTTTTGCGTCCACACGTAATGTGCAAAACAAAACTTTCGAGCAGATGTAGCACAAAACTTACCGTCACTGCGGGTTTTACGGAATCGATGGGAGCCTAGCAGTTGAGAGGAAAAAAAGATTTTTCATAAATTCACTCCCCAAAGGGTGGGGCCAATTTAACTTTGGTAAGTAACATATTCATAATACTACTTAAACGCATAATTCCAGTAAGATGTCACATTTTAAGCTGAGTCAAATACGACCATAATCACAATATTGATTAGAGAAAAAAATACTTACTCGTGATACATCGCAGGTTTCACCATTTTCTTTAAAACACTGGCAGAATGGAAAAACAGCGCTGAGTTAGTGCACAAATATATAAGATATTAATGAGAAATTATGGCTTTGAAGCTTACAAATAATGCGAAACAACTAACACCATTGAGTGCCCACTGTGATATCTCAATCACGCATTGGAGTAAGGTAATCCAGCGGCATCCAGATCAAGTTCTATGAGAGCATTAACAAGCAAAAAAACTTCGTGCCGGTATAGTTGGTAGTACATAGATGAAACTTGGTTCAGCGCAAAAGACGAACATAGAGAAAGGAAACGACACACGCGGAGCGCCCTGTGTGTGTCGTATCCTTACTCTGTGTTCGTCGTTTGAGCTGAACCAAGTTTCAACTATTAACAAGCAGTTTTCTGGTTCTGTTTAAATATTTTGTGCCTTTTATGCACCAGGTCAAGCACGTGGACAACAGCGCTGAAACACGTGAAGCCTGCTGGCCGGAATTTTTGGTTATCTTCTCTAGTCTGGCAGTCATTCTTATAAATCCAAGTACATAAATAAAAGAAATCATCTCTATATATAAAAGCTCTTTAAGAAAACATTGAGAGAAATGCTGTTTCAGAACTCACAGAAATCAACCTTTGCGAAAGTGTTCCTTGCCGCTGATGGGTACATCGCTTTTTTAATTTTTTTTCCTCATTCTAGCATATATTGTTTATTAAGCATGAAATGCTTTTAGCTCCCGTTGTCGGCAGTGTGGTGACGTCACGCCGAGACCGAGAGCCATCATCCGGGCACTGAAATCCACTCATCCGGGCACTGAATTCCAGTTATCCGGGCACTGAAATCCACTCATCCGGGCACTGAATTCCAGTCATCCGGGCTCTGAATTCCAGTCATCCGGGCACTGAAATCCACTCATCCGGGCACTGAATTCCACTCATCCGGGCACTGAAATCCACTCATCCGGGCACTGAATTCCAGTCATCCGGGCTCTGAAACGAGAACATCCGGGCACCGTACGAGACTTAACGAGATTTAACGAGACTCTCTAAGCCCTCCTACGCGACCGGCATGCAAGCGCCGGTTGGTCTCCAAATGAGACAAAAAATAACTGCTGCCAGTGCCTTCTCAATGTTTATCAAGATATCAGTGGAGCTGTGGGTTTGATAATGCACGGAATTATAATTTCCGATTTCTAATAACGCGTGCAAAAAGCACATAAATGCCACGTTACACTTCGTTGTCATACGTGATCCGGGGGAGAAGCGCTGCGTTCAAAGGGCAAGGCATCGCGCCGAACGGGTGGTGGCGTTCCTCCCTTCCTTTACGGTGCGGTTCGGGTGTCCACCGAGATGGCAGAGAATTACTGCGCCATTTCCTTTCCTCAAAAAACCTTGCGTTCAAATGGCAAGGCATTGCGCTGAACGGGTGGTGGCGTTCCTCCCTTCCTGTACGGTGCGGTTCGGGTGTCCACCGAGATGACATTAGGCCCGTAAACATTTCATGCTTACTCTACTCTCGTTTACGGGAGGGGCAGAGATTTTTTACAATTGTAATGTGTGCAATATTTGCATCTGCGAAATTGTAGATGCTCTACAACTATGTACATCTTTTTCTTGCTGTTTCAAGCACACAAGGGGTGATAGGCCACGTCAGGCTATGTCGGCCTTTCGCCCTCACCCTCTAGTACGTGTTCACGCTTCGAATAAAGATACGTCCGCCCTTTCATCCATCCATCCAATCTCGCAAAACTTTAGCGGAATACAGGTGAGCACATAAGCAAATACCCTTAGGACATGCGTAACTTTTTTTTTCTCGTGCTTGGCGGCGGCGGCTGTTACGCTGAATTTAGCAACGTACGATACAAAATGCAGGCTCAACGCCAGGTAACCAAGATAACAATACATTAGCTAAAGAGAGGAAGCCACAAGTCCTACAGTTGGAGCTAAAATACACGTATTATGTCTAAAAAGGGTGAGTTAATTTCATAGTCTTAAAGCTGACCGCGCATCAAAACCCCCTCCTGTCTCCCAAACAAATTCGATCATTGATCAAGAAAGGTCATGTGGCCATGATTCAACGCCTTGATTGTGGCCTTGATTCAACGCTTTTGAATTATTGATTTCCAGAGAGAGGCGGCTTTCTAGATCGAAACCTAGACAGAGAAACAAAATGAGAGCTAAGAGAAACGTTGACTGTGGTTTAGCTCTGGTTAAACCTGGAGTGACGCGATAGCTACAGCTGAGTCGAATAGCAAAGTCAGTCATTTGATGCCGCGTTTCGCTGGGCGTTCCTTCATCTTCTTCTTCCCTGGACGTGGAATCACAGCTACTGCGTAATTTCGTTGCCTCCAATTCATTTCCTTCATTACGGCCCCTCTTTCCGTTTCTTCTTTCACTGGTACTTCTTCCCTTCCTCTACAAATGGATGACGCCTGTCCACGGAGATATGCGAGACAGGTTAATTAATTGCGTTTCCTCAAATACAATTTTCATTTTCTTCATTACGGCCACTATTTCTCTTTATTCCTTCACTTCCACTTTCTCCCTTCTTGTACGGTGCGGTTCGGGTGTCCACCGAGATAAGAGAGAATTACGGCGTCATCAATTAGCGAGCTACAGGTCATGACTATGCTTAGGCCTCGGTGTGGTTAAGCGATGTAATACAACTGATGATTTACTTAAGTAATCTCTGTCATCATCGAAGGGTTGACGGCTGTCCAACGAGATATCCCTTACGAAAATGGCAGATATGGGCCAGATATATTTTATATATGGCTGTATATACTCATATATGGGATCATATACAGTTAAATAGGTCCATATATGGTCGTATATACGGCCAGATATGACCATGGGAAACCTGATATGCCGCAATATACTGCTATATATGGGCATATAAGACCACAAATACGGGCAGATACGGCCATAAGGTACCTTATATAGTACCATATACTGCTATATATAGTCGTATTTGAGTCCTTATATAGATGCTCTTTCTTTATATGGGGACCTTGAAATCCTTATATGGAAACAATCTCGCAGATATGGAACATATCCTACCTCATATGTGGGGTGCTTGTGCCATATACTTCGGAACTTAAATAATTAACTTTGTGTCAAACATGATAATGTTGGTTAATTAAGATGGTGAAACACACCGCACAACAAGGTACTAAGCTTTGTATGATTGAGGCTTCAATCAAGTTAGACTGCTATTACATAGCGGTGTTTAACTAAGGTGAATTAAAGTACAGTGCTATAAATCACCTTCAATTTTGCTATGATTTAAATGTACTAATACATGCATATACGCGCTTTCTATCTTGGGTGGACTTCGAACCTTCCTGACGAACTGAACCTTCCTGACTGGGTCTAAATAAGTGGATTACAAGTCCAGCGAGTTGGTTGCGATCGAAATCATAGTTTTTAAGATTATTGATAGATTAAAGAGTCCCGAACGTACAACAAGCGCTTGGGGATCGAACTCAGCCCCTTTGCAAACGTGATGAATACTCAAACCATCAAGCCGGTGGTGCGGTGTACGTTCCTTCTCTGGGCGCTGTTCTCCAAAACTATGTCGTTCTGAAGGACTGGGAAACCTGCATTATTTGCGGTAATGCCAGACAACAAACGTTTGCAAAACCGCAGCAGCATACAGCCATTTCTTGTCCAGGAAGGTAAATAACACATCGCTCCTTGCGGCACAGTGATGAAGATTAAAACGCTCTAGTATAATTGTCAGAGAAAAAATACAAAATGTTTGGAAATTCATTTATCTAGAGTTGCCAGCAAAACGTTTACAATGCAGACGAGAAAAACTCCACAGCTACACGCAAATCTTTTACCCATCGCCTTTTCCGCGCCGCCGAGTCTCCGTGGTGTACTGACCAAGCTCGCCATTCTACTCCGACTGTTGTGCCAAGCTGAACAGTTTGTAAAAAATCTTCTGCAAATAGTTCTTGATACTATGCGCGTTGGTCTGTTTCTTTTCGCCTCAACTTTTTCTTCTCTTCATAATCCAACCTCACCTGCCGGCCGATATTCAGATGCCAGTTCTGAGACCGGCCGCCACGGGGAAGCAAGACATCCTTTATTTGCGTATTAAATGAGTCGCCGCTGTGTCCACGGTCAGCCACCATATAGTGCCTAGAATATAGCCACCACTCACGGCAAAATGTTCCTTACCCTACTGAGCGAGAGATGGCGTTGCTGAGGCGGTGAAAAAGCGGACCCTCGATACCCCCCCAGAACAGCAGAAAAGCGACACATTGCCGCCTTCGGCGGTGCTCAGCAGATAGCTGGAGGGTGGATAGTCCAGGTCCGCGTCACTTTCCCCCTTTCTTTCGCTCCGAAAGGCACGCCGAGGGAACCAGAGCTTTGCAGAGGGGCGTTGCAAGCGCGAGTGAAAAGCACCATAGCACCGTCTCCCGCGACTCCCCACAATTGACCGGACAGACCTGTCACCCATACCATTCAGAAGTTGCGCCTAACGCCCTTTCTCTTGAAAAAAACCAGTTCCGCACATGCTTTGCACGTGTTGGACTGCCTGGAAATCTGTTTGCGCTGACGCTTGCTTTTTCCTTCGTGCTAGAACGCTGACGAGATTAAGAGGGTTAGGAAAATGTACAAGGGCGATAGAAAATAATGTGAACAGCATGTTGCCTACGCACTGCGAAATTGGAATTCATGTCTGTAGCGTACTTGTGTTCGAATTAGGCGCTGCGCTGTTCGCATTTCTTTCTATCGCGACAGTACCCTCTCAGGTGCAGGTTCCATGAAAGAGTGGTCAGCGATTTTTTTTTCCTGCGCCGAACCTGAAAAAAAAAGAGAACTGACAGTGCATCAGGTCCACTTCGTGGAGCAGATATTTGACGAAACCGCCGTCACCGTTGCGCCGACATGTATGTCGCAAGTAAATGGCAAGTTCATTTAAGACGTGGAATTCGAGCTTAATACCTTTTTTTTTTATGGCACGGTCATTTTTGCAAAATACTTAATTTTGTTGAATAGCTGAGCACTTCGATGTACGCAACTTTTTTGGCCAAATAGTTGGAATTTCTTTACGTTTTTCGCCGAATAAGAACGAGTATGTGTTTATTTGGACGTAAAATAAAGATAGGCGAGGCTGAAAACAAAAACGAAAATACGCGCGAAATGTGCTTACCAGCTGCTCGCTTACGGCTAAGAGAAAAAATGCTATAGTTCGGTCAGTCACTACGCAGTGGTTGGTACATTTAATTTAATGCCGATTGCAGCGCACGTGCATTCCCAAAACAATTTATTTGCAGAGCCATCTCTTATATTCAAATGCTCACTCATGTGCAAGCTAATATCTTTACTACTTTTACTTTTAGACATTTTTTACATCTAGCAAAATAACTTGCAAATTGAGCCGGGCGTCACACAAAGGAACAATGAGGCGATCACTGACCTTGCCTCACACGCGTCTGCCTAACGCAGCTGTTGATGTCAGCCTCCAAAATATTTGTTTGCGTTACCCGACCGGCGGAGGGCTTTACAGGAAAAAAAAAATAGTTTCGTTAGCGTGAGCTCTACGACTAAACACTGCATGCTTAGTGATTTACAATGAAAATTCGTCAGAAATAATATACACGCGCAACATACCAAACCAATTTAGCAAGAGAAAACCGCCTACTTCAGCTTGCGCACAGAAGTTATCCAGGCTTGCCGTCTCTCGTTCTCAATCATTTCACAGACAACAATTCCCTGGAAAACCATTTTTGAATGGGAAAAAGTGTATGAACGCATTTTTTTTTATACACTGGAAGATTTCACTATACCAACCTCCCGTCGACATGCCTGCATGGTTTTGTTTTTTTTTTTGTCTTGCTATTAATGTTTTTGTTATCGCTCGATGCGAGCGATGGAAAAGTTCTGCAAGATTTTGCTACACATCGAAAAGATTCCCCATTACCTCCAAAATTTCCTCAGCAGTAGATTACAAATTTCGAATATTGATTTTTTTTTCCAGCAATGTGGGACATATGTCCAGGAAATCTATAGAGTTACACTGCCTGCTCTTGGCCGTTGATGTTGTGAGAACTATTGTGGCAGCAAACGACACAACAATACGTTTCTCCACTCTCTCAGCGTCGCGGCATTCCAGTCATGACTCACAACGAGCGGCAACCCCTCTTTTGTGCACCCACGAGCAGGAGGGCACGTATGCACAATGAAAGAAAGAGTGTCAGCAGGGCGAGCAGCACAGGTACCAGTCGAGGCGTTGCTGACTCAATGCGCTCCGCCGGCGACGTGCCCCCACAGAATTTCGGAAATGACCAGCAGGCATGAAAAAAGTGCAATATAATCGCTGTTTTACATTCTTTACAAGTCCGGATAGTGAAGCTGGCTGACTGGCTCCAGCATTAGGTGTATTAAAACGAGGACGCAGCTATTATATCGCAGTTTTTCATGCCTCACTCATTGACGTCCCACTCATAGTGAAGTTATTGAAATTTAAACAGCAAGACAAAAAATCGATAATAAATTATTTAGCAGTTCTAGGAACACCACGTGGTACTCCATGTATAATAATGCCTCACGCATCATTACAAAGAAGAAAACACGCACCCAAAAGTTAGGTGCCCATACTCCTTTAAGAGCCCTTACAGTTTGAAGAACCGGTGTCTAATTGACTCACATAATGAAATCAGCCGCATACCTAACACCGCATACATAACATGGTCGGCTGGAATTGCGAAAAACGCATCGTTACTACACAAAGACAATGGTAGTGCTATATACTGCATGTCTCAGGATGAACACTGGTTTGCTTTATGCACATGTATTCCGCTCAGAGAAGCATGGGTGTAAGTAAACAAAAAGACTAAGCATTTCTTGCTGAGTATGTTACAGGACTTTTGTGTTAGGTATTTCCTCAGGGCATTCATTTAATTAGGGACAGCAGAGGAATTTGGACGTGATGTATCGCATTGTGATGATAAACTTCAAGAAGGGTTTAGCGATGTGAAATGCAATAAATTACTTTACAAAATGTAATGCACTTTCTAGTTTTCTTTCTATTGATCCAGAAAAGGGTTTTAGATGGCGGGAATTCACCAATATCAATATAAAAATTTTAAACCGCTCTATGCAATGTGATACAAATCCATACAGAAAAACTTGTAAGCGAAACATCGTGAGAAACTACATAAGCACGCACAGAAAAACGACATCGTACCCACAACGCGCACGCATGCATGAAAAAAAAAACCGCCCTAACACGCTGAACCACACAGATGTATAAAAAACCGTAGTCTGAAACTACAGATGCCCGTTCCAAGAACGCCCCCCAAAACCACTGCCTATTACTCAGCGCATTCCTTCTCTTTACACAAAGAAACAAAGCAACTCCTAGGACTCCTACCAGTGATGGCACATTGAAAACACCCCAGACTATGTAAATCCGCTCCCAGATTGCACTCATGAATTTAGTTCCAAAATATACTCTGTTCCAGTGGACCCTCATGTGCATGCGCAAGCATGCATGATCTCCATGGAAAGAGATGTAATTTTATCTTCGGTATACAAACACAGCAGTAGGTCGAGCCACGCATAATTAGCGAAGTTTGTTTTCGCTTTCGGAGGGAATATTTTGGCGCTCTCCTAGCTGACTGCAAACTGAGCGAGAGAGCGACGTCCACCTTCCCCCCTCCCCCTTCCCTGTTACCCAGATGACGTCACTCGTGCTCGCCAAACTGCAGCGCATGGAGCGTATACTTAACTTGGACACCACAGTCATCGTTCGGCTATTAAAACCCCATTCGAAACACCATGAGAGAAAAAAAATGCTATGTAAATTATTTACTGGTCAGATGTTAACAGCCCATTTTGTTCCGTCTACAGCAAGGCAAGCGAACAGCCCATGTGAACAAAACAAAATATTTTGCCTGTATACTTTCAGCTGTTCTACAGAACTAGTCTGATTCCTGTGTCTGGGTGAAGGATCTACCCAAGTAAATATTTTTTCAGTGGCTCCAAGTGAATACTTCTCTGCAATGTAGAAAAAGAAGGCGATATGCGTGTTCGCGTTTCATTCCGGCTGGATTGTATAGCCGATCCTAGTTATAATGAACCTGACGCTCACGCTCATTCTGTTTGCTTCTTAGTATGATGACTCCCCATATTTCCTCAAAAAAATACTAAATCATAGAAAGATAGCTTTTGTCTCTTGAATTGAAGTCCATTGTGCACGCAACCAGACCATATCACGGTGCTTTCCGAGCTCTCCAGCGCCGTCGTGAGCTGCTTCGATGAGACCCTTGCTTTCGACGAATAAGCGCTAGTCCGCATTGTTCGCGTATGTGGTCTCGGCTTTTGTGGAGAGCGAATACACAAGTTTTGGCGAATGCAAATGGTCATAAGTGAAGTTTTGGAAACTGCAACCCTTAGCGGAGGATTGCTGATATCGCAGGACGAATAGAACGAGCGGGAAGCGCCGGTGTCACCCGGCATGCCGAGCATTGCTTTAGGGAACTGTCAACAGTCGACCACTGGCGCCGCTCGTGGATAACAAATCAGATCATTTTCATTGATGCGATCAATCGTCGAACATGCTTCTGGATAAAGCAGTTCAGCACCGAGTATTTGTGGTATGGAAGAAAGCGGATCTACCACGACCGGGAAGCGCCAGTTCTCCGGCTATCAGGTGTTTCGTCGCAATCATCCGGTCTTCTTGCAGTGATCATGCTGTGTAAACAAGCATAGTTACAATCCGCGCATCAGAAAGAGAATATTCAACATAGCTTGCGTTTTATATGCCATATACAAACGATAACAGGTATGCAGACAACGGTGGTACTGCAGTGCAGTCGACATTTGTGTATTCCCGCTGAAATTTCACGCGCACGCTGTAAATGCTGAATGACGAGTCATTAACTTGAAGTACTAAATTAGCGACAACGCAAGCAGTGTGCTAAACAAAGAGGAGAAGAAACAAGTCAGCAGCAGATGTCGAAATCAAGAGGGCCGAAGCAGTTGCGGGACGCGGCTCTGAGGCAAGATAACGGCCACCGCCAATGACAGGGGCGGTTTCTGTTCGCATTTCACAAGCATTTGAAACCGTCGAATGTCGGCCGGACGCCGAAGAGCCTCTGAGTGCTCAACTTTCCGCTAAGATATCTTTTTGTCATTTTACCGCAAAGCTCTGTCGACTCCAGTGGCGATCGGTTCGACGGGATTTCAAGCAGCCGTGTAGCACGCATTGGGCATGGCAAGGAAAATACTAGCGATAACGTCAAGGGGAGCGATTAGAGTATTACAGAACAAACTGGTGTCATCCATATCTTAGCACTAACAAAATGCGGAAAAAATGAGCTTAGGGTGGCCAAGTAACGAGCCGAACAAAGGTCGGCGTTTAGAGTGGCAGAGTGGACTCCAAGGGCAGCGAGTCACAGTCAAAGCTTATGGAATGTATGATGTGCAGATGTGACAAAAAACAAGGGTAGCCTGACCCTGCCCGACTGAATTCAAGAACAGCTAATCGGTGGTCGATGGTAGGGTTCTTTGTCTTGTAAAATTGATCACGGATGACGATGATGACGATCCCCGTCTTCAACTTTGGAGTGAAAAGCGACCCTCAGATCAGGCAATTCGGTTCTTACAGCCGTTGCAGCCTTCTGCTTCTCCTTAAAGAACTACAACATGTTGTTGTGTGCTGCAATGGAGTACAGCGCACACAAATCCCCCCCCCCCCTAAAAAAAATAAAAATTACGACCCAATCCGTGCAATTATGCATGGAAAACAGTATATACCAGCGATCTAATTGTTCCAATGAAGTATGCTAACTGCTGTTCCCTGGAAGAAGGCATTTGTTGCTGAGTTTTGTGTGTTCATGACGACGAGCACTAGATGAAGCTGAAAAGTGTTTTGTTTCATTCTAGGCAAGAGAAATCGAAGAAACATCACGAGATGCACCTGGTCATCACACCAGGGAAAAGTTTGGCGCCCTTGGTCACTCTAGTCAGGTCGTAATCACGTCGATTTAACCGGACATTGAAGATACCTCAGAACGCCGTCGTTTTTTGAAAAATTCAGGCAAAGATAACGCCCTAACACAATGACTGCCTGTGTTTTCACAAAAACAAGCACTTAAGCCTCAACAAGTAATTAGAATTTTAAGAGGTTTGTTAGGAAATTAACGGCGATAATTCCACCACACTACACGGCCGCTTGGCCGAATAACTTGCATACAGAAACCGCTGTGGTGTACCGCTAATCATTTCTTAATATAAATTGTGAAACCGCACCTTCACAACATCATTTATGTGTACAAAAAACTCATGAAACCTATTTGACCAAAACGGAAATTGCCGTTTGACTAGCTACATATTTGATAGAGAAGGCGCGCCGTTACCTTTGATAACCAGCTGAAACGTTCCCGTAATCCACCCTGTCCTAAAGCAACAAACATGTAAAATGACGTGATTATGTGCCACAACAAGAAGAGAAGACCGCTCACGCATGGGGTGCCGAATCTGCGGAACAAGCAGATGCTAAATCTGCGAGCGAATGCAAACGTCAAGCTGCGCATCGTATCAATCTCTAGGAAAGGCGATTGGGACCTTTGTGATGCATCTGACGTGATGTATGGTCGAATTCATTGCGCAGTGTCCAGCACAAGGAGCAGAGAGCTAGCGATTTTCGAAATTCGCTTTAACAATCACTTCGAATATAACTGGTCTCAATCAAGCCTCTCTTTGGTTTATGTAGATAGGATGAAATATTTATTCGGTTCAGTTTACATAATACGTTCTACAGAGTGATCCGAAAACACGACGCAGCAGGGGTATCGTTAGTTATATTTATTTTGATAAAGATACACGCGATATAAAGCCCCATCTCGATGGACACTTCCAAGGCATACACGCGAAGCGCCTGCGCGCCCAGCACGCGCCGCGACGGGCGTCGAAAAGTGGCATGAACCTACATGCTCCTGTTGCTGGCTCGCTCCCCCTCGGGAGCCGACTGAAAAAAATGTCAAGCCGTGAACAAGAGATGGTCTGGGAGCTGCAAGGATTCCAAGAAAATTCAGGGGAGGCTGAAAGAGCTTCAAGCCATGAAGAAAAAGAGTCCCCGAGAGCCCACGCGGTCCTCCCATTGTTGTAAACCGGACCCCGCTTCTGACGCGCGCGTGAGCGCCCGTGCGCAGGTGCCGATTTCTGACATGCACAGATATGCACAGATATCTGCTAAGGAAGGCATTGGTGGCGCCACCCTTCACTGTCGTCTGTTCCACAGAGCTGGAAGCCGGACTCTGCAGTGTGCTACGCACTTTTCTGCCGGGCGAGCAATTTCCGTTTATACCCGTTGCATCCACTTGTTTTCCCTTTGAAATCATGGTACAGCGCCACACTTGTGCGTTTTGAAGAAGAAGACAGTTTTGACGTCGTTAAAATGACCTGCGCCAAGCATGCATGGGATGATGAGCCATCGGAAGGATCCAGGGTGCAAGTGAGCGGGAAATACCAAGGTTTCTGTGAACCTGCAATAATCAGTATTTCAGGTAAGCGTGAACAACCATTTACTGTTTTTCCCGTATTGCTTTGTTGTTTACCTTTGCCAATGCTGTCAGCAGTTTTTGATGATAGGGCTATAAATTAAGCTATATGGTATCATAATGCATGATTTATTTGTAAGCTGGGCTATGTGCAGTCGGAGAGTAATCTCTCATTTTTCAGTAGCGAAATTTTTACCGCCACCGAGTTGCGTTCCTGCCAGCGGTAGTTCAAGTGCATGACATGAATTGTGTAACGCAAAAAACATAGACTAACCTCACTAAGCACATTGCGGGGCTAGTTAGGGATGTATTTTCTAATTAACGAGACGTAGACAGCAAGCTGTAATGGATTCTCTCATATGCACGTGTCAGGAACTGAACCCTTTTAATTGTCGTAAGTAATAGTGCTAATTCTATTTTAACACGGGATCAGCATTGCTGCGTTCTGCGTATCCAATTAGGTTACAATGGCCCCATTACATTTGCCACAAGGCTTGCGCTCTACAGCTAAGCAGGAGCAGTCGAATGAAGTGCTGGTACGCGTTTTATTTCGGGTGGTTAGTGCGAACGAACGTGTTTCAGAAACAATTGGCGTATACCTGTTTCTGTTCGCGGTTGTGCCAGGAAACTTTAATGGTAAAGCCCGAAAAAGGGGCATCGCGATGATTTGCTCTGTACCAGTTAATATTATTAAATAGATTCATCATGCGTTCCAGAGACCAGAGCAAAAAGAATTATTGAAATCGGGGCATGCAAGCAAAAGTTATTCTACTCTGAAAATTCGAAATGAAAAGCTCAGACGAAAACGCATTTCACTCTCCCATTTCACTCACCCAGTACCGACATTGGGCGCTACCAATCAGAACCGCGCCTAGCGCCCACGTAGCGGAAGCGTGCATGCAGTTGTTGCTTTGTCGGGGCTGTAGACAGCCGCGCATTTTGACGGCGTCTTCCCCCCGTGTACGCGACGCTGTAGTAAGGGCAGGGGTGACTAACGACAAAGGAAGCTCCCCGAATTTTCTTTTTTAGTCGGACTGTAAGGCTGTCAGCGGTAGCCCCCCTCCCTCCCAAACTCGACTCCCGTCTCCTGTCCGGCCTTTCTCTTCACATTTTGGGCAAGGTGTGTCGACTGGCTTTTTTTTTGCTGCCGTCTTGGTATGGTCACGGCCGGTCTCGACGCGCGCGCTTTCTGGTCTGAGCCAACGTTTTTTGAACAGCGCTGGCCGCCATGAAGGTTTGAAGCGGAATCGAAAGTGTCGCCCCTAGCTGTATTCTTGTTAGTTTTCGTTCGCTTTCCCTGCTTCTTTCCAGTTTTTGTGGCATGCGAAAAAGCTTGCAGTACTCAGAGACATAATACTTTGGATCCATTTCGCAAGTATGAAGGAACAATATGCAAACTGGACGCCCAACCAATGAGAAAGGCAGCACCCTATCTAGATGCCACCTCATTTCCGCTGCCGCAAATGGCCGCCGCGTTGCGACACCATCGTCTCGAAACAAGCATTTCTAGCGAAGATTAAAATATCAAATATTATGATTTCGGTGATCTCATTGCGCGTTCGGGACTCACAATGTCCCTTACTCTGCATACAAAGATTAAAGAACCCATGCTTTATGTACGTCGCAGGGCACCTTTAATATCCCACAATGGATTTTACGGTAGGCTGTCTCAGATTCAGTGCATAATTCTGCGCAGATTTATATCATGATCGCTCTAAATTATCTCCCACGCAGCCTACACAACGGCCCTGCCGACCAAGAAGGGGCGGGAGCTCTCCGGAAAGCTGCTGTTGCTGGCCGTGGGCACTAAACTCAGCGAAATAAGGAGCGAGAAAGAAAAGCATCGACGATAAGAAGCATACAGAACTATAGAACCACAAGAGCATTAAATGTACCCCAATAAAATTTCCTGCGCAAGTTCTGTGTGGTATTTGTGTTACTTGTGTTACCTATGCTATATGATTATCAGGAGCTTTAGAGCAGTATAAAACCGAGTGGTTTTTCAATTTAAAGCAGCGCTTAGAGATGTATTGGATGACATTTTTTAACGTTTACAGATTTTTATTTTACAAAGTGCGAGAGATATGTTGGTTTGGTCAGTGAAGGTGGACCGTACAGCAAGACGGGCATTATGTACGTAATAGAGCTCAATAATCTGAAAAATGATTAATTATATTTAACTAATCAGCTTTCATAATTTTGATTTTGGGACGTAAGTCTGTATCGCGAAAATGAAGGCCGTCAGTAAAGAAAGATAACCTTAGCTTTTAAATTTTCGTAATCGTTAATGTGGTTCGAAATACTGAACATACACACTTGCAAGCTCAGTGAATTGCCTTGTCCGCTTCGCATATTCATAAACGCGTCGCTGCGCGTCGTATCATCGCCGAATTCAAAGAAACTTTTTCTACATCATAAAATACAGAAACGGTGTCCGTGTTTGGTGCATAAAAAAAGCGACCGACAGTTTTATGCATTTTCAATGCGGGTAAACCAACTCAGCGAGCTTTGAAATGCGCAAAATCTGGCGCTCGATATTTCAAACTCCTATACCAATTAAAAAAAAAAGTTAGAAACTGGGCTCACCTTTTACGATGACGGCCTTTAATTTCGCAACATAATATCGCCCCTTAGAATCAAAATAAAATGTTCATTAGTTAATGTTAGTTAATTAATTGTCTATTAAATCAGGTTTATCGCTTACATAATGTTAACCCTCCTGCATAACCCCCCTTCACAGCACCAACGTATCTCTCAAAGTTTTAAAATAAAAATCTACGTCAAAAATTTAAGCTGTATTATATATCTGAAGTAGTAGCGGTAAGGACGTACTGCACAGTCGCTCACGTCTGCATGTGGCGAAAACGGCATATGTATGACAGCATTCTGCAATGGTTGTAACTAATTTCATTACATCTTTTGTTTGGCCGCCCTCCATCACTGTTTGGAGACGCCACGCCCCAGGTTCACTCTTTATTGGCTAATGTGATAGTAGCAGCCTGCAACATTGGAGAAGGGGAGCCTAGGTGCTTGCACAGATTGCAGATGAAGCGCGCCGCAAATCGTTAGATTTCTTCAATTTTTTTTGTACCGTCTCCTTCGGTAGATCTCGCCGTATGAGGGCACATATACATAGGCTGTCATTTATTATATATTTCCGTATGAAAGCTTATAAGGTTTTAATAAGGGAGTAATCACTCATTTTCATTCCGCCAAGCAGTCACACGGCTACAAAGGGACCTGACACAGCTTCCACAGAAACTTTTGCTCTTTCTTAAAAAGATTCGTCCTGGTCTGGGGACATGGTGTATGACTGTGCTTGGATGGATGCGAATAAGTAATTAATACCTTAATGGAAGTCTGCTCCGCCTTAGGGGAAATTTCCTCTCAACATTTAACCAAAAGTATATAAGGTTATGTGCAGATCTGTCAGTATATGTTCGTATATAGAACTAGCTCCATATATAAGCTCCAGCCAAATATGGACATTACAGATTTATCTATATTTGGCAAGTATATGGGCCATATATGGCCCATATAAGTATATTCATCCATATATGACTGTTCGCAGATATGGCTATATACGGATTTGGCCGTATCTGGGTATATAAAGACCATATATAGAAATCCCATATATGGGCTCCACCAGATATGGTCATATAAGGATAGGACATATCTGGCTATATAAGGACCATATATACATATATTTCCATATATAAGTTCAATCCATATATGAATATATAGGGAATTTGGCATATCAGGCTATATATGCCAGATATATCCATATATGAGTTCAATCATGATATGGATATATAGGGAATTGGGCATATAAGGCCATATATGCCAGATATATCCTTATATGAGTTCAATCATGATATGATTATATAGGGAATTGGGCATATCAGACCATATATGCCAGATATATTCATATATTGTCATATATGAGTTCAGTCATGATATGGATATATAGGGAATTGGGCATATCAGGACATATACGACCATATGCACATATATTTCCTTATATGAGTTCCATTCACATAATGGTATATAGGGAATTGGGCATATCAGGCTATATACGCCCGTATATTCATATAAGACCTTATATGCCCAATTCCCTATTTGTTCATATCTGGATTTTTTCATATCAAACCAGATATGACATTTCCGTACGGGATGCCAGACAGTTATTGCGTAATTTCCTTTCCTCAAATACAATTTTCTTCATTACGGCCCCTCTTTCTGTTTCTTCTTTCACTCCCACTTCCTCCCTTCGCCGCCGCGGTGGCTCAGTGGTTATGGTGCTCGGCTGCTGACCAGAAAGACACGGGTTCGATACCGGCCGCGGCGGTTGAATTTCTTTGGAGGAGAAATTCCAGAGGCCCGTGTACTGTGCGATGTCAGTGCACGTTAAAGAACCCCAGGTGGTCGAAATTTCTGGAGCCCTCCACTACGGCATCTCTCATAGCCTGAGTCGCTTTGGGACGTTAAACCCCATAAACCAAACCAAACTTCCTCCCTTCCTCTACAAACGGATGACGGGTGTCCACTGCAGCCACGGGCATACGGCAGAGGTACGACCACGCTCGACGAAGCGAAGTGGCTGGCGTAGTGAAGCTATCGTTTCAAAAATGTTATATATTCAAGTGTCGTCGCCATTACAGTAGAGCGGTTGCCTGCTACTGCAACTATCAATCCGTATATGGAGGTTGATAGACCAAAAATCTCTGCCTCTCCCGTAAACGAGAGTAGAGTAAGCATGAAATGTTTACGGGCCTAATGTCATCTCGGTGGACACCCGAACCGCACCGTACAGGAAGGGAGGAACGCCACCACCCGTTCAGCGCGATGCCTTGCCATTTGAACGCAAGGTTTTTTGAGGAAAGGAAATGGCGCAGTAATTCTCTGCCATCTCGGTGGACACCCGAACCGCACCGTAAAGGAAGGGAGGAACGCCACCACCCGTTCGGCGCGATGCCTTGCCCTTTGAACGCAGCCCTTCTCCCCCGGATCACGTATGACAACGAAGTGTAACATGGCATTTATGTGCTTTTTGCACGCGTTATTAGAAATCGGAAATTATAATTCCGTGCATTATCAAACCCACAGCTCAACTGATATCTTGATAAACATTGAGAAGGCACTGGCAGCAGTTATTTTTTGTCTCGTTTGGAGACCAACCGGCGCTTGCATGCCGGTCGCGTAGGAGGGCTTAGAGAGTCTCGTTAAATCTCGTTAAGTCTCGTACGGTGCCCGGATGTTCTCGTTTTAGAGCCCGGATGACTGGAATTCAGTGCCCGGATGAGTGGATTTCAGTGCCCGGATGACTGGAATTCAGTGCCCGGATGACTGGAATTCAGTGCCCGGATGACTGGAATTCAGTGCCCGGATGACGGGAATTCAGTGCCCGGATGACGGGAATTCAGTGCCCGGATGAGTGGATTTCAGTGCCCGGATGAGTGGATTTCAGTGCCGGGATGATGGCTCTAGGTCTCGGCGTGACGTCACCACACTGCCGACAACGGGAGCTAAAAGCATTTCATGCTTAAAAATCCAAGAAAAATGACAAAAACACCTACAGAACTTTCAACACGACCTGCTAGAAATGTGTAAATTAATTCTATCGCATTTTGCCACTCTTCTACGCAGATACTGACAAATTATTTAGTTTTCGTCGTCGCCAGAGCACGGTTTTGTCGTCTCATCGCCGCACACAGAAAGTTATGAATTGTCCGGACCCATCCGGAGAATAGTGCGCGTAAACGAAGGCAAGATAGCCGACCGAGTTTAGACACACCCGCTCTTACCCGGTTCAGACGCACCGACCGGATTTGACACTCTTCAAGATTAAACATTATCCTTTGCCATTAAAGCAGAAGGTTGAACAAGCCAGCCACCTTGAACGTTCATTTATCTGTTCTGCCAATTTCTGTTCTAGTTCAGCCGTTGAGGTGCAGCGCTAATCCAGCTTAACCATTTCACTCAATACCGCGGGCCCGTTGGCCCCAACTGCAGAAAACGCCCTCTTACAATTATCTCTCTCCTGCGCCAGCTGTGGCCCCTTCATATCTGCAAACTTCATAATCTCATTTTCTCAGCTGATTCTTTGCCACCCATTTTTTGCGCTTACAGGCTCTTCGAATAAACTATACTAATCTGACGGCCAATGCCTATCCTTTGCAGTACACGGTGCGCGGAACACACGTTCCCACTTTCGAACTCAGCTAGGTTATCCCTAACTCAGTCTCTCTAATTCAGTCGGCTCTCTTCGTATCTCTTAAAGTACCCCTATTAAGTCCCCCCCCCCCTCCAGTCGGCTGCTTTGGGCTAATTATAGCCTGAAACCTTTTCTTTACCCTCTGAGTTTCGACCTTATACATGAGCCCTCATACGTGGGTACTGAGGGAGCCCTATTAGCATATCCTTTCTGTTCGGAGGGTAAGTCTGAGGTGCTCCTTGTAAAATAAGCGAGTCTGCAAAATGTGGCTACTTAATTACAATTGTTCTGTTTATCTTTTTTTTCAGGAGCCATAAGTCATGTCTTTGCATCGCCTCTTGAGGCATGAAATCGATCGTAGTTTGTCGTCCTCGACTTTTGCTGATGTTGAACAGTGGTTTATTTGCTTCATAATAGTTTCAGGGCTGTCACTTTACTTAGCCTCTTTATTTCACAGTCATGCATTGTTATTCCTGCACTCAATTTCATGCAATGAACCTGTCACCCATTAGATAGATGTTACCTGAAGATTTCCCGTTAATGGGGTGGCTAGTTCTCAGAAATGGTTCGTGTCCCTTAAATGGTTATTAAATAAATGGTACTTAACTGCCCGTAATAAAGAGCCTTCTTCATTTCGGCTCTTGTTTTAGAATGTAGAGGTACTTCGCTTGTATCCAGATCTTAGTGTGAGCTGGGTTTGTCTTGGTACCACTCTCATATCCCGAATTATGTTTGGAACGCTTTGGCGAGTTCACACTACGGAAGTAGGGCATCAGTCCACCCTTAGAACAGAATAAGCTTGAGGCGCTCTCTAGCGACACACTGAACAAGCCCTTTGTTGGAACTGCTGATAAGTGACACGGAAATCTTAATCTTTGGAAGTCTAATGTAAACAGCGGTGCCTAGAAGCTTCAGTATTCAGAAGATCTTACAATAAAATTTTTCAATGCAAGCTATATTAAGAATACTGCGCCAGCTACCCCATCACCAAGCCGTACTTCCGACTCAGTGTATAGCAGTGAAGAAGCTAGGAGATCCACAACAATTATAATTAAAGCGATAATTTCAGACGAAGCTCTTAAATGCACATCGTCCACATTCATTCAGCAGATACAAAGCGGTCTACTAGAGATACCTGCCTTCTCGAGATGGTTCACGTCTGGAATCTTGACAGTTTTGCAAGAGCCTGAAAGTAGCAGACCACGCAGTATTAAAATTATTAAGAGGCACTCTCCCAGCGGTGGCCTTCCCAATCCGCTAAAAGGCATGACAAAAAATCGAACTCTTCATCACGCCGAAACACTTTTGCTGTGTACGCATATATAAAGACTACAAAATTGTCCATAATTCGAACTCATGAATTTGGGCGGATTTTCACCCGGCGCAGGGCAGTAAACATAACATGGCCTCTTTGATAGACAAGGTAAACCGCGCACCCTTTTCTTCTTTGTATCGATAACTAAGCTCGCTGCATGAGTTTGCGTCAAAAAGAACATAGGCCCAGTCTTTCGAAGACATGCCGTTGCTACGCGATGTCAGTAAAGTCTCTGTACAAGGAAGTAGCCTTTGCTAGCTGTTCTAAGGTGGTTACGTTTGAAAGGTAAAAACATATAGGCTATCTTTTTTTATTCAATTGGATTTTATATGCAGAACTGACGAGGCCTTAGCCCCCTCACACAAGTTACAGCATCCAGCAGCAGAAATACGTTTTCTGAATTCAAAAATGTTCGCGGTTGCAATCAGACAGCAGACTTCAGAAAATAGACTGCGCTACATCAATACACACCACGTTATCACGGCACTCTAGCTCACTTCTTTTTAATCTGTTTTAGATGCGCACTCTTGCATAATAAAAGTAACTTTAAGAACTCTGTGCAGCTATTACTCTACACGCATTATTGTGTGCAACTAGATCTTGAAGCTGCCGCTTTACCTGCTCATTCGAGTGCCGAATAAAATTGGTTTGGTAGCATGTATTGTTTTTAGGGAACAATGATAGGGTTAAATCACAAACTTGGCAGCCAATAATGTCGCTCCCTTTCCTTGTTCCCGATGCTGTCGCCCAAAATATGGACTTAAATAAAACACCCGTTTCATACATTCAGCTTCACGCCTGAATGAATAAAGTGCAGTTCTTACCAGTAGTGCTGGTAGTCGCTGATAGTGCACTCGGAAGTGACGAGCATAGGCAAAGGCAGACGACAGCCAGAGCACGAATCATGTTCTCAGAAAAGAAAGGCCGGGTTCAGAACCTAAAGAAGCTGCCTTCAGATGTCCTTGCGACTGGGGCAGCACTAATCTTCCCCTTATATTTATTCACCGGGTTTGCGTTATCCTCAAGCCAGCACAGTTACAGGAACTCGATCATTTACATTCCGCCCTAAGGCATAAAACATGTGGCTTCCCCAAGTTGACATGGTTGAATTTCATTGCTTCCTGTCCTGAGGTAGCTTGTTTTTAGTTCTTTTCTTTTCAGCTGTGATCTCTTTGTGAACAGTCCATTTACACTGAATATTTTTTTGTGTCTAACACTCGCGCGCGCAAATGTTGAAGTTTAAAGACTCCTGCATAACTCACGCAGAAGGGTTCACATTTCAAAACCGTCGCCTGCCTCCTTCTCCAGCAGCAAATCGTCGCATAAATGTCATACATAGACGAAAAAAAATCATTTCTTCTGTACCCTTCCGATTGACAGCGAGTGTATCCATATGCTCAAAAGTTTTATTTTGGTCGGACAGCACCAATAGATGACACTTTTCTGGAGATTTACGGGTGCCTTTGTTCCTCGCAAAAGAAGACGCCACTGCCCCCACGTGCCTGATACGCGAACTCTGTTCTCAATACAACCTATCGTTGACGTAGTTAGCAGCATCAGATCATTATGCAGCCCAGCCATCAATACATTTGGCCATGACCATATGGGGAAAAGTCGTCCTCTAATCACCTCACAATATCCTCTTTTCTGCTTCCCGCAGAACCAGTATTTCACTAAACATTACACGTTTGGCACTCTCTGTCTTGGCCAATCATGATTGCATTCTTTTATTTATTTATTTATTTATTTATTTATTTATTTATTTATTTATTTATTTATTTATTTATTTATTTAACAATGACTAAGGCAGCACCACTGCCCAAGCAGGAGAGATCATATCCAAAATCGCCTCTTTGCAGAGCGCTCAAATGTGACAATACCTGCGCATTCAACAGCAGGCAACAGCAGACTTCTGATATTCACATTAATAGCCTAATAAAACACCGTTCGAAAGTACTGCGCGTTAAATTATTTTCTCTGCAGATTTCTCCTTAATCTAAGCGAAAATACCTTGAGCTTATGCTCCCTCACTAATAGGCAAGGCTTTTTTCGTTGCCGCAATATTTCTGCCAATAGCAGAAATATTGCTCCTCCTGTAGCACGCTGTACTTTCTGAGGTTGAGTTTCAGCCTTTCGTTAAGACTCCGTTTTCCTGCCCCGAAAGATAAACACTGATTATCAAAAGAAGAATGTCCACTTAAAAACATTCACGTATATTGTCATAAAGGGAAGGAGCGTTCGAAGGTTTGCTTTATGGGGTCCACGGTTCTCCTATTGCTCGGCGAATATGACCATGCGGCCTGAGCACACGTCACAATCGTCATTTGGGTGCTAGTGGGTTCCTCGGATTGCAACATCCCCGCGCATATCCCGCGAGTTCTTCGCCGGCAGAGCGGTGAGCATGCACGCGATCTTGCAGCTGTCCGCACTGTGCGGAAAAGTCTTCGGACATCTACCACATGGTGTGGGACTCGCCCTCCAACCCTGCTACACCCCCTCACCCCAACCCAACCCGGGAGGACTGGGAGGAGACCCTGCTCGACTGCTCTGACCTGCAGCCCCAAAAGGCCCTGGCCGACACCACGGGGGTCCCGTATTAGGGACCCCACCTACTGTTTGTGAGGGCCGGCCCCTCAAGAGTTGGTCCAATCACACCTCCCTGTACCGATAAAAGTCTTTCATCATGATCATCATCTCGCCAGCGACTAGATAACGCCGAACGACCACTGCAGGAGAGCTGCCCGCGCAACTTGCAGTCCCATCGGCGCGGACCCCACACCGGCGAAACGCTCACCGCTGACGAATAGTGTTCTCGCAGGCGCTTAGGTGTGCAGAGCCTTCGGCTTCCACCTGTTACTAAGCCTAATTACGATAGCGGCCACCCTCATCCCTGCCTTTCCCTCTCTCTGTATCTATCTATCTCTCGTTAGTGCCATATAACTCCTGAATATTGTGAGCTATATACTAATGAATGAGAAATACCACACCTAGTATCGCTAATCCACGACAGAACAGTACGTGCCACCCTTCAGTACCGCGTAAGCCTCATCTGTCCACCTAACGCCACAAAGCCCGGAGGCATCCCATATGATGCCAGCTAGTTCCTCGAAGAGCACTGCTAGGCTAGCCTCACTGGATGAGGTTCTAGCGTTAAACGTTGCAATGTTCAGTTTGTAATGGTGGCCTGTCCGGAAGCACAGATTCTTGGCAAGCTCCGCTGCATCACAGGTCTGACCGCCGCCTTAGTCATTTGCTCCGTAGGCGCAGGGTACTGACGGCCGAGGTTAACTGATGGTCAAATGTTAGGGGAATCCCCCAAGGTGGAGTAGATTTGTAATAAGGGAGTAATTACTCATTGGCATCCACCCAAGCGCAGCCATACGGCTACAAAGGAAAGCTACACAGCTTTCTCAGAAACTTCGTAGTTAAAAATTCGTCCAGGTCCGGGGTGTAAACCCGGGACCACCGCTTCGCCGGAGCAGTCGCTCTACCAACTGAGCTAACCGGGAAGGCAAGCTCATGGTAGGGCGAGAGCGAATTGATCAATAACTCGAAGTGGGAAGAGTGTTGGTCAAATGTTTAGGGGAATCCCCCAAGCCGTATGACTGCGCTTGCGTGGATGCCAATGAGTAATTACTCCCTTATTACAAATTTACTCCACCTTGGGGGATTTCCCTAAACATTTGACCAACACTGTTCCCACTTCGAGTTATTGATCAATTCGCTGTCGCCCTACCATGAGCTTGCCGTCCCGGTTAGCTCAGTTGGTAGAGCGACTGCTCCGGTGAAGCCGTGGTCCCGGGTTCGAACCCCGGACCAGGACGAATTTTTAACTACGAAGTTTCTGAGAAAGCTGTGTAGCTTTCCTTTGTAGCCGTATGGCTGCGCTTGGCTGATGCCAATGAGTAATTACTCCCTTATTAGGATTAACTGATTTGTTCACAAAAGGTTGAGACCAAGTACTGCACCAGGGTGGCCAAATCATACTATCGTGAGGGAATGTGTTGTCGGCTCTGGTAACCGAGATCGGACCGGACCTCAGGCGTTCAATTCCACCTACACGCGCAGTTTATTTTTTTTTCAAATTAGGTGGAGAATTGCTCGGCTCCGTGTTTGGAGCCCCGGTCATCCTGCATACGAGGCGTATGGTTTACATCTACACCACTGCCGCATTCATTTGGTTAAATTGTGTTGTGGCATGTAATGTTATATCATATATGGGGAACGATAGTACTTAAAATATTTGAAAATAACTGCATATATTGTTAATGACAGCAAGCAGGAGGACAAGACGTGATTACAGATGGAGATGATATAATTTTAATGACAGCGTAGAAGCGTAGATGCCGCGCGACGTCATTAATATATATCAAAAACAAGAAAGTGGCAAAAACTAAACCTTGAAGGACGCCTGATTTTACAGGAAGAATATTGGTTTTAGAAGACTGGTTGTTTACGATCACTCATTGAGAGCGATTTGTTAAGAAGGTTTGTATCCACATTAGAACGTTAGGATGTAGGTTTAACCATGAGAGTTTTGTTATTATTCGTTGATGTAGTATTAAGCATGAAATGCTTTTAGCCCCCGTTGTCGGCAGTGTGGTGACGTCACGCCGAGACCGAGAGCCATCATCCGGGCACTGAATTCCAGTCATCCGGACTCTGAAACGAGAACATCCGGGCACCGTACAAGACTTAACGAGATTTAACGAGACTCTCTAAGCCCTCCTATGCGACCGGCATGCAAGCGCCGTTTGGTCTCCAAAGGAGTCACAAAAAATAACTGCTGCCAGTGCCTTCTCAATGTTTATCAGATATCAGTCGCTGTGCGTTTGATAATGCACGGAATTATAATTTCCGATTTCTAATAACGCGTGCAAAAAGCACATAAATGCCACGATACACTTCGTTGTCATACGTGATCTCTTAGGGGCTTCGCGCATCGAAGAAAAGCCGCGCAGGCGCACAGGGGCCCGGGGGAGAAGCGCTGCGTTCAAAGGGCAAGGCATCGCGCTGAACGGGTGGTGGCGTTCCTCCCTTCCATTACGGTGTGGTTCGGGTGTCCACCGAGATGGCAGAGAATTACTGCGCCATTTCCTTTCCTCAAAAAACCTTGCGTTCAAATGGCAAGGCACCGGGAAGCGAACGGACGTTTCGCTCGCAGCTTCGCTCTTCGTCGACGGGCGCCTCTTGGTCGGAACTTACTCCCGCCGAGCCCGTCCCGCTCGACCTCGGAGTTTATCCGTTTGCCCTACCGTGGGCGAACGTTCGCTCGTAGCCGTGCTGATCGCTACCTGGCACATGCGCATCTGCATCTACATGGTCATCCTGAACGAAGCACGGATCCTGGCACCACAGCAGCGCCCTTCTACGGCAGGCCTGATGATATAAGCCGTCGCGGGAATCACCGAGCCATCATTGCTGCACAGGCGATTCTAGGCTGCAGGAAACGCTACCCGTGCAGCAGCTAAGCAAGCCCCTTGTTTTCTGCAGGTACAGTGTGACTGTCATATCTTTTTCGCGAAAAACAGCCCTCGAATCGTTTGTGCACAATGACTGTTGCGTCTCTTGCAAAAGAACTTGAAGAATTCAAGCAAATGTTTGAAAAAAGAATGAAAGAAATGCTTCAAGCCATCAACGATTCAAAAACAGAACTAGCTCAGCGTTCGAAAAGCGAATTTGACGCATTAAAGGCTGAGATTGAAAGTTTCAGGTCAAGCATGACTTTTATGAATCAAACATTTGAAGAACTAAAAACCGCGCGAGCTGACATCGACGCCCAGTGCAAACCGCTTGCTGATAGCAACAAGCAGCTTGCTGATAGCAACAAGCAGCTCGCTCACCGTGTGGCTGAGCTAGAGCAGTATTCCCGTCTTAACAATCTTGAGATAAAAGGCATCCCACTGACACAAGGTGAGGACTGCATCCAGATAATGCAGAAAGTGGGCGACGAGATCAGCTGTGCTGTTGGGACTGAGGATTTTGAAGTTGTGCATCGGGTTCCTACACGTTCTGACGAGAAGAATCTGATAGCACGTTTTCGTTCCCGCGAAAAGCGAAATGAGTTCTTCGCTAAGGCTCGGAAGACGCGGCTGACAACGAAAAGTCTTGGTTACTCGGCCCTGCATGAAAATGTTGTGTATGTAAATGAACACCTCACACCATCTAACAAAAGGCTGTTTGGAGCGGCGCTGAAACTAAAGAAAGAAAAAAAAGGATGTTCCTTTGGACAAACAATTGTGTCATCAGAGCCCGTCAGTCAACAGAGAGCATTGTGTTCAGGATAACATCCGAGAAGGATTTGCAGGTTTTTTCTGAAACTTCAACCGCTTCAGCCGTCTAGTGAATGCATTATTTTTCAACTTCAGATTTGACAAATAAACTAGGCGGAAACAATCTTACTTCGGCTGTACATTTTAATGTCCGGAGCCTAAGGAAACATTTCGATGAGGTTGCTACCTTCCTACAGTTAACAAACCATCACTTTTCAATCATCTGTTTTTCGGAAACTTGGCTTCACCCAGAAGACGAAAAACTGTTCTGCTTACAAGGTTACAATGCTGAATTTCTCCATCGCAGTAGCAGTCCCCACGGGGGCGTTGCCATGTACGTTTCATCCTCCCTCTCATACAATAGGCGGGATGATTTAAGCATTAACGTGAATAAGTGTGAGTCCTTGTGGCTGGAAATTGAAAATTTTTTGCCTCAGTACAACAAAAAGAAAATAATCGTGGGCACTGTCTATCGCTCCCCTTCCTGTTCAACTGTTGACTTTTGCGACTCTTTCTCCGCTACGCTTGAAAAAATATATATCGAAAACAAGAACGCGCTAATATTGGGTGACTTCAATATTAATTTACTTGATGGTACATGCCCAGGTTATGAAGAGTTCATTAACTGCTTTAGTGGATTTGGCTTTGAGTCTCTTGTAAACATACCGACCCGATGCGTGCCGCATAATCCATATACTTTGTTGGACACTATTCTATCTAATGTTGAGCTTTCGCCGAATGTTGGAGTCGCAGAGGTCAACATCACTGACCACTATCCGGTGTTTTTTTACTTTAGCTCCCATCATGACTACAAAACCAATTATGTTCAGACGAAACTAGATATGCAGGCTTACAGTGATGAATTAACACGGGCAGATTTCTCAGCAATTTTTTCAAGCTCAGACGCTGAACAGGCCATTGATATGTTCTCAAGTCTCATAACAGCTGCAGTTACATCCTGTACAAGACATATAACGACCAAAAGGTATCGCGCACCTCGCTGTCCCTGGGTTTCCCCACATATACTGGAATCATTGAGGAAAAAAGAGAACTTATATAGAAAAACAAAACGACAACCATTTAATACGCGTCTTTTACATCGCTACAAGATTCTATCTGAACAAATAAACCAGTCTCTTAAAAATGCAAAAAAAAAGTTTTTTGAAGCGAAGCTTATCGAAAGCAGTAGTAATGCGAAAAGAAAGTGGGAACTGATTAATCAATTCATAAACACGAGACCTAGTCAACAATCTATTAAGACTATCGAGAAAGATGATTCAGCTCTGCGCGACCCCTTACCAATAGCCAATGCGTTTTGTGAATATTTTTCATCCTCTGAAACAGTTCAAAGCGTTGAAGTTCCTGTTCTATCACGTCAGCCGCAGTCCTTTCTAAGAGCATGCACGCCTCAGGAAGTTTTAGGTGTAATAAGCAACCTAAATAACGCAGGTGCTGGATTAGACAATATACATTCTTCCCATATTAAAAGTGTCAAGCACCTAATTTGCGAGCCTCTCTGTCACGTTATCAATGTCATCTTTGAAACAGGAGTTTTCCCTACTCAATTAAAACGGGCTAAGATAGTTCCAATATTTAAGAAAGGCGACCGATCATATATGCAGAATTACCGCCCTATTTCTATACTTCCCTTCCTAAGCAAGGTTGTAGAAAAGCTACTAGAAATACAAATACATTCCTATTACGCCAAATTTAATATCTTGTCTCTTTTTCAATTCGGTTTTAGACGTGGTCATTCAACGGAAAGTGCCGTATTATATTTTTCTGACTGGATCAAAACACAAATTGACAGCGGTATGATAGCCGGCGCTGTCTTCATAGACTATACCAAAGCCTTCGATAATATTAATCACTGCATTCTTTTTTCTAAACTCGAAAGCTATGGTATTACAGGCCCGGCGTTGACCCTGATCAAAAGTTATTTATCCGACAGGTACCAGAGCGTGTGCATTGAAGGTATATTGTCATCTCCTAGACTAATTAATAAAGGAGTGCCCCAAGGTTCAATTCTAGGTCCCCTCCTTTTTCTAACCTATATTAATGACCTTCAGACTTACTTAAATACAACCCAATGTCTCTTGTACGCTGACGACACAACCATCTTGGCAACTGGTAACACGTCTTCTGAATTAACTACAAATCCTGACTCGTTGCTGCTATCTTTAGAGAACTGGAGTCACGCTAACTGTATTAAAATTAATCCGTCTAAAACCAGTTTTGTGGTATTTCACGCCCCTTAAAGAAAAATTACTTCACAATTATCAATAACTATCAACAATGTTTCAATACCGCAAACAAATTCTGCTACATTTCTAGGTGTGATAGTTGACTCGAACCTGAAGTTTAATCATCATGTTGCCTCCGTTGTTAATAAAATTCGTTTCGGAATAAGGGCTCTCATCAGAACAAGGCCGTTCTTTAGCTTAGATACGTTGCTTTCAATCTATTACGCATTCATACACTCCCATATTAATTACTGTATCACTTCATGGGGTAGCACATACAGAATTCATCTTTCTATACTCATTTCTATGCAAAAACAAGCACTTAGAATCATCACTTTCTCTTCTTTGTCCCAGCCGTCTGCACCTTTGTTCCATTCACTACATGTCCTGCCCCTTGAACATCTTCACAAATTTCAGGTCCTGGTTTTTCTTTTCAAAGTCATCAATAAGTACATATGTGTTAATTTTGTCCCTGAAAATATAATTACAAATAATAACATCACGCGTTTTGCTTTGTCGAACAATTTATTGTTGCCAAAAGTACGGACTAATTATGGAAAGCAAACTACATCGTTCTTTGCCCTCTCCACTTGGAATAATTTGCTTCCTTCACTGAAAACCCCAATGTCATTGTACAAATTCAAAAAAATGTTAAAAAACCACTTGTTTGAATCCTTAGATGCTTAATAACGTTTTTGTGTTTGCAATCACTATGTAACATTCATTTGCTGTACACTTCTTTCTTTTTTGTCGCTTTATTTGCCTTCCTTTTTTTTTTACCTCGAATTGTTGTGCATGCGCCGGTTTATGTATTCTGTTCATGTAGCCATAGGAGGCCCTATTTGCAGTCTCGACTTTTGGGCCTCCTGATGTATATACGCCATAAACCATGTACTGTAAATATGAAATAAACTTGATTTGATTGATTGAAAAAAAAAAATCGCGCTGAACGGGTGGTGGCGTTCCTCCCTTCCTGTACGGTGCGGTTCGGGTGTCCACCGAGATGACATTAGGCTCGTGAACATTTCATGCTTACTCTACTCTCGGTTACGGGAGAGGCAGAGATTTTGTACTGTGTACTGTGTACTGTGTACTGTGTACTGTGTACCACATACCATGTTCGGCTTCAGAGCAAAGCTCTCGACGCAGGACGTTCTCCTCCAAATACGAGGAGATGTGCTGAGAAACGTACCTCGGACGGGAGAAAATGTCATAATGGCCCTGGACATCAAGGGGGCATTCGATAACGTCAGCCACGAAGCGATCCTTACGGGCCTAGACAAGCTGGATTGCGGACGCAGAATCCACGGCTTCGTCAAAGCCTTCCTGTCCGACAGAACTGCCACCATCGGCATAGGAGATCTTCGATCGGACAAAATTCGCACTCCAAACAAGGGAACACCCCAAGGGTCAGTTATCTCCCCCTACTCTTCAACATAGCTATGATAGGCCTAGCTCGAAAACTAGAGAACATCGAAGGCATCAGGCATGCAATGTATGCTGACGATATAACAGTCTGGACAAACACGGGCTGTCTCGGCGAGAAGGAAGAAAGGCTACAGCAAGCGGCCTCTTGTGTAGAGCAATACGTCGCAGAAAGAGGACTCGCACGCTCGACCGAGAAATCGGAACTGCTGAGAATCTGGAGAGGCAAGCAAAACCGGACCGTCCCAACCAACGAGGACCTAAAACTCAACGTCTACCTAGACGGGACACCCATACCCGAAAAGAAAACAATAAGAATTTTAGGCATGTGGGTTCAATCCAACCAGCGCAGTACTCACACTTTTACCCTGCTCAAAGCAACAACACTACAAGTCTCACGCATGATCACCCGCATCATCAACAGGCGGCATGGCATGCGTGAAGAGGACACACTCAAACTATTCAGAAGCCTTGTAGTTAGTAGAATCACGTACAGCCTACCCTACCAGTGCCTCAACAAAAACGAAATACAACAAGCGGATGCCCTGCTACGCAAAGCGTATAAGACAGCGCTCCGACTTCCGCGCAACACGTCAACAGAAAAAATCATGGCCCTGGGATTACATAACACCTTTGAGGAGCTACGAGAGGCGCAGCTTGAGTCGCAAAAACTCAGGCTGTTGCAGACAACGACTGGAAGAGCGCTCCTGCAGAGGCTTGGACACCGCGAGCAGATGCGAGAAATGACGAGGACGGCAACGATCCCCGACGAGCTTCGCAAGACCCTCAAGGTAGCGCCAATACCAAAAAACATGGATCCCAACCTCCATCAAGGCAGAAGAGAAGCGAGGGCCGAATTCATCGAAAAACCATACGCTCCTCAACCCACGACCGTGTATGCAGACGCCTCTTGGAGAGGAGGAGACACCAAAATCGCTGTGGCGGCGGTGGTCGATTCGTCTTTACGCTAAATGACCGGCGCGTCTCTCCGAGGCTGCACAGCTGCAGAGTCCGAGGAAGTAGCCGTTGCTCTAGCGGTGGCGGAGGGCTATAGAACCGGGCGGTCGCTAACAATACTCACCGACTCTCAAACAGCCTGCCGAAATTACATGAATGGCAGGATAGGTAGTCACGCGCTCCGTATACTCCTCGCAGCGAGCGACAGAATTAAAAACCAGGAAGAACAAGGCGACAAGATCCCACACAAAATTGGGTGGGTACCGGGGCACACGGGGGTGGCAGGGAACCAAGAGGCCGACAGGGTAGCTCGAGGATACATTACTTTCCGAGCATCCGACGAGCCCGCGGAACTCGCGTCAGCACCCAGGGATTACTCGGCCATACTACAAAACTACAGAGGCAGAAGATTGCGATATCCCCCACCGCACAAATCTCTCAGCAGAGAGGAAGCTGTCACTTGGAGACAATTACAAACAGGCTCTTTCCCAAACCTACATATACTAAACAAAATGCACCCTACGATATACGCGGACAAATGTCTCTGGTGCGACGGAAAACCTACTCTCTATCACATCACATGGGCCTGCCAAAACATAGACGTGGTCCCCAAAATACAAAACCCGAGTGCGGAGCAGTGGGAGAGACTGCTGTCCAGCGACCGCTGTGAAGACCAAGAAGGTCTGGTACAGCGAGCTCAACGGGCGGCAGTGGCCAGCGGAGCCCTGGACTGAGGGCAACCGACCACTGATTAGAGGCGGACAACTTCGACAGAGAAGACTCCTGGGGGTAGAATCAAGGAGGAAACGTCTCTGAAGATGCCCCCAAACCGCAGCAAAAAGGACTAGAGTAAAATAAAGTTTTTCCTTGCTTCCTTCCTTGAAATGTCTAAGCGTAATCCAGAAATATAGCCACAATCTAAAGATTAGCAGATAAGTTCGCATGTAAATCCTTGAGGAACATGGCTACCTTCATTTCACAATTGTTCGGTTTTCGAAAACTCTGCTTTCATAAATGGCAAAATTTGTTAGCATCTAAGAAGTCCATATTTCAAGGGTATATGAACTGTTCTATGATTCTGCAAGAAATGCTACTTAGAAATATGCAACGGTAGTTGAGAACAAATTTGTCACCTGATTTGTAGATTGCGAGCGCCTTCTCAACTTTAAAGTTGTGATAACGTGATAACATGCCGATATGGCCATTCTGTGTAGCGTGTTGCTGCCACGTGCCCAAAGATCACCGGGTGTGTTATCCTTTGTGATCATGTGACGTTCGACACCCTTTCCCACTCGACTATATATGTAACCTGTTCTTGTCCGCTGTTTTTCAATAAACATTTGCCTCCTGCTGTGGTGCGTGCTATGCGAACATTACAAAAGTCTTTCGGAATGACACCTGTAGAAAGTGAATGCGAGAAGAAATATTTCAAATACGCATCACTGTCTCCTTTTTTTATTTTTGAGTAGCTTGTAATTGATCTCGTCGATGCCGGCTGACGTGGAAATATGTTTTTTTTTCAATTGAAGATGAGATGCAATTTGATGAAAAGGTTACTGCGTCTCTGGGTGATGTTATATTAGTAAGGGGCGTCCATGAAGATTAGTCGCGCTCTTTTGCGAATACCGATGAAAATTCGGCATTTAAGAATTTAGTGCCGTCTGTGTCGGATACTACTACACCGGATATATAAGTGAGAGCGATAGAGCTAATTGGTGAACGGTTAATTACCCGCCAAAATTTCTTCGGCTATCGCAAGGTACGTGCAGCAGGTTGCTGTTGAAAAGAATGGCTGTTTTCCGTGACACATGGCAGCCAACTCAGCTTTTACAGATGAGTTGTATTCTTTGTACGTTTCGAAGCTCCCTTTCTGCTGAGAAAAGAGAAAATACCGCTTCAAATTGTTTACGAGTTTTCCGGTCTCTTAGCTAATTGTTCTAAACGAAGGTTGGAATGATTTTTACGAAATGTTATGCTGACGAGAAATTTCAGTGGTTATTTTGGTCGTTTACTTTTGAGCGGCAGCCAATTTTCGTTAATACTAGATCTCTGGTTATGTCATACCCAACAATTCTAGACAAAAGTAGTTCTGAGCCCAAAACCATTTATGAATGCATTTTTATAATATATAATGCGATTTCAATATAACAATCAATATATCCACAGATCACCTACGGCAGTCTTGAATGTTTGCTAATAAGTTTTTGCTATCGTCAAAAGCGTTGTTCATTGGTTTTCTATGGCAGCCTTAGCTGTTCGGTGCAATCGATTGAAGTACTTTCGAAGAACGTTTTTGTTACATACCAGACGAATGGACCATTACCTTCAATATTTCCATAACAGTGTGCTGCAATTTTCAGATTCTCAAAATTTCTGTTCCAGAATGTAGGACATGCTGGCTTCGAAGAGCAAGGAAAAGTTTCTCCATTCATATTTAATCGCATTGTACTTACCTTTCTCATATAAAGCCATAGTGTTTTTCCGTGTTTCATGGCGTTCAGCAGAAACAAAATCCGCTTGAATAACTTTGTGGTCGTTAATCGGCTATAGGTATATAACGGATGATAAAGGTTTGGTTTGGTTTGGTTTGTGGGGTTTAACGTCCCAAAGCGACTAAGGCTATGAGAGACGCCGTAGTGGAGGGCTCCGGAAATTTCTACCACCTGGGGTTCTTTAACGTGCACCGACATCGCACAGTACACGGGCCTCTAGAATTTCTCCTCCAAAGAAATTCAACGCATGATAAACTCTAAGGATGATTTATGAGTATGAAATCTAAAATGTTGCTGAAGTCGCCTGCGGAGTGTATTGTGCTGCTAAACACGATCAAACTCTGAAGCTGAAAGTCAAGTAATTTGTTAGATAGTGACAGCGCAGCATTCAGTGCAAGAGGCCCTGATCATGGGAAAGTTAGAAAGGAAGAAGGCAAAGGTAGAGACAGATTGACAGTATCATGGGGACAACCATTATTGTCACATAGTGCTGACTGATGTCCGGAGAGCAAAAGACAGCGAATATGTCTTCTAAACAAAACAAAACAAAACTCTTTATTTGGTCTGACTTGCCCGCGTAAAGAACGGAAGGAGTTGGCGGCGGCGTAGCAAGAAGCGTGCTCGGCGGTCGTCGAAACGAAAGCCCGCCGCTCTCGGCCTAGCTCAAACTGAAGTTGATGGCGAACTTTCGAGATAAAGCTTGGAAAATTACTAGAACATTTTGGAACAACGTAGACCCGGCTCCGTCGTGATGCGATCAGCCGAGATAAATCTTATCGCGTCTTGCATCACTAACAAAACAATAAAGAGGCGTGCCAGCAGCTTCGAAGAACTAACAAACAAACTACACATATTCGCGGCAATACAATCTTGCGCAAGGTAAGAGTGACATGTTAAGATAGAGTAGCTACACGTGCCGCAGTACTTCGGTTCGCAATGAGTCAGACACGTCTGCGCAACAATTGAAAAAAATAATTTGCAACCACAGGTTGTGCACGTGGCGTGCATCCGGTTGGCAGCCTGTGCCAGCTGCGTCCGGAGTTGCCCAGAGGGGACCATGAAGCCTGAGTCGAGCTGCGAACAAGCACACAAAGCGGGCTTGTTAGCATGCATTTCGCGCACTCCCGCGGGCCGATCGTTAAGCTCTGCCATTTTCTGTTGGTCTTCATGGCGTGAGGGTGATTTCAAAAATAGCAAAACTTCGTAATTGTAAATACAACCCCATTTGGGGTGTTTGCGCGCTGGGTAATGAACCGCTCCTAAAATCGCGGCCAGGGAGGACTCGGTACAGGTTGGGACATCGAATAGTTGCAGTGTGATGAATTTCGTACGTTATTAAATATGTATTGAGCATATCTGCGTAGGTTTTGCCTTAATATCTTTAAAGTTACGTTTCTATTTCTTTTTCTTAACAGTTTAATGGATAATGGTAAAACCGGCTCCCGGAAATAACATATACAAGCAGCGGTCACTTAATGCACACGGCTGCTGTTTCAATAGTTGCATGCAATAAACTCATACAGTTTATCATACAAATATCATAGATTTATCATACAAATCATAAAATATTATCATTCAAACCACAAACATTTCTGTAAAATCATACAGTCATCATAGAGATGTCATAGAATATGATACGAATTGTATGATATATCATACAGATTGTATGATATTCCATGATGAATGATTTATGAGGTTATTGCGTCATAGAACTTTCTTTCAGAAGGGATATACAACAGAACGGAAGAACATAGTAGTTTTCAAGAAGAAAAATTACCTGAACGGCTTCTACACGAACAATTACATGAAAGAAAATTTAATGAAAGCCGCTTGACAGAAATGACAAACACCATAAGCGCAGAAAAATTCAGCCTGGGGTTGGGAAAAGGACAGCGGAAGAGGTAACAACGGTGGTCCTGTCCTCTGTTTTTCTTCGCCCTCAATTGTTCCAGCTTCAATATTCCTACATTTCAGCGTAATACGAACCAAATAGCCTCCCTAAATACTCTCAGCATAAGGTCAATTTTAGGTAAAGAATTCCGCGCAGTGATCACCAACCTAAACCTCTTTAAGTTACTGTCGCCATATTCGGGGCCCACCCGTTCTTTATGCTTGTGTCAATAAAGATTCTGCACACTCAAGGAAAATCGCAGCTAAAGTACGGCAACAATGAGTTTTGGCCCCTACGCTCTCCTTAATGTATGTCGCCAATGAAGCAAACACTTTAAAAAATTGTATAGCAATATTTTCTCGCCATGTAAATAATCTCTTAATTCAAAGAGTGAATTCTCATGCCGACTAATGATCTATGCCGACTAATGATCTGTGAGTGAGTGTAAAGCTTGGCTCAGGAGTGAAATCGCAGTAAAGTTGTCACATTCATATCAACTATGTAAAGGCACCAGCATTGTCGAGATGCGCTGGCTTCTAGTTTCCATCTTCAAATGGATATATCTGGAAATAAATCTAGCGAACTGAGTTAACCTGTTTCACATTATCCTTGCTTATCAGCGTGCAGTTCCAACTAAGAAAACTCAGCCATCAGATAAGCAGTCTAAAAGTCTAGGAAGTTTTTTCAATTACTTGACCATTCTTACAAAACAATGAGCCTGTATTTTTCTGTCCGCATGAGCTATGGAGAGAAAAATGATAGGAGATTGGGAACGGGCGGAATGCGTGAGGGAACAAACGCGGGTCTATGACATCCTAGTCGAAATCAAGAGGTGGAAATGGGCTTGAGCAGGGCATGTAATGCGAAGGCAAGAGAACCGCTGGTCCTTAATAAGGGTAACGAAGTGGATTCCAAGAGAAGGTAGGCCTAGCAGGGGGCAGTAGAAGGTTAGGTGGGCGGATGAGATTAAGAAGTTTGCGGGAATATGGTGGCCGCAAGTGGCAAAGGACAGGGTTAATTGGAGAGACATGGGAGAAGCCTTTGCCCTGCAGTGGGCGTACTCAGGCTGATGATGATGATGATGATGTATTGCCTATCTGAACCCAATCCTTAAATGGTTTTAGCAAGACATTTTTTCCCAAAACTTGAACTTTATTCTTCTTTTTGATTCGTTCGTTCCTCTTGTGCATGTTACTCCAGAAGTGCTTCGTTGACTCTTGCTGAGTAATCTTTGTAGGGCATAGACTTTATATCCCTCGTGTTGAGACTTCGAACATTCAAACGTGCTGCCGCGGCTGTCTGGGCAAGTGGTGAAGATTTATTGCAAAGACACAGCGCACAATGATGAGACACGAGGAAACGCACACAGTATAAAGCAATTAATAATTTGCAATTAATTGATGAAAAGGTGATAATCAGGGATTTGTTATCCGTGCATTCCCACATGTGCACGCTGGTCCTTTGCATTGAATTGAACGTTCATGTGGCTTCTGTTGTTTGGCTGATTGTGTTCTGCCTTTTTGACCATTTTTGTTTCATAAACCACTAATTATCTGATAAGCTCAGTGGTCTGCAGTATTTTCTAATAAATAAAAATGACCTGCAATGCAACCAGCGCAATAGTTTAAATTGCTGCTACAAATATGAACAGCGCACGCCTCTTTTTCCGAAAGGCGGCAAACTCGCACCATACTTGCCCATAGTAAACTCAGCGCTGCACCAACCGCACTATGCTGCTCTGTTCAGTGCTTTTGCAGTCCCACAGCAGCCCTCCTTATTGGTCATCAACGGTCCTGGCTTACTGAATAATACCTACATGATTACAACGCTTTATTCCCTTCATAAAGCAGTAAAGAAGGCCAGAAGTGGCAGGAAATTCTCGTGGTTACACATGACATATCATAAAATGTCAACTTTCTCATGTTGTTTTGATGGTCATAGAATTACGCCGTTTTCGTTCTTCTCAGTAACAACTGTGCTTTTTTAAGTGCTTCGTTCTGTTCACGCTACATGTTTTGCCGTCGGGTGTCTTCGATTATCCAGCTATCGCTGCCCGCGGGTTGCCAGTGCGCGACGCCAGGCGCTCGATTTTGTTGAGTTGCTCCGCGCACTTCCGGTGGCTGCCCCTAAAGCGTTAGGTTTTCCTGGCGGGTGGTTTCAGGCTCTCCGCGGGCAGCCAGACTCGCCAGGACGATTTCATGCTTGCAGCGCTCGGGCAACTAGCAGACGACGGAGAGGTGGTATTATGGGTGCAATTAAAGTAGGAAGCCGGCGCGGCGATATTTATATGGATTAGAAGCCCAGTGCTTACTCATGTAAAGTTTTGTTCGATCTCCAGCCCGAAGCAGACGATTATTTCGACTACACCACGGTGCACATCGCCTGTATTGCCTGCAATGACGCCTTGTGCGGTTGTTATTGCTGTCTGTTTATTTACTTTGCCTGTGTGTGTGGTCGTATCTCAATCATCCCGCCACCTCGCAAGCTCAAATTCTTGCTTCATATTAAGACCGCGTAGTTCGGATTCACATAATATTTCGGCTGTTAACTTCGTGCGCCCGGCCAATTTTGCGATCGGATATGAGCCTTCCAGGGAAGTGGCCACAGATTTAAGATCCTAGTACGCGCATGCATGCATCATGTTTGGCGCGTTCTTGTTTTCTGCGCCATGGCAAGGCAGATATGTTTTGAGAAATGCTTGATTGCTTGAAACACGTCTGTTGCTAAAAACCCTCCCGTGAACGTAGCTCACAGTATCTGTGTACAAGCATATGTGGCCCGGCAGCCGATGAAGGCGTAGATTCGGTCGACGCCGAATGCTGTAAAGATGGATGCTCGGGCCCCCTGCCACAACTGCTTAAACTATCCGAGAAGTACCGATACTTTAACTTGAATATTCACTCAATAAAGAAAAAAGTTTGGCAGCGCGGATCATCATGCAGGCGCACGAAGGATAGCGTCGACACGGAAGGCCAGATTGTAACGTTTCGTTTCATTCGAGTGCTCACTCTCTACGCTAAAACGAAAGCATGTAGATGCGATACAATGCAAAATCTGTAAAGTAAACGCGCTTCCTCGAGAAGCAAGTTCAACCAACTGACATGAGCGTTTGTGGAGACTACGCGTGCATTCCTTGCCGGCAGCAATGACAGACTGTTTTCGACACGGAGGATGCCGCAAACCTTTCGAAGGTAAAAAGTCAAGTAGTGCGCCTATGCACGACCGCCTAACTTGATACGCTAGAGCGTACCTTAAAAGTGCAGGGAAGAGGAATCTGAACTCTTCTTTTTGCAGCAGGAACTCGACCTACATGTTCCAAGCATTCTTAGAAACTGCAGATTATTGCCCTGTGCGGCAGACTTCCCTAATTTAAATCATATTAACGTCCGGCTCCCACCTGTTTTTTTTTTCATTCCTCGCAGACGGCGGGAGGTGTCGACGAACTCATGTAGTGCGTTTCAGGCAGTCACACGGCGGCTTTGCTTTCGCTTTTATTTTGTTTTTGTTTAGGTTCTTGGAATAAACAAACATAGTCAGAGGCTACATAGCTGCAAATTAGACCCACGGAAATCAAAATACGTTTGGACTGTTTGCTTTCGCCCATCACTACGTATCGCTCCGCCGATTACAGAGCGGCAAGCCACCACAGGACTGAGTGAAAGGTTGGTCGACTCCTCCCATCGTTCGCGGAGAAATAAAAAAATAAACGCTGGAGCCGGATGCTAATCTGATTTAAATTAGGGAAATCGGCCGCACAGGGCAATAATTCGAAGTTTCTAAGAACGCTCGGAACGCGTACATCGAGTTCCAGCGGTAACAATACGAGTTCAGATTCAAGGAGAGGGCTGAGTCGGTCTGGTTGGTTCATGTTGAATGGTACGGCCAAACAGCGCTGACGGACGGGATGGAAGAAGATGAGACAGACACATGCGCTGAACTAACAACCAAATGGTTTATTGAGAAAGAGAAGTGCAATATAAAGCATAGAAGGGAAAACTGCGGTGCAAACATGACAAGGCATACATTCAGGATATCATCAATGATTAAGAAAAGCGATGTCCTGTGGAAATAGAGCCACCGATGGTTGGCTTACACATGAGTTGCCTAATGTGTGAATGTGAAAGGCCTCCGGTATCAGGCGTGGGGTGTGATCTCTATACTTGGCGATGATAGTGGTTTGGTCTAAAAACGCCTCACATTTGTCGCAATCTGCGAAATGAATGACCATGTTATTTCGGCGTGACTTGTTCTCAATGTCTTTCGCGTGTTCGCGTAGCCGATCACTGACGCATCGTCCGGTCTCCCCGATGTAAAATCGGCCGCATGACAGTGGAACCTTGTAAATCACACCACAGCAACAGTTGACAAATTTGTTTCTGTGTTTCTTCTGACAAGCCTTCTTTCCACTTACGTGATTCACTCTCTTGCAGAGGCCTCCCAACTTGTTCCTGGCAGAGAAAAGGAGCTTCACGCCGACTTTGTTCACAATCTTTTTCAGGTTGTGCGATATTTGATGAACATACGGAATACATGTTATGTTCTTATTGTCCAGTTTGCGCGTCTCCTTCTGAATTCTGCATTCTTTTAATATCGACTCTGCTAGGCTAGATAAGACCTTCGTCGGGTAGCCTGCAGCGGTAAGCCTAGTAAGCGGCGCGTCAAAGCTGGCTTGGGTTTTATGCGCACATGATCTAAACAGAGCGGCTTTCATGCATGTTTTCGCTATACCGCGCATAACTATCTTATAGTGGGCCGACCGGAAGGGGAGCAGGCTCTTCTGGGATCGTTTGGAGTACATCCAACAGACATGGTCACACGATAGGTCAAGTTCCAGATCTAAAAACCTTAGTTTGTTGTTAGTAGGTAGCTCTGTGGTCAATTGTAGGTTTTAAGTTCAGTACTGAACAAGTCAAAAATCAAATCTGAGCAACAGTTTGTTGGGCGTCACCTTTGAGATAAAATACTAA
Organism: Amblyomma mixtum; assembly: GCF_055824585.1. Lineage (NCBI taxonomy): Eukaryota > Metazoa > Arthropoda > Arachnida > Ixodida > Ixodidae > Amblyomma > Amblyomma mixtum. The sequence goes on along the minus strand of NC_143021.1, from coordinate 151,526,251 downwards.
AAAGTCATCTACATAACGCATAACCTTAACAATGGTGCCGTCAATCTTGGCCTGAAGTTGTCTATCGCACGAAGCTAAGAACAGATCGCTGAGAACGGGAGCGAGGCTGGATCCAATACAAACACCTTGTTTTTGGATGAGAAAACTATCGTCAACTCTAGCAAACGTGGACTGTAAATAAAAGTGGAGCATTTCTGGAAACATCCTAACGTTCATACCACTAGAGTTCTGGAACTTTGTAACTCCGTGACGATCGATGCAACTGCTGATTTCTGCGATCACCGCGCTTTGCGGCAGGGAGTAGTACAAGTCCTTGGCATTCACCGAGAACGTGCTAACGTGGGCAGGACACTCGTTCTGAAGGAATTCTGACACGGTCTCAGGCTTTCCGATGAGGAGAGGATCTTCAAGACAGGCCCTTCTGCAGGAACACCGCTACCTCGCGCTGCCACGTTCCTCGTTCAGACACATTGACACGGAAGGGGCAGTTTACTTTTTGCGTCTTAGCGCTGAAGAAGGCGGTGAGGCTGGATGCCTTCGACGCCTTGACAGAAGAGGCCAGTCTTGAAAGGCGAGCACGCTCACAAAGCTGTACTGCCTGCTCTTGCACTTTCGATCGGCTTGGCAGTTTTCACTTGTCTGAAGTTGGCAGCGACTGCAGCTTGAGCCTTATCCTTGTAGAGGCCGTTTGCCACGACGACAAAACCACCCTCTTTGTTCGACTGCAGGAGCTTGACGCCAGCGTCTTTGAGGGCCGATACTGCAGCAGTGAGCCGGCGCGTGCTTCCTTTCTTCACCTCCGGGGGGAGGGAATCCACGCCTTCCTTGATGCATCTCCCAGCTTCATCCGTTCTAACTCTTCTGGCAGCGGTCCTAACAAGAGATAGGAGCTGCGTTTTGTCGAGTCGCGGATGCTCGCAGTATTTTGTCTCCAGCACGAGCATGTTATTCACCTTCGGGGGGAGACTTGCGTTCCCCCTCACGACGACGTCTTGTTGAGGCGAGGTAGGAGGCGTCTTCGGCGAGGCAGCCTAGGAAGAGTTGAGATTCCTGTTCAGAGCACCTTTAAAGTATACAAGTCCATTAACAGGAACTCTGCATTGCTCTTCAAAGAAACACAAACCAGGCTACCCGTTTAGGGTCATTACTTTTGAGCAAGATTGCTGTTAAAAGTCACTCGCCACCTTCGTTAGGGACGAACTAAAATTTTAGGTATTTATTATCTTTTTTTGGTTTGCGGTTCGGAGCAAATCACCTTTTTAAGCACGTATCAGCGTAATGATCTTCAAGGATTCTCCTCGACATAAAGATTTCTATTACTATCTGCCGCATAAGGATTTAATGAGTAGTAGTGAGGAAGCTATCAACAACTATGGCGTTGTTAGTTTTTAAAGCCAAATTTAGATGTCTTATTTGTAAATTTATGCGAATTCTAAAATTTTTCTTAAAATCATCTTTTGTCGCGCGGAAAAAACAAACCTATATCCAGAAGAAAGGTGTGTCCATGGGTTCATGGCCAGTGCCTGTTCTGTGCGAACTGTTTCTCGCCTACTATGACAGAATGCTTCACAAAGGAATGAGCGCCACGTGTGGTGTTAATTGTTCGATTTGTAGACGACTGTCTCGTCTTTTTAAGGTGCAGCGACGATGACTTCAAAATCGCAGCTCCCGAGGTGCATTCCATCTTTGACCATTGTTTGCATCCTCTCGTGTTAACCTCTGAGTTCCCCGAAGATAATACCGTGTGATTCCTTGGCTTGAGGCTTCATTTTTTTCCGCCGCGCATGGCTGCTGGTCCTATGTACCCACAGGTAGAACGAGCATGCACAGGTAGAACAAGCCTGTTTGAACAAGCATGCGTGGACGCTCTGTCAATGAGCGAGGCTGAGTTTTTGCGCAAATGGTCGACATACTTTATCGTCCTGCGCGGAGGTCGTGTGTCGGCTTTCTTACTGCCTTACTGACGTGCTCAGTGCTGCGTCACTGCGCATGTGCTTGACTGATCAGAGCATTGAGTTCAGCTGTTTTGTTTTGTATTTTTTATGTTAACACAGAACAAAATAAACTCTTCTTTACACACCCACAGGCAGAAAACCGTTCATTTCTATGCTGGTTTATGGTTTGGTTTATCGGGTTTAACGTCCCAAAGCGACTAAGGCTATGAGAGACGCCGTAGTGAAGGGCTTCGGAAATTTCGATCACCTGGGGTTCATTAACGTGCACTGACACAGCACGGTACACGGGCCTCCAGAATTTCTCCTCCGAAGAAATTCAACCGCCGCGGCCGGGATCGAACCGCGTCTTTTGGGTCAACAGCCGAGTACCATAACAACTGAGCCACCGCGGCGGCGTTCATTTCTATGCGTCCGCCCACTAGAGGTTAGTAAAACGAGGCATTATCCCCGTAAGTTTTAGTAATGCCTATAAAAAAAACCTGCTTGCATGGCCATCAAGACCGTTATCAAAAGCAGGTAGGGCGGCTCCTTGCGGCTGGCTACCCTTTAGCACTCCTGGTATCAGTGGCCGGCAGCATTAACAAAAACTTTCACCTGCTCCTAAAGAGAGTGACCTCAAAAAAGTTGTCGTTTTGCCCTATCTGCACAATGGCAGCCATGGTTATAAGAACGTTGCCAAACGGGCAGGCGTGGACGTGGTTTTTCCGCACCGAATAAGCTCGCCTCACTTGGCAGGAAAGTCAAAAACCAACAACTCAACCGTGGCGGTGGGCAAACGCACAAAAAAATTCCAACGTTCAATACCTTTGTCTTGCGGGAATCAATCCACTGTTAAAACGAGAAGGTGCATAAATATCAGGCTGCAAGAACATGACAACAATATTGGTAGAAGAGCAAGGTTCCGGGCTAGTTGGTAATGCATTTAAAGGAAGAAACAGCGCGACGAAACACGGGCACACGGACAGCGCTCGTGTGTGTGTCATTTCTTCGTGTGTCCGCGTTTCGTAGCGCTGTTTCTTCCTTTAAATATTGGTAGCATTACCATCATCGGGAATCCGGCCAGACACTGCAGAAAATGTGAAAGTAAAAATTGCACTCCAATATTCGATGAATGTGTGGTTATCGGTAAGGGAGGAGAATGTACAGCCACCCTGATTTTTAATAATATAGCTCGAGCGTCGACCGAACTGCTGGTCAGCGCCTTATAACGGCGATAAGCGTGCAACAAGGCGAGAGTTCGCGCACGCACACGCAGTCAGAGCGTCGTCTGCTACGCTGTTCCGAGCACGCGGACACACGCCCTGCCACAATATCAGTTCGGGAGATCCCGACAAGTCGTAGAGCGCATGCGCATGACGGTGTACACCACAGTGTGTACACCGTCCGTCCGTCTTTCTGAAAAAGAACTGAAGTTCCTAAGCAGAGCTGGACATGCATTCTGACCAATCACTAGGTGTTTCACTGTTCTCTCACTGTGTTTTTATCCATTAACTCCTGTTCTAGGGTTTGGCCTACTTTTATTATCAGACTGCTTTTAATGTTTTTTTTTCGCTTGAACGTTCTCTACATCTCGCAGCATTGTGGTTTTAACGCTTTTAGCCTCTTTACGCCCCTATATCTGAACCCTCTTTAATGTTTTGAAGGCCCTCTACACATTGCAGCTTTCCGTTTTTATAGACTTTAGCCTCTTTTGAGCACTTGTTTCATTTTTCTTTTCCCATTAGTGTTTATCTATTGTTTGCACGACAGGCCAAGATACCCTCCCCTTTCCCCCTTTTATCGCCTTTCACAGCCACTTCTTTCACAAATACATGTTTTACTCAACGACTGACTAATCGCTGTATTCTGGTGATCGAGCGACCTTATTATCTATGTAACCCCCTTTTTCACACCGCTGCAGGTTGTCTGTACTTCGAAATAAGCATCAGTTGACAGTCAGCGCCCGTGCGTATCTTTTAATGTTCTTTGTGTCCCGTCCCTGCGCTCTTCGTTAACCATGCAAAAGAACTACTAGCCCGCACATTCGCTCTTCTAGACAGACTACAGTTAAGTGGAACGTAACCTGATTCATTTTCGCTTGCAGCTCATCGGAATCGCTTCGCCAACGTAGAAATCGCAACAACGACAGCAGGGTCAGTCGTGCAGTAAGCAAGATCGGTCGTCTGAGGCCATACGCACTGCGTAGTTAACAAACACGCGATAATACCAGAGTACGGCGTGTGGTTCGACAGCAATGCACGCGCAGTTCTTGCCTCCGATGAGCGGTCGAATGAAAGATGTTGCAGTACGACTGCTCATCGCGTGTTTTGAGGATTTCTCGAAGCTTACGTGTGCACTTCACGACAACGCACAAAGCACCGGATGCCACTCGCTCGCGTCATCGTCGACGCCGATGTATACGTGTGCGAACGTGATCAGCTGTTTGCTCTGCAGTCTGCAGCTGTATTCAGTCGCGTCGTTTCTTTCGCTCCCTTTGAGCCTATTTCTAACGAAGGCGTGCGATCAACAAGACGCAGCAGCACGCGAAGCAGCGGAGGGTATCTGCCTTCCGTGATCCGTTGTTACCGTTGCAACCGTGATAGCTGGCGGGCTGGTTCCGGCGGCTGCCAGCCCGTGTGACCATGGTTCCCCTCCCTGTCAGAAGCGAATTTCCGGCAGCCAACGGTCTGCCAGAGAGCTATAAATCGAAGAAGCCCATCGTCACCACCCGCGCAAATAAGCCCACTGCAAGGAAAACTTCTCCCATTGACCTGCGCCACGTGCTGAACTCTACACCTAATCGTTTATTATCATCTAGCCGCATCATACGTTACGTATTCATGTGGAGAATTCAAGGAGGTGTCGCATTGCCACCGCTCTTTCCCGACAAATATTAAAGAAGACTACTTTCGACAATGCGATAAAGAGTCATAAATCTCCGGCAAGATATCGAGCATGGAACATTCAAAGCAGTTCGGCACTGGTGCCGTTCTGCTGTGAGTGTTCATTCCTCCGTCTTGCTCTGCGACTGCACCTCTGGGTTGCATAATTCGGCAAAACCACCTGCAAGATGAAGGTTGAAAATGTTTCCCATTAGCCCTCATCTCGAGACCTTCTCAGTCTCCCTCTCAAGTCTTTCAGTAAACAGGTGGTGGATAACAGTGGAGACAGTCCAGTGATGAGTGAAACTGCGCCCGGGTCCCCGACAGAAGCTACCTATTACAGTTTTAGACCAACGAAATTTTTGTAGACGGGAAGACAAGGGCTAATTATATTACACTGCAAAAAAATTTCGTGAATGTTACGTACAAACTCTCCATAACAGAACAAACGCTTGCTCTGTTGAATCTAAAATGGAGGGTCCATCCGTAACACATTCGTGAAGGTGGCTGGCCGTATTATGCATTTTCTGAAACGTATGACTCGCCGTAACTGTTGGCCCCCGGACTAGGCACCACATGACGTCCCATTTCCGATCTGTGTGGTTTACTCTTGTTCGACAATGTCCGCAAACTAGCATGGCAAAAATGAGATTAACCCCATGTGCAAAGGTGAAGATCCGAGGGGGGGTGATAATCAAATTAGACCCAAGAGACGCATAATGTTGCTTCAACGTTGAGGGATTGCTACAAATTGTAAGCAACATTAAATAACAAAGGACTTACTTTGCTATAACTTTAAAAGAAGAACGTTGACTTCATAAAAAAATGTTTTCACTGTTGTTAACCGCATGACAGGGTAACAATTAATAAATGCATTTAATAAATCATGTAGAAATGCAGCGTAACGAGGTCAAGAGTTAAAAAAACATTTAGACGCAGACAATGGTTAGACAACTTCTCTAAATTGAAACTGAATACCAGCTGAAAATACATTACAAACATGATGAAAGTGCACAAGGTGAAAGCCGAATTTCCGTCTGCCGTTTGATAAGGAAACGAACCAATGAGAAAGCCAAAAGCATGGGCAAACAAATTTGTGAATGTAGTGCAATGTAGCAGTCACATCTTTGCTACACAACCATCAATCAAAAACGCTAACTCCTTCACGGATAAAAAAAGCACAGGCACAACAAAATATTGCTCATTGCAATGTTCAATTTATTAGGTACCTATAGCCGGCCATTCATGCCTGGTCTTTCTGCGGATAAATGAAACGCTGCAAAAAAGCAGTGAGCAGCCATAATTGCTGTAGTGACAAGGAGGATGTGCACCGTCGGTGCTGCTCTCTCATCCTGAGTAGGAAATAATAGCTGTTTTTTTCTGGAATGTACTCTGGAAGCGTGAATTTCCTATCCACCTTTATTTAGCTTTCACTGACACGACCCATCATGAACTCTGCAGTTTTGACAAACATGCGGGCCAGTCGACAGCTACAGAAGACTGTAGAACCCTGCTAACTTGCAAAAAACCAGTGCTCAGAAAGAAAAATTAAAAGAAATGAGGAGTTCCTTATACGCACTATGTTTTATATGGTACAAAGAATGCGGCTAAGACATGGCATGAATATTGTTTTTTTCTGCTCAGTTACAAACTTTCTCGCCTGTGCTAACATATTACTGCAATGTAAATAGTGAAACATGCCAGCATTGCACAACATGCTGTAAGGCTTACAAAATACACCCCCTGCAAGGCTATCACATGCCTCTTACATGTGGTAATGTTTATATTTACCAAACTATCTAGTCTAAAATGAGACACCAAGCCTCCGACATCTCAAGATGTGTACCTCCCATGCAATTAATTAGAGGGATTGGAGATGCTCCTCCTTGATGGCATTTCATTCGCTAGGTGTGGAAGGACCGGATATGAAGGTGAACAACTGGACACCCACTTTTTAAGCAACGTCACAATGAGCAATGTGCCTTGGCTTTTCTTCCATCCAAAAAGTTCTATGTTCCATGTTTACGTAACTGCTTGCATGTGCTCATTTTGGATTGCTGGGAGGTTCTTTTCTTTGTTAAACTAGCTTTAACTCTGGCCTCAGTCCTCTGCACCTTCTTAATTTTTTGCTAGTGTTCACCTTAAGTCATGTGCAAGCTCACGCAGATCTCTACTTTTCTACGTTTCCAACTGTCACATCTTCTCTGCCTTTGTCATGTCCATCACTGCATCCGACGCCTTCAAGTATGCTGTGTATAGTCACCTTAACTAATCTGCCTATTACACATGTATTTTAGTTAGCCACCCACTCCTCTCTCCGGCGCCGATAGGCCCTGACAGTAAATAAATGAATTGTAGTCTTAGCTAAGTCTCAGCAAGCATGCATTATGTTCAGTTTATTTTACCATGTTGACCAGTAAAGAGTGGACAGGAAAAAGCTGCTAAGTGGAGCTTGACATGCCTCTCGCCCCTACACTGGAAAGCAGCAGGCAAGGCATACGTAACCACTAACGACAACGGAACATGCCAAGTGCGAAGTAAATCAGTAATGTTCCTCGCATTTATCACAAGGCATACTCTCTGCTCAGTAATTTATTACCCCCTTAGACATTCTGCAAGGAGTGTATACAATGATGTGCCACCACAATACAATGAGAATCATTAACCCTGTGCCAATACAACAGCAAAAAAATTAAAGCCCAATAAATGCATTGCTTACATGCAACCAAGAAGTAAGAATGGGCCAACCTGGCACATATAATGAAAATAAGCTCAAAATAATAAAGAATGACATTTGAGCAGCCGCTCATTCCCCCACCCCCTCCCACAAAAAAACATGAAAAAGGGTCCTCTTCACACGGCACGTTTGAAAGATGCGGCTGTAATATTTGCGAAACTTTAACTACGTGTGAAATTCAGATATAAATAACGCTAACGCATGCGGTTGGAAGCGAGGCGCCAGGGCATGGGCAAACAGTAATCGTCTTCAGGTATCGACTGGTTCCACCTCCTGAGGGCCGCTGCTCGACGAATACCACTCATGGCCACGTTCACATCCAACAAGCTTGTAATAAACATTAGACAGGTGTTTATCATGACGCAGCAGCAGCAGCTCATCAGTGCTATTGGCCAGTCCTGAATTTTTTAGCTTGATAAACGCAATCATCCACCGAAACGCGTGTCGACTGTTCCTCGCCAGATTCTTGCAGTCCCACGAGGGTGAGCAGCTTTTCCGCCGGCTTCAAGTCTCCTCTTTCGTGCAGGGCCACTGGCATTGTAACGCACATTCTGCACGGTCGTTTTACTATGCATCGATGCCGCATGGGACAGCAAGCGGTTGTAAACTCCACTGCGGCGTACGGGCCGCACACATACACACACCGTAACAATACAGCGCGCAGGACGCACGCAGCGAACACGGAAGAACAAAACCGTTCTAAAGCACCTGTTCACTCAACACCACACATACTCCGCGCATGGTTCCGACTGCGGGCTTGGCTAGCGCTTCGACTCGTCACGGCCAAGCTGCATGCACTGCGCTCTTGTGGTAACAACGCTCATGAAACGAAAAGAAAATTTTAATATGTAAAACCATTCAAGTTGTCAGCTAAAAAAGCTACGGTAAAATTAAATACGTCTGATATGTTTTCAAGGTGGTGCGCTTTTGCGGTGTCAGCGACGTAAGCATGGATGCGAATACGCGAATGATGCTATGAATTTCCCGTGCAGCTCTGCTAGCCACCACCGTAGCTCTGCAAATGGCATCGTGCTCGGCTTTTTGCGCGGCTAACTTGCCCGCATGAATTTTACTTCCTCCGTGCACACATGCTTGGTGAGGTGAACGGTGGTCGGTGCGAACAGTTTGAAGTTTAATCGACTGAAAATTGCTCAAGGAAAGTCAGCGGCATTGCATTTTTATTGTTTCTGTGCATCGCGAGTGACTGGCGGCAGCCACACGGCATCGTCTCCGGTTTGGTGAACTTGTGAGAAGGTGAACAATTAATTTTGTTCTCAGATTTTGAAAGCGGTTTTTTGTTTCTATTGTAACCCTGTGTCTCGTCGCATGTTATGTTCACGGTAACATCAGCACAACCTGCATGCGCTTTCTGTCTCTATTTGAAGTAACATTGGTCGATCAGCGTAAACTTTTGGATTCAATTAAGCACAGGCTGTCCATATTGATAGTGCGTGTCGAATGTGCTTTGAGATCATTCTGCGCTCGAGATGGTCTTCTGATAATTTATTTATTACCAGGTATGGTCTAGAGATTTGGAACCGTTCATTCCACTGCAACAGTGCTAAAAAGCTGTTTTGTGTTCATGCATCTGCTGTCCTTAAACTTTTCAGTAATCATTCGCGTGGTTCCTTTGGATCTGGACAACCGGCTACTGTTGCTAGGGACGCCTCGCAGCAGAGCCCTTGGGGACGCCCAGTGGGTCAGCTGTTTGTCCAGGTGCCAAGTTACCAAAGGTACCATTCCAGACTTTTTTTTTTCTGTCCATCAACCTCATATTCCTTGCAAAAATTACAGTATGTAATTAGGCACTAAAAAAATTGGTAACTTATACACATTTCAGGACAGTTGAGAGAAATGAAATTAAAATTGGTTTTTGAGGAAAGGAAATGGGGCAGTAACTGTCTCACTTCTCTCGGTGGATTCCTGAACCTAAGGGAAGGAATAAACGAGGGAGTCTAGAGAGAAATGCACATGCAGCATCAGTATTCTCTCTGTAGACTTTTCAAAACCTGGATTCATTCCTTCTAGGACAGTGCCAAGCAGTAGGTGAACTGCACACAATTCTGTTTTCCTCTGGTGCAAAGTAAAGAGTGAAAATTTTATAAGACAAGTCTCTACCCTGTTTCATTCTCACTGCATTTGCTCAAAGCATAGTATGAAATGCTGTATTTCTTATACCCTGGTTTGCTTTACTTTGAGCAGTAGGTATTGACAATGAACATCAAGGCAACTCCACTCTCATTGCTTGTTGCTGCTTTTAGGTTTCCTCCATGATTTTCTCTTTGCTCAGTCCTGGCCTTAACATATTTTCTTCTGCTGCTTAGCTTCGAACTATTGGCTAGGTTACACGGTTCTGCTACTTCTATGTTCACTGTGAGGTTTGAGAGCTTGTTGCTTTGTTCTTTTTTTATAAGCATCTTTGTCTTCTCGAGGCTGATTGGCAGTCCGGAACAGGGACCACATGCATTGTTTATGTTAAGATGACGACATGATAGCCTAACACATCGTATCGTTGCCATTCGAGCCCCCTGTGTACTTGCTTTGTTGCACTGGGAGCAAAAAAGTTTAGTGGAAGTCGCAATGAGGCGCACTTTTGTTTAGACTAGTGGCAAAGGTTTACTGTTGCGTCGGAGTAAAGTGCTCCCACCTGTTGCGCACGAGTATTTAGATGGCTGCTAAATACTACTATCATCAAGGATTTAGCCATTGTGATGTCGCAGGTCTGTTGTGTAGGATTTCAGATCATTGTCTTGCACTGTCCCTGAAGCCTGTTGTGTGTCAGTCACGCCACTATGCTGTTGTATTTCTGTCCAGTGTAAAAAATATTTTCTGTGATTATGCTAAACGCACAGGTTCATGGCGACGTAAATATTTTGTGTCGCTTCAACCGGGTAATGCTTCAGAATGAACACATGCAAAAACACATGCTGTTAAAAGCCTTGGCTTGTGTAACCCAAGTGTGAGGAGAATACTATTATGGCAGGGATTCTTGCATTGCAACCTTTTAAATTCCTTTTTTGTAAAAAGAATGACGTGAGGTTTCATGAGTTAAAGCTCTCTTTCATTGCTTGCTCAGAGAAAGCATTGTAAGTAAGCAGTAGTCGCTTTTTTCTATTGTTCAAGTAGCAGCATCAGCATGCCTCATCATTTTTGTCTTGAATGATTGAAGGTGCTTTCAGAGCATTGCCTTCTTTTTTTCTTGTTGTTTATTCAGCATGCAATATTGTGTCTATAGATTGCTCTTTAGCATTATTTTGCGTTCTCCCAAGCAAATTTTAGGCGACCAAATTCAGAAGCACCCTGTATTGGCCTTACATGCTCGCTATTAATGCAGAAGTAATTATATGCCGCACTAAACACCAAATCTACATCCTTCAAAGTGGGTCTAGAAGCTTGTCTCCAGACTCTTGCCTTCAAGGAGTTCTTACACGTTTCACATATCTGCTTGGTGTTGGAAGTGACAGCCTCGACTGATAATGATATGCATTAGACACACATTATGCATTTACAGTTAGGACGGAACGAAATGCGAACATACATGTGCAGTACTTTTCTACTTCGCAGCGAGCTATACATTTAGAAAGGGTTCATATATGTGTATTACGTAGATCTCTTATCCTGCAACAGGAATCAGGCTAGCTGCATACTCAAGCTGAAATCACACAGGTGAAATATTTTGCCTTGTTCATAGGCGTTGTTTGCATTTCATTCCAGCCTGATTGTGCACTACTGCCATAGCAGGTACCCTATCTAAATGAGACACTCTCTTGTGGCAAATCATGCGCATATGTTTTAGACACGTGTGTGAAGAAATGTGCAGCTACAAACATTGCATACTTGGTTATTCATAATGCTTTTTTTCTCATGTGCATAGAACAATGTTCAGCTACATTGCTTGCTTTGTTGTTACTACTTCTATTTTTCCGCTAATATTAAACTACATATTAATCTCAAAGACCCGATGTTAAACTGAATGATCCTTCTGTGTACCACTAGGAAGGCAAAAGCATCACGCCTAGGGCTCATTCACCGCCCTTCATCCCTGTTTTGGTTTCAGTCGGTCAGTTATGCTATTAATGAATGTAATCACTTTATAGCACAAGTATATATGAAAATATATTTTGGGCTAAATGAGGTTAACAAGTTATCCACTCTGCACAATGGTATGGTTGGTCTTGTACATCTTTACTTGGGTGTTAATGTTTCTTTTGTGGTTGCTGTCTAAATAACTTTGCCTGCCTATTGTATCCTATGTCCTTTTATGCCTGTCTTCCTTCCTACTGGCTCTCTCCCTTTTCAGTCATTCCTTTTTCCTTTAAACTGGCGATTGGTCACAAGCCTGCTGTGGGAATGGCAGCTAGTACTAGGCCCCTTTTTTTTCATTGAACCTGCACTGCTAATATTAACGCTAATAGTACTGTGTCAGTATTTATGTGATACTGCATTTTTTTATGCATAAATAGTTGGCTAAGCCAATGGTAGCAGTGTTGAATATCACAATATATCATGCATATATCTTGCATGCAATATCAGTATCAGTTTATTCACTTTGGATGAAGGTTATACAAACAGGGTGATAAAAGCATCTGGGCCCTTAGCAAGCTGCTAGTTCGGGCCCATGCAATAAGTGCACAAAATAGTGTACCCAGGCGTGAGCATAAGAAAAAAAAAGTGTACATTTTATATGAATAGAAGATGTTACACAAAACTATATCAGTATATTCACTATTACGCTACCCTCTATTTCTTTCAGCTCGGCCGTTTGGCAGTACATATTTTGTGCTGCTTTCCTAGTTTAGTCCACTCAAACTAAAACTTTGCGTTCTGTGTTGCAGGTAGAATCCACAATGAATGCCGCACTGTGTCTTGTAAGCAGGAGGCGGTGTTAATGGAGCCATGAACTTTTCTTGCGGATGACTGGCGTTGGCCTTATTATGCACTGAACCTCAAGTGTGAAGAGGAAAATGTCGTGTTGGATTTCTGCAGAGGTGAGACATCATGGTGAATCTACCAGTGCGAAAGACTAGACAAGAGACAAGACAGTCGCTGAGTCGCGGCCAAAGTTTATTGAAGTGAATAGGGAATACATGAAGAAGCCAAGCAACACCACAAACCACACAGTTACAGATAAGCTTACATGACAACATGAGTCAATGGCCCTGAACATTCCCCTGATCGAGATAGTCCATCTCATTGCGTGTTAGTGCGATAGACAACGCACTTGCACATTAGTCACCGAGTCGTAAGGTGTGTCTAGCCTCAATAATCTACCATTTAATCTTCTCTGAATTTACTGCCAAAATGTGTTCTGCCAAAAGGAAAGGGTAGCAGCCTTCAAATCCCTTGCAATATACAGAAAAGTTAGAACCCCTACCCTCTTGTGCTCCTGTAATATTACATTGATACACCTTCCTGTTTGACCTATATAGACCCGACCACAAGATACAGTGTCTGATACCATGTTCATTTTACAAGGTACATATACATTTCACTCCACATGTGTACTTTTCTCGAGCCACATTCACAGAATTCTTCTTAACAATTTTACATATTTTAAACCACTTATTAGGGGCCAAGAAAATCGCTTTTCTATCATACCTTCTGGCCGCAATTTTAAATTTGTACGACAATCTATGTACGTACGGTAACACAACCGGTCTTTTGGCATCTCGCTGGCTGGCCCCGGCCTGATTGTGCCGGCCGCCGTGAAAAGCTTTCGGCTTCTCTTGCAATAACATGGTTAGGAAATCCTGCGTTCATTAACCTAAAATGTGCTCTTGGAAACTAGTCGTCATGCTAAGAAAGCATGACTTCATCAATTCTGAGCCCAGGCTTGACAGTCCAATGCTATCTTTCACTAGCTTGTAATAGCCAACCTGTGTCCAAGTAGCAGCTTAACACTCCTGGGTGAATATCACCAGCACACATGGTGTGTGCAGATCAACTTATCAAGGTAAGGTCCAGAAACCGCAGCTCTTTTTGTGGCGACATTGCTCCAAGGTAAACCTAAGAATATGTTCACATCCCAAATTATCAGAACCTTTGTAAAAGACCAGAAAATCATCAACATAGCAAAAGATTTTTTCCCCCAGTCCATGCAAGTCCTTGACAATCATTCTATACACCCTACTTAAAATATCTCTTAGCACAAGGCCCATCTTCGAACCACTACATATACCAGATTTTTGAACACATACCACACTGCAGTACTCTACAGCCATGCTCTTAAAATAAATGCTATTCACTAGCATGCTCTTCAGATAAATTTCAGAAAAGGGTTCTTGCAAACTTTTGTCTGGTTATTTGCAAAAGCATTTGTCTACTTCGCATCTTGAAGATCCGTTTCTTGTACTCAATTCGCAGCGTGGTTGAGTATCTGAAGAATGGCAATCCAGCAGATTGTCTGGTGGTTAGTGTCGATGTAGAACTATTTTATTCCATCCCGTATGAGGACCTTATGAAAAGCTTGTGAATGTGTATATCGGAGCACAATGATGAGCTTGTGTTTAGGAACAGGTGCGTAATAGTCTTTTTTTTTTACTTACCTCCTTTTATTTGAAGAGCATGTTTGTGGAGTATGGCTGTGCGGCATATGTTCAAAAGTCTAGTATATGTATCGATTGAATGCCTCTGTGCTAAGTAATATTCTCTTAAGCAGGGTGGATGGAGGGATTGCCAAGAACTTGCATGGGCTGGGGGAAAATCTTTCACTGCGTCTGATTTTCTGGTCTTTTACAAAAGGTTGCGATAGTGTGGGACCTGTGCATATTGTCAAGTTGTTGAAGGAGCAAGGCCTTTCTTTGTCTTAGGTTTTCCTTGGAGGAAATGTCCCATCAAAAAGAGCTGCGGTTTCTGGGCCTCACCTTGATGTTCTGCACATGCCATGTATGCTGCCGATATTCACCCAGGAGTGTCAAGTAGCTACTTGAGTATTGGCTGAACCATTCTAAGCTAGTGAAAGATAGTACTGCGTCATCTAGGCTAGGCTCGGTAGATGAATTGATGCTTTCACAGCATGACAAGTGGTCTCCAAGAGCAGATTTTAAGGCTTACGAAAGCATTATTCCCCAACCATGCTATTGCAGGAGTGTGTGATAAATTGTTAAAGCTGAGCGTATAAGATTGACCAAGTTGGTCAGACATGCTAAAGGTAAGAATGGCGCAGCATCATGTAACGAGGACACCAGGAGGGCACACACGCATTAGTGCCAACCTTGGAGCGGATACAGAATGCAAGAGCGTGTGACTGACATTCAGCGTTGGCAGTCAAGGATCGGGCTCATTCAATCTTGAATGTTCAAATCAGTGTTTTCTCATTTCCTTGACTGTCAGTGCTGATTGTCAAGCTCGTGCTCTTGGATTCTGTACACACTCCAAGGTTGGCACTTGTGGGTGTGCTTGTTGTCCTGCTGTCCTTATTACTTGATGCTGCGCCATTCTTCCCTTTAGCATGTTAAAGCTAAAACCCCTTCACAGGGATTGGCAGGATACGGCTAGGGCCAGCCATCGAGATACCAAAAGATCGACTGTGTTACTGTACATACGTAGATTGTCGCACAATTTGAAAAATGTGGTCAGAAGGTATGACGCAGAAATGGTGCTCTTGGCCCCTAATAAGTTCTCTACAAACTGTAAAATTGTTAAGAATAATTTTGTGAATTTGGTCCTGGAAAAGCATATGTGCCTTGTAAAATGTATGTGGTGCATCGGATACTGTTATCTTGGGGTTGGGTTTATGTTGGTCAAACTCGAAAGTGTGTGAATGTAAGACTACGGGAGCACAAGAGATATTTGGATATTGGTAGGGGTTCTAACTTATCTGTACATCGCAAGGAATGTGAAGGCTGCTAGCCATTCCTTTTGGCAACACTCATTTTGGCGATACATTCGGAGCAGATTAACCGGAAAATTATCGAGGCTAGACACATCTTATGACTCGGTGACAAATCTGTGAGTGTGCTGTCCATCGTGTTAATATGCAACGAGTTGGACTATCTAGATGAGAGGAAAGTTAAGAGCGATCTTTTACTCATGTTGTGGTATAGCATATCTGTAACTGTGTGATTTGTGGTGTTATTTGGCTTTTCTATGTACTCCCTGTCTACTTCAATAAACTTCAGTTGCGAGTCAGCGCCTGTTTTGTCTCCTTTCTTGTCATTGTCTCGTGCTGGTAGGTTCACGTACTTGCAGAGTAGATTCACTGAATTGTATACTTGCAGAGGCTTGTGAAGAAAAAGCAGAGGAATTTTCTTTCCTTTGTCTGGAATGGAAGTTAAAAATTTTTTTTCGCATAGCTAGATGGTTGCAGCATGAAATTCCATTCTGGAAGGGTAAACCCACTAAATTGTACATTTTGTGTGCAAGGGTACTGATGCTTGCATGAAACTGAAAACATTCGCCCAGGCTATCTGGCTAGCTTCCTTCTTCCTTGTGCCCAGATTTTTTTAAACAATACTTTGTCAGATTAGTTTGACCAGAATTTCTAACATGTTAATTACACCACATTTTGTGATCATATACAACAAAATTAAAACATGATGATCACTGGTGTATGGTTTAGTCTGGGGTAGAATGATGAGAAGTACCTAGTATATAGTAAAATTTAATATTACTAGTCTAACATAAACAAAATTGCTCTTTTTTTTAGTGGAAAATTTTGCTACCAGGGAGTCGGAGCGGCATGGCATGATGAAGACTTGGACAGTGTGCATTCCAAACTACCTGTATTCATGTCGGCACGAGAACTTGCGCACAGTGCTTCAAACAGTTGGTGAGTACCTTGGTGCTGTGCTTCTGCTTAGATAGGTAAATATTTTATTTTAAATGTGCCTGAACAGCCAATTGGCCTAAACGAGTGCACACTAAGTCAATACAAACACCATGACGTGAACAGACATAATACAGAAAAATGGTCACAAATACGATGATAATAATAGTAAAGAAAAACAAGCATAATGAGTAAACAATGAAAACAGCAAATTAGGCAAATATTTCTGTGTCATAAAAAGTTGAACTGTGTTATTTGCAAATGAGTCATTGGTGAAATGGCATGCATGTCAGGATAAAATCTATCATAGCATTTGGTGGTTTTTCCCTGAGGCACACGAAATCGCAGTGACATCAATAACGGCTCACAGTCAATAGAGCCGAGCACAACTTTGTGTAGAAAATCCATGTCATAAAGGGTAGACATACCAAGGTCTGCTGCGGGTTCGATCCCGGCCCCGGCGGCTGGAATTTCTTTGGAGGAGAAATTCTTGAGGCCCGTGTACAGTGCGATGTCAGTGCACGTTAAAGAACCCCAGGTGGTCGAAATTTCCGGAGCCCTTCACTACGGCGTCTCTCATAGCCTCAGTCGCTTTGGGACGTTAAACCCCATAAACAAAACAAAACAAAAACAAACCAAGGTCTGCTAGAAGAAAGTCGTAGTCTTAGAAACGACAGCGCTCAATATATCTATCACAAAGGATGCATACAATCTTCTGCTGAACATTTTCGATTTCATCGCCAGAGGTAACAGAGGCACTATTCTAAGCTACTGATGCAAACTCAAGACGTGGCATCACGAGAGCACAGTAGCCAAATTATGTTTTTAATCTGAATAAGAGTGTGTATCTGAAAATTTGAGCAAAAATTGAGTAGCATTTAGATATTCTTGCACGAAATACCACTGTTAAAATTGGTTATAAATGATATGTCTCACATGTACGCTTGTCTGCTGAATATAGTAAGCATGGCTTGCGACCCGAGTGCCTCCGATGTATGAAAAAAAATGGCCAGGTTACTGCATGACGTATGGAGCAACCCAGTGTAGCACATTCAGGCTTCATGGAGTGGAGAATGAAGGCAGTAATAACTTTAAGAATAGGAAACACAGGACCAGGAAGCTGACGTTTGAAGGGCATGAAGGGCATTATGGAGTTGCCTGTCGTGTTGTGCAAGATGGAGGTCGCACAGACAGATGTTAAACATGAGTCGATGCAGATACCTTCTCTCATTACGTAGTGCTCACTGCAGAACTCAACAAAAAAGAAGCAAAGGTAACAGCTGAGCATGGCCAGACTCTTGTGCTTTCCTCCGCAAGCAATCTGGAAGCGCAACTCATTTCTTTTATGCTTTCGCTCGACATATACATCATCACTGCATGTGTCGAGGAAAAGTACATACCCTTAATGTCAAATGACATAGCACTTACAGGACTCAGTAACAGCTTACTTAGGTGTTCTGATGCATCTACAGGGCACCTTATGAGAGATTCTTAGGCTTCAGAGCACTCAATCTACAGGGCGCCTCATGAGAAATTCTTAGGCTTCAGAACACTCAGCCCTTGCAGAAATTGTTTCAAAGTTTGTTGCCACATGGACCTCTTCGTAATAATGACCCTAAAAGCGAGCCTTCCTTTAGTGTCACAAAAAAAGGCCTAGGACATGGGTCTTTTTTGCTCCTTCATTAGAGCCAAAATGTTTGCGAGCGAGATCTTTCACAGATATGGAATGATTTCACGAAATGTCAAAGAGAAGCCTGAAGCTGTGCGAAGCAATACCAGCAACAGCCCTGCCGTGGTGGCTCAGTGGTTATGGCGCTCGGCTGCTGACCCGAAAGGCGCGGGTTCGATCCCGGCCGCGGCGGCCAAGTTTCGATGGAGGAGAAATTCTAGGGGCCCGTGTGCTGTGCGATGTCAGTGCACGTTAAAAAACCTCAGGTGGTCGGAATTTCCGGAGCCCTTCAACACGGCGTCCCTCATAGGGTGAGTTGCTTTGGGACGTTAAACCCTAATAACCAAACCAGGCGATACCAGTTACAAACACATCAGAGCTGTTGAAGAAGCTGAAAGATTCATGCCTTCATCCTTTTTCTGCATCAGACACATGACTACACTTTGTCTTTCTGGGCCATCATTTTGAAAAGGTTAACATGGCAGCGGCCTTCGGTTAAATTTCTGCAAGGAGCCCTTTGTGGAAACTTAAGCATCTGTTCCTCGTGAGGCGCACTGCAGAGATATTTGAATACTTTAGTGAGCTGCAACCAGCACCTGTGGCTGCATTTTCACTGACATCATAGATTAGTACATTTTCGTGCAGATGCTGAGATAATGGAAACTATGACTGAAAGCATAACGTTTCGGGGAAGTATGCTTCCTGATTGCTTGTGGGCAAGTGCTGTGTAACCACCAATCCAATGGGTACAAGCTTTCTCCTCACCTGGTGCTCGTCTTCTTTAGGGTGAAATGCCTGCCAAATGGTTCATTGCCCCACCTTGAGATGAAGAAAATACCTTGTGCCATGGTGCTCTTTGTCCTCAGATTCCCTCGCGCCATCAAAAATCATAATCATCATGCTTGTGGACAAGTGTCTGGCCTTTTTCAGATGTTACCAATGTTCCTTGCTCACTAAGTTGTGCATTGAGTACTATGTAATGAAAGGCATCTGCATTGAATAGTATTTGGCACCCATCCTTAGCTACTTTCTATTTGCACAAAATTGTAGACAACCGTAAAGACTTTCATGCACACAGTGGTGTCCGAGTAAGCACATTTTGTCTGCTTCTTCCTGGCCCTGTGGTTTTTGCTGTTTACTGTTATGAGAAATGAATTTTAGGCAATGAATCATATTGGTTTGGTTCTCAGTAAATGGCTTTTACAAGCTTCTACGAAAGCCGATTGTTCAATAGCGGATGGTTCAAATGTATTTGTGAAATTTATAATAGGTGTTGTGTGGCTACTAAATGAGGATTTTTTTATCTTTTCAGATGGATCCGACAGCAATGTTTAGAGGTACAATGTGTGCTATTTGTCATGAAAATAAAACGTATGTACTTGTACTCAACCAAACACTTGCCACTCTTTCATTCTAAGTTGCATTCTTTGTACGTGTGCAATACATAAAATGCATGAAAGTCTTGTACATAATACTTATTTCCTCGGCCTCTGGACTGCTATATCTGCAGTGAATGTTCTGGGCAGAAGCTATACACAGATGCATGTGCATGTACTACTGAAAGTATTATCGAGAGCAAAAATAACAGACCCCTGCCAGCGCGTGCCGATCTGTGCCAAACTGCATGCAAGCGCCGCTTGACGAAGCACTCCAGATGCTGAGACGAGCGCAGTGGCACGCAATGCGTAGCGCCCCTCGAGATGGGCGCACGCCACTGCGCTGGTCTCGGCACTAGGAGCGCTTCGTCAAGCGGCGCTCGCATGCAGTTTGGCACAGATTGGCACGCGCTGGCAGGGGTCTATTATTTTTGCTCTCGATAGTACATAATTACAATGCAGATTATTTCCGTTCTAGATCAGATGACTTCCAAGTGAACGGAGGAAGTATGCATACACATTACGGGACCTTTAATAAGAACACAACAGAAGCATTCGTTGCAAAGAAACGATTTCATTCTCGTTCATAGCATAGCGTAACTTTCCGTTACCAAGAATGTGACAACCGTCGGACGGAGTCGCTGTATTCATGTTGCGGAAAACCCTCCGGCAACGCATTACCAGCGGGTTTCTCTGTACTGAGGAGCATTTTTTTTTACAGTGTACGTTTCACTCCGAGCCGAAGACAACATGACCACCGGTGAGTTCTACGGCTCCTAATCTTTTCTTCAGAACAAGAAACCTCAAATAATGCCGAGTCGTTCTCTTGAGACCAAGAAGCACAGTACAAATTAATAGAAACACACGTGCTCATTGCATGTATTTTAGTCATAGGGGATTCACTGACGCCTATAAACCTCATACGCGCAATATCGGTTCCCCATGGTGCAGTGGAAAGATATGCTTTCAAGATACTGCTAAATAATACTAATTATGCTTCAAGTAGCACCTCTCAAGAACCCAGACACTTCTGGCGCACTCGAGAGCTCAGTGTGTGTGCCCTCCAGCCAAATATCTATTATTTTTCATTAATCTCACCTTGCAGACAGCGTGGAATATTGTTTCCAAGAAGCCCTAATACCCTCTCTGCAGTGCGTGGACTGATTGTCTCTAAGTAAGCCGGTTTGTGGCGCCCCGTGAACCAAGAACATTGACGCACGCTTTGGTCTTCAAACCAAGAAGAATAAATCTCCAAAGCTTTTCCCAAATCCATCCGCAGTTTAAAATTTCGACCACCTGGGGATCTTTAACGTGCACTGACATCGCACAGTACACGGGCCTCTAGAATTTCGCCTTCATCAAAATTCGGCCGCCGCGGCAGGGATCGAACCCGCGCCTTTCGGGTCAGCAGCCGAGCGCCGCAACCACTGAGCCACCGCGGCGGGGTAGTGTGTTTCCTAATACCATCCAGGATTTCTGAGAAATACGTCAAACTCTTGTCTGATTGACCGAGGATGAACCTGAAGGAGCAGCTTGGAACAGTAAAGGACCATACCGGCGCTGCGGCCGCATGACCACAAGAATCTGATTACATACATATAAAGGCGGAAGCTAGACTGTCATTGCAAAGCTGTGTCAAACCGGTCGTAAAGTGGAGCTAGTGCACGCACTGCGCAGAAATAAAAACAGCAAGTGTGTGCAGTTCCCGGAAGCCACGAAGGAAAAGAACCAGCCCGAGAGAATGAAGTCGCCATCATTCAAGTGGTAGGTAAAACCCATCTGTTTTTAATGCCACTAAATGTCGTTAATGATGGTGTGAGTAAATCAAGCAGCCAAAAATGACAGCGCTATGAACGATTTAGGGGCCTCACTCGAACCTCTTACCTTTCCTGTTAAGACAAAGAAGCAGGAAGAACAGAGAAATATGACATTATGGAAACTGCTAAACGTCCTTTTTTTCCTCTTTAAATATTTGGTAGCATAGCGAGCAAAGTCAACGCACTCACTACAGAAGTGAAAGTTTTCTTTTTTGTGCGCTCAGGAAGGATTTACGACGAGTCTCCCTAGCAGGTAAAGCGTTAGGTCTAATGGAAGATCGCACACCTTAAATAGCGCTCGGTGTGCACTAGAGTGGTGCTTCACCAAACAACAGCCTGAATATCGCGGCGACCTAAGTCGGAGTCTTATCTAGTGGCCAACATTCAAGCATGGTTTCATTCGTGGTCCTAGTTTGCCTTTGCCTGACAGCTTCGGTCCCAAGCGCGCTGTCGGTCGGCTTCATTGACAATGGTAAAACTTTCTCCTCTGTGTGTGCGCTACGAAATACATTCGCATCCGTTTATTTTAGAGGTGCATGAAAGCTCTAATAATTGGCTATGGGAAACACAATCATGGGGAATTTTCCACTTATAACCCAGTAATTGCTTAGGCTGTTCTCTGAGTGTCTTTACAATATGCTTTGGTTAACCTCTGATACCCGTGCACATGGCCAGATTTAATGCCATTAAGTGCTTACTGCCATAAGTTTTAATGGCATTCGTGCGGCGCCACAAGCATAAATTTAATAGCTTTAGCCTTACTGCCATTCGCGATCTGCTGAGTTAAACACAACTCATTCGCCCGTGCAATGCGTACTCTCGTTCCCATTCCACACACAGAAAAACATGAGTAACAACTTCCTAAGCAGTAGTAAACGATTAATTCTTAACTTTGTCACATGAAGCATCTAACATATTCCGTGTTTTCGATGCGAAGAGCGCCATTTTCACCAGCCTTTTTGACAGGTTCTCTCGACTTGTGTACCGACATGCGAGTTTATCGCTACTTTTTCTATTTGTAAAGCAAGAACAGACCTATTTTCTGAAAAATTATTTTACATTACATTTGAACAACATTCCCTATATATTGTGGTCATTAGCACTGTTTGCATTCAGATGAAACTTTTGACTGTCTCGCAAGCGTTATCGTCGTCCTCACTTTCGATAACGGCATTAAATGTGGACGTGTTGCACCAACTGCAAAAATAATGGCATTAACAAACTTAAGGCCTTAATCATTTATTGCCATCCTTGTGGAATCGCTTTCTATCCGTCTCCAGTGTTTTTTAGTGTATTTTGTGTGTGTATTGCGGGGACGCCGCCCCCGTCATACGGTGATGGATGTGGATCCTCCTGGGCATCCGACCAGACTGCCGGCTCCTTCCTCGAGCTCTTCGAGGAAGCGTTGCAGCCTTCCCAGTGACCCCGACAGCGAGGATACCATAGAGTACTTCAGCGAGGACAGTACTGAAGGTGAATTTGAGACATACCTTAGCCGCAGGACCAAAAGAAGACTATTAAGAGCCAGCTCCTCATCGAGCCAGTCCACGGTGAAGACAACTGGCCAAGCATAGAAGCATACTATTCTCATCCTGCCTGCGCATCGATCCCACAACATGAGGCGGCTTAACAGGCAAGCTGTCTCAATGCAACTTGAGGCCCTTGTGCCGAACGAAATTAAAGACGTTCGCGTGAACTGCGCAAAAACGTTGTTGCTGTTGACGTCCATATTGCGCCAGCACTCGAATCACTGCGGGCCATCACTGAACTCGGAGGCATGTCGGTCCGTACAGTTATCCCGCTCGGCGAGGACGTTTCTTCTGGCGTCATCTATGACGTCGATGAGACGATCACGCAAGAAGATCTGCCCATACTTGTGAAGCCAGGAAACGAAGGCACCGTGATTCTCCGAGTTTCACGTCTTGGGAAATCTCGCTGTGTCAAGATTGTCTTCAAAGGCGACAGCCTTCCGTCACATGTGAAGGTAGGCCTTTTTCGTCACGCAGTACGGCCATTCATGCCAAAGCCCCTACAATGCACGAATTGTATGAAACTGGGCCATGTTAGCGGAGTCTGCGCCAACGCGAGTGTGTGTTCCCGGTGTGCCGAGCCTCATGATTCTGAGACATGCACAGCACAAATTCTCAGGTGTTCAAACTGCAACGGTCCCCATGACGCCTCATCTAGAGACTGTCCGCGGCTAAAAGAAGAGCGTGCTGTCCTAAGACAAATGGTCCGAGACAGCTCGACGCACCGCGAAGCCGCCGCGATCGTTCGCAAGAGACGTGCCCGATGCAAGAGGAAATCCAGACAGGCTGCTGCGAATGACAGCCGCAACGACGCGCTGTTGGCGCCTCCTGCTCACCCTCCTCCACCTCCTGTTCCACCTCGCCCCAGTGTGCTCCGTCCGCCCTCTGTGGACAAGGGTGGCCAGATGTCATCAGGTTCCGATCCTTGGCCAGCGCTTCCGCCATTATGTCCTCCTGAGGCCCCTCCACGTAAGCTCCCATCGCCGAGCACGTCGGCCGCTGCAGACGGGCTCCCGGAGCAAGACCGCCAAACCCTCGTGATTTTAAAGACCGTGGTCAACGCAATTCGGCCCCTCCTACAGGCTTTGCAATCCCCAACTGCTCGAAGCGTTTTACTAGTGCTGGACTCCCTGGGTTCAGCACTTCAAGGACTTTAATCCATAATGGCTGGCCACCTTCCCTCCTGTCGTGAGGAAGTCAGAGGCGCCACAATCTTCCAATGGAACGCAAGAGGTCTGAGGTCGCGAATGTCAAGTTTTCGTCCTTACGTATTCACTAACTACTTCCCGATATTGGTAATCTGCGAGCCCAAATTATCAGAAGCAATCAGGCTCTCCGGGTACGAATCTTTCTTCGCCCCTACATGCGGGGAACGCAGCCAAGTCTTGGTATACCTCCGCACTGACATGACGTATGTTTGCTGCCCAGTTCCACCTCACAATGACAATCAATACGCGTGTTTCTTAATCAAGACAAAAACGCTAGAATTCACACTGATTGCAGCATATGTGTCATCCTCCTCTCAATTAGACTGCGAAAGGCTGAAGGCTATCATGGAAGAAACCCGTGCTCCTTGGATCATTACTGGCGATTTTAACGCCCACCATTTGCTATGAGGAAGCACCAGAATTAACGCCAAAGGAAGGCATCTGGCGTTATTTGCTTCCGACAATGATCTGTATGTTATGAATGACGGCAGTCCGACATACCTGCGCGGCTGTCACTACAGCAGCTGCCTGGACCTGACATTAGTTTCAAGGTCGTTGCACCGGAGTGTTCGCTGGTTTTGTGATGTGGAGACCCATGGAAGTGACCACATTCCTACCTACCTCAAAATAAACGGCCTTGGTGCGTCCACCCCAGTCCAACTCGCGCGAATCGACTGGGCAGTATTTCGAAAACATATGGAGGAGACGAGCAAAGAAGCCCTCACTGGCAGGCTGGAGCACACTATAGCTAATGCTATGAACGTTGCGAGATGTCACATCACGTCCTCAAGAATACGCAGTGATTTCGATATTGAACTAGAACGCCTGCGTGCTCTTCGGCGGCGAGCAGAAAAGCTATACAGACGAACCAAGTGCTTAAATGATCTACGGGAGGCGAGACGTACGCAGAAAAAAATCAAACGAAGATTGGATCAGCTGGCGAACCAGCGCTGGAGGTCCTTTTGTCAGCACTTGGATCCCCGCAAGCCCATGTCCCTCATATGGCGTACTGTGCGGGGCCTCCGTACGCTTCCGCAACAAAGACAACCATTCTATGCGTTGGCTGTCTATCAAGATCGACAGCAGTCTGAGGTAGCAACGGACTTCTGCAGGAAAATTGCTGGTGTACCAACTGCTTCGAGTTCCCGGCGTGTTCCTCCTGCCTCACGGGTCTCAGCCATGGATGTCCTTTTTTCTCGCGAGGAACTCGACGCTGCTCTTGCAGGATGTCGGCGTTCGTCTTCACCAGGGCCAGATGGAATCACATATGCTGCGCTGTCCCACCTTGGCCACGACGCGCGAGAAGAGCTCCTCAAACGTTACAACGACTCTTGGCTCGACGGTGCTGTTCCTCAAGAATGGAAATCGAGTCGATTGATACCCTTACTAAAACCAGGGAAATCTCCACTCGAGCTCTCATCGTATAGGCCAATAGCTTTGGCCAGTTGCGTAGGAAAGGTCATGGAGAAAATGATTTTGTCGCGCCTTGAGTGGTACCTCGAACACTACAAAATATACCCCGACGCTATGGCCGGCTTCAGGCGGGGTCGCTCTTCTATTGACAACGTCGTTGACCTCGTATCCACGGTTCAACAACAGAAGCACTTGAAACGTTTGTCAGTGGCACTCTTTCTGGATGTAAAAGGTGCCTACGACAACGTGACCCATGAGGCCATCCTTGATGCGCTGGCAACTGTGGGCATCGGTGGTCGGATGTTTGCGTGGATAGAGAGCTATCTGTCCAAAAGATCATTTTTTATCCAATGTGATGATGGCCCGACGCCTGCGCATTACACCTACCGTGGCGTGCCCCAGGGCGGTGTCCTTAGCCCTACATTGTTTAATCTGACTCTCATCGCCCTCCCTGAGAACCTCCCCAACACCGTCCAGGTGTGTATGTACGCCGATGATATCTGCATTTGGGCCTCCTCTGTGACGCGTCCCCAGGTGCGGGCAAGACTTCAGCGGGCAGCATCGATCACTTCTTCCTATCTCCAGAAGAAAGGTCTCAGCGTTTCACCGGAAAAGTGCGCGCTAGTGGCATTTACACGTAAATGTATGACTCCATATCCGGTACGCATCGACGGTCAAGTCATTTCTTAAAACAAATCTCATCGTTTCCTAGGGATCCTGATCGACCGCAATTTATCATGGAGCCCGCATTGCACTCTACTGAAAAAAAAGCTAACATCTATCGCTCATTTACTTCGATTTCTGGGAGGAAAATCATGGGGCTCGTCGGTCCAGTCAATGCTGGAGTTGTACAGAGCTCTATTTGTGGGATTCTTGCGGTACAGTACACCTGTACTCTCAAACACGTGCAAAACTAACATGCGTGCCCTCCAGTCAGTGCAGGGTCAGGCCCTTCGCACATGCCTAGGTCTCCCTCGGAGCGCATCAACACTGGGTAGCATTGCACTCGCCAAAGACCACCCGATCTCTACTTATATTGTCCTAGACTGCTTGCGAATGCACATACGTCATATCTCAAGGGTTCCACAGCATCACCTTGCGCCTTTGCCACTGCAGAGACCACATTCTGCATTTGCGAAGGTGTTAACGACGCAACAGTCGTCGATCCCACAACAGTTCACCCCGGCAGCACTACCTCCCTCTCCTCTGTGGTGTACGCGGCTCCCATGTGTTCGCCTTGCTATTCCGGGGATAGCGAAGAAGTCAAATTTATCGACGCCAGCCATTAAGCAACTGACACTGTCCATGCTCCACTTCGAATATTGGGACCGTACTCACGTCTATACGGATGGATCAGTAACCTCTACTAGTTCTGCTTGCGCTGTGGTCGTTCCTGCGCGACAGACTCAAATTCACCAACAAATTTCGCATCGGACTACCTCTACTGGAGCAGAGTTGGCCGCGCTTCTTGCGGCGGTACAGTACATCTCACAACAATCACCTCAAAAATGGGCTGTTTTCTGTGATTCAAAAGCTGCCCTACAATGTCTTCAATCTGCCTTGAGACATAGCGACCATGAGCAACTTATAGCGGAGATACGATATCTGCATCACCAGGCAATCGAACAAGACCATGAAATCATCTTCCAGTGGGTACCAGGCCATAGCGGCATTGTTGGTAACGCCTTAGCTGACGATGCTGCTCGATCGGCTCACGAGACAACCAACACTGTCCGCATACCACTGACAAGAGCTGACGCAGCAAGGCACCTTCAACTGCTCGCCCGAAACCTGACTGTAACGTCGTGGTCTGCCCCTGGAGGTTGGACACCCCGCTCCCATCACTTCAACCTCTTGCTCCAACATCATCTACCATTCGGCCTCCCCCGCAGTGATACTACGCTGTTATGCCGCCTGTGGCTGGGAGTGGCGTTCACAAACGCCTATTCCCATCTCATCTCAATGGCTGACTCTCCTGCGTGTGGCCAGTGTGGTTGTGACGAGACGATCAGCCACCTCCTCTGTGACTGCCCTCGTTTTGAACGAGAGCGCGGTTGCCTAGTTGCTTCTCTGCTCCGCTTGGACTCGCGTCCTTTAACAGAGTCTAACGTTCTGGGGCCTTGGACACAACCTTCCAGACAACGGAAAGCGGTGAAAGCGCTCCTGAATTTCCTAAGGGACTCGGGGTTGCATTCCCGCCTATAATCTTTATGTTTTCTGTGCGCGCCCTCTGTCCCTGTGACATAGTGGTCGATGGACACTTGACAGACTCATTTCTTTGCCGCTCTTTTTCCTTTTTTCCCCTTTGTTCCCCTCCCCAAGTGTAGGGTAGCCAACTGGGCATCGCCTGGTTAACCTCCCTGCCTTTCCGTCCTTTTCTCTCTCTCTCTCTCTCTCTCTCTCATGTGCGCGTGTGGCACGGGTATAAGTCAATATCTTCATCTGTCTTAGATTAGAATACAATCTCCATGATTACCTCCATTCTCCAGTGGCTAACCTTCTTTTTCTCTTCCTTTTCCTTCCTTCCTTTTTGCAGCGTCTTGCAAAGCTGTCGGGCTCCCGAACATAAACAGTTTGAGCAAGGTAAGCGCACTCTTTACTTGTAGAGAATGAGTTCATGTTATAAAAGAACTGGTCAACTTTTTGAGTGCATTTCTGTCTTTTTTTATTTGGACTAGTGCTGAAATTTTCAGCGTGAATTTAATACATTCGCCGTGAAGTCTTTCAGAAACGTTATGAACTACTTGTTTAATCTTTAAATTGGTATGACGTGTTTGAAAGAATTAGTGATTTACTTAGCCTTTAATAAACACTGCTTTAATCAAGATGTTGACAAAGAGATTTTGAAAACGGTTGTAAATATAGGTTGCTGTAGCCTGGCTACATTATGTGAAATTTTTGTCACCTCACTGCTTTCCAAACAACGATTCTCCTCTTGCTGCGTAAGCATGCAACTTTCAAAAGTTCTCTATAAAATCCGTTATTGGCGTGGTAATCGAAATAAGGCATTTAAATCTCTAAAAGCAACTTATTTTAGCGACCATAAGTACTTTCGCAAGCAGGTCGATGCTCAAAAGGGGAGTTATCGAAGGAACTAACCGGTTATTTTCCCTTGCGTTAGGTTTGGTCGAATACCTGTTCGAATCAAATAAAGCTGCTAGTAACTAAAGCCAGTGTCTTCAGTGTGCGCAACATGTGCAGTAGAAAGGTTTTAAGCTAAAAACTAATTGTTCATAACCGCTCACAGTGGCATGCAGGAACCGGCACTCATGAACACTGAGGGAATCAAGGGGCTTTGAAAGTTCTTCGTTGACGGTCCTTCTCTGCCGAATCAATTTCTCGAAGAATGCCGCTGTTAGCATAATAAATTGCTGCTTCCAACAGTAACACTGGCTTTCGGAATTTCATAGCCAAGGTTCAAAAACAGTTTGAGGTGAAAAATACAGTCAAGAAAAATTTGAAGTAAAAAACAAGCAAAGTTTTGAAGTTTCCATCTCCCACAGCTGGAGTTTAGAAAATGCATCACATCATATCGCTCACAAATAACCATTCGTTAAAAGAAATACTTTTTAGCTGAGCATTTAAACTGCAGCATAAGCATTCTTGTTACTGGAATACTCTTCCGTTGATGTGCTGTTGCAACAACAGTATGTATTTAAAATTTCTGCCCAGAAGTGAGAAAAACGACAGATTTCTAAAAACATCTTTTCCTTTCCGGCAGTGCGTTGCCCAAGCCCGCGTGACATGCAACTCTGCTCAGGTAAGCACCACTCCGACCCCATCTTTTACACGCACTTAAGGGCAAAAATCAGAAAATCAAAAATATCAGCTAAGAGTATAAGCAACCCAATATTTTTATCGTCTTCAGGTTAATCAATTTTAGCGCAGTCAAGCCGTTCATCAGCACATTTCCTGAGTTCATGAATGAACTTTATGTTAACGCGGTAATTCTACGTATAAGGAGGCGTTTCTTAATGTTTACAAGGCCCTTTCTACCATCGCGGTTGTACTACACAATGTGTCAAAAAATTCCGATAGTGAAAGGGATCTATAACATCAGCAAGTAGGCCATCCAATCCTCAAAGCCATTTGCTCACTAGAAGCGTCTGCGATTTGGAGGCGCCTAGAGTGCCACAAAATATGGAATTGCGACCCCCATGGTCACCATCATAACTGAGTCTCGGATATTTCTTAAATTCCAAAACTTCGCAGTATTCTGCCCCATTTGCTTACTCTATACAAGTATTATGCATTGTAGCTAGTAATAGGAGAAGACCTTCATTCGACCATAATTTACAGGCCAAGCATGCCGACCGCGTGGGCGTCCAGAAGCCGCTGTTCTTCTTCCCCTTCAGCGCCAACGCAGTCGATCCAGGCGCTGATGGATAAAGGGGGGGGGGGGGGTAGGAACTCGACTGCTGAGCAGCCGAGCAATAGAAGAGGCAATAGGCCAGGTCCGCGTAGATACAGGGGCAGTTGGGACAGGAAGGGTCCGATCTATAGTGATAGAGAAATAGGCGGGACGGGGTGATGACTGCATCTATTTGGATGTGCCAAAGAAGGCGAGTCTCTGGCACCGTGAGTGATGAATGAGGGGGAGGGTAAAGGCGTTTGTCTAGGCGGAGCTCGAGGTAAACCTCTTTTATGGTGCGGCGAAGGGTGAGTCCCGCACCGCCCTCCGAGGGCTCCGAGAAATCTTGTTGTGGCAAACATTCTTCGCAAACTCAAAGGCAAATCATGTGTCTTGTAGCGATAAAAGTAAGAGCGAAATAGTAAACGCGAAAAGCAAAACCCTCTGCTGTCGCAGCTTCGCCTTATTACTTCGTGCCATCAAAGTTTCCTCTCCGTCTCAGAAATCCTGGACTACTACAAAGAACTAATCAGAGAGCGCGGTGCCTGTAAGTATTGAGGCCACTTCGGCGCAAAACTACGCCGCAGGAAAGGGATGCTCTAGCGACTAAACCACGAGCGATTTTATTTCTTTATTTCATGGAGTTCACCCTGCGGCACGAGCATAATGTTGCACTGTTGCGAGTAGCACTGTTAACATAAATTCGTAAGAATCGTGTTCCTCTAACGCAGTTCACCCTGCGCCACGAGGATAACGTTCTACTGTTACGAGTAGCACTGTTAAATGATGCATAAGACTCTTGATCTACTCACGGTGTTCACCCTGCGCCATGAACATAAAGTTCCAGTGTTACGAGTGGCGCTGTTAACTTAATTCAAAAGAATTCTTATCCTCTCACGCAGTTCACAATACGCCATGAGCATAAAGTGGTACTGTTAGGAGTAGCTCTTTCACCGTGCACCACGAGCGTAAAGTTGCACTCCTACAAGTAGCACTGTTAACTTAATTCATGCGAATTGTGACCCTCTCACGGAATTAACCCTGCGCCACGAGCATAAAGTTACACTGTTACGAGTGCCCCTGTTAACAGCCTCCGCGAACGTAGAGTGGTAGATACTGGCTCGCTTGGCACTACAAATATCGTGTATTCACACTGCAAGCGGCATGCTGCTTGTGGCGAACGGAGGTTTAATGATCAGTGGCACGGGGACACAGTGCGCTTTAATCGGCCTTATCGGTCGCAGGAGAAACGCAGCAGCATTAAGAGCTGGGCGCAGACACAGGCGCCGACACGATAAACTCAAGTTGCTAAAAAAAACGTGATCTTAGCGGTCTAGCTGGTAATTCTTTTTCCTTTTGTTAAAGGAGTGAAAGACACACAGACACAAGGTACGGCTTAGTCCTGTCCATTTTTTTAGTGTCTGCATGTGTTTCACGCATCTAATCAAAGCTTATAAAGTGGCTGCAGCTGCTCGCGACGGACGAATGGGGACAAAAAGAGGCCGATCATGTAGAAGGCTTCGATCCAAGAGTAGTCAAGAGGTTCATATAAAATATATTTCTCCGAACCTCCAAACATATTTATAAAGATCAGAGAGATGGGCCGAATCACATTATCACTCAGGTCCATTTAGAGGTGAGTAACCACACGATCATTCCGAAGAGAGATCGTCATCAGCCTACTCAGAACCGTTAACCAAGCGCTAACGAAGCCAAGATTCAGAATGACGTGTTGATTCACTCCCGTATTTCAACACGAATTCAACATGAACGCAGG
Source organism: Amblyomma mixtum (assembly GCF_055824585.1). Taxonomy (NCBI): domain Eukaryota; kingdom Metazoa; phylum Arthropoda; class Arachnida; order Ixodida; family Ixodidae; genus Amblyomma; species Amblyomma mixtum. Next base: position 151,494,791 of record NC_143021.1, on the reverse strand, counting down.
GCAGAAATTTCATTGAGAATGCTCAACTCTAGCACGGTGGCCACTTTTCCAATGAGTTTCAACTCGGCTTCAATAATTCACCAACACTAGCCCATCCTGGTCACAACAAAAATTCAACATGGCATGTTGAGTCTGCTCATGAGAACTTCAACACTGTCTCAAGAAGCATTTTTGTAAGGGTTCTGCCTCTGCCTCTAACGGTTTGAGCTACAAGAGCACATTCAAGAGGCTTCACCCTTCTAGACTTCATTGCAGAGCGTTTGGTGCTCTTCAGACTTCACTTACTGCAGGTCATACGATTACGCACGGCCGTCTTGAATTTCGGCATCTTCGCACAAGTCAGACGTGCAATGCGTCTTTCCACATTCACATTTTGTGTTTTAATAAAGTTCTTCAAGATAGTAGTGTATCTTAATATGCTGCTCATTTCGCTCTGAACAAGGCCTTTTTTTTCATAACCTATATACGCAGGTCCAAATCGATGCTGTGAAGCCTGTCGTGACGGTAAGTCATCACGCTCATGCTGAAAGGGAAGTGATTAAATAGTAACCTTGTGAAATCGACAGCAAGTAGAGTTTGTCTTCCTTTTTTATATTCCTTTCTTCTTTATGCCAAGCCTCCCCTCTATCTGTCGAATATCAAGATTATAGCGACGAGCCCAAAAAGTCATAGCTTTCGACGGCCTTGACGCGTAAGGTTGCGATAGCAGCGAAAACATACGCTTAGAACAGGTTGTGACTGGTGACCCGGGCCACGAGAGTGAAATAACTAGAAGAATAAGATAAGGTGCACAGGGGGCACTCTCAGGTGATAGCAATTTACGAGTACCTGTCAAGAGGAGAGTATATATAATGACTCTATCTTCCCCGTACTCGCCCATGAGAATGAAACGCGGAGGCAACCGTAAAGCGATGAATTGAAATTTAGTACAATGGCGCGACTAATAGAAATGAATATGGTCGGTGAAACCTTACGAGACAAAAGATAGCAGAGTGGGTCAAGGGGCAAACGGGAAGTAATGATATGTTAGTCGAAATCAGGACGCAGAAATGCGTGCGCATGGGAGGGCATCTAATGCGAAGGCAAGGTAGTCGATCATCGTTAATGAAGACGGATTGCGATTCGTGAGATGGCAAGAGGAGTAGGGATGGCTGGAATTCAGGCGGGTGGATGAGATGAAGTTTGTGGGGGTAATGTGGCCGCAGGTAGCACCGGAAAGGGTTAATAGGACGAATTTGAGTGAGGCCTTTGTCCTGCAGAGAATCAAGTTAGGCTTATGTAGATGATGGCTCCTAGAGTACATTTATCCGAAAATAAATCGCTAACGTAACTGCCGCTTAGAAATATTGCCTTATGAAGCTAAAATAAAAACCGCGAAGCTTTGTAGCCCCTAATTCTATAAGTAATTAATCAGCCCGCGCCCTGGCTACTCAATCCTACTAACTGCATGCGCTAGGCTTCGTGAAAGATAATAGACTGACGTTATAGCCACCTAATAAGATTGGGTTTATAGTTAAACTTCAGGACTAATCCCAGTTCCGCACTAAATAATCATGTTTTGATATCGCCGGCGATGTTTACGTGTATAATATACTTAGCTGATCCTGTTCACACATGTATCATAAAAACTTCAGTTGAATTAAATCTTAAGTGGGGAAATAAGATATATGTGTATTTCTTATTGTAAACCAGTGTGCTACCTCATTTTCGAATTCTTCAACAAAAGGTATTTTCATTATAACTTATCCTACAGATGCAAAAGTCTGGTTTCCCTATATTATAGTAGAACGTTCTTGTGTGCTAGTTGGTTCATTTCAATTAAGAGGTGTGACTGCGCGAACAAAACTGGACAGGATATATAGCAACGAAAGCTACCATAGCGTCGTTTTCGTTTCTATGTCTTCTGTTCTCTCTTGTTAGCGCACTCTTATGTTTTTCATTGCAATATATTACTTCGACAAAAACCACCACTTTTGCCTGCTTGAGTTCTTCGTTGCAGTCATATATTAATTACTGCAACAGACATATTTTTATTGATATTATTTATTTCTGTTCTTTTCTTGAAACTTCTCCTGCACGCCTGAGAAAAAAAACACATGAGCCCAGGCGTATATCAGTGCAACAGCGTACCATGTAGAAATTTTTTTCGCTCCTATTTTAATGCAGACTTTGAATTAGTGGCAACCATTGTAATAGATACAGTTATAACATTTAGATGCTATGTGAAATAATTTGAGCTCGTTAGCAGAGTGTCTGAATAAAAGGTTTCTTATTAGCACCGGCACTGAACATTCGCCTGTATTTCAGTGCGTGTACGAAGCCCTCAAGAAGCTGAACAATGCTGCCGACGCTCTGGTGGCTTACGCTGACATCTTCTATGCGCTCATCAACGCGACCAAGACGAAGTACAGCTTCGCACGTAGGTTGTTTTCCGGGGCGCCGCACTTGCGCCATCTATGATATGGGAAATATTGTACGCCATGCTGGAAAAGGGGATTACGCAGTTGTGCATTCGCATGGGTGGCCAACGGCAGCTGTTTTCATTCTAGCGTGCTTAAACTTCGGTGCTGCAGTGCGCATGACCTGAAAACTTATTTCGTGAAGTTGAGTCAAGCTCGCTGAGAGGACGAGTCTTGAGCGTCGGGTAGCAACTAAGGCACAAAGGCTCTTCGAATCCCAACACTGCGTGGCTGTGCCTGTGATTAGCATTGGATGCTAGTGACGACTGGTTAAAAAGGTATTTACCTTGAATGGCTTCCTAGATAGTCATATTCTAATTGCATACAGAGCGAAGAAAAAGCGCGACAGGCTTGCGACGCCTTTAGAGACGGACTTACGTTCTGCAGTCGGTCTTCCGTTTCTGATCGAATGTGTACGCGCGGAAGCTTCTGTAACTCATCGCATTGCCACCCTCAGTGTATAAGTCCTGGGAATTATACTTACTCTTCAGAATCGCTTTTGTATTTGCCACAAATCAGAATTGCGGCTGAATCAGTGGCGGCCAATCCACTGCTATCGGTACCGTTCATGCGCCCATTGCGTAGCTTTATTGCTGGTTAGGCAAGACCGTGACCGTAATACTGAATAGCTTCGAGTAAACATTGTTACTCTGAAAAGTGGCGCGCAAACGCTTTAAGATCATTTATTGTGGCCTCGCTGTGTTGAGTTGGCGAGTTGAGCCCACAAAAAATCGAGTCATGATTAGACCAGCATGTTATCAAAGTACAAGAAGCCAACGTTCGTCAACCGGCCTTGGATGCGTTGCCGTCCAAACTTCGCTAGAGTAAAAGTGCATTCCAAGGTAAATTTTTTTCCTTAAAAACAGAAATAGTTCAAAAAAAAACTGAAACATTTACTCTTCTTTCGTTCGTACATAAGCTCAAAAATTAGCGTTGTGTTTATGTCTGTACGTTTTCCGCCGACGAAATGTTCCGAGGTGACGCGAGATGACAAAGAAGGCGCGAAATCTTTCCTGCAATTTTTGAAACCTAGACCAGTCGCGGCCCTTCGTCCTCAGGAAATCGATGCAGCTGAAAAAGCCTGAAAGCATAGTGCCGTGAGCATCGTATGCTCCTGTTCAATTTTTTCCCCTTCGGTAGTTGTTGCATCCGAGGACGACGCAATGGTTCCCAGTGGATCTCCAGGTCGCTGTCATAACGCTAAATATACGAAAGAGAAAAAACGTGACAAAAATGCGTCAAACGACAACTAGCACACTGAAAACATGGCGCGGGAACCGTCAACAGCACAGGCCACACAGGAGGAAGGCAGTCGACGCGCTTCCGACCAGGGGCGAGGCTAAGACGGAAAATGGTGGATAGGACGTATCCACGGAGAACAAGTTATTGGCAAGAATCACTAGGTTCATAAAACAAAATTCAATGCACAAGTGCTGCTTGCGAAATGCGGCTACGACAAAAATATTTGTGCTGTGAATCATATTCTATACTGAAAGACTGCACACCATTTTGCCAGTAACAAAGTACTCCTGCTATCGGCGAAAAATTACCCAAAAATGCAGCTCTGCTAACTAACCATTATCTGAGCTACCAACGGGGAAGTGGTGACATTGGCTTAGCGTGTAAAAATCCTTCGCGGCACTCTTAACAGCCACGCCATTTTCCTCGAGCCGCCGCGGTGGCTCAGTGGCTATGGTGCTCGGATGCTGACCCAAAAGACGCGGGTTCAATCCCGGCCGCGGCGGCTAGGATTTCTTTGGAGGAGAAATTCTAGAGGCCCGTGTACTCTGCGATGTCAGTGCACGTTAAAGAACCCCAGGTGGTCGAAATTTCCGGAGCCCTTCACTACGGCGTCTCTCATAGCCTTAGCCGCTTTGGGACGTTAAACCCCATAAACCAAACCAAACCAACCATTTTCCTCGAAACAATCTTGGCGTGTCCCCTGCGTACGCAAGCGCAAATCGACTATTTCTTTTCTTAACCTCGTCAAACAAAAGGGTTCTTGTCTGCGCGGGCTACAGAACTTACTCAGCAGTCTTTCCTTGTTATCGTTAGGAATAGCTTTAAAGCTTCTGACTTGTTGCTCTTTACATCACAGCCATTGTTCGCTTCCGCATGTGTTATTTTTTCCTTTTCTTGTTTACCGTTTTTTCATTTTTTCCTCCTTTCTACTTGCATTGTGTATATTGTGCGCTTTGTTGCTCCTCTTTGTTCCGGCTCCACCGTGTCTTCTAATCCTTTAACTTTTCGTCAAATAATAATAAAATAATAATAAATGGTTTGGTTTGGTTTATGGGGTTTAACGTCCCAAAGCGACTGAGGCTATGAGAGACGCCGTAGTGGAGGGCTCCGGAAATTTCGACCACCTGGGGTTCTTTAACGTGCACTGACATCGCACAGTACACGGGCCTCTAGAATTTCTCCTCCAAAGAAATTCTAGCCGCCGCGGCCGGGATCGAACCCGCGTCTTTTGGGTCAGCAGCCGAGCACCATAGCCGCTGAGCCACCGCGGCGGCTAAAAAAATAATAATAAATAATACTATCAAATATGTTTTCCCATACCTTGAGCTGCCGCTGCTTCTTCCTTTATTTACATTCATTTGCTCGTTTCTCTTCTTTTTTTGTGATCAGGTTGTTTCACCCCAGCACTACTCCCCTTTGTCGTTTTGTTTGTTTTGTGCCCTAACTTTACACCCATGTTTTTGTTAGCATTACTAAGTGAACTCAAGTCACTTGGTTTTCTTTGGCACACTGACTAAAGAAACATTCTTACTGTTATCATTATTAGCTAACGTGAATGCAGCTATTCTCTTTTTGAAAAACGTCGTTTCTGGCGTTCAGTAGCAACGCCCTCCAAACAAAGTGCGCGCGCTGCAAAGAGCGCTCTTTGCTCAAAACAGCGCTTCACCATGGTCGACTTCACAGCGCTTTTCGAGTAAAAACTGGCACATAGAATCAGGAAGGCATGAATATTAACATTATTTTTAAAGAGGGCCATCATTTCTCAGAATATAGTGAAGATAGGACTCTACTGACGAGTAATAACTTTGTGCAATACTTCCTAATTTTGCTTTCTTGCTTTTTTTTGTCGGATCCCTCGGACCAGAGCAATAATGCAGGGTGCAAATGTGACAATGGCACTAGAAGAGTTTAAAGTGCTATTTCTGCAAGTAGTGTCGCCCACGTTGGGAACAATATTTCAGCTCTTCTGGCTTAAATTACGTAAAATTCAGAGTTTTACATAGAGTCCGTTTCACTGCTTTTTGGAAACACCGTGGCCTCACACTTCAGTCCTATGCTGACGCATATTCTTGTAAACCGAAAAAATTTATTAGTCTTATACCCCATGATAAAACTTCCTGAGAGCTCTACCTCTTCGTACTATTCAAAATTCGTTTGGGGGCGGCTGTCTATTTCATGCAGTGGCTGCTGAATTCAAGTACTCCGTCATTGCCACAAGGACCGGCACGGTGAAACTGCCTCGTTGCACCAGCAGAAACTTCACCGTCTCCCTGCCAAGCAGCCTCGTTGACAAGGTACGATGAAATGCAGGTATGCCAGACGGCGCCATGAAAGCACACATTCCAGTTCACCAGCGAGGCCAGCGTACTGCCATCGCTTACAAAACTCGCCACAAAACAAGGAAATCCCCTATACCGTAATGATTTTTTTGTTCACTATGGTGTCTAAAAACCACTGTCACTATAATTGAGTGCGACTGAGAAAAACGCTGATGTTACCGCAACTGTGGCTAAAGGCGATACTAGTTTTTAGAACGCTCTGGTTGTCTGCAAGTAATTCCAACAAAGAAGAAAGATATTTTGTTCGTTTCGGTTCCGTTGATATGATATGATTTACAGACCGCACCTAGTGTATAGTCCACATCGAGCAAATCTTCCTTTTTTTCCCTGGATTGGCCGTACTCAGTATACGGTCTTTATGAGCAAGGTGTGCAACCCGTACAGAAAAGCGTACGTGCACTCGCCCATTAGCATGGCACAGCTGCCGAAGAAAAATACATTCCCTTTGTAAGTTGAATGTTTTTTATGGGTGCTAGAGAAGACTTGTCGTCATTGTGTTTCCTGTCTACGCTGTCACACTCTTCGTAGTGCACTAACCCAGCAATGCGGCATTAGCGAAGCTGTTGACAATTACTTGACAAGAGATTGCTGTCCAGAGTACCGATACGCAAGAGTGCGCGATCAGGGGCTTGTTGGTATGACGTGATTAAAAAGCAAACTACTGAGCAGGGGACAAGACACAGGGAAGAAGCCCATTAGGACGAGCTCAGAGCATTGAGCTCGCCCTGTTTTCTTCTCTCCTGCATCTTCTCCCCTGCTCAGTTTTACGTTTTGTACAGATACCCGCTTGCGAACTTCTACATAGGTTCATTTTCTTCGAAATTATACCAGCCGCTAATGTCACTAATCACTGGTGCGACCAGTCTACCCTGCTGAAGCACCACTAGCGGAGCGCAGGGGTCGCAAAATTTTCTAATGGAATAAATTTCAATATTTCATTCAATATTAGGCGATATTCAAAGAAATAATACCGTAAAGTGTGCACATATACGTAGTCCGGAAATAGTACAATTTTGAACTTTAAGCATGTACTATCGCGCTCAATATGAGTTGCAACGCGCGGTCATCGACCGGGGCTCGTTCCGTGGTGTGCCTCCTCCGAACAGACGCTCGGAATTCAGGGAGAAACTGCTGTTCCAGGAAAAAACAGCACCCCCGCTCAGGAAAAAGTTTCTCCCAGAATTCCGAGCAACTGTTTGGAGGAGGCACACCACGGAACGAGCCCCGGTCGATGACCGCGTGTTGCAACTCATATTGAGCGCGATAGTACAAGCAAGAGACAGCATGCAGGACATTACGTAAGGATTTTTTCACGCTCTCGAATGAACGTATATTTAGCCACCGGCTACAATATTTCTCTGAGAATAAAGTGAACGCGCGAATTTTACAGACCTCCACACATGCGACTGGAAACACAGGCAAACGATAGAACGTCTGTCCGTGCTTGCAATATTCCAATTATTTGGTTCAAGACCACCGCTCTATTATGACCTCAAGTCAGCGATGCTCCAGCTCCATACAATGCTGAGAACGACTGGCGGGAAAAAAGTGTCCAGTAATCGCCTTCGCGCTGATACCTCAGAGCAATTAGACCGACATATAGGAAACGGCTCACAAAAGCAGCAGTTCCGCATGCCAATTTTCTAGTGTTCTTGCTTGTATTGAGAATTCGTGAACGCTGCATTTTCATATGTGTTTCTAGCGCAGACCATGTTTATGCGCTTTCACGCAATTTGAGGCTTTCATCATGTTAATTAGTTTTCGTTACTCTGAATGTCAGCAATAGATTTAAGGTTAATTTTGGCATAAGGAGTTTACCATCCCGAAGCAATTCAGGCTATGAGGGGCGCCGTAGTGGAGGGCTCCGGAAATTTCGACCACCTGGGGTTTTTTAACGTGCACTGACATCGCACAGTGCACTGGCCTCCACAATTTCACCTCCATAAAAATGTGACCGCCGCGCTGGGATCGTACCTGCGTCTCGCGGGTCAGCAGCCGAGCGCCGTAACCACTGAGACACCGCGGCGGCCGGATTTAAGGTTTCGAGTGGAATACATTGTCAACATTTACACATATGTTTCCGTTTTTGCCTCTTATCTCCCTAAAATGTCATTACCTCTCAAAATTCTCGAATTTCTTCTAAATTAGGTTATTTCAAGCAGCCCATTATTAGAAAATTCAGAAGCATCAAATGCAGCTTTCACGACAAATATCGACGTTGCAACACTTCTATCAATGCAAGTTTTGGCAGTGTACATGAATTTTCAGCCCTAATGCAACTAAGGGCACTAAATTGCTGCCGCGAATTCCTTCTTCGAGCGCAGTCAACCTGAAGTGTGTATTACGAAATTATCACATGTGCGGATTTTAACTACACTGAAAGTAGGATTGATTGCCTAAAGACTATGAATTCTATTAAAACCTGCATTCTTTATTGCAGCTGGTAAAGAGGCCTTTATGTTCTTTCTTGTGCAGTGCAACAGCAACTTTGATGTGGACTGCAAAAAGTCAAGCGTGAGTTACAACGTTCAACGCACGTTACTTTCCTTTCACACTAATTCTGAAGCGTAAATGATTCATAATATTCTCTGCGTGTTTTTTTTTGCCCTATGTCTTTTTTCAAAGGCATTTATTTCGTGAACAGACCTCTGCAAGCATAGACAACATTTTGTGGTCAGGATAATAAAAATAATATCAGCCACATTCATTTGCTGCCAAAATGCTTTTCGTTAAACATTGAACAATTTGTTGAAATATTTTTGGAATTCTGTGTAGTACGTACGCTGACCTGCAATACTCACAACCGAAATTATTATTCCTTAAATTTCGATATCTGACGCGAAACTACAGCTCAATACTTCTACACGCACCTTTCACTAAGACGCTTATATGCGGCACGTTCTTCTCCCTCTTTTACGCTCTTTTTCTAATTCGACGCGTTTTGAGGCCTTCTTCAGATCGTGTCTTTTCTTACACCACACACAGAGTTAGCACTGCCGAAACAACCTCATTCGGATAGCACTTATATTTTTTTAAATAAGCATGAGTGTTCTGTTCCGAGACTTAGGTATAAGCTAAACCGCCATATTGAAACACCGCTACCGCGCACGGCATATTCAAAGCTTTCGGACTGTTGTTTAAACTCTTAACATCAGCATTTTATTTCTCTTGTGCAAATTCATTTCATTTCTTTCAGACCAGCCTCGTGACTCCCCTTGTCAACTACGTTCTGGTAAGTTCTCAATATATCTCAAACATTGGGCAGAGTACGCTCCTAAATTGGCGCATTTCTACGTATTATGCGCAAAATACATGGGATGTGCAAACAACATGTATTTAATTCTTTATTTTAACATATTTTTGTTAAGAAGAAACAAAAGACGATGAGGAAAAATCACGAAAGTAGTGCCTTCATACTCGATCTCAGTGCTCCTGAAAATTTCTTCTTTAAAGGTGCTCTGAAAGATGCTGAATAAAGTTGTTGTATAAAGAACGCCGCTTCACGAATATCCTCCAGCAAAACAATTTTCAATGCCCTTTGTAGAAGCTGAGTTATCTGCAGTCAAACTCTGAAATTCGACGTCTTCGCGCCTTTCCCTCTAGTATCGTTACTTATTGCATGCTGAAAGGTTGGCCCTACCGCCGACTTGCGCGGGAATTCCACGGGGGGGGGGGGGGGGGGGGGGGAAGGCGCAGCTTCCCGACCCGGTGGAGCGACGCGGATTGCTCGCTGCAGCTATGGTAGTGGCCTGACGCCTGAATTAATCTAACTGATAGCCCCCTCTCTAAACTTGTATACGCAGGAGCGTGGGACGGATAGGGTTCGAGCTTGAAAGATTCGCCAGAAAGGGCTCGACAACTTTCGAGCTCGACTGTGGTTTCTCTTCTGAGTATAGAAGTGTCTTGTTTGGCTCAGGTGTTCACGACAACACAATGCAGTGATCGAGTGAGTCGATGTGCTCTCATCAGAAGGTGTTTCATGGTCCCTTTGAGCATAATCGCGATAACAAATCTTGGCAGGTGATTTGCGCTTGGCTCCTTGAGTACTGTCCAGACTCAGATGGCAGGAGTAGAAAAGAAACGACGCTTCGATATGATTTGTAACATGTAGTGGAAAAATTCAGGGGGCACTTTGGCTCTCTAAAGTGCTGCAAGGCGAAAGCGTTTCCTGGCCACTGTTTGTTTTTATTTGCTTTTTTATATTTGATATTTTGTTTTTTATTTCTTTTTTTGCTCATTTTCTTAATTTTATTGTTTTTATTTTTATTTTCACATCTTATGTTTTTATTTTGTTGTTATTTTGTTTATTTTCTTATTTTTATTTTTATTTTCCTTTTCCTGACTTCACTCCTTTTATTTTTTTTATGAAGCCCATGCATTCACTAGATGAGCCTTTATTTATGCTGGAACCTTGAGCCTTTTAAGTAGTGACGCCGAAAGGCGGACGAATCTGCGACGCGTCTGTCGACACTCCTGCCGACGTGTCTGCCGACACGGCTGCCCACGCGTCTGTCGACACTCCTGCCGACGCGTCTGTCGACACGGGTGCCGACGCATCTGTCGACACTTCTGCCGACGCGTCTGCCGACACGGCTGCCGACGCGCCTGTCGACACTCCTGCCGACGCGTTTGTCGACACTCCTGCCGACGCATCTGTCGACACGGCTGCCGACGCGTCTGTCGATACTCCTGCCGACGCGTCTGCCGACACGGCTGCCGACGCGTCTGTCGACACGGCTGCCGACGCGTCTGCCGACACGGCTGCCGACGCGTCTGTCACACGGCTGCCCACGCGTCTGTCGACACACCTGCCGACGCATCTGTCGACACGGGTGCCGACGCATCTGTCGACACTTCTGCCGACGCGTCTGCCGACACGGCTGCCTACGCGCCTGTCGACACTCCTGCCGACGCGTTTGTCGACACTCCTGCCGACGCATCTGTCGACACGGCTGCCGACGCGTCTGTCGACACTCCTGCCGACGCGTCTGCCGACACGGCTGCCGACGCGTCTGTCGACACTCCTGCCGACGCGTCTGCCGACACGGCTGCCGACACGTCTGCTAACGACAGTATGAGGCATTAATGGCTTTCGCCTTAATATCCATCCTACTTGAGCACAACTGCTCGCATACATTTCTCTATTCTTTATTTCGGTCCGTTTCGGAAGCAAACATGCAAACTTGCCGGGAAAGTAGCAGAGACCGGCTGGCCTCAAGGGGAAAGAAATATCGCTAACTTATTTTTAGTCACCGTATGGAGGCACATTTCTTCTCATATAGCAGTGTGAATATCAGGGTCATTATTTTTGGGACGAGCAATCGAGTGGAACCCTCACTTTTCGACGGCAGACCCTTCATATCACATGAGTAAACTATTTGGCCCTCTATGAAGCCTTGTCGCTGTTCACTGAAAACCACACTTGACATGAATTATTCATTGCCGAAGGCTAAGCAAAAGCCACCTGCGCAGTACGCCTTCTCCATTTATTTCTCTTGTTTCCTCCAGTGTCTTGTGAAGAACGCCTTGCCCACCGCCTCTCAGAGTAAGGTCATCGCCCTATTGTGTGACCTCGTGCAACGGACGGATGTGAACGCCATAGAAGGCGTCCTTGGAACCGCCATCGGGGACATTCAGAAATTTCTTTGTAAGTGGTTCTGTTACGCCCTAACTGATTAGGGCGTTTATATGAGGTCCTTCATTTTCGGGTTTATATTTCCGGAAATCGCCAGTAAATATCGGGCAATATATTTCACCTTCAAACTCTGGTGCACATTGGGTTGTCTAGCAAACTTTTCGATAATCCTATTTTTGTCATGCTCTTTTTTTTTCGCAGCAAAAGCGCTTTGCTATAAACGCCTTGTTTTTGTTCGGGACACATATCTCCCTATATTTTCCTCAGTATTTCAGAACTAACATGAAATTACAGGCAGCGCAGAAGAGAACTGTTGAACAAAACGTACTTTTTCTTATCTATTAGAAATACTTCTTCGGGTAAACCGTCAATTTCTTACGCAGCACTTCGCGTGCATTCGTGACCTGCCTGCGTTTTACACGGCGTTAAGCTTCACTAAACATCACAGAGGCTATTTTAAACGGGCAAGAGCCGTAGAGCAAGATATTCTTAACGTGGATAGCGCTTCGTATATGCTTTGGATTCAGTTCCATGTCAGGAGCCGTGTCTCGGCGTCTCGTTTCTAAAACTTACGCTTGGCCCATATCCCGAAATTAAGTCAAATCATGAATAACGAATGTTACGAGAGGTCAAAAATGGAAAGGAGCCTAATCTGTAATAAGTACATAATATCCGCTAATTTTCGTGCGGTGTTTACAGCTTTATTCAAGACAACAAACGTTCGCAGGGCCATTCCATATACTATGCGTATACCTTAACGAACACTTCCTTCCCTTGCCCTTCTGAGTACTCTAAAAATAGAAGTTTTCGGACAAATCGAGTTCAGCCTGATTTTTTTAGAACTGTGTTAAGGGTACAAGAATCGGATAAAATCGATATTTACCTGAAAACGAAAGGCTGTGCATATGCACCACGTGGTTACGACTACAGGCATAAACGACAATGCGGCCTACACGCGGCCAGGCAGCGCGCAATTGAAAATTACTTTTTTTCTTGAGGGCAATCTTCTGAACGGATGTAACCGAAAACAAGACGGCTGTGTTAATAGCGGCAACTTTATGCGGATGTCAAGGTAAGAAAGAACCCTGCCCGAAGCGCTGCGCTATTCAAAGGGCTAACGTGGAGGCTAACAAAGAGGGTTCAGCTTAGGTGAAGGAGAACGCAGCGAGCTATGGAAAGAAAAATGATAGGTGTAACGTTGAGAGATCGGAAGCGGGCGGAGTGGGTGAGAGAACAAACGCGCGTTAATGATATCCTAGTCGAAATCAAGAGGAAGAAGTGGGCTTGGGCAGGGCTTGTAATGCGAAGGCAAGATAACCGCTAGTCCTTAAGGGTAACGGTGTGGATTCTAACAGAAGGCAAGCGTAGCAGGGAGGCGGCAGAAAGTTAGGTGGGCGGATGAGATTAAGAAATTTGCGGGAACACGGGGGCCGCAGCTGGCGAAGGACAGGGTTAACTGGAGAGACATGGGAGGGGCCTTTGCTCTGCAGTGGGCGTAGTCAGGCTGATGATGATGATGATGATTCAGGGGGCAACTGAAGCGGCTTCAGAATGCGGTGAGCACAAAGGTATAGAATGTGTAAACCTTGCAGGTGAAGCATGCGAACTCTATTTGAGCTAGCATTTGCAACGGAAACGTAATCACCGATTAATACAACATTAGCTTTCGCTCTTCACCACAGTACACAGAGCCGTGTGGGGGCACATGATGGCGTCTTCTAGGGCGGCGGTACATTTCTAATGCAGAAACGCTTGATTTGAACGAAGAAAACTAACGCCATCGTAGGCAAAGCCTACGGAGTGTTCATTTTTGGCGGCGTCCGACTAAGCACGGCAGAATGTAGGAAAAGGTAGTGGAAATTGGAAATTTCAGTTTCCTTAACGTCGTCACCGAGGCACTTCGCACTTCTCCCACGTCGCGTGAGAAAATTGAGCTTTAATCTGCGATTACTTCAGCATTCTAGCGGCTTTCGCAAGAACCACTCGGCGTGTTTTACTTGCTGGCTTCGTCGATTCGAATCGTTTATTGTAGTCGACTTCTCGAAAAACTGTTAATCTACCCTTCAGCGCGCATAGCGAGGTGCTGGAAGTGGTAAGTCTACTTAGGGCAGGTAGTGGTCGCTCATCAGAATCATCAGACGGAAAACGTTAGAGATCACTGGGGCGACCCGTATCGGGAGAATGAGAAAGCAATGACGTCTGTTCCACACTTGTCGCCTCGCTTTGCTTCAGTTGGGGCTCTTTGCATCTCGTTGCTTCAGATGGGACTCGCGCGAGTCAGGCTACTAGAGTTCTCTTGACGTCCCTTGTGAAGCACGTTTCAAACGCCTTGCTTCAGCATGTTTCCGGGGGCAAGTGTTCGTGGACTGGGGTTCCTTTCGCTTGTGTTGCGAAGCACGTTTCAAACGCTTCGCTCTAGTGTTACGTTCCCGACGTTTCGTCACACGTTTCCTTTCTGAGGGCGTTTTGGGGGCATTTCAAGACGCGCCGTCTGACGATGTAGACGCCTCCTCCATGACCGCAAACGCATCAACGCGCACGCAATGACGCAAGAGATACCACCCTATTCCTCTCATGCGAAAGGAACGCGCGTAATCGACGGCGGCAAGGCGACTGACCGAAGTGGAGGCGACGCGCACGAACTTTCTAGAAGGTTGTTCCATCGCTCCATCACTCACGCCCTCGCACCGCCGCCGTCTCTTCTGACGTCACGGTGACCCCATTTCAACGAGACAGCATATCGTCCCGCGTTACCATGACAATCACGTTGATTCGCCGCCACCGCATTTAGAGCCACTGTGTCACTTTTTTCGGCACATTTCTTTAATTAATGGTTTGTAATTAATTTTCGTTAATAAACGCTTTTCAATGCGTTGCTTCATAAATTAACGTTAATTAATCGCCTTTTATTCTATTTCAATCCATTATTTTGCTTGGTTGCATAATTTTTTACAATTTCGACGTCCATGCCTGTTTTCACGTCCATCGACTATATCGACGTCCATGACTATTTCGACGGTTAATTTACTTTTTCGCCTATAATTAATTAACTAATCACTTCACATGAATCAAATTTGACGTGCATCGCCATTTTATCATCCTCTTATCACATTCATTATTTTACTCCTAACTCTTCCTTGAACGACGTAAGGGCTGCCGACACCTTATGCGTCCACTTTCTACGGACACGAAACTGCGGGCATAGCCAAGTAATGCTGTCGCATTAATAACTAGAAACATAAGAATGGGGTGCAGCGCATATCGCCGGTTATCTCAGATCATGAGTGGCAGTTTGCCAGTATCCCTCAAGAGAAAAGTATACAACACTTGTATCCTACCGGTACTGACATATGGGGCATAAACGTGGAGGCTAACGAAAAGGGTTCTGCTTAAGTTCAGGACAACGCAGCGAGCTACGGAAAGGAAAATGATAGATGTAACGTTAAGAGATCGGAAGCGGGCAGAGAGGGTGAGGGGAACAAAGGCGGGTTAACGGCATATCCTAGTCGAAATCAAGAGGAAGAAGTGGGCTTGGGCAGGGCAGGTAATACGAAGGCAAGATAACCACTGGTCCTTAAGGGTAACGGAGTAGATTCGAAGAGAAGGCAAGTGTAGCAGGGGGCGGCAGAAAGCTAGGTGGGCGGACGAGATTAAGTTTGTGGTGATACGTGGCCACAACTGGCAAGGGACAGGGTTAATTGGAGAGAAATGGGAGAGGCCTTTGCCCTGCCTTGGGCATAGTCAGGCTGATGATGATGACGATGATGATGACCCTTTAAAGATAACTGCAAGCATATTTGATCCTACGATTATACTCGTGTTAATGTTCCCTGACGTCGAAGCTGTTGTACGCAGTCACGCTCATGCCGGAGTGATGGGGATTTGGTTTATGTCGATCTAAATGCGCAAATTACTGTATTGAGATGAATGCGCTGCTTCCTATAGATACGCACTCCTAGATGCGTCCAACACAATTACTGTTGGGCGCATAAACATACACAGAAGCAAGCGATAACGCTAAATATTAGTTATAACTCTTACACGCTGCCTGATTGGTAGTGAGAGATGTGTTTTTGTGCAGGCTAGTAGTGATCCATAGTTAGTGTTTTTGTTTCGGCACAAGGCCATGGTTCAGTGTGCTTTGCTGAAACTCGCATTCAGTGGTGAGCATATCAACCCTTCTTGTAATCTGAAAATTTTCTCTGCAACAAACTGAGCTTGTACATTCTCGAAATTTTTTTCATATCTCAAATAAATTATCAAACTAAACAGGTACAACACCTTGGTCGGTTTTTCATTACATGAGGAAAACGCTTGCCATCCATAAAACTGCGCATTATTCATGTCACAGAAAATACTTGATAATGCGGCATCTGTCATAATAAGTATAAATCGTGTACCCTATGCTGGCCGCGGCGAATTGTATTTTGAACGAAGTAATCAGGTATCAATATTGACGAGAATCACTTTAAAACTTGTGACTTTTTTTCATATTTGCAGGCTAGACAAGTGGTCTCCCGTCATCTTGGAAAATCTCCTGAATAGCTGCCAACCATGGTCCTAATAAATGCATAATAAAGAGCAGAAATCATTCTATTGCCCATTTCTTTAGAAATTTACAGGTCTATAAGAGCAGAGGAACTTATGCAGTGCCCCGGAAATTAACACAGAAATTCCTGGTTCCTTGCTGTGTTCTGCAAAGCAGCAGCGAAGACAGCTGAGAGATTGCACGCTCTTTTCTACGTTCTGTCACAGTGACTGTCACAGTCACATTGCCAGAAAACTAGTTTCAGCGTTATGCATAATTTATCGCCACACTTAATAGGCATTTCAACGAAGTCTGTCGTTTCCTAACGAAACTTCAAATCCAAAGGAAGGTCCTTTCAAAGCGCCAAATCAAACCCAGCGATATTTCTTGGCTAGTTTTGTTTAAACATTATACACGTTCCATCAAATCTCGCTACCTTCATGGCAGCGTCTCCTCCGGCACTCACCTGTTGAGCGCGAGGACATGAATAAAATTCGCCCTTCTGTCTAGTGGAGCGAACGCCTGCTGACCATAAGCAGAAATACTTTTTAATGTGGCTAGTGAAATGAACAACGGGTGAAATTGCTGAGGCTTCAGTCAGAGTAAATACGCCGGTATGCGGCGTGATTTCAGTCATGGGTGATCTCCAAGTGATCAAAACTACTTAGAACCCAACACCACTGTACCTACTCTTTTAGTACGAAAGCACTTCTAGCCAACCGCCAGCGATTTCAACGATGTTTCACGCGAAGAAAATGAAGCCTCAGTGAAACTCAGTAAGAGAATGGATGTGCATGGCAATGGACCTAGCAGAGCTTCATTTTGGGGATGACCCCTCAGGGTAAGGATGGCGAAACAGGGTATGGCACATGATGCACGTCCCGAGCATGGTTAGGACCACCCGAAATTCGACCTTGGAACGGCATTGGCTGATTTAAAGATATGTGAGACAAGAGGCAAATCTCATTTTGGGGATAGTCCTGTAGGATAAGGATGGCAACACAGGGTATGGCACATGAGTCACGTCCTAAATGCGACTAGGACAACCAAAATTTGCCCTCGGAATGACCTTCACCGAATTTGACTGCCGGTTAATCTGGGTGGACTCGGGTTGGAAAGAGGCTTGACCTAGTCTCATAATAGGCTTGGCCTAACAACGAAAATGGCGTTGGCCCACCAGCAAAACTTCGGTGGCCCACTCCTGAAATTTTGAAAATTTAGCTGACTCCGTTCTAAACAGATCTTCAACACCTCTACAATGGGTGTGACGCAACCTCAAAATTCGGGTGGGCCACCGTGCTTTCCCACAATAATTCGTGCTCAACAATGCTCTCAACAATGCTAAACTGGCAGTAATTTTTTTCACTACCCCTTCCATTCCTACATCAATGCTGCTTGCGTTAGCCCTAACAATGTTGCGGCAGACACGCGGCACTCCAGTACCAGGCCGCACCGGGATTTCACGCTGGTTATGCAAGCGTGACTTTCGCTTGCACAGCCAGGCTTAGCTGAGCTAAGCCGCAGCCATTTTTGGGTTTCATGAAAAACGCTGGCCGTGATCATCTCAATACAAGAAATAACACGGCTACAAGGTATTTTAAAAGTTTAAAATAAAGTAAAAGATGTAACAAAAATTATATGTGGTTTAACTAGTGCTGAACCAGGTAAGAGCGCAAAAGCTGTGCTGTGTGGGGCAACTAGACTCGACTGGGCGTCTGTAACGTTGAGTGGTTCCGGGCAACTACTCGTTTAATTGCCCCGCCGTGGTGGCTCAGTGGTAGTGGCGCTCGGCCGCTTACCCAAAAGACGCAGGTTCGATCCCGGCCGCTGCGGTTGAATTTCGATCTAGGCTATATTCTACAGGCCCGTGTACTGTGCGATGTCAGTGCACGTTAAAGAACCCCAGGTGGTCGAAATTTCCAGAGCACATCACTACGGCGTCCCTCATAACCTGAGTCACTTTGTGACGTTAAACCCTAATAAACCATAAATTTAAATGAAACATGTGTAATTTACAAGCTCAAAATTAAATTATTCATGAACGCCTCAGTACATAACTTGAAGATACGTTTCTAAGAGGTCAGCGCATTCTAGGGTGCCTCGATGCCAGCGCTGCGCCGTAAGGCGGCGCTGGCATCGAGGCACCCTAGCGCATTCTCTAGACGCGCGACATCTGCAGGGCCGTCGCTGTACCGTCTTGGGGTTTCAATGGGTGCCGCATGATGGCGCTACAACTGCATGCCAGGTACGAAGGAAATTCACCGGAAACATACTGAGCTGGAGTTCCTGGGTTCGAACCCGGCCGCGGAGGCGAAACGCGAAAGGCACCCGTGTTCTGTGCGGTGTCAGTGCACGCTAAAGATTTCCAGGCGGTCGAAATTATTCCCGGGCCCTACGCTACCGTACATCTTTCATCCTTTCTTCTCTCACTCCCTCCTATATCCCTTCCCTTACGGCGCGGTTCAGGTGTCTACCAAGATGTGAGCCAGATGCTGCGCCATTTCCTTTCCTCAAAAACCAATTTACATGCTCTAAAATTTAATTCACAAGCTCATGAATAAATTATTCATACACTCTCCTCAGCACATATCTCGAGGATATGTTTATTGGGCATCTGTGCATTCAGTAAACATGCCTTTACTGACTTCCAAGAGTCGCTTAGTCGTGGCAAAGACAGGGGTATTAATTCCGCTACGATTATTCAACTCTTGGAAGTCATACGATTCCGGGCCGTTGAGCCGGATCGTTATAAGTACGATGTATTCTTCCTTCTTGGACTGCACAGTATTTGGCGAACAAGTATTGCTGCGGGACAGAGAGATGAAGATGCGCGGTCTGTCCACGATTGCTTCAATGAAAACGTATTTATGCTGCTTGAAGTGTTCAAGGAGCTATGTACACGCTCCTGTATGTACACGCTGTATGTATGTTTGGAGAACGGGTTATCAGTTTGATGGGACAGTCGTGTTCCTTGAAGCAGTTCTGAGTGTCTCATGTGAGCGAAGCGCTTGTCCGCTTCTGGCATTTGGTAGTGCAGTGCAGAACTTAATCTGTCTGCGACGTATTGTAAGCTGCCGAAACAGGCAATAAACAAAAAAAAGAATGGTCGTGGCGGAGTGGAAGCGTCCCGTCTCGCATCCTGGAGGCCAGAATTCGATTCCCATCTCCACTGCTGCTTTTATGCGAAGCATATTACTAGAGCTACACTAGAGCCCGTCGAGCGCGGCGGTGGAGCTACCATTGACCTTTAGCGTGACCACGTGACACCACGTGACAACATGACGTCACAGCAGAGGAGAGATGGGCTGCCGGCTCGCGCGGTCGGCAGCGGCGGTGGAGGCTCCACATCAGAGGCGCGGCGGCTGACCACGTGACAACATGACGTCACAGCAGAGGAGAGATGGGCTGCCGGCTCGCGCGGTCGGCCGCGGCGGTGGAGGCTCCACATCAGAGGCGCTGCAGCTGACCACATGACGCTACAGCAGCGGTATAAAGCTGAGCTTGCCTCGCTCTCCGGGCACTTACAAGGCGGCCAGGTGTTGGGATGCCACCTAGAAGAAGGGCTGATTTGAACGAGAAGCGAAAGCTTCAGCGTGCCACAGAGACCGATGAAGAGCGGGATGAACGTCAACCAAGGAAAGCCATGTATTACGAAGCCTAGCCATCAATATGCTTCGCATCTGACTAGGCTTAACCTTAGCTAAGCCTCAGCCATTTTTTCTATTTATTATTTGATGCCACTTCAAGGTCATATCTGCGCCGTAACATGACACTCAATTTTTGCACGCAAGAAGTGGATCCTTCGCTCCACAAAGAACATCAAAACACGCTAAATGAACTGGAATGTAGAAAGTTCTTGGTTTAAAAGAGACTATCGCAACGAAGAAACGATTTTGAAATCCGAGTTGCACGTGAATAACAAGGCGTCTAAAAGCCGACAGGAATACGGCAAACGCTAAAACCCTAAAACAAAGTAAAGGACAAAAGCAATGACAAAACCATGTTAAAAAAGCTGCCTCACAAAATGCTTTTGGAGTGAAAGAGTCCATGAGATTGCAGTAAAGGTTCTTAAATCGTGATGCATTTGAAAAGCAAGGGGCCTAAGAGCAAACGCAACACGTCAAAGGTTGAAACCCAAAAGTTCGAAATTCAAAAGTAAAACAATCGTCGCCGTGGTGGCTCAGTGGTTATGGTGCTCGGCTGCTGACCCGAAAGACGCGGGTTCGATCCCGGCCGCGGCGGTTGAATTTCTATGGAGGCGAAATTCTAGAGACGCATGTACTGTGCGATGTCAGTGCCCGTTAAAGAACCCCAGGTGGTCGACATTTGCGGAGCCCTTCACTACGGCGTCTCTCATAGCCTGAGTCGCTTTGGGACGTTAAACCCCATAAACCATAAGAGTAAAAAACCGCAAAAACGGACGCAAGAAGTGGATCCTTCGCTCCACAAAGAACAACATCAAAACACGCTAAATGAACTGGAATGTAGTCAAGAAAACAAACGTGCAGCAGTATTAAAAATATGTCCTTACAGATGGCCTTCAGGAAATTCAAAATCATCGTTTACTTGGTTCACGCTTTTCAAATATATTTAGTCGTGTTATCTGTCCACATTTAGTAAACAGGGCGAGCTTTTTCATGAAGCCCTAAACACCACTGCAGTTCAACGGCTGCCCATTTGCAAATCTTTTTCTGGCCTTTCTAATTTCTTTTTTATGTTTCCTCGGCGCCAGAATAGTCTGCCTGATGTTGTGCTTCTTGATTATGCTTTCCATGCAATGCGCATTCGCGCCTTCGAGTTGTGGTTGCGTGTTTGCCATATAATCCCAGCGGTGAAGCCTTCCTAAAATAAAGTTGCAAGTTAGCGCCGTCCTGTATGTTCGGTGTCGTCTTTGTCTTTCCCTCTGTATGCAATAACCATATGGGCAGAGCGGGATTTCTCTCACGCCACTTTGCCACCCGTCTCCTCCCACCTTCTATATCTCTTCCACTTTCCCTCTTCCACCTCTTAAATGTAGAGAGGAATTTCCTCTCCCCATCCTGCCGCTTGCAAACTAAGGCATATTGAAGGTGGCCTTGTGGAAACCGACGACGGCCTGAAACTAAGCTTCATGTGTCGAAATGTCCGCATGTTATACGAGATTCCCTTGCGGAAACGAATAATTCACACAAAAAATTAATCGTATGCGTCTAATCGCGTGCCTCGCCCGTTGCGTTACAACTTTCCGAGGTTGGGAAAAATGAATTACACCCCGAAAACCTTTCACATTCGCATGTACTGTCGATATCACCTGTCCAGTGTTCGAGACAGATTAGCTCTGCCCCTCGCTATGTGTAGACGCGTTCGCTAAGACAGCACGCGGCTTCTTGTAATCTCTGACAGCACAGTCCGTTAAGCGGCGTAAGTGGCCTTTTCAAATGGTCTCAAGCTGAGGTATGAATATTTTCGTTCAAAACATTTGCCAGTCAGGAGCTGAATCCACAAAACCTGTTACTCTTGCTATGTGTGTTGGATTCTTCTGGTGGAGGAATAGATTGCCCTTGTTTGATTTCACTTCTTTTTAATAAGACTGAGTCGAAACCAATCTCCACTACGGGTCGTCTGCATGCAGTCATTCTAGCAGAACGTTCAACTCCGGCGCCGGCAATGCCATGGCCGTTAAAAAACACTGTCGCAGTCAAAAGCCATGTCAATGACTTGCTGATTCCAGCTGCCTATATCGCAGCAGCACTGTGTTCAGTGAGCCGTCGTAAATGTAGCTGTTGAAGAAACGGCGATGGCGCACGAGGAATATCGTTTGCCTCGTATTGCCCGGCAGTGTTCGCATTGATGTTGATGCGAAAGTTCTGTTCTCTTAGCGCAAGTGGAAGGTCGTGGTAGAGGAATCCGCGCGTGGACCTTTGTCGCCATCCCTGTTTAGATATCCGAGAAGCATTCCGCGGTGCCGAAATGCGCTAGGATTCTGTAGGCCGCATATCCGGCTAATAGCGGTTGCTCGCCCTCTGCGGAGCCCGAAAAGGAGCCTGAATATACCAGGAATATTTGGAATACCCACATTGTCCCATCTCCCACCCAAAGTCCCATAACCCTACCATGAGAGCCAACATCCCGTTCCCGCATCCACCACATCCATTTTTTTTTTCCCAGAGCAGATCAGGGAAGCCTTCTGGGCCCGCATCCTGGCTATACACCTTACTCTTAAGCAGGGAACACATGTGCGACAACTTCGCCGACGCGCCGCACCGATCGTCGCGTGCGATCTGCCATCCTACTGCAAGCAGGGACACACGGAGCGGTGAGCATCGCTGCGCCGCTCTACCCAAGCTCCGCCCACAACCGCTGTCACACTTCGCCGCCGTGCAGCGGTGCCTCAGCGCTGCTTGTGATCGTGTACATATATCCCAAGAAAATACAAGATTGCCTTGTTATCAGAAAGTCTGCTCGAGCAGCGACAAAGCATGCCTGCTTATGTTGCGAGCTTTCGGCAACGGCACCGCTCGCGGGCGCTCTGGGCGACGAGCTCTGCTACTGCCTGGCTGCCGTGGTCGTCGCTAGGCCTATAGCCTCTTTCGTATCGAAGCCGCAGCGGCCGGCGCTTCGGAAGTCGCCTGAGCTATAATAAAAGGCCTACTCCACACATCGCTCTACTGTAAACAGCATGATCTCACAATAAAGTAATAATATGGTCAATTTCCGCGACGCCTTCGGCAGCGAAGCGAGCGGGCGCCAGGCGAGCCGGCCAGCGGCAGCTGCGAAGCGGTTGTGGAAAGAAGTTTGCTTGTATCGCAGTCGTTACCTTTAGCAGCAGCTCAGTATTGGTCAGCGATCCTCAAAAATGACATATTCTTTCACATTTCTCATGCCAGGGTTTATTATTTAAGTCAAGAACACACTTTAGCTCGTTTTTATGACGCCGGCAGACGGGACGACTCGGCCCCGAGCGCCCTGAGCATCGCGCTCTACGTCATCATGACGCTGCCGCTCTCTGCGCTCGCATTGGCTCCTGCTTCCCGTCGTTGCGTTTGTCGCATGCGGCTCGTCGTTGGCATCCAGCAGGTTGGACGCATGCGACGAGCTGCGTTCGGTCGTTGCGACGACGGTCGCAACGACGCGCCGCAGCGAATCGCACGCACTTTTCGCACATGTGTCCCCGCCTTTACTCGTCGCTTTTGCCATTTTTTTTTCAAATTTTTCCTCTCTGGATGCAAAAGACCTCTTATTCTTCCTCGGAAGCATTTGTTTCTGTTTTTATTTATTTAATTCTTCAGCCCTTTCAAAGGTGCAGGCTGGGGCTCTTTATTTCACAATTCTTTAGGGCAGCCCCAAGCTAACAACTGATCATGGTAATACATGTACCATTGCATCTAATGCTTAAACAACACCATTAAAAAACACAACACTGCGGTTTGATGACAGCCCTTAATGCGTGTGGCTCTTGATATTGATGCTTGTGTGAACTTTGCTTTTTTGAAAATGCTTCTATAAATGGGAGCGTTCGGTATTCTGCGTAAAAATTATTTCAGCGAGTAAACATTTTGGACAAAAAGGATAAACAAACATGAGGCATTTTTAAAATACATCTAAGTAAGCGTACTAAAAGTTGGGATTGCTATAATGCTTATCTTTGGGAAGCGCGTCCCGCTAAACCGGCTGCGAGTTTCCAACAAGTTCATGGCCACAAAGATGCAGCCTTCTAAGAGTGTCCTCTGTTTAGTGTAACGCCATGGCAGATGAAAAAAATTAGGAGTCCCAGCATCCCGCCGTAGTAAGCTCTAACATATAAACAAAAATATTATTCTCATAGTTTGTTTTTTAATCACTTTAGGCCACAGAATGCAAGACGCGCATGAAATATGCAGTTATTAATACCATAGGCATCAGGTTTTAACGGGTGAATCCAATTCGAATGTAAATCATATTACTTTCCTGCAAGAATAACAATGCAACGTTATTACAGTATAACATTTCATAGCTAACGCCGCAGGTTTCTCTTGAGAATGGCTATTTCTGTGTAATTGTTGTGGACGGAATCAATGGCACACATAATGCTTTTTCCACTGGATACCCTGTTGAGAAATATTCGCGGTGCAGTGTCAATATCATACGTTTATGACATAGAAGCATTTTTAGTTGAAGCATTTTATTCGACTTAGTTGGTTACCTCGCTTAATGGAGGAAAAGGTTTGAGGCGCAGCAATGATATTTTTTGAGGACTATAGTACAGATTGCAAAACATATTTTAGACTTAAACAAGTAAGATACTTGGTGTGGATAGGCACCAAAAAACATTCTGCATGGTGCAGGTCAAGAAAAGCGTAGCAGTGTCTAAAAGAAGTTGAGGTAGATTGTGCTGAAAAAAAAAGCGTACCTGATAACATAATTTTGTGGCGCTCAGGTTTAACATCTCATCGTATTTCTTCAAATGAGAATTCGTTATCGCTAGCTATGTGTCTGCAAAACCAACACCTTCGTTGTGCGGGTTTTTTAGAAGGGGAAGGTCGGCAAGCTCATCCCACTCACGTGTCTGCTCCCTTCTTATCGACGTCACCGTCTTTCTGTAATATAAAACGACTAAGTCATTTTGTTTAACGGTTGCGAACAACACCTGTTAACTCTTCAATATGACCTATTGCCTCAGAAGCCCGGGCTCAGTGGCAGTATCTCTGGCATGAACCATGCAAGTTTCGAATCCCAATTAATACTCAAAAAAGCTGGCATCAGGATAGCGAGCTACATGTTAAATCAGAGCACGGAAAGCCCACCAGGAAATGCAACAGTTATACAGCGGCTGCCGGCAATATATTATCATATTATCACCAAATGTATATCATCAGCTGGAGGTAGCTGCATTAACCCCGTAGAAAAGTCTTGTTCCTGCATGGCACGCTGCAAGCGATGCTATTCTCGTCCTTCTTCTTAATTTTGCTGCTCTTCTCCTGACAACGGCACCCCCCGTACATGCAGCGCTTAATGAGTGACTTCGTGAGCTAAGTACTAGCGGGGCCAAAAGCGTGTGCCTTTCACGGGAATCAAGTGTTAAACCAATATACCGATGTTAAGCTTCTCTTCCGGGTATCCCGCGACGATTCCTAATCAATCCATTCAACCTACGGCTGTTCTTCTGTGACTGCGACTTGCTGGCATCTTCCTCACAGCGTCAAGCAACGAATCTCATGGATGAGGTATGAAAAGCGCAACAGGCTCTTGGCACCCCAACTTCCACGGTCACACAACAACAGGCCATGACTTAAGCCACCGCGATGCGCAGCAAAAGCGTCCATAAGACCGGCGCCATAAGACCTTTGCAGCGCTACAAACCCCTCAAACGCCCACCCGCCCACCTATGTTGCAAACTCAACCAAGAAAAGCAGACTTCTGCAGGACCCTCTATAATCGCTGCCCGCTCTGTTTCTATTGCGGCGAACCTGGCCACAATCTCCGACATTGCCCCTACAGAACAATGGACCGCGTGGCTTCTCAATTTATGCCCCACCACCCACCTCGGCCTACTTCACGGAAGTCACCAGCACCTGCACCGAGGGGAGTATAGGTCATCGAGCTCACGCTCACCATCACCATCCGCAAAACAGTTTGCGTCACTGTGCCTCAGCTACTCAGCGGCTGTTCTCTGAAGGTCCCCCAGCCCCCGCAGAGGAAACTGACGAATTAAAACTTTGTAGGTGAGGTTGCTCAGCAGCGAAACGACAAAGGTCTTCCACGAAGTACGCTGCATGAAGACGACGCATTCACTATGCCGATGCTGCACACAAACACGACATCGACCGCGACGTAATCGGATTTGCAAGTGATGCCATCACACAAAAAAGCCCCGACGACACACCTAACCAATGATCCACTTAAGCGACGCAGTCGTGACTCGACGCCGAACGAGACGCGCAACTTAAAAGCCAGGACATTCTACATGGAAGTGGCTAGCCACGGCCGTAAAGTTACCGCTCTAGTCGACACAGCAGCCGATGGCGACGAATTCCATTGGCAGTGAATGGAATATTGGGCGCGCAGCTGAGGAAAGTTACGACCGCTTGGGACGGCCCAAAAATACGCACCACAGGAGACCACCTAATTGCACTACCGAGGCGTTGTACAGCGCGAGTGACCGTCAACAGATATATCTATCCTGCGAACTTCGTAGTGCTGTATACAGCAGGGTTCACGCGATGTGATAGTGGGCATAGAGTTTCTCGGTAAGCATCAGGCGATCATCGACAGACAATCCAAGCACATCGCACTTTCAACAAAAGAAGCCATCCCTTCGATGATTACCCTCGAGGGCCACGTTGCCCTGAGTGTCCTAGATGAATCGAGTGTCCCACCCCACTTGAGCATTATGGTCACCCTAGGTGCCGTGTAAACCAAAAACATGGACAACGTAGAATCTCTCATCGATTGAAACAGCGAGTTGCTTCTAGACAAAAGAATTGGAATCGCAAGAGACATATTGCACATTTACACACTGACCACACTAAAGCGCTGCTGACGACCTGCAGCAGAGAGTACAGGCTCGTTACCAGCGGAACGACGATAGATTTCTTCAAAGAATTATCCTAAAATCGCGAAGCCTTTGCTCTTTTCAGCTGAGTCCCAGAAGGTTCACTTAAGGATTATCACAAGCCCGTCTTCAGCATAAACCCGTCCCTGCCCTGAAAGAGACAATACCATATATGCAGTATGCTTCGAAGCTACAGCGAGTGCTTCTCGTCGTCGTCAAAAGATTGTAACCGACCAGCACGCCCTACGTCTCCAACAAAGCCCTACCATGCGTCGCCGTAACAACGGCGAGCCATCCGGGGCCAAGAAGAATAAATGCTTCGCGAGGACATCGTCGAACCATCGAAGAACCCCTGGACCGTTCCGGTCGTCCTCGTGAAGAAGGATGGTATTCTTCGGTTCTCCGTCGAATACCGCCGATTGAACGGCGCAACGAAAAAAAGATGTCTACCCCTTACAACGCATCGACGATGCCCTAGACCACCTCTGCGACGCCAAACACTTCTCTTCTGTGGACTTAAAAAGTGGGTATTGGCAAATCTGGATCGATGAAAGGGACCGTAAAAAAGACCGCCTTCATCATGCCCGATGGACTCTATGAGTACAAGGTAATGCCATTTGGGCTTTATTTTGCCCAATCAAAGTACAAGCATGTGATGAACACAGTACTGGCACGACTTAAGTTGCAAAATTGTCTCGCATACTTACGTGACGTCGCAGTCTTTTCATCGGCCTTCGACAATAATCTAAAGAAGGTTCCAATCGTGCTACAGGCAATCAACGCATCAGCTTGAAGCCACAGAAGTGCCATTTTTCTTGCGAGCAACTTGTGTTTCTAGGCAACAACGTAAGTGAATATGCAATACAACCTGACTCGCAGAAAACCGCTTCTTATGCAATTGACACAGCCGACCAACAAGAAAACCTTGCTGCGAGTCGTGGGGATGTGCGCGTGTCAGTGCCGATATGATAAGAACTTTGCGTGCATCGCTGAACAATTGCCGGAGCTAAGAGAAGTCGGAGCTGACAGAAGGACAGGAGGAGCTGACATCAAGCATTCCAGGAACTGCAGCATTGCTTACAGTCACTGCTCTTGCTTGGACACTTCAACAAAAACGCTAGAATCGAACTTCAGTTAGACGCCAGCAGCGTGGGGCTAGACGTCATTTTGTCGAGAAGCACCAAGGCCGCGATAGAGTAAGAGCGTACGCTAGCCGTTCTTTGTCATAGGCATAGGCCAACTATTCAACAACGGAGAAGTGCCTTGTGTGAAGTGTGGGCCATGTCGAAATTCCGCCCGTACTTGTACGACAAGCCTTTCAAAGTTGTGACTGATCGTCACGCTCTCGCCAACTAGAACGTCCTGTCTGGCTACCTCATTCGATCGAGCTTAGGACTCCGATAGTTTCAAGTCACCGTCGTTGAGAAGCCCAGACCCAAGCACTCTGATGCTGACTGCCTCTCAGGAGCCCCAGTAGAAGCACCGCCACAGGATGGCGACGACGACCCCTTTCTTAGGCCTATGAGCCCCAACACTTTAGCACAGCAGCTACTCTCATACACCGTCATCCAATGCCTCATTGAGTACTTTCAAGGCAATGCTTCTCCGCCCCCAGCCTCGGTGAAGCTGGGATTGTCCTTGTTCTGCATACAGAATGGTGTATTCGTGAAGAAATATCGCACCATCCGTCACGGGCCCGGTGATCGCGCCGTATTTCTTCTGTGGTCAATTAGGACACCTTTCGCACAACTCTCGAAGATCTCTCTCTGCTGTCGTCTACACTACTTGTGGAGTGCATGCAAACCGCCTTGAAATTTGGAAAGACCACGTATGCGCTAAACATTTCACAAGGACACAAATAAAGAAGAGACAAGGAGACCACGAACTTCTTTTTTTGTGTCCTTGTGAAATTATTTGCGCCTAGGTGGTTTTTTCCAAGTTTCAAGATGCAAAACCAACTAGCCCGTCAACATGCCTTACTTAAATACAAACCGCACTTAATAAGGCTGCAGCAGTACCTGGACGTGCGTCAATCACCCGGCCCCGGATATGGGTCTGCTTAACATGTGGGCTGCTCGCAGACATGCGGAGATGGGAGCTTCCTGAGACTCGACTTCTGCGCATACACGCTCAAGGCTGAACCACCTTACTAGCAAGGCTCGCAGGTAAGAACTGGATCTCTGGCGACGTCAGTGGTCTGCGTGGTATGAGCAGTTCACGTACAAAGTCATCGAATGATCCTCTCTGTCGAACGTTCCCTGCAGTAGACGTGGTTTCCGTCGTCCTGATGCGGCGGCCACAGCACGCTTCACTGCTAACTTAGCTCCGGATTATATCGCCAGAGAACCTGCGCGGAAGTTTATCCCCAAGTATGGTGTGTTTTCTCCAAGGTCACAGAAGCCTATTTGTCTGTCATTCCAGCATATGTCGATAGGCTACCATCTTCTGCCGACGCCAAGGGAATCGCATGCTCATTTTCAATTCCCGAGTTGTTTGCAGCAATAAATGAGTCCCGTCGGAAGCCCTCACCCGCTCCGGACTCCATTCCGTACGATGTGTTCCGCTTGATGTGTTCAGCGGAACTTGAGTTCCGCTGTACTCCCTCAAATCCTCGCCGGCATTAACAAGGTATTGATAGAAGGCATCGTACCAGAAACCTGGAAATCGCCTATTGTGATTCCCATCCAAAACCCGGGGAAGCCGCCGACAGACCTTGGTAATTTCAGGCCTATAACGCTTACGCAAACATTGTGCAAGATTACCGAAAAAATGTTTTCCACACGACTGTCGTGGTGGCTTGAGCACCAGACTTTCTACCGCTCCACCCAAATCGACTTTCCTACGTCTATAGGCATATGAGAGTGATTGGCTGTCTTGGCGTCAACAGTTCTAGCATCAACTAGCAGCCACAATGCACGCACCGTACTCGCCATGGACGCTCAAAACGCTTACAATAATATCAGTCATGCTGCCATCCTAGAATCCCTTGACATGCTGCATTTCCCCGTTGGAGCGCGCAATTTAGTAAACTTCTTTCTTGAATGCTGGCACCTTGCTATACGCCTCAGTGGTCAGGCCGTCGGATCACTGTGCCTCTTCGCGGCGTTCGCCAGGGATAGAGATTATCGGCAACATAATTTATTATTGCTTTATCCCCCTTGCTTGGCGCTTACATGATCCGTCTGACATGATGTCCTTCCCCGGCAGCGCTACTAATCGGTCCAATATTGGAAATGTATTGGCGAATTCCGGTCCTGCATAAGACTAAAGTGAAGCCATCCATTGTCGGTAATAATAGGGCCAATTAGTCGTGCTGCTTGGGTTATTGTAAGCTGATAACATAACACTGTGGAGCACCCAGCACGACCTGTTGACTTAAGCCGCCTCCCTACACTCAGCTATAGATACTACGTCGAATTATGCTTCTTCAATTGGACTTCAGCTTTCAGTTAGCAATACTCTGTAAGTGTAAGTCGGCAACCACTGGGGGCACCGTAAACTCGCTGCGACACCAATTCGCGTTCATCTATCCGGTACTCCACTTCACGAAAGTTCGGCCGTAAAAATCTGGGGCTTGACGATACACAGATCAGGAACAGGGACTGCTTGGCTTTCTCGAGTTAAAAGCAAGAGATTCAGCAGTTGGGTCTGATTAGACGCATTGCTCCTAAAACAGGCGGCGCCCGCTCTTATGTTGCACGACAGTTGGTGTGGGCGGTTGTGCAACCGCGCCTCGTTTACCAAGCCCAATTCCAGCATTTCACGAGCGCTCAATGGCACCGCCTTGAAGCTGTTACTCGTGAGGCAACGAGATTTTTCACTTGCCTTCCCCGCATCACCCCGATCGTGGGGCTCCAAGAACATGCGCGGCTGAATGCACAAGATGAGCTGGTGCAGCAACGACGTGATGCTCACGACATAAGTCTAACCTTACACACAGAGCGTGTGCACTACGGGCATATGCTTCACAGCACTTCATTCCATAGCCGCCTCCGCCAGCTCTCCCTCCCTGGCGTTTTGTGCACCTAAGCGACAACATACTAACTAATCTACGTCATTCATCATCTACCCTCGCGGCGTCGTCGTTTCTCGAACGAATTATAGATCAAGACGTTCATTTGCCGCTTAGTTCCATCGTTATGTACGTTGACGCAAGCATCGAGGCCTGAGAAACAAGAACTGCAGTTTACTGCCCTTGCAAGCTTTCCCTGAACAAAACGTCCAGGTTTCGCCTCCCAGAACCTCCTCCCCCCTAATGTACGGTGATGCTTGCGGTTCAAGAGGCACTTTCCCCTGTGGCCGCCGTTCCCTTTCTACCTACGGCTCGCAGTGTCATTCGCACCGATGCCCTTCACGTCACATGCCTACTGCGAAACGTCAGTCGCACCTCAGAAATTTGCCAAAACATCCATCATCTAGCGGCGGGCGTCCCGCAGCCAATCCGTATTGAGTGGGTTCCTAGTGACCTCCAGAACTCACAAAGCCGTGCAGATTCTTCGACCCGCCTTGCGACCCCAACCTCGTCTTTGCCTCAGGTCCTCACTTTAGATGACGCCACCCTCCTATTAACTAGAAAGCAACACTTCCCATGCCGGACACGTGCTCTCATCCCTCCGTGTGCAGTAACCCTCCCCCGCCGACTTACCCATGCAGAGGAGGTTGCGCTTCGAAGGATCCGGGTCGGGGTTGCCCTACTTCCAGCCGTGACACAAAAGTGGTTGCAATTCCAAAGTTTATATCCCCGCCCCGGGTGCCTAGTCTGCCAGAACAGAAGTACTGAAGCCGATATTTACCACCAGCTGCGGGTTTGTCCGGTGCTAAAGCCGACAAGTATGCGGCACCTCGCGCCCGCGGGTCTCTCGCCGAACAATCCTGATTCATATACCGCATAGACGAAGGAACCACATCATCGTTCTCTCCTAGACCTTATTAAATCAGCGAACCTTTTTTTATTTATATGCCATAGTGCACGATGTTACGGAAGAACATAACCTACACGTCAGTGCCTACCTACAGCGCGCGGAAGAAGCACGACGTCTGCCATGCCTGAACAATAAAGACCAACAAGGCACCAACGCCCGACGCTGCAACCAGCGCTAACGACATGCGAAATACAAATCTGTCGCCCATGTATGGGTTTGGGCGCCCATTCGCCGTGGCAGACTGAGTAACAACCTTTTGCGCCGCAACTTCGGCCAGTACAAGGTCATTCTTCGACTTGGAGAGCTTGCGCTTGGGCTTGCGCCGTGTACGCCCAAACGCTGTACATGTTCTCAAACTAAAGCCTTATAATGCTCCCTAACGGACTCTGTGCTGGCATTTTCAGTTCATGAGCTGCAAGTACGTAGCTTTACCGCTTTGGGATAAAAGGCGTGATCACCTTTATCTCGATTCATCGCACTCAGGCGGTGCAATTTCTACAACCAAAATGGCGAATTTTGTTAACAGTTTACAACACGGTTGAGCAAAAAAATTCAGGGGGCACTTTGACTGCCTAAAGTGCTAGAGGCGAAAGCGTTTTCCGCACCACTTTGTCTAATTAATGCTAGTGACGTCACCACTGAATGACTTCACACATAATTGATGACGAAGTAATGACAAATTACTAATTTGTGGCTAATTACTGATTAATGACTAAACACTAATGAACTCCTAAATAATGACGCTGCGGTGGCTCAGTGGCTATGGTGCTCGGCTGCTGGCCCGAAAGACGCGGGTTCGACCCCGGCCGCGGCGGCTGAATTTCTTTGGAGGAGAAATTCGAGGCCCGTGTACTGTGCGATGTCAGTGCACGTTAAAGAACCCCAGGTGGCCGAAATTTCCGGAGCCCTCCACTGCGGCGTCTCTAATAGCCTTAGTCGCTTTGGGACGTTAAACCCCATAAACCAAACCAAACCTAAATAATGACGGTTAATCTTCGCCTTTAGGGGTGGAACGCGACAGCGTGTTGTACCGCTGCTAGAGAGTCCACGGAACGACACCACCCGTTCGGCGCAATGCCTAGCCCTTTGAACGCAACGCTTTCTGAGGAAAGGAAATGGAGCAGTAATTCTCTGTCATCTCGGTGGACACCCGCACCGCACCGCACCGTAGAGGAAGGGAAGAAGTGGGAGTGAAAGAAGAAAGAGAAAGAGGGGCTGTAATGAAGAAGCTGAGGATGGTATTTGAGGAAAGGAAATTACGCAGTGACTGTCTCGCATATCTCGGTGGACACCCGTTAAAACGCGGACACATCTGCCAACACGGCTGTCGGCAGGGTTGCCGACACGGCTGCCGACACGGCTGCTAACGGCACTATGAGGCATTAAAGGCTTTCGACTTAATAAAAGAAAAAGCTGAACATCGTGGCAACAGGTGGCCTCGGATCGAAGATTCACGAAGGAGCGCATGCACACATTCAGTGAGCTGACCCAGGCATACAGAGCCTCAGGTCAGCTCTACCCCCCGCCCCACCCTTCCCTAAATAACAAATACGCAACACTCTGGCGCAGACTACAGACACACACTCTCCCCTCACCCCTTAACCTAGCCCACTATCATCCATCCTTTCCCACTCCCGAATGTGCCCTATGCCCAGAACCCTTCGCTTCTTCCCTCCACATCCTTTCCCTCTGCCCGGCTTACCCTCCCCCGCGGGACCTAGAGAACCTCAAGACCTGGGAGGACTGGGAGACCCTGCTGCGCTCGGAGGACCCGGCCGTGCATACCATCGCCACCGGCCGTGCTGCCAGTGTTATGGACCTTCGGAACATAAACACTTGAGTGCAGTGGGGTCGTGCGGGGACCCTGGGGCGTGTCCCGAACTCCTGTTGCAATAAAGTTTCCTCTCTCTCTCTCGTGGACGCGAGTCTGCCCAATAGTTTCTCCCATAAGCCCTTTCTGCTGTCTTCCTAGCTGCCGGACTGCCATCACGAGTACGTGGTAGTATATTACTTGGGGACGCGTTTGACATGTTCTTTTCGAACTATTAAACATTATCACGCAGCACATGTGCAAGGGCTTCTGAATCAGCCTCTGTTAGACGACGTCCGCCTGCTCAGGTCTTCATAGACTACCTTTTGGGATCACCTTCCTCATCCTATCATTTAAATAGTCCATGGCGCCCGCATCGCTTATATACTGTAGTGACTTCCAATTGTCCTTTTTTATTCATGCACGCTCATTCATCCACAGCTTCGTAAACTTTTGAAGCTCTGCTGGATAAATTTGGAGTCAGTAATCTTTGAACTGTGTTGAACCTCCACCTCC
Organism: Amblyomma mixtum; assembly: GCF_055824585.1. Classification (NCBI taxonomy): domain Eukaryota; kingdom Metazoa; phylum Arthropoda; class Arachnida; order Ixodida; family Ixodidae; genus Amblyomma; species Amblyomma mixtum. The sequence continues at coordinate 151,460,830 of NC_143021.1, read as the reverse complement.
AAGTTACCTGCTGATCCGCCATCGAAAAAAGGACAAAAGCAGTTTACTTCGTGATGGCTTAGCACAACTGACGCATGTCGCTTATGAATTTTCAGCTTACCCAGCATGTTCGTAACGTGTCACTTGATGGTCACAAGATGCAGAGAGGCAGGTAGGCACAGGACATCAAAAACAAAAGATGGTTAGGCGGACATGTTCGGATAGCAGGATCTGCGGCGGCGGCAGCCCCAGAAGGCACGGTCTGCAGTAAAGGCCTCCGCCAAACTATTTCAGCTTGGCAAAACAGAAAAAGGCTATTGCCACCGCTGTGGCTCAGTGGTGCTCGGCTGCTGACAAGATGATGCGAGTTCGAACCTGGCCGTGGTGGTCGCATCTCCACAGAGCTGAAACGCTAGACAGCCGTGTACTGTGCGTTGTCATTGCGCGTTAAAGAACTCCAGGTGTGCCGAAACTATCCGGAGCCCACTACTAAAGCGTCCCTCATAGGCTGACCCGCTTCAGGACGTTGAGCCCTATTAACCAAACCAGAAAAAAGACTACCAGAACTTTGCAGTTGAAGATTATAAAGAAACATCGGCCTTCGTCTTCAGCTGAAACCTTGCTTATTATGATTTTAAGATCAGAACATTGTTAAATGTATAATTAGACGTTTTCCAAACGGCTGTTCCTGCAAAAAGCAATCAAATCGTTCGAAATGCCCTGTATTCAATCCGATGACGTTAACATATCCTTAATAGCAGAAAATAAAAGTCGTTTATTCTTGTTCGCAGAAGCTACTTCAGTAATTAAAAGTTCATGTTTCATAGCTGTCTTTTGATTAATATTGAACAGCACTACTTTTGCTGCTGACAACGCAAAGCTTCCTTATGACGTTGCAGCAATGGCCGGTGGTGATTTCCAGTAAATGGTATTTGAAGGCTGCTCATGAGTGTTGATGGTGTTGTGCCTTCTTTTTGGTTTTCAGGCCCTGCAGGGGTGTAAAAATAAGAAGAGGTGCAGAAATGGTGCTTTCTCTTGAGCTTTGAAGGTGTCGATTGCCTTCTGAGTTGCCGTATGACATCCCTTGGGTAGATGCTAGCAAGTAATTGCTGCCTTAATTCAATAGCGTTTAAAAGCATCAGGAGGTCAGAAACCTTGTAGAATTAAAGAAATATCGCAACCGACTTAATAAACCTAGTAAGTGCGCAAAGTCGAACTGCGATAAAAAGTTGTTCACACGTGTTTTCCTATAAACCCTAGGAAAATCTGGCAATTGGAGAGAAACCATGCACACTGCAGTGCTCATACCGAGACTACCTACGTTTCCTCGCCACAAGAAAACCTTAGTGACTGTATCGCTGCCGATGCACTGATTATTCATTTCACACACAGTGGAACGTACACCCCTACTTGTCCCCCTGAACCAGGCCTTGTTTTTCTAAACCTCCGATAATGAACTCATTACTAATGTCACCAACAACACCGTAAGAAGTTTAGAAATCGATATCTCATCTTGAATTGCAATACAGCAGCTGGCTTCGATGATATTGTTCATTCCTATAAAATATATTTTCAATCTCATCTATGGCGTTCTAAGCCATATTATAAACAGTGTTTTTGAGAATCCGATATTTCCTGATGAACTCAAGATAGCAAGTCTGCCCAATTCATTAATATGGGAGTGATCACTCAGCCAATAATTCTCACCCTATATCAGTCCTCCCCATATTATCAAATGTTTTTGAAGGTCCGCATAATGGATCCCAAAACACAAGGCAACCAAGGAGGCATTATTGAACACCAAAAATTAAATAATAAATAGCATAGAACAACGACTGTACACAGTTGGTAGATTTCTGGATTTACAAAAGGCGTTTGAAGAGCTGCGCCATGAGATATCATTAACTAAGCGTTACGAATGCGGAATACGAGATGTTACGTCAGACCTAATGAGAACTTATTTAACTAATCGATCGCAATATGTTATAATAAATAATGCATTCTTGTCGGTAATGCAGGTGCTCTGTGGCGTGCCGGAAGGGTCAGTCCTTGTATCGATATTGTTCAATATATACATCAATGGCATATGCAGCCTACGAAGTTCACCAAAATTAATTATGTTCGCAGATGATACCGAAATTTTTCCCCTGGCAGATGACTCGTTCCACTTCATTATGCAGTGAATACCTACCTCAACTTATTGTCCCTCTGGCTAGATACTAATTAGTTGCTGGTAAATGCCAAAAAACTAAATATGTAATCTTTTCACCCATTAATAAGACTGTATGTTGTACATTCACCATACGTTTCCGCGATAATTCAATTCATTACGTTGAGTAATGACGCAAAATTATTTGGGATGTATGGTTTCAAAGTAACTTATCCTGGACTACATACATCACCCATCTAGCGGGGAAACTAAGCCATGCAGTTGGCTGTTTGTATAAGATTAAAAGCCTTGTTTCGCTTTGGCTACAAAAAAGAAATCCTGTATTGAACCTTATTCTAGTGACGGCTCTCATACTCTCTTACTGCGCATTGGTCTGGGGAACACCAACAGGCGAAAGTTTTAATGAATTAATTTTATTCCAGAAGAAAACACTGAGCATATTTGAAAACATTTATGGCAGGCCTGAACTTCTTCCCACAAGTCCGCTCTTTTCAAAGCACTTAGTAATCGATCCAAACCACGTCTATTACTTCAAGCTCTTTCAGTACATAAAGAACAACAAGCTCGACACTGCAGCAAAGCCTGAGCCATGTTCGACAAAATTCATCGTATTGGGAAGAAAAAAGACGGTAGTAATCGGCCGGTAATCATGCATTTTTATGATTCGCGAGAAAAACAGTCTGTGATGCAGAACTGCGGCAAGCTGAAAGGCAGCTCGATAAGCATTAGTCAAGACTACGCTAAAGAAACTGTTGAATTACGAAAGAAACTATGGCAAAGCAGTGAAAAGGAACGAGCAAACGGCAAAAAGGTGCAACTGGTACATGACAAGCTTAAGATAAACAATCATATCTACGTCTGGGATCGTGAAAATAATGAACGGTGTCTGTACCGTACTGAGCAAGTTAAGGTTCCTCGATTCAAAAAGAGGGGAAAGACTGCTAGCCCTACATTGCTTCAGTTGCAAACTTCAGACAAGGCTTCTGACACGGAAAGCGATTCTTCTCGGTCATAGCTCAAAATTCTACTTGTAAACGCCCGCAGTATAGCAAATAAAGTAACTGATTTAGAGTATCTACTAATTTCTGAGAGCCCTGATGTATTGATGTTGACTGAGACATGGTTACATAGCGCAATTAATGACAGTAGTATTTTTCCTCCTGACTACAAGGTGTTTAGATGCGACAGAGATTCCAGAGGTGGTGGCGTGGCTATTATTGTGAAAAGCACTATAAACGCTGTCGCCCTTGATTGCAATGTCTCTGAAACGGTCTGGTGCAAGATCAGCTGTGCAAACATGTGGTATATGTTAGGGACTGTGTACAGACCACCAGCCACTCCGCCAGAATTTTTGGATGGCTTGAATGTATTTCTTAACTCCCATGTAAATGAAAACACAAGACTAATAATGGCTGGTGACTTTAATTTGCCGCATATTAACTGGGAAAGTCTATCAACGGGTAATGCAGAAATAAGCAGCGCCAATAAAATGATGCAGATCATGTTTTCACATAATCTTAAGCAAATAGTTAAAGACTTCACAAGAGTTACACCAAAGTCCCAGTCATTGTTGGACTTGGTCTTCATATCCGGTAGAATACCAGACTATACTGTATCAGTTGAGAATGGTTTATCAGATCATAAGATGGTTTGCTTGAATGTACAGCTGCACACAAGAATCTGTAAGAAACCATATGTCGTGATGCATGTCAAGGATTATGGCCGTGCGAATGACACGTCCATCCTAGACGTTCTGGAAGAAAGCTTTAATGAATTTGAAATAGCATCCAACCGCGAAAGTGTAGAAGAACTATGGGACCGACTTAAAGGCATAATCAAATATTGCATAGATCATTTTGTCCCCACACGTATAAGGAAATCACAGCAAAAAAATCCATGGATAACTAGGAGCATCATACACCTTAAGCGTAAGATAAAAAGGTTAAGGAAGAAAAAAAGCAGGGCAACAGAACTTTCAATAACCAAACAAATGCTAAAATCTGCATTGGTGGAGTCGAAGAAAATGTTCTTCAATAAAACGCTTACAAACTTCCTTAAAAGCTCACCACAAAAGTTTTGGCGATATTTCGCAGATCGAAAGAATGAAATAGAACAGATAGTGGATGGCGACGCAGTTGTGACAGAAAAGAAAGATATTGCAAACGTATTTAATCATTTTTTCCAATCAGTGTTCACGAAGGATAGATGTGACAGTGACGGTGATCCTTTAGTCTGCGCAATACAATACCCAATGGAAGACCTACGCATTACAAGGGAGGGCGTGTTCCAGCATTTGCTTAGGTTGGATGCAAAAAAATCGTGTGGCCCAGATGAAATACCAACGGTATTTCTTCAACGGTACGCTGAATGGATGTCGTATTATTTGCAGCTTTTATTCGAAAAATCTTTGCGGGATCATTCAGTACCTCAGGACTGGCGCGATGCCACCGTTGTTCCGATATTTAAAAGTGGCAATAGGCTATGTGTAAACAACTACAGACCGGTCTCGCTCACTTCTGTATGCTGTAAAGTCCTAGAGCATGTAATAGCAAAACATATTCTGTATTTTTTAGAAAAAAACGATTTATTATGCCCAGTTCAGCACGGTTTCCGATCTGGCCTTTCGACGGTGACACAGCTAATCGAAACTGTACATGACCTTTGTACAGCTGCAGATGAATGCCAACAGGTAGATGTTGTATGTATAGACTTTGCGAAGGCATTCGATAAGGTTGCACATCATAAACTACTTTCCAAATTGAGGAGCCTAGGAATTAGTGAAAATGAAGTATTGTGGATTCAGGCATATTTAAAAAACCGTTATCAAAGGGTCAGAATCGGGAAAAGTGAGTCGGGGAAGTGTGAAGTTGTGTCTGGAGTGCCGCAGGGGTCTGTTTTAGGCCCACTTTTGTTTTTATTGTATATTAATGATATTCCGTCTAATATTAACCCACCTGTAAAAATTAAACTATTCGCCGATGATTGTTTAATTTACACGCGTGTAGCCTGCACGGAAGATCAGATCAAACTAAATAAATGCCTACAATCATTAAACTCGTGGTGCCAAAGATGGGGCATGGTAATTAACTACAATAAATCTACATACACTCACGTAACTAAAAAACAGAACGTTATCAGATTTGAATATAATATTGGAGAAAATACCTTGGTCGAGGTGCAGAGTTTTCGGTACTTAGGGGTGACAGTGACGCATAATCTAGACTGGCGTATTCATATTGAGAATATCTATTCAAAAGCGTACCAGAAGCTTTGCTTTCTTAGGAGAAAACTTCCAAACGCAACTAGAGAAATTAAGTTAGTCGCCTACAAAACGTTTATACGACCAGTTCTGGAATATGCGAATGCTGTGTGGAGCCCTCACCAAAAATTCTTAAAAAAGAAGGTAGAAAGAGTACAGCGGATTTCAGCACGTTTTATATGTTCAAAGTATCGCCGTACTGACTCGGTTACAAAGATGATGCAGCAGTGTGAATTGGAAACGCTGGAAATTAGAAGAATAAAACATAGACTCAAACTTTTTTTCCAGATAATGCAAGGGACATTAAAAATAAATAAAGAACATTATGTGAAAGCGCCTCTAAAACGTGGTTCCCGGAAAAACCACAGCAGGGTACTACAGCCTATTAACACACGTACGGATGTGTACCGGTATTCTTTCTTCCCTGACGTAATTGAAATGTGGAACAAATTGCCAAGTGATGTTGTGGAGAGTATGAACGTGCAACAATTTGAGCTAGGTGTTGATACATTTTTGAGAAATGGTGTACAAATTTTGAACTCTGACTCATGATTGATCATTTATGTATTTGTTTTTGTTCCCTCCCTGTAACGACCCTCATTTGAGGGTTAACAGTATGACCAAATAAATAAATAAATAAAAAAATGTTCACAGTATTCTCGCCGCAGAGGACCCAGAAGGACACCTATTACAAGAACAAACTATGGCCGGCAACATAAAGACTTCTAGGTACCTTTATTGTTGAATCATGATGTTGAGCTAGGTATTTTTAACAAACCAACGACCAAATATTTTCTATAAACCTATTTCTCAAGCGTGACTTTGTATCTGTATAATTTTCTGCTGTTCCTTTTGTTTTGTTGTAACTGAAAATGTAACTCTGTTTTCAGTATTACTGACTTTCGTTAGTATTGTTCCCAAGAACACATGTTTTACTTTGAACATAATTGCACCCAGATGTTTTGTCATTGCAAAGCAAACAGCAATATTATGTTCACGTATTTTGTAAATATATTTGGGATCATGCATGGCGCTAATCTTTATGTGACCAAAACTTGTCTTTCTAAGTGCTTTTTCAAAATGTCCCTCTACCTGCTCGCGGAATGCCATCCGGAGCGAAAGCCTCTGTCAGGAACTGTAGCGTTTAGCTTTCCTCCAGCTTTATTTTATGGAAAGCAACAAATAAAGACAAAGAAACAAAATCGGAATAAATGGTACTCTACCAATTTCCATGCTTCCTCTGTTCTTTCAAATTCAATTACCGATATGTTTTAATATGCTTTTAATATTCAGTCTTGACAAAGCTTTCACCTGTGCACAGAGAGCGAACAACCCAAATTTCGCAATGTCAAAATTTTGCTTCCACACTAGTTTAATCATATCAGCGAGCTTTATCGGTTGCCTCTAGCGACGCACGTCTAAGAGCGCGTACTCGTGCTTCGATATAACGAAAGGTAAGCAAACCGAGACTAAAAGACTAAGAGCCTGCCTTAGGCCTCAGAAATGGTAGGGGCTCAAAGCTACCGAGAGCATTAGCCCTGCTGCAGCTTGCCAAGATCGTTACAGTGTTTTAAGTTCACGGCTATTCGACAGTAGTTCTAAAACAACCACGACCAGACCGCACAAACAAAGCAAGCGATTGCCGGAAGCGACAAGGCCACAAGAGGTAACGAGCGGATGAGAGGAACGTATACCACCCTGCAACTAAAAGCAGAACCGTGCTCGGTCGTAAACTGAAGGTAAGTAAGGATAACGGTGGATGAACGAGAAGAGAAACGCTGAAAATAGTTGTTTTTGATGTCTCGACCTTCCACGTTCATGATTTATGAGTTGTAATTGCAGCACGCCTCCGCTAAAATACCACACAATACAGCCCTAGAAATCGGCCCATATAGGTTCTGAAACCTGAGCAATTCCTTCGGGATGTTTGACGCACCAACCAACATAGGTCAGTCACATGTTCTACGGCGAATTGCGTCTCTTTTTTTTCTGTTCAAGCGGAAAGAATTTTATGAGTTCGTGTATCAGCCTGGTGTCAGCCCAAGGCACACCGGGCTCCTTAAATGCTGCTGTCCACTGCGCTCCAGCCACACTCCGGGTGGGACTGTTCGAGACAGCGTATTCACTACAGCCACTTGCGCTCCCTTTCGTAACCAGTCGTCCAGACATGAAGGCCTTTGCAGTATTCCTGTACGTTGTCTTGGCCTCCTTTGCAGGCGCATCGGCTGCAGGCTCGAGCGGTAAGAACTCCTTCAGACTTCCGGTGGCAACTCGCGCCGTGGTTACTAAAACTCCTGAACGCATATTATTCTTCTCTGTGGTTTTATCACCTTTTTGGTATTGTCACTTTGCTTGTCTTTTATTATCTTCTATAAATGTTGTTTATTTGTTCAATATTTGTAAGCATGCCAAGTGTCTCATTTAGCCTAGAGAGATTTGTTCTTCTTACGTCGAGCTTTTCTTTTGTGTCATGCTTTTATTTTATTTAGCCTTCTGTTCTATTGTTTTGACCTCTTCTTTCCCTCCTTCGCATCTATTATCGCCTTCGTGAAGACTTTTAAAACTATCATCAAGGAGTTAAGCAAATCAGCCCACTACTACAGCTCTCTCTACAACTGGCGAGAGTGAAGCGGCTTGATTAGATTTCGAAAATGTAAAATATAAAGAGATTGAAGAATAAAATGATGGCCCTCTGTAAAAGCTGCAAAAGCCGTTTCACCGCGGAAGCCTGACCTCGAATTGACCCTGTGAGCATCAATAAAGTAAAAAAATAAAATAAATATTGCTATAGCGCGAACAGAACATCATCTCTGGCCTCTGCGTGAGAGCACTATGCTGTCCCTGCAGACAATCACGTCTGGTGTTAAACTGCAACACACTCCCGCGCTGTGCATTGCACGTCGTCGTCTTCATAAAATAATGCAACTATCGAACTAAAATCGTCGCAAGACGTGCCGACGAATCAGCAAAGCAAAACCATCGGCCAACCAGATTAAAAACATGATTGTGCATGTCTACTCGGTTTAACTACATTAAAACCCTACAAATTTTCTAGAAGTAATTGAAGCCTTAGATATTTCTGCCTTTTCAGCACGTTGGAACTCAGCCGCTTTTTAGCATGGAACAGAAGCAGATTCTACCGAGCCCATATCCGTGACAAGATCTTCCCGAACGTCGCCGCGAGCGCGAACAACGACAACGCGAAGCTTCGGGGTTGCGCTCCAGTGAAGTCTAGCGCAAGGTTCGACGACCACATGAGCCTGTCGGAGAAGCTCGCGTTTCCGACAAGATGAGGCCACAGTGCAGAGATCAGGAAATGTGAGCAGAGCTGAGGCCACCAGAAGCGGGAGAGAGGCAAACTGCAATTACGGCATTCGGTTCTTTGTGTGGCTCAGCCTGACGGAATGCGGCGAAAGGAAGTTGACTAGCTGAGGAGCACTGACCAGACCAGCTCGATCTGTGATTAGCCTTATTTCATTGCCTGCTGCTGCTCGTTTCGTCACTGAGACTCACAGCCAAATGGAATATAAAATCAAATAGAGCGTTAAATCATACGGCCCCGAGTCTTCTCTTCCAGCTGTCCGTGTCATTTTAAGCTTCAAAAATACTTTTGGAGGTAGATTTTTGCAGCTGAAACCTAGTTTTGCAACTGAACTAACCGAATCCGCTTTACTGAGCAGGTCTTTAGCAGGGTTTCTTAGCTACGTAATGGCATCAAGGTAATATTCTTTCTAGAAGCTTACAGCCTGAGTCCAGTATTCTGTGAACAATATTCGTGAATTACTGGAAAACTTTAGAAATACATTATTTTACAGCATTCTACGATCGCATATATTATAAGAGCGAAAAATGTTGCTTTCAGTCAGATCAAAGAGATGTAAAAAGCCCTCTGTCCTAATCAGATCTAATTTTTCGGTTCTACGTGCGCTTGCTAACCCTTATGACATTTTCCCGTCGTTTCTTTAAGGCTCCTGCAAGAGTGTCGACATACCGGATGTGAACAACCTAAAGAAGGTATGCGCACTTGGCAGAACACTCCTATGCCGAGACTGAAAGGGCGTAAAAGTATTCAAAAACGACATTCATTGCCTATTTGTTCGAGTAAAGGTTTCCGCCGTTGATACTTTTCAAGGCAAAACTAACCACCGACGAACAAGTACCGTATTTACTCAATTCTAACGCAGCCTTAATTGTAAAGAGCATCCGTTTTTTTAAGGTCACAAAAAAAGAAGTGCAATGACTTCGATTGTAACGCGCACAAGATTTTCATACTTCGATAAAGAATCAAGGCGGAAAGCTGGGCTACTTGGTGGGTCATCATTAATAAAAAGGCTGGCGCATAAAACTAGAACACAGACATTTCCTGTCTCCTTCTATGTCTGTGTCCTAGTTTTATGCGCTAGTCTTTTAATTAATGACCGATAAAGAAATACGCACATGATCCCGCCAGATTGCCACTTGGTGCTTTACGCCGTTAAAATCAGTATAACTAACTAAACGTCTCCTTGTCCCCGTACACAAGATCACCTTGTTACGCGACAACGGAAAGGCCCGTGTCGCACAAAAGTCGGTGTAGACGTTGGCGTGAGTGACAGCAAAATCCGGATGGTCGAAAAGGTACCCAAGCGGCACAGGCAATGTGCCCAATAATGGAAATGTATTATTGGCATAAACCGGTCCTACAAAGGAATAAATAGAAACCATCCATTACAAATATTGGGCCGATTACTTGTGTTGCTTGGGTGGCTGTTACTAGAGGCTACTATAGAGGGCGCCAGCCGCACAAGTGCCGAGAGATTTGCCAGTAATACACACTACCGCTACGTCACGAAGGTACAGTCGTACGGCTTAGTTAAAGCAGGCCTTTATATGAATGCCATGTGGTTTTTCACGTAGTGATTGTGGCTGTGAAAGAGGAAACTGTGTTCATATCGGCGTGGGCAAAGAGAACCGCTGTCGTGTCATACCCTTAAAGGGCGGAGCTCAAGTGTCCCGTAAACATTTTTAACGCGTTAGCTTTTCTTAGCGCGTTCCTACACGCGCTTTTTGGAGTCTACAGTGCTGACTTTCACAGCGCGCCAACAGGGTGCCTTCCGATAATCTCTTGGGGCATTTAATCTTTCGACGGAAGCTCCGGCGGCGATGGCACGCTCGGTGTGGCACTTCCCAACTGCGCTGTGGTGTGCTTACAAGGTCTCCGTGCGCAAGCTCGGCTTTTCTTTTAACCTGGCGTCGTAGTGAACGCCATGCGTCTTCACAACTGCCGCTGTCATATTGGCTTAAGTCGAGGCCGGCGCCTTGCTGACGGGACACTTCAAATGCTCCCGAGGCCTTTTGCGGCGGGCGGTATTGAAAATATTGGTGCTCATGAAGGGCCAAGCCACCTGTTTTCTACGCCAATGAAAATTTGGTGTTGCTAGCGCAACTTTATTTTTCTATTGGAGTTTTTACTAGACGTAGGCAAACTTCAAATGTAGACGTAAACAAAGATGTCAACGGCGTTAGCAAAACGGACGAGATGTAATTAAACTAGCAGAGCAGTTCTACACAAGTCTATATAGTAGTCATTGTAATGAGGACGTTAAGGAGAGCGGCAGTACGGCACAGAAATCTTTATCTCGCCAGTAAAGAAAGAGGAAGTCGAGAATGTCTTAAGAGCAATGCAAAGGGAGAAAGCATAAACTGAGAATCAGGTAACAGCAGGTCTGTTGAAGGATGGTGAGGAGGTTGCGCTAGAAAATCTTGGCACCCAGTATGCTCCATGTCATATGACCTCGACCGTGCCGGAACCTTGGAAGAACGCTATTATCGTTATCCATGAAAAGGGTAGGTCAAGGATTAAAAAAAATTATAGACCGATAAGCTTATTGTCGGTTGCCTAGAAGGTATTTATTTATTTTATTTATTTATTTATGGCATACTGCAGGCCGTGAAGCCCAAGCAGGAGTGGATACAGAAACAGACCATAAATTGAGCAATAATAGCAAAGTGCAAACAGAAAACGAGCAGCGCGAAATGACATGGAAGAGGAAAAGAAACTAATGAACCAAACTAAAAAACCAACTAACAATGGTCACTTATCAGGTCAAGAGACCGTACACACGAAGCTGGTAAGCTTTAATAAAGTAATCGCTAAAAGTATCAGGGCAACCTTAAACTTCAATCAACCAAATGATCACTAGGATTTCGTAAAGGCTACCTGACAGTAAATCGCATTCATACTGTCAATACGCTGATAGAAAAATGCGGAGAGTATAATCAAGTACTACATTTAGCCTGGATTGATTACGAGAGGGCATTTGACTCAGTAGAAACTTCAGCAGTCATGCAGGCATTGCGGAATCAGGGTGTAGAAGAGCCTTATGTAAAAATACTGGACGATATCTATAACTGCAGCAGAGCCAGCATAGGCCTCCATAAAGTAACCACTAAAATTCCGACAAGGAAGGGCATCACTCGCGGTGACACGATCTAGCCGATGCTATTTACCGACTGAGGTGGTATTCACAGGCCCGGATTGGAAACAAAGGGGGCTGGGCAGGACGTACAATGAGAAGGCAAGATATGCTATGATCCTTAATGGTAACGTAGAGGATACCAGAAGAAGATAAGCGTACCAGGGGACGACAGAAAGTTAGGTGGGCGGTTTAGATAAAGATGTTTGCGGGCATAAGGTGGCCGCACCTAACACAGGGCATTGTTAATTGGGGAGATATGGGAGCAACCTTTGTCCTGCAGTGGGCCTAATCGGGATTAAGATGATGATTCGATTCTGAGTACGTCATTTTTAGGCGACTTCTTCTAGAACTAAGGTGCGCGGCATTAGTGTCAAGCAAATGCGGCAAACAGTGTTTCTAATATTTACGCGTTCAAAAATTTTATTTGGAAAAAGCTGCAAGCTAAACTCGTTGACATTTGAGAAATAATGGAATTTGAGTGGGTGACGTACGAGAACTGGGTACAATGGAAACTGACGCCATGGTGAAAGTAGAGAGAACTGCTACGTTTTTAAATAATTATTTAAATGTACCAAGTGCCGATAGCGCGCATTCTAGCGTCTTGTTTATCAACAAGGCCATGCTGACAATACTTTTTCATTTCATTTATTTCATCCTTAAAGGCCTGCGGGCATTACATGAGGCGGGGGGTTGGGGGGGGGGGGGGTGTGGGGGGGCTACAATTCATATAAAAGAAGCATAGCATCCCTCAGCGCGGTGAAAGATGTCACCTATTTTTAGGTTTGTCCTCTCATCAAGATTCTTACTACTGCGCAATAAAGTAGCATGCAGTACATGCTTCTCCATTTCCAGCTTTTTCAATAGCAAGACAAAGCGCAAAGCAACAGCATTAACTGAAGACTATGTGTTACGCGGCCTCGCGCGAAACAAGCTTGTTATTTTCCTTACTTGTTTGTTTTTATTGTTGTTCTGAATTCTTCAGAGGTTTTTCATCGCTCGTAAATTTGACCTCAAAAGTTGTTCTCTCTCTACCACAGTGTTTAAGCCAAGTGAGCGCAAACTGCGACCCTTCCCAGGTGAGTGGCTTACGGCACTTTGAGTGACTATTGATGAATGCCTCTTAATTTTATCGAAAAAATATCATATTTTTTTTAAACAGTCTCACAAACGTATAAATCTCCTGTTTCAAATATTTCACTTCTTCAGATGATTGCTGTAAATAGAAAAAACGTCCATTATTTCCCACTCTTCTGCAATTATCAAAATTACTTCCTAATGATACTTCATACTGTGACCCTGTTTTGTAACAAATCTGCCTGTGCTTTTTTTTTCCTTCCTGTGTTGCCGCGCAGGCCCCCATCGACGCTGTTAAGCTCATCGTAACGGTAAGAGACTAGAAAGAGGGTTCATCACTGCGGTACTTTAAGGAACAGTCTACTGCATGGAAACATTAGCACATAGCTCTTCTTGTTGATAACTCTTTGTAACCAGAGGTGAGAAGCCTCCTTAGAGGAAATAGCCTAAATTCAGAACGCACAGCTGCAGGAAGCTATCGTATACAATATTTACATGCAATGACATTGCCAAAAATAATCTTATTTAATGAAGCCGCAGTACCGAAATCTGGCGTCCGCTTAGACTTGCAAAGCGCACCAAAATGGCGCAGGTCGTGTGACGGAACATTTTGTCGGCAGCACGACGCTACACTCCGTTTCAAAAATAGCACCAACGCTGCCAAAGCTAGTGCGCCTGTTCACGCACGCTAAGTCCGCGTTCAAAAAGTAGTTCGTTATACAATCAAAGGAGACACAGACATATTTCTCTGCGGCAAACTTCAAGTACCGCGACCGGCAACCTCCTGAGCCTCATTTTACCTCTCACCACATTTTCGTCTTGTGACTAATGGAGACCTCTTGATGTAAGGATGACATGTGGCGGTATGATACGCGGCTGGTAGGACGAATCACTCTTAATCCATCGGCGCTTAAAAGTATTTCATAATCAGTGAAATTGTAGCCAGAGGGCTCGAACACTGAGCGCCTCGCAGCTTCCACCGTGATTCCTAATGCTAGCACTTCGTTTCATACCGCTCTTTGTTTTCGGCCAAACACTCACCCAGGCTTCGAAAAAAAAGGAATGATTGGTGATTTGCGAGGAATGATTTGCGGAATGATTGCGGAATGAAAAGGAATGATTTGCGAGCACACTACTTCCGCACCTTCCACAACGTTAACTATCCAGAAAATTGAGAATAGGCGAATTAAAACATTTTCTACAATCACAACCTCTTTGGATTGCACTAAGATGATTCTCAAAGCGTATGTCCGATGGATGAACGAGTGCGTCACAGTAGTAAAAATGGGGCAAAATATTTATTAGTGAGAAAGCAATAATCCGGGGGTTCAGAGAATAGCAAAATCGTCTCTTGCCGATTGTTGCCCAAGAAGTGTGGCATTGCCCTCTCATCCGGTCGTCTTCTACGTAGCACAAATACGGGCTTTGGGACTGATTCGAGTACAACAAACATCCTCTGTCATCTTTTTTTTTCGAGGATGCTTAACCATGCATTTCTTTAAAACAGTTTTCTAGCGTATTTTGATTACATACATATGCATAATTGTTTGTTTCTGACCACAATATGTTTACGCATCGGGGCGAAATTTTAAAAAAAACTCTCAACTAACTTGCAGTGCGTGTACGATGCCCTCAAGGAATTGAACAAGGCTGCCGACGTTGTTGTGGCATATGGCGACGTCTTCTATGCACTCGTCAGCGCTACCAAAAACGACAAAAGCGACGCACGTATGTTGTTGGAAATTGTTTTTTTATAGAAGCAATGTACAGCTTATTTTTCTCATAGTAGTGTTTCCGGCTTCAGCAACTTTTTGAGGGTACCAGAGGCTATTTATTTCGGCAGAAATAAATGTATTTTCGTGTTATGCAGCCAACAAGGAAATTTCGCCACTTACCAATTCATAACGACAAACAGCAGTCACCTTGCTGCCGTACGCCGAAATTTTTCATGTCCAAAAATAGGGTTGTTGTTTATTTTCTATGGCATGACTACCTTCAGCCCTTATTCTCGTTTTTTTTTCTCTCAAACATAAATCTCCATTTCATAACCATGACGAGACCAGCCTTCTTTGTTGCGGATATTGCGGGTGCTTTACACAGGACATTACGCTACGTGTCTTATTATTCTACAGCCACATAACGCTGCACAATGCACAGTGCTCCGAATACCACAGTGATCAGCTCACAAAACATGCGTAGCAGAGCGTTATATCTAGTGCTTTTTTTATTACTCACACAACGGTGCATATAAGCAGTGTTCATACGAATTTTTTTCTTTTTCTTTTTTTCACCACGCAACAAAACCTAGTAAATCGTTAACCACGTGTAAATTCATTGGGCTGGCTTAAAATGCGCGGCAAGTGAACAGTGCTAGGTATTGCAATCAAAGCTTCGTTGAGGCGCAGCGTGCTCAACTTTCTATCAAGTTCGTCACTGTGCACTCCAGCACTCGAAAGCAGCATTCTACGATGGAAGATATAGTAGGCCTAACCTACTATGCAGTAGGTCAGGTCCACTGTATCAGTCGCTGTAAGTACGCACATCTTTGTCACAAATACAGAGGCTGCTTGTTATGCTTCTGAGCAAATGTAGCAAATGGCCGCCAACCGGGCAGTGGAGGCCTGCCCTCGATCGTTCCGAAGTACGAGGGACAGCCTCCTCATCTAAAACGACATTACTATGCATTATAAAAACTACCGCCAATCCTACCAAAGCAGGGGTCTGCAGCCCTTCTTCCGATACATTTCTTTCGATACTCTCAGCTTTTAATCAATATTTCGTTAAATGTTCCCCACTGCCTGGTAATAGAAACTCCTGCCACGTCATCTCTTCATAGCTTCATGACTGTAAACCAGACTTGTGCATGTTAATACTTAACAAGATGAAGATATAGTCCTGCACTATTCGGCAATTCTTTTTGAAACCGAAAGCATTTTGTGTGCCACGTTATTAACGTGAATGCGTCGCACCTTCTGTTAACTATCCAACAGGAAATCTTATGACAATAAATGAAATATACCCGTGCAGGAAACTAGCACGTGAGTGTTGCTCCTGAAAAGCAGCACAAAATTTGATGCAGAGGACGTTATTTTTCTTCCGCAGTGGCCAAGGATTTGAAGAACTCTCTTGATAAAACAAAGCCGGGCACCGTCCAACTGACTCGTTGCACCAAAGGAACCTTCCCAGTTTCCCTGCCGAGTGCTGCTGCGGGACAGGTAAGAAGGCTCAACTGAACCATGTAGAAAGCGAGACAAAACATTAAGTGAGCAAATAATTTACAGCCGCTTTCCATTAACTTTACGTAGGCCTCGACAAGTGTTAACCGATGCTGAAGGTTGTTTAACAAGCGGAATGCATTTAGTCGGTCTCAGAACAAAATCTTTCTCAATGTGAATGCGCATGGCACCGTATAAGTTCCAAACAAAATAAACAAAGGACAATAATGATGCATACAGCAGAAAAAAAAAACAAGTTTCGGAAATATTTAGCATCCTAGAAAACTAGCTCCATTCCATCCCTTTCAATATTGTCTATTAATATTGTTACGTGGCAGGAGACGTTCACACCCCGCAGAACACTGGTGCAGTCACACTGAACACAACACAAGCACAGGGCGCACCGGACGCCAAGACACAAGCCACCGCGCAGGATTCAGAGCCCGAGCACGCGCCAAGCGCCCTCTCACTTCGTCTGCCTCATCGTCTCTGCGTCGACCCGTAGCATGACCCCCGGGCGTGAAAGCACCGTCGCGGTGCGGCTCAGCGAGTGTCAGAAGAGGGTAGATGGTAGGGCTTAAGGCGCGACACGTGCACAATATCGGAGGGTGGAGTACGGGAATTGCACTCGGTGAAGGCAGGCTCAATCTCGTATGTGACGGCTGTGACTTGGCGCAGCACGCGATACGGGCCCACATATCGAGAAAGAAGCTTTTCCGAGAGCCCTACACGGCGAGAAGGCACCCAGAGCAATACAAGGGACCCAGGCAAGAAGGCACTGTCCAGGTGGCGGCGGTTATAGTGCTCTTGCTGAGAAGCTTGGGAGGCTTGCAAGCGGGAACGGGCGACTTGGCGAGCATGGTCAGCATGGGCAATGGCTTCACGGGCGTATTCAGAATGTGCGGGAGGAGACGGTCGATACAATGTATCAAGCGGCAGTTGAGGCTCACGGCCGTACAAGAGGTAAAACGGAGAGTATCCGGCAGTGTCGTGGCGGGAGGAGTTATATGCAAATGTAACGTATGGGAGTGCGACGTCCCAGTCTCGGTGATCAGAGGAGACGTACATAGCGAGCATGTCGGTGAGCGTCCGATTGAGGCGCTCAGTGAGGCCATTAGTTTGGGGGTGGTAAGCGGTCGTCAACTTGTGCTTAGTTGAGCACGCGCGAAGAATGTCGTTTACCACTGCGGAAAGGAAGGTGCGGCCACGGTCAGTGAGCAGTTGGTGGGGTGCTCCATGATGAAGAATGACGTCCTGAAGAAGAAAGTCGGCGACATCAGCGGCAGTACTCGTGGGGAGCGCACGCGTTATCGCGTACCGGGTGGCATAATCTGTGGCGACTGCAACCCATCTGTTCCCAGAAGTGGACTCAGGAAATGGGCCGAGAAGGTCCAAGCCGATACGGTAGAACGGCTCCGGAGGGATGTCAATGGGCTGAAGAAAGCCAGCGGGAGCAGAGGCAGGGCGCTTGCGACGCTGACACTCATCGCAAGCACCAACGTAACGGCGCACGGAGCGGTAGAGGCCAGGCCAGAAGAACCGACGGCGGATGCGGTCGTACGTGCGAGTAACGCCTAGATGGCCAGCAGTCGGGAGGTCATGAAGTTCGTGGAGAACGACTGTGCGTAAGTGCTTCGGGACGACGAGGAGAAGGTCAGGACCAGTTGGTTGAAGATTCCGGCGGTATAAAATACCATCAACGAGAGCAAAGCGGTTCAGTGAAGGGTCGGTTGGGGCGGACGTTAGGCGATCGATGATGGAGAGAAGCTCCGCATCCCGACGCTGTTCTTCGCCGATAGTTGTAAACGGAGTTACAGAGAACAGGTCAATGGTGCTTGCGCTCGTCACAGTATTAGAGTGGGCAACAGGGTAACGAGAGAGACAGTCGGCATCTTTGTGCAACCGGCCAGACTTGTAGATCACAGCGTAGTCATATTCTTGGAGTCGTAGCGCCCAACGACCGAGGCGACCGATAGGATCCTTCAGAGAAGAAAGCCAGCACAGTGCGTGATGATCTGTTACAACTGTGAAAGGCCTGCCATATAAGTAGGGACGAAATTTGCCAACAGCCCAGACGAGGGCCAAGCACTCTCTTTCGGTAATGGAGTAGTTCTTCTCGGAAGGGGATAGGAGACGGCTAGCATAGGCAATTACACAATGTGTGCCGCATTGACGCTGGGAAAGGATTGCACCGATGCCATGGCCACTAGCATCAGTACGGACTTCCGTAGGAGCGGACACATCGAAATGTGCCAAGACCGGTGCAGTGGTAAGCTTTCTTATAAGGTGGGCAAAGGCTTGGTCTTGGGAGGACCCCCAGGAAAAACTAACATCCTTTTTAAGAAGATCGGTGAGCGGCTGAGCAATGTCGGCAAAATCTTGAATGAATCTACGAAAGTAAGAACAAAGGCCCAAAAAACTTCGGACGTCGTTGCTCGAACGGGGTACTGGGAAGTCTTTTACTGCTCGGATCTTGTCTGGATCGGGACGAACCCCCGTAGCATCGACGACATGGCCTAATATATTGAGCTGGCGACGCGCGAAACGGCATTTTGAAGAGTTGAGCTGCAGCCCGGCATGGCGAAAGAGGGAAAGAACTTGTGAAAGGTGGCCCATGTGGGACGAAAACGAGGGCGAAAACACAATTACATCGTCTAAATAGCACAGGCAAGTGGACCACTTAAATCCTTGCAGCAAGGAGTCCATCATGCGCTCGAAAGTGGCTGGGGCGTTACATAAGCCGAAAGGCATAACCTTAAACTGATATAAGCCGTCAGGAGTAACAAACGCAGTCTTCTCCCGGTCCTGGTCATCCACAGCAATTTGCCAATAGCCAGATCGGAGGTCTATGGAGGAGAAGAATTTGGCTCCGTAGAGGCAGTCTAAGGCATCGTCAATTCGAGGAAGCGGATAGACATCTTTTTTAGTGATCTTATTCAAGTGACGGTAATCCACACAAAAGCGCCACGAGCCATCTTTCTTCTTGACCAAGACGACGGGTGAAGCCCAAGGACTGTGAGAGGGCTCAATGATGTTCTTCTCCAGCATTTTTGCCACTTCCGACTGGATGACCTGTCGTTCTGCATGGGAGACCCGGTATGGTCGGCGGCGGATAGGAGGAGCATCGCCGGTGTCGATGCGGTGCGTAACTGTAAGAGCTTGGCCGAGGGCGCTGTTATGGAGGTCGAAGATGTCGGAATAGGACTCGAGAAGCGCACGCAGCTGACAAGATTGGGCAGGGAGCAAATCGGTGGGCATCATTGCCATGATCGCGTCAGTCGAAGTAGGATCGTGAGCAGGGGCTGCAGGAGCTGATGCATGGGTAGTGTCCAATGGGGCAACTTGGCAGGAGCCAATAGGTGAGAACGTTGCCACGCATATGCCAGGTGGAAGGACTTGGGCTGAATAGCTGAAATTGATTAACGGAAGTGACACACTGTTTCCCCTGATTGTAGCGACAGTATGGGGCAGTGCAACGTTGCGGTGCAGCAAGACATCTGAAATAGGGGCGACTAAGTAGTCACCATCGGCGACTGATGAGGTAGGACGTAGGGTAACGAATAAGGCGGCTAGGGAGGGCAGAGAAACTTGGTCGGGCGAATACAGTCTGGGAGAAGGCAAGGGTTCAGGATCGATGGCTGGGAGATCGAGGTGGAGGATGCCGTGCGAGCAGTCTATCAGGGCGGAGTGTTCTGATAGGAAATCGAGGCCGAGGATGAGGTCATGAGAACAAGGGGTCAAAACATTGAACTGCACCGGAAGGTCATGGCCAGCAACACTAACGCGTGCAGTGCAGAGTCCGTCAACACTAACTGTTCCGCCGTCCGCGACACGCACTCGAGACCGAGCTGGCGTGAGAACTTTACGTAAACGACGACGAAGTTGTGCACTCATGACAGAGATATGCGCTCCAGTGTCGACAAGCGCACGCACGGGAACACCATCAACACAAACGTCTAGTTGGTTCAAGTGGGAGGTCTGTAGAGGATTTGTGGGCCTGGTCGTGGATGCAGCGTCACCTCCGGGAGCTGCATCAGCTAGTTTTCCAAGTCAGAGCGGTCGTATGAGGCTGCAGCCGATGATCGAAGGGACTGCGGGGATCGGAAGCGACGGCCTCGTGGAGATGGAGAGCGGGAAGAACGACGGGGTCGGGAGCTGTTGAGATCGTTGGCCGAATCTGATTGGTCATGAGGTGGTCGGGGCGGAAAACGGCGGGGAATATCTGAACGGTTGTCGTAGGAGAGCTCGGTGCGAGGAGTCGGAAACCATCTATTGCGGCAGTGCCGGGAAATGTGACCGACACAGGAACAGTTGAAACATATGGGGCGATCATCAGGCGTGCGCCACTCTGCTGGATTTCGGTAGCGACGAAAGTTCGGAGCCCTGGGACGGTAAGCATTCCTGGTTGGTGGCCGGACGCTAGAGTTCCCGATGGAACAGATGGCAGGTGAGAGATTCAAATTTGCGAGTTCCTCTCGTACGACGGCTTGAATAAGGGACACATCGGGCAAGGGGTGACTGGGGATGGTAGGTTGGAGGGCCGCAGGTGCACAGGCCTCCATTTCGCGGCGAACGATCCGGGTGACTGTGTCGTTGATGTTGAGAGGCGAAGTTGGAGGTGGGCTAGTTGGCGGCTGCTGCAAAACACACGAAGATGTGGCGGCCGTATGGGGAAGTCTTTGAAATTGTGGAAAAATGCGCCGGCTCTTTACTTGCTCGAAGAGACGGCACTCCTTAATAAGGGCATCCACGGTATCACTGCCTTTGCAGAGAAGTAAATGAAAAGCGTCGTCCGCGATCCCTTTTAGGATGTGGCCCACCTTTTTCGATTCCGACATGGAGTTGTCAACCTGGTGACATAAGGCAAGGACGTCTTGAATATACGTGATGTAACTTTCAGAGGTGGACTGAGCACGCGAGTCGAGATGTTTTTGGGCTGCGAGCTTCGAAGCATCCGGAGGTCCGAAGAGAGCGCGAAGCTTTTCTTTAAAGGTGTCCCAACTCGTTAATTCGTCTTCATGGGTTTCGTACCATTGCCTCGCTGTGCCAGACAAATAGAAAATGACGTTGGCCAGCATGACGGTGGGGTCCCACCTGTTATGGGCGCTGACGCGTTCATACATCAAGATCCATCTGTCGACGTTTTCAGTTGAGGCACCGGAGAAGATGTCGGGGTCACGGGGATGAGCCATGACCATGAATGTAGTGGCAGTGGGACTTGGCGAGTCACCGGGCTGCGTCATTGTAGCGGTCCCGGTGTAGCGACCGCTGCGAAGCTCCGTGATGGAATAGGCCAGAACGAGAGGAAGGGGAAAGTCCTCACCTCCACCAAGATGTTACGTGGCAGGAGACGTTCACACCCCGCAGAACACTGGTGCAGTCACACTGAACACAACACAAGCACAGGGCGCACCGGACGCCAAGACACAAGCCACCGCGCAGGATTCAGAGCCCGAGCACGCGCCAAGCGCCCTCTCACTTCGTCCGCCTCATCGTCTCTGCGTCGACCCGTAGCAATATCACAGCACATCGATTTCACTTCACAGCATTCAAAACCATTGATATCGGAAGCGCTCATTAACCCAGCATTATTTTGACTACGTAAAGAATTGTGTAAGTAACAAAAAAGTGTGTTTTTCTACTAACGGGTCACTGCTATCAGCCCACTATGAGAGAATCTAGAAATTGTCTTATGAAAGTTTCACATTCGTGAAAAATGCGCACTACTCTTCTAATACCGTAGCAACGTGTAACATTTATGTTTCTTTCCTATTAATGTAAACAATTTTAGCTGTAAAATTTGCGCTACTAAATGGACTTTTTTGTTCCTTCCTGTTCTTTACTGCCGCAGTGCACCAGCGATTTTGGCACCGACTGCAAGAAATCAAGTGTGAGTACTCATGCAGCTTCAACAAAAGATACATGATTGTTATCTACATTAGATCTTGGTCGAAATAATTATTGCGTTAAGCTCTATAGCGTCACGGGGCTAATTTTCTGATGGCTTGTCTAAGCGACACTAAACACTGGCCCGCAGGCGTAATGAAGGTCTTCTGACAGCTTTAAAAGACCCAGCCGTAACGTCACTTTTTTTTCAAGAGCAGCAGGTTAAGAAATACAAAAAACAAGTTTAAATATCCTCAAGCACAGAAACGCAGTCTTTCAACTTCTGCACGGCTTCTAAACTGCATTAATATAGGGTCACGTATCATACCAGCTATGAACATCGTACCTTTATAATGTTTTTATTTTTCAATAATTGTAATCACGTTGTCATGAAAATGCTTTAATGTTTTAACCACGTTGACCGTCACGACTTGGTTTAATAATTATATGGTGCAGAATCGTATTATTGAAAGCCAACGCCGGCGCAGTGGCTTTCTCTGTAAAATAAAGAAATAATATTTTGCAGCGGCCTATCTTTCTGTTGTCGTTGTATTTCTCCAAAACAAAAAAAGAAAAGTAAAAAATTCAGTACTAGCAGTTGTTGGGGATAAAACACCTGTTTTTCAATGGCGTCTCTCTCATTTCTTGCTATTTTTTTATTCCAGACAAGCCTCGTGTCCCCGCTTGTAAAGTTCGTATTGGTAAGTTCTCTGCCACCGTCAAGCATACCATCGCTCACTTGTCTCTTTAAAAGCTCTTTGTCTAAACTGCGAGATGTATTACCCACATCGCAGGTAAATTTTTGGATTTTAAAATTACAGCATTATGAAACAGTAACATAATAAATACTCAATGAACTATGTTTCTTCACATGCGAGACTAATGTGAGTTCCAGACTTTGGAATACAACCGACAACTCACTGGAATAACAGTTCATCTATTCTCCGGCAACTGCAAGGTGGAATCAAAAAAATTTCAAGAATACCTCGGTTCACAAGAAAGTCTTTTATTTGACTACATTTACTTACTATCGCCTTAATAACTGATGCAGGTTTGTCGCAGTTCTGCCGATCATCCATGCAGGGTGATTTCGGCTTTTCTGTAATTTTTTTCCCACTTATTTGTGCAGTTCCTTTCTTCTGTATGTGTTTTTATTTGTTTTTGTTTTCTAATTTTTATTTTTATTTTTGCTTTTTTATTTTAATATTCATTCATTCTATTTTATTATTTTTTTGCGCTTCGCTGCCTCAAAGTGTCGTTTTGCATACGACGTTGCATGCGTTTTGCTGGAAAGTGTCCGTGTAGTCTTCTTTGCTCCGCAGTAGCGCAAATACGACGTCTTTTCAGTGGAGCTTCATCTTTTTATGAACTTGGGAAGACGCCAAAGTCCGCAGGAGCTGTATCTTGACCTGTATATTTATAATTGTGTTTAATTTTTGCATTGTATCACGCGTTGTTTTTAATTTATTCTTCCTACTTGCTTAATCTATTGTTTTTTCCCCCCTTACTCAATGCCCTTCTGGGCCCTGTAAGGTATTTTAAATAAATAAATAGAGTGGTTGCGCAATTGAGATGACGTTTCGGGCGATAACCTTATGTGTGATGAAAGCTCGGTGACAGGGTGTATTGCCTTTGTTGTAACATGCTGTACATAATGATTTGGGTGACGTGTTAACGCACGTGGTCAGAATAGCAACAGATGCTCTGCTCCTCATACACACAGGGTGACGCCTTTTGGCACTCTCACTTACGAATGGCGGTGCTTCCTGGAACTGTGCGTGAAGCCTTATGTTTGCTAGTGTTGGCGGGTTGCATAGCATGCCCCGAAACCTTTTTATTTCACCTCGTTCTTCATCGAAAGCAGAACATTGGGCAGATGTCAAGACGTGCTTACATTTAAACACAGTATTAAAATAGAATAGTGAGACACTGCCATTTATACTATATCACCTAAGTTAAACCCACAAAGGCAAGTTCAGTGCGAACACAACAAGCTGCAATCAATTTTCGTCGTGTCGTTTTAATTGTTCGTGAAAGCGACCACTATACACCGATGATTAGTGACTGCTAAAACAAAAATACCAAGCGCAATATTCTTACTTCGCGAGACTTCCACTGCAGCACACAATATGAGTACGTATGCCCTCCATCACCGTAAGCGAATATATGACCACAAAGGGCAGTGCCCACTACAGGTTACTTTTTCCGCTTATCTTCCTATTCTTCCCTCAGTGCCTGGTCAAAAACGCCCTGCCCAACGCACCACAGGAGAAGATCGTAGCCCTGTTGTGCGAACTCGTCAAAAGCACCGACATTTCCTCAATGGGAGGATCGTACCTCGCAGGCGCACTCAGGGACATCGACAACGTGCTCTGTGAGTACTTGAACCATCAGAGAAAAAAGTGGTTGGGAGGGGGAGTTTGAAGAATGAAGGCTGCATCTTTTATAACACGCGCATGCTAGACTCAGCCCCATCACAAGTAACAACTGGCATGGTTTGGTATACAAAGCGGCGATCGCAAAAACAGAAGTTTTAGAGGATCGGCAACGCATTCAAGGTTATGGACATATTACATGGCTTGGAACTCACTAGGCATGACTCCAACCTTTCATAGATTTACAGTCCACCCAAGAAGTAGCGTCTATATGATACGATCTGAAAATACCTTTAGAAATAACCGGACAAGAGCAATAGAAATCTCAAACATTGGAGCATCAAGTCACGAACGCTCATATTTTCTCTTAAGACTGTGTCCGCTTTCGGCTAGTCTGTTTTGGTGGATATTTTTTCGGCGTTGACATTTATGAAGCCCCAGATGATTTCAATGTTCTTGCTGACTCTAAAGGCGCGAGTTCGATCTCGGCCGTGCCGGTCGAATTTTGATGGAGGCGAAATTCTTGAGGCCTGTGTACTGTGCGATGTCAGTGCCCGATAAATAACCCCAGATAGTTGGAATTCTGGAGCTCTTCAGTACGGCGTCCCTCGTAGCCTGAGTAGCTTTGGGACGTTAAACCCCAGTAAACGATAAGCCTTATGAATGATCCCGTAGCCTGCTGTACAAAGCCTGGAAGACCATATTCGTTATTTCATGTCAGGTCTTTCAAGATACGTCAAGGAAAAGTGGAGAAAGAAACTCTTTATTGCAAAGCAGGAATTTTAGCCGGCGTGAAAACTTCGCTCAGATCCTCTTATGCTGATTCATGTACAACGCAGAATGGATGTTAATGAAGCTGGTATACGTTACGCGTAGTGTGTGCATCCCGCACATGACTTCCAAAGCGTATTTTGAACGCTCGTATTTAAACGATTATTTGCACAGTAATTATTTTATACATATTGTTTCGCAGTAACTTGTTTCTGGTAGTAAATTTTATCATCTAGTCTGCCACACCTGTAGCTAACGCTTGTGCTTTGTTCAAACAGAGCCAGAAAACTGCATTTTTATTTAGCTTCCCTTGTATCTAATATTTTACTTTTAAACAGTCTACTGCTTTGCGTTTGCTTACTTACGACATGTAAAGGATATGAATTTGAATTGATGCTGATGATATTGGATTTTAATGGCGCGAGGCCAGCTTTGGTCGTAGACTGCCATGGCCCAATACATTTTCTTGCTTACACAAGCATTTGGTTTCTAAGCATTTCGCCCGAAAGGAGCCGAGTACCAGGCCGGGCGAAACTTGTACTCATTGTATTACCGTTTGGTTCCCGGATGCAGTGGGGTTTGAATCCCTGCCCCTCCAGCAGACGAGGCGGACGCTCAAACCATTAGGCCAACGCTGCAGTTCAACAAATGTAAATTTAAAATATCTCTTAGCCGTACTACCTCATGGCTTAAAAAAGAAACCCTGAGAACACAGTACTGCTGATTACAGATCAAGCGGCTTGTATAGACAGAGAACACCTTTGTTATTGTTTTGCACATTATGAGTAGAGGGCCCGCTAGAGCGAATAATTGTGACACGTATCTTGCTTGTAAGAAGCATCCACTGACGTTTCTGTTTTTCTTATTTGCAGGCAAATCAAGCAAATAAGGCTGTTGCCTGTCTACACGGAAGCCCTTCCTGAAAAAAGAGCCCGTAGAAATTTCAATAAATGGAGCATTAAGAAACAATTTGAGCCCTCCTTGTTTTACGTAAAAAGAATTTGCCGTTAAATTTGTAGGCGAAAGCAGAGCGGAAATATTCTCTCTATAAAGCATGCTCTCTCATGCCTTGCACAGTCTTAATAATTTCGATGTCCCGTGACTGAGGACTAGCAGGAATTGCCATATGTTGGACCCTTGGAAAAGTCTCATGGATGGGTGATTAAATATTTGAATTAAGATAATCACGTCAGCGATACATGCTCAGTCAGATTTCACATACAGGTTGTCCTTGTTCACATTTGGTGCTGGGCATAGCGCCCTTATAAAGATGTTATTCGGCGATCGATAGACTCTCAAATTCGGCAACTTACGTCCAACGGGAACTCCGGGATCTTCAATAGTGCTTTCTTGAAGTTCGAATAACTTAAGTCGCGGTATTTTGCACACGATACTGAATTAAATAAAATAAGCATCATTTTGAGTACCATAAACTCAAAGGTTAGCAACCGTCTTTAAATTATGGGCGGGTGAGAGAAGCATGGATTCTCATCCTTGACGTCCGCGGAGTAGTCGTGCTACTTTTAACTCCTCCGCGTTCCTAGTGTATTCGTTCAGGACAAAACATGGTCCAAATATACAGTTCCTTTTGGAAGCCTGGTGATGTCTTTGTTTTTCATGATATAACGGCTTGAATAGCGTTTTAGCTGCACCAGCAACTGCGTGCTATTTTCCAGCGGGTAGGCACGCCCTTCAGCAAATCCACTGACTCCACTCTCACTTGTTCCTTTTCCCCTTCGCATTCCTTCTTAGAATTTCTTTTCCTTGTTTAGCTACCCCAGGATAACTTATTCCTTCTGCACCGCCGCCTCGTCTACATCATTCTGACTATTTCGGTTTGTTTACAAATCAATGAATAATTACATTGCTTCTTCAACAACCTTCTACATATTGCTAGAAATATTCGCCGCGTTGACTCTTGTTGAATACGTTTCATTTTGCCCGAGACGTTTTCTTTTGCTTCTAGTTCCGTACTTTTGAGTTGCAGAACACTGCTAAAAAACAGCTGATGGACGTTCCTCAAGAAATTAAGTGCAGTTGGCCTGATAGTTAGAAAATGTTAGATAAGCAATATAAGCTTCATATTTTTAAAGTCATTGGAGCCCCTTTAATCTCACCGGCGAGGTAACAGCTGCTCTAAAAGGCTTTTAAAACTACCATCAGACGGGCGCAGCAAAAAAGCGCTGCCGGAAGCGGCAAAGCAAAAAAAAATATTCGAGCGAATGAAACGAACACCAACGACCAAGTAGGTAAGCAGTCGCGTATTCAGTCGCTACCAGGCAGAAGATTACAAGACGAAAACAGAATGACTAGACACCCGAAGCTCGAAGCCCCCCCCGCGGTGGCTCAATGGTTACGGCACTCGGCTGCTGACCCGAAAGACGCGGGTGCGATCGCGGCCGCGGCGGCCGAATTTCGATGGAAGCGAAATTCTAGAGGCCCGTGTACTGTACAATGTCAGTGGAAGTTAAAGAACCCCAGGGGGTCGAAATTTCCGGAGCCCTTCACTACGGTGTCCCTCATAGCCTGAGTTGCTTCGGGACGTTACCCCCCCCCCCCCAAAAAAAAAAAAAATAAACCAAACCCTGAGCTCGAAATAGGAGCGTCTATTCTTTCCTTTTTACATATGCTAGGAAAATCGAAAGTCAGACTGCGACAGGGATTCGAACCGACGACACATGCACATTGAGCTGTATGCCTCCGCAGACTCATTAGCTATCCCCTTAAGGCACAGTTGATGCGTCCATCCAGACGAGAGACAGTTACATTGCACCATTTCCTTTCCTCAAAAACCAATTTTCGTATTAAAATTGTGATGCAACCGTTCGTTGTACACCGTTGCCAGGGGTGTCCCATTATTTCTCGTTACAAATAGCTTACCTGTATATGTTTGAAATCTCTCTCCAGAAAGGTATCCGAAGCGAGTGTCCAAGTGTTTATGGATTCAGCGTTTGTGGAATTTTTGTTGCATCTTCGTTTCATTCCTCGGATCGTAGTCTACGTAGATGTCGAACGTTCACTTTCACACATTCGCATTCACAGCACACAAGCAGACCTAAGTGCCCTCCGAATTCGTGTTCTTCATGACTGCGAATTTTGCGCGCCTCAACAAACGTACTCCACTCTAAACAACTGTTTAAAAACTCGGATGTATTTTTTCTAGGCAGTGCTGAACGCGGCCCTGGCCTTGCACATCTGCGCACGTGCCTAGGACACAGTTAAAATCACCCACAATCGTCGCATGACAGCCATCTATAAAAAAGGTGGCTGTGGCTTAACTAAGCTGAGCCAGGATATACATAGCGAAAGCTCTATTAAGCATAGTTATACACGGCTTAGCTTTAGTTCACCTTTATTGCTTCTAGACTTCCATCAGCGAATTGTGTTCGGCGAGACCAAGCCGCGTGATGCATCACGTGCTGCAAGTCCAAGAACGAGCATCCAGAGCGGCGGTAGGCGCAGTCCTCACCAAAACTTACCCCTATCCCAATTCTACAGTAATTCGCACACCTGAACACGCTGACACAGTTAATTGATCAGCGAGAGGCAGCAAGAAATCTGAAGCGAAAGTACGTTGTGCCCATAGCATCCTTCTACAATGCGGTGACAGTGTATAATACCTACAGTGGCTGACCACTCTTCAATGGGAATTCACGACTATTACGACAAACAAGACGACTAAACTTCGTTGCAAAGTGAATACCAGAACTCTACCTGCGGTTGATGTTTGCCCAGAAACACTTATTCCATATATGGACGCGTCTATTACGGAAACAAGCTCCAGAGCAGCAGCCATTAGCCCGACACACAGAGAACTATACGTACAGTCTTTGCCAAAAGTAACCGGGCAACAGGTTCTTGCTTCTCAAACGTATAACGGAGCATTTACAGCAGCCCTCAAAACCGAAAGGTGTCAGAACGTGAGGACAGGGTCTCACCTTTCTTTACGCATAATCGGAGCTTAAGGGCTGCCATGAGTGCTTCGCTACGCGGCTAAGAAACGAACCGCCTGTGCCGGGTTACTTTTGGCAAAGTCTGTACATCATGAATACGTATCATCCCGATCCGCTTGCGATGGAAGTTTATGAAAACCGGGATGCTCTGGAGGCCATAAACAAGACCGTCTAGAACAGCGGCTCATATCTACACAGGCTCCTTAGCCGCCATAGATCGATGAAAAGAGTGATATAGACACTATGCGTAAGACAGCAGACCCATGCTCTCAATGAGAGAACAAAGAACCCCATCGAGGCACACTGGACGCAAGACGATGCTGAGTTCCAAACACTAATGGAGTCTCTACCAGGCTCCCTTTTGCGCCCTCTCCGCTCTCCCCGTCTTAGCATCCTCTTCAAGGAAAAGCACACGTGCGCTCGTTCCCCCTTCCACTTTCCTCCTCCCTCATAACCTAACGAGATTGGAGGAGGTATTCCTTAGAAGGAACAGGGCTCGGACGGCCCTTACCCCGTCGGTCACGTGCCGATGGGACTCTGAAGAAGACGCAGGGCCTACAGTTTGCCCGAGGTGTACCAAACCGGCTGCAGCGGTGGATTTTCCCCAACTGCTGTGGACTGTGCAGGGACAACGGCTTCATGGACATGGATTTCGCACGAAGTTGGACTAACGGCGAAGAGGGAGCAGGATTTCTCCAAGTAGAGAAGCGACAACAATAAGAGCAGGAGCCTTGTCCGGTTCATGCATGGAAGCGGCTTACATTATTTTATAATAATAATAATAATAATAATAATAATAATTTTATTTCTGCCTCAAAAAGTGACAGAGTAGCTGCAGAAAAAGCTGTCATAAACAGCTTGACTGAGCCGCAGCCCCCTATACCGGGCAGCAGTGACAGGCGACGAGAAAAAAAAATAACAAAAAACAAAAGAGAACAATTCAGAGAAAAACACATTATTAACACCAAGAAAAATGTTACCTCTAGTTTGTACATGTGTGCAATTTACATGGTCATCCAAACATCATTGTATAAGTTAAGTATCTTTTAGCAGTACAACAAAAGCACAATGAATCAAACAATGCAAATTAAAGAAAACAAAAAAACACCACTTAGCGCAGTTTAAAGGAAAAAAAAATCATTTTGTAACACATTCTATGTATAAGCAACGCAGCTTACGATGAGTACAGGTAAACAAGTTAAAATTGGCAGATTTGTATGCATTTAGAAGAGAAGGAAGTGTATATTGCAGGCGCTGTTTACCAGTATTTATGCGTGGTGTAGGCACCAACCAGGTTTCAGGCTCTCTAAAAGGGTAACTCGCTTCTTTTTCTTTCAGATTTGCCAGACGTCCCAGATTTGCCAGATTTTCTGTATTATTATGCAGCGAACACAATTTATGCCTTTATGGCAAGTGTCCACATCAGTGGAAACGAAACTGACCAACCAAAACTACAATTGGAAGGGGCAACCTACGCTCCGCCGTGAGGGTATCAAGTGATAGCGTAATGGGTTAAATCCCATATAAGCAGAAGGTCATTCTCTACTTTACACTAATAGTCCCCTGAAGTCCTCATACTCCTCCTGGCGCAGTGGTGCAGCGGTTAAGCAAAGCCACACTGCCCTTGCTCCCAGCGATGGGCATTGTACGACCCAGGTTGTTTTTCCCGAGCGACCAACTAGCCCGGCAGCTTGCTCTCCTGGACCAATCATTAATTGCCGCCTGCTACATCGGCCAGTTTGCTTACTATGCAGTGGGAAGGTTGTAAGAACTCCGCAAGGTCACATGACCAAAGTGTCCCACCGGCCTCCTAAGTTGCTCTCTGGGCACCACGTGCCAGAGTCATGCTCATGATATCGGCGAACTGGGTGATGGACGCCATGCCAGCATTGCCGCATTTGCTTGCACTTCCTCAGAGCTTGAGAAGAGCAGTGTCTGCCTCGCTGTTGTCTCACATGGGTTCATTTCTGCCTTGCCGTTTGCGAGATTTTATTGCAGAGCTTAGAATGTAAAGTCCTCGCCACAGGGAGCAGGCTGTACCGTTGCAGCACTCTTCAGTCCTCGCAGTATCCCAACTGCCCGCTTCCCGTGAGTGATCGGCATTGAATTGTGTGTTATGGTGCGGGTGATCTGGGCGGCTCTGCACGCCATGTTTCGAGGCATGGGAGTGTCTCGGTTCTGGACGGCCATGGCGTGGCCCTCGTATTCCCTTTGCTCGTCTGCTGATAGTGTCTTCGGTTATATCGCTTAGGCGAAACATTGGTGATGCTGTAGCCTCGGGAGACCGCAGCCGTGCTCTTTACCCACTAATAAGGCGCTTACGGAGAAGGCTTGTAGTTTATTTGGAGACAAAATTGATTTTAGTACGCTAGCTCTTAAGCCGACACTCAACGAAAAACCCGTGACGTGTACTCAAGCCTACGGAGGTGGCAGGCGGCCCTACCGAGCTCCTGCCGGGAGTACAAAGCGGCATCCATCAAATCCACACTCCGTGGCGACGTACCAGTTCACAATGGCAGCACCCCCCCCCCCCCGAGCTGAAGCAGCAGTGTGGCTGCAAGTATCCTAGCGCAAGCGGGCGATTGTCAACTGGTACGTCGCCACGGAGTGTGGATTTGATGGATGCCGCTTTGTACTCCCGGCAGTAGAGCGGTTTCCTAACCGCTCGAGAAATGGCCCAGATTTGTTGAGTTACAGCGGCGAGGGTAATTAGGTATTCGAAATTCTGAAAACAGGTAAGGCTATTACTAACGGCCTGCTACAAATCTGTAATTATAATAAGGCGTAAGTCGATAATAGTTCAAATGTCAACCTTTAAAATTTAATCAAACATTTTAGCGCAGCCGCATACAACTTAAGTCTCCACCCTTATAAAAATGGTCTATAGACTTTCTATAGACTTTTTATAGACTCTATAGACATCCTATAGACTTTTACTTTTGTCTATAGACAGTCTATAGAAAATCTATAGACTAAAGTCTATAGCTGTCTCAATTTCCTTTTGTCCATAGACTATCTATAGACTCTCTATAGACTAAAGTCTATAGCAGCCTCAATTTCCTTTAGTCTATAGACGGTCTATAGATTCTCTATAGACTTAAGTCTATAACTACCTCAATTTCCTTTTGTCTATAGACGGTCTATAGACTATCTATAGACTAAGGTCTATAGCTGTCTCAATTTCCTTTCGTCTATAGACGGTCTATAGACTCCCTATAGACTAAGGTCTATAGCTGTCTCAATTTCCTTTCGTCTATAGACGGTCTATAGACTCCCTATAGACTTAGGTCTATAACTACCTCAATTTCCTTTCGTCTATAGACAGTCTATAGACTCGCTATAGCCTAAGGTCTATAGCTGCCTCAATTTCCTTTTGTCTATAGACTCTCTATAGACTAAAGTATATAATTGCTTCAATTTCCTTTTGTCTATAGACGGTCTATAGACTCGATATAGACTAAGGTCTATAGCTGTCACAATCTCCTTTTGTCTATAGACGGTCTATAGACTCTCTATAGACCAAGGTCTGTAGTTGTCTCAATTTCTTTTTGTCTATAGACGTTCTATAGACTAAAGTCTATAGCTGGCTCAATTTTCTTTCGTCTATAGATGGTCTATAGACTGTCTATTGACTAAGGTCTATAGCCTCAATTTGCTTTCGTCTGTAGACGGTCTATAGACTCTCTATAGACTACGGTCTATAGCTGCTTCAATTTCCTTTCGTCTATAGTCGGTCTATAGACTCTCTATAGACTACAGTCTACAAATACCTCAATTTCCTTTCGTCTATGCACTGTACACTAGAGATAGTCTGCTGTCTATAGACCAGTCTATAACAATCCTAATTTTATCTAACAATGTTCGATACACTGACTTTCGACTAAGTATAGAACAATGCCAATTTATTTTTGCACTGCATGCTGCGGGGACCTGCATCTGGTGACCGCAACTATGTCGGGAGTCGTCCACCTCCTTCGCTATTACGGAAATTAAAAAAGTATTGCGTGAGGAGATTACAACACCCACCTGTATATTTTCAGGAGCCTTGACAAGCTCCTTTTCGTTATATCGTGACGTATATTGTCAATACAGTTAAATATTTAATGCTAACAAGTAAGCCGCGGAAAGGCAGCCGTTCTTGAAGTAAAGGCGCCGCAAACTGTACTACATCGAATGAATACGCTGTCCCTTAAAGGAATCGCTCGACACAGTTCCATTCCATCTTTCGATCGTTACTGTCCAACGCGCTGAAATCAGACACATTTCATCAACGCTTCTACATTTCTCTTTTAAACGTCCTGAAAATAAAGGGGGAAAGACGGGTGTGAGAATTCAAGGAAGCGCCCATCGCTTAGAAACACCTCAGAATAGTCTCAAAGAGCCTGGTCCTCTGTGCGATTAACATCTCCCATTTATACCTTTGCAGTTTGTATTCTAGTGAATAAGTTCACCGACGCAACAATCAGAAAGCCAGTATTTTTTCGTTCCTACCCTTGCACCTGTTGCTTCGGAGCCGATGACACGCTGATGTCGAGCATATCAGTTTTCTAAACACGAACACACGCAAAAAAGACGTTACGCTATGCAACATTATAATTATTATTTGAGAATTGTACCACATACTATTCGGTGGGAGATGCGGCGCGTATACAGTCAAGCAGTTAGATTTCGGTTCTCTTTTCACGAAAACAATAAGGTTTTTAGAGGGTATGCGAAGAATTCACGCTTATAAACCAGTTACCTTCTGTGGTCTTGGATATCAGATCAAGCTCCACACGGAAAGAGTGCGAGCGATAAAGATATACGACCGTGAAATGGGTTTCTGTTTCACGTTTTACCGTTTTACCACGAGACGGCGGAAAATCATTCGGGCTGCAAACAACCCTGTGCGTGGCTGCGTCGGCGGAGTCGGCGTTTTTTTCGCGGATTACGTTTTCTTCAAAATCCAGCTGCATCGTCCGCTTACGGTAAGTCTATACGTTTATATTTTATTCATTTGGTCTCCTAAACCACTCTAAGCAGAGCTGTGTGTGCAGAACAGATTATGTGCGCAGTGACAAACGTCCTATCTTCGTTTCCAAGGCGGAAGCCATCGGGTTCTCGACTAATGCCGCTTATCTCTGTGCCGCTGTCTTTACTTACGCGCGGAAAGGCAGTCTGTGCGAGTGCGATGCCCTTGATGATAAGCCGCTCCTCGCGAGCTGTCTACTAGAGTTTTCGTGTTTCAAGGTAGACGCGCGGCCAGAAATGTCGTTTAGCCTGTGAATGACGGCCGAAATGGAACTGTGCGGTAGTTAGCGCCGTGTGAGCTCAATTTACTTTGCACCTCCGAAAACGTACTTACATACACTCTCGTTCTGTGGTTGATTACATTTATTTTCTAATCTTTGTGTTATCGCTTGTCTGGACCTTGGAGTGCTGTTCTTTTTGAGGTGTGCATTTCCTTCCTACGTATATGGACGCCGCTCGGTGCGCGTCGTGGGCGCCGACGTTTCAGCAAAGGTGTCTTGTAACGCTACAGACTGGAGCGCGAGACGTTTGTCAAAGTTGTAGTTAAGCAGCGCTGAAGGAATTCTTTTAGTGCGATGGTATAAAATTCATTGCCCGCGCGATTGGCCGGCGTGCTCAAACACCGCGAAGAACCCACGAGCTCCATCCCGTCTCCCCGTCGTTGCACACGTACGGATTCCTCCATGTCTGTCATCAGAGCCGTTGGCCGCCCCCGCTCGCCTGCGGGCACTTCATTTTGAAAGCTGGGTAAAGGTCGGCTCGACAAGAGGTGGCTTACATTCCTTTCCGAGTGGTTCGTTCATGAATCCCGCTCACGCGTGCACAGATTTCTCTAATACCATTTGCGCGAGAGGCAAAGTATGTGTTTCTGATTTCAGACTGCTAACTTACGAAAGCGCCGATGTAATTCGCCGCTTATTTGCGCCTAAAATTAAATTAAGCTCTCGTGTTACTATAGCTGCACCTCTTGAAAGCGTTAATTGCTTCATTTAAATACTTCGTACTTTGAGCGCGTTCAATGCTTTCGTTGATTTTTCTTGCAGCGTTGGGTTAGGCTACCTCCATGCAAGAAACACACCTCTTTACGGCGCTGTTGGGGCTGCACTTGAAGGAAAGACTAATTGAATTTCAAACGGTATTTTATCGTGACAGTAATTTGTTGTCTTAAACTCGCGACTGCTTTTGAAACGGCGCAGCTGCAGCCTTTGTGTGCAGTATGGGTTTTCTGAATAATGAGCGCGGCATGGAAGCGCTGCAACCCGCTTGTTTCTAAGAGCACGCGCAGATGTATGAGTATGCTGTTCCATCTTTGTGCTTCAAGTTATAGGCGCAAATCTGTGGTGAACTGGTCGCTTCTGCCTGCCGGTTTTGTATAGCTTGTGCCCGTTTGAGTATCGACTTACGTACACCCGGCCAAATCTTTAACTGGCTCTGGTGTTGCATCGATAAATGAACCTTGTAAAAAAGGTGCCTTTTGGCTACACTGCTGGCATATTCATGTTGTAATTTGACACGTGAGATGGCATTTCATAGTTTCTTTTTGTTAATATAACGTTTGAGTGGAGTACTTGCGTGTTTCGATCAAAGTTATCAGAAATATTCATCGTCTGCTGCTACGAACAGCCGAAACAAGCGGAATACGCACCAATGGTTCTGGTGGCGCATTTGCACTTACTCTAGGTAAACGACTTGTCCGCCATGAAAGGAGTGGTAGTTTACCCAGAGGATGAGGCCATATGGACCAGATTCATTGCTGCGTCTGCCGCTTGTTTCAGCTGTTGTAGTGGCAGACGAATATTTCTGATAACGTTGATCTAAACACGCAAGTGCTGCACTCAAACAATATATGAACAAAAAGGAACCACGAAATGACATTTCACTCGTCAAATTACAGCATGAATATGCCAGCAGTGTAGCTAAAAGGCACCTTTTTTACAAGGTGCATTTAGCGATGCAACACCAGAGCCAGTTAAAAATTTGGCCGGGTATACCAGGCTTCACGCAGGGTATTTTGAAGCGCTTCTTCTATAGCGGTTATAAGAATAAATGCTGCAATATTCTTCTTTTTGGATCCCTGTGTAAGGTGCGCTGAATCTGTATTTTATGGAGGTGGCATTCTTAACACCACCTTGCGAGTCAATGCAGATATGTGGCACAATTGTTCAATGTCTTCTGTTACAAATAATGTAAAAGGATTGCCATACAGAAATC
This sequence comes from Amblyomma mixtum, assembly GCF_055824585.1. NCBI lineage: Eukaryota > Metazoa > Arthropoda > Arachnida > Ixodida > Ixodidae > Amblyomma > Amblyomma mixtum. Next base: position 151,424,469 of record NC_143021.1, on the reverse strand, counting down.
AGTATCAGTACTGGATTCAGAGTAGAGTGCTCCAGGGATTACGGGTCTTTGTTGCAATGTTTTATGAAGACACTTATAATCTGTCGTGTATTTACTGAAATGATTGCGCCGGCGTGATAGCTCAGTGGCTATCATGTTCGTCTGGCGACCTGAAAGATGCAGGTTCGATTCCGGCCTATGCGGTCGCATTTTAATAGAGGCAAAATGCTAAAGGCTTGTGTACTCTGCAGAGTTGGCCGAAATTATTCCGCAGCCTTTCACTTCAGCGTCTTGTAGCCTGTGTCGCCTTGGGTCTTTGAACCCCATAAAACCAAACCAAAAGATCAAGATTGCCTTTCTAGAATGGCATAGCCAGGATATGCCTTTCATTGTAAAGCACATGTGTAGAGATGGTATGGGAATTTTTTTTTCAGTTCCTCTGTTATTTTTTTCCTTTGTGCTGTACAGGTGAACATGCCCGGATGATTGACTGCAGACAACAGGCCGCAAGAATGCTTCTGAGGAAACTAGCGGGACTGTTACTTTCAACATTTATGTTATTGTGCATTCTTATGGTCCATGTATTGCATATTCCCGGCCTGGATAGCTTGGAAATAAAACTAAATTTGTAAGTATATTGATTGTGTCATTTGTGAACTCTGGTGACTTTTTTCAGTGGTTGTAGACTGTCTATAGGCAGTTTATAGATAATGGTCTACTAATAGTTTAGTAGACAGAGGTCTATAGACTGTCTATAGACAAAGGTCTATAGCACTGCCAGGCCACACACCTATGGAATGTCTATAGACAGTCTATAGACATATGTCTACTGGACCAGTAGACTTTTGTCTGTAGACTGTCTATAGACAGTAATCTACAGGAAGTCCATGGCCATAAGTCTATAGGTCGTCTATAGTCCGTCTATAGACAAGTGTCTATAGACGGTCTATAGACAACTCTATAGGAAATGTATGACCATAAGTCTATAGATCGTCTATAGACTGTCTATAGACATGTGTCTATAGACTTCCTATAGACCTATAAACTTTCAGTAGACATTTGTCTATAGACTGTCTATAGACAAAAGTCTACTAAAAGTGTATGGCCATAAATCTATAGACTGTCTATAGACCAGTCTAAAGGATTTGTCTATAGACAGTCTATAGACTTTATAGACTAGTCTATAGACAGTCTATGGACTTTCTATAGAAATTTTTATAAGGGCAGGGAAGCTCCGCCGCACAAAATTCCTCAGGGACAAAAAGTAGCCTGCTGTTAAAAGTCTTCTTCTCAACTAAACAAAAAGCTTATCACGAGAAAAGATTTACGAGCTGTATAGACTTGATGCGTGGCTTGTTTATTAATGTCAAACAATAAAAAAAACTGATGTCGTTTACTTGTGTTGCGATTGCCAGACAATAAGAATTATTAGGATATTGGCAAACTGCCATGCAGGTTCTCTCAGGTAATGAATGGCAGTTTACTATTATCCGTGAAGAAAAAAGCATGTAACATGTTGTATCTTACCTGTACTCACGTATGTGTCAGAGTCAAACTTGTGTGAAGGACAGCGCAGCGAACAATGGAAAGAAAAATGATTAGTGCAGCGTTAAGACACAACAAAAGGGCAGCGTGTATCAGAAAAAAAAGGTGGGCTAATGACATTCTAATCTAAATCAAGATGAACAAATGGGCTTGGCAGGGCATTTAATGCGAATGCAAGATAACCGATGATCCTTAAGAGCACAGTAATGGATTTCAAGGCAAGCGAAGCGCAGCAAGGGGTGGCAGAAAGTTAGGTGAGAGGATGAATTTATGAAGTTTGGGTTGATATAGGGTCTCCACAGCTGGCAAAGGACCGGGTTAATTGGAGAGACATGGGAGAGGCCTTTGTTCTGCAGTGGGCGTAGTCAGGCTGGTGATGATACATGTTGCACTTTTCAAGCGTATGTTACCAGGAATTCGTGAAGAAATTCTCTACTCATGCAATATATTCACAAAAACCGACTATACGCTTCCATTCCTGACAATTCTTCCACAACGTACCTCTTCCGAAAGCAAAGAAAACTGTTCCCTAAAATCCGGTCCAATTACGTGTAAACAGGCACTACGCTACCAAGTTCCTACAACTATAAATAATTTACCATCATTTCTTAACTTCAATTGTTCCACATCGAGGTCCAATAAGAACCTTAAACATTATTTAATAAGCAGTAACATTAACTTTTCATAATACTTCACTTGAGATTTCCTTACAGTTACTGCATGTGTTATGTGAATCGTGCTACTTTGTTTGATGGTTATGTATTCTGATGAGTAAATCTTAGTTGTGTTGCCTGCACTGTGAACTTTATGTAGAAAAGTGTGTGTTGCAAATTCTTTTTGTGCACTAATGTGTTACAACCTGCATATGCGTCCTCTTTTTTCCTAACTTGTATTACAAGCAAGATTTGTTCAAATGTTTTATTTTGGCCACTGCATCCCCAACCGTGTATGCGTGCTGAGGCCTTCGTCAGGCAAGTCAGCCTTTTGTCTCAGCTCCTCTTTCCATGGAAAGAAATAAATTGAATTGAATTGAATTGACAACTCACGCCTGTCGAGGCAGGTCATCTGGGGAATGACCTGTGCCGCGGCCGCGCACAAATTGTCTTCAGCAAACACAAACATGCAATGCACTATTTGTTCTAAATACGCTGAAGACACATTTTACTTGTTCCATTGGCGTAACTAGCAGAGCGTTGCGCGGCATATTTGTACTTGGGCATTTTTATTAGCACCCAGCTTATATTATTTTGTCGCGGAAATTCTTTTAATGATTACGCGTAGTGCATGTGTTGTATTGTCGTCCTTTTCTCCTGGACCGCAATGTACGACACTTTACAGAATGCCAATTATTCGCAGCACAGTTTTAAGCTATGTACTTTCTATTTTTTTTTTGCTGTGTAACGTAAATTATGTTGGTAAATTGGTTTTTGAGGGAAGGAAATGGCGCAGTATCTGTCTCACACATCTCGGCGGACAAACGAACGGCGCTGTAAGAGAAGGGAGGAAGGTGGGAGTGAAAGAAGAAAGAGGTGCCGTAGTGAAGGTCTCCGGAATAATTTCTACCACCTGGGTATCTTTAACGTGCACTGACATCGCACAGCACATGGGTGCCTCTTGCGTTTCGCCGTCATCGAAACGCGGCCGCCGCGGTCGGGTTCGAACCCGGGTACTCCGGCTCGGTAGACGAGCGCCTTACCATTGAGCCGTAAAGGCAATTTACCATTAAGTTACTCCGCGACACTAGCGCCATCGCTCGGCTGCGCCGCGAACACATATTTTGCTCAGCGCAACCTTCCAGGCGCGCTGCGAACCTGTGTCATAGCCAATGCATCTATTCACTTTGATAGCCCTAGGAGCAGGGATAGCCTGCATTAAATAGCTCCAACTGTGAAATAGGCGCACTTTGTAGATTGATGATGTAGTGCTATACTCATGCTGCCCCGGTTTTATCAACCGCACGACAGGCTATGACGTGTAACGAGTGTTTAGGTCACATGATGAGCGAACAAGAAACTGCAATATAAACACTGTCACAATGTTTTAATGTGCTGCAACCCTTCATCTGCAGCTCTATTGCAACTTTTTTTATGCCTCACCCCAACTAAGCACACCTTGAACGTCACAGACAGCGTTCATTTTATGAAACTGAAACATTAATTTTTTAGCTCTCATATGTGAATACAACGCCGTAATCCAAGTATTCTATTGGCTAACGCATCACTTGAAATAAGAAAACACCCGCTATAGAACATGGGTGTCTATATATTCTTTTGACACGAGAGACGAAAGCACTGAACGGTAAGGGCTTATAGAACATTGGAAAAATGCACATCGAAACTGTGAAAACGAGAGTGCAAAAGCATTTTAAAAATGATGTTCCTCACCCTTTAATATAATCGACGCATCCAGATATGCATTACATGTTCCTGGGCATAAATCAACCAGATATCGAGTTCTCGGGCTCTCTTTAGGACGAAGTTTAGTCGTCTTGTTTGCCGTAACAGTAGTGAATTCCTACGGAGGTGGATAGGTGTTTGCAATGTCACCGCATTGTACAAGGATGCTGTGGACGTGTACTTTCGCTCCAGAATTTAAGACGAAAGCCTTTTATGGCTCATACTCGCGGCCAAGGTCATGTCCGATATAACACTTTCTTCACACGAATAACGCATCAAATATTCAGGATACGTGAACAGGAATGGTACCTTGAGATAGAGGGGAGAAAATGTAATCCCGGCGCCAAGTTTGATGACTGTAGAGTAGTTAAGTAATTAATTGTAGCCAGTTATGCCGAAAAAAAAACTGAGGAAAGAATGAAATGCGTCGATATAGCTCGGACGAAGATATAGCGACGGGAACGGTATGACGTCACATCCACTAGAGGTCGTCGCAGCATAGTGAAAATTATCACTGAATGAGCCGAAAAACGCCGGATTTGTGCCAGATTGATTTAAAAATGTGTAATTAAACGTAATTAGTACTTAAGATCACCGAAAAATCTGTAATTCGAGAAAAATTGCTCAAAAACGAGGAACAGTGGATGACGAGGTCGCATCAGACGAAAGGACGTCGAAGAAATATGAGAGTGACGTCACCGCTTCCTCTCGCCACGCTCTCCTCCTCTGTCATTAAGTGAATTAAAGTGCGGCAAAGTCAAATCAGCGCAATGAATCGCAAACGGCTTTCACCTTCCCGCACTTAAGAGATATCTAAGTGCCTCCAACGAATTCTCTCCCCTCGCTGATCAATTAGCTCTGTAAGTGTTTCCAGCTGGGCAAATTCGTGTACAAAGGGGATGGGGGTAAATTTTGGTAAGGCCTGCGACGACAGCCGCTCAGGACGCTCACTATTAGGCTTGTGGCACGTGATGCATCACGTGAATTGCTCTCGCTGATCAAGGCCTTGAAGGAATAATAATGAACCAAATGTAAACCATGTTTTACAATGCTTAATAGAGTTTTCGCTCTGTAATCCTGACTAAGCTTAGTTAAGCCAGAGCCGCTTTTTTCTAGACTGCCGTCATGTGATGATTGTGGGTAATTTTAACTGTGCTCTACACATTTGGGCAGATGCTCTTGTGCCTGCACATTCCAGTGCTAAAACAGCTTGTTCTGCAGTCTCTGGGCTACCCGACAGTATACCGGCACTTATTTTAGGAGTTATTTAATACTGACGACCGCGAGGGTCATCGTGTTCTTACCAAACAGCGGCATCCACGTAGAGTATGTCCTCTTCTTTGTAGGAACGGAAGCGTTTCTCAAGTGCTTCTGCCCGTTTGGCCCAGCGCACTGAGTGGTGAATAGGATGCATATTATTTGGTAGTGATGGTATTTTGATATTGTTCTGAACTTCTTCGAGCATGTCGACTTTGGCGGTTGTTCTGTTGTCTCGACTCAGGTGGAGTTTTTCTAGAATGGCCCTGCCGGTTGTGGTCCCGGCTAGGCGTTCGATTTGGGACTCAGACACGTCAACCGCGCCTTAAGGGAAGAGGTAAAGAGTCTGAGGAGGCATACATTTGAAGGCGCATGTGCCGTCGGTTCGAATCCCTGTCGCAACCTGACCTTCAACTTCAGTAGCTTACATAAAGACAAAACAACAGATGCTTCTATTTAGAGCTTCTGGCTTCTGTCGTTGTAGTCTTTTAATATTTTGCCGGATAGCGACTGGGTATGCAACAGCTTTTAGCTGCTCGGTCGTTGATGTTCATTTCATTCCCTCGAAATAATTTCTTTGCTTTCCCGCTTCAGGCAGCCCTTTGTTCCTGCGTCCTGCTGATGACAGTTTTTTTTATTTTAGAGCAGATGTTACCTCGCCAGTGAGTTTAAAGTGGGCTCCAACGGCTTTAAAAAGTCCATCTTAGCTTACGCGCCTCGAGTCGCTTACATTTCTAAATCAACAGGCAAACTGCACTTAATTTCTTTGAGAAACATTCGTCAGCTGTCGTTGAGCAGCGTTCGTCAACTCAAAAGTACGCAACTGACAGCAAAAAGAAAGGTCCTGGGAAAAATTCTACGTATTCAACAAAAGCCAAAGCGGCGAATATCTTTAGCAATGTGGATTAGGTTTTTGAAGAAACAAAGAAATTATTCATTGATTTGTAAACTAACCAATATACTCAGAATCTTATAGGCGAGGTGGTGCTATACAAGAAAAAGAAAGAATTTCTTAGAATCATTGCGAAGAGAAAAAGGAATAAGTGAGAGTCGAGTGTGTGGATTTGCTGAATGGTGTGCCCACCTGTTACGAAATTGCAGGCAGTCGCTGGTGCAACTAAAACGCTGTTCAAGCCTGTGTATCATGAAAAAAGAAAAACGCTACAAGGCGTCCAAAATTAACTGTTTTTTGCGCCAAGTTTTGCCCTCAAAAAATTCAGGGGGCACTTTGACTGTCTGAAGTGCGTAGAGGCGAAAGCGTTTTCCGCACCACTTTCAGTGCTTCTGTGGCACTGGTGGCGTCACATGTAATTGAGTATTAATTACTAAGTGATGACAAATCACTAATTAATGGTTAATTACTGATTAATGCCTGAATTACTGATTAATGCCTGAATTGTGCCTACCATTGTCGAAGATCTGTTCTGTATATCATTTTGCTATGGCCAATTCACTTTTCCCTACCTTTGCTTTTATGCCATGTTTGCTGCCTTTGAATAAGATGTTTATATTTGTTTTTTGCACTGTACTAATTGCCCCTGCTATGGTCTTGCAATAAGACCAGCAGTATTGTAAATAAATAAATAAACTGCTAATTAAGCTTAAGCTTCGCCTTTAGGAGTGGAACGCGACAGCGTGTTGTAGCGCTGCCAGGGAGTCCACGGAACGCCACCACCCGTTCGGCGCGATGCCTTGCCGTTTCAACGCAACGGTTTTTGAGGAAAGGAAATGGCGCAGTAAATCTCTGTCATCTCGGTGGACACCTGAACCGCACCTTAGAGGAACGGAGGAAGTGGGAGTGAAAGAAGAAAGACGAAGAAGGCCCCTAATGAAGAAAATGAAAATTGTATTTGAGGAAAGAAAATTACGCAGTAACTGTCTCACATATCTGGGTGGACACCCGTCAAAATTCAGGGGGGGGGGGGGGGGTGCACTTTTTTGGCCTAAAGTGTGGTCACTGATGTGTAGTTAAGATGTTAAGCTTCGCCTCTAAGAGTGGAACGCGAGAGCGTCTTGCAATGCTGTCAGGGAGTCCATAGAACGCCATCGCCCATTCGGTTCTACGCCTCGCTCGTCGGTAAATTGGTTTTTGAGGAAATGAAATGTATTTCTCTCTCATATCTCGGTGGACACCTAAACCTCGCCGGAAGGGAAGGGAGGAGGATGGCAGTGAGCAAAGACAGCGTATTCACTAGACGTGCCTTTGTTCATTCCAAACCATCGAGCTGGCATGGCGGAGTGGATAGCATGCTCGTCTCGCACTCCGAAGACCGGGGTTCGATTCCCGAGCTCGACCAATTTCTTCTAGGTTTTATTTATTTATATGGCCTGACTAGAGAAGTTAATTAGGCTAATTTGGTAATTAAGCAATTAATTAAGCTCAGTCCCACTTACTTGGAGCATCACTGTATGGTCCCTTCAATTGGTTGCATGGTTACTAGCCAAAGTACAATTGGCCCCGTTTGAAATTGGCGCACTATGACGTCACGACCGTTTCGACCAACTGAAAAGCGTGACATTCTCTGTCGACAAATGCTGCTTACAACGATGAGACATTAAAGGCTTTCGCCTTAAAAATTCACCAACAACGCGGAGGAGTTAAAAGTAGCACGACTACTCAGCGGACGTCAACGATGAGAATCCATGTTTCTCTCAGCCGCGCTTAATTTATAGATGGTTGCCAACCCATAAGCTGATGTTGCTCAAAACGGTGCTTTTTTGATTTCATTCAGTATTGTCTGCATGATGCTGTGACTGAAGTTATTCGAACTGCAAGAAAGCACTATTGGAGATCCCGGAGTTCTCGCTGCACGTGGGTTGGCGAATTTGATAGTCTATCGATCGCCGAAAAGCATCTTGAGAAGGGTGCCGTGCCCAGCACCAAACGTAAATAAGGACAACCTGCATGCGAAATGTGATTGAGCATGTATCGCTGACGGAATATATAAATCCAAAGATTTAGTCGCCCATCTATGAGACTTTTCCATGTGTCCAACCTATGGCAGTTTCTGCTGGTCCTCCGACACGTACCATTGAAATCATTACGAGTGTGCACGGTTTGAGAGAGCATGCTTTGCATACAGAATATTTCTTCTTTGGTTTCGCCTACAAATAGAACAACGAATTTTCTTTGACGCGAAAGAAGGATGGCTACATTGTTCTTTCATGATCCGTTTATTGAAATTTCTACTGGCCCTTTCTTCAGCAAGGACTTCCATGTAGAAAAGCAACAGCCTTATTTGCCTGAAAATAAGTAAAACAGAAATGTCAGTGGTTGCTTCTTTCAAGCAAGATATATGTCACATTTATTGGCTGTAGCGGAAACTCTTCGGAAAATGTATAAAACAATAATGCATGTGCTCTGCTTCAATACAAGCCGCCTGATTTGCAACAAGCGATGCTATGTTCTCAACCTTTATTTTTTTAACCAGTGAACTAGTACGGTTAAGAACTATTATTAATTTAAATTTCTTCAACCGCAGCGGTAGCGTAATGGTTTCAGTGCCTGCCTTGTACGCGGGTGGGCTGGGGTTCAATCCTCACTGCAACCGGGCACCCAACGGAGATACAACGAGTACAATTTTCTCCTGATCTGGTACTCGGCTCCTGTAGGGCTAAATGCTTAGAAAATAGGTGTTTTGTAGAAAGAAAAGTATTGCCCCATGGCGCTCTACGATGAAAGCTGGCCTTGCGCCATTAAAATCCAACTTCATCACCATTAATATCATATTCCTTATACGTCGTAAGTAAGCAAACGGGAAAGAGTTTATACTGTTTCAAAGTAAAACATTAGATACAAGTTAAGCTATGTAAAAAAGTAGTTGTCTTGCTCTGTCTAAATAAAGCACAAACGTTAGCTATAGGAGCGACAGCCTTAGCGAAAAAAATTGCTGCAAGGACAAAATGGCGCCATGGGATAAGTAGAGAACAATTAGTGCGCAAATAATCATTTAAATACGTGCGTTCAAAATTGTATGCGGGGTGTATACATGTACGTACCGTGTACCAGCCGAAGCTTCATTCGCATCCATTTAGCGTTGTGTACAAATAAGCAGAATAGCATGTCAGCGATTTTTTTATGCCGGCTAAAATTTCTGCGTTTCAATAAAGACTTTCACTCTCTCAGCCTTCCTTTACATATCTACAAAGATCTCTTATGCAATAACGAATATGGTCTTCCTAGCTTTGTACAACAGGCGACTTTAACATTTTATAAGTTTTATGGTTTATGGCGGTCTAACGTCCCAAAGTGACCCAGGTTATGAGGGACAACACAGTGAAGGGCTCCGGAAATTTCGACCGCCTGCAGTTCTTTTACGTCCACTCACATCGCACAGTATATGGGCCTCCAGAATTTCGCCTCCATCGAAATTCGACCGTCCAGGCCGGGATTTAACACGCGTCTTTCGGGTCAGCATGAATATTCAAATCGTCTAGGGCTTCATACACGTCAACGCTGATGAAACAACTGTGAAAAAAATAATAGCCAAAAACTGACACAATCCTGCGAGAAAATGTGCGCTTTCGTGACTTGGCGCTTCAATGTTTACTAAGATTCTTGTTGCTTTCATCTGCTCAGTTCGCAAGGTATTTTGAGATCTTATGATAAAGATGTTATTTTTTGGGGGAACTGTAAATGTGCGAAAGGTTGAAGTCACGCCTAGCCAGTTCCAAGCCATGTAATACCTGCATAGAGTCGAATGCGTTGCACATCACCTTCCAGGTCCGCTAGAACTTCTGTTTTTGAAACCGCCGCTTTATACACTAAACGACGCCAGTTGTGACAGCAGGGGTAGGCTGAGTCTACGCATGCTCGGATTCTAAAAGATTCAGGCTTCATTCTTTAACCTCTCCCTCTCAACCACTCTCTTCTCCGCTGGTTCAAGTACTCACAGAGTATCCTGTCGATGTCCCTGAGTGCGGCTGCGAGGTAAGATCCTCCCATGGAGGAAATGTCGGTGCTTTTGACGAGATCGCACAACAGGGATACGATCTGATCCTGTGGTGCCTTTGGCAGGACGTTTTTGCCCAGGCACTGTGGGAGGAAAAGAAAGATAAGCGGAAAAAGTAACCGGTAGTGAGCACCCCACTTTGTAGTAAAATATTGCGCTTACGGTGATAGAGAGCATAGTCAGTCTCGCATTCTGTGCTACGGTGCAAGTGTCGAGAGGTAAGAATTAGCGCGTTTGATATTTCTTGTTTGTGCAGTTCTTTTTCATCGGTACATAATCGTTGCTATGCGATACAACCACACCAGCAAAATTGTAGCAGCTTGTTGCTTCGCAATGAAGTTGTCTTTGTGGATTTAACATAAATAATATAGTGGTAAGGCAGTGTCTAACTACTCTATTTTAACACTAACTTAAATGTAAGATGCCTTGATATCTCTTCACAGTTGTGCTTTCGGTGAATTCAGGTGATATCAAAGTGTTTCGCGACAAGTTTTTCAACACGCCAACAGCAAAAAGGCTGTACGCAGTCACAGGAAGCACCGCCCTTCATAAGTGAGGGTGTCAAAAGGTGTCATGCTGTGTACATCGGGAGCAGTGCAACTGTTGCTGTTCTGACCAAGTGCATTACCCCGTCGGCCATTTCATTATGAAGAGCATGTTAGAACAAAGGCAACCACTCTGTCACCCTCTGATAAAAGTTAGCAAAACACAAAAACAATCACGAGAAAGGAAGACAGGACGAAGCGCTACTGTCAACCGAAATCTTTACTGAAAGACACGCAGAATATATAGGGCCAACATCACTCCACCTATCAGCTGCAGTAAACGTCAAAAGTCAGTAAAAGATGACAAAACGAAAAAGAAAGCCTTTAACACGAGGTGAGTTGAAATAGATAAGAGCAATTGAGGATTCTTTAAAAGCTAAAAGAAAAAACGAAAAGATGTGATGAGGTGTATAGGGTTAAAATAACATGTTTAAATAGAATCCAAAATGATGAAAGTGATAAAAAAGCCACACAACTTGAAACACCATTAATCATATGAAAATTAAAGTACTGAACACCGCAGACCACAGCACAAAAAAGCTAATACCAGTACATTCGTTGCTTACTCATGCAAACCTTTCTAAAAACCCTTCTTCAGCCTTATACAGAAAGATCGACGCATCACTGGCACAATTTCGGTCATTTTCTTAATTAAAAAAGCTTCATTCAGTTCACAGGCAACACGTTCACGCCCCCTACCTACAACAACAATTTCCTCAAAGATGGGCCTGCACGAGCCCCACCGCAGCCCTTGCAATGAAGCAGCAAATTAGAACCTGTTCCGGTCCCCATCGACCATTCATGCTGCCTGAACCTTTCATTTAAACAACACCCCGTCTGGCCGTTCCCGTCTGGCCAATGTACACCGAACCACATGTGAGCGGTACCTGATAAACTACCCCCTCTATGCAACCTACATACCTACAGGCATGTTTAGTCCCGCAAGTTGCAGCTGTTCTCTGCGTATTAATGCGAGGACACAAAGTTGCCAAAAGTTGCCAGCTTACAGGGTGCCAAAAAAACTGCGGTCGATGGGGAACAGAACAGGTTCTAATTTGCCGCTTCAATGCAAGGGCTGCGTTGGGAGCTCGTGCAGGCCCATCCTTGAGGAAGCCGTTGTTGCAGGTAGGGAGCGTGGACGTGTTGCCGTGAACTGAAAGCTTTTTCGTTAAGAAAAAGGGCCCCGATTGTGTCGGTGATGCGTCGATCTTTGTGTATAGGGCTGAAGAAAGGTTTTTAGAAAGATGCATGGGTATAGATTTTTTTTTCTGCTGTGGTCTGTGGTGTTCAGTGCTTGAATTAAATTTTCATATGTTAAATGGTGTGTCATGTATTCTGGCTTTTTTTCTTATCACTTTCGTCATTTCGGTTTCCATTTAAACATGTTATTTTGACCCCATACACCACATCATATCTTTTCGTTTCTTCTTTTAGCTTTTTAAAGAATCATCAACTGCTCTTAGCTCTTTTAATTCACCTCGTGTTAAAGGCTTTCTTTTTCGTTTTATCATCTTTTACCGACTTCTGTCGTTTACTGCAGTAGATAGGTGGAGTGACGATGACTCTCTGTATTCTGTGCGTCTTTCAATAAAAAATTCAGTTGTCAGTAGCGCGTCGTCCTGTCCTTCTCTCTCGTGATTGTTTTTCTGTTGCGCTAACTTTTGTCAGAGACTTTGCACCAACTCGCCCAGAAACAAGTTTTACTCGAGCACTCTGTCACCGAGCCTCTCCTCACACATAAGGTCATCGCCCAAAAAGTAATCTCCCTTCCACACCTAAACTCTCGCTAGGAACAGCTCCAGCTGACTTTGAGCTCCCGCCAAAATCCCAAAGATGAAGCTCCAACTGAAAGCACGTCGTGTTGACCCTAAGGCGAACATTTAAAGGTGCTTGACGCACCTCGAAAAGAGAACTTGAAGGACACATTCCAGCAGTTGCAGGAAAGCTGGGATCACTGCACTGCTGTGCAAGCAGACTGTTTTTAACGTGATAGTGCTTAAACGCAGATAAATAAAAAAAATTGATACCACCTTGTAGAAGAAGGTCAATTTGGGCTAGAAGGTGCATTATTTGAAACAGAAATGGTAATAGCGCTGCAACAAGACGTACACAAGAAAGACTGTCAGAAGACATGTGCTATGGATATGCACATGGATGCACAGGACTTGCACATGGATAGCGCATGTCCTGTGTCAGTCTTTCTTGTGTACGTCTTGTTGCAGCGCTTTTACCATTTCTGTCTCAAATAACCACTTTGTAGTTTCCGGATAACTGAATAATTGTTATCCCGCTAGTTGTGGGTTTTATTACTAAGTCTTGAACTCACTTTAGTTTCGCATGCGAAGTAGCCTATTTCACCACGTATTTATTACGCTACTCTGTCATAATGCTGTAATTTTAAAATCCAAAAATTAACGAGCGATGTGCATAATACCTATCACAGTTTAGACAAAGATGTTTTAAAAATAAAAGTGCAAGATGTTCCGTTTCATGGCCGCCGAAAACTTACCAACACGAACTGTACAAGCGGGGAGACGAGGCTTGTCTGCAATAAAAGAAAAGTAATAAGAGAGACGCCATGAAAAAACAGGTGTGTGCTCAACATCTACTAGTACTGAATTTTTCACTTTTATTTCCTCTTTTGCAGGGAAAAAACGGCACTAGAAAGCTAAGCACCTGCAAAATATTATTTTCTTCTTATTTTAGCCAGAAATCCGCTGCGGCGGCTTTGGCTTTGAATAATATTGTCACGGGTGGTACAGTACGTCCGGCTCGGTTGGGCATTTCAAAGTAGGTGACTGCAGCGGACGTCAGTAGCGGTCCCAAAAGCGGAGCATTCGCAGCCAGACACTTCGGCTTCTTCCTAAGGCCACAGTAAAGATCAGGTTCTTCTACTCTCCTTGCACCAGGGGAGCCCCGTCGGAGATGGTTGGTTCCAACTGGAAGACTAAAGCTCTTCGCACCACGGGTGCCCCGTCAGAGACGGTCTTGTGTTCAGTTGAGACGCAGGGGTAAGGCGAACACTTCAAATTTTATGTACAGTATTTACAATAGATACAAGTTAAGGCACTAGAGACAAATTAAAACAGCAAAGGACAAACAACACAATAGGTGGAACTGGCTAATACTAGGGGAGGCCCCTACTCGGCGTAGCCGAAGATGCGTAGCATCTCGCCTTAGCGCAGAACCCCCGCTTCCAGCTCCGGGGCCCGGTTTTAAAGACCTAAAGGCCCGGCCCACATTTGGTGGCTTCCAATCATGTTACGATGTTCACATGATTGGTTTATCGAGAGCCTGGCCAGCCCTCCAGCTTCCGTAGGGCAAAACGCCCTTTCCACAAATACAAAATAAAAACAAACACAAACACGGCACCTGGACAACCCGCAACATGTCTAAGCCACCGATCCTGCTGTTACAGGTCCTGCCGTGGATTGTTGCCGCAAGCATTTCCACCTGTGGAACGGATGAAACACCATTTTTCTACGCGACCCATCACGACAGCGATATCGGCGATAACCTGTTCAAGGGGCGTCTTTCGTCGATGACAGTGACGTCACCGGTGGCTAGCCTACAAAAGGAACTGCGCGACGCCGGAGCATTCAGAGGGCACGGCACCTGGACAACCCGCAACATGTCTAAGCCACCGATCCTGCTGTTACAGGTTCGTTATTTGACTAATATTGGAAGTGTTAGGAGTGACAACCGCTTTCTGTTAGTTCTGCCGTCCCCTGGAAGACTGTTGACTGCTTTGACTGTTTTGAGTGACACTTGGTCTATGTTATTGTCTTTGTTGGTTTCTGGTGATATTGAGGAAAACCCGGGGCCAAAGACTGCTGAAATGTTGCAGTTAATTCTAGAAAACCAGGCCACGTCGGATGCTAAAATAGATAAACTGAGAACAGAAATGACCGAACTTAATGCAAAATGCGATAGGATGACTGGATTTCTTGATATTATCGAAGAAATGAACAAACGAATGCAAACTTTAGAGACCCTTGTTCGTCAGCAGGCAGATAAGTTGACTGAATACGAGAACAGGAGCAGAAGTAATAATCTTTTGGTTTTTGGTGTCAAAGAAGTAAAAGACGAATCAGATTCCGATCTGAGGGAAGCTGTGGTTCAGAAGATATTTAATGAAAAATTGGGCGTTCAGGCGAAAACTATAGACAGAATTCATCGTATAGGCAAGAAAAAAACTGGTAGCCATAGACCTGTCATTATGCACTTTTTCGACTCTAGAGAAAGAGAGTTGATATTTAAGAATTGCGGGAAGTTGAAAGGCGGCCCGATAGGTGTAAGCCCAGACTATGCGAAGGAAACTGTAGCAGTAAGAAAAAAACTGTGGCAAAGTAGTAAAGCCGAAAGAGATAACGGAACAAAGGTCAAACTGATACATGATAAACTTAAGATTAACAACACCATTTACGCATGGGATCATGAACGACAAGAACGTTGTCTGTACCGAACCCACCAAGATAAGATAGGAGGACCCAAAGTTAACGATGAGTCTGCTGGTCATAGTTCGCTATCCCCGGCCAAATCAACTGCAGATTCTGATGATCATAGCGATTGCTCGCAAATATAGCTCAGAATTATTCTGTTAAACGCCCGTAGTGTAGCAAACAAAACAACTGATTTAGAACATTTGCTAATTTTCGAGAACCCTGACTTATTGTTAATAACCGAGACCTGGTTACATGAGGGAATTAGTAACGATAGCATTTTCCCACCAGGCTACCATGTTTTTAGATGGGATAGAAATTCTAAAGGAGGGGGGGTGGCTATTGTTATGAAAAGCACAGTATCTGCAGTCGCTCTTAACTGCAGCCTTTCTGAAATGGTGTGGTGCAAGGTTTCTTGTGGGAACCTTGTACATTTAGTAGGTGTTGTGTACAGGCCGCCTTCTACATCTCCTGAATTTTTGGATGAATTGCTTTTGTTCCTTAACTCTCATGTAAATAAGAACACCAGACTGATAATGGCTGGCGACTTCAATTTGCCACATATTAATTGGGAAACTTTGTCAACAGGTAATGTAGAAATAAGCAGCGAATAAAGTAATGGAAATTATGTTTACTCATAACCTTAAGCAAATAGTAAAGGATTTTACAAGGGTTACATCAAGGTCCCAGTCATTGTTGGACTTGGTTTTCTTATCCCCTAAAGTGGCAGACCACACTATATCTGTCAAGCCGGGTTTATCTGACCACAAGATGATCTGTTTGAATGTGCGGTTGAACACACAAGTCCGCAAAAAATCGCATGTTTTAATACGGGTCAAAGACTACAGCCGGGCAGACGACACGTCTATCTTAGACGTCTTAGAAGAAAACTTGAATCAGTTTGCAACATCATCACACCATGAAAGTGTCGAGGAATTGTGGCAACGTTTTAAGGGCACACTAAAATATTGCATTGATAAGTTTGTTCCCACTCGCTCAAAGAAATCGAAGCAGCTCAATCCTTGGATCACTAGAGAGATCATTCAGTTAAAGCGCAAGGTAAAAAGGCTACGAAAGCAAAAAAATAGAGCGACAGAACTTTCAAACATCAAAAAGAAGCTCAAAACAGTGTTATTGGATTCGAAAAAAACTTTCTTCAATACAACACTGACTAATTTTCTCACAAGCTCACCACAAAAGTTCTGGCGATATTTTTCAGCGAAAAAGAACGCAATCACACAGGTAATGGATGGGAACGATGAGGTGACTGATAAAACCGATATTGCAAATCTGTTTAATGATTTCTTCCAGTCGGTCTTCAGTAGGGATGATAATGACATTGAGAGTGATCATACAACAATTTACACGTTGCCATACTCAATGCACGAGATTCGCATCAATAGGGAGGGCATCTGTCAGCAGCTGCTGTCTCTGGACCCGAAGAAATCGAGCGGTCCCGATGAAATACCGACGGAATTCCTTAAACAGTATGCTGAGTGGTTATCATATTATTTGCAAATTTTATTTGAAAAGTCATTGCGGGATCATTCTTTACCTCGTGACTGGCGCAGCGCAATAGTAGTTCCGGTATTTAAAGGCGGTAATCGACTTCTTGTAAAAAACTACAGGCCAGTTTCACTCACTTCCGTATGTTGCAAGGTTTTTGAACACATAATAGCTAAACACATCCTTCATTTTTTGGAAATAAATGACCTATTGTGTCCATTTCAGCATGGTTTTCGGACCGGCCTTTCGACAGTGACGCAGTTAATTGAAACAGTGAACGACTTTTGCAAGGCTATAGATGAACGTCAGCAGGTAGACGTGGTCTGTGTAGACTTCTCGAAGGCTTTCGATAAAGTTCCGCATCGTAAGCTTCTTTTTAAACTACGCAGATTAGGAATCGCTGAAAATATAGTACTATGGATTCAGGCCTATCTAAGTAACCGCTGTCAAGTCGTCAAAATAGAAAGTGCAGTATCGAATAGGCGTGAAGTTCTGTCGGGGGTGCCACAGGGCTCCGTTTTAGGTCCGCTTTTGTTTTTATTGTATATAAATGATATTTCTGCTATCGTCGAATCGCCTGTCAGAATGAAACTTTTTGCCGATGATTGTTTAATTTACTCTTCTGTGGCTTCCCCGGCAGATCAGATGAACATAAATAGATGTCTTCAGTCGTTAAACTCGTGGTGCCTGAAATGGGGTATGGAAATAAACTACCAAAAATCTAATTACATGCAAGTAACAAGGAAGCAGAATGTTATGATGTTTCGATACAATATCGGTGAAAATTCCTTAGATCAAGTAAAGTGTCTCAAGTACTTGGGAGTGACATTAACAAATAATCTTGACTGGCGCACCCATATTGAAAATGTCTATTTAAAAGCCTACCAGAAGGTCTGTTTCCTGAGGAGGAAGTTGCCGAATGCGACTAGAGAAATTAAATTGATTGCGTACAAGACGTTCGTGCGGCCAATAATAGAGTACGCAAGTGCAGTGTGGAGTCCTCATCAAAAGGGTTTAAAACGGAAACTGGAAAGATTGCAAAGGATGTCAGCACGTTTTATATGCTCTAAATACCGCCGCACTGATTCAGTCACAGCAATGCTAAAAGAGTGTCAGCTAGAATCACTAGAAGTAAGAAGACTAAAGCAGAAATTGAAACTTTTTTTTCTGATAATGAATGATAAAGTCAAAGTTAATAAACATCACTACGTTGCACCTCCCCTGAAGCGTTGCCCTCGGAAAAATCACAGTAAGGTATTACAACCTATTATTACACGTACTGATGTCTATCGCTACTCCTTTTTTCCCGATGCTGTAGAAATTTGGAATCAACTACCAAGTGACGTTGTGGACCAAACAGATGTAGACAAATTTGTGATAGGTGTGAACGCGTTCCTGGAAGATTGCTGTGCAAATCTGTAATTCTGTGCATTTGAGTGTTTCTTTTTTTTAGCGAAGAGAATTGCACTTGTGTCTGTATATGTTTCCCTCCCTGTAATGACCCTCATGCAGAGGGTTAACAGTATGAATAAATAAATAAAATAAAATAAATACACATTCGTGCCAGCACGTGCGCGAATCGGTACCGCGGGGCGGGGGGACACCCGAATTTCCCGGTGCGTTCGCAAGCGGCCGCGTTCCGAGAAAGGAGACGCTCCGCTTTGAGCGCCCCCAGCCGCGTCCCAATGACCCAGCGTACACTACCGACCCTTTACACGCCCCCCCCCCCCCCCCCCCCCCCCCCAGGATTCTACAAAGGGCTCAAATGCGACTTTTAGAATTATAAAAAGAAGGGATCGGTACGGGTCACAAAACCACCCTGTGGGTGACATACCGCAGCTACACAAGTACTGGCAGCGACAAAACCAAAAGCAAAATAATGCACACGCGCACCAACACATTACAGAAAATGCTTACGGGCACCAAGAAAACAAGCAAATTGCACACTAAAATACACCCAGTGGCATGCCTGCCGTGCGCCGTAACACAGCGTCCAAGTTGGTGGGTTGCACCCAGTTCACCACCACCAAGTAGACACCCTCGTCCTGCTCGCGAACGAGCACACGCACACACACAGACACTCGCAACTTGAGCGTTCAGTAGCACTCGCACGACGTCCGTAAGTGGCCACGTGAGCCTCCTTAGTCGCACCGAGCGTCCTTGTGTGCGTTCTAGCCACTACGCGTCTCAACACAATTAACGCCTAACTGCCACTCGGCTCATTAGGCTGGTGCCACAGCAGGGCAAGAATTCAAAAATTGCTGCCCTCCAGGATCGAAAACAACGTCCTGATCCTCGATAAGTTCAAATCTTTGACCCCACGACGCACCTGAGGGCCCGCTCTCTCTGGCGCGCCGGTACGAGCCGCGCGCTGCATAAGGAGCATAGCCCCTGCCCTGTCTAACCGTACCACTGACGCCGGTTTTGCTACTCTTGATCTGGCATACTGCAGCACGGAACGTACTTCTCCACGCAGCGACTTTCAATTTGAAAGCCACGCCCTTGCCTCCTGCTACATCGCCTCGCTTGGAACCATTTGCCCCGTTCCTCCACGAGCAAACACTGATGTTGCCGTTCCCTGCTTGATAGGCATTTGCCGGCTTCGTGGCATCGTCTAACTCCGAGGCTCCATGAGCTCCCTGACAGTCACTTGACCCGAGCTTGCCTTGCGGCAAGTCGCCACTCATTTCCGGGTCCTCGACTGACCTGGCCGGGCACACACCGGGTGCGTTCGACAACTGCGCGGCGCTCTGCCCGGTCGGCCCAGCGGGCCCACCTCCGCTCTCTGCCTCGGATGTAGAGCTGTTGTCACCAGGAACGCTACGGGGCACTTTATGCCCTATTGCCGACACAGTGTGTGTTTGCAGCAACGCCAGATTTTCACCGGTTACTAGCTCCGTGTCGGAGGTCACAATCTTAGTCATAGAGCCTGCAGGAATTAGATCACTCTCCTGCTTGGTTTCGGACAATTTGGTCTCGACTGGCCCTAGACCATCAGAATTGGGCTGCTCTTTTTCTTTGCTAGCCGCCCGCAGTGGCGAAGCTGTGATTCCTTCAGAAATCTCGTTTTCGCTCTCTGCGGCATTTCCCAACAAAGAGGCGTCCGCGCATATCGGCTGATTGCCTACAGCGACCTGACTGCTCTTTCCTCCACCTGTGCTTGAGCAGCATAAGCCGTTGTCTTCCAGCACAGGCGGCCTCACCTCTCGGGACTCGGAGCAGTTCTCCCTGGCTGATTCACTGGCTCTCCTACTCTCCTTGATCTTAGAGATCTCGAGCTCTACCTGCTGGCGTCTGGCTTCGATTACTTTCAAAACATACTTAATCTCCTGAGGTTCTTCCTCACGAAGCAGCGCCTTTCCGCCATTCACTTTCGCGAGTTGAGCCTGAAGGTCCGCTAAGCGCGCCTTCGCTAACTCAACCTCACATCGAGTGAGGGCCGGCATGGATAACTCTCCATACCGCCGTCTGTATCCCTCAACTGTCCTACCAGCTCGAATACATGCACAGGGACGCTAACAATGCGACGAAAGAAACTCACAGTTTCGATGCGTCGATCCGCATTGCCAGCTCCTTGGCGTCGCAGTCCACCGCCACTTTCACCGGACGCTGCGATGAACTGCCGTACGCCGCTGGTCCTGTGCCCACTGTCGTCACTTGCTGCGACCCGCCGGTGACCGTCGAGTTGTCGACGCGTTTTTATCCTTGACCGGACGCAGTCTCGCGTCGCTGGACTACTGCCGTGGTCCTTGCGTCCTTGCCGCCGTCTCTCGGCAGGTCCTTTCTCGAACGGTGCTGTCGCCTGACCGTCGCCTTTCTCCCTGCCCTCAGTCTTCCTCCTGCGCCGTCTTCCGATGGCCGCAGGATCCTGTCGACTGCGCCAGTAAAGATCAGGTTCTTCTACTCTCCTTGCACCAGGGGAGCCCCGTCGCAGACGGTTGGTTCCAACTTGAAGACTAAAGCTCTTCGCACCAGGGGTGCCCCGTCAGAGACGGTCTTGTGTTCAGTTGAGACGCAGGGGTAAGGCGAACACTTCAAATTTTATGTACAGTATTTACAATAGATACAAGTTAAGGCACTAGAGACAAATTAAAACAGCAAAGGACAAACAACACAATAGGTGGAACTGGCTAATACTAGGGGAGGCCCCTACTCGGCGTAGCCGAAGATGCGTAGCATCTCGCCTTAGCGCAGAACCCCCGCTTCCAGCTCCGGGGCCCGGTTTTAAAGACCTAAAGGCCCGGCCCACATTTGGTGGCTTCCAATCATGTTACGATGTTCACATGATTGGTTTATCGAGAGCCTGGCCAGCCCTCCAGCTTCCGTAGGGCAAAACGCCCTTTACACAAATACAAAATAAAAACAAACACAAATACACATTCGTGCCAGCACGTGCGCGAATCGGTACCGCGGGGCGGGGGGACACCCGAATTTCCCGGTGCGTTCGCAAGCGGCCGCGTTCCGAGAAAGGAGACGCTCCGCTTTGAGCGCCCCCAGCCGCGTCCCAATGACCCAGCGTACACTACCGACCCTTTACAGCCACCTCGCGCGCGCATTCCGCGCTCTCGTGGGTCTAGTAGAACGACGACGATGAATGGACGGTGTCATTACTCCCCGGCAAAAAGAAGCATCGTCCCGATGCTGGGAGTGAGTGCAGAGGTCGGAAGGAATGAACGGGATTAGTGGGCGAGGCTACCGCTCGTGATAAGGCTTCAGGCGGACCACGTGAACCACTTCAGGGCACGGAGACCGTCGGGACTTCCGAAATCCATCGGGAATGACCTCGTAGTTGAGGTCGCCCAATGACCTGACCACGCGGTATGGTCCGAAGTAGCGATGGAGGAGTTTTTCGCTCAGTCCTCGTCGCCGAATGGGGAACCACACCCACACACGGTCGCCAGGCGCATAATGGACGTCATGACGGCGATCTGCATCTCGAAGTTGTTGGTCCTGAATTCGAACTTTGGCCAGTTGGCGAGCAGCTTCGGCGCGTTCCAGGAACGTGTAGATATCAGTGTGAAGGCTAGAGTCGTCCAGATGTGGTAACATTGCGTCGAGCATCGTCGTCACTGCACGGCCGTAGACGAGGTGGAATGGGGACATCTGCGTTGTTTCTTGCATGGCCGTATTGTAGGCGAAGGTGACATAAGGAAGCACTTCGTCCCACGTTTTGTGTTCAATATAGACGTACATGGAAATCATGTCAGAAAGGGTTCGGTTCACTCTTTCAGTCAACCCGTTCGTTTGAGGGTGGTACGACGTTGTTCGGCGGTGGTCGGTATGACTGTAAACCAAGATCTCCTGCAGCAGCTCAGCCATGAACGCAGGGCCTCTGTCAGTGATCAGCACTTCAGGTGCCCCATGGCGGAGTACGATCTGATGCACGAAGAACTTGGCGACATCTAAAGCGGTGCCGCTGGGTAGAGCTGACGTTTCTGCATAGCGGGTAAGGTAGTCCGTCGCGACAATTATCCATTTGTTGCCAGAGTTCGAACGTGGGAACGGACCCAGCATGTCCATTCCTATTTGTTGGAAGGGCCTTGTAGGTGGTCTAATGGGCATCAAGAACCCAGCTTGTTTGCTGGACGGTACCTTGCGACGCTGACAGGCTCGGCACGTTCTGACGTAGTGAGTGACATCAGCACGGAGACGAGGCCAGTAGTAATTCTCTTGGATTCGGGCTAGCGTACGGGCTATGCCCAAATGTCCAGAAGTGGGTTCGTCATGGGAGGCCTGGAGGATTTCATTGCGCAGGCTAGCCGGTAAGACGATTAGGTATTGCGTATTGTTTGGAGCGAAATTTTTCTTGACCAGAAGACCATTGCGGATGCATAAAGATGGCAACACGCGCCTGAAAGCGCGTGGGACGGTCGTGTTGCTGCCGTTGAGAAATTCCATTACATCTCGAAGTTCGAGGTCGGCGCATTGTTGGTCAGCGAGGCAGGAGGCGCTGAGAGCACTCAGTAAGATGTCGTCATCATTACAGGCGTCGGTAGAAGGATCTACTGGGGCGCGGGACAGACAATCGGCGTCAGAGTGCTTGCGCCCGGATTTGTACACGACAGTCATGTCGTATTCCTGGAGCCGTGGACTCCATCGGACGAGGCGAGCGGACGGGTCTTTAAGGCTTGCGAGCCAGCATAAGGCATGATGATCGGTCACCACCTTAAAATTTTTGCCGTAAAGGTACGGTCGGAATTTCGAAGTGGCCCTTACAATGGCAAGGCATTCTTTCTCGGTAGCGGAATAGTTTGATTCGGCTGGTGACAAACATCGACTTGCGTAAGCGATGACCCGTTCTTGACCTGCTTGGATCTGGACCAGGACAGCACCTAAGCCGATGTTGCTGGCATCAGTATGGAGCTCCGTGTCGGCGTTGACGTCGAAGTGAGCCAGAACGGGAGGCGCCTCCAGGAGGCTTTGAAGGCTGCGGAATGCATATTCTTGCGCTGCTTCCCATCTGAAAGGTGTGTCCGACCTTGTTAGGGGCGTCAGCGGCTCGGCAATGCGAGCAAAATCTTTCACGAAGCGACGGTAATACGCGCACAATCCAAGAAAACGGCGGACAGCTTTCAGGTCTTGCGGCGGCGGAAAATGGGCAATAGCTGTTGTTTTTTCAGGATCAGACTGAACACCGGCTTGATTCACAACGTGCCCTAAGAACTTCAGCTCTGTATACGCAAAGTGGCATTTCTCATTTTTGAGCGTGAGTCCAGAAGACCTTATTGCTTGTAGGACCAATTCAAGGCGGTGAAGATGCTCCTGGAAAGTCGGGGCGAAGACGACAACATCGTCAAGATAGACGAGACACGTCTGCCATTTTAAATCGGCAAGGACGGTATCCATAAGGCGTTGGAAAGTTGCCGGTGCAGAGCACAGTCCAAAGGGCATGGCCGTAAATTCGTACAGGCCATCTGGAGTAATAAAGGCTGTTTTTTCACGGTCCCGCTCATCGACCTCAATTTGCCAGTAACCTGACTTGAGGTCCATCGAAGAAAAGTATTTCGCGCTACAAAGGCGATCCAGAGCGTCGTCGATCCGGGGGAGAGGATAGACATCCTTTTTGGTGATTTTGTTTAAGCGACGGTAGTCTACACAGAACCGCAATGTTCCGTCTTTCTTCTTCACAAGGACGACTGGCGCTGCCCAGGGACTCCGGGAAGGACGAATTACGTCGTCGCGGAGCATTTCCTTCACTTGGCGGCCAATAGCGTCGCGTTCAGCGGGAGACACTCGGTAGGGGGACTGTCGGAGAGGGTGCACGTTATCGTCCGTAATAATGCGATGCTTCGCTAGGTGAGTTCGTCCAACACGCGATGATACCGAGAAGGTGTCGCCGTAGCGCAGAAGAAGATCTTTAACTTGCTGTTGCTGCGTCGGGGAGAGTGCTGGATTGACGTCGAACGTGAAACCAGTGACTGGGCTCTGCTGTTGCGACAACGACATTGTGGAAATACTGGGTGTGCTGCTGACATGGGCGATGGCATCAACGTGAGCCACAACGGTTCCCACGTTCAGATGTTGGTGTGCACCACCGAAATTGGTTATCAGCACTTCTGTTTCTACGTCGACGAGATTAACGACTCCTCTGGCGACAGCAAGGCTCCTGGCAAAAATCAAGATCTGGTTGCCTTCCGCGACGCCTTCGAAATTCCGCACAGTCTTGGCGCCGACACAAACCATAATACTCGAACGAGGTGGGATGGTGACGTGGTCATCCAGGATGCAAAGTGCGGTCGGATGGTCTGGATCTCTGTGTATTGCATTCTCTGTGGAGAAACACACGGCCTTTGACTGGAGGTCGATGACCACTCCATTCTCGGTCAAGAAATCCATCCCGAGAATGACGTCACGTCAACAATGTTCAAGTATAACGAACGTTGCCAGGTAGGTTGCGCCTTGAACTGCTACTCTTGATGTGCAAGTCCCGGTCGGTGTAACTAAGTGACCCCCGGCTGTACGAATCTGTGGGCCCATCCACGGAGTGGTGACCTTTTACTGAGTGGCGGCGAAAGTTCCACTGAGGATAGAGTAATCCGCCCCTGTGTCGACGAGTGCAGTGGCGTCTGTTCCGTCGAGGGAAATGCTCAGGTTTGCTGTCGTAGACGTCGTGTGAGAGGTACGGCGCGGTGTTCGGTCACGGCTGCGGTGCGGTGCGGGTTCATTTCGATACGTCAGGTGGCATTCACGTATAGTCGGCGGTTCACGGTGTTGGACGGCATTCGGTCGTGGCATCGGGTGGCCACCTAGTTGCGGCGTAGGAGGGTCTGTTACATTTCGTCGATGAGCAACCTCCCCCTGAAAGGTTGCTGCTTTTAGTTTTCCTGGCGGGGGCTTGGCGACCTTCCCCGAGGAAAGTCACCGTAAGACCGACGACGTGGAGATGGCGACCTGCGTCTCCCACCGGCAGATTCGGCCAGATAATCGTTGATTTCTCTGGGTCGCTGCCCAGGCTGCGGACGTGGTGCATCTGCAGGGAACCCCGGCAGGCCCATCTGACGATACCTGCAGTTGCGGTACAGGTGAACCGGCTCACCGCAGTGATAGCAGAGAGGACGGTAGTTGGGAGTGCGCCAGATGTCACTTTTACGGGGATACGATGGAGCAGGACGAGCAGGTGGTGGCGGCCGAAAAGAGGCCGGGGTTTCCTGAAGACGACTCGGCGGCGGTTGCGCGCGACGAGCAACAGCGGCGTATGTCATTCGCGGTGGGGCTGTGGACGGCTGGAAGGAAGCTGGTGTTGTAAGCGCCTGTTGCACCTCTTCCCGAATAACCTCGGATAGAGCAGAAACCTTTGGCGCAGGCGGCGTAGCCGGGAACAGCTTCTGGAGCTCCTCGCGCTCGTACGGTTTCGCGAAGCATGTGGGTGTTACTGATGTCCGTGGCTACCGCAGTCATGGCCAAAGGCTGACGCTCGTATTGCCGCAACCGCATATCGAGTGTCTTTTCCATGGTGGTTGCCTCCGACAGAAACTCTGCGACCATGCTCGGTGGATTGCGAACCAGTCCGGCAAAGATTTTCTCCTTGACACCTCGCATAAGGTACCGGAGTTTCTTCTGCTCTGTCATGTCCGGGTCAGCTCGACGAAATAACTTTGCCATCTCTTCGAAGTATACCAGTATGCTTTCATTTGGTAGCTGGGTTCGGGACTGAAGGAGCAGATCGGCCCGTTCTCTTCGAATCACCGTAGTGAAATCCTTCAGGAACTGGTCTTTAAATACGTTCCATGTCGTTATGGACGACTCCCGGTTCTCGAACCACGTACGAGCTGCGCCCTCCAGCGAAAAGAACACGTGTTGAAGCTTCGAGTCTTCCGCCCATCTGTTGTACCGGGCTACGCGTTCAAATTTCTCCAGCCAGTCTTCCGGGTCTTCGCCTGGAGAACCTTGGAAGATCGGTGGCTCCCGAGGCTGCTGCAGCACAACAGAAGGTGAACCAATCGTCGTCTGCATGCCTATTTCGGGCTGGACGGTCGTCGACGATGGCGCTGAACGAACCGCTTGTGTTGAGCGAGACTCCAGAAGCCCAAACTCGGGTTGAAGGCCTTGGAGCCGGCGGCTACCGTGGTGTACAGGCGTCACCTCGATGGCAGATGACCCTCGAGGACTTGAATCCCTGCTTGCGGGGGGAGTCCGAGGCATGGAATGCGTTACCCAGCGCCCTCCACCAGATGTCACGGGTGGTGCAGTACGTCCGGCTCGGTTGGACACTTCAAAGTAGGTTACTGCAGCGGACGTCAGTAGCGGTCCCAAATGCGGAGCATTCGCAGCCAGACACTTCGGCTTCTTCCTAAGGCCAGCTCGCGCGCCCATTTCGCGCTCTCGTGGGTCTAGTAGAACGACGACGATGAATGGACGGTGTCAATATAATTCCGCAGCATTTCCATGACAACGTCACTACAATTATTTAAAAAAACTGAAAGGTGCAGCGTTCACAGCAGGTATAAAGCGGGGCCCTAAATTAATGGAGGTTAGAAGCCGTGCAGAAGCTAAAAAACTGTGTATGCTTATGAATATTTAAACTTGCTTTGTATTTCTTAACCTGCTGTTCGTGAAACAAACTGACATTATGTCTGGGCCTCTTTAAAGTTTTTTCAGGCGAATTCTGATTGTTCTGTTGGCATTGAAACAAAGAAGTATATACTGGCAGCTCATTATATAACTGACCGCGTAGACCACAGTTTCAAAGTACGAGAGGATGCCTCAAAAACTGATGCATTTCGATTGTCTTTTTTTTACCAGAACAATACACGATTGGAACAAATTGTCTTCAGACACTGCTTGTATTATGTCTAAGGATATTTTCTTTTCTACCTCATAATACCCATCTCAGTTTCGTGGTTCTGTGAAATTTTTTCTAATTTTGTTTTTCTTTCTTTTGATGCAATTTGGACTTGTTTCCGTGGCTAACACTGCTTATGTTATGTTTGTTTTTTATATATACCCTCCCCCACTGCAATGCCGCTTGGCGCTGTGGGTAAATAAATAAATACAAATAAATAAAACCTCCATTACGCTTGCAGGCCAGTGTTTCATTTAGGTAAGCCATCATAAAAGAAATTCTGTGACGCTATATTGCATAACGGAAGATGGAATTATTCCAACCAAAATCTAACGTAGATAATGTTGATGTCTCATTTTTTGGAGCTGCGTGGGTACTCACGCTTGATTTCTTGCATTCCGTTCCAACATCGATGGTGCATTGTGGCATTAAAGAAACAGGAAGGAAAGGAAACGTGCATTTAGCGCCAACAATCGTAGTCCTGAAAGTGCTGACCATATGAGGAACGAAACATAAAAGATGCACATTGCTACGGTATTAGAACAGTAGTGCGCATTTTTCACAAAGACAATTTTTGAATTCTCTCAAGGGGGCTGAGAAGTAGTATGAGTGAGTAGGAGAAGACAATTTTAGTTTTCTACAAATTTCTTGTAAGCAGTCGAAATTAGGCTGGGTTAATGAGCGCTTCCGACATCCATGGTTTTGGAAGCCGTGAGGTAAAATCGGTGTGTGCTGCAATATCAGAACACTGTACTACAAGTGACAGTTTGGAGGTAGTTTTCTGGCATGCTAAATAGTTCTCAAACCTGTTTTTTTTTTCTATGTATTCATCAATATTGTCCTTTACTTAATTTTTTTTTTCTTCAACTGATAAGGCAGCTTAAGCGTTCAGCTCAGGAAGGAAGCTTTGTTCTAAGACCGAGTGAATGCGTTCCTCTCGTTAAAAGACCTTAACCATCGGTTAGCACTTGTCGAGGCCAACATAAACATACCGCAACACGGCTGCAAGTTATGTTTTCTTTGAATGTAGCTGATGTTTTGGATCGATTTCTTCGTTATACAATTCAGCCTCCTTACCTGTCCCGCAGATGCACTCGGCAGAGGAACTGGGAAGGTTCCTTTAGTGCAGCGAGTGAGTTGAACGGTACCCGGCTTTGTTTGATCAAGGGAGTTCTTCAAATCCTTAGCCACTGCGGAAGAAAAATAACATCATCTGCATGAAGTTTTGGGTTGCTTCACAGATCCAGCTGTCCCGTGTTAGTTTACAGGAGAAGGCGCGAAGCGTTCAGTTTAAAAACATGACAAGAATTTAATGCCTGCCGCACAAAAAGCGCTTGGTTTCAAATGTAATTGTCTAATATTGTAGGCCTTCTAGCCTCATATTGTTAAGTATTATTTTACACAAGTCTGCTTTACAGTCATGAAGCTATGAAGAGCTGACTTTTCACGAGTTTCTATTATTAGGCGCTGCGGAATATTAAAGGAAATACTAATTAAAGGTTGATATTTTGTGAGCCTAATCGTAGTTGACGTTAAGCTATCGGTAGAAAAGCAGCAGACCACCGCTTTGGCACTGGCCTGCTCAGAGGGGTCACTACCTTTTCAGGGGCTGTACGCAAAGCCTGATTGCTTGAGCGAGTGGTTCCCCGAAGCGCTCACCGATTCACCTAAGCAGCGCGCCCGCATCTAGAGCTCAGATGCAACGCGTTTCATCGTTCGATCAGCCCTCAGTATGCCAGGGGGCATCGCCAGCGAAACATACTCGAATCGGAAAACCTATTTTCTGCTGCATGGTCTTCAACTCTGAGGACAGGGTAACAGCAGTGAAAACTTGACGGCGCGCCAGTTCTGGGTGAAAGCAACTTGCAATTTTGTCGCTGCTTCCCACCTCATGCACTAAACAAAACGCGGAAATTTGGGTAGTTCTTAACGAAAAAAATAATTGTTATGTACCCGGTGCCGTCAGTAAAAAAAATGGAAGGAAATATTAACGAAAATTTTTAATCATTTCACCCCCTCCCCTCAATTCATGCATCCTTGAATACATATGTGCAGCCTAATTGTAATTTTGCGAATTCCATGGTGCACCAACAAACATGAACTATTATGCTTTAGATTTAAAGAAATAAAATTTTTTTGACAAAGTCGCTTTATATTTACTTTTGGCGGCGAGTGTACATATTGCAACGGATAATTGCGACGGTATGAAGTATCGTCGCTGAAAACAAACAGGTGCATCGAAAAGTTAGATGGGGCAGAGCTAAGGCAATCAATAATGCCACGGAGCTCTGCGCCAACGTTAGAGAAAGCAGTGGTTCAAAACACGCCGGTATCATAGACTTTGTCAGTAGTGTCAGAAGGGTCAGTGGGGTAACGGGAGACGCAGTGACCATCTGTGTGTAGTCGACGTGACATATAGACCCCCTTGTACTTGTACTCTTGTAATCGTAAAGCTTAACGACCTAACCACCCAGAGGGTCTTTGAGAGAGAGCTAACAGAACGCATGGTTACCCGCTGTGGTGGCCGAGTGGTTCGTGCTCTCGGCTACTGAGCCAGAGTTCCCGGGTTCAAACCCGGCCGCGGTGGCTCTGCCCTTCCTCCATTTGCTAAAATACATAAATCAGATCTGGGATGGGTGTCCACTCCCTCCCGAGGGGAAAACATCGTT
The DNA here is from genome assembly GCF_055824585.1 of Amblyomma mixtum. Lineage (NCBI taxonomy): Eukaryota > Metazoa > Arthropoda > Arachnida > Ixodida > Ixodidae > Amblyomma > Amblyomma mixtum. Next base: position 151,394,896 of record NC_143021.1, on the reverse strand, counting down.
TGTAACTTTCACATCCCCGCAGCAGGTAAGCCGTGATACGGACAATCTGAGATCCATCTCACTGACTTCCTGTGAGAGAAAGCTCATAGAAACGATGTTACGTGATCGCCTCTATCCATACATGGAGGGTAAGGGCCTCTTTGCAGACCCGAACATATCTGCACAGGAAGTCCTACGCCGCGTACACAGGTACATAATAAGACCCACAGCCATGCAACAAAATGACAAGGCCATTCTCACCCTCAATCTTAAGGGAGAGTTTGGCAATGTTAAACAGCATACTGTCTGAATTGAACATCACTGAGTGCGGGGAGAAGGTCTTCGCCTATGTCAGAGACTTTCTCTGTGCGCGTCAGGCTCTCCTCCGAATCTAGGACGATGAATACAGCCAGTACGCTATGTGCTATGTGTACACCGGGTACACCAAAGGGGCGGTGCTATCGCCGCTCCTTCCCAACATCGCCATGATGCACCTCACCGGCCAACTGGCTGAAGTGGAGGGCATAAAACACGCGCTCTACGCCGACGATAGCACAATCTTGACCGCCTTCAGCAAGCTGCCTTCATAGTCGATGCATATACTGCCGACTGTTGTCTCCAATGTGTTCCCGCAAACTCAGATCTTCTACATGTCAGGGCAAATCAGTGATCAAGGACAACACGTCTCTACACGTCTCTTTGTCGTGCGGCCCCATCAGAGAAGTGGCAGAGCTCCGGATCCTGGGTATGTTCATCGATAGCATGCTTAGACCGGACCTACTCTAGCGCGTAGGCGAACAAGTAGGCGAACATGATCCACCACGTTTCCAACATCGGGGTGGTCTGCGGGGCAGGGACGCGCTACGGCTCGCCCATGCGTTCATGACCAACCGGATCCTCGACACCATGCCGTACCTATGCACCACCAAACAACAAGACGAGCGCATTGACTCTATCATCAGGAAGGCAACAAAGCGAGCACTGGACCTCCCGGTGGCTACCTCCAACGCCAAACTGAAGGCGTTGGGAGTGGTAAACTCCTACCAGGAGTTGCGGGAGGCCCACCTCGTAAACCAATATACGCGGCTCTAGCAGACGGCTCTTGGGCGCCGCCTGCTAAACCGTTAACACATCCAACACATATGGATGCCAGAGGGGACGGAGAACATACCGGTGTTGTAGCGCCATATGCTCTGGGTCGCTTCGCTCCCGCGTAACATGGACATGACTTCACATGAGGACTCAGGACAAGCGCTGGTTCGCACGCTTGAGAAGTAATATGGATCTAAACAGGATACAGACCACGCAGCGTAGTCTTCTGACCCCCAAACTCTCTTTGAGCATTAAAAAAAAGTTTTTCGCCACTACCACGGCGGCCGCGTTTCGATGGAGGCGAAACGCGTATGCGCCCGTCTGCTTTGCGATGTCAGCGCACGTTAAAGATCCTCAAGTTGTCGAAATTATTCCGCAGCAGTTCACTGCGGCGCCTTTTTCTCTGTTTCTTTCACTACCATCTTCCTCCCTTTCCTTACGGCGCGGTACGGGTATCCACCGAAGGCGAGACAGGGACTGTGCCGTTTCCTCTCCTCAAAAACTATTTTTTGCTCAGTGACAAATGTAAAAGGGCGGCTATATTAACTCCCAACCGCGTTATGTGATGCAGTAATTACGCTTTGATGAAGAGAGGAGGTAGGCTTGACCTACTGCCTAGTGTGGTGGCTCCCATTTTTGTGGCCAACTTTTTTGAGGAAGATCCTTCTTCCATCGTAGAGTGCCGCTTTTGAGTGCTGGAGTGCGCAGCGACACACAGTTCGTACAAGTTGAGTAAGCTACGCTTCAACGGCGCTTTGGTAGAAATTCCTAGCACTTCCCAGTTGCCGCGCATTTTTAAGCCAGCCCATTGACTTGACACGTGATTAATGTTCTACTAGGCTTGGTTGCGTGATGACTTCAGGCTACAGAAAACAAACTCGTATGAGCGCTGCTGATGTGCAGCGTCGCGGTGAGAAATAAAAAAGATGGGGATGACACTCTACGCCTTTTTTGAGTTGGTCTCCGCGGTATTCTTAGCGCCATCGACCGTTATGAGGGCGCAGAATAAAAATATACGTAGCTACACATATGTGCTGTGTAACGCACCCGAAATATCCGCAACGAAGGAGGCTGGTCTCGTCATGGTTATGAAATGGAGATTTATGTTTGAAAAAAAAAACGAGAATAAGGGCTTAAAGTGGTCATGTCGTGGAAAATTATAAAGAAACCCTATGTTTGAACATGAAAAATTTCGGCGTACGGCAGCAAGTGCCTGCTCTTTCTCGTTACGAATTGGTAAGTCTACACCTGAGGCGAATTTTCCTTCTTGGCTGCATAACACGAAAATACATTTCCGCCGAAATAGATAGCCTCTGATACCCTCAAAAAGTTTCTGAAGCCCGAAACACTACTATGAGAAAAATAAGTTGTACATTGCTTCTATAAAAAAACAATTTCCAACAACATACGTACGTCGCTTTTGTCGTTTTTGGTAGCGCTGACGAGTTCATAGAATACTTCACCATATGCCACAACAACGTCGGCAGCCTTGTTAAATTCCTTGAGGGTCTCGTAGATGCACTGCAAGTCAGTTAAGAGTTTTGCTTAGTTAGCCAGATGCATGGACGTATCGTGGTGAAAAACAAAAAAATATGCTTATATATGCAATCAAATACGCTTAAAAACTTTTTCAAAGAAGGGCATGGCGATATATTGGAAAAAAAATAATGCCAGGGAATATTTATTGTATCCGAATCAGTGGGAAGCACGGGTTAGTGCCCCGTAAAAGACGACGATGCGTGGGCAGTGCCGCGGGCACCGATCTCACAGTATTTGTTTAGCTTATTTCAATTACACATCTGAATTTCTTTCATTTATTTCCTAATTGTTATTATTATCATTATTACCATTATTTTTTCCCTATCATTTATTTACTTATTTAACATTCTGAGTACCTATCAGTTGCCGCCTGTGTCTAGGCCAATCCCCCGCAGTGGGTGCGCGCCATTATTTAGAGGACAACAACAACAATGGAGCGCTCGCGCTTCTCTGACATACAGTCGACAAAAGACGATTTTGTTTCGATCTGAACCGACTGGACTAGTGCTCTCGCCCTAATGTCATGGCCCTAAGATTTTTCCTACTTTGGCGCCTTAGTTCTTCTTTCGGACATACGATTTGCAAAGCGGTCATGAGTGTGGAAAATTTCTTAACTTGCATATACTCCGTTTTCTAGATAGTGAACGTTATGGGGTCTTCAGAAGTAGTGCGCCGGCAAGCAATATTACTCCGCCACGTATCATTCGTACTTCTCGAAACCTCAATGGGTGTTTAGACGAAAACCAAGAGCGGTATGAAACGAAGTACTATCATCACGGTTCATGGTCGAAGCTTGAGTAAAACACGTTTTTGGGCAAGTTGGTAGCATTCTTGATTCATATTGCAACGAGGAAGCACAAACACACAGAGAAGCAACACGCAAAAACATGGACGAACGCTGCACTCACAACTGGTTTACTGCGAAAAGATTTTGAGCTCAAAAAGGCTCACGCATGTGCGCACCATAGAAAGAAAACCATAACAACCACGTGCCGAGGAACATCAGAAAACATCTTATCATATTGCCGCAAAAAGGTTGAATTCTAAAGCGTACAAACCAACGGAAGCATCACTAATGCAACGATCTCCTCTTTTCTTTATGTGAAAGGCCTCCGGGAGTTCACGTGCCGTTTTATGCTTGCTGCTGCCTAGGATTCGAACACTCTCGAAACGTGGCGAACATGTCACGCGTGACTGGCTGTGCTTAACTAAGTGCACATTCTCTTTGTTCTTTAAATTCTTCTGGTGCTCCCCTAGCCGGTCGTTGATACATCTTTCGTCCAGCAGCGTTCGTCCGTGTTTTTGCGTGTTCCTTCTCTGTGTGTTTTCACTTCTTCGCAGCCGGTATGAATCAAAAATGGTCGAAGCTGCGAAGCGCTCAGTGTTCGGGGCCCACTGGCTATAACTTTCACCAAATGAGAACTACTTTTTGGCGCGGATGGAGTATGAGCGATTCGTCCTACCAGCTACGTATCATATCGCCACATATCATCCTTACTTCGCGAGTGCCGCTGAGCCACAGTACGAAAATGTGGCAACATGTCAAACGAAGCGCAAGAGGTTGCCGGTCGCGGTACTTGAAATTTGCCTGCGTTCACTTTGGTTGAATGACCCGCCCCGGTGGCTCAGCGGTTACGGCGCTCGGCTGCTGACCCGAAAGACGCGGGTTCGATCCCGGCCGCGGCGGCCGAATTTCGATGAACGCGAAATTCTAGAGGCCCGTGTACAGTGCACTTTAAAGAACCCCAGTTGGTCGAAATTTCCGGAGCCCTTCACTACGGCGTCTCTCATAGCCTGAGTCGCTTTGGGACGTTAAACCCCAATAAACTAACTAAACAAACTTTAGTTAAATGGCGGATTATTTTTTGAACACGGACTTAGGCTGTGCGAACAGGCACGCTAGATAAGGTAGCATTGGTGCTATCTATGAAGCGGAGTTTTCCGTTAAAGTATTCCGTCACACGACCTGCTCCATTTTGTTCGCTTTGCAAGTGTAATTAGACGCCGGATTCCAGTATTGCATCTTCCATAAATGCGACTCCTTTCGGCAATGTCACTGCATGGAAAGACTGTATACGAAAGCTTCCTGCAGCTGTACGTTCCCAATTGAGGCTATTTGTCCTAAGGAGACTTTTCTCACACCTGGGTGCAAAGAGTTATCAAGCAGAAGAGCTATGTGCGTAATATTTGCATGCAGTAGACTGTTCCTTAAAGTACCGCAGTGATAATCTGTTTCAAGGCCTTACCGTTACGACTTTCTTAACAGCGTCGATGGGGGCCGGCGCAGGACATTGGAAAGAAAACGCACAGGCAAATTCGTTAAAAAAACGGCGTCGAATATAGAGTATTATCAGGCTCTCGTTTTGAGAATTGCAGAAGTGGGGAAAAAGTGGATATTCTTTTGTTTAAAGCATTACGTCTGAAGAAATACGGTGTTTTAAACAGAAGCTTCATGCTTTTGTGAGATTGTTAGGAATAAAAATTTTCTGCGAATTCTTTCGATAAAACAGGTATTAATCAATAGTCACTCATAGTGCCGTAAGCCACTCACCGGGGTAGGAGTGCAGCTTCCGCTGACTTGGCTTAAACACTGCGGCAGAAAGACAAGAACTTTTGATGTAAAATTTACAAGCAATGGGAAACCTGCGAACTATTAAAAATAAAAAATAAGCAAACAAATAAGTAAAGTAACAAGCTTGTTTCGCGCCAGACTTTGCAAAGCATAGCCTTCCGTAAAAACTGTTGGTTTGCGCTTTCTCTTGCAGTTGAAAAAGCTGGAAACGGTGCAGCATTTACTGCATGCAACTTTATTGCACAGCAGTAACAATCTTCAGGATGACAAGCCTAAATGTAGGCGACATGCTTCACCGCGCTGAGAAATGGTATAAAAATAAGTAGTGTCAGCACGGCCTTGTTGATAAACAAGACCTTAGAGTGAGCACTATCGGCACTTCGTATATTTATATATTCTATAGTTATATTTATATATTTATTTAACAGAAATAGAAGCTCTCTGTACTTATTCCATGCCGTCGGTTCCCAATTTATGCTTCCAGCTGGCATACGTGACCGACTCGAATGCCGTTATTTCTCACGGGTCAAAGAGTTTATCTTGTAGCTCGGTTCAGATGCAATTTTCGAACGCACAAATATCAGAAACACTGATTGCCGCATCTGCCTGACTCTAACGCGCACCTTTGTTCCAAAAGAAACCGCCTAAAACTGACATGCGTGTCAGAGTCTAATCATCATCATCATCATCGTAACCCTGGCTACCCCACTGCAGGACAAACGCTTCTCCTATCTCTCCAGTTAACAATGTCCTGTGCTAGCTGCAGCCAACTTTATGCCCGCAAACATCTTAATCTCAACCACCCACCTAACTCTCTGTCGTTCCCTGCTACGCTTACTTTCTTCAGGCATCCACTTCTTTACCATTAACGATCATCGGATATCTTGCCTTCGCCTTGCATGTCCCGCCGAGCCCCCTTTGTTTATAATTCTGGCCTGTGAATACTGTCTCAGTCAGTAAATAGCATTGGCTAGATAGTGTCTCCCATCCTTGTTATCAGAAGTTTATTGCTTACGTTATGAAGGACTTTGCTGACTGTGCAGCCGTTATAGATATCGTTCAGTATTTTTACATACGGCACTTCTACACACTGATTCCTCAAATCTTTCAAGACTGCTGATGTTTCTAGTGAGCCAAATGCCCTGTCTATCGAATCTATCAAGGCTAATCTATCAAAGTAATCTATCTATCAATCTACCTATAATCTAATCTATCAATGTAGTCTATCAAGGCTATATGTAGCGGTTGATTATACCCTCCGCATTTTTCTGTCACCCGATTGACAGTGTGAGTGTGGTTTATTGTCAAGTAGCCTTTACGAAATCCTTCGTGATCATTTGGTTGATTGAAGTTTAATGTTATCCTGACTCTTTTAGCTATTAGTTTAGTGAATAGCTTCTACGCAACAGACTGCAAGGTGATCTGCCTTTAATTTTGTAAGTCCTTGACCTCCCCTTCCAGTGGATAAAGATTATGTTAGCGTACTTCCAAGCTACCGGCACGGTCGAGGTCATATGACATTGCGCATACTGAGTGCCTAGATTTTCTAGAACAGCCTCCTCACCATTCTGCAACAAATCTGCTGTTAACTGATTGTCACCGGATGCTTTTTCCCTTTGCATTGCTCCTAAGTCTTTTTCACTTTCTCCTTCGTTAATGGTGGGGTGTCCCATTGCTGTGCCCTACTGCTTCTCTCATTAACGTTCTCATTACAACCACTACTATGTAGACTTGTGCATAACTGCTTGACTAGTTTAATTAAACCTCGTCCGTGTTGCGAAATGCCGTTGCCATCTTTGTCTGTTACGTCTACACGTGATCTTTACTTGCGTCTATTGAACAATCAAATATAAAACTAAACTGCCCTGGCAACACCCTATTGCCATCGGCGCCACAAAACTGGTGACTTGGTACTTCATGCGCATCAATATTATCAATATGGCCTACCCGCAGGAAGCCTCGGGGGCATTTGAAGTGTCCCGTCAGCAAGGCGCTGACCTGGACTTTAGCCGATATGGCAGCGGCAGTTGCGAAGACGCGCGGCGCTCACTACGACGCCGAGTTAAAAAAAAAAAAGCCGACCTTGCGTTCGGAGGCCTTCTAAGCACACCGTGGCGCAGATGGGCAGTGCCACACCGAGCATGTCATCGCCGCCGCAGTTCCCGTCGAAAGATAAACGCCCGAAGAGGTTATCGGAACGCACCCTGTTGGCGCGCTTTCAAGGTCAGTACTGTAGACGCCGAAGAGCGCGCGAAGGAACGAGCTAAGAAAAGGTAACGCTTCAAAAATGTTCAGGGGGCACTTGAGCTCTGCCTTTAAGGGTATGACATGACAGCGGTTCTCTCTGCCCGTGCAGACATGAACACTGTTTCCTCTTTCACAGCCACAATCATTATATGGAAGATCACATGGCATACATATAAAGGCCTACGTTACCTAAGCCGTACGAGCGTGCCTTCGTGACGTAGCGGTTGTGTGTCTTACTGGCAACCCGGGCGGCACTTGTGCGGCTGGCGCCTTCTGTGGTAGCTTCTAGTAACTGCCACCTTTTCGACCATCTGGCGTTTGCTGTCACTCACGCCAACGCTGACCCTGACTTTAGCGCGACACGCGGCTTTTACGTTGTCGCGAAACAAGTTGATCTTCTGTACGGAGGCAAGTAGATATCTAGTTAGTTATATTGATTTTAATGGCGCAAAAGCACCAAGTAGCAGTCTGGCGGGATCATGGGCGTATTTCTTTATCGGGGTACGAAAATCTGGCGCGCGTTACAATCAAAGTCATTTCACTTCTTTTTGCCTCACCTTCATAAACGGGTGCTCTTTACAGTCAACGGTGTGTAAGAATTCAGTAAATACGGTACTTGTTCGTCGGTGGTTGGTTTTGCCTTGAAAAGTATCAACGGCGGATACCTTTACTCGAACAAATAGGCAATGAATGTCGTTTTTGAATACTTTTACGCCCTTTCAGTCTCGGCATATCAGTGTTCTGCCAAGTGCGGATACCTTCTTGAGGTTGTTCACGTCCGGTATGTCGACACTCTTGCAGGAGCCTGCAGAAAACGGAGGAAAAATACCATAAGGATAAGCTAGCGCACGTAGAACTGACAAACTAGATCTGATTAGAACAAAGGCCTTTGCATGAGGCATGATCTCTTCGAAATGTGTCAAAGCAGAATTTTTCACCTTTATAAAACCTGCGATCTTGGAATGCTGTAAAAGAATGTATTTCTAAAATTTCCCAGTAATTCATGAACATTGTTCTGAGAATACTCGACAGAGGTTGTAAACCTCTGGAAAAAATATTAGCTTGATGTTATTTGATAACAAAGAAACCCTGCTAACGACCTGCTCAGCAAAGCGGATTCGGTTAGCTCAGCTGCAGAACTAGGTTTCAGCTGCAAAAATTTACCGCCGAAAAGTTATTTTGAAGCTCAAGACACGGACAGCTGGAAGAAAAAACTCGGAGGTTGTATGCTGTAACAATCTATTCAATTTTTTACTCCCTTTGGACCCCGCCGCGGCGGCTCAGTGGTTACGGCGCTCGGCTGCTGACCCGAAGGACGCGGGTTCTATCCCGGCCGCGACGGCTGAATTTCGATGGAGGCAAAATTCCGGAGGCCCGTGTACTGTGCGATGTCAGTGCATGTTAAAGAATCCCAGGTGGTCGAACTTTCCGGAGCCCTTCTCTACGGCGTCCCTCATAGCCTGAGTCGCTTTGGGACTTTAAACCCCAATAAACTGAACCTATTCCATTTGGCTGTGACCTCTATGTGACCAAACGAGTAGCAGGTAGTGAAAAAAAATGGCTAATCACCGACGCGGTGGGTCTGGTCCGGGCGCCTTGGCTAGCCAGCCTCCTTTGGCCGCATTCTGTCAGGCTAAGTCACACAAAGAACCGAACGCCGTAATCATAGTTCACCTCTCTCTTGCTTCTAGTGGATTCAGCTGTATACATAGGCACATGTTTCCTGATCCCAGCCCTGCGGTCTCATCTTGTCGGAAACCCGAGCTTCCCCGACAGGCCCATGTGGCCGTTGAAGCTTTCGCTGGACTTCACTGGAGGGCAACTCCGAATCTTCACGCTGTCGTTGTTCGCGCTCGCGGCGACGTTCGGGAAGCTCTTGTCACGGATATGGGCTCGGTAGACCCAGCTTCTGTTCCAAGCTAAGAAGGGACGGAGTTCTGACGTGCCGACAAGGCGTTTGCGAAAGGCAAAAATAGCTAAGGCTTCAATTAGGTCTAGAAAAGTTGTAGGGTTTTAATGTAGTTAAACCAGTAGACGGGCGAAAGCATGTGTTTAATATCGTTGGCCCAAGGTGTTGCATTGCTGGGTCGTCAGCAGGTCTGGCGACGATGTTAGTTCGATAGTAGTATTAGTTTATGAAGACGACGACGTGCAGTGCAGAGCGAGAGAGTGATTGCAGTTTAACACCAGGCGTGATTGACTGCGGGGACAGCATAGTGCTCTCATGCACAATCTAGGGATCCTTATCGGTTCGCTCTGCAGCAATATTTATTTTATTTTATTTTATTTATTTCATTTATTTAGGCTCACAAGGTCAACTCATGGTCAGGCTTCCTAGCTGAAACGTCTTAGCAGCTTTGGTCGTGAAGTAGAGCTCATGCTGCAAAAGTTTAAGCCCACGCTGGGAATCGCCTGTGCATTTAAAGCAGCGTGAAATAAATAGAGCTGGTGGTGCAATTCTCGAATACTCTCCTAGTGTCGTCAATTCTCTTAAACTTTTCTTTGAGCCCTCATTTATTTTTGTTTTAAGAAGTACTCATTAACACCCCCACATTGCGTAGCAATACGGTTAAAAAGGAAGGTTACATACAGCTTCCTCAAAACTTCATAGTTGAAAAATGCGTGCTGTTTCGAGGTTCGAACCATAGACCGTAACCTCACAGGAAAGGTCGCTCAACCAACTGGGCTAAGCGGAATGGCTAGCATATGGTATTCAAATTCTTGTATTTCTTTTCTGGGGGATTCCGCTTAAAACAGACAGCCATCATTTTCTTCTTCTATCTCTTTATAATTTACATTGCCGAAATCTCATCAAGCTGCTTCACTGTCGCCAGTTGTAAACAGCGCTGTAATTGTTGGTTGATTCATTTAACTCTTTGATGACAGTTTTAAAAGTCTCCACGAAGACGATAATAGGTGCGAAGGAGGTAAAGGAGTGGTGAAAACACTAGAACAGAAGGCTAAATAAACTAAAAGCACGAAGCAAAAGCAAAGTTTGGAGTAAGGAGAACAAATCTCTCTAGGCTAAATTAGACACTTAACATAATTACAAAAATTGCACGAATAAACGACACTTATAAAAGATAATAAAGAAGAAGGAAAGTCACAATGACAAAAAGGTGATGAAACTACAGGAAGATTAATATCCCTTCGGGATATTTTGTAACCACGGCAAATAAAGTGGAGCGAGTTGCCACCGGAAGTCTGAAGAAGTTCTTACCGCTCGAGCCTGCAGCCAATGCGCCTGCAAAGGAGCCCAAGACAACGTACAGGAATGCTGCAAAGGCCTTCATGTCTGGACGACTGGTTACGAACGGGAGCGCAAGTGGCTACAGTGAATACGCTGTCTCGAACAGTCAAACCTGGAGTGTGGCTAGAGCGCAGTGGACAGCAGCATTTAAGGAACTCGGTGGGCCTTGCGCTGACACCAGGCTGATACACGAACTAATAAAATTCTTTCCACTTGAACAGAAAAAAAGAGACGCAATTCGCTGTAGAACATGTGACTGACCTCCGTTGGTTGGTGCTTCAAACATCCCGATGGAATTACTCAGGTTTCTGAACCTGTATGGGCCGATTTCTGGTGCCGTATTGTGCGGTATTTTACCGGAGGCTTGCTGCAATCAAAACTCATAAATCATGCACGTGGAAGGTTGAGACATCAAAAACAACTATTTTCAGCGTTTCTGTTCTCGTTCATCCACCCTTATCGTTTACCTTTAGTTTACGACCGAGCACGGCTCTGCTTTTAGTTGCAGGGTGGTATACATTCCTCTCATCTGCTCGTTATCCCTTCTGGCCTTGCCCGCTTCCGGCAGTCGCTTGCTTTGTTTGTGCGAGCTGCTCATGATTGTTTTCGAACTATTGTCGAATAGCCGTGAACCTAAAACGCTGTAACGATCTTGGCAAGCTGCAGCCGGGTTAATGCTCTCGCTCGCTTTCAGCCCCTACCATTTCTAAGGCCTAAGGCAGGCTCTTATCTTTTAGTCTCTATTTGCTTACCTCTCGTTATATCGAAACACGAGTAAGCGCTCTTAGACGTGCGTCGTGAGAGGCAAGCGGTAAAGCTCGCTGATAAGATTAAACGAGTGTGGAAGCAAAATTTTGAAATTCTGAAATTTTGGTTGTTCGCTTTCTGTGCACAAGTGAAAACATTGTCACGTATGAATATTAAAAGCAAACTGGAACATATGTGGCATTTAATTTGAACGAATAGTGCAAGCATGCAACTTGGTAGAGTACCGCATATTCCGATTTTCTTCCTTTCTCTTTATTTTTTCCTTTCCGTTACACAAAGCTGGAGTGAAAGCTAAAGGCTACAGCGCCTGTCAAAGGCTTTCGCTCCGGATAACATTCAGCGAGCATGTAGAGGGACATTTTAAAAAAGCACTCAGAAAGACAATCTTTTCGCACATAAATATTTGCGCCATGCATGATCACAAAGATAATTGCAGAATAGACGAACATAATATTGCTTTGCAAGGACAAAATATCCGAAAGTAATTATATTCAAAGTCAAACATGTACTTCTGGGAATATTACTAAAAAAACGTGAGTAATACTGAAAACAGGCTTATATTTCTAGATACAGTAAAGTAAGAGAAAGAGTCCAAAATTACACAAATATAAAGATATGCTTGAACAGTAGGGTTTTTAGAAAATGTTTGGTCATTGGTTTGTTAAAATTTACTAACACATCGACATGAATCAACAATATAGGTATCTGGAAGTTTGTATGTTGCCGTGCATAGTTTGTTCTTGTAATAGGTGTTCTTCTGTGTCCTCTGCGGACAGAATACTGTGAACATTGCTCAGGTTTTGTTGTAGTGCAGAGCTTGGTGCTCTTAATGTACTGCAAGAGTCTGAAATAAAACCTTGCTTTACTTTGATTACTCAGTGCTTTGAAAGAGCGCACTTTTGGGAAGAAATTCAGGCTTGCCACAAAGGCTTTCAAATATTCTCACTGTTTTCTTCTGAAATAAAATTAATTCTTTAAAACTTTGGCCTGTTGGTGTTCTCCAGACCAATGCGCAGTGCGAGAGCCGAGAGTTGAACAGGGCGCAATAGAGCATTTTTTTTCTAGCCAAAGCGAAACAAGGTTTTTAATCTTATGCAAAGAGCCAACTTCTTGGTTTAGTTCCCCGTTAGATAACTGACGTATGTAGTCCAGGATAAGTTACTTCGAAACCATACATCCCAAGAATGTTTGCGTCATTACTCAATGTAATGAAGTATCGCGGAAACGTATGGGGAACTTACAGCATAGAGTCTTTTGAATTGGTGAAAAGATTGCATATTTAGTTTTTGGCATTTAACCGTAACTTATTAGTATCTACCCAGAGGGACAATCACTGCATTCTGAAGTGGAACGAGTGATCTGCCAGAGAAAAAAATGTGTAACACCTGCGAACATGATTAATTTTGGCGAACTTGGTATACTTCATATGTCATTGATGTATATATTGAACAATATTGTACGCGGCGGCCAGCCGAAGAATCAAGCGTGGTGAACGATGGTTGAGAGATGATTTAATGGCCGCTGGCCTAGCGCGAGAGCTCCGTCCCGCGCCACTGCCAGCTTCGTCGTCTTCGCAACATTACCCGGGGCCACTGAGCGATCGTCCCGATCGTAAACTGAAGAAGACATGGACGAAGGGGTGCTTGATTCAGCGATGGCTTCCAGGACAGAAAAGTGGCAAGGTGATGAAGTACTGGCCGCCACGGTGGATGAGATTATAGGCGGATGAGTCCCGGTCTACGAAGCATCCGAGCCGTAGGGTGCCAGGAGCTGACGGCCGAGGTCCTTGGACGCACCGAACGGCAGGGGCAGGGGGGGGGGGGGGGGAGGTGTCCTCATGTGTGGGCAGGGTCTTGGGTCAGTCGGGTCACTATGGTCGCGTCAACATCGTCGGTTCCTCGTGTCCTGAGGTCCGGGCGGGGGACTGGGCTGGGGTGAGAGGCAGGGTACTCAGGTACTCAGAGGCAGGGACCAGGTACTCACGACTGACGTCCCCGGCAGGCGCAGGACACCGAAGCTCCGTGACCAGGATGATGATGAAGGGACCCCAGCACCTCCACCAAATCTAACGTGGCGGCCAGCCGAAGAATGAGGCGAGGTGAACGATGGATAAGAGATGATTTAATGGCCGCTGGCCTAGCGCGAGTGCTCAGTCCCGCGCCACTGCCAGCTTCGTCTTCTTCGTAACATTATCGATACAAGGATTGACCCTTGCGACACGCCATAGAGCCCTTGCAGTGCCGACAAATGTGCAGTATCTATTATAACATATTGGGGTGGATTTGTTCAATAACTTCTCATTAGGCCTGACGTAACACCTCGTATTCCGCAATCGTAAAGCTTGGTTAAAGATATATCATGGCCTGCCGAATCAAAGGCCTTTTCAATACCCAAAAAATTACGAGGAACTTTAGCGGCTAAAGTGGTGAAAGGCGAAAGCCTGAGTGCTGCATTCTGCGACGCGATTGTTCACTTCACATTTTGTTGGTGCATTAATTAACTGCCAATTAATGACGCTTAAGCTTCGCCTTCAGGAGTGTAACGCGACAGCGTGTTGTAGCGCTGCCACGGAGTCCACGGAACGCCACCACCCGTTCGGAGCGATGCGTTGCCCTTCTCTCGCAAGCGGCCCCATCCGTGAAGCGAAGGAGCTACGAATACTCGGTCTCTTCATTAATCAACATCGTAAGGCAGACACAACTCTTGCCAAACTCCGCAAAGTCGGCGACCAGGTGGGCCGAATGGTTCGCCGCGTTTTCAACAAGCGAGGAGGGTTGCGAAGTAAGGATGCGATGCGGCTCGCGCATGCCTTCGTAACGAGTCGAGTACTCTACTCGACTCCTTACCTCCGCTTACGGAAACATGACTAAGATCACTTGGAGATTGTACTCCGGAAAATTTTCAAGAGAGCCCTCGACCTCCCGATATCCACTTCCAACGCGCGACTCCTCGCGTTGGGGGTGGTGAACACCTATCGAGAACTCCGCGAGGCGCATCTCGTTAACCAATACACGCGTCTCGCCCAGACCGTGTCCATTCGCCGCCTCTTGGACCGGTTACATATCAGACATGATCACCATACCATGGAACGGGTTCGAGTGCCAGAACTATGGAGAAGCGCCCTCTACGTTCGACCCCTTCCGACTAAGATGAACAAGGAGGACGATAAAGGCCGGCGCCAGGCGGGGGCGAATGCCCTGCACCGCCACTATGGCTCAAAGAAACACGTCTTCTACGTCGACATTGCAGGCCCCTACCGCTCCAGGGGGGAATGGTACACGGCTGCAGTCATACACGAGGGAAAACAGGTGGACGGCCTCTCGTTCAGAGCGCCCAACTTAACGCATGCGGAGGAGGTGGCGATCGCCCTCGCAGCCTCCCATCCCGACTCTAAATTCATCCTCACAGACTCTCACGGAGCCTGTCGTAACTTTGAGTTCGGTTGGATCACTCCACTCGCTCACCAAATTTTACACCGCAGTACTCGCGACGGCGATCCAACTCATCGCTCAATCATATGGGTCCCCGGCCACCAAGGCATGCCAGGTAACGAAGCCGCCCATGAGGCAGCCCGCGCACTCACTCACCGGGCACCAGGCTTACCTTGGGAGGAGCTTAACCCAGATCACAGCCCTCTCCTTTCTTTTAAAGAAATTACTGAGCACTATCGTGCCGAACACTGGCGATACCCAATTCCTATGAAAGGACTGGGTAAAGCTGGCGAACGAATTCTCCTCAGGCTCTTTACAAACACCCTGCTGTGCCCGGCGGTTCTCAAGCACTTTAATCCTTCTTTTGACGGCCGCTGCTCATTCTGTGGGGAGGTGGCCGACACCTTCCACATGGTTTGGGCATGCAGAAAAAATCCTTCTCTCCCCCCAATCACCCCTTCCCCTACCCGAGAGGACTGGGAGGCGGCCCTGCTCAGCTGCCAGGAACTATCGGCCCAACAGGCCCTGGTTCGGCGGACTTGTGTAGCGGTCTCGACCAACGGCATCCCGGAATGAAGGACTCCGCCTAGTATTGTAAGGAGTGAGACCCATTAGGGGCCTCTCCCCGAGCACATCTCTGTACATTACTAAATAAATGCTTTTCTCCTCCTCCTCCCTTTGAACGCAACGCTTTTTAAGGAAAGGAAAATGGGGCTGTAATTCTCTGTCGTCTCGGTGGACACTTGAGCGGCACGGTACAGGAAGGGAGGAAGTGTGAGTGAAAGAAGAAAAAGGGGCCGTAGTGAAGAAAATTAAAATTGTATTTGAGGAAAGGAAATTACGCATCAATTGTGTCACATATTTCGGTGGACACCCGTCAAAATTCGCGCGTGGTGACGTCACGACAATTTGGACCAATCTGAAACGCGGACAAATACGCCTTGCTCGTCAGTAAATTGGTTCTTGAGGAAAGGAAATGTATCTGTCTCTCATATCTAGGTGGACACCTAAACCTCGCCGTAACGGGAAGGGAGGAAGATGGGAAGACACCGTATTCACTAGACGCACCTTTGTTCATTCCAAACCATCGAGCTGGCTTGGCGGAGTGGTAGCGTGCTCGACTCGCACTCCGGAGACCGGGGTTCGATTCCCAAGCTCGGCCAATTTCTTACACGGTTTTGTTTATTTATCTGGTCTCACTAGAAAGCTTAATTGGACTAATTGGTTAAGTAAGCAGTTAACTAAACTCAGTCAAACTTACTTAAAGCATCACAATACGATCCCTTTAATTGGTTGCATGGTTAGTAGCCAAAGTACAATTGGCCCCGTTTGAAATTCGCACCCTGTGACGTCACGACCGTTTCGACCATCTGAAAAGCGTGACATTTCTGTCGACAGCTCCTGCTTACAACGATGAGGCATTAAAGGCTTCCGCCTTAAAATCTACCAATTGTATAGACTCTTCCCAGGTGGTCAAAACTTCCGGAGCCCTCCACTACGGCGTCTCTCATAGCCTTAGTCGCTTTGGGACGTTAAACACCATATAACCAAACCAACCATCTTTGTTATATACTATTTATTATTTCTTTTTTAATGTTAAATGATGCCTTTTCGGTTAATTTGTTTTTTTTTTGGATTCCATGATGCACCTCATTGATTATTTATGCTTGGTTATGAAACCTTCCAGTCTGAAGTTTAAGACACCTTCAAAAGCTTTTGATAATACGGGCAGGATTGATATAGGGCGAAAACTATTGGCTGTGTGATCACTTCCACATTAATGAATTGGGCAGACTGTTGCTATTTTGAGTTAATCTGGATATATCCCATTCTCAAACACACTGTTTACAATATGGCTTATAATGCCAGAGATGAGATTGGAAATATATTTAATAAGAATTGACTTAATATTTTCATCGACAAACAAAGCAGAAAACGGGAAGCACAGCCGTTTTCCGGGGCGAGGCTTGCCGAACCGCCGAGCTCATTTAAGACAAAGAAGACGCTCGGCCACGCGCTGGGAGTTAAGGTTCGGCCACCAGGTGTCACCGGCAGAGTGTCAGCAATGTGGCATTGGCCCCCTCCTTGCCAAGAGGCATCGACTCGATGTCGCACGGGCGGGGGAAACAACATAAATGTAAGGCGGAAAGAGCGCGAGTGTCTTCGTGGAAAGGAGCTAACGGGTGTATACGGCTTCATTTGCGTCACGTGGATTACTTCGAACGTCGGTTTTCAAGAGGACCGGACAGTTCCTTGAGGGAGCCCCTCGTAGGTCACCGCAGTAAGGTGGCGCAACACCTGGTACGGACCAAAGTAACGGCGAAGAAGGTTCTCAGAGCGCCATCGTAAATGGATCGGGCTTCACACCGAGACTTGGTCACCAGGTGTGTAAATCACCGCCCTGCGGCGCAGTTCGTAACGCTCGGCGTCGCGTTTTTGTTGGCGCCGGATTCTTTGTCGAGCAAGATGGTGAGCGGCTTCGGCGACACGAAGAAATTGATCAGCGGCCACGACAGGAGACGGAGCAGGATCTGGAAGAAGCATGGCGGCCAGCATGGTCAAGGCTTCGCGAGCATGCACCAAATGGAACGGAGTGAAGCGTATCATTTCGCGTAGCGCAGTGTTGTACGCGAACGTGGTGTAAGGCAGTATCCGGTCCCAGTTCCCATGGTCATCGTCGACATACATCGAAATCAAATCGGCAATTGTCTTGTTAAGCCGCTCAGTCAGTCCGTTCGTTTACTAATGGTAAGCTATTGTCGTTCGACGGCTGGTGCCACTGAGTCGAAGTACCTCGCTCGTAAGTGCCGACTGTAAGGAGATAGCGCCACCCAGCGGCGTTCGTGAGGAGAAGAAGACAAAGCACGAGGAGCGCGTGCGGAGGGGAACGCGGGGCAGGTCGAAGAGGATTACGTGGCAGAGAAGAGAAGAGCGCGGTGGGCGACGGACGTGGACGAGTTCTGCTGGCTCCCCGAGTTCCGGGCTTGGGCCTTAGCCGCAGACGTCCGGGCCACCAGACCTGGACATCCATCGTCGAGAGCCTCAACCACCAGGCCCAGGCGCCACTCTTCTCCGTCCATCCGTCAGCTGCTCTACATAGGCCGCTTCGGGCGCCTACGTGACCTTTTTCCGGGATACCAGACCTGGGAACCGTGCCGGGTGCCCACGAACGCTGACGCTGCGGTAGCGTTTCATCGACGTTGGAACGCCAAGAGACTCCTTGACTGCCCGACACCCAGCCAGTCCTCCCCGCTCGTTGCTCAAATAAGACAAGTAGTGTGAACTTTCCTCTTTGACTCTTTTTCCTGCATTTATCATAAGCACTTTGTTCTGTTCCCCCATGTGTTTTTCCCGTGTATTGTTGCGTTGTTCTCTTGTTCCTTTCCTTTCTTCTCGCTCATATTGTAATTGGTTTCCTTTCCGTTAAAAGCCGCCTCGTTTATTGTTTGTACTTTTATGTTTGTTGAAAATAAGACCTGCAATCTCTCACAGAGTCCTCACAAATTTGGCGTCCACTACGACAGGACGAGGTCGGTTTTTATTTATTTGCATGTTGTGTTAATTTAGGAACAATATGAGCGCTTCAGATTTGGTTGCTTTGGGCGAGCGCATGGGCTTGTGCGGCGCGGAGTTACGAGCGTGGGTGGAGGACGAGCTTCGTAAGGCACGGGAAGAGAGAGCCGCGGAGCGTGAAGCTGCTAAGCAGAAATTGGAATTAGAGGCACGGAATTTAGAGGCGGAGCGTGAAGCTGCGAAGCAGAAATTGGAATTAGAGGCACGGAATTTAGAGGCTGAGCGTGAAGCTGCGAAGCAAAAATTGGAGTTAGAGGCACGGAATTTAGAGGCGGAGCGAGAGGCTGCGAAGGAACGCTTGGAGTTAGAGGCGCGGAACTTGCAGCTACAAATAAGGCTCATGGAGGGTGGCGCAAATCCTCCGAGTGACCGTGGAGAGCGTAGCGTCTCATCGACCAGCTCCATTAACCCGCACAGCCTCATCCCACAGTTCAATGAAGCGCGGGATGACCTCGATGCCTACTTAAAGAGGTTTGAGCATGTGGCCACGGGGCAGGGTTGGCCAAAAGAAAAGTGGGCAACGGCGTTGAGCTTGTGCCTTGGCGGCGAAGCACTTAGGGTCTTCGGTCGGCTCTCGCCTGAGGATTCCGTGGATTATGACAAAGCGAAGCTTGCCTTGCTTCAGAGGTTTAGGTTCACCGCGGAAGGATACCGAGAGAAGTTTCGCCAGAGCAAGCCCCAGGATGGAGAAACGGCCTCGCAATATGCTGCCAGGTTGTTTAGCTTCTTTGACCGTTGGGTCGAGATGCGGGGAGCAGGCCGCACTTTTGAGGTGGTTCGCGAGATGGTCGTGAGCGAACAATTTCTGAACAACTGTCATTCTCGTTTAGCCCTTTTCTTACGTGAGCGGGAGGGCAAGACAGTTTCCAAGCTGGCGGAGGCTGCCGATCATTTTCTCGAAGCACAGCGGCAAAATAACTTGTTGTTCTTCAAAGAACAGGGGGAGCATACGATGAATAAAGCCAAGGACGAGGTTTCAGGTTCACAATCTCGCCTGCGGTGTTTTCTTTGCGAGAAGACTGGGCACAAGGCGGCGGATTGTCGGACGAAGCCAAAGCAATCGTATTGCACCTGGTGCCGCGAGGTAGGACATGATGCCCAGTCATGCAAAGCTAAGAGGCCAGGACACCGTGAGGAGTCCGCCTGTTGCATGACATCTCGATATTCACATCCCGATAGCACTGCAGTGGTAACGCGCGTAGAGGGCCAGTTGGGGGAGATGGTCTGTCCTTCCAACCCGGTGGAAACTGCTATGCCCGTGGCGCACGGTGAGGTGTTCGGCCAGCATGGTTCGGTATTACGGGATACGGGCAGCACCGGTATTGTTGTGCGTGAGTCCCTTGTACCGGCAGCGGCGCTTACAGGGAAACAGGCTACATTATTCTTGGCCAATGGGACCCGTGTAGAAGTTCCGGAAGCGGAGGTGGTGATTTCCTCACCATACTTTTCGGGTAAGGCCATCGCGCGGTGTTTATCTACACCCCTGTACGACATCATAATAGGCAATGTCCCTGGCGCTAAACCTCCATTCTCGGTTGACCCGCCAGTTCTCACTGATCAGGCAGTTTCCCTTGCCATGACGGGTGCGGTCGATGTTCCTTCCCTTATGGTGACAGCAAAGGTTTCAGAGAGTAGTAAAAGCCCCACTCTGAACACACTCCACTTGTCACGGCCGGAGTTTCGCCTCAAACAGGAAGAAGACCCGACCTTAGAGGTGTGTCGCAGGAAGTTGGGGCAAATATTTCATGGCAAGGGACAGACCGCCCACTCCTTTGATACAGATGACGGTGTTCTTTTCCGGTCGTACCAAGTGTGTCCCGGCCAAGTCGTTGAGCAAGCGGTGGTACCGAAGGGCTTACGCACGCAAGTTCTTAAGTTGGCACATAAGAGTGCATTATCCGGACATCATGGAATACGGCAAACAATAGCTAGGGTGCTCACTGAGTTTTACTGGCCCGGTGTACAGGCTGACATTAAGAGTTATGTCAGATCGTGTGACATGTGTCAGCAGACTGTGTCGAAGGCAAGGGAGAACAGAGTGAATAACATCATAGGACGGGAACATGTAAAATCATGGTGGAAACTGAGGTCGGTGTGGAGAAAACGGTTTCACAAAGGAAAACGGAAGTATTAGCCGGAAAAGTTCTCGCGACGGTGATGTGGTTTGATGGGAACAATGGAATACGGAAGAATGTAGCCCACACCTATTGTTGGAATTGTTTTTGTTTGTTCATGTTTGTTTTTGAGTGTCGGCTATCTACTTTTTATGTTTTCCGTGTTTCTTCGCCCTCTATGGACGCTTTACGTTGACTTTCCATGTGCTCTCTGTGCTGTGTGTGCGAAGGTCTGTGAACGCTTCGAACATTGACGACCGTCGTATTGTGTGTGGTGTGTAGTGTGCGCGCTGTGGTGCGGTGTTCTGTGTTGCGATCGTCGAACGCGTCTGGTGTCGCTCTCCTGAAGTTGAGTTCTTTCCCTTGGAAAAAACTTCCGAAGAGGGGGCCTTCTGTAAGGAGATAGCGCCACCCAGCGGCGTTCGTGAGGAGAAGAAGACAAAGCACGAGGAGCGCGTGCGGAGGGGAACGCGGGGCAGGTCGAAGAGGATTACGTGGCAGAGAAGAGAAGAGCGCGGTGGGCGACGGACGTGGACGAGTTCTGCTGGCTCCCCGAGTTCCGGGCTTGGGCCTTAGCCGCAGACGTCCGGGCCACCAGACCTGGACATCCATCGTCGAGAGCCTCAACCACCAGGCCCAGGCGCCACTCTTCTCCGTCCATCCGTCAGCTGCTCTACATAGGCCGCTTCGGGCGCCTACGTGACCTTTTTCCGGGATACCAGACCTGGGAACCGTGCCGGGTGCCCACGAACGCTGACGCTGCGGTAGCGTTTCATCGACGTTGGAACGCCAAGAGACTCCTTGACTGCCCGACACCCAGCCAGTCCTCCCCGCTCGTTGCTCAAATAAGACAAGTAGTGTGAACTTTCCTCTTTGACTCTTTTTCCTGCATTTATCATAAGCACTTTGTTCTGTTCCCCCATGTGTTTTTCCCGTGTATTGTTGCGTTGTTCTCTTGTTCCTTTCCTTTCTTCTCGCTCATATTGTAATTGGTTTCCTTTCCGTTAAAAGCCGCCTCGTTTATTGTTTGTACTTTTATGTTTGTTGAAAATAAGACCTGCAATCTCTCACAGAGTCCTCACACCGACGTAAACGCGTTTCCCTGTCAGTTAATACGACTGTAGGGGCTCCGTGACGAAGCACAGCGTTCTGAATGAATAAATGCTCAACTTCGGCTGCGGTACCACGGGGAAGGGCCTTGGTCTCAAAGTAGCAGCTAAGATAGTCAGTGGCAACAGCAATATACCGGTTACCCATGGAAGACTCCGGAAATGTGCCGAGTAAGTCCGTGCCGACCTGCTGAAATGGGAGGCGCGGAGGATCGATCGGCTGCAGGAGCCCGGCTGGTTTAGTCGGCGGCTTCTTCCGGCGCTGGCACTCACGACAGGTTCCTACGTAGCGGTGGACAACCGCAGCAAGCCTTGACCAGTAGTACTTGTGGCGTATGCGCGCCAACGTGCGGGAAAATCCGAGGTGGCCCGAAGAAAGGTCCTCGTGGCACGCATGCAGAACTTCGTCACGAAGCACTGTAGGTACGGCAAGCAGATAGTGTCCGTTGGGCCGTAATTATTTTTGTAGAGGATACCATCGCACAAGCAAAACGATGAAAGTGCGCTCTTGAAGAGTCGAGGATGATGGTTTATGGTTTATGGCGTTTAACGTCCCAAAGCGACTAAGGCTATGAGAGACGCCGTAGTGGAGGGCTCCGGAAATTTCGACCACCTGGGGTTCTTTAACGTGCACTGACATCGCACAGTACACGGGCCTCAAGAATTTCTCCTCCAAAGAAATTCTAGCCGCCGCGGCCGGGATCGAACCCGCGTCTTTCGGGTCAGCAGCCGAGCACCATAACCACTGAGCCACCGCGGCGGCAGTCGAGGATGAGATACTCGAGGTACTCGATAAGGTTCCTTCGAGGTACTCGATAAGGGGACTGAGTAAGGAGTCGGCTACTCTGTTGGCGGGCAAGGGTGGACGTGCTGAAAGCACCAAGGAAAGCGGAATCGTCGTCGGACTTGGACGTTGGGCAAGGAATAGAAGCGCCGGATAGATAGTTAGCATCGCTGTGTTTCTGGCCGCACCTGTGCACGATCGTGACATCGAATTCTTGTTACCGAAGCCTCTGTCGGGCGAGCCGCCCCGAGAGATCTTTCAGACTAGCCAGCCAACACAGTGAATGAAGGTCGCTCACAACCCGAAATGGACGGGCATACAAGTACGGATGAAATTTCGTAACGGCCCGCAGCACAGCCAGACATTCGTATTCCTTCGTGGAATAGTTCACTTCGGAACCGAATAAAGTGCGACTGGCATAAAAAATCACGCGTTCAAGACCATCCTGCCACTGAAGAAGGACCGCACCGAGACCAACGTTACTGGCATCAGTGTGTAGTTCCGTGTCGGCCTCCTCGTCGAAGAGGCCAAGTACAGGCGAACATTGGAAACGGCACTTGAGTTCCATGAAGACTCTTTCCTGGTCTTGGCCCCAGAAGAAGGGTTCAGCGTCTTTCGTCAGGCGGGTCAGAGGCTCAGCTAGCTCGGAGAAATTATGAACAAGCCGGCGATAGTACGCGCAGAAGCCCAAGAAACGATGCAGGCTCCGTTTGTCTGTGAGCTTAGGGAAGGCAGCTACGGCGGCCGTTTTTTCGGGGTCTGGACTAACGCCTCGAGCGCTGACAATGTGACCAAGAAACTTCAGCTTATGAAACGCAAAGTGACATTTTTCTGGACTGAGAGAGAGAGCAGCGGGGCGTATGGCCTTGAAAACAGCATTCAAACGTTTCAGGTGATCATCGAACGTGTCGGAGAAGATCACGACATCGCCGAGATATACGAGGCACGATTGCCACTTCAGGCCAGACAGCACGTTGTCCATCATTCTTTGGAATGTGGCAGGGGCTGAGCACAAGCCAAAAGGGAGCACCTTAAACTCGTATAAACCGTTAGGGGTAATAAAGGCGGTCTTCTCTCAGTCGCGTTCGTCAACCTCTATTTGCCAATACAAACTGTGGAGGTGAAGGGACGAAAAGTAGGTAGCATGGCGCAGGCGGTCTAAAGAGTCATCAGTGCGTGGCAGAGGGTACACATGCTTCTTCTTGACCTTATTGAGGCGCCTGAAATCCACGCAGAACCTGAGGGTGTCATCTTTATTAGTGACGAGAACAATAAGCAATGCCCAGGGGGTCGTGGACGGTTGCATGACGTCGTCCTGGCGCATTTGTGTAACTTGGCGGCGGATGGCGTCACGTTCTTTTGAAGACACCCGATAAGGGCGCTGACACAGTGGTCTTAGGTCGTCAGCAACGATAATTCGGTGCCTGGTAAGTGGCGTCTATCACACCTTGGAAGTTGATGCAAAACAGTCGCTGAAGGAATAGATGAGGATTTCTACGCAGCGTTTCTGACTGGCCATGAGGAGCGGGTTTACGTCGGTCGGAATGGTTGTAGCCGTCACCTCGTCGAGGTCTGAGGTGGTGGACAACCAGCACTTCCTGGTACACACTCCAAGCTCCTCCAAATAAGCGACGACCTCTGTCTTTGCTAAATGTTGCAGTTCACGGGTAAAGTTCGTGACTAAGATGTCGGTGCGACCGTTGGCAAGTTCTACTAGGCCTCGAGCTACACAAACTTGCCGAGCGAGTAGCAACGACACGTTTGCTTCAGCGATGCCAAGAGTGCCGGTGCTGTCATTACACTCGAATATGACAAACTTGCTGGCTCGCGGAGGGATCGTTATGTGGTAATCATATAGGCGCAACATTACTCTGCTGGGCTCGGTGGTGGTGTCAACGGCTCTTTGGGCGGAAAAAGATGCCATGAGCTCCCGAAGGTTGATGACCGCACCATACCCTTGAGGGAAATCTATGCTCAGAATCAGACCTTTGGAACAGTCACGTAATACGGCAAAGGAGGCAGTGAAAGTAAGACCGCGGATCTGGATGCAGCAGGTGCAGAAGCCGATCGGCGTCACTACATGGCCACCGATGGTGCGGATCACGGCTCCACATCAAGGCGTCAGAACTTTACAGAGAGTCGTGGCGAGCGACTGCTCATTACAGAAAAATCAGCGCCGGTATCGACGAGTGCGATCACTTCATAACTGTAGGCGGTCACTAAAATTTCAGCAGAAACTAATCGTTCGCAGCACGCTGGTGAGGTCTTTAGATCGGGTGGTCGCCGTCCGGGACATGGCGTCGAATCGTCAGGTGAAGACTGTTGACTCTGTGCAGTGGCGGCGATTTTACTGCATTTTTTGAAGTGCAGCACTTTCAGCACTGAGCAGCTTCAATGACGTAGAGGTACAGCATCCGCCTCGCGTGCAAAAAGACCGGGGTTCGAATCCCGTTGCCACGCAGTTCTCCATCCGACAAAACAAAAACTCCGCGTGTCGATGGAATGCCATAACCAGGCCTGGAGTGCGGCCTGATCTCGGTGACCAGAACCGACAACGCACTTCCTCACCAGAACAAGATTTGGCCACCCTGGTGTAGTACTTGGCCGCCACCTTCTATGAACAAACCAATTAACCCTCGGCCTTCTGTCTCCAGCGGCTGCGGAGCAACTGACCACGGCGCCGGTCAGATCTGTGACGCAGCGGAGGGTGCTAAGACTCTCTGGCTCCGGACAGGCCGCCATTGGAAACTGAACCTGGCAAAGTTTAGCGCAAGAACCTTATCAAGTGAGGCTAGCTTAGCAGTGCTGTTGGAGGAATTAGCCGGTATTAAATGGTATGTCATAGGGCTTAGTGAGGTTAGGAGGACAGATGAGGCGTATACAGTACTAAAGGACGGGCACGTAGTGTGCTATCGGGGATTAGCAGAAAGACGAGAACTAGGTGTGGGATTCCTCATAAATCAGAATATAGCTGGCAACGTCGAGGAGTTTTAAAGTATTAACGAGAGAGTGGCAGCTATCATAATTAGGCTAAATAAGAGGTGCAAACTGAAGGTGGTGAAGGCCTGCGCGCCTACATCAAGCCATGATGACCAGACAGTTGAAAGCTTCTATGAGGATGTGGAATTGGCAGTGACCAAAGTAAAATCACATACACTGTACTGATGGGCGACTTTAATGTGAAGGTAGGTAAAAACCAGGCTGGAGACAAGGCGGTAGGTGACTATGGCATAGGTTCTAGGAATAGTAGGGGAGAGTTATTAGTCGAGTTCGCAGATAGAAATAATAGATAGAAATTCTTCCTCAAACGAGCAAACAGGAAGTGGACGTAGAAGAGCCCCAATGGTGAGAGTAAAAATGAAATAGACTTCATACTGTGCGCTCACCCTGGCATTGTAGAGGAAGTGGAAGACCTCGGAAAGGCCCGCTGTAGCGACCACAGAATGGTACGGTCTCGTATTAGCTTATGTTTGAAGAGGGAACGGAAGAAATTAGTGCAGCGAGAAGCTATTAACGAGTTAGCATTATGAGGGAAGGTAGAGGAATTCAGAATATCGCTGCAGAAGAGATTTTCCGCTTTAACTGAAGAAGACGACCGTAGTGGTGAAACAATGAATGATAATCTGATAGCTATTGTTACAGAGTGCGCCGCAGAAGTAGGTGGTAGGATGGTTCGACAGAATACCAGCAAGATATCTCAGGAGACTAAAGATCTGGTTAAGAAACGCCAAAGCATGAGGACGTCTAACTCTGCAGACAGGATACAACTACCAGAGCTATCGAAGTTAATAAATAAGCGCAAGGTAGCCGACATAAGTAAGTTTAACATGGAGAAAATCGAGCATGCTCTAAGGAATGGAGGTAGACTAAAATCAGTGAAGAGAAAACTGGGAGTAGGTAAAAACCAGATGTATGCGCTAAAAGACAAAGAGAGCAATGTCATTAGCAATATGGATAAGAGAGTTAAAGTAGCCGAGAGTTCTACACAAATCTATACAGTAGCGAATGTAATCATCAAGTTACTGAGGGAGGCAGTCGAGCACGACAATGCGACATCCCACCAGTAACGAAGGAGGAAGTAATGAAAGCCTTAAGAACAATGCAAAGGGGAAACGCAGCTGGTGAGGATCAAGTAACAGCAGATTTATTGAAGAACGGAGGAGAGATTGTGCTAGAAAAATTAGCCACCCTGTATACGGAATGCGTTGTGACCTCGAGAGTACCAGAAGTTTGGAAGAACGCTAACCTTATCTTAATTCATAAGGAAGGAAACGTCAAGGATTTCAAGAATTACAGACCGATCAGGTTACTGTCCGTTGCCTCCAAGGTATTTACTAAGGTAATCGCTAATAGAGTCAGGACAACCTTAGACTTCAGTCAAGCAAATGATCTGGCAGGCTTTCGTAAAGGGTACTCGACAGTAGACCACATTCACAATATCAATCAGGTGATAGAGAAATGCGCAGAATATAACCAATTCCTATGTATATAGCCCCCATTTATTACGAGAAAGCATTTGACTCGGTGGAAACCTCAGCTGTCATGCAGGCTTTGCGTAATCAGGGTGTGTAAGAGTGTTATTTGAAAATATTGGAAGATATCTGTAACGATTGCGCAGCTACTATAGTTCTCCATAAAGTCAGCAATAAAATTCCAATACGGAAAGGTGTCAGGCAAGGAGACACGATCTCGCCAATGTTATTCACCGCCTGTTTATATGAGGTATTGCGGGGCTTGAAATGGGAAGAGTTGGGGATAAGAGTTAATGGAGAATACCTGAGTAATTTACGATCCGCTGATGACATTGCCTATGCTAAGCCACTCGGGACAAGAACTGCAAAGCATTATCAATGAGTTAGACAGGCAGAGCAGAACGGTGGGGATAAACATGCAGAAAACCAAAGTAATGTTCAACAGCCTAGCAAGGGCACAGCAGTTCGCAGTTGGTAGCGAGGTGCTGGAAGTAATAAGATAATATGTCTACTTAGGGCAGGTTGTGACCGCAGATCCGGATCATGAGAGAGAAATAACTCTAAAAATAAGAACGGGGTGGAGCGCATATGGCAGGTTCTCTGAGATGATGAATGGCAGCTTACCAATATCCCTCAAGAGAAAACTATACAACAGCTGTATCTTACCGGTACTCACCTATGGGGCAGAAACGTGGAGGCTAACAAAGAGGGTAGAGCTTAAGTTAAGAACAACGCAGCGAGCTATGGAAAGAAAAATGATAGGTGTAACGTTAAGAGATCGGAAGAGGGCGGAGTGGGTGAGAGAACAAATGCGGGTTAATGATATCCTAGTTGAAATCCAGAGGAGGAAGTGGGCTTGGGCAGGGAATGTAATGCGAAGGTGAGATGACCGCTGGTCCTTAAGGGTAACGGAGTGGATTCCAAGAGAAGGCAAGCATAGCAGGGGGCGGCAGAAAAGTAGGTGGGCCGATGAGATTAATTGCGGCAGGGTTAATTGGAGAGACATGGGAGAGGCCTTTGCCCTACAGGGGGTGTAGTCAGGCTGATGATGATAACGACTTTCAGCACGCTTAGCGAGCCAATTTAGAATCTGCTGCTTTCAAAGTTCTCATTTTCAGTCGTTCGATGTGCTTTAGAATTATGTGCACACTGGTATTTTCTTATTATATTGCAAGAGAAATCCATACCACTATCATAGCCATAACGCATTGCCGCCAGCTGCCCATCAAACTATGTGACTGCTGCAACGTCTTGCACCTTGTCAATTCCAGCCCTTCATGTAACACCCTAAAATGGACTCTAAAGAAAATAATGTCAAAATAATGTTGTTTCTGTTGTTTTATTAAAAAGCAAAACTTTCGGAAATTATGTGTGCCTGCAGCCGCAATTGCTATTTACTATCTTAAGCTGTGGTTGGGCTGTAGCCCGCGGAAATAAACCGGATAGGGAAGAAAATGGGAAGGTTTGCCGAAACACAGAGAACAATGATATCGAAAAAGGATAGGGGTGAAAATGCATACAGTTATACATACTAGACCATGTTCATACAAGCGAAAAAAAATCTCCGGAATCAAGCCTGTGACCTGGTTTTTGCTGCAGAATTGTTTTGCCCCTGCATTACCACAGGGGCCCAAACACGTTTGCTTGAGGCTTCATTCAATGAGCTTCAAATGAGGTTTCATTCAATGAGGTTTCATTCAAAGCGCTTCGTCCTGTGTGTTCGTCCCTTTCCCGTGTTTTTATAGCGCTCACCAATTCCTTCAAGCATTCAATGAGATCGATGAAGCGAACATAGCAAAGAAACCAATGACGGAAAAGTTGAACACAGAAGAGCAAAAGTATCAAGGTGAGCACTTGATGTCCATATACCAAGGATTGTATAAAGAAGCTACTTGCAGCACTATGAGGTAGTGTGTCGCTTCATACTAACGTTGAGCACAATGCTTGAAACAGTGAAGCAATCTACATGATTCTGCTTTGGTGCGTAAAAACTATATCATACTTATAATTAATTTTTCTCAGGAATTCTTTCAAATCCCTACAAGGTGATTATTCATATAGTTTTAGCTGCTTTATGAAAATAGCTGAGCGCCTTCAATAATTTACTTTCGGAGCTGACTTAAAAGTTGCAAGGTGCATTGGCAAACACTTCAAATGGGTGCATTTAGGATTAAACAATTGTCAGCATTGTGTTCGTAGGCAACCTGCAGTGCCCACGCAGCACTCAAACCCACCTGTTTCACACGGCCGCTATGCGCACGCGCATTTCGCTTCCTTGAGCTTCACAGGTTAGGAACAAACCTCCAGCGTCAGCTGTGCTAGTGCAGTTCATGATAATGACAGGCGCAAGCGACAGACGATGGTTCTTGCCAATCTGCAGGCGCAGTTGTCGCCCTGTGGAATCAGACCGCGCCTGTATCACCAGCGTGCATTTATTTTCAACCAATTTTTATTAATTGTAGAAGAGTTTTCGTGCCTCCCGTGAAAAAAGAAGACTGCTTAAATGTGCCTCTAGAAACTGCGGCTGTCAGCTGCTATGGCAGCGACAAATGCAACACCACATTATGAACAATTAGACGTTTGTGTTTGGCTGATAACAATAGTCAATAGTCAATAAGTTTATTTTCCAGGTTCAACTGCAGGGTTTCCTGGCTAAAAGCTGCCTGGGCAGCTTGACTGGGCCCAGGAAACCCCTACAAGCAGTAGCACACGAGCGGCACAAGAAATTTTCAAAAACCAGTGACACATACAGTAGTAGATTAAATAAAGAAAACACTCGACACATATATACACTGACTCGAATAATACAAAAAGAAACAATGAGAACACTGAAATGGTCATAGATTTGTTGAGGGGAAAGTACATTAACATTCAACCAAACGTTCAAAAATCAAGTGGAGGCATGGAAAGACATTTGAACAAAATATTTCCGCAGCTCACCTTTTTTTATATCCAGTTGTATGTTGATATGTGTTTAAACCTTGGGGCAGATTATAAGACAGCATTTGTAATTTATAATCGGTGCTAAAACGTTGTATGTTCCATGAATTAGTAATTGTATGTATGTTAACACGACGCGTGTCCAAAGATGATAGGGCTGAGTAAAAATTGACAATTGATGCCGTGGAAAAATACATTTTTTGTACTAACTTAAAATTATATAAAAAATCAACGCGAACAATGTTATTTGCTTGGAAGACGTATTTGGTGGTAGTCATGTTATCAATATTGGCGATTATTCGAACAATTTTCTTTTGCAATACTAAAAGCTTATTTATGTTATTTTTAGTCATTGTGGCCCATCCCTTGCCTAGGTGCTCTCACCATAACCCGGTTTGCTGGCACATATCACATGTGGTTCCGACAGAGAACATGCTCATGCCTTTAAAAGCAGGCAAGTGACATGGAAAAGCACCACTGGTGCACCTACAGAATGCATGCTCCTCTCGCTAGGCTGTGCTGCGGTACTGCAATTGACGCAGCAGATTTGGTCACAGGTTGCCTATTGGGAATTGAATTGCAACAGCACTTTATAGCTTTAAGTGAACTCTGAACACACCCCTTACACTGACTGCAACTCACATCTGGACATGTCAGTCCTCTTCGTATGGCTTTCGTCGCCAGCTGTTAATGCTGTTATGAGCCAAATTATTTTTGAGCTCGCATTGCTGAAATATTGCACTCTTTTGTGTGTTTTCTATAAGTCGTTCTTGTGCTGAAAGATGGCAGATCGCAGATTTTGGATGCCAGCTTGAATGAGTACCACATATTCCCTTTAACAAAGAAAGATTTTGCTATCGGTAGAGTTAATAGTTTCGTTAGGAAATGATAATACTGTTCATGAGGAATGCACAGTCGATGAGAATCATGTGTGTGTTAACTTGCATGAAATAAGTCTGGTACACTACCATTTATTTGGTAAAGTGCTAGTGTGCAGTGTTAAAAAAAACAGTGGGAAGGGATAACTGCAACACAGATAAGCAACTCACTTACACTTGTTTACTGCATGGCAAAGATGTCAAATAGCATATAATTGGCGATAAATAACCAGAAGCGGTTTCTACTGCATACTGTGTGCCCAGAGCACAGCAAAATCCGACTCAGCCAAAGAGCACGTTCGTCAGAGCAAGGTGACAAAGCATTTTAGGGTTATTCTCAAATTTAAAGACCGTAGCAGTATCTCGCCACCATGCACTTGCTAGGCACTTGAGCATGTCCTGGCAATGTAGCAACACAAAAATTTAAACCACCCCGACAATGGTCCACTAAACCTCACCTTATGTGGCGTCACAGCTTCCTCTACATGCTAACATATCATGACGGTTGTGCTTGGTGGTGGATACCTTTTCCTTTTGGTTGTGCTTTGTGGTGGGTATATTTGTGGCGGACGGACGGACGGACGGGCGGATGGGAGCTTCCCCTTTGAAAGGGGGTGGCGGCAGTTGCCACCATACTTGGCTTTATTTTGGTGAATTCAGTTGGAAATTGTTAATAAAATTCGCCATTTTCTTTAAATATGCTTTCCTAAACTTCAACCTTTATGTCACCTCTCCACTTTTGAGCGAGCAATCGTCCAATCGCTTTTTGCTAACTTCACCGCAGATTCATTTGCATGACCATGGTTATCTCTAAACCCTACCATCTCTATCTCTAAACCCTACTATCTCTAAACTGTCTCTAAAACCTACCACCATATTTGAGCATGAGGTGTTCAATTGTTTCTTCAGATTTACCACACACACCACATGTGTCATCATATTCGTTAAATTTCTTTTTGTAGCTGAGCGTTCTAAGACCTAGCTTAGAGTAGGGGACCGCCTCGAATTATCTTATAACGACTCTTTCCTGATCCTCCTATCCCAGTATCGATATAGCTCTGCTTTATGCTTCTTTTTCATTGAATTAATCAAATTTTTTCCTTCCGCATTTCAGTGCTCCGCTCTTTGGCTGTCTCCTCTTCATCTCTGCGGCGATCCCTGGCCTCCTTCAGGATGGCCGACTGCTTACCATGCATACTGCAGCCACAGCTATAGCTGCGGTGACGCGAGCTCTCCCCTGCTATACTCCCGGTTATCACAGCTGCGGAGCGCGGGGCGTGACGTCATACAGAGGGCGCGGCGAGCGCCCAACCGCAGGACGGTGGCCGCGCGGCGTCCGCGACAAGCCGAGTTGCCGGAGAATCGAGGCCCGTGGTGTGACGTCACACAGAGGACGCGGCGAGCGCGGCAGCTGTGGGGTTACCAGGTAACAGCGGACGCGCACCTGTTGGAGCGTTGGCCGCGTGGCGACCGCGCCGGGCCCAACTGCCGAAGAATAGAGGCCCGCGTTGTGACGTTGGGCGCGGCGAGTGCCCAAGGCAGGAGGGGTGGCCTCGCGAGGGCCGTAGTGTGACGTCACAGTGCGGCCCAGGGCTCAAAGTGCGGCGACGGCGAAGAGGCAAAAACCTGGCGTAATGTAGTTATCTCTACAAAAAAAATCTTCCGTGGTTGTCCCCTAATGGTCCAGAAGTCCAGGGGCTTGTGCTTCACGTAAGGCCCGATCCACCAGCCATTTCTGACCGGCGGGCTTAGCGGTCCGTAAAGCTGCCTCCCAGGAAGAATGAGTGGAATTGGGAATGGGGAGTACTGC
Organism: Amblyomma mixtum; assembly: GCF_055824585.1. Lineage (NCBI taxonomy): Eukaryota > Metazoa > Arthropoda > Arachnida > Ixodida > Ixodidae > Amblyomma > Amblyomma mixtum. The sequence goes on along the minus strand of NC_143021.1, from coordinate 151,362,338 downwards.
CTGTTTGTACATTCGCAAATGTAGTGGAACAGTGTGGATCTGGGCACGCCACAGGTGCTAAAATCAGGGGGAAAGGTGGGGTGAAGACATGAGAAACGGTAGGTGAAATAAAGCAGCCTGTCTGTAATTGTCGCCGTGTGGCGCCGGATAAAAACGACACGGTACTGTGGGGTGGTTTGGATTATTGGGGTTTAACGTACCAAAGCGACTCAGGCTATGAGGGACGCCGCAGTGAAGGGCTCCGGAAATTTCGACCACCTGAGGTTCTTTAACATGCACTGACATCGCTTAGTACACAGGCCTCCAGAATTTCGACCGCCGCGGCCGGGATCGAACCCGCGTTTTTTGGGTCAGCAGCCGAGCGCCAAAACCACTGAGCCACCGCGGTGGTAGCAATGTCAGGCGGCTGAGTTTGTAGAATACGGTGATTTGATGATATGTAGAAAGGACCGATGGGGATACGTGGTGTGATGAGAGAGAGATGCGGGCTGCATGCGTTAGCGCTAACAACGGTTAGCGAACTCTCGCGATCAACCATTAACTGCTACCTGCCATGGTGGCAGGGTGGGTGGGGACTTGTTTGTAGAGATAAAGACAAACAAGAATTTCTCACCTCTTATGCTGGAGAACTTCCCGTTCCTATCGTTCGTAACTCCTCCTGTGGCTGTGACAACCTCGCGAAATACTTGCATAGATCTCGTTTTTGAAAACCAGACATTGGTGCAGCAGGTCCAGCTTATATTCATCTATTTCCCGACTGTGTAGCGTCCTTCATTACAATCAAGAACTGTTAGTGGGGTGTTTCTTGAAGAAGGAATGTGTGTGAAAAATAATAAGTTGTCTGCAATTGTACATTCATGTCTTGCTCGAGATCTTTCCCTCAATCTATCGAAAAACTGCAGCAGCTGATGAGCTGCGCTCAAATTTAGCATTAGGAAGAAACGTAATTGTCGGCAATCTTTTCTTTTTTGCCTGTCGTTTACTGTTCTTTCTTTCTCCGTCCTCGTGTCCGCCGTACTTACTGGACAGCTTCCTAGTTCTTTTGCGCCACTGTGAGTCAACGCTCTTTCTGTATAAGTATTTAAATACATCGGCTGCCCATCTTTTATCGTCCAATTTTCTCTGGCGTTCTTCATATAGTATTTTACTCTGAGCTTCCCCTTGATTCGAACGAAGTCCAGCCCATAGCCCCTTGTACTGCCTCGTATGTGGTTTTGCCGCGGGCACGTAGTGCTAATCTTCCAACAGCTCTCTGATTTACGTCTAATTTCTACTGAACTTCTGTCCTGAAGCACAGAACCGCTTTGCCAAAAGTAAGCCCCGGCACCATTATTCCTTTCCAAATACCTCTCAGCACTTCATATTTGTTGTACCCCCATAATGCACTATGCTTCCTTATCCCGGCATCTCTCCGCCCTTTTACCCTAAGAGACGGTTCATGCTTTGCCGTGTATATCTGCCCTTCGTTCACTCATCCACCGAGATATTTCAATCGGCCGCTTTGGCTATTTCGTGGCCTTGTATTGTAAGCACCGGATCTGTTTTATCAATGAAAATCGTCACGCCTGACTTACTCGCGCTAAAACTGAATCCTAGAGCGTCTCCTTCGTCTCCACAACAATTAACCAGTGTTTACAAATCTTACTGGCTATCTGCTAGGAGTACAGCATCAACCGCATACACTAAACCTGGGAGCCACTGCTTAACGACCTTTCCGCCTAATCTGTACGACAGATTATAACCTAGATTACTTCCTTGTAGCCTTCTTTCCATATATATCCTATAAAGCATGAACAGAAGCTGTGATAGAGGACAACCTTGCTTTGATCCAGCTGCTGCGTGGCGCCCTCCTGATAAGGGTGCGATTCCTGCTTAAATCCCTTACGGCGTGGTTTTGATGCCCCATGACGTATGTGGGACAGTTACTACGTCATTTCAAACCAGATCAAATGAAATTTTTAGTCTTTATGTGCACGCAGGTACATGACAAGGGCCTCGGGAGAAAAAAGCTGCCCATTCGCAGCTTAACTGGCCCTCTAACCGAGTCGTTTATACAGCAGTAGGCATGTAATATAAATAAAGATAACACAAGATAGCTAAAATTGCAGGAATGACATAAAAGGGGTACAATGACAAAGGACAAAGAAAAGGAGAAAAAAATTTTGAGTAGGTGAGCAGAAAAGACATTATGCAGCTACATAACACACATCGAGCCATACAAACATTGAATTTTGTGATAAGCGGGATCATATATATTTAAGTCATTCATTAGGTAGTATTTAACACTGAAGGTAGCATTTACCACAGCTGTTGTTTACCGCAACAGAGGTAAATCGTAGGCGTAACCCATTCTTTTGGATATCGTTTTGGACAATGCGCTCTTTTACGATGAAGTAGTCCGAGAGCCGGAAGATTAGATAGGTTTTTCTGTACCACAGATTTAGATTTCACTGCAAGACGGTATTCATATCGATGAAATATCTTTATTATGTAAGATTTACAGAAAAGATTCCTGGTTGCTGATTCATATGGTATCTTGTAGGTGTTCCGGACGTACCTTTTCTGCAGGAACTGAATACATTGTAAGGATAGGAAAAAGCTGTTCTTCAAACTAGATGACAATAATTAAGGTTCGATCAGGAAAGTGTGTTATAAAACATAATTTTGATATTTATCGACATGAGATATCCAATACTACAAATAATACCAGTAGTTTGGGCCACTTTCTTCGTTATGCAGAGGATGTGATCTTCCCAAGTCACATTAGACGGGAATATCATGGCAAGGCATTTATAACTGTCGATTATTTCGATCTTACGGGAATTAATTGCAATATCGTCGCTTACTCTCAGTACATTGTTTTTCTGCCTGAATATTACTGCCTTGGTTTTCTCATTTCTACGCATGGCATTTGATGACTAAGATCTTTCGAGCGTTTTGATAGTGCTATTATATGTTGAACGAGAATAGAGATATCGACTCTTACAAAAACTATTGTTTTGTCATCTGTGTATATCGCAAATTTTGCTTAAGGGTTAATATTCACAATGTCTTCAATATATAATGTAAAAAACAAGGGTCCTAATATGCTTCCCTGAGGTACACCACTGTACAAATCTTTCATGTCAATTTTTTGTCATTTATCTGCACTATTTTCTACCTCTGGTTATAACTAAGCGTGTATTGACACAGATCCTATCCCACAAATGCCATGAAGTTGCAGTTTTCTTATAAATAAATTATCGTTCACCGTGTAGAGGTCAGTTAGAAGCTCTTCGTCTTCTTATGCTACCTGGGGTCACCTGGTGGCAATATACTCCAGAGAAACCTTTGTGGGAAATTATATGGGCGAAGTTAACGTTTACATATACTGCAGCTCCTTTTTATAAACTGTTACAGGTTATTTGAGCGTTTGCAGCTCATATAAACATCAAGAACAATCTTTTCAGTGGTCTAAACATCGCATCCACTTCTGTTTTTTAAACAGTGCTGATATTGTCTCTGGTATCCAGTAATAATTTCACGCACACATAGTGAAATTTTACAGACTACAGGTTATGTTTAAGTGACCAAGGGTGAATCCACTTCACTCAAAATTGAAGATGCCAAGGGGTCTTCTTTTATGCCACGTCATGAGCCTCTCGTGTCAACTATTGGTATCATAATAATCGAAGGCTGAGAAGAAATCTCCTCCTCACCTGGAAGATATCTGAAACACCGGCAAAGCAAAGAAATCCATGCGACATGGTTCGGAACCAATCTTGGGCTAAAATATTTTCACACAGGCTGTATGTTTTCATACTTCTTCTGGCACTTATTACTGCAGTGTGGCCATACATCAAATGTCTTCCATAGCTAGGATTTTCATTAGGTTATAAAATTCTGTCGGCAGGTACAGCATGACCTCGTACCAAATATTTATCTTCTATCCTAAAATGGTTCTAGTTTTGAGACCTGGATCTGTCTTAAAAGCAACTTTGCTCCACCCCGTAGCAGTACTGACGAGAAGTTGGATAAATTAAGTGGGCCTTAAAGGGAAGCTGAAACGGTTTTTTGATAATTCGAGGTTATTCAAGAATTCGAATCTATCAAGCTTCTAGATGAACCATGCAAAGTATTTTTGCACCACCATTTAAAATGGCGACATAATCGTCGATTAAAACCGCGACGATGTTCAGGCTTCTCCTCACTACGCTGGAGGAGTGCGAGGAAACTCGGCAGTGACGTCATTATCGCCGAAACTTCAGATGTCCGCTGCTTACGCCTGCATGCTTCTGTGCGTCGTCAGATGGCGCCAAACAATGCATTGTGAGCTTCACCTTCGATGGCGTCGGTTTTCTTCCATGGAATAACCCTTTCTTCGCTGGAAACGTAGTGCCGTCATACGTGACGTCATTATCGGGGCTTCTGCCCGTCGCTGTGCACTCCAGAGAAACCTGAACACCGACGACGACTTTATTCGGTCATTACGCCACCATTTGAAATGCTAGAGAAAAACGATTTCGCTGGCTTTACCAGCACATTTCGCACATTCCGCAACCTTAAACTCATATAATTCTAAAACCGCTTCAGTTGCCCTTTAAGAAGCTATGCCAGCAAGTTCGGGCATACCACCACCAAGTTCGGGCATACCACCACCAAGTGCAAGTGCTGCGGGGGGGGGGGGGGGGGGTGACCAGCTGAAGTGCACCCATTCTGGACACCTCGGCACACATATACCATTCTCACTCTGCACTTGCCACAATTTCCAGCTCAAGATTTTTGTATTTGTGGCGCAATAGGCCCACTGGTATTTAAAGTCAAAACCTTCAGTGTGCATGCAACAGTGATGTCATAGATTAGGTCCCCACTGCTTTTGGTAAGAGCGAGACCTTACTGCACCGTGAAACACACTTTATGAACAGCAGAACTTAAGTGTTGAATGGTATGAATGAGATAAATGAAGGGTGTCGAACAACAAAAAGTCAGCATATTCTCACCACCGGACTTAACATCAGTAGTCAGCGGAGACATCAAACTGTCTCTCCCGCACAGAAAGTCACAGCTGCAGTGAACTACCCCCAAGACACATTCCTTTGCAACAGTGTACTATTACATTAATCGCCATAGTCAGTCCTGCGTCTTCACACACTTTGACACAATCTTGGTGTTGATGACAAAGGCATGGCGTGTACCCATGAGGACTGCCGCTGATCACCGTTGAACCACTTCCCTTCTATACGGTGTGCCACCACACTGATCAGCGCAGTTTGAAGCCGCGCATTCACACTCAAGTTCACAACATAGTACTTGGCGTGTATCAATGAGGAGGCTGCAGCAAAACACCGCTGAACCACTTTCCTTTTATATGAAACACAATGACTATCACGATGCTCAAAAGCACGTCTCCACACACTGAATTAATCATAGTAATATTGACCACATAACTTAGCACATTCCCACAGGGGATTGGACAAAGAGTCAGGAGAGAACTAAACAAAAGTTAGACTGCCACTCCTTGCAATTCCTCCTCTTGTCATGCATCGAATGGTCATCTTCTCTTTTGTTTTACTCTTAACCTTGGTCCAGCACAATGTCATAACAAACCTGGCATTAAACTAAATTTACTGCCCACCATAGATGTTTTCTTTCATCTGCTCGTTAAAGGCAGTAACCTATTTTTGTGGAACAACTGCAGCCAGCTTAGTAAAATGTTGTTTGCACAAAACTGAGTTCATGTTATCCACACGTGATGAACACCTTGTATGCTAGCACTCATGACAATGTTTGGCATGTGTACAATTCCTAGAACTAGAGTCTAAATGGTTTTTGTGATCATTTTTGTCCATTTCATACGGATTCGCGGAATTCAGTTTCTGAGGAGAGAGCTGTTGGCAAGGCGAGAAGATAGCGAGTTTAAAATAAAAATCAAGGAGCTCAAAGATGAAAAAAAAAACTTGAGCAAGAAGACGTGCGTCTCGCACTAGACAGAGAGCGCCTCGCCTTAGAGGAAATAAAAATAAAACTGCAAGAAGAAACGGTTGCTTATGAAGCCTTATGGAGGACACAAGAGAGAAAGCCATTCCTTCAGCAAGTGCAGAAAATGCTCACGGACCAAGAAAAAAGGCTTTCTTCTCTCATTGAGAACAAAACACTGCCATGAATGTTTTGTTATATTAAAGAAATCAGCACAGAAGACTGTTCAACATTGCTGTGGTGTCTAGTGAAACAGTGACGGGAAGAAACTTTAAAACAGATACTTGCTTCCAGCTTGAAGAGCAGTGCGTTTTCTGCCTTCTCATCGTTTCTGTAGCACATTTATTTTTAAAAGAAATGCATGTAATAATAGCAATGGAATGTACAACAGGACTGTGAAAGTAAAGACAGATAAAGTGCGCATGCATATGCAAGAACATACACATCCGCAGTATTACAGCTATTCAGAGGAGCAAGATATTGCTCCAGTACTGCAGGCTCTAGTCCAAAGTAAATGGACACTTGAGAGCCGTACAAGTAGGTGTGGCAATGGGCAAGTATTGCACTCAGTTTGTACATGCATTCCAACTTTTGTTTTAAAAGTTTTCCTTTTTTAAAAAAATCCAAGAAAGCGAAGTTGCTGGCCATTTTCCCAACACCAAACTCCACTGGCTGCCGCACAGAACTCATGGCCTTATTAAAGGCTAACTGTTTGGCTGTCGCACGGGTTTCGCCATAAGGCTTCGTCAAAAGAGGTCTCAAAGGGTACGCTGTTCACAAGTTTTTCGTATGTGCGGGTCTCCCTCAGGATCCCTAAAAAATAAAAGTGAAGTTAGTAAATACAGCGGTTTCACGTTCTCATAGCTTTGCACTGTCTCAAACAATAAAAGACAAAATAAAGTCTTTAGGCAAAAAAGTTCCAAAAGGAAAGAAAATGAAATATGCTCATTTCATAAGGAAATTATTGATATATGATAATTTTTTCGTTGTGTTCTATGGCACTTAAGGAACTAAGGCCAAACACAAGATTTAGGATCACGAAGACCATTTGTTCATCAAGAGGAGTGAATGAGAGTACCTTCATTACAATAACCTAAAGCACGTTTAAACATCAGAAAATTTTCAATACCTTTTTTTCTTTAGCACCTCTTCGACCTTGGACAACACTGGTAGGCAGGAATGCTAAAGGCATTGAATACATTTATCAGTGCCTTGAACTTACCAGCAATGCTTGCTTCCAGGATACGACCCGCTAGTTGGCAAATGATGACGTTAGGGCACATAATGGCTTGATACTTTAAAGCGTGAGTGCGCTTATGGCCGGAAAAGAAAAGCTTCTGGTCTCTGGACAGACGGCATATTGCTCTTGCCGTGCCATCAGTAAATGCCCAGCAGTTTTCTAGTGGTGCCCCTTTAGAACAGACGGCCTAAAAAGAAAAAAGAAAGGACAAAGGCCTGTTATAAATATTCGCAAGAAATTAACGTGAGAGCGCTACCTGTGTGTGAGAACGTTTCCAGAGCCGAAAGGTCCAGCCACGAATGGTGGTTCATGTCGTGCAGCAAGTGTTTGAAGCTGTCCTGAATATGTACGAGGACTTTGTTATGCTCGAAATGACTTACAACAAGCCTTAGTCGGGCGCGCCCAGGCGGCGGCCACCGCCACTGGGGTCCCAAACTAGGGACCAACCCCTAGTGCTTGTAAGGATCGGTCCCTTACGGGCTGATCCATACATACCTCCTGTTCCTTCCTAATAAATGTTTTCACCACCACCACCGGCTGCGGAACTGCTTCCGAGGAACAACGGCACCGCCGCGTAACGCATGAATGGCCGCCAAAGAGCTGCGCTCTAAAAGAGAAAAAAAAAACAAAAACAAATTATTGTGTACTCACAAAACCTATACAATGCAAACATATCGTCCCCTAAGGGATCACACAAGAGAGAACAAACAATGCTGTGCCATGTACAAGATTTAACAGTACGTAAACAGTGCGCGGGGGGGGAGGGGGGGGACTTGGGTTTTCCCTGCAACATTAGCACCAAGGAAAGGCATTCTGCTGGACCCCTCAAATAATTCCTAAAAGAGGGGGGGGGGGGGGACAGGGCAGGGAGGCACCCTGCACAAAACAGCGGAGGGGGAGGGGCCTCTCTGAGCCCGTCTGAAAACAAGGGCATAGTCTCACACGTACACTTCGCTCAAAGATAAATTTGCGGGAGGGGCCTAATAAGGCACGAGCGGTATCTGGAGCCTGCCCTCCCTTCCAACACAAATTGCGTGTACCAGCTTCGCAGGAACCGCGCCTCGTCATCTGTTTTGAGCCGGTCAGACAGGTACTGCCAGATGACGATACGCAGGCTCTGCAACGCTGGGTACATAGCACAGGCAGGATTGCGGCGCGCCTCGACGAGGCGCCTGCGACGCCGCGACCCAAAAATTGGCTGTGGTTTCGTTCTGATTAAACCTGCTAGAGGAGCGAGAGTCTAGCTCATTTCAGAGACGTAGAACTCCGCTCGTCGTCTTCGACCGTTGCGAATTCACTGTCGGAGGCTAGCGAGCTCGTCTAGCCACGTCGTAATTACGACGCTTATCGAGACGTTTGACACGCTCTTCCTCGGTCTCTTCGGCACGCTGTCTTCTTGTTTCGTTCCGACGCCGAAGTCTGGCTTCTTTCAGCCTAGCCGACACACCGGTCTCAATAACGGCTCGCCTCCCGCTAAGCCGAACCGTATATACAGGGTGTTCAAAGTTAGATTTTACTGATTTTTTTTAAACATGCGAGTTGCCGTACGCGATTTATGTCCGCCTGACCCCATTACCAAGAAACAAAAGCGGCATTAGCGTACAGCGTTTCGCATTTTTTCAAAAATCAGTAAAGTCTAACTTTGAACACGATGTATATAGCGTATTGTGCGTTTTTATCGTAAACGCTTTCAAAATTTTTCTTGCCTCAACCGCTGGCTCGTTTGCGGTGAAACTGCACACAGAGCTTGCGTATTATGGTAACTTCTTTATCGTGGCAAGTTTTACAACGGTACTTACTTAGTTGAGCTGTGCATGATTCAAAAACGCTATCGTCTGCGTCGAGGTCGGCGTACCGAAACCCAAAACACCGAGTTTTTGCTGAAGGGCGGCAGTAGTGCCATCTGTCTTCTGCAGTGGAAAGCGTCACATGGCGCCAAGGCGAGCGTTGCAAGTAGCGCGGGCCCTTTGAATACGCCGTTCCGGCCTTATCGTCTGCTTCAACTGAAGCGCTTCGAACATTTTCGGCCAACTGAGCGGAAAAAATGCCAGAAACAACTATTTTAACGAGGCTGTGCCTTTAAAAGAATATTGTTTGACGTATTTTTTTCGTCCAATGACTTTATCCAATTCAGCTTATATCGTCTGCTTTCGTGGCTCTCCTAAAGCGTCGGAGGACGACGTCGCGAAGTCCTGAGCTGTGTTTTTCTCGTTTAATTTCGTTGTGGAAGACAGATGGCGCTACTGCCGCCCTTCAGCAAAAACTCGGTGTTTTGTGTTTCGGTACGCCGATCTCGACGCAGACAATTACGTTTTTGCATCATGCACGGCTCAACTAAGGAAGTACCGTTGTAAAACTTGCTACGATACAAAAGTTACCAAAATACGCAAGCTCTGTGTGCAGTTTCACTGCAAACGAGCCAGCGGTTGAGGTAAGAAAAATTTTGAAAGTCTTTACGATAAAAACGCACAATACAGTAAATATTACGACACCCCATCTCCCTCTACAACGCATGCGCACAACTGGCGAGGCGAGTGGCGTCTGCTCCACGACGAGCGCAACGGCGGAGTGACGTCATGCCATATGGCGCGCCGTGCGGCGACGCCCGTCAGCTGCGCAGATTTCTAGGCAACGGCTCAAGGCCGTGGCGATCAGGGCGAAAGTGCGACCATGCTGATGAGGCAAAGCGGACGGCGTAGTGTAGCTCTCGCTACAAAAAGAACTGCACGAAACACTAAATGCCCAACGCAGACGCGCCGGCGCCTGGTACCAGAGTAAGCGCAGACGTAGAATAATCTATGTACAAGCCACCACATCGTTTTTGCGACAACACATTAAAAAAAATTTGCTGTGATTTAGCCCAGGTTAAACCTGGCGGATTGCGAAAGCAACATCTGCGCGTAGCCATATATTGTTTCATGAGCTACATTGCCCACAGTCTCGCCGTTTCGAGTGCTCTTCCACGACCATACTGTGCACGCGCGAGGAGCAAGTGAACGTCACTACGCACAGCTGGCGTGCCTCGCGGGGCGCGCTCGCCTTCCTTTCCTTAAAATGATCGGTGTGTAAAACGCCGACAATGCCATCGTCATTGAACACAATGAACGCCGATGGCCTATGACCTCAGCGCCGTGTTTCTAGCACAACCTTGTCAATGCCTGCAGCTCACATCTCTCTCTCATCACCCCACTGCCTATAAGCACGATTCAGGTGTCCACTGACCCAGGCAGCCATTATGCGCACTTCCTTTCCTTAAAATGATCGGAATTTAAAACGTGGTCAACGCCAAGCCAATGAACACAACGGACGCCGACGGCCTATGGCTTCAGCGCTGCGTTTGAGGGAGGGGGATAGAAAGGGGAGACCCCTGAATATCTTAACAGACTCACAAGAAGCGTGTCGAAACTACACAAAAGGAAGGGTAGGCAAAACGACACTCAGGATCCTCAGCGAGGGGACACCCTCGTGGAGGAGAGAGAAACATAACATAATTTGGATACCAGGCCACGCGGGGGTCTGGGGCAACGAAAGGGCGGACGAACTAGCTCGAGGGCTTACTATCCGAGCTGGGGGGTCACAAGCCCCGGAGGAGCTCTGGACTAGCCTAGGGGCTGGGTACTCTGAAACACTAAGTTTATACAGGGGGCTAAGATACAAATACCCCCCACCACACAAAGAGCTAAGCAAGGAAGAAGCCGCAAAATGGCGGAAGCTACAGACAGGCTCCTTCCCCAACTTATATATACTAAGCAAGATGTTCCCGACACAATACCGCGCCACATGCCCTTGGTGAGAAGCGAGGCCAACACTATACCACATAACATGGGAATGCGACAGAAACATATCGTTCCACAAACACGACACACCAAGTGCGGAGCAATGGGAGAGCCGGCTCACCAGCTGCGAGCTAGAGGCCCAAAGGGCACTCATAGCACACGCAAGCGAGGTGGCCAGACTCAGTGGAGCCCTGGACTAGGGGACCACCCAAGGCTAAGGAGGCAACCTCAAGACTTGAAGAGAAGACTTGAAAAAGACCTCCACCGCAGGCTAAATCTTAGAAATCAATAAAGTTTCTACTCACTCACTCTGGCACAACATTGTCAATGCCAACGCATGCAGCGCACACCCCTCGCTACCGCCACTTAGCTTAAAGCATGGTTGAGGTGTCCACTGTTCCAAGAGTGCAGTTGGGCGCCTTCCCTCTGGTTCAGGTGTCCACCGAAATGTGGACACCTCGCCCTCACCTCACGCTTCGTATATCCTGGCATAGCAGAGCTAAGCCACTGCCAATTTTATATACACCACAAACCACGAAGATGGCGGTGCGCAATCGCTACTGCGCATCAGAGAGGGTGAGACTGTCGGCGAGGCGATGGAGAGTGCGCGGCGGCGGCTGTGGTGGCGGCCCCGGCGGTATTGCCCCGGCGCGCCACCTGTGCGTCGTGTGACGTCACCCGCTCCTCGCGGATGCGCAGTTTGGACTTTCCAGAGCGCGAAATCGTTCGGCGACTAGCGTAGTGCTCCTTTCGCAACAAAATACATGCGACAGACTGCACTAAATCTAAAGTCTGGCACCAGAATTAGCGAGGACGTGGAATAATTCATGTAGAAGCCGCCACATGGATTTTGCGACGACACATTAATAAATACATAGACAGGCTCTCCGGAGCACCACAGTCCGAGCGCAGCAGGGTCTCCCAGTCCTCCCAGGTCTTGAGGTTCTCTAGGTCCCGCGGGGGAGGGTCCGCCGGGCAGAGGGAAAGGATGTGGAGGTAAGAAGAAAAGGGTTCTGGGCATAGGGCACATGCGGGAGTGGGGAAGGATGGATGATAGTGGGCAAGGTTAAGGGGTGAGGGGAGAGTGTGTGTCTGTAGTCTGTGCCAGAGTGTTGCGTGTTAGTTATCTAGGGAGCGGTGGGGCGGGGGGTAGAGCTGGCGTGAGGCTCTGTATGCCTTGGTCAGCTCACTGAATGTGTGCATGCGCTCCCTCGTGAATCCCCGATCCGAGGCCACCTGAGCCCGGTTTAAAGAACCTCGGGCTAAAAGGTTGGCAGCCTCGTTTCCGGGATTCCCGGAGTGCGCAGGTACCCATATCAGCTCCACATGGCGGGGCGGGGGTGCATCGGGCGAGTCCAGTATGCCAAAAGCAGGGACATGAACTCGGCCTCGAGCAAAATTTAAAATCGCAGTTTTAGAGTCACTTAATATATACCGGGCTTCCGTGCGAGTGATAGCAAGTGCAATGGCGGCTTCCTCTGCAGCCTCTGGGGACGTGTCTGGAGGGAGAGGTAGTGTGACATGGGTGGATGAAGAGTCCACCACAGCTGCTATCGCTTCATCACCCGTGCAGGCAGCGTCCACCCATACGGCGTCCGGCTCGGGGCCGTACGCTCGATGGAGTGCCTTCGCACGGGCTCTGTGGCGCTGCTCATGGGGGGACGGGGCATATTCCTCGGGAGCGGCCTAATGACAAGCTCCCGGTGAAGGGGTCGTGGGAAGGCGAGAAGGGTTGGGTCGTTGGCCGGTATTCTGATACCGAGGGAGTCCAGGATATACCGACCTGTGGAAGTTTGTGTGAGCCTGATGTATTGGACCTGTCGGTGGGCCTCCAGCAGTTCGCCGATCGTGTTGTGGGGACCCAGGCCTAGTAATCTTTCTCTTCGTGTGTTGAGGGGAAGATGAAGTGCTACTTTGAAAGCCTTGCGAATCAAACCATTAAAAGCGTTTATGTCATGTTTGGATAGTTCTAAGCATAGGGTAGTGTACAGCACACGGCTGAGGACAAAGGCATGAATGAGGGGATATAGGTCGCGCTCCTTCGTGCCTCTATGACGTCCCGAAACCCTGCGGATGAGGTGCGATATCGCGCCTACAACCTGCTTGAGTTTCTTGAGGGTGGTGGTGTTTTTGCCATCGTTCTGGATGTGCAGACCCAATGCACGGAGTGCCAACCTCAGGTACTGGGTCACCGTTCAGTTCAATGGCAATGGGGGAGCGGGGACAGCGGTGGTTCTTAGGACGGATGAGGAGCAGTTCGGACTTCTCTGGGGAGTAAGACAGTCCGATGGTCCGTGCGTAATTTTGGGTGAGGGTTGCTGCTTCCTGTAAGGTGCTCTCTATGTCGCCGTCACTGCCGTGAGTGGTCCACAGGGTGATATCGACGGCATAAAGAGTGTGCTTCAGGTGGGGAATAGTTGCCAATTTTCGGGCAAGGGGGATGAGGGTAATGTTAAAGAGAAAGGGGGAAAGGACGGACCCTTGAGGGGTGCCGATACTCTGAAGCGTGTAGGAGGGGGAAGACAGAGGGCCGAAGTATATCTCAGCCGTGCGGTCAGTGAGGAATGCTTGAATGTAGGCATCCGCGCGCGCACCCAAATTCAATGGGGATAGAGCAGTCATGATTGCCTGATGTTCAATGCGATCAAAAGCTTTGGAGAGATCCAAAGCTAAGACTGCCTTGGTGCGACCTGGAAGAAGCGGGTCGAAAATGTCGTGTGTTAGTTGCAGCATGGCGTCCTGTGCGGATAGATGGGGGCGAAATCCCACCATGGTATGCGGGTAAAGATTGTTGTCCGCCATGTGACTTGTGAGTCTCGCTAACACAACATGCTCGAGGAGCTTCCCGAGGCATGAGGTTAGCGAAATCGGGCGAAGGTTTTGAAGTGTAAGTGGTTTGTTGGGTTTAGGTATATATATTACCTTCGCGTGGCGCCAGGACTGCGGGAGGTTGCCCTCCCTCCAGCACTGGTTGAAGTATTTCGTAATGTGGGTGATCGATTGGTCATCCAGATTACGGAGCATCGAGTTTGTGATCTGGTCTGCACCAGGTGCGGAGTTGGCGCGGAGAATCATGAGGGCCGCTCTGACTTCCGTCTCCGTGATGTCGGTGTCGAGTGTGGGATTTGCTTGTCCTGTGTAGTGCGGTAGAAGTATGGGGTCGCCTGGAGATGTGTACATGGTTTGAAGTGTGTCTAGAAGGGTATCGGGATAGTCAATGTGTTCATGTGTGAGGTGTGTCACGTGGTGCTGTGTTGCTGATTTGGCGCGTGTGGGGTCAATGAGGTGTCGGAGGAGTTGCCATGCGCGTTTGCTGGACAGGTTTCCGGCGATGCCGTCACATATCTGTCCCCAGTTGGATCGGCAGAGCTCCTCGGAGGGCTGTTGGATTTGTGTCTGCAGCGCGGCCAGCCGCTTTTTACGCGTTCTGTTGAGTTTGTTGCCTTTCCAGCGTACCAGGATGCTGTGATAAGCCACCCAGAGGTGGGCTAGGCGTGTGTAAAGGATAGGTGTTTCGGTTGCAGTTTCAATGTGTCACGTGTTGTGGTGAACGTCAGGCTTGAGTGACTGCACCCATGCGTTGATGTCTGCGATGGGAGTGTCAGGGAGGGCGGTGCGTGCAGCGCGAAAGGCATCCCAGTTGATGAGTTTGTGTGTTGTATTTGCGTGACGGGGTGGTTTGTACGGGACAGTGATTTGTATAATGTAATGATCACTGCCCAGAGAATGTGAGTTCTGTTCCAGGTAACGCCGCGGATGCATCGGCTCAGCGTCAGGTCCGGACTGGTGTCCATGCTGACACTGTTGCCGATCCGCGTAGGCGTCTGAAACAGGTTGTGCACAGTGAGTTGGAGGTGCTGCAGGAGCAGCCAAAGCCTGCGACCTCGATGTGTAGTGGTTGTGTATCCCCAGTCAGTGTGCTGACTGTTGAAGTCCCCACCGATGAGTAGGGGATGTTTCCCTGCTAGATGGTGTAGCTTTCGCAGAAGTGATTCTAGCGGGGCCATTGGCAGGGACGGGGGGTGGTATATGTTTGCTATAAATATAGAAGGAAGTGAATGTGTGTGATGTATAAGTTCTGTGATCACGCAGGGCGTCTCAGACGTGATGTGATGTGTTTTGTAGGTGAGGCTGCGGTGTATGAGTGTGGACGCCCTGGGTGTGTTAGTGGTATCTGAGTGTGTAGATGTGTAGCTTGGGAGGGTTGCCCGGTGTGCAGTCTCCTGGAGAAGAAGTATGTGGGGCGTTGGTGTGATGGTGGGAAGGAGAAGTTGCAGAGTTGCGCGCTTGGCCCGGAAGCCGCGGCAGTTCCAAGTTAAAATTGGGACATGATTAGTGCTCCCCCCGCCATATTGGATAGAGGGGGGATTGAGGAGGGTAGTAAGACGGGTGTCAATTGGGATGTGTGGCTCAGGAAAGGTGGTTTGTGCGTGCGGAGGTAGCATAGGGGGAGTGGAGGGGGTTTGAAGTTGGATGAAGCGATGGGTAAGGTTATGTTCCAAGAGCTCCATCATCTTGGTAAGCATAGCGTCCATGCGCTGCTCTAGTTTTTCGGTGAGGGTGGCGGCAAGGTGATTGAATCTGGCCTCGAGGCGGGCGTATAGCTCTTTAACTTTGTAGTCAAATTTGGCCTCGAGTGCTGCTAATTTAGCGTCTATTTCTGGGGGCACGGGAGGGGTGTGGCGTCTGAGGTGCGCTGCTTCTGTGCAGGAGGGGCGCTCGAAGTGTCTGTAGATGATGAGGTCGGGTTAATGACAGGGGGTGCGGGGTGAGGGGGCATGGAGGCGGCAGGGGCGATTGGAAGGGAGGATAGACGGCTTACCGCGTCACGCAAGGCCTTGAGTTCCTGGTCTCTCGGATCTGCCTGGGAGGACTGGGGTGGTGGGTGTTGACGGGTGGTTTTGCCAGAAACGCGGTCTGCCCAGGTGAGACGCGAGGAGTTGTTGCTAATGCCGCAGTAAATGCCCCGCTTTTGTGTGCGCCTGACCACGGCGCCTGCGTTTCGATGGAGGCGAAAAGCAAACGCCCCGATTGCTGTGCGATGTCAGTGCACGTTAAAAATACTCAGGTGGTCGAAATTATACCGGAACCCTCTCACTACGGTCCCTCTTTCTTTCTTCTTTCATTCCCACCTTCCTCCCTTCCTTTACGGCGCGGTTCAGCTCTTCACCGAGATACGTGAAAGAGATACTGCGCCATTTCCTTAACTAAAAAAGAAATTTATCAATTTATCTGATGGAGGCGAAACGCAAGAGGCGCCCGTGGGCTGTGCGATGTCAGTGCACGTTAAAGATCCCCAGGTGATCGAAATAATTCCGGAGACCTCCACTACGGCACCTCTTTCTCTCTTTCTTCTTTCACTCTCACCTTCCTCCCTTCCCTTACGGCGCGGTTCAGGTGTCCGCCGAGATCTGCGCGACAGATACTGCTCCATTTCCTTTCCTCAAAAAACCAATTTAACAATTTTGCCAATTTATCTGTGTGAACACCTCAACAGCAGCGGGAGGGAAGGGAGAAAGATGGAATTGAACGAGATAAAGAGGATCTGTAGTGCAAGGCTTCGAAATGTGGTTGAGATGCGCATCCGGGGGCTGAATCACGAGTCGCTTCGATACTGGTCCCAATTTTGACAGCGTGAGGTAAAAATGACGACACCGCGAGACGGTGACCGCACACCCTTGCCCGAGCAACTTACCTCCTGGCAACGATGGAGCAACCAGCGTGCAAAAACCTAAGAGAAGCTGCCAGCGGGCAAAACCCTAAGAGAAGCACCGGTCTCATACCGAGAAATCACGGAAGGCTACAGACTAAATAGAAGAAAACTACCTCCCCCCCCCCCCCCCCGACAAATCGGTGTCACTAAAGGAAGCAATGGCCTGGAGGAAGATACAAAGAGAGAGAGAAAACTTTATTTACACAGGAATTCGGGGCACGCCCCAGGGCCCCCCACGACCCCACTGCACTCAAGTGTTTATGTTCCTAAGGTCCACAACACTGGCAGCACGGCCGGTGGCGATGGTCTGCACGGCCGGGTCCTCCGAGCGCAGCACGGTCTCCCAGACCTCCCAGGTCTTGAGGTTCTCTAGGTCCCGCGGGGGAGGGTCCGCCGGGCAGAGGGAAATGATGTGGAGGGAAGAGGCGAAGGGTTACAAACGAACACCTACTTTCCGCCAGAAATCTTAGGTATATACAATCAGCACAAGGTAGAGGGCAGGGTATTCAAATGCTGTGGAGCTGAAGCTACATTGGCACATATAACTGTAGAATGTGCCAGCTCCGCAGGGGCTGCAGAGTTCATTAATGAAACAGGCTGGGACGATTTGCTGAGAAGCGAGGATCCCGCTACGCAGAAAAAACTCATCAGCCTGGCGGCCGAGGCTATGACCAACCAACCGCACCGTCACCAGACCGGTGGCCTAGCCCCAGGCCCTCGGCTTGGGCTGAGGCCCACGAAGGAGCAAGCTATCACCCTTTGGCTAAATGAAGTTGACTGACTGACTGACTGACTGACTGACTGACTGACCGACCGACCGACCGACCGACCGACCGACCGACCGACCGACCGACCGACCGACCGACCGACCGACCGACCGACCGACCGACCGACCGACGGACCGACCGACCGACCGACCGACCGACCGACCGACCGACCGACCGGCCGACCGACCGACCGGCCGACCAACCGACCGACCGACCGTGGAATCAACCAATTAGCAGTAATGTTGCGGTGGCTAGTAGCAGGTCTCCGCCCCGGAAGCATTTATTTGCACGATAAGGGACCGTAGGCTAGCGTTTTGCTGTAAACAGGCCAGGAATAAAATGAACAATGTTTAATTTGCTAACAAATTATCTTTCAAACTCATTAACATGAAACAAAACAAGAAGCGTCCTCAGTTTTGCAATTAAGTATGCTCTTCAGTCACTTTTGCTGCCGCGAAGGTACGTTGACTGTGGAAAAGCTTCGGCTAGGCAGCGCGAGCTGCCGCCTGATTCAAAGGATCTAGTCTTATCCATCCACCCACATATTCAAGCATCGTGAACATGGCAGCCAGAAAAAACTGATGCCTCGGCTATCCTGCTTTTTTACACTTTGTCTAGATCGAAGGTACTTGCGGACGTCTTTTCTATTAGCTCAAAAAAAGATAGCTGGGGTTAATGGGAACTCTTTGACACCACTAATGCATTCGATATTGACTATAAAAACAAAGTATCGAAGGCGCAAAAAATTAGAGACAAATTTCGAAGTGGCTTTGCTGAAATGCATGAAACCTGCTTTGCATTTATTTAATATGCGTTTGCGATTGCAATGTGAGTTTACTCACTTTGAAGCGACTATTTAGCAATTCCATACTTTTGCTACATGTGGTTTCTGTTTTGCTGTTCGTGTGGGAAGAGAACCTTTTAGGTGCATGGTACCTCTCAAATAAGTGAGCACAAGCAAATCACAATGCCAGTTTATATGCGTGTGATTAATGCATATAAGCCGAGTAAGTTTGCGAAAATATTTCAGGAAAGCTCTGGAGACTGCAGTATTGTACGAGGTCTACAAATATGGCCGACAGTAAAATGCATAGCACAGCGATAAAAGGCAGTTAGCAAGAAATTGCAGAAACCTGGGATGTTGAGCAGAGAGCGCAAGACCGCGGGAGCCAGGTGTAAGAGGAAGCTGTGGGCAATTCTCAAATAAACATGAATAATTCGTTAATAATAATAAATATGCTCCACCCATCAGTTTTCTTCTTGCAGATAACACCAGGCTGGACGCAAAATGTAACTTCCAGTATAAACAATATGTCTGAAACCGCTTGTTTATGCACTCTCTGTACTATCCAGCTATTCATCGTCCTGAAATATTATATGCCCATGCACTTGAAAATGTTTATCAGGCAGCCCTTTCGCCATAAAAGAAAACTGCTTGTATCTGGCAAAAGTTAACCTTATACACGGAAATCATTTAGCGATTGCCTCAAAGTTTTCAACTGCACCTCGTTCAAACCTGGTGCGCGACGCTCTAAATGACAGGAGTACATTGTTGAGAACAGTCCAGAGCATTGTCAATTCTACGTGTGCAGTAGTGATCATTCACATAATTATTACATTGCTTGAACACAAGCATTGGCAACACATGACATAGCGCACAGGTGCAAACGATTAGGATGTGTGCATGTGCGGCGCTTGTGTGCTGGCGCTGGGCAACTGGTGCTGGTGTGGGGAGCGGCGAAGTCAACGCAGTGCTAAAAAAGTGAATGTGACAAAGCTTTCCAGTGTTATGCTTTTGGAAATAAGCACAGACCTTATAAGTGGCATAAAGCTGTTTGGAGCTCACACAAAGAGGAGAACCTCCTCTTTTTGTGAGCTCAAAACAGCTTTATGTCCGTATACTTACGTCCGTTTATGTCCGTTTATGCTTTCTGTCCATTTAAAAATTGCAACTTGGAATAACATTTTTTTTTATTTCAAAAGGAAATCAATTTACAAGGGTACAGTACGCACAATGCTACTGGACCCATAGCCAGAGGCTAGTTGCGGGTCCATTACATTAGTGTATACTGTAGATGCGGCACGCGAAGATGGCACATTGCGTTCATAAAATAAGTCACATTCTCAGCAGCTCAGGGTTAAACAAAAGTAAGCGTACACAATCTACACATCCTCCCAAAAACACAAACAATACATCACAACTTCACATATTCATCAGGAACGTTTTGAAAGTTGCAAAAAGTTTGTTTTCAGTTTAATATCATTAGGTATGCTATTCCAAATCAAAACTCCACTGAACACTATTAGTCTTTGCCCGTAACTATTGCGACACACTGGAAAGTTGAAATTTTGCCGCTAGTCGCTCTACTTTCCCTTTTATGCCTTATAAATATGCTATGGGGAAGCGGATCATTGATTTGTAAGATTTGGTGGATTGACTGCGCTACCTTTAAAGTGTATATTGAGTGAAAAGGCAGAATACGGATTGACTTAAAGAGTGGGTTGCTAGAGTCAGATCATTATGAAGAAGTAATAATTTTTACCGCTGTCTTCTGTATTCGGATTACGGGTTCGAGATATGTAGGATACGTGTTACCCCATGGCTCTATGCAATATATTAGTTGGCTCTGTATAAAGGCAAAGTAGAGTGCGCGAAGAATTGAAAAATCGAAACATTCTCGCGCTTGCAATAAAACATACATCTACGAGGTCTGTTAGAAAAGTATCCGACCTTTGGCCCAAGAAAAAACTGGCATAACTGGAGCGTTAGAAACCTAATAACCTTCAAAGTAGTCTCCTTGGGGCTCCATATACATCTCCCAGCGGTGCTGCCATTGTTGGAAGTATTCCGAAAAGGCCCTTTTCAGAATGCAATTTAGCTCTCCTGTCCTTGCAGCCATAATGTCCTTTCTTCTCTGAAATCGCGCTCCTTTCAATGGCCTCTTGATTTCAGGAAACAGCCAGAAGTCGTAGGGGGACATATCAGGAGAGTAAGGAGCCTGTTGAACTACAGGAGTCTGGTTTTTCGCCAGAAACGTCTGAATCAGATGCGAGGAATGTGCAGGAGCAATGCCGCGAGGGATGCGCCAATTTCTTGTTGACCTCAATTCCAGTCTCTTGCACCGCACAGCACCACGTAGGCGATGGAGGACATCCCTGTAGTACTCTTTAGTCATTCTTTGATCCTGTGGGGTGCCTACTCGTGGTGTGCCACACAGAGGGAGTCAAAAAAGCAGTCAGCATCCCTTTGACATTGCTGCGCACTTGGCGGGCCTTCTTTGGTCTTGGTGACGTGGAATGCGTCCTCTGTGACGACTTGGAGTTGGTTTCCGGGTCGTACCCGTACACCCAAGACTCGTCACTAGTGATTACGGCGTCGGTGAAGTCAGGGTAACTGTTTGTGGAATCCAGCATCTCCTGTGAGACTTCAACACGAAGCTGCTTTTTCTCCACCGTCAGCAGCTTCGGCACGAATTTTTCCGCAACTCTCTCCATGGCCAAATCTTCGGTGATAATGGAATGTGCAGAAAAATTGCTGATGTACACCTCTTCCGCAATTTCTCGGATAGTCACACAACAGTCCCGCAGCACCACAGCATTCACTTCGGCAATTACCTGGTAATTTAGGCATGTTGATGGCCGACCGGAGCGTGGCTCTCTCTCCACAGATGTGCGGCCGTCTTTAAACCAGTTGCACCACTGCTTAATCTGTGTGCTGCTCATAGCATCATCACCGAAAGGCGTCTGAACATTTCCAATGGTTTCCACTTGGCTTACGCCAAGTTTCTGGCAAAATTTGAGGTAGTAGCGCTGCTCCTCTCGCTCCGCCATTTTCCTTGCAACAAAAAACCGACGAGAGCACTGCGCACTCGCTCACTCAAACGCTGCTTCCCAGCGACTGACGCTATCAGCAGGCGGAAAAAAAATCGTGAATGATCACGAGGGTTCAAGATCGGCTGCTGTAAGAGCGCTTGTTTCATATCCATCAGGTGTTCGCAAAAAAAAATAAAGTCGGATACTTTTCTAACAGACCTCGTATAAGCTAATTTTATGCAAACCTTTTTTACTTGATTTTTCCAGTGCATGTGAGAGTCAAAGTATACACCAAGATACCTGAAATTGTTTCCTCTTTGTAGTGGCACGCTATTTAAATACAACACAACATCCTTGTAGCTTAACTTTTACCCCTTGAACTAAATACAATGTATTTACTTTTCTAATTGTTGACGGAAAAATTATTTACACTCTGTAGCCTAATGGGGCAGTTCCTAAATCAACACTTATACGCCAGGGCAGACGTTAGTATAAACGTAACATTCTCTACACATTTCAAAGCAAGAACACAAAACTCTGACATTCCGCTTGCGCAAGAAATGAACATGCAAGAGGCATACTTCTTAATTATGCTGTAGTTATGCTAGGTCGTGAGATTAGCCATAAAGCATGATCAACGAGTTAGAGAAGCAGAGCAGATGGGTTGGTCAGAATTAACATGCATAACACCAAAGTAATGTTCAACAGTCTCGCAAGGGAACAGAAGTTGACTATTGATAGTGAGGTACTGGAAGTGGCAGGTAGTGGCCGCTGGTCCGGGTCACGAGGGGGAAATAACTTGAAAAACAAGAATGGGGTGGAGCGCTTATGGCAGGTTCTCATGAATGGCAGTTTACCAATATCCCTCAAGAAAAAAGTATACAACAGCTGTATCCTACCGGTACTCACCTACGGGGCAGAAACGTGGAGGCTAACGAAAAGGCTTCAGTTTAAGTTAAGGACAACGCAGCAAGCTATGCAAAGGAAAATGATGGGTGTAACTCAAAAAAACAGAAGCGGTCATAGTGGTGGAGGAAACAAACACGGGTTGATGGCATTCTAGTCAAAATCAATAGGAAGAAATAGCTTGAGCAGGGTGGTGGTGGTGGTGAAAACTTTATTTACAACTGGGGAGTTTGGGACACACAGGTCCGTGGGCCCTCGCACGGCCCCACTGCACTCAAACGTTCATGTCCCGGAGGCTCATGACGCTGGCAGCCCAGCCGGTGGCGATGGCTTGCTTGGCCGGGTCCTCAGAACGCAGTAGGGTCTCCCAAGCCTCCCAAGTGGTAAGGTGCTCCAGGCCCCGCGGGGGAGGATCCGCCGGGCAGAAGAAAAGGATATGGTCTAGAGTGGCTTTGGGGTGGTGGCAGAGGGTACAGGAGGGGTTCGTGTGGACTTGATGATAGAGCGAGCCTATATAAGGGGAGGGTAAGGTGCGTGTTTGAAGCCGCCTCCAAAGTGTCTGATGATAATGGTCGAGGGAGGGATGGGGTGGAGGGTAGAGCCGACGCTCGGCTTTGCAGGCCTGCGTCATTTCACTGAATGAGTGCAAGCGCTCCCGCGAGAACTCCAGGTAGGAGGCCGCCGGTGCCCGGTTGAGAGAACCTCGGGCTAAAGCGTTGGCGGCCTCTTTTCCGGGATTCCCGGAGTGGGCAGGCACCCATATCAACTCCATGTGGCGGGGTGGGTGTGCGGCGAGGGACTTCGGTATGCGAAATGCAGGGACGTGAACTCTCCCGCGAGCAAAATTTAGTATGGCAGTTTTAGAGTCGGATAGAATATATCGGGCCTCCGTGCGTGTGATGGCCAGAGCAATGGCGGCCTCTTCGGCCTCCTCCGAAGTGGCAGTAGGGGTTATGTGAAGGGTGGCAATCGGTTGGAGGGAGGGGTTCGTGATGGCTACAACCGCGTCCTCGCCCGTGCATGCGGCATCCACCCAAACGGCATACGGTTCCATGCCATAGTATTTGTGGAGTGCCCGTGCGCTAGCTCTGCGGAGGGGTTCGTGGTAGGTGGGATACATGTTTTTGGGGAGAGGTTTAATAAATAATTCGCGGTGAATCTGGCTGGGAACGTGGAGATATGTGGGATCAGTGGCCAGTACGTGGATACCGAGGGTGTGTATGATGTGTCTGCCGGTGGTGGTTTTCGCGAGACGTATGTATCGTGCCTGTCGGTGGGCCTCGATAAGCTCCCCTACCGCACTGTGCAGGCCTAGTTGGAGGAGTTTTTCGGTTGAGGTATTTGGGGGTAGGTGTAGTGCTGTCTTGAATGCTGTTCGGATCATGGCATCCAGGCTGGAGATTTCCCCGGCCTGGAGTTTCAGGTAGGGAAGCGTGAAGAGAAAGCGGCTGAGGACGAAGGCATGCATGAGACGACACAGGTCATGCTCCTTCATGTCCCGGTGGTGTGCAGAAACGCGGCGGATTAGGTGGGATATCGACACCGTCGTCTGCTTGAGTTTCCGTATGGCGAGTGTGTTTTTCCCGTTGTTCTGGATGTGGAGGCCAAGTACCCGGAGAGTGTTTACCTCCGGGATGTGCCGGTTTTCCAGTGTCACCATGATGGGGGCTGTGGGGCAGTTTCGGGTTGTGGGGCGGATGATAAAAAGCTCCGACTTCTCCGGAGAGCAGGAGAGTCCGATACTCCGCGCATGTGTTTGAGTGTGGTTAGCTGCCGATTGTAGAGTATTTTCTATGTCTCCATCACTGCTATGGGTGGTCCATAGCGTGATGTCATCGGCATAAAGTGTATGACGAAGGTTAGGGATGGTTTGTAGATTGCGGGCAAGTGGAATGAGAGTGACATTGAAGAGAAAAGGGGAGAGGACGGATCCCTGGGGGGTGCCAACCCCACTAAGGGTGTATGGGGGGATATGTAGGGACCGAAGTGAATTTCGGCCGTGCGGTTAGTAAGAAATGCTTGAATATAGGTGTACATACGTTCACCTATGTTCAAGGGGGAGAGGGCTGCCATGATCGCTTGATGGTCTCGGCGATCAAAGGCCTTGGAGAAATCCAAGGCTAGGACAGCTTTTGTGTGACCCGGAATGAGGGGATCGAAAATGTCTTGTGTGAGTTGGAGCATGGCGTCCTGTGCCGACCGATGGGGACGGAAGCCCACCATGCTGTGCGGGTAGAGGTCTTGCTCCGCCATGTGGTGGGTGAGTCGGACGAGTGCGACGTGTTCGAAAAGCTTGCCTAGGCATGAGGTTAGTGAAATGGGACGGAGATTTGAGGGTGTAAGAGGTCTGTGGGGCTTTGGTATGAATATGGTTTTGGCGTGACGCCAGGATTGGAGAAGACTGCCCTCCTGCCAGCATTTGTTGAAGTATTTCGTGAGCTGGGTGATCCATTGATCGTCCAAATTGCGGAGCATGGCATTAGAGATCCGGTCAACTCCTGGGGTGGAGTTAGAACGGAGGGTCAGGAGGGCCGCTCTGACTTCTGCTTCCGTGATCTCTGCGTCGAGGTTGGCATTCGGGGCGCCTGTATACGGGGGCAGGGGGTTTGAGGTACCGGGAGTTGTATGTGTGTTTCTAAGTATATTGATGAGTGCGTCAGGAGAAAGGTCGGTCTTGTGTATAAGGCGTGTGACGTGGTGTTTTGTGGCTGTTTTTGATTGCGTGGGGTCAACTAAGTGACGGAGAAGTTGCCAGCTACGTTTGGAGGACAGATTGCCAGCCAAACTATCGCAAATCTGACCCCAGTTTGATCAGCAGAGCTCCTCAGCGTGCTCAGTAATTTGTTTGCAGCGCGGCCAGCCGCTTTTTAAGAGTCCGATTGAGCTTTCGCCCTTTCCAGCGCTCTAGGATGCTATGGTGGGCCTCCCAAAGGTGGGCCAGGCGAGTGTCGAGGGTGGGCGTGTCTGATGTTGTGACAAGGGTTCGCGTGTGCGTGGAGACATCGTTCATGAGCGACGTCACACACTGGTCAATATCTATAATGGGAGCGTCAGGGAGGGCCGCCCGTGCGGAGCGGACAGCATCCCAGGTGGTGATTTTGCGCGTTAGGTGACGGGCCTGTCTTTGCTTGTACAGTACTGTAACGGAGAGGATGTAATCATCGCTTCCTAATGTATGACGCGTTGTGGTCCACGTAATACCAGCAAGGTTGCGGCTCAGTGTCAAATCCGGGCTGGTGTCCGCGCTGACACTGTTACCAATCCTCGTGGGAGTGTTAAAGCTGTTGTGTATTGTGAGGCGGAGCTCTTGCACCAAGGACCAGAGACGCCGGCCTCGTCCAGTGGTGGTGCGGTAGCCCCAGTCAGTTTGCTGTTGAAGTCCCCTCCGATAATCAATGGATGCTTGCCTGCAAGACGATGGAGATCTCGCAATAGCGTTTCCAACGAAGCCATCGGGTGAGATGGTGGGTGGTATATATTAGCAATAAAAATCGATCGTATTGAGTGTGCATTTTGTATGATTTCTGTGATTACGCAGGGCATCTCTGAGGTGATGTGATGGGTTTGGTTTGTAATGGAGCGATGTATAAGTGTGGACGCCCTGGGTGTATTCGTGGCGTCTGAGTGAACAGATGTGCAGCTAGAAAGTGTGGCAGGGCTATGTGTGTCCTGAAGTAGAAGGATGTGGGGCGTGGGAAGCGTGGGGAGGAGGAGTTGTAGGGGTGCGCGCTTGCCCCGGAAGCGGCGGCAGTTGCACTGCAGAATTGATAAGGAATTAGGGGGTAGCCCCGCCATACTGGAGCTTTGGTGGGGTGAGGGTAGGTGGATTGGTTGGGGAATTCTGTGGGGTAGGTAAGCGGGATTGATGTGGCAGACTGAGGTGTAGCGAGGGAAGGGCCTGCTCTATTGTTTGGAGGCGGGCGTCATACTGTGCAAGGCTTATCGCTAGGGTGTGCACCATGCGCTTAAATGTCGCTTGAATTTGTTGCTCGAAGCGTTGGGACAGGTGGTCGATGAGGTGATTGAATTTTGCCTCTAGACGCGCATCCATCTCAGCGAGTTTAGCGTCCAGGCGGGCCTCGAGCGATGTAAGGTCGGTCTGAGTAGCGGGGGGGGGCTCTGTTGTTCGTTTTTTCTTGGGTGGCGGTGAGGGTGGGGATTGGGAGACGGACTCCTCCATGTTTTCTGTTGATTTTGTGGTAGTGGAGTGTGTTGTGTGGGAGGTACGGTTGGCGGAAGCTGTGGGAGGATGGAGGTGGGGGTCTTGATAAGAGAGGTAAGACGACTCACCTCGTCTCGCAGGGCCTGGAGCTCCCGGTCACGGATATCGACCTGTGTGGGCGGGGGGGGTCGGGGGCTTGCTGGCATTGTTGGTTCTTCCTGCGACTCTGTCCGTCCAGGAGAGCTGCCTAGACTGCTGGTCTTGGCGGCGTAGAGACGATGATCGAGAGTTGCTGGAGCGACGGACGCTGGTGCCGGGCCGCGTCTCGGTCCGGTGTGCGGGAGGTGTGCTGTTGCGGTGAGGCGGGCGGTGAACGGCGTCCCCTGCTTTTACATCCTCTGGTACCCGTCATGTGGGCGCCTCCACATAGTATGCAGGCTGGGTGCATGTCGGGGTGTCCTCTCGCGGGTGGGGGACGCCACATCTTGGGCGGTTGTGCGTGCGCTGAAGCGTGCACACATCCGCGCGGTGTCCTGGTGGACGACAGTGGGTGCAGGCGTCCAGGTGTCCTCTGTACGGGGTGCAGGTGTGGAGACCGCCTTCATAGGAGATGGTTCGGAGCACCGGACCCCCCCCCCCCCCCCACCCGGAAGGTGATAAGTATCGAACGGGTCTGTCCCATGCGACGGGCATCAATAATGGGGGCCCTAGGGTTGCCTGCGCTGAGGTCTTCTAGAACCTGTATGGGGGTTTCCTCCCAGTAGGCGTTAGTGATTAAACCTCGTACTGCACCATCCGGGGGGGCGGGGGGCGATGTAGGCGCTGACGGCATAGGCTTTGTTTCTAATGAAGAGTTCCTTGATGGCGACCAGGCGAAGCGCGTCGGCTTGGTGAGGGCTGCTCATGGTGCAGGTGTTGTTGATGGGGTGAATGCGCAACTGGGTGGCGCCTGGGTCTTGGAGGTCCTTGGCCGCAGCTATCAAGGCGAGGCGAAGCTGGCGCGGTGGAAGGTCGGTTAAAGAAAGGCCTCCGTTCGAGCGGGAGACAATCTTGTAATCGCCCGCAGGTAATGGTGGCTGGCGTTGCGACCTTTGGGCCGCGAGACGCGCCGCTCGCAGCTGGGATGCTTGGTGTATGGTATCTGCAGGTCGCGAGCCGGCGCTGTCGTTCGCCTGATCCTGGATCTTCGGCGCATCTTTTTTATGGGCGGGTACGTTCAGGATATGAGTCCAGTCCCTGGGATCATAGTCCTTAGGGTTGATGGTCTCCCCGAGCACCTGGACCTCCATGCTCTCGTTGTGGGTGATGTGGTTGGTGAACGCACGGTGGCGCGAGGCCTAGTGCGGCAGCTGGTCGGTTAGGGGCGGTTTGCGGCCCGTGGGCCCACGTAGGATGAACCGTCGGCCACCAAATTAGAACTGATGGTAGCGCTCACCTTTAAGAACGGTGCGGTGAAGAGGTGGGCACTGCGTGGATCGTAATTCCAAGAAATCACCGTGTTTGCTCAGAGCCGATGCGTAGCGCGTTCGCACTCGCCGGCCCCCTAGCGGGCAATCTTGAGCAGGGCATGTAATGCGAAGGGAAGATAACTGCTGGTAGTTAAGGGCAGCGGAGTAAACTTCAAGAGAGGGTAAGCGTTGCAGGGTGCTGCAGAAATCTAGGCGGGAGGGTGAGATTAAGAAGTCTGTTGGGATACGGTGGCCGCAGCCGGCAGAGAACAGGGCTAATTGAGAGGCATGGGAGTGGCCTTTGGCCTGGAGTGGGCGTAATCAAACTGATGATGACGATAAAATGATGGTGATACACGCATGGTTTTCGCGTAGTTCTGCCCGCTTTCTAACTCGGCCACGACATGTCCAGTGCTCACTTTTTCAGCGGCAGACAAACTGAAGTTGGAAAGTTTGTCGCTGGTGACCCTTTTGAAGCGAGAGCTTCACTACGGGGCCTCGTGCTTCGATCGCCGGGTGCCTAGTTGTGCTCTCAGCTTGGTTAGAGGTCAAGCCATGGAAAAGAAATGATTCAATATTCATGAGTGGGAGTCGAACCCGCGGCTGCGCCGACAGATCTCGTTTAAGGGCCGCTAAGCGAGACCACTATAGGCTATCGCCGCAGCTAACACGGCGCACCACACTGCACCACACTGTCGCGCTGTGGTTTAGAGAGCGTCGTCTTCATCAACTTCCATCTGCTTCGTCCCGCAGCACTGCCTGCTCACCGTCGTCTTCTACGCAACACTAATCCGTGCTTTCGCTCCGATTCGAATGCAATAAATATTCTCTGTAGTTTTTTAATTTGTTTTATTACCCTGAACACTTTAGCAGGTGAGCCCTTCAATGTGATGCCACTGATGCTTGGTGCACTCTGCCCCAGATTTCTTTCAGTTGCCCTCACAGCGTCTATAGTGGCTTCAAGTTCCGCTGCATTGGTGCAATACATTGAAGCAGCTTTTGTCGGCTCTAAGCAGTTGTGAAGTTCAAGTTCCTGTCTTAGTGAGGCTTGCATTACCGTAGTTCGCGATATGTGATATGTCTGTGCTGTCCTTATCATTTGTGTTCAAACTGTCATTTGTGTCTTGTGGGGATTCTCTTTGCAGCTAAAGAATCAAATAAGGACTGTCCCGATAATGTTGAGCGAGCTGCTCAAATGGCCATGTTTTAATATTGTGAGACACCGCACAGAAATTCCTGCAAAGTTCATTGTGAGTTTCAAAATGGAGGCATGAACATCTACGTGTGATAGCTTTCAAAACTTTCAGTTGTGCACATCATGTTCATGGTGTGTTTTTACAGCTCGTTCGGTCAAAGAGCAGTCGTTGTAGCAGTAGTCGGCACCGTGTGTCAGAAATAGTGAGGGTCTGCGTAAAAAAAATCATATCATGGTAATTTGTTGTCTTGGGGATTCATTATTGATTGGTGTGTGATAGGTGATGAAGAGTTAATGAAATCATTATAATTATTTGATTATCGCCTAATTAAATAAATGAAAAAATTAAACAGTTGGAAAAAGCAAGTCCAGAGGTGTTAAAATGCTCAGAATGAGAATACATTGTTTGATGGTGCTAATTAAGAAAATTTAGAGTGTGTAACTGATCAATTATGAATTGAAACAATTGAAAAACATTTAAAAAGTGCTCAAAAGTTATCAAACTGCTCATAATTGAAAGCCTAGCCTACTGCGCTGTCGCGTCATACCCTTAAAGTGGACCTTAAGTGTCCTCCAGTTTTTTACGCCAAGTGGCCTGTTATCAAGATAAAGGGGAGAGCACTGTAGTAGTCTGCATTTCGTATGCTCTGTTCAAGCTTTTTGCCAATAGTTTGTCTTTTAAGGCAAGAATTGCTTAACTATAACCGAAGGTAACTCGTTCAGGCTTTTGTTTTCCCAGCAGCTTTTGAGATCATGCAGCTTTAAGACCTTATTCTGTACTTCTGTGCCATTACTTTTTGTGATAACCAGACCAAGTTGCAGCCGGTGAACCATCGCCCACTTCTTGGCTAGAGGGAGCTACTGGGCTGACATGTAGAATTCGAATTTGGATTATCCCAGAATTCCAATTTCGTCAGCGTGGTGGGAGCTTGTTCCTTCTCTTCAATTGTTTCTGTGTGTGTAGTTTGGGTAGCAAAAGTGGGCATTTTCAAGGTTTACAACTACATTTTCTTTTCATCACAACCATCTATACTATGCCTGTTCCCTGCGAAAGTCACAATGCATCACTTTGGAATCAGCAAACACTGCAGTTACTGCTGCCATTTCTGCCTGACAGCAGTCTATCATCCAGTACTCTGGAGTGAAGCTTGGGCACCTCTTGCGGCAGCAGTGGCACAGCCTCTGCTATTCAAGATGTCTCGAATTGCGCAATGAAGATTTTCTTTCCTTCAAATTTAAACAGCGCTAACTTTTCAGACGAATACACTGATAGACATGACAGGACGGGCGCTATCTGTGTATTCGTCTGAAAAGTTGGCGCTGTTTAAATTTGAAGGAAAGAAAAAAAGGCTGAGGCTTAACTTGGTTAAGCCTGGAGAATGCGAAGCATCATCGTGTCGCGTAATTTGGAGGCGCACAACCACAGCGACGGCGCGAGGTGGGCCCCTGTTTCTCCACTGTCGTGACGTCATCGTGTCACGTGGTGTGACGTCATGTATCACGTGATTTGGAGGCGCACAACCACAGCGACGGCGCGAGGTGGGCCCCCGTTTCTCCACTGCCGTGACGTCATCGTGTCACGTGGTGTGACGTCATGTATCACGTGATTTGGAGGCGCACAACCACAGCGACGGCGCGAGGTGGGCCCCCGTTTCTCCACTGTCGTGACGTCATCGTGTCACGTGGTGTGACGTCATGTATCACGTGATTTGGAGGCGCACAACCACAGCGACGGCGCGAGGTGGGCCCCCGCTTCTCCACTGTCGTGACGTCATCGTGTCACGTGGTGTGACGTCATGTATCACGTGATTTGGAGGCGCACAACCACAGCGACGGCGCGAGGTGGGCCCCTGTTTCTCCACTGCCGTGACGTCATCGTGTCACGTGGTGTGACGTCATGTATCACGTGATTTGGAGGCGCACAACCACAGCGACGGCGCGAGGTGGGCCCCCGTTTCTCCACTGCCGTGACGTCAGCGTGTCACGTGGTGTGACGTCATGTATCACGTGATTTGGAGGCGCACAACCACAGCGACGGCGCGAGGTGGGCCCCCGTTTCTCCACTGTCGTGACGTCATCGTGTCACGTGGTGTGACGTCATGTATCACGTGATTTGGAGGCGCACAACCACAGCGACGGCGCGAGGTGGGCCCTCGTTTCTCCACTGCCATGACGTCTACGTGTCACGTGGTGTGGCATCATCGTGTCACGTGATTTGGAGGCGCACAACCACAGCGACGGCGCAAGGTGGGCCCCCGTTTCTCTACTGTCGTGACGTCATCCTGTCACGTGGTATGACGTCATGTATCACGTGATTTGGAGGCGCATAACCACGGTGAAGGGCTGAAGTGGTAGCTAAAGTAGTATGCTTCGCATAAAAATGTATAACACACTGGCTCCGCAACGTGTTTTTCTATGCACAGTGAAGATGCCGCCAATCATGTAGCCAGGACAAATCGTTACAACTGTAAGAAAGAGAGTTGGGGTTTGCTGCCTCAGCGGCTAGCGCTGCCGAAGGAGAGGAAGATGACAGAAGACGAAGCTGACGAAGCTGACGAAGCTCGGGTGCGCGCTTGCGAACGCCGGCCTGCTGAGCAGCACTGCTGGGACAAGGCCTGTGCCCGACCACACTAACTGTGCGAGTTTCCACATTACACAACAATAGAAAATAGAGGCAACACGTAATCTGTCGTTTTGTTTTTGCATCCATGAGGCCTCAGCTGCCTTCATACTGAGCCGTAGTTTCTACCATAAATTCTGACTGGTCGCCGAACATCAGTGTTTCGTATATTCCTTTGACACTGACTCCTCTGTGCTGTCATCTGCAGACACTCTCTCTTCTTCCCCTTGCATTTCTTTATGTGGGCGAAAAAACTTGGCTTCCTTATTTGCTGCCTTTAGTTGAAGTGCAGCTGTTCTTTCTTGGTCACCCCTACTGCGGCGCTCCCCGTCTCGCAAGGTTGCTTGGATATGGGTGGCTATATCTGAAGTTGTGGGATGAAAATCTCGACATTTCGAACCGGGCACATCCTTGCAGGCAAACAGCGCGTCCTTAACATAATAGTGGATGCATTCTTTGTACCTCTTTCACTTATGTGATCCCGTTTGAAACAATTCGGTGAATTCACTGGATATTATTCTCCACTGTTTGTTCTAAACAGGCCAAAGCATTGAACGCGTGCTCAGTGTCGTGACATTTTTGTAATGCTCATATTGGCGCGTACTTTGAAAGGAGGCTTAAATCCTAATTACAGCTGTCTCCTCAGCAGGTAGAGTGGTGCGGACTACAACGAAAGAAATGACATTGCTGCACAAAGGGTAGCTTGGAGGCAAGTGCAACACGTGCGATCATCGTGGCTTGTTGATTTTATCTCTACTTTGATGTATGACTGTGCGCACGTGTGCCCATTTTTGTACGTATATATTGAAATTTTTCCTTCTAATCAACTCAATTGTAAGTTCAGCGCCATGTTTTTCTTCTCTTTCTGGTCCTGTTGTTTAGCGCTGTTTATATGTACTTGTCACCATAGAACACCAACTCGCCCAATCTGCCGTTCTGCTACAGTTAATACAGTGCAACTTACATTTTTCATCTATCGAGGCTCCTTCATGCAGGCGGCCGCGCGAGAATATAATTTTCTAACAAACGGCCTGGGTGAGCAGTTCTCTTTACAACCTTGGGAGCTCTTTTCCTGATAGCACAAAATACTGTCCACCGTTCATGTTCTTTGAAGACACGTGAGTGCTTCTACACCGGCTCCTCTTCCTTGGTCTGAAAATTTCGTAGTAGATCTTTCCGACCCACTGCCTGCAAAAACTGTCCTTGTGGGGGTAGAGGTTCGCTTAGGCAGGAAGCAGGCAGGCGCATCCGAACAATGCCGAGGTTGGAAACGGGGTGCGGTATACCTTTCTCAGAAAACTGCGGTGTCACAGGGAAAAGAACTGCGTGCGAAGATGCGCCCGCGGCGGGAGAGAGCCTCTCCCGATGCAAACCTATGTTCCGGCATACTATCCCGACATGCCTATCTACATTTTATCGCAGGTATGTACGCAGCCAAAGGCTCGTTCGGAAGTGGGACGAGGGCGCCACGCTTATACCAGCTGTATGCGCCGAGACCAGCGCCTTTTCTGTACATCCGTCGCTCTGTGTTACCGCTCGGGATGGAAGAGGGGGCGAAAGCGAGAACATCCCCCTCCCGCACAATAAAAAAAGTAGTGGTAGTTACACTTCTATCTAAGCAACATAAAAAAAAAAATCAGGGGGGAATTTAGTTGACCTAAAGTGCGGTGAGGCGAAAGCCTTAAGCGCGGTGTTGCTGCTTGTGTCACTGACGAGTGGTTAAGATGTTAATTAAGTACACAATTTTTTGTAAATCTTAAATGCTGGAGACACTGGGGGGAGTTTGGGAGGCATCCGTCTGATTCGACACCTTTCTGCAAACACTCTGCATCGTCCTAGACAGGGAGAACTACATATGCGTTGGCAGGAAGTAGCGTAGCTATTACCACGCTCGGCTGCGGAACGGAAGGATGGTGGTTCGAATCCCATTGTTAGCGCTCCGCCCAGAACGGCGGCGCGCGTCCCGCTCGGCTCTCCCAGAACGCCGGCACGCGTCCCAATCGGCTGGCCCAGATAAGCAGGATCCCTCACATTCCTGGAAAGTTAAACGAGAAAACCGTGAACATCGAACAGCTGAGAAGGTACAAGGAACGCGCCTTGAACACCGAGGAATTAGTACCCACAACGTGCGCCTGGGGACAGGCGCAATTTTTGGAAGGGCCGTGTTAGCGCTCTGCCCAGAACGCCGGCGCGCGTCCCGCTCGGCTCGCCCAGAACGCCGGCACGCGTCCCACTCAGCTGGCCCAGAACGCAACAGCACGAAGCGACGAATGCTTCGAGCGAGGCTCAAGAGAGGACCGAGAGACGCCGACGAAACGAGACGCGTCGGAAAAGCCCTCCCAACTCTGCAGATCCGCCGAACCTCCTACGTATCAACGACCGTTATCTTACTGTAGTATCCGTAACTTCTTGTATTCTTGTATCCTTAAATAAAGCAGTTTGCTTTATTCGAGAAGAATCCAGCCACTTCCTGCTAACACCATCTTGTACACAAAACTTTTTGTTCTGTTCTGACTAGAAAAAGCGTGACACCTCTGCTGACACCCTTCTGTCGACAACGATGAGGTATTAAAGGCTTTCGCCTTAATAAGCAAATGATCGTTGCGTAATCTTTTCTCTGCCTACACCATGGCCCTGTTTCACCTGTGTCGTTGCTAGTACACACCAAGTGCACCCTGCAATAATTACCAAAGTAGATTGTTGGGCGAGCTGGCACGTTGGCAATAACATTCGAAAGCATGCTGCATCCCTTCAACGTACGGGCCCGAATCCGGGCTGGCAACTTGAAACCGAACCGAGCTTAGGATGACAAAAATGGCAAGTAAGCTGCTTATAGTACCTGTCAAAATTTCGTGCCATACACTACAGTACATAATACACTAAAGGAAAAACAGCGCTATCCATTCTCATATATTAGGAGAGAAAAAAAAATCTAAGAAAACATGCGACTTAGCAGGGGTTATCTTGCAGGACTCAGTTTATAATAAGAGTAATATTGTCCCACGAGGATCAGATACAGCACTGAGGCAGACGTCGCTACGAGGACGGTGTTAAGGAGAGGCAGGTGGAGACAGTTACCCCCGTCCCTTACCCGGCGATAAATTTTACGTAGAAAAGCGGTGCTGGAAGGAATTTTTCGACCATCATCAGTCTGACTACGACCACTACATGGGAACTCTCTCTTACTCTCTCTTGCCTCTCTAATTAACCTTGTCCTTAGTCAGCTCTGACCATCATAAGCATGTCCAGCTTTCCTGAACATAAGTTTTTGACATTGGAATATTGTAAATTCCTGTTTTGGCAGTATTGAAGATAATGGCCCATTCTTTCGATGTGTAACAAAATCTGTCTTTAAAGTTTTCCCATCACTCGCACCGAGCGGTTAAGACTGTCATACCAAATCAATAGCAAACGTTTTTAAAGGTAGCAAAAATGTTAATAACAAAAAAATGGAAGCCTGCCAACGGGAAATCTGCGGATATATTGACTGCTGTAGTAAAATTTTACAATATATGTAAACATTACGTTCATAAACTGTTTCCTTTTAAAAATGTTTTCGTCTAGAATAGTTGAATATGTCCGCAAACTGCTTTTCTCATCCGCCCACCTAACTTTTGGCTGCCCCCTGAATGCAGAATAATTTGAGAGCATGCAAAAAACGCAAAAGATAATTGCATGCAGGCTGAAATTTGGCGCCAAGTATCGATACGAAGAGCTTTGACTCGACAGCCTACCGTGCGTTATTTCTTTCAGATGTTCACTCTTCCAACAATTGGTCGCTCACTGAAGAGTCGCACATCAATGAAGAGCGCACGATTGAGCGCAACCCAGCTGAAGAAGCAACGAGCCCGAACAATAAAAAAAGCATAAACAACGGCCGCAATGCGCACTAACGTGGTGCACGCACAAGTACATGAAAGCTACTATGTCTTCAACTTCGACACCTGGGGAGCCAACAACTATCCCGACATGCGGTCTAAAGAACGAGAGAAAATTTTAAATATATATGAAAAATTATTGTTTCTGTCCCTGCTGCAGCCGCTGTTTGGCAGAGCAGTGTGGCGCATTTCCCCTTTGCCTTTTCTGTGCCGAATCGCTCCAAGGTCAAGCACTGTCCGCTCATAGCCCGACGGATCCTTTCAATATTATTAGTTAACCCGCCTGCTAGTTAGCACGCCTTAACTGTATTCTGATGTACCACACCGCTGAAAATGCTGAGCTGAAAAGTGCTTTCTAACTCAGAAAGCCTACCTTTGAAAAGTGTGTAAAGTCCTGGATGAAATACTTTGTCTAGGTTTGTGCCGAAATCCAATGTTCGACGGAATATTGTCCGGCAAAAGGAAACTCATTGCGGTTCGACAAAAGCGTACATCGGCCAAAAGATGCCAGAAAAAAAAAACAAAGAAGTAAAGCTGGACAGAAAGAAAGACAGAACTTGCACCTTTTGCAGAGTATACTTTTGCACCTTTTGGAGAGTCCATCGGCAAACCCCTATGAATTTTATGCAATAACCAAGATTGCTGCAGCCCTACATCCGAGGTGTTGCTGCCATATAAACTGATATCGCTTAGAAAAAAGTTCTTACAGCCAATGCGAAGGGGAAAGCGTTGGGTTTTTATTTTATGAGGTTTAACGTCCGAAAGACACTCAGGCTATTTGGGACGCCCTAGTGGAGAGTTCCAGATAATTTTGACCACCTGAGGTTTTTTAACGTGCGCTGAGATCGTACAGTACACGGACCTTTAGTGTTTCTCTTCCAGCGAAATATGACCCCCGCAGCCGGGATCGAAAACCACATCTCTCGGGTCAGCAGCAGAACACCACAACCACTGAGCCGCCGCGGCGTCTGCAAAGGGGAAAGTAGCAGGCGAGAATCGAAAAACTGG
The DNA here is from genome assembly GCF_055824585.1 of Amblyomma mixtum. Taxonomy (NCBI): domain Eukaryota; kingdom Metazoa; phylum Arthropoda; class Arachnida; order Ixodida; family Ixodidae; genus Amblyomma; species Amblyomma mixtum. The sequence continues at coordinate 151,325,857 of NC_143021.1, read as the reverse complement.
GTCTGTTGAAGGGCATGCTCACCCGCTAGAAAATAACGGGAGGCCGCCGGTGCAATTCATTCCAGCCATTGTACATGCAAGGAAGAAGACAGCACAGAGGCTTTCAAAAGGAACTCTCTATTTGGGATAATTGTTGTTCGCAAGCAGCACAGAGCAGGAGTACTGAGCTGATGTATCTACCTTTATGTGAAACATAACTGTGTGTCTCTCGCTCATCCTTCTGCGTACTAGCTAAGGTGGTGTCTAAATTAAAATATTTTTTTTTATTTTGCACACTTGCCATAAAGGTATAATTTGGGTTGGCTCTCAGAAAGACGCAGCACCCACCATCTGCCGGAGGCGTTCCACACCAGCTGCAGAGGTTGATGTTCGCCGCCTGCTGTGGACTTGTGCAGAGACAAGGGCTTCAAGGAAACGGATTGTACGTGAACTATGACTAACGGCGACAAGGAAGAAGGATTTCTCGGAGTGCCTGACTGCAAATAACAAGAACAGGAACATTTTCCGGTTCCTGCAGCAAAATACCTTCCATGATTTCGTTTCATTTCATTTATTTTCCTTAAAGGCCCAGTGAGGGGCATCACATAAGGGGTGGGTACATTATTCTTTGGCGGCAAGTGTTAACACGATGACAAATGAGCATGAAGATTGTCAGCGAAGGTCGCCGAGCACATGATGGCTGCAATGTCTCTGGGAAGATCGTTCCAGCCCACAATGGTCTACAATGGGCAAAAATGATGCTGCAAAAGTAACCGTGCGGACACGTGGTCGAGAAACTTGGAAAGGATGACAAGTGCGATGAGATATGCGGGTTGGCGGGACGATGTAGGGCGCGCAGGAAAGTGAACTGTGGTAAAATTTGTAAGATTTGTAGACTTTGAGATTGTATACAGCAAAATCTTAGTCACCCACCCATTATATGATTCAAGTGTCTGACATAAGGCTCTGCCTGCTGCACTTCAGTCACGGGCCATCAAATTATTATTATGGTGCACAGAATAACAGCATGAGTTTGAGACGGAACATATCGTGCCTGCTGTCGCCTACAAATTCAACAGCAATGTTTAGTGCGAAAGCTGAAAGCACTTCTAGTCGAACAGCTAGTATTTCAGCAGTGTGGGGCTATGTATGTGTGTGAAGCCTCTGAGTAGCAAGTGTGACTGGCTCACTGGGTCAGTGAACATCTCAGTCCTACTGTGAGTAGGCGGTGGGGTCCACCTAAAAATTGAGCCATTTATCCGCCTTTCGTTTTTTAAAACAAGTGGCAGGTTTAGACTCCGCTGATCTTGTGGAGAAGAAAGGCGCCCCAACTCGTTGGGTGACTGGACACTTAATCGCGCTTTGAGTGACGATTTGTGACTACACTTCAATCGGCTTAGCAATGCCAAACCACCAGTCAATTTTAAGAGCGTTAGCTCTTATTCGTCACGTTTCTCGGTGTCTTGGGGTGTGCTACCAGCTCCCTTCGGCGTGAATTTCTAAGTCCGAAGAATTAAGACGAAGGAGGAAAGTGATTCGTTTGTGCAGTCGGGCCGGAATGAAACGCGAACACGCATATGTCATACATTTCTGCTTTGCAGCGAGATATTCCTTTACAACCTATTTTCGATTATGCCTTTCAGTAGGCCCTTTACCCAGACACATGAATAGGGCTAGTTGTACACTTCAGCTGAAAGTAGGCAGGTAAAATATTTTGTTTTCTTGACATGCTCTGTTCGCGTTTCATTCCGGCCTGACTGTACATATCTTGTAAGGAAGCCAAAGGTTTTGTAGTCCTGATAAATATATGTTTGAGTTCGTTGTCGTGTTAGAATGAATGGCTTCCGGAAATGCGGCAAGGTCAGGGTTTTCTATCTCACGGGTGCAGGTTGCGCAAGTGTACCAGCGCCATGTTGCTGCAGCTGGGAGCTGAAACAGGTTCTGTTAAGTCTGCCAGTAGGTGAGCGCTCCGAGTGCATCGAGAGACCGGAGTCAAAATATGGGTGCGGAACACCTAACTGACTGTACTTTTGAAGGAGTTAAGATTAAAACGCCCGCCCCCCCTTTTGTAGAGATTTGCAGCGCTGGTGATCGGAACGACTCCAGATACATTTGTCCAGAAGCATAACCAGCAGCCTCTGTGTTTGCGGTGAAGGCTGTGCCACAGCCACTGATATAGTAGGCCTAACCTACTGTCTGGTGAGACGGTACCCATTTTTGTGGACAGCACCTTTTCACGAAGATCCTGCTTCCATCGTTGAGCGCTGGTTTTGCGTGCTGAACAGCAAGCGACGGATACGCCCCAATGGCACTTTGATTCTAATTCCTAGTATACTTGACTTCCAGCGCCTTGTAAGCCATCGCAGTAAGCTGACCCATGAATAATATTTTAGTAGATTTGATTGCGTGAGGCCTTCAGGCTACATAAAATAGTGAAGGGGACACTTAGGCTCCGCTTTAAGGGTATGACTCAATAGTGTTGAGGGGTTAATGCCCAAATATTCGACGCCGTCAGTGACATCGACGCCGGCTTTTTTTGTGACATGGTCCGAAAACGCTGTCGCTTTAAAACGGACTGATAACAGCATTAATGATGATATACACCGTCATGGTAAGTAATAAAAGACACTTGGGATAATTCTGCGATATATCTCCTTGGAGCTGATCGCCGTAGCAGCAGCCATTGTGTGCCTTGAGGGTGCCATACACGCCCTGCAGGTTATTTGTGTGCTATATTAACGGAATACCGATACATTTGATATGTAACATGCAAAACAACATTGCATAACTTTCACATGTGCGTAGAAATAGTCTGTTCCAAAGCGACGTTTTATGAAAGTGTAGCGTGCAGATTTTGATGCTTAAACATTTCGGCGGCAGTGAGGCGCACGATTACCTGTAATAAGGGAGTAATTACTCATTGATATCCACCCGAGCGCAGCCATACAGCTTCCTCAGAAACTTCGTAGTTAAAGAAAAATTCGTCCTGGCCCGGGGTTTGAACCCGGCACCACCGCTTCACCGGAGCCGTCGCTCTACCAATTGAGCTAACCCTTATTACAAATCTACTCCACCTTGGGGTTCCCCTAAACATTTGACCAACTCAGTTCCCACTTCGAGTTATTGACCAATTCGCTCTCGCGAATTGCCTACCTTAAGCCTACCATAAGCTTGCCGTCCCGGTTAGCTCAGTTGGTAGGGCGACTGCTCCGGTGAAGCAGTGGTCCCGGGTTCGAACCTCAGACCAGGACGAATTTTTCTTTAACTGCGAAGTTTCTGAGAAAGCTATATAGCTTTCCTCTGTAGCCGTATGGCTGCGCTCGGGTGGCCGCAGTGAGTAATTACTGCCTTATTACAAATCTACTCCACCTTGGGGGATTTCCTTAAAAACATTTGGTCAAGAATACCTATAGGTCATGAACATTGCTATTGACCTCAGTGCAGATGCGAAGATGGTGAACGCAAGGTAATTCATGCTTTCTATCGAGGAAGTAACGAGAGGTAGGTATGTCGCACAAATTTGAGGCATTTCCTTCACCTGAGTTGTGTGGGCACGGTATACCTCATTCCGATTGTGCGACCTCTAGAAATACAACGCTTTTCAATAATGACACAGCGTGCAAGGAGAAAAAATGAACGCTGTTTGCAGATGAATTGTTAAAATTCGTGTGTTCTGTTGTTCGGTACGGATTTTCTCTACCCACACACAATCCGAGAAATTATTGTAACAGCTCTGTATGCTATTTTTTGAGATGGCAAACTATTTGCTAAAACGCTGGAGTGTTAATCAAAGTTTAAAAGTATCACTTTCACTATGGACTTAACAACGTCGATAGAGGGTTTCGGAAGACATGGAAAAGAAAGAGTGTAAAGTCGGTTTTGTCACAAAGCCACATCATGTAGGACGTAGGTACAACTCTTTCGGAGTTTCCGTCATTGGAGCTCGTAGTACGAAGAAAGTACTATGCTTTGGATGGTAATATTTGAAATTTTGTTGCCAACCTAATCATGTCAGTGAAAGTATAAAATCAATAATAATGAATAATGCACTAATGCAAATTTTGTGCGTAAAAACAACTTTTATTACCAACTGAATAATCCTTCGAATAATTTTTGATATTCGCAGAAACCTGAAGAAAGCACTTGCCTGTGAAGGGTTGCAGGTTGTACCGAGTTGGCTTAGACGCTGCAGTAGAAAGGCAAAAAACATTTCATGAGGATTTATGAGCAACGTGCCAACAAACTTTCAGTACTTCGAGAAATGCACTAAGGAACGCTGACTTTTGTTCCTTCATATTTCAGGAATAAGCAGGATATGTAGCATTAAGTTTCCTTATAAAAGGAGAAGCTGGTCATGAAGTGAAAATTTTTTTATTCGAGGTATGGTAATGAAATTAGGTCTGTATAAGTTTTTCTTCTTCCTGTTTTCAAAACTATAATTAGTTTAAGTATATCTCAATTATTCCCCATAAATAGGAAGACTGAACCATAATTAGTTAAATTCTTGAGTCGTTACGACAATTTCTATAATTGTGCGTTTCAATTCAAATTGCTCTGTAGCCAAAGACCATCCGTCTGGATCTGTGCTAATGATATTGGTGTGGAAGTACACAATCATATAAAAATGTTAAACTATGTTCAAGCACCATAGTTATGAAGTATAATTAGGTAACATTATGGTTCACAAAATTTTAAATACTTGACTCACCAAACAAAACAAAACAGCTCCAAAGTTTTGTTCTTTCTGAATTCAATGGTATAAAATTAATTGGAATTGCACCATAACAACATAACATAAGCTTCCGTAAGGCTAGTGATTTTGGCGCAAAACGCTAAGCTGAGAAAACCGAATATTAAGTGCGCGCGCCAGCGATTTAGAAGCTCTTTGTAGAGGCCTCAAAGAACAGATGAATGCGGACGTTATTCTACAGTAGTGATTAATACCACGCAGTGGGGAAGGGGTGCACCTTTAAAACAGAAGCAAGATGGCGGTCATTGGCAACGCCTTCTAAATCGCCTTTTTGTTCTGAAACCGCCCTTTCGGGGCTTCGTAGCAACCGAATATATAGATAATTTGCACCTTTAGGCGGAAACTTTTTAGGCAGGGACTTTAGTGTGTCTTGATCACGAATATGCCATTTTTTAAGAATCGAAACTTTTGCATTTTTTTATCATTTCAAGACCCGCGTCTCCCTTTAAGACTGTTCCCTTACGCTTCGTCGGGCTCTTGGACATGATAGATTAGTTAAGTTGCGATGAAGCAACGTCAGTAGGGAAGGTTACTTTCTTTTCTTTCACGCTCTTAAATGTGGACGAAGCCACGAAGGCGCATGTAAGAAAATAAGTATTTGCAGCATGACATTCTCGACAAACAAGACGCAACAGTCCATACTATTACACATGGTACATATTATGCCGCTAAACATACCTAATGCTCATTTCAATTTCATTTCATACTTATTACCATAAGGACCCGTTTCCAGGGGTATTACAAAGCGGTCGGTACTAAGTTTTCCATGTCATACTTAGTGTGCATGCGCTAATCATTTACTGTTCATTTGTGCCTCTGCTTGGCAGCCAATGCTGGCGGTACGCTTCTAGGTCATGGTTCAAATTAGGCTTGCCAGACGTTTATCTAAACGCTGTACATGGTAAAAATACAAAAACTCTCTGAAGGCGTGGTAAAAAATGTCAAATATTAACCTGCGAACTCATCACTTAAAAAAATCTGTTATCTGTTATGCAATCTGTGCAGAAGCCATGCTTCCTCTGCTTTTTGCCCATGTTCCTGACATTGTGTACTCATAATGTCTAGCAATTACGTCTGTCTGTCTATATACCAAGAAATGTGTCCAGAGAAATGGCATGTAATAGGTCCCCCTTCTGCGCCGGAAAAAAAAAAGAGTACATTAGGGATACTTAAACATCTAAATCTAGAAATCAATGATAAACACGAGGTGTCCAGCAAAATAAACAGAAGTATTCCTGTCGGTGAATCGCATGAACGTTACCGGCTATTGAATCAAAGCCCCCCCCCCCCCATTAGAAAGTTGTCACGTACCGGCATATTTGTTGAAGTTTACGAATCTGCACTAGGCGCTGTTATGCTTTAATGGTGGATGTGTGGCTGTGGATCGTCCTGCTATGATAGGGTAAAGGTGCAAATTGGATGGTACCAGTTCTCAAAGAACTGTATAGAAAGTTATGCACCTCAGAGAACTAACGTAGCTTGTTATGAGCGATGACCTATATTATGGTATTTTCATTATAAATAATATGGATGTTTTTATAAAGCATAACGTGTTTTTGGCGCCAAGTTCTCAGAAGCGAAGCGCAAAAATCATTCGGCAACATGGAGAACCTGGATCCGAACATTCGGATGAGCATGAATCCAAATTATCCGACATACATTTCGAAATAACTTTCCGAATTCTATCAATAAAAACTGCAAAGATTCTATAGGTCTAAGCGGGATTCAAACTAACGACCGCAAAAACGGACCAGCTTCCTATCCTGATGCCTCAGACCAATCGACCATCGACGCAGCTACGGTGCTGGGTGTTCTAACTGCTTGTCCCACAAGCTCCATATTCTAGCTCGTCGCTCTTCACTTCTGAACGCTCGACACGAGTAGCGCTGCCGCCGAAGTTCTGTATTTAACAAACTAAGTAAAGAGGTAGAAATACTCGCCTATATTTCAAAGACCACCTTTCTGTGGCCGCGCACGATTATTATAAGACGGCCACAGAGACCGAACGCGTCTCTAAAGCTGAAGAAAAGCAGGAACACACAACGGCGCGTGAAGGGGGAAATCGGGGTTGGACGCCAGTGTCCACCACCAATAGGAGGAGCCAACGAACGAGTAAGCCCCTAGGCACTGAAGGACGCCGAACACACTCTTCAGCTGGAAGAGACGCGGCTGATCGCCTTGGCTCCTCAGGCCACCTTTAAGTTCGACAGATTGCTTAAAGGGAATAAAGAAAAAAGTGTGCGTATCGTGGCAGCAGTCACCACCCCGTTTCAATGCTTCTATTTTCCATCCATCCATCCATCCATATAGTCATGAAAGCAGGATGAGGCCATGTGCGCGATTCAGCTTCAGTTAGCGAAGCCGGAAAAGGCGACCGCACATTCAGCAGCAAGCACTTGCCAAGTAAACTTGCGCGACTACCCCCATTCGTGAGCCGTCGTAAAATATGTTAAACGTTTTTTGCAGTGCGTTTCTGGCTTTCAGCTAATCTCTATGCCGAGATGGGCCACAAAAGTTTTTTTGGCACTTCAAAGTAAAAACCAAGTGCGCGTAGCTACCTCTTTTGGTTTTTGTTGCGTACATTATTCTGCGCAACCGATAGGCAGTGAAAGGCTGACGTTACTGGCAACTAAAGGTCATATTTCAGCAAGCACAGAATCGCTCAGCCTGCAACTTTTTTCACATAGCACTTTTTTTTTATCTTGTCAGTATTGAAAACTGCAGTTATGTGCGGCTTGGCGTTATATTTCATTATATAAGCATTTCTACTCAATAAACTCTACTGAAAAATCGTCATAAATGCCTTTTTTGAACAGTTCCCTATATACTAAGCAGGTACCGCCATTTCTTGACCTTGTCGGCGACCTCGCCGCTTTTGGCCTTAAAAATTAGAGATCACTGCGGCGACCCACACTAGGTGAATGCGAAAGCATTGACTCCTCCTCGGCACTCATCACCTATCTTTGCCTCTCTTTATCATTTTCTCTTTGCTTGTTCATTAAATTAACTATCGCATTAGCGTAACTATATTATGCTCTAATTAAAGATCAATCTATTTACTGTGATTATGCCTACTTTTATCTTAATCAACCATTTTGGTTTTTTAAATTTGGCGCCGTGGTTGCTTTCCCGTTCACTTACTATATCCCCGTCCAGCCTATTCAACCATCCAATGGTTTCTGCTGATAATTATTCACAAATTATTCTATGTCAATGAAACTTTTTGTTCCATTACTTATCACTTACCAAATACATTTCAATTCATTTGAAACTTTATTTGCACTCTTTCGCCTGTTTTTCCACTGTTTTGCAGTCCACAGCGTTTTTTCCGTCCACTCACTTTATCTGCGTAAACACTATTTCGACATTTTTTCGACATTATTCGCTCTAAATAATTAACTAATCATTCTATCGTTATAATTTTTCTGCACAGCATCCTCACATCATCCTCTTAAGATTACAACTCGTTAGATGCTGCCTCTTCTGAGAACGTCACAACTGCTGCGGACACGTTTTAAGGCGAAAGCCTTTAATGCCTTATCATTGTCGACAGAAGGTTGTCAGCAGAGGTGTCACACTTTTTTTAGTCAGACCAGAAAAAAAAATCTTTGTTGCACGATGGGATTCGAGCCACCATCCTTCCGTTCCGCAGACGAGCGTGCTAATGGCTACGCTACTTCCTGCCAGCGCATATGTAGTTCTCCTTGTCGAGGACGCTGGAGAGTGTTTGCAGAAAGGCGTCGAATCAGACGGATGCCTCCCAAACGTCTTTCAGTATCTCCAGCACTTAAGATATAGCCTAGAAATGCTTTCGCATTAAAAAAAAATCTCGCATTGCGCGATCGAGATCGCTTCCGCGCTCTGCCTCTGCGCCCGCTGTTTGGTTCCGACACGGCAGACGTGAGCGCAGCTTGTCGGCACCAGGAACCTCCTGGCGCCGTCAGGACGACCTGCGCCAATGAATGTCTCTCTGTGGAAGCAGATGGCGCTATGCTAAATCCTTTCATTGTGTATTTTCGCCCTCCCCTAGATCTAAGGTGGAAACCCGCGGCTCGCGCAGGTTTTTGTTTAGTTTAGTTTAGTTTACTTTAGTTTAGTTTATCAGGGTTTAACGTCCCGAAGCGACTCAGGCTTTGAGGGATGCCGTAGTGGAGGGCTCCGCAAATTTCGACCACCTGGGGTTCTTTAACGGGCACTGACATCGCACAGTACACGGGTCTCGGGAATTTCGCCTCCATCGAATTTCAGCCGCCGTGCCCGGGATCGAACCCGCGTCTTTCGGGCCAGCAGCCGAGCGCCGTAACCACTGAGCCACCGCGGTGGGGCGCAGGTTTTTTGGTTCCCTTCATAGTAAATTAAAATTTGAGCGCATGTATTAGACGGGAATTCGCTAGTGATTACGGACGCAGTGGGATAAATTTTTCAACCGTAATTAAGCCTAAATATTGCAGTGCAGAAGATGGTTGATTGGTTTATTGGGGTTTAACTTCACAAAGCCACGCAGTCTATGAGGGACGCCGTAGTGAAAGGCTCCGGAAATTTCTACCAACTATAGTTCTTTAACGTGCGCTGATATCGCACAATGCACGGGCCTCTAGAATTTCACCTCCATCGAAATGCGAACGCAGCAGCCAGGATCGAACTCGGGTCTTTCGGGTCAGAAGTTGAACACCATAACCAATGAGCCATCGCATCAGCTGTGGCGCAGAACACAGGCGAATGTTCACGTTTTTAAAATGAGCCGAGAAGTTCGGACCTTTATTTTGGCGCTCGCAAGCGATGTAGGAAAGGGGCTTCGGGGAGAAAACCGGCAGTAAATTAGAATTTTGTTCCTTTCTTAGTGCACAGGGATTTCGCTTCAACGTCTTCTCAGGCACTTCACATAGTAAAGAAGCTTGTCGGGCTAGTTGGCGTTCAGTCACGACGAAAAGAACGCTACTGCGCTAAAAACACGAAGACAACCCCTTAAAGACAGGAAATGCGCCGAACGTGCATAACATGCAAGACATGCACATGAGAGCCGCGCTAAGATCGTATACCGTCTTCAGGTTGTTCGCGTCCAGAATGTTGAGATTCTTGCAGGATCCTGCGAAAAACCAACAAAATGTACCAAAAGATTTTTCAACACCAGGTACGTTGGTGTATCGCTAACGGGGAAAAAAGAATGATTATCGGAAACCCGAATTTGCAATCCCACAAAGCCCCAAATTACTTTCCTTATGAGGCCGGCAAGCAGCAATCTATTAAATGCTTGATTAACTAGTTTCTTAATTTTTTTCCCAATGTTTTTTTCGAGTATTGTTTCCTCCCTACTTAAGGCAGGCTATTCGCTCATACGAAGATAATTCTTGCGATCATTAAGGCACGGCTAAAGAGGTTGGTTAACGTCTTCCTCATTAAATTTTCACGCCTTAGGTCAGCGGCGAAGGAAAAGCTTCCATACCCAAAAGTTTTTGCGCATGCAAAAACGGAACGAGATTCATAAAAGAGTTCCTAAACCAAGCGGCTGCCAATCATACGTTTCACGTAGCGAGCGACTGAGTTACGGTGCTCTGACGCGCCTTGAACCATGAGCAATAAAGAAAAATTGATTTGATTTCATGTGGTTTAACGTCCCACAGCGACTGAGGCTATGAGGGACGCCGTAATGGAGAGCTGCGCATAATTTCTAACACGTCGGGTTCTTTACCGTGCACTGACATCGCGCAGTACGCAGGCCACTGGGATTTTGCCTGCATCGAAATGCGACCGCCACGACTGGGATTTGCCCCGTCTCTTTCCAGTCAACATACGAGCACCATATCCGCTGAGCCACCGCGGCGGCTCTGACGTAAGAGCCCATGCACGAGCTGACGAATTCGCTCAAGCTCGATCAGCATCTCTTCTCCCGCGCGCTCGTTCCCGACAACCACTACGTGGAACTGGCCCGGCGCTCTAATAACAAGTCGCGGCGTAAATTGCCTCAAGAAGCTTTGAGGCAAAGATGGAACTTCTTTGTGCTTTTTGATCGACGTCGACCAGATTTGGCATCATTCTCTAATACGTTCCAAGCTTTGCGTTACCTTTTTGTACGTTATATTGATCCTTTTTTACCTTTTATCTCTCCGACCTTTACTCTTTTTCATTTCTGATTTCTCTTGTTCTTGCCCTACTTCTTACTCGCCTCAATTCTCTATTCTTCCATCTCGTCATGAGTACGAAACTCCGCACCGCGGGGCTCAGTTTTTACTGCTCGAGATCACCCGCAAAAGTTCTTCTTAATATAAGAATTACAAACGAAGACAGCCGTGAAAAGCAGAACTTGCAGATGCAGAAAGTAATCGCAAGATCGGCACTAAACGATAGCAAAGGTTAAAAAAAATCTATATTTACCAGTACCAAACGACGAAGAATTAGCTTGCCGTAATTATTGTATTGATAAACCAAAAGTATGCTAATTTAAAAAAACACAGAGTGGCCAATTACAAAAATATGACACTGATTCGTCACAAACTAATAAGCAGTAAAACATGTTTGCAGTAACGTCCAAAATTATTTGAAATGCTTTCGGATAGGCGATGTCTTGCGTCCCACTTATGCCAGCAGACTTGCAATAGGCTTGCAATAGAGCCCAAGCCAATGCACAGGAAGACCGTAAGGCCCTTATGTTCTGAAATATGTTTCTGAAAGGAGAGGAACACGCGGAGTTGAATACGCTCTCTCCAAGATGTCCCGTACCTTTGTTAGGTTAGGTTAGGTAGGTTAGGTTACGTTACGTTAGGTTAGATGAGTTTAGGTTAGGTTAGGTTAGGTTAGGTTAGGTTAGGTTAGGTTAGGTTAGGTTAGGTTAGGTTAGTCACATGGGGTGCCTTGGGATGCCACTGGGCTCCCTAAGAGGGACGATTAGTTTTTCTCATGCGCAGAAAAAGAAGGAGGCACAATTTCTCGCCGTTCATGTGACGAACCTTCACTTCCTGTCGCTTTAAACATAACCTAAACTTCATAGGTTTCTGAACTCGCGGGTGCTTGTCTCTTGTACTTGACTCTTTCCTATTTTAGCGTAGGAAAGGGCAGTGTCCTCGCGGCATCTCCTAAATCACTCACGTCGAAGAACGAGGCACTAGAAGCACTATTTCAAGCCTTTCCCTTACGCTCGTTGCAGTCGCATCGTTAAATTTCCAGTTTTATTACGACCGCGAACGAGACTGTTCTAGCTGCTACGCTAGTAAGCCCTTCGGCTTAGGCGCTTCCGGCAGACGCCTGTTTTGTTTCTGCGACCAGTTCATGGCAGTTCAGAAAGTAGTTTGGAGCAGCCATATATTTGAACTGGGGCCAACGACTTTGTGGAGTGAAGCTTGTTCACTGCGTTCACGGGTGTTATGTCGCTTCCATTTAGGAGGTAAACATCACGGTACATTTATATCCTATGCAGCGCTAGTTACCTCTACTAATCATCAAAACGGACTAGTCTGCCTAGAGGTCTGTCATGGGTTGCAAAAAAATAAAATTTGTTTAACGGATTACGCGAGTGTTGTCACAAAATTTCGGAACAATTCGGAAATTTCGCAACTGCTTCTGTGGACATGTGAATCCTTTTTATGAAAAATTAGCGCGAAATAGAGCATATGTTACTGTGTTTGAGAGGCAAGTGTAAGCAATGAACAAAGAAGAGCTCCACCTCGCTACAAGTTTCTGCACTAACGGAGTGGATACGTCATTAGCATCCACACGAGTGCAGTGTTATGGCTGGAAAGGAAACGTGCACAGACATCTTCGATACTTCTCAGTTGGCGAAAAAACGACACCTCTACGCTGTTCGTGTTTGTTGGCAGTCTTACAGGGTTTAAAGGGCAGTAAAGAAGCTCAGAAAAACAACACCCCTAAAAACTTCTAAATTGAGGTGGCCCTTTTGTTCGAAAAAATATAGGTCTTTGCGTTAACGTGACACAGAAGCTTGCGCCGTGTCAGGAATTGAATGGCGTTGCCTGTTAATTTCTGGAACGATAACTATGCGATATCAAACTGCAGCTACAAAAGTAAGTGGCGAAAGTACGGAAGGACCTCTTCCATTTGCTTATGCTTCTTTTATTTTGGCGTGAACAACATGCATGCAGGGCTATTAAAAGCTTATAATTATTTATCGTTGACAGGCACTCAGGCGAGGATTTAATGCTGATTTTAAGCAGGTTGTGATCAGAACAGTTCCGCATGACTGGGGTTTTTTGATCAAGAAAAGAAAGGTAGTCTACCTTCGTTCCGCCTTTGAAGTCTATTGTTGTGGTAGCCTTCTTGTTATTTCCAGTGCTGAAATACATTAACAAGAACTTCACTGCCGACAGTGCACGCTCCTAGCGTCGCCAACAAACATGTATGAGAACATGTCTGCCAAATTAACTATTAGTTTTCGATTTCTTGTGCCAGTCTGCACCTTACTAAAGCCCCAACTTTAATAATTCTTGTCACTATCATGTTATGCCTTGTCAATGCGCTGGGCGTATGACGCATTCAACACCCTTTTGACTCATTTATCCAGCAGGTAAGAAAATTAGAGTGCCATTTACAGCTCGTTGATCCTCAGGTAACAATGGAGAAGAAGAAGGATGTATTTGACGCGAGGAATCTTGGCCCAGGTGTACTCAAGACAGGAAAACAAGAAATTAGAGACTTCCACGAAATATACCAATAACGAAAGATGCCAAGGATACCAAGCAGTGATGACCAATCACCTTCTGTTTACGCAGGCAATCTCATGAGACCAAACTGTAATAAATTATAGCTGATGAAGATAATGGGTGTTTATATCACAAGAACACCTTTGACAAAAGAGTGCCGAACGCAAGGTGATCGGTCATCACGGCTCAGTAATAAACTGTGGAAGCTGCGATGGCAGATTTGGTGGCAGCCTCTAATTAGTTATTTTGCAGTCTTGAGAACACCTTTTCTAGGATTTCTCGCGTCAAAGAATTTTCTCCATTAATAAGTCGTTTATGGTTTATGGTAAACCATATTAAGTCGTGATCAACGACTAGTAAATGTATTTATTTATTTATTTTTTTCTTCATTTATTTATTTGTTTGTTTGTTTGTTTGTTTGTTTGTTTGTTTGTTTGTTTGTTTGTTTGTTTGTTTGTTTGTTTGTTTGTTTGTTTGTTTGTTTGATTGATTGATTGATTGATTGTTTGTTTGTTTGTTTGTTTGTTTGTTTGTTTGTTTGTTTGTTTGTTTGTTTGTTTGTTTGTTTGTTTGTTTGTTTGTTTGTTTGTTTGTTTGTTTGTTTGTTTGTTTGTTTGTTTGTTTGTTTCAGCACCCTCAGGGCCCGAGGGCATTACAGAGGCAAAATATGGAAAAAAAGATCAGCAGTTGCTGTTAATACAAAATGTAAACAAAAATATAGCTCGCGAAAATCAGTAGGTTACAGCATTGCAATGAAACAAATTAACAGCTATTAGCTCAAAAATATAAGCAAAGAATAAAAGCAGACAAGTATACAACCAAAAAAAACACAGACAGCCATTTTTTTAATAGGCAGGAAGAAACTGTTGCTCAAATATGCAGTCATGCACTTAAACAGCAAAATTTGTGAAAAAAAAAAGAAACAAGGTTTGTTTGAACCACAAGATGAGGTGAAAAAGAATAAACAAATCGCAGTGCGCAAGGATTCGGCGTACTATGTTACCGTCAGGTTATTTAAAGCTCATTTAAACACAGAATGGTCGCGAATTTCGACAACCGATCGGGGTAGGTGATTCCACTGTGGCGATGTGCTAGGGATGAATGGGTTGTAAAAGTAACTTGTTTGGCATGAAAGAATACCAACTTTGTGACGATGATGGATCCGAGCTCAAACGTAGCAAGGCAGCGTTATAAATTTTCTCTAGGGATGGGGTTATCATCGTAAATCTTGTGTCAATAGACAAAGGCAGAATATATTTTTACATTGGGACAGTAGCGGCAATGATAAGCTTGACTTCAAGGCATTGACATTATAGTTACGGTGATAATTCAAGAGAATGAAACAAGCCGCACGGTTCTGTACAGATTCGAGTTCGTATATTAGTGTCTCTTGATAGGTGTCCCAGATGGATGCACCATAACCCAATTTAGTACGAACCAACGACTTATAGAGAAGCAATTTTAAGGAGCTACAAGAAAGAAGAAAGTTACGGTATATGTAGCCCAGCATGCGGTTAGCGTTGTTACTTACATGATCTATGTTTACTTTCCAAGAAAAGTTATGAGAAATAAATAGACCTATATATTTATAAAAAGACACAGACTGGAGGCTACTATAATTAAGGCGATATGAAGGTAATGTGGTGTTACGACAAGAAACACGCATGTACTTGCATTTTTTTTATGTTTAGTTCCATGCTCCATTTGTTAGTCTATTCAAGACCATGATTAATATACGATTGAAGATGAGCTATAACAGAGTCGCTGCCAATTTCGCAGTATATGACGCAGTTTTCTTCAGAAATATTTATTGTTGAACATAGCTTGTCATGTAAGTAATTGATGTATATCAGAAAAAGCAGAGGCCCTAGAGCAGAGCCTTGTGGCACTCAAGATCCAACTGAAGAAGTGAAGGAGGAAGCGTTATTAGCGGTGACAAATTGTGAACGATTAGTGAGAAACGAATGCAGCCACCTAAGAATGTTAGGGTCTAGGTTTACATCATAGATATACATCATGCTTGAAGGTTAAAAGCAGAAGAAAACAACTTTCCAAATCCATGCTGGCTGTTAGTAAAAAAGGCATTAGAATCAAGGAATGGTGCAAGGTGAGAGTAAATAACACGCTCAGTAATTTTACACGTAATGCTGGTAAGTGAGATGAGTCGATAATTATGAGGGAAATGTTGATCACCAGACTTATGCAAGGAAATCACCTTCCCGACCTTCCCGTCACCTGGTGTGCAGGATGTTTCGAGAGGTTGCTGAAATAGGTGAGAAAGTAAAGTATTATTGCGCTGTACACTTTGCTTTTAATCAAGAACATAGAACTAATACTGTCAACGCCACATGATGAAGAAACTTTTTTGTTTTTCGATAATTTTTTCCACTCCAGCAGGATCATAATTCATCAATAAAAAGTCAGGCATGGTATATGCAAAGGTTGCAGAGCACAGACTTTTGGAAAAAACTGAAACGAATACACTGTTTAGGACTGTTTCACAATCATTAGGTTGGCTTAGCTCGTCACTGGAGTCTTTAAAGCTGATGGATGAATTGTCTTTTTTTGTTAACTGTACTCCAAAATTGCTTACGGTTATTTATTAAAGGGCAAGGTAATCTGTCATCTAGCAATACATCTTTGGCATCCTTGAGTGCACTTTTATATTCAAGCGCCGCGGCTTGATAAACAGTACAATGTTCTTGGGTACCGGTTAGTTTTGCAAAGCGGAACACGCGTTTTTTTCTTATTACAGAGACGTTTTAACGATTTAGGGAACCATGGTGGATCGGAAAAGACGCAACAGTATCAGTAACACCTACAAGCACGCCTCCGCCACATCTAGACCCCCTGTCGCAAAGATAAATGTTATAGCGCTTTTTACAGGTAAGCAGTTCGCAGCTATTCATCTTCGCCGATAGCCATGTTTCAGTCAGACATACAATGCCAGCGTCGCAAGCATCAATAACATAATGGCGCTTTAATTCACTTACCTGCTAGATAAATGAGCCAAAAAAGGATGTTGAGTCCTTCCCATATCCGGCGCGTTCATAAGACATAACATGGCGGTGACAAGAAGTAGTAAGGTGACAGCTTTAGTAAAATGTGGAAACGCGCGAGCAATCGAAAACCAATACTTCATTTGACAGACATGTTCCCATACATGTTTGTCGGCGACGCTAGCAGAGCGCACGGTCGACCATGAAGTTTTTATTAACATATGTCAACACTGCATATAACAAGAAGACTGCCAGAGCTATACACTTCGAAACCAGAAAACCTTGACCTAAAAACACCACTAATGTGAAAATTTTCTGATCTCAACCTGCTTGAAAGCAGCATAAAATCTTTCAAAAGTGCAAGGACCTCGGGACCTGCAAGTGCTCGCCGTACCTTGACAACACTACGATTGTGTACAAGCATGACAACGTGTTGTGTAGGGAAATTTACGAGGCATATAGTACCGCCAAGGCTCATAACACGTGCGTGGCCAAACCGTCTGTTGCTATACGGGAAAAAGAGGTAGCTTATCTGGACAAGTGCTTTGCGCCTTGATAGCAGGAGCTGGCGGTGACTGTGGTGTTTAGTTTTCTTCTTTTGGTTTTTGACCAACGATTTTATCGCACTTTCTTCCTTTATAATTCTACGTGTTTTCGAATAAACTTCCAGTTGTTAGTCAGCGCTCGTGTCGTCTACTCTTTCTGTCCGTGTTTTTCGCGCTAAAATTTTTCAAGATGTATGTTAACCAACTCGCCCAATCTGCAGTATTGATAAAATCTTTACCTGAAAACCTCTAAGCATAAATTATTAACCGCTTCCAAAAACCCTGCATGCATGTTATTATCGCCGAAAGAAAACAAACATAAGCCAATGGAAGAGGTCCTTCCGTATTTTCGCCACTTACATTTGTAACTGCAGTTTGGCATCGCATCGTTGTCGTTCCAGAAAGGAATAGCAACGCCATTCAATTCCTGACACAACGCTGAGCTTCCGTGTCACGTTAACGCAAAGACCTATATTTTTTCAAACAAAGGTCCCACCTGAAATTAGGAGTTTTTTAGCCGTGTTGCTTTTCTAATAGACATCATACTGTGCG
The DNA here is from genome assembly GCF_055824585.1 of Amblyomma mixtum. Lineage (NCBI taxonomy): Eukaryota > Metazoa > Arthropoda > Arachnida > Ixodida > Ixodidae > Amblyomma > Amblyomma mixtum. Next base: position 151,308,381 of record NC_143021.1, on the reverse strand, counting down.
CTCACCCTGGCATCATAGAGGATGTGGAGGTCCTCGGAAAGGTCCGTTGTACCCACCACAGAATGGTAAGGTCTCGTATTAGCTTAGATTTAAAAAATGAGCGGAGGAAATTAGTAAAGCGGAAGTCTGTTAACGAGTTAGCATTGAGAGGAAAAGTAGATGAACTCAGGATTTTGCTGTAGAACAGCTTTTCCGCTTTAACTGAAGATGACGACCGTAATGTTGAAACAATGAACGATCGTCTCACAGATATCATTACGGAGTGCGCCATAGAAGTAGGCGGTAGGATGGTTCGACAGTATACCGGGAAGATATCTCAGGATACTAAAGATCTCATTAGTCCTCATCCTGAGACGTCCTGAGACGTCCTCATCTCAAAGCATGAGGACGTCTAACTCTATAGACAGAATAGAACTCGTAGAGCTGTCGAAGTTAATAAATAAGCGCAAGGTAGCCGACATCAGGAAGTTTAACATAGAGAAAATCGAGCATGCTCTCAAGAGCGGGGGTAGCCTAAGATCAGTGAGAAGAAAGCTGGGCATAGGTAAAGACCAGATGTATGCGATAAGAGACAAAGAGGGCAATGTCATTAGCAATATGGATAAGATAGTTAATGTAGCCGAAGAGTTATACACAAATCTATACAGTAGCGGTTGCAATTAGATAGTTACTGAGAGAGGCAGTAGAGCACAGCAATGGGACATCCCGCCAGTAACGAAGAATGAAGTATAGAAAGCCTTAGGAGCAATACAAAAGGGGAAAGCACCTGGTGAGGATCAGGTAATAGTAGATTTGTTGAAGGACGGAGGAGGCATTGTGCTCGAAAAACGAGCCACCCTGTATACGCAATGCCTAGTGACCTCGAGTGTACCGAGAGCTTGGGAAAACGCTAACATTATCTTAGTTCATAAGAAAAGAGGCCTCAAGGACTTGAAGAATTACACACCGATCAACTTATTGTCTGTTGCCTACAAGGTATTTACTGAGGTAATCGCTAATAGGGTCAGGACAACCTTAGACTTCAATCAACTAAATTATCAGGCAGGCTTTCGTAAAGGATACTCGGCAATTGACCATATTCACGCAGTCAATCAGGTCATAGAGAAATGCGCAGAATATAACCAGCCCCTATATATAGCATTCATTTATTACGAGAAAGCATTCGACTCAGTAGAAACCACAGCAGTCATGCAGGCACTGCGCAATCAGGGTGGAGAAGAGTGTTATGAGAAAGTATAGGAAGATATCTATAATGATTCCACAGCTGCCATAGTTCTCCATAAAGTCAGCAATAAAATTCCAATAAGGAAGGGTGTCCGGCAGGGATACACGATCTCGCCTGTTTACAGGAGGTATTCTGCGACCTGAAATGGGAACAGTGGGGATAAGAGTTAATGGAGAACACCTAAGTAATCTGTGATTCGCTGATGACATTGCCTTGCTAAGTCACTCAGGACATCAACTGCAAAGCATGATCAATGTATTAGACATGCAGAGCAACACGGTGGGGCTAAAAATTAACATGCAGAAAACCAAAATAACATTAAACAGTCTAGCAAGAGAACAGCAGTTCGCAAGTGATGGCGCGGTGCTGGAAATAGTAAAAGAATATGTCTATTTAAAGCAGATAGTGACCGCTGATCCGGAACATGAGAGGGAAATAACTAGAAGAATAAGAATAGGGTGGAGCGCATATGGCAGGTTCTTGCAGATCATGAATGGCAGTTTACCAATATCCCTCAAGAGAAAAGTACACAACAGCTGCATCTTACCGGCACTCACCTATGGGGCAGACACGTGGAGGCTAACACAGGGTTCAGATTAAGTTAAGAACAACGCACCGAGTAATGGAAAGAAAAATGATAGGTGTAACGTTAAGAAATCGGAAGCGGGCGGAGTGGGTGAGAGAACAAACGCGGGTTAATGACATCCTAGTTGAAATCAAGAGGAAGAAGTGGGCTTGGGCACGGCATGTAATTTGAAGGCAAGATAACCGCTGGTCCTTAAGAGTGGATTCCAAGAGAAGGCAAGCGTAGCGGGTGGCGGCAGAAAGTTAGATGGGCGGATGAGATTAAGAAATTTGCGGGAATACTGTGGCCGCAACTGGCGAAGGACAGGGTTAGTTGGAGAGACATGGGAGAGGCCTTTGCCCTGCAGTGGGCGTAGTCAGGCTGATAATGATGATGATACTTTTCACAACTTTTTACAGTCCTTTAAGTCCTGTAAGACTGCCAACAAACACAAACGCAGGAGTGGTGTCGTCTTTTTTTTCGGTAACTGAGAAGTATCGAAGAAAGCTGTAGGCGTTTCTTTTCTAGCCATATGACTTCACTCGTGTGGATGCTAATGACTATTCCACTCCCCTAGTGCAGAAACTTGGAACAAGCTGAAGCTCTTCTTTGTTCATTTTTCGTGCTTGTCTGTCACAGTATTTAACATATCTTCTAATTCGCGTTCACTGTTCATAGCAAACATTCCCATGTCCATGAAAATCGTTCCGAAATTTTGTAAGAAGACTCCCGTAATCCTTTAAAGTAATTTTATTTTTAGAGCCCATGACACAGCTCTAAGCAGGCTTAGTCCTTTTTGGAGATTAGTAGAGGAAACTAATGCTCAGTAAGAAAATGTGTACCATGACGTATATCTCCAAAATGGAAGCGAGCTCATGCGCGCGAAACGCAGTGAGCCAGCTTAATTTTACAAAGTCGTTGGCCCCAGTTAAAATTCATCGCTGCTTCTAAGTACTTTCTTGGAGGCGAAATTCTAGAAGCCCGTGTACTGTGCGGTGTCAGTGCACGTTAATAAACCCGAGGTGGTGGAAATTTTCGGAGCCCTCCACTACGGCGTCCCTCATAGCCTGAATTGCTTTGGGACCATGGGACCCCGGAAGAAAGGGCAATCCCCCCCCCCTGGAATTTCAGATATTTTTATGCACTACTAGAAAGCAACTACACAGCTTGATTAGCACGCTTAGGTGATATTAACTTTCCGGATTCTGCTTATTAAGTTCAATTCTTTGTTCGTGAATAAAATCCAATGTATGTTATCCAAGCCTAGCACTAATTTGCTGTTTCTAATTTTTGTTTCCTGTGCGTATTTTAGACCACAAACAGTTAATTCTTGGTGCTAACCTACCGCCTCCCCCACCCCCGCCCATCGGGTGCCCCACCACTGGAAAAATTCCTGCGGACGCCATTGCTTGGGACGTTAACTCTCTTAACCCAAACTACCCAAACCCAAACTACCTTCTAAACGGCCATGTACTGGTCTCAGAAACAAAACAAGCGTCTGCCGGAAGCGCCCAAAGCTGAAGGGCTTACGAGCGTAGCAGCTAAAACAGTCTCGGGCTCGGTCGTAATAAAGTTGGAAATTTAACGGTACTACTGCAACGACCACAAGCAAAAGGCTTGAAATAGCGCTTCTAGTGCCTCGTCCTTCCACGTGCGTGATTTAGGAGATGCCGTTAGGACACAATTGTCTGGCCTACGCTAAAATAACAAAGGGCCAAGTACAAGAGACAAGCACAAGTGAGTTCAGAAACCTAGCGGAGAACTGCAGGTTACTTTTAAACCAAGAGGAAATAAAGGTTAGTCACATGGATAGCGAGGAACAGCGCCTTCTTCTTTTTCTGTGCACGAGATTAATTTATCGGCGCCGTTGACCAGCCTAGTGGCAGCCCAAAGCAACTCTGTGTGGCTTAAATACTGGTGCTCAAGGCATTTCATCCACACTTCGGACGACCAGCTTCGAGACATCGTATTCAAACCCGCCTTTTGCTCTCTTTTCAGCAGCATATCTCAAAACATGAGGGTCTTAGCAATTTTCCTGTGCTTTGGCTTGGGCTTCTTTGGAAGCGTATCAGCTGCCGGCACAACCGGTAAAATGTCTATTGCACATCTCTCATTTTTGTGGTTATTCGGGAGGTTTCTCACTGTTTATTAGTTAATCTCGAGTCTGTATCATTTTTTTGTAATATGTCGCTCTGTTTGCCCTTTTAAGTTAACATGCGTTTTGTTTATTCATGTAGTAACTATAACCAGCCACTTCTTCCTCATTTGACATTGGCAGATGTTTATTTTGGTCTCAAGCTTTGCTAGCATTTGCTACAGATCTTCTTGCGCTTTCGCATCTGGAAGTTCTGCATTTCTCATCCCCATTTAGCGTAATTTTGATATTAAGGAGGACTTCTACGGGTGTTCTCGAGCAGTAAAAACAGCCCTGTGGTGCGGAGTTTCGTACTCTTAGCAAGGTGGAAGAATAAGTATTAAGGCAAGTAAGAAGTAGGGCAGACACAAGAAAAATCAGATATGAGAAAGAGAAAATTATTGCAAGATAAAGGGCAAGGAGGGATGACTATAACGTAAAAAAAAGTAACGCAAAGCTCGGAACGTATTCGAGAATAATGCCAGTTCTTGTCCATGTCGACCAAAAAGCACAAAGGTGTTCCAACTTTGGCTTAAAGCTTCACCTATTTACACCTCTACTTTTTCGTGGAGTGCCGGGCCAGTTTCGCGTAGTCCTTGTCGGGAACATTTACCGAGGGCGCGGGAGAAGAGATTCTGAGTAAACTAGAGGGAATTCGTCAGCACGTGCATGGGCTCTTTCGTCACAGTCACCGCGGGGAGTGAACGGTTATGGTGGTTAGTTGCTGACCCGTAAGTTCGATGCCGACTACAGCGGTCGAACTTGGATGGAGCGAAACGCTAGAGGCCCGCGTACTGCGCGATGTCAGTGCACGGTAAAGAACCCTACGTGTTAGAAACTATCCGCAGCTCTCCACTAACGCTTTCCTCATAGCCTCAGTTGCTGCGGGACGCTAAACGCCATGAAACCAAATCAATTTCCCCTCAGCGCTCATGGTTCACAGCGCGTCAGAACACCGTCACTCAGTCGCTCGCTGCGAGACACGGATGATGGGCCGCCGCTTGTTTTATGAAATCTTTTATGAATCTTTTTGAGCTTTTGATTGCGCAAAAATGTTTTGGCATGGAAGTTTTTCCTTCGCCGCTGACCTAAGCGGCGCAACTGCCATGAGGATGATATTAACCAAGCTTTTCAGCCGTGCCACAATGATCGCAAGAATTATCTTCGTGTGACTGAATAGCTTGAATTAATTACTGAGGAAGCAATACTTGAAAAAACATTGAAGAACTTGAGAAGCTACTTAATCAAGCATTTAGTCAATTGCTGCTTCCCGGTCATATTAAGAAAAATGTGTGATAGGGTTTCAACGTAGTTAATCTGTGTAGACGTGCTGGACCATGTGTTTAGCCTGGTTGGCTTATGGTTTTGCTTTGCTTAGTCGACACGTCTGGCGATAGAATTGCGATAGAAGTGCGATATTAGTGCGATAGAAGTGAAGGGTGGTTTAGTGGCACGTGCGATGCGCTGGCGACGAAGACTCTTGCACAAACAATCAGTGACCCCGCAGGGCTAGAGGAAGGATCACAAGTAGTTCTAAATCGCAAGCGTCAGCCGGCCGCCTCAAGAGCTTCAGCGTAGTCGTCGTCGGCACAAGATCCTCTTCATTCCAGTAGTATTAGTTGACGAAAACGAAGGTTTGCAATGCACAGCGTGAGAGAGTGTTGCAGTTTAACACGATGCGTTGATAGCATAAGGGTCTCGTGCACTGTCTAGCGAAGGTGAGCCCTATGCGCCGCCGCAGGTTCTAGTCCCAGATGCGGCAGTATTTATTTTATTTATTTATTTATGGCTGGGCCAAGGTCACCCTCAAGGTGAAGCTTCACACAAACTGGGTGAGCCGATTTGATGTCATGAGGTAGTACTTTGGCACTGAAACGATTTGGCGCTTCGCGTGATTTCAAAGTCGTCTTGCCGATATCACACTTTGGTCGCATTAGTCTGATGGCTGACCCTATCTTGTCCAATCTTGTGATATTTTCCTCTTCGTTTTCTGCAGGCTCCTGCAAGAATGTCAGCATACCGGACGTGAACAACCTCAAGAAGGTATGCGTTCTTAGCGCGACTGTCACGGGCACCCCCTGCATGTCATGCATGTTCTGCGCATGTCCTGTGGTTGTCTTCGTCTTCTTAACACAGTAACATTCTGTCCGACATGAGCCAACACCAACTGTCCCGACTTGCGGCTTTACTATGGGCAGCGCCGGAAAGGCCGTAGCACGAAAATACCTCTGCAGTGAGAAAGCAGCAAACTTCCCCTTTCATGCCGCTTTACTCCTCGAAGCTCCGTGCCCACATCACGTGTGTGTGCCAACATAAGCGTCAAAACTTTTCGGTTCATTTTAAAAAGAAAACATGGTCATGTCTTCTACGCCATGATAATAGTTAGTTGTTAGTTGAAAACGTTATTCCACTCCGTCCGTAATCACTCGCACATTGCCGTCTCACAAATTCGCTGCCACCTGGCGGCAGCATCCCGTAGGCGCACCAGTCCCATCGCATTCAGCAGACAAGGGAATCCAAAAAGGTTTATAACTTTCTTTATCGAATGCCTCAAATCTGGCAGTCTTGATGCAATAGGCAGGAAAGAGGGTTCTCGCACAGCTTCCGCCCTTTAGATTCGACCACATTCCTACTTGGCACTCGCGGTAATACAGGACATACCATGTCTGCAGCTATGGACGAGAGTGGCGCTGGTGAACACTCTCAAGGTTCGGTTACACTACACATAAATACGCCCATAAGCAAAAGATTGGACAACCGTTGCCGTAGCTCAGTTAAAAGAGCACCAGACGAGAAATTCAGGGGCCTTGTGCTCGCGTCCCACCGCTGGCATTTGATTGTTTTTTCGTGTGCTGTTATGACCTCCCATTGATAAAAATTCCAAAAAAGACATTCCACATCCTCCTTGGTTTGGGTGACTATTAGCTTCAGACCGATCGTAGAACCAATGCGGAAAATTATACATGATAGAGGTAATTAGCATGTCATCACTCGCTTGCACGGGGAGCTACTGCGCAGGCGCAGGTTGCACTGAGGACGCCAGATGTCAGCAGGTGCCGGCCAGCTGCGGTCACGCCTGCGGTGTCGGGAACCAACCAGCGTGTGTGCACTGGCGGAGCGCAGAAGCGGATCGCAGTGGCGGCCGCAGGCCACGCTCTGCTAAATCTATTAGATCTAAAAGCAGGGAGATCGGAGGCAAGGTGAAGAAGCGTGGCTTTTTGGGCTTGTTGGTACATAGTTCCAATACACTGTAGCGCAGCAAAAGACGAGTACACAGGGGATGAGAGACGAACACCACAAGCGCTAACTTCCAACAAATTTTATTCTCCTGAAGCATCACATTTATACGCCAGAAAACAGGAATCACATGTACCAACAATATCAATTCATTAGAAAAGCGAGCTCTTTATCTGATAAGGGAATGGAAGGTGTGCTTACACACGCGCATCCTGACCTATTTATCTTTTCAGCTTCAGTGATTTCGCGCGTTACGCTTTCTCTGTTTTTCCTTTTATTATTATTTGATAAAAGCGTGGTTATAGGAAAAAACAGAGAAAGGGTAACGCGCGAAATCATTGAAGCTGAAAAGATAAATAGGTCAGGATGCTCGTGTGTAAGCACACCTTCCATTCTCCTCTCAGATAAAGAGCTCGCTTTTCTAAGGAACTGATACTGTTGGCACATGTTATTCCTGTTTTCTGGCGTATAAATGTGTTGCTTCAGGAGAATAACATTTGTTGAAAGTTAGCGCTCGTGGTGTTCGTCTCTCGTCCCTTGTGTCCTCGTCTTTTGCTGCGCCACTGTGCTTTGGAAGGTTAAGAAATGGGGGTACCTTCTGTGCATAGAAAGAGGGTACGAAAAAACTTACAAAACGACAAGTATGTCTTTTAATGCGGAAGTATTTCTAGGCTATGGCGGTGGGGTTGTCGTGCCACCGAAACGTGTCCGCAAAACATGTCCGCAGCATTTGTGGCGTTCTCAAAAGAGCGCATCAAGCGAGTGGTTGCAACCGAAAGAAGATGATGTAAGGATCCTGTGCAAAAAAAAATTATGTCGATTAGATGATTAGTTAATTAATTACAACCAAAAATGCCGAAAAAACGTGAGTGGACGGGAGTGAGTCTGCGGAAAAACTGCCGTGGAGGGCAAAATAGTGGAAAAAATGGCGAAAGAGTGAATATCACATTTGAAATGAAATCAAATGAATTTTATGAGTGATAATTGATTCAGCAAAAAATCTCATTTACATGGAATAATTAGTTAATTAATTATCAGCAAAGACCACTGGTCGGTTGAATAGGCTAGACGGCAATATAGTAAGTGGACGAGGTAGTAACCACGGTGCCAAATTTGAAAAAGCAAAATAGTTGGTTGAGATAAAAAGGTATAGTAAAAGTAAATAGATTGATCTTTAATAAAAGCATAAGATAATTGCTCTAATTCAGCGCCTAAATTAATTAACAAAGAAAAAGAAAGTGATAAAGAGAGGCAAAGAAAGGCAAAGAGTGCCGAGGAGGCGTCATTGTTTTCGCATTCTCCCAATGCGGGTCGCCGCAGCGATGACGTTGCTTCACCGCAGCTTGTCTCATCGAACATGTTCAAGGGCTGAACAAAGCGCAAGTGAGCATTCTGAAGAGGAAACTTCAATACTACATATCCTGCTTACTTCTAAATTATCATCCAGGAGATATTTTGAAACTGAAATTGAAAGTTTATTTCTCCACACACATTACAGTGGAGAAAGGGGACACTGGGCAAAAAGCTGCGTAAAGCAGCTTGAAGTAGCACCCAGTGCCCCATGAATACATCGACAGCAGTGTGTTTCGCGAACATCAGACTTAAGGTGTGCTTAATATCCCCATCAAAAGAAGAAAGAAAGAAAAAGGACAACAACTGTGTAACCCTGGCCGCGTACACAACAACATAGATGCTCATAAATAATAGGAACAATATACAATTCAATACGCCAAACCTATTTACAATGATGCCACAATGGATTAGAGAATGCACATGACAGATAATAACTGTTTCTTTGAGATGTCTTGTATGCAAACATTATTTGCTGCCAACATGTTAAGGTAATTACTTAGGTTATAGAGTTCGTTAATGTATTTTTCGAAGTGCTGAAAGTTTTTTGGTGCGTCGCTTGTAAATCGAACAAATGTCTTTTGCCTTTCCACTGCAGTGTCTAAGCCAAGTCAGCACAACCTGCAACCCTTCACAGGTAAGTGGCTTTCCTGAGGTTTCTACCTGCATCAATATTTGTTCTGATTACTAATGGGCCGGTAACATTTACTCGGAACATTTCCAGAAGAGCGCTATCTTTATTTTTATTTATTTATTTGGAATACTGCCAGTCTCTAGTTGAGACCCTTGCAGGTGGGCATTACATGTATGAGATTTAACAAAGTGAATCTGATTGCTCAAAGCAGCTCTTTGAAATTCAAAACAACAAGGAACAGGGAGAAAGTTGTGCAGTGCAGAAAACAAAAACGAAGTTAACAAATTTATACAAGCACTTTCACGAAAGGCAAGTACAAAAGAAAACATTGGCCCAACAGACCGCGTACTGCAAGATATCCACAAAACTAATCCAAATCGTCAGTGTTTTTAAATCTATACTCATCCTCTGATGCGATTATTATACGTCAAAATATTCTACTTTTTTCCTACTAAGAGTTCATATAGCGGGAAATTTCGAACAGTTAAAGCTACATTATAGCAGGAGGTTGTCTTGCAACAAAACTGACTGTCCACTTTTTCTTTTCCATGTCTTCCGAAGGCCTCCATCGACGCTGTGAAGCCCATAGTGACGGTAATACTTTCATACCCTGATTACCACTTCAACTATTTGGCAAACAGTTTTCCGTCTCAAAATGTAGAACACAGAGCTGTATCAAGAATTAAGAGGACGCTTAAGCTTCACCTTAAAAGTAGACGCGATAGCGCCTTCTCCGTATTTCTCGTTTTGTTCCGATCTCTTTTTATTGATGACCGATCACAGCCACAATTACGATCTTATTTACCTATCACATTACCGATTCCCCTTCATCAATCCCTATTATCGATTATCAATCACCTAATAGGTTACACTGCACGACCTACTACACCACTCCATACTTATGCACTACAGCGCATTTGTTTCAGTACAGTAACGCACCATAACACCGCCTTTTCATTCCGCGCAATTCCTGACTCCTGATTAGCATATTTATATTCGTTTTTACGTTTTAATTACTATAACGTTGGTGCACATCCCAAACAAATGTTACAAAGTCATACACACCACGACACTCTCATTTGGTGCTTCTCTAACATGCTCCAACCAACGGTCATTCGTGGCCTATGCGTTGCGTACCTGCCTGGTAAGCAGAGGGCGTAGGTTCGAAGCACACTGGCGGCTGTTTTCTTTTAATTCTTCAGTTCTACATTGTCGGATTTGTTCTGACTGGCGCAGAACGAGGGCCGACACCGTGATTACAGCAGAACGAGCAGTGCGTAATAATTACTCATAACGTGCGAATAGAATATCCCTGCCCAACGGCAAAACCTGTGAATTTGAAAGATCCGGCTTAAATACCATTCCTTTGTTCTCCTTGTACGCTGTGCCATTATCGAAAAATTTATTTCTAGATGTCGCACATTCAAAACGAGGTGCCAGCACACGCTGCTAACGCGAACAAAGTAGCGCAAAATCGTGCGACGTAGTGCTCTCTCGAAACAACCCTTAAAGGAAATATAAATGGCTCTGCGTTCAGCCCATTTTCACGCAGTACTGAGGTCAACAGTCAGATTTTTATCACCTATAATTAACCTTGCTTCTCAATGACGCCAAAATGTTTGAGAAACATAACTTGCAGTCTACGTCGTCGTGAAACATTGTTTTAGCCCAGGTTGTTTTCTAAGGATGTGTGAAATTTATGTAACCTTCCTCTATGTTAGATGTCTAATTAATCAGTAATCAGCTAATGAAGGATTCTAATAATTTGCAGTGCGTGTACGACGCCCTCAAGGAACTGAACAAGGCTGCTGACGTAGTCGTCGCTTATGGCGACGTCATCTACGCGCTCGTCAACGCAACCACCAACCGGAACAGCCCAGCATGTATGTTCTTCTACATTTCATCGTTTTATGAAGCCACAAAACAAAGTTGGAGGACACTTAAGCTCCGCCTCCTCCAGGACACGACGCTATGTAGTTTATGGGTCCCTTCAGTGGACTGAGGTTCTCTTTCCATATCACTTCGCCGACATAATTAGTTATTTTATTTTTATTCTATTTTTCCGACTCTTTTTTTAGCACAAGACACACAAAGCCTCCCTTAACCAAGTCGAAAAAACTTGCCACAGTAGAATTGACGTCAGAAAGCTGTCGGCCAATGAGGAATTGCGTAGTGTTCTCATCACTGTTGTGCTGTGTGATCGTTGGGGGGTGTTTGGATCACCCAAGCATGGTCATGTGGAAATGACGTCACGACCTTTTCGATGAATCCCGATTTTATTGACACGCCAATGCACGGCGGTTTCTCCGCTGAGCAAGACCCTTAACGCCATCGCCTTTTCTTCTTTTGTTAAGTGTTCGGGCCGAAAAAAGCGAATAGAGTGACTGGCTACATGCTTAAGCCACAATGGCTGTGCTTTTCAAATCTTATGCAATAAACCCAGTAATACATGCTTTATGAGCTAAGCGGAACACATGGAACCCTCCACAAGTAACAGCACGTCAGTTGTCACCATAAGCATACGCTTCGCATTTTGAAGAGCAGTTTTCTTCCTTTCACTGTTGTAAAATCAGAGCCTCCCAGAGAGGTATTTTATTCTTATGGTTGATGTAACACTCATGCTCAAAACAATTACGTCAACAGTAGTCTGATTTCTCACCGTTCCCGGTGTTTCTACATGAGGTATGCCCCTAGCTACCACGGTATATTTCCCTTTTCATAGCCACGCAAATCTCCACTGTGCTCAAAATACCGCAAAGTTCACTTCAAGAAACGCATACAGTGGAGAGCCATTAGCAGTGCGTTCTATTACTTAGGTCGACCAATCACATCGTTGTCATCAGCCTAACTATGCCCATTACAGGGCAAAGGCCTTTCCCATGTCCCTACAATTAACCCTGTCCGTTGCCAGTTCTGGCCACCGTATCCCCGCAAACTTCTTAATCTCATCCGCCCACCTCACTTTCTGCCGACCACTGCTATTCTTGCACTCACATTAAGGATGATGTTATTAATAGTTCGCTTACTGTACGGTCATGATTCCAGGCCACTTAAACATTGTTTTGCTAAGTCACTCAGGAGATGAATTGCAAAGCAAGATCAATAAGTTAGACAGGCAGAGCAAAACGGTGGGGCTAAAAATTAGCATGCAGAAAACCACAGTAATGTTCAACAGTCTAGCAAGGGAATAGCAGTTCGCAATTGGTAGCGAGGTGCTGGAAGTAGTAAGAGAACGTGTCTACTTAGGGCAGGTAGTGACCGCTGATCAGGATCATGAGAGGGAAGTAACTAGAAGATTAAGGTTGGGGTGGAGCGCATATGGCAGTTTCCCTCAGATCATGAATGTCAGTTTATCAAAAACTTTCAGAGAAAAGTATACAACAGCTGTATCTTACCGGTACTCACCTACGGGGCAGAAAACCTATGGAAAGAAAAATGATAGGTGTAACGTTGAGACCGCAAGCGGGCGGAGTGGGTGAGGGAACCAACGCGGATTAATTACATCCAAGTCCAAATTAAAAGGAAGAAATTGGACGGGGCAGAGCATATAATGCGAAGGCAAGATAACAGCAGGTTTTAAGGGTAACGGAATGGATAAGAGAATGCAAGTGTAGCAGGGGGCGCCAGAAAGTTGTGTGGGCGGATGAGAATAGGAAGTTTGCGGAAATACGGTGCAGCTGTCAAAGGACAGGGTTAACTGGAGAGACATGGGAGAGACCTTTGCCGTGCAGTGGGCGTAGTCAGGCTGATGATGATGATGATGAAACCTTGTGAAATGTTTACGCAGCAGGCCATTATGTTCCCTCCTACTGGGAGCTAAGAGAACACAACAGAAGTAACAATGAGCAATGTATGCTCGAAATCGCCCAGTCGGCCTGCGTCGCTCTGCTTCAAAAGCGTGAAAGCCACTTTTTAAAGGGACCCTAAAAATGATTCCTCATAGAAATGTGCTGCGCATACCTAGGAAGTAATTCGCCTCCATGTGTCAGTCAAAAAATGTAGAGGGCACTGAATTTTGCTTCTGCCCTTGTAATGTGAGTCACTCCAATCGCCATGGCTTCAAACCTCTCGTGGTCTGGAGGGGTGGAGATGATGTCTCGTTTTGCCATTGTTACAGGCTTATAAGTTTTCTAAACCCATAATCAAATAGCAACCTCTTAAATTATTTGTATATCCCATTTGTATGCTGAAGCAATTGGAGTAGTTTCAGCTGCACAGCAAAGGGCTGTGGTTGAACGTCACCGTCTGCGCCCTCAAGACAGAAAGACCTAATCTTGTCACAGTTCTATAAAGCACTCAATCAAAAGCAAAACAAACTTAAAAACATGCTTATACTTGCTATTAAAGCTATTGCCATTCTTATACATACGTCTTAAAACCATTTTTCTATTGACTCCCAAAAAGAATCCAACTTCTGGTGCCTCCTTTTCATTGCAGAGGGGTTCGCAACGCCGGAAACATCTAAGTTGGTTTAACATTGTTACCTCTTGTTGAGGAACGAGCATTATAGTCATGAGTGACGATCGAGGTTATAGTGGGGGCCTTGAAGGCGCTGCAATATTCCACCGTTTAGTCCAGGATTAAAACAGCTGCCCGGTGCGTCTTGACGAAGGCTAAGCTTCTCATGAAGCTTGTAGGCAATCAGTGTTTTCTCACTTTTTCATCCAACACTGAGCAGCGCTGAAACTAAAATTTATGCAGCATCAATGCTTTACATGTTCGCAGCTGTAACACAGTCTTCTGACGCATGTTAATACCAACCATAACGTACCTATTGGCGACTAAAGTTAGCCAGTGCTATGTGCAACCGAATGCTTTTTAACAACCTCCTCAAGATTGAAGGTCAATGCATCACAGCAAAAGTTATATAAGAAGCCATACAAATGCCGGTTATAATCATAAATGAGATACTGAACCCCTAGAGAGACGCTCGGGCAGTGGTAATGCTGCAAAATTGCCTACAAGTTGACGCACTGAATTTTACTTCTTTTACTTCTTTCCCCAAGTGGCCAAGGATTTCAAGAACTCAGTCGACCAAACAAAGCCAGGCACCGTCCAACTGACCCGCTGCACTAAAGGAACCTTCCCAGTCTCTCTGCCCAGCACTGCTGTGGGAAAGGTAAGGAGTCTAAACAGCGTAAACGAGAAAAAAATCTGCAACGTTATTTCCATACGCTGATGAACAGCTTGCAGCAACAGGGCGACAGCTCTAGGAACGCCTTGACAAAATCCACCGATGTCCTAAGCCATACAACAGCTACAATATACAGGGTCCCCAAACATGCCTGGCATGCTTGACGCGAACGCGCATATCATTGCACGAGATGCAGAAAAAATAAAGTGGTGTGTGGCGGTTTAACGTCCCAAAGCGACTCAGGCTATAAAGGAGCCCATTGTGGAGGGCTCCGGTAATTTCGACCACCTGGGGTTCTTTAACGTGCACTGATATCGGAAAGTACACGGGCCTGTAAAGCTAACTTCAAAGATAAAAAACACGAAGGACACTTAAAGTACTGAAGTGCTTTGAATGAGAAAGCATTTTTATTGTTCATTTAATTTTTTGTTTTATACTTATTTTTTCCCCTTTCTAATGGCACGCCTACTGATTACCATACAGTCGTAAGGCAACGCATGTACTATGTGCACCTTTGTTCGCCACGTAGCAGCGCGATTTCGCGGCTATTAGGTTGCGGGATTTCCTCGCAACTATGAAATTCCTGGGCTCAATTCCCAGCACCTTAGGAAGGAGTTTTATTTTTCTTTGCCTGGTCACGTGGGTTTCAGGACGCCACTCATTCTGAACATCGTGTTTCATTGCCGATGAGCCACAAAATGTTTTCGCATTAATAAAAGTTCTCAGAAAGATTTAGCATACCGGAAAACTAGAAACACCTAGCTATCTACTTGCATTGCCGCGGTCGCCGATGTTGTTCCACGGATTCCGTAAGCATGAACATGGCAGCCGCTCTCAATCAGAGCATATTTTTCAGTGGTGACAAGAAATGTGCAGTTAAATAAGAGTTCATTCTTCAGTTCGCCATTCAAAACAACTTCTGAACCCACTCTAATAGGGTTCAGGAACCTTCCGCAGAGATACTAAAGTATTTCGTACACGAACTCCGTTTTTAGCTCCATAGATACTCATAACCATATCATCTATTTCTTCCTAATGCCTCAATCTGTGATGTACGATTTTTGGTGCTTAATGCTGTTTTCCCTTATTTGCTGTTATTCTACTTAACCAGTGCACCAGTGACTTCGGAACCGACTGCCAGAAATCAAGTGTGAGTGTCCCCATATTTTCAACAAAGCTGTTGTTATGGCTGTCGTTGACGATTTTGAGCAAAATATGGACAATTATTTCTTGAGACACTCAATTCGACTGCATTCTTCGTACATTGGCTTGTCCAAGTGACTCAACACAGGCATATAAGCGTACTTAGATTTTTTGTACTTTCAGAAAACCAGGTATAAACAATCTTCTTCGAGGGGTTTTTTTTATGAAAAGAAAGCTACCCAGAAATATTTTGTAACACCCATACGCAATTCCTAGGCTGTATTCATTGATTCCCTCGTGGATTCATGGTCGCATTTTAACCATTCATTTGCTTGTTCCGAGTGTGAGAATATTATTTATGTTATCCTTTTGGAATTAAGTATTCAGTTCTAGTCACGTTGGCACTTACGGTTTCGACTAATTGAATGTTGCCCTCACAAATTTGTTATCAATTCGTCGGTAAATTGAAAAAACAAATCTACTTTCAGTTGTTTGTTTTAAATAGCGAAATAAAAAGTGGAAAGTTGAATGCTAGCAGATGTCGCCCGAGTGCCTGTTTTACATTGTGAAGTAAAAAAAAATAAAGAAATAAATATTTATTTATCTTGATTTCAGACAAGCCTAGTGTCTCCTCTCGTAAAGTTCGTGTTGGTAAGTTCTCGACCATTCTTAACGTTTGAATTGTTGACTTAGCCCACTAAAACGCCACCTTCTCCAGCACGGGCACTGATTTACCTATCATGCGCTATATTTTGCGCACTCATACAGAGATTTACAACACGCACTAAAATCATAGACACCCGGTGAGCGGCACAGCCGCACATATGAGACTAGCCGTAGGGTCGGCACCTCTGAATTAAATCGGCAACTTCACGGCAAAGAATTAATTTCGTTAGTTGGTATAAGCCTTCTATAGACTGCTGTACAACTTCAACGATAGCACAACACAGGGAAGGTTTCAGAACATTTCTACGATATCATTTCCCTTAAATCTACCAACACAAATTAGAAGCAATGGCAACGGAAAAAGAAAGCTGCGAATAATTTTGTATTTTACCGGGAAAGCCACCAATCTCTGTAGGCCAAACTTAACTGTAAGAATAAATATTAAAGCTATAGTTTACTGAATGTGACTTGATGCACAACACGAAATGATATAACAAACAATGGAAGCTCCGTCCTCCATCATCACAAGCTTAACATTTTTTGAGAATGTGTTGAACAGCCTAGTTCATTCCCCGCCGTTATTTATGCCTTTCTCCCTTAGTGCCTGGTGAAGAACGCTCTGCCCAATGCGCCACAGACCAAGATCGTGGCTTTAGTGTGCGACCTCGTCAAGCGCACCGACGTCTCCTCGCTTGGAGGATCCTACCTAGCGGCCGCACTCAAGGACATCGACAACGTACTCTGTAAGTTTGCGCAGTAGTCCAGGAAAAACGGATGAAGCCGGCAGCTGCTAGTAGCCAGCGATAAGAGTATACAAGCAGCTCCTCCATAGGAGGTGCCAGTGCTACGAGGAATGAATGCAAACCGACCCTCGCTAAACCGCAGGAACTAGCGGAACAGAAAAGTGCCCTCATTAAACTGGTCTATAGGCAGTCTATAGACTTCTTGTGGACTCTATTGCCTTCCTGTAGATATTTATTTTTGTCTATTCATTGTCAATATACTGTCTATAGAGAAAGAGAGAGAGAAATGGACGGGAAGGCAGGGAGGTTAACCAGGCGAAGCTAAGCAGGCTACCCTACACTTGGGAAGGGGTACAAAGGGTGTAAAAGGAAAAAGAGCGGCAATGAAATGATTTTTCCAAGTGTCCTTCGACCACTATGTCACGGGGACAGAGGGCACGCTCAAAAAACTTAAAGATTATAGACGGGAATACAACCCCGAGTCCCTTAAGAATCTCAGGAGCGCTTTCAACGCTTTCCTTTGTGAGGAAGGTTGTGTACAAGGCCCCAGAACGTTGGACTCTGTTAGAGGACCCGAGTCCAAGTGGTAGAGAGTAGCAGTCAGGAAACCGCGCTCTCGCTATAGCGAAAAGTCTATGAAAAGTGTATGGCCATGATTCTAAAGTTTGTGTATAGACTGTCTATAGCATTTGTATTCCCTCTAGACTTGTCTTTAGTATTTGTCTGCAGAGAGTCTATGGACTGTGTTAAAAAAAATTTTTAAGGGTGGTCCGAAGCACGTTAAACCTGACGGGCCTATTACATCGATTGGAACAGACCATGCATGACAGCAGCTTTTCGCAAATAAACAATGCCGAGAATATGAAGTTTTGTTCTGTTTATGTTACAAGATTTCAAATATTATGAACACTAGGCGAACAGAGGCAACAATACTCTTATTAAATTCTGAGGTAACAACCCGCGAACGCCTACATTTTTATCACTTGGTTTGTTCGTTATTGGCTACTGCGTCTTCACAGATTTTCTGCTCCCTAACAGATCTTTATACTGCCGTTAATCTTACGCATGTTCATGTAAACTTTTATATGAAATGTGGTAGTTCATATTCATTCTTTGCTGAAAGTTCATTGTTTATACGCATTTATAATCTTTTAATCCTTGACGCCTGGAAAAAAGCTTCGGCTGGTACACGGTATGTGCTCGCCATATACCGCGCACATAACTCCCAAAGCGCATTTTGAAAGTGCCATGGAAATTGCTCCTTCTACACTATTTAATACTTAAATATGCTTTGCGTGGTGATTTTTTATTTTAGAAATTATGTACAGACTTTGTCAAAAGTAACCAGGCTGCATGGTTTCTTTTACGGTGAGGGCAGGGGTTCTCCTTACCATACAGAGATTTGGAGCTTGAGGGCTGGCGTAATAGTTTAAATATGCGACTGAGAAGCAAAACCATGCAGCCTGGTTACTTTTCACAAAGATTGTACATCAATCCTGTGGAATCTGTGGCTAGCCAGAATGCTTCCTTTATAACACAATGCTTAACCGTGCCTGAAACGTCCTTCATTACTCTTTTAAAGGAAGTATAAGTGGACCAAGACCTGCTCCTCGAAGACATGAGACTCTATAGCCAAATAGGAATGCTTTGTTCTTTTAGATGTTGCGGAAGGCAAGCAACGCACTCACGTTTGTGTTTATTTATTTTCAGGCAAATAAAGCAGTTGCCCGTCTACACGGAAGCCCTTGTTGAAAAAGGGTCTCATGCAAATTTCAATAAACGCATCATGAAAACGCATTGTAAGCCGTGTCTTCCTCCACGAGGAAAAGAAACCTCTAAAGTTCCTTGGCGACTTCTGGTACGAAATGCTCTATCATGCTGTGCGCGATCGTAATAACCGTGGCTGCTTGTGAGTGGTTTCGAGCAGGTACTGCCTCCTGTTGCACACTTTAAACGTCGACATGCATGAGCGACTAAGGGCCTGATTTTGGAGATCCCCGCCAGCTGCCATGAATCAAACAGATCGATCGACGATCAGTTGCGGTTAGCAAGCAGGCAGGCGGCTTAGCGGTGGGCAGAACCCTCACAGTAAGCTGCCAGACACAGCTCGGCAGATCGCCAAGTGCGGCAGTGTCTACGCGGCGGTCAGAATGGTGGTCAAGGACACGATGGCGGCAGCAGACAAGATCGGAAACGCAATTATAAGAACGCTAGGGGTAGGGGGGTGGGGGGCAGATTCAGAGCATCATGAAATTTTTAGTGACCGCTGAAGGGCAGAGACTGTGCAGGAATAGTGGCAGCAGGCAGAGACCATCCCCATCCCGAAGCCAGCCAAGAAGCCGAGGTTGGAGAATCTGCTGCCTATCTCACTGACCTCATCCTTAGACAAACTGTGCGAGAGGTTCGTTACGCTCAGGCTTCAAAGCTCTTTGGAGGAGAATGACGTCACGCCACATGCAATGTTTGGTTTCTGGCCCAAGCTATCGACGCAAGACGTCTTTGTCCTCATCAATGAAAAAGTTCTTAGCAACGTGCCAAAGTAGCGAGAGAGTGTGATCATTGTCCTCGACCTCAAGAGGTCATTCGATAACGTTAACGTCTTCATGCCAAATCTGACACCCCGTTGGAGACAGCGATGGAACGCCTCATCGCTGGAGTCATGAGGGCTATCCCCTATATGATCGCTCATAACGTCGCGACTAACCCCTGCCTTTCTCGCAGAGCCGGTTCCCATAACGACGTATCTGGTTAGCCCTCCAATTGTCCTGTCGAGTCAATGATGAGAGAGAGATGTGGGCTGCAGGCACTGACAACGTTGTGCCAGAAACGCGGCGCTGATGCAATGGGCCATTGGTGTTCATTTTGTTATTGGCGGTGGCGTCGACGTCTTACGCTCCGATCACTTTATGGAAAAAAAGTGCGCATAATGGCGCCCTGGGTCAGTGAACGCCTGAATCGCGCTTATAAGTACGTGGGGTAATGAGAGAGAGATGTGGGCTGCATGCGTTAGCGCTGACAACGGTGAGCGAACTCTCGCGATCAGCCATTAACTGCCACCTGCCAGGGTGGCAGGGTGGGTGGGGGCTTTAATGTAGATATAAAGACAGACACGAATTTCGTACAACTTATGCAGGAGAACATCCCGTTCCTGTCGCTCGTAACGCCTCCCACGGCTGTGACAACTTCGCGAAATACTTGCACAGACCTCGTCTTTGAGAACCAGGCATTTTCGCAGCAAGTCGAGCACATGCGTATCTATTTCTCCGACCACAAAGCTTCCTTTATGATAACCAAGAACTGTTAGGGGAGTGTTTCTAGAATAAGGAATATTTGTGAAAAATAAGTTGTCTGTAATTGTACATGCATGTCTTGTTCGAATTATTTGCCTCAATCTATCGAAAAGCTGGAACGGCTGATGACCTCCGCTCTAATTTCGCATTAGGAAGTAACGTAATCGTAGGCAGCTTTTTTTTTGGAAAGTGACGCGAAGTGACAGAAGGGAAGGGAAGGGAAAACTTTATTTACACTAAAGGTTTTTCCTGCGGTTTGGGGGCATCTTCAGAGACGTCTTGGTTCTACCCCCAGAAGCCTTCTCTGTCGAAGTCGTCCGCCTCTAATCAGTGGTCGGTTGCCCTCAGTCCAGGGCTCCGCTGGCCACTGCCGCCCGTTGAGCTCGCTGTACAAGACCTTGTTGGTCTTCACAACGGTCGCTGGAAAGCAGTCTCACACTGCTCCGCGCTCAGTTTTTTTTTTTTTATTTTAGGTACCACGTCTATGTTTTGGCAGGCCCATGTGATGTGGTATAGAGTAGGTTTTTCGTCGCACCAGGGACATTTGTCCGCGTATATCGTAGGGTGCATTTTGTTTAGTATATGTAGGTTTGGGAAAGAGCCTGTTTGTAATTGTCTCCAAGTGACAGCTTCCTCTCTGCTGAGAGCTTTTTGCGGTGGGGAATATCGCATTCTTCTGCCTCTATAGTTTTGTAGTATGGCCGAGTATTCCCTGGGTGCTGGCGAGAGTTCCGCGGTCTCGTCGGATACTCGGAAAGTAATGTATCATCGAGCTATCCTGTCGGCCTCTAGGTTCCCTGCCACCCCCGTGTGCCCCGGTACCCACACAATTTTTTGTGGGATCTTGTTTTATTCTTCCTGGTTTTTAATTCTGTCGCTAGCTTCGAGGAGTATACGGAGCGCGTGACGACCTATACTGCCAGTCATGTAATTTCGGCAGGCTGTTTGAGAGTCCGTGAGTATTGTTAGCGACCGCCCGGTTCTATAGCCCTCCGCCACCGCTAGCGCAACGGCTACTTCCTCGGACTCTGCAGCTGTGCAGCCTCGGAGAGACGCGCTGGTTATATCGCTTAAAGACGAATCGACCACCGCCGCCACAGCGATTTTGGTGTCTCCTCCTCTCCAAGACGCGTCTCTATACACCATTTTACGAGGAGCGGGCAAGAGAGGGAGAAATACTCTCAAACACGGGCGCTGCGCGACACCCCACTGTTGCCGTCCTCCCCTGGGCTGATAATCCGGCGCTCGCAGCAACGTCCGCGGCTGCTTAGCTACCGGTCAAGCTGTGTTTGCGTCTGTACAACAAAAGCAGCAATGTTGTACGCAACACCAACGTCTTCTAGACATCACTGTTTTATTGTCGGTTGCGGAAATAGTAGACGAAAGTAGAAAAAACAAACGCCGCCAGTATGTACGCGCACCATGTTATGCGAAGGTCTCATCACGTCTGCGGTGTCCATTTCTTCACCGCTTTTCCGCCGGTCCCGAGTTGCATTGGCAGTGGACATAGTTGAACAAAAAATACTTGCGCCAATCAAAAGCAAAACGTTAGCGCAGTTTGTGAACGAAATGGAGACAAACAAACCCACTGCCAGTGCCTAATATCGGGCGCGGAACGAAGCGCAGCGCCTGGGTTACCAAACTATAATCTGTGCATAATTTTAAGAGATCAAGTATTTGGACGGCCTTGGCAGAGCTCTATTTTAATTCAGCAGTACACTATGTGAGGACTTCACAAATTTGGCCACAACTTCTTTTCGCCGCCCCACATGATCGTCAATATCGGGAGGGTGTGGGAATCGCCACCTGAAAAAAATAAACATGTCGTTAGTGCAAAAATACTAATTTAATTTGCACAGCATGGCATGAATAAAAGCGGCGGCATGAACTTTTACCCAACTGCAAAGTGAGAAAAAATGCAGCCATGGCAACGTAAGATGAAAAAATACACGGCATGCACAGGAAGGTAAACTCTGCCATGCATTGTAATAAATTATTCGACTGAAATCGCATAGAATGCACTGTAAAAAAAAATCCACACTATGCATAGCCGTGCCAGAGATACAACAAACGCAGCGACTTGAGCAGTGCCCCGACCAGATTGAGATTGGAATTCTCAACACAGGTCGGCGATGCCTGTCAGTAAGTGGTAATAGCGTTCCATTAGCGTACCAACCTATTAGATCGTGTAATTGCACATTTTATGGTATTTGTGCACCAGTAAGTGCTGGCGGGAGCGGAGAAGGCGAGAATGCGAATCGCTTTCAGTCAACTGGCTTGTATCGCTCGTAGTACGAACAGCAAGCGGCAGGAGGGGCCGAATTTCAATTTCATAGCGCGTATCTCCGCAAACAAACATTCTAATCATCAGAAGTAGATTCGTTTCGGTCATGTACTCACTGTTTCCAAAATGTTCCGTTTGTAAACGTGGTACTCTGTCGCAAGCCTAGCATCTAAACTGTTACACTCGCCATGTCCAAGCAGGCAGCGAAAGCGTTCATGAAAAACTGCGCTCCACGAAAAACTTGATAATCATTGCCCTCCGCGATCTTGTGTCTCAACACATTTTGCTTTCGTTTTTCTAATATGCAACACCGTGCCACGTTTGCCCTACAGGCAACCGGCGACAAAAAAGCACGCGTGAACTGCGAGCATGGCACCCACCGTGCTGATCGTTCGCTGCGTCGAGGAATGGTCGCTTGCTCCCAGTTGGTTGTTGCAGGAGCTAATGGCATAGTACACACGAGGATGGACACGAGGCGAACGCCCACCCAAAATTTCTAGGCTTGGCAGGAATAAAACGGGTGAACGACACTTTCACAGATCGCACGCTGCTTCGGCTGCAGCCCACCGGCTGCACATTATCAGCCCAAGATGGCGTCGGCGGTAGGCGGCGCTCCAGTAAAACAAACATGGCGGCGCCCAGGTATCGAAACTAAAATCATGTATACATGGTCGTGGCTTGAGGAGCGTATGTTTTCTCGATGAATTCGGCCCCCGCTGCTCTTCTGCCTCCATGGAGGTTGGGATTTGTTTTTTTGTATTGGCGCTACCTTGAGGGTCTTGCGAAGCTCGTCGGGGATCGTTGCCGTCCTCGACATTTCTCGCATCTGCTCGCGGTATCCGAGCCTCTGCAGGAGCGCTCTTCCAGTCGTTGTTTGCAACAGCCTGAGTTTTTGCGACTCAAGCTGCGCCTCCCGTAGCTCCTCAAAGGTGTTATGTAATCCCAATTCCATGAGTTTTTCTGTAGACGTGTTGCGTGGTAGTCGGAGCGCTGTCTTATACGCTTTGCGTAGCAGGGCATCCGCTTGTTGTATTTCGCTTTTGTTGAGGCACTGGTAGCGTAGGCTGTACGTGATTCGACTAACTACTAGGCTTCTGACTAGTTTTAGTGTGTCCTCTTCAGGCATGCCATGTCGCCTGTTAGTGATGCGGGTGATCATGCGTGCGACTTGTAGCGTTGTTGCTTTCAGTAGGGTAAAAGTGTGAGTACTGCGCTGGTTTGATTGAACCCACATGCCCAAAATTCTTATTGTTGTCTTTTCGGGCATGGGCGTCCCTTCTAGGTAGACGTTGAGTTTTAGGTCCTCTTTGGTTGGGAGGGTCCGGTTTTGCTTGCCTCTCCAGACTCTCAGCAGTTCCGATTTCTCGTTCGAGCATGCGAGTCCTCTTTCTGCGAGGTATTGCTCTACACAAGAGGCAAACCACAGGCATCGAACGAAGGAGACCTTGAAACACGAATGCAACAGATGATGCAGCAGATGATGCAGGATATGATGCAGCAAATCCAATCGCCAATGCAACAGATGCAAGTGCAATTCCAAGGGCAGATCTCAGAGATCAGAAGCGCTTTTCGAAAACAAAAACATACCGAAAACATTAGGGAAAGGGCGTACAACCGTCCAGCGCTAACAGCTTTCGTAAGCGAACAAGGCAACAGCAGTAACGCAGCTACAAAAAAATTTACCGAAGATGATACCACATGTGCTATCTGTGGTATGTCTGTGGAAAAAATGAACACCTCATAATCAAATGTGATGGTATCCATCCGGATGTCGATGCAGGCCCAGTCACTCTTCCTGGGACACTAGGTTTAGAGATAACAATGGTCCTGTAAATAAATCTGCTGCGGAAGTCAGCAAAAAGCGATTGTAAAATTGGTGGCTGGAAAGCAGAGAGGGGAGAGAGAGAAAACTTTATTACAACAGGAATTCGGGGCACGCCCCAGTGTCCCCGCACGACCCCACTGCACTCAAGTGTTTATGTTCCGAAGGTCCATAACACTGGCAGCCCGGCCGGTGGCGATGGTCTGCACGGCCGGGTCCTCCGAGCGCAGCAGGGTCTCCCAGTCCTCCCAGGTCTTGAGGTTCTCTAGGTCCCGCGGGGGAGGGTCCGCCGGGCAGAGGGAAAGGATGTGGAGGGAAGAGGCGAAGGGTTCTGGGCATAGAGTGCATGCCGGAGTGGGGAAGGACGGATGATAATGGGCTAGGTTAAGGGGTGAAGGGAGTGTGTGTGTGTGTAGTCGGCGCCAGAGTGTTGCGTGTTTGTTATCTAGGGAGGGGTGGGGCGGGGGGTAGAGCTGGCGTAAGGCTCTGTGCGCCTGGGTCAGCTCACTGAATGAGTGCATGCGCTCCTTCGTGAATCCCCGATCAGAGGCCACCTGAGCCCGGTTTAAAGAACCTCGGGCTAAAAGGTTGGCGGCCTCGTTTCCGGGATTCCCGGAGAGCGCGGGCACCCATATCAGCTCCACTTGGCGGGGCTGGGGGGCATCGGGCGAGTCCAGTACGCCAAAAGCAGGGACATGAACTCTGCCTCGAGCAAAATTTAGAATCGCAGTTTTAGAAACGCTTAAAATGTACCGGGCTTCCGTGCGGGTTATAGCAAGGGCAATGGCGGCTTCCTCTGCAGCCTCTGGGGACGTGTCTGGAGGGAGAGGTAGGGTGAGGAGGGCGGATAAAGAGGAGTCCACCACAGCTGCTGTCGCTTCATCACCCGTGCAGGCAGTGTCCACCCATACGGCGTCCGTCTGGGGGCCGTACGCTCGATGGAGTGCCCTCGCACGGGCTCTGCGGCGCTGCTCATGGTGGGACGGGTGCATATTCCTCGGGAGCGGCCTGATGAGGAGTTCTCGGTGAAGGGATCGTGGGATGGCGAGGAGGGTTGGGTCGTTGGCCGGTATTTTGATTCCGAGGGTGTCCAGGATATACCGACTAGAGCACTGCACGGGTCTCAATCTGAGGCCCGAGCCCGGCCCGGGCCCGAGACCTGAGGCCCGAGCCCAACCCAGGCCCGCGGCTTCAAGCCCGGGCCCGGCCCGGGCCCGCTAAATTATCGCTCTAGCGAGCCCGGCCCGGCCCGTGAATTCCTGAGTGAAGCCCAGCCCGGGCCTGGCCTGGCCCGGCCCGTTTCACAGTAACGCTTGAGGTATACTGCTCACTCTGAGCAAGTAGACTGCTACTACATCGATAAGGAACTGGTCAACAAAGGTTCTGAATCCGCAGTTTGGCTTCCAGAAAGTTGTCTCTTTTTAATCCAGAAGGAAGTGATGAGGAGTAGTGCTCGCGCGGCCCGTCTTTTGGAGAGTGATTTCGTGTAGGTGGGCAAAGATAAACTCGGAAGTTCCGAGAGCTAAATAAAAAGGGCTGCATACACGGGTAATAGTCTACAATGCGTTCCTCCATGATTGTAACCAGTTATATTCTGGCGCCCGCGAAGTATAAATATTAAAGCTGCCTAGCAAGCAGTAGGATGACATTTTTTTTAGTGAACGCGATTTCACAGGTTGAGCTCATAGCCGAAGTGGTGGCCTTTCAGCAGGAAAGAAAAGCTAAAAGGCTTGAACATTTCACGGTATGTGCTTGAAGACTATAAGCGTCCTAAACTGATATGTTCTTCCCGTATGAATTTCTAGTAGTGTATAGGTATGTTTTGGGATGACGAACGATCAATAGCCTAATTAAGGCTGGTTGAATTTTACTCTTACAGCACCGCGGCGTGGAAATAAGGAAATAAATAAGTCAATGAAAAAAGGTTAGTTTTTTTTCTCAGTGCGTACTATAACTCATAGCTCATCTGTGTCGCTGCTTCAATGCCGCAGTTGTGCACTTGACTCGGCAATAGTGAATGAAAAGTCGGACACCAGCCGTTTCTGTACAGACCCAAGCCCGTCTAGGGCCCGCAGCTTTAAGCCCGAGCCCGGCCCGGGCCCGCGACTTCAGGCCCGGGCCCGGCCCAGGCCCGGCAAAATAAACCATGTCCCGGCCCGGCCCGGCCCGCGGGCCGGGCCGGGCCCGGGCTTTCGGGCTGGCCCGAGCCCGTGCAGTGCACTACCGACCTGTGGAGGTTTGTGTGAGCCTGATGTATTGGGCATGTCGGTGGGCCTCCACCAGTTCCCCGATCGTATTGTGGAGGCCCAGGCGTAGTAATCTGTCTGTGGGTGTGTTGAGGGGAAGGTGAAGTGCTACCTTGAATGCCTTGCGAATCAAAGCATCCAAAGCGTTTATGTCATGTTTGGATAGGTGTAAGTATGGGGTAGTGTACAGCACACGGCTGAGGACAAAGGCATGAATGAGGCGACATAGGTCGCGCTCCTTCATGCCTCTATGACGTCCCGAAACCCTGCGAATGAGGTGCGATATCGCGCCTACAACCTGCTTGAGTTTCTTGAGGGTGGTGGTGTTTTTGCCATCGTTCTGGATGTGCAGGCCCAATACACGGAGGGTTCCAACCTCAGGTACCGGATCACCATTCAATTCAATGGCAATGGGGGAGCGGGGGCAGCGGTAGTTCTTAGGCCGGATGAAGAAGAGTTCGGACTTCTCTGGGGAGCAAGACAGTCCGATGGTCCGTGCGTAATTTTGGGTGAGGGTGGCAGCTTCCTGTAAGGTGTTCTCTATGTCTCCGTCACTGCCGTGAGTGGTCCACAGGGTGATATCGTCGGCATAAAGAGTGTGCTTCAGGTGGGGAATAGTGGCCAATTTTCGGGCGAGGGGGAAGAAGGTAATGCTAAAGAGAAAGGGGGAAAGGACGGACCCTTGAGGGGTGCCGATACTCTGAAGTGTGTAGGAGGTGGAAGACAGAGGGCCGAAGTGTATCTCAGCTGTGCGGTCAGTGAGGAATGCTTGAATGTAGGGATACGTGCGCGCACCCACATTCAAGGGGGATAGAGCAGTCATGATCGCCTGATGTTCAATGCGATCAAAAGCTTTGGAGAGATCCAAAGCTAAGACTGCCTTGGTGTGACCCGGAAGAAGCGGGTCGAAAATGTCGTGTGAGAGTTGCAGCATAGCGTCCTGTGCGGATAGATGGGGGCGAAATCCTACCATGCTATGCGGGTAAAGATTGTTGTCCGCCATGTGACTTGTGAGTCTCGTTAACACAGCATGCTCTAGGAGCTTTCCAAGGCATGAGGTTAGCGAAATAAGGCGAAGGTTTTGAAGTGTAAGTGGTTTGTTGGGTTTAGGTATGAATATTACCTTCGCGTGGCGCCAGGACTGCGGGAGGTTACCCTCCCTCCAGCACTGGTTGAAGTATTTCGTAATGTGGGTGATCGATTGGTCATCCAGATTACGGAGCATGGGGTTTGTGATTTGGTCGGCACCAGGTGCGGAGTTGGCGCGGATAGTCAGGAGGGCCGCTCTGACTTCCGTCTCCGTGATGTCGGTGTCGAGTGTTGGATTTGCTTGTCCTGTGTAGTGCGGTAGAGGTATGGGGCCACCTGGAGATGTGTACATGGTTTGAAGTGTGTCTAGAAGGGTGTCGGGATCGTCAATGTGTTCATGTGTGAGGCGTGTCACGTGGTGCTGTGTTGCTGATTTGGTGCGCGTGGGGTCAATGAAGTGTCGGAGGAGTAGCCATGCGCGTTTGCTGGACAGGTTTCCGGCGATGCCGTCACATATCTGTCCCCAGTTGGATCGGCAGAGCTCCTCAGAGTGCTGTTGGATTTGTGTCTGCAGCGCGGCCAGCCGCTTCTTAAGCGTTCTGTTGTGTTTGTTGCCTTTCCAGCGTTCTAGGATGCTGTGATAAGCCTCCCAGAGGTGGGCTAGGCGTGTGTCAAGGGTAGGTGTTTCGGTTGTAGTTTCAATGTCTCGCGTGTTGTGGTGAACGTCATGCTTGAGTGACTGCACCCATTCGTCGATGTCTGCGATGGGAGTGTCTGGGAGGGCGGTGCGTACCGCGCGAAAGGCATCCCAGTTAATGAGTTTGTGTGTTGTATTTGCGTGACGGGGTGGTTTGTACGGGACAGTGATTTGTATAATGTAATGATCACTGCCCAGTGTATGTTGTGTTCTGTTCCAGGTAACGCCGCGGATACAGCGGCTCAGCGTCAGGTCCGGACTAGTGTCCATGCTGACACTGTTGCCGATCCTCGTAGGCGTCTGAAACGTGTTGTGCACAGTGAGTTGGAGGTTCTGCAAGAGCAGCCAGAGCCTGCGACCTCGATGTGTCGTGGTTGTGTATCCCCAGTCAGTATGCTGACTGTTGAAGTCCCCACCGATGAGTAGGGGATGTTTCCCTGCTAGATGGTGTAGCTTTCGCAGAAGTGATTCTAGCGGGGTCATCGGCAGGGACGGGGGGTGGTATATGTTTGCTATAAATATAGAAGGAAGTGACTGTGTGTGATGTATAAGTTCTGTGATCACGCAGGGCGTCTCAGACGTGATGTGATGAGTTTTGTAGGTGAGGCTGCGGTGGATGAGTGTGGACGCCCTGGGTGTGTTAGTGGTATCCGAGTGTGTAGATGTGTAGCAGGGGAGGGTTGCCCGGTGTGCAGTCTACTGTAGAAGTAATATGTGGGACGTGGGTGTGATGGTGGGAAGGAGAAGTTGCAGAGGCGCGCGCTTTGCCCGGAAGCCGCGGCAGTTCCAAGTTAAAATGGGTAGATAATTAGTGTTCCCCCCCGCCATATTGGATGGTAGGGGGATTGAGGATGGAAGTAAGACGGGTGTCAATTGGTATGTGTGGCTCAGGATAGGTGGTTTGTGCTTGTGGAGGAAGGATGGGGGGAATGGAGGGGGTTTGAAGTTGGGTGAAGCGATGGTTAAGATTATGTTCCAAGAGCTCCATCATCTTGGTAAGCATAGCGTCCATGCGCTGCTCAAGTTTTTCGGTGAGGGTGGCGGCAAGGTGATTGAATCTGGCCTCGAGGCGTGCGTCTAGCTCTTTTAGTTTGTGGTCAAATTTGGCTTCGAGTGCTGCTAATTTAGCGTCTATTTCTGAGGATACGGGAGGGGGTGTAGCGTCTGTGGTGCGTTGTTTCTTTGCGGGAGGGGTGCTCGAAGTGTCTGTGGATGATGGGGTCGAGTTAATGACAGCGGGTGCGGGTTTAGGGGGTGTAAGGGTTCGGTAGCGTTCGCGGGGGTCATCGGAACGCGGCTGGGGGTGCTCACAGCGAAGCGTCTCCTTTCTTGGAACGCGGCCGCTCGCGAACGCGCCGGCAGGTATACGGGTGTTCCCCCACCCGCGGTACTGATTCGCACACGTGCTGGCACGGATGTCTATTTGTGTTTGCTTTTATTTTGTGGTGGAGAGAGTGCTCTACTTTACGGCAGCTGGAGGGCTGGCCAGGCTCTTGAAGAACCAATCATGTTGAGAGCACAATATGATTGGAAGCTACGAAATGTGGGCCGGGCCTTTAGGGCTTTAAAACCGGGCCCCGGAGCTGGAAGCGTTGTTCTGCGCTAAGGTGAGATGCAACGCATCTTCGGCAACGCCGAGTTAGGGGCCTCCCCTAGTGTTAGCCAGTTCCACCCTGTTTGTTGTTTTGTATATTTCTGCCGTTGTATCTAACTTGTATATTCTGTGTATATTTGTATATAAATCTTCAGTTATTGCCTTTTTCATCCCTGTGTCTTCAAGTCTTCAAGTTGGAACAAACCGTCTCTGGCGGTGCACCTCTGGTGCAAAGAAAAAGAAGAAGAACCTGATCTTTACTGGGGGCATGGAGGGGACGGGGGTGCTTAGGAGGGAGGAAAGGCGGCTTACCTCTTCACGCAAGGCCTTGAGCTCCTGGTCTCTCGGATCTGCCTGGGAGGACTGGGGTGGTGGGGGATGACGGGTAGCCTTGCCAGAAACGCGGTCTGCCCAGGTGAGACGCGAGGAGTTGGTGCTGTCATTCCGTCTGGTTCTAGACGATGACCGGGAAGGCGTCGAGCTGCGTCCGTTGCTTGTGCTGGGTTGATCGCAGCGGGAAAGCCGCGATGAAGAAGGGGGAGAGAGAGCGTTCCTCGGGGACGCTAGTTTACGGCCCCGTGCCTTACAGTTGCCAGTTCCGGTCATATGAGGGCCTCCGCAGAGAATGCAGCTGGGGGTGCATGAGGGCACATCTTCTTTGGGATGGGACTGCCCGCAGCGGGGGCACTTATGAGACCTTGGATGGACGCACACATCCGCCCGGTGACCTGGGACGCGGCAGTACGTGCAGGCGTCTATATGCCCTCGGTACGGTGTGCATCTGTGGAGGGCTCCTCCATAAAGAACTGCGCATGGGACAGGTCCAGCCCGGAAAGTTATTAAGATGGAACGCGTGGAGCCCATTCGGCGGGCGTCCACGATGAGGGCGTCTGGGTTGCCGGTGAGCAGGTCTTGCAGGAGCTCTGACGGGGTCTCATTCCAATAGGCATTGGAGATGACTCCGCGTACTGCTCCGTCCAGCGGGGCTATGTAAGGTGCTACGGCGAATTCCTTGCCTTGGTGTGTGATGGTGTTCACCCGAACCAGAGCGAGCGCGTCATCCGTCATCCTTTAGGGGCGTGCTTACGGTGCAGGTGCTGTTGACCGGGTGTACCCTGATTTGGGTACGCGCTGGCTCCTTAAGCTGGGACGCCGCTTGGAGGATGGCCTCTCGTAGTTGTCGGGGTGGAAGCAGGTCCAGCTGCAGCCCGCCTCGTGATCTAAAAACGATCTTGTAATCTGCAGCAGGAAGCGGTGGCTGCTGCCGCGAACGCTGCGCAGCTGTGCGCGTTGCTTGCAGGTGCGCTGACTTTTCAAGGCATGGAGACTTGGGGGTACCGGTAGCAGAGGCTGCGCCCTCCTGGCGTTGGGTTGTTGAAAGGACGTCCTTGGAGCGGGCAGGCACACTAAGAATGTGCGTCCAGTCCCTTGGGTCGTAGTCGTTGGGGTTAAGAACCTCTCCCTGCACCTGCACCTCCATGATGGCGTTGGTGGAGGAAGCGTCCGTCGGAGTAGGCCTAGCTCCCAGCGGAGCGAGGCCTAGCTCAGGCGGAGAGGTCACAGAGAATAAAGGGCCGTGGGTGCCCGAAAAATGGCGTAGGCGGGCCAAAAATTGATGGCGTGCAGCGCTCACATTCGCAGTTCCGTGGGTGGTGAAATTTTGGCTGATGATGCTGGCGATTGGCAAATTCCGCTGTCTTTGTGCGGAGCCGATGTGGGGTGCGTCTGTACTACACGGCCCCCTAGCGGCCAATCCCCAGAGAGGGGACATAAGGATAAAAATGTAGGAAACCGTACTGAAAGAAAATGGCGAATTTTAATGACAATTTTAAAAAACCGGGCATGGTGGCAATTGCCACCACCTCGTTTCAAAGGGAACAACGCTCCTGCCTTCCATCTATCCATCAATTAGCTTCCGGAGCGGCGGACGCGGTTGGGCGGTTTGCACGGCTCTCGGTGCCGTTTTAAGCTGTGTTTGTCGGCGTTTTGCTCTGCCAGAGTGCATCACATGGCGTGGACGTTATAGGTCCTCGGATTCTAGGTTGGGGTAGGCACCGTGCACGAACAAAGTTTGGTAGAACTAGCTTTTTGTGCCGTGGTTTGGGACCAGCCGCAGTGATTGTTGTGCAAACGCACGCGGTGGCGCGAGCCGACGCCGTGGACGGTCGTCCCGGCCAATGTGCATGGTGGCTGTGATGTGTTGGTTGTTGCTGTGTCTCACCTGAGGGGTCGAGCCGGGTCCAGAAGCCGACGAAACACGATCATGCTACGTACCCAACTGCTCGGTTTGGTTTGGTTTATGGGGTTTAACGTCCCAAAGTGACTCAGGCTATGACGGACGCCGTAGTGAAGGGCTCCGGAAATGTCGACCACCTGGGGTTCTTTAGCGTGCACTGACATCGCCCAGTACACGGGCCACTGGAATTTCTCCTCCAAAGAAATTCAACCGCCGCGG
Organism: Amblyomma mixtum; assembly: GCF_055824585.1. Lineage (NCBI taxonomy): Eukaryota > Metazoa > Arthropoda > Arachnida > Ixodida > Ixodidae > Amblyomma > Amblyomma mixtum. The sequence goes on along the minus strand of NC_143021.1, from coordinate 151,276,133 downwards.
CCGGGATCGAACCCGCGTCTTTCGGGTCAGCAGCCGAGCACCATAACCACGGAGCCACCGCGGTGGCGTACCCAACTGCTGATCGGGCTACCAGAGTTGCCCGGACCAACTGTCACTTAAGAGCTGCGTCGGAGCATGCCTGCCTAGAACTTTGCCGCAAGGCAATCCCTTGAGCAGATGGGATATTGCAACCGAGCGACCACGTCTGTGCGAAGCAATTTCCCCAGCATACGATATAAAATCATGCTACGCCGAGTTCAATGCAAGGCGCTTTTAAATGCACCCAAGAAGCCGGTGCTGTTGGCGAATGCTGTGCCCAGTATTGTTCCCAGATGCCGCAAATATCCGACAAAACAGGCAACTTCGAGAAAGCCTCCTAGAAAACGACCGTCTGCAGCCACATGTGCCAAGCAGCCAAGCAAGTGGTCTGCACCGGCCGCTGCCGCACTGCCCTCAGGGACGGCCTGTGAAAAACAAAAAGACGCGTTCCATCATGCAGCCCTCAAAAGAAAGTGCGCACATGCGGCTGGAGTACATCAAGCGTGTCAGCTGATCAAGGAACATGCCCTTCTCCCACCATGCAGCATAGAGGCGCCTCCTCACTTAAGTGCAAGCTCCGTCTTCATTGGCATTCATGGTGCTAAGGTTTGTTCTCTTGTGCACTGCTACCGGTACTTAACATTCTAGGTGCTCTGTGTTCCCTGTACATGCCATGGCATCGAAGCAGTTAATTTCGGCCGGCCATCTCGTGGCCAGTTTCCACCTGCTGTACATTTTGGTTCCACAATATATGGTAAAACATGCCGATAACATTTATAAAAAATATGCAGCGGCATAATTTTATCGGCCCTAGGACTCTCGATGGAGAACTTCGTGGCCCAACTTTACGGAAGTCACCAAGTTGCTTTGCCATGCCAGCTGCAATTATTCTCAACTGACATGGGCCAATCCCAGTTTAGAGTCTCGTAAGTATTTTACCTCTGCGCGTGCACGCCTTGACGGAGACACAGCTCAATTTTGTCGGTGTCGGCGTAAAAGATGACCTTGGCAGGAGGAACACCAGGGGCATTAACACTAAAAGTGCTAAGTGCTAGCTAAAAGTGCTCTGCACTAGCCATTAAAACGTCGCAAATGCGCACTTTCCTTTCGGTCCCTGTGCTCGTCCGTATAGCAGTGCAAACGTTCCGCAACGCAGCACATGAGCTCGGGTTTTATTCCTCGCTACGGAGGCAATATTTCTGATGCAGGCGGAATGCGAAAGCACCCTTGAGGTTTCTCTGCACATTAAAGAACCCCATTTGGACGAAGTTAACCATGGTATCTACACGGCGCGTATCGTCTTACAGCGTCGGGGCATTACACTGCTCAAGTAACGTTTGAAGGCACATGTAGGTTCTTTGGCCCAAATGTGAGAGCATGCGTGTTGCGACCGACATTTTATATATCAGAGTCGGTATAGTTAACTTTGCTTTCAGCATTCGAGCAGATGAACAAAAAAAAAATTTTGCAATGAACGCATTTCGATAACGAGCTCGGATATGTCAATATGTAAATACCCAGTGAACCACAAATATCCATTCGATGCACCGGAAAGATCCAAACGTCATGTCCTAAAAGGGACGTCCATTAGATGTGCATCATAAGGATCACCGGCACATATGGACGCGCTAGGCGTCTATAGGAAGTCAATAATATGATTGTTTTTTAAGTCTAGAACACGTCCACGAAGCATGGACACTAGATTCCTAATATATGATCTCGTGCATGTCCACCAATCATGAACAATAGATGTGCAAAGTATGTTGATGTCCACCAAACGCGGACATTGGACGCGCCATATATCTTCGGCGACTTTAGTGCCACATTCGAACATATAAGAAAAGCCTGAATCCTAAGATGTGCGCCATGAAATGAATTCATAATGCAAAACATTGATAATGCAAAACATTGCCATCGTTTGTGATGTAACCAAGACGTAGTGGCGGTTCTGTGACCTGTTGACCTTGAGCTACTTGAGCAGAGCGCGAGACGCATGCAGATTACACTCACGTACGTGCTACGCTTTCGATCTCGGCGCTCACGCACACTTTTCGTTTCCTAAACTTAATTACTCCTTAATTATTGTCTTCGGCAAAACATGCACATATCCATGATGGCTGAATATGCAGGAATGTGGCTTGTAGTGCTACTGTGCTATAAAAGGGTCATCTGCCACTTCGTTATTAAGTTGTAACGCATACTGTTGTACTGGGTATTTTCTGCAAATCGGAAACTTAATTCTTGCGTATAGCCCAAAATGCTAGCGCATACGCCGGTGCATTTGCTTGCAAACTGAGTCGTTCGAACTAGGAAGACTAGGCAGACAGCTTTACAGGGAAGGCAATGGAGGCGAAACGCAAAAGGTGCAGTTGCAGTCCTGTGTCGACTGCGCCAGTTGAGTTTCCCCTTCAGGTGGAGATGTGAGGAAACATTTGATGATGATGAATTGATGGTTTGGACTCGCAAACAATCCCATTACTCGACGGCTGGACGAGAAGGTTAACTATTTATTAACACATAAATAAGCAAGAAGAAACAAGCAAGGAGAAAACTATTTACAACATGACTGAACTGTTGAATACACAAATCAGCCCCACTTCTCTGAGAGCGTTCCGTTTTAAGCCTTCTGTCTCCGCCCTTGGCGGGGACAGCAACCAATAATAAAACAGGCGACACTTCTCCCCAATCGACGCCCAGGGAAAGGACAACAAAGCCTCCGTCAGCCAATCAAAGACTGGGGAAAGGATGCCAGCCAATCAAATACCTAGGAAAGGAGAGGTTCCGAGCACGCACACAAAAAGCACTGAACTCGCCGCGTTCCGAACCTCCGCCTTCCTCTTCGTTTCCCCTCCCGCACACGCGCATACGAGATGCACGTGTGCCACGGGAACAATCACCGAAGGCTCCTTACACAACAAAAAAGGAAAGCTGTCTCCGAGGGGTCCAGCGTCCAGTGGCAACCAAAGCCCAACCATGGGCCTCCTCCGAGCATCGGACGCTCACAGACCCATCGGCGCCGCATCGCGTACCGATCGGCCACCGTACACCTGCATCCTCACAGTGATCCGCAGGGGCGCGAGAAGGTTAAAAAAAGAACATGCACTGGCCGCAAACACACCGACTGCTGACATTCAAACAGTACACCGTAGAACGCTGCGCTCTAGAAAGTATCTGTGGTGGGGTGGCAAACCGGAGACAGAACGAGCGTTCTGGCGACGATGCCGCCAGCAACAATAGAGCAGCCACCGACATGCGTCGCGTCGTGCGTCCGCGGTTCCATGCCCTGTGCTGGAGGCTGGATGGCACCGCAGAAAGTTCAGCGAACTTAACAGCGCCTGTGTGCTGTGCGGTGTCAGTGCGCGTTAAAGATTCCCGTGGTCGAAATTATTCCGGAGACCTCCACTGCGGCACCTCTTTCTCTCTTCTTTCACTCCCACCTTCCTTCTTTTTCTTGCGGTGTGGTTCAGTGTCCACTGAGATATGTGAGACAGACACTGCGCCATTTTTCCTCAAAAATCAATTTACCATTTTAGTTATCCAAGATAGCAGACGACGGCGCAGGCTGCGACACGCGACATTGCTGCTCTGCAACGCTGGCTATGTAGCTTTTGTGGCCATCCAGTGGATGCGACAAATGTCCAACTGCGAGGTCTAGTTCACACCCATTACTAGGGGTAAAGAAGCACTTTTCGTGATCTATAGAATATCTTCAGTGTGTTCCATGGACAAATTAGGATATCCATTAGAAGAACATTATATGATCATGGATATCCCCTGGATGCAACAAATATCCAACCATTTGATCTAATGCACATCCTATGCTAGAGGTACCGATGCATTTCTGGTGATCTATGGAACACCTCCGGTGCATTCCGTGCACTAATTGGGATGTCTATAAGAAGTACACAATATCCAGCACTAGGCATTCTTAGGATGTTCAAAGGACATAAGTGGTTATCTGGGTAGACTTCTTGTATAGTATACCTCTCCCCCTTATTCTTTCTAAGTGTCCCCTCACCTCTTTCATTTCATTTTTACACCCTGCCTGATATCCCTTTATTTCCGCTGCCCAAGCTCAGGGGCTTCCCGTAGCGATGGCAGATGCCGGGGCTAGCAGAAATCGCTTTGCTTCCTTTTATTCTATGCTTATTAAAACCACTACTAATACGAACTCGGAAGGATCGCAGGGCAGCGTCCTCACTGCTGTTCCGCCCATTCATGCAGTCCCAGCAAGTAAAACACCAAGTCGCCCGAAATTATTCGATGTCGTCAGGCGTTTCAATCCTCTGTGCCCTGCCGCACTTAACAAAGCGCACGTACTACACACCGCGGCACCGAACGATCGCGCAACACCTGCATCACGGCCGCCGCAGCTCGGCGACTAGGCAAGCCCCCATCGTATGGCGCCATCTGTCCGCGTTCGAGAGAAGCGCAAGGAGCAGCGAACAAGGTTTGGGAGTCTTGGCACGAGGTGTCTCCGTAGCTTCGGCGGTCGTCTGCCTTTGCTATAGTGCCTAGAATATACCTTTGCAGCTCTTTGTAGCTGCAGTCTATGTGGACGCGGCCAGAGCAAAGGAAATCAAATACTTCACCACCATGATGCGAGTGACAGAAGACAATACCAGGTTATTTACTGTAGCGACAGTAACTTCAGCAACAGCGGCCGAAGAAGTAATCATTGCCTCAGCTCTCGTGGACGACAGCGTAGGCACAATAATTAGCGACTCTAAGATTGCGATCCAAGATTACAACAAAGGCCTGGTTTGATCTGCAGCCGCAGGACTAATCAAACACAGCCAAAAGATAAGCCACGTAGAAATTATTTGGGTCCCTGCACATGAGGGAAATGAGAAGGCGAACCGATATGCCCGAGCTCTAGCAAACCAGGAGGGATCGGGGAGTGTCTCGGAGTCACACATTAACGAAACTTCCGCTTACCGGGAAATGGCCAATCACCTTCGTGAGCCGCGGGAACTTTACGCTGCACCTCACCCGGACTTTACCAGACAACAGGCTTGAAACCTACGCAGAGTCCAAACTGGACAGTTACGACCTCCATTCTTCTGTCTAAAATTACTGCACAACCCATCGATCCCAACTGCTTATACTGCGGTAGCATAGCAACAGACGAACACATCCTATGGGACTGTAAGGAAAATCGAGCTTCAAAAGACCTTCTACCGGCTCCCTCGCGGGAGGCCTCCGTGTCCGGCTCCTGAAGGAGCCGAACACGCTAGCCAAGCTTCCGGACTGGATGGTAAAGGTCGCCCTCCGTTAGGGGGCCTTTAATCCCACCCAATTGATCTTTGAGATCAATAAAGTTTCTCCAATCGAACAAGATCTTGTCGCGCCGCCGTGCGCAGTGCCAGCACCTAAATATATTCCTACAGCGTGAGCAAGGCGGTTTCGAAACCGAAACTTACAGCCAGTGGGCCTCTTCGATTAACCGCGTTCGGGCAGCCCGCTGGCGGTAAAAACGTTGGGCGGCATAGAGTTAATATACAAGCCACGCCTGTGCTTCCGTATCCTGATCCCGTAGATCTAATATACCTGATCCTGACTGCTAGAGGTACTAGAGGAATAAACGTAACGAAGGCGCTTGTTCTCAACACTTTACACTGCTTCTTATGAAACACAAAAGCGCTTCGACGTCAAACACCGAAGCACTCGGCGTTCTCAGTTAAAGGCTCAAGCATAGAGCCTGCATAAGTGATTGTGCAGCTCGTGTTCGGGAAGCGGTGGTCAGCGTAAAAGCAATTTTGAATTGCGCGGTTATTTGTTAGTCGTGAACAAATACTTTATGCTTTATTTTGAAGGTTAGTTGTTAGGTGCTGCCACCTAACGTCGCTTGTCGAAGGCAGCAGCAGCATGCACTCACGCACGCGCGCACGAACTAACGACAAACGAAGGCCGGCGGCAATGGAATGGTTATTACAAGGACAATACATCTCAGTTAGGCTAAATGCGGGGCGAAAACACCGCACTACATAAAATGTACGAAATAGATAAGCTCGATCTGACGTTGAATGTGCAAAACGGGGGAATCCCATTCAACGCAACATTACGGAAGGAAAAAACAAAGATGTAAATAGAGCGGCGAAGCGTGAGAGAGAGGAGGCGCAAAGGGCGAAGCCCACTACAGGGGCAAGGAGCGTTGCCGTGGCGTCGTTTTCCTCCCGTCCGAGGCGGTCCGATCGCGCACCAGCTCTCGGGAATGCGGCGGTTACTGGTCGGGCTCGTCTCCGTGGCTGCGTTGACGTGAGAGCGGGCCGACAGCCATGGTCCTGGTAAGCGTCCAGCAGCGTCGCGCGACAACCTGTTGACGCGCGCAGGCCTGGTGGTCTGTCGTCACTCGTGCTCCACTTTGACATGTTCCCGCGAGAAACCGTGCCTGTGGCTTTCCGTGCATTGCACTCCGTGCCTCGCGATCGAGTAGCGGTGCTGCTACGCTCGTCAGCCCGTAGCTATCAATCGACGTCCGCGTTTCCTGTTCTCACTACGCCACGCACGTAGCTTGAGAATACTCGGCTGGGTCGTTCGTAGCCGGAACAGCCATCCCCTGTGCCGCGAGCGCTCGTATAATGGCGAATTCCAGCGGCCGATTCCCAGAATCGCAAGGTTGCTCCAGTTTACCGCGCGTCTTGCGTGCACGTGCTTTTCGACCTGTGGATCGTGGTATTCGAAGCGTGCCGTGATCCAACTCCAGGCTCTCCCATTGGGATTTCGGTCTCGAGTTGTAATGTCGGAGTTCGCCTTGAGCGTCTCAAGTTGACGCGCGCGGTTGGCTTTTCGTGACGGACGGTGTCCCCCACTCCGTCGTAGGCGCGTTTGGATAGCTGTCGAGGCTGTTGGGTTGGCCTTCGCCTGTGCTCTGATGATGTGCCAAGTGCAGCTGAGACGCGTACGTGTGTCGGACATTGGTGCAGGAAGTATTGGAGCAGTGTCTCGCATGACAACAATCGGAAACGACAATCCTTTTGGCTGTCCGCATCCTGTGCTATTTCGTTGTCGAGATGAGATCGTCACGGACGGTAGGTTGGGGCACTTTCGAATGGAACGCTTGAAGCTTGCGGGATTACTTTACGTGATCGTCGTTGCTTTCACTTACTGGGCCGGGGTATTTCGAAGAAGTTGCCGTGTGAAATACACTTCGTAAGACACGTTGCTGCAATATCTGCAATATTCGAGCAATCGGAGCAGCTGTAATGTTTTCTTTACCGAATCATGAACACCTGCGGGAATCGCCTAGTGCCTTAGTTCATTTGTGGTTAACAGCTGATGTGGACGTTTCTGGTAAAGTGCAGATGTGCCGTCTCCATCGTGTATGTCGTGGGTTGCCCCCAAAAGATGTGCTCTGTAATTATTAGTGTTGGTAGTTACCTTCTCATTGCTGTTTTGTTTCATTGCTAGTCACTGAAAGAAAGAGGCTTGCAGGGACTGGGCTTGTAGTTCTATTTTCAAGGGCTGGTCGACAGCTCGTCAAGCTGTTTAGCACGTTGCCTTGTTGAACATTTAGTTGCATTGTTATCAGGATTGATAGCAGTTTTGTGGTCTCTTTGTCGGGACAAGTGATGGTTGTAAGTGCGGATATTGCGGCTTGTGTCTCACTTCGTGCTGCTTAAAAAATCTCACATTTCTAACAGTTTCACATCTAAACTTTTTCTCGAAAATGGTGATTGTATCACTTTCGTAGCAAAATATTTTAGGAAACTGTGTGAAGGTACCTTACTTTTTAATATGGATTGAAAGCAATAGCCAAACCTTGGTGGTTACAAGCTTCGGGTTTACTTTCCATACAAAGTTCCTTTCCATTGTTTCCGGGTTTAGTTTCCATACATAGTTCCTTTCCACCATTTCCGAAACAGCGCCGTCAGGTTGCTCATATAAATTATATGTCTTGTGAATTCAACAGGCTTTGGATGAAATTTTTCTATTTCATTATTGAGGGTTCTAATTCAAAGCGATCCTCTATTAATCTTGATTCTATCTTCTTCAGGCAATATAATCCCAAAAAATGTGCAATGTCAATTACTGTTCGTGCCTCTTCGTAAACAGCAATTCACCTGTAGCACATACCTGTGGATAACTCATGGGAAGCTGCCCGTGGATGCCAAAGTGGATATGGCGGGTGATTTTGACCAAACCTGTGAAGCAGTACTGTGAAGTTACATCATGAAAGGGGCACACTAACAGTGCTTAAGAGAGCTTGAAGCAGTTCATGAAACAGGCTGAGTAAATTCAGAGTCTTGAAGGCTTAAGGAGCATGCTGCGGTGAGCAAAAGTATTGAAAAATAGAAGGTCCCTGCCCGTATCACCAGGACAGTGAGAATCAAAATCACTCTCGTAGGACTAGACCTTCCAGCTTCTTGTGAAGTTTGTTTCTTAGTGCTTGATCTCCTTTGTTTCATTCCGCTTTACCGACTGAAAATTATTTTCTTCGTTTTCTTTTAGCACAGGAGTGCTAACTCATTTGCTTGGTTTGGTTTGGTTTATGGGGTTTAACGTCCCAAAGCAACTCAGGCTATGAGAGACGCCATAGTGAAGGGCTCCGGAAATTTCGACCACCTGGGGTTCTTTAACTCATTTGCATATACTAAAAGCACACATTTTCAATTTTAGCTGTATCCGCTTATTCTGTATAAGATTTCTTTGTAAAGATGATTACTCATCATGTGAGAGTGCTTCCGCAGTGCATTTTTTACAATGGGTTGTTTAACCCTGATTGTAATCATTCTGTATTTTTCTGTGTTTACTGTCGATTCTGTACACAAAGGGGGCTGGGACATCCGTCAGGCACTCAGATGCCTTTAGTCCCAGCCTTTCCTCGTATCTCAGAGGTAAAGAAAATAAATCCTGAAACAAATTTTAGTTGGCCTGTATTATTAGCTTGCTATGTTCTAATTACAAAGTGATGTCTTTCACTGAAAATGGATATAGATAGATTAATTTAATGACACGAAGGCGAAGAAAGATTAATAGCTGCCTAGCTGCTGTGGACTAGGGAAGGGAGGAGAAGAAAGAGGGTCGTGATTGGTCATGATGTGATGAGAAGAGAGATCAGAGTATGTGATTGATTGATTGATTGATGGATTGATTGATTGATTGATGGCATCACAACCGTGGGTCAAGGCCCTTGTCACTCAAAACACTGAGAATGGAGCTTTTGTAGCCTAGCAAAGGCCAGTAATTGAAATACTGGCATCACTGCGAGGGGCAGTTTTTACGTATGAAATGCTGTGGTGTGAAGTACTTTTCCTCTTCGTGGATCTCTGAAGCTAGATCGCTCTGCTTTGTACTTGCAACTAGTGATCACGGGGTGCTCACTGCTCTGAAAGTCACTATCAACATCGCGAGGTCGGACATATTGGCAGCAAAAAAATATTTCATTTTCAACTCCACATTTTTTAGTTATAAACTAATCTCTTGCTCCCGGACAGATGTAAACACAATCGCAATAAGTCGAAAAATTGAAAAGTTTACTGGAAACAAAAATGAATTTGTTCTCGTCACTGTCCCTCAAAACACATTGTTTCTGTGTGTCCGTTCACTTCATTACCTGTAATCAGACTTGTACATAATGTGTTAAAAGTAATTGAGTACTTGTAAAAAATTATCTTATCTTTGAATTTTGTAATGCGTTGATTACTTTTTTGAAGGTTCAATGTACTCAGTAATCGAGTTATTTTTTTCAGTAATCGATTACTAGTCACCTGTTAATTTTTTTTTTTTTTACAAAAACAACCTAAGGAACCTGAACTAGCTGGCAAGCTCTAGTTTAGCGTGGAGCAGCAGCATTCGAACAGCAAAGACGCTTTTTGCATTTGAGAATCGCTGTGCAAACAAGCTTGGGTGGCCTGCATTTGAGTAGCTTCGTGATTCATGTTTCGCATTTCGCAGTGGTCTTTGTCTCCTTAAAGTGTAAACAACAACGAAGCGGGGCAGATTGCACAACTTTGTGCTGGCGTTCGGGGCCTTCATATATTAAAGGGGCTGCGAAACACTGCTTGGGGGGATACTGGCAATACTTCAGGTGGGTTCTTTATGTCACACAGATGATGACTTATAAAGAATTTCAGGAATCGATGCACAGGAACGGGAGTTATTCAGTGAAGAAATTTCAAAATACAAGCAAACAAAACGCTGCCCTCAACTCGATTTTGGCGGGGCTCCCCACTCCTATTTCGCTCTCCCTATGACGGCACCTGGCACAACCAATCAAAACAGCCTGCGGAAGTTTTGTACTCCATGGTTGCCTGCTCTCTGTAACTCGTTCTTGCTGAGACTGGCGGCGTCGTTTCCATGCCAGAGCGCCCCTGGTGGTGTATTTTTATTTTACTTGCTTTGCAGGGCTTTTATCTAAGACAAACAAGTTGTTTTTGTTGATCTAATATAAAACGCAGACACGTGACAAAATGTGTCTCTATTTATTCGCACAATTTGTGTATATTTACTGTTTGTCCGATCATCAAGCTCGCGTCAGGTGATGTCATATCCGCTGCTCAAACCCGCCACTGTGTGGTGGCACCATCAGAGCCATGAAGTTGTTTTTGGGAGGACATTAAAATATTAAAAAACGGAATATACGCGGTATTACCGACGCTAATAGCACCATTATAACTCACTGTATGCGACCAACAGACAAAACAGTCAACTCAGATTGTGTTTCTGGGCCCCTTTAAGGCATCGCATTTCCCTCCAGCACTTACATCCAGGTACCCATCAGTGCCTTTATTGATCTGTCGTGTCCACAAGGAAACATGAAAAAAATGCCAAAGACGAATTTGGTATGGATCTCCGGGTGAAATCATGAATGCATGTGCATATGTAGGTGTTAGGTTTTAACAAATTTTATGTGAAAGAAGCCACATAGTCATGCATGCCTAGTTTCTCAAAAAATGCCTCCCAGCCACAAGATGCCAAAGATAGGAAGCTCGAATTGAATTCTGGCAGTCGTATGTGTTTCAATCTTTTCACCTTGTGTGGTTTTATTCTGTTCAATACACTGTGAACTTTTAACTTTCCATCAATGCGCAGTTCCTAAAGCCAGCATTTTGAGACATGCCATTCGCTCTATGTGGGCCTTTTGCTGGTGGTGTTAGTGGTATTTTTTGCAAGGAAGGGTTTGTTTGTTGCTTTTCCAATTAATCACAGCTGTCTCTAGCTGTGCCAGTTATCCTTTGTGCTGTCATTCTACTTCCTGCTTTCCCTCAGCACACTACTTCTTCCTCCCTTATTAATCTTTGGTTGGTTTATGGTTGGTTTATGGGGTTTAACGTCCCAAAGCAACTCAGGCTATGAGGGACGCCGCAGTGAAGGGCTCCGGAAATTTCCACCACCTGGGGTTCTTTAAAGGGATGCTGAAAGGTTTCCCAAAAAAATTGAGTGAAGAGATGCACTGTACAGTTTTCCACCCTCGGAATTCGAATTTCTCATCCAAATTAGGCAAAGGAAATCGCAAACCTATTTTATTTTGGCGAAAAGTGCAGCAGCAGCCTCGGGCCAGCTCACGCGCCTCATTGCCGCCTGTGAATGGTTGGGCGCCTCGTGACGTGAACACTGGCGTTGGCTCGGTGAGCCCGGCTCGGTCGCCGCCGATGTAGTACAAGAAGCGCGGCGCGCGGTGGTTCGGACTGTTGGTTTGATGCTTATATCACGATGGAACACATCAAAGATTACCAGGAGGATCTTGGCGTCATCCCCTACATGTACGAACCAATTGCAAAGAGCAAACCGCTCCAAGGAAGCAACGATGCTGGCGCAAGCGGTGCTTTTGGCTTCAACGAAAGCGAAGTGTCAGCATCTCCACGTGTTGAAAATGTCTTAGTAAGCACACTTTTCTAGCCAAACTTCATTCAGAGATACAATAAATTAATTTTGAAGCGAGCAAATGTAGTATAGCACTGCTCCACGAAATTTTCCTAATGCAGTGTAAACGGGATGCGATCGTCGGCATTGTTGTCTTGCCGCTTGTCGGTGCTGCCGCAAATCTGCTTGTAATCCACACAGACTTTTGCACGCAAATTTTATGCTGGCATCGCTTCATGGTCGCTGCGTGCCGGCTCGGTTCATAACGCACGCGTAACAAAGAAGTTCGCGGCGCTTTGCGGCAGAACTTGTCGAGGTGACAAAAGTGTGCCTCCCGTTCTGCGTGCCAAGATGGGATCTGGCAGTAAATTGAAATCCTTGTTTAGGCGAGTTACTTCATACTGCAAGCCCTTGTAGGAATATCTCCATCCGTTTGCGCCCGCCTTTATCGTGCTGTTCTCAGATCAAGCGACCAGTGATTTTTTTTCACTAACTCGATGGCCTCGTGCTGCAACCGAGCAGGCCGAGTTGCAAGGCTGGCTGTAGCACACGTGGCGTACAATTATATAATATTATTATTAATGTATGAAGCCATGCTGCACTCGGCAATTTTTTACGACTACATGTGTTATTATAAATGTATTCCTGGCAGAACACTTTACTGGTATTGGCTGCATTAGAACGTGAACAGACTTGTCAGCCTTATCATCACTTTTAGAAAAGTTCGATGCAGGGTCCTCAGCAGCATCTGCCAGTGGCATTCGACTTGTTGCACAGTCCTGATTTGTACTGCTGTTTGGTATGCATTCTTGACTGTCTGGTGTGCAGCCTCCAGGTGTGATGTCATTTTCCATGCACTCTTGATTTGCACTATCGTCTGGTGTGCAGTATTGATCTTGCAGCAGTTCGGCAAGAACCTGAAAGGCATAAGCCATATGATGTTACTGTTGCAAACAGAACAAAAGTGTGCTTCAGTATGAGTAAAATCTTCTGGTTTATTTCGCAAACTATTTTGTTGATTGGCGAGCTCTGTGGAAAGTGAGATCATTTATTATATACCAGGTGTTTCTTTAGAAGGTCCAAAATTTATTTTAGAAAATGGGTAACTATAACCTTGTATTAGTCAGAAGGTTTCCATTAGCTCACTAAACTGCATATCTTAATTAAATTTTTATTTTCATATTATGTTGTATTTGCAGATTTGGAGCACCTCCTGTAAATACTGTAGCCAAGCAAAAAAAAAATCTCTTTAAAAACTTAAACCCTGACAGGCAACTTCACGCGCTAACACAGCGCCAGCGGGCGCGTCTGACGTAGATCGCCCCAAAAAAAAAAAAGTGTACGCTTTGGGGCCAGACTGCAAGCGCCATGACTGCGCACATTGGGCGCTGACGAGGCGGCTATCAGTGAGGCCCCAGGCGAAACCAAACTGCCGCGCGCCCGTATACCAGAAACATCTGCAAAGAGTTTTCTCGGCGCTCCGAGCCCGAAGAAAAATGTGCCGCGTACTACTCCCTATGTTCTCGCCACTGAGGGCTACGCATGAATCCTAGAATATCTGAGCTCCAACATAATTGAGTAAAGAGGCTGCATATAACGTCTTTTCACGAGCTCGCTTACCGAACGAAGTTCTCTGCTCACGCGCGGCGCGCAGTCTCCGGTTGTGAGGCGCACTTCGCGTCGCTCCACCTCTTGCAGTATTAGTAGCAGTTTAAGATTTTTATACAGCCAAAAAATTTAGGGCCGAGCTCTGATATGAGTAATGCTGTACGAGATGCATGATGCATTCCTGCAAGCATAACTGCAAAGCACTTATTTTGTAAGCTGCAGTTTGCTGCCGTCCTGACGTTCTCATTCCAGCGCCGTTCATCTCACTACTATCGAAAGTCTTGCATCCACGAAATTACGCGCCATACACTACACAGAACATAGGTTCGCGCAGTCAAATTCTCATAGTGTTAATACACAAATTCTTACCTTGAGCTTCCTCCTTTTCGCGAAAGCTGGCCTCGGTGGCGGTGACGAGCTCCTGTGCGCGAAGACAGGCGGTATTGCGCCGGGTTTCAGTCGAGCTGACTTTGTTGAAAGGCCCAATGAACGCATTATCGACAGGCTCTGGTTATAGTCTTCATCACGAAAGTGGTCAGAGCATAGCACTGTAGTCTTTGAGGGCTTGAAATCCCTTCGCTTCACAGCAGCGTCCCACCTCGCGGAAAGCTCCTTATTTTGCGGGAAATAATGAAAGTCCACATCGTCGCGGCCGCTGGTGTTAGTGCAACCGAAGGCTGCGCAGAACGCCGGCATGGTGGTCCACCGCTTCACTCAATGCTGCACACGTTTCTGTACGTCACCACAAACATAAAAACGCACAAATACAGGAACACACGGCAGATCGAAGCAGCTACGATGGCACGCACGCAGAAACAAGCACGGTCGCGCAGGCTGTGAGGCGACGGAACACCAATGTTTACGTCACCACCCCACGGTTTCCGGTTTCGGCTCGCATCGTCATTGTCATCAGCAGCGCTCGGCGGACAGCGGGGGGCGGAGCTACCGCGCAATTTTAAACGGCGATTACGTCGCTCCTAAGTGATTAATATGGAAAAAAATTTCACCCGCATGATTTTTAAGGTTCCCACATCCATACGTGAGCTTCTTAATGAATTCGAAAATCTCTTCAGCTTCCCTTTAACATGCACTGACATCGCACAGCACACGGGCCTCTAGAATTTCTCCTGCAAAGAAATTCAGCCGCCGCGGCCGGGATCGAACCCGCGTCTTTCGGGCCAGCAGCCAAGCACCATAGCCACTGAGCCACCGCGGCGGCCCTTATTAATCTTTAATAAATAACTGACCCGTTCCCAGTAACGTTCGTCCCAAAACTACGACTTTATCTTTGTGGAAGCCATTTCGAACCACTTTATATCCTAAATATTCAATTGGGTGCTGCATGGAAACTGTTTCCAGCTGTGTAGAGACTTGTTGAGGCCCAAAATAATCTGAGCTCACGGACGATGCTGGTAATTGTATTTTTTTATGAACGCTGGCTGCTAGCCATGGCATGAAATGCAGGCGTAAAAGGTGTGATTGAGTTATGATTGGCTCCCCTCTGTTTCCATTTGCGTTGTCATTTCGAATGAAACTTCAAAATTCACACTGATAGAACTGTACAAAAGCTCCTTTACTGTTTAATCTACTCGTCTTTTAATGAAACGTACCAAGTTTACTGCATTTATTCTTTCAAAATGAACTCATAGGAAAATGCTATGACGTGCACGCAAAAAAGAATACTGTCCAGGGATGCTTCCGATTGGAAACTACAGTGTGGCAAGGCTATGCATTTACCCGCCGCAGTGGCTCAGTGGGTATGGTACTCGGCTGCTGAGCCGAAAGACGCGGGTTCGATACCGGCCGCAGCAGCCCAATTTCGATGGAGGCGAAATTCCAGAGGCCCATGTGCTGTGCGATGTCAGTGCACATTGAAGAACCCCAGGTGGTCGAAATTTCCGGACCCCTCAACTACGGCGTCCCGCCTGTCCTCAGTCGCTTTGAGACATTAAACCCCCATAAGCTGAACCAAATGAAGGCTACGCATTTGTCTTAGTGCATGCATGAAATATGATTTTTAAAGGAAGCAAGATGAAAACAAACATCGTCTCTCCAAGCTATAGTTAAGGTCACTGCTCATAAATACAATTATAGAGGTAATTTTTGTTATTGGTCGATTCTGCATTAATGGTGAAAGAAAATATTGTTGCGTTCAGGACAATGCGGCAGTGCATGCTAGTAATGCATTGCCAATTTTTTTTAATTGCACACTCTGTTTGAGATGCCTGAACTGTAAATACTGTTTTAGCTTTCTAAGAATAGCAAGCCGGAAAGTGCGTCATGCTTTTATTCCTTTCTTTTTTTCTCGCTTCGCAAAATAACAGTGCTTATTCCTTGCACGCTGCTGCAGCAATGAAATAATTTGTGACTTCATTCGTGGTTCATGATGTTGCACCTAATAAACCAAAGCCAAACTGAGGCCTCGCATTTGTCTTAGTGCTGTGACGTGGCACAGTGTTGAGGGCTGCTCAGGTCACGGTGTGTGCAGAAAGAGTGGTCACGTGGATTTGTTGCAGTAGAATTGGTTTGTTGGTGTCATGTGACCGGGTTGATGTTGAAGCACCCCCCCCCCCCCTCCTGCAGCTGCCTGCCCCCGCGGCCGGTGATGGTTCCCCGTCCTCCGCGGGTGGTGCCCTGAGTGTGGCGGAGCTGCGTGCGGTCGCCATGCGCCAGCAGCAGCAGCTGGCCTGGCAGCAGCAGCAACTGGTGGCCCGCGAACAGCGGCTCCGCTTCCTCCGCCAGGCCGCACCCCACGAGCCCCAGGAACTGAAGCTGCGACGGCTGAGGGCACAGCTCGACCAGCAGCAGGCCGGCAATGCCAGCCTCGGTGGGTCCCCCTGGTGTCCTCCTCAGGTGTCTTAAGTTAGAGGAACACTGTGTCAGGACTGCATGTTTACACGTTCACTGTGTCGTGTGGGTCGTGGGTCACTGATGGGTAACATTGTGTTTGGTGCACAATTTATTAAAAATCATAATTAGGTTGCATATTTCTAGGTCGAGATCCATTTAGAGACAGTGACGAAAGTGTTTTTTTCCCTAATATTTAACTGCATAAAGTTTAGACTGCGGATGTACACTATAGACATGAACTGTTCTCTTTTTTTTTCTTATTTGAATCGAGTGTCAGTGTTGATACACATGATAATCGCTGCAGTTGACCTTGCCGTTCAGTTAGTCGCTGACTATTGAGCCAGGACAAATGGGACACATTGCTTTCTGGAGATTGGTACAGCTGTTGTGGTGATTGACGAAATGTCCCACTTTTATGAAAAAATGTCCCACTTTTTCCTGTCGCACAGCGGCAGAGCTGGAGGCAGTGCGGGCGCTCTTTGCGGCCAAGGAGAAGGAGCTTTCGGTGGCCGCGGCCAAGGTTGAAGAGCTCACCCGCCAGCTGGAGGAGTTGAGGCGCAACACCGGCTCCTCCGGCAATACGGGTGTCACACCTGCGGCCAGTGTTGCGGACAGGGCACGGCACGACGTGCTCATGGTAGGCAGTGCTTCTTTCCTCTTTCCCAGTGGGCACTGAGACTCCCTTGAACGTCCTGTGGACATCTGGGACATGTGTGGGACGTCCATGGAACGTTTAGGACATCTGTGGGACTTCCTGTGGACGTTTAGGACGTCTGTGGAACATTCTATGGATGCTTAGGACATCTGTGGGATGTCCTGTGAACGCTTAGGACATCTGTGGGACGTCCTGTGAACGCTTAGGACATCTGTGGGATGTCCTGTGGACATTTAGGCCATCTGTTAGACGTCCTGTGGACGCTTAGGACATCTGTGAGACGTCCATGGGAGTTTGTGCCCACTGGGTTGAACAGTTAAGGGGGAATGAGGGTCGTAAAACTAACTTTTTTCTTATTTACGGATAGAATCTCATGACATTTTGCACACAGATGTGTTTTTCTCTTCTGATTCCAAAATTGTAATCATATTTGAGCTGGTTGTCTTAGATCAGAAGTTATCTTACAAATTCTAGAGCGTAATTAGGTAATTTCTTACGCAGCTTTAATGAACTTTCTCATTGCATTTTGTTGCTTTTATTTACATGAATTGACAGCTAGAGAGTTCCCATACCTGGTGACATTCTTCGTTTTTCTCTAAAGGCATGTCATCCTGATATACTGCGTCGAGAGTACAGTAGAACCCCATTGATACGTTTTTCACCGGACCGGGAAAAAAAAACGCAACAGTGAGGAAAGCACTGAAAATTAATGAAAACAGTGCAGCTTTGACTTTAAACAATTTATTTCGGCAAATTGACCCTAGGACTTTAAAAAATCGAGAATGGTGGATTGCAGTTTCTTTCGCTCGCTGGAGAGTACAATGCGTTTGTCAATAGCTTGGAAGGCCGCATTGCTGTCAGCGTCACTTTGCGGTGCGACGCACATACCTGCGGAGGAGGTCACGAGCCGCGACGGCTTCTCCAAAAATCGGATCTGCCAACTCGCAGGAATCATGCGGCTCGTCGTCATCGTAGTCAGCGGCTTCGCTTACAGCCGAGTTCGCAACGATCTCGGCAATGATTTGACATTCCGACGTCACGACGGCAGCATCCATGGCGACGTAGTCGCGTCATGCGATTCCCGTGGCACCCAGCGCAATGCATAGCCTCAGTTAGCTCTTGATCACGAGAGGCTGCTTACTACTCTTCGTCTTCCATGGCAGTTTCCACTTCTATACAAAGGCCACACCGCACGCAGCAGTGCTGTGCAGTTCACGCGCTCACTGCAGTCGCTGAAGCGACGTTGTGCACAGCGTCAAGCACTGAAATGTTCGTAGGCTGCTCGCCGCGCTGCTCCGCGTAGGCCGCCCTGGCTACCTGTCGACTGCGTTTAGTACATCCAGCTTTTCCTCAAGGGGAAGCGCCTTCCGCTTACGCAACGCTATCACGCCATCAAAGCACGATAAAGATGTTGCGACTGAGAGAAGGATGAAAAGGAAAGTGCACGGGCCTGCCTACTGCCTCGAGCCGAGCCACCACCGCTGCCACGTGCGGATAGAGGAGAGTTAAAAGATAAAAAGAAAGAGTGAAAGAAAAGAAAAGACGCGCGTCGCAACAAATTTGGCGGACGCTGGCTGAGAAAAACAGATAAGCGACCGCAGCCGCACGCCTCCTCGTCACCACCTCCCACCCACGATAAAGATCGCGGCATTCGGCGTTCGTAGGGTGCCCGTTCGCGAGGCAGATAGCCATCTAGTGGCGGCCTCTCCAACTCGCGTGCGGCTTCTTGTAGCCAGTTCCGTAGCCAAGCCGGGCCAAGACTCGTCAAAAATCAAAATGGCGGTTGGCGCGCATTGCCCGGGCGGGTTCGGGGAGCCCCATGGAGGAAAAAAAACTTCTCTTCTTTCCTTCTTTCCTTCTTCCATGGGGGAGCCCGGTTGCGACGTATCGTGCGGGATCGTTTCCTCGGCTATGACGTAACAGCGGGGTTCCCAACACATTGGATCCTATGGAAGCTATGCCGGGACCCGAAGAAAACGACGTAACAGCCGGGAAAACGCAGCAGTGAGGAACATAACAGCGGGGTTCTACTGTATAAGGTTGCAGTATTTGACACTGCAACTTGTTAAGCTAATTGGAAACTACTATTTATACATGGCCTAAACAAAAAAAGTAAGAATGCCATCGGGTATGGGAATTTGATGGCTATCAATGCATGTAATTAAAAGCAACAAAATGCAATGAGAAAGTTCATTAAAGCCTGCGTAAAAAATTACCTAATTAGACTCTAGAATTTAAGATAACTTTTGATCTAAGACCACCAGCTCAATTATCACATATTTGGAATCGGAAGAGAAAAACACATCTGTGTGCAAAATTTCATGAGATTCTAGCCATAAATAAAACGGTCAGTTTTAAGACCCTCGTCATCCCCTTTAGGTTAGGCAGCAGCACGCTGATCAGCTCATTGTGAAACTTGAAGCGAACAGCTTGGAAGTTCGCTGCTCAACTCTGGGATGTTTTCTTCCCAGGTGTTGCACTAAGTGCACTGAATTTATTACTTCACTTGCAGTCGCTTCAGATCAGTTTTGCACGAAATAATGGAATTGCTAGGCTGCACAGTCAGTGGTGTGGGAGCAGAGGTTACAGTTGTGGTTCATGTATCAACACACATCTGCAAGCTCCAGGGGCCGTATTACGGAACTGTCAAATCAAAAACTTGTCAAAAAGCCCCGCCGTAGCTGCGCTCCTATTGGTCGGCCGTGGCCGGCGGCCATGTTGCTTTCTTGCGTCATGGGTGACTGGCTTTTACGTCACGGACATGACAGAAGTGGTGACGTTGCATGCCTAATTATGCAGGCGCATTTTGACGTTTTTTTTTTACGGCTTCGAGGCGGTCAAAATTGGACTGCTGAGTTTTTGACAGAAAATAGCGGCGGCGTATGTGGCTGTAAGACTGAGGTGGCTGCGGCGACGCGAGCAACGGCGAAGGAGGGCGCACGAAGACGCGTTTGACTGACCGGACCAGCTGTTCCGACGCCTTTTTCGATTGGAGAAGCCTGTGCGACGAACTCGCCGATGAATTGGGAGGGGTGCGTGCGAGCGCGCTGTCGGTGCAGCGGCGGGTGCTGTGTGCACAGCGGTTATTTGCGACCGGCGGCTTTCATGCAAGCTTCGGCAGCCGACGACACCTCTGTGCCACAGCTACATACAAATAAAACATGCTTATGCTGGCAAAGAACTTTATTTTCCCCTGCAAATCACACTTCGTGGTCGGCTTCTGTTTACCGGTCGAGGAAAAAGAAACAGACGACCACACATCACATACAACGCTTCACGCTTTGACACTTTTGTCATCGATCGTAAAAGCCGAACAACACAGACCTTAACAAGTTGGCTTCGTCGATTTTTCCGCACTTAGATCAACCGCACAGTACCTTGATTTTCGACGCCGCGTAAGAAAACAGTATCAAGGCGTGGAACAGCTATTTCGTGCAAAGCGGCTTGTTGACGTTTTACCGCCGTCTGCGCACCCCCGCGGCAGCAAAAGTTACCCACCAGGAAATTTAATAGCCTAACTTCTTGCGCTTCTTGTTTTTCTTAATATTTTTAGCTTTGAACATCATTTTCTGGCAAAATAAAATAATAATTATCTTTATCGCTGTGCATTTGTTCACTCTTTTAGCAAAAATTTAGCAGACAGTCCCTCGTCCTTCAGGCAAATGCTTCGGGGCGCCGCTCTGCTGTAATTGGCTGATTCCTCGTTGCGTCAATTTTGCGTCAGGCGTCGACGTCACATCGTTTCGTCATTTTGACGTCACTGTCAATAACTTTTGACAGATTTTTGACAAAGTTCCGTAATACGGGCCCAGGAGGAGATCAGAGACATCAAACACAATGTGGTTTAGTTTTTTGCCCAGCAGTAGATGTCGCTGGCTTGCTACCCATTAGTGAACCAGTTGGAAGATAAGCACTACTTTAAAACCAAGGCAGTGACTTAAAGATACACATTCAGGATGAAAAGTGCGCCTAGCGTGAAAGTTAGTGGAAGTTGATTATAAAAACTGTGAATTTATAGCTAGTACTTTTTAAATTTGAAACATTCCTTAAGCCCAGCCGCGGCGGTCAAATTTCGATGGAGGCGAAATTCCAGAGACCCGTGTACTGTTAGACGTCAGCGCACGTTAAAGAACCCCAGGTGGTCGATATCACTGGATCCCTTCACTGTGGCATCCCTCATAGCCTGAGCCGCTTTGGGACGTTAAACCACTATAAACCAAACCAAACGAAATATTCCTTAAAAAATCTGGAGAAAAAAAAACTGCAGCTCGTGGTACCTGTACCCTTTTAAGCTGGGGCACTCAATGTCCATCCATCCTTGCAAAGTGTAGAGCACACAAGATTGGCTGATAAAGCTGCAGGAATAGTTCGGCTGGAAAGAGATAATAACGTATACACGCGTGTAAGGGCCGCACTTTTTTTTCGAGATTCGAGGGCCAATCTTCGGGGTGCGGCCTATACATGCGACGTACGAAAAAAATAATTTTTTTTTTAAAGCAAAAACACACCAATCAGGGAATGAGCAGCATTTATTCTACGTTCAATCGTCACTCGCGGAGTGTTTCAACTCTGAGCTGGTGCTGTGCTCTGGTGCACGCTCATCCCAATAGAAGCCACGCAGCATGTCTGCTGTCAATGCGTAGCCGTTGCTCCGCATTTCCATCACATAGCAGAGCAGCTCTTCTTACAGTTCAGGAAACTCGCACGGCTCGCCTCGGAAAGTGCGCTTTTTGCAGCTTGTGTTTCTCAATGCACCCTTTTGAGAGCACGATCATCGGACGCACTTCTCGGCCACGTCGAATTCCCTGTCCGCTGCACGTTTGCCGCGTTCGAGAGCTAACTCCCAGCCGTGTAGCTGATAACGTGCTTGCCTATCGTGCTAAAACTACATTACTCGGCGGCAGCACGCGAAAGCCACAACTATGGAGAACGCGCTAACACGCCATAAAACGCTGGAGCTGGCGATGCTGATGCCGATGTAGATAGCGGGAAGTCGCGGCAGAGAAAAACAAATTGACGATGATGATGATGGCTGCGGCCTCGCGCGCCATCCATGGACGGTTTTTGGAAGCTCTTATGCGCGTGCTTGGCCTCAACGATCGAGCGCTCCACGATCGAGCGCGCCGTTGTTTCCAGCCGGAGCCGATCGCGGAGGTCACGGCGCATGCATTTAGAAGGCTATACCCGCCTGGGTCATGGAAAGTTCGGGTGCGGCCCTTACACGGATTTATTTTTTTTAAAACATTTCCTTCGGGAAAACTGGGTGCGGCCTTTACACGCGTTTATACGGTAACTGTAGTCGGACGCAACTCAAGAGCAAAAAGCGCAGGTGTCCCTCAGAGGAGGTCCTCAAGCCAGTGGCGTCGGTTGATAGTCATGATGCTGTGGTTAATCCAGTTAACCTATTGTTATTGACTGTACACCTCTGAAGTCTGGTCAAATGTTTAGGGGAATCCCCCAAGGTGGAGTAAATTTGTAATAAGGGAGTAATTACTCATTGGCATCCACCCAAGCGCAGCCATACGGCTACAAAGGAAAGCTATACAGCTTTCTCGAGTTATTGATGAATTCGCTCTCGCCCTACCATAAGCTTGCCGTCCCGGTTAGCTCAGTTGGTAGAGCGACTGCTCCGGTGTAGCGGTGGTCCCGGGTTCGAACCCCGGACCACTAAGAATTTTTCTTTAACTGCGGAGTTTCTGAGAAAGCTCTATAGCTTTCCTTTGTAGCCGTCTGGCTGCGCTTGGGTGGATGCCAATGAGTAATTACTCCCTTATTACCTCTGAAGTCTGTGCTCTGTCATGCTACCTGGTGCAAGGAGGGCCTCCATTGAAGAGCGTTTGCCACTTGGTTCTTGAGTTGCATTGTACTACAGCGCAGCAGATTTGAAGGAGGCAAAATGGGACTTGTAACCGCTTTATACCGTAGGTGTGACAACTGTAACTAAGCTAACTTCCGATTGTCTCTATGTCTTCCGAGACAGCAATTCGTGATTTGCACCTGGTCGTGGTGGTGGTATTTTATTTCATTTCATTTTTATATTTCTTTGTTTTCTGTGTACAGAAAGCTAAAGGGTCAGGGACGAATGGTACTGTGTACATGACTAGGTCCCTAAACCCTTACTTTGTTCGGAAAGAGTGCAATTTTCAGAACAAAAAAATACAAACTTTGAACTTAGGGAATTCAAAATGCAGCAGCTACAAATACAGCACTAAAAGAACATTACATACTGAATTAATAAAGGAGCATACAACAAACACATAATGCTTCAAGCAAGAACAGTAATAGAATTTATCAAACAAAGCAGACATAATTCACCACGCAAAACAACACACACAGGTCTTGTACGAAAAGGGATCATGTATTCATAAATTGAAAAGTTTCATCGGACAGAGGTCACCATTATTAGACGTAAATCCATCAAAGCATATCAAACAGCGAAACATTGCTCAAATAAATATTTAACTAAGTTTCACTTAAACACTCTGGTTAAAGAAGATTCTATTGCAATGTTAATTTCTCTACTTTGATTTAGAAGAGAGGGCATTACCGTATTTTCCGGTGTATAAGACACACCTGCCATATATGCAGGGTGTCACTGAAAAAGTTGGTATATAAGATGCACCCGTGTATCCCAATTTACCCAGTTAGGCTTAATCAAACACTCTTGCACGACCATCGTGAAATGCACCGTAGCTGTGAGAAGTTCTTAAGCAACGCTAAGTGATCGAAAAAGGCAACATTCGCGCCATACCCGCCCACGTTTAAAAAAAAGAAAGAAAAAAGGAAAGAAGTCTCCTGTATGTCCATAATAACATTTTATTTCTACTTAAAACCTTCGAAGTCTTCATCTTTCGATGCACTATCAAAAAAGTTTGCCCATTTCTGAGGCAACACGGCTGAAACATTCTCTTCGCACTATGTACACGGAGCAAACAAAGTTGCAAAGGGTGGCTAAAAAAGAACGCCAGCTTGTCTTGGCTTGTCTTGACAATGGCGAGAAGCGTGATTGTTGCCATCTTCTGGCATTTCACATTACTTTTGCTTGGAGCCTCCGAAAAGGTCGCGTGTTTGTGATCCCGGAAGTCGTCATCCCCGCTGTTTCAAGATTAAGTCCACCTAAAAAAAAAAGTTGCGCCACGGCGGTCCCCATATTGAAGTATTAACCGTGTTACAACCGTGTCATTGGTAGTGATATTTCTTCGGTGAAAAAAGCTTGAACATGAACAATTTCTGAACTCGCAAAAAACCAAAAATTCGCGTATAAGACGCACCCTTGTATAGGACGCACCAGCAAGATTTTTGAAAAAAAGCCGCGTCTTATACACCGGATAATACGGTAGGTATTTAAAACTCTGCTGCCCATAGTTGGTCCTATGTCGTGGCATTCTATATTCTTGTCAGTTGTGCCATTAACCGGGTTTTATAGTTTGACTCTCTTATACGCACACTCAACCCAGCATGCGTACGCACGCAGGCCCGTGCGCAGCGGGCGGGCCAGCAGCGGGAACAGCTGGCGCAGCGGCAGGCGGAGGTGCAGGCCCTGGATCGGCGCATCGCGGAGCTGCGGCAGCGGCTGCACAAGAAGCGCCTCCACAACAGTCAGCAGCAGCAGGCACTACAGCAACAGCAGGGACGGCTGCCACTCGGCTGCGGAGGAGCGGGAGGGGGTGGGGGTGGAGGTGGAGGTACCCTTCCGCCACCCCCGTCCCTGCTGCTGGCCACCAATGTGGCTGCTGTGGAGCCTCGACCTCGGTCGGACCCCAAGTACCAGACACTGCCCTACAACACCAAGTTCCGGACGCCTGCACCACCCCTGCAGCCCCCGCCACTGCCGCCACCACCTCCACCTCCCACCAGCCAGAGGCAACCGGAGGTCAGTAGCACCGCCAAACTTCTGCCACAGGTTGTATGTTTGCATTGGCAGACTTTTGTAACTGCAGCTCATGAAGGCATGCTGTTGGCACTGTCCCAAAGGGCACTGAAACTCCACTGGACGTTCAGTGGGCGTCCACAGGACGTCTCACAAGTCCCCAGGACATCCAAGGGAGCTTCAATGCCCATTGGGGTGTGTAGAAGGCGTCTGCGACAGTAGGCTTAGTTGAGGGCAGTGCCGTAGGAGGGCACTAGGTGCAGGATAGTGTGGGGAACTGTCCACCTCCCACCAGCCAGAGGCAGCCGGAGGTCAGTAGCAGCACCAAACTTCTGCCACAGGTTGTATGTTAGCATTGACAGACATTTCTAACTGCAGCTCATGAAGGCATGCTGTTAGCACTGTCCCAAAGGGCAGTGGAACTTCACTGGATGTTCAGTGGACGTTCGCAGGACATCCATGAAAGCTTCAATGCCCAATGGGGTGTGTAGAAGTGAAGGTGTTTGTGACTGTAGACTGAGTTGAGGGCAGTGCCATAGGAGGGCGCTAGGTGCAGGATGGCGTCGGGAAGTGTGCATGGGTTGGAAGGCAGGGAAAAGTAAAGGTAATCAGTGTGCGAGCATCGTATGTCGGAGTTTGGTTGGCGCAAATGTTCGAATGTTTAAAATATCAAAGTGAATAATGTGGCATTCAATTTGGGCTTCAAAGTAACTAGCAGTGATTGTAAACCTCAAATATTCTCAAAGCTCGAGCAATCAAGATAATAAGCTGCTGGAACGAGCCTTTGGGGTTCTTATCTGCGCTTGGAGACTTCCACGTGATTGTGCCACTCTGGATGTTAGGCACGTTCAGCAGCTGCACTGTTCTGCACGTACCGTATTTAAACAATTGTGAGTCAACTTGAATGTAAGTCGACCCCCCCCCCCATCATATGTCAGGAAAAAAACAATGAAGGGCATGCCAGTTCTGTGCATTGACGAAGCCGCTGCAGGCGACGACACTGACGTCAGTGACAACACTGGCTTTTCCACCTTACGAGCTCCTTAACGCTCTTGCGTTAAAATGTATTGGTCCCTGGACTACTCATCCTTACTTGTGCCATCATCCTCATTAGTACTGCTGTCGCCATCGCTGCTGCGGTCCCATAGCATGTCCATTTAACGTCGTCCTCCAGCGAAATTCCCCACTTCGCAAACAACCACACCACGCTGTTGCGTGGAACAGCTGAACGTTTTGCCTCGCTGCCGCCACCACACCTGCATCACCCTTTCCGAGACCTGGAATGTGCCGTCCAGCAGACAGTTCTGCATTTCTTCGCCGTAAAGAATGGCAGCCTTCTTGAATGTAGCCATGAAAGGGCACCAGGCACTTACCGGCCCTGTAGCCCAAATGACACTCGACGAAGCACTGCGTTAACCCATTCGCTTCCGAAGCCGGCGATCCGCCGGCCGCTTCGGCCAAGGCCAAACTGCGATAAGCCAGCGGTTCACCAGCCTCTGGAAAAAAAGCGTTTTTAAGGGGACAGGGTAAGCCCCATCTTTCCCATGTATTTTGGGGCATATTGTGGTACACTTTTCTCAGCAACTAATAAAGATAGCAGCAAGATATTTATGTGATTTTGTTGAGAATTTCATCTTCTAACCGCTGTACCAAAATTATTTTATTATACGAGAAATGAAATTATTAGTGATTTTTTTACTTTCTACACCCTAATTTGGACCAAATTTTCTATATATTTTTATTTTAAAACAAACAATATTATTTGCACGCTGAAAATTTTGGTACAGTAAATTGCCACATATATGTACTGTATACACAGAAAAAATCAGCTTGATACAGTATAATCTCGTTACTACGAACCTCACATTAACGAATTTTCATATTAACGAACTTTTTCAAAATCCCCGCCAAAATATCTATATTTTCAATGTAAAAATATTTCACTACTACGAATTTCAAAATACCGAACATTTCAGAATAACGAGCATAATTTATTTGCCCACCTATTATAAATGCACCTCATTATTACGAACTTACCCCGGAGAAGTGAGCCGACTCCCCGAGAGGCACATGCTAACTCTGCTAATCGCCAAGGGCAGGCATCCGATACAATCCAGTCCAATCCGAAGCCGCCTCGCAACCGGAAGTTGGCTCGTCTCTCCTCCTCCGTTTTTTTTTCTCCCACGGTGTGCCACGGCCGGTCTCGACGCACGCACTCTCTCCTCTCTCCTTAAGAGAGAGCGAGAGAGCGCGCGCGTCGAGACCGGCCGTGGGTGTGCATGTGACTAGACTACCTCCACGCTTTTCTTTTTTTGTGTGCGGCCGCCGCGAACGCGAGGCCTAGTCGTTTCTCGCCGCTGCGTGTTGACTGTGCTGACGATGAATTCTGCGGGCGCCAGCGTCAAGATGAAGCGACGGCAGTTCACGCTTAAGGAAACACATCGTTTCGGAAGCGCCTAGTGCAGCGCTGTTAAACCTTCGGCTCGGACTCCCGACAGCCATAAATGTCCGCCAGGCTGCCGAAATGGTAACTGGGGTGTGGTGGAACGTAAAGGCCTCGACCATCAACAACTGCTGGAGGAAAGCTGGCCTGGTGAAATCGCCGCTTCACACAGAAGACTGCGATGACGCTGATAGCACGGATGACGACAGCGCAAAAGAGGTGCGGACTGAAGTCACTGCGAAACTCTCTGTAGACTCTTCTGTAACTTTTGCCGACTACGCCGAGTCGGAAAATGCTGCCCCTGACTGTAGAAGACATCGTGAGGAGCGTTCGCGAGTATGGAGAGCGCGGCGAAGAAAATGAACTGGACGACGATGCCGACTCGCCGCCTGCAGACCAAGCGGCCGAACCTGTGTCTAGTGCGGAGGTTCTTGCATCCATAGGCAAACTTCGCACATTCATCGGACGTTGTAGCGATGTGCCTGATTCTGTGCTCCAAAAAGTTGACGTTGAAGAGTTCGTCCTGGGGCGCCTGTGTCGCACCCGTCAGAATCACGGATTTCTTCAAATAAATGAGCGCTGAACCTCTCGTTTGCGTTCCTGTTTGAAAATTACATAGCTTGTCGTGTGCCCTTCCTGAAGGTACAGTATTTTCATTGTCCAGTAATACTACTACCTTTTTTCGCGAGTCTTTCGTTATTACGATATTTCAAAATAACGAACGATTATTCGCGACCCCGCGAAGTTCATTGTATCGAGATTTCACTGTATCTATTGTCATTTAGGAAATAATGGTACCGACGTAACAAAAAATCTTGTTTTGAGAAAACTGAGTTTAAAGTAAACAAAACCTTCACTCCCAAGATTTCGACTTAGCCAACTCATTTTGACCAATTTATTCAGTAGTCACCAGCCGCATAGCCACCGCATAGTCACCAGCCGCATCTAGGTCTGCTTGGTGCTTCTTTTCCTGCCGTTTAGCTTCTCGTGCCTGTTTTGTCACTTGCTGCGTAGCTCGAACAGCAAAGTAAACTCGACGCCGATCGACTTACTTCAGCCAGCGGACAGTGCTGCTGCCCGGACTTAGTCCACATGCCTCAAGAACTTTAGTTCTTGCGATGGCGCCATCATTGAAGATCAGAACAGCATCTAATGTAGCAATCTTCATTGTCTGTAGGCCCGCAAAGACATTTTTTTTAGCACACTCCCATACGACGTTGTTGAAGGACTCCTTTGGGTTCTGGATGGTTGCCAGAGAGCTTGAATGGTAGCCAGAGAGCTTGGATGGTTGCTAGAGAGCTTTCTCTTGCAGCTAAATTCCGTAACATTTCGAGTTTTTTTTT
Source organism: Amblyomma mixtum (assembly GCF_055824585.1). Taxonomy (NCBI): domain Eukaryota; kingdom Metazoa; phylum Arthropoda; class Arachnida; order Ixodida; family Ixodidae; genus Amblyomma; species Amblyomma mixtum. The sequence goes on along the minus strand of NC_143021.1, from coordinate 151,247,520 downwards.
AGTTTTTAGTAAAAACGGAAAAAACACATCGCTGGTAAAGGGGTGTGTCGCTGACCGCTTTGCTTTCAGATAGCTTTTTCAGGTTGATGTAAATTGCCCACGATGAATTGTGATAAATGAAACGATTCAGAAAAGAATATAATTTCGTATTTAGCAAAAAACTAAAAATTGATATTTCTCAGATTTTTTGCTTACCCTGTCCCCTTAAAAGGTCCCGATAGATGACGCTTCCCTCTACAATGTTGTTGGGTTGTCTTGTCGTTAACACCAGATGGACATAGTTGTCCACTATTTTCGAGCTTGGTTTTTTGAGAAAAAAAAAAGAAGTTGGGGTCTCCACTTTTTCTGTTGAGTCGTTTGCTGCGTCTCGAGCATGCCGTCGCGAAGGAAGAAAGCTCTCACGTGTGAGGAAATTCTCGAGCTGGTGTTCCAGAGTTACGATGAAAGTGACTGTGGTGATGATCCAGAAGCTACCTCGGACCTAGAAAGTGGCGACGATGGGAGTGACGGCGAGAACAGCAGTGGTTGTGAAAGCGATGTGTGTGTGTGCACCTGAAGGCACTCTGCTCTCCTCCCCGCCACCTTCCAAGAAGCCAAGAAATGAAGATTGGCAGTGGGAGGAAAAAGACCGTTCAGATGCTGTCTCCAAACTGTGTTTTACCGGAAGTCCTGGAGTCAAACGAGCGATCTAGCTCAAAGTAGGTGAGCATCCTAGTGCTTTGGGTTTGTTCAACGCTCTCCTCAGAGACGATTTTTGGGACATGATTGCAATGCACAGCAATGTTAATGCAAGGCAGAAACAGGCTTCTAAGCCGAACCCCACATGGCATGAAACGACACCAGGAGAGATGAAAGTTTATTTCGTGCTGTGTGTGCTAACGAGCCAGGTATGAAAGAGCAGCATCCAGGCATATTGGTCACAAAGAAGTGGGATCTGCTCACCATTTTTTGCGACGGTGATGCCCAGGCAACGTGTCTGGGCGCTCTCCCGATATAGTCGAACCTCGATGTAACGAACCTCAATGTAACGAAATTCGCGATGTAACGCATTTTTTTCATTTCCCAATCACTTCCCCATTGAAAACCATGTATTTTTTTTCGCGATTTAACGAAGTAATTTTGCTCCGCACTTTCGATGTAACGAAATCCTTGCGCATCGCATGCATGTGCCAGGAGCTACCTTGACAATCGAATGAGAGCTAAAAGTTTAGCCGAGACGAAACGCAGTTTGTATTTGCCCTTTTGCGCGCCAATTTTGCCGGCAGTGTGCGAGAACGTACCGCCGCGCCATCTGTCGTGCGCATACAAAGCCCGCGGCATGGAAGTTTCAAGACGCGCCGCGCCATGACGCCACTGGCGAGCTGTAGACTCTGAACGTGAAAGCGCAAACCGGAATTTTCTTGCAGCGTCCGTTCGTTTTTTTTTTTTTTTTTGCGTGCGATGTCCTCGTAGACAACAACAAAAAAAAGTCATCAGTGTTGACAAACTCGTGGAGCTAGTGTGGTCGTACCTTTAAAACGGGTGAGCGGCGAAAAAAAAAAAAAACGTGCCCTGGCAGAGGAGGCGAGTGGCGAAGGGGGTAGAGGGGAGGCGTGGCGTGGGAGGCGCGCGCGGTGCATTCTGGGTGGGTGGCTTCGGCGCGCTCTCGGCGCGGCCCGCGCGAAATGCAGCCGGCTGCATGGCTTCGGCGCGCTCTCGGCCAACGTTGCTCTCTCAGCGCGGCCCGCGCGAAATGCAGCCTGCTGCATTCCGCGCCGGGCGCCGTCAGAGCGCGCCGGTAGCCGCCGAACACGCTGGCGATCGGGCGCCGCTGTTTCGCGGACGTGACGTCGCCGTGCCGCGCGCGCTCGCGCGCTCGCCCTACGTCGGAGTATAACCGCGCCGCGAGCACAATCCCACCGCGCCGGCGTGAGCGATGCGAACATTTTTCTTTATTTTTCTCTAATGCGTCCCCGGCTGCAAATGTTCAATGCTGATGATGATGATACCAGTAGCGACATCTTGTGGCGGCTTTCAGTACTAGGCGCTGCGCTCGTTCTTTTGCTATGCGCACACGGAGAAAAATGATGCCGTCGCGGTGTTTGCTATCACTCATTATGCTCCTGATGTAGAAAAAACATCCGGTGCCCTTGTTAGCGATACTATTACTCGATTTTCTTGTGTATTTCCTCAATAAGTGATTTACAAGTTCCCATCAACAAGCAGTGTTCCTGAACCAGTTATACTTTATTTTGACAGCTGAAACATGGGAACCTCGACGTAACGAAATTCGCGATGTAACGAAATTTTCGGCTGCAAGTAGGACTTCGTTATATCGAGGTTCAACTGTATCTGCATCTCTGTGACCTTGCAGCAACTGATGACAGGCTGGGGAAACTACGACCTTTACTGGACTGTATCGTCAAGTCTATAGGTAGTGCCTACTCTCCAGAATCTTGCTGTGGATGAGAGTTTGATGAAATTTTGCGGTCGTCTCGCATACATGCAATTCAGCCCCTCAATAAAAAAAATGAGCCCGTTTTGGTGTAAAGTTCTACAAGCTGTGTGAATCTGCTAGTGGCTACTGCCTGAACTTCTCTGTCTATTATACAGGAAGACGTGAGCAAACTACCGCTACCGTTGGAATGTTGTGTAGCGAGGCAGTCATCATCAACCTTGTCGGCGATCGTCTCGCGGACGGTCACTCAATCTGCGTGGACAGTTGGTATTCTTCGCCACACCTTTTCCTGCACATAAACCAAGCAGGATCAAACGCTGTGGTTACTGTTAGGGTGCACCGTACGAACATGCCCAAGGAGCTAAAAAAGATGAAGCTAAAAAAAGGTGAGTGCAGGGCCTTCTTCTCGCAAGGCTTTGACATGGCAGAACAAGAAGCCTGTGAATATGCTATTTGTCACAACATAGCCAGTCTGACTGACACCGGCAAAAGAAATCGCTAGAGTGGCCTGCCTGTTTTGAAGCCCCAGGTTGTGCAGGACTACAACTGTGGAATGGGAGGTGTAGATCGAGAATATCAACGGCTCGCTTCCATGCCTATAATGCGAAGGTACGGAAAAGGATACAAGGAGATATTTTTTTACATCATGGATGTCGCTGTTTATAACAGCTACATCGTATTGGCCAAGATGACAGGAAAGCAAGTGAGCTATACGGACTGGAAAGTCGATCCGGCGGAACAGCTGATCGAAGAGACTGTGCTACCGGGATGCCGGCGACGAGGCAAATTACCTGCTGGTGCTTCACCGATGCGGCTCGAAGCCTGTGAGTGGGCTCACTTCTCTCGCCAAATCCCGCCGAACGCAATGAAGCAAAATCCATCCAGGCAATGTCATGTCTGCAAAGCACGGGGGGAGAAGAGCGAAAGCCGGTGGGAGTGTGAGAAATGTGGAGTGGCACTACACATACCCGTCTGCTTTAAGACCTTCCACACTCGCAAGGTACTCTGAGTGCAGTGCTTCCGGAAAAACTCCCACACAAAATAAAACAAAAAGTGTTTACGTGGGAGGCAATAGCTGGAGTTATCGAGGTTTCTTTACGACGCCTAACACGTCAGTCCGTGGCTCCGAAAGTGGCGCGAAACAGCTCGCGGGAACGGCCGTCGAAGCTGCGGATGCGAATGGGTTAAAAATTGGTAAAACATGGCCGGCAGTCACCAAATGCATCAAACAGAGCCGAAGAGAAACTACGCTTGCTATGAGTGTCTAGCATCGGCTCTTCCATCAGTTACTGACACTCCCCGGAAGCGCTGCTGTTTTGAGTGGCAATGTGTTCGCGGTTGGAGCAGCGGCCCTTCCGTCAACTGTTGACACTCCCTTGAGCACCGGGTGCACATTTGAAAGTAAGAAAGAAAAATTCTTCCGAAAAAGCGTGCAGAATAGCCGAATGCTACTGGGTAGAGCCACAGAGCAAACAAAATTGCAACCACGCTGTTAGCATCTTCGATATCTCGTTTGTCTCACCTTTATTTATGGCACTATGCTTTGCTTTTGATTTAAAGTTGAAACCCCCCCCCCCCCCCATTTTTGATTTTCAAGTTTTCAAAAAATAGGTGAACACACAATTGTGTAAATACGGTACGTGATGGGACAAAGCCCAGTTGCGAAAGCGGACATGCTGCGGCAGGGTCTGCGCTGTGCCCGGAAGGCCGAAAAGGTCAACATAACGAGACAGAAAAGAATCCAGAATTACCAACATGCCCGGGACATGCATTCCGTTGGCGTTGCCTTTCATAGTTGTGATGTCACTGAAAACCAGCTTCGATGTGGGTGGTGTGTTATGGTGTCTTCGGCTGACGGCACTCGTGGAGTTTTCTACGCACTCGTGCAGTGCCGTACATTCGGGTGGGACGAGCACGACACGCATGCGCGCCACCGTGGAGACCGACAGTGGAGCGCGGTGCAATCCCGTCGTGCAGCACGCGCTAGCAGACGACGCTGTTCACGCTCGTTGGTTGACGCAGCATCGACGAAGAGGAAAAACAGACGAAGCATTACAAGTGGGCACATTTTATAGGAATGTTGAATATTATAGCAGCTGCAATGCATTTATTCGCGCTGCAATCATGCAGCCACCGGCCGGCGAGCCATGTGCCTTCCATTATGAGGAAATTAAAGGTTTGTCAATATTTTTTGTCTTGCAAGTTCTGCCTTAGCTCTTGCAGTGAACAGCATATGCTGTTCATCCGGCATGCCTGCACTTTATAACATCGTACTTTTTGCCAACGTATGCAACTAACTCTAACTCTGTTATCAGTAGACTATAAATGCAATTACATCTCAATTAAAGTTAAGGCATGGTCGATTTCTGCACCACCTTCAGCAATGAAGCAGGCCACACGAGAGACGCCGCCAGCCTTCGGTCACATAAGCTGGCTTCACTGCACGACAACCAATGAACCGAACACCGGTTTGCAGGCCTCGGTTAGCAGACAGCAGAAAGAGCAACGGCACTCTGCGAGTGTTTTGCACGTTCAGCTGATGTGCGAGGAGACGTGCCACTCGTGTAGTATTTGACTTCACTTCCTGCGCACCGGCACGGAGGCAGTGCGTGTCGGCCGAAGACACCATTAGTTTTTACCATAGAGTTTCTTACTATTACCTAGAGGGAAAGCTGGCAGCCCGTCTATGGGAGTTTGCATGGCGACCCCTCGAGACCACTCCAGCCACCATGGGCGCTCAAAGCATCATGGGACGGTGAGCTACTTGTTGCGGAACTGCAACTTTGGCCAAAAAATAATAGAAAAATTAAGCTGTTTGATAACTACAAACGTCCTAACATTGAAAATCTTGTCTAATGATTGCAACAAACGAGCAGAAAAGCATTTAAGTGCAAAGTTTGCCCAGAATAAGAGACGACTCGCTCTCCTATTGGCCAAGTAAAGAACACTATAAAAATTAATATTTCGTAATTAACAGACGCACTTTTAAAAGTAAATATGTTTTCAAAAAAAATGTTGTTGCTTAAACACTATAAGAGGTTTTTAATGGCATTTCGGAAAAGTGAAACCTTTTATTGGCGTCATGTGTCGTCGCGTTTCCACTACTATGGGTTTTGCACACTACGTTTGCGCGAAAGTCGTCTGCGCACACACGAACAGCGTTTTCGGAATGAAACATCTTAGTAGTGCCACTCCGTGTTCCCGAAAAACTACGACTGTGCCGCAACAAGTAGCTCACCGCCCCATGATGCTTTGGGCGTCCATGGTGGCTGAAGTGCAGCGCCGCCAGCTTTCCCTCTAGGTAATAGTAAGAAACTCTATGGTTTTTACACCACTCAAAGGTTGAAATTAAATGCAAGGTGAAGTGCCGTTATTCTAGGTATCGCAATTAGGAAGTCCGTGCCTTCTCGCCTTCTCCAGTAGCGGTGGTCTAAACATGCGATCACGCGTGCATAGTGTGGTCATGTGGCCGTATGCCACACAAGTAAGGTCGGAGAAATTGCAGCATCAGATGCTGTGGTTATCCACTAAACTCTGTGGGAGGCGTGACTCAGTGCCATGAAATCTGGAGTATGGCTCGTGTCTGAAAACTCTGTCAGCAACTTTTATATTTTAAAGGAGCAGCATACAGAGAATCACACGGCATGGGCTTGAGACTATGATGCTTAATGCATTTAGGCCTGCTGCTGCTTGAACATCGCTGAACGCTACTTTGAAAGGATTTTCTTTTATTTTGCTGTGTGTTTATTTTAGCTACCTTAGTGAATTTGGCAGACCATGTCTTTCAGCATACACTACCTTTGCCATAAAACAGGTACTGTATTTGCTCACATAATAGATGCACTTTTTTTTTTCTAAAAAAATCTTAGCAAAATTTAATGGAGGGGGTGTGTTCATTACGTGGGGTAATTCAGGGGAACAGTCAATATATTGAATTTCTTGCTGTGCCCCTGCAAGTAGCGCTGCTCCTAATAACTCTCCCGCAATTGCCTCTCATGCACGCAGCCTTAGGCACGTGCTGGCAAAGCTAGCGCCATAAAATTGAATGACGAAGTCAACGTGGGTGTAAGGCTGGCCTTCAGTCCGGCGCACTTATTGTTAATGCGACTTCGCTGTCGTGCGGGAACCAGTGTTCGGTTCATTGGTTGTCATGCAGTGAAGCCAGCCTAGCTGACCGAAGGCTAGTGGCGGCTCTCGTGTGGCCTGCTTCATTGCTGAAGGTGACGCAGAAATCGACCATACCTTAGTTGAGACGTAATTGTGTTTATAGTGTACCATTAACGGGATTAGACCGCTTGTGGTCAGCGGTGGCTTCTCCCAAAGCACCATCCGCTGTGGCTTTGATGCGAAGTGAGCTAGGCCTAGCGACACCCAGCAAGCGGTGTGCTGCCAGTATGCTGGCAGGCAGCCCATCACGGCAGGAAGCGTGCCACTAGCGTGGTTACATTATATTCACGCTTCTAGGTTACAGATAAGGTTATCTGTTTGCATGTTTTATATATATATCGAACTCTGGGTATGTTGAACTACTTCGTGGTCCCCTTCGAGTTTGGTATATTTGGGATCTGAGGGCTCTTGAGAGTAACCCAATGAGCACTGGAACTCCTTCGGACGTCCTGCGGACGTTCAGGACATCCGCAGGACGTCTGTGGGAGATTTAATGTCCACTGGGTAATGGTATTGGCATGCTTTCCATGGGGAATAGCTTTCAAAGGCAGTCTTGGTGCGAGTAGGAAGGTGTAAATCAAGAGAGAGGAGAATCCAAGTTCAGAGGAAGTGCAGGAGCTTAGTACCTTGCGTTAATTTCTCTGCTATTGGGGTATCTCAGAAAAAACTTTTTTAGCGGCAGCATTGCTTACAGGGCACGCTACCATTTCCCAGGGTTTCCTGTGAGCAGATTAGGAAGCGTTTCGAGGTGCTATTAAATGTTTAAAAAATTCTTCCTATAGATTGCAACTTTATTGAATTTCTCTTTGAGGACATTCCTTATTCGTATCAAGCGCGCTTCACACATTCATTTCTGTGTGCACTTTTTGTTGTTGCCGCACCAAGGTTTCTCTCGGTTTGCTAACACTGTCTTTATATTTTTGTCCTTGGCTCGCATTTACAGCGCCGTACATTTCATGGACGTACTTTGCCTATAGTGCATGCAACGTGTACATGGGCGTCCGGAGGGGGGGGCAAGGGGGGGCGGCTGCACCCCCCTGGAAAATCACTCACTCGAACCGTGAGTGATGGCCGCACACCAGGGGCCGTGGTGCGCTCAGCCAAAAGGGTAAAAGCAGCCCCGCTTCCACGCTTTGGGTCACATCTGCGAAATGCCGCATCCGGGCGGGCGTCGTTCCGCCGTTTTCAAGCGGATCGTTAGCTCTACTAAAAGGCGACCTGTTGCAGACATACAGCGGCACCGGCGAGCATGTGTTTGAGCCTTCTTACGATCGGTGTCTGTTTCTTTGATCTCTAGAGAGATAGCGGCACGGAGGCAGACAGTGCACAGAGCATCTTGTTTTCGCCTTCGTCGCTCGCTATAATCAGGATACGTTCGTACGCCGGCCACCGATTAATTCTTCAGGAGGGAAGGACAAATCAGCCGTATCCACCCCCGCTTTGTCGGGCTGCTCAGGGTCAAGCGGGCGGTGGGTTGGCGCCGCAGCCGCGCTCGCTGTCTCCTCCGATCCACGGGAGAGCGCAGTTCGGTAGAAGCGCCGCTTTCAGAATCTTCGGCAAAGGGGATTAGCTGCTTTTGTTCACGGCGACGCAGTCTCCAGAGGCGCCCCCACACCAGCGTTTCTTGCGTCTTCTCCGAAAACCAGCGCCTTTGGTCAACGCAGACCGATGGCGCCTGCCTGGCTCGCCTGTAACCTCTGGCTGGGTCTCAAATCACAACAGCGCCCATGTACTGTGCGTGTCAGTGCACGGTAAAGAGACTGTTAAGGTCCTAGTACATGGGCCTGGAAAGACTACTTCCCGACGTGTGTCATCGGGAAGCAAGATGCGGTGTCAGGATCGAAGAACGCAGGTCTGGGAGAAATTACCACCAAACGTGGGTCGTCGTTAAGCAAGATGCGGCGAAGGCTAAGCAGCGGCGGAGGCAGCTGGCACACATATGTCTCCTGGGTAGCTGAGAGTACCTGCTTTCTACTCGGCGACCGTTGCCCCAAGCCTGCCGTCATGGACCACACAGGGGACCCAGGTGACAGCTGATTCCATTCACCGAGCCCTTCCCGGTCGGAGTACAGAACCATAAATAAGGGGTTGAAGTTTTAGCAAAAACAGACCGCCTTTCCGAAGTCTCTTCAAGTGTCGCCGCCGCCGCCGCGGGGAGACCGACGTTATCTTCCCTAATTGCTGCGAGCGTGCACGGGGACAAAGGGCTTGCTCTTTGGCGTGCCAAGCACCGCGACGAGCTGGCGGGCATCATTTTGAACATCTGCAAGGACAAAGGACCACTTTCCGGCCTTTTCCTGGCCTCTTTGTTCCGGCCTCGAGCGGCGGATGCCATCTGAGGAACAACAGATGTCGGTGACCCGCGGGACTTTCAGCTGGCCAGAAACCACCACCTACCGCAGTCAACGCCTCGACGGCGGCCTTCTTTCCTTCGGAATCAACACGTGACAGGGGCGTGACCCTAGGTGCGGTGTTGTGTTTGTGCGCAGAGGTGAAAGTTATAGGCCCCTCCCAATCCGGCGTGGGCGTCCTCAACCTAGGGAATTTGGGGACGAAGAAGGGTATAAAAGTCGACAACGAATGCGGCAGAATAGTCTCCCACTTCGGTCTCTCACTCAGGTCTCTCACTTCTCTTACGCTTGTAAATATGTGAATAAACCTTCCGTACACTTTCCTCCTAAATGGAGTTCGCCATCTTCCTTTGGAGCCGGGACCTGCTGCCCTGGACGACCCTCCACAACTCGCTGGGCCCCTCCGTCCACAACAAGACCCAGACCCAGGTGGTCGACATTATCCGGAACTCTGTACTACTCCGTCCCTCATAGCCTGATGCGTTTTGGGGCTCTGAACCCCATAAAAACACAACAACAAATTTTCCGACCGGAGTGGCGAGTGTTCCTTCCCCTCGGAAGTCGCGCGGCGTTCCTTTCACCCCCCAAAGTGCGCATTCGGGGATATTGCGGCAAGTAAGCCCTTGCACGTGTGCGCGCCTCTGTGTTTGTGCTTCAGTGTTTTTAGTGGCCGGTTGTCAACGAAGGTCAGAACAACCAAGACCGGACGAGAAAACGACGAGCGGCGAGCAGTGTGTGTGCGGTTGCTCGACTGTGCGGATGCGCGAGCAAGATGGAGCGAGGTGTATGAAGGGGCGAGCGTGCATTTATCTTGTAAAGAAGTTTTTGTTGTATATATAGTTGTCTTTTGTTTTCAACGTACGCGTTCAACCGTTTTTCCATTCAATGTGTATGATGAGTATGCACCGAGAGCGTGTAGTGAAGCACAGAAATGAATTTATCACCCGTGTAATTACACAATTCGCCCAGAAAAATCCGAGGCGCCTACAGTTGCTGTTCAAGGAAGACTGACTGAGTGACTGTAGTTGCGTGTTTGTGAACATATTGTGCTGTGTGCTGGTCATCAATCCGGGTGAGTCGAGAACCCGTATGCAGCAAGACTGAGCACTCTTCTCCACGAAGTGATAGTATCTTTTTGTATTTTTTATTAATTTTAATTGTTTTTTCATTGATAAACTTTAATGTATCTCTCCTAGCCGCGCTTTAATTTGCTGTTTGTAATTTTTCTTACATGTGCGTATTTTACTTATTTTTTTATTTATATATAAATAAATAAATTTACTCCGCAAATAGTGCCTTTTTGCTACGAATATACCCCCCCCCCCCCCCCTCCGGCGCCAACAACCAATGGGCCCCCCCCCCTGCAAAAAATTCTGCGGACGCCCTTGAACGTGTATGTTTGCAGGGCTCGACCGGTGGCGAGGAGAACAGCCCTCCAGACCTGAAGAAGGCCAAGGAAGCAGATCCAGTGAGTGTGCTCGCTTCTTCACTTGTTCACGATAGCAGAACTGCAGATTGGTGCAGTGTAGATCCATAATGGTGGTTCAACAGCGCCAACACACACACACCAAGGAGACAAGACACACACACCAGCGCTGAACTTCCAACTGATGTTTTTATGAGGAAGAAGCACGTCATGGAGCACGCTAATTCTTTAAAAAAGAAAGAAACTAGCCTAGCGAAGCATTGTTCCACATGCAAATGCATGCTGTTTTTTGGTGACACTGATGTGTGGTTTTTTTCATTCTGACCAGCGCACTAGAGAAGTAGCTGAAGCCTTTCATATTATCCAGAAAGATAAAGGGTGCGTGAGTGCGCCACCTGTAACATTATCTCTTCAAGAAATGAATATGCTACATAGTGGATAGCGGTTCTGTGGATACACACGTGCTTTTAAAGCGGTTTTACCTTTTGCCAGCGCTTGGAGATTGTTGGCATTGCGCATGTGCGCTGTTTTTTTGTTTGTGTATATTATGACGTGCTTCTTCCTAATAAAAAATCAGTTGGAAGTTGAGCGCTGGTGTGTATGTCTTGTCTCCTTCTTGGCCTGTGTGTGTTTGCGCTGTGGAATCATCGTATTGTTCACGGTGCTTTCCTATCCCCCCTTTCAGTGTTCCTTTGTGTAGGTTCCACGAGCCTGAACTGGTTAATCAGACATGGGCTGCTTGGGAGGGTATGTGGCTGCATGGGGGTTAGCCCTAATTTCTGTGGGAGTCGGTGTTTGTTTGAGACACTGCTCTATGACAAGTGTTTCATGTACAGTGACTCATGTGGTGCTTCATCATCAGCATCGTTTTCGTCGTCGACTTACCGGGGCTGACGCTTTTAGATAAGTCTGTGGGTATAGGTCTTGCATGCATTTGTGTGAAACTCGCGACATGTGCCCGTGTTTTATGGGACCCAGAATTTGGCTTGTGCTAGCAAAAGCAAAGCCCAAGCAGCATGGAACGTATCTATGCCCGAAAACTTTCCGTTACACCTGTACGTTGAACCGAATCTCAGTGGTGTGAATCTTGGAGGATGGCAGAAATAATTGTGTCATCCAAAATGGGCAGAAAAGTATGTGTGATGGGCTCTGTTTAAAGACTAGCATGCCTCACAATGCTGGCAGGTGGGTTGATCTCAATGTTGGCATTGTTTTCTAGCCAAGGCAGAAATAGGCCCAACTAGTTTTGGTTTCGAGTGTGTTTCCGGTTCCATTTACACAATGGTCGAAAAATGAGTTCCGATTAACAAGATTTTTTTTACATTACCTTAATAGAAAACCAACCAACTCCGATGAGTTAGTTTCGTTTAAGCGTCTGCTCCGTTTAACCGATTTACATTTATTGAGATTCTACTGTAAAGCTTGAGAGCTTTCCCATGCATGCCATGTGAATGACCGTGAGTTCTGATGAAAGAGAGAACATACCTTCAGGTACCTTGATACCATCTTACAGAGCAATGGAAACCTCGCATCGTCTGCATTCTTTTAGTTCCTCATGTGAGAAACACCCTTGCCCTGCCCAAGTAGTATTTTATTTATTATGATTATTGTGTTATCCATTTGTTCTCACTTTTTGATCCACCCCAGCACTGTGTAAAGTGTTTCATTCATGCAGGTGGGACTGGAATCCATGGTGGAGGCAGCAGCCGAAGATTCTCCACCTCTTATCTGGTATGTGTCTGCATTCAGGGGGCTTGTGTCACCCTGGTGCAGTTATTATTGATGGTGGTGCTGTTTTTTCTAGGGCTGTTTTTTTTTTTTTTTTTTCACACATGGCTCACTTTGAATGCATGTAATTGAAGGGGCAGTTTAAGACCTCATGGAAAAGAAAAAATGATTATTATAGTGGTTGAATTTCACTTGGAACGAAATTCATGAGACCTGAGGAAAAATGCGCTGAAGCAGAACTTCGTTGTCTTAAAATTAGGCCAGAACATTTACAAATTGGAGCAGGTAATTCAGGAACAACCCTTATTTTCAGTCAGCTTTGGTGTTTCGCCATTTTGAAATAAACATCATGATGCAATTTTCAGGGTACTCCAGAGATAGTGCACGCATTCGTGTAATAAACACATGCTACATTTGCTATCAAAATGCATATATTTTTCTGCATGTGTTATAAAACTATACTCCGGTTCATGCATAACAGGCAACAGCCAGAGCTAGCATGCCTCTTCACACCGGCTAAGTCCGTGCCCAAAAAGCAGTTCTCCTTACGACCATAGTGACTGCAGAAGACATATTTTGTTCTGGCAAGTCTCAAGTACCGTGAGTGGCAGCCTCCTACACTTCGTTTTACCTCTTGCCACATTTTCGTCCTGCGACTCATCGAGGCTTTGATGAGTAAAAATGACTTTTGACGGTATGATACGCGGCTCGTAGGGCGAATCTTCTCCTACACTGTCCTCACCTGAAAAGTAGTCCACACTCTGTGCAAATTCTGTGCATTCGAGCAGAGTGGCCGAACACTGAGTACCTCACATTGTTGACCTTGACTTTCAGTGTTACCACTTCATTTTATTCCGCTCTTTGTTTTTGTCCACACACTCACCAAGGCTTCAAGAAGAACAAATGATACAGACGGAGCAATATGGCTTCGCGGTTGCACTACTTTCACAGCCTCCGCAGCATTGCCTGCTATGTATGAAACGGAGTATAAATGCACTCACGTCCCTACACATTCATTGGGGGTCACATGCATCTCAGAGTCGATGCTTTAGTTGACGTGCCAGAAATGCAGTTGGTGCAATTCTTCGAAGACGTTTTGCAACGTACGGAATGAACATTTTGGCAGAATGTCATTCTTTTGAGACCCCGCCTATAACCGCCGTCACACTTCCATTTACGCAGCCGCTCGTGTACTAGGCTGGTGGCCGTGTTCAGCAGAAAAGAAACAAAAAGAAAGCACTGCGATGCTCACCTGCGGCTCTAAAGCGAGACTAGAGTGCACCCTAGCCAGCGTCAGGCTTCTTGCAATAGGTCTCCTCGATTTGGCTGCACTTTCTGCACTAGTTGACAAAACTGCCGTGCCAGTGCAGTGCCAGTTCTTGCAGTGCGAGTGTAGCCTGGCTCTAGTGCTGTCGGTGCAGCGGCCAAATCGAGTGCAAAAGTGCAGAAGCGTTCGTCTGCTGCGGCCGTGTGTTGGTGTTGGTCGCGTGGCTTGACATATGCGCGGGATGGTGCTAGCTTTATTGAACACTGCGCATTTCTTCGAAGTGGCGCGTCTCGTGGAGTGGCTCAAAAATTTGTTAATCCCAAAAGTGGTGAAGAATTTGACACCGTCCTTTCCGTTGCATTGTGCAAAGTGGCCGGTCGATCGTCACCGATTCAATGGGTACTTTGGAGAGGCAACAAACTTTGAATTCGAGAGGTTACTCAGACTTGCGCTCGAAACGACCTTTGACAGTTCATACACATGATCCGGGATGTTGTCATTCTATTGGACAGTGACTGCCGCAATTACAGAAAAGTAAAGAGTTGCCTGATAACTCGGACTATATCTGAACTCAACAACTCGCGTTCACTGTTGGCGGCCAGTGACAGCGGAACGACTATCAGAGACTAACTGGCAGGCGAAGGTGTGCACTGACGTCGACCTCAATGCCAGTCGGCCAGTCGATCGCTACTGCAAGCGGAGGAGTCAGTACAAACGTTATGATCATCCACGTATTAAAAAACATCTCACCATCTGCCACTTATGCAAATGCTCCATCGTAATATTTACACACAAAATAGAGATGGTGTAAAGCGACATGCGAGGCTGGGCAGAAAGATGAGAACCTATACGTACTGCGCCATGCCAGCCAGTCGCTTACGCACGTACACAGACACGCACGTGCGCACACTGTCATTTCAGCTGTTTAGTGAGGGCACGGTGCAGATGCCGAGTCTAGCAGGGGTATGCAGCCGTCTCAACCATGGTCGCAACGCCGGCATGGCCACGGAGCCGTGTGCTACGGAGCGCGCCAAGCACCTTGCACTACTTGCACGAGAAGAGAACTCGCTGGGAGGCTAGTGCAAAAGTGCAGCAGAACTCGGGAGAACTCGTGCAGCACTACGTCAAATCGAGTGCCCAAGTGCAGGTGGCGCTAACTGCACTGGGAAATCGAGGACGCGAGTGCAGCACCGCCTGAACTGGTGCAGAGAGTGCAGCCAAATCGAGGAGACCAAATGATATGCTGCCCACTGGCACAGCGGGCAACAGTGGATCATTGTGCGCTGCTTGCTCGGTGTCGCTAGGCCTAATAGGCCTAACATGCTCAGTCGCTAGGCCTAACAAGCTCAGAAAAGCATGTTTAACTAGCCACCGCCTGTCATAGAACGCTTTCACCGGTTTCTGTTGAGATGCTTCTCACTGAAATGAATTACTGATTTCTGTTGTGCCTTCGTCAGCGAAGGGAGTGACAAAGCCGAAAGCAGTCTTGCACCAATGGCCGCAGTTCAGAAGTGCATAATCTGAGCCGTCGGCAAAGCCGTTGTAAGCAGTCATGCACTGCATTGTATCTTTGTACGTACTTGTCTGCATGTAAATTCAGGTTCTGCAGGAAGTGTCAGGGGGGTCACTGAAAGCGTGTGGGCATATGCCCATATCTCGCAAAAAGAAAGAAGTCTGCTGCTTACTTGGAAAAAATTCGCTGAAGCAGAACCGTGCTCTGAAAATTGTTTGTTTGTTGTCGGTAAATAATTGAATTGTCTTGTATGGTTTGCGGACGGCAAATCTGAAATAATTCATTGTTTGGCCCGCCGCGGTGGTTCAGTGGTTACGGCGCTCGGCTGCTGACCCGAGAGACGCGAGTGCAATCGTGTCTGCGGCGGCTGAATTTCAATGGGGGCAAAATTCTAGAGGCCCGTGTACTGTGCGATGTCAGTGCACTTTGAAGAACCCCAGGTGGTCGAAATTTCCGGAGCCCTTCACTACGGCATCCCTCATAGCCTGAGTTGCTTCGGGACGTTAAACCACAATAAACCAATAATTTGCTGTGGTGGAAATTTCGCTGTAGCAGTATTCAGTGTTGCGGGGCTCTATTATAACACAATGACAGTTAATTCAAGCCAACTACAGGCGAGGCACTGCAGGCTTGAAAAAATAGACAGCTCGCAATATTGCTGAAATACCAAAGCAGTGGATGCAGCAATATAATTTGAGAGGCAGCGCTTCAGAAATATGTGTGACTAATTGGCTGTAGAAAAGTTGGCGATACTTGAATGCACAGAGTCTTTCACGCAGCAGCGGCCACACCATCGTTGCCGTGCCACGTTGTCTTTTAACGTTCATATTAATAAAATTCCCCTTTGCCATTGTGCGCCACACGAGCCCACAGTCATAGAAAAGTAGGCTTCTCCTAGCAGCCTCCGAGTCTGGTAGTGAAGGTTTCTGTTTTTGTCGTGAGAACCGGCCAGAAAAAAGTTTGCGCTAATTCATACCTTGGTTCTGAATATAATGCGATAAGCGTTCTGAAACCAACAAAGTGAGGGAAAAACTTTCATTATATTTGTATAAGCACAGTAATTATACACTTTAGAGCATTCAGTCCCGGACGGCATGAAAGTGTAGTTCAAAATGCCACTGATCCTTAATGCTCATCTCTGATGAAAGAACAGCGTGAAAACATGCAGGCTGTTGCTGTATAATCGCGATGCTATTCCACTTAAGCTTCTCACCTAGTTTCTCACTAATAAGCTGGTAGCAAACAGCTGAAGGAGCTGTGGGGTGGTTCATTGCTGTAAAAGAGGCGATTGTAGTAACTTCTTTAGCAACTACCAAATCTTGCTTACGAGTCTTATTGTTTGTGAGCATGTTATTCATTCCACTGTCATGGAGTGTGTTACTTTTTGTAGATTATACCAGTTAGACTTTGATATAACAAACTTAGTTTAACAAAATCCGCAGTGTAGCAAGGTACTTTAGTTCTGACAGTGCCGTGTCTGTCCATAGGACGGCGTATAATTTCACCTTCAATATAATGAAGCAGATATTATTGCCGCCTTCAAACAAACCTGAGCAAAAATTTAACCACAAGCTCAAGTGGAACCCTACAGAAGTGCACACTGTGAGCAAGCCAGACAGTGGGCCAAGGTCAGAAGTACGCAAACAAAAACAAGCGCTTTATACAACAGACGGGTGATACCGAGCGATACGAATTGTGTTCTTTACACCTTGGCTTATAGACTCTTCTATTTTCACTCAATGGTGTTGCCATGTTGGCCTGTTTAGGTCAAAGCTTTGCTGCAGTACCATCAAATGCATGCCATGGGGAATAATCTGCCTACAGCAACAGTGCCCCAAGGGGTCGTTGCATCTGCACAAATGTGTTCGGTTCTGAGTAGGTAGACACAGCGGAAAAGAAGCCTTTTGGTTAAGAGCTGAGCATTTTTAAGGCATTACGTAGAGAAGCGTAAATTTTACCATGCATCAGTGAAGAATTTGAATGTGACAAACAGTGCATAAAATGCCAGTGTTGGTGCATGTCTTGGTTTACCCGTGCAGCCGTTCTGAGCCCCGTGTGATCACTGTGGATGGTGCACCCCCCAGTCCCCCCGACAGCAGCGAGAGTGAGGAGGAAGAAGAACAGGAGGGAGGGAACAGGCTGCCCGAGAACAGCCAGGACCAGCAGAAAGAACAGCAGCAAACGGTACTAGTTTTGTTCTACACGTGGCTGGGGTCATTGGCAGTGGTCATAGGGTCATTGCTTACATTGTCGAGAACACTCTTAAGTGAATGAGTGTCTTGATTCACCTACTCGTGACATTTTACAGCAAGAGCTGTTACTCCGTCGTTCCTCAAGACAGCGATGTCGGTGTCGTCCACAGGAGGAAGGAGTGAGGGGACAGGTGTATTGAGTGAGGGAGGGCTTCGGTGGTACTGTACAAGAGAATGCCACACACTGTAGCACATTGACTTCTCAAGCATGGGGAAGGGACAGGGCGCATGCAAAATCTAATGCTTAAGGTGGCACTGTAAAGCACCCTTGAGTGATGCTTACTGCTCACATGTCATGCGTATACTAGACTGAATAGATGCAAACTGTCACTCGTCTGTTGTTTGACATTTGTTTTTTTGAAAATGTTGAGAAACCTGTGGAGGATCACTGTGGAAACAATAATGCCATCATAGTGACTATGTTCCCATGGCTTCATGGGTCTTTGGGACCATAGTGAAAAAATCGCCTTTCCAATTTTGTCATAGTTGTAAGGATAGCATCATTTTCCATCTCATTTCTAAGTTTGGTGGCCCAGAACCACATATTTTTCGAAAAATCACCGAGTAATGATGCAGTCTCGACAAAACTGCTCGTGAAAAAGCATTACAAAATGCCTACTTTGCAGCATCTGTTGCATCATAAGTACCCTTTGCAGTGCTGTAATCTTGATCTGGGTTGAAAGAGCAATGCCTGGGCTTTCTTCCCCGCCAAAATCAAAGGCCGACCATGATCCAAACGCTAGAAAAAGACCGAAAACAAACAATGAAATGCAGCTATGCTGTGGGCTATATGCACTCCTGATGTGGCAAAATCTACGTCTCCTATTGCTCGGCACCATTTCGTTCAAATTGTTGGTGCTTCCATGGGCGACGCCATTTTGAAAAGTACTGCTATGAGGAAACCGTGCTAGAAATTTCTCAGCATGCATTAATCTGGCAAAAAAAAAACATAATGCTGTAGAAAGAATGCTGAAGGCGTGAGTTCGTCATGAGTGATGCCAGTCCACAGAGTGGTGTGCCAGAACATAACCGGCGGAAAAAGTGACCTTGGCAACTGTTCTGGCATCCGCCTCGGGCGCGAAACACGTTGCATCGAGAGTAGAAAGCGGCGAAGAGCTGGGTGATATGCACAAGCAGTGATTCCAAGAAATGATAGCGAGCTGCCGGAGCACGGATCGACGGTCATAGCAAATGCTTTCATGCCGAGTGCGGTGTCTGGCTTTCGACACAGAGTAACCCATGGACTTGGACGAAATCAGTGATCGGTGGCAGTGGGTTAGAGTCGACACTACGCTTTGGCCAGTGCTGATCACGAGCAGCTGTAGAAAAATTCCGACGATAAAACTGCAACCCTAACAGTAACGTAACATCAGCAAGCTAGAGAAAGATGTGAACGCTTGCAACAGAATGTACAGCTGATGGCCTGCCAGCATTTGCAGCTACCTACACTGCTGTCTTAGCAAATTCCTTGTAGACAACGGACAGTAAGCTGATCGATCTGTAATTCTTCAAGTCCGTGGGCTACACTTTGTGTTTGCTTTACTGGCTCAGGCAATATGGACTACCCACTGCGCACATGAGGCAGCGTTTGGAGAATACAGGATCTAGTAGCTCGTTATTACGGTCTTAAGGTTTGTTCAGTGTAAGACCTCCAGTGTTTTTGAATACCCGACATGTGATCAGCTCTCGAACTGAGGCAGCCAAATCCCTAATTTCACGTCTTGTTATCTTACTGGCCTCAAGGATAGTAGGGTTATTGACCAGACTTTGCATGACCGTGCAGAACGCTGGAGAGGCATCGTCTCCAACCACCGAGCCGGATGGTCCGCAGTCGCAGCCACAGCCGGATCCACAGCAGCGTCCAGGTCAGTGGTGTCCGGCATGACCGGCAGTTCTGGTCTGGTGGAACTACTGCTGGCAGCCACTCATTTGTTAGCACAGGTCCACAGACATGAAGCCTGAAATGTTCTGTTTCCATGGTTGACTGTAGTGTTTGATGCTTTACGAAAGGTCGGACAGCCAGGATCCCAATGGGAACTGGAACTCCTTCGAACATCCTGCGGATATCCCGAACAACCGCAGTTCGTCCATGGGAGTTTTACATGTCCACTGGGATGTCATCTCTCGTCTTGTCCAGTATGTCCTCTTTGCTGAGACACAGTGTGCAGAGATGTTCAAAAATCTTTTCCTATAGATGTGCGATGCAAATGCCTGTGCTTCTGTTAGTTGTTCGCTTAAAATAGGTAGTCAAATCAGTTCTTGTTTTCGAAAAAACAGCATTTCCCGCTTCATGCAAGTTTTGAGACGGGCTTGTGGATTTGGTGCACATGTAGAGTTGCTGTGACTGTTCAAGTGCTTCATTCTTAGGTTGTGTGTGTGTGTGTGTGTGTGTTTTTTTTGTAGTCTCTTTTATTGTACAGATAATGCTTGCTGCATTCATGTTTACTTTTTGCAGTGTGGATGGTAAGGTTGGGACTTGATGCATGTTTATTTATTTATTTATTTATTTATACATACTGCAGCCCTATTGGGCTATTGCAGGGGTGGGTGTGAACAACAGTTTAGGAAAACATGGAGCACAACAATGGCAAACATCCAAAACAGTACGAGTGAAAACAAGAAAAACAAAAAAACTATTCAATAGCCGCTAAAAACAGCTCTAAAGGAAGAGAGCGAGTAGAACCGGGTAAACAATTCCAATATTCGATTGCACGCGGAAAAAAACTGTATTTAAAAGTGTCCGTGCGGGCAAAATAAGGCGTGATGTTTAGGCTGTGGTGACTTCTAGTTTTAGATGGTATAGCAGGGGTTAGGTAATCATTTGCAGAGGTCCGGCAGAAAGAGTTAATAATGCAATACAAAAATTTTAAAGACTCAGTCCTTCGTCGAGATGAGAGTGGTTGCAGGCCCAGTGATGAAAGTGCTGTGGAAGGCGAAAAGTCTCTACCAAACCTGTGACATATGAAGCGAACGGCTTTCTTCTGCACTGCCTTGATTTGGTTAATTTCGCGTTGTTTGTGCGGGTTCCATACAGGGGAGGCGTATTCAAGTAGTGGACGGATTAGCGATTTAAACATCAGTAGTTTCGTATCTCTAGGAGCAGCTTTTATTGTGCCACGGAGGTATCCTAACTTTTTAAGTGCCTTTGAGGTTATGAAATCTATATGTTTGGACCATGACATACTGGGTGTGAAAATAAGACCAAGGTATTTGTATTGACTCACACTCTTGTATTGACTCACACTCTTGACTCACACACTGTATTGACTCACTTGAATTGAAGAAACAGATTAGTATTAAGGTCTGTTGTTTGGCCAGTTGGTGACTGTAGAACCATCAACCAGCATCTACATGGGCGTCTTTGGGGGCTGTTTGTAGAGTCCACACTGTTCACCATGGCTACGGGCACGCGCTGACTCTGAATCTGCGGACCGCACGCCTGCCTTGTGTGCCGCTTGAAACTAACATGCGTCCTTTGTGGCTTCAGCGTTCCTCCTTGAAGCAGTGACAGAAGCACATTGCAACACATCCTCGCAGTGAGTGGGAGAGGATACGACAACCAGTTGAGGGTTGCCCTGTGGCTCTGTGCACCACTGAGGAGTGCTTGCTCAGTGCAGTAGTTTGAAGGTCTTGCGCAACAAATTGGCAGTGCTTCGCTTTGTGCTCTGAATCGAATACAGAAGCAGAATCTTAAAATTGAACATAAACAGGGAAAATAGATTGTTGGATTGTTATTACACGGAAATCTAGTCATCACTTGGTATATTTTTTAGCTCATGGTTTTATTTTTGATGTTTTATGAGCGTGCGCCCCAAGCCCTCCTGGCTGGTGCGAGGTGAAGAGCGTGACGTGATGGCACCCTCGTCCGACAGGCAACTGGTCACTCGAAGCGCAATGTAGCGCTGCAGTTTCGGTAGACTCAAGCGATAAAGTGCCCAACGTCCGACACTGCCGAAGCAAACCTGGCAAAACCCACGAGTAGCGATCACAATCGTGCTTCTGCGGGAACAGTGGGCGCGCGGGTGTTATGATGTCTAGTCGCAGCTTATGACGGCAGTAAATCGGCAGTAAATCGTGGAAAAAAATGTGCTATCTGCCTTTTCTCGCTAAAATGCTTGTCGCATTTATCAATTTTAGCAGCCAAGCCCTTGTTTGCATAGCTCCAAAAGTTTAGTTCAGTATCCCTTTAAGAGCAGCTTAAGCGTTGTTGAGGTTTTCTGCCTCAATAGATCTCTAAACCAAGCGGCACTCAGACTTCGCATTAGAGAGTACCTTAATCATCGGTGAAATTTTTTCACATTTGTCAGCATTGGGGTGGGGGGTCACTAATTCACTGCCTGGGCGTTACTGGACCAATGAACTGTTGTTGTCTCTCCCTGTGCAGCGCGGGGCAACCTGCGGTCGGGGGGCAGCTCCTCTGGGGGGACTGGCCGTCGCAGGGGACCCCAGCGGGTGAGCTTCGACCCCCTGGCCCTGCTGCTGGATGCGGCCCTGGAGGGGGAGCTGGACCTGGTGCGGACCACGGCTGCCCAGGTATTTACTGCCTGCTGGGCAGGGCAGGGGTCCTCAGTCTTTCAGTGCGAAAGCATTACTTAGTGGGGGACAGAGGTCTTAGACCTATTTTCCTTATCTCAAGTCCAATCCTAATGAAACTGCACCACCTTGCTCAGTTCTTTCACACTGATTTCAACAATGAAATCACCTTTCTCATGAATGAGTCGGTTCCCAAGGCAATTAATTTTATTTAGTCATTCATTAGTACCTCTGTGCAAAAAAACTGCCCAATAAAAAGCCATCTTTTAATCCCTGGCTGCATACATAGTATGATGAGTAGAGAGTGCAATATAATCAAAACCATTTTTCCATTTTTGCCCTCAGTAGTAATTTTACAGCACTTGGAATATCGACATTCAAGGTGTGAATGTAATGCATCCATAAACTGAGAAATTGTAAATTTTTGAAGTGCGATCGAACAAAACTGCCTCAATCATTGCACACACTATGCCTTCAGCTTCCCTTAGCAAACAATATGACATCTCTATCTGTCCCAGATGTTGAGATACTAAGACAGCCAGAGGTCCAAAATTTTCATGCCATTAAATTGTCTCCTCCTGCATAAATTCAGGCAACACGATGATCTGAATTTAATATTGTGGTCAAAATGCTGATTTCTTGAACGAAAAAAACGGGTACAGTTGGAAAATAATAGCTGTAGATTCCATGAGCATCACTTTTTCAAAATCGTTTTCTTGGTCATTTTTTGGTCTCGAAGACCAGCGTCCCCCCTTAACACAGTCCCAACCGTGAATTTTGTGTGAAGCCTTGGAGTAGCTCAGGTAAGCTGGTGTTAGTTTGGAGTAGCATCACGTAGGCTGCAGCCAATGGGAGGGAGCTCGAGTAAGTTTGGAGGACCATTGCACCAGCTGTAGCCAATGGGAGGGTGACCTTGGCACCCTAAAGGTCACCTTGGCACCCTCAAGGTGACTAGCTTTCACACATCTACTCGGTTTAACTGCGTTAAAACCCTACCACTTTTTTCATTCTCGAGGAGCCCCATCAGCCTTCAAGAGATGCCTAGAAACACTGCATGTCTTGGCTTCCATCCCGGCCTTTCTGAGACGCCAGAAATGCCAAAGACAATTTAATACAGGCCTCCAATTTTGTTGAGCAAGCAGGGAGTGGGCGTCAACTTGTAGCTGACGTTTTTGATACTGCAAACTCAGTGTTACCTGTCAAAGTCACCTGAACTCAAAACACACCAATGGGAGCCTAGGAAGTCAATTTGCACATTGATGAAATGCCACACACAGCTGCCGAGCTTGGTGGAAATGATCAGGATGGAGGGGAAGACTTACTATACAATCGAAATTTCATTGGAATAATAGACTTGGAAAAACCCCGCAGTGGCCCTTTTAACTCTACACAATCCTGGTCTAGTGATATCTCGAAACTGCCTCTTTTAAGCTGCACTAGGGAGAAAAAAAAAAAAAAAGAGGTCAGCTGCAACGAGAGCCTCGGATCTGACCTGCGCGACTGGACCTCATGCAGCGCAGCTCACGCATAGTAACACTAGCTGCGTATTTCCTTTTTTTGCAGCGCCAGTTGTCCTAAGAACGAAGGTGCAACAACAGCCACAATGAAATTCACGCCGGTTGTTTGTGGAGCCTCGACTAGATTCAGTGAGGTTGACTAAACTGGGGCCGTGCAGCCTAGTGTAGTGAAGGCGGGCCAAGCTGTGCTACAAGTTATGGGGTCACTCCACGTCCAGCCGGCCGGGAAGGCGAGCTTCCATGCCAGCTATGCACGGGCATTCTCGTAAGCGACTCGTGTCCCCAACCCGTGGCGCAAAGTCACAGCCACAGGGGGTTCGGACGAAGTAGGCAACGAACAGAGTACGCTAGGAAACCGTTTATTTACCTAGCGCCAGGCAAAGCACACTGCGGAAGAATGTTCTATCCAATAATATAAGGTTCAGCAGCTTACCAAGTCGTCGTCGACTGGCGTTGGGTAGTCCGGGAGGCGCGGGCAGGAAGGGCGTCGGCGGGTCAGAGCGGCAGTAGCACCGCGGCAAGAGAGCGACCCGTTCCCACCGTGCGCTCTCCTTAAACCCCTACCACATTGCCACCCCCTTGGGCAATCGGTTGCCTTCAAGGAAAGTTGTTGACCCCTTCCCTACACAGCCAGTGCGTAGGCGTGACGTCACGTCCGAGCTGGGAGTGAGGAGAGTGGCCGGGTGCCCCCCTGTCCCCACGCCCGGCGGCGCGCGCTCTCGTCGCGTGACTCGGCGCGGGGGTGATGAAGGATATTTGTATATCCCACAAAGTCAAATTGTCACGGGCACTCGTACTACCAGTTGGCACTGGATAGCATCTGTGACATGTCATGTGGAGACACTCTCACCATTGCAACGTGACTGCCAAGTGTGCACTGCATATATGTAGCTCTGCAGAAGCTACTGCAGGACTCAACCAGAATGACCACACCACTCAGAAGGTTCCACTGCACTTGAGAAGCAGATTTGTCAGCTTTTGGGCTGAACAACTTCATAGTAAAGAAAGTTGGCTTGTTGCATGGCTCTTGTTTAAACTAGCAGTGTACAGAGTTGGCATTCAATGGCACATTTTGCATGTGGCTAGCTGGGTTCTGTCTCTCTTTGTTTCGTTGAGAATAAAGATGTGACAGTGTGCAAGATCGGCACTGCATAATTTTATGACCTAACTATATGTCGGCTGTTTTTTGGGGTTAGGGGTTTCATATTCATGCTGTCCAAACGTGAGGGTCAACTAGTATGCGAGCCTCAGTGAGAGTCTCAAACCTTGCGAGTAATATGCAGTCACAGATCTTGGTTGTACCATGATGGTTTGAGTTTGCTTCCAAGACTCCACCCTCTTTCCTAATTGATACAGATATTGCCACCCGTGTACATTGCATTGCTAGCCCTTTCATGCTTTGTTCTGACGAAGGCCGGTCGCACAGCTGAAACTCTTCGTGTCTGAACCATTGTTGCTGTGTGTATCACTAACCAAGTCCGAAGTAGACATGCATGCACACACAAACAATGCACACACACAGGCATAAACACGCGCACACACAAACACACAAACATGCATATGCGCACACACACATATGCATATGCGCACACACAAAAACACAGACACAGACATGCATGTACACACATGCACGCACACACGCAAACACACACATGCAAATGCACATGCATACACACACCTTGGCACACACAGAGCAGGCTTCAGACAAACAGACGCACAACGGCTAAATGGGGGGGAATGACCTGTGTAAAGTGCTAGCACACTGAAAAATATTGTGGCTGTGTTCCTTTAACCAGGCTTCAGTGAAATGACCCATGAGGTAAACAGTGCCATTCGTCAACTGCAGTCATCACCTGCGTAATGCATGGTGTAGGCAGGCCACACCTGGAACTCATCCCGCATAAAAAAAAACGTTCCGCAGGTTCCCAACCCGAGTGCGGCCAACGATGAGGGCATCACGGCCCTGCACAATGCCATCTGTGCGGGGCACCTGGACATTGTCAAGTTCCTCGTGGAGTTTGGCTGTGACGTCAACGCTCAGGACAGCGATGGCTGGTGAGCTCTCTCTGCGTGTACATTGCTTGGCAGATGCTCTTAACCACTCCTTTTGCACCTTCTGCCACACCATCATCACCATCAGCCTGACTAGGCCCACTGCAGGGCCAGGGCCTCTCCCATGCCTCTCTCCAATTAACCCTGTCCTTCTTTGCCAGCTGCCGCCACTGCAGGCCTCTTATTTGTGGTTTTTGAGCTCAAAGGAAGCGAATAGTAAATTTCTTGTAATAATTTTGAGGCAAATATTTCGTACACAGTCGACGACCGATTTTTCGGACTCTCTAGGGACCGCGAAAATGACCGAAAAATCGGGCAGTCCGGAAAATCAAATTTTACCAAAAAAAATCGCGAACTTATTTCCACTATGCCGGAGAAAGCGGCCAATTGTATTGCACACATTCTAAAGCTCCTCATGACTATATTTCGCCGCGCGAAATACCGTATAAACGCGCATAAGGGCCGCACTTTTTTTTTTCCAGATTCGAGGGCCAATTTTCGGGGTGCTGCCCATACACGCGATATGCGAAAAATTTTTTTTTTTAAGTAAAAACACACCAACCAGGGAATGAGCGACATTTATTCTACGTTCAATCGTCACTCGTGAAGTATTTAGACTCCTGAGCTGGTGCTGCGCTCTGGTGCACGCTCATGCCAAAAGAAGCCGCGCAGCATGTCCGCTGTCAACGCGTAGCCGTTGTTCCAAAATTCCATCACATAGAGGAGCAGCTGTTCTTTCAGTTCGGGAAACTCGCACAGCTTGCCTCGGAAAGCGCACTTTTTGCAGCTTGTGTTTCTCTTTTGGTTGCACCATCATCGGACGCACTTTTTGGCCACGTCGAATTTCCTGCCCGCCGCACGCTTACCGTGTTCGAGAGCTAACTCCCAGCCGTGTAGCTTAAGGTGCTTGACCATCGCGCTAAAACTGCAAAGCTCGGTGGCAGCACGCGAAAGCCACAATCACAACTATTACGGCGAACACGCTTACACGCCACAAAAGGCCGGAGCTGGCGATACCGATGCCGATGTAATAACAGAAAATCGGGGCGAAGAAAAAGTTGATGATGATGATGATGATTACGGCCTCAGGCGCCATCCATGGACGGCACTTGGCAGCTCCTGTGCACGCGCATGGCCTTTGCGAACGACGCGGCGCCGGAGCAGATCCGGAGGCCACGGCGCGCGCCGTGGCCGCCGCGATCTGCTCCTGCGGCGCGCCCAAATTGCGCTTCGATCGCGATCAAGCGCTGCGCAATCGTATTCGCGTTCCGTATTCGGGACGAAAGACTTGGCACAGATGAGTTCCGTGAACTCAGACTACGGTTCAAGTTCGTGCAGCGGAAGACAATCAAGAGCAGTGCGAATTCGAAAACACACGAGCGCAATGTGCCAAGTCGCGCAGAATTTTGGCGTCGCAAGTTAAGAGGCTCCCTTTAAATCAAGTTTTCGATCTCCCCGGCAGTCTGAGTTAATGGGTTTCCACTGTACACATTATATGGCGGCTTGGGTACTGGCGAGGGCGAGTGCGAATGAGGTCCGAAAAATCGAGTGGCCAATTCAATTCAATTCAATGTTTATTTTCCAGAAAGTGCCTGGAGGGTCTCCTTGGCTAAAAGCTGCTCACGCAGCTTGACTAAGGCCAAGAAGACCGATTACATAGCAGTTACAGTGAAAACATATTATAATTCAGTTGCGATGCATCCAAAATTTCAACCGCTCTTACACACTGGCTCTATGGGCCATGTCGCGGGGCCGCGAAAAAGTCCGAATAATCAAGCATGTCCGAAAAATCAGGCGTCCGAATTTTCGGTCGTCGACTGTACTTCTGGCACACGGGTAGGGTTGAATGGCTCAGTAGACATTTTTTCAAAATCATGTTTTTTTCGGACACGCAAGGCCATTACATGAAAAAAAGAGACAGTGCATTGAAGCTTTATTGCCCTCAATGAAGCTGTGTCAACTTCCTGCAAAAATGGGGCCATCGTAAAATTGGGGGAGCCGACCTACCTGCGGTACTGACGTATATACGGGGTGTGGGGCCTCTATGTGGGGCCTCCAACTACCGTAAAAACCGGAATACAGGTCGGACCGGAATTTAGGTCGACCCCCCAGCTAACCAATTTTAAAAATGAAAAAAAATCTTTTTTAATGGCAAAAGTACTGTGTCACGCCCTTACCTTGAAACAAATGTGACTCAACCGGCTGCACAATGGTGACAGTATTTATTTTCATTTAGATGCTGCTCGTATGTACATCCATGCAATTCTTTAACACTATCGCGCAACCATCGATCCGCGAGCTTGTCAGCGCCTTGTTAACGGTGCTGAGCGGCGAAACAAGCGAGATACGCACATGTGTACACATGCACTTACTCTCGCTTCTTTCGCTGCTCCTGGATAAGGTGGTGACAAACGCGTGAGGCAATGGTCGCACGATGGTGTTAAAGAATTGGCCGGGTGTACAGTACAGAGGAGGGCACGAAGTGCACAAGCGTTACTCCGAACCATCAGAGTCGTCTGAACTCGAGTCGGATTCGGATGACAATTGCTTCTCACTGCCCACGTCCCATATCCCATAGACATACCTGCCAACTCACCCGATTCAGTCGGGAGACTCCCGATTTTTCACTGTACCTTCCGATTGTACGATCACTAGCCTAAATCTCCTGAAAAGTTGCCTCAGCCCGCGCAGAAATCATTTTTGCAAAAAAATTCGGCACAGAATCTGCAGCCGTGTCGTAGCGCCGCCATCAGAGTCAACAGCAGCAGCAATGCCATCAGCATCATTGGCTGGCAGCGAGCCGAAACCAGATCAAAAAAGCCAGTGGTGCCGTTTGGCACATGTTATCTCAGGCCTGCTTTTTCGTGCATCGTTACTGTCGCTTGCTGTGTGTAGGCTTAGCTTGTCTGCGGTTCACTGTGTGACGATCGACATCCTTGTGTTGTGCGCGCCATCATGGCGCTCTCAAAGCCCAAAAAGAAATACCTGCAGAAGTTTTTGAGATCGTATACTTCCGACTTTCCTTGTTTTGTGACATCAAGGAAAGGCGAACATTTCGCATTTTGCACGACGTGTGGATGCGACGTCAGTGTGTGTCACGGCGGCAAAGGTGACCTGAAACATCACTGTTTCCACAGCGAAGCATGTGATGCAACTCGCGCCACTGAACAGCAAGGGAACATAGCCAACTTTCTGCAGAGGGACTGCGACAAAAGTGTGATACGTGCGGAGTATCTTTTTACAGGGTTCCTAATCGAACATAACCTGCCGCTAAGTGTCAGCGATCATGTTGGCCCTCTTGTACGAAAAATGTTTCCGCGGTCTGAAGAAGGAAAGCGGTATGGATGCGGACACACCAAGGCGACTGCAATCGTGGGCGAAATGGCCTCGGAGGTGCAAAGCACGGTGTTAAATGCCCTGAAACACCGTGCATTTGCTGTTGCTGTGGACGGTAGCAATGACAGTGCTGCACAGATCTACCCGATTGTAGTGACCTACTACGTCGAAGAACTCTCGAAGATCAAAAGTAGGCTAATGAGCCTTCAAGAACTTCATGGGGAGGCAACCGGACGAAAAATAGGTAACCTCGCGTTGGATGCATTTAAAAAAGTTGACGTGCCTGTATCCAACTGCATTGCGTTTTGCGCCGACAATGCGAACGTTATGTTGGGGAAGAAAAACGGCGTCGCTGCAGTGTTAAAGGAAGCACAAGAAAACTTAGTTGTTGTTGGCTGCCCGTGTCGTCTGATTGATCTGGCTGCTGAAAAAGGAGCCGTGAAGTTCGACGAGGTCCTCGTTGATGTATTCTATTACTTGGAGAAGAGTGCTAAACGCAAAGACAAACTTTCAGAAATTCAAGACATGCACAATGTGGAGGTGGGAAAAATTTCAAAACATGTGCCAACTCGTTGGCTGTCTTTAGGCAAGTGCCTCACTAGAATGCTTGACCAGTGGAAACCTCTGGTGAGTTTTTTCTTGAATGAGGTAAAAGCAAAAAAGCGATGCCCATCCTTCTTAGATTCTTATCATATTCCTCGAAGGCCCACATCATCAGGAGGTGAAAATCCCGATGGCACCAGTCACAAGCGTAAAGCAATAACCGAGAAGGAAGATGTTCTACCCACAAAAAAAGACAAAGTTATATGTCTGAAACTGCAAGAGAAGCTGCTTCACCTCGCGAAGAAAGACTGCTCCATTTTTTTACATCTGACATCAACTTGGCTTTTGGATATTTCTTGAAAAATGTGGTCCCGCTTTTTGAGAAAGCCGATTGCCAGCTGCAGTCGCAGGCACCACAAGTACATATTCTGCGGTCTGTTTTACTGCAGCTCCTCACGGAGCTTTTGGCCAGGTTTGTGCTTCCAGCTAATATAAAGGCTGCTGCTTCTCCGCTTGATGTTCTGCATCAAGATGTTAGCTGCCAGAAAGGAGACAGTGACCTGGTCATTGGCAGTCGCACCACAGCGTTGGTTGAGAAACTTAATTTAAATGATAAGGCAGAATTTTTTTGCTTCTGTGCGCAGTTACTTCAGCACCGCGTGCGACTACATCAAACACAAATTTCCTTTCGAGAACCAAGCTGCGAAGCACGCTGAAGTTGCCAACCTAAATCTTATTTCTGAAGCATCTTTCTCAAGTCTTCGTTTTTTTGTTCAAAGCTTCCCTCAGCTGCTGCCTCTAGAATGCAGTGAATCTGCTGAAGATGCTCTGGATGCCTTGGAAGCTGAGTTTGCTGTGCTGCAGGCGTACAATCTTCCGGCGCACATTCTGAAGGAAGAAAGGTGGGACGTGCAGTGGGCAAAACTTGGTAAAATTCAAAGCACTGATGGAAAACTCGTGTTTGGCTGAGTTGCAAAGGTAGTACTTGATTTTCTTGTAATACCGCATAGCAATGCACAGTGCGAGAAGATTTTTAGCACAGTGAGGAAAACAAGAACTGAATTCCGCTCATCGATGTGCAATCCAACACTCGAACAATTGCTGCTGGTGAAGGGCCACGGGCAGTCTGAGCCATGCTCTGAACAAAACTACTCTGATGAATTTACCACTGAGCCATAACCACTGAGCCACGGTGGCTCAGTGGTTATGGGTTCGATCCCGACACGGGTTCGACGGGTTCGACACGGGTTCGATCCCGGCCTCGGCGGCTGAATTTCTTTGGAGGAGAAATTCTAGAGGCCCGTGTGCTGTGCGATGTCAGTGCACGTTAAAGAACCCCAGGTGGTCGAAATTTCCGGAGCCCTCCACTACGGCGTCTCTCATAGCCTTAGTCACTTTGGGACGTTAAACCCCATAAACCATAAACCAACCAATTTTTGAAGCTCGCAAAATCTGCCACCTCAAAATCCCTGCGAAAGGACTCTTCTGGCACTACATGAAAAGTTTACGCTCCCCCCCCCCCCCCCCCCCTCCCCTTCTATGTTCTGAATAAAGTCTCCTGATCTTGCTTGGTTGGCAGGTATGCATCGAGCATCATCCTCTGTGCCGTGTAGCACATTGCTTACGCTGCATTTTCTAAAAGACTTGCGCACCATCTCAGCAGGGAGAGAACTTTGTGACAATGGAAACGCAAATTGACAGTGCTACAATGTCGCCATACCGTGCTGCTCCTGATGACAACGGAGGCTGTTGACTTCAGCCGCCCATTTTTGCGCGACTTCCATAGTTTTTCCACCAATGACCAGTATATAAGACGGGGGTCAACTTTTTGCCATGGTTTTTTCAAAGAAAGTTTGACCTATATTGCGGGTTTTATGGTACGGTTCTTAGGTATTGTGATTGCGTTGTTAAGCAGCAGTTGCTTTTAAGCGGGGACTCCATGGCACCTGCTAGGCCTGTGCACTGCGCACCCACTTCCAAACTGTGCAGACCAGAGCAGGCATTTGTGCTGTTTTTCAGACATTGCTAAATGTTTCCGAGCTTCTGAAGTGTTGTCGGCCTGTGCCATTTTTTTGCTGTTGGGAGGGCCTTGTTATGTATATATCGATTGTTTGTTGAACAGGACGCCCCTGCACTGTGCGGCGTCGTGCAACAACCTGGCCATGGTGCGCTTCCTGGTGGAGCACGGGGCGTGTGTGTTTGCGGCCACCCTGAGCGACCACGAGACGGCCGCCGACAAGTGCGAGGAGGACGAGGAGGGCTTCGACAGCTGCTCCGAGTACCTGTACGGTGCGTAGGCACTCCACCACTCTTCTTATTCCTCCTCTTCCTCTTAGATCCAGCTCAATGGACCAATCAATGGCTTTGCCGTTTGGCCGATGATCCCCCAACAAAACTTTGGGCTGGGCTAGTTGGTAGGACATGGGTGAAACTTGGTTCAGCGCAGAAGACGAACACAGAGAAAGGAAACGACGCACACGGAGCGCTACTAACAACTGATCTATTCATGGATGCAAGAAACACATTTATAGTCGTTCACCACACATGTGCACATTCAGGCAGTTCCATGCTACTTTAGCAGCTTTGCATGGCTCACGCTTATGTAAGATCACCTTATGTCTCTGAAAAAAGCGCAGGTAACAAGATAAGGTAGGCAACTCTGAACAAGAAAATGACAAAAGGAAAAGATATGGAAGGGATATGAACGGAAAAGTTTGAGAATTGACAGATGACGAAAGAAACGGGCCAGGACATTACATGACTTTGGACAATGTCATGTAACGGCTCAGCACATGTTTTTGGACAACGTCATGTAACGTCCTGGCCGCTTCTTTTGCTTCTGTCTATTCTCAAAGTTTTTTTCATTCATATCCCATCCATATCCTTTCCTTTTGTCATTTTCTTGTTCTACCTTATCTTGTTACCCGCGCTTTTTTTGGAGACATAAGGTGAGCTTGGATAAGTGTGAGCCATGTAAAACTGTTAAAGTAGCCTGGAGCCGTCCAAATGTGCGGATGTGTGATGAACGAGTATAAACCTGTTTCTTGCATCTATGAATAAATCGGTTGTTAGTAGCGCTCCGTGTGTGTTGTTTCCTGTCTCTGTGTTCGTCTTTAGCGCTCAACCCAGTTTGAACCATGATCCCAAGGTCGCCGGATAAAATTCCGACTGCGGTGGGCACATTTTGATGCGGGTGGAAAGCTACCTTTTTAGTGAAGGCAAAATGTAAAAGCGTTCATGTGCTGTGCAATGTCAGTGCTTGTTAGAGATGAACTTGAATAACGCATCACGGGCCAGTTGGTTCATCACAAGGCAGAACAGCGCAAGCTACACAGGGACAAGAAAGTAGACGAGACACACACAGCGCTGACGTACAACCGAAGGTTTATTTTTCCAGACACTTCGGTAAATACACAGCAGCATCAATAAAATAAAAGCAACCGAGTCTGATAAACAGTCATCGCCAACAGAAATCACACAGGAGAACTCCGATCATCCAGCTATCGATAAGAACTGCAATTCCTTATCTATAAGGGCTATGGAGGGGGTACTGACACAACTCTCTTTAGGATGCGCAATTTTTACGGCTTCAATGATTTCTTGCATGGTTTTGTCATCGCACCTGCGGTTCATATTGGTAGCTGGATGATCTGAGTTTTGAGTGATTCGTGGTGGCGAATACTGTTTATCAGACTCATTGCTCTTCTTATTTTCTTGATGCTGCTGTGTGTCTACCGAAGCATGGGAAAAAATAAACCTTGTTTTAAGTCAGCACTGTGTGTGTCTCGTCTACTGTCTTGTCCCTGTGTAGCTTGCGCTGTTCTGCCTTGTTGTGCTTGTTAGGGAACCCTAGGTGGTTGAAATTATCCAGAACTCTCCACCGTGGTGTCCCCCGTAGTCATTGTGTTCGTTCTGGATGTTAAACCTCGCATACGATTACAAAACTTCCTGGCATTTTTGGGGCTAAAAAGATTCAGGACTGTTGTCCAGGGGGGAACCTTACCCAACCATTCATTTCTGTCATGCAGGGGTCCAAGAGAAGCTTGGCGTGGTGAATGGCGGCGTCGCTTACGCGGTGTTTGACTACGAGGCGAGGCAGCCGGACGAGCTCAGTTTTCAGCAGGGCGACATGGTGCAGATCCTCCGGCGCGGAGGAGCCGAGGGTGATGCGGAGCAGCCCTGCGGTTGGTGGTGGGCGCGCCTCCGCGACGGCCGCGAGGGGTACCTGCCGCGGAACTTGCTCGGGGTGCGTTTTTGTACGCTTTGTTGCTGTCACCCAACTTCCCGCACATTTAAGCGTGCGTTCCCAGCCACTCTTAGAGCGTGTGGGGTAGCGGTCTCGGACTCGAAGGAGATGCCCTCGACTCAGCGTAGCATGCTCAGCGGAAACCAGCTACCAAGTGACAAGAGGTTTTTGGTCGTCTAGTGTCCAGATTTCGCCGGTCGCAAGCCAGAGAATGGGTCGGAGCCAAAGGTTCACAAACAAAACAAACTTTATGCAGCAATGAGACGATACAGAGGATTTCACAATCACTAGTACAAGCACATACAAAGTGGTAAACAAAACAATGCAGCTCGTGCAAAGTTACACTCGGGAGAGAATACAATAAAAAGGAAATATTGCACCTAAAGTGCACTAAAACAAGAGAGAGAGACAAACAAACAAAACACAGTTTGTTCACCATGCACTGCGGCAGTCCGACGACCAGAGGTTCACGTTGATGCCGTCCCGCAGAATGGCGCGTGCTGCCTCGTTGGTCCGTGGCTGGGGCGAGTGGTGTTGACCCGGGAGTCGAACAAGCGCACTTTGCTGAAGCTTAAACGCCGGCTTGGGCTAGTCGACAGCTGTCAACACCGTTCTTATATAGCCTTGCTCACGTCTCTCTGTTCTTCTCGCCAATGCAAACGTGCACATACATACAGTATTAGCTGTGCAGTCTACTTCTGTTTCTTGTGCAAGGCGCGCATCCCCATTGTTCAAAACGCCGGGAGTGTCTTTGAGGAAAATCAAGAAATTTCCAGAGCAGTGCTGCCACCGACGTGCGAGTGAAGAGGGGGAGGGCCTCTCTTAGCACACGCAACGCTACGCCCTCTGCGTCAACATCGCGAACTCGGACAGTCTAAAACATTCAACGTAATGTCTGACACAATCCCCCCCCCCCCCCCCCCCCCCCCCCCCCCCCCCGCGCACACCGTGTTGGCGAGTGGTGGTGGAGGGGGCAGCCACACACGCAAGGCTACTCGCTCACCGGGGTGTTTCCTTCTTTCCTGTTTTACGACGCACGTCGGCAAGAGCCAACCGCACGGCGCTGTTTTTGTTTCATGTGCTGAATTTTGTGACAGTTTCACAGCATTGGCTATCGTGTGTTAGCGTAGTAGCGTTATGGAGCTGGAGTTCTAAGGACTAGCGTCCGCTTCGTGCCTGGCACCTACTTATTCTTTCCTAGCTTGGTCTTCACCAATCCAACTCGGCCACCGTTCATTAGGTGCGCAGAACAACACCTGCAGAAGCATAAGCACAGCAAGGTGACTTTTGTCTAATTCTTGTGAGCGATACAGTCAACTCTCAATAGCCTGTACTCAGAGAGGACTGAAAATATGTTTCAGTCCCTCCTGCTAGCCTTCCTGGTTAGCACATGCCCTGCCATCTGCCAGCCGTCTTTGTTAGCTCAATCCGCCATTTTGGTTGAAAACAAAAGGCCACTTCCTGCTGCGCCTGCGCAGTTCATTTTAGTGACAGTTGCATGCAACAGATGGCAGCATCTGTCAAGCACACACCACTTTGCTGATACAGTTGGCACATCATGGAACTGGATCATGCCTGCATCTCCCACGTGAATTTGTTTTCAACTAGTAGCAGACAAATTTTCGCTACTCCCTAGAGGGTGCCACGTCTCGTGAAAAAGGTGGATTGGTAGAGTGATTGGCCAGGTGTTGCAGCCAGCAAGTCCGTCAGTCTGTGGGTGTCAAACCGTGCTGTAGTAGATAAGTACGGGACCACAAGCGTAAACGTCTGGGTGCGTCTTTTCGCCGTTAGGCAGACATACTGGTTGTCATTGCCAGGGGGAATCATATGGTGCACATGTGGTTCCCTCCCTTCGAATGTAGGCAATCACCTTGCTGTTTCCACTGCGCGTGGAGGATGCAAACGCTTCATGGCCAGAAACTCGGGTGCGCTTTTGTAGATTGTGCTCATAAATCACAAGGGTTGGAAACGTGTATTTATAGACGTATTCTCGAATGTTCAAAATGCGGGAATTGAGCCGACGGGCATTCCACTGGAAAATGGATGCTTCTCTGACTTGGCTTTGAAATGGTGATGCTAGGAGAGCCATTGTGCTTGCTACTGCAAAGCTTCAAGGACTGGAATGGTCTCGCACTATCTGCTTTAACACCGCCCGTTGCTTCTTCGGGCGGGGACAGCCTTTTTTAGAAGTGTTACCAGGAGCCTTCGCTCGAAGGACTAGCGGGAATTCATAACGGGTTGCACAGACAGGAAACGTTAGCCAGGAGTACGGTTCCGATCCCTGTCCTCACCCTCAGACTGTCTGTCTTGCCTTCCCTCGCCCTCACCTCATCTTGTCTTCCCTCCCTCACCTTCGTCCTTATGAATTTTAATGTGGCAATCCTCCCTCACCTGACCGAGTGAGATCCTCATGAGGTGAGGGTGAGGGTGTTCATGAGGGTTCGCTGTTGTTAGGATGCCCAGGTGTGTTATTCTCATCAGCAGCAAGTGCATTAAAATGGCTGCCCTGAGCTGTCTTTGTTTTAACTCACCGGACTTCGAACAAATCTTGGATCCCCTTGCATCAGACAGGTGCCATTCTATGGGTACAGGAGATATCAAGCTACGCCTATCTCTGAACTGCGTCACCCACCATTGATTTTGATGGAAGTATACATTTGTCCAGTATGCAAGGCACGTTTCAAACCCTGTGTACAGTAAAACCTCATTACAAGAGAAACTCAAGGGACCCGGAGAAAGATCTCTTATAACCAAGGTCCCTTGTAACCAAAAATTCTAAAAACACTGAGGAGTTGGACTAGATAAGTTCATTGCGTTGAATACTTCGTCGAGGCTGGAACTGTGAAGTAGCTGAAGAGGAAGTTCATGATCTCCTGATGGGGGCATGCAGTCTGCGATATCGCAACTTCGGTGCACCGAGACAGTAATCGAAACTATGTGATGTGTGACATGAATCGAGGCGAGGGAATGAAAAGTGGAGTGCATACGAATTGGTACAACGTCGGCCGTGTTGCGTGAGCATATCCGGGTTGTGTCTCTTCTGAATAGTGAAGAATTTACTCTAGGGACCCAAAAAACTTGTCCTTAGTAACCGAATGCTCTTGTAACCTTGTCTCTTGTATGCAATGTTGTTAACATGGCAAATGTAGGAAAACCAACCAAACCACTTCCAGATGTCTCTTATAACCAAGTGTCTCTTGTAACGAGATTTTCAGCTAATATTGCAGATTCTTTGTTGTGAATTTGTGGAGTTTAAAATTTTAGCTAAAATAAATGAGTGGTACTAATTACGGCGTATGCATCTTTGCTTCGTTATGTATGCTTATTCAGTGCATTCCTCACCTTCTCTTTCTCTTTTCCGTTTGATGCAGCTCTACCCACGTGTGCAGCCCTGCCGGCCAAGTCCAGAGGAGTGAACGCCTGCATTTCTGTGCCCACCACAAAGATGTTTCTTTTTTTATTTTCTCAACAAGCCATGCACTGTCCCTGCCTCAGCCACACGCTCAGGTCTACAACATCTCGGGACCGTTAGCGCATCCTGTGTGTGGCAGCCTTTATGCGGAACAACGACAAATGCAATAAAGCATGCAAACAAGTTCCTCCGCTGATCCTTTCAGCTCATGTCTGTGAACATGGACAATGAATAGCGGAGCACAGTTGCTCTTTTTCACACGAGTGGTGCCGTACGGATGGTGCAATGCAGACTGCAGAGAATGTCCTAAGGGGGGACGAGGGTCTTAAAACTAACTTTCTTATTTATGGCTAGAATCTCGTGACATTTTGCACACAGATGCGCTTTTCTCTCCTGATTCCAAATATGTAATCATAATTCAGCTGGCGGACTTAATTCTTACGACGTCTAGAGCGTAATTAAGTAATCTTTATGCAGCTTTAATGAACTTTCTCATTGCGTTTTGTTGTTTTTATTTGCATGAATTGATAGGCAGAGAGTTCCCATACCCGGTGACACTCTTGGTTTTTCTCTAAAGGCATGTCATCCTGATATACTACTATGTCAAGAGTAAGAGGGTGCAGTATTTGACACTGCAACTCATTAAGCTAATTGTAAATTGCTGTTTACACGTGGCCTAAACAAAAAAAAAGTAAGAATGTCATCAGGTATGGGAATTTGCTGGCTATCAGTTCATGCAATTAAAAGCAAGAAAATGCAGTGAAAAAGTTCATTAAAGCTACGTAAGAAATTACCTAGTTAGACTCTAGAATTTAAGGTAACTTTTGATCTAAGACCACCAGCTCAGTTATGGCTACAGATTTGGAATCGGAAGAGAGAAATGCATCTGTGTGCGAAATTTCTTGAGATTCTAGCCACAAATAAAAAGGTCAGTTTTAAGACCCTCGTCCCCCCTTAAACGTCTGTTCAGGTGACTCAGTTGAGCATGTCACATCTTTGGCTGAGGTCGTTCAGTAGTACTTCAGCTTAGGACACTTCATTTCCCTAGCTTACTCTTACAGAAAAAGAAGATGGCAGTATTCAGTTCATGAAAGCAGCTGCCAGAAACATGGAAGCTTACTTGTTTCTGAAATCTCTCTCCTGGAGCGTACACCAAAAGTCCTGTGTAGCTGTGCCTCTGACACAGATTGGCAAAAGTATGTGGCATAGGATGGGTATAAAGCCATGGAATCCCGTGCCAGTAGTGAAGGGAAGAGTGACTGCGAAATAGTGCTGCCAGGGTTTGTCCTGCAAAATTCCACCGAGAGTCAAAGCGTCGTAACAATAACGAAACCATAACGATACCCGATGCGCGAGCGGGAATGGTGGGCTGTCAGGGAGGGAGAGCGGCTAGATCTCTACGAGGAGGCGGTGTGGACTCGGCGCTGGGTGGGTCATACCGAGGCGTAAAGCGACGGGGTCAATAGTCATAGCGGCGGTCTGGTGCGGACCAACGGCTGCGGCAGTGGGGCGAGAGATGTGGCCTACGCGCGAACATGTGAAACAGATCGGCCGGTCATCAGGGGTACGCACTCATCATCGGTAACTTGGGACGAAGGTGTTGCGAGCGACCACGGGAGAGATGGGGCTCGCACTCCGAGGTTCGACGGGATGGCTAGAGGGCATGCCCAAGTTGGCGACCTGCTGGCGGACGACAGCTTGAATAAGGGATATTGTGGCGAGGGTGTTGTCCGACAATAGGGCGCGTTGGTCGTAACAGGAGCCTCCAGTTCACGGCGCACGATGCGAGTCACGTTGTCGGGGTTTGATGCCTCAGTGTCGGCAGATCCTCGCACGTGGAACTGGCAGCTGTGTTAGGCAGGCGGCCAAAGCGGTGTGCAATGCGCCGGTGCTTGGCCTGCTCGAAGCGTCGACACACCTGCAGAACGGAGTCAACCGTAGAGCAATCCCGGCATAGTAGAAGATGGAAGGCATCGTCGGCAAGGCCTTGAGAATGTGGCCTACCTTATATCGTCTTCGGTCATGTTGTTATCCACCTCCCGGCACAGTGCCATATCTTGGATGTAGGTGCATGCAGTCGCCGTTTGGGCGCGAGCTGCAAGAATTCTTTTTTTGGCACCAAGCTGACGGCCAACTGGCTTCCCAAACAGGTCGCGGAGCTGTTGCTGTTGTCCTTTGAAAGGATGGCACATACCCACACTGGGTGATCGGTCAAGAATCGGGAGGCAAAGGTTGCTATTCACCTGTACCCGCACCTGCCTGTACATACTAAAGGCAAAAGAAAAGCACGGGAGAGCAACACCTAGGGAGTCTACCACAAGGAGGGCAGGGAGTGAAAAAAGGTTGGAGTTTGGATTGGAGAGACGGAGAGAAAAAAGGGGGGAGATTAATTCGAAATATAAAGCATAAAAAGAAAATACTGTAAGCTTTAGCAAGGCATGCAGTCGATGAGATTCTAGCAAGAAATTTTGAACAGCGTCACAAACAGACCTGTGGTTGAACCCAAGCGTGGTGGCGCCAAATAATAGCAAGAGTTGGCTGCTCGAACTAAGGCCAAGATGCTGCAAAGGCAACTCCAGCAGTCTTCTTCTCAAAGAGGTGAAATGACGACAATGGAGCCAAAAATGATCGATAGATTCAGGCTCACGCAAAATGCACAGAGGGGAGATAACTCCAAACCCGACCTGTGCAGATACGGCAGCGCAACCTTGTCAGAGATACTTCTAGCTGCCGAGACTGACAGATTTTCCTGCTCCAGGAATATTTCAGATGCTGATATTCCGCCATCGAGCTGGACGCGTTCTAGTGCTGCGCATTCAATGCGTCAGCGGAGTGTGCACGGTTTCAATACAGTGGAAAGGAATCGCCGCATATGGTTTCTACTCGGGCGCAGTTATGGCGACGCGAGCAAACCATCGCACGTGCAAGTTAAGCCGGATATAAAATTCGGATACAAAATTCAGGTGGGCGCTTTGTTGACCTAAAGTGCGGCGAGGCGAAAGCCTTAGGGCGCGGTGTTGCGCTGCTTGTGACACTGATGTGTGGTTGAGTGGAACGCGACAGCGTCTTGCAACGCTGCCAGGCAGTCCACAGAACGCCATCGCCCGTTCCGCCGTACGCCTTTCTCGTCGGTAAATTGGTTTTTGAGGAAAGAAAAGCATCTGTCTCGCATATCTCGGTGGGCACCTGAACCTCACCGTAAGGGAAGGGAGGAAGACGGGAGGGAACGAAAAGACCGTATTCACTAGACGCGCCTTTGTTCCCTCCAAACCATCGAGGTGGCATGGCGGAGTGATTAGTGTGCTCGTCTCGCACTGCGGATACCCTGGTTCGATTCCCCAACTCGACCAATTTACTACTCGGCTTTATTTATATATTTTACTTTCAGCATCACTACACCGTCCTTTTAATTGGCCCCGTTTAAAATTCGCGAACCGTGACGTCACAACTGTTTCGACCAACGTTAGTTTCGACCAATTGAAAAGCGTGACATTTGCATTAGAGGCTTCCGCCTTAAAATTCAAGCATTGCGCTGCAGCGGGTGCGATATCGAAACCAACAGTGTCGAAATTCGGTTTTGCTTTCGATCGCGCTTGAATGTCACAAGTGGCAGCCAGTTTCCAATAAACCATAATTTGTGCATAGATCAAACTTTGCTTCGTTAATAATACTTAATTGATGTTGTCTACATGGTCCTGATAATGTTTTTTTTTATACATATATTCAAGCGTGCCCACACCAACCATGAGAGAAGATGTATGATGGCGCAAGCTGCATCGCGGGTGGCATCAATAATCGCAAACTTTTCGTTTCTTGTGGCCCTACTTTTCGTGTGTTGCCGGTTGTGATAGTTCCTCCAGGTTCCTCTAGTTGTTGCTTTACATATTCAAATTTGTGTGTTGTCGGTCTGTAAGAATAATAAGACGGAAGGAGTGCACTGACGTATCCTTGCGGGCTGCTGCTGTTTCTGTGCTTCTCCTGGTGGTTCCGGCATGTTCATCACTGGTGAGGCCGTTCTGCGTTGGGGGGTTTTGGCCAAGGCTTAGTTTAAGACGCAGTTAATGTGAACCTTAGGGAGCGTTTCGCTGAGAGATGTCTTTGACCTCCCCAGATGGAGGGTTGGCAGCTTGGTTTGCCAGCTTGCAAGCCCATAGCCTGCCGCTTGAGTCCTTCCAAAAAATGGCATTGGTGCAATTCCTGTGGCTCTCGTTCCAATCAGTGAGGGTGGGATCAAAATGAAAACTACCGAACTAAATCAACGGGAGCTAAGATCATTGACAGCCCGCTATCTTCACATCTCTGAAGTGCGTCCATTTGGCCGTCGAGGCATTGTTTGCAAGTCCTCAGACATCGCTCGTGTAGCAGACTTGCTTCAATGCAAAATATTCAGCTCATTGCCGGTGAAAGCATTTATTCCCGAACAGCTTGCATGTGTCAAGGGTATTGTACGCGGTATCGACCGAGCATTTGCCCCGAAAGAAATTCTAGAAGAATTTACGCATGCAGGAGTTGGAGTCCTTTCAGTCTGTCGCTGAAGTAGAGGTAAACGGCTCGCGTGTTGCTATTGAGTCTGTAATAACTTTTGCTGACTCTTCCTGCCCTGATGAACTAAAAATCTGGCCGTGTGGACACTCTGCAACCGCGCCCTCTACAATGCACCAACTGTTGATGGTTCGGGCATAGCGGCAAAGCATGCAGGTCAGAGACCTGCTGCCTTTTCGTTGGAGAAGGTCATGCTGCTGATAACTGCACCTCAGAGAAGCCTCACTGCTGCCTCTGCAGCAATAACCACCCAGCAGATGATGCCGATCGTGCAAAACGCAATGAAGAGCGTAGGTTGTTAGAAATCGCCAAAGAGAAGCAGTGCCCCAGAGCCGATGCTTACACTCTTCTCAGCAGGAAAAAAGATTCATACGCTAGTCGTGTGCACGCTTCTGCTGGGGACATTGAGTCCAACTTGACTGCCTCCATTGTCACCGCTGTAGAAAAAGCCCTTAACAGTGTGGTTGAACGAATGCTAAACACATTTTCTGAGGCGTTGGCTCAGTTTGTTGCAGTTCAATCTGTGTCACCATCGACATCTGTTGTGGCAGCAATGTCTGCATCTGTTTCAGCTTGTGCAGCTAGTGCTAGCCGCTCGACATCACCTGCTGATGCTTCCCAGGTCCCACCTAGCATCTCTGTTCCTAGCAGTGCATGGCGCACCGACATCTGCACAACAGATGTCTAAATTTCCTGTCCTATGCAGAAGCGTCGTGCTTCCTCGTCACCATCTAAATCTAGTTCTCCCCAGAGGAAAGCTACAAAAGGACCACCCAAACTTCCTCCCCATGTTGATATCCTCAAATAGGCGGTTTCTGCCTCTTCAATTGGTCAATAATCAGAGCTCAAAGTGTTACATTGGAGTTGCCACTCCGTACTCTCTTGTCTTCCATATCTAGAACTACTTATTCACAAACATAACCCTGATATTGTACTTTTACAAGAAACGTGGTTATCACCTTATACATCATTTTCAGTGAGAAACTTTGGAGTTTTCAGATCCGATCGAAATACTGGTAGGGGAGGTGGATTAGTAACCATGCTATCTAAACATATATGTCATCAGGCATGTATCTGTAAGAAAATTCTTCTCCCTGACTGTCAGCTTTTAGCAATCAAAATTTCATTTCCGCAGTGTGCCGATATTACAATTGCTAATGTCTATTTTCGTTTAGGTGTACACAGGACATCTTGCCGTTTTACTGAAGTACACAGGTCAGACTGTTTAGACCACTTGGTGGCTGGTGAAAGCAGTGTAGTCATTGCAGGAGATTTTAATTCCCACCATAGTGATTGGGGAAGTACTAATTGATTGATTGTACTTGGATTGGAGTGATTGTACTAATTCCTGCGGCTGGCTTCTCTGGTCATGGCTGTCTACAAATGCTGTACGCTGCTGCACTTCAAGAGGAATAACTTTTATGCCAGGTGTTGCTTGCTCAGCCATTGACTTAACATTATCAGCAGGCAGGCTATAACTGATTGGTTGACAGAATATTCGGGTACATCTAGTGACCACTTTCCTGTAACTTTCACTCTGTGGTTATCTCCGCTCAAAAATAGTTATGTAACCCATAAATTTGTCAACCAAAATATTTATAAAAGTTTGATGTCCGCCTCACTTGCCTCTGTAGTCAGTACTAGCCGGGATGACAGCGCTCAGAAGAGAGTTCATTTTTGCAAAGTGCAGTAGACCATACAATATTCACTGTGCCCGCAGCAGTCTCTAATAAACAGCCGTCTCCCTGGTGGACACAAGAATGTGAGAAGGCCTATTATCGCATAAAAGCGGCCTGGAAGAGGCTATCCTGCAACCACAGTCCAGCTAATTTGTTAAATTACAAATTTTTCTCTGCATCTTTCAAAAGAACAATTGCAA
This sequence comes from Amblyomma mixtum, assembly GCF_055824585.1. Taxonomy (NCBI): domain Eukaryota; kingdom Metazoa; phylum Arthropoda; class Arachnida; order Ixodida; family Ixodidae; genus Amblyomma; species Amblyomma mixtum. The sequence continues at coordinate 151,204,319 of NC_143021.1, read as the reverse complement.
AAGCCAAGGAGGACTATAACCATAATTTGAACACTTATCTTTGAAATCCTCGTAATTGGAAGGCCCTGTATAGATTCATGGAACGTAACAAGAGTTCTCCAGTCCCTCACCTTACTTCTTCAACAGTGTTATCACCCCAACAGGCTCAGGAAACCCTGGATAGTATTGCTCAGGGACTGGCGTTACGTTTCCAGATGCAGAGAAACGTCCCTCTGCGCGCAATGTCGCCCTCTTCGGATTATACTGAGGTTGACGCATCAGAGCTCCTCCCAGTCCTGTCAGTTTTGCATCCTGCAGCTCCTGGACAAGATGGTGTATCCACTGATCTCCACTAGGGGAGCTGGATGCCGCATCGGGCGCCCGAAAGTGAAGCCACCGGAAGTGAGCGGCCTTGTCCCGGAAGTCAGCCTTTGTCAGTGCATGAAATCGGAGCTCAGCACGGTTTTTCAGTTCCAGTTTTGTTTTCCCACTTAGCATTTCGTCTTTTCGCCGTTCTCGTCTTTTTCCATGACAATGCCTACCTGTTGCGCCGTCAACTGAGCGAGGAGACCAGCGAAGTCTTCTGGAAGGACGTTTCAAAAATAAGGGTCCATTGCATCGCAATGGGACGACACCAGCAGACGACAGGACGTCGCTACACGCAGCGAGTATGGAGCCTCGTTTACTCGGCTCGGTGTGATCTCGTTTGCCTAGCTTCGCCAACTCTGCTGTTTACTGTGATGCTTGCTCCCACGCTCAAGCCCAAGTTATGCTATCAATGGGGGTTAAATATAAGAAAGAATAGGTTGAAACATTCACCGGGCAGCTTACTTTGCAGCGACCATTTTACCGAATTATGTTTAGACAGAAGCGGAGCGGGGGCTAGGCGTGTCAACGGTGTTTGGTTGGTTCACATTAGCGCCTCCAAAAGGTATGGTACTGCTTTTTCGACGGAGCGTGTCATGTACTGTTTCTGATTGGAGCAAGTTAAGCCTTAATGGGCTCTAATTCGTGGTGCTTGGTGCAGTTGACTTTTAACAGCGCTTCTCACGCGCACTGCAGCATTCGTCTTTCTTGTCAGTCGTTCCTCTCGCGCTGTGCCTTTTCTTTGCTGCACGAAAGTTCGGTTTTAAGATGACCTAGCCTCATTGTCATTCCACTACTTCTCCTTTACGCTCGGAAGACAAGAACCAGGCAAGAGCATAGTGTTTAATGCACGTACCCCCTTGCCGAGGCAGGGTGAGATATGCATGATTGTTTTCTTCGGTTTCTCTGAAATTACAGGGTTCTGCACACAATGCTCACATTTCTCGCGTTCAGCTTGCTTGTTCCTTTCATATAACAGCAGACATTACACGAGAACAACGCAAAAAACTGAGAACGAAAGGGCGAAAGACGCGACTTTTTGCATTGAAATACACAGCAGACACCCGACTTCCAGGACAAGCCGTCCAACTTCCGGTGGCTTCACTCGCGCTCGTCTTGGAAAGCGGGAATGCGGCATCCAGCCACCTAGTAGAGATCAGTGGGTGTAACTGTTGGTATGATTAAAATTTTAGCCCAGGATTTTACAAGCAACCTCTTAGATATTGTCACTGCTTGATTGAAAATTTTATGGATTCCAAGCATTTGGAAGATAGCGAAGATTATTTTATTCATGAAAGATGCGGGGAAAAGATACGTCTTAGATAATATTCGCCTAATTGCGCTAGATTCAAATCTAGCCAAATTAATAGAAAGAATAGTGCATAGTTATCTCACCTAACATGTTCAAGATGTTAATGGCCTTAGCTCAGCACAGATTGGCTTTCGTCGCGGATGCTCTATATATTCTGCGCATGTGGGTCTAGAGAGTAGAATCCGGCTCTCGATACGCAGAAGGGAAGTTTCAGCTTTGGTGACTCTTGATGTAGCAAAGGCCTATGATAGTGTAGAGCATACTGTTTTACTTAAGCGACTTCCGTAGTTACATCCTCCAACCTGCATTTATGCATGGATATCTGAATTTCTAAAGGACAGATACTTTTACTGTGCAGAGGGTACCCTACATTCTAATACTTACCATCAATCAAGAGGAGTGCCGCAAGGCTCGGTACTATCACCGCTGCTTTTTAATATTTTGGTCAGTGACATCCCCATTCGTCCTGATATAACAGATTTTGTGTATGCAGATGACATAGCTTTTTTCGCTTCGGCCAGGGATATCCATTCCCTTTACCAGATTCTACAGGTTTTTTGGATGCTCTTGGAATTTGGTTGCACCGTATTAATTTACCCCTGAATGTTAACAAATGTGGCATACTGGTATTTTTTCCAGACACACCTTTGCACATTTGATAAGTCCATCGCTCTAACCAGATTCCACAAGTGGAATCCGTTAAATATCTAGGTGTTACTTATCACCCAGCCTTAGATTGGAGCCTTCATATAAAGAAAAACGTCCTTAAAGGAGAACGCACACTAGGCCTGCTCGCACGAATCGCCAATAAAAAGTTTGGGATGCGCCGCGACACATTATTGTTACTATACAAAGCCTATGTAAGACCTATACTTGAATTTGGTTGCATTCTGTTCTCTGGTAGCGCAAACTACAAGGTCCAACCCTTAATATTACTGGAAAGGTGTGCTCTACGTCTCTGCCTTGGTCTCCCAAAATCGGTTTCAAACACTGCTTTATCTCGAAGCCAGTATCCCTGATCTAATATCCCGCTTTCAACTACTCACGGTGCGAACTTTCCTGAGGTCGTTGAACCCGATAACTAATGTCAGGCTGTGTGAGGTATCAATAACGCGGCTGCGATGCAGGATTCCCAGTTTAAGTTTATATCTATGCGGATGTGTGTGGTCACTGACAAACCTATGTGACTCATGCAGGGATGTTGAATCTGTAGACCATTTCCTTCTCTACTGTCCAAAGTTCGCACTTCAGAGAAAGATTTACCTGGAGGTCCCTCTCTCCAGGTTAGGGCTCCCATTATCTCTGCCAGTGTTGTTATCCTTCGGTGCGAGCGCCAAAGGATTTGTATTGGGTTCAGTTTGTGGAATTCTCCGTGATTACATAATTGCAATTGGTAGGTTGATTCCCTAACTCTTTTAAAATTCTTCTTGCCGCCGTGGTGGCTCAGTGGCTATGGTGCTCGGCTGCTGTCCCGAAAGGCGCGGGTTCGATCCCGGCCACGGCGGCTAGAATTTCTTTGGAGGAGAAATTCTAGAGGCCTGTGTACTGTGCGATGTCAGTACATGTTAAAGGTGCACTGAAGAGGAATCTGAACTTGTCTTTTTGCCGCGGGAACTCGATCTACACGTTCCGAGCTTTCTTAGAAACCTCGATTTATTGCCCTGTGTGGCCGATTTCCCTAATTAAATCGAATTAACGTCCGGCTCCCGCCTTTTTTTTCGAATTCTTCCTCGTACGGTGGGCGGAGTCGCCCAACGCGTGGAGCGGCTTTCACCCAGTCCCGTGGCGGCTTGTCGCTCTGCCATCGGCGGAGTAATACGTAGTAGTCCGTAGTAGTAAATAGTCCGCGCGTATTTTTATTTCTGCGGGTTTATTTTGTGGCTATATTATCTGCGAATGAAACTCTTTATTCATGGAAACCTAAAAAACAAAATAAAGCGAAAGCAAAGCCTCCACGGGACTGGGTGAAAGGCACTCCACGCGTTGGTCGACTCCGCCCACCGTACGAGGCAGAATTAAAAAAAAAGGCGGAAGCCGGACGTTAATTCGATTTAATTGGGGAAATCGGCCACACAGGGCAATAAGTCACTGTTTCTAAGAATGCTAGGGACGTGTAGATTGAGTTCCCGCGGCAAAAAGACAAGTTCAGAATCCTCTTCAGTGCACCTTTAAAGAACCCCAGGTGGTCGAAATTTCCGGAGCCCTTCACTACGGCGTCTCTCATAGCCTTAGTTGCTTTGGGACGTTAAACCCCACAAAACCAACCAAACCTTTTAAAATTCTTGGAGTTTTTCTTTTTTTTTTTCACTGAAGTGTATCTTTGTTATTTAACGTTAAATATTCTTCTGTCGTTTTTCGATACATTTTTCAGAATTCACACTTGGCTCCAATGTTTTGTCTTAATTGCCGATGTAAATTTCCTTGCTTAAGTCACTACAGCTTGGCCAATCCCTCCACTTGGGTATGTGCCATTCTTAAGAGGATGAAGAAGAAGAAATCTGTGTGCATACAGAGCAAGGATAACTTTATTCGAACCGATGAACTTCACTTTTGCAGCGTGCGCTTGTGAAGACATGGTCCGTCTTTGTGCGCGCGTGCCCAAATGTCATCGCGTAGTCACGTAAGATTCAGGCTTGTTCACGCTTTTTCCACTAACATGAAAGCCGCAGAAGTGTATAACCGCAATACCAGGCAAATTTTGCTCAGTGAAATCTGCCGGAATTATTCCTTTAAACCTGCTACTTCAACACTTGCATCAGTGGGCAAGTAGATACAATAGGCTGCAAAGCTGTATGTGGCGTTAATTTATGAAAATTCACATGTGGTGTGTTTTAAGCCATGACTATCTCACTGACTCGGTCGCCAGTGAACTTTCCACGCCTTATTTCTCTTGTTGCAGGTTTTAGCGAAGACAGCACGTTCGTGGAGACCGCGCCGTTCGCATTTCTTCTCGGATGTCCGCATTCTTTTTTTCTTCATAATCCCATAGCAGATGCAACAGTTAGTGCTTTTGTGCTGTAGAGCTTTTTGGTAAAAAGGCTGATGATTTATGAATTCTGTGTTGTTGCGTATGAGAACCATTCATGGTGCGTTGGGGTGACTTGTGGAAGCTGGTGAACCATATCCCGGTAGCGGTACCTGTAACCGGCAGTTTACGCCGAAACTGGTACCAACAGCTTCTAGTTACGGCATATCAATAGGCTTTTTTTTGTGTGTGCGGAAGTAATCGCCTTGGCATGGAAGTATAAAATTCCTTTTCCGCGTCCTAATACAGCTGCTTCACGGCAATGAAAAATGCGTGATACCCTTCATTTCCTCTAAATAGTCTACTTTAAAGGGACAGTGAGGAGAGCTCTATTAATATTTTTTTTTAAAGCAAAATCCAATAGTTCGGCAGTTCATGGCTTTGTTGCCACTTGGCCGGCAGCGAAAGATGCATTTATTTCTAAGAAATTTTGGATTTGAAGTTGAAAAAGTTTTTCCCGCCACTCTGGTTCAAACTTGGGACTCTCTTATGACGACACAGGACTAAGTGACGTGAAACATGACGTGCACATGACGTAACGCAGACTCCGTGATTTCTGGCAGCCAGCAGTGCGGCCTAGCAGCAGCCGAAAAGAAAGCTATCGCCAGCCGCACGTTGAAGGCATCTATCGGCTATTGCTGCCGTCGCTACCGTCGCTTCGTTTAGGTTTGCACCAGCGTTTGGCCAGCGTTACAATGGATCCCTTTGTCGAAGTCGTCAATGAAGTTCTCGCAAATAGACACCTTTAGCACACCGTGTACCTTGTTACTGTTAGCGGAATACCGGGAGCCCGCCTACCGCCAGTGAGCAGGCGCTGATTGGTCCCAATGCCGCAGGCGCGCTTAGCTGCTGGGTACGTGGCGCCATCTGGCGTCATCAAGGAGATTTGCGCATGCATTGGCACGGCCGGTCTCTACGCGCTCGCGAGAGCGAGAGAGCGCGCACATCGAGACTGGCCGTGGCATTGGCTGCACCTCAGTGATTTGTGGCTTCTCGGGTCCAAGTGTTGCTAGAACCAATGGTTCTAGCAACACTGTTTTGTCCTATGACGTCATCATGCTTGTACTTGCGAGTTTGGCCTGTGGCGGCGATACCTGTATTTTGTTTCTTGCTCTTTTCTACGTTACAAGAGCTTTGTTGTCAGTATGAGTGGCGTTTTTGTAATCAGGAGCTGGTATTCTGTCGATACAAGCCAACTTCAATTTCTCCTCAGTGTCCCTTTAAAAAGCAGGACTACATCCCATAGCCATATTGAACAATGCCAGTGTCTTTTTTTTGTATGCGTGTTCTCGTTTTGCAGGCATTGGAGGAGCACCAGCAGCCAGAGGAAGAACATTCCAGAGGAACTGCTGTCAACTTGTGCAGACTCATAGCTTGATACTCCTATCCTGTAAAATATGTATTGCAGGACGTGCCTTTTGTCCATGCAGGAATAGATCTCCCCTAGATAAATACATAACAATTGGTGTCCCCTTTGTGTCAGGCCTGTGGCGAGTGCCTCCTCGCCTAGTAAGTTAAAGTGGTGAATCGTTTTTTCTACTGGCTGTTCCTTTTTTAAGCTTTACTCTTGGTATGTTTAGTTTTTTTTCCGCATTGAAGGCTATTATTTTAATCTCCGCTGTATTTCTTTGATTTCTGTATGTGTCGTGCAATTTTTTCATTCGATGCCTCTTGGAGTCTGATGGCGCATTAGCCATTGTGTGGTATTGTAAGACTTCCTTGCAAGGGACGCATTATCTCCTCTAGGGTCACAAATTGTCCTGCCTTTCTTGGTTGTGGTAATGCCTCTTCTTTTAGCCATCATTTTATTTATTTCATATCTGCTTTTTTGTCTGTTATTTGGCACAATATTTGTGGTTGGAAGTTTCAGATGAAAAGATTGCATTAAAGTTACGCAGGACTCATTTTTTCATCGCAGTTGGGTATTCAGCTTCAAATTGCAACCGAAGCGTTCTTTTTCTGGTTGAGCAAATCTTTGGTTGGTTGTGCCCGCATTTCTCATGTCATGAATTGAAAATACTTTATTGAATTTGTTTTGGCTGGTTGTAATGCATGAATATTGCCGTATTTTTATGTTTAGTCATACCTTCAAAAGGTCAGTGGAGACATCTCATCCGCACCTACATACTGTGTTGCCACATATCACAGCAGCGACCATTATGCCACATCCACAAACATAGTCAGGTGGCGTCAGAAGTCAAAAATTTTTTGTGGCAATGCATAGGGTTGCATTGTAAGCTGTAAGTCGGTCGATGCCATGGTAAAAAATCTGAATATTTTATGCACTGCATTATCCTCTCATGTCCCTGCAGCCTCATATGTGGTCAGAAAGCATGACCACTTTTTGAGCTTCTAATCGGCTGCCTGCTTGGTACTCTGGTCATACTTTCGGCCACGCATGTGTGTGGCTACAGAGATCCAAATTAGGGCTCATGAATGCATCTTCTTGGTCTGACGCTCTTTGCACCTAACTTTGCACATACATAGAAGTGAAGCTAAGGTTCCTCATATGTTCGTAAGGCTAGGCTGCATTCAAGTGTTTTTCTTCATGCATTAACTCTTTGTCCTCCTAATACTGCTCCTCATGCCTGCAATTTTAAACAGACATAGTAGCATAAGGAGAAGTCTCCAAGGCCACAACAGCATTGTTTATATGCTTTGTGTATTGAATACATATAATGCAGTCCTAGATCAGTGGGCTGACTCATGAGGAGACTTACTTGGGCTCATATTCAGAAGACCAACTGAGTGGATGTATGTGCAAAATTAGGTGCACAAGAATCCATCTGCCTGCACCAAGAGAACTATCCAGACCAGCTGTGCTAAAAATACCACAAGTGACATTGCATTTTACCTGGCAGAGAACATCAGTTTCCAGAATTTGTACTCTCAGTTTACAGTAGATTGCCATTGCACTTCTTTTTTCCTATCCATATCCTTTCTCATTTTTTGCTTGCAGATGAAGGAAAACGGCAGAATGTCTAGTCAGAGGTGGATTTTGTTAATTCCTACTTCTTTGTGCTTTGCCATTTGCACAAAAGCAGACTGGCTCCACTGCTTGCGGCTTTTGTGTTTGTTTTATAGTGACGCTCATTTGTTTCCCGTTATTTTGCAGGCCGTTATTGATACGCCAATGCTTACAAGTTTCCGGAGGAAGAAACCTTCAATACCACACCTGACAACCTTCCATGACTGCACTCATTGATGCTCGTAATCTGGAAAATTGCATGTGAAATGATCTCAGTGCACTCTGTCTATGTACAAATTTAGATGGAAGTGTTTTTAATGATTTTGCTTGATTTACGGGGATTTAAATAATTAAGAAAATGGGGACCGTCCTGAAAAGAAATTTTTTTAGTGAACTTGTTTTGAAAACTATATAATTCTTTCCCCAGGAAGGACATTAGGCTTGGGATGGAGAGGCAAAGACGGAATAACGAGAATAGAAATAGGCACCAAGTTCTTTCTTTTTCTTAGCTCAAGGGTGACGTAGCAGGACTCACTAGCGTGTAATGTTTGAACAGTTTAAATTAAGCTCTCATTGGGATTCCCATTTCAGTCGTGGTACTAACAGAACATTTGACAACATAGAGAAATCAGGTGAAGCCTGCAGTGTGTGTACTCTTGTGGTGGGCAATTAGTAGCAGTAGTAGAGTCACATTATTTGTTCACTCAGTGGCTTAATGGCCGTGGGGCATTCCAGAAGACAATGGGTCAGATTGGCATGTGTTTTAGGGCAGTTACAACATTGAGGAGATGTTTCATATTTTTGTAGGAAAGTCTGTGCCGATGTCAGGAGGACATCGCATGTCACTTGGCAACTTTGTGACGTGAAGAATTGAAAAGAAAGAGCATCTAGGGCGCATCTTTAATATACGAGGGCCATTGGTTCCAAAATATTATTCTCAATAAAAAATACAAATGACAGAAAATGATGTCTCTTTTGGCGAATAATTGGATGAATGAGGCCCCATTCTGTTATTAAGAGATCAAAGCAAAATCACCTCTGAGGTGATGGTCATTGTGAAAACCATCATGTGTGACATCGTATGAAAGCACAAAAGTATGCTGTTACTTGTGTGATTGTTCTGCTATGTGGATGAATTGATTTCTTCATTTATGCAATATTCTTTTGTTTTTGAATCAAAGCAGGAACATCAAGGATGAGAACTGCACACGTTGGAACTTTTAGCGTTTCGTGGCTCAGTGTTTGATGCCTCAATCTTTATCCTGATTCTTGTGCCTTATGAGCTCGAATCTGTGAATGCTTGCTTATGTAATTCTGTGTAACTCCCCCACTTTTTACTTCTGGTTGGGGCTTTGTGATGACTGTAGCTCTGCAAAACCTGTGCTGTATCGTGTAGTGAATTTTATATTCTATTGTATTTTCCACTGTTTACTGATTTCTTTTGGCTTTGCTGAAGAGTACACTATGATTCCTTGTGGTTGTTCACTAGTGAGTGACCTCATTTTGTCATTGCACATCGCATTACTGACTTTGTCCAAACTATGTTCATTGCTACGGTCATATAGCCTGCATTCTGACATTGTCCATTTCGTTTTGAGTCCTTTTTAAGGGCAGGTTACAGTTGGCTGTATTGAGTGTACTGTGACAATGTTTATTCTTGTTTTTGAACAATACTTAATATTGATCTGCGCATTTGAAATTCATCGTGTATGGATTTCGTTTCATAATGGTGGTATTGGCTTTGATTTGTCTTTGAGCTGGAAATTGTTTTTTATAATCTGCAGCCATTTTAAAAAATTGGCCTATGCTTTTTTTTAAGCTGTGTGCTCTAATGATGCTATACACTGCTGCTTAGTGCAGGACCAGTTTTATCATACTGACCCGCAGTGTTTATTTTTTAGTTTTGCCCGACTGGTTCCCTTGCATCTCAAAATGCCCTTAAAATGAGTGTAGTCTGCTATGATACAATTCATCATTGTCATCATCAACTCTCACGCTCGTTGCTGTTCGATGATGTCACCTCACCACTGTGTGCCGCCGCGGTGGCTCAGTGGCTATGGTGCTCGGCTGCTGTCCCGAAAGACGCGGGTTCGATCCCGGCCGCGGCGGTTGAATTTCTTTGGAGGAGAAATTCGAGGCCCGTGTACTGTGCGATGTCAGTGCACGTTAAAGAACCCCAGGTGGTCGAAATTTCCGGAGCCCTCCACTACGGCGTCTCTCATAGCCTTAGTCGCTTTGGGACGTTAAACCCCATAAACCAACCAACCATCACCACTGTGTTCCCAGAGATGGCCTTCTTCTGTGCCAGCCATGGTGTTAGAAAAGCTGGTCACCTTAAAGTTCTTTCAATAGCAGCGCATTGAGAAACTCAGTCACAATAGTTTCTTCCTTTTTTCCCCAAAATTGGAGATGCGGGTGTTGTGCAAGTAAATATGGTATGCTCTAACTGCACTTAAGACCGAGTAGAGTACAGATTCATATGTGCTTCTACACGATTAATTGCACTCTTGGAGATGATGGAGGCAGAGCATCATGTTGGGCGTATTGGTAACATTCATGGGCAGCTGTAACATGGCCATTTTTGCCAGTATCCATGCTTTGAAAGTCTTTTTATTCTCCTGGGTGCAGTATAACGGGTATAAAAGGTTTATTAAAAAAATGAGCGCTCTGTCAATGTGTTGTGTTATTAAGAATAACTGACACTCACTAGTTCTTAAGCCTGTGTAGGCAGACTTTTACTGTCCTTACCTTGAAGCCTGAAATTGTGCAAGTTCATTCATCAATGCAATGGATGTTGGCATTGTTCTAGTAGGTCTATAAATTTGTAGGCAATAATCAGTTTTTCGGGAGCGTAAATATCGTAATCATCTGCATGCAGAATTAAAAGTCAAGAATGTTTGCTTTGGAACTCGTATCTTTTCAGGCTTGCCCTGTTCAGTTTACGCAACCCAGAAAAACTTTTATTAGATTGTATTACATATTCACCGTCTCATGCACGTAACGCCACATGAGCTGTTGCACATGTAATCTTGTCTTAGTGGATGTAATGTGGTTTTCACATGCAGGCTTGCGCTCCGGTGACCAAAAACATGGTGTACCTGCTGGACAGAACTCACCAGGTTAGAATTTGCAGTTTTTCTCCATATATGCTTTTATGAAGGTTGTCTTTAGACAATCAGCACGAAGGATACGGAAGCTTTAGTTTGCAGAACTCTGCTGAGTGACCATGTTTGCCTTTGATATTCTGGAAAGTTGTTTTCTTTGAAATATGAACTTCTGGCCGAACTGTCACTCCTGTGAGTTCTGGTCAGTGATGTAGAAACGAACAGGGTTTGTCGCGTCCATAGCTAATTGCCATTCGTATAGTTATTAAGTGCACCTAGGTGGACTTTGGACAGTGTCTGTTGTGTGTCGGGACTTTGCCCCACGTCTTCCCCTGTGGTTTGCGAGTTAGTTACCTTAACTAGCAAGAGAGGGGGCCTGCCTTGCACCGACTTGAGTGCCACAGATTGCGTGACTGCTGCGCAGAGGCGGGAGAGCACTCTCTCTTGGGCTGGGCAATTTGTCGTGTGCAGTCATTTCCATGCGGCGCTCCACTCTCCACTAGTGCAGAGAGTCCGTGTGGTCGGAACATTCTCCCGCCAGCTCGTCCCGTCTTGTTTCGGGGTTTCCCCCTTGCCCTGGCTTTAGCAAACCTTTACTTGTAACTGTCCTGCTCAGTTGGACGTCCTTGATTCCTTAGCATATCTTGCTAGCTGGCGTTATTGTTGTAGCAATAGATGCCTTTTTATTTGAGCCACAGCGTGTTCAGCGTGCGCTCAGTAGCGTACACGATCGCGGAATGGGATCTGGAGGTTTTGAACTCTGTCAGGTGCGGTTAAGCGGGGAGAAGGTATCTCCCCTTATTAAAAACCACATACGTGATGCCAGTAATGCCAGTGCAAGGGCTAATGGCGGTGACTGGCATTGATGATACTTCTTGCAGGCTAACTGTATGGTTCAACTGCGTGCAGAATTCACTGGACATTTTGTTTCAGTCCTGAATTCTCCTTAAAGGCAATCTGTTAAGTAAAACTTTTGATAAACATCTACACCTTTTGTGTGTCCTCCACATTCATCATTTATCTCCAACTCCTAATGAACTGTGGACTGTAGGTTCTTGCATTTTGTTTAAAGTACCTTGTCTTAAAATGCAGGTTCCGCCTTCACGGAGACTGGACATGGCGCACCTCCTGTGCAAGATTCAACCAGTCAAAGCCGTATAGTGAGCCACTGCATGGAATCTGCTCCTCCTCACAGGGGTGTCCACCGTGGTAAACCCACAGAAAATAAGATGCACAAATGCACCCAGTGCGGCAAGAAATTCAAAAAGAGATACAATCTGGTGGTGCATCTCAGAGTCCATACCGGCGAACGCCCATACCACTGTGACCACTGTGGTCGCAACTTTTCAAAAAAATGTGCGCTGGAGGAACACCAGCACACTCACACAGGCGAGCGTCCTTACCATTGTGACCATTGTGGAAAAAGCTTTGCACAAAGGACCACCCTAAAGCAACACCAGCGCATTCACAGTGGTGAACGCCCTTACCACTGTGACCATTGTGGTGACAGCTTTGCACAGATGGCTGCCCTGAAGGGGCACGAGCGCACCCACACAGGCGACCGCCCATACCGATGTGACCACTGTGGTAGCAGCTTTGCACAACAGTACACCTTAACGAAACACCAGCGCACTCACACAGGCGAACGTCCTTACCGATGCGACCACTGTGGTAGCAGCTTTGCAGAGAAGAGTAACCTGGTGACTCACATCCGCATCCACACGGGTGAAAAGCCCTATCAGTGCCAGCTGTGCCCCATGGCTTTTGCGGTACATTCAAAACTCGCGATTCACATTAGATACCAAAAGGGTGAAAAGCCCTACCAATGTGACTTGTGTGAAAAGAGATTCACACAGAGACAGAATTTGAACCACCACAAGAGCGCTATTCACAAAAAATAGCAGTGGTCCATGATGACCCTGGTGTAAGTGTTTTGTTGTCACCTTGTATGCAAGCTAACGAAATTCTAGCTGAGTACCCTATGAGAGGTGTTGGTAGCTAACCTCATCGTTAACCTCATTTCGAAGTTTTGTTCACTCTAATGCAGTTTTCAGAAATCAACATTTGTTCCCTTGGGCAACACACAGCCAGTCACTCAGTCTTTCCTGAACACGAAATGAGCCTGCTATGCTTGTAAACTTGCGTGAATGGAAATAAAATCATAATGATACATGGATGGCATCACTTCTTGTTGGAGAGAGACTTTCAAAAACTTTATATTCAATATTTATTGCTGGTGCCAGTCGTCAGCCTGTCTCGGCGAAGAAATTTCGTGGAGTAAAAGTGCGCAAAATTCAGTTTAATCTTTTAGGCTGAGAGGGCCGATTTTTTTTGCAATAAATATAAATTCACTCATTTATGTCACAACCTATAAATATTTGTATGACAACAAAGGGAAACTTGATCTTGTGTGAATATTTGTGTGTTTATTCAATCAGTGTTAGTAGCAGGAATGAGTGAGGACTAGCAGGTGTCCAGCCTCAAAGCGATGTCTTTTGCGTTAGTTTGGTGGTGTGAAAAGTTATCTGTATTTTGAAATGAGAGCTAGTAAGAGTTCACTATTATCTGCTTTACCATTTCTCAGAGCACTGTTGGCGCTGAATATAACTGGCATATTTGTGGATCATTTTGTCCGCACCATTTTTAATTTTTTTTTGGCTGTCAGAATATCTGGTTTTGTGGCCATTTCACATTATGCTACTTCCTTGTTGGGTTGGTGTTACTTGAAGAAGCCTTTTCTATTTGCGTAAGGTGTTCCATAACAAGCTGCAAGATTTGTTGCTGCTCAAACAAAAAATACTGTGATTAGAGCCTATGAAAAACATTGTAATCTTGTAGTGTATTGCAAAGCTCTTAATTTGGGTCAGTTGTATGAAATTGCACATCAGTATTTTAGTGCACTTTCCATTGCAAAATGCTCGAATACACTCTGGCTTTTTGTAAAATCTGACCTGCTTGGCATATTGTGCGTTAGAATTCAAATGCAGTGCAGTTCTTCAAAAAGCTGTTAACTTTTTTTTTAATCTTATACTTCGAGCAACATTCTGACATAGTTGTACCTTGCATCAGCACTGAGTGCTGTTATGTACAGTGAAGCTATTTTGTCTGATGGCATTGCATTACCTGCGGCAAAACAACTTTTGTTTGTTTGTTTGTTTTCAAGTTGCTTTGGAGTAAAGTTTAAACTTCTCATTTCCTCATCCGCTGTGTTTAGCACATTGACACGCCGTTGCATTCATTCTAATAAAGTTTGATGAGCAACTTTTTAGGCGAGTTCAAAATGAATAACCCCTGTTCTTCCCGTTCTTCTCTGTTGCACGTTGTGCAGTCTTCCCCATGCAAGATGCCACCTTTGTATGAAGTAACTGTGAAAGTTTATTGAGCAAAAACTTGGCCTGGTAGCGTAGGTTCAATAGGGTCTGAACTTGTCATGTTCAAGGGTTGTGTTGAGTTTGTTCACTTTTATATGTTTTATGTGTTCAGAAAGATCGGACAGCCTTCTCTGGACACCAGTTTTGAAATTCAACCTCATCAAACACATTGTAATTCTGCAATAAAAATAAATCATTTCTGTCCTTCATCACTAAGGAAACTACCGTGTGTGATGAGAAATGTGATTTTGAAAGTCAGTGTCAAATGTTTGAAGATGTATGACACGTAATAGGTTGCAAATCTGCCTAGTATCCTGGACTGTTTTAAAGATGGCATTGAGAAAAGTATTTCCGCCAATAAAAGAATAATTCAGATTTGGGGTTGAAAGAAACTTATTTTGAAAAATATTTCAATGTTTTCTAATTTCTGTAGTTTCGGCATATAGGAGTACAGCTGTCTACTCAAAGAATGTTTACCTTGTGTACTCAAAGAATGATCACTAAGTACGTCGCAGTTAGAAAACCACAGCTGCGGTGGCTTTTTGGTTAGGGCGCTCGGCTGCTGGTCCGAAAAATGCGGGTTAAATCCTGGCCACCGTGGTTGAATTTCAATGGAGGTGAAATTCTAGAGGCCTGTGTACTGTGCAGTGTCATTGTACACGCTGACAGGCATTCAAAATTTTCTGAGCCCTTTACTACGGCGTCCCTCAAAGCCTGAGCCATTTTGGGACGTGAAACCCCCGTAAACTAAACCAAACGAGTTATAGAGCCAACTCTCTAGACACAATGCCCTCTCTGAGTGCACACAAACAAATAAGTGCTTGTGTGTTCTACTGGCTCGCGATTTTATGATAAGAGAAAGGGCCTGCAACCAGCATCGTTAAGGTCATTAAGGCCTGTAACCAGTGTCGTTAAGGTTCTCACTTGCAGGGATCCCATTTGTTGTGTTAAAATTGCATACACAAAGGAGGAATCAGTTCTGACTCAGCACAATTGAAGAGTGACTTTTTCAGCATGCACATCACAACTTAGAAATGCTTCATCACCATATTTATTTATTTATTTATTGGAAATACCTGCAGCGCCCGAAGGCATTATTGCAGGGGGGATGAGGATACATAACAGGAGATTAGGCCGGAAAAAAAAGAGGAAGAAAAAAAAGCAATACAACAAGGCATGACACAGCAAGTACAAAATGAATGAAATATGAAACAACAAAAAGACATGACGAAAAAAAAAGAAAGCCAACTGCGCACTCATACATCCGACAGCAACGCGCGGAACATAGACTCTGAACGGCACTCAACAATTTCATGGGGCAGGCGATTCCAGTCATGAATGGTAGATGGGAAAAATGCGTTTTGATAAGTGTTAGTTTTGCATTTAATTTCTCTAATCTTCCACCCATGGTCAAGTCTGTTTGACCTGAAATGCGGTGGAAGTAAATAATTTTCTTTATCTATTTTTATTTTTCGGTGAAAGATTTTATACAGCATTTCTAACCGGGAGTTGGTACGGCGTTTCCGTAACAGCTCCCATCCCAGCGTTAGTTTAATGTTAGTAACACTGCTGTTAAAATCATAAGTACTTGAAACAAACCGAGCGGCAAAGTTCTAACACGCTCAAGCATGTCTGTTAAATTTAAAGTAGGGGGGTGCCAAACAACACAAGCATACTCCAATATTGGCCGAATATAGGTAAAATAAAGAAGCTCTTTAACTTTTAGTGGTGCCATTTTAAAATTTCTTCTTAGAAAATTTAGCATGCCATAAGCTTTAGCAGAAACGTGCTCGACGTGCTCATTCCAGGTGAGATTAGACGAAAAGTAAACGCCGAGGTATTTATAGTTAGTAACTCTGGAAAGTCGGGTAGAATCTAGTTTGTATTCAGCCAAGAAAGGGTGATGCTTGCGCGTGAAAGAAATGAACTGACATTTTATTGGGTTCAGAAACATCTGCCACTTCAAACACCATTGTTGTATGCGGTCCAAGTTGCACTGCAAATGACAAGAATCTGAAGAACTGTTAATAACATGGTAGACAACACAATCGTCAGCATATAAACGTATTTTACAGGTGATATATTTAGAAATGTCATTAATATAAACTAGAAACAGCAGAGGTCCTAAAACAGACCCCTGCGGTACCCCCGAAGATACAGGAACATAATCAGACTGGGACCCATTAATCAATACACGTTGTTTGCGTCCCTGCAGGTAACATTGAAGCCAGTTTAGAAGGGAAGTTGGAATCTTGATCAAAGGTAATTTATACAGTAGTAAATCATGAGGTACCAAATCAAACGCTTTCTTGAAATCTAAAAAAATGCAATCCGTTTGTAGACCCTTGTCAAATGATGAAAAAATATCATGGCTAAATTCTAAGAGCTGCGTCGAACACGAGTAACCTGATCTGAAACCATGCTGAGCTTGAGTGAAAAATTCATTTTGTTCCAAATGCTTCATCAATGCGCTATATATTATGTGTTCAAGCGTTTTGCAACTAATACTTGTAAGCGAAATCGGCCTGTAGTTAGCAACTATGTTTTTAGGACCACCCTTATGAATGGGCACCACGTTAGCGTTTTTCCACTGCTGGGGTATTATTCCTGTATCTAACGATTTCGAGTATAGAATAACTAAGTAATGAGCAATGCTTTCAGCACAGACCTTCAAGACATGACCGGGAACATCTTCGGGCCCGCTTGCCGAAGACACCTTTATGTTATTCAGCAGGTTTAACACACCGTTGTATGTAACTGTTAGCTCAGGCATTGTCTCTTGCACATGGGCATCCATGACTGGCATTTCATGATGCGAGTTTGCTGCGAAAACAGACTTAAAATAATCATTGAAACAGCATGCCTTATCAAAATCATCAGTTATAGGTTCAGCGCCGTTATTCAGTGCCGGAATACCAACTGATTCACGGCCATTAACTTTAAGAAATTTCCACAGTTCTTTTGGATTACTCTGAATTTTAGCACCTAACTCATTCATGTATCTTTTTTTCGCAGCTTTATTTTCAACTTTTATGTCTATTCCAAGAGCACGTACCTTTTCAAGAACTTTTGCGTCCCGGTATTTTTTGTACGTGTTTAGGAGACGACGCTTTTTCTTAATCAATAGTTTAGTTTCCCGAGTTACCCACGGCTTGTCCTTGCGCCGCTTAGCTGATATGTTTTTGAAAGGAACATATTTGTCGATGAGCACATCAAGCTTCTGCTTAAATATGTCCCACAGCGCAGTAGCATCGAAACGCTGGCTCATGAATATGAAGTCTTGTAAATAGTTGGCAAGCTCGCTAGATAGTGATGAGTAATCACCTCTATCATAGAAGAAAATTTTCCTGGGGTGCCTGTGTGGCACTGAAGGCTGGGTCATTGGCACGTGTGCAACGACACAGTCGTGGTCACTGATACCTGGGATAATATAACTATCGCGCACAAGTGAATCTCGGTTAGAAAAAAGCAAATCTAGAACAGACGAGGAACCATGGCATGACCTGGTTGGCTCCTTAACAAACTGATACAGGTCGTTTGCAATAATGAGGTCGCGGAAATCAACGTACAGCTTTGACAGGTTGGTAAGGACTGGTTTATTGTCAACCCATGTAACTTCAGGCATGTTGAAATCACCTCCAATGATGTAATCGTTGTGTATCTTACTTATGAATTCAGAAAGGGATACAAATACATCTGGATTAGCCCGCATAGGAGAACGATAGAAACAGCCAAGCGTAAGCAGCTGCCCGTTCTCTAAATGTAGATTCCGCCAAACAGATTCTTCGCAGCCATTAAGTTCCGGCAGAGCAGAACAGCGAAGAGTCGAGTGAATGAGCAGGAAAACGCCACCTCCACGTGAGTGTCTATCGCAACGGTAAGCTTCAAAATCTGCTGGAAAGACCTCGGAGCTGTGAATCGAATCGTCCAGCCAGGATTCAGTACCCATGACTACATGCGGTTGGACTGAGGAAATAAGCGTGGCAAAATCATCAGTTTTATTCTTTATGCTACGGCAGTTCACCACCAGTATAGTAAGATCAGATATGGACTGAATCCTGGCAAGACTGCAGTGAATGAGCGGCTGGAACCCATTGCGCAGCTGCCTGGCCTTTAATAAGGTTTATGCTCTATAACCTGGTCTTGAAGTGGGTTATAAACAAACCACTTTTTGTTGATAAGCATTTTGTCATAACGAAGTTTGAAAGTAACTTTCTTGGCACGAGCATAGCTTACAAGCTTAGCTCGAGCCACCCGCACCGCCCGGGTGAAATCTTCGCGGATCGCGAAGTCTGTGTCTTTCAATTTATTTCCGCAAGACAAAATGCGTTCCTTGTCTTTAAAGTTGCAGAACCGAATGACTATCGGGCGGTTTTTATCGTCTTGGAACTGGCCAATACGATGTGCACGTTCAATACTTTCTGAATGAACGGGCTCACCCAACTGGTTTAGACAGAAGGCACGAGCCTTCTCTTCAGATTCACTCCATGTCTCTGTAGCCGAGTCAGCCAAACCCAGAAGAACCAGGTTGTTTCTTCTTGATCTGTTGTTCGCATCATCAAGCGATGTCTTAAGCTCGGCCAAGTTCCGCGCTAGATCATCAACGGCTTGTGGTTGAGCAGATACACAAGCAGCCTCATTACGTTTTATGACTTCCATATCATTTTCGAGAGCTGAAACTCTACCCAGAAGACCATCCAGAGATGTATTCATGGCATTTTGGTTCTCTCTTATTGCCTGCAGTTCTTGAAGGAAATTAGTTTGGCCCAGTTCTAAACGCTTAACAACCGCAAAGATCCCAGCGATAGTGGCAGTATCGGTGGTTACACTCAGTGTACTCGATGTACTGTTTGCGGAATCAGGGCCAGGATTGCTTTCAACGTCCCCGGAGAGCATCAGTAAAAACTGACTCAAACCGAACAATACACCATCTATAAAGGCATGGCACACACGCACGAGACGAAACAGGTCGCTGGGGCACGACACCGCAATAACACAGCGATTACAACTCCGGTAACAAGAGGCAGGGTACAAATAACTAACCTGGGCGAAAAATACGCGTAAACGCATGGCCGCAACGATGTCGTGCCCCGGGAGCCTCGCACTGAGTGGCCGCTTAAGTAGCCGTTCCACAGAAGTACCGCCCATTGGTTGTTGCCAGATGAGCCGTTGCGTCGGAGTCAAGCCTGGATGCATACACGGATGAGCTTCAAAGCCATGATGCGGTCGCTCCAGAGCACTGCTGTCCGCCTTGTTGAATGACACAGAAGTAGATTCATGCCTTGCGGCATTCCACGGTAGGTCAGGATCCTCTGATGTAGCACCCAGCAGTGACAGAGTCAGAACCTGGGCGAAAAAGACGCGTAAACGCATGGCCGCAACGATGTCGTGCCCCGGGAGCCTCGCACTGAGTGGCCGCTTAAGTAGCCGTTCCACAGAAGTACCGCCCATTGGTTGTTGCCAGATGAGCTGTTGCGTCGGAGTCAAGCCTGGATGCATACACGGATGAGCTTCAAAGCCATGATGCGGTCGCTCCAGAGCACTGCTGTCCGCCTTGTTGAATGACACAGAAGTAGATTCATGCCTTGCGGCATTCCACGGTAGGTCAGGATCCTCTGATGTAGCACCCAGCAGTGACAGAGTCAGAACCTGGGCGAAAAAGACATGGTAGTTGCATGTGAAATATACTGCGGTGTAATAGTGCACAATGCTGGCACCCTAGTTTCATCATCTTGTTTACACATCCATGTTGTGGGACAGGTTTGACCGCTGGTGCGAAGTTGGCAAGCAGATAAGACGTGAGTGCGGGCACAGTTTTGGAGTGTATGTGCGTTGTTGTATGTTAACATCACAGCAGTGTGACGAGGTGCAGTCGTGCCCACAGTTCGTTGCTCGGCTGCACGTGCAGAAGCTGGCTTTGCTCTGTCTAGTGCACTTTTGTGCAGTTCAGAGCTGTATTGTTACTGTGAATCATGGAACTGCTGGCTTCAGCTGGAAGGCTTTCTGTTGGTTGATCATGGCAGTGCTGACGGACACAGGAAAGATAGTCGTTTTTTTGTTATATTGCGGGTGTGATAAAAGCACAATATCTGAGCAGGTACAATCAATCAAAAAATCACTCAAGCAATAAATGTTGCGAAAACAGTACAAAGGCATTGTCTTCGTGTTATTTATCATGTGGGCTGGTCACATGTGGACACTGTGAGGCTTGGACCTCTTGCGCAGTTCTGTTCTTGCGCAGTTAAGATGGCCGGCGAAAGCCTGCAGTTTTTTATTTATCTATAATGTGATACTTGCTTAACGCTTACACCCACACCACTTGTCTCATTGGCTACACATGTAGATTACATGTAGATGTAGATGTCTACATGTACATGTAGATGTCTACATGTAAATGTAGACATAGCCTAGACATGTAAATTCAGTTTCTGAGCTTCGCTGTTACCTGTAGCGATGCCAACTGCATTTTATATGGCTTCCAACGGTCAAGCAAAGCCGAAAGTTGGGCAAGTTGGATAACGTACATGATGTAAAAATAGCGCACAGGGAACACAAGGGACGGAAAGTAAACGACGCAGGCAAGCGCTAACTCGCAACTGAGGTTTATTGCTGAAACACGCAATATAAGGTAGTCACTTCAAAAACATAACGGTTTTTAACTGATCTTCCACAGCGATGAGTGGCGCCTGATGCTTCAATTCCATTTTTTTCCCTCTGACTTGGTCTTCCGAGGAGGTACTGTGTGTGGTTGTTTTGTTTTTAGTTTTTAAATTCACTACCTTATATTGCGCGTGTCAGCAATAAACCTCAGTTGCGAGTTAGCGCTTGTCTGCGTCATTTCCTTTCCGTCCCTTGTGTTCCCTGTGCGCTATGTTTACACCACCAGGATTCCAATGGTCACCGAACTTCTGTTAGACGTCCTGTGGACATGTATGGGATGTCCAAAAGAGTTTCAGTGTCCATTAGGTTGTTATGGGTCATATCTTTTTTTTTTTATAAGTAGTCTCACCATTTTGACGCCAACATGTGTTCCTTTCAGTTATGTCCGCTTTGTTCTTCCAGGACACCAAAGCTGCTCATCGGTGCTGTTTGCTGCAGGAATTTCAATTTCTCTTTTGTTTTGCATGACCAACCGCTGCGGTGGTCTAGTCGTTAGAGCATCCGCCTCGCATACGAGAGGTGCAGGGTTCGATCCTCAGTGCTGCCAGGTACCCACTTGTGATAAAACGGGTACAAGCTTTCCCTTGGCCTGGTGCTCGGCTTCTTTAGGGTGAAATGCTTGGGAAATGGGTCCTTCACCCCACCTTGAGTAGAAGAAGGAACTTTGTGCCATGGTACTCTTTGGCCACAGATGCCCTCGCGCCATAAAAATTATCATAATTTTGCATGACCACATTGCAAGCTGTATACTATTGTGCTGTCTAATCAAGGAGTGCACAAGCAGTGCACACTTCTGTGGACATCATGTTTTTTTTGCTTGGTGCTGTGTCAGTATAACTTTGTTTACTTGGGTTCCAAAGTCCATGCATTGTTTTAAAAATAATAAAGGCATTTGCCCATTGATTTTTGTTCTGAAATTTTTTTATACTGAGCAGCCTAAGCTGTGACCTTAGGGCAGAGTTGGAGCCCTAAAGTTATATGCTGGTGTCAGCTGATGCCTGCTAGGTGGTAAGATAGTATCAGTGGAAAGAAGCAACCCACAATGCTTCCCACTATATCAAACCAGCAACATGTGTTGTTACAAGAGGGGCATCGAGCCTGAAAACATTGCTTTAAAAACTTTATTGGCATCAAACAAAGAAAAGGAGAGCTACATGGGAAACTCCCAGTTCATCTTCAACAGATGTGAGAAAAAGTGTACGCGCAGAAAAATTTGTGTTTTGAAACGTTTAAAAGTTGTATGCATCAGAGGGAGTGCATACTGAGATGGTTAAGAGCACATATGAAATACCTTGGATTAAATTTGAAGCTGTATTATATGTACTGTCAGTAGCTCAAGCGAGCCTCGTAGGAACACATAACAATAGCTTGAAACTGAACTAAAGACAAGCCCAAGTTTCTTTCAAGAAATTCTTCACCATAGCGAATGGGGTGCAAACTGTATTTGGGCATTTGTTGTGGATTTTTAGTACATACCCTGCATTAAATTAAAATGCGTTAAAAGCGTGAAATTCAAGTGTACTCGGCAGTAGTTATGCTGTCCTCTGAAATCACATGGGTACCACTTATCAGGCTACTTTTTTGAACATAGCTTTATGCGTCTAGTGTTGTTTTGCACCAGTTGTCACAAATGTATTCTTAAATCTCTACTCATGCTTTACTGATATTTGGACAAATTTTGGTTTCTTCACCAATGTATTTGTTCGACTAAAACCTGGCAGATAGGTAAAAAAACGGGCAATGTTTGCAAGCCTTGGAATGTGGTATGCATTTCCGTGCAATCGGTGAGGAAACAAACCTTCTCCTATGCCAATAATACACTTCTAGCCCACATAGACTTCCTTTTATCATAGAGCATATTCCTAGGTCATGTTTTGCTTGCTCTGAATAATGTAGCTGGCCAAAATGAGGAAAGCGCCCAGCAGTCTGCTAGATTTAGCTATCAGGCACGCTAATAAAGATGACCACATAAGTTTAGTAGATCATGAGAGTTTTTTGTGTGTTTGCTGCTGGTAACTGTGTTGCTCGACTGCGACATCCCATCTCCCGAATGCTTCCTATTATAAATTAAAGAACAAAGAAAAGAGCAGCGCTGAGTATTTCTAATAAAACGGTGGTCATTGCAATGAATAACGCTCACTTGAAATGTGTCTGACGAATTACTGCAGTGCATCAGAGCCAAGTAATGAAGGGGTATCAATAGTTTTAATTGAAAGAAAGAAGTCAGAGAGATATTTTCATGAAACATTTCGTGCATAATCAGTGCCTTTGCCATGCATATTTGTGCAAATATCAAATCTTTGTCTCAAGTAGTTCTCTTTGCAGAGGCTGTAGAAGACATCAACTTGCATGACGAGCAAAATCAAAGGACGAAGTGTTATACAGTTCCTCCATTTGAAGGGCAGCTACGCACGCCATATCGACGACGAAATGAAAGCTGTCTATGGGGATGGAAGCCGATAATATGATCCTGTTGTGAGGTGGAAGAGGAGCTTTCAAAGGGGTCTCATGTCTCTGACACACAAGGGGGTAGACCCTGAATCAAGGATGATCTTGCTATGGTGAAGAAAGTGGAGGCTGTTATCCTCAACGACAGAAGATTGACCATGGAAAGAATGATGGCAGAGACTGGGCTAAGTTTTGTAACGGCATGGAGGATTATTCATGAGGAACTGCACATGAATAAGGGTACCTCGCTTGTTGACACCTCTTCAAAAGGAAACTCGCTATGACTTTTCCCAGAAGAATTTGCGCAGCAACGAGTGGAGATATTCATCCCCCCCCTCCCAAGAAAGTGAAGGTCCTGAAATCTGCCTGGAAGGTGGTGCTGTCCATTTGTGTGCGAGTGCATATGCATGTGCGTGCGTGCATGCATATGTGTGTGTGTGGTATGTCACATAATAGGCGACGGAGGCCATCATGCGACAAGCACAAGGTATGTATGAAAAATTTCTGCTCTGAATTGTATAGAGGGTGAGCATGTGCAGCAGGCATTGTGCAGGGGGATGAACCCTGCCCCTGGTAAAATTTAGAATGTGGGTTTTTGAGTCACTAAGGATGTAACGGGCGTCTGTGTATGCCAGAGCAATGGCTATAGTGGTCTCCTCGGCTCCCTCAGAGGTGGTGCCTGAAGGTAGCTCGAACGTTGGCGTTATATGTGGGTTGTGGACAACCGCAGTGGCTCCATGCTCATCGCAGGCGGCATCCACCCAAACGGCATCGGGCTCATCCCCATACCATTTGTGCAGTGCTGCTCCTCACGCCTTCCTGCGACATTGGTCACGGTTGGGGTGCATGTTCGTAGGTAGGTTTGGCATATATTGAAGTACGAATGTGGGTGGGGAGTGTTCATAGTGATGTATAGTTTGCAGGGATAGTGATGCCTAGCAGACTGAGTAGGTGTCGTGCGGTAGCTGTAGTGGCTAGTCTAATATACTGTGCTTGTAAGTGGGCCTTGCAAAGTTCATGTAGGAAGTTATGGACTCCGAAGTCGAGCTGTTTCTCGTTTATAGCGGTTTTTGGTAATTTAAGTGCTGCTTTTGTTGCTTTCCGAATTAAGCAGTCGATTTGACGGACCACACTGGTTGTTAGTTTGAGGTATGGTATAGCACAAAGAATTCGGATGAGGGTATAGGCGTGCACTACGCGAAGGTTGTCTGCCTCTCTCAGCCCATGTGCTCGTCCAGTCACCCTTTTTTTGAGTTGCGTGGTGACTGCGATGGCCTTTTTCAGTCACTTAATTGTGTCTCCGTCTTTCATCCTGTTGAAGGTACAGTCCATAGAATGCATATGGTATGGACCTGAGGTACCTGTCTTCCCTGAATTCGCATGTCTATGGGGGTTTAGTATGTTCGTCCCTCAGGGGGCATGACGAGTAAATCAGATTTTTCTGGCGAGCACGCTAGTCAGATTCTTGAGGTGAGATTAGTAATGGTATCTGCCGCCGTTTGTAGCGTGTCATCGATTTGACCGTCTGATCCATATGTTGTCCAGATCTAGTGTGATGTCATCGGGGTGTAAAGTGTGACCAAGATCTGCTCCACCTTGTGGGATTCCCCTAAACATTTGACCAAGATGGGGGATTTTCTGTAATTCTGTAGCTAAGGGCATTTGTGTGATGTTGAACGGAAAGGGGGAAAGCACCTCGAGCCTTGCGGCGTGCCCACATTGGCAAGTGTGTAGGGTGAGATGGGAACATTCCCAGGTAGCACCGAAACATTGCAATAATGTTACAGTTTTGTTATGCTGAAATGTTATTTCAATGTACTTAATGTCCTTTTTTTCTAATGTTTTTGTAATGTTACATATAAATGTTCGAATAACCCTCCTCAAACATTCATGAAACGTAAACAACATAAATGGAACTTTCTCGAAAATGGTGAAGCAGCCCCGCACAAGCACACAGGCCTGTCAGTGGTGACGGCACACAACTTACAACAGTTTGCAAGAACCAACAAGAGCGACACCTTGCACTACACTACAGCACGACACGCAACTTGTATTCACTCACCTCCAAACGGATATCATGCCGTCGAGCTTATATACTCGCTGCTGCGGCATGTCCCATGAGTGACAGTGGGGAATGGGTAATAACTAAAATTTTGTGACAAAAACATGGGGCTGTTCAGGTAATCTATGGCGGGTACTATCTGAGAGATATGGTTACAAGGTACTGTTAGTTGAAAAACATCTTTACTCAAAGAGCAGTGAGAAAATGTCTGGAAATCCGTGCTGAAAATATATTTGCAATGTTGTTTTATAGTTGCGACTCTAACGTTATAATAAAATTTGGAAGATTATATTAAAACAATGTTTGTTTAGAATGTGAAAGTAACGTTTCCTATATAACTTATAACGTTATATGTTAATATTTAATGTTAATGTAAAGTTACAATGCAACATGTAACATTACTCCAACTTATATAACATTTTTATAACACTATTCTAATGTTCGGTGCTACCTAGGTTATCGATGTGAAGCGTGGCTATCCTGTGTCCACTGCTGGTTACAACGGCGACGCCGCGAAACGCAGAAACGGGCGCCAGAGAGCTGCGCTCCAAAATTTATCGTGGAAGCTAAGGTACGGCTTAGTTAAATGGTTCGACAAAGATTGTCACTGGCCTCAAGTATGACGCGGAGGCGGCGGCAGCTTATCTCTGAAACTTCCTACAATATGGTAAGACTGAGCCTCCCAGTCTGGCAACCACTGTTGGGACTGTAGCATCTCAGCTTGCTGGAACTGTCACGCAGAGGTGAGCGATGAAGCGGTCAAGTGGGCAGTTAGTCAACGAAACATTTATGTACAGAATATACAAAGACGTTACATAATCGGCCCAGGGGCCGAGAGCACAACGGGGTAGCACAAAGGAGCAGGGCGATGCCCCGGGTCGGCGTCTCGCTCGCTTGGTGTCTCCGTCTGCTGCCCCCGGTCGTGTTGTTGCTATTGTAGGAAGGATGAAAGGGAAAGTGCACGGGCCTGCCCACTGGCTCGGGCTGAGCCACAATCGCCGCCACGTGCAGACAGAGGAGAGATGAAAGAACAGATGCGTGCCGCAACAACCGCGTCCGCCGAAGCGACAACGCATGCTGTAACAGATAGCCCAAGCCCTAGTCAGCGCGGCTCGGTTTTTAAGTCAAAAGCCTTTAATGCCTCATAATGTCGTAACCAAGGAATGTTAGCAAGTTTGTCCGCGTTTCGGTGTCACTAAAAAAATTCACGGGGCACTTTGGCTCTCTAAAGTGCTGCAAGGCGAAAGCGTTTCCTGGCGCACTGTGTGTGGTTTTTTCATTTTTCATATGTTTTTGTTTTCTTTATTGTTTTTATTTTTTGTTTATTAATTTTATTTAATTTATGAAACACATGCATTCACTAGATGCGCCTTCATTCGATCATTCCCAAACCCTGAGCCTTCGTGGCGAGTAACACTTGCACTGACATGTTTTACTTCTTTGTACCCGTTGTGAAAATGGAATAAAGAAAAAAAAAAGCCTTCGTGGCGGAGTGGCAGCGTCTCCACTTGAAATGCCGAAGGCCGTGGTTCGATTCCCAAACTCGACAATGTTTTTCTTTTAGTGACGCCGGAACGCGGACACATTTGCTAACACTCCTTGGTCATGATAGTATGATGACCAATTTTCAGCAGTCTCCAATTGCCCTAAGAAAATATGGGATTGTTTGAGCGACCTCATGGGAAGGGCGACAACCCATATTCCCAGCACATTAACATTCAATGGTGTTGAATACAGTGGCGCTGCTTTGGCAGACAAGTTTAATGCTCATTTCCTATCCTCTGGCGAATCATCTCAGAAGCAGGATAGAAATCATGAAATTGCTCAGTATATTGCCTCTCCAATTGGTAGTTCCATATTCTTGAATCCTTGCAGCGAACATGAAGTATTCACATTTCTTAGAAGCCTAGACAAATCCACTGCGGCAGGCGCAGATGAAATTAAGGCCGAGCCTATTATTGCTGTTGCCGATCTAATTAGCTTGCCCTTGCAGCATATATGTAACAACGCGTTAGTTCAAGGTATTTTTCCAGATGGTATGAAAATTGCCAGAGTGGTTGTTTTACACAAAGGTGGCCCTTATGACAATATAAACAACTACAGGCCTATATCTGTACTCCCTTTGTTTTCTAAACTGCTGGAATATTTGATCAAAATCAGACTGTGTAAGTTCTTTGACGACAGACAAATTTTTGTTAACGAACAGTTCGGATTTCGTGAGAAGTCAACAGAAATGGCATTGCTTAGTATAAAGGAAAAAATATTTTCTAATATGGATGACAAACAATTTACAGTTGGACTTTTTTTAGATTTCAGGAAGGCATTTGATTCAGTTCAACATGATATTTTATTTTATAAGCTACCGTTTTATGGCATTCGAGGAGTTGCCTTAAATCTGATCCGTACTTATCTTTCCGGTCGCGTTCAGTATACATGTTTGAATGGTCATCAATCACAACCTGGTCAATTAATATACGGTGTCCCACAAGGGTCTATTTTGGGTCCAGTATTTTTCATTCTTTATATCAACGATATAATAGCCATCCTTCGAACTCCCACAATAATTTTATATGCAGATGATACCAGTGTATTTTTTTCTGGCATGGATCTTAGTAATATTCAGGCTGAGGCAAATGCATGGTTACAAGAATTGTCTTTATGGTTGAATATAAATAAACTCGAGTTAAATGTTAATAAAACAAAGCTTATTGTATTTAAGGCACGTAACAAGCCTGATAACAGTGAAATTAATCTTACATTCAAAAATAGCGTAATTGAGCGTGTTTCTTCCTACAAATTTTTAGGCATAATCTTTGAAGAACACTTGAGTTGGACCCTGCATATTAATAAGGTTCATGCCAGCATATCAAGGTCATTATGTGTATTATATAAACTTCGAGACCTTGTTCCGAAATGGCTGAAGTGGCAGTTATATTATACCCTAATTCAATCACATCTTCATTATTGTTTACTTGTTTGGGGTTCTACAACGAAAACTAACCTCACGAGGCTGATAACATTACAGAAAAAAGCAATACGATATGTCGAAAACCTTGCATACAATGATCATACAGGTTTGTACTTCTCTAAGCATTCTATTCTAAAAGTCAATGAATTATTTGAGTTGAAACTGCTTTCTTATGTGTTTAACGATTTCAAACATCATCCCACTAAATATGTTCAATTAAACTCTAGTAGTGATGCGCCTTATAAATTAAGGCACGTCAGTTACAGAGTACCATTCGTAAGGACTAACTATGGAACCGAAATGCTTTCATATTTAATTCCCAGTCTTCTAAATAAACATACACAGGCCATAGAAATCATTCAGAAATCTGTTTCCCAAAAGTCATTCAATAGAAATGCTAAAGCTTACCTCCTTTCTCGCCCGAATGATTAAAATTCTTGATGTCCCTGTTTTTCCGTCAACTCTTTGAATTCTCGTGTTTTTCTTGTTGTGATGTGCCTTGTAAATATTTACTTTAATTATGTCATTGCAAAAGTATGCACCTTCCTCCTACTTTTACCTTGTATAATTATGTGTTGTTTTTTGTAATAAGAGTGTTTGAAGTTCATGCTTCTTTTGCCGCTTGTTCTGAGCATTGTGTCGGGTGCTTGGGCCCCGTCAGGCAGAGTGCATCTGCCTTTTGCCCCTGTATCCGGGACCTTGTTGTCTAAATAAAGATCTATCTATCTATCTATCTATCTATCTATCTATCTATCTATCTATCTATCTATCTATCTATCTATCTATCTATCTATCTATCTATCTATCTATCTATCTATCTATCTATCTATCTATCTATCTATCTATCTATCTATCTATCTATCTATCTATCTATCTATCTATCTATCTATCTATCTATCTATCTATCTATCTATCTATCTATCTATCTATCTATCTATCTATCTATCTATCTATCTATCTATCTATCTATCTATCTAATCTATCTAATCTATCTAATCTATCTATCTATCTATCTATCTATCTATCTATCTATCTATCTATCTATCTATCTATCTATCTATCTATCTATCTATCTATCTATCTATCTATCTATCTATCTATCTATCTATCTATCTATCTATCTATCTATCTATCTATCTATCTATCTATCTATCTATCTATCTATCTATCTATCTATCTATCTATCTATCTATCTATCTATCTATCTATCTATCTATCTATCTATCTATCTATCTATCTATCTATCTATCTATCTATCTATCTATCTATCTATCTAAAGGCTTTCGCCTTAAAAGAAACTGTGTCGAGGCTGGGAATCTAACCAGGACCTTGGGCATTTGAAGTGGAGACGCTGCCACTCCGCCACGAAGGCTCAGGGTTTGGGCATCAATAAAGGCGCATCTACTGAATGCATGGGCTTCATAAATAAAATAAAAAAATAGAAATAAGAAAAGAAAAAATCCGAAAAGAAACAAAAATAAAGTGATAAATATGAGAAAAAAAGCGCCAGGAAACGATTTCGCCTTGCAGCACTTTAGAGAGGCTAAGTGCCCCCTGAATTTTCTGTAGCCTCCGGCGACGGTTGCAGCAGCCAACCGTTGGAACCCTCCAATCAGGTCATGCCACTGGCCATCGTTTGAATTGGACGAATGGACGAGAGGAGCTCGGCCGTTCAAAGTTGGCAGCCTGGAGATGCCGGCGAAGCGTCGCTTGAGTCTCGAGCCGACGCTAGCGAGGAGAGGGGGAGGGGACTGCTCCGGCCGAGCCAGGATAAATCATGCTGCAAGCCGCGACATGTCCGAGAGTCGGAGGCTTGCTTTGCGCAATGGCGGGCACACGGCGCTGGTTTCCACAGGGGCCAGCGGAATGCGTGCTAGGGCGTCTCTGACTGCTGCATGGTCTTCCCAGCACGAAAGTCTCCAAGATGCAAGAAGGAACCGTTCCGGGCACACTGCGAGTCCGGAAGGTTCCGGGTGGTGCACCCACCAGAGGGCGCACTTCTGGGCACCTGCCAACTTTAGCGCACCATAGTTACACTAAGGCCCATAGTGAGCTCCGTATAACGGCTCCGTGAAAGCGAAGGCGAAATCGAATTCAAGGCTACAGGGGGAAAGCCAGTTGCCCTCCAGAAGCACTAGCCACTTCCCCAACCAACCACAGCCCCCCCCCTAGTTAGGGGGCCAACCTCCCACCCACAGCCACCCTCGTCCCACCTCCGCCAACCTTCACCTGCGAGAAAATTGCTGTCACGCGTGTGAAGCCTCGGCTTAGTATAACATCATTCAAAGGAATAAAAGTAATAAAAAGACCACCGAGTGTTTATCCAACTGTTCTCGCAGAATTGTCGCATCAGATGTCTGATCGAACCGTGGTTTTAACAGCGGTGCTGTTTAAGCCGGAGGTTGTTCCGTTAGTCGTGCACAGTGGCATGTTCGTCGTGCGCAACGGTGGCTGTGTTCACCATAATGAGGTCACCCACAGACGCCTGACGCCCCCTGTCGGAGCGGGCGACAACTATTGCATTAGTTGACGTCCGTTCTGATAGGTGGCGTCAGACGTCCGTGGGTGGATCCTCCTTGGTGGGTGGTAGAGTTCCTGTATATGCTCCCGCAGGGAGCATATACAGTAACTTGGTGCATATACAGTAACTCTAGTGGATGGTAGGGTGCCTCGATTCCCAGCGCCGCTTTTCAGGGTGGGGCAGCTACTTCTTACACCGTGGGGTGGGGACACCCACTCCTTCCGGCGCCATCTTGGTTCTTTCGAATGCGCTGGGTGTGTTGCGGCGGCAGTTTATCTATCGGTCAGAGAGAAGGGGGCGGGCGTGTAAAGCCAATACCACTGTGATGTAAATGTAAATTTCCTTCTCTGCCGCCTGGTTAGCAGTCTGCTTAAAGGGAAGCTGAAGAGTTTTTCAAATTCATTAAAATGCTCACGTGTGGATGTGAGAACTTCATAAATCATGCGGGTGAAATTTTTTTACAGATTCATAACTTAGGAGCGACGTAGTCGCCGTTTAAAATTACGCGGTAGCTCCGCCCCCCGCGGTCCGCCGAGCGCTGCTGATGGCACTGACGATGCGAGCCAAAACCGGAAACCGCGGAGTGGTGACGTAAACACCGGTGATCCGTCGCTTCACAGCCTCCGCGGCCGTGCTTGTTTCGGCGTGCGTTCCATCATAAGCTGCTTCGAGCTGCCGTGTGTTTCTTTATTTGTGCATTTTTAGGTCTGTTCGATTCAGAACTGGTTCTCTGCACTAATTCTGAAAAAGTTCCGTTGGTGCCGGCGCGGTGCAATTCCAGTTTCTTGGTGCAGGTGCAGCGCGTCAGCAGCGTCACAAATCACTGGTGCGGAGATTTTCAATCGAGCGCGTGCACGCACAGGCCTTGTCGTCTGCTATCCGGTTCTCGTCCGTCGTGGTGTGTTGTGTTGCGTTGCGGTGCGTCGCGTCTGTTTTTCGTGCCTCGTGGAGTCATGGACTACGACATCGCCGAATCCACTTTTATGGAATTTTCTCAGTCGTCAGACAGCGAAGATGAGGAAGCCGACGTGGTGCTTTCTTTAGCAGCAACACAGTTCGGACAGACCGCAACAGAATTCCCAACTACTACGAAAGCGTAGTAGCTAGGTATTTCAGCTTCGAATTCAAGAGGCTGTTCAGGCTGTCGCTAGAAACGGGGAAAACTTTCTTTAGTTGTCCATTGATGTTAACAAACATTTCGTCGGCTGCGCGCGTCGTCTGCTTACGCCGTCAAACACGTGCACCACAATCCTGCACCTCCCCCTCTGACGGTGCCGCGGTTCTTTGCACCGAAGCGGCACCACGACTGCACCAAAATCAATCGCGGACGGTGGTGCAGGGGGCGCTGTGAATCGAGCGCTTTGGTGCAGCGCACCGTGAACCGGTTCCGGCGGTGCACAGAACCACGGCTGTGTACAGGTGCGTCTTCGAAGCACAGGTCGGAGGCCGTTGACCAAAGACGCGTCACGGCAGGCACACACCCCGGAGTCACACCGAAACCAGCACAGCACTTCGTTCTCCTCTTCGTCCGCCGCGTGAACGGCTGCCGGGCGTTCCCATTACAGTTTACCTCCCCGGCGAAAAAAAGCCATCCTGGCGACTTACGGGGACGAAAGAATTGACGGGTCGTAGTAGGGCTTAAGACGCTCGACGTGTACAGTTTCACGCCCCCGGCGACGATGATCCGGGGAGGGGTCAAGGGGCTCAACTATGTAAGTCACGGGAGAAGTTTGTTGAAGAACGCGGTAAGGGCCGTGATAGCGGGAAAGTAGTTTCGTGGCGAGGCCGGGAGTGGAGGAAGGCACCCAGAGCCAAACGAGTGCGCCGGAGGGATATGGCGCGGGAGGGTCCAAGGGGTCCCGACGGTGCTTCTGGTGCTGCTGGAGTTGTGTGGTGAAAGAGCGCGCAAGTTGTCGACATTCTTCGGCATACATGTGGGCTTCGGAGAAGGATGTTGTCTCGGAAGAATCAGGGCGATAGGGAAGGATGATGTCCATTGTGGAGGTAGGCTCGCGACCATATAAGAGGAAGAAAGGAGAGAATCCCGTCGTTGTCTGCGTAGCCGTATTATACGCGTAGGTTACGAAAGGAAGTACTTTATCCCAGTTGGAGTGGGCGGTATCAACGTACATAGCGAGCATGTCACTGAGAGTGCGGTTGAACCGTTCAGTCATGCCGTTGGTTTGGGGGTGATAGGCGCTGGTACAGCGATGAACGATTTTGCATTCCTTGAGCAGTGCCGCGACGACTTCCGATAGAAAAACACGGCCACGGTCACTGAGCAATTCTTTCGGGGCGCCGTGACGAAGAACAAGACGGTGTAGAATGAAAGAAGCAACGTCCTGTGCGGTCGCAGATTGGAGAGGCGACGTTTCTACGTAGCGGGTTAGGTGGTCAACGGCCACGATTACCCAGCGGTTGTTAGCCGAACTGGTGGGAAGCGGACCGTAAAGATCAATGCCGACGCGGTCAAAGGGGCGGGCAGGGCAGGGTAACGGCTGCAATGGGGCGGTGTTGTGGCGGGGAGGGTTCTTGCGACGTTGGCAGGCTGTACACGACCGAATGTACTGTCGTACGAAGCGGTACATACCGCGCCAATAATATCGCAGACGCAGGTGAGCATACGTCTTCAATACACCGGCATGGCCGTATTGTGGGTCTGCGTGGAAGGAGGCGCAGATCGCAGCACGGAGGTGGCGAGGAATCACCAACAGCCACTTCCGCCCTTCGGACAGGTAGTTACGCCGGTATAAGAGGCCATCACGAACGGCAAAATGGGGGGCTTGGCGACGAAGAGTACGGGATGAAGAAGGTGGCGAGGGATTAGAGAGGAAGGTGAGGAGTGAGTTGATCCAAGGATCCTGCTGTTGCTCGGAGAGCATATCAGGGACACCGAACGACGAGAAATCATAGGCACAGACGAGAGCAGAGGCGGAATCGCAAGGAACTGGTGAACGGGAAAGTGCGTCGGCGTCGGAGTGCTTGCGTCCAGAGCGATAAATGACGTGAATATCAAATTCCTGCAGACGTAAAGCCCAGCGGGCAAGTCGGCCAGAGGGATCTTTGAGGGAGGACAGCCAGCAAAGAGCATGATGGTCGGTGACGACATAGAACGGCCGGCCGTAGACGTAAGGGCGGAACTTGGCAATCGCCCAAATGATGGCCAGACACTCTTTTTCTGTCACTGAATAGTTAGATTCCGCCTTGGTGAGAGTGCGGCTGGCGTAAGCGACAACATATTCTGGATACCCAGTCTTCCGTTGGGCAAGAACTGCGCCCAACCCCACACCGCTGGCGTCAGTGTGAATTTCGGTCGGACAGTCAGGATCAAAATGGCGCAGTATTGGCGGGGAGACCAGAAGGCGACGTAAAGTGCCGAATGCGGCATCGCAGGCGGGTGACCAAGACGAGAGGTTCGGGCTGCCGGCAAGAAGCTGCGTTAAAGGGGCGATGATACAGGCGAAATTCCGGATGAAGCGGCGGAAGTATGAACACAAGCCTACAAAACTGCGAAGTTCTTTTAAGGTGGTCGGTTTGGGAAAGTCAGCGACGGCGCGAAGTTTGGCAGGGTCAGGAAGAACACCATCTTTGGAGATGACATGACCTAATATCGTCAGCTTCGTGGCACCGAAGTGACATTTCTTGAGGTTTAGTTGTAGCCCGGCTGCAGTAAGGCACGTGAGAACACGCTGGAGGCGAAGTAAATGGGAAGAAAAATCTTTGGAAAAAACGACAATGTCATCCAGATAGCACAGACACGTTTCCCATTTGAGCCCGCTGAGAATATTATCCATCATTCTCTCGAATGTGGCTGGGGCATTGCATAGGCCGAATGGCATGACATTGAATTCATACAGGCCGTCTGGTGTGACGAAGGCGGTTTTCGGCCGGTCAGCAGCAGCCATCGGGACTTGCCAGTATCCAGAGCGTAAGTCTAAGGACGAAAAATACTACGCTCCCTGCAAGCAGTCCAGTGCGTCGTCGATTCGGGGTAGAGGGTAAACGTCCTTGCGAGTAATCTGGTTGAGACGACGGTAGTCCACGCAGAACCGGATGGAGCCATCTTTTTTCGTCACCAAGACAACAGGAGAGGCCCAAGGGCTGTGAGAAGGCTGTATGATGCCGCGCTGTAGCATATCGTCGACATTTTCACGGATGACGCGGCGCTCTGTGGGCGAGACGCGGTACGGTCGCTGGCGCAAGGGGGCGTGCGTACCTGTGTCAATTTCGTGAGAGACGGCGAACGCACGGCCCAAAGAAGGTTGGGAAAGGTCAAAAGACGCGCTGAAGCGTTGGAGAAGTTGCAGTAGCTGGTCACGTTGAGCGGGCGGAAGGTCGGTAGCGATGGCGCGATGAAATACGTCGGCGGGACGCGGATCGGGCGTGGTCGCACAAATGTCCAGGAGAGCAACCTCGGGACATGCACGGTGATCAGAGAACTCGTAGGCAAGTGCAGGGTCCAGTTCTTCGATACGACCGAGGCATTCGCCGCGAAGGAGAGAGGACGGGCAAGCAAAAGGGTTGGAGACATAAATGGCACAGTGACCACCGGAAATCGTGAGAACGGCGAAAGGAATCAGAAGGTGGTGACGGCGGGTGGCAGCAGTAGTGGGTGTGAAGAGAACAGGGCTGCTGAAGGCAGAGTCAGGTAAGACCGGGACGAGGACAGAAGAAAAGGGAGGTATGGTGGTGTCGGCGGCTACGAGAAGTTTAGCGGAGGGCACAGGCAGGTCGCACAGGGAAACGTTACACACGGAAGATAGCGCAAGTTCAGCACGCGCACAATCAATCACTGCGTGGTGGGTGGACAGGAAGTCGCATCCTAGGATGATGTCGTGAGAGCACGCACTCAGCACAACAAACTCGATGAGATATTCTACGTCGTTGATCGAAACTCGTACGGTGCAGGCTGCGATGGGGTGAATGCGCTGAGAGGTGGCCGTACGGAGCGAAAAGTCAGACAGGGGCGTCGTCACCTTGCGAATTTTGCGGCGAAGAGAGTCACTAATCACAGACACGGCAGCGCCCGTGTCAACGAGCGCGAGAACAGGTACACCTTCGACAAACGCCTGAACCACATTAGCGGGAGCAAACGGAGGACTTGGTGAGTTCGCAAAAGACGCAGTTCTTGCCTCCGGAACTGCGGCATTCAGTTTTCCTCACGGAGAGGTTCCGGTCGCCGAAGCATTGGGGAAATGGAACGGCGGCGAGGCGAAGGCGAGCGGCGAGTCGAGTACTGGGGGCGAGACATAGAGGAGCCAGAAGAGCCATTGGGCAAGGTCGGCTCGTGATCGTATCCGTGATCGTACGTGTGCGCAGCATCCCCATAGCGAGGCAAGCGCTGACGGCAGAGACGTGCGACGTGCCCTGGAAGCCCACAAGCGTAGCAGATGGGCCGATTATCGGCGGTGCGCCAAGGGTTCGTAGGATGTCGTCGTGTGCGAGGAAACGAGGCTGGCGGAAGTGGCATGGATGGGGTTGGAGCATAATAGGCAGGGCTGCTGCGGTACGTAGGAGAGGCAAGCGAGCGCGGTGCCCGTCGGACGGCTTCCGCATAGGTGAGTGGTGCTGCGACAGGAGGAGGCGGGGGGCTGGACGGCAGGACTGCAGCGACCTGCTCCTGAACAACACGGCGGATAGTCGGCGCAAGGGAGGGCGCTAGGTCGGCAGTAGGGCAGACAGGGTCTGGAACGGCGTGATGGAGAAGAGAAAGCTGGCGGGCGATTTCCTCGCGTATAAAATCTTTCACGCGCTCCATGAAGAGGGTTTGGTCCGGAGACGAGGGACCAAGGGCCAAGCCAGCAAGACTCTCGGGAGGCGCACCAGACTGCCGCGTAGAAGCGCGTTGCTTGCGCAACTCGTCGAAGCTTTGGCACAGCTCGATGACGGCACTGACGGAGGTGGGGTTCTTCGCCAGGAGCATTTGGAAAGCGTCATCTGCTATGCCTTTAAGAATGTTATTAACTTTGTCAGCCTCGGACATCGAAGGGTTCACGCGCTTACACAAATCGACAATGTCTTCAATGTAGCCGGTGAATGTTTCGGTCGGTAGCTGTGCTCGAGCACGGAGGCGTTGCTCGGCGCGGAGTTTCCGCACGGCGGGGCGGCCGAAAACGTCGGCGAAGCTAGTCTTGAATGATGACCAGGTGGGAAGGTCCGCTTCATGGTTACGAAACCATAAGTTGGCAACGTCTGTGAGATAGAAGAGCACGTTGCTCAGCTTGATGGAATCGTCCCACCGATTGTAAGTGCTGACGCGCTCGTAGGTCGCCAACCAGTCGTCGACGTCCTGGTCGTCCGTACCGCTAAATGGGGAAGGGTCGCGCTGTCGTTGGACCCCGGAACAGAGGACGGTGGCAGGGGTGGCCGGCGACGACTGCGTCGAAGTGTTTGGCATTGTTGGCGGTGCAAGTAGCGTTCCGCTCCTGAGTTCCAGGTTGAGCACCGGGACGGGGATCGAAGCACCTCCACCAAGTGTACAGGTGCGTCTTCGAAGCACAGGTCGGAGGCTGTTGACCAAAGACGCGTCACGGCAGGCACACACCCCGGAGTCACACCGAAACCAGCACAGCACTTCGTTCTCCTCTTCGTCCGCCGCGTGAACGGCTGCCGGGCGTTCCCATTACAGCTGAATCGAATGCAGCTTTTATGTATGTGGTGAGGTACAGAAAGGTGTGCAGCATCGAATGAAGCGGTGAAACCATCATGCCGGCGTTCTGCGCAGCCCTCGGCTGCACGAACATCCGCGGCCGCGACGATGTGGTCTTTCATTATTTCCCTCAAAATAAGAAGCTCTCCGCGAAGTGAGTCGCTGCTGTAAAGCGAAGGAATTTCAAGCCGTCAAAGGCAACAGTGCTATGCTCTGGCCCCTTTCGTGATTAGAACTATCACCAGAGCCTGTCGACAATGCGTTCATTGGGCCTGTCAACAGTCAGCTCGACTGAAACCCGGTGCAATACCGTCTGTTTTCTGATAATTTCATTAATTTCTTGGCAGCACCAGCAGTCTTCTTCATTCCCCTCTGGAATGCAGCGGACGCAGGAACACCTGTTTTTGAAGTAGAGTGTTTACAATGACATCACTCAACTGCCAGGTATACATTTCTAATAACGCATGTAGTCGTAAAAAATTTCCGACTGCCGCATGGCTTCATACATTAATAATAATAATATATAATTGTGTGCAACGTGTGCTACAGCCAGCCTTGCGATTCGTCCTGCTCGGTTGCAGCACGAGTCCATTTAGTTAGTGAAAAAATCACTTGCCGCTAGATCTGAGAACAAGCACGATAAAGGCGGCGCAGACGGATGAAAGTATTCTCACAAGGACTTGTAGCATGGACCAACTCGCCTAAACAAGGATTTTAATTTACTGCTAGCTCCCATCTTGGCACGCAGAACGGAAGGCGCACGATTGTCACCTAGACGAGTTTTGTCGCAAAGCGCTGCGAACGTGTATGTTATGAATCGAGCCGGCATGCAGCTACTATGAAGTGGTGCAAGCATAAAATTAGCGTGCAAAAAGATCGTGATAACTAAGTTCGCATGCCAATGATCTTTGTGGATTACAAGCAGATTTGCGGCAGCACTGACAAGCGGCAAGACAAAAATGCCGACGATCGCATCCCGCTTACATTGTATTAGGAAAATTACGTCGGGCAGTGCTATACTGCATTTGCTCGCCTCAAAATTCATCCATTTTATCTCTGAATGTAGTTTGGCAAGAACGGTATGCTTACCAAAGTCATTTCCAACACGTGGAGATGCTTACACTTCGCTTTTGTTGGAGTCAAAATCACGGCTTGCGCCAGCATCGTTTCTTTCTTAGAGAGGTTTGCTATTTGCAATCGGTTCTAACATGTAGGGAATGACGCCAAGATACTCCGGGTAATCTTCGATGTGTTCCATAGTCGTATAAGAAGCAAAATAACAACTCGAACCGCCGAGCGCCGCGGTTCACTTGCAGCGGCGGCGGCCGAGCCGACCAAGCCAGCGCCATTGTTGACATCACGAGGCGCCCAACCAATCACAGGCGGCAACGAGACGCGCGAGCTCGCCCGAGGCTGCTGCTGCACTTCTCGCCAAAATAAAATAGGTTTGCGCTTTCCTTTGCCTAATTTCGACGAGAAATTCGAATTCCGAGGGTGGAAAACTGTAAAGTGCATCTCTCAAATCAATTTTTCTGGGAA
This sequence comes from Amblyomma mixtum, assembly GCF_055824585.1. Taxonomy (NCBI): domain Eukaryota; kingdom Metazoa; phylum Arthropoda; class Arachnida; order Ixodida; family Ixodidae; genus Amblyomma; species Amblyomma mixtum. The sequence goes on along the minus strand of NC_143021.1, from coordinate 151,165,347 downwards.
ACCTTTCAGCATCCCTTTAAATAAACAGTTCGTTTCCAAACAGGGTGTGCGACAAATGTCCCGTGTATCGCAACCTGAAGGTGGCAATATTTTTTTGCGAGGTTACCCCCTTTTTTATAAACTCCTTTCACTTGTACGCTTCCCACAAACATCACTGGAATTATTATTACAATTATTATTACACATAGATGGAATTTTAAGTTCGCAGCACTTTTAATAATAATTTTGTTTCTTATTATGGATTTCTAATCATATTTATGTAACTAGAAGAAAAATGACACGTTGCATGAATAGGCCGACAGCAGTTCAGGTGCCTATTGAAGAGCAAAAAATTGCTAAGAACATTTTCCAGCAATTAAACAATTTATCTGCAATATTAAGTAATGATTTCACTTTATAAGCTCTCAGGAAGGTTATCTGGTTAAAATGTGCTTGCCTTACGGTAGGCGCGTACCTGCTACAGTCTTGCTAGCGTAACACTCGGCTGGGTTTTCAGGAGTGTTAAGCCATCGCAGGTAGATGCGAAGCCGTGTGGAGACAAAGCGCTAAAGAAGTTTTCCAATTACATCTTTGTGGAGGCAACATGGGTTTTCTGGCAAGGTTACATGCATTCCAGTAATTTCCTTCAGTGCTTTCAAAGGCGTTCTCAGACGGGTCAGATCTTGAGCTTCAGCAAATGATTTCAAAGCACTCTCACACTGAAAGACAAAGTCTAGTACTTGTCTGCTTGCATAAATTATATTTCTGCCACCTTGGACATATTCTTTTAGTTAAGTAAGATGATATTCCTGTCCAAGTTCTTCATCCACTAGCATGAACATGCACACAGAGCAGTGTTCCACACTGCGGACAATTGGCATTAACATGAAGCCTGCCAAGTGGGCAAGCACATCTTCCTCAAGAGAAGATACTTCCTCTAAGTCGAGATTGAAGTCTGTTCTCTCATCACTCTCTTCCGACTGGGTGATGCTTTGTACTTGTTTAATTTATGCTGGAAGCGAATCGACAAGGTAGGTACTGTCATCGATTGCATATCCTGACGTCTTTAGTATATTGAGGAATTGGCTCACTGACACTATTCTCAGTGCGAAATACCCGTTGCCCTTTCACGTTCGATCCAGTGCACAGAGGGACACAACAGCCAGTCATGTTTTGTTAACAAGCACGCACATCACAAGGCGCTACACAAAACACGAGCTATCGCTCCACAACGCCACCAGGACAGTGAAACGGAACGCACGCACGCACCCGTTACGCACCTGTTACGCACGCACCGCACGCATTCCGTTAAAACCAGCTCTGTTCCCTCTGCTCGAAGGCGCTGTACAGCAAAGTATGCAGCCCTCACCTCCTTACCTCTCGGAGACGGCCCTCTCCCGAAACCGGGGTGGCGGGGTTACTTTGAGGACAATAGTAAAGAGCTGCGGTGGCTTCGCCAAGCCATAGCAGGCATGTACAATATAAAATGGCATGACTTAAAAATGGGTGCGCTGCTTGCTCCATAGGAAGGCCAACGACTACGCCGCCATCTCAGATTGCGTTTACTTCGGAAAAATTACCTAACTCTTTAAGCGCAGCCACCCGTTTCTGCTTTTGAATGCCTTCATATACACAAGTACAGGCTTGAGAAAACAACATTAGCACACGTGACGCTACCGGAGCGGCGAACTCGCATCGCGCGGCTGGCGCGGTTTGCGAACACTTGCGACACGGTCGTTATCAGCTCGGAGGTCCCAGCCGAGCGCTGTGATCTCCCGCTCCGGTTGTATGCACGTCACTCGTGATAACCCTCGTCGTTCGCGGCTGTACGTCGCACATGAATATACATATTTATTGAAGAAGCTTGGTAAACCTTACTTTTGCACGACAATTACTCATGCAAGAGAAAGTACTGTTAATGCCGAGATGTACGTCGCAAAAAGGAAGACCGGCCAACGGTCCTGACCTCCGCATTTCGGGCTCCAGCCAATCGGTGCGGACCGAGGCGGACATGTTTACTTAGTGGACACTTCCAGAATACGCGGGTGCCCCAATCTGCCCGTATTCAACCGGTGCAATTGCTGAACTGTACCCACGCGGCTTGGAATCACCTGATGGGTTCCCATGGGCGCACTTAGACTCGCTGTAGCATCTGCACAGAGGCGGGTCCCTGAGAAGACATGTAACCCTGAAACCTACACCCCTCTCCTCTGCCTCCTGTCTTAATCGGCCTCGGTATACTAAAAAAAGCTACTTCCAAGCTTGTGTCAAATGAGTGCAGTCTTTTATAAAGATTCCGTCGCTGAATTCTCGAGAGGAGGGCCAACGACACCGGAATAACTGAAAACACCTGGGCGTGGACTGGGCGTAGGCGTGGAGGATGAACAGAAAGGGGTAAATGGGAGTACGCCGCCCTCAACCACACTTCCTTTTATCAAAGAGACTGCGCTAGAGTAGAGCTTACTCCTTTTTATTCCCACGCAGGCGTATTCGTGTTCAGAGTGTGCGGGAGGAATGGGACCATATTAGGTGGCACGGCTGTTGCCGCTTCCTCTTCAGCCCGCAAAACCAGGAAACAGTCTACAGGGCTGTTTTTTTTTCTGAACTAAAGTTGTCAAAACATGGGACTGTGCTTTCCATAGCAGGCTGGATAAATTAAAATTTTCTGCGTATTTATTTTTTTTACTCTCTCTGGGGGACAAATTCTGCTAGACGGGTCGGCAAGATGAATGCTGATCCACTATAGACTGAGCCGCTTTGGTAGCCCAGAAGACAGTGGGGAAGTGCAAGTATTTGGAATGTTTCCGTCGCGTGTGCCGAATGCCCCGGTTCCGCCTGACGTGAACGCGCCCAGCCCAGCGGTCGATGCAATGAGCCGATGGCGTGCATTTAGTGGCGCCTCAGTAGGCCCGCTTGTCCCGTAGAGTCATTTGCAGGCGCGTGTGTTCGCTCGAGGAGTTGTTTTCACTTTGACCGGGGCTTCCAGAACCACGTACCGTTCTATACAAGGACGCCTTGTGCAAACAGCAGATGTGTGAGTGAGGCCTGCATTTCGGCGCAGAAAGGAAGAGCCGCGATGAAACGCTGATATGTGTAGGATATGACAAAGAAATTATAAACGTTTGAGTGATTGTAACTTTTAAAACACTTCAACGCAGCGAACACTTTTTCGAGACAAAGTGACAGCGGTATCTGTGCTGGCACCAGGCATGTATGTGGCGACGATTTTTTTCTTTTTTTTTTTTTGGGGGGGGGGGGCACGTATTTTCTGGTATCCGGGGGGGAGGGGGGGGAGGGATGAGGGTAGCTTATACTCCGTGAAAGCAGAGAACACAACAACGAGAATAACAGCAGCAGCAAGTCTTGCCCTTTTCGTGACTGCGCCTAATCAATTGCGAAATTAAACAGCGTGCTTGTGTCATGCGCTTCGCTTTCTGCGCTCGCATTTCGCGCCGAATTCCCCTTGGACGACATTTTCACAACGACGGACCTATCTGGATCCCACTCGCCGCAGGCTTCGCATACTGTAAGGTGATCGTCCCCCATCCAAATGTACTCTGTGGCACAGGCCAACCTAGAAAGACTTCTTATCGGTCAGGAAGATAACGCGCGCAGTTTTCAAGTGCACGAGGCTAAGAGCCTTGTATCCTCCTGATACCCGGCGCGTAAATTGTGTCACTTAATTTTTTCGAACCCTTCGGAAAACTTCAGTCCCGAAACATTATTAAAATACTTTCTGTTTAGTTTTGAACTTTTTACTGCAGGCTGAAAATTCTCAAATATGAGCAAAATTATAAAATTTCCGAACCAGAGAGTAGAATTACTGTCCCCTTCTGATTCGAACCTGTGCTTGCGCGTTTTGGTTGTGCTGTTATACTGGTGCTAATAAGTGCCTAGAAGTTTTTTACCGCATGAATCTGCGTGCTTTGTTTGAACGCCACCGTAAAAATTGTTCGCACTGATTGATGTTTTTTGAGACCTCCGGAAGATGAGGGTAATAAAATGGCTGCGGTTCAACGTGGCTTGAACGTAGTAAGACGAGTGGAAGCTCTGTTAAGCATGGCCTCCACTGTCTCAAATGAAATGTCAAGGTCATGTACCCAGTCGTCATAGTCAGATGATCATGGTCATACTGCCGTAGTTGCGCCATACCACCGCGCAGTTCGGTTTCCCCTTGTGAAGTAGTAGGCGCAGACATTTATTCGGCCATAATTTACAGGCCGAGCACGTCTAGTGAAAGCTCTGTTATGCATGGTTTCCACTGTCTCATATCAAAAGTCAAGGTCAAGGTCAAAAGTCAAGATCAGGTACCGTCAGGTCCACTGAATATTTGCTCCCCTCAGCTGTAAGCAGCGCAAAAAAAGCTAAGCGAATGCCGTTGTCGCGAAACACACTCGGCAAACTTCGCTGTCGCATCTGTATGTACCTACCACTCATGACCACTCATCTCCAGTCACACTCACAACCATTCACTCAGAATCATCTCCACTCACACTCACATCAACTCAGTCACACTCACAGGCATGAGTGGGATCGAGTGCACTCATAAGTGAGTGTGTGCCGATCTATGCCAAAACCATGCAACCGCGCGACCCGGGTTCACATCAGCCTGCACTTTGCCACGGCTACTCCGACTCGCAGCGGACGGAGATGGACACGCTGACGTATTCGGAAAAAAATGTAAATAAACGCCTTATTTCCATGCGAAATACGGACGTACGCATGAAATGTTGTTTAAGTTTAGTGCGACGTATTTTTATTGATATATAAAAAAAAAATGCCGACGATTACGTTTCTTCCTAATGCGAAATTTGAGCGCAGCTCATCAGCTGTTTCAGCTTTTCGATCCATTGAGGCAAAGAATTCGAGCAAGACATGTATGTACAATTAGAGACAGCTTGTTATATTTCACAGATGTTACTTCTTCAAGAAACACTCCCCTAACAGTTCTTCATTGTCATGAAGGAAGCTTTGTGATCGGAGAAATAGGTATATGCTCGACTTGGTGCACCAATGTCTGGTTCTCAAAGACGAGGTGTGGACAAGTATTTAGCGAGGTTGTCACAGCTGTGGGAGCCGTTACGGGCGAGAGGAACGGAATGTGCTCCCGCATAAGTGGTAAGAAATTCCCGCTTGTCTTTATATCTACATTAAAGTCCCCGGCCACCCTGCTACCCTGGCAGGTGGCAGCGTTTCTGGCACAACGTTGTCAACTCGAAAGCATGCAGCGCACATCTGTCAATACCGCCACGTAGCTTAAAGCACGATTGAGGTGTCCACTGTTTCAAGAGGGAAGTTATGCGCCTTCCCTCTGGTTCAGGTGTCTACCGATATGTGTGAGATAGATACTGCCTATTTCCTTTCCTCAAAAACCAATTAGCAAATTTTACCTTCTGCTTTCCAAGCCCCCGCTCTATTGGTTTCGCAGCTGTGGGAGAAAAATACTGCGCCTTTCCTTTCCTAAAAAAATACCGAAGACACTTTGGAAATTCTAAAGTGTGCTTGGCGAAAACCCTGTGGCCAACCCACTGCCGCTTCCCCGAACCGCTTGGGGTGAAATCACTGGGCCGCTTCGGACCCATGCGTCTCACTCACTCGGTTGCAACCAGACGTCTGGCGAAGGAGCGGCGGTGTAGCTGCCACCACCGACGCACGCGCGCTCGTTCTACCGCTACTGTGTGACGTCACGGTTGCTATGCACAGTTACGCCCCCACCGGAGCACCGGTTACTAAGGGGGGGGAGGAGGTTGCGATTTTACTTTCTCTTTTCCAAGCTCCCGCTGCATTGCTTTCGCAGCTTAAAGGGTGTCCACTGCTGGCTACAACGGACAACGGCGACGCCGCGAAACGCAGAAACGGATGCCTAAGAGCTGCGCTCTAAAACGAAAGACTGACCGGATCTGTTCCACTTCTCCTGGAAAAAAGTACTGAGGCTCTGTCTAACGTACCTAAGTTACTGCAGTTAAAGAAAAATTGAATGGCTTGAGGAATGATTTGTGCCAATTGAAATACAATTAGTCCCATTGTGTTTCGGCCCTTTGCGATAGTTTTTGTTTTCGACTGGGGTAGATATTAGCGATGGATGGATGGAAAAACTATTTTCGTCAGAGAGCATGTGTGGACGATTCCGTGTTAGATGGCCATCAACCCATGACTGACGGCGACCTGGGTGGCCCACTCCACAGCCCTGGCCTGGACTACCGGGTCTGAGCTGGCCAACACGGCCTCCCACTGCTCGAGGGAAGGATCACGCATAATGTCCGCCGGTGGCGGTGCTATGCTGCAGCTCCATAATATGTGGTCATAGGTTGCCAATTCCTGACACCATTTGCACTCCGGCTGAATGTCCGGGCAGATTTTGCTCAACACGTATGGGTTAAATAAACATCTAGTCTGCAATCGTCGCCAGACGCATTCCTGCGCCTTCACCAATTGCTTGTCCGGGGGTGGGTAAATGCTCCCCTCAAGTCTGAAATGGTTAGTAATGTCATGAAAGGATACCAGCACATCTCTCGTGGACCTTCCCGGGACGTCCGGCAGGAAATCCCCGTTCAGTTCTTGATGGCGCATTTGAAGTTACTCGAAAATGTCCTAGGTGTGAATGACTGTCTTTTAATCATTCATAAAAATCAAGAGCGTGACTGAGGAACTAGAAATATTAGTTGTTTTTGGTGACGAATATAACACACGAAAAAGAAAAGTGACCCGTACGTGATTCGAACACGCAACCTTCTGATCTGGAGTCAGACGCGCTACCGTTGCGCCAACGAGTCTTTTTTTTTTTCTTTATTGCCTGTCTTTGGCTCATGACATTGCACAACAAAAATACACATAACGCTATATACATGCGACACTGTCGTGGTCAGCCAGCACGAGACTGGCTTCGTCAGCTTAAAATTCCCGCAACATACACAACGGCTCTAGTCTTGAGAGCCACTCGGGAGGCTCCGCAGCTGCTTTTTGGATTGCAAGAAACCAGTCCATGCTTTCCCGAAAATAAATTCGGGCCGGTCGTGCGTCTTTGTCACAATGGTAGCCTGCCATTCTGGAGCGCCATATACAGTGGAGGCCCAAGAGCATTATGAGATCAAAAGGTACCCCATCTTCATTATCAGTGCTTAAATAGCGAATTCCGTGCGCGTCAAGTGGTAGCTCTTTCTTTATGGTCCTTTGTAACACGTCCCAAAAATAAACCCCTTCCCAGCAGTGCAAAAAAACATGGTCTATTGTTTCAGGCTGTTTACAAATTAAGCAGTTCGATCCCCACGGTAAAAAGAAATCCTTTCCCTCTAGAAACTTTTTAACTGGTAACGTCCCGGTATGTGAAGAAAATGCAGGTGCCACCAGGAGTAAAGACTTTCTTTTTTGCGCCAACGAGTCAGGCATGCGCTCACAGCAGCAAGCGCAGTTGTTAGGATTTCGCTTATCAGAGCTTGTGTGCAGCTTTGTATGGTTAGCTTTCTTCTATCTTTTGCCTTGATAAGGGCCAGTCTTCCCAAAGAACAGATGCTCTCGGCTATTGAGCTCGCAGAACCCCAAACCTTTTTTTTCTCTTTTGGCCGATGTCGCCTTCGTATATTTGTGTGAAAAACTTGCTGATTACCGTGTACTCTTGCAATGGTGCATCAGAAATTATTGAAACGTGCATTCCACAAAACACACTACAGACCATGCAATGGAATCTACGAAACCACTGCGATGCACCATAATAAGTATCTTTTGCAGCGTTCTTGCGTTAAACGTACGTTGTCGAAACAGTGGCGCGAGTGTTTTGGCGTGATTAAACACTTGGAGCACGTACATTTTATGAGAAAACAAAGATTTCTTGACCAGAGGCAAGGAACTTCATTAAAGTTTAAATTACATTTCCTGAAAACTTTTAATTTTCTTTTAAACATTTCTTCAAGGGAGGCAGAAGGGACGAGGCTTTCGCCAAGCACACTTTAGAATTTCCAAAGTGTCTTCGGTAATTTATTTTTTTCAAACCCTTAGGACAATTTCAGTCCGAAAACATTATTGAAATACCCTCTGTTGAGTTTCGGGCTTTTTACTATGCGCTGAGAGATGTCCAATATGAGGAAAACTGAAATTTCCAAAGCAGAGAGCAAAATTGGTGTCCCCTTTTCGCTTGTATCTGTGTTTGCGTGTTTTGCTTACACTGTTATAATAGTGCTAATGAGTTTCTAGAAGTTTTTTATCGCATGAATCCGCGTGCTTTTTTTGACCGGCCCCTTAAAACTTGTTCGCACTGATTCCCATCTTTTATGAGGCCTCCACAAGAGCAGGGCAATAAAATGGCTGAGGGGTTCAGAGTGGCTTGAACCTAGTGATACGAACGAAACCTCTGTTCAGGATGGTCTCCACTGTAGAGGAAAAGTATGCAGCGCAAAAAAAAGAATAAACGCATGGCCGACAGAAGAAAGACAAACACAAGCGCTGACGTCAGTGCTTGTTTTTGTCTTCTGTCGTCCGTGCTTGTTTTGCGCTGTACATTTTTCCTCCTCTGCGATGAACCAGCTGGCTCAAATCACCACCCTTCATCAGGTCTCCACTGTCTCATATCAAGTGTCAGGTCAAGGTCAAGGTCAGGTACCCAATGGTCATAATCTTATGATCACATCGTCATACTACCATCATCATCATCATCATCATCAGCCTGACTACACCCACTGCAGGGCAAAGGCCTCTCCCATGTCTCTCCAATTAACCCTGTCCTTCTTTGCCAGTTGCGGCCACCTTATTCCCGCAAACTTCTTAATCTCATCCGCCCACCTAACTTTCTGCCGTCCCCTGCTACGTTTGCTTTCTCTTGGAATCCACTCCGTTACCCTTAAGGACCAGCGGTTATTTTGCCTTCGCATTACATGCCCTGCCCAAGCCCATTTCTTCCTCTTGATTTCAACTAAGATGTCATTAACCCGCGTTTGTTCCCTCACCCACTCCGCCCTCTTCCGATCTCTTAACGTTACACCTATCATTTTCCTTTCCATAGCTCGCTGCGTTGTTCTTAACTTAAGCTGAACCCTCTTTGTTAGCCTCTACGTTTCTGCCCCATAGGTGAGTACCGGTAGGATACAGCTGTTGTATACTTTTCTCTTCAGGGATATTGGTAAGCTACCATTCATGATCTGAGAGAACCTGCCATATGCGCTCCACCCCATTCTTATTCTTCTAGTTATTTCCCTCTCATGATCCGGATCTGCGGTCACTACCTGCCCTAAGTAGACATATTCTCTTACTACTTCCAGCACCTCGCTACCAATTGCGAACTGCTGTTCCCTTGCTAGGCTGTTGAACATTACTTTGGTTTTCTGCATGTTAATAATTAGCCCCACCGTTCTGCTCTGCCTGTCTAACTGATTGATCATGCTTTGCAGCTCTTGTCCTGAGTGGCTTAGCAAGGCAATGTCATCAGCGAATCGCAAATTACTCAGGTATTCTCCATTAACTCTTATCCCCAACTGTTCCCATTCCAGTTCCCGGAATACCTCATGTAAGCAGGCAGTGAAGAGCATTGGCGAGATCGTGTCTCCCTGCCTGACACCTTTCCGTATTGGAATTTTATTGCTGACTTTATGGAGAACTATAGTAGCTGTGCAATCGTTATAAGTATCTTCCAATATTTTCACATAACACTCTTCTACACCCTGATTCCGCAATGCCTGCATGACAGCTGAGGTTTCCACTGAGTCAAATGCTTTCTCGTAATCAATGAAGGCTATATATAGGGGTTGGTTACATTCTGCGCATTTCTCTATCACCTGATTGAAAGTGTGAATGTGGTCTATTGTCGAGTATCCTTTACGAAAGCCTGCCTGATCATTTGGTTGACAAAAGTCCAAGGTTGTCCTGATTCTATTAACGATTACCTTAGTAAGTACCTTGTAGGCAACGAACAATAAGCTGATTGGTCTGTAATTCTTCAAGTCCTTGACCTCTCCTTTCTTATGAATTAAGATAATGTTAGCGTTCTTCCAAGCTTGTGGTACTGTCGAGGTCACAAGGCATTGCGTATACAGGGTGGCTAGTTTTTGTAGCACAATCTCTCCTCCGTCCTTCAACAAATCTGCTGTTACCTGATCCTCACCAGTTGCTTTCCCTCTTTGCATTGCTCCTAAGGCTTTCTTTACTTCCTCTTTCGTTACTGGCAGGATGTCCCATTGCTGTGCTCGACTGCCTCCCTCAGTAACTTGATGATTACATTCGCTACTGTATAGATTTGTGTAGAACTCTTCGGCTAATTCAACTATCTTATCCATATTCCTGATGACATTGCCCTGTTTGCCTTTTAGCGCATACATCTGGTTTTTACCGAAGCCCAGATTTCTCCTCACTGATTTTAGGCTACCTCCGTTCCTTAGAGCATGCTCGATTTTCTCCATGTTAAACTTTCTTATGTCGGCTACCTTGCGCTTATTTATTAACTTCGATAGTTCTGCTAGTTCTATCCTGTCTGTTGAGTTAGACGTCCTCATGCTTTGGCGTTTTTTAATCAGATCTTTAGTCTCCTGAGATAGCTTGCTGGTATCCTGTCGAACCATCCTACCACCTACTTCTGCGGCGCACTCTGTAACGATAGCTGTAAGATTATCATTCATTGTTTCAACACTGCGGTAGTCTTCGTCAGTTAAAGCGGAAAATCTGTTTCGCAGCGACATTCTGAATTCCTCTACCTTCCCTCTTAATGCTAACTCGTTAATAGCCTTTCGCTTCACCAGTTTCCTTCGTTCCCTCTTCAAATCTAAGCTAACACGAGACCTTACCATTCTGTGGTCGCTACAACGGACCTTACCGAGGACCTCCACATCCTCTACGATGCCAGGGTGTGCACACAGTATGAAGTCTATTTAATTTTTAGTCTCACCATTGGGGCTCTTCCACGTCCACTTCCTGTTTGCTCGTTTGCGGAAGAAGGTATTCATGAACAGTAAATTATTTCTATCTGCGAACTCTACTAATAACTCTCCCCTACTCTTCCTAGAACCTATGCCATAGTCACCTACCGCCTTGTCTCCAGCCTGCTTTTTACCTACCTATGCATTAAGGTCGCCCATCAGTACAGTGTACTGTGATTTTACTTTGGTCATTGCCGATTCCACATCCTCATAGAAGCTTTCAACTATCTGGTCATCATGGCTTGATGTAGGCGCATAGGCCTGCACCACCTTCAGCTTGTACCTCCTATTAAGCCTGATTACGATAGCTGCCACTCTCTCGTTAATACTGTAAAACTCCTCGATGTTGCCAGCTATATCCTGATTAATGAGGAATCTCACACCTAGTTCTCGCCTATCTGCTAATCCACGATAGCACAGTACATGCCCGCCCTTTAGTACTGTATACGCCTCATCTGTCCTCCTAACCTCACTAAGCCCTATGACATCCCATTTAATACCGGCTAATTCCTCCAATAGCACTGCTAAGCTAGCCTCACCTGATAAGGTTCTTGCGTTAAACGTTACCAGGTTCAGTTTCCAATGGCGGCCTGTCCGGAGCCAGAGATTTTTAGCACCCTCCGCTGCGTCACAGATCTGACCGCCGCCTTGATCAGTTGCTCCGCAGCCGCTGGGGACTGAGGGCCGAGGGTTAATTGGTTTGTTCATAGAAGGTTGTGGCCAAGTACTACACCAGGGTGGCCAAATCCTGTTCTGGTGAGGTGGTGGTGGTGGAAAACATTTATGTACAGGTATAATACAGGAGGTTATGCAGGAGGTTATGCATGAGCTGACCCAGAGGGGGCCAGCCCTTACAAATACTAGGTGGAGGTCCCTAGTTCGGGACCCCAGTGTCATCGGCCGCCGCCCAGGCTCGCGCGACCAAGGCCCGTTGGGCCTGCAGGTCAGAGCAGCCGAGCAGGGTCGCCTCCCAGTCCTCCCGGGTTGGGTTGGGGTGAGGGGGGATAGCAGGATTAGAGGGGCAGGCCCACACCATGTGGTAGATGTCCGAAGACTTCTCCGCACAGTGCGGACAGCTGCCCGAGAAAGAAGGGTCGAAGTGTTTCAGAGCTGCCGGGCACAGCAAAGTATTATATACAGGCGGAGCAGAAGCCGCTCCTCGGCCTTTTGGAGACCTTTACACGGGCGGGGATTAAGACCATGGCCAGATTGATAGAGTAAAACGATGTCTTTGAAGGTGTAAGCTGGAATAAATACGAGTTCCTGATCGCCAGGGTCGGAGGGGAATGTCCGGTGAGAGAGCGCGCGGGCGGCGGCGTCAGCTGCCTCATTTCCCTCAAGGCCCATGTGAGCGGGAGCCCAAACGATACGCCGGTGCGCGGGGTCACCGGTGTAGACTCTGTTTTGAAGAATGCGGTAGGCTAGATACGGTACCCAGCCCTGCTCGACGTTCCGACATGCCCCTCGCGAGTCGGAAATAATTGTTTTTGAATTGGAATCAGATGCAGCCAACGCAATGGCGACCTCCTCCGCGTGTGTTATGTCACGGGCTCGGAAAGTAAGGCCGTTCACTGTTTTGGATTGGTGGATGACTGCGGCTGTGTACCATCCCCCATGGTGGGGGCCTGAGGCATCCACGTAGAATACGCCGGGTTTCGATCCATAGTGGCGGGCCAGGGCTTCCGCCCGCGCCAGGCGCCGGCCATTATGGTCCTCACGGTTCATGTTCGCGGGAAGAGGGCGCACGTGGAGGGCGCATCTCCACTGGGATGGAATACGTACGCGCTCTTCCATGAGAGTGGTGTGTTGGATGTGTAGTCGGGCAAGGAGGCGGCGACCCGACGATGTCTTCGAGAGACGTGTGTATTGGTTAGTCAAGTGGGCTTCCCGGAGCTCCCGAAATGTGTTCACCATGCCTAGCCCCAGGAGGCGCTTGTTGGAGGTGGTCACGGGGAGGCCTAGAGCCCGCTTAATAATTTTGCGGAGGATGACTTCGAGTGAATCCTCGTCTTGCTTCCGCAGGTGGAGGTATGGAGTCGAATATAGAATTCGACTGGTTACAAATGCATGCGCCAGCCGCAAGGCGTCCTTACATCGTAACCCCCCGCGCTTGTTAGAAACCCGGCGGACCAAGCGGCCCACCTGGTCCCCCACCTGACGGAGTTCGGCCAATGTTGTTTCTGACTTTCTGTCTTGATGTATAAAGAGCCCCAGTACCCGGACTTCGATATTTTCAGGGATTGGGCCGGTCTCGAGAGACAATGAAATTTTGGCTGTGCACTTTGGTGAGGGGCGTATGTGCACAAATTCAGACTTTTGGGTGGAGCATTGGAGGCCGCAGCGGCGAGCATAACGGTCCACTATGGTCGCCGCCTGCTGCAGGTTAGCCTCAATGTCTGCAAGGCAACCCTGCGTGGCCCACAGGGAGCGGGATTGCTTCTCCTGGCCGCCGTGTGGGGGTGGTGGTGGTGAAAAACATTTATGGGCAATTAAATTTTTTACAGAAAGGTGATTGGGGTAGGACCCTATTGGCCCTTTCCCCTCACAGTACTAGGTGGAGCCCCTATTCCGGGGCCCCATTGGCAAGCAACGCTGCCCGCGTCCGTTGAACCAAGGCCTTTTGGCTCTTCAGGTCTTCACAGCCGAGCAGGGCCGCCTCCCAGTCCTCTGTGGTGGGGTTGGGTTGGGGGGGGGGATAGATGGGTTAGATTGACACGCCCAAACCATGTGGAAGGTGTCAGACACCTCCCCACAGAACTGGCACGTGCCATCAAAGGATGTATTGAAATGTTTAAGCACCGCCGGGCACAGTACAGTGTTAGTGAGAATTTTGATGAGGAGGCGCTCGTCAACGCGATCCAGACCCTTACAAGAGGCCGCAGCGGCGAGCATAACGGTCCACTATGGTCGCCGCCTGCTGCAGGTTAGCCTCAATGTCTGCAAGGCAACCCTGCGTGGCCCACAGGGAGCGGGATTGCTTCTCCTGGCCGCCGTTGTGGGGGTGGTGGTGGTGAAAAACATTTATGGGCAATTAAATTTTTTACAGAAAGGTGATTGGGGTAGGACCCTATTGGCCCTTTCCCCTCACAGTACTAGGTGGAGCCCCTATTCCGGGGCCCCATTGGCAAGCAACGCTGCCCGCGTCCGTTGAACCAAGGCCTTTTGGCTCTTCAGGTCTTCACAGCCGAGCAGGGCCGCCTCCCAGTCCTCTGTGGTGGGGTTGGGTTGGGGGGGGGGATAGATGGGTTAGATTGACACGCCCAAACCATGTGGAAGGTGTCAGACACCTCCCCACAGAACTGGCACGTGCCATCAAAGGATGTATTGAAATGTTTAAGCACCGCCGGGCACAGTACAGTGTTAGTGAGAATTTTGATGAGGAGGCGCTCGTCAACGCGATCCAGACCCTTACAAGGGGCCGGGTAGCGCCTGTGCTCCTCCTTGTAGTAATCGGTGATTTGTTTGAATGTAATGGCCAGATTGTCTGATTGGGAGTACCCTTCCAAGGACAGGGAGATAGCCCGGGGAGAGAGTGCGCGGGCGGCCTGATCGGCCTGTTCGTTTCCCTGGAGTCCCTGGTGACCGTGGGCCCAAATCAGGTTGCGTGGATTTGGATCTTCAGATCGACAGCTGTATTCCAGTATGCGCCAGGCAAGCGGGGGAGCCCAGCCCAACTCATAGTTCCGACAGGCCCCTCGCGAGTCGGTGATGATGTGTTTTGACTTTGGATTCGTGAGAGCCAGAGCAATGGCAATCTCCTCCGCGTGTGTTGGGCTGTAGGCTTTGAAAGTGAGCCCGTTAACTGTGTTTGTGTTGTGTACGACTGGCGGTGGTTGCACTGGACAGCTCTTGACGTCCTTCCCGCTAGTAGGCGTCTGTCGCTTTGAAGCATAGCTGCTTTGGTGACGTGGCTGCCTGCCCGTCCCGCTGGATTTCCCGCCCTTAGGGGCGGCTGGCTTGGTATGCCGATATTTAGCACTGCAGTCCCGCGAGTTCGTGGCATGGCCACCACCACAAACCGCACATTTTGGCATACACTGGTGAGGGGCCCGCACCCCCTCTTGTATGGGTGCCTGCTGTCCACACAGGCCACACTTGTCTTGTGTTGGGTTGGGACAAGAGTCCGCCCGATGGTCCACAGTTCCTCACAAACTGCAGGCCGGAATAGTGCGCAAATATTTTTTTTTATTTATTTAGAACATACTGCAGGCCTACAGTAGGCCCAAGCAAGAGTATTGGTGCACTGTGACAATCTCAGAGTCGTAGTGTACGTTCCGAGGCCTCACCGTGCCGGCAAAAGTGAGCCGAGCCTTGTTTGAGGCGCCGAATCTGCGGATATCGAGTAAAGTGCCGCTCCTCCACTGCACGCAAGGTTTGAGGGATTCAGACGTCTCTTGGTTGGCCACCGTAATGACCCCATAGCAGACGTCCGCTTCGTGTTCTTTGAGATGGCCGGCGAGAGGCACATCTCCTTTGGTCGATTTGATAGAAAAGTCGCCTAGCAGACGGTCTGCGACGTGAGCGTTCCGGGTGCTGGCGAGGATCAAATTTTGTTCCTTGCTTAAAAGGAGGCTCAACTCGGCTGCCTGAGGCGCCCCGAGGAAAGCGCCGAACGCGGCACCGAGCTCGCCGTGTTCAAAGGCGTCCCGGATGGCCAACGATTTCCGGGGCTTGATCACGATGACAAAGTCGTCCTTTTGAAACTTTGGTAAAGGCTTGGGCCTCCACTTGGTCACTGGGTTGCGGCCCTTACGGCCGGAGTCCTTCGCCGCTTGCGAGGCGGGAGCATGGCGGGTAGCATTTTCGGCGGTTGCCGAGGCGTCCGCCGCTATTTTGGCCTCTCGTCTGGAGCGACGCTCAAGTAGACGGAGGAGAGATTCATTGCGGATCGGGTCCGCGGGTGCCGATTTGGGTTCCACAGTGACGGGAACGGTCGACCAAGACATGGCGTCCGGGTCATAACCGCGTTGAACGGGTGTTTCCGTCATCTTGCAGAAAGCAGGAGCTCCCTCGCAGCCGAACGCCGGCGCAGCCGTTAGGCTTAGCATCGGCGCCGGAGGCGGGAAGGAAAACCCGCTTTAAAATTTGAAAAACTGGGCCCACCTCTGGTCACCGATATCAGGCCGCACTCCAAGCCTGGTTATGCAATTCCATCGACACGCGGAGTTTTTTTTTTAATCCGGTGGAGAATTGCGTGGCACCGGGATTCGAGCCCCGGTCCTCTTGCACGCGAGGCGGATGCTCTACCTCTACGCCATCGCTGCATCTCTCATGCACCATAGCGGTGCGTGCACCATAGTGGTGCATACTACCATAGCGGGGTCCATACCACCACGCAGTTATGTTCAGTTTGACCTTGTGAGGCATTGAAGGTCATTGTTTAATGCACATCGAAATCGGAAGTTGTGCCCCGAGGAGTAGAGCTCTCGCTCTGAAACGTCCTGCCATGGCTCCCACGTACGCCTGCGATTCTGTTTCCAAATGTATTGGAAAGTTGGAGTCCGGATAAGTTCGTCCACCGGGATTCTTTAACACGCACTGACATCGCACAGTACACGGGGCTCTAGCATTTCGCCTGCATCGAAATGCGACAGCGCCATGGCCGGGTTCAAACCCGCGTCTTTCGGGTCAGCAGCAGAGCACCATAACCACTGAGCCACCGCGGAGGCCCGACACTGCACTACTAAGGCAAACAGGAAAGAAAGGGTGCCGTTCCCTGGCCAGCGGAATCCTATGCCTCGGTCATCCAATGACACCGACATGCTGCCTCACCCTCGTGCCCAGTGAATATTTCTCCTCTCAGCTGTAAACATCACGAAAAAAGCTAAAGGTATAACGTCGTCGCGAAACAGACGCGGCAAACTTGGCTGTCGCTTCTAAACAGTGTGTTTCACTTAAGACTTTGCACAATTTGTAAAAATTGCCTTTTCGAGTTAGAAGAGCGTGGAGAAAGACGCAGACTGCGTTCCGAACGCTGAAGAAGAAGAAGAACGGTCGCGTTTTGTTCTTTCTGTAATCTCATCGACTGCCTTGCTAAAGCGTACAGCATTTTCTTTTTAATGCTTTATTATATTTCGAATTATTCTCTTTTTTTTTCTCTTTCTCTCTCTCTCTCTCCAATCCAAACTCCTACCCTTTTTTTTCACTCCCTGCCCTCCTTGTGGTAGACCCCCCCGGTGGCGTGTTCGCCAAATGCAGCCGGTACAGCCAGCGATGACAGCGCCGCCCACCGGCAGGTAGCAGCCACATTAAGGCTGCTTATAAATATTCATTCAGAACGACGGCTTGACATCGCCGCTATGGCGCAGTGGATTAGAGGCACGTGTTGCGTATGGAAGGTCGGCCGTTCGACTCCGCTCTCTGTACTGTAATTTTACTGTTTTTTTAATTTCATTTTTTTTCCATTTTTTCCCTTTTAGGTCTCAAATCGTGATGCTTAGTGGCATACAACGCCGTTTAAGAGGATTTATTATCCCTTTTAGGTAAGCCGTTGTGACAATCTTCAGTCACCGTGATCAATTCACCGTGGTTTCAAGCCTTGTGGCTGTACAGGCTGCAGTTGGCGAATACGCCCCCCGGTGTTGCTCTCCCGTGCCTTTAGTATGTACAGGTGAATAGCAACCTATACCTGCCGATTCTTGGCCGATCCCCCAGTGTGGGTATGTGCCATCTTTTCAAAGGCTAACAACAACAACAATAACCACAACAACATTTCTGATGTTCTCCTCTGAGATGGATAAATCGGCCCCAGGCCAGGTACTGTTGCCAGTAATACTGCTTATCAATTTCAATTCAATTCAATTTATTCTCCAGTTATACACTGGAACGTTCTCCGGGCTAAAAGGACCGACTGGGCCTTGACTGAGCCCCGGAGACGTTTACAGAGCAGCGACAGGCAGTACATACGGAGAAATACTATACAATACAAAAATTAAACAGAGTATACACATATAAAAAGTACATACATATATACAAAGCACACAAAAGAGGACACTTAAACAGAGTTATATAACTACAAAATGCGAGGAAGAAGGCAATTACAATTTACTAAAGTATTCGTGCAGCTTTTTACGCGAAGAGTTATTCATATTTTTATGGCGATTTAATATAACAGGTAGATTGTGTTTTATGGACTGCAATTTATAATTGGTGCGAAAATGAGGAACGAGCCAAGGGTCGGTGTTACGGGTAGCAACATTGTGTTCGTGGCCTGTCAATGAAGATACACGTTTAAAAAAAGATTGGAACTCTTGTGGAAAAGAGAAATGACTTCATGATGCGATACTCATAAAAGTGATGAATTCGGATAATATTGTAGTCAGCAAAACTATCGGAGGTGGTCAAGCCAGGATCAATATTTGCTATGTGGCGGATAATTTTCTTTTGAAGGACACTGATTTTGTTTATGTTGGTTTGTGTTGTGGTAGCTCAAACTAGATTGCAATAGTTTATTTGAGAGAAAAATAAGCCATAATATACTTGAAGCCTAGCTTTTACAGGAAGTAACATTCGACAGCGGGATAGCGCGCCAGCAACGACAGAAAACTTCTTACAGATGTGACCTATATGATTGTTCCAGCTCAAATCGCTGTGAAACGTTACGCCTAGAATTTTATGTTGTTCGACGAGTTCGATAGGTTAGCCTTGATATTGCAGTGCGCTGTTCATTTTAAAAATCTTATTTCGGGCGCGAAATAATATTGCTTTGGTTTTGGTAGCATTAAGTTTAAGAAAATTAGACTGTGATCACATGCATAGTTTACCGAGTATTTCATTACATTTTACAGCTAGTGTGTTTGGGTCACTACCGGTAATTAGAAAGCTACTGTCGTCGGCATAAATGAAAAATTTAACTGTTTTGTCAATTTCCACTAAATCGTTAATGTACATGTTAAAAAGAACGGGGCCCTATACTTCCCTGCGGCACGCCGCAGACAATAGGTAACAAGGAAGATTGTTGGCTGTCTAGGAATACGCATTGTCTTCTGTTACTCAGGTAGGACTCAAGCAGCATTAGCGGTTCTCCACGAATGCCGTATGAATGTAACTTGCCAAGAAGAATTTTATGGTTTAGGCAGTCGAAGGCCTTACTAAAATCAATGAAAACGCCTAGTGTAAATTGGTTGCTGTCAATGTTTTGTACAATTTCTCCTTTTATTTCAATAACGCTGATTCTGTTGATCTACCCTTTCGAAATCCAAACTGCGCATCGCTAAGAATATGAAATTTTTCTATGAATTTTGTTATGCGGAAAAGAATTATTTTTTCAAGTACTTTTGAAAAGACGAGAAGCACTGAAATTGGCCGATAGTTAGACATTAGGTTTTTGTCGCCGCTTTTGAAAATTACCGATACTCTGGCTACTTTCATAGCGTCTGGAAATGTATGTGTTGCAATTGCCAAATTAAATATGTGGACAAGCACAGGAGTAATATATTCAAGGACATATTTGATTGGCTTGATTTGCAAGTTATCAAAGTCGAGGGCTCTACTGTTTCTAAGGTTCAGAAATGAACTGAAAACTTCAGATACATTTGTTGGTTCGAAGAAAATACTTCCCAAAGGAACGTTACTGATATTGACTGTGTTTTGGGGCACGTATGTGGCATTACTGATTGGCCCTGCTATATTTACAAAGTGATGATTAAAATGGTCAGCAAGCTCTTTTCCAGATAAGTTTTCGTTGGCATGTAATATGAATTTCGTGGCTTGATCAATGTTTCCACGATTTAAGACCCTATTTATTATTTTCCAGATTGCAGTGGTTATCATTCTGTCGTCGCTGCTGCCAACTTTTTGTGCTGAGTGTGTTATATTTTGATCACTTTTTTTTTGTACCGAGCATGAAGAAAGATCTAGCGAAAATGGAAAAAGAACTAAAGGCAGAATTTGCTCGCTTTAAGGAAGAATGCAAACAAGAACTGAAATCCTACAAAGAAGCATTAGAAAGAGATTGCAGAGCTGAAATCCGGGAACTGAAGACCGAGATAAACAACATGAAAGACAGTTTGGAGTTTGCTTATACGTCAATTAACGAGCTGGAAACTAAGGTGAAAGCTCTAGAATCAGGAAAACAAAAGGTAGTACTTGAAAACGAGGCCTTTGAGGCCAAGATCTTGGATCTGGAAAGCAGGCATCGAGAGCATGAAACTCGCATTGTTCACATGGAACAATACAGCAGGAATAAGAACCTCGAAATTCAGGGCGTAACAAAGCTTGAGGATGAAAATGTTGTTAGCATTGTTTCACAAACTGGCCGTGCGATAAGTGAGGAAATCACAGAAAGTGACATTGAGGCATGTCATCGTGTGCCCACTCGGAACCCTGATAAGCACAACATTTTAGTTCAGTTTAAATCCCGGTCAAAGCGAGATGCTGCATTAACAAAAGCGAAACGCCTGCGTTTGACAAACGAAGACATCGGCATTGAAAGCAAGGAGCCATTTTATGTCAATGGACATTTATGTCCGTCGCTGAAACGACTTCTAGGAACGGCAATACAGAGGAAGCGTGAACATGAATGGAAATCAGTTTGGGTGTACAATGGCCAAATTTTTGCAAGGAAGTGTGAAGGCGCGCCTGTCATTAAAGTTCTGCATAACGCAGATATCTACAAAATATGCTAGTCATTTGTTACTGCGTGTAAGCCATCACCATGAAGTACACTGAATTTGCCTTTCCCAATCATCTTAACCTTCAAAACCCCTCGCATAAGTCTGTTTTGCATTTAAACGCCCGCTCAGCTACAAACAAACACGACCAGACAGTATGCTTCCTAAGTCAATTCCAATTTTGCTTTGATATCATAATGATATCAGAGACGTGGTATCAAGAAAACTGTAATCCACTCCTCCTTGATGGTTACAATCATTATTTCATATATAGAGAAAATAGGAGAGGTGGTGGTGTGGCAATTTATGCTAAAAAATGTGCGTAGTGCACTGTGATACCAGAATTTAGCCTTATCACGAATGAATGAGATACTAACTTTGAGGAGCAGAGGTGAAGTGATATCTGTTTTATACCGGCCCTCTGATGGGAATATTAACGAGTTCTTGAAGTTTTTCGATGTTTTTCTGCAATATGTTTCACTAAACAGCTTCCATCTTATTTGTGCTGGTGACTTTAACAACAATATCCTTGAAGACAATAACAGAACATATGATCTTGTAACTACGCTGCAGTCATCTGGTTTTTCAAACGTCATTACGAGTTCCACAAGAATTACTGCCAGTTGCTCATCTGCCCTTGATCTTCTCATTACAAATATGGAAACCAGTATTTCTGACGCCGGCACTATCACTTCCGATATTAGCGACTACTGTCCGATCTTTATTTTCTACTCCAGTAACACCGGGAAAAATGCATTTCATAATGAGGCCTTCTGTTTCCAGCATGTCTCTGATACGGCACTCGAAGCGTTCAAATATGAGAGAAGCTTACATGACTGGTCTACTGCTCTCGGCGAGAATGATGTGAACAAAGCGTATTCTAAATTTATTGAAGCCTTCGCACATATTTACGCTAAGCATTTCCCTATAAACACTAGTAAGCGATCGAAAAAGCATAGAAAACCCTGGATTTCACACGAGCATATCTGTATGATCAGAAACAAAAACCGTCTTTACCACAGATTTCTGCTCTCAAGGCCAGAAATGGCATTGAAAGAATTTAAGACTACTAGGAATAAGTTAAATTCTACACTACGACAAGCGAAAATGACCTACTACCAGCAACTGTTCGCCGATGTTTCTAGAAAGCACCCCACTGAATCGTACAGTTCTGCCCCGTCTACCTGCTGGTAAGCTGGTTTTCAACTCCGTTTTTCTACATGCCGACCTTGTTGGCCACCCCTATCGTGGACAAGACTTGAGATACCTTACGCGGCGCCGTAGATTTTAGTGAAGTCAGTTCCGTCGGACAGTTCCAGATGTCACACGTGTGGATGGCAACTTGCAAGACAGCGTTAACCAAAGCTAAGCTCGTGAACTCCGCAGAGTTACTAGTGAAAAACCGTCGTTGTCTGGTCATTGACCTGGAGCCCAAGACCGTCAAGCTAACGCTTCTTTGGCTCCGAGAACACCTAGAAGATGTCTACATTCGTGACGCCCTTCGAGCCTGCGGAAAAGTTACATCCATCTCAGTGGAGCTTGGAGAGTTTCGGAAATGGAGGGGATGCGCATTGACTCATGGTGATGGCGTCACCAAGAAAAGGCAAGCGTAGCAGGGGGCGGCAGAAAGTTATGCGGGCGGATGAGATTAAGAAATCTGCGGGGATACGGTGGCCGCAACTGGCAAAGGACAGGGTTAAGTGGAGAGACATAGGAGAGGCCTTTGCCCTGCAGTGGGCATAGTAAGGCTGATGATGATGATGGCGTCACAGTCAACGACCTACCTCATTTCTTGGCAGTTTGCGATCTACAGTGCCTGGTTTTAATTCCAGGCAGGCTTCCCTCCGTTGCCACAAGCTTGGGCATATACGTCATCACTGTCGTAGTCCCCGGTGTGATGATTGTCGCCGATTTGGCCACACTTCAGAGGAGTGCGTTGTGTTTTATGCCGATAAGCTCCGCAGTGGCTCCCGTGCCGTGGACGATACTCTGCAAGAACATTTGATGTACGCGACAGAAGTTTCGGATACTGCTGGTGGCATGTCAGCCGTTAAACCCGCTGAATCACCAACTGATCACCTCTTGTCTGACGGTGGCCCCGATCGGCAGCGTGAGCCCACAACGCATCCCACGGCGGGGCAAGTGTCTGCAGATGCGGATCGCCAGTGCTTGGCTAGGTACAAATCGGAAATGCACTGCGTCAGTGATGAAGCTTTAGTGCGCGTTCCCACCCTGTGCGTGAGTCGGAGAAAGAAAAGGGCGGTGGTGTGGCTGCGGCGCCAAGCACTTGCGCTGATGGCATTCCTGAAGCCTCTGTTTGGTGTGACATACTGGTGGATGATTGCCAGTCTGTCAGCTCACTCCCTGACGGCAAGTGTGGGGCGGATGTGCCAAGTTCGACTGTGTCCTCGAAGCGTGCCGTGTCACTGAGTTCTGCCTCCTTTCAGGAGGACGCGGCCTCTGCATCCAAGCACAGGTCCCGCCGTCGAAAGTCAAAGACCAAGAAATCTCCTCGGCGCTCCAGATCGAAGAGGAAGGATGCCAGTTCCAGGGAGGTCTCACCTTCGGGATTGG
Source organism: Amblyomma mixtum (assembly GCF_055824585.1). NCBI lineage: Eukaryota > Metazoa > Arthropoda > Arachnida > Ixodida > Ixodidae > Amblyomma > Amblyomma mixtum. The sequence goes on along the minus strand of NC_143021.1, from coordinate 151,142,288 downwards.
CGCCCGACATCGCGGACGGTAGACTTATGTGCACGTTGCTCACCATGGCGAATGTCCAGCAGTTGATCGTCGCCACGCTCAACATCTGTGGGCTCCGGTCTAGGCAGAAACAGGTACAGTTGCGCCGATTGTTTCAGGGCACTCGGCTAGACATTGTTGCTGTTCAAGAGAAGAAGATCGAAAGTGAACTGGATACAGCGGTGGCTCTGTGGCTTTTCTTAACAGATTACAATGTCTGTGAGTTGCTCTCGGCAGGCCTTTCGGCGGGATGCTTTCTGTTCTTCAAAAAGAGTATCTCAGTTTCTGAGTTTATGTAGAAATTTGACACAGAGGGCGCGTGATATTTTGTGTCTTTAGACTGCATGGTGAATCGTTGAGGTTCCTCAACGTGTATGCTTCAAATATTCGGGTGCAGCGACCAGTTTTCTTTGAGGGTATGGCAACTCTTCTAGACTGTTTAAGGCAGAAAGCTGGGCTAGTTGGTGTTTGGATTGAGAGGACATAGTAGTAGCGCTAAAAAACAGAGACAAGGGTAGGCGAAGGCGATTCCGTTGTTGATTATTTTTTTGCTCCTGATTGTCACCTATCAGGAGACGTAACGTCCCCGTCTAATTATCGGCCTATATCCCTCACATGTACCTGTTGCAAAATACTTGAGCATATTTTATTAAAATTTCTTAAAGAACACACCGAGACCAAGAACATCATTCATCATAACCAGCATGGCTTCAGAGCAGGCTTGTCCACTGTTACCCAGCTCACAGAAATTTTTCATGACCTCGCGCAGGGAATCAACGACCAAAGCCAAACCGACATAATATTCCTTGATTACTCGAAAGCTTTTGATCGTGTAACGCATACCAAACTGAACTTCAAGTTAAATAAGATACTTGGCGACGGTCCCGTTACGAGGTGGATAGCCAGCTACTTATCGGAACGCCAACAATACGTGCAATACAATGACCATGCCTCTGACATTGTTCCGGTTATTTCTGGTGTGCCGCAGGGCTCTGTGCTTGCACCATTTTTATTTATTCTATACATAAATGACATAACATATCACGTGGATGTAAAGGTGCGTCTCTTTGCTGATGATTGCGTGCTATATCAAAAAATAAACAGTCAAGCAGACCAAGAAAAGTTAAACACAGCTCTAAGCAACGTCGTACAGTGGTGTAATACATGGCAAATGGTGATCAACATGGAAAAGACTGTAGTGATGTCAGTCACAAATAAGAAAACAAAACTTAGCTTCCCTTATGGCGCAGGCAACGAAGTTCTTAAAACAGTAACTGAAAAGAAATACCTTGGTGTGATTATTTCTGACGATCTCAGCTCCAAAGCCCAAGTACAAAATATTACCAAAAAAGCCATGAGTAGTTTATACTTCCTTAAACGCGCCTTGCGCTTTGCAACATCAGATACGAAGTTACTCGCGTATAAGGTCCTTATCCGCCCAATCTTAGAATATGCAAACGTCGTCTGGTTTCCGTATATGCAAAAAGATGTACACATGCTCGAATCAGTTCAACGAAAAGCGGTTCGCTTTATCTACCACAGATACCGGCGCACTGACTCTCCCACGGAGCTGCTTTCCCGCGCAGGCCTCGACACATTATCAAGTCGCGTGACACTTCATGGACTCAAGTTTTTATATCCATTGACTCATAATGCATTCAACATGGATCCTGCTACTTACATTAGTTTTAACCGTTCTAGAGGCACACGTCACAAGCATGATTTTACGATTAATGAATACTTCTGTGCTAACAACACATATTATTTTTCTTTCTTTCCCCGAGCAGTAAGGGAATGGAACGCCCTAGATAAATCTATAACTGCGCAGCATTCCTTAGAAAAATTCATGGAGCTTGCAGTCTCATCAGTTTTGTCATCAAGCCAGAATTGATGACCATCCATGGTCTGTATTGGATTTATGTTGCTTTTTTTTTGCTCACTCGAATATGTACCAAATGTATGATTGTATTAATGAATACTTTGATACGTGTTTGAACACATGTTTTGAAGGCCAGAGTTGGCTTTCTTCCGTTTTCTGTTTTTCATTTGATGTGATTCCGCATATGAATGCTGATTTCTTGTCTTTTAAACCTGATTGCTGGCTTTTGTTTTATTGTGTTGTTAACTTGCATCTTGTTATTTATAAATCCACTCCTGTAACAGTCCCAAGAAGGGACTAACAGTATGTTCAAATAAATAAATAAATAAAATAAAAATAAATTCGAGGTTGTTTTCAAGAATAAAGTCAGTTGATGTCTAGCGCCTGTGTTGGCTTCAACTATCTTTGTCGCTGTTTTTTTTGCGCTACTACCATGTCCTCTCACTCCTAGACTGTGACCGGTGTGTCGCACTCATGGGTGATTTTAGCTGCGTGTGCGACCCACGTGACCGCACAGGTCCAAGGGAAAACGTTGATAAGAGTGCTGGAATTCTATCAGCTATCACACGGAACGCAGGATTAATTGATGCCGGATTGTCATCCGTCTTCACGTTTATTAGAGGAGCCTCGCATTAGGATTTACGTTTCCGCAGATCTTCTTAAAAGGTGTATTTCGTGTGAAGTTAGGCCTGTTTCTCTTATCATGCCATGGCCATTGCGCGGATTGGAGGATGTGCCCGTCCTAACTTTAAGCCACAGTGGTCACTCTGAAAGCTTAACTCTTCGCTGCTAAATAAAGAGGACTGCAAACAGCGAGTGAGGGCAGCTTTGGAATCTTGCTTGACCATGAGAGTTTCATTACTTGACACTTGGGAGGCGTTCAAGCAGGAAGTTTGTGGCGTAGCTATTGAGATCGGCTCCATGAGGTCTTACTTTAAGCATGGTGCGGAGAAACGGCTGCTTCAGAGCCTTTATAATTTGCATGAACTTGAATGCCAGGCTCCAGGGTTGCACACAGAAGAAATTGCATCTGTAAAGTGTCAGCTTCAAAGGTTAAATGCAGAACGCTTTCGAGCGGCCCGAGTACGAACGGGCAGTAATCGTGCTTTGCACTGTGAGGAGCCAACTAGACAGGCCTTGCTTGATGAGCGTCGCACGTGAGTGCCAAGCGCGTCTCTGAGCTCTGCTGTTGGGGCGGCCTGGTCCTAAGTACAGGTGAAATAGTAACCGAGTTTTCAAAATACTATACCTCGTTTTTTGCTGCCGCTTCAAGCACTGCTGACGATGTTCATGTAGCGCGCTGGGTGTCTATGGTTCTCCCGCTTTGTGAGGATGAGTGCGGGATGATAAATGGTCTTATATTCTCGGCTGAACTGGAAGATGCAATTGATCGATTGCCACTATCGAAAACCCCAGGGCCTGACGGCCTGTCAGGGGAATTTCATAAGACGTTTAAGTCTGTATTATCCCCTGTTCTACTCCAAATTTTTGAGCACAGTATTGATGTTGGATTATTGCCGCAGTCATTTACAGAAAGTGATATTGTCTTAATACCGAAAACTGACGATACAGAAAAACTACGATTTCTAGAATGTTACAAACCTATCACGTTTTCTAATGTTGATTACAAGATCTTCGCTAAAATCCTCTACAGCTTGTAATGGCTACTTTGATTGGACCTCATGAAACATGTGGCTTCAGGGGTCGGTTCATACAATCTAATCTACATATAGAGCGCATAGTGTCGCAGTATTGCAGCGACGCTCATGAACAATTAGCATTGCTGCAAATTGACCTGGCGAGGGCATTCGATCAGGTGTCCCATTCGTTTCTTTTTTCTCTTCTAAATCACGTCAATCTTGGTACAGTTCTTTGTACTGGGATACGCCTTCGTTAAAAAAAAAAAAAACCGTTCAACGCTCTTGATTGTTAATGGCTGTCTCTCACAACCAGTTCAAATTCAGTCGTCTGTGAATCAGGGTTGCCCGCTGTCTCCGCTTCTGTTCGCTTTATACTTCGACGATTTTCGTATTATGAACTGAAGGTGCTAGCAAAGCCTATGCGCATGACCTCGCGTTTTTCTGTTTTGATAAGCCAAGCATCGACGAGGTAATTCGTTTAACGGAAGACATCGGTTCAGTGTCAGGAGCTCGAATTAATCGTTCTAGTAGTTGCGAGCGCCGGTTTTGTACGTGGGGAACGACACCTGGCGAATATGCTGTTGTACAATGAACACGCACGCCACCAAAGTACCTTGGCGCTCCTTTGAGTGCCTATATATACAGTGCACATTAATGGAAAGACCGCGTGCCAACTTTTCTGCGCTATGCTGAGACTTTTGTGCCCCATTGACTCTCGATTTTAGGCAGGGCGGCCGCATGCAATATGTTTCTCGCCACTAGAATATATTATGTACTGCAAGTTATTCATTGCACAAGACTGCATATCCAACGTTTCCGCTGGATTTTTCGCAACTTTTGTGTGGGGTTCATCTTTTGAATCAACGAGCCCTGATAACCTTTTCGTGCCTGTATGCGCTGGTGGCCTCGGTTTAGTCCACCTGTGTGTTCGTCAGGTGGTTTCACGTTTCATGTTTTTCCGGGACACTACACACCCAGTAACGCGGGCATTCCTGCAAGTAAATTTTGGTTCATGCTTTACCGAACATCATTGTGTCTTCTAAAGCTTCTGATCGTCCGTGTTTGTGGTGATTCATGCATGAGGTCTGTTCGTTTCCTACTTGTTCGTTTTTCCAGTGAATTTCTTTTTTCGGTGTCGAGCAAACGGTTGTACACGGATTTAATCTGTATGCTCTTTGCTCCGCCAACTATTGCTCAGTATATTTCGGTTTACCGGGACATGACGTATTCAAGAGAGTACGTAAAATTCCCTCCTCGCCATGTACAAAAACATTTTTCTTTAAGCTACACAGTGAGACATTACCAGTTAAAACATGGCTAGAGAAAAAAGGTATTTTCGTGTCTATGGTGAACTGTTGCCTTTGTGATGCTCCTGAAACGATTGGGCATTGTTTCATCCATTGAAAATATTCAATACTCTTCTGGGACACCGTGAAACGAACACTGAGAAAAAAAAAAGAATTTGACGCCGCATTCCGTACGATTTCTCGCTGCACTACCATTTGTTGATGAGCCCTTACATATGTTATATTTAATTAGATTACACCATCTGTGGAAAACACGCATGATAGACAGACATCGTGAAACTGTTGTTTCTGCCAAAGACCATGTGTCTAGAATGATTGTACACCTAAAATAATTGTATGCCCAGGCTGAGTATGAAAAGGAGTGGTACTGAAGTTTAGTACTGTATTGTTTATGGCCTTTTTTCTTGTTCTTTTTGCTTAGATGTGGCGTGTTATGATGTATTCGCGTTATGCTGCGAACTGACTATTTTCTCGTGCTTGTGTGTTGATGTGCCACCCTTTGTAGAAAGCTCATGTACATAAAACATCGCATCATTGTAATAAATACACTGCTGAAGAAAAAAAAGTGGCGATAGCCCAGTGGTCTCACTGAGCGGCACTTAAATGAGATCTGTTCGGGCAACTGCGGGTTCGACTCCCAGTCATAGACATCAATTCAATTTCTTTTTCTATTTTTCATGGTTTGACCTCCAACTCAGCTGAAGGTCAAAACTGCAATAAAATGCAATAAATTCAATAAAAAGATACGCCTTACTTCCGCGCGAAATACGGACGGAGGCATGAAATGTTGCTTAAGGTAAGTGTGGTGTATTTTTTGGATACATGAAAAAGAAACGCTGATCGTATCCGTTCAGCGTATCTTGGACAAAAGAAATGTACCGCGGCCCTGTGGAACGTACCTAAGCCACTAAAGATAAAAAAAAAAATCGCATGGTGTAAGGAATGATTTGTACCAACTGAAATAAAATAGCCACAATGTGTTTCGGCCCTTTGCAATATTTTGTTTTAACTTGGTTGGATATACAGGGAACCCTTCGTTCAGTTCTTGATGGCACATTAGAAGTGACTGGAAAATGTTCGATGTATGAATGATGGTCATATCGTTCATCGAAATGAAGAGCCTGACAGGAACTAACATTATAAGTTGTCTTTGCCGACGATTATAGCACATGAAAAAAACAAACGTGACCCGTACGTGATTCGAACACGCAACCTTCTGATCTGGAGTCAGACGCGCTACCGTTGCGCCAACGAGTCAGGCATGCGCTTTTGGTAGGAAGCACAGTTGTTGGGAATGCACTTATCAGAGCTTGCGTGCGGCTTTGTATGGTCAGCTTTCTTCCGTTATCATTTGCCTTGATAAAGGCCAGTCTTCCCAAAGAACAGATACTCTCGGCTATTGAGCTCACAGAAGCCCATGCCTCTTTTTTCTCTTCGGGCCTGTGTCGTCTTCGTATATTTGTGTGAACAACTGGCTGATTACCGTGTACTCTCGCAGTGGTGCATCAGAAATTCTTAAAACGCGCATTCCACAAAACGCACTACAGAGCACGCAATGGAAACTACGAAAGCACTGCGATGCGCCTCAAGTATTTTTTGAAGCGCTCTTGCGTGAAACGTACGCCGCCAAAACATTCGTCCTGAGTGTTTGGCGTGGTTGAACACTTGAAGCACGTACCTTTTATGAGAAAACAAAACTAAGTTTTATTGAGTGGTTTGGTTTGGTTTATAGGGGTTTAACGTTGGAAAGCGACTCAGGCTATGAGGGATGCCGCAGTGAGGAGGCTAGAAAATTGATTAAAGTTTATGTTTCCTGAAAACAATTTATTTTACTTTAAACATTTCTTTCTTTTTTAAGCCGGCCTCTTACTTTTATTGATAATTTTGTTGATGAACATAGCTACGCAACAAATATATTTTGCAGCTGTCTCCTTTATCAGCTCCCAATATAACTGAATTCCGCTGCTATAGCTTTGAGGTCACAATGAGAACCTTAGGCATGCCGCTTATATTCAGCCTTGGCTAGAGCCTGTAGCAGCTTCTCTAACGGCGGTGTCCTGAACCTGAAAAATGAAACACAGGAGGAATAAACAGAGAGCCTTTTGCTCCCAGATATTTCACGGACCCGGAACTAAGAAGCGTGCCGCCACCCAATTTCCACACCAGCCTGCTTTCTGCAGAAGCCGATGGACATGAAGAACGAGGCGGCCGATGTCCCTCAAAGGAGGCCCTCCAAGCAATGGCGAAAACCAATCGCCATGACGTCATTGGTTGGAAGGCGTCAATTGGGGGGCATTTGCCGCTTCATCCTGCGGTTGCATTTGACTGCCGTAAGTATTTTTCATATATATTCAGGGTCATTAAGCAAACCGTTTGAACAACTTGTTGTGATGTGCACACTTGACTGTCAAGGGGTTTTTGTAACGCTGCTTGTCGGCAGTGGTGCGTCGGACAGCGGTGCGCCGTGTGTGCCAGCCCCGCGTTGCGCGTGTGCGCGTGCGTAGGGTGTGCGCGAGGCAGGCACGAGGAGCGGATCGGTGACGTGTCAGCAAACCGAGGTGTAAAGGAAGACACTGCAGCACAAGTCTGGTCGTTCAAGCGTGGAAGTGGCAGCGGTCGGACGTTGGGTTCGAGCTGCCAGTGACTTCCCTTGGATCATCAACGCAAGACCATTAAGCCTTGTTCAAGCGTGGAAGTGGCAGCGGTCGGACGTTGGGTTCGAGCTGCCAGTGACTTCCCTTGGATCATCAACGCAAGACCATTAAGCCTTGTTCAAGCGTGGAAGTGGCAGCGGTCGGACGTTGGGTTCGAGCTGCCAGTGACTTCCCTTGGATCATCAACGCAAGACCATTAAGCCTTGTTCAAGCGTGGAAGTGGCAGCGGTCGGACGTTGGGTTCGAGCTGCCAGTGACTTCCCTTGGATCATCAACGCAAGACCATTAAGCCTTGTTCAAGCGTGGAAGTGGCAGCGGTCGGACGTTGGGTTCGAGCTGCCAGTGACTTCCCTTGGATCATCAACGCAAGACCATTAAGCCTTGTTCAAGCGTGGAAGTGGCAGCGGTCGGACGTTGGGTTCGAGCTGCCAGTGACTTCCCTTGGATCATCAACGCAAGACCATTAAGCCTTGTTCAAGCGTGGAAGTGGCAGCGGTCGGACGTTGGGTTCGAGCTGCCAGTGACTTCCCTTGGATCATCAACGCAAGACCATTAAGCCTTGTTCAAGCGTGGAAGTGGCAGCGGTCGGACGTTGGGTTCGAGCTGCCAGTGACTTCCCTTGGATCATCGAGGCAAGACCATTAAGCCTCATTCAAGCGTGGAGGTGGCAGCCGTCAGACTCCGGGTCTGTGCTGCCGTGGACCTCCCTGAATCAACGACGCAGGCCTACCGCATCCATTTCGAGGTCGGAAGAGGCAGCAGCTAAGGCTTCCTTGGATAGGCTGCACAAGCCTACAGTGTTTGCGGAACGCCGTCGACGGGACCTGGCTACAGTTGTCCTGCTGCAGCTGCCCAGTTTTTGGGGGCGGCTGACAGGAGTTCGTCAGCGTCTCCCGTATCCATCTCCGTTCCTCATCTCCTGGCTCTCTACCACCACCTCCCTGCACGCAACACCAGCGACGCATCGCAACTCGCCAACCTGCGTCTGTGCTACCTGCAAGGCCTTCCCGCTCCACTTGGGACGCTTTGTATCCGGTGAACTCTCTCCTTTTTGTCTCTAGTGTTGTACGCGTTTCTAATGTAGGATACAACTTAAAAAAACAGCAGTTGCTAACGGTTGGCCGCGGTCCGCGGTGTCTTGTATTAATCCGCTGTCCAATCACAACTGAAAAAGAAATCAGCTTTTTAATGATTGACTGTATCAGACAATCCAAGTATCAAAATTGTAGAGCACATAATTTTTTTCTTGTGATAAAACTTCTTGTTTACGTAACAAGAAACGTTTAAGGAGCGGACTACTTTTTAGTCGTGGGGGAATTCTGTGCGCGGAGGCTGAATGTAGGCGGAGCTTCACTGCAGACTTAAGTTGTATCCGACTTTAGTGTCTGTTTTCCTTGATGTTTTCGTTTCTTTTATTGGCTCCTTTCCTTTAAAATATAAACACGGCTTCGTTTTGTTCTATTTGATTTCTTTGTTCCTTTCTCCGAACCTGCACGCGAAAGCGTTCCCTTTCAGTAGTCGGGGACGCGTCACCCCGATTTGCAACACTTGTAGCATTTGAAAAACTTTTGTATATTTACCAATAGAAATAGACACGCTAAACTTTTTGTTTTTTGCGCTGTCTCAGACGCTTATGCCATATAATGGGCTGCCAGGCGAAAGTTCATCGATCCCCTGTCAGCATTCGCTCTGCCGCACTACCGGAGTCTTCGGTCTGCACATGGCCTCACGGCGTGGATTCGAGGGGGTGGGGGAGGAGGGCAAGTGGGAACGCCTCGCTTCCCCGTTCGATGAAGTTATCCATGTCAATACCACGCGGGCCTCATCTTATATATTATTTCTTTTTTTGAGCGGAGAGAATGCAAGAAATGTACCACGGAAATAGGACGGCCCGCTCAAAACGTTGCCCATAAATCCGCCCTATCAAAGCTGAATCTGATCATTCGAAATAATAGAAGTTCTATTCCCACTCTATTTCAGTTGGATTTGTGTTCTATTTAATTCTATTGCAGTTATATTCCAGTTCTGTTCAAATTCTCTTCTGTTCCTTTCTAGTCGGTGGAGTTGTAAGTGCTAGTACTGACAATCACTAGCTGTCTAACATTTCGTATTTTCCAGCCTTTGATGAAGTCTTGGTCAAATGTTTAGGGGAATCCCCCAAGGTGGAGTAAATTTGTAATAAGGGAGTATTTACTCATCGGCATCCACCCAAGCGCAGCCATACGGCTACAAAGGAAAGCTATACAGCTTTCTCAGAAACTTCGTAGTTAAAGAAAAATTCGTCCTGGTCCGGGGTTAGAACCCGGGACCACCGCTTCACCGGAGCAGTCGCTCTACCAATTGAGCTAACCGGGACGGCAAGCTTGTGGTAGGGCGAGAACGATATGATCAATAACTCGAAGTGGGAACAGTGGAAGTCATACCGTTGCAGCCAAGCGCGAGTTTCGTAACGCCTCCACTTTTTGAGCGACATCGGATTTTCGTGTCGAAGAGCGATCTGATGCTTTCGCGAACTAAAAAAGTGACTCGGTTTTAGTGCTGTGGTTGAAAAAACCAAATCAAGCTGTATTTGCTGCGGCGATGCTATCTAGAACGGGACTCAGGCTTTCATTGTATAAAGGCTTTTTCTTTTGGGAAGGGGCACTTTCTGGCGAACATATTTCGCTATTACGGCTTCAGTTGCCTTCACTGCGGTCAAGTAAACTAGGCTCGATGACAGAGAGGTCTTATCAGTAACGCACACAGGGGCATTCAAACCCAGCAAGTATAGAGCAGCAATTCTCTTTGCCGCCTGCTTGGCCAGGCAGTAGAGACATGGGTCACGATACTTAAGCACGCAATGAAGCCTCAAAGTGCCGAATTTAAAGATCGAGCTCCATGTGCGCGACAAAGAGAGCGAATTGACATGTAGAAAACCAAAGTAATATTCAACAGTCTAGCAAGAGAATAGTAGTTCCCAATTGGTGGCGAGGTGCTGGAAGTAGTAAGAGAATACGTATACTTAGGGCAGGAAGTGACAGCTGATCCGGATCGTGAGAGGGAAATAGCTAGAAGAATAAGAATGGGGTGGAGCGCATATGGCAGGTTCTCTCAGATCATGAATGGCAGTTTACCAATATCCCTCGAGATAAAAGTATACAACAGCTGTACCTGACCGGTACTCTCCGATGGGGCAGAAATGTGGAGGCTAACACAGAGAGTTCAGCTTAAGTTAAGGACAGCGCAGCGAGCTATGGAAAATAAACTGATAGGTGTAACGTTAAGAGATCGGAAGCGGGCGGTGTAGGTGAGAGAACAAACGCGGGTTAATGACACCCTAGTTGAAAATAAGAGGAAGAAATGGGCTTGGGCATGGCATGTAATGCGAAGGCAAGATAACCGCTGGTCCTTAAGGGTAACGGAGTGGATTCCAAGAGAAGGCAAGCGTAGCAGGGGGCAGCAGAAAGTCAGATGGGCGGATGAGATTAAGAAATTTGCAGAATTTTGCGAGAAATTTGCGGAAGGACAGGGTTAATTGGAGAGACATGGGAGAGGCCTTTGCCCTGCAATGGGCGCAGGTCAGGCTGCTGCTGCTGCTGACGATGATGTTTTTTTTTTCCGCTTCGAGGAAGCGGCTGTGCAAGGACTTAATCTGGATGATCTTTCTTCCGCCGCTGTATCGATGTGTGCATTTTGGTTAACCGGGACATGACCTATTCAAGAGTACGTAAAACGCCCCTCTCGCCATGTACAAAAACATTTTTCATTGAGCTACACACTGCGACATTACCAGTTAGAACATGGCCAGAGAAAAAGCTATTTTCCTGTCTACGGTGAACTGTTGCCTTTGTGCTGCTCCTGAAACGATTGAGCATTGTTTCCATCCATTGTAAAGATTCAATACTCTTCTGGGACATCATGCAACGGACATTGAAAAAAAAAAGACTTAATTTGACGCCTCATTCTGTACGATTTCTCACTGCACTACCATTTGGTGATGAGCCCTTAGATATGTTATTTTTAATTTTATTACTACACAGCCTGTGGAAAACACACATGATGGACCGACATTGTGAAACTGTTTTTGTCTGCCAAAGGCCATGTCTCTAGAATGATTGTACACCTAAAATAATTGTATGCCCAGGCCGAGTATGAAAAGGAGTGGTACTGAAATTTAGTACTGTATTGTTTATTGCCTTTTTTCTTGTTCTTTTTTGCCTAGATGTGTCGTGTTATCATGTATTCGCGATATGCTACGAACTGACTATTTTGTCGTGCTTGTCTGTTGTGTGTTAATGTGCCACTCTGTAGAAAGCTCATGTACACGAAACATCGCGTCATTGTAATAAATGGCATGCTGAATAAAAACAAAGCGGCGATAGCCTACAGCAACACTTGGGTAAACATTTGGCTAAACATTTGGTAACGTACATTTACAAAGAACTGGACTTTTTACCGGATTGGTTTCCTCTCCTCATTCGCTGCATATCCTTTCCGGCGATTTAATTATATGTTTACTATTATGTTCGTGCCTTGTAGCGCCTACCTAGGGGCTCTGTAAATAGTTGTTTTTGTGTGTGTGCATACACACACACTTATGTATATATATCCTTTCTGCACAAAACCATATAAATAAATGCCATGAAAGGAAAAAAGAAAAAGCGGCGTTAGCCTAGTGGTTTCGCTGAGCGGCCCTTAAGGGAGGTCTGTTAGCGCAGCCGCGGGTTCGACTCCCAGTGATGGACATCGATTCAATTTCTTTTTCTATTTTTCATGGTTTGACCTCTAACTCAGCTGAAGGTCAAAACCAGGCACCCGGCGACCGAATCACGAGGTCCCGTAGTGAAGCTTTTGCTTCAAAATGCAATTGAAAGATACGCCTTACATCCGCGCGAAATACGGACGCAGGCATGAACTCTTTCTTAAGGTAAGTGCGGCGTATTTTTATTGATACATAAAAAAGAAACGCTGAGCGGATTCGTTCAACGTATCCTGGGGTGGTATTCTCCCGGTGTCGCCTTCGCTCTTCGCTGATTGGCTCGAGCCGCGGTGACGGCGGCGTGACGACACGGATCCGCCTTCCTGCTACGTCATCGTGACGTCGCCCCAATTTACTACGCTTAGTCGAACAACGGAATGCGCTGAAGCGATTCGTGCGGGCGAAGGACTAGGAAATTGATACTAGACGCCATGGATCCCACTCTCCTTGCCTGGTTTTTGAGCCGCGAAGAAGATTGCCGTGTCCGCGGACACCGCGACCCGTTTGCTTTGACCGACGAAGCTTTTCGATGTCGCCACAGCTATCGTGCGAGTCGGCACACAACAACAGTGGGTCTCCGTTCCTCGCACTCCATCGGAGCGAGCAGCAGTGAAGCAGGGATTCTTGCGGCGCGGACCGACGAAGCAGACGTTGCCCGCAGCGACGAGATGGCATTGTAAGTACTCATTGACTGTAGTATGTACATTATGAAATAAAAATAATCATCTCTGCTATAATTAACAACTACTAATCAAAGATACGAAACTACTGCTGCTAGTGAATCAGCAGTGGTAAATTGTTGCTTCCCGGAGTGAATGAAAGCACCGCAGACGAAAGTGCCAGGGGCGTTGTCCGTTTCTTCGAGCAACTGTACGCACTTTTTTAGGCCCCGCCCTAATGCGACATGTCCGAAAACGCGACACCGGGAGAATCCTACCCCTGGTAAAAAAATATCTACTGCGGCTCTGTGCAACGTACCTAAGCCGCTACAGTGCGAAAGAAAAATTGCATGGCTTAAGGAATGATTTGTTGGTTTATGGGGTTTAACGTCCCAAAGCGACTAAGGCTTTGAGACACGCCGTAGTGGAGGGCTCCGGAAATTTCGACCACCTGGGGTTCTCTAACGTGCACTGACACCGCACAGTAAACGGGCCTCTAGAATTTTTCCTCCAAAGAAATTCAACTGCCGCGGCTAGGATCGAACCCGCGTCTTTAGGGCCACCAGCCGAGCGCCATAACCACTGAGCCACCGCGGCGGCTAAGGAATGATTTGTAGCAACTGAAATAAAATTAGTCACATTGTGTTTCGGCCCCTTGCAGTAATTTTTTGTTTTTAACTTGGTTCCATATACAGGGAACCCGTCGTTCAGTTCTTGATGCAACATTTAAAATGACTGGAAAATGTTCGATGTATGAATGATGGTCATATCGTTCATCGAAATGAAGAGCCTGCCAGGAACTAACATTATAAGTTGTCTTTGCCGACGATTATAGCACATGAAAAAAATAAACGTGACCCGTACGTGATTCGAACACGCAACCTTCTGATCTGGAGTCAGACGCGCTACCGTTGCGCCAACGAGTCAGGCATGCGCTTTTTTATTTTTTCAACATGGTATTTATTACAGTGATGTAATGTTCTATGTACATGAACTATATACAGGCCATTATGAAAACAGTGGTAAACAATACATATTGAAAAGACCATGCACTAGAAAAGGGGCAATGCAGAGCAAATCACTAATAGTGAGTGCCACTCCGGTTCGTACTCAGTCTGGGCATACACGTCTCTTAAATGAACAACCATTCGACTGAAGTGATCCTTTGTAGACACAACAGGTTCACAGTGTCTGTCCATCATGCGGGTTTTCCAGAGGCTGTGCAGTCCAATCAGAAAGAACATGTCCAGGGGTTCATCAACAAATGGCAGCGCAGTGAGATAGCGAACAGAATGTGGAGTCAGATGAATTCTTTTTTTAAATGTGCGTTGCAGGATATCCGAAAAGAGTACTGCATCTTTGCAACTGATGAAACAATACTCAATTGTTTCTGGTTCGGCAGCAAGCGCAGTTGTCGGGAATGCACTTATCAGAGCTTGTGTGCGGCTTTGTATGGTCAGATTTCTCCTGTTACCTTTTGCCTTGATAAGGGCCAGTCTTCCCAAAGAACAGATACTTTCAGCTATTGAGCTCACAGAACCCCAAATCTTTTTCTTCCCTTTTGGCCAAAGCCACCTTCGTATATTTGCGTGAAAAACTGACAGATTGCAGTGTACTCTCGCAGTGGTGCATCAGAAATTCTTGAACGCGCATTCCACAAAACGCACTACAGACCACGCAGGGGAAACTATGAAAGCACTCCGATGCACCTGAATACGTATTTATTTATTGACTGATTGATTAGAAACATCTTTATGTGTTCGGTATTCTCAGAACATGTGGGTGGGCCGCCTAGAAGCGCTCTTGCCGGAAACGTACGCTGTCAAGAGATTCGCCCGAGTGTTTGGCGTATTTGAACAATTGAAGCACGCCCTTTTTATGTGGAAATAAATTTTTTTTCTTTCAACTGGAAGCAAGGAAATTGGGTTTAACCTAGTTTAAACAAAATTTCCTGATAACTCCTTTATTTTCATTGAAACATTTCTTTTTTAAAAGCGAGGGCCTAACTTTTATTGAAAATTTTGTTGACGAACATAGGCAGGCAAAAAATATTTTTTGCACCTGTCTCCTTTTTCAACAACCATTACAAGTGAATTCTGCTGCTGTCGCTTTGACGACACAAAGATAACGTTAGGCATGCAGCTTATACTCAGCCTTGGCTAGAGCCTGTAGCAGCTTCTCTAACGGCGGTCTTCTGAGCCTGAAGAATGAAAGACAGCAGGAATAAACGGAGAGGCTTTTGCTCCCAGATATTTCACGCACCCGATACCGAGAACATCGCCGCCACCCCCTTTCCACACCAGCCTGCTTTTTGCAGAACACGCGCAGTAATCCGATGGAAATCAAGAACGATGCGGCCGATGCCCCTCACAGGAGGCCCCCTAAGCAATGGCGTCAACCAATCGCCATGACGTCATTGGCTAGAAGGCGTCAATTGAGGGTCACGTGCCGCTTCATTCTACGAGTGCATTTGACTAGAGTAAATATTTTTCATATATCTTCGAGGTCATTAAGCAAACCATTTGAACAACTTGTAGCATTTTAAAACCTTTTGTTTATTTACCAGTAAAAATAGACACGCTAAACGTTTTGTTTTTCGCGCTGTCTCAGAGGCTTATGCCATATAACGAGCTACTACGCTCAAGTCCATCGCTCCCCGTTAGCACGCGCTGTGCCGCACTGCCGGAGTCTTCGGTCTACACATGACCTCACGGCGAAGAGTCGAGGCGGTGGGGGAGGAGGGCAAGAGGCAACGCCTCGCTATCCCGTCCTATGAAGTTACCCATGTGAATACCACGTTAGTCTCATCTTATTATTATTTCTTTTTTCAACGAAGAGAATGCAAGAAATGTACCACGTAAATGGGACAGCCCCCCAAAAACGTTGCCCATAAATCTGCTCTATGATAGCTGAATCTAATCATTAGAAACAATTGAAGTTCTATTTCCACTCTATTTCAGTGGTATTTGTGTTCTATTCAATTCTATTGCGGTTATATTCCAGTTCTGTTCAAATTGTCTTCTGTTCCTTTGTAGTCTGGGCAGTTGTAAGTACTAGTACTGACAATCACTAGCTCATTAACATTTCGTATTTTCCAGCCTTTGGCGAAGTGATACCGTTGCGGCCAATCGCGAGTTTCGTAACGCCTCCTCTTCTTGAGCGTCATCGGCTTTTCGTGTCGTAGAGGCGATCTAATGCTTTGGCGAACTAAGAAGTGCCTCGGTTTTAGTGATGTGGTTGAAAAAACTGAGGCAATCTGCATTTGTTGCGCTGATGCTATCTCGAATGGGGGCTCAGGCTTACGTTTTGTAAACGCTTTTTCTGTTGGGAAGGGGCACTTTCTGGTGAACATATTTCGCCATTACGGCTCAAGTTGCCTTCATTGCGGTGAAGCAAACTAGGTTCGATGACAGACAGGTCTTATCAGCGACGCACAAAGGGGCATTCAAACCGAGCAAGTATAGAGCAGCAATTCTTTTTGCCGTCTTTTTGGCCAGTTAGTAGAGACATGGGTCACGATAATTAAGCACGCAAATGAAGCCACACGCTGCCAAATTTAAAGATCGAGCTCCATGTGCGCGAAAAAGAGAGCGAATTAACATGTAGAAAACCAAAGTAATATTCAACAGTCTAGGATGAGAACGGCAGTTCGCAATTGGTGGCGCGGTGCTGGAAGTAGTAAGAGAATACGTATACTTAGGGCAGGAAGTGACAGCTGATCCGAACCGTGAGAGGAAAATAACTAGAAGAATAAGAATGGGGTGGAGCGCGTATGGCAGTTTCTCTCAGATCATGAATGGCAGTTTACCAATGACCCTCAAGAGAAAAGTCCACAATAGCTGTATGTGACCGGTACTCACCTATGGGGCAGAAACGTGGAGGCTAACAAAAAGGGTTGAGCTTAAGTTGAGGACAACGCATCGAGCTATGGAACGAAAAATGATAGGTGTAACGTTAAGAGATCGGAAGCGGGTGGAGTGGGTGAGGGAACAAACGCGGGTTAATGACATCCTAGTCGATATCAAGAGGAAGATATGGGCTTTGGCAGGGCATGTACTGCGAATGCAAGATCACCGCTGGTCCTTAAGGGTAACGGAGTGAATTCCAAGAAAAGGCAAGCGTAGCAGGGGGCGGCAGAAATTTAGGTGGGCGGGTGAGATTAAGAAGTCTGCGGGGATACGGGGGCCGCAACTGGCGCACGACAGGGTTAATTGGAGAGACATGGGAGAGGCCTTTGCCCTGCAATGGGCGTAGTCAGGCTGATGATGATGACGATATTTTTAGGGTGTCGAGGAAACGGTTGTACAAGGACTTAATCTGTATGATATTTCTTCCGCCACTGTATCGCTGTGCGTATTTATGGTTTACCGGAACATGACCTATTCAATAGAGTACGTAAAATGCCCCTCTCGCCATGTATGCAAGCTACGCACTGAGACATTACCAGTTAAAACATGGCCAGAGAAAAAGGCTACTTTCGTGTCTACGGTGACCTGTCGCCTTTGTGATGCTCCTGAAACGATTGAGCATAGTTTCATTCATTGTAAAGATGCAATACTCTTCTGGGACATCATGCAACGGACAATGAAAAAAAAAAGGCTTAATTTGACGCCGCATTCTTTACGATTTCTCACTGCACTACCATTTGGTGATGAGCCCTTAGATATGTTATTTTTAATTCGATTACACAGTCTGCAGAAAACACGCATGATGGACCGACATTGTGAAACTGTTATTTCCGCCAAAGACCATGTCTCTAGAATGACTGCACACCTAATAGAATTGTATGCCCAGACCGAGTATGGACCGGACTGGTACTGACTCTTAGTCCAGTGCTGTTCATTGCCTTTTTTCTAGTTCTTTGTTGCTTAGATGTGGCGTGTTATGATGTATTCGCTATATGCTGCGAACTGACTCTTTTCCGGTTCTTGTGTGTCGATGTGCCACTCTTTGTAGAAAGCTCATGCACATAAAACATGGCATCATTGCCATAAATACACTGCTGAAGAAAAAAAAAAAAGCGGCGATAGCCCAGTGGTCTCGCTGATCGGCACTTAAATGAGACCTGTTCGCGCACCCGCTGGTTCGACTGCCCGTCTTGGACATCGATTCAATTTCTTTTTCTATTTTTCATGGTTTGACCTCTTAATTCAGCTGAAGGTCAAAACTAGGCACCCGGCGATCGAATCACGAGGTCCCGTAGTGAAGCTTTGGCTTCAAAATGCAATAGAAAGGCACGCCTTACATCCGCGCGAAATACGGACGCAGGAATGAAATGTTTCTTAAGGTAAGTCATCATCATCACCATCATTTATTTACCTTTAAGGGCCCTTGGCTTAGCGCATTACATAAGGGTCGGGGGGGGGGGAGCAGTCGTTTCATAATACAGTGGTCTGTAACATCAACAAGAAATACAAAGTACCGGGTTCATGATCAACACTAACATTATGAACATTATCAAAAGTATTAGCATAACAAAGGCACAGCACTCAAGAAAAACTTGGAGGGAGAAAATAAAAAAAAACACTCATGCGCACACTCAAAAACACGACAAAATAACTCAGCCCTTGAAATGTGCAGATAATAACTGCCTGAATTTATTGGCTTCTATTTCAATAACTATAAAATCGCGTAGGTCATTCCACAGTGTAATGGAGCTAGGTAAAAAAGATTTATTATTTAGTTTGTGGAGCCGTGTATGCGCTGCAAACTCAAAGAGTTAAAAACTCGACGATAGATGCGGAGCGGCGGGCGCAATGCAGAGTTTCTTAGCTGTGGGAGGGTGTAGTACAATGTGTGAAATAAACAAAGGTGTGAAATTTTACGCCGAATTGCCAGAGGTTTGAGATCAAGGGATGCCTTGATAAGAGTTACACTGTGTTGTCTGCCGTAATGCGATGTGATAAAACGGGTCGCGCTATTTTGGATGGCTTCAAGGTGATCGATTAGGTATTTTTATGGGGATTCCAGATCGCCGAGGCATATTCGAGTTCGGAACGGATGAATGTTACGTAGGCGAGTTGTCGGACAGAATGGAGTGAAAAAGCAACGGATCGTCTGATAAACCCAAGCATCTTCGAAGCATCTGTACAAAGTGTTGCAATGAGCAATGTGACTAGGTTAGTTTGTTGTTTATGATGATTCCAAGATACCTGTATGATTTTTTTTCGGAGAGTGGTGTGGAACTTAATGGATACGGATAGCTGAGGTTATTTCGCTTTCTCGATACATGCATGAACTTACATTTGGAAATGTTCAGTTGCATAAGCTATGATGTACACCAGGTTTCTGTGAGGTTTAAGTGGCGTTGAAGCAGAGTCTGATCATCGGGAGTGTATATGACGGATACAGAGACGGATACAAGATGATATTGCATTAGGAAGATAGTTTATAAATATCAGAAAACGGAGTGGTCCTAGCAGCGTTCAATGAGGGACTCCAGAGATGACTGCAGTGTTTGATGATCTATGGTTGCCTATTACGGTATAGTGTGAGCGGTCGCGGAGAAAGCAGTCAATCCATGACGAGATTAAAGGGTTGATGTGGAGGCAGGAGAGCTTTGCCAAGTGTGGCGTATTTTTATTGATACATAAAAAAGAAGCACTGAACGGATCAGTTCAACACATCCTGGAAAACAAACATGTACTGTGGCTCCGTCCAACGTACCTAAGCCGCTATGGTCGGAAACAAAAAAATTCAAGGGGCACTTTGGCTCTCTAAAGTGCTGCAAGGCGAAAGCCTTTCCTGGCGCACTGTTTGGCATTGACTGCGAGACTGTTTGTGCTGTGCTAGTGCTTTATTTGACTGCACACTTTGAGTACACATTGCAACTAGACACTTTGATTGCCGAGTTTGACTGCTTCCTTAGCACGATTCTCTCCCTGCATCGAGGAGTTCGGTTGGATCCATGGCTCTGTTCGCAGTAATGAGGTATGCAATGGGGTCGCACGCGGACGCCTTCCCTGTTGGAACGGACGACAACTATTTTTTATTAGTTGTCGTCTGCTCAAAAAGGGGGCGGCAGGCATCCGTGGGTGACCTCATTAATTTAAATCAGCGCACTCTGACGTCATAACCATTTCCACCAACCGAAAAGCGCGACACCTCTGCTGATAACCTTTTGTTGGCAACGATAAGGCATTAAAGGCTTTCACCTGAAAACTGCATGGCTTAATTAATGATTTGTACCAACTGAAGTAAATTTAGTCACATTCTGTATAGCCCGTTGAAATAATTTTAGCTTTTAACTTCGTTCGATATGCAGGGAGCCCCTCGTTCAGTTCTTGGTGGACCATTTGAAGTGATTGGAAAATTTTCGATGTATGAATGACCGTCATATAACCATTCATCAAAATCAAGAGCCTGACTGAGGAACTAACAAATTAGGTTCTCTGTGGCGACGATTATAACACGAAAAGAATAAATGTGACCCGTACGTGATTCGAACACGCAACCTTCTGATCTGGAGTCAGACGCGCTACCGTTGCGCCAACGAGTCAGGCATGCTTTCACGACCGCCAACACAGTTGTTGGGAATGCGCTTATCAGAGCTTGTGTGCGGCTTTGTACGGTAAGCTTTTTTCTGTTATCTTTTGCATTGATAAGGGCCACCCTTCCCAAAGAACAGATACTCTCAGCTATTGAGGTCAGAAAACCCCAAACCTTTTTTTTCTCTTTTGGCCGATGTCGCCTTCGTATATTTGTGTGAAAAACTGACTGATTACCGTGTACTCTTGCAGTGGTGAATCAGAAATTCTTGAAACGCGCATTCCACAAATCTCACTACACACCACGCAGTGGAATCTACGAAAGCACTGCGATGCACCTTAATAAGTATTTTTTGAAGCTCTTTTGCGTTAAACGTACGCTGTCGAAACATTCGTCCTGAGTGTTTTGCGTGGTTGGAACAATTGAAGCGCGCACCTTTTATGAGAAAACAAAACTTAGTTTTCCTGACTGGTTTGGTTTGGTTTATAGGGGTTTAACGTTCTAAAGAGACTGAGGCTATGAGGGATGCCGTAGTGAGGAGGCTAGGAAATTCATTAAAATTTGTTTCCTGAAAACTTTTAATTTTCTTTTAAACTTTTGTTTTCTTTGAAGCCGGCGTCTTACATTTATTGATAATTTCGTTGATGAACATTGCCACGGAAGAAATATATTTTTTTCCCCTGTCTCCTTTATCACAAACCAATATAACTGAATATCGGCCAATGTCGCTTTGACGACACAATGAAACCGTTAGGCATGCCGATTGCACTCAGCCTTGTCTAGAGCCTGTAGCAGCTTCTCCAACGGCGGCGTTCTGAATCCGAAACATGAAACACAGGTGGAATAAACAGAGACCCTTTTGCTCCCAGATATTTCACGGAGCCGAGACCGGGAACCACGCCGCCACCCCATTTCCACTCCGGCTTAGTAAAAACACTCCCGTAAACTGTCACCGCAATCTGCTTGCAAGTGAGCAAACTATAACATGCAGGTGATAATACGCACCGCGAGTGTTTCTGCACGCACAATTTTAGCGCAGCGGCACGGTGGATCGAGCGCTGGTACTCAGAGCTCGACACGCATGTCTCCCTGCAGTGCGCCCACTCGTACAGCGCGCTCCAAATGTTGTTAGACCTGCGTAAACGACAAGCAGGTTGTCCTAATTATTCAAATGTTGCTGGTCTGGCTCACAACTACAGGAAAGCAAATATTTTCACTACAGTAGCGATGACCAGAATGGCACGCTTGTTGAGACGAAGGCAGATCTCGGAGGAGAAGCTCTGACAAACTGGAAATGGCTAGTGGGGGCAGTGAATGGCTAATCGCGGGGGAATTCCGGGCGACGAGCGAAATTTTCAGTCGGGGCAGATCGAGTGACGAGGCAAGCGGTATGGGCAGAATGCTTCGTGCGAAAGCGCCGATCAACTCACGCGAACATGGAGCTCTGCATTAACTCGTGAGCTATCGGCAGTAAGATCGTCATGCGCCACAGCGTATACAGTCTTAGGACGTAAATTCTCCACTTCATAGCAGGTATCAGATAATTAGACGCATACAATTACGAAGAAAACATAACAGCATAGTGGGTGACCTTTAAAGCAAACTCATTATTTAACCTTTTCCTGGAATATGTTTTGGGCATAATTCTTGAGTTTTTTTCACTCGTCTCCTATTTCTCTTGAATTTCGGGCAAGGGTCTATTTTCCTTCTTTTTTTGATCTGTGTTTTCGGGCCGATGGTGTACGCTTGCTTTTTTTCACATTCTTGTTCGCTAACAGTAGAGAGGAATGATTTAGTGCCGCTGAGGAGGTCACTTGAGAGCGAAGCGGCTTGGCGACGCCTGTAGGTGGCCGAAGAAGAGGATTCCTCGGAGGGTAGTGAGACGGCGTTGTCCCTTCCACTTCGCTAGTTTACGCAGGTACGGCTGTCATAGTGACCAGCGTCACAGCTTTGGCCCAGATTCATCATGGTGTAGCGTGTGGAAGCTGGGGCCCCTTGTCGGGCGTCTCGGTCAGCGGGGAGGCTTGCAACCGAAGCGCGCTTCAGTCTTGAGCCGAAACGAGTGAGCGAGCCCCAATGGATCCGGAGTTGAGATGATTCAGTGAGGCCGACCGTGTCATCAGTCGAGACGAGTCACTCTAGATGAGGAGTAAGTCGAATTAAGTGAAAGAGCACAAAGGAGTCGAGAGTAGAAATGAGTGATCGAGTCCAGATGAGTCGTGAGTTAAGTGACCACGGAGGGTCATAAGTCTAAATCAGTTGTAAGTCATAAGGACTTGTCGACTCAGGATGAGGCGCGAGTCGGATGGAGTTGAAAGGAGTTGCGAGGAGGGTGTCGAACCGAAGCCGAACCTGATCACGAAACAGGAGCTGAAGTTGTATCTTCAGTGCGAACTGGGTTCGAACCGAACCCATTCATTTTAGTCCCCTGGAACCGAATCTGAATCGGTCTGAACTAGACCCTCTCCTCAGGCAATGCCTTTCGCAGCTGCTGCTTTAGATGGAGCGCGCTACATTCCTCCGCAGTGGCTATACTCTCTCCTCCTTCTCGGTAACAACCTACGGATAGGTCCAGCGGTAACCAGTCTACGGTTACACATTTACACACTCCGTCCACGATAACTAAACTGCTACAGTGGCCCTTCCCCACATTTAGCCGTTGTTTGTTTGTGTGTCCGGCTGAAGCCTGTTTTAAGGTGTGCTGCTCACCTGCCCACCATGTCAGGCGACCATTCATTAAATCGTGATAGGCTGCTAGAAAAGATGAACCTTGGACGCAACCCTTCCAAAGCAGCCGAAGTTCCATCGAAGGCAGCACCTCCCATAGAAAGGCGGTGGCGCATCACTTGACCGCTGCACCACTGCGATGTTGTGGTGGGAAGATTCCCAGGGAAGTATGCATGCAGAGAATGACCAATCTGGAATATATGGGCCTTAACCCATTATTGCTATCCGAACCACCGCCATCCATCAACAATGGACCTGAACATCGAAACCGAAGTGAAAATCGAAGTGCTAGCGCACCTAATTTGCATTTGGTCTGACTACGCTAACCGACCATCATTTTTTCCCGCCTGTGCACTTGAAAAGGGATATATGAGCTACACTGACGATCAAGAGGCTCAGAGTACAAAAATGTGTGCCCAATGTGATGTTTTCGCTCTTGTGTTAGGGTCGGAACGAGTTGAACACCTTTTAAATGACACCACTAGAATTGCAATCGAATCCGAGTTTGAAATCACGCTCGTCTTCCTCCTGTATGTTTTTACTGTGGCCGTGCCTAACACACATTCTTCTAATTATTTCAGGTGACCTAAAAATGAACCCATCTACCTTGTAAAAATATAATCACCTTGAAACCCCTGTACCTTCACCGCAGTGAGGACGAGTGACTCGAGGCGAGCGTTTAGTGCTGCGGTAGGCTGTGGGATCCGATCCATGCCGGTGGGACACGCGTTGACGCCGGTCGGGAGCATAGGGCTAATGGGACCCCGGTTGGTCGCAGCTGGCACCCGACGGCCGAAACTCGGCACACTGTTGGTCGGCAGTGGTTGGCTGGGGAGAGGAGAGAAGTGCGCGGAGGAGGTGGAACGCGGTCCTGCTTGTCTTTTTGTATTTTTATTTTATAGCGAAATCTACGTGAGGGATATCCTTCTGACACAAAGGCTTCGCTAGCAGCGCAATTGCGAACATGTGCAGCGTCTCTTAGAGTGGCCTATGATCGAGGTGGACAGGACTGCGGCCGTCCTCGAGAACGCGCTGCCACCTATGGGCATTTGGTCCAGATTGACGTGCGTGGCTGTTCTCTTTAATCGGCAGCGAGATAGCGGGTGCGGTGGAGTGCGATGGAGCACGAACTTGAATGCGAGGCTCCAAGGTTGTACAGAGAAGCAATCGCAACTGTAAAGTGTCACGTTCAAAGGTTCGATGCAGAACGCTTTCGAGCGGCCCGTGCACGATCCCGCAGCAATCGTGCTTTGCACTCTGAGCAGCCAACTAGACAGGGCTTGCTTGATGCACGTAGGCATGTGAGCGCTAAGCGCGTCTCTGAGCTCTACTGTGGGGCGCCCTGGCCACAAGTACGGATGAAATAGTAGCCGAGTTTTCAAAATACTACACCTCGTTTTTTTGCTGCCCCTTCAAGCACTGCTGACGATGTTCATTTAGCGCGCTGGTCGTCTATGGTTTCCTTGCTTTGCGAGGATGAGTGCGATATAATAAGTGGTCTTATAATCTTGGATGAATTGGAAGATGCAATTGAGCGATTTCCACTGTAGGGTTCGGCACGCCGCGGCCTCTTTTTTGCGTGTGTTACGAACATTCCACGAGAGGGCAGTGGCCTAGACTGCTCGTCCCGTTTTGTTTTCTTTTGTTTTGTTTTAGTGCGTGCCGTCTGAAGGGGAGGAGCAGTTCGAACGCCCAGGCTCATCGGTGGGTCTCCCCGTTCGTTCTTGCGTTTACCCTTGCCACTCCAGACGGCTGGGCTCTCTGCCGGCATCGACCTTGGGCCCCTGTCCCCCGGCTTCCCGGAATCCTTTCTGCCGTGGGGGAGAAGCCGCCGGCCATAAACAAGCGAGAGAGGTCTGGGTTTCGTCGCGTTACGCGACTTGCTGTGTACTAGGCCAGCAAGGTAAGGAACCGAAAGTACCTGTTATCCCCAGACGTTTAGCGTGCATCCGGTCCACTTGGTGGAGGATTGCGTAACCGCGTAAAAAGAATTTCGGAGTGAGGGAAAAAGACCCTGACATCACTTCTGAGCTTTCCTATTCGTAAAAACTGAGGTCAGGCGGGAAGCCGTAGCACAATTTGTTTTATGCGTATAGAAAGGGGCGTGGGTGGATCGGTGAACTCGTGAAGAGACCCGCGCCCGAGAGCTTTTGTCTCTAGCTACTCCTAGCTGTAAGGCGCTCGGTCGGGCCGAGCGCGGAGGTAGCGGCCGTTGAGAGCTGGTGCAAGGCGCGCCAGTTCGACTGTTGGGACGTGGGGTTCGTCGCCTCAGTGCAGGCGGTCGGCTAGGCCGGCCGCGGATAGTTTGGCCGTACTGAATCTTGTACCCATCTGTAAATAGCCTCTATACAAGTTCGTCGTTTCTTCCTGAATCGCTTCGCCTGGAAGTCACTGCATTGAGAAGCCCTTCGAGCGGTGCATCCAATTGCTTCAAACCACCGGACCAACACCACCGGCACAATTTTACTGGCGCAGTCGACAGGATTGGTGCCCTGCAGCGGCCCCCAGGAGAGGACGAAGTTCGGTATTCAAGGCGAGAATCCAAGTGGACGACAGGCTAAGGGTACGAAGGTGCGAGGAGCATCGGGCGTGAAACGCCGAAGACAAGGCATTCAACGGACACAGAGTGGTATCCCTGAGCAACGGCGGCAGTTGGGAGATTGAAGCGGACACGACCTTCAGCGGACGCCAAGTGGCATCCCCGAGTAGCGGCAGCAGCCAGCGGCTTCGGTCGGCACCTGTTTGTTTAGAGGTCGACGCCATTCTTGCGTGAAAAGAGGACACTGCGAGCAGCTCCGAGTGAGTTCCCTGGTTCCTTTGTTTTCTTGACTGTCACTGTCTGACTACGGCGCGCGTAGTTACTGATAACCCGATTTGGGCATCTTAACCCCGACAAGGCATCCGCAAGGAACAGCGATGGTGACAGTGGTGACAGTGGGGATGGTGGTGACAAGGGCAGCAATGAGGCGTCAAGGTCACGGCGAAGCCAAAATATTGATAAAGAGCTGAAATTCTACAAAAATAAGATAAAAGCCCTAGAGCTTGAGATGCAAATCATTCGTGCTCGAAGCCAGAATGCTGCGCCTTCCGAAGACGAGCGGTTGAGACAGTACGCTAAGCTAGTCGCCGGCGCGTTCCCTAACTTGCCTGCAGACCGTGAAGTACCCGTCTGGTTTGAGCCAGTAGAATTCTCGATCAGGGCTTACAACGTTCCGAAGGAACACTGGGCGCAGCTTGTGTTCCCAGTTCTGGCCGAACGGGTGACCTACTTATCGACTCGTTTCACCGTAGAACAACACAGGGACTACGATAAGTTGAAGACGGTGGTCCTAGACGAGTTAAAACTTTCAGCCGCAGAGTACCAAAGGCGGTTTTCAGGGGCCACCAAGCGGCGCGAAGAAACTTGGAAGGGTTTTGTCACACGTGTCCAGAGTTGCTTAAATTTTTGTTTAAAGTCTCGAGGCGTGTCGACTTTTGACGGACTTCTGAAGCGACTGGTCGCCGACCAGCTCAAAGAGGGGCTACCAGAAGAAGCACGGAAATATGTCAAGCTGCGCGAGGGTGAGAAATGGCTGAACGCGGATGAGATATCCGGGTTGCTACAGACGTACGAGGAAGCCGCCGGGAAGGGAAGCGCACAGAGGAAAGCCGACAGCTTTCAGGGTTTTGACAACCGGCCAAAACCGAGGACGGAATCCCCACCTGCGCAGAAGCCTGGGGCAGAACGGGGAGACGTAAGGGATGCAGTCAGGCCAGGAGGAGACATGAGAAAGGCAAAGCGTTCGGGTGGCTGTTTCCGATGCGGAAGCTGGAGGCACTTTGTTGCGAACTGCCCATTTGATCGTGAGAACCCAGCTGACAAACGAGAGCGTCCGCCGCGCGAGGATAGGTTAACGGCACGCGTGTCCACCCATGCCTCGGAAACCACGCGTCCAACTCTCAGGGACGTTAAAATCAGCTGTCGGGAAGCAGTTATTAACGCCATTGTGGACACCGGCGCAGATATCACCGTAGTGCGCGAAAGTCTTGTACCTGAGGAGTTTGTATCCCCACATGGGACAATGGATCTCGTGTCCGCTTTCGGAGAAAAGGTAGAGGCGAAACTGGAAGTTGTTCCGTTGATGTTGTATCGCGGTGCTTCCTTAATTGAAAATGTGGACGATGCAACACCGGTGACGTGTGCGCTCACCTACAAGCTCACGCACGCCGACTGTATAATCTTCGCAGACGCATGGGAACGGCTGCACAGCTCGCGCAAAACGGACAGCGAGGGTCTCGCGCAGGCTGTCTGGAGTCTGTCGCCGCCAGGTGAAGACAGACTGGATGAATCAGGGCCGGACGCAGGCGCCGAGCCAGTCTTGGCGTTCGAATGCGAAACCCTACCCCAGCGGATGGATGACAGTAATGAGCTAGAGAGAACTCGGAGCTGATCATCCCCTTCAGATAGAGATGCCAGTAAGGCGCAGAGCAATGCTGCAGATGAGCCGGCTGATCGCGACGGCATGAATCCGGTTGAAATTGAGAGAGCGCGAGTGGAATGGCGCGTCCCGTCAAGTACTTCAGAGATTGTTGACGCAGAGTTGCCGGATGTTGCTGAGTCGGTCGTTCAGGTTGAAAGAGAACAGCAATCCCGACCTGCGTGCACTAAGATGAGCCCTGAGAGCGTGCCGGGTGACATGCAAGATGACGTCGAAAGTGGCCAGGCAGCCGACGCGCGTGAGGGTGTGGAGGACATTTGTGCTGAACCGCATGAGCATGAGGACGCAGGTGACTGGACAGGCGCCGGTGTCCCGTGGGAACACTTGTTGCCCACCAACGTGGAAACAGTGCAACAGGTGTGTTGCAGCGATGACATGGTTCAAACAGCGAACTCAGTAACAGCGGTGGCGCACGAGGAACACGTGTCGCAGCTGCTGAGAGCTGATTCTGAGACAGCTAATGCAGGTACAGACAATATTGCAGCAGAGCGATTTCCAGATGAAGGGAAGTGGAGTAGTGGTGACAGGGAATGCGTCAGTCACAGTAATCAGAACAAAGGAACACCGGCACACTTTAAGCTGAGAATGCCATGCGTGAGAGGGCCCTCAGCGCACAAAAGTGCGTCTAGAGTGACAACCTGCGGCCTGAGTACGCTGACATCCGGTGTCACAACTCAGGCAAAAGAAGCGCTGCGAAAGGGGAATATCGTATTAGCGCGCACTACCTGTACCCCACCCCAGCGATGTTCGGTCGTAGACGGCAAGTGAGGGTGTTCGACCCGGGAGGGCACCGCTGAAATCGTCGGCCTGTTGGCCGGGGCCACTCCACCCTTAACTGCTTGACCTTGCTGTGATCGGGAGCCGTGCACTAGATATGCAACACAGCTAGCCTTGGTAGCGTGTCTAGAGATTGAAACAAAAGGCTCGAGTAAAGCCCGGATGCAGTAGGCGGGAATTGGAGATCCAGAGCTGAAAGGACTCGGTATGAAGAGACTATCGGCATGACCGAATATTCTTTGTGCGGGAGTTATGCCGATTTCGCTATGTGTGCGTCAGTGATTGTAGACAAATCGGTATTAACTGCTCGGTACTTGCTTCGTTTGCCTGTTACGGAATGTTTGAGTGCCCTGAAGAAAGCTCTACGCGAGGCGGTTTCACTGACCATTCTGGACCGGCGAAAGCCGTATCTGCTTTTTACAGACGCGTTGGCAGTAGCAGCCGGCACCTGCTTAGCGCAGCTTTCTGACCACAGCACTGAGGCGCCGATAGCCTTCGCCAGCCACACCGTCGCAAATGCGGGGGGCTGCAACCAGAAGGGAGGCATTCGGTTTAATCTGGGCATTAAAAAAGTTTGAGACGTGGGTGTTCGCTGCCACCGTGACTGTAATCACTGACCACAATCCGCTCTCATTTGTAACAAGCAGCGTGCCCCAAAGTGCAAAGCTTACGCACTGGGCTCTGGAGCTCCAACGCTACAATGTTACCATTTAGCATCGCAGAGGAGTCGACTACGGTAACGTTGATGCCTTGTCTGGGATCTCCAACGGTTGTTGGATAGTACACTGGCTGACGTCCCGCAGTGACCGCTGGGAAACTGGGCCAGGGAACGGTGCACATTGACTTGGTGGACTTAAGAAAGACACACCCTGATCCAACCCAGTGAAAGTGGGGGTTTTCTGTGCGTGTTTGTTTAGTGGACGCTGTAGCATGTATCTGTGAAGTGTCTGACGAAACGTCGCGGCATGCTGGTTCATAGGCTTCTGTGGCTTGCTCGTGCCGATGTACTGAACTACTACTTGCCGAACCCTTTTTGTTATTTGTTGCCTCGGCTTATCTCTCAATAGATTAGCCGAGTATTGGGGGGAAGGTGTAGGGTTCGGCACGCTGCCGCCTCTTTTTGTACATGTGTTACGAACATTCCAAGAGAGAGCAGTGGCCTAGGCTGCGCGTCCCATTTTGTTTTGTTTCGTTTTGTTTTAGTGCGTGCCGTTTGAAGGGGAGGAGCAGTTCGAACGCCCATGCTCTTCGGTGGGTCTCCCCGTTCGTTCTTGCGTTTACCCTTGCCACTCCAGACGGCTGGGCTCTCTGCCGGCATCGACCTTGGGCCCCTGTCGCCCGGCTTCCCGGAATCCTTTCTCCCGTGGGGAGAAGCCGCCGGCCATAAACAAGCGAGAGAGGTCCGGGTTTCGTCGCGTTACGCGACTTGCTGTGTACTAGGCCAGCACGGTAAAGAACCGAAAGTGTCTGTTAGCCCCAGACGTCTAGCGTGCATCCGGTCCACTTGGTGGAGTATTGGGCAACCGTGTAGGAGGAATTTCGGAGTGAGGGAAAAAGACCCTGACATGAGTTCTGAGCTTTCCTATTCGTTAAAACTGATGTCAGGCGGGAAGCAGTAGCACAGTTCGTTTTTTTGCGTATAGAAAGGGGCGTGGGTGGATCGGTGAACTCGTGAAGAGACCCGCGCCCGAGAGCTTTTGTCTCTAGCTACTCCTAGCTGTCAGGCAGGTGGCCGGGCCGAGCGCGGAGGTAGCGGCCGTTGAGAGCTGGTGCAAGGCGCACCAGTTCGACTGTTGGGACGTAGGGTCCCTCGCCTCTGTGCAGGCGGTCGGCTAGGCCGGCCGCGGATAGTTTGGCCGGACTGAATCTTGTACCCATGTGTAAATTGCCTCTATACAAGTTCTTCGTTTCTCCCTTAAAGGGAAGCTGAAGAGATTTTCGAATTCATTAAGATGCTCACGTATGGATGTGGGAACCTTAAAAATCATGCGGGTGAAATTTTTTTGCAGATTAATCACTTAGGAGCGACGTAATCGCCGTTTAAAATTGCGCGGTAGCTCCGCCCCCCGCTGTCCGCCGAGCGCTGCTGATGACACTGACGATGCGAGCCGAAACCGGAAACCGTGGGGTGGTGACGTAAACGTTGGTGTTCCGTCGCCTCGCACACTCCGCGACCGCGCTTGTTTCTGCGTGCGTGCCATCGTAAGCTGCTTCGTCCTGCCGTGTATTCCTGTATTTGTGCATTTTTATGTTTGTGGTGACGTACAGAAACGTGTGCAGCATCGAGTGAAGCGGTGGATCATCATGCTGGCGTTTGCGCAGCCTTCGGCTGCACTAACACCAGCGGCCGCGACGATGTGGTCTTTCATTATTTCCAGCAAAATAAGAAGGTTTCAGCGAGGTGGGTCGCTGCTGTGAAGCGAAGGGATTTCAAGCCCTCAAAGACTACAGTGCTATGCTCTGACCACATTCGTGATGAAGACTATAACCACAGCCTGTCGATAATGCGTTCATTGGGCCTGTCAACAAAGTGAGCTCGACTGAAACCCGGCGCAATACAGTCTGTCGTCGCGCACAGGAGCTCGTCACCGCCACCGAGGCCAGCTTTCGCGAAAAGGCGGAAGCTCGAGGTAAGAATTTGTGTATTAACTCTATGAGAATTGACTGCGCGAATCGGTGTTCTGTGTAGTGTATGGCGCGTAATTTCGTGGATGCAAGACTTTCGGAAGTAGCGAGATGAACGGCGCTGGAATGAGAACGTCAGGACGGCAGCGAACTGCAGCTTAAAAAATAAGTGCTTAGCTTTTATGCTTGCAGGATTGCGTCATGCATCTCGTACAGGATTACTCATATCAGAGCTCGGCCTTAAATTTTTTGGCTGAATAAAAATCGTTAAACTGCTACTAATACTGCAAGAGCTGGAGCGACGCGAAGTGCGCCTCACAACCGGAGACTGCGCACCGCGCGTGAGCAGAGAACTTCGTTCGGTAAGCGAGCACGTGAAAAGACGTTATATGCAGACTCTTTACTCAATTATGTTGGAGCTCACATATTCTAGGATTCATGCGTAGCCCTCAGTGGCGAGAACAGAGGGAGTAGTACGCGGAACATTTTTCTGCGTGCTCGGAGCGCCGAGAAAACTCTTTGCATATATCTTTCTGGTATACGGGCGCGCGTTGTTTCGTTTCCAATTTGGATTCGCCTGGGGCCTGGCTGATAGCCGCCTCATCAGCGCCCAATGTGCGCAGTCCGGCCCCAAAGCCTACTTTTTTTTTTTGAGCAATCTACGTCGGACGCGCCCGCTGGCGCTGTGTTAGCGCGTGAAGTTGCCTGTCAGCGCGTAAGTTTTTAAACAGATCTTTTTTGCTTGGCTATAGTATTTGCAGGAGGTGCTCCAAATCTGCAAATACAACATAATATGAAAATAAAAATTTGATTAAGATATGCAGTTTAGTGAGCTAATGTAAGCCTTCTGCCTATTGCTGGTGTCTGCCATCTCCCCCAGTATAGCCTCGGGGATAAAATTAATTCTATGTTAGGTATCCATTTTTTAAAATAAATGTTGGACCTTGTAAAGAAACACCTGGTATATAAGAAATGATCCCACTTTGCACGGAGCTCGCCAATCAACAAAATGGTTTATGAAATAAACAAGAAGATTTTACTCATACTGAAGCACACTTTTGTTCTGTTTGCAACAATAGCATCATATGGCTTATGCCTTTCAGGTTATTGCCGAACTGCTGCAAGATCAAGACTGCACACCAGACGATAGTGCAAGTCAAGAGGGCATGGAAAATGACATCACACCTGGAGGCTGCACACCAGACAGTCAAAAATGCACACCAAACAGCAATACAAATCAGGACTGTGAAACAAGTCGAATGCCACTGGCAGATGCTGCTGAGGACCCTGCATCGAACTTTTCTAAAAGTGATGACAAGGCTGACAAGTCTGTTCAAGTTCTAATCCAGCCAATACCAGTAAAGTGTTCTGCCAGGAATACATTTATAATTACACATGTAGTCGTAAAAAATTGCCGAGTGCAGCATGGCTTCATACATTAATAATAATATTATATAATTGTGCCCCACGTGTGCTACAGCCAGCCTTGCGATTCGGCCTGCTCGGTTGCAGCACGAGGCCATCGAGTTAATGAAAAAAAATCACTTGTCGCTTGATCTGAGAACAGCACGATAAAGGCGGCCGCAAACGGATGGAGATATTCCTACAAGGGCTTGCAGTATGAAGCAACTCGCCTAAACAAGGATTTCAATTTATTGCCAGATCCCAACTTGGCACGCAGAACGGAAGGCGCACGTTTGTCACCTCGACGAGTTCTTCCGCAAAGAGCCGCGAACTTTTGTTTTACGCGTGTGTTATGAACCGAGCCAGCACGCAGCGACCATGAAGCGATGCCAGCATAAAATTTGCGTGCAAAAAGAGCCTGATAACTTCTTGCGCATGTCAGTGGTCTGTGTGCATTACAAGCAGATTTGCAGCAGCACCGACAAGCGGCAAGACAACAATGCCGACGATCGCATCCCGCTTACATTGCATTAGGAAACTTTCGTGGAGCAGTGCTGTACTACATTTGCTCGTTTCAAAATTAATTTATTGTATCTCTGAATGAAGTTTGGCTAGAAAAGTATGTTTACCAAATGACATCTCCAACACGTGGAGATGCTGACACTTCGCTTTCGTTCAAGCCAAAAGCACCGCTTGCGCCAGCATCGTTGCTGCCTTGGAGCGGTTTGCTCTTTGCGATTGGTTCGTACATGTAGAGGATGACGCCAAGATCCTCCTGGTAATCTTCGATGTGTTGCATCGTGATATAAGCATCAAACCAAGAGCCCGAACCACCGCGCGCCGCGCTTCATGTACTACATCGGCGGCGACCGAGCCGGGCTCACCGAGCCAACGCCAGTGTTCACGTCACGAGGCGCCCAACCAATCACAGGCGGCAACGAGGCGCGCGAGCTGGCCCGAGGCTGCTGCTGCACTTTTCGCCCAAATAAAATAGGTTTCCGCTTTACTTTGCCTAATTTCGATGAGAAATTCGAATTCCGAGGGTGGAAAACTGTAAAGTGCATCTCTTCACTCAATTTTTTTGGGAAACCTTTCAGCATCCCTTTAATCGCTTCGCCTGGAAGTCACTTCATTGAGAAAACCTTCGAGCGGTGCATCCAATTGCTTCAAACCACCGGACCAACACCCCCGGCACAACTTTACTGCCACTATCGAAAACCCCAAGGCCTGACGGCTTCTCAGGGGAATTCTATAAGACGTTTAAATCTGTGTTATCCCCTGTTCTACTCCAAATTTTTAAGCACAGTATTGATGTTCGATTTTTGGGGCTGTCATTTACAGAAAGTGATATTGTCCTAATAACCGAAAACTGACGATAAGGAAAAACTACAATTTCTATAAGGTTACAAACCTATCACGTTTTCTAATGTTGATTACAAGATCTTCGCTAAAATCCTCTACAGCTTGCAGTGGCTACTTTGATTGGACCTCATCAAACATGGGGCTTGAGGGGTCGGTCCACACAATCTGATCTACATATAGCGGGCACAGGGTTGCAGTATTGCAGCGACGCCCATGAACAGTTAGCATTGCTGGAAATTGACCTGCCTAAGACGTTCGAACGGGTGTCGCATTCGTTTCTTTTTTCTCTTCTTAATCACGCCAGTCTTGTTTCAGTTCCTTCTACTGAGATACGGCTTTGTTACAAAAAAACTATTCAACGTGGTTGATTGTTAATGACCGTCTCTCATAACTAGTTCAAATTGAGTCCTCTGTGAAATAGGGCTGCCCGCTGTCTCCGCTTCTGTTCGCATTATGCTTGGAGCCATTTGTCTAAGTGTTATAAACAGTGCAGCTGTCCATGGTTTTCCCATTATGGGTCACGAACTGAAGGTGTTAGCCTATGCGAATGACCTCGCGCTTTTATGGGCTGATAAGCCAAGCATCGATGAGGTTATTTGTTTTACGGAAGACTTCGATTCACTGTCAGGAGCTCGAATTAATCGTTCTAAGAGTTGTGGTCTCGGTTTGGCATGTGGGAAACGACACCTGCCAAGTACGCTGGTGCACAGTGGACAAGTACGCCACCAAACTACATTGGCGTTCCTTTGAGTGCCTATAAGCACAGTTCACATTACTGGAAAGACCACGTGCCAACTCTTCAGCGCTATGCTGAGACTCTTGTGCCAGATGGTGTCTCGAATTTTGGCAGGGCGGCCGCGTGCAATCTGTTTCTCGCCTCTAAAATTTATTTGTACTGCAAATCATTCATTGCACAAGACTTCATATCCAACATTTCCGCAGAGTTTTTGCGACTTTTGTGTGGTGTTTGTCTTTTGAATCATTGAGGCCTGATAACCTTTTCCGGCCTCTAAGCGCTGGTGGCCTCGGTTTTGTCCACCTGCATGTTCGAGCGGTGGTTTCACGTTTCATGTTTTTTCCGGGACACTAGACACCCAATAATGCAGGCATTCCTGCAAGTAAATTTAGTTAATGCTTTACCGCGCATCATTATGTCTTCTAATGCTTGTGATCATCCGTGTTTGTGGGGATTCATGTACGAGGTGTATTTGTCTGTTCGTTTCCAACTTGTTCGTTTTTCCCCGAGTTACTACTTCCGGTGTCGAGGAAATGGTTGTACAAGGACTTAACCTGTATACTCTTTCGTCCGCCAACTATTGCTGTATGTATTTTGGTTTACCGGGACATGACCTATTGAGGAGAGTACGTAAAATGCCCCTCTCGCCATGTACAAAAACATTTCTCTTTGAGCTACACACCGAGACATTACTAGAAAAACATGGCTAGAGAAAAAGGCGGATCCTGATGAATCGCAAGGCCAGGCGTCCAGCGGCCCACCCACGCCCCCGTTTGGCCACTGTCCTCTTCCGGCCCCGCCAGAGGTCGTTCTCTCTCCGGGACGTCGTCAAGGAGGACTAGAGCGCCTTCCTGTACTCCCGGCCTGGCGTCTTGGAGGGAAGAGTCAAGCGCAGGCGCAACGTCATCGCCGCGGACATCTCCACCCCAGAGGCCAGGGCAGCCCTCCTGGGTCTCAGGTCCCTGCTGTCTACCCCGGTCCGGGCTTTCGAGGCCTCCCGCCCGGATGGCTTCATCAGGGCCGTCCACGGTGTCGACCCGGAGGTGCCTGATCAGGACATCGCCGACACCACTGAGTCCTCCATCAACATACTGGCCATCTGTCGCCGCGGCCGTGCCGTCACTATCCGCTTTGTGGCCAAGCCCCCGGACCACGTCCAGATTGCCGGGATCCTCTTCCGAGTCCGCCCCCACAAGGCCCGGCCCTTGCAGTGCACACACTGTGGGGGCTACAACCATGTGGCCGCCTCCTGCACGCGACCACAGCGCTGTACCTTCTGCGGGGGCCCCCACCACATCCGGGCGTGCAGAGCTAACACCCCCCGATGCATTCACTGTGGCGGTCGCCACAGTGCCGAGGACCCTTCCTGCCGCATTTGGAAGGAGCAAAGCAAGGTGGTAACCGCTCTGCGCAGGTACGCCGAGCCGGAGGCCCGCCGGGCAGCCAGAGCCCAGATCCGCCACCAGCAGCAGCCCCCCAGGGAACCATTACCTGGGTCCTCCAGGGTCGTCGGGGGGCTCGGCTATGCCAAGGTCCTGCAGTCCCGGAGTTCCGGGCCCTCCCGCCCCGCAGCCGAGGCGCCAGCCCGGACACCAGCACGGGGCGCCCAGCAGTCGGTGACGGCTGCCCTGCGGCTTGTTGTGCAAGCCCTCCTGCCGCAGCTGCCCCCAGACTCAGGGGCGCTCCAGCTGTACATGGCTGCCCTCGCTGCCGAGGGCCCCGCCACCCAACATCATGGCTCGCCGTAACCCGGCCCCCTCACGGCCTCGGGTCATGCAGTGGAATGTGAATTCCCTGCGTGCCCGTCGGGCTGATATAAAAGACCTTGTTCTGCAGGGCTCCCTGGATTACGACGTGATGGCTCTCCATGACACCCGGATCCCTGCAGAATCCTCCCGTGTCCCAGGGTACACAGGGTACTCGGGCCGCTCCTGCTGCTCCCTCCAGGACTGCAGTGACGCCCCCTGCCTGGACGAGGCCCACCCCCAGGAAAGACCCCGCACGGCCATCTATGTCAGGAATGGGATCCCGCATACAGTCCTGGCAGCCGATGACCCTGACCTGGGCCACCTGGAGATCTGTGCTGTGCTGGTCCGCATGGGCAACACGGACACCACAGTGGCCTCAGTCTACCTCCCTCCCAGTGTGCCTTGGGACCCTTCCTGCCTCACGGCCCTCCATGCACGACTTGGTAAGGACGTTCTAATCTGTGGAGGTTTTAATTCTCATCACAGGGATTGGGGCAGCCGAAACAGGTCCGCCAGAGGCAGGAAGCTTCTGGATGCCATCACTGCAGCCAGTCTCAGGGTCCTGCAGCCCAGGGCCCCTACCTTCATCCGACCGGGTCGTTCGTCCATCATCGACCTGGCCTTGCTGTCGGATGCCTGCCACTACACCTCGGATAGAGCTTCGGACTCCCTGGGCTCGGAGCACTTCCCCATCTTTCTGAACCCTTCCTCCCGAAGGCGTAAGAAGGAAAAAGTGTACAAAATCACTAATGTTCAATTCCAATGGCAGATCGGGATCAAGATTTTCTGCTCGGTTTGGATAAGTCGTATCCCAATGGTAAAACTGGAGCGCGAGTTGTATGTTCCAATGGCAGATCGGGATCAGGCGTAAATCCCGGATCGCTCCGTGGAGCAGCGATACTTGATCCGCCGAAATCGGCGGATTTGACCGGAACCTCGCGTGACGTTTTCTTTTCCGCCGCGTCTGCTTCCTGTCGCGACCGGCAGCAGCCGCTTCGTTCCTGTCGTCGCCCCTAGGCACCCTAGTCGTCGCTACGTGGTGAGCCGGCCAAGCCGGGACATCCGGGCACTTTCCAGTGAACAGTGGACGGCAATGATCTTGCTTCAAGTCGTGCGGCACTAATTTTGCTTCATTGAAGTGACAGTTCCGACTCGGGCACTGAAAGCTTAGAGTCCAGCAGTGCAGATTCGTCTGAAACGGACAGCGAGTGTGAAGCTGCCGGCCAGTATGCCTGCCGCCGGCGTCAAAAAATGCGCTAATATTCTTTGTTCGCGTTCATAACAAGCCCTGGAGTAGAGGAATGTAAAAAATGAATCATTTTTGAGGATCGTTGGTCAATACCGAGTTGCTGATAGAAGTGATAACTGCGATACAAGCAAATTTCTTCCTGATGCCCAGTGCGGCTGGCCTGCTGTCTGCTAGCTTCGCTGTTGGAGGCATCGCAGAAATCGATCATGTATTTATTTTATTGTGAGACGAGGAACACAGTAAAACGGTAACGCGAGTAGCACCTTCACTACAGTGCTGGCCATTTCCGAAGCGCCCTCAGCTGCGGCATCGATGACAAACAGTTAGGGTTAGCGACGACTACTGCAGCCAGGGAGAAACGTCGGCCAGGGGGCAGCGCAGTTCGTCGCTCGGCGTGTCCGAGGGCGGCGTCGTTGCCGAAAGCTCGATTGTCTCACTGATTGGTTCAGCGGCTTGCGTCTCGCAGTCGCAAGGCTGGAAAATCGAGCAGCGAGCGACTTGCCTGCGCGTCGTCCACCACTTCTTTCGTGAACGGTAGGGACAGGCTCACTGGCTCTCCGAAGACCGCGGTCGCATACTCGCGTGTTCACGGAGAGTGGACCATCCTGTACATGGTTTGGCTTTGGTTTTACATTACGGCCTTCGTACTACCTCCTTTTTGTTTCGCCGAGACGGCGTCTGTCAACGCGGAGCTTGCGTCTCGCGCAACTCCTGTCGCACTTGAACACGAAGCTAGCAGGGCGTCCGCTCCGGCGGCACGCCTAGTTTCCGCGGCTCACCGCTGCGGCGCTGGCGTCGCGCTCCCGAGGGAGCACTCGC
The DNA here is from genome assembly GCF_055824585.1 of Amblyomma mixtum. Classification (NCBI taxonomy): domain Eukaryota; kingdom Metazoa; phylum Arthropoda; class Arachnida; order Ixodida; family Ixodidae; genus Amblyomma; species Amblyomma mixtum. The sequence goes on along the minus strand of NC_143021.1, from coordinate 151,103,980 downwards.
ATTCCAATCGCAAAATGGGAGGTGGCAAAGCTACGCGCTCCGTACGCGATCCGACGGAGCGGTCTCGATCTGCCATTGGAATTTAACATAAGTGGCTCTTAATCAGGGATCTCGCAAAGGATATCCCCCATGCAGAGGACTTCCTGACACTGCTGGGCAAGTGCGCACAAAGTGCCACCGTGTCCTGCTCTACCTTAGTGCAGGCCCCTGTCCCCGACCTTCGACTCCTGGGACTCCGAGCTGCCAGGAGACGAGCCGAGCGGAAGCCGGAGAGCACGTCGCTCCCAGAGGACTGGACGGCCTACCGGCGGATTGATGCTGTCTGCCGTCGCCAGGCGAACCGCCGGGCTAGGGAGGGCTGGGCTGGCGTCTGCCAATCCATCCGCTCGGCACGGCAGTCGGCGATGGCCTGGCGGGTCCTGCGGTCCCTCCTCCAGGTCACAGCAAATCGACACCCAGTCCTCAGTGCCGCCATTGCCCGGGGCGTATCGTATCAGGCACTGGCGGAGCAGCTCGCCGGCCACCTCACCAAGGCTGCCCACCAGGGTCCAGGCCCCCCACTGGGACCTCCGCCCCAGCGTCCAACCCAGCATCCTCCTGTCCTTGCAGGGGCTGTCGGCGTGGCCTCCCTCTGCACTGACCCGATCACCCCACACGAGCTCCACAGGGCCCTCCATCGGTCCAAAAAGAAGAGTGCTCCTGGGGTGGACGGGCTCACATTGCAGATGCTGCGGAACTTGGATGCCCCGGAAAAGGCCCGCCTGCTCACCGTGTTTAACGACATCTGGTCGAGCGGCATCCTTCCGGAGAGCTGGACCACAGCCATCGTGGTCCCTATCCTCAAACCCCGCATGCCCTCCAGGGAGCTGTCGTCCTACAGACCCGTCTCGCTGACCTCGGCTGCCTGCAAGGCCATGGAGTCGGTGGCACTCCAGCGCCTGACCTGGTTTGCTGAGGCCACCAACTTCCTCCCCGAGAACTTGACAGGATTTCGCAGGCACCGCTGCACCGCAGACTCCATCGTGGACGTGGCGTCATCAATCGAGGAAGCGAAGTACCACGGAGACGTTGCCATCCTTGTCCTCCTGGATGTCCAGTCGGCCTTCGACGGTCTGCCCCACAGCACCACCGAGATGGTCTTGGACGAGCTGGGGGTGACAGGTAACCTCCGACGGTTTATAACCTCCTTCCTGTCCAACCGTTCTATGCAGGTTCGGGTTGGTCGCACCCTGAGCAGTCCTCGCCCCATCCCCACCGTGGTCCCTCAGGGTTCGGTTCTCAGCCCTTTCCTCTTCAACCTGGTCGTGGCAGGCCTCCCTCGCTCCATCCAGCAGGACCGTCGCCACAGAGTCCTTTGCTCTGTGCACGCAGACGACGTCGCCCTCTGGGTCTGAGCTCCGAGGAGGCAGATCACCTCTGCCAGACAGGCCCTCCAGCGTGCCCTCAACAAGGTGCAGCAGTTCCTGGCGACCAAGGGGCTTTCTCTCTCAGCCACGAAATCAGAGGCTTTGTTTTTTCATCCGAGGGGAGCACGAGCCACGGCTCGGATTGGTGCCCTCAAGATTGACGGCCCTAACCTCCCTTGGAAGTCACAGGTGAAGTACCTTGGTCTCACCATCGACTACCGGCTCTCCTGGATTCCTGCTGACAAGGCCCTCCTGTCCCACATGGACCGTGTCGGCCGAGCAGTCCTTTCCATCTTCGCCCGAGGCAACGGCTGCACCCCCACCTGGGCCATTCTACTCTTCGAGGCAGCGGCGACATCAGCCATCCTTTACGCCCTCCCCCTAGTCACGCTCCGGAGCACCCGCCTTAATCGCATGGAACTTTCTCGCAGGAAATGGATCCGCCGTTTCCTGGGTGTTCCACTGCGATCGCAGGTCCCGGCCACGCTGGCAGAGGCGTGCGTCTACCCGCTGAACCTCTTGCTCCTGCAGATGGGCTTGACCCACACGGGCCGGCTCGCCCACGTTCGTGATGATGAGGGGGCCCTCCGTGCTCGCCTGCAGGCCAACGCCAAATCCAGGATGGGGAAGCTCCACGCTCTCTACGTGGAGGCACTTGGCCCTCCCCAGGGCCTCCCACTTCTCCCCCCTCCCAACCCGACCTCCTCTGCAGGCCCCCCTGGGCCTTGACGGAGTGACGAAGCGTCACTTCCCTGCCGCAGCACTCCGCCAGACCACTGCTGCTTTCCTGGAAGGGTGCAAAGGGACCACCCTCCTCTTCACCGATGGCTCGGTCCTGCCAGCCACAGGACAGGCAGCGGCTGCTCTGGCAGTGCCCCAACTGCAGCAGACCCGGTCCTGCAGACTCTCCTTCCCGGGCAGCTCCACGGCAGCTGAGCTGGCGGGTCTCCACCTGGCAGCAGACTTCATCGGGTCCACCACACCACCTGGTCCCGTAGCTGTCTTGTGCTACTCCCGTCCTGCCCTTCAGCTCCTGAGCAGGCCCCACATCTCCCAGACCTTAACGAGTGTCCTGCGCGCCCATCTACACGCCCTAGAGGATGCTGGCTACCAGGTTTCCCTTCATTGGGTCCCTGTCCACACCGGCATCCAGGGCAACGAGGACGCTGACTACCTAGCCAAGGCGGCCCACAACGATGGGTCGCCAGTGACCACCAAAGTGGCCCCGCACGACTTCGCCCGGCAGCTCCTCAGGCATGCGGTAAGGGAAAAACATCCTGACAGGCGCATCGCTGCGTGCAGGCCCTTCCACCAGCTCCCAGACAAGATCCCCCGCAGGGAGCGTGTCCTCCTGCTGCTACTTCGGATTGGCTGTTCATGGGCAGCGACACGAAAGTTTGTAGTAGGAATGGCCCCTTCCCCTGCCTGTCCATCGTGAGGGATGCAGGCACTCTGGGACATTTGTTGAGAGCATGACCTACCCCGTAGCCGTCTCATTTCAGGCTACCGTGCCCTCGGCCTGCCAGCAGACACGGAGGACCAGCTGCTGTTCCCGGCCCGGAACCTCCTAGCCACCTGCCGGATCCTGCTGGCCTACCTCAAGGAGACCGGCCTTGACACCATCCTCTAGCCTCCCGGAGCCTAGACCAACAGCTCGAGGCCTGCGGCCTCCTGGACCTGCAGCCCCTGGACCCTCCTAGACCTTCGGCTCCCACCTGCCACTTGGTCTAGAAGGACTGCCTTCCCCCCGCCCGGTGCCTGCACACCCTCCCAGTGCATCGTGGCTCCTCCCCCCAGTCCGGTGCTTGCACACAACCCTAGTGCACCGAGGCTTCCCCCCCAGCAAGCTGTTGCGGCGGCGGCGCGACTTCAAAACCCCTTCCCTGCGAGGACATGGACCGCTCCCGTCGCGGCGACGACCACTCCCCATCCTTTCCCCTTCCCTACATTCCACATCTCCTCCCCCTGGTCCCCAAGAGTGATGCCAACACCTGGCCAACATACGTCGGGACCAGTATCTCCACCAAGAATATCCCATAAGTCAGTCAGTCAATCAATCAATCAATCAATCAATCAATCAATCAATCAATCAATCAATCAACCAATCAATCAATCAATCAATCAAATGTATTTTGTGTCCGCGGTGACCTGTCGCTTTGTGATGCTCGTGAAACGATTGAGCATAGTTTCATTCATTGTAAAGATGCAATACTCTTCTGGGACATCATGCAACAGACATTGAAAATAAGACTTAATTTGACGCCGCATTCTTGGCGATTTCTCACTGCACTACCATTTGGTGATGAGCCCTTCGATATGTTATTTTTAATTGTGTTACGCAGCCTGTAGAAAACGCGCATGATGAAGCGGCATTGTGAATATGTTGTTTCTGCCTAAGACCATTTTTGCAGAATGATTGTGCACCTAAAAGAATTGTATGCCCAGACCGACTCTGAACCGGAGTGGTACTGACTTTTAGCGTTGTTTGGTTCATTACCTTTTTATGCGAAGCATACTACTTTAGCTACCACTTCAGCCCTTCACCATGGTTATGCGCCTCCAAATCACCTGATACATGACGTCACACCACGTGACACGATGACGTCACGACAGTAGAGAAACGGGGGCCCACCTCGCGCCGTCGCTGTGGTTCTGCGCCTCCAAATCACGTGATACATGACGCCACGACAGTGGAGAAACGGGGGCCCACCTCGCGCCGTCGCTGTGGTTGTGCGCCTCCAAATCACGTGATGCATGACGTCACGACAGTGGAGAAACGGGGGCCCACCTCGCGCCGTCGCTGTCGCTGTGGTTGTGCGCCTCCAAATTACGCGACACGATGATGCTTCGCATTCTCCAGGCTTAACCAAGTTAAGCCTCAGCCATTTTTCTAGTTCTTTGTTGCTGAGATGTGTCGTGTTATGATCTATTCACTATATGCTGCGAATTGACTCTTTTCTCGTGCTTGTGTGTTGATGTGCTACTGTGTGCAGATGTCTCATGCACATCAAACATCGCATGTGATGTGTTCTCCAGTCGGAGTCTGAGGCAAAACTGTTTATTCAGAGAAAGCGTACAAGCGGGGCAGACTGTCGGGATAGAGAGAGAGAGAGTGCAGAGAGTTCAATGTCCGCGTGTAGCTTCGTACGTGCATATGGTACGAGCCAGGACCGAAGAGCCGCAGAGACGCGGGGATGAGGTGTTGAGCGAAATACGATGCTCAGGCCAGACAGAAAGTACTATACGGGAAGCGGCGCTTGGAGCGGCAGTAGTGCGATACACAATTGGAGCGGCAGCAGCACGATACACAACACTCCTCCCACCTTGGATGTAGTGGTCTCGGAGCTGAGAAGGAAACCTCCTCTCTCGGGCAGAGCGTCGAGGAACGGTGCCGGTCGCCGGAGGAATTCTGTCGGAGGTATCCGCGTTCTCTTAGTTGGAGCGGCTGTGCCCGGGTTCTGGTGAGTCTGCGTCTGGCTGGGCCGAAGTGCTAGCGGGTTGTTCGTCCTGGTCTTCTGACTCTGAATGCGGCTCAGGCATTTCGAGTTCAGGTGCACGGTGAGGAAGATCGGGTAGGTTATAGTCCCTCTTTCTAAGGTGGTCGACGTGCCTACGCCAGGACGTACCGTCCAGGAGTTGGACTTCATAGGACACAGGTCCTTTGCAGGAGCGGATGATCGCGGGAAGCCACTGAGACCCATGTGGCGAAAAATTCCTAGCAAAGACTGAGTCACCAGGCTCAAACTTGCGGGTTGGTGTAGCGCGGATCTTCCGCGACAACTGGTCGCGTCGCGAGTTGCCTTCCTGAGAATCAGGGTGGAAGTAGTCCAGGGCGGACTTTAGCTGACGTGAGAACAGTAGCTCCGCCGGGCTTCTTCATGTAGTCGTGCAGGGCAGCAAGTGCTGCTGGAACAGGAAACGACTGAGCTGAAGTTCGATGTCGCCCCCTTTCAGTCGTTTAAGAGCTTTCTTTGTTTCCTGAACGAAGCGTTCAGCCTGTCCGTTAGAAGACGGATGGTAGGGTGCGACTAAAGTTTGACGAACGTTGTTCCTGGCAAGGCTCTGCCGGAATTCAGCTGATGTGAATGCAGAACCGTTGTCATATACGACGACGTCGGGAAGTCCGTGTGTGGCGAACAGCCGTCTTAGTTCTCGGACAACAACTGCAGCTTAAGTTGTCCTCACCACAGCGACCTCTAGCCATTTTGAGAACGAGTCCACGACGATAAGAAATGTCTTGCCTTGGACTGGTCCAGCGAAGTCCACGTGCAGCCTAGACCACGGTCTCGTAGTCTGCTCCCAGGGATGGACTGCAGCGCGGGGTGGAGCATTCCTATATTCTTGACAGGTCTCACACGCACGGACGGTGTTCTCCACATCGCTGTCGAGTTTCGGCCACCAGACGTAACCTCGCGCGAGTCCCTTCATGCGAACGATTCCTGGGTGTGATGAGTGAAGTAGCTCAAGCACTTCCATGCGGAGTTGCGGTGGAATCACGACTCGGGAGCCCCACAGAATGCAATCACGATAAGCGGAGAGTTCGTCGCGGCGCACGAAGTAAGGTTGGAACTGGTCCTCTACCTTTGCTGGCCATCCGGTACGAATCCACTTGAGTACTCGCGACAACTCACGGTCCTTCCTTGTCAGCTGAGAAATCTTGGATGCATCTGCAAAGGCTTCTGGGGGTTTTTTGAGCAGCAGGTCATCTGTCATAATGGGACTTTCGGCATTTGTGGAGGGCAGTGGCAGGCGGCTGAGTAAATAAGCATTGCCCATTTGACGTCCTGGTCGGTAGATCAGCTCACAGTGGTACTGTGCGAGGAGCAAATTCCATCGAAGCATCCTCGGTGAAAGTACGCTAGGTATTGGACGACTGTGATGCAGCAGACCCAGCAACGACTTGTGGTCAGTGTAGACCTTGAAGTGCCTGCCATATAGATATTGGTGGAACTTCTTGACACCGGAAACGACAGCCAGAGCTTCTCGGTCTGTCTGAGAGTAGTTCCTTTCGGTCGAGCTCAAAGTACGGGAACCGAATGCAATTGGAGATTCTTGTCCGGTAGAGTCTTCGTGACTAAGGACAAATCCTATGCCGTAGGCAGACGCGTCGCAGGCAAGCGTGAGCGGCTTGTGCACGTCGTAGTGGACTAAGACATCGGATGTCTGTATAAGTTCCTTGGCGTGCTTGAAAGCGTCGGCTTCTTCTTTGCGCCATCTCCACGTCTGATCCTTTGCAAGCAGACGGTATAGAGGCTCGAGGGCGTGAGCTTCACCGTACAAGAATCTGTTGTAAAAGTTTAGCAGTCCGAGAAAAGACTGAAGTTGCTGCTTGCTCTTTGGAGTGGGAGCTTCTTTAAGGGCTTCGACCTTTTCTTCCGTCGGATGAATACCGGCAGCGTCAATGCGGTAGCCAAGGAAGGTTACTTCCGGCATGCCGAAGGTGCATTTCTCTCGGCTCAGACGAATGTTGTCGTCACTTATGCGTTTCAGCACATCTCGCAGGTGTTTGTTGTGCTCGTAGGCATCTTGACCTCCCACTGTAATATCGTCCAGGTACACGTGGACCCCAGGTAGTCCCGAGAGGAGCTCTTCCATGTAGCGCTGAAATATGGCTACGGCGGACGACACTCCGAACGGCAGGCGAGTAACCTTGAACAGTCCCCGGTGCGTATTGACTGTTAGCAGATCGGCTGTGTCCACGAGAGTACTTGTTTTTTGCGAGAAAACTCCTTTCGGTGTTGACCAGGCTTGTAAGTTTTTTCTTTCGCTGCCTTCTTCCTGCAGGCCTTCTCCAGGTGGCCTTTGTTGCCGCAGTAGCGACAGATGGCGGAATGATAGAGGCAAGCACGAGCATCATGCTCGCTGGTGCAACGCCAACATGGATGACTCGGAGGATGGTTGGCGGGCTTGACGTCCGGGCGCTTGGGGTTCCGTTGCAATTGATTCGTTTCTGAGGGGACCCTTGAGCGGCGAACCTATTCTGTCTTGGCTGCTGCTTCTTCCGCAGCACGTGCCAGTAGGATGGCCTTCGACAACTTGAGGTCCGGTTCAGCCAGGAGACGTCTTTGGATAAGCTCTTCACGCAGGCCACAGACTAGGCGGTCGCAAAGAAGCCGATCCAGCTAATCCCCGAACTCGCAGTGGTGAGCTAACAGTCGAAGAGCGGCGAGATATTCCGGCACCGATTCACCAGGTTGCTTGTATCGCTTGTTGAAGCGGAATCGTTCCATGGTGACGGAAGGTTTCCCGATGAAGTGGGTGTCGAGCAAGGAAACGATTTCTGAGAAGGGAACCTCCGAAGGAGCCTTGGGTGCGCAGAGCGAGCGCAGCAGAGTATACGCGTCGACGCCGCATACGCTGCAGAGGAAAGCCCGTTTCTTCTCATCGGACTGGATGTCGTGGGCTTGAAAGTAGAACTCGAGGCGTTCTAAGTAGACTGGCCAGGAGAAAGGCTCGGCGGGCGAGAATTCTCCGATCGTGGCCGAAGGCAGAAGCGCTGCCATGTCGACGGCCGTGCAGGGCTGGAGAAGATCCAGGAGCTTTGCCTGAGGCGGTCAGTATTGACTGCACTGGCGCGCTGGGGATCACGGCGATCCCATCCTCGTCGCCAGTGATATGTTCTCCAGTCGGAGTCTGAGGCAATTTATTCAGAGAAAGCATACAAGCGGGGCAGACAGTCGGGATAGAGAGAGAGAGTGCAGAGAGATCAGTGTCCGCGTGTAGCTTCGTACGTGCATATGGTACGAGCCAGGACCGAAGAGCCGCATAGACGCCGGGATGAGGTGTTGAGCGAAATACGATGCTCAGGCCAAACAGAAAGTACTATACGGGAAGCGGCGCTTGGAGCGGCAGTAGTGCGATACACAATTGGAGCGGCGGCACCACGATACACAACAGCATGATTGTAATAAATGGAATGCTGAAGAAAAAAGCGGCGATAGCGTAGTGCTATCGCTGAGCGGCCCTTAAATGGGACCCGTTGGCGCAGCCGTGGGTTCGACTCGAAGTCATGGACATCAATTCAATTTCTTTTTCTGTTTTCCATGGTTTGACCTCTAACTCAGCTGAAGGTCAAAAATAGGCAGCCGGTGATCGGATCACGAGGTCCCGTAGTGAAACTTTCGCTTCAAAATGCAACGGAAAGATGCGCCTTAATTCCGCGCGAAATACGGACGCAGGCATGAAATGTTTCTTAAGGTAAGTGCGGCTTTTTTTTATTGATACTGTAAGGGCCTTTATTGGCAAGAGATGACTGGTTGTAAAGGCCGGTTAGAACGGGCAAGGGCAGGTCCGGTCCCAGAACAGTTGATGCTCTCGCCCCGCGCCGCGCGTCGGCTCTGCTGCTTCAGCTGCCGATCGTCTTCTTCTCGCCTCGTGCCGCGCATCGGTTCTGTTGCTCCGACTGCTAAGCATCTTCCTCTTTACAATACATAAAAAATAAACGCTGTCCGGATCCGTTCAATGTATCCTGAAAAAAAAAAAAATGTACTGCGGCTCCGTAGAACGTACAGTCGGGGACAAAAGTCTCCGGACCACGTGTTCCTCAAATGAAGTTCATAGCTCTGCTATCAGACAGCGGCTGGAGACCGCACTTTTGGAGATGAAAGAACAAAAATTTAACTTTTACCTCCACAAGTGTGGTCTCCAGCTGCCTACTAATAGCAGAACTATCGGCTTTGTTAGAGGAACACGTGGTCCGTAGACTTTTGTCCCCGACTGTACCTCAGCCACTAAAGTTAAAAAGGAAAATTGCATGGCTTAAGGATTAATTTGTGCCGATTGAAATACAATTAGTCATATTGTGTTTCGGCCCCTTTCAATAATTTTTATTTTTAACTTGGTTCGATATACAGTGAATCCCTAGCTCGTTCAGTTTTTGATGGAACATTTAAAGTAACTACAAAATGTTCGATGTATGAATGACGGTCATATAATCATTCATCAAAATCGAGAGCCTAACTGAGGAACTAACAATGCAAGTTCTCTTTGACGGCCATTATACACATGAAAAAAATAAAGTGACCCGTACGTGATTCGAACACGCAACCTTCTGATCTGGAGTCAGACGCGCTACCGTTGCGCCAACGAGTCAGGTATGCGCGGTGGGCAGCAAGCGCAGTTGTTGGGAACGCACTTATCAGAGCTTGTGTGCGGCTTTGTATGGTCAGTTTCCTTCTGTTATCTTTTGCCTTGCTAAGGGCCAGTCTTCCCAGAGAACAGATACTCTTAGCTATTGAGGTCACAGAACCCCCAAACCTTTTTTCTCTTTTGGCCGATGTCGCCTTCGTATATTTCTGTGAAAAACTGGCTGAATACCATGTACTCTTGCAATGGTGCATCAGAAATTCTTGAAAAGTGCATTCCACAAAACGCACTACAGACCATGCAATGGATTCTGCGAAAGCAGTGCGATGCACCTTAGTAAGTATTGTTGAAAGCGCTCTTGCGTGAAACGCGCGCTGTCAAGAAATTCGCACTGAGTGTTTGGCGTGGTTGGAACATTTGAAGCGCGCACCTTTTATGAGAAAACAAAACTTAGTTTTCTTGACTGGTTTGGTTTGGTTTGGTTTATAGGGGCTAAAGAGACTGAGACGTTCTAAAGAGACTGAGGCTATGAGGGATGCCGTAGTGAGGAGGCAAGGAAATTCACTAAAGTTTGTTTGCTTAAAACTTTTAATTTTCTTTTAAACTTTCCTTTTTTGGGGGGGGGACCGGCGTCTTACTTTTATCGATAATTTGTTTGATGAACATTGCTAAGGAACACATATATTTTTTTCACCCGTCTCCTTTATCACAAACCAATATAACTAAATATCGACCAATGTCGCTTTGACGACACAATGAAAATGTTAGGCATGCAGCTTGCACTCAGCCTTGGCTAGAGCCTGTAGCAGCTTCTCCAACGGCGGTGTTCTGAGCCCGAAATGTAAAACACAGGAAGAATAAACAGAGAGCCTTTTGCTCCCAGATATTTCACGGAGCCGAGACCAGGAACTGCGCCGCCACCCCATTTCCACTCCGGCTTAGTAAAAACACTCCCATAAATTGTCACCGGAATCTCCTTGTAAGTGAGGAAACTATAATATGCAATTGTGAATACGCATAGCGACTGTTTCTGCACGCACAATTTCAGCACAGCGGCACGATGGATAGAGCGCTGGTACTCAGAGCTCGACACGCATCTCTCTCTGCAGTGCGCCCACTCGTACAGCGCGCTCCAAATGTTGTTAGACCTGTGTAAACGACAAGCAGGTTGTCCTAATTATTCAAATGTTGCGGGTCTGCCTCACAGCTACAGGAAAGCAAATGTTTCCCCTACGGCGGCGACGACCAGAATGGCACGCTTGTTGAGACGAAGGCACATCTCGGAGGAGAAGTTCTGACAAACTGGAAATGGCCTTTGGGGGCAGTGAATGGATAATCGCGGGGGAATTCCGGGCGACGAGCGAAATTTTCTGTCGAGGCAGATCGAGCGACGAGGCAAGTGGTATGGGCAGAATGCTTCGCGCGACAGCGCCGATCAACTCACGCGAACATGGAGCTCAGCATTAACTCATGAGCTATCGTCAGTAAGATCGTCATGCTCCACAGCGTATGCAGCCTTAGGACGTAAATTCTCCACTTCATAGCAGGTATCAGATAATTACACGCATACAATTACAAAGAAAACATAATAGCATAGTGGGAGACCTTGAAAGCAAACTCATTATTTAACCTTTTCCTGGAACATATTTTGGGCATAATTCTTGGGTTTTCTTCACTCGTCTCCTGTTCCTGTGGAATTTCGGGCAAGGGTCTATTTTCTTTTTTTGCTTTCTGGCGTGCCCTAGAAGGCGCTTTGCGGCTTGATACAGCAGGTTTATTATCGACGTGCAATCAACAATTGGATCTCTTTTTGCCGCTTGATCTACCGGTTTTCTTAAGTACAAAATCTGTCTCTCTCTGAATTACCTTTAGAACTTCATCGTACGTCCATGAACAACTGCAGACGTTTCGGATAAAGTTTTCTACCGCTTCTTATACCGTCATCAAATGGCGGTCAATCCATACCAAATTACTTGGTGAATGTTGTGTTTTCGCGTAGCAGCTTCATCCTTTCCTCTATACACAACCATTACGATTAACCTCTTATGGCCGCTACAAATACTCTACTTCCTCGTCTATTTTCATTACATTCAGCCTTTCATATAAACATATTGTCATTATGCAGTATTCAATGCTGGAGTGGGAAGCACTCGATTCCCAAGTCATTACGCCGCCACATTTTTCTTTTTTATTTTTTGTAAAAAAGTCATTTTGCTGCCTCATGGTCAACATCATTTTCCGTTACAGTCAAGTTATCCATCTAGTTCTTCTACGCGAGCGTTCATATTCCCAGTATAAGAACGTCTCCTTTGCCTCGCATTTGCTTCATATCTTCGGATAGGCATTTAAACAAAACTTCGTTTCTCTCCGTGTAGTTGCTTCTGGTCCACAAGTAGATTACTGCTAATAGCACTTCATTGCGTGCTGTATTATATTTATCGATACATACCCCTAACATTGTTTATTTACTCTTTGCGAAGTGGGTCCATGCCTAAGCAACATTCCTACACCTCTGCCATGTCGTCCTGCAGTCTGCTTTGCAACCTTACCAGCTATAGCCCGGAATAAGCGCAGCTCTTTGGAGGTGCCTGAGGTGCGCTTCCTTGAACCCATAAGTTGCTACATAAGTCATTTCTATCTGTTGCTTAATGCCAAGCCACCTCGCTGGCGCTGTTCCTCCCTGGATATGCATGTAAGCTAATATCTTACCTTATCGTTCTTCCTCTGCTTTCCTTTACGAGTTAGATCATATTGTTTTTATACTACTTAATATTTCTTATGTTATTTACTTATATATTTAGATAAGTGTGTAGCGCAACCACACTGCTGCTCCACTGCGCTCCAGTAGCGGCGCCAACTGCAGGGAAGAGCAGGTGTGCCGTCATGCCAGTTCATGGGTCGAGGGATTCACTCACGAGTCGAATCACTCAGGCTCGCTCGGGCTCACATTCAGATCATGAGCTGTGCCCGGACTGAGTCCGTATTCACATGCAGAGTGACCTGAGTCGCGGGTGTTTCCGTAATCACATTCAGGTCATGATCTCAGTCATGTGTCCCAGCTCAGATTCAGATCCTGATCTGTGTTTTCGGACCGATGGTGTGCGCTTGGCTTTTTCCCCTGCCGTGTTTGCTGACACTAGAGGAGAGGAATCATTTAGTGCTGCTAGCAAGGACCCTGGAGGGCGAAGCGGTTTGGCTACACGTGTAGGCGGCTATGGAAAGGAAAATGATAGGTGTAACGTTAAGAGATCGGAAGAGGGCGGAGTGGGTGAGGGAACAAACGCGGGTTAATGACATCTTGGTTGAAATCAAGAGGAAGAAATGGGCTTGGGCAGGGCATGTAATGCGAAGGCAAGATAACCGCTGGTCCTTAAGGGTAACGGAGTGGATTCCAAGAGAAAGCAAACGTAGCAGGGGACGGCAGAAAGTTAGGTGGGCGGATGAGATTAAGAAGTTTGCAGGGATACAGTGGCGGCAACTGACAAAGGACAGGGTTAATTGGAGAGACATGGGAGAGGCCTTTGCCCTGCAGTGGGTGTAGTCAGGCTGATGATGATGATGATGATGATGTAGGCGGCCAAAGAAGAGGATTCCTTAGAGGGTATTAAGGTCCCTTCCACTTCGCTAGTTTACGCAGGTACGGGTGCCATGATGACCAGCGTGTGAATGTATCGGAAGCTTTGGCCCAGATCCATCATGGTGCAGCGTGGGGAAGCTGGGGCCCTTGTTGGGCGTCTCGGTCAGCGGGGAGGCTTGCCACCGAAGCGCGCTTGAGTCTTGTGCCGAAACGAGTGAGTGAGCCCAAATCGGTCCAGAGCTGAGGTGATTCAGTGAGCCCAATTGAGTCATTAGTGGAAACGAGTTAGACCAGACGACCAGTAAGTCGAATTAAGTGAGTGGGCACATGGGAGTCGAAAGTAGAGGTCACTGATCAAGTCCAGATGAGTCGTGAGTTGAGTGACCACAGATGGGTCAGAAGTCTAAATCAGTTGTAAGTCATAAGGACTTGTCGACTCAGGATGAGTCACGAGTTGGCATGAGTTGAAATGAGTGGCGAGGAGGGTGTCGAACCGAAGCCGAAACTGATCACGAAACAGGGGCTGAAGCTGTATTTTCAGTCCGAACTGAATTCGAACGGAACCCATTCATTTTAGTCCCCTGAAACCGAACCTGAATCGGTCTGAACCAGACCGTCTCCTCAGGCGATGCCTTTCGCAGCGGCTACTTCAGATGAACCGTGCCACATTCCTCCGCAGTGGCTATACTCTCTCTCCTCGTTCTTGGTAACAACCTCCGGATAGGTCCCACGGTAACCAGTGTACGGATACGCATTTACACGCTCCTTCCAGGGTAACTAAACTACTACAGTGGCCCTTCCCCGCATTCAGCCGTTGTGTGCTTGTGTCTCCGGCTGAAGCCTGTTTTATGGTTGGCTGCTCACTTGCCCACCATGTCAGGTGACCATTCAGTAAATCGTGATAGGCTGCAAGGAAATATCAACCTTGGATGCAACCCTTACAAAGCAGCCGGAGCCCCAAAGAAGGCAGCACCTTCCATAGAAAGGCGGTGGCGCATCACTTTACCGCTGCACCACCGCCATGGAGTGGTAGGAAAATTCCCAGGAACATATGCACGCAGAAAATGACCAATCTCGAATATATGGGCCTTAACCCATTGTTGCTATCCGAACCACTGGCATCCATGAACAATGGATCTGAACATCGAAACCGAAGTGAAAATCGAAGTGCTAGAGCACCTAATTTGCATTTGGTCTAACTACGCAAACCGACCATCATTTTTTCCCGCTTCAAAAGCCTGCGCACTTGAAAAGGGATATATGAGCTATACCGAAGAACAAGAGGCCCAGAGTACAAAAATGTGTGACCAATGTGAAGTTTTCGCTTCTGCGTTAGGATCGGAACGAGTTGAACACCTTTTAAATGGCACCACTAGAATTGCAATCGAATCCGAGTTTGAAATCACGCTCGTCTTCCTCCTGCATGTTTTTACTGTGGCCGTGCCTAACACACATTCTTCTAATTATTTCAGATGACCTAAAATTGAATCCATTTACCTTGTAGAAATATATTACCTTGAAACCCCTTTGCCTTCACCGCAGTGGTGGCGAGTGACTCGAGGCGCGCGTTTACGGCTGCGGTAGGTTGTGGGTTCCGATGCACGCCGGTGGGACACGCGTTGACGCCGGTCGGGTGCATAGCTCCAATGCGACCCCGGTTGGTCGCAGCTGGCACCCGACGGCTGAAACTCGGCACACTGTTGGTCGGCAGTGGTTGGCTGGGGAGAGGAGAGAAGTGCGCGGTGGAGGTGGAATGCGGTCCTGCTTGCCTTTTTGTATTTTGATTTTAGAGCGAAATCTACGTGAGGGATATCCTTCCGACACAAAGGCTTCGCTAGCAGCGTAATTGAGAACATGTGCAGTGTCTCTTAGAGGGGCCTATGATCGAGGTGGATAGGACGGCGGGCGTCCTCGAGAACGCGCTGCCACCTGTCGGCATTTGGTCCAGATTGACCTGCGTGTCTGTTCTCTTTAATCGGCAGCGAGATAGCGGGTGTGGCTGAGTGCGATGGAGCACGAACTTGAATGCGAGGCTCCAAGGTTGTAAACACAAGAAATTGCGACTGTTAAGTGTCACTTTCAAAGGTTCGATACAGAACGCTTTCGAGCGGCCCGTGTACGATCCCGCAGCAATCTTGCTTTGCACTGTGAGCAGCCACCTAGACATGCATTGCTTGATGAGCGTCGGCACATGAGTGCGAAGCGTGTCTCTGACCTCTGCTGTGGTGGCGCCCTGGTAACAAGTACAGATGAAATAGTAGCTAAGTTTTCAAAATACTACACCTCATTTTTTTGCTGCCCCTTCAAGCACTGCTGACGATGCTCATTTAGCACGCTGGTCGTCTACGGTTTCCCCGCTTTGCGAGGATCAGTGCGATATAATGAGTGGTCTTATAATCTTGGCTGAACTGGAAGATGCAATTGATCGATTGTCACTATCGAAAACTCCAGGGCCTGACGGCCTTTCAGGGGAATTTTATAAGACCTTTAAATCTGTGTTATCTCCTGTTCTCCTACAAATTTTTGAGCACAGTATTGATGTTGGATTTTTGCCGCGGTCATTTACGGAAAGTGATATTGTCTTAATGCCGAAAACTGACGATAAGGAAAATATACGATTTCTAGAAGGTTACAAACCTATCACGTTTTCTAATGTTGATTACAAGATCTTCGCTAAAGTCCTCTACACCTTGCAGTGGCTACTTTGATTGGACCTCGTGAAACATGTGGCTTGAGGGGTCTGTCCATACAATCTAATCTACATATAGCGCGCACAGTGTTGCAGTATTGCAGCGACGCTCATGAACAATCAGCATTGCTGCAAATAGACCTGGCGAAGGCATTCGATAAGGTGTCCCGTTCGTTTCTTTTTTTTCTTGTAAATCACGCCAATCTTGTTTCAGTTCTTTCTACTGGGATACGCCTTTGTTACAAAGACTGCTCAACGCTCTTGATTGTTAAGGACTGAAGGACTGTCTCTATCTCAAAGCCAGTTCAAATTCAGCTCTGTTCACATTCTACTTGGAGCCACTTATAAACAGTGCAGCTGTCCATGGTTTTCGTACTATGGGTCACGAACTGAAGGTTTTAGCCTATGCGGATGACGTCGCGTTTTTCTGCACTGATAAGTGAAGCATCGATGAGGTAATTCGTTTAACGGAAGACTTCGCTTCAGTGTCAGGAGCTCGGATTAATCGTTCTAAGAGTTGCGGTCTCTGGTTTGGTATGTGGGGTAGGACACTTGCCGTATATGCTTGTATACAATGGACACGCCCGTCACCAAAGTGCCTTGGCGTTCCTTTGGGTGCCTCTAAGCACTTGCGAGTATGTTTTTGCAGGCTAGTTGGTGCCTAAGCATTGTGGGTTTTTTGCGCAAAAGACACGACACAAAGGAACGAGGTAGACAGGACAAGCGCTTACTAACAACTGTTAGTAAGCGCTTGTCCTGTCTACCTCGTTCCTTTGTGTCGTGCCTTTTGCGCAAAAAACCCACAATGCCTCTAAGCACAGTGCACATTATTAGAAAGACCGCGTGCCAACTCTTCAGCGCTACGCTAAGGCATTTGTGCCCCATGGTCTTTCGATTATTGGCAGGGCTGCCGCATGCAATTTGTTTCTCGGCACTAAAATTTATATGTACTGCAAATTATGCATTGCACAAGACTTATATCCAACGTTTCCACAGAGTTTTCACAACTTTTACAGAGGGTTCGTCTTTTGAATCATCGAGGCCTGATAACCTTTTCCGGCGTGTAAGCACTGGCGGCCTCGGTTAGTCCACTTGTTTGTCCAAGAGGTGGTTTCACGTTTCATTATTTTTCGAGACACTACACACCCAGTAATGCGGGCATTCCTGCAAGTAAATTTAGTTCATGCTTTGCCGAGCATCACTGTGTCTTCTAATGGTTCTGATCGTCCGTGTTTGTGGGGATTCATGCATGAGGTGAATGAAGGCTGTTCGTTTCCTGCTTGTTCGTTTTTCCCCTGAGTTACTTTTTTTGGTGTGAAGGAAACTCCATACAAGGGCTTAAATTATATGCTCTTTCCTCCGCCAACTATTGCTCGGTGTATTTCGGTTAACGGGGCATGACGTATTCAAGAGAGTACGGAAGATTACCCTCTCGCCATGTACAAACACATTTTTCTTTAAGCTACACGCTGAGACATTACCAGGTAAAACATGGCGAGAGAAAAAGGTTTTCTTGTGTCTACGGTGAACTGTCGCCTTTGTGATGCTCGTGAAACGATTGAGCATAGTTTCATCCATTGTAAAGATGCAATACTCTTCTGGGACATCATGCAACAGACATTGAAAATAAGACTTAATTAGACGACGCATTCTGTACGATTTCTCACTGCACTACCATTTGGTGATGAGCCCTTCGATATATTATTTTTAATTGTATTACGCAGCCTGTAGAAAACGCGCATGATGAACCGGCATTTTGAATATGTTGTTTCTGGCTTAGACCATTTCTGGAGAATGATTGTGCACCTAAAAGAATTGTATGCCCAGACCGACTCTGAACCGGAGTGGTACCGACTCTTAGCGCTGTTTTGTTTATTACCTTTTTTCTAGTTCTTTGTTGCTGAGATGTGTAGTGTTATGATCTATTCAATATATGCTGCGAATTGACTCTTTTCTAGTGTTCGTGGGTTGATGTGCCACTGTGTGTAGATATCTCATGGATATCAAACATAGCATGATTGTAATAAATACCATGCTGAAGAAAAAAGCGGCGATAGCCTAGTGCTATCGCTGAGCGACCCTTAAATGGGACCCGTTCGCGAAGCCGTGGGCTCGACTCCCAGTCATGGACATCGATTCAAATTCGTTCTCTTTTTCATGGTTTGACCTCTAACTCAGCTGAAGGTCAAAATTAGGCACTCGGTGATCGAATCACGAGGTCCCGTAGTGAAGCTTTGGCTTCAAAATGCAATAGAAAGGTACGCCTTACATCCGCGCGAAATACGGACGCAGGCATGAAATGTTTCTTAAGGTAAGTGCGGCGTATTTTTTATTGATACTGTAAAGGCCTTTATTGGCAAGATATGACTGGTTGTGAAGGCCGGTTAGAGCGGGAAAGGGCAGGCCCGTTCCCAGAACAGTTGATGCTCTCGCCCCGCGCCGCGCGTCGGCTCTGCTGCTTCAGCTGCCGATCGTCTTCTTCTCGCCTCGCGCCGCGCATCGGTTCGGTTGCTCCGACTGCTAAGCATCTTCCTCTTTACAATACACAAAAAATAAACGCTGACCGGATCCGTTCAATGTATCCTGGAAAAAAAAAAAACAAATGTACTGCGGCTCCGTAGAACGTACCTCAGCCACTAAAGTTAAAAAGGAAAATTGCATGTCTTAAGGAATGATTTGTGCCGATGGAAATACAATTAATCATATTGATACATGCATTCGAAGAAGAGACAGAAGTAGCGCATGCGCTAGAAGAGGAAGAAGTTAGTTGGCTCTCTCGCGCGCGCTCGAACCACTAGGGGACCGCCGCAGGTTTTTCGTCTCTGCGCGGGTGTTCTTTTTGGCGTTGCACGCTACAGTTTGGTGGAGCAGTGCTGGGTACGCTTCCCGACCTGCAAACTCCGTACAGCGTCACTACGGACCTCACACCGGTTCACCAGCGACCCAGCCGCCGTCTCCGCGGAGAGTCGCCTGAATTTGGGCCCCTTCCCCCGCCAACAACACTCTAAGAACTGATACTCCTCCATTAAGAGTAAAAGAGCCTCGCTACTCCTGCAGGTCTCAATCTACTCTCTCTACAAACGAGAAAGAGTGAAAGGTCCTGTTCACTCCTCTTGACAAAAGAGTAAAATGGCATTTCCACTCCTGCGTACTTCAAGGGAGTTCAGTGCTTGTTTTACTCCTCCGCCCTTACGGCCATACATTCGTAAGGGCGCGCTAGCTTCTCGGGGCCGGCCTGCCAGCCTGGATGCCGGCGTCAGAAAAATGCACTGGTATTGTTTGTTCACGACCAAAGCTCTGGGATAGAGTATCATTAGCCAATGTCGAGTTGTTGGTAGAAGCGATAACAGCCATACAAATTTCCTCCCATAGCCGCTTTGCTGCTGCTCTGGAGTTCGCCTGGCCTCTGCTATAGCTCCGCTCCTGAAGGGGTCGCGGAAACCGAGCATATATTTATTTCCCTATGACGCGGGGTTCAGAGTAAAACGGTGCCGAGGGTAGCACCTAAGTGCTGGCCAGTTTCGAAGCGCATTCAGCTACAGCATCTATGTGAAATCGGCTAGGTTTAGCGACGACAAGGGCAGCCAGCGAGCAGCGCACAGTTCGTCGCCCGGCGCGACCGCGGGCGGCGTCGATGCCGAAAGCTCGGCTCGCTCAATGATTCGCTCCGTAGCTTGCGAATCGCGCACGCAAGGCTGGAAAATCGAGCAGCGACTGGCCTGCGATTGAGCGAGCCTTTATGCCCACGTTTGCAGCACAGGTGAACAAATTTAGCACACATGTATGCATGGAATATCGGCTGCGTTGCGGCGATTCTTAAGCTCGTCCTCGACGCCATCATCACCGTTCGGGTCGACCCGAGCATATCTTTATTTCACTACGAGACATAGTTCACAATAAAACGTACTTACAATGCAAAGAGTAGCACCTCAGCGCTAGCCAGTTTCGAAGCGCTCTCAGCTCTGGCATCGAAGTGAAACCTCCTAGGCTTAGCTACGAATACGGCAGCCAGGGAGCAGGCCGAAGCTCGTCGCGCGGCGCGCTCGCGAGCAGCGTCATTGCTGAAAGCTCGGCTCACTCACAGATTGGCTCAGAAACTTGCGAATTGTACTCGCAAGGCTGGTAAATCGAGCAGCTAGCGGCTGGCCTGCGACTGAGCGCACGTTCGCAGTACAGGTGAACAACAATTAGCGCACGAATGCTTGGGATACCGGCTGCGTTGCGGCCACGTTAAGGCGATTCTTAAGCTCGTCCTCGACGCCATCGTCACCGAACGTGACACACAGGCTGAGAACTTAAATTCGAGTACGTGCTAAAGTAAGCTGCTCGTATTTCTCGGAACAATCTGAACTCGAAAAGACAGTTGCTTCTGTCGGCTTCCATGCATGTGGGCTTTTGCTAGTGAAAGTACACTCGAACAGGATGCGGCGAGTGCGGGCCGCTGTTGCATATAAGCTAAAGTGTGAAGCAAGTATCGTCGTAGTTCCGTAACGCAGTTGATATCACAGTAATCCGCTTGTACGGGTCACATTTAAGCTCTGTTTCATGTAGATCTCCGTCGAGCATGCCAGTGTCGCGTTGAGTAATGCATCGCAGCAGCTCTTTGTCCTACCGCTCGCGTCGAACATATCCTTGATATGGACCAGTTTGCGATACGGTGCGTTTCTTCGCGTTTTTTGTCGCATTTAAGGGATTTTCGCTGCCGTCAATCGAAATTGCATTCCGTCAACAGAGTCGTCTGCGCCGTCGTCTGCTAGGACACCCGGGGATGGGAACACAGGATCGCAGCTTCTACAAACGACATGTCAGCAAAAGTATCTAAAAGCGCTTTGGTATTCGCATTTAATAAAGAAATAAAATAAAAAAATATAATTTGTTTTTGTTGCGAACACAATTGAAATATTAGTAATAAAAAAAGCGCATTTGTAGGTTTTTTCAACGAAGCAAAACTGCAGCCGTCGTCACGTTTTGTGTTATTTGGGTTTTCGTAGCATTGTTTGAGTGCTCGTGCGGTGGACGTGTATGAAGAACACAAGTGTGTTTTGGAAACCAACGACGAGAATTACGCCCTGTCAACACTGGTGATTTTGAACGGGTAAAGCCGTGAAGAAAGGTAGCGCTACGACTTCTTGTCATCTGGAGAGGCAACGAAGAAGAATGTGCGGTTTTGCTAAGCCTTGATGAGCCGTCTGAACGGTGAGTCCCGTGTACGTTTCTTTACTTCTGATCTCTATTCGCACGCGTTATTAATGTGCGCCTATATAGGGATGGCAGTGCAGGCAGTCTGCGTGCGGTTGCCTCAGCTATAATGCGTTAAGGCCGATTCACACGACGGTCCGTTGGCCCGCGGCCCGCGCACTACGTATTCAGGCGCGCTGTCGGCCGCGGCCACCAGTTATCACAACAGAGTTATGCGGTCGCTTGCTAGCGCTGCGAAAAACAACAGACAATGTTTATTACATTCCAATAGCATAGATTTGTGCTACGTAGAAGAGGATGATGAGCGTGCAGAGCGCTCTTGCTAGGCCAGCTGCGGACAGACAAGGGAACTGACAACGGTCGAGTTGCCTCGCGGCTGGTGTCCGTCGGATTGATTTGTGCTACTTAGAAGATGACGATGAGCGGCAGTGCCGCGCGACAGAGCACTCGCGCTAGGCCAGCTGCCAACAGACAGTGCTCAGTGTGTGTACTCGTGGGATTAGTGCTTACGCCTTAATATTTGTCATACAATTTTTTCGGGGACAATGATCGCGTGTAAAAGGCTGGGGCATATCCCTTGCCTAGTCATTTGTAAATTTTTATCTGTGCTTCCCCATGGAACAGAATTTGACACAGTATTATGTCAAAGTTAGATCGTTCTTGCGTCTGCCCTGAGGTGTAGGTGTCGATGCTTCCTCGCCTTCAGATTTTGAGAACTGTTTGGGATGCAACTGCGCACTTATTTAGGATTTCAAGCTTTTTGCTATATCCCTCGTTTGTGCGGCCCGCTTTCAAGTCGTTCGCTATATCGGTGATGGTTTGTTATTGATTTTCACTTTCTCTTATTTATTCTTGGTTGACTGCCACCAGCTGTGCTGCCGGCGATTCTCCGCGCTCGGAACTATTCCCAGGCACG
The DNA here is from genome assembly GCF_055824585.1 of Amblyomma mixtum. Classification (NCBI taxonomy): domain Eukaryota; kingdom Metazoa; phylum Arthropoda; class Arachnida; order Ixodida; family Ixodidae; genus Amblyomma; species Amblyomma mixtum. The sequence continues at coordinate 151,082,108 of NC_143021.1, read as the reverse complement.
AGACCCTACCCACAGACCTCCCTGCACCACACTCACCAGTTTTCTTCGGTATTTTTTTCCCTTGCTCTTACTTGCATTGCCACTAGGCAGTTTTTATTTCTGTGCAGATTTGTTAAATGCAATACCAATTTTCGTTTCATGCTGTGATGTGAGATATCGTGCTTCTTGCTAATGAATGCATGCCTTTTCCATCCTCTCGTCATTTGTGCAAAGCAGACGAGTCTACTGGTCGCTACGTTCAATTTAAAAATACCTTCGGTGCTGCTCCAAAGCACCCTAGTAGTAATAATTAAATCCTGTGCATGCTATATTCGAATAGTTACGCTCTTTTCATCATGCATAAAAATAGTGGTATTCCAGCCTGCTCATCTTTCTATGCGGTTGTGACAGTCATGTAAATCTACTGAAAAAATGTATATCGGTGCATCACATACAATCTGTTCATTTCTTTTGTCATGGGCCATCTCATTGCTTTTTGTGTTCCTATGTGAATACCTTATTCTAATTTATGAAGCAGTAGACAATTTCTTCTTTGTCATTCATGACATTGTTACGGCCACTGACAACAGTTGCTCTGACATATTTATTTGCAGTTGCCAGCTGCCAGTATCTACTGGGCCATTCGTGCTTCCAGCTTTTGGCTGTGCTATCTCTCCTCAGCTGTTTGTGGTAGGTATTGTTTTCCAGTGATGCATACCTTACCTGCCTATTTAGAAAAATTTCGTAGACATAGGCTCACAGCCGGGTTTAGAAATGCATGCAGAGCTCTACGTGCACTTAGCAGCAGTACCTCCCTGTATAATCACATGAATCTGATCCTGAATTACATGAATGTAATTGCATGATCTGTATGAAATAGTCGCTCATGAAGCTTTTGACTGCTGCTGTTAACATAATGGAGTTTACACTGCTTCAGGTGCAGTGACTATTTCACACATGTTGCCTCTTATGCATATGTGCCCTCTGAAAGGGCGAACATATTCCTTTATCCCTTTAAAAAACATTGTGTTCTATCATGATGCTTTACCGGTATTTCTGGTGTATAGACCAAAATGTCACTCAGTATTGTAACATGAAGCGGGAACTCAGTTTGTCCAATGTTTTAGAGGTAACATGAAGCGGGAACTGAGTTTGTCCAATGTTTTAGGGGTCCTAAAACATTGGACCAACACAGTTCCCACTCGAGTTATTGATCACTTCGCTCTCGCCCTACCATAAGCTTGCCGTCCAGGTTGGACAAATTGGTAGAGCGACTGCTCCAGTGAAGTGGTGGTTCTGAGCTCGAACACCGGACCAGGACGAATCTTTCTTTAACTACGAAGTTTCTGTGAAAGCTGTATAGCTTTCCTTTGTAGCCATTTGGCTGTGCTCGAGTGGATGTCAATGAGTAATTACTCCTTATTACAGATCTTTTGTCAACGCCAAACTGATTCAGTAGCAACAAATAGTAGAAGGGTAAAAGCATGCTGCTCCCAAAAATTCGTTAAGCATGTTATAAAATGTATGCTGTATTGTTTTAACTGCTGCAAAGAAATAACGGTGATGTTAGATGCCCAGCCCCTATTAGGTAAACATAGCTCGCAATTAACACAGTGGATCGAAAAGAAATATGTACTTCAACCCTCACGACGACCCTCACCCCAGTAAAACAAAAAGTGCCAGTGTTGCCATACTTGAGAGCTTTGCTCTTTAAAAGTGCAGTAGACTGCTACTCAAAGTTGACAAAAAAATGCGTCTCGTTTTCTGCATGTGCATTCCACAGTGCTGGTGCCATTTTCACTGGCCATTGACATTCAGTCGCATGATGTGCACCCCGCTCCTCGAGTTGATTTTGTTTGTCTTGTGAACCTGCCGTCAAAATCAGTGCAGGATAATGCTTCCCCAGTTGATCTGCAGTTAACCTTGTCCTTTGCCAGCTGCTGTCACCCTTTCTCCACAGAGAAGGGCGGTGGGAGTCCAAGCCAGGTGGAGTTGAAATATTTGACTAGTAGTGGACAGGGATCCTGCGGTTTGTTGAGGACACAGGCAAATTGGAGACTTATGGAAGAATTTTTTTACCAGCCAAAAAAGACGCATACACAAGAGAGAACCGCACAGGACAAGGGCTGGTAAAAGCCGTAGTCCTCTGTGGTTCTCTCTCTCTTGTGCATGCGTGTTCCTTGGCGGGTAAAAAAATTCCTCTGTAAGTCTCCAATTTGCCGGCTTCCTCCACAGATTGGAGGATCCCTGTCTGTTACTAGTCAAATTTCACTACTCCACCTAGATTGGACTCCCACTGCCCTTCTCAAACTTTTGAAATCCTGTTGCCCTAGCAGATCATCAGCTGTCGGTTGTATTACTTTCGCTTCAGTGAAATTTGACATGTAGCGGACAGGGATCCTAGAATTTGTGGAGTACACAGGCAAACTGGAGACTTATAGAAGAATTTTTTTACCAGCCAAGGAAGACGCATACACAAGATTCGTTGTCTGTGTTTCACTACTGAAAGTTCTAAATGTGTGCAAAAGTGTATCGTGCATTCGCACGTATTTTGAAAACTCAATTTTTGCAGCGTTAGGTTTTCGGAATTGGAGCTGTAGCATTGCCGCCACAGAATCCCGCTCGTGAACAAAGCGCACACTTATTTGCTAGGTATATATTCGGTATACCGCAACCAGTACACGTCACTGTTTGGAAGGTTCTGTCGCGAAATTTCTGATTGTGCAAGGTAGCTTTTCTTTTAAATTCAAGCGCTCTCTATTTGCTTTTTCCTGTGCATATTCATCGGTCGTTTCAATTCGGAAACGTTGGTGCTGCAAGATGTGCATACGGAAGCTACTTTTGTGCACAAAGCTCCTGAATTTTTGAAAGCGCAGCTCTGACAGTTCTCGTTGTCATAAATAAGTACAAAGCAGCCTAATCTTTTTGGACACACCATTTCATGCTCTTAGCTGTTTCTGAGAAACAGGCTGCCTTTTTTTCTGTTTTTGGTGTGAAACATTCCTAACAACTTCTTTCTTTCTCCATGCACAGATAGCCTATGCATACACGGGCAGCTTGATTGCAATATTTAGGGCAATATTTATAACAGGTGCAGTGAGCCTTGGTGCATGTGGACAGAAATTAAGCTAGGGTGGGGTGGGGTATTTTCGCACAGGGTAATGTTATGCGGAGGGTCTGGCGTATTGAAACCGAGTCTTTCTGAGCTCTTATTAGACGTCCCAGCACCAGGACAGTAGTTGAGGCTTTTCTTCTTTGTTGTCCAGTCAATGGTTTCCATCACATAAAATAGCCTTAATTCTAGCTATCCCGTGGCCGTCTAACAGAATGATGCAGATATACTGAAGTGATCAGTGTTGTATAAAAGTAGTGAGAACATTGCAAATGCAAGACAACTTCATTGGTTTGCAGTGCACTAACGTGGCAGTCATAGAGAATTACACATTACATTTGCAAATCTAAATTGTGCATAATAGTATGGACTGGCACGTAATGTGCGAAGTAATCACAGTTATCTCGTTCATGCCAAATGCTAGTGTCAAACATTGTCAGTATTGCATATTTATAAAGAGCAGACATGCTGTGCCTAACTTGTCGTTGGATAGATTTTATTACTATGAAAGCAAAAAGTTTACACATGGCTGTCGTGTTCTTGCGTGGGAAGTAGTATTATCTTAAATGAGTATAAACACCAAATTTTTGGTTATGTGTGTTCTTTGTAGCGACGTGCTGGGCATTCGTATACATAGAATTGTTGAATAGTATTCGTCTCCAATCGCTAAATAATTACAACCAGATTTCTTTTCTTCCCTGTTTCAATAGCATAGCAATTGCTATGACATCAGTGTTCAGTATAGGTTATGGAAGGCACAAAAAAGCTACGATATCGCTACTTCATCATTTTAATTAGTTACAATGCTAAAGCCAGCCTGCCTTAAGAGTCGGAATCACAATGAATGACGAAGCCGCAATTATATTGCAGTTTTCCTCATGCCTCCCCTGGCTTATACTGACCTTTGATGCCATTGCTCAGTTTTTAAAAGTGAAGCAGGAGAGAGAAGATATTTAATTACAAATTATTTAGCAGTCATAGGCGAATACTGTGTGGTTATCCGTGCATAGTAATGCCTTATGCATCATTAAAAAAAAAAAATGTGCAACTGAAATTTGCTCGGCTGCTGACCCAAAAGACGCGGGTTCGATCCCGGCCGCGGCGGCTGGAATTTCTTTGGAGGAGAAATTCTAGAGGCCCGTGTACTGTGCGATGTCAGTGCACGTTAAAGAACCCCAGGTGGTCGAAATTTCCGGAGCCCTTCACTACGGCGTCTCTCATAGTTGAAGTTCAGAATGGCGCAAAAGACACACACACAGGAAAAAAGGGGATGACACAAAGAGCGCCTACTACCAACTGAATTTATTTCAGAAACACCCTCTTTTATAAGGCAAGACATATCAAACACGAACCGGAAGCAGAAAAAACACATATTCATGGTTTGATTTCACATTTTGAAACACCATCGGCAGAAAAGAAAAAGCCACAAGAACAAAAAACAGAATCTAGAACTACACGTGCCCGTCTAAGAAACCCAGCTCCTGGCGGCATAGTTTAATCGATGAAGTGCTAATGCACGTGGACCCAGCTTTCTGTATATGGTATGCTTCTATAATCTCTCTTTCAAATCGCTCCTTGCCTCTGCCGATAAACGTTGCCTGTTCCAGCATCGGTCCGCAATCTCTGCACTCCCTACAGTGATCCGGCAGGTTGCCCCTGTCATTGTTTTTAATTGTTCTTCTGTGCTCGCTAGCTCTCTCATTGAAACACCGGCCAGTCTGGCCAATGTAGGCGGATCCACAGCTGAGCGGTATGCGATACACGACTTCGGACTTGCATTCAGTGAACCGTATCTGATGTTTGATAGCGCATCTTCGGGGTCGTCTGTTCATCATGGAGCAAATTTTTGCAAGTTTGCATGGTGCTGAAAACAACACATTTACACCATATCGACCCCCTACCTTCTTGATATTGTGCGCTATCTTATGCATGTACGGAATTACCACCACAGGCCTCTTGTCTTCCTGCTTGCTTTGCGTATCACCGCTAGAAGTGACCTTGATTCTTTGTAGCAGAGATTCACATATCGCTGTTATCATCATACACGGGTAGCCAGCGCTACCCTGTTGCTGATGTTCTTAACATTTTTAGAGACAGTTCTCAAGGCCTTACACCTTTACTTGGGAACTGCCTCAAGAGGGTAAAATCCAGTTCCTGGACATTCTGTTTGATTTTTCCAAAAAATACCATGTGTGTTGGGTGTACAACCCCCGTTCTAAGAAAAGCCTCATGCCGTTCAGCAGTGCCCACTCCAAACTGGTCAAACGCAGCATTGCCATCACGTGCTTACACGCAGCTCTCTCGAAATCCTGCGATCATTGTGTGCAGGCCGGCTTTGACAAGCAGCTAGTGAGACTGGGTAGCGCTGGCTACCCGTGTATGATGATAACAGCGATATGTGAATCTCTGCTACAAAGAATCAAGGTCACTTCTAGCGGTGATACGCAAAGCAAGCAGGAAGACAAGAGGCCTGTGGTGGTAATTCCGTACATGCATAAGATAGCGCACAATATCAAGAAGGTAGGGGGTCGATATGGTGTAAATGTGTTGTTTTCAGCACCATGCAAACTTGCAAAAATTTGCTCCATGATGAACAGACGACCCCGAAGATGCGCTATCAAACATCAGATACGGTTCACTGAATGCAAGTCCGAAGTCGTGTATCGCATACCGCTCAGCTGTGGATCCGCCTACATTGGCCAGACTGGCCGGTGTTTCAATGAGAGAGCTAGCGAGCACAGAAGAACAATTAAAAACAATGACAGGGGCAACCTGCCGGATCACTGTAGGGAGTGCAGAGATTGCGGACCGATGCTGGAACAGGCAACGTTTATCGGCAGAGGCAAGGAGCGATTTGAAAGAGAGATTATAGAAGCATACCATATACAGAAAGCTGGGTCCACGTGCATTAGCACTTCATCGATTAAACTATGCCGCCAGGAGCTGGGTTTCTTAGACGGGCACGTGTAGTTCTAGATTCTGTTTTTTGTTCTTGTGGCTTTTTCTTTTCTGCCGATGGTGTTTCAAAATGTGAAATCAAACCATGAATATGTGTTTTTTCTGCTTCCGGTTCGTGTTTGATATGTCTTGCCTTATAAAAGAGGGTGTTTCTGAAATAAATTCAGTTGGTAGTAGGCGTTCTTTGTGTCATCCCCTTTTTTCCTGTGTGTGTGTCTTTTGCGCCATTCTGAACTTCAATCATGAACCAACTAGCCCCAAAGCAAGTTCGTCTCTCATAGCCTGGGTCGCTTTGGGACGTTAAACCCCATAAACCAACCCAAACCAAACTGAAATTTGTTGTCTGCCTCTTTGAGATGAAAACTTTTGAATTTTTCCTTCACTATTTTAGAGCATGAAATTCAGTTAATGGTATCTGAGAAACAGGAATTGCAACAGCCATTTCTCTTCAGCAAGAAAACTGTCATTGGTTTAGGTGTTTTCCCGATTCAAGGTTACCTTATATTTTAAACTGCACAATGTATTATGTGACAAGAAACCGTCAAGCACAATAGGTGTGGTTTTAGAAATGACTGGAAGTGATAAGGGAATACATTTACTTAGAGCAGGTAGTGACCGCTGATCCGGATCATGAAGGGTAATAACTAGAGGAATATGAATGGGGTGGAGTGCATATGGCAGGTTCTCTCAGATCATGAATGGCAGTTTTTCAATACCCCTCAAGTGAAAAGTATACAACAGCTGTATCCTACCGGTATTCACCTATGGGGCAGAAACGTGGAGGCTAACGAAGAGGGTTCAGCTTAAGTTAAGGACAACGCAACGAGTTATGGAAATAAAAATGATAGGCGTAACGTTAAGAGATCGGAAGCGGGCGGAGTGGGTGAGGGAACAAACGCGGGTTGAAGACATCCTAGTCGAAATCAGGAGAAAAAAGGGTGCTAGGGTAGGGCATGTAAGACGAAGGCAAGATAATCGCTGGTCCTTAAGGGTAACGGAGTGGATTCCAAGAGAAGGCAAGCGTAGCAGGAAGCAGCAAAAAGTTCCATGGGTGGAGGTTTGCAGGAACACGGTGGACATAGCTGGCGAAGGACAGGGTTAATTGCAGAACATGGGAGAGGCCTTTGCCTTGCAGTGGGCGTAGTCAGGCTGATCATGATACTTGCAGAAGAGCTTGCTCATGTTAAAATTTTCATTTGGTAAATATGTGCTTGTTTTACATGCACACAGCTTTTGAAAGGACTAGGATAGTGATAATTGTATTGGGCTTAATAAAATTGTAGCTCTGAATGAAGGTTTGCAATGAAAGGTGTCTGCACTTGGTCACAATATAGGTACGCACTAGTGGCGACATGACACACACGATCAGTACATTCTAGTTGTATTCTTTCTTTTTTTCCATGGGGTTATATGCAGGATAGTATGAAAAGGGCATTGGAATTGACTCTTACTTGCATTATTTTCATTCATGTTTGCAGGCACCCGGAGAAATGCACGCATAGCCAAAGCTCCTTCACTCAGCCGAGCAAGCTACGGCATCATCCAGCATCTTAGTTTCTTTTGAGCGCTTACAGCTCACTGCGGTGGATTTGGTAGATGGGTTTACTTTGCTTTTGGCAGTGTTCTTGGCATTTAATGTCAAGTACACCCCAAAAACAAAGCGGGTTTGTCTGCTGCTTGAGACACTAATGGGGCTTGATCCTAGCGAGCGCCTCCCGAGCGTGTTTTGGGCAGCCACAGCAATCACAGCAATGACTTGAGAAATAAAAGTTATCAGTGTTGTACATTTGTGTCATTATTTCTTGAACCATTGTTATTCCCAACGCAGACAGAGCACCATACTAATGTGCAAACTGTAGTGTAGCCATAAAGTAGTTGTATGAGCAAAAGTTATTCTACTCAAAGATTATAATCCCTTTTGCTCATTACTCTTTTGTAGATGTAGCGCAGGTGGATCCTGCAAAACATATGACCAACTTGCTCTGAAGAATATGTGAAATAAGAAAATTAGTAGGATACATTGAAAACACGTGAAACTCCTTTTGAAGGAGTAAAATAAGATCTGGGCTGATACTCCCTGAAGGAGTATAGTCACTCTAACAAACGGAGTCCTGGAACTCTACCTGAAAGAGTAGTAGGATGCTGTTTCAATGTGGTAGCTTTACTCCCTCGGAGGAGTGCCTGTACTCTATTGCAGGAGTAGTACAGTACTCCTTGAGTAGGTGTTGGATCACTCTTTGTCCAGAGGGAGTAATTTTATTCTGGAAAAAGGAGTGGAATATGGGACAAGCGAATACTCCTTCAAAGTGTGTTCTGGGCACTCCTCTGCACTCCTTTAGTTCTAAGAGTGAAGGACGACGCAGCCTCGACCGCCGAGTCCAACTGACATGGCCACTGACACCCGGACCCAGCCGCCGATCCAGCCTCTACCGTCGAGTCCAACTGCCATGGCCGCTGACACCAGGCCCCTGGCGCCGATCCTTTGCCACCCACCGCGAACACCGCCATCTTTTCACGGTGACGTGTTCGAAGACGCTGAGGACTGGCTGGAGACGTTCGAGCGGGTCGCACGCTACAACGGCTGGTGCGACGAGCGCAAGCTGAATAACGTCTACTTTGCCCTGGAAGAGTCTGCTCGGACATGGTTTGAAAACCACGAGGCTACACTTCCCACCTGGGAGACGTTTTGCCGGAGTCTCCTGGCTACGTTCCCCAACGCTGACCGCCGGGAGAAGGCCGAAGCTGCGCTGCACTCCCGAAATCAGCGCACGAACGAAAGCGTGCGCATGTACACCGAAGACATGACCCGTCTTTGCAAGCGCGCCGACCCCAACATGACAGAGGAGAAGAAGCTGCGCCATCTCATGCGTGGGGTTAAGCAGGAGCTGTTCGCGGGCCTCGTGCGCAGCCCACCCCGCACGGTGGCGGAATTTCTAACCGAGGCGACCACGATGGAGACGACGCTGCAACAACGGGCCCGCCAGTACAACCGGGACATCAACTTCATGGTGCCCGAAGGCTTTTCGTCGTGTCTCGGCGGCAGTGCAGACACCTTGCGTGAACTAATTCGTTCCGTTGTCCGGGAGGAACTGCAACGGATCCATCTGCCTCAGGTTGCACCTGCGCCGCTGGCAGCGCTGTCCGAAGTTGTCAGGGACGAGGTGCGACAGGCTGCGCAGGCACCTCCTGTCCCCGAAGCGCCATCCCGGTTCGATGACCGACCCACGTACGCATCTGTTGTACGTCGCACGACAGGCTACGGTCCCATTACCCCAACGCCTGGCGTGAGCAACATCGGCACATGTCACGCAAGCGTGCCTGGCTACGGTGTGACCCCGTCGACCTCCGTGAGTAACATCGCCACGTATTCTGCAACCGCATCTGCTACAGCTGGGCCACGCCCTCGCAAGTCGGAATGGTGGCGTACACCGGACCGCAGGCCTCTCTGCTACCACTGTGGGGAGCCTGGTCACCTCTACCGCGCTTGTCCGTACCGCCAAGTGGGCCTTCGCGGTTTCCATCCCGACGCACCCTGCCCTCAGAACGGCGAACGACCGCATGAGATTGCGCAGCATCTCTGGGCACGCCAGAACCCTGCCTACTCTGGAAGGCGCGAGTCCCGTTCCCCTTCGCCTCTCCGTTATCGCTCTTCCAGCCCTGGCCGCCAGAGTAGCTCTGCTGGCCGTCGCTCGCCGAGTCCGCGTCGGGAAAACTAACACCAGCGACCTCTGGAGGCAAGGCCGCTGACGTCGGGACGTGTCAAGATCCTCCATCGCGGAACCCTCGAGCCGACGATACCCGGACAGAGAGAGGCAGCGACAGTATCAGATACGCTGCATCCGATTTGCGTGTGACAATTGATGGCACTGACATACCGCGCTGCTCGATACCGGTGCTGATTACTCTGTTATGAGCCGTGCCTTCGCTGGAGAACTTAAGAAGGTTCTGACACCGTGGACGGGGACCCCCATTCGCACCGCTGGTGGCCACCTAATTTCCCCTGTGGGCAAGTGCACGGCTAGAGTTGGGATTAGTGGTTTTACGTACGTTGGTGAATTTGTCGTACTCCCCGAGTGTTCCAGAGACTTGATTCTGGGGATCGACTTCCTGCAGTCGAACGGCGCTGTGATTGACTTTCAGGAGGCACGTGTCACGTTCTCGACCAAACAGGCCGTGGCGCGCTTTGACTCCCGCGATCCCTGCAGCAACGCTCTGCGCATTGTCGAGAACGACGTCACGGTGCCGCCGCGGTGCAGTGTTCTGGTGCTCGTGCGGAACGACCTCTTTCATGACTACGAGGGCCTAGCGGACAGCCATAGTCCACTGCTGCTTAAGCGGGGACTTGCCGTTGCAAGAGGTCTCGTCCAACTACGTGACGGCCGCACCCACGTCCTCCTGACTAACTTTGCCAACGAATACCAGCACCTGGCCAAAGGCATGGCTATTGCCTTCCTCCACGACGTTGCTGAGGTTCCAGGTTTGTGCACCGTGGGAGGACCCTCTCCGGAGTATGCTGGCCCACATCACGTTCTTCAGTCAGTCAGAATAAATCCTGCCTTGCCGTCGGTTCAGAGGGATCTTCTGTCGGCCCTCTTGGCAGAATTTGCGGACTGTTTCGCTACGTGCTCGAAGGTCGGCCGAACTCCACTCGCCAAGCATCGTATCATCACTGACGAGACTACGCGACCCGTCTGCCAGCGCCCATATCATGTTTCCCCGGTGGAGAGAGAAGCCATTCAGAATCAGGTTGCCGAGATGCTTGCAGACGATGTCATTCAGCCGTCCACCAGTCCGTGGGCATCGCCTGTGGTTCTTGTCAAAAAGAAGGACAATACTCTGCGTTTCTGCGTGGACTACAGGAAACTTAACAGCGTGACCAAAAAGGACGTTTACCCGCTGCCCAGGATAGATGACGCGCTCGACCGATTGCGGAACGCCAGATACTTCTCGTCATTGGATCTTAAAAGCGGGTACTGGCAAATCGAAGTGGACGAGAGAGACCGGGAGAAGACGGCTTTCGTGACGCCTGACGGCCTCTATGAGTTTAAAGTGCTCCCATTTGGTCTGTGCTCAGCACCGGCCACTTTCCAACGCATGATGGACACTGTCCTCTCCGGCTTGAAATGGCAGTCCTGCCTGGTGTACCTGGACGATGTCGTTATATTTTCGCCCACCTTTGACCAACACTTGGAGCGGTTGCGCATTGTGCTACAAGCGCTCAAATCCGCGCAACTCACCATCAAAGCCGAGAAATGCCATTTTGGCTTTGAGGAACTTCGCTTTCTCGGTCACGTTGTCAGCGCACAAGGTGTTCGCCCGGACCCTGACAAGACTGCTGCCGTCTCAGGTTTTCCACGCCCAACTGACAAGAAGGCCGTTCGCCGGTTTTTAGGCCTGTGCTCCTATTATAGGCGCTTTATTCAAGATTTCTCGAAAATCGCGGAACCGCTGAACGCACTGACCCGTGACGACACGCCCTTCCTGTGGGGGACCGACGAAGAGGCTGCATTTGTCGAGCTTCGCAGCCGTCTGCAAAGCACTCCGATACTCGGCCATTTCGACGAGCATGCTGCCACGGACATCCACACTGACGCCAGCAATGTTGGCCTTGGTGCAGTACTGATCCAGTGGCAAGACGGTGCAGAACGGGTCATCAGTTATGCTAGTCGGACACTTACGCGCTCCGAGACCAATTATTCTACGACGGAGAAAGAATGTCTTGCAGTGATATGGGCCATCTGCAAGTTCCGACCGTACCTCTACGGACGACCCTTCCGTGTGGTAAGCGACCACCACTCCTTATGCTGGCTGGCGAGCCTCAAAGACCCCTCAGGACGCTTGGCTAGATGGAGCTTACGCTTGCAAGAATACGACTTGACAGTAGTTTACAAGTCTGGCCGCAAGCATCAGGATGCGGATTGTCTGTCGCGCGCGCCTATCCCAATCAATACCGAAGAAACCACCGATGATTTTCCTTTCCTGGGCTCTGTTAGTACCACCCAAATGGCGCAGCTTCAGAGGGCGGACACGGAGTTGGCGCCGCTCATCGATTACCTCGAAGGCAGTGAAGCTCCCATTCCGCGTGTTTTTCTTCGAGGGCTTCACACCTTCACTTTACGGTCTGGTGTTCTCTACAAGCGCAACTTTGCCAATAGCGAAGAAGTGTTCCTACTTGTCGTACCATCACAGCTGCGGTCTGAGATCTTGAGTGCCTGTCATGATGCACCATCCGCCGGCCACCTTGGAGTCAGCCGTACACTCGCGCGGATTAGACAAAAGTATTATTGGCCCAGGTTACTCCCATCGGTGCGGGCCTACGTCAAAACATGCCGTGAATGCCAACGTCGGAAGACTCCTCCATTGAAACCGGCCGGATTTCTTCACCCCGTCGATCCACCGAAGACCCCTTTCCATCAAGTGGGCATGGACCTCCTTGGCCCATTTCCGAAGTCTTCGTCTGGAAAGCGTTGGATAGTCGTTGCGACTGACTACCTCACACGGTACGCTGAGACCACGTCTCTTGCCAAAGGCACTGCTGCTGAAGTGGCGCAGTTCTTCGTCCACAACATTGTCTTGCGTCATGGAGCACCCGCCGTTGTTGTTACTGACCGGGGAACTGCTTTCACGGCCCGCTTAACCCAGTCCGTGATGACTCTGACGCACACGAGCCACCGACGTGCTACGGCGTATCACCCGCAGACAAACGGGTTGGTAGAGCGACTCAACCGCACACTAGCCGACATGCTATCAATGTACGTTGACGTCGAGCATCGAACTTGGGACGCCATTCTGCCGTACGTAACGTTTGCGTACAACACCGCCCTGCAGGAAACAACCCGACTGACCCCCTTTCAGCTTGTCTTCGGTCGCCAGGTGACCACTCCGTTGGATGCTATGTTGCCCGTCGACCCTTACTGCGACTCTGACGCTGACATCGACGTAGATACCTTCGTTCAGCGTGCTGAGGAAGCGCGTCAACTGGCCCGCCTGCGCATCCACCGTCAACAGGAGGCTGACGCCACTAAGTACAACCGTGGACGCCGTTTCGTCACTTATGCTCCCGGCGACCTTGTGTGGATTTGGATACCTGTTCGTCGCCGCGGGCTCTCTGAAAAGCTGCTGCGCCGATACTTCGGCCCTTACGAAGTAGTGCGCCGCATCAGTGATGTGACTTATGCAGTTGCTCCCGCCCCGACAGCTTGTTCATCGCGCCGGTCGCACCGAACTGAAGTCGTACACGTTGTTCGCATGAAGCCTTACCACGACCGGCTACCTGACTGAACTGCGGTCCACTGCAGCTGTGTTCTACCCTTTCGCTGACTTTTCACTCCCAGCCGCATCGTGTCGATGCTGCAGAAGAGGGGGGCAGTGATACATGCATTCGAAGAAGAGACAGAAGTAGCGCATGCGCTAGAAGAGGAAGAAGTTAGTTGGCTCTCTCGCGCGCGCTCGAACCACTAGGGGACCGCCGCAGGTTTTTCGTCTCTGCGCGGGTGTTCTTTTTGGCGTTGCACGCTACAATATTGTGTTTCGGCCCCTTGCAATAATTTTTATCTTTAACTTGGTTCGATATACAGCGAACCCCTCGTTCAGTTCTTGATGGAACATTTAAAGTAACTGGAAAATGTTCGATGTATGAATAACGGTCCTATAATCATTCATCAAAATCGAGACCCTGACTGAGGAGCTAACAATATAAGTTCTCTTTGGCGACGATTATAATATATGAAAAAAAAAAAATGACCCGTACGTGATTCGAACACGCAACCTTCTGATCTGGAGTCAGACGCGCTACCGTTGCGCCAACGAGTCAGGTATGCGCGGTGGGCAGCAAGCGCAGTTGTTGGGAATGCACTTATCAGAGCTTGTGTGCGGCTTTGTATGGTCAGCTTTCTTCTGTTATCTTTTGCCTTGATAAGGGCCAGTCTTAGGGAACAGATACCCTTAGCTATTTAGGTCACAGAACCCCCAAACCTTTTTTTTCTCTTTTGGCCGATGTCGCCTTCGTATATTTCTGTGAAAAACTGGCTGATTACCATGTACTCTTGCAATGGTGCATCAGAAATTCTTGAAAAGTGCATTCCACAAAACGCACTACAGACCATGCAATGGAATCTGCGAAAGCAGTGCGATGCACCTTAGTAAGTATTGTTGAAAGCGCTCTTGCGTGAAACGCGCGCTGTCAAGAAATTCGCACTGAGTGTTTGGCGTGGTTGGAACATTTGAAGCGCGCACCTTTTATGAGAAAACAAAACTTAGTTTTCTTGACTGGTTTGGTTTGGTTTGGTTTATAGGGGCTAAAGAGACTGAGACGTTCTAAAGAGACTGAGGCTATGAGGGATGCCGTAGTAAGGAGGCAAGGAAATTCACTAAAGTTTGTTTCCTTAAAACTTTTAATTTTCTTTTAAACTTTCCTTTTTTGGGGGGGACCGGCGTCTTACTTTTATCGATAATTTGGTTGATGAACATTGCTAAGGAACACATATATTTTTTTCACCCGTCTCCTTTATCACAAACCAATATAACTAAATATCGACCAATGTCGCTTTGACGACACAATGAAAATGTTAGGCATGCAGCTTGCACTCAGCCTTGGCTAGAGCCTGTAGCAGCTTCTCCAACGGCGGTGTTCTGAGCCCGAAATATAAAACACGGGAGGAATAAACAGAGAGCCTTTTGCTCCCAGATATTTCACGGAGCCGAGACCAGGAACCACGCCGCCACCCCATTTCCACTCCGGCTTAGTAAAAACACTCCCGTAAACTGTCACCGCAATCTGCTTGTAAGTGAGGAAACTGTAATATGCAAGTGTGAATACGCATAGCGACTGTTTCTGCACGCACAATTTTAGCGCAGCGGCACGGTGGATAGAGCGCTGGTACTCAGAGCTCGACACGCATCTCTCTCTGCAGTGCGCCCACTCGCACAGCGCGCTCCAAATGTTGTTCGACCTGCGTAAACGACAAGCAGATAGTTCTCGTTATTCAAATGTTGCGGGTCTGCCTCACAGCTACAGGAAAGCAAATGTTTTCCCTACGGCGGCGACGACCAGAATGGCACGCTTGTTGAGACGAAGACAGATCTCGGAGGAGAAGCTCTGACAAACTGGAAATGGCCAGTGGGGGCAGTGATTGGTTAATCGCGGGAGAATTCCGGGCGACGACCGAAATTTTCTGTCGGGGCAGACCGAGCGACGAGGCAAGCGGTATGGGCAGAATGCTTCGTGCGACAGCGCCGATCAACTCACGCGAACATGGAGCTCAGCATTAACTCAAGAGCTATCGTCAGTAAGATCGTCATGCTCCACAGCGTATGCAGCCTTAGGACGTAAATTCTCCACTTCATAGCAGGTATCAGATAATTACACGCATACAATTACAAAGAAAACATAATAGCATAGTGGGAGACCTTGAAAGCAAACTCATTATTTAACCTTTTCCTGGAACATATTTTGGGCATAATTCTTGGGTTTTCTTCACTCGTCTCCTGTTGCTGTGGAATTTCGGGCAAGGGTCTATTTTCTTTTTTTGCTTTCTGGCGTGCCCTAGAAGGCGCTTTGCCGCTTGATGCAGCAGGTTTAATATCGACGTGCAATCAACAATTGGATCTATTTTTGCCGCTTGATCTACCGGTTTTCGTATGTACGAAATCTGTCCCTCTCAGAATTATCTTTAGAACTTCATCATATGTCCATGAACCACTGTAGACGTTTCGGATGCAGTTTTCTACTGCTTCTTATACGGTCAACAAATGGCGGTCAATCCATATCAAATTCCTTGGTGAATGTTATGTTTTCGCGTAGCAGCTTCATCCTTTCCTCTATACACAACCATTACGATTAACCTCTTATGGCCGCTACAAATACTCTACTTCCTCGTCTATTTTCATTACATTCAGCCTTTCATATAAACATATTGTCATTATGCAGTATTCAATGCTGGAGTGGGAAGCACTCGATTCCCAAGTCATTACGCCGCCACATTTTTATTTTTTATTTTTTGTAAAAAAAGTCATTTTGCTGCCTCATGGTCAACATCATTTGCCGTTACAGTCAAGTTATCCATCTAGTTCTCCTACGCGAGCGTTCATATCCCCAGTATAAGAACGTCTCCTTTGCCTCGCATTTGCTTCATATCTTCGGATAGGCATTTAAACAAAACTTCGTTTCTCTCCGTGTTGTTGCTTCTGGTCCACAAGTAGATTACTCCTAATAGCACTTCATTGCGTGCTGTATTATATTTATCGATACATACCGCCAACATTGTTTATTTACTCTTTGCGAAGTGGGTCCATGCCTAAGCAACATTCCTACTCCTCTGCCATTTCGTCCTGCAGTCTCCTTTGCAACCTTACCAGCTATAGCTCGGAATAAGCGGAGCTCTTTGGAGGTCCCTGAGGTGCGCTTCCTTGAACCCATAAGTTGCTACATAATTCATTTCTATCTATTGCTTAATGCCAAGCCACCTCGCTGGCGCTGTTCCTCCCTGGATATGCATGTAAGCTAATATCTTACCTTATCGTTCTTCCTCTGCTTTCCTTTACGAGTTAGATCATATTGTTTTTATACTACTTAATATTTCTTATGTTATTTACTTATATATTTAGATAAGTGTGTAGCGCAACCACACTGCTGCTCCACTGCGCTCCAGTAGCGGCGCCAACTGCAGGGAAGAGCAGGTGTGCCGTCATGCCAGTTCATGGGTCGAGGGATTCACTCACGAGTCGAATCACTCAGGCTCGCTCGGGCTCACATTCAGATCATGAGGTGTGCCCGGACTGAGTCGGTATTCACATGCAGACTGACCTGAGTCGCGGGTGTTTCCGTAATCACATTCAGGTCATGATCTCAGTCATGTGTCCCAGCTCAGATTCAGATCCTGATCTGTGTTTTCGGACCGATGGTGTGCGCTTGGCTTTTTCCCCTGCCGTGTTTGCTGACACTAGAGGAGAGGAATCATTTAGTGCTGCTAGCAAGGACCCTGGAGGGCGAAGCGGTTTGGCTACACCTGTAGGCGGCCAAAGAAGAGGATTCCTTAGAGGGTATTAAGGTCCCTTCCACTTCGCTAGTTTACGCAGGTACGGGTGCCATGATGACCAGCGTGTGAATGTATCGTAAGCTATGGCCCAGATCCATCATGGTGCAGCGTGGGGAAGCTGGGGCCCTTGTTGGGCGTCTCGGTCAGCGGGGAGGCTTGCCACCGAAGCGCGCTTGAGTCTTGAGCCGAAACGAGTGAGTGAGCCCAAATCGGTCCAGAGCTGAGGTGATTCAGTGAGCCCAATTGAGTCATTAGTGGAAACGAGTTAGACCAGACGAGCAGTAAGTCGAATTAAGTGAGTGGGCACATGGGAGTCGAGAGTAGAAATGACTGATCAAGTCCAGATGAGTCGTGAGTTGACTGACCACAGATGGGTCAGAAGTCTAAATCAGTTATAAGTCATAACGACTTGTCGACTCAGAATGAGTCGCTAGTGGGAGTGAGTTGAAATGAGTTGCGAGGAGGGTGTGGAACCGAAGCCGAAACTGATCACGAAACAGGGGCTGAAGCTGTATTTTCAGTCCGATCTGAATTCGAACCGAACCCATTCATTTTAGTCCCCTGAAACCGAACCTGAATCGGCCTGAACCAGACCGTCTCCTCAGGCGATGCCTTTCGCAGCGGCTACTTCAGATGAACCGTGCCACATTCCTCCGCAGTGGCTATACTCTCTCTCCTCGTTCTTGGTAACAACCTCCGGATAGGTCCCACGGTAACCAGTGTACGGATACGCATTTACACGCTCCGTCTAGGGTAACTAAACTACTACAGTGGCCCTTCCCCGCATTCAGCCGTTGTGTGTTTGTGTGTCCGGCTGAAACCTGTTTTATGGTTGGCTGCTCACCTGCCCACCATGTCAGGTGACCATTCAGTAAATCGTGATAGGCTGCTAGGAAATATCAACCTTGGACGCAACCCTTCCAAAGCAGCCGGAGTCCCAAAGAAGACAGCACCTTCCATAGAAAGGCGGTGGCGCATCACATTACCGCTGCACCACCGCGATGGAGTGGTAGGAAAATTCCCAGGAACATATGCACGCAGAAAATGACCAATCTCGAATATATGGGCCTTAACCCATTGTTGCTATCCGAACCACTGGCATCCATGAACAATGGATCAGAACAACAAAACCGAAGTGAAAATCGAAGTGCTAGAGCACCTAATTTGCATTTGGTCTAACTACGCAAACCGACCATCATTTTTTCCCGATTCAAAAGCCTGTGCACTTGAAAAGGGATATATGAGCTATACTGAAGAACAAGAGGCCCAGAGTACAAAAATGTGTGACCAATGTGAAGTTTTCGCTTCTGCGTTAGGATCGGAACGAGTTGAACACCTTTTAAAAGGCACCACTAGAATGATGATGATGATGATGTCCTCGGGCTGAATGGCACATACCCACGGCGGGGGATTGGCCAGGGTGCATGCAATCGAATCCGAGTTTGAAATCACGCTCGTCTTCCTCCTGCATGTTTTTACTGTGGCCGTGCCTAACACACATTCTTCAAATTATTTCAGATGACCTAAAAATGAATCCATTTACCTTGTAGAAATATATTACCTTGAAACCCCTTTGCCTTCACCGCAGTGGTGGCGAGTGACTCGAGGCTTGCGTTTACGGCTGCGGTAGGCTGTGGGTTCCGATGCACGCCGGTGGGACACGCGTTGACGCCGGTCGGGTGCATAGCTCCAATGCGACCCCGGTTGGTCGCAGCTGGCACCCGACGGCTGAAGCTCGGCACACTGTTGGTCGGCAGTGGTTGGCTGGGGAGAGGAGAGAAGTGCGCGGTGGAGGTGGAATGCGGTCCTGCTTGCCTTTTTGTATTTTGATTTAAGAGCGAAATCTACGTGAGGGATATGCTTCCGACACAAAGGCTTCGCTAGCAGCGTAATTGAGAACATTTGCAGCGTCTCTTAGAAGGGCCTATGATCGAGGTGGATAGGACGGCGGGCGTCCTGGAGAACGCGCTGCCACCTGTCGGCATTTGGTCCAGATTGACCTGCGTGTCTGTTCTCTTTAATCGGCAGCGAGATAGCGGGTGTGGCTGAGTGCGATGGAGCACGAACTTGAATGCGAGGCTCCAAGGTTGTAAACAG
The DNA here is from genome assembly GCF_055824585.1 of Amblyomma mixtum. NCBI lineage: Eukaryota > Metazoa > Arthropoda > Arachnida > Ixodida > Ixodidae > Amblyomma > Amblyomma mixtum. The sequence continues at coordinate 151,062,926 of NC_143021.1, read as the reverse complement.
AAGAAATTGTGACTGTTAAGTGTCACTTTCAAAGGTTCGATACAGAACGCTTTCGAGCGGCCCGTGTACGATCCCGCAGCAATCTTGCTTTGCACTGTGAGCAGCCACCTAGACATGCATTGCTTGATGAGCGTCGGCACATGAGTGCGAAGCGTGTCTCTGACCTCTGCTGTGGTGGCGCCCAGGTCACAAGTACAGATGAAATAGTAGCTGAGTTTTCAAAATACTACACCTCATTTTTTTGCTGCCCCTTCAAGCACTGCTGACGATGTTCATTTAGCGCGCTGGTCGTCTACGGTTTCCCCGCTTTGCGAGGATGAGTGCGATATAATGAGTGGTCTTATAATCTTGGCTGAACTGGAAGATGCAATTGATCGATTGTCACTATCGAAAACTCCAGGGCCTGACGGCCTTTCAGGGGAATTTTATAAGACCTTTAAATCTGTGTTATCTCCTGTTCTCCTACAAATTTTTGAGCACAGTATTGATGTTGGATTTTTGCCGCGGTCATTTACGGAAAGTGATATTGTCTTAATGCCGAAAACTGACGATAAGGAAAATATACGATTTCTAGAAGGTTACAAACCTATCACGTTTTCTAATGTTGATTATAAGATCTTCGCTAAAGTCCTCTACACCTTGCAGTGGCTACTTTGATTGGACCTCGTGAAACATGTGGCTTGAGGGGTCGGTCCATACAATCTAATCTACATATAGCGCGCACAGTGTTGTAGTATTGCAGCGACGCTCATGAACAATCAGCATTGCTGCAAATAGACCTGGCGAAGGCATTCGATCAGGTGTCCCATTCGTTTCTTTTTTTTCTTGTAAATCACGCCAATCTTGTTTCAGTTCTTTCTACTGGGATACGCGTTTGTTACAAAGACTGCTCAACGCTCTTGATTGTTAAGGACTGAAGGACTGTCTCTATCTCAAAGCCAGTTCAAATTCAGCTCTGTTCACATTCTACTTGGAGTCACTTATATACAGTGCAGCTGTCCATGGTTTTCGTACTATGGGTCACGAACTGAAGGTTTTAGCCTATGCGGATGACGTCGCGTTTTTCTGCACTGATAAGTGAAGCATCGATGAGGTAATTCGTTTAACGGAAGACTTCGCTTCAGTGTCAGGAGCTCGGATTAATCGTTCTAAGAGTTGCGGTCTCTGGTTTGGTATGTGGGGTGGGACACTTGCCGAATATGCTTGTATACAATGGACACGCACGTCACCAAAGTGCCTTGGCGTTCCTTTGAGTGCCTCTAAGCACAGTGCACATTATTAGAAATACAGCGTGCCAACTCTTCAGCGCTACGCTAAGGCATTTGTGCCCCATGGTCTTTCGATTATTGGTAGGGCTGCCGCATGCAATTTGTTTCTCGGCACTAAAATTTATTTGTACTGCAAATTATGCATTGCACAAGACTTTATATCCAACGTTTCCACAGAGTTTTCACAACTTTTATAGAGGGTTCGTCGTTTAAATCATCGAGGCCTGATAGCCTTTTCCGGCCTGTAAGCGCTGGTGGCCTCCGTTTAGTCCACCTGTATGTCCGACACAAGGTTTCACGTTTCACATCTTTCCGGGTCACTACACACCCAGTAATGCCGGCATTCCTGCAAGTAAATTTAGTTCATGCTTTGCCGAGCATCACTGTGTCTTCTAATGGTTCTGATCGTCCGTGTTTGTGGGGATTCATGCATGAGGTGAATGAAGTCTGTTCGTTTCCTACTTGTTCGTTTTTCCCCTGAGTTACTTTTTTTGGTGTGAAGGAAACTCCTTACAAGGGCTTAAATTATATGCTCTTTCCTCCGCCAACTATTGCTCGGTGTATTTCGGTTAACGGGGCATGACGTATTCAAGAGAGTACGGAAGATTACCCTCTCGCCATGTACAAACACATTTTTCTTTAAGCTACACGCTGAGACATTACCAGGTAAAAATATGGCGAGAGAAAAAAGGTTTTCTTGTGTCTACGGTGACGTGTCGCCTTTGTAATGCTCCTGAAACGATTGAGCATAGTTTCATCCATTGTAAAGATGCAATACTCTTCTGGGACATCATGCAACGGACATTGAAAAAAAAGGCTTAATTTGACTCCGCATTCTTTACGATTTCTCACTGCACTACCATTTGGTGATGAGCCCTTCGATATATTATTTTTAATTGTATTACGCAGCCTGTAGAAAACGCGCATGATGAACCGGCATTTTAAATATGTTGTTTCTGCCTTAGACCATTTCTGCAGAATGATTGTGCACCTAAAAGAATTGTATGCCCAGACCGACTCTGAACCGGAGTGGTACCGACTCTTAGCGCTGTTTTGTTTATTACCTTTTTTCTAGTTCTTTGTTGCTGAGATGTGTAGTGTTATGATCTATTCAAAATATGCTGCAAATTGACTCTTTTCTAGTGTTCGTGTGTTGATGTGCCACTGTGTGTAGATATCTCATGGATATCAAACATCGCATGATTGTAATAAATACCATGCTGAAGAAAAAAGCGGCGATAGCGTAGTGCTATCGCTGAGCGACCCTTAAATGGGACCCGTTCGCGCAGCCGTGGGCTCGACTCCCAGTCATGGACATCGATTCAAATTCGTTGTCTCTTTTTCATGGTTTGACCTCTAACTCAGCTGAAGGTCAAAATTAGGCACTCGGTGATCGAATCACGAGGTCCCGTAGTGAAGCTTTGGCTTCAAAATGCAATAGAAAGGTACGCCTTACATCCGCGCGAAATACGGACGCAGGCATGAAATGTTTCTTAAGGTAAGTGCGGCGTATTTTTTATTGATACTGTAAAGGCCTTTATTGGCAAGATATGACTGGTTGTGAAGGCCGGTTAGAGCGGGAAAGGGCAGGCCCGTTCCCAGAACAGATGATGCTCTCGCCCCGCGCCGCGCGTCGGCTCTGCTGCTTCAGCTGCCGATCGTCTTCTTCTCGCCTCGCGCCGCGCATCGGTTCTGTTGCTCCGACTGCTAAGCATCTTCCTCTTTACAATACACAAAAAATAAACGCTGACCGGATACGTTCAATGTATCCTGGAAAAAAAAAACAAATGTACTGCGGCTCCGTAGAACGTACCTCAGCCACTAAAGTTAAAAAGGAAAATTGCATGTCTTAAGGAATGATTTGTGCCGATGGAAATACAATTAATCGTATTGTGTTTCGGCCCCTTGCAATAATTTTTATTTTTAACTTGGTTCGATATACAGCGAACCCCTCGTTCAGTTCTTGATGGAACATTTAAAGTAACTGGAAAATGTTCGATGTATGAATCACGGTCCTATAATCATTCATCAAAATCGAGACCCTGACTGAGGAGCTAACAATATAAGTTCTCTTTGGCGACGATTATAATATATGAAAAAAAAACAAAAATGACCCGTACGTGATTCGAACACGCAACCTTCTGATCTGGAGTCAGACGCGCTACCGTTGCGCCAACGAGCCAGGCATGCGCTCCAAGCAGCAAGCGCAGTTGTTGGGAATGCACTTATAAGAGCTTGTGTGCGGCTTTATATGGTCAGCTTTCTTCTGTTATGTTTTGCCTTGATAAGGGTCAGTCTTAGGGAACAAATACTGTTAGCTATTGAGGTCACAGAACCCTAAAACCTTTTTTTCTCTTTTGGCCGATGTCGCCTTCGTATATTTGTGTGAAAAATTGGCTGTTTACCGTGTACTCTTGCAATGGTGCCTCAGAAATTCTTGAAAAGTGCATTCCACAAAACGCACTACAGACCATGCAATGGAAACTACGAAAGCACTGCGATGGACGTTAAGTGTTTTTTGAAGCGCTCTTGTGTTAAACGTACGCTGTCGAATCATTCGTCCTGAGTGTTTAGCGTGGTTGGAACATTTGAAGCTCGTACCTTTTATGAGAAAACAAAACTTAGTTTCCTTTAATGGTTTGGTTTGGTTTGGTTTATAGGGCTTTAACGTTCTAAAGACACTGAGGCTATGAGGGATGCCGTAGTGAGGAGGCAACGAAATTCATTAAAGTTTGTTTCCTGAAAACTTTTAATTTTCTTTTAACCTTTTGTTTTCTTTGAAGCCGGTGTCTTACTTTTATCGATAATTTGTTTGATAAACATTGCTACGGAACAAATATGTTTTTTTTTCACCCGTCTCCTTTATCACAAACCAATAAAACTAAATATCGACCAATGTCGCTTTGACGACACAATGAAAATGTTAGGCATGCAGCTTGCACTCAGCCTTGGCTAGAGCCTGTAGCAGCTTCTCCAACGGCGGTGTTCTGAGCCCGAAATATAAAACACGGGAGGAATAAACAGAGAGCCTTTTGCTCCCAGATATTTCACGGAGCCGAGACCAGGAACCACGCTGCCACCCCATTTCCACTCCGGCTTAGTAAAAACACTCCCGTAAACTGTCACCGCAATCTGCTTGTAAGTGAGCAAACTCTAATATGCAGATTAGAATAATCGCCGCGAGTGTTTCTGCACGCACAATTTTAGCGCAGCGGCACGGTGGATCGAGCGCTGGTACTCAGAGCTCGACACGCATCTCTCCCTGCAGTGCGCCCACTCGTACAGCGCGCTCCAAATGCTGTTAGACCTGCGTAAACGACAAGCAGGTTGTCCTAATTATTCAAATGTTGCGGGTCTGCCTCACAGCTACAGGAAAGCAAATGTTTCCCCTACGGCGGCGATGACCAGAATGGCACGCTTGTTGAGACGAAGACAGATCTCGGAGGAGAAGCTCTGACAAACTGGAAATGGCCAGTGGGGGCAGTGATTGGTTAATCGCGGGAGAATTCCGGGCGACGACCGAAATTTTGTGTCGGGGCAGACCGAGCGACGAGGCAAGCGGTATGGGCAGAATGCTTCGTGCGACAGCGCCGATCAACTCACGCGAACATGGAGCTCAGCATTAACTCATGAGCTGTCGTCAGTAAGATCGTCATGCTCCACAGCGTATGCAGCCTTAGGACGTAAATTCTCCACATCATAGCAGGTATCAGATAATTACACGCATACAATTACAAAGAAAACATAATAGCATAGTGGGAGACCTAGAAAGCAAACTCATTATTTAACCTTTTCCTGGAACATATTTTGGGCATAATTCTTGGGTTTTCTTCACTCGTCTCCTGTTCCTGTGGAATTTCGGGCAAGGGTCTATTTTCTTTTTTTGCTTTCTGGCGTGCCCTAGAAGGCGCTTTGCGGCTTGATGGAGCAGGTTTAATATCGACGTGCAATCAACAATTGGATCTCTTTTTGCCGCTTGATCTACCGGTTTTCTTATGTACGAAATCTGTCTCTCTCTGAATTACCTTTAGAACTTCATAATACGTCCATTAACCACTGTAGACGTTTCGGATGCAGTTTTCTACCGCTTCTTATACGGTCATCAAATGGCGGTCAATCCATACCAAATTCCTTGGTGAATGTTATGTTTTCGCGTAGCAGCTTCATCCTTTCCTCTATACAGACCATTACGATTAACCTCTTATAGCCGCTACAAATACTCTACTTCCTCGTCTATTTTCATTACATTCAGCCTTTCATATAAACATATTGTCATTATGCAGTATTCAATGCTGGAGTGGGAGCACTCGATTCCCAAGTCATTACGCCGCCACATTTTTCTTTTTTATTTTTTGTAAAAACGTCATTTCGCTGCCTCATGGTCAACATCATTTTCCGTTACAGTCAAGTTATCCATCTAGTTCTTCTACTCGAGCGTTCATATTCCCAGTATAAGAACGTCTCCTTTGCCTCGCATTTGCTTCATATCTTCGGATAGGCATTTAAACAAAACTTCGTTTCTCTCCGTGTTGTTGCTTCTGGTCCACAAGCAGATTACTCCTAATAGCAGTTCATTGCGTGCTGTATTCTATTTATCGATACATACCCCCAACATTGTTTATTTACTCTTTGCGAAGTGGGTCCATGCCTAAGCAACATTCCTACTCCTCTGCCATTTCGTCCTGCAGTCTCCTTTGCAACCTTACCAGCTATAGCCCGGAATAAGCGGAGCTCTTTGGAGGTCCCTGAGGTGCGCTTCCTTAAACCCATAAGTTGCTACATAATTCATTTCTATCTATTGCTTAATGCCAAGCCACCTCGCTGGCGCTGTTCCTCCCTGGATATGCATGTAAGCTAATATCTTACCTTATCGTTCTTCCTCTGCTTTCCTTTACGAGTTAGATCATATTGTTTTTATACTACTTAATATTTCTTATGTTATTTACTTATATATTTAGATAAGTGTCTAGCGCAACCACACTGCTGCTCCACTGCGCTCCAGTAGCGGCGCCAACTGCAGGGAAGAGCAGGTGTGCCGTCATGCCAGTTCATGGGTCGAGGGATTCACTCACGAGTCGAATCACTCAGGCTCGCTCGGGCTCACATTCAGATCATGAGGTGTGCCCGGACTGAGTCGGTATTCACATGCAGACTGACCTGAGTCGCGGGTGTTTCCGTAATCACATTCAGGTCATGATCTCAGTCATGTGTCCCAGCTCAGATTCAGATCCTGATCTGTGTTTTCGGACCGATGGTGTGCGCTTGGCTTTTTCCCCTGCCGTGTTTGCTGACACTAGAGGAGAGGAATCATTTAGTGCTGCTAGCAAGGACCCTGGAGGGCGAAGCGGTTTGGCTACACCTGTAGGCGGCCAAAGAAGAGGATTCCTTAGAGGGTATTAAGGTCCCTTCCACTTCGCTAGTTTACGCAGGTACGGGTGCCATGATGACCAGCGTGTGAATGTATCGGAAGCTATGGCCCAGATCCATCATGGTGCAGCGTGGGGAAGCTGGGGCCCTTGTTGGGCGTCTCGGTCAGCGGGGAGGCTTGCCACCGAAGCGCGCTTGAGTCTTGAGCCGAAACGAGTGAGTGAGCCCAAATCGGTCCAGAGCTGAGGTGATTCAGTGAGCCCAATTGAGTCATTAGTGGAAACGAGTTAGACCAGACGAGCAGTAAGTCGAATTAAGTGAGTGGGCACATGGGAGTCGAGAGTAGAAATGACTGATCAAGTCCAGATGAGTCGTTAGTTGACTGACCACAGATGGGTCAGAAGTCTAAATCATAACGAGAAGTCTAAATCATAAGTCTAAGTCATAACGACTTGTCGACTCAGAATGAGTCGCTAGTCGGAGTGCGTTGAAATGAGTTTCGAGGAGGGTGTCGAACCGAAGCCGAAACTGATCACGAAATAGGGGCTGAAGCTGTATTTTCAGTCCGAACTGAATTCGAACCGAACCCATTCATTTTAGTCCCCTGAAACCGAACCTGAATCGGTCTGAACTAGACCGTCTCCTCAGGCGATGCCTTTCGCAGCGGCTACTTCAGATGAACCGTGCCACATTCCTCCGCAGTGGCTATACTCTCTCTCCTCGTTCTTGGTAACAACCTCCGGATAGGTCCCACGGTAACCAGTGTACGGATACGCATTTACACGCTCCGTCCAGGGTAACTAAACTACTACAGTGGCCCTTCCCCGCATTCAGCCGTTGTTTGTTTGTGTGTCCGGCTGAAGCCTGTTTTATGGTTGGCTGCTCACCTGCCCACCATGTAAGGTGACCATTCAGTAAATCGTAATAGGCTGCTAGGAAATATGAACCTTGGACGCAACCCTTCCAAAGCAGCCGGAGTCCCAAAGAAGGCAGCACCTTCCATAGAAGGGCGGTGGCGCATCACTTTACGGCTGCACCACCGCGATGGAGTGGTAGGAAAATTCCCAGGAACATATGCACGCAGAAAATGACCAATCTCGAATATATGGGCCTTAACCCATTGTTGCTATCCGAACCACTGGCATCCATGAACAATGGATCTGAACATCGAAACCGAAGTGAAAATCGAAGTGCTAGAGCACCTAATTTGCATTTGGTCTAACTACGCAAACCGACCATCATTTTTTTCCCGCTTCATAAGCCTGTGCACTTGAAAAGGGATATATGAGCTATACTGAAGAACAAGAGGCCCAGAGTACAAAAATGTGTGACGAATGTGAAGATTTCGCTTCTGCGTTAGGATCGGAACGAGTTGAACACCTTTTAAATGGCACCACTAGAATTGCAATCGAATCCGAGTTTGAAATCACGCTCGTCTTCCTCCTGCATGTTTTTACTGTGGCCGTGCCTAACACACATTCTTCTAATTATTTCAGATGACCTAAAAATGAATCCATTTACCTTGTAGAAATATATTACCTTGAAACCCCTTTGCCTTCACCGCAGTGGTGGCGAGTGACTCGAGGCGCACGTTTACGGCTGCGGTAGGCTGTGGGTTCCGATGCACGCCGGTGGGACACGCGTTGACGCCGGTCGGGTGCATAGCTCCAATGCGACCCCGGTTGGTCGCAGCTGGCACCCGACGGCTGAAACTCGCCACGCTGTTGGTCGGCAGTGGTTGGCTGGGGAGAGGAGAGAAGTGCGCGGTGGAGGTGGAATGCGGTCCTGCTTGCCTTTTTGTATTTTGATTTTAGAGCCAAATCTACGTGAGGGATATCCTTCTGACACAAAGGCTTCGCTAGCAGCGCAATTGCGAACATGTGCAGCGTCTCTTAGAGGGGCCTATGATCGAGGTGGATAGGACGGCGGGCGTCCTGGAGAATGCGCTGCCACCTGTCGGCATTTGGTCCAGATTGACCTGCGTGTCTGTTCTCTTTAATCGGCAGCGAGATAGCGGGTGTGGCTGAGTGCAATGGAGCACGAACTTGAATGCGAGGCTCCAAGGTTGTAAAAAGAAGAAATTGCGACTGTTAAGTGTCACTTTCAAAGGTTCGATACAGAAAGCTTTCGAGCGGCCCGTGTACGATCACGCAGCAATCTTGCTTTGCACTGTGAGCAGCCACCTAGACAAGCATTGCTTGATGAGCGTCGGCACATGAGTGCGAAGCGTGTCTCTGACCTATGCTGTGGTGGCGCCCAGGTCACAAGTACAGATGAAATAGTAGCTGAGTTTTCAAAATACTACACCTCATTTTTTTGCTGCCCCTTCAAGCACTGCTGACGATGTTCATTTAGCGCGCTGGTCGTCTACGGTTCCCCCGCTTTGTGAGGATGAGTGCGATATAAGAGTGGTCTTATAATCTTGGCTGAACTGGAAGATGCAATTGATCGATTGTCACTATCGAAAACTCCAGGGCCTGACGGCCTTTCAGGGGAATTTTATAAGACCTTTAAATCTGTGTTATCTCCTGTTCTCCTACAAATTTTTGAGCACAGTATTGATGTTGGATTTTTGCCGCGGTCATTTACGGAAAGTGATATTGTCTTAATGCCGAAAACTGACGATAAGGAAAATATACGATTTCTAGAAGGTTACAAACCTATCACGTTTTCTAATGTTGATTACAAGATCTTCGCTAAAGTGCTCTACACCTTGCAGTGGCTACTTTGATTGGACCTCGTGAAACATGTGACTTGAGGGGTCGGTCCATACAATCTAATCTACATATAGCGCGCACAGTGTAGCAGTATTGCAGCGACGCTCATGAACAATCAGCATTGCTGCAAATAGACCTGGCGAAGGCATTCGATCAGGTGTCCCATTCGTTTCTTTTTTTTCTTGTAAATCATGCCAATCTTGTTTCAGTTCTTTCTACTGGGATACGCCTTTGTTACGAAGACTGCTCAACGCTCTTGATTGTTAAGGTCTGAAGGACTGTCTCTATCTCAAAGCCAGTTCAAATTCAGCTCTGTTCACATTCTACTTGGAGCCACTTATAAACAGTGCAGCTGTCCATGGTTTTCGTACTATGGGTCACGAACTGAAGGTTTTAGCCTATGCGGATGACGTCGCGTTTTTCTGCACTGATAACTGAAGCATCGATGAGGTAATTCGTTTAACGGAAGACTTCGCTTCAGTGTCAGGAGCTCGGATTAATCGTTCTAAGAGTTGCGGTCTCTAGTTTGGTATGTGGGGTAGGACACTTGCCGAATATGCTTGTATACAATGGACACGCACGTCACCAAAGTGCCTTGGCGTTCCTTTGAGTGCCTCTAAGCACAGTGCACATTATTAGAAAGACCGCGTGCCAACTCTTCAGCGCTACGCTAAGGCATTTGTGCCCCATGGTCTTTCGATTATTGGCAGGGCTGCCGCATGCAATTTGTTTCTCGGCACTAAAATTTATTTGTACTGCAAATTATGCATTGCACAAGACTTTATATCCAACGTTTCCACAGAGTTTTCACAACTTTTATAGAGGGTTCGTCTTTTGAATCATCGAGGCCTGATAGCCTTTCCCGGCCTGTAAGCGCTGGTGGCCTCCGTTTAGTCCACCGGTATGTCCGACACAAGGTTTCACGTTTCACATCTTTCCGGGTCACTACACACCCAGTAATGCCGGCATTCCTGCAAGTAAATTTAGTCATGCTTTGCCGAGCATCACTGTGTCTTCTAATGGTTCTGATCGTCCGTGTTTGTGGGGATTCATGCATGAGGTGAATGAAGTCTGTTCGTTTCCTACTTGTTCGTTTTTCCCCTGAGTTACTTTTTTTGGTGTGAAGGAAACTCCTTACAAGGGCTTAAATTATATGCTCTTTCCTCCGCCAACTATTGCTCGGTGTATTTCGGTTAACGGGGCATGACGTATTCAAGAGAGTACGGAAAATTACCCTCTCGCCATTTACAAAAACATTTTTCTTTAAGCTACACGCTGAGACATTACCAGGTAAAACATGGCCAGAGAAAAAAGGTTTTCTTGTGTCTACGGTGAACTGTCGCCTTTGTGATGCTCCTGAAACGATTGAGCATAGTTTCATCCATTGTAAAGATGCAATACTCTTCTGGGACATCATGCAACAGACGTTGAAAAAAAAGGCTTAATTTGACTCCGCATTCTTTACGATTTCTCACTGCACTACCATTTGGTGATGAGCCCTTCGATATATTATTTTTAATTGTATTACGCAGCCTGTAGAAAACGCGCATGATGAGCCGGCATTTTAAATAAGTTGTTTCTGCCTTAGACCATTTCTGCAGAATGATTGTGCACCTAAAAGAATTGTATGCCCAGACCGACTCTGAACCGGAGTGGTACCGACTCTTAGCGCTGTTTTGTTTATTACCTTTTTTCTAGTTCTTTGTTGCTGAGATGTGTAGTGTTATGATCTATTCAATATATGCTGCGAATTGACTCTTTTCTAGTGTTCGTGTGTTGATGTGCCACTGTGTGTAGATATCTCATGGATATCAAACATAGCATGATTGTAATAAATACCATGCTGAAGAAAAAAGCGGCGATAGCCTAGTGCTATCGCTGAGCGACCCTTAAATGGGACCCGTTCGCGCAGCCGTGGGCTCGACTCCCAGTCATGGACATCGATTCAAATTCGTTCTCTTTTTCATGGTTTGACCTCTAACTCAGCTGAATGTCAAAATGGCACTCGGTGATCGAATCACGAGGTCCCGTAGTGAAGCTTTGGCTTCAAAATGCAATAGAAAGGTACGCCTTACATCCGCGCGAAATACGGACGCAGGCATGAAATGTTTCTTAAGGTAAGTGCGGCGTATTTTTTATTGATACTGTAAAGGCCTTTTTTGGCAAGATATGACTGGTTGTGAAGCCGGTTAGAGCGGGAAAGGGCAGGCCCGTTCCCAGAACAGTTGATGCTCTCGCCCCGCGCCGCGCGTCGGCTCTGCTGCTTCAGCTGCCGATCGTCTTCTTCTCGCCTCGCGCCGCGCATCGGTTCTGTTGCTCCGATTGCTAAGCATCTTCCTCTTTACAATACACAAAAAATAAACGCTGACCGGGTCCGTTCAATGTATCCTGGAAAAAAAACAAATGTACTGCGACTCCGTAGAACGTACCTCAGCCACTAAAGTTAAAAAGGAAAATTGCATGTCTTTAGGAATGATTTGTGCCGATGGAAATACAATTAATCATATTGTGTTTCGGCCCCTTGCAATAATTTTTATTTTTAACTTGGTTCGATATACAGCGAACCCCTCGTTCAGTTCTTGATGGAACATTTAAAGTAACTGGAAAATGTTCGATGTATGAATAACGGTCCTATAATCATTCATCAAAATCGAGACCCTGACTGAGGAGCTAACAATATAAGTTCTCTTTGGCGACGATTATAATATATAAAAAAAACAAAAATGACCCGTACGTGATTCGAACACGCAACCTTCTGATCTGGAGTCAGACGCGCTACCGTTGCGCCAACGAGTCAGGTATGCGCGGTGGGCAGCAAGCGCAGTTGTTGGGAATGCACTTATCAGAGCTTGTGTGCGGCTTTGTGTGGTCAGCTTTCTTCTGTTATCTTTTGCCTTGATAAGGGCCAGTCTTAGGGAACAGATACTCTTAGGTATTGAGGTCACAGAACCCCCAAACCTTTTTTTTCTCTTTTGGCCGATGTCGCCTTCGTATATTTCTGTGAAAAACTGGCTGATTACCATGTACTCTTGCAATGGTGCATCAGAAATTCTTGAAAAGTGCATTCCACAAAACGCACTACAGACCATGCAATGGAATCTGCGAAAGCAGTGCGATGCACCTTAGTAAGTATTGTTGAAAGCGCTCTTGCGTGAAACGCGCGCTGTCAAGAAATTCGCACTGAGTGTTTGGCGTGGTTGGAACATTTGAAGGGCGCACCTTTTATGAGAAAACAAAACTTAGTTTTCTTGACTGGTTTGGTTTGGTTTGGTTTATAGGGGCTAAAGAGACTGAGACGTTCTAAAGAGACTGAGGCTATGAGGGATGCCGTAGTGAGGAGGCAAGGAAATTCACTAAAGTTTGTTTCCTTAAAACTTTTAATTTTCTTTTAAACTTTCCTTTTTTTGGGGGGGACCGGCGTCTTACTTTTATCGATAATTTGGTTGATGAACATTGCTAAGGAACACATATTTTTTTCACCCGTCTCCTTTATCACAAACCAATATAACTAAATATCGACCAATGTCGCTTTGACGACACAATGAAAATGTTAGGCATGCAGCTTGCACTCAGCCTTGGCTAGAGCCTGTAGCAGCTTCTTCAACGGCGGTGTTCTGAGCCCGAAATATAAAACACAGGAACAATCAACAGAGAGCCTTTTGCTCCCAGATATTTCACGGAGCCGAGACCAGGAACCACGCCGCCACCCCATTTCGACTCCGGCTTAGTAAAAACACTCCCGTAAACTGTTACCGGAATCTCCTTGTAAGTGAGGAAACTGTAATATGCAATTGTGAATACGCATAGCGACTGTTTCTGCACGCACAATTTCAGCGCAGCGGCACGATGGATCGAGCGCTGGTACTCGCGGCTCCACACGCATCTCTCCCTGCAGTGCGCCCACTCGTACAGCGCGCTCCAAATGTTGTTCGACCTGCGTAAACGACAAGCAGATAGTTCTCGTTATTCAAATGTTGCGGGTCTGCCTCACAGCTACAGGAAAGCAAATGTTTTCCCTACGGCGGCGACGACCAGAATGGCACGCTTGTTGAGACGAAGACAGATCTCGGAGGAGAAGCTCTGACAAACTGGAAATGGCCAGTGGGGGCAGTGATTGGTTAATCGCGGGAGAATTCCGGGCGACGACCGAAATTTTCTGTCGGGGCAGACCGATCGACGAGGCAAGCGGTATGGGCAGAATGCTTCGTGCGACAGCGCCGATCAACTCACGCGAACATGGAGCTCAGCATTAACTCATGAGCTATCGTCAGTGAGATCGTCATGCTCCACAGCGTATGCAGCCTTAGGACGTAAATTCTCCACTTCATAGCAGGTATCAGATAATTACACGCATACAATTACGAAGACAACATAACAGCATAGCGGGAGACCTTGAAAGCAAACTCATTATTTAACCTTTTCCTGGAAAATATTTTGGGCATAATTCTTGGGGTTTCTTCACTCGTCCCCTGTTCCTGTGGAATTTCGGGCAAGGGTCTATTTTCTTTTTTTGCTTTCTGGCGTGCCCTAGAAGGCGCTTTGCGGCTTGATGCAGCAGGTTTAATATCGACGTGCAATCAACAATTGGGTCTCTTTGCCGCTTGATCTGCCGGTTCTCTTGAGTACGTAATCTGTCTCTCTCTGAATTACCTTTAGAACTTCATCATACGCCCATGAACCACTGCAGACGTTTCGGATACAGTTTTCTACCGCTTCTTATACGGTCGTCAAATGGCGTTCAATCCTTACCAAATTCCGTGCTGAATGTTATGTTTTCGCGGAGCAGCTTCATCCTTTCCTCTGTACACAACCATTACGATTAACCTCTTATGACCGCTACAAATACTGTCTTTACTTCCTCGTCTATTTTCATTACATTGAACCTTTCATATAAACATATTGTCATTATGCAGTATTCAGTGCTGGAGTGGGAAGCACTCAATTCCAAAGACATTACGCCGTCAACTTCCGTTTTTCATTTTTTGTAAAGAAGTCGTTTTGCTGACTCATGGTCAACATTATTTTCCGTTGAAGTCTAGTTATGCATCTACTTCTATACGATAGTTCATATTCCCAGTATAAGAACGTCTCCATTGCCTCGCATTTGTTTCATATCTTCGGATAGGCATTTAAACAAAACTTCGTTTCTCTCCGTGTTGTTGCTTCTGGTCCACAAATAGATTACTCCTTCTTTGCGTGCTTTATTATATTTAATCGATACATACCCCTAACATTGTTTATTTACTTTATGCGAAGTGAGTCCATGCCTAAGCAACATTCCTACTCCTCCGCCATTTCGTTATCAAGCCTGCCTATTCCAACCTTACCAGCTATAGCCCCGAATAAGCGGAGCTTTTTGGAGGTCCCTGAGGTGCGCTTCCCTGAACCCATAAATTGCTATATAATTCATTTCTATCTGTTGCTTAATGCCAAGTCACCTTTCTGGCGCGGTTCCTCACTGGATCTGCATGTAAGCTAATATCTTACCTTATCGTTCTTCCCCTGCTTTCCTTTACGAGTTAGATCATATTGCTTTTATACTCCTTGTTATTTCTTATGCTATTTCCTTATATATTTAGACAAGTGTGTAGCGCAACCACGTCCCTTCAGGGAACTGCAACTGCGGGGAGGAGCAGGTGTGCCGTCATGCCAGTTCATAGGTCGGGGGATTCACTCACGAGTCCAATCACTCAGGCTCGCTCAGCCTGACATTCAAATCATGATCTGTGTCCTGAATGAGTCCGGGGTCAGATGCAGAGTGTGATCTGAGTCGCGGATGTTTCCGTAATCACATTTAAGTCATGATCTCAGTCATACGTGTCCCTGCTCAGATTTGTGTATTCGGGCCGATGGTGTGCTCTTGCTTTTTTTCACATTTTTGTTTGCTAACAGTCGAGAGGAATTATTTGTCAACAAAAATAGCGCAGGCACAGAACAAGGTCAAGAAAGGACACACACGAGCGCTAACTTCCAACAGTTTATTGTGAACCGCAGGGCGGTAAGCATATACGACGTGGCGATACATTGCACAGGCGCAGGGTAAATGTTTTCACTTTTATGGTTTCTCAGATAATGTAGTTCTTCTCGAGATAATCCAAGAGACGGTTTCGCGATGCACAAGTCACCTAGGCTATCTATGGCTTCTGCTTCAATAATTTCACGGCTAAGTTTGCTAGGGTTTTTGGCGATGACATTGCATGATTCATAGAGAGGTACACACTCTTCACAGTTTCTGCAGTGGACATCAAGAAAACCCCCTCTTTTTTCTTTTACATTGTAGCGATGCTCGCGGAGACGTTCGTTCAGGCACCTTCCACTCTCACCTATATATTTCTTTCCGCATGGCAATGGTATGCTGTACACAAATGATTCCGTACATTCAACGAACTTTGTTCCATGCTTCGTGGTACACCCACTCTTTTTCTCAGGGCCAGGTCTTGTCAACTTGCAGAGTTCCTGCAGCTTTTCAGGAGCTGAAAAATGACTTTGACATATGCCCGTTGTCCAATCTTTTTCAAGCGATGAGACAAACTGTGAATGTATGGAATAATGACAACTTTGTGCTTATTTGCGCAAAGAGGAAGGACATCTAGAGGTGAACAGATCTGTTTCAGGAGGATTTCAGCAATACTTGCAAGGACATGCTCAGGAAACCCAGCGTTAGTTAGCCTCTGTGCTTGTTCAGCGAAACTTGCTGCCATTTGCTGTGGACAGGGCTTTTTTATGCGTTAGAGAGGCGTAACTTTGCAATTCCCCTGTTGAAGAGTTTGGAGTGCGCAGAATCATATGGGAGCAGTGGTTTGTTGGCACGTGGCTGATATTTCCAGAAAATCTGGTCGTCCTGGAATAAAAAGGTTGATATGAAGGAACCGGATACTGTCCTCTGATGGCAACTCGTGAGTAATGACTAAAGGCGAGAAGCCTGTGCGTACGAAATCAAGTGTGTTAGTGGCAAGTGATTCGAAAGAACCAGAATCACAGTCAAGGAAGATCAAATAGTCGTCAACGTATCTAAAAACTTTTGTTACTTTTAAGTCAGCGGGATGGCTGCAAAGCGCTCTGTCAAGTTCGGCCAAGTATAGATCGCTAAGCACGGGGGCAATGCAAGACCCTATACATATCCCCTTTTCTGCAGATTAGGCGACCCGTCCCAGTGAATAAAAGTTGACTTGAGATATAGACTTAAAAGTAGCAAAAAACCACTGCTAGACGTACCCTATGCATTGTGGAAGGGAATGACTCCAAACTTGTTAATGCAGGTTTGAACACAAGAAATCAATTGAGCTTGCGGCAATGAATAAAACAAATCATTGATATCTATAGAGAACGCTCTTAAACTCTGGAGCGGTGAGGACTTTACGTAGTTTATGACAGCATTAGAGTCCTTGACTAAGGAGGGATCGTCGACTTGCAACAGGCTGAGGTTTTCTTGAAGGAAAAGAGCAATACACTTTTGCCACGTGTCACTCTCGGAGACAATAACCCTGAAAGGAACGTCCTCCTTGTGCGTTTTAGCACTGAAGAAGATGTCAAGGTGATCCCGTTTGGACGATTCTATGCCCTTTAAAACTCTTAGTAGCTGCAGCCTGTTACAAAGCTCTTTGGCTTTTGTTTTCAGCTTAGAAATAGACCGCTTTCGGTGAGCTTCCAAATCATTAGTGACTGCTGCAAGGGCTTTTGCATTGAACAGCCCATGCGACATGACAGCAAAACCTCCCTCTTTTTGTCTGCAGGCAGCACACAAAGTTGGCGATCGCTCAAAACCGAAGCAACGCGTTTTAGAGATGCCTTCGTCGCTGGCGCTTTTCCATGGATCAAGGCATCCACACCTTCGGAAACACAGCGTGGGGAATCCTCTGTAGAGGCACCTCGAGACACTTCTCGTACAGGCGACAGGAGTTCCAGCGCTGTCCTGCTCTTGTCCACGGCAAACATTGGGCCCCGTGAGAGCACCTGAAGCACATTCTGCGGTAGGCTCACACGTTCCAGGAGGTGGACGGGGCTCTTGGTAGCCGGACACTTCTGGGGGAGACGATCTAGAAGTTGCTTGAGCTGAAGCTGCCAAACGAACTCTGTAGTGCGATCAGTCAGGGCTGACAGCTCACGAAGCTGCTTCTTGGCAGCCTGAGGGGCCACAGCAGTGCTGACCTGTAATCCCAGGAGTCTCCTATGCAGCCGTGCAAGACGGAGCCATTCAGATTTCTGAATCTTGCAAGTGCGGGTACCATGACCAATAGAAGGGAGGAAACCTCTAAGCAAGGCTCGAACGTCGTCTGGCAGAATCTTGTGGCGCATGCAAAAGGCAAGAAGCCTTGCTTTGCAGATGGCACTGGCAATGAAGGCCACTGTCGCCGTAGGGTCACGTGAAAGATGAAAAAAAGAGCCCGATGTACAAGGAATGAAATCTATTAAGGTGGCAGCTTGGGCTTGTTGGTAACACATGTCAACAAATATAGCCCAGGAACAGGCGCAGGACAGCGCCGGAACTCCTGTCGCTTGTACGAGAAGTGTCTCGAGGTGCCTCTACAGAGGATTCCCCACGCTGTGTTTCCGAAGGTGTGGATGCCTTGATCCATGGAAAAGCGCCAGCGACGAAGGTATCTGTAAAACGCGTTGCTTCGGTTTTGAGGGATCACCAACTTTGTGTGCTGCCTGCAGACAAAAAGAGGGCGGTTTTGCTGTCATGTCGCATGGGCTGTTCAATGCAAAAGCCCTTGGAGCAGTCACTGATGCTTTGGAAGCTCACCGAAAGCGGTCTATTTCTAAGCTGAAAACAAAAGCCAAAGAGCTTTGTAACAGGCTGCAGCTACTAAGAGTTTTAAAGGGCATAGAATCGTCTAAACGGGATCACCTTGACATCTTCTTCAGTGCTAAAACGCACAAGGAGGACGTTCCTTTCAGGGCGATTGTCTCCGAGAGTGGCACGTGGCAAAAGTGTATTGCTCTTTTCCTTCAAGAAAACCTCTGCCTGTTGCAAATCGACGATCCCTCCTTAGTCAAGGACTCTAATGCTGTCATAACCTACGTAAAGTCCTCACCGCTCCAGAGTTTAAGAGCTTTCTCTATAGATATCAAGGATTTGTTTTATTCATTGCCGCAAGCTCAATTGATTTCTTGTGTTCAAACCTGCATTAACAAGTTTGGAGTCATTCCCTTCCACAATGCATAGGGTACGTCTAGCAGTGGTTTTTTGGAACTTTTATGTCTGTATCTCAAGTCAACTTTTATTCATTGGGACGGGTCGCCTTATCTGCAGAAAAAGGGGATATGTATAGGGTCTTGCATTGCCCCCGTGCTTAGCGATCTATACTTGGCCGAATTTGACAGAGCGCTTTGCAGCCATCTCGCTGACTTAAAAGTAATAAAAGTTTTTAGATACGTTGACGACTGTTTAATCTTCCTTGACTGTGATTCTGGTTCTTTCGAATCACTTGCCACTAACACACTTGATTTCGTACGCACAGGCTTCTCGCCTTTAGTCATTACTCACGAGTTGCCATCAGAGGACAGTATACGGTTCCTTGATATCAACCTTTTATTCCAGGACGACCAGATTTTCTGGAAATATCAGCCACGTGCCAACAAACCACTGCTCCTATATAATGCTGCGCACTCCAAACTTGTCAAGAGGGGAATTGCAAAGTTATGCCTCTCTAACGCCATAAAAAAGTCCTGTCCACAGCTTATGGCAGCAAGTTTCGCTGAAGAAGTACAGAGGCTAACTAACGATGGGTTTCCTATGCATGTCCTTGCAAGTATTGCTGAAATCCTCCTGAAACAGGTCTGTCCACCTCTAGATGTCTCTCCTCTTTGAGCAAATAAGCACAAAGTTGCCATTATTCCATACACTCACGGTTTGTCTCATCGCTTGAAAAAGATTGGACAACGGGCCAATGTGAACGTAATTATTTCAGGTCCCGAAATCTGCAGGAACTCTGGAAGTTGGGAAGACCTGGCCCTGCGAAAAAGAGTGGGTGTACCACGAAGCATGGAACAAAGTTCGTTGAATGTACGGAATCATTTGTGTACAGCATACCATTGCCATGCGGAAAGAAATATATAGGTGAGAGTGGAAGGTGCCTGAACGAACGTCTTCGCGAGCATCGCTACAATGTAAAAGAAAAAAGAGGGAGTTTTCTTGATGTCCACTGAAGAAACTATGAACAGTGTGCACCTCTCTATGAATCATGCAATGTCATCGCCAAGAACCCTAGCAAACTTAGCCGTGAAATTATTGAAGCAGAAGCCATAGATAGCCTAGGTGACTTGTGCATCGCGAAACCGTATGTTGGATTATCTCGTAAAGAACTACAGTATCTGAGAAACTATTGAAGAGAAAAAATTTGTCCTGCGCCTGTGCAATGTATCGCCACGTCGTATATGGTTACCGCCCTGCGGTTCACAATAAAATGTTGGAAGTTAGCGCTCGTGCGTGTCCTTTCTTGTCCTCGTTCTGTTCCTGCGCTATTTTTGTTGACATGTGTTACCAACAAGCCCAAGCTGCCACCTTAATGGAATTATTTAGTGCCGCTGAGAAGGTCACTTGAGAGCGAAGCGGCTTGGCGACGCCTGTAGGTGGCCAAAGAAGAGAATTCCTCGGAGGGTAGGGAGACGGTGGTGACCTTTCCACTTCACTAGTTTACGCAGGTACGGCTGCCATAATGACCAGCGTGACAGATGTGACCCAGATCCATCATGGTGCAGCGTAGGGAAGCTGGGGCCCCTTGTTGCGTGTCTCGGTCAGCGGGGAGGCTGCGCGCTTGAGTCTTGAGCCGAAACGAGTGAGAGAGCCCAAATGGGTCCGGAGTTGAGATGATTCAGTGAGGCCAACCGTGTCATCAGGCGAAACGAGTCATTCTAGATGAGCAGTAAGTCGAATTAAGGGAGTGAGCACAAAGGAGTCGAGAGTAGAAATGAGTGATCAAGTCCAGATGAGTCGTGAGTTAAGTGAACATGGAGGGTCATAAGTGTAAATCAGTTGTAAGTCATAAGGGCTTGTCGACTCAGAATGAGTCACGACTCGGAGTGAGCTGAAATGAGTTTCGAGGAGGGTGTCGAACCGAAGCCGAACCTGATCACGAAACAGGGGCTGAAGCTGTATCTTCAGTCCTAACTCGATTCGAACCGAACCCATTCATTTTACTCCCCTGGAACCGAACCTGGATCGGTCTGAACCAGACCCTCTCCTCAAGCGATGCCTTTCGCAGCAGCTGCTTCAGATGGACCGCGTTACATTCCTCCGCAGTGGCTATACTATCTTTCCTTCTTCTTGGTAACAACCTCCAGATAGGTCCCGCGGTAACCAGTCTACGGTTACGCATTTACACGCTCCGTCCAGAGTAACTAAACTACTAAAGTGGCCCTTCCCCGCATTTAGCCGTTGTGTGTTTGTGTGTCCGGCTGAAGCCTGCTTTATGGTTGGCTCCTCACCTGCCCACCATGTCAGGTGACCATTCAGTAAATCGTGAGAGGCTGCTAGGAAAGATCAACCTTGGACGCAACAATTCCAAAGCAGCCGGAGTCCCACCGAAGGCCGCACCTCCCATAGAAAGGCGGTGGCGCATCACCTCACCGCTGCACCACTGCGATGGAGTGGTACGAAGGTTCTCAGGGACGTATGCATGCAGAGAATGACCAATCTCCAATATATGGGCCCTAACACTTATTGCTATCCGAACCACTGCCATCCATGAACAATGGATCTGAACATCGAAACCGAAGTGAAAATCGAAGTGCTAGCGCACCTAATTTGCATTTGGTCTAACTACGCAAATGGACCATCATTTTTTCCCGCTTCAAAAGCCTGTGCACTTGAAAAGGGATATATGAGCTACACTGAAAAACAAGAGGCGCAGAGTACAAAAATGTGTGCCCAATGTGAAGTTTTCGCTCCTGTGTTAGGGTCGGAACGAGTTGAACACCTTTTAAATGGCACCACTAGAATTGCAATTGAATCCGAGTTTGAAATCACGCTCGTCTTCCTCCTGTCTGTTTTTACTGTGGCCGTGACTAACACAATTCTTCTAATTATTTCAGGTGACCTAAAAATGAATCCATTTACCTCTTAGGATTATAATCACCTTGAAAACCCTGTACGTTCACCGCAGTGAGGACGAGTGACACGAGGCGCGCGTTTGCGCTGCGGTAGGCTGTGGGTTTCGATCCACGCCGGTGGGACACGCGTTGACGCCGGTCGGGTGCATAGCCCTAATGCGACCCCGGTTGGTCGCAGCTGGCACCCGACGGCCGAAACTCGGCACACTGTTGGTTGGCAGTGGTTGGCTGGGGAGAGGAGAGAAGTGCGCGGTGGAGGTGGAATGCGGTCCTGCTTGTCTTTTTGTATTTTTATTTTAGAGCGAAATCTGCGTGAGGGATATCCTTCAGACACAAAGGCTTCGCTAGCAGCGTAGTTGCGAACATGTGCAGCGTCTCTTAGAGGGGCCTATGATCGAGGTGGAGAGGACTGCGGGCGTCCTCGAGAACGCGGTGCCACCTGTGGGCATTTGGTCCAGATTGACCTGCGTGTCTGTTCTCGTTAATCGGCAGCGAGATAGTGGGTGTGGTGGAGTGCGATAGAGCATGAACTTGAATGCGAGGCTCCAGAGTTTTACACAGAAGAAATTGCAACTGTAAAGTGTCACCTTCAAAGGTTCGATACAGAACGCTTTCGAGCGGCCCGTGTACGATCCCGCAGCAATCTTGCTTTGCACTGTGAGCAGCCAACTAGACATGCATTTCTTGATGAGCGTCGGCACTTGAGTGCCAAGCGTGTCTCTGAGCGCTGCTGTGATGGCGCCCTGGTCACAAGTACAGATGAAATAATAGCTGAGTTTTCAATATACTACACCTCGTTTTTTTGCTGCCCCTTCAAGCACTGCTGACGATGTTCATTTAGCGCGCTGGTCGTCTACGATTTCCCCGCTTTGCGAGGATGAGTGCGATATAATGAGTGGTCTTATAATCTTGGCGTAATTGGAAGATGCAATTGATCGATTGTCACTATCCAAAACCCCAGGGCCTGACGGCCTTTCAAGGGAATTTTATAAGACCTTTAAATCTGTGTTATATCTTGTTCTACTACAAATTTTCGGGCACAGTATTGATGTTTGGATTTTTGCCGCAGTCATTTACGGAAAGTGATATTGTCTTAATACCGAAAACTGACGATAAGAAAAATATACGATTTCTAGTAGGTTACAAACCTATCACGTTTCCTAATGTTGATTACAAGATCTTCGCTAAAGTCCTCTAAAGCTTTCAATGACTACTTTGATTGGACCCCGTCAAACATGTGGCTTGAGGGGTCGGTCCATACAATCTAATCTACATATAGCGCGCACAGTGTTGCAGTATTGCAGCGACGGTCATGAACAATTAGCATTGCTGCAAATAGACCTGGCGAAGGCATTCGATCAGGTGTCCCATTCGTTTCTTTTTTTTTTTGTAAGTCACGCCAATCTTGTTTCCGTTCTTTCTACTGGGATACGCCTTTGTTACAAAAACTGCTCAACGCTCTGGATTCTTAAGGACTGAAGGACGGTCTCTGTCTCACAGCCAGTTGAAATTCAGCTCTGTTCACATTTCACTTGGAGCCACTTATAAACAGTGCAGCTGTCCATGGTTTTCGTACTATGGGTCACGAACTGAAGGCGGTAGCCCATGCGGATGACGTCGCGTTTTTCTGCTCTGATAAGCCAAGCATGGATGAGGTAATTCGTTTAACTGAAGACTTCGCTTCAGTGTCAGGAGCTCGAATTAATTGTCCTAAGAGTTCCGGTCTCAGGTTTGGTATGTGGGGTACGACACCTCCGACACTTCCTTGTCGAATATCCTTGCATTCAATGGACACGCACTTCACGAAGGTACCTTGGCTTTCCTTTGAGTGCCTATAAGCACAGTGCACATTATTGGAAAACCGCGTGCCAACTCTTCAGCGCTATGCTCAGGCATTTGTGCCCCATGGTCTTTCGACTATTGACAGGGCGGCCGCATGCAATCTGTTTCTCGGCACTAAAATTTATATCTACTGCAAATTATGCATTGCACAAGACTTTATATCCAACGCTTCCACAGAGTTTTCACAACTTTTATATGGGGTTCGTCTTTTTAATCATCTAGGCCTGATAACGTTTTCCGGCCTGCAAGCACTGGCGGCCTCAATTAGTCCACTTGTTTGTCCAACAGGTGGTTTCACGTTTCATGTTTTTTCGAGACACTATACACGCCCAGCAATGCGGGCATTCCTGCAAGTAAATTTAGTTCATGCTTTGCCGAGCATCACTGTGTCATCTAATGGTTCTGACGTCCGTGTTTGTGGGGATTCATGCATGAGGTGTATGAAGTCTGTTCGTTCCCTGCTTGTTCGTTTTTCCCCTGAGTTACTCTTTCTGGTTTCGAGGAAACGGTTGTACAAAAACTTAATCTGTATGCTCTTTCCTCCGCCACTGTATCGCTCTGTTTATTTTGGTTTACCTGGAGATGACGTACTCAAGAGAGTACCTATAATGCCCCTCTCGCCATGTACAAAAACACTTTTCTTTAAGCTACACACTGAGACATTACCAGTTAAAACATGGCGAGAGAAAAAAGGTGTCGATGAGTAGCTGCTGCCTTTGTGATGATCGATTGTAGACATGCAATACTCTTCTGCGACGTTGTGCAACGAACATTGGAAAAAAGACTTTATTTGACGGCGCATTCTGTACGATTTCTCACTGCACTACCATTTGTTGATGAGGCCTTAGATTGTTTTTTTAACTGGATTACACATCCTGTGGAAACAAAGCATGACAAACCTACATTGTGAAACTTTTGTTTCTGCCAAAGACCATGTCTCTAGAATAATTGTGCACCGAAAAGAATTGTATGCCCAGACCGAGTATGTACCGGAGTTGTACTGACTCTTAGTGCTGTGTTGTTCATTGCCTTTTTTCCAGTTCTTTGTTGCTTAGATGTGTCGTGTTGGGATGTATAGCTATACACTATAGCGCATAGCTATAGCTTTACGCTATAGCTATGATGTATAGCTATTGACTATTTTCTCGTGGTTGTGTGTTGATGTGCCACTCTTCGTAGAAAGCTCATGTACATAAAACATCGCATAATTGTAATAAATACACTGCTGAAACAAAAAAAAATGCGGCGATAGCCTAGTGGTCTCGCTGAGCGGCCCTTGAATGAGATCTGTTCGTGCAGAGGCGGGTTCGACTCCCAGTCATGGACGTCGATTCAATTTATTTTGCCATTTGTCATGGTTTGACCTCTAACTCAGCTGAAGGTCAAAACTAGGCACTCGGTGATCGAAGCACGAGGTCCCGTAGTGAAGCGTTGGCTTCAAAATGCAATAAAAAGATACGCCTGACATCAGCGCGAAACACGGATGTACGCATGAAATCTTTCTTGAGGTAAGTGCGGTGCATTTTTTTTTGATGCATAAAAAAGAAACGCTGACCGGATCCGTTCAACGTATCCTGGAATAAAATGTCCTGCGGCTGTGTGCAACGTACCTAAGCCAGTGAAGGTGAAAAGGAAAATTGCATGACTTAGGGAATTTTTTTTATTTTTTATTTATTTTTATTTATTCATTCATTTTTAGGCAATACAAGTATTGCCCACGAGACAAGACAAAGGAGACTATTGGTCTCCTTACTAGGTCTTGGCCTCACCGGTCGCAGCAGAGGCAGTAGTACATAACATATCACCTTAAGCATACATCCTAATCACGATCGGATCAGATGATTATATAATCCTACATGCAATACACATATGCACAAGATGAGAGACATAAATGACACTTTGCTTAATAGCGACATGAAGAAACATAGGAATATTTAACAAAAACAAACAATCAAGAACATCAATGACCCAATAAGGTGCATGCTCTTTGCCTAAACTGATATACAGATGTAACATTTTTTGCAGTAGCTATTATATCTGGATAGGAATTGCAGAACTTTGAAATTTGATGCTCGATAGTTTGTGTACCATAATTTGTTCTTGGCCTTTCTGTCAGTAAGGTAGTACGGCGCAATGAATAACCGGTATCTCTATCAAGGTAGAGATTACAAAACGCCGCAGAATTGGTTGTCAGCTCTTTATATATATATACAGACTCAGTTTCAGGTGATATGAAAACATGAAAGACGGTAGATTGTGGCGGATCATAAGCTCAGAAGCACTGACTTGTCCGTTTTCTGGCTGAAATAAACGTGCAGCTTTCCGAATGAGCACACATAGTCTTTCGCGATCAGTTTCTGTGGCAGTTCCCCATACCAACAGACAATAATTTATATGAGATTGAACAAGAGAAAAATACAGTCGCTTCTTGAGCCAAACGGGCAACAGATTACGAAGCCTGTACAGCATGCCAACTGATTTTGCATCCTTGATGCGGACATGATTAGCATGATATGACCAACTAAGTTTACTGTCAAAGGTAACTCCTAAAAACGAAAGTTTTTCAACCTGTTCAATCTCAGAAGTTCGAAACGACAGTCTCACAACATGGGATATGGGCTTACTGTTTGCACAAAACAACATAAACTTCGTTTTATTTGTATTTAATTCGAGTTCATTTAGGAAAAGCCACGTGCTAAGTTCCAGTATCCAAGTATTAGAAATAATTTCAAGTTGTTTAAGATTTTCACCATGAAAGAAAACGTTAGTATCATCGGCATATAGAATTATATCATTGGTTGAAGGAATGTTTACTATATCATTAATGTAAATAATGAAAAGTAAAGGTCCTAATATAGATCCCTGTGGAACTCCATATTTTATAACACTCATTGCGGATGAAACACCGTGCACTGATGTATACTGCAGTCTCGACTGAAGATAACTACGCATTAGCTGGTGTGCAACACCCCTTATTCCATATAACTCAAGTTTTCGTAATAAAATGTTGTGTTTGATGGAATTAAATGCTTTTCGAAAGTCTAAAAAAGTTCCTACAGTAAAAAGCTTGCTCTCTATATTGCTAAGAATGCTATTTTTAACTCGTAGTAATGCAGATTCAGTCGACTTGGCTTTTTGGAACCCATATTGACAGTTCGTAAGTACATGCAGTGATTAAAGAAAGTTAGTCAAACGGACATATGTAATACGTTCTGTGACTTTCGAAAAAAGTGGAAGAACCGTAATACGCCTATAATTACTTAGATGATTTATATTATGATTTATACAAACTGAAATAAAATTGTTTTTGTGTTTTGAAATTACTTGTTTGCGGAGACGTGGAAGAAAATCCTGGACCAGCAATAGAGGAAATGCTTCAGACTCTTGTAGATGCTCAGCAGACTATTAGGTCAGACATAGCTGACTTGAAAACACGACTGGAGAACACAGAGACACTAATACAAAGTTTTGGTGTGCGTTTGACAGACCTCGAGAGCAAAGTAAACGAGATGCAGGGAAAGATTATCTCGAACGAGGGTGTTATCTGAGCTTTAACAGACATACAGGTGACTCTCCAATCGCAGCATGCAAAATTAGTCGATCTGGAAGATAGAAGTCGCAGATCGAACTTAATTGTTTTCGGAATCGCAGATATACCTGACGAAACAGAAGCCGACTTAAGAAATAAAGTTATAACAGAAACATTCGAGCATAAACTGGGCGTTACCTGTTCGTCTGTCGCTCGTATTCATAGACTTGGAAAGCCTAAACCAAATCGACCAATTATTCTTTCTTTCCAAGATTTCCGAGAGAAGCAAGCCGTCTTGTTAAACGCAAAAAAACTGAAGGGAACAAACACTTATATTCAGCAGGATTATTGCGCAGACACGTTAAGGAAACGCAAGTTGCTTTGGGACAGTTCTAAACGTGAAAGAGACGCTAAGGAAAAGGTGTCACTTGCATACGATAAACTTAGAATCGGCGACAAGACCTTTCTTTGGGATGACGCGTTGAACACCAGAAAAGAGCTGCCGAAACCGAAAAGGCTATCTTCTTCTAGCTAGCAGTCAGAGCCTTGCCAATTACGCTTGCTGTCTCTAAATGCTCGCAGTATTGTAAATAAAGCAGATAAGCTTGAAAATCTTTTGTTGCTGTATGCCCCCCATCTTTGCGTTATCACAGAAACTTGGTTGAGCGAGTGGATTCATGACGATGAAATAGTTCCACCAGCTTATCAGTTGTATAGAAGAGATAGAGGCTCTCGGGGCGGTGGTGTAGCAGTCATCGCGAAAAGGGGAATTAACATAGACGTTCTTGATCAAATCCACAATCACGAAAGTTTATTAAGGCGGAAGCCTTTAATGTCTCATCGTTGTAAGCAGCAGTTGTCGACAGAAAATGTCACGCTTTTCAATTGGTGGAAACGGTCGTGACGTCACAGTGCGCGAATTTCAAACGGGGCCAATTATACTTTGGCTAGTAACCATGCAACCAATTGAAGGGATCGTATAGTGATGCTCCGAGTAAGTGGGATTGAGCTTAGTTAATTGCTTAATTACCCAATTAGCCTAATTAGCTTTACTAGTCAGGCCATATAAATAAATAAAACCGATTAAGAAATTGGTCGAGCTCGCCAATCGAACCCCGGTCTTCGGCGTGAGAGACGAGCATGCTATCCATTCCGCCATGCCAGCTCGACGGTTTGGAATGAACAAAGGCGCGTCTAGTGAATACAGTGTCTTCACTCACTCTCATCCTCCTCCATTCCCTTCCGGCGAGGTTTAGGTGTCCACCGACAAATGAGAGACAGATACATTTCCTTTCCTCAAAAACCAATTTACCGACGAGCGAGGCGTAGAACCAAATAGGCGATGGCGTTCTGTGGACTCCTTGGCAGCGTTGCAAGACGCTGTCGCGTTCCACTCTTAGGGGTGAAGCTTAACATCTTAACCACACATCAGTGACCACACTTTAGGTCAACAAAGTGCCCCCCTGAATTTTGTGAGACAGTTACTGCGTAATCTCCTTTCCTCAAATACAATTTTCATTTCCTTCATTACGGCTCCTCTTTATCTATCTTCTTTCACTCCCACTTCCTCCCTTCCTCTACGGTGCGGTTCAGGTGTCCACCGAGATGACAGAGATTTACTGCGCCATTTCCTTTCCTCAAAAAGCGTTGCGTTCAAAGGGCAAGGCATCGCGCCGAACGGGTGGTGGCGTTCCGTGGACTCCCTGGCAGCACTACAACGCGCTGTCGCGTTCCACTCCTAAAGGCGAAGCTTAAGCGTCGTTAATTAGCAGTTAATTAGTATTCACGCATTAATCAGTAATTAACCATTAATTAGTGATTTGTCATCACTTAGTAATTAGTACTCAATTATATGTGACGCCACCAGTGCCACAGAAACAGCGAAGGTGGTGCGGAAAACGCTTCCGCCTCTACCCACTTTAGACAGTCAAAGTGCCCCCTGAATTTTTTCTTAAGAGTGGTGTGGTCGGGAGTGACTTTTGTTCTTGTCACGGTTTACCGCTGTCCTGATTCAAAAGACGATTACATGATTCAGTTATATGATGAAGTTGCAAAGCTGCAAGGAAAAAATTTAATAATCACTGGAGACTTCAATTTGCCAAGTATTAATTGGAACGACCTTAATTATGGATGCTCCACTTCTTCGGACGCGCTTCTGGACATCATGCTTTCTCTTAACCTGGATCAAGTAGTAAAAGTAAACACAAGAGAGAATTCAATCCTTGACCTTCTGTTCGTTAGTGAAATTTTTTGCAGTGGAAATGTATCCGTTGAGACTGGAATTTCAGATCATGAACTAATTTTTTTCACGTGGGCTAGGGCTCTTGATCAGCAGAAAAACACTTCTGCAGAAAACTTCGTTAAAGATTTTAATCGAGCCAATGATGTGGAAATAATAGACTATTTGGATACTCACCTTTGCTTTCCGGTGACTAACGTTGAAAGCGCATGGCAGTTGTTTCGTAATACAGTCACATACTGTGTAGAAAATTTTATTCCATCAAAAAAAGTGCGTAAACGTCGCTCAAACCCATGGATTACGAGAGAGATAATTCACTGTGGGCGCAAAATAAAATGAATGCGGAAGAAAGCTAAGACAGAAAGTGAGCGGCTAAAACTTCTGAAGAACAATTTATTGAGAATGATTAAGCAAGCCAGAAATAATTTTTTCAGTTACAGGTTGGAGGAGTTTATTAAAAGTGACCCTTCAAAATTCTGGCGATTTCTTGGGCAAACTAAAACAGACCTTTCGAAAATAAAGGTCGATGACAGAACACTGACTAACCCTTGTAGCATAGCAGAAAGTTTTAATCGCTACTTTCAAAGTGTATTCTCGGAACCGGATGAATTTGTGCATAGATCACCCGCATCTGTTTCTTCACAAGAAATTGTAATCACGCGCGAGGGTGTTCTGGCGATGGTTTTGAATGTCAATACCAGGAAATCTGGTGGACCTGATGGCATTCCTAATTTGTTTCTGAGACGCTATGCAGAGCAGGTTTCTGGATTCCTTACGGATCTTTTTAATTTCTCAGTGAGTTCATGTGATATACCAGATGACTGGCGAAAGGCACGCATTGTACCTATACATAAAAAAGGGAGTCGCCTCTTAGTAACGAACTATCGCCCAGTTTCTATCACTAGTCAATGTTGTAAGTTGCTGGAGCATGTTATAGCAAGTTACCTTCAGAAATTCCTTGCTGAGCAAAACACACTTTCCGCTTACCAGCATGGTTTTAGAAAAGGCCTGTCTACTGTCACACAGTTGGTCTCAACAGTTCATGAATTTTTGAGTGTTCTTGACACTTCTGGCCAGTTAGATGTGTTGTTTTTAGATTTCTGCAAGGCCTTTGACAAAGTGCCTCATGGTAAATTATTGTTCAAGTTGCAGCGCCTTGGTCTTCCGTCTGACATAATAGGATGGATTTATGCTTATCTTAGAGACAGACAACAATTTGTTCAAATTAAAGATTACTCATCCGGCATGCTTTCTGTTACCTCCGGAGTTCCCCAGGGAAGTGTTCTGGGACCATTGTTATTTTTACTTTATATAAATGATCTAGTAGATGTTTTACCAAATGATCTTTCAATCAGGTTATTCGCAGACGATTGTGTTGTTTTTAAAAAGATCTCGAGCACGGAAGACCACACTTCTCTACAGGCTGCCTTGAATGCTATTGATCTTTGGTGTCAAGAGTGGGGCATGGAATTAAACGGGGAAAAAACTGTTCTGCTCCGCGTTACAAGAAAGAAACACCCCAGCATATTTACATACGAAATAGGCAAGACTGTGATCTCTGTAGTTGATAAATATAAGTATCTAGGAATAACCCTCACAAATAATCTATCATGGTCCATTCATATCACAGATATTTGTGCTTCCGCTTTTCAAAAATTATGCTTTTTGAAACGAAAGCTTAAAAATGCTCCCGTCAGAACAAACTTTTAGCCTACAACATATGTATAAGATCGAGACTGGAATACGCGTCGGTGCTGTGGGATCCCTACACCAAGAAGGACATAGAAAAATTGGAACGCATTCAAAGAAAAGCAGTGAGGTTTATATTTGGAAAATATAGAAGACTAGATTCTCCTCACTACTCATGCAAGAACATAAAATTCCAACATTAGCAATACGCCGGAAAATAAATCGACTTCTGCTCCTTCATAAATTTTTGTCAAGTAAAGTCCCGTTTAAACTTCCAGACTGCATTCAGAAAGCTACCACCAGGCGAACAAGGCACACTACACAATACACATGGGCTCCGATTTTTGCAAAAACCAATTCTTACCAGAACAGTTTTTTCCCCAAAACAGTGAATGAATGGAACAAACTACCACCGAGCATTTTTGAATCGAACAACTTTCTATCAGAACTGGAATGTCTTTTTTTTCCCAAGTAGAGGCGCCTTGATTTGCACTGTATTCTTGCACTGTACCATGTCATTTTCTCACTCTTTCTTTATTAATGCCCCTTTACGTTGTATTCATTTGTTGCCAGACTTACTAGTGTTGAATTTCTGGACATTTTTCTTCTGTTTTTGTAGCCTTCTTACTTTGCATTGTTCGTGAAATGCCCCTCCTGCTAGGGCCAAAGCATTGGCCTGCAGTATGGTTAAATAAATAAATTAGTCACATTGTGTTTCGGCCCCTTGCAGTAATTTTTCTTTTTAACTTGGTTCGATATACAGGGAACCCCTCGTTCCGTTCTTGATGAAACATTTAAAGTGACTGGAAAATGTTGGATGTATTTTTTTTTCTTTATTGCATTTTCACAACGGGTACAAAGAAGTAAAACATGTCAGCAACACTTACACTGACACGGCAGGTTAATGTATGAATGGCGGTCATACAATCATTCATCAAAATTAAGAGCCTCACTGAGGAACTAACAATATAGGTTCTTTTTAGCGACGATTATAACCCATGAAAAAAATAAGCGTGACCCGTACGTGATTCGAACACGCAACCTTCTGATCTGGAGTCAGACGCGCTACCGTTGCGCCAACGAGTCAGGCATCCTTAGTTGGCAGCAAGCGCAGTTATTGGGAGTGCACGTATCAGAGGTTGTGTGCGGCTTTGTTTGGCCAGCTTTGTTCTGTTATCTTTTGCCTTGATAGGGGTCCGCGTTTCCACAGAACAGATAGTCTCAGCTATTGAGTAGACGTAACACGAAATCTGCTTTCGCTTTTGGCCGATGACGGCTTCAAAAACTGGCTGATTACTCTGAACTCTTGAAGTGATGCATCAGAAATTCATGAACGCACGTCTAACAAAACACTGTACAGAACACGCAATGGAAACTGCGGAAGCACTGCGATGCACGTTAATAAGTATCTTTTGAGCCGCTCTTGCGTGAAACGTACGCTGTCAAGAGACTCGCGCGAGTGCTTTTTCGTGGTTTAACTTTTATAGCACGCACATTTTATGAGAAAACAGAATTTAGTTCTTTCAACCGGAAGCAAGGAAATTGATTACTAAATTTCGTGACAGCTTTTAACTTTAAAGTTTCCTTTCTCGAGATCGAGCGACGAGGCAACCGGTTTGGGCAGAATGCTTCGTGCGAGAGCGCCGATCAACTCACGCGAACATGGAGCTCAGCATTAACTCATGAGCTATCGGCAGTAAGATCGTCATGCGCCACAGCGTATACAGTCTTTGGACGTAAATTCTCCACTTCATAGCAGGCATCAGATAATTACACGCATACAATTACGAACAAAACAGAACAGCATAGTGGGAGACCTTGAAAGCAAACTGATTACTTAACCTTTTCCTAGAACATATTTTGTGCATAATTCTTGGGTTTTCTTCACTCGTCTCCTGTTTCTCTTGAATTTCGGGCAAGGGTCTATTTTATTTTTTTTTGCTTTCTGGCGTGCCCAGGAAGCGGCTTGGAGGCTTGATATAACAGCTTTAATATCCACGTCCAATCAACGTTTATGTCTCTTTTTGCCCATAGATGTAACGGTTTTTCTCAAGTGTCAAATCTATCTCTCTCTAAATTGCATTTAGAACTTCATCACACGTCCTTGATCCACTGGAGATCTTTCGAATGCAGTTTTCCACCACTTCTGATATGGACATTAAATACCAAATTTCGTGCTGCATGTTACGTTTTCGTGGACCGCCTTCATTCTGTCCTCTATGCCCAATCATTACGATGAACGTCTTATGACCGCTACAAATACTCTTTTTACTTCCTCGTCTATTTTCATTACATTCAGCCTTCCATATAAACATATTGTCATTATGCAGTATTCAATGCTGGAGTGGGAAGCACTCGATTCCCAAGTCATCCTTTTTTATTTTTTGTAAAAAAGTCGTTTTGCTGACCCATGGTCAACATCATTTTCCGTTGAAGTCTAGTTATCCATCTAGTTATTCTATGCGAGCGTTCATATTCCCATTATCAGAACGTCTCCTTTGCCTCGCATTTGTTTCATATCTTCGGATAGGAATTTAAACAAAACTTCGTTTCTCTCCGTGTTGTTGCTTCTGGTCCACAAATAGATTACTCCTTCTTTGCGTGCTTTATTATATTTCAAGTTTAAAGTTTGAAGTTTGAGGTTTATTTTCCTTCAAATAAATGAAAGAGGGAACTGTGACAAAAGGCGGTAAGGCCTGACGAGGTCACAGTTCCCCAATACAGTTCATGCAGCAGTGTGCAGCACATAAATAACAAAATTTAAAGTAATATGACAAAAATACATTGGGACAAAAAAAACATTGCAGCAAGCGACAGTATTTCAATAATAAATAAAACAAAGACAGTGCACCATAAATCATATCAAAGGTAGTATATAAACATGGCAGGAGGTCACAAAAGGAAACGCAAACACACAAACAATTTAACATGAAAACAAGAGATGCTACGCTAAGTAAAACCGAAATTATATTGCTTCAGTGCTGATTAGTAACCTTTTGATGTCTTTTTTAAACTTGTTCTTTGGGAAATCAAACATGACACTTAGAGATGGGTTATTGAGAACGACTGGAATCTGGTAATCGAGCTTTTGTTTTCCGTAATTTGTCCTTGTTTTAGGGACCAAGTTTCTGTGTTGCCGAAGGGGGTATTTACTAGGAGGGCGGTTTGGAGAAATGGAATATAAACGATTACGATGGATGTGCAGTAACAGGCGAAATATGTAAACATGGTTTGCTTTATGTAAATTATGTTTATGATAGAGTGGTGATGTTGGTAGGTTTTCCGGCCTACCATGGTAACCCTCAATAGCCCGTAATGCCTTCTTTTGCAAAATCAGTAACTTTTGAAAATTGCCTATTGTTGTAGTGCCCCAGACCAGTGCACAATACGACAATTTGGATAAAAATAGTGCATATTATATGGACACTTTTAAGGAAACGGGCAAGAGATCGCTGATCCTGTAAAGACAACCAACAGTTTTACTGAGGTCAGTGAGAAGTTTGGAAATGTGTGTGTTCCATGATAAATGTTCATTAAACCAGACACCAAGAAACTTTTGAGTTGTTACCTGTTGCAGTTTTGTATGCGAGTGCAATGAACAGCGGCATTAATAGGCCTGAAAATTATGTACCTGGTTTTTGACAAGTTTAAACTAAATTATTCGCCTGCATCCAAGTGTATAATTTTACCAAATAAGTGTTTACGATATTTTCTATATCTGGCAGAGTACGTGATGTGAAAAAAACATTTGTGTCGTCAGCGTACATAACCAAGTCTGGAGAATCAGGTATGTTACAGATATCGTTAATATACAATAAAAACAAAAGTGGACCTAATATAGACCCCTGAGGAACCCCTTGGGTTATGTACGAACGGTTCGAGACAAAATTATTCCATTTAACGTACTGTATCCTGTTAGTTAAGTAGCTTTTCAGCAGGTTTAGAGCTATTCCGCGTATACCGTAACTGTTCAGTTTACTTAAAAGAATATCATGCTGTACGCAGTCAAAAGCTTTCCGCAGGTCTAAGAACAGACCAAGAGTGTATGCTCTGGATTCAATGTTATCAATAATCTTTTCTTTAACGGCGAGTAAAGCTTGCTCAGTCGATTTGTGTTTCAAAAAGGCATACTGAGAGGGGTTAATAATGTTATGAACGCTAAAGAACTTTTGTAATTTGCTATTAATGGCTCCTTCAAACACCTTCGATAACACTGATAAGACGGAGATCGGGCGATAGTTCGTGATTTAATTTCTGTTTCCTCCTTTATATATAGGACAAACACGAGCAACCTTCAATTCATCTGGGAACACACCACATGTGAGCATCAGATTTATAATATGCGCTAAAACATCGCATATTAATGCAGACACATACTTCAAAGGTACAGCTTTGATGTCGTCATGGCCTGCTGAAACATTGTTTTTTATTTTCCCAATGTAGGCAGCTACTTCTTGTGGGATCACAGGCAGCAACGAAATAGAGTTAGGTAAAGGGACAATGAGGTTGCTTACGGGAGCATTAGAGAGAGCTTGACCTAATGTAAGCTTGCCAGCTTCAATGAAGAAGTGGTTTATGGTGTTAGCTAATTGAGTTCCGTTAGCTTCGGAATTAGTTGCAGCGAATTCTGAGTTATCCCTGCACTTGTGTTTGTTTAATAGTTCGTTAATCTCGCTCCAAACTTTCTTGCGATCATTGTAAATTCTGGAAAACCGTTTTGTATAGTAAACTGTTTTTGCAGACTTGAGGTCTTTATTTAGTTTATTTCTGAATTTTTTGAACTCTCTAAAAAGCGCAGCATCGCGAGTACGTACAAAGTCATGATACATTTTATTTTTAATACGTATCCTGTTATATAACACTTTATCAACCCACGGCTTTCTGGATTTTCGGAAATTGTGTTTTACCTCGATTGCAGGAAACGCAGCATTATAACATTCCATGAATTTTGCAATAAAAGCAGTATACGCCTCGTCAACTTCAGATATGCTGTATACGTTCTCCCAACACATATTCTGTATAAGAGTCGTAAATTTGGCTAGATTTTTATCATAAATGACTCTAGTTACCCTCGAGGCATTTTTAGATACTGACTTAATGCGTTTTACAGGAAGAAAACAAAAAATCGGGATGTGGTCCCTGATTTCAGAGGATAACAGGCCTGACTCAGTTTCTGGAGACACCATAATTGTGACACAAACATCCAACAGGGAAGCTGTAGCAACGGTAATTCTAGTAGGTATGTTTATAGTATTTAAACAACCATAAGATGCAATAAGGCTATTAAATTCGCGCGTACTGTGATCATCGTGCATGAGGTTAATGTTAATGTCACCCATTATTACAAAAGGCAACCGGAAATCTGCGAGGTTCAAGAGTAAGCTTTCAAGAAACTTGAAAAATAGTAGTTTGTTCCCTGCGGGAGGTCTGTACACAACAGCTACAATGACACTGGAGAGTGATACGGCTAAACACTCAACATTGGAATTTGTCACAGAAATTTCGTTTAACACACAATGTGGATAACAACTCTTTGCGTACACGGCAAGACCACCACCTCTCATATTCAAACGAAGGAGGCCATGA
The DNA here is from genome assembly GCF_055824585.1 of Amblyomma mixtum. Lineage (NCBI taxonomy): Eukaryota > Metazoa > Arthropoda > Arachnida > Ixodida > Ixodidae > Amblyomma > Amblyomma mixtum. The sequence goes on along the minus strand of NC_143021.1, from coordinate 151,026,635 downwards.
TACTGGTAATCCTTGAATGGAAGATGATCATCATGTGTTGTTAGCCATGTTTCGGTAAACAAAAGTACATCAAACGGTCGGTTTATAGACCTAAGAAACATGTCTAGACAGTCGCGTTTGTTCTTAATACTGCGAACATTAACATACATAGCAGAGAACATATCTGTGAGAGGAGTAACCTTATTGTTAAAGCAAGAAGTATCGCAAAGAATACATTGGGGCGGGCAATCCATGCCAACGAGTGGCTAGTCACTAGCTGACAAAGATGTGGATGCCTACTCGGTCATTTTATTCAGGTCAGATCGTGCACAAATTTTGATTGTGTCAGACGTTTCATCCCTGCGTGCAAAAAGTTTGCCTCCGTTCGTCCAAACAAATTTCCAACGTACTTCCTTCTTACGGGCAATAGTTGCTCCCAGCAGTTGTTTGTTGCCGTAAGTCAAATGTTCATTGACATAGATGCGCCCGCTATCAGTGAGGCCAAGGTCCTTGTTAGATAGCTCGTGCTTTCTAGCCTTAGAAAGAAATGCTTGACGCTTATCTCGGCGAACAAAGCGGACCAAAATGTTGGTTTCGCCTTTAGTGCTTGTGGGAATTCTGTGACACGTGTCTAAGTCGGCGGTAGAAACTTGTTCATTGATGGCCTCGCCAAGTTTCTCAATTACTTCTCGGGGTTCAATATCTGACTTCACACCTTTGATCTCTAGGTTGTTTAGGCGTCCGTATTGTTCAAGTTCTTCCACTTTTTGAGCCAAGCGTTTGTTTTCAGCTCGAAGATTTTCGTTGCAGCTTACAAGATCAGCATTCTCCTTTCTTCAGCAATCGATACATACCCCTAACATTGTTTATTTACTCTATGCGAAGTGAGTCCATGTCTCAGCAACATTCCTACTCCTCCGCCATTTCGTTATCAAGCCTGCCTATTCCAACCTTACCAGCTATAGCCCGGGATAAGCGGAGCTTTTTGCAGGTCCCTGAGGTGCGCTTCCCTGAACCCATAAATTGCTATATAATTCATTTCATTCCTCCGCAGTGGCTATACTATATCTCCTCCTTCTCGGTAACAACCTCCGGATAGGTCCCGCCGTAACCAGTCTACAGTTACGCATTTACACGCTCCGTCCAGACTAACTAAACTACAACAGTGGCCCTTCCCCGCATTTAGCCGTTGTGTGTTTGTGCGCCCGGCTGAAGCCTGTTTTATAGTTGGTTGCTCACCTGCCCACCGTGTCAGGCGACCATTCATTAAATCGTGATAGGCTGCTAGGAAAGATCAATCTTGGGCGCATCCCTTCCAAAGCAGCCGGAGTCCCAAAGAAGGCAGCACCTCCCATAGAGAGGCGGTGGCGCATCACTTCACCGCTGCACCACTGCGATGGAGTGGTACGAAGGTTCCCAGGGACGTATGCATGCAGAGAATGACCAATCTCGAATATATGGGCCCTAACACATTATTTCTATCCGAACCACTGCCATCCATGAACAATGGATCTGAACATCGAAACCGAAGTGAAAATCGAAGTACTAGCGCACCTAATTTGCATGTGGTCTAACTACGCAAATCGACCATCATTTTTTCCGACTTCAAAAGCCTGTGCACTTGAAAAGGGATATATGAGGTACACTGAAGAACAACAGGCGCAGAGTACAAAAATGTGTGCCCAATGTGAAGTTTTCGCTCCTGTGTTAGGGTCGGAACGAGTTGAACACCTTTTAAATGGCACCACTAGAATTGCAATTGAATCCGAGTTTGAAATCACGCTCGTCTTCCTCCTGTCTGTTTTTACCGTGGCCGTGCCTAACACAATTCTTCTAATTATTTCAGGTGACCTAAAAATGAATTCATTTACCTTGTAGAAATATAATCACCTTGAAAACCCTGTACGTTCACAGCAGTGAGGACGAGTGACTCGAGGCGCGCGTTTGGGCTGCGGTAGGCTGTGGGTTCCGATCCACGCCGGTGGAACACGCGTTGAGGCCGGTCGGGTGCATAGCGCCAATGCGACCCCGGTTGGTCGCAGCTGGCACCCGACGGCCGAAACTCGGCACACTGTTGGTCGGCAGTGGTTGGCTGGGGAGAGGAGAGAAGTGCTCGGTGGAGGTGGAATGCGGTCCTGCTTGTCTTTTTGTATTTTTATTTTAGAGCGAAATCTGCGTGAGGGATATCCTTCTGACACAAGGGCTTCGCTAGCAGCGTAATTGCGAACATCTGCAGCGCCTCTTACAGGGGCCTATGATTGAGGTCGTCAGGACTGCGGCCGTCCTCGAGAACGGTCTGCCACCTGTGGGCCGCATTTGGTCCAGACTGACCTGCGTGTCTGTTCTCTTTAATCGGTAGTGAGATAGCGGGTGTGGTGATCGAGCACGAACTTGAATGCGAGGCTCCATGGTTGTACACAGAAGAAATTGCAACTGTAAAGTGTCACCCTCGAAGGTTCGATACAGAACGCTTTCGAGCGGCCCGTGTACGCTCCTGCAGCAATCTTGCTTTGCGCTGTGAGCAGCCAACTAGACATGCATTTCTTGATGAGCGTCGGCACGTGAGTGCCAAGCGTGTCTCTGAGCGCTGCTGTGGTGGCGCCCTGGTCACAAGTACAGATGAAATAGTTACCGAGTTTTCAAAATACTACACCTCGCTTCTTGCTGCCGCTTCAAGCACTGCTGACGATGTTCCTGTGGCGTTCTGTGTGTCTATGGTTTCCCCGCTTTGTGAGGATGAGGGCGAGAAAATAAGTGGTCTTATAACCTTGGCTGAATTGGAAGATGCAATTGATCGATTACCAGTTTCGAAAACCCCGTGCCCTGGTGGCCTCTCGGGGAATTTTATACGACCTTTAAATCTGTGTTATCCCCTGTCCTACTCCAAAATTTTGAGCAGAGTATAGATGTTGGATTTTTGCCGCAGTCATTTACCAAAAGTCATATTTTCTTAATACAGAAAACTGACGATAAGCAGAAACTAAGTTTTGTAGATGGGTACAGACCTATCACGGTTTCTAATGTGGATAACAGGATCTTCGATAAAGTCCTCTACAGCTTGCAATGGCTACTTTGATTGGACCTCATCAAACATCGGGCTTGAGGGGTCGGTCCATACAATCTAGTCTACATACAGCGCGCACAGTGTTGCAGTATTTCAGCGACGCTCTTGAACAATTATCATTGCTGGAAATTGACCTGGCGACGGCGTTCGATCCGGTGTCCCATTCGGTTCTTTTTTCTCTTCTAAATCATGTCAATATAGGTTCAGTTCTTTCTACTCGAATACGCCTTTGTTAAAAAAAAACTCTTCAACGGTCTTGATTTTTAATAGCTGTCTCTCACAACCAATTCAAATTCAGTCCTCTGTAAAACATGGTTTCCCACTGTCTGCACTTCTGTTCGGATTGCATTTGGAGCACATTTGTCTAAGTGGTATAAACTGTGCAGCTGTCCATGGTTTTCGTATTATGGGTCACGTACTGAAGGTGTTAGCATACGCGGATGACCTCGCGTTTCTCTGCACTGATAAACCAAGCATCGATGAGGTTATTAGTTCAACGGAAGACTTCGCTTCAGTGTCAGGGGTTCGAATTAATCGTTCTAAGAGTTGCGGTCCCTGGTTTGATATGTGGGGAACGACACCTGCGGAATATGGTGGTATACAATGGACACGCACGTCACCAAAGTGCCTTGGCGTTCCTTTGAGTGCCTATAAGCACAGTGCACATTAAGACCGCGTGCCAACTCTTCAGCGCTATGATCAGGCATTTGTGCCCCATGGTCTCTCGATTTTTGGCAGGGCGGCCGCATGTAATCTGTTTCTCGGCACTAAAATTTATTTGTACTGCAAATTATGCATTGCACAAGACTTGATATCCAACGTTTCCACAGAGTTTTTACAACTTTTATATGGGGTTCGTCTTTTTAATCATCTAGGCCTGATAACCTTTTCCGGCCTGCAAGCACTGGCGGCCTCAATTAGTCCACATGTTTTTCCGACAGGTGGTTTCACGTTTCATGTTTTTTCGAGACACTACACGCCCAGCAATGCGGGCATTCCTGCAAGTAAATTTAGTTCATGCTTTGCCGAGCATCACTGTGTCTTCTAATGGTTCTGACGTCCGTGTTTGTGGGGATTCATGCATGAGGTGAATGAAGTCTGTTCGTTTCCTACTTGTTCGTTTTTCCCCTGAGTTCCCTTTTTCTGTGTCGAGGAAACGGTTCTACAAGGACTTCATTTATATGCTCTTTCTTCCGCCAACTATTGCTCGGGGTGGGTTTTTCGTTTAACGGGGCATGCGTACTCAAGGGAGTACGTATAATGCCCCTCTCGCCATGAGCAAAAATATTTTTATTTAAGCTACACACTGAGACACTACCAGTTTAAACATAGATAGAGAAAAAAGGTATTTTCGTGTCTATGGTGAACTGCCGCCTTTGTGATGCTCCTGAAACGATGGGGTATTGTTTCATCCATTGTAAAGATGCAATACTCTTCTGGGACATTATGCAACGGACGTTGGAAAAAAAGGCTTAATTTGACGCCTCATTCGGTACGATTTCTCACTGTACTACCATTTGATGATGAGCCCTTAGATATGTTTTTTTTTTAATTGGATTACACAGTCTTTGGAAAAGACGCATGATGGACCGACATTGTGAAACTTGTTTCTGCCAAAGACCATGTCTCTAGAATAATTGTACACCTAAAAGAATTGTATGCCCAGACCGAGTATGTACCGGAGTGGTACTGACTCTTTGTGCTGTGTTTTTCTTTGCCTTTTTTTTCTAGGTCTTTGTTGCTTAGATGTGTCGTGTTATGATGTATAGCTATGTATAGCTATACACTATAGCGTATAACTATAGCTATACGCTATAGCTATGATGTATAGCTTTTGACTATTTTCTCGTAGTTGTGTGTTGATGTGCCACTCTTTGTAGAAAGCTCATGTACATAAAACATCGCGTAATTGTAATAAATACACTGCTGAAACAAAAAAAATGCGCCGATAGCCTAGTGGTCTCGCGGAGAGGCCCTTAAATTAGATCTGTTCGTGCAGCCGCGGGTTCGACTCCCAGTCATGGATATTGATTCAATTTCTTTTCCATGGTTTGACCTCTAACTCAGGTGAAGGTCAAAACTGAGCACCCGGCGATCGAAACACGAGGCCCAATAGTGAAGCTCTCGCTTCGAAATGCAATAGAAAGGTGCGCCTTAGTTTTGTCGAAATACGGACGCAGGCATGAAATGTTTCTTAAGTGCGGCGTGCATAAAAAAGAAATGCTGCCCTGATCCGTTCAACTTATCCTGGAAAAAATAATGTACTGTGGCTCCGTCCAACGCACCTAAGCCGCTACAGTCAGAAAGAAAAAAATTCAGTGGCACTTTGGCTCTCTAAATTGCTGCAAGGTGAAGGCCTTTCCAGGCGCACTGTTTGGCATTGACAGCTAGACTCTTTGTGCTGTGCTAGTGCTTTATTTGACTGCACACTTTGACTACACATTGCAACTACACACTGACTGCCGACTTTGACTGCCTCCTTAGCCCGACTCTCTCTCTTTGCTTCGATGAGTTTGGTTGTATCCATGGCTCTGTTCACGGTAATGAGGTAAGTAATGTAGTCAGCCATGGATGCCTTAAGCCCCTGTCGGAGCGGACGACAACTATTTTTCTTATTATTCGTCCTCTGCTCCAACAGGGGGCGTCAGGCATCTGTGGGTGGCCTCATTAATTCAAATCAGCGCAATCTTTCGTCATAACCATTTCCAACAACCGAAAAGCGTGACACCTCTGCTGACAACCTTCTGTCGGCAACGATGAGGCACTAAAGGCTATCGCCTTAAAAACTGCATGACTTAAGGAATGATTTGTGCCAACTGAAATAAAATTAGTCACGTTATGTTTCGGCCCCTTGAAATAATTTTAGTTTTTAACTTGGTTCGATATGCAGGGAACCCCTCGTTCAGTTCTTGATGGACCATTTGAAGCGATTGGAAAATTTTCGATGTATGACTGACCGCCATATAATCATTCTTAAAAATCAAGAGCCTGACTGAGGAACTAACAAAATAAGTTCTCTTTGGCGACGATTATAACACACGAAAAAAATAAAAGTGACCCGTACGTGATTCGAACACGCAACCTTCTGATCTGGAGTCAGACGCGCTACCGTTGCGCCAACGAGTCAGATATGCGCTCGCAGCAGCAAACGCAGTTGTTGGGAATACACTTATCAGAGCTTGTGTGCGGCTTTGTATGGTCAGCTTTCTTCTGTCATCATTTGCCTTAATAAGGGCCAGTTTTCCCAAAGAACAGATACCAGATACTCTCGGCTATTAGGGTCACAGAACCCCAAACCTTTTTTTCTCTTTCGGCCGATGTCGCCTTCGTATATTTGTGTGAAGAACTGGCTGATTACCGTGTACTCTTGCAATGGTGCAACAGAAATTCTTGAAACGCGCATTCCACAAAACTCAGCACTGACCACGCAGTGGAAACTACGAAAGCACTGCGATGCAGCTTATTAAGTATTTTTTGGAGCGCTCTTGCGAGAAACCTACGCTGTCAAAACATTCGTCCTGGGTGTTTGGCGTGGTTGGAACTTTTGAAGCCCGCACCTTTTATGAGAAAACAAAACTTAGTTTTCTTGAATGGTTTGGTTTGGTTTGGTTTGGTTTGTAGGGGTTTAACGTTCTAAAGAGACTGAGGCTATGATGGATACCGTAGTGAGGAGGCAAGGAAATTCATTAAAGTTTGTTTCCTGAAAACGTTTAATTTTCTTTTAAACTTTTCTTTTCTTTGAAGCCGGTGTCTTACTTTTATCGATAATTTGGTTGATGGACATTGCTACGGAACAGCTATATTTTTTTCACCTGTCTGCTTTATCACAAACCAATATAACTGAATATCGGCCAATGTCGCTTTGACGACACAATGAAAACGTTAGGCATGCAGCTTGCACTCAGCCTTGGCTAGAGCCTGTAGCAGCTTCTTTAAAGGCGGTTTTCTGAACCCGAAAAATGAAACACCGGAGGAATAAACAGAGAGCCTTTTGCTCGCAGATATTTCATGGAGCCGAGACCAGGAACCGCGCCGCCACCCCATTTCCACTCCGGCTTAGTAAAAACACTCCCGTAAACTGTCACCGCACTCTGCTTGTGAGTGAGAAAACTCTAATATGCACGTGAGAACAGGCGCTGCGATTGTTTCTGCACGCACAATTTTAGCGCAGCGGCACGGTGGAACGAGCGCTGGTACTCACGGCTCGACACGCATCTCTCTCTGCAGTGCGCGCACTCGTACAGCGCGCTCCAAATGTTGTTAGGCCTGCGTAAACTATAAGCAGGTTGTTCTCATTATTCAAATGTTGGGGGTCTGCTTCACAGCTACAGCAAAGCAAATATTTTCCCTACGGCGGCGACGACCAGAATGGCACGCTTGTTGAGACGAAGACAGACCTCGAAGGAGAAGCTCTGACAAACTGGCAATGGCCAGTGGGGGCTGTGATTGGCTAATCGCGGGAGGACTTCCGGGCGACGATCGAAATTTTCTGTCCGGGCAGATCGAGCGACGAGGCAAGCGGTATGGGCAGAATGCTTCGTGCGACAGCGCCGATCAACTCACGCGAACAAGGAGCTCAGCATTAAGTCATGAGTAGAAGCCGGATTTTTAGGCACTAAAAAGCACGTTTTATGCGCCATAAATAGGCAGCTAAAATTGCATTTCAGGCAGCTAACGGAGAAAAATAGGCACTATAAACTTTATCAAAAGTGCACACAGTTCGGAACTTGAGTGCGCAATATCTGCCGTAATATAAACCAAAAACACAGCAGGAATGATTTGGGACCTTAAGCAAGGTGCGAACATTTGAAGCCGTTTTTTTTTTAAAGCTGTCGCGCAACTTTTCGTACAATACACATGCTTCAGCAGAGTAAAAGGGACGGTTACCAATCCTTTTAAAACACTTTCGTATACCTCGAAAAAAAACAATTCGCTTGTCGTGTACAAAAGTAGAAAGAATGAACACCTTAACAGGAGGCCATGTATTTAGGAATTGATAGAAACGTTGTCAGCTCAAAGCATCTGACAAATGAGTTCAGTCTTCGCTCACACAGGAATTGAACTTATTTATTGCAGGCATACACGATGCTTCAACATTAATAAATAAGTTGTCATTTGTGTAAACAGTATTTTATAGTTTGTGGCTTCACGTGTCTGGAGCCACGCGACTATCAAATGGTGCTTGCAATTAGAAGTGTCTGGAAACCATAAATACGAGATGCTATAAAATGTTACACACAGTGCTGCTTGATGCGGAATATGTTGAAAAGAATCATAGTTTTGCGCGGGCCTACGTACATCCACGATGATCCATGGTAAAATAAACATCATCCATCTAGAAATCACTGTTAAAGCAATGGAAGCAGTCATTGAGTCATTTACTCTATGATTTGAGTGCACGAATGCGTTTTCGTATGCATGCACGACTGCCAGCTGTCTAGTGTAGCCTGCTCCAACAAGATTACCGCCAAATGCCATTTGATGAAGATGGCATGCGGCTGGGGCGCAAGGAACGACAGTAAGGCAGGTTACCCAGGTGGAAATTTTAACCAGTTAAACTGTTTCCAGCAGGTTTATGGAACATTTTACAGTTGGTTTCAATTGGAACCAACTGGGAATTATTTGGACCAACCTATAACTTGTTCTGTGTACTTTACAAAATGTGGTGCCATCTGGTCAACTACCACTTAAACAGCCAAAGTCATCAACAAGCCACTACGATAAAATGGCAGAAAATAGCAAAAAGGTTGCTTCGATATTTTCGGCTGACGTGGTTGGTATGCGTACACAGCCGACGTAGGTGCAGTGTTCACCACAGCCAACTGACGAGGTCATCTCATGTTGCCACGTGCGTGTTCTACTCAAAACCGAAATGGATTCGAAAGCAAACAGAATTTGAAAGCAAAACCATAGCGTATTTCAGGCCCCTTTTCTGTAAAATAGGGCATTTTTAGGCACCGACGTCGGAAATAGGCATTTATAGGCACTGACACCCAAAATAGGCATTTATAGGCACTATAAAAACAGTATTAAACATATTGTCAACACCTAATTCGTGCTCATATGTAAAAATGGTGCGCCTACGAAGCGTTGAAAAAAATAGGCATTTGCCTAAAATCCGGTCTCTAGTCATGAGCTATCGGCAGTAAGATTGTCATGCGCCACAGCGTATACAGTCTTAGGACGTAAATTCTCCCCTTCAAAGCAGGTATCAGATAATTACATGCATACAGTTATGAAGAAAACATAACAGCATAGTGGGAGACCTTGAAAACAAACTTATTATTTAACATTTTCCTAGAACATATTATGGGCATAATTCTAGGGTTTTCTTCTCTCGTCTCCTATTTCTCTTGAATTTCAGGCAAGGGTCTATTTTCTTTTTTTGCTTTCTGGCGTGCCCTGGAAGGGGCTTTGCGGCTTGATACAGCAGGTTTAATATCGACGAGCAATTAACAATTGGGTGTCTTTTTGCCGCTTGATCTACCGGTTTTCTTAAGTACGAAATCTGTTCCTCTCAGAATTACCTTTATAACTTCATCATACGTCCATGAACCACTGCAGACGTTTCGGATACAGTTTTCTACCGCTTCTTATACGGTCATCAAATGGCGTTCAATCCTTACCAAATTCAGTGCTGAATGTTATGTTTTCGCGGAGCAGCTTCATCCTTTCCTTATTGTCATTGAATACTGCATATTGTCATTATGCAGTATTCAATACTGGAGTGGGAAGCACTCTATTCCCATCATTACGCCGTCACATTTCCCTTTTTTATTTTTCGTAAAAAAGTCGTTTTGCTGACTCATGGTCAACATCATTTTCCGTTGAAGTCTAGCTATCCATCCAGTTCTTCTATACGAACGTTTATATTCCCAGTATAAGAACGCCTCCTTTGCCTCGCATTTGTTTCATATCTTCGGATAGGCATTTAAACAAAACTTCGTTTCTCTCCGTGTTGTTGCTTCTGGTCCACAAATAGATTACTCCTTCTTTGCGTGCTTTATTATATTTAATCGATACATACCCCTAACATTGTTTATTTACTCTATGCGAAGTGAGTCCATGACTAAGCAACATTCCTACTCCTCCGCCATTTCGTTATCAAGCCTGCCTATTCCAACCTTACCAGCTATAGCCCCGAATAAGCGGAGCTTTTTGGAGGTCCCTGAGGTGCGCTTCCCTGAACCCATAAATTGCTATATAATTCATTTCTATCTGTTGCCTAATGCCAAGTCACTTTTCTGGCGCTGTTCCACACTGGATCTGCATGTAAGCTAATATCTTACCTTATCGTTCTTTCTCTGCTTTCCTTTACGAGTTAGATCATATTGCTTTTATACTCCTTGTCATTTCTTTTGTTATTTCCTTATATATTTAGATAAGTGTGTAGCGCAACCACGTCGCTGCAGGGAACTGCAACTGCGGGGAGGAGCAGGTGTGCCGTCATGCCAGTTCATAGGTCGGGGGTTCACTCACGAGTCCAATCACTCACCCTCGCTCGGGCTGACATTCAAATCATGATCTGTGTCCTGACTGAGTCCGGGGTCAGATGCAGAGTGTGATCTGAGTCGCGGGTGTTTCCGTAATCACATTTAAGTCATGATCTCAGTCATACGTGTCCCTGCTCAGATTTGTGTATTCGGGCCGATGGTGTGCGCTTGCTTTTTTCACATTCTTGTTTGCTAACAGTCGAGAGGAATTATTTGTCAACAAAAATAGCGCAGGCACAGAACAAGGACAAGAAAGGACACACACGAGCGCTTACTTCCAACAGTTTATTGTGAACCGCAGGGCGGTAAGCATATACGACGTGGCGATACATTGCACAGGCGCAGGGTAAATTTTTTCACTTCAATAGTTTCTCAGATAATGTAGTTCTTCTCGAGATAATCCAACAGACGGTTTCGCGATGCACAAGTCACCTAGGCTATCTATGGCTTCTGCTTCAATAATTTCACGGCTAAGTTTGCTAGGGTTCTCGGCGATGACATTGCATGATTCATAGAGAGGTACACACTCTTCACAGTTTCTGCAGTGGACATCAAGAAAACCCCCTCTTTTTTCTTTTACATTGTAGCGATGCTCGCGAAGACGATCGTTCAGGCACCTTCCACTCTCACCTATATATTTCTTTCCGCATGCTAATGGTATGCTGTACACAAATGATTCCGTACATTCAACGAACTTTGTTCCATGCTTCGTGGTACACCCACTCTTCTTCGCAGGGCCAGGTCTTGTCAACTTGCAGAGTTCCTGCAGCTTTTCAGGAGCTGAAAAAATGAATTTGACATATGCCCGTTGTCCAATCTTTTTCAAGCGATGAGACAAACCGTGAATGTATGGAATAATGACAACTTTGTGCTTATTTGCTCAAAGAGGAAGGACATCTAGAGGTGAACAGATCTGTTTCAGGAGGATTTCAGCAATACTTGCAAGGACATGCATAGGAAACCCAGCGTTAGTTAGCCTCTGTGCTTGTTCAGCGAAACTTGCTGCCATTAGCTGTGGACAAGGCTTTTTTATGCGTTAGAGAGGCATAACATTGCAATTCCCCTCTTGACAAGTTTGGAGTGCGCAGAATCATATGGGAGCAGTGGTTTGTTGGCACGTGGCTGATATTTCCAGGAAATTGATCGTCCTGGAATAAAAGGTTGATATGAAGGAACTGGATACTGTCCTCTGATGGCAACTCGTGAGTAATGACTAAAGGCGAGAAGCCTGTGCGTACGAAATCAAGTGTGTTAGTGGCAAGTGATTCGAAAGAACCAGAATCACAGTCAAGGAAGATTAAATAGTCGTCAACGTATCTAAAAACTTTTGTTACTTTTAAGTCAGCGAGATGGCTGCAAAGCGCTCTGTCAAGTTCGGCCAAGTATAGATCGCTAAGCACGGGGGCAATGCAAGACCCTATACATATCCCCTTTTCTGCAGATTAGGCGACCCGTCCCAATGAATAAAAGTTGACTTGAGATATAGACGTAAAAGTTGCAAAAAACCACTGCTAGACGTACCCTATGCATTGTGGAAGGGAATGACTCCAAACTTGTTGATGCAGGTTTGAACACAAGAAATCAATTGAGCTTGCGGCAATGAATAAAACAAATCCTTGATATCTATAGAGAAAGCTCTTAAACTCTGGAGCGGTGAGGACTTTACGTAGGTTATGACAGCATTAGAGTCCTTGACTAAGGAGGGATCGTCGATTTGCAACAGGCTGAGGTTTTCTTGAAGGAAAATAGCAATACACTTTTGCCACGTGTCACTCTCGGAGACAATCGCGCCTGAAAGGAACGTCCTCCTTGTGCGTTTTAGCACTGAAGAAGATGTCAAGGTGATCCCGTTTGGACGATTCTATGCCCTTTAAAACTCTTAGTAGCTGCAGCCTGTTACAAAGCTCTTTGGCTTTTGTTTTCAGCTTAGAAATAGACCGCTTTCAGTGAGCTTCCAAAGCATTAGTGACTGCTCCAAGGGCTTTTGCATTGAAGAGCCCATGCGACATGACAGCAAAACCGCCGTCTTTTTGTCTGCAGGCAGCACACAAAGTTGCTGATCCCTCAAAACCAAAGCCACGCGTTTTACAGATACCTTCGTCGCTGGCACTTTTCCATGGATCAAGGCATCCACACCTTCGGAAACACAGCGTGGGGAATCCTCTGTAGAGGCACCTCGAGACACTTCTCGTACAAGTGACAGGAGTTCCGGCGCTGTCCTGCGCCTGTTCCTGGGCTATATTTGTTGACATGTGTTACTAACAAGCCCAAGCTGCCACCTTAATAGATTTAATTCCTAGTACATCGGGCTCTTTTCTTCATCTTTCACGTGACCCTGGAGCGACAGTGGCCTTCATTGCCAGTGCCATCTGCAAAGCAAGGGCTCTCTCCTTTTGCATGCGCCACAAGATTCTACCAGACGACGTTCGAGCCTTGCTTAGAGGTTTCCTCCCTTCTATTGGTCATGCTACCCGCACTTGCAAGATTCAGAAATCTGAATGGCTCCGTCTTGCACGGCTGCATAGGAGACTCCTGCAATTACAGGTCAGCACTGCTGTGCCCCTCAGGCTGCCAAGAAGCAGCTTCGTGAGCTGTCAGCCCTGACTGAACGCACTACAGAGTTCGTTTGGCAGCTTGAGCTCAAGCAACTGCTAGATCGTCTCCCCCAGAAGTGTCCGGCTACCAAGAGCCCCGTCCACCTCCTGGAACGTGTGAGCCTACCGCAGAATGTGCTTCAGGTGCTGTCTCAGGGCCCAACGTTTGCCGTGGACAAGAGCAGGACAGCGCCGGAACTCCTGTCGCTTGTACGAGAAGTGTCTCGAGGTGCCTCTACAGAGGATTCCCCGCGCTGTGTTTCCGAAGGTGTGGATGCCTTGATCCATGGAAAAGCGCCAGCGACGAAGGTATCTGTAAAACGCGTTGCTTCGGTTTTGAGGGATCACCAACTTCGTGTGCTGCCTGCAGACAAAAAGAGGGCGGTTTTGCTATCATGTCGCATGGGCTGTTCAATGCAAAAGCCCTTGAAGCAGTCACTAATGCTTTCGAAGCTCACCGAAAGCGGTCTATTTCTAAGCTGAAAACAACAGCCAAAGAGCTTTGTAACAGGTTGCAGCTACTAGGAGTTTTAAAGGGCATAGAATCGTCCAAACGGGATCACCTTGACATCTTCTTCAGTGCTAAAACGCACAAGGAGGACGTTCCTTTCAGGGCGATTGTCTCCGAGAGTGACACGTGGCAAAAGTGTATTGCTCTTTTCCTTCAAGAAAACCTCAGCCTGTTGCAAATCGACGATCCCTCCTTAGTCAAGGACTCTAATGCTGTCATAACCTACGTAAAGTCCTCACCGCTCCAGAGTTTAAGAGCTTTCTCTATAGATATCAAGGATTTGATTTATTCATGGCCGCAAGCTGAATTGCTTTCTTGTGTTCAAGCCGGCATTGACAAGTTTGGAGTTATTCCCTTACAGAATGCACCGGGTACGTCTAGCAGTGATTTTTTGGAACTTTAAAGTCCGTATCTCAACTCAAAATTTATTCATTGGGTCGGGTCGCCTAATCTGCAGAAAAGGGGATATGTATAGGGTCTTGCATTGCCCCCGTGCTTAGCGATCTATACTTGGCCGAACTTGACAGAGCGCTTTGCAGCCATCTGGCTGACTTAAAAGTAACAAAATTTTTTAGATACGTTGACGACTATTTAATCTTCCTTGACTGTGATTCTGGCTCTTTCGAATCACTTGCCACTAACACACTTGATTTCGTACGCATAGGCTTCTCGCCTTTAGTCATTACTCACGAGTTGCCATCAGTGGACAGTATACGGTTCCTTGATATCAACCTTGTATTCCAGGACGACCAGATTTTCTGGAAATATCAGCCACGTGCCAACAAACCACTGCTCCTATATAATTCTGCGCACTCCAAACTTGTCAAGAGGGGAATTGCAAATATATGCCTCTCTAACGCCATAAAAAAGTCCCGTCCACAGCTAATGGCAGCAAGTTTCGCTGAACAAGTACAGAGGCTAACTAACGATGGGTTTCCTATGCATGTCCTTGCAAGTATTGCTGAAATCCTCCTGAAAGAGATCTGTCCACCTCTAGACGCCCCTCCTCTTTGAGCAAATAAGCACAAAGTTGGCATTATTCCATACATTCACGGTTTGTCTCATCGCTTGAAAAAGATTGGACAACGGGCCAATGTCAACGAAATTTTTTCAGGTCCCGAAATCTGCAGTAACTCTGGAAGCTGGGAAGACCTGGCCCTGCGAAAAAGAGTGGGTGTACCACGAAGCTTGGAACAAAGTTCGTTGAATGTACGGAATCATTTGTGTACAGCATACCATTGCCATGCGGAAAGAAATATATAGGTGCGAGTGGAAGGTGCCTGAACGAACGTCTTCGCGAGCATCGCTACAATGTAAAAGAAAAAAGAGGGGTTTTCTTGATGTCCACTGCAAAAACTGTGAACAGTGTAAACCTCTCTATGAATCATGCAAAGTCATCGCCGAGAACCCTAGCAAACTTAGCCGTGAAATTATTGAAGCAGAAGCCATAGATAGCCTAGGTGACTTGTGCATCGCGAAACCGTCTGTTGGATTATCTCGTAAAGAACTACATTATCTGAGAAACTATTGAAGAGAAAAAATTTGTCCTGCGCCTGTGCAATGTATCGCCACGTCGTATATGCTTACCGCCCTGCGGTTCACAATAAACTGTTGAAGTTAGCGCTCGTGTGTGTCCTTTCTTGTCCTTGTTCTGTTCCTGCGCAATTTTTGTTGACATGTGTTACCAACAAGCCCAAGCTGCCACCTTAATGGAATTATTTAGTACCGCTGAGAAGGTCACTCGAGAGCGAAGCGGCTTGGCGACGCCTGTAGGTGGCCGAAGAAGAGGATTCCTCGGAGGGTAGGGAGACGGCGGTGACCCTTCCACTTCACTAGTTTACGCAGGTACGGGTGCCATAATGACCAGCGTGACAGCTTTGGCCCAGATCCATCATGGTGCAGCGTGTGGAAGCTGGGGAACCTTGTTGCGCGTCTCGGTCAGCGGGGAGGCTGCGCGCTTGAGTCTTGAGCCGAAACGAGTGAGAGAGCCCAAATGGGTCCGGAGTTGAGATGATTCAGTGAGGCCAACCGTGTCATCAGTCGAAACGAGTCATTCTAGATGAGCAGTAAGTCGAATTAAGGGAGTGAGCACAAAGGAGTCGAGAGTAGAAATGAGTGATCAAGTCCAGATGAGTCGTGAGTTAAGTGAACATGGAGGGTCATAAGTCTAAATCAGTTGTAAGTCATAAGGACTTGTCGACTCAGAATGAGTCACGGCTCGGAGTGAGTTGAAATGAGTTTCGAGGAGGGTGTCGAACCGAAAGCCGAACCTGATCACGAAACAGGGGCTGAAGCTGTATCTTCAGTCCTAACTCGATTCGAACCGAACCCATTCATTTTACTCCCCTGGAACCGAACCTGGATCGGTCTGAACCAGACCCTCTCCTCAAGCGATGCCTTTCGCAGCAGCTGCTTCAGATGGACCGCGTTACATTCCTCCGCAGTGGCTATACTATCTCTCCTTCTTGGTAACAACCTCCAGATAGGTCCCGCGGTAACCTGTCTACGGTTACGCATTTACACGCTCCGTCCAGAGTAACTAAACTACTAAAGTGGCCCTTCCCCGCATTTAGCCGTTGTGTGTTTGTGTGTCCGGCTGAAGCCTGTTTTATGGTTGGCTGCTCACCTGCCCACCATGTCAGGTGACCATTCAGTAAATCGTGAGAGGCTGCTAGGAAAGATCAACCTTTGACGCAACACTTCCAAAGCAGCCGGAGTCCCACCGAAGGCCGCACCTCCCATAGAAAGGCGGTGGCGCATCACTTGACCGCTGCACCACTGCGATGGAGTGGTACGAAGGTTCCCAGGGACGTATGCATGCAGAGAATGACCAATCTCGAATATATGGGCCCTAACACATTATTGCTATCCGAACCACTGCCATCCATGAACAATGGATCTGAACATCGAAACCGAAGTGAAAATCGAAGTGCTAGCGCACCTAATTTGCATTTGGTCTAACTACGCAAACGGACCATCATTTTTTCCCGCTTCAAAAGCCTGTGCACTAGAAAAGGGATATATGAGCTACACTGAAGAACAAGAGGCGCAGAGTACAAAAATGTGTGCCCAATGTGAAGTTCTCGCTCCTGTGTTAGGGTCGGAACGAGTTGAACACCTTTTAAATGGCACCACTAGAATTGCAATTGAATCCGAGTTTGAAATCACGCTCGTGTTCCTCCTGTCTGTTTTTACTGTGGCCTTGCCTAACACAATTCTTCTAATTATTTCAGGTGACCTAGAAATGAATCCATTTACCTCTTAGAATTATAATCACCCTGAAAACCCTGTACGTTCACCGCAGTGAGGACGAGTGACTCGAGGCACGCGTTTGCGCTGCGGTAGGCTGTGGGTTTCGATCCACGCCGGTGGGACACGCGTTGACGCCGGTCGGGTGCATAGCTCTAATGCGACTCCGGTTGGTCGCAGCTGGCACCCGACGGCCGAAACTCGGCACACTGTTGGTCGGCAGCGATTGGCTGGGGAGAGGAGAGAAGTGCGCGGAGGAGGTGGAATGCGGTCCTGCTTGTCTTTTTGTATTTTTATTTTAGAGCGAAATCTACGTGAGGGATATCCTTGTGACACAAAGGCTTCGCTAGCAGCGTAATTGCGAACATGTGCAGCGTCTCTTAGAGGGGCCTATGATCGAGGTGGAGAGGACTGCGGGCGTCCTCGAGAACGCGGTGCCACCTGTGGGCATTTGGTCCAGATTGACCGGCGTGTCTGTTCTCGTTAATCAGCAGCGAGATAGTGGGTGTGGTGGAGTGCGATGGAGCACGAACTTGAATGCGAGGCTCCAGAGTTTTACACAGAAGAAATTGCAACTGTAAAGTGTCACCTTCAAAGGTTCGATACAGAACGCTTTCGAGCGGCCCGTGTACGATCCCGCAGCAATCTTGCTTTGCACTGTGAGCAGCCAACTAGACATGCATTTCTTGATGAGCGTCGGCACGTGAGTGCCAAGCGTGTCTGAGCGCTGCTGTGGTGGCGCCCTGGTCACAAGTACAGATGAAATAATAGCTGAGTTTTCAAAATACTACACCTCGTTTTTTTGCTGCCCCTTCAAGCACTGCTGACGATGTTCATTTAGCGCGCTGGTCGTCTACGGTTTCCCCGCTTTGCGAGGATGAGTGCGATATAATGAGTGGTCTTATAATCTTGACTGACTTGGAAGATGCAATTGATCGATTGTCCCTATCCAAAACCCCAGGGCCTGACGGCCTTTCAGGGGAATTTTATAAGACCTTTAAATCTGTGTTATCACCTGTTCTACTACACATTTTCGGGCACAGTATTGATGTTTGGATTTTTGCCGCAGTCATTTACTGAAAGTGATATTGTCTTAATACCGAAAACTGACGACAAGGAAAATCTACGATTTCTAGTAGGTTACAAACCTATCACGTTTCCTAATGTTGATTACAAGATCTTCGCTAAAGTCCTCTACAGCTTGCAATGACTACTTTGATTGGACCTCGTCAAACATGTGGCTTGAGGGGTCGGTCCATACAATCTAATCTACATATAGCGCGCACAGTGTTGCAGTATTGCAGCGACGGTCATGAACAATTAGCATTGCTGCAAATAGACCTGGCGAAGGCATTCGATCAGGTGTCCCATTCGTTTCTTTTTTTTCTTGTAAGTCACGCCAATCTTGTTTCCGTTCTTTCTACTGGGATACGCCTTTGTTACAAAAACTGCCAACGCTCTGGATTCTTAAGGACGGAAGGACTGTCTCTGTCTCACAGCCAGTTGAAATTCAGGTCTGTTCACATTTTACTTGGAGCCACTTATAAACAGTGCCGCTGTCCATGATTTTCGTACTATGGGTCACGAACTGAAGGTGGTAGCCCAAGCGGATGACGTCGCGTTTTTCTGCTCTGATAAGCCAAGCATGGATGAGGTAATTCGTATAACTGAAGACTTCGCTTCAGTGTCAGGAGCTCGAATTAATCGTCCTAAGAGTTCCGGTTTCAGGTTTGGTATGTGGGGTACGACACTTCCGACACTTCCTTGTCGAATATCCTTGCATTCAATGGACACGCACTTCACCAAGGTACCTTGGCTTTCCTTTGAGTGTCTAGAAGCACAGTGCACATTATTGGAAAACCGCGTGCCAACTCTTCAGCGCTATGATCAGGCATTTGTGCCCCATGGTCTTTCGACTATATTCAGGGCGGCCGCATGCAATCTGTTTCTCGGCACTAAAATTTATATCTACTGCAAATTATGCATTGCAGAAGACTTTATATCCAACGTTTCCACAGGGTTTTCACAACTTTTATATGGGGTTCGTCGTTTTAATCATCTAGGCCTGATAACCTTTTCCGGCCTGCAAGCACTGGCGGCCTCAATTAGTCCACTTGTTTGTCCAACAGGTGGTTTCACGTTTAATGTTTTTTGAGACACTATACACGCCCAGCAATGCGGGCATTCCTGCAAGTAAATTTTGTTCATGCTTTGCCGAGCATCACTGTGTCTTCTAATTGTTCTGACGTCCGTGTTTGTGGGGATTCATGCATGAGGTGTATGAAGTCTGTTCGTTCCCTGCTTGTTCGTTTTTCCCCTGAGTTCCTCTTTCTGGTTTCGAGGAAACGGTTGTACAAAAACTTAATCTGTATGCTCTTTCCTCCGCCACTCTATCGCCCTGTTTATTTTGGTTTACCTGGAGATGACGTACTCAAGAGAGTACTTATAATGCCCCTCTCGCCATGTACAAAAACACTTTTCTTTAAGCTACACAATGAGACATTACTAGTTAAAACATGGCGAGAGAAAAAAGGTGTCGATGGGTAGCTGCTGCCTTTGTGATGATCGATTGTAGACATGCAATACTCTTCTGCGACGTTGTGCAACGAACGTTGGAAAAAAGACTTTATTTGACGGTGCATTCTGTACGATTTCTCACTGCACTACCATTTGTTGATGAGGCCTTAGATTGTTTTTTTTAACTGGACTACACATCCTGTGGAAAAAAAGCATGACAGACCTACATTGTGAAACTTTTGTTTCAGCCAAAGACCATGTCTCGAGAATAATTGTGCACCGAAAAGAATTGTATGCCCAGACCGAGTATGTACCGGAGTTGTACTGACTCTTAGTGCTGTGTTGTTCATTGCCTTTTTTCCAGTTCTTTGATGCTTAGATGTGTCGTGTTGTGATGTATAGCTATACGCTATAGCTATGATGTATAGCTATTGACTATTTTCTCGTGGTTGTGTGTTGATGTGCCACTCTTCGTAGAAAGCTCATGTACATAAAACATCGCATAATTGTAATAAATACACTGCTGAAACAAAATAAAATGCGGCGATAGCGTAGTGGTCTCGCTGAGCGGCCCTTGAATGAGATCTGTTCGTGCAGAGGCGGGTTCGACTCCCAGTCATGGACGTCGATTCAATTTCTTTTGCCGTTTGTCATGGTTTGACCTCTAACTCAGCTGAAGGTCAAAACTAGGCACTCGGTGATTGTTGGGCTCGACGCGCCGTCTGCAGCGACGACAGTTGGCGCCAGCGGGACTGGGTTACATGAATAACGGCCGGTTTCAGCACGCTGAGTGTGTGTGTATTTGTGTACGCGTTTGCTTGCGGCGTCCCGTTCTGGGAAGTGTGTTGGTCGCGCACACGTGCGCCCGCCGGTGGCTCCTTACCCTCTCCTTCGAGGTCGAGAAACGGCCGTCGCCCCCTCCTTCACGGCCGAGAGACACTGCTGGCTAACCTTTGCGGCAGCCTTTGTCGGCGGCTGCTGCGGGGGGGAAGCGTGGCGGCGCAACCAGGGGACGGAGGTCCCTAAATCGGTTGTCGGCGGAAACGCGTCTGTTTGGATTCTCAAGTTCGCTCAAAACCGACAGCGGACCGACAACGAAAGGGAGTCCATCATGGTGCGAAACGGCTCCGACTTGACAGCGAGAATGTGTATATCACCTTAGTTGCCGCCAAAGGACTCCTAATTCCACGGAACGATGGGTGAACAAAATACACAAATCGACCACCTGTGCATGGAAGGACCGGCGAGAGTGTGAATGTCCTGCCTTTTTGTCACGGTGGGAGGATCGGCGAGAGGGTGATGTTCCGCCCTTTTGTGGGCGGGTTTCGTCAAGGAATGTGATTGGCGATGTTCGAACAACCAAGTTTCCCCAGATAGGTACCTGGGGAATTGAAAATGTATAAAATGTTGCTTCAGTGTGCTTTTAAAGGAGAGACTCCTGATAACCTGCTATGTAAATAAAATCGTCTATCTTGTCTGGCAGTAACCAGCTGCATCCTATTCCGCACGTTGCTGGAGAGAAGAACAACTTCGGAGACCATCCCGAGGTACGAACCACAGTGCACTAACCTATCTGGCGCAGTCGACAGGATCTCCAGCGATGGGCGAATGAGAGCAGCAGCGGTGGACGGCGAACGAGACTGGTGGCGTGGACGGCGGACCCGAGAACGTCACTGAGGAGCCAGCGGCCTGCCAAAGCGAGTCCCTCCAGGCCTGTGGAAGAAGAGAGCACCGCGGAGCGACTCTTCAGAAGTCAGGCGAGTGCCTCTTGGTTTCCTGTCGGGCGCAGTTGATGACAATGCCATATAACTTGCGAGACAGAGAGGTTAACACCACAGATGCGGAGTCGGACGGGGTTGAAAGCTTGCAGGAGTTGGCGGTGACCAGTGACGCGGTGGGGGATCTGAGTAGCGCCATGGCGGAAACAGCGTCGGAGCAGCAGATGAGAATGCTGGAGCTTCGATTCAAAATTGTTGAAGCAGAAAAAGAAAAGCAACGCTTAATTCTGGAGAGCCTGAAGTTGCGAGCCCAAGAGCGGGCTGAGTCCCACGAAGAGGGTAACAGCGGAGCGCTAGCTGTGGATAGGTCAGAGGAGGATAGGCGCCTAAAATATGCATCCTTATTGAAAGGAGTGCTAGCACCGATGCCGAGTCGGGAATTCCTAGTGCCCGGGTGGTTTGAGGATGTGGAGGCGACTCTTGATTCATATGACGTCCCGTCTGAGTGGCGGTCCGGGCTTGTCTTGCCACAGTTGAGTGAAAGAGCACGCGGTTTGCTTTCTACGTTGACAGCCGAAGAAAGAAAGGACTATAAAAAAATGAAGCAAAGTATTCTAGATGGATTGAGGTTGTCAGCAGCAGAATATAGAAGGATGTTTGAGAGGTCTGCAAAAGCAGCAGATGAGACATGGGGCCAATTCGAAATACGGCTGGGAAACTATTTTGAATACTATACAAAAACCTCGAAGGCTACCACTTTTGCAGTATTAAAGCAGTTAATGGTCACAGACAGCTTGAAGGAGTGCTTAGCAGCTGAGGCACGGGCTCATATTGTTGTCAATGAGAATCAGAGGTTCCTTTCTCCGGGCGAAGTGGCCAAGCTGGCGGAGAGTTTCGACGAAAGCGTGAGATGCAAACCAGGGTCAGCAGCTCATTTTGGAGGCTATCGAAAGAGGCCGAGTGGTGACCAGAAGGAGCGGGCCGGTGCAACACCTCATCAATGGGAGAATTCTACTTTAAGAGGAATGAAAGGACGGTGCTTTGAATGCAAGTCACCAAATCACTTCGCTAGAGATTGCCCCCTTAAAAGGACAGGGGATAAGGCAGGCAGACGAGGCCAAGAAAAACGAGGAGACCGCGCCGTGGTGGCTAAAGTGAATGCTCATTTGGAAGAAATAGCTCCCGCGAATGAGGTTGGCATGCAGGAAACAGAAAGGGTAGGTAGGAATTGCCTCGAAACAGTAACATTGAGAAGTTCGGAACAAAGCATTAATGCTGTGATTGATTCCGGGACTGAAATGACTGTTATCAGGCGAGCTCTAGTGCCGAAGTATGAGGCAGCTGGTTCCACAATAAAGCTGAGGGGAGCTTTCGGCGATGAAGTGAGAGCTGAGCTTGCATATGTGCCTCTCAGAGCAACAGAAGGTGCACCGTTTGTCTCGTTCGACAAGGCACAACCAGCTTTGCTATGTGCGCTGACAGACAAACTGTTGGCCGGAATAGACGCGCTCATAACTCCCGCAGACTACAGACAACTCCTTGAAGAAAGGGCAGTGGTAATCGAAGTTGTTTCGGAGACAGAGATCGAAGGAGGTGAGAAGGAGACGACAGAGCATAAAAATCAGCAGACGGGTGCGTCCTTGGCGGTTACGGGAACAGACGAAGAAGCCGAGAAAAAGCGGAGCGCGCGGCAAGTTTTCCGTGAGGCTCAGGAAAATGACTCGTCGCTGCAGGAGGCTCGGAAGCAGGCTAGAGCTGGCACACAAGGAATGATAATCCAGGATGAGTTACCCTATCACCAGGAGCACGTAGTGGGACGCATGTGCACGCAGTTGGTGCTGCCATCGCCTAAACGACAGGAAGCACTAGTGAGGGCACACGATTCGCCTTGGGCAGGCCATTTGGGAGAGCGAAAGACATTGCAGCGCATAAAAATGTCATTTTATTGGCTGACCATGGGCCGGGAGGTCAAGGAGCATTGTCAGTCCTGCCACCAGTGCCAAATCAGGGCCCCCATGAAAACACAGGACCGTGTACCCATAACGGCATTGGCCAGGGCTAGTGCACCATTTCAGGTGGTATACATGGATTGTATCGGTCCACTGGATCCACCATCAGCAAGGGGACATCGCTACGCACTGTGTGTAGTTAACTTGCATACTAGATGGCCTGAGGTTGTTTGTTTGAGGTCCTTAACAGCTAAGGCCACCTGTGACGCGCTCACCCAGATATTTTCCAGAATGGGAGTGCCAGAGACCATATGCTCAGATCAGGGCACAAATGTTACATCAAATTTAACGCAAATTATGCTGCAGAAAATGGGAGCGACTCCCAGATTTTCCTCTCCCGATCATCCACAAAGTAATGGACTGGTAGAGCGGTGGAACGGCACTTTTAAAAGGATGCTGTTTCACATTGTAAGTGAGCACGGACGCGAGTGGGATCGAATGGTGCCATTCCTGCTTTGGGCTTATAGAGAGGTGCCACATGCCATCACGGGTAAATCACCGTTCGAGCTTATGTATGGTAGGATGCCTGTCGGACCTCTGGCTATACTGCAAAAGACGTGGTCAGGAGACTGGGTTGTTTCCGACTCATTGGCAGTGCCAGCAGCAGACTATCTCGAGAAATTGAGAAATGATCTTGAGGCAGCCAGTAGGGAAGCGGCAAAAAGTCGCGAGCTCACGCAGCAGGCTTATGTGGTGAGGTACAACTTGAGGACCACCGACAAACAATTTTCTCCAGGTGACCAGGTTCTTTGGCTGGAGAAAGAAGACGATGGGAAGTTAATGGCACACTGGAAAGGTCCAGTAACAGTTGTGGAAAAGGTGCGGCCATATAGCTATACGATTGAGCTAAGTGATGGCACGCGCCGATCAGTGCATGCAAATAAGCTTAGGCCATACAACGCGAGGGTCAACACTGTAGGCATAGTATTTGAAGGCGACACGGAGTTTGGAGAACTTCCCGCGTGGTCAGATACAACGACAGCAGTTGAGCAGCTGGAACGGGTAACTCTCAGCCATTTAGATCTGCTGCAGCAAAGGCAGGTAAAGGAACTAATCGGGAAGCACTGTGAGGTGTTCAGTGATGAACCTGGCCGCTGCAACTGGGGAGTGCACAAAATCAAGCTAAAAGATGGGGCGCAGCTGAAGCGTGCGTACCCTTACAAGGTGCCCATGGCACTAAGAAAGGAAGTTGACCGACAGGTGGCAGAGCTAAGGTCGTGGGGTTTGATATATCCGATAGAAAGCTCCCATGCACATCCCGTGGTGTGCGTTGCTAAGAAAGATGGCAGTGTCAGGTTATGCTGTGACTATC
The DNA here is from genome assembly GCF_055824585.1 of Amblyomma mixtum. Lineage (NCBI taxonomy): Eukaryota > Metazoa > Arthropoda > Arachnida > Ixodida > Ixodidae > Amblyomma > Amblyomma mixtum. The sequence goes on along the minus strand of NC_143021.1, from coordinate 151,002,189 downwards.
GCAAGCTGAATGAAGCAACGGAGCCTGATGCGTTTCCTATGAACCTGCCAGGTGACCTAATTTAAGAGGTAGCGCAGGCAAAGTACATAACCCTGCTCGATATGCTAAGAGGATATTGGCAGATTCCGTTGGACGAAAAAGCCCAGGAGTACACAGCATTTGTCACCTCGTCTGGACAGTACGCTTGGAAGGTTATGCCGTTTGGACTGAGAAATTCGGCAAGCACCTACCAAAGAATAATCAATCAGATCCTTGTACCACACCGTGAATATGCGTGCGCATATATAGATGACATGTGCGTCTTCTCGCAGACATGGGAAGAGCACCTCGAACACCTCGGAAGGGTACTGGCTTCGCTAGCGGCCGCAGGGCTCACAGTTAATGTCACTAAGTGCCATTTCGCGCAAAAGGAAGTGCGGTTTCTGGGTCATATCGTGGGGTCAGGAAAACACGGCGCAGATCCAGAAAAGCTTAGAGCCATTCAAGAAATTCCTGTACCACAAACAAAAAGGCAGCTGCGTAGCTTTTTGGGGCTAGCAAATTATTACCGGGATTACATTCCGGAATATTCAAAGGTGGTGCTACCACTGACGAACCTGACTGGAAAGCGCGTGCTTCAGAAGATACCGTGGAAGGAGGATGCCGAGGGTGCGTTTATAAAAGTAAAGGAGTGTTTGACAAAGGCCGCAGCGTTGAGCGCACCCGATCTGAACAAAGAGTTCATTCTGGCCACTGATGCTTCAGATTATGCCGTCGGAGCATGTCTAGCACAGTTTGATGACGAAGGAAAAGAGCAATCCATTTCATTCCTGAGCAAGAAATTAAGCCCGGCCCAGTCACGATGGGCTACAATCGAGAAAGAAGCCTACGCCATCATTTGGGCGCTGGGAAAGCTTGACACGTGGCTGTTCGGTGCACGAATCAGGGTAATTACCGACCACAATCCCTTGAAATTTCTTACTCTGACCACGCCACTAAGCGCGAAGCTGACAAGGTGGGCGCTGGCTCTCTAGAAGTATAACATTGTAGTGGAGTACAAAAAGGGGTCTCTAAACGCAAATGCCGACGCTATGTCGCGTATGGTCGCCAATGACGAAAGCGAGTAAGATACCGTCGTCCGTTTTCGCGGCCTCGGTTTGCGAGAGGTATGGCATTGTTGGGTGCTGCGTTGGCGGGGGACCGAGGGGTACTTGTTGACAGATGAAGTGGGAGCAATGCGTCGAGCTCCTGTGATTGTTGTGTGCAGCAAGTTCGAAGACTGTGCCGCACAGTTTTGTGGGGAGGTGTTGGGCTCGACGCGCCGTCTGCAGCGATGACAGTGGGCGCCAGCGGGACTGGGTTACGTGAATAACGGCCGGTTTCAGCACGCTGAGTGTGTGTGTATTTGTGTACGCGTTTGCTTGCGGCGTCCCGTTCTGGGAAGTGTGTTGGTCGCGCACACATGCGCCCGCCGGTGGCTCCTTACCCGCTCCTTCGAGGTCGAGAAACGGCCGTCGCCCCCTCCTTCACGGCCGAGAGACACTGCTGGCTAACCTTTGCGGCAGCCTTTGTCGGCGGCTGCTGCGGGGGGGAAGCGTGGCGGCGCAACCAGGGGACGGAGGCCCCTAAATCGGTTGCCGGCGGAAACGCGTCTGTTTGGATTCTCAAGTTCGCTCAAAACCGACAGCGGACCGACAACGAAAGGGAGTCCATCATGGTGCGAAACGGCTCCGACTTGACAGCGAGAATGTGTATATCACCTTAGTTGCCGCCAAAGGACTCCTAATTCCACGGAACGATGGGTGAACAAAATACACAAATCGACCACCTGTGCGTGGGAGGACCGGCGAGAGTGTGAATGTCCCGCGTTTTTGTCACGGTGGGAGGATCGGCGAGAGGGTGATGTTCCGCCCTTTTCTGGGCGGGTTTCGTCAAGGAATGTGATTGGCGATGTTCGAACAACCAAGTTTCCCCAGATAGGTACCTGGGGAATTGAAAATGTATAAAATGTGGCTTCAGTGTGCTTTTAAAGGAGAGACTCCTGATAACCTGCTATGTAAATAAAATCGTCTATCTTGTCTGGCAGTAACCGGCTGCATCTTATTCCGCACGTTGCTGGAGAGAAGAACAACTTCGGAGACCATCCCGAGGTACGAACCACAGTGCACTAACCTATCTGTGATCGAAGCACGAGGTCCCGTAGTGAAGCGTTGGCTTCAAAATGCAATAAAAAGATACGCCTGACATCAGCGCGAAACACGGATGTACGCATGAAATCTTTCTTGAGGTAAGTGCGGTGTATTTTTTATTGATGCATAAAAAAGGTTTAGGTTTATGGGGTTTAACGTCCCAAAGCGACTAAGGCTATGAGAGACGCCGTAGTGGAGGGCTCCGAAAATTTGGACCACCTGGGGTTCTTTAACGTGCACTGACATCGCACAGTACACGGGCCTCTGGAATTTTGATGCATAAAAAAGAAACGCTGACCGGATCCGTTCAACGTATCCTGGAAAAAAATGTCCTGCGGCTGTGTGCAACGTACCTAAGCCACTAAAGGTGAAAAGGAAAATTGCATGACTTAGGGAATTTTTTTTTTTATTTTTTATTTATTTTTATTTATTCATTCATTTTTAGGCAATACAAGTATTGCCCACGAGGCAAGACAAAGGAGACTTTTGGTCTCCTGACTAGGTCTTGGCCTCACCGGTCGCAGCAGAGGCAGTAGTACATAACATATCACCTTAAGCATACATCCTAATCACGATCGGATCAGATGATTATATAATCCTACATGCAATACACATATGCACAAGCTGAGAGACATAAATGACACTGCTTAATAGCGACATGAAGAAACATAGGAATATTTAACAAAAACAAACAAACAAGAACATCAATGATCCAATAGGATGCGTGCTCTTTGCCTAAACTGATATACAGATGTAACATTTTTTGCAGTAGCTATTATATCTGGATAGGAATTGCAGAACTTTGAAATTTGATGCTCGAAAGTTTGTGTACCATAATTTGTTCTTGGCCTTTCTGTCAGTAAGGTAGTACGGCGCAATGAATAACCGGTATCTCTATCAAGGTAGAGATTACAAAACGCCACAGAATTTGTTGTCAGCTCTTTATATATATATATACAGACTCAGTTTCAGGTGATATGAAAACATGAAAGACGGTAGATTGTGGCGGATCATAAGCTCAGAAGCACTGACTTGTCCGTTTTCTGGCTGAAATAAACGTGCAGCTTTCCGAATGAGCACACATAGTCTTTCGCGATTAGTTTTTGTGGCAGTTCCCCATACCAACAGACAATAATTTATATGAGATTGAACAAGAGAAAAATACAGTCGCGAGTTGAGCCAAACCGGCAACAGATTACGAAGCCTGTACAGCATGCCAACTGATTTTGCATCCTTGATGCGCACATGATTAACATGATATGACCAACTAAGTTTACTGTCAAAGGTAACTCCTAAGAACGAAAGATTTTCAACCTGTTCAATCACAGAAGTTCGAAACGACAGTCTCACAACATGGAATATGGGCTTACTTTTTGCACAAAGCAACATAAACTTCGTTTTATTTGTATTTAATCGGAGTTCATTTAGGAAAAGCCACGTGCTAAGTTCCAGTATCCAAGTATTAGAAATAATTTCAAATTGTTTAAGATTTTCACCATGAAAGAAAACGTTAGTATCATCGGCATATAAAATTATATCATTGGTTGAAGGAATGTTTACTATATCATTAATGTAAATAATGAAAAGTAAAGGTCCTAATATATATCCCTGTGGAACTCCATATTTTATAACACTCATTGCGGATGAAACACCGTGCACTCATGTATACTGCAGTCTCGACTGAAGATAACTACGCATTTGCTGGTGTGCAACACCCCATATTCCACATAACTCAAGTTTTCGTAATAAAATGTTGTGTTTGATGGAATCAAATGCTTTTCGAAAGTCTAAAAAAGTTCCTACAGTAAAAAGCTTGCTCTCTATATTGCTAAGAATGCTATTTTTAACTCGTAGTAATGCAGATTCAGTCGACTTGGCTTTTTCGAACCCATATTGACAGTTCGTAATTACATGCAGTGATTAAAGAAAGTTAGTCAAACGGACATATGTAATACGTTCTGTGACTTTCGAAAAAAGTGGAAGAACCGTAATACGCCTATAATTACTTAGATGATTTATATTATGATTTATACAACCTGAAATAAAATTAGACACATTGTGTTTCGGCCCCTTGCAGTAATTTTTCTTTTTAACTTGGTTCGATATAGAGGGAACCCCTCGTTCCGTTCTTGATGAAACATTTAAAGTGACTGGAAAATGTTCGACGTATTTTTTTTTCTTTATTGCATTTTCACAACGGGTACAAAGAAGTAAAACATGTCAGCAACACTTACACTGACACGGCAGGTTAATGTATGAATGGCGGTCATACAATCATTCATCAAAATTAAGACCCTCACTGAGGAACTAACAATATAGGTTCTTTTTAGCGACGATTATAACCCATGAAAAAAATAAATGTGACCCGTACGTGATTCGAACACGCAACCTTCTGATCTGGAGTCAGACGCGCTACCGTTGCGCCAACGAGTCAGTTTTTTTTCTTTCATGGTATTTATTTACATGGTTTTGTATACAAAGCATATATATACATATGTGTGTGTGTATATACACACACAAAAACAACTATTTACACAGCACCTAGGTAGGCGCTACGTGGCAGAAACATAATAGTAACATATTATAACTAAAAGGCCGGTAAAGATATACAGCGCATCAGGAGAGGAAACCAATCCGGTACAAAGTCCGATTTTTTGTAAATGTCCGTTACCTGCAGCAACATTCGGCTAAAGTGAATTCTGGGCGAAACAACAGAAAGCTACAGAAAGATTTCCTCCTAAATTCCTACAGTGTGCGCTACCTTGTTGTTTCCCAACCTGACTCGAATCCTTATGATATGATTCTTCTGATTGGACTTCATAGTCTTTGGAAAACGCGCATGCAAGATCGCAACGTTGAACCTGTTGCGCCAACGAGTCAGGCATGCTTGGTTGGCAGCAAGCGCAGTTATTGGGAGTGCACGTATCAGAGCTTGTCTGCGGCTGTGCATGGCCAGCTTTCTTCTTTCGTCATTTGCCTTGATAAGGGCCTGCCCTTCCATAGAACAGATAGTCTCAGCTATTGAGTAGACGTAACACGAAATCTGCTTTCGCTTTTGGCCGATGACGGCTTCAAAAACTGGCTGATTACTTTGAACTCTTGAAGTGATGCATCAGAAATTCATGAACGCACGTCTAACAAAACACTGTACAGAACACGCAATGGAAACTGCGGAAGCACTACGATGCATGTCAATAAGTATCTTTTGAGCCGCTCTTGCGTGAAACGTACGCTGTCAAGAGACTCGCCCGAGTGCTTTTTCGTGGTTTAACTTTTATAGCACGCACATTTTATGAGAAAACAGAATTTAGTTCTTTCAACCGCAAGCAAGGAAATTGATTACTAAATTTCGTGACAGCTTTTAACTTTAAAGTTTCCTTTCTCGAGATCGAGCGACGAGGCAACCGGTATGGGCAGAATGCTTCGTGCGAGAGCGCCGATCAACTCACGCGAACATGGAGCTAACTCATGAGCTATCGGCAGTAAGATCGTCATGCGCCACGGCGTATACAGTCTTAGGACGTAAATTCTCCACTTCATAGCAGGCATCAGATAATTACACGCATACAATTACGAACAAAACAGAACAGCATAGTGGGAGACCTTGAAAGCAAACTGATTACTTAACCTTTTCCTGGAACATATTTTGTGCATAATTCTTGGGTTTTCTTCACTCGTCTCCTGTTTCTTTTGAATTTCGGGCAAGGGTCTATTTTATTTTTTTTTTGCTTTCTGGCGTGCCCAGGAAGCGGCTTGGAGGCTTGATATAACAGCTTTAATATCCACGTCCAATCAACGTTTATGTCTCTTTTTGCCCATAGATGTAACGGTTTTTCTCAAGTGTCAAATCTATCTCTCTCTAAATTGCATTTAGAACTTCATCACACGTCCTTGATCCACTGGAGATCTTTCGAATGCAGTTTTCCACCACTTCTGATATGGACATTAAATACCAAATTTCGTGCTGCATGTTATGTTTTCGTGGACCGCCTTCATTCTGTCCTCTATGCCCAATCATTACGATGAACGTCTTATGACCGCTACAAATACTCTTTTTACTTCCTCGTCTATTTTCATTACATTCAGCCTTCCATATAAACATATTGCCATTATGCAGTATTCAATGCTGGAGTGGGAAGCACTCGATTCCCAAGTCATCCCTTTTTATTTTTTGTAAAAAAGTCGTTTTGCTGACCCATGGTCAACATCATTTTCGGTTGAAGTCTAGTTATCCATCTAGTTATTCTATGCGAGCGTTCATATTATCAGTATCAGAACGTCTCCTTTGCCTCGTATTTGTTTCATATCTTCGGATAGGCATTTAAACAAAACTTCGGTTCTCTCCGTGTTGTTGCTTCTGGTCCACAAGTAGATTACTCCTTCTTTGCGTGCTTTATTATATTTGAAGTTTCAAGTTTGAGGTTTATTTTCCTTCAAATAAATGAAAGAGGGAACTGTGACAAAAGGCGGTAAGGCCTGACGAGGTCACAGTTCCCCAATACAGTTCATGCAGCAGTGTGCAGCACATAACAAAATTTAAAGTAATATGACAAAAATACATTGGGACAAAAAAAAACATTGCAGCAAGCGACAGTATTTCAATAATAAATAAAACAAAGACAGTGCACCATAAATCATATCAAAGGTAGTATATAAACATGGCAGGAGGTCACAAAAGGAAACGCAAACACACAAACAATTTAACATGAAAACAAGAGATGCTACGCTAAGTAAAACCGAAATTATATTGCGTCAGTGCTGATTAGTAACCTTTTGATGTCTTTTTTAAACTTGTTCTTTGGGAAATCAAACATGACACTTAGAGATGGGTTATTGAGAACGACTGGAATCTGATAATCGAGCTTTTGTTTTCCGTAATTTGTCCTTGTTTTAGGGACCAAGTTTCTGTGTTGCCGAAGGGGGTATTTACTAGGAGGGCGGTTCGGAGCAATGGAATATAAACGATTACGATGGATGTGCAGTAACAGGCGAAATATGTAAACATGGTTTGCGTTAAGTAAATTATGTTTATGATAGAGTGGTGATGTTGGTAGGTTTTCCGGCCTACCATGGTAACCCTCAATAGCCCGTAATGCCTTCTTTTGCAAAATCAGTAACTTTTGAAAATTACCTATTGTTGTAGTGCCCCAGACCAGTGCACAATACGACAATTTGGAAAAAAATAGTGCATAGTATATGGACACTTTTAGGGAAACGGGCAAGAGATCGCTGATCCTGTAAAGACAACCAACAGTTTTACTGAGGTCAGTGAGAAGTTTGGAAATGTGTGTGTTCCATGAGAAATGTTCATTAAACCAGACACCAAGAAACTTTTGAGTTGTTACCTGTTGCAGTTTTGTATTGGCATATGTAAGGTTAAGAGTTCAATGAACAGGGGCATTAATAGGCCTGAAAATTATGTACCTGGTTTTTGACAAGTTTAAACTAAACTTATTCGCCTGCATCCAAGTGTATAATTTTACCAAATAAGTGTTTACGATATTTTCTAATTCTGGCAGAGTATGTGATGTGAAAAAAACATTTGTATCGTCAGCGTACATAACCAAGTCTGGAGAATCAGGTATGTTACAGATATCGTTAATATACAATAAAAACAAAAGTGGACCTAATATAGACCCCTGAGGAACCCCTTGGGTTATGTACAAACGGTTCGAGACAAAATTATTCCATTTAACGTACTGTATCCTGTTAGTTAAGTAGCTTTTCAGCAGGTTTAGAGCTATTCCGCGTATACCGTAACTGATCAGTTTACTTAAAAGAATATCATGCTGTACGCAGTCAAAAGCTTTCCGCAGGTCAGACCAAGAGTGTATGCTCTGGATTCAATGTTATCAATAATCTTTTCTTTAACGGCGAGTAAAGCTTGCTCAGTCGATTTATGTTTCAAAAAGCCATACTGAGAGGGGTTAATAATGTTATGAACGCTAAGGAACTTTTATAATCTGCTATTAATGGCTCCTTCAAACACCTTCGATAACACTGATAAGACGGAGATCGGGCGATAGTTCGTGATTTCATTTCTGTTTCCTCCTTTATATATAGGACAAGCACGAGCAACCTTCAATTCATCTGGGAACACACCACATGTGAGCATCAGATTTATAATATACGCTAAAACATCGCTTATTAATCCAGACACATACTTCAAAGGTACAGCTTTGATGTCGTCATGGCCTGTTGAAACATTGTTTTTTATTTTCCCAATGTAGGCAGCTACTTCTTGTGGGATCACAGGCAGCAACGAAATAGAGTTAGGTAAAGGGACAATGAGGTTGCTTACGGGAGCATTAGAGAGAGCTTGTTCTAATGTAAGCTTGCAAGCTTCAATGAAGAAGTGGTTTATGGTGTTAGCTAATTGAGTTCCGTTAGTTTCGGAATTAGTTGCAGCGAATTATGAGTTATCCCTGCACTTGTGTTTGTTTAATAGTTCGTTAATCTCGCTCCAAACTTTCTTGCGATCATTGTAAATTCTGGAAAACCGTTTTGTATAGTAAACTGCTTTTGCCGACTTGAGGTCTTTATTTAGTTTATTTCTGAATTTTTTGAACTCTCTAAAAAGCGCAGCATCGCGAGTACGTACAAAGTCATGATACATTTTATTTTTAATACGTATCCTGTTATATAACACTTTATCAACCCACGGCTTTCTGGATTTTCGAAAATTGTGTTTTACCTCGATTGCAGGAAACGCAGCATTATAACATTCAATGAATTTTGCAATAAAAGCAGTATACGCCTCGTTAACTTCAGATATGCTGTATACGTTCTCCCAACACATATTCTGTATAAGAGTCGTAAATTTGGCTAGATTTTCATCAGAAATGACTCTAGTTACCCTCGAGGCATTTTTAGATACTGACGTAATGCGTTTTACAGGAAGAAAACAAAAAATCGGGATGTGATCACTGATTTCAGAGGATAACAGGCCTGACTCAGTTTCTGGAGACACTATACTTGTGACACAAACATCCAACAGGGAAGCTGTAGCAACGGTAATTCTAGTAGGTATGTTTATAGTATTTAAACAACCATTAGATGCAAAAGGCTATTAAATTCGCGCGTACTGTGATCATCGTGTATGAGGTTAATGTTAATGTCACCCATTATTACAAAAGGCAACCGGGAATCTGCGAGGTTCAAGAGTAAGCTTTCAAGAAACTTGAAAAATAGTAGTTTGTTCCCTGCGGGAGGTCTGTACACAACAGCTACAATGACACTGGAGAGTGATACGGCTAAACACCCAACATTGGAATTTGTCACAGAAATTTCGTTTAACACAAAATGTGGATAACAACTCTTTACGTACACGGCAAGACCACCACCTCTCATATTCAAACGAAGGAGGCCATGATACTGGTAATCCTTGAATGGAAGATGATCATCATGTGTTGTAAGCCATGTTTCGGTAAACAAAAGTACATCAAACGGTCGGTTTATAGACCCAAGAAACATGTCTAGACAGTCGCGTTTGTTCTTCATACTGCGAACATTAACATGCATAGCAGAGAACATATCTGTGAGAGGAGAAACCTTATTGTTAAAGCAAGAAGTATCGCAAAGAATACATTGGGGCGGGCAATCCATGCCAACGAGTGGCTAGTCACTAGCTGACAAAGATGTGGATGCCTACTCGGTCGTTTTATTCAGGTCAGATCGTGCACAAATTTTGATTGTGTCAGACGTTTCATCCCTGCGTGCAAAAATTTTGCCTCCGTTCGTCCAAACAAATTTCCAACGTACTTCCTTCTTACGGGCAATAGTTGCTCCCAGCAGTTGTTTGTTGCCGTAAGTCAAATGTTCATTGACATAGATGCGCCCGCTATCAGTGAGGCCAAGGTCCTTGTTAGACAGCTCGTCCTTTCTAGCCTTAGAAAGAAATGCTTGACGCTTATCTCGGCGAACAAAGCGGACCAAAATGTTGGTTTCGCCTTTAGTGCTTGTGGGAATTCTGTGACACGTGTCTAAGTCGGCGGTAGAAACTTGTTCATTGATGGCCTCGCCAAGTTTCTCAATTACTTCCCGGGGTTCAATATCTGACTTCACACCTTTGATCTCTAGGTTGTTTAGGCGTCCGCATTGTTCAAGTTCGTCCACTTTTTGAGCCAAGCGTTTGTTTTCAGCTCGAAGATTTTCGTTGCAGCTTACAAGATCAGCAATCTCCTTTCTTCAGCAATCGATACATACCCCTAACATTGTTTATTTACTCTATGCAAAGTGAGTCCATGTCTCAGCAACATTCCTACTCCTCCGCCATTTCGTTATCAAGCCTGCCTATTCCAACCTTACCAGCTGTAGCCCGGGATAAGCGGAGCTTTTTGGAGGTCCCTGAGGTGCGCTTCCCTGAACCCATAAATTTCTATATAATTCATTTCATTCCTCCGCAGTGGCTATACTATATCTCCTCCTTCTCGGTAACAACCTCCGGATAGGTCCCGCGGTAACCAGTCTACGGTGACGCATTAACACGCTCCGTCCAGACTAACTAAACTACAACAGTGGCCCTTCCCCGCATTTAGCCGTTGTGTGTTTGTGCGCCCGGCTGCAGCCTGTTTTATGGTTGGTTGCTCACCTGCCCACCGTGTCAGGCGACCATTCATTAAATCGTGATAGGCTGCTAGGAAAGATCAACCTTGGGCGCAACCCTTCCAAAGCAGCCGGAGTCCTAAAGAAGGCAGCACCCCCCATAGAAAGGCGGTGGCGCATCACCTCACCGCTGCACCACTGCGGTGGAGTGGTAGGACGATTCCCAGGATCGTATGCGTGTAGAGAATGACCAATCTCGAATATATGGGCCTTAACCCATTATTACTATCCGAACCACTGCCATCCATGAACAATGGATCTGAATATCGAAACCGAAGTGAAAATCGAAGTTCTAGCGCACCTAATTTGCATGTGGTCTAACTACGCAAATCGACCATCATTTTTTCCGACTTCAAAAGCCTGTGCACTTGAAAAGGGATATATGAGCTACTCTGAAGAACAAGAGGCGCAGAGTACAAAAATGTGTGCCCAATGTGAAGTTTTCGCTCCTGTGTTAGGGTCGGAACGAGTTGAACACTTTCTAAATGGCACCACTAGAATTGCAATTGAATCCGAGTTAGAAATCACGCTCGTCTTCCTCCTGTCTGTTTTTACTGTGGCCGTGCCTAACACAATTCTTCTAATTATTTCAGGTGACCTAAAAATGAATTCATTTACCTTGTAGAAATATAATCACCTTGAAATCCCTGTACCTTCACCTTCACCGCAGTGGTGGCGAGTGACTCGAGGCGCGCGTTTGGGCTGCGGTAGGCTGTGGGTTCCGATCCACGCCGGTGGAACATGCGTTGAGGCCGGTCGGGTGCATAGCGCCAATGCGGCCCCAGTTGGTCGCAGCTGGCACCCGACGGCCGAAACTCGGCACACTGTTGGTCGGCAGTGGTTGGCTGGGGAGAGGAGAGAAGTGCGCGGTGGAGGTGGAATGCGGTCCTGCTTGTCTTTTTGTACTTTTATTTTAGAGCGAAATCTACGTGAGGGATATCCCTTTTGACACAAAGGCTTCGCTAGCAGCGTAATTGCGAACATGTGCAGCGCCTCTTACAGGGGCCTATGATTGAGGTCGACAGGACTGCGGCCGTCCTCGAGAACGCTCTGCCACCTTTGGCCGCATTTGGTCCAGACTGACCTGCGTGTCTGTTCTCTTTAATCGGTAGTGAGATAGCGGGTGTGGTGATCGAGCACGAACTTGAATGCGAGGCTCCATGGTTGTACACAGAAGAAATTGCAACTGTAAAGTGTCACCTTCAAAGGTTCGATACAGAACGCTTTCAGCGGCCCGTGTACGCTCCCGCAGCAATCTTGCTTTGGACTGTGAGCAGCCAACTAGACATGCATTTCTTGATGAGCGTCGGCACGTGAGTGCCAAGCGTGTCTCTGAGCTCTGCTGTGGTGGCGCCCTGGTGCCGAGCACAGATGAAATAGTAACCGAGTTTTCGAAATACTACATCTCGCTTCTTGCTGCCGCTTCAAGCACTGCTGACGATGTTCATTTAGCGCGTTGGTAGTCTATGGTTTCCCCGCTTTGTGAGGATGAGTGCGAGATAATAAGTGGTCTTATAACCTTGGCTGAATAGGAAGATGCAATTGATCGATTACCACTTTGAAAATCCCGTGCCCTGATGGCCGCTCGGGGAATTTTATACGACCTTTAAATCTGTGTTATCCCCTGTCCTACTCCAAAATTTTGAGCAGAGTATAGATGTTGGATTTTTGCCGCAGTCATTTACCAAAAGTCATATTTTCTTAATACAGAAAACTGACGATAAGCAGGAACTAAGTTTTGTAGATGGGTACAGACCTATCACGGTTTCTAATGTGGATAACAAGATCTTCGATAATGTCCTCTACAGCTTGCAATGGCTACTTTGATTGGACCTCATCAAACATGGGGCTTGAGGGGTCGGTCCATACAATCTAATCTACATACAGCGCGCACAGTGTTGCAGTATTTCAGCGACGCTATTGAAGAATTATCATTGCTGGAAATTGACCTGGCGACGGCGTTCGATCTGGTGTCCCAACCGTTTCTTTTTTCTCTTCTAAATCATGTCAATATAGGTTCAGTTCTTTCTACTCGAATACGCCTTTGTTAAAAAAAAAAAACTCTTCAACGGTTTTGATTTTTAATAGCTGTCTCTCACAACCAGTTCAAATTCAGTCCTCTGTGAAACATGGTTTCCCACTGTCTGCACTTCTGTTCGGATTGCATTTGGGGCACATTTGTCTAAGTGGTATAAACTGTGCAGCTGTCCATGGTTTTCGTATTATGGGTCACGTACTGAAGGTGTTAGCATACGCGGGTGACCTCGCGTTTCTCTGCACTGATAAGCCAAGCATCGATGAGGTTATTAGCTCAACGGAAGACTTCGCTTCAGTGTCAGGGGTTCGAATTAATAGTTCTAAGAGTTGCGATCCCTGGTTTGGTATGTGGGGAACGACACCTGCGGAATATGGGGGTATACAATGGACACGCACGTCACCAAAGTGCCTTGGCGTTCCTTTCAGTACCTATAATCACAGTGCACATTATTAGACCGCGTGCCAACTCTTCAGCGCTATGCTCAGTCATTTGTGCCCCATGGTCTCTCGATTTTTGGCAGGGCGGCCGCATGTAATCTGTTCCTCGGGACTAAAATTTATTTGTACTGCAAATTATGCATTGCACAAGACTTTATATCCAACGTTTCCACAGAGTTTTTACAACTTTTATATGGGGTTCGTCTTTTTAATCATCTAGGCCTGATAACCTTTTCCGGCCTGCAAGCACTGGCGGCCTCAATTAGTCCTCACATTTTTCCGACAGGTGGTTTCACGTTTCATGTTTTTTCGAGACACTACACGCCCAGCAATGCGGGCATTCCTGCAAGTAAATTTAGTTCATGCTTTGCCGAGCATCACTGTGTCTTCTAATGGTTCTGACGTCCGTGTTTGTGGGGATTCATGCATGAGGTGAATGAAGTCTGTTCGTTTCCTACTTGTTCGTTTTTCCCCTGAGTTCCCTTTTTCTGTGTCGAGGAAACGGTTCTACAAGGACTTCATTTATATGCTCTTTCTTCCGCCAACTATTGCTCGGTGTGTTTTGGTTTACCGGGAACATTGCGTACTCAAGAGAGTACGTAAATGCCCCACTCGCCATGTACAAAAACATTTTTCTTTAAGCTGCACACTGAGACATTACCAGTTAAAACATGGCTAGTGAAAAAGGTATTTTCGTGTCTACGGTGACCTGTCGCCTTTGTGATGCTCCTGAAACGATTGAGCATAGTTTCATCCATTCTAAAGATGCAATACTCTTCTGGGACATCATGCAACAGACGTTGAGAAAAAAAGGCTTAATTTGACGCCTCATTCAGTACGATTTCTCACTGCACTACCATTTGGTGATGAACCCTTAGATATGTTTTTTTAATTGGATTACACAGTCTTTGGAAAACACGCATGATGGACCGACATTGTGAAACTTGTTTCTGCCAAAGACCATGTCTCTAGAATAATTGTACACCTAAAAGAATTGTATCCCCAGACCGAGTATGTACCGGAGTGGTACTGACTCTTTGTGCTGTGTTTTTCTTTGCCTTTTTTTTCTAGGTCTTTGTTGCTTAGATGTGTCGTGTTATGATGTATAGCTATGTATAGCTATACACTATAGCGTATAACTATAGCTATACGCTATAGCTATGATGTATAGCTTTTGACTATTTTCTCGTAGTTGTGTGTTGATGTGCCACTCTTTGTAGAAAGCTCATGTACATAAAACATCGCGTAATTGTAATAAATACACTGCTGAAACAAAAAAAATGCGCCGATAGCCTAGTGGTCTCGCGGAGAGGCCCTTAAATTAGATCTGTTCGTGCAGCCGCGGGTTCGACTCCCAGTCATGGATATTGATTCAATTTCTTTTCCATGGTTTGACCTCTAACTCAGGTGAAGGTCAAAACTGAGCACCCGGCGATCGAAACACGAGGCCCAATAGTGAAGCTCTCGCTTCGAAATGCAATAGAAAGGTGCGCCTTAGTTTTGTCGAAATACGGACGCAGGCATGAAATGTTTCTTAAGTGCGGCGTGCATAAAAAAGAAATGCTGCCCTGATCCGTTCAACTTATCCTGGAAAAAATAATGTACTGTGGCTCCGTCCAACGCACCTAAGCCGCTACAGTCAGAAAGAAAAAAATTCAGTGGCACTTTGGCTCTCTAAATTGCTGCAAGGTGAAGGCCTTTCCAGGCGCACTGTTTGGCATTGACAGCTAGACTCTTTGTGCTGTGCTAGTGCTTTATTTGACTGCACACTTTGACTACACATTGCAACTACACACTGACTGCCGACTTTGACTGCCTCCTTAGCCCGACTCTCTCTTTGCTTCGATGAGTTTGGTTGTATCCATGGCTCTGTTCACGGTAATGAGGTAAGTAATGTAGTCACCCATGGATGCCTTAAGCCCCCTGTCGGAGCGGACGACAACTATTTTTCTTATTATTCGTCCTCTGCTCCAACAGGGGGCGTCAGGCATCTGTGGGTGGCCTCATTAATTCAAATCAGCGCAATCTTTCGTCATAACCATTTCCAACAACCGAAAAGCGTGACACCTCTGCTGACAACTTTCTGTCGGCAACGATGAGGCACTAAAGGCTATCGCCTTAAAAACTGCATGACTTAAGGAATGATTTGTGCCAACTGAAATAAAATTAGTCACGTTATGTTTCGGCCCCTTGAAATAATTTTAGTTTTTAACTTGGTTCGATATGCAGGGAACCCCTCGTTCAGTTCTTGATGGACCATTTGAAGCGATTGGAAAATTTTCGATGTATGACTGACCGCCATATAATCATTCTTCAAAATCAAGAGCCTGACTGAGGAACTAACAAAATAAGTTCTCTTTGGCGACGATTATAACACACGAAAAAAATAAAAGTGACCCGTACGTGATTCGAACAAGCAACCTTCTGATCTGGAGTCAGACGCGCTACCGTTGCGCCAACGAGTCAGATATGCGCTCGCAGCAGCAAACGCAGTTGTTGGGAATACACTTATCAGAGCTTGTGTGCGGCTTTGTATGGTCAGCTTTCTTCTGTCATCATTTGCCTTAATAAGGGCCAGTTTTCCCAAAGAACAGATACCAGATACTCTCGGCTATTAGGGTCACAGAACCCCAAACCTTTTTTTCTCTTTCGGCCGATGTCGCCTTCGTATATTTGTGTGAAGAACTGGCTGATTACCGTGTACTCTTGCAATGGTGCAACAGAAATTCTTGAAACGCGCATTCCACAAAACTCAGCACTGACCACGCAGTGGAAACTAGGAAAGCACTGCGATGCAGCTTATTAAGTATTTTTTGGAGTGCTCTTGCGAGAAACCTACGCTGTCAAAACATTCGTCCTGGGTGTTTGGCGTGGTTGGAACTTTTGAAGCCCGCACCTTTTATGAGAAAACAAAACTTAGTTTTCTTGAATGGTTTGGTTTGGTTTGTAGGGGTTTAACGTTCTAAAGAGACTGAGGCTATGATGGATACCGTAGTGAGGAGGCAAGGAAATTCATTAAAGTTTGTTTCCTGAAAACGTTTAATTTTCTTTTAAACTTTTCTTTTCTTTGAAGCCGGTGTCTTACTTTTATCGATAATTTGGTTGATGGACATTGCTATGAACAGCTATATTTTTTTCACCTGTCTGCTTTATCACAAACCAATATAACTGAATATCGGCCAATGTCGCTTTGACGACACAATGAAAACGTTAGGCATGCAGCTTGCACTCAGCCT
Source organism: Amblyomma mixtum (assembly GCF_055824585.1). NCBI lineage: Eukaryota > Metazoa > Arthropoda > Arachnida > Ixodida > Ixodidae > Amblyomma > Amblyomma mixtum. The sequence continues at coordinate 150,985,706 of NC_143021.1, read as the reverse complement.
TGGCTAGAGCCTGTAGCAGCTTCTTTAAAGGCGGTTTTCTGAACCCGAAAAATGAAACACCGGAGGAATAAACAGAGAGCCTTTTGCTCGCAGATATTTCATGGAGCCGAGACCAGGAACCGCGCCGCCACCCCATTTCCACTCCGGCTTAGTAAAAACACTCCCGTAAACTGTCACCGCACTCTGCTTGTGAGTGAGAAAACTCTAATATGCACGTGAGAACAGGCGCTGCGATTGTTTCTGCACGCACAATTTTAGCGCAGCGGCACGGTGGAACGAGCGCTGGTACTCACGGCTCGACACGCATCTCTCTCTGCAGTGCGCGCACTCGTACAGCGCGCTCCAAATGTTGTTAGGCCTGCGTAAACTATAAGCAGGTTGTTCTCATTATTCAAATGTTGGGGGTCTGCTTCACAGCTACAGCAAAGCAAATATTTTCCCTACGGCGGCGACGACCAGAATGGCAGGCTTGTTGAGACGAAGACAGACCTCGAAGGAGAAGCTCTGACAAACTGGCAATGGCCAGTGGGGGCTGTGATTGGCTAATCGCGGGAGGACTTCCGGGCGACGATCGAAATTTTCTGTCCGGGCAGATCGAGCGACGAGGCAAGCGGTATGGGCAGAATGCTTCGTGCGACAGCGCCGATCAACTCACGCGAACAAGGAGCTCAGCATTAAGTCATGAGTAGAAGCCGGATTTTTAGGCACTAAAAAGCACGTTTTATGCGCCATAAATAGGCAGCTAAAATTGCATTTCAGGCAGCTAACGGAGAAAAATAGGCACTATAAACTTTATCAAAAGTGCACACAGTTCGGAACTTGAGTGCGCAATATCTGCCGTAATATAAACCAAAAACACAGCAGGAATGATTTGGGACCTTAAGCAAGGTGCGAACATTTGAAGCCGTTTTTTTTTTTAAAGCTGTCGCGCAACTTTTCGTACAATACACATGCTTCAGCAGAGTAAAAGGGACGGTTACCAATCCTTTTAAAACACTTTCGTATACCTCGAAAAAAACAATTCGCTTGTCGTGTACAAAAGTAGAAAGAATGAACACCTTAACAGGAGGCCATGTATTTAGGAATTGATAGAAACGTTGTCAGCTCAAAGCATCTGACAAATGAGTTCAGTCTTCGCTCACACAGGAATTGAACTTATTTATTGCAGGCATACACGATGCTTCAACATTAATAAATAAGTTGTCATTTGTGTAAACAGTATTTTATAGTTTGTGGCTTCACGTCCCTATTGGAAAAAAAGGCAATGATGTAAATATTGGAAACCAACACTGGAAACCTTGGTGGATTATGGTAATGGAAAATGCGTTGGAATGACTGCGCATGTTGGAATGCTGGGCATGTTGGAATGACTGGGCATGTTGGAATGACTGGGCATGTTGGAATACTGGGCATGTTGGAATGACTGGGCATGTTGGAATGACTGGGCAGGTTGGAATGACTGGGCATGTTGGAATGACTGGGCATGTTGGAATGATTGGGCATGTTGGAATGACTGGGCATGTTGGAATGACTGGGAGATGTTGGGGCAGGGGCCATGCAGCAATGTTATGTCTGTCGCAATGAGACAGCAAATTTCAAAATAGATGAAGCTCCTACAGCCAGTTTTATTTTGTGTTCATGCTCCTCTTGCTCTTCTTTAGCCACTTGTCAATGCAGCTGGGCCCCATGAAACAGCCTTGTTGATGTACCACCGGTGCATGAGGGCTTGGGAAAACTGGGCGATGCACTCTGCAGAAAAGATTGAAATGAAAGAATTAGGATCCACAAGTTTTTATTCTTGCCAGTATTAGAGTGCTAAAAAAGTAAACTCCGTATTGTGGCCACAGGAATAAAGTGAGCCTAAATCAAGAACCACTGAAGCTATTCGCACTCAAAAAGAAAAATAATTTGAGGTTCTTATTCAATATATCATATGCTCGTCATTAAGTACCATCATCAGCAGCATAACTAGCACCACTGCAAGACAAAGGCCTCTCCTATATCCCTAAACATAAGCCTGACGTGTGCCATAATGAGCAAAATAAAAAAGCCATCGTTTTTTGTCCTCTGAAGGCTTTTAGTGGGGTATTAATAAGAGGGACAATATAAAGGTAACATCAGAAGGGTGACTGCAGTAGCACAGCTGAGATGTCGCAGACGATACACTACGAAAAGAGGCATACAATCCATTGATACATCAGTTGCAAAAAATAAAAACAGCAGCAAAGAAAAGGTAAAACAAACCAGTGTCAATGCTCCAAGCGATATCACTTATTTCCATAATTTTGAGGGACCACATGCAATGAAAATGTGGTGAGGTAGAGTCACAAGCGAAGGCCATTCTATTCTCGATTTAATTATTACTAACTCTATGCAGCTGAATGCTTTTTCTGGTGTTTTATCTTGTTGTGTTAGTGACCATCTTCCTGTGTTTGCTTGCATTGAGAACGCTAGTACAATAGGAAGTAAGTCCACATCAATCACATACCAAGCTATTACAGAATCATCATTGAAATCCTTTAGGGATGCGCTCATGAAAGTATATTGGAGTAAGATAGCTGAACTTCATGATGCAAATGTTGCCTATAATACGTTTGTCGATTGCTTTAAACAGATATATCACGACTGCTTTCCTCTTGTAACACGCGTGAAAAGTCGCAGAATCCGCAAGCCATGGGTAACGCCAGAGCTTCGCGGAGAAATACAAATGAAAGACAAGCTGTACAGAAAATTTTTGAGCAGCCGGAAGGTTGAGGACCTTGCGGTATTTAAGAAATATAGGAACAAATTGACTAAAAAACTGCGGTCTACACGAACAGCCTATCACGTGTCACTTCTAGATGTTAAGAATGTTCGAAATGGTGTACTATGGTCGAGATTAAATACACTTCTGCAGCGGGACAGTTCACGCACTGCATTAACAAAATTAAATATTGATGGAAAGGAAGTTTCTGGGGTCGAACTGGCTAATGTATTCAATACTTTTTTAACGAGCTTGGCTACCCGTGCTATAACACGTGCTGCCGAATCTGACGCTTGCAAATATGTTCGAATTCAGAATGATGAAACAATTTTTCTGCACCCAGTCACGGTAGACGAAGTAGTGTCGGTGATAACAAATCTTAACAATAGCAGTAGCTGTGACATTGATGATATCCAAATACGGCCAGTCAAGCATGTAGTTGACATAATTGCTCCCATACTTGCTCACATCTTTAACATCTGTTTAGAAACTGCAGTTTTTACGGAAAAAATGCAATTAGCAAAAGTTGTTGTTCTTTACAAAAAAGGAGATCGCAACGCCCTCGCCAACTACAGACCAATCTCTATTTTGCCAGTGTTTTCGAAAGCATTTGAGAAAATGCTGCATCTAAGAATGTCAAATTTCATCCATAAATTTAACTTGCTAACACCATTTCAGTTTGGCTTCTGCAAAACCAAATCCACTGAACTTGCATTACTCCAACAAAAGGAATATATAATAAAGCAACTTGAAAACAAATCTATTGTCATTGGTGTATTTGTGGACTTCTCAAAGGCTTTTGACCTGGTAAATCATAAAATCTTACTAAATAAATTACACTACTATGGTATCCGAGAAAAAGCGCTCTCATTGTTAAGTTCTTATTTGTCGTTTAGACAGCAAGTGGTGTACATAAATGGTATACAGTCTGAACCGAAGCCGCTCTTCTACGGTGTCCCCCAAGGCAGTACGCTAGGGCCTCTACTCTTCAATATTTACCGAAACGATATTGTCAACATTAGCGATAATACAAAGTTTTCCATCTATGCAGACGATATGAGCGTATTTTTTTCGGGTGAAAATGTTCATGAACTTATCAAACAATGTAATGCCACAATGCCTCTTGAGGTCTGGTCTGCAGTTAACCTGATGCAAATAAATGAGAGTAAGACCAAAGCTGTCATATTTAGGCCGAAAAATAAAGTTATCCCACTGCACGAGAATATTATATTAAACTCGCGGGCTGTAGAAATTGTTGAGCAGTTTAAATGCCTTGGGGTCATATTTTCTGCCAGTATGTCATGGGATTATCATGTCAATGATATCTTAAAAAAAATAGCTCAAATCACTGGTGTTATAGGCCGTCTAAAATACATACTTCCCACAAAAACTAAGATGCTGGTATACAATTCAATATTCAACTCGCATTTAAACTATTGCCAGTTGGTGTGGGGCACTACAACATTCACTAACCTTGAACGTATTCATTTAATGCAAAAGAGATATCTCCGAAATGCATATAATTTACCGTTCCGACATCCCAGTGCAGCTTTCTTTTGTCATTCCAGAGTTATTAAAGCACATAATCTTTATAAATATCGCCTCAGTGTTACTTTTAAAACAGAAATCAAGAAGAATGTAACAAATCTTAAAAATTTTGCAGAACTAAGGAAAAAAGAATCAGTCTATCCAACAAGACGTGGCGAAGAATGGACAGTGCCAACACCTCGACTAAATCTTGGTAGGGAATGCCTTCAGTACACACTTCCATCTCTTCTAAATAGGTATATCCACATTAACCTCGATTTGTTTTCTTTTTCACGTCATGAACTACATAATTTGTTTTTGCATAACATTGTTTAAGTTTCATTATGTATACATATTGCTGTTTCGTGTATTCTCCGGTGCTTCCTTGATGTGCTTGTTTTTTAAAATTGTATAAACTCTTGTGTTGCCTCCCTGTCAATAATAAGGATTGTAGACTCGTCAAGCTGCCCAAGGGCAGCTTTTTTCTACGATTCCTCCATCTGTAGTGCTAGATGGGAAATAAACTTTGATTTGATTTATTCTTAAATGGGAACAGGAAAAATTTCTTGATTTAGTTGTGATGGCATCCTGGTCTGAAGCGGGGCAGCAACATTTAACATTAAGTTGTGGAAAAGTATTGTAGAGTATATGGAACACACCTAAACGAGCGTTTCCCCTTTTATGCAGTGATGTCTGGTGGTCAAATGAGATGACTGATTACACATATGCTGTACCAAGTGTCGCTGTTGGATTAAAGGGAGTTGGTGGCGTAGCATCAAACAGTTTGGTGCAAAATTGAAAGAGCTAGGGAATACTTCAGTTTGGAATCAATAAAATTTTTATGCATAAACTGCGCAGCATGGCAAGAGCACACAGATCATGACATCTCCTGATAAACCCGAGTGCCCTTGTGGTGCCAGCAGCATGTATCGTGACATGCTCCAAGTATGTGGGGCTGCATCTGGTTAAGGTTTCTCCATACCATTAACCCTAGAGGTGGGAAAGGAGGTCAATACGTTGTGACAAAACAATGCAGACAAGACAAGGACAACGAAGGAATAAATATGATGGCATGAGTGCTGACTATCGCCAATGTGTATTGGAAACCACGTCAAAATATATACACTGTGGCCTAAAAAAAACAACGAACAAAGGGCACCTTGTGTCAACCACATTGCATGAGTGTAAAACAAAACAAAAACTGACAAAGAAGCATTTAAGAGCATGAACTCTTCCTTAGGAAGCGTAAAGAAGGTGTGCTAACACAGTGATTACGGTTTTTTTTTTAAATTTCAGTGGCCTCGATTATCTCACGCACAAACTTTTCTGTGTCTGTCAGGCAAAATGCAGAACATGAATTCCGGTTCACAGCGTTTAGGATCTGGCAAACAATTGCAATTGCGACAGTGAATCATCAAAGTTCTCCCGCAAGCTTTGTTCACATCGTCGTGGTGGTCTTTTAAACCTCTCAGTGACACACTTGCCTGTTTTCCCACTGTAAACATAGCCGCATTTCAAGGCGTTCGAACACACTATGTCTTCTGTGCAGTGCACGAAGAGACTCTGATGGATAATCTCGGTTGACTACAGGTACTGAAACTTCATAGGGTTAGAAAAACAATATCGATGCCAACTCGACTGCCTATTTAACCGGTGCGACCAATTGTGGATGTAGAGAAAGGTACGTACAAACTTCCTTTTGGGAGTTACAGTCTCGACGGGGGCACAAAAAGAATGTTTCAACTTCTGCTTAAAGCAATCGGCTAAAGACACTGACAAAGGTTCTAAATATCCAGTAAAGGACAAACGGCATATGAGCTGGGCAAAACTGGATGTCATGGCAATCAAACAGGATTTCATTAAGGAATTTTTGAAGCAAAGGTTAGTGACACCTCTTGACCAGCTTAGACTGAACCGAAGAAAATGGTAAAAGTAGCTTGTTTTCCCTTGACTCGTAAGCCCAACAAGTGTAACCACCCAAGATTGAGATCCAATAAATGTGATGACATATTATCCTCTATAATTTCAGTGGTGATTCAAAGTGGACTGAGGCTTTGACTGAACTCCTCTCTCACCTTAGACAATGCTTCGTCAGGATTGGAGATCCTGCAATAAGCCACGTAACAGCGGCGCTAATAGTTTTTTTTTGCAAAAACAAGCTATTCTGAAATGTAATAAAGGTGGACTGAAGGTATGAGCTTAAAAGTGCGACAAAATTATTCACCAAAACGCCTGAGACGTTTGGAATGCCACTGCTCCATTTAGGTTAATGAATTCTTCAACACATTATTGATCCTGATTGAGGGATGGCGTAATATAAATCCTTGATGTCAACATAGCACCCCATGAAACTGGTGCGAGAGTTATTGTGTAGAAACTGCGTTACTTTCTCTGCAGATCTTACACGAGAGGAGTCATCAATGCTCAGCAACTTAATTTTATGTCGCAAAGAGAAGGCGATTTGTTTCTGACAGGTTCCATTCTCTTAAACTACAACCCTCAAGGAGCAGTCACCTTTATGGGTCTTTGCGGTAAAGAAGATAGCTGGACAATTTTTCTTACTGAAGTTGATGGCATTAGCCTGATGGTTAAACTCTAGATTGTTAATGTTTCTTGGCACTGGACTTTGCTTTTAACAAATCAGATAGTAAGTGGCACTCAAATTCAGAATACACTGCATCTGTGGCCTTGGACTGACAGGCGCCTTTCGATACGACCACAAAACCACCGTTTATCAGCAGTTGAAAGCAAGAGGGCCCACCCTCTTAAATACGACACAGTTCGGCCTGTGGGCAAGTTCCTAAAGAGGGTTCAAACCGTGACACTGCATCAAAACATCCCGAAGCACACCTGTCACACTCAGGTCTGTGCGTGGAAAAGGCAACTCGTCAAACCATGGCAAGCATCTCCACAATAGTTCTCTTCGGAGGAACGGAAAATTTTGGTCCATAAGCACTTCAAGGACCAGACGAGGCAGCGACTCCAAGCTGAAGGTGTGCACCTTGTTGTCAAACTCTTGTGCCTGAAAACAAGCCAGGGAGTGGCTGGTTGACGGTGTCACGCACCGTTGACCAGGTGAAAGCCATCTGGAATGCCACTTTGCAGCCACTTTGCGCTCACTAGCCCGGAGCAGAGAAGCCAAGGCACGAGTGTCTCAAAACAAGGTGCACAATGTCGACACTGAGTTGCTGCCTCGTCTGCTGCTTGAAGCATATACGGGCAAAAATTTGCCATTGTTCCTTCGAAGAGGAATATTCTGGAGCTGTTTGCCATACTTTGACGTCTTGCCTTCCTGTGCCTGGACCTGAGCGTGACAGGTGTGTTTCAGGGGGCGTTGGTTGATGGGGTGTCGTGGTTTGAACCATGCCAGAAACTTGCCCGCAGGCTGAACTGTAACGGGTTTAAGACGGTGGGCCCTATCGCATTCAACTGCTGATAAAGAAGGTGGTTTTGTGGTCATGTCTAAAGGCGTCTTTCTGTCCAAGGCAACGGAGGCAGTTAATTCTGAGTTCAAGTGTCACACAACAGCTGATTTGTTAATAACAATGTCCAGAGCCAAGAAACTATGTAATAATCTAAAGTTGAACCATCTGGCTAATGTATCAACTTCAGCAAGAAACTAGCAGAGGTGCCAATGAGAGGTCAAAAGACCACCGTTACGATGTGAACAAAGCTAGCAGGGGGAATCTGATGTTTCATTGTCGCGACTGCGATCGTTTGCCACATCCTTTATGCTGTGAGGCGTAATTTCTTGTGCTGCATTGTGATAGACAGACACAGAAAAGTTTGTGCATGAGATGATCGAGGCCACTGAAATTGTAGAAAAAACGCAATCAATGTGTTAACACACCTTCTTTATCGCTCCCTAAGAAAGAGTTCATGCTCTTAAATGCTTCATATTCAACTTTCGTTTTGTTTTTGACAGATCCAAAGTGAATGTTACAAGGCACCCTTTCTTCATTCTTTTTTTAGGCCACAGTGTATATATTTTGATGTGCTTTCCAATAAACCTTCTTGAAAGTCAGCACTCGCACCGTCGCATTCCTTCCTCATCTTTCTCTTCTTTGCGCTGTTTTGACATAATGAATTACAAACAAGCCCATTCATCCGTCTTGCAAAAATGAATACAGTCAGAGTAGCAGAGATAGTTGGGGCATCCTTCAGAATAATGCAGTCATAAAGACAAGGTTGGGACATAAAGACAAAGACTGTTATTGAATGGCTAATATTAATGCACTTTAGTAATGTGCTTGGTTTGGTTTATGGGGGTTTAACATCCCAAAGTGACTCAGGATGAGGGACGCCTTATGATTTTGCATATTGATATGCTGGGCTTCATAAGAGAAGAAGTACAATAGTTTTTTAAGGCCAGCCGTAGAACAGGAAGCAATGAATCTACACTAATATCAAAGAATGAAGGCTCAAGCATGAGAGTGTAGCTAAAAGGTTATAATGAAACATGAAAAGCTTTCGAGAAATTCAAGTCGATGACACTTGCCTAAAATAAAGAATCTAAATTTGGGTGAAAATCTGTTGTGAATTCAAAAAGTTGGATTGCACATTAGTAAAGAGAATGGGAGCCGTGATGAGTGGTATAGAAATATTAGTTTGAATTATGGTGGCAAGTAATATGCGGACTCATTTCGTGCTCTAACAGTTCATGCAAAATGCACATCAATAAAATAGGAGAACAGTTTGGGGATCAGAACGGTTTCCAGCCTTAATTATTGACAGGTCAGCTTCAGGTTGTCAGGGATAGAACCAAGAGGTTTGGATTGGCTAACAATTATTGGTAAAATCTGTCTTCAGATATCCTCAGTAGTTTAAAGTATGTCAGAAGGCTTCTCACACAGCCCTCAGGTACTCGAAAGCTTGTGCTTATCAATGACTTTCGAGACATGATGAGAAGCAATGGTTAATGCAGTGAAATGGGTAACAAATAACTGATTTTTCTCAAGAAAGTGCCCATGGAATATGCTGTCAAACAAATTCCCAAGGATCCTTCAATTAAGCCCAAAATGACAGTTTATGGGTAGCCACTTTGTTATAACCATCACATACAAAAAAAGAGACACCAGAAGCCCTCCTTATTCACTGAAAACAAGGGAGAATTATGAGACATCATTCCGGCACACAAAATCACACGGATGAAGAGAGTAGACTCCATGGACACCATATTTCAACTGAGGTTTATTCCACAACACAGGCTTTTTATGTGCAAAGGGGTACTAGTGATCCCTGGGGCTGAAAAGTATTTCCGCCACCAGATAACAATTATTCAGGACGGCAAAAACCAAAACACAAAAAAACATAGGGGTAAAGGTATCTTGCCACTCACATTAAACACATCGGCACGCCTATGCATCACCTACCTGGCTGACCCAACAAACATATTTGCCTCCAGATAATCTATTTCTTTTTCTGGAGCGCTGCAGAAGGGCTGCTGACGCAATTCTCTTTTTCAACAGAGATACAAAAGGCTTAAAAAATTTCCCAGCCCTTCCAAGTGCTAAACTTGCACAAGGCATGTGTTTCTTTCAAAAACGCCTTGCATGCTCGCTTGTGCGAGCAAAGGCGAATGTGCTCAGCTAAATGACCTCTGCCACTTAATGAATCAGCTGTCCTGCAATGTTCAAGCAAGCGTTCATTGATGCAAGCCTCGTCTGTCTAATGTAATGTTTGCCACAGGCAAGGAGGATGCTGTACACCATGTCAACCTCATGTTTAACGAGGGGTTTGGTGTGCTTAGTTTTGTAGGCAGGCTTTTTCGTAACGTCATTTATCAGGTGGCACATGCATCCCAGCTTTCCCAAGCTGAAAATACGACATGTACATCGTGTTTGTCACTGGCCTTCTTGAGGCGGTGTGACACCTGATGGCAATAGGGCACAATGACAGGTCACTGTTGCGAATGTGCGTTGTCTTCCGGCTTGCGCTGCCCAGCACACTTCATCTCTCGAACCTGGCTTTCTACCACTAAGGCTACAATTTCTCCTGTGAAAACTGCCTGCTCCAGTCTCCTTACTTGCGCATTGATGCTGTCACAGAGTCGTGACAGCGTCAATGCCGAAGTAAGGCGACTGGAGCAGGCAGGCAGAAAAAGAAATAGATTATCTCAACGCAAATGTGTGTTGGGTCAGCCAGGTAGGCAATGTTTAGTCACGCCAATGCATTCAACTTGAGTGACAAGCTTACCTTACGCCTATGTTTTTGTTTTTGCAACATTGAATAATTGTTACCTGGTCGAGGAAACACTTTTCAGCCACAGGGGTCACTAGTACCACTTTGCATGTAAAAAGCTCATGTTGTGGAATCAACCTCAGTTGAAGTATGGGGTCTATGGAGTCTACTCTCTTCGTTCATGTGTTTTTGTACACTGGAATGATGTCTCATAATTCTACCCAGAACCAATTAGCTCAGCTCTCCATGCTTAGCAAAAACAAGGCAGCAGTAATGAAACCAGTTCTCATGTGTGCACTTTTTCTTTTACATCTGTGACCTGCGATGAGTGGCATAAAAACACATATTTAAGTTAACACACATGCATCATAATGTTAATATTCGTAGTCAAATAGTATCACATAATGCAGCCAAAAACATGCAGACATTTCGCACTTCATGCATAGAATGCAACGGTTAAAAGACGAGCAATATTGAATGTAAAACTTCAAATGGCCTGCAACCGGCCCATTCTGACAGCCAACTAATATTACTCATATAAACATGTAAACATATCAGGCCAGAGCAATCCAAACTGCTCCAAGCAGTAGCATTAAGGAAAAGAGCAATGAAAGTAAGAGAACATTTCATGGCAACCACAAGAACAAAGCACAATGCAGTAACAACTTACAACACAGCTTTTGACTTCATCTGGTGGCCACAAAATCCATGCCATTGACTCGGACTGGAAGACAGATGTGCCACCTGCAGATACCAATTTTCCATTATCACTATGACAGGAGTACAAAAACAAGCATGCGAACTCGGTCCAACAGTGAATATCACATGAATGTAAAAAGATCACGAAAAATATACTTGCCCAAGTATACGCAAATATACTTGCCCAAGTATACGCCTCAATACAAAGGAAAACTACCCTGTTTAAAATGCATCAGTTCCCCTAGCACTAGTAAAGGAATCTTGCTATGAGCAAAACAAATCTGCGTTCGAAAGCGTAGATAAACATCGTAATAACTGAGACAATTATTGCGTCACTTGTTTTCCTCAGAAACCAATTTTCAAACAGCAGAGTGATCGAAATGCAAGATCCTATACTCTGGGTAGCCAGAAACGCTATCGGTATCATAAAAAAAAAAATCTTCACATACTCATTTAAAAATTAGATCCTGACGGCCGGAAATTAACTTTCGTTGGTAACTGCAACCTGAGACAGTGCTTTCTTTATAGTGGGGTTTGAATTCAGATGCGGAAAATGGGCACTGATCGTATTGGAGGGTTCCGGATTAATTTAGACCACCTAGAATTTAACGTGAGCTGACATCGCACAGCACAGGGGCATTCTATTTTTCATTTCACCTAAATCGAAATGCGGCTACTGCCATCAGGATCGACCCCACGACCTAAGGTTCAACAGTCTAGGGCCAAGCAAAAACCGCGGCGAATAAAAAGTGTTTCAATCCCCCTCAAAGTGCTAACGCTATCTTGAAAGACAATCATACATTTTACGCACAGCCAAAGTGCCGGTCCTTGAAACGTGCGCGGTGGTGTGAACAAGCATGGGCAGAAACGCGTAGAACGAGGCATATACGAGGACAAATCTGTGCTCAACAAGAAACAAAACGCGCAAACATGCGCATACCAAAATCATGCAAAGCTAGCGCACGCACGGTCGCATCCCCTTCGCCAAAACAAGTACCGACAGCGACAATTCTTGGCAGAGCAACTCACCGCGGCGACAACAAAAGCGCCTTAAACGCTTTTTATAGCATTGAACACGAATACTGCAGCAGTACGACAGGTCACCGTTCCAGCATTATATGCTTCGGATAATGCACGAGTACTGCTTACCTTTTCAGATGATTGCGTAGTCGTGCAGAACGCTGTTTGCCTTCGTGTCACGGGCACTACACCAACCAGTGAGATTTCAGCACGAGTGCTACGTAGCCGGCACTCTCTACCACGTAGTCACACAGAAGAAAATATTCCGGGCCTTATTTGGAACATTTCCACCGCGACACTGCCCGCGCGTCTTTGTGCCTGGACACCCATCCTGGACTACACAAAGAAGCGCACAGACTGAAAAGTTAGAGAGACCAGAAAAATGACACTTTGCCTCGAATAGGCTACGTCGACAGCACTGCGCGATTGTGCACCCTTGAGCAAGAAGAAACACACGCAAACCACAACACAGTTCACGACGGCTCACAATCCAAGTAGCGAATTGTAGCAAGCGCCGAAGCGCGATGCACGCGACGCAGCACCCGAACCGCCATGAGGGTTATACAGAAAAACAGCTACCGGCAGCCACCTGGCGGTGACAACCAGTTTTTGTTTCGGTTTCGTTGTGAAAAAGCTTGTATCCTACTTTTTATTTTATTTTTGGTATTTTTATTGGGTATTCAGCCGTATCGGCATCCACAGAAATTGCAGCGATTGCGAGCAATTACCACTGGTAGAAACGCGCGAATTAACGACCTGTTGCTTGCGCTGCGGTTGAAAAATGCCTGAGTTCTCACGGCAGTATGGCTTGCTGCTTTGCTCATTCACGAAATTACATGCCGATTTCTGTTTGTATGGGGAAGTTTTTTTTTATATTGATGGGAGATCAGCAAGGCTAACAAAATACCCAACGTAGCAGTCGTAGAGAGTAGGTTGTCGTAAAAACATGGTGACGCTGTTTGATCGGCAGCACGACGTGAGAGGCGGCAGCGTTGAAACGCGCGTCGAGAGAACAACCTCCACGGTATATGCTTTCTTGAGACTACAGTGAAGGTGTGCATTTTTTATAGTGGAGTTCTCTCATCCAACGTGAAAACCAAATCAATTCTTAGTATGAAATATGCTGTGTAATTTATATCCTCATATTGTATTTATATATATCTGCATTTCTATTTTGAAAAACAGTGTTGTACTGGTAATTGTGTACCGAGGTGCATGTATAAGAGTGCAGCCTTGTCGAAATATTCTGTGTATATATTTGTATTCGTAACCCTTCTACAAAGAAGCTGTGTGGCCAGCTATGTGGTTAACAATTTGTTAATTGAATTAGTATATGTCTTGAAATGCACGCTCAATAAAATTTTCTGAATGAAATTGAGTGTTCGGATTCAGGCATGCAGGGCTCTGCAAACCTGCAATTTATTATTTTGTGAACAATGAAGTTAAACTTTTTCTCAAATATTTTGCTAATGATAATCTAAGCCCAAGTATATAAGTCGTTACTTTTTAAAAAAATTTTCTGAAACTGTCAAGTCAACAAATGCACGTGTAAAAAAAGAGAAATTTGTCTTGCAGTTTTTATTCTAACAGCATAAAGTGCCAAGTGTACAGTCTTTGTCAAAAGTAACCAGGCTGCATGGTTTGCTTCTAGCTTGTATAGAGGAGCCCTTGTGTTATTCCTAAGGATCAAAACGTGTTGGAAGGTAATAAGACCCTCAGCCCTTACCTTTAGCTACCATTCCAGCTTCAGGGAAGCTGTGAGGGATCCGCTGTACGAGCTAGAAGCAAACCATGCAGCCTGGTTACTTTTGACAAAGACTGTACGTTTGATGGATTTGACCCACTGAGATTGTTAGTGCATTGATGAGTTTCATTTTGTCAACCATATAGGCACATGCATATGCAGTATCTGCTGCCCAGCATCGGCCATTCAAATACAGCCATGGTTTGTGCCATGCCAAACAAGTAGGTACAGTCGTGGGTAAAAAAGATTAGCACACATGACGGAACACCAGAGCGCCGGAATGACAACGCCTGGCACTGCGGGTGGCGGAGAGGCTGATAACGGGAGTGCCGGGCCGTTCCCATTCTACAGTATTAAGGGGGTCTGCCACGGACAGTAAAATTACTGCGGACTGCCACGGACAGCAAATTAGCGGACTGCCACGGACAGCAAAACTGCTGACTAAAAGCAGCGCTATCATCTATTGTTCCCGCGAGTTCCTTTTGACAAACCATCGCGGACATAAAAAAACAGTAATAAAAAGAAGCCATCTGTGCTCATGATAACCGAGCCAAAATAAATTCCGCAAGCACAGTCACGTAGGGTTGGCACTTCAACGCTCGGGCGGTGCACGCTTGATAAAGCTTACTTCCTGCCGCCGCCCCCCCCCCCCCCTAGGCTGCAAACATGGAAACGGCCCGTTAGGCAGTTCTGCCTACCACAGCGCCGCGTGGTGAGATATACGAATTCTGATCGCCAGTGATCTGTGCTAATATTTTTTGCTCGCGACTGTACACATCCATAGGCTCCCACCGTGGTTTCCACATAGTCCAGTGTTGCCTGCCAGGCCCACCGAGATAATCACGATGGATACCACCAAGCCCATCCCGTCTCACCGTGTTCACTGAAGTGTCCAGCGTGGTTTCCATTCAGCCCAATATTGTTTACTGAAAGTGCCAGTGCAGCCACCACAATTTCCACTCAATCCAGGGTGGCCCAAAGTCGCCATTAGTGCATCCAACATCTCTCCCATTCGCTCCAACAGCACCCAGCGTGGAAACCAACACTTCCAATCAGCCCACCGTTTTCTCCAACATGGAAACCAACACTTCCATTCGGCCCACCGTTTTCTCCAACATGACTTTTGCTGGAATTTTCAACAGGGGTGTCTGGAGCCACGCGACTATCAAATGGTGCTTGCAATTAGAAGTGTCTGGAAACCGTAAATACGAGATGCTATAAAATGTTACACACAGTGCTGCTTGATGCGGAATATGTTGAAAAGAATCATAGTTTTGCGCGGGCCTACGTACATCCACGATGATCCATGGTAAAATAAACATCATCCATCTAGAAATCACGGTTAAAGCAATGGAAGCAGTCATTGAGTCATTTACTCTATGATTTGAGTGCACGAATGCGTTTTCGTATGCATGCACGACTGCCAGCTGTCTAGTGTAGCCTGCTCCAACAAGATTACCGCCAAATGCCATTTGATGAAGATGGCATGCGGCTGGGGCGCAAGGAACGACAGTAAGGCAGGTTACCCAGGTGGAAATTTTAACCAGTTAAACTGTTTCCAGCAGGTTTATGGAACATTTTACAGTTGGTTTCAATTGGAACCAACTGGGAATTATTTGCACCAACCTATAACTTGTTCTGTGTACTTTACAAAATGTGGTGCCATCTGGTCAACTACCACTTAAACAGCCAAAGTCATCAACAAGCCACTACGATAAAATGGCAGAAAATAGCAAAAAGGTTGCTTCGATATTTTCGGCTGACGTGGTTGGTATGCGTACACAGCCGACGTAGGTGCAGTGTTCACCACAGCCAACTGACGAGGTCATCTCATGTTGCCACGTGCGTGTTCTACTCAAAACCGAAATGGATTCGAAAGCAAACAGAATTTGAAAGCAAAACCATAGCTTATTTCAGGCCCCTTTTCTGTAAAATAGGGCATTTTTAGGCACCGACGTCGGAAATAGGCATTTATAGGCACTGACACCCAAAATAGGCATTTATAGGCACTATAAAAACAGTATTAAACATATTGTCAACACCTAATTCGTGCTCATATGTAAAAATGGTGCGCCTACGAAGCGTTGAAAAAAATAGGCATTTGCCTAAAATCCGGTCTCTAGTCATGAGCTATCGGCAGTAAGATTGTCATGCGCCACAGCGTATACAGTCTTAGGACGTAAATTCTCCCCTTCAAAGCAGGTATCAGATAATTACATGCATACAGTTATGAAGAAAACATAACAGCATAGTGGGAGACCTTGAAAACAAACTTATTATTTAACATTTTCCTAGAACATATTATGGGCATAATTCTAGGGTTTTCTTCTCTCGTCTCCTATTTCTCTTGAATTTCAGGCAAGGGTCTATTTTCTTTTTTTGCTTTCTGGCGTGCCCTGGAAGGGGCTTTGCGGCTTGATACAGCAGGTTTAATATCGACGAGCAATTAACAATTGGGTGTCTTTTTGCCGCTTGATCTACCGGTTTTCTTAAGTACGAAATCTGTTCCTCTCAGAATTACCTTTATAACTTCATCATACGTCCATGAACCACTGCAGACGTTTCGGATACAGTTTTCTACCGCTTCTTATACGGTCATCAAATGGCGTTCAATCCTTACCAAATTCCGTGCTGAATGTTATGTTTTCGCGGAGCAGCTTCATCCTTTCCTTATTGTCATTGAATACTGCATATTGTCATTATGCAGTATTCAATACTGGAGTGGGAAGCACTCTATTCCCATCATTACGCCGTCACATTTCCCTTTTTTATTTTTCGTAAAAAAGTCGTTTTGCTGACTCATGGTCAACATCATTTTCCGTTGAAGTCTAGCTATCCATCCAGTTCTTCTATACGAACGTTTATATTCCCAGTATAAGAACGCCTCCTTTGCCTCGCATTTGTTTCATATCTTCGGATAGGCATTTAAACAAAACTTCGTTTCTCTCCGTGTTGTTGCTTCTGGTCCACAAATAGATTACTCCTTCTTTGCGTGCTTTATTATATTTAATCGATACATACCCCTAACATTGTTTATTTACTCTATGCGAAGTGAGTCCATGACTAAGCAACATTCCTACTCCTCCGCCATTTCGTTATCAAGCCTGCCTATTCCAACCTTACCAGCTATAGCCCCGAATAAGCGGAGCTTTTTGGAGGTCCCTGAGGTGCGCTTCCCTGAACCCATAAATTGCTATATAATTCATTTCTATCTGTTGCCTAATGCCAAGTCACTTTTCTGGCGCTGTTCCACACTGGATCTGCATGTAAGCTAATATCTTACCTTATCGTTCTTTCTCTGCTTTCCTTTACGAGTTAGATCATATTGCTTTTATACTCCTTGTCATTTCTTTTGTTATTTCCTTATATATTTAGATAAGTGTGTAGCGCAACCACGTCGCTGCAGGGAACTGCAACTGCGGGGAGGAGCAGGTGTGCCGTCATGCCAGTTCATAGGTCGGGGGTTCACTCACGAGTCCAATCACTCACCCTCGCTCGGGCTGACATTCAAATCATGATCTGTGTCCTGACTGAGTCCGGGGTCAGATGCAGAGTGTGATCTGAGTCGCGGGTGTTTCCGTAATCACATTTAAGTCATGATCTCAGTCATACGTGTCCCTGCTCAGATTTGTGTATTCGGGCCGATGGTGTGCGCTTGCTTTTTTCACATTCTTGTTTGCTAACAGTCGAGAGGAATTATTTGTCAACAAAAATAGCGCAGGCACAGAACAAGGACAAGAAAGGACACACACGAGCGCTTACTTCCAACAGTTTATTGTGAACCGCAGGGCGGTAAGCATATACGACGTGGCGATACATTGCACAGGCGCAGGGTAAATTTTTTCACTTCAATAGTTTCTCAGATAATGCAGTTCTTCTCGAGATAATCCAACAGACGGTTTCGCGATGCACAAGTCACCTAGGCTATCTATGGCTTCTGCTTCAATAATTTCACGGCTAAGTTTGCTAGGGTTCTCGGCGATGACATTGCATGATTCATAGAGAGGTACACACTCTTCACAGTTTCTGCAGTGGACATCAAGAAAACCCCCTCTTTTTTCTTTTACATTGTAGCGATGCTCGCGAAGACGATCGTTCAGGCACCTTCCACTCTCACCTATATATTTCTTTCCGCATGCTAATGGTATGCTGTACACAAATGATTCCGTACATTCAACGAACTTTGTTCCATGCTTCGTGGTACACCCACTCTTCTTCGCAGGGCCAGGTCTTGTCAACTTGCAGAGTTCCTGCAGCTTTTCAGGAGCTGAAAAAATGAATTTGACATATGCCCGTTGTCCAATCTTTTTCAAGCGATGAGACAAACCGTGAATGTATGGAATAATGACAACTTTGTGCTTATTTGCTCAAAGAGGAAGGACATCTAGAGGTGAACAGATCTGTTTCAGGAGGATTTCAGCAATACTTGCAAGGACATGCATAGGAAACCCAGCGTTAGTTAGCCTCTGTGCTTGTTCAGCGAAACTTGCTGCCATTAGCTGTGGACAAGGCTTTTTTATGCGTTAGAGAGGCATAACATTGCAATTCCCCTCTTGACAAGTTTGGAGTGCGCAGAATCATATGGGAGCAGTGGTTTGTTGGCACGTGGCTGATATTTCCAGGAAATTGATCGTCCTGGAATAAAAGGTTGATATGAAGGAACTGGATACTGTCCTCTGATGGCAACTCGTGAGTAATGACTAAAGGCGAGAAGCCTGTGCGTACGAAATCAAGTGTGTTAGTGGCAAGTGATTCGAAAGAACCAGAATCACAGCCAAGGAAGATTAAATAGTCGTCAACGTATCTAAAAACTTTTGTTACTTTTAAGTCAGCGAGATGGCTGCAAAGCGCTCTGTCAAGTTCGGCCAAGTATAGATCGCTAAGCACGGGGGCAATGCAAGACCCTATACATATCCCCTTTTCTGCAGATTAGGCGACCCGTCCCAATGAATAAAAGTTGACTTGAGATATAGACGTAAAAGTTGCAAAAAACCACTGCTAGACGTACCCTATGCATTGTGGAAGGGAATGACTCCAAACTTGTTGATGCAGGTTTGAACACAAGAAATCAATTGAGCTTGCGGCAATGAATAAAACAAATCCTTGATATCTATAGAGAAAGCTCTTAAACTCTGGAGCGGTGAGGACTTTACGTAGGTTATGACAGCATTAGAGTCCTTGACTAAGGAGGGATCGTCGATTTGCAACAGGCTGAGGTTTTCTTGAAGGAAAATAGCACTACACTTTTGCCACGTGTCACTCTCGGAGACAATCGCGCCTGAAAGGAACGTCCTCCTTGTGCGTTTTAGCACTGAAGAAGATGTCAAGGTGATCCCGTTTGGACGATTCTATGCCCTTTAAAACTCTTAGTAGCTGCAGCCTGTTACAAAGCTCTTTGGCTTTTGTTTTCAGCTTAGAAATAGACCGCTTTCGGTGAGCTTCCAAAGCATTAGTGACTGCTCCAAGGGCTTTTGCATTGAAGAGCCCATGCGACATGACAGCAAAACCGCCGTCTTTTTGTCTGCAGGCAGCACACAAAGTTGGTGATCCCTCAAAACCAAAGCCACGCGTTTTACAGATACCTTCGTCGCTGGCACTTTTCCATGGATCAAGGCATCCACACCTTCGGAAACACAGCGTGGGGAATCCTCTGTAGAGGCACCTCGAGACACTTCTCGTACAAGTGACAGGAGTTCCGGCGCTGTCCTGCGCCTGTTCCTGGGCTATATTTGTTGACATGTGTTACTAACAAGCCCAAGCTGCCACCTTAATAGATTTAATTCCTAGTACATCGGGCTCTTTTCTTCATCTTTCACGTGACCCTGGGGCGACAGTGGCCTTCATTGCCAGTGCCATCTGCAAAGCAAGGGCTCTCTCCTTTTGCATGCGCCACATGATTCTACCAGACGACGTTCGAGCCTTGCTTAGAGGTTTCCTCCCTTCTATTGGTCATGCTACCCGCACTTGCAAGATTCAGAAATCTGAATGGCTCCGTCTTGCACGGCTGCATAGGAGACTCCTGCAATTACAGGTCAGCACTGCTGTGCCCCTCAGGCTGCCAAGAAGCAGCTTCGTGAGCTGTCAGCCCTGACTGAACGCACTACAGAGTTCGTTTGGCAGCTTGAGCTCAAGCAACTGCTAGATCGTCTCCCCCAGAAGTGTCCGGCTACCAAGAGCCCCGTCCACCTCCTGGAACGTGTGAGCCTACCGCAGAATGTGCTTCAGGTGCTGTCTCAGGGCCCAACGTTTGCCGTGGACAAGAGCAGGACAGCGCCGGAACTCCTGTCGCTTGTACGAGAAGTGTCTCGAGGTGCCTCTACAGAGGATTCCCCGCGCTGTGTTTCCGAAGGTGTGGATGCCTTGATCCATGGAAACGCGCCAGCGACGAAGGTATCTGTAAAACGCGTTGCTTCGGTTTTGAGGGATCACCAACTTCGTGTGCTGCCTGCAGACAAAAAGAGGGCGGTTTTGCTATCATGTTGCATGGGCTGTTCAATGCAAAAGCCCTTGAAGCAGTCACTAATGCTTTCGAAGCTCACCGAAAGCGGTCTATTTCTAAGCTGAAAACAACAGCCAAAGAGCTTTGTAACAGGTTGCAGCTACTAGGAGTTTTAAAGGGCATAGAATCGTCCAAACGGGATCACCTTGACATCTTCTTCAGTGCTAAAACGCACAAGGAGGACGTTCCTTTCAGGGCGATTGTCTCCGAGAGTGACACGTGGCAAAAGTGTATTGCTCTTTTCCTTCAAGAAAACCTCAGCCTGTTGCAAATCGACGATCCCTCCTTAGTCAAGGACTCTAATGCTGTCATAACCTACGTAAAGTCCTCACCGCTCCAGAGTTTAAGAGCTTTCTCTATAGATATCAAGGATTTGATTTATTCATGGCCGCAAGCTGAATTGCTTTCTTGTGTTCAAGCCGGCATTGACAAGTTTGGAGTTATTCCCTTACAGAATGCACCGGGTACGTCTAGCAGTGATTTTTTGGAACTTTAAAGTCTGTATCTCAACTCAAAATTTATTCATTGGGTCGGGTCGCCTAATCTGCAGAAAAGGGGATATGTATAGGGTCTTGCATTGCCCCCGTGCTAAGCGATCTATACTTGGCCGAACCTGACAGAGCGCTTTGCAGCCATCTGGCTGACTTAAAAGTAACAAAATTTTTTAGATACGTTGACGACTATTTAATCTTCCTTGACTGTGATTCTGGCTCTTTCGAATCACTTGCCACTAACACACTTGATTTCGTACGCATAGGCTTCTCGCCTTTAGTCATTACTCACGAGTTGCCATCAGTGGACAGTATACGGTTCCTTGATATCAACCTTGTATTCCAGGACGACCAGATTTTCTGGAAATATCAGCCACGTGCCAACAAACCACTGCTCCTATATAATTCTGCGCACTCCAAACTTGTCAAGAGGGGAATTGCAAATATATGCTTCTCTAACGCCATAAAAAAGTCCCGTCCACAGCTAATGGCAGCAAGTTTCGCTGAACAAGTACAGAGGCTAACTAACGATGGGTTTCCTATGCATGTCCTTGCAAGTATTGCTGAAATCCTCCTGAAAGAGATCTGTCCACCTCTAGACGTCCC
Organism: Amblyomma mixtum; assembly: GCF_055824585.1. NCBI lineage: Eukaryota > Metazoa > Arthropoda > Arachnida > Ixodida > Ixodidae > Amblyomma > Amblyomma mixtum. Next base: position 150,964,197 of record NC_143021.1, on the reverse strand, counting down.
TCCTCTTTGAGCAAATAAGCACAAAGTTGGCATTATTCCATACATTCACGGTTTGTCTCATCGCTTGAAAAAGATTGGACAACGGGCCAATGTCAACGAAATTTTTTCAGGTCCCGAAATCTGCAGTAACTCTGGAATCTGGGAAGACCTGGCCCTGCGAAAAAGAGTGGGTGTACCACGAAGCATGGAACAAAGTTCGTTGAATGTACGGAATCATTTGTGTACAGCATACCATTGCCATGCGGAAAGAAATATATAGGTCAGAGTGGAAGGTGCCTGAACGAACGTCTTCGCGAGCATCGCTACAATGTAAAAGAAAAAAGAGGGGTTTTCTTGATGTCCACTGCAAAAACTGTGAACAGTGTGCACCTCTCTATGAATCATGCAAAGTCATCGCCGAGAACCCTAGCAAACTTAGCCGTGAAATTATTGAAGCAGAAGCCATAGATAGCCTAGGTGACTTGTGCATCGCGAAACCGTCTGTTGGATTATCTCGTAAAGAACTACATTATCTGAGAAACTATTGAAGAGAAAAAATTTGTCCTGCGCCTGTGCAATGTATCGCCACGTCGTATATGCTTACCGCCCTGCGGTTCACAATAAACTGTTGAAGTTAGCGCTCGTGTGTGTCCTTTCTTGTCCTTGTTCTGTTCCTGCGCAATTTTTGTTGACATGTGTTACCAACAAGCCCAAGCTGCCACCTTAATGGAATTATTTAGTACCGCTGAGAAGGTCACTCGAGAGCGAAGCGGCTTGGCGACGCCTGTAGGTGGCCGAAGAAGAGGATTCCTCGGAGGGTAGGGAGACGGCGGTGACCCTTCCACTTCACTAGTTTACGCAGGTACGGGTGCCATAATGACCAGCGTGACAGCTTTGGCCCAGATCCATCATGGTGCAGCGTGTGGAAGCTGGGGAACCTTGTTGCGCGTCTCGGTCAGCGGGGAGGCTGCGCGCTTGAGTCTTGAGCCGAAACGAGTGAGAGAGCCCAAATGGGTCCGGAGTTGAGATGATTCAGTGAGGCCAACCGTGTCATCAGTCGAAACGAGTCATTCTAGATGAGCAGTAAGTCGAATTAAGGGAGTGAGCACAAAGGAGTCGAGAGTAGAAATGAGTGATCAAGTCCAGATGAGTCGTGAGTTAAGTGAATATGGAGGGTCATAAGTCTAAATCAGTTGTAAGTCATAAGGACTTGTCGACTCAGAATGAGTCACGGCTCGGAGTGAGTTGAAATGAGTTTCGAGGAGGGTGTCGAACCGAAAGCCGAACCTGATCACGAAACAGGGGCTGAAGCTGTATCTTCAGTCCTAACTCGATTCGAACCGAACCCATTCATTTTACTCCCCTGGAACCGAACCTGGATCGGTCTGAACCAGACCCTCTCCTCAAGCGATGCCTTTCGCAGCAGCTGCTTCAGATGGACCGCGTTACATTCCTCCGCAGTGGCTATACTATCTCTCCTTCTTGGTAACAACCTCCAGATAGGTCCCGCGGTAACCTGTCTACGGTTACGCATTTACACGCTCCGTCCAGAGTAACTAAACTACTAAAGTGGCCCTTCCCCGCATTTAGCCGTTGTGTGTTTGTGTGTCCGGCTGAAGCCTGTTTTATGGTTGGCTGCTCACCTGCCCACCATGTCAGGTGACCATTCAGTAAATCGTGAGAGGCTGCTAGGAAAGATCAACCTTTGACGCAACACTTCCAAAGCAGCCGGAGTCCCACCGAAGGCCGCACCTCCCATAAAAAGGCGGTGGCGCATCACTTGACCGCTGCACCACTGCGATGGAGTGGTACGAAGGTTCCCAGGGACGTATGCATGCAGAGAATGACCAATCTCGAATATATGGGCCCTAACACATTATTGCTATCCGAACCACTGCCATCCATGAACAATGGATCTGAACATCGAAAGCGAAGTGAAAATCGCAGTGCTAGCGCACCTAATTTGCATTTGGTCTAACTACGCAAACGGACCATCATTTTTTCCCGCTTCAAAAGCCTCTGCACTAGAAAAGGGATATATGAGCTACACTGAAGAACAAGAGGCGCAGAGTACAAAAATGTGTGCCCAATGTGAAGTTCTCGCTCCTGTGTTAGGGTCGGAACGAGTCGAACACCTTTTAAATGGCACCACTAGAATTGCAATTGAATCCGAGTTTGAAATCACGCTCGTGTTCCTCCTGTCTGTTTTTACTGTGGCCTTGCCTAACACAATTCTTCTAATTATTTCAGGTGACCTAAAAATGAATCCATTTACCTCTTAGAATTATAATCACCCTGAAAACCCTGTACGTTCACCGCAGTGAGGACGAGTGACTCGAGGCACGCGTTTGCGCTGCGGTAGGCTGTGGGTTTCGATCCACGCCGGTGGGACACGCGTTGACGCCGGTCGGGTGCATAGCTCTAATGCGACTCCGGTTGGTCGCAGCTGGCACCCGACGGCCGAAACTCGGCACACTGTTGGTCGGCAGCGATTGGCTGGGGAGAGGAGAGAAGTGCGCGGAGGAGGTGGAATGCGGTCCTGCTTGTCTTTTTGTATTTTTATTTTAGAGCGAAATCTACGTGAGGGATATCCTTGTGACACAAAGGCTTCGCTAGCAGCGTAATTGCGAACATGTGCAGCGTCTCTTAGAGGGGCCTATGATCGAGGTGGAGAGGACTGCGGGCGTCCTCGAGAACGCGGTGCCACCTGTGGGCATTTGGTCCAGATTGACCGGCGTGTCTGTTCTCGTTAATCAGCAGCGAGATAGTGGGTGTGGTGGAGTGCGATGGAGCACGAACTTGAATGCGAGGCTCCAGAGTTTTACACAGAAGAAATTGCAACTGTAAAGTGTCACCTTCAAAGGTTCGATACAGAACGCTTTCGAGCGGCCCGTGTACGATCCCGCAGCAATCTTGCTTTGCACTGTGAGCAGCCAACTAGACATGCATTTCTTGATGAGCGTCGGCACGTGAGTGCCAAGCGTGTCTGAGCGCTGCTGTGGTGGCGCCCTGGTCACAAGTACAGATGAAATAATAGCTGAGTTTTCAAAATACTACACCTCGTATTTTTGCTGCCCCTTCAAGCACTGCTGACGATGTTCATTTAGCGCGCTGGTCGTCTACGGTTTCCCCGCTTTGCGAGGATGAGTGCGATATAATGAGTGGTCTTATAATCTTGACTGACTTGGAAGATGCAATTGATCGATTGTCCCTATCCAAAACCCCAGGGCCTGACGGCCTTTCAGGGGAATTTTATAAGACCTTTAAATCTGTGTTATCACCTGTTCTACTACAAATTTTCGGGCACAGTATTGATGTTTGGATTTTTGCCGCAGTCATTTACTGAAAGTGATATTGTCTTAATACCGAAAACTGACGACAAGGAAAATCTACGATTTCTAGTAGGTTACAAACCTATCACGTTTCCTAATGTTGATTACAAGATCTTCGCTAAAGTCCTCTACAGCTTGCAATGACTACTTTGATTGGACCTCGTCAAACATGTGGCTTGAGGGGTCGGTCCATACAATCTAATCTACATATAGCGCGCACAGTGTTGCAGTATTGCAGCGACGGTCATGAACAATTAGCATTGCTGCAAATAGACCTGGCGAAGGCATTCGATCAGGTGTCCCATTCGTTTCTTTTTTTTCTTGTAAGTCACGCCAATCTTGTTTCCGTTCTTTCTACTGGGATACGCCTTTGTTACAAAAACTGCCAACGCTCTGGATTCTTAAGGACGGAAGGACTGTCTCTGTCTCACAGCCAGTTGAAATTCAGGTCTGTTCACATTTTACTTGGAGCCACTTATAAACAGTGCCGCTGTGAATGATTTTCGTACTATGGGTCACGAACTGAAGGTGGTAGCCCAAGCGGATGACGTCGCGTTTTTCTGCTCTGATAAGCCAAGCATGGATGAGGTAATTCGTTTAACTGAAGACTTCGCTTCAGTGTCAGGAGCTCGAATTAATCGTCCTAAGAGTTCCGGTTTCAGGTTTGGTATGTGGGGTACGACACTTCCGACACTTCCTTGTCGAATATCCTTGCATTCAATGGACACGCACTTCACCAAGGTACCTTGGCTTTCCTTTGAGTGTCTAGAAGCACAGTGCACATTATTGGAAAACCGCGTGCCAACTCTTCAGCGCTATGATCAGGCATTTGTGCCCCATGGTCTTTCGACTATTGACAGGGCGGCCGCATGCAATCTGTTTCTCGGCACTAAAATTTATATCTACTGCAAATTATGCATGGCAGAAGACTTTATATCCAACGTTTCCACAGAGTTTTCACAACTTTTATATGGGGTTCGTCGTTTTAATCATCTAGGCCTGATAACCTTTTCCGGCCTGCAAGCACTGGCGGCCTCAATTAGTCCACTTGTTTGTCCAACAGGTGGTTTCACGTTTAATGTTTTTTGAGACACTATACACGCCCAGCAATGCGGGCATTCCTGCAAGTAAATTTTGTTCATGCTTTGCCGAGCATCACTGTGTCTTCTAATTGTTCTGACGTCCGTGTTTGTGGGGATTCATGCATGAGGTGTATGAAGTCTGTTCGTTCCCTGCTTGTTCGTTTTTCCCCTGAGTTCCTCTTTCTGGTTTCGAGGAAACGGTTGTACAAAAACTTAATCTGTATGCTCTTTCCTCCGCCACTCTATCGCCCTGTTTATTTTGGTTTACCTGGAGATGACGTACTCAAGAGAGTACTTATAATGCCCCTCTCGCCATGTACAAAAACACTTTTCTTTAAGCTACACACTGAGATATTACCAGTTAAAACATGGCGAGAGAAAAAAGGTGTCGATGGGTAGCTGCTGCCTTTGTGATGATCGATTGTAGACATGCAATACTCTTCTGCGACGTTGTGCAACGAACGTTGGAAAAAAGACTTTATTTGACGGTGCATTCTGTACGATTTCTCACTGCACTACCATTTGTTGATGAGGCCTTAGATTGTTTTTTTTTTAACTGGACTACACATCCTGTGGAAAAAAAGCATGACAGACCTACATTGTGAAACTTTTGTTTCAGCCAAAGACCATGTCTCGAGAATAATTGTGCACCGAAAAGAATTGTATGCCCAGACCGAGTATGTACCGGAGTTGTACTGACTCTTAGTGCTGTGTTGTTCATTGCCTTTTTTCCAGTTCTTTGTTGCTTAGATGTGTCGTGTTGTGATGTATAGCTATACGCTATAGCTATGATGTATAGCTATTGACTATTTTCTCGTGGTTGTGTGTTGATGTGCCACTCTTCGTAGAAAGCTCATGCACATAAAACATCGCATAATTGTAATAAATACACTGCTGAAACAAAATAAAATGCGGCGATAGCGTAGTGGTCTCGCTGAGCGGCCCTTGAATGAGATCTGTTCGTGCAGAGGCGGGTTCGACTCCCAGTCATGGACGTCGATTCAATTTCTTTTGCCGTTTGTCATGGTTTGACCTCTAACTCAGCTGAAGGTCAAAACTAGGCACTCGGTGATTGTTGGGCTCGACGCGCCGTCTGCAGCGACGACAGTTGGCGCCAGCGGGACTGGGTTACGTGAATAACGGCCGGTTTCAGCACGCTCAGTGTGTGTGTATTTGTGTACGCGTTTGCTTGCGGCGTCCCGTTCTGGGAAGTGTGTTGGTCGCGCACACGTGCGCCCGCCGGTGGCTCCTTACCCTCTCCTTCGAGGTCGAGAAACAGCCGTCGCCCCCTCCTTCACGGCCGAGAGACACTGCTGGCTAACCTTTGCGGCAGCCTTTGTCGGCGGCTGCTGCGGGGGGAAGCGTTGCGGCGCAACCAGGGGACGGAGGCCCCTAAATCGGTTGTCGGCGGAAACGCGTCTGTTTGGATTCTCAAGTTCGCTCAAAACCGACAGCGGAGCGACAACGAAAGGGAGTCCATCATGGTGCGAAACGGCTCCGACTTGACAGCGAGAATGTGTATATCACCTTAGTTGCCGCCAAAGGACTCCTAATTCCACGGAACGATGGGTGAACAAAATACACAAATCGACAACCTGTGCATGGAAGGACCGGCGAGAGGGTGATGTTCCGCCCTTTTGTGGGCGGGTTTCGTCAAGGAATGTGATTGGCGATGTTCGAACAACCAAGTTTCCCCAGATAGGTACCTGGGGAATTGAAAATGTATAAAATGTGGCTTCAGTGTGCTTTTAAAGGAGAGACTCCGGATAACCTGCTATGTAAATAAAATCGTCTATCTTGTCTGGCAGTAACCAGCTGCATCCTATTCCGCACGTTGCTGGAGAGAAGAACAACTTCGGAGACCATCCCGAGGTACGAACCACAGTGCACTAACCTACCTGGCGCAGTCGACAGGATCTCCAGCGATGGGCGAATGAGAGCAGCAGCGGTGGACGGCGAACGAGATTGGTGGCGTGGACGGCGGACCCGAGAACGTCACTGAGGAGCCAGCGGCCTGCCAAAGCGAGTCCCTCCAGGCCTGTGGAAGAAGAGAGCACCGCGGAGTGACTCTTCAGAAGTCAGGCGAGTGCCTCTTGGTTTCCTGTCGGGCGCAGTTGATGACAATGCCATATAACTTGCGAGACAGAGAGGTTAACACCACAGATGCGGAGTCGGACGGGGTTGAAAGCTTGCAGGAGTTGGCGGTGACCAGTGACGCGGTGAGGGATCTGAGTAGCGCCATGGCGGAAACAGCGTCGGAGCAGCAGATGAGAATGCTGGAGCTTCGATTCAAAATTGTTGAAGCAGAAAAAGAAAAGCAACGCTTAATTCTGGAGAGCCAGAAGTTGCGAGCCCAAGAGCGGGCTGAGTCCCACGAAGAGGGTAACAGCGGAGCGCTAGCTGTGGATAGGTCAGAGGAGGATAGGCGCCTAAAATATGCATCCTTATTGAAAGGAGTGCTAGCACCGATGCCGAGTCGGGAATTCTTAGTGCCCGGGTGGTTTGAGGATGTGGAGGCGACTCTTGATTCATATGACGTCCCGTCTGAGTGGCGGTCCGGGCTTGTCTTGCCACAGTTGAGTGAAAGAGCATGCGGATTGCTTTCTACGTTGACAGCCGAAGAAAGAAAGGACTATAAAAAAATGAAGCAAAGTATTCTAGATGGATTGAGGTTGTCAGCAGCAGAATATAGAAGGATGTTTGAGAGGTCGGCAAAAGGAGCAGATGAGACAGGGGGCCAATTCGAAATCCGGCTGGGAAACTATTTTGAATACTATACAAAAACCTCGAAGGCTACCACTTTTGCAGAATTAAAGCAGTTAATGGTCACAGACAGGTTGAAGGAGTGCTTAGCAGCTGAGGCACGGGCTCATATTGTTGTCAATGAGAATCAGAGGTTCCTTTCTCTGGGCGAAGTGGCCAAGCTGACGGAGAGTTTCGACGAAAGCGTGAGATGCAAACCAGGGTCAGCAGCTCATTTTGGAGGCTATCGAAAGAGGCCGAGTGGTGACCAGAAGGAGCGGGCCGGTGCAACACCTCATCAATGGGAGAATTCTACTCTAAGAGGAATGAAAGGACGGTGCTTTGAATGCAAGTCACCAAATCACTTCGCTAGAGATTGCCCTCTTAAAAGGACAGGGGATAAGGCAGGCAGACGAGGCCAAGAAAAACGAGGAGACCGCGCCGTGGTGGCTAAAGTGAATGCTCATTTGGAAGAAATAGCTCCCGCGAATGAGGTTGGCATGCAGGAAACAGAGAGGGTAGGTAGGAATTGCCTCAAAACAGTAACATTGAGAAGTTCGGAACAAAGCATTAATGCTGTGATTGATTCCGGGACTGAAATGGCTGTTATCAGGCGAGCTCTGGTGCCGAAGTATGAGGCAGCTGGTTCCACAATAAAGCTGAGGGGAGCTTTCGGCGATGAAGTGAGAGCTGAGCTTGCATATGTGCCTCTCAGAGCAACAGAAGGTGCACCGTTTGTCTCGTTCGACAAGGCACAACCAGCTTTGCTATGTGCGCTGACAGACAAACTGTTGGCCGGAATAGACGCGCTCATAACTCCCGCAGACTACCGACAACTCCTTGAAGAAAGGGCAGTGGTAATCGAAGTTGTTTCGGAGACAGAGATCGAAGGAGGTGAGAAGGAGACGACAGAGCATAAAAATCAGCAGACGGGTGCGTCCTTGGCGGTTACGGGAACAGACGAAGAAGCCGAGAAAAAGCGGAGCGCGCGGCAAGTTTTCCGTGAGGCTCAGGAAAATGACTCGTCGCTGCAGGAGGCTCGGAAGCAGGCTAGAGCTGGCACACATGGAATGATAATCCAGGATGAGTTACCCTATCACCAGGAGCACGTAGTGGGACGCATGTGCACGCAGTTGGTGCTGCCATCGCCTAAACGACAGGAAGCACTAGTGAGGGCACACGATTCGCCTTGGGCAGGCCATTTGGGAGAGCGAAAGACATTGCAGCGCATAAAAATGTCATTTTATTGGCCGACCATGGGCTGGGAGGTCAAGGAGCATTGTCAGTCCTGCCACCAGTGCCAAATCAGGGCCCCCATGAAAACTAAGGACCGTGTATCCATAACGGCATTGGCCAGGCCTAGTGCACCATTTCAGGTGGTATACATGGATTGTATCGGTCCACTGGATCCACCATCAGCAAGGGGACATCGCTACGCACTGTGTGTAGTTGACTTGCATACTAGATGGCCTGAGGTTGTTTGTTTGAGGTCCTTAACAGCTAAGGCCACCTGTGACGCGCTCACCCAGATATTTTCCAGAATGGGAGTGCCAGAGACCATATGCTCAGATCAGGGCACAAATGTTACATCAAATTTAACGCAAATTATGCTGCAGAAAATGGGAGCGACTCTCAGATTTTCCACTCCCGATCATCCACAAAGTAATGGACTGGTAGAGCGGTGGAACGGCACTTTTAAAAGGATGCTGTTTCACATTGTAAGTGAGCATGGACGCGAGTGGGATCGAATGGTGCCATTCCTGCTTTGGGCTTATAGAGAGGTGCCACATGCCATCACGGGTAAATCACCGTTCGAGCTTATGTATGGTAGGATGCCTGTCGGACCTCTGGCTATACTGCAAAAGACGTGGTCAGGAGACTGGGTTGTTTCCGACTCATTGGCAGTGCCAGCAGCAGACTATCTCGAGAAATTGAGAAATGATCTTGAGGCAGCCAGTAGGGAAGCGGCAAAAAGTAGCGAGCTCACGCAGCAGGCTTATGTGGGGAGGTACAACTTGAGGATCACCGACAAACAATTTTCTCCAGGTGACCAGGTTCTTTGGCTGGAGAAAGAAGACGATGGGAAGTTAATGGCACACTGGAAAGGTCCAGTAACAGTTGTGGAAAAGGTGCGGCCATATAGCTATACGATTGAGCTAAGTGATGGCACGCGCCGATCAGTGCATGCAAATAAGCTTAGGCCATACGACGCGAGGGTCAACACTGTAGGCATAGTATTTGAAGGCGACACGGAGTTTGGAGAACTTCCCGCGTGGTCAGATACAACGACAGCAGTTGAGCAGCTGGAACGGGTAACTCTCAGCCATTTAGATCTGCTGCAGCAAAGGCAGGTAAAGGAACTAATCGGGAAGCACTGTGAGGTGTTCAGTGATGAACCTGGCCGCTGCAACTGGGGAGTGCACAAAATCAAGCTAAAAGATTGGGCGCAGCTGAAGCGTGCGTACCCTTACAAGGTGCCCATGGCACTAAGAAAGGAAGTTGACCGACAGGTGGCAGAGCTAAGGTCGTGGGGTTTGATATATCCGATAGAAAGCTCCCATGCACATCCCGTGGTGTGCGTTGCTAAGAAAGATGGCAGTGTCAGGTTATGCTGTGACTATCGCAAGCTGAATGAAGCAACGGAGCCTGATGCGTTTCCTACGAACCTGCCAGGTGACCTAATTTAAGAGGTAGCGCAGGCAAAGTACATAACCCTGCTCGATATGCTAAGAGGATATTGGCAGATTCCGTTGGACGAAAAAGCCCAGGAGTACACAGCATTTGTCACCTCGTCTGGACAGTACGCTTGGAAGGTTATGCCGTTTGGACTGAGAAATTCGGCAAGCACCTACCAAAGAATAATCAATCAGATCCTTGTACCACACCGTGAATATGCGTGCGCATATATAGATGACATGTGCGTCTTCTCGCAGACATGGGAAGAGCACCTCGAACACCTCGGAAGGGTACTGGCTTCGCTAGCGGCCGCAGGGCTCACAGTTAATGTCACTAAGTGCCATTTCGCGCAAAAGGAAGTGCGGTTTCTGGGTCATATCGTGGGGTCAGGAAAACACGGCGCAGATCCAGAAAAGCTTAGAGCCATTCAAGAAATTCCTGTACCACAAACAAAAAGGCAGCTGCGTAGCTTTTTGGGGCTAGCAAATTATTACCGGGATTACATTCCGGAGTATTCAAAGGTGGTGCTACCACTGACGAACCTGACTGGAAAGCGCGTGCCTCAGAAGATACCGTGGAAGGAGGATGCCGAGGGTGCGTTTATAAAAGTAAAGGAGTGTTTGACAAAGGCCACAGCGTTGAGCGCAACTGATCTGAACAAAGAGTTCATTCTGGCCACTGATGCTTCAGATTATGCCGTCAGAGCATGTTTAGCACAATTTGATGACGAAGGAAAAGAGCAACCCATTTCATTCCTGAGCAAGAAATTAAGCCCGGCCCAGTCACGATGGGCTACAATCGAGAAAGAAGCCTACGCCATCATTTGGGCGCTGGGAAAGCTTGACACGTAGCTGTTCGGTGCACGAATCAGGGTAATTACCGACCACAATCCCTTGAAATTTCTTACTCTGACCACGCCACTAAGCGCGAAGCTGACAAGGTGGGCGCTGGCTCTCCAGAAGTATAACATTGTAGTGGAGTACAAAAAGGGGTCTCTAAACGCAAATGCCGACGCTATGTCGCGTATGGTCGCCAATGACGAAAGCGAGTAAGATACCGTCGTCCGTTTTCGCGGCCTCGGTTTGCGAGAGGTATGGCATTGTTGGGTGCTGCGTTGGCGGGGGACCGAGGGGTACTTGTTGACAGATGAAGTGGGAACAATGCGTCGAGCTCCTGTGATTGTTGTGTGCAGCAAGTTCGAAGACTGTGCCGCACAGTTTTGTGGGGAGGTGTTGGGCTCGACGCGCCGTCTGCAGCTACGACAGTTGGCGCCAGCGGGACTGGGTTACGTGAATAACGGCCGGTTTCAGCACGCTGAGTGTGTGTGTATTTGTGTACGCGTTTGCTTGCGGCGTCCCGTTCTGGGAAGTGTGTTGGTCGCGCACACATGCGCCCGCCGGTGGCTCCTTACCCTCTCCTTCGAGGTCGAGAAACGGCCGTCGCCCCCTCCTTCACGGCCGAGAGACACTGCTGGCTAACCTTTGCGGCAGCCTTTGTCGGCGGCTGCTGCGGGGGGGAAGCGTGGCGGCGCAACCAGGGGACGGAGGCCCCTAAATCGGTTGTCGGCGGAAACGCGTCCGTTTGGATTCTCAAGTTCGCTCAAAACCGACAGCGGAGCGACAACGAAAGGGAGTCCATCATGGTGCGAAACGGCTCCGACTTGACAGCGAGAATGTGTATATCACCTTAGTTGCCGCCAAAGGACTCCTAATTCCACGGAACGATGGGTGAACAAAATACACAAATCGACCACCTGTGCGTGGGAGGACCGGCGAGAGTGTGAATGTCCCGCCTTTTTGTCACGGTGGGAGGATCGGCGAGAGGGTGATGTTCCGCCCTTTTGTGGGCGGGTTTCGTCAAGGAATGTGATTGGCGATGTTCGAACAACCAAGTTTCCCCAGATAGGTACCTGGGGAATTGAAAATGTATAAAATGTGGCTTCAGTGTGCTTTTAAAGGAGAGACTCCTGATAACCTGCTATGTAAATAAAATCGTCTATCTTGTCTGGCAGTAACCGGCTGCATCTTATTCCGCACGTTGCTGGAGAGAAGAACAACTTCGGAGACCATCCCGAGGTACGAACCACAGTGCACTAACCTATCTGTGATCGAAGCACGAGGTCCCGTAGTGAAGCGTTGGCTTCAAAATGCAATAAAAAGATACGCCTGACATCAGCGCGACACACGGATGTACGCATGAAATCTTTCTTGAGGTAAGTGCGGTGTATTTTTTATTGATGCATAAAAAAGGTTTAGGTTTATGGGGTTTAACGTCCCAAAGCGACTAAGGCTATGAGAGACGCCGTAGTGGAGGGCTCCGAAAATTTGGACCACCTGGGGTTCTTTAACGTGCACTGACATCGCACAGTACACGGGCCTCTGGAAATTTGATGCATAAAAAAGAAACGCTGACCGGATCCGTTCAACGTATCCTGGAAAAAAATGTCCTGCGGCTGTGTGCAACGTACCTAAGCCACTAAAGGTGAAAAGGAAAATTGCATGACTTAGGGAATTTATTTATTTTATTTTTTTATTTATTTTTATTTATTCATTCATTTTTAGGCAATACAAGTATTGCCCACGAGGCAAGACAAAGGAGACTTTTGGTCTCCTGACTAGGTCTTGGCCTCACCGGTCGCAGCAGAGGCAGTAGTACATAACATATCACCTTAAGCATACATCCTAATCACGATCGGATCAGATGATTATATAATCCTACATGCAATACACATATGCACAAGCTGAGAGACATAAATGACACTTTGCTTAATAGCGACATGAAGAAACATAGGAATATTTAACAAAAACAAACAAACGAGAACATCAATGACCCAATAGGATGCGTGCTCTTTGCCTAAACTGATATACAGATGTAACATTTTTTGCAGTAGCTATTATATCTGGATAGGAATTGCAGAACTTTGAAATTTGATGCTCGAAAGTTTGTGTACCATAATTTGTTCTTGGCCTTTCTGTCAGTAAGGTAGTACGGCGCAATGAATAACCGGTATCTCTATCAAGGTAGAGATTACAAAACGCCACAGAATTTGTTGTCAGCTCTTTATATATATATATATATACAGACTCAGTTTCAGGTGATATGAAAACATGAAAGACGGTAGATTGTGGCGGATCATAAGCTCAGAAGCACTGACTTGTCCGTTTTCTGGCTGAAATAAACGTGCAGCTTTCCGAATGAGCACACATAGTCTTTCGCGATTAGTTTTTGTGGCAGTTCCCCATACCAACAGACAATAATTTATATGAGATTGAACAAGAGAAAAATACAGTCGCGAGTTGAGCCAAACGGGCAACAGATTACGAAGCCTGTACAGCATGCCAACTGATTTTGCATCCTTGATGCGCACATGATTAACATGATATGACCAACTAAGTTTACTGTCAAAGGTAACTCCTAAGAACGAAAGATTTTCAACCTGTTCAATCACAGAAGTTCGAAACGACAGTCTCACAACATGGAATATGGGCTTACTTTTTGCACAAAGCAACATAAACTTCGTTTTATTTGTATTTAATCGGAGTTCATTTAGGAAAAGCCACGTGCTAAGTTCCAGTATCCAAGTATTAGAAATAATTTCAAATTGTTTAAGATTTTCACCATGAAAGAAAACGTTAGTATCATCGGCATATAAAATTATATCATTGGTTGAAGGAATGTTTACTATATCATTAATGTAAATAATGAAATGTAAAGGTCCTAATATATATCCCTGTGGAACTCCATATTTTATAACACTCATTGCGGATGAAACACCGTGCACTGATGTATACTGCAGTCTCGACTGAAGATAACTACGCATTTGCTGGTGTGCAACACCCCTTATTCCACATAACTCAAGTTTTCGTAATAAAATGTTGTGTTTGATGGAATCAAATGCTTCTCGAAAGTCTAAAAAAGTTCCTACAGTAAAAAGCTTGCTCTCTATATTGCTAAGAATGCTATTTTTAACTCGTAGTAATGCAGATTCAGTCGACTTGGCTTTTTCGAACCCATATTGACAGTTCGTAATTACATCCAGTGATTAAAGAAAGTTAGTCAAACGGACATATGTAATACGTTCTGTGACTTTGGAAAAAAGTGGAAGAACCGTAATACGCCTATAATTACTTAGATGATTTATATTATGATTTATACAAACTGAAATAAAATTAGTCACATTGTGTTTCGGCCCCTTGCAGTAATTTTTCTTTTTAACTTGGTTCGATATAGAGGGAACCCCTCGTTCCGTTCTTGATGAAACATTTAAAGTGACTGGAAAATGTTCGACGTATTTTTTTTTCTTTATTGCATTTTCACAACGGGTACAAAGAAGTAAAACATGTCAGCAACACTTACACTGACACGGCAGGTTAATGTATGAATGGCGGTCATACAATCATTCATCAAAATTAAGACCCTCACTGAGGAACTAACAATATAGGTTCTTTTTAGCGACGATTATAACCCATGAAAAAAATAAATGTGACCCGTACGTGATTCGAACACGCAACCTTCTGATCTGGAGTCAGACGCGCTACCGTTGCGCCAACGAGTCAGGCATGCTTTGTTGGCAGCAAGCGCAGTTATTGGGAGTGCACGTATCAGAGCTTGTCTGCGGCTGTGCATGGCCAGCTTTCTTCTTTCATCATTTGCCTTGATAAGGGCCTGCCCTTCCATAGAACAGATAGTCTCAGCTATTGAGTAGACGTAACACGAAATCTGCTTTCGCTTTTGGCCGATGACGGCTTCAAAAACTGGCTGATTACTTTGAACTCTTGAAGTGATGCATCAGAAATTCATGAAAGCACGTCTAACAAAACACTGTACAGAACACGCAATGGAAACTGCGGAAGCACTGCGATGCACGTTAATAAGTATCTTTTGAGCCGCTCTTGCGTGAAACGTACGCTGTCAAGAGACTCGCCCGAGTGCTTTTTCGTGGTTTAACTTTTATAGCACGAACATTTTATGAGAAAACAGAATTTAGTTCTTTCAACCGGAAGCAAGGAAATTGATTACTAAATTTCGTGACAGCTTTTAACTTTAAAGTTTCCTTTCTCGAGATCGAGCGACGAGGCAACCGGTATGGGCAGAATGCTTCGTGCGAGAGCGCCGATCAACTCACGCGAACATGGAGCTAACTCATGAGCTATCGGCAGTAAGATCGTCATGCGCCACGGCGTATACAGTCTTAGGACGTAAATTCTCCACTTCATAGCAGGCATCAGATAATTACACGCATACAATTACGAACAAAACAGAACAGCATAGTGGGAGACCTTGAAAGCAAACTGATTACTTAACCTTTTCCTGGAACATATTTTGTGCATAATTCTTGGGTTTTCTTCACTCGTCTCCTGTTTCTTTTGAATTTCGGGCAAGGGTCTATTTTATTTTTTTTCTGCTTTCTGGCGTGCCCAGGAAGCGGCTTGGAGGCTTGATATAACAGCTTTAATATCCACGTCCAATCAACGTTTATGTCTCTTTTTGCCCATAGATGTAACGGTTTTTCTCAAGTGTCAAATCTATCTCTCTCTAAATTGCATTTAGAACTTCATCACACGTCCTTGATCCACTGGAGATCTTTCGAATGCAGTTTTCCACCACTTCTGATATGGACATTAAATACCAAATTTCGTGCTGCATGTTATGTTTTCGTGGACCGCCTTCATTCTGTCCTCTATGCCCAATCATTACGATGAACGTCTTATGACCGCTACAAATACTCTTTTTACTTCCTCGTCTATTTTCATTACATTCAGCCTTCCATATAAACATATTGCCATTATGCAGTATTCAATGCTGGAGTGGGAAGCACTCGATTCCCAAGTCATCCCTTTTTATTTTTTGTAAAAAAGTCGTTTTGCTGACCCATGGTCAACATCATTTTCCGTTGAAGTCTAGTTATCCATCTAGTTATTCTATGCGAGCGTTCATATTATCAGTATCAGAACGTCTCCTTTGCCTCGTGTTTGTTTCATATCTTCGGATAGGCATTTAAACAAAACTTCGGTTCTCTCCGTGTTGTTGCTTCTGGTCCACAAGTAGATTACTCCTTCTTTGCGTGCTTTATTATATTTGAAGTTTGAAGTTTGAGGTTTATTTTCCTTCAAATAAATGAAAGAGGGAACTGTGACAAAAGGCGGTAAGGCCTGACGAGGTCACAGTTCCCCAATACAGTTCATGCAGCAGTGTGCAGCACATAACAAAATTTAAAGTAATATGACAAAAATACATTGGGACAAAAAAAAACATTGCAGCAAGCGACAGTATTTCAATAATAAATAAAACAAAGACAGTGCACCATAAATCATATCAAAGGTAGTATATAAACATGGCAGGAGGTCACAAAAAGAAACGCAAACACACAAACAATTTAACATGAAAACAAGAGATTCTACGCTAAGTAAAACCGAAATTATATTGCGTCAGTGCTGATTAGTAACCTTTTGATGTCTTTTTTAAACTTGTTCTTTGGGAAATCAAGCATGACACTTAGAGATGGGTTATTGAGAACGACTGGAATTTGATAATCGAGCTTTTGTTTTCCGTAATTTGTCCTTGTTTTAGGGACCAAGTTTCTGTGTTGCCGAAGGGGGTATTTACTAGGAGGGCGGTTCGAAGCAATGGAATATAAACGATTACGATGAATGTGCAGTAACAGGCGAAATATGTAAACATGGTTTGCGTTAAGTAAATTATGTTTATGATAGAGTGGTGATGTTGGTAGGTTTTCCGGCCTACCATGGTAACCCTCAATAGCCCGTAATGCCTTCTTTTGCAAAATCAGTAACTTTTGAAAATTACCTATTGTTTTAGTGCCCCAGACCAGTGCACAATACGACAATTTGGAAAAAAATAGTGCATAGTATATGGACACTTTTAGGGAAACGGGCAAGAGATCGCTGATCCTGTAAAGACAACCAACAGTTTTACTGAGGTCAGTGAGAAGTTTGGAAATGTGTGTGTTCCATGAGAAATGTTCATTAAACCAGACACCAAGAAACTTTTGAGTTGTTACCTGTTGCAGTTTTGTATTGGCATATGTAAGGTTAAGAGTTCAATGAACAGGGGCATTAATAGGCTTGAAAATTATGTACCTGGTTTTTGACAAGTTTAAACTAAACTTATTCGCCTGCATCCAAGTGTATAATTTTACCAAATAAGTGTTTACGATATTTTCTAATTCTGGCAGAGTATGTGATGTGAAAAAAACATTTGTATCGTCAGCGTACATAACCAAGTCTGGAGAATCAGGTATGTTACAGATATCGTTAATATACAATAAAAACAAAAGTGGACCTAATATAGACCCCTGAGGAACCCCTTGGGTTATGTACAAACGGTTCGAGACAAAATTATTCCATTTAACGTACTGTATCCTGTTAGTTAAGTAGCTTTTCAGCAGGTTTAGAGCTATTCCGCGTATACCGTAACTGTTCAGTTTACTTAAAAGAATATCATGCTGTACGCAGTCAAAAGCTTTCCGCAGGTCAGACCAAGAGTGTATGCTCTGGATTCAATGTTATCAATAATCTTTTCTTTAACGGCGAGTAAAGCTTGCTCAGTCGATTTATGTTTCAAAAAGCCATACTGAGAGGGGTTAATAATGTTATGAACGCTAAGGAACTTTTCTAATCTGCTATTAATGGCTCCTTCAAACACCTTCGATAACACTGATAAGACGGAGATCGGGCGATAGTTCGTGATTTCATTTCTGTTTCCTCCTTTATATATAGGACAAGCACGAGCAACCTTCAATTCATCTGGGAACACACCACATGTGAGCATCAGATTTATAATATACGCTAAAACATCGCTTATTAATGCAGACACATACTTCAAAGGTACAGCTTTGATGTCGTCATGGCCTGCTGAAACATTGTTTTTTATTTTCCCAATGTAGGCAGCTACTTCTTGTGGGATCACAGGCAGCAACGAAACAGAGTTAGGTAAAGGGACAATGAGGTTGCTTACGGGAGCATTAGAGAGAGCTTGTTCTAATGTAAGCTTGCAAGCTTCAATGAAGAAGTGGTTTATGGTGTTAGCTAATTGAGTTCCGTTAGTTTCGGAATTAGTTGCAGCGAATTCTGAGTTATCCCTGCACTTGTGTTTGTTTAATAGTTCGTTAATCTCGCTTCAAACTTTCTTGCGATCATTGTAAATTCTGGAAAAACGTTTTGTATAGTAAACTGCTGTTGCCGACTTGAGGTCTTTATTTAGTTTATTTCTGAATTTTTTGAACTCTCTAAAAAGCGCAGCATCGTGAGTACGTACAAAGTCATGATACTTTTTTTTTTTAATACGTATCCTGTTATATAACACTTTATCAACCCACGGCTTTCTGGATTTTCGGAAATTGTGTTTTACCTCGATTGCAGGAAACGCAGCACTATAACATTCAATGAATTTTGCAATAAAAGCAGTATACGCCTCGTTAACTTCAGATATGCTGTATACGTTCTCCACACACATATTCTGTATAAGAGTCGTAAATTTGGCTAGATTTTCATCAGGAATGACTCTAGTTACCCTCGAGGCATTTTTAGATACTGACGTAATGCGTTTTACAGGAAGAAAACAAAAAATCGGGATGTGATCACTGATTTCAGAGGATAACAGGCCTGACTCAGTTTCTGGAGACACTATACTTGTGACACAAACATCCAACAGGGAAGCTGTAGCAACGGTAATTCTAGTAGGTATGTTTATAGTATTTAAACAACCATAAGATGCAATAAGGCTATTAAATTCGCGCGTACTGTGATCATCGTGCATGAGGTTTATGTTAATGTCACCCATTATTACAAAAGGCAAGCGGGAATCTACGAGGTTCAAGAGTAAGCTTTCAAGAAACTTGAAAAATAGTAGTTTGTTCCCTGCGGGAGGTCTGTACAAAACAGCTACAATGACACTGGAGAGTGATACGGCTAAACACTCAACATTGGAATTTGTCACAGAAATTTCGTTTAACACAAAATGTGGATAACAACTCTTTACGTACACGGCAAGACCACCACCTCTCATATTCAAACGAAGGAGGCCATGATACTGGTAATCCTTGAATGGAAGATGATCATCATGTGTTGTAAGCCATGTTTCGGTAAACAAAAGTACATCAAACGGTCGGTTTAGAGACCCAAGAAACATGTCTAGACAGTCGCGTTTGTTCTTCATACTGCGAACATTAACATGCATAGCAGAGAACATATCTGCTAGAGGAGAAACCTTATTGTTAAAGCAAGAAGTATCGCAAAGAATACATTGGGGCGGGCAATCCATGCCAACGAGTGGCTAGTCACTAGCTGACAAAGATGTGGATGCCTACTCGGTCATTTTATTCAGGTCAGATCGTGCACAAATTTTGATTGTGTCAGACGTTTCATCCCTGCGTGCAAAAATTTTGCCTCCGTTCGTCCAAACAAATTTCCAACGTTCTTCCTTCTTACGGGCAATAGTTGCTCCCAGCAGTTGTTTGTTGCCGTAAGTCAAATGTTCATTGACATAGATGCGCCCGCTATCAGTGAGGCCAAGGTCCTTGTTAGATAGCTCGTGCTTTCTAGCCTTAGAAAGAAATGCTTAGCGCTTATCTCGGCGAACAAAGCGGACCAAAATGTTGGTTTCGCCTTTAGTGCTTGTGGGAATTCTGTGACACGTGTCTAAGTCGGCGGTAGAAACTTGTTCATTGATGGCCTCGCCAAGTTTCTCAATTACTTCTCGGGGTTCAATATCTGGCTTCACACCTTTGATCTCTAGGTTTTTTAGGCGTCCGCATTGTTCAAGTTCTTCCACTTTTTGAGCCAAGCGTTTGTTTTCAGCTCGAAGATTTTCGTTGAAGCTTACAAGATCAGCAATCTCCTTTCTTCAGCAATCGATACATACCCCTAACATTGTTTATTTACTCTATGCGAAGTTAGTCCATGTCTCAGCAACATTCCTACTTCTCCGCCATTTCGTTATCAAGCCTGCCTATTCCAACCTTACCAGCTGTAGCCCGGGATAAGCGGAGCTTTTTGGAGGTCCCTGAGGTGCGCTTCCCTGAACCCATAAATTGCTATATAATTCATTTCATTCCTCCGCAGTGGCTATACTATATCTCCTCCTTCTCGGTAACAACCTCCAGATAGGTCCCGCGGTAACCAGTCTACGGTTACGCATTAACACGCTCCGTCCAGGCTAACTAAACTACAACAGTGGCCCTTCCCCGCATTTAGCCGTTGTGTGTTTGTGCGTCCGGCTGAAGCCTGTTTTATGGTTGGCTGCTCACCTGCCCACCGTGTCAGGCGACCATTCATTAAATCGTGATAGGCTGCTAGGAAAGATCAACCTTGGGCGCAACCCTTCCAAAGCAGCCGGAGTCCTAAAGAAGGCAGCACCCCCCATAGAAAGGCGGTGGCGCATCACCTCACCGCTGCACCACTGCGGTGGAGTGGTAGGACGATTCCCAGGATCGTATGCGTGTAGAGAATGACCAATCTCGAATATATGGGCCTTAACCCATTATTACTATCCGAACCACTGCCATCCATGAACAATGGATCTGAATATCGAAACCGAAGTGAAAATTGAAGTTCTAGCGCACCTAATTTGCATGTGGTCTAACTACGGAAATCGTCCATCATTTTTTCCGACTTCAAAAGCCTGTGCACTTGAAAAGGGATATATGAGCTACACTGAAGAACAAGAGGCGCAGAGTACAAAAATGTGTGCCCAATGTGAAGTTTTCGCTCCTGTGTTAGGGTCGGAACGAGTTGAACACTTTTTAAATGGCACCACTAGAATTGCAATTGAATCCGAGTTTGAAATCACGCTCGTCTTCCTCCTGTCTGTTTTTACTGTGGCCGTGCCTAACACAATTCTTCTAATTATTTCAGGTGACCTAAAAATGAATTCATTTACCTTGTAGAAATATAATCACCGCGAAATCCCTGTACCTTCACCTTCACCGCAGTGGTGGCGAGTGACTCGAGGCGCGCGTTTGGGCTGCGGTAGGCTGTGGGTTCCGATCCACGCCGGTGGAACACGCGTTGAGGCCGGTCGGGTGCATAGCGCCAATGCGGCCCCAGTTGGTCGCAGCTGGCACCCGACGGCCGAAACTCGGCACACTGTTGGTCGGCAGTGGTTGGCTGAGGAGAGGTGAGAAGTGCGCGGTGGAGGTGGAATGCGGTCCTGCTTGTCTTTTTGTATTTTTATTTTAGAGCGAAATCTTCGTGAGGGATATATTTCTGACACAAAGGCTTCGCTAGCAGCGTAATTGCGATCATGTGCAGCGCCTCTTACAGGGGCCTATGATTGAGGTCGACAGGACTGCGGCCGTCCTCGAGAACGCTCTGCCACCTGTGGCCGCATTTGGTCCAGACTGACCTGCGTGTCTGTTCTCTTTGATCGGTAGTGAGATAGCGGGTGTGGTGATCGAGCACGAACTTGAATGCGAGGCTCCATGGTTGTACACAGAAGAAATTGCAACTGTAAAGTGTCACCTTCAAAGGTTCGATACAGAACGCTTTCGAGCGGCCCGTGTACGCTCCCGCAGCAATCTTGCTTTGCACTGTGAGCAGCCAACTAGACATGCATTTCTTGATGAGCGTCGGCACGTGAGTGCCAAGCGTGTCTCTGAGCTCTGCTGTGGTGGCGCCCTGGTGCCGAGCACAGATGAAATAATAGCCGAGTTTTCAAAATACTACACCTCGCTTCTTGCTGCCGCTTCAAGCACTGCTGACGATGTTCCTGTGGCGTTCTGGGTGTCTATGGTTTCCCCGGTTTGTGAGGATGAGTGCGAGATAATAAGTGGTCTTATAACCTTGGCTGAATTGGAAGATGCAATTGATCGATTACCACTTTCGAAAACCCCGTGCCCTGATGGCCTCTCGGGGAATTTTATACGACCGTTAAATCTGTGTTATCCCCTGTCCTATTCCAAAATTTTGAGCAGAGTATAGATGTTGGATTTTTGCCGCAGTCATTTACCAAAAGTCATATTTTCTTAATACAGAAAACTTACGATAAGCAGGAACTAAGTTTTGTAGATGGGTACAGACCTATCACGGTTTCTAATGTGGATAACAAGATCTTCGATAATGTCCTCTACAGCTTGCAATGGCTACTTTGATTGGACCTCATCAAACATGGGGCTTGAGGGGTCGGTCCATACAATCTAATCTACATACGGCGCGCACAGTGTTGCAGTATGTCAGCGACGGTCTTGAACAATTATCATTGCTGGAAATTGACCTGGCGACGGCGTTCGATCCGGTGTCCCATTGGTTTCTTTTTTCTCTTCTAAATCATGTCAATATAGGTTCAGTTCTTTCTACTCGAATACGCCTTTGTTAAAAAAAAAAACTCTACAACGGTCTTGATTTTTAATAGCTGTCTCTCACAACCAGTTCAAATTCAGTCCTCTGTAAAACATGGTTTCCCACTGTCTGCACTTCTGTTCGGATTGCATTTGGGGCACATTTGTCTAAGTGGTATAAACTGTGCAGCTGTCCATGGTTTTCGTATTATGGGTCACGTACTGAAGGTGTTAGCATACGAGGATGAGCTCGCGTTTCTCTGCACTGATAAGCCAAGCATCGATGAGGTTATTAGCTCAACGGAAGACTTCGCTTCAGTGTCAGGTGTTCGAATTAATAGTTCTAAGAGTTGCGGTCCCTGGTTTGGTATGTGGGGAACGACACCTGCGGAATATGGGGGTATACAATGGATACGCACGTCACCAAAGTGCCCTGGCGTTCCTTTGAGTGCCTATAAGCACAGTGCACATTATTAGAAAGACCGCGTGCCAACTCTTCAGCGCTATGCTCAGGCATTTGTGCCCCATGGTCTCTCGAGTTTTGGCGGGGCGGCCGCATGTAATCTGTTCCTCGGCACTAAAATTTATTTGTACTGCAAATTATGCATTGCACAAGACTTTATATCCAACGTTTCCACAGGGTTTTCACAACTTTTATATGGGGTTCGTCTTTTTAATCATCTAGGCCTGATAACCTTTTCCGGCCTGCAAGCTCTGGCGCCCTGAATTAGTCCACACATTTTTCCGACAGGTGGTTTCACGTTTCATGTTTTTTCGAGACACTATACACGGCCAGCAATGCGGGCATTCCTGCAAGTAAATTTTGTTCATGCTTTGCCGAGCATCACTGTGTCTTCTAATGGTTCTGACGTCCGTGTTTGTGGGGATTCATGCATGAGGTGAATGAAAGCTGTTCGTTTCCTACTTGTTCGTTTTTCCCCTGAGTTCCCTTTTTCTGTTTCGAGGAAACGGTTCTACAAGGACTTCATTTATATGCTCTTTCTTCCGCCAACTATTGCTCGGGGTGGGTTTTTCGTTTAACGGGGCGTGACGTACTCAAGAGAGTACTTATAATGCCCCTCTCGCCATGAGCAAAAATATTTTTATTTAAGCTACACACTGAGACACTACCAGTTTAAACATAGATAGAGAAAAAAGGTATTTTCGTCTCTATGGTGAACTGCCGCCTTTGTGATGCTCCTGAAACGATGGGGTATTGTTTCATCCATTGTAAAGATGCAATACTCTTCTGGGACATCATGCAACAGACGTTGAAAAAAAAGGCTTAATTTGACGCCTCATTGTGTACGATTTCTCACTGTACTACCATTTGATGATGAGCCCTTAGATAAGTTTTTTTTTTAATTGGATTACACAGTCTTTGGAAAACACGCATGATGGACCGACATTGTGAAACTTGTTTCTGCCAAAGACCATGTCTCTAGAATAATTGTACACCTAAAAGAATTGTATGCCCAGACCGAGTATGTACCGGAGTGGTACTGACTCTTTGTGCTGTGTTTTTCATTGCCTTTTTTCTAGGTCTTTGTTGCTTAGATGTGTCGTGTTATGATGTATAACTATGTATAACTATAGCTATACGCTATAGCTATGATGTATAGCTTTTGACTATTTTCTCGTGGTTGTGTGTTGATGTGCGACTCTTTGTAGAAAGCTCATGTACATAAAACATCGCGTAATTGTAATAAATACACTGCTGAAACAAAAAAAATGCGCCGATAGCCTAGTGGTCTCGCTGAGCGGTCCTTGAAGGAGATCTGTTCGCGCAGCCGCGGGTTCGACTGCCAGTCATGGATATTGATTCAATTTCTTTTCCATGGTTTGACCTCTAACTCAGGTGAAGGTCAAAACTGAGCACCCGGCGATCGAAACACGAGGCCCAATAGTGAAGCTCTCGCTTCGAAATGCAATAGAAAGGTGCGCCTTAGTTTTGTCGAAATACGGACGCAGGCATGAAATGTTCCTTAAGTGCGGCGTGCATAAAAAAGAAATGCTGCCCTGATCCGTTCAACTTATCCTGGAAAAAAAAAATGTACTGTGGCTCCGTCCAACGCACCTAAGCCGCTACAGTCAGAAAGAAAAAAATTCAGTGGCACTTTGGCTCTCTAAATTGCTGCAAGGTGAAGGCCTTTCCAGGCGCACTGTTTGGCATTGACAGCTAGACTCTTTGTGCTGTGCTAGTGCTTTATTTGACTGCACACTTTGACTACACATTGCAACTACACACTGACTGCCGACTTTGACTGCCTCCTTAGCCCGACTCTCTCTCTTTGTATGTAATGTAGTCACCCATGGATGCCTTAAGCCCCCTGTCGGAGCGGACGAGAACTATTTTTTTTTTATTATTCGTCGTCTGCTCCAAAAGGGGGCGTCAGGCAACCGTGGGTGACCTAATTAATTCAAATCTGCGCACTCTTTCGTCATAACCATTTCCAACAACCGAAAAGAATGACACCTCTGCTGACAACCTTCTGTCGGCAACGATGAGGCACTAAAGGCTTTCGCCTTAAAAACTGCATGACCTAAGGAATGACTTGTGCCAACTGAAATAAAATTAGTCACGTTATGTTTCGGCCCCTTGAAATAATTTTAGTTTTTAACTTGGTTCGATATGCAGGGAACCCCTCGTTCAGTTCTTGATGGACCATTTGAAGCGATTGGAAAATTTTCGATGTATGACTGACCGCCATATAATCATTCTTCAAAATCAAGAGCCTGACTGAGGAACTAACAAAATAAGTTCTCTTTGGCGACGATTATAACACACGAAAAAAATAAAAGTGACCCGTACGTGATTCGAACAAGCAACCTTCTGATCTGGAGTCAGACGCGCTACCGTTGCGCCAACGAGTCAGATATGCGCTCGCAGCAGCAAACGCAGTTGTTGGGAATACACTTATCAGAGCTTGTGTGCGGCTTTGTATGGTCAGCTTTCTTCTGTCATCATTTGCCTTAATAAGGGCCAGTTTTCCCAAAGAACAGATACCAGATACTCTCGGCTATTAGGGTCACAGAACCCCAAACCTTTTTTTCTCTTTCGGCCGATGTCGCCTTCGTATATTTGTGTGAAGAACTGGCTGATTACCGTGTACTCTTGCAATGGTGCAACAGAAATTCTTGAAACGCGCATTCCACAAAACTCAGCACTGACCACGCAGTGGAAACTACGAAAGCACTGCGATGCAGCTTATTAAGTATTTTTTGGAGCGCTCTTGCGAGAAACCTACGCTGTCAAAACATTCGTCCTGGGTGTTTGGCGTGGTTGGAACTTTTGAAGCCCGCACCTTTTATGAGAAAACAAAACTTAGTTTTCTTGAATGGTTTGGTTTGGTTTGGTTTGGTTTGTAGGGGTTTAACGTTCTAAAGAGACTGAGGCTATGATGGATACCGTAGTGAGGAGGCAAGGAAATTCATTAAAGTTTGTTTCCTGAAAACGTTTAATTTTCTTTTAAACTTTTCTTTTCTTTGAAGCCGGTGTCTTACTTTTATCGATAATTTGGTTGATGGACATTGCTACGGAACAGCTATATTTTTTTCACCTGTCTGCTTTATCACAAACCAATATAACTGAATATCGGCCAATGTCGCTTTGACGACACAATGAAAACGTTAGGCATGCAGCTTGCACTCAGCCTTGGCTAGAGCCTGTAGCAGCTTCTTTAAAGGCGGTTTTCTGAACCCGAAAAATGAAACACCGGAGGAATAAACAGAGAGCCTTTTGCTCGCAGATATTTCATGGAGCCGAGACCAGGAACCGCGCCGCCACCCCATTTCCACTCCGGCTTAGTAAAAACACTCCCGTAAACTGTCACCGCACTCTGCTTGTGAGTGAGAAAACTCTAATATGCACGTGAGAACAGGCGCTGCGATTGTTTCTGCACGCACAATTTTAGCGCAGCGGCACGGTGGAACGAGCGCTGGTACTCACGGCTCGACACGCATCTCTCTCTGCAGTGCGCGCACTCGTACAGCGCGCTCCAAATGTTGTTAGGCCTGCGTAAACTATAAGCAGGTTGTTCTCATTATTCAAATGTTGGGGGTCTGCCTCACAGCTACAGCAAAGCAAATATTTTCCCTACGGCGGCGACGACCAGAATGGCACGCTTGTTGAGACGAAGACAGACCTCGAAGGAGAAGCTCTGACAAACTGGCAATGGCCAGTGGGGGCTGTGATTGGCTAATCGCGGGAGGACTTCCGGGCGACGATCGAAATTTTCTGTCCGGGCAGATCGAGCGACGAGGCAAGCGGTATGGGTAGAATGCTTCGTGCGACAGCGCCGATCAACTCACGCGAACAAGGAGCTCAGCATTAAGTCATGAGTAGAAGCCGGATATTTAGGCACTAAAAAGCACGTTTTATGCGCCATAAATAGGCAGCTAAAATTGCATTTCAGGCAGCTAACGGAGAAAAATAGGCACTATAAACTTTATCAAAAGTGCACACAGTTCGGAACTTGAGTGCGCAATATCTGCCGTAATATAAACCAAAAACACAGCAGGAATGATTTGGGACCTTAAGCAAGGTGCGAACATTTGAAGCCGTTTTTTTTAAAGCTGTCGCTCAACTTTTCGTACAATACACATGCTTCAGCAGAGTAAAAGGGACGGTTACCAATCCTTTTAAAACACTTTCGTATACCTCGAAAAAAACAATTCGGTTGTCGTGTACAAAAGTAGAAAGAATGAACACCTTAACAGGAGGCCATGTATTTAGGAATTGATAGAAACGTTGTCAGCTCAAAGCATCTGACAAATGAGTTCAGTCTTCGCTCACACAGGAATTGAACTTATTTATTGCAGGCATACACGATGCTTCAACATTAATAAATAAGTTGTCATTTGTGTAAACAGTATTTTATAGTTTGTGGCTTCACGTGTCTGGAGCCACAGCGCCGCGTGGTGAGATATACGAATTCTGATCGCCAGTGATCTGTGCTAATATTTTTTGCTCGCGACTGTACACATCCATAGGCTCCCACCGTGGTTTCCACATAGTCCAGTGTTGCCTGCCAGGCCCACCGAGATAATCACGATGGATACCACCAAGCCCATCCCGTCTCACCGTGTTCACTGAAGTGTCCAGCGTGGTTTCCATTCAGCCCAATATTGTTTACTGAAAGTGCCAGTGCAGCCACCACAATTTCCACTCAATCCAGGGTGGCCCAAAGTCGCCATTAGTGCATCCAACATCTCTCCCATTCGCTCCAACAGCACCCAGCGTGGAAACCAACACTTCCAATCAGCCCACCGTTTTCTCCAACATGGAAACCAACACTTCCATTCGGCCCACCGTTTTCTCCAACATGACTTTTGCTGGAATTTTCAACAGGGGTGTCTGGAGCCACGCGACTATCAAATGGTGCTTGCAATTAGAAGTGTCTGGAAACCGTAAATACGAGATGCTATAAAATGTTACACACAGTGCTGCTTGATGCGGAATATGTTGAAAAGAATCATAGTTTTGCGCGGGCCTGCGTACATCCACGATGATCCATGGTAAAATCAACATCATCCATCTAGAAATCACTGTTAAAGCAATGGAAGCAGTCATTGAGTCATTTACTCTATGATTTGAGTGCACGAATGCGTTTTCTTATGCATGCACGACTGCCAGCTGTCTAGTGTAGCCTGCTCCAACAAGATTATCGCCAAATGCCATTTGATGAAGATGGCATGCGGCTGGGGCGCAAGGAACGAAAGTAAGGCAGGTTACCCAGGTGGAAATTTTAACCACTTAAACTGTTTCCAGCAGGTTTATGGAACATTTTACAGTTGGTTTCAGTTGGAACCAACTGGGAATTATTTGGACGAACCTATAACTTGTTCTGTGTACTTTACAAAATTTGGTGCCATCTGGTCAACTACCACTTAAACAGCCAAAGTCATCAACAAGCCACTACGATAAAATGGCAGAAAATAGGAAAAAGGTTGCTTCGATATTTTCGGCTGACGTGGTTG
The DNA here is from genome assembly GCF_055824585.1 of Amblyomma mixtum. Classification (NCBI taxonomy): domain Eukaryota; kingdom Metazoa; phylum Arthropoda; class Arachnida; order Ixodida; family Ixodidae; genus Amblyomma; species Amblyomma mixtum. The sequence continues at coordinate 150,936,112 of NC_143021.1, read as the reverse complement.
GTATTGCGTACACAGCCGACGTAGGTGCAGTGTTCACCACAGCCAACTGACGAGGTCATCTCATGTTGCCACGTGCGTGTTCTACTCAAAACCGAAATGGATTCGAAAGCAAACAGAATTTGAAAGCAAAACCACAGCGTATTTCAGGCCCCTTTTCTGTAAAATAGGGCATTTTTAGGCACCGACGTCGGAAATAGGCATTTATAGGCACTGACACCCAAAATAGGCATTTATAGGCACTATAAAAACAGTATTAAACATATTGTCAACACCTAATTCGTGCTCATATGTAAAAATGGTGCGCCTACGAAGCGTTGAAAAAAATAGGCATTTGCCTAAAATCCGGTCTCGAGTCATGAGCTATCGGCAGTAAGATTGTCATGCGCCACAGCGTATACAGTCTTAGGACGTAAATTCTCCCCTTCAAAGCAGGTATCAGATAATTACATGCATACAGTTATGAAGAAAACATAACAGCATAGTGGGGGACCTTGAAAACAAGCTTATTATTTAACCTTTTCCTAGAACATATTATGGGCATAATTCTAGGGTTTTCTTCTCTCGTCTCCTATTTCTCTTGAATTTCAGGCAAGGGTCTATTTTCTTTTTTTGCTTTCTGGCGTGCCCTGGAAGGGGCTTTGCGGCTTGATACAGCAGGTTTAATATCGACGAGCAATTAACAATTGGGTGTCTTTTTGCCGCTTGATCTACCGGTTTTCTTAAGTACGAAATCTGTTCCTCTCAGAATTACCTTTAGAACTTCATCATAGGTCCATGAACCACTGCAGACGTTTCGGATACAGTTTTCTACCGCTTCTTATACGGTCACCAAATGGCGGTCAATCCTTACCAAATTCCGTGCTGAATGTTATGTTTTCGCGGAGCAGCTTCATCCTTTCCTCTATACACAACCATTACGATTAACCTCTTATGACCGCTACAAATACTGTTTACTTCCTCGTCTATTTTAATTACATTCAGCCTTTCATAGAAACATATTGTCATTATGCAGTATTCAATACTGGAGTGGGAAGCACTCTATTCCCAAGTCATTACGCCGTCACATTTCCCTTTTTTATTTTTCGTAAAAAAGTCGTTTTGCTGACACATGGTCGACATCATTTTCCGTTGAAGTCTAGTTATCCATTCAGTTCTTCTATACGAACGTTTATATTCCCAGTATAAGAACGTCTCCTTTGCCTCGCATTTGTTTCATATCTTCGGATAGACATTTAAAGAAAACTTCGTTTCTCTCCGTGTTGTTGCTTCTGGTCCACAAATAGATTACTCCTTCTTTGCGTGCTTTATTATATTTAATCGATACATACCCCTAACATTGTTTATTTACTCTATGCGAAGTGAGTCCATGCCTAAGCAACATTCCTACTCCTCCGCCATTTCGTTATCAAGCCTGCCTATTCCAACCTTACCAGCTGTAGCCCCGAATAAGCGGAGCTTTTTGGAGGTCCCTGAGGTGCGCTTCCCTGAACCCATAAATTGCTATATAATTCATTTCTATCTGTTGCCTAATGCCAAGTCACTTTTCTGGCGCTGTTCCACACTGGATCTGCATGTAAGCTAAAATCTTACCTTATCGTTCTTTCTCTGCTTTCCTTTGCGAGTTAGATGATATTCCTGTTATACTCCTTGTTATTTCTTATGTTATTTCTTTATATATTTAGATAAGTGTGTAGCGCAACCACGTCGCTGCAGGGAACTGCAACTGCGGGGAGGAGCAGGAGGAGCAGGTGCCTCTACAGAGGATTCCCCACGCTGTGTTTCCGAAGGTGTGGATGCCTTGATCCATGGAAAAGCGCCAGCGACGAAGGTATCTGTAAAACGCGTTGCTTCGGTTTTGAGGGATTACCAACTTTGTGTGCTGCCTGCAGACAAAAAGAGGGCGGTTTTGCTGTCATGTCGCATGGGCTGTTCAATGCAAAAGCCCTTGGAGTAGTCACTAATGCTTTGGAAGCTCACCGAAAGCGGTCTATTTCTAAGCTGAAAACAAAAGCCAAAGAGCTTTGTAACAGGCTGCAGCTACTAAAAGTTTTAAAGGGCATAGAATCGTCCAAACGGGATCACCTTGACATTTTCTTCAGTGCTAAAACGCACAAGGAGGACGTTCCTTTCTGGGCGATTGTCTCCGAGAGTGACACGTGGCAAAAGTGTATTGCTCTTTTCCTTCAAGAAAACCTCAGCCTGTTGCAAGTCGACGATCCCTCCTTAGTCAAGGACTCTGATGCTGTCATAACGTACGTAAAGTCCTCACCGCTCCAGAGTGTAAGAGCTTTCTCTATAGATATCAAGGATTTGATTTATTCATTTGCGCAAGCTCAATTGCTTTCTTGTGTTCAAACCTGCATCAACAAGTTTTGAGTCATTGCCTTCCACAATGCATAGGGTACGTCTAGCTGTGGTTTTTTGCAACTTTTATGTCTGTATCTCAAGTCAACTTTTATTCATTGGGACGGGTCGCCTTATCTGCAGAAAAAGGGGATATGTATAGGGTCTTGAATTGCCCCCGTGCGTAGCGATCTATACTTGGCCGAACTTGACAGAGCGCTTTGCAGCCGTCTCGCTGACTTAAAAGTAATAAAAGTTTTTAGATACGTTGACGACTATTTAATCTTCCTTGACTGTGATTCTGGTTCTTTCGAATCTCTTGCCACTAACACACTTGATTTCGTACGCACAGGCTTCTCGCCTTTAGTCATTACTCACGAGTTGCCATCAGGGGACAGTATCCGGTTCCTTGATATCAACCTTTTATTCCAGGACGATCAGACTTTCTGGAAATATCAACCACGTGCCAACAAACCACTGCTCGCATATAATTCTGCGCACTCCAAACTTGTCAAGAGGGGAATTGCAAAGTTTTGCCTCTCTAACGCCACAAAAAAGTCCTTTCCACAGCTAATGGTAGCAAGTTTCGCTGAACAAGCACAGAGGCTAACTAACGCTGGGTTTCCTATGCATGTCCTTGCAAGTATTGCTGAAATCCTCCTGAAACAGATCTGTTCACCTCTAGATGTCCCTCCTCTTTGAGCAAATAAGCAGAAAGTTGCCATTATTCCATACATTCACGGTTTGTCTCATCGCTTGGATTGGACAACGGGCCAAAGTCAAAGTAATTTTTTCAGCTCCCGAAATCTGCCGGAACTCTGCAAGTTGGGAAGACCTGGCCCTGCGAAAAAGAGTGGGTGTACCACGAAGCATGGAACAAAGTTCGTTGAATGTACGGAATTATTTGTGTACAGCATACCATTTCCATTCGGAAAGAAATATATAGGTCAGAGTGGAAGGTGCCTGAACGAACGTCTTCGCGAGCATCGCTACAATGTAAAAGAAAAAAAGATGGGGTTTTCTTGATGTCCACTGCAGAAACTGTGAAGAGTGTGTACCTCGCTATGTGTAAGGAGATAGCGCCACCCAGCGGCGTTCATGAGGAGAAGAAGACAAAGCTCGAGGAGCGCGTGCGGAGGGGAACGCCAGGAAGGTAGAAGAGGATTACGGGCAGAGAAGAGAAGAGCGCGGTGGGCGACGGACGTGGACGAGTTCTGCTGGCTCCCCGAGTTCCGGGCTTGGGCCTCAGCCGCAGACGTCCGGGCCACCAGACCTGGACATCCATCGTCGAGAGCCTCAACCACCAGGCCCAGGCGCCACTCTTCTCCGTCCATCCGTCAGCTGCTCCACTCAGGCCGCTTCTGGCGCCTACGTGACTTTTCCGGGATACCAGACCTGGAAACCGTGCCGGGAGCCCACGGACGCCGACGCTGCGGTAGCGTAGCATCAACATTGGAACGCCCAGAGACTCCCTGACTGCCCGACACCCAGCCAGTCCTCCCCGCTCGTTGCTCGAATAAGACAAGTAGTGTGACTTTCCTCTTTGACTTTCTTTTTTCTGCATTTTTCGCAAGCACCTTGTTCTGTTCCCCCGTGTGTTTTTCCCGTGTGTTGCTGCCTTGCTCTTTTGTTCCTTTCCTTTTCTTCGCTCTCATACTGAAATTGGTTTCCTTTCCGATAAAAGCCGCCTCGTTTATTGTTTGTACTTTTGTGTCTGTTTAAAATAAGACCTGAAATCACACAGAGTCCTCACACTATGAATCATGCAATGTCATCGCCAAGAACCCTAGGAAACTTAGCCGTGAAATTATTGAAGCAGAAGCCATAGATAGCCTAGGTGACTTGTGCATCGCGAAACCGTCTGTTAGATTATCTCGTAAGGAACTACATTATCTGAGAAACTATTGAAGTGAAAAAATTTACCCTGCGCCTGTGCAATGTATCGCCACGTCGTATATGCTTACCGCCCTGCGGTTCACAATAAACTGTTGGAAGTTAGCGCTCGTGTGTGTCCTTTCTTGTCCTTGTTCTGTACCTGCGCTATTTTTGTTGACATGTGTTACCAACAAGCCCAAGCTGCCACTTTAATGGAATTATTTAGTACCGCTGAGGAGGTCACTCGAGAGCGAAGCGGCTTGGCGACGCCTGTAGGTGGCCGAAGAAGAGGATTCCTCGGAGGGTAGGGAGACGGCGGTGACCCTTCCACTTCGCTAGTTTACGCAAGTACGGCTGCCACAATGACCAGCGTGACAGCTTTGGCCCAGATCCATCATGGTGCAGCGTGGGGAAGCTGGGGCCCTGTGAGGTTCTGTGAGATTGCAGGTCTTATTTTAAACAAACACAAAAGTACAAACAATAAACGAGACGGCTTTTATCGGAAAGGAAACCAATTTCAATATGAGCGAGAAAAAAGGAAAGGAACAAGAGAGCAACGCAACAACACACGGGAAAAACACACGGGGGAACAGAACACAATGCTTACGAAATATACAGGAAAAAGAAAGTCAAAGAGGAAAGTCACACTACTTGTCTCTTGTTCGAGGAACGTGCGGGGAGGACTGGCTGGGTGTCGGGCAGTTAGGGAGTCTCTTGGCTTTCCAATGTCCATGCAACGCTACCGCAGCGTCAGCGTCTGTGGCTCCCAGCACGGTTCCCAGGTCTGGTATCCCGGAAAAGTCACGTAGGCGCCAGAAGCAGCCTGTGTGGAGCAGCTGACGGATGGACGGAGAAGAGTAGCGCCTGGGCCTGGTGGTTGAGGCTCTCGACGATGGATGTCCAGGTCTGGTGGCCCGGACGTCTGCGGCTAAGGCCCAAGCCCGGAACTCGGGGAGCCAGCAGAACTCGTCCACGTCCGTCGTCCACCGCGCTCTTCTCTTCTCTCCCACGTAATCCTCTTCGACCTGTCCCGGCGTACCCCTCCGCACGCGCTCCTCGTGCTTTGTCTTCTTCTCCTCACGAACGCCGCTGGGTGGCGCTATCTCCTTACAGAAGGCCCCCTCTTCGGAAGTTTTTTCCAAGGGAAAGAACTCAACTTCAGGAGAGCGACACCAGACGCGTTCGACGATCGCAACACAGAACACCGCACCACATCGCGCACACTACACACCACACACAATACGACGGTCGTCAATGTTCGAAGCGTTCACAGACATTCGCACACACAGCACAGAGAGCACATGGAAAGTCAACGTGAAGCGTCCATAGAAGGGCGAAGAAACACGGAAGGCATACAAATTAGGTAGCCGACACTCAAAAACAAACATGAGCACAGATAATGCCAACAAGAACAGGTGTGGGCTACATTCTTCCGTATTCCATTCTTCACATCAAACCACTTCACCGTCGCGAGAACTCTTTCAACTAGTACTTCCGTTTTCCTTTGTGAAACCGGTTTCTCCAAACCGACCTCGGTCTCCACCATGGTTTTAAATGTCCCCGTCCTACGTTGTTATACACTCTGTGCCGGCCGTTGTCCGCCGGCACCGATGGAACAACGGCGTCATTTACTTTGTTCTCCCTTTCCTTTGACACAGTCGGTTGACACTTAGCACACGATCTGACATAACTCTTAATGTCAGCCTGTACCCCGGGCCAGTAAAACTCACTGAGCACCCTTGCTATTGTTTTCCGTATTCCTTGATGGCCGGATAATGCACTCTTATGCGCCAACTTAAGGACTTGCTTGCGTAAGCCCTTCGGTACCACCGCTTGCTCAACGACTTGGCCGGGACACACTTGGTACGTCCGGAAAAGAACACCGTCATCTGTATCAAAAGAGTGGGCGGCCTGTCCCTTGCCACGAAATATTTGCCCCAACTTCCTGCGACACACCTCTAAGGTCGGGTCTTCTTCCTGTTTGAGGCGAAACTCCGGCCGTGACAAGTGGAGTGTGTTCAGAGTGGGGCTTTTACTACTCTCTGAAATCTTTGCTGTCACCGTAAGGGAAGGAACATCGACCGCACCCGTCATGGCAAGGGAAACTGCCTGATCAGTTAGAACTGGCGGGTCAACCGAGAATGGAGGTTTAGCGCCAGGGACATTGCCTATTATGATGTCGTATAGGGGTGTAGACAAGCACCGCGCGATGGCCTTACCCGAAAAGTATGGTGAAGAAATCACCACCTCCGCTTCCGGAACTTCTACACGGGTCCCATTGGCCAAGAATAATGTAGCCTTTTTCCCTGTAAGTGCCGCTGGCGGTACAAGAGACTCACGCACAACAATACCGGTGCTGCCCGTATCCCGTAATACCGAACCAGGCTGGCCGAACACCTCACCGTGCGTCACGGGCATAGCAGTTTCCACCGGGTTGGAAGGACAGACCATCTCCCCCAACTGGACCTCTACGCGCGTTACCTCTGCAGGGTTATCGGGATGTGAATATTGAGGTGTCATGCAACAGGCGGACTCCTCACGATCTCCTGGTCTCTTAGCTTTGCATGACTGGGCATCATGTCCTACCTCGCGGCACCAGGTGCAATACAATTGCTTCGGCTTTGTCCGACAATCCGACGCCTTGTGCCCAGTCTTGTCACAAAGAAAACACCGAAGGCGAGACTGTGGACGTGAAACCTCGTCCTTGGCTTTAACTATCGTGTGCTCACCCTCCTCTTTAAAGAACAACAAGTTATTTTGCCGCTGTGCTTCGAGAAAATGATCGGCAGCCTCCGCCAGCTTGGAAACTGTCTTGCCCTCCCGTTCACGTAAGAAGACAGCTAAACGGGAATGACAGTTGTTCAGGAACTGCTCGCTCACGACCATCTCGCGAACCACCTCAAAAGTGCGGCCTTCTCCCCGCATCTCGACCCAACGGTCAAAGAAACTAAACAACCTGGCAGCATATTGCGAGGCCGTTTCTCCATCCTGGGGCTTGCTCTGGCGAAACTTCTCTCGGTACCCTTCTGCGGTGAACCTAAACCTCTGAAGCAAGGCAAGCTTCGCTTTGTCATAATCCACGGAATCCTCAGGCGAGAGCCGACCGAAGACCCTAAGTGCTTCGCCGCCAAGGCACAAGCTCAACGCCGTTGCTCACTTTTCTTTTGGCCAACCCTGCCCCGTGGCCACATGCTCAAACCTCTTTAAGTAGGCATCGAGGTCATGCCGCGTTTCATTGAACTGTGGTATGAGGCTGTGCGGGTTAATGGAGCTGGCCGGTGAGACGCTACGCTCTCCACGGTCACTCGGAGGATTTGTGCCACCCTCGATGAGCCTTATTTGTAGCTGCAAGTTCCGCGCCTCTAACTCCAAACGTTCCTTCGCAGCCTCACGCTCTGTCTCTAAATTCCGTGCCTCTAAATCCAATTTCTGCTTCGTAGCCTCACACTCTAACTCCAATTTATGCTTCGCAGCTTCACGCCCCGTCTCCAAATTCCGTACCTCTAACTCCAATTTCTGCTTCGCAGCTTCACGCTGAGCGGCTCTCTCTTCCCGTGCCTTACGAAGCTCGTCCTCCACCCACGCTCGCAACTCCGCGTCGCACAAGCCCATGCGCTCGCCTAAGGCAACCAACTCTGACGCGCTCATACTGTTCCTAAATTAACACAACAGCCAAAGAAATAATAACCGACCTCGTCCTGTCGTAGTGGACGCCAAATTTGTGAGGATCTGTGAGATTGCAGGTCTTATTTTAAACAAACACAAAAGTACAAACAATAAACGAGGTGACTTTTATCGGAAAGGAAACCAATTTCAATATGAGCGAGAAAAAAGGAAAGGAACAAGAGAACAACGCAACAACACACGGGAAAAACACACGGGGGAACAGAACACAATGCTTACGAGAAATACAGGAAAAAGAAAGTCAAAGAGGAAAGTCACACTACTTGTCTCTTGTTGGAGCAACGTGCGGGGAGGACTGGCTGGGTGTCGGGCAGTTAGGGAGTCTCTTGGCGTTCCAATGTCGATGCAACGCTACCGCAGCGTCAGCGTCTGTGGCTCCCAGCACGGTTCCCAGGTCTGGTATCCCGGAAAAGTCACGTAGGCGCCAGAAGCGGCCTGTGTGGAGCAGCTGACGGATGGACGGAGAAGAGTGGCGCCTGGGCCTGGTGGTTGAGGCTCTCGACGATGGATGTCGAGGTCTGGTGGCCCGGACGTCTGCGGCTAAGGCCCAAGCCCGGAACTCGGGGAGCCAGCAGAACTCGTCCACGTCCGTCGTCCACCGCGCTCTTCTCTTCTCTCCCACGTAACCCTCTTCGACCTGTCCCGGCGTACCCCTCCGCACGCGCTCCTCGTACTTTGTCTTCTTCTCCTCACGAACGCCGCTGGGTGGCGCTATCTCCTTACAGGCCCCTTGTTGCGTGTCTCGGTCAGTGGGGAGGCTGCGCGCTTGAGTCTTGAGCCGAAACGAGTGAGAGAGCCCAAATGGGTCCGGAGTTGAGATGATTTAGTGGGGCCAACCGTGTCATCAGTCGAAACGAGTCATTCTAGATGATCAGTAAGTCGAATTAAGGGAGTGAGCACAAAGGAGTCGAGAGTAGAAATGAGTGATCAAGTCCAGATGAGTCGTGAGTTAAGTGAACATGGAGGGTCATAAGTCTAAATCAGTTGTAAGTCATAAGGGCTTGTCGACTCAGAATGAGTCACGACTCGCAGTGAGTTGAAATGAGTTTCGAGGAGGGTGTCGAACCGAAGCCGAACCTGATCACGAAACAGGGGCTGAAGCTGTATCTTCAGTCCTAACTCGATTCGAACCGAACCAATTCATTTTACTCCCCTGGAACCGAACCTGGATCGGTCTGAACCAGACCCTCTCCTCAAGCGATGCCTTTCGCAGCAGCTGCTTCAGATGGACCGCGCTACATTCCTCCGCAGTGGCTATACTATCTCTCCTTCTTCTTGGTAACAACCTCCAGATAGGTCCCGCGGTAACCAGTCTACGGTTAGGCATTTACACGCTCCGTCCAGAGTAACTAAACTACTAAAGTGGCCCTTCCCCGCATTTAGCCGTTGTGTGTTTGTGTGTCTGGCTGAAGCCGGCTTTATGGTTGGCTGCTCAGCTGCCCACCATGTCAGGTGACCATTCAGTAAATCGTGAGAGGCTGCTAGGAAAGATCAACCCTGGACGCAACCCTTCCAAAGCAGCCGGAGTCCCAGCGAAGGTCTCCCCTCCCATAGAAAGGCGGTGGCGCATCACTTGACCGCTGCACCACTGCGATGGAGTGGTAGGTAGGTTCCCAGGGAAGTATGCATGCAGAGAATGAGCAATCTCGAATATGTGGGCCCTAACACATTATTGCTATCCGAACCACTGCCGTCCATGAATAATGGATCTGAACATCGAAACCGAAGTGAAAATCGAAGTGCTAGCGCACCTAACTTGCATTTGGTCTAACTACGCAAATCGACCATCATTTTTTCCCGCTTCAAAAGCGTGTGCACTTGAAAAGGGATATATGAGCTACACTGAAGTACAAGAGGCGCAGAGTACAAACATGTGTGCCCAATGTGAGGTTCTCGCTCCTGTGTTAGGGTCGGAACGAGTTGAACACCTTTTAAATGGCACCACTAGAACTGCAATCGAATCCGAGTTTGACATAACGCTCGTCTTCCTCCTGTCTGGTCTTACTGTGGCCGTGCCTAACACAATTCTTCTAATTATTTCAGGTGACCTAAATATGAATCCATTTACCTTGTAAAAATATAATCACCTTGAAATCCCTGTACCTTCACCGCAGTGGTGGCGAATGACTCGAGGCGCGCGTTTATGGCTGCGGTAGGCTGTGGGTTGCGATCCACGCCGGTGGGACACGCTTTGACGCCGGTCGGGTGCACAGCGCCATTGCGACCCCGGTTGGTCGCAGCTGGCACCCGACGGCCGAAACTCGGCACACTGTTGGTCGGCAGTGGTTGGCTGGGGAGAGGAGAGAAGTGCGCGGTGGAGGTGGAATGCGGTCCTGCTTTTCTTTTTGGATTTTTATTTTAGAGCGAAATCTACGTGAGGAATATCCTTCTGACACAAAGGCTTCGCTAGGACCGCAATTGTGAACATGTGCAGCGTCTCTCAGAGGGGCCTATGATCGAGGTGGACAGCACTCCTCAAGAATGCGCTGCCACCTGTGGTCATTTGGTCGAGATTGACCTGCGGGTCTGTTCTCTTTAATGGGCAGCGAGATAGCGGGTGTGGTGTAGTGCGACGACTTGAATGCGAGGCTCGAGAGTTTTACACAGAAGAAATTGCAACTGTAAAGTGTCACTTTAAAAGGTTCGATACAGAACGCTTTCGAGCGGCCCATGTACGCTCCCGCAGCAATCTTGCTTTGCACTGTGAGCAGCCAACTAGACATGCATTTCTTGATGAGCGTCGGCACGTGAGTGCCAAGCGTGTCTCTGAGCTCTGCTGTGGTGGCGCCCTGGTAACAAGTACAGATGAAATAGTAGCTCAGTTTTCAAAATACTACACCTCGTTTTTTTGCTGCCCCTTCAAGCACTGCTGACGATGTTCATTTAGCGCGCTGGTCGTCTACGGTTTCTCCGCTTTGCGAGGATGAGTGCGATATAATGAGTGGTCTTATAATCTTGGCTGAATTGGAAGATGTAATTGATCGAGTGTCAATATCCAAAACCCCAGGGCCTGACGGCCTTTCAGGGGAATTTTATAAGACCTTCAAATCTGTGTTATCTCCTGTTCTACTACAAATTTTTGAGCACTGTATTGATGTTGGATTTTTGCCGCAGTCATTTACGGAAAGTAATATTGTCTTAATACCGAAAACTGACGACAAGGAAAATCTACGATTTCTAGTAGGTTACAAACCTATCACGTTTCCTAATGTTGATTACAAGATCTTCGCTAAAGACCTCTACAGCTTGCAACGACTACTTTGATTGGACCTCGTGAAACATGTGGCTTGAGGGGTCGGTCCATACAATCTAATCTACATATAGCGCGCACAGTGTTGCAGTATTGCAGCGACGCTCATGAACAATTAGCATTGCTGCAAATAGACCTGGCGAAGGCATTCGATCAGGTGTCCCATTCGTTTCTTTTTTTTTTCTTGTAAATCACGCCAATATTGTTTCAGTTCTTTCTACTGTATCCCAGTACCCCAGTATCCCAGTTTGTTACAAAAACTGCTCAACGCTCTGGATTGTTAAGGACTGAAGGACTGTCTCTGTCTCACAGCCAGTTGAAATTCAGCTCTGTTCACATTTCACTTGGAGCCACTTATAAACAGTGCAGCTGTCCATGGTTTTCGCACTATGGGTCACGAACTGAAGGTGGTAGCCCATGCGGATGACGTCGCGTTTTTCTGCTCTGATAAGCCAAGAATGGATGAGGTAATTCGTTTAACTGAAGACTTCGCTTCAGTGTCAGGAGCTCGAATTAATCGTCCTAAGAGTTCCGGTCGCAGGTTTGGTATGTGGGGTACGACACTTCCGACACTTCCTTGTCGAATATCCTTGCATTCAATGGACACGCACGTCACCAAGGTACCTTGGCGTTCCTTTCAGTGCCTATAAGCACAGTGCACATTATTGGAAATACCGCGTGCCAACTCTTCAGCGCTATGCTCAGGCATTTGTGCCCCATGGTGTTTCGACTATTGACAGGGCGGCCGCATGCAATCTGTTTCTCGGCACTAAAATTTATTTGTACTGCAATTTATACATTGCTTTACTTTATATCCAACGTTTCCACAGAGTTTTCCCAACTTTTATATGCGGTTCGTCTTTTTAATCATGTAGGCCTGATAACCTTTCCCGGCCTGCAATCACTGGCGGCCTCAATTAGTCCACTTGTTTGTCCAACAGGTGGTTTCACGTTTCATGTTTTTTCGAGACACTACACACCCAGCAATGCAGGCATTCCTGCAAGTAAATTTAGTTCACGCTTTACCGAGCATCACTGTGTCTTCTAATGGTTCTGATCGTCCGTGTTTGTGGGGATTCATGCATGAGGTGAATGAGGTCTGTTCGTTTCCTGCTTGTTCGTTTTTCCCCTGACTTCCCTTTTTCTGTGTCGAGGAAACGGTTGTAAAGGACTTAATCTATATGCTCTTTCCTCCGCCAACTATTGCTCGGTGTACTTCGGTTAACGGGGCATGACGTATTCTAGAGAGTACGTAAAATACACCTCTCGCCATGTACAAAAATAATTTTTTTAAGCTACACACTAAGACATTACCAGTTAAAACATGGCGAGAGAAAAAGGTATTTCCGTGTCGATGGGTAGCTGCTGCCTTTGTGATGATCCATTGTAGACATGCAATACTCTTCTGCGACGTCGTGCAACGAACATTGGAAAAAAGACTTTATTTGACGCCGCATTCTGTACGATTTCTCACTGCACTACTTTTTGTTGATGAGGCCTTAGATTGTTTTTTTTTAACTGGATTACACAACCTGTGGAAAAGAAGCATGACAGACCTGCATTGTGAAACTGTTGTTTCTGCCAAAGACCATGTCTCTAGAATAATTGTGCACCGAAAAGAATTGTATGCCCAGACCGAGTATGTACCGGAGTTGTACTGACTCTTAGTGCTGTGGTGCTCATTGCCTTTTTTCTAGTTCTTTGTTGCTTAGATGTGTCGTGTTGTGATGTATAGCTATACACTATAGCGCATAGCTATAGCTATACGCTACAGCTATGATGTATAGCTATTGACTATTTTCTCGTGGTTGTGTGTTGATGTGCCACTCTTCGTAGAAAGCTCATGTACATAAAACATCGCATAATTGTAATAAATACACTGCTGGAGCAAAACAAAAAAAAGCGGCGATAGCCTATTGGTCTCGCTGAGCGGCCCTTGAATGAGATCTGTTCGCGCAGAGGCGGGTTCCACTCCCAGTCATGGACATCGATTCAATTTCTTTTGCCATTTCTCATGGTTTGACCTCTAACTCCGCTGAAGGTCCAAACTCGGCACTCGGTGATCGAAGCACGAAGTCCCGTAGTGAAGCTTTGGCTTCAAAATGCAATAAAAAGATACGCCTGACATTAGTGCGAAACACGGATGTACGCATGAAATCTTTCTTGAGGTAAGTGCGGTGTATTTTTTATTGATGCATAAAAAAGAAACGCTGACCGGATCCGTTCAACGTATCCTGGAAAAAAATGTCCTGCGGCTGTGTGCAACGTACCTAAGCCACTAAAGGTGAAAAGGAAACTTGCATGGCTTAAGGAAGTTATTTTTTGTTATTATTTTTATATTTTATTTATTAATTCATTTTTAGGCAATACAAGTATTGCGTACGAGGCAAGACAAAAGGAGACTATTGGTCTCCTGACTAGGTCCTGGCCTCACCGGTCGCAGCAGAGGCAGTAGTACATAACATATCACCTTAAGCATACAGCCTAATCACGATCGGATCAGATGATTATATAATCCTACATGCAATATACACATGCACGAGCTGAGAGACATAAATGACACTTTGCTGAATAGCGACATGAAGAAACATAGGAATATTTAACAAAAAAAAAAAACAAGAACATCAATGACCCAATAGGGCGCGTGCTCTTTGCCTAAACTGATATACAGATGTTACATTTTTTGCAGTAGCTATTATATCTGGATAGGAATTGCAGAACTTTGAAATTTGATGCTCGATAGTTTGTGTACCATAATTGTTTCTTGGCCTTTCTGTCAGTAAGGTAGTACGGCGCAATGAATAACCGGTATCTCTATCAAGGTAGAGATTACAAAGCGCCGCAGAATTTGTTGTCATCTGTTTATATATATATATATATATATATATATATATATATATATATATATATATATATATATATATATATATATATATATATATATACAGACTCAGTTTCAGGTGATATGAAAACATGAAAGACGGTAGATTGTGGTGGATCATAAGCTCAGAAGCACTAACTTGTCCGTTTTCTGGCTGAAATAAACGTGCAGCTTTCTGAATGAGCACAAATAGTCTTTCGCGATCAGTTTTTGTGGCAGTTCCTCATACCAACAGACAATAATTTATATGAGATTGAACAAGAGAAAAATACAGTCGCTTCTTGAGCCAAACGGGCAACAGATTACGAAGCCTGTACAGCATGCCAACTGATTTTGCATCCTTGATGCGGACATGATTAACATGATATGACCAACTAAGTTTACTGTCAAAGGTAACTCCTAAAAACGAAAGATTTTCAACCTGTTCAATCTCAGAAGTTCGAAACGACAGTCTCACAACATGGGATATGGGCTTACTGTTTGCACAAAACAACATAAACTTGGTTTTATTTGTATTTAAATCGAGTTCATTTAGGAAAAGCCACGTGCTAAGTTCCAGTATCCAAGTATTAGAAATAAATTCAAATTGTTTAAGATTTTCACCATGAAAGAAAACGTTAGTATCATCGGCATATAGAATTATATCATTGGTTGAAGGAATGTTTACTATATCATTAATGTAAATATTAAAAAGTAAAGGTCCTAATATAGATCCCTGTGGAACTCCATATTTTATAACACTCATTGCGGATGAAACACCGTGCACTGATGTATACTGCAGTCTCGACTGAAGATAACTACGCATTAGCTGGTGTGCAACACCCCTTATTCCACATATTTCAAGTTTTCGTAATAAAATATTGTGTTTGATGGAATCAAATGCTTTTCGAATGTCCAAAAAAGTTCCTACAGTAAAAAGATTGCTGTCTATATTGCTAGGAATGCTATTTTTAACTCGTAGTGATGCAGATTCAGTCGACTTGGCTTTTTGGAGCCCATATTGACAGTTCGTAATTACATGCAGTTATGAAAGAAAGCTAGTCAAACGGACATATGTAATACGTTCTGTGACTTTCGAAAAAGTGGAACAACCGTAATACGCCTATAATTACTTAGATGATTTATATTATGATTTATACAAATTGAAATAAAATTAGTCACATTGTGTTTCGGCCCCTTGCAGTAATTTTTCTTTTTAATTTGGTTCGATATACAGGGAACCCCTCGTTCAGTTCTTGATGAAACATTTAAAGTGACTGGGAAATGTTCGATGTATTTTTTTTCTTTATTGCATTTTCACAACGGGTACAAAGAAGTAAAACATGTCAGCAACACTTGCACTGACACGGCAGGTTAATGTATGAATGACAGTCATATGATAATTAATCAAAATTAAGAGCTTCACTGAGGAACTAACAATATAAGTTCTTTTTAGCGACGATTATAATGTGACCCGTACGTGATTCGAACACGCAACCTTCTGATCTGGAGTCAGATGCGCTACCATTGCGCCAACGAGTTTTTTTTTTCTTTATTGCTGCGCCAACGAGTCAGGCATGCTTTGTTGGCAGCAAGCGCAGTTATTGGGAGTGCACGTATCAGAGGTTGTGTGCGGCTTTGTTTGGCCAGCTTTGTTCTGTTATCGTTTGCCTTGATAGGGGTCCGCCTTTCCACAGAACAGATAGTCTCAGCTACTGGGCAGACATAACACGAAATCTGCTTTCGCTTTTAGGCGATGATGGCTTCGTATATTTGTGAGAAAAACTGGCTGATTGCTCTGTACTCTTGAAATGATGCATCAGAAATTATTGAACGCACGTCTAACAAAATACTGTACAGAACACCCAATGGAAACTACGGAAGCACTACGATGCACGTTAATAAGTATCTTTTGAGCCGCTCTTGCGCGAAACGTACGCTGTCAAGAGACTCGCCTGAGTGCTTTTTCGTGGTTTAACTTTTATAGCACGCACATTTTATGAGAAAACAAAATTTAGTTCTTTGAACCGGAAGCAAGGAAATTGATTAAAGTTTAAACTAAATTTCGTGACAACTTTTAACTTTAAACTTTTCTTTTTCTACGCCGGCGTCTTAATTTATTGATAATTTTGTTGATGAACAGCGCTACGCAAAAAATATTGTTACAGGTTCTATTTACACATACTATTTACAAGGCAGGTCGAGAAGAGCCTGGTGCGCCGGCGGCAGCATACTGGACTTTCTCTTTTTCTTCCAGCCTGCGCACATCTTCTTTGTTCCGCATGGCCCATGCGTAGCACGTGACATTTCCCCGTTCGCAGACGAAGCCCTCTGGGCCTCTCAATCTGTCTGGGTCCCGAGAGTGGCAGGGCTTTAGCCGTGCGACATGCACGACTTGGGTTTTCCTTGATCGGCGTCCTTGCGTTGATTGGGGAGAGATGACATAGTTGAGGTCATTGAGGCGAGCAGCAACGATGAACGGGCCTGTGTAGTGGGACAGCAGCTTTTGTGACAGACCACGCTTGCGTAGAGGAGTCCACAACCATACAACGTCACCGGGTAGGTAGCAGACATCCTTGCGCCGGCGGTCATAACGCTGCTTAGAGTGATCCTGTGATGCCAAGGTGCGTATCCGGGCAATCCGGCGGGCTTCTTCAGCGCGACATAGAGTGAAGGCAATAGAAGGCTCGGTGTCGAGAGAGAAAGGTAAGATGCTGTCGAGGGAGCTTCGAGGCGGACGGGCATAAAGAAGGAAGAATGGGCTGTAACCAGTTATTTCACGCCTCGACGTGTTATAGGCGTATGTAATGAATGGAAGCACGTCGTCCGAGTTCTTATGGCGGGAATAGACATACATGGCAAGCATGTTCGTAAGTGTCCGATTGGTGCGTTCAACCAGTCCATTCGTCTGGGGGTGGTACGGCGTCGAGTGGCGAAAATGGCATGAACAAAGACGCAGAAGCTCTTCCACAACGTCTGCCGTAAACTGGCGACCGCGGTCACTGATAACAACTCGAAGAGGTCCATGCCGGAGGATGACAGCATGAAGAAGAAAGAGCGAGACTTCTGCAGCGGTGGCGCAAGGTAGGGCGGCGGTTTCACAGTAACGGGTGAGGTGGTCAACGCACACGATGACCCAGCGGTTACCGTTGGACGAGCGGGGAAACGGGCCGAGCAGATCGAGACCAACTTGTTCATATGGTGTGCTTGGAGGTGGCACGGGATGCAGGCGTCCAGGCGAAGAAGTTGTGGGAAGCTTGAACTGCTGACACTGCACGCAGGTGGCCACGTAGCGCTGAACCATGTGACGCATTTTTGGCCAGTAAAAACGTTCTTGGATGCGGTTAAGGGTCCTGGCAAACCCCAAATGCCCAGCCGTGACGTCATCATGCTTGAAGTTCAGAATGGCGCAAAAGACACACACAGAGGAAAAATAGGGGATGACACAAAGAGCGCCTACTACCAACTGATTTTATTGCGGAAACACCCTCTTTTATAAGGCAAGACATATCAACCATGAACCGGAAGCAGAAAAAACACATATTCATGGTTTGAACTCACATTTCGAAACACCATCGGCTGAAAAGAAAAAGCCACAAGAACAAAAAACAGAATCTAGAACTACACGTGCCCGTCTAAGAAACCCAGCTCCTGGCGGCACAGTTTAATCGATGAAGTGCTAATGCACGTGAACCCAGCTTTCTGTATGTGATATGCTTCTATAACCTCTCTTTCAAATCGCTCCTTGCCTCTACCGATAAACGTTGCCTGTTCCAGCATCGGTCCGCAATCTCTGCAATCCTTACAGTGATGCAGCAGGTTGCCCCTGTCATTGTTTGTAATTGTTCTTCTGTGCTCGCTAGCTCTCTCGTTGAAACACCGGCCAGTCTGGCCAATGTAGGTCAATGTCATCATGCATTGCGTGCAGAACAGAGGAGTACAGAGTAGCCGGAACGACGAGGAGAAAGCGCGCACCTCCAGGCGAGTAATTCGTTCTATAGACTAAACCGTCGCGAATGCAGAAAGGGCTTGCGGATGTCGGGTCGCGGGCTTCGGCAAAAAGCGGCGCCAAGTGCTGATCCTTGCGTTGTTCCGTCTGGAAAGTGCCAAGATCTGGAAACTCTTGGGAAACGGCAGCGAGATAGTCGTCGAAGTTTTCATCGTCGGAAGTAGTAACCGTGAGCGGCAGCCGCGAGAGGCAATCTGCGTCGGCGTGTTGGCGGCCACTTTTGTAAGACACTTTAAACTTAAACTCTTGGAGGCGTAACGCCCAACGGGCCAACCGACCGCAGGGGTCACGTCGATTCACAAGCCAGCACAGAGAATGATGGTCTGTGACGACTGTAAAAGCACGTCCATAAAGGTACGAACGAAACCGTTGTACGCCGAAAACAACGGCGGGACACTCTTGCTCTGTTACAGTGTAATTGCGTTCCGACTTGCTGAGGGTGCGACTTGCATAAGCGACAACGTGTTGATTGCCCTCATGGCGTTGGATAAGCACACCACCCACGCCGATGCCGCTGGCGTCAGTGTGGAGTTCAGTGGGTGCTGTTGGGCAGAAATGACGCAATATTGGCCGCGAGGTGAGGAGAAACTTGAGTTGCCGAAACGCGGAGTCGCATTCGGGAGTCAAGTGGAAAGGAGCGTTTTTCTGCAGGAGACTTGTAAGCGGGTAGGCTAAATCAGAAAACTTGGGAACGAAACGCCGAAAATATGAGCAAAGTCCTAGGAAAATCCTGAGCTCTTTCACTGATTTGGGCTCTTTGACTCTGCTTACAGCTTCAACCTTCCGCGGGTCGGGCCTGACGCCATCCTTGTCAACGAGATGACCAAGCACAGTAATTTGGCGTTCACCGAAGCGACACTTCTTGGAGTTCAGCACGAGACCCGCTCTCTCTATGCAGTCTAGGACAATAGCTAAGCGGCTGTTATGTTCGGCGAAGGTCCTTCCAAAAATAACAACATCGTCCAGATAACACATGCAAACTTGCCACTTTAGGCCACGTAGAAGCGTATCCATAAATCGTTCAAAAGTGGCAGGAGCGTTGCAAAGGCCGAATGGCATAACATTAAATTTATACAACCCGTCAGGTGTCACGAATGCCGTCTTCTCTTTGTCTTGCGGGTGCATCGGGATCTGCCAGTATCCGGACCGTAGATCCACCGAAGAAAAGTAGGAGGCTGAGTGGAGGCAGTCAATGGCATCATCAACGCGTGGGAGCGGATAAACATCCTTCTTTGTGACAGTGTTAAGCTGGCGGTAGTCGACACAAAATCGCCAAGTGCCATCTTTCTTTTTCACGAGGATCACTGGAGCAGCCCACGGGCTAGAAGATTCCTGAATGACGCCGCGGTGCAACATGTCACAGACTTGTTCATCGATTATCTGACGTTCGGAAGGCGAGACGCGGTATGGCTTCTGTCGAATCGGTTCTGCAGATCCAGTATTGATCATGTGATGGGTACGGGAAGCTGGAATCGGCGGTGGTTGGTCGCGACCAAAGTCAAACACGTCCGCATGCTTCATAAGAACGGCCACTAGTACCTGGCGGTCGCTAATGGGTAGGGATTTGTTGACCATGGCTAGGAATTGAGAGTCGCTCAGATCGCGGCGTATAGTTGGACGAGACACGTTGTCAGTGATCGCGGCAACTGGTACAGAAAAACGTTCTTCAAACCCAGCAAGTTTTAAACCACTTGGCAATACTGCAGGTTCGTTGGAATGATTGACAGTCCAAAGAGTGGCATGGCCCTTGGTCACATGTACGACGCTGCGGGGTACTAGCACACTTTTCTTTGCACAGTTAAGGGAACAAGGATCCACCACAGCATCGAAGGCATCAGAAATCGTGCTCGAGGACACAATGGGAACGAATATGGCAGACATTGCTGGAACGACGGTATCTTCAGAGACAGAAAACACTTGGGCAACCACTGGCGAGTCTTCTATGAGAGCTGACCGAAGGCCAGGACTTAACGATATGCCACCACTGCTGAAGTCAAGAGTAGCGCCGCACTGGTGCAAAAAGTCAATACCGAGGATGATGTCATGCGTAGAGCGAGGGAGCACCGTAAATTCAGTTCGGAACATGTGGCCAGCGATCACTACATTCACAAAACAAATACCAATCGGAACCAATGATCCTCCCCCTACACCCCGAAATATAACAGCACGATCCCAAGCGAACATTATTTTACGACCCAGACGGTTCTTGAAAGTTGAACTCATCACTGACACCGTGGCACCAGTGTCCACTAAGGCCATGACGCAAATACCGTCCACTAAAACTTCAAGGCGGTTCCTTAACATAACAATGGGCAGAGGAATTGGTACTATCGATGATCCGGCGACCGCACCTCCATCGGCCGCACACGCTAGTTTCCCGGTGACGGTGGGGAACGACGGAAGGCGAGCGGCGAGAACGGTGCGGAGGTGGAGTCAGACTTCGGTCAGAGGCAGGGGAGTCGTTCCGTGGTGGCGCGTAACCGGATGGGCGCTGAGACGATGCGAAGAAAGGGTCATGAACAGGCGCATTGAAACTCGGGCGAGGGTACGACCATTGGCGCTGGTAGCGGGAAAACTGGCCCCGGCGACGACAGAGTCTAGAGATGTGACCGATCAGACCACAGCGGTAACAAAGTGGTGGGTCGCGGGGGCACTCGGGATAACACTCCTCGTAGCCAGTGTCGAAGTGGCCATCGTAGTCCGTCTGCCGCAGGTGGCGTTGCGGACAAGCTGGCGCACTGGGGCTGGGGCGGGTGGTCCGGGGAGCGTCGCTGTAATCAATTCGAGTAGCACTGGTAGGGGCCTGACTGGACAAACTCCAAGGGGAGGAGCAGTAGGCGGGAGCCGCCTGCAGAGAGCAGCTCTCATACGGGACTTCACTGCGGCGCCCAAGATCTTGATGCCGGGAGAGTTCGTCACGCACGATTTGACGAATGACGTCGGGGAGAGTCGCAGCATTCACAGGCTCGTGGAAATCCACGCTGGCGACGGTGGTGACATTAGGCAGGCGGCCGGACTTGGGAGTAATTCGACGCAGCTTTAGAGCTTCAAAGGTGCGGCAGTGCTTGATGATATCCGTGGGCGAGTCTAAATTTTCTTTACTGATAAGAAAGCTGTACACGTCCTCTGCGATGTCCTTAAGGAGATGGCCAACGCGATCTTCGTCGGAAATACTGGGATTAACGACTTTGCACAGCTTCAAGACCTCTTCTATGTAAGTCGTGCAGGTCTCTCCAGGCACTTGCGCTCTCTGAAGCAAAAACTGCTCAGCGCATTTTCGTTTGGCAACGGTATCCCCGAGGAAGCTGCGGAGCTATTCCATGAAGCGGTCCCAACTCGTTATTTATGCCTCATGGTTTTCGAACCAAGTTAGCGCGGTGCCATCGAGAACGAAGACTACATTGGCCAGCTGAAGAGTGGAATCCCAGCCGTTGTATTTGCTCACCCGCTTGTAATTGGTGAGCCAATCATCCACGTCTTCGCCAGCCTTCCCGGAAAACGCTCGCGGCTCACGGTAGTGCTGCCAAGCGGGCGTTGCTGTGCCGGTCCTACGTGCGTCGGCTTCCTTGGGCATTTGCACGGGCAACGGCGGCAATCCGGCGATTCTTCGGCTGCAGCGGTTTCGAGAGGGGTCCGTGGTGATCGACCCAGCACCTGCACCACACTGTTACAGGTTCTATTTAGGAATACTATTTACAAGGCAGGTCGAGAAGAGCCTGGTGCGCCGGCGGCAGGATACTGGACTTTCTCTTTTTCTTCCAGCCTGCGCACATCTTTGTTCCTCAGGGCCCATGCGTAGCACGTGACAATATATTTTTTGGGCCAGCCTTCTCAAAGAACAGCTACTCTCAGCCATTGAGGTCACAATACCCCAAACCTTTTTTTCTTTCTTGGTCGATGTCACCTTCGTATATGTGTGTGAAAAACTGACTGATTACCGTGTACTCTTGAAATGGTGCATCAGAAATTCTTCAAACTCGCATTCCACAAAACGCACTACGGACCACGCAATGCAATCTACGAAAGCACTGCGATGCACCTTAAGTGTTTTTTGAAGCGCTCTTGCGTTAAACGCACGCTGTCAAAACATTCGTCCTGAGTGTTTAGCGTGGTTGGAACATTTGAAGCGCGCACCTTTTATGAGAAAGGAAAACGTAGTTTTCTTGACTCGTCTGGTTTAGTTTGAATTAAAAAGGTTTAACGTTCTAAAGAGACTGAGGCTATGAAGGATGCCGTAGTGAGGAGGCAAGCAAATTCATTAAAGTTTGTTTCCTGAAAACTTTTAATTTTCTTTTAAACTTTTGTTTTCTTTGAAGCCGGTGTCTTACTTTTATCGATAATTTGGTTCATGAACATTGCTACGGAACAACTATATTTTTTTCACCTGTCTGCTTTATCAGAAGCCAATATAAGTGAATATCGGCCAATGTCGCTTTGACGACACAATGAGAACGTCAGGCATGCAGCTTGCACTCAGCCTTGGCTAGAGCCTGTAGCAGCTTCTCTGACGGCGGTGTTCTGAATACGAAATGTGAAACACAGGTGGAATAAACAGAGAGCCTTTTGCTCCCAGATATTTCACGGAGCCGAGACCAGGAACCACGCCGCCACCCCGTTTCCACTCCGGCTTAGTGAAAACACTCCCGTAAACTGTCACCGCAATCTGCTTGTAACTGAGCAAACTGTAATATGCAAGTGAGAATAGGCGTCGCGAGTGTTTCTGCAAGCACAATTTTAGCGCAGCGGCACGGTGGATCGAGCGCAGGTACTCAGACTCGACACGCATCTCTCCCTGCAGTGCGCGCACTCGTACAGCGCGCTCCAATAGTTGTTAAGACCTCCGTGAACGACAAGCAGGTTGTTCTCATTATTCAAATGTTGTGGGTCTGCCTCATAGCTACAGCAAAGCAAATATTTTCCCTACGGCGGTGACGACCAGAATGGCACGCTTGTTGAGACGAAGGCAGATCTCGGAGGAGAAGCTCTGACAAACTGGATATGGCCATTGGGGGCAGTGAATGGCTAATCGCGAGGGAATTCCGGGCGACGAGCGAAATTTTCTGTCGAGGCAGATCGAGCGACGAGGCAAGCGGTATGCATGGGCAGAATGCTTCGTGCG
The DNA here is from genome assembly GCF_055824585.1 of Amblyomma mixtum. Classification (NCBI taxonomy): domain Eukaryota; kingdom Metazoa; phylum Arthropoda; class Arachnida; order Ixodida; family Ixodidae; genus Amblyomma; species Amblyomma mixtum. The sequence continues at coordinate 150,912,972 of NC_143021.1, read as the reverse complement.
ACAGCGCCGATCAACTCACGCGAACATGGAGCTCAGCATTAACTCATGAGCTATCGGCAGTAAGATCGTCATGCGCCCAGAGTATACAGTCTTAGGACGTAAATTCTCCACTTCATAGGAGGTATCACATAATTACACGCATACAATTACGAAGAAAACATAACAGCATAGTGGGAGACCTCTAAGCAAACTCATTATTTAACTATTATTTAACATATTTTAGGCATAATTCTTGGATTTTCTTCACTCGCCTCCTATTTCTCTTGAATTTCGGGCAAGCGTCTATTTTCTTTCTTTGCTTTCTGGCGTGCCCTGGAAGGGACTTTGCGGCTTGATACAGCAGGTTTAATATCGACTTGCAATCAACAATTGGGTCTCTTTTTGCCGCTTGATCTACCGGTTCTCTTAAGTACGAAATCTGCCTCTCTCACAGTTACCTTTACAACTTCATCATACGTCCATGAACCACTGCAGACGTTTCGGATACAGTTTTCTACCGCTTCTTATACAGTCATCAAATGGCGGTCAATCCATACCAAATTCCGTGCTGAATGTTATGTTTTCGCGGAGCAGATTCATCCTTTCCTCTGTACACAACCATTACGATTAACCTCTTATGACCGCTACAAATACTCTTTTTACTTCCTCGTCTATTTTCAGTACATTCAGCCTGTCATATAAACATATTGTCATTATGCAGCATTCAATGCTGAAGTGGGAAGCACTCGATTCCCAAGTCATTACGCCGTCAGATTTCCCTTTTTTATTTTTTGTAAAAAAGTCGTTTTGTTGACTAATGGTCAACATTATTTTCGGTTGAAATCTAGTTATCCGTCTAGTTATTCTATGGTAGCGTTTATATTCCCATTATAAGAACGTGTCCTGTGCTTCGCATTTGCTTCATATCTCCGGATAGGCATTTAAACAAAACTTCGTTTCTCTCCGTGTTGTTGCTTCTGGTCCACAAATAGATTACTCCTTCTTTGCGTGCTTTATTATATTTAATCGATACATACCCCTAACATTGTTTATTTACTCTATGCGAAGTGAGTCCATGACTAAGCAACATTCCTACTCCTCCGCCATTTCGTTATCAAGCCTGCCTATTCCAACCTTACCAGCTACAGCCCGGAATAAGCGGAGCTTTTTGGAGGTCCCTGCGGTGCGCTTTCTTGAACCCATAAATTGCTATATAATTTATTTCTATCTGTTGCTTAATGCCAAGTCACGTTGCTGGCGCTGTTCCTCCCTGGATATGCATGTAAGCTAATATCTTACCTTATTGTTCTTCCTCTGCTTTCCTTTACGAGTTAGATCATATTGTTTTTATACTACTTAATATTTCTTATGTTATTTGCTTATATATTTAGATAAGTGTGTAGCGCAACCACACTGCTGCTCCACTGCGCTCCAGTAGCGGCGCCAACTGCAGGGAAGAGCAGGTGTGCCGTCATGCCAGTTCATGGGTCGAGGGATTCACTCACGAGTCGAATCACTCAGGCTCGCTCGGGCTCACATTCAGATCATGAGCTGTGCCCGGACTGAGTCCGTATTCACATGCAGAGTGACCTGAGTCGCGGGTGTTTCCGTAATCACATTCAGGTCATGATCTCAGTCATGTGTCCCAGCTCAGATTCAGATCCTGATCTGTGTTTTCGGACCGATGGTGTGCGCTTGGCTTTTTCCCCTGCCGTGTTTGCTGACACTAGAGGAGAGGAATCATTTAGTGCTGCTAGCAAGGACCCTGGAGGGCGAAGCGGTTTGGCTACACCTGTAGGCGGCCAAATAAGAGGATTCCTTAGAGGGTATTAAGGTCCCTTCCACTTCGCTAGTTTACGCAGGTACGGGTGCCATGATGACCAGCGTGTGAATGTATCGGAAGCTATGGCCCAGATCCATCATGGTGCAGCGTGGGGAAGCTGGGGCCCTTGTTGGGCGTCTCGGTCAGCGGGGAGGCTTGCCACCGAAGCGCGCTTGAGTCTTGAGTCGAAACGAGTGAGTGAGCCGAAATCGGTGCAGAGCTGAGGTGATTCAGTGAGCCCAATTGAGTCATTAGTGGAAACGAGTTAGACCAGACGAGCAGTAAGTCGAATTAAGTGAGTGAGCACATGGGAGTCGAGAGTAGAAATGACTGATCAAGTCCAGATGAGTCGTGAGTTGACTGACCACAGATGGGTCAGAAGTCTAAATGAGTTATAAGTCATAACGACTTGTCGACTCAGAATGAGTCGCTAGTCGGAGTGAGTTGAAATGAGTTGCGAGGAGGGTGTCGAACCGAAGCCGAAACTGATCACGAAACAGGGGCTGAAGCTGTATTTTCAGTCCGAACTGAATTCGAACCGAACCCATTCATTTTAGTCCCCTGAAACCGAACCTGAATCGGTCTGAACCAGACCGTCTCCTCAGGCGATGCCTTTCGCAGCGGCTACTTCAGATGAACCGTGCCACATTCCTCCGCAGTGGCTATACTCTCTCTCCTCGTTCTTGGTAACAACCTCAGGATAGGTCCCACGGTAACCAGTGTACGGATACGCATTTACACGCTCCGTCCAGGGTAACTATAAACTACTACAGTGGCCCTTCCCCGCATTCAGCCGTTGTGTGTTTGTGTGTCCGGCTGAAGCCTGTTTTATGGTTGGCTGCTCACCTGCCCACCACGTCAGGTGACCATTCAGTAAATCGTGATAGGCTGCTAGGAAATATGAACCTTGGACGCAACTCTTCCAAAACAGCCGGAGTCCCAAAGAAGGCAGCACCTTCCATAGAAAGGCGGTGGCGCATCACTTTACCGCTGCACCACCGCGATGGAGTGGTAGGAAAATTCCCAGGAACATATGCACGCAGAAAATGACCAATCTCGAATATATGGGCCTTAACCCATTGTTGCTATCCGAACCACTGGCATCCATGAACAATGGATCTGAACATCGAAACCGAAGTGAAAATCGAAGTGCTAGAGCACCTAATTTGCATTTGGTCTAACTACGCAAACCGACCATCATTTTTGCCCGCTTCAAAAGCCTGTGCACTTGAAAAGGGATATATGAGCTATACTGAAGAACAAGAGGCCCAGAGTACAAAAATGTGTGACTAATGTGAAGTTTTCGCTTCTGCGTTAGGATCGGAACGAGTTGAACACCTTTTAAATGGCACCACTAGAATTGCAATCGAATCCGAGTTTGAAATCACGCTCGTCTTCCTCCTGCATGTTTTTACTGTGGCCGTGCCTAACACACATTCTTCTAATTATTTCAGATGACCTAAAAATGAATCCATTTACATTGTAGAAATATATTACCTTGAAACCCCTTTGCCTTCACCGCAGTGGTGGCGAGTGACTCGAGGCGCGTGTTTACGGCTGCGGTAGGCTGTGGGTTTCGATGCACGCCGGTGGAACACGCGTTGACGCCGGTCGGGTGCATAGCTCCAATGCGACCCCGGTTGGTCGCCGCTGGCACCCGACGGCTGAAACTCGGCACACTGTTGGTCGGCAGTGGTTGGCTGGGGAGAGGAGAGAAGTGCGCGGTGGAGGTGGAATGCGGTCCTGCTTGCCTTTTTGTATTTTGATTTTAGAGCGAAATCTACGTGAGGGATATCCTTCCGACACAAAGGCTTCGCTAGCAGCGTAATTGAGAACATGTGCAGCGTCTCTTAGAGGGGCCTATGATCGAGGTGGATAGGACGGCGGGCGTCCTGGAGAACGCGCTGCCACCTGTCGGCATTTGGTCCAGATTGACCTGCGTGTCTGTTCTGTTTAATCGGCAGCGAGATAGCGGGTGTGGCTGAGTGCGATGGAGCACGAACTTGAATGCGAGGCTCCAAGGTTGTAAACAGAAGAAATTGCGACTGTTAAGTGTCACTTTCAAAGGTTCGATACAGAACGCTTTCGAGCGGCCCGTGTACGATCCCGCAGCAATCTTGCTTTGCACTGTGAGCAGCCACCTAGACATGCATTGCTTGATGAGCGTCGGCACATGAGTGCGAAGCGTGTGCCACGTATCATTGCAGTGTGTGTTCGTTCACGCTCAAGGCAGCAGGAGAGGGTCGTTATCACTTTTGTTCGTGGCGCGAGAAGCGACCAGACTAATCGCGATTGTTCGCAGCCATGAAAGGCTGCATCTAGGTTTTTCCAGATTACCGTAGATGATCTTGACCTGTTATCTAGAAGTTTCCTTGCCGGCTTTAAATTGAGCGATGCCGCGAGCAGCGGACATTTCGTAGTTCGACGACCGACGAGCACGTTTGTTGCTTACGCCGCCGCCGAGTGATTCAGTTCTTTTGTGGGCGCAAGTCAGCCCAAATAAAGAGCTTCGTTTCCAAGACTGGTTGGTGTCTTCCTGACCGCTGGACTGCCGTCACTACAACGTGACATCTGGTGGAGGTGCGGGGTAGCCTTCCATGTTCCGGACACCCCCTACAAGTCGTGACGCCAGCCCTTTGAGTCATCTACCGCAGGACCTGAGTCCAGTCCACCGCGCAAGCCGACGCCTGCAAGGGGACGAACCTGAGTTCGGGATTCTGCCGGACCCTACCCGGAAGCGAAAGCCAGCAGCAACATCTACCATGAGCTTGCCCCAGACGATGACTCCAATCATTCTTCAGCAGCCCCGGGTGCCACCAACCTTCGACGCTTCGCCTGGCGCCGACCCCGAAGAATGGCTGGAGCAGTTCGACCGTGTGGCTATCTTCAACAACTGGGACGATGCCACGAAACTTAGGTACGTGTTCTTCGCCTTGGAGGGACCAGCAAAAGTCTGGTTTGAGAATGAGGAGGCTAACCTCACGAACTGGGGAACCTTCAAGGAGAAGCTTCTAAAGACCTTCACGAACGTCGTGCGAAAGGAGAGAGCCCAGCAGCTGCTGCAGTCTCGCATACAACACCCAAACGAGACCGTTGCTGTGTACACTGAGGAAATGAAGCGTCTCTTCCGGCGTACCGACGCAAACATGAAGGAAGAAGAAAAAGTAAAGCTGCTCATGCGAGGAGTTAAAGAGCAGCTCTTTGCCGGCCTCGTCCGTAACCCACCGAAAACTGTCGCGGAATTTGTAGAAGAGGCATCCACGATGGAAAAAACTCTTGATGCCCGAGCCCGCCAGTATGACCGCCAGCAGCGCGTTTTCTCAGCAAGCTGCCTGGACACCGCTAACAGCAATGACCTGCGGGAGGTTATACGTCAAGTTGTGCGAGAGGAGCTCCGACGATTGCTGCCAACGGGAACGCAGCCGCAACCTTCATCGCTCACTGACGTCATCCGGGACGAGGTTCAACAGGCCTTGGGTGTGACGCCGACACCCATGCAGCCTATGCAGCCCCCAGCCATGACTTACGCCGCAGCTGTGCGCCGTCCTGCACCTCGACGACGGGACCCAAGCCCCTATCACCCTCAGCCAGCTGCGTTGGACCGCCGCCCACTCGCCCCAACCCGCCCTTCCTACGAGCGACGCGCGCAGCCGAGGAAATGCGACGAGTGGAGAACTCCCGACCAGCGCCGCCCACTATGCTTCCACTGTGGCGAAGCCGGTCACGTCCTCCGGCACTGCCCATACAGAAGACTGGGCATCCGAGGGTTCTCTTACGACGCTCCACGACCCCGACCCGGCCAGCGACCAGCCGAAATCGAGGAGTTTTTGCGTCGGGAAGAGTACTCATCGCCGAGCCGCCTATCACGTTCCCCGTCGCCATCGTCCCCGCGCTTCGTATCTCCTAGCCGAGGTTACGCCATGCGTGGACGCTCCCCCAGCCCCCGAAGGTTAAACTAAATAAAGCAGCCTCTGGAGGTGAGGTTGCTTCTAAGCGCAATGATAAAGATCCTCCATCGACGAGTACTCAAGACCATGCCTCAACTACGACGACAACACCGACGACGACAACACCGACGACAACAACACCGACGACGACAACACCGACGACGACAACACCGACGACGACAGCTCCGACGACGACAACACCGACGACGACAGCTCCGACGACGACGACGCGGCCAGACTTGAAGCTTTTACCGTTGCCCAGTGAAGTAACGTCGCAGTACGCCCACCGCAGCCTCACTACTCGACGAAGCCGAGACCGTACACCGAAGACAACGTGCAATGCGAAAACGCGAAAAAGTGACCTTGAAGTTATGATCGACGATCACGCGGTTACTGCCTTGGTGGACACCGGAGCTGACTACTCCGTCATGAGTGGGCCACTCGCTGTCCGACTCAGGAAGGTAACAACAACTTGGGATGGCCCGCTGATCCGCACCGCAGGTGGTAACCTGATTACGCCGTCAGGACGCTGCACCGCGAGAGTTACTGTAAATGGGAGAACCTTCGCGACAACCTTCCTGATCCTACAGCAATGCTCGCGAGACGTGATTTTAGGAATGGACTTCCTGAATGAACATCGGGCGATCATCGACCTTCGATCCAAGTCGATCAAGCTTTCCACGGACAAAGCCATATCTGCAGCGACGACAGCGACTCATCGCGTTGCCTTAAACGTCCTTGACGAAGCACTGAGCGTGCCGCCCCGATCAAGTGTCTTCGCCTGCATAGGTACTCGAGACGTCGAAACTGCCGAAGGCGTCGTCGAGGGGAATACCCAGTTACTCCTTGATCGAGGACTAGGCGTCGCAAGGGGAGTCGCCCAAATCCGAAATGGCCAATCCCAGGTGCTGCTAACCAACTTCACCGAAGAATACCGGCATCTAAACAAAGGTACGACGATCGCTTTCCTCGACGAGCTGGCAGACATCAGAGACATATTTGCCCTACCCGACCAACCCGTAGAATCATCTAACCAAGGCCATCAACCAACGTTTGATATCAACCCGGCATTACCACGGAGCAGACAAGAACAAATACGCAGTCTTCTTCAAAAGTACAGCGATTGCTTCTCATCAGCATCGAATGTGCGAAGAACCCGGCTTGTCAAGCACCGCATTGTCACAGACGAACACGCCCGACCACTGCGACAGAGCCCCTACCGCGTATCGCCGCTAGAACGCCAAGCTATTCGCAAGCAAGTTGAGGAAATGCTACGTGACGACGTCATCCAGCCATCAAGGAGCCCCTGGGCAGCACCAGTTGTCCTAGTGAAAAAGAAAGACGGCACCCTTCGCTTCTGCGTCGATTACCGCCGCCTGAACAGCATTACGAAGAAGGATGTCTACCCCCTCCCCCGCATCGACGACACACTGGATCGGCTATGCAACGCTAAGTACTTCTCATCGATGGACCTGAAGAGCGGCTACTGGCAAATTGAAGTCGACGAAAGAGATCGCGAGAAGACTGCGTTCATCACGCCAGACGGACTCTTCGAGTTCAAGGTGATGCCATTCGGCCTCTGCTCTGCCCCAGCGACGTTCCAGCGAGTAATGGATACAGTGCTCGCAGGCTTGAAGTGGCAAATTTGTCTAGTCTACTTAGATGACGTTGTTGTCTTCTCCACAAGCTTTGAAGACCACCTCAGAAGGCTTCGGACAGTGCTGGAAACAATCAAGTCTTCAGGCCTAACACTGAAACCAGAGAAGTGCCACTTCGCCTACGAGGAGCTGCTGTTCCTTGGTCACGTCGTAAGCAAGGATGGAGTTCGCCCAGACCCTCAGAAGACGGCTGCGATCGCACAGTTTCCACAGCCTAATGACAAGAAAGCTATACGCAGATTTCTTGGATTGTGCGCTTATTACCGGCGATTCGTCAAGAACTTTTCGCGCATCGCTGAGCCTTTGACCCAACTTACCAAGGCGGACGTGCCTTTTAAATGGGAAACGCCGCAAGAGGAGGCTTTCAAAGAGCTAAAGCGCCGATTACAGTCCCCTCCTGTGCTCGGGCACTTTGATGAAAACGCCGAAACCGAAATCCATACCGATGCAAGCAGTGTGGGCTTAGGAGCGGTGCTCGTTCAGAAAAATGGTGGAGAGGAAAAAGTTATTGCGTACGCTAGCCGTTCACTGTCGAAAGCCGAAGCCAACTATTCGACGACCGAGAAAGAATGTCTCGCCATTATTTGGGCCACGTCGAAATTTCGCCCCTACCTATACGGACGACCATTCAAGGTTGTGAGCGATCACCATGCCCTCTGCTGGCTGGCCAATTTGAAAGATCCCTCCGGCCGCCTTGCTCGTTGGAGCCTGCGTCTTCAAGAATTCGACATAACTGTAGTCTACAAATCTGGCCGCAAACATTCCGATGCAGACTGCCTATCGCGAGCCCCCGTAGACGCACCACCGGAAGAAGAAGACGACGATGCTTTCCTAGGACCGGTAAGCGCCAGCAGTTTCGCGCAGCAGCAGCGCTCGGATCCTGAATTGCAAAGCCTAGTTGATTATTTGAAAGGCCAGACCGCATCGCCTCCCCGGGGGTTCAAGCGCCAACTGTCGTCTTTCGTCCTTCACAATAATGTCCTCCTGAAGAAGAACTTCGCGCCCAACAGGACAGTACATCTTCTTGTCGTGCCCAAGAATCTTAGGCAAGAAATTATGCAGGCATGTCATGATGAGCCGACTGCAGGGCATCTCGGGATTGCTCGCACGTTGCACCGCATCCAGGAGAAGTACTATTGGCCGCGGCTAGCTACCGACGTTTCCCATTACGTGAAGACGTGCCGTGAGTGTCAGCGACGCAAAACGCCTCCGACTAGACCAGCCGGACTCCTGAACTCCATACCACCTGCAACTAAGCCCTTTCAGCAAATAGGAATGGACCTCCTCGGCCCCTTTCCGACTTCATCATCAGGTAACAAGTGGATCATCGTGGCCACCGACTACATGACCCGATACGCCGAAGCAAAAGCGTTGCCTAATGGTACCGCAACAGAAGTCGCAAAATTTTTTGTCGAGCAAATTCTCCTGCGACACGGCGCCCCCGAAGTGCTCATCACAGACAGAGGGACGGCATTTACAGCGGAGCTGACGCAAGCCGTTTTAAACTACAGCCAGACAAGCCATCGGAGGACAACCGCCTATCATCCACAAACCAACGGACTCACAGAGCGTCTGAACAAGACCATCGCAGACATGCTCTCCATGTACATCGACGCCGAACACAAGACGTGGGACTCCATTCTGCCCTACGTGATCTTCGCGTACAATACTGCCGTCCAGGAGACAACCAGGTTTACCCCATTCCAGCTGCTATACGGCAGGAAGCCCACGACAACACTCGACGCAATGCTCCCGCACGTTTCTGACGAAGACAACCTCGACGTCGCCGCCTACCTTCATCGCGCCGAGGAAGCCCGACGACTTGCGCGGCTTCGCATTCAAGACCAGCAGCACACCGACGCCCGACGCTACAATCTGCGCCGACGAGACACGCATTATAAGCCAGGTGATCGTGTTTGGATATGGACGCCAGTTCGCCGCCGTGGATTGAGTGAGAAGTTGCTGCGACGCTACTTTGGCCCGTACAAGGTTCTCCGTCGCATCGGTGACCTCGACTACGAAGTCATCCCCGACGGCACGACAGCATCTCAGCGACGCCGCACACGCCCGGAAGTCGTACATGTCGTACGCCTGAAGCCATATTATGAACGCTAAAGGACTGGAAGTTTTCATTGTCCGTGTTTATTCTCATTTTAAAGCATCGAGACGATGCTTCTTTGGAAGGGGGGTAATGCCACGTATCATTGCAGTGTGTGTTCGTTCACGCTCAAGGCAGCAGGAGAGGGTCGTTATCACTTTTGTTCGTGGCGCGAGAAGCGACCAGACTAATCGCGATTGTTCGCAGCCATGAAAGGCTGCATCTAGGTTTTTCCAGATTACCGTAGATGATCTTGACCTGTTATCTAGAAGTTTCCTTGCCGGCTTTAAATTGAGCGATGCCGCGAGCAGCGGACATTTCGTAGTTCGACGACCGACGAGCACGTTTGTTGCTTACGCCGCCGCCGAGTGATTCAGTTCTTTTGTGGGCGCAAGTCAGCCCAAATAAAGAGCTTCGTTTCCAAGACTGGTTGGTGTCTTCCTGACCGCTGGACTGCCGTCACTACAACGTGACACGTGTTTCGGACCTCTGCTGTGGTGGCGCCCAGGTGACAAGTACAGATGAAATAGTAGCTGAGTTTTCAAAACACTACACCTCATTTCTTTTCTGCCCCTTCAAGCACTGCTGACGATGTTCATTTAGCGCGCTGGTCGTCTACGGTTTCCCCGCTTTGCGAGGATGAGTGCGATATAATGAGTGGTCTTATAATCTTGGCTGAACTGGAAGATGCAATTGATCGATTGTCACTATCGAAAACTCCAGGGCCTGACGGCCTTTCAGGTGAATTTTATAAGACCTTTAAATCTGTGTTATCTCCTGTTCTCCTACAAATTTTTGAGCACAGTATTGATGTTGGATTTTTGCCGCGGTCATTTACGGAAAGTGATATTGTCTCAATGCCGAAAACTGACGATAAGGAAAATATACGATTTCTGGAAGGTTACAAACCTATCTCGTTTTCTAATGTTGATTACAAGATCTTCGCTAAAGTCCTCTACACCTTGCAGTGGCTACTTTGATTGGACCTCGTGAAACATGTGGCTTGAGGGGTCGGTCCATACAATCTAATCTACATATAGCGCGCACAGTGTTGCAGTATTGCAGCGACGCTCATGAACAATCAGCATTGCTCCAAAAAGACCTGGCGAAGGCATTCGATCAGGTGTCCCATTCGTTTCTTTTTTTTCTTGTAAATCACGCCAATCTTGTTTCAGTTCTTTCTACTGGGATACGCCTTTGTTACAAAGACTGCTCAACGCTCTTGATTGTTAAGGACTGAAGGACTGTCTCTATCTCAAAGCCAGTTCAAATTCAGCTCTGTTCACATTCTACTTGGAGCAACTTATAAACAGTGCAGCTGTCCATGGTTTTCGTACTATGGGTCACGAACTGAAGGTTTTAGCCTATGCGGATGACGTCGCGTTTTTCTGCACTGATAAGTGAAGCATCGATGAGGAAATTCGTTTAACGGAAGACTTCGCTTCAGTGTCAGGAGCTCGGATTAATCGTTCTAAGAGTTGCGGTCTCTGGTTTGGTATGTGGGGTAGGACACTTGCCGAATATGCTTGTATACAATGGACACGCACGTCACCAAAGTGCCTTGGCGTTCCTTTGAGTGCCTCTAAGCACAGTGCACATTATTAGAAAGACCGCGTGCCAACTCTTCAGCGCTACGCTAAGGCATTTGTGCCCCATGGTCTTTCGATTATTGGCAGGGCTGCCGCATGCAATTTGTTTCTCGGCACTAAAATTTATTTGTACTGCAAATTATGCATTGCACAAGACTTCATATCCAACGTTTCCACAGATTTTACGCAACTTTTGTGTGGGGTTCGTCTTTTGAATCATTGAGGGCTGATAGCCTTTCCCGGCCTGTAAGCGCTGGCGGCCTCGGTTTAGTCCTCCTGTATGTTCATCATCATCATCATTCATCATTTATTTTACCCTTAAAGGCCTCTGTTGAGGCATTACATTTTAGATCTGTTGAGGCATTACATATTAGGTGGTTTCAGGTTTCATGTTTTTCCCGGACACTACAAATGCAATAGTGCGGGCATTCCTGCAAGTAAATTTAGTTCATGCTTTACCGAGCATCATTGTGCCTTCTAATACCTCTGAGCGTCCGTGTTTGTGGGATTCATGCGTGAGGTGCATTTGTTCGTTTCCTACTTGTTCGTTTTTCCCCTGAGTTCCTTTTTTCTGTTTCGAGGAAACGGTTTTACAAGGACTTAATCTGTGTGCTCTTTCTTCCGCCACTGTATCGCTCTCTGTATTTTGGTTTACCGGGACATAATGTACTCAAGAGAGTACGTAAAATGCCCCTCTCGCCATGTACAAAAACATTTTTCTTTAAGCTACGCACTGAGACGTCCCCAGTTAAAGCATGGCCAGAGAAAAAAGGTATTCTTGTGTCTACGCCTTCGTGATGCTCCGGAAACGATTGAGCTTTGTTTCATCCGTTGTAAAGATCAAATACTCTTTTCGGACATCATGCAACAGACGTTAAATAAAAAGGCTTCATTTGACGCTCCTTTCTGTACCATTTCTCACTGCACTACCATTTGTTGATGAGCCCTTAGATATGTTTTTTTTTAAAACTAGATTACACAGCCTGTGGAAAACAAGCATGACCGAGCATGAAACTTGTTTCTGCCAAAGACCATATCTCTAGAATGACTGTACACATAAAAAACTTGTATGCCCAGACCGAGTATGTACCGGGGTGGTACTGACTCTTAGTGCTGTGTTGTTTATTGCCTTTCTTTCTAGTTCTTTGTTGCTTATATGTGTCGTGTTATGATGTATAGCTATGTATAGCTATAGACTATAGCGTATAACTATACCTATACGCTATAGCTGTGATGTATAGCTATTGACTATTTTCTCGTGGTTGTGTGTTGATGTGCCACTCTTTGTAGAAAGCTCATGTACACAAAACATGGCATCATTGTAATAAATACACTGCTGAAGAAAAAAAAGCGGCGATAGGCTAGTGGTCTCGCTGAGCGGCCCTTAAATGAGCTCAGCCGCGAGTTCGACTCCCAGTAATGGACATCGATTCAATTTCTTTTTTATTTTTCATGGTTTCACCTCTAACTCAGCTGAAGGTCAAAACTAGGCACCCGGCGATCCAATCACGAGGTCTCGTATTGTAGCTGTGGCTTCAAAATGCCATAAAAAGGTACGCCTTACTTCCGTGCGAAATGCGGACGCAGGCATGAAATGTTTCTTAAGGTAAGTGCGGCGTATTTTTATTGTTAAATAAAAACGAAGCGCTGAGCAGATTCGTTCAACGTATCCTGGAAAAAAAAACTGTACTGCGGCTCAGTACAACGTATACCTAAGCCGCAACAGTGCGAGAGAAAAATTGCATGGCTTAAGAAATGATTTGTACCAATTAAAATACAGTTAGTGCCATTGTGTTCCGGTCTTTTGGAATAATTGGTTTTCAATTTGGTTCGATATACTGGGAACCCGTCGTTCAGTTCTTGATAGAACATTTAAAGCGACTGGAAAATATTCGAGGTATGAATGACGGTCATATGATATATTAATCAAAATCATGAGCCTGACTGAGGAACTAACAATATAAGTTTTCTTTGGCGACGATTATAACACATGGGAAAAATAAATGTGACCCGTACGTGATTCGAACACGCAACCTTCTGATCTGGAGTCAGACGCGCTACCGTTGCGCCAACGAGTCAGGCATGCGCTCGCGACAGCAAACGCAGTTGTTAGGAATGCGCTTATCAGTGCTTGTGGGCGGCTTTGTATGGTCAGCTTTCTTCTGTTATCTTTTGCCTTGATAAGCGCCAGTCTTCCCAAAGAACAGATACTCTCGGCTATTGAGCTCACTGAACTCCAAACCTTTTTTCACTTTTGGCCGAGGTCGCCTTCGTAATTTGTGTGAAAAACGGGCTGATAACTCTGTACTCTTGCAATGGTGCAACAGAAATTCTCGAAACGCGCATTCCACAAAACGTACTACAGACCACGCAAAGGAAACTACGAAAGGACTGCGATGCTCCTTAATAAGTATTTTTGGAAGCGCTCTTGCGTGAAATGCGCGCTGTCAAGACATTCGCCCTGAGTGTTTGGCGTGGTTGAACACTTGACGCTGTCACCTTTTCTGAGAAAACAAAACTTAGTTTTCTTGACTGGTTTGAGTTTGTTTGGTTTAGAGGGGTTTAACGTTCCAAAGAGACTCAGGCTGAGGAATGCCATAGTGAGGTGGCAAGGAAATTCATTAAAGTTTAAGTTTCGTTTCCTTAAAACTTTTAATTTTCTTTTAAACTTTCCTTTTTTTTCAAGCCGGCGTCTTACTTTTATTGATAATTTTGTTGATGAGCGTAATTCCGGAACAAATATATTTTGCACCTGTCTCCTTTTTCACAAACCAGTATAACTGAATATCGGTCGCTGTCGCTTTGACGACTCAAAGATAACCTGAGGCATGCAGCTTATGCTCAGCCTTGGCTAGAACTTATAGCAGCTTCTCCAACGGCGGTGTTCTGAACCCGAAAAATGAAACACAGGAGGAATAAACAGAGAGCCTTTTCCTCCTATACATATTTCACTGATCCGAGACTAGGAAGCGCGCCGCCACCCCCTTTCCACAGCGGCCTGCTTTTTGCAGAAGGTGCACAGTAATCCGATGGAAATCAAGAAAGAAATAGCCGACGCCCCTCATAAGAGGCTCTCCTATCAATATCGTGAACCTATGCCCAGGACGTCATTGGTCGGAAGGCGTCAATTAAGGGGCATTTGCCTGATTCTGTGGTTGTATTTGACTACAGTAAATATTTTTCATATATCTTCAGGGTCTTTAAGCAAACAGTTTGAACAACTTGTACCATTTTAAAACCTTTTGTTTATTTACCAATAGAAATAGATGCGCTAAACGTTTTGTATTTAGCGGAACCTCAGATGCTTATGCCATATAACGAGCCGCTACGATCAAGTCCATCTCTCCCCGATAGCACTCGCCTTGCCACACTACCGGAGTCTTGGGTCTACACATGGCCTCACGGCGTAGAGTCGAGGGGGTGGGGGAGGAGGGTAAGTGGGAACGCCTCGCTTCCCCGTTCTATGAAGTTATCCATGTGAATGCAACATTGACCGCATAATTGCTTTTGTTTTTTATGCGAAGCATATTGCTAGAGCTACCACTCACGGCGTCGCCGTGGGACCCCTAGCCGTGAAACCACGTGACACCGTGACGTCACACCACGTGACATCAGATGAGAGAGCCGGCCTCCACCTCGCGCCGTCGCCGTGGGAGCCCTAGCCGTCACGCCACCTGACACCGTGACGTCACACCACGTGACATCGGATGAGAGAGCCGGCCTCCACCTCGCGGCGTCGCCGTGGGACCCCTAGCCGTCACACCACGTGACACCGTGACTTCACACCACGTAACATCGACGAGAGAGCCGGCCTCCACCTCGCGCCGTCGCCGTGAGACCCCTAGCTGTCACGCCACGTGACACCGTGACGTCACACCACGTGACATCGGATGAGAGAGCCGGCCTCCACCTCGCGCCGTCGCCGTGGGATGCTTCGCATTCCCAAGGTTTAGCCAAGCTGAGCCTCAGCAATTTTTTTTCAACGAAGCGAATGCAAGAAATGCACCATGCAAATTGGGGCAACCCCCTCAAAACGTTGCCAATAAAGCCGTCCGAAGATAGCTTAATCTGGTCATTCGGAATCATTGTAGTTCTATTCCATTTATATTGCCATTGTTTTTGATTTCTATTACAATAGTATTCCTGTGATATTCCAATTCTCTTCTATTCCTGTGTAGCTGGTACGGTTGTAAGTACTAGTAGTGTCTATGACTTGTTAACGTGCCGTATTTTCCTGCCTTTTATGACGTCATACCATTCCGACCAATTGCGCGTTTCGTAACGCCTCCACTTGTTGAGCGACATCGGCTTTTCGTGTTGAAGAGGGATCTAATGCTTTCACGAACTAAAAAAGTGACTCGGATTTAGTGCCGTGGTCTAAAACACTAAATCAACCTGCATTTGTAGCGCTGATGCCATCTCGAATGGGGTTCAGGCTTACTTTGGGAAGAGTTTTTTTTTTCTTTTGGGAAGAGACGCTTTCTGACGAAACATTCCGCCATTACAGCTTCAGTTGCAGTTGAGTTTCCCCTTCATGTGGGGACGTGAGGAGACACTTGATGATGATGAAATCGGGTTTCTTGATGGATTGATGGTTCGGACTCGCAAACATTCACATTACTCGACGGCAGGAAAAGAAGGTTAACTATTTATTTACACATAAGTAAACAAGAAGACACGAGCAAGGAGAAAACTATTTACAACATCTCTCAACCATTGATTACACGAAATCAGCCCCCGCTTAACCGAGAGCGTTTAGAATTAAGCCTTCTTTCTCCGCCTTCAGGGGGGGGGGGGGAAGCAACCAATAACTAATCAGGCGATACTTCTCACCAATCCATGGTTAGGGAAAGGAAAATAAAGTGACCGTCAGCTAATCAAAGACTGCGGAAGGGATATCGGCTAATCAGATACCTGGAAAAGGAGAGGTTCCGAGCACGCATGCAAGTAGCACTGAATTCGCTGCATTCCAAACCTCTGCCTTCCGTTGCGTTTCCTCTCCGCAGACGTGCATGCAGGACACACGTATGCCTCGAGAACAATCACTCAACGTTCTTTAAAAAAAAAAAATAAGAAAGCTATCGTTGAGGGGTCGAGCGCCCAGTGGCAACAACAGCCAAACCAGGAACCTCTTCTGAGTACGCAAAGCTCAAATGACCCATCGGCGCCGCATCGCGTACCGATCGGCCATCGTACACCTGCGTCCTCACAGTAAGCTATGTACATGAACAGAGCGAATGACTGACATGAAGGCACACGAGAAGGTTAAATATAACATCCACTGACCACAAACACGACTGCAGGCACTCAAACACTGAACACTGCACAAAGCTGCTTGCTGGAAAGATATCTGTGGTGGGAAGGCAAGACGGAGACGGAACGAGCGCTCTGCTGGCGGTGTCGCCGGCACAGCCACTGAGCCTCCGTCGTGCGTTCGCGGTTTACGAATTTGATTTGGTCAGGGACAGGTGTACATGTCAAAGTCTGCCTCCGTATACTCTGTGCTGGAGACTGGATGACGCCTAAGAAAATTCAGCGAACTTAACAGTTGCCTTCATCGCTGTGAAGTAAACAAGGCTCGATGACGGAGAGCGGCTTTCACACCCTGCAATTATAGAACAGCAGTTCTTTTTGCCGTCTCTTTGGTCAGTCAGCAGGGACATGGGTCACGATACTCGAGTAGGCTATGAAGCCACACAATGCCAAATTTAAAGACCGAGATCCATGTGCGCGAGAAAGAGAGCGACGTGACGATAACGCACAGCGATGTCGACCGCCGTCGTTCCCTACGTGCCCAATGGGCAACCCCCATGCAAGCGAAGGCGGCAGTCGACGTCGACCAGCGACGGGCACAGCGGACGTCTCCGTGCTTGCACATTCGAGCTTAGTACACACGCCCGGAACCTGTTCTCGCTCTTGAAATTTTGTTGGCATGGCTCATTAGCAGGGCAAAAGAAACATTTTCTTGACGGCGGCGGTGTAGCGGCTGCGGCGATGACCAAGCCGGCGAGCGTGCGGAGACGAATGCATGTCACGGATTCACCGGGGAGGGAGACTTTCGTTCGGTGCACTCCGGCTTAGTAAAAACTCTCACGTTAACTGTCACCGCAATCTGCGTGCAAGTGAGCAAACTGTAATATACGCAAGTCAGATTACGCGCCGCGAGCGTTTCTGCACGTTAATACAGTAAAAAAAAAGAGACATTGCAAACTATTGGGAATTCCAACTTGTTCTAACCGTTTTAGTTTGTTCCGAGTTCCAATTGGATCCAAACGGACTCAAATTTTCATAGCAATCCAATTGGTTGATCATTTGGATTATCCAATTGGTTTCGAAGAGTGCAAATGGGGGAACTAACACCATTTGGAACCTTGGGACTGAGTGGAATTTCCAAAGCGAGTAAGATAAATCCAATTGGTTCTTGAGATTCCAATTGGACATTCCAATGGTTTGCAGAGGTTTCAAGTGGCCGTTGCTTCACTAAAAAAATTGGATGCCAGTTAGACTTTCCAGTTACGAAATTCGCAGTTGTGTACTTTCAAGCACATTGAAGCTCCATCTGGATTGTCCGCATGGAAAGCCTTGAACATTGCAAACAAAAAAAGTGAATGATTTCAAACGTTCACTCGGATGTTCCAATTGGGGCAAGATTCACTGCTGCATATTGCTCATTAGAGACATACAACAAGGAACTAATGAAGTTTTTGTTGAAAAGATATTACCAGCTTTACCTGCTGAATTGTTTTCATCTCTTCCACCATCATTGCTGGCGTGAGTAAATCAAATAATTTCGGTGAACCGACAAGCTCCAGCAATAGAGTCCCATGAATAGAGTATATAAGCGGAAGCAGAAGTGCGTTCTTTTGATATGCATTGAGCTTCTGTTCCTTCCGTGTGATGCTTTTGTGACGAATTGCTCAGCTTCATTTCCCTAAAAGTGCGCAATTCTCGTAATTTTAATTTCCCTATAGAATGTTGGCACAAAGCAGAATGTGTCCCTCAGTGGTCGTGGGAGAAAATATATTCGGTTCCACTTCGAACCAACTGATTTTTGACACAATTGAACCGAACTAGAAGCATCTAATTGGCGTCCAAAACCTAACTGATGCCAATTGGAGAAATTCCTGTTGGAACCAATGAACTTTTTCAGCTAGGCGGTGGATGGAGCGGCGGTACCAGAGGCTTGACACGAACATATAAGAGCAGTGCGTCCGCTCTTATAGCCCGCTGCAATTGTTGTTAGCCCTCCGTAACCGACAAGCAGATTCGTCTCATTTGAATGCTGCTGGCGGGCCTCGCAGCTACAACACAACAAATATTTTCTCTGCAGTAGCAATGACCAATACGACGCGCTAGTTGAGGCCAAGACAGATCTCGGGGGAGGAGCTGCATGACAAGCAGAAAACGGCCAGTTCGGAATCTGATTGGTTAATCAGGGCGGACCTACACGTATATAAATACGAAGAAAACATAACAGCAGACTGAGAGACTTCGAAAGCAAACTCTTTATTTAATATTTTCCTCGAATTTGCTTCACATCCTCGGATAGGCATTTCAACAAACCTTCGTTTCTCTCCGTGTTGTTGCTTCCCGTCCACAAGTACATTACTCCTAATACCAGCACTTTGCGTGCAGGATTACATTTAATCGATACATACTCCACACATTGTTTATTTACTCTTTGCGAAGTGGGTCCATGCCTAAGCAACGTTCCTACTCCTCTGCCATTTCGTCCTGCAGTCTGTTTTTGCAACCTTACCAACTATAGCCCGGAATAAGCAGAGCTTTTTAGAGGTCCTTGAGATGCGTTTCTGTGAACCCATAGATTGCTATATAATTCGTTTCTATCGGTTACTTGATGCCAAGTCACCTCGCTGGCGCTGTTCCTCCCTGCATATTTTCATGTAAGCTATTATATGACATTATCCTTCTTTCTCTGCTTTCTTTTACGGGTTCGATCATATTGCTTTTATACTCCTTGTTATTTCTGATAATAATTCCTTACATATTTGGATAAGTGTGTAGCGCAACCACACTGCTGCTCCACTGCGGTGCAGTAGCGGCGCCAACTGCAGGGAAGAGCAGGTGTGCCGTCATACCAGCTCGTAGGTCGAGGGATTCACTCACGAGTCGAATCACTCAGGCGCGCTCGGGCTCACATTCAGATCATGATCTGTGCCCTGACTGAGTCCGTAGTCACGTGCAGAGTGTGATCTGAGTCGCGGGTGTTTCCGTAATCACATTTAGGTCATGATCTCAGTCATACGTGTCCCTGCTCAGATTAAGATCCTGATGTGTGTTTTCGGGCCGATGGTGCGCGCTGGCTTTTTTTCACGTTCTTGTTTGCTGACAGTAGAGAGGAATTATTTAGTACCGCTGAGAAGGTCACTTGAGAGCGAAGCGGCTTGGCGACGCCTGTAGGTGGCCGAGGAAGAGGATTCCTCGGAGGGTAGGGAGACGGCGGTGACCCTTCCACTTCGCTAGTTTACGCAGGGAAGGGTGCCATAATGACCAGCGTGACAGCTTTGGCCCAGATTCATCATGGTGCAGCGTGTGGAAGCTGGGGCCCCTTGTTGGGCGTCTCGGTCAGCGGGGAGGCTTGCAACCGAAGCGCGCTTGAGTCTTGAGCCGAAACGAGTGAGCCCAAATGGGTCCGGAGTTGAGATGATTCAGTGATGCCAATTGTGTCATCAGTCGAAACGAGTCAGTCTAGATGAGCAGTAAGTCGAATGATGTGAGTGAGCACAGAGGAGTCGAGAGGAGAAATGAGTGATCAAGTCCAGATGAGTCGTGAGTTAAGTGACCACAGAGGGTCATAAGTCTAAATCAGTTGTAAGTCATAAGGACTTGTCGACTCAGGATGAGTCACGAGTCGGAGTGAGTTGAAATGATTTGAGAGGAGGGTGTCGAACTGAAGCCGAAAGAGATCCGGAAAGAGGAGCTGAAGCTGTATTTTCGGCCCGAACTGGATTCTAACCGAACCTATTCATTTTTAGTCCCATGGAACCGAACCTGAACCGTTCTGAACCAGACCCTGTCCTCAGGCGGTCCTTTCGCAGCATCTCTTCCAGATGGACCGCGCTACATTCCTCCGCAGTGGCTATACTCTCTCTCCTCCTTCTCGGTAACAACCTCCGGATAGGTCCCGCGGAAACCGTTCAACGGTTACGCATTTCCACGCTCCGTCCAGGGTAACTAAACTACGACAGTGGCCATTCTCTGCATTTACCCGTTGTGTGTTTTCGGGTCTGGCTGAAGCCTGTTTTGTGGTTGGCTGCTCACCTGCCCACCGTGTCAGGCGACCATTCAATAAATCGTGTGAGGCCGCCAGGGAAGATCAACCTCGGTCGCAACCCTTCCCAAGCAGCCGGAGTTGACCGCTGCACCACTGCCAGGGAGTGGTAGGAAGATTTCCAGGGGCGTATGCATGCAGAGAATGACCAGTGTCGAATATATGGACCTTAACCTATTATTGCTATCCGAACGACTGCCATCCATCAACACTGGATGGGAACATCGGAGCAGAAGTGAAAATCGAAGTGCTAGCGCAGCTAAATTACATTTGCTCGAACTACGGTAATGCCCATCATTTTTTCTTTTCCCTTGAAGAGCCTGTGCACGTCGAAAGGATGTGGGAGCTACATAGAAATCAAGTATTCGTATAACAGCGATATGTTGAAACGAAAAACCTTCCAGTTGGCGAAATTGCACTTGGCGCTCTCCTACCCTACAGCGCTAGCGACGGCGTTCTATAACTGTGATATAGAAGTGGCTGTCCAGAATGTTAATGCCTGTTGTCTGCCCTACATCAGACGCAAGGTCCGGACTACAGAGTTTAATCTATACAAGTGCAATACCGGAAGCCACGCAGAAATGTTAGTGACGCGGCTTTAAGCCTATTAAGTTTGCATTTCTTAGCAGCGCACTAAACAATCCTTCCGCGGGCGCTGGAGGGATTACTGCAAGATTTTGATGAATGAAAAGTTCAAAAGTGTCCAATTTCGTGCTATCCGCTTTCCTCGCGTTTTGCTCATTTTTGTCCCTGCCCCGTTTATTCACCTCTCAATCCACCCATAGGCTGCAGCGGTGCTTGCTACAGCTCCCACTGGACGTCTGGCGTCGTGAAGCGGGCATACGTATAGTAAAGGCCTTGTGTTCTAATACATGAAAGGCAATCACTAATACAGGTAGAACGTCAGAGAACCCTTTTATATCCCAGAACAGGCTATAGCACAGAAGAAGGCGTGGGTCATTTATGAAAGCGGTACAACATGAGCGTAGGCATGCTTTCGAGTCGTAGCGTAGCACGGATTTGCCAGCAAGCTTTTTGAGAGATTCATTTTCGCTGCCCATGTGCGACAGCAGCAGGAAGCCAACAGTTTAGTCGTGTCTCCTTCTCACATTTACCTGCGCCTAATGAGGTGACATTGCGTGGTGAATTCAACGTAAACGTTCTCTGCAACGAACGTGAAAGTCAACTCCGCTAGCACGTGGCCACGATGAGGAAAGAGCGACACTAATAAGCAGCTTACAAAATAAATGACAACACGATTTGCAGCAAACTCACTGTCTAGTTCCGGTATACATCAAAACTGCAATGAGTATCGTTTCTACAGAGATAGGGAGAGAGATAGTGTGGAAGAGAGAAAGCAGGGATGTTAACCAGAAGGTTGTTTCATTTGGCTACCCTGCACTGGGAAAACGGGATCGGTTCTACGTTGTACGAAAATAAAGAAAGCAACCGAACTAGCAACAGGATAGAGATAAGAAATGAGCAAACGGTTGAGGACGCGCCTCCGCATTCCTTTAAGATCGCGGATCCGATCACAGCCTTTGCAATAAAAGGCGCTGGCTGTTATTCCTATCGGAGGTTTCATATTCTTGTCAGAATAGCAGAACCTCGACACCGCACATTCTCTGCCTGTGATGTCGTGCGAAGCCTAGCAGGCCAGCGATTAAGAACCGTAAAGGCATTGGTTAGTTGGTGACGCATGTTACCTGAAGTATGGCGCGGCAGAAAACGACGCGGATATAACAAATATTAAAGCGTTCGGGCAATCTGGAAGCACGGAGCGGTACCGGGGCTGACGTTTGCAAACGCTGTGGTGCGAATGGAATCTGCCACAAATACAGTGCTTGAAATTAAGGAGAGGACATTCGGAAAGCTTGCTTTGAGGGCATGGAAAAGACTACTAATAAAGCAAGCACGTAAAGGTGATATAAGTTGGTTATGTTTAGAACCGCATGAGGTTAAAAGTAAGGTGCAGTATGGAGAATGGTTTAGGCATACCAATAAGAAATGGTGGGTGACAAAGTTTTCAGTTGTCTATTCCTATGCAGTACAGATACTACATGAGGCGAGACTAGATGGCTTGCTAATAAAGACAAATGTCAAAGGTAAGAAATCTGTAGTTTGACAACCTAGAAACAAGAAGTACAATCCTCAGAAAATGCTCACTGGTAAAAACAATGATAGATAAGCCGATGTTGGACCTTCATTGGATGGCTAAATGTATGATTCAAACGGGAATTTCTTTGAGAATTCCAAAGAAAGTGGGTTGCTTTTTGAGGCTAAGTGTTTGAGGACGGAGTGTTATCGGCAAAAATTGTACACCCTTGAAGAAAACTGCTGTTTATGCAGGCGAGACAGGGAAACTGTAGAACATACTGCTATCCAGTATAAGACCTTCCCACTCTCAGTGCACGATGGCGCCGCAGAAATCCGCGAAGCACTAGGGTTTCGGAAATGCCAGGCCATGCTAAATTTTCAAAAAGTAGCAACAAGTAAGAAACGACTAGGGGAATGTTGGAGAGGGCCTAGTGAGGAGTTTAGAAATGGTAAGAAAGTGGCCAGTTACTCTAAAGATACGTGCGTGCTAGGAATTAAAGCTTAGGTGAAACTTGTCACCATCCGGATGCAAAGGGAAGGCAATAATCATCCATCCATTCAACCATCCATTCAACTAGCCACTCATCACCACCCGACCCAACGCGCCTTCCTGCCTGCCTGTCAGAGGGTAACACACGCACGAGCACTTTCTTGTGTGTTACCCTTTCGTCCTAGTCTTTTTGCCGTGACGTTCTTCGCTTAACTAGCGGCTTCAGTTGGAAGGAATTATTTATCATCTAGTACTCGCTAAATTTCCGTGAGCGACGGGCACAAGGTAACCGACAACCAGCCCCACTTACGCAGAAGAATATTTCTTATTCTTATACTGAGAGTTATTACTGTAAAACAAAAAAAAATAACCTGTTTACCCTACTTCGCTGCGTTGCGTTTCATTTCGCTATCGGTTCGAGCCAAGGCTTCTAAAGTCAGGCTTTAGGCAAAGGTCGAGGAAACCGCTGCTTGGGAGGGAACCTTTGCGGTAGTGCACTATAAAAGCTTGGGACCGCTTAACGCACCTGAAACTGGTACTGAGAAAGCGATGCATTATGGATACATTGAGCATGGACGAAATTTGATGAAGACAACGGCATGCAATGACACCTCGAGAAAGAGGCGGTAAAACACGAGAGGTGGTCGGTTGCGGCGATAGCTATAGTGCTCTCATGCAGTGGCTAGCGATGCGCATCTCTTCGCGCCGCCGCGGGTTCAGAACCCAGGAGCGTCGCAGCCCTTGTCATATTTACGTTATTTGTGCATGTCTAATTGCCTTCAGGAAATCATACAGACAAGAGGTATTTCGAGATATCAAGCGCCCTAAAAAAATTATTCGATGTTTGCACCATTGTTCAGTATATCGTAAAATTCTGCGATAGCTTTGTGGAAAGAGGTGTAGTGTTGACCCTTCTAGGAGGATAACTTGTCACACAACTCCGCTGTTTCTGCTCTATTTCTGCTCATTAGACGAAATAGACTCACACGTCAATCGGACCAAACACAGATGTCGGCGTGTTCTCGAGGGGGCCAACAATTCTTTCCGCAAGTCCCCACGCCATAGGCCCCCCTGGGAGACGCTATTGTGCATGATTACGCCGGTAGTGAAGCCTTTAAGTTAGAAGAATGCCTTTCACGTAGCTGAAGACAAACAAATGCTAAAAGAAGCAGGACCGCATTCCACCTCCGCCACGCACTTCTCTCCTCTCCCCAGCCAACCACTGCCGACCAACAGTGTGCCGAGTTTCGGCCGTCGGGCGCCAGCTGCGACCAACCGGGGTCGCATTAGCGCTATGCACCCGACCGGCGTCAACGCGTGTCCCACCGGCGTGGATCTGAGTTCCAGGGGGAAGTGGGGACAGCCGTCAGGGGAACATCCTCACGGTTGCCGACCACCCCATTCCAGGATTAGAACCCACAGCCTACCGCAGCGCGAACTCGCGCCTCGAGTCACTAGTCCACTCCGCGGTTATGGTAGAGTGGTTTAAGGGTGATTATATTTCTACAAGGTTAATGGATTCATTTTTAGGTCACCTGATGATCAATTATTCGATGAATTGCTTAATGCAGAGGGCCGCAGTACCAACACAGAGGAAGAAAGCAAGCGTGATTTCAAACTAGGAGTGGATTGCAATCCCCATATCGCCATATAAGCGGTAGTCAACTAGTTCCGACCCTAACACAAAAGCGAGCTCATATCGCGGTACCCTACGCCCCTCGGTCAATATTGCGCTTCACATATGCAAAAACTCTTGAACGTAAAAGAAAAACTGCAATCTGGCAAGTGCTCGGCCTAGTGTTCGAAGTCTTCAACCTGAGCAAATTTACTGCTTCTAAAGCGTTCAAACGTCAAACCAGAACCAAGTGACAGTGCAGCATATTGTGCAAAGTGGATCGCAGGCGGGGGTGTTACCATCATCATCATCAGCTTGCGTACTCCCACTGCAGGACAAATGCCTCTCCCATGTTCCTCCAATTAACTCTGTCCTTTGCCAGTTGCGGCCACTCTGTCCCCGTACTCTCTTAATCTCATCCGTCCACCTACCTTTCTGCAGCCCCCTGCTCCTTGGTTTCGCGTCATCGACGTAGTGCAGTAGTAGAATGGCATAGCTCTCGGCGTAACCGGTTGGTGCTTTGCTACGAAAACCACCCCGAGGGTAGGTACCCTGGAAGAACCAGAACGGTTAGCTTTTGATGAGGGTATGACGAGAGAGCACGAAAGGTTAAGGGGGGGGGGGGGGGGTATCAGGAATGGAGATAGGTGTGGTGAGAACGCTAGGCCTATGCGGAAGGTGGCTGCCACGAGAACCACGTGGGGAGGAGTCACCCTGAAAGGAGTGCTGCAGTACATAACTGCAAGAGGGAGGTTGCCACTGGAACCATCTGTGGTTGTTACCCTGGAAGAAGGAGGAAGAGTATGGCCACAGCGGAGGAATGTAATATGCTCCATCTGGAGCACCTGCTGCGAAAGGCATCGCCTGAGGAGGGGGTCTTGTTCAGAACGGGTCGGGTTCTTTTTCAAGATGCGAAAAAGGTTCGATTCCAGTTGGGAGCAAAAACTCGGCAGCAAAAAATCTCCTGTTTCGCATTCCGGTTCAATTAGGGTTCGACACCCTGCTCCGAACTTATTTGAACTTACTACAACTCACGATTCATTCTGAATCGGAAAGTGGTAATTAAATAAAGTAGAACTTTTTGCTGGCCTAGTTGGTCTATTCTGGCATAAGTGAAGCAGCGCGAAAGAAGCCGCAAGGCGAAACGAAGAAGGGACGGGAAAAAGCGCTGAACTGAGAACTGAATTTTATTGAACGAAACGCGCAAAATATATAGGAAGGCAGTGGCAGAGGTAGTCAGATGCAGCCAACGTCACATGGCGTAAAGAACCATAAAAACTCCGCGCTTGGCCACTGTGGAACTCGTCCAAAGCTTCTGACTCATTCCCAGGCTCCTCACTGCTGCATCCGCACCTGGGCAATCTAGCGTGAGGGGAAGGGACCGCGCCATCTTCCTATCCTCCGAGGAACCCACTTCTTCTAAAGCTTCAAAGAGAAGTTTCTCCAGTTACTCACACACAAGACTCCTGACAAGCTCCAGAAGCTCCGCGACGGGCAGCGACGTAGACGCGCATTGGGCAGCAGCTGCTACAGTATCCTGACGACCGTAGTGCGCGCCCGGTTACTGCAGAGAACGCGCCATGCACATTGCCTACTTAATAAAGCCGGACACTGCTCTTGGCTGGCCATGAACCAGTCTGTCAAACGACTGCTCCCTTACGCCACGCATTAAGTGGCGTACCTACCTGGCCTCGGGCATAGCAGAGTGCACAGGATTAAAGAGTCGTGTCATGTCCTCAGTGAATATGGCCACTCTCTCGTTCGGTTTCTGCGACCTCGAGGGTTGGGCAATTTCAGCCTTCTGCCTTCTTTCGGTCGTACTAAATTTCTCTAGCAGATTTCGGCGAAAAACCTCCCAGTTGTTGAAGGAAGCTTCGTGGTCCGCGAACCACGGCTTGGCCGAGTCCTGCAGCGCGAAGTCGACGTTGCGCAATTAACGCTCACCGTCCCACTCAGTCAAAGCTAACCAAGCAATCTTCAACGTTCTCAAACTTGCCTCCGTAGAACGGTGGCGGTGACCGAGAAGCATGAAGGACGAACGGCGGGGCATTCCCCGAACGCTAAATTGTCTGACCATCAGGGGTGGACGTCGTGGCCCTTACCAGCGCTGTCAATTGGCCGAACTCCGGTTGTAGGCCTTGCAGACGGCGCCTCGTCTTGTGGACGAGTATTGTGTGCACGCATTGAGAACTGGCGTCAAGGGTGTCCTCAAACTCAGCATAAATGGGACGCTACCCAGCTGCTCCACCAAATATGTCACCGACAAATGGTTGACGTGCACAGAGCAGGTTTACTTCGACGTACTGGGATGTGCAACACAGCAGGGAAGTCGAGAGAAGACGACGAACGTCCAGCCCCTTGAATGCCAAAGGCTTGCCAAGTGCCAGGTTCGGTCTCCACGAGCTACACAGCCGGCGCCCTCCGTTATGACGTACAGCGACGCACTACAAAGTCTTGGGCCAGCGATACGAGCTGTTCCCCCCGTCGCTCTTGCGCCTTCTTTGCGGAACCCAATCGCTGCTGTACCCTCTCTGACGCAGGAGTCCAGCCCCAAAATGAGGAAAGCGCGCGTGTGGCGTACGCAAAACTATCGGCCACTCTGCACTGCGGGGAGCCCGGCCGTATCCTCCGCTACTGGCCCTACCGCAGGATGGGTTTAAATCGCTTTGCACCTGACGCACCTCGACCGCGCTACGGTGACCGGCCGCGGGATATCGAGCGGTACCTGGTCGATAGCGTGCAAGCCTCAACCTCGCAGCGATGCCAGTCCCGATCCCCATCCCCAAGGTGGTTCTTTTCGCCTAGCCGCCCTTCATCCTCTGGCAAGTCCAGAGGTACGTGTCCACGTCGGTAAAACTGGTGACTTCGTCCTCCGGGGATAGAGCCGCTGCTACTCAACCCAGTCAAGAGCCTCGACCGGACGGTCCGCCGCCGCGATGCGACCGACAATGACCTGACCCGACGACCTCAACGACGCGCTGCGGCCAACTGTTTTCCGCCGAAATTCCGGTAGCTGCCGGCAACCACGACGTTGCCGCACTCGTGGATACCGGCGCTGATTGCTCTGTAAGAAGCAGTCGGTTAGTCACGCCCAGGTTTTGACCCCTTGGTCTGGACCGCAGATCTGCACAGTTGTGACGGCGATTGGCGTCCGCACTTCGCAAATACACATCCGGGGAGTTGCTTTCCTTGGTTGCTTTGGGAAGGTATCCGAGTGCTCCAAGGACCTGAAATTCGGTTTGGATGTCCTTCGGAAGTATGGAGCCGTCATCAACCTCCAGGCGCTAATCCTGTCGTTTTCCACCCAATGCCCCGTGGACGACAATATCTAGGCACGCAGGACTAATTTAAGCGTCTCTGGCGACCACATATTGACCTCGTCAAGAGCCAGCATTCTCGTTACCGTAGAGTGCAATAACAGCCCCGGGGCTGGCGGCATCACTCAAACCAACAAGTCACCGCTTCTGGGTCTTCAAGTCTGTATAGCCCACGGATTTACTGAGCTGAAGAGTGGGCAAACCGAACTTTGGGTTACTAACTTCGGTTTTGAGCGTCAATGTTTGGTTGGCAATACTGCTATTGCATATTTCGAAGAACTTAGCGAATGAACATGATAGTACGCGCTGTTCGAAAACCCACCATCAGTGTAGGCACCGAACACATCCATAAGAAACGACGTGAACGAGAACCTCTGCTCTAATCAGAGACAGCAGCTTGGGCATGTTAGTTACTCGTTTGTGATGGAACAGCGCACTTGAGCGCTTCTCGCTGGTCGCTGTGTTTTGTGCTGTTCCATCAGAAATCGCTAATCAGAGGCGTTGCCTGGAGAGCTTTACTAAATTTTTCCCCGACTTTCTTGCCTCGATCTCCAAGGTTAGGCAGTCTCCACTCACAAAGCACCGCATTATAGTTGACGCAAGCCAGCCACCGTTGCGTCAGCCACCTTTTCAGATCTTTTCGATGGAATGTGGTGCCATTCGCTGACAAGTTCGAGAAATGCTCCAGGACGATGTGATACAGCCATCGATGAGCCCGTGGCGCCGCCTGTAGTTTTAGTGACAAAGATGGAACCGTACGCTTCTGTGTAGGCTACAGGCGTCTAAACAAATTCACCAAAAAAGACAATTATCCTCTGCCACGCACTGACGATTCCCTGGACCAGCTGCGCTACACCACGTACTTCTCATCGCGAGATTTACGCAGTCGCTATTGGCAAATCGAGGTGGACGAACGGGACAACGAAATGAACGCTTTTATTACATCGGATGGTCTGTATACGACTTCCGAGTGCTCCTTTTCTGCCTGTGCTCTGCTCCTGCAACGTTCAAGTGGATTATGGACACCGTGCTTGCCCACCTGAAATGGCAGTCCTAACTTGTGTACCTGGACAACACTGTCATCTTATCCGCCACGTTCGAAGAGCACCTGAGGCGCCTGCGCGCTGTTTTCGAAGCAATTCCTTCAGCTGGTCTTTCCCTCAAGCCCGAAAAGTGTCGCTTCGCTTTCTAAGAGTTGAAGCTTTTGGGCCACATCGTGAGCGCTGAGCTAGTTAGCCCTGACTTAGATTATGCAGCTGCCGTCTCTGCTTTTCCCATGCCAATCGGCGGCGAAGTGTGCGCCGCATTCTGGGTCTCTGCGCTTATTATTGGAGTTTTGTGCAGAACTTCCCGAGAGCGCTGAGCCCCTCAGCCGCATCGCGAAAGATGCCGAACTACTCTTCTGGGGCCAGGAGCAACAACATGTCTTCGAAGACCTCCAAACTCGATCGTCTCCAAAGTACGGTCATCCTTGGACTCTTGGACCTGTCAGCCGACAGGGAACTGCACATAGACGACAGCAAATTCGGCCTCGGTGCAGTCCTTGTGCAGTGGCAGGACGGTCTCGAACGCGTAATCGCATACGCAAGCCGCACCTTGTCACGATTCGAGGCGAACTATTCAGCCACATAATGAGAATGCCTTACTATTGTCTGCGCAGTAGTTAAATTTCGCCTGTATCTATATGGCCACCCTTTCAGATTCGTCAGTAATCACCACTCTCTTTGTTGGATGGCGAACCTCAATCATTCCCCGGAACGGCTTGCACGCTGGAGCCTTTCACTTCAGTAGTAGTAGTAGTAGTAGTAGTAGTAGTAGTAGTAGTAGTAGGAGTAGTAGGAGTAGTAAAATAATTTTATTCGACCATAATTTATAGGCCGAGCATGTCGACCGCCTGGGCGACCAGAAGCCGCTGTTCTTCTTCCCCTTCAGCGCCAAGCCAGTCGAGCCAGGTGGTGATGGATAGAGAGGGTGGGGGGAAGGAACCCGACTGCCGAGCAGCTGGGCAATAGAAGAGGCAATGGGTCAGGTCTGCATAGATACAGGGGCAGTTGGGACAGGAAGGGTCCGATCGATAGCGATAGAGGAAGAGGCGGGATGGGGTGATAAGTAATTTGGTGCAACCGTGGACTACAAGTCCGGCAGGAAGCACAATGATGCCGACTGACTATCTCGTGCTGCTGTCGAGGACAACTGAGCTGGTCCTGAAGGCGATTCTGTTTTACTTGGCGCCATCTCCCCGTCCATTCTCACTCAACACCAAAGAGGCGACGCTGAACTACGGCCCCTCATGAGTATATTGAAGGAAGCGCTCATTCTCCTCCGCGAATCTTCTCGCGCGGACTGTCGTCGTTTTGTTTACGCGGCTGCGTACGGTAGAAGAAAAATTACAGCTTGACGGGAGCTTTCTGGCTGCTTTTCGCACCTACGGCCTTTAAGGGTGAAGTCGTGCAGGCGTGCCATGATGACTCCTCTTCTGGTCACCTGGGTTTTTGCCAAACTTTCGTACGGATGCGCTAAAGGTACTACTGGCCCAGGGTTACTGCAGTTGTGAAGCGTTACGTAAGAACTTGCCGCGAGTGCCAACGTCGCAAGACGCCGCCGATTAAGCCAGCCGGACTCTGCAGCCTATCGATCCACCGCAACTCCCCTTCCTCCCAATCGGTATGGACTTACTCGGCCTATTTACGGAGTCCTCGCTGGGCAACCGCTGCATTGTGGTCGCCACCGACTACCTCAGCCGGTACTGAGACTAAAGCTCTTTTCTTTGGTACCGCTGTCAAAATGTCTGACTTTTTCATTCAAACCATTGTGCTTGGTCACTGTGCAGCCACAATCGTTGTGACAGGGGAACGACGTTCACCTGTGCCTTTAAGAAGGAGGCCCTTACGAAGGAGGCTTTCTAGCACAAGTGACCGAAAGACAACCACTTACCGCCTTCAAATGAACGGGCTCACCGAATGGCTCATTAAGACGATCGCCGACATGATTTTCATGTATGTCGGAGCGGGACACCGGCACTCGGACGCCTTACTCCGTTCTGTAACATTTGCGTATAATACTGCGATACAAGAAACGACACGTTTCACTCCCTTTCGTTTAGTGCATGGTCGCGAAGCAACAACCATGCTGGACGGACTGCTGCCTCTAACTAGTACTGCCTCCTTTGTTATGGGTGCTGCCGAATTCGTTTGTAACGCCGAGGCCGCCCGCCAACTCGCTCGACAGCGCATCCGGCACCAGCAAGTCCACAACGCCGCCGCTATAAGCTCCGCCACAGAGATGTGCGTTATCAGCCCGGCGAACAAGTCTGGGTGTGGAGCTCCGAAAACCTTCTGGTCCGATATTTTGGCCCCGTAAAAGGTGCCTCTCCAGGCTAGTGATGTCAACTACGAAGTTCTCTCCCAAGGAACACTTCACTCGTCTAGAAGGTTGACATCCGAAGTCATCCACGTCGCCCGGAGGAAGCCGTACCACGCCCGCTAGTGCCTCAGGCGTGTCCACACCAAAAGCCAGACATATGCGACGTCCCTTCTCTTCTTGCTTGCATTGCTGCGGCACCTAGTTTGTTCCCTTCAGAGAGGGGAAGTAATGCCACAGTACAAATCCCCTCAGTGGGCCGCAACGCGACCGAGCTTTATTACCTGGCACTTGGCAAGCCATGGACATTCTAAGGGCTAGAGGTTCGTCGTCTTCCTCTCTCGAGCCCCCTGCTGTCTTGCACGTTCCAGCACGCCTATGTAAATCTCTCCGGTGTGCATCAACCATTTGTCAGTGACAATATAAGGTTTTGTGGACTGCCGCGGACACACAAAACTGGCAGCGAGTTTTCGAGTGGCGTTTCTCGTAAGCAGCGCTGTGTTGTTCGGGAAGCCTCAAGCCTTCTTTACAATGCATTCGTTTTCTCATTTTTTTTTATGCGAAGCACACTACTTTAGCTACCACTTCAGCCCTTCACCGTGGTTATGCGCCTCCAAATCACGTGATACATGACGTCACACCATGTGACACGATGACGTCACGACAGTGGAGAAACGGGGGCCCACCTGGCGCCGTCGCTGTGGTTGTGCGCCTCCAAATCACGTGATACATGACGTCACACCACGTGACACGATGACGCCACGACAGTGGAGAAACGGGGGCCCATCTCGCGCCGTCGCTGTGGTTGTGCGCCTCCAAATCACGTGATACATGACGTCACACCACGCGACACGATGACGTCACGACAGTGGAGAAAAGGGGGACCACCTCGCGCCGTCGCTGTGGTTGTGCGCCGCCAAATCACGTGATAAATGACGTCACACCACGTGACACGATGACGTCACGATAGTGGAGAAACGGGGGCCCACCTCGCGCCGTCGCTGTGGTTGTGCGCCTCCAAATTACGCGACACGATGATGCTTCGCATTCTCCAGGCTTAACCAAGTTAAGCCTCAGCCATTTTTTTTTATCTTTAGTTTCTCTACGTGCTTTAAAACGTCCAAGATGACCTAGTAGACTGCATTCTAAACAGCAGTGACTCAGTTTGCCTGAGAACTCTCGACCAAGCTCTGGCAACTTTTGAAGGTCCGGTGGAATCATGCACTATATTTATAAAAAGCGTTAAATGACATCAAATATACGCTACGAGAGCTCATGTAGTCAAAGAAATAGATAACGAAATAAACCGCAAAAACGCGTTTCATGCCCCATAATGATAATGTCAAACTCACTCTAGTTTTCACCATCCTCATTGACTGATTTGCCACTATCACATTTAAATGCTGAAAGAATTGCTAATTTCGACACTTCGAATGAACATAAGAAACATCAGGGAAGGAGGAAATTTATTTACAAATATGACTTCGAAGAGATCCAGAGTAAAAAAGTAAAAGTAAGCTTTTAACACAAAGGCAGTACCTGGAAGTTGCATATAAGCAGAGGCAACAATAAAATGGCTCACGGTTCCGTGCCGTCTGGCTGCAAACAAAAGGCTTTAGGAGAGCTGTGAAAAAAGCAGGAAAGTCAAGTCAAGAGGTGCAGCCACAAGTACACCAACGCGGTATTAACAATAATAACCTTTTATTTGCTATCATTGAACTATCGAGGGATGATCTCGGATGAGGCCAATTGCCGAATATCAATCATGAGAGGCTGCAACAGTAAATGACCAAAAATTTCACAGTGAGCTTGCTGATACTTGTGGCTTCATTATCAAATTGTCCAAAATATCAAAAATGATATTCCATCGCAAATTTTACTACATCCTCTACTGTCATCTGCTATGAAATAAAGAAGTTATGATATTCACTTAGCGCTTAGTATAAAAGTGTCCTGGGACAACAAATGTACGCGAAATAAAAGCGTGCATGCGGTTAAGTTCACATCTAGCAGTTGTAGATGACTTTTTGACGTAGAACAGAAAAACTCGGTAGCTTTTTTTGATGTCATTGTCAGTCTAGTTACATTCATTGACGGTAAAAATGTCCCTTTTCGATAAGAGATTCACATGAGAGGTGGTGCACTGATACTAATCCAGGATTGGGAGCTCCTCATTTATTCAACTATTGTGCTTGTTCTGTTATGTTTTAGAATTTAAACGTGACTATAGGCAGACACTCTAGATGTAGGTTTTGCGGTCTGATAGTGTTAATGGCAAAAAGATTAGCCTTTCTTTGGGAGAACTTTACGCCCGATATTAATAAAATGTCTTCCTCCTTCAGTCTGGCGACTCTTTGAGCCAAGTATGCATCAAGTAAAAACCCTCGCGGTTAGTGGCTGCATGTGCAATGTAGTCCTGTTGTAACATACAACTTTAATAAGCAGCTGTTGGTAACCTTAGCCCATGGCCCGTAGAATGCTGTAATACTGCAGGGGAAAACACGTCTGAAATTTGCAGTTACTGGAGTATTGTGCAACGGCGTCGCCGTGTTGTGAAGCAGTTTCGAAGTGCATTTTGACAAATCTCAGGTTATTTTAATGTATGCATTGATATATGTATCTGGGCATTTGTCATTTCAGTTTCTGAGTGCATGCATATTCGTGCAATTTTCCTGTATTATGAATTCTGTTCAACCATGTTCTTAAAGTGAGGGGCCGTGCCACAAAACCCAGCGCACATTTGGGAAGCCGGTGTGGGGCTAAAGGAATCTCTGCGCGCCGCACGAGATTCCAGAAGCTTGGAGAAAATTTCAGTCATGGCCGATGGAGAGCGCGCAACCTAGAGGGCGCTGGGTGATGCCAGCTCCACTTCACTCGGGCGTCGCGTTGCCGGGTCGCAAAGAAGTAACTCGAACCATCTGGAAACCTCTTTTCTTGCCTGACCAAGGGCGATGCGTGCCTCTGCGTGATGGTGAGAGAGTGGTTGTGCAGTGGACGCTAAGTGCATGTGCGCGCCTGGCTTGGCGCGAAATGAAAAGCAGACGCGGCGCGGCCTGTATACGAAGGACGTTTAGAGCCTTCAGTCAGCCGGTGCCGTAGTCCAAGCTTCGACGCCTCTGACGCCCAGCTACAGACCAGCGAGGGAGCGCGCGTCAGTCTTGCACTTATGTGTTTGCGTGTTTCATGTATTAGTGCATTGCTGTTGCAAATCTTAAATTCAACCGTACCCTCTCTCCTGTGCTGCACTGCAGGTGTAGGATTTTGTAGATCACTTTGTAGGCATTGTTGCAAGTGATTAGAATTGCTCTGTATCGTCTCTTTGCGACACAAATGTTCTTTTGTTTGTGAACCTTTAACTTTGACCCATTCTGTGGCTTGCGACCAGAGAAAGCTGAGCACTACACTGCCCCCCCCCCCCCCCCCTTCCCTCCACTTTGTCACATGGTGTTTGTTTTCTGGCTGAGCTTTTCACGCCGAATCGGTGGCATCTCCTTAGAGACCGAGACAGCTACTTGCACACTCTCTAAGGGTGTCCGGCACATTGGTGACAGTTGAGAAAACATCAGCGATGTATTCAGGTTATTTCTAAGCTTAATTTTTGTAGCAGTGTAAGAGATAGCACTTACTTCAGAAATGTCGCAATAGCATTTTTGGTGCACGCTGAGAAGCTGGCTCTCTCCGATCTTTGACCATGGGGGTTCATCAGGTGGCGGTCACGTGGCGAGCACTTCCTAGATGTACCCGTGCCGTCATGGGGGGACCCTAGCCTGGAACATTTATTAATGCGTTACCACTACAGATGTGTGTGAAAGCGGAAATTGCGACCACCATCAGTTAATTATGCGGGGACCGCCCCCGCATAATGAACCTAATATGCAACTTTGGATTAAAAGGACTTTTTGTGTATTAGCTCGGATGTAACTAACCAAAGTACGCAATCCCGGATATAAAGAACTTTCGTGTGTAGATTTCGGATATAACGAACCTAAACGCACCACCTCGAATAAGATGAACTTTAGCGTGTTGACCTCGCGTTCAAGCAATCCACCGAGGATTGCTTAAGAGCTTTTGTTTTGGAGAATGTAACGATAAATTTGACAACAAGAGTTTAATAAAAAAATGCATGCTTTTTTTCCGAGAGCTTTGACATCAGCGGTCACTTTTGGGTAGGCGATCAATAGGCCAGTTGCACTCTTACAAATTCTTCACTATATTTAAATGTCACTTAGGTCATGCTCAGCTAACGGTTTTCATGCGCTTAAAATGCGAGATTTTCAATTCCCATTCAGTTGGTGCTTATCTGAACGCAATATCAGCGCCGTTAGAGAGCAGCGCCAAATGCTCTGCAGGTTTCAAGCATTGGTCAGTTAATCTGAGATCGGCGGTCCCAGCAAAACCAGACATCTCACAAGGGGGCGCTCGATAGTTTCACAAGAAATATTTGACCTGCAACTGTTTATAATTGAATGCTTATAAACTAATAAACTTCCCAACTTGCGACGGGGAATCCAGAAAACTGCCGACAAGTGACTAGCCATGCATGCTTGTGCTCGGTTCTGGATCTGCGCGACGTTGAGTTGTGATGTGCCGAAAGCATAAATCTTGCGCAGAAATATTAACAAAAGAATATGAGCTGTGTGCCAGATACAAAAACTTTGAGATCACTTTGGCGGCCCGCAATGGAGCAATGCTAAAGCAAAACGTCCACATACTATGTGGACTTTCTTGGGATGGCGTTGTGCACACGAATAAACATACACAGGAAGAGGCAGAAGACTGTCTTCTGCCTCTTCCTGTGTATGTTTATTCGTGTGCGCAACGCCATCCCAAGAAAGCTATGCACGAACTCGCCCAGCAAGAAGTTCTTCTACATTACTATGTGGACGTCCATGGTTGTTCTGACGCCCATGTACCATGTAGACGCCCGTGGCTATTTTGACGTCTAAGTGCTTTTTTCGCCTTTTTTCGCGTTTAATTAACCAATCACACCTCATCAAGCAAATTTTTTCCCACGGCAATATTTTATCACACACTATCTGTAACAATCACACTTTCACACATTTATCTTCAGAGAACGACGTAATCGTGCGGACAAAATTTCGGACACCTTTTGCTGACGCGACGAAGCCATATGATGCTCTCGAATTAAAAATAATAATATACAAGGCAATGTTATGCACTAATAGGGCCCTTAATGCGGGATCGCGTGATCGAAAAAATTTATCTGGTCCTCAGGGAGGACTCTTCAAATGGAATAAGGTGTGGTTGAATAAAAAATTCTTCGTGCCGTCATGCTGCCCTTTAGCGTAAGCTATCTGTAAAGCAGGGTTGCTAGAGAATTCTCAGGCATTTGCGTAGGAGATAGACGCATGGCACTAGTGATGCCTTTGCGCTGCTACATTAACGATCCATATGCCTTTGTCGCTTTTGTTGTGCACAATAAAATAGAGTCCGACCTTTGCTAGCAGTCTGGAGGTAGGCCAACTGGTGACACGTGAAAATAATAAAAAACTACGTAAAAACTAGGAAAAGGAATAGAGAACACTGTATGCGTCGCATGTTTTCTTATATATTGCTACGGACGCTGGGAGGACGACGAAGTGTTTTTAGAACGATTGCGACGCTGAGGTGCGCGCTTGCCTACTGTACGTGAGTTATTCATTTCCCGTTTCTTTTTGGTCTTTTTGCTCTCTCTGGACTTTTCTCTTCTCTAGTGTTCTTTTATGTATTTATTTAGTTATTTTCCCAAGAAAAAAATTTCATAAAAAAAAAGTCTCAATGCACCCCTCTTCTTGGTCGATCCCCGTTTGTGGTTATGCGCCATTCTACGAGGTGAACAACAACAACAACAACGGCTGTCCCAAGCCGTCGATGCTTTGCCTAGCAGATTACCTCTGGTGCTTATAGCCATCCCAGAACAATATCTAGCATTTCATCTACATATCAGAAACTTGCAGAGTAAATGATGATATCGGGATCGCATTCGATGTAAACAAAATAATGCGGTTGTCTTTACATAGACTCAGAGAATTAGGAATGGAATGCACGCATGCGCTTACAGGTGTGCAATTTCGTGGGCTGCTGTGTTGACTCCCGAGTAGTGTCCATCGTCGTGCACTATTGCGACGTTCTGTGGACTGCAAGCTCCTCCTTCGAGGGCAGCTCCTGCTCGTGAAATTGTGAAATGGCATTTATTTTTTCGAAAGCTTTAGTGAAGCTTGTGATGGAAATAAGACTGCTACGAGAATGTCTTGTACGTGGCAATTGAAGGGGGCTGTCTTCTGTGCGTAGGCTCCATATTTGGAGGCCACCCTGCTGCAGCTCAGCAACTGCGGCGCCCCCGGACATACTCCGCCGCCCTATGCAGCAACCCCCCCCCCCTCTTCACCCTGACTACTTCCGCCGGTGCTGGTTATGGCTGGTGCGCCTTCAGTGGCATAGAACGATACCAAGGGGAATAGTACTGACTCATTCCCGCAGAGAACAACCTTATTGCAAGAATCGCAAAGATGCACCGGGAGGAGGTGGTCAGAAATAAAATTCTTGACTTTTGTCGTTAATGAGTAGCATGTTAATTCCTGTCGCTGCTGCACGTTCTAGTGCACCTATTCTGCACGGTGATTTCTTGCTTCCAAGCACTAACAGCGTAACCAAATGGAGACGAATGTCACTGTACAAGATTTCATTGTCCTGCGTTCAAACATTGATTTCGCCCAGCGACATTGATTTCGCACAGCTAGTCGCGTCGCACAGGACTCTGCCGATGTCACAGATCTCAGTCTAGTTTATCCTGCTTCAAGCCTAAGCCCCATTACTTGCCTTCAAGAAGTAAGCAATCTCAAATTGATTCTTTACCCAGCACACGTAAAGTGCAAAGGACCGGCAATCTTTAAATAAAGGAAAATTGAACTAACCACATTCCTTCAATTTTTTGAAAGATTATCTCACAGCTGACCTCAAGAAGACGAAGTACTTATCTTCAAAGGAGTATAGTTACCCAAATTTGTTGCGTCTTCTTTCAAATGGCGGGTTAGACATTAGAATACATGGATTACTTCGTGGTAGTGGCTTACGACCGCTAAATAATTTATAACAATTTCTCCTCCTGTAATGTTTGGTTTCGGTTGATATAGTCGTCTATATGTAGTTTTAATTGTCTACAGCACTTAAGCCACCCTCTTTGAAAACCTGGAATGACAAAAAACGTCCTATCAGCAATTATACAACAGATTTTTAAATCCTCACGTGACGTAAACAGCCACCCCACGTCAAAGCTATCGTTCCGCAGTTGAAAAAGAAACCGAAACAGCGTCAAGAAGAAATTCAATTATATATTTTTTGTCCCAAACGAATACCACGGTGTGCTCAATGTATACCAATGTCTAACGCATCATTTAAAAATGTAAACACGCAAGCAAAACTTTGGTATCTATAGACTTTTAAGTGTAAAATAAATGAACTATGACCAAGTCCACTTTAACGTCATCTTTTGTGTAAATTTCAATGCAACAGAATTCAAAACGTCCTCTTATGAAATATACAATACAAAAAAGGGCTTTTTCGCGGGACCTAATGAGGTCAAGAAATTAGGCATGGAACAAGCGCTGTGTGACCGCGAACGGTTTGCCTAACTCCAAAGCCATGCTCAAAGCGCTCTTATATGCAGAATGATTTGCCTCAGTTAAATTCATTATCCCGAAATATTATTCGAGATGTATGACCTAAAGAACTACAGACACCTAATTTTAATGTGTTTTCTTCTTTGAAATTACGCTTTAGACATTAGAATAGATGGATCAGCGGGTGGTTTTCGCCTACCACAGTTAAATAATATATGACTGAATTTATTATTTAATGCTGCTTCGCTTTCAGTTTCATCAAACGAACGAGGAGCGTGACGTGTAGATGATGCGTAAGTGACTAAAGCACGAAAAAAAATCGACCATATAAATGCCGATACACAGTTTTAACTCACTACAGCACTGAAATTTCATTTTAAAATCAGCTATGTACCATCTAGCCCAAACAGAAGTTTTGTTAAAAGAAGAAATTCCACTACAAATTATTTAGTGGTCGAAGGCGAATACAAGGGTGTGCGCCGCGTATAGAAATGTCTAGTGTGTCGTTTGAAAGAAGAAAACTTTGCTGTCTACAGTCATTTAAGCAGTCACACTTGGTTGTGTTCAGTACTATATGGGGTCAACTAATCACATATCCACTGTTAGCATTATGCTATGCCGTCGACTACCATCCATCTTTGCCAGGAGATGCCGAGGAACCTGCACCTACCTTTTTTTATAGCCGTAACATCTAACATGCGAATCAAGTTTTTTTCGATATGAAGTGCTGTTCGATGCTAGAAATTACAACGGTTCTCACCCACAGGTCCTCGAAATGAATTCTGTTCTGCTCAAAAATACAAAGCGTATTTCTGTACCATGCTTGTGTTTCATGTTTCCAATGTCTTTTTTTTTTACAAGTCACTTGCCTTACGCTTGATAGACGGGAAATGTTGTGCGTCCTGTATACAGAATTAATGAAGTAATAAACGTCAGCCCTGAGCTTTTGAACGACTTCAGAAATTAGCACAATGCGCAATGTCTCGGAATGCACTATACACTCTAAGATAATGAATCTCAGTTTAGAACTCCTCCTATCATCATTCGCAGCCAGAGATTCAGCAGAAATGTCCATCCAAACATAGCTTGCCGTTTTTCTTGAGTTCCTTCGTGCAGTTCTTCACAATATTTTCAAATTTTATAGTGTTTTTTTTTCAATGTTACAACGTCCGGTAGGTTAAGTCATCGACGCCACTGCACTAAAACATTGTTCTGAATTTAAATCATGATCTTCATAGATGGTCAAAACACCCTTTTCTTGATCGCTCACAATCAGTCGTTCAAACGGTCAGTCGATCGCGGACTCAATTAATCAATTTATTACCAACTAATAAATCCATAGTTCAGTCAGTCTTATAGTCCACCATTGGTAATATGACGCGTGCGGCCATGGTGTACCCTCGTTTCTCTTGTTCGCATAATAACGACCTGCGCTTGCATTCGCGCTCATCTATTCGTATGTCTGCTGATGACCGTGTCATACATCACGTGGTCGCTGGAAGTTTTGAAAAAAGTTTCTGAACAGCTAACAGGAACTGGAGAATCAGCTAATGATGACTTTTAATCGCAGCAAATGGGAACTCGTACTCTTCAGCCGCAGTCCTAACTCGCTTTGTTTTAGGAACAAGATTGGCAGCACTTGCGTGGAAACAATGTAGTCTTTTCTTTACGTGGTGTCACTTGGGCTAATCATTTAGCTTTGCACTAACACATTAGCACCATCATTTCATCGGCTGACAAAATAATACGATTTTTGAAACACCATGTGCACCATGACCCTAAGCTGTGAACTTGCATCCAAACAGCTTCTCAGGACAACACTTGAGCATGCATTACCTGTATCTGATATTCACGAAGATTATCTCAAGAATAAATCTCAATGGCTTTGGTCACACCGCTCGATCCTGCTTACTTCGCACGGGCCATTGAACAACTTGCCTGTTGATTTTGCCCAACCCATGCAAGGTGTAAAAATCTCCACCGCGGCATCTTTTATGTATTCGAAATACATAATTACCCATACGAAGTCAGTGTGTCAAGTTGGAAAGCAGAGTAATCTGCACTCTTTTCTTATCGTCGCCTTATTTCTACCGTCTACCTTGATAACCCTTTAGCTGGCCACAGAATGGTCTTGACATTGTATGCCAGTCATGCATTGTATGCATGAGTGGCATACAAAAGTTAGAAATGATGCGTCTGGAGCTAAGAACCTAAACTAAAAAGCACGAAAAACTCGGAACTCGCAATTTGACTTAGTGGATTTCACCCCATAAAGAAAGCCATAAAATTTCATTAACGAAGGGTGTCAGGCAGAAAGACAAAATGTCGCCAATGCTATTCATTGCCTCTTTACAGGAGGTATTCCGAGGCCTAGATTGAGGACAGTTGTGGGTAAGAGTTAACGAAGAATACCTAAGTAATCTGCCATTCGTTGATGACATTGTCTTGCTAAGTCACTGGAAAGCATGATCAGTTAGTTAGACCAGCAGAGCAGAAAGATGGGTAAAAAAATTAGCGTGCAGAAAACCAAAGTATTGCTTTTTTTGTTAAAACAATTGGCGAATGGAATCGACTCAGTGAAATGCAGTTGTGCTGTACTCACGAGGATGAATTTTTTTCAATGCTGTAAGCCCCCTGCTGTAACGCCTATGGGCGCTGCGGGGTAACCTCTGAATAAAGAAAATGCTCAACAGTCTCGCAAGGGAACAGCAGTTCCCTATTGATAGCTGGTAGCGAGGGGCTCGAAGTTATAACAGAATATGCCTGCTTTGAGTAGGTAGTGACTGCTGATCCGGATCATGGTAGGAAAATACCTCGAAGAATAAGAATGGGATGGAGTGCATACGGCAGGTTCTGCCAGATCCTGAAAGGCAGTTATCAATTCCCACAAGAGAAAAATATACAACAGCTGTACCTTACCAGTACTCACTTAGGTGGCAGAAACGTGGAGGCTAACGAAAAGGGTTCAGCTTAAGTTAAGGACAACACAGCGAGAAGAAAAATGATAGGTGTAAAGTTGAGAGACCGAAAGTGGGCAGCGTTAGTGAGGGAACAAACGCGGGTTAATGACATCCAAGTGAGAATCAAGAGGAAGAAATGGACTTGGGCAGGGCATGTAATGCGAAGGCAAGATAACCGCTGGTCCTTAAGGGTAACGGAGTGGATTCAAGAGAAGGCAAGCGCAGCAGGGGGCGGCAGATATCAGAGAGTCAAGCGCAACCTGGGGCTCTGTTTGCGGTGTGTTTGGCATTGAATGACGTAACTACGTACGCCCTGCACATTCTAGTCTCTGGATATCAATTATTTCCGCTAAAAAGGCAACGTTTAAAACAGCATGCAGTGCTCCAGCATCGGCAACCAGCGTTTACGTTTGGCGTGTTGGCGCAACACCCTAATATACGTACATGTATGCAAGAGAGTCGCCTCGGTGACTCAGTGGTTATGGTGCTCGGCTGCTCACCCGAAAGACACTGGTTTGATTCCGGCCACGGCGGTCGCATTTCGACCTCGATAAAGGCGAAATGTTTGAGGCCCATGTGCTGTGCGATGTCAGTGCACGTTAGGAACCCCAGGCGGTGGAAAGCTCCGAAGTCCTTCACCAGGGCGTCCCTCATAACAAAACGCGATTTGGGAGGTTAAACCCCCGTAAACCGCAAAATACATACTAGCAAAAGGAAAAATGGATTTTTTAGGCGGACTATTAGTGATTTTTCATGCCGATTGCCTGCGTTTATAAGCATAATCTACACCGTTTTCACAAAGCTACAGGTGGCGTGCGTCAGCTAACTGAGCTATGTCGAGACAACCTACTCTAATCATTGAGCACGTGATCGCGCGTTTGTCTCGGCCCCAATGGCCGGCGACAACTGCTTAAGGAAGCAATGGAGCAACTAAGCACCGCATGCTAACTGGAGGTTGCGTGAAGACGTTGCATCTCTGTACACTGAACCTACGCTACGCCTAGTAGATCATACTCATTCGTACCATACTTGCGTGCTTGGTTTTCTCTCGTACGAATCATGGTTCGGCTGAAAACAAAAGTAATGGAGCTTCATCAGAGCTTCAAAAGCAATAATAAAAAGACAATAATGGTGCAAACACTCTCTCGAGAGACGATTTCAGTAAACCATGCTTCTCGTTATAGATTGTTGAGAGTAAAAAAAATTATAGGGACCGTATGTTTGTAAAATACCATGTCCCTCCTGCTTCTTAAAAGCAAAGATATTGTTGGGTCTTGCAAAAGGCAACACCTAGCATATGCAAAAGGAAGGTTATCTTTATTGTAGATTTTACCACTGATATGCATCAAGAAGGTAACACTTCATCAAATAATTGTCATGCAGGCACCGAAACACGAGGTTTTAAGCTGAGCAGAGCAGATTGCCGTTCACCTAATGCTAATAGCCACTAGATCAAAAGCTATGTAAACACGCTGTAAGACGCTGATGCTGGGCTCGCAAAGTAACCGTTCTGCAAAAGCTGACTTGAATGGATGCACCAAGCAATTCATCGCATTGTTCACAAGTCGATATTCAAGGGAGCTACTGTGATATATGACTGTGTGCACCTATCGCGGGCACTGTAGTATGAAACACTGTGTGATTCGATTGTTGTCTATGAGTGGTAACTACAAACAAATTGTTGTCCATTTTAGGTGCTGTTCCCTGCGATGGTTTAGAGATATGATTCAGTTGCGTCAAGAAAACAAAAAGAGTAGACCGTGTACAATAAATGTAACGCGTAAATTTCACTACACGAGTACAATGCTTGAATAACAATTATATTTATTTATTTATTTATTTACATAATACTGCAGACCTCATGTGGTCCAAGCAGGACGGGCAAATAACAAGGCATATTTACAAACGCCATAAAGTTAGTACACAGAAAAAAGGTTTGACACATGACACAAATGAGCGAAACAAGTCAAAAGAAATACATTGCACATCAATTTCCACATCAAAATTCACTGCTAAGAGCCCTTTCAGAACTCTCACTTGAGACAGTCTCGTCAGGCAGCGCATTCCACTCGTTTATTGTGCGCGCAAAGTATGAGAATCTAAACGGGTTTGTTTACGCGAAATTTGTTGCTAGGGCATGGGCATGTTGGTGAGGGGTTTTTTATGTGGTTAAAGATGCAACATAAGGTGAAGAAGAAATTCCAAACTTTCCCTGCAGGAGTGAAGAAATATTAGTCGGGCAGTTTTCCGTCTTGTATGAAGAATTATAAGGCACTGTTCAGTTAATATGTAAATTGCGCAAGGCATAATTTCACTTTAACTGCGAATTCTGCAGTGATGCAGCGTTCAAGCGATGCGTCACTGCCCTGCTATGGCAGGGGCTGCCAGCGAAGGGGCTTGTGCGACCGAGGTTGCTCTTTCCCAGCAACCTCTTGCGAGCCGTCAATAATTCAACTGTTAACAGTCACGCTGTTCGGATTGCACACGATCTGGTGGAATTTGCATGCAGCTCAAAATTGTTCTTTTTATTATTTTCATTGTGATATTATTTTTTTTAATCTGGGCCAATAGGTTG
Organism: Amblyomma mixtum; assembly: GCF_055824585.1. NCBI lineage: Eukaryota > Metazoa > Arthropoda > Arachnida > Ixodida > Ixodidae > Amblyomma > Amblyomma mixtum. The sequence goes on along the minus strand of NC_143021.1, from coordinate 150,868,554 downwards.
CAAAGACACGACATTTGAAACTGTTTCTTTTGCTTGCATTCGAGGATTTTGTCGTTATTTTCATAAAATACGACAGCACATAAAATGTAGGCGGCGACCCCCCGAAACGGCAAAAAAAGGCGGCACTGTAGCACTTATTATCCGTAGCTGATGAAGATGCCGATGAAAGCAAATAGGCAAATCAGGCTTGCCATTTTGTCCTCGTTTCCTCTTCGTGTGGTGGCGTGGGAATGCCCTGCGGCAGTACATGTTTTTCATGCGTGGTTTTTCACGGACATTACGGCACCAAGTAGACAGTGTCATTATACAGCCGGCTACAAGCAAAAAGTTACGCTCGCTGCTGAGAAAGTCTTCAAACCTGCATGCCGGGTGGGAGACTTTCGCGGAGACTAAAAGAATGTGCACAGTTGGATGGGGCAGCGTGAGGAAAATTTTGATTGCATTGCAACGAGGAGGACCTTCATGGGCCCGAAGAAAGGCCGCCATCCCGAAGTGGAATCAGCGTAGCAGAGCTTCTAAAATCGTGGAGGTCAGCGGCATTTCCAGTCACCGCAGAAGTGCTACAGGCCAAAGCGACACCGATTGCAAGAGAACCAGGCATTCCACTGCACCAATGAAGCACGCGAGCTAACTCCATCAGGCCGCATCAAGCGCGCGTTGCTGGGAGTTGTCGCTTAACACATAAACTTTCTCAAAACGGAGTCCGTGGAACACCTTTAGACCTGATCAAATCATACCTACAAAATCGAAAACAATCCGTCTATATCGACAAGCATCAGTCTTCTTTTCTGGCGGTACAAAACGGTGTGCCTCAAGGCAGCATTCTGGGCCCGTTGCTTTTTAATATCTATATAAATGACATTGTGCACATTCATGATAAAGCGAAATTTATCATATACGCCGATGATAGCAGTATACTTATATCTGGTCACGACATAAACAAGTTAATAGAAGAGTGCAATGTAATCCTTACGAAACTAGACAACTGGTCCTCTTCTAATTGCCTCCAAATAAACCCTACAAAGACTAAAATAATAATTTTCCGTGCAAGGAACAAGCCATTGGAACTACAACGCGCTCCTAAATACGCAGGTCAAGAAATTAAAATTGTTGACAACCACAAAATCCTTGGAGTTACTTTCTCGTCGCATCTCAGCTGGGATCAGCATGTGGAAAATATTTGTAAAAAGCTCTCTTCAGTAGCAGGTGTTCTATCACGATGTCGATGGCTTCTTCCCACTCGGGTGAAAATTCAAATTTATCATGCTCTTTTCGGCTCCGTTTTGAATTACTGTAACTCTGTTTGGGCAACCACCACAAAAACAAATGTGATAAAAATACAGGTTCTGCAGAAGAAAATGATCCGCTACATTGCAAACCTTCCTTATCTCTCTCCATCACGAAGTGCCTTTATTAATTATAAAATAATTCGTTTTGAACATATGTATGTTTTTCGCATTTTGAGGTTTTTTTATCATTCTTCTCCTGCTTATAGAAATTTCCTCGTACATACTGCCCATTTAAGGACCGCTTCGAATCGAACCCACACCCGAAACACCGATCCCTGGTATATTCCATATTTTCGAAATAATTATAAACTTCAAACGCTTGAACACAATTTACCGACCACTCTTAATAAGTACAAAGTTTTGGCTGGTGTTAAACAAAGTGAGTTAAAAATGTATTTTGTTAATATATAGCCAGGTTGCATTTTATGTGCCTCTGTTTGTCTGCCGGTGCCATGTATGCACAATGAGTGTTTTTTTTTGGGGGGGGGGGGGGGGGTCCTCTCTTTGTTTTCATGCGTCTGTAAACTGCCATTGTTTTCATTGTATTGAATCAATATGTCACTTGCTTCGTTGTGTTTGTTTGTTCTAACCTATATATCTTTGTAAACCTTTTTTTTGCGTTCTGTCGTGTACTGCCATTTGAGGTGCTTGGGCCCCGTCAAGCTGCTTTTTAGCAGCTTTTAGCCCTTGCATCTCTCTAGGATGTAACTTACATTCTCGAAAAATAAAGCGAAATGAAATGGATCGTTGCAGCTTGGGATGAACTCCCGGAAAGCTTGGCTGCGCGCTCGTTCTGAAAGTGCAGAATTTTCTGTGCACTTGATGAACTTCGTACAGTGCACAGAAGATTGTACAATGACATCCCGGAAAGCTTGGCTGCGCGCTCGTTCTGAAAGTGCAGAATTTTCTGTGCACTTGATGCACTTCGTACAGTGCACAGAAGATTGTGCAATTACATCCCGGAAAGCTTGGCTGCGCGCTCGTTCTGAAAGTGCAGAATTTTCTGTGCACTTGATGAACTTCGTACAGTGCACAGAAGATTGTGCAATGACATCCCAGAAAGCTTGGCTGCGCGCTCGTTCTGAAAGTGCAGAATTTTCTGTGCACTTGATGAACTCCGTACAGTGCACAGAAGGTTGTGCAATGACATCCCGGAAAGCTTGGCTGCGCGCTCGTTCTGAAAGTGCAGAATTTTCTGTGCACTTGATGAACTTCGTACAGTGCACAGAAGATTGTGCAATGACATCCCGGAAAGCTTGGCTGCGCGCTCGTTCTGAAAGTGCAGAATTTTCTGTGCACTTGATGAACTTCGTACAGTGCACAGAAGATTGTGCAATGACATCCCGGAAAGCTTGGCTGCGCGCTCGTTCTGAAAGTGCAGAATTTTCTGTGCACTCGATGAACTTTGTGCAGTGCACAGAAGATTGTGCAGTGTACGCAGAAGACAGTGATAAGGAGGACAGCGATTACGAGGACGAGTGAGCAGAAGCAGGTTCGTGGAAAAAATGCAATTGGCGTGCTGTCCACGCGGTCGTTGGCAATTGTTTTTTCGGCCGGCTTACATTCAATGAGTTTTTTTTTATTTGGCTTTCAGCTTTTGGGCGTCATTTTAGAATCGCGGCCGCCAGCCTAGAATCGAGTAAATACGGCAGTTACCCTTCTGCTTGGACTAGCATAGGCATGCAGTAGTTTGAAATAAATAGATAAATAAAATAAACTTTTCCGTTATTCCAAATACAGCCCAGCCAACATAAAACAAATGCGATGGTCATGCAGTTTGCTTTTGTTTTATCCGACGTTGGTAGTAAATGTACTCCCCTGTTTGCGGCCAAAAATATTAAGTCCTTCAAATGTGGCCTTTATTTCATAAAATCTGCGTCATGCGCGTTCATTTCTTAAAATCAGACCCTTTCGCGACGCCTTCCAAGCTTTGCAGGCTTTCACGCTCTCTTCGCTGAGGCCCTTGTTGATGATAATCTGCTTTAGGGACCAGATGTAAGCAGTCGTGTTTGAAGCGCCCAAGGGGTGCGTGGTAGGTCGGTCATATTGATCGCATTTCTAGTGGTAAGGCGGTTCTCTTATGTTGTGTACAACGGCTTCGCCAGAGCAAGGCTCTACCATGTTTTCATCAGTACTAATATATTTGCTCGAAAAGCCATTCGTAAGTTACATGTTATTATACAGATCTACATGCGTATGGTCGAGTTTTCGACGACGTCATCTATCGTTGCTGGGCCATGCGATGACGAAAGGAGCACAGCGTTCATGTGAACAGACTATATCAGCTGCAGAGTGGAGATGACTGGGGCAGGCGACATATACGACGTGATGAGCGTGGCTTTCCGCCATCTCAGATTGCTACTGTTTGTTAATCCATTACTATATGCTCAATATCGTTTGTTCCGACGCTGCCACTGCTCAGCGGCCAGCGCGCTTATGCTCTCACTTATGATTTGGCCAGCCTGCGCGCACTAAGGCAATGATTAACCTAGTAGGCCATTGTCGCGTGCTTTACAAGCGACTGCTTAAGATAGCCTTTGGGACCGCGCAACTTTTTTTCTTCAATTGTGGTGTGACGATGTCTCTGACACGGTCTTAGACCTACGCGCTTTAAGCGCGAAATTTTTCAATTTTGTGGGCGAGGTTAAGGCGTCTCCTCGCTCGCTATAACCGAATGATGCGGCCATAGATGTTCGTTGTACCTTAGGCGAGTTGCCATTGCCCGAATGCGTATTTTGACAAAAGCACCACACTCATTGATAATAAGCCAGCGTTCGGTATATATCTGCGGCAGTTATAAGTGAGCTATAAATATTCTAAACCATTGAAGATTTTAATGAAAATTGGACTAACACCATTTTCACTAGTTATTCACGAATTTTCACCTCACCTAATTCTCTCTCTTTTTTTCACTCCCTCCTTTCTACGTTCCCTCAGGCCCAGTGGCTAGAAGCGCGGCTACCCAGCTGATGGACATAGGTTTCATCCCGATCTTGGCAGTATAATGAGACTACTCGCACAATTAGTGTGGACGGCCGGTCTTTGTTCAAGCGGGGCTGCTCAGCAGACCAGCGATGATGATGATGATGATGATGTCCTCGCTTCGCAAGCGCGCACCCGAGCTTCGTCAGCTTCGTCTTCTGTCTTCTTCCTCTTCTTCGTCGGCGCTAGCCGCTGGGGCAGCAAACCCCAACTCTCTTTATTACAATACCCTCGGGGTGAAAAGGCGCCATCCTGGCGGCCTAAGGACTCGAGACGATAGCTGGGTCGTAGTAGGGCTTCAGGCGGTCTAGGTGCACAATTTCACGGCCGCGGCGGCGATTATCGGACGAAGGCGTGATGGGCTCGATCAGATAGTTAACTGGGGATGTCTGCTGAACAACGCGATAGGGGCTGTGGTATTTGCTCAGCAGTTTTGTAGACTGCCCCGAGCTGGAGAAAGGGCATCGTGATCTGTGATGACATCGAACGGGCGCCCACATAAGTAAGGACGAAATTTTGTGATCGCCCAAAACCGCCAAACATTCTTTTTCTGTGACGGAATAATTAGTCTCCGCTTATGTGAGCGCACGGCTGGCGTAAGCAACGACGTACTCATTGAAACCAGGTTTTCGCTGTGCTAGAACGGCACCGAGACCAATGCCGCTGGCGTCCGTGTGAAGTTCTGTAGGCGCGGAAGGGTCGAAATGGCGCAAGATCTGAGGAGAGGTGAGAAGCTGGCGCAGCGTTGCAAAAGCTTCGTCGCATGCAGGGGACCAAGCCGACAAGTCTTAGCTACCAGCGAGAAGTTGCGTCAGCGGGGCGATAACGGCAGCAAAATTCTTGATGAACCGGCGAAAGTAGGAGCAGAGTCCAAGAAAGCTTCTGAGTTCTTTAAGGGAGGTGGGCTTCGGGAAAGCAGCAACTGCGCGGAGCTTGGCAGGGTCCGGGAGTACACCATCCTTGGACACGACGTGGCCTAGAATAGTCAGCTGTCGGGTGCCAAAGCGACACTTTTTCAAGTTCAGCTGCAGGCCAGCGTCACTGAGGCAGCGAAGAACACTCTGGAGGCGGAGAAGACGAGACGGAAAATTCTGGAAGAAGATGACAACATCGTCCAAGTAGCAGAGGCATGTCTGCCGTTTAAGCCCACAGAGGATGTTGTCCATCATACGCTCAAAAGCGGCAGGCGCGTTGCAGAGACCGAAGGGCATCACATTAAAGTCATACAGCCCATCAGGCGTGATGAAAGCTGTTTTCGGGCGATCGACTTCGGCCATCGGCACCTGCCAGTACCCAGAGCGCAGATCCAACGAAGAAAAGTACTCCGCTCCCTGCAGGCAATCCAGCGCGTCATCTATACGAGGCAGGGGGTAGACCTCCTTCCGAGTAATTTTGTTTAGCCGGCGGTAGTCTACGCAGAATCTAATGGAGCCGTGCTTTTTCTTCACGAGCACGACCGGAGGAGCCCACGGGCTGTGAGAGGGCTGGATCACGCCGCGGTGTAGCATGTCGTTCACCTGTTCATCAATGATGCGGCGCTCGGCGGAGGAGACGTGATAGGGGCGTTGGCGGAAGGGTCCATGGGTGCCAGTGTCGATATGGTGGCGGACGGCTGCTGCAGGACCCAACGGTACTTGAGGGGAGTCGAAGGATGCGCGGAAGAGCTGCAGCAAAGCGATGAGCTGGGCGCGGTGGTGAGGTGGTAGAGCGGCATCGACAGAATGAGAAAACATATCCGGGGAGGACGGGTCGGCGATGTCGGCGGGAGGAGTGAGGGCGTTGATGTCATGGGCGGCAGGCTCATCAAGGACAAGAGAAGCGTCGTCGAGATCGATGACTTCAACTGTGCCAAGCGATTCTCCCCGAAGTAAAGTGGTGGGGAAGGCAGCGGGTTTTCAACGTACAGGGCACCACAACCACCAGAAAGTGTGAGCATGGCATGAGGGAGCATGACAGATTTTCTGTGCGCACAAAGTGGAGAGGGTGAATAAAGGACAGTAGCGTCAGAGAGGGCAGCACAAGTCAGCGGCACGAGAACAGATGAGAAAGCTGGCACGTCGACGTCGTCAGCGGCGAGAATAGGAGCGGCGGTAACAGGGGAGGGGTCCAGAAGAGCATCACATAGCGGCGACAAATTAATTTCAGCAAATGCACAGTCAATGATGGCGTGATGCGTGGACAGAAAGTCCCACCCGAGGATGATGTCATGAGAGGAGCGGGTGAAAACGAGGAACTCAATGGTGTAGGAGAGGCCATGGATGGCCAGAGGGCTAATGGGGTCAGCGCTGGCGGTGCGAAGCGAAACGTCCGAAAGCGGCGTCATCACTTTTTTTAGTCTGCGGCACAAGTTGCGACTAATGATGGACACGGCAGCACCAGTGTCAATGAGGGCGTCAACAGTAACACCTTCAACGACCACTTCAATAACATTCATAGGAGCGGTGATAGGGCTTGAGACGGTCGTTGACGGCGCAGTTCTTGCCTCCGGAACTGCGGCGCCTAGTTTTCCGTTTAGAGGGGTGGTGACCGGCGGCGCATAGGAGAGAGCGAACGGCGTCGAGGAGACGGTGACCGATGGCTTTGGTTGTAGGAGTTGGAGCTAGACGGGGAGGGATTCTGAAGAGGCAAAGCAGAGGAGACAGGTACGGAAGGCAACGGAACGTCGTACGTCGGCGGGCGCCCGTAGTCGTGAGAACCGGATCCGCGCGTGCGGCACCAGCGGGACACATGACCAGCGAGACCGCAGGCATAGCATATCGGGCGGTTATCTTGGGTGCGCCACGGATTCATAGGGCGGGAACCGGTGCGAGGCAGAGGATGGTGAGTGAGTGGCAGTGCAGGGGCGAGATGTCGCTGAGGGTAGACGGTGACAGGTGGCGAATAAGCTGGCACAACTGGCTGAGGTCGTGGCCGGGCGACCGCTTCTGCATATGTCAGCGGTGCAGTGACCGGAGGGGGTGGATTAGTGGGCGGCAGGACCTCAGCTACCTGCTCCTAGATGACACGCTGAATAGATGGCGACAACGATGGCGCTGGGGCGGGTTGGCAGGTAACTAGCGATAATTGACGAGCGACCTCCTCCCGCACAAACTGCTTGATGTGCTGAAGAAGTGTCGGCTGATCGTGGGCAGGACCGCCTACCGCCAAGCTGGAAAGGCTGTCGTCCGGGCAAATGGCACGCCGGGTGACATGACGCTGTTTGCGGAGCTCGTCGTAGCTTTGGCACAAAGAGACTACGTCGGAGATGGTTTGAGGATCTCTTGACACCAGCATTTGAAATGCGTCGTCCTCAATGCCTTTCAGAATGTGTCGTATTTTGTCAGTTTCGCTCATAGATGGATTGAGCCGCTTACACAAGTCGACTACATCCTCGATGTAGCTGGTGAAATTCTCGCCGTTCAGCTGGACACGACTGCGCAAACGTTGTTCAGCACGAAGTTTTCGGACAGCGGGGCGGCCAAAGACGTCAGTCAGGCTGGTTTTTAGAGCCACCCAGGTAGTAAAATCCGCTTCGTGGTTGCGGAACCACAAGTTGGCGACATCGGTCAAGTAGAAGATGACGTTCGTGAGCTTAACGACGTCATCCCACTTGTTGTAAGCACTCACGCGTTCGTAGGAAGCCAATCAATCTTCTACGTCGGTATCGTCCGTGCCGCTGAAGATCGTAGGGTCGCGCTGACGGACGGCACCGGAACAGATGACAGCGGTGGTAACGGGCTGGGCCGAGGAGTCGGTCGTCGTGGTAGAGCCTGGTAGCCTGGACATCGTGGCGTAGCAAGGGAAGAGCAGGCAGCACCTCCACCAAGTGTAATGAGACGACTCGCACAATTAGTGTGGACGGCCGGTCTCTGTTCAAGCGGTGCTGCTCAGCAGACCAGCGTTGTTGTTTTTGTTGCCTTGGTGGCATGGCACATACCCACGACGGGGGATTCGCAAGCGCGCACCCGAGCTTCGTCAACTTCGTCTTCTGTCCTTTTCCTCTCCTTCGTTGGCGCTAGCCGCTGGGGCAGCAAACCCCAACTCTCTTTATTACAGCAGTTACGTTTTGATCGAGGCTAAACTCCAAATGCACCCGTCTGCTATGTCATGTCAGTGCATGTTAAAGACCCAGGATGGCCGAAATTATTCAGGAGCCCTCGGCATCGGTACCTCTTTCTCTCTCTTTTCGTTCAGTCCAGTGGTCCAGGCCGAGTGGTCAGGCGCTGGGTTAGTGAGCCGGTGGTCATGGGACTCGGGGACTGGCAGTGTCATTGTTATTGTTACCAGTTAAAAGATACAGAAGTTTAAAAACTTCCTGTCTCTGTGGAGTTAAGCAGACGAGCTCATGGACGCGGGATCGAATTGCGGCAGCCGCCGTCTACTTCAGAGGCCGGTGCGCTATGTGATATCTATGCACGTTAAAGAATGAGAGGTGGTCGAAATCTATCCGGAAGGCTCCTCTACGGCACCTTTTATTGCCGATGTGCACCTTTGGGCATTGAATCCCGCATCCATGAAACAAAATAAAAGCAGAGGGTCATTGTCTCGAAAGCACACGATTATCAGGCAATTGCCAAAGAGTTTAAAGAACTTTGCAAGTTGGCGAAGGCGCGGGTGCAGTATACGCGTGTCCGACACGAACCAACAGCAAAGAAGGGAAGCACAGTTCATCCAATCACGATTGGACCAAGATGCCTTTGGCTGGGATACCGGGGACTGGCCAATTGGACAAGAATTGGATTGGGTGTTGTGCTGTGTTGGGTTTTATGGCACATAGGCGCAGGAATTGGATTGGACAAGGATGTCTATGGCATAATGATTGGCTGCAATGTGGTTCTTCCGTTACAATACGAGTACGCAAAATCGAAGAGTCAGACCCTCAAGAAGTCTCCTGAGAGAAGACCCCCATGGACACAGGTCGATTAAGAAGACAGAAAAGAGTTCTTGACAGCACACGCAAGTAGTTCGAGGACATCAAAGCGTGCAGAAGGGGCCGTTAGGGTGGACAGAACTGTAGTGCAGGGGACTTTCGAGCAACACGATTAGCGAGGACCGAGAGCCTCCCCGGGACCCCGACGCAGCGACCCTCCTGCGTTTAGCAATCAGCTCGACATCTTGTCATTTGCCTGCAACTTGTACATTCAAGACCGAGAGCGACCGCCAGTAGCCTGACGTGAGCGCCAACACGTCCTAGATAATGAGCGGACCGTCCATCCCATTCACACAGGCACAGTCAAAAAGTATTCTTGTTTGTATCGTCAATTGAGTTATTGACTCGTTCATTCTTAGCCCGTGTTTCGCGATTCAACAGGTTGCAAATTGTGGCCGTGTCCTGGGTTACAGCCCGTCACAACAAAGCGTTTGGCCAGCAAATGATATTAGCAGAGTGCGTTCTCACTTCACTTCCTCAGCAGACAGAAAATGGTTTAGCCATAGGTGTAGTGCTATACTAGCAGCTAAAAGCTTCTCAACGCCTCGCGCTGAGAATGCCGAGAGTTAGAGATGATTATCTTAGGAAAGCAACTACTTCTTTTGTCCGAAGCTGACAACGATGCATTCTTACCCTGTGAGCAGGACGATGATGTCAGGTGGGTGTGCTGTAAAGCTTTCCGCTGCGTAGCCTATTAATTTTAGCATCGTAGGATTAATTATAAGGTGACCTTTATCAGAAAGAGCAACATATTCTTTTCCACCCTCCTGAAAGTTGCAGTTTGTTTTCAGAGAAGAGAAGGAATAATTTAAAGTGCGTGCACTCACAGTTAAAGTGGTCTGAACTCCTTTCATGTGTATAAAAATAGGTCCCAGAAGCTGCAATATATCCTGGACCTGTTGAGGGGAATTGTAGATAATGTTCAAATGTATGTTTTCATATGTTTATATTCGGGCGCAGCTTTGGGATTTGCCAGAAGTGTACCTACCTTATGTAGCTAGGACTGGTTTAACACAACAATTCCACTCTGAGTTTTTTTTTTCACTTTTAGTGATGGCTCAAGTGGTCCACGTCCCGCGTCTCTTCTTCATCATTGGCTCAAACCCAGCTGTAATGTGGCGTGTGACTGGGCATAGGCCATTTACAAAATGCGAAAACTATCAATACGCGCAATAGAACTCGAAACTGATTGTCATATAATATAGGGTGAGGGTTTCTATTTTGTAAAGGCTCTTTTGCGTTTAAAGCGCAGCCATGGTGAGGCGCTACTTATTGGCTGTCAAATCTCTCGTCAGATGTAGCAAATTTAAATGTTGAAATGCCAAAATACTTCATCGAGAAATAAATCGCAACCAGATTCGGGCCCTAGACTACTCTTGAAAGGTGGTTATCGTGTACGACAGATACTGTGCAGTTGGGGACTTTTTGTGTAGATGCGCGAGCGCTTTGCAGAGTGTTCTGCCCCAAGTGCGAATCTTCGCAGTCTGATGCAATCAACTGCCTGGAGCCCGTTACTATCGCAGCCGCCGGTATAAGTTTATTTTCGTTGGCAGGTGCTAACCAAAAGACTTGCGGGCGAAAAGCTATATTTGATTCCATCATTTAAGCGCCTGTGGTAGACATGGGATTGTTTTTTATATTTGTTGATAGTATTCTCGCCACTGCCTCTTCATACTATTCCTGCTATATTCATATCATTAATATATATCCGGCCTTGTTATGTGTAGTGTACAGTAGTGATCGTGTGCAGGGTCTGAAATTTGGTTAGAAAAGAAGAATTTAGCATATTTCTTTTACTTCACTGTTATCTACACTCTGGATTCACTACCGCAGCTGCAGATGAGATGTGTGTAGTAATACGCTTAACTTACCGAGGCCGGCATCAATCTCTTTCCTTTATGTTTGTTTTCATATATTACCACTTCTACCACTACATCTTCCCCCAGTAGCCATATTCCAGCCGATACTCTATTTCATTTTTTTCTGACTGTAGGTACTACCACACTACAGCGTCTACATAGCTCCTCAACACCGCAGCATCTCGGAACGGACAAATAACGTACCATTATAATGGCGGTTTCATGCTGTCACCATTGTCATCCTCCAAGCTCTAAGTGTTGTGTGTTAGTGACAACTTCAATGACGACTAGGAAAAGCAAGAGACATGTGCACACACTCAACGTTTTGGGTGTATATGTCTATGTGAAGTCTTGCGCATGCACGCTTGTGTTCTCAAGGAAAAAACAACTTGATTTCGCTTTTTCTGGGCGTTTTTTGAGCAATTCTTATGGATATAAGGCGACGTGAGCCAACTACTCGATAAAATGTTGTCTTGTCCCATTCTCTTTATGTCACTGCCAGTATCGACTCACAGAGCCAAAATTCGCAACAGATTTTTCTGAACTTAAGATGCAGAATGAAGCTATGATATCTCATCATCATCAGCCTGACTACGCCCACTGCACAGTCTTATTTGCCTACCTAAGGTTCTGCCGCCCCTGCTACGTTTCCCTTCTCTCGGAGTCCACTCCGTTACCCTTAAAGGGACACTGAGGAGAGCACTATTAATATTTTTTTTATATCAAAATCCGATAGTTCGGCATTTCTTGGCTTTGTTGCCAGTTGGCCGGCTGCGAAAGCTGCATTTATTTCCAAGGAATTTGGATTCGAAGTTGAAAATTTTTTCCCGCCGCTCTGATTCAAACTTGGGATTCTCCTATGACGACACAGGACTAAGTGGCGTGACTCATGACGCGACATGACGTAACACAGACTCCGTGATTTCTGACGGCCAACATAGCGGCCCAGCAGCAGCCGAAAAGAAAGCTACCGCCGGCCGCACGTTGAAGGCATCTATCGCCTATTGCGGCCGTCGCTACAGTCGCTTCGCTTACGTTTGCACTGGCGTTTTGCCAGCGTTACGATGGATTTTGTTCTCGAATTCGTCAGCGAAGTTCTCGCAAATAGACACCTTTAGCATACCGTGTACCTTGTTACTGCTAGCGGAATACCGGGAGCCCGCCTGCCGCCGGCGATCAGGCGCTGATTGGTCCCGATGCTTCAGGCGCGCGCGTAGCTGCCGGGCACGTGGCGCCATCTGGCGACGTCAAGGAGATTTGCGCATGCATTGGCTGCGCCTCAGTGATTTGTGGCTTCTCGGGTCCTAGGGTTGCTAGAACCATTAGTTCTAGCAACACTGTTTTGTCCTATGACCTCATCACGCTTGTACTTGCGAGTTTGGCCTGTGGCGGCGATATCTGTATTTTGGTTCTTGCTCTTTTCTACGTTACAAGAGCTTTGTTGTCAGTATGAGTGGCGTTTTTGTAATCAGGAGCTGGTATTCTGTCGATACAAGCCAACTTCAATTTCTCCTCAGTGTCCCTTTAAGGACCAACAGCTCTCTTTCCTGCGCATTACATGCCCTGCACAAGCCCATTTCTTTATCTTGATTTCGACTAGGATGTAGTTAAGGCATGTTTCATCGTTGACCAACTTTGCCCTCTTCCTGTTTTTTAAAGTTACATCTATCATGGCCAAGATCCTCGGTCCGTGGCCACAACAGTCAACTGCCATCAAGGTTTACAAGGCACTCTTTCGCTTTTTGAGAGCGACTGCCTTAATTGACAGACTGTGATTATTTCCCGTTACTTCTCTCTTTCCTCTTTAATTTCCCTCATTCCCTTCCCCTGTGCAGGGTAGCCAACCGGAATCCTTTCTGGTTAACATCCCTGCCTTTCCCTCTCTCTCTCTCTTTTTACATCTATCATTTTTCCATAGCTCGCTGCTCTGTCCTTGAGTCGAACATCGTCAGCCTTAACGTTTCTACCCCATAGGTGAGTACCGGCAAGATATAACTGTTATATACTTTTCTCTACATGGATAATAGTGAACTTCCATTCATGATCTGAGAGAACCTCAATTAATCGTAAAATGCTTATAGGTCCCATTTACAGAAATTACAGAGAAAATAGGCCAGAAATCGCAGCGAACCTCAGAGCTACCTAACGACAAAGCCGAGGATGAGCATTTCCTAATGTTTCCAAATCTTCCTGTTTGATAAAATAGAGCAGAAAGAAAATACAGCTTCTAAGGAAATTAGCATGGCAGCCAGAGCAAAGATTGCAGCTTTGTTTCTAATGCCATGAAAATTTTTTGGTAAAACCGCCGCTTTTTTTTTTAGTTTTACGATAACATTTATTAAAGGGAAATAATGTTCTGTGTAGATGAAGTAATTACATAGTCTTTAGAATGCAGTAAGAAATTTGTCACAGCAAAACAAGCTTAGGAAACAAAGCAGCCTAAGAGAAGTAAGGCTGAGCTCATCAGGCGGAAGATACCGCTCCTGATTGAAGTCCGTCCGGTCTGTGTTTGGTGAGCAGTCATGTTCAACTGGTAGCTTCTCGTGCTATTGTTCTAATTTTTCGTATTCGCAAACTTTAATCTGTTAGTATTGCGTTTGCAAATTACTTCTGGCAGCAGTGCTGCCGCCACGGCCGTACAATAGAGCCCGTTGCGCCAAAAGATGTCGGCCACAGCAGCTTTACGTACTTTCACAACAAAGCAAGAAGCTTAAAGGTAAGCTGCTAAAGGCGGAAGTTAGGTAGTAAAGCCGCAAAAGCCGTGGGGACGCAGGGTGCGCTTCTACAGTATCCCCAGATCAAGGAGGCTCTTCCGATGGTCGAAATCATCCAAGGACGCCATGCGTGCTATCGGGCTCGGAGAATACAAGGGAGCGCAGATAGCGGCCGTTCCAGGAGCCAAAAAGCTTGGCAATACCCGAGTGCGGTTGCCAGCGTCAAGGTGGCATCTAGAGAACATGCTATGACTTTTTGCTGCAAAGCACTTCTTCCGCACACGTATTCTTTTTATTGATGTGTTAGTACCCTTAAGGCCCCATGAAAACAATACATAAAGGATTGGCCTGTGCATAATTCAGTTAGTTCTTCAGTGACTAAGCTGAAGCAATCGCTTCGTTTGCGGCCCTCCCTTCAATGAGTAACATTGCGCTGCAAGAGCAAATGTTTCCTGTTTTCGGGGGTGGCGAATATAACATCTATTTATCCACAAGTTTCGGTCGATCTTTGGCGTCCAGCCCATAAATTTTCGAACACTCGGGTGTAGAGGAAGGCAAAGAAGCTCTCGCGATTCCCATACTTTAGCCTAGGCATTAAAGTTTCGGAAGGTACATTACCCAGCAGCCTCCGCTTCGACCTCTTCCCTCAGTCACTAACACAAAGTATGGCGCGAGAAATTCGTATAATTCACAACTGTTACTTGTGTTTACAGCGAGGCATTAGGCGATAAGAAAAATCCGGAGAACAACTGAGGCTAGTAGTAGCTTAATTAAGACAATACACAATGGCAAACTACAAATACGCGTCACCATAACTCAAGAAGAATAAAAAGATACGCAGATTCGAGGTGTAAAAATCTTCGGCACAGAAAACAAAGCCACTGTTTAAAGCTGTACAACGACCTAATGTGTGTGTGTGATGTAACGTGTAGAAGATTACTTGTTAAGGTAAAATACACAGTTGTGAGGACAAACGTAATTGTCCCTATACTGACGCATACCTGGCAATTGTATCGAGAATAAAGTTGCTTGGTTAGGAAAGCTACACATTAATACTGTGTAAAATGGGGCTGGCATATTCAATATTCACATTTGGAGAACGTTTAATAAAGTCACCCAGATCTTCTAGGTGATTTTAATGTTTTATTAATTTTCCTTTGCGTTATTTTCTTGGGTTGGGTGTGCTGTTCCCTAAAGTCTAGTCTAAAATGTCAGTGCTTCATTAGCAGTATTGCAGCTCAGCTCATGCTGTTTATTGCTCTACGTGCAAATGTACCTTTGATATTCAACCAACATCACCGCGAGTTCTATGGCAGCCCGTACATTTACCTTGTTCATGAAGTTTTCCACGTACTTGAAGCGGTTGTACGAAGACATCCTGGTAAAGGAATTATCACAAAATACGAATGTCTCCAAAACGAACACGTTGGAATCGGATCTGGCTTCTGTAATTGAGAAATCAATTAGAAATTGGGGCTCTAGAATTTGCGCAAGCGACTTTTTATTGATGCAACCAAGTAAGCATCTTTTCTTGGCAGAAAAAAAATACAGTTGAAAAAAAAATTAAGAAACGAATATCATA
This sequence comes from Amblyomma mixtum, assembly GCF_055824585.1. Taxonomy (NCBI): domain Eukaryota; kingdom Metazoa; phylum Arthropoda; class Arachnida; order Ixodida; family Ixodidae; genus Amblyomma; species Amblyomma mixtum. The sequence continues at coordinate 150,853,219 of NC_143021.1, read as the reverse complement.
AAGGATGGTTTACAAGGAGGACGAGGAGGAAGAGCTGAAGGAAAGGCAGGGGACGTTATTCAACCCACACCGCTTTGTTTCTTCGATTTTCATTCTGATTTCTTCAAGATCTTTAAAAATTCGTGATTTTTTCCCCATATTCCTCTATTTATATTTAAGAGCCGCTTGAGATTAACCTGGGTGAGTTTTTTCTTGTTTGAATCTGCCCCAAACATTAGCCCATCCCCCACCGTGGGTATGTGCCGTCGTTTTTGAGGCAACAGCAACAACGACGACGTTAATAGTAAGAATAAACCGGTTTTGTACCCTGAACTGATGAAAGGGATGATGGGGTAAAAAATCGCTGTGGCTCCACTTGGTTAAGCCGGGAAATCGCGAAAGCAATACCCATGGCTACGCCCTCGCTCATATGATAGTCGTGCTGTTGTGGTGCTTGTGTGAAACTTGTTGTATACCTTGGTGCTGCTGTGGTGATCACTTGGCTATTCTGTGTACAAGTAGTAGTGAAACTATAATCGCTACGCTGTGAGGATATACTTGGTTGCTGGTCATGTTAATGCAGACTGTAGAACTGCTGTTCGTGCACTGGCTACAACGGCATGCTTGGCACTCATGGTAAGTGTCCTGGTAAATCCAAGGTACACGCTAGTCACACAAGAAGACACATTGTTACAGTGCCACGGAGTCCAAAGAACGCCACCACCTGTTCGGCGCGGTGCGTTGCCCTTCGAACGCAACGCTTTTTGAGGAAAGGAAATGGTCTGTAATTCTCTGTCATCTCGGTGGACACCTGAGCCGCACCGTACAGGAAGGGAGGAAGTGTGAGAGAAAGAAGAAAGAGGGGCCGTAATGAACAAAATGAAAATTGTATTTGAGGAAAGGAAATTACTCATTAACTGTCTCACATATCTCAGTAGATCTCACTAGTCGAAAATTGTATTTGAGGAAAGGAAGTTGCGCAGTAACTGTCTCAAATATTTCGGTGGACACCCGTCAAATTTCGCGCGCGGTGACGTCACGACAACTTGGGTCAACTGAAACGCGGACAAATACGCCTTGCTCGTCGGTGAATTGGTTTTTGAGGAAAGGAAATGTATCTGTCTCTTATATCTCGGTGGACACCTAAACCTCGCCGTAACGGGAAGGGAGGGAGATGGGAGTGAACGAAGACACCGTATTCACTAGACGCACCTTTGTTCATTCCAAACCATCGAGCTGGCATGGCGGAGTGGTAGCGTGCTCGACTCGCACTCCGGAGACCGGGGTTCGATTCGCAAGCTCGGCAAATTTCTTGTTGGGTTTTATTTATTTATCTGGTGTGACTAGAAAGGTTTGACTAATTGGTTAAGGAGGGAATCAATTAAACTCAGTCAAACTTACTTGGAGCATCACTAAACGATCCCATTAATTGGTTGCATGGTTAGTAGTTTGATTGTAAAACATTTTATTCGCCGGGAAGAGCTTGGCAAGAGGTCGCGTTAAGTGGTCGAGAGTACATAGCCCTCGACGACTTTGTCAGCCCACTCCACCGCCAAAACTTGCGTTCTGGGGTCAGAGCTAGCCAGCACGGTCTCCCACCGCTCGAGAGAAGGAGCTGTAACTAGATCACCCGGAGGTGGCTCTATTTTGCAGTCCCACAGGATGTGATCGTAGGTAGCACGTTGGCCACAGTGTTTGCAGTTTGGGTTTTAAAGATCTGGATAAATGTGCGCGAGGAGTGATGGGGTGCGTATCGATCTCGTCTGTAGACGACGCCACGTAACCTCTTCTTCTTTAGTAAGTCTTTTGTCTGGAGGGGGGAAAATTCTCCTCTCTAATTTAAAATGATTGGTGAGATCATGTTATGTGATCATTGAGTCCTTCGTGAAATTCAGGGAGCCAGACTCATCCACTGCCCGGTCGACGAAACCTCGGGCTTTATTGTGGGCTGCCTCGTTCCCCGGATTCCCCGAATGGGCTGGGACCCATATCAATTCGGAATAATTTGGTGAGAATTTGGTTGCGTTAAGGATTCTAAGGGAGGTGTTTGTAATTCGCCCTTTAGCGAAATTATTGATACCCATTTTGGAATCGCCGAGGATGATGCTCCCTTGGGTATGTGCTAGGGCGAGGGCTATAGCCGCCTCTTCTGCCGTTTCAGAGGATTTCGTTTTGATTGTCGCCGAGACGATGTTGTCACCATTCTCGTTCACAACCACAATTGCAAAGGCATTGGTATTTTTGTATTCTGCCGCATCTACATAAAGTGTTGCAGCGCACTGTCTGTATTTCTTATGTAAGGCTGTGGCTCGTGCTTGTCTTCTACCCTCATGGTGTAAGGGGTGCATGTTTTTGGGGAGTGGTTTGATTAGTAGGGCCGTCCTATAGTCGCGGGGTAAGTCTACTTTAGCATCGTTATTCGTAGGTTGAAAGTTAATTCCGAGCCTGGTAAGAATACTCCTGCCAGTTCTGGAATTGGCTAATCGCGCTGTTTGAGCCATTAAATGGGCTTCTTTCAGTTCATTGTAGGTGTTATGTATTCCTAACCTCATAAGCCTTTCGGTTGAGGCATTTAGTGGGAGTCCTAACGCATCCTTATAGGCCTGCCGTATCATGCTATCCAATTTGTCCTTTTCTGCTTTCGAAAATTTGAGATAAGGGGTGGCATAGAGTATCCTGCTTAGCGCAAAGGCCTGCACTAGGCGGCATAAATCTCTTTCCCTCACCCCTTGTCTGCGGTTAGCTATGCGGCGGATTAATCGTGCCGTCGCTTCTACCGTCCGTTTTAGCTTAGTGAGTGTGTCAGTATTCTTTCCATTTGTTTGTAAATACAACCCCAGTATTCTCATGGTCTGTACCTCTTTGACAGATCGTCCATTAACATAGACGTTTATTTGCGGGGGGGATGTCGTGGTACGCCTACCTCTTTGTTTACGACGGATCACGAAGAGTTCAGATTTTTGCTCAGAACAAGTGAGGCCGGATTCCCATGCGCATGCCTCAATGATGTCCACTGCTGCTTGGAGTGTGTCTTCTATGTAGCCTTCGCATCCTTTGGTTACCCAAAGTGTCATGTCATCTGCATAGAACGTGTGATGTAGGTCTGGTATTTGTGCCAGTTTGGGGGGAATTTTGATGAGGGAGAGGTTAAAAAGGAAAGGGGACAGGACGGAGCCCTGTGGCGTTCCTTTACTTCCTAGTGTGATTGGGGCAGACTCTATTGTTCCGACCGTTATCACTGCTGTTCTGTTAGTGAGGAAGGATCGGATGTAGTTGTACGTCCTTTCTCCGGGGTTGATTTCTGACAAGCTTGCCAAAATGGCTTTGTGGGTGACGTTGTCGAAAGCTTTAACAAGGTCTAAACCCAATATTGCTTTCGTTCCTGTTCCCTCGTCAGCTTCAATTATGTCCTTGTTAAGCTGCAAGAGTATGTCCTGGGTAGATAGTTGGGCCCTGAATCCTAACATTGTTTCAGGTAGGAGGTTCATGTCCTCCGCATAGTTTTGGACCCTATTGAGGATGACATGCTCCATGAGTTTGCCTAGGCATGATGTTAATGAAATTGGGCGTAGATTCTCAGTGCTGAGTTTCTTACCCGCTTTAGGAATAAAAGTGATTTTCGCGTGTTTCCACTCTGGTGGTATGCTGCCTGCATGCCAGTATGTGTTCATAAGGTCTGTAACCGCCGCGATCGACGTTGCGTCTAAGTTCCTGAGAGTCTTATTTGTTACTTTGTCTGGTCCTGCCGCAGATGTTGTCCGCAGTTTTCCAATTGCGTACCAGACCTCTGCGTCTGTGATGTCTGCGTCTAAATTTGGATTAGGAGTCCCCCGGTAGTCTGGTTGTGTGGTACCATCATCCGTGTTTAGATAACGTTCTGCTAGCTCTTTGATTAGGTCTTCAGTTGTACCCTCATATTTATGTGTGAGTCTTTACAGTTGACTTTGTTGCACGGTACGTGTTTGTTCTGGGTCGAGCAGGTGTCTTAGAAGATGCCATGTCTTCTTATTTCCGAGCTGTCCATTGACGCTTTCACATATTTGGTTCCATTGTTGTGTTTGGAGACTAAGTGTATGTTCCTCGATTCGCCTCTCGATTTCAGCGATCTTTTTGCGTAGTCGCTTGTTGTGTTTTTGCTTCTTCCAGCGTTTTTGGAGGCCTTTTTGTGCCTGCCACAGGTGTAACAGCTTTGAGTCTGCAATCTGCTCCTCCTTCTCAACTGGCACCACAACGCTAGTGGAGCTGACATCCTCATTCAGGGAGATAACCCAGTCGCTAAGGTTAGAGATCTCCTTTGGAGCTGTTTTGTCGCGAAGTTGCCTGAACTTGTCCCAATCCGTGGTTCGTATTTCTTTTGCTTTGTTTTTAAGTTTTGTCGTGGGGAAGGTGATGCTAAGGATGAAGTGATCACTACCAAGGTTTTGCCCGGTGTTGACCCACTTTGCGTCCTTGACGTTTTTAGAGAGGGATAAGTCTGGAGATGTGTCTACACATACACTGTTACCCATACGTGTGTGGTCGCTCGGGTTGTTTAGCGTTGTGAGCCCTAGTGACTGTATGATTTGCCAGAGCAGGTTCCCTTTCGGAGTTGCTTTGGTATATCCCCATGCTGGGTGTTGAGCGTTGAAGTCTCCCACAATTATTAGTTGAGCCCCAGCAGCCAGCTTTACTGTGTTTATCAACAAGTGTGGGAGTCCATTGCCTTTGTTTCTGGGCGGGTTGTATACATTAAGGATGAAGAGATTTGAGTCTCCTTTTTGCCTTGGTACTATTTCAAGTAGGGCGTAATCTTCTTCCGAATCATTTATAAAATGTTGAATTGCGGTGATATTTCTATGCACCAGAGTGGCTGTGAAGGAGCCGGCTGCGTTACTAGTATCATAATGAGGTGGCAGATATGCTTTATAGCTTGGCAATGTAGCCCTGCCGCTAGCTTCTTGCAATGCAATCACGTCTGGGGTTGGAACAGACGGTGCTTGTTGGATGTGGAGCTGCAAGTGGGCCCGCTTGCGGCGGAAGCCTCTGCAGTTCCATTGCCAAATTTCAAATTTTTGGCGTGGTGCCATGTTGGGTTATAGATGGTTGTGGTGTCGTGGACAGATCCAAGATGGGGGTTAGGCGGGCCTCGATAGTTGTAAGCCTATCCATTATTTGCTGCATGCAGGTGGCTATTTGGGATACCTGTCCCTCTAGTGTTTCAAAGCGAATATCTATCTCGGCAAATTTGGTCGTAACGAGGCCTTGGATGGTTGCTTGTTCTGTTGATATAGCGCTAGTTCTCTCTGACAGAGTATTGATGTCTGCCCTGAGTTTGGTAGGCGCTTTCGACGGCTGCGGGGTGTCGGCTTCCGAAGCCTCGCCCTGTCTTTTGGATTCCTCGCCTTCTTTTGTAGGAAGCGGTCTTTTAGTTGCTATTCTGGCGTCTGGGTCCGTCGCGTTATGGGCCGAAGACTGGGACGCGGTGGAGGGAGTGTGGCAAATAGCGTCTGTTTCCATCGCATTATTGGTCGAAGCCTGGGACGCGGTGGGTGGCGTTCTAGCCGCAGTGGCATTCTGTACCTGATGCGCTTGTAACAGGCGTTTAATGTCAGCCAACTCTTTTTTAAGGCTGGCAATTTCTCTGTCTCGGGATTGTAGTTGGATCTGAAACTCCTTCTCTCGAGCGTCAATAGATTGGGAGGCCTCTGCTGGCCAGCTCACCTTTTTGTTGGAGCGGCTATCGCTGCGTCCGCGGCTCGAGCTTCGCTTGTCGTTCCCTGCAGGGTTCCCCAGGGGCGGGAAGGAGCTGGAGTTGTTCCGGCTGTGGCTTCCTCCTTTTCCGGTAGCACCGTGTTCTTTCTTCCTAGACCTAGACTGGTGTCCGTGTAGTGATGAGTCGTTGTCCCCTTGCTTGGGTGCCTGGTTGCCATGGGGCGTTCCTTGTTTGTTCTTGTTGATAAGCCGGAATTTGCAGTTCCGGCTGCCTGTGTTGTGGCCCCCGTTGCAGACGATGCATACGGGTTGGCAGGTTGGCTGTTCTCCCTCAGGTGGAGGCGAGTGATTTGCTCCGCAGCGGCGGCAAAGGTTCGTTGTAGGTTTGTAGCAGACATCGGCCCGGTGTCCTACCCTCCTGCAGTTGTAGCATACTTCATGTTGCTCCCTGAAGGGGTGGACCCGAAAGACGCCGCACTGATAGATTACTTGGCTGGGTAGTTTCTTTCCAAAAAAGGTGATTTGTATTGTTCTGGATTGCCCGATCCTTCGGACATCCACAACTTCTATTCCTTCGTTTCTATTTCCGAAGCCTTGGCGAACCGCTTCGGACGAGTCTCCCCGCGTAGGCGTTGTAAATGACCCCTTTTACCGAGTCTTCGGGCGCCGCCACGTACGACGTTACGTTGTAGGTTTGACCTTGGAGGTTCAGTTTTTCGATCTTGGCGTATGCAGTCGCCCGTTGACGATCGGGCGTGCATAGCGTGAAGGTGTTGTTGGCCGTATTGACTCTGATAATGTCTTCATTCTTCACCGTATCATACGGCACCCTGGCCACCTCGCAGGCGCAGAAGAGTAGTAGACCGGGCGCAAAGTCCCTCAGATTTCAACCTTGTGGTCGGCAGACGATTTTGTAGTCATCGGTCGGTAAGCGCGGGAGAAGGGCTTTCTTGCTGAGTGCAAGTAGCTTTTTCCCGTTCTTTCGCGATGGAAAATTGTAATTAGACTTGCCTTGGCCGTGCCCCTGCGCAGGCTCGTCGTCGGTTGATGCGGGCCCTTTATTCTTCAGGCCTCGTTGTCGGTCGCGGTACCGAAGAATGGTTTCCCATTTTCCGTCCTCGAGCTCCGACGCTGATATTTTCTCGCCTTCCACGGCGTACTCCATCTGTGCGGGTCCCTGGGCGCTCAGTTCCCGGCGGAGAGGTGGCGAGCTAGGCCGAGCTCGATGGCTAGGCCGGCAGTCAGCCGGCAATATGCCTAGGTGTCCGTAGATTGGCAAAATCCGGCTTCAGCAGGCACTGGACAATGGCCCGGATGTCGTACAAAATATTCGAGCCCGAGGGCTGACTCTTTCTGCCGAAAAGTGGCTTCGAGGCGGGAGCCCATGCGAGACACATCAGCACAGCTCCGTCCTCTTCATAATCCCATGGTTAGTAGCCAAAGTACAATTGGCCCCGTTTGAAATTCGCGCACTGTAACGTTTCGACCAATTGAAAACCGTGACATTTCTGTCGACAGCTCCTGCTTACAACGATGAGGCATTAAAGGCTTCCGCCTTAAAAGCGCGCTTCGATCGTGGAGGCCACGCCGTGGTGGCACCGCTGCGGCCAGAGTGACGAGCCCCATGCACACATCATTACAGACTCGCAAGAGGCGTGCAGAAGATACAGTAGTGGACGCATATCCACTGCAGCCATTCACATACTCAAGGCGAGGACGATCACTTTTACGAGATGCTTCATCACGTGGACACCAGGCCATGAGGCTGTCAAAGGGAACCAATGTGCGGACGCCAATGCCCGAGGATACGCCAACCGGGAGGCGCGCACCGAAGGGGAACTGGACGCAGTCACTAGACGGTATGGAGCCATCTTAGAACACCAACGAGCCCTCCGTAGGGCCTACCCTCCTCCCCACAAAGACCTTAGTAGAGAGCAGTCGGTTGCCTGGAGACAACTGCAGACTAATACATACCCCAATCTGAGTTTACTCAGCAAAATTTATCCTTCCACATATGCCAACAAATGCCCGCTATGCGGTGAACACCCAACGCTTTACCACGTTACATGGGCCTGTCAGAAAATGCAGGCAGTGCCGATAAACAACACACCAACACCGGAGCAGTGGGAGGCTGCGCTGTCCAGCTCGAAGCCTGAAGAGCAGCTCAAGCTGATCGACAGGGCTGCAAAGGCCGCTTTGGCCCTGGACTGAGGGCTCCACCTACTCTTCGATAAAGAACACTTGTTGTACACTAAAGTTTTTCATTCATTCATTTTCATTGCGACGGCGCGAGTCGGTCGCCCTTCTCTTCGGCGTGACCTCCCAAAGCACCTGTCGCGCTCCTAGCGGAGAGCGCAGGCGTTAGGAGCCGGTGGTGGTGGCACCGCCGCGCCACGCCAAAGGCTGAAAGTGCAAGTAGTAAAGCTTGTGCTTTAAAAGGTGAAGTAGAAACGGGAGTAACAGGGAAATGAAGTCAGCAGGTGAAGTCAGTAAACGTGGAGTAAAAATACAGCCTATCGTCTAGGCCAAGGGTTCTGAAGAAGCGGAGCAGTGCCAGGGAGGCCTTCACCGCCGACGATCGCAGCGGCCAGTGGCCGAGAATCTTCGTCTCCGTAAGCGGGCATGGACCTATACGCTCCAGCACAAGGCAGAGTCTGCCTTTCCGCAATGAATGCAGGACATTCACAAAGAATGTGGCTTATAGTCTCGTCACACCAACAATAGTACATGCAGTGCTAGTAGAAATGTCGATTACATGTCGAGAAATGTCGATTACGTGTTGGCGAAAGCCACACGAAGACACAGACAACACAGCAAGTTTGCTTCACGTCGTGGTAATACGGATGGAAGCCGGAGTTTCTGGTCAGGGTGCAAGGATTTTTAACGGGAGTTGGAAACTGGCTGGAATTCCACGAGACAAGCGTCATCTCTCCCGCAAGTGAAAGAAGCATGACTGCTGCACCTGCGCTGGAAATGGGGTTCGACACATAACTAACGTCGTGATGGCAGTTAGCGTGACCTCGTCCGTGCGGTGACTGCCTGCGATGCCGCTCTGTAGCGGCAGCCATTGATCGATGTTATCGTTTCCTTTAGTGATGCCATAGTGAATTCTCGGATTTCTGAGACTAGTTGTTCTTGGGCTCCACGACTAAGAGCAGCTTGTAAGCCTTAGAGGGCTGCTTTGGAATCAATGAAAATAGACTACTGCTTGGGCTGTGCTGATATGCTAAACGGCGACACAAGAGTGGTTAGTTCTGCTCATGTCGAAGAAGTCTGGTGAAATGTCCTTACTGCGATTGCTATAGTTTTTGCGGAGATGACCACGGAGCTCGAGGAACTGTTGGAATTCACTGAGCCGTCACTGCAGACGTGCAGCCGGTTTGAGTGGTGCTCATGGGTATTCAAGAGAGAGCTTTTAGCTCTGTCTTGAGTCCGCCTTTAGCTCTGTCGGCAATAAATCTACCTTCTTCCTGATTCCGGGTATTGAAAGGAGCCTATGGGGCTGGTGCAGGCTCAATGTGGTGAGGATGGCTTATGTGGGGTTTTAAACTGGGACGGCAGAATGCTGCAATGTGCTTCAATGGTGTTTGTGAACGATGTATGCAGCCTGGTAATAGGAAGACTACAAGATAAGAGGGAACCGAGGAGATATGTGAAAACCATGCCCGAAGGGCGTCCTCTGTTGCGTAGGTAGTGACTGAATTCTCCTGGGTGATTCGTACGGTTGCGGACGTAGAGGAACATTTGGGCAATCATAGGCAGGTCCGGATAGCTAGAGCCTGAACGCTTTGTAGGCTTTGTACGTTGACTTTTCTGTTTCCAAGTGCAAGGCTGCTGTACCGAAGAAATCCCATCAATAATGCATTGCACAGCTGCATCATCGTCCGCACTGACGCTCCTCACTAATTTCCCCCAAGAAAGGCGAGAACTTGAGCAATCGCCGCCATTCTTTTCTTCATGCATGAAATTTGGGGGGTCCGCGATAAAATTGGGTCGATGATTACTGCAAGAGAGCGATGGCTTTTCTCGTAGGTTATTGATGTGCCATTTATACAAGCGGTATAATGAGACGTGTTCCACCGTGTGAACGCAGCAAGCGAGCAGTTTTTTTCTGAAACCTGCAGGCCTTACGGCCGTCCGGCAATCAATAAGACATCAAGAAGGGCTTCCAAAAGAAACCTAATTAAGCATTAGGGAGACCGGCTCCAACAAAGAGCTGAATGACTCGGTGACACCCATAGCAACAAGCGTGCTCAGCGCTCGTTGAAACAGAACGCCTGCCGCTGTTGGCCGCGTTCAATTGAAAGCTTACAAGGAACCATTGAGATAAAGCGCCGAAGCAACTAGAACGAGGTAGAACGAAGTGAAAGCATTCGTGGCCGCGATCATCCGAGATGTCGCATCTCGTTCGCCAAAAAGAGAGAGAGAAAGGAATTTTAATGAGGAAAAGGTGGAGAGGTCGGCCGGAGTCAACATGGCCCTGGCCTGCTACTTCACACAGGCGAAAGGGAAGGGAAGGAAAAGGAAAGTGCGAATGAAGGTTGATGATGGCATAATACAATGAGTTTCACGGGTGATGTCCACACACACACACACACACACACACACACACACACACACACACACACACACACACACACACACACACACACACACACACACACACACACACACACACACACACACACACACACACACACACACACACACACACACACACACACACACACACACACACACACACACGCGCGCACGCACACACACTGGCTGGCATTCGCATCGCGGTTAGTAGACGCACATAAAACTCATAAAACTGGTGTCTGCAACTCGCGTGCCAAAAAAAATGATAAAGCTTAGTGCTGGCGACATCGAGCGTGAACTAAAAACTGCAAAAAGCTTTGGGGCAATACTTACGGAATATGTGAAGATTATCAGATGTGGTACCCATCGAGGCTATTTCTGACACCTTATGTGGAATTCTTCCTGCTTTTGATTGACTGAAGATCTTCATGGGCTCAATTCTATGAGTGGAATTCAGTAGGCCGACCTAAACAAGCAAGTCATATTTTATAAAGTGATCGTTCCTCGAAATGCGGCCGGCGATAGAAACACAATGTGTAGAATTCACTCACGATGTGGTAACGTCTTCTTCTTCGTATCAAATGGAGCGAAGCTTGCTTCGATATATCTGTGTACAGGTGTGCCTGCAGATACGTACAAAGAACCTTAAAGGAGAATTTGGCTGAAAGAAATTCTTCCGTAGTTTTTAGCAGTCGCGTGTGATCCTTAGCGATTGCAAAATTTTACGTTCCATTCCGCGCTTTCGCCGCGGTGGCTCAGTGGTCATGACGCTCGGCTGCTGACCCGAAAGATTCGATCCCGGCTGCGGCGGTCAATTTTGGATGGAGGCGAAAGTTCAGAGGCCCGTGAAGTGTGCTATGTCGGTGCTTGTTAAAGAACCCCAGGTGGCCGAAATTTCCGGAATCTTTCATTACTATGTCCTTCATAGCACGGTTCGCTTTGGGCCATTAAACCGCCACACACCAAACCTAAACAAACCATTTCACCGTGTTCTCAATAGTAGTAGTAACCGAACATATTAGAAAAGAAGGCAAATTGATAAAAGTTCCAGACATTATTGACCTGTCGATATACTAAGAGAAAGAATGTAAGCCCTTAGCTGATGCTGTGATCCACAATGCACCCTGGTTAATCCCCCGCCGTGGGTATGGGCCATTAAGCCTGAGGACATCAACATCATCATCAGCATCATTGGAGGCATATCTGCTTTGGGACTGCCGATCGTTCCGCTATCATGGCTTTCAACTCACAAGTTGTCTCAAGGGCGCGCTCTTCTTGCGCCTTTCGCTGCTCCTTCTTTCCACCGAGCACCCTGAGCACAGCACCTTGCTCTCTTTCTTAAAATTACTTTCTCTGTCTCTCTCTGAAGACAACTCAATGGAATGCTTAATCTGATTAAAATAGAATTTCTGACCTTTTCTACAGTTTTTTTGGCGTTCATTCGGTAGCGAATGAAGTTCCTATTGCGAAAAATGTAGAGTTAGAAATTCAATTATTTTTATCTAGGAGTTCAATCAAAGTCCTAACGTTGATAATGTCATCGAGCTAGAAGGGGCGGTAAATGCATAACATCACTGACATACGCGAATCGCACGCTGAGGTCAAGATGGTGGTTTTGTATGTTGCGCACTTTGCTGTTGAGATACGTCCCCCTTCCGGGTAACATGGGGACGCTATGCTCGATAATCGCTTGATATGTGTGGCCGGGAGGCGGTCGCCTTTTTATCTTTATCATTGGCTCGTATACCTAGGAACCCTTCCAAAGGAAAGCATTAATATTGGTCTGGTTGGTACGCTATTGCTCTTAGCTACTGTGCTATTAGCAAAAAAAAAAACACAACTCAGAATAAAGATCATCCCCGAACAAGACGTGTGTGCCGCAACCGTTTATTCGAGAAGAGAAGGCCCCGTGTGCATAAGACTAAGCCATGTTTAATAAAACTTCCATTTTATTCCCACACTGTATTTATGGTGATTCCTCCATCCATCCCGAGCTAACACGAGCAAAAATGTTAAAACATGGGCGTAAACCCTGCAGTAGACAGTATTTGTTACTTACATTGCTCTGATTTACGCCATAGTCTCTTTCATCTTGAAGGGAAACCTTGGAGCCTACCGCAGAACCTTTCCTTAGCGTTAAAAAGTAGCCATCTATGAAGAACAAAAACTTCTCGAAGCTCCCAGTCCGGGCTTCGTAAATTTCAGGGTAAACTGTTGTGTCAGTGTTTACGGTGCTGATATGGAAGGTAATGCCTATAAGAAAAACGGGAAGCCGAGTTAGGCACTTTTCCCAAAATGGGTTCACCATTAGCACGGTGCTGGAGCCGTTGCAACACCGGTGCCCAAGAAACCTCGTCTTCGGAGTTAATTATTAGGGAAATTCGAAGGATGTGTTTGGAATTTCCAGTTTTTCACAAATCCGAAAGACATACCAGCTTCTTGTCAACAATGCAGGAAATTCCGAGGTTTTTCATGTTTATGCGTAGATAACCGTAGATATCGCGTAGATAACCTATACAAGTTTCGACTTCTTCAACTAATGTATTTTTCCACCACCCATGCAAAAATCATTTATCTACTTTGGCCTCCTTAGAGTTACGCCAGGCTTTAATGCACACACGAAATCAGGATGTATGGGTCATACCATTTTTTTGTAGCAACTATAAATTAGTCTTTAGGTCATACATAACTTTCCACGTACATTAAACGCATTTCAAAACAGCACTGGCTATAAAAAACGAACTACGGAACTACTTTGTAACGTTGTAAATACTTGTGCACTATTAATATCATTGTTATTATTATTTGCTGTGTTGTTTAGCTCGGTGTGCTACTTGTGTTTGCTTCGTTGATTGAATATGTGCCATCTTCAGTTGTCTGTTTGTTCTTACTTTTATGCGTAGCATATTGCAATCACTCAATTCAGCCCTTGGGCGCGGCCGGGCAGCCACCAAACCACGTAAAAAAGAAAAAAGGAGAAAAAATAAAAGAAAAGAAAAGAGAAGAAATAAAAAAAATAAAAAGAGAAAAAAAGGGACGGCTGAGCATGGTGGCGGTTGCAACCACCCCGTTTCAAAGGGGGCGCTCCTATCCATCCATCCATACGTCACGGAGGAAAAGCTGCTGAGAAAATCGAGTGCCGCCAAGCAATTCCTCCCGCAAAAAGACCGCGCAATATGCAACGCATTCTTGGCTTAACCAAGCTAAGCCTGGGCAATTTTTTTTTCTCTTTACTGCTAGGAGTTTCATGACATTTTTATATCACTGCTTCTGTTCTATGCTTCGTGTTTTTAATATTTATTGTTATAATATCATTTATAGTTACTGATGGCTTAAAACTAGTTGTCACATGCTGTGCGCTTTGCCTTGTATTGGTTTCCTGGATTTCGTCAAGCTTTTTTCCAGGAAACCATCCAGAAATGTCTGGTGAATAAAGTGAATTGAAATGAATTATTCATTCAGTTTGAAGCTTAAAGTAAGAGTTTCATGTCGCACAGCTGCCTACTAAAGCAAAATTATTGGCAGCTCTTTAAAACTTGAGATATGTACGAGCGTAGTTTCCAGCGACTACGTGTGGCTCTGCGGCACTCCTTTAAGTTCAGTACGTGCTCAATCAAGATCGCCCTTTCGACGGGAGCAGTAGCTACAAGACACTCTAACATATTCGGTGCGCATTGTGAAAGGTCGAACTAATCTAAGGTATGCACACTTCAGAACGGCATTAGTTCGACATTCCTTGCAACATAGGCTTGATGCTGAAGGACTCAGGTCTAAGACAAATGACATTATCATTTTCTTGTGTAATGAGAGTGAAGAGTGGCTCATTTATTTAGCATATTTGAGGCTATTTGGCCTTTGCGGTCCCTCAGGTTGCCAGGTACGAGGATCGCTAACTAATATTTGCAGTTGGGCTGCATTTTTTTTCTTTAGCGCAGTACGGCTCCACTCTACAGCGAGAGGCTGAGCGCACTGACAAAACGTACGAGTTGTGGCACATTGTTTTCTCTCAGTCAACACTATCATGTTAAATTGGTAAATTGGTTTTTGAGGAAAGGAAATGGCGCAGTATCTGTCTCACATATCTCGGCGGACAATAAACGCGGCTCATGCAGACGGCCCCTGGGCGCCGCCTTCTAAACCGCTTACACATCCAACACGACTGCACTCCAGAGGAGGCGGAGCGTATCCCAGTACTGTGGCGCCATATGCTCTGGGTCTCCCCGCTCCCCCGTAACATGGACACCGACATGCACGAAAACAGACGACAAGCGCGGGCTCGGGCTCTTGAGACACAACACGGCTCCCGACCCGGTGTATATTATGTAGACTTAGCAGGGCCATCGTCCACGGGATTTTACACGGCCGCTGTCGTTCACCAGGAAATGCACGTTGATGGACTCTCTTTCCGAGCCCCGAATTCAATGCGAGCCGAGGAAGTAGCCATAGCGCTTGCTGCCGCCCACGCCAATTCGAGAATCATCATTACGGACTCCCGAAAAGCATGTGATCATTACTTGGCAGGGGAGATCTCCCCCTTAGCTGCTTGCACTCTAAGACGGACTGCCACTGATCCAACACCGAAAAAAATCATTTGGGCTCCTGGCCATCAGGGCTTACGAGGTAATGAGGCCGCTGACGCGGCTGCCCGAGCGCTTATTCACCGGGTTCCTCATCCAAGCTCTTCTGGCTCGGAGTCTAACCAGCTGCTGCTGCGATTCAGGGAATAATAATGCATTATAGCGACAACCACCGCCTTTTCCCGGCCACTGCAAAAGGGCTGAGTAAGACGGAGGAGCGAACTTTAAGGCGCCTGCAGACAGGTACTCTACTCTGTCCTGGAATAATAAAACATTACGATCCTTACACGGATGGGTGATGCCCGCACTGTGGGGAGACCTGTGATATCTTCCACATGGTGTGGGCATGTGCTCAAAATGCCCACCTTCCCCCTTCCCCTACCCCTTCCAGAGAAGCATGGGAGACTGCCCTCCTCAACTGCTCCTCGCTTGAGTCCCAAAGGGCTCTAGTGAAACGGGCAAGAGACGGGGCATTGCCATGCGGTGTCCCGGATTAGGGACGCCGATCATGTAGCGGGGCCACTCTGTGGCTCCTAAACTCTATTCCAGCAATTAAAAGTTTTCGCCACCACCACCACCACCCGAACCGCGCCGTAAGGGAAGGGAGGAAGGTAGGAGTGAAAGAAGAAAGAGAGGAAGAGGTGCCGTAGTGGAGGTCTCCGGAATAATTGCGACCACCGGGGGATCTCTAACGTGCACTGACATCGCACAGCACACGGGCACCTCTTCCGTTTCATGTTGCATGGCTAAATTCTCGCCATAACTCTTTACTGACTGAGTGCTGTGTCCTACAAAAATGGCCTCTCGGAATTTAAATAATCAGGGCATATACTTCCTGTGCTAAGGTAGAATAGGTGTCAAGTTTTTCGATAACTGTTCTTTCGATGTGACTTGCAGGAATAATAGCTCCGAATTTTTTATATTACCCAAAGGACCATCGTGTTATAGTGGCAGAATTGACGCGTATGGAACGAAAGTATTACTTATAATACAAAGCAGGTATTGCCAACAATCAGAGCTAGAACTGTAGAGTAGAAAGCAGCTGCAAATTAAATTCAGAATATTTGAAAACACCAGAAAAATGCATAAGAGGCGTTATTAGTATAAATACAGACTGGCAATTTACTCCGTTTCGTAATTACTTTTGGATACAAGCACATCCTGAAAAATGACGCTATGCAGTTTTTATAAGCGAGACCCAAGGCACATGGAGAAATAGTGGGACGTGCGCAGAACAAATTAAGGGGGCACTCAAGCTCCGGGTTAAGAGTATGACGCGATAGAGTAATGGGTTAATTACCATTATGTGGAAGGAAATTCGCTAGTTTACATTCATTGATCCCTGGGAGTCCTCAGAACCCCTCCTGGCGCAGTGGTGCAGCGGTTAAGCGATGCGCCACTGCCCTGCGATGGCAGGTGCTCCCCGCGGTGGGCCCTTTGCAGCCCAAGTTGCTCTTCCTGAGCGACCAATGATTAATTTAACTGCTGCCTGCTTTGGTGGGCAGTTCACTCATAAGAGGGTTCTAGCAAAGCAAGAGCCTTTACTGTTGGATCAAGTTATACGTGGCACTTATAGTAACACAGAATTTTCTATGTCTATGTCTAAGAATGGCGCTGGTGATCATTCTCAAAGTTCATACCCAAAACATAAATACCCCGGAATGTAGAGGGCTGGACAACCGCAGCCGTTGGTTAGTTGGTAAAGCACTGTACGTATCATACGGGAGTCGTGGGTTCGAATCCCGCCAACGCCATGTGTCTGTTTTTCTTGTGCTTGCGAATGGATTATCTTTCTGGTAAAAAAAAAAAGGATTAAACCAGTAGTTCCTAAATGATAAACGCCACCATTTCAAAAGAGAGAGAGAAAGAAATGAACGGAAAGGCAGGGAGGTTAACCAAGCGATGCCCAGTTGCCTACCCTACACTTGGGGAGGAGAACAAAGGGGAAAAAAGGAAAAAGAGCGGCAATGAAATGAGTTTTCTAAGTGTCCAGCGACCACTATGTCACAAGGACAGAGGGCGCGCACTGAAAACTTAAAGTTTATAGACGGGAATACAACCCCGAGTCCCTTAAAAATCTCAGGAGCGCTTTCACCGCTTTCTTTTGTGAGGAAGGTTGTGCCCAAGGTCCCAGAGCGTTGGACTCTGTTAGAAGACGCTAGTCCAAGCGGTACAGAGTAACAATAAGGAAACCACGCTCCACCATTTCAAACAAACGTACAATTCCTTGGGTTTTCGTTAGTTTCGGTGATTATTGGCTTCCTTCAAATCAGCCAGAAATAAGGTATGCTTTTTAAAGATTTTTCGCAATGGGCACAATCGCATATCCGTCTTGCGAAACTATACAGGCTGAACATTCTGAATATAGGATACTTGACAATACTTACCCACTAAAATGGTCCAGATACCAGACTGAAGATAATTACTCTCCTGAAACCACAACATTCCTTGCCAGCAAAGTGGTGTGCTGTCGATCGTACAGCGGACGTGTCGAATGGGGCGCTAAGAAACGGGGTTTGTTTAAGCGCTAGTTGCTGCATCATACAATTTGAGCCACGCGTATCTTTATTGCGTTGTGCAAGCAGGCATGCGCTCTTGTCGCGTAAGAAGCGCAAATGTCAGCGCGACGTGTTCAAAGACAGATCGATTCGCAATAGTAAGGCTTTCGTGTTTCACTATTAGTTTATTTTAAACAACACAGAAGAAAATGCTACTGCAGCCCCATGTATTTTCCATTGCAGCGGTTTTCATGGCGCTCTTTCAGAAGGTTATCACTGTCGCTTAATACATTTTTGTGTAAGCCTGTCCATTGTTAGGAGGCTGCCGTTATAGTAAAAGGTCGCGAAGCCTGGTGCTGTGCGTGATTTATTTCAGTTCGTCGTCAGGAGCAGCATGGTTATTTCAATAAATTAACAAATTTTGCCATTAACGAGAACATCGGCATCGCTCAAATATGTTTTTTTCCTTCCACATCTTTCTTTCAGTTCTTTCGTTTTTTTTTCTCCAGCGGCGCTGTCTGTAGGCTGAATTTTTAACCTCCACATTTCTCAATCACGGGTGACAACGGCAAGTTGGTCGGCTTACGTATTTTCGCAATACATTCCTTGCTCAAGCCAGTTTATTTGTATTGTTTTCGATTAAGACGCTATGAGCTCACGTTTCTTCCTTGGCCCTCTCAGCTCTCTTTCTGTTTCTTATTGCTGCCCTAATTTTCTTTCTCATGGCTCACTGCGTTACTCGAAATTTCGGTTCAACCCTTTCAGTCTGCCTCTACACTTTTTTTCCATTTTTTCAAGCCTTTTCGGTAGCCTCCTTGTTTTCGCCTCACAAGTGAGTACGAACAAGATAAATCTGTTCTTGTTTCTTCTAGAGGGATACTTCTAAGTTTCTGTTGATAATCTCATAGGGACTACCAGATGTACCCCACTTTATTTTGCTAATAAATTCCCGGGGTCCAGGTATAGTACCTGCCTTAAGAGGATGCATTCTGTGACAACTTCCAAAGCACCTTCGCTACCTATCGTAAATTGCTGCGCCATTCGGAGACTATTGGACATTATATTTATTGACTATAATTTTGAGACCCGCCGTTATGCTTCGAGTGTCTAGTTTTCTGTTGCAATTCGTCCTCATTACCGAATTAGCTTTAAGGACCCTGTTTAACGGAATCCCAGTCGTCGTCGTTGCCGTAAGTTAGGGTATGAGTGAATTCACCGCTTACAACAACGATAACTGAACATGATTGCATCTCGAACTAATATAGCAAAAGTGATTACTAACCACTTTTACCCTATGGTATCATATTTCTGACAATTTACGTCATATTCCCGCCAATATTTCCGGGAGAGGCACTGAATTGCCTTTCCCGGAATGTTTTAGCGCTGTACCTTAAAGACAAACACGATTCTTACAAGCCACCACAGCCTTTCGTCGCAGTGCCAACGACGCTGCGCCGCACCCTCTGTGGCTCCTTTTAAAACCAGCGCCTGCAGCTGCTCCACGATGAGCAGCGCCACGGTGAGCAGCGCTCTATGACGCGTCAGTACCTGACAGGCAGCTTGACGATCATGAGAGATGCAGAGCGCCACCTCACGAAAACAGAGGGAATGTTTCAAAAATTGTCTGCGTCCGCTTTTCGTCATCAGGTGCCGCTAGGCTGGCACTCTCCCCACCAGACATAGGGCAGGCGCGAAGGCAAGCCGACGAGGGAGAGTAGGAAAGGAGGATAGAGTCCAAGCCTCTCGACGGCCTGTGACACGAACTCATAGAGGCCCACAGACAAGCACAATACGCTCGCCTGGCTCAATCGCTCACAGGACTAACATACTTGACACCCTCCGAACTCGCATACGAACAGCCGCGACCCCACACTACTACTATCGTCGTTGCGTTTCGGCTATCGCTGCACATCAGCTGTGCTTCTTCGGATTGCCGGTGTTTCCGCGGCGTTTTAGCCTGCACCGAGTGCCCAGGATGCCCCGAGCCGCCGCGGTGGCTCAGTCGTTATGGTGCTCGGCTGCTGACCCGAAAGACGCGGGTTCGATCCCGGCCGCGGCGGCTGGAATTTCTTTGGAGGAGAAATTCTAGAGGCCCGTGTACTGTGCGATGTCAGTGCACGTTAAAGAACCCCAGGTGGTCGAAATTTCCGGAGCCCTCCACTACGGCGTCTCTCATAGCCTCAGTCGCTTTGCGACGTTAAACCCCATAAACCATAACCATAACCAGGATGCCCCAAATGCTGGGAGCTGCTGTCTGCCTAAGCGCTAGTGAACTCTCTTGTGCACAGAGGGCGCCACCTACAGCGACTTTTGGCTCGGGCAGCTCAGTGGCGGAGAGCAAGGAGGAGAAAATTGGCAGTGGCTTAGCTGTGGTTAAGCCTGGATATACTAGCGAAAAGGTTCAGTTACGCTTGGTTTGACGTCATGGCTGTCGCAGTTCGCGCACAATGCACTGGGAGCACCACGATAACGGCGGACGCGTTCGGCCGTCCACATACTGCCTGGAGAGAAGGGGCGAAGTTTGCCCTTCTCTGCATTGCTTGGCAATGTTTTCATCACCACCTTTTCAAGTATCGATGGCAGATGCCGCGTAAAATTGGTCGCTAATTCTTGCTAATTCTAATTCACTAATTCGTTAATTCTGGCGGCGCATCAATTCGACCTCTCTTGAAATTTGAGCGAGTGGATTCCTAATATCACCAGGACTCTGGAGCCGCCAAATTTCACCAGGTAGGCCCAATTTTCGCATTGCGAGGGAAGATTTCCACTTTACCGCGAGAAGTCGACGCTACGCCTAACGGCTGCGTCGGTCCCGGGGCGGTGACACCCTCGCTACTTCTCAAGATGCCTTCTCAAGCCCCTCAAGCGGCTACGACCCTTCCGAAATGGCCTGGATGACTGTTCCAGCTACCCAACCTGCCACATCGACGGCCTCCCAAGCTACGCAGCAAGGCCTCACGCACGGGCCTGCCTCATCACTTAAAAATTAATTCCAGTCGCGTCAGTGGAAGCCCCGTCCTATGTCACAGATGTACCCTGAAGACTACGTGGTCATCCTCAATCCCAGGGTCACCGCCGACCTACGGAATACCTTAAGACGTGGTGAGTTGGCAAAGCTCTGGACTCGCACCTCGGCATCTTTGCTGCCGAGAACATTCTCAACATCGTCCCCGCCTTGGAGCAGAATCTGCTCGTTGTGGGCGTACGGTATCCGCACTTCGCCGATCGCCTCATCGGTGAATTTAACTTGACCACAAGCAAAGGCACCCTGCCCGTACACGGGCATTTGAAACAAACCGGAGACGTATGCCGCGGCGTCATCGGAGGCATCGCCGACGAGGAAACCACCGCACGCTCACCGCCCAAATTGCCTGGCGAGGCGGGCAGATTGCCAGCATTCGCAAAAATCGCGGTGATCACATTTGTGGGAAAGGTGGTCCCGCGGTACGTCCACTACAACGGGGACCTTAACCCTGTCCGAGAATACAAGCGAATGTGTGGTGCAAGTGTGGTACTGTGGGACACCGCACGGACGCTTTCCCCACGCCGAATTCTCCTAAGTGTGGCCTTTGCGGCCAAAATGTGCCTGTGACGCAGGATGGCCCTGCGCCACACGAGTGCAACCCAACATGTGCAATCTGTGGACTAGGCCACGCCACTGGCTCGAAAGATTGCACGCCAAAATTCCGCCGAATTCATCTTGCCGGTGTCAAGCCCTCCAAACATGGAGGATCCGAAAAGCCAGAGCCTGGAAACAAACAAGATGTGTCTGTGCCTGTGACGCAGGAAGGCCCTGCGCCAAACGAGTGCAACCCAACATGTGCAATCTGTGGACTAGCCCACCCCACTGGCTCGAAAGATTGCACGCCAAAATTCCGCCGACTTCATCTAGCCGGTGTCAAGCCCTCCAAACATGGAGGCTCCGAAAAGCCAGAGCCTGGAAATAGACAAGGTCCCACCGCTGGCGGAGCCAATGGCGGCGCGGTACGTGGCAATAACGCCATCGGCTCGCGCGAGGGAAACGTCTACGCGACCTCCTCATCTCCCGGAGTGAAGTCAACGGGAGAGAAGAAGCGAAAGAAGAAAAACAAGAAGAAAAAGCAGGCACTGCCACCGCCCCCTAGCGAAGACAACGCCAAGCACTATACCGCATAGAGTTAATACAACCAACTCTAGAGGGAAAGCTGCCCATTGAGCCCATGCATTCCAGTGGGCAACGCATGAACGCAGCCATCACATAACGGTTTGCGTGTGTTGCCAGCTGTTTTGTCACTTTCTAAATCTGGGCAAAGAACGGAGTTGGAACCTGGCAACGTAGTCCGTGGGAAGATGGCGGTATGCAGAGTAGCTCTCGACTGCTCTAAACTGCTGTAAACAACGGCAAAATCGTCGCGTTTGGATCGTTTTCAATGGTATGCAGTGTCGCATACCGACTGTAATTTCATATAGGTGGCATGTGACTTCTGAATTGTTATTTGAAGGCTAGTACCACGATTGTGACGCGCTGGAGTGTATTTCGTCTGTAGAGCGCACGGGATTTTGCATGTCCTCTGTTGTCGAGTGCAAATGCACGTCGGAAATTTGCTTTGGCCCCAAAAGGGCGAACACTATTCGCAAAGGAAACGAATGCCCAAGGTAAATGGAGCAACTACTCTGCCTGGTTTGTTTTGAATGTTCAGCGTTTTGTTATATTAAATGTGGAAGGTTTGTTAGAGTACCGCGGGCCTCTCGCGTTTTTTTTTATCTTTCTCCTTCGCCGAGGAAGATGGTGCCGTGTCTTTTCTGGCGCGAGACGAGCTCATAATGGGATTTTTCGTACGCAGCAACGCTCAGAGCTTCATCACGAACGAGTGAAACAAGGTGGAGGCAGAAATGCATGAAACGCCATGTACCGCTCGAGAAATCTTCGTTTCATGTCCAGCATTGTGGGCATTAAATTGTGGGTGCTTGGTTGGTTGTTGAGGTGGGTTTTTGTTATTATTTTTGTGTTGGTTTTTTTAGGTATATGACTGCTTTTGCTTCTAATGTGGGACACTGCTTTTTTGCTGAAATATTTTTTATTCCTCTGTTTGGTTTTAAAACCTATTTATGAGAAGTATATTGCCGCAAGTACTTTATACGCACGGGATAAGAAGGGTCCTGCGATTACATGTATGCTGTCTTGTTTACATGCCGATTTCCTGCCACTGGCTGTGTTCGGAGCAATAATGCGCTGTCAGACGCTTCAGCTGAGGATCACAAGTGTGCCTCTTTTCCGTATAAATAAACAGTTGGTAGACTGCGCATGTCCTTCTTGTGCCGTTGTCGTTGCGCGGCCGTTCATTTCAACAGTGTTACATTAATTACCGCATGCATTAGTGATGAAAATCGTAATAAAACGCATTTAAGCAAGAACACCTGCATCCTTTATAAGTATTGCCGCCACGGTGGCTCAGTGGCTATGGTGCTCGGCTGCTGGCCCGAAAGACGCGGTTTCGATTTTTTGGATGCAAAACGCCCAAACAACACATATAGTTCAAATGAAATTGCAATAGTTCTCTTCAGTAGTACATATATCTAGGTTACAAACCAATAAAAGAAAATCTGTACGCATATATAACCAGAATACAAAATTAAAACAGCCCCGCCCCGGCTCAGTGGTTACTGCGCTCGGCTGCTGTCCCGAAAGACACGGGTTCGATCCACGCCGCGGCGGCTGAATTTCTTTGTAGGAGAAATTCGAGGCCCGTGTGCTGTGCGATGTCAGTGCACGTTAAAGAACCCCAGGTGGTCGAAATTTCCGGAGCCCTCCACTACGGCGTCTCTCATAGCCTTAGTCGCTTTGGGACGTTAAACCCCATAAACTAAACCAAACCTTTATAAGTATCGCCAATGTGTTCTCTGTCAAGCAGATTGAGGCAATGGCGTTAAGAAAGTCGAATGCCGTGAAAAAGTAAACCGCTGCAAGGTTCATTCGCTTGGTGTCATCCGCCTTTAAAGAGAGTTCCAAGAGCGGGAGATTTTCATTCACACGCTTTACAGTACACCCTCCATGCAGTACACAGTTGTCGTGAAATGTGCATATGTATATCTTCCCACGTTTACTCACAAATGATGGAAAGTGCCCGATCCTTTTGGAGCTTTTGCCATGCATCAACGCACCAAGGTGGCATCGCGGTGAACGAGAGCGCGAGTGACTCCTTGTCGTATGCAGCTCCTTGAATTAAGTGCCTTGAAATCAGGTTCGAAAGCAGAAGTTTAAAACCGAAACTCCGAGAGCGTTTATTCAGTTCACTTGTGAACATGTTCGCAATCGTCCGATATTAACAGAAATGACCACAATCAGTATGCTAAAGATTACAAAATGTGTTTAAAACATTGAAAATACGCGTAAGAGTGACATATAGTTATTATCTCTGCCGCAGTTTTCCGAATTCAAACTCAAACTTCACCCATCCTTGACTTCGCGAGAAAAAACTGTGCTGACCACAATAGTGTGTTGTAAGATGGCGTTCAAGATGGCGACTTACATGTGTGGACCGCTTTGCGAGCTCAGCTTTACCCCCCTGCTATACCGCCCTCAAACCAAGTGGCGCTGCCGGAGCCCGGGCCCCGGCGCAGCAACAACGCACTCAGGTGAGCAGCTGGGCAGGGGTCGCTTCCTCCCCTCTCTCCTCCTCGCCCACTTCTCCCTCCTCGGCTTACGGCGTAGATGTCGAAAGCCGCAGACAAAATGAGCAGCTTAGAGCACAGATCGGGAAACTGCTCGCCAAAATTCAAACTTTAGAAGAAAAGCTAGCTGCCGCGACAGGTGTCCTGAGTTCCGAGGCCGTGGAGAGCGAGCCCGAACTGCCGCCCGCGTTCGCGTCGGCAATGGCCGCGATGGAGGCGCGTCCCGCCTCCCAGCTTCAGAAAATGGTAGAAACGGCTATGAACTGCGTGGAGTCCAAATGCTCGGCATCGGTCCCTGCATCCATAAGTCGCTGCATGAAATCGAAAACCATCCGAACCAGTCGGCGGTTCGAGGGGATCCGAGCCTTCAATACGCACATGAAAATTATCTGCAATCCCAGAGACGCGGCATCGCAGGACTCCAACCCCGCACCCCCACCCAGTGCTGGCTGCAGGCCGGAGTCCAATCAGCCCGCGTCTCTCACCTCCAATCCTAATGATGGCGGCACGGCCTAACAAGCGTTCCCCTCCTCCGAAAACACACACATTTGTAACCGTAACACAATAGAATTGTAGAGGCTTCAAGGCTCGGCAGAAACGCGCGAACCTGTGCCTCTACCTAGAAACTTTCGAGCCTTTACCCGCCATGGTCGCCCTCCAGGAGCCAGGAGCGGCGGCTAAGTTGATTAACTACGTGACGTTCCAGCGAGACCCGTCGTCGTGTCTCCTCGTACACAAATCGCACACAGCCACTGAAATCGACCTCGATCTCAACATACCGCACTTGTACGCCATGGTAAGAATCCTTCCCCTTCGTCGATCGGATCCTCCCCTGCACGTACTGAATGTATGCTGCTCCCCGAAACTGAAGCGAGTGACCTTCTGGGACCTCGCCAGCCGTGCGCGGGCCGCGACCGCCTACTGATTGTGGGCGACTTCAACGCCCCTAGCCACCGATGGAGCTATGGTAAGGAGGAAGTGCGCGGACGCATACTGGCGGAGTCGGCGTCCACACTGGTCCTCACCCTCCACACCGACCCGGCATTTCCTACCTGCGTAGGCAACTCGGTGACCCGAGACACGTGCCTGGACCTCAGCTTCACTCGCAACATAAGACACGCAGACTGGATCAAAACCGAGGATACCCTCGGCAGCGACCACTGCATCACCAACACCACTGTTTATACACGCCCCCTAAAGCGCCCTACCACACTAGCATGCATCCCCAATTAGACCACTTTTCGCCGAAATTTCCCATCCGACACCAACAAGAACATCACAGATCAGGGATACGAAAACTGGTCCCGGTCACTCCTATCGCACCTTCGCTCCCACGAGAAGCAGACACAGATCATAGAGGTGGTCACAGACGCGGACAACCACCTCCTCCACCTCTGCGAAGCGCGCCGCGGCCTTACGTGCCTCTGGAAGCGCCAGAAACACAACAAGAAGCTCAAAGCACGCATTGGGGACCTCACCCGGCAGGCAGCAGAGTACGCGGCCCAACTCGTTGACTCCAACTGGGTAGACCGCTGCAACACGGCGGCGAGGCAGATGTCGAGCCGCAACACGTGGCGGCTCTTCCGAGCCCTCATCAACCCAACATATACCCGCGCAGAAACGCAGAAGCAACTACACGAAGCCATGCACTCATTCCAAGGAAATGCAACGCAGTTGGCACAGGCGCTCCGGGATCGCTACCTATGCACAGCTCAGGACGCCCGCAGATCGGCCTACTCCCACGCAGACAGGGAAAACTCGGAGTTGGAGAAGCCTTTCCAGCTTCACGATCTGCGGGCGGGTCTGGCCAAAGTGAAGAGGGGCACCACGCCGGGCCGGGACAAGGTCACCGTCAAATTTTTGGCGAACCTTCCTGATTCAACATACCAGTGCCTTCTAGCCTACATGAATGCGATCTGGACGGGGAAAACCCCGCTCCCCATTGACTGGAAGACGGCCCTTGTTAACTTCATCCCGAAGGCCGGGAAACCGATCGACGCGGACAACCTCCGCCCCATCTCTCTCCCCTCGTGTGTGGGCAAATAGATGGAGACGATGGTGCGGAATCGGCTATCCGAGTACCTCGAACAACACAACACCTTCGCGGACACCATGTTCGGATTTCGCCCTCATAGATCCGCACAGGATGTCCTGCTCCTACTGGACCGCGAAATTTTGAACGCCATTACACACCCCCAGAACGATAAAATTGTCCTTGCGCTCGACTTGATGTTATGTTATGGAAAACTTTTATTGTCCAACAGATAAGGACCACACCGCCTGGGCCGCTCTGTCTCACCCCCCTTTACGGGGGAGGGGACTTGGGAGCGGCCCAGCCGCACTGGATGGTCGCAGTCGATGCTGGCCGGGTTGGTTTCGCCGGCGGCCTCTTCTGCCAGCTCGACTTGAAAGGAGCGTTCGATAACGTAACTCACGAGATCATACTCACACATTTGAGTCAAGCTCACTGCGCCACCAATACCTTCAATTACGTTAAACAATTTCTCTCGGACAGACTGTCCTAGATCCGAATAAAGGACGAAGAGCACGGACCTCTCCTGGTTGGCATTGGGAGGACTCCACAAGGCGCAGTGCTGTCCCCTCTGCTATTCAACATTGCCATGAAGTGCCTACCAGCCCTGCTGGGTGCGGTCGAAGGGGTCCAGCACGTGCTGTACGCCGACGACATCACCATCTGGGCTACGCAAGTACACCTCTGGGATATGGAGACCAGCCTGCAAACGGCCGCCAGCATAGTGGACCGCTATGCTCGAGACTGTGGTCTGCAATGCTCCCCGCAGAAATCAGAATTCGTTCATTTGCGTCCCTCGTGCACATGCTCGACCCAAATCAATCTCTCGTTGCAAAGCCGCCCCATTCGCAAATCCAAGGAAATCAGAGTCCTCGGACTCTTCATACACGATCAGCGACGCTACGACACAACCCTCGCCAAGCTCCGGCAGGGGGGGGACCAGGTGGGCCACATGGTCCGCCGGGTTTCCATCAAGCGCGGTGGGTTACGATGCAAAGACCCCTTGCGGCTGGCGAACGCATTCATGACCAGTCTAATCTTGCATTCGACTCCCTACCTCCACCTGCGAAAACAGGAGGAGGATGCGCTCGAGGTCATGCTCCGCAAAATTATGAAACGAGCGCTGGACCTCTACCAGCAGCCTTATGGCGCTGGGGATGGTGAACAGTTTTAGGTAGCTTCGGGAGGCCAACCTCAACAACCAATACAGTCGTCTCACAAAGACAGGGTCGGGTCGCCGTCTTTTAGCCCGACTTCACATCCAGCACACTGAATTCAAAGAGGAGAGATGCCGCCTTCCCGTACACTGGAGACGCGCCCTCCACGTGCGGCCTCTCCTCACCAATATGTCCAAAGACGATCATAATGGCAGGCGCCTGGCGCGGGCGGAAGCCTTTGACCGCCATTTTCGGAACAAACCAGGAGTTTTTGACGTGGACGCGTCCGGCCCGGACCCCAGGGGATGGTACACGGCCGCGGTCGTCCACGAGGGTAAAACAGTAGACGCCCTTACTTTCAAGGCCCAGTCAGCAATTCACGCAGAAGAGCTTGCCATCGCTTTTGCAGCCTCTGACACCTCCTCCAAATACATAATCACCGACTCGCGAGGGGCTTGTCGAAACGTCATGCAAAGGTGGGTTACTCCCCTAGCCTATCGTATTTACCAAAATTGTAGCCGAGACTCGGATCCCGCGCACCGATCTCTCGTTTGGGCTCCAGGTCACCAAGGCCTCCACGGAAAAAGGCAGCCGACACCGCCGCCCGCGCACTCTCTCTCCGGGCATTTCCCACGGGACCCGACGCCTACCAGGACTTCGATTTCAATCTGATTATTACAAATCCACGCACCAAGTTCTTCTCACCCCGTGCAAAGGGCTGGGGAAGGCCAACGAGCGGGTACTCCTGAGCCTGTTCACCAACACGATGTTGTGCCCGGCAACTTTACAGCATTTCGATCCTCAATTCGACGGGCGGTGCTCGCACTGTGGGGAGGTGCCTGACACCTACGATATGGTGTGGGCCTGCCAGCAGAATCCATCCCTACCCCCTATCCCAAACACCACCCGAGAGGACTGGGAGGCGACCCTGTACGACTCCTGCACCCTCGAGGCCCAAAGGACCTTAACGCAGCGCGCCCGGGCTGCGGAAAACGCCAATGGGGTACCTGACAAGGCATGCCACCTAGTAATTGTAAGGGCGTGACCCTTCAGGTCACGACCCCCAACACCTCTCTCTACGATCAAATAAATCTTTTAACCACCCACTCACCCACATAATATTCCATTATTCCACCCACATAATATTCCATTGACATAATATTCCTATTCTTTAGGAAAGCCTTCGATCAGGTAAATCATAGAAAACTTTTAAGCAAATTTCAATCAGTACTCAAAAACTCAAATATAGTTCGTTGGCTGGAAACTTTTCTTGTGGGCCGCAGGCAATTTGTAAGCATTGACGGGAGCGCATCCCAAGTATGTGACTTGACATCGGGAGTACCACAAGGCTCGGTACTGACCGTTATTGTTTCTTGTTTACATAAACGACCTCATTGAAGCTTCAGAAATCAAGGCCAGATTATTTGCAGACGATTGCATTATTTATACTAATGTTAATTCAGTTGAAGATCAAGTTAAGCTTAATGGTTACCTGCTCAACATTAGCGAATGGTGTAGAAAGTGGCAAATGTCTTTAAACCCCAGTAAAACAGTATGTATGACAATCACACACAAACATCAGCCACTCGAATTTGACTACTCATTACAAGAAAACAAACTTAATCGAGTAACAGAATATACATACCTGGGAGTGACAATTACTTCAGACCTGCGTTGGAACACTCACGTACATAAAATTGTTGCTAAAGCAAATAAAAGATTAGGATTCATTAGGCGGTCACTTAAGCATGCTACACAGGATACTAAACTTACGGCTTATAAGATGCTCGTAAGCCCGATAATGGAATATGCGTGTGAGGTGTGGGATCCCTACACTCAAACACTTGCAGCTGAACTGGAGCGAGTGCAGCGACGTGCACTTCGCTTTATCTATTCTCGCTTCCGAAGGCAAGATCAGGTAACCCCACTTTACACTTTAGCGAACTTGCGCCCTCTTCAATGTCGCCGGAAACAAAGGAGACTCATTCTTTTCTATAAGATTATGAACAACATGGTACATATCGATAAGCAGCAATACATAAGCGAAACTACTTCACGTATCACTCGGGGTAAATTTTGCAGACACGTAAAAGAACAAAAGTTTTCTAAGCACTGCTACAAGCATTCCTTCTTCCTGTCCACAGCGAGAGAATGAAACAGACTGCCAGAGAATGTGGTGCTCGCATCGGGTGTGGATGTGTTCTCTGCTGGAGTTCGTGATTAGTTGGTATATTGCCTGATATAATGCGCCTTGCATTTGTGTTAGGCATGGTGTTTTCACATTGTTTTCTGTTTCGTTGCAGCGATATTTTTGCGCATTTTTATTTGTTGCTTAGAGGTCAGTTCCATTTTTTGATATGTTAAAACTTGGCACCGACTGGATGGTGCTGGTGTTTTGTTTGTCGTGTTCCGCCTTTGTAATTTCTACCTTGTATCACTCCTATCTTGGTCCTGACCGGACTGATAGTATCTCTAATAAATAAATAAATAAATAAATAAATAAATAAATAAATAAATAAATAAATAAATAAATAAATAAATACTGCCTGTACGTAGGGTTGTCCGTTTTCGGGTAAAACCCGATTTTACCCGATTTTTGCACCCCGAACGTGTTCCTAAAATATCGGGTAAAATCTGATATTTCCCGATTTCTGAAACAATTGTGCCCACGGAATTGCTGTGCCTCCAGTTGGCGCGCAGGCGAGAGGCGGCCAAGGCGGTCGACAGACAGACAAGACAGCGCCGAAATCTCCACAAAACGGGACTGCACTTTGAAACGGAACGTCTCAGACAAAGAAGAAAACCAGTTGACATTGTGGAAACTGGGAGCCGTACTCGATCCGTTCCAGAAGCGGCTGCTGAGTCAGTCGTTTGATGACTGCCGACCTCTTTTTATTTCCGTGATGGATGATGTAGGCTCGCTTCGCGAGGAGTTTAACCAGTACTTGCTGGAAGCATGCCCCACAAATGAAGGTGTGGAAGTGATGGACAATTGGAACGACGCAACTGTGCGTCACCCAAGGCTAGAAAATGCAGCGTTGTCATTGTTGTGCCTAGCTAATGGCAGCTGTGACGTTGAGCGAACGTTCTCTCAGCTAAGGTACCTGCAGAGATCAAACAGGTTTCGGATGGAAACCGAGACGTTGCACATGCAGATGTTAATAAGGACGTGTAGAACGTCGATGACCGGCCCTCGTGAATAAAATGTTTCTTTTCTCAAAACTGACCGTTGCCTCTGACTGCGAGTAATAATTAATTACCAAAGAAACGCCAAATCTTGCCATACTTTCTTGAAAGCAGTCCAAAATATAGCCCTAATTGTTACCCACCGGTGAGAGAAAAGGGAACAAATTATTAGTTTGCAAATTTAACCCGATAAAACCCAAATTTCGGAGTCTTTCCACGAAAAACACGATTTCTCCCCTATTATCAAGCCGAAAAATAACGCCCGATTTTTACCCCCCGAATTTGAAAAAATATAAAACCCCCAAACGAACAACCCTACCTGTACGGAGGCGGAGGAGGACACGCGCGTGTAGTGAATACGGTGCTGTATTAGACGGTTGCTTTAGAGATATGTACTGTGATGTCCATTCCTTTCGGGTGTACACCAAGATATGAGAGACGGGCATTTCCTTTCCTTAAAACCAATTTTCATTTCATTTTCCTGAAGGCCCTTACGGCGCGGTTCGGGTGTCCACCTAGATATGAGTGTTTCCGGGCGCACTGTTTGTCTTTTATTTTTGTTTTATTTCTGATACTTTATTTCTTTTTTATTCACATTTCTGTGCGTATTTTTATTCTTTTTTATTACGAAGCCGGCGGCCACCTGTGCTGCGCGTGACGTCGCTCGGTTTCGCGCATGCGCAGAAGTGGCAAGTCTGGCCTCGGGCTCACGCTAAGCGCGGGGTTGACGAGCCTAGTGAAGCTTTTCGCTTCAGAAATGGTGTGGCTGAACTCGGCCGAGCAAGGTGATACGGAGAATCTCGACGCAGCGGCGCTCCGCTTGAGATACTCTTGTTGCCTATGCCGCTGCTTCTTCACACGTACCTAGCGTTCTTCATCGGTTTCATCAACTAGACGAGCCCGTTATCATGGCTTATCTTTAGCTAACTCGGCTTCATGACGCTATCTGTCCTAGGGATCGCTTGAAACAGCCCGGGTCCTCCAATGCTCAGTCGAGCAACTGGTCCCGATGACCGGGTCTGGCTCCATGTCCCTGCGGTGTCCAGTTGTTCTTGTTGTTGCGACTGAGAGAGGGATGAAAAGGAAATTGCACGGGCCTGCCTACTGGCTCCAGGCGAGCCACCACCGCTGCCATGTGCAGATAGAGGAGAGTTAAAAGATCAGAGGAAGTATAAAAAGAGAGAGAAAAAGACGCGCGTCGCCACAACCGCGTCCGCCGAAGCGGACGCTGGCTGAAAAAACATCCGCGGCCGAAGCCGCGCTCGCTCCACCTCCTCCCGGTGTCCAGGCGGCGAAAGCTGGCCTTTATTGAGGAAGATTGAAACACGTGGTTAATCACGTGGCGCGACTGGCGAGAGCGACTAGTAGGAGGTGGTGGTGGTGGTAAAAACATTTATTCAGAAGGGACAAGAGGTGTTTAGATCAGCGCGTAAGGGACCGATCCTTACAAACACTAGGTGGAGGTCCCTAGTTTGGTACCCCAGTGGCGGTAGCCGCCGCCCGGGCGCGCCCGACTAAGGCTTGTTGGGCCTGTAATTCGTGGCTGCCGAGCAGGGTCGCCTCCCAGTCCTCCCGGGTTGGGTTGCGGATGGGGGTAATGGCCGTGTTGTAGGGGCAGGCCCACACCATGTGATAGGTGTCCGAAGACACCGCACTACAGTGCGGGCAGTTGCCGCTAAAGAAGGGGTCGAAATGTTTTAGGGCTGCCGGGCACAGCAATCTATTGTTGAAGAGGCGGAGAAGAAGCCGCTCATCCGCCTTCTTGAGTACTTTACATGGGCTAGGGTAAAGGCGATGGCTATCTTGATAGTAGGTTGTGATATCTTTGAACATATAGACCGGATTAAAATCTGGTTCCTGATCGGGTGGGGAGGAGAAAACAGCCCGTTAAGAGAGCGCGCGGGCGGCTGCGTCTGCTGCCTCGTTTCCTGCCAAACCCTCATGAGCAGGGGCCCATATCAGGTAACGGTGCGCGGGGTCCGTATCCCGTATGCAATTTTTATATAGTAGGAGCGGCGGTCGACGCAGCGGAGGAATGAGCGGTAACAGCTGCTACAAGCCACGTGGCATGACGTCACAGCCACACCTCCGGAGCCTCCAGTTAGGGGTGAAAACTAGGCCTGATTTCACCTCCAGCTTTGCACGCGAGAAGTAGAGTTTCTCGCTCCAAAAAACTCGGGAGAGACTGTGACGTTACGCAGCCAGCCTTAGCAAGCCGCTGGCTTCCCGTATTTCACTCTCCGAGTCAGTCCCTAATGTTCTAGTGTTGATGTGTTTTAGTGGGCGCGTCTGTGTGGTGTGTGCGAGGCCCTTGGCAAGGGTGTCTAAAGCGAAGAGGTTTATCTACAGTCAGTTTTTCCCGCTGGTTCACGCATGAGCGTGCGCAGCGGTGATAGATATCACCCCACGCTATCAAATGGCATGGTCAGTCTCTCTCACTTCTTGTGACCAGGCTTCAAGGTTATCACCGGACGGTCCCTCCTGGCGGACAGTCACTCACTTTTACTCTTTTTTCTCGCACTGCTTCGTTTTACTACCTAATGCCGCAGACCTCAACGCTGCAGAACCAACCAGATAACGTGAACCTGCGTGCTGTCGCTACGTTTTTGGGGCGATTAAACCTGGGAAATACAAATGATAAGCTTTAGCTTTATTAAAACGATCTTTTGGGCAAGTTGGTTACTACACTTCCACATAACTGCAGCGTAAAAAATTAGGAGCACAAAGGAAAAAACACCTACGACACGGACACGGTCCGTGTCGTAGGTGTTTCTTCCTTTGTGCTCCTCATTTCTTACGCTGCCGTTATGTGGAAGCTTTAGCTTCTCCCCTTTGAGCTTTTGAACAGCGATTGCTGCTTTTGCTTGTCTCATACGCGCAGCTTTCAGAGTACGGTGTACCACCTCGGCTAAATCCCCGGCCCTCCCGTAAGACTTGCCTCGTCGCCGGTGACACTATAATTACTGTTGCGTTTACTCTACGTCATTCATACGTAATGGGCGGGTCACGGGACCATCCAGCTGATAGCAGCGGGAAATTGTGCAAACCTATGGTCAGAGCCAGATTGGGGGATGGAGGCCTTCTGTTAAAGTTCGAGTGAATCTAAGGCGAATGATTGCAGACAAGCCGCAGGCACTGCTATTATAGGTAGAATATTATCTCTTTCACCTTGACGGCGTAAATTACTGCGAACTATACTAATACAATAATCATTTCACCAAAATTCTCCATCCGTAGCTTTGCGGGGGAGGGGCAGAATCTCGACTGCATGACAACAAATACTGAATCTGACCAGGCACCCTTACAAAGAAATTGAAATGATATGGGTGCCGGCTTACTCGGGGAATCCGAGAAACAACGCGGCCTACAACAATGCTCGAGGTTACGCAAACCGAGTCGACGGGTGATCCGTATCCATGGATTACTCCAAGCAGGGATTGACATCTTTCCACGATATCACAAGCCATTACAAATTGGAGATGAACAAATTTCCGCCAGCTGACGAAACGTTGCATAAGGAGCAAGAGGTCGCCTGGAGAAGACACCAAATGAGGCCTTTCCTTCACTCCTATCTATTGGAAAAAATGCAGCCGTGTGACCTTAAATCCGAGTGCAGGTTCTGTGGTGAAACAGCCACGTATGATCGCATAATATGGCAATGTAAAGAGGAACCTCCAGTGGAGGATCTGGTGCTTGCTCAGCGGCGGTGGCGGAAGCAACAGCGGCACAGAGTAACTGCAAATCCTTCACTTTGCAGTTCTTGGCCAGGCTTGCAGAGATACACCTGGTGAACTAAAGTGGCAAGAGCGACGACGATCGGCCCCGCACGATAACGACACAAGCAGCACCAGCCAGGAGCATATAAAAGGACAAGGCTCACCTGTGCCCCCCACACTTGCTCAGCGGCGGTGGCGGAAGCAACAGCGGCACAGAGTAACTGCAAATCCTTCACTTTGCAGTTCTTGGCCAGGCTTGCAGCGATACACATGGTGAACTAAAGTGGCAAGAGCGACGACGATCGGCCCCGCAAGATAACGACACAAGCAGCACCAGCCAGGAGCATATAAAAGGACAAGGCTCACCTGTGCCCCCCACACTTGCTCAGCGGCGGTGGCGGAAGCAACAGCGGCACAGAGTAACTGCAAATCCTTCACTTTGCAGTTCTTGGCCAGGCTTGCAGCGATACACCTGGTGAACTAAAGTGGCAAGAGCGACGACGATCGGCCCCGCAAGATAACGACACAAGCAGCACCAGCCAGGAGCATATAAAAGGACAAGGCTCACCTGTGCCCCCCACACTTGCTCAGCGGCGGTGGCGGAAGCAACAGCGGCACAGAGTAACTGCAAATCCTTCACTTTGCAGTTCTTGGCCAGGCTTGCAGCGATACACATGGTGAACTAAAGTGGCAAGAGCGACGACGATCGGCCCCGCAAGATAACGACACAAGCAGCACCAGCCAGGAGCATATAAAAGGACAAGGCTCACCTGTGCCCCCCACACTTGCTCAGCGGCGGTGGCGGAAGCAACAGCGGCACAGAGTAACTGCAAATCCTTCACTTTGCAGTTCTTGGCCAGGCTTGCAGCGATACACATGGTGAACTAAAGTGGCAAGAGCGACGACGATCGGCCCCGCAAGATAACGACACAAGCAGCACCAGCCAGGAGCATATAAAAGGACAAGGCTCACCTGTGCCCCCCACACTTGCTCAGCGGCGGTGGCGGAAGCAACAGCGGCACAGAGTAACTGCAAATCCTTCACTTTGCAGTTCTTGGCCAGGCTTGCAGCGATACACCTGGTGAACTAAAGTGGCAAGAGCGACGACGATCGGCCCCGCAAGATAACGACACAAGCAGCACCAGCCAGGAGCATATAAAAGGACAAGGCTCACCTGTGCCCCCCACACTTGCTCAGCGGCGGTGGCGGAAGCAACAGCGGCACAGAGTAACTGCAAATCCTTCACTTTGCAGTTCTTGGCCAGGCTTGCAGCGATACACCTGGTGAACTAAAGTGGCAAGAGCGGCGACGATCGGCCCCGCAAGATAACGACACAAGCAGCACCAGCCAGGAGCATATAAAAGGACAAGGCTCACCTGTGCCCCCCACACTTGCTCAGCGGCGGTGGCGGAAGCAACAGCGGCACAGAGTAACTGCAA
Organism: Amblyomma mixtum; assembly: GCF_055824585.1. Lineage (NCBI taxonomy): Eukaryota > Metazoa > Arthropoda > Arachnida > Ixodida > Ixodidae > Amblyomma > Amblyomma mixtum. The sequence goes on along the minus strand of NC_143021.1, from coordinate 150,817,712 downwards.
ATCCTTCACTTTGCAGTTCTTGTCCAGGCTTGCAGCGATACACCTGGTGAACTAAAGTGGCAAGAGCGGCGACGATCGGCCCCGCAAGATAACGACACAAGCAGCACCAGCCAGGAGCATTTAAAAGGACAAGGCTCACCTGTGCCCCCCACACTTGCTCAGCGGCGGTGGCGGAAGCAACAGCGGCACAGAGTAACTGCAAATCCTTCACTTTGCAGTTCTTGGCCAGAGTTGCAGCGATACACCTGGTGAACTAAAGTGGCAAGAGCGACGACGATCGGCCCCGCAAGATAACGACACAAGCAGCACCAGCCAGGAGCATATAAAAGGACAAGGCTCACCTGTGCCCCCCACACTTTCTCAGCGGCGGTGGCGGAAGCAACAGCGGCACAGAGTAACTGCAAATCCTTCACTTTGCAGTTCTTGGCCAGGCTTGCAGCGATACACATGGTGAACTAAAGTGGCAAGAGCGACGACGATCGGCCCCGCAAGATAACGACACAAGCAGCACCAGCCAGGAGCATATAAAAGGACAAGGCTCACCTGTGCCCCCCACACTTGCTCAGCGGCGGTGGCGGAAGCAACAGCGGCACAGAGTAACTGCAAATCCTTCACTTTGCAGTTCTTGGCCAGGCTTGCAGCGATACACCTGGTGAACTAAAGTGGCAAGAGCGACGACGATCGGCCCCGCAAGATAACGACACAAGCAGCACCAGCCAGGAGCATATAAAAGGACAAGGCTCACCTGTGCCCCCCACACTTGCTCAGCGGCGGTGGCGGAAGCAACAGCGGCACAGAGTAACTGCAAATCCTTCACTTTGCAGTTCTTGGCCAGAGTTGCAGCGATACACCTGGTGAACTAAAGTGGCAAGAGCGACGACGATCGGCCCCGCAAGATAACGACACAAGCAGCACCAGCCAGGAGCATATAAAAGGACAAGGCTCACTTGTGCCCCCCACACTTTCTCAGCGGCGGTGGCGGAAGCAACAGCGGCACAGAGTAACTGCAAATCCTTCACTTTGCAGTTCTTGGCCAGGCTTGCAGCGATACACATGGTGAACTAAAGTGGCAAGAGCGACGACGATCGGCCCCGCAAGATAACGACACAAGCAGCACCAGCCAGGAGCATATAAAAGGACAAGGCTCACCTGTGCCCCCCACACTTGCTCAGCGGCGGTGGCGGAAGCAACAGCGGCACAGAGTAACTGCGAATCCTTCACTTTGCAGTTCTTGGCCAGGCTTGCAGCGATACACCTGGTGAACTAAAGTGGCAAGAGCGGCGACGATCGGCCCCGCAAGATAACGACACAAGCAGCACCAGCCAGGAGCATATAAAAGGATAAGGCTCACCTGTGCCCCCCACACTTGCTCAGCGGCGGTGGCGGAAGCAACAGCGGCACAGAGTAACTGCAAATCCTTCACTTTGCAGTTCTTGGCCAGGCTTGCAGCGATACACCTGGTGAACTAAAGTGGCAAGAGCGACGACGATCGGCCCCGCAAGATAACGACACAAGCAGCACCAGCCAGGAGCATATAAAAGGACAAGGCTCACCTGTGCCCCCCACACTTGCTCAGCGGCGGTGGCGGAAGCAACAGCGGCACAGAGTAACTGCAAATCCTTCACTTTGCAGTTCTTGGCCAGGCTTGCAGCGATACACATGGTGAACTAAAGTGGCAAGAGCGACGACGATCGGCCCCGCAAGATAACGACACAAGCAGCACCAGCCAGGAGCATATAAAAGGACAAGGCTCACCTGTGCCCCCCACACTTGCTCAGCGGCGGTGGCGGAAGCAACAGCGGCACAGAGTAACTGCAAATCCTTCACTTTGCAGTTCTTGGCCAGGCTTGCAGCGATACACCTGGTGAACTAAAGTGGCAAGAGCGACGACGATCGGCCCCGCAAGATAACGACACAAGCAGCACCAGCCAGGAGCATATAAAAGGACAAGGCTCACCTGTGCCCCCCACACTTGCTCAGCGGCGGTGGCGGAAGCAACAGCGGCACAGAGTAACTGCAAATCCTTCACTTTGCAGTTCTTGGCCAGGCTTGCAGCGATACACCTGGTGAACTAAAGTGGCAAGAGCGGCGACGATCGGCCCCGCAAGATAACGACACAAGCAGCACCAGCCAGGAGCATATAAAAGGACAAGGCTCACCTGTGCCCCCCACACTTGCTCAGCGGCGGTGGCGGAAGCAACAGCGGCACAGAGTAACTGCAAATCCTTCACTTTGCAGTTCTTGGACAGGCTTGCAGCGATACACCTGGTGAACTAAAGTGGCAAGAGCGACGACGATCGGCCCCGCAAGATAACGACACAAGCAGCACCAGCCAGGAGCATATAAAAGGACAAGGCTCACCTGTGCCCCCCACACTTGCTCAGCGGCGGTGGCGGAAGCAACAGCGGCACAGAGTAACTGCAAATCCTTCACTTTGCAGGTTGGTGTGCTTTCACTTATTGAAGTCATAAGAAACCTTCTGCCAAACGCCGCCGCCGCTTGAGTCTGTGCTGTTGCTGTAGTTGTTTTCTACTGCGCCGCATGCTTTTCCATCGCGAGTGCTATGGATGATCCTGTTTGTGATATATGCCTGGTTTGTAATCAGTCACTTCCAGCAGAGGGCTCGTCCCTTACCTGCTCAGAATGCCGATACGGTTACCACTTAGGCGCTTGTTCTAATACGACGAAAGCTGCCTACAAAGCAATGACAGATATCGATAAAAAAAGTTGGAAGTGTCAAACATGTGTAGTTTCAGCTGCTCGAGGCTCAAAAATTGTAACAAAGGTACAGAAGGAGCAGTCTCTGACAGAAAGGATGCTAATGGAAATCAACAAAAAGCTCTGTGAACTACCGGAAATCAAACAGAAGTTAGATATCCTTTTCCAGGTAAAAGAGACAGTGGAAAGTATGGAAAAGTCTGTTCAGCATCTTTCAGATCAGTATGATGAAGTGCTGGCCAAAATGCAGCTTCAGTCCACTGAGATTTTTTTATTTATTTATTTATTTATGAATACTGTCAACCCTCATTTGAGGGTCATTACAGGGAGGGAAAATGAAGAGAAAAAAATGCATATATAACCATGAATGAACAAGCTTCTTCGAGCATACAATACAAGAGAGCATAGAAACGCAACACAACTCACATCACTGTAGAGCCACGTGCTATACAAAAAGCACGTCACTTTATCGAAAAGGGTTGAAAAGATTGAGGCACAGATTCAGTCAGAGAACACTAACACCGAAGTCTGCGAACTACGACAGCAAATAAACAGTCTGGAACAGTACAGCAGGCGGAATAACTTGGAAGTACATGGACTTGCGCAAACCAAAAATGAAAACTTGTTCCAAAAAATCAATGCTATAGCCCAGGACCTAGAGCTTCCTCAGTTGACTGAACACGACGTTGAAGGCCTTCATAGACTGCCCGCTAAACGTGGCAAAACCCCGGCAGTTCTGGTTCGCTTTTCCTCACGTGTAATGAAGGACCAGTGGATGGCAAAGAAGCAAAGTATGAGGGAAGCTGAATCCACAGTGTACTTTCTTGACAATTTAACAGCGCAGAACAAAAAGCTCATGTGGATGATGAGGACAAGGGCCACAAAAAAGCAGTACGAATATGCTTGGCACAGTAATGGAAAGCTTTTTGTGCGCAAGTGCCAGGGTGAAACGGCAATACGGATCGCGTGTGTTGCTGACCTGGAAAATATCATCTGAGCAGGCACCGCCTCTACTTCGCCTTACTGATCAGTTTTTTTCATTATTTTTCTTTGATGGCATCACAAACAAAGCCTCTTTACTACAATGCTTTATCTTTTAACTCTGCGGTGCGCAGTTGTCTTGTTCACGAAAATGACAGGATGTCAGTCTTTCATGTGAATATTAGAAGTCTAAAAAATAAGCACTTTGAAATGCAATCAGCTTTGGATTCCCTGAATCACAGATTTGATATACTAGCGTACACCGAAACATGGTTCACAAATCAAAATGATGTTATCTTCTTTCGTGGCTACAAGTTTGAAGGCGTGTTCAGAGAAAACCGTAGAGGAGGTGGCGTCGCATTGTATGTGAAAGAAAACCTTGACTATGAAGTTTTATCAGATTTTTCTCTTGTCGATACCCACTACGAATCGGTTGCTATAAAATGTCATGGAACACTGATCGCTTGCATTTATCGGCCCCCATCTAGTGAAAGTGCCGAATTTATCAAGTTTGTGCGTGATCTTCTTGAATATGCTTGTATCGTAAATATCCCTGTTGTTTTGGTTGGAGACTTCAACATTGATCTTTTGACAATCAGCTCCCCGCGACGTCTTTTTTGTGAAACCATTGATGCATTTCTCTGCACCAATGTTATTCAGTCACCAACGAGAATAACCTTAGATAGGGACTCATTATTAGATTTATGTGTTACAAATCATGAGTTATCAAGAGTGCTATCAGGTGTGCTTACATTTGATTTGAGCGACCATCTGCCTATATTCTGTTTTTTTCCTCGGGCGATAAAAAAAAGGAAGCAAGTACCAACTCCCCAGATAGTATATCGCAGTTTCAATCAAGAAAACTTAGCTAGGTTTAGATCCATGATGGAAAGCACTGCCTGGAGCGAAGTTTACAATGAGTTAAATCCTAGTATAGCGTACAATATCTTTCTTCAGTTAGTAAAAAGCAAATATGATACCGCATTTCCTTTGACAGTGGGAAAAACTCACAAAAAGTCTCGAAAGCCGTGGGTTACGAGAGAGTTATATCGACGAATTCAAACCCGTGACAGGCTTTTTGACAAATTCATCCAATCAAAAGATCCAGTCATACTTAAGGAATACAAAAAACTTAGAAATAAGTTAGGCTCTGATATTAAAAAAGCTAAGAAACAGTATTATCAGAATAAATTTTCAGCAGTCTCCAATTGCCCTAAGAAAATATGGGATTGTTTGAGCGACCTCATGGGAAGGGCGACAACCCATATTCCCAGCACATTAACATTCAATGGTGTTGAATATAGTGGCGCTGCTTTGGCAGACAAGTTTAATGCTCATTTCCTATCCTCTGGCGAATCATCTCAGAAGCAGGATAGAAATCATGAAATTGCTCAGTATATTGCCTCTCCAATTGGTAGTTCCATATTCTTGAATCCTTGCAGCGAACATGAAGTATTCACATTTCTTAGAAGCCTAGACAAATCCACTGCGGCAGGCGCAGATGAAATTAAGGCCGAGCCTATTATTGCTGTTGCCGATCTAATTAGCTTGCCCTTGCAGCATATATGTAACAACGTGTTAGTTCAAGGTATTTTTCCAGATGGTATGAAAATTGCCAGAGTGGTTGTTTTACACAAAGGTGGCCCTTATGACAATATAAACAACTACAGACCTATATCTGTACTCCCTTTGTTTTCTAAACTGCTGGAATATTTGATCAAAATCAGACTGTGTAAGTTCTTTGACGACAGACAAATTTTTGTTAACGAACAGTTCGGATTTCGTGAGAAGAAGTCAACAGAAATGGCATTGCTTAGTATAAAGGAAAAAATATTTTCTAATATGGATGACAAACAATTTACAGTTGGACTTTTTTTAGATTTCAGGAAGGCATTTGATTCAGTTAAACATGATATTTTATTTTATAAGCTACCTTTTTACGGCATACGAGGAGTTGCCTTAAATTTGATCCGTACTTATCTTTCCGGTCGCGTTCAGTATACATGTTTGAATGGTCATCAATCACAACCTGGTCAATTAATATACGGTGTCCCACAAGGGTCTATTTTGGGTCCAGTATTTTTCATTCTTTATATCAACGATATAATAGCCATCCCTCGAACTCCCACAATAATTTTATATGCAGATGATACCAGTGTATTTTTTTCTGGCATGCAACTTAGTAATATTCAGGCTGAGGCAAATGCATGGTTACAAGAATTGTCTTTATGGTTGAATATAAATAAACTAGAGTTAAATGTTAATAAAACAAAGCTTATTGTATTTAAGGCACGTAACAAGCCTGATAACAGTGAAATTAATCTTACATTAAAAAATAGCGTAATTGAGCGTGTTTCTTCCTACAAATTTTTAGGCATAATCTTTGAAGAACACTTGAGTTGGACCCTGCATATTAATAAGATTCATGCCAGCATATCAAGGTCATTATGTGTATTATATAAACTTCGAGACCTTGTTCCGAAATGGCTGAAGTGGCAGTTATATTATACCCTAATTCAATCACATCTTCATTATTGTTTACTTGTTTGGGGATCTACAACGAAAACTAACCTCACGAGGCTGATAACATTACAGAAAAAAGCAATACGATATGTCGAAAACCTTGCATACAATGATCATACAGGTTTGTACTTCTCTAAGCATTCTATTCTAAAAGTCAATGAATTATTTGAGTTGAAACTGCTTTCTTATGTGTTTAACGATTTCAAACATCATCCCACTAAATATGTTCAATTAAACTCTAGTAGTGACGCGCCTTATAAATTAAGGCACGTCAGTTACAGAGTACCATTCGTAAGGACTAACTATGGAACCGAAATGCTTTCATATTTAATTCCCAGTCTTCTAAATAAACATACACAGGCCATAGAAATTATTCAGAAATCTGTTTCCCAAAAGTCATTCAATAGAAATGCTAAAGCCTACCTCCTTTCTCGCCCGAATGATTAAAATTCTTGATGTCCCTGTTTTTCCGTCAACTCTTTGAATTCTCGTGTTTTTCTTGTTGTGATGTGTCTTGTAAATATTTACTTTAATTATGTCATTGCAAAAGTATGCACCTTCCTCCTACTTTTACCTTGTATAATTATGTGTTGTTTTTTGTAATGAGAGTGTATGTAGCTCTTGCTTCCTTTGCCGCTTGTCGTGAGCATTGTGTCGGGTGCTTGGGCCCCGTCAGGCAGAGTGCATCTGCCTTTTGCCCCTGCATCCGAGACCTTGTTGTCTAAATAAAGATCTATCTATCTATCTATCTATCTAAATTCCCTCTCTTGAGCACTGGGAGGCCGTTCTGGCCAGCTCGGACCCGCGAATTCAAGCCTTGGCCATCGAGTGGGTCGCTAAGGTCGCCCCTAGCCATGGGCTGGAGGCCATCTGCATTTTGACGAATAAGTGCTTTACAATACAATCACCAAAATCAGCGCTTTTTTACAATGTCTCAGACGTAACGAGAAAAACATGGCCGACGGTTACGTTACTCCTCAATGCGAAATTTGAAAGCGGCTCATCAGCTGTTTCAGCTTTTCTTTAGATTGAGGCAAAGAATTCGAGCAAGGCATGTATGTACAATTACATACAGTTTATTTTTCACACATATTTCTTCAAGAAACACTCCACTAACAGTTCTTGATTGTCATGAAGGAAGCAGTGTGGTCGGAGAAATAGATTGACATATGCTCGACTTGATGCACCAATGCCTGGTTCTCAAAGACGAGGCCTGTGCAAGTATTTGTTACAAGCGAGAGGAACGGGATGTTCTCCAGCGTAAGTGGCAAGAAATTCCTGTTTGTCTCTATATCTGCCTTAAGTCCCAACCCACCATGCCATCCTGGCAGGTGGCAGTTAACGGCTGATCGCGAGAGTTCGCTTACCGTTGTCAGCGCTAACGCATGCAGCCCACATCTCTCTCTCATCACCCTACGAACCTATAAGCGCGATTCAGGCGTCCACTGACCCGGGAAGCGAGTTATGCGCACTTCCTTTCCTTAAAATGGTCAGAGTGTAAAACGCTGCGAGCGCCACCGCCAATGAACAGAATTAACGCCGACGGCCTATCCGTGTTTCTTGCACAGCGTTGTCAATGCCAACGCATGCAGCGCACAGCTGTCACTACCGCCACGTAGCTTAAAGCACGGTTGAGGTGTCCGCTGTTCTAAGAGGGCAGTTATGCGCCTTCCCTCTGCTTTCCAAGCTCCCGCTCCATTGGTTTCGCAGCTTAAAGCGCGACTAAGGTGTCCACTGCTGGTTACGAGGGACAACGGCGACGGCATGAAAAACAGAAACGGGCGCCGAAGAGCTGCGCTCTAAAAGAATGATATGTGGATCTTAGTAGAAAAAAAGTAAAGTGGTAAATTGGTTTTTGAGGAAAGGAAATGGCGCGGTATCTGTCTCACATATCTGGGCGGGCACGTGAACAGCGCCGTAAGGGAAGGAAGGAAGGAAAGCGAGAGTGAAAGAAGAAAGAGAGAAAGAGGTGCCGTAGTGGAGGTCTCGAAGGAAGGAAGGAAGGAAGGAAAAACTTTATTTTACTCTAGTCCTTTTTCCTGCGGTTTGGGAGCATCTTCAGAGACGTTTTCTCCTTGATTTTACCCCCAGGAGTCTTCTCTGTCGAAGTCGTCCGCCTCTAATCAGTGGTCGGTTGCCCTCAGTCCAGGGTTCCGCTGGCCACTGCCGCCCGTTGAGCTCGCTGTACCAGACCTTCTTGGTCTTCACAGCGGTCGCTGGACAGCAGAGTCTCCCACTGCTCCGCACTCGGGTTTTGTATTTTGGGGACCACGTCTATCTTTTGGCAGGCCCATGTGATGTGATAGAGAGTAGGTTTTCCGTCGCACCAGGGACATTTGTCCGCGTATATGGTAGGGTGCATTTTGTTTAGTATATGTAGGTTTGGGAAAGAGCCTGTTTGTAATTGTCTCCAAGTGACAGCTTCCTCTCTGCTGAGAGACTTGTGCGGTGGGGGATACCGCAATCTTCTGCCTCTGTAGTTTTGTAGTATGGCCAAGTAATCCCTGGGTGCTGGCGCGAGTTCCGCGGGCTCATCGGATGCTCGGAAAGTAATGTATCCTCGAGCTATCCTGTCGGCCTCTTGGTTCCCTGCCACCCCCGTGTGCCCCGGTACCCACACAATTTTGTGTGGGATCTTGTCACTTTGTTCTTCCTGGTTTTTAATTCTGTCGCTCGCTGCGAGGAGTATACGGAGCGCGTGACGACCTATCCTGCCATTCATGTAATTTCGGCAGGCTGTTTGAGAGTCGGTGAGTATTGTTAGCGACCGCCCGGTTCTATAGCCCTCCGCCACCGCTAGAGCAACGGCTACTTCCTCGGACTCTGCAGCTGTGCAGCCTCGGAGAGACGCGCTGGTCATTTCGCGTAAAGACGAATCGACCACCGCCGCCACAGCGATTTTGGTGTCTCCTCCTCTCCAAGACGCGTCTGCATACACGGTCGTGGCTTGAGGAGCGTATGTTCTTTCGATGAAGTCGGCCCTCGCTTCTCTTCTGCCTCGATGGAGGTTGGGATCCATGTTTTTTGGTATTGGCGCTACCTTGAGGGTCTTGCGAAGCTCGTCGGGGATCGTTGCCGTCCTCGTCATTTCTCGCATCTGCTCGCGGTATCCGAGCCTCCGCAGGAGCGCTCTTCCAGTCGTTGTCTGCAACAGCCTGAGTTTTTGCGACTCAAGCTGCGCCTCTCGTAGCTCCTCAAAGGTGTTATGTAATCCCAGGGCCATGAGTTTTTCGGTTGACGTGTTGCGCGGAAGTCGGAGCGCTGTCTTATACGCTTTGCGTAGCAGGGCATCCGCTTGTTGTATTTCGTTTTTGTTGAGGCACTGGTAGGGTAGGCTGTACGTGATTCTACTAACTACAAGGCTTCTGACTAGTTTGAGTGTGTCCTCTTCACGCATGCCATGTCGCCTGTTGGTGATGCGGGTGATCATGCGTGAGACTTGTAGTGTTGTTGCTTTGAGCAGGGTAAAAGTGTGAGTACTGCGCTGGTTGGATTGAACCCACATGCCTAAAATTCTTATTGTTGTCTTTTCGGGTATGGGTGTCCCGTCAAGGTAGACGTTGAGTTTTAGGTCCTCGTTGGTTGGGACGGTCCGGTTTTGCTTGCCTCTCCAGACTCTCAGCAGTTCCGATTTCTCGGTCGAGCATGCGAGTCCTCTTTCTGCGAGGTATCGCTCTACACAAGAGGCCGCTTGCTGTAGCCTTTCTTCCTTCTCTCCGAGACAACCCGTGTTTGTCCAGACTGTTATATCGTCAGCATACATTGCATGCCTGATGCCTTCGATGTTCTCTAGTTTTCGAGCTAGGCCTATCATAGCTATGTTGAAAAGTAAGGGGGAGATAACTGACCCTTGGGGTGTTCCCTTATTTGGAGTGCGAATTTTGTCCGATCGAAGGTCTCCTATGCCGATGGTGGCAGTTCTGTCGGACAGGAAGGCTTTGACGAAGCCGTGGATTCTGCGCCCGCAATCCAGCTTGTCTAGGCCCGTAAGGATCGCTTCGTGGCTGACGTTATCGAATGCCCCTTTGATGTCCAGGGCCATTATGACATTTTCTCCCGTCCGAGGTACGTTTCGCAGGACATCTTCTTGTATTTGGAGGAGAACGTCCTGCGTCGAGAGCTTCGCTCTGAAGCCGAACATGGTATGTGGTACACAGTCGTTGTCTTCCATGTAATTTTGCAGTCTTAAAGTTACCACCCGTTCGTAAAGTTTGCCAAGGCACGACGTGAGTGATATGGGCCTGAGGTTTTCAATTTGTAGCTTTTTACCAGGTTTAGGTATCATTATTACTTCGGCGTGTTTCCAATCTTCGGGAACCGTCTCCGCCTCCCAATGTTTGTTAAGAAAGCTGACGAGCTCTTGTATGAGGTCGTCGCTCAGGTTGCGGATTAGGGCGTTGTCGATTCTGTCCGCTCCGGCTGCCGTGTTTCTGGTGGTGTTTCTTATGGCCGCGTAAACCTCTTCCACAGTTATGGGGCGGTCGAGTTTCTCGTTTTCGGCTCCTCGATACGTTCCTTGGTATCGCGGGGGGTTGTGATCGCCGAAACATTTTTCTCGTGCCTTCTCCAGTAGGGTGATGTCTGATCCCTCGAAGGAGTGGATGAACCTGTGGATGGCTTTATTGTTTTCTGATTTTATTTTGGTCGGATCGATTAGTGCTCTTAAGAGATTCCAGGTTCTGGCCGTGCCTAGAGTTCCCCTAAGCGAGTCGCTGAGTTGTTCCCAATTTTGTTTCGCGAGTTGCATCGCATATTCTTCCGGTCTTGAGAATAATTTCGACCACTTGGGGATCTTTGACGTGCGCGGACATCACAGAGCACACGGGCGCCTTTTGCGTTGCGCCTCCATCGAAACGCGGCCGCCGCGGCAGGGTTCGAACTCGGATACTCCGGCTATGTAGACGAGTGCCTTATCACGAACTGCACGTTAGATATCTGCACCTCGGTCATATATGCATTAGCGTCCACAAACACTAGAAATTTCCGAGGTGCCGGTTGTCTTCACATAGAAAGAGGCGTATGAACTTTTTGGAGCGTTCATGCGATGGATCCGATCTTTTGCAATGTGATGGCAGTAACAGGTGCATAAACGGCACTTGGGACAACTATGCATCATCATCATCATCATCAGACCTGACTACACCCACTGCAGGGCAAAGGCCTCTCCCATGTCTCTCCAATTAACCCTGTCCTTTGTCAATTGCCGCCACCGTATCCCCGCAATCTTCTTAATCTCATCCGCCCACCTAACTTTCTGCCGCCCCCTGCTACGTTTGCTTTCTCTTGGAATCCACTCCGTTACCCTCAAGGACCAGCGGTTATCTTCCCTTCGCATTACATGCCCTGCCCACTAGACATACACAGTGCAGATCTGTGCGGTTATCCTGCCCACCCTACCGCCCATGGCACATTTTCTGCCATCATGTAGCTCGAACCCTCTGAAGCGTTCCCCCCTAGCAAGTTCCGCCATTCGTCGTGCATTCTTTTTCGTTGCAAATTAGCCTGATGACACTGGGCTAGGAATCACTGCCCATTTGGGACGCGATCTTAAATTTTTAGCAAACTGTCTGCAAAGTTATCCTAGGTTTTGCAGGTACCTTGGGTTTAGGCTGTCTTACCTCATAGGCCCACAAGTGTGCAGTTGTAGCGTCTGAGAGAACGAATCTTGCGAGACTACCAAGCAAAAAAAAAAAAAAATTGGCGGGGGCTTAGCTTTGGTTGAGTCTGGTAGGTTGCGAAAGCAAATGCGCAGCGCCTCCGACATAAGGAACACAGTGTGCCGCGTCTAAATGTCACGCGGGGCTACCGGCCGCCGCTGCGCGACGACTCGACTTGGTAGCCCGTTTCTCACCCTGGTATGACGCCCCGCTATGACGTCACTAGGCATGGCGTGACGTGACAGGTCATTCTAAATGTTACGCGTGGCCACCGGCCGCTGTTGCGCGACGACTAGACTTGATAGCCCATCTCTCACCCTGGTATGACGTGAGAGGTCATTCTAAAGGTCAAGCGTGGCTACCGGCGGCCGCTACACGAAAGGCCGTTCATGAGCGTATTTTATTGCGAAAGCAATACTACTTTGACTTTCAAGCCTTTGTGGTGCGACAGCCGTGCACATGAAATGACCTTTCGCATGACCTCTGTGCGACGTCACGCCGAAGAGCTGGGCGACCATTTCGCGCCGTCCGTGTGCGACGGCGGTCCACATGAACGGCGGCCTAACTCCCGCTCTCTCCGCTAGGAGCGCCACAGGTGTTGTGACGTCACGCCGAAGAGCTGGGCGACCATCTCGTGCCGTCCGTGTGCGACGGCGGTGCACATGAACGGCGGCCTGACTGGACTGGATTGGACTGGACTGGATTAGATTAGATTAGATTGGATTGGATTGGATTGATTTCTTTCCACCTTCGGGTGGCAAAATCACAATTGCCCTCGGGCCAAATCTTTTATTTTGCTATTGGGCTTATACCCGCGATACATTAGTGGTGCGGGAGAGGCAAATTTTCTTATTCATTTTTTGTCGCCTCAACTATCATTTGTATAACCGATGCATCGTCACAAGTCTAACCACAAGCACCACCACCCGCTACACTACCAGATGAACCATGGCGTAGGTACGGATATTGCTTTCGCAATTACCGGGCTTAACCAAGCCAAGCCACAGCGAATTTTTGCTTTCGCAATAATAAATCTTGCAAAAGGGGACGTTCCACTTGGTATCAAGCCTTCTTTTCTTTCGCATGCGGTCAAAAGAACGCGAGTGCGCGCGAAGCACGCTCACGTGACGAAGAAGCGGCCTTTTTGCAGCGTCGGTCATAGACCTCGACCCTACGGCGAAGGATGACATGTAGACGTCAAAATCGTCCAGAATCTCCAAGAACACGGAGAAGTAGCCCAACATTCGAAAGACGCGGAACGGGAGAAGGGCTTGACCAGAACCTGGCGTAAGAGGCGAAGAAGTGGCACCGAGAGATCATCCGAGCGTCACAGAGGCACAAGAACCCAAGATGTCGCCGATGATCGTAAATGTACTCCTAATCAGACGGGCACGCATGAAGCCCTCGCCGAAGCACCGACAATTAGAGCAGCAGGCGTTCCTGATGAGCAGCCAACGCCGTCCCAGCTCCCGACTGCTGAGCGCTGCGACCTCGTCGCAAGCCGATTAAAAGGAGACAGGAAGAAGAAGCCATCGGGGTTTGGAGTGATGTTAAGCACCGCGCACCGAAAAATGACGCGTTGTTTTAGCAAATTTTCGTGAGTAAAGATGTGTCTAGCGCTGTAATTAATGGACCATGAGCCCCATTGACATCAGCAGAGAACGCTGCTGTGAGCCTGTTGTGTTTAAAAAGGGGGAGCTTTTAAAATCTCTTCTCGTTGAGGAGGAACGATATTCATGAGGTCATAGAATTTTGCAGTAAAAATTGGCTTGTTAACCACTAATCAAGGAGGCTTACAGAAAACCATGCCATTAGAATAAGCCGATATAAACAGGAGACACTAATACCACTTCGAATGATGGTGTGTAAGTCCCTGCATTGCTTCTTCTTCTCTATAGTTGTGTCATTTCGAGCTCGCTAGAGCTTACTGCGTGCAGACTGGGTTGAAGCTACGTATTTTCTCATATGACTGGTCTTGTCCTGCAGTATGGCGGTATCATTTTGTGGCATGTACTAACATTTTTGTGGCTCGTGTACTGTGCGGTGTGAGTGCACGTTAAAAAAACCCAGATGTTGAAATTTCCGGAGCCTTTCACTATGGCGTCCCTCATAGCCTGAGTCGTTTTGGGACGTTAAACACAATAAATCACACCCAACACGTTTGTGGAGGATATAATCCAGAACAGTAGCGATTGCGATGTGGCGCGTCATGTACTATAATTTGACACAGTAAAACAACGTTTGCTGAAATGTTTCGGTGCTGTCTGGGCAGCACGATCCAATGCTTAATGTCCCAGCAGCTACAACGAATCATCATCATCACCATTATCTCCTTCACTACGCTTACTGCAGGGCACAGCCCTCTCCCACGTCTCTACGATTAAATTTGCAGCCATCGTATCCCCACAAACTTCTTAATTAGATCCGCCCACCTAACTTTCTACCACCCCCTGCTACACTTGCCTTCTCTTGGAATCCACTCCTTTACCAGCGCTTATCTTGCCTTTCCAATACATGCGCTGCTGTCAGGAGTGGGTGCGATGCGCCCTGCCAAGAAAGGAAACGAATATAGAAACTATGGCACGCAGCGGACGATACCGACGTAGCCATCGGGAAGGAGCGAAGCTGATGGTGCAAAGTGCGCGCGTCTGCGCAAAAGCAACAATAGTTTACACGGAGACAGAAGAAAACCACACGGCGTAGGTGCGCGGCTCCGGGGACCGCAAGTGCGTGTGAATCCACGGCCGCGTAGATACATGGACGCAACGCCCCGCGGGGCGAGGAGGTCGGTATGCCAAGGCGTCTTCTCCGTGCGTCCGCCCCGAGGAGAGACAGGGACTCGAGTTTTGACGCCGGTGAAGGAAACACGCATTGAGGCTGCCCTCCCAGGCTGGGTGTGAAGTCGGGCTAGAAGGCGGCGACCTGACCCCGTCTTTGTGAGACGAGTGTATTGGTTGTGGAGGTGGGCTTCCCGAATCTCGCTTAAAATGTTCACCACCCCAAGTGCCATGAGGCGGCTGGTATAGGTAGACACCGGGAGGTCCAGCGCTTGTTGCATGATTTTGCGAAGGATGACCTCGAGGGCATCCTCCTCCTGTTTCCGCAGGTGGAGGTAGGGAGTTGAATACAAGATTCGACTGGTCACGAATGCGTTCGCCATCCGGGAGGCGTCTTTGTATCGTAACCCACAGCGCTCGTTGGAAACCCGGCGGACCATGCAGCCCAGCTGGTTCCCCACCTGCCGGAGCTTGGAGAGTGTTGTGTCGCAGCGACGCTGGATGTGGATGAAGAGTCCGATGACTTTGATTTCCTTGGATTCGTAGATGGGACCGCTTTGAAAGGAGAGATTGTTTTGGGTCGAGCATGTGCGCGAGGGGCGCAGATGCACGAATTCAGATTCCTGCGGGGAGCATTGCAGACCACAGTCTCGGGAATAGCGGTTCGCTATGCTAGCGGCCGTTTGCGGGCTGGTCTCCATGTCCCCCAGGCGTCCTTGCATAGCCTAGAGGGTGATGTCGGCGTATAGCGCGTGCTGGACCCTTTCGACCGCAACCAACAGGGCAGGTAGGCGCATCATGGCAATGCTGAATAGCAGAGGGGACAGCACCGCGCCTTGTGGATTCCACTCATACCGAGCAGGAAAGGTCCGTTGTCTTGGTGCTGCATTCGGATCTAGGACAGTCTGTCCGTATTGGTTTTGGTGCCGCAGTGAGTTTGACCTAGATGTGTGAGTATGACCTCGTGAATTACGTTGTCGAACGCTCCTTTCAGGTCGAGTGCGAGGATAATTTGGTCGTTTTGGGGGTGGTTGATGGGGTTCAATATTTCCCGGCTGAGTTGGAGCAGGACATCCTGTGCGGATCTATGTGGGCGAAATCCGAACATGGTATCCGCGAAGGTCTTGTGTTGTTCGAGGTGCTGGGACAGCCGATCCCGCACCATCGTCTCCATCCATTTGACAACACACGGGGTGAGAGAGATGGGGCGGAGGCTGTCCATGTCGATCGGTTTCCCGGCCTTCGGGATGAAGGTGACAAGGGCCATCTTTCAGTCAATGGAGAGCGTGGTTTCTCCGTCCAGATCGCACTGATGTATTCTAGAAGGCACTGGTACGATGAATCAAGTTGGTTCGCCAAAAGTTTGACTTTGACATTGTACCGGCCCGGCGTGGTGCCCTCTTCATTTTGGCCAGACCGCCCGTAGATCGTGAAGCTGCAAAAGGCTTGTCCAACTCTGAGTTTTCCCTGCCTGCGTCGGAGTAGGCCGATCTGCGGGCGTCCTGAGTTGTGCACAGGTAGCGATCCCGGAGCGCCTGTGCCAACTGCGTTGCATTTCCTTGGAATGAGTGCATGGCTTTGTGTAGTTGCTTCTGCGCGGACCCTTCTGCGCGGGTATGTGTTGGGTTGATGAGGGCTCGGAAGAGCCGCCACGTGTTGCGGCTCGACATCTGCCTCGGCGCCGTGTTGCAGCGCTCCACGCGGTTGGAGTCAGCGAGTTGGGCCGCGTACTCTGCTGCCTGCCGGGTGGGGCTCTCAACGCGCTTTGAGCTTCTTGTGTTTCTGGCGCTTCCAGCGGCGTGTAAAGCCGCGGCGCGCTTCCCAGAGGTGAAGGAGGTGGTTGTCCACGTCCTTGACAACCTCTGTGAGATGTCTGCTTTTCGTGGGAGCGAAGGTGCGATATGTCTGACCAGGACCAGTTTGCGTAGCCATGCTCTGTGATGTTCGTGTTTGCGTCGGATGAAAAATTTTGGCGAAAGGTGGTTCAATTGGGGTTGCGTGCTAGTGTGGTGGGTTGCTTTAGGGGGCGTGTATAAACAGTGGTGTTGATGACGCAGGGGTCGCTGCCGAGGGTATCCTCGGTGTTCTTCCGGTCTGCGTGTTTTATGTTGCGAGTGAAGGTTGTTGTCCTTTATCGTTATTTGTTTTGATGGGGATATTAAGCTCACCTTAAGCCTGATGTTCGCGAAACACACTGCTGTCGTTGTATTCATGGGCACTGGGTGCTACTTCAAGCTGCATTATGCAGCTTTTTGCCCCGTGTCCCCTTTTTCCACTGTAATGTGAGTGGAAAAATAAACTTTCAATTTAAATTTTGTAGTGTGCCAAGTGTGACAGGTTCCGCTACCGCCATGCGCCGACACTACGCTGCACCTGACGACGACGAAGTTATGCGCCGACACTAGTTTTTTTTTTGCCGCTAGGGGGCCCGAGTGAACGGACGCGTTTATTATCGGCTCCGCCAATTTCTGGTTCCTGTGCCCAGCTAAGTCCTTTCTAGGACCCACCAAGGCCCTCAACGGATCCTAGAAGGTTCACGGACCCCAATCGCTACCATCTTTTGGATGTGCCCAAGGACCTCGGTGAGCTACCTGTTGAAAATGTCTCTGGCAGCCACGCCGCTGCGCTAAGCCTCGCCTCATCGAGGCGAGCCTCGCCGGCGCGCCGCGTTCCTCACTCCCCAACAGCCATGGAGGAGCCCGTGGATGGAGAGACCTTGAACCCATTGGACTGCCACCCTGGTGAGTGGAAAACTGTGCTCCATGCATACCGTAATCGGACCACGGATTCGAATTCGCCCCCAAAATACCCGGTATCGGCCACCGTTCAACCTAAACCAAGCGCCAGCAACGCCGGTGCGCCACCGGACGCTGCATCTGGGAACACCCGAAGCGCGTTCAAGGAGACGACACAGCTCCTACGCATGACGCGCGCCGTCGTCCATAGAAGCAAGCAACTCGCCGCACTGCCGGCGGGTACCATCAGAGTCGTCTTTCGCCCGCGAGGCGGCCTCTCCCTGGAGAAGATCCCGGCTCCCAGTATCCTGCAGGCACTTCACTCGACGCTCAGCTGCTCAGTGATTGGCGAGTTGCACATAAGAATCCACCCAACTAACAACACCTTCACAGTGGCGACGGTGGCGGAGGCAACAGCTCTGGCATTGGTGAAAATTCACCAAATTACCTTAGATGGACTACAATACCCGGTAGCCGCGTACATCGCGGCCCCTCCAGCGGCAGTCAAGGGCGTCATTTCCCGGGCCTACTGGAACGAGACACCAGAACAAATCCTAACTGACTTACAGTACAGAAACCCGGACGCTAACATTATAGCGGCCCGACGCATGGGTAAAACAACGTCCATCTTAATAACTTTTGCCTCAGGTCCCGTGCCTCACACAATTAAATATATGTGTGTGGTACACCGCTGCACCAAATACAAGGGAAGCCCCGATGCCTGCACAAACTGCAGGAAGCCTGGACACAGGTACGACGTGTGCCCTCTCCCGAAGGCTGGACTCTGCCCGCGGTGTGGCGAGAAGCACACCCCTCAAGAGACCCCATGCACGCCAAGCTGCATTCTTTGTGGTGGTTCCCACCTTACCGGTACCGGCTCGTGCAAAGCCAGGACCCCTCCACCTCGTAGACAGACCGCGCCGAAACCCAAGCAACCAGTGCCCACGCCAAAGGACTTTCCACCGCTAGTGCCTCATCAAGATCACCAGCGAGCCTGGACCAAACCCACCAGTACACCCCAAACCTCACAGCGGGAGGAAGAGATAGCTCTCCTGCGGGAAGAGGTAAGGCATCTTAGGGCAGCCATTAATTCCATCCCTCCTACCGTTTCTCCACACACTCCTTCACCAACACCCCAAACCTCTTCACCTACACCCGAACCCTCCACACCCCCTCCACAAAAGAAACGCAGACCAGAAGACATTCCAGACTTGAATTCTAAATTACAAAACTTTGCCCAACAGCTCGAAGCCAGTATTCTGGCTCAGACTCAAAATTACATTGAAGCCGCCATCACTAA
Source organism: Amblyomma mixtum (assembly GCF_055824585.1). NCBI lineage: Eukaryota > Metazoa > Arthropoda > Arachnida > Ixodida > Ixodidae > Amblyomma > Amblyomma mixtum. The sequence continues at coordinate 150,799,021 of NC_143021.1, read as the reverse complement.
GCTTACAGAAACTATCATCAGTCAGGTAACCTCTGCTATTCTACAACAAATTCCACAAATAATTGCTGGAATGTCTTCACATACCCCAGCTAGCAACCCCATAGCTGCTCCCATCCTCCGCCCCCCCACCCTCCAGCATGGCCCAGTTGACGGGCAATAATCTCCAATTAAGCATCCTACAATGGATCTGCAGGGGGTTTCGTCGCAAACGAGACCCCCTGCAGCAGCTCCTCTCTGCTTCCTCCACACCCCCTGATATAGTAGCACTTCAGGATGCTGGAACAAATTTATCGCTGCCAGGATACGCTCTGGTACCCTCCGACACCACTCCAAACCCCAGGGTTACCACGTATCTCCAACATTTCGTACCATACACTTGTCATGTACTAACCTCGCCGGTAGCTCACACATTCCTAGAATTAATCTCCTCCACTCACAGATCTCAACCCTCTTCATCCTCAACTGTTACCTCCTTCCGAGGCAACCGGTCTCAGAATTAATCTCTCTAATTAAAGCCACCTCCAACGCTGCAAAAAAGGACCCCCTCATTATATTAGGGGATTTCAACTGCGCACATGCAGACTGGGGGTGCACACGCACTAACAAGAGAGGAGCGGAATTGCGCAACACCCTTCAGATGCACGGCCTGTCCATATATAATGATCTGAGCACACCTACAAGAATCGGTAATAGTGTCACTGCCGACACAAGCCCAGATCTTACTTTTGGTCGCAACCTTCCCACACCGGTGTGGACAAACTCAAATGAGGCCCTGGGCAGTGATCATTATATCATAACTATACAGCTTGATTTCGCCAAAAAAGCTAAAAACTACCGTGTCAGGATTACCATCTGGGATAATCTTCGGAAGCACGGAGAGGCCAAAACATTAGAATCCCCCTTTAACCTCCACACATGGATGACAGAGCTGAAACAGGATGTCCAGACATTCACGCAAACAGTAGACGCCACCCCCGAAACTCCCGTTGCAGACAGTCGCTTAGCGCACCTACTCCAAGCTCAAAACAGTATCCTCACACACTGGAAAACCCAGAAGCAAAATCGAAAACTTAAGCTAAAATTAGCGCAACTACAGAAACAAATAGAAGAACACAGTGCCGCACTCAGTAAATCTAACTGGCACCAATTATGTGACGGATTACGAGGTAATCTCTCCTCCACCAGGGCCTGGCATCTTTTGCGACATATGATAGACCCCACTCAAGCTAAAAAGCAAACTCGGCTCACACTAAAAAGACTTACCCATAAAAAACGTCATAATCATCAAGCACTGTTACGCCAACTCCAATCAACTTATACCACTGTGGGCCAAGCTGTATCATATCCCGACTATGTGGGCCCCGATCAACCCTCCCTCGACGCCCCCATTATGGAGGTTGAAGTCAGAGCAGCCCTTATCAAGCTCCGAAACTCAACCCCTGGGGAGGACCAAATCACAAATGTAATGCTCAGAAATCTAGATGACCGTTCAATTTCCCTTCTCACCGACTACTTCAATGAGTGCTGGGAAATGGGGGCGCTACCTGCTGAATGGAAGCACGGGAAAATAATTTTCATTCCTAAACCAAACAAGCCCATTAACGTCCAAACCTCCGTCCCATTTCGCTGACTTCGTGCTTGGGCAAACTGTTTGAGCATGTCATCCTCACCCGTCTCACGCAACACATGGAATCCCATGGGCTATATCCACATACTATTGTAGGATTTCGATCCCACCTCTCGGCACAGGACGCCCTACTGCAGATTTCACACGCTATCCTCAATGCCATGTTACATCATACCAGAGCAATCCTGGCAGTCGACCTCACCAAAGCATTCGACAAAGTTACGCACAGCGCCATCCTGCAGGGCATCCAAGAGCTGCAGTTGGGGCCTAAGACCTACAACTATATCCGGGCCTTCTTAAACGGTCGCACAGCCTCACTGCATATATATGATATACAGACCCCCCCCTTCAAGCTTGGTAACATTGGTACCCCGCAAGGGGCGGTGTTATCTCCCTTCCTCTTCAACCTCACCCTCATCCCCCTGGCCAAGGCTCTCAGCCGCATCCCGCACTTAGGACACACACTTTACGCGGATGATATAACGGTTTGGACCACATACGGCTCGGATGGCGACATAGAATCGACCCTTCAGGAAGCCGCTACAACTATCGCTACTCACGCGGCAAACATTGGGCTTGAATGCTCCCCCACAAAGTCAGCACTGCTCATAATCCGCCCGCGGCGCGTCCCTACCTCCCCCATCACTATCTACCTGCATGACACTCCCATACCGCAAACACCTACCCTCCGCATTGTTGGCCTGCATTTACAGGACACGGGGAAAACAACCTTACACTGAAAGCACTAAAACAGTCCACCTACTCCGTCATCCATCTTCTTAGAAGGGTTTCACATTCACGAGCCGGTCTAGACGAAGCAGATAATCTCAAGGTGCTGCATGCGTTCGTGCTTAGCCGCATTCTTTACGCCACTCCTTACCTAAACCTCTCCTGTTCGGATAAAGACAAGATCAATGCTCTTATCCGCATGGCTACCAAAGCAGCGCTAAACCTACCAAAGAGCACTAGCACGGACAGACTCTTAAAATTAGGAATGCACAACACTATACAAGAACTTATAGATGCACATCGCTACACACAGTACCTTCGTCTGGCTGGCACGGAAACTGGACGATATATACTGGATTCTCTGGGAATTCGCATAACGGCACACACGACAGACTTCATCTCTCTCCCTCGCGCCATACACTCCGCGCTTATCCTGAAACCCCTTCCTAAGAATGTCCACCCTGAATACCATCAATCCCGCCGAGTCGCGCGAGCCAAAGCTCTCCATAAAGAATATGGCACTTTAGAGGATGTGCGCTGGGTGGACGCCGCGTGTGGTACAGACAGTTCAGTAGCTGTGGCTTATCATCCAGCAGCCCGCCCATTTACCCATTTCATAGACCCACCTTGTACCCCGGAAGAAGCAGAGGAAGCAGCTATAGCAATAGCCATTGCCCAAACCAATGCGGCTTATATACTAAGCGATTCCAAAACAGCCATTCTTAACTTCGCCCGCGGACGCGTCCATCCCCCCGCGTGGCAGATATTGAGAATGTGCACCCTAAATCCCGATAGGCGTATTGAGCTCGTGTGGGTGCCGGCTCACTCTGGCAATCCCGGAAATGAGGCCGCCGATAACATAGCCCGAGGACTTATTTGCCGGGCAAATGGCGACCCCAGCCGGGCACACACGTTCTCAGAACTAACTCAACAAGCACGCCTTGCCCGTCGACTCTATCCCCCTCCCCACCCCCGCCTATCCCACTCCCAACAAATCCTCTGGAGGCGACTCCAGACCCGAACTCTTCCTACCCCTCAGCTTCTATCCCACTTCCGCCATGTTTCCCCAGAGTGCACTCTCTGCGGAGAACCGCACGCCACCCTAGACCACATCCTCTTCGGCTGCCCTGCCGACCCTCCCCCGCAGGGACAGCCCGCCATCGGTACATGGGAGGAATGGGAGGCCCGCCTTGCGTCGCAGGACCCGGACGCGCAACTTCGCTGTGTGAACCGGGGTGCCAGTGCCATGGCCCTACGTGTCCTGGACACATGCGCGTAATGTGAGGGCTGTGCGGTGGCCCTGAGATCTTGTACGGTCCAAACTAACTTGCTTAATAAAGTTTTCCATCCATCCGACACTACGCTGCGCCTGACGACGACGAAGTTGCCCCGCTCTCTTGGTGCTGGCTACGCCCGTCTTCGCTGACGGATCCTGCACGGCGGTTCGGTCTCTTGAGGACGCCTAATAAACGCACCCCTACAATTGGTGGAGGTGCTGGGTTCGTCCCCTACCAACCTGGAACTCCGGAGCCGTACGCTGCCGCCTGTGCCAACCATGCCAAATGAGACTGCCCCAACACCGGCGGCCAGTTCAACCACCGTCATTTGTTCTGGCGCCATCCGGCAGCGTGACCCTGCCCTCTTCAGTGGCACTACCGACCAAGATGTTGACGACTGGTTGTCATCGTATGAGCGAGTGAGCAGCTACAACAAGTGGGATGACACTATCAAGCTGAGTAACGTCATTTGTTATCTCACGGACGTGGCGAACCTCTGGTTTCGAAACCATGAGGCGGACCTACCCACTTGGCCCGTATTTAAGAAGAGTTTTGCGGAAGTGTTCGGCCGCCCTGTGGTGCGCAAGCTCCGTGCCGAACAGCGCTTACGGGACCGCGCTCAGCACACCGACGAGACCTTCACAAGCTACATTGAGGACATCGTTGACCTCTGCAAACGTGTCAACGCCGCCATGCCAGAAGCAGACAAGATCCACCACATCCTCAAAGGCATCGCTGACGACGCATTTCAGATGCTCCTCGCGAAAAATCCTACCACCGTCAGTGAGGTTATTAAGCTTTGCCAGAGCTACGACGAGCTCCGCAAGCAGCGCGCTTCTACACGGCGTGCCGGTGTCTGCGACGAGGCCCTCTCCACACTGGCCCTGGGCGGTACTACTCCTGAGGACTCCCCTCTCCTCAACCAAATCAAAGCCTTCTTTCGCGAAGAGGTCGCTCGCCAGCTGTCCCTCGTATCACATTTTCGAGACCCCGCCCTCCAAGTTCCTGATTCGACCCCGTCTTTGGCTCCTACCATTCGCCGTGTCGTGCAAGACCAAGTCGCTGATCTGCTACCGTACAGCTCTGTACTCCCGCCTGTGACAGCACCCCTGACGTACGCCCAAGCGGTGGCCAGGCCGACATACGCCGGCACCCGATTCCTACCAGGCCGCCCCTTCTTTCCGTCCCCCGCCGCCGTCTGAGCTCCCGTCTCAAGCTTCGTTCTCAAGGGTTCGCCCACATCCTACGAATCCCTGGCGTACTGCGGACAACCGACCCATCTGTTACGCCTGTGGTCTGCCCGGCCATGTCGCGCGGCTTTTCCGCCAGCGCCTTCCGCCTTCTCGACCTGATCTGCGCTCCTACCCGTACGATGCCGAACTATCCTCGCCGAGAAGGCCACCTGTTGTTTCCCCTGATCGCCAAATTTACACCACTCGCCGATCGCCTTCCCCTCGACGCCGTTCCCCTTCTCCGATGCTGCGACGTTCTAGCTCCGCACTTGAGGGAAACTAACAGCCGCAGTTCCGGGGGCAAGAACTGCGCTTGTTTCGAACTCCTCAAGTCCTCCGTGTCGTCCCGCTAATGTAATCGTAGTGTTCGTGGAAGGTGCCAAGGTTCTCGCCCTCGTCGACACGGGCGCTGCAGTATATGTTATAAGTGAAGCTCTCTGCCGCCAACTCCGCAAAGTGACTACCCCACTTTCTGACTTTTCGCTTCGTACCGCCTCATCACAGCGCATTCATCCCTCAGCCGCATGTACGGCCCGTGTCCTCATCCAAGATGTTTTGTACACCATCGAGTTTATTGTGCTGTCTCACTGCTCACACGACATCATCCTGGGATGTGACTTCCTTTCGACCCATCGTGCCGTTATTGACTGCGCTCGAGCTGTAATTGCCTTTTCTCCGCTGTGTGACGCTCCCTTTTGCGACGTACCTACGCAGTCTGCCAAACTTGTGGTCGCGACTGATACCGACATTCCTCCGTTTTCCGCTGCCCTCGTACCCCTCTCCTGTGCCGGCGTCACTCATTCAACTGTTTTCTTCACGCCTTCCGAAACCGCTTCCCGCCATCCCTGCCTCCTGCTTCCCTTTGCTGTTCTGACGATCGACCATGGACAAAGTGCAATTTACGTCTCGAACCCATCTTGGTGCCCGTCAGCAGTGCTCCGAGGTAAATGCCTCGGGCGTATTGAAGAACTTGATTCCTGCCTTCCCTACCCTATTCTTGATACCACCGCTTCCTTCGATGTCGATGTGCTCAGCTCTTGTGATGTTAAGAATGATCCACCGCCCTCCGACGTCTTCCACCGTGCCATTGACGCTGATCTTCCACCCGCGCTACGTGATCAACTCGTCGCCCTCCTCCAGCGCTTGAGGTCTTCTTTCGATCTTCCTCAGACTGCCTTGGGCCGTACGTCTGTCGTTGCGCACACCATCGACACCGGTACACACGCCCCTCTTCGCCAGCGCCCCTATCGTGTCTCGGCTTCTGAGCGCCGCGTCATTTCTGATCACGTGGACGACATGCTCCGTCGGGGTGTCATACAGCCCTCCCACAGTCCCTGGGCGTCTCCTGTTGTGTTGGTAAAAAAGAAAGATGGTTCCATCAGGTTCTGTGTTGATTACCGCCGGCTCAACAACATCACACGCAAGGACGTCTATCCCCTGCCACGAATCGATGACGCCCTGGACTGCTTGCAGGGAGCTGAGTATTTCTCCTCGCTGGATTTGAGGTCAGGCTACTGGCAGGTGCCCATGGTTGACGCTGATCGCTCAAAAACTGCCTTCGTAACACCTGACGGCTTATATGAGTTCAACGTCATGCCGTTTGGCCTTTGCAACGCCCCGGCAACTTTCGAACGCCTGATGGACACTATCCTTAGTGGACTGAAGTGGGAGAGTTGCCTTTGCTATCTCGATGACATCGTCGTCTTTTCTGCGGACTTTTCTTCTCATCTCATCCGCCTGGAGCGCGTTCTGACTTGTCTTACTGACGCAGGGCTCCAGATGAATTTGAAAAAGTGCCGCTTTGCTGCCCGACAACTCACCATTTTAGGACATGTAGTCTCTAAAGATGGCATTCTTCCGGACCCCGCCAAACTTCGTGCAGTTGCCGAATTTCCGAAGCCCACCTCACTGAAGCAGCTCCGTAGCTTCGTTGGCCTTTGCTCGTACTTCCGTCGCTTCATCTTGAATTTCGCCTCGATCATCGCTCCTCTGACACAGCTACTCGCAGGCAGCTCCAACCTCTCCGCTTGGACGCCTGCTTGCGATGACGCCTTCGACACCTTGCGCCGCCTTTTGGTTTCGCCTCCTATCCTGCGCCACTTTGACCCGACTGCGCCTACTGAGATCCACACTGACACCAGCGGTATTGGACTGGGTGCCGTTCTCACCCAACGCAAACCTGGCGCAAACCCGGTCAATTATATTGTTGAGCCCGTTGCACCCGCTGCGGACTTGCGTCGCCGTGGCCGCGAAACCGTCCACGTCAACCGACTGAAGCCGTACTACGACCCCTCTGTTCTTCCTTCCCCTTAAGACGCCAGGCTGGCTCCTTTTCGCCCGGGGGAAACTGTAGTGTGCCAACTGTGACAGGTTCCGCTACCGCCATGCGCCGATACTACGCTGCACCTGACGACGACGAAGTTGCCCCGCTCTCTTGGTGCTGGCTACGCCCATCTTCGCTGCCGGATCCTGCACGGCGGTTCGGTCTCTTGAGGACGCCTAATAAACGCACCCCTACAATTTATATTTCAATGTGAGGTCTGGGAATGTGTATCTAGTCACCGAGTTGCCCGCGCGGGTAGGAAATGCCTGGTCGGTGTGGAGGGTGAGGCCCAGTGTGGACGCCAACTCCGCCAGCATGCGTCCGCGTACTTCCTCCTTACGATAGCCTCATAGCTGTCTAGGGGCGTTGAAGTCGCCCGCAATCAGCGGGGTGTCGCGACCCGCCTTTTTAAGTGCACGGCTAAAGAGGTCCGCTAAGGTCACTCGCTTGAGTTTCAGGGAGCATTATACGTTCCTTGCACGGGAGGATCAGGTATGAACGCTTGTAAAGCAATGATATGAAATAAACTTCCTGCTAGATAGAAGCCATCGGGCTGGGTTTAATTTTCTGTTTGTATAGAGCTTTCACGCCTTACGCAGAAGCCAGTTCATTTGGCAGTGGAGACAGCATAGGGGAACTTTTCCCTCAACTGTTTCTGTTCTACGATGACAGCCCAGTGCCCGATAGGTCGGCGGCCATCGACATCGTTTTGAAACGGCCTATAGCCAGACTGTGGCTCATCGATACCTAGTCATGGCTTTACCTCCAATAATCTACCCGTTCGTCTATACAGGGCGACGTGCTTTAAGAAGTTCTTTGAAAATTTACGCTCGAGACTTGAAACTTACAAGTTGGCTCAGTACACCATTTCTGAACGACAGAAATCACTTGATAATATTTCCGTTTTCTAGTAAAACGAGACTAAACTTACCGAGGTTAGGAAAGTATGACATTCACGCCGTATGAAATTATTGCGTACTTTCATTGGGTAATATACATAACTGCTCTAGAACATAGGTGAATTCATCGATTCGTCATAGCGCATGACCTTCGTTTAATTCGCGTGTGAATATCTGCGAGACAATGTAAGTTACAACCGTTTTCCTGCTCACTTATATTGTCCTCCTATGGCATCATCAGGGGCCGTAGCAAGGCACAGATTTACACGATGAAAAAAAAGTACTTGATGTCCGCGAACATGCATCGCATTGAAAAGAAAATTTGGGATGATCAATTTAATTCATGCGGAGGAATTCGATAGCATGCTTCTTTCACTAGTCATTATCTTCTAGTTTTGATGCTGTTCTAGTTCTGACTTCATTGCCTTTAACCCCCCGACCTTCATCCAAATTCTGATTATATTGCAGTTACGACTACGCATTTAGCAAAATGTGTTGCATTCATAGGTCGCCGCCGCAGTGCCGCAGCGGTCAAGCAATGCACCACGGCACTGGCAGGGGCTGTTTCAAACACAGCATCGGTGGGGAAGACTTGTTAGGACCAAGTTGCTGTTCCCGCAATGTGAGAAAGAATAGATCCCGCCAGCTCTATTTTGAACAAAACAGTTCTTCGGGAGGCTCTACATTTTGCACGTAGTCCTGCTGCTGTCGGAGTAATTTTCTTTGCAGACCATTTTCATTTTGCTGTGTTATTCTTTTTGTTCCACATAAAAGACATTGCTTATAATCTTTCTGTCCGTATTAAATTGTATGCAGATGACTGTGTGCTCTACAAAACTATTAGCAGTGTTCAGGACCAAATAATATGAAACAACGAGTTTTCAGAAGCCATAGCATGGCGCGAAGAGTGGCAAATGACAATTCATTTTGAAAAGACAGTCTGCATGAAAATCACCCACAAGTCCCCTTTTGTTCTTCTACAGCACTAGCGGCATCACTCTTTCAGATGCGACGCTTTACAAGTACCTCGGCCTTTGGATCACTAATAATTTGTCATGGACAAAACACATTGACACTGTCACAGCTAACGTTCCCCGGAAACTGTTTTTTTTTCTCAGAATATCTTTAAAATCAGCAACACCAACTGTACCATCTCTAGCATATAACACAATAGTCCACCTAGCACTTCAACGTGCAGTCATAGGTTGGGACCCGTTCATTGCATCGAATAAATATCAACATTCCGGAACGCATTCAACTGAAAGCAGCAAGGTTCATATTCAATAAATACGGTCGTGTTTTATGCGAAGCATACTAATTTAGCTACCACTTCAGCCCTTCACCGTGGTTATGCGCCTTCAAATCACGTGATACATGACGTCACACCACGTGACACGATGACGTCACGACAGTAGAGAAACGGGGGCCCACCTCGCGCCGTCGCTGTGGTTGTGCGCCTCCAAATCACGTGACACGATGATGCCACACCACGTAACACGATGACGTAACGACAGTGGAGAAATGGGGGCCCACCTCGCGCCGTCGCTGTGGTTGTGCGCCTCCAAATTACGCGACACGATGATGCTTCGCATTCGCCAGGCTTAACCAAGTTAAGCCTCAGCCATTTTTATGCGAAGCATATTGCTAGAGCACGGCCGCTTGATGCAAAGCGCAAAGCGAGGCGCGGCCAGCCACGTCGCGCCGCCGACAATGGGTGAGCATGTCCTGGCGGAGTTTACAGTCGCGGCCGCTGTTTTCGGTGGGGGCGCCACTGTTCGGGGACAGGTCCCGGGAGTGGACTCCCGAAGCGCTCCTTGCTTCGTCGTGTTCGAGCGCGTTTGCCTCGTGTAAAACCGCGTTTGCGTCGTGTAAAACGGAGTTTGCCTTCCATATTCAATGCAAAATAAAAACCACTACTACTACTACTCACGTTCCTCATGTCTGCAGTGTTTTATTTGGATTTTCTGCTGTGCGCGTGAGTGAGCACGTTTGCCTCGCGTCTGCGGTGCTGGATTTGGACTTTTCGCGTGCGCGTGAATGAATGTTTGCCTCGTGTCTGCCGTGCACTCTTTGGGATTTTCGTGCATGCGTGTGTGGAGGTCAGGGACGTGTATGGGGCACGATGCCGCGCATCTGCCGTGTGCCACTGTCCGTCACGAACTCCAGAAAACAGCCAACTGTGAGATATCATGAGTTTCCCTCTGAACTACAGCGTCGAGAAGCGTGGCTGAAAATATCGCTCGCCAAGGACTGTCAGGGAAAGGAAGAGAGTGGGTGCCAAGCGACAGGTCTCTGGCATGTTCCTTGCATTTTACAGAGAATGACTACAAAAAGTAAGGTCAAGGAAGGTTCTTGTGAATGGTTCCTTCCTTTCTTGTATGACCATGCAATAAAAGTGTCAAGTACTTTGTGGTTTTCTCCGCTGCAGGTGGGCTTATGAAGTTCCAAACCTTCAGCTATGATCGTTTTTTTTTATAAATTGCAATAACTTGTGTATATAAGAGCCAAAATTCGACGTGACACGAAACGGAAATTTACTGCGTGTGACCAGCTGTGCGTGTCCGTCTCATTCACGGTCTACATGGGGTAGCGAGAAGTGAATAAAAATCAGGGCGCACTTTGACGTTCTAAAGTGCGAAGAGGCGAAAGCCTTTAACCGCCTCTGTCGCTGCCCTCTGCTTGGCGACTGTTGAAGATCGTTTGGCGACTCTTGAACGCTTCCGTACGGCATCGCGAGCGCTTTTCGTAGCAGGCGACATTGGAGCGCGCGCGGGCTGCATCCTTCTTCGATCAACGTTCAGAGAGCACCTGAGAGAGCTCTGGGTGATACGACCATTGTGCAAACTTTTGACGTCAGTGTACATGCGCCGTTGTTAAACCACCTGAAAATTGCGCATGGGGCACTGCGCGTGCGCAGTGTGCGCGTATAGTGGGTATCATTAACTAATCATCATTACTGTTCGTACATCTACTGTTTCGCTCCTGTTTCGCTCCTGTGCACCGTTAGCAAGGTAATGGAGCACTTTATTTTTAAGCATATAAGCAGTTTTCTGGCAAATAATAATTGTTCTGAGGGACAGCACGGTTTTCGACGTGGCCTATCCACGGTTACGCAACTGCTACACACTACTAATGATCTCATGGTAGCTTTGGATCAGGGTGGGCAAATTGATATACTGTTCCTCGACTTCGAAAAGGCGTTTGACCGAGTCTGTCACAAAAGGTTATTACTTAAGCTAAAAAGTGTATTGCAAAGTGAACAAATTTTGAATTGGCTTGATTGTTACTTATCCAATCGACAACAGTATGTCTGTATTGAAAACTCACTTTCTTCATCTGCCCCTGTATTATCCGGTGTACCACAAGGTTCTGTCCTTGGAGCTCTTCTTTTTCTGATCTATTGAAATGACCTGTCTTTGGATTCCTCTGTACAATGCCGGTTCTTCGCCGATGACTGCATCGTGTACCAGGTCATCGAATCTGTGCAAGATCAAATTGTGCTACGTGATTACCTCTCTGCAATTAACAGTTGGTGTCAATCCTGGCTTATGAACCTAAATGTCTCTAAATGTGCCCACATGATGGTCACAAGAAAGAAAAAACCGTTAATATATAGTTACAAAATTAACAATGCTGATGTCAAGCGGGTTGACAACTTCAAATATCTTGGTGTTATAATTGACTCCAAATTAACGTGGAACGCACATGTTGAATATGTTGTGTCGGCGTCACTAAAAAAGCTGTGGTTATTAAAGCACCGCATGAGGCACTGCACTAGTGCAACAAAACTTGCAGCATCCACGACACTCGTTAGGCCAATTCTTGATTACGCTGACACTGTTTGGGACCCTCATACTAAGAAAAACATCAATCACATTGAAGGGGTACAAAAGAAAGCACTTCGATTCATTTTTAACATTACCATAGAAGTATCTCTGTTTCAAACCTGAGAAGACGAGCTGGGCTCCCATCGCTAGAAATGCGCCGTAAACTACACCGCCTACACATGATGTACAGCATTGTCAACCACCATGTGAAAATAAATTTTCATACTTACATGCACTTCAACGAATCCAGGAAAACAAGAGGGAAGCACAGCAAAACAATTGTAATGCCGCAGGTTAAAACTAACGCCTACGGACACGGACACGCTGGCGAGTCATGAGCCATAAAACTCTTACGCCTTAAAAGTAGATCGAAAGCTTCAGGCGCATTAATGCAACATCCTCAGGTACAGCCGCGCGCGCCGTCGTGCATCGTATAGGCGGCCGTTATGGACAGCGTTCAGGCATACACTTCCTACCTGCTGCGGTGATTGTGACATAATCGGCGTTTTCAATGACTACTTAAAAATGCAATCTTTAATGAGCAAGTAGAAAGCGCACTGTTTACGCCCTCAAACAGTGAGCAACGGACGTACCGACGCAGCTGTCGCGGCGTTTCCCTGCGAGCAGGTGTCCCCGAGCAGTGGCGCCGCGGCGGGCGCACGGAGAACTAGACCCAAGACGCCGTTTCTGTGCGACGTGGCGGGCCGCACCTCGCTTTGCGCTTTGTATCTAGCGGCCGTGGCTAGAGCTACCACTCTCACGCAGTCTTCGTGGGACCCCCACGTGACACCGTGACGTCACACCACGTGACATCGGATGAGAGAGCCGGCCTCCACCTCGCGCCGTCGCCGTGGGACCCCTAGCCGTCACGCCACGTGACACCGTGACGTCACACCACGTGACATCGGATGAGAGAGCCGGCCTCCACCTCGCGCCGTCGCCGTGGGACCCCTAGCCGTCACACCCGCGCATTTCGAACGCGCGTTCACACTCGGTGTAGGTGAAACGCTCGCTCCACCGGGCAGGCAGACGCGGCTTCCGTGGCAATCCAGGCGCTCACCCAACGCGCGTCTCGGGGTTAGTCGGCGTTCCGCTGTAGCCATGCCGTTGTCTTTCCCCACGACGAAGGCTTCTAGTGGTTGTATTAAAATGACCAAGTATTCAACCAAGGAAAGCCATGTATTACCAAGCCTAGCCACTAATATGCTTCGCATTCCCCAGGCTTAGCCAAGCTGAGCCTCAGCAATTTTTTATCTTTGAATTGGTTCGACAATGTGGCTTCCCGTTAGTAATGAGAGACATCGTGTATGCAGGTTAAAATTCTTTTTTTCAGTTACTAACAGGACGTTACAATATTAACACCTATGGTATCTGCTTTTTTGACAGGCTATAAGACACGACTACGACAAGACAGAGCTATGTTGCCCTAAACTCAAGAATTAATTCTTTATTACTTTTACTTCCCACGAACTATAATTGATTGGAATAACCTCACCAACGACGCAGTCACACGGAAATAATTGAAATATTTTGAAGACCACCTCAAATAATGTACTGATATTGTTTTGCCTTTATGTAAGTGAAATTATGTACATCTATCCTCCTTGCTAAGGTCTTGAACAAAGACCGCAGTATGTAACAATAAAAAAATCTTCATCCGGTGTCTTCATCCTCTCCCTTACAAGTGATTAGGGGGCGAGGAACGGTTGAAAGGTGAAAGGTGGACAGAGGCAAATTCCCCTTAAACACCACCTATCAGGTGGAGACATCAAACAGACGGCGAGACCTCCGGACAGTTTTCGCCTTTATGGCTCTCCTGATGCTATCGGGCTAAAAAACTATCTCTAAAAGACGTAGTCAAGCTTTCACGGCCTACTCACGCTGTGTGAACGAAGAGTAGGGCTATCCACAATTTCCACGGGGGTTCAGCAGCTCTTGACGCTCCCATGCTTGCCGCCTGTCCTCCTCACGATATGGGCCATTGAGCTTCTACGGTGGCTAAGTTTCCACACGAAGAACAAAGAGTACAGCCACTTCTAAGCAATTACCTTTACAAGTACTTGACTCGCGAGATCACGGAGTTATCTTGCTGAGTTTAGCCTTGCTTGGGCATGGGAGTAAAGGGGTTTACACACCTGCGGCGCCAGTTCTCTCTTGAATCAGAGCTGTATAGGGCAATACATACGGTGCCAGAGAACGGGTGGTCTGTGAAATCTCAAACCGTAAGCTTACGATGTAAAGTAGCCTTGTTTGTTGCCACGAGGAGGGAAACCGACAAGAATGCACGCGATACGTAATTGCCGCCTCCAAGCACTTCACCGCCACAGCTAGACCCCTTTACGTTCCAAGCGTCTGATATGCTAGAATGGCCGAGCTGCCATAGAGAGAGCATGAGAGCCACTTATCAGCTGTCTCTTGCCCAAGTGTCTAGTTGCAAAGAGGCTCGGTCTATCTTTCTGGGGCTCGTCTTTCGTACGGGAAATAGTTATCTTGCGTAGCGGCCAGCACGTCAATTGGTATAAGCGCTGAATATGACCCTCTATGGAATTCAAACAAAGGGTTTTTAAGCAGCCTAAATCAGAGAAGTCGCGCCGCAGGGCGGCATGAGAAGAAATGGCTGTCGGGAAGTGTGGATATTGTTGACTGGTATCGTTTTATAAGTTCTTTCTGCTGTCCTGGTTTCGCTGGTGTTTTGCTGGCTGGAGTTACTCGCCCGAGGTATTGCTATGCTAAACAAAGTTACCGCCGCTAGTTTACCGTGTTCACGCTCAAAGCGACTCGCATTTCCTTCATGCGGGCATTTGAGCCAGCTCCTAAACTGACCTGAAAAGAGCATCGTCAGTGTGCGGCGGTCGCTGGAGCAGAACCGAAACGTCTCTGTACTCAAGATACACAGGGCTACGTTCAGGAAGAGGTCAGCCAAGGCTCTGGCCCGAATGGTAAAGCGGAACCGAATGCTAAACAAGATTTTAGTGTAACTGAAAGAGGAAGACTCCGCCTGATGCTCACAGCTGCATACCGTCTGCCAAGAACTCAAGGAGGCCGTGCCTCGCAACCATTTTCTCACCCACGTTGACACTAATCTTCAAGATTGCAACAATGCCTCAGATTCCGTCATCATTGACGCCCTGATGCAGAATAGGGAGAGGGGTTGTTTTGCTTGCCTCAAGAACTTTTTTCTTTTTTCGAGGTAAAATATTCTTGGAGTGGACCGAATATTTAGGGTTCAGCCGAGATTTTCATTCACAGAACGAAAGGGGCATTCAAAGAATGCCCCTCAATTGACGCCTTCCAGCCAATGACGTCATGGCGATTGGTTGACGCCATTGCTTAGAGGGCCTCCTTTGAGGGGCAACGGCCGCTTTTTTCTTAATTTCCATCGGATTACTGCGCGTGTTCTGCAAAATTCAGGCTGGTGTGGAAAGGGGGTGGCGGCGCGGTTCCTAGTCTTGGCTCCGTGAAATATCTGGGAGAAAAAGGCTCTGTGTTTATTCCTCCTGTGTTTCCGAATTCGGGTTCAGAACACCGCCGTTAGAGAAGCTTCTATAAGCTCTAGCCAAGGTTGAGGATAAGCTCCATGCCTAACGGTCTCATTGTGTCGTCAAAGCGACATTGGCCGATATTCAGTTATATTGGTTTGCGAAAAAGGAGACAGGTGCAAAATATATTATTTGTTGCGTAACTACGTTCAGCACCAAAATTATGCATAAAAGTAAGACTCAGGCTTAGAAAAAGAAAAGTTTAAAGTTAAAATTTGGCATGAAATTTAGTTTAAACTTTAATCAATTTCCTTGCATCCGGTTGAAAGAATTAAATTTTGTTTTCTCATAAAATATGTGTGCTACTACTGTTAAGCGACGCCAAAGCACTCGGGCGAATGTCTTGACAGCGTACGTTTAACGCAAGAGCGGATAAAAAGATTACCGTGCATCGCAGTGCTTCCGTAGTTTCCATTGCGTGTTCTGTACAGCGTTATGTGGCACGCGCGTTTCATGAATTTCTGATGCATCATTGCAAGAGTACAGAGTAATCAGCCAGTTTTTTTTCTCAAATATACGAAGCCGCCATCGGCTAAAAGCGAAAGCGGATTTCGTGTTATGTGTGCTCAATAGCTGAGGCTATCGGTTCTGTGGACAGGCTGACCCTTGTCAAGGCAAAGGATAAAAGAAGAAAGCTGACCATACGCAGCCCCGCACAAGCTCTGATAAGCGCAATAATAAAAACTGCGTTTTCTGTCGTGAGCGCATGCCTGACTCGTTGGCGCAACGGTAGCGCGTCTGACTCCAGATCAGAAGGTTGCGTGTTCGAATCACGTACGGGTCACTTTTATTTTTTAGTGGGCTATTTTCGTCGCCAAAATGAACTACTTCGTTCCTAAGTCATGCTCTTGATTTTGTTGAATGATTAAATGACCTACATTCATACATATGACGTTTTCAAGTCATTAAACGCGCCATAAAGAACTCGGCAGGGATTTCCTGTATACAGGGGCATGGCCAGGAGGGGGGGGATAAGGTGTAGAACACACCCCGAAATTTTCTGAGCGCTGAGGTCCCCCCCCCCCACCTTTTCCTTTTGGCCTTTTTTTCGCTTGTGCTATGTACACACCACATCTATACATTGAAGTGTAAAAAAAATGAAAGTAAGGAGAGTGTTGGTTTGTTGACATATACAGTTCCTATTATAATAGGAAGCGGAAGTTAGGGGAAACAGTCACCCTACTTCGCCTTCGTACGACGTATGACACTCCTTTTAATGGTGGGCACAGTTCACCCCATGAAACATAAGCTTTTCACGTCAGCGTACGTTTTCAGCCGTTGCATTGGCTTCAAAGGATCATAAACTGTCGCGGAAATAAAAAGTGCGTCTTTCTTTAAAGCAGCCCTGCGTCCGGTTGGTGCGGACGCAGTTTCACATGCATGGGGAGGAAGTTTTCACAAATGCCATTCGTTCGTAGTTACTGGCACTGTTGTAGAGCGGAAGCTTTTGTGTGGTTGTGTATATTATGTGAAAGTATTGTAAATAGCGGCGATTTTTCGTACGAGTGTTTTTTTTTAATGACTGTTCTTTACGAATGAAGCCCTGGATGTCCTTTGTGCACTCGCATTATATAGATATTATAGTGAACAAAATAACCAACACTTCAGCTTCATTGCAGCAGAAATTTGACGAAGTTATTGCTCTCGCGCAGGATCTCGCTTTCATTTTTTTTCTTACCGGCGGCATATAACATCCCCCGAAAAATATTTCTGGCTACGCCACTGGCTCTATATCTACCTCAGTTAACAACAAAAACTATCGCAAATGTGACTAATAGTATTTCAGTCTGCACAAATCATTCCTACAAGGAACGTTGTCTGTTCAGCGAATTGTCTTGCACATAATCGCTATTCAGGCCGCAGTGGCTTAATTAATTAATGAGAATTGCTCAGTTTACCGTCACGATGGTATATGAGCGATATGCGGGAATCCGCGCTTTGGGCTCCCGTTTAATTCAGGTTCCTTGAGATCCTCTAATGTGCGCTGACATTGCACAGTGCTCGGGCGCTTTTTGGGTATCGAAACGCTGTCGTCGCAGCCGGGATTTAACGCGTTTCTTATGACTCAGCAGGCGAGCGCTCAGACCGCTGAGGTATCCCGAGTATGGTGGACCACCATGAGTATGGTGGTCCCGTTGTCAGAAAAAAATTTGTTGGTGGTCTGGACTCGCCATAGTTTATGTGCATCCTCCTAAGTAGGCACACTAGATGCGAGAAGGCGCGGTAGCGAGCCGATCTCGGTCGGCGATCTCATGACCTCAAGCAGTTTGCATCCGCTGTGTGTTTTGGTGTCACTATACAGGGTGGTATGAAAGGCGGAAAACAGGCCGGCAACGTTTATAAGAAATATTCAGGTGCAAAACTTGCCCACAAACTTCGACAGATCATTATTAGGGGCAACATACCCACTTTAATAGGCACGCTGCAATTCCTCACTACTCACATCCACCAAGTCCAGTTTACAGCCTCAAGTATTTCTATTTTTTCGCGTGCATGCCGATATAGTTTTCCTTCAGATCGTCAGCCGCTCAGCATCGTCGGTGCCAGCATGCAAGATGAGCTCGCTGGAAGGAACGCCAGGGGCATATTCTCAAATAAGTGCAGTGCACAAATTCGCACTGCACTAGCGACTGAAACAGCCGAAACGTCGCAGCTGAATTGTCGCACTGATGGTTTCCTTTCGCTGCCGGCGCTTGCGCATATAGTGTCGGAGTTCTCCTGCCAAGCACTAGAGTGCAAGGCCGATTCCCGACTACGAAGTCAGTATTTGTGATGCAGGCGCAATGCGCAAACGACCTTGAGATTTGTGTTCATATATATATAAAAAACAAAGCCACAATTAAACAAGCGCCGTACACGCCACACCAGCGAACATGGAGGAGAAAAAAACTAGGAGGGAGCGTGACGTCACGCGCTCAGCCTCTGCCAGCCATCCTCCTCTGACGCCGCTGCCGAGGGCCGTTTTGCGCACAGACGCTTGGGAAATAGGCCCTCCACAGTTACCAGACTGCCAACCAGCTTGGATTGCGGTGCTTTTTAGTTAAAGTTCATTCTTTGACGTAGCGCACAAACGCAGCGCCACACAACGAAAAAGCGAAACCGAAATCCGGCTAAGAGCTACCGCTGCCTTGTCACTTGAGGTCCTATTGCCCATGGTGTTTTACACTATATTTTTTATTATCAGGCTTCAAGATTATGACGTCATGCTCCTTCCTATTTTTTTTTCCTCCTTGGGGGAGTAGCAGGGTGCCAGTGTGGATCTGCAGAACGCCGACATCACATGTGTTTTTGGGTTAGCTTTAGCAGGATGTTCTTGCAAGCTAGCTCATTGATATCAAACAACGTTAACTGCTGGATTAGCTAATGCCCGTGGTGTATTATTAATTTATTTTCTTCTTCTTCTCGACCTATTGGCGCAGTCTTATCTTTCCTTTAGGTTAGAGGGCGATGCTCACCTGAAACTAGCTAAAAAAACGAACTAATGTGCCCACCTAACGTCGAAAGAGGTCGGGAAACATGGCGGCGTCCATCCTACCCAGAGCCGTCGCCTTAGCAACCTAGGTGGGCTGCCTAAGTCACGTGATGCTGTGGTGTCATCACAACCTGCCCACTGCATTGTGAAGAAACTGAAAGCCGTAGCAAGTGGCAGTGAAATGAATGACTGGTCGCGAGAGGTTTTTCGAGAAGAGCAACCTGGGTCGCACGAGCGCCACAGTGGCAACACCTGCCATCGCAGGGCTGCTGCGCACCGTTTAACCGCTGCTCCACTGCGGCAGGATTGGTATGAGGACTCCCAGGGATCTTTGAATTTTAAGTAGGGTATGACTAGTTCAGCACTTATGGTCATTAATACATTAAAGGTACCACGTTACACCCTTAAGGAGGGGTTAAATGTTTCGTCCAGTTTTATTAATGCTTCTACATGTCATGCACCGTCCTTAACAAATACGCGAATAGACCGCCTATACACTGTTTTGGTCAAAATAGCAGAACATCAACAGTGCGCATTCGCGGCTTGCCATTGCGTGCGAAGCCCAGCAGGCGTATTATTCGTTTAGTGCTAGCTTAGTTCTCGTGAGCGACAGGCAGACGGCGACGCCTCGAAACCGGTACCATTCAGAGGCAAGAACACATCTGGTACTGTACAAGTTACTACTGCAAATGAAAGACAAATTATTCAAATTTTACGCCATTTCTGAGTACCTGGCTAAATAAAGCGAAACATTTATGGAAACGGAGCAAGTGTTGACTTTCCTCCCGAACAGGTGGCGTAGTCCCACAGCAGCCGCTCTGTCGCTGCCCTTAGAAAGAATAGTCTAGCACGTCAATCTGAACAAATGGACAACAGATGGCAGTGCATTCTCGAGAGCGACCACTGCCCTGTCCGTGCGTTCTGCAAGTCGTAGGCCCCCCATGCGTGACGCTGCACGCGGTCAGCTCAGATGCCGACAGAGAAGTCGTTAAGGGCCCGTTCACACTTGACCAAAATCTGGCCAGCGAAGCGGATTCGGCCGCCTTTGACGCCGACCTGGGAGGAAAGCGGCGCGGCGAGACCGGTCCGTCCAAGAGCGATTACCGCAGCCGGAAAAATTCCGCGACGACAAATATGGCCTACTTAAACAAGGGAGTTGCGCTAAAAAAGACACGGGCGAGAAAAGGACAAGGACGGGCGCAATCCTTGTCCTTTTCTCGTCCGTGTCTTTTGTAGCGCAATTCCCTTGTTTAAGTATGTACGACCGACTCGCCCAATAACGTGCTCTGACAAATATGGCCGCGCCCTTTCTAGCAGGACCCCTCGCTTCGGATTGAATTGGTCCTTGATGCTGCCCTTTTCAGATGGGCCGCCGGTCTTTCGCTCCGTCTCACCTCGCCCTCTGAGGATTCTGCCGATGCTAGGGCTAAAAGGAGCGTCAGTTTGTTGACAATAACGGTTGCCGTCATGACAATGAGATGGCGTCACTAGGCTGAAATTATCGTTGCAGCTGTTTGCATACACTGAAATAAAAGTGGAAATGGGCCTGCGTTTAGCGGACGTAAGCGTGGATACGCTTATGGTACGTAGACAGGGTCGATTCATCCTCTTTTCTAATCATGTCTGCGCGCGCCTAGAGCGGCGACATGGTGGCCGGGAAGTGTGAGGAAAAATCAGACACAGTAGCGGAGCCGCGGTTCCGCTTCCCCCGGGCGTCAACAGATGAGAAAGTTCCTTTGTTTTCTCCGGCGAGCGAAATCCCTTTCGCTCACCGCAATTTTGGAAAGTGTGAACCGGCCTAAGTCACAAACATGTCCTTCACATAGCTTTCGCTCTAAAGTGAAAAAAAAAAATAAAAATAAAAAAGAGTACCAGGACTGCATTCCACTTCCACCGCGCACTTCTCACCTCTCCCCAGCCAACCACTGCCGACCTACAGTGTGCCGAGTTTCGGCCGTCGGGTGCCAGCTGCGACCAACTGGGGTCGCATTAGAGCTATGCACCCGACCGGCGTCAACGCGTGTCCCACCGGCGTGCATCGGAAGCCACAGCCTACCGCAACCTAAACGCGCGCCTCGAGTCACTCGTCCACACTGCGGTGAAGGCACAGGGATTTCAAGGTGATTATATTTCCCCAAGGTCCAGTCGAACGCCGTTATAACGAGGCGATTTAGGCCCGAGGTCTTTAACACAGTTCATAAGACGCTGCAGGTACTCTTGCTGCTGGGGTGGTAGCTGCGCTAATGTGAAGAAGTCTCCGGAGAGACCACGCAGATACTTCTGTCTCCGTGGAAGAGACGCAGAGAACTACCGTACACCAGCTCGGCTGCTCTGAAGCCAAGGAGCACAAGAAGCAAGGCGTCAACGCAGTGGGCGCAATTGAGGCAGGTAGCTAGGGCGGCCTTCAGTTGGCGGCGGAGGCGTTCCACCCTGCCGTTGGTGCATCGGTGGTACGCAGTGGTGCGGTAGTACCGGGCGCCGAGAAGCAAACAGGGTGGACTCAAACTGGCACCCATGGCCTTTTGTTGCGCTGCCAGGACGTTCAACAAGATGATATTCTCACATGCTTCCACAGAACCTCGACGGAAGAAGCAGAAGATGGACTGACCAGCAGAGAGAAAATGAAGAGAAAGAGCTGAAGCACGCTGGTAGGCTTCCTGCTTCCATCCTGCTCCGACCGACCCCCTCTGTGAATAAACCCCCGTGCGTGCTAAGCACGTAACAGTTTGGTGAGAGGTGCTGGGTATCGACCACGGAGCATTCCATCTACCGAAGGAGCCGTAGACTCGCAGGCTTCCCACCACTGCCATCGGACATGCCTGGAGACGACAATGCCGAGCAACCCGGGATATTCACAGCGAACAACTGGCCACATTATCGAGAGCCCCGCACATTTTTTGGAAAACCTGAAGAGGAAGTTGACGAGTGGCTGAAACACTACGAGCGGGTGAGCAAATACAATCGCTGGAACGCTGCTACTAAACTGGCTAACGTGGTGTTTTTCCTTGCCGCCACTGCCCTTGACTGGTTCGACAATCATGAGGATACACTGAATTCATGGGCTACTTTTACGACCGAGTTCAAGAAAAATTTTGGGGATGAATCGGCAAAGAAGAAGCGTGCGGAACAGACATTTCTTCACCGCGTGCAAGTACCCGGAGAAACTTGCACGGCATACATCGAAGCCATCTTAAAGTTATGCAAGCTAGTTAACTCCAGTATGCTTGAAGAAGACAAAGTCGGCCACCTTCTAAAAGGAATTGCGGAAGATGTTTACAGTTTCCTGATTAGCAAAGAGAGCCTGAGCACCACCGCTGACGTTATAAAACATTGCAGAACATTTGAAGCTCTTAAGCTGCGTCGAATCACCCCTAAATTCGGAAGATTGGCCAATGTCACCTCTATAGCCAGTGTTGAAGCCTATCCTCCAAATTCAATGGCTGATATGATTCGAGAGATTGTGCGCGAGGAATTGTCCAGATCCCGGGACACCTTCTGCCGCACAGATTATCTGCGGCACAGTTCCGCACCGGAGGAAGATGTTGCCGCCTGTCCGTGGGCTCAACCTAACGGCACTTTGCCCATGGACAATCGGAATATTGCCCAACGTTATGGCCACCAGCCGACGGAAAGGAGGCCCACCTACCCAGAAGACGTGGTTCGTCAGCAGCGAGATCCTGGCTCCAGCCAACGTCGCGACTTTGTTCGCCAGGACTTTTATGGCGGTTGCTGGCGCTCTCAACCTTTGTGCTACCGGTGTGGCATTGCAGGGCATATTGCTAGATATTGACGCCGTCGTTTCCCGACTTCTCAGGACTGCCAACCCCCGTAGCATACTTACAGACAACAGCACACCGCGCAGCAGCGACCCCCAACGTCCGCTTGGGAGCCGTACCGTCCGAGCAATTTGCGGGGTTCATCACCAGCATCTGACCGCAGTGTGACGCCGCCACCTCAGCGCCTACAAGAATTTAATTTCACTGTGGTGCATAAAAGCGGCCGTAAACACTCAGATGCCGATTGTCTTTCCCGTTTGCCGCTTCAAACGACTGATGACGATGCAGACAACTTTGATGAATACTTGGCGTCACTTTCACAAGCCTTCCCCGATCTTCAAGTTTTCCGAACTGAGCAACGCAAAGACCAAACATATTCCTCTTTGTTTGATGCCGCTCGCGATTCTGTGAAGAATACTGTTTGCGTTCGCGACGGTTTGCTTTATAAGAAGAATTTCGCTTCTGGAGGAGCACGCATGCTTCTTGTCGTACCCGAAAACCTACGCATCACTGTTCTTGAAATGATGCACGACGACGCCACGTCTGGGCACTTGGGAGTGACACGCACACTCCACCGCACACAACAACGATTTTACTGGCCTAACATGCGTTCAACCATCCAGCACTATGTAGCCAGCTGTGTGCAATGCCAGCGCTTTAAGCTGCCGACTTCAAGTCCACCGGGCAAACTGCGGCCAATCACACCTCAAGTTTGAGCAAGTTGGCATTGACCTCCTTGGACTTTTCCCACGGTCCTCTAAAGGAAATCGATGGATTCTTGTGTGCGTAGACCACTTAACCCGTTATTGTGAGACAGCCGCGATACCAGCTGCTACTGCGTCTGAAGTATCTAACTTCTTACTTCGATTCGTCATTCTTCGGCACGGCCCTCCTGCAGTTCTCATTAGCGACCGTGGACGCCAATTTACAGCGGACGTTGTTGAAGAACTTCTCCGCCTCAGCAGCTGCAGTTTTCGCCACTCCACGCCATATTATTCCCAAACGAACGGTGTGGTAGAACGCACTAATCGGACGCTCACCACCATGCTTGCTATGTACGTCGCTGCAGATCTTAAGGACTGGGATGGCGTCCTCCCGTTCATTACTCATGCATACAACACAGCACAACATGAGACAACTGGCTACAGCCCCTTTTACCTGCTCTATGCTCGCTCACCTCGCTGCGGCCTTGACACCATTCTACCATTTTTCATCCACGATGAACCTTCTCTTGCGACCACACTCTGCAGAGCTGAAGAAGCTCGCCAGCTTGCCCGTGTTCGAATTTTATCTTCGCAAGAGCGTTCCAAGAACCGCTACGACGTCCAACACCAAGAAGTTTCTTATGTTCCTGGTGACATTGTGTGGTAGTGGACCCCTCTACGCAAGCATGGTCTGTGTCAGAAACTGCTATCCCACTACACTGGACCGTTTGTTGTGTTGGAGTGCATAAGTGATGTTAATTACGTTATATCACGACTAACTGCTAGCGGTCGACGGTCACGCCAGTCTCAGGTGGTGCATGTAGCCCGCCTCAAGCGATTCCATCCCAGACGGTCTATTTAACTCGCCCGACGGGCTTCGTCTGCGAGGAGGGAAATGTCACGTGCTTCCACAGAACCTCGACGGAAGAAGCAGAAGATGGAATGACCAGCAGAGAGAAAAGGAAGAGAAAGAGCTGAAGGACGCTGGTAGGCTTCCTGCTTCCATCCTGCTCCGACCGACCCCCTCTGTGAATAAACCCCCGTGCGTGCTAAGCACGTAACAATATGTTCATCAAGATGGTGTGAATTATGGAGCATATAATTTCAGACATACCAAGCGACCCACACCTGCAATAAGAAAAAATTATGGAAAACAATTATTTTTCTACCTGTCGGTACACACTTAATAAATTTGAAACTTTTGTTAACTATGTGTCTTCTGGGAAGGCTTTCTCGAAACATATTAACGAGATTTTGTTGACACAAAACATTAGTTTCCATTATTAGAGCTAGATTAGAGTTAGTTTGCATGATTAGAGATTAACGCCATTAGTTTTGTATCTGATTTCTTTTTGGTTTTGGCGTTTGCATCTCTTCTAGCCCTTGATGATCTGTTATTTTCTTATACTTTATGAGATGTGTACTGTGCACTTTCTCTGCTTTTATATACAGAACTCGCAGCTGTGCCTTCGTATGCAACAGTCCGGCGCCGTCCTTGTTTTCTTCTCTGTACGGGCGCGCGTTTACCGTACTCTTGACGCAGCCAAAGGAAAGCGCCACAATATAAATTACCCCTATTACCTAATTCGAAAATTTCACTAAGGGAAGGTGTCAGGCATGCAGCTATGACCTCACCAGTGGCACTCATTCAGTGGTATTCAGTGCTATAGCAGGTACTCAGAGGCCTGGGTTTAGGAACAGGTGGTAGAAAAAGATGTATAGAGAATGCCCTAGTAATCTGCAATTCGCTGAGGAAATTGCCTTGTTAAGTCACTCAGGGGATGAATTGCAAAGCATGGTCAATGACTTTAATAGGTAGAGCAGAACGATGGGTCTAAGAATTGTTATGCAGAAAAACCACACTAATGTGGAACCATCTCAGAAGGGAACAGCAATTTACAACTGGCAGCGAGGTGTTGAATGTGGCAAGGTGATACCTTTACTTAGGGCAGGTAGTGATCGCAAATCTGGATCACGCGAGGGAAACAAATGAAAGAATAACAATGTTGTAGAGCTCATTTTGAAAGTTCCTCCAGATCAAATATTGGAATTTGACAGTCAAGATAAAATACACAACTGCTGTATCTGACCGCTCCTCATCTATGGGGCGGAAACGTGGAGGCTGATGATAAAGGCGCAACTCAATTCGAGGGGAAATCATCGAGCTATGGAAAGAAAAATGATAGGTGTACCGTTAAGGGACATGAAGAGGTCAGAGTGGGCCAGGGAACCAACTCGGGTTGATGACATCATAGTCGAAATCAAGAAGAAATGGGCTCTGGCAGGGAATGTAATGCGAAGGCAAGGTAACAACGGTCGTTAAATGTAACGGACTACTACCAAGATAAGGCGAGCGTAGCAGGGTGTTGCAGAAAGTTCCGTGGGTGGATGACATTGATACCTGTAGTTTTCGGCGATAACTTGGCCGCCGCTTGCGCAGGATAGGGCTAATCGGAGAGATATGAGAGAGACCGTTGCCCTGTAGTGGGCACACAGAGGCGGATAATGATTACTCCTAAGGCACTTACGACTGGGAGTATCGCATAGGGGGCATTGTGTAGACAGCCTAAGTGTTAGTGGTACTTAGCAAAAGTTCGGCACTTAGGCCGTAGATGAAAAGTAAGTGAAGTGGTACTGTGTCCTAATGGCTCAGCGCCATTAGGACATCACTGCCTAATTTACTTATAGGGCACAGGAACTACTCAAGAAATTTTTGAGCAGTCATGTTTTTACAGTTGCCACACCAGGCACTTTTTGAAACCAGATGCAGTGCCAACAATTTTCCTGAGAGTACAGTGGAAGCAGCTAGATGCAACTTGTGGCTGCTCTCTGTTTGCGTCTAGTGGAACCTGTATTCAGTGGGAATATTTTAAGGCTCGTTACGAGTAATTCATGAAAACTACGCTGATCCTAGCTGATGATGTCGACAGGCTGTACTGCAAAAGATAATTGAGAAGAGGCAAACAACTTTTCAACAAAACATTAAATTTTTCAGTTGGGACAAAATATTTACAAATTTTTATGTCAGAACGAGAGTAAAGGCAGGATTGCAAACCAAAAAGAATAAAGTTCTCAATAATTAAATAAAATCCACTATGTATCAGTTGGACTAGATGGGAGGGCTTATGCAGGAGAGGCTGTGTGTCAGGCATGTCTACATTATTAAACAGAATTCTGACAGCGGTCGTGATGTCTCAAAAAGTCTGTGCATAGGGTGATAAGTAATATCAGAGTGAATATCTGAGCTCATGCAATATTTCTACTTCTGGTTGCAAACAGATCTCGCTTTGCCACTTCACGATTGCAATGTCCATTGTGTAAATAACCACAAAAACACAAGCAGGTAACATTAAGTGACCAGAAAGGTCAGTGCTTCAGGGAATAATATTTATATCTCCGGGCATATCTATGCAGGAGCACGCAAGTTTAGAAGGAAACAGTTCATAGACGATGTCCTCACTCGACTCACGAGCTCAGTCACCACTGAGAAAGCCCCCACGCCTGCACGTAAAACGCAATGAATTCAAATGCTAGTGAATATGTTCCTACTTCAGGCCATAAGTGTGACACAGCATCTCATCCAACCAGTCACCTCACCTATACACAAATCCCCTTGCAAGCGCTTGCGCACTGTCACAAGAAAGTCCCCGCGCAAGCGAAAGTGAGTGCGATGCTGTAGATAAATTCCTAGTACCTCAGGTCAAAGCTGTTTTTGCTTCAAAACATGTCTGCACCACAAAATCCCAGCTCAGTAGCAACATCACCACGGAAATCTTTACGCAAGTTCTTGCAGGTAACATGTAAAAGGTAGAAGATGCACAACTCAAAGTCACACTTGGGCTATGAAGCACGCTGGAGAAGAGGATTCTTGAGTAATTTTGTTCCCTGGGGTTCTTATACATTCCTCAAGTTTATTACAAAATAGAGAGTACCAGCTGCTCCAACTAGCCATACAGTATATTCTCTTAAATACTCCTGCATTACACCATGAGTAGTTCGCATTCAACAACTGTTGATACAGTGACAGTAGTGGGGTAGCTTCTCCAGTAGACTGCAGGAATGAACCTGGCCAATGTGCTTGTTTATAAATTAGTATCCCAGTGTCAAATTCAGGCCTGTGTTTCTTTACATTGAAAATGTCGTGTGCTGTCTTATGTCAGATGAATGGCAATGATGCGCCAAATGCAAGGTAAATGTGCTTGTTGATTGCAGTAGAGAAAATAAGTCTTTGCTGCAGTTTCTGAAAGCACACTTCATATGTGTAATGCAAAACCTTTCACCAGTGCAGTGTTAAGTGCAGAAAATGTTTTCGAGGGCAAGGTCGCTTAAGTGTTCAGTAAGTACTCAGTCGTTTATAAGTGTTAAAGCAATTTAAATGTAAAACAGTTGCACATTTCAGCATTTACACATACAGTTATGTGCATTCTGAAGTTTGATTTTTTGGTTTTGTTCGGTTTAACGTCCAAGAGTGACACAGGCTACAAGTGACGCTATTTCTGAAGCTATCTGCACTAGATACCCAGCTGTGCCGCAGGTATAATGAAGAGTGACATGGAACACCCCTTTCTGCATTGTTCATGCGAAATAATTATATTAAGATAGTATGTTGAACACGCTTCTTTTCCAAGTACGAACAATACTGCACTAAGGCAGCCCTATTAGGTGCTGAAACAATTAAGAGCTGAGGTCTTAGTACTGTTTCTATTTTTTTCCGTGTGGCTCCTTGGAGTGTGTGCAGAGATGTGCAAGGTGTAATGCTACATTTTGTAAGCCTGAGACATTATTTAAATGCTATGATATTTTTATTTTCTAGCGTGTACAAAAGTAACATGAGTGATTTTATAGCAAAACTAAAGAGCAGGCATTCACAACATAATTGCTCAAGCTAAGTAACTATCAACTATGAAACCAGCTGTTACTTTGCATTGCTGTTTGTATAATAATTTCACCTACTTGTGATTGTGCAGATACACTGACTGTCAAATTTTGTGTGCAGAACATGGCATGAATTTTTAATATTTCGGAAGCTGTACGCGAGAAAACTGCATTTGGAAGCCCTGAATTTACTCTCAACATGTGATCTTCATAAAATGACCCTTCTTAAGCGCCATAAATTTTCCATAAAGTACAATAACGATTTCTTTAATACTCTTTCTCGTCTCACAAAAAGAAGAAAAGTGCGTGACACTCGCACTTCGCAAGAGTGGGAAGTTCCGCGCACTTGCAGTAACTACGGAAAGCAAATACTTGCTGTTCTGCTTCCCAGTTGTGTAAATAATATTGTGTAAGCTGATTTCTCTTTTCGAGTTTGTTTTTACTTCTTTTTGGCTTCAATTTTATTTTCCTACTTGCATGCGGGCAGTCTGTGTAAATTCCTGCACTGCGTAAGGTTTCGTGCTGTGTCAGCCTATATCAAGTGTATGGGGCCGTGGGCCTCGTCAGGCCGTTTGTGTGACTTTCAGTATACGGCCCCCAGTCTTCATGTAAACTATACTGAACTAAATAAATTTGAAATTTGAAATTTCAACGTTTCTCTCTACCATCGTTGCTATGCACAATACTATGCAGGCGCTCTCTGGGTGCGAGTTTTCCCACATGTATCTTGCAGAAAGTTCTTCTATACGCTTTCGTGCTTCTTTGAACGCAGATTAAAACTTTCAGAACGGAGTCTGTTGCACATTTTGTGTTTTATTCAAACAGAATTCGCATCATGAGAGGCAGTGCTGGAAAACGGAAACAGCACAGACGACAGGCACTCCAGTGTTCGCGTGTGTCGTATCTCTTCTGCCTCGTCTTGATTACGGAACACCAACGAAGTCTGAAAGCCGGACAAGATAGCAGGTCACATTGTAGCACACCTTACTAAATGGACTCCAGGTAACACCAAAATGCATAGGGCATGCTTGTTTTATGACACCCTGGACACCAAAAAAACCTTGCTGAACCTCGCCAACAATCCCCGTTGATCTCGGCTCACAAAAACACAAATCACACGTAATGAGCGGCACAGAATCTCCCCCACCTGGAACTATCTTCGTGCGCTAACAATCGCGAACATTTTGCACGTGAACTAGAAAAGAATTGAACACAGTACGCAAGCAAGCCGCAGCACCGTTCCTCGCACAGCTTTTTAACGCGCACTACGAAGCGCGCGGCCATACCTGGCGAAGTTGCCACGTTAGTACGCTGTAACTGACGTTAAACCGTTAGACATGGTCTAGTTCGTCTGGATCATGCAGCGGACCATGAGCGGATTAACAAGATGGGTGTCGTCCTCAGTTTTCAAAAAAGTGGAGGGGCTTTACGTGGGAGCGGTGCCGCCGCTTTCGCTCTATGGGCTGACAGACAGCGGTCAACGTCCTTCATATACAGGCGCGCTCCGCGTCTGGGCGTGCACGTGCACACAGTATCAACTGTACAATTTCCTTCGCATTCTTGGTCAGGCGCGGAGACCGGCTTCTAGAATCTTCGAGCTCTTTCTGACGCTGCACCGCCACCTGCACATGATTGAAGGGGAGAGGGCACCACTTAGCACGCTCAAGGCTACGGCCTCTCCGTGGGAAATGATTAGAATTTACTCAAACTTTCGACCACCTGTGGATCTTTAACGTGCGATGTGAGTGGACGTTAAAGAACACCAGGTGGACGAAATTTCCGGAGCCCTTCACTACGCCGTCTCTCCTAGCCTGAGTCGCTTTGGGACGTTAAACCCCAATAAACCAATCAAATCTCGAATAATCGACGGCGCACGCGCACGTGATTCCTTTGGCGCCGCGCCGGAGAGCGAGGTGGAGAGCGCCACAACACACACACAAGCTTAGGCGCTTTCCGGGGTTTCACACCCGTGTTCTAGTGGCGCGCGCTGGTGAGACTGCACCCGCGTCGCGTCAGTTTTTTCAATATGTGCCGAATTTTGTGACAGTCCTACAGCAGTCGCAAATGGAGGATTGGCGGGAGGCGCGGCATGCTGTGTCCAAGTGTCCTGCAGTCTTAAATCCGTCTGAGGATTACCATACTTCCTGTTTGTGTTATGGTGCTGCGTTTGCCGCCAACGGTCAAGTTAGGAGGGAGCTAGCTATTACAGGGCTTTTGCGGGCAGCCGTGCTGATGTTTTGGTACTGTTTGATATGTAAAGTCATCTTCCTCCTCACTGTCCTCTCTAGCTTTAAATGGGCTGCAGCCCCATCGCAACAGAAATTACTTCTAATCCTGAAATAAAGGGATGATATAAGAAAACAAACTTGCTCCTCGAGTGTTGAAAAGAGCACGGAATGCCTTACGGCCCTGTTTCATGAGTACAGGTGATGAGGGTTGATTACATGGACCAATGAGTTGCTCAAGAAGTTTTGTATTAGTTGAATAGGCGGACTCTTGGGTCGGTTCTCCGAACGTTGGCTAGGATTGCGCTATCAGTACATGTCTTTACGGAAGTGAATCAGTGCATGGGGAAAATGGTGATCATGTTCTAGACGACACTCTAGGCCAGTGAGCATCGTTCTCTCCATAATGTTTACCATACATGAAATGTGTGATACAGAGCGGAGGTATAACCGTTGAATTCTTAGGTCTGCCTGGTTTTGGTACAAGAATTACAATGGCTGCTTTCCAGATAGCTGGCAGGACACCTTTCTTCTAAACATGGTTGTTATGATCTAGTAGTTCGAGCAACTTCGAGTTATGAAGGCCGCGAAGCATGCTGTTGTAGACTTGACCCTCGCCAGGAGGTGTACGACGCTTTAGTTTGAAGAGTGTCGCGTGCAATTCATGGAGTTCAAATGGTGAGTTTGCCCTCATCGAGGTTTTCAAGGCGAGTAGATGGATAATCAATTGACGGAGTAGGGAGCTTCAAGGGTGGATACAGAGTACCCTGTATCTCGTTCATTAACACGTCTGGCGAGACGTTCATTGTTAGCTTAACTTATACTTGTGTGTGCCGTGATGTGGCTTGGCCAAGAAGGGTCAAGAAGTATTGCCATGCGCGTGCTGTGTCGATTTGGCCGCTCAGGTTACTGAAGAAGAACCACCAGTTCTTTGATGCAAGGTGATCAGCATAAGCTTCACACTCTTGGTTTCGCTCATGTGTACGCATTTGAAGGTAGTTATTGGTTGTGTTTGTTTCCATAATCGCGCCAATGGGCGACGTTTTTCCCGTAGGGATAAAAGATGCTGGTCAATATCAGGACGATCCTCTGTGTGTGTGATGTGTTTTGTATGTTTGCGTACTGTACAGGCAATAGAAGAGCACCACGGGCCTGTTTCTATTTTCGGAGGCACTGTTTCCAGGTGGGTTCTAGCGCGGGATCAGTCCGGAATTCTAGTTTGAGCGTATGTTTCTTTAAGTTGGCGGAGTTGCTGTCGTAGTGCCAGATGTACCTCGAGGGTGAAGTGGTCGTTCTCCAATGGGCCTTGCGTGGACGTTCACGTAGTCCGGAGTGGTCCCATACCCAACACAAAAGGATTTGTGAAAGGAAAAACGTTTATAAACGCAATTTTTTCATATAAGATAACATTGTACTATAACAATCAATATATAAGCGGACCACCCGACGGCAGTCTTACATTTTATTTATTAATGACTTAGCTATGGTACAAAGTGCTTCAAATTGTTTTCTTCGGCGGTCTTAAATGCTTAATGCGATCGATGGAAACAGTTTGAAAGAAAGATTTTGTTGCGTATCATAAGAAAGGACCGTACCTTCAATATTTCCATAGCAGTGTCTTACAATTTTTAAATTTACAATATTTCTGGCTGAGAACGACGGTCATGTCTCATCCAGGTAAGGTCTGAGGTTGCGTGTGCTCCTCGGATGGTTCTCAGTCTCATGGGAATATTTTATCATTTAAAAGCGAGAAGCGATGATTGTTATTGTATCATATAGGTTCGAACTGAGTGGTGTGTCACGTTCACAGTGGCAGTATAGATGGAGAAAGTTGAAGTCACTGAGCAGGAGAGTGGTTTCATTGTTGCCGGAAGGTGAGGCAAGAAAGTCCAGTGCAAGGAATGAGAAGTTCGGTTGGATTGTCTGCAGTGTGTTTGAAGGGGGTGGAGACACCAATTTTTTTTGCCGCGTTCTGGTTTTTCAAACGTTGTGAATTGCACCAGGACGCGTGATACACGCTCCAAGGTGCGCGTATCACGCCAAAAGTAGAAAGAAATCTGATACAAGAACAATGGCGTAACTAAATTTGAACAAATATAAACACCAATCATCATCATCATCATCAGCCTGACTATGCCCACTGCAGGGCAAATGCCTCTCCCATGTCTGCAACTAACCCTGTCATTCGCCAGTTGCGGCCACCGTATTCCCGCGAATTTCTTAATCTCATCCGCCCATCTAACTTCCTGCCGCCCCGTGTTACGTTCGCCTTCTCTCCGAATCCACTCCGTTAACCTTAAAGACCAGCGGTTATCTTGCCTTTGTCAACACCAATTAATCACTCTGATCATGAAAACAAATGTTTTGTGTCAACAAAAATGGCTTAGTCTGTTTTCTGAAAGCCTTTCCAGAACAGCGATAGTTAACAAACGCTTCATATTTTTTATGTAGACAAATACAATGACAATGACTGGTAGACAAATAATTGTTATCCATATGTTTTTCTTATTTTAGGTGTGAGTACCGTGGTATGACTGAAATTATAAGTTCTATCATTCCCATCATCTTCATGAACGTATCATCTTGTTGAACGTCCTTCCACCGCAGCAAAACGCCGTGGGCACGTTTGAGTCCACCCTGCTTGCTTCTGGGCGCGCGGTACTGCCGCATCACTGCGTACCACCCATGCGCCAAAGGCAGGGTGGAACGACTCCACCGCCAACTGAAGGCCGCTCTAGCTGCCTGCCTCAATTGCGCCCACTGAGTTGACGCCTTGCCCCTTGTGCTCCTTGGCTTCAGAGCAGCAGAGCTGGTGTACGGTAGTTCTCTGTGTCTCTTCCATGCAGATAGAAGTATCTCCTTGGTCTCTCCGCAGTCTCCTTCACACCAGCGCAGCTAGCAGTCCAGCAGCAAAAGTACCTGCAGCGCCTTATGGACTCCGTTAAAGACCTCCGGCCCATATCGCCTCGTTATAACGGCGTTCAAGTGTACTTTGTAGAAATATAATAACCTTGAAATCACCGTGCCTTCACCACAGTGTGGACGAGTGACTCGAGGCGCGCGTTTATGGCTGCGGTAGGCTGTGGGTTCCGACCCACGCCGGTGGGACACGCGTTGACGCCGGTCGGGTGCATGGCTCTAATGCGACCCCGGTTGGTCGCAGCTGGCACCCGACGGCCGAAACTCGGCACACTGTTGGTCGGCAGTGGTTGGCTGGGGAGAGGAGAGAAGTGCGCGGTGGAGGTGGAATGCCGTCCTGCTTTTTTGGTTTTTTTTTCTTTTTTTACTTTAGAGCGAAAGCCATTTGAAGGGCACGTTTCTGACTTATGGCCGGTTCACACTTGTCCAAAAATCCGGCGACCGAAGCGGATTCCCTCGCCGGAGGAAACAGAGGACCTTTCTCATCTGTTGACGCCTGGTGAAATGAAACCGCTGCGCCGCTGCTGTTCCGCGCTTTTCGGCACACTTCCCGGCCACTATGTCGCCGCTCTAGGCGCGGACTGATATGTTTAGAAAAGGGCATAAATGGACTCTGCCTTGGTACCATAAGCGTATGCACGCTTACGTACGCTAAACGCAGGTACACTCATACTTTTACTTCAGCCTATGCTAACAGCCAAACCATAAGGTCAGCATAGTGTCGCCATCTCGTTGGCTTGATGGGAACCATGGCTGTCAACAAACTGAAGCTCCTTCTAAGCCTAGAATCGGCAGAACCATCACTATAAATAAGAAACATGCCAAATTTATCACGTACTTTTTCTTATCGGCGAGGTGAGACGAAGGGAAAGACCGGTGACCCATCTGAAAAGGGCAGCAACAATGACAAATTGAGTCCGTCGCCAAGGGTGCTGCTTCGAAGTGGGCGGTCTTATGTGTCGCCGGGGAATTTTTCTGGAGGCTGAAATCGGTCTTGTACCGATCGGCCGCGCCGCTTTCCGCCCCGGTCGCTGTCAAAAGCGCTTGAGTCCGATTCACCCGCCGTATTTTCGGTAAGTTGTGAACGTGCCCTTAACGGCTTCGCTGTCGGCATCTATGCGGACCGCGTGCAGCGGCGCCCATAGAGGCTTACGGCTTGCAGCACACACGGACAGGCCAGTGGTCGCTCTCGAGAATGCGCTGTCATCTATGGTCCATTTGTTCAGATTGACGGTCGAGACATCTTTCTAATGGGCAGCGACAGAGCAGCTGCTGCGGGACTATGCCACCTGTTCGCGAGGCAAGTCAAAACTTGACCTGTTTCCACAAAGGGTTCGCTTAATTTAACCACGTACTCAGAAGTGGCATAGAATTTGAATATTTTTTTCTTTATTTGCAGTAGTGACCGGATTAGTATTACATGTGTGCTTCCTCTCAGTGGTACCGCGGTTTCCAGGCGTAGCCTTCTGCCTGTCGCTCACGAAAACTAAGCTAGCACTTAACGAAGGCCTGCTGTTCTTCGCACGTAATCGCAGGGAGAGCTTGCGCACTGTTCATGTTCTATTTTGACCAGTAACAGTGTATAGGCTGGTTATTGTTATTTTCGTTAACGACGTTGAATGATATGTAGAAGATTTATTAAAACTGGATGGAGCAATTAACACCTCCTTAAGGGTGTGACGTGGCAGCTAAAATGTGTTAATGACCATAAATACTGAATGGTCATTGCCTACTTAACATTTGTAGGCTCCTGGGAGTCCTCTCGTCAATCCTGGTGCAGTGATGCAGAGGTTAAACGGTGCGCCACAGCGCTCCGATGGCAAGTGTTGCTACTGTGGTGCTGGTGCGATCCAGGTTGCTCTTCGGCTTTTACCGAAGTCAGCCGTGGAGGTATAAGAGAAGAGGATGAGGGGGTATGAATACCGACGCACTCCGGCAACCCGTGAAAAGAGGCGGGTCACGCACAAGGTGGAGGTTTGGTCATCCGATCAGGTGAGTGGCCTGTTCCGAGAAGGTTCACGAGAGATGGGCTGATGTCCTTCCATGACATTACAAACCACTACAGTTTGAGCCGGATGAATTTTTCCGCCGCCGGATAGGACATTCGTCAAGGAGGAGGAGTGCGTTCGGAGAAGTCTGCAAACGAGATCATTCATAAGTCCCTCTAGACTCAGCAAAATATATCCTCAAGAAGTGAAGCTAGAGAGTAAATGGTGTAAGGACCCGGTGACTTATCATATCCTGTGGGAATGCAAGAAAGACCCGGCCCCCTGTGGCTTTGCTACAAGATCCTTCTCTTGAGCAGTGGAAGGCTGTGTTGGCCAGCTCAGAGAGGGCCGCCAAGGTTCGGGCCGTGGAGTGGGCCTCCCAGGTCGCCGTCAGTCGAGGACTGATGACCATCTAGCACGGGACCATCTACACGGGCTTTGAACGAAATAAAGATTTTCCTTCTCCTCCTCTTCTTCCGGAGCAACCTCTCGCGGCCAATCAGTCATTTAGCTGCCACTTGCCACTGCGTTCAATTTCCTCACAATCCAATGGGCAGGTTGTGATGACACCACAACGTCACGTGACTTAGGCAGCCAGTCTAGGTTGCTGAGGCAAGAGCGCCTGGTTCCCCGGACACCGCCATGCTTCCCGATCTAGTTCGGCGTTACGTGGCCACATCAGCTGGTGAGGATCAGAAAACAGCGGAACTCTTGAAGGAATGAGCGGAGATTGTGCTAGACAATCTAGCCACCCTGTATTCGCCGCGAGATCGACCTGCAGGTGGCGACACCGTCGCTCCACTCCTGCGGATCGTCAGCCAGCGGTTCCAGCAAAATGAACGCGCGTCGATTCGCTTCCAAGTTTACGGTGGGTTTTCTGCTGAGGGAAACGTGCCCTATGCAGTAGACTCGTGATATGTACCGTAAAGTGTTTCGATTGTGCATAGAAAAGCGTAAAATCGGCAAACGCTAAGTAAAAGAAGTGCGGCCTGTCGGAAAACACCAGATAACCCCTATTTTGCGATTTTCTTACTCTCTGGAGTGCGTTTTCCTTGTACCGTGCTCACAGACGTTCCTAACGTCAGTTTTGTTTTCCATTTGCATTTTCACCAATGTGCGCGCCTCTCCTCTGTGGCTAGTTTCACAAGTGTGAATAGTGGATAGCTTCACAAGTGTCAAACAGGTAAGTAACGGGTGCATTTCGCCTGGCGAGACACGGTGCTAAACTTAGAAAATAAGCGCTATTGGAAACGTACTTTTTCCAACAATGTACTGTGCATGCGCTTTCCCTCCACTTTTTTTCCAAGGAGGCGCCGCTGTGCCCGTCTTCAGCGAGAGGCGCTTCACTGCGCAGAAACACAAGGAACTTCGGGATGATATTGCCGCACTTAGTTTAGACATCACACTACCGGCGCCCCCGTGCGGTCTTTCTTCTACCTTTGTCGCGCGCCGGACTTCGTCCTCTTCTGCTCGGTGCTAGGGCCTGCCGGCTGCGCTCTGCCCAGTGTGCTCGCCAGGTACTGTTCTGCCAGGAATAGAACGTCCTACCGGCGTCCGTGACATTTTTGGGGCAGCTGCTGGGTACGATCTATGTACGAAGAGGTCCCAGGAACCTCCAGCGCTCAGCCACACCCCCTGGACACGACACCTGTCCACAAGTCAAGCCGCCGCTTGAAAGGCTTAGCCCCCGAGTACAATCCCCTCACCGCGCCATCCCGCAAGATGACCTCTACGGTGGCCAGCCAGACCTTCCAGCAATCTGTGAGTTCGCCACCGCTGCTTCTTCATTCGCCTCGTACGCCCGCGTCATTTCATGGTGATAAGTTTGAAGATGTGGAGGACTGGTTGGACGGGTATGACAGGGTCTCTGAATTTAATCTGTGGGACGAGGACCGCAAGCTTCGGAACGTCTACTTTGCCCTCCAGGACGCCGCCTAGACGTGGTTCGAAAACCACGAGCCCGCCAACCACACCTGGCAAGACTTCCGGCGCCAGTTGCTGGATACGTTCAGCAGCAACGAACGGAGGGAGCGTGCTGAATTGGCCCTGCAATCGAGAGCGCAGCAGCCAAACGAGACCGTGGCGATGTTCGTGGAGGATATGACCCGGCTTTTCAACCGCGCTGATCCTTCGATGTCGGAAGCCAAGAAGGTGCGTCACTTGATGCGGGGCGTGAAGGAGCAATTGTTCGCTGGGCTCGTGCGCGATCCTCCGGCTACAGTCGCCGATTTTGCAAAGGAAGCGGCAGGCATGGAGCGCGCCCTGCAGCAGCGGTTTGCGCACTACGGCCGTCCGTCAAACATCACTGCTGTGGAGTGCCACATGCCGAGGTCCGGGGATGAGAACACCTCCCTCCGAGAGCTCATCAGGAGCATCGTTAGCGAAGAGCTGCAGAAGCTTCGCTCTGTGGAGCAGCCTCCTAGTGTCACCGCCATCTCGGAGGCTGTCCGTGACGAGATACGCCGCACGGTGCAGCCCACTCCACCTCCGCAACCGCCAGCGCCCTATGTGATGACATACAGCGAGGCATTGCGAAGTCCTGCGCCACCACCGCCGGCGTTCTACTCTCCTGCCCCTACCGCGCCGTCCCACCGATTCCCGCATACGACAGCGCTGCCAGGCGACCGCCCACCCGTCACGAAGGCAAACATGTGGCGAACGCCGAACAACAGGCCCCTGTGCTTCCACTGCGGCGAAGCAGGCCACATCCGTCGTCACTGCCCGTACCGCCGGATTGGCCTGCGCGGCTTTTCGCCAGACGCACCCCTGCCACGCTATGGTGAACGACCCCGCGAGATCGATCAGTACCTAGCGGCCAACGTCCCACCTGCACCCACTGCCCAACGTCAGTCCAGGTCACCGTCGCCTCGACGGTTTTCTTCACCAGCCCGCCAGTCCTACGTCCGGCAGTCCTCCAGCCCGCGCCGGGAAAACTGAGGACGGCGACCCCCGGAGGTAGGGCCGCCGTCACCGGACATAATTACGAACATCCTCCGCTCACCGACGTTAGCATGCGACCCGACCTCCGACCCCACGCCGCGACGACCTTTCGACGCCCAGAGGCGCCTTCGCTTGACGCCTCAATCGGACAATCTGAACGACCCTTAAGTCCGACGACTTTTCGACGAATGGAGACGCCTCCGCTTGACGCCCCAACCCGACCGCGAGAACGATCCCCTAGTCCGACCTCTCTCACACAGCGTTTTTCTGAAGGTGACTAAGCTTCGGCTGAAATCCCGGTCATCGTTGATGGCCGCCGCGTGACTGCTCTCGTAGATACCGGCGCCGATTTCTCCGTCATGAGTCGTGGTCTGACGCTTGTCCTGAGGAAAGTACTGACACCTTGGCCTGGAACGCACATCCGGACAGCTGGAGGCCATCTGGTGACACCGCTTGGCGTCTGCACCGCTAGAATGGAGATTCGTGGTGTCACCTTCACTGCCTGCTTCGCTGTGTTGGCTCATTGCTCGAAGGACCTCATCCTCGGGTTAGATTTTCTTCGTGAACACGGTGCCATAATCAACCTCCGCGAACTTGTCGTGACGTTCTCACCTCAGTGTGCCATAGCCGACCGCAGCGAGCCCGACAGGTCTGTTTTTCGCGTGTGTGATGACAATGTCACGCTACCACCACGCTCCAGTTTGTTTATTACGGTGGAATGCTCCAACCCACGCACGCCTCACGGGGTTGCGGAAGGTAACCTGTCGTTACTGCTGAGTCAACAAGTCTGCGTTGCGCGGGGTGTTACTTCCCTCCGCGGACTGCGAACGCAGCTTTTTGTTACGAACTTTAGCGCCGAATACCGCCACTTGCCGCAAGCAACCGCCATAGCCTATTTCGATGAAATTAGTGACTCAGTCTCCCACTGCGCCTTGTCCCTCAACGATACCCATGCATCGACGTCTGACGCCCCCGTTATGACTGATGTGAACCCCGACCTAACCGCCGATCAGAAACACCGCCTCCACATGATCCTCGACTCTTTTCGTGACTGCTTTGCGACCACTTCTAAAGTTCGGCAAACATCGGTCGCTAAACACCGCATTGTAGTGGATGAAGGCGAGAGGCCTATACAACACCACCCCTATCGAGTGTCTGCGAAAGAACGGGAGGTGATTCGGAGGCAGGTTGAGGAAATGCTCCGCGACGAGGTTATCCAGCCGTCAACAAGCCCGTGGGCTTCGCCCGTTGTGCTGGTCGCCAAGAAGGATGGCACTCTCCGATTCTGCGTCGACTATCGTCGCCTCAACAAGATTACTAAAAAGGACGTTTATCCGTTGCCCCGAATTGATGACTCGTTCGATCGCCTGCGTCATGCCCGATACTTTTCCTCTCTTGATCTACGCAGTGGGTACTGGCAGATCGAAGTCGATGAACGTGACCGTGAAAAGACCGCGTTCATAACCCCCGACGGTTTGTACGAGTTCAAGGTGCTCCCCTTTGGCCTGTGTACCGCTCCAGCCACCTTTCAAAGAATGATGGACACTGTCCTGGTTGACCTCAAATGGCAGTCGTGTCTCGTCTATCTTGATGATGTGGTTATTTTCGCTGCGACCTACGAAGAACATCTCAAACGCTTGAGTGCAGTATTGATGGCCATCCGATCAGCCGGTCTATCTCTAAAACCGGAAAAATGCCACTTCGCGTACCAACGGCTGAAGTTTTTGGGCCATGTTGTGACACCTGAGGGTGTCAGCCCCGACCCCGACAAGACGGCCGCTGTAGCTGCGTTCCCGGCTCCCACTGATAAGCGAGCTGTGCGCCGGTTTCTTGGCCTCTGCGCATATTACAGACGCTTCGTGCAAGACTTCTCCAGGCTGGCTGAGCCTCTCACACGGCTGACAAAAGACGATCAGCCTTTCGTCTGGGCACAGGAACAGCAGGACGCCTTCGAAAAGCTCCGCAAACACCTACAAACAACGCCCATTCTTGCCCATTTTGACGAGGAGGCGGATACAGAACTTCACACCGATGCCAGCAACATTGGCTTTGGTGCAGTCCTCGTCCAGTGGCAAGATGGTGTTGAGCGCGTGATTGCTTCCGCCAGCCGCACGCTATCTCGGTCCGAGGTCAATTACTCAACCACTGAACAGGAGTGCCTAGCTGTTGTGTGGGCGATAACGAAGTTCCGGCCCTACTTATATGGTCGCCCGTTTCGGGTCGTGAGTGACCACCACTCACTGTGTTGGCTCGCGAATCTTAAAGACTCCTCGGGCCGGCTAGCTCGTTGGAGCCTTCGCTTGCAA
This sequence comes from Amblyomma mixtum, assembly GCF_055824585.1. Classification (NCBI taxonomy): domain Eukaryota; kingdom Metazoa; phylum Arthropoda; class Arachnida; order Ixodida; family Ixodidae; genus Amblyomma; species Amblyomma mixtum. Next base: position 150,758,363 of record NC_143021.1, on the reverse strand, counting down.
GAATTTGATGTAACAGTTGTCTACAAGTCGGGCAACAAACACAGCGATGCAGACTGCTTGTCCCGTGCTCCTATCCCGTCCAGCTCTGATGACCTCGAAGATGACCCTCTATTTATTGGTGCTCTGACCACGTCCGCCCTCGCTCAACAACAGAGGGACGACACGGAATTACGGCCACTCATCGATTATCTTGAGGGTACCGCCTCGTTACCGCCTCGTCTATTCGCGCGTGGCTTGTCGTCGTTTTGCTTACGAGATGGCGTCCTCTACAAACGAAATTACGGCCCGACGGACTCTGGTTACCTGCTCGTGGTTCCAACGGCGCTCCGCACTGACGTTTTGCAGGCATGCCACGACGAGCTTCCTTCCGGCCACCTCGGATTTTCTCGAACGATGGCACGAGTTCGTCACCGTTATTACTGGCCCAGGCTTTCTGTGGCTGTCAAGCGTTATGTACGCACTTGCCGCGAGTGTCAACGTCGGAAGAAACCATCTTTTTGAAGCCGGCTGGCTTGCTCCAACCCATTGCTCCGCCGAGAGTTCCTTTCCACCAAGTCGGCATGGACTTACTGGGCCCATTTCCCACGTCATCATTGGGTAACCGGTATATTGTGGTTGCCACCGACTACCTAACCCGGTATTGTGAGACGAAAGCCCTTCCCCGCGGCACTGCTGCTGAAATTGCGGACTTTTTCATCATCAGCATAGTCCTCCGCTATGGCGCCCCTTATGTTGTTTTAACTGACCGAGGCACAGCGTTCACGTCCACGCTTACTCAGGAAGTTATGCGGCTCAGTGGCACAAGTCATCGTAAGACCACAGCTTACCATCCTCAAACCAACGGCCTAACCGAGCGCCTCAATAAGACTATCGCTGATATGATTTCTATGTACGTCGACGATGACCATAAGAACTGGGACGAAATCCTTCCGTACGTCACGTTTGCCTACAATACTGCCCTTCAAGAGACGACGAGGTTCACGCCATTTCGTTTGGTGCACGGTCGTGAAGTCGTGACTATGTTGGACACGATGTTGTTGCCCGATATTGCACGCCCATCCGTTGCCGACGCTGATGCATTCGTTCGCCATGCAGAGGCTGCCCGCCGGCTGGCTCGGCAACGAACCTGCGTGCGGCAAGAACTCGATGCTCACCGCTATAACCTCCGTCACCGCGAAGTAATTTTCCAGCCTGGCGATCAAGTGTGGGTTTGGAGCCCCATCCGTCTGCGCTGTCGCTCCGAGAAGCTTTTGCGCCGTTACTTCGGCCCCTACGAGGTACTCCGCAAACTCAGCGACGTTACGTGTGAAGTGCGCCCGCAAGGGAGTGTTCGTTCTTCCAGACACCCGCCGACATCAGAAATTGTGCACGTCGCAAGACTCAAGCCATACCATGCCCGCTAGGACAACTCTCACCACGTTCAGTGCCTGGGATTCTATTAACACCCATACGCGGCTCCCCCTCACTTTCAGGCATCGAGTCGATGCCTTTCCAGAGGGGAGGGGCAATGCCGCACTTAGTTTAGACATCACTCTACCGGCGCCCCCGTGCGGTCTTTCTTCTACCTTTGTCGCGCGCCGGACTTCGTCCTCCTCTGCTCGGTGCTAGGGCCTGCCGGCTGCGCTCTGCCCAGTGTGCTCGCCAGGTACTGTTCTGCCAGGAATAGAACGTCCTACCGGCGTCCGTGACAATATATTATTTGCTGGACAAGCATATTTTGAGCGCACGCAGAGGCGCAGGTACTTTCCGTCCTGAGCTGCCTCAAAAAAGACACGGTGTGTACCGTTCTTGAGTCGAAGAATAAGTGGATTAAAAGCAGCGTTAGCAGCGTACCGCCCAGCAAGTGTGTGCGCGGATGGTGAGCGCACATATGTGCTCTGGCTGGACAGCGTTTCTTCGAATTGTTCCCCCAGAGTAAATCACGCCGGCATTGCACAAGAATTTTCGCCGCACAGAAAAGCTGTCTGTTTGAGGAATGCTTCAGCAGAGTGAGGTGAGCTCGGCGAACTTACTGCGAGGCCGCGTTTTTTGCCGCCATGTTAAGTGAAGTTAATGGCGTGATCCCACACGAATGACTCCGTACGCGAGTGTCACTCGTTTAAAATGACAGTTTTACCATGTGACAGGAGTGTTACTGTCACCAAAATTTAGGAGCTTCGATTAATTTTTATACGCTGATGTGCAAGCTACGAATTAGTCACAGCGAAGACACTGTACATCACTGCGCGAAGTGCGGTGAGTCGTGTGAAAGGAGTTTCGAAGGAATGAATATTTCTTTAGCACTGTAATTATTGGCAGTGGTAGTCTTTTACCAAACATAAATTGGAGGATACTTGGAAAAGAGGTACGGGAAATGAGTTTAAAAATTCGCTTGTTTGCGTGTTCGTGCGACGACTAAATCTATTACTCCTCGAACAGTAGACAACGCTACGTATGAAGGCAAAGACTGTCAAGCGCGTATGATATTCAGTGCTATTCCGCTCCATAGCTTGACGTAGAACATATGTTGTTCGTATTCTTTTTTTTCATTTCTTCTTCTCAGGGGCAATGAGCTTGAGCGGGAGAAAACTTGAACCTAACCGAGTACCAACGTTTCCTGGCCGACAACGGCGTACCTTTATCTAGTTTGGGTAATATCTGCTGTTTCATTTCAGTGCTGGGCGTGTTGTGAATCCTGAAACGTTTTCGCAGTTACCTGCAGCAAAATTATTTCACTGATGCGACACGGCGCATCTGCGTTAGGCTTAATGTTAGCAGTAATAAATAATATATTGTCAGAGATAGGTCCTTAATCAAAAGGGCTAGGCACAGGCCGCAAACAGAGAAGCAGAGCCCCAGCTGCCAGAGCCCGCGAGTTCCTCACTTCTTCGTCCTCTAGGCGCCGCCCGGAGACACCTGGCGGCATTATTCCCCCTCCCCCCCAAAAAAAAGATAGCAAAAACGTGGGCGAACTTTGAGCGAACGGGAGGAAGTAAGCAAGCGAACAAACGGTCACATGCCGCTCAACACCTGCAGGTACTAATAAAAAGAAAACGCGGAAGAGGAGACGCCCGTTACTGCGTAAAGTAAGGCTTCATGCGCAGTACGTGCACGACCTCAGGCTGAGGTCGACGGCGCGAACTCGGTAGAGTGCCATCGGGGAGGACTTCATACGTCACATCCGTTATACGGCGCAACACTGTGTACGTTCTAAAGTAGCGGCTCAGGAGCTTCTCCGACAGGCCTGGGCGACATACTGGGGTCCATACCCACACTTTGTCGTCGGGGTGGTACTCCACGTGTCGACGTCGTTGGTTGTAGCGTTGTGCATCCGTGGGCTGCTGCCGTCGGATGTGCATACGGGCCAGTTGACGGGCTTCCTCTGCGTGCCGGGTGAACTCCTCGGCGTCTGACGTGAGTGCTTGGTCGGCAGGGGTGCACGGAAGCATGGCGTCGAGCATTGTTTTTACGTCACGCCCGTAGACGAGGCGAAACGGCGTAAAGTGAGTCGTTTCCTGAATCACCGTGTTATAGGCAGACGTCACGTATGGGAGGATCTCGTCCCAGGTCTTGTGCTTTACGTCGACGTACATTGCGAGCATGTCCGCTAAGGTTTTGTTGAGGCGCTCCGTGAGCCCGTTTGACTGCGGGTGGTATGCAGTAGTCTTGCGGTGGGTCGTGTGACTCAGCTGGAACACCTCGTGCAGGAGCTGCGCTGCAAAGACAGTACCCCTATCGGTGATTAATATAAACGCCTTACGAAACTGATTAACACAGCGAGAAGAAAAAACTCAACTTGATCATGCAGATGGAGAGCACAAAATGGCCCGTTCAAACTTCTGACGGCAATGTACAACCGCTGGGCGGCCGCGCTTTGTTTTATGGACGGCAGCGACTTGTTCATTGTCGTTTGACATGGAACTTAAAGCCATCGTCACTGTGTTTAAGACGGCGCGCTGCAAAGAACCTGCAGCGCCGAAGTCCGACGGAGGATGTCATGATCCGGCATTACGTACTGGATATAGTTAATGAGCAACAATCAGGTTGCCTTCCAGTCGGCTCTGGCGTGCCTCAAGGAAGTGTGCTGGGGCCATTATTATTTTTATTGTATATTAATGACATTACCACTCAACTTGATGCGAATGTGCAAATCAGGTTGTTTGCGGATGATTGTGTGCTCTTTCATGAAATAACTTCAATTGACGACCAAATCCACCTTAACTCCTCTCTTGCTAAAATTTTTGAATGGTGTGAAACGTGGGACATGCAACTTAACACTGATAAGACCGTCTTTCTTCGCTTCTCTCGCAAAAAAGCTCCTCTTTCTTTTAACTACAGGCTAGTTTCGTCGCCTTTGCTGGAAGAGACTAAATATAAGTATTTGGGTGTCACATTTACTAACACTTTATCATGGAATATACATATAGATAACATCTGCTCTTCCGCACTCCGCAAACTATACTTCTTAAGACATAAGATTAAAACTTCTCCCCCTAGCGTAAAATTACTTGCTTACAATTCACCGATTAGACCAAAACTCGAATACGGATGTGTTGTCTGGGACCCGTTTACTAAAAACAATATCACCCGCCTAGAAAAGGTACAGAGAAAAGCTGTAAGGTTTATTTACTCTAAATTTTCCCCGTATGACTCACCCTCTGAAATAATGAAGGTTAATGGTATTCAATGTCTTGCACAACGAAGAAAAAATTTGCGTTTGGAATTTCTTTACTTGCTTTGGAAACAAGAATTAGCTATTAACCCTGCCCCATATCTGTCGCTTTCAACGTCGAGGTATAGACGCCACCATCATCCTAATTCTCTGACGCCGTATTTTGCACGAACAGATTTATTCAAGTTTTCATTTTTTCCTCGCACAGTAACGCACTGGAATGATTATTTATTGCCTTTCGCCACACTCTGATGTTTACTGACTTTGTTATTATTGTTTTGTTTGTCATTTTACCCACCCTGCTTGGACCTGTATAAGGTTTGCAGTATTCAATAAAGAAAGAAAGAAAGAAGAATTATCGTCTTTATTGCAGCTTAAGATGCCGAAAAGTAAATACGAGTGCCCTAAAACTCTGAAATAAACAAACAGCCGCCGCGGTGGCTCAGCGGTTATGGTGCTCGGCTGCTGACCCAAAAGACGCGGGTTCGATCCCGGCCGCGGCGGCTAGAATTTCTTTGGAGGAGAAATTCTGCAGGCCCGTGTACTGTGCGTTGTCAGTGCACGTTAAAGAACCCCAGGTGGTCGAAATTTCCGGAGCCCTCCACTACGGCGTCTCTCATAGCCTTAGTCGCTTTGGGACGTTAAACCCCATAAACCAAACCAAACCAAACCATCTGAAATAAACAAGTCACAAGAAATTTCTGCCGTACGCGCGCACGTAAACACTGCTGGCTAGCACACGACGCGAGCGGCCGTCCACATTATGGAGGGTTGCCCACTGCGCCGCGAGGTGGAGACTCAGCTTGACCGCCCGGCCAGTACGCAGTGCATGACCTCGAGCGTACCAGAAGCTTCGAAGAGCGCGAACATTGTCTCAACTCATGAGAAACGAGACATGAAGAGAAGAAAAATTAGGAGCCAATATTTACTATAGCAATTGCAAATAGAATCAGTACATTCTAAGACCCTAGTCAACCAAATGATCAAGCAGGCTTTCGTAAGGGATACTCGACGATAGACCATATTCACACTATCAGGGAGGCGATAGAGAAATGCGCAGAATGTAAACAACCGTTTATATAGCGTGCATTGGTTACGAGAAAGCATTTGACTGAGTGGAAACTTCAGCAGTCATGCAGGCATTGCGGAATCAGGGTGTAGAAGAGTGTTATGTGAAAACACCGGAAAATATCTATAACGACTGCGCAGCTACCATAGTCCTCCATAAAGTCAGCAATCAAATCCCAGTAAGGAAGGAAGTTGGGCAGGGAGACACGATCTCGCCAATGCTCTTCACCGCCTGTTCACAGGTGGTGTTCCAATGCCTGGGTTGGGAACAGTTGGGGATAAGAGTAAATGGAGAATACCCAAGAAATTAGCCATTCGATGACGACATTGCCTTGCCAAGTTATTCAGGAGATGAGCTGGAAAGCATGATGAATTAGTTAGAGGGGCAGAGCGAAAAAGTATAGGTGTTAAAATTAACATGCAGAAAGAAACAAAGTAATGTTCAACAGTCTCGCAAGGGCACAGCAGCTCGCAATTGGTAGCGAGGTGCTTGAAGTTGTAAGGCAACACGTATACTTATGACAGGTTGTGGCCGCTGATCCGGATTATGAGAGGTAAATAACTAGAAGAATAAGAATGGGGCGGAGCCTATGTGGCAGGTTCTCTCAGATCATGAATCACAGTTTACCAATATCCCTCAAGTGAAAAGAATATAACAGATGTATCTTGCCGGTACTCACCTATGGGGCAGTTCGTGCAGGTTAACGAAGAAGTTTAAAGCTTAAGTTAAGGACAAGGCTGCGAGCTATGGAAAGAATAATGATATGTGTGACGTTAAGAGATCGGAAGCGGGAGGAGTGGGTGAGGGAACAAACGCGGGTTAATGACATCCTAGTTGAAATAAAGAGGGAGAAGTGGGCTTGGGCAGGGCATGTAACGCGAAGGCAAGATAACCGCTTGTCTTCAAGGGCCACAGAATGGCCTCCGAGAGAATGCAAGCGTCTGAGGCCGCGGCAGAAAGTTAAGTTTGAGGGTGAGATTAAGAACTTTGCGTGGATACGGTGGCCGCAGTTGGAAAAGGGCAGGGTATATTGGGGAGACATAGGTGAAGCCTTTGCCCGGCAGTGGGCGTAATCAGGCTGATGATGATGATATACATTACACGGCGCTGGTGACCTCTAGCGGTCAAATGGGTTTCCGGAACAAGATGACCATCATTCAAAATCAAAACAAGCAAAATCTTGCATTTGTACAACCCACATTCATTCTTTCACATCTGCATATTTTCGGTCTTTTTACGTGGCTAACTAGACGGAGAAATTTGCCTTCAGATAACGTCTTTTTTTCCCGAATGTAACAGAATGGTCACTGATGTATTATCGTTACCAATGGGCATTTTCATTGGCAGCTAAAATCAAGACAAGAGTGTAATTTCATCACCTATTTGCAAGATGTCATGAAATGGCATGCGCTAAAGGAGAAATGGAGTGGCCTGAGCCGCCGCCCGATTTAAAGAGTACAGCTTTATCCGTCCATTCATCCATCGATCCTAGGCCAACGCCTGACGATTCTAAATCACAGATAATCGATGTGAGAGCGCCAGCGCCATGTGGCGGCGAGCTACGTGCAGTCGGCTGGTGATCTTGAGTCCGACAGGCGTACGCACATGGGGAGGGGTGGGGGGGGGGCAGTAGGTCCGGGCGCCTCACCTAATCATCAAAGGGCGGTGCCAAGTCTGCCCCATACCTTAACTGTGTCGGACCTGTTATGACCATGGAGGTTTTTAAGCATGAAATGCTTTCAGCTCCCGTTGTCGGCAATGTGGTGACGTCCCGCCGAGACCGAGAGCCATCATCCGGGCACTGAATTCCACTCACCCGGGCTCTGAAACGAGAACATCCGGGCACCGTACGAGACTTATCGAGATTCAGCGAGACTCTCTAAGCCCTCCTACGGGACCGGCACACAAGCGCCGGTTGCTCTCCAAACGAGTCACAAAAAATAACTGCTTCCAGTGTCTTCTGAATGTTTATCAAGATATCAGTCGAGCTGTGCATTTGATAATGCACGGAATTATAATTTCCGATTTCTAATAACGCGTGCAAAAATTTTAGCTCCCGTTGTCGGCAGTGTGGTGACGTCACGCCGAGACCGACAGCCAACATCCGGGCACTGAATTCCACTCATCCGGGCACTGAAACGAGAACATCCGGGCACCGTACGAGATTTAACAAGACTCTCTAAGCGCTCCTACAGGACCGGCATACAAGCGCCGGTAGCTTCACGCCGAACGGGTGGTGGCGTTCCTCCCTTCCTGTACCATGCGGTTCGGGTGTTCACCGAGATGACAGAGATTTACTGCGCCATTTCCTGTCCTCAAAAAGCGTCGCGTTCGAAGGGCAAGGCGTCGCGCCGAACTGGTGGTGGCGTGGACTGCCTGGCAGCCCTACAAACACGCTGTCGCGTTCCACTCCTAAAGGCGAAGCTTAAACGTCATTAATTAGCAGTTAGTTAGTATTTAATAATTATTCAGCAATTAGTCACTAATTAGAAATTTGTCATTACTTTGTCATCAATTATGTGTGACGTAATTAAGTGGTGACGTCACCAGTGTCATATAGACAAAGTGGCGCGGAAAACGCTTTCGCCTCTTCGCACTTCAGACAGTTTCGAACGCGCTGCATATACATTCTTGTCAGGCCTGCGTCTCGTCGTGTCCGCGTACACTTGTGTTATGCCCGTAAACATTTCATGCTTACTCTACTCTCGGTTACGGGAGAGGCAGAGATTTTTTTTTTGAAGCGAAAAGCTTCACTAGGCTCGTCAACACCAGGTCTGGCGTGCGCCGCGATCAATTTTAGCCACAGCTGCGCATGTGCGAAACTGAGCGACGTCACGCGGAGCGCAGGTGGCCGCTGCTGCCGCAGCCGTCGTCGCCGCCGCGCGCTGACTCCGTCGTCTGAGCGTCGCCGCTTCTCCTACTCACCACCGTTTTACCCTTCGCCGCTGCCGCGCGGTCTCCGCTGCCGTCCCAAGAGCAGAAGGTTCTTTCACAAGGCGTTGCAAGAACGCGTGAGCGGCGGCGGCGGCGGCCATAGAAGAGGCGGCCATCCTCGCCACCATTTGACCTTTCGCCGCAGCCGTGCGCAGTGCACATTTGGTAGGAGGGGTATATAAGGCGCGCTTGCCCATAGAACAGGAGCAGACACTCGCCATGGAAGGAGAAGAAGAAGCAACAGTCGGACGGCGCAGAAACACCGATCCAGAAGTGGTAGCTTGGGAGTTGGCTGAAAAGCAACGAGAGCTTTTCGCTTATCCAGGTTTAATCTTAGCTAAACCACAGCCATTTTTTAGGATACTGGCAGGCGAGGGCCAGTGAAGTTACTTTCCAGAAACTGTTTACATGCCGCATCACATCGAGGCAATATATTCAGTTTCTTTTTTTTGCTGTTAAAAAAAGGTAGATATTGTACCGTATATTTTATGTGCCTTAGACAGGCGCGGTATTATAGGTTCTAGGGATTCAAGGGTGTCTGCTGCTGGGTGAAGTGTTACCATTCTGCTGCGTAGAGCCATGACTGGAAAATCCAGGGTGCCGGTTCTTGAAAGGATTCCTTTTGTTTCGTTTCGTCTTAAACTGACAGCTCGTCGCCGGAGTAACTGTGAACAGAAACGAGGCACCGCATAAAATTTCACCGTCCTCTGTACCGCGGAATCGTGGCTCCATCTTTGCGCAATGACGGGAACTAGTGCTTCAACCTTACGCGCCTTTTTGCAGAGAGGGCGCATCACCATCGCAGCCAGTAAATCCCCTTTACCAGCCAGTAGAGTTACGGTGTAAGTACCTGTATTAACGCGGTTGCACGAGGCCTGCCAAGTTGCCGCTCAAAGCATCTAAATTATCAGAGCAAGCCGTAACTCCTGGATACAGCAGGCGGACTTGGTGCACGCTAAACCTCTGTGTTTCTGGCTGCCGAACTTGATTTGTTTAAGGCAAATTACGGTTGTATCGAATGCACATCTTGTTTATAATGCGTCAGCTGCACCGAAGCCTATCGCCATCACCTACGGATAAAATACTCGCTGGATGGATGGATGGATGGATGGATAGGAGCGCCCCCTTTGAAACGGGGTGGTGGCAATTGCCACCATGCTCAGCTTTTCTTTATTTATTATTTTTTTTTGTTTACTGTGTTGGCAATTCTCATTAAGATTCTCCATCAACTTTTCCTACGGTTTCCTACTATTCTAACCTTATGCCACATCTCTGCTTTTCAGCCACCAATCCTCCAATCGCTTTTTGCTGACTTCCACTGCAGATTTATTTACATGACCATTGTTATCTTTAACAATGGGTGGGTAGCGCCATCTGTTGTAAACGCTGCGAATCACAAACGTTTTTTTAACAATGAGCGAACACTTATGAAAAAATTGCGTATTATTGATACGACAACGTCGTTTTCAGAGAACATGTGCTCTGGAACAAAGAAAAAATGCCGCAAAGCTCGAGAGCATTGCAGTAGGTGTACTAATTTACTGTCAGCAACGTTCTAGCGCTAAATAATACAAAAAGTTGGCTTCTCCGCAGTTCATGGATGCTTTTCAACTTGTGATCGCGTTTGGCCAATAAAGGCGCTAGCGGCTCCGGGAAAACAAACGTGCAACTCTATGTACTTACGCACTATCTCTGCCAGCCAGCTATCCGTGAAAGTCGCGTTACAGACGCATGCTAAGTGTCAGCGAGATATTTGCTTGCTCTTATGGCTGATTGCCACTGTGATACCAGTGTTTCAGGCAAGCGCGCCACTAGTTTTTAAACGTATGGTTTTTGTGGTAAAGAGCAGCTTTTCGCAGCGCAGTAATACCAGTGTTGGCGTACTTCGAACAACAGGCGAATCATGCTAACGGAACTCTAATACCAACTAAACTTTAAAAAGTAACTAATTTTTTATGGTTAACTTTCTAGCTTTACCCACAGGCGCCCGTGTGCGATTCGGAATTCGTAGCCGGCCGTTAGTGATACGGATATCAGTTTTTATAATTTCGAAAACGCGATTATTCGCTTCATTGTGGCTTATCGGGGCCATTTTTTGCGCCAATATAAAAACTCGCGCCTGCGGGACGGCGCGAAGCGTTGTTTTTTCACTGCATGACGCACTTATTTTTAAAACTTATATGTCTTTGACTAATGCCTGGCTACAAATCGGTAATTTCAGTCTGCCGCCCATAGGTTACAGATAAAAACTAAGAATACTGGAATTGAGATGAGTTTGCTAGTTAACGTAATTCGCCTGCATTTGACGTCTGCCAGCACTGGTATTATTATGACGCAAAAAGCTTCTCTTTGCCTAAAAACCCCTATATTTAAAAATTAGTGGGTGGCTTCCCTGAGATACCCTGTATAGCGAATACCGCCGCTATAAAGGCAGTTGGCAATTTTCACTCTGCCTTTTCGTGTCATTTCTACTTCCACCTGTTGTTGTCCGCACTCAGAGTAGGGCACTATACTGACGCTAATTTCCAAAGAGTAAACCGTTAATTACGCGCGGAGTGACATATAGTTTCATGCAGTATTAGCTGTGGAATTTGTAGGCGGTGCCATTATGGCCGCTCCTCTGACATGCAAAACAAGCAAAGTTCATAGGCTAATAGACCGCAGAGGGCGGTGAGGGGCTAGTTGGTACGACATTATGAGAACAAAGAATAACTACGCGAAAAGGCCGCTGAATGAACATGGCATTACTAGAGCATGCCAATCCCTTAGCTGATTCAAGGGGGCAGCATCTGCCGAAGCATTGTCACACTTGCAAGCATGAGGACAAAGATTGTAATCCGCTTTTCGGTTATCGGACACGCGAGGAATAAGAAAGAACGTGAAGCCTTGGAAATCGCGAGATTAGGGCCTGACAAATGTGTTAGCGATGCCTGAGTACACCTGTACCGCAAGGAGTTGGAGTTTCTTGATTTCACGAGATGAGTGTGGCTTTTGTCTTTGTGGTTGGTGCGCATGCGCTTGCGGAAGGAGGCATTGGTGCAATAAATCAGTCATTAGTCTGCGTTTGTCCCCTGTGGTTCTTCTTCTCTCTTATCCCGTCCTTTTTGCGCAGTTATTTTTTGTTCTCATAAGACCGCAGAGGTGGCCTAGTGGCTTGAGCATCCTCCTCGCATGCGGCAGGTCCGGGGTTCGATCCCCAGTGCCTCCGTGTAACCACCTGCGAAACAATGGGTACAAGGTGCCCCTGGCGTGGTGCTCGGCTTCTTCAAGACGAAATGATTGAATGATTGGGAAATCGGTCTTTGACCCCACCTTGCGTAAACGAAAATGCCGTCTGCCATGGCTCCCTTCGGCTGCAGATACCCGTGCGCCATAAAAATTCGCTATCATCATCATCTTCGTCATTGAGCTACGAGCATGTCACTGAAGCGGTCCTGTGATACGGAGCTGATAATGCTGCGGCAAACGCGTCACTGCACAGTAAGCATACATTACCCACGTAGTACCAAAGTTAGGAAAATGCTATAAGTTCTACAAAAGTTGCGGTAACATTATATGCTGGATTCGAACGCTAAATCAGCGTGAGAAATTAATATTAGCATTTTATTCATATCTCAGAAATTACTCGATCACTAAAAGTAAACATTTTTCTAATTTTCAGTACAAAGGTTCTTATAGTGTTGAAAAATAACATATAATGTGATATGAGAGAAGCCAACAGCCACAGAAACCAAGGAGCACAGGGGATTTTCTTATTTTTAAAATTAATTAATTAGCCGTAGCTCAGAGGTAGAGCACCGGACGCGTAATTCGGAGGTCGTGGGTTCGGATCCCACCGGCGGCATGTGGTTGTTTTTTCTTCTGCTTTTCTAATCATCTAGCTTTAAGCGACAGTAATATTCTTATTTGATCAACACCACAAAAAAATAAATTAATTTAAAAAAAATCCCCTGTGCTCCTTGGTTTCTGTGGCTGTTGGCTTCTCTCATATTTACAACGAGCCCCTCATTCCCCTTCCCTTCTTTGCTTAATTGCTTAGCGAGGGCCTCGGTTCTGGCAGCCTTGATGCCATAGGAAGCATAAGAGGGTTCTCACAAAGCTTCCACCCTCGCCGTTCGATGGCGTTCTACGTCACACCAGCGGTAACTCAGGACGTTCCACGTCCGCCGCTTACGAACGTGGGTGGCACTGATGAACACTCTCAAGGTTAGGTCATTTGTAAACATAAATACCCCCCAAAGCAGAAGGTTTGACAGCCGTCGCCGTAGCTGAGAGGTAGAGCACGGGACGCGTAATTCGGAGGTCGTGGGTTCGGATCCCACCGGCGGCATGTGGTTGTTTTTCTTCTGCTTTTCTAATCATCTAGCTTTAAGCGACAGTAATGTTCTTATTTGATCAACACCTGAAAAAAAATAAATTAATTTAAAAAAAAAAAATCCCCTGTGCTCCTTGGTTTCTGTGGCTGTTGGCTTCTCTCATATTTATAACGAGCTTCTCATTCCCCTTCCCTTTTTTGCTTAATTACTTAGCGAGGGTCTCGGTTCTGGCAGCCTTGATGCCATAGGAAGCATAAGAGGGTTCTCACAAAGCTTCCACCCTCGCCGTTCGATGGCGTTCTACGTCACACCAGCGGTAACTCAGGACGTTCCACGTCCGCCGCTTACGAACGTGGGTGGCACTGATGAACACTCTCAAGGTTAGGTTATTTGTAAACATAAATACCCCCCAAAGCAGAAGGTTTGACAGCCGTCGCCGTAGCTAAGAGGTAGAGCACCGGACGCGTAATTCGGAGGTCGTGGGTTCGGATCCCACCGGCGGCATGTGGTTGTTTTTTCGTCTGCTTTTCTAATCATCTAGCTTTAAGCGACAGTAATGTTCTTATTTGATCAACACCAGAAAAAAAATAAATTAATAAAAAAAAATTCCCTGTGCTCCTTGGTTTCTGTGGCTGTTGGATTCGCTCATATTTATAACGAGCCCCTCATTCCCCTTCCCTTCTTTGCTTATATAATGTGATAGTTTGTATTTAAGCATTAATTTAACATTACGAAGAAAAATTGTGTTATTATATCTAGTGAAAATTATTCTAATGATTTAATCATAACCGTAAAACACATTACAAATATATTCGATGCACTGGGTCTCAGACCCTTTCCTACCGTTTTTACGGTGAGGTGTTTTTCGACTAGCAGGACTTTTCAACAACCCCTCTTGGGTTGCCCCATTATTTTATTAAATAATTTGCTTATTACCATTCGCCGCTATCATTGCACACCCTTCAGTAATTGGTACACCAGCTTGACCTCACAACATATGTTTGGACGTGTGTACGAGTAGCGTGTTTTACTCTGTAATGAAGCCCAAGTACGGCCCTTGTTTTTGGTTCTTGCAAAGCGTTGCATGTCGTGTACCTGACCACTGGAGGTCCTGCACACCCTTGCACACCCTTGCAGAATCAATGAAAGAAGCCAACAGCCACAGAAACCAAGGGGCACAGGGGATTTTTAATCTATTTATTTATTTTGTGGTGTTGATCAATTTAGAATATTACTGAACATGTTATCGCTTAAAGCTAATTCATTAGAAAAGCAGAAGAAAAAACCACTGCCGCCGGTGGGATCCGAACCCACGACCTCCGAATTACGCGTCCGGTGCTCTACCTCTGAGCTACGGCGACGGCTGTCAAATCTTCTGCTTTCGGGGGTATTTATGTTTACAAGTAACCTAACCTTGAGAGTGTTCATCAGCGCCACCCACGTTCCTAAGCGGCGGACGTAGAACGTCCTGAGAAACCGCAGGTGTGACGTAGAACGTCATCGAACGGAGAGGGTGGATGCTGCGTGAGAACCCTCTTATGCTTCCTATAGCATCAAGGCTGCCAGAACCGAGGCCCTCGCTAAGCAATTAAGCAAACAAGGGAAGGGGTATGAGGGGCTCGTTATAAATATGAAAGAAGCCAACAGCCACAGAAACCAAGGGGCACAGGGGATTTTTAATCTATTTATTTATTTTGTGGTGTTGATCAATTTAGAATATTACTGAACATTTATCGCTTAAAGCTAATTCATTAGAAAAGCAGAAGAAAAAAAAAAGAAGAAAAAAAAATCCCACCGGCGGCAGTGGTTGTTTTTTCTTCTGCTTTTCTAATGAATTAGCTTTAAGCGATAACATGTTCAGTAATATTCTAAATTGATCAACACCACAAAATAAATAAATAGATTAAAAATCCCCTGTGCCCCTTGGTTTCTGTGGCTGTTGGCTTCTTTCATATTTATAACGAGCCCCTCATACCCCTTCCCTTGTTTGCTTAATTGCTTAGCGAGGGCCTCGGTTCTGGCAGCCTTGATGCTATAGGAAGCATAAGAGGGTTCTCACGCAGCATCCACCCTCTCCGTTCGATGACGTTCTACGTCACACCTGCGGTTTCTCAGGACGTGCTACGTCCGCCGCTTAGGAACGTGGGTGGCGCTGATGAACACTCTCAAGGTTAGGCTACTTGTAAACATAAATACCCCCGAAAGCAGAAGATTTGACAGCCGTCGCCGTAGCTCAGAGGTAGAGCACCGGACGCGTAATTCGGAGGTCGTGGGTTCGGATCCCACCGGCTTGCAGAATCAAGAATGTTACATTTATATTCTTTACTTGCTCACTTATTTTTGTGGAAAATCTAATCAAACATTTATTTGTAGCATTAAGCATTAAAAGATGTCTGGCGATTTAGCATTGCTAAGCACGAGATATCAAAGGAAAGCAGCATTTTGCAGTTGGACGCCACCGCCATCAGTTGTTGCTGTGAAGGCCGAGGCGCGCTACCCATCTCGGAGCAGTCTTCCGGGGCTAGTCACGCTCGTCTTAAAATCTGAACCACGTTACTCGTCTCCTGTAAATCAGTTGAGTCTGTTTCTCGCCGACACCGACAATTTAACCAAAGAACGCAGGTGGGCTATCGCTGAATAACGCAAGAGGCGCCCGTGTGCTGTGCGATGCCAGTGCACGTTAAAGATCCCCAGGTGGTCGAAATTATTCCGGAGACCTCCACTATATGGCACCTCCTTCTTCCTTTCTTCTACCACTGAGGAAAGCAAGTGAGCGTCTTCTGCTGACTCTTCACTAATACACTACTGTGCCCGGCAGTACTGAAAAAATTCAGGGGGGCACTTTGTTGACCTAAACTGCGGTGAGGCGAAAGCCTTTAGCGTGGTGTTGCTGCTTGTGTCACTGATGTGCTGTTAAGAGGTTAAGCTTCGCCTCTGAGAATGAAACGCGACAGCGTCTTGTAACGCTGTCAGGGAGTCCTCAAAACGCCATCGCCCGTTCGGTTGTACGCCTTGCTCGTCAGTAATTTGGTTTTTGACGAAAGGAAATGTGTCTGTCTCGCTTACCTTGGTGGACACCTGAACCTCGCCGTAACGGGAAGGGAGGAACATGGGAGTGAACGATTACACCGTACTCACTAGACGCGCCTTTGTTCATTCCAAACCATCGAGCTGGCATGGCGCAGTGGTTAGCACGCTCGTCTCGCACTCCGGACACCGGGGTTCGATTCCCGAAATCGACCAATTTCCTACTGGGTTTCATTTATTTATCTAGTCTGATTAGAAAGGTTAATTAGGCCAATTAAGTGATTAAGCAATTAACTAAGCTCATTCCCATTTAGTTGGAGCATCACTATACGATCCATTTAATTGATTGCATGGTTACTAGCCAAAGTACAATTGGCCCCGTTTGAAATTCGCGCACTGTGACATCACGACAGTTTAAACCAAGTGAAAAGCGTGACATTTCTGTCGAAATCTCCCGCTTACAACGATGAGGCATTAAAGGCTTCCGCCTTATTACGTCGGTCCCATGTTTTCTGGCCTATGCTCACACTGTACGGAGGTGGCTGTCACCTACCATATGGTGTGGGCATGCCAGAGGAATCCTTTCCTCACCCCAACCCCAACCCAACCAGAGAGAACTGGAAGGCGGTCCTGTTCGGCTACACGACCTCCCGGCCCAACAGGCTATGGTCCGGCTTACCCGAGCTGCAGTAGAGTGAAATGGCGTCCAGGAATAGGGACCGCACCTAGTGTTGTGAGGGGGGTGGCCCACTAGGGGTCACGTCCCAAAAAAAAACCACAAACAAATTTAACGATGATCATGACACATGTGCTTAGTATAGTAGATCTCTCTTTCTTCTTTCATTCCTACCTGCCATTCGTTTCTTTTTCTCTTCTAAATCACGTCAACCTTGGTTGAGTTCCTTCCGCTGCGATACACCATTGTTACAAAAACTGTTCAACGCTCTTGATTGTTAATGGCTGTCTCGCACAACCAGACCAAGTTCAGTCCTCTGTGAAACAGGGTTGCCCGCTGTACAAACTTCTCCTTGTATTATACTTGGAGCCACCTTGTCTAAATGTTATAAGCAGTGCAGCTGTCAATGGTTTTCGTACTATCGGTCACGAACTCAAGGTATTGGCCTATACAGATGACCTCACGTCTTTCTACTCTGATAAGCCAAGCATCGATGAGGTCATTCGTTTAACGGAAGACTTCGGCTCAGTGTCAGGAGCTCGAATTAATGATTTTGAGGACTGCGATTTCTGGTTTGGAATGTGGGGAACAACACTTGTCGAATAGGCTTGTATACAATCGACACGTGCGCTACCAAAGTACCTTGGCGCTCCTTTGAGTGCATATAAGCACAGTGCACATTACTCGAAAGACCACTTGACAATTAGGCAGGGCATATGTAATGCGAAGGCAAGATGACCGCTGGTCCTTGAGGGTAACGGAGTGGATTCCAAGAGAAGGCAAGTGTAGCAGGGAGCGGCAGAATGTTTGGTGGGCAGATGAGATTCTGAAGCTTGCGCGAATAGGGGGGACGCAACTGGCGAAAGGCAGGGTTAATTGGAGAGACATGGGAGAGATCTTTGCCTGCAGTGGGAATAGTCAGGCTTATGATGATCATGAATGCACAAACTGTTGGGAGTGTGGTGTCCCGGAAAAACATAAAGCGTGAAACCCTCTGTTGGACATACAGGTGGACTAATCCGAGGTCGCCAGCGTTTACTGGCCGGAAAAAGGTTACCTTCAAAAGGCGATTCTTGCACGAAAGTAGAGAAAACTCTGTGGAAACGCTGGATATACAGTCTTGTGCAATGAATAATTTTCAGCACATAATAAATTTCAGTGGCCAAAAACAAATTGCATGCTGCCACCCTGCCTAAAATTGAGAGACCATGAGGCACAAAAGTTTGAGCGTAGCGCTGGAGAGATATATTTTTGTTTCTATGGTGAACTGTCTACTTTGTGATTCTCCTGAAACGATTGGGAATTGTTTCATTAATTGTAAAGATGCAATACTCTTCTGGGACGTCATGCAAGGACATTGAAAAGAGCACTAATTTGAGGCCGCATTCTGTACGATTTCCCACTGCGCTACCATTCGTTGATGAACCCTTAGATATGTTATTTTTAATAGCATTACACAGCCTATCGAAAACACGCACGATGGACCGACATTGTGAATCTGTTGTTTCTGCTAGAGAGCATTTTTGTAGTATGATTGTACACCAAAAGTAATTGTAAGCCAAGACCCAGTATGAACCGGAGTGGTACTCACTCTTAGTCCTATGTTGTTAATTGCCTTTTTTCTATTTCTTTGTTGCTTAGATGTGTCGTGCTATAATGTACGTGTATTAGCTTTGTGCTTCGAATTGACTCTGTACTCATGCTTCGTTGCTTCTGTGTGTTGTTGATGTCTTCGAAATGTTTGTAGATAGCTCTTGTAGATAAAACATCGCATCTTTGCAATAAATAACATGATTAGTGTTGTGGCGGAGCAGCAGCAGCCCACTCTCGCACGACGCCGGCCCAGGTTCGATTCCCCCAATTGTCTTTTCTTATTCATTTCTTTTTATTTCTTATGATTGACATTTGCGGCGGACAACTTCAGTCTACAACTTCCGTCCACGCCACTCATGATCCAAAAAAGAAGACACTCTCTCTTCAATTGGGGAGGACACGTAAGCTCCGTCGTAAGGGTATGGCGCTATAGCTTTAGTGGATTAATGCCCATATATGCAGAATTTCATTCTCTACTTAGCATAATCCTCGTACCACTACGAGCGCAGTGGCGCAGCTGTGAAGTGATGCACTGCATGAACCTTGAAACCCTTGCAGAGCCTAACACGGATGGGCGATGCCCACAC
This sequence comes from Amblyomma mixtum, assembly GCF_055824585.1. Lineage (NCBI taxonomy): Eukaryota > Metazoa > Arthropoda > Arachnida > Ixodida > Ixodidae > Amblyomma > Amblyomma mixtum. The sequence goes on along the minus strand of NC_143021.1, from coordinate 150,739,510 downwards.
TGTGGGGAGACCTGTGATATCTGTGATATGGTGTGGGCATGTACTCAAAATCCCCACCTCCCCCCTTCCCCTACCCCTTCCAGAGAGGCATGGGAGACTGCCCTCCTCAACTGCTCCTCGCTTGAGTCCCAAAGGGCTCTGGTGAAACGGGCGAGAGACGGGGCCTCGTCATGCGGTGTCCCCGGCTAGGGACGCCGACCATGTAGCGGGGCCACTCTGTGGCTCCCAAACTCTTTTTCAGAAAATAAAAGTTTTCACCACCACCACCACCATGCACTGCATTGGAAGGTGGCTGTTTCTATCACAGCCATAAGTAGGTGTTGTGCGACCCATGTTATATTATACTCTGCCCGAGCAACCTCGCGCACGTTTTGTTGCGGAAGCAACACTACGCTAGGTGTGAGCGAGAGCCCCAACTGCGCATGTGCGAGGAGCGAGTGTGAGACAGCTACTGCGTAATTTCCTTTCCTCAAATACAATTTTCATTTTCTTCATTACGACCCCTCTTTTTCTTTCTTCTTTCACTTCCTCCCTTCCTGTACGGTGCGGTTCAGGTGTCCACCGAGACGACAGAACATTTCCTTTCCTGAAAAAGCGTTGCTTTAAAAGGGCAAGGCATCGCGCTGAACGGGTGGTGGCGTTGTTCCGTGGACTCCCTGGCAGCGCTACAACACGCTGTCACGTTCCACTCTTAAAGGCGAAGCTTAAGCATCATTAATTAGCAGTTAATTAATACTTAGTCATTAATCAGTAATTAGTCATTAATTAGTAATTTGTCATTACTCGTTAATTTTTACTTAACTATGTGTGACGTGACCCAGTGGTGACGTCACTAGTGCCACAGAGGCAGTCAATGTGGTGCGGAAAACGCTTTCGCCGCTACGCACTTTAGACAGTCAAAGTGCCCCCTGAGATGCCGCCGCCGCTGCTTCCGCAATTCTTCTTCGGATGGCCATTAGTCAAACCACAGCCAATTTTTGGTCATCTTTGCGCACAATACTAGCATGAAATCCACATTAGAACTTTTTTTACTTATGCATTTACACGCCTACTGCATTGATGTTTTTTTATTTTATTCTAGTGTGTGTATTTTGCTGCGAACTACTCAGTTCCAGATTAATTTACCATTAGTTCTGTATATACATGTGCACTGCGTTGATGTTTGTTATTATTTTCCACTATTTTTTAGATGAGAGAGCTGCTTTGTGCTGTTTTTGTGATTTGCCTGCATTTATGCGTTATATTATATCTAAATCCAAATATAATATGCCATACGTAATGTAATGTCAAATTGATGCTGTGGCTATAATGAATAAATAAACAAAATTCTTGCTCGGGGTTGGTACGTCTGGAGCAGTGCTTTCGCACTCATAATTAAAACGGACACTTAAGCTCCTCCTGTTGGTATGATGCGTTAGCGTTAATAGGTTAATGACCCCATATGCAGAATTTATTACTCTCGACATGACATTCATAGATGCCTGAGAGTCCTGATAGCACTCCCGACGCAGTGGTGCGGCGGTTAACCGATGCACTACTGGTCTGCGATGGCAGGTGCTACCATCGGTGGAGCTTGGGCGACCAAAGTTCGTCTCCCCGAGCAACCACTCGCGATCAGTTAGTGATTTAACAGCCGCCTGCCACGCTCGTCAGTTTGCTCACAAGCCGGTGCGCAGGTTGTGATGACGGCGCAAGTTCAGCCGACCAAGGTGGCTCGCCTAGTTTGATTCACCGGGGATTTTTCGCTCACAACGCCGACAAAGGACGAAGCCAGATTTTGTGCAGAGTGGAAGCCTTAACGCTATCGTGTTAAGCATACTTTCACTTAATCGCTAACATCCCTGTCGTGGCTGTGTGACTCTTGCGCGTCTATGCTGCGGTAGGCTGCGTGCCCCCGGAGAGGGGTGGTCGGCAACGCTGGCGATGTTCGCCTGACGGGTGCCCCCATTTCCTCTGGGAAGCCCGGACCCATGCCGGTGGGACTCGCGTTGCCGCCTGCGGGCCCGTAGTCTGAATGCGACCCCGGTTGGTCGCAGCTGACGCCCGAAAGCCGAAATTCGGCGCCGTGCCCAGTCCGCTGTGCTTGGCTGGGGAGAGGCAGAGAAGTGCGCGAAGGAAGAGGAGAAGAGTGATCCCACTTCTTCCTTTTTTACTTCTTTATTTCTTTATTTATTTATTTACTTCGTTATTTATTTCCTGACTTTATTTATTTATTTATTTCTTCCTTCTTTCCTCCCTTCATTCATTCGTTCGTTCGTTCCTTCCTTCCTTCCTACCTTTCTCTTTCTTTCTTTCTTTCTTTCTTTCTTTCTTTCTTTCTTTCTTTCTTTCTTTCTTTCTTTCTTTCTTTCCTTCTTTCTTTCTTTCTTTCTTTCTTTCTTTCTTTCTTTCTTCCTTTCTTTCTTTCTTCCTTTCTTTCTTTCTCTCTTTCTTTCTTTCTTTCTTTCCTTCTTTCTTTCTTTCTTTCTTTCTTTCAGCGTGAAAGCTGTGTCAATAACTTTCTAAGGCGTTGCTATCAGCGTCAGCACCTAACCAAGCACACCGTCGTCCAGGTGGACCTGAGCCCTAAGAGATATCATATATTGGCCGGTGGACGACCTCTACAATGTGCTCATATCTGATGCGACGTAATCCAAGCTTACCCCTTAGTTTATTCTCTCTTTTACGGCGGGTGAGGAGTTGTTGCAGCGCAACTTTAACTGTCACTCACCTACAGGGAGGCAAGAAGTAGTATGAGACTGTCACTTACATACAATGTACAGGGAGGCATGAAGTAGTATTAGTATACTCTCTTTAAGTCCCTTTTCCACCAAACACTGCAATAGAAAGCTCATCCGCCACGAGCGTCAGTCGTCTTTCACCCGCAGCAGCTGGTTAGCACGCTTAACAAGGTATAGCGTTACAGTTAGCATGACGCCACCGCCACTGTCGCTGCGGAACGTGCTCGTTTTCATGGCTCAGCTGCCGCACACCATTTGGAAAGGCACGACGATCACCGCGCTCGAGAGCTATAAAAACAGCGTCGAAAGCAAGACACAGCTTTGTGCGCAGCCGAACAAACAGCTGCCTATCGCCGGGACCAGGCTGAGCATAGCTTTAAGCTGAAAGCCGCCTATGCCCTTGAACGTAGGAAGCGATAGCGGGTGAAGGCTCTGGCTGTTGACAGGCATGGTAGCCATGAAACATGCACGTCGAGTACAATACAGAGAGAAGACGCGAAAGAGCGAAATTCCTTCCGGCAAATATACGGAACCCCCATAAATGACAAATATACAGACGCGGCGGAGTGTGCCTGTGTATCGACGACCCGTGTCGTCAACCACACACTGCAGTTGGTCTCAGCCATCACGATACGAACCTCCAAAACGTAGAAGCAGATACGGCATCGCTCTAGCATTCACCTTCAGCTGCACGGAAGATGAAATCCACGTTATCTCATACTCCCAAGTCACATGTCAAAATGCGATAATGGGCCCATCTCAGCAAACATACATCTTATTTTAATAAAGTGGAAACGCCAGCTTTCCGAAACTGTACTCATTTGGACATCAGACCAGGAGTCTCCAAGCAGTAATCAGCGCACGGACGCCGTAGCCTTACTAACCGGGTCCCGAAATAAGACTCATAGGCCCACGAGCCGATACCGCAACAGTGCAGAGATTAGTTCGGGCAGAGAAAAAAATAAAATAACGTGCCCTGCCACACCACACTTGGCACAAAGAGACCACAACAGTACAATGAGATTCTCACCCACCACAAGCTCTATCCGCGAACGTAGACCCCCCTCCCTCCCCTATAAGAAGTTGACGAGGGAAGACGCCGTAGCTTGTAGGCAGCTACAGATTGACACATACGGACACCTGCGCCTTTTGCAGCACATACACCCTGCGTTATAACCAAGCAGATACCCGTCATAACCGTCATACCGGGTATGAGATACCCGTCATAACCGGACTACATGGACTATATCGGACTACATGGGCTTTCCAAAGCATGCAGGCCACCCTGAAAATCCCAAATCTACAGTGACAGCAGGGGGAGACAACTGGTTCAACGGGCATAGCAAACAGATAAGACCGTAGGAGTCGAGGACTAAGTGCTCCTCCCAGTTTGGGGGCGCAAAGCTCTTTATTGAATAAGCTGTTTGTGACAACCACCACCACCACCCATACAGCGGAGCGTCGCAGTCGTCGCCTGCATCCGCTCAGCGCAAACGGCCCACATGCGACGATATTTGTGCCCGGAGAACAGCGCCAGCTTTTTCCATTAATAAGCCGTGTATGCCGATAGCCTGACTATTCGTTATTGCAATTCCCTGCCAGAAAAATCCATCCGTCCATCCACACGTCCTTCTGAAGCTCCGGCTCTCTTGTGGCAAAGTGGAGGAAGAGAAATACCTCTCTCTGCTTTCATTTGAGAGTGGAAGGGAGAGGGAAACTTGGAGAGGCGAGACGAAGAGAAGGTGGGAGCAACGCAACCTAGACTGGAAGAATTTCTTCTTGGTGGCGTTGGGACACGGCGGTAGTTGGGTGAGGGGAGTGCAACGGAACTGCTCATCGTTTCCCAGTGATTGCTGGATGGGATCCAGAGAGTGGAGTGTCACACGGCCATTGCTGGTCTAGATAAGGGCAGCACGTGCTCTGTCCGGAGGGGAATTGCCGACAGGCGCTTCTAAAGCTCATCCGGCCTACGCATTTACACCTCCACCAGGGGAATACTACTGCTAACGCATACTCTCTGCCAAGCAGACAGCATTAATCGGCTACAAATCTTTCTTTACTGCGGCAGCGCTAAAGGTTTTGTTCGAAGGGAAAACGGCCATTGACCTTGTTATGACTGGAAAGTCACGGTTGGTCGAGAGAGCAGCGATGCAGAATAGCTGTTCAGTTGAAAAGAAACAAAAAGGTGGTCAAGCGGAATCCACCTGCTATCCTGTGCGCCAAGAGCCGGGCACGCTACCCTGAACCACTGAGGAGAGCTCGTTCAGTGGGGACGCTGAGTCTTTGTATGAGTACCAGTGCATTACAGGAACACTTAGTTAATTACGATCAGTAATTAGGGTCAGCAAGTAAAATTGACGATGTTGCGTAATAAAGCAATATGTGATGGCAACATTGGTGTCCACCTCTGCGAAAGGATGCGCCTATGAACCCCCAAGCTGCAGTTGGGACCCTTTAAGGCTATCGAGTTATGCTCTTATGGTGAACTTACGTATCCCCCAAGATTTTTTTTTCTCAATCCCTTCCACGCTATCCTTAGCGTCCTTCGAAAAGTGATGTGAAGTAGCGGCCGACGCCAAAAACAGGACCTTGAAGATGCATTACTGGTCATTACATAATACAACGTTCCGCCATTGCCGAAAACCTACGCGGAAAAGGGTCGCCAATTTTTAACGCACGCTCACAGATGCATTACAAATTGACGACCCTTTTCCGTTCTCAGAGACTCAAGCAGAGCAATCGCCGACAGGCCATTGTAAGGCTAATGCCGCCTGTACATTTACTCCCCCCCCCCCCCCCCCCCCCCCCCCCCCGTCTTGCTGAAGCAGACGTCCCGATGTATAAATAGTGTACTTTTTACAACACAGGCAGGCCTCCTTAGCACCCAGTTTTCCTTCTAGTCAATTCACCATTGGGCACAATCTAAATTTTGGAGTAACGGAATCAAATTTTAAACAGAGGTCAAGCCAATACCAAGTCTCCTTATCGCGAAGTAAGCTGCCTGTGAAGCTCTTGGTCAAAAATTTAGGAAATCCTACACGGGGAGTTAACGTGAAATATAGAAAAGAAAATAAGAATTACAGCATAACGAACGCCTCAATTAAAAAAAATTACCCCGCTTAAAATGCGCCTTTCATGTCTATCATTTACGCGGCGTGGAAGATACTCAAACACAGTAAGCTTCGACGGGAGAGCAGTTCTGCCATATTCGTTCTTCTTCTTAAGTCGTTAATGGTTCCCTTCTGGTACCAATGTGCTCTGACCCACGCTCGGATTTTTGTGTGACTCTTGGAGGAGGGAGTTGAGGGGAAAGGGTCCTGTTTGCGCCGAAAAGATGAAGTCGATAATGGATTTCCCATAGGAAATCTCGCCGAGGACGCCCGGCTGCCCTCCATTTTCTCCTACTCTCCCCTTATTCCCACAACTACTCTTACCCGGGCAACGCCCACGACCCTTTAGCGCGACGTAGTGAAACTTTCTCTTCCAGCGCACACCTTTAGACATGCTTGTTTGCTTTTTCTCCAGAAGTGAAGCAGACGAGGGAAAAGAGACGTCGAAAGCCACCAGCGAGATTCATCTACCTTGACAGCCCACATGATTGACTTTTATCGTTTGTATTTACATGAGAGGACTCCTGTTGCGTAAATGGACCGAGAGGTTGGCGTCTTAAGCAGGTTGAGGAAAGAAGATGATTAAGAAAAGTGTGGTCCAATTGCATGTGGAGCTTTGAAGCCATGTTTGCGACGCAGTGCATGGTCACATTCCATAGTTTGCCATCCCTGGAAGATTTACGGGCAAGGTGCAGTCTCATTTGGCAGGGCTTTCCTAAATTTTCTCTCTCTATGGAAGAGAAGAGCGGGATCACATCGTTTTTCCCATAAGTAAGTTTCAATTCAGCTGATGCACAACTGGCTTTCACAAGTGAACGATGGGAATGTTTAAAAAACGACGGAAAGAGCGGTTTTGGGACACTTATTTTCCCTCTGGCTTCCTCAAATCTGCCCATAATGCCATGTGCGGTCATGAGGTCCTGAGGTTTCGAAACTGAGAGGCTGAGTTTTGTTGATCGTTGTAGCCGATAAAAAGGTTAAGCTTTCGCAGGCCAAAACCTTACTGAACGTGTCTGCACTATTGCAAAGAAATGGAGGTTTTAAAATGCTTCAGCTTCTTTTAAGCATTCGCTTCCCCGAAGAGTTAAGATAGGGGAAGGATTGGCAATGCATTTTCGTCAATCAACAACTTTGTGGAAGCAAGGTGGCGGCAGATTCATAGGCGTAATTCATTAGTTCAGAATAGGCGAAATGGACAAAAATTTTCCTGCAAGTATAAGATATTCTTACTAAATATCTTTAACAATTATTTTATTTTTCAGTGTAAATACACTCGTAATCGAAACTACTGGCCAGTAGGCGAGGCTAGAGCAGGTGTCTATGCATACGTTACAAGCATATAAGCAGTAGTTACTACTGAAATATACCAGTAGTTGCAAAGAATCAAACAGATGGAAATATAAAATATGTCTTCGGAAAGCAATGCTATGTCAGCAAAGGACCAAGATTCTTTACTAATGAAAGAAAACGAGACGGGAGGTTGAAAAAGTTGAAACATTTACCTGAAGCAATGGCACAGCTAACAATGCGACAACTGGGGCTATAGTTGGTATTTCATTTTTCAAGCTGTAGTTCAACTGTCTAGCAAGGGAAGAGCAGTTCGCATTTGGTAGCAAGGTGCTGGAAGTAGTAAAAGAATATGTCTACTTAGGGCACGGCGAGATCATGAGAGGGAAATAACTGATCCAGATCATGAGAGGGAAATAACTAGAAGAATAAGAATGGGGTGGGGTACAAATGGCAGGCTCCCTGAGATCATGAATGCCAGTTTACCAAAATCCCTCAAGGGAAAAGTATACCAGAACGGTATCTTAACGGTACTCACCTACGGAGCAGAAACATGGAGGCTAACAAAGAGGGTTCAGCTCAAGTTAAGGGCGACACAGCGAGCTATGGAAAGAAAAATGATAGGTGGAACGTTAACAGATCGGAAGCGGACGGAGTGGGTGATAGAACAAACGCAAGTTAATGACATCTTAGTCGAAATCAAGAGGAAGAAGTGGGCTTGGGCAGGGCATGTAATGCGAAGGCAAGATAACCGCTGGTCCTTAAGGGTAACGAAGTGGATTCCAAGAGAAGGCAAGCGTAGCAGGCGGCGGCAGAATGTTCGGTGGGCGGATGAGATTAAGAAATTTGTGGGAATACGGTGGCCGCAAGTGGCGAAGGACAGGGTTAAGTGGAGAGACATGGGAGAGGCCTTTGCCCTGCAGTGGGCGTAGTCAGGCTGATGATGATGAGAAATGCGCTGAGTATAAAAAGAATAAGATGATACAAGACTGGAAGAAGTGCAACTACCAACTACTCCTTGATGGTTTCCCTTTTCCTTTATAAGCCCCATTTTGCATATTAAACTTCAGTTGATAGTTGGGCTTCGTCCAGTCTTTTATCGTCTTGTTCTTTTTGTACTCAGCGCATTTCTACTACAGGTAAAAAAAAATCAATGACAAAGTTTGCCGCAGAATTCCTTTCAAGCGCCTTTAAGTTTCAAATATTCGCTTCAGTGAGAATTAAAGGGATACTGAGACCAGTTCCAGCCCATTTATCTTCGTAAAAATTCACTGTTTGGCTGTCCTTTGGAATGATTATTTTTTCAGCAGTGGAAGAGGCAGTTGTTGCTAAAAATTATTATTTAGAAAGGGATCCCATTTTTCCGCTTCTGAATTCAAACTCATGACGTCGATAATGAAATGAACTCCTTTATCCCCGCTTGCAAATAAATGCTGCTGCATAGACTAAGAGATGTGAGGTGAAGAAGAAAGAGTCAGGCCGCTAAAATAGAGCAGGCTAATTGGTGTTGGACCGTTTTCAGCAGCGCGTAGCTGCACGAGGACAGAGCACAAAAAAGACATGAAGACAAATGTGCGCACAAGTTTAGTTCGAAAAACCACCAAACCACCACATATATACACGCAGCAACAAAACGTCGGCCGGGGTTACGAAAAATTTTGAACACGGGGCGAAATGCAGCAGGTAGAGGTAAACACGAAAAATGAAAGACTAGAACAGACTATACTTCCAAGATCCAATACCGAGAAGCTCAGCAATCCAAACCGCGATCATTAATAAAAACTGGAAAATAACTTAAGAGTAAAAGAAGCCAGTAGCTAACACGGCTAGAAAGTTTCAGCGGGACTTTTTTTCACTTTCTCTCTTTTTTTTATTTTTATAGAGATTAAACAAGAGCAACAAGTAAATAAGCAGAGAATTGAAACGTGGTGAACGCGTGCGATAGTTAACGAAAAAACGAGCGCGACACGAAGGCATCATGAAGTGTTGTGAATAATCGCGTGCTATTATAAACCATGCGTGTTAGTATTCTTTGAACGCACAAAAGTGAGAGCCAACCTTTAACACGGCAGAACAATAATAGAAACGAATAATCCAATCAAGGCGGCTTACAGGGGCATGAGCACTAAAGATAATGATTAAAAGCAGGTGAGAGGGAGTGTGAAGTGTAAAAAGCTGAGAAAACAAAAGGAAAGAAGGGGCATCTAAATCATGCCAAAAAATTAATGGTAAAGTTAGACGAATCTAGACAGGACTGCAATCTCTATGTCCGATAGAGAGCTGGCGCATTACGCTTAAGCTTTGCAATCTTGGCGGCTACGAATAATTAGGGTGTCAGCAGGTGCAAACTGTTGTTTCTTCTAAGATAGGGGAGAATTGTTCTTCACTGTCATATTTCCGACAGTGAGCTTATCTTCTTTCTTTGTGCAAAAGTAAGTTTTTTCTTTTAAAACACGGTAATAAATTGCCACATGGCATCTGCAACTTCTCCTTTCTCTTCTTTCAAGGGAGGGACCATTAAAGGTACGCTAAAACTCTCAGCTCAGTACCTCGACTGAAATACTGTAAAGTTAAGCCTGCCAAAAATATGCATTTCAAAGGAAGAAGCAGCGCGATGAAACACGGACACACGAAGAAACGACACACACACAGCGCTCGTGTGTGTGTCGTTTCTTCGTGTGTCCGTGTTTCATCGGGCTGTTTCTTCCTTTGAAAAGCATTGCCAACTAGCCCGGAACCTTGCTATTCTGCCGAAATTTGCTGTCGCTAAAGTTTATTTCTTCCAATCCGAAAGTTGCAACGTCTGACGTACCAAATGATTTGCGCAGCAGGTGCCTGAGGAACTTCTGATGCGCAAATGAGTGCAATGTTCGGCTCACTCGCACAGGTAACTAAGCAGGATATCCGAAAGCAGAAGGAGCAGTCGTCTGTGACCTCAACAGTGCCTCGACACTATCTCTTCCGTACGCAGACTGCCATTTACGAAGGAAAAAGAGTTAAGTATGCAATACAACTACCCAAGTCTGACAAACACACACAGGAGGAGGAACAGTGTGTCCCCTGGACAATTTCAGCGCACATTAATATCAATATGTACATGTATGCATATTACAACTCTGCAATATTTGCAATAACACATGATGATTCATGCATAGTAGTGTCTTCCGCATCATTAGACAAGATGCCACCAAATTCAGGGGTCTATACTCCTTTAAAAGGGCTCTGAAAGGCCATCTCAATCAAGGTGTGTTATACCTGGGACGTTAAAAACTAAGCTTCACGAATATTAATCAGCGAGGATTTTTTTAACGCGTTTGTTAAAAGCTCGGTTTCCATAAACAAAATTTGAATTTCAGCGTCTTCGCTCTTTTCCTCGCCCCTCGTCACTTTATGCGTATTCAAAGGCCGTCGCTCCTTCGCCGGCCTCACCCACTCCCCCGCACTATTGGCTGCCAATGCGGGCGGGAACTCTCTTGGGGGCGGAGCTTATCAACTGGCGCAGGTTACAAACTTACACCTTTCCAAACCCGGCCCTCTGGAGTCTGATGTACCCAGGGCAATTTTCAGACAAATGCGCAAACTGCGAACATAGGGCCATCTTGGACCACATACTATAGGAATGTCCTCATGCCCCCCGGGAGGGACGAGGTATAAACACCAAAGATCAATGGGAGACCTTACTACTGAGTTCCGGCCCGGCGACTCAGCTACAACTCGTCCGACTGGCTGAAGCCGCCGCCGAGAGTCAAGACCTTTCGGCCGTATGAGCTTTTCGCTCTAAATGTCGCCAGAATGGGCTTGCCGGCTTTCGCGCACGCTTGTTGTGTCTATGCACCATCTATGAATGTATTATTTGGTTTAGGTGTTCATGACAACAGAATGTTGTGGTTGCGCGAGTTCGTGTACTCTACTCAGAAGATGTGTTGTAAAGCAATTGTAAGAAAGTTGCCGGCGCTTTTAACTTCCTCACAGTACGACTTCCTTAAAGTTACCTCTCCGGCCTCTACGCTAGATGCAGACAACACAGGTTTCGATCAAGTTTTTATTCTCTGTGCTCTTAAACCGAACCTTTACCTCAGATTTCTTGACAGCAGTGTGCTACAGCGAGTTCAGCGGATGCGCACTCACTCTGCCGCAATACGAGGTCTGTTAGAAAAGTATCCGTCCTTATTTTTTTTGGCGAACACCTGATGGATATGAAACAAGCGCGCTTGCACCAGCAGACCTTGAGCCGTCGTGCGCATGCACGAATTTTTTCCCGCCTGCAGATAGCGTCAGTCGCTGGGAGGCAGCGCTTGAGTGAGGTAGTGCGCAGTGCTCTCGTCGGTTTTTTAGTGCAAGCAAAATGGCGGTGCGACAGGAGCAGCGCTAATGCATCAAATTTTGCCAGAAACGGGGCGACAGCTAAGTGGAAACCATTCGGAATATTCAGACGGTTTTCGGTGATGATGCTTAGAGCAGCACACAAATTAAGCAATAGTACAACTGGTTTAAAGATGGCCGCACATCGGTGGAGAGCGAGCCACGCTCCAGTAGGCTATCAACATGCCGAAATGGCCAGGTCATTGCCGAAGTGAACGCCCTGGTGATGCGGGACCGTCGTGTGACTATCCGAGAAGTTGTGGAAGAGGTAAACATCAGTAGTTTTTCTGCACATTCCATTATCACCGAAGATTTGGCCATGAAGAGAGTTGCGGCGAAATTCGCGCCGAAACTGCTCACGGTGGAGCACAAGCAGCTTCGGGTTGAAGTCTCACAGGACACGCTGGATTCGACAAACAGTGACCCCGACTTCATCAACACCATAATCACTGGTGACGAGTCTTGGGTGTACGGGTACAACCCAGAAACCAAATCCCAGTCGTCGCAGTAAAAGCATTCCACGTCCCCAAGACCAAAGAAGGCCTGCCAAATGCTCAGCAACGTCAAAGTGATGCTGACTGCTTTCTTGGATCTCGCTGTGTGGCACACCACGAGTACGCACGCCTCAGGGTCAAACAACGACCAAAGAGTACTACATGGGTGTTCTCCGTCGCCCACGCGATGCTGTGCGGCGCAAGAGACCGGAGTTGAGGTCAACAGGAAATTGGCGCATCCATCATGACAATGCTCCTGCACATTCCTCGCATTTGATTCAGATTTTTTGGCGAAAAACCAGACTCCTGTAGTTCGACAGACTCCTTACTCTCTTGATATGGCCCCCTGCGACTTCTGGTTGTTTCCGAAAATCAAGAGGCCATTGAAAGAGCGCGATTTCAGACAAGAGAGTACGTTATGGCTGCAACGACAGCTGAGCTAAACTCCATTCCGAAAAAGGCCTTTTCGGAATACTTCCAACAGTGGCAGCACATCTGGGAGAAATGTGTGGAGTCCCAAGGAGACTACTTTAAAGGTAATTAGGTTTCGAACGCTCCAGTTATGCCATTTTTTTTCTTCGGCCAAAGGTCGGATACTTTTCTAACAGACCTCGTATATTCCTCTTTAAGCTCCAATGCATTCCTCTTTAAGGACTTGCCCACTAGAACGTAGCTTCGCATTGTGTGTTTGCTCGTGCCATGGTCGGACATACTAGAGCGAACTATTGCGAAGGAAATGCAAATCACTACCACTATCAGACTTTTGCCTGTTGAGAAAAACTCTGCAATTATCTGTGATGACCCTTATAAAAATGGTCTATGGACTTTCTATAGACTTTTTATAGACTCTATAGCCATCCTATAGACTTTTCTTTTTGTCTATAGAGAGTCTATAGAAAATCTATGGACTAAAGTCTATAGCTGCTTCAATTTCCTTTTGTCTATAGACCCTCTATAGACTAAGGTCTATAGCCGCTTCAATTTCCTTTCGTCTATAGACTGTCCATAGACACTTTATAGACTAAAGTCTATAGCTGGTTCAATTTTCTTTTGTCTATAGACGGTCTATAGACTTTCTATAGACTGAAGTCTATAACTACCTCCATTTCCTTTCGTCTATAGACGGTCTATAGACTCGCTATAGCCTAAGGTCTATAGCCGATTATCAATTTCCATTTGTCTATAAACTGTCTATAGACTAAAGTCTATAATTGCTTCAATTTCCTTTCGTCTATAGACAGTCTATAGACTCGCTATAGACTAAGGTCTATAGCTGCCTCAATTTCCTTTTGTCTATAGACTATCTATAGACTAAAGTCTATAACTGCTTCAGTTTCCTTTCGTCTATAGACGGTCTATAGACTCGCTATAGACTAAGGTCTATAGCTGCCTCAATTTTCTTTTGTCTATAGAGTCTCTATAGACTAAAGTCTATAACTGCTTCAATTTCCTTTCGTCTATAGACGGTCTATAGACTCTCTTAGACCAAGGTCTATAGATGCCTCAATTTCTTTTCGTCTATAGACGGTCTATAGACTCTCTATGGACTACGGTCTATAGCTGCTTCAATTTCCTTTCGTCTATAGACGGTCTATAGACTCTCTATAGACTACAGTCTACAACTACCTCAATTTCCTTTCGTCTATAGACTGTACACTATAGATATCCTACTGCTTATAGACCAGTCTATAACAATCGTAATTTTATCTATGTTCGATACACTGACTTTCGGCTAAGTCAAGAACAATGTCAATTTATTTTTGCACTGCATGTTGAGGGGATGCATCTAGTGACCGCAACTATGTCGGGAGTCCCCCACCTCCTTCGTTATTACGGAAATTAAAAAGTATTGCGTAAGGCCATTACAACACCCTCCTGTATATTGTTTTCAGGAGCATTGACAAGCTCCTTTTCGTTATACCATGACGCATATTGTCAATACAATTAGATGTTTAATGCTAACAAGTAAGCCGAGGAAAGGCAGCCGTTCTTGAAGTAAGGGCGCCCGCAAACTGTACTACATCGAACGAATACGCTGTCCCTTAAAGGAATCGCTCTACACAATTCCATTCCATCTTTCGATCGTTACTGTCCAACGCGCTGAAATCAGAAACATCTCATCAACGGTTCTACATTTCTCTTTTAAACGTCCTGAAAATAAAGGGGGAAATACGGGTGTGAGAATTCAAGGAAGCGCCCATCCCTTAGAAACATCTTAGATTAATCTCAAAGAGCCTGGTCCTCTATGCGATTAACATCTGCCATTTCTACCTACGTAGTTTGTATTCACGTGAATAAGTGCTGCGACGCAACAATCACAAAGCCAGTATTTTTTCGTTCCTACCCTTAGACCTGTTTCTTCGGAGCCGATGACTCGCTGATGTGGCGCATATCAGTTTTCTAAACACGAACACACGCAAAAAAGATGTTATGCTATGCAACCTTATAATTATTATTTGAGAATTGTACCACATACAATTCGGTGGGAGATGCGGCGCGTATACCGACAAGAAGTTAGATTTCGGTTATGTTTTCACGAAAACAATAAGATTTTTAGAGGGTAAGCGAAGAATTTAAGCTTTTAAACCAATTTCCTTCTGTGGTCTTGTATATCAGATCAAGCTGCACACGGCAAGAGTGCGAGCGATAAAGATACGACCGTGAAATGGGTTTCTGTTTCACGTTTTACCCATTTTACCGCGAGACGGCGGAAAATCATTCGGGCTGCAAACAACCCTGTGCGTGGCTGCATCAATGGCGTTGGCGTGTTGCTCGCGGATTACGTTTTCTTCAAAATCCAGCTTCATCGTCCGCTTACGGTAAGTCTACACGTTTATATTTTATTAATTTGGTCTCCTAAACCACTCTAAGCAGAGCTGTGTGTGCAGAACAGATTATGTGCGCAATTACAAACGTGCTATCTTCGTTTCTAAGGCGGAAGCCATCGGGTTCTCGACTAATGCCGCTTATCTCTGTCCCGCTGTCTTTACTAACGCGCGGAAAGGCAGTCTGTGCGATGCCCTTGATGGTAAGCCGCTCTTCGCGAGCTCTCTACTAGATTGTTCGTGTTTCAAGGTAGATGCGCGGCCAGAATGTCGTTTAGCCTGTGAATAACGGCCGAAATGGAACTGTGTGTTAGTTAGCGCCGTGTGAGCTCAATTTACTTTGCACCTCCGAAAACGTACTTACATACAGTCTCGTTCAGTGGTGGATTACATTTATTTTCTTATCTTTGTGTTATCGCCTGTCTGGACCATGGAGTGTTGTTCTTTTTGAGGTGTTCATTGCTTGCTACGTATGGACGCTCGCTTGGTGCGCGTCGTGGACGCCGAGGTTTCAGCAAGGTGTCTTGTAACGCTATAGATTGGAGCGCGAGACGTTTGTCAAAGTTGTATTCAAGCGGCGCTGGAGGAATGCTTGTAGTGTGATGGGTGAATAAAATTCGTTGCCGGCGCGAATGGCCGGCGTGCTCAAACACCGCGAAGAACCCACGAGCTCCATCCCATCTCCCCTTCGTTGCACACGTATGGATTCGTCCGTGTCTGTCATCAGAGCCGTTGGCCGCCGCCGCTGGCTTGCGGGCACTTCATTTTGAAAGCTGGGTAAAGGTCGGCTCGACAAGAGGTGGCTTATATTTCGTTCCGAGTGGTTCGTTCATGAATCCCGCTCACGCGTGTACAGATTTCTAGAATACCATTTGCGCGAGAGGCCAAGTATGTGTTTCTGATTTTGAGACAGCTACGTTACGAAAGCGCCGATGTGACTCGCCGCTTATTTGCGCCTAAAATTAAATTAAGCTCTCGTGTTATTATAGCTGCGCCTGTTGAAGGCGTTAATTGTTTCATTGAAATACTTCCTACTTTGAGCACGTTCAATGCTTTCGCTGATTTTTCTAACAGCGTTGGGTTAGGCTGCCTCCATGCAAGAAACACCTCTTTACTGCGCGCGCTGTTGGAGCTGCACTTGAAGGAAAAACTAAGTGTATTTCAGACGGTATTTTGTCGTCACAGTAATTTGCTGTTTCAACCTCGCCACTGCTTTTGAAACGGCGCAGCTGCAGCCTCTGTGTGCTGTATTAGTTTTCTGAATAATGAGCGCGGCATGGAAGCGCTGCAACCCGCTTGTTTCTAAGAGCGCGCGCAGATGTACGAGTATGCTGTTCCGTCTTCGTGCTTCAAGTTATAGGCGCAAATCTGTGGTGAACTGGTTGCTTCTGCCTGCTGGTTTTGTATAGCTTGTGCCCGTTTGAGTATCGGCTTACGTACACTCGGCCAAATCTTTAACTGGCTTAGGTGTTGCATCGCTAAATGCACCTTGTAAAAAGGTGCCTTTTGGCTACACTGCTGGCATATTCATGTTGTAATTTGGCGCGTGAGATGGCATTTCATAGTTTCTGTTTGTTAATATAATGTTTGAGTGGAGTAGTTGCACGTTTAGATCAAAGTTATCAGAAATATTCATCGTCTGCCGCTACGAAGAGCCGAAACAAGCGGAATACGCAGCAATGGTTCTGGTAGCGCATTTGCAGTAATCTGGTTAAACGATTTGTCCGCCATGAAAGGAGTGGTACTTTACTCAGAGGATGAGGCCATATGGACCAGATCCATTGCTGCGTATGCCGCTTGTTTCAGCTGTTCGTAGTGGCAGACGAATGGTACTGATAACTTTGATCTAAACACGCAAGTACTGCACTCAAACATTATATGAACAAAAAGGAACCACGAAATGTCATTTCCCTCGTTAAATTACAGCATGAATACGCCAGCAGTGTAGCCGAAAGGCACCTTTTTTACAAGGTGCATTTAGCGATGCAACACCCGAGCCAGTTAAAAATTTGGCCGGGTGTGCCAGGCTTAATTCACGCAGGGTATTCTGAAGCGCTTCTTCTATAGCGGTTATAAGAATAAATGCTGCAATATTCTCCTTTTTGGATTCGTCTGTAAGGTGCCCTGAATCTGTATTTTATGGTGGTGACATTCTTAACAGCTCCTTGCGAGACAATGCAGATATGTGGCACAATTGTTCGAAGTCTTCTGTTACAAATAGTGTAAAAGGATTGCCATAAAGAGATCAGTATTGGCTGTAACACTATTGCCATACAGAAACCAATATCAGTACTGGATTCAGAGTAGTGTGTCCAGGGATTAGGGGTCTTTGATACAATGTTTTATGACGACACTTATAATCTGTCGTGTATTTACTGAAATGATTGAGCCGGCGTGATAGCTCAGTGGCTATCATGTTCGTATGGCGACCTGAAAGATGCAGGTTCGATTCCGGCCTAGGCGGTCGCATTTTAATAGAGGCAAAATGCTAAAAGCCTGTGTACTATGCACAAGTGACCGAAATTATTCCCCAGCTTTTCACTTCAGCGTCTCGTAGCCTGTGTCGCCTTGGGTCTTTGAACCCCATAAAACCAAACCAAAAGATCAAGATTGCCTTTCTAGAATGGCATAGCCAGGATATGCCTTGCATTGTAAAGCACATGTGTCGAGATGGAATGGGGATTTTTTTTTTCAGTTCCTCTTATATTATTTTTTTCCTTTGTGCTGTACAGGTGAACATGCCCGGATGATTTACTGCAGACAACATGCCACAAGAATACTTCTGAGGAAACTAGCCGGCCTGTTACTTTCAACTTTTATGTTACTGTGGTGCATTCTTATGGTGCATGTATTGCATATTCCCAGCCTGGATAGCTTGGAAATAAACTAAATTTGTAAGTATATTGATTGTTTCATGTCTGAACTCTGTCTGGTGACCTTTTTCAATGATTGTGGACAGTCTATAGGCAGTATATAGATAATGGTCTACCAATAGTTTAGTAGACAGAGGTCTATAGACTGTCTATAGACAAAGGTCTATAGCACTGCCAGGCCACACACCTATGGAATGTCTATAGACAGTCTATAGACATATGTCTACTGGACCAGTAGACTTTTGTCTGTAGACTGTCTATAGACAGTAATCTACAGGATGTCTATGGCCATAAGTCTATAGGTCGTCTATAGTCCGTCTATAGACAAGTGTCTATAGACGGTCTATAGACAGCTCTATAGGAAATCTATAATCATAAGTCTATAGATCGTCTATAGACTGTCTATAGACATGTGTCTATAGACTTCCTATAGACCTATAGACTTTCAGTAGACATTTGTCTATAGACTGTCTATAGAGAAAAGTCTACTAAAAGTGTATGGCCATAAATCTATAGACTGTCTATAGACCAGTCTAAAGGATCTGTCTATAGACAGTCTATAGACTTCATAGACTAAAGTCTATAGACAGTCTATGGACTGTCTATAGAAATTTTTATAAGGCGATGGATCCGTTCAGTCCGTGGAAGAGCCGTATGATGGACCTTTATGCAGAGCCACCACGATCGACGAATATCGCAAATCTGCCAAAACATTGCAACCAGTACAATGACTGCACCCCTCTGTTCCATAATGTCAGAATCATCGGCCGCGGCAAAACGCAGATAGAACGAGGAATCTTAGAAGCCTTCAATATCAAGCAGTTAGGAACTGAATGCGTCAGCGACAGCTCTGTTAGGTTCACGGTAAAAGAGTACAGTTTCATGAATGGGACATAGGTTGCCACATACAATCTTCGGTCGCTAAATTAATTTTGTGTTAGTTGTTTTGTTAACGTTTGTGGTTTGCTCTCGCGCATGTGCGCCCTGTTCTGATGCTGGCGATTCACCAAGTAAACAATTTTCAGTTGTGTGTCCAGCGTTGTCCTGTGTACTTCTCCTCCTTGGGAATACGTCCTTTCCGCTAGTTTTCCACTTACCATGCAACAACTGGCCCAACAAGCTACGCTTCTTCAAGATGAGAGCAGTGGTTTCGAGAGCAGTGGGTTTTTGCGGTACATAGGGAGTTCGGCACTGGTGGAGCGGGAAGAACCCACCGATAGGTCATCCTTTTCGTATCGCGTGTGCGAGGCTGTCATAATCTTGATGTCAATACTGGTAGCGGGACGAGGGGTACTGCAGGGTCGCATGAGCTGGTTGAAATTTGTCGGATACTTTTGTCCGTGGAAATGAAGAAGGCTGACTCGCTGGCGGAATAGTAGCTTAACTAACTTCACATCGCGAAGTTGCGTATGCGAATCACGTACAAGTTAATGTTGTTTTTTTCATAATAGGTCT
Source organism: Amblyomma mixtum (assembly GCF_055824585.1). NCBI lineage: Eukaryota > Metazoa > Arthropoda > Arachnida > Ixodida > Ixodidae > Amblyomma > Amblyomma mixtum. The sequence goes on along the minus strand of NC_143021.1, from coordinate 150,720,384 downwards.
CTGAGAATTAGGTTTTGTAGCCATTGTTATGGGAAACGTATCGGCAATGCGGCGCGTTTTAACGCGATAGCGTTAAAGACCTCGTTTCCCAAGAAATCTGGTGTCGGCGTGGTTTGCGTTGTGAGCGAAAAATCAAGAGCATGACTCTGGTAGGTGCTGCCCGGAGAGAAACCTAGGAGTTGTGCTGCGCGCGCGCGAGAACTCAGTCAGTGCGAGAAGCACTTTGCGGTCGCCGGAGAGTGCTTAGAAATAAAGTGCCGCCTTGTCTCGGGCTAGCACCAATGCGCGCGGGCTCGAGCCAGTTGGCTTCGAGGAGCGGCAAACAGCAGACGGCTAGTTATGTCTTTCCCCTTGTTTTTGCAATGCAGACAACTGGTAATGCGGAAAATCAGCGCCAGTTCGCATGCGACAGGAGGAGGAGGTAGAAGAGGAAAGGCAGGGAGGTTAACCGAAGAATAATGGGATTGCTACCCCACACAAGGGGAAAGGGGTGAGGGGATAAAAAAATGAAAGAGAAAGGAGAGTAACAGAAAATTGAAGTCACATGGGAAGTCAACGTTCGTTAAGTCAGAGCCTATCATGCAGGCCAGAAGTTCGCAAGAAGCGGAGCAGTGCCGTGGAGTCCTTCAACGCCGACGATCGCCGAGGCCAGTGGCCAAACTCTTCATTTTCGTCTGTGGGCGTGGATCTAGGCGCTCCAGCGCACGGCAGAGAGACTGTCTTTCGGCGCTGTAGGCAGGGCACTCCCAAAGATTGTGGGATATTTTCTTGTCACACCCGCAGATGGCACATGCAGGGCTATCAGCAATTACGATTAAGAAAGAGTAATGATTGGTGAGAGCTACACCAAGCCACAGACGACACATTCTTCACGTTTCAGTTTCTTCACGCCCTGGTAGACCTGATGGAAGCCGAAGCTTCAGATCTGGGTCCAAGGATTTTAAATAGCATGCGACAAATGTCCATGCGCAGAATAGCCCGGTTTACTTGAGCCCGATAGCTTCGGGTCGACACGGGGGTCGGACTGAGCAAGGTCAACCCAACTCGACGACTGCATGTTTACATGAAGTAAATTTTAGCGAGTCGAGACAGGTTCTACAGCAGCGACACAAAGCGTTGAGCTGCGCAATACGTGCGAGCAGTGGCAGCCTCCGACCGCGGCCGGCCACTTCTGTCTCGGAGGCGCGACGGCGCACGCTACAAACAGGTTTTCATTTATCCTCTCCCCTCCCGCTAGTCCGACTCTTCGACTCGACAGCGTTTGCAAGTAAGCACATCGAGGCGGGGTCGAGTTGAGTCAACCTACTTCTCGCGGCGGAATTGACGCGATCCGACCCGACTCTGCGCCGTTTACATGAACGCAGTAACCGACTTTCGACCCGATAACTAGACTGAATCCGGCCCTGTCGGGTTCATATAAACGCTGCTAATGATGCGGCCCGTTCGGGATGCCCGTGCAGTGACGTACACCCCCTGCCGCTCTCCCATGGACTCACTCGGCAGCATTTCATTTCATTTCATTTATTAAGTACTCAAAGGCCCCATTTAAGGGGTATTACATGAGGGGTGGGCGGGGAGTACGGCAGTTATGACAAGAAAAAATGATTTTCGATGGCAGTCTTGAAATGTTGAAGGGAAGCGATATGGCCGGAAAGGTCGTTCCAGTCCAGGGCAGTACGGAGGAAAAATGATTTTTAGAACGCTGTGGTATGGGCACGCTGGGGGTAGACGGCTTTGAGATGACTGTGACGGGATAAACGATGGGCTGGGCGGATGAGTGCGTTGTTCGGTGGCAAGCTGTGAAAAAATGTATGATAAAGAGAAAGGCGAGCTAGTTGACGACGAGATGCTAGGGTGCGTAGTTCAAGTCGAGATTTTAGTCCAGTTACACTAGCGTGATATGAGTACTCTGAAAGAATAAATCGCGAAGCGCGATTTTGAATAGATTCAAGTAAATTCGACAGGTTGGTTTGGTGAGGATCGAATATAGAACTGGCGTACTCTTGTTTAGGTCGGACAAGTGATATATAGGCAATTAGTTTGACGGAAGGGGGTGCTATGGAAAAGTTACGCCCTAAGTAGCCAAGGACGCGATTGGCTGAGTTAGCTATATTAGTAACATGACTGTGCCAGGATAGGTCACTGGAGATATGGACACCTAGGTACTTAATATTGCCGGCTTGAGCTATGGGACAACCGTGAAGGAGGTAGTTGGGCGGTGAGTAGTTACGTCGGCGGTGAAAAGAGACTAAAAAGGTTTTATTGACATTTAGTTTCATGAGCCAGGTATCGCACCACTCTTGCACTTTAACGAGGTCGTTCTGTAGGACGGCAACATCTGATTGGTTATTTATGGAGCGGTAAATCACACAATCGTCGGCAAACAGGCGTATGTTCGATGACATGTTATTTGGCAGCAAGGGCGCGAAATGACTAATAACATAAACACGCGTTTCTAAGGAATAAAGCAGTGCAAAAAACGACGGACAAGAAGAAAGATAGACACAGGACGGTGGCTAACTCACAACTAAGACTTCTTTGACAAAGCTTAGCGTTTATAAGGGAAGAACTGAAGGCATGACACAAGATCGTAGTAAAAACATACAAAGATTAAATCGAACAAAGGTGCGCGCGACGCTTAGAAACCGCCAGCAAACCCGAGCTCCTAATCAGACGTGCTAATGTATAGTTTATTGATGCTGTTTGGTGATCCTCTGCGATATGAAAGGCTTTTGCAAGTTCCCTCCTGGTCTTTAATTTGGGAGCGTAAATTACCTATGTGAGACCCCCCGTTCACGCTTTGCTACACAAACTTTTGATACTACGACCAAGAAGACGAGAAGCAGGCTTCACCCGGGAACCTGGTGCTACAAAAGTGTCTTCTTTACCCTGGAATCCTAAACGCGCTGCAGAACGTGGTTCAACGGTTAGCGTACAGAGCCGATGGGCCCGGTTTCTCCTTCGGCCGTGGCGGCCGCGTTTCAGTGGCGGAGAAGCTTAAAAGGCGACCGCTTGCAGTGCGATGTCAGCGCACGTTGAATCCCGAGGTTGTCGAAATTAATCCGTACACATTGACTACGGCGTTCCTCATAGCGCAGTTTAGGACATTACCAGATAACTTAAAACATACAATTTTTAACTGGAGTGCTACCTTTATAGTAAGGCTTAGAACTCATTGAATTCCATTCATATACTGACGTAGGGTTTTGATATAAAACCTGAGTTTCAAACAGCGTTCCTTGTTTTTGTCGGTGTTGTTATCGCTGTGTACTCCAACTCGTCATTTCTGGCATAATCAAAAATATGCAGGGGACTCAAATATCAACCCATTTACCTTGTAGAAATATAATAACCCCTAAACCCCTGTACCATAACCGCTGAGTGCACTAGTGACTCGAGGCGCTAGTTCACGCTGCGGTAGGCTGTGGGTTCCTGTCCCGGAGTGGGGTGGTCGGCAACCGTGAGGATGTTCCCCTGACGGCTGTCCCCACTTCCCCCGGGAACTGAGGTCCACGCCGGTGGGACACGCGTTGACGCCGGTCGGGTGCATAGCTCTAATGCGACCCCGGTTGGTCGCAGCTGGCACCCGACGGCCGAAACTCGGCACACTGTTGGTCGGCAGTGGTTGGCTGGGGAGAAGGAGAGAAGTGCGCGGTGGAGGTGGAATGCGGTCCTGCTTGTCTTTTTATCTTTCTTTTTGATGGCAGTTGCGAATTATGAGCGGTTATGGCTAAGAAGCGCCAGCCTTCACATTAGCATATATAACGCCCTGTATGTGCGGTGGTTTGAAATGCTATATTTTGATAAAACATTTGCTTCGTTAAGAGCGTGAAATGTGTTGGCGCTAGTAATCTGTGTCAGCCGCCCCGAATGAGCGATAACAGTGGAATAGGTTCTGCTTTGTCTTTCTGTCGCTTATTTCTTGGACTAAAGTTTTGCGCATACTTTTAAAGCGGTAGCTTCACTTTGCTAGGTAAAGCCGGGCATCGCCGTGTGTGGAACATGACCTTAGGGAGAGCTGACCGGTGGCCCCTAAAGAGCAACCTAGGAAGCAGGTGTGAGATCTAGGCCACTTGACCTTCCGGCGTCATGACAACCTGCCCACCGAATAGTGAGCACGTCTACCGTGGCAGGTGACAGTTAATGATCGGTCTCAAGGGAAGAGCAAACTGGGTCGCACAAGGCTCACCGCTGGGAGCACCTGCCATCGCAGGGTAGTGGCACATCGCTTACCCGGTGCACCACTGCCCCAGGAAGGATATAAGGGCTCCAAGGGATGTATGAATGTAAAGTAGACAATGACCTTCTGCATATATGGGAATCAGACTATCACGCTATCGCGTCAGACCCTGAAGGTGTAGCTCTGTCTTTTTTTTTCTTCACATAAACAATGTTACACCAGCAAAGATACAACGGATTGACTCACCAACAAAAGTAAAATGCAATCTTGGATAACAGGAAACATTTAAAAAAAATTATTTTAACAAATGCACTTGAACCTCGTTTTCATGACACTGAAGGGGCCCGGCGGCTACTTCGTCATAGTAGTATATTCATTCCAAGAGGAATCTTCGAAGGAGAATCTTTATTCTTTAGTTATAACGAAGTTCGACAGTGATTTAAACGAGTAATTAGAAGTTGACTACGATTTCTATTTTAGTCGGTATTAATTTGATTTGCTCCCCAGTAGTGAATAAGTGGTCCCCGTACTCATTAAATTTTACTTCTCAATGTTACAAATTTTATAAGAAACTCTAATTTTATTTCCGTTCAGAATACACCCTTCTTCAATTTTTTTTATTTTCCAATACTGAATGTTGATTGTGGAAAAGATCGCGATCACAATATTTACTATCGTGTTGTTGAAACAGTAAATTATTACTGGTAAACGGACATATCCTTCCAAGCAAAGTTGTTATGGTGACGTGCTTATCACAACTCACTGAAAATGTAAAAAACAAGTGCTGTTATTGTTACTATGCTTTATTGGGGCCCGTTATTTGGACCTTTAAGGTGACAAGACAAAATTATATATTTGCTCCCCGTCACAGACGCCCGCTTGTGCAGCTGTTTCGCAGGCAGAAGAAATAATGACATCAACCAAAAGAAAAAAGTAATGACAAATAGTTTATTGCCTTTGTCTCTTTCACTGACAGTGAGTTTCAGACAAGTGTTCCTGGGACAATGGCGTTTTGCAGTAGCGAAATCCATAAAGTGACGATACTCCTATCATAGTGTCCCCCTCTTCACGTCGGTGGTGTAAACGCTGTCCAAGAAATGTGTTGGGCGCAGATTTGCGGATGATATGGGGTAGCGCATTCGTGGGTAGTGTACCAAGCTCCTTCAAGGTATGTGGGACACGCCGAATGTCTTCAGGCTTTCACCTCCAGCCTACGTGTGGCGTCTCAGAGGCGTTTCGAAGCGTATGGAGAGCTTCACGACCACGTGTCCCACCCAGATGACAGCAAATATTTTCCGAAGCAAGAGGTGGGGTGCATAGGGGCCCCCATACCCCCCACCTCCCACCCCCCTCCCCTGCGCGCACACTACCTGAAGACAAAGGAATAGCAAGGCACGTGCAGAGGGTAATCACGTGGTTAAGGAACGAAGGCACGCGTGGTCGCCTTAGAATGTCCGTTACCATATCTTTGCTGCAAAAAGCCATTCCTCAAGAAATGCATTCTTGCCTGCTTTTTCTTCCGAAGCACTGCGCGATGCAGCTCGCACAATGAAAGAAACATCATTCAAGCATAGTGGTCTTGTCCTTAATTTGCTAGCCATAGTATGCGAAGAGGGCGCAGGTTGTTTTTCATTAGCAGGAAGAAATTCACACTGCACAGACCAGAAGAAGTTAGTACTTTGTATTGGACAAACAACAACATTTCAAAAATCCACAGACTGCGACATATTACTAGCGTTAAAATACACGCAAACGACAGAGAGCAGAAACAAATAGGACAGATCACAGGTCTGTCCTGTGTGTTTCTGCTCTGTGTCCTTTGGGTCTATTTTAACGCTAGTAATATATCGCAGTCTGTGGATTAAAAGCACCAACTAGCCCAACTTTATTCTTTAATCACGTTTCAAAAATGCAACATGCGAGAAGTTATGCTTAGTCATTGTAAACTTGACCGCTTTTCCTTTCATGGTTATTTTGTAAAGTACATGTGAATAATAAACATGAATTTTTGTCTTTGAAACATTAGTTATTAGTGCGGCATTTAAAAATTTTAATTTATGCTGAGAAATAAAGCGAGGCCTTGTCTGGAGCTACCACCGACAGCGCGCGAGCTCGAGCAAGTTGGTTTCCATGAGCGGCAAAGACCAAACGGCTGGTTTTGTCCCTGGCCTTGTTTTGCAATGCAGACAACTGGCAATGCGGAAAATCAGTGCCAGTTAGCATGCGACAATGTCTACGCGCTGAACAGCCCTGTTTACAAGGGCCCAATAGCTTCGGTTCGAGACGGGGGTTCGAGACGGGGGGACTTCCCGGCCACCATGTCGCCGCTCTAGGCGCGGACTGATACGTTTAGAAAAGGGCATAAATGGACTCTGCCTTGGTACCATAAGCGTGTGCACGCTTACGTACGCTAAACGCAGGTACACTCATACTTTTACTTCAGCCCATGCTAACAGCCAAACCATAAGGTCAGCATAGTGGCGCCATCTCGTTGGCTTGATGGGAACCATCGCTGTCAACAAACTGAAGCTCCTTCTAAGCCTAGAATCGGCAGAACCATCACTATAAATAAGAAACATGCCAAATTTATCACGTACTTTTTCTTATCGGCGAGGTGAGACGAAGGGAAAGACCGGTGACCCATCTGAAAAGGGCAGCAACAATGACAAATTGAGTCCGTCGCCAAGGGTGCTGCTTCGAAGGGGGCGGTCTTATGTGTCGCCGGGGAATTTTTCTGGAGGCTGAAATTGGTCTTGTACCGATCGGCCGCGCCGCTTTCCGCCCCGGTCGCTGTCAAAAGCGCTTGAGTCCGATTCACCCGCCGTATTTTCGGTAAGTTGTGAACGTGCCCTTAACGGCTTCTCTGTCGGCATCTATGCGGACCGCGTACAGCGTCGCCCATAGAGGCTTACGGCTTGCAGCACACACGGACAGGCCAGTGGTCGCTCTCGAGAATGCGCTGTCATCTATGGTCCAGTTGTTCAGATTGACGGTCGAGACATCTTTCTAATGGGCAGCGACAGAGCAGCTGCTGCGGGACTATGCCACCTGTTCGCGAGGAAAGTCAAAACTTGACCTGTTTCCACAAAGGGTTCGCTTAATTTAACCACGTACTCAGAAGTGGCATAGAATTTGAATAATTTTTTCTTTATTTGCAGTAGTGACCGGATTAGTATTACATGTGTGCTTCCGTCTCAATGGTACCGCGGTTTCCAGGCGTCGCCTTCTGCCTGTCGCTCACGAAAACTAAGCTAGCACTTAACGAAGGCCTGCTGTTCTTCGCACGTAATCGCAGGGAGAGCTTGCGCACTGTTCATGTTCTATTTTGACCAGTAACGGTGTATAGGCTGGTTATTGGTATTTGCGTTAAGGACGTTGCATGATATGTAGAAGATTTATTAAAACTGGATGGAGCACTTAACACCTCCTTAAGGGTGTGACGTGGCAGCTAAAATGTGTTAATGACCATAAATACTGAATGGTCATTGCCTACTTAACATTTGTAGGCTCCTGGGAGTCCTCATGTCAATCCTGGTGCAGTGATGCAGAGGTTAAACGGTGCGCCACAGCGCTCCGATGGCAAGTGTTGCTACTGTGGTGCTGGTGCGATCCAGGTTGCTCTTCGGCTTTTACCGAAGTCAGCCGTGGAGGTATAAGAGAAGAGGATGACGGGGTATGGATACCGACGCACTCCGGCAACCCGTGGAAAGAGGCGGGTCACGCACAAGGTGGAGGTTTGGTCATCCGAGCAGGTGAGTGGCCTGTTCCGAGAAGGTTCACGAGAGATGGGCTGATGTCCTTCCATGGCATTACAAACCACTACAGGTTGAGCCGGATGAATTTTTCCGCCGCCGGATAGGACATTCGTCAAGGAGGAGGAGTGCGTTCGGAGAAGTCTCCAAACGAGATCATTCATAAGTCCCTATAGACTCAGCAAAATATATCCTCAAGAAGTGAAGCTAGAGAGTAAATGGTGTAAGGACCCGGTGACTTATCATATCCTGTGGGAATGCAAGAAAGACCCGGCCCCCTGTGGCTTTGCTACAAGATCCTTCTCTTGAGCAGTGGAAGGCTGTGTTGGCCAGCTCAGAGAGGGCCGCCAAGGTTCGGGCCGTGGAGTGGGCCTCCCAGGTCGCCGTCAGTCGAGAACTGATGACCATCTAGCACGGAACCATCTACACGGGCTTTGAACGAAATAAAGATTTTCCTTCTCCTCCTCCTCTTCCGGAGCAACCTCTCGCGGCCAATCAGTCATTTAGCTGCCACTTGCCACTGCGTTCAATTTCCTCACAATCCAATGGGCAGGTTGTGATGACACCACAACGTCACGTGACTTAGGCAGCCAGTCTAGGTTGCTGAGGCAAGAGCGCCTGGTTCCCCAGACACCGCCATGCTTCCCGATCTAGTTCGGCGTTACGTGGCCACATCAGCTGGTGAGGATCAGAAAACAGCGGAACTCTTGAAGGAATGAGCGGAGATAGTGCTAGACAATCTAGCCACCCTGTATTCGCCGCGAGATCGACCTGCAGGTGGCGACACCGTCGCTCCACTCCTGCGGATCGTCAGCCAGCGGTTCCCGCTAAATGCACGCGCGTCGATTCGCTTCCAAGTTTACGGTGGGTTTTCTGCTGAGGGAAACGTGCCCTATGCAGTAGATTTGTGATATGTACCGTAAAGTGTTTCGATTGTGCATAGAAAAGCGTAAAATCGGCAAACGCTAAGTAAAAGAAGTGCGGCCTGTCGGAAAACACCAGATAACCCCTATTTTGCGATTTTCTTACTCTCTGGAGTGCGTTTTCCTTGTACCGTGCTCACAGACGTTCCTAACGTCAGTTTTGTTTTCTATTTGCATTTTCACCAATGTGCGCGCCTCTCCTCTGTGGCTAGTTTCACAAGTGTGAATAGTGGATAGCTTCACAAGTGTCAAACAGGTAAGTAACGGGTGCATTTCGCCTGGCGAGACACGGTGCTAAACTTAGAAAATAAGCGCTATTGGAAACGTACTTTTTCCAACAATGTACTGTGCATGCGCTTTCCCTCCACTTTTTTTCCAAGGAGGCGCCGCTGTGCCCGTCTTCAGCGAGAGGCGCTTCACTGCGCAGAAACACAAGGAACTTCGGGATGATATATTATTTGCTGTACTAGCATATTTTGAGCGCACGCAGAGGCGCAGGTACTTTCCGTCCTGAGCTGCCTCAAAAAAGACACGGTGTGTACCGTTCTTGAGTCGAAGAATAAGTGGATTAAAAGCAGCGTTAGCAGCGTACCGCCCAGCAAGTGTGTGCGCGGATGGTGAGCGCACATATGTGCTCTGGCTGGACAGCGTTTCTTCGAATTGTTCCCCCAGAGTAAATCACGCCGGCATTGCACAAGAATTTTCGCCGCACAGAAAAGCTGTCTGTTTGAGGAATGCTTCAGCAGAGTGAGGTGAGCTCGCCGAACTTACTGCGAGGCCGCGTTTTTTGCCGCCATGTTAAGTGAAGTTAATGGCGTGATCCCACACGAATGACTCCGTACGCGAGTGTCACTCGTTTAAAATGACAGTTTTACCATGTGACAGGAGTGTTACTGTCACCAAAATTTAGGAGCTTCGATTAATTTTTATACGCTGATGTGCAAGCTACGAATTAGTCACAGCGAAGACACTGTACATCACTGCGCGAAGTGCGGTGAGTCGTGTGAAAGGAGTTTCGAAGGAATGAATATTTCTTTAGCACTGTAATTATTGGCAGTGGTAGTCTTTTACCAAACATAAATTGGAGGATACTTGGAAAAGAGGTACGGGAAATGAGTTTAAAAATTCGCTTGTTTGCGTGTTCGTGCGACGACTAAATCTATTACTCCTCGAACAGTAGACAACGCTACGTATGAAGGCAAAGACTGTCAAGCGCGTATGATATTCAGTGCTATTCCGCTCCATAGCTTGACGTAGAACATATGTTGTTCGTATTCTTTTTTTTCATTTCTTCTTCTCAGGGGCAATGAGCTTGAGCGGGAGAAAACTTGAACCTAACCGAGTACCAACGTTTCCTGGCCGACAACGGCGTACCTTTATCTAGTTTGGGTAATATCTGCTGTTTCATTTCAGTGCTGGGCGTGTTGTGAATCCTGAAACGTTTTCGCAGTTACCTGCAGCAAAATTATTTCACTGATGCGACACGGCGCATCTGCGTTAGGCTTAATGTTAGCAGTAATAAATAATATATTGTCAGAGATAGGTCCTTAATCAAAAGGGCTAGGCACAGGCCGCAAACAGAGAAGCAGAGCCCCAGCTGCCAGAGCCCGCGAGTTCCTCACTTCTTCGTCCTCTAGGCGCCGCCCGGAGACACCTGGCGGCATTATTCCCCCTCCCCCCCAAAAAAAAGATAGCAAAAACGTGGGCGAACTTTGAGCGAACGGGAGGAAGTAAGCAAGCGAACAAACGGTCACATGCCGCTCAACACCTGCAGGTACTAATAAAAAGAAAACGCGGAAGAGGAGACGCCCGTTACTGCGTAAAGTAAGGCTTCATGCGCAGTACGTGCACGACCTCAGGCTGAGGTCGACGGCGCGAACTCGGTAGAGTGCCATCGGGGAGGACTTCATACGTCACATCCGTTATACGGCGCAACACTGTGTACGTTCTAAAGTAGCGGCTCAGGAGCTTCTCCGACAGGCCTGGGCGACATACTGGGGTCCATACCCACACTTTGTCGTCGGGGTGGTACTCCACGTGTCGACGTCGTTGGTTGTAGCGTTGTGCATCCGTGGGCTGCTGCCGTCGGATGTGCATACGGGCCAGTTGACGGGCTTCCTCTGCGTGCCGGGTGAACTCCTCGGCGTCTGACGTGAGTGCTTGGTCGGCAGGGGTGCACGGAAGCATGGCGTCGAGCATTGTTTTTACGTCACGCCCGTAGACGAGGCGAAACGGCGTAAAGTGAGTCGTTTCCTGAATCACCGTGTTATAGGCAGACGTCACGTATGGGAGGATCTCGTCCCAGGTCTTGTGCTTTACGTCGACGTACATTGCGAGCATGTCCGCTAAGGTTTTGTTGAGGCGCTCCGTGAGCCCGTTTGACTGCGGGTGGTATGCAGTAGTCTTGCGGTGGGTCGTGTGACTCAGCTGGAACACCTCGTGCAGGAGCTGCGCTGCAAAGACAGTACCCCTATCGGTGATTAATATAAACGCCTTACGAAACTGATTAACACAGCGAGAAGAAAAAACTCAACTTGATCATGCAGATGGAGAGCACAAAATGGCCCGTTCAAACTTCTGACGGCAATGTACAACCGCTGGGCGGCCGCGCTTTGTTTTATGGACGGCAGCGACTTGTTCATTGTCGTTTGACATGGAACTTAAAGCCATCGTCACTGTGTTTAAGACGGCGCGCTGCAAAGAACCTGCAGCGCCGAAGTCCGACGGAGGATGTCATGATCCGGCATTACGTACTGGATATAGTTAATGAGCAACAATCAGGTTGCCTTCCAGTCGGCTCTGGCGTGCCTCAAGGAAGTGTGCTGGGGCCATTATTATTTTTATTGTATATTAATGACATTACCACTCAACTTGATGCGAATGTGCAAATCAGGTTGTTTGCGGATGATTGTGTGCTCTTTCATGAAATAACTTCAATTGACGACCAAATCCACCTTAACTCCTCTCTTGCTAAAATTTTTGAATGGTGTGAAACGTGGGACATGCAACTTAACACTGATAAGACCGTCTTTCTTCGCTTCTCTCGCAAAAAAGCTCCTCTTTCTTTTAACTACAGGCTAGTTTCGTCGCCTTTGCTGGAAGAGACTAAATATAAGTATTTGGGTGTCACATTTACTAACACTTTATCATGGAATATACATATAGATAACATCTGCTCTTCCGCACTCCGCAAACTATACTTCTTAAGACATAAGATTAAAACTTCTCCCCCTAGCGTAAAATTACTTGCTTACAATTCACCGATTAGACCAAAACTCGAATACGGATGTGTTGTCTGGGACCCGTTTACTAAAAACAATATCACCCGCCTAGAAAAGGTACAGAGAAAAGCTGTAAGGTTTATTTACTCTAAATTTTCCCCGTATGACTCACCCTCTGAAATAATGAAGGTTAATGGTATTCAATGTCTTGCACAACGAAGAAAAAATTTGCGTTTGGAATTTCTTTACTTGCTTTGGAAACAAGAATTAGCTATTAACCCTGCCCCATATCTGTCGCTTTCAACGTCGAGGTATAGACGCCACCATCATCCTAATTCTCTGACGCCGTATTTTGCACGAACAGATTTATTCAAGTTTTCATTTTTTCCTCGCACAGTAACGCACTGGAATGATTATTTATTGCCTTTCGCCACACTCTGATGTTTACTGACTTTGTTATTATTGTTTTGTTTGTCATTTTACCCACCCTGCTTGGACCTGTATAAGGTTTGCAGTATTCAATAAAGAAAGAAAGAAAGAAGAATTATCGTCTTTATTGCAGCTTAAGATGCCGAAAAGTAAATACGAGTGCCCTAAAACTCTGAAATAAACAAACAGCCGCCGCGGTGGCTCAGCGGTTATGGTGCTCGGCTGCTGACCCAAAAGACGCGGGTTCGATCCCGGCCGCGGCGGCTAGAATTTCTTTGGAGGAGAAATTCTGCAGGCCCGTGTACTGTGCGTTGTCAGTGCACGTTAAAGAACCCCAGGTGGTCGAAATTTCCGGAGCCCTCCACTACGGCGTCTCTCATAGCCTTAGTCGCTTTGGGACGTTAAACCCCATAAACCAAACCAAACCAAACCATCTGAAATAAACAAGTCACAAGAAATTTCTGCCGTACGCGCGCACGTAAACACTGCTGGCTAGCACACGACGCGAGCGGCCGTCCACATTATGGAGGGTTGCCCACTGCGCCGCGAGGTGGAGACTCAGCTTGACCGCCCGGCCAGTACGCAGTGCATGACCTCGAGCGTACCAGAAGCTTCGAAGAGCGCGAACATTGTCTCAACTCATGAGAAACGAGACATGAAGAGAAGAAAAATTAGGAGCCAATATTTACTATAGCAATTGCAAATAGAATCAGTACATTCTAAGACCCTAGTCAACCAAATGATCAAGCAGGCTTTCGTAAGGGATACTCGACGATAGACCATATTCACACTATCAGGGAGGCGATAGAGAAATGCGCAGAATGTAAACAACCGTTTATATAGCGTGCATTGGTTACGAGAAAGCATTTGACTGAGTGGAAACTTCAGCAGTCATGCAGGCATTGCGGAATCAGGGTGTAGAAGAGTGTTATGTGAAAACACCGGAAAATATCTATAACGACTGCGCAGCTACCATAGTCCTCCATAAAGTCAGCAATCAAATCCCAGTAAGGAAGGAAGTTGGGCAGGGAGACACGATCTCGCCAATGCTCTTCACCGCCTGTTCACAGGTGGTGTTCCAATGCCTGGGTTGGGAACAGTTGGGGATAAGAGTAAATGGAGAATACCCAAGAAATTAGCCATTCGATGACGACATTGCCTTGCCAAGTTATTCAGGAGATGAGCTGGAAAGCATGATGAATTAGTTAGAGGGGCAGAGCGAAAAAGTATAGGTGTTAAAATTAACATGCAGAAAGAAACAAAGTAATGTTCAACAGTCTCGCAAGGGCACAGCAGCTCGCAATTGGTAGCGAGGTGCTTGAAGTTGTAAGGCAACACGTATACTTATGACAGGTTGTGGCCGCTGATCCGGATTATGAGAGGTAAATAACTAGAAGAATAAGAATGGGGCGGAGCCTATGTGGCAGGTTCTCTCAGATCATGAATCACAGTTTACCAATATCCCTCAAGTGAAAAGAATATAACAGATGTATCTTGCCGGTACTCACCTATGGGGCAGTTCGTGCAGGTTAACGAAGAAGTTTAAAGCTTAAGTTAAGGACAAGGCTGCGAGCTATGGAAAGAATAATGATATGTGTGACGTTAAGAGATCGGAAGCGGGAGGAGTGGGTGAGGGAACAAACGCGGGTTAATGACATCCTAGTTGAAATAAAGAGGGAGAAGTGGGCTTGGGCAGGGCATGTAACGCGAAGGCAAGATAACCGCTTGTCTTCAAGGGCCACAGAATGGCCTCCGAGAGAATGCAAGCGTCTGAGGCCGCGGCAGAAAGTTAAGTTTGAGGGTGAGATTAAGAACTTTGCGTGGATACGGTGGCCGCAGTTGGAAAAGGGCAGGGTATATTGGGGAGACATAGGTGAAGCCTTTGCCCGGCAGTGGGCGTAATCAGGCTGATGATGATGATATACATTACACGGCGCTGGTGACCTCTAGCGGTCAAATGGGTTTCCGGAACAAGATGACCATCATTCAAAATCAAAACAAGCAAAATCTTGCATTTGTACAACCCACATTCATTCTTTCACATCTGCATATTTTCGGTCTTTTTACGTGGCTAACTAGACGGAGAAATTTGCCTTCAGATAACGTCTTTTTTTCCCGAATGTAACAGAATGGTCACTGATGTATTATCGTTACCAATGGGCATTTTCATTGGCAGCTAAAATCAAGACAAGAGCGTAATTTCATCACCTATTTGCAAGATGTCATGAAATGGCATGCGCTAAAGGAGAAATGGAGTGGCCTGAGCCGCCGCCCGATTTAAAGAGTACAGCTTTATCCGTCCATTCATCCATCGATCCTAGGCCAACGCCTGACGATTCTAAATCACAGATAATCGATGTGAGAGCGCCAGCGCCATGTGGCGGCGAGCTACGTGCAGTCGGCTGGTGATCTTGAGTCCGACAGGCGTACGCACATGGGGAGGGGTGGGGGGGGGGCAGTAGGTCCGGGCGCCTCACCTAATCATCAAAGGGCGGTGCCAAGTCTGCCCCATACCTTAACTGTGTCGGACCTGTTATGACCATGGAGGTTTTTAAGCATGAAATGCTTTCAGCTCCCGTTGTCGGCAATGTGGTGACGTCCCGCCGAGACCGAGAGCCATCATCCGGGCACTGAATTCAACTCACCCGGGCTCTGAAACGAGAACATCCGGGCACCGTACGAGACTTATCGAGATTCAGCGAGACTCTCTAAGCCCTCCTACGGGACCGGCACACAAGCGCCGGTTGCTCTCCAAACGAGTCACAAAAAATAACTGCTTCCAGTGTCTTCTGAATGTTTATCAAGATATCAGTCGAGCTGTGCATTTGATAATGCACGGAATTATAATTTCCGATTTCTAATAACGCGTGCAAAAATTTTAGCTCCCGTTGTCGGCAGTGTGGTGACGTCACGCCGAGACCGACAGCCAACATCCGGGCACTGAATTCCACTCATCCGGGCACTGAAACGAGAACATCCGGGCACCGTACGAGATTTAACAAGACTCTCTAAGCGCTCCTACAGGACCGGCATACAAGCGCCGGTAGCTTCACGCCGAACGGGTGGTGGCGTTCCTCCCTTCCTGTACCATGCGGTTCGGGTGTTCACCGAGATGACAGAGATTTACTGCGCCATTTCCTGTCCTCAAAAAGCGTCGCGTTCGAAGGGCAAGGCGTCGCGCCGAACTGGTGGTGGCGTGGACTGCCTGGCAGCCCTACAAACACGCTGTCGCGTTCCACTCCTAAAGGCGAAGCTTAAACGTCATTAATTAGCAGTTAGTTAGTATTTAATAATTATTCAGCAATTAGTCACTAATTAGAAATTTGTCATTACTTTGTCATCAATTATGTGTGACGTAATTAAGTGGTGACGTCACCAGTGTCATATAGACAAAGTGGCGCGGAAAACGCTTTCGCCTCTTCGCACTTCAGACAGTTTCGAACGCGCTGCATATACATTCTTGTCAGGCCTGCGTCTCGTCGTGTCCGCGTACACTTGTGTTATGCCCGTAAACATTTCATGCTTACTCTACTCTCGGTTACGGGAGAGGCAGAGATTTTTTTTTTGAAGCGAAAAGCTTCACTAGGCTCGTCAACACCAGGTCTGGCGTGCGCCGCGATCAATTTTAGCCACAGCTGCGCATGTGCGAAACTGAGCGACGTCACGCGGAGCGCAGGTGGCCGCTGCTGCCGCAGCCGTCGTCGCCGCCGCGCGCTGACTCCGTCGTCTGAGCGTCGCCGCTTCTCCTACTCACCACCGTTTTACCCTTCGCCGCTGCCGCGCGGTCTCCGCTGCCGTCCCAAGAGCAGAAGGTTCTTTCACAAGGCGTTGCAAGAACGCGTGAGCGGCGGCGGCGGCGGCCATAGAAGAGGCGGCCATCCTCGCCACCATTTGACCTTTCGCCGCAGCCGTGCGCAGTGCACATTTGGTAGGAGGGGTATATAAGGCGCGCTTGCCCATAGAACAGGAGCAGACACTCGCCATGGAAGGAGAAGAAGAAGCAACAGTCGGACGGCGCAGAAACACCGATCCAGAAGTGGTAGCTTGGGAGTTGGCTGAAAAGCAACGAGAGCTTTTCGCTTATCCAGGTTTAATCTTAGCTAAACCACAGCCATTTTTTAGGATACTGGCAGGCGAGGGCCAGTGAAGTTACTTTCCAGAAACTGTTTACATGCCGCATCACATCGAGGCAATATATTCAGTTTCTTTTTTTTGCTGTTAAAAAAAGGTAGATATTGTACCGTATATTTTATGTGCCTTAGACAGGCGCGGTATTATAGGTTCTAGGGATTCAAGGGTGTCTGCTGCTGGGTGAAGTGTTACCATTCTGCTGCGTAGAGCCATGACTGGAAAATCCAGGGTGCCGGTTCTTGAAAGGATTCCTTTTGTTTCGTTTCGTCTTAAACTGACAGCTCGTCGCCGGAGTAACTGTGAACAGAAACGAGGCACCGCATAAAATTTCACCGTCCTCTGTACCGCGGAATCGTGGCTCCATCTTTGCGCAATGACGGGAACTAGTGCTTCAACCTTACGCGCCTTTTTGCAGAGAGGGCGCATCACCATCGCAGCCAGTAAATCCCCTTTACCAGCCAGTAGAGTTACGGTGTAAGTACCTGTATTAACGCGGTTGCACGAGGCCTGCCAAGTTGCCGCTCAAAGCATCTAAATTATCAGAGCAAGCCGTAACTCCTGGATACAGCAGGCGGACTTGGTGCACGCTAAACCTCTGTGTTTCTGGCTGCCGAACTTGATTTGTTTAAGGCAAATTACGGTTGTATCGAATGCACATCTTGTTTATAATGCGTCAGCTGCACCGAAGCCTATCGCCATCACCTACGGATAAAATACTCGCTGGATGGATGGATGGATGGATAGGAGCGCCCCCTTTGAAACGGGGTGGTGGCAATTGCCACCATGCTCAGCTTTTCTTTATTTATTATTTTTTTTTGTTTACTGTGTTGGCAATTCTCATTAAGATTCTCCATCAACTTTTCCTACGGTTTCCTACTATTCTAACCTTATGCCACATCTCTGCTTTTCAGCCACCAATCCTCCAATCGCTTTTTGCTGACTTCCACTGCAGATTTATTTACATGACCATTGTTATCTTTAACAATGGGTGGGTAGCGCCATCTGTTGTAAACGCTGCGAATCACAAACGTTTTTTTAACAATGAGCGAACACTTATGAAAAAATTGCGTATTATTGATACGACAACGTCGTTTTCAGAGAACATGTGCTCTGGAACAAAGAAAAAATGCCGCAAAGCTCGAGAGCATTGCAGTAGGTGTACTAATTTACTGTCAGCAACGTTCTAGCGCTAAATAATACAAAAAGTTGGCTTCTCCGCAGTTCATGGATGCTTTTCAACTTGTGATCGCGTTTGGCCAATAAAGGCGCTAGCGGCTCCGGGAAAACAAACGTGCAACTCTATGTACTTACGCACTATCTCTGCCAGCCAGCTATCCGTGAAAGTCGCGTTACAGACGCATGCTAAGTGTCAGCGAGATATTTGCTTGCTCTTATGGCTGATTGCCACTGTGATACCAGTGTTTCAGGCAAGCGCGCCACTAGTTTTTAAACGTATGGTTTTTGTGGTAAAGAGCAGCTTTTCGCAGCGCAGTAATACCAGTGTTGGCGTACTTCGAACAACAGGCGAATCATGCTAACGGAACTCTAATACCAACTAAACTTTAAAAAGTAACTAATTTTTTATGGTTAACTTTCTAGCTTTACCCACAGGCGCCCGTGTGCGATTCGGAATTCGTAGCCGGCCGTTAGTGATACGGATATCAGTTTTTATAATTTCGAAAACGCGATTATTCGCTTCATTGTGGCTTATCGGGGCCATTTTTTGCGCCAATATAAAAACTCGCGCCTGCGGGACGGCGCGAAGCGTTGTTTTTTCACTGCATGACGCACTTATTTTTAAAACTTATATGTCTTTGACTAATGCCTGGCTACAAATCGGTAATTTCAGTCTGCCGCCCATAGGTTACAGATAAAAACTAAGAATACTGGAATTGAGATGAGTTTGCTAGTTAACGTAATTCGCCTGCATTTGACGTCTGCCAGCACTGGTATTATTATGACGCAAAAAGCTTCTCTTTGCCTAAAAACCCCTATATTTAAAAATTAGTGGGTGGCTTCCCTGAGATACCCTGTATAGCGAATACCGCCGCTATAAAGGCAGTTGGCAATTTTCACTCTGCCTTTTCGTGTCATTTCTACTTCCACCTGTTGTTGTCCGCACTCAGAGTAGGGCACTATACTGACGCTAATTTCCAAAGAGTAAACCGTTAATTACGCGCGGAGTGACATATAGTTTCATGCAGTATTAGCTGTGGAATTTGTAGGCGGTGCCATTATGGCCGCTCCTCTGACATGCAAAACAAGCAAAGTTCATAGGCTAATAGACCGCAGAGGGCGGTGAGGGGCTAGTTGGTACGACATTATGAGAACAAAGAATAACTACGCGAAAAGGCCGCTGAATGAACATGGCATTACTAGAGCATGCCAATCCCTTAGCTGATTCAAGGGGGCAGCATCTGCCGAAGCATTGTCACACTTGCAAGCATGAGGACAAAGATTGTAATCCGCTTTTCGGTTATCGGACACGCGAGGAATAAGAAAGAACGTGAAGCCTTGGAAATCGCGAGATTAGGGCCTGACAAATGTGTTAGCGATGCCTGAGTACACCTGTACCGCAAGGAGTTGGAGTTTCTTGATTTCACGAGATGAGTGTGGCTTTTGTCTTTGTGGTTGGTGCGCATGCGCTTGCGGAAGGAGGCATTGGTGCAATAAATCAGTCATTAGTCTGCGTTTGTCCCCTGTGGTTCTTCTTCTCTCTTATCCCGTCCTTTTTGCGCAGTTATTTTTTGTTCTCATAAGACCGCAGAGGTGGCCTAGTGGCTTGAGCATCCTCCTCGCATGCGGCAGGTCCGGGGTTCGATCCCCAGTGCCTCCGTGTAACCACCTGCGAAACAATGGGTACAAGGTGCCCCTGGCGTGGTGCTCGGCTTCTTCAAGACGAAATGATTGAATGATTGGGAAATCGGTCTTTGACCCCACCTTGCGTAAACGAAAATGCCGTCTGCCATGGCTCCCTTCGGCTGCAGATACCCGTGCGCCATAAAAATTCGCTATCATCATCATCTTCGTCATTGAGCTACGAGCATGTCACTGAAGCGGTCCTGTGATACGGAGCTGATAATGCTGCGGCAAACGCGTCACTGCACAGTAAGCATACATTACCCACGTAGTACCAAAGTTAGGAAAATGCTATAAGTTCTACAAAAGTTGCGGTAACATTATATGCTGGATTCGAACGCTAAATCAGCGTGAGAAATTAATATTAGCATTTTATTCATATCTCAGAAATTACTCGATCACTAAAAGTAAACATTTTTCTAATTTTCAGTACAAAGGTTCTTATAGTGTTGAAAAATAACATATAATGTGATATGAGAGAAGCCAACAGCCACAGAAACCAAGGAGCACAGGGGATTTTCTTATTTTTAAAATTAATTAATTAGCCGTAGCTCAGAGGTAGAGCACCGGACGCGTAATTCGGAGGTCGTGGGTTCGGATCCCACCGGCGGCATGTGGTTGTTTTTTCTTCTGCTTTTCTAATCATCTAGCTTTAAGCGACAGTAATATTCTTATTTGATCAACACCACAAAAAAATAAATTAATTTAAAAAAAATCCCCTGTGCTCCTTGGTTTCTGTGGCTGTTGGCTTCTCTCATATTTACAACGAGCCCCTCATTCCCCTTCCCTTCTTTGCTTAATTGCTTAGCGAGGGCCTCGGTTCTGGCAGCCTTGATGCCATAGGAAGCATAAGAGGGTTCTCACAAAGCTTCCACCCTCGCCGTTCGATGGCGTTCTACGTCACACCAGCGGTAACTCAGGACGTTCCACGTCCGCCGCTTACGAACGTGGGTGGCACTGATGAACACTCTCAAGGTTAGGTCATTTGTAAACATAAATACCCCCCAAAGCAGAAGGTTTGACAGCCGTCGCCGTAGCTGAGAGGTAGAGCACGGGACGCGTAATTCGGAGGTCGTGGGTTCGGATCCCACCGGCGGCATGTGGTTGTTTTTCTTCTGCTTTTCTAATCATCTAGCTTTAAGCGACAGTAATGTTCTTATTTGATCAACACCTGAAAAAAAATAAATTAATTTAAAAAAAAAAAAATCCCCTGTGCTCCTTGGTTTCTGTGGCTGTTGGCTTCTCTCATATTTATAACGAGCTTCTCATTCCCCTTCCCTTTTTTGCTTAATTACTTAGCGAGGGTCTCGGTTCTGGCAGCCTTGATGCCATAGGAAGCATAAGAGGGTTCTCACAAAGCTTCCACCCTCGCCGTTCGATGGCGTTCTACGTCACACCAGCGGTAACTCAGGACGTTCCACGTCCGCCGCTTACGAACGTGGGTGGCACTGATGAACACTCTCAAGGTTAGGTTATTTGTAAACATAAATACCCCCCAAAGCAGAAGGTTTGACAGCCGTCGCCGTAGCTAAGAGGTAGAGCACCGGACGCGTAATTCGGAGGTCGTGGGTTCGGATCCCACCGGCGGCATGTGGTTGTTTTTTCGTCTGCTTTTCTAATCATCTAGCTTTAAGCGACAGTAATGTTCTTATTTGATCAACACCAGAAAAAAAATAAATTATTAAAAAAAAATTCCCTGTGCTCCTTGGTTTCTGTGGCTGTTGGATTCGCTCATATTTATAACGAGCCCCTCATTCCCCTTCCCTTCTTTGCTTATATAATGTGATAGTTTGTATTTAAGCATTAATTTAACATTACGAAGAAAAATTGTGTTATTATATCTAGTGAAAATTATTCTAATGATTTAATCATAACCGTAAAACACATTACAAATATATTCGATGCACTGGGTCTCAGACCCTTTCCTACCGTTTTTACGGTGAGGTGTTTTTCGACTAGCAGGACTTTTCAACAACCCCTCTTGGGTTGCCCCATTATTTTATTAAATAATTTGCTTATTACCATTCGCCGCTATCATTGCACACCCTTCAGTAATTGGTACACCAGCTTGACCTCACAACATATGTTTGGACGTGTGTACGAGTAGCGTGTTTTACTCTGTAATGAAGCCCAAGTACGGCCCTTGTTTTTGGTTCTTGCAAAGCGTTGCATGTCGTGTACCTGACCACTGGAGGTCCTGCACACCCTTGCACACCCTTGCAGAATCAATGAAAGAAGCCAACAGCCACAGAAACCAAGGGGCACAGGGGATTTTTAATCTATTTATTTATTTTGTGGTGTTGATCAATTTAGAATATTACTGAACATGTTATCGCTTAAAGCTAATTCATTAGAAAAGCAGAAGAAAAAACCACTGCCGCCGGTGGGATCCGAACCCACGACCTCCGAATTACGCGTCCGGTGCTCTACCTCTGAGCTACGGCGACGGCTGTCAAATCTTCTGCTTTCGGGGGTATTTATGTTTACAAGTAACCTAACCTTGAGAGTGTTCATCAGCGCCACCCACGTTCCTAAGCGGCGGACGTAGAACGTCCTGAGAAACCGCAGGTGTGACGTAGAACGTCATCGAACGGAGAGGGTGGATGCTGCGTGAGAACCCTCTTATGCTTCCTATAGCATCAAGGCTGCCAGAACCGAGGCCCTCGCTAAGCAATTAAGCAAACAAGGGAAGGGGTATGAGGGGCTCGTTATAAATATGAAAGAAGCCAACAGCCACAGAAACCAAGGGGCACAGGGGATTTTTAATCTATTTATTTATTTTGTGGTGTTGATCAATTTAGAATATTACTGAACATTTATCGCTTAAAGCTAATTCATTAGAAAAGCAGAAGAAAAAAAAAAGAAGAAAAAAAAATCCCACCGGCGGCAGTGGTTGTTTTTTCTTCTGCTTTTCTAATGAATTAGCTTTAAGCGATAACATGTTCAGTAATATTCTAAATTGATCAACACCACAAAATAAATAAATAGATTAAAAATCCCCTGTGCCCCTTGGTTTCTGTGGCTGTTGGCTTCTTTCATATTTATAACGAGCCCCTCATACCCCTTCCCTTGTTTGCTTAATTGCTTAGCGAGGGCCTCGGTTCTGGCAGCCTTGATGCTATAGGAAGCATAAGAGGGTTCTCACGCAGCATCCACCCTCTCCGTTCGATGACGTTCTACGTCACACCTGCGGTTTCTCAGGACGTGCTACGTCCGCCGCTTAGGAACGTGGGTGGCGCTGATGAACACTCTCAAGGTTAGGCTACTTGTAAACATAAATACCCCCGAAAGCAGAAGATTTGACAGCCGTCGCCGTAGCTCAGAGGTAGAGCACCGGACGCGTAATTCGGAGGTCGTGGGTTCGGATCCCACCGGCTTGCAGAATCAAGAATGTTACATTTATATTCTTTACTTGCTCACTTATTTTTGTGGAAAATCTAATCAAACATTTATTTGTAGCATTAAGCATTAAAAGATGTCTGGCGATTTAGCATTGCTAAGCACGAGATATCAAAGGAAAGCAGCATTTTGCAGTTGGACGCCACCGCCATCAGTTGTTGCTGTGAAGGCCGAGGCGCGCTACCCATCTCGGAGCAGTCTTCCGGGGCTAGTCACGCTCGTCTTAAAATCTGAACCACGTTACTCGTCTCCTGTAAATCAGTTGAGTCTGTTTCTCGCCGACACCGACAATTTAACCAAAGAACGCAGGTGGGCTATCGCTGAATAACGCAAGAGGCGCCCGTGTGCTGTGCGATGCCAGTGCACGTTAAAGATCCCCAGGTGGTCGAAATTATTCCGGAGACCTCCACTATATGGCACCTCCTTCTTCCTTTCTTCTACCACTGAGGAAAGCAAGTGAGCGTCTTCTGCTGACTCTTCACTAATACACTACTGTGCCCGGCAGTACTGAAAAAATTCAGGGGGGCACTTTGTTGACCTAAACTGCGGTGAGGCGAAAGCCTTTAGCGTGGTGTTGCTGCTTGTGTCACTGATGTGCTGTTAAGAGGTTAAGCTTCGCCTCTGAGAATGAAACGCGACAGCGTCTTGTAACGCTGTCAGGGAGTCCTCAAAACGCCATCGCCCGTTCGGTTGTACGCCTTGCTCGTCAGTAATTTGGTTTTTGACGAAAGGAAATGTGTCTGTCTCGCTTACCTTGGTGGACACCTGAACCTCGCCGTAACGGGAAGGGAGGAACATGGGAGTGAACGATTACACCGTACTCACTAGACGCGCCTTTGTTCATTCCAAACCATCGAGCTGGCATGGCGCAGTGGTTAGCACGCTCGTCTCGCACTCCGGACACCGGGGTTCGATTCCCGAAATCGACCAATTTCCTACTGGGTTTCATTTATTTATCTAGTCTGATTAGAAAGGTTAATTAGGCCAATTAAGTGATTAAGCAATTAACTAAGCTCATTCCCATTTAGTTGGAGCATCACTATACGATCCATTTAATTGATTGCATGGTTACTAGCCAAAGTACAATTGGCCCCGTTTGAAATTCGCGCACTGTGACATCACGACAGTTTAAACCAAGTGAAAAGCGTGACATTTCTGTCGAAATCTCCCGCTTACAACGATGAGGCATTAAAGGCTTCCGCCTTATTACGTCGGTCCCATGTTTTCTGGCCTATGCTCACACTGTACGGAGGTGGCTGTCACCTACCATATGGTGTGGGCATGCCAGAGGAATCCTTTCCTCACCCCAACCCCAACCCAACCAGAGAGAACTGGAAGGCGGTCCTGTTCGGCTACACGACCTCCCGGCCCAACAGGCTATGGTCCGGCTTACCCGAGCTGCAGTAGAGTGAAATGGCGTCCAGGAATAGGGACCGCACCTAGTGTTGTGAGGGGGGTGGCCCACTAGGGGTCACGTCCCAAAAAAAAACCACAAACAAATTTAACGATGATCATGACACATGTGCTTAGTATAGTAGATCTCTCTTTCTTCTTTCATTCCTACCTGCCATTCGTTTCTTTTTCTCTTCTAAATCACGTCAACCTTGGTTGAGTTCCTTCCGCTGCGATACACCATTGTTACAAAAACTGTTCAACGCTCTTGATTGTTAATGGCTGTCTCGCACAACCAGACCAAGTTCAGTCCTCTGTGAAACAGGGTTGCCCGCTGTACAAACTTCTCCTTGTATTATACTTGGAGCCACCTTGTCTAAATGTTATAAGCAGTGCAGCTGTCAATGGTTTTCGTACTATCGGTCACGAACTCAAGGTATTGGCCTATACAGATGACCTCACGTCTTTCTACTCTGATAAGCCAAGCATCGATGAGGTCATTCGTTTAACGGAAGACTTCGGCTCAGTGTCAGGAGCTCGAATTAATGATTTTGAGGACTGCGATTTCTGGTTTGGAATGTGGGGAACAACACTTGTCGAATAGGCTTGTATACAATCGACACGTGCGCTACCAAAGTACCTTGGCGCTCCTTTGAGTGCATATAAGCACAGTGCACATTACTCGAAAGACCACTTGACAATTAGGCAGGGCATATGTAATGCGAAGGCAAGATGACCGCTGGTCCTTGAGGGTAACGGAGTGGATTCCAAGAGAAGGCAAGTGTAGCAGGGAGCGGCAGAATGTTTGGTGGGCAGATGAGATTCTGAAGCTTGCGCGAATAGGGGGGACGCAACTGGCGAAAGGCAGGGTTAATTGGAGAGACATGGGAGAGATCTTTGCCTGCAGTGGGAATAGTCAGGCTTATGATGATCATGAATGCACAAACTGTTGGGAGTGTGGTGTCCCGGAAAAACATAAAGCGTGAAACCCTCTGTTGGACATACAGGTGGACTAATCCGAGGTCGCCAGCGTTTACTGGCCGGAAAAAGGTTACCTTCAAAAGGCGATTCTTGCACGAAAGTAGAGAAAACTCTGTGGAAACGCTGGATATACAGTCTTGTGCAATGAATAATTTTCAGCACATAATAAATTTCAGTGGCCAAAAACAAATTGCATGCTGCCACCCTGCCTAAAATTGAGAGACCATGAGGCACAAAAGTTTGAGCGTAGCGCTGGAGAGATATATTTTTGTTTCTATGGTGAACTGTCTACTTTGTGATTCTCCTGAAACGATTGGGAATTGTTTCATTAATTGTAAAGATGCAATACTCTTCTGGGACGTCATGCAAGGACATTGAAAAGAGCACTAATTTGAGGCCGCATTCTGTACGATTTCCCACTGCGCTACCATTCGTTGATGAACCCTTAGATATGTTATTTTTAATAGCATTACACAGCCTATCGAAAACACGCACGATGGACCGACATTGTGAATCTGTTGTTTCTGCTAGAGAGCATTTTTGTAGTATGATTGTACACCAAAAGTAATTGTAAGCCAAGACCCAGTATGAACCGGAGTGGTACTCACTCTTAGTCCTATGTTGTTAATTGCCTTTTTTCTATTTCTTTGTTGCTTAGATGTGTCGTGCTATAATGTACGTGTATTAGCTTTGTGCTTCGAATTGACTCTGTACTCATGCTTCGTTGCTTCTGTGTGTTGTTGATGTCTTCGAAATGTTTGTAGATAGCTCTTGTAGATAAAACATCGCATCTTTGCAATAAATAACATGATTAGTGTTGTGGCGGAGCAGCAGCAGCCCACTCTCGCACGACGCCGGCCCAGGTTCGATTCCCCCAATTGTCTTTTCTTATTCATTTCTTTTTATTTCTTATGATTGACATTTGCGGCGGACAACTTCAGTCTACAACTTCCGTCCACGCCACTCATGATCCAAAAAAGAAGACACTCTCTCTTCAATTGGGGAGGACACGTAAGCTCCGTCGTAAGGGTATGGCGCTATAGCTTTAGTGGATTAATGCCCATATATGCAGAATTTCATTCTCTACTTAGCATAATCCTCGTACCACTACGAGCGCAGTGGCGCAGCTGTGAAGTGATGCACTGCATGTACCTTGAAACCCTTGCAGAGCCTAACACGGATGGGCGATGCCCACACTGTGGGGAGACCTGTGATATCTGTGATATGGTGTGGGCATGTACTCAAAATCCCCACCTCCCCCCTTCCCCTACCCCTTCCAGAGAGGCATGGGAGACTGCCCTCCTCAACTGCTCCTCGCTTGAGTCCCAAAGGGCTCTGGTGAAACGGGCGAGAGACGGGGCCTCGTCATGCGGTGTCCCCGGCTAGGGACGCCGACCATGTAGCGGGGCCACTCTGTGGCTCCCAAACTCTTTTTCAGAAAATAAAAGTTTTCACCACCACCACCACCATGCACTGCATTGGAAGGTGGCTGTTTCTATCACAGCCATAAGTAGGTGTTGTGCGACCCATGTTATATTATACTCTGCCCGAGCAACCTCGCGCACGTTTTGTTGCGGAAGCAACACTACGCTAGGTGTGAGCGAGAGCCCCAACTGCGCATGTGCGAGGAGCGAGTGTGAGACAGCTACTGCGTAATTTCCTTTCCTCAAATACAATTTTCATTTTCTTCATTACGACCCCTCTTTTTCTTTCTTCTTTCACTTCCTCCCTTCCTGTACGGTGCGGTTCAGGTGTCCACCGAGACGACAGAACATTTCCTTTCCTGAAAAAGCGTTGCTTTAAAAGGGCAAGGCATCGCGCTGAACGGGTGGTGGCGTTGTTCCGTGGACTCCCTGGCAGCGCTACAACACGCTGTCACGTTCCACTCTTAAAGGCGAAGCTTAAGCATCATTAATTAGCAGTTAATTAATACTTAGTCATTAATCAGTAATTAGTCATTAATTAGTAATTTGTCATTACTCGTTAATTTTTACTTAACTATGTGTGACGTGACCCAGTGGTGACGTCACTAGTGCCACAGAGGCAGTCAATGTGGTGCGGAAAACGCTTTCGCCGCTACGCACTTTAGACAGTCAAAGTGCCCCCTGAGATGCCGCCGCCGCTGCTTCCGCAATTCTTCTTCGGATGGCCATTAGTCAAACCACAGCCAATTTTTGGTCATCTTTGCGCACAATACTAGCATGAAATCCACATTAGAACTTTTTTTACTTATGCATTTACACGCCTACTGCATTGATGTTTTTTTATTTTATTCTAGTGTGTGTATTTTGCTGCGAACTACTCAGTTCCAGATTAATTTACCATTAGTTCTGTATATACATGTGCACTGCGTTGATGTTTGTTATTATTTTCCACTATTTTTTAGATGAGAGAGCTGCTTTGTGCTGTTTTTGTGATTTGCCTGCATTTATGCGTTATATTATATCTAAATCCAAATATAATATGCCATACGTAATGTAATGTCAAATTGATGCTGTGGCTATAATGAATAAATAAACAAAATTCTTGCTCGGGGTTGGTACGTCTGGAGCAGTGCTTTCGCACTCATAATTAAAACGGACACTTAAGCTCCTCCTGTTGGTATGATGCGTTAGCGTTAATAGGTTAATGACCCCATATGCAGAATTTATTACTCTCGACATGACATTCATAGATGCCTGAGAGTCCTGATAGCACTCCCGACGCAGTGGTGCGGCGGTTAACCGATGCACTACTGGTCTGCGATGGCAGGTGCTACCATCGGTGGAGCTTGGGCGACCAAAGTTCGTCTCCCCGAGCAACCACTCGCGATCAGTTAGTGATTTAACAGCCGCCTGCCACGCTCGTCAGTTTGCTCACAAGCCGGTGCGCAGGTTGTGATGACGGCGCAAGTTCAGCCGACCAAGGTGGCTCGCCTAGTTTGATTCACCGGGGATTTTTCGCTCACAACGCCGACAAAGGACGAAGCCAGATTTTGTGCAGAGTGGAAGCCTTAACGCTATCGTGTTAAGCATACTTTCACTTAATCGCTAACATCCCTGTCGTGGCTGTGTGACTCTTGCGCGTCTATGCTGCGGTAGGCTGCGTGCCCCCGGAGAGGGGTGGTCGGCAACGCTGGCGATGTTCGCCTGACGGGTGCCCCCATTTCCTCTGGGAAGCCCGGACCCATGCCGGTGGGACTCGCGTTGCCGCCTGCGGGCCCGTAGTCTGAATGCGACCCCGGTTGGTCGCAGCTGACGCCCGAAAGCCGAAATTCGGCGCCGTGCCCAGTCCGCTGTGCTTGGCTGGGGTGCCCCCGGAGAGGGGTGGTCGGCAACGCTGGCGATGTTCGCCTGACGGGTGCCCCCATTTCCTCTGGGAAGCCCGGACCCATGCCGGTGGGACTCGCGTTGCCGCCTGCGGGCCCGTAGTCTGAATGCGACCCCGGTTGGTCGCAGCTGACGCCCGAAAGCCGAAATTCGGCGCCGTGCCCAGTCCGCTGTGCTTGGCTGGGGAGAGGCAGAGAAGTGCGCGAAGGAAGAGGAGAAGAGTGATCCCACTTCTTCCTTTTTTACTTCTTTATTTCTTTATTTATTTATTTACTTCGTTATTTATTTCCTGACTTTATTTATTTATTTATTTCTTCCTTCTTTCCTCCCTTCATTCATTCGTTCGTTCGTTCCTTCCTTCCTTCCTACCTTTCTCTTTCTTTCTTTCTTTCTTTCTTTCTTTCTTTCTTTCTTTCTTTCTTTCTTTCTTTCTTTCTTTCTTTCTTTCTTTCTTTCTTTCTTTCTTTCTTTCTTTCTTTCTTTCTTTCTTTCCTTCTTTCTTTCTTTCTTTCTTTCTTTCTTTCTTTCTTTCTTTCCTTTCTTTCTTTCTTCCTTTCTTTCTTTCTCTCTTTCTTTCTTTCTTTCTTTCCTTCTTTCTTTCTTTCTTTCTTTCTTTCTTTCTTTCTTTCAGCGTGAAAGCTGTGTCAATAACTTTCTAAGGCGTTGCTATCAGCGTCAGCACCTAACCAAGCACACCGTCGTCCAGGTGGACCTGAGCCCTAAGAGATATCATATATTGGCCGGTGGACGACCTCTACAATGTGCTCATATCTGATGCGACGTAATCCAAGCTTACCCCTTAGTTTATTCTCTCTTTTACGGCGGGTGAGGAGTTGTTGCAGCGCAACTTTAACTGTCACTCACCTACAGGGAGGCAAGAAGTAGTATGAGACTGTCACTTACATACAATGTACAGGGAGGCATGAAGTAGTATTAGTATACTCTCTTTAAGTCCCTTTTCCACCAAACACTGCAATAGAAAGCTCATCCGCCACGAGCGTCAGTCGTCTTTCACCCGCAGCAGCTGGTTAGCACGCTTAACAAGGTATAGCGTTACAGTTAGCATGACGCCACCGCCACTGTCGCTGCGGAACGTGCTCGTTTTCATGGCTCAGCTGCCGCAACACCATTTGGAAAGGCACGACGATCACCGCGCTCGAGAGCTATAAAAACAGCGTCGAAAGCAAGACACAGCTTTGTGCGCAGCCGAACAAACAGCTGCCTATCGCCGGGACCAGGCTGAGCATAGCTTTAAGCTGAAAGCCGCCTATGCCCTTGAACGTAGGAAGCGATAGCGGGTGAAGGCTCTGGCTGTTGACAGGCATGGTAGCCATGAAACATGCACGTCGAGTACAATACAGAGAGAAGACGCGAAAGAGCGAAATTCCTTCCGGCAAATATACGGAACCCCCATAAATGACAAATATACAGACGCGGCGGAGTGTGCCTGTGTATCGACGACCCGTGTCGTCAACCACACACTGCAGTTGGTCTCAGCCATCACGATACGAACCTCCAAAACGTAGAAGCAGATACGGCATCGCTCTAGCATTCACCTTCAGCTGCACGGAAGATGAAATCCACGTTATCTCATACTCCCAAGTCACATGTCAAAATGCGATAATGGGCCCATCTCAGCAAACATACATCTTATTTTAATAAAGTGGAAACGCCAGCTTTCCGAAACTGTACTCATTTGGACATCAGACCAGGAGTCTCCAAGCAGTAATCAGCGCACGGACGCCGTAGCCTTACTAACCGGGTCCCGAAATAAGACTCATAGGCCCACGAGCCGATACCGCAACAGTGCAGAGATTAGTTCGGGCAGAGAAAAAAATAAAATAACGTGCCCTGCCACACCACACTTGGCACAAAGAGACCACAACAGTACAATGAGATTCTCACCCACCACAAGCTCTATCCGCGAACGTAGACCCCCCTCCCTCCCCTATAAGAAGTTGACGAGGGAAGACGCCGTAGCTTGTAGGCAGCTACAGATTGACACATACGGACACCTGCGCCTTTTGCAGCACATACACCCTGCGTTATAACCAAGCAGATACCCGTCATAACCGTCATACCGGGTATGAGATACCCGTCATAACCGGACTACATGGACTATATCGGACTACATGGGCTTTCCAAAGCATGCAGGCCACCCTGAAAATCCCAAATCTACAGTGACAGCAGGGGGAGACAACTGGTTCAACGGGCATAGCAAACAGATAAGACCGTAGGAGTCGAGGACTAAGTGCTCCTCCCAGTTTGGGGGCGCAAAGCTCTTTATTGAATAAGCTGTTTGTGACAACCACCACCACCACCCATACAGCGGAGCGTCGCAGTCGTCGCCTGCATCCGCTCAGCGCAAACGGCCCACATGCGACGATATTTGTGCCCGGAGAACAGCGCCAGCTTTTTCCATTAATAAGCCGTGTATGCCGATAGCCTGACTATTCGTTATTGCAATTCCCTGCCAGAAAAATCCATCCGTCCATCCACACGTCCTTCTGAAGCTCCGGCTCTCTTGTGGCAAAGTGGAGGAAGAGAAATACCTCTCTCTGCTTTCATTTGAGAGTGGAAGGGAGAGGGAAACTTGGAGAGGCGAGACGAAGAGAAGGTGGGAGCAACGCAACCTAGACTGGAAGAATTTCTTCTTGGTGGCGTTGGGACACGGCGGTAGTTGGGTGAGGGGAGTGCAACGGAACTGCTCATCGTTTCCCAGTGATTGCTGGATGGGATCCAGAGAGTGGAGTGTCACACGGCCATTGCTGGTCTAGATAAGGGCAGCACGTGCTCTGTCCGGAGGGGAATTGCCGACAGGCGCTTCTAAAGCTCATCCGGCCTACGCATTTACACCTCCACCAGGGGAATACTACTGCTAACGCATACTCTCTGCCAAGCAGACAGCATTAATCGGCTACAAATCTTTCTTTACTGCGGCAGCGCTAAAGGTTTTGTTCGAAGGGAAAACGGCCATTGACCTTGTTATGACTGGAAAGTCACGGTTGGTCGAGAGAGCAGCGATGCAGAATAGCTGTTCAGTTGAAAAGAAACAAAAAGGTGGTCAAGCGGAATCCACCTGCTATCCTGTGCGCCAAGAGCCGGGCACGCTACCCTGAACCACTGAGGAGAGCTCGTTCAGTGGGGACGCTGAGTCTTTGTATGAGTACCAGTGCATTACAGGAACACTTAGTTAATTACGATCAGTAATTAGGGTCAGCAAGTAAAATTGACGATGTTGCGTAATAAAGCAATATGTGATGGCAACATTGGTGTCCACCTCTGCGAAAGGATGCGCCTATGAACCCCCAAGCTGCAGTTGGGACCCTTTAAGGCTATCGAGTTATGCTCTTATGGTGAACTTACGTATCCCCCAAGATTTTTTTTTCTCAATCCCTTCCACGCTATCCTTAGCGTCCTTCGAAAAGTGATGTGAAGTAGCGGCCGACGCCAAAAACAGGACCTTGAAGATGCATTACTGGTCATTACATAATACAACGTTCCGCCATTGCCGAAAACCTACGCGGAAAAGGGTCGCCAATTTTTAACGCACGCTCACAGATGCATTACAAATTGACGACCCTTTTCCGTTCTCAGAGACTCAAGCAGAGCAATCGCCGACAGGCCATTGTAAGGCTAATGCCGCCTGTACATTTACTCCCCCCCCCCCCCCCCCCCCCCCCCGTCTTGCTGAAGCAGACGTCCCGATGTATAAATAGTGTACTTTTTACAACACAGGCAGGCCTCCTTAGCACCCAGTTTTCCTTCTAGTCAATTCACCATTGGGCACAATCTAAATTTTGGAGTAACGGAATCAAATTTTAAACAGAGGTCAAGCCAATACCAAGTCTCCTTATCGCGAAGTAAGCTGCCTGTGAAGCTCTTGGTCAAAAATTTAGGAAATCCTACACGGGGAGTTAACGTGAAATATAGAAAAGAAAATAAGAATTACAGCATAACGAACGCCTCAATTAAAAAAAATTACCCCGCTTAAAATGCGCCTTTCATGTCTATCATTTACGCGGCGTGGAAGATACTCAAACACAGTAAGCTTCGACGGGAGAGCAGTTCTGCCATATTCGTTCTTCTTCTTAAGTCGTTAATGGTTCCCTTCTGGTACCAATGTGCTCTGACCCACGCTCGGATTTTTGTGTGACTCTTGGAGGAGGGAGTTGAGGGGAAAGGGTCCTGTTTGCGCCGAAAAGATGAAGTCGATAATGGATTTCCCATAGGAAATCTCGCCGAGGACGCCCGGCTGCCCTCCATTTTCTCCTACTCTCCCCTTATTCCCACAACTACTCTTACCCGGGCAACGCCCACGACCCTTTAGCGCGACGTAGTGAAACTTTCTCTTCCAGCGCACACCTTTAGACATGCTTGTTTGCTTTTTCTCCAGAAGTGAAGCAGACGAGGGAAAAGAGACGTCGAAAGCCACCAGCGAGATTCATCTACCTTGACAGCCCACATGATTGACTTTTATCGTTTGTATTTACATGAGAGGACTCCTGTTGCGTAAATGGACCGAGAGGTTGGCGTCTTAAGCAGGTTGAGGAAAGAAGATGATTAAGAAAAGTGTGGTCCAATTGCATGTGGAGCTTTGAAGCCATGTTTGCGACGCAGTGCATGGTCACATTCCATAGTTTGCCATCCCTGGAAGATTTACGGGCAAGGTGCAGTCTCATTTGGCAGGGCTTTCCTAAATTTTCTCTCTCTATGGAAGAGAAGAGCGGGATCACATCGTTTTTCCCATAAGTAAGTTTCAATTCAGCTGATGCACAACTGGCTTTCACAAGTGAACGATGGGAATGTTTAAAAAACGACGGAAAGAGCGGTTTTGGGACACTTATTTTCCCTCTGGCTTCCTCAAATCTGCCCATAATGCCATGTGCGGTCATGAGGTCCTGAGGTTTCGAAACTGAGAGGCTGAGTTTTGTTGATCGTTGTAGCCGATAAAAAGGTTAAGCTTTCGCAGGCCAAAACCTTACTGAACGTGTCTGCACTATTGCAAAGAAATGGAGGTTTTAAAATGCTTCAGCTTCTTTTAAGCATTCGCTTCCCCGAAGAGTTAAGATAGGGGAAGGATTGGCAATGCATTTTCGTCAATCAACAACTTTGTGGAAGCAAGGTGGCGGCAGATTCATAGGCGTAATTCATTAGTTCAGAATAGGCGAAATGGACAAAAATTTTCCTGCAAGTATAAGATATTCTTACTAAATATCTTTAACAATTATTTTATTTTTCAGTGTAAATACACTCGTAATCGAAACTACTGGCCAGTAGGCGAGGCTAGAGCAGGTGTCTATGCATACGTTACAAGCATATAAGCAGTAGTTACTACTGAAATATACCAGTAGTTGCAAAGAATCAAACAGATGGAAATATAAAATATGTCTTCGGAAAGCAATGCTATGTCAGCAAAGGACCAAGATTCTTTACTAATGAAAGAAAACGAGACGGGAGGTTGAAAAAGTTGAAACATTTACCTGAAGCAATGGCACAGCTAACAATGCGACAACTGGGGCTATAGTTGGTATTTCATTTTTCAAGCTGTAGTTCAACTGTCTAGCAAGGGAAGAGCAGTTCGCATTTGGTAGCAAGGTGCTGGAAGTAGTAAAAGAATATGTCTACTTAGGGCACGGCGAGATCATGAGAGGGAAATAACTGATCCAGATCATGAGAGGGAAATAACTAGAAGAATAAGAATGGGGTGGGGTACAAATGGCAGGCTCCCTGAGATCATGAATGCCAGTTTACCAAAATCCCTCAAGGGAAAAGTATACCAGAACGGTATCTTAACGGTACTCACCTACGGAGCAGAAACATGGAGGCTAACAAAGAGGGTTCAGCTCAAGTTAAGGGCGACACAGCGAGCTATGGAAAGAAAAATGATAGGTGGAACGTTAACAGATCGGAAGCGGACGGAGTGGGTGATAGAACAAACGCAAGTTAATGACATCTTAGTCGAAATCAAGAGGAAGAAGTGGGCTTGGGCAGGGCATGTAATGCGAAGGCAAGATAACCGCTGGTCCTTAAGGGTAACGAAGTGGATTCCAAGAGAAGGCAAGCGTAGCAGGCGGCGGCAGAATGTTCGGTGGGCGGATGAGGTTAAGAAATTTGTGGGAATACGGTGGCCGCAAGTGGCGAAGGACAGGGTTAAGTGGAGAGACATGGGAGAGGCCTTTGCCCTGCAGTGGGCGTAGTCAGGCTGATGATGATGAGAAATGCGCTGAGTATAAAAAGAATAAGATGATACAAGACTGGAAGAAGTGCAACTACCAACTACTCCTTGATGGTTTCCCTTTTCCTTTATAAGCCCCATTTTGCATATTAAACTTCAGTTGATAGTTGGGCTTCGTCCAGTCTTTTATCGTCTTGTTCTTTTTGTACTCAGCGCATTTCTACTACAGGTAAAAAAAAATCAATGACAAAGTTTGCCGCAGAATTCCTTTCAAGCGCCTTTAAGTTTCAAATATTCGCTTCAGTGAGAATTAAAGGGATACTGAGACCAGTTCCAGCCCATTTATCTTCGTAAAAATTCACTGTTTGGCTGTCCTTTGGAATGATTATTTTTTCAGCAGTGGAAGAGGCAGTTGTTGCTAAAAATTATTATTTTGAAAGGGATCCCATTTTTCCGCTTCTGAATTCAAACTCATGACGTCGATAATGAAATGAACTCCTTTATCCCCGCTTGCAAATAAATGCTGCTGCATAGACTAAGAGATGTGAGGTGAAGAAGAAAGAGTCAGGCCGCTAAAATAGAGCAGGCTAATTGGTGTTGGACCGTTTTCAGCAGCGCGTAGCTGCACGAGGACAGAGCACAAAAAAGACATGAAGACAAATGTGCGCACAAGTTTAGTTCGAAAAACCACCAAACCACCACATATATACACGCAGCAACAAAACGTCGGCCGGGGTTACGAAAAATTTTGAACACGGGGCGAAATGCAGCAGGTAGAGGTAAACACGAAAAATGAAAGACTAGAACAGACTATACTTCCAAGATCCAATACCGAGAAGCTCAGCAATCCAAACCGCGATCATTAATAAAAACTGGAAAATAACTTAAGAGTAAAAGAAGCCAGTAGCTAACACGGCTAGAAAGTTTCAGCGGGACTTTTTTTCACTTTCTCTCTTTTTTTTATTTTTATAGAGATTAAACAAGAGCAACAAGTAAATAAGCAGAGAATTGAAACGTGGTGAACGCGTGCGATAGTTAACGAAAAAACGAGCGCGACACGAAGGCATCATGAAGTGTTGTGAATAATCGCGTGCTATTATAAACCATGCGTGTTAGTATTCTTTGAACGCACAAAAGTGAGAGCCAACCTTTAACACGGCAGAACAATAATAGAAACGAATAATCCAATCAAGGCGGCTTACAGGGGCATGAGCACTAAAGATAATGATTAAAAGCAGGTGAGAGGGAGTGTGAAGTGTAAAAAGCTGAGAAAACAAAAGGAAAGAAGGGGCATCTAAATCATGCCAAAAAATTAATGGTAAAGTTAGACGAATCTAGACAGGACTGCAATCTCTATGTCCGATAGAGAGCTGGCGCATTTACGCTTAAGCTTTGCAATCTTGGCGGCTACGAATAATTAGGGTGTCAGCAGGTGCAAACTGTTGTTTCTTCTAAGATAGGGGAGAATTGTTCTTCACTGTCATATTTCCGACAGTGAGCTTATCTTCTTTCTTTGTGCAAAAGTAAGTTTTTTCTTTTAAAACACGGTAATAAATTGCCACATGGCATCTGCAACTTCTCCTTTCTCTTCTTTCAAGGGAGGGACCATTAAAGGTACGCTAAAACTCTCAGCTCAGTACCTCGACTGAAATACTGTAAAGTTAAGCCTGCCAAAAATATGCATTTCAAAGGAAGAAGCAGCGCGATGAAACACGGACACACGAAGAAACGACACACACACAGCGCTCGTGTGTGTGTCGTTTCTTCGTGTGTCCGTGTTTCATCGGGCTGTTTCTTCCTTTGAAAAGCATTGCCAACTAGCCCGGAACCTTGCTATTCTGCCGAAATTTGCTGTCGCTAAAGTTTATTTCTTCCAATCCGAAAGTTGCAACGTCTGACGTACCAAATGATTTGCGCAGCAGGTGCCTGAGGAACTTCTGATGCGCAAATGAGTGCAATGTTCGGCTCACTCGCACAGGTAACTAAGCAGGATATCCGAAAGCAGAAGGAGCAGTCGTCTGTGACCTCAACAGTGCCTCGACACTATCTCTTCCGTACGCAGACTGCCATTTACGAAGGAAAAAGAGTTAAGTATGCAATACAACTACCCAAGTCTGACAAACACACACAGGAGGAGGAACAGTGTGTCCCCTGGACAATTTCAGCGCACATTAATATCAATATGTACATGTATGCATATTACAACTCTGCAATATTTGCAATAACACATGATGATTCATGCATAGTAGTGTCTTCCGCATCATTAGACAAGATGCCACCAAATTCAGGGGTCTATACTCCTTTAAAAGGGCTCTGAAAGGCCATCTCAATCAAGGTGTGTTATACCTGGGACGTTAAAAACTAAGCTTCACGAATATTAATCAGCGAGGATTTTTTTAACGCGTTTGTTAAAAGCTCGGTTTCCATAAACAAAATTTGAATTTCAGCGTCTTCGCTCTTTTCCTCGCCCCTCGTCACTTTATGCGTATTCAAAGGCCGTCGCTCCTTCGCCGGCCTCACCCACTCCCCCGCACTATTGGCTGCCAATGCGGGCGGGAACTCTCTTGGGGGCGGAGCTTATCAACTGGCGCAGGTTACAAACTTACACCTTTCCAAACCCGGCCCTCTGGAGTCTGATGTACCCAGGGCAATTTTCAGACAAATGCGCAAACTGCGAACATAGGGCCATCTTGGACCACATACTATAGGAATGTCCTCATGCCCCCCGGGAGGGACGAGGTATAAACACCAAAGATCAATGGGAGACCTTACTACTGAGTTCCGGCCCGGCGACTCAGCTACAACTCGTCCGACTGGCTGAAGCCGCCGCCGAGAGTCAAGACCTTTCGGCCGTATGAGCTTTTCGCTCTAAATGTCGCCAGAATGGGCTTGCCGGCTTTCGCGCACGCTTGTTGTGTCTATGCACCATCTATGAATGTATTATTTGGTTTAGGTGTTCATGACAACAGAATGTTGTGGTTGCGCGAGTTCGTGTACTCTACTCAGAAGATGTGTTGTAAAGCAATTGTAAGAAAGTTGCCGGCGCTTTTAACTTCCTCACAGTACGACTTCCTTAAAGTTACCTCTCCGGCCTCTACGCTAGATGCAGACAACACAGGTTTCGATCAAGTTTTTATTCTCTGTGCTCTTAAACCGAACCTTTACCTCAGATTTCTTGACAGCAGTGTGCTACAGCGAGTTCAGCGGATGCGCACTCACTCTGCCGCAATACGAGGTCTGTTAGAAAAGTATCCGTCCTTATTTTTTTTGGCGAACACCTGATGGATATGAAACAAGCGCGCTTGCACCAGCAGACCTTGAGCCGTCGTGCGCATGCACGAATTTTTTCCCGCCTGCAGATAGCGTCAGTCGCTGGGAGGCAGCGCTTGAGTGAGGTAGTGCGCAGTGCTCTCGTCGGTTTTTTAGTGCAAGCAAAATGGCGGTGCGACAGGAGCAGCGCTAATGCATCAAATTTTGCCAGAAACGGGGCGACAGCTAAGTGGAAACCATTCGGAATATTCAGACGGTTTTCGGTGATGATGCTTAGAGCAGCACACAAATTAAGCAATAGTACAACTGGTTTAAAGATGGCCGCACATCGGTGGAGAGCGAGCCACGCTCCAGTAGGCTATCAACATGCCGAAATGGCCAGGTCATTGCCGAAGTGAACGCCCTGGTGATGCGGGACCGTCGTGTGACTATCCGAGAAGTTGTGGAAGAGGTAAACATCAGTAGTTTTTCTGCACATTCCATTATCACCGAAGATTTGGCCATGAAGAGAGTTGCGGCGAAATTCGCGCCGAAACTGCTCACGGTGGAGCACAAGCAGCTTCGGGTTGAAGTCTCACAGGACACGCTGGATTCGACAAACAGTGACCCCGACTTCATCAACACCATAATCACTGGTGACGAGTCTTGGGTGTACGGGTACAACCCAGAAACCAAATCCCAGTCGTCGCAGTAAAAGCATTCCACGTCCCCAAGACCAAAGAAGGCCTGCCAAATGCTCAGCAACGTCAAAGTGATGCTGACTGCTTTCTTGGATCTCGCTGTGTGGCACACCACGAGTACGCACGCCTCAGGGTCAAACAACGACCAAAGAGTACTACATGGGTGTTCTCCGTCGCCCACGCGATGCTGTGCGGCGCAAGAGACCGGAGTTGAGGTCAACAGGAAATTGGCGCATCCATCATGACAATGCTCCTGCACATTCCTCGCATTTGATTCAGATTTTTTGGCGAAAAACCAGACTCCTGTAGTTCGACAGACTCCTTACTCTCTTGATATGGCCCCCTGCGACTTCTGGTTGTTTCCGAAAATCAAGAGGCCATTGAAAGAGCGCGATTTCAGACAAGAGAGTACATTATGGCTGCAACGACAGCTGAGCTAAACTCCATTCCGAAAAAGGCCTTTTCGGAATACTTCCAACAGTGGCAGCACATCTGGGAGAAATGTGTGGAGTCCCAAGGAGACTACTTTAAAGGTAATTAGGTTTCGAACGCTCCAGTTATGCCATTTTTTTTCTTCGGCCAAAGGTCGGATACTTTTCTAACAGACCTCGTATATTCCTCTTTAAGCTCCAATGCATTCCTCTTTAAGGACTTGCCCACTAGAACGTAGCTTCGCATTGTGTGTTTGCTCGTGCCATGGTCGGACATACTAGAGCGAACTATTGCGAAGGAAATGCAAATCACTACCACTATCAGACTTTTGCCTGTTGAGAAAAACTCTGCAATTATCTGTGATGACCCTTATAAAAATGGTCTATGGACTTTCTATAGACTTTTTATAGACTCTATAGCCATCCTATAGACTTTTCTTTTTGTCTATAGAGAGTCTATAGAAAATCTATGGACTAAAGTCTATAGCTGCTTCAATTTCCTTTTGTCTATAGACCCTCTATAGACTAAGGTCTATAGCCGCTTCAATTTCCTTTCGTCTATAGACTGTCCATAGACACTTTATAGACTAAAGTCTATAGCTGGTTCAATTTTCTTTTGTCTATAGACGGTCTATAGACTTTCTATAGACTGAAGTCTATAACTACCTCCATTTCCTTTCGTCTATAGACGGTCTATAGACTCGCTATAGCCTAAGGTCTATAGCCGATTATCAATTTCCATTTGTCTATAAACTGTCTATAGACTAAAGTCTATAATTGCTTCAATTTCCTTTCGTCTATAGACAGTCTATAGACTCGCTATAGACTAAGGTCTATAGCTGCCTCAATTTCCTTTTGTCTATAGACTATCTATAGACTAAAGTCTATAACTGCTTCAGTTTCCTTTCGTCTATAGACGGTCTATAGACTCGCTATAGACTAAGGTCTATAGCTGCCTCAATTTTCTTTTGTCTATAGAGTCTCTATAGACTAAAGTCTATAACTGCTTCAATTTCCTTTCGTCTATAGACGGTCTATAGACTCTCTTAGACCAAGGTCTATAGATGCCTCAATTTCTTTTCGTCTATAGACGGTCTATAGACTCTCTATGGACTACGGTCTATAGCTGCTTCAATTTCCTTTCGTCTATAGACGGTCTATAGACTCTCTATAGACTACAGTCTACAACTACCTCAATTTCCTTTCGTCTATAGACTGTACACTATAGATATCCTACTGCTTATAGACCAGTCTATAACAATCGTAATTTTATCTATGTTCGATACACTGACTTTCGGCTAAGTCAAGAACAATGTCAATTTATTTTTGCACTGCATGTTGAGGGGATGCATCTAGTGACCGCAACTATGTCGGGAGTCCCCCACCTCCTTCGTTATTACGGAAATTAAAAAGTATTGCGTAAGGCCATTACAACACCCTCCTGTATATTGTTTTCAGGAGCATTGACAAGCTCCTTTTCGTTATACCATGACGCATATTGTCAATACAATTAGATGTTTAATGCTAACAAGTAAGCCGAGGAAAGGCAGCCGTTCTTGAAGTAAGGGCGCCCGCAAACTGTACTACATCGAACGAATACGCTGTCCCTTAAAGGAATCGCTCTACACAATTCCATTCCATCTTTCGATCGTTACTGTCCAACGCGCTGAAATCAGAAACATCTCATCAACGGTTCTACATTTCTCTTTTAAACGTCCTGAAAATAAAGGGGGAAATACGGGTGTGAGAATTCAAGGAAGCGCCCATCCCTTAGAAACATCTTAGATTAATCTCAAAGAGCCTGGTCCTCTATGCGATTAACATCTGCCATTTCTACCTACGTAGTTTGTATTCACGTGAATAAGTGCTGCGACGCAACAATCACAAAGCCAGTATTTTTTCGTTCCTACCCTTAGACCTGTTTCTTCGGAGCCGATGACTCGCTGATGTGGCGCATATCAGTTTTCTAAACACGAACACA
Source organism: Amblyomma mixtum (assembly GCF_055824585.1). Taxonomy (NCBI): domain Eukaryota; kingdom Metazoa; phylum Arthropoda; class Arachnida; order Ixodida; family Ixodidae; genus Amblyomma; species Amblyomma mixtum. Next base: position 150,679,269 of record NC_143021.1, on the reverse strand, counting down.
CGCAAAAAAGATGTTATGCTATGCAACCTTATAATTATTATTTGAGAATTGTACCACATACAATTCGGTGGGAGATGCGGCGCGTATACCGACAAGAAGTTAGATTTCGGTTATGTTTTCACGAAAACAATAAGATTTTTAGAGGGTAAGCGAAGAATTTAAGCTTTTAAACCAATTTCCTTCTGTGGTCTTGTATATCAGATCAAGCTGCACACGGCAAGAGTGCGAGCGATAAAGATACGACCGTGAAATGGGTTTCTGTTTCACGTTTTACCCATTTTACCGCGAGACGGCGGAAAATCATTCGGGCTGCAAACAACCCTGTGCGTGGCTGCATCAATGGCGTTGGCGTGTTGCTCGCGGATTACGTTTTCTTCAAAATCCAGCTTCATCGTCCGCTTACGGTAAGTCTACACGTTTATATTTTATTAATTTGGTCTCCTAAACCACTCTAAGCAGAGCTGTGTGTGCAGAACAGATTATGTGCGCAATTACAAACGTGCTATCTTCGTTTCTAAGGCGGAAGCCATCGGGTTCTCGACTAATGCCGCTTATCTCTGTCCCGCTGTCTTTACTAACGCGCGGAAAGGCAGTCTGTGCGATGCCCTTGATGGTAAGCCGCTCTTCGCGAGCTCTCTACTAGATTGTTCGTGTTTCAAGGTAGATGCGCGGCCAGAATGTCGTTTAGCCTGTGAATAACGGCCGAAATGGAACTGTGTGTTAGTTAGCGCCGTGTGAGCTCAATTTACTTTGCACCTCCGAAAACGTACTTACATACAGTCTCGTTCAGTGGTGGATTACATTTATTTTCTTATCTTTGTGTTATCGCCTGTCTGGACCATGGAGTGTTGTTCTTTTTGAGGTGTTCATTGCTTGCTACGTATGGACGCTCGCTTGGTGCGCGTCGTGGACGCCGAGGTTTCAGCAAGGTGTCTTGTAACGCTATAGATTGGAGCGCGAGACGTTTGTCAAAGTTGTATTCAAGCGGCGCTGGAGGAATGCTTGTAGTGTGATGGGTGAATAAAATTCGTTGCCGGCGCGAATGGCCGGCGTGCTCAAACACCGCGAAGAACCCACGAGCTCCATCCCATCTCCCCTTCGTTGCACACGTATGGATTCGTCCGTGTCTGTCATCAGAGCCGTTGGCCGCCGCCGCTGGCTTGCGGGCACTTCATTTTGAAAGCTGGGTAAAGGTCGGCTCGACAAGAGGTGGCTTATATTTCGTTCCGAGTGGTTCGTTCATGAATCCCGCTCACGCGTGTACAGATTTCTAGAATACCATTTGCGCGAGAGGCCAAGTATGTGTTTCTGATTTTGAGACAGCTACGTTACGAAAGCGCCGATGTGACTCGCCGCTTATTTGCGCCTAAAATTAAATTAAGCTCTCGTGTTATTATAGCTGCGCCTGTTGAAGGCGTTAATTGTTTCATTGAAATACTTCCTACTTTGAGCACGTTCAATGCTTTCGCTGATTTTTCTAACAGCGTTGGGTTAGGCTGCCTCCATGCAAGAAACACCTCTTTACTGCGCGCGCTGTTGGAGCTGCACTTGAAGGAAAAACTAAGTGTATTTCAGACGGTATTTTGTCGTCACAGTAATTTGCTGTTTCAACCTCGCCACTGCTTTTGAAACGGCGCAGCTGCAGCCTCTGTGTGCTGTATTAGTTTTCTGAATAATGAGCGCGGCATGGAAGCGCTGCAACCCGCTTGTTTCTAAGAGCGCGCGCAGATGTACGAGTATGCTGTTCCGTCTTCGTGCTTCAAGTTATAGGCGCAAATCTGTGGTGAACTGGTTGCTTCTGCCTGCTGGTTTTGTATAGCTTGTGCCCGTTTGAGTATCGGCTTACGTACACTCGGCCAAATCTTTAACTGGCTTAGGTGTTGCATCGCTAAATGCACCTTGTAAAAAGGTGCCTTTTGGCTACACTGCTGGCATATTCATGTTGTAATTTGGCGCGTGAGATGGCATTTCATAGTTTCTGTTTGTTAATATAATGTTTGAGTGGAGTAGTTGCACGTTTAGATCAAAGTTATCAGAAATATTCATCGTCTGCCGCTACGAAGAGCCGAAACAAGCGGAATACGCAGCAATGGTTCTGGTAGCGCATTTGCAGTAATCTGGGTAAACGATTTGTCCGCCATGAAAGGAGTGGTACTTTACCCAGAGGATGAGGCCATATGGACCAGATCCATTGCTGCGTATGCCGCTTGTTTCAGCTGTTCGTAGTGGCAGACGAATGGTACTGATAACTTTGATCTAAACACGCAAGTACTGCACTCAAATATTATATGAACAAAAAGGAACCACGAAATGTCATTTCCCTCGTTAAATTACAGCATGAATACGCCAGCAGTGTAGCCGAAAGGCACCTTTTTTACAAGGTGCATTTAGCGATGCAACACCCGAGCCAGTTAAAAATTTGGCCGGGTGTGCCAGGCTTAATTCACGCAGGGTATTCTGAAGCGCTTCTTCTATAGCGGTTATAAGAATAAATGCTGCAATATTCTCCTTTTTGGATTCGTCTGTAAGGTGCCCTGAATCTGTATTTTATGGTGGTGACATTCTTAACAGCTCCTTGCGAGACAATGCAGATATGTGGCACAATTGTTCGAAGTCTTCTGTTACAAATAGTGTAAAAGGATTGCCATAAAGAGATCAGTATTGGCTGTAACACTATTGCCATACAGAAATCAATATCAGTACTGGATTCAGAGTAGTGTGTCCAGGGATTAGGGGTCTTTGATACAATGTTTTATGACGACACTTATAATCTGTCGTGTATTTACTGAAATGATTGAGCCGGCGTGATAGCTCAGTGGCTATCATGTTCGTATGGCGACCTGAAAGATGCAGGTTCGATTCCGGCCTAGGCGGTCGCATTTTAATAGAGGCAAAATGCTAAAAGCCTGTGTACTATGCACAAGTGACCGAAATTATTCCCCAGCTTTTCACTTCAGCGTCTCGTAGCCTGTGTCGCCTTGGGTCTTTGAACCCCATAAAACCAAACCAAAAGATCAAGATTGCCTTTCTAGAATGGCATAGCCAGGATATGCCTTGCATTGTAAAGCACATGTGTCGAGATGGAATGGGGATTTTTTTTTTTCAGTTCCTCTTATATTATTTTTTCCTTTGTGCTGTACAGGTGAACATGCCCGGATGATTTACTGCAGACAACATGCCACAAGAATACTTCTGAGGAAACTAGCCGGCCTGTTACTTTCAACTTTTATGTTACTGTGGTGCATTCTTATGGTGCATGTATTGCATATTCCCAGCCTGGATAGCTTGGAAATAAACTAAATTTGTAAGTATATTGATTGTTTCATGTCTGAACTCTGTCTGGTGACCTTTTTCAATGATTGTGGACAGTCTATAGGCAGTATATAGATAATGGTCTACCAATAGTTTAGTAGACAGAGGTCTATAGACTGTCTATAGACAAAGGTCTATAGCACTGCCAGGCCACACACCTATGGAATGTCTATAGACAGTCTATAGACATATGTCTACTGGACCAGTAGACTTTTGTCTGTAGACTGTCTATAGACAGTAATCTACAGGATGTCTATGGCCATAAGTCTATAGGTCGTCTATAGTCCGTCTATAGACAAGTGTCTATAGACGGTCTATAGACAGCTCTATAGGAAATCTATAATCATAAGTCTATAGATCGTCTATAGACTGTCTATAGACATGTGTCTATAGACTTCCTATAGACCTATAGACTTTCAGTAGACATTTGTCTATAGACTGTCTATAGAGAAAAGTCTACTAAAAGTGTATGGCCATAAATCTATAGACTGTCTATAGACCAGTCTAAAGGATCTGTCTATAGACAGTCTATAGACTTCATAGACTAAAGTCTATAGACAGTCTATGGACTGTCTATAGAAATTTTTATAAGGCGATGGATCCGTTCAGTCCGTGGAAGAGCCGTATGATGGACCTTTATGCAGAGCCACCACGATCGACGAATATCGCAAATCTGCCAAAACATTGCAACCAGTACAATGACTGCACCCCTCTGTTCCATAATGTCAGAATCATCGGCCGCGGCAAAACGCAGATAGAACGAGGAATCTTAGAAGCCTTCAATATCAAGCAGTTAGGAACTGAATGCGTCAGCGACAGCTCTGTTAGGTTCACGGTAAAAGAGTACAGTTTCATGAATGGGACATAGGTTGCCACATACAATCTTCGGTCGCTAAATTAATTTTGTGTTAGTTGTTTTGTTAACGTTTGTGGTTTGCTCTCGCGCATGTGCGCCCTGTTCTGATGCTGGCGATTCACCAAGTAAACAATTTTCAGTTGTGTGTCCAGCGTTGTCCTGTGTACTTCTCCTCCTTGGGAATACGTCCTTTCCGCTAGTTTTCCACTTACCATGCAACAACTGGCCCAACAAGCTACGCTTCTTCAAGATGAGAGCAGTGGTTTCGAGAGCAGTGGGTTTTTGCGGTACATAGGGAGTTCGGCACTGGTGGAGCGGGAAGAACCCACCGATAGGTCATCCTTTTCGTATCGCGTGTGCGAGGCTGTCATAATCTTGATGTCAATACTGGTAGCGGGACGAGGGGTACTGCAGGGTCGCATGAGCTGGTTGAAATTTGTCGGATACTTTTGTCCGTGGAAATGAAGAAGGCTGACTCGCTGGCGGAATAGTAGCTTAACTAACTTCACATCGCGAAGTTGCGTATGCGAATCACGTACAAGTTAATGTTGTTTTTTTCATAATAGGTCTCTGAGAATTAGGTTTTGTAGCCATTGTTATGGGAAACGTATCGGCAATGCGGCGCGTTTTAACGCGATAGCGTTAAAGACCTCGTTTCCCAAGAAATCTGGTGTCGGCGTGGTTTGCGTTGTGAGCGAAAAATCAAGAGCATGACTCTGGTAGGTGCTGCCCGGAGAGAAACCTAGGAGTTGTGCTGCGCGCGCGCGAGAACTCAGTCAGTGCGAGAAGCACTTTGCGGTCGCCGGAGAGTGCTTAGAAATAAAGTGCCGCCTTGTCTCGGGCTAGCACCAATGCGCGCGGGCTCGAGCCAGTTGGCTTCGAGGAGCGGCAAACAGCAGACGGCTAGTTATGTCTTTCCCCTTGTTTTTGCAATGCAGACAACTGGTAATGCGGAAAATCAGCGCCAGTTCGCATGCGACAGGAGGAGGAGGTAGAAGAGGAAAGGCAGGGAGGTTAACCGAAGAATAATGGGATTGCTACCCCACACAAGGGGAAAGGGGTGAGGGGATAAAAAAATGAAAGAGAAAGGAGAGTAACAGAAAATTGAAGTCACATGGGAAGTCAACGTTCGTTAAGTCAGAGCCTATCATGCAGGCCAGAAGTTCGCAAGAAGCGGAGCAGTGCCGTGGAGTCCTTCAACGCCGACGATCGCCGAGGCCAGTGGCCAAACTCTTCATTTTCGTCTGTGGGCGTGGATCTAGGCGCTCCAGCGCACGGCAGAGAGACTGTCTTTCGGCGCTGTAGGCAGGGCACTCCCAAAGATTGTGGGATATTTTCTTGTCACACCCGCAGATGGCACATGCAGGGCTATCAGCAATTACGATTAAGAAAGAGTAATGATTGGTGAGAGCTACACCAAGCCACAGACGACACATTCTTCACGTTTCAGTTTCTTCACGCCCTGGTAGACCTGATGGAAGCCGAAGCTTCAGATCTGGGTCCAAGGATTTTAAATAGCATGCGACAAATGTCCATGCGCAGAATAGCCCGGTTTACTTGAGCCCGATAGCTTCGGGTCGACACGGGGGTCGGACTGAGCAAGGTCAACCCAACTCGACGACTGCATGTTTACATGAAGTAAATTTTAGCGAGTCGAGACAGGTTCTACAGCAGCGACACAAAGCGTTGAGCTGCGCAATACGTGCGAGCAGTGGCAGCCTCCGACCGCGGCCGGCCACTTCTGTCTCGGAGGCGCGACGGCGCACGCTACAAACAGGTTTTCATTTATCCTCTCCCCTCCCGCTAGTCCGACTCTTCGACTCGACAGCGTTTGCAAGTAAGCACATCGAGGCGGGGTCGAGTTGAGTCAACCTACTTCTCGCGGCGGAATTGACGCGATCCGACCCGACTCTGCGCCGTTTACATGAACGCAGTAACCGACTTTCGACCCGATAACTAGACTGAATCCGGCCCTGTCGGGTTCATATAAACGCTGCTAATGATGCGGCCCGTTCGGGATGCCCGTGCAGTGACGTACACCCCCTGCCGCTCTCCCATGGACTCACTCGGCAGCATTTCATTTCATTTCATTTATTAAGTACTCAAAGGCCCCATTTAAGGGGTATTACATGAGGGGTGGGCGGGGAGTACGGCAGTTATGACAAGAAAAAATGATTTTCGATGGCAGTCTTGAAATGTTGAAGGGAAGCGATATGGCCGGAAAGGTCGTTCCAGTCCAGGGCAGTACGGAGGAAAAATGATTTTTAGAACGCTGTGGTATGGGCACGCTGGGGGTAGACGGCTTTGAGATGACTGTGACGGGATAAACGATGGGCTGGGCGGATGAGTGCGTTGTTCGGTGGCAAGCTGTGAAAAAATGTATGATAAAGAGAAAGGCGAGCTAGTTGACGACGGGATGCTAGGGTGCGTAGTTCAAGTCGAGATTTTAGTCCAGTTACACTAGCGTGATATGAGTACTCTGAAAGAATAAATCGCGAAGCGCGATTTTGAATAGATTCAAGTAAATTCGACAGGTTGGTTTGGTGAGGATCGAATATAGAACTGGCGTACTCTTGTTTAGGTCGGACAAGTGATATATAGGCAATTAGTTTGACGGAAGGGGGTGCTATGGAAAAGTTACGCCCTAAGTAGCCAAGGACGCGATTGGCTGAGTTAGCTATATTAGTAACATGACTGTGCCAGGATAGGTCACTGGAGATATGGACACCTAGGTACTTAATATTGCCGGCTTGAGCTATGGGACAACCGTGAAGGAGGTAGTTGGGCGGTGAGTAGTTACGTCGGCGGTGAAAAGAGACTAAAAAGGTTTTATTGACATTTAGTTTCATGAGCCAGGTATCGCACCACTCTTGCACTTTAACGAGGTCGTTCTGTAGGACGGCAACATCTGATTGGTTATTTATGGAGCGGTAAATCACACAATCGTCGGCAAACAGGCGTATGTTCGATGACATGTTATTTGGCAGCAAGGGCGCGAAATGACTAATAACATAAACACGCGTTTCTAAGGAATAAAGCAGTGCAAAAAACGACGGACAAGAAGAAAGATAGACACAGGACGGTGGCTAACTCACAACTAAGACTTCTTTGACAAAGCTTAGCGTTTATAAGGGAAGAACTGAAGGCATGACACAAGATCGTAGTAAAAACATACAAAGATTAAATCGAACAAAGGTGCGCGCGACGCTTAGAAACCGCCAGCAAACCCGAGCTCCTAATCAGACGTGCTAATGTATAGTTTATTGATGCTGTTTGGTGATCCTCTGCGATATGAAAGGCTTTTGCAAGTTCCCTCCTGGTCTTTAATTTGGGAGCGTAAATTACCTATGTGAGACCCCCCGTTCACGCTTTGCTACACAAACTTTTGATACTACGACCAAGAAGACGAGAAGCAGGCTTCACCCGGGAACCTGGTGCTACAAAAGTGTCTTCTTTACCCTGGAATCCTAAACGCGCTGCAGAACGTGGTTCAACGGTTAGCGTACAGAGCCGATGGGCCCGGTTTCTCCTTCGGCCGTGGCGGCCGCGTTTCAGTGGCGGAGAAGCTTAAAAGGCGACCGCTTGCAGTGCGATGTCAGCGCACGTTGAATCCCGAGGTTGTCGAAATTAATCCGTACACATTGACTACGGCGTTCCTCATAGCGCAGTTTAGGACATTACCAGATAACTTAAAACATACAATTTTTAACTGGAGTGCTACCTTTATAGTAAGGCTTAGAACTCATTGAATTCCATTCATATACTGACGTAGGGTTTTGGTATAAAACCTGAGTTTCAAACAGCGTTCCTTGTTTTTGTCGGTGTTGTTATCGCTGTGTACTCCAACTCGTCATTTCTGGCATAATCAAAAATATGCAGGGGACTCAAATATCAACCCATTTACCTTGTAGAAATATAATAACCCCTAAACCCCTGTACCATAACCGCTGAGTGCACTAGTGACTCGAGGCGCTAGTTCACGCTGCGGTAGGCTGTGGGTTCCTGTCCCGGAGTGGGGTGGTCGGCAACCGTGAGGATGTTCCCCTGACGGCTGTCCCCACTTCCCCCGGGAACTGAGGTCCACGCCGGTGGGACACGCGTTGACGCCGGTCGGGTGCATAGCTCTAATGCGACCCCGGTTGGTCGCAGCTGGCACCCGACGGCCGAAACTCGGCACACTGTTGGTCGGCAGTGGTTGGCTGGGGAGAAGGAGAGAAGTGCGCGGTGGAGGTGGAATGCGGTCCTGCTTGTCTTTTTATCTTTCTTTTTGATGGCAGTTGCGAATTATGAGCGGTTATGGCTAAGAAGCGCCAGCCTTCACATTAGCATATATAACGCCCTGTATGTGCGGTGGTTTGAAATGCTATATTTTGATAAAACATTTGCTTCGTTAAGAGCGTGAAATGTGTTGGCGCTAGTAATCTGTGTCAGCCGCCCCGAATGAGCGATAACAGTGGAATAGGTTCTGCTTTGTCTTTCTGTCGCTTATTTCTTGGACTAAAGTTTTGCGCATACTTTTAAAGCGGTAGCTTCACTTTGCTAGGTAAAGCCGGGCATCGCCGTGTGTGGAACATGACCTTAGGGAGAGCTGACCGGTGGCCCCTAAAGAGCAACCTAGGAAGCAGGTGTGAGATCTAGGCCACTTGACCTTCCGGCGTCATGACAACCTGCCCACCGAATAGTGAGCACGTCTACCGTGGCAGGTGACAGTTAATGATCGGTCTCAAGGGAAGAGCAAACTGGGTCGCACAAGGCTCACCGCTGGGAGCACCTGCCATCGCAGGGTAGTGGCACATCGCTTACCCGGTGCACCACTGCCCCAGGAAGGATATAAGGGCTCCAAGGGATGTATGAATGTAAAGTAGACAATGACCTTCTGCATATATGGGAATCAGACTATCACGCTATCGCGTCAGACCCTGAAGGTGTAGCTCTGTCTTTTTTTTTCTTCACATAAACAATGTTACACCAGCAAAGATACAACGGATTGACTCACCAACAAAAGTAAAATGCAATCTTGGATAACAGGAAACATTTAAAAAAAATTATTTTAACAAATGCACTTGAACCTCGTTTTCATGACACTGAAGGGGCCCGGCGGCTACTTCGTCATAGTAGTATATTCATTCCAAGAGGAATCTTCGAAGGAGAATCTTTATTCTTTAGTTATAACGAAGTTCGACAGTGATTTAAACGAGTAATTAGAAGTTGACTACGATTTCTATTTTAGTCGGTATTAATTTGATTTGCTCCCCAGTAGTGAATAAGTGGTCCCCGTACTCATTAAATTTTACTTCTCAATGTTACAAATTTTATAAGAAACTCTAATTTTATTTCCGTTCAGAATACACCCTTCTTCAATTTTTTTTATTTTCCAATACTGAATGTTGATTGTGGAAAAGATCGCGATCACAATATTTACTATCGTGTTGTTGAAACAGTAAATTATTACTGGTAAACGGACATATCCTTCCAAGCAAAGTTGTTATGGTGACGTGCTTATCACAACTCACTGAAAATGTAAAAAACAAGTGCTGTTATTGTTACTATGCTTTATTGGGGCCCGTTATTTGGACCTTTAAGGTGACAAGACAAAATTATATATTTGCTCCCCGTCACAGACGCCCGCTTGTGCAGCTGTTTCGCAGGCAGAAGAAATAATGACATCAACCAAAAGAAAAAAGTAATGACAAATAGTTTATTGCCTTTGTCTCTTTCACTGACAGTGAGTTTCAGACAAGTGTTCCTGGGACAATGGCGTTTTGCAGTAGCGAAATCCATAAAGTGACGATACTCCTATCATAGTGTCCCCCTCTTCACGTCGGTGGTGTAAACGCTGTCCAAGAAATGTGTTGGGCGCAGATTTGCGGATGATATGGGGTAGCGCATTCGTGGGTAGTGTACCAAGCTCCTTCAAGGTATGTGGGACACGCCGAATGTCTTCAGGCTTTCACCTCCAGCCTACGTGTGGCGTCTCAGAGGCGTTTCGAAGCGTATGGAGAGCTTCACGACCACGTGTCCCACCCAGATGACAGCAAATATTTTCCGAAGCAAGAGGTGGGGTGCATAGGGGCCCCCATACCCCCCACCTCCCACCCCCCTCCCCTGCGCGCACACTACCTGAAGACAAAGGAATAGCAAGGCACGTGCAGAGGGTAATCACGTGGTTAAGGAACGAAGGCACGCGTGGTCGCCTTAGAATGTCCGTTACCATATCTTTGCTGCAAAAAGCCATTCCTCAAGAAATGCATTCTTGCCTGCTTTTTCTTCCGAAGCACTGCGCGATGCAGCTCGCACAATGAAAGAAACATCATTCAAGCATAGTGGTCTTGTCCTTAATTTGCTAGCCATAGTATGCGAAGAGGGCGCAGGTTGTTTTTCATTAGCAGGAAGAAATTCACACTGCACAGACCAGAAGAAGTTAGTACTTTGTATTGGACAAACAACAACATTTCAAAAATCCACAGACTGCGACATATTACTAGCGTTAAAATACACGCAAACGACAGAGAGCAGAAACAAATAGGACAGATCACAGGTCTGTCCTGTGTGTTTCTGCTCTGTGTCCTTTGGGTCTATTTTAACGCTAGTAATATATCGCAGTCTGTGGATTAAAAGCACCAACTAGCCCAACTTTATTCTTTAATCACGTTTCAAAAATGCAACATGCGAGAAGTTATGCTTAGTCATTGTAAACTTGACCGCTTTTCCTTTCATGGTTATTTTGTAAAGTACATGTGAATAATAAACATGAATTTTTGTCTTTGAAACATTAGTTATTAGTGCGGCATTTAAAAATTTTAATTTATGCTGAGAAATAAAGCGAGGCCTTGTCTGGAGCTACCACCGACAGCGCGCGAGCTCGAGCAAGTTGGTTTCCATGAGCGGCAAAGACCAAACGGCTGGTTTTGTCCCTGGCCTTGTTTTGCAATGCAGACAACTGGCAATGCGGAAAATCAGTGCCAGTTAGCATGCGACAATGTCTACGCGCTGAACAGCCCTGTTTACAAGGGCCCAATAGCTTCGGTTCGAGACGGGGGTCAGGCTGAGCAAGGTCAACCCAACTCGACGACTGCATGTTTACATGAACTCGATTTTCGCGAGTCGAGATCGGTTCAAAAGCAGCGACACAAAGCTTTGAGCAGCGCAATAGGTGTGAGCAGTGGACATCCGCCCGGCCGGCCACCTCTGTCTCGGGGGCGCGACGGCGCAAACTACAAATAGGCTTTCATTTATCCTCTCCACTCCTGCAAGCCCGAGTCTTCGACTCGACAGCGTTTACAAGAATGCACATCTAAGCAGGATGGAGTTGAGTCAACCTACCCCTTGCGGCGGAATTTACGGGATCCGACCTGACTCTGCTGCCTTTACATGGACCCAGTAACTGACTTTCGACCCGATAAGTAGACTGAATCCGGCTCTGTCGAGTTCAGGTAAACCCCGCTAAAGATGCAGCCTGTTCGGGATGCCCGTGCAGTGTCCCTACACCCCCTTCCGCTCTCCCATGGACTCACTCGGCTGCAAGGGCAAGAAATGACTAAGAATATAAACACGCGTTTCTAAGGAAGAAAGCAGCACAAAAAACGACGAACAAGAAAAGAGAAGTCTGTATTTCTTCTTGTCCGTCGTTTGTTTTAACTGCTTTCTCTTTGCACTGCACAGTACGGGGGCTAGCTCCCAACTAAGACTTTATTGACAAAGCTTAGCGTTTATAAAGGAAGAATCGAAGGCATGACACAAGATCGTAGTAAAAACATATAAAGATTAAATAGAACAAAGGTGCGCGCGATGCTTAAAAACCTTGAGGAAACACGAGGCTATTGTATAGTTTATTGACGCTGTTTGTTGATCCTCTGCGTTATGAAAGGCTTTTGCAAGTTCCCTCCTGGTCTTTAATTTGGGGGTGTAAATTACCTGTCTGAGAATCCCCCCCTCCCCCCCGGTCACGCTTTGGTGCCCAAATTTTTTATTACTACAACCATGATGACGGGAACCAGGCTTCGCCCAGGAACCTGGTGCTACTAAAGTCTCTTCTTTATACCGGAGTCCTAAACGCGCTGCGGAACGTGGTTCAACGGTTAGTGTACGCAGCCGACGGTCCCTGTTTCTGCTTCGGCCGCGGCGGGCGCGTTTCAGTGGCGGCGAAGCTTAAAAGGCGCCCGCGTGCAGTGCGATGTCAGCGCACGTTGAATCCCCAGGTGGTCTAAATTAATTGTACACCTTCACTACGACGTTCCTCATAGCGCCGTTTAGGACGTTACTAGATATCTTACAACATACAATTTTTAACTGGAATGCTACCTTTATTGTGAGGCTTAGAACGCACTTAATTCCATTCCCATACTGGCGTGGGGTTTCGAATAAAAACCTGAATTTAAAACTGTGTCCTTGTTTTTTTCGGTGTTGTCATCGCGGCGTTCTATAACTAATCATTCCTGACATAATCATAGATCTGCAGGTGACTTCGATATCAACTCATTTACCTTGCAGAAAATTAATAACCCCCGAACCCCTGTACCATAACCGCGGAGTGGACTAGTGACTCGAGGCGCGAGGTCACGCTGCGGTAGGCTGTGGGTCCCGATCCCGGAATGGGGTGGTCGGCAACCGTGAGGATGTTCACCTGACGGCTGTCCCCACTTCCCCCGGGAACTCAGGTCCACGCCGGTGGGACACGCGTTGACGCCGGTCGGGTGCATGGCTCTAATGCGGCCCCAGTTGGTCGCAGCTGGCACCCGACGGCCGAAACTCGGCACACTGTTGGTCGGCAGTGGTTGGCTGGGGAGAGGAGAGAAGTGCGCGGAGGAGGCGGAATGCGGTCCCGCTTCTTTTTATCTTTCTTTTTGATGGCAGTTGCGAATCATTAGCGGTTATGGCTAAGTGGCGCCAGCCGCCTGAAGGTAATGATTCACATTAGCATATATAACACGCTGTATATGCAGTGTTTTGAAATGCTATATTTTGATAAAACATTTGCTTCGTTAAGAGCGTGGAATGTGTTGGCGCAAGTAATCCCTGTCAGTCGCCCCGAATGAGCGATAACAGTGGAATAGGTTCTGTTATGTCTTTCTGTCGTTTATTTCTTTGACTAAAGCTTTGCGCATAAACTAAAGCGGTAGCTTCACTTTGGTGGGTAAAGCCGGGCATGGCCGTGTGTGGAGCATGACCTTCGGGAGAGCTGACCGGTGGCCCCAGGTCATGTGACCTTGCGGAGTAATCACAACGTTCCCACCGGATAGCGAGCATGTCCACCGTGGCAGGTGACAGTTAAAGATGATTGTTCTCAAGAGAAGATAAACCTGGGTCGCACAAGGCTTAACGCTGGGAGCATCTGCCAACGCAGGGCAGTGGCGCATCGCTTAACCGCTGCACCACTGCGCTATAGCAGGTGTATGAGGACTCCCAGGGATGTATGAATGTCAAGGAGACAAAACCTTTTGCATATGTGGGAATTATCCCATTACGCAATCGCGTCATACCCTTAAAGTGTAGCTATCTGCTTTTTTCCTCACATAAACAGTGCTACAGCAGCAAAGATACAAACGCACTGACTCACCAACAAAAGTAAGATGCAAGCTTGGATAACTGGAAACGTTTAAAAAAAAATAAATCTTTTAACAAATACAGTTGAACCTCGTTATAACGTAGTTGAAGAGGCCCGACGATTACTTCGTTATAGTAGTAGATTCATTATAGCCCGTGTTGACCGAGCTTCCAAAGGGAATCTTCATTTCTTCGTTATATACTTTATTTCGTTATAGCGAAGTTCGACAGTAATTAAAAACAAGTAATTAGAAGTTGACCACGATTTTTATTTCAGTTGGTATTAATTTCATCACTCCTCATAAGTGAATAAGTGGTCCCCGTACTCATTAACCTTTCACGTGCCAATATGAGGAAGTTTATAAGAAACTCCATTTTTATTTCCGTTCAGAGTACACCCTTCTTCGGAATTTTTCCTTTCGCATACTGAACGATGATTGCTGAAAACATTGCGATCACGGTAAACAGACATATCCTTCCAAGCAACGTTGCTGTGGTCACGTGCTTATCACAACTCGTTGAAAACGTAAAGGAAGCCCTATTACTGTTACTATGCTTTATTGGGGCCCGTTATTTGGGCCTTTAATCTGATAAAACGAAATCATATATTTGGTCCCTGTCACTGACGACCGTTTGTGGAGCTTTTTCGCAGGCAGAAGAAATAATGGCATGAACCAAACAAAAAAAAGTAATGACAAAAAGTTTATGCTTTCGTGAATGAAAAATCAAGAATTATTGCCTTGGTGTCTTTAACTGACAGTGAGTTTTAGACAAGTGTTCCTGGGACAATGGCATTTTGCAGTAGCAAAATTCATAAAGTGACGATACTCCTATCATAGTGTCCTCCTCATTACGTCGGGTAGTGTAAACGCTGTGTATGAAATGTTTTCGGCGTAGATTTGTGGATGATATCGGTTAAAGCGTTCGTGGACGGTGTCCGAAGCTCCTGCAAGGCATGTGGGAGCCGTCGAATGCCTTCAAGGTCTCACCTCCAGGCTACGTGTGGCGTCTGAGAGGTGTTTCGAAGCGCATGGGCAGCTTCACGACCACGTGTCCCACCCAGATGACAGCAAATATTTCACGAAGCGAGAGGTGTGGTGCATAGGGGACCCCCATTACCGCCCCCTCCCCTACGCGCCCAATACCACAAGACAAAGGAAGAGCAAGGCACGTGGAGAGGGTAGTCACGTGGTTAAGGAACGAAGGCACGCGTGGTCGCCTAATACCCCTGTCAAGCACGTATGTTATGCGCACTTATGGGGAATGCGCTTCGGCATCCTGAGTGACACTTAAGGCTACGCGGTGCTAAACGGGAAGGCAAAGCGCAGTCGTAGTGAAAAAAAAATGGCGGCCGAAAATGATTGGAATTTCTGAAGAGGTCGGTGGACAAGGAAAAGGACTCATAATAATTGATTGCTTAACGGGATAGCGCAAATATAACGAGGTTCAACAGTTTCTAACGATAAAAAAAATGGAAATAGAAGAAAAGCCAAGACTATTCAAAACTGTTGAGAATTTCGACAACAAACGAGATTTTGGTGGTCAGCGATGTTGCGTCTCTTCGCGTTCCTTTGTTTTGTTGCTTCGCCTGTAGCTATAACGAACGAATTTTTTCTAAAAACAGTGTTATGGCATGAAAAATGAAGTTGTATGTACTTTTTATGCACTCTGCATCTTTTGCCTTTGAAGTCGCTGCTGGCGAGGCTACGCACTCTCAGACTTCGAAGTGAATTATGTGAACGCACTCTGACTTGAATGCGCACTTTGGCGAGTGCACTTACGTTACGCCGTTTAGCTGTGCTAGAGTGCACTTTGAGCAAGTCACACTTTTTGTAAATGCACTTTATTTTGCGCGATTGACAGGGTATTAGAATGTGCGTCACCATAGCTTTGCTGCAAATAGGCATTGCTCAAGAAATGCTTTCTTGCCTACTTTGGCTTCCGAAGCACTGCGCGATGCGGCTCGCACAATGAAAGAAACATTATTCAAGCATGGGGGTCTTGTCTGTAATTTGCTACCCATAGTATGCGAAGAGGGCGCAGGTTGTTTTCCATTAGCAGGAAGAAATTCATACTGCACAGACCAGAAGACATCCGCACTTTGTATGCGACGACCGACAACTTTTCAAAAATTTAACATGTCAGAAGCTATGCTTAGTCATTGTAAACTTGACTGCTTTTCTTTTGATGGTTATTTCATAAAGTGCATGCGAATAATAAACACCGATTTTTGTCTTTGAAACATTAGTTATTCGCGCGGCGTTTAAAAACTTTAATTGTACTAAAGCACGTTTAAATCTAAAGCAGTCGAAAATATCCTCGCTAGCTCGTATTTCATCGCTTTCAAAGTTGTTTGTGCTTAGGTTTCTTAGCCGGACAGGGGCGTCAGGATTTCTCGATACACAAGTGCTTGTCTCATAATGGTAGGCTTTGTTTGCGCGAATAACATGTGCGCCCCTGTTGAAAAGAGGAAAGAGAATATGAGTGTTTTTAGCAAGGCCAGTGGAGCTGTATCTTGTTCAAGGCGTTTATGGTGTCCGTCTCTCTTCTTTCCTTGTCTTTAGCGCTAGATACCATGTGCATTGAATCTAATGATCACCAACTAGCGCAGCTTTCCGCTTCAAATGCTTTCCAAAAAAAAAAAGTATATTCTGAAGAAAAAAAAGAAACTAGCTATAGAACAACCAGCCAGGTTCTACGTACAAAAGTTAGAGCAAAAGACGAGACAATCACAAAAAAGGTGCACAAGACAACGCGCTACGATGGCTGACACTTGTGAAAAAGGTGATGAAATACATAGAAAAGGGTTCACAGTATTGGAATAGTACTCAAGTAAAACATCTTGTTGGGCCCTTTTCTATGTGTTTCATCATCTGCTTCACAATTGCCAACCATCGTAGCGCGTTGTCTTGTCCACCTTTCTTGTGATCGTCTTGTTTTTTGCGCTTTTTGTACGTAGAACCATATGCCGACTAGGCCAACAACAAATGTTACGTTAGAACAAGCCAGGCCTGAAAAACCCAATCTCAACGGCTGTTCTTGCTATCGGAGTGCCACCCTGACTCATTGGCACAGGACTTAAATGCCTTATAAAATCCATCCTAATATCCTGCTGCAGGTCTTCACGATGGGTTTTGATGAAGAGGCTCATCGAGAGTCTTTCACAAGGAGTCACACACTCTTACTTCAAAAAAGTACGGATAAAGGAGGGCTGAACACCGCTGCGTTATGCTGGAATAGATGGGTCATGTGTGCCGTGCGCACGTTACTGGAACGAGCGGGTTCCGGTTGTCGAGTGTTAAGGTCAGTGTTTTGCCCTACATCGACTTTCAATTCCCGAACGTGCTCAGGCCTGCAACATCTTTTTGGCTACAAAAATTAATTGCGAACTCCAGGTCTTGCACTCTGCTATGCGGTTTTGTATTGGACCGGATACAAGCCATGTAGGCTATCGGTCCAAATAGTTTGTACAAAGTTTTCTTGGATGAGCAAATAAAGTTTCTTTGATTGATTGATTGATTGATATAGGATAGAACTTAAACAAGCAGCAGTTGCTAACACTGGGCCGTGGTCCGCAGCGTCCTGTATTACTCCGCTGGCCAATCGAAACTCTATACGAAATCAACTTTTTAATGTTTGACTACATCAAGCAATCCATCTGCCAAAGTTTTGGAGCTCGTAATATTTTTCTTGTGATAATCTTCTTGTTTAATTAAGTAGCAAGAAGCGTTAAACTAGCAGACTACTTTTTCGTCGTGGAGGAATTCTGTGCGCGGAGGCTGATTGTGTGCGGAGCTTCACTGCAGACTTAAGTTGTAAACGACCATAGGCACTGCTCCGCTTCTTGAGAACTTCTGGCCTGCACGATAGGCTATGACATTAACGAACAGTGACGTTTTATAGTGACTTCAATTTTCTGTTACTCTACTTTCTCTTTCTTTTTTTTTATCCCCTCACGCCCTTCCCCGCGTGTAGGGTAGCAAACCGATTACTCTTTCGGGTAACCTCCCTGCCTTTTCTCTTCTACATCCTCCTCCTCCCTTCATCGGATATTTGCGACTATTATTTGGGTATCCGATTTCGAGCTGATGCGACGTGATAACCTTTTCAAGCATGTTTGTGCACAAAGGTTGAACTTAGTTCACCTTTATATAAGAAAGTTAGTTGCCCGTTTCTTCTTTTTCTCGTGATTGTTCCCGTCCGATTATTAGAGATTTCTTGCACATTAATTTCATGTTCCTGCTTCCAAACTTAATGGTTTCGCAAATTTTACTGAGCCCCCTCTTAACTGGTCTTTATGCAGGCAGTTTGTGCTTCTGTGGCGGAGTGGTAGAGTCAACGCCTCAAATGCCAAAGGGCCTTGTTCGATTCTCAGCCTCGACACAGTTTTTTATTAAGTAGTAGGGGTCCCGCTGCCTGGTGGAACGCGTTTGAAACGGTTGCTATGGCAACGGCTCTTCATCTGTTTGACCTGGCTGCGACTAAAGGTCAGCCGTCGCCAGCGCCGGGAGCTACGCAACGGCTTGAAACCTGACGCAGTATTGCTTACGCATTAAAAGAGTCCAGAGCGGTGGTGGGCGCAGTGGTGGACGTGACTGCCAAGCTCGCAGCTGCGGCGTCGGCGAGTCACATGGCATGACATCATAGCCACATGCGGCGCGCCTCCCGTTAGAGGTGAAATCTAATAGCCAGTTGACCTTCAGGCTCAGCACGGAAGGAGTGGTGTTTTTCGCTCTAAATGTCCCCAACTTTCGCCCGCGATTGTCGGGTCTATGCACCATCTATAAATGTATTATTTGGTTTAGGTGTTCATGACGACACAGTCTAGTTATTAAGCGAGTTCATGTAGTCTCCTCAGAAGATCTTCTTAAAGATTCTTTCTTAAAGTTTCAAAGCAACTTTAAGAAAGTTGCCGGCGCTTTTCACTTCCTCACAGTACGTCTACCTTAAAGTTACCTCTTCGGCCTCTACGTTAGATGCAGACAACACAGGCTTCGATCAAGTTTTTATTCTCGGTGTCCTCAAACTGAACCTTTACCTCAGATTTCTTGAGAGCAGTGTGCTAGAGGAATTTCAGCGGATGTGCACTCACTCTGCCGCAATTATATTCCTTTTTAAGCTCCAATACATTCCTCTTTAAGCCCTTGCCTGCTAAGACGTAGCTTCGCACTATGGGTTTGTTCGTGACATGGTCGGACGACAGCCGCCTAAAAGGTTTGCCACAGAGACCACTGGCCACTGTTTTCCTCAATGCCCTCATTCACTGTTCGTTAGGCAAATACTAAAGCCAACTATTGGGAAGGAAATTGCAGATCATTATCACTAACATATGTTTGCCTGTTGAGGAAAACTGTGCAATTATCTCTGACGATGAAATCCGTTCAGTACGTGGATGACCCGTATGATGGACCGTTAAGTAGAATCACCGCGATCGACAAATGTCGGTTCCGAGATCAGTGGCTTTTTGGTGTACATAGGGAGTTCGGCACAGGTGTAGCAGGAGGAACCCCCGACAGGTTATCCTTTTCTTATCGCGTGTGCGAGGCTGTCATAATTTTGATGTCACTGCTGGTATCGGGGCCGAGGGGGTATTGCAGGGTCGCTAGAGCTGGTTGAAATTTCTCCGATACTTTTGCCCGTGCAAACGAAGAAGACTGACTCGCTGGCGGAATAGTAGCTTATCTAACTTCTCATCGAAAAGTTACGAATTCGAATCACGTGCAAGTTAATGTTATTTTTTCATATTGGGCCTCTGAGAATTAGGTTTTTTAGCGATTGCTATGGTAATCGTATCGGCAATTCGGCGCGTTTTAACGCGATACCGTTAAAGGCCTGGTTTACCCAAAAATAAGGTGTTGGCGTTGTTGGCGTTGTGAGCAAAAAAAAAAAAGAAAATTGCGCCTCTCCCGTAACCGAGAGTAGAGTAAGCATGAAATGTTTACGGGCCTAACACTGGCTCCATTGCTCGGATTAAGCAGCTGTGACGGTGGCGGCATTGAAATCGAGGACGATGCAGAAGCGTACGCGGACACGACGAGACGCAGGCCTGACAAGAATGTATCTGCAGCGCGTTCGAATACTCCGCGAGCGTGTATACATCTGCCTGCCGGAGGGGGAAACGGCATGAAGGCCCTGCGGCCGGTCTTTTATATGCGTGAGTGTAGGACCGCAGCGCCATCCTTGGGGAGCGCGCGAAAGCAGTTTTTCAGCCGAAAGCCCTTGTCGCCCCTGGAGCTCCCCTCTTTCTCTAAGCGGCCTTCTCTCAAAGCCCCTAACAGATCACGTATGACAACGAAGTGTATCATGGCATGTGTGTCCTTTTTGCACGCGTTATTACAAATCGGGGATTATAATTCCGTGCATTATCAAATGCACAGCTCGACTGATATCTTGAGAACCATTTGGAAGACACTGGCAGAAGTTATTTTTTGTGACTCGTTTGGAGAGCAACCGGCGCTTGTATGCCGGTCCCGTAGGAGGGTGTTGGGAACGGGCCACACTACCCACCGCTGGAACCAGTGTTAAAGATGGGGCTTCTATCCCACCGCTGGAACCAGAGTTGAAGACGGAGGGGTCCTGGAGATGACTAACTCGTTTAGCCCCACAGGTACCGGCTCCGAATGACGATGTCGGACTGCGCTATCGAGGAAACTGTACAGAAGGGTTTATTCTACATATTTACAGATGAGAAACGAATGCAATGCAATCCAATGCAATGCTCCGATCACACAACAACATCCCGTTAAATACGGTTCGCGTTCCCTAGATCCCTGACTGGGGAACTTGGTTCGAATAACGTTGTCCAATCGGATGGGCCATTGATGACGCTGGCGGTACCACCCACGGCACTGGGCGGTGCTGAAGCTCTCGCTCTCTCACAGCTCGGGGGATGAGAAGGGGAAGACAGTCATCAAACACAGATGCGTCACCTTGACCACTGCCGCAAGTATTCTGTGCGTTGCCTCCGTGGGAAAGCAGAATCCCGCAGTCTTCTCGCAGGTGGTTGAACCTTCTGAACTCCCCCGCCGGATGGCCGAAGCACGGGACCCATTCGACACAGCGTCTTTCAATTAGCAGCCTCGCTCAGCGTGACCTTGCGTAGCATCATCCCGTTCGGCGAGCCGAAGGCCGACTCGGCCAACGTATACCGCTGTCCGCCGTGCTTCATGTGCATCTCTGCTTCCAGCGTTGCTGCTGCTGTCCCAGGTTCTCGCCACATCGTTGCCTAACGACGACACTCGTTTGACAGTAATTTCTCCCAGGCCCGTGGGAGACAGCGTCCTTCGATCGGTTCGGAGGTTCGGTGATTTGGAGAGCAACAACCCCCGTCCGTCGTCGTCTATGCTTCTGCCGCCGGCGCCAGGTCTCGTTGTCCACTCTTAACAGCTCGTCCGCGGCCCGAAAAATCTCGAATGGCCAGCGTTCACGACCGCTGGGCAGGAAGAGATGAGGCCGGAGTCGGGTGGAAGGGCTGGTCTCCAGAAATGGCATCCAAGCTCGAACATTCAATAAAGAATGGCATCAGTGGACTGTTCCACGAGACAGGGCACTGACCCACAAGCAAGCGCTCGGAATTTGCCAAAGACCCACCAGGCTTCCCACAATGACAACAAAGGTTTACTAAAACTTGACTGAATTTTGGTGCCGAGAAAGCGCAAAATATCCCCTTTGAAATCGACAAAGACGGACTGCTTGGACCAAGGTTAAAAACAAAAACCCACACACAGTAGGTGGTCCTACCAAGTACTCCTGTCTACAACAATCGGCTGAATCCATCAGCATTTCCGTGCGGTTTTCCCTTCCTGAAACGCATCGAGAAATTGTTTTTGGAGAGCAGGGCTCCGTCTAAGCAAGCGACCATTTTTGGGGGGACAAAACTGTCATAATCATGTTTGAGACAATGGTCAGTCTCAAACATGAACTTTGTGCCGTTCAAGTAACTCTGATAACCCGACAACATCTGTGCCGCCTAAACCAAACGCGCGCTCTTTGTCTAAAGCGCTTAACGCTTTTCTACATGTCAGTCTGCGGCTGACGTACTGAACATGGTGCTCTTCGTGGCCGTCGCCAACTTGACTTAATTAAAATAGCACCCAGTCCTCTATCATTGACGTCACACTGGACTACTTTACTAAAATAAGTGGCCCGAATCAAAGGTCTGGACACGAGCGCTTCCCCCAGACGAGTCTTCTCTTCGGTCATTTCAGTGTACGTCAGTGAGGCTCCCTTTTCGTAAGGTGTCAGTCAATCAAGGGATCTACGCTCCGTCTACGCGACGTTAAGCGTAGTTCTACTCGAGCTGCACTCCTGTGAGTGCCCTTATCTCTTGGTAGCATGTGAAATCGACACCTGTGATTTCTAACTCAGTGACGCCATAGCCTCTGTCTAAGGTAAGGAAAAAAAAACAGTAACCTCCGATCAACTCGTTTTAACTCAAAAGTAGCCCTTCCCTGCCTGATTTCATAAACACACACAGAAAAAAAAAAGGAATAAAAAAAAAGCTACTTCAAATCGCCACGCGGGGGGAAAGCTGACTCCCCGCCGCCGAGTTGAAAGGATTAGTCTTTCAGACGCGCCCGCCGGGGTCGCGCTTTGACTGATTGTACTGCGGTCAACTCGTGACAAAAGGCTGCAGAAAAAAACGATCTCCGACTCTCACTGTCGTTTCCGCGCCCCCTCGAGGCTCTCCGAAAACCTTGGTCGCGCCTACAATGTCGATAACCGACTCTGGCTCTGGACAACTTGCAGTGACCAGCCCGAGAAGGTGCCTCTCTCTCTCGCCCCAAGCAGGAAGCTCGGCTACTCATTCGCCATGCGCGCTTCTTAGAATGCGGGGCCAAAAGTGAAGGACGATTCCTTTTCAAGTGCGCCCGCCGAACACGCCTGCATGTGTCGTCTCGGTTGCCCGACGCCTGCGTTCGCATGCGCTGAGTACCGCGCAACCCTGCGCCCTCTGATCTCTTGGGCCGCTTCGCCTTTTCCCTAACTGGCTTTTTGTCCGGACGGCGCGGTCTAGGCTTTCTTACAGGCCGATGCCCCTTGAAGCACTTCGCGCTTGTTCCGGTCGGAAGACGTGCTCTCCCCTTTTCATTACCGCGGTCAGCCTTTGACTCGCGTGCCGCCTGACCAGTAACTGCAAGCGTAAGTTTACGAGGCGCAACGCGGGAAGGCTTCGCCTTTCTTTCCACCGCATTTCTTTCTTTCGCACCTGTCTGCGCATCCGAATTTAGGGCTTTGAATTTGATCCGTTTCCTCTTGTTTCTTGCCCTTTTTCTTTTTCTGCGCCTAGACTGTACCGCGTGCGTCTCCTGATCACAACTAGCTATCTCTAGTTTTTCCGTCGCACTTTGGAAATTTTCCTCGAATTCAAAACTGGCCTCTGTGCCTTCGCAGCACAGTGCCAGCTCCACGCAGCTGACAGACGGACTTGAAACTGCGCCTGAGATCCCCAGCTCATTCCTTTGGGGTTTGTCCTCTCCAGCTTGTCTGTCGCTTTGCGCTCCCTTCTCTGCATTGCAGTGCTCAGCTACAACTGAGCCCGCCTGGCTGTCGCTCTGCGTGCCATTCCCTGAACTGCAGTGCTTAGCTACAACTGAGCCCGCCTGGCTGTCGCTCTGCGCGCCATTCTCTCTACTGCAGTGCTCAGCCACAACTGAGCCCGCCTGGCTGTCGCTCTGCGTGTCATTCCCTGAACTGCAGTGCTTAGCTACAACTGAGCCCGCCTGGCTGTCGCTCTGCGCGCCATTCTCTCTACTGCAGTGCTCAGCCACAACTGAGCCCGCCTGGCTGTCGCTCTGCGCGCCATTCTCTACTCTGCAGTGCTCAGCTACAACTGAGCCCGCCTGGCTGTCCTTTTGCTCGGCAGTCTCGCCTTCTACTTGCGCCAGCACTGCCAAGGTAGCCTCTCCGGAGCCTTTGTCACTGAAGCCACTGTGACATCCCAACTCGCTCTTACCGCGGTTGTTACTCTCAAAGGGGGTTTCCGCTGTTTCTACCTCGAAACCTTTTCCGATATTAAAATCTCCCTTTTCGCGGTCCTGCCGGTTTGACGCCTGTATCAGCTCTACTGAAAGTGTCGCGCTCGCAACTGTCCCGACAAAGTTGTCCGTTGCCACTCCTACCTCACTTGGAGGAGAATCCTCTTACTCGTGTAGTTTAGACGCTATCTCGGAATGCTCTCTCTTAGCATTACGTCCAACTTCTCCGGACACGGTCTCGGATTCTGCGGCTTCTCTTGGACCACCGCACCGGTTGAACGCGTTCTCTGCCACTTCCCTCGTGGTGTCGCGATTTACCAACGCGGCTACGGTCACAGACTTTTCGGGTCTTATCTGCGGACCTATTTCATAAGCATCGCTTGCTCTTTCAGGACTTCCGGCTCTCACACTACCGCCCTTTCTTCGTATTTCGTTTTGAACTTCTAATATCTTTAGTTTCGTTGTTTCAATTTCAACCTTCCACTGTTGCCGTTGCCGTTCCTTCTCTTTTTCCCACTCTCGATCAGCTTCCTTTTTAGCCTCCTGGTCGGCTTTCTCTTTCGCCTCCCGGTCGGCTTTCTCTTTAGCCTCCTGGTCGGCTTTTACTTTGCGGGCTTTTTCCCCTTGTACCAAATTCCATGTATCTACCAGCAACTGATCGTTATGCTTGACTTGTTTAAGAATGAATTCGCCCAATTCAATTTTGGTTAGTTTGCTAGGCACTTCAACCGACAGTTCCTCGCATATCAACAGCAAGTCCGACTTGTACAACCTCATTAGGTCCATGACAACGCTTTCTCCGCCTTGGCTCTGCTAACACAACAATGCCTTGAGAATAACCCCTCTCAAACGACAAAGCCCTGATTCCCAGTCAAGATTATTCTCTGAATCTTAAAGCCTGGCGAATCCCATAGCAAAACCAAAACGCTCACCCGTGGAGAAAGCACGATGTCGCACGGTCCATCCCAGCTGCTGCCAACCAGTGTTAGGAACGGGGCCACAAGCCCACCGCTGGAACCAGTGTTAAAGATGGGGCTTCTATCCCACCGCTGGAACCAGAGTTGAAGACGGAGGGGTCCTGGAGATGACTAACTCGTTTAGCCCCACAGGTACCGGCTCCGAATGACGATGTCGGACTGCGCTATCGAGGAAACTGTACAGAAGGGTTTATTCTACATATTTACAGATGAGAAACGAATGCAATGCAATCCAATGCAATGCTCCGATCACACAACAACATCCCGTTAAATACGGTTCGCGTTCCCTAGATCCCTGACTGGGGAACTTGGTTCGAATAACGTTGTCCAATCGGATGGGCCATTGATGACGCTGGCGGTACCACCCACGGCACTGGGCGGTGCTGAAGCTCTCGCTCTCTCACAGCTCGGGGGATGAGAAGGGGAAGACAGTCATCAAACACAGATGCGTCACCTTGACCACTGCCGCAAGTATTCTGTGCGTTGCCTCCGTGGGAAAGCAGAATCCCGCAGTCTTCTCGCAGGTGGTTGAACCTTCTGAACTCCCCCGCCGGATGGCCGAAGCACGGGACCCATTCGACACAGCGTCTTTCAATTAGCAGCCTCGCTCAGCGTGACCTTGCGTAGCATCATCCCGTTCGGTGAGCCGAAGGCCGACTCGGCCAACGTATACCGCTGTCCGCCGTGCTTCATGTGCATCTCTGCTTCCAGCGTTGCTGCTGCTGTCCCAAGTTCTCGCCACATCGTTGCCTAACGACGACACTCGTTTGACAGTAATTTCTCCCAGGCCCGTGGGAGACAGCGTCCTTCGATCGGTTCGGAGGTTCGGTGATTTGGAGAGCAACAACCCCCGTCCGTCGTCGTCTATGCTTCTGCCGCCGGCGCCAGGTCTCGTTGTCCACTCTTAACAAGGGCTTAGAGAGTGTCGTTGAATCTCGTGAAGTCTCGTACGGTGCCCGGATGTTCGCGTTTCAGACCCCGGATGAGTGGAATTCAGAGCCCGGATGAGTGGATTTCAGTGCCCGGATGATGGCTCTCGGTCTCGGCGTGACGTCGCCACACTGCCGACAACGGGAGCTAAAAGCATTTCATGCTTAAAACAACGAGCATGACTCTGGTAGGTGCTGCCAGGAGAGAAACCTAGGAGTTGTGCTGCGCACGGGCGGGAACTCTGTCACTACGAGCAGCACTTTGCGGTCGCCGGAGGATGCTTAGAAATAAAGCGCCGCCTTGTCTCGAGCTACCACCAACGCGCGCGAGCTCGAGCAAGTTGGCTTCCTGGAGCGGCAAAGACCAGACGGCTGGTTCTCTCTCTCCCCCTGTCTTGCAATGCAGACAACTGGCAATGCGGAAAATCAGCGCCAGTTAGCATGCGACAATGTCTACGCGCAGAATAGCCCTGTTTACATGAGCCCGATAGCTTCTGGTCGAGACTGGGCAACACAACTCGACGACTGCATGTTTACATGAACTCGATTTTAGCGACTCGAGATCGGTTCAACAGCAGCGACAAAAAGCGTCGAGCAGCTCAATGCGTGTGAGCAGTGCGCTGCCGCCCGGCCGGCCACCTCTGTCTCATAGGCGCGACGGCGCAAGCTACAAATAGGTTTTCATTTAACCTCTCCACTACCGCTAGCCCGACTCTTCGACACGACAGCGTTTACAAGTAAGCACATCGAGGCAGGGCCGAGTTGACCCGACTCTGCGGCGGTTACATGAACCCAGTAACCGGCTTTCGACCCGATAACTAGAATGAACCCGGCCCTGTCGGGTTCATGTAAACGCTGCTAATGATGCGGCCCGTTCGGGATGCCCGTCCAGTGTCCCTACACACCATGCTGCTCTCCCATCGACTCACTCGGCTGCAACGGTGCGAAATGACTAAGAACCTAAACACGCGTTTCTAAGGAAGAAAGCAGTGCAAAAAACGACGGACAAGAAAAAAGATGTCTGTATTTCTTCTTATCCACCGTTTTTTTGCACTGCTTTCTCTTTGGACTGCACAGTGCGGGGGCTAACTCCCAACTAAGACTTTATTGACAAAGCTTAGTGTTTATAAAAGAAGAATCGAAGGCATGACACAAGATCGTAGTAAAAACATACAAAGATTAAATAGAACAAAGGTGCGCGCGATGTTTGAAAACCTCGAGGAAGCACGAGGGTTGTATGGTTTATTGAAGCTGTTTGTTGATCCTCTGCGATAGAAAGGCTTTTGCAAGTTAACTCCTGGTGTTTAATTTGGGGGTGTAAACTACCTGTGTGAACCCCCCCCCCACCCCTAGGTCATGCTTTGCTGCCCAAACTTTTGATTACTACGACCATGATGACGGGAAGCAGGCTTCGCCCAGGAACCTGGTGCTACAAAAATGTCTTCTTTATACTGGAGTCTTAAACGCGCTGCGCAACGTGGTTCAACGGGTACCGTACGGAGCCGACGGGCCCGGTTTCTGCTTCGGCCGCGGCGGCCGCGTTTCAGTGGCGGAGAAGCTTAAAAGGCGCCCGCGTGCAGTGCCATGTCAGCGCACGTTGAGTCCCTAGATGGTCGACATTAATTCGTGCACCATACCTACGACGTTCCTCATAGCGCCGTTTAGAACGTTACCAGATAACTTGTAAAAGGGAATAATCCCTCATTGACATCCACCCGAGCGCAGCCATACGGCTAAAAAGAAAAGCTATGCAGCTTTCTAAGAAACTTCGCAGTTAAAAATTGGTCCTGGTCCTGGGCTCGGACCCCCGACCACCGCTACACCGGAGCAGTCACTCTACTAATTGAGCTAAACGCGACGGCAAGCTTATGGTAGGGCGAGAGCCAACTTACAACATACTTACAACATAAGACTTAAAACATAAGATGTAACTTACAACATACAATTTTTAACAGGAGTGCTACCTTTATTATAAGGCTTAGAACGCATTTAATTCCCTTCCTATAGTGGCATGGAGTTTTCAAATAAACCTGAGTTTAAAACTGCGTTCCTTGTTTTTGTCGGTACTGTTATCGCGGCGTTCCTGGCATAATCATAAATCTCGAGGCGACTCAAATACAAACCCATTTACCTTGCAGAAATATAATAACCCTCCGAACCTCTGTACCATAACCGCGGAGTGGACTAGTGTCTAGAGGCGCGAGTTCACGCTGCGGTAGGCTGTGGGTTCCGGTGCAGAGTGGGGTGGTCGGCAACCGTGAGGATGTTCCCCTGACGGCTGTCCCCACTTCCTCCGGGAACTCAAGTCCACGCCGGTGGGACACGCGTTGACGCCGGTCGGGTGCATAGTTCTAATGCAACAAGATGGCACCCGACGGCCGAAACTCGGCACACTGTCGGTCGGCAGTGGTTGGCTGGGGAGAGGAGAGAAGTGCGCGGAGGAGGTGGAATGCGGTCCTGCTTTTTTTATCGCTCTTTTTGATGGCAGTTGCGAATCATGAGGGGTTATGGGTAAGAAGCGCCAGCCGCCTAAGGGTAATGATACACGCTATGATACATAACACCCCGTATATACATCTATAGTAAATACAGTAAGTGTTGCGGTAGACTGGTAAATTGGTTTTTGAGGAAAGGAAATGACGTAGTATCTGTATACATATATCGGTGGACACCTGAACCGCACCGTAAGGGAAGGGAGTAAGGTGGGAGTGCAAGAAGAAAGACAGAAAGAGGTGCCGTAGAGGAGGTCTCCGGAATGATTTGGACCACCTGGTGCGCCTCTTGCGTTTCGCCTCCATCGAAACGTGGCCGCCGCGGTGGGGTTCGAACCCGGGTACTCCGGCTCGGCAGACGAGCGCCTTACCAGTAAGTGTTTCCAAATGCTATATTTGGCTCAAACATTTTCTTTCTTACGAGCGTGAAATGAGTTGGCGCTAGTAATCTGTGTCAGTCGCCCCGAATGAGCAATAACAGTGGAACAGGTTCTGTTATGTCTTTCTGTCGCTTATTTCTTGGACTGAAGTTTTGCGCATACTTTTAAAGTGGTAGCTTCACTCTGCTTGGAAAAGCCGGTCATCGCCGTGTGTGGAACATGACCTTCGGGAGAGCTGGCCGGTGGCCCCTAAAAAGCAACCTAGGAGGTAGGTGGGAGCATAGAGTTTCGTACTGTTACCTAGAGGGAAAACTGGCGACCCGTCTATGGGAGTTTACATGGAGACCCCTCAATACCGCTTCAGCCACCATGAGCGCTCAATGCATCATGGGGCGGTGAGCTACCGACTGCAGAACTACAACTCTTGGCGAAAAAATAATAGAAAAATAAAGCTGTTCGATGACCACAAATATCCTAACATTCAATATCTTGTCTAATGATATCAACAAATGAGCAGGAAAACATTTAAGTGCAAAGTTTGTACAAAATAAGAGATGGCCAGCTCTCCTATTGGCCAAGTAATGAACAGTACAAAAACTAATATTTTGTAATTAACAGGCGCACTTTTAAAAGTAAATATGTTTTCAAAAAAAAAATGTTGCTTAAACACTTTAAGAGGATTTTAAAGGGATATCAGAAAAGTGAAACCTTTTATTGGCGTCGTGTGCTGTTGCGTTTTTATTACTATGCCTTTTGCACACTACGTTCGCGCGAAAGTCGTCTGCGCACACGCGAACAGCGTTTTTGGAATGAAATATCTTAGTAGTGCCACTCCGTGCTCCCCAAAAACAACGACTGTTCCGCAACAAGTAGCTCACCGGACCATGATCCTTTGAGCGTCCATGGTGGCGGAAGTGCAGCGCCGCCAGCTTTCCCGCTAGGTAATAGTAAGAAACTCTATGGGTGGTCCACCTCGGTCACGTGACCTTCCGGCGTCATGACAACCTGCCCACCGAATAGTGAGCATGTCCTCCGTGGCAGGTGACAGTTAATGATTGGTCTCAAGGGAAGAGCAAGCTGGGTCGCTCAAGGCTCACCGCTTGGAGCACCTGCCATCACATGGCTGTGGCGCACCGCTTACCCGGTGCACCACTGCCCCAGGAGAGATATGAGGGCTCCAAGGGATGTATGAATGTTAAGTAGACAATGACCTTCCGCATATATGGGAATTAGCCCATCACTCTATCGCGTCAGACCCTGAAGATGCAGCTATCTCTTTTTTTCTTCACATAAACAATGGTACAGCAGCAAAGATACAACTCACTGACTCACCAACAAAAGTAAAATGCAATCTTCTTCTTTATTCAATACTGCAAACCTTTTACAGGTCCAAGCAAGGTGGGTAAAATGGCAAAGAAAACCATAATAACAAAGTAAGTAAACATCAAAGTGTGGCGAAGGTAATAAAGAATCATTCCAGTCGGCTACAATGCAAGAAAAAAATGAAAACTTGAATAAATCTGTTCGTGCAAAATACGGCGTCAGAGAATTAGGATGATGGTGGCGTGTATACCTCGACGTTGAAAGCGACAGATATGGGGCAGGGTTAATAGCTAATTCTTGTTTTTAAAGCAAGTAAAGAAATTCCAAGCGCAAGTTTTTTCTTCTTTGTGCAAGACATTGAATACCATTAACCTGCACTATTTTAGAGGGTGAGTCATACGAGGGAAAACTGGATAACTGGAAACATTTCAAAAAATTATTTTAACCTATGCAGTTGAACCTTGTTAGATGAAACTGAAGGGGCCCGGCGATTACTTCGTCATAGTAGTATATTCATTCCGAGGGGAATCTTCCAAGGAGAATCTTCATTCCTTCGTTATATACATTATTTCGTCATAACGAAGTTCGACAGTAATTTAAACAAGTGATTAGAACTTGACCACGATTTCTATTTCAGTCGGTGTCAATTTCATCTGCTCCCCAGAAGTCAATAAGTGGTCCGCGTACTTATTAACCTTTTACTTGCCAATGTTACGATTTTTATAAGAAACTCCAATTTTATTTCCATTCAAAATACACCCTTCTTCACCAGGACGGCAAGCTTATGGTAGGGCGAGAGCGAACTTGCTACATACTTACAACATAAGACTTAAAACATGAGGGATAACTTACAACATACAATTTTAATTGGAGTGTTGCCTTAATTGTAAGACTGCTTAGAACGCATTGAATTTCCTTCCTATACTGGCGTGGGGTTTTGAAATAAAACCAAAGTTTAGAACTGCGTTCATCGTTTTTGTCGGCGTTGTTATCGAGGAGCTCTCTAACTCGTCATTCCTGGCATAATCATAATCTCCAGGCGACTCAAATACCAACCCATTTACCTTGCTGAAATATAATAATCCCCCGAACCTCTGTACCATATCCGCTGTGTGGACGAGTGACTCGAGGCGCGAGTTCACGCTGCGGTAGGCTGTGGGTTCCGGTCCCGGAATGGGGTGGTCGGCAACCGTGAGGATGTTAACCTGACGGCTGTCCCCACTTCCCCCGGGAACTCAGGTCCACGCCGGTGAGACACGCGTTGACGCCGGTCGGGTGCATAGCTCCAATGCGACCCCGGTTGGTCGCAGCTGGCACCCGACGGCTGAAACTCGGCACACTGTTGGTCGGCAGTGGTTGGCTGGGGAGAGGAGAGAAGTGTGCGGTGGAGGTGGAATGCGGTTCTGTTGTCTGTTTGTATTTCTTTTTGATGGCAGTTGCGAATCATGAGCGGTTATGGCTATGAAGCGCCAGCCGCCTAAGGGTAATGATACACATTATGACACATAACACCCCGTATATACAGCTATAGTAAATACAGTAAGTGTTTTGGTAGACTGGTAAATAGGTTTTTGACGAAAGGAAATGGCGTAGTATCTGTCTCACATATATCGGTGGACACCTGAACCGCGCCGTAAGGCAAGGGAGTAAGGTGGGCGTGGAAGAAGAAAGAGAGAAAGAGTGCCGTAGTGGAGGTCCCCGGAATAGTTTCGACCACCTGGGGATCTTTAACGAGCACTGACATCGCACAGCACACGGCCGCCTCTTGCGTTGCGCTTCCATCGAAACGCTGCCGCCGTGGTTGGGTTCGGACCCGGGTACTCCGGCTCGTTAGACGAGAGCCTTACCAGGAAGTGTTTTCAAATGCTATATTTTGATAAAAAAATTTCTTCGTTAAGAGCGTGAAATGAGTTGGCGCTAGTAGTCTGTGTCAGGCGCCCCGGATGAGCGATAACAGTGGAGCAGGTTCTGTTATGTCTTTCTGTCGCTTATTTCTTTGACTAAAGTTTTGCGCATGCTTTTAAAGCGATAGCTTAACTCTGCTGGGTAACGCCGGGCAT
Organism: Amblyomma mixtum; assembly: GCF_055824585.1. Lineage (NCBI taxonomy): Eukaryota > Metazoa > Arthropoda > Arachnida > Ixodida > Ixodidae > Amblyomma > Amblyomma mixtum. Next base: position 150,647,420 of record NC_143021.1, on the reverse strand, counting down.
CGCCGTGTGTGGAACATGGCCTTCGGGAGAGCAGGCCGGTGGCCCCTAAAGAGCAATCTAGGAGGCAGGTGGGAGACCCAGGCCACGTCACCTTCCGGTGTCATGACAACCTGCCCACCGAATAGTGAGCATGTCCACCGCGGCAGGTGACAGTTGATGATTGGTCTCAAGGGATGAGCAACCTGGGTCGCACAAGGCTCACCGCTGGGAGCACCTGCCATCACATGGCTGTGGCGCATCGATATCCGGTGCACCACTGCCCCAGGAGGTATATGAGGGCTCCAAGTGATGTATGAATGTAAAGTAGACAATGACCTTCTGCATATATGGGAATCAGACTATCACGCTATCGCGTCAGACCCTGAAGGTGTAGCTCTGTCTTTTTTTTCTTCACATAAACAATGTTACACCACAAAGATACAACGGATTGACTCACCAACAAAAGTAAAATGAAATCTTGGATAACAGGAAACATTAAAAAAAAATTATTTTAACAAATGCAGTTGAACCTCGTTTTCATGAAACTGAAGGGGCCCGGCGACTACTTCGTCATAGTAGTATATTCATTCCAAGAGGAATCTTCGAAGGAGAATCTTTATTCTTTAGTTATAACGAAGTTCGACAGTGATTTAAACGAGTAATTAGAAGTTGACTACGATTTCTATTTTAGTGGGTATTAATTTCATTTGCTCCCCAGTAGTGAATAAGTGGTCCCCGTACTCATTAAATTTTACTTCTCAATGTTACAAATTTTATAAGAAACTCTAATTTTGTTTCCATTCAGAATACACCCTTCTTCAATTTTTTTTATTTTCCAATACTGAATGTTGATTGTGGAAAAGATCGCGTTCACAATATTTACTATCGTGTTGTTGAAACAGTAAATTATTACTGGTAAACGGACATATACTTCCAACCAAAGTTGCTTGTAAGTTGCTTGTAAAAAATGTAAAAAAAAAGTGCTGTTATTGTTACTGTGCTTTATTGGGGCCCGTTATTTGGACCTTTAAGGTGACAAGAGAAAATTATATATTTGGTCCCCGTCACAGACGCCCGTTTGTGCAGCTGTTTCGCAGGCAGAAGAAGTAATGACATCAACCAAAAGAAAAAAGTAATGACAAATAGTTTATTGCCTTTGTCTCTTTCACTGACAGTGAGTTTCAGACAAGTGTTCCTGGGACAATGGCGTTTTGCAGTAGCGAAATCCATAAAGTGACGATACTCTTATCATAGTGTCCCCCTCTTCACGTCGGGTGGTGTAAACGCTGTCCAAGAAATGTGTTGGGCGCAGATTTGCGGATGATATGGGGTAGCGCATTCGTGGGTATTGTCCCAAGCTCCTGCAAGGTATGTGGGACACGCCGAATGTCTTCAGGCTTTCACCTCCAGCCTACGTGTGGCGTCTCAGAGGCGTTTCGAAGCGTATGGGGAGCTTCACGACCACGTGTCCCACCCAGATGACAGGAAATATTTTCCGAAGCAAGAGGTGGGGTGCATAGGGGCCCCCATACCCCCCACCTCCCACCCCCCTCCCCTGCGCCCACACTACCTGAAGACAAAGGAATAGCAAGGCACGTGCAGAGGGTAATCACGTGGTTAAGGAACGAAGGCACGCGTGGTCGCCTTAGAATGTGCGTTATCATATCTTTGCTGCAAAAAGCCATTGCTCAAGAAATGCATTCTTGCCTGCTTTTTCTTCCGAAGCACTGCGCGATGCAGCTCGCTTAATGATAGAAACATCATTCAAGCATAGTGGTCTTGTCCTTAATTTGCTAGCCATAGTATGCGAAGAGGGCGAAGGTTGTTTTTCATTAGCAGGAAGAAATTCACACTGCACAGACCAGAAGAAGTTAGTACTTTGTATTGGACAACCAACAACATTTCAAAAATCCACAGACTGCGACATGTTACTAGCGTTAAAATACACGCAAACAGAGAGCAGAAACAAATAGGACAGATCACAAGTCTGTCCAGAGAGACACAGGTCTGTCCTGTGCGTTTCTGCTCTCTGTCCTTTTTGTATATTTAAACGCTAGTAATGTGTCGCAGTCTGTGATTAAAAACACCAACTAGCCCAACTTTATTCTTTGATCACGTTTCAAAAATGCAACATGCTAGAAGCAATGCTTAGTCATTGTAATCTTGACCGCTTTTCCTTTCATCGTTATTTTAAAAAGTGCATGTGAATAATAAACATGATTTTTGTCTTTGAAACATTAGTTATTAGTGCGGCATTTAAAAATTTTAATTTATGCTCAGAAATAAAGCGCCGCCTTGTCTCGAGCTAGCTCCAACGCGCGCGAGCTCGAGCAAGTTGGCTTCCAGGAGCGGCAAAGACCAGACGGCTGGTTTTGTCCCTGCCCTTGTTTTGTAATGCAGACAACCGGCAATGCGGAAAATCAGCGCCAGTTAGCATGCGACAATGTCTACGCGCTGAATATCCCTGTTTACTACAGATCGATAGCTTCGGGTCGAGACGGGAGTCGTACTGACCAAGGTCAACCAACTCGACGACTGCATGTTTACATGCACTCGATTTTAGCGAGTCGAGATCGGTTCAAAAGCAGCGACACAAAGCTTTGAGCACCGCAATACGTGTGAGAAGTGGGCAGCCGCCCGGCCGGCCACCTCTGTCTCGGAGGCGCGACGGCGCAAACTACAAATAGGCTTTCATTTATCCTCTCCACTCCCGCTAGTCCCACTCTTCGACTCGACAGCGTTTACAAGTATGCACATCTAAGCAAGATCGAGTTGAGTCAACCTACCCCTAGCGGCGGAATTGACAGGGTCCGACTTGACTCTGGGGCCTTTACATGAACCCAGTAACCGACTTTTGACCCGATAAGTAGACTGAATCCGGCCCTGTCAAGTTCAGGTAAACGCCGCTAAAGATGCAGCCTGTTCGGGATGCCCGTGCAGTGTCCCTACGCCCCCTGCCGCTCTCCCATGGGCTCACTCGGCTGCAAGGGCAAGAAATGACTAAGAACATAAACACGCATTTCTAAGGAAGAAAGCAGTGCAAATAAGGACGGACAAAAAAAAGATGTCAGTATTTCTTCTTGTCCGTCGTATTTTTTGCACTCCTTTCTCTTTGCACTGCACAGTACGGGGGCTAACTCCCAACTAAGACTTTATTGACAAAGCTTAGCGTTTATGACGGAAGAATCGAAGGCATGACACAAGATCGTAGTAAAAACACACAAAGATTAAATGGGAAAAAGGTGCGCGCGATGCTTAAAAGCCTCGAGGAAACACGAGGCTAATGTACAATTTATTGACGCTGTTTGTTGATCCTCTGCGTTATGAAAGGCGTTTGAAAGTTCCCTCCTGGTCTTTAATTTGGGGTGTAAATTACCTGTGTGAGAACCCCCCCCCCCCCTCGGTCACGCTTTGGTGCCCAAATTTTTTAATACTACGACCATGATGACGGTAAGCAGGCTTCGCCCAGGAACCTGGTGCTACAAAAGTCTCTTCTTTATACCGGAGTCCTAAACGCGCTGCGGAACGTGGTTCCACGGTTAGTGTACGCAGCCGACGGTCCGTGTTTCTGCTTCGGCCGCGGCGGCCGCGTTTCAGTGGCGGAGATGCTTAAAAGGCGCCCGCGTGAAGTGCGATGTTAGCGCACGTTGAATCCCCAGGTGGTCTAAATTAATCCGTACACCTTCACTACGGCGTTCCTCATGGCGCCGTTTAGGACGTTACTAAATACCTTACAAAATACAATTTTTAACTGGAATGCTACCTTTATTGTAAGGCTTAGAACGCATTGAATGACATTCCTATACTGGCTTGGGGTTTCGAACAAAAAGCTGAGTTTAAAACTGCGTTTCTTGTTTTTGTCGGTGTTGTGATCGTGGCGTTCCCTAACTCGTCAATTCTGGCATAATCATAGATCTCCAGGCGACTCAAATATCAACCCATTTACCTTGCAGAAATATAATAACCCCTGAACCCCTGTACCATAACCACGGAGTGGACTAGTGACTCGAGGCGCGAGTGCACGCTGCGGTAGGCTGTGGGTTCCGGTCCCAGAGTGGGGTGGTCGGCAACCGTGAGGATGTTCACCTGACGGCTGTCCTCACTTCCCCCGGGAACTCAGGTCCACGCCGGTGGGACACGCGTTGACGCCGGTCGGGTGCATAGTTCTAATGCGGCCCCAGTTGGTCGCACCTGGCACCCGACGGCCGAAACTCGGCACACTGTCCGTCGGCAGTGGCTGGCTGGGGAGAGAAGTGTGCGGTGGAGGTGGAATGCGGTTCTACTTGTCTATTTGTATTTCTTTTTGATGGCAGTTGCGAATCATGAGCAGTTATGGCTAAGAAGCGCCAGCCGCCCAAGGGTAATGATACACATTATGGTACATAACGCCCCGTATATACAGTTATAGTAAATGTAGTAAGTGTTTCGGTAGATTGATAAATTGGTTGTTGTGGAAAGGAAATGGCGCAGTATCTGTCTCACATATATCGGTGGACACCTGAACCGCGCCGTAAGGTGAGAGTGGAAGAAGAAAGAGAGAAAGAGGTGCCGTAGTGGTGGTCTCCGGAATAATTTCGACCTCCTGGGGATCTTTAACGTGCACTGACATCGCACAGCAAACGGGCGCCGCATGCGTTTCGCCTCCATCGAAACGCGGCCGCCGCAGTGGGGTTCGAACCCGGGTACTCCGGCTCGGTAGACGAGCGCCTTACCAGTAAGTGTTTTCAAATGCTATATTTGGCTAAAAGATTTGCTTCGTTAAGAGCGTGAAATGTGTTGGCGCTAGTAATCTGTGTCAGTCGCCCCGAATGAGCGATAACGGTGGAACAGGTTCTTATATGTCTTTCTGTCGCTTATTTCATGGACTAAAGTTTTGAGCATACTTTTGAAGCGATAGCTTCACTCTGCTAGGTAAAGCCGGGCTTCGCCGTGTGTGGAACATGACCTTCGAAAAAGCTGGCCGGTGGTGCCTAAAGAGCAATCTAGGAGGCAGCTGGGATACCTCGGTCACGTGACCTTGCGGCGTCATGACAACCTGCCCACCGAATAGTGAGCACGTCTACCGTGGCAGGTGACAGTTAATGATCGGTCTCAAGGGAAGAGCAAACTGGGTCGCTCAAGGCTCACCGCTGGGAGCTCCTGCCATCACATGGCTGTGGCGCATCGCTTATCCGGTGCACCACTGCCCCAGGAGAGATATGAGGGCTCCAAGGGATGTATGAATGTAAAGTAGACAATGACTTTGGGCATATATGGGAATTAGCCCATCACACTATCGCGTCAGACCCTGAAGGTGTAGCTCTCTCTTTTTTTCTGCACATAAACAATGTTACAGCAGCAAAGATACAACGCATTGACTCACCAACAAAGTGAAATGCAATCTTGGATAACTGTAAATATTGAAAAAAATTATTTTAACAAATACAGTTGAACCTTGTTATGATGAAACTGAAGGGGCCCGGCGATTACTTCGTCATAGTAGTATATTCATTCCAAAGTGAATCTCCTTTCCTTCGTTATATCCATTATTTCGTTATAACGAAGTTCGACAGTAATTTAAACAAACAATGAAAAGTTGACCACGATTTCTATTTCAGTCGGTATTAATTTCATTTGCTTCCCAGAAGTGAATAAGTGGTTCCCGCACTCATTAACCTTTTACTTGCCAATGTTACGAATTTTATAAGAAACTCCATTTTTATTTCCGTTCAAAATACACCCTTATTCGATTTGTTTATTTTCGCATACTGAATGATGATTGTGGAAAAGATCGCGATCACGATATTTGGAATCGTGTTGTTGAAACAGTACATTATTACTGGTAAACGGACATATCCTACCAAGAAACGTTGCTATGGTCACGTGCTTATCAAAATTGATTGAAAATGTAAAAATAGTCCTGTTATTGTTGCTATGCTTTATTGGGGCCCGTTATTTGGGCTTTTGAGGTGATGAAACAAAATTGTATTTTTATTCCCTGTCACAGTCGCCCGTTTGTGGAGCTTTTTTGCAGGCAGGAGAAATAACGACATGAAGCAAGAGAAAAAAGTAATGAAAAATAGTTTATGCTTTCGTGAAAGAAAAATAAAGAACCATTGCCTTTGTGGCTTTACTGACAGTGAGTTTTAGACAAGTGTTCCTGGGACAATTGCGTTCTGTAGTAGCGAAATCCATAAAGTGACGATACTCCTATCATAGTGTCCCCCTATTCACGTCGGGTGGTGTAAACGCTGTCCAAGAAATGTGTTGGGCGCAGATTTGCGGATGATATGGGGTAGCGCATTCGTGGGTAGTGTCCCAAGCTCCTGCAAGGTATGTGGGACACGCCGAATGTCTTCAGGCTCTCACCTCCAGTCTACGTGTGGCGTCTGAGAGGCTTTTCGAAGCGTATAGGGAGCTTCACGACCACGTGTCCCACCCAGATGACAGCACATTTTTCGCGAAGCAAGAGGTGGGGTGCATAGGGGACCCCCATGCCACCCACCTCTCACCCTCCTCCCCAGCGCGCACACTACCTGAAGACAAAGGAATAGCAAGGCACGTGCAGAGGGTAGTCACGTGGTTAAGGAACGAAGGCACGCGTGGTCGCCTTAGAATGTGCGTTATCATATCTTTGCTGCAAAAAGCCATTGCTCAAGAAATGCTTTCTTGCCTACTATGGCTTCCGAAGCACTGCGCGATGCAGCTCGCTCAATGAAAGAAACATCATTCAAGCATAGTGGTCTTGTCTGTAATTTGCTAGGCATAGTATGCGAAGTGGGCGCAGGTTGTTTTCCAATAGTAGGAAGAAATGCACACTGCACAGACCAGAATACATTAGCACTTTGTATTGGACAACCGACAACATTTGAAAAATCCACAGACTGCGAAATATTACTAGCGTTAAAATAGAGACAAACGACAGAGAGCAGAAACAAATAGGACAGATCACAGGTCTGTCCTGTGTGTTTCTGCTCTGTGTCCTTTGGGTCTATTTTAACGCTAGTAATATATCGCAGTCTGTGGATTAAAAGCACCAACTAGCCCAACTTTATTCTTTAATCACGTTTCAAAAATGCAACATGCGAGAAGTTATGCTTAGTCATTGTAAACTTGACCGCTTTTCCATTCATGGTTATTTTGTAAAGTACATGTGAATAATAAACATGAATTTTTGTCTTTGAAACATTAGTTATTAGTGCGGCATTTAAAAATTTTAATTTATGCTGAGAAATAAAGCGAGGCCTTGTCTGGAGCTACCACCGACAGCGCGCGAGCTCGATCAAGTTGGTTTCCAGGAGCGGCAAAGAACAAACGGCTGGTTTTGTCCCTGGCCTTGATTTGCAATGCAGACAACTGGCAAAGCGGAAAATCAGTGCCAGTTAGCATGCGACAATGTCTACGCGCTGAACAGCCCTGTTTACAAGGGCCCAATAGCTTCGGTTCGAGACGGGGGTCAGGCTAAGCAAGGTCAACCGAACTCGACGACTGCATGTTTACATGAACTCGATTTTCGCGAGTCGAGATCGGTTCAAAAGCAGCGACACAAAGCTTTGAGCAGCGCAATAGGTGTGAGCAGTGGACATCCGCCCGGCCGGCCACCTCTGTCTCGGGGGCGCGACGGCGCAAACTACAAATAGGCTTTCATTTATCCTCTCCACTCCTGCAAGCCCGAGTCTTCGACTCGACAGCGTTTACAAGAATGCACATCTAAGCAGGATGGAGTTCAGTCAACCTACCCCTTGCGGCGGAATTTACGGGATCCGACCTGACTCTGCTGCCTTTACATGGACCCAGTAACCGACTTTCGACCCGATAAGTAGACTGAATCCGGCCCTGTCGAGTTCAGGTAAACCCCGCTAAAGATGCAGCCTGTTCGGGATGCCCGTGCAGTGTCCCTACACCCCCTTCCGCTCTCCCATGGACTCACTCGGCTGCAAGGGCAAGAAATGACTAAGAATATAAACACGCGTTTCTAAGGAAGAAAGCAGCGCAAAAAACGACGAACAAGAAAAGAGATGTCTGTATTTCTTCTTGTCCGTCGTTTGTTTGAACTGCTTTCTCTTTGCACTGCACAGTACGGGGGCTAGCTCCCAACTAAGACTTTATTGACAAAGCTTAGCGTTTATAAACAAAGAATCGAAGGCATGACACAAGATCGTAGTAAAAACATACAAAGATTAAATAGAACAAAGGTGCGCGCGATGCTTAAAAACGTCGAGGAAACACGAGGCTATTGTATAGTTTATTGACGCTGTTTGTTGATCCTCTGCGTTATGAAAGGCTTTTGCAAGTTCCCTCCTGGTCTTTAATTTGGGGGTGTAAATTACCTGTCTGAGAATCCCCCCCTCCCCTCCGGTCACGCTTAGGTGCCCAAATTTTTTATTACTACAACCATGATGACGGGAACCAGGCTTCGCCCAGGAACCTGGTGCTACTAAAGTTTCTTCTTTATACCGGAGTCCTAAACGCGCTGCGGAACGTGGTTCAACGGTGAATGTACAGAGCCGACGGTCCCTGTTTCTACTTCGGCCGCGGCGGGCGCGTTTTAGTGGCGGAGAAGCTTAAAAGCCGCCCGCGTGCAGTGCGATGTCAGCGCACGTTGAATCCCCAGGTGGTCTAAATTAATCCGTACACCTTCACTACGACGTTCCTCATAGCGCCGTTTAGGACGTTACTAGATATCTTACAACATACAATTTTTAACTGGAATGCTACCTTTATTGTCAGGCTTAGAACGCACTTAATTCCATTCCCATACTGGCGTGGGGTTTCGAATAAAAACCTGAATTTAAAACTGTGTCCTTGTTTTTTTCGGTGTTGTCATCGCGGCGTTCTATAACTAATCATTCCTGACACAATCATAGATCAGCAGGTGACTTCGATATCAACCCATTTACCTTGCAGAAAAATAATAACCCCTGAACCCCTGTAACATAACCGCGGAGTGGACTAGTGACTCGAGGCGCGAGGTCACGCTGCGGTAGGCTGTGGGTCCCGATCCCGGAATGGGGTGGTCGGCAACCGTGAGGATGTTCCCCTGACGGCTGTCCCCACTTCCCCCGGGAACTGAGGTCCACGCCGGTGGGACACGCGTTGACGCCGGTCGGGTGCATAGCTCTAATGCGGCCCCAGTTGGTCGCAGCTGGCACCCGACGGCCGAAACTCGGCACACTGTTGGTCGGCAGTGGTTGGCTGGGGAGAGGAGAGAAGTGCGCGGAGGAGGCGGAATGCGGTTCCGCTTCTTTTTATCTTTCTTTTTGATGGCAGTTGCGAATCATTAGCGGTTATGGCTAAGTGGCGCCAGCCGCCTGAAGGTAATGATTCACATTAGCATATATAACACTCTGTATATGCAGTGTTTTGAAATGCTATGTTTGGCTGAAACATTTTCTTCGTGAAGAGCGTGGAATGTGTTGGCGCAAGTAATCTGTGTCAGTCGCCACCGAATGAGCGATAACAGTGGGACAGGTTCTGTTATGTCTTTCTGTCGTTTATTTCTTTGACTAAAGCTTTGCGCATAAACTAAAGCGGTAGCTTCACTTTGGTGGGTAAAGCCGGGCATGGCCGTGTGTGGAACATGACCTTCGGGAGAGCTGACCGGTGGCCCCAGGTCATGTGACCTTGCGGAGTAATCACAACGTTCCCACCGGATAGCGAGCATGTCCACCGTGGCAGGTGACAGTTAAAGATGATTTTTCTCAAGAGAAGATAAACCTGTGTCGCATAAGGCTTAACGCTGGGAGCGCCTGCCAACGCAGGGCAGTGGCGCATCGCTTAACCGCTGCACCACTGCGCTATAGCAGGTGTATGAGGACTCCCAGGGATGTATGAATGTCAAGGAGACAATAACCTTTTGCATATGTGGGAATTATCCCATTACGCAATCGCGTCATACCCTTAAAGTGTAGCTATCTGGTTTTTTCCTCACATAAACAGTGCTACAGCAGCAAAGATACAAACGCACTGACTCACCAACAAAAGTAAGATGCAAGCTTGGATAACTGGAAACGTTTAAAAAAAATAAATCTTTTAACAAATACAGTTGAACCTCGTTATAACGTAGTTGAAGGGGCCCGACGGTTACTTCGTTATAGTAGTAGATTCATTATAGCCCGTGTTGACCGAGCTTCCAAAGGGAATCGTCATTTCTTCGTTATATACTTTATTTCGTTACAACGAAGTTCGACAGTAATAAAAAAAGTAATTAGAAGTTGACCACGATTTTTATTTCAGTTGGTATTAATTTCATCGCTCCTCAGAAGTGAATAAGTGGTCCCCGTACTCATTAACCTTTCACTTGCCAATGTTACGAAGTTTATAAAAAACTCCATTTTTATTTCCGTTCAGAATACACCCTTCTTCGGAATTTTTCCTTTCGCATACTGAACGATGATTGCTGAAAACATCGCGATCATGGTACTTATTATCGTTTTGTGAAACAGTAAATTATTACTGGTAAACAGACATATCCTTCCAAGCAACGTTGCTGTGGTCACGTACTTATTACAACCCGTTGAAAACGTAAAGGAAGCCCTATTACTGTTGCTATGCTTTATTGGGGCCCGTTATTTGGGCCTTTAATCTGATAAAACGTTATCATATATTTGGTCCCTGTCACCGACGACCGTTTGTGGAGCTTTTTCGCAGGCAGAAGAAATAATGGCATGAACCAAACAAAAAAAATTAATGACAAATAGTTTATGCTTTCGTGAATGAAAAATCAAGAATTATTGCCTTGGCGTCTTTAACTGACAGTGAGTTTTAGACATGTGTTCCTGGGACAATGGCGTTTTGCAGTAGCAAAATTCATAAAGTGACGATACTCCTATCATATTGCCACGTATCATTGTAGTGTTTGTTCGTTCACTGTCAAGGCTGCAGGAAAGGGTTGTTATCACTTTTGTTCGTGACGCGAGAAGCGACCGGACTAATCTCGATTGTTCACAGCCATGAACAGCTGCATCTACTTGTTTCTAGATTACTCTAGATGATCTCGACCTGTTATCTCGAAGTTTCCTTGCTGGCATTAAATTGAACGATGCCGCGAGCAGCGGGCATTCGTAGATCGACGATTGACAAGCACGCTTGTTGCTTACGCCGCCACCGAGTGATTCAGTTCTTTTGCGGGCGAAAGTCAGCCCTAATAAAGAGCTTCGTTTGCAAGTATTTCTGGTGTCTTCCTGACCGCTGGACTGCCGTCACTAAAACGTGACATCTGGTGGAGGTGCTGGGTTGCCTTCCATGTACCGGATACCCCCTACAAGCCGTGACGCCAGCCCTCTGAGTCATCAACCGCAGGACCTGAGTCCAGTCCACCGCGCTAGCCGACGCCTGCAAGGGGACGCACCAGAGTTTGGGAATCGTCCGGGCCCTACCCGGAAGCGGAAGCCAGCCGAAACGTCTACCATGAGCTTGCCCCAGACGACGACTCCAATCATTCTCCACCAGCCCCTGGTGCCACCAACCTTCGACGCTTCGCCTGGCGCCGACCCCGAAGAATGGCTGGAGCAGTTCGACCGTGTGGCTATCTTCAAGAACTGGGACGATGCCACGAAACTTAGGTACGTCTTCTTCGCCTTGGAGGGACCAGCAAAAGTCTGGTTTGAGAATGAGGAAGCTAACCTCACGAACTGGGAAACCTTCAAGGAGCAGCTTCTAAAGACCTTCACGAACGTCGTGCGAAAGGAGAGAGCCCAGCAGCTGCTACAGTCTCGCATACAACACCCTAACGAGACCGTTGCTGTGTACACTGAGGAAATGAAGCGTCTCTTCCGGCGTGCCGACGCGAGCATGAAGGAAGAAGAGAAGGTGAAGTTGCTTATGCGAGGAGTTAAAGAGCAACTATTTGCCGGCCTCGTTCGCAACCCACCGAAAACCGTCGCGGAATTCGTAGAAGAGGCATCCACAATGGAGAAAACTCTTGACGCCCGAGCCCGCCAGTATGACCGCCAGCAGCGCTTTTTGTCAGCAAGCTGCATGGACACCGCTAACAACGATAACCTGCGGGAGGTTATACGTGAAGTTGTGCGAGAGGAGCTCCGACGATTGCTGCCAACGGGAACGCAGCCGCACCTTTCATCGCTCACTGACGTCATCCGGGACGAGGTTCAACAGGCCTTGGGTGTGACGCCGACACCCACGCAGCCTCTGCAGCCCCCAGCCATGACAGTCCAGCGGCAGTCCAGCGGTCAGGAAGACACCAGAAATACTTGCAAACGAAGCTCTTTATTAGGGCTGACTTGCGCCCGGAAAAGAACTGAATCACTCGGTGGCGGCGTAAGCAAGAAGCGTGCTCATCAATCGTCGATCTACGAATGCCCGCTGCTCGCGGCATCGTTCAATTTAATGCCAGCAAGGAAACTTCGAGATAACAGGTCGAGATCATCTAGAGTAATCTAGAAACAAGTAGATGCAGCTGTTCATGGCTGTGAACAATCGAAATTAGTCCGGTCGCTTCTCGCGTCACGAACAAAAATAACAACCCTTTCCTGCAGCCTTGACAGTGAACGAACAAACACTACAATGATACGTGGCAATATCCTCTTTACGTCGGATGGTGTAAACGCTTTCCATGAAATGTTTTGGGCGTAGATTTGCGGATGATATCGGTTAAAGCGTTCGTGGACGGTGTCCGAAGCTTCTGCAAGGCATGTGGGAGCCGCCGAAAGTCTTCAAGGTCTCACCTCCAGTCTACGTGTGGCGTCTGAGAAGTGTTTCTAAGCGTATGGGGAGCTTCACTGCCACGTGTCCCACCCAGATGACAGCAAATATTTCACGAAGCGAGAGGTGTGGTGCATAGGGGACCCCCATTACCGCCCCCTCCCCTACGCGACCACTACCTCAAGACAAAGGAAGAGCAAGGCACGTGCAGAGGGTAGTCACGTGGTTAAGGAACGAAGACACGCGTGGTCGCCTAATACCCCTGTCAAGCACGTATGTTATGCGCACTTACGGGGAATGCGCTTCGGCATCCTGAGTGACACTTAAGGCTACGCGGTGCTAAACGGGAAATCAAAGTGCGGTCGTAGTGAAAAAAAATGGCGGCAGAAAATGACGGCAATTTCTGAAGAGTTCGATGGACAAGGAAAAGGACTCATAATAATTGATTGCTTAACGGGATAGCGCAAATATAACGAGGTTCAATAGTTTCTAACGATTAAAAAAAAAACGGAAATACAAGAAAAGCCAAGACTATCGAAAACTGTTCAGAATTTCGACAACAAACGATATGGTGGTGGGCAGCGATGTTGCGTCTCTTCGCGTTCCATTGTTTTGTTGCTTCGCCTGCAGCTATAACGAACGAATTTTTTCTAAAAACAGTGTTCTAGCATGTAAAATGAAGTTGTATGTACTTTTTATGCACTCTGCATATTTTGCCTTTGAAGTCGCTGCTGGCGAGGCTACGCACTCTCAGACTTCGAAGTGAATTATGTGAACGCACTCTAACTTGAATGCGCACTTTGGCGAGTGCACTTACGTTACGCCGTTTAGCTGTGCTAGAGTGCACTTTGAGCAAGTCACACTCTTTGTAAATGCACTTTATTTTGCGCGATTGACAGGGTATTAGAATGTGCGTTACCATAGCTTTGCTGCAAATAGCCATTGCTCAAGAAATGCTTTCTTGCCTACTTTGGCTTACGAAGCACTGGGCGATGGAGCTCGCACAATGAAAGAAACATTATTCAAGCATGTGGGTCTTGTCTGTAATTTGCTATCCATAGTATGCGAAGAGAGCACAGGTTGTTTTCAATTAGTAGGAAGAAATTCACACTGCACAGACCACAAGACATCCGCACTTTGTATATGACGACCGACAACTTTTCAAAAATTTAACATGTGAGAAACTATGCTTAGTCATTGTAAACTTGACTGCTTTTATTTTCATGGTTAATTCATAAAGTACATGCGAATGATAAACATCAATTTTTGTCTTTGAAACATTAGTTATTCGCGCGGCGTTTAAAAGCTTTAATTGTACTAAAGCACGTTTAAATCTAAAGCAGTCGAAAATATCCTCGCTAGCTCGTATTTCATCGCTTTCAAAGTTGTTTGTGCTTCGGTTGCTTAGCCGGACAGGGGCGTCAGGATTTCCCGATACACAAGTGCTCGTCTCATAATGGTAGGCTTTGTTTGAGCGAATAACATGTGCGCCTCTGTTGAAAAGAGGAGAGAGTTATCAGTGTTTTTAGCAAGGCCAGTGGAGCTGTATCGTGTTCAAGGCGTTTATGGTGTCCGTCTCTCTTCTGTCCTTGTCTTTAGCGCTAGTTACCATGTGCATTGCATCTAAAGACCACCAACTAGCGTAGCTTTCCGCTTCAAATGCTTTAAAAAAAAAGTATATTCTGAAGAAAAAAAGAAACTAGCTATAGAACAACCAGCCAGGTTCTACCTACAAAAGTTAGCGCAAAAGACGAGACAATCGCAAAAAAGGTGCACAAGACAACGCGCTGCGATGGCTGACACTTGTGAGAAAGGTGATGAAACACATAGAAAAGGGTTCATAGCATTGGAATAGTACTCAAGTAAAACTTCTTGTTGGGCCCTTTTCTATGTGTTGCATCATCTGCTTCAGTGTGAGTGTGCAGCTGCGGCGTCGGCGAGTCCCATGGCATGACATCACAGCCACATGCGGCGCGCCTCCCGTTAGAGGTCAAATCTAATAGCCAGTTGACCTTCAGGCTCAGCACGGAAGGAGTGGAGTTTTTCGCTCTAAATGTACCCAACTTTCGCGCGTGATTGTCGGGTCTATGCACCATCTATAAATGTATTATTTGGTTGAGGTGTTCATGACGACACACTCTAGTTATTAAGCGAGTTCATGTAGTCTCCTCAGAAGATCTTCTTAAAGTTTCTTAAAGTTTCTTTCTTAAAGTTTCAAAGCAACTTTAAGAAAGTTGCCGGCGCTTTTCACTTCCTCACAGTACGTCTACCTTAAAGTTACCTCTTCGGCCTCTACGCTAGATGCAGACAACAAAGGCGTCGATCAAGTTTTTATTCTCGGTGTCCTTAAACTGAACCTTTACCTCAGATTTCTTGACTGCTGTGTGCTAGAGGAATTTCAGCGGATGTGCACTCACTCTGCCGCAATATATTCCTCTTTAAGCTCCAATGCATTCCTCTTTAAGCACTTACCCGCTAGAACGTAGCTTCGCATTGTGTGTTTGCTCCTGACATGGTGGGACATACTACAGCGAACTATTGCGAAGGAAATGCAAATCACTACCACTATCACACTTTTGCCTGTTGGGAAAAACTCTGCAGTTATCTGTGATGATGGATCCGTTCAGTCCGTGGAAGAGCCGTATGATGGACCCTTATAAAGATCCACAGCGATCGACGAAAGTCGGCTCCGAAGGCAGTGGGATTTTGGTGTACATAGAGAGTTCGGCATAGGTGGAGCAGGAAGAACCCCCTCATAGGTTATCCTTTTCTTGTCGCATGTGCGTGGCTGTCATAATCTTGATGTCAGTGCTGGTTGCGGGACGAAGGGGTATTGCAGGGTCGCTTGAGCTGGTTGATATTTGTCCGATACTTTTGCCCGTGCAAATGCAGAAGACTGACTCGCTGGCAGAATAGTAGCTTATCTAACTTCACACCGCAAAGTTGTGTATTCGAATCACGTACAAGTTAATGCTATTTTTTTCATAATAGGCCTCTGAGAATTAGGTTTTGTAGCGATTGCTACGGGAAACCTATCGGCAATTCGGAGCGTTTTAACCCGATAGCTTTAAAGGCCTCGTTTCCCCAAAAATTTGGTTCCAGCGTTGTTAGCGTTGCGAGCGAAAAATCAAGAGCATGACTCTGGCAGGTACTGCCCAGAGAGAAAACTAGGAGTTCTGCTGCGCGGACGCGAGAACTCTGTCAGTGCGAGCAGCACTTTGCGGTCGCCGGAGGATGCTTAGAAATAAAGTGCCGCCTTGTCTCGAGCTTGCACCAACGCGCGCGGGGCTCCAGCAAGTTGTCTTCCAGGAGCGGCAAAAACCAGATAGCTGGTTCTCTATCTCCCCTTGTGCAATGCACGCAACTGGTAACGCGGAAAATCAGCGCCAGTAGCATGCGACATTGTCTATGCGCAGAATAGGCCTGTTTACGTGAGCCCGGTAGCTTCGGGTCGAGACGGGGGTCGGGCTGAGGAAGGTCAACCCAACTCGACGACTGCATATTTGCATGAACTCGATTTTAGCGAGTCGAGACCTGTTCAACAGCAGCAACACCAAGCGTTGAGTAGCGCAATACGTGCGAGAAGTGGGCAGCCTCCGACTACGGCCGGCCACCTCTGCCTCGGGGGCGTAACGGCGAAAACTACAAACAGGTTTGCATTTATCCTGTCCACTTCCGCTAGCTCGACTCTTCGACTCGACAGCGTTTACAAGTCAGCATATCGAGGAAGGGTCAAGTTGACTCAACCTACCCCTCACTTCGGAATTGATGGGATCCGACGCAACTCTGCGTGCGATAAGTGGACTGAACCCGGCCCTGCCGGGTTCAGGTAAACGCCGCTAATGATGCAGCCCGTTCGGGATGCCCGTGCAGTGTCCATGTAACCCCTGCCGCCCTCCCATGTCCTCGCTCGGCTGCAAGGGCGCGTAATGACTAAGAACACAAACACGTGTTTCTAAGGAATAAAGCAGTTCAAGAAACGACGGTCAAGATGAAAGAGAGACACAGGACGGTGGCTAACTCACAACTAAGACTTCATTGACAAAGCTTAGCATTTATGAGGGAAGAACCGAAGATATGACAAAATATCGTAGTAAAAACATACAAACATGAAATCGGACAAAGGTGCGCGCGACACTTAAAAACCGCCAGGAAACACGAGGCTAATGTATGGTTTATTGACGCTGTTTGTTCATCATTCGCGATATGAAAGCCTTTTTGCAAGTTCCCTCCTGGTCTTTAATTTGGGGGTTTAAATTACTTTTATGAGACCCCTCGGTTACGCTTTGCTGCACAAACTTTCGATACTACGACCAAGAAGATGAGAAGCAGGCTTCTCCCGGGAACCTGGTGCTACAAAAGCGTCCTCTTTATCCTGGAGTCCTAAACGCGCTGCGGAACGTGGTTCAACGGTTAGCGTACACAGCCGACGGGCTCGGTTTCTGCTTCGGCCGCGGCGGGCACGTTTCAGTGACGCAGATGCTTAAAAGGTGCCCGCGTAGAGTGCAATGGCAGCGCAGGTTGAATCCCGAGGTGGTTGAAATCAATCCGTACACCTTCACTGCGGCGTTCCTCATAGCGCCGTTTCGGACGTTACCAGATAACTTGTGAAAGGGAGTAATTACTCATTCACATCAACCCGAGCGCAGCCATACGGCTACAAAGGAAAGCTATGCAGGTTTCTCAAAAACTTCGCGGTTAAAGCAAAATTCATCCTGGTCCGGGCTCGAAACCGGGACCACTGCTTCACCGGGGCAGTCGCTCTACCAACTGGGCTAACCGGGACAGCAAGCTTATTTTAGGGCGAGAGCGAACTTACAACATACTTACAACATCATAATTAAAACATAAGAGATCATTTTCAATATACAATATTTAACAGGAGTGCTACTTTTATCGTAAAGCTTAGAACGCATTGAATTCCCTTCCTATACTTGCGCGGGGTTTCCAAATAAAATCTAAGTTTAAAACTGCGTTCCTTGTGTTTGTCGGTGTTGTTATCGCGGCGTTCTCTAACTCCTCCTTCCTGGCATAATCATAGACGTCCAGGCGACTCAGATATCAACCCATTTACCTTGCAGAAATATAATCAGCCCTAAACCCCTGTACCATAACCGCGGAGTGGACGAGTGACTCGAGGCGCCAGTTCACGCTGCGGTAGGCTGTGGGTTCTGATCCCGGAATGGGGTGGTCGGCAGCCGTGAGGATGTTCGCCTGACGGCTGTCCCCACTTCCCTCGGGAACTCAGGTCCACGCCGGTGGGATTCGTGTTAACGCCGGTAGGGTGCATAGCTCTATGCGACCAGCTGGCGCCCGACGGCCGAAACTCGGCACACTGTTGGTCGGCAGTGGTTGGCTGGGGAGAGGAGAGAAGTGCGCGGAGGAGGTGGAATGCGGTCCCGCTTCTTTTTAATCCTTCTTTGTGATGGCAGTTGCGAATCATGAGCGGTTATGGCTAAGAAGCGCCAGCCGCCTAAAGGTAAAGATGAACATTAGCATATTTTACACCCTTTATATACAGTTCTTGCAGATATACTGTTTAAAAATGCTATATTTTTTTTTAAACATTTGCTTCGTTAAGAGCGTGAAACGTGTTGACGCTAGAAATATGTGTCAGTCGCCCCGAATGAGTGATAACAGTGGAATAGGTTCTGTCTTTCTGTCGATTATTTCTTTCACTAAAGTTTTGCACATACCTTTGACACGATAGCTTCACTCTGCTAGGTAAAGCCGGGCATCGCCGTGTGTGGAACATGACCTTCGGGAGAGCTGGCCGGTGGTGCCTAAAGAGCAACCTAGCAGGCAGGTGGGAGACCTAGGCCACTTCACCTTCCGGCGTCATGACAACCTGCCCACCGAATAGTGAGCATGTCCTCCGTGGCAGGTGACAGTTAATGATTGGTCTCAAGGAAAGAGCAACCTGGGTCGCACAAGGCTTAACGCTGAGAGCACCTGCCAAAGCAGGGCAGTGGCGCATCTCTTACCCGGTGCACTACTGCCCCAGGAGGGATATGAGGGCTCCCAGGGATGTATGAATGTAAAGTAGACAATGACCTTCTGCATATATGGGAATTAGCCAATCGCGCTATCGCGTCAGACCCTGAAGATGCAGCTATCTCTTTTTTTCTTCACATAAACAAGGTTACAGCAGCAAAGATACAAGTGCACTGACTGACTAACAAAAGTAAGATCAAGCTTGGATAATTGGAAACGTCTAAAAAAATCATTATTTTAACAAATACAGTAGAACCTCGTTATAACGCAGTTGAAGGGGCCCGACGATTACTTGGTTATAGTAGTAAATTCATTATAGCCTGTGTTGACCGAAATTCCAAGGGGAATCGTCATTCCTTCGTTACATCCATTATTTCGTTATAACGAAGTACGACAGTAATTTAAGCTAGTAAGAAGAAGTTGACCACGATTTTTATTTCGGTTGGTATTAATTTCTTTCGCTCGCAGAAGTGAGTAAGTGGCCCCCGTTCTCGTTAACCTTTTACTTGCGAATGTTACGAATTTTACAAGAAACTCCATTTTTATTTCCGTTCAAAATACACCCTTCTTGGAAATTTTTCTTTTCGCATACGGAAGGATGATTGTGAAAAACATCGTGATCATGATATTTATATCGTGTTGTTGAAACAGTAAATTGTTACTGGTAAACAGACATTTCCTTCCTAGCAACGTTGCTATGGTCACGGGCTTACCACAATTCGTTGAAAATGTAAAAGAAAAGTCCTGTTATTGTTACTATGCTTTATTGGAGTCTGTTATTTGGGCATTTAAGGTGATAAAACGAAATGATATATTTGGTCCCTATCACAGACGACCGTTTGTGGAGATTTTTCGCAGGCAGAAGAAATAATGACATCAACCAAGAGAAAAAAAGTAATGACAAATAATTTATGCTTTCGCGAAAGAAAAATAAAGAACTATTGCCTTTGTGTCTTTGACTGACAGTGAGTTTTAGACAAGTGTTCCTGGAACAATGACGTTTTGCAGTAGCAAAATTCATAAAGTGAAGGTACTCCTATCCCAGGGACCCCCTCATTACGTCGGGTGGAGTAAGCGCTGTCTATGAAATGTGATGACGTCGGGTAGCGCATTCGTGGGCAGTGTCCCAAGCTCCTGCAAGGTATGTGGGACCCGTCGAATGCCTTCAAGGTCTCATCTCCCGTCTACGTGTGGCGTCTGAGAGGCGTTTTGAAGCGTATGGGGAGCTTTACGACCACGTGTCCCACCTAGATGAGAGCAAATATTTCCCGAAGCGATAGGTGGGGTGCATAGAAGACCCCCATACCCCCCCCCCCCCCCTCCCCTACGCGCGGACAACCTGAAGACAAAGGAAGATCAAGACACGTGCAGAGGGTATCCACGTGGTTAAGCAACGAGGAAACGCGTGGTCGTCTTAGGATGTGCGCTACCATAGCGTTGCTGCAAAAAGCCATTGCTCAAGAAATGCTTTCCTGCCTACTATGGCTTCCGAAACGCTGCGATGCAGCTCGCACAATGAAAGAAACATTATTCAAATAAAGTGGTCTTGTCTGTAATTTGCTGTATGCGAAGAGAACGCAGGTTGTTTTGAAATAGCAGGAATAAATTCACACATGCGCAGGCCAGACGACATTGACACTATGTATATGACAACCGAAAACCTTTCAAACATGCACCATGTGAGAAGCTGTGCTTAGTCATTGTAAACTTGACTGCTTTTCTTTTCATGGTTATTTTATAAAGTACATGTGAGTAATAAACATGAATTTTTGTCTTTGAACCATTAGTTATGAATGCGGCGTTTAAAAATTTTAATTTTACTAAAGCACGTTCAAATCTAAAGCAGTCAAAAATATCCTCGCTAGCTTGTATTTCATAGCTTTCACAGCTGGCCGTGCTTCTGGACAGGGGCGTCAGGATTTCCTGATACACAAGTGCTCGTCGATAATGACAGGCTTTGCATGAGAGAATAACATGGGCGCCCCTGTTGAAGAGAGCAAACAGTTATCAGTGTTTTTAGCAAAGCCAGTGAAGCTCTATCTTATTCAAGGTGTTCGTGGTGTCCGTATCTTTTCTGTCCTTGTCTTTAGCGCTAGTCACCATGTGCCTTAAATCTAAAGATCACCAACTAGCCTAACTTTCCGCTTTAAATGCTTTAAACGCGTTCCAAAAAAAGTATCTTATCAAGGAAAAAAAAGAAACTAGCTATAGAACAACCAGCCAGGTTCTACGTACAAAAGTTAGCGCAATAGACGAGACAGTCACAAGAAAGGTGGACAAGACAACGCGCTACGATGGCTGACACTTGTGAAGAAGGTGATGAAACACATAGAAAAGGGCCCATGGTATTGGAAAGGTACTCAAGTAACACTTGTTGTTGGGCCCTTTTCTATGTATTTCATTGCCTTCTTCACAAGGGCCAGCCATCGTAGCGCGTTGTCTTGTCCACCTTTCTTGTTATTCTTGTTTTTACGCTAACTTTTGTACGTATGACTATGGACCGACTAGTCCAACAACACGTGTTACTTGAGTACCTTTCCAACACTGTGTGCCCTTCTCTATGTGTTTCATCTGCTTCTTCACAAGTGCCAGCCATCGTAGCGCGTTGCCTTGTCCATCTTTCTTGTGACTGTCTCGTTTTTTGTACTTTTGTACATACACTATGCACCGACTAGCCCAACAACAAGCGTTATTTGAGAACAAGCCAGGCCTGATAAATCAAATCTCAAAGGCTTTTCTTGCTATCGGAGTGCCACCCCGACTCATTGGCCTCAAGATTTAAATGACTTATAAAATCCATCCTAATGTCCTGCTGCGGGTCTTCACAATGGGTTTGGATGTTGAGGCTCGTCCAGAGTCTTTTACAAGGAGTCACACAATCTTAATTCCAAAAAGTACCGGATAAAAGAGGTCTGAATAGCGCTGCGTTATGCTGGAATAGATGGGTCATGTGTGCCGCCTACATATGTTGGCTCAAGACAAGTGCGCACGTTACTGGAAGGAGCGGGTTCCGGTCGTCGAGCGTGATGGTCAGAGTTTTGCTCTCCATCGACTTTCAATTTCCGAACGTGCTCAGGCCCGCAGTTCTTTTTGGCTACAAATATTTATTGCGTACTCCAGGTCTTGCACTGCGATAGACATTACATCCAGCGTTTTCATCGGATGTTCGCGACTTTTATTTGGGTATCGAATTTCTAGCTGATGCAACGTGATAACCTTTTCAGGCGTGTTTGTGCAAGAGGGTTGAACTTAGTTCACCTCTATGCGAGAGAGTTAGCTGCCTGTTTCTTCTTTTTTTCGTGATTGTTCCCATCGAATTATTAGAGCATTCATGCACATTAATCTCATGACCGTGCTTCCAAACTTAGCGGTTTCTTCAAATTTTACTGAGCCCCCTCTTTATTTGTCTTTATGCAGGCAGATTGCGCTTCTGTGGGGTTTATGACAACACGATTTTCTATCGACTACTTATTTTGTTTCGCGAAAGAGTGTGTGCTGGTATTTGGTAGCGTTGCTCTTTCCGCCGCCATTGTGTCGTTCTGTGTATTTTGGCGTCAAGGGTCATGACAGGTTAATGCGAGTGTGAAAGATGCCGAACCCGTCTTGCACCGAAACGTTCTTGTACAAATTACACAACGAAGCACTAGCTATTTACTTGTGGCCCCATAGGAAAAACATGTTTCTACCTTCTGTTAATCGCTGTCTGTGCAGTGCACCTGAAACCACTGAACACTATTTTATTACCTACAAGGATGCGATTTTGGTTTGGGACGTGTTGCAGAAGACGCTAAAGAAAGACTGTTTTAAATTCCTACAGCCTTCGTTACCTTGCGGCTGCTCAACCTGATTACGAACCGTACGTCGTGTTTTTCCTTATTGGACTTCATAGCCTGTACTTGGACATGGACCTCCTCATTGGACTTCATAGCTAGACCTCACCGCTGAACCTCTTGTTTCAGCCGGAAGCCACTTCAGTCTAATGAGGCTCGAACTCAGGGACATATATAATGACATGGACTTTCTACGGGACTTGTTTCCTTGGTTGATACGGTGTCTATCATAATCGCCATTGTAGCTGTGTTTTCTGGCTAGATAGTGCAGTGACGTCACTAGCCGCGTGCTTTGTAAATAATCGGCGCACACACACACACACAAACACACACACACACACACACGCACGCGCACACACACACACACACACACACGCATATATATATATATATATATATATATATATATATATATATATATATATATATATATATATATATATTGTAGTGTACCAGCCGCGCTCGCTCACTGTGGTGAACTGTGGTAGTGAAAGAAGACGACGATCCTGAGGTTTGACGCTCTCTCGAAGCCTGCACCTTGGCTGAACGTCGCAAAGCGACTTAGGTTCTACTCGGCCACAACCCCCTCCTACATTTGGTGGAGGTTCTGGGTACTGGAGGTGCTGGGTGGGAGGTGCCGCGACTGCCTACAAGGCGCAGAATTCTTTTCCTCACTGGACCTCCGCTCCGGTTACTGGCAGGGGCCCATGACTGCTGCTGATCGGTCCAAGACGGCCTTTGTTACGCCCGACGGCCTCTACGAATTTAACGTCATGCCGTTCGGCTTATGCAATGCGCCGGCCACATTCGAGCGCATGATGGACACAGTTCTCAGCGGACTCAAGTGGCACACGTGTCTCTGCTACCTCGACGATATTGCCACGTATCATTGTATTGTTTGTTCGTTCACGCTCAAGGCTGCAGGAAAGGGCTGTTATAATTTTTGTTCGTGACGCGAGAAGCGACCGGACTTATCTCGATTGTTCACAGCCATGAACAGCTGCATCTACGTGTTTCTAGATTACTCTAGATGATCTCGACCTGTTATCTCGAAGTTTCCTTGCCGGCTTTAAATTGAACGATGCCGCGAGCGGCGGACATTCGTAGATCGACGATTGACGAGCACGCTTGTTGCTTACGCCGCCACCGAGTGATTCAGTTCTTTTGCGGGCGCAAGAAAGCCCAAATAAAGAGCTTCGTTTGCAAGTATTTCTGGCGTCTTCCTGACCGCTGGACTGCCGTCACTACAACGTGACATCTGGTGGAGGTGCTGGGTAGCCTCCCATGTTCCGGACACCCCCTACAAGCCGTGACGCCAGCCCTCTGAGTCATCAACCGCAGGACCTGAGTCCAGTCCACCGCGCTAGCCGACGTCTGCAAGGGGACGCACCAGAGTTCGGGAATCTGCCGGACCCTACCCGGAAGCGGAAGCCAGCCGCAACGCCTACCATGAGCTTGCCCCAGACGACGACTCCAATCATTCTTCACCAGCCCCGGGTGCCACCAACCTTCGACGCTTCGCCTGGCGCCGACCTCGAAGAATGGCTGGAGCAGTTCGACCGTGTGGCTATCTTCAACAACTGGGACGATGCCACGAAACTTAGGTACGTCTTCTTCGCCTTGGAGGGACCAGCAAAAGTCTGGTTTGAGAATGAGGAAGCTAACCTCACGAACTGGGAATCCTTCAAGGAGCAGCTTCTAAAGACCTTCACGAACGTCGTGCGAAAGGAGAGAGCCCAGCAGCTGCTACAGTCTCGCATACAACACCCAAACGAGACCATTGCTGTGTACACTGAGGAAATGAAGCGTCTCTTCCGGCGTGCCGACGCGAGCATGAAGGAAGAAGAAAAGGTCAAGCTGCTTATGCGAGGAGTTAAAGAACAACTCTTTGCCGGCCTCGTACGGAACCCACCGAAAACCGTGGCGGAATTCATAGAAGAGGCCTCCACGATGGAAAAAAACTCTTGACGCCCGAGCCCGCCAATATGAACGCCAGCAGCGCGTTTTTTCAGCAAACTGCCTGGACGCCGCTAACAACGATAACCTGCGGGAGGTTATACGCCAAATTGTACGAGAAGAGCTCCGACGATTGCTGCCAAATGGAACGCAGCCACAGGTTACATCACTTACTGACGTAATCCGGGACGAAGTTCAACAGGCCTTGGGTGTGACGCCGATCACCACGCAGCCTATGGAGCCCCCAGCCATGACTTACGCCGCAGCTGTGCGCCGTCCTGCACCTCGACGACGGGACCCAAGCCCCTATCGCCCACAGCCAGCTGCGTTGGACCGCCGCCCACTCGCCCCAACCCGCCCGTCCTACGAGCGACACGCGCAGCCGAGGAAATGCGACGAGTGGAGAACTCCCGACCAGCGCCGCCCACTATGCTTCCACTGTGGAGAAGCCGGTCACGTCCTCCGGCACTGCCCATACAGAAGACTGGGCATCCGAGGGTTCTCTTACGACGCTCCACGACCCCGACCCGGCCAGCGACCAGCCGAAATCGAGGAGTTTTTACGTCGGGAAGAATACTCATCGCCGAGCCGCCTATCACGTTCCCCGTCGCCATCGTCCCAGCGCTTTGTATCTCCTAGCCGAGGTTACGCCGTGCGTGGACGCTCCCCCAGCCCCCGAAGGTTAAACTAAATAAAGCAGCCTCTGGAGGTGAGGTTGCTTCTAAGCGCAATGACAAAGATCCTCCATCGACGAGTACTCAAGACCATGCCACGACGACGAGACCGACGACGACGACGACGACGCGGCCAGAATTGAAGCTTTTACCGCTGCCCAGTGAAGTAACGTCGCAGTACGCCCACCGCAGCCTCACTACTCGACGAAGCCGTGATCGGACACCGAAGACAACGTACAATACGAGAACGCGTACAAGTGACCTTGAAGTTACGGTCGACGGTCACGCGGTTACTGCCTTGGTGGACACGGGAGCTGACTACTCTGTCATGAGTGGCCCACTCGCTGTCCGACTCAGGAAGGTAACAACAACCTGGGATGGCCCGCTGATCCGCACCGCAGGTGGCAACCTGATTACGCCGTCAGGACGCTGCACCGCGAGAGCTACTGTAAATGGGAGAACCTATGCGACAACCTTCCTGATCCTACAGCAATGCTCGAGAGACGTGATTTTGGGAATGGACTTCCTGAACGAACATCGGGCGATCATCGACCTTCGATCTAAGTCGATCAAGCTTTCCACGGAAAAAGCCATACCTGTTGCGACGAGCGCGACTCATCACGTTGCCTTAAACGTCCTCGATGAAGCATTGAGCGTGCCACCCCGATCAAGTGTTCTCGTCGGCATAGGTACTGGAGACATCGAAAATGCCGAAGGCGTTATCGAGGGGAACACCCAGTTACTCCTGGATCGAGGATTGGGCGTCGCGAGGGGAGTCGCCGAAATCCGAAATGGCCAAGCCCAGCTGTTACTCACCAACTTCACCGAAGAATACCGGCATCTAAACAAAGGTACGACGATCGCTTTCCTCGACGAGCTGGCAGACATCAGAGACGTATTTGCCCTACCCGACCAACCCGCAGAACTATCTGACCAAGGCCATCAACCCACGTTCGACATCAACCCGGCATTACCCCGGAGCAGACAACACGAAATACGCAGTCTTCTTCAAAGGTACACCAATTGCTTCTCATCAGCATCGAATGTGCGACGAACCCGGCTTGCCAAGCACCGCATTGTCACAGACGAACACGCGCGACCACTGCGACAGAGCCCCTACCGCGTATCGCCGCTAGAACGCAAAGCTATCCGCAAGCAAGTTGAGGAAATGCTCCGTGACGACGTCATACAGCCATCGAGGAGCCCCTGGGCAGCACCGGTCGTCCTAGTGAAAAAGAAAGACGGCACCCTTCGCTTTTGCGTCGATTACCGCCGCCTGAACAACATTACGAAGAAGGATGTCTACCCCCTCCCCCGCATCGACGATACACTGGACCGGCTGTGCAACGCTAAGTACTTCTCATCGATGGACCTGAAGAGCGGCTACTGGCAAATTGAAGTCGACGAAAGAGATCGCGAGAAGACTGCGTTCATCACGCCAGACGGACTCTTCGAGTTCAAGGTGATGCCATTCGGCCTCTGCTCTGCCCCAGCGACGTTCCAGCGAGTAATGGATACGGTGCTCGCAAGTTTGAAGTGGCAGATTTGCCTAGTCTACTTAGATGACGTTGTTGTCTTCTCCTCAAGCTTTGAAGACCACCTCAGAAGGCTTCGGATAGTGCTGGAAACGATCAAGTCTTCAGGCCTGACACTGAAACCAGAGAAGTGCCACTTCGCCTACGAGGAGCTGCTGTTCCTTGGTCACGTCGTAAGCAAGGATGGAGTTCGCCCAGAGCCCCAGAAGACGGCTGCGATCGCAGAGTTTCCACAGCCTAATGACAAGAAGGCTATACGCAGATTCCTTGGATTGTGCGCTTATTACCGACGGTTCGTCAAGAACTTTTCGCGGATCGCTGAACCTTTGACTCAACTTACCAAGGCTGACGTGCCTTTTAAATGGGAAAGGCCACAAGAGGAAGCTTTCAACGAGCTGAAGCGCCGCTTACAGTCCCCTCCTGTGCTCGGGCACTTTGATGAAAACGCCGAAACCGAAGTTCATACCGATGCAAGCAGCGTGGGCTTAGGAGCGGTCCTCGTTCAGAAAAATGGCAGACAGGAGAAAGTTATCGCGTACGCTAGCCGTTCACTGTCGAGAGCCGAAGCCAACTATTCGACGACAGAGAAAGAATGCCTCGCCATTATTTGGGCCACGTCCAAATTTCGCCCCTACCTATACGGACGACCATTCAAGGTTGTGAGTGATCACCATGCTCTGTGCTGGCTAGCCAATTTGAAAGATCCCTCCGGCCGCCTTGCTCGTTGGAGCCTGCGTCTTCAAGAATTCGACATAACTGTAGTCTACAAATCTGGCCGCAAGCATTCCGATGCAGACTGCTTGTCACGAGCTCCTGTCGACGCAGCACCCGAAGAGGAAGACGACGACGCTTTCTTAGGACCGGTAAGCGCCAGCAGTTTCGCTCAGCAGCAGCACTCGGATCCTGATTTGCAAAGCCTATTTGATTATCTGAAAGGCAAGACCGCATCGCCTCCCCGAGGGTTCAAGCGGCAACTGTCGTCCTTCGTCCTTCACAATAATGTCCTCCTGAAGAAGAACTTCGCGCCGAACAGGACAGTGCATCTTCTTGTCGTGCCCAAAAATCTCAGGCAAGAAATTATGCAGGCATGTCATGATGAGCCGACTGCAGGACATCTCGGGATTGCTCGCACGTTGCACCGCATCCAGGAGAAGTACTATTGGCCACGGCTAGCTACCGACGTTTCCCATTACGTGAAAACGTGCCGTGAGTGTCAGCGACGCAAAACGCCTCCGACTAGACCAGCCGGACTGCTGAACCCCATACCACCGCCAACTAAGCCCTTTCAGCAAATAGGAATGGACCTCCTCGGCCCCTTTCCGACCTCTTCATCAGGAAACAAGTGGATCATCGTGGCCACCGACTACATGACCCGCTACGCCGAAGCAAAAGCGTTGCCTAGTGGTACCGCAACAGAAGTCGCAAAATTTTTTGTCGAACAAATTCTCCTGCGACACGGCGCCCCGGAAGTGCTCATCACAGACAGAGGAACGGCGTTTACAGCGGAGCTCACGCAAGCCATTTTAAACTACAGCCAGACAAGCCATCGGAGGACAACTGCCTATCATCCACAAACCAACGGACTCACAGAGCGTCTGAACAAGACCATCGCAGACATGCTCTCCATGTACATCGACGCCGAACACAAGACGTGGGACTCCATTCTGCCCTACGTGATCTTCGCTTATAATACTGCCGTCCAGGAGACTACCAGGTTTACCCCATTCCAGCAGGTGTACGGCAGGAAGCCCACGACAACACTCGACGCAATGCTCCCGCACGTTTCCGACGAAGACAATCTCGACGTCGCCGCCTACCTTCATCGCGCCGAGGAAGCCCGAAGACTTGCGCGGCTTCGCATTCAAGACCAGCAGCACACCGACGCCCGACGCTACAATCTGCGCCGACGAGACACGCATTACAAGCCAGGTGATCGGGTTTGGATATGGACGCCAGTTCGCCGCCGTGGATTGAGCGAAAAGTTGCTGCGACGCTACTTTGGCCCGTACAGGGCTCTCCGTCGGATCGGTGACCTCGACTACGAAGTCAACCCCGACGCCACGACAGCATCTCAGCGACGCCGCCCACGCCCGGAAGTCGTACATGTCGTACGCCTGAAGCCATATTATGAACGCTAAAGCACTTGAAGTGTCATTTTCCGTGTTTATTTTCATTTTAAAGCATCGAGACGATGCTTCTTTGGAAGGGGGGTAATGCCACGTATCATTGTATTGTTTGTTCGTTCACGCTCAAGGCTGCAGGAAAGGGCTGTTATCATTTTTGTTCGTGACGCGAGAAGCGACCGGACTTATCTCGATTGTTCACAGCCATGAACAGCTGCATCTACGTGTTTCTAGATTACTCTATATGATCTCGACCTGTTATCTCGAAGTTTCCTTGCCGGCTTTAAATTGAACGATGCCGCGAGCAGCGGGCATTCGTAGTTCAACGACCGAGGAGCACGTTTGTTGCTTACGCCGCCGCCGAGTGATTTAGTTCTTTTGCGGGCGCAAGTCAGCCCAAATAAAGAGCTTCGTTTGCAAGTATTTCTGGTGTCTTCCTGACCGCTGGACTGCCGTCACTACAACGTGACAATATCGTCGTCTTTTCTCGAGACTTTTCGTCCCACCTGGCCCGCCTTGAGCGTGTCCTGCAATGTTTGACCGACGCCGGCTTGCAACTGAATTTGAAGAAGTGCTGCTTTGCAGCCCGGCGGCTTACCATCTTGGGCCACGTCGTCTCCAAGGAAGGCGTCCTTCCCGATCCTGCAAAACTGCGTGCAGTCGCCGAGTTCCCCCGACCTACCTCCCTGAAAGAGCTGCGTAGCTTCATCGGGCTGTGCTCTTATTTTCGCCGCTTCGTACGCAATTTCGCTTCCATCCTGTCTCCCCTGACTGATCTGCTTGCCGGCGACACGAGCCTCTCGTCTTGGACACCAGACTGCGACGCGGCATTCACAACGCTTCGGCGCCTGCTTGTGTCCCCGCCGATCCTCCGCCATTTCGACCCCAGCCTGCACACTGAAATTCACACTGACGCCAGCGGCGTGGGCCTCGGCGCCGTGCTGGCTCAGCGCAAGCCCGGCAGCGCCGACCATGTTGTTGCGTATGCCAGCCGCACTTTGACAAAGGCCGAGCGCAATTATTCCGTGACAGAGAAGGAGTGCTTGGCAATAATTTGGGCTATTGGAAAGTTCCGACCTTACCTATATGGTCGCCCGTTCTCTGTCGTTACCGACCACCATGCCCTCTGCTGGCTGTCGTCCCTCAAAGACCCCTCAGGCCGTCTTGCTCGTTGGGCGTTGCGCTTACAAGAATACGACATTGAAGTAATCTATCGATCTGGCCGTAAGCATTCTGATGCCGACGCACTATCGCGGTCCCCGCTACCTTGTGACTTAGACTCCACATCTTTCGCCACCGCTGATGCCTCCTCCCTTGATATTGCCGACATGCCATTCGAACAACAACGGGACCCCTGGATCGCTTCCCTCCTCGCTCTCCTGTCTACACCATCTCAGCTACCTGCGACCCGCATTCTCCGTCGTCAAGCCTGCCACTTCGCAATACGGGACGGCCTCCTTTACCGCCGCAACTACCTTCCCGACGGTCGCAAATGGCTCCTTGTCATTCCTCGCCACCTGCATTCCGACATATGCGCCTCTTTCCACGCCGACCCTCAGTGTGCACACGCCGGTGTGGTGAAGACCTACACGCGCCTTCGACTCCGCTTCTAGTAGCGGGGAATGTACCGTTTCATCCGACAGTACGTTCGCTCCTGCCCGGAATGCCAACGCCACAAAACCCCTTCTCGCCGTTCCATTGCACCGATGCAGCCCTTGCCTTGCCCCATGCGCCCATTCGACCGCGTTGGCATCGATCTCTACGGACCCCTTCCCATAACTCCGGCTGGACACCGCTGGGTCATAGTGGCCGTCGACCACCTTACCCGCTACGTCGAAACGTCATCCTTGCCATCCGCGTCTGCGCCCGACGTTGCGTCCTTCATCCTGCATCATCTAGTTCTACGCCATGGTTCTCCTAAGGAGCTTCTGAGTGACCGCGCCCGTGTCTTCCTCTCAGACACCGTCGAAGCCCTCCTTCGCCAATGCCGCATTGTTCACCGCTCTACTACGGCCTACCACCCTCAAACTAACGGAATTACTGAACGTTTCAATCGCACATTGACCGACATGATCGCCAAGTATGTTGCCTCGGACGACTCAAACTGGGACCGCATTCTCCCATTTGTGACATATGCGTACAACACTGCCACACAGAGCACAACTGGCTTCTCTCCGCTCTTTCTTCTTTACGGCCGCGAGCCTTCCTGTACCATGGATACCATGCTTCCGTATCGCCCTGATATCTCCGAGTCTCTTACCCTTTCTCAAGCAGCCACCTATGCTGAAGAATGCCGCCAGCTTGCCCGCTCTTTTACAACGCAAGATCAGAATCGCCAGAAGCACCTTCGCGCCCTTACCAGTCCGCTTCCGTCCCATACCCCAGACTCGCTCGTGTGGCTTTGGGTTCCCTCAACCAGTCCCGGTCTCTCCACAAAACTCATTTCAAAGTACCACGGCCCCTACCGTGTCATCTGCCAGACCTCTCCAGTCAACTACATTATTGAACCGCTTTCGCCGCCGCAAGATGCGCGCCGTCGTGGCCGTGAAACAGTGCACGTTGACCGTCTCAAGCCGTTCTACGATCCGCCTACCATCTGTGCGCCCTAAGTCGGCAGGATGCCTCCTTTTTCGCCGGGGGATAATTGTAGTGTAGCAGCCGCGCTCGCTCACTGTGGTGAACTGTGGTAGTGAAAGAAGACGACGATCCTGAGGTTTGACGCTCGCTCGAAGCCCGAACGCTTGGCCTGCACCTTGGCTGAACGTCGCAAAGCGACCTAGGTTCTACTCGGCCACAACCCCCTCCTACAATATATATACATATATGGGCGTGTTCAGATAAGAACGGTAATCGAGGTCCCATGACCATTTTTTGTTTTCAATGAAATTTTTATATATGATGGACAAATGTGTCCAAACAAAGGAATGAACCTTAGTTTTGCAAGAAGCTTCGTAGTTTTCTCGGAAAAAAATTGCATGTCGTAAGAGATGGAGAATTTCATTTTTGGCATTTCGCAAAGTTGCAAGTTTGAAGACTCATTCCATGCATAAAGAATTTTTTCCGCGCATCAGGATTTTTTCAGAACTTCTTTACAACTTGTACAATCTGTGAAAATGAAAAAATGTTGTCTTGCTCTTTCAACCTTCTGAGTAAAAAAATTGCAAACTTCGCTTCTGGAGCTATGCGGTGCAAAAAAGGTACTTTTCAGGGCAGCCTTAGGGCAAGATGCCTAAAGATCTTCCCACTGAATATTTCTCTCAGTATTTTTCAGCTGTTTTTATTCACCTCAGGCAAGTTCTGTGGCTCTAGACTTGACAGATAGTTTTCAGTACGGTCTCAAAATTCGCCGAAGTTCAAAAACGCCAAAAAAGTGACCACTTTGACTTGGGTTCAAAAAAAAACATCATCATCGAATTTTGTTAAAATTCGCTTGAATAATCCTCAGTACATGATAATTTTAAGGCAATAGAAAAGTGGTGCATTATATTGTTTTAAAATACAAAAATAAACACAAAACTGAGTTCATGTTTTTGTTATATAGAATTGCTTATTACTGCCTCTTAGAAATAGTATTTTCAGAAATTTGATTTAGTACTCATTGAACGTGGTTACATTTTATTTACCTCAATATCCGAACCATTATCAATGCTTATAGAGCTTCTATTCGCTTGTTAGCGGCGCTCTTAATGCGTGAAAATGGGAATAAATTCGCTATTTTGCCTGATGTGATAAGAATTGGCGGGTGGCGGTCAAACGTTGTTTGTATTCTCTAATTTATTCGTCGTAAGGTCTATTGGTATATATAATTGATTCATTAAAGATATTAGATCATTTCTCGGTTCTTAGAAAAATTTTTATACATAAAAGTTAATATTAATGCGTTTCTGAAGTCGGCGTTTTCGAACCTGCGTCTATTTACCTCTGTGTTCAATGGTTCTACAAGGCACTGTCAGGAGACAAAACGTGGTCTCCTGAGGGGAACGAGCTATCTGCAAGGTTTTTAATCATGGAGAGTTTTAATCGGGAGGCAATTTAAAAATTTGATGCCGCTTCCTGTGCACATTGCAATTCACAAAATCGTAACACGAAATAAACGGCGGCAGTTGATTTCGGTTTTGCGCAGAGTATATTGTCCGGCAGGAAGCACTAACCAGATCACAGTCTCTTCCATTCCGAAGCAGCGGTGGAGGCCACGTAGGATGCACTGCCCTCAGTTGACTGAACCTACTTCCACAGGAGGAGCGTCTGAATTCCAGGCACTTTCTTTGGCAGTTTCCATTGTTCCTTCTTCACTTCGCGAAAGTCTGCAAGCTCCCTCTGTGGCATATACATATACACCGATCGTCTTCACTCTTGAAGAAGATCGGTCTTCCGATCTAAACGTCCAGTCGAATAAATATGTTTCCTTTAAAGAAGCGCATACTTCGCTATATACTCCTGTAAGCAGTCAAGTACTTCATGCCCTCGCAACCTATATATATATATATATATATATATATATATATATATATATATATATATATCTTTACATAACCTCGTGTAGTAAATACCAAGCTGAAAAAAAACCGGACTCGTTGTCGCAACGGCAACGCGTCTGACTCCATATCATGAGCTTGCGTGCTCGAATCACGTGCGTGTCACTACTGTTTTTTATTCTCTTATATGTCGTCTAAGTATACTGTTTGCGCTAATTACTAATAAAAACATAGCGACTATTTCTCACTGCCTAGGTTATGTTTTTGCCTCTCGGAACAGCCGATTTTAGGTCCATATAGAAATCTTCCCGTTATCAAATGCGATAGCAAAGCTGCCGCGGGAAAGTTTTACGAACTGACAGCTTCAGCGTCATTGTTACACTTGCAGCGTCCCTCCTATGACCGAAAACTCCATGTCGTCACCACGGCTGGTTCATATTAGCGATGACAACTGTGGTGTTTTCTTTACAGTGCTGTGATACGTGTTGTGGTTGGGGGAGATGCTCTTAATTTCAGTTCTTATTTGAGTGTAATGCGAAATAACAACCGAAGCATTAACTTTAGTACTGGCAGTGCTGCCTCAGCAACGCAGCAGGTGATGATTTCTGCCGAATATGAGATAGCTATCGACAACGGTTACTTTTTATTGAGCACATCGTTCAACATCTCGGTCTCCTCTGAGTATCGAGCTCGCAGTAGCCCGCCTGATGTTCAGTGCATGTACTTTTCCGATTTGCTTGGGTTATTTTTATAGAGCTTAGAATCTTTGCAACTTGGCCAGTTATTTCTCAGAAGTACGCTTTCTTTTTTTTCTGAGCGTCACGTAGTCATTTCTTCGCTCCGGCTGTATAGATCTTGTTACGCTCAGCTTAAATGACCCTCGATATCGGCAACTGATTTCGCTTAGCTGTCGTGCTTAAGTGCGGAACTACAGACGCATTCCTGACTAGTTGGCCAGTTTTGTCCCTATTTCGCAGTGCTGATACCTCGAGTATTCCAGTGCACTCTGAAAAAAAAGGGTTACCTTGATTTATTTACTCTTATCTACAATATTCGTCGCTTGATTGATTGTTTAAGGACTTATCAAGCGTGAGAGCTTGACACATAACACTGAGGCATAAGCGAGCGAAGAGAACATGCAAAACAATTGAAAACAAGAAACTAAGTGAAGGTACAGGCATTGGCGGCAGCTACTGTAATTCATATTTACGTTTTAATAACGAATTGTATAAATGAAAAAAGAAAGAAACGAAGAGAGAAAGGATATAACAACTGAAGAAAGAAAGAAAGAAAGAAAGAAAGGAAGAAAGAAAGAAAGAAAGAAAGGACGAAAGAATGAAAAGAAGAAAGAAAATACAAAGCGAGGAAGGAAGAACGACGGAAGGAAATATGGCAAGGAAAAGGAAAGAATGGAAGGAAGAAGGAAACGAAGAGAAGCGAGAAAGCAAGAAAGGAGGAGAGAAAGAACAAAGGAAAGAAGGGAAGAAAAGCAAAGAAAAGAAAGAAGGAAATAAAGAAGGACAGAAAGAAGAAAGGAAAGAAAGAACGAAGGAAAGAAAGAAAGAAAGAAAGAGAGGAAGGAAGAAGGAAAGAACAAAGGAAGGAAGGAAAGAAAGAAAGAAAGGAAGAAATAAAGGAAAGAAGAAAGAAAGAATAGAGTGAAACGATGAAGGGAAAAAGAAAGGAAGAAAGAAAGGGAAGAAGAAAAAAAAAATAGAGTGAAACGATCAAGGGAAAAAGAAAGGAAGAAAGAAAGGATGAAAAACGGAAAGAAAAAGCTCAGACCCCCACCTGGTAAAACAAAAATGGTCATCACGACTCCACCTCCCTTGTCGTCGAGATAAGCAGCGACGTAGGTAAATGTTGCTTCGGGCTTCGGATATTAAAGAAGGTGAGCTAACTATGCGTCCCAGAGAACGAAGGAAAATTCGAAGGGAAGTGCCCGTCGCCGACCCGCCTCAATCTTCATTTGCGCAACAGCAGTAGTAGGAGAATGAGTAGAAGAGGAATGAGAAAGAAAATCATAAATATCGGCAAATACCGCGGTACGTGCGGAGCAAGGGAAGGTGTCAGACGCGGGGCAAATGCACGCGGCCCCGGCCGCCGCTCTGACGGGAAAGGAAACGGGAAAAAAAGAGTAGCGCTCCAGGTTGCGGCGGCGGCGCTGCCGGCGCCGCTTTCCCCGCGGGTCGATCCGCGCATGCGCATCGGCTACCGCAACGGCGGCAACGGCGTCGTCAGCG
This sequence comes from Amblyomma mixtum, assembly GCF_055824585.1. Lineage (NCBI taxonomy): Eukaryota > Metazoa > Arthropoda > Arachnida > Ixodida > Ixodidae > Amblyomma > Amblyomma mixtum. Next base: position 150,611,969 of record NC_143021.1, on the reverse strand, counting down.
TCCTCAGCGTCGCCGTCGTCAACGGGCACTATGGCGGCGCGCTCCAGGAGCTGGGGAAGCGACGGCCACTGGAAGCGGCTCGCCTTCAAGGTGAGTCGCAGTCCCTCGCGGCTGTGCTCCTTTCTTTCCCGACGTCGCTGGCAGGAGCCAGACTTTCTCAGCCGGGAAGTCCAGTCTGCCCGTGCATACTGGCCAGGATGGTGCGTCTCCTTTTCGCCGAATTTTCTTTCTCTTATTGTTTCTCACCGGGCAGCCGGCGCGCAGAAGCGTCTGGGCGAGGAGGTCGAGGGGGTTGACGGAGCAAGGAAAAGGTGACAGGTGGTCGACGGCTCGATGCGCGGTGCAAGGCACCGCGCTAGTGTGACAATGCGGACCCGGGCTGGCTGCCGCTCCTAGCGGGTGTTGCGCAATGGCTGTTAAAAGGCGGTTTCTGCTCTCTGCGCGAGGTCATCACAGGCGTTGTTATCCCGCCGATGCAGCTTTCCGCCGGGGTTACTAGTACGCGGCGACAGCGTGTCATGCCTGCGGTGTGAGACCCCGCACACGTCGTGAAGGCCGGGCTTGTCTGATGCGGCCCGGCGAACGCCGTCGACGAAGCCGCGTCCACCGCGCGAGTGCGATTAGGAGTCCCTGATTTAGGAAGCCACTACGCAGTGAGATTTCCAGCTGTAAGCAGCGGCGCGCTTGCTTGTAGCGACTGGGTTGATCGAGCACGGCCATGCTTGTAAGGCCCGCGCCATTGGAGCCGTAATGCAGGCACTTGTTGAGGATGTGCAACAGGCAACGTTTGAGATGCAGGCTGGCGGACTTGCACGAGAGCGGTTCGGCGCAGAATTGTGCAGATACAGAAAGAGAGGATGCCAGAATAACTTTGGTAACTGAAAAGTAGAGTGATGAAATGACCAGCCAGACGTGTCTCCCCTCCACCAGTTGATTGTGGTAAGCTGCGAAGAACAGCGCCGACATACGTAGTAGTTCACCCGCCACGTGCACTTCTTTGAAATGTTCTTTTAAAATGTGAACTAAAGTTAACGTATTTAGAACTTGCGTAATGTAGCCGCGACATCTGCGCTCCATCCTGCACTGCGGTTACAGAAAGTAGCTAAGTTCGCACGGCCTTTATCTTGGAATCACCGCGATAAACCGCAACACTGGCCTCGGGCCCTTTTGCAGAGGGCGTTTAGACGGAACAAAGGAGGAGTACGGGTTGAATTATGATTGTGGAAATGAAGTAGGACGATAGCCGCAATTAAATTCGTGCGCACCTAGGCTCAAAGCAGCGCAAAACGGTCAGAACTGCTGAAGCACATCGGTCGTTCGGTTGAAAAATTCATAGGTTAACTTTTTCACTTTGCATGAGATTACGATTTTCGACGTAGTTAAATTTTATTGCGGAAACTATTCAAACGACGTTTGCAGAGAAACAGTGCACGTTTATATTGATGGCGCCATTTAAATGCATTTCATTCTCCATCTGTTTGGCTTGCTCCTTCTACGCCTGAAGTTTGTACAGGTGGTGGTGATGAATTTCCAAGGCGCAAGGGCATCTTGAGCCAAATACCACCTTGAAATAAGTTGTTGTCGTCTACAAAAGGTGGGGTTAAATAATCTTAGTCCATGCATATCACCCCAGAAATTTGGAGCACGAAGAAAACGGTAGCTTGCATCCATTTTGAACCGCTGGGAACTCGGCGGCACTGCTGATCCAATCCCGCTTCTCCCAGATACGAGGCGGATTCTTAGACCACACGTGTGCACTGGTCTCACACTCAACACACAGACAGGCTTTACCTCAGTACAATGCTAGACGTTATCTGATGTAAAAAAAATCACTTTTCGAGAACTCGTTCGTTACACAAATTAGCGACGTCGGGAAGCACACTCACCAGGGTGTGTTGCTGTTAGTTTGTGAGCTGTAAAGCTTCGCAGCTTGACATGGGCTATAATTGTAGCCTTAATGAACGGCTATCCCTACATTTCGACCACCTGAATTTCTTCAACATGCACTTGCCGGCGAACAGCGCGCCACAGGGTTTGCGTTTCGCCTCCGTCGAAATGCGGTCACCACTGGCCGGATTTCGTCTCGAGATTCTGCCCCCCAGCCGAGCGCCACAACCACTGTGCTACCGAGACGAATGCTTAACGCGGGTTACTATAGTCTTGCCACATATTGGTCTCGCGTGGCACTCAGATGTGTTCGCAATAAAAGGATATCGACGGATTATCTCCCTTTGTTATTTTCTCTAGAATAGAATGAGCAGTTTGTTACATATGCCGGCATGAGCCAGCTGTTATCCTCAGGGGGAGCAGCCGCTGCACTGACGTTAGTGACTGTGGCAATATACTTAAAAAAAAAAACTGGGCGAGGGTTCGGCTCCCAGCAGGGACTAACATGTTTTGGCGTAGATGAAGCGCCGGAACTGCGCCGTCTACTGAGAGTTTGGTCCATGCGAAAGAAAAAAAAAAGCCCGGTAATCGAAATCCACTCAGGTGCCTCCACGACCGGGTGCCTCGTCGCTCAGGTGTTGTGGCCTTGGAACGAAAATAGCCACAGTATCGAACGTGGCGGTGGTGTGAACATGCAAGGTGTGCAGATAAAAGCACGCAGTCGCATTATAGCGGTGAGTGGGATAAATATGCTCCCGTTGGAACCAGGAGGAATATATACATGTGAACGCAAAAAATTGCGGCCAGAAGGATGCTGGGACTGCCTGCTAATTCCTGCCATTATAGTTGTTTTGTATCCATGAACTATATTCAGCATGGTTTTATCATCATCATCGGCCTGACTACGCCCACTGCAGGGCAAAGGTCTCTCCCATATCTCTCCAATTAACTCTGTCCTGCGCCAACGGCGGCCATCTTATCCACACAAACTTCCTAATCACATACGCCCACCAGATTTTGTGACGCTCCCTGCTGCGTTTGCGCTCTCTCGGAATGCATTCCATTGCCTTAAGGCCGTCACTTACTATGCCTTCACATAACATGGGCTTCCCATGCACATTACTTTCTCTCAGTTTCGACTAGGATATCTCTAAATCACATTGGTACCCTGACCCATCTGCTCACTGTCTATTAACGTTATACCTAACATTTTCCTCTCCATAGCTCACTCTGTTGTCCTCAGTTTAAATACAAATCTTTTAGTGAGGCACGATCTCACGTCATTATAGTTTATAATGTTACATGTTCAGAGAAACCACCTTTCGCGAGGATTCGCAATCGACATTGAAGAGCAGCAATAGGCATAGTGATCTCAACACCCGCTTAGTATGCGCAAAAGTACTTTGTTCGATCCAGCTCCGCCGAGCACCATCGGTTCGCAATGGATGCAAGCTTTTCTCGGACTGTTGATCGGTGTCGGTGGGATGAAATGAATTAATCCTCCTTTCTCCCGCAAACCAAAACATGCGCTGTGGTTCTCTTTGGCCAAGCTGCTGAAATGCCATTAAATCGGATCATCCTTCTTTCTTTCTTTCTTTCTTTCTTTCTTTCTTTCTTTCTTTCTTTCTTTCTTTCTTTCTTTCTTTCTTTCTTTCTTTCTTTCTTTCTTTCTTTCTTTCTTTCTTTCCTTCTTTCTTTCTTTCTTTCTTTCTTTCTTTCTTTCCTTCTTCCTTTCTTTATTTCTTTCTTTCTTTCTTTCTTTCCTTCTCTCTTTCTTTCTCTCTTTCTTCTTTCTTTATTTATTTCTTTCTTCCTTCCTTCCTTTCCTTCTTTCTTTCCTTCTTTCTTTCTTTCTTTTTCCTTCTTCCTTTCTTCCTTTGTTTCTTTGTTTCTTTCTTTCTTTCTTCTTTTATCTCCTCCATTCTACGTTTCTTTCTTTCTTTCCTTCTTTAATTCTTTCTTTCTCTCTTTATTCAGCACGTTCCGTTACAGAAATGTCTTACGGGACGACACAAGGCAGCACTCTTGCCTGACGGTTGCGCCTTCTTGGGTACTTAGGGCACACAACCCTGTAATTCAAGACAATAATACAATAAAAGAAGCACAGCTATACGCCATAGTATATTAGGGCATGGGATTAATACAAACTATTTAAAAAATAGGTTGGTTAAAACTTACATAATATTCGGATCAGTATTCATCTGAGTACACGTTTCAAACTTTCAGAGTGGAGGTAACGACCAGGAGTGCAAACAGTAAACTAGCCAATTGGCCTAGCATTGGATTTTTAGTTTTTATTTAGAAAAAACAAAGGACCTCGGCGTTCCTCTGAGTCGCTCCACCGAGGTGGCAGTAAAAAGTGTTTCAGCTATTTCAGGGCACTCGTTCTCCAAATCTGGTATTAGAAAGTTTAGTTTTTCTTTGCCGTATGCTCTGCAGGAACGCGTTCTTGGTATTAGGTTGGTTCGTGGAGTTATGGACTACACTGCGCATAGTATTCTGTTTAAAATGTTCTGTCTGTTAGGTTATGGTGCCAAATTTTCAGGTCTAGTCTATGTTTATACAATTTGCGGATGGGCAATATTTTATTTGAATTAAAGTGAGGTGTGGTGTCTTACTCAAGTCCTAAATTTCCTAATGCTGGCACTGCTGACTTTTGAAAAGAAAAACAACAATCTAATTTAGTGTTAGTCTTTGTTCACCATTCTAAAAACACAACAAAAATGGAAATGTAAGAGCGCCTAGTAGACTTGCCTTTTCACCTGATACGGAGCATGATATCTTATTTTATTCAAAATTCCGACAGCTCATCCGAGATAATTCCGGTGCGTTCAACTTTAGGCGTCCATGAAAAGTTTTCCTGAAATGTTACCCCAAAAATCTAACTGATGAGGACTGTTCGATAGTAATAGCGTGAAATTTTAAACATAAGTAGGTAGGCGGATGGATTGCTCACAGCCGGAGGAGTGAGAATTTAGTTTTACTGGTGTTTACCTGAAGTTTCTTTGAATGAAGCCAAGAATCGAGCCCTGTTGACCATTCGTTAGCTTCACGAAACACCCCTATTAAGTTAGTACCTGAGAACACATTCGTGTCGTCTGGATATAAAACAACTTTATGACATTCCTTAGAATTTGCAATATCGTTAATGTATAAGAAAAATAATGTCGGTCGAAGTAAGGATCCTTGAGGTACGCCATGTTTTACAATTCTAGTAATAGATTTGGCGCCATTTTGTGATGTGGACAGACGTACCTCTAGAGCTTAAGTAGCTTTTATTAATGACCATGCATTGCCCCGAATTTCATAATATGACAAGTTTCTTAAAAGCGCATCGTGCTGGACACAGTCAACATCCTTTCTAGAATCTCGAAATACACCCATTGTAAATATTTTCCTTTCAATGTTTTTCTAGAATATGTTCTTTTACCTCCAGAAGTGCCATTTAAAACGACTCATTGTTTCTGAACCTGAATTGTTGATTTGCTATTATATTATGTACCACCAGAAAGCCAACAACCTTTTCACGTGAAATATGTTCCGCTATATTCGCAAAGGTTAGAAGCCCAGATATTGGTCTGTAATTGTTCATATCGTTGAGAGAACCATCCTGTATCACAGCCACACGAGCAAGCTTCATTGCGTCCGAAAACACTGCGGCCGGAAGAATAGGTTGAGAATGTGCGTAAGGGGGATGCCAACTATTTCTGCGATGAACTATAACGAACTGGGTTTAATTTCGCCAGGTACTGAGGCAAAATTGTTTTTTTAAGCTGAAATAACGTCGCATATTTCATACTGATCACTATGCGAAATAAATGAAGACAGAATTTTGACAAGTGTTTTGGCGTTGCCGTCGTTTGGAATGGTTCAGAACACAAGTGCACAGGCGTACTTGAAGTTTTGCCTCTTGACACAACACCTTTATACTATGCTATGCCCAAGAAAAGGTAGCCTTCAAGGGAAAGCTTTAGAATGTTCTCTTTGAGAGAAGCATATACCACCTGTTTTGATAGCCCCCACAGGCCACCGTTCACTTCCGTCATCAGAGCACTGTTATTCGTCTAGAGTCGATTGTGTATGGCGGCGCTTGCGTTTTACCCCACTAGCCGTCTACTTAAACCTCAAGCTATTGAACTTTTGGTATAGCCTTGCAAGATGAAAAAGTAACTGAAACCTATGCGCTCTTCACGTCCTACCGAGAAACCATCGATGCAGTGAGCCGGTTGCGTCGTCAGCAGCTGCCCTCACTTTCACGACAGCTTGAAGTGCACTAGCCGAGCTTTCATAGAAAGACAGACAGACCTATCGGGCATCCCGCTTGAATTAGTCTAGTGGTGCGTGCTACAGTGCCTAGTTATTTCATACTTCTTCTCTCTTTGTCTACTGCTAATCTCGTTCTGGTGCGTCCCCATGTAAGTTTTTTCCTACGTTCCAAGCCAACTTATTTTGTCTTTGGCGACATTTCGTGCCATTAGATTTCGCAGCGTCATCTATCGGCTGCCAGTAGCGAACATCACTTCAATTGAATATTTTCTCTTTCATACGGCAGGTTCTCTCAGGTCATGAATGGTAGCTTACCAATATCCACCGAGAGGAAAGTATACAACAGCTGTATATTACCGCTACTCACCTACGAAGCAGAAACGCGGAGGCTAGCAAAGACGGTTCAGCTTAAGTTAAGGACAACGCAACGAGCTATGGAAAAAAAAATGATAGGTGTGATGTTAAGAGATCAGAGGCGGGCGGAGTGGGTGAGGGAACTAACGCGGGTTAATGACATCCTAGTCGAAATCATGAGGAAGAAATGGGCCTGGGCAGGGCATGTAATGCGAAGGCAAGATAACCGATGGTCGTTGAGGGTAACAGACTGGATTCCAAGAGAAGGCAAGCGTAGCAGGGGGCGGCAGAAAGTTATGTGGGCGGATGAGATTAAGAAGTTTGCGGGGATATGTTGGCTGCAGCTGGCAAAGCACATGGTTAATTGGAAGACATGGGAGAGGCCTTTGCCCTGCAGTGGGCGTGGTTAGGCTTCTAATAATGATGGTTGTTATGTAGCCGAAACTGTGCGGTTAGATGTCATTCGAACGTGTTGATTCTGATGGCGTACTCTTCGCAAACGCTGCAAATTTAACTAATGCGAATTTTACTGACTGCACAATGGTTGTTTCTGCCGTAATAATTACGACGTACGCGAAAAATCAATTGTGCGTGCAATATGTTAAAAATTCCCGCCCTGATTTAGAATGTTCACCGCCATGTGGCGCGGGGTGGCAGCTGCACAACCCAAAAGCATTTGTCACGATTTTGGCTCTGTTTTAGTGGATTGGCACTACCAAATTAGTCCTTAAAAGGTCAACCACCGCCCACCAAGAGGCGAATATAAGTGGCAGATGCGGACATGAAATGACAGTAAATGCTTAATGCCTTAAGGCTGCAATGCCGTTATTCTCCACCTTAGAATGCTACACGTCCAGATTTAATCTCGCTATACGTGCGCACGATGGCCATAATGCCTGCAAGCCAGTCATATTTTGCCTGATTGTCAGCAGTGCTCATAAGGACAAAATCTCGTTTAATGTTAAAAGTGTAGTAAAACAAAAGCCGATTTTACTTTATAATCCCAAAAAGTAGCAAAAAACTCGCGTGTCAGCACACAAGCCGAGAGAGACAGTCAAAAATGGTGGTAAAAATAGAGCCATTCGCGACAGAAATGCAACAGAGGCGCATTATGTTACGGAAAGTTACGAATAAAACAATTGCCACTTGATAGGACATTCTTTCCAACGAAATTGTATGCTCAATGGGCGAATGAATGAGGCCTAGAACAAGCATTTCCAAGGCGAATGAGTTCAGGTGAAGTCGGCACGTTGCAAAAGGAGTAAACCTAACGTCATGATCATCTGTGCGAGTGAAACACCTCAAATACCATTAAAACATATGACGTTAGGTACTGGAAGGCATTAAATTTTTTCTGTTTGGCATGGGTGTAACTACAAAGGAGTCTGCAGCCACACTTAGTCCGCCCAATTGATTAACCTTTTCAATGCAAGGCCAAAATGATGTATTTATTTCTATTTTACACTGTCTTCCTCAAAAGGCATCTTGTGGGGACTGCATCGAAAAACAATGTTTGTTGAACAGAGAAGAACTGAAACGATCGTTTGAACGCTTTTCAATACAGTTTGAACGACATTTATTACCGCAAGGCAATAATGAATAGGCTGAGCCCAGTAAGCTAAACAGAAACTAGTTCCTCTCGTTAAAGCAGCTTGGTGCAAGCAAGAGTGAAAACTCCGATAGGCATTGCATAGTTAGGTTGTAGCATGTTAAGCGCGGGGAGGAGCTCTGTTCGTCCTAATCTTATTCTAATCGCATCTCATGGCTGGCGTCTCCTAGTCACGTTTCGAGAATTATGGATGCAGCGTTGAGCTGTTGGATTTTAGGCGAATCTATTTTTGTTCTTTTAGTTAGTCCTGTATTCCAGTCATACGCACCCGGTTCACAGTTATCATGTACGAAAACTAGTTCACATACCGCTTATATCACGTGGAATAATATGCTTAAAATTGGGTTTGCTCGGAACAACTGTTATGCAGATTCAATATCACCGAAAATGCATTCTGTTTTCTGTAAACCGGGGCTTTAATAGACGTCTCCCGTTAACTTATGCTTACATGAATTGTTGGCGAAAACAATCCAAGTAATATCTTGTTACCGAAATGGCAAGATACTTTATACTGCAAAACAGACTGGAACAAAGTGGTAAACGGCAGACGAAATGAAAAGGTTGAAACTGAGCTTGAGAAGGCCCTAGAGAAAACCATATTTCTAAGCACGTTGTCTTTGGCGGAGCAACATTTTTTCTACAGCCGCATATTGGAGAGCATTCTTCTTCCCAGTCTTGCAGAAAATAGCTACAAAAACAGCCTCTTCGCGTTCATTCCTCGCATTTAAACGGCTCTCTCGGACCAGCGGTGCTTCACGCTGATTTCATCTGGCAGTTTAAAATTGCCGTGTCTCATAAGGTTTGTCTGTGTGTGTGTGTGCGGGGGGGGGGGCGGGGGGGGAGGAGGTTGCCTGTGTGTGGGGCTGCGTGTGCATGAGTGATTCTGCGTGCACATGAGTGATATAGTAATAGGATTGGTGTTGCTTGTTTCTCGTGAGTGAGATGCTCGTTTCTTTTGGCATTTCCTTTCTTCTTTCTTTACTTGAAAGATGAACGAAAGCTTGGCCAGCTTTATCGCGCACGCATTCGTTTAGTCTCAGTCGAGATGCTCCACCGACTACATAGGCCCGCTTTAAATCTAGGGCCACTGGTCTCTTAGTGTGGGGGATGCAATCGTCAGATGTTACATCCAAACAATAACTGTAAGGAAGAATCCGTCCTGCAGAGTGAATGCGCTCAAATCCCCTTACAACAAAATCACTCTTGAACACCTTTTCATTAATGCGAAATCATTAAATGGCTCGCCGACACGAAAAATGACGTAGCTCCGAACGCGGCGGAGTAAAAAAAAAAAACGAACTAGCGATTGGTCTAAACGGTGCAACGTCATCAGAGGCGGGAAAATACGAAATCGTAACCAGTAATCGTCAGTACTTGCACTTATAATCCCATCAAGCACGAAAGAATAGAATATAATTAGAATAAAATTGGAATTAATTAGGGTAGAATTGATATAGAAGAGGAATAGAATAAGAATAGAATTGTGATAGAACTGGAATGCAGGAATATTAAAGGGATGCTGAAAGGTTTCCCAAAAAAATTGAGTGAAGAGATACACTTTACAGTTTTCCACCCTCGGAATTCGAATTTCTCATCGAAATTAGGCAAAAGAAAGCGCAAACCTATTTTATTTTGGCGAAAAGTGCCGCAGCAGCCTCGAGCCAGCTCGCGCGCCTCGTTGCCGCCTGTGATTGGCAGGGCGCCTCGTGACGTAAACACTGGCGTTGGCTCGGTGAGCCCGGCTCGGTCGCCGCCGATGTAGTACATGAAGCGCGGCGCGCGGTGTTCCGGTTGTTGGTTTGATGCTTATATCACGATGGAACACATCAAAGATTACCAGGAGGATCTTGGCGTCATCCCCTACTTGTACGAACCAATCGCAAAGAGCAAACCGCTCCAAGGAAGCAATGATGCTGGCGCAAGCGGTGCTTTTGGCTTGAACGAAAGCGAAGCGTCAGCATCTCCACGTGTTGGAAATGTCCATTGGTAAGCATACTTTTCTAGCCAAACTTCATTCAGAGATACAATAAATTAATTTTGAAGCGAGCAAATGTAGTATAGCACTGCTCCACGAAATTTTCCTAATGCAATGTAAGCGGGATGCGATCGTCGGCATTGTTGTCTTGCCGCTTGTCGGTGCTGCCGCAAATCTGCTTGTAATCCACACAGACCATTAACAAGCGCAAGAAGTTATCAGGCTCTTTTTGCACGCAAATTTTATGCTGGCATCGCTTCATGGTCGCTGCGTGCCGGCTCGGTTCATAACACACGCGAAAGACAGAAGTTCGCGGCGCTTTGCGGCAGAACTCGTCGAGGTGACAAACGTGCGCCTTCCGTTCTGCGTGCCAAGATGGGATCTGGCAGTAAATTGAAATCCTTGTTTAGGCGAGTTGCTTCATACTGCAAGCCCTTGTAGGAATATCTCCATCCGTTTGCGGCCGCCTTTATAGCGCTGTTCTCGATGGCCTCGTGCTGCAACCAAGCAGGCCGAATCGCAAGGCTGGCTGTAGCACACGTGGCGCACAATTATATAATATTATTATAATGTATGAAGCCATGCTGCACTCGGCAATTTTTTACGACTACATGTGTTATTATAAACGTATTCCTGGCAGAACATTTTACTGGTATTGGCTGCATTAGAACTTGAACAGACTTGTCAGCCTTGTCATCACTTTTAGAAAAGTTCGATGGCAGGGTCCTCAGCAGCATCTGCCAGTGGCATTCGACTTGTTGCACAGTCCTGATTTGTATTGCCGTTTGGTGTGGATTCTTGACTGCCTGGTGGTGTGCAGCCTCCAGGTGTGATGTCATTTTCCATGCACTCTTCATTTGCACTCTCGTCTGGTGCGCAGTCTTGATCTTGCAGCCGTTCAGCAAGAAACTGAAAGGCATAAGCCACATGATGTTATTGTTCCAAACAGAACAAAAGTGTGCTTCAGTATGAGTAAAATCTTCTGGTTTATTTCATAAACCATTCTGTTGATTGGCGAGCTCCGTGCAAAGTGAGGTCATTTATTATATACCAGGTGTTTCTTTAGAAGGTCCAAAATTTATTTTAAAAAATGGGTAACTAACCTTGTATTAATTTTATCCCTGGGGATATATTGGGGGATATGGAAGACACCAGTAATAGGCAAAAGGCTTCCATTAGCTCACTAAACTGCGTATCTTAATTCAATTTTTATTTTCATATTATGTTGTATTTGCAGATTTGGAGCACCTCCTGCAAATACTATAGTCAAGCAAAAAATATCTCTTTAAAAACTTACACCCTGGCAGGCAACTTCACGCGCTAACACAGCGCCAGCGGGCGCGTCCGACGTAGATCGCTAAAAAAAAAAAGTGTGCGCTTTGGGGCCGGACTGCAAGCGCCATGACTGCGCACATTGGGCGCTGACGAGGCTGCTATCAGCCAGGCCCCAGGCGAAACCAAATTCAAAACGAAACGCCGCGCGCCCGTATACCAGAAACGTGCGAACAGTTTTCTCGGCGCTCCGACCACGAAGAAAAATGTGCCGCGTACTACTCCCTATGTTCTCGCCACTGAGGGCTACGCATGAATCCTAGAATATCTGAGCTCCAACATAATTGAGTAAAGAGTCTGCATATAACGTCTTTTCACGTGCTCGCTTACCGAACGAAGTTCTCTGCTCACGCGCGGCGCGCAGTCTCTGGTTGTGAGGCGCACTTCGCGTCGCTCCACCTCTTGCAGTATTAATAGCAGTTTAACGATTTTTACTCAGCCAAAAAATTTAGGGCCGAGTTCTGATATGAGTAATGCTGTACGAGATGCATGATGCATGCCTGCAAGCATAACAGCTAAGCACTTATTTTGTAAGCTGCAGTTTGCTGCCGTCCTGGCATTCTCATTCCAGCGCCGTTCATCTCACTACTACCGGAAGTCTTGCATCCACGAAATTACGCGCCATACACTACACAGAACACCGGTTCGCGCAGTCAAATTCTCATAGAGTTAATACACAAATTCTTACCTCGAGCTTCCTCCTTTTCGCGAAAGCTGGCCTCGGTGGCGGTGACGAGCTCCTGTGCGCAAAGACAGACGGTATTGCGCCGGGTTTCAGTCCAGCTGACTTTGTTGACAGGCCCAATGAACGCATTATCGACAGGCTATCATCAGACAGACAGTCTTCATCACGAAAGTGGTCAGAGCATAGCACTGTAGTCTTTGAGGGCTTGAAATCCCTTCGCTTCACAGCAGCGACCCACCTCGCGGAAAGCTTCTTATTTTGCGGGAAATTATGAAAGACTACATCGTCGCGGCCGCTGGTGTTAGTGCAGCCGAAGGCTGCGCAGAACGCCGGCATGATGGTCCACCGCTTCACTCGATACTGCCCACGTTTCTGTACGTCACCACAAACATAAAAAAGCACAAATACAGGAACACATGGCAGATCGAAGCAGCTTACGATGGCACGCACGCAGAAACAAGCACGGTCGCGGAGGCTGCGTGGCGACGGAACACCAATGTTTACGTCACCACCCCACGGTTTCCGGTTTCGGCTCGCATCGTCAGGGTCATCAGCAGCGCTCGGCGGACAGCGGGGGGCGGAGCTACCGCGCAATTTTAAACGGCGATTACGTCGCTCCTAAGTGATTAATCTGCAAAAAAATTTCACCCGCATGATTTTTAAGGTTCCCACATCCATACGTGAGCATCTTAATGAATTTGAAAATCTCTTCAGCTTCCCTTTAATCGAAGTGAAGATCGTTAAGTGCCTCTGGTAGTTTTTCTTGCTTCTTCGCCGTTTATTACAAAGTTGTTTCTTATTTTTACGTTACGTACGTTTTATTCAGGAATGATTCAAAACAAGAAAAATGAATGCGAGCTGTTCTGCAATGCCAAACGAAGCAGGCAAGAAGTTCTCCTTGGATTATCATTTTCTGAGTAAAATGAAATACAGCCAAGAACTGAATATGGAGAATTATTAACAGCTTCCTGGTGTCAAGAAAATGAAGCAAAGCCAAGCGCTTATTTTCCTATTTATATATTCGAGGCAGTAATACGCAGCGATTGTTTCGGGGGGCGGGTTGATTTGCAAGAAACTGCCACACGAGTTCACATTAGAGTGGGGCAAGCTAGAATTGTCACTCAAGCACAGGTCAAAACAGCACAATTTCTTATAAGCAGATCAAAGCGGAGAAGAAATGTATTTTTTCCTTTTATTTTTCTTATATGCCAAAATCTCTAAAAGCACAAAAAGCTAAATTAGGTTAAAAAAATCATTATTTTGTTCTCTTCGTGCTGTGTTGAGGCGCGTGTAGGATCTATCGCGCTCACGGACTGCTCATAAGACAGTCTGCCTTTGTTACCGGCAGTCTTCGGTACAGGAACCGGCAATGAGTATAAGCCGCATAATTTGGTACGAATGCGACGTTTATTCTGCAAACAATACTAGAGGCGATTGTTTCTTTTTAAAGAAAACAAGTAAGCGAAATGCGAGAGCAGAAATTATGCGACTTTTTTCCACAATAGTTCCTGCCTAAAGGGAAAAAACTAGCATGTCTCGAATAAAAAAACGAGCCAGGTAAAAGGCAAGTTTGAGTCCGTATGAGCCAAGTTAATGGAGCCAGTAGTAGGCGAACGAAGACGTCACGTGTGTGAACAAACCGCGTGTTGCGGTGACCCTTTCCCTTTCAGGCATACAGGGTTCTGAGCGTAACGGATTTTTCAATACGCTTTTGCGGGCCTCAGAAACAAACTACCAAGGCCGCACAAAGATTACTACTGAAGCAGCGCAAAACAACACATTAGTCAAGGGTTCGACAGAATCCTGTGTGGCGAAGGGAAAGCATAGTGGTTAAATAAATCATACACTTGCCAAAGATGGTTTTTAAAACATGAGGTTTCGGAACCCCTACGAGTCCCTTGTTCACAATGAATGATGGACAGAGTGGGCCGCTTCTTATGTGCCCATTTGACAGCGCAGTGAGTGGGAGTAGTTATGCGGGAGATTCCTGTTAATAACGTTCTCCCTAGTTTGTATATAAAAAAAGATTCTAAAAGCAGTCGTAACGATAAAGGTTTCATTTCATCTAAGATTGTGGCGTTCTCGCAGTCAGTGGTGTGCTTCATTTCTTGAGCATGCTGTGCCAAGGGGTGGGATGAGGTGTGACATTTTGCTCTCTTAATCTTCTTTTCGAATCGAATGACTCGCCCATGTATGAGGCATTGCATTTTTTGCAGTGGACTTTGTACACGACTCCGGGGTAACGTGGGCGCTCCAGACGGTCTTTAATGTGACAGAGGTGTTGTTTCAGCTTGCTGGACGGTACGTGCGCATTGCGCACGTCGTATTTTGTAAATATTTGTGCCAGAGCCTCACTTGTCCCTCGGGTGTAAGGAACGGTCCCGCGCTTCTCTTGTCCGATGAGGCAGGGCTCGGCAGGTTGCAGAGAGCGACGTTGTTCGTTTTGCAGCAGTGGTTGAGGATAACCATTCTTCTCGAGGGCGACGCGCACTTTTTTGTGCCCGGAACAGCCCAGACCGGGACTCGAGCAAAGGCGTGCTGCACGGTTGTATAGAGCGGGATTCACGGTACGTTTGTGGCCAATGGGGTGGGCGCGGATTGAAAAACCAATTACTTCCCAGTGTGTGTGGGTTCCCGAAAAACGGTAGTAGCAAGACCATCGGGGGTGCGCAGAACATGGGCATCAAGCAAAGCAATCCTTCCGGAAACTTCTTCTTCCATTGTGACTTGAACTGCTGTCTGAAAAGACTTTAGATTGTCCAGAAACAGTTTGGCGTCCTTGCGGTGAATTACGCAGAAACAATCGTCCACATACCGCAAGAAGAGCTTCGGTCGAGTATGGAACGATTGCAGGACCGAATGTTCAATAGATTTGAGCGCGATGTTCGCACAGGTTGCGGATACCAACACATCCATAGCCGTGCCAAAGACTGGCTTGTAGCGCTGTAAAATGAAATATGTGTTCTACAGAAAGAGTTTCAGGGGACCGCACAGATAAGCTGTTTCAAAGCATTCGGGATGGCAGTTATGTGTCTTCTTCTAGTACCCTCTCGCCGCATTCGACAGCGAATTGAACAGGAACGCATGTAAACGTGGATTTTGCATCGAAAGCGACCATGATGGCATCGTCGTCAACCGCCACATCCTTCAGCATAGGAACAAAATCAGCCGAATCTTTCACGTATGTCGGTGTTCGTCCAACGAGGGGCCTAAGGACTTGATGCGGATACTTGGACAGGTTAAGCAATGAGAAAGGCGTGAAATGTACAACTGGCCTGAGAGGCACGTAGTAGAATGGAAAGTTGGGCGAGTTGGTATACGTTCATTTTGGGTGGAAAAAACAGCGCGAAAGGGACGGAAGACAAAGATGAAGGAAACCACACGGACGAGCGCTGTGAAACACGTAAAAGAGCCCTGTGCACTAGAAATACACTGTAGTAGAATGGAAAGTTGGGCGAGTTGGTATACGTTCATTTTGGGTGGAAAAAACAGCGCAAAAGGGACGGAAGACAAAGATGAAGGAAACCACACGGACGAGAGGCACGTCCGGTTTATGAATCTTGGGTAAGCCGCACGTAGCGAGCGCTCAGCCGTTGTGGCATAACAACTTGTAGTAAATGTGCTTCTTTGTAGGAGGGACAAACATGAACACATCGGTTAGCAGTTTTTGAAGCTTTGCTTCTACTTTTTTCGTGGGATCCCGGTTCAGTTTGGCGTATACGTTAATCATAATGCAGCACGTCGGACATCTTTGATATGTTCTGAGAACCTTCTAATATCGCGGTTGCATTTCCTTTGTCGGGCCGAACGATCGCTATCTTTTTCATTGCTCTTAAGTGCCTTGAAGGCAAGCTTCTCAGAAGTAGGTTAAGTTCTGGGCAAAACTGAACGTTTTGCAAGTGCCCCAAAAGCACGCGGGCGTGCTTTTGATGAAACCGGATCTACTAGGCGGACTGCCTGCGTAACGGAAGAAGTCATTTGGCCTATCTTGCAAAACGAACAACGTCGATCTCTGCAACCTGCCGAGCCCGGACTCATCGGACAAGAGAAGCGCGCGAGCGTTCCTTACGCAGGCGTTCAAGAGAGGCTCTGGCCACGAATATTTGCAAAATACGACGTGCGCATTGCATGTATTGTCCAGCAAGCTAAAACAACAACTCTGTTTTAAAACAAGATTAAGAGAGCACAAGAACGACGCCAACAAATGTCGCACGTCATCCAAACCCCTGGCAGAACATGCTCAAGAAATGAAGCTCACCATTGACTGGAAGAGCGTCACAATCTTAGATGGAATGAAGCCATTATCGTCATGACTGCTTCTGGACAGACTACGGCGAGCGTTATTAACAGGACGAAGGGTAATCTCCCAGATAACTACGCCCACTCACTGTGCTCTCAAGCGCGCATATAAGAAGCGGCCCATTCCGTCCATCATTCACTGTGAACAAGGGACCCGTACGGGTCCCGAAACGTCATGTTTTAAAAACCATGTTTGGCGAGTGTATGTTTTATTTAACCACCAAAACAACAAATTATTTCATTCCAACCGTTTCTGTAACATTTGTATTCTGGAACTAGTAGCAGTTTAAGTGCGTACAGAACAGAGTTTGAATGTGCATACAATCCTTACCAGCGAAAGTTCGGCACTAATGAATGCATGAGGGGAATTGGCGGTTTCTCTTCTCGGTCTCATCTGCGGGCGTGCTAGGCGAGAAGACACAGAAGCCAAGCCAGGTACGGTTTTTCAGCATCTTTTAAAAATTGGCGGAGTTTCCTGGCACTAAAATGTTGAGCTCGCCTAGACTAAAGGATTCGTGGCAACGCCTAAGCATACTCTCAGATTGTAAATGCCTATTTTATTGAGAGAAAATACGTAGGCGCCACAAATATACGAAAGGTAATCAAAGAAACGAAGAAAAATACCACTGTAGATTCTCTAAAACAAAATACTCCAGAAAAAATGATCCATCTATGCCGCACAACTGTTGGAGCCAAATCCCATAATTAGGTACAGATTACTTGTGACTACAAATGAGCTCTGGCCTCTTTAGCAGCCTGGTTGTCCGCTGCTTGTCATCTTACATTCCTCACAAAAGAAAGAACCAAAAAAGCGAACCATTGAATAACTGGGAAGATCATTCATATTAAGCGCAACATCGCCAGATGCAGCAAACTCAAAAATAGATATCCACAGTCATACTTTAAAATCAGCAGTGAAACATTACAAATTTTGGTACTTCAAAAAAAAAGTAGCATCTCTATAAATACCGCACCAATGAAGTTTTAGTGACATATTACGACTAAGGAGGACAGTAAGATTTCTTTGCCGCCATCAGACATCACAGGAATTTAATAGATCCTTCCATCGTCGTCGTCATCAGCCTGACTACGACTACTGCAGGGCAAAGGTCTCTACCATGTCTCTCCTGTTAACCCTGCGCTTTGCCAGCTGCGGCCAACATGTCTGCGCAAACTTCTTAATCTCATCCGCCCACCTAACTTTCTGCCGCCCCCTGCTACGCTTGCCTACTCTTGGAATCCACTCCGTTACCTCTAAGGACCATCTTGCCGTCGCATTACATACCCTGCCCAAGCCCATTTCTTCCTCTTGATTTTTGATGTCATTAACCCTCGTTTGAGCCCTCACCCACTCCGCCTGCTTCCGGTCTATTAACGTTACACCTATCATTTTTCTTTGCATAGCTCGCTGCGTTGTCCTTAACTAAAGCTGAACCCTCTTTGTTAGCCTCCACTTTTCTGCCCCATAGGTCAGTACCGGTAAGATACAGCTGCTGTATACTTTTCTCTCGAAAGATATTGGTAAACTTCTATTCATGATCTGAAGGAACCTCTCATATGCGCTCCAATGAATTCTTATTCTTCTCGTTATTTTCCTCTCATGATCAGGACCAGTAGTCACTACCTGCCCTAGGTAGACGTATTCCATGACCAATTCCAGCAGCTGGAGACGAATTGCGAACTGCTGTTCCCTTGCTGGACAGTTGAACATTACTTTGGTTCTCTGCATGTTAAATTTTACACCCGTCGTTCTGCTCTGCTTGTCCAACTCATTGAATATGCTTTGTTTATCACCTCCTGAGTGACTTACCAAGGCAATGTCATCATCGAATCGCAGATTACGAAGGTATTCTTCATTATCCCCAACTATTCCCAATCCGAGCCTCTGAATACCTCCTCTAAACAGGCGGTGCATAACATTGTCGAGATCGTGTCTCCACACCTGACACTGTTCCTTATTAAAATTTTATCGAATTAGAGCAGTATGGACATGGGCACGGAAGTGAGGAAAAGCATGCTTTAGGTTATGTTTTAAGAGACCTAATCGCCGATTAGCAGATGCAAGCATAAGGTTAATATGGCGGTTCCATGTTAGGTCTGAATGAAGGTGAAGTCCGAGCTACTTATACGCGGTGACTAGCTCGAGTGAGCTATTATTTAAGGAGTATGCTGTTTGAATTCGAGACATTCGGTTAGTAAAAGACATCAATTTTGTTTTTGAATGATTAAGTTGCATAAGCCAGGTTGAGCACCATGCTGTTACTGAATCGGTGTTACTGTTACTGAATCGGTGAATCGGTGCATAAGTCTACAGGCCCACCGAGGAAGGAGGAAGCCTATGGAAAGCCAACCCCAAAACTGTGGCTTCGGCGGTTGTAGCATCGGCACAAGAAAAAGTCATCAGCCATCGCATTCACAAGGATGGGAGCCTGATGGTTACAGTATCGACGCTGCCCGCCGTCAACCGTCTGCTCACGGTAACTAAGGTGGCTGGAGTGGCCGTAGAGGCCCGAGTCCCATACTCTTATATGGCAAGCTATGGCACAATACAAGATGTACCTGTCACCTACACAGACGAAGATCTGAAGGAATATCTACGCGACCAAGGTGTCCTTTCAGCAAGGAGCCTAACCACCTACACTCCTGAGGATGGTGGAAAGATCAAAGAGGTACGCCGCCGCACAGTTATATTGGAATTCGCAAAAGATGCGCCGCTACCAAAAAGAGTAACGCTTGGGTTCTGTAGTTACCCTGTAACTGAATACGTCGGAGCAGCAACCCAGTGCTATAAATGTCAGAGGCATGGCCACATATCAGGACACTGTAACCGCCCCGTGCGCTGCAAAGTGTGTGCTGGCCCCCACTCACACAAAGAATGCACTTCGAGAGCACAACCTAAATGCGCTAACTGCGGTGGCCCACACCCTGCTTCCTATGGAGGGTGCTATAAAAAGAAAGCAGCCACAGTTGCTCGCACGGCAGAGCAAACACAAGAGAAACCCCCTAAGCGCCATGAAGCACCACCTAACCCCGACGTGGTTTTCACGACTACGGCAACTCTTTCCGAGAATCAGTCAACACAGCGTGGCAAAGCAGCTGACAAGACCTACGCAGATGCAGTAAAAAAGAAGCGTGGGAAGTCCGTTGGTTCTCCTTCATCAAAGCTGCTGCAGCGCACTGCACAAGACCCGACAAACAGCGTCGCTCGCTCTGAGCCTAAGGCGCCACAACATGACAGGAAGATCAGCGACAGGCAGCAAACCGGAAGCTCTGAACAAGATATCACAAGCCTACACATTCCGATGCTGTTTGCAGCCATCAAGGCTCTTATCCGTGCAAACCCCTCGTCAGGAGGACTCCCAGAAGTAGAAGCTGTCCTTGCAATGGAGCCGTTGGTGTCGGTCTCCTACGCTCCGCAGGGGCGTAATACCACACTTCAGTAATCATGGCTTCAACAGCGAGAACTTCCCCGCAGCTGACAATCCATAACATCTTTCGTACATGCACCATTTTCCAGTGGAACGCTCGCGGGCTACGCTCTAAACTCTCAGATTTCCGACAGCTCGTGCGAGCGTACCGCTTCCCCTTCATAGTCATCTGTGAATCACGCGTCGATGAAACTTTCCGAATCTACGGATACTATTTCCATCATTCACAACGACCAGATAACGTCAGCAGATTGCTGATAGGCTTTCGCGAGGATATCCCGGCCTCGTCGGTTGATGTCCCGCCTCACAGCGACAATGAATACGTGTGCGCTGTCACAGTTATTGCCGGACAACAGTACACTCTGATTGCAGTATATCTTGAGCCAGGCACGCCATTTGATGCTATGAGACTTGATAACTTGATAGCAAGCACGCCCTCACCGCATATTGTTTGCGGAGACTTCAATGCTCATAATGAAATTTGGGGCAGCTCACATACATGCGCCCGAGGTGCAAAGCTTGCAAAACCTCTCTCCAAGCATTCAGTTCAGCCATTAAATGCCGGCAGCATCACCTACCTCCGAGGCCCGACGACTACCAGCAGCATCGACGTGACATTTGTCACAAGTTCATTCGCCCACAACTTTGGCTGGTGCACTGATTTGAAGACACGCGGAAGCGACCATTACCCAATCCTCATATCGGCTTTCCATGCGCAGAAGAACCCAAAGAAATTCCTTACAAAATCTACAGACTGGGACGCATACAAGGGCGCTGTAAGCAGAGGAATTACTGCGGCAACTCGCAATGAGGAATTAGCATCGACAATGGCGTATTGCCTGAGAGCGAGTACACAAATTACAACTAAAAATGATAGCCTACCTTCAAATGATGACACATTTCAAAGGCTCTGCGCTATACGCAGGCGAGCTGAAAGGAAAGCTCTGCGCACAAAAACCCTCGATGACCTACGTGCATGCCGACGAGCACAACGTCACATTCGACGCTATATGGATAAACTCAGTCGGTAAAAGTGGCGTGACTTTTGTTCTACGCTGGATGTGCGCAAACCAGTAACCAATATTGGCGGATAGTTAGAGGTATGCGCACGCCACTTCAACAACTCCACCCCTTCGCTGCACTCCCCCTTCACGAACAAAAATCTATAAAAGAAGTTTCAGAAGAATACTGTAGGCTACTGTCGGCAGGGTCAGGGCATTCGACTCTCTCCGCGGATGGTCAATCAGGCATCCTAAAGGCGGCAGTGCCAGCGTTAGACTTGCCTTTCACAATGGAAGAACTATCCACAGCTATCGCGGAGACAACGTCTCCGGGTCATGATGAGGTGACCTATGAAGCCATTGCAAAGCTACCCCACACCTCCCGTCTTCGACTCCTGGAGTATTACAATTCTTCCTGGATGACTGGTGAGGTCCCCACGGAATGGAAGCTGGCGAAAATTGTTCCTGCTTTTAAACCCTGTAAGCAGCCAACAAGCTACCCATCATTCCGTCCCATTGCCCTACTGAGCTGCGTAGGTAAGCTCATGGAGCGCATGATCTGCAAACGCATAACTTGGTTCCTAGAAAGCCGAAATGAGTTTCCCCAACAAATGAACGGGTTCCGTCAAAACAGGTCTGCAACTGACCATATCATCGCCCTCGTCTCATCAATTGAGGAGTACCTTCATGCTGGGTACATCCCGACAGCCGTTTTCCTAAACATCAAGGCCGCCTTTGACTCTGTCTTTCACCATGCAATTCTCGCCTCCTTTGCCAGTCTTGGCCTTGGAGGAAAGCTATACAAATGGATTGGGCATTATTTGAAAGAACGGCAAATTTTTATGACCACTCCAAACGGTCCAACACGCTTTCACGCAGTGGAGAGGGGCGTACCACAGGGAGCGGTGCTCAGCCCTCTCCTGTTCAATATTGCCCTTATACACATACGAAGAAACCTTCCGCGAGGGGTCCGTATAACAATTTACGCTGATGATATCTGCATCTGGACCGCATCACGCTCGCGCTATATCACCCAGCAACGTCTACAGAGAGCGCTATTGCACATTTCGATATACCTGGCTTCCAGAGGTCTTCGTCTCTCGCCAGAAAAGAGTGTTGCAATGGCGTTTACAAGAAAAACGATGACCCGATATCCGCTGCTCATAGGCGGTCGATCGCTACCATATGTACGATCTGAGCGATTCCTGGGTGTTGTAATCGACTATAATCTGTCATGGACACCTCAGATCAAAAAACTCCGCGAGAGGATCACTGCAGCATTGCAAGTGTTTAGGTTCATGGCGGGAACAAGGTGGGGTAGCAACTGAAGATCAGTGCTTCTGCTTGAAAAAGCCTACGTTGAAGGAACCTTGCGCTACGGTCTACCAGTGTTTCAAAGATTATCTACATCAAGCAATAAGTCTCTCGGTGCAGCACGGAACAACTGCCTGCGAATATGCCTTGGCCTCCCAAAGGGTTCCTCTGCATCAGGAACAGTACCGGAGGCAGGATGTCTCTCACTAGACGTGATTGCCGCCCAGGAAACTATGCGTACCCATCTCCGCCATGTTCTTCAAGGGAAGAAGCACTTCCTGCACCGTGTCCACCTAACTCACAGCAACTCTAGCTTTGGCCAGGCAGTGCAGCTCCTGCTCATCCCTACTATCAATCAGCCACAGAAACTACTACCTCTGGCCTTTCCTCCATGGACACTCTCTTCTCTAAAGGTGAAGAAGTTTGTTCCAGGTGTGAATGCAAAGAGCCGCATGCCACAGGCAGCGCTTCTGTAAACTACTCTCGCCTACTTAACGGAGGAATATAGGTAGCACACCCATATCTTCACCGATAGTTCAACTACTAAAGAAACCTCTTCATGTGGCCTTTATGTGCCTTCAACAGGCCATGCCCTTTGATACCGGCTGCAGCGGAGGACATCCTCTACGACAGCTGAGCTTCACGGCATTAAGGAAGATGTTTCTTACATCCTGCGCCGAACTGCCGGCCGTTGGGTTATCTTCGCCGATTCGAAAGCATCTCTGCAGATCCTGGCCAACCTGCTGAAGAAAACGAATCACCAGCCAGTTTCCCTGGACATCGGATATCTACATCATTTAGCTATTGCCGCAGGCCACTGCATAACATTTCAATGGGTACCTGCTCACTGTGGCATTCAGGCTAATGAAAAAGCAGAGGAAGCGGCCCGTAAGGGCCATCAACATCGGAGATACATTAGAACTTTTTTTACGAAATCTGATGCGTCCCAGATGGCTAAAACTTTTGCTTCCGAAGAAACGTATCGGCTTTGGAGTTTGCCGACACATGAGTACCAATTTCTTCACTCAATCGACCCACATCTTAGATCAAGACTCTCACCCAGAATTCCTCGACATCTGGAAACACTTTATCATCGACTTCGTCTGAATGCTGCATATACAAACGGCCTACGATACCGTTTTAGACAAATGAACAGTCCGCACTGTGACAACTGTGCCGCGATAGAAACTGTGGAGCATATCTTGCTTGAGTGCCCTGCGTATGCTAACGAGCGTGCGTACTATGAACATTGCATGCAGAAGCTCTGCTCAGTGCCCCTAACAATGAACAAAGTTTTAGGTCCCTTAGCCTGCCTTAGGCAACAGAGACTTGCAATGAACTTTCTATTCACATATTTAAAAGACATTGGACGTCTCGATAAGCTTTAAATTCACTTGCACTTTACCTTCATGCATTCTTCATGCAGTGAACTTCGTCAGCCCATTTGACGGACTATGCACTCCATCATTCCATAGCTTACATCATTACTCGCCATTGCATCCTTAGTACCCATTTCATGGCCGCATTTTATCTTCGTTTTTTTTTGCCTTTTCCACTCTGCTCTCTTTCTGTCTTTATCTCCCAAATTCCCCTCCCTACGCAGAGTAGCATGCCAGCGATATTGAAACGCCGGCTAAATTCTCTGCTCTTCATTAAAGAGTCTCTCTCTCTCTCTCTCTCTCTATGCATGTTCTATGCGGGGCTCTTGCCTTGAAATTTTTCATCACTTGGACAAATAAAACTATCAGAGCTATTTGAAGAAAACATTTTCCCGCAATTTTTGCCCGATTATTCTGAAACTGTTTTTTTTTTGGCAGAACTTTCCAGGATCAAAAAGGAAGTTGCGCTTATTATTGCCGGCGTGTTTGCTTTTCTAAAACAAACACATCACTCGAGTTTTTACGTTGCAGCAAACACTGGAGTTTACTTTTTTTGCGAGTAAACAAGGATATGTTTGTTTACATTCTCTCATCCCGCGTCAGCGCGATGTTATCCGGTTTCCACAACGGAGCAGTGACGCGATTTTATATCGACCATCTGTTGCGATGCGTATGAGCTATATGTGAACCGTTGCGAACACTGCCGGGTAATCCAGAGGGTGCGGAGGTGCTGGAGGTTTTTAATCTGTATGCGCAACCAGCCTCGCATTAAGTATGTCGTCTATAATAAGACAGTCTTCTCTGTCCGAGAAGGCCGGTGTCTTCATGAAGACTTGGGAAACACAATGCGAGCGACGTTGTGCAATGGCACATATTTCTTGAAGATGCGCAGCAATATCTCAAGCCCATCACGAAAGCATGACCACAGTAGAAGGAAATGTTGCTCAAATTCCCCCAAAAATCACATTTCTGCCACGAAGTTGGTGTGAAACAGGGTAATCTTGTGTAATCATACCGCCGTGTAGGTGAATTTGGTGCGCAGGCGAAACAAAAGTGTATCTTCCTCTCTCGGCTCACACCCTATGACGCAACGAAGGTTAACAGGAGACCAAAGCGATGAATAAATACTCCGCCATGTGACACCGCACCAGAGGCAAACAACAGCTAACTAGTCTACTGAATACCCTTCTTCTTGGGCAGCCACTGGTGCTGGACAGAACAAAGCTTCTTGAACCGTCGCCATACGTGTTATAAGCGACTCCAATGTGAAAGGGAAGCCACTGGTACCACACCTTGTATCTTTTATTCCTGAGTTTCCTCCGCCACTTAATCGATCACAGCCATAACTTCTGCAAGGTAGTTCCGAATTGGAGGCACTCCAGGGCTGATCTGGAATCACAATCACGACGCTATGCTTGCGGAGCTGTTAAAATGATAGTTGAATGGACACATATTCAGCCGCAGTCAATGCAGCCCTCTTTGAAGTCTAAAAGCCCAACATATACAAACATGCGAATGCGTCAAAGTATAACTCCTCATTTTCACGGACAGAACAATTAGTGCGCACTTTCAAGTGGCCCTTCGAGGCACTCTTCAGACGCTCGAGCACCAGCAATCTTAGTCGAGCCGTGGACTTCAATCGTTTTGAGCATGGGTCCAGAATGAATAGGCAGCAATTAATGTCCTTGCATGCCCATTGAGTATTTTAGTGTCCTTCTGACACCTGTCTTCAACAGAAGGCCTGCCTAACGAGCGGAGTTTGTGAACAGCAACTAAGAAGCGACTTAGAGCTTTAAATCAACGTCGGCAAAGCAAATGTTTGAAAGACGGACGGCGATTTTTTGTACCGTCTTTGAGCGCTTGTAAGCTGCAGCCGCTTCGCCAGCTTGAAGAATCTTCCCTGATTTATTTCTTGTGGAACCTAGATTGGAGGTGAGCGTCCTGATTTCGACTTGTTTGCTTCTTGTTACTTTTGCAGTTCGTGTGATTGTAAGAGTTTTGTTTTTGTTGTTGCTTTATTTCCTTCACACAAAGCTGAATACACGCATTTTTCAGTCCCATTCCTACAACACCTCCCTGCGTGATGACAGCAGTATGTTGAAAGTTATTTGCAATAAATTTATGAATGTTGTTTCGAGATACTCAAATAAGCTTCGCGAAAATTTTGGTTTTATTTGATCCAATCCCCTGCCGTCTCCAGTGCTGGACAGCGTTGATAAATATTTCGCCAATTACACAAATATACTCACTGAAGCCGGCAAGAATCGTTATGTACGCATGGTTTTCAGCTCTCATGGTTCAAGCAACTTGATTAAAGTAATGAAAAACAAGATAACTATGAGTTGCCACTTTTCCCATGTCAAGGTCATCACAAGGAGGCATTCCACCGTTCCATCTCGTGGTCGTATTATTTGTAGCGGGTACAGACTGCACACAGATTCAGCGATGATTTGGTGTTTACAGGTGCACGTCGCTAGCAGTAGTTGTGCGCCTTAAATAGACTTCGTGTATTTACGTACCGTAATTTTCATTATACAGTTCACATCCGATGTACAGAATCCAGACCTGAACTTTGCTTGAAAAAAAAAACTTTTTTTGCCAGAACTTCCACACTCGTTGCTTACGGCGAGTGCAAATGCACCGAGTGCACATACACAAATTTGTGCACATACATTTTCGTTTTGCATTTCATGCAATATGTGACAATATTAAACAAACAAGATTTGTAGTCTGTACCTGGACAAAGTCAAGGAATCCGGGAATTCGAACATTCACACATGTTTAAACACATAACCCGAGGACTGGTCAGTGAGATTCTTGGATATGGAGTTGGATCAGTTAGTTCACCACGGGCTCATTTCAAACATTGCAGGAGACGGCGACAGCGATGGTTACGGGTGCTATGACCATACATCGCAATGTTCTCGTGCTGCGTGATCGTTTTTCTGCCCTGCGCTCTTTTCAGTCTACCTGGATATGTTCCCAATGAGCCTCTCTGGCCACCGCAGTGTTGCTCGTTAGACAGCTGTGTACATACGACGCAAGCACAAGGAGGCAGTAGCGGAATGTTCGCAGCAGCCCTAAAAGACATATCGAAATCAGCGCGTAGCCGATGTAAAGTTATCGGCTTTTATATCGATAAAGGTATGTGGACCTGGCCCATTGCCTCTTCTACTTCCCGGCTGCTCAGCTGTCCTACCCCCCACTTTCTCTATCCATCACCACCTGGCTCGACTGGCTTGGTGCTGAAGGGGAGGAAGAACAGCGACTTCTGAGTCGCTTCTCAGTTGTCTCACTTTTTCGTCTTTCGCCTTTCCCATTCTTGTTGCGCTGTGAACAAAATCATGAATACTTACCAAACTCGCCCAAATTTCCGGCTTGCTCAGCAACGTCTGGTCGCCCAGGCGGTTGACATGCTCAGCCTGTAAATTACGGTCGAATAAAGGTCTTTTACTACTACTATTACTACTACTGCAAGGTAAAGGCCCATAGACCTTTTCTCTGCCTTTCCTGGCCGTCGCCATGCTACTCGCTGGACTTCTCAGATGTACCCCCGATGCGAGCACGATGGGTGGTATAGCGTAGGCACTGTGCACCTGCCCTCCACAGGGCGGGTTTTGAGGCGCGTGTGTCGACCCGTGTGTGTCGCAGAACCTGTCCATCTTCCGGGACCGGGGCGAAGACGAAGAGGAGTGCAGTGGCTGCGTCCGCCTCTCGCTGCCGGACGTGCATATGGAGCACGAGGCGGAGGGCCCCGCCGCCGCCAGGCTGCGCCGGTCGCCGCTCGTCGCCCGCGCCAAGTCGGTGGACGCGAGGGCCATGCCGCTGCTCGTCCACCGGCTCTCCATATCGGGCGAGCGGCGCACGCCGTCGCCCGAGACGCTGCCGGAGCCGCCATCCCCGAGGCCGCGGTCCCTGTCGCCGCTGCTCTCGCCGGCGCCGCACGCCCAGGACCCCGCCAGCCCCATCGGTGAGTGCACTCCTCTCTGCCCCGTCTCGCGTCGCTCTCTCCGGCAGCATGCAACGAAGATAAGGCTTAGCATATGCCCAGTTTAAGCTTAAACGGTGTCTCGAGTAAGGTGCTGCACGAATCACTATCACTGTTTTACAGTTGCAGCTGTATTCGGGACTTCCTCCGAAACTGAAGTGAGGCTTCCCGCCTCGCGCTATCTCGTGCTAAGCCTCGCGCTACCTTTCTCGCCTTTCGGTACGCGCATACCCAACAATTCTGGACGAAACCATTCTTGGAGAGGAAAGAGTTTGCGAGAGCAATATTTGCATATACGAAATCTGTTAAAAAGGATCCGACCTTTTTCCGAAGAAAAAAAAACTGGCATAACTGGAGCGTTGGAAACCTAATCACCTTCAAAGTAGTCTCCTTGGGACTCCACACACTTCTCTCAGTGGTGCTACCATTGTTGGAAGTATTCCGAAAGGCCTCTTTCGGAATGGAGTTTAGCTCAGCTGTCGTCGCAGCCATAATGTACTCTCTTGTCTTAAATCGCGCTACTTTCAATGTCCCCTTGATTTTGGGAAACAGCCAAAAGTCGCAGGGGGCCATATCAGGAGAGTAAGGAGCCTGTTGAACTACGGGAGTCTGGAATTTCGCCAAAAAAGTCTGAATCAAGTGCTAGGAATGTGCAGGAGCATTGTCGTGATGGATGCGCCCATTTCCTGTTGACCTCAACTCCGGGCTCTTGCGCCGCACAGCACCATGTAGGCGACGGAGGACGTCCCTGTAGTACTCTTTGGTCATTGTTTGATCCTGTAGGGTGCGTACTCGTGGTGTTCCACACAGAAGGAGTCAAATAAAGCTGTCACCATCACTTTGACATCGCTGCGCACTTGGCAGGCCTTCTTTGGTCATGGTGACATGGAATGCTTGCACTGTGAAGACTGGGATTTGGTTTCCGGGTCGTACCCGTACACCCAAGACTCGTCACCAGCGATTATGGTGTTGATGAAGTCGGGGTCACTGTTTGTGCAATCTAGCCTGTCCTGTGAGACTTCAACGCGAAGCTGCTTTTGCTCCCCCGTGAGCAGCTTCGGCACGAATTTGGTCGCAACTCTCTCCATGGCGAAATCTTCGGTGATAATAGAATGTGCAGAAAGATTGCTGATGTTCACCTCTTCCGTAGTTTCTCAGATAGTCACACGACGGTCCCGCATCACCACAGCGTTCACTTCGGCAATGACCTGGCCATTTCGGCATGTTGTGGCCTACCGGAGCGTGGCTCGCTCTCCACCGATGTGCGTCCGTCTTTAAACCAATTGTATCACTGTTTAATTTGTGTGCTGCTCATAGCATCTTCACCGAAAGCCGTACTGAATATTCCGAACGGTTTCCACTTGGCTGTCGTCCAGTTTCTCGCAAAATTTGATGCAGTAGCGCTGCTCCTGTCGCTCCGCCATTTTCTTTGGAATAAAAAACCGACGAGAGCACTGCGCACTGCCTCACTCAAACGCTGCGTCCCAGCGACTGACGCTATAGGCAGGCCGGAAAAAAATTCGTGCATGCGCACGATGGTTCAAGGTTGGCTGGTACAAGAGCGCTTATTTTATATTCATCAGGTGTTCGCAAAAACAAAATAAAGTCGGATGCTTTTCTAATAGACCTCGTATTTTAAGATTTCACTATAGCAATCAACATATCCGCACATCTCCCTTCGGTAGACTTGCATTTTTTTGCTATTAACGTTTTCGTTACCGTCAAAAGCGTTCCACATTGGTTTTCTGCGGCAGTCTTAACAGCCGGGCGCAAGCGATGGAGGCGTTATAAAATAAATATTTTGCTACATGTCGGAAGACTAGATCGTTATGTTCAATATTCCTATAGCAGTATCTTACATTTTTCCAAACTTCAAAATTTTTCTCCAAGAACGTTCGACATGTGTTTACGCACTGCACACCATCCGTGCATCGCGCCTCCTGTAACCATTGTCATCGTGTGGGACGAGTTGTTGTAAGAAGCCGCCAAACCCTTCAAAACCCATCTGCAAAAAAGAGCTTCTGCGAAAGGGAAAGGCGCAGGTTAAAGGAAAGGCGCGGTAGCAAGCAAGCGGTGAATATACACAATTGCACTGTGAATTGGAAATATTAAGGCGAAAGCCTTTAATGCCTCATACTGTCGTTAGCAGACGCGTCGGCAGCCGTGTCGATAGACGCGTTGGTAGCCGTGTCGGCAGACGCGTCGGCAGCCGTGTCGGCAGATTTGTCCGCCTTTCGGCGTCACTGCTTAAGAAGAAACTGCGCCAAGGGTGTGAATCGAAGCAGGGCCTATGGCATTTGAAGCGGGGACGCTACCACTCCGCCACGAAGGCTCAAGGTTTGAGCATGAATAAAGGCGCATCCAGTGAATGCATGGGTTTCATAAATAAAATAAAAGGAATAAAGTCAAGAAAAGGAAAAATAAAAATGAGAAAATAAAGACACATGAAAAGAAAACAAAAATAAAACACGAAAATAAAAATAAAATACAATAAAAATAAGAAAAGGACAAAATGAAAAAAAAACACAAAATATGAAAAATAAAAAGCGAATAAAAACAAACAGCCGCTAGGAAACGCTTTCGCCTTGCAGCACTTTAGAGAGCCAAAGTGCCTCCTGAATTTTTGCATAAGAGGCGAAAGGGGCCCAGATTTTAAAAATCAGGTAGCGCTTGCGCTTATAGTGTGGCTGCCGCTCTTTGCGCTTTGTTGCCCTTGCGCAGTTAAAACTTATCATTATACGGCTGGAAGGGTTAGAAACCATGTATTTAATATTTATTTACAAATACTGGTATCCCAGTTGGCTCTTTAGCAGTGAGAAATACATAGATACGTTTGATAGGCAGCAAAAAAATATTCAAGTGCAACATGTAAACAATCATCAACACAAAGTACCAGGATGCACCAAAGCATCCTGAAAGAAAGAAAGGTTATGCGAAGTCTCTAAAATTGTGTCATTGGCCAGCTAATTCCATTTATTAAGATTTCGAAGAAAGAAAGAGAACATGAAATGATTATTGCGAGTTTAACAGGAAGTTATTTTTAGTGCGTGCCTCTGCCGTGCAGCCTCTTCTATATGAAAAAATAGAAATTTTGTGAGGAATATCCGCTTTTAATGCCTTTTAATTATTTGAAACAAAAACTTCAGGTACGAAACTTTTTTTGCGGTTAATGCAAGCAGTTTAGCTTTTGTTAAAAGATGTTGTTGAACTGCGTTCAAACCTTCTTTAAATAAAATGAGCGTTTCTTATAACATTTACAATCTTTTTAGTATGTTTCGGAGTGTAGGAGTACCCGATAACAGCCACACCAATTAATATTCGGTTGGTGTTTGCGCTCCTTTCTGTGAAAGCGAATATCAAATCATTCGACTGCGACATGGAATTCGCCCACGCACTGCAAGTAATTAATAATTCAATTTCAACTGCTATGTAATTTCGGTTTCGGTTTCAGCAGCCGAAAAGTGGTTTCTTCATCACAATTACGGTTGAGATCAAGTGAGGCATACACAACTGTAATACAAGAGCTGTTTTCAACTCGCTGTCATACGGCTTCTGAGGCACCTGGCATATCTGTTGCAATAATTGAAATGAGGTAGCAAGGAAGGTATACCAAAAAATAAAGCTACCACAACTGACGGGAAACATAAGCCGTAGTCAACAGAATGAGAATGGTTCCAAGGATAGCCCCCCCTCCTCCACAAAAAAATATATAATGAACAATTATAACGCTCTCCTTGAAGCTCGGAACGTCAGAAGCAGGGAACAGAAAACAACATGTAATATATCATAGTATCTTTGTTTTAATGTCCCCAAGGATGCATATGAGCTATGAGGGAGCCCACGGTGTAAAGAGAGAAAGGAATTTTTATGAGAAGAAAAGGTGGATATCTGTTACGCGCGTTGACATCGCCCCAATTTTGCAATTCCCTCCATCGAAATGGGGCCGCCGTGGGCGGGATTCAAACCCACGACCATCAGCACCGGACACACATTAGTAAGAGAAAAATTAGGAGTGTGGGGAGGCACCTTAGCTGGGAAGAAATGGTATCCAAGGCGAACACAAAAATGAATCCGTTGACTCGCTTTGAACGCGTTTTTTTGATAAAATGTGTGTAAGTGTCAATAGTGCCCCAAATTTTGCTCATTGTGTCAACAGTACACTTTTCGGTGCATTTGCATAAATTAAATCAAGAAATGAAGCGGTTTTAGTGCTGACACGGCAACTTCGTACCAGATTGTAGAGACTAATCAGGACAGTTGGGTGGTACTGAAGCACGCTGGCCTCACTCGCTCTCCTGTGCCACTCATTACGCCGTGCGTCTTCTTATGACTGCTCTTAGAGCACTGTTGAAGCACTGTGTTATTGGCTGAAAGAAAAATGATAACTACTTTTACTGAAAGTAAAGCCGTGTGAGCTGTTCCAATTCTTGACGTACAACCCAACCACGCCATGAAGAAAGGGTAGCAAGGAGGGAGTGAAAGAAGGAAGAAAGCAGCGCCTTAGTGGGGGGCTCCGGAATAATTTAGCCTATTATTCCATAATTCCTTGGAAGTTCTGGCTAGTAGAGAAGGTTCGCGGCAGGTGTTGTCGGACTAGCTGTAGAGTAGCGGTAACATTTATGAAGACAACCCTTGGAGAGAGCAAAGTATTGTTTGGACGTGTTGGTGAGACATGATATAAAGTTGAAGCGCACAACCAGACGAGGACGGTGAAAGAGACGAGAGACAAACGAGCGCCAACTTTCAACAGTTCATTGTGAACCGTGAAGCAGCATATAAAGGCTAATCGTGGTCGGTCATCACACATGCGCAGTCACACATAGTTGCGGACTGCGCATGTGTGATGAATAGCCACGATCAGCCTTTATATGCTGCGTCGCGGTTCACAACAAACTGTTGAAAGTTGGCGCTCGTTTGTCTCTCGTCTGTGCCGCCGCGGTGGCTCAGTGGTTATGGTGCTCGGCTGCTGACCCGAAAGACGCGGGTTCGATTCCGGCCGCGGCAGCTGAATTTCTTTGAAGGAGAAATTCTAGAAGCCCGTGTATTGTGCGATGTCTGTGGACGTTCAAGAACCGCAGGTGGTCGAAATTTCCGGAGCCCTCCACTACGGCGTCTCTCATAGCCTTAGTCGCTTCGGGACGTTAAACCCCATAAACTAAACTAAACTAAACTAAACTAAACTAAACTTGTATCTCGTCTCCTTCACCCTCCTCGTCTGGTTGTGCGCTTCAACTTTATATCTTGGAGAAAGCGGAAGAGAGAAAGCATTGAATCACAACACCATACACAATGCCTTACCCTCGAGCGTACCGGATGCTTGGAACAATTCTAACATGATACTATTGCATACAAAGAGGACGTCGCGGACTAGAAAAATTACACGCCGATCAGCTTACTATCCATTGCCCACAAGGTATTTACTAAGGTAATCGCTAATAGGGTCAGGACAACCTTATACTTCAATCAACCAAATGATAAGACTGGCCTCCATAAAGGCTATTCAACAATGGACCATACTTGCACTATCAATCAGGGGATAGAGAAATGCGCAAAATATAAACAACCGCTATATATAGCATTCCTAGGTTACAAGAAACCATTTCATCCAGTCTAAACGTCAGCTGTCGTGCAAGCTTTGCGGAATCAGGTTGTACATGAGCCTTACGTAAAATATTGAAAGGTATCTATAAAGGCTCCACAGTCTCCATAGCCCTCCATAAAGTCAACAACAAAATTTCAATAAGGAAGGCTTCCAGGCATGGAGACACGATCTCGCCAGTGCTATTCACCGCTTATTTACAGGAAGTATTCCGAGGCCTAGATTCGGAACAGTTGTGCATAAGAGTTAATGAAGAATACCTAAGTAATCTGCGATTCGCTGATGAGATTGCCTTGCTAAGTTACTAACGAGATGAGCTGCGAAGAATGGTCAATGAGTCAGACAGGAAGAGCAATAACCGTAGGTCTACATGCAGAAAACCAAGGTAATGTTTAACAGTCTCGTAAGGGAACAGCAGTTTATGATTGGTAGGGAGGCTTTGGAAGTGGTTAAGCAATACGTATACTTAGGGCAGGCAGTCACCGCATATCCGAATCACGAGAGCGAATAAACTAGAAGAATAAGAATTGGGCGGAGCGTATATGGCAGGTTCTCTCAGATAATGAACGGCAGTTAACCGATATCCCTCAAGAGGAAACTATATCACAGCTGTATTTTAGTGGTAATCACATATAGGGCAGAAACGTGGAGGCTAACGAAAAGGGTTGAATTCATACCAAGGACAATGAAACGAGCTATCTAAATAAATATGAAAGGTGTAGCCTTAAAAGAAAGGAAGAGGACAAAGGGGCTGAGGGAGCAAATTCTTGTGACTGACATCCAAGTCGAAATAAAGAGGAAGAAATGGGCTTGGGAAGGGCATGCAATGTGAGTGTAAAATAACCGACGGTCTTGGAGCGTAATGGTCTGCATTCCAAGCGAAGGCAAGCGTTGCAGGGGGCGGCAGTAAGTTAGGTGTACGGATGTTGTAAAGATTTTTGCAGTGATACGTGGCCGCTGCTGGCACACAGCAAGATTAATTGCAGGCATATGGGAGAGGCCTTTGTCCTGGAGTTGGCGCAGTCCGGCTGATGGTGGATGATGTAGCTAGACTGATGATAATGGTGATGCACACTTTCTTCGAGGTACAGGCTAAGTTTAACGACACGCAAACGTGACACGCTTTTAAACGGCGAGACATTTTTGTTCCCTTTTTGAGTTTCAAGGTCCAAACTCATGCCACTCACTCTATACGAAGGGAGTAAAAAGGGAATAAAGTTGTCCTATAGTGCACTCCCTTTTTTAAAAGAGACTGCACAAGAGGACAGCCTACTTATTTTTTACTCCCTTATAGGCGTATTCGTGTTTCGAGCGCGGCCAATTCTTTTAACGCGGGGTTTTGTACATCCAAAATAACTGCTCACATTCAAATATTCAAATCAAAACATTGTACATTGCTTCTTAAGCTCATCCCTCGCGTCTACTGAACGTTAAAAAAGGTGAAAAATGTCGTTGACCCATCCATGTAGCGTCGTTGGTTCTTGAATACAGTTGATATACGCCCTGCGCTCGTAATCTTCCTTTCTGGTGTCCTCGTTGAAGAGCACAGCGCACAGTGAAAACATGAACGGAAACCAGCTAGCCAAGTTTGTCTTAATATTAAATTTTTGGCTCACCTGGCTGCCGCCACCTTCGGCATTGTGCTGAACATCCAAAACTTCCGCTGCTTTTTAGAATGCTTGGGACACACACCACTCATTTTCTACGGCCATCGGAAATGTTTGGGGTGAATATGCATCGCAGTGCAGGCGCAGAAACTATTTGGAAGTAATGACTTGCAGCGCGCAGAAAGCAGGATCATTGTCGATATGTTCGCGCCGTACCACACTCCGCTGTGTAGTTTTCGCACATTTACAAGCGAAAATATTTCTACTGACCTAAGTGGTGGCTGCTGCAAGCGGTGGTAGTGGACAACATGTAGAACGAAAAACTTGTTCTCTATTGACCTCAACGATGTGCTGAAGGGAAGGAGCCAAAATCTCGAGAGACAGTTAGGAGTGGGGGTAGGTAAGCTTGTAGAGGCCTCTGAGAAGGGGCATGTGACCATAGACACAATCGCAGAGGGCCAAAGGCAGTTTAGCGGAATGGAAAGGAGGGTCGTTGAGCCTAACCATGTCATTTGAGTTAGGAGCCAACGACTTGGGTACGATGTAATAGACATTAACAGGCTCCTGTTAAAGTCAACACCAGGCCCGTTTCAACCTTTTGCAAAAGATGACATTCATTACAGCTTTGTCACTGGCAAGAGGGTTGTGGGTAGGATATGTCACTAGACAACGGCTTTTCCGGGGGGACCCAGAGCCCTGGGACACCAGTGTAGACAAAGACAGACCTAGGGAAGAATCTAGATCCAAGAAACGTAAGAGCCATGGGAGAATAAATATACGTAAGCGCAAATGCCAAATTAATTCGGACAGAGAGTATATTAGCATTTTAGGTGGCAGGAATAGATTTAAACGAGTGGAAATTGAAGAGCAGCTAAGGCTGAAGGAATTAATGGTATATGGGTTTGTAGAGTATGTCTTCGGGGCATGGAACAAGCACTGTGTAATCCTGACTATGCATGGGGATATTCCAATAGAACAGAGGGCAGCAGAAAGGGGGTGAAATGGACGCATTTATTCATAAAAATATGAATTGGCAAAGGGTTGAACAGGAATGCAAGGAACATTAAGCCTAAAAGGGAAAGTGTCAGGGGACTCAATACTCCTTAGCTTTGTCTACCTGCGCAAAGCAGCAGATGCCGAACAGGGATAAAAAAAATGTAGAATGTATCGCAAGCAAGAGTAATGTGCTAAAGGCAGAGGGCGAGAGAATTCTAATAGAAGAAATGAATGGGCGCCTAAAAGATATGGATAGGTGCACAGATCTGACAGCATGCTGCTGGGTATGTGTGAAAGGTATGGCTTAGTGGTATGCAACAGCACTGAGAAGTGAGAAGGACTCATAACTTCGGAGCCAGGCAGTCTGCACTCGACGATAGATTTTGTACTTATGTCACATAGAATTTATTATAGGCTTGGGGTAATGAACATAAATGAACATGGCTGTAGACGTCTAGGTATTCATCACAAGCGTATCCAGCAGAGTTTCAGAAGAGAAACCAATGCAGGAAAGAGGCAATATGGATAACAAGATGGGATCTTTTACTAGGCAAAGCTGTTCGAAGTAGTAATCAAACATAGTGAGGAAGTAATTTCTGCTGGTACTAAAACCAAATTGGCTTGGAGAAATTTAACTAGTTTGTTTGAGCTTGAACAGTGTTATTAATAAATTAAGAGAAGTACTACCTGCCCTACTTAATGAAACAACTGTTTTCCGGTATAGAATATTCACGCTTCAGTACAGGCTATATGATTGGGGACCCCGACGAAAACCGTTACCTGCAGTATCATAACTTTAGAGTGACGCAAAATACGCATAATTGAGAGCGCACCTTGTAGAGGGAACTCTACTCCGCTTTTCACGAAGAATAGAAAAACCTTATAAACAAACAAAAAACAAGCATCTTTATATTCTAAGGAATAAAGTTTAATAAAAACGACATTTTCAGAAAATGCCTTTCGAAAGAACAACAGAGAGAGAGAAAAAATTTTAATGAGAGGAAAAGGAAGAGAGGTCGACCGGTGGTCACATGGTCCCAAAATGACTCAGGCTATGAGGGACGCCGTAGTGAAGGGCTTCGGAAATTTCTACCACCTGCGGTTCTTTAACGTGCACTGACATCGCACAGCACACGGGCCTCGAATTTCTCCTCCAAAGAAATTCAACCGCCGCGGCCTGGATCGAACCCACGTCTTTCGGGTCAGCGGCCGAGCACCATAACCGCTGAGCCACCGTGGTGGCACCTTCCGAGAGAACACAGCTTACAACAATTGCAAGATACCCACAAACTATCGTATGCAAAACAACCATTTATTGTAGCAAATCTTTTAAGTCACCGCCCTACTGTCACCTCGGCATCCTTCTACGTCCTCCCTTCCTGATTCAGGCTCGCCCTCTCCGCTAACGACATATTCAGAAATATTGCAACATTTGCGCCTTGAAAGGCAGACACTCCCGAGGCCCGCTAAGGGTCTCAGTAAATCAGAGGAATGTCACCTTCGCAGGCTACAAACTATGTCTTTCAATAACCCAGCTACGCTTCACGCCATTGAGCCCGAGTCCTTTTCAGCACAGTGCAAATTTTGTGGCCAGAAGGCAAACTTGTACCACATGGTATGGGCTTGTCAGAAAAATGACAGCATTGACATCATAAATCAGCCAACGCGGGAGGGCTGGGAGGCGGCCCTGTCCAGCTCGGACCTCGAGGAACAACAAGCCCTTGTCGCCAGAGCACTGGCAGCGGCTTTCACCAACGGCGTCCCGGACTAGGGACCCGATATGCCTTCCCTTCAACTAAGGCATTGTGGCTTTAATAAACGTTTTCATCATCATCATTGTAAACGATTCAGCGTCCATAAAAATCTCCAAAAGCAGGTGAACGTGTATTTATAATTACTTTAGAAAACATTTAATTTCTTTATCGCTTTCCGTCTTCAGCGCCTGTAATCAATTTTTTTACGCTTTTATCGCGTTATGCTTTCCGTGCTTATGAGATATGCACCGCTTTTACTCTCTGTTTCAGCGTATGTTATTCCATTCATGTTGTTTTGGGTGTCATGTGGTTCAGGGATGGGGACTGACACTTGTCAGGCATTCCTGACTTTTTTGTTAGCCTCTTAAGCAGACATTCTTTTGTACCTTGTCAGCCTGAATAAACTTTCACCCTTCATTGATATAAGTGAAAGATGGACAAAGCTGACATTAACAACTACCGTCCCATTACAGTGACGCCAGTGGTTTACAGCGTGGTGATGCATATTATAACAGACGGCAGGCACGGATGCAGAACGAGGGCTTAAAGGATAATCTCTTCTCCTGATGCAGTGCAACGGGATTGCTGAAATGCAACACAGGCCCTTATGGCTATCATTTCTTGATATCAGGGGATCCAATGGCAATGTAATTGAAGACGATTTGTGGGACATACGGGCACATCAGGTATGGAAGATGGAGCAATTAATCTTTTAAAAGTTATCTGTAAAAGTATACAAAATGCTTAATAATGAGATAAAATGTACCATAGCCTATAGAGATGAAGAGGGGGCTTCGGGAAGGATGTCCTCTGTCATTTTTCTTGTTCATGTTATACCTATAATGATTAGTGACCAGATTAGGCAAAAGCGGATTTGGCTTCAACCTTTATTTTTTCAAGGAAGGGGAATGGATTGAAGAGTTATTGCCAGGACTGATCTACGCGGATGATATAGTACCAACGGATGACAACAAAAAAGATATGCAAACGTTGATAGGCATCTGCGGTACAGAGGGAGATAGACTAGCTCTGAAGATTAGCAACTAAAAATGGGCAGTCGTGAATTTTAATAATAATGACGCCGGCAAACATATGATGCAGGATATCACGCTAGAGGTTGCGGGTAAGTGCAGATACCATGGGGTTAGGATAAATAACGGTGCTGAGCATCTAACGGAGCATGAAAAATATGCAATGAATAAAGGAAGCAGAATTGTAGCTTTTATAAATATAGGGTATTGTAAAGCTACAACAGGCACGAAGTGATAAGAGGGACCTGGAAAGGGGTGACAGTTCCTAGTCTGACTTTCGGCATTTCGGTCCTGTGAATGAGTCCAGAAGTTCAAGCAAAGTTACAATGAAACAACACATGACAGTATGCCACATCAGGCGGTCCAATGTCATTCGGGATGGCCATCATTTGAGAGTAGGGAAGCTGGCAGTAAGAGTTTGAGGAGCGATTGAAAAAAAAATTGGGCAAAGCAGTCAACTAAGGAAGTTTTCTGTTACTTGTACACGAGGAATGTCCACACAAAATTGCAAACTCGAACTAGAAAATTCACAAGCGAATATCTGGACAGCAAGGGGAGGGTTTGGGCGCAAATCAGGAATTATAGCTTCAAAAAAGGTCTTAAGAAACAGAGAAGGGTCTGTAGAAAACAAGGATGCAGCGAAATCGGCACAAGGAACATACAGAACGTTTAAGGAGGAGATTGCCAAAGGAAATATCTATGATAATTCTTCAGGACGCTGAGTGTTATTTGAAGCCAGGACTGGAGTATTGTGGACTAAGACATTTGAGTCAGGTACCACGAGATATACACGTTATGCGGTGTCTGTGGAGAGGAGGTTGAAATGGCTAACACTTGATACTTTTCTGCAAAGAGCTTCACCCTATAGTACAAAGCAGCGGGGCTGATTTATATAAAGTGTTCGGGTTTAAGGACAGTGTCTAAATTGGTAGAAATAACCAAGCACAGTTAATCCGATTGTTGACGAAAGTCAAGGTAAGATTAAAAAAACTATGAGGACACTTTTGCAGCCCAAAATGCCCTAGGTGAAAGTTTTTGTTGCGCTACTTCGACTGCCAATGACTGCCTATGTTTGTTACGGCTGCACGGCTTGGGAGCCATCCTCCTCCCCTAGCTGCCGCACACCAACTGACGATGGAGCAGTGCTCGACGCCGCCGCGCCGAGAGCTCCACCTGTCGGTGAAGATGACGTCACCTATTGGCAGCTGCGCCCGTCGATGAGTCACCCCAGGCGCTGGATGTAACGCCGGACGGACGGACGGGAGAATGAGCCATTAGAGGCTTTCACCTTAATATCAGCCACACTCTGCAGGACGTCGTGGAATGCCTTGCCCTAAAGGCGAAGTGGAACGTTCGCCGTCTCTAAATGTACAACATAAATTTCGATTCACGGCTAGGTGGCATGAGCCGCTGCCCTATTTAGAGCGTTAAGCCTTGTCCATCCATCGAAGTCGAGCATATGTAGTAACTGCACTGTGCACGAAAACTTGATACTTTCTAGCTCTCGCTCACGCAGAAGCGGACGTGCTAGCTACGCAGTAAACGGGGTCCCTTTTAAAGGCAGGTCTCTTTGAAACGCTTGGCTGCCTGAGCAGAAACTTTTCACATTGTCCTAGCGCACTAAAACTTCTCCTTTACAAAACTTTGGTTCGTCCGAAACTGGAGTGTGCAGCTCCTGTCTGGGACCCGAGCGTCGTTTCACTCCTTACCGAGGTAGAAAGTGTGCAGAATTGCGATTCTCGCTTTATTTTGTCTATCGTCGCACTTGTAGCGTGACTGCCATGAAAGCTTCCCTGTCATTACCTCTTCAAAAGGAACGCAGAAAGGTATTTCGGCCATGTTTGTTTCATAAGATTTTTCACTATAATACATATCTCAGACAGAAACTTCTAACACAACCGTCCTACACTTTATCACGCATTGATCACCGTCACAAGGTAGGAATTCTATTATGTCGCACCAAATACTGCCATGTCTCCTTCATTCCAAGCACTTCTAAGAGTTGGAATTGCCTTTCTCATGCCATTGCTGAAATTACAGAAGTCATTGCTTTTCGTAGAGCTGTTACTAACCTTTTTTTGCTCCAATGTTTAACTTATATTTGCTGTCGTTTTTCTGTGCTTTTGGTTTTTGACAACTACTGGTTGGTTGTGTTGCTGCTGATTTTGACTTTGTATTTTGAATCTTGCTGCACAGTCGTTAACATTTATTGTATAATTACCACTTCTTTCTGTGTTATCTTTTTTGCTGCATTATGTTTTCCTTTGTTTTGTTTCACCCTCGCTCCCCCCTGTAATGCCCGTGGGCTCTGAGGGTAAATAAGAAAGTAAATAAATAAAGGGAACGATACCCGCGCGACCGCAGGTGGCATCCAGCCGGACCTGTACCGCAAGAAGGAGGCCGTGTTCTTCCAGTCACGCGACGTCTCGTCCAACTCCGCCTCGGCCAACTCTTCGGCTCCGGCGCACGCCGGAAGGCTCCACTTCCGCCTCAAGTACGACTTCGACAAGTCCGACCTGGTGGTGCACGTCATCGAAGGTGAGACAGCTGCTGCCCTCCTTCCCTTTAGCTACCACGCGGCTTATTCCTGGCTCTCAAACGCGGCAGGTCCCAAATAAGAGCTTGTGAGAGTGTGGGGAGTGGCGCGTCTTATGCCTTGCCCCGCAACGCTGAAGTGAACTTGGATTGCCCTGTGTCTAGAAACTGTGGGGCCGGGCAGAGCAGTAGGCAACCAGCACAAGTGCTGTGCACCACCTGCATAATTG
The DNA here is from genome assembly GCF_055824585.1 of Amblyomma mixtum. Taxonomy (NCBI): domain Eukaryota; kingdom Metazoa; phylum Arthropoda; class Arachnida; order Ixodida; family Ixodidae; genus Amblyomma; species Amblyomma mixtum. Next base: position 150,570,700 of record NC_143021.1, on the reverse strand, counting down.
TGGCTACCTGGTAGAGTTGGCAACGGTTCCTTCAAAAAGAAACACATGAGCGCAGAAACTGGACAGAAGCAGAATACATACAAAGCGCTACATTAGAAGCTGAAATGTCGGAAACAAAAGAATGCGAATGTTAGATGCATTCATGCTTTGACGTTTCTTAATTAGATCTTCCGTCTCCTGAGATAGCTCGCCAGTATCCTGTCAAGCCAACCTACCGCGTTCTTCTACTTAATATTCCGTAATGATAGGTGCAAGACTATCGTTCATTATTTGAACATTAAGATCGTCGTCCTCAGTTAAAGCCAAATATCTGTTCTGCCACGATATTCTGAGTTTCTCTACATTCCCCCTAACCTCTAACTCATACATCCGACCTATATACGAGTAAATACAATATATAAATATAGAAACTATGATGAGATGTTCGCTCCTACCGCGTCGTTTAATTAAAGTGTCTCCAAACGCGTTACGAAAAACGAAAAATTACTGGCAACGCAAACACCTTAGAGCGCAGCTATTCTCGTGAAGTATGCATATAGGTACGAGCCGGGTATGATCCCCGAGATTCAGCTTTGGTTATTACCGGGCATGAAATGCGGCGCGTCGCGGGAGTCAAATGCAGGCCCCCACGCCTCTATATGATTACGAAGTCCTGAATACAGAAATGAAGCGGACAGACGCCGAATTCAGTTTCCGGAAACAGTTGCGCATGACAACTTTCGTCAGGCCCGCGGCAGCAGCGTGTTTGCTTTCGCTGGTCGATGAGGATCGGGTCGCTCTGTGGCGGACTCGGACGCTTCTGCATGAATTTGATGTCTCGCGCCACATCGACCAGTTTGAACAGACTGACGGAAAGAAATAAGAGTAGTAGTGTCATCGTGGCATGGACGCATTCGTACACTCCTCCCACATTTCGAGCAGTTTCATTGAATAGCCCCGTCGGAGTGACACTGACACCAGGAACCATTCGTGCGCATAGTGACAGGCCGTGCTCAGACTTTGCGTTTTGTGAAGGCGCTTGACGCTGCTGGAATGAAGGCATGCATGACTACAACCATGCGGTGCCCTCATTTTGCGAGCTTTCTCTTTAGACCAGCACGCAAATGCACCTCTTTCTAAGCGCCACATGCCTTCGCCTTTTTTTAATAATATAAGCATAAGTAAACAGTTCAGAATAAAAAAATACTTAATAGAAAATAAAACAGAAATAAAAAGAAATAAAATAAAGCAAAGAACAGTGGCCGTGTCTGCAAAGTGATTTCTGAAGGTGCCCCGAGGCCCTTGAAGGTACCCATTAACGATATCACTTCAAACCTTAACGCGGAGCTTAATGTCCCCAAATTTTTTTAAACGGGGATGGAAGCCTCATTACTACAGGACTGGCCTTAGCATTTCTCCTCCATATCTACTTGATTACGCCTCCCCTCTCTGGAACCAACACAGACAACGCGAAATTAATCAAATCGAGGCAGTGCAGAAGAAAGCCCTTCGCTTCATATGCCGCCCGTTTGGTAGGAATTTTGCGCCTTGCACCGCACTTTCATCACTGGGTCTGCAACCACTCTCATCTTGACGAAGGACCGAGTCTTTAAAATTTCTGTATTGCATTATTAACTTTTCCTGCCGCACCTCAGCAAATGATTACCTAATCCCTGCTATACAGTCTAAAACTAGAAGTCACCGCAGCCTAAACATCGCGCCTTATTTTGCCCGCATGGACACATTTAAACACACAGTTTTTTTCCGCGTGTAATGTAATGTTGGAATTCTTTAGCTGGTTCTACTCACTCCCTATCTTTAGAGCTGTTTTTAGCGGCTGTTGAGTAGTTTTGCTGGTTTTCTCGTATTTCACACCTATTTTTTCAGATGTTTGCCATTGTTGTGCTCCATGTTTCTCTGCACTTTTGTCATGCGAGATTGGTTAAATCGTCATCCAACCTTCATGACAATTGTAAATCAATCATCGTCTATAGGGGTTTTCAAAAAGGAGTTGAATGCCGACTTAATGTTATTGTAGAAAGGACTTGACTTGGTACATTTCTTGCTTTTTGAGTGCCAATTTCTCATCTTTGCATCACGTTTTGTATCGCTGCCTGTTTTTCGTTTTTTTTTTGTCTATCCTTCAGTGCCTGCAACCGTTTTCATGTCCACATTTTCCTTTTTTTTCACCTTATGCTGAGGTGTTGTGTGTATTGAGAGGCTGACACTCGTCAGGCATCCGTGCCTTTTTGTCAGCCTCTTATACATACCTGTACACTTCTATCTCGTCTGCCTGAAATAAACTTTCAACTTTCAACATTGTTTTGTGGGCACCCATCCCTGCAATAGCCCAATAGGGGTGGAGTATAAATAAATAAATAAATAAATAAATAAATAAATAAATAAATAAAAGGAGCCGCAGTGGTCGGGAACCCGCGACGTGACACTTGTAGGCCGGCCAGGTCCACCGCGGGTCACTGAGGCGGGTTTGTAGCCACATGCCCTAACACCCGGCGTGCCCCTTCCGCCGCAGCCATGGATCTCGGCGGACCCCGGCAGGACCAGCAGCTCGGAGGAGGCGGCTTCGGCGAGCCGTGCGTCCGAGTCACGCTACTGCCCGAGGTGGACAGCAAGCAGCGGCAGGCCCTGATGCGGCGTCGCTCCACCGACCCGCTCTTCGACGAGACCTTCAAGTTCCCCGTCTCGTTCGACGACGTGCCCTCCAGGACGTTGCTGTTCCAGGCACGTCACCCGACACTTTTTTAATGCTGTTGTTTTTTAAAAAAGTTTTAATGCTGTTGTTGCTCGCAAGGTCCGTTGTGCTCTGGAACACCTTGATCCTCGCCTTTTCACAGAGGCCAAGATCCTCGGTCCGTAGATACAACAGCGGACTACCATCAACGCTTACAAGGCGTTAATTTCTTTTTTGAGAAACTCTGCCTTGATGCACAAATTGTGACTGTTTCCCGTTCGTTCTCTCTTCCCTCTTTAATACCCTCACTCCCTTCCCCTGTGCAGGGTAGCCAACCGGAATCCTTTCTGGTTAACATCCTTGCCTTTCCCCTCTCTCTGTATCTATCTATCTCTGTTGTTGTTGTTTTTGTTGCCTCTGAAGCGATGGCCCATATCCACGGGTAGTATTAAGGGTCCCCTGTCGCATTAAAGGTGCCATTGTCGTCGTTGTCATGGTTGTTGGTGCCGGAATCGGCGTCGATGGCCATGAGCGAAAAATCTCGATGGAAGCATAGAATAAAATTCAACAATAGGTCAAATAGTGTCCGTACTGACGCCAGATTTCTAAAGGTAATCGCTGTAACAAAAAATTCAGGGGGGCACTTTGTTGACCTAAAGTGCGGTGAGGCGAAATCTTTTGCGCTTGGGAGGCATCCGTCTGATTCGACTCCTTTCTGTAAACACTTTCCAGCGTCCTAGACGAGCACAACTACATATGCGTTGGCAGGAAGTAGCGTAGCATTAGCACGCTCAGCTGCGGAACGAAAGGTTGGTCGTTCAAATCCCATCGTGCACAAAGATTTTTTTTTCTGGTCTGACTAGAACAGCGTGAACACCACTGCTGACAACCTGCTGTAGACAACGATGAGGCATTAAAGGCTTTCGCCTTAAAAGAAAGCAATTGAGGTTTAACAAAAACGGGGCTTATTTGGGTGGAAAGCAACACCAGGACATTAGGATTGAGAAACGGGCACGCCTCCCATGCGCCACATTCATGAAGGCTCATCGTGGTCCTTGACTTAGTGAACTGGATTAGAGACACGTGCTGGTGCATTCATGTTAACTATGACTATGCTAATTAGGAATTAGGTCATTGTGTGAGTGCTTAGTGGGCGATGCGAACGGGTCCCGCTAACACTATCGCGTTCTCCTCTTAAAGGAGTAGCATAAGCTTCCCCCAAGTTTCTCGCTGCTTCTGTCCTCGCTTCTTTCTAGCAGTCCCACTTCGACACATGACAGCTGGTTGTCTGGGCTGCGCTGTACCTGTTTGAATCTCGGCCTTTTACAGAAGCCGTGCATATTCAAAACGACGGTCAAACTTAACAAGCCTTCCACTTTGGTGTGACATCTAGTATAGTTTATTGTGCTACAGTTTACCTGCAAGAAAGGAACACAACGGGCCGGACAGGTATCTAATCGTTTAATCCTCTTTTACATGAATACCTATTTAGGGAACCTCTGCGGGGGGGGGGGGGGGGGGGGTGAAAGAAAAGAAAAAGTTTGAAAACAAGCAACATATAGAATGGTCGAGGTTGCACTCTTGCGAAGCGTCTTGGACACATGGGCGGCAAGGTAAGTACTGGGGATCTTTCCTCGTTGGCGTTGCATACGCCTCCTCGCAGCGCCGCCCCTCCTCCTCCGCTCTAAGAGTGTGTTCGTCGTATTTTGCCGTTTTCGATTGTTTACTGGATGTTTCTATTGCAGTGATCTGTGCACAATGTTTGAATTATTCGTAGCGGCGACTTGGGTTTTCCCGCGTTGAACTTACATTGATACCGCGAAAACGTTACCACGGTCAGGAATTGCCGGGTAAGTGTTGTAATTGGCATTCGAGGGAAAAGGAAAGCAATTAATTTAAGATTTGAGCAAATGCAGCGGGAATGAAACAAACTATACGCAGCATCACTATTCTCTCTGTAGACTTTCTGAGAGCTCGATGCATTCCTTCTAGGAATGTGGCAAGCAGTAGGTCAACTGCACACAAATTTATTTCCCTCTGGTGCAAAGTAAGGAGCGCAGTCACCGCTACGAATAATTCAAACAAGGGGCCCAGATCAGTGCAATAGAAACACCCAATAAACAATCGAAAAAGGGAAAATACGGCTAACACACTCTTAGAGCAGAGGAGGAGGGGCGGCGCTGCGAGGACGGTTATGCGACGCCAACGAGGAAAGAGCCAGCACTGGAGCCCGGCTTCTTCGTTAATCAAACACACTGACGGCGCACTTACACATCCGCCATGTTTTCCAGACGACATGAGTTAGCCTTACGTAATCCCTAATTTAATTTGAGGATTATATCTCGCCAAAGTACTAGTCATCATGATGGTGAGCACCTGTTAAGTCCCTAGTGTTCCTTCGTAAACTGTAGCGGAACAACCTCTACAGGATGATTACTCTTACCATTCCCAGCTTTGCGCCACCGCCACCGCTCCCAACCAAAGGCCTGTTCCGCCGATTGCGTGTGATTATTCCACTTAATTTTATTGCTTAGTACCGCGCCCACAAGTGCGTTGCCAGACGGAGAACCCAAAACTGGGCGGAGGGAGGGCGGGGAAGCAAGGGGGTCGGCTCCCCAACATTTCTGCAGCGTTTCTCCGGCCCGCCCCCCTCCCCCTCCTGTTTCCAAGTGCTGACACTTAGGACATATTTCTTAGAAACGCTTCAATTCTAGGCCGCAAAGAAGTAAAGCACAGCAGAACTGAGGTGGTTGGCTTCATAGCCAATCGTAAAGCATTTCTTTTGATAACCTAAACTAATCATGTCCCAACAGAAGTTGTTGATTGTTTGACCCTAGCTAATGAGCAAGAGAGAGAGATAAGCTTAATAATAAGGAGGGCAAAGAGCTCGACTGCAAAGAGGGATATCTTGCCTGGTACTCTTCACTGGGGAAGGGGAAGAGGAGGAGAGGGTCGTGATGGTTGACGATGCGCACACTTCCTCAATGCAATCGATCACTTCTTGTGTGTACACTTTATAAAGCTGCCCATTTCAATTCAAGTTTTCTATAGATGAACCGATACACCTTGGAGCACTGCAAAATAAAAAATAGTTACAAAAATAAAACTTACTACTTCATTAATACATGAAATAAATAGATGAAAAAAAACCCGAAGTCTCTCTCCCGCACTAAAAAAAGTTCCGCAGTCCTTGTGAGTCACTGCTATTCGTCCGGCATGCAGCACCTAATGGGCGCCGCGCAGCGTCTGGGGAAAAAGGAGGTGCTAAGAACACAAAAATAAGCGTCCACAGTGTGAAAGAACGCCGGATCGACGTAATAAATTTTTATTTTCAACGCGGAATCTAGGACTGCGTCTATTATAAATAGCGAGACAGGAGTGCAGCAGGGGACGAGGACACACGAAGAAGAAACGAACACCACGAGCGCTTGTCCACTGCTGTGCTATAGTCTCGCGATGAATAAGCCCCAACAAAGCCAAAAACCGCGCTGTTGAACTCTATTATAGAGTTTAAAGTTGACCACTGCCAGACAGCTGCATGGCCAATACGGTAAGGCGTTGCCTCGGCATCGCTACCAAGTTTCCGGCCAGCTAAGATCGGCAGTAGTGTCAGCGGCAAGGAGCATGATTGTACGCTACCGTAGTTAATATTTTACCGTACGATGGTAAGGAAGCTCTCTACTGGCAGCAGTAAACCATCATTCTTGGTTGCCGCATAAACGCCCTTTGGCTGCTGGCTACATGATTAACTTGATTAGAAAACAGCGCGCATAAACGGAGCACAAACAGAGGCAGATGCTGTTCCCAAATCATATTCTCCAGTCCCCAACTATCGCAACCATATAATGTATGATCATTCAGTGCTGATGTTACCAAGTATTTGGTCTACTGATGGCAAAATATGGTACTTAAGTGACGCCCTGCGAAATTGGAATGGTTAGTTTAGCTGGCCGTTGAGCTGAGCCCTAGCAACGGCGACTTTTTGGCAGTGAAGTTCTATTGTCGTCGCTGTGTAAGGCGAAGTGCGAACGCGAAGACCTAGTCGCTACATTTACCGGTGACGGGAAAGAACCATATTGAGCCCTTTCACCTATTGCCCTTTGCACGCGATATCGAGGGCGGGTGGCAACCACCCGGCGCGTCCTCCGCAGTTGTTTTCGACAAGGAATGCAATGCAGTTCTCCTCACACTAACTCCTTTTTGTGGGCATAGAGGAAGTGCAAACGGACTTCGTTAACGCGTTTTTTTTGTTCGAAAACATTTTTCTGCAAGTCAGCGTTACCGCAGTTTTGCAACTTTTCAACCATTTTTATTATAAATGGGGAGTTTAGGAGGCTTCAGAACACCTGATATATTCAACACGTAGTTCTTAAAGAAGGAGAAGAAATACATTTTTTTTGCAATAAACAATAACATTATCATAAAAAACGTTATTGTGAAGTAGCAAGAAGGAAATAAGAATACAAAATTAACTAATAGCAACACTAAAATAAAATCGAAAAATACATTCTGGCCTTGCCCCCTCTGCCCCCCTCCCACTCAAAAATGCTCCGGATTTCCTGTTGTCAGAGCTCTGAGATCACACCAATTTGAAAACTACGCTTCCCAAAAAGAATAGCCGCAGTGGCCACATCGCGGGGAACGGACGGATGGACTGACGGATAAAGGAGTGGGTGGGTGGGTTGCGTGCATTCCGTGGGTGCATGCGCGCATTTAACAGAATTCCGGGTGGGATCATTCGCGCGTGCTTTCGCATTCCCACATGTGGACGCTCTTAAGTGTATCTGCCGAATTTTTTCTTTATATTTCTTCGTCGGTCTTATAAGTCCACTAAACCGTTCTATAGATTGCTCATTTTCTTTAAATATAAGTTTAATCCTGCACCTGTAACATTACGTCACATCACTGATTTTTGGCCATCAATCTTCGAATCGCTTTTTTCTGACTTCTGCCGCCGATTAAGTCACATGACCATTCTTATCGCTAAACCCAATGGCTTTATCATACAATTTTCTCAAGCGTTCTTCATTTAATACTTCATTCCGAGCTCCCCGTGCTAACGATGCCCAGCCCATGTCTTCTTGTACTGCCTCGTTTGTGGTTTTACCGTGGGCCCCTAGTGCTAATATTCCAGCAGCTCTCATATTTAGTCTCAAACGAACTGCTGGCCTTAAGTACAGAACTGTATTCCGAAAATAAGTCCTGCAGCATTACTTTCTTCCAGTACCTCTCAGTAGTTCATATTTCTTGTACTCCCATAACGCCCTATATTTCATTACTGTGGCATCTCTCCGCCTTTTCGCCGCAAGAGTCTGTTCATGCTTTTCCGTGTATATCTTTCCCGTAGCCCGAGGTACTCGTACTTTTATTCTGCCAGTCTGAATATTTTATGCCCGTTTGTTCTGAGGACCTGAACAATGGAAATGTTGAAAACCATCAGACTTGATTTAATGGCGCTAAACGTGAATCCTAGAGTGCCTCCATCGTCTCCACAAGAATTAACTAGGGTCTGTAAATCTACCTGGTTATCAGCCGGTTTGTGCACCATCGTCTGCATCAAGATCAGGTAGTTTGGTGCTTTGGTTCTGATACCTCTACCAGCAGTGCTACAAGTCTTGTCTGCATGTCTTTATCTTCCCATCTCGTGCAACGTCTTCTGCGCTACATAAAACGGGATCACGAACAAAAGAGAAACGGAGGATCAAGCATCTTGCATAGTGTTTCCTTGCTATCTGTGATCGTATACTGGTGCAGCATTGTACTATGTTTCGTGCAGCATGCTGTATAGCTCGTGCAATCTTGCGCGACATCCAGTGCTTACGTCACACAGCTCCTCATTAATACGAGACCATCAGGCTAACTCTTGTTCCCATGCGCGCAGGTGTTCGACTACGACCGATTCTCGAGAAACGACGTGACAGGAGAGGTTCGAGTACCGCTGGCCGACGTCGACGTCACGACTGAGACCGAGGTGTGGTGCGACATTGACAGGACCGAGAAGGTGAGAGGCCTTACCGACATTTGCAAGTGTGGTCCGTGTCAGTAGCAGCACGGCAGTGAACACACTTAGCACTTAGGGAAAGCACTCTACAAATCAACTCCTATACGCGGACTGAGTTGACATGTCCCAAAGGCTTTCAATGGTTTTCAATGGTTGTCTGCATAACAAATTATCTTGGCCTCTTCTCTTCCTATTCAAATCTATAGTGAAATGTTTTACATGTCTGGCCCTGGTAATCGCCATGAAGCAGTACTTTCATTCCGTACCCGAGCGTGTTTTCAATAGCTCAAGGTAATGAATTCGCATGCTTTTAAAACCTGCTGGCTTTAAAACTGACATTAAAGACCACCAGCCATTTTGTGATGCGGCGTCGTTCTCTATCCCAGATAATGCCTTATCTTGTATTTTATGTTGTTTTACCTTATATTGCAATTTTCTTGCCTTATTTGCACGCATTAAACCATTGTGTTTTTATATAATAATGTGTAAGTAGATGACCTCTCCTTTCGCTGGATTTTCTGTATCATTTCATTACTATCATGACGTTATGATATGCAAAAAATAAATTTGATAAACGTTGAAGTGCTGCCTGCAAGTGAGGGTCATAATCTTACAAAAATGCTGCGAAGCTGGACGACACATGCCACACAGGCTCCTTCAAGCCTCTGTAGTATATTAACAGAGACTGGGCTATATATAGAAAAAGTCAAATGGTTGGAGCGCTCGTGCAGCTGCGATAAAAAAAATATAAATCCGAAGCTAAAAACAAACCCAGGAGTAAAGACAAATGAAGCATTTAATCGAAGAGAAAAGCTAGAGCTTCTGTTTTCAAAAATCAGCACGCACACCTAAGGTCAGGCATACAAAGCAACCTAACGGAAAGACATTGAAGAAACACCGCGTGCTATTTCGCCCGAGGAAATGAGATCAAAAGGCCCTGCAACAGCCCAAGGAAATCTCATCACTATCTAAATCTTATCATTAGTGAGAGTAAGTTCCGAATCCGGTGGCCTGCAGCGCCGTTCCCGTTCGTTTTCGTCCTCTTTTGTCATTTTGGTTTGTTTTGACAATTGTTATTATAACTCTACACGTGAACTTGCCTTTCGTGTCTTTCACCTATGAATAGCGCTGATTCATTCAGTAGCCCTCAGCAGCCGATCAGGACCTGTGTCGCTGAGTCCTGCCCAATTTTTGGGATGCATTCATTCCAGTACAATCGCAAACCAATGAGCCCGTCAACGCGCCTCATGGTTGCTCATCATATCGGGCGCATCATTGCGTAGAATGATTTCCTGATTTGGCGGCGCCTTATCCTTTTTTGACTGGCTCTCGTTACTCACGTACACACGAGCTCTGGCTAGTTACGTCATCAGTCGACCATTGATATGCAAAGACACACTGAAATTGTTTTCATGAATATCCTTATTTCTTTTCCTCCCAAAAGTCGTGACGCGTGAACCAGGAAGATTTTTATGAGGTAGGAAATATCTATAGCGAGCAGCAGTTCACACTTTGGTGATGATGAAGCTGATGATAAAAAATATTCCGTTATGTTGTAGCGTAAGGACTCTGAAATAATGGGTTCCGGAAACTGTGCATAATTTGCTCTAATTACCTCATGCTCGTAGGTTTATGATATTGATCTTTGATTCTACTGTCGTCGCGTCAGCGACCGTTGCTGCAGTTCGCAGACCGCTGGCGTAGTGCTCATGTAAGCCAGGTTGTTTGGGTAGTGCCCTGTGTTTTATGTGGCCTCAGTCAGTATAAAGATTTATAAATGTGTTTCATGACCTATGTCCTCATAAGACCGTTGAATGTGAAATGTAGACTCTATAATGTGGCTTGTGAAAATTTTGCTGTGTGCTAGTTCTTCAGGGCTGGAAAACCTTGGGTAGCTTCTTAACCACATTCTTAAAAAAAATTGCTTCAGCATTTAGGTTGCCTGCTTTTGAGTGTCCAACGATCACGCGATTTTCCCGTGAAAACTCTTGCCGGAACCGGTTCCATTGCCCTTATATGGTATCGATCAGTAATTACCTCCTGAGTAATACTTGTTGGGGGGCTAGTTGGTGCCTGTTTCCAGAAATGAGTTGTAGCGCCTGTCCCCTCTACCTTTCTGTGTGTTGTCTGCACCGGCTCTACAACCCTTTTCTGGAAACATTACCTCCTAGGATGTTGAGTACCTTTCAATGAAATATCATATGCGATATATTAATCCGACCCACTTATCCACATTAATCCATTTTACAGAGTGGGTGTACTGATGAAAATTTGATTACCTTTACGGATTTTGGATGCTGGGCCATTATCCAAATTTTGGAAGTCCTCATATTGTCATCTATGGTGGTGCCCTATGATTTGTCCACGGGGGTTTACATGATGTTTATGACGTCGTGACCATAGCAGTCGCATTCATACTTTGGTGCGAATCCTCATACCACACCTCGCACAGTGTTGCAGCGGTTAAGCGATACGCAACTGCACCCCCCCCCCCCCCCCCTTACAAGAAGTTTTAGACAATGCGCTGTGTGTCTTAGGAGTGCGCTGTGTTTTTCCTCAAGATGAACTACTAACTAGCCCGTTCTTCCACCCTTGCGTTTTAGACAGTGTATGGAGTGTCTATAGACTTCTGTCTATAATTTCTATAGACTGTCTATAGACAAATTCTAGAGAACAGTCTATAGACAATCCAAATGCCATAGACACTCTATAGACAATCTATAGATTTATGGGCGTACACGTTTAGTAGACTTTTGTCTATATATAGACTATGAATAGACAAAAAGCAATATCTGTACGAAAGCAATAGAGTCAATAAGATGTTTATAGACTGTCTATAGACCATTTTTATAAGGGCCAGCAGGTGGCTGTTTAAAACAGAGCCACCGGTTGGACCTATGAGACCCAGGTTGCTCGTCCCAAGCTCCCTTAAGGCTCATTCACAGCGCCATGGTGGGCACGTAACAACTGCATTGAATTTGGCAACGGTGGGCAGTCTGCTCCCAACCTGATGGGAAGGTTGTGATGACGTCACAAAGTCACGTTATAATCTCGTGAGGAATTTAAAATTTCGTGATGCTCTGCATTGGTCAGTTGGGGGCACGTAACCCCGATGACGTTATCAGGGAATTTCGTTACGAAGAAGGAGGTAACTGCATGAGGACAGCATAAGTGCTATCGCATTATTATCCTTTAAAAATATTCTAACATCCAACAAAACTGTCGCGTTACGCCCCAGCATTTAGCAGTAGTATCTACGGGCGAAGCTGACGCAAAAGGCTAAGTTCGAAAAGCAGGTGGAGGAGGTTATGAAGAAGTGAATGGAGAGGTCTGCTTTTGACTGGGTGAATACCTGAACCGTGCTTTGAGGGGGGGGGGGGGGGGGGGGGGGGGAGATAAAGTCAGTGAAAAGATGGAGATATCAAAAACAGAGCCGCATACACCGCACCATTAAGTGCAATGACACCGAATTTCACAGCGATAGTTTTCTTTTTCTGCATAATTTCGCCCAACAATTTAAGAAACATTAATTACTACGGGACAGTGCCTATGCCCAGCAAATAACTTCTCAATAACTTCTGATTGAATTTCTTTCCAATCATGGCTTAGGTTTCGCTTCTAGCAGAAAAACCATAAAAAAGACGCACAAGCAGACTTAAGGTTGCTTGAGGCCGGACACTGCGATATGCAGTGAAGTGCTGCTTGGACGAACGTAAGCTGAATGAACTTCTCAGGGAAACGAACTTTTCAGTATTCCACGTCAAAAGTTTGTTTTCCGAAATGAGAATTTTTTTCTGTTGAACCAGTTTTAGGATATCGCGACTTTAAGTTAAGCTAAAATTTTGCAAAACAGTGACGTCCTACTTGTAGGTTGCGAAGTATTATTTTCGTCGACATGCAGAAATTTTCGTCTGCGAAACTTCGAACACTGCAAGTTTCAAACTTTAAAGCGCCACACTTTCACTTGACAATCTTCGTCATTCCATATCTGCTTCAGCTTCGTACTGCTACGCAGATGGTTTATAGCCTGAGAAGCATCCGGAAGTACTGTCTAGTAAGCTTGATCCGCCATCAGTCTCCAGAAGTCGAGAAAGTACCTGTTTTTGAATAAAATGACACGGGAACTCCAGCGAGAAAAGCACTGATGTGTAATTTTTTATTTATTTATTTCATATTGCAGACTATGTTAGAGATCCAACCGGAACAAATACAGAAATTTAGCAGATTCAAGGGCAGTAAATAAAATAAACAACTAAAGGAAAAGCATACCGACTCATTATGCGCTGTCATTCATTGTGTCGGTTAATTCCACTCTCTTGTGGTATGCTAGAAAAAGAAAACTTTCAGTGTATAGGTTCGAGAAAAGTAACGGATAAATGAGCCGAGATGATAACGTGTGAGGCCTGTGGCTAAAAATGATACTTGTAGCACCAATTTGTTATTTACAATAAGGGAAAGGAGTTCTCGACGAATATTTGTTATTCTTGCCTCAAGGGGTTGAGTATGATGAAGTGCGTAGTATGATTGACGATGAGGATTATGGACCTTGTATCTCAGCAGAACTAATCGCACTGTTTAACTATTTAGGTGGTGTCTCTCGTCAAGACTGTGTTGAACAAAGAAGTGATCAGCAAGTCATGGTCATTGAACAATTCAATTAGCCAGACAGCATTTGCAGAATTCTTCAGGAGAGTTGTTACTGTCTGCACGCACGTTGAGAAGTTTTTGTAGCGTGATGAAAATCTAAAAATCCTTAGCGAAAAATACCTTATTCGCAACCATAGGACTCTAATTACTCAATCTAGCCGGTCTCATGGTATTCACATTTAGTCTCTCTTGAAGCAAGGAGGGCCTCTTAAAAAGTGACGGGTTAGATTTTAGCGAGAGTGTGAAGGGTCTGCATTGAATTCAGAGTAAGATTGATGAGATTCACTGGTCACTGACCATGGTCAAACAAAAATGACAAAGAAGCCGTAGCGCTCCCGACACGTCATTTTTGTTTGACCATGGTCAGTGACCAGTGAATCTCATCAAGCCATGATTCCTGACCAGACGGTATGCCGTCGAACCCTCGACTAGAGTAAGCTTGCCTTGACACGCTTTTCCTTCCGCCATTTTAAATACACTATAAAACGGTTTCGAAGAATGACGGGAGATGTGTTGAGAGCATAGAAAGAATCCCTTTGAGCCTTCACGCCGAACACGAATCCTGAATGGAAGCTGCTATCTAATAATAATTTGTAAACTCTGTGGTTTTAAAAATTCGCGGGCGAGTGGTTTTTGGAACAGTTTATCTACAGTGTGTAAGTCATGAGTCCGGGAGATGTCATGACGAGTGACACGGAGGCCGGAGCTGGACGCGCTGCAGGTATGACGTCACGGCTACTCTTCCGGTATAGGGACAGTCGTCTGCGGTCGTCCTCCTAACCGTCGGGTGCGGCCGGACTATGGGAACTATGGTCACCATCGGTCGTCTCGTGCACCCGGCGAGTACCGTGAACAAGCTATGAGTCGTTGCTGCCGCCACTGGCGTTCAGCTGTTGGTTTCTTCGCGTTCTGTGCTTTTTTTAGCATTCAAAGCCCATTGCAATGGCGAAGCGAAAAAATTGCGTTCTAAACTCTTTCCCATTCAAGAATTATTTTGTCCGTAATTGTTGGGTGTGAAGACTCTGTCGCTGCTACATCTAAGTGATGAAACTGGTTTGCGCTAAATGCTCAGCGTGAAAGCTCAGTGTTCTGGTGCGGTTCGTAGTGACGAGAATGGAGTGCGCGTGAGTAGCTCCTTCTCCATAATCTAAATGCGGCCTTTTTTCTCGGCAGGCGAAGCGCGACTGGCCCGAGTTGCTGCTCTCGCTGAGCTACCTGCCATCAGCAGGAAGGCTCACCGTAGTGGTGCTCAAGGCGGCCAACCTGGTGCCCGAATCGGACAAGGACAAACCTGGTGAGTTTAACCTCCTTAGCCGAGACCTTGGGAGATTCCCTTAAACATTTGACCAATACTGTTCCCACTTGCAGCTACTGATCAATTCGCTCTCACCCTACATGTACTAGCCGTCTCGGTTAGTTCAGGATATATATACATATGTGCGCGCGCACACGCGCGCGCGCACGCACACGCACACACACACACACACACACACACACACACACACACACACACACACACACACACACACACACACACACACACACACACACACACACACACACACACACACACACACACGCACGCACGCACGCACGCATGCACACACACACACACAAAACTATTTACAGAGCACCTAGGTAGGCGCTACGTGGCACAAACATGATAGTAAACATTAGAACTAAAAGGCCGGTAAGGATATACAGCGCATCAGGAGAGGAAACCAATCCGGTAAAAAGTCCAATTCTTTGAAAATGTTCGTTACCTGCAGGAACATTCAAGAAAATTTAATTCTGGGCAAAACAACAGTTCACCGTTGCGGTCTTGCATCCGCGTTTTCCAAAGGCTATGAAGGTCAATCAGAAGAACCAACACCATGTAAATAAATACCATGGAAGAAAGAAAAAAAAAGTCCCGGTTAGTTAAATTGGTAGAGCGACTGTTCCGGTCAACCCGGGCTCGAAATTCGAACCAGGACGACTTTTTCTTTAACTGCGAAGTTTCTAGGGAAGCTGAATAGTTTTCCTTTGCAGCCTTACGGCTGCGTTTTGGTGGACATCAGTGAGCAAGTACTCCCTCTGTAGAAGAAGGACGTCGGGGACGGCGTCGAGGTCGGCGATGGAGCGGGGCGACCAAGACCAACACGATCTGCGCGATGGCAATCCCACAACCGCTTCTTCTTCATCGGCGTCCAGCGAAGGGGTCCATCTTCTTCTTCACAATGCCCCCAAGAGAAAAAGGAGCCATCCTGGCGACTTAAGGGGACGAAGATACGATGGGGTCGTAGAACGGCTTAAGGCGCTGCACATGTACAGTTTCACGGCCACGGCGCCGAAGATCAGAAGGTGGTGTAAGAGGCTCAACAATGTAATTGACTGGCGAGGTGCGCTCGACGACACGGTAGGGCCCATGGTACTTGGAGAGCAGTTTTGTTGAGAGGCCGGGACTGCTGGATGGAACCCATAGCCACACGAGCGAGCCGGGCTCGAAGTGTAGTGCATTCCTCTGAGTGGTGTCATGGTGATGTTTTTGGCGCCATTGAGAGTCGGTCGTGAACGATCGGGGAATCTGGCGGCATTCTTCGGCGTGCCGTGCAGCTTCGGTAACGGTGGTACATTCAGAGGCATCAGGGTTGTAGGGCAGCACTGTGTCAAGGGGAGCAGATGGATGCCGACCGTAAAGCAAAAAGAACGGAGAGAAACCCGTGCTGGATTGCGTAGTAGTGTTGTATGCATAGGTGATATAAGGCAGCACAATGTCCCAGTCGGTGTGATCGGATCCAACGCACTTCACGAACATGTCACCGAGGGTGCGATTAAATCGTTCAGTAAGACCATTTGTTTGCGGATGGTAAGCGGTGCAAGTGCGATGAATGATTTTGCACTGAGCGAGCAGGGCTTGAACGACGTCAGATAAGAAAGCACGGCCTCTGTCGCTGAGCAATTCGCCAGGAGCACCGTGACGAAGAATGAAGTGCGTCAATAAGAAACCGGCCACATCACGGGCTGTTGCAGCTGGGAGCGCGGCGGTTTCGGCATATCTCGTCAGATGGTCGACCGCGACAATGACCCAACGATTGCCGGCAGCTGTGTACGGAAGAGGGCCGTAGAAGTCAATGCCAATGCGGTCGAAGGGTCTAAGCGGACATACGAGAGGCTGTAACTCACCAGCCGAACGGTGAGAGGCAGGTTTGCGGCGTTGGCAAGCCAGGCACGATCAGACGTACCGAAGAACCGAGTTGTATATACCGCGCCAATAGCAGCGAAGACGGATTCGAGTGTACGTCTTGAAAACTCCGGGGTGACCGCACTGCGGATCGGCGTGGAAAGCTGTACATACTTCGGTCCGTAGATGGCGCGGGATCACGAGGAGCCATTTCCGTCCAGTTGAATTGTAGTTGCGCCGGTAAAGGAGATGATCCCGAATCTCGTAGTGGGAAGCTTGGCGGCGAACGTCGCGTGAAGGGGTAACTTGCGAATGGTTGGAGAGGTAGTCAATAAGGGAGGCGATCCATGGGTCCTTTCGTTGTTCGGCGGGCATGTCACTGACGTCGAGCGTAAACACCACGGGGGTCCAAGGAAGAGAGGCTGGCAAGGTCGGCTGGAAGCGGCGAGCGAGACAAAGCGTCGGCGTCGGTATGCTTGCGACCAGATCGGTAAACGACACAGATATCATATTCTTGGAGACGAAAAGCCCATCGTGCCAACCGGCCGGAGGGATCTTTGAGCGATGAAAGCCAGCAGAGGGCATGATGGTCAGTGACTACATCAAAAGGACGGCCGTAAAGGTAAGGTCGAAACTTTGTGAGTGCCCAGACAACGGCCAAGCACTCCTTTTCCGTTACTGAGTAGTTAGTTTCAGCTTTCGTGAGAGTACGGCTGGCATAAGCGACGACGTATTCGCCGAAGCCAGAGGGGCGCTGAGCAAGCACAGCGCCGAGGCCGACACCACTGGCGTCTGCGTGCACTTCGGTGGGCGCCTGGGGGTCGAAATGGCGATGGGCGGAGCTGTGAGGAGGCGGCGCAAGGTATTGTAGGCGGTGTCGCATGCTGGTGACCACAGCGAAAAGTCTGAGTTATGGCCAAGGAGCTGAGTCAGCGGGGCGACAATGGAAGCAAAGTTCCGTATAAAACGCCGAAAGTATGAGCACAAGCCCAAGAAGCTCCCGAGTTGCTTAATGGTAGTAGGTTTCGGGAAGGCAGTCACAGCTCGAAGTTTGGCGGGATCAGGGCGGATACCCTCCTTGGACAAAACGTGGCCTAAAATAGTCAGCTCACGAGCAGCGAAACGACACTTCTTCAAGTTGAGCTGCAGACCGGTATTCGCAAGACATCTCAAGATCTGCTTCAGGCGAGAGAGGTGGGTCGCAAAGTCCGGCGAGAACATCACGAGGTCGTCAAGGTAACACAGGCACGTCTTCCACTTCAAGCCACGCAGAATAGTGTCCATCATACGCTCGAATGTAGCAGGAGCATTACAAAGACCGAAAGGCATGACGGTAAATTCAAAGAGGCCATCGGGGGTGACAAATGCGGTTTTAGGGCGATCTTCCGCAGCCATGGGTACCTGCCAGTAACCGGAGCGTAAATCGAGCGAAGAAAAGAGTTCAGCGCCTTGTAAACAGTCCAATGCATCATCTATACGCGGTAGAGGGTACACATCTTTCCGCGTGATTTTATTTAGGCGACGGTAGTCAACGCAGAAGCGAATAGAACCGTCTTTCTTCCTCACCAGAACTACAGGAGAGGCCCACGGACTGCTAGAAGGCTCGATCACGCCATTCTGAAGCATAGTATCAACTTGGTCTTCAATAACTCGGCGCTCGGTGGCAGAAACACGATAGGGGCGCTGACACAGAGGAGCATGAGAACAGGTGTCAATGTGGTGGGCGACAGTTGATGTGCGGCTCAAAGCAGGCTGATGAAAGTCGAATGAAGAACGGAACTGATGAAGCAGTGCGAGAAGTTCAGTTCGTTGAGGACCAGGAAGATTGGCGTCGATGGAGCGGAGGAAAACGTCAGGAGACGACTGGTCCGGCGCAAGAACAGGTGTTGTGAGTGCAGCCAAGTCACCAGGCTGCGAAGCGGTGGTTGCGTCAGCGGTGAGAATGGAATCAATGAGTTGTACGGTGCCGAAGCATTCGCCACGACGCAGGGAGACGGGAAAGAAGAACGGATTAGAAATCCAGAGCGCGGTGAGGCCAGCTGATATAGAAAGTACGGCATAAGGCAGGGGAAGACTTTTGCGGTTTATAAAGATGGGCGAGGGTGTGAAAAGGACATCGGCACTGCGGGGAAAATCACAAGCGGTGGGCACAAGGACGAAAGAGCACACAGGAAGGTCAATATCTTCTGCAACGACGACTTTCGGAGAAGGAACGTTCGGCAACGGTACGTCAAGCGCAAAAAACTCCAGTTCTGCACGAGCACAGTTGATCACCGCATTATTTCGCGACAGAAAATCCCAGCCCAAGATAAGATCATGAGAGCAGGAAGGCAAAACGACGAACTCTATTGCGTACACAACTTCCTGAATGACGACTCGTGCTGTGCACACCGCTATAGGGTTGACAGGCTGGGCACTTGCCGTGCAAAGTGAGAATCCGGAAATAGGTGTCGTTACTTTGCGCAATGAACGGCAAAGACTTGGAGCCATGGCAGAAACAGCAGCGCCGGTGTCGACCAGAGCCAGTACTATAACGCCGTCAACAGAAACTTCAAGTAGATTCGCGGGAGATACGTGAGGCCTTTGACAGTTCGCTCGTTGCGCAGTTCTCGCCTCAGGAACTGCGGCAATCAGTTTTCCTCTTGCGCCAGATTGGGACGCCGTCGCAGCGGAGATAGGGAGCGGCGACGCGGCGAGGTTGAGCGGCGAGGAGAAAAGGAGCCACGGTCATTCGCGACGGAACTTGCAGATGGATCGGCGGCTGCCTACTGATTTCGGGGCGGCTGCCAGGAAGCTGACATTTGGTGCGGTACAAAATCGTCGTGAGTGCGATTTCTGCAGTACCGGGCAACATGGCCAGCAAACCCACAGGAATAACAGATGGGACGGTTGTCACTTGTTCGCCATGGATTGCGGCGCTGCGGAGGAGGTGGAATAAAAGGCTGTGGCGCCGGAATAAATTGCTGTACAGGTCCTGGAGGCGTAGCGTAGACCAAAGGGTAGCTAGCTGGCCGTGGTCGGGCAGCGACGGCAGCGTACGTCAGTGGTGCGACAGGAGCGGGCGTCATTGGTGAAGCGGCAGGGACGTCGGCGTATGTGAGGGGCTCAAAGGCTGGTGCGGGCTGAGGCATGGGAGCTGGTGGAGCGACAGAGGGAAGAGCCTCTGCCACGCGGTCGGCAATGACCTGTCGAAGGGGCGCCAAATTTTTGTACAGCTCGCAGTTCGTCGGAAGTAAAGATATCTGGCGAGCAACTTCCTCCCGGATGAAGTCTTTGAGCTGCTGCAGCAGCGTGGAGCTCCCACATGTAGAGGAGAGACCAGAAAGTGGTTCCACAGGCCCGGAAGGTGGTGGAGTGATGAGGCGCTGCTTGCGCAACTCAGCGTAGCTCTGGCAAAGGTTGACATCTTGGGAAACCGTAGTCAAATCCCGGGACGTTAACATTTGAAAGGCGTCATGTTCGATGCCCTTCGGGATGTGCTTGATCTTGTCTTTTTCGGACATCTGTGCGTTGACGCGACTGCAGAGATGGACCACATCTTCAATATAACTTGTGAATGTTTCGCCGAGCCGCTGTGATCGATCGTGCAGGCGTTGTTCGGCGCGGAGCTTGCGTACAGCGGGACGACCAAACACGGTGATAAGGTTAGTCTTGAATGTGTCCCATGTCGTGATATCGGCTTCGTGGTTACGATACCACAAGTTGGCAACGCCGGTCAAATAAAAGATGACATTTGTTAGCTTAGTGACGTCGTCTCACTTATTGTAGGAACTCACTCGCTCGTATGAAGCAAGCCAGTCGTCGCAGTCTGTGTCGTCGGTGCCGCTAAAGAGCGCAGGGTCGCGCTGGCGTAAGGAGCCAGAGCAGAAAACCGGCTGGGGCATCGGGGCGGCCGGTGGGTGTTCGTCTTCGGCCATACGAGCTCGTCTTGCCATACGTGAGGCAAGGAGGTCAGGCAGCACCTCCACCAATTGTAGAAGAAGGACGTCGGGGACGGCGTCGAGGTCGGCGATGGAGCGGGGCGACCAAGACCAACACGATCTGCGCGATGGCAATCCCACAACCGCTTCTTTTTCATCGGCGTCCAGCGAAGGGGTCCATCTTCTTCTTCACACCTCATTAAAAATCTACTCAACCTTGAGGGATTCCCCTTAACTTTTTACTGGCCGGGACTAGTGCCCTGGAATAGGCAAACTGAAAAGTAAAAGTTGCAAGGTACTGCCTGAACTCACCTGTTCATTTACTTGCACAGTGACAAGCATAGTACTAAAGACCATCTGTTCTATTAGGCTGACAGCCGCAGATTTGTCTCCTTCATCGTGCGCTCAAGGCAAGCTTAACCATTTACTGTCTAATGTCGCGAATTCCCGATATACCGCTTGTACTCCGTGTACTCATACGTGGAGCTTAAATGCGAAATTTGATGTCTACAAGCCCCCGGAACACGTAATTTGCTATTAAAATATCTGGTGTCAGTAGGAGCAAGCTTTTTCAAGGAAAAGGTTTTGTGGGTGTGCAACTTCCATCCAGCATCCAACATTTCCTCCTCTCTAATTTTCTAGTAAATATTGCACGAAAAATAGGATCGCATCTTCTGGATAAAAATTCTTTGGTGCCTCGGGGTCTTAGCGCTAGTTCCAAGCCCTCGTTTTAGACTTTCCCACAACTCAATGAGTAATTACTATTTTATTATAAATCTACTCTACCTTGGGGGATTCGCCTAAACCTTTGATCAATTCTATTGAAGTTTAGCTCCTAAATTTCGATTCTCCACCTTCTTGCGTCTTGGTGTGTATTCGTTCTGCTGCACAAGGAGTATATGTAAGAACGTTCCGAGTTCACACAAATCTGTATTTTTCCACCACTAAGGGCTCGTGGAATTCATGGTGACGTCGAGAAAATTATCGAATCAATGATCGCGAGTGGATGACGATGTGGTGTAGCCACAGAGATCTGGATAAAAAAGAAAATTATTATTAAAATCATAGCCAGAAATCACGGTATACGGCAGCGATAGCAGGATTTAATTCTTTGGCCTTTTCTTGCTTATAAGAGCTCCATTTTCACTGAAAGTATCCTGTTTGTCATTTGAATACGGTAAGGAATCGATGCAGGTCATCATCAGTTTGTCCGCTGTGTCCCTTATTCAGCAACGTGCACGTGAAATGCATGTAGTCAATGATGTTGATCAAGCAAACATTCCTTTAGTGCGTCTTTCAAATAGGGTTCACCCGCGCAATGTAAACATTTCGAAATCTGCACAGTTGCATGGCCTGATCGTTTTGTTTCTGTGTTCCTGTATTGTGACTGTATCGAGAGCGTCTTATATACCTGTGACTACGTTGCCATTGTAGCCTATGATTTCACTATTTTTAGTATGGCTCCTAATAATGCCCGCACGAATTTTCTTTATTGTTTGTGCTAAACTTGTGGTATCATTGCAGCACGTTATTCATTATAGTGTCAGTACATATACTCTGAGTGAACGCATGTATATGCGCATATGTATTTATATGCAGCTTGTCTTATTCATCAGCGCAGGTCGTCTCCCGCACTGGTTTTTTTCGCTGACGAAAATTATATGTGTGTCTGCTACCGACTTCTGCCTTTACGAAAAGGCCTCACGGCCGCGTCAAGCTGCTTGCGGCGCATTTATTACCCCCATGAACTGAAGTGGCTGTTCGGGCTTGTTGGTCAGTGATCATGATTAAAGAATGCAGCGCGAAAAGACAAGAAAAAGCGAAGGAGTGGATAGGACTAGGACGGGGACATGACTGGCTATCAGCGCCAGTCCTGTCCACTTCTTCGTTTATTTATTTATTTATTGGAAATACCTGCAGCGCTCGTAGGCATTATTTCAAGGGTGGGGGGGTACATAACAAAAGAATAGGCCAGAAAAAAGAAAAAAAAGGGAAAAAAGAAATACAACAAGGCATGACACAGCAAGTACACAATGAATAAATATGAAGAAACAACAAGGCATGACAAGAAAGGAAAAAAAAAGCCAACTGCGCACTCATACATCCGATAGCAACGCCCGGAACATAGGTTCGGAACAGCACTCAACAATTTCATGTTGCAGGCGATTCCAGTCATGAATGGTGCATTTTATTTCGCGCTGCATTCTTTAACCACGAATTATTACCCCCGGCCCTCCATTGTCTTAAATATCCGTATAAACCTCTTCTTTATTCTGAAATCCTCGAGGCTTATCCCGCGCCTGCACTCGCAGACACGTACGTCAAGGTGAGCCTCAGCTGCGGCGAGCGCAAGCCCAAGAAGCGCAAGACGAGCGTGAAGAAGGGCAGCGCCCAGCCGGCCTGGAACGAGGCGCTCAGCTTCGACGTGTCCGAGGAGCACCTGGCCCGCGCCCAGCTCTGCGTCGCCGTGTGGCGGCACGGCTCGTCGGGCGTCTCCTGCTCGTCGTCGCTGGGCGGCTTCCAGCTGGGACCCGGGGGGGATGCCACCGAGGAAGGCCAGCGCCACTGGCGAGACATGCTGGCCAACCCGCGTCGCGCCGTGGCTCGCTGGCACGCCCTCCAGCCCAGTCCGTAGCCAAAGCCCCAGCCGTGTGGGCACGGGCTAACTCTGACTGGCCGCCAGTGGCAGATACCGAAATGGCGAACCTCGCACGAATCGTAGCTGTTCGGTATTGCGACACCCATGTTTTCGATACCGCTGCATGGAAGTGCAGGGGCCTTTGCTTTCTGCGCCCACGGGGTACTTACTGTTCGATGAGAGGTTTAAGAGAAGTAGCGTCGGATGAAAAAAAAGTCCATGCGACCCTGGGGCACAGTAAGGGTCCTAACGTGGCTCCCCACAAGCTGCAGCGAACAGTTAAAAAGAATATCGACAAGTAATCTGTGGTTCAAGGTTTTATCCCACCAACCCGTAATCTTAAAGAATGGCACTAAGTATTTATTGGCACCTTTTGTGATGCCCTCCCTTACCGCTAATCCACGGGCTGTACCCCTCTTCTTTCACCTCAGACTGCCTCAGTCGGTCTTGCGGTGCACTTTTGTATAGTACATATTTTCTATCCGAGATACTGTTTGCCTCAAAGAACCGATGAGTTGCGGTGTGTACCAGGTCAGACCCTACACATTTTGTGAACAGGCTGTCACGATACCAAGTGGTTGCGATAAGTTATCGCACGTGCGCATAACATGCCTCTGTCGTCATCTTGAAGGAAAGCAACTGTGCGAACCGTGACATTTGCAAAGAAGGAAAAAAGTAGAAAGAAAAAGGAAGATGCAGGCCATAGTTGCTTTGTTCACTTTTTCAAGGCTGCGTAGTCGCTTGAGGACAACTTGCTTGTGGTCAAATTTTTGCGTTGAGTCTAAGGTGGTAAAAAGTGTGTCGCGCCCTCAGCGATAATAGTTTAATAAATATTGAAGTACAAACCTTTAGAGAGATGTCCCTTGCCGCTAAATGGCAAGTTAGGACTGAATATTAGAGCTTAAATTAAGAAAAAGTCACCCTGGAGATTTCGCGTGTAATCGTTTAAAGATATATGTATGGAAGGTTCTCGAAAGGGATATCCCTGATTTGATGTCCTCCACACTCAGGTTGGACACGCCTGTTGCCATCGGACCTAGAGATAAGGGAACAGCTTGTTCTGTAGTGAGATAGGTTTAGTATCAGCTTGTGAGAATGTTTCAGATCGGAGCCTTTTCGAGATATGTTCAACCATATGTTCACTCATTCGTGTTACTTTAAAGGAGAGGCCACTGTATCATGGTTGTTATGCGTAATGTTTTGAAAGTCTCTAACTCTCTAACGTTTCTGATATCTTGAAATAAGATAACATGACATATATTTAATAGAATATATATTAAAGCAATCAAGCTCAAGGTTAAGCTTAAGCAGAAGTTCTCACCGACCAAACACCACTGTGAAAAAGCCTCAAGGTTCAGGAACTCATTTGGTAACTTACTTCAGCTACCGCCGAAGTTCAGACTCATTCACGTTCATTCGTTAACGCTGGTAATTTCAGAAAAGAAAACTGAGAGCATCTTAAATTTGCCGTAACCAGGCATTTCTAAAGTAGTTTTAAAGTGAACAGCAGGTTCGGAATGAGTGTATTATTGGAAGCTATAATAAGGAAAGCGTCATGGTTTGTCTCCAATACATCTTTAGAACCCCCCGCCCAAGGTAGAGTCGAATCACGGGGACTTGGCAGAGTTTTACGCTTCGAAGAAGTTGTTTGCGCTTGTGTTCAAGATTTACTTTTCTTAGCCGAGACATCAGACATTTTGTTTAAATGGCAGTTTTCCGGATACCCTCTTCAATGCTCCGTACTTTATCGCATTTTCAATCTCGTGGCTTGTTTTACTCGCAACACGAACTTTATATTCTTTTGGCATGCCAGATATCTGAGCTGTTTGATGGTATGCCTGTCTCGTGGCTTGCACCACAACGGCTAAACACAGGAAATGAACCGAGTACTTTCGGCTAGCGCGAGGAAAGGTTTCATGGTAATTGCTGAATTCGTTCCAGATTCTGTTCGTGAATTGAAGAGCTGTTTGTGCCAGGCATCAGCAAAATTCTTACGTGCACTCAGATTTAGTTTTGCTCTAAAGGGGTTGTTTATGGCTGAAGGCGTAATTGACGTGATATTTCGAGGAGAAAGCAATGGACTCATTGCCTATCTTATTTCTAAAGGGCTACTTTAAGCACACTCTTGGCATATGACCAGCGACATTCTTCCATAAGAAAAAGGCACGTTTCACGGTTCTGAGCTGATAATAATCTACAGAAGAGCGCTTGTGCAGCTGACCTTGTCTTTGGTTAAGCACAGGGGCAATAAGTTGGACGTGTAGTTCATAGTCCTCGGAGGGTGCTCCAAACCCACTTCTTCAGTACCGCTGTTCAGTCGACTTATTCTAGCGATTTTTTCACTGATGACGGAGTATAAAATGCATGGACCTGCTGTGCAAGAAACTCTTTTTAACCGCTTTAATTCAGGCGACAGTTGATTTATGACTACCGTATATATATCGAGGGCCAGAGCGCGAGTACGGACCTCACGATATCAGCCTGCATTCCTCACGCAACATTTATTACATTGACGTCATAAACCTCTTTCTTGGGAGATAAATGAATCTTGCTGAATGCTAAGGTCACAACTCGCCATGTGAAACGGCCGGCTAGTGAAACTGATGAATTCATTTCAGTGGCGTTGCAGAACACATCTCTGCCATGGTGTCTTGCGTTCGAGCAATAGAAACTGCAACGATCGACTCGCGCCTAGTTTAAAAGACAACAGAACCTTGCCCAAAATACGACAGAATGATCTGTCGTCTTGTTGTGATGAGAACTTTTTTCGTAGTATTGTATTTTTATGTAGTATGTTCCTGCAGTTCTGTCACTACAAGAAGAGACAGCACACATCTACAGAAAATTGTGTCACCGCAAGTTAATGGTCAGAAATACCGGAAAACATCTGTTTTGACGAAAAAAAAAGTTTTCTGCTCTCTTTTTCGACAATTTTAGAGAACCTGCTTACATACCTCTTTTTCTTTCGAACAATAAGCTCAGTTGCCTGCATTCGCGAAGGCTCGGATGTTTCAGATTTTTCGACTTCAACAGCGCAGTCAGGAGAGGCAGATGGTTAAGCGCGTAAGGTTGATTTATAGTATCCAGAAAGCATTGTACGGGATTGCGACAAGAAGGTCTTCCAACCCATAAGTTCGCATCAGTCGACTGCTGAAAACCGAACTGTAGAATTCTATATGTGACTTCTAAAGTACGTTTAGCTTTCATACTAAAGGCCTGCATTCACGCTTAATAAGTGGTTCCAAACTAACAGCCGGACAGCGGTAAAGTAATGAACTAGAAGTGATAACGTAATGTCAGGGTAAGAGTAAGAATTGCGCAGGGATGCGACGTTCCCCAAAAATATTTTTTCTCTGCAGAACCTTCGCGTTCGTTTGGTACCGTTTCTTACTGCTCTCTTCTCACTATATATGCGCAAAGGTATGTAACCTTGCTTTGTCGAAGTAAACTGGCCGCAGTTGCAGCGGTAGCTTGCAGGGACATCGCGCGTGGTAGCTTCGTGCCAAATCTGCTGTTTCGAGGTGCCAGCTAGGAAAGCATTCTCCTCTTGCTGCTGACAAGGTACATAAAATAGTGTGGGCAGATAAAAAGAAACAAAAATATTTCCCAAATACTGAAGGGATTCAGAAGAGGGTTCGATTCCTGACGCTGGAGGAGTGCAGCTTGCTTATTTGTTCTCTCGTGACGTGACAAAGACGTGAATAGTCGGGTCACTCTTGAGAAGCAGTGCACATTATTGGCAAAACAATGTGAATTAGTGATACACGTGCATTATTACAATAAAGTGGATAATGGCTAGCAACGCCATCCCAAATGACAGACTACTCAGAGATGCAGGCAACAACACGAAGACAGTGTGATATGGCGAGGTGGCTAAGTAGGTGACGTCAGGTGATGTTCCCAGCATCGGGAGGGATACTTAAAACAGCCTCACTCTCGTATCGCTGTTCTTACTGGCCACTCTCATTACCTGACTGCATCGTCATCGTGCTGTTGGCTATATTTTTATCATCCATAGTTATTTAACCAGAATAGTACCAAAATCTTCGCGTGTTTACGGAATTGAAGCTGTATTTTTCAACAAGACGGAGAGGTAAAGTGCGGAAACATTCAAGCCGATGCTTGTGACTACAGTCTATCTCTTCAGAAACCGAACGTCTCGGCACGGTACGAGTGTGAGACCGATTGTAGGCGGCGAGGAACAGTGTCCGCTTTCCGATACTGGAATAGATCATTTCTACCAGTCACACAACCACGGTGCAAAAGTGCTGGCGCAAAGTCCTTGTAGTGAAAGGGAAGATAAGGAAAGTGGTCACTCGAAATGCACTTTGCGAGATCCAGTGAGACCGAAGTGTAGCTCTCACAAAAGCCTTGGCATATTCGGGAACGCACAGCAGGAAGGCGGAAGACTCAGGCAGAAGACGAGGCATCTCTAGGACGTCACAGGTGTCTAACATGCATTCCCTAACATGCCACCGTATTAACTAGCCCAATTGTCTGTACTCGTGCAAACCTCGGAGCCAGCCACGCCTGGTGTCCTCGCTTCATGGCGAAGGACGTGAAGCAACTCTGCTGACGCGTGTATTCGCCGCGACCTCTAAACGTGTTGTTGAAGTCCCAAGTTGAGAAAGCTTCCTAAGGCTCAGTGGGGGGCAAGATGCAACGGCACACGATTTCAAATCTATGCCTTCGGCTAAAACCTACTAAAGTGAAGGTCACGGACAAGGTTTTCAGCCATGTTTTCAGCCAAATGTGTGATGCCCGTTTTGAGACGGGACGAAAGTGTTCCTGAAGCTCACAGTTACTGTTCTCGTTCAGCGTGAGAGTCACTGTTGCCGCGAAATTGGAGGAGTTTATCTTTCAAACTCGCTAAAGCGTGTTAAGGATAAGGCCTTACAACAGAGTTTTACATTCACCAGCACCTCACAAATCTGTAAAGTTGCCCGTTTTTCGAAATAGTTTGTCCGTGCTTGGTGCGTCGAGTCAGCTTAGGCACTTGTTGGACTCGATGTGAAACCGAAGCAGCATAAAACCACTGATCCTGTTTTGTTTACGTGTCCCGTCCAACAGTTTTCACTTCGAGTCAGTGGACTTGATGCGTTTAGACTATGGTGCCGAAACGGCGACACAGTTCTTCGAGTCAAAGGGATGCTCGCCGAAGCATCGATGGGTAATTCAGAATTGTTGTAGTGAAGAGTTGAAAGGAGTGTAGGAATGATGCTGCGTCTGCGGGCAGCATGCAGTCATTGTGTCTGTGCACGCATGGTGAGTGATGTACACTGAACAGTGTTACTGTTGGTGGCATCTGTACCAGACAAGAAGCGTCTGGAGTTGCCTGTCGGGGATGTGGAGTCGCCGTGTCATTTCACTTTGGGGTCTCCCGATTTGAATGACTGTAAGATAGCAATGAAGCTAAACTTGTGCTAAAAACTGTTTGTTTTATATATGGTGCCCAAAAGTGCACAAGAAACAAGGCAGTTGGCCTAGAACACTAGAGTTTGCAAAGATGAAGTTACGACTTCATATGAGTTTATGGGCATAAACTACCCGAATTAATAGCAAAAAAGAAACTTGCCCAACCTAATATTAAATTGCCGTTCTATTTTGTTGTAGTCTTGCTGCCTGGATATGGGCACTCTGAAAGAGTGACACTGTTTTCCACTTGGGAAGCAGGTCTACCTGAACCATTGCTAAGACAGGCAAATAGTTTTTCCTGAAAAGCAGATCTAAAGGAGGAGTTCTTGAGGTAGTTGCTCTGCAATGACCGACGGAAATGCGGGTACTTAGTGAATAGACAGAGGCGACCTCCTTTCAAATGATTGGAGTAAGTTTGGAAGAGGTGCTCCTACTTCGCAACCCTGGTGTGACTTGCGACCCCGCATGGCGCTGATCCGTTAATATCCACTCAGCGCATGTGTAATTGTTTTGCCACCCAGCGATGTCACCCGCGGAGAACTCTGTTGTCAGCCATGAACAACTGCGTCATCGTGGTGGAAGATGTTGTCGAGTAATCAGGGTCCCACTTCCTTTTTACCACAGGGTGTGACGACGTTTCATTTCAGCCATCCACTTGCTCATTTGCTATGAATGGCTGCAGGGCGCACAGTGAATCCTGTTGAGTTCAGAGCGCACATTCGCTCTCACTAGCGGCCACGGGAATTGGGGTCTGTCCGTTGTATCACTGGTATCTACCTCGATCGACGGTGATGTCGAAAGTCTTTAGGCCAAAATTTTGACGGTAAATAAGAAAAAGCTAGTTGCTTTAAATGCATACAAACTACGCTAGTTCGGATGGAGTCGATGAAGGACGACGGGTATTGTATTCAAGTGTTGAAACTTATGACCTCACCGTTTGCGAAAAGCACGTACCCTTTTAACTAAAACGCGTACCTTACTTATTATCTAATAGAATCCTCTCATGTCGCCTCGACGGATTTCTCTCTCGTCACCAACAACTTCCGGTAGAAGTTTGTAAGGCCAACTCAGAGAAGCTGTTGTGGTAGAGCTAGCAGTGGTAGCTGGGCTGGCGTGAATCTCACTCAAGCAGACATTCGTACCCCAAAGATGTCATTGCCGAGGCTCACTATTAATTGTGCACGTATCCGTCCAAACTCCTCAGTTATTCAGCACCATGAATTCTGCATCAATTATACAAGTAGCTTCTTTTCCACTCTAACCACCCATATGACAGTGACCGCTGTGCCTCAACGTCTTTTGAAGAAAAAAAGAATAGGAACCGTCAGCGGGCAGTAGAGTACATGGCTGAACTAATAAAGCCTACTAATCGCGACGCTTAAACAGGTTTCAATCTCTCACAGCCAACACTTTTGGTGGAGCCGATCTGCGTATTATACAGCAATTGTACTAGGCCGAAGAAGGTTAAGGAAAGTTCTTAGAGTGCTGCTCACGTTAAGAAAATCATTGTTCAGACATGATCGCTCCATGAAGTTGTGATACTCTTTGTTGCTAGATCTCAGATTGTGACGAAGTGTCGCCACTGGTGCAAGGAAGGAACAGGGTACTCCCGCTTTCCGTGGCCGCGAGTGTTGGCGAATGGACGCCCAGCAGTGGTGGCCACCGCCATTGCGCAAAGTTGTCAGTGCCCTGCTCGTGTGTCGTGTCCCTCCCGTCCCCGGGGACGCCTCCTTGTGATACGCGCGCACTCCCGCCGCGCACTTTCTTTGCGGTCCACGCTCTCGTTTTTTCTGGTGTCCTTCGCATACATATCAGAAACATATGTACAGTGTCAAAGTTTTTCCGAGTGTTTTTATGCAAAGCGTTGCTGCTGCTGCTACTGCTGTGCTGCTGGCGTTGTGCGTTTCTCGTTGAGTGTCTGCCTCTGTGTACGCACGAGGGCGCGGACGGAGCACGGCGCCCGCCTTCAGCCGACTCCCCGAGGCTCGCTATTGCCTTTACAGCCCAGTTTAGGCCTACCGTGACACACAGCAGGAGATTCGAGCACGTGCTTCACGATTTATTGGCTCGTTACCACAACTGCTTACGGTGCTGTGCGGGTGTTCACAGTTTTCTTCCTTACGGTTGTTGTGCAACCTCTCAAGCGTCCACCATGAACTCGCTGTTATTGGCTATTTGCACGGAACTTAAGTCGCACGCTGAAAGTATTCTTGGCTGAATTCATCATGTTGCCAAAACGTCAATATTTTATTTGAAAAGCTTATATGGGTGACGTAGAGCGCGCATGCTCTTGCGTTTAATGAGTGTACGTTTGTACCATTTCCATTCATCAAAAACAAGGAGAACAAAGAGTAGCGATTTGCATCGGGCGTTGGTCAGAGCGTAGATGGTGGACGTTGTGAGCTTCATTTCGGTTTACATGAGTGCATAGGAATATATCTGATGTTGGATGCACTAAATCAGCTGGAAAACTATGCTACAACCAAAAATATACGAGTACATGCTTCGATATACTTGAGCTCTATGCTGTGCTTGTCATTGCACATGTTCCGTTACTGGTTCCTGTTGACGTTAACAGCTGGCACAAGAAATAACACAAGATCACCTCGTACCTCATCCCTTTAATCTGCTTTTTTTAGTAATCTTAGGAAAAGGAAACGTCGACATGTCACAACAGCATCCGTATCTTTTCCCTCGTTCCCCGTCGGGGCTAAAGTGGATAAAGCGGGTCCGCCCAGAAAAAGGCTGATCGTGCGCGGTGTGCTCCGTCCACAGTCGTGGGAGAGGCTCTCCTGGGCGCCGCGACTCATCGTTGAGATTTCTAAATACTATTACTATTACTATTAGGTGTGCTCTTTCTATGTACAGGCGTCGGAAACAGTGGGATACGCCACCAATGCATGACTACCTTGTGCAGTCACTGCGCCGGTGGCCGGTGCTGTCGTCATTCTGGACGCGTCAATTGACAGTCTTAGCCAACCTCACAAATAAAACTTTGCTGCACGTGGCAAAGACTTTCTAAGCAGAGAACTATTAATTCGACCATATTTAGTGCAGTTGCCAAAAGAACAATATGAAAATACGGTGCTTGCGTCGAGAGATACCAACCATATTGACCTACGTTCAAAAGGAAGCCTTCGACTGAAAATACAATATCTTAAAGTAATTCTCCGAAGTAACATTTGCGCACTACCAAGAGCTTCTTATGTCATTAAAAAGAGCTTATATGTGGAGAGTAAATGATGTATCGATGCCACATTCCTATGCTTGCAGGCTGGAAACATGGCATCGACCGCTTTGTCACAGATAAAATAAATTTTTTCAGGTCTTCTCAAGAGGTCTGCAAGATTCCTGACCTTTTTTTCTTTCAATAATTCAGTATACTCGGAAAGGCAAGAAACCTGCCTGTGACTGGGCAGCTATAGACACCTGAATAAATTGTTTCGTCATCTTACGTCTTTTTCACCCAAAAACCCTAAAAATTGTACGGAGGAATGTCAAATAATAAGGTTAACCGCTAACCAAAGAGCACAATCCCATTCATAATTTCTCTTTTCATACTGTTTGCCTTTGTATCCTTTTCATCTTTAGATAAATCTCGTGGTGGTAGCTCACGAACACCTACTACTTGCAGAGCAGTTCGAAGCTACCTGCGTGAGGCATCGGTTTCCAGGCGGGTGTGATTTTCTCGTGAGCGCATGAGAACAGTACACTTACGTCACATCAGGCTCCTAGCATCTACACCACTGCTGTAAGTGGTGAGGAGGAGAATAAGACACCCTTTCACCCACCTCGGCGTGAAAAAGAAGCACCACGTGATGTTCTTGGATAGGGACTGCGTGAGTTTCAGCCCTAGCGAGGGTCGGGAAGTGTCGTGGCGCCCAGAGGAGCCTCTCCTATCTCCTTGACTGCCGGCGGCCCCCGGCAAAGTGCTTTAGGTGCTGCTCGAGGCACGCGTTGCTCAGCCTGCCCCATCTCTCTCTCTCTTTCTCTCTCTCCCGTCTCCGGACTCCTCGTGGGGAAGAGCTGTACACGTTTGAAATATATGATATGACCTGTTTCCGAATGTCTGCCGCCTCGTTCACTTCTCCGAGGGCCTGACGCCCACTAGGAGCTTCGTGGGATTTCAGTGAAGAAGCAAAAGGAGCAACGGTTTTAGTGCGATTGCATAAAGTTACGACACCCAAATCGCGCCAGTGTCCGGTGTCACAAAATTTGCTAATTGGTCGAGAGAGGTCAGGCTACCTTGTTGCTTCATCACAACCTACCCTCATGGGCCACTCTGATTGGTCGAGAGCGCTCACGTAACATCTGACGTCATTACAACCTGCTCACCGGGTTGTCAGTAACCTAGTTTCTAGACAGCAACCTAGATATAGAAACGACATAAAAAAAAATGAGAAGAAATGTGATGTATTGAAATGCCGGCATCGCCATAGCATAGAGCATGCCTGCAAGTGCAGCCAGCAGTCGTCGCAATATTGCATTTGATGGACCTACTATTGCAAAGAACCTGATGACGCACGCTGAAGTGGCAAAAGAAGCTGCGACCAATGTAAATTCGAATGCTATCGCACTGCGCTCTTCAGGTGACATGAGCATCTCTATTGTTGTTTAACGAAGGGTTCGACTCCACCACAGGGAGTCGGTTAATGCAGAATTGCTAGGGCTTTCAGAGTGCGTGAATCTCTTATTTTAAATGCGATGTGCTTTTGGAAACAAAACCTGGCGCAATGCTAGATACATGCTCAAGAAAATAAACAGTGTGATTTAGAACATAATGCTGTAGCTGTGCGCGGCTTTCGCCAGGTGTTTGTAAAGTGCATGATATTGGAGAATGCAAGCACCATGCATCATGTTAAGAACATGAAGTGGTTGTAATAGGAGTGTGCACGGCACACCTTCTCTTGGGCTAGATGCAGTGTACTATTAGGAACAGAAGTCTCCTGGCTGCACCCAAAGACTATACAGTTGTTAATAAACAGGGCCCGGAAATTTAGGCATTTGCCTAAACATGCCTATAAATGCCTAAACTGAGGATTTTTGCACTTGCCTGCCTTTTTGTAATATTTAGGAAATACTACCTATTTAACCGCACTTTTTGCCTATAAATGCCAAAATCCGGCACTTCGGTCCTCGGTGCCGTTTTTGAATTTTGAAACATCTTAAGTATGGCGAGTCGAGCACGCTACCACTCCGCTATGCCAGCGAGGGCCAAGGCAGCGGCGGAGGCCAACGGTATCCTGGACTAGGGAAGATCGACCACTGTAGCTCCACATCTATCTATCCCCATCCCCCTACTCACTAACTCTTCCTTTTGAAAAAAAAAATAAATAAATAAATGTTTTTACTACTACTACTACTTAAGTATGGCGAAAGGCGCGCG
This sequence comes from Amblyomma mixtum, assembly GCF_055824585.1. Taxonomy (NCBI): domain Eukaryota; kingdom Metazoa; phylum Arthropoda; class Arachnida; order Ixodida; family Ixodidae; genus Amblyomma; species Amblyomma mixtum. Next base: position 150,536,859 of record NC_143021.1, on the reverse strand, counting down.
CCGATGCACGCACAAAAGACGCGGGTCTCGCCGAACGTTTTTCTCGAATTGTAACTTGAACGTAGTGTAACGAAATGTTTATTTCGAAGTGGAGCAAGAGGCTAGTTTGGAAAGACCTGACATAGATTAGTGCAAACTTCTCAACGTTGACGGAAAGGATTACAAAGTTGAAAAAGGCTGGACTCTCAATAGATGAATCGTTGAAGGTAGTGGCAGAAGTACCAGCAGCACTTCGGAGACTGTAAGGGAAAGGCGCTACTCCTTCTACGTAGATGCAACAATTGGTAGAAAAAAAAATTGATTCTTAGAAACAGTTTCCGAAATCGGAGACTTCCTACGTGGAGACGATACGGCCACATCACCTGAAGGCCTTTATCAACACTCATAATTTAGGTTCGCGCCACTAAGTTCATGTGATGTCAAAAGAAGCCTTTTAAAGTACAAAGCTATGCTTAGCGAAAAACGAAGGAACTTCAAGATCGAAAACTTGAGAATGCGCTTTATTGCTTCAGTTGAGGACTGCGTGCGCTCCAGGCTTGACTTACAAATCTTGCACGTATGAATAAAGATTATTATTAAAAGTGCCTATTTTTGCTTTACAGCGCCTATTTCAATATTTTTTAGAGCCTAGATGCCTGCCTATTTCGGGGCTCTTTAGTGCCTAAATTTCCGGGCCCTATAATAATAAATGCTGGTGCCAGACCACGCTTGCTAGGATGAAACTAGGAGTAACGAGCTTTAGTGTGTGACAACGAAATTAGGTGACTACTGAAGAACATGACACCTATGCTCGAAAATCACTTTTCGCGCGTCCGACTGACTTCTGTCTCCCACAGTACACTGCACGCGTAAATTCCTTTGTTTTCTAGGTTTAGTGCGAATGCATTATTCAGATGGGTAAACCCAGAGCAGGATCTTGCGGTGTGTGTGGGTTTGTGCCATCACTGCCGACGGTGCCGCTATTAACTGTACAGCGGCAATAAGTCCCGCAACATCGTTTACACTCCAGCGCCGCCGCTTTACCGATACTCCTGCCCACACTGCGGCGCTTCAATTGTGATGACGTCATCCATCGGTATAAAAACGGCAGCCATCGCAGTGAAACAAGAGACGCGCGGCGCAATATCCGCGTCCGCTGAAGCGAAGACGCTGGCTGAAACAACAGATCTTCAATAAAACTTGGGTTGGGCCTAGTTGGTACATGACGTTGTGAAGGTGTAGGTTGCGCAACCACGGGACGAACCACGAAGGAAAGCCACAGACACACACACTAGCGCACTAGTGTGCGCTAGTGTGTGTCTCGGTCTTTTCTTCGTGGTTCGTCCGTGGTTGCGCAACCTACACCTTCGAAACAACAGATACCCCAAGATCCAATGTGAAACTGGGGTCTTAGGGTATCTGTTTTGTGAGGCAGCGTCTTGGCTTTGGCGGACGCGGAATGTTGCGACGCGCGTCTCTCCTTCATTCTTTCCTCTTATCTTATAACTCTCCACTATCTGCACTAGGCCGCGGTGGTGGCTCGGGTCGAGCCAGTAGGCAGGCCCGTGCACTTTCCTTTTCATCCTTCTCTCAGTCGCAGCAAGAACACACGCACGTGTGCCTCATGTCGACAAAAGCATGCCTACACAGTGATAGGACGACACGAAAAAGAAGCAGGATAAGCCAACATTAGAATGCCACCAGTAAAATAACAGGACAAGTCAACTTTAATGCAATTCTGCTTTTACATGTTTATAGAATTTAGGGAAAAATTGTCTCATTTGTTTTTTCGGAATTCGGGCCTTATAGCTTATCGAATTCAAATTCGGATACAACTCGGCTTGTCCAACAAAGAGGTTCACAAGTGGGGCTTATTTTTCGAGCATGCTAGTTACCAGTTGAGCACGTTTTTATGCGACAAATGAACGTTTTTTTCTCTTAATGTAAAAAAAACAAACACAGAATTGAATGAGAGGTTGCATAAAGAAACTCTTAATGAAAACAGGTATTTCTCTCTTTTCTCGTCATTTACTGCAGTTAGTTCGCAGCGTTCATTACCATACCCATGTGCAGCACCTCCCACCTATGCTAGACCTGGCTGCTTTGTTAGCGCAGTCAGTGCGAAAACTCCCGCTCAACACCAAAGCGGCCAGCCTTGGAGTCCCTTCATGGCGTCCGTCTCTCCCTCTCCCGCTATTTCCCAAAGCCTTAGAGCGGGACGTCGTTTATTATTTATTTACAGATACTGTGTATCGTCTACGGTCGTACGGGCTGCAGGAGTAGCAACAACATCCGAATTGGGTCGCCGCGACGGGAAAGAGAGGTGGCTCTATTTTGACAGTCTGTATGTAACTTGCTTGTTGAGAAATGGACATGACTGGTTAGAAAAGCGCAGACTCCGCTACATCCCCGTTTCCTTAGGAAAGACTGCCACTCTCAGATTACTGCCACTTGTCTGAAAGAACCATTATAAGTTATGGCATGGACGATGTCTCCTTGAAGAACGTCGTGGGCCTACGTACAGTACTGAATGTGACGTCAATGGGCACAGTGCATCACTCTCTTGTGGATTTATTGGTGGGCTGGGATCCAGGGCTTCTCATTATGCGGACAGTAGTGCTGACTCAACCGGTGCTGCATGAGTGTCTTGTATGACGATGGAAATCTCGGCTAGGACATGTTCCCGCTGATACCTTTCTTGCGAGAGCTGAAGATGTCGATTTCTGCTCAGCTCTCTGCCATCCCCTGCGACGTCATGGTAAGAGCGTGGCGCGACCATGCTTTGAACCTGTGCCTTGCTGTTCCGTGAGCGGTTATCCCTGATGCGGACTCAGACTCCAGAACGCAGTGGTGTCAGAGGTGATCCAGAGTAGGCTGGCTGACACTTTTGAAGTTGCTCTGGTCATATAATAGTGAGGTCCGGAAGAGAGGTGCGCAGTCTTTGACCCATGAGCAGCTCACTGGGTGATCTCCAATGAGCTGTAGAAGCTCAGTAGTTCAAGTGACTCAAACATAAGTTTTCAATACGGTACTTGCTTTTATTTAGGATGCCTTTTTCAGTTTGGGCACCGTTTTCGGCAAGACCATTACAGCGTGGAGTGCTTGGGCAAGATGCAATGTGGTCAAAATGCAGTCTCTTGCAAATACTAGACATTGGCTGGACGTAAACTGGGCCCATTATCAAAGCATTCTTCGACTGGGATCGTCTGGCGTGCAAAAATGGAAGTTAGGTGGGATATTACTCCTCGAGAACTGCCACCCTTCAGGTATTCGACCTCTGGGTAATTGGAGAATAGGTCAAACATTACGATGTATGATTTGTCGGCGTACTGGAAAACGTCTACACCTACCCGAAACCAAGAGTGTCATAGCGGCGGTCTCATCATGAATGCTTCAACAGGCTGGCGGTAGGTGTCCCCTACAAGCGGGCACAGTTTAATCATGCCTTCAATGTTCCCTGCCATCCCAGGTCAAAACATTAATTGGCGTACTGATTGCATTTGTTTATTCCCATATGGCCGCCATGCAACTTAACCAGCATTTCCGACCGATGGTTTTGAGGTATAACAACTTTTGAGCTTTTGAAGAGCAACATCCGACTCGTATGGCTCAAGCTCTTTTCGCACAGCCTCAACCCTAAAACATATCATCACTAGGGCCCGGAAATTTAGGCATTTGCCTAAACATGCCTATAAATGCCTAAACTGGGGATTTTTGCACTTGCCTGCCTTTTTGTAATATTTAGGAAATACTACCTATTTAAACGCACTTTTTGCCTATAAATGCCTAAATCCGGCACTTCGGTCCTCGGTGCCATTTTTGAATTTTGAAACATCTTAAGTCTGGCGAAAGGCGCGCGCCGATGCACGCAGAAAAGACGCAGGTCTCGCCGAACATTTTGCCGAATTGTAACTTGAACGTAGTGTTTATTTCGAAGTGGAGCAAGAGGCTAGTTTGGAAAGACCTGACATAGATTAGTGCAAACTTCTCAACATTGACGGAAAGGATTACAAAGTTGAAAAAGGCTGGACTCTCAATAGATGAATCGTTGAAGGTAGTGGCAGAAGTACCAGCAGCACTTCGGAGACTGTAAGGGAAGGGCGCTACTGCTTCTAGTAGATGCAAGAATTGGTAGAAAAAAAAATTGATTCTTAGAAACAGTTTCCGAAATCGGAGACTTCCTACGTGGAGACGATACGGCCACATCACCTGAAGGCCTTTATCAACACTCATAATTTCGGTTCGCGCCACTAAGTTCATGTGATGTCAAAAGAAGCCTTTTAAAGTACAAAGCTATGCTTACCGAAAAACGAAGGAACTTCAAGATCGAAAACTTGAGAATGCGCTTTATTGCTTCAGTTGAGGACTGCGTGCGCTCCAGGCTTGACTTCCAATTCTTGCAGTTATGAATAAAGATTATTATTAAAAGTGCCCATTTTTGCTTTACAGCGCTTATTTCAATATTTTTTAGAGCCTAGATGCCTGCCTATTTCGGGGCTCTTTAGTGCCTAGATTTCCGGGCCCTAATCATCACACACCGACATATTGCATTTTCTGCTAACAGTCGATGATATGCTGGTTCTGTGACCGTATCAAACAGGACTGAGACAGCGTGAACCTCGGCGTCGTCAGGTATGGATGATACGGGTGATGAAGCGCTCAAGCTATCCGCAAGCACAATATACTTACGAGGAATGTACCTACTTAAAGGTATAGCTGTGCTCCTTGAAACAAAGAAAAAAAATTGAGGGGGGACTTTGATGACCTAACTTGCGGTGAGGTGAAAGCCTTTAGCGCGGTGTTGTTGCTTGTGTCACTCTGATATATGGTTAAGATGTTTGTACACAATTGTTTGTTAATCTCAAATGCTGGAGACACTGGAGGGCGTTTGGGAGGCAGCCGTCTGATTTGACGCCTTTCTGCAAACACTCTCCAGCGTCCTAGACAAGGAGAACTACTTATGCGTTGGCAGGAAGTAGCGTAGCATTAGCGCGCTCGGCTGCGGACCGGAAGGATGGTGGTTGAAATCTCTACGTGCACAAATGTTTTTTTTTTTTGGTCTGACTAGAAAAAGCGTGACACCTCTGCGGACAACCTTCTGTCAACAACGATGAGGCATTAAAGGCTTTCGCCTGAAAAACATTGGACACGTCGAGGCATGTTGCCAGTATTGCAACAGTCGGCGCTTGCTGGAGCGCCGACTGTTGCACAGACGCATCTGGATGACAGGACCACAAGGTTATGTCGTCGGCATACGCAAGAACGCGTACAGAAGGCATTTTCTCTGGGGCTCTGACAAGAGGAATAAAAGTTACATTAAATAATGTGGGGGCGAGGACGGAGCCCTGGGGTACACCGCGGTTGGAGGTACAGTGACCAAAAGGCTTCCCAAGGGCACTTACACTGGAGGTTCTGCTTGTTAAAAATGAGTGAATTGAGAGGAGAAACCAATGCGGGAGACCGAGATCTTGAAGGGCGCCAAGAATTGCAAAGTAAAGGACGTTGTCATATGCCTTTGTGATGTCAGTAGCGATCACCGTACGAATAAGATGCCATAGGGGAGAATGGTTAGTACGCCCGCAGCCAAAACAGCAAGACTATCTTCTGTTCCAATTTGAAGGCGGAACTCATTTTGAGATTCTCAATAACAATCATTCGATTCCAGCCACGACGACAAGGGAGTTTCTAGATTGTGTTCATAAAGCTTGCAGGTAGTAGGCATAAGTGAAATAGGGTGGAGGGCCGAAAGGAGAAACTGGCGGCTGACCTGATTTGGGTATCGGTACAACAGTAGAATATTTCCAATCTGTAGGAACAGTTCCTGAATGCCACACCTCATTGAATGTATCAAGGAGGGATTGTAGAGCAGGGCCTTCCAAATTGCGAAAAAATAAGTGCGCCGTCGTGTTCGGGAGCAGCGTTTGTTTTGAGGTGATCTATGGAGGCCAGGAGTTATGCCATGGTATAACGTGTAGTAACCTCATGGTGTAGTAGCCGAGGTTCAAGTTGTCGTGGAATGACGATGAAGCGAAGCGAAATGTTGTCCTCGAGAGCGTTAAAAGCGAGCTTTCGAGATTTTCTCGGCTTGCAGGCATCCAGACAGCGACCAGCCTCAGCTCCACCACAACAGAGGATGACTTCTTCGGGAACTCCTCGACATCGTGGTCAAGTGAAGGTGACGAACTGTCTCGATACCTTTTGGTGCCGCGAAACTTTGCGCTGAGTGGGCTGAAGGAAAACTTTCCACGCGTTCACCAGCTCTTCCTGAAAGAGCAAGTTGCTGGGCTAGTTGGTGCTGTTGCATCGTGGTGGAGCAGCGCAAAGGACGTGTACGTCTGTGTACGTCTTTCCTTGTTTCTTGTGTCCCGTCCTTTGCGCTGCTCCACCACGATCTTCCTGAAAGTCTATACAGGAGTACCATACAGTGCGTTCATCGAGCGCCTATTTAGCGTACGTGCGGACTTATTCACTAAGAAGCGAGGCAAGCTATCCGATGAGAGCTTTAAAATGCAGCTGTTGCTTAAATTTAACAGCAAGTTGTAACTATTAGAAAGTTCTCGTTGTTTATCAACATTGTTTTCAAAATAAATTTTGCTTATTTCTGTCGGCGACTGCGGCTACGTTTCTGGTTATTGAGTTCCCAAGCGAGCGAGGCTGACCTTGAACACCTTGACATAAACACTCGCATTTTTGTGATAATTATGCACGTTAAAGTGAAAAAAAATGTTTATCTGCGCAAATATATTTTTCCCGGACTATGCCATTTAAGCATTTCTTTATTGATACAAAATTTCCGCGTAATTTCGCAAGCAGAAGAACACCAGAATTGAAGCTGAAGTTGAAAGTTTATTGAGGAATTCAATCAAATTTACAGTTGTATACAGCGAGAGGTGCCATGGTACAAGACCTCGGGCGGGACCTCCGATGGAAATAAATTTCAATATACAACAAAATACAAAATACACGACACATTAATTAGCGACGCACAGCATAAATATAGGTACATAGTGTAATATGATTTACTGATATATTTAAATGCAAACAATGTAATGCAGGAAAATGTACAATAAAACAGAGATGGCGCGATGCATAGGATCAATAACAAAAAAAAAATCACACATTAAGAAGGAAACGCTTTATTTTGACCTTGAATAAAGAAAGCGTATTAGTTTGTTTGATGTCTAAGTCCAAAGAGTTCCAAAATGATAGGGATGAAAAATGAAGTCATTGTTTCCCGTAGTTAGTTCTGACCTTAGGTAGTAAAAAGTTATTACGTAGCGCAAAACGTGTGACGATGTTGCTCATGATTGTGCCGGGAGAAAGTATGCTTAGCGGGAGATGATGATGAAGAATCTTAAAGAATAGGATACCAATCTTGTAAAAATAAAGGGCCGAGATAGGTAGGACGTTTAAATCAATGAACAAAATGTGGGAGGGTGACAGTCAAGGCGTCTAGGTTATGATGCGCATGGCTTGCTTTTGCAGTTTTATTAAAGGCCAGAGATGAATATGAAAGGCGTTACCCCAAGATGAGATACCGTAGTTTAGTTTAAGTGGCTGTGGATGAATGCGTAGTAAAGAGATAATAAAGTTTGGACTGGGAAATAGCTTCGGGCTTTGATTAGTGCGTATAACCCATAAGAAATTTTCTTTCACGTTTCAGCTACATGATGACGGAATTTTAAGTGAGGGTCAATGATAACACCCAGAAAAGAAACTCGATCTTACGACGAAATAGCAGCAGAATTGAGGTATAGAAGTGGTGTGATGGGCAATGACTTGTGAGGGGAATGGAAAATCTGAAAACAAGTTTTAGTTGCGTTCACGGACAGGCGGTTAATGTGGCACCAGCGCTCAAGAGAATTAAGATCATTCTGTAGGTTATGTATCAGCTGATTAATGTCCTGTTGCGATGATATCATGGTAGAGTCATCTGCGTATAGTATACTATTGCAATTCTTTAAACAGGATGGTAAATCATTAATGTAGAGTAAAAACAATACAGGGCCAAGAATTGAGCATTGTGGAACACCCTTGTTAATTAGAGCTATGTTAGATGTATGGTCATTAATATAGACTATGTGCTCTCGGTCACAGAGAAAGCTCTTCAAGACCATTAGGGGAGATCCAGCGATACTATAGGATCCCAATTTGTGAAACAAGACGGAGTGATCAATGGAATCAAATGCTTTGCTAAATTCTATGTAAACTGCTCCTGAGAAAATTCCTTTATCAATTGCCAGCCTAACGAAATCTATGACAGACGCTATTGCACTATCTGTAGATAGTCCGCGCCGAAAGCCATGTTGGCTGTCTGTCAATATGTTGAATTTTTTATTATAACTAGACAACCTTAATTCAATTAGTTTGTCTAACATTTTGTGAAAAAAGGGAAGAATTGAAATCGGTCGATAATTATTTGTCAGAGCTGGATAACCTATTTTGAAGACCGGTATTATTTTCCCTATATTGAGCTGCTTGGGATAACTGCCAGATTTAAAAACGAGATTGCAGATGTGGTTGAGGACTGGTGCAAGCAATGATCGGATACTTCAATTTCAATTTCAATTTCAATTTATTTTCCAGAAGGTTCTGGTCGGCTGACTGGGCTAAAAGCTGTGCGTAAACAGCTTGACGAGGCCCTAGCCAGCCGTTACAAGGCATAACAGCACACATTAAAAGAATATTCATATACATAGAGAAGCAAATAGTTGTTACAACAAGGAAACAAAAGAGTATCATGGATTCAAATAAAGGCAGTGAACATATAGTTATATTAAGAGGACACGAAAAATATAAATTTGGCAAATAACACTAACTGCAAGGAAATATGCATACAATCAACTCAATAAATGACAGCAAATCTTACACACTTTATTAACGCTTTAAACTAGAAATTTGTTAAACAAACTGAGGAAAATTGGAGAGAAATTTTCAGCTAAGAGAAAGAACATCAGGTTACATCATTACAAAATAATGACGTAGTGCAGCTTTGGTAGATTTATTCGTGTCTTTGTATTTGTTGAGAATTGTGGGAAGATTGTATTCTAGTGTCTGTAGCCTGTAGTCTGTTCGAAAAAAGGGTACTAGCCATTTGTCTGTGTTGCGTGTGTTTACTGGATGGCTATTTTCTTTTAGCAGTGTGGTACCTTCTACCATTCATCTGAAGCTGGAAGGGAAATAGTATGACAACATAATTCGCAATTCGTACATATTTTGAATCCTTACAACATTATGCGCCTGGAGAGCTTGTCGAGTATGACCTAAGTAATCAAGATTCGCAATATGACGAATGGCTTTCTTTTGGAGCAGTGAAATTTTTTCTATATTTGTTTTAGTAGTTGTGAGCCAAACTAAGGAACAGTAATTGATGCGTGAGGCAAATAGCGCATTATATATCTGAAGTTTTATTTTACAAGGAAGAAAAGTGCGGCAGCGGCAGATTGCGCCTGTCACTGACGAGAGACTATTAGTTAACTTTTGAACGTGTGAATCCCAAGTAAGGTTAGAAGAAAATGTTACCCCAAGTATGGTGTGTTCATGAACGATTTCAATTTTCTCACCAGCACAGGTAATAACACCTTCAAACCTGATAGCCTTGTTTTTTGGTCGAAATACCATCACTTTTGATTTTGTAGGATTGATTTTGAGTATATTAGCACCACACCACTTCTGAAGGGTATCAAGCAATTGGTTACATTTGATCATTAGTTTAGTTACATCTACACCAGAGAATAGTACTGTGCAATCATCAGCATATATAACTTTTCACATGCTTTCCATGGATATTGTGAACGTCGGGGCCGGTCGTCTTTAAATTAGCGATTACTGATAGAACTTCGTCTGGAAACGTGGGGGTAAGAAAAAAAGAGTGAGGGCAGCGCTCGAGAGAAGGTGTGCACAACGAAGAGAAAGGATAATTCGGTGAATTGAAAAATTAATTGCTAAATGTATTCGCCATTTCCTCAGGATCGGTTAAAATAACACCACCGTGAAAAATAGATTTAACAACATTAGGTGACTTACGAATATTCAGAAATTCATCAAGCAGCTGATATTTTCGTTTTGAACTGTTAGTATGTCTGCATAACTGGTTTTCATAATAACATCGTTTAGCTTTTTTTAGAAGCGATGTTAGTACACTGAAATACCTTTTATATCTCAATTTAAGATGCAGATTGAACGGCTGGTGTTTAGTTTTCTTATACATGTTTTCTTTTTTCTTCAGAGAGTTTAACAGAGCAGTAGTTATCCATGGGGAAATGGGGGTAACATATTTTCTCGTGCATGATTGCAGCGATGTGCATTTATTGATTGCTGATGAAATTATTTTCGACAGCTCATGTACAGCCACTTCTGGGTTCGAGAGATCCAAAATGTATGAAAGATCAGTATTAGACATGGCTTCAAAATATTTTCCGCTATCAAGAACTGACTTCCTTGTAGACATGTTGTTACTACAGCGAAATGATAGTGAGGAAAGAAATACCGGAAAATCATCAGTGACATCACATTCTATCACGCCAACCGGAGGAGCAGTGGGAAAATTCGAAAGAATATGATGAAGTAATGAATGCGAGCCACGGTCAGTACAACGCGTAGGGGTGCTACTTAAATTTGCAAAACCATAGCTGTAGAAACAGGTCATGTAGTCGACGCAGATGGGATTAGTCATGTCTAGCTTATTGATATTAAAATCTCCCATAATGAAGAGATTTTTATTTTCGAGTGATAGTTTATGGAATGTTAGTTCCAAATCCCGGCAAAATTCAGATGCATCATTTGAAGAAGACCTATACATAGCGCCGCATAAAACCTTCTCTGCATCACCAGTAGATCGGCAATCATTTTCTATCCAAACCGATTCGCATTTATTCATATTAAAACACAAATTAAGACGTCTTTTGTAATCAATGTGCTTTGAAATGTTTAAAGACGGTCGAACATCCGTGGAGAAAGAGCCACGCTCCGGTCGGCCACCAACATGCCAAAATGACCAGGTAATTGCCGAAGGGAACGCTGTGGTGATGCGGGACTGTTGTGTGACTATCCGAGAAATTGCGGAAGAGGTGGACATCAGCAATTTTTCTGCACATTCCATTATCACCGAAGATTTGGCCATGGAGAGAGTTGCGGCGAAATTCGTGCCGAAGCTGCGGATGGTGGAGAAAAAGCAGCTTCGTGTTGAAGTCTCACAGGAGATGCTGGATTCCACAAACAGTTACCCTGACTTCATCGACGCCGTAATCACTAGTGACGAGTCTTGGGTGTACGGGTACGACCCGTAAACCAAATCCCAGTCGTCACAGAGGACGCATTCCACGTCACCAAGACCAAAGACGGCCCGCCAAGTGCGCAGAAATGTCAAAGTGATGCTGACTGCTTTTTTGACTCCCTCTGTGTGGCACACCACGAGTACGCACCCCACAGGGTCAAAGAATGACTAAAGAGTGCTACAGAGATGTCCTCCATCACCTACGTGGTGCTGTGCGGCGCAAGAGACCGGAATTGAGGTCAACAAGAAATTGGCGCATCCCTCGCGGCATTGCTCCTGAACATTCCTCGCATTTGATTCAGACTTTTCTGGCGAAAAACCAGACTCCTGTAGCTCAACAGGCTCCTTACTATCCTGATATGTCCCCCTACGACTTCTGGCTGTTTCCTAAAATCAAGAGGCCATTGAAAGGAGCGCGATTTCAGAAAAGAAATGACATTATGGCTGCAACGACAGCAGAGCTAAATTCCATTCCGAAAAGGGCCTTTTCGAAATGCTTCCAACAATGGCAGCACCGCTGGGAGATGTATATGGAGCCCCAAGGAGACTACTTTGAAGGTTATTAGGTTTCTAATACTCCAGTTATGCCAGTTTCTTTTCTTCGGCCAAAGGTCGGATACTTTTCTAACAGACCTCGTATACCGGAAGAATCGCTCGTATGAAGGCTTATTTTATTTTATTGTATTTCTAACAAAGATTTCAAAACCTTCTAATTTTGAATGCACACACGTAATCATTGGCCTCAGTAGGTGTTAGTCAGTTCATGTCACCGCTGGTAATGAATCAGAGTTTAATTTTACTATTTATCAACTGATGTTCCCAGTTAACTTCTCCGTAGCTCACAGTAGAACTATAGCCCATCGAAGAAGCAATGTAAAAAAATGAACTTCTGTGGAACCTTGCCCACCTGTCTACCGCTGAACTAATTAGCTGTACACCTGTCCTACGCGTACCTTTACTGTCCCTATCGTGCACCTTGCACGCTACCTCATTCTCACCAGATTGTGCGTTGTGTACATCTTCAATGGGCTGTCAATACGACTTACCTGCCCAAGCGCTTATCTGCCGCCTCTGCGCTCATCGTGGTTGCAGCTGGCTGGATTCTCAGGATGTCGGACGTATCTCGGAGAATATATATAACGGCACACCGGCAGACTCAGAAGCACATACTGGGGAGGCATTTTACCATCTTCGGTCGTGTGTTTTCTCTGGGCAACAACAAGATGAAGAAGACTGCGCAGCTCTGCTTCCTGGCCTGCGTTGTTTTCGGTAAGCCATGCTGCTGCTTATCGGCTTCTTACCTAATAAAATCACTTTTTTCAAATTTTAGCCTTCTAATACCTTGCCTCTCCCGTAAAATACACAGTATACAAACATTAATAGTTCTTATTCCTTCTATGAAATGAATACCCACGCAATTTTCGGAAAATACCAGTCGAATTTTCAGCTGCTAGAGATGCCGCAATCCCGATGTAAAGGTTGCTCACTGGAACACCTAGTCATCCATGCGAAAGAACATGAAATTTCAGTGAGCTTGACATAGTCTGGTTGAAGTTACACAATTGCATGTTCCAGAGCGTATGCGCCGTTTTTTATTTTGTTCTCCTCGGGCGTTCAGAAAATAGCTTAATTGCTCACGGGGTGTATAAGATACCGTAAATAACTCTTCTTCCCGTGCGGACCCCAAACCACAGGCAATTTCACAAGCAGGCCAATATGGCAACTCTTGTGCAAGCACGCCAAAACATTAAGATCACCTTTTTGCTTTACATCCTCCAGCAATGGCAGCAGCGCAGGCTGACGTCCAGGACTGGTACCAGGGCGTAGACTTTGACGTGGGCTGCAGGCCTGCCCCGGTGACCGGTCTGTGCAAGGCGTACTTTCAGCGCTGGTACTTCGACATGGGCGCCGGCGCCTGCAAGCCATTCGTCTACGGGGGATGTGGCGGCAACGCCAACCGGTACAACACCCAGAGGGAGTGCGAGATCGCCTGTCTCCGTGAGTTTTTCAACACATGGCTCCGTGCAAGTCACGTCTGGGTGAAGCGCATGGAGCCACAGAGCCACGCAAAAGCCAGAATACATTTTTTTTAAATTTTCCCAGGTAGTCTGACACTGACAGGTAGCAGGTTCAGTAAAGAGATGCAAGGCGGCCTACTCGATTACTGTCGAAGTGGCTTCCATTTATTGTGTCATAAAAGCGACCTCAGTGGTCATTTATGGCTCATTGTTGTGAAATTACGGTTGTCCACCTATGCTAAACTGAAACCACCACTGCTACATAGTGCTAGGTTTTCATATATATAATTATGGCAGACCACCCTATTGAAAATATTGAGCGCGGATTCTGAGTGGTTATCTGTGCGTGTTTATTGCCATGCAAAATGTGAGGATTGAGCTGGGCTTGCAGACCACGCATAATATGCGCAAGCCGAGCGAGGCTCGCACAACGCGAATACATACTGGCATAATATGCGCAAGCCGAGTGAGACTCCCATAACGCAAGACATCCTCGCATAATATGCGCAAGCGGAGCGAGGCTCCCAGAATGTGCGAGAGCCGAGTCGGGCTCACAGAGCACTAGACAGTGCCAAATGGAGTTACCATCATGATACCGATAATACCTTGCATAGCTGCAAGGCTCCTAGATCACTGCTCAACACGTTACGCTAATGTCCTGCCTTAAGGCCTCCTCATCTGTCGGTCATTACCTCATTCAGCATGCATGTTGTGAGATAACAAGCTTTGCAGAAATGGTGCTTCGTGGGATGGCTCTCATGTGTGTAGCATGCTTGCAATAGGACATAGATAAGGTCCCCTTAAGTGGCTTTATTAATGCCACATCCCTCATCATGGTGCAAGAGAGTTATCATTTCGCGGTTCCAGATTCCTCGAAGCAGTCTTCGAGCGAGGGCGTTGGCGCTGCTCTTCCAGTGTGCAATGCACCAAAACTTTAGCGCGCACGCAGTTTTCTTCAAAAAAAAAATGCTAAACATCATTGTTTTTCACCACGGACATTCTAACTTAAGTGTAAATATTCCATTACTTTGGTAAAACACCACCTGATGCAGCTATTTGCCAGTAGGGGCACCAACAAGGTCAAGGCGGCGTTCCGGATGAATGGATGGAAGATAGGAGCGTCCCCTTTGAAACGGGGTGGTGGCAGTTTATTTATGCATTTCATTTATATTTACTGCAGCCCCTTTATGGGGCTATTATAGGAGTTTGTTACACAAATCTATAGAAAACTTTATACAAGGCAACAAATAATGAAAAAGGAAATTGTCAACAAGTAAGCACAACAGTTAAATAGCAACACAGATAAAACATAGTAGCAAAGCAATGATGCAGTAGCGAAAAGTAAAGGCAGCAATACACTGTAACACCAACAAACAAAGCACAAAATCAGGTGGAACTAATTTCTAACAGGAAGGAGTTTAATGGCAGTGACCCAATGGTTCCGGGTTTAAAGTGGGATTTATTCGGAGAAGCTTCTTAAAGAGAGCAGGGCCAACAGCACTCCGAGTTCAGCTAGTCCAGCGAAGAGTGTGCACCAGGCGATGGCCTTGCGGCTCGAACGTACCCGTTTTCTTCCTTGCAATGGCCCCCGAACAGAAGAGGAGCCATCCTGGCGACTTAAGGGGCGGACAAGACAGCGGGGTCGTAGTATGTATTGAGGCGCTGGATATGGACAGGCTCACGGCCGCGGCGTCTGAGACCGGGTGACGACGTGAGGGGCTCAACAATATAGTTGACTGGAGATGTTTGCTTCAAGATGCGATAGGGCCCTTTATATTTAGCGAGCAGTTTCAGGGAGAAGCCCGGAGTACGGGGAGGTATCCAAAACCAGAAAAGAAAGCTGGGCTAGAAATTCTGGGGAGGTCAGTCTTCATCGTGGCTGGTTTTTTGAAGGGACTGGGTAGCTGTCGTGAGCGACCGGGTGGTCTGCCGGCAATCTTCGGCATGCCTGGTGACTTCGGAAACGGTGGTGCACTCAGATGTGTCAGGGTGGTAGGGGAGAGCAGTATCAATGGGAATAAGTGGTGTCGGCCATAAAAGAGGAAGAAAGGAGAAAACTCTGTTGTAGACTGCGTAGTAGTATTCTACGCGAACGTAATATACGGGAGAATTAAATTCCAGTTAGTGGGATTCGAACCGACGTACATAGCCAGCATGTCCCCAGAGTGCGGTTAGAGCGTTCAGTGAGGCCGTTTGTCTTAGAGTGGTAAGCGGTGCAAGTCCGGTGGATGACGTTGCATTCACGGAGGAGAGCTTTGTTGACGTCAGATAAGAAGTAGCGGCCTCGGTCGCCGAGGAGTTCATGAGGTACACCGTGTCGAAGGATGAACCGACGCAGAAGAAAGCATGCTGCATCCTTTGCGTCGATGGCAATCGAAGGAGGAATGAAACTTCTCATGAAGCGCAAGAAGCTGGGTTCGCTGAGTTGACGGAAGAGTGGCGTCAATAGAGCGAAGGAATAGGTCGGTAGACAACGGGGCCGGCGCAGGGGTAGGTGAGCTGAGGGCGTCCATGGCGACCGGCGGTGATTCGGAGGCAGCGTCGGGGTGGTTTAAAACATAATAAATGGGCGGCAGGGTTCGACGCATTCCCGCGGCGCAATGCGAAGGGGCTTGAAAACTGGTTGAAGACCCACAGTGCGGTGACGCCGGCGGATAAAGTGAGCAGGGCATAAGGCAGCGGCAGACAGAAGATAGGAAAAGCATAAGATGGCGTGTAGATGACACTGGCATTGCGAACACAGTCACAGGAGAGAGGCACAAACACAGAAGAGCATGCAGTAATATCGGCACTGTCGGCGAGAAAAGCTTTGGCAGAAACAGGGGCACCACAAACTTCAGTCTCTGGCACGGGATTCGGCAAAGTAGAAAGCGCTACTTGAGCCCCAGCATAGTCGATGACCGCGTTGTGGAGCAATAAGAAGTCCCAGCCTAAGATGATTGAATGCGAACATGACGGCAGAGCGATGAACTCGACCAAGTATAAAATGTCTTCTATGACTACTCGAGCAGTAAACGCTGCTAACGGCTGGAAGAGGTGCGCACTTGCAGTTCGTAACGACAGGCCAGAAAGGGGTCTCTTCACTTTCCTCAAAGAGCGGCAAAGGGCTGCATCCATAACAGAAACCGCAGCACCGGTGTCGACAAGCGCCATCCCAGATACACCCTCTACAAAAACTTTAATTAAATTAGTGGCAGACAAACGAGCCCTTTCAAATTTCGACGACTGCACAGTTCTCGCCTCAGGAACTGCGGCCCCTAGTTTTCCTCTTGAGTGGTCGAGGGACGCCGTCGCATCGGAGAGCTGGAGCGCCGACGCGGAGAAGGCGAACGGCGTCCAGAGAAGGCGGTGTGCTCAGGAGACAGAGAACGGCTTAGGGGCGGCTCAGCAGGAGGCGAATACTGTCGCTGCGACCAGTAACCTGAAACTTCAGGAGGTGGTCGTGAGACGTTCATGCGCCGACGGCAAAGCCGCGCCACATGACCTGGCAAGCCACAGAAGTAGCAGATCAGGCGGGTGTCAGGAGTGCGCCAGGAGTTTCAAAGTTGAGCATGCGGCCGAATATTATCAGGCGTGCCCCAGGAGGTTCGCAGATGAGCAGGCGGTGGAGTAAAAACAGCGGGCTCTCGAACGGTACCAGGAGGTGGAGCATAGGTAGGTGGGCGAGGTAGAGCAGCAACGTCGGCATATGTCAGCGGTGCTGCGAGAGGTGTGGCTGAGGGGCTTGCGGGAGAGCCTCAGCGACCTTTTCGTGTATGATGTGCCGCAGATTCGGAGTTATGTGTGGTGATGGCTCTTGATGGCTTGAAATAAGTGAGGGCTGTCGAGCAACTTCTTCACGGATGAAGCTCTTGATGTGCGGCAGGAGCGATGACTGGTCCCTTGCATCCTCCAGGCCAACAAGCGAGTCGATGCTCGTGGTGTGTTCCCCTGTCAGAGCCCTCTGCTTGCGTAGTTCGTCGAAGCTCTGACATAGGGTGACGACTTCCGCGACGGTGCGCAGGTCTCGAGCCAACAACATCTGAAAGGCGTAGTCATCAATGCCCTTGAGAATCTGCCTGAGCTTATCAGCTTCGGACATCTGTGCGTTCACCCTCTTGCAATAGTCTACAACATCCTCGATGTAACTCGTGAAATTCTCGCCTACCTGCCGTGACCGCGCACGCAAGTGCTGTTCGGCACAGAGGTTTCTGACAGCCGGGCAGCTGAGAAGTTTGCTTTGAAAACGGACCATGATATAATGTCCGCCTCGTGGTTCCGATACCACAGATTTGCCACACCCGTCAGATAGAAAATCACATTGTTCAATTTGGTTTCCGCGCCCCACTTGCTATATGCGCTCACCCGCTAATACGATGTGAGCCAATCCTCAACATCACGGTCGTCTGTGCCGCTGAAGATAGCGCGGTCTCTCTGGTGGAGAGAACCAGCACAGACGACGGTGGCCGGGCTAATTTCTACGGCTTGGTGGTTCGAAACCATCCCGGTATAGTGTAGCGTTCGGCTGCGGGGTTTCATGGCGAGAGGATATACCACGCACTTCCACCAAATGTAAGGCGGGATTTATTCGGAGAAGCTTCTTAACGGGAGCAGTGCCAACAGCAGTCCGAGGTCAGCTAGTCCAATCAGGATCGTTCAGCAGGCGATGGCCATGCGGCTCGCACGTATACCCGTCGTCTTCCTTGCACAGGGATTAAGTTCCAATATTGAATAGTTCGCGGAAAAAAACTGTACTTGAAATTATCAGTGCGAACAAAATAATGTTACGGTTATGGTGACTCCCAGTCGATCGGGGAATATGTAGAGGAATATACACGTGGTGTGAGACAGGGTAAGAATTCACATTGCACTCAATTTATTTCCCTCACCCCCACCCTCTCTGCACGGCTTTTTCTTTATTTTTGTTTAAATTTGTTGTAAAATGAACTTAAAATTCGCCATTTCATTTAAATACGCTTTCCTACATTTCAAACCTATGTCACCTACATGATTTTGGGCCACCAACCTTCGAATCGATTTTTGCCAACTTCCACCGGAGATTTTTTTGCATGACCATTGTTATCTCTAAACCCTAGGTCCTCAGGGAGCGTGACTCTGCCTGCATCGAAATCCGGATGGGTAGTGTTACATTTAAGTATGAGGTGTTCAATTGTTTCTACATATCTACCACACACAGCACGCGTCATGTTCTTCGTTAACTTTCTAAGACACCTTCGCCCAGCTTCAAAGAGTAGGCACTGCCTATTCAGTTACCACAGAATAATTACCTCCTGATCTTCCTTTTCCAGTGTCGATATAGTTCAAGACTATGCTTCTTTTCTATTGAATTAATATAATTTTAACTTTCGAGTATCGATAGAGTTCTACACTATGCTTCGTTTCCATAGAATTAATCCTGCTTTTAGCTTCCGCGTTTTTTGCCAGTCGTTTGATGCATTCATTTCTCCATTCTCGTTTCCAGCATACTTACTGGTTAATTTCTCAGTTCTTTTACGTCACTGTGAGTCGGCGTTCTTTCTTTGTAAGTATTTAAATACCTTATCTGCCCAGCTGTTATCGTCCAATTTCCTGAGGCGATCCTCATACAGTGTTTTATTCTGAGCTTCCCGCGCTTCGAACGATGCCCTGCCCATATCCCCTTGTACAGCCTCGTTTGTGGTTTTCCCGTGGGCACCTAGTGCTAGTCTTCCAACAGCTCTCTGATTTACGTCTAATCTCGACTGAACTTCTGCCCTTAAGCACAGAACCGCATTCCCGAAAGTAAGCCCCTGCACCATTATTCCTTTCCAAATACCTCTCAGTACTTCATACCTGTACCCCCCCGCCCCCCAATGACATATGTTTCATCATCTCTTCGTCTTTCACCTTAAGAGACTGCACGTGCTTTTCCGTATATATCTGCCCTTTGTTTAACCATATCCTAAGATATTTGTATTCAGCCACTCTGGGTATTTCATGGCCTTGTTTTGTAAACACTTGATCAGTGGTGTATCATAAAATATCATCACACCTGCCTTAGATGCGCTAAAACAAACCTAGAGCGGCGTCTTCTACGTCTCCCCAACAATTAACCAGTGTTCAAATCTTCCTGGCTATCTGCTAATAACACAATATCGTCAGAATATATTAAAACGGGGACCAGTTATTTAATGACCTTTCCGGCTAATCTGAATGACAGGTTATAACCCAGATTTCTTTTTTCTAGCCTTCTTTCCTTATTTATCATATCAAGCATGAACAGCATCGTGACAGTGATCCACTTTGCCTTAACCGTTTGCGTACCTTGACAGTTTTTGAACCCATTCTAAAGTTCTCCGAGTATCCTAATACTTTGTACCGATGACCGCGTTTTTAATTTCATCGCCTGCATTGACTGTGTATGAGAGATGTTATCGTAATCGGCCGGAAAGATTTCATGTATTTCATGTCTTAATGATTTTATACCTTATCTCCTTTCCTTTTACAGATCAAATTAATTTTACTCTGCGTCCCGCTTCGCGGAGTTTGCTTATTTGTTATGACTGTCTCCTATGCTTTTATCTGCTTTTCCTTGCTTCTTGGGCCAACTTCATGAATCAACTTGATTGGATTTTCGTCTATCCCCGGGGAAGTGGATTTGGGAATATTTGCTCTCGCCGTTTTCCAGTTAAGAATAGTCAATTCTAAGCTGTGTTCTATTGTGCTGTGCTGTGCTGTGTTACTCCCTCATTTAGTGAGATTCCCCTATCGTCGTTCCTCAACGACGCAGCTACAACTAACGTAATGTAGTTCACAGCGACGTCTCCCTCAACATTTCCCCTCGCCATCTTGAATCTGTTCTTGCTTTTTTTGATTCGTTTTACACAGCCAGCTTATATGGTAGCCGGGTTTTCTTGGACCCCCTTTAGTTCTATCGCGAACTTCAGCCAGCCAGTGATCAAATGACTCTTTATTTTAGTCTGGATGAAGACCTGGACTTGCTATCTTTTTTTGGCGATATAATTCCCATTTCTAGCCTATTTGCCATTCAGATAACTGCGACCTCTTTGCTTCACTGTATTCCCTTGGAGACTCCCGTCGTTGTTTGATTCCCTCGTTAATTTCCTTATTCCACCAGCTTCGTGGCTTCGTCTTTCCTCTCCAGCGGTTTACTCCTTTTACTTATTTTTTTTTGCACTGATGAGCAGTTCTGATTGATTATAATCCCACTTTTCCATGGGGCTTTTCTCTGTTTTTTTTGTCCATCCCAGCTGCTCTTAACGCTATTTGTTCGTTGTTTAATTTCGCGTTCTCTTTTTGACTTTTCTGTCTTTCTCTTTTGATGACGCTTCTCAGCTGTAGGTTAATACGCTTATGATCACTTCCCAGGCTGTACTGCCCCTCTTTGTCTGTTCCCATTATTGCGAGCTTGGTTAGATCCCCTGCGGCATTAGGCAGTATTCAATGGTCGTGTGCTTGTTGCAGAATTCCCAAGTAATTTGTCTCTCACATTTAGTTTCTCCATTTACAATAACTAGGTTGTGCCGCATTCACTTCCCGTTACAATATGTGTATCCATCCAGGCCCTCGATGTGGCCATCTATGTCACCCAGCAAAATAATATGGGCTCCGTCTCTAAACTGTTTTATACCGGCAATATCCTTGCTTTCTTGCCTGCATTTGTCCCCGGTCCCTAAATACACTACCACTAGCCATGCCCTTTTACTGGCAATTGTACCTGATACGCGAGATGTTCTTTTCAAGTTGATTTTGTTCTTTACCATTTTGTCACCAACCTCTCCCGCCTCCCTTCTTCTCGGTTGTTGTTCTGTTGCTCCGTTCCCAGACGTAGCGATCAATAAAAAGTGGATCTTCTGGGCCCTCGAGATGTGTCTCGCATATCGCGTACGCACCTATTTCTTCGTCCTTCAACTGCTGTTCTATTTCAAATCATTTTGCTCTCTTTCTACACCCTAGCAGGTTCATGCAACTGATCCCGGCGTTAAATTTCTTTTTGTAGATTTCTTCTTGGACCTACTAGAGGCCATTTTGTTGGGCTCAGCCGCCATTGTTACACTTTATACTTCGCTTCTACCTACCCCTACGCCCTGAGCCACCGTGGACCCACTAAAAAAGCTACTGGCCGGCCTGCCAGACGGGAGCTGATCTCTGCTCTGACTCTTCCACTGAAATGTATGCAATCTCGTTTAAAGCCTCTGCCAAAGTAAGTATGCACTCCCCTGGTTATATCTGTAACTTCAAGGCTTTTCTCCAGGCTTAACTTCCTTATCGCTCGATTAACAGTCAACACGTCTTTGGCAACCTCTTCGCTCCGTGTTTGCACCTGCGGTGCTGTGCACATCACATTTTGCACTTGCTGAGCTGTTGCTGTTACATCGTCAACTCCCTCAGGTAATCTTTCCACTACTTGCGGCATGACCATTCAGGACATCATTCAGCCCCGCCGCTAGCACTACCAAATTTCGCCCTGCAATATTCTCAGAAAGTTCACGTTTTGTCTCTCTCGGCACGGTGTCCATTGTCCTCCACGTTAATGTCCTGGCTGCTGCCCACTTATCACCCTTTAAAAGCTCCATTATAGCTCTTTTGCGCCTCCTCATGTTTGAGTCGCCAGTGATAAGCACTTGGGTACTCTCTTCCTCCCTCTTAACTTTGGAACTCTGCTTCTTCTTCTCGGTGACTGTGACTTCATTTCATGGGTTTACCTTGTTCCCCTCTCTCCACCGCCTCCAGACTTTTTATCTGCCACCTGTGCATAGCTGTACCTGTCTGAACTTGCCTGACCTACTTTCTTATCGCTGTCCATGCCAGTGCAGGCCCCATCCACGTGGCTGACACTGGAATGTCTGCCATTGCGGCTTCCGATTTGGGTTTCAGCCATTTATGCTTCCAGTTGACGAATCTGTTCTTGAAATTTTCGATTCTCTGCCCTCCTCTAGCCCTCATTATAGAGCAGCATTGGGTGTTCTCTCGGCCAACCCTGTCAGGGCGTGCGCTTCACTTGCCCATAAAGTCTGTAACATGTAAACACACATGTGTCATCCTCTTCGTTAAATTTCTTTTTGTAGCTGCGCGTTCTAAGACACCATGACCTTGCTTCAAAAAGTAGGGCACTGCCTCTTGAGTTATCATAGCAAAATGTTTTCCTGAGCTCCCTTTCCAGTATCGAAATAGTTGTACACTATGCTTCTCTTCCATTGAATTAATCCAATTGTTAACTTCCTTGTTTTTGACCTGTCGTTTAATGCTCTTTCTTTCTCTATCCTCGTGACCGGCATACTTACTGATTAGATTGGTAGTTCTTTTCCGCCACTGTGAGTCAATGCTCTTTCTGTATAAGTATTTAAATACCTTAGCTGCCCACCTGTTATCGTCTAATTTCCTCGGGCGTTCTTCATATAGCATTTTGCCGTGCTTCGCCGTGCTTCGAACGATGCCCAGCCCATATCCTCTTGTACTGCCTCGTTTGTGGTTTTGCCGTGGGCGCCTAGTGCTAATCTTCCAACAGCTCTCTGATTTACGTCTAAGCGCCCTCTATGGCGGGAGCTTCAAGAATTGAGCGCAGCGTTGGCTGAGTCGCTAATGCGCAAGACGGTTCTCACACAAAAATGAATGTCTCGTTTCGCGATTAGGACGTCTAGGCTCAACGTAGTGTTTTCCGTTCCGGTTCAAGAAACTCAGCAACTTTGACGGACAACATCGTAAAGGGCATCATAAGGGATAGCGGTTGGTGTCTGCTGTTTAGGATGTCGAGCAAATTGCGCAGTATGCCGGTGACGTTTCCGCTAAAGCGAAGTGGGCGTCACAGGTGAACATTGCGCCGCCAACAATTTTCTTTGCAGGTGCTATCCTCCATAAAGCAAACGTAATAATAAAATAACATAGAACCCCTATCAAGCTTAAAAATCAGCGCTCTAGGGTAACTGAAAAAAAAGGCCGACAAAAAACTTCGCTAAACGAAAGGTGGGCGTGACAGTTAAAAAATGGCTGGTGGTCTAGCATTGCTAAGCACTAAATATTGTGCGAAAGTACATTGTTTTTCAGGCAGACACCGTCGCCACGTATCTGAAAGCGTGATTGAGGTGTCGACTGCAGGGAGCCACTTATGCGCGTATTCAACTTTTTCTTCATCAATGCCAGTCCACCCAATGTACGCCGACGGCCTATGCTCCAATCACAGAGTTCATATACCAATGCTGCGTTTCTGCAGCAGTGTTTTCAACGCCAACGCGTATTGCTTCAGTACCATGTTTCTGCCACAGTGTTGTCCACGCCAACACATGCAGCGCACATCTCTCTGTCACTAACTTCACAGAGCTCGAAGAGTGAATATTAGTTTGATGGTAGTATTAGATGATGAAGAAGACGATGTTCAATGCACAGCGCGAGACTGTGTTGCAGTTCAACACGTGGCCACTCCCCCTTAGCGGGTATATGTGCCATTTTATTTGAGGCCAACCAACCAACACGTGGCGTGTTCGGCTGCGGCGGTAGCGTTCTGCTCTCGAGCAGCGGCTAGCGAGGCTGATCTGTTTGCGCCGCCGCGGGTTCGAATCCATGTCTCGGACGCTTGTTTGATTTGTTTAAATATATTTCTTTCACTTGGCACAAACCTACAAACAGTGCAATCATGCAGACATCACAAACTCTTGCTTGGGGTTTCCCCGTCGGAATAGTGCTTGCACACTAAAATCGGCCGTCCGTACTGCCGCCCGCGAAGTCAAAGCGAATGCTCGAGCGCGTAGCTTTGACTGACACCAATATCGGAGAAGACTGGCCGCTGGGTCCGAAACTTGTTGCCTGGTGTATTTGCGGCGGCTGACAATGGCGGGTGTCCGGTTTGTGTTGAGTGCCTTTAAAGCGTTAGCATTCGAAGCCCCATCACGAATAAAAGCTGGTGCCCGCCATATGTGGGTGAGTGTGTATGCATTTTGTCACCCTGTTTCAATAAATAGTCTTATACTCAAAGTCGCGAGCGGGATTCGAGCCCTCACCCCCGCGAAAAGATCAGCTTCGCTGGCCGCTACTTTGGACCACTGTGGGATCGCTGCAGCCTTCCTTCGCATGTACTAAACTGCCAAGCTCTTGCACTATGTTCACGCCGTAAGCAGTAGTTTGAGCACTCGCAGAGAAAGGGCACCGCAGATTCATTGGCCACGCGCTCGTTTGCGTCTGGAAGGTGTCTGGAGCGGTTTGCAAGTGGTTACGCCAGTGATTTGCCTTACGTAGTGTGAGAGTTTAACTGCTTTGCGAAGGCACACATCCACGACCTTCTACTATGCATATCAGATGCAAAGCGACAGCAAAAGAAAGCATGCAGAAGTAATGAGGCAATAACTTTAACGCATTCCGATCTCACAGCGGGTATTATGTAACCCAATAACTTTGTTTATGACGCACTCCGCTGCGGAGATTCTGTTTATATGCACTTGTGAACAACAAATTCTTTAAGCTTGAGTGCCAGACAAGGATCGCACAAAGCAGGCCATAAGGAACGCCGAATAATCTTTGAGCTAGAAATTAGGCGAAAAAGACCTCTCACGACGACTTGGTGTACTGATAATGCTGCTTGTGGCTTTTATGCAGGCTGATCGACTTCTGGAGGTTTACGAAAGCCACGGACGACCTCACGAGGAAGATATTTTGCAAGAACCACAAAACCCTTGATTTCGGAATAAAGTGAATTCGTGAAGTAATTTTGGAATATTATCGTTTCCCCGTTTTTTTTTCTGTTTGTTACATGTTGGCATTATGCACTCACCCATTAACCAATTAGGCTACGTGTGCCAAATAAAATATCAGCTGCAATGAAAATGTCTATTTTTCCTGCAGCCATGCGTCATTCTTGCTTCAATTTAGGCTTTTGAATATAATTCGCGTCGAAATGGGAATAACATGAAACCGGTAATGAAAGAGACTACAGTAAAGTATTCCTCGAATGAACTTCAAGGGGCCTAAAGAAAATCTTCGCTTAGCGAAAGTACTGTGAACTCAGTTTGCATACAGCTGTTTTTTTTTACCAGTGGGAGTAACTAAGGTGCATATAAATGTTTCAAAGAGCAATTTATTCTTGAGTACTAAACTCTACGCATGTGTACATAGCACTTTTAATAAAATTCTGTAATTTTATGCCGAACTTTCGCACTCTATGTTTGCCACTGTCGTGAACTGAGCGAGCTCGTGTGGTGTTTTATGCAGCTCGTCTCGTATGAAATGCCTGCCATACAGTAAATGCTTACTTCTCAAGACACATTAGTACATCACTTTCGTAATGCTTGTGTCACTTTCCTTCACTGCGACAAGCCAGCTGCATATCAATACCTGCCCAAAGCAGATACGGGATCCCCTAGTATCGAACACGGGAATATGGCGCTGCTATCGCCAAACTAACCACTTTTGAAGTAGTGGTGGAAACGGTTTCGCTAGAGACAGTCGTTGGATGTCTTCCAGACACACTGCATCCTTCCGCATTATCCCCTGGTCGAAAGTTGCAATGCGCTGAGCTTCGTTCAGCTGAGAGCAATTTTTAATGCATTCAATAGCAATTCGGCGGGGAAATGTGGAAAAGTTCGTTAATCTGAAATGTTCATTGAAGCTGCCTTTTGCTGAAGTGATATTTCACCATATATGCTCATGCCGGATGTAGAACCAAACCAAACGAAGAAATAGAATATGAAAGAAAAATAAATCGTATTGCTTTGCGCTAATGGGCACTTACCCGCAAGGCCATTTCTTTGTTCTGCAAACATACTACATGTCTCACCCGAAAAAAAAAAGTGTAGAGTCAAAGGTGATTACTTGCTGGAACGTTTTTCTTTGGTAATATAACGTGATTTGCACGTTAGCTTGAGACTCATCAGGGTGAAAATTTGGGCAGGTCGGTAATGATCCATAACATAAGAGTAGCGCAAAATAAGGACGACGGACAAAAGGGGAGAGAACACACACCCACAACACAGGCGCTAACTTCCGACTGACAAAGAAAGCCAAAACCAACCAAGTGAACGGAACCTGAGCAAAAGTAGCGCATGCGCTGACCTAAGAAAAAAAAATAAATCGAAAAAAGATGCCATAAAAATTGGGAGATCACGGATGTTTTGAACCCAAGAAGGCCAGCTCTCGTTTAGACAAGGAAATGGTCGGTGTACTAACACAGTTATCTTGTAAGGCAGCAATCTGTGCAGCTTCCACAATTTCGCGAGTTAGCGTATCTCTACTCTTGGCAACGAATGTGTATTTGTCCAAAAAAGGCACGCACTTGCAATCTTTGCAATGCAAAGCTAGATTGCTACCGGTAAATGTCTTCATGTTGTTATTGTGCTCCCGAATCCTATCGTTCAGGTACCTACCAGATTGTCCAATATACTGCCTGCCGCTCTCTTGCTCCGACCTTAGTTTCCTGGGGGAAAACGCTTTCAATATGCCGTTCCTCTGTCTGTAAACTCTATACTGGCTGCTAACGTCGTCTTAAATGAAAGAAAAGTTTTTGCTACAGCTAGTGTTCCAAGAGAGGGAATAAATCGAATGTGCTTTGTTGACAAGTGCATTTTAAGTTGAGCGTGTTTTGCTGCGTCTTTGGAAAATCAAAATTTCTATAAAACAAGCCGAATATTACAACCAGTGATTCTTAGCGAGCGCTTTCATACAACTTGGGGTAAAAATAGATACGGGAGCTGTCTGAGCAATTCGTATACGTGTTTTCTTCATATACACTCGTTATAACATTTTCTGATTACATTACATTATTTGTCATTACATTATTTGTGATTCATTAGTATATTTTGTGGTTACATTTTTGATAGCATCAAGTGCATGACGCGTCACTCTGTCATAACGCGCACCGATAGCAGCAGCGGATAAGCAACCGCTGCTTATAAAAGAAGCGTCAGACGAATAAACGCTTATTCCTTGTCCTGCACCGGTCTTCGCTGGTTCTTTGGTGCGGCCGCTCGGCTGCCGCTCGCTACTACATTTCACTGGCGACGAGGATGGGATCGAGGCGGCTGACTACTTTCTTCGGTTGCTGCTGAAGACGACTGCCTGGCGGATGCTGCAATGGCGAAGGTGGGAAAAATTGATACTTTTTGACGAAACGAGCGACAGCTTCGAGTCCTACTGGGAAAGATTTGAGCTTTACGTCTTGGCAAAAGGTGTGGCTGAAGGCAAGAAGCTAGCCGTATTCCTGGCTGTAGTAGGACCTCGAGTGTATGAAGTATTGAAGAACCTGGTAGTTCCGAATTCCCCTTCCAGCAAAACGTATGACGAGGTCACGGCGCTACTGAAAACCCACTACAGTCCCCGAAAGGCCGTGATTGTGGAAATATGCCGATTTAACCGAAGATTGCAATTTGAGCTAAAGACTGTAGCCGAATTCATTGTGCAGCTGAAGCACCTGGCCAGAACTTGTGAGTTCCACAAATTTCTCGACGAAGCGCTTAGAATATAAGAATATAATATTAGAATATAACTAGCCCGACAACACGCTCTTCTGAAGCGCTTAGAGACAGGCTAGTCGCCGGGCTACGCTGCGTCGACACTCAGCGTGAGTTGTTTGCAGCTGAAAAGCTGTCGTTCGAATAACCGTGCAAAATTGCGTTAAATCGTGAACTAGCCACCACCCAGACTCAACAAGTAAAGCTAGAAGAGCTGCAAAGTATACCACGATGGCGCTCAGGACTAGAAGTTGATGTTCTGAGCCAGGGCGACCGTGCTAAGGACAACTATCGAAGCAAGACTGAGCCAGTATAGTGCTTCCGTTGCGGTAAATGCCTTGCGGCTAATAATTGCCGATATCGCAAGTACAAGTGTCATAACTGCGGAGAGCAAGGTCACTTGAAATCAAAGTGCAGGCAGCGCACAGGCAAACCGAAGGCGCTGAATGCGATCGGTAGCTCGGCTGATGAGTCAGACGAAGAGCAAGAAATATAGAGTATGACAACAAATAGGTCGGCATATTATGTCACAGTTCTGGTGGATGGACAGGCCGTAAGGATGCAAATAGACGCAGGGGCGTCCGTCACCGTCATGCCGAAGTCAGTTTTTCATCGCAAGTTTCCCCATCTGACAGTAACGACGGCTACGCTTTCTTTACGAACGTACACAGGAGAACTAGCGCCGGTCGTAGCTTCGGCTCATGTGCGTTTTGAGCACGCTAATCAAACTGACGTTTTACCTGTTCTGATAGTAGATGACGGTGGGAAAGCGTTGCCGTGTCTGCTCGGCCGGAACTGGCTGAGGAAGCTGAAATTAAACTGGCAGGAAGTTCAAGCCATACAACAAGACGACACCGTGGAGGAACTTAAGAAGTTTGAGGCTTTGTTTTCACCGCAGATGGGGCTGATAACGGGCTACAAAGCACAGGTCCTCTTGAAGCCAGAGAGCAAGCCAGTATTTTGCAGGACCCGTCCCGTGTCTTTTGCATTGAAGCAAGCTGTGTCCGAAGAGATAGCCTCCTTGGAACGGGCGGGGGTACTGAAAAGAGTCACCAGAAGCGATTGGGCGACTCCTTTGGTAGTGGTACCGAAAGATGGAGGAGTAAAAGTGCGGTTGTGAGGTGACTACAAAGCCACGGTGGACCCTGTACGGCCGAATGAGCACTACCCTCTTCCCTTGCCAGAAGATTTGTTCACAACATTGGCACGCTCATAAGTGCTCTGCGTCCTAGACCTTGCCGCCGCTTACCAGCAAGTGGAACTTACCGAAGATGCAAAGGCGATTTTAACTATAAACACCCACCAAGGCCTTTACCAGTATCAGCGGCTCCCTTACGGCATCGCAAGTGCTCCTGCTATATTCCAGTCGCTCATGGACGGGCTTCTCAAGGGTATCCCTCAAGTAGGGTGTTATATTGATGATGTCATAATTGTAGGTTCAAGTGCGAATGAATGTCGGCAAAGGCTGGAAGAAGTTTTGACACGGTTGCAGGAGCACAATGTGACGCTGCGCATGGAAAAATGCAAGCTCTTTTGCAGTGAAGTCCGCTATCTGGGCCACATAATTTCAGCGGATGGAATAAAGCCACTGGGATCGAAGACAAGGGCAATAGAGCATGCACCGGAGCCTACGAATGGTACCGAACTAAAGTCTTTCCTGGGAATAGTAACATTCTACTCCAAGTTCCTATCGAACCTAGCGACTGTGGCTGCGCCGCTCTACGAGCTCCGGAAGAAGGGCACGCGTCTGTAAAAGTTTATTTTCCTAGCCTCTTCACTAGGGTATCAAAGAGAGAATCGGCCCCGTCGCAGCTTCGGTGTTGCTCTTGACTCATAGCGATTTGTGCTGTGCTTTGCTGACGATTGGTGCTGTGTGCCGGTTTTCTGTTTTTATTTTGCTCTATTTTGTCGACACTTCCTTTTAGTACCTCTACGTACTATCGCGCTCAATATGAGTTGAAACGCGCGGTCATCGACCGGGGCTCGTTCCGTGGTGTGCCTCCTCCAAACAGTCGCTCGGAATTCTGGGAGAAACTTTTTCCTGAGCGGGGGTGCTGTTGTTTCCTGGAACAGCAGTTTCTCCCAGAATTCCGAGCGACTGTTTGGAGGAGGCGCACCACGGAACGAGCCCCGGTCGATGACCGCGCGTTGCAACTCATATTGAGCGTTATAGTACAGCAATAAACGTTCTGTTGTGAGTTAGCGCTCGTCCTTGTGCATTGATCTTCTTCTTTTCTTGCGCTATAGCCTGCCATGCGTTTTAAATCATTTCTTCGGCGCGGGCAAAACGCCGCACACATTTCTCCATGCAATTCAGCATGCATGCTAATGTAATAGGAACCATAGCAAAGCATAAAATGCAAGCAAAAATATAGTGTCCATATTCCTTCAGGCCGCGAATGTCTCTACCTTGCTGCCTTTTACGTTAAAGAAGGAGCTTCGCCTGTCACCGCGAAAGAATGGAGCAGTTCTACACAGAAAACCTTGATTAAGAGAGAATCTTCTGGCGTTATTAAGAACAAAAACCAGAGCTGCACAGGACAAGAGAGAGACGACGCAACTACCGCATTTTGTGCTCCTCTATAGTCTAGTGTTGACTATAACTTAATACAAATTGGTCTACAGCTGTAGCCCCCCATGTTCTCTTGACTTCATCTCTGGTAACAAGCAACCCATATAACATTTAGGATAACAGAGTGGAAAGATCTGCAGATTAAGACACCAACAAATTAGATACTGAAAAGTATAGCTTCACCGAAAAGGAAATTAGAGTGTCAGGAATGCAATGTCGGTTGGAACTCGCCCAGCATGCTAGCTTATGAATCGTGAACGATGAATTTTAAACGGAATCTTTCAGACAAAATGTGTCTTTACCAGCAGGAAAAAACATTACCTTAACCAGAAGTTGCCTTTGAATTCATATCTACTTGCAACAAGCATTGGCTGGACTTTTCTTCTGCTGAGATTTGTGGCAATTTGGTTCATCATCATCATCAGCCTGCCTACGCCCACTGCAGGGCAAAGGCGTCTCCCATGTCTCTCCATTTAACCCTGTCCTTCGCCAGTTGCGGCCACCGTATTCAAACAAATTTCTTAAGCTCATCCGCCCACCTAACTCTCTGCGCCCCCCCCCCCCTCCCCGCACTACACTTGCCTTCTCTTGGAATCCACTCCGTTCCCCGCAAGGACCAGCGGTTATCTTGCCTTTGCATTACATGCCCTGCCCAAGCCCACTTCTTACTCTTGATTTCGACTAGTATGTCATTAACCCGCGTTTGTTCTCACCCACTCCGCCCCCTTCCGGTCTCTTAACGTTACGCCTATCATTTTTTTTCCATAGCTCACTGCGTTGTCCTTAACCTAAGCTGAACCCTCTTAGCTGAGCCTCCACCATCAGCCTGACTAATGATGAATTTGGTCCTTATGGTACTTGATTTCCCAAACAAGAAATAGGCAAAAAGTCGCCTATCTTTAATGCGATTTCTGAGAGCATGGTTGCCGGCTTTGAACTGTAGTAGACCAGATGCGTAACGCGCACTGCCGGATGGAGGAGGCGGCTGTGGGTTTCGGCTTGGTCAGCGCGCGCGGCGATCCGACGTCGCTGAGCCTCGCCTCGGGTGAAGAGGCGGCGGGGCTCATGAGTGGCGTGGATAGGATGTGACACGCTTTCACGGATCCATAGCCAATCGACAATCCAATCCATAGCCATCCAAGAAACCGATCCATAATCCAACAATCCAAATCATAATCCACAATAGAATCGTAATCCAGCCCAGAATTTAACAAGGCACGAACTGTTAATGAAGAAAGACAATAAAATTGTGGTCTGAGCGAAATCGAAACCGGGCCTGCGGCCTGCGAGACGGGGAGTAGGAGGATGAGGAAAACTTCATTAAAGAGAAGGGGAGTTGTGCGAGCTTATGGAAGAACTCAGTCCAATAAGCGTTGCGCGTGAGCGATATATTGACAGTCGTATTTGGATTCCAGTTCAACATTTTTGACGAATACCACCTGTACATAGCGTCCACATCCTCTTTAATTAAGATGTAGTCACGACGGAAACGGATTATGCGGAATATCTAAAGGTCGTCAACCCATTGGAACATCTGAGAGTGAGCAGCAACTTCGTGAAAGTCTTTGATGAAGAGACTGCGTAGAAGAGGCCTCAAAGTAGATCCCTGCAAAACCCGACTCGCCACACTACTGACGAAACTTACGGCTACCCTATATCACGCGGCTTTCTTTACCTGTAGGTAGTTAACAAAACAGCTGGAATAGCATTTACAAAGAGCTTAGTTCTACTGTATCCAAGAAGGAAACGGTGCTCCGCTATATCAAAGGCCTTGATTCGATCAAAATGAACAGCGTCAACCTACTCACAGCAGGACACTGCCGGAGCAACAAATTAAAAAAAAAGTGACATGGTTAGTTTCAACTCAACGACAGACTCAAAAACCATGCCGATAGTCATGTAAGCGGCTTTCGAAAACATACGACAACTGTGAGTGATTGACTATCGCAAACCCCTTAGCAACGGAAGACAGAAGGGATATATGCCTGTAGCTGCCGGGGCCAGTGTGTGCTACGGCCTTAAAAACTGCTACGCGAGATTCTTTCTAAGAGGCGGAAAAGCTGTCGTGCTAAGAGAAGACCTAAATATTTCAAGTAGAAGTGATGCCAGCAATTCCGACGTTTAACAATAAAAACAAGGATGCCATCAGCACCACAAGACGTTTTAGATGCTAGGTGTCGGATAGCGCCTGTAACAAATTCTACACTAACTCCGCACTGCATTCAACAGTGCGCGCAGTCACTATCTAGAGCAGGGTCACTAGTGCCATTCTCTGTGAACTATCGCGTTCACCATCCTTCCTATTGAGGCCGTTTATTCTGCACCTCAGCGAAGCCCGTTCTGTCATGGGCGATGCCGGCGTAGCCATATACTCTTTTACTTCTCACCCAAACGAACGTGCTCAGTGTCCCTTTTAGTGCGGTAAGGTGACCTTTCGCCTCATTTTCCAGCCTCGAGTGAGCAGCCGTTTGCCTTGATGTACTCGGGCAATACTGCTTTGACCACACTAGCTGCTGTGCTCTTATTACGTACGTTTCCCCGTACGTAACTGAGTGCACTCGACGATGTGCCCTCATTCAACCAAAGAAGCCGTCATCCGTCCCAAGGAACGGCTGCATTTCGCAACCACTCTTTTTACTGTGCAAACAGGAATAACAATGATTGGGCGGGGAGGTTTAGAGTCCGTCCAAAATATATTTGGCTTAGTTTAGTCTCTTCTAAAAGACAAGCTTGTGTTTTCTGGAGTACTGCAGCATTTCGGTTAAGGCCTCCTCAGGCCTGCATTTAAGTGGAACAGCTCACCTGCTTTGAACTTGCTCAAGATGTAGCTCTGAAGGATTTATTTTTTATTTTTCAGTTAACTTATACTCAAAACCGCACAGTTGGCTGATAGGCTGCGAAACTATTCCCAGTCAGTGTCGATTTCTTAGTTCCTCTCGTGACTCATGAGACGCGTTTTGGAAAGTATCTCAACTAATTTGAAGGCGACAGTACACATTTTTCCGGGAACGCTTCCTAGAGCCTATGTTCATGGCCTTCGCGACGTGACAGGAAAGAGGAAGCGAAGTCCGCTCCCTGCTGCTGCTCGCTCACCTCTCAGTCTCCACTCGGTCACCTCTGTCTGGAGGAGGAACTTAGTTGGCTCAGAAACGTTGGGTTGCTGATAAATAATGGTTGGTGGGAGTATTGTTAGAAGTTCAAACGTTCTGTAAAAGCTTGCTGCTACGCGTATGAGCCTACTAAGCGCAGTCTGGAGAAAGAACTCCTTGGCACTTCCCCATCGAGAGGCCGTTGTATGCGACCATGTCATCGCGCTAAACACCGACGGTACTCAAAGGCTTCAACGGCAGAGGATTTCACTGATTACGGAAGAGGAAATGAATTGATTTTGGTGAATTAAAAAGCGCAGTAAATGTCCTACTTCACGTGGACACCTTAAAAACGGTGTAAAAGAGAAAGTAAGGAGGGAGGGAAAATAGAGGGCGAGAAAGATGTGCCACAGGGGAGGGCTCCGGAATAATTTCCACCATCTCAGGACCTTTAATGTGCATATGCACTGACATCGCACAGCGCACGTGCTTTCTCGCTTTCGCTTCCGATGAAATTCGGTGGCTGATAACCACCAAAAAAAAAAAAGGGGGCGAAGCGAGAGTCCTTTGAATCGTGATTTCACAGGAACGCAAGCCCAGTCTTGCTTGCGCACAGATGTAGTGCAGTAGGATTCCAATGAATATTTATGCTGCCAGGAATGCCAATCAATTCAAGTAAACCTCTCAGAAGCCTCTAATACACAACAGCTTGCTGACACCGCTGTAGATGGCCCCTTCAATAAGGACCGCTTCAATGGACGAAGAGGGACAAGTCCTTCTGCAGCGCTTGGTGAACACCGCTCAGCATTCCTCTGCGAAGGTGAAGTAAAGCGCGCGGGCTGTGTAAAGCACCTCCTCAGTTGAGGCACAGTAAGGACCGCATAGAGAACAAGTGGTATTAGTTTTGAATAGAATTGAATTTAATATTCATTCAGTTATTACAATTAATATTATTTTATTAGTATCCGAGATTTAACATTCTGAAGCAATACATGAGCTGTCAGGGACGCCTTAGTGGAGTAATCCGGTACTTTTGAGACCCGCTAGGATTTTTAACGTGCGCTGACATTGCACTGCACACAGGCATTTCCCCAATTTCACTGATATGCAGTCGCTGCCGCCCAGATTCGACGCCGTGAACTTGGGAACAGCAGTCGAACGCCAAATGCTCTCAGCGGGTGTATGTGGCATAATTACAGCTGTAGGACCTTTAAACCACTCGCACGTATTTCGACGCTACAAGGCTCGGGATCAGCCTGTATATGCTGTTACCGTTTGAACGATAGCCTTGGTCGCCATTTTGGTCGCAAATTTATATGCTTTTTCTGCCCCTGTGTGTAACTTGCTGCACCCTTTGTATATGAAGGATACCAGAGTTAGCATCGTCCCGCAGATGTTTGCAATGATATTGCTACTGAAAAGACTAATAAACACATGTAAGGCTAACATGTTAAATGGCAGGATGGCGCTTCGAAGGATGAATCTAAGTTCCTCACAGTTGTGGGCACTCGAGACGTGTGTAAGTCACCGGCAGGTCCCAATGTTATATAATCATATTACATGTGGCGCTGCGAGCAGTTTTTGATTATGTGAATTATAGTTCCGTTTCCTTTAAACATATCTGTCGAAAAAACCAAAATCTTCATGCCAGAGAACGAAGATAACTTTTCAAGAGAAGCATACATATCGACAACATAAACGGTGGCGGCCGATCATATGCGCCCAGTTGTTCTCGTGGCGTTAGGCAGCGCCCAATACGGGAAGGAGTCCAAATCGAACATGGCGTAGCCGACGGTTGAGAGGCTGATGAGCTCCAGCACTGCGAAAACGATGTGCAGCTGCCCGCCGATGATCATCTGAAACAGTAATACATATTTCATTTGAGGCTCCAAGTATATTTCACAACAACACTTCTACATTAACCACTGATGTGTCCTTGTGCAGGTGAAAGAAAGAATAAAAAGAAGGGAGAGTTGGTAAAATTTTTCAGCCTTCATCGCTTTGCTTGTGCTATTCTTGGCATGCTCTACAGCGAGAATGCAGAACTGTGCTGTGTGTCAAACTGTTCATCTGATTGTTCCTTGTCAGCTCTGGTAAACTTTTAACAGAAGAAAAATTACGCGGGTTCATCCTGTGTAATGGCAAGGGCCGAAGATTCATCCGCCCTCGTTTTAACGCTTTAAGGTTCTTTCTACACATTTGTGTGCCTTGCAAACTCGTATCTTTTATTCTTTGTCCTGTTCCTTTCAATGATATCTTGTTTACAGCATATTTAGCGTCCAATGCCAATCAATAATGCCAATCAAAACAGTGAGGTCAACAGCACGTCCTGAATCAAAATATTACAGGACAAAACTGTTGCCTCGAACCGACCATGTCGAGAGCCGAGATGTCCCCGTAGTCCCTCAGCAGAGCGTTGTTCTGCGAGGACGTCGAGACGGAGAAGGTGGCCGAGGCAAGGCGGGACACGGGCAGCATCAGCTTCAGGAGATTCACCTTGTGGACGCGGACCTGCGAAGAAGAGAGCACAACTCTGTGTCTCTCCTGAAGTCTCTCCTTCGCAAACACGTTTCGGAGGTTGGCCTAGCCAGTCGGCTGAAGAAATGAACACTTTTTTGTGAAATCACGAAAGGTGTTGCCAAACTAAAGAACATTCAATGCTAGGGTAGACCTCGGTTATAAGTCACGGAAGGTGCATTTGTTCTCAGCCTACGTGTTACGCCAATGATTGCGCTGGTGTTATGCAGTGTTGCTACAGGTAACTGTGCTGCGCTCCTTAGAGCAGTTTTTTCACTTCAGTTAAGAGCTCCTCACTAGGTAGAGCGCAATAGGTATTGCTAGCCCTGTACTATTTTTCCATATGTTTGTGTTGATTTCAGTAGAGTTTGTTAAAGGGTGAGTCGACTCATAATTTTAGATGCCCTGCTGCATAGCACAACATGAAGTACACGGGACAAGTCATAACAACTGTTTACTGGAAGAGAATACGCGTATATAAAGAATCTCCTGTAATCATACATAATGTCCAAAAATAGCTTCATCACACACGTGCAGCCAGCAAAAGCTTCTGTTTTTTGCTTCAAGTGCTCTTGCGGGTCGCTGGTACTATGTTTGGCCCTTTTGCACGTAAAAAAAATCTTATAAGGACGTCGCGTGCTATCGTGCCGTGCCTTGCATCTCACACCTTTATATCAGTCAACCTTGGCTACCCCTGGAAAAGTCAAAGAGCAGGAGCTGGGCAAGCTTACTAAGGCCATCGGAGATTGCGGCAAGAGCAGCATGAAGTTGATTTTCGCTACCGAGATACATGAGTAAAACACGTTGCGGGGCTAGTTGGTTATGCATTTTTTTTCGTTCAAATTTAAGCAGCGCTAACTTTTAGGGCGAATACACAGAGGACATGACAGGACGGGCGCTGACTTAGCGCTGCTTAAATTTGAACGAAAGAAAAAAAGAAGATACACGAGACCGATTCTCTCTCTGGTGCTTAGAGAGTGGGTAAGAGACATGGCAGCATCAGGTCAGCCACTATCGGCTCAAGCAGCTTAACGCCCTCGTCGTATGTGACCCTTTCGCAATAGGAACTCTGTGAATGTTATTACCTACTCGCACCGAGGCGAGGGGACTACTTACGCGTTTTCAGTAGGCGGCGAGATTGTACGCTGTGTGCAAGCGGCGTTGTGTACGAATTGCCCATTTCGTGTGACAAAGTATACAGTCGACAAACTAGTTACGCGTGAATGATAAGGCGCGCGAACATCAGCAGTCACTACTAAAAGGTGCACACTTACATCGCACGAAGCACTGTAAAAATTGGAAAAAAAATGTGAACCAAAGTGGACCATTACAAAGGTATTAGGCACTAGCCACATCTCTGTGGCACGTGAACTCCGTGAAGCTTTTTTTATGCGGGAAAGCGAATTCCATCAGCGGCACGTCAGTGTGCTTGAGACAAAAAGAGCAACTTCTCCCGGCCGCACTTGTCTGATGATGTGGTTGTTTGACATGATGTCTGATTGCAAGAGAGTATTTATGTACGTGCATTCTCTCCCAACAGCTGTTAGTTAGCGCTTTTCTCGTCTGCCCTCATGTGATGTGTGCTTTCCGCAGCGGTATGCAATATTTCTTCTTAAATATTGGTATTCAATTGGTGCAGTCGCTTGCTTGTGAGTAATCTAGTTTACACGACATGATTATGATAATTAGGGTATAAAGGATATGCATACTCGTTTAGTTGGTAGCCATGGACACTTAATGCCCTTTTTTGAGCTACACACAGGATAAATTCGGCAAAACTTCAATGCATATATTCTATACCAAAGACAATTTCTCCTTCCAGAGACGCACGCCACATACCTTACCTGTCGACAAGATCGGTTGATAAACGTCCGCGCATTTATTGAGTGGGCGTGTGTTGCATGTTGTGAAATGCGACGTGCACAGTTGCCATACCGGCTCGAAACACTCGTGCCGGTAGGCAGCCAAAGACACTCACTATGGCGTCTCGCGTGGGCAGGTGGAATGTGATGCTCTTGTCCTGGCTGGTCAGCTCTGCAGTCAGCGTCGCCACCAAGCCCAGCATGGAGAGGAACCCGAGGGAAGGCTGTGTGCCGGCGCTCTTCACCCACGATGTCAGCACATCGTGCATTCGCGAACGCTGGTGTGGTGATTGCGGGCAGAGTGGAGAAGAGCTAGAAATGTCATTTTATCCCGCCCCTCGATTGATGCCGTAGGAACAACGTTTTGATCGGCGACCGCGCAACCTGCCTCAACCCTCTCAGGTACAAAACTTTACCTTGTTGTTGGAGGACATGGCAATTAAAATAATTTACAGTGTATAAATAAACAAATACACTGTGACGAAAAAGTAGCCTTACAACAGCACAGTGAAGAGTTTGTGGTCAGAAGTATCTCTTAAAATACGCTTAAAAATACCTATAATCTGCTTAAAACTGCGCAAGAAAAAAATGCAATTTAGTTCCGCACGTAATTATCACTCGGAGCCGTTTTGGTGCCCATGGGGCGCCGGCCGACTCTTTTGCGACGAAGGAATGCGTTCATTTTTAGATAGCATAGTATTAACGTGTGGGGAAATAATAGGAACATATAAAAGCGCCTTCATGACATTTTATATATCCTTGGGACTATTCTTAATATGCTCTACAGAACTTGTTCGTACGTGTCACTCTGGCACGGGTCGTTGGTATGATTACAGTAGCGTACTATAACGTGTGCGAAGAGCCACACAAGGGCGTTTCGTTTGACACGTGACATTTGACACGTTTAAACAGCGTATCTCGTCAAGCGATAAAAAATTGCATGACGTTTTTTATGAAAAGGTGCGGGATCGCAAAGCTTGTTCGAAAGGATACTGCCGCGGGCGGACATTGCCTGAATTGCAGCGCGGTTTTGCTCTTCCATCCCATGACAGCGACGGACAAAGGATAGCATAAAGCGCGAGGAAACCAGTGCCAACAAGCCTAGCTATGGCACGTCGTGTGCAGGTGGGTAAGATACTTTTCGCCCTGAGCTGCTGCGTCTTTCTAACACCTGTGTTGTTCGGCAACCGATTAGCTAAAGACGTAAACTAAGAGAAACTTTCGGGTGAGATCGTGTAGCGAGATACTGGGGATTGAGCTCATTAAGTTCAACGTTATAGCTGGCAACGCTCTGTGCGGAGAAGTGTGAACAGACCGCGAACGCACGCTTGTTCGTCCGAGGCGATAATAGCGCTCCGCCTCACTACTGTCCCGAAATAAGATAATGCCAGCTAGTACAGAGTACCACAGACGGGTGATTTTATTCTATGCGTAGCATAGAACCAACGGCAGCAAGTCTGTTTGTTTACCAACAACCACTTATACTATACCCTCCCGAACTACTTCCTCATATACGCCGCACATGGCTTACGCGAGGCCGTGGACATTGAGCGAAATTGCAAAGCACAATGCCTCAAGCACTTTTTGGTTCTAAGAACTGAAAACGCACCTACAAGCTCTGAAAACACGCGCTAATGGATCTCCCGCACCGCCGCTCCCTGGCCTATTGCCAAGCGTGTGCCCGCTAACAACTGCAGCGCCACCTCGCTTGTTGGAAATATACAGGAGGTCTAGCGACCGGCGAAAGTTGGGCACCAAACGACCACCCCTTGTCACTTGGGGGCTGGTTTCTGTCTGAGCTTGACACGCTGAGTCGAGGCCTCAACTTGTGAGACTGATACTTCTACCCTCACACGCTCTAAGGGTGTATAACAGGTGCGGGAAGGTGGCACCCATGCAGCCCTGTGAATAACTTCTCTAAACAGGCGGCTAATAGCAATGACGATATCGTATCACCCTGCCTGACACCCTTCCATATTTAACTTTATTCATGACTTTATTGACCACTATGGTAAATGCCGCCGTTATAGATATCTTCTATCATTTTTAGATAATGCTCTTCCACATTCTGGTTCCTCAGCCAATGTATTTCGTCCCATTCTTTCCGGAGCAACCTTCACGAGATGAGAGGCGCGGAGCCTTTAAGGTCCGGTCGGACCCTTTTTCTTGATAAAGGATCCTCAGACTGGCTCCAAACACTTTCGACAGAAAGCAATCGCCACGGAGAACGCGTTGATCAAAATTTGTATCGAGGCCCCGTGTAGAAATGAGTAGATGGTGAGCAATCAGTTACTCTCGAATTTGCGACGCAAGGTATTTGAGGCGCCCTTATCACCAATATCCCTCAAGAAAAAAAGTATACAAAAGCTGTAATTACAATAGCTGTAGCACAACGCAGCGAGCTTCGGAAAGAAAAATGATAGGGGTAGCGTTAAAAGACACGAAAAGCGGAGAGGGGGTTAGGGAACAAACGCGGGTTAATGGCATCCTATTCGAAGTCAAGAGGTAGCAGGGCATGTAATGCGAAGGCAAGATAACCGCTGGCACTTAAGGGTAACGGAGTGGATTCCAGGAGAAGGCAAGCATAGCAGCGGGCGGCAGACAGTTAGGAGGAGCATGGGATTAAGAAATTTGCGGGGAGCCAGTGGCCACAGCTGGCAAAGGACAGGGTTAGTTGGAGAGACTTGGGAGCAGCCGTTGTCCTGCAAGGAGCGTATTCAGGCTGATGATGATGATGATCTAATACGTTCAACTAAAGCGCAGTTTTGTACAGTGACGCATTTCGGAGAGTGAGTTTTGGAAAATTTTCGAAGAAGCCGACGGAAAAAGACTAACTTGTGGTCCCATAGTTCATCGTATAGCTCAGTGCTATAGTTCTGTATGCTAGCGGTGGAAAAAACCTAAATAAAGGATAGACTCCCCTTGTTGGACTTCTGCGTGTAGATGAGAGGATTGTCTCGGTTAGGTACAAAGCGAAAAGCATTTCCGACGCGCCCTCCGCACTATTAACGTCATAGGTTCCAGTAGCCATTGTATCTAAATTACAGCAATGCTACAGCACTTGGCAATCCTAGAAAATTTGCGAAATAAACAGAATGCACGTATAACGAAATAATGGAACGAATGCACGTATAATGGAAATAAACTACCAAAAATCTAATTACATGCAAGTAACAAGGAAGCAGAATGTTATGATGTTTCGATACAATATCGGTGAAAATTCCTTAGATCAAGTAAAGTGTCTCAAGTACTTGGGAGTGACATTAACAAATAATCTTGACTGGCGCACCCATATTGAAAATGTCTATTTAAAAGCCTACCAGAAGGTCTGTTTCCTGAGGAGGAAGTTGCCGAATGCGACTAGAGAAATTAAATTGATTGCGTACAAGACGTTCGTGCGGCCAATAATAGAGTACGCAAGTGCAGTGTGGAGTCCTCATCAAAAGGGTTTAAAACGGAAACTGGAAAGATTGCAAAGGATGTCAGCACGTTTTATATGCTCTAAATAC
Organism: Amblyomma mixtum; assembly: GCF_055824585.1. Lineage (NCBI taxonomy): Eukaryota > Metazoa > Arthropoda > Arachnida > Ixodida > Ixodidae > Amblyomma > Amblyomma mixtum. The sequence continues at coordinate 150,495,627 of NC_143021.1, read as the reverse complement.
CGCCGCACTGATTCAGTCACAGCAATGCTAAAAGAGTGTCAGCTAGAATCACTAGAAGTAAGAAGACTAAAGCAGAAATTGAAACTTTTTTTTCTGATAATGAATGATAAAGTCAAAGTTAATAAACATCACTATGTTGCACCTCCCCTGAAGCGTTGCCCTCGGAAAAATCACAGTAAGGTATTACAACCTATTATTACACGTACTGATGTCTATCGCTACTCCTTTTTTCCCGATGCTGTAGAAATTTGGAATCAACTACCAAGTGACGTTGTGAACCAAACAGATGTAGACAAATTTGTGATAGGTGTGAACGCGTTCCTGGAAGATTGCTGTGCAAATCTGTAATTCTGTGCATTTGAGTGTTTCTTTTTTTAGCGAAGAGAATTGCACTTGTGTCTGTATATGTTTCTCTCCCTGTAATGACCCTCAGAAGAGGGTTAACAGTATGAATAAATAAATAAAAAAAAACAGCGAATAATTACAACAAAAATGCTGTGATCAATTCGACATAACACTATAGAAAGCGTAGAACGTCGAAAACAAAGGAATTTGATGAGGTTGAGAAGAAACAGTGTTCTCTGTTATAAAGAAATTATATTTAATCCTTAAGATCATTAGAGTTTTTCAGTGCAGAGTGCAGTCTAATCATGCTTGTTTTTAAAATTCCGAGCATTGAAAAGTTTTCCTTCCACTGACATTAACAGGACTTTGATGAAGGGGTTAAAAAACAAAAACTAAAAAATTCGATGCTTTTAGAATGAAAAACCAACACCTGCCGTTCCCATATAAGATAAACAACGGTGCAGCTTGGAAAAGCCTAGTGACGCTTCAGGATCACCAACTGGAATTGCTTACATGTCGCCTTTCCTTCCCAAAGGGCGCAGCACCTTGCTTACATATCCAACAATTCTAGACAAAGAAATTTTTTCAACGGGAAAGAGTTTATGAAAGCAATTTTTCATATTTCGTAAGAATTCGTAACAATCAATGTATCCGTTGATCTCCGGTCGGTGGGCATGAATTTTTTTTTTCGCTTTAAACATTTTCAATCGACCAAAGCATTCCCCATTGGTTATGTATGGCAGTCTTAGCTGCTCGATGCGAGGGATGGAAGAACTTTAAAAGATACGTTTTGCTACACATCGAAAGAATGGACCGTTACCTTCAATATTCCAACAACAGTACCCTACAATTTGCCAATATTTAAAATTTTTCTTGAAGAATGCCGACATGACACGGGTGATTGTGTAGCAAACAAACTCAGAGATAGCTGACGTCACAGCGTAAGCATATGCTGCCGCGTTCACTAGCTGATAAGGGAGAGTGCTATAAAAAGGGTGATTTTTAGGATTCGCCCCTAATATTAAATTCCTAGGCCAGGTGAAGTTTGCATATACTGTCCTTAGCCTGTTCTCTGAGATAAGGCATAATATGGAATATGGCGTTCAGCGTTCGAAAGCTACATATTAGCTATGACAGCTACTGTAGCAGAGCGCTCAGGATTAATTTCGCCAACCAAGGAATGATGAACGGGGCTCAGAATTTCAGTCATTATCACCGCTTTGCGCGGTAAAAGAGCAATATCACTGGGTATCCCTTTTTTGAGGCAGCAAGATACAACAGCTGCCACGCAGGAAAGCAATCGCACCACGTAGAAGGAGGCGTGCACTTGTCCGCAGGCGGTGAGGGCGAGGCAGCTCCAGGGGAAGCGAGCCCTGGCGGCCGCCCATGGAAGCACTGGTGGGGACGACGGAGTGCCCGGCTGCGCGGGAAGCGAGAACAGCGCCATCGACAGCAGCAGCACCAGCGTCTCGGGTGTCACCTGGCTGCGGGAAATTGGAGAAGGGGAGCGCAGAAAACGTGACTGATTTGGATTACATTGCGATCTAGAAGGAGTAAAATTTCTGCGTTGCCGCGCTACCCATTCATGAAAGAGAAACGACACTGCTATGAAAACTAATAGCCCAGGAGCATTATATGTAGTAACTGCCAAGGAAGATTAATCATCATCAGCCTGACTGCGCCCACTGAAGGACAAAGGCCTCTCCCCTATCTCTCCATTTAATGCGTCCTGTGCCAGCTGCGCCCGCCTTATCCCCCACAATCTTTTTACTCTGCTCCGCCCACCTCACTGACTACCGCCACCTGCTACGCTCACGTTCCCTTGGTATCCACTCCGTTGCCCTCAACGACCAGCTGTTATCTTCTCTTCGCATTGCATGCCCTGCCCAAGCCCATTTCTACCTCTTGAATTCGACTAGGATTTTATCAAACTGTGATTGCTCCCTGGCCCACTCTGTCCTCTTCCTGTCTCTTAACAGTACACATTGCCGTGAATCTTTGTACTGTTTGTTTGTACACGCTTAAAGCCTCCAGCACGCGGAATTATCGCTTTCTCTGTGATGCAAGACGCGACCGGAGTAATCTCGATTGATCGCATCCAGACAGAGGTTATTCTGTTCTTCCACACAGCTGTGGTTACATTGCACGCTGTATTTCCAATGTTTTTTGTCAGCTTCAAACCTAGCACAGCAAAGAGCGGCGGGCATTCTGCTCGACGACCGCCAAGCACGCTTACTGCTTTTGCACCACCGAGTCATTCTGTCCTTTGTCATTGTCTTTGTCAGTGTTAATATTATCCCGGCATGTAGTTGCACATACCCATACAAAAGGATCACCCAAGATTTGGGAGGTGTAGGAAGGTTACCCAGAAGTAAGGTAGACGAAAAGCCAATGGAATCGATGAAGGATGTATTGTTTGTCTAATATATTTATCTTTGAAACTTCTTCCTAGCGCGCGAGGATATTGTGATCTATTTTGCCCCATGCATAACTAAGCATACTTTGCGCAAAATAATACGGTCGGGGTGGACGCCGAGTCCTCGAATGTAGACGTTCACAGCAATGCTCAGGCCGAATTTGATACCGTTTCTATTATCTTAATTTTAGACCTCTGGTATTAATTGCAGCTTCCAGGTGGACTACATCATGGTGGGGTTACCAACAGCAGAGGGCGAATGAAGGTAATAAACATGTCTCAGTTTAAAACTCTTGTATTAAGAAGATATTAACTACGTGATTAGCTTTCCACAACTGTGTCCAACCTCTTGGTGAAGAGGAAAGTCCAGGTACTCTTGGGAATCGCCGCGATGACCAGCGCCATGACAGCCACCGCCAACGCGGACAGTTCCCGGAAGCTGCGTGAAGAAAGTAGGGATGTTAACTTCTATGATCTCTTCATTTTGTAGTGATTCTTATTTCGTTCGCATCAAAAGACTAAATGATGCATTCTGCATTCCTGTCAAGTGCAAAGCTACCATTTTCTCTATGTAATACCCCTGTCAAGCGGGCAAGTTAAGTGCACTCAGAAAGAGTGCGCTTCGGCATCCCGAGTGACACTTTGGGCTACGGTGTGCTAAACGGGAAAGCAAAGTGCACTCGTAGTACAAAAAAAAAATGGCGGCAGAAAATGAGTGGAATTTCTGAACAGGACAATGAGAGAGAGAGAGAGAGAGACTCTTTAATGAAGAGCAGAGAATTTAGCCGGCGCTTAAAAATCGCTGGCATGCTACTCTGCGTAGGGAGGGGAATTTGGGAGATAAAGACAGAAGGAGAGCAGAGTGGAAGAGGTAAAAAAAACGAAGATAAAATGCGGCCATGAAATGGGTACTAAGGATGCAATGGCGAGAATTGATGTAACCTATGGAGTGATGGAGTGCATAGTCCGTCAAATGGGCTGACGAAGTTCACTGCATGAAGAATGCATGAAGGTGACGTGCAAGTGAGTTTAAAGCTTATCAAGATGTCCAATGTCTTTTAAATATGTGAATAGAAAAGTCATTGCAAGTCTCTGTTGCCTAAGGCAGGCTAAGGGACCTAAAACTTTGTCCATTGTAAGGGGCACTGAGCAGAGCTTCTGCATGCAATGTTCATAGTACGCACGCTCGTTGGCATATGCAGGGCACTCAAGCAAGATATGCTCCACAGTTTCTATCGCGGCACAGTTGTCACAGTGCGGACTGTCCATATGTCTAAAACGGTATCGTAAGCCGTTTGTATATGCAGCATTAAGACGAAGTCGATGATAAAGTGTTTCCAGATGTCGAGGAATTCTGGGTGAGAGTCTTGATCTAAGATGTGGGTCGACTGAGGGAAGAAATTGGTACTGATATGTCGGCAAACTCCAAAGCCGATACATTTCTTCGGAAGCAAAACTTTTGGCCACCTGGGACGCATCAGATTTCGTAAAAAAAGTTCTAATGTATCTCCGGTGTTGGTGGCCCTTACGGGCCGCTTCATCTGCTTTTTCATTAGCCTGAATGCAGCAAGAGCAGGTACCCACTGAAATGTTATGCAGTGGCCTGCGGTAATAGCTAAATGATGTAGATATCCGATGTCCAGGGAAACTGGCTGGTGATTCGTTTTCTTCAGCAGGTTGGCCAGGATCTGAAGAGATGCTTTCGAATCGGTGAAGATAACCCAACGGTCGGCGGTTCGGCGCAGGATGTAAGAAACAGCTTCCTTAATGCCGTGAAGCTCAGCTGTCGTAGAGGATGTCCTCCGCTGCAGCCGGTAAGAAAGGGCATGGCCTATTGAGGGCACACAAAGGCCACATGAAGAGGTTTCTTTAGTAGTTGAACCATCGGTGAAGATATGGGTGTGCTGCCTATATTCCTCCGTTAAGTAGGCGAGAGTAGTTTGCAGAAGAGCTGCCTGTGGCATGCGGCTCTTTGCATTCACACCTGGAACAAACTTCTTCACCTTTAGAGGAGAGAGTGTCCATGGAGGAAAGGTCAGAGGTAGTAGTTTCTGTGGCTGATTAATAGTAGGGATGGGCAGGAGCTGCACTGCCTGGCCAAAGCTAGAGTTGCTGTGAGTTAGGTGGACACGGTGCAGGAAGTGCTTCTTCCCTTGAAGAACATGGCGGAGATGGGTACGCATAGTTTCCTGGGCGGCAATCACCTCTAGTGGGAGACATCCTGCCTCCGCTACTGTTCCTGATGCAGAGGAACCCTTTGGGAGGCCAAGGCATATTCGCAGGCAGTTGTTCCGTGCGGCAACGAGAGACTTATTGCTTGATGTTGATAATCTTTGAAACACTGGTAATGGAAAAGAAAAAAAGACTCATAATATTTGATTGCTTAACGTGATAGCGCCAATAAAACTAATTGCAATAGTTTTTAACGATGAAAAATACAAAAACAGAAGAAAAGCCAAGTCCAGCCAAGACTACCCAGAATTTCGACAACAAACAAGATGGCGGCGGGCAGCGACGTTGCATCTGATCACGTTTACTTGTTTTGTTGCTTCGCTTGTACTTATAACCAACGAACTTTTTTCTGAAAACAGTGTTATAGCACGCAAAATAAAGTTGTAAGTACTTTTTATGCACTATAAAATTTATACCATTGGAACCGTTGGTGTCGAGGCTACGCACTCGGCCAGCAAAGTCTGATCCGTGAACGCACTCCTAGCGGAGTGCACTCTTCCGCGAGTGATACTCACTCGCGTCGTTTAGATGCGACAAAGCGTACTTACAGCGAAGTACACTCTCCGTAAGTGCACTTAACTTGCCCGCTTGACAGGGGTATAAAGCTGGCGCGGTGCCTCAGTGGTTATGGCGCTCGTCTGGTGCCCCGCAAGACACGGGTTCGACCCCAGCCGCGGCGGTCGAATTTTGGTAGGGGCAATATTGAGGCCCGTGTACTGTACGATCTCAGTGCACGTTAAGGAACCGCAGGATGTGAAGTTTCCGAAGCCTTTCATTACGGCGTACGTACCTCACAGCCTGAGTCGCTTTGGAACGTTAAACCCCGTAAAGCAAACCAAACCTCCTCGAAAGTGCTGACGCATGTGTACCGCAAAAGAGGAAGAAGTATATTGTTTTACTTAAGTTGGTTTACTCGATTTATTGCATTTGCGCGCCTTGCAAGAAAGCACTTCTAGCATCATTTGTTTTGCTCTTTTAAACGTACCTGACCTGTCTGCAAAGAAGCACTGCGTAAACACCTAGTTCACAAATATAATATACAATTGGGTAAATACCTAATATATACAGCAATAATACAGAGCCGTAGCATGCTTAGATAAAGTTATACAAATATTTACAAGGAGAGCCTTATAAAACAGTACAGTTACACGACCAACAAATTCGCATCATAATGCACAAGAAAAAGGAGGTAGGAACGATCATGCTAAAAAAATGAACAGAAATACAAGAGAGTAAATAAGGAAAGATTAAAAAAAATAACAATAAACCAGAAGCATGAAGTGACGCGGTTCATGCACAGTGAAGTGCATGCTCGAATTACAATTCACGGTACTGAAAGCGTGCCACTGCCAAGGTGCTATAGATTGGCTTACAGGCTAAAAGAAGCCGCTGACAGTGTATAAGATTAGGAGCCTGCGAAGCATAAATCCTCACGTGATTTCTTGATCCGAGTGATCTTGATTCCAGATTTCATCCCATAGCAAAATATTAGCTGTGGTTTAACTACAGCTGAACCTGGTAGAGAGCGGAAGCTATGGCGTATAGGGTAACTATAAGGTCTTTGCGTCTGTAGCGCCGAGTGCGTTTCGGAGACTGGATAGGCAGCGCACCTACCCCGCTACCCTGCCAGGTGGCAGCTAATAGTTGAAGGCGAGAGTTTGCTCACCCAATGAACGCTGTTGCAGCAGCGCCGCTTGCCTGCCACAACGTTGTCAACGCTAAGGAACGAAGCCCACATCTTCTCTTCAGCCCACGTACCCATTAGCGTGATTCAAGCGTCCACTGACCAAGGAGCCATTTATGCGCACTCCCTTTCCTTAAAATATCAAAGTTTTAAATACCAACGCCAAAGAGCACTACGCCGACGGCATATGACTTCAGTGCCTCGTTTCTGCCTCAACGTTGGAAATACCAACGCATGCAGCGCACTTCTGTCACTACCGTCACGTATCTTAAAGCGCGACTAAGGTCTCCACTGCCCCTGAGGGCCAGTTATGCGCCTTTCCATTCCTTTGCTTTATCTGAAGGTCAAATCAAGGTTAAAACCGCAAGTGCCGCGAACACGGAGGCCCCGTAGTGAAGCTTTCGCTTTGAACAAAAAATTACTCACGTCCAGCCTCCGCGCAGAGACAGCCTGTTCTCAAAGACAGCGGCAGGCAGTCGCCGTTCCTCTTGGCGCACTTTGGCACTGGAAAGAGAGCCAACTTAAAGTCGGAAGATGGACGTAAAGATGCGCTGTGTCATCATCATCACCCTGACTACACCCACTGCAGGGCAAAGGCCTATCCCATGTCTCTCCAATTAACCTTGTCCTTTGCCAGTTGCGGCCACTGTATCCCAGCAAACTTCTTAATCTCAACCGCCCACCTAACTTTCTGCCGTCCCCTACTATGCTTGCCTTCTCTTGAAATCCACTCCGTTACCCTTAAGGACCAGCGGTTGTCTTGCCTTCGCATTACATGCCCTGCCCAAGCCCATTTTTCCTGTTGATTTCAACTAGGATGTCATTAACCCGCGTTTGTTCCCTCACCCACTCCGCCCTCTTCCGATCTCTTAACGTTACACCTATCATTTTCCTTTCCATAGCTCGCTGCGTTGTTCTCAACTTAAGCTGAGCCCTCTTTGTTAGCCTCCACGTTTCTTCCCCATAGGTGAGTACCGGTAACATTTTGTAACGAAATATCTAATCATAGCGACATTGCACTTTAATCAACTCTCTAGGGAAGGATTCCATTTAGACGGCTCTAGCTTAGAGCGACTGCATAACATTGAAGTGAGACCGGACTTCAAAATGAGCACTCAAAGCTTTGTGAAATGTATCTGGAAGCAACAAATATACAGAAAAGAATACACAGTGCAATATGCTCAGTACGCGTTATCAACTATGAGCTGCGTTAGCCAGCGTTAGCCATTATGCGTTAGCCAGCGGATGCCACGGCATCTTGAGAGGCGGCCGCTAAAGCAGTACAATTCTTCCTAGCAAAGCGACTGAATGGGATGATGCTGCCGGCCTAAAACAACCGCTCTAGCAACTGATCCGGGTGAAGGAACATCAGGCTTTACAGCTATGCAGCATTCACCAAGACTAGGCACCAGACCGGGGCCATAAGAAACCTAGCAAGGCCAACGAGAGTGCCGACAAAGGACAGTTGTTTTTACTACACAGGATTTTCTCCGTCTTCATGGGGTCGTCTGAATGGGAGGTCTGCAGCCGGACCAACCTATTCACACGGGTACAGCATGCAGGGCTGGGAATGGGCCATTTGTTTTTGCGGCAGCTGGTCAATCGTTTTTTGTTTTGTCGGGACACATGAGACCCGTTTTTGCGCACCATATGCCAAGTTGGGCTGCTGCTCATGCTGCCGGAGTATGTAGTCTCTACTACTGAGGTTTTCTTCAGGATCAGCGGCTTTTGCCGGGAAATTGTAGAGAGTGTGAGATTCCTTTCCGCGCAGTTTTTAAATGATTTTCTGTCGACTGTGAAACGGAAGAAACTGTACCGTGCTTTGTGCGATATAGTTTTCCCAGTGCCCTTGTACAGGGCCTTGTGCAGGGCCTTGTACAGTGGAGGCCCAGGCAGCGATGTTTTAAAGAGGGTTAAAAAATGCAGGTGCCGCCAGGAACAAAACATTCTTTTTTAAGCTGCACACTGGTACCTTACCGGTTAAAAAAATTTTAGAAAATAAGCACCGAGGCTAGCGTGGGCCCCGTCGTCAGAAAAAGCCACAGGTGCGCATGCGCGAACTGCGTGACCGTCACAGAAGAGGCGCAGGTGGTCTGAGCCGCTGTTGCCGCGACACTGCAACAACCGCGTGACGTCACAGGAGAGGCGCATGCCACCGCGGCTCTGCAGGTTGACCTTTAGCTGCTGCCGCGCGCTTCTGCGCATGCACGGCTGTGGTCGGAGCTGCTGTGACTCTGTCGTTATATATGTAGGAGCGCTACGAGAGGAGCGCAGACGGCCATGGAAGACGATGCTGAAGTGGTGGCGTGGAAATTGCCCGAGAAGCAGCGAATAAATGCAAGATGTAGGGCTCAGCAAGCTACGCCTAGGAAACCATAAGATAAGCCATGGCATCGCCGAAGCTTTTCGCTTCTGATATCCGGGCTTAACCGAGCCAAGCCCCAGCCAATTTTTTTACCTTGCGGATCTCACTGTTAAATTTGCAGAAAGCCGGAAACAATAGACCGCGCGTTTTTACACTGTTGAGAAGGGGTTTATTTTTGGGTTGTATTGCAGCGAGCCCTAAAGAAAGAGTTACCACTTGACCCGTATGGCAGCCGGTACTTATCTGTAGAAAATGAGGATGGGGTACCGTTGGACTTAATAATGCTGATAGGCCTCCACTGTATGTGGCGCTCCAAAATGGCAGGCTACCATTGTGACAAAGACGCAAGACGTGCCCGAATTTACTTCCGGGAAAGCATGGACTGGCTTCTGGCCATCCAGAGAGCCGCTGCGGAGTCTCCGGAGTGGATCTCGAGACTAGAGCCGCTGTGCTATTTGCGTTAATTTTAATCTGACGAAGCCAGATTCATGCTGGCTCACCACGACAGTGCCGTGTGTATGTCCATAGCGTTTAGTGCATTTTCTTAATTCTTTGTTTTGTTGAATGTTATGTGTCAAAGCCAGGCAATAAAGAAAAAAAGAAAAATGACAGTGTTCAATCGGGTTAACTGGCATACACATTTATTTGGGATCACCTAGCTCTGCAGAGGACGCAGTGAAACTCATATTCAAGAGCTCAGCTGTATATTTAGAATAAACTTTATATCAATAAAAACGTTAGAGATCACTGTGGTACCCACACTGGAGAAATGCGTGATCATGACGTCACACCTTATGATGTCAACCAAGACGGCGACGTAACACTTCGTCACTTTTCACTCACGTCAACTGAGACTCGTGACCGGAAGTCAATCACTTATCGATCACTTCTCGATCAGTTATCGCAAAGCTTCGTTTTCAGATTTGGCGCCACGCCTTGGCTGCGCCCTCATTTCCGGTTATGTGGTGCCACGCTTCTGGTGTATTCAAATTTTGCGCCACTTTTGCTCCGGCTCCGTCACTTTCTGGACATTTTTGGCTCTAATTAATTAATCATCCCACCTCAACGCCCCAAATTCCTGCATGAGATTTCTTTCATGCTCTATCTGATGGTACTATTCTTTTTCGCATAAACATATACTTTTGCACCTAATGGTGCGGACAAGCTCAGCCTACTTTTTGGACAGTTTTGGCTCATATTAGTTAAATAATTAACCCCCGATTTCCCGTACGAGATGTTTTGAAGCTCTATCCGACTGCACCGTTCATTTTCGCATAAACCCATTCGTTCGAAAGTGATCGTGCTAACAAGCTCTTGATGTCACGAAACCGCGAATATAGCCATACAGTGCTTACGGATTAAAAAGCCGTTGTTTGCCGTTTCTATTGAACTTTGGGCAGAGAGCGCAAATTTTTGCATTCAAAATGAATCAAGAAATACAGCCGGAACTTCCTGTTTTCATTGTGTCTGTTCCATTAGACACGCAATAATTTTTAATAAGAAAAATCTATTCGGCAAGTTCCCAAATAAAGTGAATTTCAAAGTTACCTACCGTATGGTGCCAATTTTACTGAGGAGGTAGCAGCCCAGATAAAAGGAACAGAGGAGCAGGGTCGGCATGGAGTAGAACATGAACGTGAAGCTTCCAAGGACGTGGTACTCAGGGTACTCTCTGCGTGACAGATTAGGGTTTAAAAACTTCACAAGACATAAATAAAAGATAGTCGAAGAAAAAACAGCTACACTGTTTGGCCGTGTACAATTTTTGTACGGCCAACATCCAGACGCTTCTGTTCACGCACTACTATCGCGCACAGTGCTCTATGCAGTATGCGGGCTAGAAAGTGTTTCCTTCCGACAGGCTGCTTCGTTACTTTAGCAAGGGGTGCTTTGACCTCTCTCTTAGGGTGGGAAAAAAATCAACAGCCGATCGGTGGGCCGATCCGACGGAAATCAATGAATGAATGAATGAACGAATGAATGAATGAATGAATCAATGAATCAATCAATCAATCAATCAATCAATCAATCAATTAACCAATCAATCAATCTTTGTTTTCGCATACATTGTACAGCGAAAAAAGGTGACTGGAGAAAAAGCCGCTTCGTTGCGGCTTGACTGAGCTCCAGTCACCCATCACCCATTAGCAGCGACGAACGATGCACTCGCATGCGGAAACAAAAACTGGTTTGGCACATAGTGGTGAGAAAAATAAACATGCTAAATACAGAGGAAACAAACAAAAAAAACACATCAGAAATACCATAACTGGAAAACAAACTTGGGATAAGACATTAATACATTATGTAATGATGGTAATAAACGACTTTTGTATGAATAGTTCGGTAATACGTTTAAGAGGTAGTTGTGCAATATCAATTTGTATTGTATCGCAGTGATTAAGTATTGTTGGTAACGTGTGTTGATTCATAATTATGCCGTAATTAGTTCGTGATGCTGGAACCAACCAAGGTTACTGATACGAAGACAGTAATTACTCAATAGGAGGTTTTAGTTGTGCTAAGTCTAAAAACAAATATAAGGTGGCTTTAAGGAGCAGTAGACACTTTTCCCTTCGCATCTTGACACGATACATCACAAAATTTCACAATTTCTTTACATCCACTTTTATTTCGCCCATGCTCTAATTTGTACCTCTTTACACATGACTTTCTAGCTCGCTTGCCATCGTCCTACCCAGCAATCCTAGACAAAAGCATCTTTGAACAGGGAAGAGCTTATGAACGCAATTTTTTATGTAGTGCAAGAATTCACAATATGAATCATTATATCCGCCGATCTCCCATCGACAGGCTTGCAATTTTTTGCTAATAACATTTTTGCTATCGTCAAAACCGCTTATGCATTGTTTTTCTATGGCAGTCTTAACTGCTCCAAGTGACCGATAGGAAAGTTTAAAGGAAATATCTTGCTACAGATCAGAAGACAGGACAATGACCATCAATATTTCCTCAACATTACCTTACCATTTCACAATATTCCAAATGTTTCGTTCAAGACTTTTGGTCATCATTCCATGTCTGCTCTCCGGTATATGCATATTGTCACGTAGCAGTTGGTACAGGTAGCGCCGCGTTCAGACGGCAGAGGAACGCCAACACCGAGATGATGCCAGCGCACACCGAGACGGCCAGGATGGAACGTCGAGCTTCGTCTTCTTCAGCAGCGAACCGCGTGGCGCACGAGCTGCGTGCCGAACAGCCGCCGAGCGGCTATTGTTGTAGACGCGGCATTACCCTCCCTCTCGGAAAGAGCATCGGCCCGATGCTTTAACAAGAAAATAGGGAGAAAGAAGCAAAAAAACAACAGAGTAACGCACAGCACTTAGTCACTGAATGTCTCGCGAAAAATAGGGCTTCATCCGCACTACATGAACAATCTCTGGTCTCTGCTGACGGCGAGTAGTCCGGGAAGCCCCATCAGGGAGGACTTCATAGGTTACGTCGCTTAGCTGACGGAGAACTCGGTAGGGGCCGAAATACTGCTTGAGCAGTTTTTCGGAAAGGCCACGGCGTCGAATGGGGGTCCATACCCACACTTTGTCGTCCGGGGCGAACGTCATCAGTCTGTGGCGGCGGTTGTAACGTCGGGCGTCACGGTCTTGTTGGTTCAGGATGCGCACTCGTGCAAGTTGTCGAGCTTCTTCTGCGCGAAGCGTGAACTCCTCGGCGCCAACGTCGGGGTCGCGGCCATCATGGGGCAGCATTGCTTCCAACATTGTCGACACTTCGCGGCCGTACAACAGACAGAAGGGCGTCCTCCGCGTGGTTTCCTGTTGAGCCGTGTTATACGCGAAAGTAATATATGGCAGGATATTGTCCCAAGATCGATGCTCAACGTCAACATACATGGACAGCATGTCGACGAGAGTTTTGTTGAGGCGCTCGGTCAGGCCATTCGTCTGGGGATGGTAGGCGGTTGTTTTCCTGTGAGTAGTGCCACTCAGCCGCATGAGGGATTCCAAGAGTTTGGCAATGAAAGCGGTGCCTCTATCCGTGATAATTAGTGCTGGAGCGCCATGCCGGAGGACGATGCGTTCCACGAAAAATTTCGCAGCCTCGGCTGCTGTGCCGCGCTGGAGGGCCTTGGTTTCAGCGTAGCGCGTAAGGTAATCAGTAGCGACGATAATCCACCGGTTTCCCGAAGATGAAGTTGGAAAAGGGCCGAGAAGGTCCATGCCAACTTGCTCAAACGGGAGTCTGGGCACTTGAACGGGATGTAAAAGTCCAGCTGGCTTGACAGGGGGTGTTTTTCGTCGTTGACAATTACGGCACGTGCGCACATAGTGTCGTACAGTCGCCGCAAGCTTAGGCCAGTAATAGCTCTTTTTGATCCGAGCCAGAGTGCGGGCGTAGCCGAGGTGACCTGCGGTGGGCTCGTCGTGACACGCCTGCAAGATTTCTTCACGGAGATTCGCTGGAACGACGAGGAGGTAGTCGCTTCCGGTTGGAGAAAAGTTGGCTTTGTACAGCACGTTGTTGCGCAGACAAAAGGAGGACTGGGTTCTTGCGAAGGGCTGGGGAACCTCCTCGGTACGTGCTTCCAGTAAGTCGATGAGAGGTTTCAGCGCCGGGTCCTCTCGTTGCTGACTGGAAATAGTCGCTGCGTCTACGGCTGCGATGAGAGGAAAGTCTGGTTCGTCGTCGTCGCGCGCAGCCTCGACTGGATATCTGGACAAGCAGTCGGCATCGTTGTGCTGGCGCCCTGATTTATAAACGATGGACATGTCAAACTCCTGAAGGCGTAAGCTCCAACGCGCAAGGCGGCCAGAGGGATCCCGTAAGTTCGTCAACCAGCAAAGAGAGTGGTGGTCGGTTACAACTTGAAAATGCCGGCCGTACAGGTAAGGTCGAAATTTTGTCACAGCCCATACCACGGCAAGGCATTCTTTTTCGGTCGTGGAATAATTAGATTCGGCACGAGACAGAGTGCGGCTGGCGTATGCTATTACGCGCTCAGCGCCGTCCTGCCACTGGACGAGTACAGCACCGATACCCACGTTGCTGGCATCTGTGTGGACGAGAGTCTCCGCACGAGAATCGAAATGACCAAGGACAGGCGTGGTTTGCAAGCGTCGCCGTAATTCATCAAATGCCTGCTGCTGCTGTTCTGTCCACGTGAATGGGACGTCCTCTCTTGTAAGATGCGTCAACGGTGCAGCAAGTCGGGAAAAGTTGGCAATGAACCGCCGGTAATACGCGCAAAGGCCCAAAAAACGCCGGACCGTTTTCTTGTCCGAAGGAGTGGGAAAGTTGGCGACGGCAGCTGTTTTAGCAGGATCCGGCCGGACTCCACGATGGCTGACGACATGGCCCAGGAAAAGGAGCTCCTCATAACCAAAGTGGCATTTCTCGGGCTTCAACGTCAGGCCGGCAGATCGTATAGCCTGTAGCACGGTCAAGAGGCACTGGAGGTGTTCTTCGAACGTTGGCGAAAATACAACAACGTCGTCCAGGTATACCAAGCACGTCTGCCATTTCAGGCCCGACAAAACAGCGTCCATCATTCTCTGAAATGTTGCTGGAGCTGAACACAAACCGAAAGGAAGGACCTTGAACTCATAAAGGCCATCCGGCGTCACGAACGCTGTCTTCTCGCGATCCCGCTCGTCAACTTCGATCTGCCAGTAACCACTTTTTAAGTCCAGCGAAGAAAAGTAGCGCGCGTGCCGCAACCGGTCAAGAGAGTCGTCAATGCGTGGTAACGGGTAGACGTCTTTCTTGGTAACCTGGTTAAGCTTCCGGTAGTCAACGCAAAATCGCAGACTACCATCCTTCTTCTTAACCAAAACCACAGGCGAAGCCCACGGGCTCCTCGACGGCTGAATAACACCATCCTGCAGCATCTCTTTGACTTGTTCAGCTATGGCTTCACGCTCCCGCAGTGAGACACGGTATGGGTTTTGCCGAATTGGTCGGTGTCACGGGTTCGGCGACTAGTCGACATCATCACCGAATCCGGACAATGAGGGGGTGGTCGTTTGATGCCCGGCGTAGCCGGTAAGCAAACGCAGTGACTGAGACCGAGGCGTGCTAAGAGGTAACAACAACAAAACAAAGTTTATAGCTTCGATTGAACAATGCGGCAGCTTTCACAGACACGTAATTTACATTCTACAAAACAATTGCGGAAAGCACATAACAGTAAACACACTGAATTAAGTTATACATTGAATATTTCTACACAGGTCAGAAAACAAGTGAGAGGCCAATTTAGATACAGTCGATCGAAAGTCAGAAGGTGAACAAACATACAGTCAACCGGGAAGCGCGGCTGCAGTCCATCCCAAACACGCAGTCAGTGCGGCCCCCGAAGGCGACGTCCGTCCAGGGCAGCTTGCGGTTTCGAGGATGCGGTGCGGCGGCTCGGAGACCCGGGAGTTCGCGGCGGCAGCGTTTCCACCGACGAGCGGACTGAAGTTCGTTTCCATACGGCCCCCTTTTAAAGCCCTCGGGCGCTAGCGAGCGAGCACTCGCGGCGCCACAGCGGCGGCGTCGAAAAAACAAAACACCAAAAAGCGCAACGAGAGCACGTAGGCACCTACACTTTGACTCTGCATGGCCGCCATCTTGGAGAAGGAAAAAATTAACGCACAACTAAAAAGAAGCCCCAGGCTTCGACTCTCGATTCGGTGACCTTGGAAACGCAAAAAAGTAAAACACAACCAAAAAGCCAGTCACGTAGGCCGCAACTTCTTTCCCGCTAATGGTCAGCTCTAGACCGGCAGTATCGGGGACGACTTTGAGCCGCCTCCGCTTTCGCAACGCGAGGGGTTGTCTACATAACTGAAAAAAGCGTGCATGCATTCTTGCTCTTCCCGAGACACATACAAAGAAATTAGTTTTATACAAACAAAAGTAATTTACAGGTTGCCGCCACTTCTGTGACACGGCCCCCCACTTTCGGAATATTATCCGATAATATTCTAAACCCACAGAAGTCGGCGAGCAGGCCTGTGCACAGATATACAGCGCGTGACATAACCACATATAAAACTAGCACACAATTCAAGTCAGCGTGTACACATGCACCATAATACTTGAATAAATAAATTAATAGCGAAAATTAACCGCGCGAAAAGTCTACAGCCTGCTAAGAAAATCAGCACCAACATTGTCCTTGCCCTTTATATGCTCGACGGTAAACTGATATTCTTGGAGCAGCAAGCTCCAGCGCAGGACTCTGCTGTTTAGCTGTTTGGCTCTTTGGATGTAGCTCAGTGGTTGGTGGTCCGTCTGAACTAAGAACGGTACACCATACAGGTAGGTGGAAAACTTCTGTATTCCCCAAACTAATGCTAAGCACTCCCTCTCGATTGTGCTGTAAGCTGCTTCCCTGGGGAGCAATTTTCTGCTCGCGTATGCCACCGGGTGAAGCGTTCCGTCATGCCGCTGCATTAGTACCGCGCCAAGGCTGCTGTCAGAGGCATCCGTGCGCAGCACAAACTGTTTGGAGAAGTCTGGCAGTCGTAGTATCGGAGGGCTTGAGACCCGTCGCTTGAGCTCTTCGAAGGCTTCCTTCCTGATGGGCCGGCGTCCACTTTACGACGTTCCTCTCTTCTTTTCTCGTCAGCTGGGTGAGGGGCTCGCTTATTCTTGCGTAGTCGGGGATGAAGTCACGGTAATACCCCGACAAGCCAAGGAAAGCGCGTACCTGACGCTTTGTTCGAGGAGTTGGCGCCGCCTGTATCTTGTCGAGCGTTTTCCCGAGTGGTGCCAGCTCACCTCTGCCAATGCGATGCCCGAGGAACTCGATGCTTTCCATCCCGAATTCGCATTTGCTTGGTCGTACTGTCAGGCCGGCCATCTCGATTCTCGCAAACAGCTGCCTCAGCCAAGAAAGATGTTCCTTCCACGTAGCACTGACAACGAGGACATCATCATAGTAGTGCTGCACTCCGGGAATTCCCTCCACCACTCGTTGCATCAATCTTGAAAATACTGCCGGGGCAGTTTTTATACCGAACGGCATAAAACGGAATTGGAAGAGACCCGATGTCGTTGAAAACGCCGTTTTGGGCTTGGACTCCTCAGTCAATGGGATTTGCCAATATCCTTTGGCAAAGTCTACCTTTGAGAAGTATTTCTTCTCTCCAGCTGCAGCGAAGACCGCGTCCGCTCTGGGCATTGGCTCCGAATCGGCAACCAGGACGTCGTTAAGGCGTCGGAAATCAATGCAAAGCCGGTTCGTGCCGTCTGGTTTCTTCACCAAGAGGACCGGTGAATTGTAGGGTGACTGGGACTTCTCGATTATTCCCAGTCGCTCCATCTGCTGAATCTCTCTTCCTACGGCTTCTCTCGTCGAAAACGGAAGTGGGTATTGTCTTACCTGGACCGGAGTGCGGGTAGTGAGGTCTAACCGGCACTCGGCCCAGTCCGTCTTGCCCGGGACGTCGGAGAAGATGCGAGAGTGTTCTGAAATCACTTCTCGGAGCTGTCTCCGTGGATCCGCCGTCAAATCATCAGAAAGCTTCACATCTCCCTCGGCTTCTGACTGTTCAAGCGTCGGAACAGGAATGGCTCCCTCGCTGTCCGATTCGGTGACGCGGCAGATCGCGTCGCACACACGTTCTGTTGGCTGGCTTTCCCGCTCTTTCTCTCTAGCCTCTTTCTTTAGTCGCAGACTCTCTATTTTTAAACGCAGAATCTCTATCTGACGTTCGTCAGCTGCCTTCGCGGCCGCGCGCTCCGCCTCCGCGGCCAAGCGCTTCTGCTCCGCGGCTGCGCGCTCCTGCTCCGCTCTCTCTCGGGCAAACGCCCGCTCTTCGCGCTGCTTATCTTCGACCCATTTTCTGAGCTCAGTGCTTTTCAGCCCCAACTGGCTACCCATGGCTATCAACCTTTCCAAATCCATGCTTCTATCTCCAAGCACACTTTCAATAACACAGCCACAAGCTCAGCACAAAGCAAATCCTATTGATACACGACACCTCTATAAAGTCGGCACAGTTCGATACCTCAACAAGTCTCCCTCTCAGTTCACCACGTTCCCTTCGCATCAAACGTCCTGTCGCGGACGCCAGTTAATTGTCACGGGTTCGGCGACTAGTCGACATCATCACCGAATCCGGACAATGAGGGGGTGGTCGTTTGATGCCCGGCGTAGCCGGTAAGCAAACGCAGTGACTGAGACCGAGGCGTGCTAAGAGGTAACAACAACAAAACAAAGTTTATAGCTTCGATTGAACAATGCGGCAGCTTTCACAGACACGTAATTTACATTCTACAAAACAATTGCGGAAAGCACATAACAGTAAACACACTGAATTAAGTTATACATTGAATATTTCTACACAGGTCAGAAAACAAGTGAGAGGCCAATTTAGATACAGTCGATCGAAAGTCAGAAGGTGAACAAACATACAGTCAACCGGGAAGCGCGGCTGCAGTCCATCCCAAACACGCAGTCAGTGCGGCCCCCGAAGGCGACGTCCGTCCAGGGCAGCTTGCGGTTTCGAGGATGCGGTGCGGCGGCTCGGAGACCCGGGAGTTCGCGGCGGCAGCGTTTCCACCGACGAGCGGACTGAAGTTCGTTTCCATACGGCCCCCTTTTAAAGCCCTCGGGCGCTAGCGAGCGAGCACTCGCGGCGCCACAGCGGCGGCGTCGAAAAAAACAAAACACCAAAAAGCGCAACGAGAGCACGTAGGCACCTACACTTTGACTCTGCATGGCCGCCATCTTGGAGAAGGAAAAAATTAACGCACAACTAAAAAGAAGCCCCAGGCTTCGACTCTCGATTCGGTGACCTTGGAAACGCAAAAAAGTAAAACACAACCAAAAAGCCAGTCACGTAGGCCGCAACTTCTTTCCCGCTAATGGTCAGCTCTAGACCGGCAGTATCGGGGACGACTTTGAGCCGCCTCCGCTTTCGCAACGCGAGGGGTTGTCTACATAACTGAAAAAAGCGTGCATGCATTCTTGCTCTTCCCGAGACACATACAAAGAAATTAGTTTTATACAAACAAAAGTAATTTACAGGTTGCCGCCACTTCTGTGACAGTCGGGTACTGCAGTCCGTAATGATGCGGTGCTTAGCCAGAGGCGTCTGTTTGACTGCCGACGTAGACGAGAAACAGTCTTGGAACTGATGCAGTAGGCCGACTAGGCTCTCCCTATCAGCTGGGGTTAAGCCTGGGTTCACGTCGAGGATCAGCTGAGGTGTGCAAGAATTGGACGTTTCGCTCTGGAGGGCAAGGCAGTCGTTAATTTCGGCGATGCCCTCGAAGTATGCGACCGCAGTGCCCTTGGCGATGTGTTGCCGTTCGGTCCCGAAATTCGTTAGAAGGACATCTGCTAGGCCGTTCCGTAGCGTGACGATACCTCTGGCGATGCAGACCCCATGGGAGAGCACAAGCGCAGTGTTCTGTTCTGCTACGCCGTCAGCACTGCACAGGTCGTCACAAATGACGGTAACGAGGGCACAGGATCGCGGAGGGACGGTCACATCGGCGTCGATTATGCGCAGGGCCACTCTGCGTGGTTCGGTGTCGGCTGGAATCGTTCCAGGGGTCGAAAATGTTACCAGACGATCAGGAAGGTTTATGATAGCACCATGCTCACGCAAGAAGTCCATTCCGAGAATCAGGTCTTTGCAGCAGTGCGGCAGAACAACAAAAGTGCCAACAAAAGCAGAATTGGCAATGGTGACTCGAGCAGTGCATCTTCCGACAGGCGTCATGAGGTGACCGCCAGCAGTACGAATTTGAGGTCCATCCCAGGCTGTCTTTACCTTGCTGAGGCGATCCGCGAGGTGCTTGCTTATGATCGAAAAGTCCGCGCCTGTATCGACTAAAGCAGTCACTGGGTGCCCGTCAACGTGAATGCGGAGGTCGGCGCTAACTGCATCGGTGTCAGGGAAACTCGGGTTCACAGAATCGTGCTGCGGCGGCATCGGGATCTCGGCATCGCGCTCCGGCGGCGTTCGGGGGTCTTCGTTATATCCGCTGTCAGCAACCTTCCCCCCTGAGGTCGCCGCTTTCAGTTTCCCCGGCGCGGGCTTGGAGACCTGCCCCGCAGTCCATCTGAGAAAGGCTGGCGGCTGGGCGACGTGACGCGTGCGGGAGACGGAGATCGGGGTCGGCGGTTAGAGGTGGTGTCATGGGCAGTAAGGTACTCCTCTATTTCGTGGGGTCGCTCACCGAAACGGGGACAAGGAGCGTCACGTGGGAAACCCCGGAGGCCGATTTCACGGTATGGGCAACGGCGATACAGGTGGCCGGCTTCCCCGCAATGGTAACAGAGCGGCTGCTGATCAGAAGTGCGCCAAACAGCCGCCTTCCGGGCCGGTGGGCGCATGGCAGGTCGTCGCTGAGGCCGCTGGTAGAATGACGGTGGCGGAGCGGTTGGCGGCGGCGGGTGGTACGGCAAGCGTTGCACAGGTGGCAACTCGGAACGGAGAGCCGCGGCGTAGCTCATGGGGCGTGGCTCCGGCATGACTGGAGGAGGCGGTGAAAATGCTTGACGAATCTCGTCGCGCACAACCTCGGTAAGAGCCGCAGCCGTCGGGTCAGACGAGGCAAGGGTCAGTTTCTGCAGCTCTTCACGGACCACGGCGCGTATGAGCTCACGCAGCGACGCATTGTCGCTGGACACGCTCAAAGAAGCCGCACTGGCGCTTGGCTCACCGCACAAGGAGTCATTTCGGCGGTAGCGTTGATGCAAGGCCCGCTCAATGGCGGTCGCCTCTTTGATGAAGTCGGCTACCGTCTGCGGGGGATTCCGGACCAAACCAGCGAAGAGTTGGTCCTTCACACCTTGCATCAGGTGGCGGAGCTTCGCGGATTCCGCCATATCTGGGTCAGCGCGCCGACAAAGACGGGTCACGTCCTCGGCGAACATGGCAACTGTCTCATTAGGCTTTTGGACGCGAGCGTCCAGGAGGCGCCGCGCACGATCCCGGCGGTCCGTGCTAGCAAAGGTGTCCCGGACCTGCTGGCGGAAGGTATCCCAGCTTTGGAGATCGGCCTCCCTGTTCTCGAACCAAATCTTGGCTCCATCTTCGAGGGCGAAATACACGTTCCGCAGCTTCTGCGCAGGGCTCCATTGGTTGAAATCGGCAACCCGCTCAAACTGGTCAAGCCAGTCTTCAACGTCTTCGAAAGTGACGCCATGGAAGCTGGCTGGCACGCGGGGTTGCTGGAGCGTCAAGTGTGAAGCGCTAGCCTGAGCCATGGTGGTATGCTCACCAGGTCGATGAGTGCGTGCCTCTTGTGGGAGGAGACCAAACTCTGGGACCAGTCCCAGGAGGCGGCGGCTGCTGCGGTGAACGGGCGTGCAGACACGGGGTAGCTGGTCAGGACTCGATGAGCGGCTGTCTGAAGAGGTGTTGGACATGGGACGTCGAGCCCGCAACCTCCACCAGTGTCACGTAGCAGTTGGTACAGGTAGCGCCGCGTTCAGACGGCAGAGGAACGCCAACACCGAGATGATGCCAGCGCACACCGAGACGGCCAGGATGGAACGTCGAGCTTCGTCTTCTTCAGCAGCGAACCGCGTGGCGCACGAGCTGCGTGCCGAACAGCCGCCGAGCGGCTATTGTTGTAGACGCGGCAATATAAACACTGGGTTCTGGAGATGGCTCGCACAAAACCACTTCAACGGAAGAGGAGCATCCGGTGCACACGTGCTGCTCTGCTATGTCGCTTTCTCTTAGCTCTATTTCCTCCTCGCCCTCCACCTTATGAGGTAGCCACCCACAGGGTTGTTTCCGTGGCAATAACCACCCTCAAGGTGCACAACCATACCGAAACCTTCCATACTACCCTTCCGTACGTACTTGTGGGAATATGCAGTTCATAAGACAACAGAAATTATATATAAATTCATATCTTGTCTCTACGGTGTCCATAAACATTCCACATAATGTCTATATGATTTCTATACGGTGTACACGACGTCCTTAGAGACCGTGAGATTCCATACGTGCTTCCATATAATCCATACCTACACCATATGCTTCATACCGACTCCATAAAATTTGGAACTCGTCATATGGAAACTTTCAGTAGTGTACGCATTCGTCCACCCGCGCCAACATCTCTTGGTTTGGTTTTTTTTTCGTGTAGTAGCCAACTTCCATTTTTTCCCGCCTCTCCTCTACAAATGAAGAAAGGGAGTTTCCTCTCCCCAGTTTGCAACTATTAAGCCATGCCAGTTGTCGGGTGTTTCACGCAGGCTTCAAAACACACCAGAGGATGAACAGTTTTTTCCGATATTGGAGTCCTAATGCTATCGTATGGACCGGGCGAGCCTCAAGGACGCTCCGAATCCGATAGGTTCCCAGATGCTTAACTACGACTTGCTGCAATGTCCTGATCAATTCTTCTCATTCTGCTGCTGTTGATGTAACGTCAGGAGTGCCTCAAGGCTCCGTCCTTTAACCACTACTCTTTTTAATATATATAAATGACTTGCCACATAACATTTCTTCTAACATTCGTCTTTACGCTGATGACTGCGTTTTATACGAAATAATTAATGGCCCTAATGATCATCGTCACCTCCAAGAGTCATTTGCTATGTTTTGTAGTTGGTGTAGTACCTGGCAAATGAGAATTAATTTCGACAAAACCGTCCTCATGTCTTTTTGTAAGAAATCTTGCGTTTCCCATTTCAGTTACTCTTTCAATGGGCGTGTGGTAGATAGGGTCTCTCAGTACAAATATCTTGGTGTCGTATTCACGCATAACATGTCTTGGTCTAAACACATTGATTACGTATGTAATAAAGTACTAAAAAAACTAGGTTATCTACGACGCACGCTACCCAATTCACCAAAAGACACAAACCTACTGTTGTATAAATCTCTAATCCACCCTGTTCTTGATTACGCAGCTGTAGTGTGGAACCCGTACAAGCAATTCGAAATTAACATGTTAGAAGCAGTCCAGAAGAAAGCTGTGCTTTTTATATGTCATCGTTATGATCGCGATTTCTCACCCTCTTCTACACTTCCCTCAACGAATTTAACCACGCTGTCTGCCCGTCGCCACACTGAATCATTAAAATTCTTACATCGTATCGTCAATTCCTAAGTAAGGCTCTCAGCTAACCACTACATTAACTTTGCACCATTATCATCTACAAGAAGTCATCACGAGCTTAATCTGATACCGTATTTTGCGCATGCTAATTTGTTCAAATTCAGTTTTTTTCGCCGTTCAATAGAAGCCTGGAATTCTCTACCTGGGTCCATTCGTTCTTGTCCATTTCAAAACTTTGTAACTGCCGTTGAAGACGCATAATAGCTGTGTATTCTTACCCTGTCGTTAACAGTTCCTTTCTTGTTTGGTATTTCGTTGGTGATTAACTTTTTGTAGTGCTCACTTTGTACATTTTTCTGCATTTTGTTACCTTGCATTTTGTGTTTTTCCCACTCCTGCCATAGCGCATATAATTGCGCTGCAGTATGTATAAATAAATAAATAAATAAATAAAATAAATCAGGCGCTCAAGCGGCAGCAATGGCGCATATTTGTCACTGCAGAACGGTGGTGTTATGGAGGGCGCTGTCATGAAGCTTGATCAGCAGATTGCATGAGCTTTGGTGGAGACAAAGAGGTGAATCTATCCGCCCGCTGCCACTGCGCGGTCAATGAACGTCGTGAAATCAGTCAATGTGCCTTAAAAAAAGAGTCAAACGCTAACACCAGAGGCTGACGGACACGCTACTCATAGCCTTCGACAAAAGTTGTCGAGCGAGCACCAGTCATATCCTTGCTTCAATGCATCGTAATTCCCGCTAAGTATTTGAGACGACGTCATTACCATGGTCAGGTTGTTGGAAACCGAAGTCTTTCTCACTGTTCCACGGTCGGCTGCCATTTTGGCTAGCTGGCGCCATTCCGGGTGTTTCAGAGAAGCCTACGACTAATTTTATATAAAGAACATTTGAGGTAAAGAGATGCTTTTTGCGGCGTAGTAATACCAGTGTTGGCGGACGTCCAAAAATTGGAATGACGCGATAGCGTTGGTAGATTAGTGTCCATAGACACGGAATTGTTCTTTCTTGACTATACATTCATAGATCCCTGGAAGTGATTACACCAAACCTGGCACCGCGGTGGTGCAGCGGCTAAGCGATTCGCAATGCCTTATGATGACAGGTAGATATGTTAGTGCACTGTGGTTCGTACCTCGGGATGGTCTCCGAAGTTGTTCTTCTCTCCAGCAACGTGCGGAATAAGATGCAGCCGGTTACCGCCAGACAAGATAGACGATTTTATTTACATAGCAGGTTATCAGGAGTCTCTCGGCCGTGAAGGAGGGGGCGACGGTCGTTTCTCGACCTCGAAGGAGAGGGTAAGGAGCCCCCGGCGGGCGCACGTGTGCGCGACCAAAACAATTCCCAGAACGGGACACCGGAAGCAAACGCGTACACAAATACACACACACACTCAGTGTGCTGAAACCGGCCGTTATTCACGTAGCCCAGTCCCGCTGGCGCCACTGTCGTCGCTGCAGAGGGCGCGTCGAGCCCAACACCTCCCCACAAAACTGTGCGGCACAGTCTTCGAACTTGCTGCACACAACAATCACAGGAGCTCGACGCATTGCTCCCACTTCATCTGTCAACAAGTACCCCTCGGTCCCCCGCCAACGCAGCACCCAACAATGCCATACCTCTCGCAAACCGAGGCCGCGAAAACGGACGACGGTATCTTACTCGCTTTCGTCATTGGCGACCATACGCGACATAGCGTCGGCATTTGTGTTTAGAGACCCCTTTTTGTACTCCACTACAATGTTATACTTCTGGAGAGCCAGCGCCCACCTTGTTAGCTTCGCGCTTAGTGGCGTGGTCAGAGTAAGAAATTTCAAGGGATTGTGGTCGGTAATTACCCTGATTCGTGCACCGAACAGCCACGTGTCAAGCTTTCCCAGCGCCCAAATGATGGCGTAGGCTTCTTTCTCGATTGTAGCCCATCGTGACTGGGCCGGGCTTAATTTCTTGCTCAGGAATGAAATGGGTTGCTCTTTTCCTTCGTCATCCAACTGTGCTAGACATGCTCCGACGGCATAATCTGAAGCATCAGTGGCCAGAATGAACTCTTTGTTCAGATCGGGTGCGCTCAACGCTGCGGCCTTTGTCAAACACTCCTTTACCTTTATAAAAGCACCCTCTGCATCCTCCTTCCACGGTATCTTCTGAGGCACGCGCTTTCCAGTCAGGTTCGTCAGTGGTAGCACCACCTTTGAATACTCCGGAACGTAATCCCGGTAATAATTTGCTAGCGCCAAAAAGCTACGCAGCTGCCTTTTTGTTTGTGGTACAGGAATTTCTTGAATGGCTCTAAGCTTTTCTGGATCTGCGCCGTGTTTTCCTGACCCCACGATATGACCCAGAAACCGCACTTCCTTTTGCGCGAAATGGCACTTAGTGACATTAACTGTGAGCCCTGCGGCCGCTAGCGAAGCCAGTACCCTTCCGAGGTGTTCGAGGTGCTCTTCCCATGTCTGCGAGAAGACGCACATGTCATCTATATATGCACACGCATATTCACGGTGTGGTACAAGGATTTGATTGATTATTCTTTGGTAGGTGCTTGCCGAATTTCTCAGTCCAAACGGCATAACCTTCCAAGCGTACTGTCCAGACGAGGTGACAAATGCTGTGTACTCCTGGGCTTTTTCGTCCAACGGAATCTGCCAATATCCTCTTAGCATATCGAGCAGGGTTATGTACTTTGCCTGCGCTACCTCGTAAATTAGGTCACCTGGCAGGTTCATAGGAAACGCATCAGGCTCCGTTGCTTCATTCAGCTTGCGATAGTCACAGCATAACCTGACACTGCCATCTTTCTTAGCAACGCACACCACGGGATGTGCATGGGAGCTTTCTATCGGATATATCAAACCCCACGACCTTAGCTCTGCCACCTGTCGGTCAACTTCCTTTCTTAGTGCCATGGGCACCTTGTAAGGGTACGCACGCTTCAGCTGCGCCCCATCTTTTAGCTTGATTTTGTGCACTCCCCAGTTGCAGCGGCCAGGTTTATCACTGAACACCTCACAGTGCTTCCCGATTAGTTCCTTTACCTGCCTTTGCTGCAGCAGATCTAAATGGCTGAGAGTTACCCGTTCCAGCTGCTCCACTGCTGTCGTTGTATCTGACCACGCGGGAAGTTCTCCAAACTCCGTGTCGCCTTCAATTACTATGCCTACAGTGTTGACCCTCGCGTTGTATGGCCTAAGCTTATTTGCATGCACTGATCGGCGCGTGCCATCACTTAGCTCAATCGTATAGCTATATGGCCGCACCTTTTCCACAACTGTTACTGGACCTTTCCAGTGTGCCATTAACTTCCCATCGCCTTCTTTCTCCAGCCAAAGAACCTGGTCACCTGGAGAAAATTGTTTGTTGGTGGTCCTCAAGTTGTACCTCCCCACATAAGCTTGCTGCGTGAGCTCGCTACTTTTTGCCGCTTCCCTACTGGCTTCCTCGAGATCATTTCTCAATTTATCGAGATAGTCTGCTGCTGGCACTGCCAATGAGTCGGGAACAACCCAGTCTCCTGACCACGTCTTTTGCAGTATAGCCAGAGGTCCGACAGGAATCCTACCATACATAAGCTCGAACGGTGATTTACCCGTGATGGCATGTGGCACCTCTCTATAAGCCCAAAGCAGGAATGGCACCATTTGATCCCACTCACGTCCATGCTCGCTTACAATGTGAAACAGCATCCTTTTAAAAGTGCCGTTCCACGGCTCTACCAGTCCATTACTTTGTGGATGATCGGGAGTGGAAAATCTGGGAGTCGCTCCCATTTTCTGCAGCATAATTTGCGTTAAATTTGATGTAAAATTTGTGCCCTGATCTGAGCATATGGTCTCTGGCACTCCCATTCTGGAAAATATCTGGGTGAGCGCGTCACAGGTAGCCTTAGCTGTTAAGGACCTCAAACAAACAACCTCAGGCCATCTAGTATGCAAATCAACTACACACAGTGCGTAGCGATGTCCCCTTGCTGATGGTGGATCCAGTGGACCGATACAATCCATGCATACCACCTGGAATGGTGCACTAGGCCTGGCCAATGCCGTTATGGGTACGCGGTCCTGTGTTTTCATAGGGGCCCTGATTTGGCACTGGTGGCAGGACTGACAATGCTCCTTGACCTCCCGGCTCATGGTCGGCCAATAAAATGACATTTTTATGCGCTGCAAAGTCCTTCGCTCTCCCAAATGTCCTGCCCAAGGCGAATCGTGTGCCCTCACTAGTGCTTCCTGTCGTTTATGCGATGGCAGCACCAACTGTGTGCACATGCGTCCCACTACGTGCTCCTGGTGATAGAGTAACTCATCCTGGATTATCATTCCATGTGTGCCAGCTCTAGCCTGCTTCCAAGCCTCCTGCAGCGACGAGTCATTTTCCTGAGCCTCACGGAAAACCTGCCGAGCGCTCTGCCTTTTCTCGGCTTCTTCGTCTGTTCCCGTAACCGCCAAGGACGCACCCGTCTGCTGATATTTATGCTCTGTCGTCTCCTTTTCACCGCCTTCGGTCTCTGCCTCTGAAACAACTTCGTTTACAACTGCCCTTTCTTCAAGTTGTCTGTAGTCTGCGGGAGTTATGAGCGCGTCTATTCCGGCCAACAGTTTGTCTGTCAGCGCACATAGCAAAGCTGGTTGTGCCTTGTCGAGCGAGACAAACGGTGCACCTTCTGTTGCTCTGAGAGGCACATATGCAAGCTCAGCTCTTACTTCATCGCCGAAAGCTCCCCTCAGCTTTATTGTGGAACCAGCTGCTTCATACTTCGGCACTAGAGCTCGCCTGATAACAGTCATTTCAGTCCCGGAATCAATCACAGCATTAATGCTTTGTTCCGAACTTTTCAATGTTACTGTTTCGAGGCAATTCCTACCTACCCTCTCTGTTTCCTGCATGCCAACCTCATTCGCGGGAGCTATTTCTTCCAAATGAGCATTCACTTTAGCCACCACGGCGCGGTCTCCTGGATTTTCTTGGCCTCGTCTGCCTACCTTATCTCCTGTCCTTTTGAGAGGGCAATCTCTAGCGAAGTGATTTGTTGACTTGCATTCAAAGCACAGTCCTTTCATTCCTCTTAAAGTAGAATTCTCCCATTGATGAGGTGTTGCACCGGCCCGCTCCTTCTGGTCCCCACTCGGCCTCTTTCGATAGCCTCCCAAATGAGCTGCTGACCCTGGTTTGCATCTCACGCTTTCGTCGAAACTCTCCGCCAGCTTGGCCACTTCGCCCGGAGAAAGGAAGCTCTGATTCTCATTGACAACAATATGGGCCCGTGCCTCAGCTGCTAAGCACTCCTTCAACCTGTCTGTGACCATTAACTGCTTTAATTCTGCAAAAGTGGTAGCCTTCGAGGTTTTTGTATAGTATTCAAAATAGTTTCCCAGCCGGATTGCGAATTGGCCCCATGTCTCATCTGCTGCTTTTGCCGACCTCTCAAACATCCTTCTATATTCTGCTGCTGACAACCTCAATCCATCTAGAATACTTTGCTTCATTTTTTTATAGTCCTTTCTTTCTTCGGCTGTCAACGTAGAAAGCAATCCGCGTGCTCTTTCACTCAACTGTGGCAAGACAAGCCCGGCCCGCCACTCAGACGGGACGTCATATGAATCAAGAGTCGCCTCCACATCCTCAAACCACCCGGGCACTAGGAATTCCCGACTCGGCATCGGTGCTAGTACTCCTTTCAATAAGGATGCATATTTTAGGCGCCTATCCTCCTCTGACCTATCCACAGCTAGCGCTCCGCTGTTACCTTCTTCGTGGGACTCAGCCCGCTCTTGGGCTCGCAACTTCTGGCTCTCCAGAATTAATCGTTGCTTTTCTTTTTCTGCTTCAGCAATTTTAAATCGAAGCTCCAGCATTTTCATCTGCTGCTCCGACGCTGTTTCCTCCATGGCGCTACTCAGATCCCCCACCGCGTCACTGGTCACCGCCAACTCCTGCAAGCTTTCAACCCCGTCCGACTCCGCACCTGTGGTGTTAACCTCCCTGTCTCGCAAGTTATATGGCATTGTCATCAACTGCGCCCGACAGGAAACCAAGAAGCACTCGCCTGACTTCTGAAGAGTCGCTCCGCGGTGCTCTCTTCTTCCACAGGTCTGGTGGGACTCGCTTTGGCAGGCCGCTGGCTCCTCAGTGACGTTCTCGGGTCCGCCGTCCACGCCACCAGTCTCGTCCGCCGTCCACCGCTGCTGCTCTCATTTGCCCATCGCTGGAGATCCTGCCGACTGCGCCAGATATGTTAGTGCACTGTGGTTCGTACCTCGGGATGGTCTCCGAAGTTGTTCTTCTCTCCAGCAACGTGCGGAATAAGATGCAGCCGGTTACCGCCAGACAAGATAGACGATTTTATTTACATAGCAGGTTATCAGGAGTCTCTCGGCCGTGAAGGAGGGGGCGACGGTCGTTTCTCGACCTCGAAGGAGAGGGTAAGGAGCCCCCGGCGGGCGCACGTGTGCGCGACCAAAACAATTCCCAGAACGGGACACCGGAAGCAAACGCGTACACAAATACACACACACACTCAGTGTGCTGAAACCGGCCGTTATTCACGTAGCCCAGTCCCGCTGGCGCCACTGTCGTCGCTGCAGACGGCGCGTCGAGCCCAACACAGGTGCTGCCACCAATGGGGCTTGTGAGACTCAGGTTGCCCTTCCTGCGCGACCTCTCGCGACAAGTCATTAATTTAGCTGACACCTGCCACAGGGGCCAGTCTGCACACAATCCGTTGGGGAGGTTGTGATGACGCCATAAAGTCACCATGACCTAGAAGCTTAACTGCGCCTAAACTCCGAAAGTTAAACATGTTTTCGCCCTCTACGAATTTGTATGCTGGGGGGTCAACTATAATTGCTAAGTAATGTTACTTCCCCATTATCTACCTCAACAAGTCGCTTCTTCCCACTCCACAATTTTATTGTGGTAGCACTAGTTTGGTCTCTGTCCTGATGAAGCTCGGAGTAACTCGGGTAAGTTCGGATAAGCTCGGAAGAGCGTCGCGCCAGCTGTAGCCGAGTGAAGACAGGGTCTCAAGACGAAGAGCGAGACACGCTGTTGCGCGCACATGTAGATACCATAAAGAGGAGGCGAATGTTGAAGTCGCCGGAGGAACGCGCAGTAGAGAGAGGCATCAAAGTGGTTTCAAAGACCACCAAACACAGGGAGGGAACAACGACTCGAAGCGCAACGAGCAGCCCATGGCTTAATGTTCGCAAGAGGAAAGCCGAAGAACGAATGCAAAAATATTTCGAAGCAACTCGAATTTTCAAGTTAAAAGAAGGTAGAGAAGGGAAAACGTGGTAGCGCACCTAATTCGCAATTAGGCTGACCAGGTAAATCGGGTGTCAATTTTTTTTCGGCCCGCCAAGAACTTGCGGCAGAAGAAGTAGGGTATTCGACTCGACCTTCGGGACGACTTCATTGCCGAGCTACTTTCCAGCCGCCCCAGCTGTACAAAGATGCCAGAAAATTGTTGTTTTAACTTAGATGCAAGCCACCTCGTTTTCATCCCGTGGTTCGGCTTGTGGGTTCCTACGTGGACACAGGCCACCACCCACCGCGGGTTCGAGCTTCGCGCGAGCCAAGGGCCCCGATCAGCCGTCACCACACACACACTGGGACACCGATGCGGTGCACTCAACCTCCGCTGGGAGGAGAGCGATTCGCCGCAAAGAAATAAGCCTCCAAGTTCACAAAGGAGACGTTTATTCACGTCGTCCTTCAGCAGTACACACACACTCAATCGTCACCCCGTCCCGGGGGCGCGCGAGGAGCAAGGCTCCGCTGCGCGCACGAAGCGACTCGAGCAATGTGCGCCGCTAGCACGCCGCTGCAGGAGAATGTCCCCGCGGCAGTGCTGTGATCTCTCTCTCGTGTCGACCGTTGGGCCGGTTGCGAGAGAGAGTGGGCAATCAACGCAAGGTACGCCTGTCAGAGGTCGCTGGACCCCGCTGGACAGGCTCGAGCCGCTGCAGGTCAGAGGACACGTGCGGGCGAGCTCGAGTAAGCACTGGTCCGAACGGCAAGGCCGGCACGGACAAACAGGAACGTACGCACCTTACGCTGTCTCGGAGGGATCTCTCTCTCTCTGGGCCCCGCTCGGACGGTCGCGCGGCGCGCGGCCGCCCAAAGCGGGGTCCCGAATTCCCGCCAAAAGGCGCCAATGGCAAAGGCCCTTGGGGAGCCGGGGCGGAGCTGTGGCTAAATGACAGTGATTAGTCACCCAGCCGCCTCTCCACCGCCTGAGGCGGGAGCAAGGGAAAGAGGAGAAACAACGCGGGAGGCCGGCTAGCCGCGCAAAGGCGACGGCAGAAAGCCAGGATTCCCACATCCCCCTCTCCTTAAATGCCCTCCTACCCATCGGCAAAGCACGCGGCCAAAATAAAGAAATCAATACACACAAAAAAATAAGCTACACTTCAGTTCCAAAATAAAGAAATGAATACACAAAAAAACTAGCTACACTTCAGTTCCAAAATAAAGAAATGAATACACAAAAAAAAAACTAGCTACCCTTCAGTTCTAAAATAAAGAAATGAATACACAAAAAAAACTAGCTACACTTCAGTTCCAGCCAGAACAACGTAAGAAAACAAAGGAAAACCGAGGGAAACAAACAAACACTTGCCTACGCTTCAAGAACACTAAACAGCTTGCAGATTATATACATGGTACACAAGAAGATGTGAATACAACTGTACAGCTATGTTACAAGTGGATGCCAGCCTCAAAGTTCGATGGCGCGGCCCAGTGGGCCGGTCGGCGACTCACCGCTCGCAGACTTCAAGTTGAACGGGTTGGGGGGGGGGCGACGACTGATGGCGGTCTTCTTTCCGTTGATGACGAAGGGGCAGCGGCAGGGCACTGACCTAGCGCCCTTGGACACATCACATTCGGGCACAAGACAGTTAGTGCACCCCCTTCACGCCGGCTGAAACGGGCGAGGACGTTCGGCGGCGTCCAGATGTGTAACCTTGTCCACAGCGAGGGGTCCTTCTCATCCTCGCGCTCACGCAGGACACAACGGCACAACACACAGGCGTCGCCTTGGCTCATGGTTACGCGCGCACACAGTCACAGCCACAACCACGCATACACCCGCAAGTGCGCGGACGCTGGTCGGCGACAACGACCCCCCCATCAGAAGCGTCCAGAGGCGCCGCGGCGAGGGTCAAAGGGTGCACTTTCCGCCCCCCCCATCGCCCCAAACGCCCCGCCAACTTCCCCTCCATGCGGGCCGCACAAAACTCGCACCGCAACACACGGCTCCTTAACGAGCCAACCACCCACGGTCGGGCCGGAAATGAGAAAAGGCGCGCTGTACAAACGACACCTAATCCAATCTATTCCTTCTAGAAGATAAGAGCAAACACGAGCGGGCTGAAGTTTGCCTATGTACAAGTCGGGTAAAAAAAAAACTGAACGCTAACACAAACGCATGTTGCCTATGTACATCTCGGTACGTTAGAACGAAAACCGACGAACAAGCTGGAAACGAAAGTGGCTAAAAACTGACTAAACAAAACAAATAAATAAACTGATAAACACACAAGGCTGGAACTGAGCATGCTGCAAAAACAAAAAAAAAAACAAAAAAAATAACACACCGTGCTTCGCCTAGGTAGGGCCTGACGAGAAAGCTCGCCAGCTAGCTGACGCTGCGTGCCTTCGGTTGCGGAAAAGTCCGCCGTCCGGCATCAATCACACCGGTGACCGTCGCCTCAGATTGTACCGGTGCTCCGTACGCTTGCGTTCCGCAGCACCAGTTGTGCCTTTGCGCTTGCCTTTGATACCAACGGGTACCGGCGCAAGCTCGTCAGACCGTGACGCGTAGGCCTTCAGGTCTATGAACCCCTGCTTGCTCCTGGGGAAAGGCCCCATCAAATCGCAGGTGGCCATCTGCCACGGACGCACACTGTCAATCGGTTTCATCATTCCAGGCGGCTTGCCGCCCCGTGACTTCACCGCTTGACAGACATGGCAGGAACGGCAATAGCGGAAAATGTCACGCTTCATGCCAGGCCACGTCACCGAATGACTCAGTTTTGCAAAAACTTTGGAGCCACTCAGATGACCGGCCAGTGGTTCGTCATGAGAGAATCGCAAAAGTGCGCCTCAGACTTTTGGGGATAACCACCTTGAACGGGTCGATGGACTCGTCATCGGTGGCTATGTACTTCAGCACGAGCCCGTCATTGTCCAGCAAATATGAATCCCCGGGGTTCGCCGCGACACACGCTGGCTTCTGCCCCCCTGCGCCCGCTACAATACAAGTAGCGTCACGGCGCTCCGTCTCCCTGAGACCGTCGCTCACCTCGCGACAAAAGGGGTCATTTTGCTGGGCTTTCAGTAGCTCTTACGGCTGAAAACGATTCCAGTCATCCCAGAGGGGAGCCTGGTCTCGTCCCCACTCAGGTTTGCAGCCAAAATTTCCGTTCGCGTCGGCACTTCCGAGGCGCTCACGAAGAGCTTTGCCTCTCGTCCGCTTTGCGAAGCGCTGCTTGCCTGGTTAGCGGAATGGGTTAACCCGTTTGCGGGCTCCCCCTCCTTGCCGCCCGGCGGCTCGTCCGCTGTTTCGCCCCCTCCGCCTACAGGCGTCAAGGCGCCGCTGGCGAGTGGGGCACGGGATAGCGCGTCAGCTACCACGTTTGTGCTCCCCTTTCGACACTGCACGGAAAAGTCGTAATGCTGTATCAGGAGAGCCCAGCGCGCCAGCCGACCCGCAGGCTCGCGGAGCCGCATCAGCCAACTGAGCGCACTGCACCCCTGCCTCAGTGGAGGCTTGGGCGGGCTACACGAACGAGGGAGGCAAGGCTCCTAGTTCGATGAGCGGCGTGGTTTCCACAGGGAACCGGGCCAGCGCCTCGCCGTTCCCAGAGCAGAATTGACTGCTCGCGGGGCACGGCTGCTGCTGTTCGAAACTGCCGGTTGCGGCAGCGTGACACGAACTGCTTTCGCACTGGGCGGAAAGCTTGCACAGCTGAGGCATGCGACCAGCGGATGCACCGCAGGGTGCTTCCGATACAGCTCCAATGGGAGCCGCGTGGTCGACATTTTGGGTTGTGTCACCGTAAACCCCAATGGGGGCCGCGGCCAACCACGGTGTCTAGCTATTCGAAGGAACAGCAGCCAGCGGATCAAACGACGCTACAACTCCGTAGGGAGCCGACATGTAGCTGCCGATTGCCGCGCTGGGGGTGGTAGACACGGTGCTCAAGCGTGATCGTCAAGGCGACCTGCTCGGCTAATGTGCCATCAAAGGCGTAAGCGCCAATGACTTAGCACGTTGGGCGCCAGTTGTGGGTTTCTAAGTGGACACAGGCCACCACCCACCGCGGGTTCGAGCTTCGCGCGAGCCAAGGGCCCCGATCAGCCGTCACCACACACCACTGGGACACCGATGCAGCGCACTCAACCTCCGCTGGGAGGAGAGCGATTCGCCGCAAAGAAATAGGCCTCCAAGTTCACAAAGGAGACGTTTATTCACGTCGTCCTTCAGCAGGTACACAAACACTCAATAGTCACCCGTCCCGGGGGCGCGCGAGGAGCAAGGCTCCGCTGCGCGCACGAAGCGACTAGAGCAATGCGCGCCGCTAACACGCCGCTGCAGGAGAATGTCCCCGCGGCAGTGCTGTGATCTCTCTCTCGTGTCGACCGTTGGGCCGGTTGCGAGAGAGAGTGGGCAATCAACACAAGGTACGCCTGTCGGAGGTCGCTGGACCCCGCTGGACAGGCTCGAGCCGCTGCAGGTCAGAGGACACGTGCGGGCGAGCTCGAGTAAGCACTGGTCCGAGCGGCCAAGGGCCGGCACGGACAAACAGTAACGTACGCACCTTACGCTGTCTCGGAGGGATCTCTCTCTCTCTGGGCCCCGCTCGGACGGTCGCGCGGCGCGCGGCCGCCCAAAGCGGGGTCCCGAATTCCCGCCAAAAGGCGCCAATGGCAAAGGCCCTTGGGGAGCCGGGGCGGAGCTGTGGCTAAATGACAGTGATTAGTCACCCAGCCGCCTCTCCACCGCCTGAGGCGGGAGCAAGGGAAAGAGGAGAAACAACGCGGGAGGCCGGCTAGCCGCGCAAAGGCGACGGCAGAAAGCCAGGATTCCCACAGGCTGCTTCACGAAAATGCCGACAGGCCTCGCAAGAGCAGTAAGAACCGGAGCACCTTGTAGTATCCTCGATTTTAGCGCCCGGCTATGCACTTAACTGCCTGCAGTTCATCACTAGTGGTACTCAGCAGAACAACGAATAAGAAATTCTCGGTTCCTTCTTCTTTACGAAGCACTGCGCCTGTAGAAGTTTTGCAGGAAAAACGAGCAGTTGGAAGATTTTCGCTGCACAAATGCTGTACATAGGGTGGTTTAATGTAGCCTGGGTAGGATTTAATTTGTAAAACTGTGAGAGATGCGTCGGTTCTGGTTTGAGTTTAATTTAACACCAGGCGGACAATATGTACCGCACATGGACCAAATATAAGATGTATATGAACTTATTAGTTGGGGGCACGGCACGCACACAAGCATGGTGTCCAACGTGCTCGTATTTGCCTGTCTGCAGGTTCCGCTTCTCGCCACCGCTGGAAATTCGAGTGCTACCACGACGTTTGACAAGCCAGAGTGCTCACCGCTGCTCCCCGCTTATCTACAACTGTTGCCGATGCAGCTGATCGACGCGCTCATCCTGGGACCCTTCTTTGCTGACTGCCACCAATCACCGTCGACCACGGCACTGGCTGTTCCCTACAAAAGCGGACTCTCGGACCCTCACAGCTTCAGTTGGGGGCACGGCACGCACACAGGCATGGTGTCCAACGTGCTCGTATTTGCCTGTCTGCAGGTTCCGCTTCTCGCCACCGCTGGAAATTCGAGTGCTACCACGACGTTTGACAAGCCAGAGTGCTCACCGCTGCTCCCCGCTTATCTACAACTGTCGCCGATGCAGCTGATCGACGCGCTCATCCTGGGACCCTTCTTTGCTGACTGCCACCAATCACCGTCGACCACGGCACTGGCTGTTCCCTACAAAAGCGGACTCTCGGACCCTCACAGCTTCAGTTGGGGGCACGGCACGCACACAAGCATGGTGTCCAACGTGCTCGTATTTGCCTGTCTGCAGGTAAGATGGGACACTTCGTCAATTAGAAGTAATTACTTGTCTTTAGTTGTCGTGCCGTGCCCCCGCACATTAGCATCGCTTGTGTGTGATTGTTGGTCTGCATGTCTTAAACTTATCACAAGTGGGGATGTTGAAATGAATCCGGGCCCAGGCTCGACCACAGATGAAAAACTTGAACAGATTTTGCAAACGCTGAAGGAACACACGAAGACGCTAGGCGACATTAAACGTGATCAGAGAGCAGTTCAAAAAGAAGTGAAAGAAAACAGTATCGCCATAAAAAACTTTGAGGACCGCTTAGCTAAACTAGAATCTTCCTTTTCTAAGTTCAATGTCACACACGAGACGGTGGCTGGCCTAAGGGAAGCAGTCGCTGACTTATCAAAGAAAGTTGACGACATGGAAAACCGCCAACGCCGCAATAACCTTATCGTTTATGGCCTACCAGAACAAGACAACGAAACGCGGGAGGATCTGGTAAAAGCAGTGAATGAAAAAGTGTTTTCTGTGATTGCTGTTTCTCCTAAAAGTTTAGACCGAATACACCGACTCGGAGGAAAGCAGGGTAATTCGCGACCAGTTATCATCCGCCTTTTTGATTTCAACGAAAAACAGGAAATTATGCGCAACTGTTCCAAGCTGAAGAACACTGGGGTTTCGATCAGCGAAGATTTTTCAAAGCAAGTTTCGCACCGCAGAAAGTGTCTTTGGGAAAGCGCAAAAAGCGAGAAGTTGAGTGGAAAGAAGGTGCGGCTTGCTCACGATAAGCTCTATGTGGATGGCAAGGCTTATTACTGGGATGATGACGCGAAAACGCGAAAGGCTTACAGGGATGCTCGTAACCGCCGGAGTAAAAGCAGCTCACAGGACAGCGAGAACTCTTCCTGATGAGCTCATAATTTTGAACCTAAATGCAAGGAGTATTTGTAACAAAACATCACATTTCGAAGCTATCCTCTTAGAACATGAACCGGATATCGTGATTGTCACTGAAACTTGGTTAAATGATTCCATTGACAGTACGGAATTTCTTCCTCCGAATTATGCAGCGTATCGCAAAGACCGTGGATCTCGAGGAGGAGGAGTTGCTATTATATATAAAACTTCAATTGTTTCTACAGAAATTGCTTCCCCGCCTGATTTGGAGTGTGTCGTGTGTTCCATGGAAATTGGTGGTTTGTTAATTGTAGTTGTCGCAGTATACCGTACTCCAGGAACCACCGAAGAATACATGATTTTACTCAATGACTTCTTAGCTGACAAGTTTGGTCACAGTAAATGCAAGATGATAATGGCTGGGGATTTTAATCTACCACTTATTGACTGGACAAACCTTAAAGAAGGTCAGAATGAACAGGCAACTTCTCGCGCTCTTCTAGATATTGCCTTCTCCCTAGATTTAACGCAAATTGTGAGCACACCCACGCGAACCCACGAATTGGGAGAGTCGCTACTTGACCTTGTCTTTTTAAATAAGTCTGTTTCACAGCTAAATTATTGGTATGAAGTCTTAGAAGGGATCTCTGATCACAAGATGGTGATTACTCACATATCCACTAAATACTGCACCGTTAAAAACAATAGAACCTTGACCATCCCGGACTTCTATAAAGCTGATGATGTCGCAATATTAGATAGCCTGGAACTAGGGTATGATGACTTCACTCGTTATATATCTCTAGAACTTACGTCTGTAAACGATGCGTGGGAGAGGTTTAAAACAGTGGTGTTTGACTCGATAAAGCGATTTGTTCCCATGCGCACTAAAAAAGTCAACAAAAGAAACCCATGGATTACACGAACGATTATTCATAAAAAGCGCCTTTTGAAACGTCTCAGGACTAAAAAATCCACCTCTAAAACAACTCGCGAGTGTATTAATGTACTCTCTCAGGAGTTGAAAATGGAAATTATCCAAGCAAAGCACCTTTATATGAGTCAAACACTAACTAGTTTTATCAAAACGGCTCCTGGAAAATTTTGGAGATTTGTTTCAAAGCCAAAATCTGGCATTGAATTTTTGACAAGCAAAGATAGAACTATCACTGATAGGACTGAAATGGCATGCCTCGTAAATGAATACTTTGAATCAGTTTTTACTTTGGATGACGGTACTACGCCCCAAACGGAATCTCTTGATAAACAACCTTTACCTGAGCTTAAAGTAAGTCATACCGGCATTTTCAATCTACTTCTCAAACTGGACGAAAAAAAATCCCCAGGTCCTGATGAAATTCCTAATGCTTATTTAAAGCGGTATGCAGAGTGGTGTTCATTTTACCTCGCAGATGTTTTCCAGAAATCCCTTGAATCTGGTCAAGTACCTAATGACTGGAAACTGGCTAAGGTAATACCAATTCATAAACAAGGTCCCAACGATGATGTCATGAATTACCGACCAATTTCCCTGACCAGTACATGTTGCAAAACGCTGGAGCATATTTTGACCAACCACTTGATGAAATATGTGGAGGAAAACGGCATTCTGGGGATCAATCAGCACGGTTTTCGACGAGGGTACTCAACATCCACAATTCTGACTGAGCTTGTACATGAGATTGGTGAATTTATTGATGGAAAGGGGCAAATCGATATAGTTTTTATTGACTTCCGGAAAGCTTTCGATAGAATATCGCATAGAAAGCTGCTTATAAAACTGTCCTTTACCCTCGGCAACAATCAGCTAGTGAAATGGATAGAGGCATATCTATCACAAAGGGAGCAATTTGTTTCATTAAACTCTACTCATAGTTCTAAAAAATCAGTTCGATCAGGTGTGCCGCAAGGATCGGTAATAGGGCCTTTACTGTTTTCAATATATATCAGTGACATGAGCACAGGTTTTTCCCCACAAGTTGTGATGAAACATTATGCAGATGATACCATTGTGCATTCAAAAATATATTCCTCTTCTGACCAGCAAGAACTTAGCAACCATTTGGAGAAAATTAGTTCCTGGTGTGACGAGTGGCAAATGGAACTGAATGCAACGAAAACATCTTTTATGTGCATGACACGCAAAAGAGACCCTTTAACCTTCACTTACAGTATCAATGGTACAGCATTAACTCAAGTAACCGATGTCAAATACTTAGGAGTTCACCTTAAACATGACCTAAACTGGACAACGCACATTGACAATGTTTGCAATAAGGCCACGCGGAAGCTCTGGTTATTACGAAGAAAACTTCATGATGCCACTGTAGAGGTGAAACTACTTGCTTACAAGATGGCTGTGCTTCCAGTGCTGACTTACGCTAGTCATGTTTGGGAGCCGTATACTAAACAAAACATATTGAAATGTGAACGGGTACAAAACAAAGCTCTAAGATTTATTTTTAACTCGTACTCTAGAACTCAATCAGTATCTGAACTTAGAAACAGGGCCGGGCTGCGTATTCGCCAACTGCAGCCTGTACAGCACAAGGCTTGAAACCACGGTGAATTGATCACGGTGACTGAAGATTGTCACTGCGCCTTACCTAAAAGGGATAATAAATCCTCTTAAACGGCGTTATATGCCACTAAGCATCACGATTTGCGACCTAAAAGGGAAGTAATTGAAAAAAATGAAATTTAAAAAAAACAATAAAACTACAGTGCAGAGAGCGGAGTCGAACGGCCGACCTTCCATACGCAAAACGAGCCTCTAATCCACTGCGCCATAGCAGCGATGTCAAGCTGTCGTTTTTTTTTTTTTTTTTTTTTTTTCTTTCATGGTATTTATTTACATGGTTTTGTATACAAAGCATATACAGGGTGTCCCAGCTAAATGTAACCAAACTTTTAAAAAATGCGAAGTGTCCTAGTCCAGTAAAACCAACTCAGAGTTGTTCATAGTCGCGTGGCCTAGTCTTGAGTATTTTTTTCGCTCTTCAAAGTTAATTAATTAGTTAAGTTTAATTAGCTAACTTTTTAATTATTCACTTCAGGAAGAAAGTGTCAATGCAAAAGTTTTAGATCACCTCAAAAAACCGCTAGTAGTGCTATTTCCGTCAAGTTACGATTTACGTAGCTTCATTTATTGGCCTTAGAAGAAAGTTGTCACGTGACCAGCTGCTCGCTCACTTCTCTGCCCCGATGTGCACCCAAAGTCTCATCGAGGAGAGGACTTCAGAAAAAATGGATTTTATTCTTTAAGGCGCGTCTTGGGACGTTGAAGTGGCACAGTTGTCATGTGGAAGCTTTTTCTTATTGTGCGGGTTATGGTTAAAGGCCGGTAAAAAAACTACTATACGTAAGTATTACTTTGCTGCAAATGTCTCAGTAAGCTGTTTCTCAAAGCGATCTACAACTTTTCGATTGACACTTTGTTCCTCAAGTCAATAATTAAAAAGTTAGTTAATTAAGCTTGACTAATTAGTCAACCTTGAAGAACGAAAAAAATACTGCAGACTAGGTCACGCGACTCTAAACAACCCTCATTTGGTTTCACACGGCTAGGACACCCCGTGTTTTTTAAAAGCTTGGTTACATTTAGCTGGGACACCCTGTATATACATATGTGTGTGTGTATATACGCACACAAAAACAACTATTTACAGAGCACCTAGGTAGGCGCTACGTGGCAAAAACATAATAGTAACATATTATAACTAAAAGGCCGGTAAAGCTATACAGCGCATCAGGAGAGGAAACCAATCCGGTACAAAGTCCGATTTTTTGTAAATGTCCGTTACCTGCAGCAACATTCGGCTAAAGTGAATTCTGGGCGAAACAACAGGTTCAACGTTACGATCTTGCATGCGCGTTTTCCAAAGACTATGAAGGCCAATCAGAAGAATCATATCATAAGGATTCGAGTCAGGTTGGGAAACAACAAGGTAGCGCACACTGTAGGAATTTAGGAGGAAATCTTTCTGTAGCGTCCTTTGCAACACATCCCAAAACAAAATCGCGTCTTTGCAGTCTATAAAACAATGTTCAATTGTTTCAGGCACATTGCACAAGCGACAGTTTACAGAAGACACAAAAATGTTTTTCCTATCTAACCACGTCTTGACAGGTAGAGTTTCAGTGTGTAATTTATAGAAAAATGTTTTGGTGCTAGGAGAAATTGGCATTTTACGCACTCGCTTTAAAACATCATGACCCATGAGTCCAACGTAGACGGAACGATACAGTGGGGGCGGGAAGAGCATGGATATCAAATCCCTGTACAGATTTTTGCGCGAAACAGAATATAAGTACTCATTTGAAAACCGAACTGTCAAAAAACGCACGGAGGCATAAACTTCCTGCATAAAGCCTAGTAAACGGGGTCGTTCAGTAAAATTGGAAGAAACTACTAAGTTCGGAAGTAGAGTCATGAAGTTAACCTGCAAGAATGCTCTAATAATCGGAAGGGAACAAGCACGAAAAAAGAAGAAACGGGCAACCAACTGTCTCACATACAGGTGCTCTAGGCCCAGGCCTCCTGCACAAACAGGCCTGAAAAGGTTATCACGCCGCATGGGCTCAAATTTGGAGGACCAAATAAACGTCGCAAATATACGATGGAAACGCTGTATGTAATGTCTGGCGCAGTGAAGGACCTGGAGTACGTAATAAATTCTTGTTGCCAGAAAGGTGTTGCAAGCCTGGGCTCGACCAAAAATTGAGAGGCGATGCGGTACAAACGTCTGAGCATAACGCTCAACAGCCGGAACTCGCTCTCTCCAGTAATGGGCACTGGATTTGTAGGCATGAAGTGGAACGCCAAGATATTTAGGAGGCACACAAGACCATTCTATGCCAGCGTACAGAGGTGGAGTTGTGCCCCATGAACCAAACCATAGGCCAGAACTTTTGGAGCGATTCATTTGAGCACCAGAAACGATGCCGAATTGATCTATTGTGGACAACACATTATCAATGCTGGGCTTGTCAATGCAGAAAAATGCAAGGTCGTCAGCATATGCCAGCAATTTGACTTGATTACCCAAAATAGGGAACCCATGGATATTACTGTTACGCAAAACACTCAAACAAAGCGGTTCCAGGTAAAGAGCAAAAAGCAGAGGAGACATCGGACAGCCTTGCTTCACAGAAGAGCGGATTGGCACAGGGTTCGAGAGCTGGCCATTAATGATCAATCGTGTTGAACAGTTGCTGTAGCAAAGTTGCACCCCTTTAAGTACAGTAGAACCCACGTTTGCTCGCTCTAGAAGTGAAAACAGAAATGAATGGCGTACGCGGTCAAATGCTTTCGCAAGGTCAATCTGAAGGAGGGCAAGCTGCTCATGACAGCTGGAGGAATATTCAAGTATTGTCCGCGCAATGTGCACATTACTTTGAATGGAGCGGCCTCTCAAACCGCAAGTCTGGTGAGATCCAATGAGTACCGACATTGCAAATTGCAGGCGATTTGACAAGACTTTAGCAAAAATTTTGTAATCCACATTT
The DNA here is from genome assembly GCF_055824585.1 of Amblyomma mixtum. Classification (NCBI taxonomy): domain Eukaryota; kingdom Metazoa; phylum Arthropoda; class Arachnida; order Ixodida; family Ixodidae; genus Amblyomma; species Amblyomma mixtum. Next base: position 150,453,077 of record NC_143021.1, on the reverse strand, counting down.
GACAATGTAATGGGCCGATAACCTTCTACGGAGCGCAGTTTTCCTTCATCAGTAGTTTTCGGAATTAGGACTGTGTGGCTTTTTGTAAAAGACTGAGGAAGGGCTCCTATATCCAGCCCCACTGTGAAGACCCGCAGCAGGACAGGAGTGAGAATAGATTTAAAAGCCTTGTAAAATTCGCTTGAAATGCCGTCAGGACCAGGCGTTTTTGAGACAGGTAACTGATCAATTGCATGTTCCACCTCTTCCTGCGTGAAAGAGCCGCTAATAACACAACAATCATCTTCTGATAAAGGGCTCACTAAGGTGCTGAAATACGCCAAAATTTCCGAATTATGCACATCAGGTGAAGCACTAAACAAGTCTGTGTAATAATCTACAAATACGGTCATCACCTCATTTGTACTGGACACTAGTCTGCCATTGGACATCATCCCCGAAATAAACTTCGCAGTCGCATGACGGCGCTCATCAAGCAAAGCCTGTCGTGTCGGGTGCTCACATTGCAGATCACGCTTGGTACGAGATCGAACACGGGCACCCCGGTAACGTTCTGCATCAAATCGTTGTAACTCATTTTTGATACTAGCTAATTCATCCGTATATAAACCAGGTGCTTCGCATTCCATTTCATACAGATTGTACAAATTTTTCCTGAGTGTCTGCTCCTGATGTTTCCTGTGAAAGGACCGCACGGAACCAATTTCTATAGCTGTAGCACGCACGTCTTGCTTAAACATTTCCCAAGCGGCGAACAACGGCATCTTGCTCGAGAGACAGGATTCCAGTTGCGAGCGGACACGAATGACAAACTCTTCATCATTAATTACTGAAGAGTTCAGCTTCCAAAGCGCCCATTTCGGCCTAAATTTTGAACAAACACTGCCTCCGAGGCGAGCAACCACCATGCAGTGATCAGAGAACGAAACTGGTACAGTCTCACAGACCAATCCTCTGGAGACAAGTGAAAAAGATGCATAAATTCGATCTAGGCGAGCGTGAGAATGGCCCTGAATGCGTGTGAATAAGCGGAAACCAGGACATGAACTTCCGGTATCAATGAGCCCTGCATCTTCCGTAACAACAGACAAAAATTCACCGCTCTTATCGCTGGGTGTATCAGGACCGGCACGATCAGCTGGGTCGCACACACAATTAAAGTCACCCATTAGCACAACGTGCCGGTCACAGTCCAGTAAGCTGGCAATGCATTCAAAAAGAGTAATGCGCTGTGGCACAGTATTAAATGCATAGACATTCATTAGTCGCCATGGCTTTCCATAGAGAAGAAAATCGCAGCATATCAACCGGCCCTCATTATCGACATTATAGGTCAAGCCCGAACAGGGGAGTGTCTTGCGCAGAAACAACCAGCAACCCGCCGACAAGCCCACAGCATGCGTTACGAGAACATTATATTCTGATAAAAAGGGCTGCAGGGCCACCTCAGTATCCTCCTCACTTTGTACGTGGCCTTAGGTCTCGCCAGAGGCAGGTGCAACTCCGCCGACTTTTCTGCAGCAGGCACCGTGATGTTATCGCCGTCCAGGAGACGAAAATTGATGTCAAGCTGTCGTTCTGAATGAATATTTATAACCAGCCTTAATGTGGCTGCTACCTGCCGGTGGGCGGCGCTGTCATCGCTGGCTGTACCGGCTGCATTTGGCGAACACGCGGCCGGGCTGACAACTGTGAAGCAGAAAATGCAGCTTAACAGACTGATATTCTTTTTTCATGTGCTGACAGGTAGCTGTAAGGTCAATCTAGACCGATACATCAAACCACTGAATGCTTCTGGCAGCAGAACAAAACACTCCAAACATATCACACCTCTGGATTTTAGAACAGATTCCTTCAAATACTCTTTTCTGGTTCGCACTATTGACGAATGGAACAAATTACCAAAAGAAGTGATTCAATGTTCGGATTTAAAGGCTTTTGAAAACGCCCTCATGAAGTATTTGTGACTGGTTTGACTGGTATGTTTTTGACCCATATCACATGTCATTTTGTCTTTCCTATAAATTTGTATTGTTGTATTGTTTTGTATTTCTCCTAAGGCGGTGATCTGCTGATGTACTGCATCTAGTTCTTGTTTATTTCAAGGATCTCAACTCCTGTCTTGGCAGCAGCTGACAGTATGAATAAATAAATAAATAAATAAATAAATAAATAAATTATTTATTTAAAGATACTGTCAATCCACTGGGGATTTTAACAGGAAGGGCGCTGGAACAAGGCACATCAAAGTAAAAACTACAACAATGTCATGAATAATGGACACAAAGAGTGAACAAGAAGAAGGATTGAAGGGCAATATAAACGACTACAGTGTCGCACTTAATTAAAGTTCAATACATAAAAGTCACGGGTACAGCAATAGAATCGTCGGATTGTACAGTTAGTTCAAGACAAGATAACATAATCAATACATGGGATATATATGACATTAGAAACGAACAAGCACTGGTAAGAAAAATAGCAAGGCAATAAAAAGGAAGTTGTCAACAAAGGTTCAGAATTCAAGTGTGTTTACGAGTGAAGATAATTTTCTACTGACTGAGTGAAGATATCTAGTGATGTGCTGCGTGTAATAGAGTGGTCAAGGGTGTTCCATTCTCTTATTGTGAGTGGAAAAAAGGAGTATTTCAGGCAGTCCGTACGAAATGTGTGCTCTTTTAATGTTTCTGAGTGTCTGTGACGTGTAGGTCTTGTCTCTGGGGCCTTAATGTACCTAGTTTTATCAAGGTTAAGCTGATTATGGAGTAACTGGTAAAGTATTTTTAGTCGTGCAAGTTTAGCTCTATTTTCCAGAGTGAGAATGCCGGCTGTCTTGAGTAGTTCGGTGGGTGAGTCAGTAGGCCTGTATTTATTAAACATAAATCTTACTGCCTTTCTTTGGATTGCTTCTAATTTTCCCATGAGATATTTAGTATGCGGAAACCATGCAACGTTCGCATATTCGAGTACCGATCGTACGAAAGCGTTGTATGCAATTAGTTTTGTTGGAGGAGGAGCTTGTTGAAGATGCCTTTTGAGGAACAGGAGTCTTTTTAACGGCGGCTGATGTGACATAGGTGATATGTGAATCCCATCTGAGATCATGGGATATTATTATACCGAGGTATTTATAGCTGTTAACTCGAGTGAGGGGGGCGTTGTTGACAACGTAAGTGTAGGACGACTGATGTTTTTTTCTGGTTATTGTGAGGAGAGCGGACTTGTTAATGTTAAGGGCCATCTGACAGTCTTTACACCACCCAGATACGGCTTCTGCAGCGAGGTTTAGGGCCATGTGGTCATCTGGTGTGTTAATTTCGCGGTAAATTATACAGTCATCAGCAAAGAGTTTAATATTAACATTGACATATGAGGGCAGATCGTTGATAAAGATTAAGAATAAAACTGGAGCTAAGACGCAACCCTGAGGTACTCCTGATGTTACACGTTCTAATGAGGAAGGCTGGTGGTTAATCACAACGTATTGGGAGCGACCAGAGAGGTAGTCCCCAATCCAGTTAACAATGGGGCTGTTACCAAGTGTGCATTCCAATTTTTTGATTAATTTTTTGTGTGAAACGCGGTCGAATGCTTTCGAAAAGTCGAAAAAAATCATATCTACCTGTTTTTGGTTGTCAATGCTCAAAGACAGATCATGTACTAGTTCCAGGAGCTGAGTCACTGTTGATAAGCCACTTCTAAAACCATGCTGGAAGGGGGATATAATGCGTTCTTGTTCAAGGAATGTGGTTATATGCTTAGTAATGATGTGCTCAAGAAGTTTACATATTGTGCAGGTTAATGATATGGGTCTGAAGTTAGAGGGTTCGTTCTTGTTTCCAGATTTGTGAACAGGGATAACCTTGGCGATTTTCCATTCTTTCGGTAGAGTGCAAGTCGATAATGATTTGTTAAATAGTAAGTATAAGTACTTAGCGATCCATTCGGCATATCGTTTGAGGAATATGTTAGGTATGTTGTCAGGACCAGGCGCTTTTTTTGTGTCTAAGTTAAGTAAAAGATTTAACACACCTCTTTCGCTTATACTTGTCGGTGTCAAAGGTGTTCTATATACAGTACTTAAAGGGGGGATAACACCATCATCAACAGTAAAAACGGATTTGAAGTAATTATTCATAGAATTAGCATAATTTATATCTTGTTCTAGGGAATTAGGGTTCTTACGTCCTTTATTAGGCTTTAGAAAATTTCAAAATTTTAAGGGAGAGCTTTTTAGAAAATTGGTCAGTGTTTTCTTTTTCATTTTAGGAGGCCAGCTTATATTGCTTCATTGATGGCCTAAAGCATCGAATGTGAGCCCTGTTTGTAACATTTCTTAATCGGCAATGTGGTTTAAAATATCGATCGTTCAAATATGGATTTGAACGCTTGTTGAGCCGACTTTCCCGCATTGCCTAACTATAAAATGGAGTCGCTGCACCTAATATGATCGCTGAAATTAATTAATTTCTACGTCATCAATTATAACCAACTGCGCCTTTATTTGAATCATAAGAATCACGATACACGCCATTTCGTTACTGTGCTAAGCGGGAAAGCAAACTCGACCAGCTTTCAATTGCGTAGTTTTGACACTCGATATTCCGAGCCATATCGCCGATTGACAAAATTTTAAAACAAACAGGGCTGACCTTTGATCTTGAGAGCCATCAACTATGCATATAACCTTTCCCCCTAAAATGAAAAAAAGAAAGTTTAGTTATTTAAGTGAATTAGGCGTCCAATTATTGATTTATATCAGGTACTGTCACAATCAAAAAGAAGTTTATTGGACCTCTACCTCTCAATTTAGTCGCCTCGTACTGTCACCCTCGGATAGCCCGTTGTGCTGTAAGCGGTGCGGGCAGGGCACTATTATTTTTATTTTTTTTAATGGCCCACACTAAAGCTGGTCACCCTCGGATAGGGCGTGCACACCCCATATGTTGACGAATTTCAGGCGGCTCGATTTCTTGACTGCGCCGCAAAAAACTTTTCTCCCGAACGTTTGCTGTTGCAAACTTTTGATCGCGGTAGTACATATTGTCCACCTGGCTGTACAATCCAACTCAACAGACCGCACAGATGTATCCCACCGAGATTTTAAAAATAAAAATCTGTAATGGTTAAACAATCACCCTTTATATTCCGGAAGCATTAAAGCAAAGCGTTATGAAAAAAATTGTAGTCGATTTGCGTTGTTAGGAAAAATGATGAAGCTTAGGACTGATGCTAGGGCAAGTTGGTATGTCATTTTCAAGAACAGCGCGAGACAGACAAGGCTTAACAATTTTCACGTTCTAAGCAATGAACCTTTAGTTGCAAATCGGAGCCAGACGTTAAGTCCTTCACTATTTGGAGCTCTTCTTCTTGAAAGCGAATCACGTGCGTTAGCAATTCGGTCTTCACTTTGGTTTCGGTGTTCAGATCCGGTGTTCAAGGATGGCGGTTCTACGAATAGCGATAATGAGTTTGTTTTCTTTTTGGTCCTTCTTTCCATTAGATTCACTTATCTCTAGGAGTGCTCATACCACTCGTGGCGCAGTGGCGCTGCGGTTAAGCCATTCGCCAGTGCAGTTCTATGGCATGTGCTGCTATCAGTGGGACTTGGGTTGGGTTCGTAGGTCTCCGCTCTTCCACACTATTTCATACACATACTTGTACGCAAAATACTCACACGTCTAGTTCTTCTGAATTCCACTTTTTTCATAGATCTCACACACATGCAGCTAGAGGGCGCGTCTACCAGTCTGGCAACTTTTCGGCCATTTAATAAGCTTCACTGTAATGTAATACAGCTTGTATTTCACAGCTCTCCATCCAGGGCGCCCCCTCACCTTCCCAGGAAGGCCAGCAGGTCGGTGTACGCCGGCGAGTGGAGCTGCGCCGTCGAGGCCAGAGTGGAGCCGTAGATGACCGCCATCAGGAGGCAGCGACGCAGCTTCTGGCGGTACTTGCTGCAGGTGCGCGGAAGCGAAGAAAGTGGGAAAAGAAAGTGCAGAACAACGGTGAGATGGAGTGAAATTAGCATATCTAATAGCCTATTGAACGCGCTTTTTTTAATAAAAAATATCTGCAAATTTAGACAGTGCGTTCGTTTGTCGGTATAAAATGCTCAGAAAAAAAAAGATCTGGAGAGGTAGCAATTACCCTACAGGTGAGGTGGCGAAATGTATACTAAATCTTATGTGACTCGGCACTCTCCTAAATAGAACAAGAGGCACTATCCAAAATGCTTCCGCGCTCGCGAACATAGCCAGCCTCTTTGATCTGAAACCAACACACGTAACATGCCCATCTGTCCTGAAAAGCACCAACTACTAGTGCCATCTGTCGTCTGCCAGTAGCGAACAGTGCACCCAAGGTTAAAAATCCATGCCGTAATTTTTGATGCTCAGCGTCATGCAGAACGTTGTGGCACAAGCATGGACTAAGAGCGTTTGTCTAGATATTCTGGTTTGATACGTGAGCAGCCCATAACGCTGTACAAATAAAGCAGAACTACATTTCACAGTAGCATAACCAACAGCAATCAAAGCGAAGCCGAGTAGCTGCAAGTTGGAACTGCCCTTAACATGGCATATAGAACCCTTCGTGACCAGGGCTGGTTTCTATTGGTTCTTGCATTCTCCACGAGCAATCTTATGGGCTCTTGGTTCCGTGATATATAATTACACCAAGATCTACATTTGATTAATAACGCTTTAAGTAACGCGCCGTTCTTTCTGTTGTGCCAAAAGTGCGTTTGCTGACATTCAGAATGACAATTTTTTATTAACAGCTTAATCTAGCGAGAAGGAGCGAGGACATCAAAGAAAACACAATGCTGGTTGGCCGCTCATTATGTGTTTTATTTCGTGTCTTCCATCATTGGCGCTAGGTTAATCTGCCGATGGTAATGAACCAACTGGCCCAAACCAAAATCCTAGTTGTATTGTTATTCGATGGTTTAAAAAAGCAATTTTAAGTTAGTACAAGAACTAAGACAGTGCTGTGTTTCGTTCCCTTTTCTGTCCATCCTTGCTTCGTGTGCGCAGCTAACCCCTACAGAACTCAGACCATTAAGAAGACAATGCGTACAATTCGGTATAATGTTGGTTTCTCTCCTTAGAGTTCAATTGTTGTGATTGCCTGTCTGTATGAACGAAACGACATATCTCAATAAAGAATTCATAGTAATTTATTCCGCATGTTTGAAGCAAAAGCCAAAATGAGAATGATTAGTAATTTGTTTAATGGGTGTGGCGGATATCATGGTTGGTGAAATTATATGCTTTGTGCCATTTGTGAGCGTTACCGACGGACAGCTTACTATGCTACGAATCAGTTTCTAAGTTGAGACGACACATAGTAATGAATGAATGACGTTAAGGGCTGAATAATTACCACTCTGTTTAAAACCGAATAAATTTTGTGTTTTGAAAAAAAAAACATTTGCGCTCAGTGCTATGTTTTAAGCCATTTGAACTTGATGAAGCTTAGTGGAAATAGCTAAACTAAGTGCTTTGACTGCCCAGGCGATGTGCGAGGGCATACAGGTGTGTTAAAACATCACTTCTGAGCTAAATTGAAGTAACTGCATAAGCTTGCAAAGAAAGAAAATTTTCTTATGTATCTTTAGGGTCACGTCATGAATGTGCGCAGCCATGACAGCAAAAATACAATGTATGTGCCAAAATTTTTTTTTGTTAAAAGTTTTTGTTTGTTAATCATGCGAACTTTGAAGCAACGACTGTATAGTTTGCTTCAGTATTATTTTCAGAAAGTTCATTAATCATTTACCCTTCTGATTCACTTTTTAATCTCCGTTTGATTTACAATGCGACTCTGTTTCGTTTTCTGCCGATACAGATATGAACCTCACGTCTCCATAAAGAACACACTCATCAGATATGTAGCATTGATAATGATTATTCTATGTTATGAATGGAGGGGATAATGAAGAGAGCCATGCGAAACTCCACCGTTTGTTGTTAATCGCGAAGACAGTATTCATTAGCAATTACGCACTGTCCACAATTGTACATGTAAGTTTTAATTAGTGCTATAGGAGATGCTCGGATTCCATAGCGTCAGGATTTCATAAAAAAAATGTTATGATTGATCACATAAAATGTTTTTGTCAAATTAAATATATTCGTTTATTAATAATATTAGTTAGTTGTTTTGACTATTTTTAGTTTTACAATTTTGGTTCTACGGGGTTTAACAACCCAAAGCGACTCAGCTTATTAGGAACACCGTAGTGAAGGGTTTCAGAAGTTTCGACCACCGTTCTTTAACGTGCACTGACCTCGCACAGTACACAAGCCTCTAGCATTTAGCCTCCATCGAAATGCGACGGCCGCGGCCGGGATGGAACTCGCGATCTATATTTTAAATATGGTTCAGCCGAGCCATTTCGGTTGATTTTTCTTTTATGCACTCGTAGTGCACTTTCACGTAAAAATTAGAGTGAAAAATTATGTAATAATTAAAACAATGCCACCATCACTATCAGCAGAACCCACGCCAAAATAAAAGTCTGCTTTCATTACGGGAGGGAAGCCGAATTTTAATTTAATTCAGTTCATTCTCCTTTCTACACTGGAACGTTCTCGTGGCTAAAAGGACCGACTGGGCCTTGACTGAGTAACGGAGACGTTTACAGAGCAGCGACAGCAGCTCCAGGAATTTATCCTGGAGCGCTCATATTGAACAAATCACTAACAAAGCCTTAAAAAAACTTGGTCTTCTTAAACGCCGACTGCACCAAGCCAACCAGGACACAAAACTACACGCATTCAACATGCTGATCAGGCCTGCGATAGAATACGCGTCGGTGATCTGGAACCCTCATCACGTCTATCTCATCAACATGTTGGAATCTATTCAAAACAAAGCTGCTCGTTTCATCCTTTCCCGTTACTCTCGGTATCAAAGTGTAACAGCACTGAAACTATCGCTCCATCTCTCGCCTCTGGTCATGCGCAGAAAATTCAGCCGTTTATCCTTTTTCCATACTATCTACCACAGCAACACACCATTTTCAAGCTCTCATCTTCTCCCGGCACCGCACACATCGGCTCGTGTAGATCACAAGCAGAAGATTAAACCTATTTTCGCTCGGACAGAACGATACAAATACTCACCATTAGTCTTGTCTATCGAAGAGTGGAATTCGCTTCCTTCTAGCATTGCGACTATCGCTGAAACATCCTCATTTCAAACAGCTCTTTGGTCCTATTTAGAAAATTCTAACGTATGTTGATGTGCGTTCTTTTTTTTGTTTCTTGTTTTTTTTTTCTTGGTTGCTCTAGTGTGTGTGTGTGCTGGCCGTAACGTTCCGCAAAATGTTAGATGCTGTGTTTAGTAACTTTCGAAGCCGGGATTTTTCTTGATTTTTTGCGCGGTTTGCTACATGTGAATTTTTTTCAAATACCTCATATTAGCTTTTTTTTTTGTTCCTCTTATTAACTTGTACCTGCCTTCTTAACTTGTTTACTTCTGTTTTCAGCCGTTTGTATTCCGTGTTTTATATCTGTTGTTTTCTTTGATGAATCCCCCCCTATGTAATGCCCGCATTGGGCCTTTAGGGTATTGAAATAAATAAATAAATAAAATGCTATACAGTACAAGATTAAAGAGGGTACACATACAAAAAGTACATACATATATACAAAGCACACAAAAGAGGACACATACCCAGTTCTAAGACCACAAAATGCGAGGAAGAAGTTAATTACAATTTACTGAAGTATTGGTGTAGTTTTTTGCGCGAAAAGTTTTTCATATGCCATATACGATACGGCTGCGAAAGTTGGAGGGCGTTTCTCTAACCAAGCGCGTCTATTAAGCGAGTAAATACAGCACTTTCTGGAAAGCGTTATGACGGGCTAGGTGGAATTAAGTTCTTAAATTCTTGGAAACCACGAACTTGAAGCATTATCCGCCGCAGTATGGAAGGCGCACCAAAAGGAAGCTATGAAATTTTCTATCTACTGGCATCACACTGCCATGCACACATAAAAAAAATGCTCCTATTCGCCTATATCTACCCGTTCTGATGAAATCAATCCACATCTTCATTAAAGTTCAATAAAAGAAAATAATTGGTGAAAATATTGTAGAAGAGTAAAAAACGTTTAGTTTTGTAAAAGCTGCTGGCCTGTATCAAGAGCAAATTTAGTTTATGCATGGCGAGGCTTTGTGAAAAAAAACTGAAAGAGTGTCCGATCCCGCGCTAGTTCCGTATAAGGGATCATGTTGGCAGCCGGGGAGCGAACGTATCTATAGAGTGCCAAAATGGAACCATTGTGACTAATTCTGCAGAAACGCCTCCCGTGTATTCTCCATGAAAGAGTTGGGAAAATTGGTTTTACATGTCGCAGGTGCTCCATTATTCATCAGTGTATACTTGAGGCCGCCACCGATAAGCATTTGTTTTTCGCACAGTTTTTTTTTGGCGTCTGCAATTGTCATAACCCCTCCCCCCCCCCCCCCCCCCCCTTTAATTCCACAGCCCTTGAGCAACAATGCTCGCCGGTTGTCACATCTGATGCTGGAGGCAGTAGCTGCCAGTAATAAAATTGTTAAGGAATTAATCACGAAACAAAAACTTTCGTAATAAGGCACATGAACTAAATAAAAGATTATTCATCAGCCTTAAGAAAATGGAGTATTCCATGAACAAAAAAAAATACAAGAACGTTGCCTCCCAATACCCTTGAGTCTAGAGGAAATAAATCGTTTCATGCACTCAACAAATACAATTTATGAAGTCTGGCTAAGTGATTATCGCAATATTACGAGATTGTAAGAAAATTAATCGTTTCCTTGATCTAAACAACAAAAAATTTCTATTAGGCACGGCTGTGGATTTCTCTCAATATTCTTCAGCCTTGAGGAAATGAATGGTTCCTCTTAACTGAAAGAAAATGCAAAACGCATCACTACCAATTTCTCCCATGATTCTTGTGCCTTGAGGAAAGAAATTGTTCCCCTGTAGTGAACTAAAAACATCGAAGAAGATGTCATTGAATGCCTCTATTTTTAAGACGCCGCAATTGATCGTTTCAGATCAAGGGCCCCTAAAGAAAGCAAAAAAATAAACAAGATGCATCGCTGCGCATTTCTGCGGATTTCACAAAATATTCTTGAGGCTTAGTACCTTCCAATGGCTCTGTGCTCTTTGCAGAAACCCATTATATAAATTTTTGTTCTTTCCTCTTAACTGCACTGGCATCTTCAGCTTAAGGGCGTTGTGCCACTAATATTAACGGCATTGAAAGTAGATGTCACTGTTCTCAGATAGATCACTTGGATCTCTCATCAACGGCTGATATTCCATCTGAAAGCATGTGCCTCTTAAAGCACATTACTGGCATTTCTGAAAGCATGGCTTGCAATTGGTGAACTTTTTATAAAAGGAAGGTATAGTTCAGAAACAAAGCAGGCATCACGGCTGGGTCGGGATAGTAGTAGTAGAAAACTTTTATTTAGATCTTTTAAGAGATTCGCGGATTCGAAGCCTCCGTCGTCTTTCGTGGCGCCGGCGACTTGAGGCTTCTCTTCAGCAAGGTTGGGCCCCTAGTCCAGGGCTCCACTGAGTCGCGCTGCATCAGTAGCGTGCCGCACTAAGGCCCTTTGGGCCGCGAGCTCGCTGCTGGTGAGCCGGCTCTCCCATTGCTCCGCACTCGGGAATTCGTGTTGGTGGAATGCTTTATTTCGTTCGCACTCCCATGTGATGTGGTATAGTGTGGGTGTGTCGCCGCACCAGGGGCAGTTTGCTCTTTATTGTGTTGGTGACATCTTGTTATAGATGTACAAGTTGGGGAAGGAGTTTGTTTGTAGCCTACGCCAGCCGACTGCTTCCTCCCTCGTGAGGGCTTTGTGTGGTGGTGGGTACTTGAATCTAGTCCCCCTGTATAGTTGTAATGTCTCTGTGTATCCCCCCTCGCATGCTAGTAGCTGAAGCTCCAGAACATCTGACATGCCTGCTCGGTATGTAAGCCCTCGAGCTAGGCTGTCTGCTCTTTCGTTCCCCGCTACGCCTGCGTGGCCTGGGACCCAGATTATGTGTTGTATGGGTGTCTTCTCAGCAGAGGCTGCTGCCCCACTGATTATCCTGAGGGCCATGCCGCTAATTCTGCCCTTCGTATAGTTTTTACACGTGTCTTTCGAGTCTGTTAAGAAGTTTAGGGATCGGCCTTTCCTATAGCCTTCTGCTACCGCCAGCGCGACGGCAATTTCCTCGGCCTCCGTTATGCCCACGACCTCCACTGAGGCGCATGTGGCCATGTCTCCTGTGCTATTAACTACCACCGTAGCGGCTAAGCGCTTCCCTGCATGTACGTACATGGAGGCGTCCGTATAGACTGTGTTCTCTGATCGGCCTAGCCTCCTGTCTATCTGCTCGGCCCTTGCTTTTCGTCTGTCCTCGTGTAGGTTAGGATCCATGTTTTTAGGCAGGGGTCCTACATTAAAGGTCTTTCTAAGGTCGTCCGGTACGTCCGCGTATCTGTCTATGAGTCCGCACGTGTTCCGACCCAACCTTCTCAGGAGCGCCCATCCCGTAGAGGAGCCTCTGAGTCTGATGAGTTGTGCCCCCAATTGAGCCTCGGCAAGCTCATCGAAGGTATTGCTGATTCCGAGTTGGAGTAGCTTCTCGTTTGATGCGTTTCTGGGCAGGTGTAGAGCAATCTTGTATGCCTTCCTGAGAATACAGTCGGCTTGCTCTCGCTCCGCCTTTGTTGTTGCGTGGTAGGGCAAGGAGTACATAACTCTGCTAACGATTAGGCTGTTGACGAGTTTGAGGGTATCTTCTTCTTTCATCCCGTACCTTCTCTGAGAGACTCTACTGATCATTCTGCCAACCTGCTCCGCGGCTCTTCTCAACAGGCTGATGGTATGGCTGCATTTTCGGCTGCTCTGCAGCCACATGCCTAGGATTCGTACCATGTTCTGTTCTTGGATCAGTTGCCCCTCTAGAACTACTTCCAGCGAGGCTTTGGTAGGAGTTCTTCCGATCCTGATGATTTCCGACTTCTCCGTCGAACATCTGAGGCCTCTCTCCCAGACGTAGGTCTCTACGCAGGTCGCAGCTTCTTGTAGTCTGTCTTGCTTCTCCCCTAACGATCCTTGGGTGACCCACACCGTGATGTCGTCGGCATATATCGCGTGTTGGATGCCCGGGATTTCCTTGAGTCGTCTTGCTAGCCCGATCATCGCCATATTGAACAGGACGGGCGATATCACGGAGCCTTGGGGTGTTCCTTTGCAAGGCGTGGTGAAGACGTCGCTTCTCAGCTCGCCTAGTCCCACGGTCGCTGTTCTGTCGCTCAGGAAGGCCCTGATGTAGTCGTGGGTTCTTCCCCCGCAGTTGGTGTTGTTGATGCCTTCCATGATGGCGGCGTGGCTCACGTTGTCGAAGGCTCCCTTTATGTCGAGGGCCATGACAACGTTTTCGCCACTTCTCGGCATTTTCTCGAGTACTTCCTCCTTGAGTTGGAGTAGTACGTCCTGCGTAGACAGGTGGGCTCTGAACCCGTACATGCTGTCTGGGTACAGTTGGTTCTTCTCTAGGTGCGACTGGATCCTTTTTGTGATTACTTTCTCGTACATCTTGCCCAGGCACGACGTGAGGGAGATCGGCCTGAGGTTCTCGACCTGGAGTTTCTTGCCTGGCTTCGGGATCATTACCACTACCGCGTGTTTCCACTCGGCCGGCACTGTTCCTTCTTGCCAGAGCTTGTTGAAGTAGGCTGTGAGCTGATCTATGGCTCCATCGCTGAGGTTTCTTATGAGCGAGTTCTTGATTCTGTCCGCCCCCGCTGCTGTGTTTTTTGTTGCCGACCTGATCGCCTCGACGACTTCCTCTCTCGTTATGGGCCGATCCATGGTTGGATTCTCTTCGCCCTGGTACTCTTCTTGGTAGCTTTCGACCTGGTCTCTGCCGTAGCATTTGACCCGGACTTCCTCGAGTAGCTGTTCGTCCGTGCCCGTGTACTGGTGCACCAGCCTCTGAATCGATTTGCCGCTTTCTGATTTGTTCTTGCTCGGGTCCATGAGGGACCTGAGGATCTGCCACGTCCTGGCCGTGCTGAGGGTGCCGTTCAGCGCGTTGCTGAATTGCTGCCATCCTTGCCTAGCCAGCTGCATTGCATACTCCTCCGCTTGTTTAGTTATTTCGGCTATTTTAATCTTTAGCTTCCTATTGAACTTCTGTCTTTTCCAATGCTTGGTGAGCCCGCGTCTCGCCTCCCATAGCTTGAGGAGCCGCTTGTCCACCTCCGGAGTTTGTTCGGTTCTATCCACCTCTTTAGTATAGAGTTCTTGGATCTGTCTGAGTTGCTGGCTCCACTCCTCCGCAGATACAATGTCGCCCTTGATCTGCTTGCAGTGTGCTCTGAAGGCGTCCCAGTCCGTTAGGCGGACCTTGCCTATTTTCCGCTTGATATTGTTTGCGGTTGTGCTGATTCTTATTATGTGGTGGTCGCTTCCAAGGTTCTCGAGCAGGTTCTCCCATTCTGCTTGTCTGGCGCTCCTTACGAAGGTTAAGTCAGGGCACGTGTCTGGACTGACGCTGTTCCCCTGTCTAGTTGGGTGATGTTCGTCGGTTAGCAATTCGCACTCTGCCTGGTCTGCTGCAGCGCAAATGCCACGTCCATTCTTGTCGTCTTTATTGTAGCCCCACCTCGGGCTCTTGGCGTTGAAATCACCTGCTATTACTAGGGTGTTGTTCCCCGCTAACTTTTTCGCCTCCGTAAAGAGCCTAATAAAGTCCCCATCTTTCTGTCTGGGCGGGCTGTATAGGTTTATAATATAAGTGCTTTTAGATCGTGCTTTCTTTTTGGGGATTATCTCCGTGATCACGTGTTCGATCCGGGTGTCCTCTATTTCGTTATGTGCTATGGCTACTACTTGTTTGCTAATGAGAGTTGCCGTACGGCCATTTTCCTGACACGTGTAGCCCCTAAGCGTAGGGGTGCAGTTTGTTTCCTGTAGCATAATTACGTCTGGTGGGGTTCCTCTGGCATAGATGAATTGCTGCAGGAGGCCTTGTTTTTGCCTGTACCCCCTGCAGTTCCACTGCCACAGCTCTAATTGTTGGAGGCGTTCTGCCATGATGGGTTACCATTATTTGCGTTGGGGGTTTCTGTGCCGAACCTGCGTTCGTTAAGTAGTCTGTCTCTAGCATCATTGGTTATTCTCTGTGTGTTTTGGCTCTTGATGTGCGTCCTGACATTCTGTTCTAACAGGGCAAACTTTTGTTGTCCCTGCTGCATTTCGCTTTTTAACTGCTGCATCTGCTCTTGCATCTGCCTCTGCATGTTCATCATGAAGGTTTTAAGCTCATCGTTGGAGGTCCCTCCCTCGTGGTGTTGTTGCCCCGTCTCCATCGCCCTAGGCGGTGGGGTCTGAGTCCTAGGCGGTGCATAGCCTGTCCTCGATTCACGTAGTTCTCTGATTACCTCGCTTAGCTGCTTCCTAAGCTGCTCAAGTTCACGTTTAAGTGTCTTATTTTCCTCCGCTAGCTGTTTCTCGCGTGCGGTTTGTGTGTTGTTTGTGTTCGAGTGCGGAGCAAAGAGTGATTTGGGAGGGCCGTCTCCCCAGCTCACCTTAACGCCGCCGCTCATCTTCTTTTGCTGTTGCTGCCCTTGCGTCTGCTTCTGCTGTTGCTTGCCGTTGCCGCCCAAGGGTGGGAAGGACTCGTCCCTTTCGGATCCCCGGCTCTGGCTCCGGTTCCGGCTGCCCCCGCGGCTGCTCCGGCCCGACTCCTGACTCTCGTCACGGAACCATCTTGGTTTTCTTCCCCGGCTGCGGCCCCGGCTACGGCGTTGTTGCTGCAGGGGGCCCCACCGCAGCTCGCTCGTCGACTTGAGTCGCTGTTTGCAGTCTCTCGTGCCCGCCACGTGGTCGCCGCCACACAGCAGGCATTTGGGTGTGCATTGGTGGTCTGCCGCCGGGTTCTGGAGTCCGCACTGTCTGCAGGCCCTAGTCTCCGGATTCGGGCAGACGTCCATTCGGTGCCCCTGTTGGCCGCAGGTGTAGCATACCTGCCTCGTGGGCCGGTACGGGTAGCACCAAAATTCTCCGCTGTGTTAGAGAACTTGCTTCGGGAGGGTGGGGCCGTCGAAGGTGATGATGGCCGTGCTGGATCTCCCGAGCATTCTGGCTGTTAGGATCTTCACGCCTTGCGTGCGAACTCTGAGGCTTGCCTTGAGTTCCTCGGGCGAAGTCTCCGGATCCACTCCGTGGATCACCCCACGTAGCGTGCCTTCCGGCGCCGCCACGTGTGCGTTTACGGCGTAGTTCTTGCCTCCGAAGCTCAGCTGCTTGATGCGCATAATCTTCTTGGCCGCTTCTTCGTTGCTGGTGCTCACAATTATGATGTTTGATCCATTGCGCAGCCGGATGATCAGGTCTTCTTCCTTACATCCCCGCTCGGTAGCCGCGACTACCGCCCGCGCCACGTGGTGTTGGTGCAAGTCTCTGACTGCGAGTCCTCTCGGCCGGAGGACGATTTTAAAGTCGTCTCTGGGGAGCGGAGGCAGGCGTCGCCTCGGCGCTCCCTCCCTCTCTTTCTTCTCCGCCGCAGCTGGCGCGCCAGCTGCGTTCTTCGTCGCCCCTGAAGAAGGCGCGCAATCTAGGCCGTTTCCCGCCAAAACTTGCTGCTTGCCGCCGCCATCTTGGCGTTTCCTTTGTTTCTTCGACATGGCGACTATCCAGTCGTCTTCTTTTTCTCTGTCGATTCCGCTTACTTGTGAGCGTTGGATCGGTGAGGTGCTGCTTCCCGGGGCTTGGATCCCTGCTGCAGCGAGGCCGTCTCGGTCTTGCTGCATGTGGGCCACTTCGATGGTGTCGTGGAAGTCTTCTTCCATGTTTTCCTGGGATTCAGCCGAAAATCTTGTCGGTCCTAAGGTCACGGGTTGGTCGTAGCTCGGATTTCTCGTTCGGGACATCGCTCCGATGCGTCTTCACCGCGGGCCGAAGCCGGGAAGGCCGCGGAGCCCCGTACTTAACGCCTTGCCGACCACGTGGGAACTTCAAATGCCGATAAAATCCGAAAAAATAGACCCACCGGCTTGAAATTGGTATCCTCGTGGTCCTCTTCACTTCCGACGTCGATTCCGACCAAAATTTCGGTAGTCCGATGGGATTAACCGGGTCAAAGGACCCCAAAATCACGGAGCGCATGTGAGGCACGTCCGCACTCTTCGGCGAACGCAGCGTTCCCCCCTGGGTCGGGATAAATTTTGGCTTAGCTGGTATTCTTTTAAGACATAGAACTGCAGCATATGTGCTTTATGCTTCTGTGGAGGAATGCACAAGTAGGTGGGTTACCATCTCATATGGGAAGGCGTCGTTCAAGACATCGAGGCATTGCTGGTGCAACCGCGACGTTGCCTGAAAGCGTTAGTGCAACAAGTGGCAGTAGCTCCTCGCGGCAAATAGCCTCTACCGCAGATGTATTTCGGTGACTGTTTCGTAATCAGTAACTACTTGGAATGCAATACCATGAACTACTTGGGAACTTCAAGCATTTGAAGAGAGGTAGAATATCTTCTGTGTTGGTTACGGCTGTTCTCAAGTTTTCTACAGTCTGGTCGCTCTAAGCCTGTTTCAGCTTCTGCCATTAGCTTGCGATCGTGCGTCATTTAAATTATTCGGTATCTGAAGTCATTGTGATTCGCCAGTTCCTTTTGCGTTCTTACAACGTTAATTACGCGCAAGAATATTTTGCCTATACCTTTCTTCAACACCGCTTCGAGGATCGTGTGAAGCATGCTTTTTGACAGCTAAATATGTTGAATAAGTAAAGTTTAAGCCGATGCTGCATTACTACCAGTTGTGTGCACATAGATGGACTGAGAAATTTGGTAGAAGACAGCATCCCGACTGAGCTGGTGTTCAGCTTGATGGTTGGTGGGACAAGACAGTTTCAGCAAGGTTGTCACCCCATTTTTTGAGAGCTTTTACTTGAGGCACCATTTTTACATGCCCTTGTGTGCGGTATGCATTTCTAAACACATAGCATCCGGAACGTTTAAGGCGAAAGCCTTTAATGCCTCATACTGCCGTTAGCAGCCGTGTCGCCAGCCGTTTCGACAGCCGTGTCGGCAGATGTGTCCGCGTTTTGACGGGTGTCCACCGAAATATGCGAGACGGTTACTGCGTAATTTCCTTTCCTCAAATACAATTTTCAGTTTCATTACGGCCCCTCTTTCTCTTTCTTCTTTCACTCCCACTTCCTCCCTTCCTGTACGGTGCGGTTCGGGTGTTCACCGAGATGACAGAGAATTACTGCCCATTTCCTTTCCTCAAAAAAAGCGTTGCGTGCAAAGGGCAAGACATCGCGCCGAACGGGTGGTGGCGTTCCTCTCTTCCTGTACGGTGCGGTTCGGGTGTCCACCGCGTTGAGAGAGAATTACTCAGCCATTTCCTTTCCTCAAAAATCGTTGGGTTCAAAGGGCAAGGCATCGCTCCGAACGGGTGGTAGTGGTGGCGAAAACATTTATTGAAAGGGACAGATATTAGTTTGGGCTTAAAAAAAAAGAAATAAGTAAAAAGTGCCCTGCCCGCATATTAAAAGGGACAGATATTAGTGTGGGCTTTAAAAAAAATAAATAAGAAAAAAGTGCCCTGCCCGCACCGTCATACGACACAACGGGCTATTAAAAGGGACAGGAGGATGTTTGGATCAGCCCTTAAGGGACTGATCCTTAAAAACACTAGGTGGATGTCCCTAGTATGGGACCCCAGTGGCGGTGGCCGCCGCTCGGGCGCGCCCGACTAAGGCTTTTTGGGCCTGTAAGTCGTGGAAGCCGAGCAGGGTCGCCTCCCAGTCCTCCCGGGTTGGGTTGGGGATGAGGGAATAGCCGGGTTGGAGGGGCAGGCCCACACCATGTGATAGGTGTCAGAAGACACCGCACTACAGTGCGGGCAGCTGCCAATAAAGGAAGGGTCAAAATGTTTTAGTGCTGCCGGCCACAGAAATGTATTGGTGAGAAGGCGGAGAAGGAGCCGCTCATCCGCCTTCTTCAGGTCTTTACATAGGCGAGGGTAAAGGCGAAGACTGTCTTGATATTAGGTTGTAATATCTTTGAAGGTATAGATCGGATTAGGATCGGGTTCCTGATCGGGTGGGGAGGAGAAAACAGCCCGGTGAAAGAGCGCGCGGGCGGCTGCGTCTGCTGCCTCTTTTCCTGCCAACCCCTGATGAGCAGGGGCCCATATAAGGTAACGGTGTGCGGGGTGCGTATCCCGTATGCAATTTTGATAGATTAGAAATGCTAGGAAGTACGTTTTATCGATAATTAGTCCTGTGCTTGCGCATATCTTTAATTTATTTTTAGAGTCTGGAACCTTTCCTGAGCAAATGAAAACAGCCAGAGTATCTGTTACTTTTAAAGGTGGCGAACGCAACTTATCCACTAACTACCCCACAATATCTGTGCTGCCTATCTTCTCCAAGGGAATTGAAAAAATCATTTTCACTCGGATAACACAATTTTTCGACAAAGAAAATGTTATCACAGCTGCACAATACGGATTTAGGAAAGGCAGATCAACACAATCAGCTCTGTTAGCACTCAAAGAAAATATCTTGCGGAATATTGAAAGTAATTTGTGAACTGCTGCCATTTTTGTAGATTTCAGCAAGGCATTTGACTGCTTACATCATAAAGTGCTCCTTAGTAAGCTGCAGTCTTATGGCGTTCGTGGTAATTGTTTGGCCCTGCTGGAGTCCTACCTCAGCCACAGGACTCAGTGTGTATATGTAAACGGTTATATGTCCTCCCTCCTATCAATTACTCACGGCGTTCCACAAGGTAGCATATTAGGACCATTATTATTCAATACTTATATAAATGATCTTGTAAACATAGATGCCACGGTTCAATTTATAATATATGCTGACGACAGTACCATACATATTCCCGAGTACGATGTGGACCGACTAATAACAAAATGCAATGAAGTCCTCCAGAAGTTATCCATATGGTCTCAACTCAACGTAATTAAAATAAATACAATGAAAACAAACGCAATTATATTCCATGCCCGTAATAAGCCTGTTGAAATACATCAGTCTATTCATTTTCAGTGCCATAACATAGAAATTGTGGCCGTTCATAAAATCCTCGGTGTACATTTTTCTCAGAACTTAAGCTGGGTTGCACACACTCACTATCTTAGGAAAAAACTACCCTCAGTTGCAGGCATGATATCGCGTTGTTCGGAGACTGCTTCCAGTAAAAGCTAAACTTCAAGTACATAATGCTTTATTCAATTCCTATTTACACTACTGTTCGTTGGTATGGGCCACGACAACAAAGACGAACTTAGACAAACTCCATATGTTACAAAAGAAGGTTATCCGCTACATTGGAAATATCGAACTGACAGCCAGTACTAAAGATGTGTTTGTTTCCTGTAACATCATATGGGTTGACAACTTATACAAATATCGATTACTCCAAACACTCTTTTTTTCCTCTACTGAAGTCAAGAACTTACTCTCATCTCTGGCATTTTTAACACTACGTAGCACGGATATACACACAAGAAGTAAAGATGTCTGGGAAATCCCCACTTCCGCACATATTATAAACATCAATCATTAGCACATAACCTGCCATAAATGCTTAATATGTACCAAAACACAGCTCGTCTGAACCCCAAGAAATTGCGCACATACTTCATAACATTGTGAACCACATTCGATGTTATACTTAGTTTTTTTCTACTGTGCTTCCTTTGTTTACAATTTCGTACTGTTATTTATGTCAACTTGTACTATTTTTAACTATTTTTAGCTTAATTTTTGAATATGATGCATCACATACTGTATTATGTTGCCGCAACTAGTTTTTTTTTGCGTATGGTGTACATTGCTATATATTCACATAATTTTTTTTCTCAACTTCACTGTTCGGCCATGTAACGGTCTCCAGGGCCCCGTCAAGCTGCTCACCCAGCTTTTAGCCCAGGAGACCATTCCAGGTCTTTCTGGGAAAAATAAACAATGATTGATTGAATCATTGATAGTATACACCTGTTTTGTTGCCATAATGTCGGGCTAGCGCTTCCGCTCGTGCCAGGCGCCGACCATTATGGTATTCATGTGACATGTTTGCTGGAAGAGGCCGCACATGGAGGGCACGTCTCCACAGTTCTGGGATGTGAAACCTGTCTTCCATTGGAGGGGTGTGTTGGATATGGAGTCGAGCAAGAAGGCGGCGACCCGATTCCGTTAGCGACAAGCGCGTGTACTGGTTTGTAAGGTGCGCCTCCCGGAGCTCCTGGAAAGTATTCACCACCCCATGGGCCATAAGCCGGCTGTTTGAAGTAGTGACAGGGAGGTCAAGGGAACGCTTAATAATTTTGCGAAGGATGACCTCAAACGCATCCTCCTCTTGTTTCCGTAGGTGGAGATAAGGAGACGAATAGAGAATTCGACTGGTTACGAAGGCGTTTGCCAGCCGCAAGGCATCCTTACTTCGTAACCCCCCGCGTTTGCTGGAAACCCGGCGGACCATGCGGCCCACCTGGTCTCCCACCTTACACAGTTTGGCCAGTGTAGTGTCTGGCCGCCTGTGTTTGTGGATGTAGAGTCCGAGTACTCGTATCTCATCACTTTCGCTTATGGGACCGCTCTCAAGAGAAAGAGATAGTTTAGTTGTGCACTTTTGTGAGTGGCGGAGGTGCACAAATTCAGATTTTTGAGGGGAACATTGAAGACCGCAGTGGAGGGCGTAGCGGTCCAGTATCGTCGCCGCTGTTTGCAGGCTGGTTTCAATGTCCCCTGTGCTAACCTGCGTGGCCCACAGGGTGATGTCATCTGCGTACAGGGCGTGCTGCACGCCGGCAACACCACTCAGCTGGGCTGCCAGGTGCATCATGGCCAGATTGAAGAGCAGCGGGGTAAGTACCGCGCCTTGGGGGGTTCCTCGCGTGCCGAGTAGATAAGGACCATGCTTTCTATCTTGGATTCGGATGTAGGATTGACGATTCATTAAAAATTGGCTTATGTACCAGAATTTGTTGCGGCCACAGTCGGTCTGGCTTAAATTAGTGAGTATGATCTGGTGTGTTACATTGTCAAATGCCCCTTTAGATCCAAGGCGAGTACTACCCGGTCATTATGGGGGCATTCGACGGGGTGTAGGCCTTCCCGGTAAAGTTTCAGGAGGACATCCTGTGAGGATCTGTGTGGGCGGAATCCGAACATGGTGCTCGCAAAGACACGTTTGTTTTCAAGATATGCAGATAACCGATCCCGCACCATTGTCTCCATTAGTTTGCCCACACAGAAGGTGAGAGAGATGGGGCGGAGGTTACCTGCGTCAGTAGGTTTTCCTGCTTTAGGAATAAAAGTAACCAGAGCCTTTTTCCAGTCGACTGGCAAGGGGCTGTCCCCGCGCCAAATTGCATTGATGTAGTCTAGCAGGGACTGGTATGCCAAGTCGGGCAGGTTCGTGAAAAGCTTGACGGTGACCTTATCCCTTCCTGGCGCAGTGCCCCGTTTAACGGGTGGTGGCGTTCCGTGGACTGCCAGGCAGCGCTACAACACGCTGTCGCGTTCCCCTTCTAAAGGCAAAGCTTAAGCGTCATTAATTAGCAGTTATTTAGTATTAGGCCATTACTCAGTAATTAGCCACTAATTAGTGATTTGTCAATAACTCGTCATCAAATATTTGTGACCTCATCCAGTGGTGTCGTCACCAGTGTCACATAGGCAAAGTGGTGCGGAAAACGCTTTCCCCTCTGCGCACTATAGACAGTCAAATTGCCCCCTGAATTTTTTTAGTAACCAGTTCACTGTTACACAAAATTTTCGCTCTGCATTTGATGCTTACACGGCAAGAACGCCTCTGGAAGTCAGTTAAAAGCCAGTGGCGTTTACTTATGAGTTTCCAAAACGAATTTATCCACATGAATGTATCCACAATGTATTTATGAATTTATCCAGAATTGAAACTATGCAGCGGTACAGCGTAATGGCTGCGTATATATATAGGGAACCGTCATGCCTTCCGCAGAGGAGATGCCGAAGTATAAGAGTAACCTCTGCTTGCTTTCAGCATCACATTTTTCATTGGCAAAAACAGCCGCCCACCTCTATGCATCAACTAAGGCCACTTCGCAATTCACTTCTATGTTTTTGATGCACTGCAAGCTTGTGAGGGCACTCATAACAATAGCATTGCGTCGAGCCTGAACTTCGTATGCCTTCAGATGTGTTTATCACATGCGTTCGAACTCACGTTCATGTGGACACGTGTGCGCATTTATTCACATGGACTGGAGGCAGTCACATGCCATTATCAGCGCAACAACTCCTGATTTAAACATCGCGCTCGTCGAAAGCATGCTTCGCTGACTCGAGAGCTTCAAAAACTTGTGAAACTATCCGAAGACAAGCTTAAGACTGCATTTCTATAAAGTTTGCATTTCTGAACAGCAACAAATGAACAAACGACGACTGGGAACCACATACTGAAACGCCGCAGCGTCTCAGTGGTTACGGGGCTCGTCTACCGAACCGGAGTACCGGGGTTCGAACCCGACCGCGGCGGCCGCGTCTCGATGGAAGCGGACCGCTAAAGGCGTCCGTGTGCTGTGGGATGTCAGTGCACGTTAAAGATCTCCAGTTGGTCGAAATTCTTCCGGAGACCTCCACTGCTGCACCTCCTTCTCTCTCTCTTCTTTCACTCCAGCCTTCCTCTCTTTTCTTACGGCGCGGTTCAGGTGTCCAGCGATATATGGGAAAAACTTACTGCTCCATTTCCTTTCCTCAAAAACCAATTATTATTGTTAACCACATACTGCTTAGCATGTATGTGACAACATTTGTATGCTAAGCCACTTGTATGGTAACCGCGGCGGCCGCGTTTCGACGGAGGCGGAACTCAAAAGGCACCCGTGTGCTGTGCAAGGTCAGTTCACGTTAAAGATCCCCAGGTGGTCATATTGTTCCGGAGACCTCCACTACGCCACCAATAAATATTACTATTAACCACATACTGCTCAGCATGCATCTGACATCACTTGTCTGGTAAGCTAATGTATCACGGGCGCACAGTGTGAGTAGATTTTGCCGCCATATTCACAGGCTGAGCTTCATGGCCGTGTTATGACGAGTTTGTTTCTGGGGCTGCCGATCTCGTAATCTCGTGGCAGGCATCATCAGCTCCTGCCACCGTATGAAACTGGCCTTGCGTGCTTTGCTTTCAGCGCATACAACCCTTACCACTTGTCACAGAGTGATCGTAGTCCAGCGAGCCAAAACTCTGCGAAGGCAAATCCGCGTATCCACGATTTGAAACGCTTTGAAAGTATTCTCTTCAGCCCCCAAAACAGACATCTCCGGTCCGAACGAAGCGCACCTGAAGATTTGAATACCTCGCCTGGACATGCAGTGGCCTTGCTTCCCTGCGCTTCGCATATTTAGGCTGCATGTTCCGTTCATTTCGAATGGTTCGCTCTGTTCACATATCAACGTTTCATTCATTTCAGAAATTAACCCAAACTTATGGCAAAAGCGTCTATCAATCACGCTCCAGTAAATATAGAGTCCTCTCTTCCATCTTCTCCCCAGTACGTTCTTTATTCTCGGTTTGCATGTCATGTACTTGTTGTTTAATTCACATTGCTTTTTTTATTTTAAGCTCTCCATGTGATTTGCCCACCATCGCTGTCCACATGCTAATTTCGAAGCCTATACTATCAGCGCCTCCATTTCCGCACTCAAAGGATGTGCATGTTACCCTCGGGCACCAGGGAGCACTGGCGCATGCGCTGTCGGAAGGCTCTGCGCTGGCCCTCTCCCAGCGTGGTGTCCTCGGCCGTCACGTAGAGCGAGCTGGCCGCCTCGTCAGCGCCACGGCGTCGCACGGGCGAAGGAGCGGGTGACGGGGCGGCGCCAGCGACCGAAATGGCGCCGCCGGATGGCGCCGCCGGATGCCTGCAACGCGGTCATTCGTGAGGGCGAGTCCGCGCAGGCATAGCGATTAGCCCGGTTAAGAATTTATTCCAGGAAAACTCATGCATAATTGTGGAAGCGTATTTTATGTTGCAGTATAGTCGGTGCAGGGCACTCCTGGACAAGTCAGCCATCCGTCGGTTTCTACTCTTTTTCAGCGCGGAAAGCTGGGCTGAACATAGTGGGAACGCAACGAACGTGGTGACCCTGAGTTCCGCAGTGATGAAATAATTGAACGACGTATTAAACGCCACTTGTGTTACCGCTGTTTCGCGTGCACTGGCGGTAACTACATTGCAAGCCATCCATGCTGAACTGAGAGACCAGACGGCACTTTCCAGACAGCGCTACACACCAAAGTCAGATTCATAGCAGCTTTGAGCACTGTCGCCTGCTTTAACAAGTAGCCGAAGCAACTAAGATATTTCGCATAGTATGATTTCAGCGTATTTTGTATTGCAGGATAGTCGGTGCAGGGCACTCCTAGGCAAGTCAGCTATCCGTCGATTTCAATTTTTTTCTCAGCGCAGAAACAGATATAACTTCTTTCGCCGCCAATATGGTTGCGTGACGCACCCGCCTGATGTAAAAGGAGGACGCCATGTTACTTCCGTTAGGTTAGCTTGATTGACATAAGGCATTACAACAACGGAAATCCTGAAAGACCTACGTTTTATGAAATACTACTGCTGGCATTGCTTCACACCTGTTTTGTGACAAGTGCTTCTAAAATACGGTCACAGATACGGCTATGCGAGAGGTGTCTTTCAGGTACCTTTTACTTGCAAAGAGCAGGCCTAAACATAGTAGGAACGCCACGAACGTGGTGACCGTGAGTATCGCAGTGATGAAATAAGTGAATGACGTATTTGTGTTGCAGCTATTTCGCGGTCACTGGCGGTAGCTGCAGTGCAAACCGTCCACGCTGAACTAAGAGACAAGACGACACTTTTCAGACAGCGCTACACACCAATGTCAGGTCCATAGCAGCTTTGAGCACTGTGGCATTCTTTAACAAGTAGCGTGAAGCGATTACAAATTCTCGCATAGTGCGATTTCAGCAAAAAATTCAAAGTCAATAATTTCGCATACCTCTGGCTCAAGCACCGTTCAACATGCGTGTTTACGTGGCCTTGTAAAACCATGCTGAGTCTATTTACAACACACCAGCGGCAACAGCACGGCCGCTTGTGCTTTGTAGAGAGCGAAAGCGTCGAGGAGCACAGCTTCTACTGTGCTGCGTACAACAGGTAACTCTACTTTTTCCATCTCCTGACAAATGCAATGTGTTGAGCAGAACTCGCCATGTCTGTTGAGGTGAACTCTGACTGCGTCCTATTTTTGTGTTGCAGTTCAAATTGACCGGAAGCGTATATGCCCAAAGTAAAGGCTGCGCGGCGTACCTGCGTGATGACGGAGGGGTCCCGCGGCACAATTCCGTCGGGGCCGGACTTGCCAGTGTTGCTCTCGGTGCGCGTGGTTCGCGCCATGTCGGGCGTGGTCTCGCTGCGCCCGTCCGGCAGCCCTGCAGTGAAGAGAAGAGGGCGCTGAGTACGCATGAAGCTTTTGTTTCTGTCACTTCTTTCCTCTTCTGCACCCAGTTCGATGGTAACGAAAGGGTGCCGTTCTGTTCCTAATCACTTCTGAACCACGGTGCATCTCAAGCGTTAACGAAGCGTATATCCAAAGTCAAATCTATGAGTACGCTAAGGCGGTAACTGAACTCAAAGTGCAGATTCAATGAAAAGACAACAAGCCACTGAAAGCGATATAAATTGGTATTTTTCCCGGTAATCCCTTCAAAGGATATGGTCCTAGAATAACGGTACAATCTCTTGCCCCTGTATGTGTCAAGGCCAACGTGAGTGACAGCGAATTGGCCTAATCATGCCTCAATGCGATGCTTTAGGTAAACACATTTTGGGCTAGGCGTACCGGTCACTGGGGGTGGGGATAAAAAGTAACAGGATAAACAGACAAGACTAACTGAAAGTTTTTACGGGAGAGGAAGCAAAAGGTCCAGAAAGCCGCGAATTACCGAAAAATAGGTTTACCTGATGCAAAATAACACTTGAGCTGTGGGTGTGCGCCTCGCGATAGAAGTATGACGCAGCCTCCATACACCAGACGTCGCTGCCGCGAGCAACTGGAGCAAAAACGGATTCGAAGCTTTGAAAATCGCAAGAAGAAACACTGCTCGTTTAACCATGCCTCTGTGAAGAAAAAAAAAGTCAGTCGCTTTGTATAATTAGACCAGATGCTGATATGTGAGCTAGCATGACATCAGTTGTCGGTTGTAGCTACGGCCTACTAGACGGTACAAGGCTACCACCTATTACCACCCCAACGTCTTCCGTTTAGCTACTGTGCAAGCATCATTCGAATCACGTTCTCCTCCTAACCGTTGATGCTCATTCCGCTTAGCTCGGTGCGCTTAGGGTTGGTGCCGCCCAATTAGCACCCCAGGCTCCCGCCTGGTTACCACCGGCTACACATTGGGAAGTAGGCTACTCGGTGGACAGGTGAGCAATGGCGCAGTGGCAAAATGAAGGTGCTATAGCAGGTCTTGCCACCGGTGGGAGTTAGGTCAATTGTGTTGGTTGCTACCAAGGTTTCTCTTCCCCATCCACTCACGATCGGCAGATTGCCTGCCACCCGGTGGGCAGGGGAGCAGCTCCCACAAAACCGGCTTCAGACCAACATACAAACATACACACGTACAAAGAGACAAACAGAGAACGGCCTAATGCGGAGAACAACTACTAAAAGTGCTAGGAGGCGAGAAACTGCACCGATGAGATGTGGCGAATAAGGTGCCGTACTTGAAATCAAGCAACAAGTTTTCAGTTCATTTTCTAAAAACACTCTCACCAGTCTAGTAAGAAGAGTCTGCATATATCTATATTCTGCTCGGTTTCAAACGCTGCTGGGCTCACCAGCTTACAGAGCTTCTAGCCCTGGCCTCGATGTTAATTTCAAGCT
This sequence comes from Amblyomma mixtum, assembly GCF_055824585.1. Taxonomy (NCBI): domain Eukaryota; kingdom Metazoa; phylum Arthropoda; class Arachnida; order Ixodida; family Ixodidae; genus Amblyomma; species Amblyomma mixtum. Next base: position 150,425,125 of record NC_143021.1, on the reverse strand, counting down.
CATGTCGCAACAGTACGACAGCCTTTGGTACGTTTCTTGCACAACCTTTATTGGCGCCCTCAAACGCGAAGCAAGGAGCAGATGTGTGAGACGTGTTCGCTGCCGTGACAGTTTCAGTTTTCCTTTCATACAGCACTGCGTTGCAGCCTTCTTCAGGACTACTGATCGAGGCTTATCAGTGCACGAAATTTGCCCTTCCAAATAAATTGACCGGGTTGTTGCGGGTCGAGCAAAGCTGAAAGGAAAGTTTCCGTTTTACGTATTGGCCTGAAAGAGTGACGGTAACAACAATTTGACAGACTAAGATGGCGGCTTCCATTGATCAGCACCAGAATAGCAGATCATAGGCGTTTAGGCAAGCACTATTTATGACTCAAGACACTGCGTGAATACTGGTGAGTAGTCGTAATGCGATGAGCCCTGTGTTTCTCGCTTATGCTTTTTAAAAGACGCTTAAGAGGAGCAGTCAATCAAACTAAGCTGGTAGATTAACGTCCTGTGACAGCAAATAAGCCATTTTTATAGAAAGCAGAACTTTGACCCGCGAGAAAATTGAAAAAACTGAACTCCTTGCGTTGAGTCCACAAGCCAATACTGGTAACGCCGCATTTTCGTGCCATGCTATTAGAGCGTTAAAGGGGAAGCCTCGTCGAAATAACAGGGAAGCAGCGCGACGAGCGTTGCCGTGAAGGCGGTGTCTTTCGCTTCGCATTCTGACTGCTCAGAGCGAAGCCGTTCTGCTTAGCACATTGCTGTTGCAGTCCCTGTACAGAGCAGTGGCTTACTGGTTTCAGTGCCCGCATCACATTCGGGAAGTGCTTGGCTCGATCCCCACTGCCGTCGAGTACCCCCCACCCCGGTTTTCGAAAATTTACAAACTTTCGCTAGCCATGTTTTAACTTTTCTGAGTTCAAAAGCTAATGTTAGAGTGTCATGGACGGAACGGCCTCTTTGATGGGTTGGTAACTGGTTCCGCAGTCAAACAAGTTAAATCCCCTTAATGCCTTAAAGACGTACTGTCGCGCTCAGAAGGAGCTACACCGCGCGAGCGCGTGGCCAAGCGCTCTGCGAAGTTGCACAGTGGCGTCGATCATGAGGTGTTTCCAACTTATCGAGAGAGAGTTTGGCTGTTCCAGCAAGCGCGCTGGAACCCCTCGGCGCAGTTTTTCTGAAGGACATTGCGGGACATTCTTAATCATTTTTTTTTCGCTGATGAAGAAATTGCAAGATAACGCAGAATGTTTGCCACCGACGAGACATGGCGTGCGAAACCTATCAAAGAATCAGCACCTCCTGGATGCAAGAAGGGCGGTGCGACCGCTCTAGACATGATTTCAGCACTGCTGGAGCGCGTTAGTCTCCAGCGCGAACGCAGAAACAGCAACGAAGTGTACCATGCAGTGTTCTCAACAGAGTGTTAGCACAGCCGCTCCATTGCCGCCGCTGCCGTGGTCCGTAGATGCATTTCGCATAAGGCCGTAGCAGTCTACCTTGTTCATTTACCGCAACTCCTGCGACAGCGCATGTCGTCGTCATCATAAGTTCTTCCCGTGAGCAATTGCTACAGGACACACCGCTACCAAATTGCTCTCTTAAAATGCGTTATGTGGTTCCAAAATTTTACACTGCACTACCACTCAGGTCCCCAAACCTAGATTTCGCAGATCTTTGCCTGCATTACCAGAATACACTGGTTCCCAGTCGGATCATTCATTGAAGTACCAGGAAATACTCTTCTTCGATACGTCAAGCAAGCAAGATACGGTATTCTCCACTATTGTACTTAACAGGCTCTCCTAAAAAATCGTGTGATCTTTAAGAGACGAATTCAGCTCGAGTGAAGAAAGTTATGGATGGCATTAAGACAGCTTCGTCCTGTGAATGCGAACGCCTGAGATGAAACAAAAAGTGGATTATTGTGGAATGAGAGGTCGATTAATGTAGATTGGTAGTAGTCGCATGTGTAAACTGCAATGACTATCTGCAGGACTACAGCGAGCACGGAACGCAAGATGACGTCATGCCAAATTATCGGGAGCACTGTCCCTGGATCCGCCTCTGCGGCCGACGCCTGCCGTTGCTAAAGGCGCATATAAGGTTTTCACCTTGGCTGCGCTTGGGTGGACGTCAATGAGTAATTACCCCCTTATTACAATTCTACTCCACCTTGGGGGATTCCCCTAAACATTTCACCATCTTAAAATAAATTTTCGACATTTCAGTGAAGACAAAAGCTGCGTCACTTTTTTCTTTGTTTTATGTTTTGTGCGGTAGATTTTTTCACGTATACTCAGAGGTGGTGATGAGAAGCCTTCCTTTCGCAGTCAAACAAATGAGAAATATAACAATGACGACTGTAATATTTCTTCATGGAAATAAAAAGCAAACTGGCATACAATACATGCCCTCGCCGAAGTCATCATCATCATCATCAGCCTGACTACGCCAACTGCAGGGCCTCTCCCATGTCTCTCCAATTAACACTGTCCTTTGCTAGTTGCCGCCACTGTATCCCCGCAAACTTCTTAATCTCATCCGCCCACCTAACTTTCTGCCGCCCCCTGCTACGCTTGGCTTCGCCTGTAATTCACTCCGTTGCCTTTAAGGACCAGCGGTTATCTTGCCTTCGCATTACATGCCCTGCCCAAGCCCATTTCTTCTTCTTGATTTCAACTAAGATGTCATTAACCCGCGTTTGTTCCCTCACCCACTCCGCCCTCTTCCGATCTCTTAACGTTACACCTATCATTTTCCTTTCCATAGCTCGTTGCATTGTCCTTAAATTAAGCTGAACCCTCTTTGTTAGCCTCCACGTTTCTGCCCATAGGTGAGTACCGGTAGGATACAGCTGTTGTATGCTTTTTTCTTCAGGGATATTGGTAAGCTCGCCGAAGTAAATTTAGATATATAGCTTAGTACAATAGAACCCTCGGCCAGTTGGTGTAGTGACATATTCAGGAAAACTTTACGCAGATTAAGAAAAGACGGGAGGGAGAAAACACACACAGCCCCGAACCCCTTCAGGGCCATTATTACGGAGAGAGAGAGAGACTTCAGGCAGACACTGGTCGGCAAACTCTTCCAGTCACCTGAGCACGCTTTTGATTGATGACCTTTCGAGCTAGACGGTTCCAATACTCTGGTAAAAGCACATCAAGAGGACGCTGGAAGATTTAAGTATTGGTCTTCGGTAGACACTGAGAAATTGTTTTATTTGGTGCCACACGAGGATTGTTTCTTGGCTGTCCGTGAGTGCATAGAAGTAGCTGGCGCAGTGTCTTTTCAGAACTCATGGGGTGCTTGAGTGACTGGCTTTTTAGATTTATTGAGCATGTACTTGAATACGATGGTAGTCAGGTTTGAGAATGGGTGCTTCGTTCTGAAACGCGGGATATGCAGTGCTTCTTGTGTCGCCCACGTTTCATGCGAGAGATTTTTGGCTAAATTTGACCGAGACTTGAAAGGTGATCTTGACAACCAAAGCATTGTTGATATTTTTTGATGCGTTGATGATTTTCCAGTTCTTTTATAACTAGATATGAACAATGATATTTCTACGGTTGGTGAGTCAGTCTTGGTGAAGTTTTCTGCTTGCTCCAAGACTCTGAATTTTACCCTTGTACTATCACAGGACTACAGCCGACCATTTTTCAATCTAAAATTGTTTTTTACTAATGACAAACCCCTGTGTTGGGCTTATATGGCGCGTTCGAAGAAAGCTTTGTTGCCATTTGACTCATCTTATTCGAAGCTAGTAAAGCTTGGCATTACGTCTCCTAGTCTAAGATCAGCCCTTTCGAAGTCGTGCACACACAGGGTGAAATCCAGTTTTGACCACCAGATTGAAGGTTAGGAGCAAGCCGGATTCCTTAGTTCGGTAATAGGTTCTGTGGCGGAGTCATTGCTTAAACAATATCGAAGGTTTGACAGGGCCGTCGATGTTCCTCACCTCACGCTGGGAAGAGAAAAATACCTTTCCAAGTCCCCAAAAATGTGCACAAGCTATCGCACAATGTCAAAAGGGTGGCTAATAAGTTCGGAGTTGATGTTGTTTATCAGCCTCCTTGAAATTGTCCCGCCTGTGCTCCGTGACCAGCAGGTGCCAGATTAAAAGAGCAAAGAAGCAAAAATGTGTCATCAAACACCACACTGAGTTTGTGCCCTGCACTGTTGGTGTGGTGTATAAAGTTCCACTCAGCTGGGAGCCTGTGTACATAGACGAGACGGGGCGCTGCCTTAATAATAGGCTCAGAGAGCATACCAATTCCCTGTGTTCAAATGGCAGCTCGAACCTGTCGTTGCATTGCCTGAAATGCAAACACTACATTGACAGGAATAAGAAGAAGAAGCAGCAGTGCCATTCTCTCCTCCGTTCTACGGTTGCTATCGGGAAAGCTTGCAGTAGGCTGGCCCAGGAAATTGTGGAGGCCCTCGAGATTTCTACTACCTAAGGCTGCGTGAGTAAAGCATCGGAAGCCCTTCTCAAAAAGGAACTTGAACTTCCTCGCGATAGATAATCCGCTTTTGTTGTTCCTGGTTTCTGGGAACTTCCGCTAAGTTCCGGTATGACTTCGCTTGTGCCTATCACTTTTGCAATATTTGCTGCACCCATGTGCTCGCCGTTTTTTTCCCACACGTGTTGAACTGGATTTTGTACGCTTGCGCCCTTTCTGCTTCTTATGGTGGCGTATCGTTTCCGAGAATGCAGTTGCAAGTTTGCGCTCGTGTGTGTGTGCGTGTTTCTCCCTCCCATCTTGTGCCGATCTGCGCAAAGTTTTCCTGAAAATACAGTATACAATGTGAGTAATGCATACCAGTTGCATTAAAGAAACATGAAAGGCATCAGGAACGCACAAATTGTGCGTGAAAATAAAATGTTATGAATTGAACACAAATACATAAGATCAAAAGCAAATAAATTGCAACGGCAGCACGTAGATAAAGTAATGAAGCAAATACAAATCAACCAAATATTGACTTTGACAGTTGCATTTAGAGATTGAAACGAAATCAAAAAGAACAAAAATATAAGCAACAAGAAATAAAAAGAAAAAAAAGCGGTCGTCACCCATTAGGAGCGGGTCATGGCCCCTTGGACGGCGATGACTTTCTGCATCCTGGACGGAAGCGACGCGTACAGATCCTTGATGGGATTTCATAATTTTTGAGGCGCATCCATTGTTCTTCTACTACGCTCCATAGCTCATCATCCATTGTTCTTCTACTACGCTGCATAGCTCATCAGCGGATGAACTTTGAAATCTTCTTTTGCAGAGCCTGACTTTCATTCTTCCGCATATATTCTCAATAATTTTGAGGTCTGCTCCTTAGGGCACCCAGTGGAGAAACCGCACTCTTCGATCGTATAGGAGCTCATCAACCTTTGCTTTGTAGACAGGTGATAGGTCGTGTTGGAAACCTAAGTCTCCACCAGGAAAAAAGCCCTTCAAAGCGTAATTAACCTTGACATAATCCAGAATATCACAATACCTTACCTATGTCAGGCGTCCTTCAGTACGGTGCAAGACACCAGGTGCATCTCGGGAAACAGCTCCCCACACACTGACAGCAGTGCGGCCACTCGATGCCACTTCAAGCACGTAAAGGGGGTCTTGGCGGGCATTGAGATAGTGCACTGCACGGGCTCGGGCCGGCCCAAAACCCGGGCCCGGCCCGGCCCGCGGGCCGGGCCGGGCCGGTACATAGATAGATAGATAGATAGATAGAACTTTTATTCACGTCAATTGCCAGACAACATAAATCAGGCCTACCAAAGCCTCAAAGGGCTTGAGTGGCAGCGCCTGGCAGACAGCTAACATTGGCAAAACAAAGGAAAATAGAGACGTTGCAATGAACTTTGCAAAAAAAGAAAATGGTCACCAAACAGAATGAAACAAATATATAACTATTACAACATCAAGAAAGATTACAGTGATTTGAAATTAATACAGTAAATAGCTGAAATAACTACGGGGCAGGAAGCAACACGGAGACATACCGCAAAGTTTTTTTCAGGGTGTATTTAGTTTTCATGCGGAGTACAGTAGGAGGCAAGCTATTGAAACAGGCAGGTACATAGTAATGACGTGTGCGCTTACCGTACCGGGTTGAGGAGCGAGGAATGCAGTAGCGGTATTTTGGTCTTAAATCCCGAGCAGGGACATATGGAACGGTGAACTGACTGTACCAGAAGTGTTTTAGCACAATAGTTTCTGTTAATAAAGAGTTAAAACTTGGAAGCTTTAGTCTTCTAAAAATATCAATGTCATTACCAATGGACAGGTCGTAAGCAATATTCTTTAGAAGCAAACGCAAAAGCGAATTCACCCTATGTTGCCAGCGAACCGTGCAGTGACCATAAACAGTAATTCCGTACCTAAGTACACTATAGGCTAGAGCATGTACAACACATTTACGGACAGAAAAAGGCATAAAATATCTAATGTTATACAGGACACACGATACAGCACGAAGCCTTTGGCAAACAAAAGAAAGGTGCGATTTCCAAGAGAGATCACTGTCGAAGGTCAGGCCAAGATATTTGACCGAATGCGCATATTCAACTGGTACACAGTTGCAATTAAGACAAGAGGAAGTATGCAAATAAACAAGGTCAGTTAATTCAACTTGTTTTAATGGGTTATGAAAACAGATCAGTTTTGTTTTAGAAGTATTAACATTAATAAGATTAAACTTAAACCAGTCCATGGCTTTAATAGCAGCTATCTGTAATGCTGTAACAGCATCAGTGTATTTCTTTGCACATGCAACAATAACAGTGTCATCAGCATACTGAAACAGCAAAGATGGCACACTGTTAGCAAGGTCGTTAACGTATAGATTGAATAATAAAGGACTTAATATAGAACCTTGCGGGACTCCAGAGGCAATTACCGTGAAATCGCTATGGAATCTTGAAATCGACACATATTGGCGCCTATCTTGTAAAAAGTTAGTAAGCAGTTCCAAAAACGAACCTCGAAATCCCAGCGCAGAAAGTTTATCAAGCAAAAGAACGTGGCAGATGCTATCAAAAGCCTTGCTAACGTCCAGAAAAAGAGAACATGCGACTTGATTCTTATCAAAAGCTGAATTTAGCACGTCAGAGAATTCTTCAAGAAGAACCGTTGTTCCTTTTCCTGCTATAAAGCCGTACTGACAAGGTGATAGAACACTGTGCGTATTCAAAAAATTCGTCATGGTGAGTAATAGATGCTTCTCAAAAATTTGGCCAATGCATGGTAGAATAGAGATAGGTCGGTAATTACTCATAATGTTTCTGGAGCCACCCTTGTACAAAGGTATAACTTTAGCAGTTTTCATTGAAGCAGGTATTATACCAGTAGAAATGATAGTGTTAAGGATAACTAGTAGAACACCTTTAATTACTTCAAAATTTCTGCACAATTCAGAAATCGTGAGGCCGTCATGACCAGGAGATTTGCTACGTTTAAGACTGAAAAGTATACACCTTAAATCACTTTCAGTAATATCAGGAAGGAAAGCAGATTCCATCACACTGAGAGGCATAGGACAGTCGGTAGGAGGGGTTCGAGATGCACCAGAGACCAGAGAAAAAAAATTGTTGAAGTCATTCGCAATGCTCTGTCCATCTTTATGAAAATGCGAGATGAAATATGTATCATTGTAGATAGCAGCGCTCCCTCCTTTCAGACTATTCACCAATGACCATGTTTTCTTGCTGTTAAAACGTGCGTCATTAAACTGAGACCTAAAGTGGTTGCGCTTGGCCAGACGGATCATGGCGTTGACACGGTTTCGTTCATGTTTAAACTGCAGTCGTAGCTGAGAACAGTTTGGGGCACGTCTTGATCGAGCCCAGAGCAGATCCTTCTCTTTAATGGCTGCCAATATTGCGGGAGACATCCACTTATTGTCTAAATTTCGTTGTTTAACATTCACCATGCGGGAAGATTCTGCTTTGTGTGAACGAAAAACATCGACGAACCGATCATATAGGTCCGCAGGGGACACACTGTGTATAAAAGAATCCCAATCATGCTTTGCTATTCTTTCGTCAAGACGCTTATAATCAAGTACTGAGACCTTTTGCTGGCTGTGCATAGATGCAGGATGGCTGGAACTATCTGTTAACGAGCAACAAATGAAATAGTGGTCTGCAAGCTTGACCTCAACCACAGCAGACCGCACCGACAGGTTTTGAGAACGCACGTTGATGTGGTCGATGCAAGACGCGACCAGCTGCCCAGCTAAGTATTCCTCACGTGTAGGGCTGAGGATTGTAGTCGCTAGCCCCCACTTTGATAAAGTGTCCAGATAATCTGCGACCGTTGACACAGTGGGGCGTAAAATATCGATATTCATATCACCGATAATGCACACGTGTTCTTCGCGGGAGAACGATGATAATGCAAAATCTAGCTCAGCTAAAAAGATTCGACCGTTACAACACGGAGGGCGGTAAATTGTGAGAAGAACCAGCGACAACCAAGGTGTACTTAGGCGGAGCGCAACTACTTCTGCTTGAGTGAAAAGAACACTAATTTCAGAAACGGACCAAGAATCCTTAACAAAAACTGCGATTCCTCCTCCCATTCTTTGTAAACGAGTGTAAGAATATAACTGGTAGCCTGGCAGCGAGAACTGTAGTAACACGTCTGACGAAGCGTTCACTTCCGTGAGAGCAATGACGTCAAAACTTAAGTGAAAAGGGTGAATTAACGCACAAAAATGGTCCCAGTGTTTCCGTATACTGCGAATATTAACATGAGTAAACTGAAATGAATTGCCTGTTTGATACTGAAAGAACTTCCGGACTTCAGAAAAATCGGAACACTTCACGAAACCTGTATCAGACATGGTTATGTTAGTTTCTCAAGATCCGAAAACTTGTTGATGCGAATGAGAGGTGCGCCTTCAGACCGCTTTGCAAGGACCTTCCCATTTTTGGTCCAGACGAACTCAAAACCCTTTTGTTTGCCCCGAGACCTTGCTAGTCGGAACAGCTCGCGATTAACCCGAGACAGGTTATCGTTAAAAAACAGCCGAGGGGACTGGTCGTCTTGCACCAAATCAGGAAGGCCCTTCCGAGCTCCGAGCCATTTCTGCTTAACAGAAACCGACTGAGTCTGTACTAGGATCGGTGGGATATAGTCGCCTCTGGACGGTAGCCGATGGACTGCTGAGATATCTGCTGGTTGAAAATCGGTAATGTTTAGTTTGCCTGCTAAGGTACTTAAGAAAGTGTGCAAGTTTTCATCAGATTTGACCGGAAGGCCGTGAATCTCGAAGTTACATCGTCTGCTGTATTGTTCGAGATCATTTATCTCTCCACTCATCCTGTCAATCACTTCTTTCTGGGAAACTACTGTTGAAGACAGTGATTGAACTTGTGAGCGAAGATCTACAAGCTCAGCCTGATTAGTGGTCACTCCAGCAAGCACAGAGTCATACCGTGACGAAAGGAAGTCAATAGCTGACTGTATGTCCTCGACTGCTGAAGCAACCTTTTCACTAGCTTCCTTGACCAACAACAGTTCTTCCATTTTCCCCATCAGTGCTGATACAGTGGTAGTCAAAGTATCCAGCTTCACATTCAGAGCAGACAGTTGCTGCGAGAACGAACCACCATCGGGGTTGGATGCTACGTCAGGTTGCGCCACCGAATCATCCTTGCATGAAGGACACTTCCATGTTTCACGTGTTACCGTACTCATCTTCTTGTAGGCGTTATCAGTAACTGACGAGCAGTTTTTCCCCAAGTGAAATTCGCCCTCACAGGCACAGCAAGTCATAAATTTCCCATCTTTCGGTATGGCTTTTGAGCAAGAAGTACACAAAGAAGACATGGTGCAGTCAGCGGCAAAACACGAAAAGTGATGAATTACAACAGGTGTAACCAACACTCACCTGCCAAAAGCGAAGCAAACGTTTAGACCGGGACAAAGGTTTGCCGCTGACTGCAACGGTCCACGAAGTTGACGGTCTTTAAATAGTCGGTGATCGGCGCCAGGGGGACATCTTTGGCAGGTCCAGAGCGAATGAAGGCAAGGATGGCTTGCGATGTCGAAACAACAGCTTTCTTGAGCCGCATGCGCAGATCAGTCACCCGAAGCAGTTTTGCCGGGCCTGGGCCGGGCCCGGGCCGGGCTCGGGCTTAAAGCGGCGGACCCGAGTCGGGCTTGGGTCCGCACAGAAACGGCTGGTGTCCGACTATTAATTCACTATTGCTGAGTGAAGTGGGTGGGCTCGGTGGCTGTGCAACCGCACAGTCTAACCCTTTCGCCTTCATCATGCAGATTTTTCTGTTCATCGTTCGCGTGGCCATCCCCGCCCTGCTGTCTGCGCGCCCTGGAACCGCAGTGTTTTCCGCGCATGCCGATGCCAGCAACAACAACAGCCCCTGCTGCAACACCGCAGCCATCATCTCTCCATTTCCCGGACCGCCCCTCGGGCAGCACTGGACACTACCTTACCCCTGGCAAGCGGAACTGCGAGCGACATCAACAGCGGAAGCTATAAAGGAGCAACGCCCGTCCGCGCCACTCTGTGGGCTCGGTGGCTGTGCAACCGCACAGTCTAACCCTTTCGCCTTCATCATGCAGGTTGGTAACTTATACAGTCTATTTGCTAAGAAAACTAGCAATTATCTCTTACTACAGCTACCGAGCCCACAGAGCTGTGTCTGTATTGGTGTTGAATGCGTTCAGGTTGTTCGATCCTTGTTACTTTTGGCTGGGGATATTGAAACAAACCCGGGACCTGATTTTGAAACCGTGCTTGCTGAGCTAAAGAAACTGTCTTCCGGGCAATCTACACTTCTCTCAGAGATACAAGACATGAAAAAACAACTTACGGCTACTGACACGGCAATCGCAGACTTAACAGCACGCATGTGTATCCTTGAGACACAAAACCAACTTATCACTGAGCTGCAGTCGCGACTAGACTCGATGGAGACAGCGACAACAGAAATGTGTGCTCATATAAAAAACCTTGAGGCTCGTGTTGACGACGCTGAGAACCGGTCACGTCGAAACAATGTAATATTTTATGGTATCCCTGATAATGACCCCGCAGAAACTTACACACAATCTGAGGAAGCTGTAATCCATCTTTGTTCCGCTACCTTAGATATAACAGTTGCTTCAAACGATATCAAGCGCGCCCATCGCCTCGGCCGTCACACAGCTGGAAAAACCAGACCAATAATCGCAAAATTTCACTCCCACAAAACTAAGCTGGAAATTCTGTCTAATGGAAAAAAATTCAAAGATACTGTATATAGCGCCGGTGAAGACTTCTCGCCTGCCGTTAGGAAGGCCCGAAAACAGCTTATCACCTTTGCAAAAACCAAATCTACAGCTTATAAACTGAGCTATAAAACCTTGTTTATCGGTCGCGCACGGTACGTTTATGACGAATCCTCGGAAACTGTTAAGGAAATATCATAGCAGCCATCTAGAAAAAGCACCCCACAGCCTCACCCCACGCCCGCGTCCCGGCAGTCACCTCAGTCTACTCTTTCTTTTTCCGTACTTTTCACTAATGTCCGCAGTTTCATTTCTAAGCGGGAAGAAATCTCGAGTCTTGTTCGTTCGTCCAATAGCAACATCTTCGTACTAACTGAAACGTGGCTGACTAGCGAAATTGACGACAATGAGATCCTGGCAGACTTATCTAACTTTAAGCTTTTTCGTAAGGACCGTCAGGGGTCTCGTGGCGGAGGAGTGCTCATTGGTTTTTCTAATGATTTACCATTTTCAATCATTTCCATTTCGTCTGATCTAGAAATAATGTGGCTTTTCTGCCGTTGTCCTCCTCAGTCGGTTCTTCTCGGTGTTTGTTACAGGCCCCCGCATTGTACTCCGGACTTTTCAGAGAAACTTACTAACTTGCTGTGTGAACTTACTGCTAAATATCAAAAGTCGCATATACTTCTCTTTGGTGATTTTAATTTCCCGGATATTGACTGGAGTACTAACACTGTTTCAGCATCAGGCACGGTGGAAGCCAAAAATTTCATAGAAGTGTGCCTGAACTTTGGCCTTACACAAGTTATCTTGGCGCCAACAAGAATAACACAAACGAGCGCTAACATATTAGACCTACTACTCGTCAGTCATCCCGAAAGTGTTAAATCAGTCACGATTCTTCCTGGAATAAGCGATCACGAAGTAATTCATACCGATATAGCCTTAACTCCGCATCGGAACCAAACTTTTAAAAAGACGATCCGTTTGTACGATAAGGGTGACTACGCAGAGATTAATCGTGAACTAGACGCTTTCTTTCAATCTTTCCGAACTAATTTTCATATTCGATCTATCGAAGAAAATTGGACTATATTTAAGAAGAAAATTACTGAACTAACTGATCAGTTCATTCCTAAGTTCACCTTCCGAGAGAGTTCACAGAAACCATGGTTCACTAAAACGCTAAAACGTTTGGAGAATAGAAAGAAGCGTCTATTTCGCGCAGCCAAAGCAAAAACTAACCAGGCGGCCTGGGACAAGTATTACGCAGCCGAAAAGGCATATAATTCATCTGCTCGGAACGCCAAACGTTCCTTTTTTAACAAAGACTTACCCCGAATACTACACACTAATCCTCGAAAATTCTGGGACACCATCAACCCAAAACACAAAGGCGATATCAGTGTCACAAATGAAGCAGGAGACGTGCTTAGTCATGCAGAGTGTGCTCATATGTTCAATGTTGCATTTCAATCAGTGTTCACTAATGAATATGATGCCCCCTTTTCTGTGCCAAACACTTTTATTTATAATGTTATGTCACCTGTTGAATTTAACGCATCGGGAATTCTGTCACTAATCGATAAAATGAAACTTTCATCTTCGGCCGGTTTCGATAATGTCAACGCCAAATTTCTTAAGAATACGAAACTCACCAGTGCCAGTTACTTATGTTTGCTATTCCAGCAGTCACTCTCTTCTGGCCAACTTCCTCGTGACTGGAAAAATGGGAAGGTCATTCCAGTCTTCAAATCCGGTAACACAAATTCTCCATTAAATTATCGCCCCATTTCTTTAACAAGCGTGCCTTGCAAGCTAATGGAACACATCATATTCTCCCATGTCATTGCCTTCTTGGATTCGAACAATTTTTTTCATCCTGCGCAGCACGGGTTCCGGAAAGGCTTTTCTTGCGACACTCAACTAGCCCTTTTTATTCATGACTTGCATGCCAACCTAGATATTAACCTGCAAACTGACGCTATATTTCTTGATTTTAAAAAAGCCTTCGATAAAGTTCCCCACAAACGCCTGTTGTACAAGTTATCTAACCTTAATATCGATCCTAATGTTGTTGCATGGATTAAAGAATTCCTAACTAACCGCACTCAGTCCGTCTTTGTAAATGAACACACTTCCAGCTTCCTTCCTGTAACATCTGGCGTCCCTCAAGGTTCCGTACTAGGTCCCCTTTTGTTTTTAATATACATAAATGATTTGCCCTCGCATGTGTCTTGTAAAATTCGCATGTTTGCTGACGATTGTGTTATTTATGAAGCAGTTAATAACAATTCTGATCAATTATCTCTCCAAAACAACCTTAACAAGATTCGGGATTGGTGTAAAATTTGGCTAATGGAGCTTAACCCTCACAAATGCAACGTACTCTCTTTTCATCGCCGCCGTAACCCGCTCGTGCCCTTCTATCACATAGACTCCGTTCCCGTGCTGCCAGTAGAATCATACAAATATTTAGGCGTAACTTTGTGCGCTGACCTTTCCTGGAAAACGCATATAACTAACATCATTTCTTCAGCCAACAAATCCCTTGGTTTTCTAAAACGTCATCTACACGATGCGCCCATGCATGTTAGGTTATTAGCTTACGAAACACTTGTGAAATCGAAATTAGAATACGCATCACCCATTTGGCATCCACATCAAGCTTATCTAACCAACGCATTAGAAATTTTGCAAAACCGCGCAGTCAGATTTATTCATTCTTCATATCATTACAGCACGAGTGTTACATATCTGAAATCGCTTTCAGGCATACAGCCACTCGAGCTGCGCCGCCGCACAGCCAGTCTTTTATTATTTCACAAGTTCTTTTACAGCCATCTACGAACTGCACCCTACATGGTCCCTCCGGCACGCATATCTCACCGCACTCTCCATCCACTCCAGATCAGCCGTCCACGTGCACGCACAGTCACCTTCGCAGCTTCATTTTTTTCACGCACCGCCGCGGACTGGAATGGCCTTCCCGCTGACATTGCAACAATAACCTGTCCCGCGAACTTCGCACGCAGAGCTAACACCTTTTTGTCATCATCATAACGCATGATTACTTTGTCGCACCAAACGTTGTACCCACCCCTTATGTAATGCCCCTGAAAAGGGGTCTTTAAGGAAATAAAATTGATTGATTGATTGATTGATTGACAACTGCGGCATTGGAGCAGCGACACGGATGAGCTATGGGTTATAATACGCGCTGAGAAAAAAAAAACTAAGCTTTACTACTTGACTTATTTATTTCCTTATTTCCACGCCGCGGTGGCTCAGTGGCCAAGGCGCTTCATTACTGATCCGGGGAACCAGGGTTTGCTCCTAGCCTCGGCGGCCGCCTTCCAGTCTAGCCGGCCAGCATGACAGCCGCGTTCTTTGCAGTATCACTACTCGTTGTAGAAACCCAGGTGGTCGAAAGGATCCGGAGCCCTCTGATTCGGGGTCTCTCATAGCCTGACTCCCCTTGCACCCTTAAGCCCCAAAAACATAGCGTTTATGTTATAGCTATATTTTTCTCTTGTGAGAAAATTCACAAAGTTAGTTTGGTTTGGTTTATGAGGTTTAACGTCCCAAAGCGACTAAGGCTATGAGAGACGCCGTAGTGGAGGGCTCCGGAAATTTCGACCACCTGGGGTTCTTTAACGTGCACTGACATCGCACAGTATACGGGCCTCGAATTTCTCCTCCAAAGAAATTCAACCGCCGCGGCCGGGATCGAAACCGCGTCTTTCGGGCCAGCAGCCGAGCACCATAGCCACTGAGCCACCGCGGCGGCTAATTCACAAAGTAAAGCGCATTTGGTTTTCATTTTGATGAGCTGACCGGAACGTCTCGTAAATGAAATAGCCACAAAAGCTCCCGACAGTTTGGGAATCTCATCTCATAACCACATTTATCCCTCCTGGCTTCTCCAGCCTGGTTGTCATGACAAGTGTTTTTTCACGTGGTTCACGCGTTATCTTCTGCTCCACCAGTAAGAGTAAAATTCAACCGGTCTTAATTGGCCATTGATCGTTCGTCGTCCCAAAACATACGTATACACCATTAGAAATGCATTCGGGAAGAACATATTAGTTTACGACGCTTATAGTCTTCAAAACAGACACCGTGAAATACTGAAGCCTTTTAGCATTTCGTTTCTGCTGAAAGGCGACCAGTTCGGCTATGAGTTCAACCTGTGAGATCGCGTTCACTAAAATTGTCATCCCACTGCTTGTTAGGCAGCTTTAATGTCTCGGAACTTCCGGGCGGCAAAATATAACTGATTACAATCATGGGGAAATGCAAAGTAGTCTGTTACGCGCGTATGCAGCCCTTTTTATTTGGCTCTCGGAACTTCCTAGTTTATCTTTGCGTACCAACACGAGATCACTGTGCAAAAGACGGGCATGGCGAGCACTGCTCTTAATGACTTACTTCTGGGTTAAAAAGAACCAACTTTCTGCAAGTCAAACTGTGGTTTCAGAACCTTTGTCGGCCAGTTTCTTATCGGTCTAGTAGCAGTTTACTTGCTCAAAGTGACAGTATATCTCAAGCGTAACTGTGAAACGGGCCGGGCCGGGCCCGGGCTGGGCTTCACTCGAGGATTCACGGGCCGGGCCGGGCTCGCTAGAGCGATAATTTAGCGGGCCTGGGCCGGGCCCGGGCTTGAAGCCGCGGGCCTGGGCCGGGCTCGGGCTTCAGGTCTCGGGCCCGGGCCGGGCTCGGGCCTCAGATTGAGGCCCGTGCAGTGCTGTGCTCTACATTGAGAGCGTGCCACACTGTTTTTGACCCCAGCTGGTTGTGAAGGTGGGCTAGTCGGAAAATATTACACTTTTCCTTTCGTCCGTGGTCCCAGTAGCATGCTAAATGGCGCATTTAAGTCAGGCTGCCATGACTGCGTCAGACAGAAGCGGCTTCTGCGCCGCCACATGCCTCTTCACGTTTCTTTCTGCCAGCATTCGTTTTAGTGTTGACACACTCGCAGACACGCCAGCGGCCGCACCTCTCTCCTTGGCAGTGCTGAAGGGGCTCGCATGTGCGGCGTCCATAATATTCCTGTGATGCTGTCGTTGCTCGGGGGTGACGCAATAAGGAGCGTCACTGATGCGGCCTTAATCCCTATAAGCCTGGAAACACGGCTGACAGTCTTACTTGACCTCCTATTCCACTATTTGGCGTTGGGTACATTGCTTTGACGACAGTTCCAACTATTCGCATTCGCTCAGTATTAGGCATCCGGGACAATATGCGAGCTGGCGACCGTACTCATATTTAATCTGGTCGCTACAAGGAGCCGCTTAAACGCACCTTACTCCGCGGAGCTTCAGTCTAACATTTCCTTTTCAGTCGATGATGAATCGCCAAGTGGGTTACTAAATACCACCGATTGTGTGAATCGCGACTGGCCCGAGCACAAAGTTTGGGCGTGAATCGACGGTTACCGTTATTACTTTCGAAACTGATGTCACAACGAGACTAAGCGAGGGTGAAGGGGAAAGCAAGCAAGTGCAGTCGATGTGCACTTTAAAGAACAGCTACACTCTCTCTCTTGATAACTCGGAAACACAGAACGATCTTCGCCACTGCACAACTTTGCAGAGCGCTTGGTCACACGCTCGCGCGGTGTAGGTCGTACTGAGCGTGATATTACATGCAAAAAAGGCATCCTTCCGTCAGATGTCTTCGTTGTTTACTTCGGCGTGCTTCCGCGCGGCTCGGGATCGGAGCCATGCTCTTGATGACGTCATCAGAAGGTGAATGCGAAAGAACAGTTCAGAAAATTGAGAAAATTAGGTGAATGTACGTCATACCACCGGAAAAAGAACCCTTCACAAAATTGAGAAAACTGGGTGAATGTACATCATAGCACCGGAGAATTTCTGAATTAGGAACTTCATTTACGATTTTCTCAGCAGAAAAAGAACGTTCTTAGCATCCTCAAAGCCAAATAATTATGTTGAGCGTGACCTGCTATTCCTCTTTAGCAGTGAAGACTAGAGTGACAAGCTGCTCGTTGCTGCTTTTCAGTCGGCTAAGAGCGCAATGAATGCACCCCCAAAACTCATTGATGTAGACGCACCACCATCCAACCCTGAACGGCGTGCTCTATCGCTTAACTGCTAAATGCGCAGCCTCGAAGATTGGACGGCCAATGCGGAAGAACTCACCTTTGATGACGGGGTCTAGTAGCACAAGGCAGAGCTCGTCGCAGATGCTATCCACCAGTGCGACAAGCAGCAGCGCGGTCACCAGCGAGTTGAAGACGAAGCACAGCAGCACGCTGCCCAGAACAGTGCCGCACACCAGCCTAGAGGTGACCGGGGAAGGCCAATTCGGAGGGTCCAATCGTCGTCGTGCAGGCATTGCGTACTCGTTCATTTTCTCATTCACTTGATGGCATTGCCCTCAAAACAACAGACAACAAGAATATCGCACGAGAGTGTCAGCAGGAACGACATAACACTGGTCACAGAATCGAGCTGTACTATCAGCGTCAAATGAAATGCGAAGAAAACACCTGAAACGCGAGCACAAAAGAATCAAGCATTTAGAGGATGGAGGTGAAATACAGGTGTGGGCTATTGACATTTCAGAAGAGCGGTCTTTTCGGCTTCGATGGGAAAATCAACTGCTCATGTATTTTGCCTCTCTAGTTTAATATCTGTGATTTGTGCTGTTCGCGTTTCAATTGATTTGTTCGCGTTTCAATTGACGCTGACAGTACACCACGATTACGCTGCTGCTACTCTGAATAACAGGTAACATCAAATAAAATAGCAACCAAATTTCCCGGGCTTCTGGCCTAGAAGAATCCCCGAAATGTCAGCCCGGCAGAGCCTACAGCGATCACTCTTTATGGGAGTGTACCGCTGTGCAACAAAATCATTTAATGTGTATCTAGATCATCAGCAAGCCAACGCGGCAAAAGGCGACATTTCGTTATTTTGTCACCATCGTTGTCTCCATAACTGCGGTCACTGCAGAACAAAGGCCCCTCACGTGTCCATCCAACTGACCCTGTACTTCGCCAGCTGCGGCCACATTATCCTCGCGAGCTCCGTGATCTCATCTGCCTTCCTGCCTTTCGGCCGGCCCCTGCTACGCTTGCCTTCTCTCGGAATCTACGCTGTTGCACTTAGCGACCACCGCATACCTTGACCTCGCATTACATGTCCTGCCCATGCCCATCTCTTCTTTTCCATTTCGATATAGGATGTCATTAACCAGGATGTTACTTAGCACCGTCAAACTTTTAAATGGCGAATCATAATAAATGAACATATAGCTTCCCTATCACGTCCACTCTAAATGAACATAAGGCCGACAAGATTGGGCTCTTCTAAGCAGAGAACAAATAAGCCAAATGCGCCTTGATGACTAGAAAACTGGGTTTAAAAAGCATAGGTTGACACAACGTTAGTTGGCATTAGGAGTGGAAGGAAAAAAAAGGTACCAAAATTATTTCGCAACAGAGAAAATTACCCCCCCCCCCCCCCCGCACGTAAAACTTAAACTTAAAACCACCAACACAAGGAACTCCAATTTTACACACGAGTGGCCCTTGAGATGCCTTGAGATAGATCGGAAGCTCGCAGGTTAAATAGTGCAAGTCCACTTTGTTAACAGCAGTCTGGAGTATTGAGGGTACATTTCACACCTGTAAGTTGTGTTCTTGTACTCGGTTAAGTGATACTTCATCAAAACTTCTTTTTGGGCTGGTTGGTGCATTCTGAATCAAAGCATGTAACCGCAGAAGAAAGAACAGGACACAGGTGGGTAAATGTTAACCGCAGTTAATTTTTTTCACGTTCACTGTTCTGTTAGATATTTGTGCATTATCGACGGTCACCGTGGTAGAAGCATATGTTAAGAAACAGAGTGCAAACCTTCCGGTTCCGGGGCCCAGACGAGCCAGCACGTGTAGGGCGAGCCGTCGGGACAGCGTCGACTCAGCTGCGGCCACGGCGATCACAGTGGCTGAGATGAAGTACAGCTGCGAGGGCTGCCACAAGAAGGCAACAAGGAAGCGGCAGGTATTAGTTCTTCGAGGGACAAGCAAGAATATGCGCCGCCGTTGCAAAGCCCTGACCACTGTCAAGTAGAATCAGTACAGTGAAACATGGCGCGGTTGCAATGACGTGAATCATTTTTTTTATCTTTCCTTCTACTCTTCTTCCTTCAATTTCTTTCTATGTCGGCAGTAATAGGGATCCAGCTGGAGCCACTCTTCAGGCCAACGCAACTTTAGCGCGATAGTGTTAGAGGTCTCCAATAGCGTTTGCGGACCGCGAAATTGTCGGCGTGCCGAGAAAATAGGGATTGGTCGAGTGGGACGTCACCTGACAACCACATCTCCTCATGTGGGTCATTCAAACCTCCAAATCACACAGTGCCACAGAAATTACTTTACTACACAATTCACCATAGTGGTGCGCAGGGTCACGAAGTCTTTTCATCTTCATTACGTCGTTACTATGAAGAAAAAAAAAAGGCTGTTGCGTTGAAATGAAAAATGATTGAGCACGGAATCGAAGAGCTGCCGCTCGGGCGTGGGCCGGACGTGCTACCCCTAGAGCAGTAGAGAACGTTCGTCGAACGCGGCTAGAGGGAAGCCCCGTGTGTCTTGTGGTAAATTAAAAACAAACGGGGCTTCCCTCTAGCTGCGTTAAATTAAAAACAAACTCTTTAATTCCCCTCATTCCCTTCCCCTGTGCAGGGTAGCCAACCGGAATCCTTTCTGGTTAACATCCCTGCCTTTCCGTCTCTCTCTCTCTCTCTCTCTCTTAAAAACAAACATAAACAGAAAACTAGTATAAAATAAAGAATGGTCTCCGTTTCTTCGAAGTGACAAGCAAAGTGGGCCTAGGGCCGATGAAGGGACCCGTTACCGCTATTGCGTCGTAACTATCAGACGGGGTTTAGTCTTCCGCGAAATTTTCATTTTCCCATTTGGTCGCAGCAGCAGCTGCAGCACCAAAGGTGTTCGCCATGCAAAACAGGCGATGCCAGTGAGTGTTGAAGAATTCAAAGTTGTCGAATATACTCCGGGGCTCTCCACTACGACACCTCCTTCTTTTTTCCATAGCCTCCATCATCTTTTAGGTAAGGCAGAAGTAATTGCTTGGAGTGTGACTTTTACTGCGCCATTCTTTGCCACTATCTAGTTCTAGTTACCGCATACGTGTACAGTTCCGAGCACGGTGCTTCGCCTCAGCTGCATTTATGGCCTCTCCGTAATACGACTGATGTGCTAAGTAACAAGTGGCGGTTTTATCACTGCGGCTGTCGCTATTGCTTACGTGGGCACAATGTCCCGCCTTCCTGTCTTTAGAATCTTTTCCTGGAAGGAGTTTCTAGGCATCTGACGCAGTCTTCTTGTGGCCACGTGCCCCCCTGTTAAGTTGGCGCGAAGCAGGGGCCGCGTTCGAACGCTCAAGCGCGCTTCATCATACGGCGACTACTGGAAGCCATGGAACGGAGCCAACACAACACGCACTGCAATAACTGTAAACCAGAAATCAATTCTTTTCCTTCTTATGCTTTTTCAGCTGTCGCACTTTAGAAAATCTCTAACTTGAACGGCAGATAGAGGAGTACAGACTAGAATTACAAGACAAGCAATGGGGCCAAATTTGCGATAAAATGAACGGGCATATGAGCAGTAGAAAGACGTGGCAGCTACTACGTCATCTATTAGGCCCCACACAGACCAAGTCTACCCAATGTAGCCAGATTACGTGACTGGTACACCAGTACACGGGCACTAACACGGAGCTTCTCGAGGACCTACGGAGGCACTATGTAAACCCTACCCCTGGTGACCCACTCCCGGATTACCAGGGGCTCCCCAACGATGAGTTAGATGCCGACATCATAGACGCCGAGGTGTGGTACGCCCTCAGTCAACTCCGCACCACCTCAGCAGCCGGACCGGACGGAGTTACAAACAAAATGCTTAGAAACCTCGATGCCGGCTCTGTCGCAGCTCTCACAGACCTGTTCAACATCTATTGGCGCTAAGGCAAAATACCACAGGATTGGAGACACGCTAAAGTCACCTGCATTCCCAAACCGGGCAAGAAACTTTCTATAGAGAATCTTAGACCCATATCAGTTGATGGAACACGTAATCCTTCACCGCCTTCAAGGGTTTGTGGAAGACAACGACTTACTGCCCTCCACCATGATCGGCTTCAGAGCGCATCTATCTACACAGCATGTCATGCTTCAATTGAAGTCCAACATCATAGACCGCGTGCAAGGGACGGGCACGAAGGCTGTTCTCGGGCTAGACCTGAATAAGGCTTTCGATAAAGTCTCGCACGAGGCTATCCTCACGAACCTATCTAACATTAATCCCGGGGTGCGGGTATTCACATATATCCGCTCCCTCCTCTCAGAGAGGAACGCGGAGCTTGCATTGGGTTAGATCAGGTCTGACCCCATCCCCCTCCGAGGCAGAGGAACACCCCAAGGTTCAGTCCTCTAGCCTTTTCTGTTCAATCTGTCCCTCATCAACTTCCTTCAAAACTCGCCACCATACCCGGGTTGCATCATACGCGGACGACATCACTCTGTGGGTAACAACAGGGAGTGACGGCCCAGTGGAAAGTACATTGCAGCACGCGGTACACATGGTCGAAATATACGCCCAAGCTGCGGGCCTCTCGTGCTCGCATCAGACATCTGAACTTTTTGTACTCAGAAACAAACCGAGAGGCATACACCTCCAAAACTACGTTCCCCCTCCTCCGTTAAACGTATGCGTAGGAGGTTTGCCAGTGAAGGAGGTATCCACCATACGCATCCTAGGGCTATACATGCAAACCAACCGCAAGAACACCCAAACTATTGACATACTCAAATCTACTGTCACTATGACGACGAGACTCATCAGACGAATAGCCAACCGCAGACGGGGCGTCAAGGAAAAGGACCTCTGTCGTCTGGTTCAGGCCTTCGTTCTCAACAGAGTTCGATACTCAGTCCCCTACCTCCGTCTCTATGCAGTGGAGAAGCATAAAATCGATAGTATCACCAGACAAGCGTACAAGACCGCCCTCGGTCTACCGCGTTACACGTCAACAGAGAGGCTCTTAGGGCTCGGCATACACAACACGCTAGATGAACTCGGCGAGGCACACCTCACGACACTAGCTAAGAGAGTCACTCGTACTAGTGCGGGCAGAGCCATTCTCTCCCGACTAGGAATGGTCAACGCACCTCCGAGCGGAGACGCGAAAACTCAGCTACCGAAACATATCAGGAAGAACCTGCTCATAAAACCCCTCCCCAAGAACATGCGTCTCGTGCACCACGAGGGACGTCGTCGGGCCAGAGCTCGCGTTCTGCATGATAAGTACAAACAGCACTCGGGAGCGGTGTACGTGGATGCCGCGGAGTACCAACACAAGGCCTACGCTTTGGCGGCGGTGGATGGGCCCGATGGACTGCTCGCTGCCGCGACGATCAAAACAAGCTCCTCTGAGATCGCGGAGGAGCCGGCATGACCTCTATTCATGACATTACCCACCATTACACCTTGAGCAGGTGAGTTTATCTCCCTCATGTGCCCCTCTCAATACGAACCCCAATGTTTCCGCTGTGGCGAACGCGCCACTTACGACCACATCTTATGGGGCTGTAGGGAAGCGCCGCCTCCGGCGGAGCTTGTACAAATCCCATCTCTCGAGCGGTGGGAGGCTGTGCTGGCCAGCTCAGACCCGCAGACGCAAGTCCGGGCCGTCGAGTGCGCCAACAAGGTCACCAATAGTCACGCCCTAGCGGCCACCTAACACGGCCCTCCGATCACCAAGCTCTTCTTGACGAAATAAATGTTTTCCAATCCAAATTTAGTATTGCGTATGACCATATATATATTTCAAAACACAAAGAAAACAACCCAATCGACGCGCACCAACATGAAACGCAAGAGCTGCATCTCCCTCACGCTTAGGTACGTTTCCGCGTACGACCTAGTCTGGGACTTTGAGAAACCGACCAGTGAGGGAACATTACGGACCGCGGACTCGTGCCTAAGGGCCGCTCACCCCTAAGTAGATGGCGCAGACGTCCTGCGTGGACATTGGTCCCAACAGGGGCGCCAGGCAGACCGGCAGAAGCGCGCTGATGGCTGTCGGTATCTCGTTCAGCAGCAGGTAGCAGTTGAGCAGGCACATCTCGAACGCACACCGCAGCTCCTGCGCACATTGTCAGACGGGGCAGGTGGCCACGTGCATGCTCCGTTAAGTAAAAGGAACCAAGCAAAATACCCAGTGAATGGTGGAAAATTATGACAAAGAAGAAGAAATGAATATCACGAAGGCAAAGGGATGAGGGAAATTCTGTACCTGGACCTTCTAGCTTAACTACGTTTCTCAGGAGGCCGGATGAGCAGTAAACAGAACTTTGACACGAATTTCGCGCCGCTAATTCTATATAAAGTATAACTTCATATCGGGTAATCAGCCACGGCAGTAATGCTGTGGTCGTACAATGTCACCTTTTGGGCACTTGGAACCTTGTTCAGGTGAAGCTATGGGAACTGAGTAGTGGGAGCTATAACAAAGTGTGGTGTCTGTGGACACTGGATCTGGGTAGCCTTTGGAGCACATACAGCTAAGGTCAATAGTTAAAAGCTACGGATTCCTTCTAAAGCGTGCAGTGGGGCTGCTGTTGCATCCACAGAAGGCTTAAATTCCAGACAAGTCAGGATGAAGACTGACATAATCTTCAGGACATTTTTGACGCTGGAGTTGCATGACCTATAGCATGGAACAGAAGCAAACACTTTGGCCTTTAAACTTGTCAAAAAGCCTGTACACGGGTGCTATGCTCTCTGTAGCCGCTGCTAACAATTTGCCTGGAAATGGCGGCAACAGCTCCGGAATGGCAAGGCGTCGAGGTATCAGATTTTAGCTTTGCTTTACCAAAATGAGCGCTTTTATCAGCAGTTGCCCGTAACGCCGTTCGCTGGAACGCACGACGAATAATTCTCGCCATGTTTCCAGGTCCATATCGTTATGGGCTGCCAAGTGTACGAAATACGCCGCGGCGTAAATGTGAACTCCATCTGTAGACACAGGCAAGACTCACATGAACTAACAGGTGTTTGACGAGCAAGCTGCTAGGTAAGCAAAACTGGGCGTACGAACCGGAGACAGGTACATGAAAATGGGTGTCAGCAGCACCGGCACGACGACGAGCACGACACGTCGCCATTGGTCACGCAGCTGCCGGGAACAGCGATGGTCGGCCGTCATCGTGTTGGCCTGTGGTCAAAATTTGTAGAGTGGTTCTGTTCTCCTACATAAAAAAAATGAGACCACCGCCACCATGAGTTGTTGTTGTTGTCACCTTAGTGACACGACACATACCAACGGGAGATTTGCCAGGTTTCAATCAAATGGACCAAGAGAAGAGGTTAAACTGGTGCAAAACTAATGGTTGTGGTGTGGGAAATTAGTCAGAGCTAGATTAATTAAAGAGAAAAGAAACAAACAAGAAAAATGGGGGACAAGGTCAGATAATTGAATACATGAAAATTACTGAGAGATCTTTTAAATGGAGCCATGTCTAACACATTTATAAAGGGAATCTGCCGGTAGCTATTATGTAATTGTGGAAGTATCCGCAAACTTGATGCAATGCAACACCTCTGGCGCTCGCACCGAAGGAGAGAAGCGGGACCGACAAAGCGAGTCCTTACATTGTAATGGGAATTTCTAGGTGCGCAAATCCCCGTCAAGAAAGTAGGATTAGTAGTAAATGCTCCAATGTTTCTACTGTCTCCACAAACCGCACAAAAGTTTTGCGGGACTGAACCCGGATCTGAATAAGTAAAGATTTAAGCGGGGGAGGCTGCACCGCGTGAGAGTCATCGCTACCTCACACTGCCGGGATTTACACGCACGAGCCTCCCATTGGTACAAGACATGTTGATAGACAGCGGTAGAGAGCAAGGAATCGCTGCACTTGGCGGATACATACTGACAACGCTGAAAACGGGACATTCTGAAAAGGATATTATTAGAGACGCTACAGGGGAGAGGTGCACATAAAGCTGATTTTGCCAAGAAGTCTGCTGCATCACACTGACCTGTAATTCAAACGAATCACACGTCTTTCATCCATCCAAGAATTAGAGTATAGCGAGCGGCACAAAAGAGCATCCCGTTTGGACTCCAGCGCAAACTATACAGAGAGACAATAAGAGAGAAATATCACCTGGGAAACATTGGAGGGAATCTTTAAAGTAGCCAGCCCAAGAGCCATGAACTCCGCTAGAAATGTAGGTGTCTATTTCGGGACTTGAGCCAAAAAGTTCCAAGTGATAGACTGAAAAAATGGCAACCACTGCCTTCTGGCCGGCTCCAGACGCATCTGTAGCAACCACAGTGTAGTGCGGGAAATTTGTCAAGGTGGTCAGAGAGTAGACCAGTTAGTGGTTTTGCAGGCAGATGCTTTGAATTAGGTAGGAAAGTAAAATTAAAAGCAATATTGACAGGGGACGTTGCGTGACCAACTCTACGTACAAAATTTAGATCCACAACAATATTCGATGGAACATCCTGAGTAAAAACAATTTCAGGGAGGCGGAACCTTGGCCAATGATGAGTGACAAAAAGGGCCAGGTCGGAGAAAAAAATAGGTGTAGCCATACCAGGAGCAGACTCAAATGCCCGCAAGCAAGTCCTGACAGTTAAAAGGCGGAAACGGGAGTTAAGGTCGCGAACACGAGCCTCCAGGTACAGAACTGCGGTGGAGACTGGTTGATGGAGACATAGGCAGAGGCGCAGTGCGCGCCTTTCTAGCAGCAGCAACGGATGAACCTTGTATTTACGGGAGCCAGAAAAGAGTCTACAGCCGAATTCCAAAATGAGTCTGACGTAGGCTTTGTAAAGAGGTAGAAGCGTGCATGCCAAGTTTTCTATTAGTTATTCGTGGTAACCTGCCCAGTGCACGCTCACCTTTTTCAACTTTAGTGTTGATCTGGGGCCGCCAATCCATACTAGCTTAATAAATAACGGCTAGGGACCTCAAGGATTTCCCCTGCCGTATGTCGTCAGAGTGATAGTGTTTATGGTTTATGGAGGCTTACCGTCCCAAAGCGATTCAGGCTATTCGGAACACCTTATGGAAGGGCTCTGGAAATGTCGACCTGATGTGGTTCTTAATTTAACGATATATATAAATACATGTTTATTTATTTATTTATTTATTTATTTATTACAATACCTTCAGGTCCCCAGTGGGGCGTTAAAGGGAGTGGATAAAGAAGTAAAGACAATGCAGCAAAATGAAAACAAAAAGTACATGAAAAATGTAATGTAATACAGCAAGGAATGAAAAAACGTTAGCTTGAACAAAATACAAATCAGATTACGTAACAAAACAGCCTAGTCAAACACATAGTTTTCCGCGGCATTTTTAAATAAACAGTTGTCAGAAATTTCGGCAACCAAGGCTGACAGGAGGTTCCAATCACTCGCCGTCTTGGGTATAAACGAGTTAAAGTATGCATTGCTTCGGCAGTACGGAATACGTACCTTGTGGCATGATCCGTGCGAGGTGATAAGAATGATTTAGAAGGGTTGCTTTGTAGGCCAGTTGGTTTTACATATTTCAAGAAATGCTTCGGCGCGACACACAAGGACAAAACGAAGAATGACAAAACGAATGGCAAAACGGACAAAACGGACAAAACGAATGGCGCTGTGTGGTGTGTTTTCTTCGTTTTGTCCTTTTGTGCCGCGACGAAGCATTTCTTGAGATATGAATGATGGTTCAGATAGAAGATCCCGTTTTAGCTGATGATTGTGGCAGTAAATCTTGTGAAAAGTTAGCATTCGCGCGAGTTTTCTACGAAGGGAAAGGCTAGGAAGGTTCAAAGTATTTTTCATTGCAGTTACACTAGCAGTGCGGGAAAAGTAGGACAAAATAAATGGGGCTCTACGATTCTGTACTGACTCTAAATGATTAGTAAGAGTTTCAAGTCCCGGGTCCCACACGGAGCACGCATATTCTAATTTCGATCTAACTAAGTTTTTACAGAGTAGCAGCTTTAAAGAAGATGCAGCCATGGAAAAATTACAAGGCAAGTAGCCAAGCATGCGGTTAGCATTGTTAAAAATATAATCTACATGTGCCTGCTATGAAAGGTTAGCAGTTATATGAGCCCCTAAATATTTATATGTAGTAACTTGCTCAAGGAGAGAACCTGAAATATTTTAGGGAATAAGATTTTTGTTAGCAGACCCGTGTGAAATACGCATGACCTTACACTTGTTAGTATTCAGTCTCATGAGCCAAATGTTACACCAACTAGATACCTTATTTAGGTCACTTGTAAGTAAGGATGAGTCTGAAGCGGATTTGATTATTCGATAAATAACGCAATCATCTGCGAAAAGCCTGATTGTGCAGTTAATAGAAATTGGCAGTTGTGGGGTTGGCAGGAACGTTGGATTGAATAACTAGCATACTACGTTTGTGCACATTCAATACCAAATTTATGTTATCCAGCCAAAGCTGGAGTGCACTGAGATAAGCCTAGAGATTAAGATATAGGGCATGAATGTCTGTTTTAGAGGCAAACAAGGCTACGTCGTATGAGTAAACATAAATCGTAACTTCAGGGTAAACGGGAATGTCGCACATAAGCATAATGAAATGAAGTGGCGAAAGCACAGAATCTTTTGCCACACCTCTGGTCTGGGCATAGGCGTCTGAGTGTCGTCATGCTAAAAATTCACAGATCCATACAGAGGTGTAGAACGGCGGTTGCGGTGATGATAATTTGATGAGAAGGACCGAACTTTGCAACACTGTCGTATGCTTTAGCAATGTCAAGCGCCACTAACGCTGATGCTTCGTTGTTGTACATAACAAGGCGGATTCTGCTGTCTAAATCGACATGGGCAGACCATATTAAGCATCCGCGGCGCAAGCCAATCTAGGCAAACCTCAATGCGTTGATTTCTGAAACATTCTTTGGTAGCCGGTTATATGCAACCCTTTCTATGAGCTTTACTACTTTGGATGTTAGAGCTATCGGCCGAATATTGTCAATATCAAAACCTTTACTTGAATGTTTTAAGAGCAATATTATTTCAGCCACCTTCAGGGAGTGCAGCAGCCATGTAGTTTCCAATGATTCGTTATCGAGGAGGTCCTGAGTGAACTTATGAGCTAAGGTTTTCAACACACCGACCGTGACACCATCCCAACCCGGAGCCGAGGATGGCATCCAAGAAACTATAGTTAGTAGCTATGGCTTGTCAACCGTAACAAGAGGCTGAGCAGAAGAACAAGGCGAACAGTGGGACCCTACGCTGTTACTGGAAACGTGCCACTCGCTCTAGCTCATCTTTCGCCTCATGAGTAGTACAACTGAGCTTGTTAACTGCATGGCTGATGAGTTATATTTTGTTCCATTAAACGAAACAAAGCCTTCCTGTTCCAACAGCCAACAGGTTCCGTATGAACCTAACTTGCGGAAGCATGTAACATGGCCAATGATTCGACACAAACAGGTGTGGTTCGAATAAATAAATGGGAGTTTTAACACCGATGGCCGGTTCAAAGGACCTGAGGAAAGTAGGCGCTTTATTTCACCTACTCTTCTTCCTTTTCTTCTTTCTGAAGCAGGGGTAGAACTCTGGTGTTTTTTTCCCTGACAAGACACGTATGTTATGCACAGCCTTCTTCAGGTTCTTTTCTCAGATGGCAGTCAAACCTGAACGGGTCTATAATTGCCACTAATTAGCATTTACCAGAAATGTATGTTGGATTCGTGGCTATCGTCTTCGTCATCATGACAAGATAAAAGAGCGCATCAATTATATGTTGGTAGGCCATGAAAAGTATGCACCGCCTCCTTGATACATTTAATTTCCTCCAAGCTAATGGCAAGTATTAGAATGCACTATAGCAGTTTCATAACACCTCTCTCTCGTTATAATGCACTTACTGAAGGTGACTGTGCCGAAGAAACGCCATTGGTTCGCATCCAAAGCGTGTTGCTTCAAATTAATTAGCGCACTGTGCAATTCGCGCTATCGCATTAAGGCTGCAAATCTCTGACTTTGCATTGCAAGGATAGAGGGTGAGGCAAAATGTTTTTCCAATATTGGATTCCACGTCCCCTGAGCGTGGGAGCAACAATACCATCAAAAAACATTCACACAGAGTGTCACACAAAACAAGAAGGCACGGGAGCAGAAACAAACGACCATCATCTGGCTGTTTATATTCAGAGAAAACTTTTTACACAACTGCATAGGAGAACGGTTATGCTTAGTAGCTATGATCCGAGGACTACTCCCGGCCCCCACTGTTTACATGGATATAAACTAGAATAAATAGAATAACAATATATATTTACAGGCTTAATGTGTCAACGGCTGTTGTCACTTTATTTTTCAGTCTTCTATACAGCTTGCCATTATATGAAGTAATATAGCCCTTGGCAAACGCCAGGGCTTTGCATGACTATACAGAGCTAGAAGTATTAAAATACTTCACAGCCATCAATTAATTGTCAGAACAGACTCTCCACGCGGACCATGCTTAATGCAGCGCTACTATCGCTGTTTTAAACTAAGGTATTTTTGCTCATCATTTTATGCCGAGCCATCACAAACAACAAATTATGAAGCCTTCCATTATGCTTCCAGTTAAAGCTGACAACATGTTTCCGAACGATAATTGACGCCTTCCTTGAAGTTTTTCATGATCCCACTCACCTTGTGCGCTCTCTACACGGTTTACTCAGTTCGGATTTAGGCAGCACTCATCTACAGAACTGGCACTGCTCCGACAAAAAGAATTCATTCTCACGAACATCGAGAACAAAATTATCACTTTATGAATATTTGTAGACTTCTCAAAACCCTTTGACAGAATAAATCATACTACCCTTCTCTTAAAACTTTCTGCATACGGTATCAGGGATAAAATGCTTAATTTAATTTCCAATTACCTCAGTAACCGCGAACAGTTTGTCACTGTTGATAATTTTCACTCTGCTTACAGGCCTCTTAAACATGGAGTTCCCCAGGGAAGCTTACTGGGTCCGCTGCTATTCAATATATATTAACGATCTAATAAATTTAGATAAAGAAGTTGAATATGTAATGTATGCAGACGGCACCACTTTCTTTTTAACTGGCTCAGACGTAAATGGCTTAGTGGCAAAAGGAAATGAAGTCTTGGATAAACTGCATCTGTGGTCTATCAAAAATTCTTTCTTAGTTAACTCAAGTAAAACAAAAGCTGTATTTTTCAGAGCCAAAAACACGAATTATAACATAGAAAATCTTCTGAGATTGGGGGTGAATGACATAGAAATAACTAAGGTAGTCAAATCCCTGGGTGTTTACTTTAATGAATGCATGCTGTGGGATGCTCATATTGAGCATCTACAGACCAAGTTGTCTCGTACTGTCGGAATTCTTAGAAAACTGCAATATATGCTACCTGAGAGAACCAAGCTTCTTTTGTATATCGCACTGTTCGAATCCAATATAAGATATTGTAACTTAATCTGGGGCAGCACTACAGCCACGAATAGAAACAAGCTGTTAACAGTACAAAAAACCGCGGTTAAAGCAATAGCAAATGTGCCTTCTTTTTCGTCTTCTGGGCCTTTATACTCAAAAGATAATATAATTAAAGTTTCCTCGTTTTATGATTTTCGCCTCCTCCAACTGTACAAGTCCTTGTCCGAACGTTGAATGTCGTTCTTAGAAGAAACTATCAATTTACGCGAAAATACACACTCCCATCTAACTCGCCATCATGAAGTTTGGTATGTTCCATGTCCTCGCACTAATTACGGATTTCAGACACTAAATTACGCCTTACCTACTTTGCTTAATCAATTTCGCCTACCCAGCTCTTCCGTTCGTTTACCTTCGAACCAACAGATGAAAACTTTATTTTTATAATATTTGCTAGCCTTGCCTTTGCGATGCCTTGATTTCTCTTTGTGTTGGAATGTGTTTGCTTTCAAATGCCTTTTCTTTTTGTATGTCATGTAAGACATATTATGTTCATCGCTTTTCCGGTTGCGGATAAACCGTACATTCTTATTTTTTCGATTTCTTTTTTGTTACGTTCACATTGTGAATTAAGTGCTTTGTATGTTTGTATGTATGCTTTACACGCTTTCATTATCCCTGCCGCCGATGTAGTTTGGGGGAAGGGAACGTTGTCAAGCCGCAATATTGCGGCTTTTTTTCCATCCTCCTCAGCCATGTGATTTTCTTTACATGTCTGGAATAAAGTTGACTTGACTTGACTTGACGGTCTGACATGTGCGAGAGCGCACATTTGTGCTTTCATGGAGCCCCTACATCAGTATGTGTTAATGACATGCGCCGGTGTGTGTGTTCAAGACATGAATATCACGTGCATCTACTCACCGCGCTGCGAGTGCCAGCCAGTGTGTGTGTGTCTAGACACCACCCATGAAACTGATTGTATTATGCCATCACCATCCTTCATTCGCACTTTCCCTTTCCTCCCCTTCCCTTTCCTCAGTGTGGACTAGCAGGCCAGGGTCATGTTACCACAGGCCGACCTCTCCTCCTTTCCTCTTATTAGAATTCCTCTCTCTCTCTCCCACTCCCCTGTAGCTGAGAACGCATTCCTTCTCGAGTTACGCTTTCAGGTGGGATCCACTCTAATTATCTAAATAAAACAGGCACAAATCGGCTTGAATGGACGCGTACAAATAGGAAAGACAGAAGAACCCCTACGCAATATTTGCGCGATACCGGGCGTCGCTGTCGCGGCGTGCATGAGGCCGTACGTCGTTGTGGGGACTGTGTCCCGATGCGGGTCTGCCGGAACGACTCCGTGGGCCGGTTGTGTATCGCGGGCCGGATTTGGGAGACCCTTTGTCTAATGCGCCGGCAGGACTGCTGTACATCATATACACTGTTGCATTTTCAATAAAGACCGCTGAATTTTGAGAAAAATTTTGAAAACATGTTGCCACCGATTTTGGCACCTTACTTTATCTATTTACAAAACAAAAGAAGAGTCGAGACCACCATGGGTCGAATTTATTTAAATTTGTATCATTTTTTTGCGCGCTTCAGTCTGTCTTGGATTCGAACTTTGAGGAGCTCCAAATAATGAATATAAAAAAATTTCTCGCAATATCCGTGAGCAACTGCATGGAGTAAAGTGTAATTGTGTACACACCTGTTCTGTGAGTATTGTCGCTGTCCCAGTCGTGTTTGCCTCTCAATCTCATTCTCACCGGTGTGTGCGTTGTGTGTATCTTGTAGCGGTTGTCGGGACCACTGATCTCCCCGCGTTCTTATCTGCAGGCGTTGCACCCTTCGAATCCCAACCACTTCTCGCTACACCTGCGTCAGCTCTCACAATTTCCCAAGTGTAGCACAGAGTATATAAAGCACGCCGAACAACCAAGCTGAAAACTGCCAAGGCATTTTCACACCATCACTGGTACTCTGTCAGCTGGAATCGTACTAAGATGAAACAGGCTGTGCTTCTTTGCTTCCTGGCCGGCGTTGTTTTCGGTAAGCTGCCCTGTTTGTTTGTAGTTTTGCCTTCCATGACGTCGTTTTTTATTTAAATGGTTTTAGCTGGCACTGTAAAGAAGATATTTAACTAGAACAGTTCCAGAAAGCCAAAGGGTTTACGACATTCCTTAGAAGCTAGTTCCGTCACCTATGACCTATTGTTATATACTTCTCTCAATCGTGAATAATGCGATTCGAACACTAAGCTGTCTAATTAGCCTGCGTCATCTCTGCCTTGTAGGCTTCAGAACGCCTTCACATTTTACCCCATAAGTCAGTTTCAGTGATGTGATTCACCAATGCTTGATCGTACTAGTAAACCACGCCGGATGCGCCATTTTCTGGTTTAAAGAATATTAGATGTTCTTATTTATAAACTATAATAGGATGTGCTCAGCGGAACTCTGTAGAACGAGAATGAAAAAAATCACATCGAGTAAATAATTAAACGCGCGCGCGAAAGACAGATAGCTCTTTAATTGAATACAGAGATTTTAGCCGGCGTTTATATTCGCTGACATGCTACTCTGCGTAGGAGAGGAAATAGTGGAGTAAAGATGGAAGAAGGGTGAAAAGAAAACGCGTTGTAAAGAAGATCACTTAATGAACAACGCTGGCGATGTTGGTTGCAGTGTTTTTCCCCTTGTGACTACTTTTTTACTGTTTTTTATTTTTTGATGCATTGCATTGAGAGGCAGTGCTGACACGTTCTAAAAGGCATGAACGTCACGCCCATAATCGTTATATGAGTGCTTAAACTCGCCTTCCTTTCTCTGCAACGAGACAGAGGCCGACATCTCAGAATCATGTGCTTAGGATTGAAAAATACAAAAACGACCAAAATTCCTTTATTTAAAAAATCACGCACTCTAGTCTTTATGCAAAATAAACGAAACTTTCACACTTTCAAACGAATAGCAAGGATTAATGAGAAAGTAATGTAAAATTGTGCACCGAAAGTTGCAGGGATTTACCAAACTGCTGCAGGGATAAGATGGCGAAAACCAAGATATCTGTGTTTAAGTAAGCGGACCCCCGCTTACGGCTTTAAGCATCACGTCGTTTATTCTTTAGTGGACAAAAAACGGCACAGAAACCTTTGCGGTTTGCGGTTAGTTTCACGTGTCCAAGTTAAAGGTTCGTACAAGGTCACAACAAGTTACATTCGGCCCGAAGGAATTCGCCTTTAATAATGTGAAAAAGAACATGCCTTGCACAAAATGTTTTTATTCGAGTCCTGCAATGTGCAACCGTTCAAAAATTTCTTGACAACTCCCGGAAGAAAGCTTCAAGTTTGTTAAGGTAGGGTTTGATGCATCATTTTCGCGCACCGTGAGCAAAAAGAGCTGATCAGGTCAAACATAATTGCGCTTTTGTAAAGACGGGACAAAACAGGGACGACACAAACTCTCATGCGCACGAGAGTTTGTGTCGTCCCTGTTTTGTCCCTTCTTTTCAAAAGCGCAGTTATGTTTGGCCATGTTAACTACCATCTAGCCTAATTTGAAACCGTCTTAAAGCTGATCAGGCCCCGGAATTCACTTTCGGTTTCGTCCCCATGTTCAAGGCGCTGAATATGCTTCGGACGCTTCGTGGTTTGGTCACCGCTCTTTTCTGAGGCAAATATGAACTACTGCGTTCCTCAGAAAGAAATGAAGGATGTTTCTCCTGGATAAACGGCTGGCTTGCACGCGCTCAAATTTGTACAAAGGTTACCTCTTTTTTACGAATAAATTAATAGCACGACCTTGTTACATTCCATCTCGCATCGACCATTATAACGAGGTTGGTATTCCTGCTTGCCAAACCAGCCATTTTTACAATTCACCCACCCCGAGTACGCCAGCTTTTTGGAATCACCTGCTGTGATCTGTCACTGTCCCAAACGTAAAAAATTGCAACATAGGCATTTTTTTACGTCTTTCTAAATTAATTTCTTGATGAGCACATCTTTTTAAAACGGTTGTTCTTCTCTAGGCGCATGTTAATACTTTTGAGCATACATTTCCTGGTGTTTTTTTTTTATGTTTTCACAAGTTTTCGTTATGCCTTCTGTGCTTCTCCGGTTTTTTTGGGGGGTCCTCCGTGCTGTTTGATGTAAATTTGTTTTAAAATTTTGGTGTAATCTATTTTTTCTTTCAGCCTCATCTATATTTTGTTTTGCATATATTTACTGCTCTGTTTTTGTGGTCCTCCTTCGGTACTGTAACCCACACCCCTCTCAAGTGCCCTCGGCCCTAAGGGTACTAAAATCAGCAATATGGTAGAGCTCCTAGCTAGCGCTGCTGAACCTTGCGGCCTATTGAGAACTGAATTGGCAAAGTGACATTTTTTTTATATAACTGATTGCACAAATAATGCACTAGGTTTCCTAGAGTATTGAGGTTCTAGGCGTAGCAGGAGGCGGCAGGAAGTTAGGT
This sequence comes from Amblyomma mixtum, assembly GCF_055824585.1. Classification (NCBI taxonomy): domain Eukaryota; kingdom Metazoa; phylum Arthropoda; class Arachnida; order Ixodida; family Ixodidae; genus Amblyomma; species Amblyomma mixtum. The sequence continues at coordinate 150,389,917 of NC_143021.1, read as the reverse complement.
GGGCGGATCAGATCAACATTGTTGTGGGGATACCGTGGCCGCAGCTGCCTAAGGGCAGGGTTCAATGGAAAGACATGGGAAAGGCCTTTTACCCTGCAGTGGGCGTAGTCTAGATGATGATGACCAAAACCCACACACAACAAAAGCAGAGGCTTCTCGAAACACCTCGTAACGTTTCTTAAAGAGGCATTTTAGTTTCAAACAATGCTCGTCTATGGAAACGACAAGAATTTAGAGTGTTTTTAGGTGAAAAAAAAGCACGATTATTTTAGGAATGTAAAACTAAAATCACTTCATTTCAGCGGATTCAAATATAATAGAGGCTGGGGTTTTTCAGTGGTTACCGACGTGCTTGGCGTGACAGGCTGGAAAGTTGTTCGAAATTGGCATCTTCGCAGCAATGCGACCCCATCGGAAGATGTAGGGCTAGAAACCAGTGCGTCCACATGCGAGTATGCGTTGCGCTGCAGCAAAGTAGTTTAGCGCTACACTGCGCAGATAGAGAGGTGCACAAATTGGACCTCTGCTGCAGCCGTTAATTTTTTAAAGAAAACTAGTATCCGTTAGTGTCTTGTCATGGGCTGGCAAAACAACTTAACTAGACCGCTGTTCCGGGTTCCTGCCAACGACTGCTGTTGGATGGTCGGCAGAGTTTTATACCGTGTCCGGGAGCAGGCGTCATTCAGGTGGAGAGATCAGATTAGGAAGTCAGCGGGGATAAGGTGGGCGTTGCCAGCACAGGACAGGGTTCATTAAAAGGATGTGGTAGGAGCCGCTCTCTTTCCGGGGATGTAGTGAGGCTGCTGCTGATGATGATTATAATTATTATGACTTCTCTCATTCTGTAAGAATTGCTGAGAAATCGACAACCTACGCGGCAACGTTAAACCAAAAAAAGAGACGCTTTCACAAGAGCTTTATTTACCAGATGTGCATTGTATGGTCGCCACCAGAACGACGTAAGCAGTCGGTGCGAGACACAAAATGAAAAGTGCTACTCGCTGATGGTACAGCTGTTTGCGAAAGTGTCTTTTCCGAGCCGGGATTGTCACTTACAACGAGGACTTTAATTTTGATCAAAACACCCAAGTAATCCTCCAAGCCATTGTTCAAAACAAAACGGACCTCCAAATGCCACCTGAAGTTTCAGCGCACACAAGCCATCGGTCCAGACGAGACAAGCATTCTTCAGATTTCTCTGAACCCGACGCGGAGGCTCTGCGGTCAAAGAGTTCGTTTGCTGAGCCTGAGGACGCGAGGTCCAATAGCGGCCGTAGAGGCCGCTTGTAGACCAAGGTGAAATGAAAAAAGGACAGTCATGTGGTAGTCGGTGTGAATTTATTGCAACCAGGTGGTCTGAAATAATCCGCAGCAGTTCGTAATGGCTGCGCTTTTTCTCTTCCTTCTCTCCCCCATTCCTGCAGTGAAGGCGATGCCTCCACAATGCAGTGGAGGCGTCTATTGTTAGTTACGGAGCCCTTGCTTGTTTCACAACCAATTAATTTTCTATTTTTATAGTGAGAACATTTTATGGCTCTGTTGCATCAGCAAAAAGTATCCGCAAAACTGTATGCATGCTTACGTCGTTTTCTGACGATAAATGTGGGAAAGTGTGATTGTGATGAGGTTTGGTTGATGAGGTGTATTAGTTATGAGGTGTAAAATTTTGGATGATGAGGTGTATTAGTTAATTAATTAAACGGGTGAAAACGCGAAAAAACACACTTTGACATCAAAATAGACATGGACGCCGATATACTATATAGACGTCGAAACAGCCTCGGACGTCGTATAGCATGTCGACGTTTTGTTTTCGCATTGCTGCAGTGCTGGTCGCCGCAGTGATCTCGAAGTTTTTTTTTTCTTTCTGAACCACGCAACAGCTTACACGTGAAGTTTGTCAAAAGTACGCAGACGAAGTGGTCAACTTCTGAGCCCTCCAACGCGGCTCCTCCTGCACACTCAGAGACCCTGATCTAACGAAGGCTGGTGGAACTTAAGTCCTCTACCGTTCCAAGCTCAGGTCTGTAATATGTTCTGAAGAGCCCCGCTACACTACTTGGAAGCAAACCCTTTGGACTGTACATTTTTGACAGACTGTACGCTTGAAGAGGTTCGAAAAGAGCCCTGAGCCCTCAGAGCTGGGTCACTGCAGTATAGGAAGAGTTCCCAAAGGAAGTGCGAAATCCTGGTGTCAGGATTCATGCTGTTCAGGGTTCGCGTGCGATGAATAACGCTTCCACCCTCGGCGGCACACGCCACGAACGGCTCCAGTATCTTCTCCTCCCATATCGAAGAGCAGAACGACGAAAGACATCTATAAAGCCAACTTTCACGTGGTTCATTGATATAAGACCACATAATGAAATAATCACTCAAACATCCGCACATTCATTTATCCTCTTAAGTCGTGCGACCAGCAGCCAAGGGAAATTGAACGCACTCATGACAAAGGTATTTCGGCAATGTTACTAGCCTCAGTTGTGATGACGTCATCATGTGCGACATCTTACCAGGACAAAGTTTTCAGGGTAAAAGCCATACATATCGCTGTAAAATAAAACTAACATTCTCTTTCACATCCCGCAGCTACAGCAGCGGCAGAGTTCCGTGTCCGAAATGCGCATCGCAGCCTGAACTTCGAAGAGGGCTGCAGGCCTCCCCCTGTGAGCGGAATGTGCAGGGCGGACTTCGAGCGCTGGTACTTCGACGCGGCCGACGGCGTCTGCAAGCCCTTCGTCTACGGAGGGTGCGGTGGAAACGCCAACCGGTACGACACCGAGTGGGAGTGCCAGAAGGCCTGCATGCGTGAGTGTTTCTGCTTGCAGTTACTTGCACGACGAGCCCCAGCGAATGCGCACTCGTGAGAATTATCAAAGGGGACTAAGCTGGAGCATTGGCTTATTAATTACTTCGTAATTATATGTGACGGGCTTTCAGTTTTCTAAGTAGCTTTCCTCTTGGCCTAATATGTCCAGAAGTAAGCCTTATATTTAATAGAGAAATAACGAAAAGATTTGCAGTTTTGTACAAGAAATTTGCTCCCTGTCAATTTACTCACTACTGCAGACAGTGCGGCACATGGCGCCACACACATCGCAACTGGCGAGGAAGCACGCACCCATCGCGATAGAAGGTGATAGAATGTCATGTTTATTTCCAGCATCATTCCTGCCCAAATGACTAAACAAGCGCCCAATGCTTCAGCCGCTAACCAACAGCGAAAATGGTACGCGGCGTCACTTCAGCCAATGAGCAAGGAAGGGGAATGAAAAAAAAATGCATCGAATCGGTTTGACCATCATTATATATATGACCCATGAGCTTTTCCCGGCATACACAGCCGGCCTGACCAGCCCTTGCTTCACCCGCGCAAGAGCAATTATTGTTTAACCATGTGCGCGTGTCAGCCAATGTTGAGTGGAAGCCACGACTGCTACACTGGTTGACGCGTTAGGAAAAACGTAGTAGGCCTGTATTCAGTTCGGGTAAACGAGGATAACCACTTCGTGCATATCGCTCGAGATGTTCTGCGACGATGTGTAAAGGCACAGATCTCGTGGCATGACCAGGAATCCACGTACCGACGGACCAATCTGTGGGCCACGGTACTCGATGTGACCCAAATCACTCCTTTATTTCAAGGGCAAAAGCGCAAGAAAAACTTGTACGAAAGGAGAGGAGACGCAGGAGGATCGCTCGTCCTGTGTTTTCACTCCTTTCGTACAAGTTTTTCTTGCGCTTTTGCCCTTAAAATAAAGGAGTGATTTGGGTGACATTTGGGTCACATTTGGGTCACCACGTCTTCCGCACTGCTGCCCTTAAAATGCATGGCTAACTCGCCTTCCAAGCTGTAGCGTACACATGCTTAGAAAAATAAACAATATACCCCTCTTACTGCCGCTAGGCAGTAAGAATACTTGGCTTCTTGACACCGTTGTGATTTCTTGTACCCTGCGTTGCTCATCCCATACGCCAGTCTGGACCAACGTACCTTACATTGCCCGGTGGCAGTGCTGATCACACTCCTTTTTAATGGCCTCACACCTCCCAGCAGCGCCTGTATAGCTTCGACTAAACAAGAAAATCACCTTGCATTCATAATCCATGCCAGGAGCATTTTGAACGGGTCAACTCCGTTCTTTAATAAATGGATTCTTCATCTCTCAAAACAACCTTTGGCATTCCGCGTATAAGAGCAGAAAGAGACAATTTCAAACAGGACTGAATATTCATGTGTTATCCACGTGAATATTCACAATATTCACTTGTTACCAGCGAGAGTCAAGCTGGAAGCTAAGGATACCTGCGACACCCAGAATCGAAGTGAACATTAGAGCACGTTTGCGTTTTTTTTAACGCGTTCCTTCAAAACCCTAGCTTGTCGTGAATCATGATCCTTCGTGAAATATGTTTCGCCGCCTCCAGCACCAGGCTGTCCTGGCTACCACCCTTCCGGCTCCAAAACATGGAAAGGGGTTTCCACTATAAAAAAACAGCCCGACTTATATTGGCTGTGCTTCAGGCCAACGAGCGACTACCCAAGTGCTAGAGCGCTGCCCTTCCGGTGCACCTCGTCCGCATGACTTTATGCGACACGCATCTGCCGCTGCGTAACTGTAAAGCACGCGAGAATACTTTTTATTACGTCAGCGCCACTTGTGTTTTGCTCTGATCAAGGATTGCTCTGTACGCAGGCGGATCTGGCTGATGTACTTCGGCAGCAACATGGAACCTGGAGAAAAAAACACAAAGGAAGATTTTCAACAAAAATCACACCCACATGTATAAACGATTAAAATGAACAGGTTGCAAGCATGCAATGCTGTTGATTTGTGCACGTGAAGTGATCATTCCTGTGTGAACATGAAAAAGGCTTTAAGTATTAATAATCATTAAATAAAAAATCAGCCTCCCTATCGACGTTTCTCATGTCCTGCATGATGTCCCCATTGAGAAAGATAGTTAAGAAATCAGGCTATGCGTGCCCGTTATAGCTTGTCTAATACATGCCGACTTCTCAAGTGCATAAAGAGCAAAAACACCGAATGTACCGAATTAATCATAACAAAAAAACACGTAAAGGAAGGAAGTCGCACGCAGGATATCGAAACAGGGCCGAACCACAAACAAGAAGAATTAAATGGGCCGCGATCCCACAAAAGCGAACCAACTGTAAAGCGCATTTTCGTGTCACCTATCTTCGAAATCTTTTGGACTGTTATTGTCAGGAAAATGTAAGGAAGTACACGGGCCATTGGTGAAAGGCCAACGCAAGCTCCGCTCTTCTGTGTGACGCACGCTGAAGTCGACAGATGGAGGAAAACTTCCCTGGTCGGTGAAAATCATATTAAAACGTGAAAATGCAGCCACACACCGTGAAATCGAGCAAACATAAGATCATATTAGACAAGTAACAAAGCTAAAGACGACACGAATAAGGAGCACACACATAGGAGTGCTGCTCCTCCTTCGTGTTGCCTTTTTGCGGTGTTCATTGTCTAATGTACCGGGTGAAACTTTTCAAAAAAGGCGAAGTGTCCTGGTCCAGTGAAACCAACTCAGGGTTGTTCATAGTCGCGTGGCCTAGTTTTGAGTATTTTTTTCGCTCTTCAAAGTTAATCAGTTAGCTAGGCTCTTAACTTTTTAATTATTGACTTCAGGAAGAAAGTCTCAATGCAAAAGTTTTAGATGACCTCGAAAAACCGCTAGTAGTGCTCTTTCCGTCAAGTTAGGATTTACGCAGCTTCATTTATTGGCCTTAAAGGAAAGTTGTCACGTGACCGGCTAATCGCTCACTTCTCTGCCCCAACGTGCACCCAAAGACTCATCGAGGAGAGGACTTCAGAAAAAACGGATTTTATTCTTTAAGGGGCGTCTTGGGACATTGAAATGGCACAGTTGTCATGTGGAAGCTTTTATTGCGAAAGCAATACTGCTTGCACTTTTCTGCCATCGATGGGGGTTCATCCTTCACTCCGGCGGAGCTCCGGCGCGCTTGGCTAGTAACCATGCGACCAATTAAAGGGATCGTTTAGTGATTCTTTCAGTAAGTGGGAATTAGTTTAGTTAATTGCTTAATTTACCCAATTAGCCTAATTATATTTCTGTTCAGGCTAGATAAATAAATAAAACCGAGTAGGAAATTGGTCGAGCTCGGGAATCGAACCCCGGTCTCCGGAGTACGAGACGAGCATGCTAGCACTCCTCCATGCCAGCTCGACAGTTTGGAGTGAACAAAGGCGCGCCTAGTGAATACGATGTCTTCGTTCACTCCCATCTTCCTCCCTTCCCTTTACGGCGAGGTTCAGGTGTCCACCGAGGTATTCGAGACAGATAATTTCCTATCCTCAGGAACCAATTTATCGACGAGCAAAACGTAGAACCGAACGGGCGATGGCGTTCAATTAACTCCCTGGCCGCGTTGCAAGACGCGGTCGCGTTTCGCTCTTGGCGAAGTTTAACATCCTAACAACCCATCAGTGACACAAGCAGCAACACTGCGCTTAAGGCTTTCGCCTCACCGCACTTTAGGTCAACAAAGTGCCCCCCTGAGTTTTTTCTTATGGTGCTGGTTATGGTTAAAGGCCGGTAAAAAAACTACTCTACGTAAATATTACTTTGCTATAAATATCTCAGCAAGCTGTTTCTCAGTGATCTACAACTTTTCCATTGACACTTTGTTCCTCAAGTCAATAATTAAAAAGCTAGTTAATTAAGCTTGACTAATTAGTCAACCTTGAAGAACGAAAAAAATACTGCACATCACGCGACTCTAAACAACCCTTATTTGGTTTGGTTTGGTTTATTGGGGTTTAACGTCCCAAAGCGACTGAGGCTATGAGAGACGCCGTAGTGAAGGGCTCCAGGAATTTCTACCACCTGGGGTTCTTTAACGTGCACTGACATCGCACAGCACACGGGCCTCTAGAATTTCGCCTTCATCGAAATTCAGCCGCCGCGGCCGGGATCGAACCCGCGTCTTTCGGGTCAGCAGCCGAGCGCCGTAACCACTGAGCCACCGCGGCGGCAACCCTTATTTGGTTTCAGACGGCTAGGATACCTCGTGTTTTTTAAAAGCTTGGTTACGTTTAGCTGGGACACCTGCTATATGTCGCCTACTCGCCCAGCAATATACTTTGTTGCAAATCAAAGGCGTTCGCAACGAAATGATACAGCAGTGCCTTTAAATAGGCACAAAGAGAGGGCGCAGCAAGCGTTCGTGTACACGGGTGAGATTTTCACAAATGTGGTGGAGGGCGTGTGAATAGTCGCTTCATTGGTATTATTCCAAGTGTAAGCGATGAAATACAACAGAATCGAAAACTTTACGAGTTGGTGAATGTTTACCTTATTTCAACAGCGCGAAGAACAGTGAGTTATAGCACGCGTGACTTTTGACTTGCTTTTGCTTTTTTTGTGTGTTTTTATTCCCTGTCCACCGGCGCCATTGCGTTTGCAGTCCTATAACCATGAGTCGTTCAAAATGAAAATTCAGTTGACAGTCAGTGCTTCGATATTGTGCGTGTTTCTCGCTTAATCCTCGCTTTCCCGCGCTATTCATATAAGCTAAGCAAAGGAATAATTTGTTTTTTATTGCTAGCACGTGTGCCTCGCCCTAGTTGATGTAGTAGCCTGTTGATATGGAATGTTCGGCGATAACATTAGAGGCCGGGTCTTTATTTACTATGCTCGTTATCATGCTCTTTCATGCCCCTCTCAAAGTTAACAGTTTCGTCAGTGTAGACAAAGTGGCAGCCGGAACAACGCAAGGGCATTTGTTTCTTAACTTAGAGTATGTCCCTGTCTGGTGGCAAAGAGCGAAAAACTTGTCATAACCGCTACTACATGCTCTAGAGACGTCCAAACTATAGGCTAGCAAAGACCTAACAGCCACGGAAACAAAATTTAGAATGAAGAATGAGCTTAAATAGCTAGGCTAACAAGATGACTCTTCAAACTCAGCCAAGATTCCATTTAGGAAATAACAGCGCTAAAGTGGAGCTCCGCCTTTTGTATTTAGAGAGAGGAAATCAGCCCAAGGTACAAAAGTTTTCATTGCTGACCGAAATACACAGAAATGTCAAATTTAAATTTTCCATGTCATTCTAAACTTCCTTTTCAACATTACAACCGTTTACTGAGATGGGGATCAAATTCCCCTGTGCAACTGCTCTGGCCCCAACAACAAAAGGTACCACGTCCGAATGATGCAAAACAGCCTTTCTGATCAGTCCGCAGAAAGCGCGGATTTTTCGTGGTGAAAAAATAACAAGAACAGGTGCAAAAAAAGGATGCACTTGGTGCTCCCCGAGAGGAAGACGAAATCAACGCAACCATTCATGAAGCGGGGTTCACAATTCCCAACAAAGCCTCTACGAGGACATTTGGGTTATAGGGGCGGTTATGGCCGCGTGCAGCCTTGCCTAGACGCTGCTCCTCTTTTGCGACTTCGCGCTGTTGGGTTGCGGCTAAGTACCAGGCGGTGCTGAGTTATTCCTCGAATTTCTGCTTGATTTCTTGTGTTCTCTTCCTATTTTCCAGGGTGACTGAACGCGGGAACGTGGACTGATGTCCACGAACTCTCCAGGCCAGGGGAACCCCCCCTGGTCAGCTTGTCTCTCCCCAGATGAGCTGCCTCTTGATTATTTCTTCCGTGGCGGAGTAAGCAGTATACCGGTTGCTCTCGTCCCCGCGGATGGGGGCTCCATCAAGCTGAATAACCCCGAGGCTGTTCAGGCTGCTCTTAAATCTACCACCCCCCATTACATGAGGATCACGGACGTCCGGCAGTTCGGCCGTGGAGGGATCGTTTGCAGATCGCCAGACCAGACATGCGTAACCGACCTACTCAAGTGTTCGTCTTCTGCCAATCACCCGGTGAGCGCATTCATTCCTCCTCATCTGGCGTGTTCGAAAGGGCTAGTCCGTGGCGTAGACCCACGGCTAAGCGCGTCTGAGACATTAGAAAAGCGCACTTCGGCTGGCGTGATCGCCATTCACCGATGCAGTCGTGTGGTGGATGGCACAAAGATACCGACGGAGACTGTTATTGCTACATTTGCGGGGCTGTCCTGTCCATCTGAAATTAAGGTGTGGCCTTTGGTTTTCCCTGTGGATCAATTTACATCTCGGCCCCTTCAGTGCCGTAATTGCTGGAGGTTTGGCCATAGCGCCAAGGCCTGTAAATCGAGTTTTCGTTGCTGTGGGTGTGGAGAGAGCCACGACCCCGCTGGGTGTTCTTCTGAACACGAGAAATGCTGTTTGTGTGGCAGTGGTCACTCAGCAAGCCATTCCGAATGCCCAGCGCGGGCTGAGGAAGTTCAAGTACTAGAGTTGATTGACAAGCGCAGGTGCTCAAGACGTGCGTCAGTTGCAGTCATCAAAGATAGGACATCTGGCTATGCAAGTGTGGCAGCGCGGCATGCAACCGTTGTGGATTCCTCCTTGTCGCAAGCGATTGCGGCGGCGGTGGAGAAAGCAATGGCAAGTGCCATGGATCGCATAGTTGAAAATCTGTCCGCGTGCATTTCGCAGGTCATGGCATCCCAAATGTCCACTTTATTGCAAGCTTCTATTGCACCTCTTTGTGGCACAATCACTTCTCCATTGGTTGCACCTTCCCAACCTTCTGTGCCCGTGACTTCCAATCCACTGAGTCAGACTCAATCACAGCCTTCGTCTATCCCTACAACCAGTTATTCACATCACAGTGAGACAGAAATCTCATCTGAAGAGTGCGTTGATATGGAGACTGAGATGCGTGCTCAAAAGCGCAGTGCGTCTCCATTAGGTGGTGCTGGTCCGTCTTGCTCTCAGTCGAAGAATAAAAAGAATCACCCTAGATCTACATCCAAAGGCAGCATTTTGGATCAGGCGGTCTCCGCTGCGGCCCTTTCGGCGACATAGGGTGTTGAAGGTGTTGCAGTGGAACTGCCGGTCTATTCTTTCTGCTTCAACAGATTTAGTTTGTTTAATCAGTAAATTAAGTCCAGATTTAATTGCTCTTCAGGAAACATGGCTCACTAAAGATTCAAGGTACAATTTACAAAATTATCGTTCTTTCAGGCTTGACCGGCCCTCAAGAGGTGGTGGGTTGCTATTGCTCGTATCCACAAAATTTTTCCACAGGGCAACTGTGTCATTTCAATATATGGACAGGCAGTGCGAAATTCAGGCACTTGATCTCAATATTCCTGGATATCAGCCACTCACTCTGGCTAATGCATATTTTCCATCAGGTGTGCATGACGTTCGGCCTCTTGACTCGTTTTTATCTAGTTGCAGGAAACAGGTTTTAATTGTTGGAGACTTCAACTCGCATCATGTTTCGTGGGGGTTTCGAACAGATCGCTGCGGTACGCTCTTATGGGACTGGGCTTGTGTAAATAACCTCATCTGTTTAAATTCGGGGCTCCCCACATTTGTCCGTGGTCAGTCTCGCTCAGCGTTAGACTTGTCATTTTCTTCCCCCGGAATAACTGTGTCCTCTTGGGCGCCAGTTGACTGTGCCTCCAATAGTGATCACCTTCCGGTCAGCTTCCAAGTTATGTGCCAGTTGACCTCTCCTAACAGCACACGGCGCATATTCATAAATTACGACAGTTTTAAAAATGCCCTCAAAGCAGACCTTCAGGGATTATCTCATTCCAACAGTGGAGATAATGCTTAGGAGGGTAGCTGTGTAGGCCAGTTGGTGAGACATGAAGGCGCTAGACACCGCAGCGGACACGGGACAAGAAAGAAGACGACACAGGGCGGTAGATAATGCTATCCGCATTTGTTCAATTTTGGATGGAGCTCGTAAAAAATCGGAGTTCTTGGTTCAGGCACATAAGGGAACATCGCCGTGCCTTTGGTGGAACGCAGAGTGCGCTCGAGATTATAGGCGCCGAAAGGCTGCTTGGAAGAAACTTCTCCACAATCAGTGTCCCAAAAACTGGATCGATTATAACTTCGTTGCAGCTACGTTTAAGAGCACCGTATCTCGTGCAAAGGAGTTGCACGATACTGAACGCAACGAATTGCTTTCAAAATCTGGTAATAGGCGCGCTTTATTCAATTACCTAAAATCCAGGAAACTAATCTCGTCCATCATGAACGCTGTCTCCCTAGTTCAGTCACCGGCTGAACTTGCACAGTCCCTGGAAGAGATAGGCAAAGGCCTTGAGCGCCGGTTTACGGCTCTTCTTCCTTCTCCTCAGAGATTTCTTGCCACTTTGGACGATTTCGAGGAGGTCACCCTCACTGAGCCCTCGAACACTGTATCCCGCCTTCCACCCGCGGCCCCTGGCCCTGATGGTGTGACTTCTTCTATGATTAAAATTTTGTTCGAGGAATCACCCACCGACTTACTGGCACTTATAAATTACTCTCTCAAGGGGCCATGGATTCCAAATGAGTGGCGTCTAGCAAAGATTATCCCGGTGCTTAAAAAGCAGGGAGATGATTATGTGTTAGACAATATAAGGCCAATTTCTTTAACTTCGAATCTCGTTAAGTTAATTGAGAGGGTGTTGCATGGTAGAATAATGTCTGTTATTTCAGAGACTGGGTTGTTGAACACTTGCCAGATTGGTTTCAGACCAGGATGCTCTATATGGTGTGCCCATACCGATCTGGAGAGCCGCATAAAGTTAGCTCGTCGTCGAAACCAATACGCAGCAGTTGTTACTTTAGATGTATCTAAAGCTTATGACAGCGTTGAACACAGGACGCTCTTGCAAAGACTACAGGCAGTAGGACTTCCGAGATACTTTGTGGCTTGGGTTGCTGAATTTCTTGCTGACAGGGAATTTTACTGCTTCCAGAACGGTGTTTCATCAAGCAAATTTCGACAAGCGAGAGGAGTGCCACAAGGGGCGGTCCTCTCCCCTGTACTTTTCAACATCTTACTCAGCAGTATTCTCTGCAGTCCTCAGGTGTCCACCCATGTGTATGCTGATGACATCGCCTTTTTTGCTTCAGAGAACGACATTTCCTCTTTGTACCAGTCCCTACGGTCCTACATGAATGTCCTAGACCAATGGTTAGGAGACATTAATCTGTCCCTTAATGCCAATAAATGTGCTTTATTGGTTTTTCCGCTCTCTCGTCCAGTTAATATCTCTATTGTTTACCGGAACTATGTAATTCCTCAAGTGCAAAGTGTCAAATACCTCGGAGTAATTTATGATCCTTCTCTTTCCTGGTGGGCCCATATCGAGCAGATCACTGCGAAAGGAGTCCGAGCAGTCGGTATGATGCGTAGGCTGAGCAGTGTTCGTTCTGGCATGAGAAGACACGCACTTCTTATGATTTATAGAATGTACGTCCGTCCAGTCATAGAGTTCGGCTGTGTTTTATTCTCTGTTGCGCCAGCGTATAAACTTCGCCCCTTGATTCTCTTGGAGCGGGAGGCATTGCGCCTTTGTTTCGGCCTTCCAAAATTTGTGGCGAATTCCGTTTTGTACCTGGAAGCGCGTATTCCATCACTGACTTCTAGATTTCGGTTCTTAACGGTGAAAACGTTCGTAAGAATGTGCGATTCTTCGCTTCATGCCTCCAATTTGATCTTTTTTCGTCAGCCTCGGCCATTTTTCAACGAATGCTGGTCTCGTTTCCGTACCCCTCAGATATGTTTTGTGCAATCCCTCCTTGACCCCTTAAACGTCCGCATTTCGGACATCCGTCCGATATGCGCCAACTCTTCATCTATTCAGATTGTCTTCGATAACATCTTTCCAAAACATGCAAAGTTAATGCCTTTCCATTTGCTCAGCGGTTTATTGCAGGATTACCTGCTGTGCTTTAAATCTCATGTGCTCGTAGCGACAGACGCCTCACAGTGTGAAGAAAAGGCCGGTGTTGGCATTTTCTCCATCTCCCTTGACTGGTCATTCTCACTCCGCCTTCCCGATTTCACCCCTATTTATTTGGCCGAATTTCTAGCAGTAGTCTTAGCGTTGCGCAAATTAAACAGCTCCTTGTCATCTGTCATAATTATGACAGATTCATTATCGTTGCGTTCCTCTCTCACCGCGTCTACAACATCTCAGGCTCTTCGGTTACTCAAATGCTTGGTTCCACCCCACGTGTGTTCATTACGGTTGGTCTGGGTGCCTGGGCACAGAGGAATCCATTTGAATGAGGTTGCCGATACCCTGGCGAAGACATCTCTTCAAGGCCCAGTCGTATCTGTGCTTCCACCCAGCGCATATATTACGGCGGCCAGGTTTCGCAGGTATCTGCTCTTGAAAGAATTCGCAGCATCAGCTCTGACCTCCTCTCCCGAATTCCGGCATCTCCTTTACCCGTGGGGCAGTAAAGGATGGCGATCTCGCAAGCTTGAGGTTTCCTTCACGCGTCTACGTTGTCGCGTGCCTCACTTAAACTTCTACCTTTATAGATCTGGTCTGGCGGTCTCCCCATTGTGCCCGTTCTGCGGAGAACCCGAAACGATAGATCATTTCTTGTTGACCTGCCGCCGTTTCTCCTCTTTACGGAGCCGCCTGCTGGAGCTTCCGTTACGACAGCTTGGTCTAAGTCTGTCTGCCGGGGTTGCTCTGTCTCTTGGGGCTTCCTGCCTTGGGCACAGCAACTGGAATGTGCTCTCCGCCATGCAAAACTTCCTTACAGACACTAAACGGCTGCCGTCTTAAGCTCTGCTCTTTCTCCTCTGGAACGAAAGCTTTCTCAAACGTGGAATATTTAGCCCCGGTCTCTATTTCAGTCACCGATCTCACAGCATTTGTTTAGCCTATTTCAATTACACATCTGAGATCCTTTCATTTATTTCCTAATTGCAATTATTATCATAATTATTTTATTTTTCCCAAACATTATTTTCTTGTTCAACATTTTCTGCACCTATCAGTTGCCGCCTGAGTCTTGGCCAATCCCCCGCAGTGGGTACGCGCCATTATCTAGAGGACAACAACAACAACAATTCTCCTACCCGTTCAACCGCGTACACAGACATTGCCAAAAACCTCACCGCGTTAAACTCGGCTGGAAACAAAACCTTGGCTTTGCTCGAAGTACACAGTGTCCTCCTTCTCCAGCAGCTTATCGCCAGAAACCAAGCCCAAGCAGGATGCTCCACGCATTGTGTCTCTCAATACTATCAGGAGAGAAAAGTAGCACTTCGACAGCCCATCCATCACGGAGGGCCGTAAGAACACAGTCTGAAGTGTTTCGTGGGGCTGTGAATGTTGTATGACCCGCATATATCCACCTGCAATGATGTATTTTCTTCATGTTCGAATTTTGTGTCCACTCGCCTGTTTGTGTATTTTTCCTGCGTTCTAAACTTTTATTGTACCCCCCCCCCCCCCCCCTATGTAATGGCCACACGGGCCTTTAGGGTAACTGAACAAAGAAATAAAGATGAGGTTTCGTGCTTGGCTTGGCTATAGGTGTACATAAAACATGCATACCGATGCAACAATGTCAATTTCTCAGGAAGAAACTTTGAATAAAAAGCTCTGAAAACTTCCATAGCAGCCTAACGTCGAAGTTAAACTTGCGCTGAATTTATTGAAGAAGTGAAACACCCCGTATTACAATTATTTATTCTGCCCACGTAGGAGAGCATCCCGGCGCAGCCACACATTCTGAGGCAGAACCCGCGTTTTCATCCCAACACTAGCCAAGCCAAATGCAAAACCTCACCTTCATGGAATTGCCGCGGTTGGTGAAGTGTTCTTTGAGAAAATCCCATAGGCAGTGGCGCCACTTTTTTGTCCACGTGATACTGAGAAACTGTGGCTCTGTCTATGTAAGTGGAGGATAACTGCGCCCTCTCGCGCCCCTTAGCAGCACAGAGTACTGATCGGCAATGCGACATAAGTGACGGAACCGCCTGTCATGGCGGAGATCGACATCACAAGATATGAGCAGGCAATTCCTGAAAACCTTGCTTGGGGACCCCCCCCCCCCCAAGTTTCTGAAAGATCTTCTAGGGTCAACCACCCGGGCCAGTTTTTACTTGCGGTTAGTTTTGCGCCATTTACTTCCTGTTATTACTCGTTTCAACTTTCTTCTCAGAGTAGCAACGTCGTCACATGTACACTTCCTGCGCTTTTTTACTTCTTTCTCTATTTTCTTCCTTATTTTCCAAAGACTGCAGCACCTCGCCTGAACACCATCTTTTCTCCTATATTTAGTTTGGGCTTTGTGGGGTTTAATGTCCCAAAACAACTCAGACTATAAAGGACGCGTGACTCAACGCGGTGGCTAAGCGGTCACGACGCTCGACTACTGAGCCGGAGTTCACTGGTTCGATCCTGGCCGCGCCTCGATGGAAGGGAAACGCAAAGGTGGCTGTGTGCTGTGCGATGTCAGTGCACGTCAAAGATCACTAGGTGGTCGAAATTATTCCGGAGCCCTTCACTAAGCCACCTCTTTCTCTCCTTCTTTTTCCACTCCCAACTTCCTCCCTAACCCGTACGGCGCAGTTCGGGCGTCCGTCGAGATATGTGAGACAGTTACTGGGCCATTTCCCTCCTCAAAAAATTGGCTGCGGTTTAGCTCTGGTTAAACCTGGAGGATTGCGAAATCAATATCTGTGCGCTGCGAGCGGCAGCGGCGGCGGCCCTGGCGCGCTAGCTGTGCGCCGCTACTGCGCATCGGAGATGAGAGAGAGAGAGAGAAGCGGTGCAGAGCGCGCCGCAGCGGCGGCGGCCCAGGCACGCTAGCCATGCGCCGCTACTGCGGAAGCGCAACTGGCGAGCGCGGCGGCGGCACCTCTGAGTCACCCGTGCAGCGACGGTGGCGGCGCGCCATCTTTGCGCCGTGTGACGTCACTGCTCCTCGCGCATGAGCAGTATGACCTTTATTCGGCTCCGCGAAATGGCTCGGCGACTAGCGTAGTGTTGCTTTCGCAACAAAACCAACTTTTTCTGAGGGAAGCTGTAGTGGAGGGCTCCGGATAGTTCTGCTAAAGTATCGTTGAACAAAATTCAGTACGCGCTAAAGCACATTCCAGTCACGGTGAAGCGCACAGTACAACCGCACCACCTATGCACACGTGCACATACGTCATGGAGCGAATTGTGCTCACTTAGAGGCACCGCACCTGTAAGGCCAGCGCAGTACTGGCCCGCCGTAACGGTAAAAAAACGATAAGACCGAATACTGCGCAGACCTAGCGTCTTTTGCTCAGCATAACGAGTATCCATGATTCTGAAAAAGTTGTCCTTTAACGGTAATTGAGGTCATTCGTGTGGAACAAGAAGTGTGAACCGCTTCGGTAGTGTGGGGCGCGGGCAGCCCTGCTCTGCTTCGTGCTAGCCTTGAATGAGGATCAACGTCCTGAAGAAAGTAGTTTTCTGGCCAACTCGTGGCTGTGTGGCGCAAGTTCATCCCTTTTTTTTTTCTGTGTACAGGGAAGCTGTACGCCAGGATGAACGTCTGCTTCAAAACTCGCGCGGGCATGCTACCGTGCACTCCTTCTGCGTGCTGTAGTGGTTAGCGTTGCCGCCACATCCTCCGTAAACGAGCTGCCTGAAGACGCCGCCGGCCGTACGAAATACCACCGTCCAAAGCACGTCTTGCACAGGCTGGTCACCGGAGCAGTTCTGCAGCCCACAGCGAATTCCATGCCCCTGTATGAGTCCTATGATGCCGCCATTGCTGTGGAAAGTGAAGCGAAAGGATGACAAAATTATTCAAAAACAGTGGTTTTGAGGGAAATGAAAGTGGAGTAAAACCCACGCACTGTCTTTCACGTCCAAGTAATATCTTACACGCACTATACACGATTAGAATAACCTGCTATCTGCCGGTCACAATCAGAATCAGTCTGTTCTAATGGTCATGAACAGTGACAGAATTCAACACATCGAAATTTCAAGAAATCATATCAGCTACTGGTTTTTAGTGGATATCAATTTTTTTGCTATTGTTGTTTGTGTTGTACCTTTTTGTATTCTTGAATATATTGTGCCTTGACACGTATGTTGTTTATTTGCATGCAACCAAATTATTCGCATTCTGCTTAAGCAATAAGTGTATTTATGTATTGCCCGCCCTCCACCCTGTCTAACCCCCTCCTTCGATGATCTTTAGGGGTATTTTGAGTATATATACAAATAAGCCACCTGCGTGCCTTCATCGCTGTTATCAGAGACACTGCGGAATTGGAAGAAATCACCGCGAATTTTTATGCCCTTACTCGCTGTCAGGGGGGTAAAGCGCGGCGAGGAGGTTGTGATACACTGAGCAGCGCCATCTTGTTACTCCCATAGTTGCCTGTACTTATTTGTGATTCGTGGTATTAAAAATTAAGCGATCATTTTCAACATAGCGACACAGAACACATTAAAAATATACCTCTAGAACTGTAAACGTCGACTAAGGTGCTTAAGCATTACACTTAATTCTGTTATTGCTCTAAACATTGAAATATGCAGACGTGTGCCACAAAACTTAAGAAAGTTTCGTTTTCGTTTCGTGTGCTGTAGCAGCTGTAGGTTACCGAGGGTTGCTAGTTCACTGCTACTTACAGCGTAGACTGCAGGACAGAATTAAGATACGGCAGTTTAATACGCCCAATACGCACTGCATTACACACCTCTCCGCGCCGTGTGTACTTTGGAATCACACTCACTCCCGCCGCTCTGTCCGCGGTATTTCGCACGAGCGTTGGCTTCTCTGCTGGTTTTGTTTTTCGATGTCTTATTCGGTGCCGGGAAATCACTGCAGACGCCAGTCGTCTCCAGTGCGCACATTGGTCGAACGTATTTCTCGTGCGCACGTCGGTCGATCGATCGCGTACAAGAAACTGGACGCTAGACCCGTAGGTAGCGTTCGGGGCGAATTGCCGGCGCTTGCCGGCGAATTGCCGTCGGCACGCACCACGCTGTGACTCCGCACGACGCGATCTACCGCTTTGCCTAGCTCTTGCACTGAGTTTCAGAAGAATGCGCCATCGTGCATCAAGGTGTCAAAACAAGGTGTCAAAAGCGATCGGGCATTTCGCTTCATTTGTGAGGCATGTTCTTCTCTGGAAAATTCATAACGGCACTGTCGCGCGTTTTTTTCGTCAAGATTTTTTTGTATGCATTCACCACGCATGACAAGCATTAATTCGTGGAGCCTTACGTTTAGTGGTATATATTACAGGCCTGGCAGTGAAACAGTATATGAATTCCTCAGAACAATAAAAACTTTCTGAAAAAGTGGCTAAGCACTATTACGACACCACTGCCTAGTTACATATAGGGCAGAGGATTTGATCAAGACATTTTGAGCTGTCATGCTTTTACAGCAGCCACACCACGCACATTTTGAAACCAGATGCAGTGCCAACGATATTCCAAAGGGTACATAGTAAGCAGGTAGGTGCAAATTGTGGCTGCTCTCTGTTTAAGTCTAGTAGAAGCTGCATTCAGCGTGAAATTTTAATGCTTGTTACGAGTGAGTTTTGAAAATTATGCTTAGCCTAGCTACAGCCTTTACAGCCAAATCGTAAGTAAAAAGAGGTAAACTTAACTTTTTAACAAAACACTAAATATTTAAGTTAATATTAAAAATTTACTAACTGGTATGTCAGTACGAAAGTAAAGGCAGGAATGCAGCATAAAAAGAATCAGGTTCATGATAAATAAAATGCATCATGTATCAGCAGTTCAAAGTGGTGCACTAGATGGGAGTGTTTACGCAGAAGAGACTCTGTGTTAGGCATGTCTACATTATTACACAGAACTCTGACAGAGGTCGTGGTGTCTCACCAAGTCTGTCTGCGTAGGGTGATAAGTTATAATACAGTGAGTGCCTCAGTTCGTGCAATACTTTTACTTCAGGTTGCGAGCACACCTCACGGTGCTATTTCAGGATTGCAGTGTTCGCCACTTATGTCACAGGAAAAACGCACGCAGGTAAGGTTAGATGAGCAGAAAGACCAATGCTTCAGGCAACAAACTTTTGATCTCAGGGTATATCTATGTAGGAGCACGCAAGCTCAGAAGCAGACAGTTCACAGACAATGTCCTCAATCCCCTCACAAGCTCAGTCACCCTTGAGGAAGCTCCCACACTTGCAGGTAGAACACAATGAATCCGAATGCTGGTGTCTCCGGTAATGTAAATGTTTTTACTTCAGGCCATTAGTGTGACAAAGTATCTCAGCCAACTGGTCACCTCACATATATGCAAATCTGGCTAAGAAGTACTTGAAGCTGGGCTTGTTGGTGCATATTCGTGAAAGACATGACAGCGGAAAACCAATCCATGCGATCAAGAGCATCGAAAAGGGCAAAGGCTATATAAACGTTCTTCCTTGAATAAATCCAGTTGAAAGTGCAGCGCTCGTCCTGTTCCCTTACTCGTCCGTGTAGCCGTTTTGCGCTCTCATGTCTTTCACGTATATGCAAATCCCCCTGCAAGCACTTGCACACACCCACAACAAAGTCCCCACGCAAGCGAAAGTAGGCGAGATGCTTCAGATAAATAGCTAGAACCTCAGGTCAAAACTGATTTTGCATCAGGACAAGTCTACACCACAAACCCCCCGCTCAATAGCAGCATCAGCAGGGAAATCTCCACGCAAGTGCTTGCAGGTAACATAAAAAAGGTAGAAGGTGCACTGTCTCCTCTGACAAGCCAAATTTGCACTTGGGATATGAAGCACGCTGCAGAAGAGGATTTTTGATTAATTTCAATCCCTGGGGTTATTGTACATGCCACAAATTTATTACAAAATACAGAGTACCAGCTGTTCCAGCTAGCCGTATTGTATACTCTCTTAAATGCTGCTCCATCACACAATAAAACTTGGCATTAACTGTTGATACAGTAACAGTAGTGGGGTAGCTTCACCAGTGGATTGAAGGAATGAACCTGGCCAATGTGCTTGTTTATGAAGTAGAATCCCAGTGTCAAATTCAGGCCTGCATTCCTTTAGGTTGCAAATATCTCGTGTTGTGTCTTATGTCAGATAAATGGCAGTGATACGCCAAACGCAAGGTAAATGTGTCTCTTGACTGTAGTAGAGGAAATAAGATTCTGTTGCAGTTTCTAAAACACACCTTATACTTGTGATGCAAAAACACTGCAAAGGTCACTGAAGTGTTCGGCAAGTACTCACTCATTTATTAGTGTTAAACAATCTAAATACAAAGCAGTTGCACATTTAAGCTTTTACACAGGCACTCATGTGGATTCTGAAGGTCCGATTTTTTGGTTTTGTGGGTTTAGCATCCAAGAGTGGCATAGGCTACGAGGGACACTATTTCTGAAGGGATCTGCACAAGACGCACAGTTGTGCTATAAATAACAGGCATGATGAAGAGTGACATGGAACATTTATTCCAACATTCTTCATGCGAAATCATTGTATTAAGATACTAAGTTGAAGACGCTTTGTTTTTAAGCACCAACAATATCGCATCAAGGCAGCTCTATTAGGTGTCGAACAGTTAAGAGCACAGGTCTTGGCACTGTATTTTTTTTTTCATGTGCATTCTTCGAGCATGAGAACAGAGGTGCAAGGTATTGAATGTTACATTGTGCATGACTGAGGCATCATTTACATGCTATATTTATTTGTCTCATGTGTACCACAGTAATATCAGTGAATCTATAGAAAAAAATAAAAAAACGCATTCACAAACATAAACAAATATAGCAAGTAATCTCACATGCTTGTAATTGTAAAGATACACTGGTTGTCAATATTTTTATACAGAACATGGCATGAATTTTTAATATTTCGAAAGCTGTACGCGAGAAAACTGTATTCCAACATTTCTATTTGCCGTGCACAATGCTCTGCTGGTGCTCCCTGAGCGCGACTTATCCCACATGTCTTTTGCATAAAGTTCTTTCATGTATGTACGCTTCGCTGGTGCTTCAGAGCACACAGATGAAACCATTCAGAGCGGAGTCCGTTACAGATTTCACGTTGTATTCAAACAGAATTCGCATCTTGACAGCCAGTGGCAGAAAATGAAAACAGTACAGAAGGCAGGCGCTGCACTATACGCGTGTGTCGTCTCCCTTCTGCCTCGCATCCGCGGGAGAAAACAGGAGGTGACGATCGTTCACACTTTACTAAAGGGACTCCAGGTAACGCCAAAATGCATGAGGCATGCATGTTTTATAACGCCCCGTACATCAAAACAAACCTTGCTGAACCTCACCCCTAATCCTCGCTGGTCTCGGCTCACACAAACACAAATCACACATAATGAGCAGCACAGGATTCACCACCACCTGTAACTGTCTTTGTACGCTCACAGTCGCGAACATTTCGCACTCGAACTAAAAAGAAATCAACACAGTACGTAAGCAAGCCGCAGCACCGTCCCTCGCACACATGGAGGAAAGAAAACTTCTCCTTTTTCTTCCTCCATGCTCGCACAGCTCTTTAGCGCGCACTACGATGCGCGCGGCCATCCTGGGCGAAGTTGCCAGGTTAGTACGCTGTAATTGACGTTAAGCCGTCAAACTTGGTCTCGGTCGTCTGTATCATGCAGGGAACCATGAGCGAAGTAACAAGATGGCTGCCATCCACAGTTAGAAAAAAAAGGGAGAGGGTTTACATGGGAATGCTGCCGCCGCTTTCTCTCTAGAGTTGGTATATTAGCTCTATGCTCGCTGTAATGCCTCCAGGCCTGAGAGTACTGAATATAAAATAAAAATAGTATAAAAATGTAGTTCGGTAAGTTTTTTGCTTTTGCTTAAGCAGGGACCAGCTATTCGTGCAAGGCAGCTGAAAGTACGCAACTAAGATATCTTCTTTTGATGACAGGCACTGTTTGCGTTCTGTTCTAGCCTGGCTGTATGTGTAACATTGGGACAGCAGGCCATAGGTAGGCGCTCAGGCACGTTTAGCACTTTTTCCTTGGATTACTTAAAAAATGAAGGCAGAATAAACTGCACCAACTAAAGAAATATGTGCTCGACCTTATCACTCATGAGCTTCTTTTCTTTCGGGCGTAATTTAAGGTAGACTTAGGCACTACTTAGGGCTCCAGGTACTGCTGGATGTCAAATATTGTACTTATTTTATCAGACTTCTTGCTTTAATATTCTGTTCTGAGATATCTGCGCAATGCTTAACGTTTCTCAATGGGCGCCATGGGCCTGAACATGCGCCGATGAGAAAGAAGAAGATAGCTGTTACCTCTTCAAGCCATGGAAAACAAGGTCCAGTCGAACGAGCTTTCTCAAGCATCGCCACCAGCGCCTGGCGCGCAGAAAGAACTTCCTTCAGCAGCCGGGCTGACAGGCGGCCACACGAGCAACGATCAAGTGTTTTCGCCGCCAGCGCCGTCCGAGCACCTGGCAGTCGAGCCCCGCACAAGCACGGCTAAGGTCCTGCTGGCATTCCTGGGCGTTGCACTGGCGGCCTCTCTCTTTGCCATGGTGATCGTGGTCGTACTCGGGAAGCACAGGCCCCATCTCTCTCGCAACGCCTCCTTCTGCTGCCCGGACGAGTTCCGCATGGTGCAGAGCGTCCTCAACCTGAGCGTCGATCCTTGCGAAGACTTTTACGCGCACGTGTGCTCCAGGGTGGACGCGGGCAGTCCCGACCACCTGTCGCCAATGTTCAGGGTCGCCTTGGAACGGAGGGTCGTGGAATCGGCTGCTCTGGGAAGAGGCACAAGCGCTATCGCTCATATGCTGGCCGCACTCAAGAAGCGCTTCCACGAAGAGAAACCACCGGCAGAAGACATCGCTGACCTGGTGAACGCCATCGTAAAATTCGCCGTGACAAATCAGCCAATGAATGCATTTCATGCGGTTCGCCTTTTCGCTGACCTGAGCCTCAAGTACCGCCTACCATCAGTGGTTTCATTCTCAGTCTCCGAAACGGCGAATGTCTTGAGAGTCGAGAGAAACGACGGCTGGGCCTCGGATCCAAGGTACGCGAATTTTTTAGCATTCGCGCTTGAATCCGGCAACAGAGCACTGAATATGTCGGTAACTTTCCAGCAGATGCAGCAGCTTGAAGAAGTCTTGCGGAAAATCAGAGGCAATCAGAATTCACAGACAACATCTCAAGGCATTGACAGCTCTCCCTTTTCCGCAGTGGCCGAAGGCGACTGGAAATCGATATTGGACGACCTTCTCTTACCTGCACATCCGAACATTACGACAGTTGAAACTCGACAAGATGACAAGCTAGACGAGTTTTTGAGTATCTTGACCAACGTGGATCGTCAACCTTCAGCGATTGCTTACGCAATAGCTTTCCCGGCCCTGAAGGTTCACTTCGCCATAGAAGACGTCTCTACCAGCCAGATTGCGCCACCAGTGGATATTTCATGCCAGGTTCTGGAGGTCTGTGAACTTGAGGAGAGATTCTTCGCGGAGGCTGTCAGCACTGGGCACATGAACGATTACATCCGGACCTTGTCTTCTCACCTTCGCCTGACAGTGACTGACAAAGCTTCAAGACTTTTTAGCGTGATATCTAAAGAGGAACTGTCCCAAAAACTGAACAAGATGCAGCTTATGCTCCCGGACGAAATGGCCGTGTCAGACCTTCCCGTCCCGGCAATTTCCACAAGTTTTGCTACCAACCTGCTAGCCGCGCGCTCGCACGTCTTCGACTTTAGGAAGGCGAAGGTCGCACGGAAGATACCCCGGACAGACAGCCTGTTGCTGTATGCTGTTGAGAGGCTTGGTGACGTCATATACCTGCCTACTAACGTGTACGCGCTGCTTGATCAGAACGCGAACAGATCTGTACTCAACATTCCTATCGCTGGAGTAGACTTGACAGCTCAGATGTGGTCTTACCTCTTGGATTCATCCTGGCCGGCTGAGACCCGCAAATACATTGATACTCACCTCCAGTGCTTTAAGGAGCAGCACTCCAGTAACCCCAAGAGCGGAGAATTTCTGAGAACGGCCACTACTGCGCTGGGCTTGACGTCGGCTGTTGACACCATTGCAGATGCTCAGTGGAACACGATGGTTAACGTAGACGGCGTAAATATATCCGTCGGACGGCTCGTGTACCTCATGTGGGCGTACGACCGCTGCTCAACGCTTCCAGAAATTACTTCACCTTTGGACATCAACTTAGCTCTCCGAAATTCACCAGCTTTCGAAGAGACATTCGGCTGCGGGAATAGCTCTGCAATGTCTAGCCGGAATTGTTGCCTTGAACATTGTTAAAGTTTTCGTTTGACAACAGGGTAGCACCCTTCGAGGACCAGAAAGACTTTGGTCATGGACAAACTGCTCAGGCCCTGCGTCCAATCCCTTGCTGTGTTTACCCAATATTTTTATGCCTCAACGTCACCCGCACTACACGCCCGTGTCCATTTACCATACACACATTATGCTCCGAATGTGTGAGGTCTCTTCACCGTCGATCGCCTGTATATAATACAACTGCTTCACTTAAAAGCGACCGCGAGACAAAATATATTAAACGCAAGCTTTTCCCGGAGTGTCTCGTGAATATTTTGAATTACGCCTGGACGCCCATAGCGACTGTTCACCTGAATGTTTTTGGGACGTTAATTTTTTTAAGCGTAAGCATTACTTGGCTCATGACAGGCGTTAACAGAAAGTGTTTTATTTATTTATTTATTGCTTTATTTAATTAGTAGCAGAGATTAGTACAATCAATATACAGCAAAAATAAAAAACAAAGTATACATAATCCTCTAGCATATTGATAATTACAGTGAAAGGCAAATAAGAGTTCAACATATCATTCTCAGTAGTTGAGCGATAAAAATGCCTAGTTGATCGGCAGCGCGTTCCAGACTGATATCTTGCGCGGAAAAAAGGGAAAGTTGTAGATGTTTGTTCGTGGAAATACAGGAGATATGGAAAGATAGCGCTTGAGGCGGGGGAGTCTTGATTTCGGGGTTAATATCAAGTTTGAAAAAATATAAGGATTGAAGGAATAGTAGCCGGTCTTCCTTTATCCTTTTGTCTAGTGGATTTAAGGCAGCAAGACGCATCATGAATGAGATTGAGCCATGGCTAATGTATCTGTCATCAATAAAACTACCTACTAAGAGTTCGATTTTCCTGAGTTTCTCGATGTCACTTGACTTGTGCGGGTCCTTTGCTGCGTAGGCATATTCAAGTATGGGTCTGACATATGCCCTCTTTGCCTTAAGCTCTAATGAGCTGGCGAACATGCCTATGCGATGTTTCAGAAAGGCCAGCTTTTCACGTGATGCAGAGCATAAATTCTCGGTGTCCGTCGGTCATTTCAATCTGGGCGTTATTGTTGCGTCTAAGTATTTATATTCATTTACCTCTATAACTAGCTTTCTGTTGTTGTGATATTCAAATTCAAATTTATTCATTTTATTCATGGCGCTAAGCACGACAGTCTTCTCAAAGTTTATGGCCATCGCCGATCTGTCACACCATCTTGCCAGCAATTACAAGTTTTCGTTCACAGATATTTTATCAGAGACGGATTGAATATCTTCGAAAATTATTGTCATCGGCAAAAAATTTAATTCAGACTGAAGGATGCAGCGCTTGAACAAGAGTATTGATGTAAATATTAAACAGGGTAGGACTTAGAACCGAGCCTTCAGGAACGCCAGAATGAACATCTAATACGTGTGAATTGACTCCTCTACAGCGACGAACTGTTTACGCTTTGCAATCACAATAAATGAAGCGCACGGGCCAATTTTGTGTTTTTTCAAGCGTTAGTGAGTGGTTTCACTGATGAGGCTCCCATGCTGCTGAAGCGAATTTTAATTTAGGCCAGGCGAAAGTTTGATAAGCTCATAATTTGATGGAAGGGGTATCAAAACGAAGATTGCTATCTAGGAAGTCAAGGGTGAGATTGACGTCATTAGCAATGCTATTTTTTTTAATTTTTATTTCAAAACTGAAATAAGTGCAATGGAACTATGCAAAATTGTACTGAACCCGTAGCCTAGGCTAGTAACGGGTCCGTCACAAAGATACTTTTCAAATGCAGCAGGTGGAGAGAACACTTCTTTTATAAATAAATTCAAAATAATGAAATCATAGCATACACTTTGCGCATCAATTTCATCAACAAATATGTTCGTATATACATTTGTTGTTCATGCGGACATTCTTTGCACATAACCTTAAAATAATTTGGGCCCAAAATTTACACCTCATATCGCCCTCAAAATTAGACTCAGAAAGAACATTTTGAGGAATTGCTAAAAATTACTTTTAATTTTAATAGAGCATCGTTGCACTCAATCAGCCTTTTCCCGTATGTATTCCAGCGTATTGGCAAGTTAAAATGGTTTGAACATGCAGCTGTAGTGTCCCTTTTGGGAATTATAATATACTGTGGTGAAAAGGCTCATTGGATTGCAACATTTTATGAATTGTCTCGTGTGTTTATAACGTATAAATAGAATGCAAAGGTAAAATATGGGCTGTCTGAAAATGTGGCTTGCTAGGCAGGGCTCTCTTTTGTAGCTGGACTATGGGTTCAAGACATGTGGGGTATGTGTTGCCCCAAAATTCTAGGCAGGGACTAAACCGACTGTGTTTAAAAGCAAAATATATTATGCGTTGAATAGAGTAATCGAAACATTTGTGCTATGCGTGATATATGAAGACCATATTAGGCGATCGGTTAAAGTATGCCAAAATACTTATTTATTTATTTATTTAACCATACTGTAGGCCAATGCTTTGGCCCTAGCAGGAGGGGCATTTTACAAACAGTGCAAAGTAAAAACGCTACACAAACAAAAGAAAAAAGTCCAGAAATTCAACACTAGTAAGTCTGGCAACAAATGAATACTTGTCCAGAATAAAAGTGGGAACAAAACTTTACAAGAAAAAGGAAATCAGTCCAAAATACAAAAAGTACAACGTAAAGAGGCATTACTACAGAAAGAGTGAGAAAATTATATGGTACATAAGTCATGGTAGGTAAGAAAAGAAAAAAATCAAGAATACAGTGCAATCAAGGCGCCTCTACTTGGGAAAAAAAAGACATTCCAGTTCTGATAGAAAGTAATTGGATTCAAAAATGCTCGGTGGTAGTTTGTTCCATTCATTCACTGTTTTGGGGAAAAAGCTGTTCTGGTAAGAATTGGTTTTTGCAAAAATCGGAGCCAGTGTGTATTGTGTAGTGTGCCGTGTTCGCCTGGTGGTAGCTTTCTGAATGCAGTCTGGAAGTTTAAACGGGACTTTACTTGACAAAAATTCATGAAGGAGCAGAAGTCGATTTATTTTCCGGCATATTGCTAATGTTGGAATTTTATGTTCTTGCATGGGTAGTGAAGGAGAATCTAGTCTTCTATAATTTCCAAATATAAATCTCACTGCTTTTCTTTGAATGCGTTCCAATTTTTCTATGTCCTTCTTGGTGTAGGGATCCCACAGCACCGACGCGTATTCCAGTCTCGATCTTATACATGTGTTGTAGACTAAAAGTTTTGTTCTGACGGGAGCATTTTTAAGCTTTCTTTTCAAAAAGCATAATTTTTGAAAAGCGGAAGCACAAATATCTGTGATATGAATGGACCATGATAGATTGTTTGTGAGGGTTATTCCTAGATACTTATATTTATCAACTACAGAGATCAGTCTTCCCTATTTCGTATGTGAATATGCTGGGGTGTTTCTTTCTTGTAACGCGGAGCAGAACAGCGTTTTCCCCGTTTAATTCCATGCCCCACTCCAAGGCAGCCTGTAGAGAAGTGTGGTCTTCCGTGCTGGAGATCTTACCGGTAAGAACGGAAGACACTTCAGAACCAAAAAGCGCATATTTAGAGGAAATGTGGGATTGCCTGCGATGAAAAAAATGATGTATTTTTTTAGCAATATTCATGAACATTTATCAATGTTTGCACCAAGTTTCGATTTGGGTGAGATATTGTTGAAAGTTTACGGCTTCAGTGGCCATAGAAAATGGGCAATAAATTACGCAATAGACGATATGCGAAATTGCTTGGCGGTCTGGCAACACCGCGCCCACAACTTCCGGTTTCCATCTTGGCACGGTCGAGCTCGTCGAGCTGGTGCATCGTTTGCTACGCGTACTTTCTTCTTGCGAGTGGATTTCAACACGCAAGCCTCAGCTGCTGCGTTGTTTTCACAGCTGATTTTTGACCAAATGTAGGTGCTTTCATTAAGCGCCAGCTTACTCCTACCGCGTCCTCAGCTTCGCTTGAAGTCTGGCGCTGATGATCGCAATAATCGGCCCTCGAAAGCGGGTTGGAAAGTCGAACCGTGACCGTGTGCTGTTGTCGTTTTAATGCTCACATTAAAGCGCCAGTTCAAGCATCACGCATTATCATGGCTATTTTATTCCCAGGTGGACGCGAATTCATCTGGTAGGGTAGCGAGCGGTTATTTTGCGGTGAGTGCGCACGTGTGTTGACAAACTTCAGTGACAGTGCGAACTTTCGTTCGCGCCGACGCCGGGAGCTTCGTGCATTGCAATATAATCACACAAGACCCTCGAACAGCTGCGTAATTCGATTCCTTTACTGTAATGTGCAATGCGCATCCGCGGTTTTCAACGTCACCGTTTCAGAGCCCGGCGTCGGTTGATTTTCGCCACAATTCGTTGAAACCGCGTCCTGCTTAAGACGCAGTCAGTTGACATTAACAAGAGGAAAGTAGGCATGAACATATAATTCAAAATATTGTAAGCAAAGACGCAGCTTTTTTTTTCAGATAAGCACTGAGCCACCGCGGCGGCTTGATTAGAGAAAGATGCTACAGCTGTAGGTGCATGCACGGACTCGATACGCTGGTCAAGCTGTGTGTGCAGGGGCGAAATTAGCATGTTCGGTTGCTTCCGAAACTTAATTAGCTTACTCCCAAACTTGGACAAATGACTTTGTTGCGAAGCAAGCTGTTGGAGCTTGCCACAATAATAAAATCTGATGGCCTGAAGCGTTTTCAGAACACTGTTGCACGTACTTTCTAGCTTAGAAATGCGTCCCTCCTTCATAATAAAGTAGCTATATTATTCGCTTCTTTTTTCTTTTTTACATTTTCGTCGCTGCATACATCGAAGGTATCGGAATCCTCAAGAAATAAAGCATTCGCACCTGAGTTTTTATACGTAGGGTGTATTGCTTCACAGACTCCTTAACGCGCATAATATATGCGCATGGTCCAGAGAGTTTGCTCGCCCTTCTAAACCTAATTGAACACGGGAAAAACTTAACTGAACACGTAGCAAACTAAGCAGTAACCGGCATATGGTTCTTCGAGTGAACTTATTTCGCCAGGGCACGAGCGATTGGCCCGCTCAAAAAAATTACCTTCACTATTACGTTGTTCAAGTATGCGTTTATATATTCCCACACCCGACCGGAGAGTTGATAAATGCACGAAATCGGCTTCTAATTTTGATCAGAGACAACAAAGGCTGTGGTCCTTATCTTAATTTAAACGCAAATCACCTCGAGAGATTTGTCAAAAATCAGCGCAGAAAGCGAAAGCTGCGCACTGATCCGCGTGCTGACACATGATACCTCGCATGGCGTTTTGTGTTACTAAAACGTTGGGACGGAGTAAAAAAATCGAAACCTAGTTAGAAACCTAGAATATAGATAGAAACCTAGAATAGAAAATAGAACCTAGTTCTGGCACGCATCGTAGTGTCTTTTCACAGTGGAGAGGGTAGCGCAACACTGCATCGGCATTTTATTTTCCAAACGAAGCGCAGCCGTTTTAACCCAACGCTGGGCAGCGGTTTCGTTTTCTTTACCGTGCCAACATGGAGGACTTAGTTCTCGGAGCGCCGAGAGATGGCGCTGGGCATTTCGCATATCGTCTATTGTAGGTGAATAGTAGGATGTTAGAGGTAACGTTAAAGGAAGATCGTTAATGTTAATGAGAAAAAGCAAGCGTCCGAGCACTGTACCTGGAGGAACAGCTAAAGTAACCGGAGAACAAGGGGACGACGATTTGTTAGCGTAGACTAATTACTCTTCGTTAGTCAAAAAAATTAGATTTAAGCCACTGCATTACCACATGATTAAGGTTTAGACGCGAGAGGTTTAGCAGTGTTCTTTTGCGCGTTACTTTATCGAAGGCTTTTCCAAAGTGAGGGAAGAGCATGCCAAAAGGAATGCTTAAGTCAACATGCTAACCAAGGTCTTTGATAAAAATGGCTATTTGAGAAACGCTGGAAAGTCATTTTAAGAAACCATGTTGGCTAGTGTAAAAAAAAAATTAACCGAGACTAGAAATTTGATTATCTGAGAATATATGACATGTTCCATTAGTTTTGAACAGGTGCTTGTGAGGGAACAGGATAGTAGTTTTTCGATGAAAACGATCGACCATTTTTGGGATTGGGACGATCTTACGGATTTTCCAGTTTTGAGGGAGCCCATGTCATCATAAGGACTGTTGAAGAAGGTGGCACACGAAGACACTAACAATCTTCTGAGTGTTTTTGGATTTTCGAGTTTAAGGTATCGATACCAGATGAAGATGACACCTTCAATGATTTGATTAGTTTATAATTTGGTCTTTGGTTTATTAGCTTTATTAGGGTTTAACGTCCAAAAGCGACTCGGGCTTAGAGGGACGGCGTAGTGGAGGGCTCCGGAAATTTCGACCATCTGGGGCTCTTTAACATGCACTGACATCGCATAGTACACGAGCCTAGTTCATAATTCCATTAGGATCGAGCAAAATGTGTGGTATAGCGGGGTGATCATGGCAGGGAAGTACGATAATTCGCCGACAGGTTCTTTATTAAAAACTGAGCAGAAAAACGAATTCAGAGTGCGACAGAGATCATGTTCCGGAATGAGAATGTTGTCATTTTTGTGTAATGTTAGAGTCCTGTGGCATGTAGGGTTAGTTGTTTTCCAAACCTTGTTACGGTTGGTGTGCAGCATATGGACGGTTGATATGGCTTGCTAAAGATTTTTTTCTTTTTGTTGTTCAGGCGCTTCAGTTCATTGTTAAACCACGGTGACTAGGATTTTTCGGTGATGATGATAGTAAGGATTTGCTTACTTATCAGTGTATGCATTCTGTGTTTGAAGAAAGACCAAATAGTTTTTATTCCCCCTTTGAGAAGGCAAGGATCAGCGATCCCCAAAATCGGGAAGTTGTGTGTTTATTGCTATTGTGGTGCTTTTGCCCTCATTCCGCTCGCTGGCCTCTCTGGAAACCAGCGCCGCGCGCCCGCCGTCGCGCCAAGCGAGCCCAGACTCTCATCGGACATGTCGCGGCTTGCACCGTGAATCATCCCGCCTCGCCGGCGCGGACCCTTCCTCCTCCCCCTCCTCTCCGTCGGTTCGAACTCCTACGACGCTTCGCCGGCCGCCCTTTCCTGTCTGCAAGCCTTCAACGATCGGGCGCCTCTCGACCATTCGTCTAATTTGAACGGTGGCCAGTGCCGTGACCTGATTGGAGGATTGGAACTGCTGGCTGCCGCAACGGACACCGGCGGCTATAAAAACGGAGCCGCGCTGAGCAGGAGCAGCAGACGGGCAGCAGAAGAGGATCACGCCGGAGCTACGCTTGCCCGGGGTCGCCCTTCTTCTTTGTGCTAGCCAGTGGTGCTCTTGGCCCTTTTATCTTGTGGGGATCCATGTTGTCCCTCACCCGCCGGATGCACCCTTCTCTCTCTCGTGGCCTACCGCGGCTCTTCATCCGGCGGCCCCCACAAGGCGCAGCAGCGGAGGGAGCGGAGGGGAGGCGCCCGCGACTACGCGTCGTCACGTGGGCAGCCCTCCTTACCCGCCCCTCTCGGTTTCCGCGGCCGCGCGGGCCGCGCGCACGGTGTTGGCGCGAGACACGGTCTGACAGAGAACCAGAGAGTTGACACCGCGACGTCCGAGAGAGCGGACGCGACACCAGCGGCGGCCCAGGTGACCCGAACTGTTCTGTGCCTGTCTCCCGTGCCTGTGTACTGTGCCTGTTGCCTGCCGTTGCTGCCTGCGCGCGACCGAGGGAAGCCATTGGGAGATCCCAAAAAAGGTTTTGCCTACGGGCTTATTCCTCGGAGGTGTGTTCTTCGCGCCCACGGGTGTGGTCGAGCTAGCGGAGTGGTGTTGGCCCTGAGTGCAGGGTCCAAAGCGTGCCAGTAACCCCACATTCTACCATGTAAAAGCCCTGGTACATATTGTAAATAAACGTAAATAAACGTCCTTTGACTCACCGTCGCCTCGACCGTTTCTTGGCTGGGATTCCAAGTCCCAACACTATGTAGTTCCCGTTGTCATATAAGGTGAGAGTTTTTTTTTCCCTTTTCAGGGATGGCAGTTGGCAAAAAATGTGCTTAGTATTGCCGAGTGGCCACTAAGCCCAGGCAAATGAAGTGGCGGTGAAACTTTATCAGGTTGGGAAGTCAAGACGAGATCAAGAATATTGGAAGAATGATCAGTTTGAAACTCACAAAAGGAGCAGCGTCAAAGCATGTAACCACAGGCGATTAAAGGAGCGCTTGTGTCTTCTCCTTTCTTCTTCTGTGGCTGCATGCTTGGGCACTTCTAGTCTTCTTAGGTTCAAAATGCACCTACAAGCCCAAAAAGAAGTTTTATTGATGATCAGTTTGCCTAGTGGGTTTTAGATACGAGCCGCGACAAGCCAAAGGTTAGGCACGAGTTAAGAAAGTAGCTTTCGATGTTACCTTTGGATGTTGTCGCAGGGAGATCGGACCAGGTAATATCAGGAAAATTAAAGTAATCATAAAGAAGAATGGGAATGTGCTGATGGGACGTAGTTGCGATACGGAGTGCTTCGTGGAAGTGAGCAACAAGGGAATCTTTTTGATCAGCGGTCGATAGCAAACGCCGATGATAACTGAAGGAAACGAAACATGGCACATGATGAAAATCGGCCAGCTTAGACATAATGTTCGATATTTCCTCTGAATTCTAATCTTCAAGCTCCTGAACATCGCTGATATCTTTTTATTGCACCAAATGATCCTGAATATTCTTCAATTTTCATTAGCTTGCTTATTTCCCTTAGCACTTTGTCAATTTGGGTTAACGTGATACGAATTGTTTTCATTTCTGCCAGCAAAGATATTTCCCCAGCACGAAGTTCATTCCAAGCATTCATTATGTCGGAATAATCTTGCGGAGGAGTACGACGGGTGTTGGGTCCAGGATTTACTTCATCGTCGCCCGCCAAGATACGTAGTTCAGGGATGACACCGAGGCATCCGAAGACAATCGCGTCACAGCACTGAGAGTTCGGCAGCACAAGCAAGGCAGCATAACGGGTACACCGCTCAAATCTTTACCTGCGCGTCAAAGAGGCGACGCAGGTGAGCATACGTGGACATCGTTGCAGTGCTGCCGAGCCCGTTATTAAGGTCTTTGGCCAATATGCGTTCGATGAGTTTGCAAACAGTATATGTCAGCGAGATCGGACGGAAATTAGTGACCTTTTGCCTCCGACCATAATTAAGAACCAGAACGAGCTGTGAAATTTTCCAGTCTAGGGGTATTATGCCAGACTCGAGTAACGGCTCAAATATTATTAGTGATAAAGGTGATACAGCTTCAGCGTTACTTTTGAGAAATAAAGTTTAACTCACGTCTGGACCTGGCGTTTTAGGGCGATCAAGATGTAAAAACATTTAGATTGGTTTAATGGGGTTTAAAGTCCCAAAGCGACTCGGGCTCTGAGGGAAGCCGTAGTAAAGGGCACCGGAAATTTCGACCACCTGGAGTTCTTTAACGCGCACTCACATCGCGCAGTACATGGGCCTCTAGAATTTCGCCTCCATCGAAATTCTACCGCCGCGGCCGACATCGAACCCGCGTCTTTCGGGTGAGCAGCCAAGTGCCGTAACCATTGAGCCACCTCGGCAGCTGTAAAAACACTTAGAGTGTCCTCTCTAGCTGTGTGGAAAGTCACTTGGCTGGGAAAGTCACTTAGCGTGGTCGTCTCAAACTAATTTCGTCTCAAACACAGAACTAGTGTGGGATTCCTCATAAATCTTGGTATATATGGCAACGTAGAACACTTTTATTGTATTAAAGAGAGGGTGACAGCTATCGCAAGTAGGCTCAATAGGAGGTACAAGCTGAAGTTGATGCAGGCCTATGCGCCTATATCCAGCCATGAAAGTTCGTATGAGGGCCTGGAATCGGCAATCAACAAAGTAAAATCACCGTGTACTTTAATGATGGGTGACTGCAATGTGAAGGTAGGCAAGAACCAGGCTGGCGACCAGGCAGTCGGCAATTAGGGGATAGGTTCTAGGAAGATCACAGGCGAGTTATTCGTAGAGTTCGCAGATAGAAATAATTTACGGTTCATGAATACCTTCTTCCGTAAACGAGCAAACAGGAAGTGGACATGGAAGAGCCACCAATGGTGAGACTAAAAATGAAATAGACTTCATACTGTGCACTTACCCTGGCATCGTAGAAGATGTGGAGGTCCTCGGAAAGGCCCGTTGTAGCGACCACAGAATAGTAAGGTCTCGTATTAGCTTAGATTTGAAAAGGAAAAGGAGGAAATTAGTGAAGCGGAAGCCTATTAACGAGTTAGCATTAAGAGGGAAAACAGAAGAATTCGGGATTTTGCTGCAGAGCAGATGTTCTGCTTTAATCGATGGGGCATGAAACTTAACTTTGAAAAGACTGTCCTACTACGTGCTACAAGAAAACTTAATCCATTTAAACGCTCATTTTTTCCGGGTTCAGGAGAAATTACCGAAGTAACTGAATATAAATATCATGGTGTTACATTAGCAAACAACTTAAGCTGGAACACTCACATTTCTAACACTTGCTCGTCTGCCTTACGAAAACTTTGCTTGTTGCGCCATAAACTAAAAGAATCACCAATTCAGGTTAAGAGACTAGCATATGAAACCTTTATCAGGACTAAATTGGAATATGCGTGCATTGTATGGGACCCGTATACTCTCACTAACATAAAAGCACTTGAGCGGATCCAAAGGAAAGCCGTGCGATTCATGTTTTCGCAATACAATAGAACTGCTTCCGTCTCTGCATTAATGCAGTCGAATTACATACCATCCCTTCAGTCCCGGCGCAAGTTTCTTCGGTTGAAATTCTTATTTTTGTTTTTTAACCATAAACTTGGAATTAATTCTTCGCCGTATCTTAATCTACAGAACACCAGACAAACCCGACTCCCACCCCGTTTCTCTGACCCCGTACTTTTCAAACACTAACTTATTTCAGCACACTTTCTTTCCGCAAACCATCAGTGACTGGAACAGCTTACCAGCTTCGTGTGTACGGTCTCTTGACCTGATAAGTGACCATTGTTAGTTTGTTTTTAGTTTGTTTTGTTAGTTTCTTTTTCTTTTCCATGTCATTTCGCGCTGCTCGTTTTCTGTTTGCACTTTGCTATTATTGCTCAATTCCTCTTCTGTTCTGTATACACTTCTGCTTGGGCCTCACGGCCTGCAGTATGCCATAAATAAAAATAAATAAAAAAATAATTAAAGATGACTGCCATAATGCTGAAACAATGCACGATCGTCTAAGAGATATCATTACGGACTGCGCCGTAGAAGTAGGCGGTAGGATGGTTCGACAGGATACCGGGAAGCTATTCTCAGGAGACCAAAGATCTGATTAAGAAACGGCAAAGCATGAGGACGTCGAACTCAATAGACTGAATAGAACTCGCAGAGATGTCGAAGTTAATAAATAAGCGCAAAGTAGCCGACATCAGGAAGTTTAACACGGAGAAAATCGAGCAAGCTCTAAAGAGCGGAGGTAGCCTAAAATCAGTGAAGAGGAAACTAGGCATAGTTAAAAACCAGATGTATGCGATAAGAGACAAAGAGGGCAATGTCATCAGCAATATGGATAAGATAGTTAAAGTAGCCGAAGAGTTTTACACAAATATATACAGTGGCGACTGCAATCAGAACGTTACTGAGAGAGGCAGTAGAGTACAGCAATGGGACATCCCGCCAGTAACGAAGGAGGAAGTAAAAACGCCTTAGGACCAATGCAAAGGGGGAAAGCAGCTGCTGAGGATCACGTAACAGCAGATTTGTTGAAGGATGGAGGATAGGCTGTGCTGGAAAAACTAGCCACCCTGTATACGCAATGCCTTGTGGCCTCGAGAGTACCGGAGGCTTGAAAGAACGCTAACATTATCTTCATTCATATGAAAGGAGACGTCAAGGAATTGAAGAATTACAGACCGATCAGCTTATTGTCTGTTGCCTACAAGGTATTTACTAAGGTAATCGCTAATAGAGTCATGGCAACCTTAGATTTCAATCAACAAATGATCAGGCAGGCTTTCGTATAGGATATTCAGCAATAGATCATATTCACACTATCAATCAGGTTATAAAGAACTACGCATAATATTGTCACGAATATTACACGGCACGGATCATATTCACACTATCAATCAGGTTACAGAGAACTACGCATAATATTGTCACGAATATTACACGGCACACCGTTAGACACACAAGAACTGTTCCAGTCTGCCGAGCGGTCACCAGCAAGCAGGCGAAGCACTTCTTCCTCGTCACAAGCGAGATGGCGGAGCACTTCTTCTTCGTCCACTTCTAAGCTGTATCATTGCTCCCTCCTCTGCAGCATCGCCTCGATGCGGGCCGCTTTCATAGAGGGGAAATGGGTTGGACACGGAAAGTTAAACACAGTTATCACGACACAGAACCGGTGGCACTCAGCGTCAAGTACAATCAGCAGGAGGGTCGTGGTACGGCTTCATACGAACGACGTGCACAACATCCGGGTGCGGTGGTCTGCGCGATGGGAGGCCTGGGGTTGTCGGTGAAACTTCGTACGTGAGGTCGCTAATGCGGCGGAGAACTCGGTAAGGTCCGAAGTATCGGCGCAGTAATTTTTCGGACAACCCACGGCGACGAACTGGTGTCCAAACCCACACATGGTCGTCTGGTTCGTAAGTAACCAATCGCCGTCCGAGATTGTAGCGGTCAGCGTCGACGTGCTGTTGACGGTGTATTCGCTGCCTGGCCAGTTGACGTGCTTCTTCAGCCCGCTGAACGAAAGTGGCGACGTCAAGATCTGGCTCTAGGCCACACTGAGGGTCGACGGGCAACATGGCATCCAAAGAAGTAATAACTGGACGACCGAAGACAAGCTGGAAGGGCGTGAGCGGCGTTGTCTCCTGCAGGGCCGTATTGTAAGCGAACGTTACGTATGGGAGAATTTGGTCCCACGTTTTATGCTCCACATCCACATACATGGAGAGCATGTCGGCCAGGGTTCTGTTAAGGCGCTCCACCAAACCATTTGTCTGTGGGTGGTACGCTGTTGTACGCCTATGGCTGGTGTGGGTCAGATCTAGGACTGCCTGAGTCAAGCGGGCCGTGAAAGCAGCTCCACGGTGAGTAATGATAACCGCCGGAGCCCCATGACGCAGCACGATGTTGTGTACAAAAAACGTAGCTACTTCGACAGCAGTTCCGTTTGCAAGCGCCGTTGTCTCAGCGTACCGCGTCAAATAATCCGTCGCGATAGCAATCCAACGTTTTCCAGTGGATGACTTCTGGAAAGGGCCGAGTAGGTCCATTCCCACTTGTTGGAAAGGCGTCTTCGGAGGCGCTATGGGATGAAGAAATCCTGCGGGTTTGAAGGGAGGAGACTTACGGCGCTGGCAGTCTCGACAGGTTTTGACGTATGTCCCCACTGATGGAAGTAATCTGCGCCAGTAGTACCTCTGCCGAATCCTCGCTAAGGTACGACTGACCCCCAGGTGGCCGGCAGATGGTTCGTCGTGGCAAGCGCTCAAGATATCAGGTCGCAACTCGGACGGGACTACGAGCAGAAATGTTGCGGTGTTGCTCTCAAAGTTGTGCTTGTAGAGGACGCCGTTCTGCAGAGTGAAAGATTTAAGCCAACGAAGAAAAACACGAGGAACGCGGGGACCATCGCAACCTTCCAGGTACGCGATGAGCGGCGCTAACTCTGGGTCCTCCCTTTGAAGCTGCGCCATATCGGTTGCGCTAACAGCACCAAGGAAAGAGAAGTCTTCAGTGATTTCCGGGGAAGCCAGGTCCACTGGCGCGCGTGATAAACAATCCGCATATTGGTGCTTCCGCCCCGACTTATACACGACCGTTACGTCGTACTCCTGCAAACGGAGGCTCCACCTCGCCAACCGCCCAGATGGATCTTTTAGGCTGGCCAGCCAGCATAACGAGTGGTGATCGCTGACAACGCGAAAGGGTCTTCCGTATAGGTATGGGCGGAACTTACTGATGGCCCAGACTAGCGCAAGACATTCTTTCTCAGTCGTTGAATAGTTGCATTCCGAGCGTGAAAGTGTACGGCTTGCGTAAGCGATGACTCGTTCGGCGCCATCCTGCAACTCTACCAGGACCGCCCCAAGGCCTACGTTGCTAGCATCAGTGTGTATGTCGGTTGCTGCGGCGTCATCGAAATGGGCGAGTATCGGTGGACGAATCGTCGATAGTACGAGCACAGTCCCAAAAAACGTCGAAGAGTCTTTTTGTCAGTGGGACGCGGGAAACTGGAGACAGCAGCGGTCTTGTCGGGATCTGGGAGAACACCGCGCGCGCTGACAACATGGCCGAGGAAACGAAGCTCCTCAAAACCGAAATAGCATTTCTCAGGCTTGATCTTAAGTTGCTTACATTGGAGCGCCCGGAGCACTGTGCGCAGCCGCTCCAAGTGTTGCTCGAAGGTGGGCGAGAAAATGACGACATCGTCCAGGTATACGAGGCACGTCTGCCACTTGAGCCCAGATAAGACAGTGTCCATCATGCGCTGGAAAGTGGCCGGCGCTGAGCACAGTCCAAACGGGAGCACCTTAAATTCGTATAGACCATCAGGCGTCACAAAAGCAGCTTTCTCGCGGTCTCGCTCGTCCACCTCTATCTAGTAGCCGCTTTTGAGATCTAAGGAGGAAAAGAACCTGGCATCACGTAGTCTGTCGAGTGCATCATCAATTCTGGGGAGCGGGTAAACGTCCTTTTTGGTCGCGTTCAGTTTGCGGTAATCGACACAAAATCTCAAGGTGTTGTCTTTCTTTTTCACGAGGACCACCGGTGATGCCCATGGGCTGGTCGACGGTTGAATGACATCGTCGGCGAGCATTTCGTCCACTTGCCTTTTAATGGCTTCGCGTTCCGTCGAAGAAACGCGGTAAGGGCGCTGGCATACGGGTGGTGTAGTCTCGTCGGTGATGATGCGATGCTTTGCGACAGGCGTACGACCGACCCTGGAGCTTGTGGCAAAACAATCCGCGAAGTCGGTTATAAGCGCCGAGAGGAGAGCCTTCTGCTCAGGCGCCAAATCCGGATTGATTCTGACGGACCGAAGGACAGGACATGGTGGAGCCTGGTCTTCAGGGCTTGTCTCCAGGGCGCTCACTTGAGGCACCACGGCGAAGTCATGCAGGAAGGCGACAGCCGTGCCCTTGGCGAGGTGCTGCAACTCGTTGGCAAAATTTGTAAGGAGCACACTAGCACAACCGTCCTGTAGTTAGACGAGCCCGCGAGCGACGGCTACTCCCTTCTCGAGCAGCAGGGGTACGTAGTTATCAGCGACACCTTCGTAGTCTTGGAATAAATCGTTCCTTACGAGAACTAGCACACTGGACCGGGGTGGCACCATTACGTCGTCGTCAACAAGTCGCAGAGCAGTGAAGCGTGAGTCGTCTGTGTCAGTACGCGCCACGGCCCGTTTAGTCGAGAACGTGACCCGTGCTTCGTGCAGGTCAATGACAGCACCGTTCGTGTGGAGAAAGTTGAGACCGAGGATCAAGTCCCTCGAACACTCACGGAGGACTACAAATTCGCCGACGTACACAAAACCACGGATATCGACGCGAGTTGTGCACCTGCCGGCGGGGATAATCAGGTGACCCCCAGCAGTGCGAATGCTAGGCCCCGACCACCCCGTCAATATTTTCTTCAGTTGTAAGGCAAGGGCCAGGCACATGACAGAATAGTCGGTACCAGTATCCAGCAAAGCGGTCACGTCGATACCATCAATTTTGACGCACAAATTGGAGGTAGCGCGTCGGATGCTGTCGCTACTCGCCCCCGGAGAAACATCGTCGCGTGGTAGTGGCGCAGGAGGATCTTCACAAGTCCCGGCATCAGCGGCCTTGCCTCCAGAGGCCGCTGGAATCAGTTTTCCCGGCGTGGACTGGGAGAATGGCGTCCGGAGTAGCCTGCGGCTTGACGGGGGCTTGGAGAACGGTAGCGTCTCGGCGACGGTGATCGCGCCTCCTGGTGGCCTGACGTGATGTGGTTCTGGCGCGACGACAGATGGAATGCTATCTCCTGCGGTCGTTCCCCGTTCTGAGGGTACGGGTCGTCCGGCGCGAAACCACGCAGGCCCACGCGGCGGTATGGGCACGCCCTGTAGAGGTGATCGGCCTCGCCACAGTGACAGCAGAGGGGCCGACGATCCGGTGCACGCCACACTTCACTCTTTCGCGGTCGCTGATAGGCTGGCGGAGCGTCAACACGAGGGGTGCTCGACGAGAGCACTGCTGGAGTCGCGGCAGTGACGTCGTACCCAGGGGCCTGGCGCAGGATGGACTCATACGTGGGCCTTGCATCAGGCTGGCGAGGAACCTCGGAAATCTGGTGCTGTTGTGCTGCCAGGCGCACCTCGTCCCGGACGACTTCGCTCAGTGGCGTAAAAGATGGCGTCTCGGACGGCGTACGGAAGGCCTGCAGTTCCTCTCTGACGACAGATCGGACCAGCTCGCGTAGAAAGGCCGCGTCGATACCGGGAGGCATGGAGATGGGATCAGGCCCGAAGGTGTTGACGTCGCGATTGTACTGGCGGGCTCGCTGTTCCAGCGTCTTCTCCATAGTTGCCGCCTCGGTGAGGAACTCTGCCACAGTGCTTGGAAGGCTGCGCACGAGTCCTGCGAAGAGCTCTTGCTTGACACCCCGCATGAGGTGGCGAAGCTTCTTGTCTTCTGTCATGTTGGGATCCGCGCGCCTAAAAAGGCGGGTCATGTCCTCGTAGTACATGCGTACACTCTCGTTGTGGCGCTGGTTGCGCGAGTGTAACGCAGCTTCTGCTCGCTCTCGACGGTCTGCATTCGGAAAAGTAGCTTTAAGATTGCGGTAGAAAGCTTCCCAGGACGTAAACGAAGCTTCATGGTTTTCGAACCATGTCCCAGCCGACTCTTCAAGTGCAAAATAGACAATGTGGAGCTTACGGTTGTCACTCCAGCCGTTGTAACGGGCAACACGTTCGAAGATCTCGAGCCAATCCTCGGCGTCCTCGAACACGTCGCCATGAAACGACGGGGGTGTTCGTGGCTGATGACAGAGGATGTGCGCCGGGAGCGTGGTCTCAGTTGCCATGGCAGCTGGTGCCTCCGAAGACCGAGGGTGCGTCGCCCTGGTTGCAGCCGGAAGGAGTCCAAATTCAGGGGACGCTCCACGGAGGCGGCGGCCGCGGCGCTGGTGAACTGGGGTGAGATCCGTATTGGTCGGTAGCCTACGCGGGTCTGGAAGCGTACCCCGCACCTCCACCAGATTTGTCACGAATATTACACGGCACACCGTTAGACACACAAGAACTGTTCCAGTCTGCCGAACGGTCACCAGCAAGCAGGCGAAGCACTTCTTCTTCCTCGTCACAAGCGAGATGGCGGAGCACTTCTTCTTCGTCCACTACTAAGCTGTATCAATATAACCAACCCTTATATATAGCCTTCATTGATTACGAGAAAGCATTCGACTCAGTGAAAACCTCACAGTCATGTAGGCATTGCGGAATCAGGGTGTAGAAGAGCCTTATGTCAAAATACTGGGAGATACCTGTAGCAACTGCACATCTGCCATTGTCCTGCACGAAGTTAGCAATTAAATTTCAATAAGGAAGGGCGTCTTGCAGGGAGACACAATCTCGCCAAGGCTGATGCTACAGGTATTCCGAGGTCTGAATTGGGAATAGTTGGGGATTCGAGTTCATGAAGAACTCCTAAATAATTACGTCACCTGCTTCCTTTATATATTGTCATGGTGGGGTGACAAGGCAGACTCGACAGCTTGTGGGTCTGTTTCTGGGCACTGTCGCTTGTGGGTCTGTCTTGTGGAGCTTACGTCCTTTCTAAGAGTTGTGGGGACAAAGAGAAGGTATGCTTGTGACCTGGGACCAGGGTTCTTCCTTATAGCTCGCCTCGTTTCAGGGAAAACTACGGCAGGCG
Source organism: Amblyomma mixtum (assembly GCF_055824585.1). Lineage (NCBI taxonomy): Eukaryota > Metazoa > Arthropoda > Arachnida > Ixodida > Ixodidae > Amblyomma > Amblyomma mixtum. Next base: position 150,347,864 of record NC_143021.1, on the reverse strand, counting down.
TCGAGACAACCTTTTAGGTATGGTAGCTGGCTTACCTTCTAAAAAAAGTGACAGTATCTTAGCTCAGCTACGCCAGGATATACGTAGCGAGAGGTACAGGATATCCCTGGATACGACTAGTTGTTTTGCTTATCGTCATGGCTACGTGTTAGACGTTAAAGGCGAGACATGTGGCGCAGGCGTGACTGTCAGAAAGACGGCCAGGTGATCCGTAATCTAACACCGGCCGTCTTGATGATGCCAATGCAGTACTCTGGCTTGTCGGTTAGTGTATGGTATGCCAAATCGATGGGTGAGCCCCGTTGCGTGGTTTGCGTTCTGGGATCACTGACCAAGCCCGAGGCGAGCGGCGTCGGCGCGCGGCGCCGGCAGCTGTGACGTCACTCGGCTCCTCGCGCTTGATGGCCGCGTTGATGGCAAGCATCTTGAATAGCGTGGCAGCAAGGTAGAAGACACTGGTGACACATGAACATCTGCTAGCTCCACCTTTGAAAAAATTGCTCGTATGAAGGCAAATATTTGAACACTGCAGCGGCCGTCTCGTATCAAGTTGCGATCGTTATTTTATTTTATTTTTTTGCAAAAATTTCTACATCTTCCAATTTTGAATGAACACACGTAATCACTGACCTCACTAGGTGTTACTCAGTTCATGTCACTGCTGGTAATGAATCAAGAGTGTATAAAGGGGGCGGTGCAACAAATATGAATAACTACCGGCCAATCTCTGTTCTAACTGTATTCTCAAAAATATTTGAGCGCGTCATTAATGATAGACTTACCAGTTTTTTTCAGAAACATAAAATAATAGCTGATGCATAGTATGGTTTTCAAGCAAATAAGTCTACGGAACAAGCTCTTATACATATAAAAGACAAAATGATTGAAAACATAGAGAAGAAACTCTTAACCCTTGGTCTATTTATAGATCTTCGGAAAGCGTTCGATACTGTGCAACATGACATATTGATAAAAAAGCTAGAGATCTGCGGAATTCGGGGCGTTGCACTAAGACTGTTGCAAACGTACCTGAAAGACAGGTCACAGTATGTAGTCATAAACGATCGCACTTCGAGTAAAATGAAGATACAACACGGCGTCCCTCAAGGATCAATTTTGGGGCCCTTACTCTTTCTTATATATGTGAATGATATAACTATGATACCAGGATCCCCCCAGTTAATCATGTATGCTGACGACACGAACATATTTTTTACAGGAACAACAAAAACATGCCTTGAAAAATCTGTCAATGATTACTTATTAAAACTTTCCAGGTGGCTACAAGCCAATCGCATTACTCTAAATACAACAAAATCTAAATACGCAATTTTTAAACCCACAAGCGTTAGGGACCAGAACCCTATTAGCATCAGATGTGAAGGTAGCCTGTTGGAGGAGGTCACTGAGCAAAAATTCTTGGGTGTATGGTTCAGTAGTGATCTGTCCTGGAACGCCCATGTTAGTTGCCTTGAGTCCGATTTATCACGGGTCATTGGTTGTCTTTACAGAATCCAGCACTTGATTCCATCCTGGATGAAGCAGACACTATATTATTCTCTATTCTATTCTAGAATAAGTTATGGTATTTTAGTTTGGGGTACGACAACTGATTCTAATTATAAAAAATTAATTACTTTACAGAAGAAGGTGTTACGCATATGCGAAAATTATCATGGCGAGAAAAGGGAACTAAGAACGCATCCACTTTTTTTAAAGTACAATATGCTGAGGGCAGATAAGGTATACTACTTTAAGTTGCTACAATGGATACATAAAAATCGTTTGTACGTCCCATCCACCGACAGAGTGAACTTGTACGCTATCAGAGACCCAAAAATAGAGATACCGAGGATAAGGACGAATTATGGTCGTCAAGCATTGTCTTTTCAGGTTATCGGAATTCTCAATAGAAGAGATATAAATATTAATTACAGTAAACCCTTCTCCACTTTCAAAAATGAATTCAAAGGAGCTCTTCTCTGTAGCGATGTCACCTATAGCAATCGTTAAAATTTCTCATGCAAACATGTTGTAGTCCAATTTTTTTTTCACAGTTACTGATTCTGTGTTCGCATCTATGTACTCTTGTTTGTGCTTATATGTCCATAATGCCTTGTTTTTCAGTAGGCTAGAATAAGCCTTAAGTAGAACTTTGTTATTTGATGTAGTGTTTCATGTATGTCTTGGACTTTGTTTCTTATTTATATACTCATCGTACATTTATGATGCAAATTTTTGTCAAGCGCTTTTGTCTTTTTTTGCTGAGTGTGTATGTATTTTCCTGTGTATGTTCTTCCGTATGTATTTTCCTCTGCATAACGCTTACTTTTGTGCCTACTTTTCTTTGTTTTTTTTCTCCATATCAACAATACTATTTTGTACCGGCCCGCCGGACTTTTGTAATTTTTATGTTTGTTTGTCATGTAGTAGGGGGCTGAGGCCCCGTCAGGCAACATTGTGCCTTTAGCCTCAGCCCCTTCTTAGGCAAATGTCTAAGCAACAAATAAAAAGAAAGAAAGAAAGAGTTTCTTTTTACTATTTATTATATGATGCTCCAGTGTAAAGAAGAAGACGATGAGCGCCCGCAGTGGGAGCGCCAACGCCCAGCGCGAGACGACAGCGCTGGCTGTCCGAGCCTGGACTGCGATTTTACTGCTCCGCCTGGTCGTCCCTGTCAAGCGCCTTTTGCCATTAAAGCCCGTTGCATCTTGGTGGAGGTGCGGGGTAATTTCTCGGTAGCTCACTGTAGAACTATAGCCTTTCGAAGAAGCAATGCAAAATTATAATGATCTTCTCGAGAACTTTGCCCACCTGTCTACCACTGAGTTAATTAGCTGTAAACCTGTCTATGCGTACCTTTACCGTCCCTACTGTGCACCTTGCCCGCTACCTCATTCTCACCAGAGTGTGCGTTGTGTAAATCTTCAATGGGCTGTCAGGGTGGCTGACCTCCTCAAACGCTTATCTGCCGGCCGCCACTGCGCTCATCGGTAACTTCCGGCTGCAGCTGGCTGGATTCCCAGGATGTCGCACGTGTCTCAGAGAGTATATATAACGGCACAGAAGTAGACTCAGAAGCACATACTGGGGAGGCATTTTACCATTTTCGGTCGTGCGTTTTCTCACAGCAATAACAAGATGAACAAGACTGCGCAGCTGTACTTCTTGGCCTGCGTTGTTCTCGGTAAGCCATGCTACTGCTTATCTGTTTCGTACCTAAACAAATCCATTTTCTTAATTTTAGCCTCCTAATACCTTGCGTGGCGCGTACAATACACAGCATACAAACGTTAATAGTTCTTATTACTTTTATGAAATGAATATCCAAGCAATTTTCGGAAAATACCAGTCGAATTTTCAGCTGCCAGAGCTGTGGCAATTCCGGTGTAAAGGTTGTTCACTCAAAAACCTAGCCATCCATGCGAAACGACATGAAATTTCAGTGTGCTTGATGTACTCGGGTTGAAGTTAAATTATTTTACGTACCAGAATATACCGGGTGATTTTTTAGAAGGTCCAAAATTTTTAAAGAAAGATAAATTCCTTTAGATTTATTTTAACCCTGGGGCTATACTGAGGGCTACGGCCGACGCCAGGTATGAGGCAAACAACTTAAATTAGTTCGCTGATTAACTTAATACGTTAATTAACTTTTGTAATTTTTAGGGGATATGTTGTAATAGCAGAATTGGAGATCATCTTCCAAACAGTTCAGCAAAGAAAAAAATTTTCATTAAAAATTTTTGCGCGCGTTACGAAGCGAGAAAAAAATCACCCTGGTAGGCAGCTTCACACTGTAACACAGCGCCTGTGAGCGCCTGAAACGTAGCTTGCTCCGCCCTGCGCTTCGTGTCAGTGCGTTTTTGTTAGAACGCGGCATTCCGTGAGGCCGCGGAGCGAAGCGAAACAAGCAGCGATAGCGCAGGTCACTCGTCCGGGCTTCAGGTGATATCAGCCGTGTGACGCAAAGTGCAGGGCGGAGCGAACTACGTCAGAGGCGCTCACCGCCGGTGAGTTACGGTGTGAAGATGCCTACCAGGGTGACTTTTTCGCGCCTCGTAACGTGCGTGAAAAAGTTTTAATTAAAATTGTTTTTTCTTGGTTGGACTGTTCGGAGGACGATCTCCAATTCGGCGAATACAACATAACCCCTAAAATAAAGATTAGAAAAGTTCAGTAACATATTTAGTTAATCCGCGAACTAATTAAAGCAGTTTTCCTCTTGTCTTGCGCCCGCCGTAGCCTCCAGTATAGCCCCAGTGCTAAAATAAATCTAAAGGAATGTATCTTTTTAAAAAATTTTTGGACCTTCTAAAAAAAAACACCCGGTATGCATCAATTTCCCATTCTCTTGGGGCGTACAGAGATTAGCTTAGTTTGCTCACTGGGTGTTGGAGGTAACGTAAATAACTCTTCTGGACGTGCGGGCCACAGACCACACACAAGCTGGCCAATTTTCCTTTCCGTAGTCTATATGGCATCCCTTGCACAAACACGCGAAAAATTTAGGAGGTGCTCTCTTTGCTTTACGTCCCCCCAGCAATGGCGGCAGCTCAGGTCGACGTCCAGGACTGGTACCGGGGCGTAGACTTTGACGTGGGCTGCAGGCCTGCCCCGGTGACCGGTCTGTGCAAGGCGTCCATTCAGCGCTGATACTTCGACGTGGCCGCCGGCGCCTGCAAGCCGTTCGTCTACGGGGGATGCGGTGGCAACGCCAACCGGTACAGCACCCAGAGAGAGTGCGAGATCGCCTGTCTGCGTAAGTCTTTCGACACGTTTCTTGCACAGCGCGCCCTATTGAAGGCCAAGGAGAGCCATACACTAGCCACGATGCAATTTTTTTTTTCATGATTTGCCCTCTTAGCCCCCGCACTGCAAGGAAGCGACTTCAGTCGAGCGGTGCAGGGCTTCCTACTGGATTACTGCCGAACTGGTTTACATTTACTGTGACAAACAAGTGACGCAGGTGGTCATTTATTGATCATTGCTTTGAAATTATGTCTGTCCGCCTATGATGAGGGGATGCCTCCACTGCTACACAGTGCTAGGCTTTTCCCGTATAATTGCGGCTGACCTTTATTCGGGTTCCGGTGCACGAGAGGAGCGACTTTGCGGTTGCAGATTCCTAGATGCAGTTTTTAGCGAAGACGTTGGGGCTGCGGTTGCACTGTTTGCTGCTGTCTGCACTACAACTTTAGAGCGCACGAAGTGTTCGTCAAAGAAATTCTAAACTAAATGCCATGGCTGATGGTTTCTGGCACGAGTTTTCTCCATCGACAACGCTTTAAAGAAGTTCATCTCCCACCAATAACAATCGACCTTCACTATAAATGTTCCATTACTTCGGTGAGAAACTACTCAATGCAGGTATTTGCCCATGTGATTACCGACCTAGTAGGCACTCCGGCAGAGAGCGATCAGCGCCCTCTATTTGGGGGAGTTTTCATGAAGGGAGCGCTACTTCGGCTGGGTCACTATTGCTCAAGGCGCTTCCCACAGAACAATAAACGTCTTGCATCGCGATTAGAGCGCCTGTCCTCAACTCACTATATTCAGTTAGAGTTAAAAGGAACAGTAAATTTGAATTACATTTTCGTAGACAGTGTCATAAAGGATAGCGGTTGATGTCTACTGTATAGGTTGTCGAGGAAATTGCGCAAGATTCCGGTGACGTTTCCACTCAAGCGAAGCGGGCGTCACAAGTGAGCACTGCACTGCCTACAATGTACTTTGCACGTGCTCCGTCCCATAAAACAGACATAATAACAGAATAAAATAACAGACAAGCACTATCAAGCTTAAAAACTAGTACGCTGCGGTAACAGTGAAATATAAGCTTGTCAAAAAACTTCGCTAAATATTCATCATAATGGTAGGCTAGTTCACTTGACGCTATTACTAACCTGTTATTTAAAGGTGGCCGTCAGTACCACCACGCCCAGACTTAAAGCGAATGCCCCAGCGCATAGCTTCGAGTGACGCCATCGGCGCGGAAAGTTTTCCGCTGGGTCCAAAACTTGCTGCTAGGTGTATTTGTGGCGGCTGACTATGCCGGGTGTCCGGTTCGTGTTTAGTGCCTTTAATGAATTGAAACTACAAGCCTTATAGTTGAAAAAAAAAACCTGGTGCCTGCCGTTCCATATTCGGCGTGTGTGTACTGTTGTGACCCTGTTTAAATAAATAACAAAACTCAAAGTCCTGAGCTTGTATCGAAGTCTCACCCCCGCGAAAAGATCAGCTTCGCTGGCCGCAGCTTTGGACCACTGTGGGATCGCTGCAGCCTTTCTTCGCATGTACTAAACTGCGAGGCTCTTGCGCTATGTTCACGCCACAAGGAATAGTTTGCGCAGTTGCAAAGAAAGGCCACCACAGATTCGTTGGGCACGCGCTAGTTCGCGTCTGGAAGGTGTCCGGAGCGGTTCGCAAGTAGTTACGCCAGTGATTTGCCTTACGTGGTGTGAGAGTTTAACTGCTTTGTGAAGGCACGCATCCAGGACCTTCTGCTATGAATACCAGATGCAAAGCGACAGCAAAAGAAAGCATACAAAAGAAATGGGGCAATAACTTTAACGCATTCCGACCTTATAGCGGGTATTATGTGACCCAAGAACTTTGTTTCTGTCGCACTCCGCTGCGGAGATTCCGTTCATATGCACTTGTGAACAACAAATCCTTTAAGCTTGAGTGCCAGACAAGGATTGCACAAAGCACGCCGTAGGAGCGCCGAATAATCTCTTGAGCTAGAAATTAGGCGAAAAAGACCTCACACGACGAGTTGGTGTACTGATAATGCTATTTGTGGCTTACATGCAGGCTGATCGACTTTGCAGGTTCATGAAAGCCACGGAGGATCCCAAGAGGAAAATATTTTGCAAGAACCACAAAAGCCTTGATTTCGGAATAAAGTGAATTCGTAAAGTAATTTTGGAAGTATATCTTTTCACCTTTTTTTTCTGTTTCCTGCATGCTGGCCCTATGCACTCACGTACACTTAAACAAATTAGGCTAGGTGTGCCGCAAAATATATCAGCTGGAATGGAAATCTTAATTTCTCTTGCAGGCATTATTCATTCGAGCTTCAATGGAGGCTTTTGGATGTGATTCGCGGCTGAATGGCCATAACATGAAATCGATAATGAAACATACTACAGTAAATGATTACTCGATTGAACTTCAAGGGGCCTAAAGAAAATCTTCGGTTAATGAAAGTTTTTGGAACTCAATTTAGCATACAGCTGCTTTTTTTGACCAGTGGGAGGAAATAAGGTGCATATAAATGTCCGCAAAAGGAATTTATTCCTGAGTACTAAACTACGCATGTACTGTGTACATAGCACTTTTAATAAAATGCTGTAATTTTATGGTTAAGTTTCGCATTCTATGTTTGCCACTGTCGTGAACTTAGCGAGCTCGTGTGGTGTTTTCTGCAGCTCTTCTGGTAGAAAATGCCTGCCGTGCAGCAAATCCTTACTTCGCAAGACACATTAGTTCATCTCTTTCGTAATGCTTGTGTCACTTTCCTTCACTGCGACAAGCCAGCTGTGCATTCATACCTATCTAAAGCATATGAGGCATCCTCTAGTTACGAACGCGGAAATATAGCGATGCGAATTATCAGCAAAGTGAGCACTTTTGAAGTAGTAGTGGAAATTGTTTCGTTGAAGACAGGCGTTGCATGTCTGCCAGATGCGATGCATTCTGCCCCAGTGTCGTTTGTCCAAAGTTGCAATGCGCTGAACTTTGTTCAACTGAGAGCCATTTCTATGGAAATCAATAGCATTTCGGCGGGGAAACGTATAAGAGTTTGTTACTCTGAAAACTTCATTGAAGCTGACCACATATGCTCATGCTGGATGTAGAACACAACCAAACGAAGAAATAGAATATGCCAGAAAAATAAACCTTATTGCTTTGCGCTAATGGGTACTTAGCCGCAAGGCTACTTCTTTGTTTTGCAAACCTCCTGCATGTCTTACCCGAAAAAAAAAGTATAGAGTCCAAGGCTATTACTTGCTGGAATGCTTTTTTTTAGTAATGTATGTGAATTTCACGTTAGTTTGAGACCGCACAAATATGTGAACACCAATGTTTTCGGTCTACCATCCCGGAGTGCCTACTGCATTGCTGAGACATTGTACACTGGTTCGCTAAAAAAAAAAAGGTCTAGTGTTGAACACACCACACCACACCACAAATACTGTTGACTGGTCCATGTGGACGCAATCGTTTCCTGTGAGCGGCCGCATAATCATGGCGTTGTCGGCAGGGGCGAGCAGTCTTCTTCTGTGGCGTATCACTCGCAAAGCCATCGCTTTCCGCAAGACGCTTCCTAACTCTCCTTTCAACAGGCTCGGCATAAGAAGCTGTGACGGTGGCGGCATTGAAATGCAGGACGATGCAGAAGCGTACGCGGACACGACAAGACGCAGGCCTGACAAGAATGTATATGCAGCGCTTTCGAATACTCCACGAGCGTGCATACATCTGCCTGCCAAAGGGGGAAACGTCATGAGCTGAAAGCCAAGCGGCCGGTCTTTTACATGCGTGAGTGTGGAACAGCGGCGCCATCCATGGGGACGGCGCGGAAGCAGTTTTTCCGCCCAAAGCCCTTCTCGCCCTGGAGCTCCCCTCTTGCTCTATGCGGCCCTGTCTCTTACAGAGTCTCGTTAAATCTCGTACGGTGCCCGGATGCTCTCGTTTCAGTGCCCAGATGAGTGGAATTCAGTGCCCGGATGTTGGCTCTCGGTCTCGGTGTCACGTCACCACACTGCCGACAACGGGAGCTAAAAGGGCAGGTCACCCGGTAGAGGAAATAGGTTTAGCATAGCGCGGTCCGTTTCCCCGTGCCCCAGTGCGCATGCACTGACTGGTCACGACGCAGCAGGCGTCCTCGCAGCAGGCGTGCCCGCAGCTTGCCGGCATGTGGCGCCCTAATAAAAATTCAGGGGGCACTTTGACTGTTACAGAACATGCCTTCACTCGATGGTCGCCGACCCCAAAATTTGCAGTATCCAAGCGAAAACGTCACTGCTGACCGCGTTCAGCAGTTGCTTTAGAAAACAAATACTGAATGACCACAACGCTAAAGGCGCACTCGCACTAGACCGATCTCGGTTTTCAGAACGCCGACAAATGCATTTTCTGAGTTGCCTTTGCCCTTATCATACTACGCTGACGCCGGTCTCGTCTCTATGGTGTCGGTGGCGGTCGTTGAAATCGGAGCAGACGGAGAGTGGTCGGCCGGCACGATGTCTCGCTGTCCGTGCCAACCAATAGCTGTCGCTATTTTCACTGCGGCCCTCCCACAGCTGCACTGAGCGACTGCGAATGCAGGAACCCGTGGCGTTGATTTCGATATCTGCTGCCTGCTTTTTTTTCTGCTGCTCGCTTAGTAAATATCTTGTATATTCGCTAAATGAGTGCTTCAAGGTAATAGTACACCATTCAGCCTTCACCCAATGTGGGCGATATTGAAATTGCCTTAGGAAGACGCCGATGTCGACAACTGCATCACATAGCTGTTTGCATAGCTTTGAATACAAAACCCATACTGCTCGTTTTCATAGCGTAAAACGCAAGCTGAGCTCTATTTATGTCGAATATTCTTTTATATGCTGCGGTTGTTGCTTTGCCTGTTTTGTACAGTAGGATGAATCTGCCAGCAGCGCCGATGGATGCTAATGCACGTCTGGAAACAGGTCTGTGAAACGTTTGATTACCGGGTTGCTGACGCCGAAAATGACTGGCGTTTCCACGAATTTATCTGCTTTTGTCTGATGTAACCAGTAATTGATTGCAAGTCTAGTTGAGCAGAAGTGCATTCGGAAACCGTGCACATTAATTAAAACAGCCTATAATCATTTTTACACAAGTGACGCCGACGACACTTGGTGAACCCTTTCAGCACTGCTTTCAGATCGCGTCACATCGGCGCTTCTCGTTAAGTGTACTGTCGTACTACAACGTAAGTGACCCACGAAACAAAAAGTGCTAGTAGAAACCTATAAGTCATTTTGACGTCTTGACGTTTTGACGTCTTAAAGATGCATATCCAAGATTTTGTATAGCAGCCCGAAGTTTTGAAGACCTCCTGCAGCCTAGGCTAACACAACAATATTTGTCGACTACAAAAGGTTTCCCTTGACATCTTGTAGACTTCTATCTGATACCTTCTTTAGCTCTGAAGAAGCGTTCTAACTCTTTTGTAGCTGTGGTATCCGATGCTAGTAGTTAGTTAATAGAGGTCTTACCAGGCTGTACAGATGTGTTTTAGCCTTTTGGACCGGTGGTAATATAATGCTTATAAATGAAAGTTCCTTTACCCACAGCCCATCCTTGACGTCTGACAAGCAGTAAGAACTGTGGAGGAGATGCGAACGTCTGGCATGCCTGGGAGACAAATTGTGTGCGTTGATCGTGTGTGAGAAAACTTGTTGCTGTGCTGTCTCTGTCCTCTGTTGTCTGACATTTGGCTAGTTGTCTGCAGATTAAAGGCGTATTTGCTTCAACAGAATTCTAGGTACTAGTTCATGCGATAATGCGGCAGTTTCTGTGGCAATAAAATTTTGCATATCTGGAGTGTAGAAGAAACTGCTGCAATATTTCATGTATTGACTGCCTAGTAGCTAGACGTCAGTGAAGTGCTAACAATCCTTTCATCGGTAGACAACTGTCCAAATGCAAGGCAAGAAATGCAAGAGAGCACAGCAACAAGTTGTCTCACACACCATCAAAACAAAAATGTTTTTCTCCCAAGCGCGTAGAACGTCTATAACTTGAACTGAGCTCATATTGCTAGTGAGATCAAGATTAGCTCTTCGTAAAGCTACCTTTAACTTTGGCTCCTGCATAAATGTAAGTGAATGGTGCAAATGTGACATATTCTTGCAATGCCTGCTGAAAGATGAAAGCTTAATGAAATGAAAAGCTCAAATGATATGAGAGGTTAGGGGGCAGGTAGAAAGGATAGGGGGAGAGAGGTACACTGGACAAGTAATTTATTTAGGCTTTAACATATATATGGCGTCCCAGCTAACTTGGATCAAGATTTATAAAAAACTACGCCTTCTTCTGAATTGAAATCGCATTGAGGTTGTTAGGGTTTATCTAAAGTTACACTACAATTTTTTCGCTTATCCTGTTTGAATAATTAATCGAGATAAATAAATTAACTTTTTAAATATAGCTTGAAACGTTCAGGTGTGAACAGGAAAATTGTGGAGTTCCACAAATATTGTCCAACTCAGGCACTTCCAACAAGGTAGACTTAGCGGGGCTGTTTTTATTACGGAAAAACGAAAGCCCACGGAATTTAAAAAATACCACCTGACAGCGCGCCCCGTGCTCCCGGATGCGCCGCGATTACAGCGCTCTCATCTGTGTGCTTTGTTAAAAACATCACTCGCTTCGCACATTTGGTGCGAAAGCGCGGCTCTAAAAGAGCGGCTCCCGTTTATGCGGCGATAACTGCGCTCCCGCGTTAGCAGAACGCATGCGGAGGAACGATGACAATCTCATGGGTTTGAATTTGGGAGCAAGGTCCCAACCAGCAAAGACGCATACAACAAGCCTGATAACGTCGTAGGAATTACGCTCAAGAACTGGAGCCGCGCTTTCTTTCAATCGCCGCCCGAACCCACTGGCGCTTATCTTGGAACCAAGAGTAACGCGAAGCCCTGTTTTGAGCAAGAAAGTTGCGAAGCGAGTGATGTTTTTTTTACAAAGCACAGATGAGAGAGCTGTAATCGCGGCGCACCCGGGCGCACGGAGCGCGATGTCGTGTGGTATTTTTTAAACTACGCGGGCTTTCCTTTTTCCCGAATAAAAACGGCCACGCTAAGTCTATCTCGTTGGAAGTGCCTGGGTTGGAAAATATTTCTGGAGCTCCACAACTTTCCCATTTACGCCTGAACGTTTCAAGCTATATTTAAAAAGTTAATTTATTTATCTCGACTAATTCCTTGCTGAAAAAAAGTTCTATGTTGCAATAACCTCATAGATCATTCATCATAGAATATCATACAATCTGTATGACATATCATACAATCTCTATGATATATCATACAATTCGTATGATATGTCATACAGATTGTATGATATGTCATACAGATTGTATGATATTCTATGATGAATGATCTATGAGGTTATTGCATCATAGAACTTTTTTTCAGCAGGGTAGGACCAGCGAAAAAATGGTTCTGTAACTTTAGATAAACCCTAACAACGTTTACGCGAATTCAGTTCTGAAGAACGTTTACTTTTTTTGTAAATCTTGGTCAAAGTGAGCTGGGACACCCTGTATGCAGGTTGGGCGCGTGTGATGTCCTTAGTTAAAACGGAATAATAGCACGCGCGCACTGCACTCTACAGCTGGAGTGGGGCGTCCAGCTGATAATCGTCCAAGGTAGCACACGCGGAACGTTCGGTAACTGCGCGTCACTACACTGGCGGAGAACAGACTGAACGTCTAGCCCGTCTGTTCTGGAAATGCACGGAGGTTCACCATTGTTCACTCACGGGTACGCTCATTGCCCTGCGGCCGTGGCGTCGTGACGGCATTCTTGACTATTCCGTCCGCCCTGTAGGCAGTGAGTATATCACGAAGAGCATCGGCGAATGCGGTACAGCGAAAGAGCAGGTGCTCCAAAGTTTCCATCGCACCGCATCCGTCACACACATCACTCGTCACATCACTCGTCACACACATCACCCTTCTGCCCCAGGGCCACACGCAGCCAACGCGCACACGGAGGATCATCGCGCGTTGTGACCGCGTCAGCGGGCGGCAGCCTGTGACGCTGTGGATGCGCTCACCTCCGGCGACGCGTGGCTCGGGTAGCTACTAGCGCTGAAGATAGTGGATGATCACACGCAGGTCCTCCAAAGCGAGAGGCTGTTCGCTAGGAGGAATCTCATTTGCGGCAGTCGCGAGTTCGTCGGCCCTCGATGCTGCAACCTGTTTCTTCTAACCTGTCTTGGAAAACTCACGTTGAATACATAATAAATGACGCTGATCGCATGCTTGGGTACCTTCGCAGAAATTTCTCACGTTCATCTAGTTCAATAAAATTATTACTTTATGAAACATTGGTACGGTCCAAGTTAGAAAATGCTGCATCTGTCTGGAGCTCTGGCATTGATTCACTTGTTTCAGATTTGGAAGCTGTGCAGAACCGCGCATGCCGTTTCATTCTTTCTAATTATCACCGAACAAGCAGTGCAACCGCCATGAAATCAAGTTTGTCTCTACCACTTCTTTCCCACCGCAGATGAATAGCCTCATTGTCTCTTTTTCATAAAATCTACCACAACAGCTTTCTCAAACCGAAGTTACTGTCAAGACCATGTTACATATCAGCACGCGTTGATCACCGTCATAAAGTTGGAATCCCGTCTTGTCACACCACATGTTTTCATGACTCATTCATACCCCGAACTTGTGTCAGCTGGAATCACCTTCCCCAAGACATCGCAGGTATTCCTGATAATATTGCATTTCGTAAAGTCCTTAATGTTTCTTTCTGGGTATGTGTCGTTCATTACTGTATAAAAATAGCCTTTCACTGTCTACACACTGATTTAATGTATCCCCACTGCATTTCTAATCTCACTGCCTTCCCGTGTTTTCACTTCGTCATGTAATTCCTGGTTTATTTTTGTTTTCTCACCTTGTTGCTGCTGTTTAGGTTGAATTTTTTATGTATCCCCACTGCCCGCTGTAATGCCTTCGGGCCCTGAGGGTACAATAAATAAATAAATAAATAAATAAATAAATAAATAAAGCTCGGGGACCCACTGAGCACGAACGGCGCACCCGCACTGCCCTAGGCGCTCGAGGCGCGCACTCATGTCACGCAGCAGTGCGTTTCCTTGAATACGGGTCTACAGGCTGCTGAGGGCGGCGCGGGAATCCCACAGCAAGGCGCACCTGGGTGGCGGTGGACCTAGGGTGAGATCCAGGCCCAGGCAAAGGCTCGGCAGTTCCGCGGTAGGAGCCCAGAAACACCACATGTTGTTGGCTGTGCAGTCCCAAGGCGGGGATTGTGGCAGCCGCTGCCAATGACAATGAGCAGCTGTCTCGCACCACGGAGCCATCACTGCACACGAGCAGGTGATCGCTCACCTCTTCGTGATGACGGATCTGGCTAGCTGCTGCACTCGGCAATGTGGTGTGCTGCGCTTTCCCGCGATCCCGACCATCTCTCGCTGTACCTCCGAAGCAGCAGGCCAGGGCGGGCAGGGGCCGCAGGGGGCCAGGGTTTGGTGAACTATTTGCATTCGAGCAGTGCCGCTCACATACGCGAAAGGTGGTTTTCTATGCGTTGTAGCGGCGGGCCGCCGTCCCCCTGTCTAGCACACACATATTTTACTGCGAGGCTGGACATGTAAGGTACGCACTGTTGGCAGTAAATGTTCACAGGATATTTCTGAGCAGTCAGCTGAGCGAAACATCGCGTGAAAAAGCGCGCGAAAGTGTCATGGGACGTGGATGCCCCATCAGGTGCTAACAATACTAGGTGACTGGGTCATTGAGCAGAGCTACAATAATTTTCTTTTTCCAGAAAACGCGCATTCCGTAAATGTTTGCTACTTAAAGTGCGTTGCAATCTTGAGAGACAGAATCGGAGAGGAGGGAGATACCACGTGCAGGAGGCGTCCGGAAAACCGCTTTACGTCTTCTCAAGTATCTCTTCGATGTGCTAAAAACCGTCTGACATGGATGGGGCCGGGCAGGACCACTGTGCTTGCGCACCCGGCGTCCGATAAACCGGAACACGCTAACAGCCTACCTGAGACGTAGACATATAGCGGTTTCACAATTCACAACTCGTAGCGAGGTGCTGGAAGTGATAAGGTAATAAGTCTACTGAGGGCAGGTAGTGAGCGCTGATCCGGATCAAGTGAGTGCAATAACTTGAAGAATAAGGATGGGGTGTAGCGCATATGGCAAGTTCTCTCCGGTCATGAATGGCAGTTTACCAATATCCCTCAAGAGAAAAGCATAAAACAGCTGTATCTTACCGGTAGTCACCTAGGGGACAGAAGAATGGAGGCTAACAAAGAGTAGATTGTAACAAAGAGAGATCCCCAAGGTGGAGTAGATTTGTAATAAGGGAGCAATTACTCATTGACATCCACCCCAGCGCAGCCATACGGCTACAAAGGCTGTAGTCATACGGCTACAGCCATAAGGCTAGCCCTACCATAAGCTTGCCGTTCCGGTGGATGCCAATGAGCTCGGGTGGATGCCAATGAGTAATTACTCCCTTATAACAAATCTACTCCACCTTGGGGGTTTCCCCTAAACATTTGACCAACACAGTTCCCACTTAGAGTTACTGACCAATTCGCTCTCGCCCTACCATAAGCTTTCCGTCCTGGTTAGCTCAATTGGTAGAGCGAGTGCTCCGGTGAAGCGGTGGTCCCGGGTTCGAACCCCGGACCAGGACGAATTTTTTTTAACTACTAAGTTTTTGAGAAAGCTATATAGCTTTCCTTTGCAGCCGTATGGCTGCGCTCGGGTGGATGTCATTGAGTAATTACTCCCTTATTACAAATCTACCCCACCTTGGGGGTTGCCCCTAAACATTTGACCAACACAGTTCCCACTTCGAGTTATTGATCAATTCCCTCTCGCCCTACCATAAGCTTGCCGTCCCGGTTAGCTCAATTGGTAGAGCGACTGCTCCGGTGAAGCGGTGGTCCCGGGTTCGAACCCCGGACCAGGACGAATTTTTCTTTAACTGCGAAGTTTCTGAGAAAGCTGTATAGCTTTCTTTTCTAGCCGTATGGCTGCGCTCGGGTGGATGTCAATGAGTAATTACTCCCTTATTACAACGCAGCCATCTATGGAAAGGAAAATGATAGGTGCAACGTTAAGAGACCGCAAGAGGGCTGAGCGGATGAGAGGACAAAGTCGGAATAATTCCATGTACTAGCCGAAATCAAGAGGAAGAAATCGGCTTGGGCAGGACATGTATTGCGAAGGCAATATAACCGCTGGTCCTCAAGGGTAACGGAGTGGATTCCAAGAGAAGGCAAGCGTAGCAGGGGGCGGCAGAAAGTTTGATGGGCAAATGAGTTTAAGAAGTTTGCGAGGATGCGGTGGCCGCAGTTGGCAAAGGGCGAGATTAATTGAAGAGACATGAGAGAAGTCTTTGCCTTGCAGTAGACGTAGTCGGGCTGGTGATGGTTATAGCGGTTTAGCGGACGCCTGAAGCGCAAGCGCAGTGACATTGATGATGTCAGCCGGAGCGCCTATGCAAGCGTAGCTGGCGTCCGGTAAACCGGTATACGTGCGCGCTAGTGTCTCCGATATGTTATAAGCCTGTATTGTGACGTGGAATATGTACAGAAAACGCCACATCTTCAGGTGCAAATTCAACAGCACACTGACGTTTACGTCGTAAATAAACCCAACTTTCGATCACCTGGCATGCACGGCTAATCTCGTGCCCACGAATGCTAATCTCCAAAAACGCTCTAGCCTTTTGACGCCGATCCGTCTCATCCTCATGCGTGTGCTGCTCGCGTTGTCTTCTAGCTGGTGAAGAAACGGGCAGCGACACGAAAACAGGCGCGAAAATTTCGCCGGATCGATGATGACCTCCCATGTAGTAAAGTACATCATAGAAACCCGCGCTGCAAAGTTCGTTTTCACTAGTCCACTTACTGCGAAGTTCGCGACATAAAGGACGAATGTAGTGTGATGGTCGTATTTATTGTAAGTGAGTTTCAACGAGCCTCGCTATTTAAAACAGCAGAACCAAAGGTTCTTTCTACCTGAAGAACCGGCGCACAATGCAGCCAAATTCCAAAGGTCTTAATCTGGAGCGGTTTGACTCAGTTTTTCGAATGTCAACCAGGACGGCACAGCTGATCCGGTTACGCGCAGTTCAGCCAATTTTGCGCAAAGATGGCATCACCTTTTTTCCTAAGGAGAGTATTATATCCACACCAAAGCTGCCTTTAACAAAACTTCTGTTTGGGCTAGAGGTGCATAGCTATAAATGAAATGAAATTTAAGCGCACACGAAAAACGCACACAAGAGGAGATACACACAGGACAGGCGCTAACTTCATCTGATTTATTCGCAGGTAAGAGAGCGAAAATATATACATAAAACGAGACATGCGCAGTAAAGAAACAGATCGTCATATCACAATGCGTGCTCAAGGTATCTGTATTCTGCCTGCAAAAGATTAACTGATGTATCACTATATATATATGTATGTATGTATGTATGTATGTATGTATTTTGTACATACATACATACATACATACATACATACATACATACATACATACATACATACATACATACATACATACATACATACATACATACATACATACATACATACATACATACATACATACATACATACATACATACATACATACATACATAATATATGTATGTATATATTTTCGCTCTCTTACCTGCGAATAAATCAGATGAAGTTAGCGCCTGTCCTGTGTGTATCTCCTCTTGTGTGCGTTTTTCGTGTGCGCTTAAATTTCATTTCATTTATAAAGCTGCCTTGGACACGAAAAGATCGTTGTCATTTCCAGGTTGTCCTTAATGAAAGAAGCACAATTTGCGCAGGGTTGCACACTGGCTTATCAACACTTTCAAGCTGAATTCATCATTTCACATGAGAACGCACCAAATGAATACATCTCATAAAAAACCACCCCCATTTATTTCATCCTTCAAATGCTTAACAGGTATTTCTGCCCTCAAAATGGATAATGTAGAGCGCAGCTCTCAGGCGCCCGTTTCTGCGTTTCGCGGCGTCGCCGTCGTCGCTGTCCCTCGTAACCAGCAGTGGACACCTTAGTTGCGCTCTAAGCTGCGAAACCAATGGAGCGAAAGCTTGGGAAGCAGAGAGAAGACGCAGAACTGCCAGCTTGGAACAGTAGACACCGTCAATCGTGCTTTAAGCTACGTGGCGGTAGTGACAGATGTGCGCAGCATTCGTTGGCATTGACAACGTTGCGCCAGAAACACGGCACTGAAGGCATAGGCCATCGGCGTTGATTGTGTTCACTGGTGTTGGCGTTGATGTTTCGCACTTTGATCAATTTAAGGAAAGGAATTGCGCCTAACTGGCGCCCTGGGTCAGTGGACGCCTGAATCGCGCTTATAGGTACGTGGGATGATGAGAGATAGATGTGGGCTGCAGGCATTGACAACGTTGTGCGAGAACTGCGAGGCTGAAGCCGTAGGCCGTCGGCGTTCATTGTGTTCATTGCCGTTGGTGTTCATAACGTTTTACACTCCGATCATTTTAAGGAAAAGAAGTGCGCATAACTGGCTCCCTAGGTGGATGCCTAAATCGCGCTGATAGGTACGGGGAGTGATGAGAGAGAAATGTGGGCTACGTGCGTTATCGCTGACAACGGTGAGCGAACTCTCGCGATCGCCACCTGCCAGGATGGCAGGATGACTGGGGACTTTATTTTTATTATTTATTTATTCCATACTACATACCTTGTACAGTTCTAAGCAGGGTGATAAAAAGAATAATAAAATAAACAATGCATCAGTAAACAGATACACGAAACAATGAATCATTCCAGTGGGTTATAGTTCAGGGAAAAAATGAAAACTTTAATACATCTGTCCATGCTAAATAAGGGGTTTGTGAATTCGAATGGTGGTGCAGAGTAAGCCTGAAGGTTGAAGTAAGACATGAAGTTGGTCTAGTCGGTTCATGGTTAGAGCAAAACAGAACTGCGCGAAGACCGCGGGACAAACGAAGGCACGAATACACACACACAAAGCGCAGACTTCCAACTGACTTTATTTTGCGAAAGCAGGGTGCTTGTAAAGGCTATCACAGGCAAACAAGGAGACGAGCAGAAGCAAAAGCAATGTGCGCTCGGCAATGACAGTGTCAACAAGACCACGTGTGGTTACGACCCATAGAAAGCTCGGATGTGCCCATCTAAGGAATTGATCTCTGACCTGGAAAGAGCTAAAGAAGGCGCGCTAACGCACTTAATGCCCCTTTTGGAGATGAAATAAGCCTAAATAACTTGTCTTTCGCTTTTTGTTTTGGCCTTAGGAACTGGGTTTTTTCCAGGTAAGGAGAACCGTTTTTGGTGAGGCAGCTCTTACAATGCAAGGGTAGATTGCTGCCAGTGCCGCTGCTGAGGGATCGCCTGTGTTCCAAAGCGCGCTCATTAAAACAACGGCCAGTCTGGCCTATGTAGGTACGACCGCATGACAGAGGTATTTCATAAACAACTTCGGAAACACAATATGTGAACTTGCTCCGGTGGTTCTTCTTGCAAGTGGTGGGTTTCTTTCTGACTGGAACAAGAAAGGAACCCACCACTTGCAAGATGAACCATCGTCAGTGTGCAAATTCCTTGATAAAATGTTAGCAATTGTGACACCCAAATATTTATATTTGGTTTGTTCCTGCAAAGGAGAAGAACCTAACATGTAATTAAAGGATAGTGGCGCTCTTTGATGACAGAAGCGAAGAAAGACCGTCTTTTCACCGTTAAGCCGCATTCCGCAGGTTTTGCACCAATGAAATATACCAGCAAGAGAAGCATTTAAATTGATTTGATCATTTGTTGAAGTGATTTCACGAAAAATTACACAATCATCCGCAAACAACCTGATTTGCACAGTGGAATTAATTGCAATAGTAATATATATGTAAAGTAAAAATTACCGAAGACACTTTAGAAATTCTATAGTGTGCTTGGCGAAAGCGTTGTGGTGATCCCACTGCATATACCATGTTGTACAAGGCGCCCCAGTGGAATGGCCACAGTGTTCGCCTATATCCCTTTGAGCTACCCAAAGGTGCTTGTAGTAAACGAGGTACTCTCTGGGCCTTTTCGGAGCCATGCGTCTCACTCACTCGACTGAAACGAGACGTCTGGCGAAGGAGCGGCGGTTCAGCTGCCACCGCCGACGCGCGAGCGCTCGTTCTACCGCTACCGTGTTACGTCACGGTTGCTATGCACAGCTGCGTCCCCCACCGGCGCGTCGGTTGCTAAGGAGGGGAGGAGGCTGCACTGCTGCGCAAAGGAGAGGCCTCAGTTGGCACAATTCCACCGCATGGACGGACGCGACCGCGAGCATCAGCCATTAAAGGATTTCGCCTTAAAGAAGGCAATGGTCCGAGGACACCTCCCTGAGGGACTTCTGAGTTGACCGGAAGACAGTCCCCGCCGCGGTGGCTCAGTATAGAAAGCACATATATACATACTGAGTCATGTAAACAAATACCATGAAAGGAAAAGAAAGCCGTGGTGGCTCAGTGGTCACGGCGCTCAGCTGCTGACCCGAAAGACGCAGGTTCGATGCCTTCCGCGGCGATTTCGATATTTTTTTTTTCAGCGAGAGTTAGTAATAAACGTACTTCAAAAAAAAACAATCTTCTGGCTTGGTTGCCCGTCAAGCTTGGCCAAGACTCAAGCCAATTTATTGCGACGCACAGCACGTCTTGTGTTTTCGTTCCCCGATGCTTATTCACATGAAGTGGCCTCGGTGGCTGCTTCGGCGTCAGTTGCTCGGTGGACGAATTTCAGAGCAGCGTGCAAAAAGTTTCTGCCGGCTTTTTGTCCTCATTGTACCGGATGTAAACCAATACCTTCTTCTGTATGTCCTATAAAAAACAGCCACGCAAGCAATTAGGTGGTATGCCACCAGGCGAGGCCACAGATGCGGAGTTCTGCGAGCAAAGAAGACACACGTGAGCTCCTCCTTTCTGTGGACATGGCATTACTTAGCCAGAGATTATGACTCCATTAGGAACAGGAAAAAAGTTTCCTCAACCACTTAAACACAGGTCAGTAGACTAAACTGCAAAAGCACACAGGCTGCGGCATTTCGCGCGCTCAGAGTATCGCCATACTGTTTAGGCAGCCTCTATGTTCGGCGTTCCTCTTTAGGGCGATGAAAACCACGGCATATCTATTTTGTGAGGGCAAATTTCGCAGCGATAGAATTACATCCTAAACGCTCACATGCTTGGCTGACAGGACCGCGATGTCATTCAACACAGCTGGCATGCATAGCAGTTCTATTTTATTCTATTTTACGACGACGTTTACTACCTTCGTGCTGAGAAAACGAACCCAAGAAAATTAGCATACATAAAAGAAACGAAAGTAACACAACAAGGAACTAATTAGAAGCACAAAACGCGATGTTTCTTCAAGTGTGCCAGTTTCCTTTTGTTCACAGGTTTCCTTTGCCGGTGTCGGTGGGGGAGTTTATTTTTATTTATTCTGCCTAAACTAATCTCTTGACAGGCTTGTACTGTGCACCACTTCCTTATTGCTGGTTCAGGTATGCCGTCTTGCCGCTCAATTATGCGAGTTTTACCTCCTTTAACACAAAAAAGCCGTAAAGAACTTCATTTATTGCAGAGACCCGGTGTGCACACGAAGCTTCCGCCATATCAAATAGTGACGTGCAGTAACATATTACCGGCATGCGACAAGAAGGAGCGCCGTCCATTTTTTAAAATTTAAGTCTCTGAGTGTGGGCCCATTTACACATCTTTCCTTGGTTTAATACGTCATTAAAACCTTGGCCCAAAAAGTAGGCGCGAAGGCATAACCATATGCGAACATCACATTCTAAAGCCTGACGCCAACACCGATCTATCATCACACTCCCTGGTCTTTTTCCGTCACAGCTTAATTTGGTATCAAACAGGCGCTTTCTTTTAACGCTTGTGTAAGGAAAGACTTGAGGTTGCTGAAGCATTTTTTTTGGTCATATCCCTGCAGCAAAATACCGGCGCCAAACTATGGGAGATCGATGTGAGCAGCGCAATGTCTTCTATGGCCCAAGGTGCCAGTTAAGCGGGAAAATTGGGGGCAAATTTTTCTGAATAGCTGAAGTATATATTATAATTGATGCTACATCAATTTTTGACAATGACGATATCGAAGAGCTGCTGAATTTCACTTCGTGATTCTTTGACCCCAGCGAAGAACTAATCAATTTATCTGGGAAGCGTAAATTTTTACAGCAGCGGTAATGGACGCCTAACAGGACTTTCTGCGAAGGTTGATTCTCCGCTGAGAATGAAGTTGGTTTTCTCGACCAAAATTTTTGTATGGGCTAGTCGGTGGTTCATCTTAAGGAAGGTAATAGCAGCGCAAAAAAAAAAATATCGACACAAGAGAGACACAACGAACAGGACTAGCGCTGAACTAACGACTGAAATTTTATTGAAAACGGCAGAGCTTTATGTACAAACAGGCCATCACTACTATTCCAAGAAGATAATGACTCGCCAAAGATTATACAATGCCAGCATCAAAACCACTCAAATGGATATCGCACAACCCGATAATCACGAGAAGGCATGTGCAACTACTTAAAAACTGGATGAATCATGAAAACAACAGAACAGGATGTAAGCTCGTGTAAAAGACTGAGACACGGAAGTCAGTAGCGTGGCAAACGCCGAGTCAAACGCTTGAAAGTAAAACAACGAAATAACACCCCAGGGGCCCCCGGCAACAAAAGAAGTGAAACCTTAAAAAAAAGAACGTAGTGAAAACAGCGACAAGGAAGTGAGAAAAAGCAATAAGGAAAAACAAGGCACTCAGCGAAGAGAAAATCTAAAAGCACAAAGGCGGCTAACCAATGCTACCGTCCATAAACCTGATTTCTCTCTTTGATAAGGCAATCGATGGCTTGCTCACGCACCCGTCACCTCCTCTGGATATGAGCCAGACCTCGATCACCTCTCTCTGGCGTTGGTCCCTCGCTCTGGCCCTAATTTCTGACTCCCCAAGCATAGGCTCACACTTGATGTGGCCGTCCTATCTCCAGTCATACTCGCAAAACCACTTTCTGCATTTCTTCCAGTGGTCTGCCAGATGTCCGCCCGCATTACCGTTCACACACCGTCGTTGTTCCGCTAAACGTTCATTTACACATCTAGCAGTCTGCCCTATGTATGATCCAGCACACAGAAGCGGAATCTCGTACATGACTTGTGTGGAACAGCTCATCGATTGCATCGCATGCTTGATTTCGCAGTCATCGCGCTCTTTTGTCTTGGTCATCATGCTGCAGATTGTAGACAGCTTGCATGGCACAGAAAATACCAGATTAATCTTGTACCTGCTGGCTATTTTCTTCAAATTGTGCGAGAGCTTGTGGTAGTACGGGATGACATGCACAGGATTCCAAACTTGCTGCCTAGCACGCTTGAGATTTTGCAGAACGGCTTCTTTTACACTGGGCACCACATTTTCTTGGTACCCGGCGCCCCTAAAACGCTTCACTTGACCTTCAAAGCTTTGCTTTACACAATGCTCAAAGCTTTTTGTCAAGGCTGAGTGCAGGCTATTACCAACAATCGCCCGTTTGACAAGCTTGGAATGGGCGCTATCATAGGGAAGGGGGGCTTTTCTGGAGCGAGGGTTGTACACCCAACAGAGGCGGCGTTCTGAAAAATAGATGCATACATCTCGGAACTGGATGTGGTTGTTCTGCATTGGCTCCGAAGGAAAAGTAAGGCCACCGGATTTGTCTTCGAAAAGGCTTATAATCGCTGGAATATCCAGTGCGCCTTCACCAATCATGAGGAAATCATCCACATACCGGAACACCTTGATCACTTTTGCGCCACGAAGATGTTGAGCTATTTGACTGTCCATCGCTTCGAGATAGATGTTGCACAGGAGAGGTGCCAGGGATGACCCAATGCATATTCCATCTTTGTGGACATAGTACTTGTCGTCGAACTCAGTAACAGTTGACTTCAGGTAGAACTCCAGAACTACGAGGAAGTTGTCGCCATGTTGTTTTCATGATTCATCCAGTTTTTAAGCAGTTGCACATGGCTTCTCGTGATTATCGGGTTGTGTGATATCGATTTGAGTGGTTTTGATGCTGGCATTATATAATCTTTGGCGAGCCATTACCTTCTTGGAATTGCGATGGCCTGCTCCAAGAACAGTAAAGTTACTCCTCTATAATTCACTTTCCTACTCCTATTTAAACTACTGCCATCTAGTGTGGGGCACAGCTACGGTTAGCTGTCTTCAGCGTATCTACATTTTTCAGAAAAAGTTTCTTCGTCATGTTTACCATGTCCCCTGGGACTCGCCAAGCAAAGATCCGTTTCTACAAAGTGGTGAGCAGAAAATACACAACTTGTATAAATATCGCTTGAGTGTCCGGTTTAAACTCGAAACACGTAGAAATGTAAACCACATACGTAAACTTGCTGAACTACATACCCGAGATGCAAGCTACACAACAAGGTATGCGGAGACATGGATAGTCCGGACCCCACGGTTAAACTCGGGTAGAGAATGCCTGCAGTTCACTCTTCCGTCCCTGCTAAACGCGTATATATATAATAATTTTGACCTTTTCAGTTCGTCAAACAGGTCTTTGCGTGCTTTGTATGCTAGCATGTAGGATTTTTGTTTTGTGCTTTTTTTCTTCTTTCTCTTTTTTGTTCTTTGCTGCCATTACCTGTGTCTACCCAATGTGAATATTGTGTCAATATTGTATAATGTTCTTTCGTTTTCTCTTGTACCTGCTCATTATTGTATACTTGTTATCACGCTTTGCAACTGCATTTTGTATTAAAAGCCTTGCTGTCAAGCTGCTGCCAAGCGAAAGGGGGCTGCGGCTTAGTCAAGCTGTCTCTCAGCTTTTTCTGCGCCTCCGCTGTCTGTATCTTTACAAGGCAGAAATAAACAATTTGATTTGATTTGTTTGTATTTAAAGCTCTGCCGTTTTCAATAAAATTTCAGTCGTTAGTTCAGCGCCAGTCCTATTGGTTGTGTCTCTCCTGTGTCCCCGTTTTTTTTGCGCTGCTATTACCTTCCTTAAGATGAACCACCGACTAGCCCATACAAAAATTTTGATCGATTGCATTTTTCCTACATTGGGCTCTTTCCTTTCTCATGCGGCCGTGCAAGATGCGGGCATTATATGTGTCAAATTCATCGCCATCACAACGTGGAAGTCGAGATCCTTGTCATTTTACCTCAGACGAAAACTAGTACCCGCAGAAAGCAAGGCGATGTTTGGACTTGTTCAGCCATCTTGGGGACACGCTAAGAGGATCATGAAGATTTTGAAGTCCGAACTATGGCGGCAGGTGCGCTTGCTTCATGACTGGCTGCAGCTCCACGTAGAAGCACAAGGTTCCCCACCGTTGGGAGGAAAACGCTACCAGGACTACAAGAAGCTGGCCGGACAAACCACTGACATCTTTTGCCAGCATGTCCGGGTGAGCTTTCCAGGGCGAAGTGAGCATTACTGTCCACCCACGCACCAGGTTACGGTTCCTGGGGATGCCGTTATTCCGGACGATGTAGGAAGGGAGCTAAGAAAAGGCCCGAAATTTAGCTATGAACCCCAGGCAAGCAGACCTCAGCTACTCGCCATGATAAGGGCCAGGATCATTGAGGAAGGAATTAACTGCATTATACGTACCGCACCGGCAGTAGGCAGAAAGAAACCCCCAGTTACGAAGATCGCGAAGCGACTTAAAAAAGCTTCCCTCGTGGCCTTACAGGGTGATAAGGAAGGAGTTCGTCGTTATGCCGAGAGACCTGTTCCATCAGAAAACAAATTGTGCCATCGCAAAGGACGCCAAATGCATCAAATTTATGCCAAAGAACCAGAAGAGGGCCGCACGGAAACTGCTGAGTAGCCTTCGGTTGGATGGCCTACAGAAAAAGGTGAAGGGAGCGAAGCTTCACGTGCTCAAAGCATTCTTCACGGGCAAATCACACAAGCCAGAGTGCCCGCTCAGAACTATTGTAACTTAAAAGGGCACGTGACAAGTCCATGTGGGATACTTCCTTCAGCGTCACCTTACGAGCCTTCGCAGTGACGACCCTTTCATGGTAAAGAACTCAACTGACGTCATCAAACAGTTAGAGACACTCAACACAAGAGCCTCAGCCTTCTCCATAGACGTAGTAGTAGTAGTAGTAGTAGTAAAGGACTTTTAATCGACCATAATTTACAGGCCGAGCATTTCGACCGCCTGGGCGACCAGAAGCCGCTGTTCTTCTTCCCCTTCAGCGCCAAGCCAGTCGAGCCAGGTGGTGATGGATAGAGAGGGTGGGGGGAAGGAACCCGACTGCTGAGCAGCCGGGCAATAGAATAGGCAATGGGCCAGGTCCGCATAGATACAGGGGCAGTTGGGACAGGAAGGGTCCGATCGATAGCGATAGAGGAAGAGGCGGGACGGGGTGATAACTGCATTCATCTGAATGTGCCGAAGAAGGCGAGACTCCGGCACCGTGAGTAATGGATGAGGGGGAGGGTAAAGGCGTTTGTCGAGGCGGAGCTCAAGGTAGACCTCTTTTATGGTGCGGCGAAGGGTGAGTCTCCCACCGTCCTCCGAGGGCTTGGGCCAGGGGATCAACGGTGCCCGGAAAAGTGTGTCGCGGGCGAGCTGATGGGCCAGCTCATTGCCGTCAATCCCTGAATGCCCAGGGACCCAGCGGAGGAAAACGATGGAAGGCTGCAGTGCGGAGACCGCTCGTTCGACCTCCTGTTGGAGAGAAGGGGTAAGGGTGCGTTGCTGTATGTGGTGTATAGCGGCTTGTGAGTCCGAATAGACCGTGTACTCTTGGAGAGCGGGAAAGAGGGAAAATGACTGGAGGGCATGCGCAATGGCGAGGACCTCGAGGGACAATGCGTCTGGAGGGTGTAGATACGGCCCGCTGGTGTGGGTTTCAGGAGCAGGGAGGTGTGGATGGTACAGGGCGTAGCCGCAGGAACCTCGAGGAGCCACGAAGGAGGCATCCGTGTAAGCTACACCCTGGGTATCAAAGAGAGGGCAATGGTGCTGTGCGGCCGCATGACGACGTCCGGCGTGCAGGACGGGGGACATGTTGGTCGGGAGGGGAAGGATACGAAGATTGGGGGCGGGGGTGGGAATAGGAGAGGTAAACGGGGAGATTGGAATGGGCGAGATACCCGCTTGAGTCAATAACCACTGACCCTGACGGGTAAGGGAAAGCCGGGCAAGCTGCGAGTCACGATGGAGACTGAGAAGAGAACGAAGAGGATGGAAGAGGCCTGTGGCAAAGAGCTTAGTGGTAGAGGTAGTGATAGGGAGGTTGAGAGCTGCCTTGTAGAGGCCCACAAGGGCAGTCTCGAGAGCGTTAAGTTGAGTCTGAGTGAAGGAAGCGTAGGGTGCAAAGTACAAGACCTTGTTGAGGGCCAGCGCGTGGGCAACTCGGCACGCGTGAGCCTCGTGGAGACCTGAGCGTCGAGTGACCACGCGCCGCAGGAGGTGAGTTACAGAGTGGCAGGTGGTGACAGCGCGGTGAAGGGATTGCACATTCTTAGCCGCATGCAAAGGGAAGCCAAGAACTTTGCACTGTGTGACGACAGGAATGGGAGAGCCAGAAAGGTGGAGAGAGACGAAGTGGTTGTGTGAGCGCTGGTAGGAGGAATGGTTGAGAAGGAGAAGCTCGGATTTCTCAGGAGCAGGAGAGAGGCCAGCGGTGGTGAGAAAGGAGTCGATGAGATCTAGGCCACGTTGCAGGGTGTCCTGTACGTGACCGGGAGAGCCAGATGAACACCAGAGAGTGATGTCATCGGCATAAAATATATGATGCAGGTCGGGAATTTCAGCTAGCTGAGAGGCGAGAGGGGCCATAGCAAGATTGAAAAGGGTAGGAGAGAGAACAGCACCTTGAGGAGTGCCTCGGGTGAGGTTGTGGGGGTCGGACAGATAGGTGTCGACTCGAAAGCGAGCGACACGTTTAGAGAGGAATGAGCGGATATAACAGTACATGCGGGAGCCACAGTCTAGGGAGGCGAGTTGGGAAAGGATGTGGTCGTGGCAAACACCGTCGAAGGCCTTGCGAACATCGACGGTCACAAGTGCGTGAATTTGAGTGGGGGTAGGTGACAGAAACGTGTGCTGGAGAACCAGAAACATGTCCTGTGCACAGACGTGGCGTCGGAAGCCGATGAGAGAATGAGGGAAGAACTCCCTCGTCTCGAGAAAATTAGAGAGGCGAGTCAGGGCCATTCGCTCAAGGGTCTTACCAACACATGATGTCAGGGAGATTGGGCGGAGGTTAGAGAGAGAGGGAGGCTTGCCCGGCTTTGGAATCATAGAAATGAGGGAGGAGGTCCAGGAGCTGGGCAGGCAGCCGCTGTCCCATGCATCATTGTAGGTTTTAAGGAGGAATTCTTTGGCGCAGTCAGGAAGGTTGCGAAGTGTGGTGTATGTAATGGCATCCTCACCGGGAGCCGAGCGTGTAGCATTAGCAGCCAGAGCCGATTCGAGCTCCCGGAGAGTGAAGGATTGGTCCAGATCGGGGTTAGGTCCACCGCAGTACACCGGGTAGGAGGGTGCCAGAGGGGGCGGGAGATAGAGAGAGGCGAGCTGATCAAAAACATCGGAGGGAGTTCCTTGAGTGAGGGCTTTAGCTAGAGTGGGAGCAAGGGCAGGCTTAGTGCCAAGGAGGGATTTGAAGAGAGACCATGTGGATCGCGAGTGCAATGCAGAGTCAAGACGGTCACAAAGAGCACTCCAACGAGAGTGCTCGAGGGAGGCGCAGTGGGCGACGATCTCGGCCCGCAAAGCAGTGATCCGGGAGGAAAGTTGGGCATTGTGGGGTTGGGAGCGAAAGGAGCGTTGAAGACGTTTACGGCGACGCCATAAACGGAGAAGGTGAGGATCTGGGTCTTGGATTGGGTAACGAGAGCGAACGCGACGGCTACTGGACGTGAGCGCTGCAGAGATGCGCGACGTCCAGTCGTCGTAGGATTGAAAGGAGTCGGAGGCGAGATTAGTGCGAAAAGCATGCCAATCAGTGTGAATAATCGGATGACAGCGAGGGATGTGGGAGAGAGAGGTGGTGATATGGATGAGAAAGTGGTCACTTAGAAGAGTTTCGGCTGTCACCTGCCAGTGAAAGGAAAGTGAACCCCGAGAGAAAGTGAGGTCGGGTGTCGTAGGGCGTTGTGAGGCAGTGCCCGCTCGAGTAGGAGAGCCTGGAGTATTAAGAAGGGTGAGGTGGCGTTCCTGGGCCAGACAATGGAGGAGGCGGCCGGGTTTGAGGGTTTGTGGGTAGCCCCAGAGTGTGTGAGGGGCATTAAAGTCACCACCAAAGAGGAGATGGGAGGTAGAAGAAAGAGAGTGAAGGAATTTGCCCAGAGCAGAGAATAAAGAGGAAGTGACAGGGGGGTTGTAAAAAGACAAAAGGACGAGTGAGATGCGGGAAGAAGGGTGGTAATAAACCACACCAACTAAATATTTAAGGAGGGTGGAGGGGATGTCAATTTGCTCTACGAGCACGTCACTGCGTACATAAATAGACGCAAGTGGTGTGGCCGTAGTGGCATGGTAGGCGCGGTAGCCTGGGACATTGCGGGCCGTCCGGGTCTCCTGGAGAAGGAGAAAATGAGGTAGGGAGGGGCGGGTGAGTAGATACTGGTGGAGGGGGGTCTTATTGTGGCAAAGATTTCGGCAGTTCCACTGCACAATCTCGAGGTCCTCGCCAAACGCCATTATGATAGTGGAGAGGAACGCGATGGTACGCGTTCCTTCTTTTTTGCCGGGGGCAGTGACTCATGGACGGATTGGAGCATAGATGCGAAGGATTCCAATTGCTTTGATTGTGCTTGGAGGGTGGTAAGGATCTGGAGAACCGAAGTTTCCAGCTGAACCAAGCGAGTGTGATGTGCCTGTGTGGTGGTTTCTACAAGGTCAGCCAAAGGGGCGACCTGGGCGCTAGAGGAAGGAGTGGTGAACGTGGCAAGGTGCTCATTTAGCTTGCTAAGCTGGGAGGTGAGAGAGGAGGTGGTTGTCTGGAGGGTTTGAGTCAAGGCATGTATCTGCTGTTGTAGATCGTGGGAAATGCGCTGCTGCTCTCGCTGCTGGCGTTCCAGCATTGCGAGCCGGAGGTCGAAGGAGCGGTTCTCGTCAGTCAAGGATGGAGAGGGTGGTGTAGTGGAAGAGAGGGACGCTGGCACCGAGGATCCTTTAACTATGGCGGCGTAGGAGCCTGGTGGTGACGTGATCGGAGATGATGGAGATTCATGATTAGAGGAGGAGGAGGAGGCGGGGGAGGAGGGAGGGTTGGTGGGTTGAGTGGCCCGGCGCAAAGCTAGGCGTCGGAGGTATGCAGCTTTAGCACACTCGCGTTGCTTAGCAAGGATGAAGGGGCAAGTGGGGTCGAGGGAGGGGTGGGTGTTCACCTGGCAATGAACGCACCAGGGCTGGGCACACACATGAGCGGAAGGGTCAGCGGGTAGAGGAGCAGCACAGCGACGGCACTTGGCCGGAACGCTGTGCTGGGGGCATTGGTGGGCGCGATGGCCTAGAGTGAGACAACGGGTGCAGGTGGGAGGCTTAGGTTTATGAGGACGGCACCGGAAGGCAACGCGTTTGAAATAAACAAAGTGGGGGATGACGGTGCCAGCGAACGTTATGAGCACTGATTGAGTGGATCCCATCATGCGAGCAGCGAGAATATCTGTTTTGAAAGATTCCAGGTCATGCATGAGGTCATCAGGAGTGAAGTGGCCCCCGACGTTATGAATGACGCCGAGGCATGAGATGGGAGGATGGGGGGTGTAAGTTTTGATGGTGACAGGCTTACCATGAAGCTGAAGATGCGTGACAGAGAGTAGGAGGTGGGCGGTGAGAGGAGAATGAGTCTTTAGAAACACAAGGCTTTGGGCTGGCTTGGCCTGAAGGGTGATGTCGTCACTGGTCTTCGAGGAAAGTTGCGCAGCGGAGGCGACTGCGGCGAGTACGTCGTAGAGAGGTAGCTTGGGGGTGAGGGTTCCAGGGGGAAGCTGGATGGCAACTGTGATGAGCTCGGCGCGGGGTCGGGCTGCGGTGGCAGGCTTACGGTTGGCACCGATGGTGGTCCAGCCGATTTCTTGGGAAGGAGTGTCGTCTGCCGGGGACGTCGTAAGGTCCATGTCTGAGTCCTCAGCCGGAGTCTCAGTGTGCGACGCGGGTGCCGGGCTGGACGTCTTGGTGTCAGTGGGACCTTTGGCTGGAGTAGGTGCAGCGGCTCCAGCGGCGGCGACGAACGCAGCCGGCTGCGACGCGTCTATGGCCTCGAAGCTCTTAGGTGTGGACGCTGCGCCGACGACGAACGCTGCCGGCTGCGCCGCGGCCGTCGATCCGGTGCTCCCAGCGTCGCTCAAGGCGTGCAGTGCGGCAGGAATGTGCTCGGTTGCGTGGGCGGCGTTGAACGTACCCGTTTGAGAGACGGCTGTCGACGTGGTTGGAACAGGCCCCGCAGTGGCGGCATCGGTGGGTCTGGGCTGCAGGGGCTTGGTCAGACGCTGCATTGCGGCGGTGGAGGCGCGGCGCGTTAGGTTTAGCGAGGCGCCGCGCCGCTTCACAATTTTGGAGACGCTTGGAGGGCCAGTTCGGCAGCGGGCCGTGATGCCGATGGTTTCCACGTGCTTCGGGAGCCTTCCTGAAGCGATGGAGTGTAAATCCAGGGGCGGGCGAGGCCCTGGACCAGGCCAGGGGCAGGTTGAAGCAGAGCGCGGTAGGCAGCCAGCTAACCAGGGCGGCGCCACCTAGCGGAATCCAGACGTAGTAGATATCCTCTACTGAGTGCCACATGCGGGCCTCTTCAGGGCTATCAGAGACAAGGCAGAGGAGGAAAGAGCGGTTCGGTTCCAAAATGCTATCGGTCTTAGCGGCGGCAACTTCCTCGCAGTTCTGGGATTCTACCTGAAGTCAACTGTTATTGAGTTCGACGGCGAGTACTATGTCCAGAAAGATGGCGTATGCATTGGGCCGTCCCTGTGTAACATCTGTCTCGAAGCGATGGACAAACGAATAGAACAACACCTTCCAAGCGCAAATGTGACCAAGGTGTTCCGGTATGTGGATGATTTCCTCGTCATTGGTGAAGGCGCACTGGATATTCCAGCAATTATAAGCCTTTTTGAAGACAAATCCGGTGGCCTTACTTTTACTTCGGAGCCAATGCAGAACAACCACATCCAGTTCCTAGATGTATGCATCTATTTTTCAGAACGCCGCATCTGGTGGATGTACAACCCTCGCTCCAGAAAAGCCCCCCTTCCCTATAATAGCGCTCATTCCAAGCTTGTCAAACGTGCGATTGTTAGTAAGGCAGAAATTTGGGCGAGTTGGTACGTATTCATGATATTGTTCACAGCGCAACAAGAACGGGATAAACGAAAGACGGAAGCGGAAGAGCGCTTGTTTGTGTTACTCTTCCGTCTTTCGTTTTTCCCGCTCTTGTTGCGCTGTGAACAATATCATGAGGGCGATTGTTAGTAATAGCCTGAAGTCAGCCTTGACAAAAAGCTGCGAGCATTGTGTAAAGCAAAGCTTTGAAGGTCAAGTTAAACGTTTTAGGGGTGCCGGGTATCCAGAAAATGTGATCTCCAGTGTATCAGAAGCCATTCTGCAAAAGCTCGAGCCCCAAAAACAGCGTGCTAGGCAGCAAGATGAGAATCCTGTGCACGTCATCCCGTACTACCACAAGCTCTCGCACAATTTGAAGAAAATAGCCAGCAGCTACAAGATTAATCTGGTATTTTCTGGGCCATGCAAGCTGTCTACCATCTGCAGCATGATGACCAAGACATAAGAGAGTGATGACTGCGTAATCAAACATGCGATGCAATCTATGAGCAGTTCCACGGGAGTCGTGTAGGTGATTCCGCTTCTGTGTGCTGGATCATACATAGGGCAGACTGGTAGATGTGTAAATGAACGTTTAGCGGAACATCGACGGTGAGTGAACGGTAATGCGGGCGGACATCTGGCCGACCACTGCAAGAAATGCAGAAAGTGTTTTTGCGAGTATGACTGCGGATCGGACTGCGACTTCATGTGTGAGCCTATGCTTGGGGAGTCCGAAATTAGGGCCAGAGCGAGGGACCAACGCCAGAGGGAGGTGATCGAGGCCTGGCTCATATCCAGAGGAGGTGACTGGTGCGTGAGCAAGCCATCGATTGCCTTATGAAAGAAAGAAATCAGGTTTCTGAACGGTAGCATTGGATAGCCGCTTTTGTGCTTTTAGATTTTCTCTTCGCAGGGTGCCCTGTTTTTCCTTACTGCTTTCTCTCACTTCCTATGTCTCTGTTTTCACTACGTTTTTTTTTAAGGTTTCACTTCTGTTGTTGCTGGGGGCCCCTGGGGTGTTATTTCGTAGTTTTACTTTCACGCGTTTGACTCGGCGTTTGCCACGCTATTGACTTCCGTGTCTCAGTCTTTAACACGAGATTACATCCTGTTTTGTTGTTTTCATGATTCATCCAGTTTTTAAGTAGTTGCACATGCCTTTTCGTGATTATCGGGTTGTGTGATATGAATTTGAGTGGTTTTGATGCTGGAATTATATAATCTTTGGCGAGTTATTATCTTCTTGGAATTGTGATCGCCTGTTTGTATTTAAAGCTCTGCCGTTTTCAATAAAATTTCAGTCGTTAGTTCAGCGCCAGTCCTGTTGGTTGTGTCTCTCTTTTGTCCCCGGTTATTTTTGCTCTGCTATTACCTTCCTTAAGTTGGTTTTCTCAGTGACACTGCATGAGGTCTCCGCTTATCATATCGCAATTCCACTTAGGCAGCGAGCTCCGACCAGCAATGAAGGCAAGTTCGTTGAGCACAGACTGCAGGAAACGTTGAAGATAGTGAAAAAATGTGATCAGTAAGTGTGACTAATGACTAGGGCCCGGAAATTTAGGCATTTGCCTAAACATGCCTATAAATGCCTAAAGGGGGGATTTTTTCACTTGCCTGCCTTTTTGTCATTCTTTAGGAAATACTACCTATTTTACCGCATTTTTTGCCTACAAATGTGTAAATCCGGCACTTTGGTGTTCGGTGCGGTTTTTCAATTTTGAGACATCTGTTTATGTATGGTGAAAGGCGCGCGCAGATGCACGCACAAAGGGCGCGGGTCTCGCCGAACGTTTTTCTCGAATTGTAACTTGAACACAGTGTAACGAAGTGTTTATCTCGAAGTGTAGCAAGAGACGAGTTTGGACGGAGACCTGACATACATTAGTGCAAACTTCTCAA
Source organism: Amblyomma mixtum (assembly GCF_055824585.1). Lineage (NCBI taxonomy): Eukaryota > Metazoa > Arthropoda > Arachnida > Ixodida > Ixodidae > Amblyomma > Amblyomma mixtum. The sequence goes on along the minus strand of NC_143021.1, from coordinate 150,313,829 downwards.
AACTGACGGACAGGATGATAAAGTTGGAAAAGGCTGGGCTCTCAATAGATGAATCGTTGAAGGTAGTGGCAGAAGTACCAGCAGCACTTCGAGGACTGGAAGGAAGGTGTGCTACTGCTTCTACAAAGATGCAACAATTGGTAGAAAAAAACAGATGCCTAGAAACAATTTCCCAAATCAGAGACTTTCTACGCGGAGACGATACGACCATATCACCTGAAGGCCTAAGACTTTATCAACTCTTATGTTTTAGGTTCGCGCCACTAACTTCATGTGATGTCAAAAGAAGCCTTTTAAAGTACAAAGCTATGCTTAGCGAAAACCGAAGGAGCTTCAAGTTCGAAAACCTGAGAGTGCGCTTTATTGCTTCAGTTGAGGACTGTGTACGCTCCGTGCTTGACTTACAAAGCTTGTACATATGAATAAAGAGTATTATTCAAAGCGCTTATTTTTGCTTTATAGCACCTATGTCAATATTTTTTGGAGCCTAGATGCCTGCCTATTTCGGGGTTCTTTAGTGCCTAAATTTCCGGGCCCTACTAATGACCCATTTCAAACATGCAGCGATTCGATTCTTTTCGCATGAAAAATTGCAGAAACGGGGTGAAACCATCCCCGCTTGTTGGTTTTCTACTTTTTGGACCGTGTTATGAAAGCCAATACAAATTAAACAGTACCTACCAATTCTAGTTTTTCTCTGTAGCGTTCTTCGAGTTCCTTGCCACCCAATTTTAACGTACTGTCAAACACATCCAATGCCGCTGCTCGTTGCTTTCTATGGCCGCTCCAGAACTCATCCCAGCTCAGGTAGCCTCGGTTGCAAAGCTGCGTAGAGCACGTAGGTTGCTTTCCCATAAAAACATCCGTGTCGTAACCTTTCTCGCTATAATGATGCGCTCACCTCTTTCATAAGACAGTCGTAGTGTTCAAGCGCATCCTTTGCTGCTGATTGGTTGTTTTCAACCCCGACTGCCTGCAAGAATACACAGCCCTATAGAAACCTTATGAAAATACACAGCTTCCTTACCTCTCGCAGTGACATCGGCGAAGGGAGATTGCCTTGATGGAGTTTGTCCGAGTAGACCTAAGTAGTTACCGCATACGTTGTAAATGGATAGTACATAACACTTCATACACATTGCATACGAGTGAAACTTTGAATCGCACGACCTCTAAGCCACTCCCAGTTTTTCGGAGCAGTAGTGATTCATACAAATACCCCTTTGCTAAATCATATTTGCGCTTTCCGTGCTGTGCAAGCAATCAGTAATGTCCTTTCTGAAATTGCAGTGCGTTTTGTATAAACATGCGAAACCAAAATAGTCGACCAACGTCGCCACACGAGATTGAGTACGTATGAAAGATTCTAGAAATTTCTGAATGTGAACACTGGCTAAAATTGGGCGCATTCTTGCCCGGCACAGCACTTTAAGTCGTTTGGCCGGGAAACTAAGAACGTGTATGCACTTCACGGAAATGGTGAACGCTGTGCTCAGCTGTTGGCACAGGCGTTGCTACGTTCCACCCATTTTTCTGGAATTTAAAGATACCTAAGCACTCAAGAGCTCACACGAAAGGTGCACTACTGACTAAAGAAGCGCACTCTAGACAGTGGGAGTAAACTCATCTTCATTTTCGCCTCTTTAGGGGCTACGAACAGGCATACCTCAAACAGTCTCCTCAGTCCCTCGCACGTGATTTCTCGGCCATTGACCCTCTTGGCTGTAAGATTCTCTGGCGCCAGTATGAAAGGAACTAGTCTGAGTAGTTGCTCCTTGAATCTGCTGTCTATGTCGGAAAGCTGGCCTTGAAACTCCGGATCTGTCGCCACCTGCGCAAGGATCGGTGTGTATGCGTGGTCTCTTATGTTGTGTGTGTTACCTTAGGACCTGGATGGGGCATAAGGAAGCAGGCTATGTCACTGAAGTAGGACTTCAAATCTTGCCGCAACCCTTTCAGCTCGTCATGCTGACCGTCTGAGGTCTCCAGCCAATTATTCAGCATTCTGCGTCCACCCTCTTCTCCATACTCTGCTTCGTAAGGGTAGCTCCAGTCTCTGATAAGAAAGACGAGCTTCTGGAATGGCGCCTCGTTCACATCCTGTGGAAGGGAAGGCCTTCATGATGAGATGAAAATTTATTTATACGTGTACGAACCTTCTGGGCCAGATGGCCATAGTCGCAGAACAAACGCAGATGCTGGAGGTCATTCTCATCAATATTTTGTGAAAGGTTATAAATCTGCACTGAACTCAACATTGTGCTCAAAGCGAAGAAAGTGGTGCATTCTTTCATTGTTGACTTGATGTCGAAAGTGCCCTGGGTGTCCATTAGTACCACAGCTAGCTCTTTCCCCTGCGGCGTCGTTACCTGGAACAGTACGCAAAAGAAAATTTTCCACTCCCGCGCCCGGCAGTGAAAGACTTTTGTGATACATTCCAGCGGCTAAAAAGACACGGACGAAGGTAGACGAGACAGGACGAACGCCGGACTAGAAAGTATGTCATTAAGCGTAGAAAGTTGGGCTAGTTGGTTGGTAGTACTATTGTGATACATTCCAGCGGCTAAAAAGACACGGACGAAGGTAGACGAGACAGGACGAACGCCGGTACTAGAAAGTATGTCATTAAGCGTAGAAAGTTGGGCTAGTTGGTTGGTAGTACTATTGTGATACATTCCAGCGGCTAAAAAGACACGGACGAAGGTAGACGAGACAGGACGAACGCCGGACTAGAAAGTATGTCATTAAGCGTAGAAAGTTGGGCTAGTTGGTTGGTAGTACTATTGTGATACATTCCAGCGGCTAAAAAGACACGGACGAAGGTAGACGAGACAGGACGAACGCCGGTACTAGAAAGTATGTCATTAAGCGTAGAAAGTTGGGCTAGTTGGTTGGTAGTACTATTGTGATACATTCCAGCGGCTAAAAAGACACGGACGAAGGTAGACGAGACAGGACGAACGCCGGACTAGAAAGTATGTCATTAAGCATAGAAAGTTGGGCTAGTTGGTTGGTAGTACTATTGTGATACATTCCAGCGGCTAAAAAGACACGGACGAAGGTAGACGAGACAGGACGAACGCCGGTACTAGAAAGTATGTCATTAAGCGTAGAAAGTTGGGCTAGTTGGCTGGTAGTACTTACCAGGAAGACTTCGGAGTGAAAGACTTTGGAGTGAAAGACTTACCAGGAAGACTTCACTCCAAAGCAGTATTCCGGTAGTCTCCCGCTGGGATCCTCCGCGCCAACTGAAGCCACCCAGAGGAGCGTCAGATTCCTCCAGCCAGTCCCTCCGACACCGGTTTCGAAGATACCGTATGAAGAAGTTTAGGAGGAAGGACTTTCCCTTACGAAATGGTCCAGCGACCGAGATCAGAACCACAGGCTTGTGCCTGACGTGGCTCGCAAGCAGTATTTGGTCCAGCGATGGCCTGTTTAGACGGAAGCTGCCGTTGCCTCTGGCGCTGAAGATTGTCAGTGGTTCGCCGCTGCGTGCTCTGTCCATCACTGCGAGCCTGCATACGTCGATGCCGATTATGCGCCACGATGTGTCTGTACCAACCAGAAGGCAGTCGAAGCTATTACTGAATATAATGAGCACTGCAACGACTAAGGACGGGCCATGCAATATTTATCATGAAATTTTCTAAGCCAGCGTCGCACTCTGCTTTACATTCTTCTAAAACGCGGGAGATGACTCCTAGCAAAACTTTCAAAGAAGCAAGGAAAATACATTGAATGATGAACCCCACATGATAGCTGATATCACACCAAATAAGCACTGTTGAAATCCAAAATCAAAATAATTAATCTCAATGCAAGAATTGAATGTCAGGTACACGTGGAACCTTTCGAAGTTCCATTTGAAGTTATGGGGGTTATTCTTGCAATAACCCTCCAAGGGCTAGAAGCAGTTGTCGCTTTCTAGCACCAGCGTGCCAGCCCTAGCAGTCAGAGCTGTGACCCCCGACCCGCGGTGCGGTGAGTCGCAACCACGGCGGGTTCGGGCCAGAGGGGACAAACACGAGTATGCTACTCGGAGGAGCGTTTATTGCTCCCGAGCAATACAGTGCACGCAAAATGTGAGGGAAGAAGGTTCCGCTCACCTAGCGTGGCTCCTCGCTCACGGCCCGCGGCGGTCAAGTCACGCACGGTGGCCGGGCGATAAGGGCAGCGGTCTCCGTGGCAGATCTCTGATCCGTGCGTGTGAATGGCTCCCGCCCGAAGACAAGCTAGCCTCGGGAGAAACGCGTCTCCTCCCGGGCTGTGGAGAGGAGGTCTCTCCGTTCTAAGAGGGGAAAGAGGGAAAGTCTCCGCGGCGGCGTCGCGGCGGGGAGCGAAAGGAAGCGGAGGTGGCGTGAGTGCCCTCCCTCGCAAAACCTCCCGAACGGAGCGCGCATAGTATCGCGTGATAGTTACGCGCGGCCGTTACAACGGGGCAGGGGATTCATGTGTATCCCCACATCCCCCCCCTCCTTAAAACTGCCCTACGGCCGAGAAGTGACCGCGTTCACACAAAAGGGTATACCGAGTGGGGCCGGCGAAACGCCGTTTAACTTTAACAAAAAATCAATTAACAAAAGTCGGCTCACAGCCACTGGCGTCGTCGTCGAAGGCCATGGCCACTGGCGCCGAGAGGGGCTCCCTAGTCCGCCATAAAATCTCCGAAATCCATTAAAGGGTCTGCCGACGACGCCGTCGATGCCGAAGAAGGTGTCCAGGCCGGCACAGTCGGGGACAGCTGGGACGGGTTTGGCCCCGAAGACGAGGGTTGAATGGGAACACCGCAGCCGGTAGCCTCCTCAGTAACCCCGCCGCCGTCCAAATTAACGAGCAGCGACGCCGACGGCTCCGGACCAGCGCGCGCCACGGTCAGCAGCCACTGTGCATAGGCCGGGTCCTGGCCGACTCGCCGGATTACTTCCTTCACGGCCGCAGTCATTTGCGGCGCCGGTGCTGTTACCTGCGCAGCGGATCCCCTCTGGTGCCGGTCGATCCGACCTCTGTGCAGCTTGGACTTGGAATGGGAGTCCGCCAGCAGCAGACCACCGCATACGCAAAACACGGAGCCGGGCGCCGGAGGCAGTGAGGCACCGTTGGCGCGAAGGTCCTCGTCATCCACGGTCCGTCCCTGAAAACGGGCCAGCAGACGATCAGTTTCCTTTCCCCTGTGGGTCCGCTCCTGCCGCTTCCATGGTGCCGCAGAAAAGTATGAAACCGGCGCCTCAGTGCCGCTGTGGTACGTCCAGGTCGCCACCGAACGCTTCTCCGGAGACTTCGACACCTCCGCCGTGCCCGGTTGTGCGGTGGGCCCCAAACCCGTAGATGTAGTGGCCCCGGGGCGTCCGGGTTGGTGCTTGAAATAATTGCCATGCTGCTTCTTGCCTGCTGGTCCATTGGTATTAGGGCTCGGATGCTGTGGGTGCGGCCGCCTCTTCTGGCCGCCAGAAAAGCTTCTCTGAGTCTGCATGACCTTTTTCCTTTCGATGATGCGGAACCACGGGAATTGACTGCGAATAGTTCGGTGTTCCGATGACGAGTGCAGACCCCCAGGCTTGCAGGCCGCGCCCTTTCCCTTTGTCGGACCCGTACTCTCTTTCTTCTGACACTTGATTTACTAGAGCAGACCGTCGCGATGGCCCACTGGACCCTCTCACTTGGTCGAACCGCTTGCGGTAGGCTCACCTCCTTTCCATCCCTGCGACCTTCGGCCCAGAACTCAGGCGCAACAGAGGCCATGTTCCGCTGCCGCCTCCTCCTGTCTCCGGGACCCGCGATGGCCCGCGCAGCGGGGTGTCGGAGCGCTCTTGCGGGTGAAGCCGTAGCCGGGGAGTCCCGGGCTCTCAGGCGGCCTCTCCGCCGCCGTTTTCGCTGTGTTAGACAAAGGCGCCGGTTTCCCCGAATCCCCGCTCGCTCGTCCCGCGGCCGACCGGAAGCTGTTCTTCTTCTGCGCAACTTGGTGGCGACAGCGGGCTCTTGGCTCCGGAATGCGGCCGCCTTCCAAACGGCCTGGCTCTCGGTGTTAGAAGCAGCAACGGTCGTTGCGGCGTCCGCTGGCTCTCCTCCGGGCACGCTGTGAAGGCTGGCCTGCGGCTGCAAAGCTGTCTTTTCTTTTTAGTTACTTTTAACGATTTACACACATTTTTTTTTCTTTCAGTTAGTCTAACCCCGCTCGGTCTTTTCCGACGAGAAAGCGTGTGCTTGCTCCGGAAGCCGTGGTGCGAAATATGGAAGGGGTGTTCGTCCATATTAAGCAGGAGAAATTACTCCCTGCGCGTTGGTCAGAGTTGGTTCTGCCGTGGGCGCAAGTTGTAACGAGGCGCCGGGCTCTGTTGTCGAGCCCTGCGTCTCGGTGCAGCTGCCTGCTGGCGGGGGAGGGTCCTGGGGTAAGGTCCCATGACGTCACAAGCCGCAATTTGCCAAGGAACCTGGCTATTGATCGGCTGCATGAGCCCAGGTGGGCGTCCACCACGTGGCTTGACCCTTTGGCACACGTCGCACGAGCGGGCGTAGCGTATCGCATCCCGCTTCATGCCAGGCCAGGTAGCGAGGCGGCACAACTTGAGGTAAGTCTTAGGGCCACTCGTATGCACAGTGATGCACGTGTCATGAAAGTAGCGTAAAAGTGCTCCTCTCAACGTGCGTGGAATCACCACCTTGAAGGACTCGTGTGTATCCTTCTCGGAGGGGATATATCTCAGCAGGATGCCATTGGAGTCGAGCAGATAGGAATCCATCGCGCTCACAGCATTACCAGCTGTGTTCGAGCGCCCCGCACGGACAACAATACCAGTTGCCTCTATGTGCGCCGCGGCCGCGCCGCCCGGCTCCCTGAGCCCGTCGAACACTTTTCGACAAAATGGATCCTCCAGCTGTGCCGCCAATAGCTCCCTTCTGCTGAAAACGCTCACCACTGAACTGATGCCTTCAAAGTGGTTTACGCTTTCGCCCTGGGAAGGCGGGGTGTCCCTTCCCTCGGGGCGTTGTGTGAGCTGCGCGGCAGTCGCGCTGCTCTGGCTGTCGGGCGCGGCGGAGTGGGCAGTGTTCTTACTTCCCAAGCCGTCAACGGGCGCGCGCGAAAGTGCGTCCGCCACCACGTTGTTCTTGCCCCTCCTGTAGCGCACGGTAAAGTCGTAACGCTGGAGGAGTAGCGCCCATCTCGCTAGGCGTCCGGACGGCTCGCCTAGGCGTCTCAGCCAAGTGAGTGCCATGTGATCAGTCTCAATCACGAAAGCGACTCCATCGACATAGTAGTCGAACTTCCGCAGAGCGAAGATAATCGCCAGACATTCTTTTTCTGCCACGGAATAGTTTCTCTCTGCGGGAGTTAATGAGCGGCTGGCGAACGCCACCGGTCTCAGGCTACCTCCGTGCTCTTGAAGCAGGACTGCTCCTAAGCCCAGGTCACAAGCGTCCGTGTGGATCACAAATTCCCTGTTCAGGTCAGGCAGCCTTAGCTCTGTGGTTCCCGCGAGCGCGTAAGTGAGATGGCGTAGTGCCGCCTCTTGCTCGGGTCCCCAATGCCACTTTACACCTTTCCTTAACAGCGTTGTTAAGGGGGCTTGCAGAGCTGCGCAATCTGGGATAAACTGTCGATAAAAGTTCGCCAGCCCCAGAAAGCGTCTTAGTCCGCCTATATCTGCCGGCTACAGGAACTGCAAAATAGCCCGCAGCTTGTCTTCGCACGGCAGAAGGCGTCCTTTGGCTAGCGTAAACCCCAACAGTGTTATTCGGGTCGCCGCTATCTGGGTCTTGTTCGAGTTCAGAGTGATTCCCGCAGACTTCAGCCTTTCCAGTACATCTCTGAGATGGCATAAGTGCTCATCAAAGGTTTCCGAATACACGACAATGTCATCCAGGTAAGCAAGAGCGTGGTGACACCTTGCATCGCCTAGGACACGGTCCATCAGACGCTGGTACGTCGCGGGCGCGCCGACCAGGCCGAACGGCATTCGGGTAAACTGGAAAAGTCCGCTGTGACAAGTGAAGGAAGTTTTCTCTCGGTCACTGGGGGTCATCTCCACCTGAAAGTATCCTCTGCTAGCATCGAGCGTAGTGAAGTACTTCGCTCCACCAACATTGGACACTATCGAGGGAATGCTCGGAAGTGGGTATCCGTCCTTCCGTGTCACCTCGTTCAGGCGTCGATAGTCCACACAAAGGCGGGTTGGTCCATCCTTTTTGGGCGCCAGCACCACTGGAAACCCCCAGGGGCTGTTTGATCGTTCCACAACGCCTGTATCGAGAAGCTCGTCCGGTGCGTTATCGAGCGCTTTCCTCTTAGCCAAGCTGACTGGCCGAGGATTACACTTCCATGGAACAGCGTCGCCTGTCTCAATTTTGTGCCTAACCAGCGTAGTGCAGCCAGGCCGATCCGTGAATACGGCGTCGTACTCGTTTAGGAGCAGAGACAAACGCGCTTTTTCCTCCCCCGACAATCTGTCTGAGTTGTCCAGCAGCGGGTGGGGAGGCCTGCATGCCGCCGCGGCGCAGAGTGCAACTGCAGGGGGGACAGGGGGTCGCGCGGGAGGGGAGGGGTTCCCTTCCGCGCTTTTCCTCTCGGCGCGGTCGACAGGCTGGTTGTTCAGCCGGGCCGAAGGCGTTTCGAGGCTCTTTTTCGGGCGATCGTTGCGTACGTCTGCGCGCGAAGCATCGGAAAGCGAATGTGCTTTCGACGCTTTTTGGGGTTGAACGAAAGGTTTCAGGGTGCCACATGCTCGCTCCCTATATCCTCCGTTGCAGACGTCAATAACAATGCCCGTCTTGGCGAGGAAGTCTCTACCAAGAATAATTGGAACCGATAGGCCGGGGAGGTGAGCGAAGCGCTGGCGCCTCACTCTTTTCTCCCACCGCACCACAAGCCGCGCGGCACCGCTCGCGTGCGCAGTGCCGCTGGCTAATCGGAACGTGAGGTTGCTCGCTCGCAGTCGGAGTTCGTTCCGACGGAGATGCTCACATACCTCGTCGCCAAACAGGGATGCGCTCGCTCCTGTTTCTAGCAATGCCATGAACTTACGTTGTGCCACTGTAAGCTCAATAAGCGGTACTGGCGTGTCGCTGGGTGGTTCCAAACGACAAGCCAGCGGGGTAGGAGTTCGTGTGACTCACTGAGCACCGCTGTTGACGCCGCCGGCTGCGAAGCGTTGCTTACCGGCGGCTGCGTTCGTTTCCCGAAAGCGCGTCCTCTCGGTTCACGGGGCGTCTGCACTCCCGGGCGTAGTGGCCTCGTTGGTTGCACGGGTAGCAGAGGGTATTCGGCCATTGCCGGGCGGGGCAGTTGTCGCCTCGCGCCGCTTGACCGTTCCTCCCTGCCGGGTGAACCGTCGCAGATGCCCTTTGGTCTTGCGTCCTCGGGTCGGTATGTCGGTCCCGATTCTGCATACCTTGGCCACGCGCAGTGTGTGCTGACCGCATAGCATACGTGTACGGGTCGAGAGCTCGGTCTGACAGTTCCCAACCGTTTCTCAGTTGCCGTTAATGAATGCAACCATTTCGGCTCCACGGGAACGGTTTCGAAAAGTGTCTCCGTTCCAGGCGCATCGCGGCTCAAGTGCCTGCGACGCTGGCGGGGGTGGCCGATACGCGCGGGAGGCGAGTATGTCCGCTGTATGCGCTTGGCTGCCGAGGCGAGTTCGTCCAAGTCCCTGAACGGTACGCCTCGTAGGTAGGCTGCGAAGGTAGGGCGAGCTTGTCGCGTGACACGCTCTACCTTCTCGCCGTTCGAAGCTGAGGGGTCTGCAAAACGATAAAGTTAGTCCATCGCCCTCACGTACTCAAGCAAGGATTCGTCCGGATGCTGAGTACGCAGCGCCAACTCGCGCCGCAGACGACGGTCGTAATCTGCGGGCAAGAACTCCTCGCGAAACCTCGCTCGGAACTCCTCCATCGTGCGAGACCGATGGCCAGTAAGGCGGAACCAGCGGGCAGCCTGATCATTCAGTGAGATTGGCACGACACGCGCCAGAATCTCGCCACCGGAAAGCACTGTCGCCTGCTGGTAAGTCAGCATGCGCTCAAGGTACTCGTTGGCACTGACAAGATCGTGATAGCCGCCGTAGCTGTGAAGGTCCACCCTTAGCCTCGGACTCGCCGCTGGAGCGGGTGTTTGCAGGTTGTTGTGCACGATACCCGTGAGGCTCTCTATGAGGCGCAAGGCATTGCGCAACACAGCCTCTTGGGCCTGGCCAGGTAGTTCTGGCTGAGGGGCCCCGTGGGATGAGCAAGATTGCACATGTCGCGCCATCTCTCCCTACCTGGCGGCATAGCGCTTGGCGAGAAGTGCCTAGCGTCGCCGCTCGTCTGAGCCAGTGTGTCGTGTGAAGCACCACTCGGCTCAAACGATATAAGATCACAGGGGCTAGCGTCAGCCTCTGGGAACACACCTGCAGTAGTTGTTACTGCCGTGCCAAGATGTTGCTGCTGAGAAGCCGTATTGGACAACCACAGCAGGGACTGGATGTCAATCCCGCTCGCCGGCATGGCTAGTCTGTGTGTCGGCAGTCGCTCACACAGACACTCGGTTTGTCACAACTCAGGCCCCAAGTTGGGCGCCAAGAATATGGGGGTTATTCTTGCAATAACGCTCAAAGGGCTAGAAGCAGTTGTCGCTTTCTAGCACCAGCGTGCCAGCCCTAGCATTCAGAGCTGTGACCCCCGACCCGCGGTGCGGTGAGTCGCAACCACGGCGGGTTCGGGCCAGAGGGGACAAACACGAGTATGCTACTCGGAGGAGCGTTTATTGCTCCCGAGCAATACAGTGCAGCAGCAACAATACAACCGCCGTAACGAGGGAGAGTGTTCCGCTCGCGTAAGGGGGTGAAAAGCACAAAGGAAGGAACGCACGCAAAATGTGGGGGAAGAAGGTTCCGCTCCCCTAGCGTGGCTCCTCGCTCACGGCCCACGGCGGTCAAGTCACACACGGTGGCCGGGCGATAAGGGTAGCGGTGGAGAGGAAGTCTCTCCGTTCTAAGAGGGGAAAGAGGGAAAGTCTCCGCGGCGGCGTCGCGGCGGGGAGCGAAAGGATGCGGGGATGGCGTGAGTGCCCTCCCTCGCAAAACCTCCCGAACGGAGCGCGCATAGTATCGCGTGATAATTACGCGCGGCCGTTACAATGGGGCAGGGGATTCATGTGTATCCCCACAAAGTCCAGTTTTCAAACGAAGGGGGCTTAGTTGAAGATTCCAACTGATTTATATAATATACTGCGTTCCTTAGTTGCAGGTCTCTTCTCGTTCCAGTGTGCCCCATAATTCTCAGAACGAGCTTACTTCGACTAAGACACTCACTGAGTTCCGAAATAATCTATAAGGAAAGATGTAACACAAAGTTTAAGACTGTGCTAAGTACATTGTGCTCGGAAAACAAAAAGAAAGATTTGTGTGACGCTGTCCAAAGTGGTACAAACACCATGCATTTCATGGATGTCAACGCACGTTTTAGGAAGTCACGATGAAAAACAGCGAAATCCGTGAGGGCGCGAATATTTAAAATAATAGTTTGCACGCTATCTACATCATTTATTTGTTTTAAAGCTTATTGCCTGTTTGAAGCCGTTTAAACATTTAATATATTTGAAGGTATCCTAGTGCAAGCAAGGCGGACAACAGGTAGGGACTCAAGGAATCACTCTCTGGTGAGTCAAGCCTTCATGCTTCAAAGCAACTCCAATTGTCGACCTCTACAGTCGCCAAAGTGACATGTACTAACAAAGCTGTCGAGCAGTAACTAAGACTCCGCCCTCAAGGCATCAAAACTGGATTTTCAATTCAACGCGGCGCTCAAAGGTTCTTGTTTTCTTAAAGAAGTATTAAGTTATCTTGGACAGTTATTCTCCACCTTACACCTTACGAGGGCTGCCGCTGAAATTTTGCCGCTCTTTCATGATTGAAAGAAAGTTCGTAAAGTGAACTCCGAGAAACGATGACTGAATTCGTCGTGCCTAGATCTCGGCGTTGTTGTCGCAACATATTCTGAGTTGGCTGGATAAAACTACGTTAAAGCGCCTCCCTCCCAAGGCATGTTTCAAACATTTTCCTTCTCCAGTCAGCAACTAGAGGCACTTGCGTTCAAAAAAGTAACCCAAGACACGGAAAGGCATATATGATCCAAGAAATTAGCCAGGAATATGAACCGAGAGAACTCAAAATTATGGCAATAAAAGGCCAACTGGGATAAGAAGTGGCGCACTAGTGATCGCTAAGAGGTGAAAGATAAAAAGAATCACCCAGATTGTGGTCCCCAAAAAGACAGCACCCAACCGAACATTGAGAAGCGTAAACAAATGCAATGCTTTTCTTACAATAAACATTCGTGCTCTAATAAATCCCCAGGATGCAGCCATTCATACACGTCATTTTCTACTTCTATATGGCACTGAGAGAAAGTAAATCTACGCATAGTATAAATTTTTGCCTCTTGCGCTCAGGACACATCCAAACATGAAGAGATGTTTGGCTAGTTTTAAGTATTTTTAAAAACTCGATGCAAAGGTTACGCTTGTAATTATTGCCTTTCTTATTGCGTGAACTTGGAAAACACAGATTTCCCGCAAAAAAAGAGGAGTTTTTTGCCAATAAGACTGCGAGTATTCAAGATTTTTGCAATGGCCACATATTTTCATCCTACTTTATTTTCTCCCCGGGAGATACAGGTCGAATATTTTTCATACGAGATCAATAAATAAAATGAAACACTTCAGAAATTTTACGACATCGATGGGCGGCCCTCCACTTGCATAGTTGTGTTAACGCGGTGCAGACTTCTCCGGACAGCAGGAGTACTGTCTATAGTCTCCGAAACAAACCCTTGTTTACTCTGATTTGCGCCCACAGAGAACGGAAGAAGTGGATGGCGGTGATGGCAACGAACATGCCAGGCGGTCGTCAAACAGTAGAATCAGCGTTGCTCTGGGAAGGGCTATTTTTAAAGCAGACAAAGAACAATCGAGATCAGGCGTCAAAAGCAACCACGACAATCTGAATAATGTAGAAGCTTTTGACCGTGGCAGCGAAAATTAAATATAATAGCACCTCATGTGACCTAGTCACAAAGCAGAACACGAAGAAATAGCCAATACGAAGATTTGCGGCAATATTCATCTCATTAACATGTGGTCAGCGTATAACTATTCGAAGTGGCCCTAACGAAGTGAATAAGGATTGAGGCGGAAGACTCAGGGTGCTTAGCTAAAGTTTCTACCAGAGGACTTGTTTTCGTGTCGGCAAAGCGTTAGTCACTGGTGGGGCTTAAATAGGGCCTTCTTTCCAGGGAGGAAGTTCCGGTGGAGGAAGGGAGTGTGGTGTGGGAAGGGTGCGGAGATTGGGAACGTGAAGTTGAAATTTAGAGCGCAGGCGGGATGGTTTCGAGAGAGGATTAGACCGGTTTACCTGCAAAACTCTAATTTCTAAGAAATACACCAGCTCAGCAGAAAGGAATCTAGCGGGTAGGGAGGATGGAGAGATAGCGGTATGGGTGTGCTCCGGCAAGTGGCATGCTAGGACTGTTTGAGTTGAGCTGGAACAACTAGGAGATAGACAAATAAACAAATGCAAAAACACACAATGTCTAAATGCGTGGAATGACCACTACAACTTCTAGCTAAATAAAAAGGGAATTGAGAAAGAAATGACCGCGGTAACCCAGGTTACTTCCCCTAGGGTTACTTCAGCGAAGCCAGAACAGCCTCGCACAGAGAGTTTTGAGATATGCGAGCAGGATGAGGAGTCAAGGTGCTGATAACTGTGTGGCGACACCTGGGCATGAACTAAAAGTATCTTAGAACCGCAGACAGTCGAACGCTTGCGTCAGGCGCAGAGACAATGAACTCCTACGCCTCCCGTATATGAGGCGGATGCTTAAAACACAAGGTCAACGGTGCTGCGCGCTTCCATAATGAATACCCTCCTGGGAATTTCGCCCCAATAGACAGGAAGGTAGAATCGCATATGTGTAAAAACAAAAAAAAAACGATCGCAATACTTTCTAAATCAAGAATATTTGAGTATCTGCCTCATTTCTGGGACCAACGCATTCAATAGGTTCCTACAGGTGGGCCCGCTTATTGTGCACAAGGTTCGAGCAGTGAAGTAAATTTTTTTTCTCTGTAAGAACAGGAACCTCCTGACTATTACTGGAAGGTTTGAAGGTTTATTAAAACGAAATACAAATGAGTTCTAAGTTTCATAAAATAGTTAGTACAGTAGGAGGTCTCAAAGTGAAAACTGTCGGCGGGACATCCCATGAGGAATAAATAAGAAAAGTGCACAAGTTTGGCAGGGGAGCTGGAACAAAAGTATAGAATCAAGTAAAACCTGTTAGTGTAATTTGCGGCAATGAATAAGTTATACAACAGTTAGCGGGCATAATTTAACAAAAAAGACATAAAACAGCAAAGCATAAGACCAAGAGAAAGAACGCAAAAAGACATCAGATAACAATGGGCATTGAATGAATGCAGATATAAAACAGAGGCGGAGGAAAAAAAAGAGGTTTTAGATGAGTAACAATATGACCGTTTGATGTCAGAGTGGGGAACAGAAAATAAGATTAAGGCAACCTTAAGCATGGCATGGAGCTGAATGGGTTGAGAAGAGATTTTTTTTTAGTAAAGTGTAGAAAGCGGGCTGCGAACGTGCGGATTTGATTGCTAGTGGTAATGAATTCCAGGTGGACAATAGAGGCGTAATTGAGGGATAATCATTCAAATTTAACGGAAGTGGTATAGAAAACGTTGCAGTCGTTGGCACATTTAACAGATATTTCAATTACGTGCAAAAAATGTATATTTAAACACACATTCATGATACCAAAGCTCTCACAGTTTGAAAGTCAAGAAAGTGGTAAGGCGGAGATTACTGGAATTGTTCTCACCATAAGTAAACGTCTCACTCGAAAATCACCGAAGTGAAGCCGACTCCATGGAAGCAGACGGTCACAAAAAGCATCATTCGCGTGGTGACTATAGGAGCCGACAACAACACCTAGTAATTTAGTCTTGCAAGACAAAACCGCCTTCCATTTGACTTCAAAAGGCAACTGTCGGCAATAAATTTGGCCTTATATTTGGTGAAGGTGCTGAGTATTCACTCTCCCCCTCCCCCTCCTCTCTGGTGGGCTGGTGGGTTGATGCTTCCACAAAAGTGTTAATCTGTTTTCGTAAAGTATTGCACCGAAATTTGAGCGCTTGGTCACATCCATCGTTTTCAAGGGCTACTAATTAAACGAGGAGGCGCTTTAAAGCTTAGGCAGATGAGCGTCAGCTATATACCGCAGAGAATTCTTGATTACGGTAACGCACTATCACAAAAAAAGAGAAGAGGGAGATTTCATTTATCCGGCCTTTATATTCGCCACTCACTCAAATCTTGTTCGCATGCCAACTGATCGCATGCATTTCGCTGGGAATAAATATAAAGGCTACTCGTACTACAGAAACTCGCTGCGCGTTAAAGTGCAAACAAAGCTCGAAGCGTTCCGTGCTCAGGCTGTCGTGTGCATGGCCGGACTTGCCGTTTAAGCATAGGATTCCTCACCCATAGACGGGCGCTGTAACATATGAGCAAGAGGCGAAATGTATAGCCCTAAAAAAGTAACTTCCCGGAGAAACATGTAGTACAGTGCGCAGGCAAGAACGAAAACTGATATTGTGCTTTTTTCTACATCCGTCGAGAGTCAAGCTGTTTTTTCTTCTGCTTTTTTTTCTTCTGCTTTTCTAATCAGTTATCTTTAAACTATAACATATTCAGTAATATTCTACATTGATCAACACCACAAAATAAATAACTTAAAAAAAATCCCCTGTGCCCCTTGGTTTCTGTGGCTGTTGGCTTCCGTCATATATATATGTATATATACTGAAATAAAGAGCTGAAAAGAAGCGCCGCCGTGCGTCGGCGTCCGCATCCTTTGTGATGTTTTAAGAAGCCCGAACAACCGACTAGCCTGCACCTCTATCGTTCTACGTTACAAGCCTCCTGAGAGGGGCATGCATTTAACTGAAAAAAGCCGACTTACTTGCAGGAGAGTGAGCTCGCACGCGGGTTGCCGAGTGTGTGCCCTTGAATACCGGCTCCGTGAAACGGCATGCACCGCTTCGACGACACGAGCGCCGAGGAGGAGGAAGTGGAAGGGACTGGAGGTTTCCACAGCCGCAGCTCTGTCTCCCTGCGCCAAAGAATATAGTCCGCGACGAAACGTTTGTCGGCTAACCCTTTTCCAAATATCATTGCAGTTTACTCAACAATTTCTTTCCTAGACCCTATAACAAATCGTACCGCATTGATCATACTCGCAATGTTATCATCCCTTATGTAAAACAGATTATTTCTTGCACACATTTCTTCCGCGTACTTTTCGTGAAGAGTGGAACGATTTTGCTGATGAATTGATATCTCTTACAGATTTAAATAACTTTCGCAAAGTATTGGCCTGCGTTATATAAACACTGAGACTTTTGTTCTGCACTGATTAATTTATTGTCTATTTCTGAGATATTGTTGCATGTAGTTGATACAGCAGTTTAGTAGAAATTAAATTTATTGGCAGGTTTATTAGCCCGCCAAGGTTACAGGAGATACTTCGAAAACGGAGAGAACAGCACGTATGTCCATCTAGGAGATGAAATAACATTCGCAGAATTTTGACTTGCGTTGTATAAACATTGTCAGTTTTGTTCCAGACTGATTCATTTTTGAGCTGTTATTGCATATATAAGATTAATCACTTATCTACACATTTCTATCTCGCATCGTTTGCAGCGCATACATTTCTGCCCACTCTCCGCTTCTATGCCTGCACAGCCGTGAGGGTAAAAAATAAATAAATAATCACAGTGCCCCATTCAGTAACAGAATTTTCTAGGGGTCAACTCGACCTTCATGATCAACCAAGCATGACGTTTCAAGCAAATCAGTCCAACTAACGTGTTTCGCATTTTGAATCGGTGACAAAACAGAGACGGCTGGCAATATTCCACACGCGGATACAAAAGCCACCAACCCCACAGTATATGCGAAGCATGTGCAGCACTTCCTTCCCCTCTGAGAGGCCGCCCTCAGGAAAAATAAAGGGAAAGCTTGACGAAGAAAGCAGGCGCTACCAGTCGCACAAGCAAATGAAAGTTTCAGAACATACAAGGGTTGGTGGTGACATCGAAAAGTGCAAGTTTGTGTTCATTGTGTGGACGGTGGGTTGGCAGTTTACAAAGCGCTGACTGTTCAGCAGTAGTGTCATATCTCAAGTCTTCGAAATAAAAAAAGGTTCGGCGCTACGATATGCCACTTTTAGCTTGCGCGTCGGTTGAGTCACGCTGTGCACGCTATCACTCGGCCTCGTAGATGCGGAAGTGATTCACCGCGCAGAAGCGGATTGCTTGTTATCCGGCTGTGGCGTGAGCACGGTGGGCGTGAGTCAGGCGGCGGCAGACTCCTTTATCTGCACCTTCCTGGCCGGAGACCCGGAGAACGAAGGGGTATTCGAAATGAGCAATATGCGTTCACTTCTGGCGTGTCATTTCTCCCTGTAGCGCGTCATTCGAGCTGTCAGTTAAACGAATGGGCCATAGACAGCGGAAAGCGGTCGCATATATTGCCAGATCCAAAAGAAAAGAAAAGCTCGCTTAACGACAGCTTGCAGAATACATATGGAAGCGGATCTACATGGTGAAGAAACATTGTTCTTTTCTTGACGTTTAGGCCGGGGACCGGCCTTTGGCCTTCAGGTGAAGGCCGCGGTCCCCTGCTCGAAACGTCAAGAAAAGGAGTGTTTCTTCACAACGTCTGTTTTATTGCCAACCTAGCCCTACGAATTTTCGTTGCCATATATATATATATATATATATATATATATATCAAAAATTATTTCTTGGCAGCTGATTGATTAATATAAGATACAGTCACCAGAACTTGACAAACATAAGATTTTCGAGTCCAGCCGTCTCTCGAACGCGTCCCCTGCAAGCGTCTCAGGTTACCTGATACGGGCCGCCCGCTCGGTCCCGGCGGCGTCTTGCGGGGATGTGCGCGTGTTGGGACGGGGGGGGAGGGGGGGGGGGGAGTAGCGGCCTCCGTGTGCGCCGAGAGCCGGTTTTAACGCTTTTTTGCCCCTTCTATCGCTGTGCTGTTCAAACTCGTTCTTTGCCACTACTTTACCATCTCCACCTCCCCGTTTGTTTTTCTGGTTGTTGTTGTTCAGCCGCGGCCCGTGTGAGACTTGTCGTGCTGTCTATATACGGTCCGCTGCCCTCATTCTCAAGTTTGTTTCGAGGGCGGAGATTATACCTCCTCGCTTGTTCTGTGTCCTTACATTGATGAAACGGATTCATTGTAAGCCTGCCCTGACGAAGGGAATACCGCCCCCGAAACTGTTGGCAAAATAAACGTTAAAAGAACAGTCGCGTTGGAACCACTAGTGAATATATATATATATAAGTTCGAGAAGTCACATTGAAAAACTAAAAAGATTTATTCAACGTTTCGACGAGGGACTGGTCTTTCTCAAGAAAGATTCTTGAGCAAGACCGGTGCCTGGTCGGAGCGTTGAATAGATCGGTTAAGTTTTGGAATGTGACTTCCCCAACTTATTATAGTTTTCATCAGTTGCCTTGAATACTTTGATATCTATCACGCCCACACACACAGAGACACACACACGCACGCACATACACACACACGCGTGCACGCATGCAAGGAGGAATCAGTCGCGAGCTGTTTTGTTTTCAGCAGGCGGTGCCCGAAAGGGTTCTCTGGGTTCATGCCGCGAATACGGCCGTGAGACACAGGGGATGAGTAAAATATTTGTGCTCTGTTTTCCTTAGTTCTTTCCTTCTCTCTTGTTCTTCACTCGTTGTTGCTTGTAGTTTCTTCTTTCTTCTTAGTAGGTCCCGTTTCCCTGCTTCGACCAATGAACCTCTCGAATTAGCCGGATTAACTGAGAAAACATTTAGTTAAGGCTTGATTACACAAAAAGCTACAGTTCAGTTATAATGATGACAGCAGCTTAGAAAAGAATAACTGAGCTGGGCCGCCCCTGGACTTAGGACAGTCCGTCGTCCTAAGCGAGCATGCGGGAGGAAGTCGGTCTCCTACCGAGCTCCGACCTCTACTCCTGCCCGCTCAGGGCTCGCGGCCTTTGCTGCGTTTCTTCCTCAGAAACAATTATTCGTTCAGCGCTCACATATTCTCACGGACACTTTCTCCCGGTTTCGGGAAATCCATGTACCGCGGACGGGGCTGGGATGCCGGCGCGTCTGGGCCCTGGTCCACAATGTTAGGAAACCCATTCCCGCGGAGGAGAGCAAATTTACGACAAGTGGCTCCGACAGCCGGTAAAGAAAAGCAACGCAAATCCAGGCACCTAACAGACTCGCGGGGTGTGGTTTGCCGAAGGCGTCCGGAGCTCCGTACGCTAAATGATGCGCGAAGCGCCGTCTACGGAGACACAGGGCGCTTCCCATGTCATTCACAAAACAGGACCCGACAAAAGCAGTAGCAGACTCATTCTCACTACACGCGAAGTGCGAGTTCACCCGCGGAAACAAACACATCAAAATGCGGGTGATGAACGCGCAAGCCGTCTCGCTTGAGCAGTCTTGGCCCCGCTCCGTACGCCGCCGATAAATAACGCCCACCAAACGGGCAGATAAGAAGGCTCGGACTTGAGCTGAAAAATGAAAGTTATCTCTCTCTCTCTCCGTACGAAAAACAGAACACGAACGAAAGTTCCGCTCCCGAAGGCGCGCGGCGTCCCGGCGACGCGGCTCGGGGGCGCCGCTGTACGCAAGGTCAATAGACCTCTCCCCGATGTAAACAGTGTGACGTCAAAAAGGTGTGCTCCGATGGGCAAAATCGTCGACTTTCGGTTCTGAACCGGTTTTTCAGGTGCTGAGCGCTCCCCCACTATATTTGTACCCCGATTCGAAACGCCTCGCAGCCTTTCTTCTCCCGGTGTGAGCCCTCTCGGTACGGCGCATGTTTTGCCCATCGGGCCAGAAACACGTGCGCTGATGACGTGGGCCGGGAGAGGTTGGAGGAAAAAAAACTGAGGAGGGAGCGTCCGGCGACAACCTTGAAGCCTACTCTTAACAAGTAAAGATATAGCAAAAAAAAAAGAGAGTGTGTCCCCCCCGTGATCGCACCACGTGATAGCGTGCGGTAAAGTCTAGCCCCGCTGCGCGCGCGCATGCGCCGATTAGCACGGTAGACTAACTGTAGATCAACTTCCTTGCTGTAGACGCCCGCGCCGCGGGTCGCGCATACGCGCGCACTAAAATATACCGGAATCGAAACATAAAGGACCGGCTCGGAGAGCGAAAAACTGAGGGAGAAAACGACTTCAAAACACATCGGCTTGCGAACGCTGGCCGCGTGACGTCATGCTCCCTCCTTAGTTTTTTTTCCTCCATGCCGGAGCCTGAATGCGGTCCAGAACCAAGTGCTAGCGACATCAAATTATTGGTGGAACTAAAGCACCAAAATGAAATGAGTGGACAAACACGACTAGAAGAGGAAAATAATTAGGACATATTTTGTGTTTCAAAAGCATTCAAAAACAATTGCAATGATTTCTTTTTAAAATGTTTTAGTTGTGTGCATTTTGTTAGAAAGTATAGGGCTTGCTTTGTAAAAATTTTATGACAGCGTTCGCTCAGAGCAGCGGCAATGGCTGCGGGACGATGCCAAGGTTGACGGTGCTCTGATGTCATACCCTTTTCATATCTTTTGACCATTCTGCTTGCTTTTGTTTGAAACTCGATTCTGCTAGCCCTACTTTTTCCTCGTTGCTTGCTGCTCGAGTTCTTGGTGTGCATCGTTCGTGTTCAGTTTCCGTTTTTCCCTTTTTCCAGCGCTTCTGTGTAGTTTCGTTCGGTTGGGTGCGGTTCTGTCGCTTTTGCCCCAAAAGGGCATCGTCTGTGGCCATGGGGCCCCCGTACGCAAAAAGAGGTGTACGGTTGCACGATGTTCGAGCGATAACCTATCTGGCGGCGTCACATTTCATCGCTTTCCCAAGGACGTGAGGCGAGGACGAAGGAAAAAGGCACAACGAGAACTGACTGCCTAAAAATAGCGTTGGTGGTCGGCACTCGTCGTGTCTTCTTTCTTCGTTCTCGTGTCGGGTGTCGCGCTGAAGCGTCGCGGCTTTCAGCAGTTTATTTTTCCCGCCAAGCAGCACGTGACGGTGACGTCACTAAAACACGTGACTTCGACGTCGCGTTTTTGTTTTAATTATGACGTCACTTTTTGTTGTCCACGCATTTCGAAGACGGCGCTGCCTGCGCACCACAAGCCGCCATGTTTTGAACATATGGGCTTCTATGCAGCCTACGCTACCATAGTACTTCTACCTTGCTGTACGAAACACAAACTCCGAACAGCATAGAAAAGATAAACAAAAGTTTTCTCCCCGTCCGGGACGCCCGGCGTCCCGGCGTAGCGGCTCGGGGCGCAACTGTATAAAAAAACACAAGAGAAAGAAACGCGTGCAATCGGGTGCCCGCGACAACCTTACAGGATGTGACGAGTGCCTCCGGTGAATTCCTCAGCTCTGCGAGTGTCTTATCCTCTCCAAATCTGAATATGAAAATTAGAACTGTAGCCTTGCAGTAAGTCTTTTAGTGTGACCTTCGGAGTAGTGCAGTGCTTTGCAGTGGCGGTGTACGGTCGCGTTTGCGCCGAAGATAAGCGCCTGCTTTTCCTTTTTATCTCAAAAACGAGTTCCTCCTCGCGCCTCTTCTATCATGTTGTCGTGCAACGGCGAATCAACGCGGCCGGCGATTTCGCTCCAGTTATGCAACAGACGAATTATTGGCAGCAATTTTTGGCTGCTTCTTCCTTGCCGGCGTCATAGATGTACGGAGACTTGGCGCTCATCTTCAAAATGGTCTGCTTTTGTTTTTGTAAATTATAAGAGCTGTCTCTGTTAGGTTTCTTCGGAACTACATTTTCCCGCGCATTAAGACAGCGCCTCGACGGGCGTACCTCGCCGTGTACTAGAGTTTGTATCCGCGCGGCCGTTTTGCGGAGAGCAGTTGGCAGGTTTTGACTGTGTCGCTGTTTCAAGTGTCCATGGTGTAAGCCCTCTGCGCTCTATTACTACAAGTAAGCCAAAGCTTTTCAAATAATTTGGTGGTACAGGCAGGCCCTGAAAGCTAAGTTTTATTGAATATGGTACTAATTTCCAATGTTTTCGCCGGAAAGTAAATGTTTTTTTTATAGGTGCCACAACGTAGCAAGTATAACGACAGCGAAAAACTGATATCGTCTGCATCACCCGTTCTCTTTGAAGGGGGCATAATCAGAGCAAATGTGAGGCCGTGTCCATTTTATTATTCGGCATTCCGTAAGAAGAGTCACTGCTAACGTCGCATCTTGTCTTTAGATTGGGACAGTGCTAAAAATTGCGGCGAAGACCAGAATGAATTCTTCCGTCGAGAATGAAATATTGTGTTCTTTGGTTTTGGGCCATTTGGAGAAAAGGAGAAACCGATATGATATTTCACTAACTTAAGCCCTAGTGTAAGAGAGGTATTAGCAGCAGATATAAATAATTTGAGGAATGGTATGGACATAGAAATGTTGCAGAAAACCGGGAGTAGGTATGCTCACATACTGGTGCATAGTGGGAAGGTGGCGCCGCATCGCGGCCTATAGTATAGTCGACGGCAGGACAAGGCGTGACGCTTGAACGTGGCGGTGCCGGTGCGCCGTGCCCAGCCGGCCGGCTCCCCGAGGTTCGGTAACTTGGGTTCGATCCCGGCTGCGTTTTGATGGAAGCGTCGCAAGTCTCCCGTGTTCAGTCCATATTAACGATATTACTACCGGGATATCCTCACGTTTACGTTTGCTAGCTGGCGACTGTGTCGTGTACAAACAGATTAAAATTGAACTGGATTCTATTGATTCACAAACTGATACTAACGTTTCGGCCGTTTCCTCGTTGGCGCTGCTGAATTCTCCTCGCAGCTCCGGACCCCTCCTCCTCCGGATTTTCTTCCTTCCCGTCTTTTTCTCTTTTCTCCTGTTCCCTCTATTCGCTCCTTCTTCTCTTTTCTTATTTTCTTTCGCTCTCTGTTTTTCTCCGCTCAAGGACGCCACAGAGGCGCGATACGGGCTCGTCCATTGCATCGGAGGGGTGCGGCATGACGTAACACACGTTTCCCGCCGTTTCGGTTCTGTTTGTTGGCGCGGCGCCGCGTGACACACGTTTCCCGCCGTTTGCGTTATATCTCCGGATGGATGTTGGCTCTTTTAAAGTAGCCTGTTCTTATTACGAAACTGTGCGCGTTGGTTCCGCGTGTTCACTCTAGCTTTCAGCCGCGATTTTGACCATGCTTACGCGGTCTAGCGGTTACGTATTAATTAGCGTGAGGTTACTCTGTTCCTCTAACAGCATTGAAAAAACCAGACACAGGGGCAGTGCTTCGGCACTGACAACTGAACTTTTATTTGAAACACTAGGTAGAGTTCGGTCAGGTTCAGCCTCACGCAGTTGCTGTCGAGCAGCCCCGGCACGCACTGGTACGCCTTCCACTCGTCGCTCAAGATTACGGTCCCCGGCCGAACATTGGCGGAGGTGATCGCTCCTGCGTCTCCTCGGTCGACTTGAAAGAGGCGCAACTCTTTCGTGGCGACCCAAATCATACCGGAAATCCACGGCCCACGGTCGACCACGCCGCCGTAGTGCTGGGACTGTCTTGCTTGAGGCGATTAGAAATTTCCTTACAGTGATGCATGTTACGATGCAAGCAAAAAGAAAGAAATGAAAGTTGCTTCCAACAGAGTCTCCGCTTCTATTTGTCACCCCACTGCGGGCGGGTGGACCATGATGAATACAAGCTTATTATTTCGAAGCTTTCGCACGTTGACGTTCTGATCGGAGAGAAGGAAAAAAAAAGCTTTCAATAAAAAGCTACCAGTAAATAGGCACGTCCTCCTGTAAGTCTTCTGCAAATCATCATGACTTATCTGAAATTCCGTGTTGCGAAATAAATAGGAAACATTCAAGCACTCGACGCAATGAATTTGTGGGAAAATTAGCGCAAATAAAACAAACAATCTAGCACGAGTCCTGCCCTGTAAATCCAAGAAAACAATGCAAGAGCGTAGGAAAGGCGGTTATGTACACCGTTGAGAAAGAAAGGTCGCCACAAACGGTCGCTGAAGCTCACTGGCGCCACAAAGCGATCTACACAGCGCGCCAAACCCTCATTTCGCGTACCGTATCGACACCCCATTTTGTCGGACGTGTAGTAGCGAACTTCGTCGCTCTCAAAGATTCACCCTCACAACATCCTCGAACCGTTTAACCCTCCATCAAATGCATGGCGCACGAGTATTATGGCTCTGATAACAGGCAAGAACCCGTAATGCGTGCGGTAGTAAATCAATTTTCTTGCAAAAAGATAAATATAATATGAAGCATGCATGCGATAACGATACTTAAGGGGCGCATTAAGGGACAACCCTTCGCTGCCATTCTGCCTCAGTTCACAAAAAGCAACTGTTCGCCGAAACTTGTCCATTCAGTGCCTCAAAGGTGCTAGTTCTGCTGGCAACAGCAGCAGGCAGGCGCCATTTTCCTTCCAGGTCACCGGACCAGCGCCGTCGGAAAAGCAAGTGACCGGCGCCGTCGGCTTGGAACTAGCTTTAAGTTCAGATAAACTGCAAGATTTCGGATTTTTTGTCCAGAACAGTACGAGCAGTTATGGTGTGGTGAGCGGAAAGTGAGAAATTGTGTTGGTGAAGCAGCGAAAATTGCAAGGCGCGTACACTCGCACATCCTCGTTTCGATCGCCTCCCCTTCTACCTGGAATGGTGTTTACAAGTGACTCTGTGAGAAGCAATAAGACAGACAGACAGACAGACAGACAGACAGACAGACAGACAGACAGACAGACAGACAGACAGACAGACAGACAGACAGACAGACAGACAGACAGACAGACAGACAGACAGACAGACAGACAGACAGACAGACAGACAGACAGACAGACAGACAGACAGACAGACAGACAGACAGACAGACAGACAGACAGACAGACAGACAGACAGACAGACAGACAGACAGACAGACAGACAGACAGACAGACAGACAGACAGACAGACAGACAGACAGACAGACAGACAGACAGACAGACAGACAGACAGACAGACAGACAGACAGACAGACAGACAGACAGACAGACAGACAGACAGACAGACAGACAGACAGACAGACAGACAGACAGACAGACAGACAGACAGACAGACAGACAGACAGACAGACAGACAGACAGACAGACAGACAGACAGACAGACAGACAGACAGACAGACAGACAGACAGACAGACAGACAGACAGACAGACAGACAGACAGACAGACAGACAGACAGACAGACAGACAGACAGACAGACAGACAGACAGACAGACAGACAGACAGACAGACAGACAGACAGACAGACAGACAGACAGACAGACAGACAGACAGACAGACAGACAGACAGACAGACAGACAGACAGACAGACAGACAGACAGACAGACAGACAGACAGACAGACAGACAGACAGACAGACAGACAGACAGACAGACAGACAGACAGACAGACAGACAGACAGACAGACAGACAGACAGACAGACAGACAGACAGACAGACAGACAGACAGACAGACAGACAGACAGACAGACAGACAGACAGACAGACAGACAGACAGACAGACAGACAGACAGACAGACAGACAGACAGACAGACAGACAGACAGACAGACAGACAGACAGACAGACAGACAGACAGACAGACAGACAGACAGACAGACAGACAGACAGACAGACAGACAGACAGACAGACAGACAGACAGACAGACAGACAGACAGACAGACAGACAGACAGACAGACAGACAGACAGACAGACAGACAGACAGACAGACAGACAGACAGACAGACAGACAGACAGACAGACAGACAGACAGACAGACAGACAGACAGACAGACAGACAGACAGACAGACAGACAGACAGACAGACAGACAGACAGACAGACAGACAGACAGACAGACAGACAGACAGACAGACAGACAGACAGACAGACAGACAGACAGACAGACAGACAGACAGACAGACAGACAGACAGACAGACAGACAGACAGACAGACAGACAGACAGACAGACAGACAGACAGACAGACAGACAGACAGACAGACAGACAGACAGACAGACAGACAGACAGACAGACAGACAGACAGACAGACAGACAGACAGACAGACAGACAGACAGACAGACAGACAGACAGACAGACAGACAGACAGACAGACAGACAGACAGACAGACAGACAGACAGACAGACAGACAGACAGACAGACAGACAGACAGACAGACAGACAGACAGACAGACAGACAGACAGACAGACAGACAGACAGACAGACAGACAGACAGACAGACAGACAGACAGACAGACAGACAGACAGACAGACAGACAGACAGACAGACAGACAGACAGACAGACAGACAGACAGACAGACAGACAGACAGACAGACAGACAGACAGACAGACAGACAGACAGACAGACAGACAGACAGACAGACAGACAGACAGACAGACAGACAGACAGACAGACAGACAGACAGACAGACAGACAGACAGACAGACAGACAGACAGACAGACAGACAGACAGACAGACAGACAGACAGACAGACAGACAGACAGACAGACAGACAGACAGACAGACAGACAGACAGACAGACAGACAGACAGACAGACAGACAGACAGACAGACAGACAGACAGACAGACAGACAGACAGACAGACAGACAGACAGACAGACAGACAGACAGACAGACAGACAGACAGACAGACAGACAGACAGACAGACAGACAGACAGACAGACAGACAGACAGACAGACAGACAGACAGACAGACAGACAGACAGACAGACAGACAGACAGACAGACAGACAGACAGACAGACAGACAGACAGACAGACAGACAGACAGACAGACAGACAGACAGACAGACAGACAGACAGACAGACAGACAGACAGACAGACAGACAGACAGACAGACAGACAGACAGACAGACAGACAGACAGACAGACAGACAGACAGACAGACAGACAGACAGACAGACAGACAGACAGACAGACAGACAGACAGACAGACAGACAGACAGACAGACAGACAGACAGACAGACAGACAGACAGACAGACAGACAGACAGACAGACAGACAGACAGACAGACAGACAGACAGACAGACAGACAGACAGACAGACAGACAGACAGACAGACAGACAGACAGACAGACAGACAGACAGACAGACAGACAGACAGACAGACAGACAGACAGAGATGACGCAGAGCCCGAGGCAACGGAACTGAAAAGGAGCTGCACTTTCTATGTGGCGCCCACCACGGAATCGAGCTGACTGCGGCGATGTATAAGCACGACATAAATAGCCTATATTTGAAAAGGGCAGCGAAAGGAACTACTTTGAAAAATGTCCTCCAACCTGCAAAGAAAATGGGTCATTTGAATTGCATGGGACCTCGGCAGCACAGTTATGGCCCCTGATGATTATAGAGTTCATATTTATGCCATCTTCAGAGAATTCATCTACGCAGGGACGCAATGGCGCAGCGGGCGGGCAATTCCCGTGCTGTGCCCATCTTCAAATCCCTGTCCGACGGAAGCTTCGAGCTGGACGTGGAGGCACTGAAAGGAGTACTGCTGGCCGACCACGTCAAGAACAAACCAGTTGTGGTCATCTCAGTGGCCGGGGCATTTCGCAAAGGAAAGTCTTTCCTTCTGAACTTCTTCATACGCTACTTTTCTAAGCAATGCCAGAGTAACTGGCTGAACTACGGTGACGCTACTCTAAATGGATTCACATGGCGTGGAGGATCCGAAAGGGAGACGACGGGCATACTGCTGTGGAGTGAAGTTTTTGTGGTAAGTCCATCCATTTCTTGGGCGGAAAGCAAAAAATATAACCCGCGTGTGCCTGCAGGTGAATACACCTGAATACGGGGAGGTGGCTGTTGTGTTCATGGATACCCAAGGAACGTTCGACAGGAAGTCTACCATGCAAGAATCTGCGATAATTTTCGCACTAAGCACAATGTTGAGTTCAGTGCAGATCTACAACCTTTCGCAGAATATAGGAGAGGATGACCTTCAGCATCTGCAACTTTTCTGCGACTATGGCCAATTGGTGCAAAGGGTGCGTATTGAGACAAAGCGAGTGTATTTAAGGGTGTTTCCGTTGCACACTGACACCTGTGCTTTCCCAGGAAGTGAACGATGCGCCCTTCCAGCAACTGTTGTTCCTGATCAGGGATTGGAGTTCTCCTTACGAGTGCAGCTACGGCGAAGAGGGAGGCCGTGCACTTCTGAAGAAATCTCTGCAGCCATCCGATGAACAGGCTCCGGAGCTGCAAAAGTTGCGACGGGACATCTCTTCCTCCTTCGAGGATATCAAGTGCTTTCTCATGCCACATCCAGGTCTTAAGGTACATCATGGGTCTTTAACGTGCATGCATTAAAGTTCTCCTCATGCAGGTGGCGACGGACGAGAAGTTTAAAGGCAGCCTGGCCGATATTGAAGACAGCTTCATAGAGCATCTAGACAAGCTTGTGTCTGCTTTTCTCCATCCAAGAACACTGCAGCCCAAAAGAGTCAATGGCGCCAATATCACTTGCGAGAACCTGTACCCCTACGTTCAGGTATGGCAAGTTTCCAATTTTTGCTGTGCGATAGTGGCCAATTTTTGCAGGTATACGCGGAAGCTTTCAAGAAAGGCAATGTACCTGTTCCCAAGTCTATGAGAGAGGTGAGATGATGCTGTACACGCCGAGAAATTTTGGGAACTTGTTGGCACTTTTTCAGGCTACGGGCGTGGCAAACAACGTGAACGCACTGGTGGACGCTGCCGACATGTACGCGAAGAAAATGAACGAGGTAAGAGTAAAATCCTTCCTCCTTCATCTTGATTTTTTTCTTGCCTGTTTAACATTAGCGAGGTTGGCCATTTTTTTCTTTCTTCTCGTTGGTTTGTCTTTAGAGTTGTTGCTTTATTATGGTTTTGTATGTAGAGGAAAAGATGCGGTTCCTGGCATGACAGTTTGGTTGCTCTAGCCTAATGTGCTGGAGGACGTCCGGCACCTACAGAACTCAGGACTCAAAAAACTGCGCGCCCTTCCACGGCTCGTGCCTCTCGCCAACTCAATGTTAGGTCATCGCTCGTAAGCCCACAGAGGGCGCTTTCCCGCTACTCCTCGCTTTGTACCGCAGTTCTGGCATGCCCGCGAAGTGTATGTGCCTCGAGCCGCCGTGTTAAACAATCTCGAGGGGGAGGGGGATGCAAGGAGGAATGCATTAAACGACTACATTTTCATCTCTCGCTGTCCGCAGAGATTTCACCGCGCCACGACAAAGCTCGAAAAAAATGACAATCTCCACTTGGTCTACTATCAGTGCAGGTTGCAGAGAGAAGGAAGTTCAAGGAAGCAGACAAGAAAGAAAAGTCTGAAAAAAAATAGGCGCGTCGCAGCAACCACGTAAGACGAAGCGATTACTAAGCAGTAGATGTGTCCAATACCCCTAGCCTTTCCTCTGGTACGCAGGTCGTAAAACCTTATGCAAAAGGGTGCTTCCTCATGTAATAGTTTCCAATTACTGCGAAATAATCAGCAAAGTAGAAGGAAAGCAATGATATATATATATATATATATATATATATATATATATATATATATATATATATATATATATATATATATATATGCAGAGTGTCCCAGCGAAATGTAACCAAGCTTTCAAAAAGGGCAAAGTGCACTAGCCCCGTGAGACCAACTGTGGGTTGTTGAAAGTCGCGTGTCGTAGTCTGCAGTATTTTTTAATTATGCAAATTTAATTGATTAGCAGGGAATAATTAGCTATCTTTTTAGTTATTACCTTCAGGAAGAAAGTCCCAATGCAGGAATTCTAGATCCCACAGAAAAATAACAGGTTGCCGTGTCTGCAACCAAGTGCCACTGATACCGCTTTCTTTGCCTTAAAGGCAGCGAAATACAAAAAGAACCACGTGATAGGGACGCAGCTTCAGCGCTCCCCTGTCGACCGGTCCAGCAACAACATTCGCTTATCTTCGCAACGCTGTCCCGAACGGGGTTCGGCGTTTTGCGATGGTTGCGAGATATACGCCAGCAACTCCCCCATAGGCGCTAGAGCGACCACTTCTGCAGCGCGTGACGTTGCAGAAGTGACGTCTGCGCTCGCATGGGCTTGTACTGGGCGCTCCTTTTTATAGTGCGATACCTTAGGAGTGGCTGGTTGTTGGTTAGCTGCCTGTATAAAAGTGAAAAATTCAAAACAAACGCTGGCGCCAAGACGCCGATAACAGGCGTTGCAAGGGTGGAAGAGTGGGCTAGTTGGTAGTTCATCTTGAGGAAAAACACAGCGCACTCCTAAGACACGGACAAATAAAGGCAATACGATACAGCGCTGTATCGTCTTGCCTTTCTTTGTCCGTGTCTTAGGAGTGCGCTGTGTTTTTCCTCAACAGGCGTTGATTCTAAGCAGACATGTACACGCTAAGTCATCGCTGGCTGCGTGCTTACTAGTGATGTAACGAAACAAGGTAATAACGGTTTTTTTAGTAACGTCATTTCTTGTGTTCTTCCTTCAGTACGAATGACATGTAATTATTGAATAGGGATCACAAATTGCTGCAGGGGGGTTATCTAGATGTAGCAAGGATTAGAGCACTAATTTTTCTGGAACCAACTCGAACAAAAAATTAGCAAGTTTCGCTACCTAATCGAATACGAAGCATGTAGTCAGAAACCTGATGTAATATCAATTGAATAGTGAGATAGTGGACTGATTACGAATCGAATAGCTGTGGTTATACGCTTGTGAAAATATTCGCACAAAATGAATATGCATGCGAAAGAGCGAATCGTTAGCGGTTGCACTATAGGTCATGGAATTAAAACTGTAGCTATTGAAAGATGCAATACGAATCTCCCATTCGACGTGACGCAAAACTATGTTAACATATCTCTGCATACGCACATGAAATTTACTGTTTGCTTCTGGTGAAGACAGCGGACAGAGAAGCCATATCTTAGTGAATAGGACGGACAATCAAGAGTTTGAGCCATGGCTTCCAATATCTGGCAGGAAGGCAGGGTTTTATAATTTCCGGAAGAATGTTGCGTACCCCAATACTGAAAGCAATATTTATGAGCAATATGAAAGCCTCCACACGAATGAACCACCTCAGCCTCTGAGCCCTCTTCTCACTCAGTCCAATGCCGGCAGCGTGGAGTGCGGCGTCGGAGCGGGCCTCTTTTGAAACAGTTGTCGAAAAAATATCCGGAATGGCCTATTTGAATGTTGTGTTAGTTATTCGAAAACTTCAGGACGGGTAGTCGGTTCGCTTCGAATAATTTTGAACACGTACAATTTCATTCGTTCAGCGGATTCAGTAAAATTAAATTTGATGCGATATTCGAAAATTTCTAATATTCGGACACCTCTAAAACGAACACTTCGAAAAGAGACATAGAGAGCTTAAGCGACTGGGCTGTATGGTCTGTCAAAGAAAATGAGCTCAAAACAAATTACGAGTGCAGACACGCCATCCGTAGAGTAGATGTTTATTTTTCTCAATAAGAATTGACGTAAAACCAGAGGAGAGAGTCGGTAGAGAGTACCAGAGCTGCGGAGTAGGTGAGCCTGACGAAACTGAGGTGATTTTACATGACCCTCTTTGAACACTTGCAGCTCTGCGGTGGAGCCTCGATGCTGGACCGACAGAAGCTCTCCAGTAGTCACCAGGAACACAGGAAGGCTGCTCTTGAAATGTTCGACAGCGTGGCGAAATTGGGCGGCAAAGACCTGGAGCAGCTATACAGAGAGAGGCTCCTAGAGGTGAGGGTAGACAAACTTCTATGTCCATACATCGTCATGAGTTCTGCACTGATGTACTTTCTCCCTTCATTTTCACTGGTTAAGAAGCGTCATCATCTGCCCACCTATGACACAGCAGATAATTAGAGTTGTGTTTGGTTGCAGGAAGGAAATTGTTATTCGTTTAAATAAATCACTATCTGTTCAGTAGCGTTCGTCTTAGGTACCGTCTTTGCCATAAGTAACCAGGCTGCAGCTCGTACAGTGGAGCAATTGTGGCTTTCCAAAAGATCGAAAGATGCTGTAAGGTGAGAAGACCCTACGTCCCAGCTTTAGGGAAACTGTAAGGGCTCCACTGTACGAGCTAGAAGCAAACCATGCAGCCTGGTCACTTTTCACAAAGTCTGTACATCAATGTGAACATCGCCTTATTTTTGATCGTTTTTTCTTTATTTTGCAATTCATTTAATCCTCTCTTGCGACTCCAAGAATAAGTGCCGAAAGCGTTGATGGTTGCCATCAGGACGTCTTGCACTGCCTCTTTTGCTTCAATTACTTCATAATTTTCCAAAAGGCATCCAGTGTGTATTTTATTTCCTGAGCACTGATTACATTTTCTGACAGCCTATGTTACCCCAATCGCGACACAATTACAGGGGAAATAAAAGGCCTCAATCACAGTGCGATGCACGGACTGTAAAGTGTACTTCTATATCGCAGTGAACGAATGTAGATCACGTAGAAAAATAAAAAGCATCAGCTGAGGAAATTCTAGCGAAATATTTCTAGCTAGGAGCTATACATCAACGCTTAAAATTCCATGATGCAAAAACAGCATGCCTAGCTCCCAAGGATTAGGGTGCAAATTTCGCTAGTCGTCTCCCATTTGGCAAATTTGCGGAAAATATAAAGGCAGCAGTGCAAAATATGGCCTCTAATTACACGACGATTGCACCTTCTTTAGAGAGCACTGATGACACTTTGTTGTGCAAAGGAATGAATTATCAGTTTCTCTTCCTGTCTTACGTGGCCTACGCCACACGACTTCTCCAGTCGGGCAAGTTTTTATTAGGAGGGAGGAGACCCGGGTTTCCTTATTGCGACAACGCCTACGAAAGACATTTACCCTATTGTCAGGAAAACCGGCCAAGAGAAGAAGCATGACTTCAGATAACTTTCTCTCACGCCTTTAACATCTTTTGATCACTTGGGCACTATGATTAAACATCATTGTTAGCGGCGGGTGTCTTAAATTGTTTAAAAGGCACCTGTGTCCGGGTCCCTATACGTGGCGTTTCCTAACAGAGGAAAAAACGAGTTTGGAGAGTGTACAGGGGGTGCCAGCTGATGGCATGAAAAACTGAGCCTCCTACCATTTCTCTGGCCCCGCAAAAGTTATGGGACGTAGATGCCCTTGCATCAATAGATCAGTGTGCCCTTGCACCTTCTGCCATGCCGGCGATGCAAAGATAAGCTACAGCGCATATAAATTAAGGACAAAGACGAACTTCGTAGGCAGATAATGTTCCGCATTTTTTTGTTCAGGCTAGGCAGCCGAGTGTTTTAACTCATGTCCTTATCAGGCCAATATGAACTTGTGTCCTTGATCCTGAGTAACGCAAAAGTGTGGACTATTTCATACAAAGGGAAAGTGTGTACCATAAATTTATTATCTGGCTGAGTGCATCCCGAGCAAGTAAAGGGCATTTGGCCTTGAAGCGAGCAGTTTCCGCTTGCACGGAAGGCAGTGACTGAGGGCACCAAGCTAATCCGATAGTTGTTCGGCATATATTTATGAAGAAAGGGGTCATCATCACCATCAGCCTGACTACGCTCCCTGAAGGGCAAATGTTTGTCCAAGTAACCCTGTCCTTTGCCAGTTGTGGCCGTCATATCCCCGCAAACTTCTTTATCTCATCCGCCCCCTAACTCTTTCCGAAGCAACTCCGTTACCCTTAAGGGCGAGCGGTTATCTTGCCTAAGCAATGCATGCCCTGCCCAAGCCCATTTCTTCCTCTTGAATGAGACTAGGTTGCCATTAGCCCGCATTTGATCCCCCACCCACTCTATCTTTTGTTATGGCTGTTCATATGGCGCCTCGACACTGCTCAGCAGACGGAACTTCCCTAACTTGTGGTGAACCTTCTCTCCCGTTTGTTCTCCCACCCGCTCTGCCCGCTGTTCTGGGTGTTCATATGGTGCCTCGACACGGCTTAGTACCAGGAACCAGGAACTTCCCTTTCTAACTTGTGGTGAACCTTCACTCCCATTTGTTTCCTCACCCACTCTGCCCATTGTTCCGGCTGTTCATATGGTGCCTCGACACTGCTTAGGACCAGGAACCAGGAACTTCCCTTTCTAAATTGTGGTGAACCTTAACTCCCATTTGTTTCCTCACCCACTCTGCCCACTGTTCCGGCTGTTCATGTGATGCCTCGACACCGCTTAGGACCAGGAACCAGGAACTTCCCTTTCTAACTTGTGGTGAACCTTCACTCCCATTTGTTTCCTCACCCACTCTGCCCATTGTTCCGGCTGTTCATATGGTGTCTCGACACTGCTTAGGACCAGGAACCAGGAACTTCCCTTTCTAAATTGTGGTGAACCTTAACTCCCATTTGTTTCCTCACCCACTCTGCCCACTGTACCGGCTGTTCATGTGATGCCTCGACACCGCTTAGGACCAGGAACCAGGAACTTCCCTTTCTAACTTGTGGTGAACCTTCACTCCCATTTGTTTCCTCACCCACTCTGCCCATTGTTCCGGCTGTTCATATGGTGCCTCGACACTGCTTAGGACCAGGAACCAGGAACTTCCCTTTCTAAATTGTGGTGAACCTTAACTCCCATTTGTTTCCTCACCCACTCTGCCCACTGTTCCAGCTGTTCATGTGATGCCTCGACACCGCTTAGGACCAGGAACCAGGAACTTCATTTCTAACTTGTGGTGAACCTTCACTCCCATTTGTTTCCTCACCCACTCTGCCCATTGTTCCGGCT
The DNA here is from genome assembly GCF_055824585.1 of Amblyomma mixtum. Lineage (NCBI taxonomy): Eukaryota > Metazoa > Arthropoda > Arachnida > Ixodida > Ixodidae > Amblyomma > Amblyomma mixtum. The sequence goes on along the minus strand of NC_143021.1, from coordinate 150,278,944 downwards.
GTTCATATGGTGCCTCGACACTGCTTAGGACCAGGAACCAGGAACTTCCCTTTCTAAATTGTGGTGAACCTTAACTCCCATTTGTTTCCTCACCCACTCTGCCCACTGTTCCGGCTGTTCATGTGATGCCTCGACACCGCTTAGGACCAGGAACCAGGAACTTCCCTTTCTAACTTGTGGTGAACCTTCACTCCCATTTGTTCCCCAAACTACTGTGCCCACTGTTCCGGCTGGTCATATGGTGCCTCGAAACCGCTTAGGACCAGGAACAAGAAACTTCCTTTTCTAACCTTCACTCCCATTTGTTCCCCAAACCACTCTGCGCACCGTTCCGGCTGTTCATATGGTGCCCCGACATCGCTTAGTACCAGGAACAAGAAACTTCCCTTTCTAACTTGTGTTGAACCTTCAGTCACAACATTTTAACGTGATAGCATTAAAGAACTCGTGTCAAAGAAAATCCGATGTCGTCGGCTTTGTCGAAAGTCAGCGAAAAATCTCTATAGAAGCAACCTCGGAGGCATGTGGGCCACCTAGGTTCCGTAACCTTGTGGTGTCCTTACAGCCCGCCCGCTGGATTGTGAGCCAAATGCACAGCGTTGCAGGTGGCAGGTAAGCATTGATTGGTCTCTAGAGGTTGCTCGGCAATTGCAGCCTGGGTCGCACAAGCCCCACCACTGGCAGCCCCTGCCATACCAGGGCCGTGACGCATAACTTTACCGCGTCACCACGTAGCCAGGAGCGGTGTGAGGAAGACCAGGGATCTATCAGTATTAAGGAGAGAATGCCCTATTCTGGATATATGAGCATTAACTCATTAAGCTATGGTTCCATATCCTTAAAACGGAGGTCAAGTGTCTCCTCCAATTTTTTTCACTGAGAATTGTCCCGCCTTGGTTACCACATTGCATAAGGGTAATTTGTCGAGCTAGCCTGAGTAGCTCTGTGCCTTTACCTGATGTCTACATAGAAGTCTTGGTCCTTTCACGCATTACTGGCTCTGTTACACTGTGGATGAATTGATGCGGCAGCTATTGCCTCTTTTTGCATAGACTACGTAAAAAGCTTGATCACAGACAAGCAGCTACATTCTGATCCTCACAGAGCTGGAGTGGTGGGCTGAGGGCATAGAACATTAGTGGCGATAAGTTGGGCAGGTATGACAGTGTTAGACAGTGACACAAGTGATACACACATATTGAATAGGTGATGTGTGCTTATCGAACGCGCATTGACCAAATCACTTCAAATGGCCAGTTTCTTGAGCGTTTAGTTCCTTTGCTACCAGTGCAAAATCAAAGCAGTTACTGGATGATTGTCACGAATACGTTCTGTAATGACCAACCAGCCTGAAAGAAACTACGGGTTTGTTGATTTTAGAGCTTTTGAACGAAACCAGTATCATAAAAATTACAAGCGAGACCTAGAAAACTTGCTCCACTTTTGTTAACTTCACTCTAGAAATAAGTGAGCATCTGGTCATACATTCCATTCATTTTGGGACCTTTTTAAGGCGGAAGCCTTTAATGTCTCATCGTTGTAAGCAGCAGTTGTCGACAGAAAATGTCCCGCTTTTCAATTGGTGGAAACGGTCGTGACGTCACAGTGCGCGAATTTCAAACGGGGTTAATTGCACTTTGGCTAGTAACCATACAACCAATTGAAGGGATCGTATAGTGATGCTCCAAGTAAGTGGGACTGAGCTTAGTTAATTGCTTAATTACCCAATTAGCCTAATTAGCTTTACCAGTCAGGCCATATAAATAAATAAAAGCGATTAAGAAATTGGTCGAGCTCAGGAATCGAACCCCGGTCTTCGGCGTGAGAGACGAGCACGCTATCCACTCCGCCATGCCAGCTCGATGGTTTGGAATGTACAAAGGCGCGTCTAGTGAATACGGTGTCTTCACTCACTCTCATCCTCCTCCATTTCCTTCCGGCAAGGTTTAGGTGTCCACTGACAAATGAGAGACAGATACATTTCCTTTCCTCAAAAACCAATTTACCGACGAGCGAGGCGTAGAACCGAATGGGCGGTGGCGTTCTATGGACTCCTTGGCAGCGTTGCAAGACGCTGTCGCGTTCCACTCTTAGGGGCGAAGCTTAACATCTTAACCACACATCAGTGACCACAATTTAGGTAAAAAGAGTGGCCCCCCGAATTTTGACGGGTGTCCACCGAGATATGTGAGACAGTTACTGCGTAATTTCCTCTCCTCAAATACAATTTTCATTTTCTTCATTACGGCTCCTCTTTATCTATCTTCTTTCACTCCCACCTCCCTTTCTCTACGGTGCGGTTCAGGTGTCCAACGAGATGACAGAGAATTACTGCGCCATTTCCTTTCATTAAAAAGCGTTGCGTTCAAAGGGCAAGGCATCGCGCCGAACGGGCGGTGGCGTTCCGTGGACTCCCTGGCAGCGTTACAACGCGCTGTCGCGTTCCACTCCTAAAGGCGAAGGCATAAGCGTCATTAATTAGCAGTTAATCAGTATTCAGGCATTAATCAGTAATTAACAATTAATTAGTGATTTGCCATCACTTAGTAATTAGTACTCAAATATATATGACGCCACCAGTGCCACAGAAACAGCGAAGGTGGTGCGGAAAACGCTTCCGCCTCTACCCACTTTAGACAGTCAAAGAGCCCCCTGAATTTTACTCCACGTAGTTGCAAGTGGTAGTGTTGTATTGCATTAAATATTTTATTTTATTTCTATAGCTGACACTTGAGCTGTGGAAAGGTGCACCGAAGTTGTGTTTTAGGAATAAGCTGCGACAGAGCTGTTGAAAGAAATAGCACCTTGTTGGTTTTGTGTGTGCTGTAACTTGAATTAACTTTTAAATTCCCCATTGCAGGCGATCGACAAAACATTCGAAGATTTCGAGAAGAGGAACAACCAGAAGAGCTTCAAAGGACAAATGATTGGGCTCTTCACGACTATTTTCGCTGCTGTCGGCCTAACTATTCTCACTGCACCTTTCAGCCCTCAGTTAGCGATTGGTACGGCTGTAAGACTGGTAGCCTCCTTGCCAGGCTTTGGAATGACTCTGGCTGCTAGCATCCTGGGCGATCGAGTCGGCAATGCAATTGCTCCTTGGTGAGTGTCACTATTACTGTGAGCTATTCAATTTCGTAACCAACAAAAATACTTCGGGAAGTAACTCTGTTAAAAAGTCAAAGAAACTGACACTTCTTTCTGTTTTAAGGCAAAGCCTTTTCAAACACCTAATCTTTCAAAATTCAGCTATTTGAACAAATCACCATAGATATATCAAAACAACTGGTCATGCAAGAGGATCCTACTCGAAAACAAATGCACTAGTGCTTCCCATGAACTATTGTATGTCGTAAAGGAGCCTTCTTCAATTCTCTCTCTTAGCACCATGAAAGAGGGCCCTGTTTTTCACAGCACCTGAAAAGAAGGTATCAACTGACAAAGAACGCTCGCCATTCAAGACGACAGTGGGACTTGAGCTCACGATTTGCAGAAGACACTGAGAATATTAACAAACCAAGAACAGTTTGAAGCGGAGAAGTCAAATGCATCGTGAAAAATCATTTCAGTTTTCGCATCGCACATTTCCCTCATGCAGAAATCAATCAGCCTAAAGATCCCATTGAGTAAACTGCGCTACAATTGCAGCGGCGGTGGCCGCAGGAACAGCCGGGACTGCCGGCCGCAGCTGAAAATAGACAAGACCTGGTCAAATATTACGGAGTAATATTCAACAGTCTAGCAAGAGAACAGCAGTTCGCAAATGGCGGCATGGTGCTGGAAGTAGTAAGAGAATATGTCTATTTAGGCAGGTAGTGACAGCTGATCCGGATCATGAGAGGGAAACAACTAGAAGAATAGGAATAGAGTGGAGCGCATATGGCAAGTACTCTCACATTATGAATGGCAATTTATCAACATCCCTCAAGAGAAAAGTATACAACAGCTGTATCTTACCGGTACTCACCTATGGGGCAGAAACGTGGAGGCTAACGAAGTGGGTTCACCTTAAGTTAAGGACAACGCAGCGAGCTATTAAAAGAAAAATGATAGGTGTAACGTTAAGAGATTGGAAGCGGACGGAGTGGGTGAGGGAACGCGGGTTAATGACATCCTAGTCGAAATCAAGAGGAATTAATGTGCTTGGGCAGGGCATGTAATGTGAAGGCAAGATATCCGCTGGTCCTTAAGGGTGCGCAACGGAGTGGATTTCAAGAGAGGGCAAGCGTAGCAGAGGCGGCAGAAAGTTAGCTGGGCGGAAGAGATTAAGAAATTTGCGGGAATACGGAAGCCGCAACTGGCGAAGCACACGGTTAATCGGAGGCACATGGGAGAGGCCTTGGTTCTGCAGTGGGCGCAGTCAGGCTGATGATGATGATGATGACACTTGCAGCAGCCATTCTGTTTAAAACATAGTGGCACCATATCATGCTTGCCCTGAGTTACCATCTAGGCACTAGCTGATTCCTTTTCAAATGTAATGATGTACCGTCACTCTCTAAGTGCGTTCCCAACACGATTACAGAGTAATCTCGGAAACGAAAGCGACTTAGAACTTATCACCTTAGGTGGGTAAGCCAAACATAGCAACAGAGGCCCGCAGCGCTGTCTGTTAACCGACACTGACGGGCGTCACCAATGGCGTTAATCGGCATCGACCAAAGAATTGAAGTCCCCAAGCAGAGGAACGCCGCAAGCATAAGCGCCCAACATGCCGTACGGAGCGAAAAACTGAACCATTGTAAATTTAATGCGTCATTCGTTTATGATTCCCCTGCAGCTCCAAGAGCATATTACTGAAGGGGGTATACAGAGTGCACAGATGGACAGTGAAGGCGAGAACAGAAACAGTGAGAGATAAAGAAAACTTAGGCGTAAAAAATGTGTGTGAAAGTTTAAACACTATGTAGCACGCCATATATGCGTAGTATGCATTGGCGAATACAATGAAAGGGAAACCACGGAACAGCTTACAATAGGGTACTCAAAAAGACAGGCCGCAATATTCCAGGGTAAGTACCTAGTGTCCCAGCTAAATTTAACCAAGGTTTTGAAGAAAGCCTTGTGTCCTGGTCCAGTGAAACCATATGGCCTATTCTGCAGTGTTTTTTCGTTCTGCATAGTTAGTGTGTTAGGACTAACTAGTGAACTTTCTAAACATATGCTTCAGGAAAAAGGCATCATTTCGAAAATTGCAGATCCCCTTTAAACATGCTATACTTAACGTAACTTTGTGAGCGTTGCAAGATACGCTGTCAAAAAAAAAATCTGGTCATCTCGGGAAGGCTGTCTTCGACAGGGCTCTGCATTTTAACTGGACACGGGTTATAGATGAGCATATATTTTTTATCTTAGATCACTTCTAAGAACTAAGAACCACTCTCAAGTACCAGAATTTGAATTTCGTGTGTCACTCAGGAGATCAACTGCGAAACATGATCAGATAGTTAGACAGGCAGAGCAGAGCGGTGGATGTAAAAATTAATATGCAGAAAACAAACTAACTTTCAACAGTCTCGGAAGGGAACAGTATTTTGCAAATCTCTCAGTGGTAAGAGAATGTGTCTACTTAGGGCAGTTGGTGACTGCAGATGCGAATCACGAGAGAGGAATAAGAAGAATAAGAATGGGGTGAAGCACATATGGCAGGTTCCCACAGATCATCAATAGCAGTCTGCCAATATCCCTCAAGAGAAACGTATACAACAGCTGTATCTTATCGGCAGGGGCGAGCCAGGGGGGGCTTAAGGGCGTTCAGCCTCCCCCCCCCCCCCCCCGAAATGTTTTCAAACTGTCAGGCACCGCTGGCCAAAACAACCACCGGCGCCGGAAGTCATTATGGATTTTGTCACCTACAATGTCTTTTTCAGACTAGAAAAGACATTTTGGCTTGAACACTGCTAACTCAGATTTGATTTCGTGGCAACGCCCATGCACCTGGAGTCCCGTAACGCAAGCAACAGTTAGCATCATGGTCAGAATTACCATGCGAATAAGAAAATTTTGAGGACACCAAAAACCGATCTTGATTGATCTTGCTTATTGAAAGCCCTGCCCACGCGGCGTTTCCCAACATACAGACATGGTTATTGGTTATTTCAACTTGCGGCATCAATCGTGGCTTTTGTTTGTCCTTCTCTTTCCTTTTTAGCTAACTGCTCTTACTTTTTCTTTGAGCCAGTGAACCAAAGGAATGCCCTTCTGTAATTATGGGTGCAGAATAATTGTAGCCATACAAGACATACGTGCATTTAAATATCTTATTGCAGCATAGTAGTAGTAGTAGTAGAAGACGTTTATTCGGCCAAAATTTACAGGCCGAGCATATCGACCACCTGGGCGACCAGAAGTCGCTGTTCTTCCTCCCCTTCAGCGCCAAGCCAGTCGAGCCAGGTGGTGATGGATAAAGAAGGTGGGGGGTAGGAACCCGATTGCTGAGCAGCCGGGCAATAGAAGAGGCAATGGGCAAGGTCCGCATAGATACAGGGGCAGTTGGGACAGGAAGGGTCCGATCGATAGCGATAGAGAAAGAGGCGAGACGGGGTGATGATTGCATTCATTGGAACGTGCCGAAGAAGGCGAGCCTCCGGCACTGTGAGTGATGGATGAGGGGGAGGGTAAAGGCGTTTGTCGAGGCGGAGCTCGAGGTAGACCTCTTTAATGGTGCGGCGAAGGGTGAGTCTCCCACCGTCCTCCGAGGGCTTGGGCCAGGGGATCAACGGTGCCCGGAAAAGTGTGTCACGGCCGAGCTGATGGGCCAGCTCATTGCCGTCAATCCCTGAATGCCCAGGGACCCAGCGGAGGAAAACGATGGAAGGCTGCAAAGCGGAGACCGCTCGTTCGACCTCCTGTTGAAGAGAAGGGGTTAGGGTGCGTTTCTGTATGTGGTGTATAGCGGCTTGTGAGTCTGAATAGACTGTGTACTCTTGAAGAGAGGGAAGGAGGGCAAATGACTGGAGGGCATGCGCAATGGCGAGGACCTCGAGGGACAATGCATCCGGAGGGCGTAGAAACGGCCCGCTGGTGTGAGTTTCAGGAGCGGGGAGGTGGGGGTGGTACAAGGCGTAGCCGCAGGAACCTCGAGGAGCCACGAAGGAGGCATCCGTGTAAGCTACACCCTGGGTATCAAAGAGAGGGGAATGGTGCTGTGCGGCCGCATGACGACGGCCGGCGTGCAGAACGGGGGACATGTTGGACGGAAGGGGGAGGATCCGAAGATTGGGAGCCGGGGTGGGAATAGGAGAGGTAAACGGGGGCGCAGAGAATGGGCGAGATACCTGCTTGAGTCAGTAACCACTGACCCTGACGGGTAAGGGAAAGCCGGGCAATCTGCGAGTCATGATGGAGAGAGAGCAAAGAACGGAGAGGATGAAAGAGGCCTGTTGCAAAGATCTTTGCAGTAGAGGTAGTGATAGGGAGGTTGAGAGCTGCCTTGTAGAGGCCCACAAGGGCAGTCTCAAGAGCGTTAAGTTGAGTCTGATTGAAGGAAACGTAGGGTGCAAAGTACAAGACCTTGTTGAGGGCCAGCGCGTGGGCAACTCGGCACGCATGAGCCTCGTGGAGACCTGAGCGCCGAGTGACCACGCGCCGCAGGAGGTGAGTTACGGAGTGGCAGGTGGTGACAGCACGGTGGAGGGCTTGCACGCTCTTGGCTGCATGCAAAGGAAAGCCAAGAACTTTGCACTGCGTGACGACAGGAATGGGAGAGCCAGAAAGGTGGAGAGAGACGAATTGGTTGTGTGAGCGCTGGTATGAGGAATGGTTGAGGAGAAGGAGCTCGGATTTTTCAGGAGCAGGAGAGAGGCCAGCAGTGGTGAGAAAGGAGTCGATGAGATCTAGGCCACGTTGCAGGGTGTCCTGTACGTGACCGGGAGAGCCAGACGAACACCAGAGAGTGATGTCATCGGCGTAAAATTTATGATGCAGGTCGGGAATTTCAGCTAGCTGAGAGGCGAGAGGGGCCATAGCAAGATTGAAAAGGGTAGGAGAGAGAACAGCACCTTGAGGAGTGCCTCGGGTGAGGTTGTGGGGGTCGGACAGATAGGTGTCGACTCGAAAGCGAGCGACACGTTTAGAGAGGAATGAGCGGATATAACAGTACATGCGGGAGCCACAGTCTAGGGAGGCGAGTTGGGAAAGGATGTGGTCGTGGCAAACACCGTCGAAGGCCTTGCGAACATCGACGGTCACAAGTGCGTGAATTTGAGTGGGGGTAGGTGACAGAAACGTGTGCTGGAGAACCAGAAACATGTCCTGTGCACAGACGTGGCGTCGGAAGCCGATGAGAGAATGAGGGAAGAACTCCCTCGTCTCGAGAAAATTAGAGAGGCGAGTAAGGGCCATTCGCTCAAGGGTCTTACCAACACATGATGTCAGGGAGATTGGGCGGAGGTTAGAGAGAGAGGGAGGCTTGCCCGGCTTTGGAATCATAGAAATGAGGGAGGAGGTCTAGGAGCTGGGCAGGCAGCCGCTGTTCCATGCATCATTGTAGGTTTTAAGGAGGAATTCTTTGGCGCAGTCAGGAAGGTTCCGAAGTGTGGTGTATGTAATGGCATCCTCACCGGGAGCCATACATACAGTTACTTTGTTTCGATTCACACTTTTCTGTCCTTTATGAAGTATCTTCGCATTTCTAATACTCCACTTTATCTTCGCACTTTTAATGCATATTTTGCAGAACTCCTGGTTCATACATGTCCTCGTCGTTGCGACTAAATTTCGGTGCAATCACTCGCAATACATGACCAGTGACAGCTGCTGCTGCGCAGTTCACTGAAAGAAAGGACGTTTATATGTTTTCCTGGCCGTTGCAGGTGTACAAAAATGTAAAATTCTTGAAAGACAAAGGTTCATTAAAATGTTTTTCCTATATACTTGCTAATTCCGTGGCCATTATGATTTTTAAATCAGTGGCATGCACTGTTTTGCTGGATTCGTACTGATATTGTTCTAGACTTCGTGCGATTTTTTTTTACTTATTAAATAAGCAATAGTCTGAAAGCATTGCTTTCATTTATGTCTGCCACAGTTTTCAAAACATAAGAATGCATTCTTTTATTTTAGAAATGCATATTTGACTTGCTCAGACAGTGTGTAGCGTTATCTAATGCGCAATTTTATTGTCAGAATGGCAATGCCGTTATTAATCTTGCGTTCGACCCCTCCGCAAAGTCTATGAGGAGGCCGCGCTGGAACATTGCCCCCCCCCCCCCCCCTCGGGAACAAAATTTCTGGCTACGCCACTGCTTACCGGCGCTCACCTACGTGGCAGAAACGTGGAGGCTAACAAAAAGGGTTCAGCTTAAGTGAAGAAGAAGGCAGGGAGCTATGGAAAGAAAAATGATAGGTGTAACATTAAGAGATCGGAAGTGCGAAAAGTTGGTGAGAGAACAAACGCGGGTTATTGACATCCTAGTTGAAATCAAGAGGAAGAAGTGGGCTTGGGCAGGGCATGTAATGCGCAGGCAAGATAACCGCTGGGCCTTAAGGGTAACGCAATGAATTCCAAGAGAAGGCAAGCGTAGCGGGAGGCGACAGAAACTTAGGTGTGCGCATGACACTGATGAGTTTTGCGGGGGCAGGGTGGCCGCAGCTGGCACAGGACAAGACTAATTGGAGAGGTGTGGGTGAGGCCTTTCTTCCGCAGTGGCCGCAGTTAGGTTGATAATGATGAAGCGAAACCTTCTTGCAAACATATTAGCCCTCTGTTTTTCAAAGTGATCTACAACTTCGAACTGACACTTTTTCAAGAAGGGAATATTTAAAATGATCGTTAGGTACGCTTAAGTATTTACTTATTTGCAGATGAATAAAATACTTCCGATTCGGACAGACGAATATCAACAGTACTAGGTTGGTTTCGCATGGCTAGGACACGTCTTTTTCAAAAACGTGGTAACACTTTTCTCAAACAGACCGAAGACGTGGAAAGCGGCCATTCTGGCCACGTTTTGCTTATGTCCGTCGAATCTACAGCATAGCTTTTAACGCGTTAGCGTTAAATGCCCCGTTGTCCAAAAAATGCGGTGTCGGCGTTGTGGGCGTAGGGGTTGCGAGTGAAGAATTACGAGCATGACTCTGGTAGGTGGTGCCCAGAGAGCAACCTAGGAGGCAGATCGGCCACCTAGTATATGTAAGATTGCAACTTCATCACAACTGGGCCACAGGATAGCTAGCAAACTGTCCACCACATTGGCATGTGGCAGTTGAATGATTGATTGGTCGCTCATGAAGAGCAACCTGGGTCACACAAGGCCCATCGCCAGAAACACCTGCCATTAGCCCTATATGCTATCCCATCATAATATTAAGCGAGAAATTAAGTGCCACGTGTCACCTCTATTTTTTTTCATTCGGTGGGCCTACTCTCTCTACCAGACAGTCAATAAATGCGCACGTATTCAAACAGAATTTGCCCTGTATCGACAGATTGGGGTGTTCTAATTACGAAGAAATTTTTCTCCCTTAAAATGAAGCTTTGACAACCCAGCCATTTTTCCTTTGATAAGCGAGCCTGGTGCTTTGGTATTAGATTGAGTAACGAATGCAGGAGGAATAACTTTATTTTCGCTTGCAAAAGTTTCGCGAAGCAGGGAAATGCAGTTCAGTTTTCTCTGCGCATGAACTAACGGAATGCAATCATGCTTTCTAAGATTTGTTGCAGAGTCTACTGCATCATTGAGAAATTTACAGTTCTTTCTTTGTTCACGTAGATAAGTGCGGTAATTAAGGTATCAAATCCCACGCAGGAAAGCCGTATTCCAATTTCAACCCAACACCAGTATTGAATGCCTAAAGCTTAATGTGTCTATAGGACTGGTTTTCAATTTACGACTAAAAAACTAAGGTCCGTAAATGTCGGAGTGTAAGTTTTTGGAATATAAATGGCCAATGTTAAAATGGGTTAAAATCAAGCAACCACAACTAAGGAGGAATTTGATGTAACAGTAACTTGGTTTGGGCTAGTTGGTAACAGTTCTTCGAAAACAGCGCAAAAAGGACACGGAAGACACAAAAGTGGTTTGATTTGATTTGAAGAACACAAAAGTGGAACACAAACACAAAAGTGGATAGCGACTGTCCTGTCCACTTTCGTGTCGTCCGTGTCCTTTTTGCGCTATATTTTCTAAGAAGGAGGGATTGATAACAATGGAGATTTTGCATATAGTACAATTAATCGATATTTAAGTGAAGATTCCCTTTATCGCAGCAATACCAAAGTTTGAACAATGATTTTTGAAAGAAGTCATGGTTTGCAGGTTACTCGTTTTTTTTCAACACTACTCGAATCTTCGTTAAAAACTTTTACGAAGACTGAAAGATAGGGTATGCTAGATCACCCAGTTGCTAAGGAAAGGACGTGCTCTATAGCAATGAAATCAGAAGTATTGGAATAATAGAACTCGTGCAGAAAAAATGCCACTCAGTACGGCAAACTCGGGCCAATTACTAAAACAACCACATCAGAAAAGATAGGAATGAAGTGAAATATTTTCAATTTATGAGGAAGTTTCGGATGCTTCACCTTATTAAAAGCTCGTCCTTATGAATACAAAAACATCGATCTGTCTTGAATAATCAGCGTTCTGATAATTTATATCCAGAATGGTTAAACCTGTTTAGTTATGGCAGACGCACCATCCTTAAGCAGGCTGAAAACACGGCATTATGCTCCGGTCTTTGAGACAGAAGAAGATGAGACAAACACATCTCATCTCATCGCATCTCATCATCTTCTTCCGTCCCGTTCGTCAGCGCTGTTTTGCCGTACCATTCAACATGAACCAACCAGCCCGACTCAGCCCTCTCCTTAAATTGAAGGTGGCTGACCATGTGAAAGTTACAGCTAAACGTTTTGGAACTCGCGCAGTTTCCGGAAATTAATTATGCACTCGGTATCAGGTTGCATTGCACAAAAACGTGACAGTCTGCTCTGATTAACAGGACTTTGGTGCTGTTTCAGTGACGAAGGGGCAGTCGTGCACACTGGAAGAAGTGACCTGCTTCACCCGCAGTTGGAAGCTGGCAGGAAGCCTCCAACAGGAGACGACAAATGCGGGAAGAAGTGAGCCAAGACAGGCTTGACCAAGCAAGCCTGCAGTCTTCATTTTTTTTAAAAATTACTTTGCGTGTTTTATTCTTACTCTTAGAAGGAAATAAAGAAGCTCTTGATGAAGCTCTCCCACTTGACTATGTGCAGTACAAGCGGCACCGCCCTCGCTGAAAAGGGCGCTTCCAAACATCCATCAGTGAAATTCCTCCTGTCATTTCTTGCACTAATGGCCAACAATTTTGCGCGACGAACTAGAATAACAAGGGGCCCGCTCACATTCTCGTCTTCAATACCACATATTCGCACCCTCTTATCGAACTTCCTCTTTGGAAGACACTGTTACGATTGCGAGCTCTAACTAATGCGCTTTCTGATCACTCATCGCTTTCAGTGGATACAGTTATGCCGGTGTTAAAGGACCAAAGCGGCCAGTCACATTCCTGCCAAGTGCACTGCATGAAACTATGCATGAATTGCGTGCATCTTTGCGCAAACGTGATTTTAGGATCATTTGGATAGTTGTTGGAGCAGGAATATCTATGTGCGGCTGGGGATCAAGATACAAAAGTATCCGGCGGCACATTCGCAAACCGTTCGTGTGTTCAGGATTGTTCTTTGTGCTCCTACCATTATTAACCGATGGCAGATATGCAATGCTATCAGGAAGACGGCGAAGCGGTGTACACTACGGTCCATTGTTAAAGGGAACATGCGATCGCGTGTGCTCTGCGCTTCAGGAAGCCCTGCCGCCTGGATGCGGCGAGAATAGCCGGCATCAGGCGCATGCGCGGAGTGACCAGCCGTCATGCTTACTGCGCATGCGTCTTGTGCCGACAATTCCCACAAGTTCTCGGCGGCAGCGCTCCGCGAAGCGCGGACGACACGCGATCGCCTGTTCCCTTTAACAGTAGACCGTACTGTACACATGCATTCGCATATGGCTTTATACCCCATAGCTGAGAGGTAATAGAACCAGGGTGTCGAACCGGAATTTTTTCGGGTTCGGTTCAGGTTCGGGTTCACACCTTTCGGGTTCAGCTCCGGGTTCGGCTCCAGAGCGACATTCCGTTCCGGATCGAACCGGTTCGGACCGTACTGAACCGGTTAAAACGGGTTCAAATGGGTTCAGGGCAAAACAAAATTTAGAATGCAGATGGGTTTTAATCAACCTTGTTATGGTGTTTACTTTTTCTGTGGCATCGATATATAAAATAAAAAAATGCAAAAATTTGTTTAGTGCAAGATTCTCTCACTTTGTCCACTTTATTTATTGTCCGCGGCAAAAAGAAGAATTTACGGCAAGAGCCGAAAAATGAAATAAATTCGAAATATAATGTACGGCTATGTGTATGCTATAAGCCGTCTGATGATGTATGAGGTGAAAAGCCCGTGGATTTCGCATCTACTAAACTCTCCAGCTTGAGCAATTTCAGAGACCCTGTCGCGCGAGAAATTGGTCTCCTTGAAGCTCGAGTCAGTCGCGAATTTTTCGTACATTGCAGTTACGCGGGCGCCGACATGACCACCGCACCCGGCCTCTACATTCCCGCGCACTACTGACAAACGAAGCTGCCATGTATCGGCACCTGTATACAGACAGACACCTTTTCGTCGTCCCGAAACCGACTTTCCAGTCACCTCCCCCCCCCCACATTTCCTAGATGGTACGAGAATATGCGAGAACCCCTCCACCATCCATTCCCCACCGAGCGAGAGCCTCGTGGGAGCACTAGCTCTCCTTAACACCCTGAGCATACCAAAACATATTTTATTGAAATCTCCTCGTCGATATAGCCTTTGTGACTCGCGTTATATATATCCGAGCCCCTGTAGGTCAGTATCTAAAAAAAAACAGCTAATCGTGGATTCTAGCAAGTACAGTGAGAAATTACGACTATGACTTATTATGATGACGTCGACCTCTGTTATTCTGATAAAAAGAGTATGATGAGAAAAAAAAGCACGCTTGGATAGGTTAGGTTGAGGCGCTTCGTTTTTGCACGGACAAAAATTGCGCGTGTGTGTGTGTGTGCTTGTGTGTGTGTGCGTGCGTGTGTGCGTGCGTGTGCGTTTGTGCGTGTGTGTGCGTGTGTGTGTGACGAGCATAAGCCTCGCGCCTCAGACACCAAGAAACGGAAGTATGACAGCGAAAAGTAGTTATAAGGTGCCAGACAGAGAATCCAAGATCAAGCAGTCTGAGAACAGTGTGATGAAGCAGCCTGCTAGCGACTGGCATCATTTTTTTATGAGCAGAACCGTTGAGCGAATCGGCGTAACGAAATCATTTCATCGCAGTTGCATTTCATTGCTGTAGCATCTTTCTGGGCGCAATCACTATCACATGCCAGCGAACGCATGCATTTCGGCATCGCCCCTTTGTGTAATCGGTATTTAATTTTTTTCTTATAAGTATAGCTCCACCACTGCCAAGAGACTGCCTTTCCTTGCTTTTTTCCGTCGCGTGCAAAAAAGAATATTCGGATTCTAAAAAAAAGAAGCTGCATCAATTTATCCATCCTTTATTTGGAAATAACAGTAGTAATACCTTCGGTTTAACGTGTCGAGTAGACACGGGCTCTATACGATGGACGCTGTAGTGGAGGACTCCAGATTAACGTAACCAGCTGGAGTTTTGGAGCGAGAGCTCTACCACGTCATATTTCGCCAAGGTTATCGAGTGCTGCACTTTGACCTTCAGCAGGAGAAGCGCCGGAGGTGTGGCTGTGACGCCAGACCACGTGACTCGCCGCTGCTCCGACCGCCGCTTCTCCAGATGTGGTCATGTGATTGGGCACGTGACTCGGAGTTCGCTTAAAAGGATGCGACGCCGCTTTCTAATGCAGTTTCGCCATGGATGAGAGCACGGCTGACAGTGGGCGTTTCAGGCGTCTAACTGAGCGTAACCGAGAGTAATGATGATGGTGGCCAAAAATAGTTATCATCCATTAAATATTTGGAGAGAGGTGATTGGGGTAGGTCCCTTAGGCCCCTTCCGCTCTCACTCTCGATAGCTAGGTTTAGAAGATTCAAACCACTGCCAACTTTTCAACGTGCGGCAGCGCACGCCCGTTTTTGCATTTCGTCTCCATCGAAATGCGGCCCTCGAGGCCAGGATCGAACCCGCAACCTTGGATCAGTAGCCGAGCTCCACAGCCGCCGCTGCCTTTTTTTTCTTCATAGCACCACTGACCCATCGTGAGGGGTTTTATTTAGTACCTGCGGTCGGAGACAACGAACGCTTGTAAAAGTAAATGTTGCTCTACTCACTGCGGTGGCTCAGTGTTTCTGACGCTCGGCTACTTATTCGGTGTACCCGGGTTCGAACCGGGCGGCGTTTCGATGGAGGAAAACGCAAAAGACACCCGTGTGCTGTGTGGTGTCAGTGCATGTTGAAGTCTCTAGTTGTCCAAATATACCGGATACCTCCACCACAGCACCTATTTCTCTCTCTTCTTTCACTCCCACCTTCCCCCTTCCCTTGACGCTGTTACTGCGCCATTTCCTTTTCCCAAAAACCGGTGCCACAGCATTGTTGGGTCGTTGTGCTAGTGTTTCATATATTTGTGGTAAATGACACAAAGAAAGGGAAGGCATTCTCAATCGGTGCTTAAATGACTGTGCACATAAATTTTATTTCTTGTTTTCTCCTTTCAAACGATGACTTAGATATTAGGATACCTAGATCACCATGTGGCATTCGTTTAGGGCCGCTGAATAGTTTAGAAAAGAATTTATTCTCCCATGCTGTTTCGGTTTCATCAACCAAAGAATGCTGTGACTTGTAGTTGAACTGTCACGTGAGGCGTGCAAAACTGTGTTATAGACGCTGATACTTCGTTTTGACTAACTACTGCACATAAAGCAGCCGGCGTCAAAAGCTAATATCACAACAAACGACTTATTAGCAGTAACATTGCAGTTTTATTTCGTGTCTCATGTAACCTAAATTCAATACTGGTAACAGCCATCGTTCCGTTGATGAAATTAAAACAACGTCACGAAGAAATTCGAGTACAAATTATTTATTGGCTGTAGGCAAATGCCACGGGGTGCTCCATGTATTCCAATGCCGAAATCATCGTTTGAAAGAAGAAAATACCCAACCAAAAATGTGGTGTCTATAGCCCTTTATTCTGTTATTCAGTTAGATCACTGCTAACAATTTGATTAAAACCATACGCAAACATGAAAGGGAGGAGCAGTAATAACTCAAGATTTCACATAAACCTGACTTACAATTCTTTAGAATTGGCGCTAGTACATTACACAACAGTCAATTAGGTTTTTTCCACACACCATACTTCATTCAGTTTTGTTGTCTCATATACTTGGTGCCATTCTCCCACTTTCCAGCGCAGACACTTTTGGATGGGTAAATCTACGCGCTAGGCTATCTCATTTTGTCTGAAAAAAAAAAAAACAAGTACGCCGGGTTGCAAAAAAAAGCAGGGCTGAACCGAGCTCCGAACCGGTTCGGAACGGTTCCTTTGAATCGTTCCGGTTCGGGTTCAGTTCCAAGATGGCGAAAAAAATATGGGTTCGCTTCGGCTCCGGTTCCGGGTGAAAATTCGGGTTCGGCTCCCGTATCGGGTTCAGGTTCGGTTCCGGTTCGACACCCTGAATAGAACAGAGATCTGTCCTGTATCGCATGTGTACTCTTCCTTTTTGTTAACGTGTCCCAGGCTCAAAAACGAAGTACTAGAAGAATGACTCCTGCAGTAGTATTTATTCTCAGCCATGCGTTACAACCGCATTTTGGCTGCAAGGAGGCTCTGGAATCAAAGCATCGAGCACGCCGATAGTGTCCAACCTTACGCGTCCGGGATCACTACAGGTCTCTTAGAAAAAATATCCGAATGGGAGGAAGCAGCAGAAAGAACAGGCACAACACGCCCTGTGGTGTCTGTTCTTTCTGCTTGCTCGTCACGCAGCCTCAAGATGCCCGCAGATGCATGTTTTTTTTTCTCCAGGACAAATCGAAGAGGTACTGGACAGAGAGAGAGAAAGAGGTTTTAGGGATCACAGGAGAGGTGTGCCTGGTTAACCTGGCATGCTATTCCGGACGAGGGTGATGAACAGGCGAAAGAAAAGGAAAAAATAAAAGAGGAAACGGGAAATCAAGCCTGCACGACACTCGCGCACTCACAAACACTTAAGGTCTTGAAAGGGTGTCTGTCAAACCCTTGTCCTTACGATAAATTAGTATAGATTTCGCCCTTCGCGCAACGGAAACCGCATCACTTCAGGGGCCAACGACATGCTCCAGGCGCAGGCTCCATCCTGGCGGTGTCCTACAGCACTTAACAATGCCTTGCGGCATCATTGTGGCTTGCGTCGTGCTTACCAAATGGTATGAAAACATGTGAGATTCCCTCAACTGCCCATCGCCCACCTAGTCGGAGAGCCTCCTGGGAATACCAGCTCTCCCAAAGAACCAAGAACTTACCAAATGTACTTAATTTAAATAACCTTTTGCACCACACCTTCGGTTTGCTTAAGGGCGTTCAACGACCCAAAGCGCCTCATAGTGTGAGGGACGCCGTAGCCATAGTGGAGACCGCCGAATAATTTTTACCTCCTGGGTCTCAACGCACATTACACCGGCCTCTAGCATTTTGCCACCATCGAAATGCGACCCTCGCGGCCGGGAACGAACCTGCGTCTTTTGGGTCGGCAGCTGAGCACCATAACCATTGAGCCACTGCGGGGGCTAACATTTCGCCTTTGTAACTCGCGGTATATATCTCAAGCCTCTAGAGCTCAGTATCTTCAAAAACACAGCTAATCGTCGTTTCTCGGTTGTAGAATGTAAAATTAGGATTTTGCCCCGTGCTGATGCCGTCGCTTTCTTTTGTTCTGATAAAAAGGGTATGATAAAAGAAAGCAGCCTGGAACGGATGGGGAACACTTCGTGTCTGCATGGCGACAACTTTTAACACCACTGCGACGTTGTGTTGCGACACAGTTGCTAGTGCTGCTTTTTGCGAGGAAGGAGCTACATGCGCTACATAAATTTTTGTCTTTTTCGGGCGCTATAAAAGGAAGCCTATGCGACGAGAGAATTTGTTACACCATTGATAGAGCCTGCCGAATCTGTCGTGCGCTTTTTGTGCAGCAACTGGTGTCAGAGTTTTTACTTTTGAGAGCCACAAACCAACCAGCTTGATAGGCGAATAAGCGCCCATCTGTCTTTCCTGGACATGGCTGAGAGAGAATTCTGTGCTGTTACATTCGCTTTGGTCGCTATTCGCTTTACGAAGAACACCTGTGCACCCTTCACAGCAGGCTGAATGCATAAGCACTGATCTCTCATTGGTTCTTCTATCCATATATCTGCAGGCTTACCTTCCTTTCCTGACATCTGTGTAGTAAAATCAGTTTAGGGAATTTAGACTGAGTATGTCGCAAGAACCTTTTTAGACTCCAAACTTGGACCTTACGCGTTAGGACCTGCCTTCGCGTGAAAGGTACGTTTGCGCCGTTATTAGTGGATTACTGCTGATGCGAGGAATAAGATACCATTGAAGGGTGAAAAGATTTGTGTTTTGTCGTGATCCTTTGTTTTTTGGGACATACTACCGCAGACACTTCAAATGGACATCGAGATCACGACTTACACTAGAAAAGTTCTGCCTATAATGCAATATTCCCGAATTCCGTGTCAACTTTTCACATTAATAAGACTGTTAAACGTATGAGAAAGAAGTTTGATGGATAACACGTAAAATCGCTGCATTCAATTTGTTGTGATGCGTGGTTCATCAGACGCGCGCTTTCCTGCGAAGGAGCAGGCAAGTTGCGCGCGCGTTCATGAGCGCGCGTTCATGCGAAGGAGCAGACAAGTTTCCAGGGGCGAACGCGGCGTTTATTCCCGCATGTTCGTCGGTGCGTGGCTGGCAGAGAATAACCCACCCGTATGTTGCGGCGCACGCCTTTTATTAGTTTTTGGCGCGCATGCGCATTAGCGACGGCGGTGGTGATAGCCGGACACCACATCCCTCCCCTATTATATCGGCTAATTTAACAAGCTAAACTCCAGCTTGATATCTGTCCGGTGGTCGACGGTCTCTGGTCAGGTAGCGTCTTGCACTCGCCGTATGGAACGCTTGCGAAGCGGCAGGACCACTGGTGGTAGGGGCGGAGGATGTCACGGGGTCGACGCTTGGTGGAAACGCCAGGAACTCGTCTCCCTCCTGGTTGGATGCCTCGCGGTCCGGATCCTTGGTCCGCGCGAGCAGCTGGTCCTTGTGACGACGCCAGGTGAAACTGCCTCTGGGTGTGGTAGCACGAACGGTAAAAGACAAAGGGCCGCACTGCCCCACAACAACACTAGGGACCCAGTTTGGTCTGCCTCAAAAATTGCTAGCCAGCACTTGGTCACCGACTGCTATGTCACGATCGCGACGTGGGCGAGCCACGGATTGCTTGAACTGATTATATGCAACCCTTCCTCCCACCGCTGGCTTGACAACATCGAGTCTATTTCGCAGCCGTCGTCCTAGTAGCAAGTTTGCTGGTGACTCAGTTTTTGTCGCATGGGGCGAGTTACGATAGGTAAGCAAAAACTTGTGAAGCCTCAGATGTAATGTGTCCGCTCCGCTAGACTTACGAAGAGCGTTTTTAAGTGGCTGAATGAAACGCTCTGCAAGCCCGTTTGAGCTGGGATGATACGGTGCAGTAAGCACGTGACGACAGCCCAATTCTTTCACAAAAAGTTTGAACTCTTCGGAAGTAAACTGCGGGTCGTTATCAGTGACCATGGTTTCTGGGAAACCAAACCACGCAAACAGCCCTCTCAGTTTGTCAACTGTAGCGTCCGAGGTAGTCGAGCGCATAACAAACACTTCCGACCACTTGGAATGCGCGTCCACGATTACAAGAAACATTGCGTTCAAAAAGGGGCCAGCAAGATCTCTAATGTTGGCCACGACCAAGGATGCAGGGGCGCTTTGCACGGCTCGGAACGCTGTTCTTGACAACTTACGCAGGCCTTGACAGGATGCTCGAGGTCCGCCTCGATGGACGGCCACCACACGTAGATGCGCGCCAGTTGCTTGCTGCGCACGATGCCTGGGTGCCCCTCGTAGAGTTCGTCCAGCAGCAAGTTGCGCAACTTTGCCGGCACGATCACTCGCATCCCGAACATGATGCAGCCTTGGTGAACTGTGAGCTCGTTGCGTCTGTCAAAAAAAGGCTTCGATTCTTTTTCAGTCACAGACGCCGGCCACCCCACGTTTATGAAATCTATCACTCTACAAAGCAAGGGGTCCCGAGATGTTGTTCGGGCAATGTCCTGGCTTGAAACTGGAATTTATTGCAACCGCAATGAATAAAAAGTTTCCTGCCTTTCTTGTGTTTCGTCTTTCACCACTGAGAGCGGCAGGCGCGAACAGAAATCGGCTTCAGCGTTCTCGCTTGATTTTCTGAAGATAAGCGAGTTCCGGTACGATGACAGTGTGACAGCCCAGCGCTGCAAACGCGCTGCTGCGATAGTCGGAATACCGGTTTTCGGGCCTAAGATTGTTTGAAGCGGTTTATGGTCGGTGACTAACGTGAACGAACGACCGAAAATGTAGAAATAAAACTTCTTCACACCAAATATTATTGCAAGGGCCTCTTTCTCAAGCTGGCTGTATTTCTTTTCGGCATCGGTCAAGGTACGTGAAGCGAAAGCGATTGCCTTTGTGCTTGCCGTCATCCGAAACAAGAGAAAGAACCGCGCCTAAACCATAGTGCGATGCGTCGCATGATAGCTGCAACGGTTTGCACGGGTCGTAGTGCGCCAAAATCGGCGGAGAGGCTAGCAGGCTCTTTATCTTGATGAAAGCTTCCTGGCAACGCTCATCCCAGCACCACGGGGCGTTTTTACGTAGCAGCCTGAAAAATGGTTGTGCCAGCGTTGTTAGGTTAGGAAGGAACTTGCCGTAGAGATTGACGACTTCCAGGAACGACTGCAGCTGCTGCGTGTTGTTGGGGGCTGGAGCCTTGAGGAGTGCGTCAACCTTCTCCGTCGTTGCCGAGATGCCTTGTGCGCTGATTCTGTGTCCGAGGTAGCGAAGGTCCTGTTGGAAAAACGAGCACTTGTCTTTCTTGACACGAACGCCTCTTTGAAAAAGTCGTTTTAACACAGCTTCCAGATTGTGAAATGCTCTTTGTCACTTTTACCAGTGACCAGAATGTCGTGTAGGTAGCAGCAAACGCCGTGCAAGCCCTTCTGCATGGTGTCAATTATTCTTTGGAAAATCTCAGGTGCGAACGAAATTCCAAACGCGAGTAGATTAGCAGCAAACAATCCTTTTCGCGTATTTAACGTGAGGTATTGTTTTGAGGACTCAGACATCACCACTTGCTGATAGGCCTGGCTGAGATCAATCATCGAGAAATGCTTACCCCCAGACAAGGCTGTGAACAGGTCGTCCACCTTTGGTAATGGGTAACGGTCGACGTCAAGGCACGGTTAACGGTCGTCTTGTAGTCGCCGCAAATCGGTATGCTACCATCTTGCTTGATTACGGGTACCGCAGGCGTAGCGAATTATGACGTCATAACCGACGATAATAATTCCCAGTTGTTCCATTTTGGCCTATTCAGCGTCGAAAGCTTTTTGCAACGTGAACGGAACATTCCTGGCTTTTAGGAATCTCGGCTTCATACCAGGTTTAAGAAAAAGTTCGGCGCGCTCTTCCGTTATCTCGCTTAACTTGTCTTTGAAAAGGGGTTTGTACTTCCCCAGCAATGCGTCAAGCCTCTTTTTAACGTTGATATGAGTAGAAGTGTCTGACCTTGTAATGTTGTTCAGGTTCCAGATTTTCGCCCACTCCAACCGGACGGCGCGGAGCCACTCCCGGCCCAGTAGAGGTGGTCCCTTGTGGTCTACGACGTAGAGTGGAAGAATTGCAGAATGGTCGCCTTGCTGCACGTTGTTGTGCCATAGAGGTGGTCCCGTTGCGCTCGCCACCCGTTTCGTGACTGAGCGTTGCCAGCTCTCTTAGCGGTAGCGAAGACTCCGAGTCAGGCGTCGGTGAAACTAAGAAAATGCTTTATACATTATGTACAGGGCATAATATAGTTCAACATCGGCACGGGGGCCGAGAGCTATACAACGCGACTGTTCTCGCACAGCGACGATCAGCGAGACACCAGCACGTCACACCATCCGACTCCACTCGTGAGCAGCACTCGACTCACGGTAGGTCGGTCACTCGGTCACTCCGTCACACTCTTCCAAGCTGCAGCGTTGGGGCTTATATAGCCTGAGGAACGGTGGCCCCTCAGAACTGGCCAATCCAAAGGCAGCACTCGACGGCAGTCAGAAAGGACCAATCAGCGATAGCGCGGGCCAACCGCTTCAAATTTTGCCGCGCGCGGTGGCGTCCGGGAGAGAAGGAATCTGGCGCCTCGCTGTCTGGCCTCTTGCGACAGGTCCAGGCGTGTTGCTTGCAGATGCTTCTCCTTAGGACTCCGCTGCCGTACGGCGCAGCATCGTGGCTTGTCAGGGAGCGTTAGGGCGCGTGCCATGCGGCGCAGCACCAGGGCTTGTCAAAAGGGACGCTCGTAGGAGAAAGCGGCCGGCAGAATTGGAATCCGGGCGGGTTTCCCGGCATGACAGCATCCCCGCCATCAGATAAGGCGCCGGGAAGACGAGCTGCTTCCACGTGGCTCGGATGCCAGGCGCGCATCTTCGTCAGGCTCTTCCAAGTTCACGTCCAGTCCAGGTAGCTTCACGAGCACCAGGTCCCACTCGCAGGCCAGGAGCTCTGTTCACCTCGTTGTCGCCAAGGCACCTCGACCAGCTTCGCTGAGGTCGTTCCGATCCCCTTGCTTCTCACCACTGGTCATGGTTGGTCGTTCTGCAGACTACAAAACCGACCGGCAAAAGGCAACACCCAACACAAGCAAGTGCCCTCTGTCTCCCATCAAACACCAGACGAAGCCATAATCCAAATTAACCTAACTAAATTGATGTCCCCATTTATTCCCGCTGCAACAAGAGGCATGTGTACGATCTGGTACACAAGGTTCAAACAACCATTTTGCAAAGTATCAACACATCAAAATAGCAGGAGCACTTAATAATCAACAATAATAATGAAAATCAGATTGGTCCCCTTGAAATCGTTTGGACCGAAAACACACTACTGAGGAAGCAAATGAGGTCATTCATTTTTGCCCCTTTCTTCCTTCGAACATGACAGTTTGTTGCAAAGCGAGAGAAGGTAAGTAACGAGGAGGTCACTGAAAGAAGCGAGGCCTAGAATGCACGACTTAGAGCATCGGCGTTCGCGTTCAACCTTCCCTTCTTATAGCGGACAATGAGATTTTGCAGTTGGAGGGTCCTGCTCCACCTCAGCAAACGACCGCTTTACTTAACCAGGCCAGAGGGCAATGGTCCGTTTCCACAACCAACTCAGAACCGGATACATAACAAGCCAGCTTCTGAACTGCCCACACAAGGCAGGCGCACTCTCTCTCCTCTGCCTCTTCCCTACAGCGTAGTTTGCAACTCAAATACAAAATTGGTCGTTCATGACCACTAGCATCATCTTGGCATAGCACCGCTTCCATTCCGCGATCGCTCGCGTAACATTCAAAGATGAAACCTTTCGGAAAGTCTGGTGCCGTTAGAACCGGCTTATGGCTCAAGGCTTGTTTCATCATTTGGAACGCATTCTCTTCCTGCGAGTCCCACGTCACCTTAACGGGCTCCGATTTTCGAAGCGCGTCTGTCAGCGGGTTGGCAAGGTCAGAGTAGTCTCTCACATAGTGTTGGTAATATCCAGCTAAACCTAAAAAAGCCCTTATATCCGTCTTAGCGGTTGGCCGGGGATAGTTTACAATAGCGGCTACCTTGATGTCGGAAGGTCTACGCCGGCCGCGCCCCACCACATGGCCCAAATAAGTCACTTCACTGTAACCTAGGTGACATTTAGCTGGTTTCACAGTACGGCCTGTCTCTTTCAACCTGCAAAATACGACTCGCAAGTGCTCGAGATGTTCTTCCCAAGTATCCGAAAAGATGGCAACATCGTCGAGGTATGGCAATGCAAACTCGCCCAAACTATGAAGCACTCTGTCCATCAGGCTAGAGAAACAATACGGCGCGTTTTTAAGTCCGAAGCTCAGCATGAGTGGGCGGAAGGTTCCGAACGGGGAAACGAACGCGGCGCAACGGCTAGCCCGTTCCGTAAGGGGTACTTGCCAATAGCCTCGCACGAGGTCCAGCGTAGATATATAATTTGACTTCGACACCGTCTCCACTCTTTCTTCTAGGTTCGGTATCGGATATGTCTGATCTCGGGTGATCGCGTTCAGACGCCGATAATCGACGCATGGCCTCGGATCCTTTCCCGGAACCTGGACAAGTATCAGGGGCGATGTGTAGTCGCTCTCACTTGGCACTATAACCCCCAAGTCACGCATGCGCTGAATCTCCTCAGCCATGATTTTTTTCTGCACGGGTGAACAACGATACGGTTTACTGCGGATCGGTTGCTAAGATGTTAGCTCGATGTCGTGCTCTAAGACCGCGGTCTTTCCGGGACGGTTCGAAAAAACCTCCTTAAACTCGGAAACTATTCCCTTTAAATCCTCCTTTTGGGTGGTACTTAGACGCGCGTCCAAAGTCAGCTGTTCCAACATTAGCTCTAAACCACAATCTTTCATGTCAGCTGTCGCCAGGATTTCCGCCCCTTCCTCATCGGCAGCATTTATCGTCATGCTTACAATCGCGTGACGCTGAATGTAGAGCTTCATCAAGTTGCTGTGATAAATTTTGTTGCGCCGTCTCCCTAATTTCACTTCGTAGTTGGTATCGGAAAGCTTCGATACAACCTTCGCGGGTCCTTCCCAGTGAACCTCGAGCTTGTTTTTCTTCGACGGACGCAGCAACATCACTTGACTACCTACTTCGAAGGTGCGTTTTTTTGCTGACTTGTCGTAATATCCCTTTGACAAGATTTGCGCCGCCTTCATGTGCCTCTCTACAATATCTTTTGTCTTCCCGAGCCTCTGAAGAAGGTCGAGGACGTAGGAGACTACATTTGGGTCGTCATCACTGCCTTTCCAAGACTCTCGCAACATGCGCAGCGGAGTTCTAAGGCTTCGGCCATACACGAGCTCCGCGGGGCTAAAGCCTGTGCTCTCATGGGGAGCAGACCTCAAGGCGAACATAGCGGCGGGAATGCAGGCCTCCCAGTCACAGTGACGCTCAAAGCACAGGGCTCTCAATATGCGCTTCAGCACCGAATGCATTCGCTCTACTGGATTAGATTGCGGGTGATGGATAGAACTGTGCACCACTTTAATGCAGCATCTTTCCAAAAAGGTAGAAGTTAGGCAGCTGGTGAAGACGCTGCCATTGTCGCACTGGATCTCAGAAGGGAACCCGACGCGTGCGAACATTGAGAGCAGAGCGTCCACGACCTGGGAAGAATTTAGCTCCTTAAGTGGTACCGCCTCCGGGAACTTGGTCGCGACGCACAGGGCCGTCAGAACATACCTACACCCGTTCGTTGATTCTGGCAAAGGACCTACAATATCAATTACCAGTAGCCGAAAAGGTTCTGTTATGACTGGCACTAACTTCATCGGCGCCTTCCACTTGTCAGTGGATTTGCCCACTCTCTGGCAGGTTTCGCAAGATCGCACGAATTGTTCGACGTCCTTCCAACAATACGGCCAATAAAACTCCTGAGCCAATCTAGCCTTGGTCTTTTTTAAGCCAAGATGCCCTGCCCACGCATTTTCGTGCGCGAGTTCCAGTAACTGACAGCGATATTTTCGAGGGATCAAAATCTGCTCATATTTGCGACCCTGCTTATCGGTGTAGCAGCGATACAATAAGCCAGATCTCTCGTAAAATGAAACCCTCTTTGTCTCCACTCCCAGTCTGACGCTCTTCATCAGATCGGCTATTGAGCAGTCTTGCTGCTGCTCGCGAATGAGCGTTTCCTTTTCAACTGCGGCCAGCTCCTGCCAGCTGGCGGAAACCGGAGCGAGTATGGAGCCCGCGTCGCCTAACTGCGGCGTCGTGTCTAGATCGCGGCTAGCAGGGCACGTATCACTCTCAGTCTCGTCCAAACCGCGCTCTCCCAAGCCAGTCTCCGAGCTCTGCATCTCCCGTGTCTGCCCGCCACTCAAGTTACCTTGATCGCTCCGCGTGCCGCACGGCTGTTCGTTCACCGACTCAAAGTCCAGTTCCCTCGACAGTTGGCGCGCTTTGGATCGCGTGAGGGCCATGTACGCCACGTCGGCAAAGAATGATTTGCCCTGATCCTTCAGCATCTGCTCCGAGCTATTTGAGAACAGGTAGGGAAAGTGCTCCGGAAGGGCGGCAGACACAGCGGCTTCTGTGTTAAGTTTTCCAAACTCTCCTTCAATGATGACCGCTGCGATCGGTAAGCAGACACTCTCATCCTCGGCCACTTGCCGTATCCAAGCGCATTCTCCTATAAAGTCACTAGAGGAGACGAAAGACGGGTGGACGACGTCCATAGTTGCTGCCGAGTCCCGAAGTGCTCTGCACTTCTTGCCGTTTACTTTAATTTCCTGCATGTATGGCTCCAACAGTCGCATGTTTTTGTTTGTTTCCCGTATCGTTGCAAAAGCAACTTTCTCTTGGCAGTTCGCCGCGATGTGCCCTTGCTTTTTGCAGTTGTGGCAGATTAACGGCTTCCGTTTTTCAAAAGAACGCGTCGCATCGTTTCGCTGCTTGGGACCATCGCTAGCATTCTGAGATGCATTCTGCCCTTCCTTCACAGTTTCTTTGGTAAGGGACTCGTCTTTCCGAAACTCGCGACGCTTGATTTGCTTCCGTTAGTCGGGCTTCCTTGAAAACCCGTCTCTCTTATCTGCTTTTTCTACACGCACTGCCCTGCTGTGCAAGCTGCGGCGGAGGTAATACTCTCCAGCTAATTCTGCTGCCTTGTCTAGCTTAACCTCCTTTAGCCTATCTTGCAGCCAGAGTTTGACATCCTCATCAATGCAACGGTAGAACTGTTCTAACGCGATGCATTCGACGACTTTATCGCGGTCGTCGTAAACCTCTTCGCCTTTCAGCCATTCAACCAGGTCGGCTTTTAGACGAAACGCGAAGTCAACATGTGACTCCCTGCCCTTCTGTGCATACCGGAACCTCTGCCGGAAAGCTTCGGGCGACAGTTTGTACTTTCGCAATAGCGCCTCCTTCACATCACTGTAGCTCTCAAACGCCTCTTTCGATAAGCAAGTTATCACGTCAGATGCCTCCCCGGGAAGCAAGGCTAACAGATTCTGTGCCCAGAGGGATCGCTCAATACCATTCCGTTCGCACACGTGCTCAAATTTAACGAGGTATTTAGCCACATCCTCGCCGACTACAAAGGGCGGCAGTTGGTCGCGTATTTTTGGAGCGTTAGAGGGAACCGTCGTCGAAGCAAGACTAGGCGCTGGCGAGGTTTTTCGGAGCTCCAGCTCTTTCATTTTAACCTCGTGCTCTCTAAGCGCCTGGCGCTCTCGCATCTCTTTTTCTTTCATTTCCTCCTCGCGACGTTCCTTTTCTCTCTTTTCCTCCCGTTCACGCCTTTCATTGATATCAGCCCAGGCCTCTTCGGCTTCCTCAGCCGTCACGTCCGCAGTCCTCATGACCTCAAGGATCGCATTCTTTCTTTTTGTTGAGCCCAAATCAATGCCCAACTCCTCACAAATTTGGAGAAGTTCTTTAACCTTGTAACTCTCCATCGTTCACACTGCCTCTTGCTGTTTGCCCTTTTAGAAACTACTTGCCGTACACTACTATATCGCTACTAGTTCGGTACGCGCAAGAATTTCACACACTGCCTTGTTTACCCCTTCAGCATCCCTTGGTTTTCAAAACACTCTTCCTAGGCTTGAAACACACAAGGTTAACGCAATGCTACACCAATTCTTTCTCTAAGCTACTATAACCTGTTTTAGAGAAAGTCTGGCGTTTGAGGAAAACTTCAGGCACTCACCGCGCCGAGGTAGCTGATGTCGGTCGATCCCATAGCTGCCATCCAATGTTGTGCCATAGAGGTGGTCCCGTTGCGCTCGCCACCCGTTTCGTGACTGAGCGTTGCCAGCTCTCTTAGCGGTAGCGAAGACTCCGAGTCAGGCGTCGGTGAGACTAAGAAAATGCTTTATACATTATGTACAGGGCATAATATAGTTCAACATCGGCACGGGGGCCGAGAGCTATACAACGCGACTGTTCTCGCACAGCGACGATCAGCGAGACACCAGCACGTCACACCATCAGACTCCACTCGTGAGCAGCACTCGACTCACGGTGGGTCGGTCACTCGGTCACTCCGTCACACTCTTCCAAGCTGCAGCGTTGGGGCTTATATAGCCTGAGGAACGGTGGCCCCTCAGAACTGGCCAATCCAAAGGCAGCACTCGACGGCAGTCCGAAAGGACCAATCAGCGATCGCGCGGGCCAACCGCTTCAAATTTTGCCGCGCGCGGTGGCGTCCGGGAGAGAAGGAATCTGGCGCCTCGCTGTCTGGCCTCTTGCGACAGGTCCAGGCGTGTTGCTTGCAGATGCTTCTCCTTAGGACTGCGCTGCCGTACGGCGCAGCATCGTGGCTTGTCAGGGAGCGTTAGGGCGCGTGCCTTGCGGCGCAGCACCAGGGCTTGTCAAAAGGGACGCTCGTAGGAGAAAGCGGCCGGCAGAATTGGAATCCGGGCGGGTTTCCCGGCATTACAACGTTGACCGAAGAGACGCCCTGGGGTCGTATCAGTGTTCCTGTGTAGGTACGAAGTTTAACTGTAGTAGGCTCCAGTACAGCCGAAGGAAAGAGCTGACGGAACTGCATCTTTGACATGACGGAAAGAGCCGCTCCCGTGACCTACTCCATGTTCACCAAGACGCCGTTGATGGTCATCAGTACGGTGACAGGGTCGCACTGAGCTGCGGACACGCCGTTAAGACTGAGGGTCGAAGCTTTTCGAGACACAACTGTCGGCATCTTGACATTCTTTGTCACTTGCTTTTTCTTGGAAAAAATCTTACCACTGCTTCTGAAGGCTCTCTGGATATGCCCCTTTTTGTTGCAACTGAAACAGGTGGCGTCCAAGTGAGGGCATGCTTCACTCGTGTGTTTTGGCGAACCACAGCGAAAACAGCTTTTGCGTGTTTTCTGCGCTTCAGCCTGCATCTTGTGCACATCGCTGACTGCGGCGTCGGTGCCGCGTGCTTCAGCAGCACACTTTTTAGCCGCTTCCATTGCAAGAGCCCTCTCCACCGCTTTCTGGAAAGTAAGCTTGCTGTCTTCCATGAAAAGCACTCGCTGAATGTCTTCTCGTAGCAGGCCACACACGAAGCGGTCCCGAAGGGACTCGTCAAGGGCGCTTCCAAACTCGCACGTTTGCGACAGTTTACGAAGCTCGGCAACATAACTAGATATGGACTCGCTTTCTCGTTGGCACCTCCGGTGAAACTTGGCCCGTTCTCCAATGACGGACGGCTTCGGAGACAGGTGGTCGCTGAAAAATTTCTTTGGGGACATCGAAATTTTTCGTAGAAGGCAGGTCGGGAGCAGTTAATGACTTCCACAACCCGTAGGTCTTCGGACCGATAATGCTCAAAAAGGCGTGTACCTTGTCACCGTCGGGTACTCGGTTGACAATCAGGAACGACGTAAGCCGCTCTTCGTACGAAGCCCAATCGCTGGCGGACTCGTCGAAGGGTTCCAGTTGGCCCAGTCGCCCAGCGAAGTGCGTCACTTCTGCCTCGGCCCCAGTCATCACGACAGTCACCGGTTCTGCACACTGCAAAAACGATAGTTTTCTTCACGGAGTGAAATTCGGAAACACTTGCCTTCCAAAACTGAAGAACGCCGTCTTCTATCCCGTCCTCGTCGCCAGTTGTTGTGATGCGTGGTTCATAAGAGGCGCGCGTTCATGAGCGCGCGTTCATGCGAAGGAGCAGACAAGTTTCCAGGGGCGAACGCGGCGGTTATTCCCGCATGTTCGTCGGTGCGTGGCTGGCCGAGAATAACCCACCCGTAAGTTGCGGCGCACGCCTTTTATTAGTTTTTGGCGCGCATGCGCATTAGCGACGGCGGCGGTGATGGCCGGACACCCCACAATGAGTTCGCTGCTCCGTGAACACTGCATTAAAGCTCAGGAGTTACATGGTGCCCAAGTTCAGAACTATGACTGGTTGCTCCTTGGCTTGAGTGCCTTCCGGAATATTGATGTGCGGGCGGAATAAGAAGAGAGGAATAAGAGAGGAATAAGAAGAATAAGAATGGGGTGAAGCACATATGGCAGGTTCCCACAGATCATAAATAGCAGTCTGCCAATATCCCTCAAGAGAAACGTATACAACAGCTGTATCTTATCGGCAGGGGCGAGCCAGGGGGGGCTTAAGGGCGTTCAGCCTCCCCCCCCCCCCCCCCCCGAAATGTTTTCAAACTGTCAGGCACCGCTGGCCAAAACAACCACCGGCGCCGGAAGTCATTATGGATTTTGTCACCTACAATGTCTTTTTCAGACTAGAAAAGACATTTTGGCTTGAACACTGCTAACTCAGATTTGATTTCGTGGCAACGCCCATGCACCTGGAGTCCCGTAACGCAAGCAACAGTTAGCATCATGGTCAGAATTACCATGCGAATAAGAAAATTTTGAGGACACCAAAAACCGATCTTGATTGATCTTGCTTATTGAAAGCCCTGCCCACGCGGCGTTTCCCAACATACAGACATGGTTATTTGTTATTTCAACTTGCGGCATCAATCGTGGCTTTTGTTTGTCCTTCTCTTTCCTTTTTAGCTAACTGCTCTTACTTTTTCTTTGAGCCAGTGAACCAAAGGAATGCCCTTCTGTAATTATGGGTGCAGAATAATTGTAGCCATACAAGACATACGTGCATTTAAATATCTTATTGCAGCATAGTAGTAGTAGTAGTAGTAGAAGACGTTTATTCGGCCAAAATTTACAGGCCGAGCATATCGACCACCTGGGCGACCAGAAGTCGCTGTTCTTCCTCCCCTTCAGCGCCAAGCCAGTCGAGCCAGGTGGTGATGGATAAAGAAGGTGGGGGGTAGGAACCCGATTGCTGAGTAGCCGGGCAATAGAAGAGGCAATGGGCAAGGTCCGCATAGATACAGGGGCAATTGGGACAGGAAGGGTCCGATCGATAGCGATAGAGAAAGAGGCGAGACGGGGTGATGATTGCATTCATTTGAACGTGCCGAAGAAGGCGAGCCTCCGGCACTGTGAGTGATGGATGAGGGGGAGGGTAAAGGCGTTTGTCGAGGCGGAGCTCGAGGTAGACCTCTTTTATGGTGCGGCGAAGGGTGAGTCTCCCACCGTCCTCCGAGGGCTTGGGCCAGGGGATCAACGGTGCCCGGAAAAGTGTGTCACGGCCGAGCTGATGGGCCAGCTCATTGCCGTCAATCCCTGAATGCTCAGGGACCCAGCGGAGGAAAACGATGGAAGGCTGCAAAGCGGAGACCGCTCGTTCGACCTCCTGTTGAAGAGAAGGGGTTAGGGTGCGTTTCTGTATGTGGTGTATAGCGGCTTGTGAGTCTGAATAGACTGTGTACTCTTGAAGAGAGGGAAGGAGGGCAAATGACTGGAGGGCATGCGCAATGGCGAGGACCTCGAGGGACAATGCATCCGGAGGGCGTAGAAACGGCCCGCTGGTGTGAGTTTCAGGAGCGGGGAGGTGGGGGTGGTACAAGGCGTAGCCGCAGGAACCTCGAGGAGCCACGAAGGAGGCATCCGTGTAAGCTACACCCTGGGTATCAAAGAGAGGGGAATGGTGCTGTGCGGCCGCATGACGACGGCCGGCGTGCAGAACGGGGGACATGTTGGACGGAAGGGGGAGGATCCGAAGATTGGGAGCCGGGGTGGGAATAGGAGAGGTAAACGGGGCGCAGAGAATGGGCGAGATACCTGCTTGAGTCAGTAACCACTGACCCTGACGGGTAAGGGAAAGCCGGGCAATCTGCGAGTCATGATGGAGAGAGAGCAAAGAACGGAGAGGATGAAAGAGGCCTGTTGCAAAGATCTTTGCAGTAGAGGTAGTGATAGGGAGGTTGAGAGCTGCCTTGTAGAGGCCCACAAGGGCAGTCTCAAGAGCGTTAAGTTGAGTCTGATTGAAGGAAACGTAGGGTGCAAAGTACAAGACCTTGTTGAGGGCCAGCGCGTGGGCAACTCGGCACGCATGAGCCTCGTGGAGACCTGAGCGCCGAGTGACCACGCGCCGCAGGAGGTGAGTTACGGAGTGGCAGGTGGTGACAGCACGGTGGAGGGCTTGCACGCTCTTGGCTGCATGCAAAGGAAAGCCAAGAACTTTGCACTGCGTGACGACAGGAATGGGAGAGCCAGAAAGGTGGAGAGAGACGAATTGGTTGTGTGAGCGCTGGTATGAGGAATGGTTGAGGAGAAGGAGCTCGGATTTTTCAGGAGCAGGAGAGAGGCCAGCAGTGGTGAGAAAGGAGTCGATGAGATCTAGGCCACGTTGCAGGGTGTCCTGTACGTGACCGGGAGAGCCAGACGAACACCAGAGAGTGATGTCATCGGCGTAAAATTTATGATGCAGGTCGGGAATTTCAGCTAGCTGAGAGGCGAGAGGGGCCATAGCAAGATTGAAAAGGGTAGGAGAGAGAACAGCACCTTGAGGAGTGCCTCGGGTGAGGTTGTGGGGGTCGGACAGATAGGTGTCGACTCGAAAGCGAGCGACACGTTTAGAGAGGAATGAGCGGATATAACAGTACATGCGGGAGCCACAGTCTAGGGAGGCGAGTTGGGAAAGGATGTGGTCGTGGCAAACACCGTCGAAGGCCTTGCGAACATCGACGGTCACAAGTGCGTGAATTTGAGTGGGGGTAGGTGACAGAAACGTGTGCTGGAGAACCAGAAACATGTCCTGTGCACAGACGTGGCGTCGGAAGCCGATGAGAGAATGAGGGAAGAACTCCCTCGTCTCGAGAAAATTAGAGAGGCGAGTAAGGGCCATTCGCTCAAGGGTCTTACCAACACATGATGTCAGGGAGATTGGGCGGAGGTTAGAGAGAGAGGGAGGCTTGCCCGGCTTTGGAATCATAGAAATGAGGGAGGAGGTCTAGGAGCTGGGCAGGCAGCCGCTGTTCCATGCATCATTGTAGGTTTTAAGGAGGAATTCTTTGGCGCAGTCAGGAAGGTTCCGAAGTGTGGTGTATGTAATGGCATCCTCACCGGGAGCCATACATACAGTTACTTTGTTTCGATTCACACTTTTCTGTCCTTTATGAAGTATCTTCGCATTTCTAATACTCCACTTTATCTTCGCACTTTTAATGCATATTTTGCAGAACTCCTGGTTCATACATGTCCTCGTCGTTGCGACTAAATTTCGGTGCAATCACTCGCAATACATGACCAGTGACAGCTGCTGCTGCGCAGTTCACTGAAAGAAAGGACGTTTATATGTTTTCCTGGCCGTTGCAGGTGTACAAAAATGTAAAATTCTTGAAAGACAAAGGTTCATTAAAATGTTTTTCCTATATACTTGCTAATTCCGTGGCCATTATGATTTTTAAATCAGTGGCATGCACTGTTTTGCTGGATTCGTACTGATATTGTTCTAGACTTCGTGCGATTTTTTTTTACTTATTAAATAAGCAATAGTCTGAAAGCATTGCTTTCATTTATGTCTGCCACAGTTTTCAAAACATAAGAATGCATTCTTTTATTTTAGAAATGCATATTTGACTTGCTCAGACAGTGTGTAGCGTTATCTAATGCGCAATTTTATTGTCAGAATGGCAATGCCGTTATTAATCTTGCGTTCGACCCCTCCGCAAAGTCTATGAGGAGGCCGCGCTGGAACATTGCCCCCCCCCCCCTCGGGAACAAAATTTCTGGCTACGCCACTGCTTACCGGCGCTCACCTACGTGGCAGAAACGTGGAGGCTAACAAAAAGGGTTCAGCTTAAGTGAAGAAGAAGGCAGGGAGCTATGGAAAGAAAAATGATAGGTGTAACATTAAGAGATCGGAAGTGCGAAAAGTTGGTGAGAGAACAAACGCGGGTTATTGACATCCTAGTTGAAATCAAGAGGAAGAAGTGGGCTTGGGCAGGGCATGTAATGCGCAGGCAAGATAACCGCTGGGCCTTAAGGGTAACACAATGAATTCCAAGAGAAGGCAAGCGTAGCGGGAGGCGACAGTAACTTAGGTGTGCGCATGACACTGATGAGTTTTGCGGGGGCAGGGTGGCCGCAGCTGGCACAGGACAAGACTAATTGGAGAGGTGTGGGTGAGGCCTTTCTTCCGCAGTGGCCGCAGTTAGGTTGATAATGATGAAGCGAAACCTTCTTGCAAACATATTAGCCCTCTGTTTTTCAAAGTGATCTACAACTTCGAACTGACACTTTTTCAAGAAGGGAATATTTAAAATGATCGTTAGGTACGCTTAAGTATTTACTTATTTGCAGATGAATAAAATACTTCCGATTCGGACAGACGAATATCAACAGTACTAGGTTGGTTTCGCATGGCTAGGACACGTCTTTTTCAAAAACGTGGTAAAACTTTTCTCAAACAGACCGAAGACGTGGAAAGCGGCCATTCTGGCCACGTTTTGCTTATGTCCGTCGAATCTACAGCATAGCTTTTAACGCGTTAGCGTTAAATGCCCCGTTGTCCAAAAAATGCCGTGTCGGCGTTGTGGGCGTAGGGGTTGCGAGTGAAGAATCACGAGCATGACTCTGGTAGGTGGTGCCCAGAGAGCAACCTAGGAGGCAGATCGGCCACCTAGTATATGTAAGATTGCAACTTCATCACAACTGGGCCACAGGATAGCTAGCAAACTGTCCACCACATTGGCATGTGGCAGTTGAATGATTGATTGGTCGCTCATGAAGAGCAACCTGGGTCACACAAGGCCCATCGCCAGAAACACCTGCCATTAGCCCTATATGCTATCCCATCATAATATTAAGCGAGAAATTAAGTGCCACGTGTCACCTCTATTTTTTTTCATTCGGTGGGCCTACTCTCTCTACCAGACAGTCAATAAATGCGCACGTATTCAAACAGAATTTGCCCTGTATCGACAGATTGGGGTGTTCTAATTACGAAGAAATTTTTCTCCCTTAAAATGAAGCTTTGACAACCCAGCCATTTTTCCTTTGATAAGCGAGCCTGGTGCTTTGGTATTAGATTGAGTAACGAATGCAGGAGGAATAACTTTATTTTCGCTTGCAAAAGTTTCGCGAAGCAGGGAAATGCAGTTCAGTTTTCTCTGCGCATGAACTAACGGAATGCAATCATGCTTTCTAAGATTTGTTGCAGAGTCTACTGCATCATTGAGAAATTTAAAGTTCTTTCTTTGTTCACGTAGATAAGTGCGGTAATTAAGGTATCAAATCCCACGCAGCAAAGCCGTATTCCAATTTCAACCCAACACCAGTATTGAATGCCTAAAGCTTAATGTGTCTATAGGACTGGTTTTCAATTTACGACTAAAAAACTAAGGTCCGTAAATGTCGGAGTGTAAGTTTTTGGAATATAAATGGCCAATGTTAAAATGGGTTAAAATCAAGCAACCACAACTAAGGAGGAATTTGATGTAACAGTAACTTGGTTTGGGCTAGTTGGTAACAGTTCTTCGAAAACAGCGCAAAAAGGACACGGAAGACACAAAAGTGGATAGCGACTGTCCTGTCCACTTTCGTGTCGTCCGTGTCCTTTTTGCGCTATATTTTCTAAGAAGGAGGGATTGATAACAATGGAGATTTTGCATATAGTACAATTAATCGATCTTTAAGTGAAGATTCCCTTTATCGCAGCAATACCAAAGTTTGAACAATGATTTTTGAAAGAAGTCATGGTTTGCAGGTTACTCGTTTTTTTTCAACACTACTCGAATCTTCGTTAAAAACTTTTACGAAGACTGAAAGATAGGGTATGCTAGATCACCCAGTTGCTAAGGAAAGGACGTGCTCTATAGCAATGAAATCAGAAGTATTGGAATAATAGAACTCGTGCAGAAAAAATGCCACTCAGTACGGCAAACTCGGGCCAATTACTAAAACAACCACATCAGAAAAGATAGGAATGAAGTCAAATATTTTCAATTTATGAAGAAGTTTCGGATGCTTCACCTTATTAAAAGCTCGTCCTTATGAATACAAAAACATCGATCTGTCTTGAATAATCAGCGTTCTGATAATTTATATCCAGAATGGTTAAACCTGTTTAGTTATGGCAGACGCACCATCCTTAAGCAGGCTGAAAACACGGCATTATGCTCCGCTCTTTGAGACAGAAGAAGATGAGACAAACACATCTCATCTCATCGCATCTCATCATCTTCTTCCGTCCCGTTCGTCAGCGCTGTTTTGCCGTACCATTCAACATGAACCAACCAGCCCGACTCAGCCCTCTCCTTAAATTGAAGGTGGCTGACCATGTGAAAGTTACAGCTAAACGTTTTGGAACTCGCGCAGTTTCCGGAAATTAATTATGCACTCGGTATCAGGTTGCATTGCACAAAAACGTGACAGTCTGCTCTGATTAACAGGACTTTGGTGCTGTTTCAGTGACGAAGGGGCAGTCGTGCACACTGGAAGAAGTGACCTGCTTCACCCGCAGTTGGAAGCTGGCAGGAAGCCTCCAACAGGAGACGACAAATGCGGGAAGAAGTGAGCCAAGACAGGCCTGACCAAGCAAGCCTGCAGTCTTCATTTTTTTTTTAAATTACTTTGCGTGTTTTATTCTTACTCTTAGAAGGAAATAAAGAAGCTCTTGATGAAGCTCTCCCACTTGACTATGTGCAGTACAAGCGGCACCGCCCTCGCTGAAAAGGGCGCTTCCAAACATCCATCAGTGAAATTCCTCCTGTCATTTCTTGCACTAATGGCCAACAATTTTGCGCGACGAACTAGAATAACAAGGGGCCCGCTCACATTCTCGTCTTCAATACCACATATTCGCACCCTCTTATCGAACTTCCTCTTTGGAAGACACTGTTACGATTGCGAGCTCTAACTAATGCGCTTTCTGATCACTCATCGCTTTCAGTGGATACAGTTATGCCGGTGTTAAAGGACCAAAGCGGCCAGTCACATTCCTGCCAAGTGCACTGCATGAAACTATGCATGAATTGCGTGCATCTTTGCGCAAACGTGATTTTAAGATCATTTGGATAGTTGTTGGAGCAGGAATATCTATGTGCGGCTGGGGATCAAGATACAAAAGTATCCGGTGGCACATTCGCAAACCGTTCGTGTGTTCAGGATTGTTCTTTGTGCTCCTACCATTATTAACCGATGGCAGATATGCAATGCTATCAGGAAGACGGCGAAGCGGTGTACACTACGGTCCATTGTTAAAGGGAACATGCGATCGCGTGTGCTCTGCGCTTCAGGAAGCCCTGCCGCCTGGATGCGGCGAGAATAGCCGGCATCAGGCGCATGCGCGGAGTGACCAGCCGTCATGCTTACTGCGCATGCGTCTTGTGCCGACAATTCCCACAAGTTCTCGGCGGCAGCGCTCCGCGAAGCGCGGACGACACGCGATCGCCTGTTCCCTTTAACAGTAGACCGTACTGTACACATGCATTCGCATATGGCTTTATACCCCATAGCTGAGAGGTAATAGAACCAGGGTGTCGAACCGGAATTTTTTCGGGTTCGGTTCAGGTTCGGGTTCACACCTTTCGGGTTCAGCTCCGGGTTCGGCTCCAGAGCGACATTCCGTTCCGGATCGAACCGGTTCGGACCGTACTGAACCGGTTAAAACGGGTTCAAATGGGTTCAGGGCAAAACAAAATTTAGAATGCAGATGGGTTTTAATCAACCTTGTTATGGTGTTTACTTTTTCTGTGGCATCGATATATAAAATAAAAAAATGCAAAAATTTGTTTAGTGCAAGATTCTCTCACTTTGTCCACTTTATTTATTGTCCGCGGCAAAAAGAAGAATTTACGGCAAGAGCCGAAAAATGAAATAAATTCGAAATATAATGTACGGCTATGTGTATGCTATAAGCCGTCTGATGATGTATGAGGTGAAAAGCCCGTGGATTTCGCATCTACTAAACTCTCCAGCTTGAGCAATTTCAGAGACCCTGTCGCGCGAGAAATTGGTCTCCTTGAAGCTCGAGTCAGTCGCGAATTTTTCGTACATTGCACTTACGCGGGCGCCGACATGACCACCGCACCCGGCCTCTACATTCCCGCGCACTACTGACAAACGAAGCTGCCATGTATCGGCACCTGTATACAGACAGACACCTTTTCGTCGTCCCGAAACCGACTTTCCAGTCACCCCCCCCCCCCCCCCACCTTTCCTAGATGGTACGAGAATATGCGAGAACCCCTCCACCATCCATTCCCCACCGAGCGAGAGCCTCGTGGGAGCACTAGCTCTCCTTAACACCCTGAGCATACCAAAACATATTTTATTGAAATCTCCTCGTCGATATAGCCTTTGTGACTCGCGTTATATATATCCGAGCCCCTGTAGGTCAGTATCTAAAAAAAACAGATAATCGTGGATTCTAGCAAGTACAGTGAGAAATTACGACTATGACTTATTATGATGACGTCGACCTCTGTTATTCTGATAAAAAGAGTATGATGAGAAAAAAAAGCACGCTTGGATAGGTTAGGTTGAGGCGCTTCGTTTTTGCACGGACAAAAATTGCGCGTGTGTGTGTGTGTGCTTGTGTGTGTGTGCGTGCGTGTGTGCGTGCGTGTGCGTTTGTGCGTGTGTGTGCGTGTGTGTGTGACGAGCATAAGCCTCGCGCCTCAGACACCAAGAAACGGAAGTATGACAGCGAAAAGTAGTTATAAGGTGCCAGACAGAGAATCCAAGATCAAGCAGTCTGAGAACAGTGTGATGAAGCAGCCTGCTAGCGACTGGCATCATTTTTTTATGAGCAGAACCGTTGAGCGAATCGGCGTAACGAAATCATTTCATCGCAGTTGCATTTCATTGCTGTAGCATCTTTCTGGGCGCAATCACTATCACATGCCAGCGAACGCATGCATTTCGGCATCGCCCCTTTGTGTAATCGGTATTTAATTTTTTCTTATAAGTATAGCTCCACCACTGCCAAGAGACTGCCTTTCCTTGCTTTTTTCCGTCGCGTGCAAAAAAGAATATTCGGATTCTAAAAAAAAGAAGCTGCATCAATTTATCCATCCTTTATTTGGAAATAACAGTAGTAATACCTTCGGATTAACGTGTCGAGTAGACACGGGCTCTATACGATGGACGCTGTAGTGGAGGACTCCAGATTAACGTAACCAGCTGGAGTTTTGGAGCGAGAGCTCTACCACGTCATATTTCGCCAAGGTTATCGAGTGCTGCACTTTGACCTTCAGCAGGAGAAGCGCCGGAGGTGTGGCTGTGACGCCAGACCACGTGACTCGCCGCTGCTCCGACCGCCGCTTCTCCAGATGTGGTCATGTGATTGGGCACGTGACTCGGAGTTCGCTTAAAAGGATGCGACGCCGCTTTCTAATGCAGTTTCGCCATGGATGAGAGCACGGCTGACAGTGGGCGTTTCAGGCGTCTAACTGAGCGTAACCGAGAGTAATGATGATGGTG
Organism: Amblyomma mixtum; assembly: GCF_055824585.1. NCBI lineage: Eukaryota > Metazoa > Arthropoda > Arachnida > Ixodida > Ixodidae > Amblyomma > Amblyomma mixtum. The sequence goes on along the minus strand of NC_143021.1, from coordinate 150,239,340 downwards.
GCCAAAAATAGTTATCATCCATTAAATATTTGGAGAGAGGTGATTGGGGTAGGTCCCTTAGGCCCCTTCCGCTCTCACTCTCGATAGCTAGGTTTAGAAGATTCAAACCACTGCCAACTTTTCAACGTGCGGCAGCGCACGCCCGTTTTTGCATTTCGTCTCCATCGAAATGCGGCCCTCGAGGCCAGGATCGAACCCGCAACCTTGGATCAGTAGCCGAGCTCCACAGCCGCCGCTGCCTTTTTTTTCTTCATAGCACCACTGACCCATCGTGAGGGGTTTTATTTAGTACCTGCGGTCGGAGACAACGAACGCTTGTAAAAGTAAATGTTGCTCTACTCACTGCGGTGGCTCAGTGTTTCTGACGCTCGGCTACTTATTCGGTGTACCCGGGTTCGAACCGGGCGGCGTTTCGATGGAGGAAAACGCAAAAGACACCCGTGTGCTGTGTGGTGTCAGTGCATGTTGAAGTCTCTAGTTGTCCAAATATACCGGATACCTCCACCACAGCACCTATTTCTCTCTCTTCTTTCACTCCCACCTTCCCCCTTCCCTTGACGCTGTTACTGCGCCATTTCCTTTTCCCAAAAACCGGTGCCACAGCATTGTTGGGTCGTTGTGCTAGTGTTTCATATATTTGTGGTAAATGACACAAAGAAAGGGAAGGCATTCTCAATCGGTGCTTAAATGACTGTGCACATAAATTTTATTTCTTGTTTTCTCCTTTCAAACGATGACTTAGATATTAGGATACCTAGATCACCATGTGGCATTCGTTTAGGGCCGCTGAATAGTTTAGAAAAGAATTTATTCTCCCATGCTGTTTCGGTTTCATCAACCAAAGAATGCTGTGACTTGTAGTTGAACTGTCACGTGAGGCGTGCAAAACTGTGTTATAGACGCTGATACTTCGTTTTGACTAACTACTGCACATAAAGCAGCCGGCGTCAAAAGCTAATATCACAACAAACGACTTATTAGCAGTAACATTGCAGTTTTATTTCGTGTCTCATGTAACCTAAATTCAATACTGGTAACAGCCATCGTTCCGTTGATGAAATTAAAACAACGTCACGAAGAAATTCGAGTACAAATTATTTATTGGCTGTAGGCAAATGCCACGGGGTGCTCCATGTATTCCAATGCCGAAATCATCGTTTGAAAGAAGAAAATACCCAACCAAAAATGTGGTGTCTATAGCCCTTTATTCTGTTATTCAGTTAGATCACTGCTAACAATTTGATTAAAACCATACGCAAACATGAAAGGGAGGAGCAGTAATAACTCAAGATTTCACATAAACCTGACTTACAATTCTTTAGAATTGGCGCTAGTACATTACACAACAGTCAATTAGGTTTTTTCCACACACCATACTTCATTCAGTTTTGTTGTCTCATATACTTGGTGCCATTCTCCCACTTTCCAGCGCAGACACTTTTGGATGGGTAAATCTACGCGCTAGGCTATCTCATTTTGTCTGAAAAAAAAAAAAAACAAGTACGCCGGGTTGCAAAAAAAAGCAGGGCTGAACCGAGCTCCGAACCGGTTCGGAACGGTTCCTTTGAATCGTTCCGGTTCGGGTTCAGTTCCAAGATGGCGAAAAAAATATGGGTTCGCTTCGGCTCCGGTTCCGGGTGAAAATTCGGGTTCGGCTCCCGTATCGGGTTCAGGTTCGGTTCCGGTTCGACACCCTGAATAGAACAGAGATCTGTCCTGTATCGCATGTGTACTCTTCCTTTTTGTTAACGTGTCCCAGGCTCAAAAACGAAGTACTAGAAGAATGACTCCTGCAGTAGTATTTATTCTCAGCCATGCGTTACAACCGCATTTTGGCTGCAAGGAGGCTCTGGAATCAAAGCATCGAGCACGCCGATAGTGTCCAACCTTACGCGTCCGGGATCACTACAGGTCTCTTAGAAAAAATATCCGAATGGGAGGAAGCAGCAGAAAGAACAGGCACAACACGCCCTGTGGTGTCTGTTCTTTCTGCTTGCTCGTCACGCAGCCTCAAGATGCCCGCAGATGCATGTTTTTTTTTCTCCAGGACAAATCGAAGAGGTACTGGACAGAGAGAGAGAAAGAGGTTTTAGGGATCACAGGAGAGGTGTGCCTGGTTAACCTGGCATGCTATTCCGGACGAGGGTGATGAACAGGCGAAAGAAAAGGAAAAAATAAAAGAGGAAACGGGAAATCAAGCCTGCACGACACTCGCGCACTCACAAACACTTAAGGTCTTGAAAGGGTGTCTGTCAAACCCTTGTCCTTACGATAAATTAGTATAGATTTCGCCCTTCGCGCAACGGAAACCGCATCACTTCAGGGGCCAACGACATGCTCCAGGCGCAGGCTCCATCCTGGCGGTGTCCTACAGCACTTAACAATGCCTTGCGGCATCATTGTGGCTTGCGTCGTGCTTACCAAATGGTATGAAAACATGTGAGATTCCCTCAACTGCCCATCGCCCACCTAGTCGGAGAGCCTCCTGGGAATACCAGCTCTCCCAAAGAACCAAGAACTTACCAAATGTACTTAATTTAAATAACCTTTTGCACCACACCTTCGGTTTGCTTAAGGGCGTTCAACGACCCAAAGCGCCTCATAGTGTGAGGGACGCCGTAGCCATAGTGGAGACCGCCGAATAATTTTTACCTCCTGGGTCTCAACGCACATTACACCGGCCTCTAGCATTTTGCCACCATCGAAATGCGACCCTCGCGGCCGGGAACGAACCTGCGTCTTTTGGGTCGGCAGCTGAGCACCATAACCATTGAGCCACTGCGGGGGCTAACATTTCGCCTTTGTAACTCGCGGTATATATCTCAAGCCTCTAGAGCTCAGTATCTTCAAAAACACAGCTAATCGTCGTTTCTCGGTTGTAGAATGTAAAATTAGGATTTTGCCCCGTGCTGATGCCGTCGCTTTCTTTTGTTCTGATAAAAAGGGTATGATAAAAGAAAGCAGCCTGGAACGGATGGGGAACACTTCGTGTCTGCATGGCGACAACTTTTAACACCACTGCGACGTTGTGTTGCGACACAGTTGCTAGTGCTGCTTTTTGCGAGGAAGGAGCTACATGCGCTACATAAATTTTTGTCTTTTTCGGGCGCTATAAAAGGAAGCCTATGCGACGAGAGAATTTGTTACACCATTGATAGAGCCTGCCGAATCTGTCGTGCGCTTTTTGTGCAGCAACTGGTGTCAGAGTTTTTACTTTTGAGAGCCACAAACCAACCAGCTTGATAGGCGAATAAGCGCCCATCTGTCTTTCCTGGACATGGCTGAGAGAGAATTCTGTGCTGTTACATTCGCTTTGGTCGCTATTCGCTTTACGAAGAACACCTGTGCACCCTTCACAGCAGGCTGAATGCATAAGCACTGATCTCTCATTGGTTCTTCTATCCATATATCTGCAGGCTTACCTTCCTTTCCTGACATCTGTGTAGTAAAATCAGTTTAGGGAATTTAGACTGAGTATGTCGCAAGAACCTTTTTAGACTCCAAACTTGGACCTTACGCGTTAGGACCTGCCTTCGCGTGAAAGGTACGTTTGCGCCGTTATTAGTGGATTACTGCTGATGCGAGGAATAAGATACCATTGAAGGGTGAAAAGATTTGTGTTTTGTCGTGATCCTTTGTTTTTTGGGACATACTACCGCAGACACTTCAAATGGACATCGAGATCACGACTTACACTAGAAAAGTTCTGCCTATAATGCAATATTCCCGAATTCCGTGTCAACTTTTCACATTAATAAGACTGTTAAACGTATGAGAAAGAAGTTTGATGGATAACACGTAAAATCGCTGCATTCAATTTGTTGTGATGCGTGGTTCATCAGACGCGCGCTTTCCTGCGAAGGAGCAGGCAAGTTGCGCGCGCGTTCATGAGCGCGCGTTCATGCGAAGGAGCAGACAAGTTTCCAGGGGCGAACGCGGCGTTTATTCCCGCATGTTCGTCGGTGCGTGGCTGGCAGAGAATAACCCACCCGTATGTTGCGGCGTACGCCTTTTATTAGTTTTTGGCGCGCATGCGCATTAGCGACGGCGGTGGTGATAGCCGGACACCACATCCCTCCCCTATTATATCGGCTAATTTAACAAGCTAAACTCCAGCTTGATATCTGTCCGGTGGTCGACGGTCTCTGGTCAGGTAGCGTCTTGCACTCGCCGTATGGAACGCTTGCGAAGCGGCAGGACCACTGGTGGTAGGGGCGGAGGATGTCACTGGGTCGACGCTTGGTGGAAACGCCAGGAACTCGTCTCCCTCCTGGTTGGATGCCTCGCGGTCCGGATCCTTGGTCCGCGCGAGCAGCTGGTCCTTGTGACGACGCCAGGTGAAACTGCCTCTGGGTGTGGTAGCACGAACGGTAAAAGACAAAGGGCCGCACTGCCCCACAACAACACTAGGGACCCAGTTTGGTCTGCCTCAAAAATTGCTAGCCAGCACTTGGTCACCGACTGCTATGTCACGATCGCGACGTGGGCGAGCCACGGATTGCTTGAACTGATTATATGCAACCCTTCCTCCCACCGCTGGCTTGACAACATCGAGTCTATTTCGCAGCCGTCGTCCTAGTAGCAAGTTTGCTGGTGACTCAGTTTTTGTCGCATGGGGCGAGTTACGATAGGTAAGCAAAAACTTTTGAAGCCTCAGATGTAATGTGTCCGCTCCGCTAGACTTACGAAGAGCGTTTTTAAGTGGCTGAATGAAACGCTCTGCAAGCCCGTTTGAGCTGGGATGATACGGTGCAGTAAGCACGTGACGACAGCCCAATTCTTTCACAAAAAGTTTGAACTCTTCGGAAGTAAACTGCGGGTCGTTATCAGTGACCATGGTTTCTGGGAAACCAAACCACGCAAACAGCCCTCTCAGTTTGTCAACTGTAGCGTCCGAGGTAGTCGAGCGCATAACAAACACTTCCGACCACTTGGAATGCGCGTCCACGATTACAAGAAACATTGCGTTCAAAAAGGGGCCAGCAAGATCTCTAATGTTGGCCACGACCAAGGATGCAGGGGCGCTTTGCACGGCTCGGAACGCTGTTCTTGACAACTTACGCAGGCCTTGACAGGATGCTCGAGGTCCGCCTCGATGGACGGCCACCACACGTAGATGCGCGCCAGTTGCTTGCTGCGCACGATGCCTGGGTGCCCCTCGTAGAGTTCGTCCAGCAGCAAGTTGCGCAACTTTGCCGGCACGATCACTCGCATCCCGAACATGATGCAGCCTTGGTGAACTGTGAGCTCGTTGCGTCTGTCAAAAAAAGGCTTCGATTCTTTTTCAGTCACAGACGCCGGCCACCCCACGTTTATGAAATCTATCACTCTACAAAGCAAGGGGTCCCGAGATGTTGTTCGGGCAATGTCCTGGCTTGAAACTGGAATTTATTGCAACCGCAATGAATAAAAAGTTTCCTGCCTTTCTTGTGTTTCGTCTTTCACCACTGAGAGCGGCAGGCGCGAACAGAAATCGGCTTCAGCGTTCTCGCTTGATTTTCTGAAGATAAGCGAGTTCCGGTACGATGACAGTGTGACAGCCCAGCGCTGCAAACGCGCTGCTGCGATAGTCGGAATACCGGTTTTCGGGCCTAAGATTGTTTGAAGCGGTTTATGGTCGGTGACTAACGTGAACGAACGACCGAAAATGTAGAAATAAAACTTCTTCACACCAAATATTATTGCAAGGGCCTCTTTCTCAAGCTGGCTGTATTTCTTTTCGGCATCGGTCAAGGTACGTGAAGCGAAAGCGATTGCCTTTGTGCTTGCCGTCATCCGAAACAAGAGAAAGAACCGCGCCTAAACCATAGTGCGATGCGTCGCATGATAGCTGCAACGGTTTGCACGGGTCGTAGTGCGCCAAAATCGGCGGAGAGGCTAGCAGGCTCTTTATCTTGATGAAAGCTTCCTGGCAACGCTCATCCCAGCACCACGGGGCGTTTTTACGTAGCAGCCTGAAAAATGGTTGTGCCAGCGTTGTTAGGTTAGGAAGGAACTTGCCGTAGAGATTGACGACTTCCAGGAACGACTGCAGCTGCTGCGTGTTGTTGGGGGCTGGAGCCTTGAGGAGTGCGTCAACCTTCTCCGTCGTTGCCGAGATGCCTTGTGCGCTGATTCTGTGTCCGAGGTAGCGAAGGTCCTGTTGGAAAAACGAGCACTTGTCTTTCTTGACACGAACGCCTCTTTGAAAAAGTCGTTTTAACACAGCTTCCAGATTGTGAAATGCTCTTTGTCACTTTTACCAGTGACCAGAATGTCGTGTAGGTAGCAGCAAACGCCGTGCAAGCCCTTCTGCATGGTGTCAATTATTCTTTGGAAAATCTCAGGTGCGAACGAAATTCCAAACGCGAGTAGATTAGCAGCAAACAATCCTTTTCGCGTATTTAACGTGAGGTATTGTTTTGAGGACTCAGACATCACCACTTGCTGATAGGCCTGGCTGAGATCAATCATCGAGAAATGCTTACCCCCAGACAAGGCTGTGAACAGGTCGTCCACCTTTGGTAATGGGTAACGGTCGACGTCAAGGCACGGTTAACGGTCGTCTTGTAGTCGCCGCAAATCGGTATGCTACCATCTTGCTTGATTACGGGTACCGCAGGCGTAGCGAATTATGACGTCATAACCGACGATAATAATTCCCAGTTGTTCCATTTTGGCCTATTCAGCGTCGAAAGCTTTTTGCAACGTGAACGGAACATTCCTGGCTTTTAGGAATCTCGGCTTCATACCAGGTTTAAGAAAAAGTTCGGCGCGCTCTTCCGTTATCGCGCTTAACTTGTCTTTGAAAAGGGGTTTGTACTTCCCCAGCAATGCGTCAAGCCTCTTTTTAACGTTGATATGAGTAGAAGTGTCTGACCTTGTAATGTTGTTCAGGTTCCAGATTTTCGCCCACTCCAACCGGACGGCGCGGAGCCACTCCCGGCCCAGTAGAGGTGGTCCCTTGTGGTCTACGACGTAGAGTGGAAGAATTGCAGAATGGTCGCCTTGCTGCACGTTGTTGTGCCATAGAGGTGGTCCCGTTGCGCTCGCCACCCGTTTCGTGACTGAGCGTTGCCAGCTCTCTTAGCGGTAGCGAAGACTCCGAGTCAGGCGTCGGTGAAACTAAGAAAATGCTTTATACATTATGTACAGGGCATAATATAGTTCAACATCGGCACGGGGGCCGAGAGCTATACAACGCGGCTGTTCTCGCACAGCGACGATCAGCGAGACACCAGCACGTCACACCATCCGACTCCACTCGTGAGCAGCACTCGACTCACGGTGGGTCGGTCACTCGGTCACTCCGTCACACTCTTCCAAGCTGCAGCGTTGGGGCTTATATAGCCTGAGGAACGGTGGCCCCTCAGAACTGGCCAATCCAAAGGCAGCACTCGACGGCAGTCAGAAAGGACCAATCAGCGATAGCGCGGGCCAACCGCTTCAAATTTTGCCGCGCGCGGTGGCGTCCGGGAGAGAAGGAATCTGGCGCCTCGCTGTCTGGCCTCTTGCGACAGGTCCAGGCGTGTTGCTTGCAGATGCTTCTCCTTAGGACTCCGCTGCCGTACGGCGCAGCATCGTGGCTGTCAGGGAGCGTTAGGGCGCGTGCCTTGCGGCGCAGCACCAGGGCTTGTCAAAAGGGACGCTCGTAGGAGAAAGCGGCCGGCAGAATTGGAATCCGGGCGGGTTTCCCGGCATGACAGCATCCCCGCCATCAGATAAGGCGCCGGGAAGACGAGCTGCTTCCACGTGGCTCGGATGCCAGGCGCGCATCTTCGTCAGGCTCTTCCAAGTTCACGTCCAGTCCAGGTAGCTTCACGAGCACCAGGTCCCACTCGCAGGCCAGGAGCTCTGTTCACCTCGTTGTCGCCAAGGCACCTCGACCAGCTTCGCTGAGGTCGTTCCGATCCCCTTGCTTCTCACCACTGGTCATGGTTGGTCGTTCTGCAGACTACAAAACCGACCGGCAAAAGGCAACACCCAACACAAGCAAGTGCCCTCTGTCTCCCATCAAACACCAGACGAAGCCATAATCCAAATTAACCTAACTAAATTGATGTCCCCATTTATTCCCGCTGCAACAAGAGGCATGTGTACGATCTGGTACACAAGGTTCAAACAACCATTTTGCAAAGTATCAACACATCAAAATAGCAGGAGCACTTAATAATCAACAATAATAATGAAAATCAGATTGGTCCCCTTGAAATCGTTTGGACCGAAAACACACTGCTGAGGAAGCAAATGAGGTCATTCATTTTTGCCCCTTTCTTCCTTCGAACATGACAGTTTGTTGCAAAGCGAGAGAAGGTAAGTAACGAGGAGGTCACTGAAAGAAGCGAGGCCTAGAATGCACGACTTAGAGCATCGGCGTTCGCGTTCAACCTTCCCTTCTTATAGCGGACAATGAGATTTTGCAGTTGGAGGGTCCTGCTCCACCTCAGCAAACGACCGCTTTACTTAACCAGGCCAGAGGGCAATGGTCCGTTTCCACAACCAACTCAGAACCGGATACATAACAAGCCAGCTTCTGAACTGCCCACACAAGGCAGGCGCACTCTCTCTCCTCTGCCTCTTCCCTACAGCGTAGTTTGCAACTCAAATACAAAATTGGTCGTTCATGACCACTAGCATCATCTTGGCATAGCACCGCTTCCATTCCGCGATCGCTCGCGTAACATTCAAAGATGAAACCTTTCGGAAAGTCTGGTGCCGTTAGAACCGGCTTATGGCTCAAGGCTTGTTTCATCATTTGGAACGCATTCTCTTCCTGCGAGTCCCACGTCACCTTAACGGGCTCCGATTTTCGAAGCGCGTCTGTCAGCGGGTTGGCAAGGTCAGAGTAGTCTCTCACATAGTGTTGGTAATATCCAGCTAAACCTAAAAAAGCCCTTATATCCGTCTCAGCGGTTGGCCGGGGATAGTTTACAATAGCGGCTACCTTGATGTCGGAAGGTCTACGCCGGCCGCGCCCCACCACATGGCCCAAATAAGTCACTTCACTGTAACCTAGGTGACATTTAGCTGGTTTCACAGTACGGCCTGTCTCTTTCAACCTGCAAAATACGACTCGCAAGTGCTCGAGATGTTCTTCCCAAGTATCCGAAAAGATGGCAACATCGTCGAGGTATGGCAATGCAAACTCGCCCAAACTATGAAGCACTCTGTCCATCAGGCTAGAGAAACAATACGGCGCGTTTTTAAGTCCGAAGCTCAGCATGAGTGGGCGGAAGGTTCCGAACGGGGAAACGAACGCGGCGCAACGGCTAGCCCGTTCCGTAAGGGGTACTTGCCAATAGCCTCGCACGAGGTCCAGCGTAGATATATAATTTGACTTCGACACCGTCTCCACTCTTTCTTCTAGGTTCGGTATCGGATATGTCTGATCTCGGGTGATCGCGTTCAGACGCCGATAATCGACGCATGGCCTCGGATCCTTTCCCGGAACCTGGACAAGTATCAGGGGCGATGTGTAGTCGCTCTCACTTGGCACTATAACCCCCAAGTCACGCATGCGCTGAATCTCCTCAGCCATGATTTTTTTCTGCACGGGTGAACAACGATACGGTTTACTGCGGATCGGTTGCTAAGATGTTAGCTCGATGTCGTGCTCTAAGACCGCGGTCTTTCCGGGACGGTTCGAAAAAACCTCCTTAAACTCGGAAACTATTCCCTTTAAATCCTCCTTTTGGGTGGTACTTAGACGCGCGTCCAAAGTCAGCTGTTCCAACATTAGCTCTAAACCACAATCTTTCATGTCAGCTGTCGCCAGGATTTCCGCCCCTTCCTCATCGGCAGCATTTATCGTCATGCTTACAATCGCGTGACGCTGAATGTAGAGCTTCATCAAGTTGCTGTGATAAATTTTGTTGCGCCGTCTCCCTAATTTCACTTCGTAGTTGGTATCGGAAAGCTTCGATACAACCTTCGCGGGTCCTTCCCAGTGAACCTCGAGCTTGTTTTTCTTCGACGGACGCAGCAACATCACTTGACTACCTACTTCGAAGGTGCGTTTTTTTGCTGACTTGTCGTAATATCCCTTTGACAAGATTTGCGCCGCCTTCATGTGCCTCTCTACAATATCTTTTGTCTTCCCGAGCCTCTGAAGAAGGTCGAGGACGTAGGAGACTACATTTGGGTCGTCATCACTGCCTTTCCAAGACTCTCGCAACATGCGCAGCGGAGTTCTAAGGCTTCGGCCATACACGAGCTCCGCGGGGCTAAAGCCTGTGCTCTCATGGGGAGCAGACCTCAAGGCGAACATAGCGGCGGGAATGCAGGCCTCCCAGTCACAGTGACGCTCAAAGCACAGGGCTCTCAATATGCGCTTCAGCACCGAATGCATTCGCTCTACTGGATTAGATTGCGGGTGATGGATAGAACTGTGCACCACTTTAATGCAGCATCTTTCCAAAAAGGTAGAAGTTAGGCAGCTGGTGAAGACGCTGCCATTGTCGCACTGGATCTCAGAAGGGAACCCGACGCGTGCGAACATTGAGAGCAGAGCGTCCACGACCTGGGAAGAATTTAGCTCCTTAAGTGGTACCGCCTCCGGGAACTTGGTCGCGACGCACAGGGCCGTCAGAACATACCTACACCCGTTCGTTGATTCTGGCAAAGGACCTACAATATCAATTACCAGTAGCCGAAAAGGTTCTGTTATGACTGGCACTAACTTCATCGGCGCCTTCCACTTGTCAGTGGATTTGCCCACTCTCTGGCAGGTTTCGCAAGATCGCACGAATTGTTCGACGTCCTTCCAACAATACGGCCAATAAAACTCCTGAGCCAATCTAGCCTTGGTCTTTTTTAAGCCAAGATGCCCTGCCCACGCATTTTCGTGCGCGAGTTCCAGTAACTGACAGCGATATTTTCGAGGGATCAAAATCTGCTCATATTTGCGACCCTGCTTATCGGTGTAGCAGCGATACAATAAGCCAGATCTCTCGTAAAATGAAACCCTCTTTGTCTCCACTCCCAGTCTGACGCTCTTCATCAGATCGGCTATTGAGCAGTCTTGCTGCTGCTCGCGAATGAGCGTTTCCTTTTCAACTGCGGCCAGCTCCTGCCAGCTGGCGGAAACCGGAGCGAGTATGGAGCCCGCGTCGCCTAACTGCGGCGTCGTGTCTAGATCGCGGCTAGCAGGGCACGTATCACTCTCAGTCTCGTCCAAACCGCGCTCTCCCAAGCCAGTCTCCGAGCTCTGCATCTCCCGTGTCTGCCCGCCACTCAAGTTACCTTGATCGCTCCGCGTGCCGCACGGCTGTTCGTTCACCGACTCAAAGTCCAGTTCCCTCGACAGTTGGCGCGCTTTGGATCGCGTGAGGGCCATGTACGCCACGTCGGCAAAGAATGATTTGCCCTGATCCTTCAGCATCTGCTCCGAGCTATTTGAGAACAGGTAGGGAAAGTGCCCCGGAAGGGCGGCAGACACAGCGGCTTCTGTGTTAAGTTTTCCAAACTCTCCTTCAATGATGACCGCTGCGATCGGTAAGCAGACACTCTCATCCTCGGCCACTTGCCGTATCCAAGCGCATTCTCCTATAAAGTCACTAGAGGAGACGAAAGACGGGTGGACGACGTCCATAGTTGCTGCCGAGTCCCGAAGTGCTCTGCACTTCTTGCCGTTTACTTTAATTTCCTGCATGTATGGCTCCAACAGTCGCATGTTTTTGTTTGTTTCCCGTATCGTTGCAAAAGCAACTTTCTCTTGGCAGTTCGCCGCGATGTGCCCTTGCTTTTTGCAGTTGTGGCAGATTAACGGCTTCCGTTTTTCAAAAGAACGCGTCGCATCGTTTCGCTGCTTGGGACCATCGCTAGCATTCTGAGATGCATTCTGCCCTTCCTTCACAGTTTCTTTGGTAAGGGACTCGTCTTTCCGAAACTCGCGACGCTTGATTTGCTTCCGTTAGTCGGGCTTCCTTGAAAACCCGTCTCTCTTATCTGCTTTTTCTACACGCACTGCCCTGCTGTGCAAGCTGCGGCGGAGGTAATACTCTCCAGCTAATTCTGCTGCCTTGTCTAGCTTAACCTCCTTTAGCCTATCTTGCAGCCAGAGTTTGACATCCTCATCAATGCAACGGTAGAACTGTTCTAACGCGATGCATTCGACGACTTTATCGCGGTCGTCGTAAACCTCTTCGCCTTTCAGCCATTCAACCAGGTCGGCTTTTAGACGAAACGCGAAGTCAACATGTGACTCCCTGCCCTTCTGTGCATACCGGAACCTCTACCGGAAAGCTTCGGGCGACAGTTTGTACTTTCGCAATAGCGCCTCCTTCACATCACTGTAGCTCTCAAACGCCTCTTTCGATAAGCAAGTTATCACGTCAGATGCCTCCCCGGGAAGCAAGGCTAACAGATTCTGTGCCCAGAGGGATCGCTCAATACCATTCCGTTCGCACACGTGCTCAAATTTAACGAGGTATTTAGCCACATCCTCGCCGACTACAAAGGGCGGCAGTTGGTCGCGTATTTTTGGAGCGTTAGAGGGAACCGTCGTCGAAGCAAGACTAGGCGCTGGCGAGGTTTTTCGGAGCTCCAGCTCTTTCATTTTAACCTCGTGCTCTCTAAGCGCCTGGCGCTCTCGCATCTCTTTTTCTTTCATTTCCTCCTCGCGACGTTCCTTTTCTCTCTTTTCCTCCCGTTCACGCCTTTCATTGATATCAGCCCAGGCCTCTTCGGCTTCCTCAGCCGTCACGTCCGCAGTCCTCATGACCTCAAGGATCGCATTCTTTCTTTTTGTTGAGCCCAAATCAATGCCCAACTCCTCACAAATTTGGAGAAGTTCTTTAACCTTGTAACTCTCCATCGTTCACACTGCCTCTTGCTGTTTGCCCTTTTAGAAACTACTTGCCGTACACTACTATATCGCTACTAGTTCGGTACGCGCAAGAATTTCACACACTGCCTTGTTTACCCCTTCAGCATCCCTTGGTTTTCAAAACACTCTTCCTAGGCTTGAAACACACAAGGTTAACGCAATGCTACACCAATTCTTTCTCTAAGCTACTATAACCTGTTTTAGAGAAAGTCTGGCGTTTGAGGAAAACTTCAGGCACTCACCGCGCCGAGGTAGCTGATGTCGGTCGATCCCATAGCTGCCATCCAATGTTGTGCCATAGAGGTGGTCCCGTTGCGCTCGCCACCCGTTTCGTGACTGAGCGTTGCCAGCTCTCTTAGCGGTAGCGAAGACTCCGAGTCAGGCGTCGGTGGACTAAGAAAATGCTTTATACATTATGTACAGGGCATAATATAGTTCAACATCGGCACGGGGGCCGAGAGCTATACAACGCGACTGTTCTCGCACAGCGACGATCAGCGAGACACCAGCACGTCACACCATCAGACTCCACTCGTGAGCAGCACTCGACTCACGGTGGGTCGGTCACTCGGTCACTCCGTCACACTCTTCCAAGCTGCAGCGTTGGGGCTTATATAGCCTGAGGAACGGTGGCCCCTCAGAACTGGCCAATCCAAAGGCAGCACTCGACGGCAGTCCGAAAGGACCAATCAGCGATCGCGCGGGCCAACCGCTTCAAATTTTGCCGCGCGCGGTGGCGTCCGGGAGAGAAGGAATCTGGCGCCTCGCTGTCTGGCCTCTTGCGACAGGTCCAGGCGTGTTGCTTGCAGATGCTTCTCCTTAGGACTGCGCTGCCGTACGGCGCAGCATCGTGGCTTGTCAGGGAGCGTTAGGGCGCGTGCCTTGCGGCGCAGCACCAGGGCTTGTCAAAAGGGACGCTCGTAGGAGAAAGCGGCCGGCAGAATTGGAATCCGGGCGGGTTTCCCGGCATTACAACGTTGACCGAAGAGACGCCCTGGGGTCGTATCAGTGTTCCTGTGTAGGTACGAAGTTTAACTGTAGTAGGCTCCAGTACAGCCGAAGGAAAGAGCTGACGGAACTGCATCTTTGACATGACGGAAAGAGCCGCTCCCGTGACCTACTCCATGTTCACCAAGACGCCGTTGATGGTCATCAGTACGGTGACAGGGTCGCACTGAGCTGCGGACACGCCGTTAAGACTGAGGGTCGAAGCTTTTCGAGACACAACTGTCGGCATCTTGACATTCTTTGTCACTTGCTTTTTCTTGGAAAAAATCTTACCACTGCTTCTGAAGGCTCTCTGGATATGCCCCTTTTTGTTGCAACTGAAACAGGTGGCGTCCAAGTGAGGGCATGCTTCACTCGTGTGTTTTGGCGAACCACAGCGAAAACAGCTTTTGCGTGTTTTCTGCGCTTCAGCCTGCATCTTGTGCACATCGCTGACTGCGGCGTCGGTGCCGCGTGCTTCAGCAGCACACTTTTTAGCCGCTTCCATTGCAAGAGCCCTCTCCACCGCTTTCTGGAAAGTAAGCTTGCTGTCTTCCATGAAAAGCACTCGCTGAATGTCTTCTCGTAGCAGGCCACACACGAAGCGGTCCCGAAGGGACTCGTCAAGGGCGCTTCCAAACTCGCACGTTTGCGACAGTTTACGAAGCTCGGCAACATAACTAGATATGGACTCGCTTTCTCGTTGGCACCTCCGGTGAAACTTGGCCCGTTCTCCAATGACGGACGGCTTCGGAGACAGGTGGTCGCTGAAAAATTTCTTTGGGGACATCGAAATTTTTCGTAGAAGGCAGGTCGGGAGCAGTTAATGACTTCCACAACCCGTAGGTCTTCGGACCGATAATGCTCAAAAAGGCGTGTACCTTGTCACCGTCGGGTACTCGGTTGACAATCAGGAACGACGTAAGCCGCTCTTCGTACGAAGCCCAATCGCTGGCGGACTCGTCGAAGGGTTCCAGTTGGCCCAGTCGCCCAGCGAAGTGCGTCACTTCTGCCTCGGCCCCAGTCATCACGACAGTCACCGGTTCTGCACACTGCAAAAACGATAGTTTTCTTCACGGAGTGAAATTCGGAAACACTTGCCTTCCAAAACTGAAGAACGCCGTCTTCTATCCCGTCCTCGTCGCCAGTTGTTGTGATGCGTGGTTCATAAGAGGCGCGCGTTCATGAGCGCGCGTTCATGCGAAGGAGCAGACAAGTTTCCAGGGGCGAACGCGGCGGTTATTCCCGCATGTTCGTCGGTGCGTGGCTGGCCGAGAATAACCCACCCGTAAGTTGCGGCGCACGCCTTTTATTAGTTTTTGGCGCGCATGCGCATTAGCGACGGCGGCGGTGATAGCCGGACACCCCACAATGAGTTCGCTGCTCCGTGAACACTGCATTAAAGCTCAGGAGTTACATGGTGCCCAAGTTCAGAACTATGACTGGTTGCTCCTTGGCTTGAGTGCCTTCCGGAATATTGATGTGCGGGCGGAGTAAGGCAGCTATGGTGGCGTGAGGCCGTATACCGAGGTCTCTGATTTCTACCCGGTCACGTAAGCCACGAATAAGATCAGGGAACTTGCATGCAACATTGCATGCAACAAAGTAAAAAGAAGCATGGCAGATGGCCACGTAGCCTAAGGCATCGGGAAACGAAACTTCTCTTGTGCGCCGCCATTGGTTTGAATCATTTCCGGTGTAGTGAAAAAGTTGAACCGACCGGCGAGAGACAGACGAAGACGAGGGAGGTTTCTGCCAAGGAAATTCTGCATTTAAAACATCTATTAGTAATTTTCATGCACTTAATTTGCTAGCGTTGCCTCCCCCCTTATAAAAATTTCTATAGACAGTCCATAGACTGTCTATAGACTTTAGTCTATGAAGTCTATAGACTGTCTATAGACAAATCCTTTAGACTGGTCTATAGACAGTCTATAGATTTATGGCCATACACTTTTAGTAGACTTTTGTCTATAGACAGTCTATAGACAAATGTCTACTGAAAGTCTATAGGTCTATAGGAAGTCTATAGACACAGGTCCATAGACAGTCTATAGACGATCTATAGACTTATGGTCATACATTTCCTATAGAGCTGTCTATAGACCGTCTATAGACACTTGTCTATAGACGGACTATAGACGACCTATAGATTTATGGCCATAACTTCCAGTAGATTACTGTCTATAGACAGTCTACAGACAAGTCTACTGGTCCAGTAGACATATGTCTATAGACTGTCTATAGACATTCCATAGGTGTGTGGCCTGGCAGTGCTATAGACCTTTGTCTATAGACAGTCTATAGACCTCTGTCTACTAAACTATTAGTAGACCATTATCTATAGACTGCCTATAGACTGTCTACAATAATTGAAAAAGGTCACCAGACAGAGTTCACACATGAAACAATCAATATACTTACAAATTTAGTTTATTTCCAAGCTATCCAGGCTGGGAATATGCAATACATGCACCATAAGAATGCACCACAGTTACATAAAAGTTGAAAGTAACAGTCCGTCTAGTTTCCTCAGAAGCATTCTTGTGGCCTGTTGTCTGCAGTAAATCATCCGGGCATGTTCACCTGTACAGCACAAAGGAAAAAAAATAATATAAGAGGAACTGAAAAAAAAATTACCATTCTATCTCTACACATATGCTTTACAATGCAAGGCATATCCTGGCTATGCCATTCTAGAAAGGCAATCTTGATCTTTTGGTTTGGTTTTATGGGGTTCAAAGACCCAAGGCGACACAGGGTACGAGACGCTGAAGTGAAAGGCTGGGGAATAATTTCGGTCACCTGTGCAGAGTACACAGGCCTTTAGCATTTTGCCTCTATTAAAATGCGACTGCCTAGGCCGGAATCGAACCTGCATCTTTCAGGTCGCCATACGAACATGATAGCCACTGAGCTATCACGACGGCTCAATCATTTCTGTAAATACACGACAGATTGTAAGTGTCGTGATAAAACATTGTAACAAAGACCCCTAATCCCTGGAGCACTCTAACTCTGAATCCAGTACTGATACTGATTTCTGTATGGCAATACTGTTACAGCGAATACTGATCTCTTTATGGCAATCCTTTTACACTATTTGTAACAGAAGACTTGGAACAATTGTGCCACACATCTGCATTGACTCGCAAGGAGCTGTTAAGAATGCCACCTCCATAAAATACAGATTCAGTGCACCTTACACAGGGATCCAAAAAGGAGATATTGCAGCATTTATTCTTATAACCGCTATAGAAAAAGCGCTTCAGAATACCCTCCGTGAATTAAGCCTGGTACACCCGGCAAAATTTTTAACTGCCTCGGGTGTTGCATCGCTAAATGCACCTTGTAAAAAAGGTGCCTTTAGGCTACACTGCTGGCATATTCATGCTGTAATTTAACGAGTGAAATGTCATTTCGTGGTTCCTTTTTGTTCATATAATGTTTGAGTGCTGTACTTGCGTGTTTAGATCAACGTTATCAGAAACATTCGTCTGCCACTACGAACAGCTGAAACAAGCGGCATACTCAGCAATGGATCTGGTCCATATGGCCTCATCCTCTGGGTAAAGTACCACTCCTTTCATGGCGGACATGTCGTTTACCCAGATCAGTGCAAATGCGCCACCAGAACCATGGCTGCGTATTCCGCTTGTTTCGGCTCTTCGTAGCGGCAGACGATGAATATTTCTGATAACTTTGATCTAAACATGCAAGTACTCCACTCAAACATTATATTAACAAAAAGAAACTATGAAATGCCATCCCACGCGTCAAATTACAACATGAATATGCTAGCCAAAAGGCACATTTTTATAAGGTGCATTTAGCGATGCAACACCTAAGCTAGTTAAAGATTTGGCCGAGTGTACGTAAGCCGATACCCAAACGGGCACAAGCTATACAAAACCAGCAGGCAGAAGCAACCAGTTCATCACAGATTTGCGCCTATAACTTGAAGCACAGAGACGGAACAGCATACTCATACATCTGCGCGCGCTCTTAGAAACAAGCGGGTTGCAGCGCTTCCATGCCGCGCTCATTATTCAGAAAACTGATACAGCACACACAGGCTGCAGCTGCGCCGGTTCAAAAGCAGTCGCGAGGTTGAGACAGCAAAATGACTGTCACGATAAAATACCGTCTGAAATTCACTTAGTTTTTCCTTCAAGTGCAGCTCCAACAGCGCAGTCAAGAGGTGTTTCTTGCATGGAGGCAGCCTAACCCAACGCTGCTAGAAAAATCAGCGAAAACATTGAACGTGCTTAAAGTAGGAAGTATTTCAATGAAACAATTAACGCCTTCAACAGGCGCAGCTATAATAACACGAGAGCTTAATTTAATTTTAGGCGCAAATAAGCGGCGAGTCACATCGGCGCTTTCGTAACGTAGCAGTCTGAAATAAGAAACACATACTTTGCCTCTCGCGCAAATGGTATTCTAGAAATCTGTGCACGCGTGAGCGGGATTCATGAACGAACCACTCGGAACGAAATGTAAGCCACCTCTTGTCGAGCCGACCTTTACCCAGCTTTCAAAATGAAGTGCCCGCAAGCCAGCGGCGGCGGCCAACGACTCTGATGACAGACACGGACGAATCCATACGTGTGCAACGAAGGGGAGATGGGATGGAGCTCGTGGGTTCTTCGCGGTGTATGAGCACGCCGGCCATTCGCGCCGGCAACGAATTTTATTCACCCATCCCACTACAAGCATTCCTCCAGCGCCGCTTGAATACAACTTTGACAAAGGTCTCGCGCTCCAGTCTATAGCGTTACAAGACACCTTTGCTGAAACGTCGGCGTCCACGACGCGCACCGAGCGAGCGTCCATATGTAGCAAGCAATGCACACCTCAAAAAGAACAGCACTCCATGGTCCGGACAGGCGATAACACAAAGATAAGAAAATAAATGTAATACACCACTGAACGAGACTGTATGTAAGTACGTTTTCGGAGGTGCAAAGTAAATTGAGCTCACACGGCGCTATCTAACACGCAGTTCCATTTCGGCCGTCATTCACAGGCTAAACGACATTTCTGCCCGCGCATCTACTTTGGAACACGAAAAATCTAGTAGACAGCTCGCGAGGAGCGGCGTATCAAGGGCATCGCACAGACTGCCTTTCCGCGCGTTAGTAAAGACAGCGGGACAGAGATAAGCGGCATTAGTCGAGAACCCGATGGCTTCCGCCTTAGAAACGAAGATAGGACGTTTGTAACTGCGCACATAATCTGTTCTGCACACACAGCTCTGCTTAGAGTGGTTTAGGAGACCAAACGAATAAAATATAACCGTGTAGACTTACCGTAAGCGGACGATGAAGCTGGATTTTGAAGAAAACGTAATCCGCGAAACACACGCCAACGCCACTGATACAGCCACGCACAGGGTTGTTTGCAGCCCGAATGATTTTCCGCCGTCTCGCGGTGAAATGGGTAAAACGTGAAACAGAAACCCATTTCACGGTTGTATCTTTGTCGCTCGCACTCTTGCCGTGTGCAGCTTGATCTGATATCCAAATCCACAGAAGGCAATTGGTTTATAAGCTTAAATTCTTCGCTTACCCTCTAAAAATCTTATTGTTTTCGTGAAAACAGAACCGAAATCTAACTTCTTGTCGGTATACGCGCCGCATCTCCCACCGAATAAATAGTATGTGGTACAATTCTCAAATAATAATTATAAGGTTGCATAGCATAACGTCTTTTTTGCGTGTGTTCGTGTTTAGAAAACTGATATGCGCCACATCAGCGTGTCATCGGCTCCGAAGCAACAGGTGCAAGGGTAGGAACGAAAAAATACTGGCTTTGTGATTGTTGCGTCGCAGCACTTATTCACGTGAATACAAACTGCAAAGGTAGAAATGGCAGATGTTAATCGCACAGAGGACCAGGCTCTTCGAGATTAATCTAAGATGTTTCTAAGGGATGGGCGCTTCCTTTAATTCTCACACCCGTATTTCCCCCTTTATTTTCAGGACGTTTTAAAGAGAAATGTAGAACCGTTGATGAAATGTTTCTGATTTCAGCGCGTTGGACAATAACGATCGAAAGATGTAATGGAATTGTGTAGAGCGATTCCTTTAAGGGAAAGCGCATTCGTTCGATGTAGTACAGTTTGCGGGCGCCCTTACTTCAAGAACGGCTGCCTTTCCTCGGCTTACTTGTTAGTATTAAATATCTAATTGTACTGACAATATACGTCACGGTATAACGAAAAGGAGCTTGTCAAGGCTCCTGAAAACAATATACAGGAGGGTGTTGTAATGGCCTTACGCAATACTTTTTAATTTCCGTAATAGCGAAGGAGGTGGGGGACTCCCGACATAGTTGCGGTCACTAGATGCAGGTCCCCTCAACATGCAGTGCAAAAAGAAATTGACATTGTTCTGGACTTAGTCGAAAGTCAGTGTATCGAACATTGTTAGATAAAATTACGATTGTTATAAACTGGTCTATAGGCAGTAGACTATCTATAGTGTACAGTCTATAAACGAAAGGAAATTGAGGTAGTTGTAGACTAGTCTATAGAGAGTCTATAGACCGTCTATAGACAAAATGAAATTGAAGCAGCTATAGACCGTAGGCTATAGAGAGTCTATAGACCGTCTATAGACGAAAGGAAATTGAAGCAGCTATAGACCGTAGTCTATAGAGAGTCTATAGACCGTCTATAGACGAAAAGAAATTGAGGCAGCTATAGACCTTGCTCTATAGAGAGTCTATAGACCGTCTATAGACGAAAGGATATTGTGGCAGCTATAGACCTTAGTCTATAGACCGTCTATAGACGAAAGGAAATTGAAGCAGTTATAGACTTTAGTCTATAGAGAGTCTATAGACAAAAGAAAATTGAGGCAGCTATAGACGTTAGTCTATAGCGAGTCTATAGACCGTCTATAGACGAAAGGAAACTGAAGCAGATATAGACTTTAGTCTATAGACAGTCTATAGACAAAAGGAAATTGAGGCAGCTATAGACCTTTGTCTATAGCGAGTCTATAGACCGTCTATAGACGAAACGAAATTGAAGCAATTATAGACATTAGTCTATAGACAGTCTATAGACAAAAGGAAATTGAGGCGGCTATAGACCTTAGGCTATAGCGAGTCTATAGACCTTCTATAGATGAAAGGAAATGGAGGTAGTTATAAACTTCAGTCTATAGAGAGTCTATAGACCGTCTATAGACAAAAGGAAATTGGGGCATCTATAGACTTTAGTCTATAAAATGTCTATAGACAGTCTATAGACAAAAGGAAATTGAGACAGCTATATACTTTAGTCTATAAAGTGTCTATAGGCAGTCTATAGACAAAAGGAAATTGAGACAGCTTTAGACCTCAGTCTATAGAGAGTCTATAGACAGTCTATAGACGAAAGGAAATTGAGGCAGCTATAGACCTTAGTCTATAGAGGGTCTATAGACGGTCTATAGACGAAAGGAAATTGAGGCAGCTATAGACCTTAGTCTATAGAGAGTCTATAGACCGTCTATAGACAAAAGGAAATTGAAGCAGCTATAGACTTTAGTCCATAGATTTTCGATAGACTTTCTATAGACAAAAGGAAAAGTCTATAGGATGGCTATAGAGTCTATAAAAAGTCTATAGAAAGTCTATAGACCATTTTTATAAGGGCCGTTTATGTTTATTATTGTTTTTTTAATTCAATCTTTAATTACTCTTATTTATTACCCAAAGCAAACCATTTCCTTCGCCCCAGTTTACTCTACTTTTTTCGTTCGGCTCTCTTTACTGAACACTGGCTTCTCTATCGTCGTGGGTATGTGCTGTGTCAAGAAGCAACAACAACAGCTGCGAGCTTTCAAACGAGTTAACCACTGCTCCGTTTCTGACGGCTACCAGCGTCTAAATCCTCGCCATACACTCAGTGCAGATGCGGGGTAAGTATGGTGTCTAATTTTGTAAGCGGCCGCCACGGTGGCTCAGTGGTTACGGCGCTCGGCTGCTGACCCGAAAGACGCGTGTTCCATCCCGGCCGCGGCGGCCGAATTTCGATGCAGGCGAAATTCTAGAGGCTCGTGTACTGTGCGATGTCGGTGCACGTTAAATAACTCCAGGTGGTCGAAATTTTCGGAGCACTTCACTACGGCGTCCCTCATAGCCTGTGTTGCTTTGGGACGTTAAACTCAAAAGAAGAAAAAAATATTTTGTAAACGCAGTGTCGCAAGCCGGCAACCAGGCAGAAATGGTTGTTGTGGTCGCCAAGAAGTTGTGTCAAAAGAGCAATAATGGTCACAAAGTTGCGAACAAAACGTCGAAAGTAGGAACACTGGCGAAATGCCAGTTCTTGAGACTGAGTTGCAGATCGGCATCGGTAAGGCATCTGGAGACCGTCCCAAGGTGAGTGAGGTGGATAGCGAAGTCACAGGAAAACACCACGTAGTCATCTAAGAAGAAAATACGTGTGCAAAACTTTAAACCACGAACAATAGTGCTTATCATGCGTTCTAAAGTGGCTGGCGCGTTACACAGACCAAATGACATGACGTTAAACTAAAAGAGTCTATCGGGAGGGACGAAAGCTGTCCTGAGCCGATCACCGTCCACCATCGGAAATTGCCAGTAGCCAGACCGTAAATCGAAATCGGAGAAAAATTCGGCTCCATGTAGACAGTCAAAAGCGCCTTCGAAGCGTGGTAGGGGGCGGACATCCTTAAAGGGCCCGTGCCCACCCCAGCGCAGCAGACACTCTCTACCTCTCTTTGAGCGAGCCTCCTCTCCTTCCATTCCCTCCTCGAAATTCTTCTCTCCGGCTCCTCGTCGAGTAGGCTCGGCAAGGCAAAATCACCCCTTCCTTCTCCGGTGTAAGCCGGAGGCGTGGTGTCTGTGGAGTGCGTCACAGGGCGACGTCATGACCCCGCCTTCAATAGAATTCTTTTCTTGGTTTTTGCATTTTCTCCGCACACTGAACGATCGAGAGGCGCGATCGGCTCGACCACCTAGACTTGTTAGCGAGCGCATCCTTTCATACATCTGTTTGTCATTCCCAGTTAACGAGCCACCTTTTCATTTTCTTTTAGGCCTCCCCACCGTTTCACGAGCGGAGGGGCGGAAGTCGGTTGTGTTCGAAACACACGGCGAAGCGCGGACCCGGCAACCGCCCGTTTGCTTTTCTCCATGCGTGTTTGTGTTCTGTTTTACTATTTTTTTACTTTTTATGGCTAGGGTTCAAGGCTGTCGCCGCACGCTCCCTCCGCAGTTTTTTTTTTGTTCCTTCATACGGGTTTGTAGGCATGAGCCAGAACAGAAGGCGCTGCGGAAAGCCTTGTGCAGACGACGCGACGCCAAGGCTACGCCCAACCTTCTCCCGTCAGTCAGAACGATGCACCAATGGAGTGCCTTTAGCGAAAGTAGCCCCCCTTGACGTCAGCGGGGTGCAGAGTAGTGGGCCGGGCCCGTTTTTGAAGGAAGGAAAGAACGAACGGGCTTTGATTTGAATTTTCGCAGCTTTTCGGGGCGCGCATGGCTCTAGTATTTTGCAGAGGTTATCTTCGATGCCTCATCTATGCAGTGGGCTTGTTTTTCAAAAATGTCCGGAACCTGGGCAGTGGCCCTTTAAGTGCAATTGCATTAAGCCGTCCGTATTTCACACGTAATTGAACGGACCCGTATTGCTTATGCACTATGGCGGCCGGCGAAGTCCGGAGACTGCTGGAAGGCTGAATCACACTTCTACGAATCATGTCGTGAACTTGCTCATCAATAACGCGGCACTCTAAGGTGGAGACACGACAGGGATGTTGGCATAATGGTGCGTGCGCACCAGTGTAGATGTGATGAGCCACATTTGAGATCCGACCCAACGAGGGTTGCTGGGCGTCAAAAGAAGCATGAAATCTGTGCAGCAAGTCGAGAAGTTGGGCCGCTTGGTCAGGAGAAAGGGCGGTGAGGACGGAAGTGGTGAAGGCAGCCGGTGGAGATGATGTGGGCAAGAAACGAGGCGGGCAAAGGGCATTGAGGCTTTTGGGGACTGCGGTGGAACTGGGGAATAGAGGCGGCACTAGAAAGGTGTGATAGGGACGGAGAAGTTCTGCGTGTCCACTGACCAAGGTGCGAAGTAATTGGGCAGAAAAAAATTCATCGCCGATGGCAAGTTCGGCGCGGCCCCTAAGTACAGGAAGGATGGCGAAGGGCAGAGGAAAAGATCTTCGCGACACGAAAAGAGACCACAGTGTGAAGAGATCTGTACCGTTAAGAAAAGGGGCACATTTAATCGAAACAATCACAGAAGACGAAGGCGGGATATTGAAAACAAGCCAGACATGACATTTAGCTTTTAGAAGAATTTTAGATACCATTGGTACATAGCAGAGCAGAGATAGCTCTACTTCCGCACGGGCGCAATCAATTATGGCTTGTCGGCGAGATGTGAAGTCCCATCCTTGTATAACGTCTTGAGAGCAGCCACGCAAACAACAAAACTGACGACGTAGAGAACGTCCAGGATCCCGCCTGCACGGGGCCCTACAGGTACCGAGTGGCTCGATTTGCTGTGCATTTCGGCGCAGAGTGAAACGCCAAAAAGCGGCAGGATAAACTTTCCGGCAAACGGCAGAGTCTAAAATCAATAACGGCCACAGCAGCTGCAGCATCTACAAGCGCGAGGCTACTGACGTTTTCAATGGAAGGTTTGATTAAATTTCTTTGGGACGAAGCCGGATTTTAGGAGTTCAAAGATGCAGTTCGTGCCTGCGGAACTGCCTCTAATGGTTTTCCGGCGTATGCAGTACAGTTTCCTTCTCCAAAAATAACCATGGTGGATGTGTGTGCGTGCACGCACACAATAGCATGTGTGCATGAGCCTATGCGTGTGCCGCTGACACCCTTCATGCACACTGGTTTTGAGTACTCCCGGGCGCTCACTGCTAAAAATGCATCTTCGCTCACCCTCCCTTCCCACCCACCTGCAGCACTGCTATGAATGCTAAAAATATGTTGTCGTCTAGGGGTTGAACAAAAAAACTCTCTGGTAAACGATGAGGACATGAGACGACGGGACGTGCCGGCGTCGCCGCGGGTCGGCCGCACCAGGTGCCTCGCGCATCCCCGCTGCTCGTCGATAGCTTGATATGCCTCACACCTGCGCGGTGTTGCACTATCAAAGCGTCTAGCCACTCTGTCCC
The DNA here is from genome assembly GCF_055824585.1 of Amblyomma mixtum. Taxonomy (NCBI): domain Eukaryota; kingdom Metazoa; phylum Arthropoda; class Arachnida; order Ixodida; family Ixodidae; genus Amblyomma; species Amblyomma mixtum. The sequence continues at coordinate 150,214,392 of NC_143021.1, read as the reverse complement.
CCCCCCCTCTCTCTCTCTTGTTGCCTCCGTGCTCTCCTTTCGAATTCGTTTGTGTTTTGTGAAAAATAAAATCAGTCTCGTCGGTATCTCCATGCTGTCCGCACGATGCTTTTAATCCTGCAGCGGGGGCATATCCCTCGCTACACCAACAAGCCTTTCGCCTCAGAGACAAAAATGCGAACTGCGAAATCGAGAGCAGATATAAGTCCCTCGACAGAGTTTTCAAGATCCAGCAGTCCATGAACAGTGACAAAGCCGCCTGCTGGAGATTAGCATCTATTTGGTGCCTGTAGTCTTTGCGCAGACAATGACTGCGGCTAATGTGGGCAGACTGCAAGTTTAAGTTAAATTTTTTAAAGAGCGCTAGCCTTTGACCAAAGCATATTGGCTTTTGGCTACGTGTTGAGGCATATGTACTTGCAAATATATTAATAAGTCGAACATGGAGTTACAGTTTCGCAGACATATTTCAGCATTCAGAAGCTGCGATGACGTAGAGGTAGAGCATTCGTACCGCGTGCAAGCGGTAAGGGGCTTGAATTCCGGCGCGGCGCAATTCTCCACCAGGATAAAAAAAAAACGAAACTCCGAGTGTAGATGCAATTGCATAACCAGGTCTGAGGTGCGGCCTGATCTCGGTGCCCAGGACCGACAACGCACCTCGTCACCAGAACAGGCTTTGGTGACTCCACGCAACCTGATTTGGGCCCCCGGTCACCAGGGACTCCAGGGAAACGAACAGGCCGATCAGGCCGCCCGCGCACTCTCTCCCCGGGCTATCTCCCTGTCCTTGGAAGGGTACTCCCAATCAGACAATCTGGCCATTACATTCAAACAAATCAACAATTACTACAAGGAGGAGCACCGGCGCTACCCGGCCCCTTGTAAGGGTCTGGATCGCGCTGACGAGCGCCTCCTCATCAAAATTCTTACTAACACTGTACTGTGCCCGGCGGTGCTTAAACATTTTAATACATCCTTTGATGGCGCGTGCCAGTTCTGTGGGGAGGTGGCTGACACCTTCCACATGGTTTGGGCGTGTCAGTCAAACCCATCTATCCCCCCCAACCCCAACCCCACCAGAGAGGACTGGGAGGCGGCCCTGCTCGGCTGTCAGGACCTAAAGACCCAAAAGGGCTTGGTTCACCGGACGCGGGCGGCGTTGCTTGCCAATGGGGCCCCGGAATAGGGGCTCCACCTAGTATTGTTAGGGGAAAGGGCCAATAGGGCCTACCCCAATCACCTCTCTGTAAATATTTATTGCATTATAAATGTTTTCCACCACCACCACCACAGTGGTGTAGCACTCGGCCAAAACCTCCTCTTGAGCAAATCAATCAACTCTCGCCACGCAGTCCCCAGCGGCTGCAGAGCAAATCACCAAGGTGGCGGTCAGAATTTCTGGCCAGAAGAATTTCTGGCTCTGGAGAAGCCGGTGCGGCTAGCCTAGCAGTACTGTCATAAGAACTAGCGATTATTAAATGGAATGTCATAGGACTTAGGTTAGGGGGACAGATGAAGCGTATACAGTGTTAAAGAACGGACACATACTGCTCTATTGTTAATTGCCGGACAAAATAGAACTAGGGTGGAATTCCTCATCAATCAGGACATAGCTGGCAACATAGAGGAATTCTATAGTATCAACGAGAGGGTGGGAGCTATCGGAATTAGCCCCAATAAGAGGTAGAAAATGAAGATGCTACCGGCATGTAGAGATTATGACCAAATTGCAGCAACTTTCTATGGCGGCGTAGAATCGGCAATGAACAAAACGAAAACGGAGTACACTGTACTCATGGGCGACTTCAATGCCAAGGTGGGGAAAAGGCAGGCTGGAGACCAGGCAGTCTGTGGCTATGGCATAGGCTCAAGGAATAGCAGGGGAGGTTACTCGGATAGTTGGCAGAGAGAAATTACCCGCGAACGAGCAAAGAAGAAATTGACATAGAAGTGCCTCAATAGGGAGAGTAAAAATAAAATAGAATTTATGCGCTCATCCTGACATCGTAGAAATCCTCGGAAGAGTGCGTAGTACCGACCATATGATGGTAAGGTCTCAAAATAACCCAGACTTGAAGAGGGAACGGAAGAAACTAGTGAAGCGGAAGCCTATTAACGATTTATAGGTTGGAAGGAAAATAGAGGAATTCAGGGTATCGTTGAAGAACAGATATTCGGCACTAGCTGAGGACGACGACCGTAATGGTGAGCCAATAAATGACAGCCTCGCACCTGTCACTACGGAATGAGCACAATAAGTAAGGGGAAGGTTGGTTCGAGAGGATACCGGCAAGCTCTTTCTCGGGAGCGAAAGAGCCGATTAAGAAACGACAAAAGATGATGGCGTCTGAGGTAACAATTGCAGACCAAATCAGTGAACACGAAAGCCTACTCCTAAAAGTGTCCCTCTGGGGTAACACGTTCTTTCTTTGCGCAGTTTATCGACCTCCAGATGCTGATGATTCGTTTCTACTTAAGTTATATGATCATCTTCTAGTATTTTCAGGTAAAAACTTCATTATTACTGGGGATTTTAATCTGCCCTGTATTGACTGGAATCGCATACAGTATGGCTATTCCGTTGCCGGTGACACACTAATAGATATAATGTACTCTCTTAACCTCGAGCAGATAGTTAAAGATTGTACTCGCGGTAGTTCAATTCTAGACCTACTGCTTATTTCCGAAATGTTCTGTAACGGAATAGTTCGCGTGGAGCCTGGTATTTCTGACCATAATTTAATATCTTTTTCCTGGAGTAAGACTGCTAGTAAAAGCAGGCGACTTGTCTCATCAACTGCAGTTAAAAATTACACCAGAGCGGACGACACGGCCATAATTGACTACCTGGACATGCATCTTGATAGCGTTAGTCATAACGTAGAACGTTCCTGGCAACATTTTCGCGCAACGGCACAATTTTGCATTACCCACTTTGTTCCCACAAAGAAAATTTCCAAGCGTCGCGCTAACCCTTGGATCAATCGCGATATTATTCACATTAAAAGAAAAATTAAGCGCCTGAGAAAACAGCATAAAACTTCCACACCGCAGTTTAGTGAAATGAAAAACGATTTAGTAACAAAAGTCAGGCATGCAAGAAACAATTTTTTCAGTAAAACGCTATCAGAGTTTATTGTGAGTGACCCCCCAAAATTTTGGCGTCACGTAAGCCAAGATAATGAGGAGATTCATAAAATAAAATTTGAAAATAAAATTATCAATGAACCAGCAGACATAGCAGGAATTTTCAATCGGTATTTTCAGACAGTTTTTTCGGAGCGGGATAAACATGAATATCACAGTACCCCAACGGCTCCAGAGAAAGCTTTATTGATTACTCGCGAAGGTGTCATTACCATGTTGCTTAATTTGAATGCAAAAAAGTCCACAGGCCCTGATGGCATTCCGAACGCTTTTCTTAGACGTTATGCTGAGCAGATTTCAGGGTTTCTAACTGATATGTTCAACTTGTCGGTTGCTACAAGTGACATTCCAGCTGATTGGCGCATTGCACGTGTTACACCAATTCATAAAAAGGGTGACCGACTCTCTGTAAATAATTATCGTCCTGTTTCAATTACAAGTACATGTTGTAAATTGTTGGAGCACACTATTGCATGTTACATTCAAGATTTTTTAGCAGACCATAATTTGTTGTCGTCATATCAGCATGGCTTCAGAAAAGCCATGTCTACAGTAACCCAGCTGGTTTCAACTGTGCATGATTTATCGAGTGTGCTTGATGTGTCTGGTCAGGTAGACATTCTGTTTTTAGATTTCTCAAAGGCCTTCGACAAAGTGCCTCACGGTAAACTACTGTATAAATTAGAACGCCTTGGTCTCCATTTTTTTATTGTTCAGTGGGTCGGTGCATACCTCCGCAATAGAAGCCAATTTGTTGAAATAAGAAGTTGTGCATCTGGTGTCCTTCCTGTTACTTCAGGCGTACCACAAGGAAGTGTTTTAGGGCCACTGTTGTTTCTTATCTATGTTAATGATTTAGTGGATGTTATCCCCGGTGAAGTATCTATAAGACTGTTTGCTGATGATTGTCTTGTTTTCAAAGAAGTAACCTGCGCTAACGATCATATTTTGCTTCAGAACAGTATTCTAGCAATAGCACGATGGAGTGATCGCTGGGGGATGGAGCTGAACACAGATAAAACGGTACTCTTGCGTGTTACTAGGAAGAAGTCAATTAGTACTTTCACATATTCGCTTTATAACAGGCTATTTCAGTAGTTGATAAGTATAAATACCTTGGTGTTACACTGACTAACAAGCTAACCTGGTCCGAGCATATAAACGATATTTGTGTAGCCGCTCTTAGAAAGTTGTGGTTCCTGAAAAGAAAACTCAGAAGCGCACCACCTTGTACAAAAATCCTAGCTTATAATGCATGCATAAGGTCGAAACTAGAATATGCCTCTGTTGTATGGGACCCTCATTGTAAAAAAGATATTATGCAGCTTGAAAAGGTACAAAGAAAAGCAGTTAGATTTATTTTCGGAAAATATAAACGCTTAGACTCCCCTTCTAATTTAATGAAGCTCAATAATATCCCTACATTAGCAGCACGAAGGCAAGTTAGCCGTCTTGCATTTTTTTATAACGGTCTTTCCGGAAAGATCAAGTTACCCATACCAGAATCTGTTAAACATGCTAGTACAAGGACAACGCGGCATAATCACGAACAATCCTTAGCCCCAATCTTCGCTCGCACTAACACATTTAAATATAGTTTTTTCCCCCGCACGATCACTGAATGGAATTCTTTACCACGCAACATTTTTCAAAGCAAAGACTTCGTGAAAGGACTAGAAAGCCATATTTTGCATACCTAACATATATTTTCCTTCCAGAAGAGTTATTGGTCATGCATTTAGAATTCGTATTATTCATGAGATGTGTTGTCCATTTATTTCCCAATATTAGTTTTCTCATATAGTTCTTTTCAGAAATGTGTTGTTTCCCATGTGTTCTTTCTCGCATTATATATGTTCTTCTCGTGTTCTAAATTTGTATGCCCATCCTGCTTGGGCCAAAACATTGGCCTGCAGTATATGTAAATAAATAAACCCTACATAGAGAACGGAACTGGCATAGCTATCAAAGTTAATCAATAAGTGCGAAGTATCCGACATAAGGAAGTTTAATATTGAGATATTTGAGCGTGTTCTAAACAACAGTGGGAGCTTAATAACGGTGAAGACGACACTAGGCATACGCAAAAGCCATATGTGTTCATTCACAGACAAAGAGGGCAATGACATAAGATCAGGCAGTAGCGCATAGAACGAAGACACCCCGCCAGTAACAAAAGAGGAACTAAATATTGCTTTAGGAGCAATGAAAACAGGAAAGGAAAAGAACCAGGTAAGACCAAATAGTAGGAAGGGGAAATTGCGCAAAACAATTAGGCACCCTGTAAACGCAGTGCGTTGTCACCTTGAGCGCAACATAAGATTGCAAGAATGCTAAAATCTTAATCCATAAGAAAGGAGACGTCAAGGACTTGAGAAATTACAGACTGTTCAGTTTACTGTCTGTTGCTTATGAGGTATTTACTAAGGTAATCGCCAATAGAGACGGGAGAACCTTAGACACCGATCAACAAAACGATAAGAGTGGTTTTCGGAAAGGGCGCTCGAGATCAGTCCATATTCGCAAAATCCAACAGGTGATAGAGCAATGCGGAGAATATAGCCGCCACCTTAAATATTCCTTACAGATTACGAGAGAGGACTTGGGCCGCCTGGACCCGATGCCTGGTGGAACACGCTACTAGTACGCCTTAACATATCAACTGGTGGAAGCGGTGGGATCGTCCACGCTTGGTCCTGGCTTCAGAAGTGGTGAGCGCTTGACTTTCTTTGAGAATCTGCCAGGCTGATAACTCTGGAAATTTTATCACTACCTGTAGATTGTTTTTCTGCACGTGCTCGCTTAAGCATTTCACATAGCAGCTTGTTTTGAAAGTCCTCGTTCGTAAGTTGCCATGGATTTGAGCAAACTAAAGAAGCCAGTGTTGATTTTGCTGTGTGAAGAGCTGGGTATTGAGGTCAGGAAAAGTCACAGAAAACCGCAGCTGATTGATGCTATTAAGGAATGTGGTGCTGAGGGTGACGGAATTTTGGAGACCTGGGAGATCATTCAAGAGGGAATCAGGAACGCTAAGGAGGAGGCCGACAGGGTTGAAAAAGAGCGCAAGGAGTAGGCCGATAGGGTTAAAAAAGAACGCAAGGAGGAGGCCGTCAGGGTTGAAAAATAACGCCTTTACCTCAAGGAAGCCGCTAAAAAGGAGGCTGAGAAGATAGAGAAAGAACGACTTTGTGTCAAGGAAGCCGATGAAAGGCAACTTGCTCTAAAGCGTTTGGAGTTGCAACAAATTTTACTGGCAAAGCGCGCCGAGAGGAATTCGACACTAAATCAGGAGGTTTCGGCGCGAATTGGTTTGGTTTGGTTTATGGGGTTTAACGTCCCAAAGCGACTAAGGCTATGAGAGACGCCGTAGTGGAGGGCTCCGGAAATTTCGACCACCTGAGGTTCTTTAACGTGCACTGACATCGCACAGTACACGGGCCTCTAGAATTTCTCCTCCAAAGAAATTCCAGCCGCCGCGGCGGGGAACCGGCGCGAATTGAAATTAAAATCCTTAATGAAAACTACGTGTCTTTGCCCTTTGCCCGCGTCGCGATCGAGAGCCCACTCGGGGTGCGTCCGACCGAGGCAGCCGTCTCCCACAACCTGCCTATGCAGCATCCCTCGATTTTCTCAAATCGCTTGGATATGCTGCCCAAATAAAAGGGCCTTAGTTTTGGAGATAACGCTGCGCAGGTCCTCACCATTTCGAAGGCTCGTGAATTCGCAGCGCCAGCAGAGCACGGAGTTGAAGAGGGCAAACCCGAACCTGTAAGCCCGAAGCCTGTAAATTCTCACGATGATGAGCCAGAGCAGTCTGGATCACAAACTGACGATGAGGAGGACGCCGGCGACTTAACCCGTGACAGTTCCGCGATTCCTAGTGGCGCACAAGATAAATCAACAGTAACCGGAAAACTGCGCCATGTTCTCTGCGACTCGGCTGCCACCATCGATGTTATCGACTCGGCAAATATTAAGCCCGAAGACTTCACAGGCGAGTATGCCTGCATAAGGGAAATAGCAAACGAAACCAGCGTGTCTTTGCCTATTGCCTGCGTCGCGATCGAGAGCCCACTCGGGGTGCTTCTGACCGAGGCAGCCGTCTCCCAAAACCTGCCTAAGCAGCATCCCTCAATTTTCTCAAATCGCTCGGATATGCTGCCCAAAGAAAAAGGCCTTAGTTTTGGAGATAATGCTGCACAGGTCCTCACCATTTCGAAGGCTCGAAAATTCGCAGCGCCACCAGAGCACGCGGGTGAAGAGGGCAAACATGGCCCTGTAAGCCTGATAAATTCTCACGGTGGTGAGCTAGAGCCGGCACTTCTACAAACTGATGACGAGGCGGACGCCGGCGACTTAATCCGTGACAGTTCCGTGATTCCTAGTGACGCGCCAGGCAAACCAACAGCGAAGGTTTCCACGGGGCGGCAGCGCACAGAGGTGGCCAAACGGGAAGAGTTAATTAAGGGGAAAGTGCGGCTCTTGTTGACTGCTCGACTAAACCCGAACCGCGTAGCCACCCCAATTTGGCACCTCGGTGCTCAAGAGTTCGCACCCGCCCCGTGGGAACACAAGCCAAGAGAACGCAACGCGCGAACCCAATCCGAGAGAGACGGATACGCTGGCACGGCATTCGCACTCGTTCGCTCCCTTCTCGCGTTCTGCTTTCTGAGCGTCAGCTAAACTTCAGAACCGCGAGACTTGGACGAGGAACAGTTAAGGGTCCCAAGCTCAAATTCCTAGCCTTGTGTCCTGTTGCACCTGCTAGAGCAGCTATCGGACCGCGGCCGCGCAGGGGGCGGCTGAAGAACAGGAACCAGTAAATTCCTTGAGTCGCAACGCTGTTTGTAGGCGGATTCGAGGAATAATCCAGTCTAAAGTTGAATGCTTGTCTCTTTTTGTTCATTTAACTCTCCTGTACAGAAATGCAAGCTCAAATTCCTAGCATTATGTAATGTCTCATCTGCTAAAGCAGCTGTCGGACATGGCCGCGCAAGGGGCGCATGAAGAATAGGAATCAGAACATTCCTTGAGTTGCAACGCTCTTGGTGGCCGGATACGAGGCATAATCTCATATTCCCAGGTAGCACCGAAACATTGCGATAATGTTACATTTTTGTTACGATCAAATGTTATTTCAATGTCCTTACATATAAACGTTCGAATAACCTTCCCCAAACATTCATAAAACATGTAAACAACATAAATGCAACATTCTCGAAAATGGTGAAGCAGCCCCGCACAAGCATGCAGGCCTGCCAGTGGTGACGGCACACAACTTACAACACTTTGCAAGAACCAACAGCAAGAGCGACACACTACAGCACAGCAAGTCGTATTCACTCACCTCCAAACGGATATCATGCCGCCGAGCTCATACACTCGCTACTGCGGGATGTCCCATGAGTGACAGTGGGGAATGGGTAATAACTAAAGTTTTGTGACAAAATAATGGGGCTCTTCATGTAATCTATGGCGAGTATTATCTAAGAGATGTGGTTACAAGCTGCTTTTAGTTGAAAAACATCTTTACTCTAAGAACAGTGAGAAAATGTCTCGAAATACGTGCTCGAAATATATTTGCAATGTTGTTTTATAGTTGCGACTCTAACATTATAATAAAATTTAGACGATTACATTAAAACAACGTTTGTTTAGAATGTGAAAGTAACGTTTCCTATGTAACTTATAATGTTATATGTTAATTTTTAATGTTAATGTAAAGTTACTATGCAACATGTAACATTACTCCAACTTACATAACATTTTTATAACACTATTCTAATGTTCGGTGCTACCTGGGTTGAGTTTAATGCTTGATGTGTTTTGTTCATTTAACTCTGCTGTGCAAAAATGAGAGCGAAATTTTGGAGCTTAGCATTGCGGGACTCAGTTTACATTAGTTGCAGAACATTGCGAGGTAATGGCAACGGTGATGGCCTCAGCCGAAGCTTTCCCGTATAATGCCCTTTCCTGACTCCCCAGACGTTAATCCGCTAGGCAAATTTGTATTTTTTTTGCTTTAGCGGGAATCATTTTTGTCTGTTTTGTTTGTGTGTTCAGAAGCTCCACCTGCCCGTTATGCTCTCACGGGAGGTGGCTTTCTGTGACATAAACCGTGCTACGGCACCCTCCCCAAAATTTTAGGAAATTTTTCCCTTCTGGCTAAACAGGCTCTGTGTATTCTGGTTTGGTCAAACTTAGAAACTTTCGGAGGAGGGCGTAAATTTCACGCGACAGCTCATTTACTCGAAAGAGTCTTTATTGACCGAAAACAGCTTGGCAGTTCTTAAAGTCGGTTTGGCGCTTTCTGCTTGTTGGGCTTTGTACCTTGCTGGTTGAGACCGTTACAGTTGTCAATGAAGCAAGAAGAACCTTTGGGCCCAGCTGTGACCAAAAGCCGAACGGACACAACTCCAGGTCTCTGCGCGCAGCAGCGTTGGCTGCAACCACTGCGAGACCTCTTCGGGCGGCGGACGTGCTGTTGCGTTTCTACCCCCCCCCCCCCTAACTCTCTTTGTGTGTTCCCGTCACACCTGTATCCACATAGGCCATTCCCAGAGGCAGTGTGTGATTCTGCGAAAGTGGTGTTTCTTCATGCACGCGCTCCCATGCAACCTCCTGACAGGTGGAACCGAACACGAGGGACGCATTCGACTCCTGGGTCCCACGTACCACCACTTCTGCCTAACTGCCACGACGTGTTTTCCGGAGTTCCCTTTAAACGGCACCCAACGCAGCAGTATTGACCCTGCGACTTTGTGTGTGTATCTGCCAGAGTGACATGACTCAATGCCTGCTGCCACCTGCGGAAACGAGCGTCTGCCATTCAACCGCGCCTCGCTCTTTTGTCAACAGCGGGGTGACGCCGCAGCAGGTGTTCGCCTTTGGGGCATTTCCTCGAAACAAGATACGGAATCCACCTGGCCTGACGGGCCACTTCCGGGTATCCAAGGGCCTCAGCCGAGGAAGACGACGAAGCGGTGAACGACCTTGGAGCACCCGGACGAAGTCCCTACGATTGGTCGGAAAAGGCGGGAAGATCTCGGGAGGGTATATTTAAAAGCGCTCGACACGTTCATCGAGGAGAATCCCCTGAGAGATTCCCTGAGCTATTCCCAGAGCGTTTCCCTGAGTCTTCTCAGTTTTTACCTTGTTTGTCTCTTTTTGTAAATAACCATGTAAATATGTGAATACAGTTTTTCCTTCACTTCCCCTACTATCCGTCATCGGCCCACGTTCCTTCCTCCGTCAGCACAGCGGCGGTGTTCCTGGACCCGATGCCTGGTGGAACACGCTACTAGCCCGGCAAAACATATCAATCACCAGTAGATCGGCAATCAATTTCTATCGAAACCGATTCACATTTATTCACATTCAAACACAAATCAAGACGTCTTTTGTAAGCAATGTGCTTTGAAATGTAGATAGCCGAACCGCCATAGGGGTTACCAACACGGTGTGTGTATTCGCATGAATAGCCAGGAAAAGCATACAAATCTTTATCAAAGGATGATAGCCAAGTTTCAGAAAATGGGATGATGGAAAATTGATGCTGAAGGGAAGTAAGCAAAGCGGTTATGCTATCGTAATTATTCCGAAAGCTACGGGCATTGAAGTGGATGGCAGACAGACCTTTAGCGTCGTATAAGATCGAACGAGCATCTTCCGGGGAATATGATGCCATGATGGCGGTTAGAAAGATGTAGAACGTCAGCACCCGTATGTCTATTCACGGCAAATTTCAAGGTCGTCTACATTATTTATCCGAAAGACTGTGCTGTCCTGCTCCTTCCTAGCTAAAATAACACAGTTCGATGTCCACAAGAAGGCCCATTAATTATCTTTCTTAAGCTTGTGAGCCTTCGAAAAAAGGTCCTTGTTGTCAGGTGAAAGATGCTCGTTGACGTAAACAGGAGCGTCCTGCGTTTGAGGGAAACCCAGGCATGTCGTTGTAGGATGTGTTTTCCTAGCTTTTGCCAGGAATTCCGCCTTCTTGTTTCGCGAGAAGAAAGGAACAATTATGTTTTTTTCATTCTTGTTTCGTGTTGGAACCCTGTGCACGGTATCCAGATCTTCTGAATTTACGGGGCAGTCAATCTCGCTGCCGAGAACCTCAACGATCTTGTTGCAATCTTCGCCGTAAGTCACAGGGACGCCTCTAATTTCTAGATAGTTCAGACGCGAATATTGTTCCAGGTTGGCAACCCTGCGGACGAGGGCCTCATTGCTCTCGTGTATTTTCTTGTTCTCGGCAGTAAGACTGGCATTCCGATTCTTTATGGTTTCAAACTCGTTTCTCATGAACTCAAGAGAATTTTTCAGCTCTTCAACCTCATTTTGAAGCTCTTTTACAGTATCATCACTGCGCAAGGTGACGGAACTTTTCACAGTGTCAAGTACAGTCCGGGACAAAAGTCTCCGGACCACCTGTTCCTCTAACGAAGCTGATAGCTCTGCTATTAGTCGGCAGCTGGAGACCACACTTGCGGAGGTATAAGTTAAATTTTTGTTCTTTCATGTCCACAAGTGCAGTCTCCAGCCGCTCTCTGATAATAGAGCTATAAGCTTGGTTTGAGAAACACATGGTCCGGAGACTTTTGTCCCTGACTGTACATCAGTGAGATTTCGCAGTTTGATTCGAAGGACAATTTAAATTCCTCGAGTTCCTTAGCGACAACAGCAACAGTGGGAGCCATAACGCAAGGAGCGATCTGAGACTAGAGGCCCAAAATCCGTATTTGCTGAAAAATAGGTACAAAGATGTGCCTTTTACCTGGGCAAAGATGGGTTGTTGGTTAGCTCGGGAAGGTAGCCGGACCGTAGTCACAGATCGCTCCCCACCAATGACCCGCGGCGTCGATAGTAGCCAGGTTATATAGCAGCCAGACAGGGCTTGCGGTGGCGCTCCGTAGCAGCGGTGGACTTGCGTGTGCTGACGCTAGCAGACCGAATACACGTGCCTTCGTTGCGCGCGTGCCAGCTGTCACGAACTGAGTTGACGATGCACAAGATGCGTAGCGTACAGCAGGACAATCTGGGCAAAAGATGGGTTGCTGGTTAGCTCGGGAAGGTAGCCGGACCGTAGTCACAGATCGCTCCCCAGCAAATGACCCGCGGCGTCGATGGTAGCCAGGTTATATAGCAGCCAGACAGGATTTGCGGTGGCGCTCCGTAGCAGCGGTGGACTTGCGTGTGCTGACGCTAGCAGTCCGAATACACGTGCCTTCGTTGCGCGCGTGCCAGCTGTCACGAATTGAGTTGACGATGCACAAGATGCGTAGCGTACAGCAGGACAATCTGGGCAAAAGATGGGTTGCTGGTTAGCTCGGGAAGGTAGCCGGACCGTAGTCACAGATCGCTCCCCAGCAAATGACCCGCGGCGTCGATGGTAGCCAGGTTATATAGCAGCCAGACAGGATTTGCGGTAGCGCTCCATAGCAGCGGTGGACTCGCGTGTGCTGACGCTAGCAGTTCGAATACACGTGTCTTTGTTGCGCGTGTGCCAGCAGTCACGAATTGAGTTGACGATGCACAAGATGCGTAGCGTACAGCAGGACAATCTGGGCAGAAGATGGGTTGCTGGTTAGCTCGGTAAGATAGCCGGACCGTAGCCACAGATCGCTCCCCAGCAAAAAAAATGAATGTGCTCTATGTTTCGTTTTCATTTGTAGGATCAAGAAATATGCTTTCAATACTGTTATAAGGTAGGGCAACTTTGTCTGATGGAGTACAAATTGGTGTTTCAGTGTTTACGAAGTAGTAGTTGAAGTGTTCTGCCAAGTCACGATCTTTCAAATTACACCCATTTACGATAGTTGTTCGTGAGATTGAACGAGGGCCATCACGTCCAAGGACATTATTTATAACTTTCCATGCAGCGCCAGGCCGTTGTCTGTTGATATTTTCAAACAGGTTTTCAAAATATGCATTCTTTTCCGCTTAAGCTCCGCGTTTACTTGATTTCTTGATTTTTTAAACTCCTTTAGCGCAGCTTCGCAGCGCGATTGGAGAAATGAATCATAAAGGTGGTTTTTATTTCTAATCAATTTTAAGTGCTGCTGGTTAACCCATGGTTTTCTCGTTTTATTTGATTGTTTTACTGATACTAATGGAAAATGTTATGCATAAGTATTCACAAAGCGTTTAATAAATTCAATGTATGCCTCATTCGCATCTGTTTTGCAGAAGACCGTAGACCAACCACAAGCCATTATGTCTTGTTTGAATCAATCAATCAATCAATCAATCAATCAATCAATCAATCAATCAATCAATCAATCAATCAGTTTATTCTGCACTGCGAAGACATTTTACAGATTCAGGCCTGCCGAAGCCTCATTGGGCTTGTATGGCACCGCCTGGCAGGTAGCGGCAAGTCGCGTGCGACGCTTTACAACATAAGATTAGCAGAAAGCAACAGAAAAATAGGAACAGCAAAAAAACGTTCAAACACATCACACTTCACAGTTAACCGGAAAAAACGCTGAATCCACTAAACTACATCAATAACAAATGTATATCATGCAATGTAGGCGATGAAAGTCCAGGAATATGACCATGAAAGGAACGACGAGACAAAACAGGAGATAAATTATACCAAAAAAAACGAAGTTAAAGGTCAGATGAAAGCAGATGAACGCAGTAGTTTTTTTAGTTTATAATTTGTACTCACAGAAAATGCGCTTGACGGCAACACATTTAGTGACGAAGGAACATAGAATGCACGACTTCTTTTACCATAGCGAGTGGAGCAGCGGGGAATACTATATCTCTCTTTTGGTCTGAGAGATCTACTCGGAACGTACTCAACTTTATGCGCACTTTCCCAAAAATGTTTCAGTACAACCGTTTCAAATAAGACAGAATTAAAGTTTGGGAGCCTTAATATACTAAAAACATCACATTCCTTTGGAAGGCGTAAATCGTAAACACTGTTTTTTAAGATTGAGCGCAATATGGAGTTCAGTCTGTTTTGCCAACGAAGCGCACAATGCCCATAAACTGTTATGCCATACCTTAAAACAGTGTAACCCAAGGCATGAATTATTGCTTTTCTAATGATTCCAGACTATCCTCGGTGGTGGACTGAACTATTAGCGACTCCTTGCGTTCCCTTGTTCTCTTGGAATTAGTCTGATGGGTCATAAATACAGGGCAATGGTCACTTATGTCAGATGTTAGAGTACCAGAGCTGTAAACTACAGTATTATTATTTGTCAAAATGAAGTCAAGCAGTGACTGAGTACTCACAGTGATTCGTGTAGATGTTGTTATTAAGTTGAGAAAACCAGAAGAATGCAACACACTCTTAAAGTCCCGAGTAGCTTTAGTATCATCAAGCACATTTCTGTTAAAGTCACCACTGCAGAGAAGGCGGAAGTTGTTGCTGCATACGTGTTCGAGCAAGAGCCCAAAAAACTGCATCAAAGAATTCATGCTACCTACTAGTGGACGATATACAACTGAGATGGTTTCATTTTTGCTGTGTAGGGTTATCTCATAGTCGGACGTTACTTTACCAAATTCAGGTACAAATTCACAGCTCTTGCTCATTGTAACATAAACCACGACACCACCACTCCGTCTATCTGTGCGATTGAGAAAGAAATGATTATAATCTTTTAATTTTAACATTTTGCATCCATCATAGTACCATGTTTCTGATAACATCACAATGCTAAATTTAAAACCAAAATCATCGAGAAATGAAGTGAGTATGTCCTGTATTCCTCAAATTATTTATGTATGCAGCTAATATATCTCTTATACTACGGCTTAAGTTAGTGAAATATGAAGTGGTGTTCGCGTATACATTAACACTAAATGCCACAAAGGCAAAGAACACAATATTTCATTCTCGAACGAAGAATTCAATCTATTCTTCACCACAACTTTAGCACTGTCCCAAGCTAAAGACAAGGTGCAGCGTAAGTAGAGACTCCTTACCGAATTCCGAATATTGAAATGTACACGGCCTCACATTTGCTGTGATTTTGCCTTCTTCAAAGAGAACGTGCGGAGGAGAGAACATTAATTTTTCGCTGTCGTAATACTAGCTATTTTGTGCCACCAATATATAAAAAAAAATTTGGTTTCCGATGAAAAGATTGGAAATCACTATAATCAAGAAACCTTTGCTTTCAGGGTTTGCCTGTGCCAGCAAATTATTTGAAAAGCATTGGCTTGCTTGTAGCAATACCACTCAGAGGGCTCGACACCGCGGACAGTTGAACCAGCGACGCCGTCAGAATCTGCGAACTACTGTCCGCAAAACGGCGCGGACCAAAACGAGGGTAAAGCGCGAGGTACACCTGTAGAAGCGCTGTCTCAATGCGCGGGAAAACGTAGTTCCGAAGAAGCCTAACTGAAACAGCTATTGAAATTTACAAAGACGGAAGCAGATCAATCTTAAGTTGCACGCGAATTCTCAGTACATCTATGACGCTGGCAAGGAAGAAGCTTTCAAAAAGAGCTACTAATCATTCGCCAATTGCACAACTAGGCGCAAAGCCCCGGCCGTGTTGATTGGCCATTGCACTAAGAAATGACAATACTACAATAGAGACAAAAGTAGGAACTTGCTTTTCAGATAAAAAAAACAGGCGCTTATCTTCGGCGCTAACGCCACCTTATATCGCCACTGCAATGCACTGCACTACTCCGGAGGTCTCACTAAAAGACTTACGGTCGGGCTACTATTCTAATTTGCATATTGAGATTTGGAGCGCAGAAGACGTTCGCAGAGCGAAACCTTTAAAGTTACCTGCGTAAAGTAAAACAGGTTTAAATATCTCAGCATAGTTTTAGCGATTGCGATAACAGACGTGACGTCTGGATTCCAAATTTGGGTTGCTGTTAGAATGCCGTCCACATATCGCTGTCCTTTTGGGGCCTCAGTGAACTGATATATAGTCTTTCACCAAAGGCGAAGACTGAGGGCTCTCGACCTCAGGGGCGGCTCTACCGTGTCACGTACAGACGGTGCAGTCAGGCGTCAAATACGCCCAATGTCACCCGCATGTGTGGCCCACCCGCATCGAAACAAGTGAGCAGGTCCCTCAGGATCTCGGTGCCCCTCGTCAGACCACATCCGTTGCAACAACGTAGAAAAACATGGTTTTTGACTTGCGTAGTTAGGCCAAATGCGAACTAGGTGCGCTAGTTCCCTAACCCCTCTGTTCCATAATGTCAAAATCATCGGCCGCGGCAAAACACAGATAGAACGAGAAATCTTAGAAGCTTTTAAAATCAAGCAGTTAGGGACTAAATGCGTCAGCGACAGCTCTGTCAGGTTCACGGCAAAAGAGTACACTTTCATGAATGGGACATAGGTTGCCACATGTTTCTTCGCTCGCTTAATCAGTTTTGTGTTTTGCTGTTTTGATAGCATTTGTGGTGCTCTCGCGCATGTGCGCCCTGTTCTGATGTTGGCGAAGTAAAGAATTTTCAGTTGTGTTTCCAGCGTTGTCCTGTGTACTTCTCCTCCTTGTGAATGCGTCCTTTTCGCTGGTTTTCTACATACATGCTCGCAGTTAGGTTTTTTCTCTTCGGTTCCGGTGTGCAGATCCCGTTGTCACGGATGGCAGTTGTTGGGATAGCGCAAATGGTTTAATGTTAATATGTGCTGAATTGTTAATTCTCTACACACATATACTCCTGGGAGTCTACCTGCCACTCCAGGCGCAGTGGTGCAGCGGTCAAGCGATGCGTCACTGCCCTTCTATGTCATGTGTTGCCTTAGGTGGGATTTGGGGTGCTTGGGTAGGGTTGATATCCAGTTGGCTTTTCCCGAGCAGCCTGTCACGATTAAGTGCGCTGGTGCCTTACAGGGTGGGCAGGTTGCTATATATACAGGGTGCTTCAACTAAGACTACACAATTTTTAAAACATACGCTTTTTATGTTAGAAGGTCTCATTGTTCGGCAGTACGTTGTCACTGGCGCAGTCATCAGAATACAGCTAAGACGGGCTGACTAGCAAGTTGGTTAACTAATATTGAATAGTAAACTTTTAACTAGTACTGTTGGGCTCTTTAACTATTTACCGGCGTGTAGCCCACCGTAATATATATATATATATATATATATATATATATATATATATATATATATATATTGCTGATTTCTGGCAGCTGGTTGGTCAATGTAAGGTAAGGTCACCAGAAATTGAAAAACATGACAGGATTTAATTCACGACGTTTCGGCTGGAGGACCAGCTTTTTCGAGTGTATTACAGTATTCAAACAAGCAGCTTTTATACATTCGCGAGGTACAGGAAAAAGCGTAAAGCACAAATGGAAAGAATGGTGAAGGGGTAGGGGGCAAATGAAAAAAGAGAGAAAAAAAGATCAGTTACAACTTGAAAAGGCGAACACCAACGTGGATGCAGGTGTTCAGAAGGAGGGAATGACAGAAAGTAAAAGAGGGGGGGTGGAAGGAAAATTCTTTCCCCACGTCCTCATGGCTTTCTTAGAAAAACAGGCGAGTGCCCCTCGAGGCCGGTGACAAGCCCGAAGCGCTTGACAGCTGCACAGCGAGGAGACAGCATTTCAGGAGAAATTAGTAGCGATGGGGTTCAGCAGGAATGCCAAGGAAACAACTCCGAAAAAAAATGCTACTGCACGAGACCTTGCGAAATCCCACTAAGAAAAGGGTTATGGCCGCTCGTTACGCATTTCGGCGACAAGCATGAAGCGCTTGGCAGCTGCACCGCAACATTTCAGGAGAAAGTAGTGGGGACGGGGGTCCCCAGGAATGTCAAACACCTCCGAAAAAAAAAAACAGAAAATACAAAGAAGAAAAACGCTACTGCGTAAGAATTTGCAAAATCCCACTCAGAGAAGGGTTGTGGCGGCAGAACACGATACAAAATAGGTCATTAATAAAAATCAAAAGTTTCTAATGAATCCTTATGCAATCACTTAATATACACAAAAAAAGAAAAGAATAAAAAAGAGAGACAAGGCTAACATTAAATACAACGCCAGAAACGAACTGCGGTGAGTCGCAAGTACAATGTACCGTAAGACAAGTGGAACTGCAGGACTATTCAGTGTTGAACAAATGCAACTTTTAACTGCGGGTGAGCGCGTGCAGAACAGAAATGGTTTGGTTTGGTTTATGGGGTTTAACGTCCCAAAGCGACTAAGGCTAGGAGAGATGCCGTAGTGAAGGGCTCCGGAAATTTCGACCACCTGGGGTTCTTTAACGTGCACTGACATCGCACAGTACACTGGCCTCTAGAATTTCTCCTCCAAAGAAATTCTAGCCGCCGCGGCCGGGATCCAACCCGCGTTTTTTGGGTCAGCAGCCGAGCACCATAACCACTGAGCCACCGCGGCGGCCAGAACAAATATGCGCGGCAATGCAATACAATGCATGACAATACAATACAAAAATACAAAAAGAAAAAAAAACAATTGAAAACATAAAATATAGAAAAGGGGCGAAAAAAACTGCTCACAACAAAATACGTGACAGTACAAGTGACATGGAAGGAAAGAAGAAACTCAATGCTTGCCATGCTTTCTGCCGCCCGTTCTGTCAGTCTCTACCACCAACATGTCTTGGATAATTATTTGTTGCTCTATTAAGGGTGTAAGCATGAAATCAGTACTTACACTTCCAGAGCAGTCACACGCGACATTGTAAAACCTCAATCGCTTACAGTCAGTCCCTATGTTACCGTAGGATTTGCTCTAAGGATGGCGACTTTCAATCAAACTGCGAGCAACTCCGGGCAGACCTAGCACGACAGAAACATCCATTGTCAGTTATCGAGGATTCAATCAAGAAAGCTTCAAAGCATGACCGGCGCGAACTCATAAATGGCAAGAAGCAGCCACGACCGGACTCTGAAGTCAGTCTGGTCCTTACACATTCGGCATCAATCCCCAATGTTAATGCAGTTCTTAAGAAACACCACGACATCCTTCTACAGAGTGAAAGGATAAACGAAGTCATCCCTGCTCCCCCCCGTGTTGTATATAGGCGTGCAAGGAACATCCGTGATATGATTACATCGTCTACAAGCGGGAACCGTAGCTTCAGAGGATCTGCGCAAAGCAATAAACCTCGGTGTAAACTCTATCGGATGATGGAAACAACTACAAGCGCCAACAGCACAGCGTCATCCTTTTGATTCCAGATAAAAGGTAACTTCTCATGCGACCGTGCTAATGTTGTCTACCTCCTGGAATGTGCCACCTTTAAAGCTCAGTACGTGGGACAAACAGTTACACCGTTCAGAATTCGTATCAACAATCACAATTCACATGCGCGGATACAGCCAAATCTGCCACTTTCAAAACACATAAACAACCTTGGGAACCTATTCGATTACTTTATAGCTATTATACTTCAATCGGGGTTCAAAACACATTATGACCGCGAGAGCTGTGAATCATACCTGATTCACAAATTCAACACATTCTCAAGCGGCATCAACGAAACAGTAGGCCGGTTATCATGCTTACACCCTTAATAGAGCAACAAATAATTACCCAAGACATGTTGGTGGTAGAGACTGACAGAACGGGCGGCAGAAAGCATGGCAATCATTGAGTTTCTTCTTTCCTTTTATGTCACTTGTACTGTCACGTATTTTGTTGTGTGTGACACGAACGCTCCGTGGGTGCTACCTCGGACGGTATACGCGGCCGGGCGCCCCACCCCGGCCGCTAGTGCAGTGTGCCGCGCGCGCAATTAATCCGAGACAGGACGCTACGTGCGCGCGGCTATGTACATACAGTTTACTTCTGGTGTAAGTGATTGTGCGCAGTGGCCGCTCGCGCGCACTTATTTTCGGACAATGCTTGGACATTAGCGCGCGAGCGGCGCGAACTTGATTACTTTTGTATTTTGTAAATAGCGTACAAAGCTCTACCCTGTCCTTTCTCGCTGTCGCTCCCCTCTATACTTCTCCTCACTATCCTCTTCCTTTCCCTTTCGTTTCCGCCGGCTGCAGCTCGGGTGCTTAAGATATTAGATAGCAATTGCCGCGGCCGGCAACACTCTTTTGCTTCACTTTTTTTTTTAAATAAACCACTACCACCACTACCACCATTTTGTTGTGAGCAGTGTTTTTTCGCCCCTTTTCTATATTTTATGTTTCTGATTTTTTTTTCCTTTTTGTATTTTTGTATTGTATTGTCATGCATTGTTTTGCATTGCCGCGCATTTTTGTTCTGCACGCGCTCACCCGCAGTTAAAAGTTACATTTGGTCACCTCTGAATAGTCCTGCAGTTCCGCTTTGTCTTACGGTACATTGTACTTGCGACTGACCGCAGTTCGTTTCTGGCGTTGTATTTAATGCTATCTTTGTCTCTCTTTTTTCTTCTTTTCTTTTTTGTGTGCATTAAGTGCTTGTATAAGGATTCATTAGAAACTTGTGATTTTTCTTAATGACCTATTTTGTATCGTGTTGTGCTGCCACAACCCTTCTCTGAGTGGGATTTTTGAAATTCTTGCGCAGGAGTGTTTTGTTCTTCTTTTTATTTTCTCTTTTTTCTTTTTTTCGGAGGTCTCTGTTTGACATTCCTGGGGACCCCCGTCCCTACTATTTTCTCCTGAAATGTTGCTGTGCAGCCGCCAAGCGCTTCGCGCTTGTCGCCGAAATGCGTAACGAGCGGCCACAACCCTTTTCTGAGTCGGATTTGGAAGGTCTCGTGGAGTAGCATTTTTTTTTTCGGAGTTGTTTCTTTGGCATTCCTGCTGAACCCCATCGCTACTGATTTCTCCTGAAATGTTGCCTCCTCGCCGGGCAGCTGTCCAGCGCTTCGGGCTTGTCACCGGCCTCGAGGGGCACTCCCCTTTCTTTCTAAGAAAGCCATGAGGTGGTGGGGAAAGAAATTGCCTTCCCCCCTCCCGCCCTTTACTTTATGTCATTCCCTCCTTCTCAACACCTGCCTGCACATTGTGGGATCGCCTTTTCAAGTTGTCACCGATCTTTTTTTGTCTTTTTTTTTCATTCCCTCTCCGCCTTCACGATTCTTTGCATTTGTGCTTCACACTTTTTCCTGTACCTCGCGAATGCTATAAAAGCTGCTTGTTTATATATATATATATATATATATATATATATATATATATATATATATATATATATATATAAATATATATATATTATGGTATTGAAAACGCGGTTAGCCTCGGCGCTACGGCGCAACAAATTTTTGGTTACTTCGACGCGTTGCGAGCAGGGGAGAGGTTGCTTTGCTTGTAAGCGTCTGGAAAAGAGCATGTATTTTGGTGCGATGCAGCCAGAATTCGATGCGCCAGAGCTCCGAGGGTAACCGTTTTTCCGGAATTCTAAAAACTGATGTAGATACTACTTACAGTGGGCTATACGCCTCTCAATAATTAAGGAGCCTAGCAGTGACAGTTAAAAAGTTAACTATTCGTGAGCCAGCCTGCTAGTGAGTACTTCTTGGCTGTATTCCGATTTACTACGCTGCTGGCATTGCTATGGAGAAAAAAGCGGTCTTCTAAGTGATAAAGTCAAGTTTTAAAATTTGTGTAAAGTCTCAAATTAAACGCAATGTATGTATATACATATAATCTGTGTTTTCTAGTGCTCGAGCACTTATAATGACCATTCCCTGCATTCATCTCTTTGTGGCTGTCTTATATGTATGTATGCATTGTAACGAAGAAGTTCCTATTCAGGCGAAGACGAAGACGAGCTTCTGACCGTTGTATTGAGCGGCATTGCCATTGCTTTGTGTGTGTAGCTCTCGGTGCTCGACCTCTGTGTCTACGGACCGCCGGCGCTCAGTACCTCTAACCATCCCAGTACCCATGCTACATTTGGTAGAGTCGCCGGGTAAAATTATCCATCATGGAGCTGCGTAGCCGCACTCTTCCCACGCTTGAAATGCCAGAAGACGTCCAACATCAATCTGTGGAAGCGGGCCAAGCTCTCATCTGCGCCGGCTCCCTTCGCCAGCGAGATCCGACTATCTTAAGCGGAGCCGATGAGAATGACGTTGAAGACTGGCTCGCGTCATACGAACGGGTGAGCCTGTACAACAGATGGGACGACGATACGAAGCTTAAGAAAATTTTTCATCTAACGGGGGTCGCTAATCTCTGGTATCGGAACCAAGAGGGAGACATCGGAACTTGGGCAGCCTTCAAACGAAGCTCGCCGAAGTTTTTGGTCGCCGCACTGTCGGGAAACTTCGTGCTGAACAATGTTTGCGTGAACGCTCGCAGCACGTCGGCGAGAGCTTTACCAGCTATATAGAAGAAGTCATTGACTTATGCAAACGTGTCATTGCAACCATGTCCGAGGCCGACAAAATAAAACACATCTTGAAAGGTATCGACGATGATGCCTTTCAGATGCTATTAGCCCGCGACTTGCGGACCTTCACGGAGGTGTTCACGCTCTGCCATAGATTCGAGGAGCTGCGCAAACAGCGGTTATTGACTCGGCAACACCAAGACTACGTTGAATCGCTTTCTGGACTGGCGCCTGCAGCTGACAACACCTCTATGCTGCAGCAAATCAAAGATTTCGTCCGTGAAGAGGTAGCTCGGCAACTTTCTCTTCTGCCTAGCCCTCAACAGGCGCCGCCTTCTTTGGCCCCGGCTCTTCGACAGGCCATACAACACCAGGTTACTGAGGCGCTTCCATCCTTCCATCCTCCGCCACCTGTCGCCGCACCCTTGATTTACGCCGATGCTGCTCCAAGGTCTGTCACCAGTCCCGTACCCTTGCGCCGACGTCGCCCCAAGACCTGTCGCCGGTCCCCGGACTTACGCCGACGTTCTAGTACAGCCCCCGCCGTCGTCATATCCTACTATGTACGTTCCTATGCAACCGTCGGCACCTTTCCTGCGACCAGCTCGAAGAGCAAGCAATCCGTAGCGCGCGAGTGACAACCGTCCTGTATGCTACACTTGCGGACTGCCTGGCCACGTGGCGCGCTACTGCCGTCGCCATCTCCAAGCGCCAGCACCACGCGTGCGCAATCTTCGGGGTACTGGCCTCCAACCCGTCAATATTCTGAGCCTGTCGACCAAACGCCAAGTAGTCCTTTCTCCCCTGATTGTTCAGCCCTCTCCAGCCGCCGCTCCCCTTCGCCACGACGCCGCTCTATCTCCCCCATGCGACGTCGCCCTCATTCTCCTCAGCAGGAAAACTAGGCGCCGCAGTTTCGAAGGTAAGAACTGCGCCCTCGTCGAAATTTCGAAGACCTCATCGATCACGTGCGAACCTTACTGATGTTTTTATTGAGGGCGTGTCTGCGATGGCTCTGATAGACACCGGTGCAGCGATTTCGGTAATGGACGCGAAGTTATGTACTTCTTTAAAGAAAGTTAAGACGCCAGTTTCTGGGCTCACGTTGCGCACGGCCAGCGCACAGCCGATTACGCCGTTATCAGCATGCACCGCTCGAGTTCGAATCCAGGGCACCCTATACTCCATCGAGTTCGTCGTGCAGTCCTCTTGCTGACATTCTTTAATTTTAGGGTGGGATTTCCTGTCGCGTCACGAAGCTGCCATCGACTGCGCTCGCTCAGACTGCGCTCGCCCGATGTCTCGCCAGACGCTGCTCCTTCTGTTCCCTGCGCTAAAGTCGTCGCCACCGAAGACATCGTCCTTCCTCCCAGCTCCGCTGCGCTTGTAAGCATCTCTTGTAAGCTCTCTTCGTGATGACATTGTTCTCTTCACGCCGGCCGGCACTTTCCTGCTCCGCAATTCCCTCCCGCTGCCCTACGGTTTGCTCACTATTTCTGCTGGCCTTTTCGTGCTATGGGTCTTTAACCCGTTTTCCTTCCCTACTTCTTTGAGCCATTGCGAATGTCTCTGTAGTATACAACCTATGGTGTCCATTGTCACCTTTGAAGACCCAGCCGATTCGCCTCATCTAGCCATGACTGCGGTCATCCCTCCATTTTCTGCGTCTGATTCCTGCTCTACAGACCTCTTCCTTCGCTCTATCGACACCGATCTTCCTTCCCCGCAACGGACGCAGCTTTTTAACCTCCTTCTCCAGATCCGCTCCTCCTTCGACTGTCATCGGTGCTCCTTGCGCTAACTTCCACGGTCACCCATCGTGTCGACACCGGCAACCACGCACCAGTGCGGCAGCGCCCCTATCGTGTATCTGCCACCTAGCGCCATGCTATTGAAGAGCAAGTTCGTAAAATGCTCCAAGATGGCGTGATCAGGCCCTCTAGTAGGCCTTGGGCTTCGCGTGTTATGCTGGTCAAGAAGAAAGACGGCTCCATCTAATTTTGTGTCTACTACCGCCGCCTTAATAAGATTACACGGACGACTGTCTAACCTCTGCCGCGCATCGATGACGCTTTGGACTGTTTGCAAGGGGCCGAACAATTTTCTTCCCTCGATCTTCGTTCTGGACATTGGCAGGTCCCCATGGAAGCGGCCGATCGCCCCAAAACCGCTTTTGCCGGAATACATGGAGCGTTTTTACCGCGGCGCGTCGTCGATTTTCGCCCGACGGCGCAGATTTGACGCCCGGCGTCGAGAAAAACGCCCGCCGCCGCCGATCAGGACCGGCTAGATTTTGACGCGCGGCGTCCAGTGAGACCGGAAGCGGCGGCTGAAGCGAGCCAATGGCAGCGCAGACAGCCCGCTCTTCCGGTCCGCTGCCTGCCGCTGCCAACATGGCCGCCATGGCCGTCGAGCTGCGCCGTGTTTTTGGCACGGAAATGTTATTGTCGTGAAAATAAACGCTTCATCAGACTTGAAATGTCGCTTTTTTTGGAGAATACGGCCGAATCTTGGATCGGAATGCCTGCGCTCCCTCCCTGAAGCGAATCTGTCGAAGAAAACTGCAGCCGCTGGCGTCCGCGGCTGAGCGGGCGTCCAAAGGTACGCGACGGCATGCATTCGAGCACGCAAATCTTTATAGATACTTAAGCGCGCGTGCTAAAATTCGTACAGTGGTATCGAAGTGAAACTTTCCTGATTTTAAGACAATGGTCAGCATCACTGTTCTCACAGACCTCCTTGCACAGTGGTGTTTGCCACTTGTTGATCACATTTGCTTTCGCGTCGAGGGATACGGGATACGCGGCGGCGCGCCGCCGCTCCAACGCTCCATGTATCTCCAGCCGGGCGTCGCGCCGCCGCGACGTTTTCTGCCGCGCGAATGTCGTCGGAAAAAACGCCGCATGTATCCCGGCCTTTACAGTTTTGCCACTCGGCCTTTGTAATGCGCCGGCAACATTTGAGAGGATGATGGACACCATTTTGCGGCCTCGCAATCCGAGTACATGGACGCCACCCAGCACCTCCACCAAATATGTCACCGACAAACGGGTGAAGAAATAGCCCAGGTTCTGATTAGACGAGGTGGGCGTGCCAGCCAGCAGGCAGCTCGAGCGAGGAAGAAGACGATCTTTTAGCACCTCGAATGCCCAAGGCTTGGTAAGTCCCAGCTTAAACAGTTCGGCTGCGGTACGGCGCCACTGATTGGTTCGGACGGTGGCAATATGCATATGCACTGACATCGCACAGCGCACGGGATTTCTCGCTTTCGCCTCGAGAAATTCGGTGGGTGATAGCCACCGAGACAAAGGGGCGAAGAGAGCGGCCTTTGGATCATCATTTCACAGGAACGCAAGCCCACGCTTGCTTGCGTACACTTGTAGTGCAGTAGGATGTCAGTGATTCTTGAGGCTGTGAGGAATGCAAATTAATGCAAGTCAGCCTGTCCTAGGCCTCAAATACACAGCAGCTTGCTGACACCGCTGTAGATGGCCTCTTCAATGAAGACCTCTTGAATGGACGAAGAGGGGCAAGTTCTTCTCTTCTGCAACGCTTGGTGAACACCGCTTACTCTCGTTCAGCATTCCTTCGCGAAGGTGATGTACAGCGCGCGGGCTGGGAAGCGCACTTCCTCAGTTGCGGCATAGTAAAAGCTTCATTGAGCACCAGTGGTATCAGTATGGAAGATTTAACAACCTGAAGCAACGCATGAGCTGTCATGGATACCTTAGGGGAGCAATCCGGTACTATTTAGACGCTCTTACAGTTTTTAACACCCGTGTACTGTGCGATGTCAGTGTACGTTAAAGAACCCCAGGTGGTCGAACTACGGCGTCCCCCATAGCCTGAGTTGCTTTGGGACGTTAAACCCATATAAAACAAAACAAACAACAGTTTTTATCGTGCGCTGACATTGCACAGCACAGGGTTTTTTTTTCCATCCCACAGAAATGCAGCCGCTGCGGCAGATATTCTACTCCGTGACTTTGGGAGCAGGAGCCAAGCGCCAAATGCACTCACCGGGGATAAAAGGCGTAATTAGACTGCCATAGAACCTTTAAACCACCCTCACGCTTTTCGACGCTGTAAGGCTCGGGATCAGCCAGTATATGCTGTTACCTTTTGAATGAAAGCCTTGGACGCCATTTTGGGCACAAATTTGTATTCTTTTTATGCGCCTGTGTGTAACTTGCTTGCTACTTGCTGAAGAGCTATGGCAAGAAATATTATAGCTGTAACGTTAAGAGATTGGAAGCGGGCGGGAGTGGGTGAGGGAAGTAACGCGGGTTAATGACATCAGAGTTAAAATCAAGAGGAAGAAGTGGGCTTGGGCAGGGCATGTAATGCGACGGCAAGATAACCGCTGGTCCTTAAGGGTAACTGAGTGGATTCCAAAAGAAGGCAAGCGTAGCTGGGGGCAGCAGGAAGTTAGCCGGGCGGATGAGATGAAGACGTTTGCGGGGATACGGTGGCCGCAACTGGCGACGGACAGGGTTGATTGGAGAGACATGGGAGAGGCCTTTGCCTTGCAGTGGGCGTAGTCAGGGTGATGATGATGACGAGAGTTAGCATCCTTCCACAGATGTTTCCATTGTTATTGTTACTGAAAAGACTACAGAACAAATGTCATGCACTAAACGCTTTAAGTGGCTGCCATGTTAGACGGTAGGATGACGCTTCCAAGGAAGAATCAAAACGCCTCACATTTGTCAACAATTCAGACGCGTGCAAGTGACCGGCAGGTCCCAAGGTTATATAATCATAATACATATGGCTGCTGCGAGCAGTTTTCAAACTTGTGAATCATATTTCCGTTTCTTCTAAAGGTATCTTTCCAAAACACCAAAAACTTCACGCCACACAAAGAATGTAACACTTCAAGGAAAGCATGCATTTCGACAACATAAAAGGTGGCAGCGGATCATATGCGCCCAGTTGTTCTCGTGGCGTTAGGCAGCGCCCAGTACGGGAAGGAGTCCAAATCGAACAATGCATAGCCGACGGTTGAGAGGCTGATGAGTTCCAGCACTGCGAAAACTATGTGCAGCTGCCCGCCGATGACAACCTGAAAAAGTAATACGCATTTCATGTGATGCTCTTAGTATATTTCACAACAACACTTTTACATTAACCACTGATGTGTACTTGTGTATGTGAAAGAAATAATAAAAACAGGGCCCCAACCTTCGGGCCCCTGTTGCTTTTGCAACGGGTTGCTTTCGCAACCTTCCGGGCTTAACCAAGCTAAGCCTCTGCCAACTTTTTATTTTTCTGAATTACAAAAATTTACTTGATTATTTTTTTCGCTCTCTTTCAGTCAGTGCGAAACTGAACCATTACATGCTTTGCATTCAAATTTGCACAAATAGTCATCGTCCCGTGTTCGATCTCCCAGCTAACAGGTCCCGTGTCGTTGCGTCGTCCAATCTGTCAGCTTATGCCCTATTACTACTCCCGTTCCTCTATAAGTGCTCCCCTTTCCATCAGTTCACCGCCTGTGCTTTGGCCGCTCCCCCGTAGTGGGTACGTGCCATTTTATTTGAGGCCAACCAACCAAATGGCACGTACCCACGCGGGGCGACTGGCCAAGGTACGGTGGTGAATGGCAAAGAAGTGTTTTGTGCGGAAAAAAAGGCGTGAGGCGGTCAAGTAGAATAATATAATTAGTGAAACTAGAATATATATATATATATATATATATATATATATATATATATGTGAATTTCCTTGGAGGAGAAATTTAGAGGCCCGTGTACTGTGCGATGGCAGTGCACGTTAAAGAACCCCAGGCGGTCGAAATTTCCTGAGCCCTCCAATACGGCGTCTCTCATAGCCTTAGTCGCTTTGGGACGTTAAACCCCATAAAACCAAACCAATATATATACATATTGTTACGAGGTGGCAAGCCTAGGAAAACCACGACATGATGACAGATGATAATATGGCTTAATGGCTGTGGGCCTAGCACGAGCTCTCCGTCCCGCGCCACTGCCCTCTTCTTCGTAACACGACCCGGGTCCTCCGAGCGATCGTCCCGATCGATTGCTTAAACTCTCAATGATGAGGTGACGATGACCATGATCACAAAGGATAGAGGAAGATGAAAGGCTTGCCACCAAGATGAACGAGAGATCCGATGAACGATTGTCCCTGGAGCTTCAGGTCCAGCGGTCGGTCGCCCACAGCCGAAGGTCAGGGGTTAAGGACTCGCCGGACAGCTTGGGCGGGGGTGCCGTCGTGATTCGGGCCGTCGTCGGGTCATGCTTTGTCTGGTCCTGGTCGTCGTGTCTTGTGGTCGGGGCTGGGGACGGGACTGGGGAAAGCGGCTGGTCGGTTCTGGTCAGGTCTGGCTCGGGTTGAGCCGGCGGCGGAGTCCAAGTCCCCTCGGCCAACGGCGAAGGCGAGCAGAAGGTGGCGATGCTCCAGGGACCAGGATGACAAGGAGGTACCCGCACCTCACACCTAGGAAAAGCACGACATGATGACAGATGATATGGTTTAATGGCTGTGGGCCTAGCACGAGCGCTCCGTCCCGCGCCACTGCCCTCTTTCAATATTTTTCAATAAAATTTTTCAATAAATAATATTTTTGTAATATATATATATATATATATATATATATATATATTACAAAAATATTATTTATTGAAAAATTTTTATAAACTGAGCTAATTTGAAGTCCTAAGAACAGAATAAAACACACTTTTTGGACATTCGGGAGAATTTTATGTGTAGATAACAACGTAACCGACTAGTTGCAGTAATGTAATTATGAATGTAGCCGCAAACGCTACTTAACGAGAATCCCTTGGTGCTCTCGCAGTGAACGAGAGAATTGGTAGATACACAGGGAGTCCTAGCCGCGAAACATGGAGCTCCAAATATTGTTCTCTGAAATGCGAACCGACGGCAAGAGAGAAGAAAATGTTCTATTGCTTCATCTTCTCCACTTGAGTCACAAAGTTTTGTCGTAGTGATCCCGCATTTGTGTAAGTACATATTAAGGTGAAGGATTCTGCATCGCAGAAGCGTCATAGGCACTTCACACAGGCATGATTTACGCGGCCGGATATTTAATGGGCACTTTAAGTGCTGAAAATTTATGGTATTCAGCAATGGAACCCCAAGCAGGCTCAGATATGTTGGAACCGCTGAAAACGGGTATTCTCCAACAGAATAAGATGAGAGACAGGATAGATTACAAGGGCACTGAGAGCTGGCCTAACCAATAAATTAGCCACCAGTTTAAAATCCATACCCGGATACAACCGCCACGGCCGCTTGATGCGAAGCGCAAAGCGAGGTGCGGCCAGCCACGTCGCGCCGCCGACAATGGGCGAGCATGTCCTGGCGGAGTTTACAGTCGCGGCCGCTGTTTTCGGTGGGGGCGCCACTGTTCGGGGACAGGTCCCGGGAGTGGACTCCCGAAGCGCTCCTTGCTTCGTCGTGTTCGAGCGCGTTTGCCTCGTGTAAAACCGCGTTTGCCTTCTATATATCAATGCAAAATAAAAACCACTACTACTACTACTACTCACGTTCCTCATGTCTGCAGTGCTTTCTTTGGATTTTCTGCTGTGCGCGTGAGTGAGCACGTTTGCCTCGCGTCTGCGGTGCTGGATTTGGACTTATCGTTTGCGCGTGAAAAAATGTTTGCCTCGTGTCTGCCGTGCACTCTTTGGGCTTTTCGTGCATGCGTGTGTGGAGGTCAGGTCAGGGACGTGCATGGGGCGCGATGCCGCGCATCTGCTGTGTGCGACTGTCCGTCACAAACTCCAGAAAACAGTCAACTGTGAGATATCATGAGTTTCCCTCTGAACTACAGCGTCGAGAAGCGTGGCTGAAAATATCGCTCGCCAAGGACTGTCAGGGAAAGGAACAAGTGGGTGCCAAGCGACAGGTCTCTGGCATGTTCCTTGCATTTTACAGAGAATGACTACAAAAAGTAAGGTCAAGGAAGGTTCTTCGTCAGTGAATGGTTCCTTGCTTTCTTGTATGACCATGCAATAAAAGTGTCAAGTACTTTGTGGTTTTCTCGGCTGCAGGTGGGCTTATGAAGTTCCACAACTTCAGCTATAATCATCGTTTTAGAGCGCAGCTCTTTGGCGTCCGTTCCTGGGTTTCGCGTCGTCGTCGGCGTTGTCGTCGTCGTCGGCGTTGTCGTCGGCGTCGGCCTCGTAACCAGCTCCGTCCCCCTTTCATCCCCCCAGCGCTATCGGCGTCAGCGGCATCAGTCAGTCGCTGCTATCTCTTCCCTCCTCCCTTTATCGTGTTGTCCGCTTGCTGCGCGCGCTTCTGCCCCCATCGTTTGCCGCTGGGTGTACACGCCGCCCCCTTCCCCCCTCTTCCTGCTAGTCTCCGGTTGTCAAAGCGCCGGCTCGAACTTAATTCCTTTCTTCGCTCCTCCTCCAATGCAACCCCTGTGCGGTGGCAATCAGAGAGCCAGATCGGTGGCGGCGGATCTGTATATGTGCACCGCCCGAGCCGAAATTGCCGCTGCCGTTCGCCACTGCGAAATTATCTGCCAGTTCTTTCTGAGCCATGAGCGAGACGACCGATGGAAGTCCTCCGTCTGCTAAAAAAAAATTCTGTGATAGCGCATACATGTGTTGCTCGATTTCTTTGCCTCAATCTATCGAAAAGGTGAAACAGCTTATTTGCTGCGCTCAAATTTCGCATTAGGAAGTAACGTAATCGTCGGTAATTTTTTTTTTCTTTTTTTATGAATTGCAATAACTTGTGTATATAAGAGCCAAAATTCGACGTGACACGAAGCGGAAATTTACTGCGTGTGACCAGCTGTGCGTGTCCGTCTCATTCACCGTCTACATGGGGTAGCGAGGAGTGAATAAAAATCAGGGAGCTCTTTGACGATCTAAAGTGCGAAGAGGCGAAAGCCTTTAACCGCCTCTGTCGGTGCCCTCTGCTTGGCGACTGTTAAAGATCGTTTGGCGACTCTTGAACGCTTCCGTACGGCATCGCGAGCGCGTTTCGTAGCGGGCGACATTGGAGCGCGCGCGGGCTGCATCCTTCCTCGATCAACGTTCAGAGAGCACCTGAGAGCTCTGGGTGATACGACCATTGTGGAAACTTTTGACGTCAGTGCACATGCGCCGTTGTTAAACCACCTGAGGATTGCGCATGGGGCACTGCGCATGCGCAGTGTGCGCGTTTTGTGGGTATCATTAACTAATCATCATTACTGCTCGTACATCTACTACTACACCATTAACTATCATTACTGACTTTTCAAGTAACCATTAATGACAGCTGCCGCGGACGCATGGACGGACGGACACGCTGGCGAGTCATGAGCCATAAAAGGCTTACGCCTTAAAAGTAGATCGAAAGCTTCAGGCGCATTAATGCAACATCCTGAGGTAGAGCCGCTCGCCCGGTCGTGCATCGTATAGGCGGCCGTTACGGACAGCGTTCAGGCATACACTTCCTACCTGCTGCGGTGATTGTGACATAATCGGCGTTTTCAATGACTACTTAAAAATGCAGTATTTAATGAGCAACCAGAAAGCGCACTGTTTACGCCTCAAGGAGTGAGCAACGGGCGCACCGACGCAGCTGTCGCGGCGTTTCCCTGCGAGGAGTTGTCCCCGAGCAGTGGCGCCGCGGCGGGCGCACGGAGAACTAGGCCCAAAACGCCGTTTCTGTGCGACGTGGCGGGCCGCACCTCGCTTTGCGCTTTGTATCTAGCGGCCGTGCAACCGCCATCAAGACCCAGACAAAGTGGACTTCCCTCACTGTGCGCGGAAGAAAAATTCGCGAAAAAGAAGCGATTCAATACAGAGTTGCCGTAAGCCCGGAGAGAGACTAAAACCGAAAAACACTCTGCAAAGATAAGTACCCGTGCTAAATGCCTCTAATTTTGAGAAGAGTCGAACCAATAGCCAGGACCTCTGGAAAGAATGCTGGGTTATAATCAGAGATACAAACGGAGTAGCTAGAAGCCAGATCCTGCGAATATATTCCAATCACCACCTTCTCGCAGCTCCCGGAGGCATCAGTGGAGAGAACAGTATGATGAGGAAAATTCGGCAGGTGTTCAGCAAGAAGACCATTCAGGATATCAGCGGGCATATCTTTCGTATGGGACGGGAGAATACGGCCGCAATAGAACACGGTGTCAGCTTGCGTGTCAGCAACTTGTTGCAAGGAGGTCACATCGACCTGAATCTTGGCTAACAGGTTCTGCGTGAAGCTAATTTGCGGATGCTGGTAACCTGGCCAATGATTAGAGGAAAACAGGTGTGGTTTGGATAGATAAATGGGAGTTTTAACACCGGCGGCCGAGTCAAAGGACCAGAGGAAAGTTGGCGCCTTCTTTCACCTACTATTCTTCCTTTTTGTCTTTGGGAAGCAGAGGTCAAACTTTCTTTTTTTCCCTGACAAGACGCGTAAGTTATACATAACCTCCTTCAGGTTTTTTTAACAGATGGCAGCCAAATCTGAAGGTGTCATTAATGGTGACTAATCAGCAGTTACCGGAAATGTTAGTTGGATTCGTGGCCATTTTCCTCGTCTTCGTCATCATGACAGGATAAATGAGCGCATCAATTGTATGTTGGTAGGTCAAGCAAAGTATGCACCGGAGAAGAGTAGTGGCTCCTTGGTGCATTTAATTTCCTCCAAGCTAATGCCCGATATTGGAATGCTCTATAGCAGTTTCATAAGACCTGTCTCCTACCATAATGCTCTACGGAAGGCGACTACGTCGAAGAAGCGACATTTTTTCGCATCCAAAGCGCATTGCTTCAAATTTATTCGCGCACTGTGCATTTCGGTTTATCACAATAAGGCTGCAAATCTCTCAGTTTGCATTGCATGGATACACGGCGATACAAAATTTTTTTTCCAATATTCCTTCAATACACTTTTGCATGCGGGTGTACACAGCAGCGCTGGTTACTGCCGAGGAATAGTGGTAGAGATGAGAGCTAGTTGTTAAGGGAATTTGGGGAGGCCTTTGTTCTGCAGCCTGCAGTTGGCCGCCGTCAGTCGGATGATGTTGACGACGGTGTATGGAAAAATTTAAATACAGCACTGTCGCTTGCATTCCCATTATCGAAGAATAGCGTTGGTATTTCACTGAATGGTATGGTACGGTATCATATTAGGTACCATGATAAGATATGGTATGGTATAGTACGATGTGGTATGAAGTGAAATGGTATCTTATGGTACGATTTGTTATGGCGTGGCATCGAAATGAACAGAAAAAAATTGCAGGCTTATCAAGGTTAAGCCCAGTGGATGCGAAGCATGTTAAGCAGCTGCCTCAGTGTGGATGGGGCTAAGTAACGGAGACGTGGTTTTAGGTTAATCGTCGTACTTTATTCTTTGTAGCCCGACACACACACTCTTATGGTCCGTAAATGCATGACTCTTGGTTTGCACGTTTAACGTCCTTAGCGCTTGGAGGCATCTTGACCGCATACACGCCCGGCGCAAAGACGCTGGCGCGGTTGCGGGCAAAGAGACTGACGCGACGGCGGGCGCGCGCCGCTTCATCCCTGCCGTGACGTCACATATCACGTGATGCAGCGATGGTGGCGCCGCCGCCGCGTCGCGCGCGACGGCGCGAACCGAAGCGTGGAGGCCTCCGCCGGGCGACGTCCGACGGCACGATATGAGGCCCCATCTGCAGCCGGTGTGACGTCATCACGTGACGTCACATCATGTGATCTCACTTCAAGGTCAATGGTGGCCACCGCCGGGCGTCGCGCGAAGGCCCGAAACCTACGTTAATATGCTTCGCATAATAAATCGGCTTGGCCAGGGCAAGATAACCATTAGTCCTTAAGAGTAATGGATTCGATTCCAAGATACAAGATACAAAAGTCCATTTCCAGGATGTGCATAAGTTCGATGCTGGTGTGACTTGCAAAGCCGCTAAGCAACCGCCTTTGGCCCGATCCACACCTGACATTGGCGTATTTTGTCCCAAAATGCATGTACAACCATATTCGTAAGTTACCCACACGCTGGCGAGCTCCAAATATCGCCCGGGCCATTTGCGAAAACTTGGCACTCCAGAAATCTGACCTTGGACGACATGGACCAAAATCGATGGCCAGCCATAACTGGCCGTGCCCAACAAGGTTACGACCTCGAAGTTTCGCCCAGCCATTGCCAAAATTTTACATCAGTAATTTGGGTATGTTTTCGCTCTGGAATAGGTTCAGGTTAAAACGCTGTTGTATATTATGCCTGCCGAAGTCACGCTAAGGTGCCACGTGTCCACCACAGTGGCTTGCCCTCTAAGCCTTCTCCTTCGATCCATGACCTTTGAAAGTTGACCTTGAAAGTTGACCTTCACCAATGACATATCACCTCAAATTAGTTTGGTAGAGGTGGCGCTACTTTTAGGTGACGTGGACGTATGGCGCTTATACATAAGCGCCGTGCAGCAGCGCTTGTCTAATTTACTATGGAATCAGAGGACGCGGGGCTGTCTGTGCAGCCATTCCAGAGTTGTTGCAAGACCTTTGGGTATAGCAGTGGTTAAAACCTGCCTAATTGCGTTTCGCTGCCACCCAAACGCGTCCACCGTGGCCACGCCTCTATCCGTCACTCTAGAGCAAAACAATATATAATGATGAAATGAAATGCGCAATAACTTTCTTACGGTGGAGACCTCAACCATGCTGATGAAAAGGGAGGAACGAGAAGTGAGAGGGAAATAGAGAGGGCCACGGTAATGGAGGGCTCTGGGGTTCCCCATCCTGCACTGCCGTGAGCTCCAGCGTACTCCGAAGAGGAGGGAGAGGGGGTTTTCAAAGCGGACAAGCGCGGTAAATCTAAGGCGACTTTGTGCGTGTGAAATGACATAGCTAAATATCGAGCTCAGTCGCCCATGTCGTTACGAGGCGAGGAAAAACGCCAACGCACACAGGCAACGCTTCCCTTGTCAAGACCAGCGGGAGGGGAGGAGGGGGAAGGAGGTTTGGGTTATGTGGTTTAACGTCCCAAAGCGACTTACTGCTTAACTACAAGAGCTTACGGCTTAACAACAAAGACACGAGGCTTGAAAGAAAAGCGAGAAATGTGACCTTAGGGTTTGATAAAATTTCTTACCAGTGCCAACATCTCCTGTAGATTATTTCCGTTGACTGACTACTGCTGTGAGCTTTCCATGCTACCCACGTACAAGGGGTGTCTGTCATGTTATCGGGAATACGTCCTCCGCAAGCTTCAGTCCCGTGGTGATCGTGTGGCGAAACACATTTTCATGGCTTCCGCTTCGCAGAGCAGCCAGACTACTTGCTCTGGGTCATAGCCCTACTTACTAACTCAATCCACCAGCAATAATTTGTTCTCACAAGCACCCAATAGCGTTAAAAGAGGAAGTTAGGTCCCCAATCTAATTTTCAAAAGTGCTTTGTTATTTATCGAGAAATTAATTCTTGACCTCCACCTAGCACTTTCCGAGTAGCCAAATATAGGTAATTTTTCATGTTCTTCACCGCAGGGATCCTGAGCTATTTGACCTGGAGTACACAAACATGGCAATTTATCATTTGGAAAGCACTCACCAGATGACAGCACGCCGCCATATGCCTGTTTACATAGATTCTCCGGGAAACCGCGCATTTTTATTAAGGATGACTGAAGTGAGCATTAAGAAGATTTTCTTTTAGCACCCGACCCTTCGCACAATAATATAGGCAAAGCTGCCGACATTGCGCTTTCTGTCGCGGGGTGGCGGCTATGCGGGTAATACGCCACAACATAGAAGCGACAAACGTGGCTGCCGAATCGTTCGTCTGCGTTTCCTCCTGCAGCTGTCACACACTACTCTTCATCGTATGAAAGTTGAAGTTCAGTAAAAAATAGAAGGCAAATGGTCATCTGAAAGGCGCGGTTAAACCACACAGTCACTAACTACGCGGTTTTGTTAAAGGCAGCGTTATCCAGAACATCCGGTGTCGGCGATGTAGGTTTCGGTGCTGTGAGCGAAAAATCACGAGCATGGCTCTGTTAGATGATCCCAGAGAACAATCTCTTTATTTCTTTGCTTATTTATTTATTTAACCTTGGAAGCAGGTGGGCCACCTATAGGTCATGTGACCTTGCGACGTCTTTACAATCTGCCCACCGGATAGTGAGCAAATTGCGCGCCGTGGCAGGTGGCAGCCAAATTAACGACTGGCCACTCGGTAAGAGCAACCTGGGGCGCACAAGGCCCGCCCCTTGAAGCACCTGCCATCGCAGGGCCTCAATGCATAGCTTAACCACTGCCGCACTCCGGCAGAATGCATATGAGGACTCCCAATAGATCTGTGAACGTAGAGAATGATAAGCATATCATGTCTTTTCAAAGTAGCTTCAGCAGTAGGGGTTTTGGGCAGATTAAAACGCATGCTTCCCGAAAAACTTAAAATTATGCTGTACAATTCCCTAGTGCTGTCCTTACTGCAACATTGTTACCTCGTTTGGGGCACAACTGGTGTCACAAACTTGTCAAATCGGCACTTACTTTAGAAAAGAGCCCTTAGATGTATAGAACATGTTCCTTATCGTTATCTTTCCCGTGGTCTCTTTTTGCGATATGATATTGCTCCCATTTTTAGAATGTATAGTTACAGATTACTGGTATGCTTCTAGACATCTGTTAAATATAATGATAACATCTTAGCGGAAATCCGGAAGCTGGAAATAAACGAATGTTGCCGCCGTACCCGTCATAGTGAAATGTGGAATGTGCTCACACCACGAGCAAATTACTGCAAAGAATCTTTGTCATACACGCTCCACTCTTTGTTAAATTTATTGGAGCAAGAGTCGTTCAATCTTTTTTCTAACCCGAATTCTAAGATTAAGTTATTTCTACCGTCTTTACCTGTGTGAGGTGTGTAGCATGTTTTTAGTTTTCCTAATTAATGTTTTTTGATGACTACTGTTTATGACTATTCGCACTCATTTTCGAAACTTGCTGTGTGTTGAGTGACTGCTCAAAGGTTGCTAATACTTTTGTTCCTTTATTTTTTTTTCTTGACCTGTCAAACACTTGTGCCACAAAGGTATCTGTGTGATTGCCGATTAGTAAGGGGGCAGGACCCGCGGCAAGCCGCGTCAAGTCACGGCTTTTTGTCGTGTCTCCTCCTCTGAAAAAGGTAACAAAATGAATTCAACTGAGTTGAATATTCGAATTAACCCATTACGTTAGCACCTCTTACCGTTAAGGTTGACCTTAAACGTCCCCTGCAATTTTTATTTGTTTGGCGACGGCCTTGAACAGGCTGTTATCACACATTTCGCCATCAGCGGGCTTTAGCGAAGACCTGATTTTTTTTTCACAGTGCATGCTGAGAAAAACAGACGTCAGATAAATTCCTTCTTTAGAATTTGTCAACTTTGAATTAATTTTTTGTCTGTTTGCGAGCATTTTTGAACCCATGTTAACAGGACGTGTGGGGTACAGGGTGCGTCACAATTTCTGAGGCCACAGAGTACGCTTCTAAACACTGTATTCGTCCTCTTAGGATGCTAGTGAAGTTACCAAAGTTCTATGATGTGAGAATGATCGACATCTTACGCCATACACGGCCAGAAGGAAAGAAAGCAAGTAAAAAAAGTAAAAAACGATAAGAACGTAAAGAAGAAAGAAGAAACGAAGAGGAATACAAGCCAAGTGAAGAGTGAAAAAAAAAACGCGATGAAGCGAAAGATTCCCGATAGAAAGAAGGCAGAAAGAAAGAAGAAAAGAAGAGAACATAAAAGGCGAAAGAAGAAAGGAAACGAAGAGAAAGAAGGAAGCAAGAAACAGGGGAAAAATGAAGCAGAAAACACGAACAAAGAAGAGAACAAAGAGGAAGAGAAGAAGTGATTAAGACTAAGCCATGTCAAGGTAGAGAAGGACAGGAAGGGAAATAACAGAAAAAGCAGAGAATGAAGGGGGGGGGGATTTGGCCGTCGTTTAGCTCTGGTTAAAGCTGAAGTGACGCAACCAGCTACAGCTGGCCGAGTGGAACTCGCAGAGCTGAACTGCAAAGTCAGTCTTTCGCCGCTGCGTTTCCGTGGGCGTTCCTTCGTCATTTTCGTCCCTGGACGTGGATTCACATTTACTGCTTAATTTCCTTTCCTCAAATTCATTATGTCCTCTCTTGCTGTTTCTTCGTTCACTTACGGTTCGCACGTCTGGCTTCTTTCACGGACTCATCCTAGGTAAGAGCCCTAATTGTATCAACTTCACAGCGCTTCTCCGGGCGTTATATGCACTCTTCCGCTGTCTTCTCGGCACACCGTCCACGCTTGGTGTCATTCCAGCTCACAAGTGCCGTAGACGGCCCATCGTCCTCCATAACGGTTCGTTTACTGACGTACCAACTGGCTCTATATACGTAACTCCGACGAGCGGCTAGATGACGTCATACCAGACAGCGCACCGAACGCTCTTTCCGATGGCGAGCGCAACGGTTAGGTGGCGTCATGCTAGATGGCGCGGCGCAGGGGTAAAGCGCAGGTGCGGCGGTTGCTAGGCAACGGCTCTTGCGGCGGCTCCGGCGCACAGCTGTAGCCACGGGCATACGGCCGAGGTGCGACCACGCTCGACGAAGCGAAGTGGCTGAAGTAGTAAAGCTATCGCTTCAATAAGAGTAACAGAAGAAAAGGAAAAGAAGAAGGGACATTCAGGCCGTCGCAAAACGCTTTAACTGAGGCGGACCTCAATTAAGCAGTGTTTTTTTCGTCCCGTTGAGTCCGGCATCTTCAGCAGCAGCTCTCACATCTGCGATACTTATTAGCAGGATTGAATAAATCTGCTTTTTACGTTGTTACTATTAGTTTTATTTCGCTTGTGCAGCTGCTCATTTCAATTCGTTTCAGGTGCGGAAACCTACCCGCTCCGAAATATTATGATTTGGATTTATTAGCCTAGTGTAAATGAGTGAAGTGTAAGCTCGAGGCCCTACAAATCCAAAAGACATCGGCCAGTTGGGTTCCCACCCCAAAATGTCCTCTAAGAAAATCCCCGCTATGTTTCGGCACCATAGCAGAAACGACTGTTTCTAAAGACGAATAAGATATTACATATTTAGACCTCAGCGATCCGCACAGGCTTTAAGGCATTAAACAGTCCGATACTATGCAAGCCAAGATGAAAAACCATGCGGGGATTTCCGTGACGGGTCTATTAGAAGGTTTGCATCTGATATCGTATACCTTCTTAATTAAAATTCATTTTGTTTTCATCATTCCTATATGCTATGATTAGGGAAAAAACTGCTTTATTGTAGTTTTACTGGCGAAATTTTCCTTTTACGAGTGCAAAGCATCAACAACTACTCCATTTGCCTACTACTACTGCTACTACTACTTGCTTTGCTTCTCCAGGTCACCGATATTGCTTTGTAATCCGGCCCTGCGGAAGCATAAAGGGGATTAGTAGCAAAGAGAAACAGCAAAACATATATTGCATTAAAATAGAAAAACACCATTCAAGTTTAAACGTGCGCACAATACCACAGTATAAAGTGCGCTATCTATTGAGCGAGAACAAGTGGACGATCGGTACACCCCCATATTTAAACATTTCAGTACATTTATACATACGAAGGAAAAGAACAGCATTACGAAATCAACTGCTCCGAGTCAGTTGATGAGTTTTGTGTACGAATTCCCCCTTTCCTGAAAGAAAAATTCAGCATTTTAGATAGAGTTTTCTATAAAATTCAGTTCCATAGTTAGTCCATAGACCAGGCCCGAGCTACAATGCCGGGTACCGTGTTTTACAATGCGCATTATTCTGCCGTAAACTTGTTAAGTATAAAAGTTGTACCTCCATTTGGAGAACTGGAGTGTGCGCTCGCCGTTATCGGTTTTGTAACTTTTGCGCACTATATATTTTGGTTTGAAAGCTGAAACAATTGTCAGCAAGAAAGATGGTTTTATCTAGCACAGGTGTCTCCAAATGGTTAGGCCAGAGGACGGGATTGAAGATGTGGCGAAGGTGCGAGGACGGAAAAATATTTGTTTTATTTTTATTTATTTAGCATCAAGACCAGAGACATTACGGAAGGAGTCGTTAATATACATCAATAATCAAGAATTTCAGTTAACTCTTTTAAAAGTTTTTCCAATCATTCAATATTAATTAAATATTATCTAATCATACAATACAGCGATACTTTATAAAAACAAGGTTCTCCTAATCATGCAATGTTAGCTGGAGAGTTTCGAAACAGTTCGTTACCATTGATAGACACAATTTTGCCAGCAGGAAGGTGATTCTATTCGCGAGATGCAAGCGCGATACATGACCGAAGAAATATTTTCGTGTTACAAGGACCCAGACCAACTTTGTGAATGTGATCAGTGCAATGGGAGCGATAGAGCTGTTCACGATCAGTTCAGTATGCAGTATGTAATCATGGAAAAGCTTATGAAATAAAACCAAGCGAGAAATTTCACGGTGAGGCGCTGAAGACAATAGCTCAAGGTTACTATTCGTGGTTTATGTGCTGGCTGCTCGGCTCTAACTAAAAGGATGAAGCGAGTGGAATTGTTTTTAACAAATACAACAAAATGGGTTAGCGTGTCGTGCGCAGGATCCCGCACTGATGACGCGTACTCAAGTTTGGGGCCTATAAGAGTTTTAAAAAGCAGCAGTTTAAGAGAAGATGAAGAACTGAAAAAATTACGGCGTAGGTAACCTATCATGCGATTAGCATCATTCATAATATACTTAACGTGAATAGTCTAGGATAAATTATTTTTAATATATGGTCAGACGTAACTGTAGCGCAAACGGATTCCAACGCAGTGTTATTTAGGTAGTAAGTCGTTGGGCCGTAATCTATAACAGATGCGTGCATGACTGCCTTTGTTAGTATTAAGTTCCATTAGCCAAGTATCTATACCAGATGCGTGGATGGCTGCATTTGTTAGTAATAAGTTCCATTAGGCAAGTATTACACCAGTTTACTATAGCAGTTAAGTCATTCGGTAGAATACTAGCCTCATTATAGTTCCTTAGTCATCGAAAACAGCACCGTCGTCAGAAAAATGGCGAATATTCGAAGACACAGTGTAGGAAAGATCATTTATGTAGATGAGGAAAAGTGGTGCAAGAACAGTAGGAAACATCCAATACATTTCCGTAGACTGTAGTCAATATTTAACGATTATAATTTGTAAAGAATGAACTCGTTGGAA
The DNA here is from genome assembly GCF_055824585.1 of Amblyomma mixtum. Classification (NCBI taxonomy): domain Eukaryota; kingdom Metazoa; phylum Arthropoda; class Arachnida; order Ixodida; family Ixodidae; genus Amblyomma; species Amblyomma mixtum. The sequence continues at coordinate 150,172,829 of NC_143021.1, read as the reverse complement.
ACTTTGCGAAACTTTGCCGAAATCTTTAGAGAAATCTATAAGCCGGGTTTGCGCATAAATATGGTGTTACGGAAGACAGGTTGAGAGGAGGTGGAAAACGAGTTTGATTCAAGGAAGTTAACTGAGAAAATAAATCATGTTCTAGCAGCTTGCACCGAGTGCTGATGAGAGAAACGGGTTGGTAGTTCACAGGGTTAGTTTTATTGGACGATTTGTGTATTGAAACTACCTTCTCTATTTTTCCAGGCAGTAGGAAGTGAGGATGCGTCGAGTGGCTCCTGAAAAAGTTTTGTTAGTACTACTGCACTATAGGCACATGTTTTGCAGGTGGACTTAGCGCGAGTCAAACGAGGACAAGAGAGGGACACGGTACGAGCGCTCGTCCTGTGTCCCTATCTTGTCATCTTTTGTCTCGCGCTAAGCCCACCTGCAAATCATGAATCACCAACTACCCCAAAACTCCCATAAGCACATGTGTTTATTAGAAACTTGGGTGTTATTACATCATAACCTGGAGGAGTAATTTCGCAGATCATCAATTAACTTAATACTTTGCACGCCGACAATCATTCTGGTCACCTGAGTGAAGTTGTAAAGATGTGGAGGAGGCGAAAGAAGGTTTCTAGCACAAGGCAAGTTTGTCATGAAAGAATTTTTAAGGACAGTCGCGTACTGATTCTCGTGTATAGGGCTATGGGATGAATCTTCAAGAGCAATATGGTCATAGGTCGACGGGTTAACTGTGTGTAAACTTCCTAGCATTTGTTTTCAGCATGAAAGGCAGGGTGTTAGATAGAAAATTTAATCTGGCACATTTTAATGCTGTGACGTTAACTTCAGGGGCTATTTTGTACATGGACTAGGGGATACCAGCTGATGAAAATTTAGCGCTAAGTTAAAAACATTTCTCACGATAAGTTCGTGAACTTTCGGTTCAAAACTATCCCAGCTATTTCCCACAGAGCGGTCATCAAAACCATCAAACAGAAAAGTCTATAAAAGCAGAGTTCGTTATTTATTATGTGAAAGCTAGCACGCTTATAATCTCGCAACATCTTGATTTCTTGCGTTATCTTTGACGGTGAGCATTTATCAGAGCATGCAATAAATGCTTATGCCAGGAAGATATGAAACAGAAGATGCGTGGTCAAAATGGGAGCTGGGTATTAGCTCAAGACTGCTCGTACTGTTAGATGTTATTCCAGCGGGCTGTGATACTAAATGAGAGAGCGATATTGTAGAGCATAGGTCTAAAACTTCGTTGGCCTTGGAAGCAAGAGATGTCAGTTGAGATGGCTGTGATTTCCATGTTATATTTGGTAGCTTAAAATCGCAAGAAGGAATAGAGTTGCAGCGAGAAAAAGTGTACGAACTACGTTTATTGCACCGCGATTTTCGTTAGAGAAAGTAGCTAGGGATGAAGGTGCACAATAACAGACTCCCATGATTATTTTTTTGATGCCGGAGAATAAGCAAAGCACATTTCATACCGAAATCTCTGTTATTGTGGATACACGAGGTTGATGTCCGTACACACAGCTAGTAGGATCTCCCTCGAAGGCGCCAGGTTCTATCGCAACGGTAAATTGTGGAAGCTGATCCATTCTGAAAAATTTCTGGCTCAAAAACAATAGTGGACTGCCAGGTTACTGTAAAAGCGATGATGTGAGCGGGACATGTGTGAGACAGAGATGAAAGGGTGTCACGTTTGTTAAGTGTGCTTCGTAGAGTGCCAAAAAGGACTGATACGCGCGATGTGAATGGAAATGAACAAAGGCCTTTCCTAGGGTGCAACAGCATGTTGAGTCACGTGAGTATCGGTGCGTTCATCCCGTGATTCAACCTTGTGCGACTGAACCTCGCGGATGCGCATAATTTCTCTCATTTAGAATTAACTTTTTGCCATGCAGTTTTAAAAAAGTAGACGCTGGTTGACTATTGCCGAACTCAGTTTTTTACGAGCTATGCAAGTAAAAACGAAGTAGTAGCCTTTGGTAACAGATGTCGTATTTTCTTTCAACGCTTGCCGCGAAGAAAGAACTGTATCTTTACCCTTGTACGTTAGAAATTTAACGATGATGGGGCTGGTATTAATCGACCAAAAAATGCTTAAGCGATGCACACGTTTAATCGCCTCGGTAGGAAGGGTGTCAATGATGGAAGCAAGATCGGATATTATTATTAGTTATCTCTCTTCGTTTCTATACGGTGAGGGGGCCCATGAAAAATCAAGTTATTGCAACGCGACTGATCTTCAAGTTAGTCGAACCGGAATAGAAACCCTTCATTAGAGCTTTTCTGTTGCGTGACAGATTATTTCAAAGAGGTTATTTCATGCTGCAATTGGCTGATGAGTTTGGCCCTGTCTCGCAAGTTTACCAGCCGTTTTTGAAAATGTTTCATATTAATTTCAAATCCTTTCTGACCGTTCTTTCTGACATTTTACGTCGGCGGCTAGTTACGTTTGACATTTCGAGCTCTGAAGCAAACGCGTCCCAACATCTTTTAAAAGCCTAAATAAAACGCTCATTTGCTCAGAATGGTCATCCGGCAAAGATTCAGTATAGAGTAAGGATTCAGAAAGCGTACTATGTCCTGGGCCGGTATTGGGTTCTAGGTCCCATGAGCGTTGGAGCAAGGATACCATTAAAAAACATTCGTACAGAGTGTCACACAAAACAAGCAGGCACGGCCGCAGAAACAAGCAACGATCATCGGACCATTTACACTCATAGAAAACTTTTTACACAGCTACATAGGAGAAGGGTGATGGTTAGTGGCTGTGATCCGAGGGCTAGTCCCGTGCCCACTGTTTACATGGATATAAACAAGAATAAATAGAATAATAATAAATATTTACAGGCTTAATATGTCAACGGCTGTTCTTGTTTTATTTTTCAGTCTTGTATGCAGCTTATAATTATAATATGAAGTAAAATAGCGCATGGCGCACGCCAGGACTTTGCATGATTTTATACCGCTAGATGTATTAAAATACTTCACAGCCATCAATGAACTGTCGGAACAGACTCTCCACGCGGACCATGCTTAAATCAGCGCTGCTATCGCTATCTTAATTAAGGTGTTTTTCCTCATCATTTGATGACGAGCCTTCCCAAACACCAGATCATAAAGCCTTTCTTTATGTTTGTAGTTAAAGCTGACAGCATGTTTCCGAACGAAACTTGACGCCTTCCTTGGAGTTTGTCATGATCCCACTCGCCTTGTGCACTGCCTACACGGTATACACAATATACACGGTTTACTCAGTTCGCGGTCTGACATGCGCGAGAGCGCACATTTGTGCTTTCGTGGAGCCCCTGCTCCAGTATGTGTTAATAACAAGCATCGGTGTGTGTGTTCGAGACATGAATTTCACGTGCGTCTACTCACCGCGATACGAGCGCCAGCCAGTGTGTGTGTGTGTGTGGACATCACCTATGGGTATCAACGTACATTCGCCCTTTCCTTTTTCTCCACTCCCCTTTCCCCAGTTTGGAGTAGCAGGCAGGGCCATGTTACCATCGGCCGACCTCTCCTTCTTTCCTCTAATCAGAATTCCTTTCTCTCTCTCTTTCTCTCTCTCCCACTCCCCTAAAGCGAAGAAAACATTCTTTCTCGAGCTACGATTTTAGGTGTGATCTACGCTGATTGTCTAAATAATGCAGCTACAACTCGGCTTGAATGGTCGCATACAAATAGGAATGACCCAAAAGAGCCCCTACGCAATGTTTCCGCGAGACCTGGCCTCGCGCTCGCGGCGTGCATGAGGCCGTACTGTTGCGACCCGGGTAGTATGGCCGGGGACCGGTGATGGGACGAGGAGTAGGGACACTGGGTTCGGAGGAAGGTACGAAAAACTTTATACACTTATTTACATTATTTACATAGAGCGGGACTGAGAATGGCTCTCAGTGGAAGGGGAACGTCTTCGTCAACCATAGTCGACTGGAGCTAGCAGGCTTCTCTCGGCCACACTCACAGCCGAGTTAAATATCGTACGGATTCCCCAGATCCCTGGCTGGGGAATAAGGTTCGACGAGCACTGTCCAGTCGGATGGACCGAAGGGGACGTTCTTGTTACCACCCACGGCTGGGCAGGTGCGGGCTTTTCCACTCTCTCGCGGCTGGGTCGATGGGAAGGGGGGGGGGGAGATGCTGACTCATCCAGGAATCTCCCGAAGTCTTCCAGCAGGTGAATGAACTTGCTTCCCCGCCGATTGTCCAGAACACGAGACGGGAACACAGAAGTCTTCAATTAACTGCCAGCGTGACTGGCGCCGGCACGTCGCCTCCGCTGTGGTCGCTCGGACAATACCTCCGGCGCGTCTCCGGCCTTCGCCGCTATAGTGGTCACCTCCGCTCAAGGAATTTCGCTGGGGTTACTGCTGACAATGGCCCTTGACATTCCTGCTACACTAATCCGCTGAGGCTCGGAGGGGCATTCCAAGCATCCCACTTCCCACCGCCGTCGCGAGGTTGTCGGCCTCGTTGATTGTTCAGGGTAGCTGCTTGATCGGGCCCACGTGGTCAGAAGTACGGTCACAACAGTACGTCGTTGTGGGGACTGTGTCCCGATGCGGGACTGTTGGAACGACTCCGCGGGCCAGTTGTGTACCGCGTGCAGGATTTTGGAGACCCTTTGTCTGGAGAACCGGCAGCACTTCTGTACATAGCATACATTGTTGCATTTTCAATAAAGAGCGCTGAACTTTGAGAAACATTTTGAAAGCAAGTTGACACCGATTTTGGTACCTTTTTTATCTATTTACAGAACAAAAGAAGGCTCGAGACCACCATGGCTCGAATTTGCTTGAATTTGGGCCGTTTTTTTGCATGCTTCGGTCAGTTTGTTCTGGACTACAACTTCGAGGAGCTCCAAATAATGAATATAAAAAATTATCTCAATATCGATGAGCAGCTGCATAGAGTAAAGTGTAATTATGTGCACACCTGTCCTCTCTCTGTTTTCTCTGTCCCCTTCGTGTTTGCCTCTGTCTATCTCATTCTCACCGGTGTGTGCGTTGTGTGTATCTTATAGCGGTTGTCGGGACCACTGATCTCCCCGCGGTCTTATCTGCAGGCATTGCACCCTTCGAATCCCAGTCACTTCTCGCTACACCTGCGTCAGCTCTCACAATTTCCCAAGTGTAGCACATAGTATATAAAGCGCGCCGAACAACGAAGCTGAAAACTGTCAAGGCGTTTTCACACTTTCACTGGTACTCTGTCAGCTGGAGTTGTACTGCGATGAAACAGGCTGTGCTTCTTTGCTTCCTGGCCGGCGTTGTTTTCGGTAAGATACCCTGTTTGCTTTTAGTTTTGCCTGCCATGACGTATTTTTTATTGGAATAATTTTAGCTAGCACTTTACATAAGATATTTAACTAGAACAGTTCCAGAATGCCAAACGGTTTACGACGTTCCTTCGAAGCTAGTTCCGTCACCTTTGACCTATTGTTATATACTTCTCTGAATCTTGAATAATTGGATCCAAACACTAAGCTGTCTATTACATTAGCCTGCATCATATATGCCTTGTAGACCTCAGAGCACCTTCACATTGTACCCCACTAGAGAGTTTCAGTAAAATGATTCGCCAATGCTTGATCGTACCTTGTAAACCGCAATGGATGCGCCATTTTATCGTTTAAAGAATATTAGATGTAATTATTTATAAAGTATAATAAGATGTGCTCAGTGGAACTAAGAAGAACGAGAATTAACAAAATTGCATTCAGTAAATAAATAACCGTGCGCGCGAGAGAGAGAGAAAGCTCTTTAATGAAAAACAGAGATTTTAGCCGGCGTTTATATTCGCTGACATGCTACTCGGCGTAGGGGAGGGAATAGGGCTGTAGAAATGAAAGAAGTTAAAAACAAAAAACGCCTTGTAAAGAAGATTACTTAGTGAGCAACACTGGCGATATGGGCTGCAGTGTTTTTCTCTTCTGTCTACTCGTTACTACTGTTTTTTTATTTTTGGCTGCACTGGTCTGAGAGGCAGTGCTGACACGTTGTAAAAGTCAAACGTCACGCCCATCATCGTTATAACTGTGCTTAAACACGCCTGCCTTTCTCTCAAACGAGGCGGAGGTCGACATCTCAGAATCTTGTGCATAGGACTGAAAAATACAAAAGCGAGAGATTTTCATTCATTTAAAAAATCATGCACTTTAGCCTTTGTGCTTTAATAAACAAAACTTTCAAACGAATAGCAAGGATTAATGTGAAACTAATATGAAAAACGCACGGAAAGATGCTGCGATTTTACAAACTGCAACAGAGATAAGGTAGCGAAAACCAGGATATCTGTGTTTAAGTAAGTGAATTCTCGCTTACAGTATGAGCATTACTGTGTTTAGTGTTTTATTAGACAAAAAACAGCAAAGAAAGCTTTGCGGTTAGTTGCACGTGCCCAATTAAGGGTTCGTATAAGGTCATGCGAAGCTGCATTCGGTCGGAAGAAATTCGCCTTTGCTAATGTGGAAAGAAACATGTCCTGCACAAAACGTTTATATTCGAGCCTTCCAATGTGCAACTGTTGATAAAATTCTTGACAGCACCCGGAAGACAGTTTCAAGTAATTTAGGAAAGCGCTGGGTACATCATTTTAGCGCACTATGAGCGATAAGAGTTCATCAGGCCCGGGAATTCACTTTCTGTGTCGTACCCGTGTTCAAGGCGTTTAATATGCTTCGGACGCTTCGTGGTTTGGTTACTGCTCTTTTCTGAAGCAAATATGAACTGCTGTGTCCGTCAGAAAGAACTGAAGGATGTTTCTCCACGATAAATGGATTGCTCGTTCGCGGTCAAATTTACACGAAGGTTACCTCTTTTTCTAAGAATAAGTTGATAGCACCGCCTCGTTGATAGCGAGTTGATAAGTAAGAATAAGTTGAAGGCAAGAGAAAAGTCTACAACAGCTGTATCTTACCGGTACTCACCTATGGGTCAGGAACGTGAAGGCTAACGAAGAGGGTTCAGCTTTAGTTAAGGACAACTCAGCGAGCTATGGAAAGAAAAATGAGAGGTGTAACGTTAAGAGATCGGAAGCGGGCGGAGTGGGTAAGGGAACAAACGCAAGTTAGTGACATCCTAGTCGAAACCAAGAGGAAGAAATGGGCTTGGGCAGGGCATGTATTGCGAAGGTGAGATAACCGGTGGTCCTTAAGGGTAACGGAGTAGATTCCAAGAGAAGGCAAATGTAGCAGAGAGGTAGATTAAGAAGGGAGCGGATGAAATTAAGAATTGAGATTTTGAGATTTCTTCTTTTTTTTCTACGTTTTTAAAGTCATTTGCTGATCAGACCATCTTAAAACGGTTATTCCTGTTCTGTAGGCGCATGCTAATACTCTTTGTGCGTCCATTCCCTGGTCGTTTTTATTTCATGTTTTCAGAAGCTCTCGTTATGCCTCGTGTAATTCTCCGGTTTTTTGTCCTCTGTGCTATTAGATGTTAATTTGTTTTAAAAGTATCGGTTTAATTTTTTTCCTGTGAACCTCATCTATATTTACTTTTCTATATATTTACTGCTCTTTTTTTTTGCAGTCCACTTTCGGTACTGTGGCCCACTTCCCTCTGAAATGCCCTCGGCCCTGAGGGTACTAAAATCAGCATAATGGTAGAGCACCTCGCTAGCGCTGCTGAACTTTGCGGCCAATTCTGAACTGAATTGGGAAAGTGGCATTTTTTTTATGTACCTGATTGAACAAATAACGGACTGGTTTTCTCAGAGTATTGATGCTCTAGGCGTAGCGGAAGGCGGCAGAAAGTTAGGTGGACGGATCAGATCCGCAAGGTTGCGGGGTTACGGTGGCCGCAGCTGCCGAAGGGCACGGTTAAATGGAAAGACATGGGAAATGCCTTTACCCTGCAGTGGGCGTAGTCTGGATGATTATAACAAAACCCCACACTGAACAAAGGCAGAGGCTTCCCGAAACCCCTCCTAACGTTTGTTTAAGAGCCATTTTAGTTTTAAACAATGTGCGTCTATGGAAACGACAAAAGTTTAGAGTCCTTTTAGGTGTCAAAAGAACGACTATTTCAGGAATGTACACCTAAAACCAATTCATTTCAGCGGTTTCAAATAGAACAGAGGATGGGGTTTGTCAGTGGTTACCGACGTGCTTGCCGTCACAAGCAGAGCGAGCCCATCTGAAGATGTAGGGCTAGAAACCAGTACGTCCGCATGCGAGCATGCTTCGCGCTGTAGCCCAGTGGTTTAGCGCTATACTTAGTTGATAAAGTGGGGCTCATACTGCACCTTTGCTGCATTCGTGTATTTTGTAACGAAAACATGTATCCCTTTGTTTCTTGTCGTCCGTCATGTGCTGGCAAAACAGCTTAACTAGACCGCTGTAGCGGATTCCTGCCAACGACTGCTGTTTGAAGGTCGGCACAGTTTTATACTGTGTACGAAAGTAGGCGTCATTCAGGTGGAGAGATCGCATTAGGAAGTCTGCTGAGATAAGGTGGCCGTTGCTAGCACGTACAGGACAGGGTTCATTGCAAGGATGTGGTAGGAGCCGCTCTCGTGCCGGGTACGTGGTGAAGCTGCTGCTGCTGACGATGATTATAACTATGATAACTGTTCGCATTCGGAGGGAATTGCTCAGAAATCCACATCTTCAGTGGCAACCGAACAAACCAAACAACCATCCAAACAAAAAGATGCGTTCATAACAGCTTTATCTACCAGATGTGCAGTCTCTCGTCGCCACCAGAACGACGTAAGCATTCGGTGTGACACACGAAATGAACAGTCCTACGCATCTTTCGGGGCCCAGAGATAGCGCTGATGGTGCAGCTGTTTGAGGAAGTATCTTTCCCGAGCCTGAGTTGTCACATACGTCGAGGATTTTAATATTGATAAAAAGAGGCAAGTATTCCTCCAAACCATTGTACAAAACAAAACGGACCCCCCAAATGCCACCTGAAAGCGCAAACAAGCCATCGGTCGAGCCGAGACCACCATTCTTCAGGTTTATCTGAAACCGACGCGCAGGCTCTGCGGCGAAAGAGTTCGCCTGCTGAGCCTGAGGACGCGAGGTCGATTCGCGGCCGCATGTAGAACAAGGCGAAATGCGGAAAGACAGTCATATGCTAGTCGGTGCGAATGTATTTATTGCAACCAGGTGGTCTAAATTAATCCGGAAAACTTCGTAATGGCGCAACGCTCTTACTTCTCTTCCTCGGTCGTCCTTGATTCAATCCGTTACGAAGCCCTTGCTTGCCTCACAACCCATTCTTTTGCTATTATTCTTTCTGAACCACACAAAAGCTTGCATGTAATGTCTTTATCAAAAGTATGTAGCTCAAACGATCTACTTCTGGGCTCTGGAGCGGGGCTCTCCTTGCATGTTCAGCGAGTGTAATCTCACGAAGGCAAGGGGAACTTAGGTCCTCAACCCTTCCAACCTAAGGTCTGTGAAATATGCTCAAGAGCCCCGCAACACGACATAGAAGCAAGCCCCTTGGGATATATATTTTCGACATATTGTACGCTTCAAGAGGTTCGAAAGGAGCCCTGAACCCTGAGAGCTGGATCATCGCAGTAGGAAGTGTTCCCAAGAGAAGTGCGAAATCCTGGTTTCAGCATTCCTGTCGTTCCGGGTTCGGGCGCGATTAGTAACGTTTCTACCCTCGGGCGTGCGCGCGACGGATGGCTGCAGCATCATCTCCTTTGATATCGAAGAGCAGAATGACGAAAGACTTTGTGAACCGCTTTACACACGTAGAAACTGTCACGCGGTTCAGTGACAGGAGAACACGTGATAAAATATTTCCATAAAGATCCGCACATTCATTTTTCCTCTTATGCCGTAAGACTAGCGACCATGTGGTAGCACTCACGGGAAATTGAGCGCTCTCATGTCAAAGGTAGCTCGCGCTTGTTGTGCGCCTCAATTGTGATGACGTCATCATGCGTAACACCTTACCAGGGAAAAGTTTCCACTTTAACACCAATACCTATCGCTGTAAAATAAAACAAACATTCTCCTTCACATCCCGCAGCTACAGCAGCGGCAGAGTTCCAAGTCCGAAATGCACACCGCAGCGTGAACTTCGAAGAGGGCTGCAGGCCTCCCCCTGTGAGCGGAATGTGCAGGGCGGACTTTGAGCGCTGGTACTTCGACGTGGCCGACGGCGTCTGCAAGCCCTTCATCTACGGAGGATGCGGTGGAAACGCCAACCGGTACGACACCGAGTGGGAGTGCCAGAAGGCCTGCATTCGTGAGTGTTTCTTCAGGCATTTCTTACATGACGTGTCCCAGCAAATGCGCAGTGGTAAGATATATCAGAGGGGACAAAGCTGGAGCATTTGTTTATTAATTACTCCGTAATTATGTGCGACAAGCATTCAGTTTTCTAAGTAGTTTTCCTCTTCGCCTAATATGTCCTGAAGTATTTCTTATATTTAGTAGAGAAATAACGAAAGTATTCGCAGTTTTCTACAAAGAATTTCTTCCCTGTCAATTCACTCACGACTCTACACAGTGCTAAGCATGGCGCCACACAAAGCGCAAGTGGCGAGGAGGCACACATCCATCACGACAAAAGGTGATAGAATGTCATGTTTATTTTCGGCATTGTTGCTGCCCGAATGACTGAATAATAGCAAGCTAAATAAAGCAGAGTTTGGCTGGTATAATAGAGCGACTCCGTCCTGAATCGATTTCGTGTTTGAATTTCCCACCCTTCACCTATGCTTGGAGAGACGCCACGCCCAAGGCTTCTTCCGCTAACCAAGAGCGGACCTGGTGCCCGGCGTCGCATCAACCAGTGAGCAAGGACGGGGAATTAAAAAAAAAATAAAAGGCACGGGATCGGTTTGACGATCGTTATACATACGACCCTAGGCTTTTTCCGGCATGCACAGCTGGTCTGACCAGCCCTTGCGTCACCCGGGCAAAAGCAATTCATGTTTAACCATGTATGTGTGTCAGCCAATGTTGAGTGGAAGCCAAGACTGCTACACAGCCTGAGGCATTAAGAGAAACGTAGGAGTCTTGTATTCAGTTCCCGGTAAACGAGGATAACCACTTCTTGCATATCGCTCGAAATGATATGCGAGCATGTGTAAAGGCACCAAGCTCGTGGCATGACGAGAAATTCATGTGTCGACGAACCAATCTATAGGCCATGGTACTCGATGTGACCCAACTCACTTCTTTATTTCAAGGGCAAAAGCGCAAAATCTTGTACGAAATGAGAAGAGACGCAGAACGATCGCACGTCCTTTGTTTTCTCTCCACGTCTTTCGCACTACTGCCCTTAAAATGTATCGCTAACTCGCCTGTTTAGCTGTAGTGTACCGTATTTTCCGGTGTATAAGACGCGGCTTTTTTTCAAAAATCTTGCTGGTGCGTCCTATACAAGGGTGCGTCTTATATGCGAATTTTTCGTCTTTTTTTGCGAGTTCACAGATTATTCCGTTTCATGCTCAAGATTTTTTCACCGAAAAAATATCAGTACCAATAATGCGGTTGTAACACGGTTAATACTTCAATACCGGGACCACTGTGCGCGACTTTTTTACGTAATCTTTATCATGAAACGGCGGGGATGACGACTTCCGGGATCACAAACGCGCGGCCGTTTAGGAGGCCCCAAGCAAAAGTAATGAGAAACGCCAAAATATGGCGACAATCGCGCTTCTCGCCATTATCAAGAAAAGCCAAGACAAGCCGGCGTTCTTTTGTAGTCACCCTTTGCAACTTTGCTCCGTGTACGTAGTACGAAGAGAATGTTTCAGCCGCGTTGCCACCAGAAATGGGTGAACCTTTTGATAGCGCATCTCAAGATGAAGACTTCGAAGGTGTCAAGTAGAAATAAAATGTTGTTATGGACATATGGGGATCTCTTTCGTTTTTTCTTTCTTTTTTTGCTAAAACGTCTGCAGGTATGGCGTGAGTGTGGCCTTTTTCGATCACTTCGCATTGCTTAAAAATTTCTCACAGGTACGGTGCATTTCGCGATAGTCGCTCAAGCGTGTTTAATTAAGCCTCACTAGCCTAACTGGGTGAACTGGGGTGCGTCTTATACACGGGTGCGTCTTATATACGAAATTTTTCAATGACAGCTTGCATATATGGCGGGTGCGTCTTATACAAGGGTGCGTCTTATACACCGGAAAATACGGTACACATGCTTAGAAAAAATAAAAATACACCTCTCTTACTGCCGCTGCGCTACACGCCTCTTGACGCCGTTGCGATTTCTTGCGATTGTGATTTCTCATTTCATACGCCAGTCTGGACCAACGTCTCTCACATTGACCGGTGGCAGTGTTGACCACACTCCTTTCTAATCGCCTCACACCTTCCAGGAGCGCCTGTATAGCTTCGACTACAGAAGAAAATCACCTTGCATTTATAATCCATGCCAGGAGCATTTTGAACGGTTAAAATCAGTTCTTTAATGAAATGAATTCTTCATCTCTGAAAACAATCCTTGCTAAATTTTATCTTAAATTTTATCTTGAAATTTATCTTACAGGTAACAGAACAATCAATGAATGATCCTGGGCCACATTTCAAGAGCGCGGGAGTCTGCGCGCTCGCCTATTTGAATTACAACCGTCAAAACAATATTCACTTGTTACCAGCGGGGGTCCCGCTGGAAGCTAAGGACACCTGCGACATACAGAATTCAAGTGAACATTAGAGCGCGTTTGCATTTTTTAATGCTTTCCTTCAAAACCATAGAGTGCCATGAAGCATATCCTTCGTGGAATATGTTTCACCGCCTCCAGCAGCAGGCTGTTCTGTCCACCCTTCCGGCACCAAAACATGGATAGGAATTTTTATGATAAAAAAAAACAGCCCGACTTATTGGCTGTGCTTCAGGCGAACGAGCGACTGCCCAAGTGCTAGAGCTTTGCTCTCCCCATGCACATCATCCGCATGATTTGATGCGACACGCATCTGCCGCTGCGCAACTGTAAAGCACGCGAAAACACTTTTTAGTATGTCAGCGCCGCTTGTGTTTTGCTCTGATCAAGGATTACTCTCTACGCAGGCCGATCTGGCTGATGTACTTCGGGAGCAACCTGGAACCTGAGGAAAAAACCCAAGGCAAGAATTTCAGCACAAATAACAGCCACATCCATAAACACTTGAAATAAACTTGTTGCAAGCATGCATTGCTGTTTATTTGAGTACGTGAAGTGACTAACTCCTGTATGAACCTAAGCAAGCCTTTCAGTATTAATAATGATTAAATAAACATTCCGCCTCCCTACCGCCGTTTCTTGTGTCCTGAATGATGTCCCCATTGAGAAAAGCAGTCAAGAAATCAGGCTACGCGTGCCCGTTATAGCTTGTGTGATACGTACATGCCGACATTTCAAGTGCATAAAAAGAAAAAGCATCCAGTATACAGAATTGATCATAACAAAAAAAATTTGCTACGGTTTAGCTTTGGTTAAACCTGGTAGGTTGCGTAAGCATCCATACCGTTCCATTCGGGATCATCACCGATTGTAGACGATTCGGTTTCGATAGAGGAGCGGTGCGCCCGTCTAGCAGCGTCTTGAGCGCGCCGCTTAGCAATGCGCTGTGCGCGTTGGTCGTCTGTCTCCGAATCCCGTTGTCGTTTCCTGGCTTCGTCAAGCCGATGTAGCCTCCCTCTCTGTTTATCAGGTGGCATAACGAGGGAGCCGTTGTTGTTGTTAGAGGCTGTAGAGGATAGGAAAGACCGAACCGAGCAGAACCGACAGAACCGAACGAACTGTAAAGCGCGTTTTGTTGGCGGCAATCTTCCGTACCTTTTGGACTATTACTGTCAGGAAGATATAAGTACACAGGCCATTTGTGAAAGGCCCAACGCAAGCTCCCCTCTTCTGTGTACCGCACGCTGAAGCCGACAGTTGAAAGAACGCTCGTCTCGTCAGGGACAATCACATTTAAACATAAAAATTCAGTCATCCGCCATGAAATTGAACAAAAATAACACCATGTTACACAAAGAACAGCGCAAAAAGACGACACGAAGGAGCAGACGCATAAGAACGCTTCTCCTTCTTTTTCTCGTCTCTTTGGACTGTTATTTGTCTAACATGTCTGTCACCAACTCGCCCAGCAACGCCCTTTTTGTAAAAAGAAAGACGTTTGCAACGAAATAATACTGCAGAGCTGGACCTTTAAATAGGCATTAAAAGAGCGCCTAGAAAGCGTGCGTGTACACGGGTGAAATTCCAGGTATTCAGTGTGACTATAGTCAATGCAATGGTTAATGATTCCAGGTCAAGGCAATGAAATGCAGCCGAACATAACACTGGGCGAGTTGGTGAACTTTTAGCATATTTCAACAGCACGAAGAACAGAGACTTACAGCCCGCGTGTTCTTTGATTTGACTTGTTCTTGCTTTTTGTGTGCGTTTTTTATGCTCTGTGCGCCCGCGCCAGTGGGTTTGCAGTCTTATAACCACAAGTCGTTCAAAATCAAAATCCACTTGATAGTCAGTGCTTCGGTTGTGTGCGTATTTCTTGCTTAATCCTCGCTTCTCCGCGCTGTGGAAAGAAGCGAAGCCAGTAAATAACTTGATTTTGCTGCTAGCACGTGTGTCTGGTCTGTCGATGTCGTAGCCTCTTGACACGGAATGTTCGGCTATTTCATTAGAGTCCCCGTCTTTATTTACCATACTCGTTACCATACTCTTCCATGTCCCTCTCAAAGTTGCCAGTTTCGTCAATATTGACGTCGCGACAGCCGGAACAAAGCAAGGGCATTTTTTTTTAACTTAAGAGTATACGTCCATGTCTTGTGGAAAAGAGCGAAAAAATTGTCATAATCGCTACGACATGCTCTACAGACATCCAGACAATAAGCTTGCAAATACCTAACAGCCACGAAAACAAAATTTACAATCAAGAATGTGCGTAAATAGCTAGGCTAACAAGGCACCTCTTCAAACTCAGCCGAGATTCCATTTATGAAATATTAGCGTTAAAGTGGAGGTCAGCTTTATGCGTTTTTAGAGAGGATAACTGTTGTATCGGCGGTTGGCACACGCAGAGCAGCAGCCAGCCAAGCAAGCAGGACGCCAGTAGCAGAACGAAGACCTTTTTAATAGATTAGTTGCGTCATTATATACACAGCTAGGGTAGCCCGTGGAGCCCTCCAGGATAGGTTAACATAACTATAACATCCACCCTTCTAAAAAAATGAGCCAAGGTGGCGGCTCATTTGACTACTTCACATTGTCAACAATCACATTTCATAGTGCGTGAACCACGAGGGTTGCCTTTGCTCTCGCGTTGATCGTCGCAAAGTTACAGGTCGTTCCGTTCTCGCTGGTGATGCTTGAGCTGCGCAGCTTTCTGTTGACGGTGCTGTTGTCGAATGAGGCCCAAGGAAGTTCCGGGTAGCGCCGAACTGAAAACGTGCGACGGCAGCGGGCAGATGCTCCCTAGGGTACGGCACTAAACGCTTTCGGTTCCACCTGCGGCCATCTTCCAGTTCGTAGGTGTCTTGGTGCCACTGCTTAACAACCATCAAAGGCTGGGAATACCTAAGAGCACCTTTGGGAATGTGGCCTGGCAATTTGACCCGTACTCGTTGGCCTGGCTGAAGCGCCGCGTGCTTGGCAGCTCGTCGCCTATCCGTGTATTGTTTGCTTGCCTGCTGATGCTCGGCCACTCTGTGACGCAACGCTTGCAACTCAATGTCTGGCCTCTGGAAGAACTGGGCACCCGGAGCTCCGACTACATCCAGCTTAGATCTTGGGTGACGCCCATGCAAAAGCAGGGCAGGTTTTTCTCCTGTCGTCGCGTGTGGGGTGCACCGGTATACTCCAAGGTACTCCGTGATGGCATCCTTTAAGGGCCGCTTTTCCTGCAAACACACCTGGACGTAATCCTTAAGCACGCGGTTAAACCGTTCGATCTGTCCATTCGCTTGTGGATGGTAGACAGCGGAAAAAGTATGCTTTATACCTCTCTCTCGCAGGAATTCTTCAAACTCGGTTGATGTGAACTGAGGCCCATGATTGGACACAAGTTCTTCGGGGTAGCCTTCCCTGCTGAATACACTGCGTAGAAATGATGCAACGTTTGAAGACGTGGCGTTAGCCGTGGAACACACTTCGGGCCATTTGCTAAAGTAATCGATTAGTGTGATGGCAAACCGGTTATCTGCGTGTGCATACGCAAATGGGCCAACTATATCAATGCCCAATTTCTGCCATGGACATGAAGGGAACTCTACCGGCTGTAACGGGGGCACTACTAGTCGCGCCGATTTGTGCACGGATTGGCAGACAGCGCAAGACTGAATAAGATGTTCCACCTGTCTGTCCATTCCTGGCCACCAGTACTTCTCACGTAGCCGTTGTTTAGTCCGTGAAATACCTGGGTGCGACTCATGAGCTGCTGACAGGAGGCGCCCCGTTAGCGATGCAGGCACAACAAACTGCTCGCAACGAAGAAGAATCCCTCCAGCGACAGACAGCTCGTCTCGGATACGGTTAAAGGGGTGTGCCCCTGCTGGTAGATCCTTACTTGGCGGCCATGACGAGGTAGTCCACTGCATTCGATCCTGCGAAGTTTCAGCCACAAACTCTTCATGGTTTATGCACGACGAAACAACGCACACTGCGTCATCAGGCCCTTCCGGTTCCATGTGCCCCCCGAGTGTAGATTGGGGCATTCGTGACAGCGCATCCGCCACAACGTTTTCACTGCCCTTCTGAAATTCTATTGTGTAGTTGTAATCGAGTAGCCGAGCATGCCATCTTGCAATTCTGAAGGGTCTGGGACCCACCCCTTTTGTTGTCAGCAGAGTTACCAGGGCCTGGTGATCCGTGCGCAGAATAAACGAACGGCCCCACAGGTACACACGCCAATGTTCGCAGGCCCATACACACGCTAAAGCTTCAAGCTCGCCAATGGAATACTTCTTTTCCGCATCTGTCAATCTCCTGGAAGCGAAAGCAACAGAAACCACTTCGTGACCACGCCGCTGCTGCAGTACTGCTCCGAGGCCAATTCCGGACGCATCAGTGGTAACGATAGTCCTAAGGGCAGGATCAAACAGCTGCAAGCATCTGTCAGAAAAAAAACGACGCATTTCATCAAAACAAGTTTGGCACTTCGAATCCCATTGGAACTCTGAATCTTTTCTCAGCAACTCACGAAGAGGTTCGACCATCTCGGCGTATCGCGGAATGAACTTCGCGTAATAGCCCGTCATTCCAAGAAAGGAACGTAACGTCGCCTTGTCCGTCGGCGCAAGCGCGTTCTGAATGGCTTCCATGTTGCTCTGCGATGGTCGCACGCCCTTATCACTCACGAGGTGACCAAGCACGCGGGGGAACCTTTGTCGCTCAACGATGGCATTAGTCGTGGCAACAAAATATTCTTCGAGCTTTACCATGGCGATGTCAAATTCATCCTGTTTGGTCGTTGTCTTATCGGCCGCATCTGTGTCTTGCTGTTTTCCTGCTGAAGCTGACGACTGTTCTTCTGGCAATGCGTAGAAAATGCGCTGACATTCTACGCCCAAGCAGTGCACCAAAAGTGCTTTCCTACGATCAGCAGGGTGGGCGTTGTTCCCCGAAGCCAGCAAATAATTTTCAAACATCCTTCGCCACTGCTTCCATGGAATGGCTGGCCTTCCCGGCGCTGGCAGGAATTCCGGTGGTTGAAGCAGGTTCATCTTGTAGCTTATTCGCGTCCACTTAAGTTTACCTCGTCGCCATCTGTTGTATCGCCGGCTGGCACACGCAGAGCAGCAGCCAGCCAAGCAAGCACGACGCCAGTAGCCGAACGAAGAAGACCTTTTTAATAGATTAGTTGCGTCATTATATACACAGCTAGGGTAGGCCGTGGCGCCCTCCAGGATAGGTTAAAATAACTATAACAATAACGCCTCAAGGTACAAAAGTTTTCATTGCTGACTAGAATTACACGGAAATCTCCACTTTAAATTTTCCATGTCATTCTTAACTCTCTTTTTCACATTACAACCATTTACTGAGATAGGGATCAAATCCTTCTGTGTAGCTGCTCTGGCCACGACAGCAAAAGGTACCACCATGTCGAATGTTGCAGAACACCCTTATGAACACCGTAGAAATCGCGGATTTTTCGTGCACAAAATTAACAACAACCGGGACACAAAAGAATGCACTTAGTCCACTCCGACAGGAAGACGAAATCAACGCAGTCATTGATGCAGCGGGGTTTACGCTTCTCTTCCTACCCGTTGCGCCGCGTACGTAGACATTGCCAAAAACTTCACTGCGTTAAACTCGGCTGAAAACAAAACATTGGTTCTGCTCGAAATAAACAGTGTCCCACTTCTCCGGCAGTTTGTCGCCTAGAACCAACAGCCCAAGCTCGATGCTCCACGCATTGTGTCTCTCAATACTATCGGGAGAGAAAAGTGACACTGCGACCGTTGACCCATCACAGAAGCGTAAGAACGCTTAGATGACGAGGTTTCCTACTTGGCTTGGCTATAAGTGTGCATAAAGCATGGCATAAAACCATAACACCGATATAACAATATTAATTTCTCAGGTGCGAACGTCGAATAAAAAATTGGCTGTGGCTTAGCTAAGGTTAAGCCTGGCTATCTCGAAGCGAAAACCTCTCGCTGCTTTTCAGCCAACTCCCAAGCTACCACATCTGGATCGGTGTTTGTGCGCTGTCCGACTGTTGCTTTTTTTTCCCCCTTCCATGGCGACTGTCTGCGCCTGTTCTATGGGCAAGCGCGCCTTATATACTCCTCCTTTCAAATGTGCACTGCGCACGGCTGCGGGAAAAGGTCAGACGGTAGCGAGGATGGCCGTCTCTTCTATGGCCGCCGCCGCCGCTCACGCATTTTCGCAACGCCTTGCGAAAGAACCTTCTGCTCTTGGGGCGGCGGCGGCGAACACGCGGCAGCGGCGAAGGGTAAAACGGTGACGAGGAGGAAAAGCGGCGGCGCGCATGCGCAGTAGCGTGCGGCGGCGGCAAAAGGTCAGGCGACGGAGTCAGCGCGCGGCGGCGACGACCACTGCGGCACCAGCGGCCACCTGCGCTCCGCATGACGTCACTCGGTTTCACGCATGCGCAGCTGTGGCACATCTGTAGTGTGGCTCACGCGAAGCGCGGTGTTGATCAGCCTAGTGAAGCTTTTCGCTTCAAAAGCTGTGAAAACTTCGATAGCAGCCTAACATCAAAGTTTCGCTTGCGTTGAGTTTAAAGAAGTCAAACACCTGGTATAACAGTTATTTATTATGGCCACGTAGGAGAGCATCCCGGCGCAGCAACACCTTCTGAGGCAGAAGCCCCGTTTTCATCCCCACACTAGTCAAGTCTCATCTTCCCAGCATTCCCGTGATTGATGAAATATTCTTTAAGAAACTGCCATAGACACTGGTGATACTTTTTCATCTAGGTGATACTGTGAAACTGTGGCTTCGTCTACTTAAGTGGAGGATAACTGCACCCTCTTGCGCCCCGTAGCAGCGCAGTATACTGATCGGCAATGCGACACAGGTAACGCAACCGCCTGTCATGACCGAAATCGGCCCCACAAGATATGAGCAGGCAGTTCCTGGAAACCTTGCTTGTGACCATCCCCCCCTCCCCCTCCCCCAGAGGACGAATTACTGGACGATCTTCAAGGGTCAACCATCCGGGCCAGTTTTTACTTGGGATTACTTACCGCGGTAGCTAAGTGCTTACGGCGCTCGACTACTAAGCCGGAGCTCACTGGTTTGATCCTGGCCGCGCATTGATGGAAGAGAAACGCAAAGGCGCCCGTGTTCTGTGTGATGTCAGTACACGTGAAAGATCCCTAGGTAGTCGAAATTATTCCGGAGCCCTTCACTACTGCACCTCCTTCTCTCCTTCTTTTTCCACTCCCACCTTCCTCCCTCCCTGATCATCGAGATATGTGAGACAGTTGCTGCGACATTTCCCTCCTAAAAATGCATTTTTTTCTGAAAGACGCCGTAGTGGAGCGCTCCGGATAGTTCTACCAAAGCATCCTTGAACAAAATTCAGCACACGCTAAAGCACATTCCAGTCATGCTGAAGCGCACAGTACAACCGCCGGACCCATGCACACGTGCACAGACGTCAAGGAGTGAACTGTCCTCATAAGAGGCACCACTCCTGTAGTGCCAGCGCAGTACCGGCCCCCCGTAAGTGTGAAAAGACTGTGAAAAGACCTAATGCTGCGCAGAACTGGCGCCTTTTTATCAGCATGGGCGGGTACCTATGATTCCAAAAAAGTTGTCCTTTAACGATAATTGAGGTCGTTCGTGTGGCATAAGAAGTGTGAACCGCTTCGGCGGTGTGGGGCGCGGGCAGCCCAGCTCTGCTTTGTGCTAGGCTTGAATGAGGACCAACATCCTAAAGAAGATGGTTTTCTGGCTAACTCGTGGCTGTGTGGCGCAAGATCAGCCCTTTCTTTTCATTGCACAGGGGCGCTGTACACCAGCAAAAACGTGTGCATAAAAACGCAAGCAGGCATGCTACCGTGCACTCCTTCTGCGTGTTTAGCGGTTACTGTTGGCGCCAAATCCTCCGTAAATGATCTGCCTGAAGACGCCGCCGGCCATATCGAAATAACAACCGCCAAAAGCAGGCCTTGCACAGGCCAGTCACCGCAGCAGGTCTGCAGCCCACGGCGAATTCCATGCCCCTGTACGAGCCCTACACTGCCGCCATTGCTGCGGAAAGTGAAGCGAAAGGAAGACGAAACTCCTAAAAACAGTGGTTTTTGAGGAAACGACAGCGCACTAAATTCCACGCACTGTCTTCCGTTCCAAGTCATTTCTTCAGCGTTACAGTCGAATGGAATAACGTGTTCTCATCATTCAGAGTCAGTTTGTTGTAATTATCACCGAACTGTCACCTAATTAAACATATCTATGTTTCAGGAACTCATTCGCTGTTGCTGGTGTTTAATGGATCCCACTTTTTTGCGGTTGTTGTTCTTGTTTATGTTATACCTCTTTGTATTGGGAATATGTTGTACCTTGGTACACATGCTGCTTGTTGTATATAACCGAATTATTCGCATTCTGTTTATGGGGTAAGTATATTTATGTACTACGGTTTTATGTATTGCGCGCCTTCCCCCTATGTAATATCCTCCTTCGACGGTCTTTAAGGATATTTTGAGTAAATAAATAAGTCACCTCCCTGCCTTCATTGCTGCTACCACCGACACTGAAATTCAAAGATATCACCGACAAGTTTCAATCCCTTGCTATCTGTAATGCCCCCGGGCCATGAGAGTACTGATTATAAATTAAACATATAGTTCGATAGACCTTCTGATCTTAATTAAGCATGGATCAAGCTGGTCGGGCACAGCAGTTAAATGTACGCAACTAAGCTTTCTCGTTTTGATAACAGACGCCGTTCGCGTTTCGTTCCAGACCAGGTGTACGGTCGCATTTCTGATGTTGGGACAGCAAGCTGTACGTAGGTGCCGAACCACCTTTGGCACCTTTTCCAAGGATGACTTAAAAATTGAAAGCAGAATAAACTGCAGCAGCTGTAGAAATACACGCTTGGGCTGATCACACATGCGCTCCTTTTCTCGGGCGTAATTTCAGCTAGACTTAGGCACTACTTAGGACTGCAGGTCCTGCTGTAAGCCAACTATCATAATATATTTTAGCATACTTCTCGATTTCGTACCCTTCTCTGAGATATGCGCAGTGCTTAACATCTCTCAGTGCGCGCCACGGGCCGAACATACGCCGAAGAGAAAGAAGAAGATACCGGTCTCCTCTTCAAGCCATGGAAAACAAGGTCCATTCGAACGAGCTTTCTCAACCATCGCCACTAGCGCCTGACGCGCAGAAACAACTTCCTTCAGCATCCGGGCAGACAGCAGGCCAGACGAGCAACGATCAAGTCTTTTCGCCGCCAGCGCCGTCCGAGAACCTGACCGTCGAGCCCCGCACAAGCACAGCTAAGGTCCTGCTGGCGTTTTTGG
The DNA here is from genome assembly GCF_055824585.1 of Amblyomma mixtum. Classification (NCBI taxonomy): domain Eukaryota; kingdom Metazoa; phylum Arthropoda; class Arachnida; order Ixodida; family Ixodidae; genus Amblyomma; species Amblyomma mixtum. The sequence continues at coordinate 150,150,879 of NC_143021.1, read as the reverse complement.
GCGTCGCATTGGCGGCCTCACTCCTTGCCATGGTGATCGTGGTCGTACTCGGGAAGCACAGGGCTCATCTCTCTCGTAACGGCTCCTTCTGCTGCCCGGACGAGTTCCGCATGGTGCAGATCGTCCTCAACCTGAGCGTCGACCCCTGCGAAGACTTTTACGCGCACGTGTGCTCCAGGGTGGACGCGGGCAGTCCCGATCACCTGTCGCCAATGTTCAGGGTCGCCTTGGAACGGAGGGTCGCGGAATCGGTTACTCTGGGAACAGGCCCAAGCGCTGTCGCTCATATGCTGGCCGCACTCAAGAAGCGCTTCCACGAAGAGAAACCACCGGCAGAAGACATCGCAGACTTGGTGAACGCCATCGTAAAATTCGCCGCGACAAATCAGCCAATGAATGCACTTCATACGGTTCGCCTCTTCGCTGAACTGAGCCTCAAGTACCGCCTACCGTCAGTGCTTACGTTCTCAGTCTCGGAAGCGGCGAATGTCTTGAGAGTCGAGAGAAACGACGGCTGGGCCTCGGATCCAGGGTATGTGAATTATTCAGCATTCGCACTTGACTCCGCAAACAAAGCCCTGAATATGTCGGTAACTGTCCAGCAGATGCAGCAGCTCGAAGACATTTTGCGCGAAGTCAGAGGCGATAAGAAATCACAGTCGGTATCTCGAGGCATTATCATCTCTCCCTTTTCCGCTGTGGGGGAACACGACTGGAAATCAATATTGGACGACCTTCTCTTCCCTGCCCATCCGAGCATTACGACAGTTGAAACGCGACAAGATGACAAGCTAGACGAGTTTTTAAGTATATTGACCAACGCGGATCGTCAACCTTCCGCGATTGCTTACGCAATAGTTTTCCCGGCCTTGAAGGTTCACTTCGCCCTACAAGACGTCACTACCAGCCAGATTGCGCTACCAGTGGATATTTCATGCCAGGTTCTGGAGGTGTGTGAACTTGAGGAGAGATTTTACGCGGAGGCAGTCAGCACTGGGCGCATGAACGATCACCTACGGACCTTGTTTTCTCAGCTTCGCCTCACAGTGACCCACCAAGCTTCAGGACTACTTAGCGTGATATCTAAAGAGGAACTGTCCCAAACACTGAACAAGATACAGCTTATGCTCCCGGAAGAAATGGCCCTGTCAGACCTTCCCGTCCCAGCAGTGTCTACAAGTTTTGCCACTAACCTGCTAGCCGCACGTTCGCACGCCTTCGACTTTAGGAAGGCGAAGGTCACACGGAAGATACCCCGGACAGACAGCCTCTTGCTGTCCGCTGTCGAGAGGCTTGATGACGTCATATACCTGCCTACTAACGTGTACGCGCTGCTTGATCAGAACTCGAACAGATCTGTTCTCGACATTCCCATCGCTGGAGTAGACTTGACAGCTCAGATGTGGTCTTACCTCTTGGATTCATCGTGGCCAGCTGAGACCCGCAAATACATTGATACTCAGCTTCAGTGCTTTAAGGAGCAGCACTCCAGTAACCCCGAAAGCGGCGAATTTCTGAGGATGGCCAGTACTGCGCTGGGCTTGACGTCGGCTGTTGACACCATTGCAGATGCTCAGTGGAACACCATGGTTAACGTCGACGGCACAAAAATATCCGTCGGACGGCTCGTGTACCTCATGTGGGCGTACGACCGCTGCTCAACGCTTCCGGAAATGGTTTTACCTTTGGACATCAACTTAGCCCTCCGAAATTCACCAGCTTTTGGAGAGACATTCGCTTGCGAGAAGAGCTCGGCAATGTCTGGCCAGAGTTGTTTGTTGCCGTGAACATTGTTAAAACTTTTCTCTGACAAGCAACATTGTAGCCCCCTTCGAGGACCATAAAGACTTTAGTCATTGACAATCTGCTTTGGGTGGTCAGAAGCCCCGTGTCAAATGACCGCATCAAATCTCTTTCTGTGTTTGCCCAATGTTTTTATGCAGCAACGTCAGGAGCACCCTGCACTACACACCAGTGTCCATTTACCATTCACACATTGTTCTCCAACAATGTGGTGTCTCTTCACTAGCGATCGCCTGTACATATTACAACTGCTTGACTTAAAACAAAGGCGAGACAAAAATATATTAATTGCAAACGTTTCCCTTGAGTGTCTCGTGAAATATTTTGAAATGTGCCTGGACGTCCTTAGTGGCTGTTCGCATCAATGTCTTCAGAGACGTAACTTTTTATTTAAGCGTAAGCATTACTCGGCCCATGCGAGGTGTTCCCAGAAACTGTTTTTTTTTATTTGTTTATTTATTTAAGGACTACTGCAGACATATCATGCCCAAGGAGGAGAGGTTGGTAAATTCAATGTACAGCAAAAACAAAAAGAATACATAATCCTGTAGCACGCTGACAATTACAGTGAAACGCAAATCACAGTTCCACATACCACTCGTCAGTAGCTGGGCGATAAAAATGGCGAGTTGGTCGGTAGCGCGTTCCAGACTGATTTTGTGCTTGAGAAAAACGGGAATTTGCACGTGTTTCTTCGTGCAAATACAGGACATATGGGAAGATAGTTTTTGTGGCGGAACGATCTTGATTTCGGCAATAATACCAAGTTTTAAAAATTATAAGGATTGAAGGAAGGGTCGCCGGGCTTCCTTTATCCTCTCCTGTAGTGAATATAAGGCAGCAAGACGCAGCATGAATGAGTTCGAGTCGCGGCGCCTCTGTCTGTCATAAATGAAACTAACTGCTAGCATTCAATTTTCTCGAGTTTCTGGATGTCGCTTCACTTATGCAGGTCCCATGCCGCACAGGCATTTTCAAGTGTGGGCCTGACATATGCCTTCTTTGCTTTTAGCTCTAATGGGCTATGGCACACGCCCAAGCGAAGTTTTAGAAAGCGCAGCTTTTTACACGCTGCAGAGCGTATATTGTCGGTGTGTGGCGTTCATTTTAATCGTGATGTTATTGTGACGCCTAAGTATTTACAAGCATTTACCTTTTCAACTAGGTTTCTGTGGATGTAATATTGTAATTGATATTTATTAATTTCATTCTTGACTCTAAGCACAGCGGTTTTCTCAAAGTTTCTGGCCACCGCCCATCTGTCGCACCATCATGCCAGCAATTGCAAGGTTTCGTTCACAGTTATTCTTAGGGCTCTATTTTGTAGTTGGACTATGGGTTCAAGATATGTGGTGTATGTGTTGCCCCAGGATTGTATGCAGTAATTTAACTGACTGTGTATGAAAACAAAATACAGTATACGTAGAATAGAATAACCAAAACATCCGTGATATGTGTGATATGTGTTTGTAATATAGTCGTGATATGCGAAGACTATGCTAGAGTATGTGTTAAAGTAATGCCCAAACACTTACAGGTAAGAGCGGAAGACACTTCCGAATCAAAATTAATATATTTAGATGAGATGTGGTATTTACTGCGATGAAAAGATACGCTATATTTTTAGCAATATTTTGGAACATTAACCAATGTTTTCACCAAGTTTCGATTCGGCTTAGACCCTGTTGAGGGGTGATGGCGTCAGTGGTCTTAGAAATCGGGCAGTAATAACGCAATCGTCGGCGAATAGTTGGATGTTAGAGGTAATGTTAAAGGAAGATTGTTAATGAGAAAAAGCAAGCGTCCGAGTAGAGCACTGCACGGGCCTCAATCTGAGGCCCAAGCCCGGCACGGGCCCAGGACCTGAAGCCCGAGCCCGGCTCAGGCTCGCGGCTTCAAGCCCGGGCCCGGCCCAGGCCCGCTAAATTATCACCCTAGCGAGCCCGGCCCGGCCCGTGAATCCCGAAGTGAAGCCCAGCCCAGGCCCGGCCCGACCCGTTTCACAGTAACGCTTGAGATTTACTACTCACTCTGAGCAAGTAGACTGCTACTAAATCGATAAGAAACTGGCCGAAAAAGGTTCTGAAACCACAGTTTGGCTTGCAGAAAGTTTGTTCTTTTTGACCCAGAAGGAAGTGATAAAGAGTACTGCTCGCCAGGCCCATCTTTTCGAAAGTGATCTCCTGTAGGTGCGCAAAGATAAACGCGGAAGTTCAGAGAGCCTAATAAAAAGGGCTGCATACGCGCGTAATAGACTACTTTGCATTGCCTCATGATTTTAATCAGTTATATTTTGCCATCCGGAAGTATAAACCTTAAAGATGCATAGCTAGCAGTGGGATGACATTTTTTTTTTACGGAACGCTGTCTCACAGGTTGAACTCATAGCTGAACTGGTCGCCTTGCAACAGAAACGAAAAACAAGAAGGGTTGAGTAATTCACAGTGTGTGTTTTGAAGACTATAAGCGTCCTAAACTAATCTGTTCTTTCCGGATGCATTTCTAATAGTGTATAGGTAAGTTTTGGGATGACGAACGATCAATGGCCAATTGAGACCGGTTAAATTTTACTCTTACTGGTAGCAGAAGATAACGCGCGAACCACATAACTTACAGGGCAAAACACTTGTCATGACAACCAGGCTGAAGAAGCGAGGCGGGATAGAGGCGGTTATGAGATGAGTTTTACAAACTCTCGCGAGCTTTTATGGGTATTTCATTTACGAGATATTCCGGTCAGCTGATCAAAAAGAAAACCAAACGCGCTTTAGTTTCTGAATTTTCTCACATGAGAAAAATATAACTATAAAAGAAAAGCTACGTTTTTGGGGCTTAAGGGCCCAAGGGGAATCAGGCGGTGAGAGACACCGAAGCAGGGGGCTTCCGTTCATTTCGACCACCTGGGTTTCTTCAACGAGCAATGATACTGCAAAGTATATGGCTGTCATGCTTGCCGCCCAAATAGAAATGCGGCCGCCGAGGCTAGGAGTAAACCCTGGTTCCCCGGCTCAGTAATCAAGCGCCTTCATCACTAAGCCACCGCGGCGTGGAAATAGGGAAATAAATAAGTAAATGAATAAAGCTTCGTTTTTTTTCTCAGCGAGTACTATAACCCATACCTCATCCGTGTCGCTGCTCCAATGCCGCAGTGGTGTACTTCACTCTGCAAAAGTGAATGAAAAGTTTGACACCAGCCGTTCTGTACGGACCCAAGCCCTACCCGGGTCCGCAGCTTTAAGCCCGAGCCCGGCTCGGGCGCTGCAACTTCAGGCCCGGGCCAGGCCGGGCCTTGCGGGCCGGGTCGGGGCCGGGCTTTTGGGCTGGCCCGAGCCCGTGCAGTGCACTACGTCCGAACGCTGTACATTGGGGAGCACATGAAGCAACTGGAGATCGAGGGGAGGACGATTTGGTAGCGTAGACTAATTGCTCTCTGGTTGTCAAAAAAATTTGAAGCCATTTAATTACCAAATAATTAAGATTTAGATGCCAGAGTTTTAGTAATAATCTTTAACATGGTACTTTATCGAAGGCTATTTCAAAGTCAATGTCGAGCATGTGAAAAGAATCCTTAAGTCAGGGGTCACAAAATTCGGCGCAATTTCGGGAATAAAGAAACAAAAACAGCGCCGCGCGGACGCGTCTCGCCGGCGCGATACGAAAGGGGGAGAAGGAAACCCCCGCTGAGCGCCTAGCCTGTGTGCGTGGCTCCCTCTCCCCTCCACCACCGCTCACCGACACCGCTAAGAATATGATCACTTTCGATGTTATCTTTGGATGTAATGGCAGGGAGATCGGACCAGGTAATGTCAGGAAAATTATAGTCACCATAAAGAAGAATGGGAATGTGCTGATGTGACGTAGTTGCGATGCGGAGTGCTTCGTGGAAGTGAGCAGCAAAGGAATCTGATAGATCATGGGGCGATAGCAAACGCCGATGATAACTTAAGGAAGCGAAGCATGGCATTGAATGAAAATCGGCCAGCATAGACATAATGTTCCATGAACATTATGCCTATCCTGAACATCGTTGATATTGTTTTTTATTGCGCCAAATGATGCTCAATCTTCTCCAATTTTCTCTAGTCTGCTTATTTCCCCTTGCAATTTGTTAATTTGGGTTAACGTAATACGAATTGTTTTCATTGCTTCCAGCAAAGATTTTTCCCCAGAACGAAGTTCATTCAAAGCATTCATTACGTCGGAACAGTAATGCGGAGCAGTACTCGTAAGGCTGATTTTGAGTCCGGGATTTACTTCACCGTCACCCTCTAAGATCAGTAGCTGACGGGTGACACCGGGGCATTCGAAGACAATCGCGACACAGCACTGAGGTCTCAACAGCACTAGCAAGGCCACCTAATGGATAGACAGCTGAGATAGTGGGTATTCATAGTTTTCCTGCGCGGCAAAGAGGCGACGCAGCTGAGCGTACGTGAACATCGCTGCAATGCTGCGGAGCCCATTATTAAGGTTTTGATCAAAACGTGTTTCCTGAGCTTGCAAACAGTAGATGTTAGCGAGATCGGACGAAAATTGGTGCCCTGTGAAGCGGCCCGTAAGGGCCACTAACATCGGAGATACATTAGAACTTTTTTTACGAAATCTGATGCGTCCCAGGTGGCCAAAAGTTTTGCTTCCGAAGAAATGTATCGGCTTTGGAGTTTGCCGACATATCAGTACCAATTTCTTCACTCAATTGACCCACATCTTAGATCAAGACTCTCACCCAGAATTCCTCGACATCTGGAAACACTTTATCATCGACTTCGTCTTAATGCTGCATATACAAACGGCTTACGATACCGTTTTAGACAAATGGACAGTCCGCACTGTGACAACTGTGCCGCGTTAGAAACTGTGGAGCATATCTTGCTTGAGTGCCCTGCATATGCCAACGAGCGTGCGTACTATGAACATTGCATGCAGAAGCTCTGCTCAGTGCCCCTTACAATGGACAAAGTTTTAGGTCCCTTAGCCTGCCTTAGGCAACAGAGACTTGCAATGACTTTTCTATTCACATATTTAAAAGACATTGGACATCTTGATAAGCTTTAAACTCACTTGCACGTCACCTTCATGCATTCTTCATGCAGTGAACTTCGTCAGCCCATTTGACGGACTATGCACTCCATCACTCCATAGGTTACATCAATTCTCGCCATTGCATCCTTAGTACCCATTTCATGGCCGCATTTTATCTTCGTTTTTTTTACCTCTTCTACTCTGCTCTCCTTCTGTCTTTATCTCCCAAATTCCCCTCCCTACGCAGAGTAGCATGCCAGCGATTTTTAAGCGCCGGCTAAATTCTCTGCTCTTCATTAAAGAGTCTCTCTCTCTCTCTCTGTCTCCGACCCTTCTTAAAAACCAAAACGACGTCTGAATTTTTCCAGTCCAGGTTTATTATGCCAGACTCTAAGAACCACTAAAATATTATTACTAACAAAAAAGGTGATAAAGCCCCAGTGTAGGTTTTGAGAAAGTTGAACTTTCGTCTGGACCTGATGTATTTGGAGTATCAAGATGTAAAAACATATAGAATATCCTCTCTAGCTGTGTTGAAATTTACTTGACTGGTACTAATTTGAACGGAGTCGCTAATCTGCCCTCTTTTAGAACATACGCTTTGAGCGTAGTTATTCAAGGCATTTGCTATTACCTTTATATCGGTGATAGTGCGGTCACCTCACAATATTTTGTCGAGCTTGTGATTATATTTGCAGAAAAAGAATTGCCAAAATTTACGGGAATTTTCAGCGACAAAACGCCCAAGAGTTTCGGTGAAGTATTTTTCTCTGCTTTGATCCAGCCTAGCGGCAAGCGTTGAGTTGGTTTGGTGAGTAATTGCGTTGTTGGGAATTTGTGTCTACAGCAACGCTTAATTTTACGCTTGCAGTTGATTATTTCTCTGCTAATCCAGGAACTCGTTCTGTTGACATTCGTTCGCTTTTCAGAGATGAAGATATACGGAAATGACAAATAGAGCAGATTTTTTTCCAAACCGCATTGACATTATCTGAACTTAATGTGTAGAATGAACCTTCTAAATAGTGAGTAATTCTAGCATGCTACAGCTAAGGCGCAGAGGTAGAGTATTCGCCTTGCGTTCAAGAGGACCGGGGCACGAATCCCACTGTCGCGTGATTCTCAACCGAGAAAAAAAGCTCCGCGTGTCGACGGCATTGCGTAACCAGGCCTGGGGTACGGCCTGATCTCTGTGACCAGAACCGACAACGCACTCCTTCACGAGAACAGGATTTCGCCACCTTGGTGTAGTACTTGGTGACAACCTTCTACGAAAAAACCAATTAACCCTCGGCCCTCAGTCCCCAGCGGCTGTGGAGCAACTGACCAAGGCAGTGGTCAGACCTGTGACGCAGCCGAGGGTGCTAAGGGTCTCTGGCTCCGGACAGGCTGCCACTGGCCTCTGAACGTGGCAACGTTTAACGCTAGAACCTTATCCTGCGAGCCTAGCCTGCTGCCGATGTACTAGCGGCTAGTGAATGGGACGTCATAGGGCTCAATGAAATTAGGAGGACCAGTACTAAGGGGCGGGCACGTAGTGTGCTATTGTAGATTAGCGCACAGACGCGAAAAAGGTGCGGGATTCCTCATCAATCAGGATATAGCAACCAACGCAGAGCAGTTCTATTGAATTAACGAGAGGGTGGCCGCTATCGCAATTTGGCTCAATAGAAGGTACAAGCTCAAGGTGCTTGGCTGGATGTTTGGATGCAGGCCTCTGCGCCTGCATCCAACCATGATGTCCAGGTCGTTGAAAGCTCATAAGAAGATGTGGAATCGGCAATGAACAAAGTAAAATCAGAATACGAGGGGGTACCCAAAAGAAACCGGACTAAATTTTTTGGTCGGCAAAGCTTCTGTGGTACCGCGTTTTGCCACTAGGAGCGCATAGAGGGAACATTCCAGAGTCAGTAAGCCGAGTGCCGTCGTTGAAGGAGGTCAGACTAGTTTAGGCAGAGTTTTAGAGTGACGACTGTTTTGTGTGAATGTCGTTTTTGCAATGGCTGATTTTCGTGAACAGCGTGCGCCGGTGAAATTCTGATTTTTGCTCGGAAAAAGTTGAATGGAAACTCTTGAAATATTAAGAAATACGTACAAGGACGATGCTATGGGGACAACTCAAGTGTTCCTGAATCGAATCCTGAATCAAAGCAACAATCATGCCAATGGAAAACTTCAAATTCACCTCGCCTCAGGAAAGCTCGTCAGGTGAAACCAAACCTCAAAACGATGCTGATTTGTTTTTTCGACGTGAGAGGAGTCGTCCATTAAGAATTTGTTTCGGAGGGTCAGACAGTTAGCCAGGCTTTCTACTTGGATGTTTTCAAAAGATTGGGTAACAGTGTGCGGTGGAAGCGGCCAGATTTGTGGCAGTCGGGTGACTGGTTTTTCCATCATGGCAATGCCCCTGCTCACACAGCCCTGTCTTTACGACAATTTTGGACTAAAAATGGCATGACTCCTATTCCTCAACCCTCATACTCTCCGGACCTTGCCCAGTGCTACTTTCTTTGTTTCCTTGAATGAAAAAATAGGTGAATGGAAAGCGTTTCGCTGATGTTGCTGATGTGAAGAAAAAAACGACGGAGGCACTGTCAAGCATCACAAAAGATGAATTTAAACAATGTTTTGAAAAATGGAATGAAAGATTCGACAAGCGTATCATTGCAAGTGGGGAATACTTTGAAGGAGATTGAAGGTCTGTGCTTAAAATGTGAACAAATAAGTTCAAACAAAAATTAGTCCGGTTTCTTTTGGGTACCCCCTCGTACACTGTACTGCTGGGTCACTGCAATGCGAAGGTAGGCAAGAAGCAGGCTGGCGACCAGGCTGTCGGCGACTAGGGTAGAGGTTAGGAATGGCCGGAGAGAGCTATTAGTAGAGTTCGCAAATAGAAATAATTTACGGATCATGAATACCTTCTTACGCACACGAGTCAACAGGAACTGGACATGGAAGAGCCTCATGGTGAGAGTAAAAATGAAAGACTTCTACAATGCGCTCCCCCTGGCATCGCGCAAGATGTGAAGGTCCGCGAAAAAGTCCGCTCTAGCGACCACTGAATGCTGTCTCAAACTAGCCTAGTGTTAAGGATGAGGTAGCATGGTCGGGCGCCGGAGAGGGAATGAAGGAGGTCGAAGACGAGGATGCGGGAAAAGACTAGGAGAGAAGACTTTATACAGCAAAATTTGCATATTTACAAGTGAGCTCGGAAACGAGACGCTCACTGCTGGAACGCTGCATGAGGACAGCTCATGAGGAGACCATTAGATGAAAAAGAACCTCTCGGCCGTGACGTTGCCGAGGTTTTGAAGAGTTCCCTTTTCCTGGGGTCCCTAGATGGAGGCCGGGCCTGCCGAGGACGGTAGTTCTCAGTGGCACCAATCACAAACACACACACAATCCCGAGGGATCACCGCCGTCACGCGCTGGGAGAGGGGGAACGATGCCATCCACGTAGCACAGACGCCGGAATGTCCACGAGCGGCGTTCCCGCGCATTTCATGCGTTCGAACGTGCGTTAGCATTCGGTGTAGGGGAAACGCTCGCTCAACCGGGCAGACGGACGCGGCTTCCGTGGCAATCCAGGCGCTCACCCAACGCGCGTCTCGGGGTTAGTCGGCGTTCCTCTGCAGCCATGCCGTTTCCTTCCCCACGACGAAGGCGAAACGTAACACTAGGTTTAAAGAAGGAACGGAAGAAACTAGATATTCGGAAGCACATTAACGAGTTAGCGGTAAGAGTGAAAGCACAGTAATTCAAAATTTCGCTTCAGAATAGATTTAACTGAAGAAGACGCTCTTCATATTCAAACAATGAAGAATAATCTCACGGCGACTATTACGGAGTGCGCCGTAGAAGTAGGCGGTAGGATCGTTCGACAGGATACCGGCAAGCTATTTCACGAGACGAACGATATTATTAATAAACGCCACAACATGGGGGCGCCGAACCCTACAGATAGAATACAACTATCAGAGCTATCGAAGTTGATAAAGAAACGCAAGGCAGCCGACACAATGAAGTTTATTATTGTTAGCGAACTTCCCGACGCGCGGCGAACGCGAGAAGCGGAAAAAGCGCAGTCGTCCGACAACCCTGGGCGACGGAGCGACCAGCAACCCTGGGGAGGAAGACGAAGAGGAGACGCAAGATGGACGCTGGACCGTACGCACAATCACTCTTAGCTAACCTTGTTAATAGACAGTTGTTTGAAAAAGTAAAAAGGCATCCTGCCGTTAATTCGCGCCCGAACACGAAGAGAAAAAGCCTATATTATGGAGAGTATCGAGCATGCTATAAAAAAAGCAGGTAGCCTAAAAGCGGTGAAGCGTAAACTAGGCACAGGTAAAAACCATATGCATGCTTTAAGAGACAAGGAGTGCAATGCCATTAGCAGTATGAATAAGATAGTTAAAGCAGCCGAAGAGTTCTTCAAAAATCTATAGAGTAGCCAATTCACTCATTCGATCAGAACGCTAATGAAAGAGGCAGTAGCGCAAAGCAATGCGTCGTTACGTCAGTGACAAACCAGGAAGGAAAGAAAGCCTTAAAAGCAATGCAAAGGGGAAAGCAGCTAGTGAAGATCAGCTAAAAGCAGATTTGTTTTAGGACGGACGGGAAATTGTGCTAAAAAAACTAGCCACTCTGTATGCGCAATGCCTTATGACCTCGAGCGTACGAGAAGCTTGGAAGAACGCTAACATTATCTTAATTCATAAGGGGACGCCGAATACTTGAAAAATTAGAGACCGATAAGGTCTGTTGCCTACAAGGTATTAAATAAGGTAATCGCAAAAAGAGCCAGGGCACCCTCATACTTCAATCAACTAAATGATCAGGCAGGCTTTCGTAAACAATATTCAACAATAGATCATATTCACACTATCAATCAGCTGATAGAGAAATGCGCAGAATATGCAGCTGGTTTACTGCAGCCTGTCCAAGTGCCCAGACTTCCATTCGAGCAGGTTGGCATGGACTTGTTGGGCCCTTTTCCAACTTCCTCCTCGGGCAACCGGTGGATAATAGTCGCTACCGATTACCTCACGCGCTATGCTGAAACAAAGGCCCTCGAACGAGGCACGGCAGCCGAAGCAGCGAAATTTTTCATCGAGCGCATCGTCCTCAGGCACGGCGCCCCGTCAGTTGTCATAACGGACCGAGGCACAGCTTTCACGGCCAAGCTGCTGGAATCCGTCATGCAGCTGAGTGGCACTACCCACCGTAAATCCACCGCCTACCATCCACAGACGAATGGCCTTACCGAACGTCTCAACAAAACTCTCGCCGACATGCTGTCTATGTACGTGGACGTTGAACATCGGTCTTGGGATGACATCCTACCGTACGTCACATTCGCGTACAATACGGCACAACAAGAGACAACGCGCATGACGCCCTTCTCTCTGTTGTATGGCCGCGAGGTGTCCACCATGCTAGAGGCCATGTTGCCCCATGACGGTCGTGACTCCGAAGCTGGTACCGAGGACTTTACTCAGCGCGCCGAAGAAGCACGGCAGCTTGCGCGACTGCGCATCCGGAACCAGCAAGGCCGAGACGCTCGGCGTTACAATCACCGCCACCGAGTAGTGACCTTCGAACCGGGCGACATGGTGTGGGTGTGGACTCCGATTCGACGCCGAGGGCTTTCCGAGAAACTGCTAAAGCAGTACTTCGGTCCGTACAGAGTGGTCCGTCAGCTCAGTGACGTCACATACGAACTTCTTCCAGACGGCTCTTCTACTTCTCATCGCCGCCAGCAGAAGCCCGAAGTCGTCCACGTCGTGCGAATGAAGCCGTACTTTTCGCGCGAGCACCGCTAGCAGCCTACCGCCACGCCATATCCACATGCTTCTTGTGACCGTTCATTTTCTCACCATCCTTGCTTACGAACTGCTTATTTTCTGCCATGTTCTTGTGAACTGCTTTTCTTACCTTCTTTTCTTGCGCATGCATCGGGTCGATGTTTTTTTTAGGGAGGGGGGTAATGCCACGTTTCCACAAGCATCCACTAGGCGGCTGCTGTTCGCAAGTCGCGTGCACCGCCGAGTGAAAGAAGAAGAAGATCGGTTCCGGCTTCCTCTGGGTGCTCTTGGCTTGTTGTCCGGTGCCGTCCACGTCAACCATTAAAGCCTTTCGGTTACGAGCCCCAACGGCTACGTAACAATATAACCAGCCCCTGTATATAGCCTTCAATGATTACGAGAAACCATTTCACTCAATGGAAACCTCAGCAGTGATGTAGGCTTTGCGGAATCAGGGTGTAGAAGAGCCTTATGTCAAAATACTGGAAGATACCTTTAGCAATTGCCCACCTACCATAGTCCTGCGTAAAGTTAGCAGCTAAATCCCAATAACGAAGGGCATCAGGCAGGCAGACACGATATCGCTGAGGCTATTACAGGAGGTACTCCGAGGCATGAATTAGAAAGAGTTGGGGATAAGAGTTAATGGAGAATACTAAATAATCTGCGTTTGCTGATGAGATTGCCCTGCGAAGTCAAAGCATGATCAATGTGTTGGACAGGCAGAGCAGAATGGTGGGTCCAAGAAGCATATAGAAAACTAAAATAATGTACAATTGTCTTACAAGGGAACAATGATCAATATGATCAGGTGAAGTATCTGGGGCTCATCCTAACATCTAACCTGCGCTGGGAGCCCTACATCAAATCCATTTGCGCTAAACTGAAAGTAAATTACATTATTTAAGGAGAAAGCTCCGTAACACGCCGGCCCATATTAAACTCAGTGCCTTTAAAACTGTTATAAGACCTACCCTAGAATATGCGGATATAGTCTGGAGCCCCCATCAAAAAAGTTTAATCAACAAATTAGAGCGCATCCAAAAACTAGCAGTGAGGTTTGTCTATTGAAAGTATTCACGCCAAACTAGCGCTGCCAGTCTAACAGTTCAGTCAAATTTACAAAGCCTGTCACAGAGAAGAATCATTTCAAGATTAAAGTTTTTGTTCCAACTTATTCACGGTCACTTCAATATAGCCAATACAATACTTACGCCCGCCATTCAAACACTCGTCTAGAACAAACCATAATAAAACACTTCGTCAACCAGTCAGCCGTGTAAATATCCACAAGTGCTCCCTGTTTCCAGATGCTATATCATTTTGGAATAAATTGCCTGAAGATGCGGTGAAGTGTACGTCCGTGGAACTATTTCTTAATTATATCGAAAAAATTGACTTCTCTGTTTAATTCTCTCCTACTCTTTGTGTTTGGGTCAGACAACATCTCTGTATTTTTGAATTTTTGTTTTTACTCTGTTTGATCAATGATGCATTGTAAACACTCCTGCATGGGCCCGAAAAGAGCTTGCAGTGTGTTCAAATAAATAAATAAATAACAGTTCACAAGTGGTAAGGAGGTACTAGAAGTGGTAAGGGAATACGTCTACTTAGGACATGTAGGAACTGTAGATTCGAATTACGAGAGTCAAATAACTACTAGAGTAAGAATGGGATGGTGCGCATATGGCATCTTCTCTAAGATCATGAAGAGCAATTTACCAATAATCCACAGGAGAAAAGTATGCAACAATTTTTTCTACCGGCCACCACCTATGGGGCGGAGACGTGGAGGCTAATAAATAGGGTATATCTTTAGTTAAGTACAATGCAGCGAGCTATGGAAAGAAAAATGATAGATGTAACGTTAAGAGATTGGAAGTGGGCGGAGTGGGTGAGGGAACAAACGCGGGTTAATGACATACTAGTCGAAATCAACAGGACGAAATGAGCTTGGGCAGGGCATGTAGTGCGAAGGCAAGATAACCGCTGGTCCTTAAATGTAACAGAGTGGATTGCAAGAGAAGCCAAACGTAGCAGGGGGCGGCAGAAAGTTAGGTGGGTGGATGAGATCAGTAAATTCGCGGGGATAGGTTGGTCGCAACTGGCAAAGGACAGGGTTAATTTGAGAGACTTGGGAGAGGCCTTTGTCCTGCAGTGGGCGCAGTCAGGCTGATGATGATGATGGTCTAACATGGTCAGATATAGGGAAGTTTTTTACAGGGACGTATTGCGAGTAATTAGTATTAGAAAATTTTGTAAGAAGGCGACGGAAAAAGACTAACTTGTGGTGTGTGTGATATTCCATCGTATACCTGAGTGCTGTAGTTCTGTATGCTACTGGAAGAAGGAACTAAGTCGAGAATAGACTGCCCATGCTAGAGTTCCGCGTGTAGGTGAGAGGATTGTCTCGGTTAGGTCTAAGGCGAAAAACACCTCCGACATACCCTCTGCACTTTCAACCTCAGATGTTCCAGTGGCCATTATATCCCAGTCGACGTGCGGAAGATTAAAATCTCCCTCTATTACAAGACTTTTTTTAAGTACTTAATCTATCACGTCGACGGTACACAAAATCAGTTTGACCTCCAGGTAATCTGCATACGCGAACAACGATCACACAATGTTCCTAGAAATTGATTTCATAAATGACACTTTTTGGCCGTCACCAATATTAGGCAACATGCGTGAAGGAATACTACTTTTGACAAGAATAGCTACACTACCACCCCTTCACCCTCGATCCTTTTGGAAGTAATTATACAATACAATTTATTCACAACTTTTTCATACACAGAAGTCTGCTGGTCAGCCTAAGCACATAGAGCTAGTTGGCTGACCTGGCTTCACGAATGCTAACATTGATGTGACTTCAATTTTCTGTTACTGTCCTTTCCCTTTTATTTTTTTATCCCCTCACCCCCTTCCCCCCCTGTAGGGTAGCAAACCGATTATTCTTCCGGTTAACCTCCCTGCCTTTCCTTTTATTCCTCCTCCTCCTCCTGGCGGTCGGGGGATACATCACCACTTAAACGACAATGTTATGCAACAGAATGATGAGATAGCACGATTGTGCCCTGCGGGAAAAAAAAATCAGATGAAGAAGGAAAAGCCCAGTAATACTTCATGAGCACAGTAAAGGCCACACACATGACTTATTCAAAACACACGCACACAACGGTTCAGACCTTCGACTGCATATCTAAATTGTCTCGAATTGTTGCTAAGCACCACTTCCTGATGTTTTGCTCATTGTTTTCCTTTCTTTCAGTACCACATAGATCGTCATTAAGCTCATAAATATCGCAGGGACATAACATCTCCATGTTTTCTCTGTAGTTTGTGATAACTCTTGTTTTAATGTATTTTTCAGTTTTCCTGACAGTGACATCCTTGTGCACAGGTATTCTGAATTCACTTGCGAAATGGTGTCTAGTAAGCACAGAGAACGGACGCATATCGAGCACTTTGAGTATGCCTAGCTTGGAATACATTTCTTTTCTAGAGGCCGAGTGTAAGACTGGGCCATAAGTGATACTATATACTGTCACGTTGTAGTGACGGCAGTACAGCGGTCAGGAGGACACCAGAAAGACTTGCAAATGAAGCTCTTTATTTGGGCTGATTTGCGCCCGGAAAAGAACTGAATTACTCGGCGGCGGCGTAACCAACAAGCGTGCTCGTCGGTCGTCGAACTACGAATGCCCGCTGCTCGCGGCATCGTTCAATATAAAGCCGCCAAGGAAACTTCGAGATAGGAGGTCGAGATCATATAGAGTAATCTGGAAACATGTTTATGCGGCTGTTCATGGCTGTGAACAATCGTGATTAGACCGGTCGCTTCTCGCGTCTCGAACAAAAATGATAACACCCCTTTTCTGCGGCCTTGCGCGAACGAACTGACGCTACAATGATACGTGGCATTACCCACCTCCCAAAGAAGCATCGTCTCGATGCTTTAAAATGAAAACGAACACGGAAAATACAAACTTCAGCGTTCATAATATGGCTTCAGGCGTACGACATGTACGACTTCCGGGCGTGTGCGGCGTCGCTGAGATGCTGTCGTGCCGTCGGGGATGACTTCATAGTCGAGGTCACCGATGCGACGGATAACCCTGTACGGGCCAAAGTAGCGTCGCAGCAACTTTTCACTCAATCCACGGCGGCGAACTGGCGTCCATATCGAAACACGATCACCTGGCTTGTAATGCATGTCTCGTCGGCGCAGATTGAAGCATCGGGCGTCGGTGTGCTGCTGGTCTTGAATGCGAAGCCGCGCAAGTCTTCGGGCTTCCTCAGCGCGATGAAGGTAGGCGGCGATGTCGAGGTTGTCTTCGTCGGAAACGTGGGGGAGCATTGCGTCGAGTGTTGTCGTGGGCTTCCTGCCGTATACCAGCTGGAATGCGGTAAACCTGGTTGTCTCCTGGACGGCAGTATTATAAGCGAAGATCACGTAGGGCAGAATGGAGTCCCACGTCTTGTGTTCGGCGTCGATGTACATGGAGAGCATGTCTGCGATGGTCTTGTTCAGACGCTCTGTGAGTCCGTTGGTTTGTGGATGATAGGCAGTTGTCCTCCGATGGCTTCTCTGGCTGTAGTTTAAAATGGCTTGCGTCAGCTCCGCTGTAAATGCCGTTCCTCTGTCTGTGATGAGCACTTCGGGGGCGCCGTGTCGCAGGAGAATTCATTCGAAAAAAAATTTTGCAACTTCTGTTGCGGTACCACTAGGCTACGCTTTTGCTTCGGCGTAGCGGGTCATGTAGTCGGTGGCCACGATGATCCACTTGTTACCTGATGATGAAGTCGGAAAGGGGCCGAGGAGGTCCATCCCTATTTGCTGAAAGGGCTTAGTTGGCGGTGGTATGGGGTTCAGGAGTCCGGCTGGTCTAGTCGGAGGCGTTTTGCGTCGCTTACACTCACGGAAAGTTTTCACGTAATGGGAAACGTCGGTAGCTAGCCCCGGCCAATAGTACTTCCCCTGGATGCGGTGCAACGTGCGAGCAATCACGAGATGCCCTGCGGACGGCTCATCATGACATGCCTGCATAATTTCTTGCCTGAGAATTTTGGGCACAACAAGAAGATGCACTGTCCTGTTGGGCGCGAAGTTCTTCTTCAGGAGGACATTATTGTGAAGGACGAAGGACGACAGTTGGCGCTTGAACCCCCGGGGAGGCGATGCGGTCTTGCCTTTCAAATAATCAACTAGGCTTTGCAACTCAGGGTCCGAGCGCTGCTGCTGCGCGAAACTGCTGGCGCTTGATGATGATGACGATGATGTCCTCGGGCTGAATCGGTCCTAGGAAAGCGTCGTCGTCTTCCTCTTCCGGTGCTGCGTCTACGGGGGCTCGCGATAGGCAGTCTGCATCGGAATACTTGCGGCCAGATTTGTAGACTACAGTTATGTGGAATTCTTGAAGACGCAAGCTCCAACGAGCAAGGCGGCCGAAGGGATCTTTCAAATTGGCCAGCCAGCACAGAGCATGGTGATCACTCACAACCTTGAATGGTCGTCCTTATAAGTAGGGGCGAAATTGGGACATGGCCCAAATAATGGCGAGACATTCTTTCTCTGTCGTCGAATAGTTGGCTTCGGCTCTCGACAGTGAACGGCTAGCGTATGCGATAACTTTCTCCTGTCTGCCATTTTTCTGAACGAGGACCGCTCCTAAGCCCACGCTGCTTGCATCGGTATGAACTTCGGTTTCGGCGTTTTCATCAAAGTGCCCGAGCACAGGAGGGGACTGTAAGCGGCGCTTCAGCTCTTTGAAAGCTTCCTCTTGCGGCCTTTCCCATTTAAAAGGCACGTCAGCCTTGGTAAGTTGGGTGAAAGGTTCAGCGATGCGCGAAAAGTTCGTGACGAATCGCCGGTAATAAGCGCACAATCCAAGGAATCTGCGTATAGCTTTCTTGTCGTTAGGCTGTGGAAACTCTGCGATCGCAGCCGTCTTCTGAGGGTCTGGGTGAACTCCATCTTTGCTTAAGACGTGACCAAGGAACAGCAGCTCCTCGTAGGCGAAGTGGCACTTCTCTGGTTTCAGTGTTAGTCCTGAAGACTTGATTGTTTGCAGAACTATCCGAAGCCTTCTGAGATGGTCTTCAAAGCTTGAGGAGAAGACAGCAACGTCGTCTAAGTAGACTAGACAAATTTGCCACTTCAAGCCTGCGAGCACTGTATCCATTACTCGCTGGAACGTCGCTGGGGCAGTGCTGAGGCCGAATGGCATCACCTTGAACTCGAAGAGTCCGTCTGGTGTGATGAACGCAGTCTTCTCGCGATCTCTTTCGTCTACTTCAATTTGCCAGTAGCCGCTCTTCAAGTCCATCGATGAGAAGTACTTAGCGTTGCACAGCCGGTCCAATGTATCGTCGATGCGGGGGAGGGGGTAGACATCCTTCTTCGTAATGCTGTTCAGGCGGCGGTAATCGACGCAAAAGCGAAGGGTGCCGTCTTTCTTTTTCACTGGGACGACTGGTGCTGCCCAGGGGCTCCTCGATGGTTGGATGACGTCGTCACGAAGCATTTCCTCAATTTGCTTGCGGATAGCTTGGTGTTCTAGCGGCGATACGCGGTAGGGGCTCTGCCGCAGTGGTCGGACGTGTTCGTCTGTGACAATGCGGTGCTTGGCAAGGCTGGTTCGTCGCACATTCGATGCTGAAGAGAAGCAGTCGCTGTACTTTTGAAGAAGGCTGCGTATTTGGTCTTGTCTGCTCCGGGTTAATGCTGGGTTGATATCAAACGTTGGTTGATAGCCTTGGTCAGATGGTTCTACGGGTTGGTCTGGTAGGGCAAATATGTCTCTGATGTCTGCCAGCTCGTCGAGGAAAGCGATCGTCGTACCTTTGTTTAGATGCCGGTATTCTTCGGTGAAGTTGGGTACCAACACCTGGGCTTGGCCATGTCGGATTTCGGCGACTCCCCTTGCGACGCCCAATCCTCAATCCAGGAGTAACTGGGTGTTCCCCTCGATGACGCCTTCGACATTTTTGATGTCTCCAGTACCTATGCTGGCGAGGACACTTGATCGGGGTGGCACGCTCAATGCTTCGTCGAGGACGTTTAAGGCAACGTGATGAGTCGCGCTCGTCGCAACAGGTATGGCTTTGTCCGTGGAAAGTTTGATCGACTTAGATCGAAGGTCGACGATCGCTCGATGTTCATTAAGGAAGTCCATTCCCAAAATCACGTCTCGCGAGCACTGCTGTAGGATCAGAAAGATTGTCGCATTGGTTCTCCCGTTTACAGTAACTCTCGCGGTGCAGCGTCCTGACAGCGTAATCACGTTGCCACCTGCGGTGCGGATCAGCGGGCCATCCCAAGCTGTTACCTTCCTGAGTCGGACAGCGAGTGGCCCACTCATGACGGAGTAGTCAGCTCCGGTGTCCACCAAGGCAGTAACCGCGTGATCGTCGATCATAACTTCAAGGTCACTTGTTCGCGTTTTCGCATTGCACGTTGTCTTCGGTGTACGATCTCGGCTTCGTCGAGTAGTGAGGCTGCGGTCGGCGTACTCCGACGTTACTTCACTGGGCAGCGGTAAAAGCTTCAGATCTGGCCGCGTCGTCGTCGTCGTCGGTGTCGTCGTCGTCGGTGTTGTCGTCCTCGGTGTTGTCGTCATAGTTGAGGTATGGTCTTGAGTACTCGTCGATGGAGGATCTTTATCATTGCGCTTAGAAGCAACCTCACCTCCAGAGGCTGCTTTATTTAGTTTAACCTTCGGGGGCTGGGGGAGCGTCCACGCACGGTGTAACCTCGGATAGGAGACACAAAGCGCGCGGACGATGGCGACAGGGAACGTGATAGGCGGCTCGGCGATGAGTATTCTTCCAGACGCAAAAACTTCTCGATTTCGGCTGGTCGCTGGCCGGGTCGGGGTCCTGGAGCGTCGTAAGAGAACCCTCGGATGCCCAGTCTTCTGTATGGGCAGTGCCGGAGGACGTGACCGGCTTCGCCGCAGTGGAAGCATAGTGGGCGGCGCTGGTCGGCAGTTCTCCACTCGTCGCATTTCCTCGGCTGTGTGCGACGCTCGTAGGACGGGCGGGTTGGGGCGAGAGGGCGGCGGTCCAGCGCAGCTGGCTGAGGGCGATAGGGGCTTGGGTCACGTCGTCGAAGTACAGGACGACGCACTGCTGCGGCCTAAGTCATGGCTGGGGGCTCCATAGGCTGCGTGGTGGTCGGCGTCTCACCCAAGGCCTGTTGAACTTCGTCCCGGATTACGTCAGGAAGTGTTGTAACCTGCGGCTGCGTTCCATTTGGCAGCAATCGTCGGAGCTCATCTCGTACAACTTGGCGTATAACCTCCCGCAGGTTATCGTTGTTAGCGGCGTCCAGGCAGTTTGCTGAAAAAACGAGCTGCTGGCGCTCATATTGGCGGGCTCGGGCGTCAAGAGGTTTTTCCATCGTGGAGGCCTCTTCTATGAATTCCGCCACGGTTTTCGGTGGGTTCCGTACGAGGCCGGCACAGAGTTGTTCTTTAACTCCTCGCATAAGCAGCTTGACCTTTTCTTCTTCCTTCATGTTCGAGTCGGCACGCCGGAAGAGACGCTTCATCTCCTTAGTGTACAGTCGGGGACAGAAGTCTCCGGACCACGTGTTCCTCAAACGAAGCTTATAGCTCTACTATTAGACAGCGGCTGGAGACCGCACTTGTGGAGATGAAAGAACAAAAATTTAACTTTTATCTCCACAAGTGGGGTCTCCAGCCGACGACTAACAGCAGAGCTATCGGCTTCGTTAGAGGAACACGTGGTCCGGAGACTTTTGTCCCTGACTGTACACTGCAACGGTCTCGTTTGGGTGTTGTATGCGAGACTGTAGCAGCTGCTGGGCTCTCTCCTTTCTTACGACGTTTGTGAAAGTCTTGAGAAGCTGCTCTTTGAAGGTTTCCCAATTCGCGAGGCTGGGTTCCTCATTCTCAACCCAGACTCTTGCTGGTCCCTCCAGGGCAAAGAAGACGTACCTAAATTTCATGGCATCGTCCCAGTTGTTAAAGACAGCCACACGGTCGAACTGCTCCAGCCATTCTTCGGGGTCGGCGCCAGGCGAAGCGTCGAAGGTTGGTGGCACCCGGGGCTGCTGCAGAATGATTGGAGTCGTCGTCTGGGGCAAGCTCATGGTGGACGTTGCTGCTGGCTTTCGCTTCCGGGTAGGGTCCGGCAGAGTCCCGAACTCAGGTGCGTCCCCTAGCAGACGTCGGCTTGCGCGGTGGACTGGAGTCAGGTCTTGCGGTGAATGACCCAGAGGGCTGGCGTCACGACTTGTAGGGGGTGTCCGGAACATGAAAGGCTACCCAGCACCTCCACCAGATGTCACGTTGTAGTGACGGCAGTCCAGCGGTCAGGAAGACACCAGAAAGACTTGCAAATGAAGCTCTTTATTTGGGCTGACTTGCGTCCGGAAAAGAACTGAATCACTCGGCGGTGGCGTAAGCAACAAGCATGGTCGTCGGTCGTCGAACTACGAATGCCCGCTGCTCGCGGCATCGTTCAATTGAAAGCCGCCAAGGAAACTTCGAGATAACAGGTCGAGATCATCTAGAGTAATCTGGAAACACGTAGATGCAGCTGTTCATGGCTGTGAACAATCGAGATTGGACCGGTCGCTTCTCGCGTTTCGAACAAAAATTATAACACCCCGTTTCTGCGGCCTTGCGCGAACGAACGGACGCTACAATGATACGTGGCAATACTGGGCGCATTTGTTTTTCAGTCCCGGACTGTCCGGGACTACTTGCGGACTCGAGTCCGGTATTTGTTTTTCTCGGGCAGCCCGAAAGCTCCGCCCACCTGCTTGCATCGCCATAGCAACGCGTTCGTTTTTAGCCTATGGCAGTCCGCGGGCTGCTTGGGGCTGCTGAGAAGGCAGCAGACGATAGCTGCGCGCCGCGCTGGCAGCCATATTAAGTTAGACTCCGTGTGCATTTTGAGTGCTTTTCGTGTTCCTGGAGGTCGATATCATGCGTTAAACCTTCACATGAGCTCCGTAGCTCCTCTCTGAGCCATCGCAAGACTTTTTGTTCTTGCATCTTCGTTTATTTTCTTGAAATCCACCGCACACGGACGCGCGCGTTCGGAGCTGCGAGCGCGTATTGTTTGCTCGTGTCGTCAAGAGGTTCTTGTTCGCTTGTTTTGCCACATGCTGTCTGTACGCTTACCTGAAAGCATCGCAGGTGAACCACTCGTATACTGGAGCAGCTATAGAGCTTGTTGTCAACATTTTTGCGGAGGCTTTCGTCTATCCGCCTTTCCGCAACGAGTTGGGCTACTTTGTGCGAACTTCGCCGCAAGCAGTAGCGGCGAGCATACCTCCGAAGCTGAGTTCTGTAATGCACCTACGCTAAGCTGACAGTACAGTCTTTAAATCGACTCAGTATCATGATCGAGCGCACGGCGTTGCTTCGGCGTTGCTTCGGCGTCGTGGTGGCCGTGGCTTGCATCGTCTGCTAGCAGATGACAGCGTCCTTGTACGGTAACCGAGGGGGACCCCGGCTCTGGCGCCGTGTTCGAAAGCAGCCTATGGCAAGTAGGTCATGTGACCATGTCACCATGACGCTTTTCCTGTCCGAGCGGAAGCCGAGACCTGCCAGCAAGTAGTCCGGGACTGGAAAAACAAATGCGGCCACTGTTTTTTTTGTGGGAGTATTAATGGTTTGCGTTTTGTATTCTGAGCATGTGCCGTGTAAGGTGATTCCATAGCTTAAAAAAGCCTCCACTAGTGCTTTATATATCATAATACTTAAGTTAAGAGGACATGTCTCTCGAAGGTTGCAAACTAAAGCCGCCGTATTTCGTAACCTTTTCCGCAAGCGCTCCGCATGGTTATTCCATATTAAGTGTTGGTCCAAAAAGAGCCCTAAATATTTCACCAGAGATTCAGGTTTTTGTGCCACACATCTAGAAGTGCTACGAGTAGAGGTGTACAAGTTTTCAGGCCGATTGAGGGTAACAGGCTTATGTGGATTTCTGAAACATCAAAACTCTGTTCGTCAGGATTCAAAAAAATTCGCCGCCGCGGTGGCTCAGCGGTTATGGTGCTCGGCTGCTGACCTGAAAGACGCGGGTTCGATCCCGGCCGCGGCAGCTGGAATTTCTTTGGAGGAGAAATTCTAGAGGCCCGTGTACTGTGCGATGTCAGTGCACGTTAAAGAACCCCAGGTGGTCGAAATTTCCGGAGCCCTTCACTACGGCGTCTCTCATAGCCTCAGTCGCTTTGGGACGTTAAACCCCATAAACCATAAACCAAACCAAAAAAATTCTTTCACAAAACCAGTACATGACTTTGCAGATATCTTCTTGAAAATGTATACATCCTCACTAAAAATTCATTTTATCAAGAATTACCATAGTATCATATGCTTTTTTTTTCAGTGGTAAACTACCCTGTTCAGCAGCGAAAATATTTAACAGTTTATATCCTAAAGTAATACCCTGTGGGACACTATGTAGTTAGCAAAGAACCCGTTAAACGAAGCTCGAAGGCCTGAGACATTTAGCTTAGGGCATGATCTACAATATCTAAAGCGACACAATTATTTTCGACCACATTATGAAAGAATAGGATATTTTTCTACTAGTACGACTATGGTTTTGTTTTCATGAAACCATACTGAACGGGATTGCGCAGACAAAATCTTTCACAAAATGACTGCGTCACAGGTGCGATACATTTTTCAATGATCGACGCTGAAAAGCACAAAATTGCGATCGGTCTATAGTTAGGGTAGTGGTCTTTTTTTCCAGTTTTGTAAACATGCCTTATGATCGATATATTTATCTGCTGATGTCATTTAGTGCCTTTATCATCAGATCTTTCAGCTTATTGAAATGGATATATAAATCTCGGAAACGTACTTTATCTTTTTCCGGTGGCTGTGTAAGCTTCATCTGACTCATGATATTCAAAAGCTCTGTTCGAAGTATTGCTGGTGATATATTTGTCGATGCTAGAAGCGCGTCCCACCAGGCATCGGGTCCAGGAGCACCGCCGCAATGCCGAAGGAGGAAGGAACGTGGGCCGGAGACGGGGAGTAGGGGAAATGAAGGAAAAACTGTATTCACATATTTACATTATTTACATAGAGCGGGACTGAGAATGGCTCTCAGTGGAAGGGCAACGTCTTCGTCAACCGTAGTCGACTGGAGCTAGCAGGCTTCTCTCGGCCACACTCACGGCCGAGTTAAATATCGTTCGGTTTCCCCAGATCCCTGGCTGGGGAATAATGGTCGACGAGCACTGTCCAATCGGATGGACCGAAGGGGACGTTCTTGTCACCACCCACGGCTGGGCAGGTGCGAGCTTTTCCACTCTCCCACAGCTGGGCCGATGAGAGGGGGAGAATGCTGACTCATCCAGCACTGCGGGAAAGGAATCTCCCGAAGTCCTCCAGCAGGGGAATGAACTTGCCTCCCCGCCGATTGCCCAGAACGCGAGTCGGGGACACAGAATTCTTCAATTATCCGCCAGCGTGACCGGCGCCGCCAGGTCGCCTCCGCATTCACGGTGGTTGCTCGGACAATAGCTCCTGGGCCTCGCCTGCCTTCGTCGCCGCTGCACTCTGCTCAAGGAATTTCGCTGGGATTACTGCTGACAATGGCCTTTGACATTCCTGCTACACTAATCCGCTGAGGCTCGGAGGGGCATTCCAAGCATCCAACTTCCCATGGTCGTCGCGAGGTTGTCGACCTCGATGAATGTTCACGGTAGCTGCATGATCGGGCCCACGTGGTCCGAGTGGACACAGGTGTGACGGGAACACACAAAGAGAGTTAAGGGGGGGGGGGGGGTAGAAACATAACAGCACGTCCGCCGCCCGAAGAGGTCTCGTAGTGGTTGCAGCCAACGCTGCTGCGCGCAGAGACCTGGAGTTGTGTCCGTTCGGCCTTTGGTCACAGCTGGGCCCAAAGGTTCTTCTTGCTTCGTTGACAGCTGTAACGAGCTCAACCAGCAAAGTCCAAAGCCCAACAAGCAGAAAGCGCCAAACTGACTTCAAGAACCGCCAAGCTGTTTTCGGTCAACAAAATCTCTTTAGAGAAAATGAGCTGTAGCGTGAAATTTACGTCCTCCTCCGAAAGTTGACATGTTTGACCAAACCAGAATACACAGAGCTTGTTTAGCCAAAAGGGAGGAAAATTTTCTAAAATTTTGGGGGGGTGCCGTAGCACGGTTTATGTCACAGAAAGCCACCGCCCGTGAGAGCACGAAGGGAAGGTGGAGCTGCTGAACACACATACAAAACAGACAAAAATGATTCCCGCTAAAGCAAAAAAAAAACAAAATACAAATTTGCATAGCGGATTAACGTCTGGGGAGTCAGGAAAGGGCATTACACGGGAGAGCTTCGGCTGAGGCCATCAGCGTTGTCATTACCTCGCAATTTTCTGAAACGCATGTAAACTGAGTCCCGCAATGCCAAGCTCCAAAATTTCGCTCTCATTGTTGTATCAGAGTTAAATGAACAAAAAAAAAACAAAAAACAAGCATTAAACTCAATATGAGATTATGCGTCATATCCGCCCCTTGCGCAGCCGCGGTTCGACAGCTGCTTTAGCAGATGAGACATTGCATAATGCTAGGAATTTCAGCTTGCATTTCTGTACAGGAGAGTTAAATGAACAAAAGAGACAAGCATTCAACTCAAGAACGGGTTATTCCTCGAACCCGCCCGCAAACAGCGGTGCGACTCAGGGAATTTACTGGTTCCTATTTTTCAGCCGCCCCCTGCGCGGCCGCGGTCCGATAGCTACTCTAGCAGGTGCAAAATTACACAAGGCTAGGAACTTCAGCTTGGGACCCTGCACTGTTCTTCGTCCAAGTCTCGCGGTTCTGAAGTTTAGCTGACGCTCAGAAAGCAGAATGCGAGAAGGGAACGAACGAGTGCGAATGCCGTGCCAGCGAATCCGCCTCTCCCGGATTGGGTTCGCGCGTTGCGTCCCGTTAGCCTGTGTTCCCTTCATGCGGTGCGTGCGATCTCTTGAGCGCTGAGGTGCCAAATTGGGGCGGTTACACGGCTGTTCGGTTTTTCGTGCAGTAGTCAACATGAGCCGCACTTTCCCCTTCATTAACATTCCCCGTTTGGCCACCTCTATACGCTGCTGCTCTGTGGAAAACCTGGCTGTTGGTTTGCGTGGCGCGTCACTAGGAATCGCGAAACCGTCACAGGCAAAGTCGCTGGCGTTCGCCTCATCATCAGTTTGTAATCCAGCCTGCTCTGGCTCACTACCGTCAGAGTTTATAAGGCTTACAGGGCCACGTTTGCCCTCTTCACCCGCGTGCTCTGCTGGCTCTGCGAATTCTGGAGCCTTCGAACTGGTAAGGACCTGCGCAGCATTATCTCCAAAACAAAGGCCTTTTTCTTTGGGCAGCATATCCAAGCGATTTGATAAAATCGAGGGATACTGCATAGGCAGGTTTTGGGAGACGGCTGCCTTGGTCAGACGCAGCTCGAGCGGGCTCTCGTTCGCGACGCGGGCAGTAAGTTGGTCGTATTGGATACCTTTCCTATCCTTATACTGGCGGTACAGCAGGCCAGAACGGAGCTGGAAAGGTATGTTCTTCCGTGACACACCTATGTCACTTTGGTGACTCAAGTTGCGTAGAGATTGGTCTTTCTCTTGCTCAGCGGTGAACGTTTCCCTGTCTACACGAAGGAGTTCGAGAAAGCCATCCGAGTGGGGTAACACCAGATTGGTATTCAATTCCTCACCTAGCTCCAGCTCATCACTTGCGCCTGATTCGGAAGACTCACTGTAGCTTGCACTACTATCGGTGCTCTTAACCCCTGTGCTAAAAGTGAGTAAGTCCTGGGCTGGCTCGTCATTAGGTAGCGCGGAGCCGTCACGGGTTAAGTCGCCGGCGTTCGTCTCATCGTCTGTTTGTGACAAAGCCTGCTCTAGCTCATCACCGTGAGAATTTACAGGCTTCGGGCTTACAGGTTGAGGTTTGCCCTCTTCAACCACGTGCTCTGCTGGCGCTGCGAATCCTGGAGCCTTCGAACTGGTGAGGACTTGCGCAGCATTATCTCCAAAACTAAGGCCGTTTTCTTTGGGCAGCATATCCAAGCGATTTGAGAAAATCGAGGGATGCTGCATAGGCAGGTTTTGGGAGACGGCTGCCTCGGTCAGACGCACCTCGAGCGGGCTCTCGATCGCGACGCGGGCAATGGGCAAAGACACGCTGGTTTCAGTGGAGCATAACTCATTTTCGGGTGTTTGGTCGCGAGCGGCTGTCGTTCCCTGATCGTTGAACTGATCATTGTTTCGAGGCAGCGCTGAGGCGCATTCCTCGCTTACAATAGAACTTGCAGTTGCCACTTTCAGCGCGCGACTGCTTTCTGGAGGACTACCTTTTTGCGCTGCGCCTACGCCTATCTGGGTTGCAAGGACAATCTGTGCGGCATCGCGCTTTTCAGCTAACGCCGCGCTCTGGCTTGGAGCTCCACAGTCGCTGTCAGGTGGCAGACAACGACGCTCTGTGCCGCAGATTATCACATCAATTTCCCGACTGTCACTGTTCTTCTGAGCAACTACAATGTGCGTAGCTGACCAAGCGGAGCTCTTTGGCTGGTCGCTGACGCACTGATGGGGGCGCTGCTCGCTGCTATCACTTCGGATTTTAGACTCGGTCTGTACACGAATTCTGAAGTGTCGGAAGAGGGCACTTTTCGCTTTGTCGTAGTTTCTGGCATCCTCATCGGACAGTCGCGCTAATACGGCGCTGACATCGCAAGGAAGGATGGCCAGCAACATCATTGACCATTCGCCCTGATCTAGTTCCTCTTCCGCACATATCTGTTCAAAACTCGCGAGGAACGTTCTGAAGCTCTCGCCTCTCTGAAAAGTCCGCAACCGATCTCGGGCCCTTTTCCGTCTGAGAAATTGAGTCGTACGTATGAGCTCCTGCTGCTCTCGTTTACGCAGTTCCTCGAGCTCAGCGCGTCTCTTACGGCATTGCTCCTGACATTCTATTTCAACCCTGTCGGCCTTCTCCTTGCGCTCTTTTTCAATCCTGTCAGCCTCCTTCTTAGCGGCTTCCTTGCGGTAAAGGCGTTCTTTTTCAACCCTGTCGGACTCCTCCTTGCGTTCCTTTTTAACCCTGTCGGCCTCCTTCTTAGCGGCTTCCTTGCGGTAAAGGCGTTCTTTTTCAACCCTGTCGGACTCCTCCTTGCGCTCTTTTTCAACCCTGTCGGCCTCCTCCTTAGCGTTCCTGATTCCCTCCTGAATGACTTCCCAGGTCTCCAAAATTTTGTCTCCCTCCTTAGCACCACATTCCTTAATAGCCTCAATCAGCTGCGGCTTTCTGTGACTCTTCCTGGCCTCAATACCCAGCTTTTCACACAGCAACATCAACTCTGGCTTCTTTAGCTTGCTCAAATCCATGGCAACTTCCGAACGAGGACTTTCAATACAAGCTGCTACGTGAAATGCTTAAGCGAGCACGTGCAGAAAAACAATCTACAGGTAGTGATAAATTTCCAGAGTTATCAAGCCTGGCAGATTCTCAAAGAAAGTCAAGCGCTCACCACTGCTGAAGCCAGGACCAAGCGTGGAAGATCCCACCGCTGCCACCAGTTGATATATTTGTCGATGCTAGAAGCGCGTCCCACCAGGCATCGGGTCCAGGAGCACCGCCGCAATGCCGAAGGAGGAAGGAACGTGGGCCGGAGACGGGGAGTAGGGGAAATGAAGGAAAAACTGTATTCACATATTTACATTATTTACATAGAGCGGGACTGAGAATGGCTCTCAGTGGAAGGGCAACGTCTTCGTCAACCGTAGTCGACTGGAGCTAGCAGGCTTCTCTCGGCCACACTCACGGCCGAGTTAAATATCGTTCGGTTTCCCCAGATCCCTGGCTGGGGAATAATGGTCGACGAGCACTGTCCAATCGGATGGACCGAAGGGGACGTTCTTGTCACCACCCACGGCTGGGCAGGTGCGAGCTTTTCCACTCTCCCACAGCTGGGCCGATGAGAGGGGGAGAATGCTGACTCATCCAGCACTGCGGGAAAGGAATCTCCCGAAGTCCTCCAGCAGGGGAATGAACTTGCCTCCCCGCCGATTGCCCAGAACGCGAGTCGGGGACACAGAATTCTTCAATTATCCGCCAGCGTGACCGGCGCCGCCAGGTCGCCTCCGCATTCACGGTGGTTGCTCGGACAATAGCTCCTGGGCCTCGCCTGCCTTCGTCGCCGCTGCACTCTGCTCAAGGAATTTCGCTGGGATTACTGCTGACAATGGCCTTTGACATTCCTGCTACACTAATCCGCTGAGGCTCGGAGGGGCATTCCAAGCATCCAACTTCCCATGGTCGTCGCGAGGTTGTCGACCTCGATGAATGTTCACGGTAGCTGCATGATCGGGCCCACGTGGTCCGAGTGGACACAGGTGTGACGGGAACACACAAAGAGAGTTAAGGGGGGGGGGGGGGGGGGGGTAGAAACATAACACTGGTAGAAAGGCCGTGTGAGCACATGTGAGTACTGGCTTGTACTCATGCGGGTAGCGCCATTCTGTTCTGTTAGCTTTTCCACAGCTTTTGCGAGCATATCGTTGAACTTGTCACCTATCACCTGCGTTCTTTCATTGGGAAAGTTCTTTCTGATTATATTGTCCTCAGTGCTGTCCTGTTTGTTCTGCTCATTAGTTAATTCGCTATTTTCCATATCAATCTCCCGTCGTGCTGGCTTACTGCGAATCTACTTAGGAAGTATCGCTTTTTAGCCTGGCGTATTATTTGCAGCAAAAAGATTTCGTAATATACAAAACGCTTGTCTTTTTTCATCATTTCCTGGTTGTTTTCATAAATAGCAGTAAATCTTTCCTGCTGGCTTATCAACTGGAGTCCCGCAAGGAAGCATACTTGAGCCACTGTTATTCATCTCCTATGTCAATGACATTCTTCGATGCACAGACTGCGCTCAGTTTGTCTCGTACGCAGATGATACGACGCTTTTTGTTAAGGGCAAGACAGAAGCAGACATTGAATGGCTATTGAATAAAGCGCTTGCTGATTTCCACCAATGGGTAAACACAAACTGTTTAAAGATAAACCCGTTTAAAACACAAGCATTTTATATTCACTTAAAAAAAACATCAGCGGACTTCATTGAACCTACGTCTAGGTACAGATCGCATCCAGATGGTCGATACAGAGAAAATACTTGGTGTTCACTTCTCAAAACAGTTAACTTCGAATAAGCATGTTGGGTACCTCCAACCGAAAATATCCAGGGCCGCTTGCGTTATTGCGAGATTGAGAAAAATTTTGCCTGCTAGAATAAAATTCTTCCATATAATCTTCTAGTATTATCTCTTCTTCAGTACTGTGATATTGTCTCGGGCACGACTGGCATGACGGACTTAAATAAACACTTACTTAAAAAAAAAGCAGTTTGGTATACAGCTAATGTGTCTTTTTTGCATCACTCGGCTCACCTTTTCGAGAAATATAATGTACTCCCAGTGTTTTCTCTTTATAACTATAAGTTAGTGCTAATATATAAATATTTTGTGAAAAAAACGTAATTTTTTTATATCTATAGCCCAGCTACAAGAAAACACGACACCTCGCCTTACGAGGCACAAGAAAAAATGGCTTGTACCAGCACCTCGTTCATCATACAATACGCAATCATTGAAATATAGTATTCCCACATTACTCAATAGTTTACAGTTGTCAAATTTAGACCTAGCATACGAACCTAAACATACCACCAGTCTTTCTGTCGACAGAAATTAATATAGGTTTCTTAGATGTTGTAATGTGAGATGTTTGCTGTGCTGCCATTGCTGCAGACATGCCTCTTGAAGAAATTAACTGTTGCTTCAGTTTGTTACATACTGTGTCCAGAATGTCCAACACATTGTGCCTGCATCTGTTTTTTTTCTTTGCTTTTTTTTCTTTCTTGCCTTTCTGTGTCCTAAGCGTTACAAACTATGTTTGTGTTGCGATGTTGAACTTGTATTTATTTTTTGCGCTTTAATTATATTCCCTCTGTCATGTGTATCTGTATTTATTTTTCCTTTGTTATCGTGGTATTTGTCTCTGACGCGCTGCAGTGCCACTATGTAGGGGGCCGGGGCCCTTGTGGAGCTGTTTTTACATCTTTTAGTGCCGGCTCCTACCCTTTCATGCGGAAAAGAAATCAAGATGAAATGAAAAAAAAAGTCACCTTTGTAAGTGTCCTCTTCATTTCCACACTTCCTGCCCGAACACTTCACTCTTCCGCGGATATTTGTAGCGTTTTAAGCACTGCTCTGAGCGCAGTAAAAGTCGATTAATTCGAACTGCGTGAGAATGCAATGAAGTTTGAATGAACCAAAGTTCAAACTAACAAAAATGAGCATAAAATGTATTATAATGCGATTGGGGAAGCACTCAAGTAGTGAAATTAGTCATTGTATTGTTATGAAAATTAATGTGGTTACTTTTTTGCATATTTTTCCTCCAGCAATAGCTGAAGCCTGTTTTTTGCGGAGAGCATTCAGCATGCTCGAATTCATGCGGTGCAGGACCGAATCGGAGTTGTGAAAGGCGTGCGAACTACCCTAAGCTGGGTCGAACTTTTAAAATGTAGCAGCGTGCGACCGCTCTATGACTGCCATTTTTACACCGAGATGATACTGCAGCCAGCTGTGAATCGCAAATTCACGTTTGCATGAGCCACAGGTGGTACGATCGTTTCAGTCGAAAAGCGACAGTCAATATGATGGTTGCACGTTGACAGATTTTTCATCCGTCCTACTCCTCGTCGCAAACTACTAAATCATTGAGCATGCTTTTTGGCAGTAACTTGATTCGATACTGGAGTACCTTCAATGTCAAGCTCAGTTTCAGTCCTTTCATCAAGTGTTTGGAGTGGCAATTACTGCAGCCAATTCTCGTTGCGCTATGACACACCGCTTAGGTTTAACTTGGGGCTACAGCTCAACCAATCACGTCGAATGTGATAGAGAAAGCACTGAAAATGGAGTGAAAAAAAAATGGCTGAGGCTTAGCTTAGGTTAAGCCTAGTCAGATGCGAAGCATATTGTCGCTGAGTTGCATATCGAGCACGCCGCTTGGCTAGACGTTCTTCACGCTCTTCATCAGTCTCTGTAGCACGCCGCAACTTTTGCTTCTCATTCCAACGAGCAGCCCTGTCTCCAGGAGGCACCTCTATCCCGTGTACGCCTAGCAGAGGCAGGCGCACCCCCTTGTATACCGCCGCTCCAGCATCACGTGTTCACTACAGCGCACCTAGCGGCAGAAGCAGGAAACACATTGGTCGCGATGCCTCGCGCGACGGCGCGAGCTGGGGCCCCGTTTCTCATCTGCTGTGACGTCACGCACCACGTGGTCATCCTTGGTCACGACGCCTCGCGCGACGGCGCGAGTTGGGCCCCCGTTTTTCACCTGCTGTGACGTCACGCATCACGTGGTATGACATGGAGGTCACGAAAGGTCAATGGTAACGACACCGCCGCGCTCGAGGAGCTGGGTGGGGCTATTTTAGTATGCTTCGCATAAAACTGCAATGCAAACACCAGCGAAAGCTCCATTTTCTTTTGCACATGCCCCGCTTTCATGTGTGACCGCAGTTTTTTGAGTGCTGGACAGGCTGCGAAGCGACTGATCAGCCTCATTCACTGTATCTCTGCACTGGTCATGTTATCGATCACTCACCAAAAAAAGCTAACAGAACAAGCTACTGTAGCGGTCAAGATCCGTGACTACAAGCAATAGTCGGGCAAAAATCTCTGAGGTCGTAGTTTACCACTATGCCACTACTGTATGCTACTGAGCACCCCGCTCGCTCACTCCAACATTGGTTTCCCAGCCCTCTTCAGCCTTGCATGAAGTATTTTATCCTCTCCACATATCCATAGAGCCTGCGCACCCTGGGGAGCATGCATGTGGTTGAGGTTCTGGTAGGCGGTGTGCTCAGGCTACTTCGGTGCGGTGGCGCATAGTTCCTATCGGTGGCAGAGCCAATTTGCATTCCAAATAATGAGCTATCTATGGACATAGTTGGCATGAACAAAATTAGTTGCATAGTTCGAATTATTTACAAATTCAAATGAATGAGTTTTTAATCAACAAGCTTTCACAGTGTTATGTTCTAGTTACAATTGCGACCCTTTTTGTGGATGTATTACACGAGATGTTATTTATGTTTTCTCAGGGGACACCGGTCTGCCAGCGCACCAGTACACACCCAACGCAAATTCATGGTCTTTGAAGAAAATTTGCTACAGTTGTTTCAAGCCTTTAGACAGTGCCAAGCAACCTGCAAGATCTCCACAAGAGTTTCTGGGTCGGCGCTCTTCGTGAGTACGGTCTGTGCAGAGCACCCCATGTCATCTTGGACCAGCCAGGCAGCATTCGGCGTAAAGGCAGTGAGAAACGCTCTACTTTCGGTTGCCCTATGCTGTTCTGGGGCCCACGAAAAGGTACAGCGGCTGCTACGACAAGTTGGCATTTTTGTGCTATCAGAGCTGTCCTACTACCTGTACCAGTTTTTCATCTTGCAGCCAGCTATTAGGCACGTAACGAATTTTGTGTCTTAAAGAAGTAACTGCATAGTTGGGCATTTTATGCGTTGCATATTGCAATCACTCAGTTCAGCCCTTGGGCGCGGCCGGGCAGCCACCATTGACCTTCAGCGCAAGCACGTGACGTGACGCCACGATAGCCGGAGGAAAAGCTGGGCCCCAACTCGCGCGGCCGCGCGCGGCCGCAGCCACCACCTGACTACCGCTCCTCCCGCTAGGGGCGCTGCGCCGGCGCTTGACGTCGCGGAGGAAAAGCTGGGCCCCAACTCGCGCGGTCGCGCGCGGCCGCAACCACCACCTGACTCCCGCTCCTCCCGCTAGGGGCGCCGCGCAATATGCAACGCATTCTTGGCTTAACCAAGCTAAGCCTGGGCATCTTTTTATTGCGAAAGCATTCCTACTTTCACTTTCAGCTCCTCGCGTGGTGAGGCCGCGGTAGCTACCATTAACCTTTAGCTTGACCTCTGCTATGACGTCATACCATCTGCCGAAAAAACCAGGGGCCCAACTTGTGCCGTCGCGAGGCGAGGCCGCGCTTGGTAGCTGCTGCCTAACTCCTGCTCCCGCCGCGCGCGGCGCGCCTAGCGGTGTGACTCTTCTTTCCTCGCAATGAGGTCATTGCATGCAACACCCATTATCCTCAGCGTCCAAGCACAGGATAAAAAAAGAATCGTCTTCGCATATGCAGTCATTCATCCGGGCTGCGCACTGCATGAGGTCCCGACAGCTGAGCCGCTCCGTTACCTTTGACTTAGGCCGACAGTGTCTGCATCGACAACTGTATGCAATATTCCCCCACACAGGATAACGGTCAGATTTATGAAGAAACGTAATATAAGCACAATGGTTCCATCGGAACACTTGTGAGTACGAGAACTGGCATGTCCAGCAAGGCATAGAGCACAGTTTCAAGCGCTACCTTCATCCTTCCGTGCTATGATCCGATGTGAAATCGATATTATAAAGCGATTTCATATTCACTAAGCGTTCGTGTCGTTAGAAAGGAAGAATGCAAAAACAGCGGATCGTTTCACGTTTACCAGTGAACATCGTCGGTTTGCGGAGAATCCAGGGGCGGCGGCGTGGTCGGACGGTCGCCGCTCTCACACGAGGGGCTCGGAGGGGGGCTAGAGCGGTCTTGGTTGTTCCTGGGTGTATCCTCGAAAGGAGTAAGGCGCAGACCTTCGCTCCGTCTCAGTATTTCACGCTCTAGCTCTGACAAGTCAGGCAAGGCCATTCTTCAGAGTTTCACAACTTCAGTGTTGCTGCTGTTTGTTGACACGAGTCGAACGCCCACGCGGTTCTAACCATAGAAACGACGCCGTAAACGTCAGCGCAAATGAGTTACAACGACCAGGAAACCATGAGCAGCTATCTACTGCGTCCTTGCAATGGCGTGCTCATGTGGGCTGTGCTCATGTAGTGCAAGAGGAAATAAGCAGACTAGCGAAAATTTTAGATTGAGCATCATCTGGCGCAATAAAAAAAAAGATAGCAGCGATGTTCAGTAACTTGAGGATTAGAATTCAGTGGAAATATCGAGCATTACGTCTAAGCTGGCATATTTTTAATTCAATGTTATGCTTCATATCCTTCAGTTATCATCGGCGTTTGCTATCGCCCCGTGATCTAGCCGATACCTTTGCTGCCCGCTTACACGAAGCACTCCGCATCGCAACTACGTCACATCAGAAGGTTCCCATTCTTATTTATGGTCACTTTAATTTTCCTGACATTACCTGGTCCGATGTCCCTGCCATTTATCAAAGACAACATCGAAAGTGACTTTGTTGACTCGTGCCTCACCTCCTCCTTGACTCGGCTCGTATCGAGCCCTACCAGCAAACTAATCATTCTTCTAGCATTCTTGATCTCATCTTTACTTCCCACCCTGATAACGCTTCACCGCCACTTCTTTTGCCTGGGCTTAGTGACCACTCCGCCATACCATACTTCGTCTCACCAGATGTTTGCAGCACTACGGAAGACAGAGCTCTCTCGTCCAATCAAGGCTGCAGGAACACAAGAAATAGTTGCGATTGTTTTGTTCTTGATTTTGCTGGACCAATGCTCTTTTCTCTGTTGTTGCACGTGATTTTTGTGTATATATGTTTCCTCCTCCCAATAAAAAAGTTAGTTTCGAGTCAGCGCTCGTCTGCGTAGTCTTCTTGCTTCGTCCTTCGTCTTCTTCACGCTGTACCCCACATGATGAACTAGAAATAGTCCCTCGAATATTTGAGCACTGTAGAACTATTAATCAAACAATAAGCACAGCAACTGAAAACATAGTGCGGACTGATAGATTTAGATGGTAGAGGCTGCTTCAATCACTGATGAAATGAACAGACCAAGCCCCTACGCAAACAGCGCTGCGGAGGCCTGCTACGAGGTAGTGATGCGTCGCCTTTTTCCAACACGGCGTCGTCCGAGTCAGTTGTGTCGCTTGTGTTGCCTTATATATACCGACAGTGCGCTGTTTTCCAAATTAAGCGATTGCAGTTGGCTTCTTGAAATGATTCGCGTCGAGAGCGGGGGCAGTTCAAAAAAAACTCTGCCTCTCCCGTAACCGAGAGTAGAGTAAGCATGAAATGTTTACGGGCATAATGCGAAGCGCACGCGGACACGACGAGACGCAGGCCTGACAAGAATGTATATGCAGCGCGTTCGAAACTGTCCGAAGTGCGTAGAGGCGAAAGCGTTTTCAGCACCACTTTGCGTATGTGACACTGGTGATGTTACCACTGCATTACGTCACACATAACTCATGACGAAGTAATGACAAATTACTGATTAGTGTGTAATGACTGATTAATGACTAAATACTAATAAACTGCTAATTAATGACGCTTAAGCTTCGCCTTTAGGAGTGGAACGCGACAGCGTGTTGTAGCGCTGCCAGGCAGTCCGCGGAACGCCACCACCCGTTCGGGGGGATGCCCCGTCCTTTGAACGCGACGCTTTTTGAGGAAAGGAAATTACGCAGTAATTCTCTGCCATCTCGGTGGACACCCGAGCCGCACCTTACAGGAAGGTAGGAACGCCACCACCCATTCGGCGCGATGCCTTGCCCTTTGAACGCAACGTTTTTTGAGGACAGGAAATGGAAGGAAGGGAAGGGAAAACTTTATTTACACTAATGGTTTTTCCTGCGGTTTGGGGCATCTTTAGAGACGTCTTGGTTCTACCCCCAGGAGCCTTCTCTGTCGAAGTCGTCCGCCTCTAATCAGTGGTCGGTTGCCCTCAGTCCAGGCCTCCGCTGGCCACTGCCGCCCGTTGAGCTCGCTGCACCAGACCTTGTTGGTCTTCACAGCGGTCGCTGGACAGCAGAGTCTCCCACTGCTCCGCACTCGGGTTTTGTATTTTGGGGACCACGTGTATGTTTTGGCAGGCCCATGTGATGTGGTATAGAGTAGGTTTTTCGTCGCACCAGGGACATTTGTCCGTGTATATCGTAGGGTGCATTTTGTTTAGTATATGTAGGTTTGGGAAAGAGCCTGTTTGTAATTGTCTGCAAGTGACAGCTTCCTCTCTGCTGAGAGATTTGTGCGGTGGGGAATATCGCATTCTTCTGCCTCTATAGTTTTGTAGTATGGCCGAATATTCCCTGGGTGCTGGCGCGAGTTCGGCGGTCTCGTCGGATGCTCAGAAAGTAATGTATCCTCGAGCTATCCTGTAGGCCTCTTCGTTCCCTGCCACCCCCGTGTGCCCCGGTACCCACACAATTTTGTGTGGGATCTTGTCGTTTTGTTCTTCCTGGTTTTTAATTCTGTTGCTCGCTGCGAGGAGTATACAGAGCGCGTGACGACCTATCCTGCCATTCATGTAATTTCGGCAGGCTGTTTGAGAGTCCGTGAGTGTTGTTAGTGACCGCCCGGTTCTATAGCCCTCCGCCACCGCTACAGCAACGGCTACTTCCTCGGACTCTGCAGCTGTGCAGCCTCGCAGAGACGCGCTGGACATTTCGCGTAAAGACGAATCGACCACCGCCGCTACAGCGATTTTGGTATATCCTCCTCTCCGAGACGCGTCTGTATACACGGTCGTGGCTTGAGGAGCGTATGTTTTCTCAATGAATTCGGCCCTCGCTTCTCTTCTGCCTCGATGGAGGTTGGGATCCATATTTTTTGGTATTGGAGCTACCTTGAGGGTCTTGCGAAGCTCGTCGGGGATCGTTGCCGTCCTCGACAATTCTCGCATCTGCTCGCGATATCCGAGCCTCTGCAGGAGCGCTCTTCCAGTCGTTGTTTGCAACAGCCTGAGTTTTTGCGACTCAAGCTGCGCCTCTCGTAGCTCCTCAAAGGTGTTATGTAATCCCAGGGCCATGAGTTTTTCTGTAGACGTGTAGCGTGGTAGTCGGAGCGCTGTCTTATACACTTTGCGTAGCAGGGCATCCGCTTGTTGTATTTCGTTTTCGTTGAGGCAATGGTAGGGTAGGCTGTACGTGATTCGACTAACTACTAGGCTTCTTACTAGTTTTAGTGTGTCCTCTTCACGCATGCCATGTCGCCTGTTGCTGATGCGGGTGATCATGCGTGCGACTTGTAGCGTTGCTGCTTTCAGTAATGTAAAAGTGTGAGTACTGCGCTGGTTGGATTGAACCCACATGCCCAAAATTCTTATTGTTGTCTTTTCGGGTATGGGTGTCCCTTCTAGGTAGACGTTGAGTTTTAGGTCCTCGTTGGTTGGGACAGTCCGGTTTTGCTTGCCTCTCCAGACTCTCAGCAGTTCCGATTTCTCGGTCGAGCATGCGAGTCCTCTTTCTGCGAGGTATTGCTCTACACAATAGGCCGCTTGCTGTAGCCTTTCTTCCTTCTCTCCGAGACAGCCCGTGTTTGTCCAGACTGTTATATCGTCAGCATACATTCCATGCCTGATGCCTTCGATGTTCTCTAGTTTTCGAGCTAGGCCTATCCTAGCTATGTTGAAGAGTAGGGGTGAGATAACTGACCCTTGGGGTGTTCCCTTGTTTGGAGTGCGAATTTTGTCCGATCGAAGGTCTCCTATGCCGATGGTGGCAGTTCTATCGGACAGGAAGGCTTTGACGAAGCCGTGGATTCTGCGTCCGCAATCCAGGTTGTCTAGGCCCGTAAGGATCGCTTCGTGGCTGACGTTATCGAATGCCCCCTTGATGTCCAGGGCCATTATGACATTTTCTCCCGTCCGGTACGTTTCGCAGGACATCTTCTTGTATTTGGAGGAGAACGTCCTGCGTCGAGAGCGTCGCTCTGAAGCCGAACATGGTATGTGGTACACAGTCGTTATCTTCCATGGAATTTTGAAGTCTTAAAGTTATAACCCGTTCGTAAAGCTTGCAAAGGCACGACGTGAGTGATATGGGCCTGAGGTTTTCAATTTGTAGCTTTTTACCAGGTTTAGGTATCATTATTACTTCGGCGTGTTTCCAATCTTCGGGAACCGTCTCCGCCTCCCAATGTTTGTTAAGAAAGCTGACGAGCTCTTGTATGAGGTCATCGCTCAGGTTGCGGATTAGGGCGTTGTCGATTCTGTACCCTCCGGCTGCCGTGTTTCTGGTTGTGTTTCTTATGGCCGCGTAAACCTCTTCCACAGTTATGGGGCGGTCGAGTTTCTCGTTTTCGGCTCCTCGATACGTTCCTTGGTATCGCGGGGGATTGTGATCGCGAAAACATTTTTCTCGTGCCTTCTCCAGTAGGGCGATGTCTGATCCCTCGAAGGAGTGGATGAATCTGTGGATGGCTTTATTGTTTTCTGATTTTATTTTGGTCGGATCGATTAGTGCTCTTAAGAGATTCCAGGTTCTGGCTGTGCCTAGAGTTCCCCTAAGCGAGTCGCTGAGTTGTTCCCAATTTTGTTTCGCGAGTTGCATCGCGTATTCTTCCGCCTTTGCCGCAATTTCTGCTATATTTAGTTTTAGTTTCCTGTTGTGTTTTTGCTTCCGCCATCTTTTGGTGAGACTGCGTCTCGCTTCCCATAGCCTGAGGAGGTGGGCGTCTACTTCGGGCGTTGCTGTCGTTCTCCTTAGACTTTTTGTGCATCGTTGTCGCGTTTCTCTCAGCATGCCGCTCCATTCCTCCAGTGATTGGATACCGCCTTCAGATTTGTTGCAAGCCCCGCGAAACGCGTTCCAGTCAGTGATTTTCGCCTGTCCAATCTGGCGTCTTATGGTGTCGGATGCTATTCGTGTCCGGAGGATAAAGTGATCGCTGCCTAGATTTTCCATCATCTTTTCCCACTGTGACTCCCTGCTCTTCCTTACGAAGGTGAGGTCCGGGCATGTGTCCATGCTCACGCTATTCCCGATTCTCGTGGGGGTCGCAGGATCTGTGATTAGACTGCAGCCAAAGTATTCCGCTACTTCCACTAATGTTCTTCCCTTGATGTCTTGTTTCTGGTATCCCCAACGCCTGTCCATGGCGTTGAAATCTCCTACGATGATGAGCGCATTTTCTTTGGCCAGCTTGTGCGCTCCATAAAACAGTTCGAAGAGTTTGGCTTTTCTTTGTCTTAGCGGGCTGTACACATTCAGTAAGAACGTGCTGCGTCCCTTTCGCTTCTTCGGAATGAGTTCAACAAGCGCGTGTTCAATGTCGGTGTCGGCGATGGTATCGTGCCTGATGGCGGTAATGGTTTTGCTGACTAGGGCGGCCACTTTACCTTCGTTTTGACTCTCGTAAACCTCGTAACCTTGTAAGGTCGGCTTGATTCCAGTCTCTTGGAAAGCAATTACATCAGGAGGTGTGAGTTGTGTGTTTATATATTGTTTTAAGAGGGCCTACTTTTTGCGGCAGCCTCTGCAGTTCCATTGCCAAATATCTAAGTGTTCTTGTTCTTGCCGATACGTGCTGGTCATGTTTACGCGTTACTGCTGTTGCCTTGTTCGTTTGCGAAAGCTGTTAGCGCTGGACGGTTGTACGCCCTTTCCCTAATGTTTTCGGTATGTTTTTGTTTTCTAAAAGCGCTTCTGATCTCTGAGATCTGCCCTTGGAATTGTACTTGCATCTGTTGCATTTGCGACTGGATTTGCTGCATCATATCCTGCATCATCTGCTGCATCATCTGTTGCATTCGTGTTTCAAGGTCTCCTTCGTTCAATGCCTGTGGTTGTCGTTTTGGAAGGGCTCTAGGCGTGTTGAGTTCCCGCTGTTGTTCCTTTAGTGTTTTTGTGAGTTCCTCAACTTTGCGTTCGAGCTCGTTTTGTTTGATTCGAGCGAGTTCTAGCTCGCGTCTGAGCGCATCGCTGTTCGCGTCCTTCGGTTCTGTGACGCCACTGTCTTTGTTGTTTGTGTTGTTTATGTCACTACCCTTTCCTACCGAGTGCGAAGCAGTGGTAGAAGCCCAGCTCACCTTGCTGCCGCTTGTCTAGGAAGGCTTCTTCTTTTTCTCTTTCTCTTGCTTCTCCCCCTCCTGTGGGAGTGGCTGGTGGTAGGGGCGGGAAGGAGTTGGACCTCGATCGGCTCCTCGATGTCTCTCCCTCTGAGCTGAGCCATCGCTTGGGTGGTCGCCCGCGTTTGTCGCTCCGTGCTCTTCCTCCTGTGGGTTTTGGCCTCGCTTTTTAGAGCGCAGCTCTTTGGCGTCCGTTCCTGGGTTTCGCGTCGTCGTCGGCGTTGTCGTCGGCCTCGTAACCAGCTCCGCCCCCCTTTCATCCCCCCAGCGCTAGCATCGACCGACTGATACTGCTGGATGCCGCTGACGCCGCTAGAGAGTCAAGATAACGTGACTGCATAGAACACCGTCGCCGCCATGCAGAAAGAGGACGAAAGGGTCCCCCCCCCCCTGTTCTTGTGTGGCGGATAGGGTGCTCTTCAGTTGCCGACGCGCCGGTTATTTCATGTAGGCCCCGGCACGTCGACGAATACGTGACCACCTTCCCACGGCAAGACCTGGTTCTTAGCGCTGCGGAAGCGAGGGTATCATATTGTTTGTGTCGGCATCGGCGGCGTTGTCCCTGAAACCTGAAACAGCTTATT
Organism: Amblyomma mixtum; assembly: GCF_055824585.1. Classification (NCBI taxonomy): domain Eukaryota; kingdom Metazoa; phylum Arthropoda; class Arachnida; order Ixodida; family Ixodidae; genus Amblyomma; species Amblyomma mixtum. The sequence continues at coordinate 150,108,767 of NC_143021.1, read as the reverse complement.
TGCTGCGCTCAAATTTCGCATTAGGAAGTAACGTAATCGTCGGTATTTTTTCAATCTCTCTCGGCACTCCTTGGATCCGGTCCGGTGTGCCTCGCCACAGATTATGCACTTGGGCGCGCACTCGTGGTCGTCGGGCTTGTTCGAAACTCCGCACAGTCCGCACACAGTAATGTTCGGTGTGGGGCACACGTCGGAGCGGTGTCCTTGCTGGAAGCAGACATAACACACTTGCCTAGTGGGGCGGTACTGGTAGCATGGTACTTCTCCTCCGTAATAAATGACAAATTTCGGCAAGACTGGGCCGTCGAACGTGAGCACTGCCGTCTTGGATTTTCCGAGCATCCTTGCCTGAAGAATGGTGACTCCTTGAGTTCTGACTCGTAAGTGTGGTTTGAGTTCTTCAGGAGGGGTACCTGGGTCTACACAGTGGATCACGCCGCGCAGGTAATCTTCCGGTGCCGCCACGTAAGCGTATACATCATAAGTCTTTCCGTCGAATTTGAGACGGGTAATGTGCCGCGCTAGCTGAGCCGTTTGCTCGTGCGGGGTGCTAACGATAATGATATTGGATCCGGTGCGAAGTCTTACAAGTAGGTCCTCGTCCTTGCATTGCTGGCCGCACGCCATGACAATGGCGCGCGCTACTTGGTGGGTGGTGAGGGACTTCACCATGAGTCCTTTCTTAGGTCGAATAATGATCTTGTAGTCGCCTCTGGGGAGTGGCGGCATTCTTCGCCTAGGCCTGCTCTGCTCCCTTGATCCATTCTTGTTGCAGCCGGTCGCATCACCCGGTAATTTTCCATCGTGAGGTTTGGCGGCTGGGCCGGTTCCCGTGCCTTTGCGTTCTTTTCGCCTTTGAAGTTTTCTCAGGTGCTTGGATTGTGCAAGCTCCCAGCTGGCATCATTGTTGTACCCGGCTGGCTTCGACGAGGAGTCGGACGGGATCTCGTCCTCACTTCCCAAGTCGGCGTCTCCGAAGTCGTCTTCATCCATCTCTTGGAATTCGTTGAGAAGGACGTTTGGTGATTGTAATGGCACATCGTTGTCTTGGCTGGGCCCCGCCATATGGTCCGTCGTTGAAACCGCGTCGATACTAGGCGTCGGCGTCGTAGACAATGTTAGCGGCCCATGCTCTCACGATGTCGAGCTGGGTGGCCGGTTAGGGTTAGCGGGCCGGTGCCCGCTTTATAAGTTTCAAGTCCGGTAGAAAGCCGAAACCTGGTCCTACCGCTTGAAATTTCTATCCTGGGGATCCAGCACTTGATATCTTTCCGTTCCGAAGAAAATCCGGTGGCGAGAATGATTCGGTCCGGTCGAATTTGGTCAAAATGTGCGGAACCGATGCGACGCGCGTCCGCTTGCTTGAACCGCCATGTAGCGTCCCCAGGAAATGGAGCAGTAATTCTCTGTCATCGCGGTGGACACCCGAACCGCACCGTACAGGAAGGGACGAACGTCACCACCCGTTCGGCGCGATGCGTTGCCCTTTGAACGAAACGCTTTTTGAGGAAAGGAAATGGCGCAGTAATTCTCTGTCATCTCGGTGGACACCCGAACCGCACCATACAGGAAGGGAGGAACGCCACCACCCGTTCGGCGCGAAGCTACCGGCACTTGTATGCCGGTCCTGTAGGAGGGCTTAGAGAGTCTCGTTAAATCTCGTACGGTGCCCGGATGTTCTCGTTTCAGTGCCCGGATGAGTGGAATTCAGTGCCCAGATGTTGGCTCTCGGTCTTGGCGTGACTATCACTACACTGCCGACAACGGGAGCTAAAAGCATTTCATGCTTAAATATTGTGGCATGTACGTGCTTTTTGCACGCGTTATAACAAATCGGAAATTATAATTCCGTGCATTATCAAACGCACAGCTCGACTGATATCTTGATAAACATTGAGAAGGCACTGGCAGCAGTTATTTTTTCTGACTCCTTTGGAGACCAACCGGCGCTTGCATGCCGGTCGCGTAGGAGGGCTTAGAGAGTCTCGTTAAATCTCGTTAAGTCTCGTACGGTGCCCGGATGTTCTCGTTTCAGAGCCCGGATGACTGGAATTCAGTGCCCGGATGATGGCTCTCGGTCACGGCGTGACGTCACCACACTGCCGACAACGGGAGCAGTTGAGCGAGCGAACGTTTTACCAGTGGACAACGCAGACGTTGAAGGCGGGCCGAATGTTGTCTCCGAAGAAGCCGGCAGCGTTACAGTGATGGACAACGCGCCATATCATTCTGTGGAGCAGGATAGAGTGCAGCGGGTGAGTAGCTTCAAGAGGGTCATACAGACTTGGCTGTCCGAACAAGGTGTCGCGTGGAGTACCGACATGTAGAAGGCCGAGCTCATGAAGCTTGTCAAAAACGTGAACACAGGTGGGGACTGATACTGTGTGGACGGTATCGCCGAAGCTGCTGGCCATCTCGTTGTGCGCCTGCCACCCTACCACTGCCAACTGAACCCGACAGAGCTTGTTTGCAGCGATGTCAAGGGATTCGTGGCCAATCAGAACAAGACGTTTAAGCTCCAAGACGTGGAGCCTCTGGTTTTGCCAGGCATGAATAAAGTGACTGCTGAGAAATGAAAGTATTACGAGCAGCATGTTATCACTGAGGGAAATCTGTTGAGGAAACTGGTCCACATCATCGACGATGTTGTTGACCAAGGACTGGATATTGTTGTAAGCTAGAGGACGACACGACCAGCAGTGCTGAATGGAGTTGTGATGAGGACGATGAGATGAGCTCCATTAACGTTCTAGCCTGCGCGCTAAAGTCGCCGCCATTCAGTACTGTCGCAGTAAGAGTAACTAAAATGAGAACATCATTTTTCATGAGATGTGGTGGTGGTGGTGAAAAACATTTATGGGGAATTAAATTTTTGAAAGAAATGTGATTGGGGTAGGACCGTATTGGCCCTTTTCCCTTACAATACTAGGTGGAGCCACTATTCGGTGCCCCATTGGCAAGCAACGCCGGCCGCGTATGTTTAACCGAGGCCTTTTGGCTCACGGAACTTATACATCACACACATTCACTTCCTTCTATATTTATAGCAAACATATACCACCCCCCGTCCCTGCCGATGGCCCCGCTAGAATCAATTCTGCGAAAGCTACACCATCTAGCAGGGAAACATCCCCTACTCATCGGTGGGGACTTCAACAGTCAGCATACTGACTGGGGATACACAACCACGACACATCGAGGTCGCAGGCTCTGGCTGCTCCTGCAGAACCTCCACTCACTGTGCACAACACGTTTCAGACGCCTACGCGGATCGGCAACGGTGTCAGCATGGACACCAGTCCGGACCTGGCGCTGAGCCGCTGTATCCGCGGCGTTACCTGGAACAGAACACAACATACACTGGGCAGTGATCATTACATTATACAAATCACTGTCCCATACAAACCACCCCGTCACGCAAATATGACACACGAACTCATTAACTGGGATGCCTTTCGCGCTGCACGCACCGCCCTCCCAGACACTCCCATCGCAGACATCGATGCATGGGTGCAATCACTCAAGCATGACGTTCACCACAACACGCGACACATTGAAACTACAACCGAAACACCGACCCTTGACACACGCCTAGCCCACCTCTGGGAGGCTTATCACAGCATCCTGGAACGCTGGAAAGGCAACAAAAACAACAGAATGCTTAAAAAGCGGCTGGCCGCGCTGCAGACACAAATCCAACAGCACTCTGAGGAGCTCTGTCGATCCAACTGGGGACAGATATGTGACGGCATCGCCGGAAACCTGTCCAGCAAACGTGCATGGCAACTCCTCCGGCACCTCACTAACCCCACACGCACCAAATCAGCAGCACAGCATCACGTGACACGACTCACACATGAACACATTGACGATCCCGACACCCTTTTAGACACACTTCAAACCATGTACACATCTCCAGGCGGCCCCACACCTCTACCCCACTACACAGGACAACCAAATCCCACACTCGACACCGACATCACGGAGACGGAAGTCAGAGCGGCCCTGCTGATTCTCCGCGCCAACTCCGCACCTGGTGCAGACCAAATCACAAACTCCATGCTCCGTAATCTGGATGACCGATCGATCACCCATATTACGAAATACTTCAACCAGTGCTGGAGGGAGGGTAACCTCCCGCAGTCCTGGCGCCACGCAGAGGTAATATTTATACCAAAACCCAACAAACCACTCACCATTCAAAACCTTCGCCCGATTTCGCTAACTTTATGCCTCGGGAAGCTCCTCGAGCATGTTGTATTAGCGAGACTCACAAGTCACATGGCGGACAACAATCTCTACCCGCATAGCATGGTGGGAATCCGCCCTCATCTATCCGCACAGGATGCCATGCTGCAACTCACAAACGACCTTTTTGACCCGCTTCTTCCAGGTTACACCAAGGCAGTCTTAGCTTTGGATCTCTCCAAAGCTTTTGATCGCATTGAACATCAGGCGATCATGACTGCTCTATCCCCATTGAATGTGGGTGTGCGCACGTACGCCTACATTCAAGCATTCCTGACTGACCGCACGGCTGAGATACACTTCGGCCCTCTATCTTCCCCCTCCTACACACTTCAGAGTATCGGCACCCCTCAAGGGTCCGTCCTTTCCCCCTTTCTCTTTAACATTACCCTCATACCCCTCGCCCAGAAATTGGCAACTATTCCCCGCCTCAAGCACACTCTTTATTTTTTATTTATTTATTTATTTATCAAATACTGCCAACTGCCTCTTGGCAGTCAAAGCAGGAGTGGATACATTGTTCTTAAACAATTGCTAAGGTGAGTTTAACAGCGGCAAAGAAAGAAAACATGCTATTGACAATCAGCCATGAAGGAATGTGCACAATCAAAAAACACACAAAAAAAGAAAGAAGGAAAACACTTTGAAAGGCGGACGGCAAAGCAAGAAGCGTTGTAAAGAAACGAAAGAAAGAAAGAATGCCGACGATATCACCCTGTGGACCACCCACGGCAGTGACGGCGACATAGAGAACACCTTACAAGAAGCAGCCACCCTCACCCAAAATTACGCACGGACCATCGGACTGTCTTGCTCCCCAGAGAAGTCCGAACTGCTCCTCATCCGGCCTAAGAACCGCCGCTGTCCCTGCTCCCCCATTGCCATTGAATTGAATGGTTACCCGGTACCTGAGGTTGGCACCCTCCGTGTATTGGGCCTGCACACCCAGAACGATGGCAAAAACACCACTACCCTCAAGAAACTCAAGCAGGTTGTAGGAGCGATATCGCACCTCATCCGCAGGGTTTCGGGACGTCATACAGGCATGAAGGAGCGCGACCTATGTCGCCTCATTCATCCCTTTGTCCTCAGCCGTGTACTGTACACTACCCCATACTTACAACTATCCAAACATGACATAAACGCTTTGGATGCTTTGATTCGCAAGGCATTCAAGGTAGCACTACATCTTCCCCTCAACACACCCACAGACAGATTACTAGGACTGGGCCTCCACAACACGATCGGGGACCTGGTGGAGGCCCACCGACAGGCCCAATACATCAGGCTCACAAAAACTTCCACAGGTCGGTATATCCTGGACTCCCTGGGAATCAAAATACCGGCCAACGACCCAACCCTCCTCGCCATCCCACGATCCCTTCACCGAGAGCTTCTCATCAGGCCACTCCCGAGGATTATGCACCCGTCCCACCATGAGCAGCGCCGCAGAGCCCGTGCGAAGGCACTCCATCGAGCGTACGGCCCCGAGCCGGACGCCGTATGGGTGGACGCTGCCTGCACGGGTGATGAAGCGACAGCAGCTGCGGTGGATTCCTCTTCATTCCCCCTCCTCACACTACCTCTCCCTCCAGACACGTCCCCAGAGGCTGCAGAGGAAGCCGCCATTGCACTTGCTATAAACCGCACGGAGCCCGGTATATTTTAACTGACTCTAAAACTGCGATTCTAAATTTTGCTCGAGGCCGAGTTCATGTCCCTGCTTTTGACATACTGGACTCGCCCGATGCACCCCCGCCCCGCCAAGTGGAGCTGATATGGGTGCCTACGCACTCCGGGAATCCCGGAAACGAGGCCGCCAACCTTTTAGCCCGAGGTTCTTTAAACCGGGCTCAGGTGGCCTCGGATCAGGGATTCACGAAGGATCGCATGCACTCATTCAGTGAGCTGACCCAGGCATACAGAGCCTCTCGCCAGCTCTACCCCCCGCCCCACCCCTCCATAGATAACAGACACGCAACACTCTGGCGCAGATTACAAACACATACTCTTCCCTCACCCCTTACCCTAACCCACTATCATCCCTCCTTCCCCACTCCTGCTTGCGCCCTATGCCCAGAACCCTTCGCTTCTTCCCTCCACATCCTTTCCCTCTGCCCGGCGGACCCTCCCCCGAGGGACCTAGAGAACCTCAAGACCTGGGAGGACTGGGAGACCCTGCTGCGCTGGGAGGACCTGGCCGTGCAGACCATCGCCACCGGCCGTGCTGCCAGTGTTATAAACCTTAGGAACATAAACACTTGAGTGCAGTGGGGTCGTGCGGGGACCCTGGGGCGTGCCCCGAATTCCTGTTAAATTAAAGTTTTTTTCTCTCTCTCTCTCTTTAGGTCTTGACAGCCGAGCAGGGCCGCCTCCCAGTCCTCTCTGGTGGGGTTGGGGTTGGGGGGGATAGATTGGGTCGGTTGACACGACCAAATCATGTGGAGGTGTCAGCCACCTCCCCACAGAACTGGCACGCGCCATCAAATGATGTATTGAAATGTTTAAGCACCGCCGGGCACAGTAAAGTGTTAGTAAGAATTTTGATGAGGAAGCGCTCGTCAGCGCGATCCAAACCCTTACAAGGGGCCGGGTAGCGCCGGTGCTCCTCCTTGTAGTAATCGGTGATTTGTTTGAATGTTATAGCCAGATTGTCTGATTGGGAGTATCCTTCCAACGACAGGGAGATAGCCCGGGGAGAAAGTGCGCGGGCGGCCTGATAGGCCTGTTCGTTTCCCTGGAGTCCCTGGTGACCGGGGGCGCAAATCAGGTTGCGTGGAGTTGGATCTTCGCATCGACAGCTATATTCCAGTAAGCGCCAGGCAAGCGGGGCAGCCCAGCCCAACTCGTAGTTCCGACAGGCCCCTCGCGAGTCGGTGATGATGTGTTTTGACTTAGGATTCGTGAGAGCCAGAGCAATGGCAATCTCCTCCTCATGTGTTGCGCTGTAGGCTTTGAAAGTGAGCCCGTTTACTGTGTTTGTGTTGTGTGCGACTGCGGCCGTGTACCACCCCCGTGGTGTGGGCCGGCAACGTCCACGTAATACACGTGTTCTTCGTTACCATAGTATCGTGCCAACGCCTCCGCGCGCTCCTGGCGACGACCGCTATGGTCTTCTCTGGACATGTTGCGGGGAAGGGGTCGGACCCGGAGGGCGCGTCTCCAGGGTTCTGGCACTCTCTCCCTTTCCTCAATGTGGTAGTCTTGTTTGATGTGCAGCCGGTCCAAGAGGCGGAGACCGGACGTGGTCTGTGCAAGACGCGTGTATTGGTTGACTAAGTGGGCTTCTCGAAGCTCCCGGATTGTGTTCACCACGCTCAAGGCCAGAAGCTTCTGGTTGGACGTGGCGACCGGGAGAACGAGAGCCCGCTTGATGACTTTCCGCAGGATGACCTCCAGTTGGTCATCATCGTGTTTGCGCAGGTGCAAGTAGGGAGTTCAGTAGAGGATTCTACTCGTTACGAAAGCATGGGAACGCCGCAGTCCATCCTTGCTTCGTAATCCGCCCCGCTTGTTGGAGGCACGGCGGACCATGCGGCCCACCTGGTCTCCCACCGTGCGAAGTTTGGCTAGGGTTGTGTCGACTCTGCGTTGGTGGTGCATGAAGAGGCCAAGGACGCGGGTCTCCTTGGCCTCCCGGATCGGTCTCGAGGGGAGATTGATGCGAAGTGGTGTTGTGTCCCGAGGGGAGGGACGTAAGTGCACAAACTCTGATTTAGCTGGGGCGCACTGGAGTCCGCAGTAGACCGCGTAGTCGTCGACTAGGGTCGCCGCTGCTTGCAGGCAGGACTCCATGTGGCCCCGGTTACCTTGCGTGGCCCAGATTGTAATGTCATCCGCATAGAGGGCGTGATGTATCCCGGGCAGAGAAGGCAATTTGGAGGGAAGACGAAGCATTGCCAAATTGAAGAGCAGGGGAGACAGAACCGCGCCTTGAGGTGTTCCCCTCGAGCCGATGGTGTATGGCCCGTGTTCCGCATCTTGTAAGCGTATATAGGCTTGACGGTCTATAAGAAATTTTCTTATGTAATGAAATGTTTTGTGGCCACAGTTTGTGTTACTGAGGTGGTCGAGGATTACTTCATGTTTGACGTTGTCGAATGCGCCTTTAAGATCCAAGGCCAGGACTACCTTGTCGTTGTCGGGACATCTATAGGTTCTAAAATGTCGTGGTGGAGCTCCAGAAGTATATCCTGTGCTGACTTGTGAGGACGAAAACCGAACATAGTGTCCGCAAAAATGTGCTGTGTTTCGAGATAATCGGAGAGTCTGTAACGCACCATCGTCTCCTTCAGCTTGCCCGCACAAGACGTGAGGGAGATGGGGCAAAGGTTCTCCACATCAATAGGTTTGCCGGCCTTCGCGATGAAGGTCGCGAGAGGCGATTTCCAATCGAGAGGGAGATGAGTCTCTCCGTCCCAAATGCTATTGATGTATTTGAGCAGGGCGTCGTAGGCTGCGTCGGGAAGGTTGGCCAAGAGCTTGACCGTAACCTTGTCGCGCCCAGGTGCAGTTCTCCGCTTCATCTTGCTTAAGGCCGCCAGGAGGTCGTGGAGCTGGAACGGAGTGTCCAGCTCCGTGTACTATTTATTCGCCTGCATAGGAGTACGCCGCCAGCCGGGGGTACTTAGTGGTGCACAGGTATCGATCCCTGAGCGTGTGCGCTGGCTGTGTTGTCGATCCTGTAAAGTTGTGAAATGCCCTATGCAAGTGGCGTTGGGTTTCAGTGCGTGTTTGTATTGAATCGATGAGAGCGCGGAATAGGCGCCACGTGTTGCGGGCAGACATCTGGCGGGCAGCCGCGTTGCACTGGTCCACGCATTTAGTGTCGGCTAGCTGAGTAGCATATTCCGCTGCCTGTTGTGTGAGTTCGAGGATGCGTTTCTTTAGGCGTCTGTTATGTTACTGTTTCTTCCGCCGTTTGGTGAGGCTGCGGCGGGCCTCCCAATAGTGGAGCAACTGGTTGTCCACGTCCGTTTGTTTCTGTGAACTGTATCTGCTTTTCGTGTGGTGTGGGTGTAGACGTGAGCGATTTGGACCATGCGTCGTATCCTGATTGGAGGGGGTCTACGATAGGTAGAGATGTGCGGAACGTCGTCCAGTCCGGGACACGAGCTAGTGTTAGTGGGCGTTTCAGGGGCCGCATGTAAATGGTTGTGTTGATTATACAGTGATCACTACCCAGAGTGTTTCCTGTATTCAGCCAGTCCGCATGGCGTATGTTGCATGCAAATGTGAGGTCCGGGCAAGTATCTCGTTGAATCGAATTGCCGACGCGTGTTGGGTTGGCGGGGTCAGTGTTTAAAGTGAGTCCAAGTGTGGAAAGAAGTTCCGCAAGCTTCCTTCCACGTCTGTCCTCCCGGGGGTGCTCCCATAGCCTTTTCGGGGCGTTGAAGTCTTCGACGATCAGAAGGGGATCCCTTCCCACCACCTGCATAGCTTCGGTGAAAATTTCATTGACCGTGACATTCTTAAGTTTAGGTGGGCAGTAAATGTTTAGAATGTGTACAGGTGGGTCAGACCGCTTTAGGGGCAGCACTGACACCATCGTGTATGGGAAAGGCGGTGTTGTGGGGAGCGTGACCTCCTACTATACTGCTTGTACTGCTAGTATACTGCTTGTGAACAAGTATAGACGCCGTAGTGGAAGGCTCCGAATTAATTTTGACCGCTCGTACGTTGCCTTTCGCGCAACGCATGGGCTTGTTTCGCATTTCGCCACCATCGACATTAGGCTACCCCGGCCTGCATTCGACCTAGCATAAATAGTGTAGTGACAACGCTGCAATAAACAAAGTTATACACACTTGACAGGAACATTGAAAATAACTGTGACGTAACAACAGAGGAACTGATACGCACAGGTGGCGACAATAAAAAGAAAAAGTGGGGCCAGTCCATTTGGAACGGGCGTCCGCCCGTTCCGTTAGAATAAAGAGGCATCAAGCGCCACACCTGCTAGAGGTAGAAACAAGCGAACCACTAGTACGCCATCTATCGCCTGGATGGAGCCACCTATCAGTAAATGGCGGGGCCACAGGCGCGTAGGAACACACTAATGTAGTGCGCGCTATCCTGATTGGACGAGAGAGCTCTACGATTCGTAGTGCTGCAAACATCTTGTGAGACGGAGTATAAGTACGGTGGCCTAGAATATTACTATAGGTCACTGTAGCATAAGCACATTTTCTTAGCAACTGCCAGGCCTGGCAAAGAAAAAAAATGGCTGTGTTTTGACCAATGATCATTTTGAGTAGAATGGCGGAAGCAACGGGGCGGCAATCGCTTTGTCAACGCCAACGGCAATAACTAAATGAACGCCGACGGCCTGGATGGATGGATGGATGGATGGATGGATGGATGGATGGATGGATGGATAGGAGCGCCCCCTTTGAAACGGGGTGGTGGCAATTGCCACCATGCTCAGCTTTTCTTTATTTATTATTTTTTTGTTTACTGTGTTGGCAATTCTCATTAAGATTCTCCATCAACTTTGCCTACGGTTTCCTACTATTCTAACCTTATGCCACATCTCTGCTTTTCAGCCACCAATCCTCCAATCGCTTTTTGCTGACTTCCACTGCAGATTTATTTACATGACCATTGTTATCTTTAAACCCTAGGGCCTCAGAAAGAGTGACTGTGCCTGCATCGACATCCGGATGGATACCATCACATTTGATTATGAGGTGTTCAATTGTTTCCACAGATCTACCACACACTGCACATGTGTCATCTTCTTCGTTAAATTTCTTTTTGTAGCTGCGCGTTCTAAGACACCCTGATCTAGCTTCAAAAAGTAGGGCACTTCTTCTGCGCCGCATAGCTTCAAAAGTAGGGCATAGCTTCTGCGCCGCGTTCCTGGCGGCAAACGTTGTCAATACCTGCAGCCCATATCTCTATCTCATCGCCCCACGTTATAAGCGTGATTCAGGTGTCCACTGACCTAAAACCAAGGAAAGGCGCACAACTGCCCTCTTGGAAAAGTGGACACTTCAATCGTGTCTTAACCAGGTGGCGGTAGACACACATGTGTGCTGATCGCGTTGGATAGGCCGTCGGCGTTCGTTGTGTTAACAGGCGTTGGCGCTGACAATATTTTACACTCCGGTCACTTTAAGGAAAGGAAGTGCGCATAATGGCTCCCTGGGTCAATGAACGCCTCAAATTGTACTTATAGTTACGTGGGGTGATGAGGGAGAGATGTTGGCTGCTCGCTTATCTCCAGATGTGCGCCATGTGACGTCTGTCGCTCCTCGAACATGCGCATCTGGGGCTCTCCGGGGCTCCGCGAAATCGCTCACACCTAGCGTAGTGTTGCTCCCGCAACATAACTCGCCTGATAAGTAAAAAAAGGAACTACACACCCTTGAAAACACAACTACACGATTTTTGGAATGGTGGTCATTGGCCTCTCAAACTGGGCAATAGAAACTAATTGGTCTCCTCAAACACAAAATGCATCAACTGATAGGTAAGCACATTCATACTATCACCATCACCGAAAAAGCATCGTCACCGTAGTTTACGCCCAACACCTGAATATCTTCTTGTGCTTGGAAAAGGTATCAGCTGATGAAAAAACATTCCAACCTTAAGCAAGCCAAACCAAATGTTCCGTTTTTTCATCGGTATTACCGTCCATATGCTGATCATCAACCATAACAAGTTTTGGAAACTAACCCTACATGCCACAAGCCTCTAACATTACAGAAAGATGACAAAATTCTCATTTCGGAACATGTCTGTCGCAGTCTTAATGGATTTTCTGCCAAATCATTGATTTTCTACAGTCATCAAACTGGGCGAGGGGTTATATTTTGTCCCCTATATCTGAAGTTACCACCCGTTTTCTCCTGTTTTGAAATTTTTGATTAGTTCCCGGGTTATTCGTGGAAGACAGCCTTACATCGGACGTGACCTTGGATGCGAATATGAGCCATAAAAGGGTTTTGCCTCAAAAGGTTGATCTTTTTCGTTTAAAGACAACATAATTATTTCCTTCACAAGCACCTGTTCAAAATTATGCAACATGTTATATATTCTCACTTAATAAAATATCGAGTCCCCGTCAATTTCTTTCACCTTAACCGACATGGTTTCTTAAGAGGACTTTTTTGCGATTCTCACCAAGCCATTCTTATCAAACACCTTAGTTAGCATCTTGACTTAAGCATTGTTTTTCACAGGCTCGTCACTGACTTTGAAATAGCCTTCGATAAAGTACCATGCAAAAGATTACTACTAAAACTCTCGCGTCTAAATCTTGATCATGTGCTAATGAAATGGTTTAAGATTTTTTTGACAAACAGAGAGCAACTAGTCTGCGCTAACAAATCGTCCTCCCCTCGTTCTCCGGTTACTTCAGGTGTTCCTCTAGCTACAGTGCTCTTACGCTTGCTTTTTTTCATTAACAATAACTCTCTTTCTTACGTTACCACTTACATCCGACTATTCGCCGACGATTGAGTTGTTTATTGCCTGATTTCTACGAGCAGCGACGCCATCACCCTTCAATAGGCTCTAAACCGATTCAAAACTTGGCGCAAACATTGGTAAATGTCGCTTAATATAGCTAAAAAATATATATCTTTTCATCGCAGGCAATCCGACATCACATCTAAATATTTTCTTTTTGATTCGCAATTGTCTTCCGCTCTTAACAGTAAGTGTTTGGGCATAACTTGGGCATGACTCATACCCTAGCATGGTCGCCTACCACGAACATATCACAAACAGATATCACACATACCGGCATGTTTTGATTATTCTATTTTACGCCTACTATATTTGTTTTTATACACAGTTAGTAAAGTTACTGCATAGAATCCTGGGGCAACATATACCCCACATATATTGAACCCATAGTCCAACTACAAAATAGAGCCCTAGGAATAACTTTGAACGAAAATTTGCAATTGCTGGAAAGATGATGCGACAGATGGGTGGGGGCCATAAACTTCGAGAAAACTGTTGTGTTTAGCGTCAAGAATGAAATTAAGAAATATAAATTACAATATTACATCCACAGAAACCTAGTTGAAGAGGTAAATGTATATAAATACTTCACGATAACACAATACCATCCAGAATAAAATGGACGACGCACACCGAGAATATATGCTCCGCAGCGTGTAAAAAGCTGGGCTTTCTAAAACATCGTATGGGCATGTGCCATAGCTAATTAGAGCTTAAAGCAAAGAAGGCATATGTCAGACTCACACTTGAATATGGCTGTGCGGCATGGGACCTGCATACGTGAAGTGACATTAAGAAACTCGAGAAAATTGAACGCTAGGAGTTAGTTTCATTTATAACAGACAGAGGCGCCGCGACTCAAACTCATTCATGCTGCGTCTTGCTGCCATACATTCACTACAGGAAAGCATAAAGCAAGCCCGACTACTCTTCCTTTAATCCTTATACTTTTAAAACTTGGTGTTATTGCCGAAATCAAGATTCTTCCGCCACAAAAACAATCTTGCCATATATCCTGTATTTGCACGAAGAAACACGTGCAAATTCCCATTTTTCTCACACACGATATCAGGGTGGAACGCGCTACCGCTGAACTCGATGTTTTTATCGCCGAGCTACTGACGAGTTACATGTTGAACGGTATGGCAGCGCTACAACAGGCTGTCGCGTTCCACTCCTAAAGGCGAAGCTTAAGCGTCATTAATTAGCAGTTAATTAGTATTCAGGCATTAATCAGTAATTAATCATTAATTAGCGATTTGCCATTACTTACTAATTAGAACTCAATTATATGTGACGCCACCAGTGCCACAGAAGCAGCGAAAGTGGTGGGGAAAACGCTTTCGCCTTTACGCACTTTATACATGATTTTAGTTTCGATACCTGGACGCCGCCATGTTTGTTTTACTCGAGCGCCGCCTACCGCCGACGCCATCTTGGACTGATAATTTGCAGCCGGTGGGCTGCAGACGAAGTAGCGTGCGATCTCTGAAAGTGTCATTCGCCTGTTTTATTCCTGCCAAGCCTAGAAATTCTGGGTGGGCGTTCGCCTCGTGTCCATCCTCGTGTCCATCCTCGTGTGTGCTATGTCATTAGCTCCTGCAATAACCAACTGGGAGCAGGCGACCATTCCTCGACGCAGCGAGCGATCAGCATCGGTGAGTGCCATGCTCGCAGTTCACGCGTGCTTTTTTGTCGCCGGTTGCCTGTAGGGCGAATGCGGCACGGTGTTGCATGTTAGAAAAACGAAAGCAAAATGTGTTGAAACACAAGATCGCGGAGAGCAATGAATATCTAGTTTTTCGTGGAGCGCAGTTTTTCATGAACGCTTTCGCTGCCTGCTTGGACATGGCGAGTGTGACAGTTTAGATGCTGAGCTTGCGACAGAGTACCCCGTTTACAAACTGAACATTTCGGAAACAGCGAGTGCATGACCGAAACGAATCCACTTCTGATGATTATAATGTTTGTTTGCGGAAATACGCTCGATGAAATTGAAATTCGGCCCCTCCTGCCGCTTGCTTAGGGCTGTTCGTACTACGAGCGATACAAGCCAGTTGACTGAAAGCAATTCGCGTTCTCGCCTTCTCCGCTCCCGCCAGTACTCACTGGTGCACAAATACCAGAAAATGTGCAATTACACGATCTAATAGGTTGGTACGCTAATGGAACGCTATTACCACTTACTGACAGGCAGAATCGCCGCACCTGTGTTGAGAATTCCAGTCTCAGTCGGGTCGGGGCACTGCTCAAGTCGCTGCGTTTGTTGTAACTCTGGCATGGTTACGCATACTGTGGATTTTTTTTACAGTGGATTCGATGCGATTTCAGTCGAATAATTTATTACAATGCGTGGCAGAGTTTACCGGCCTATGCATGCCGTGTATGTTTTCATCTTACGTTGCCATGGCTGCATTTTTCCTCACTTTGCAGTTGGATAAAAAGTTCATGTCGCCGCTTCTATTCTTGCCATGCTGTGCAAATTAAATTAGTATTTTTGCACTAACGACATGTTTATTTTTTTCAGGTGGCAATCCCCACACCCTCCCGATATTGACGATCATGTGGGGCGGCGAAATGAAGTTGTGGCCAAATTTGTGAAGTCCTCACCTAGAGTACTGCTGAATTAAAAGAACTCTGCCAAGGCCGTCCAAATACTTGATCTCTTAAAATTATGCACAGATTATAGTTTGTTAACCCAGGCGCTGCGCTTCGTTCCGCGCCCGATATTCGGCACAGGCATGCAGTGGGCTTGTTTCTGTCTGCATTTCGTTCACAAAGTGCGCTAACGTTTAAGCTTTTTGTTGGCGCAAGTATTTTTTGTTCCACAACTACGCCCACTGCCAATGTAACTCGGGACCGGCGGAAAAGCGGTGAAGAAATGGACACCGCAGACGTGCTGAGACCTTCACATAACATGGTGCGCGTACATACTGGCGGCGTTTGTTTTTTTCTACTTTCGTCGACTATTTCCGCACCCGACAATAAAACAATGTTGTCTAGAAGACGTTGGTGTTTCGTACAACATTGCTGCTTTTGTTGTACAGACGCAAACACGCGCTTGACCGGTAGCTAAGCAGCCGCGGACGTTGCTCCGCGCGCCGGATTATCAGCCCAGGGGAGGACGGCAACAGTGGGGTGTCGCGCAGCGCACGTGTTTGAGAGTATTTCTCCCTCTCCTGCCCGCTCCTCGTAAAATGGCAGTTACTAACCTCTCCTGCTTGGGCATGATATGCCTGCAGTATTCTTTAAATAAATAAATAAATATAAAATAAATGAATAAACAATTAAAAACTTTCTGTTAACGACTAGCATGAGCCAAGTAATGCTTACGCTTACAAAAAATTAACGTCACCGAAGACATTCACGGGAACAGTCGCTAAGGGCGTGCACGCATAATTCAAAATATTTCATGAGACACTAAGGGGAACAGGTTGCGATTGATATATTTTTGTCTCGTGGACCTTTTTAAGTGAAGCAGTTGTATTATGTACTGGCATTCAGGAGTGAAGAGACCTCACACTGTCGGAGAATAATGTGTGAATGGTAAATGGACATAGGTATGTAGTCCAGGGTGCTCCTGGCGTTGAGCCATAAAAACATTAGGCCAACACAGCAAGAGATTTGGTGCGGAGAATTTTACACGGGGCTTCTGACCACCCTGAGCAGTTTGTCAATGACTAAAGTCTTTATGGTCCTCGAAGAGGTCTACCTTCTCGCTTATTGAGGAAAATTTTAACAATGTTCAAGGCAACAAACAATTCCGGTCAGACATTGCCGAGCTCTTCCCGCAACCGAATGTCTCTCCAAAATCTGGTAAATTCCGGAGTGCTAAGTTGATGTCCAAAGGTAAAGTCATTTCTGGAAGCGTTGCGCAGCGGTCGTACGCCCAAGTGAGGTACACGAGCCGTCCGACGGATATTTTTGTTCCCTCGACGTTAATCATAGTGTTCCACTGAGCATCTGCAATGGTGTCAATAGCCGACATCAAGCCCAGCGCAGTAGTGGCCGTTCTAAGAAATTCGCCGCTCTCGGGGCTACTGGAGTGCTGCTCCTTAAAGCACTGGAGGTGAGTATCAATGTATTTGCGGGTCTCAGCCGGCCAGGATGAATCCAAGAGGTAGGACCACATTTGAGCTGTCAAGTCTACTCCAGCGATGGGAATATCGAGTACAGATCTGCTTGAGTTCTGATCAAGCAGAGCGTACACGTTAGTAGGTAGGCAGATGACGTCACCACGCCTCTCGACAGCATACAGCAACAGGCTGTCTGTTCGGGGTATCTTCCGTGCGACCTTCGCCTTCCTAAAGTCGAAGACGTGCGAGCGCGCGGCTAGCAGGTTGGTGGCAAAACGTGTGGAAACTGCTGGTACGGGAAGGTCTGACAGGGCCATTTCGTCGGGGAGCATTAGCTGTAACTGGTTCAGTTTTTCGGACAGTTCCTCTTTAGATATCACGCTAAGAAGTCTTGATGCTTGGTCAGTCACCGACAGGCGAAGGTGAGAAAACAAGGTCCGTAGGTGATCGTTCATGTGCCCAGTGCTGACAGCCTCCGCGAAGAATCTCTCCTCAAGTTCACAGACCTCCAGAACCTGGCATGAATTATCCACTGGTAGCGCAATCTGGCTGGTAGTGACGTCTTCTAGGGCGAAGTGAACCTTCAAGGCCGGGAAAACTATTGCGTAAGCAATCGCTGAAGGTTGACGATCCACGTTGGTCAAGATACTCAAAAACTCGTCTAGCTTGTCATCTTGTCGAGTTTCAACTGTCGTAACGTTCGGATGTGCCGGTAAGAGAAGGTCGTCCAATATCGATTTCCAATCGCCTTCCGCCACAGCGGAAAAGGGAGAGATCACAATGCCTCTAGATGCTGTCTGTGAATTCTTATTGCCTCTGACTTCGCGCAAGACTTCTTCAAGCCGCTGTAGCTGCTGGACAGTGACCGCAGTATTCAGGGCTTTGTTGGCGGAGTCAAGCGCGAATGCTAAAAAATTCACGTACCTTGGATCCGAGGCCCAGCCGTCGTTTCTCTCGACTCTCAAGACATTCGCCGTTTCGGAGACTGAGAATGAAACCACTGATGGTAGGCGGTACTTGAGGCTCAGGTCAGCGAAGAGGCGAATCGTATGAAATCCATTCATTGGCTGATTTGTCACGGCGAATTTTACGATGGCGTTCACCAGGTCAGCGATGTATTCTTCCGGTGGTTTCTCTTCGTAAAAGCGCTTCTTGAGTGCGGCCATCATCTGAGCGATAGCGCTTGTGCCTCTTCCCAGAGCAGCCGATTCCGCGACACTCCGTTCCATGGCGACCCTGAACATTGGCGACAGGTGCTCGGGACTGCCCGCGTCCACCCTGGAGCACACGTGCGCGTAAAAGTCTTCGCAGGGGTCGACGCTCAGGTTGAGGACGCTCTGCACCATGCGGAATTCGTCCGGGCAGCAGAAGGAGCTGTTGCGAGAGAGATGGGCCTTGTGCTTCCCGAGTACGGCCACGATCACCATGGCAAGGAGAGAGGCCGCCAATGCGACGCCCAGGAATGCCAGCAGGACCTTAGCCGTGCTTGTGCGGGGCTCGACTGCCAGGTGCTCGGACGGCGCTGGCGGCGAAAACACTTCATCGTTGCTCGTCTGGCCTGCTGTCTGCCCGGCTGCTGAAGGAGGTTGTTTCTGCGCGTCAGGCGCTAGTGGCGATGGTTGAGAAAGCTCGTTCGAATGGACCTTGTTTTCCATGGCTTGAAGAGGAGACCGCTATCTTCTTCTTTCTCTTCGGCGCATGTTCGGCCCGTGGCGCGCACTGAGAGATGTTAAGCACTGCGCTGATATCTCAGACGAGGGTACGAAAGCGAGAAGTATGCTAAAATAGATTAAGATAGTTGGCTTACAGCAGTACCTGCAGTCCTAAGTAGTGCCTAAGCATAGCTAAAATCACGCCCGAGAAAAGGAGCGCATGTGTGGTCAGCCTCAGCACGTATTTCTACAGCTGCTGCAGTTTATTCTGCTTTCAATTTTTAAGTAATCCTTGGAAAAAGTGCCAAAGGTGCTTCGGCACCTATCTACGCGCCGCTGTCCCAACATTACAAATACGACCGTACACCCAGGCTGGAACGAAACGCCAACGGCGCCTGTCATCAAAACAAGACAGCTTAGTTGCGTAGTTTTTGCTGCCGTGCAGCTAAAAGTTTTATTAAAAGCAAAAGGTCTACCGAACTATATTTTTATTTTATATTCAGCAGTCTCAGGGGCCGGAGGCATTACAGACAGCAATGGAATCAAGCTCGGCTGTGATTTCTTTGAATTTCTCAGTGTTTGTGGTATCAGCGATGAAGGCAGGGAGGTGACTTAGTTATTTACTCAAACTGTCCTTGAAGATCGTCGAAGGAGGGTATTACATAGGGGGGAGGGCGCGCAATACATTAAAACGCAATACATAAATATACTTACTACATAAACAAAATGGGAATAATTCGGTTATATACAACAAGCAGCCTGTGTTTCAAGGTACAACATATTCAGCAATACAAAAAAATATAACATAAACAACAACAACAACCGCAAAAAAGTGGGAGCCATTAAACACCAGTAACAGCGGATGAGTTTGTGAGATTTGGATATGTTTAATTCGGTGAGAGTTCCGTGACAATTACAACGAACTGATTTTGAATGGTGACAGCACGTTATTCCTTTCGCCTTTAGTGCGTGGAAAAAATGACTTGGAAGTGGAAGACAGTCCGTGCTATTTATTGCGCTTTCATTTCCTCAAAAACCACTATATTTTCTTAATTTCGTCGTCCTTTTTTCACTCCCCGCAGCAATGCAGGCAGTGTCGAAATCGTACCGGGGCATGCAATTTCAACGTGGGCTGCAGACCTGCTCCGGTAACCGACCTGTGCAAAGCCTGCTTTGAGCGCTGGTATTTCGTTATGGCCGGCGGCGTCTTCAGGCAGTTCATTTACTGAGTATTTGGCGCCAACACTAACCGCTAAAACATGCAGAAAGAGTGCATGGTTGCATGCCTGCGTGAGTTTTAATGCACACGTTTTTCCTTGCATACAGCGTCCATGTGGACAGAAAAAAAAGGGCTGATCTTGCGCCACACAGCGACGAGTTGGCCAGAAAACCACTTTCTTCAGGACGTTGATCGTCATTCAAGGCTAGCGCGAAGCAGAGCAGGGCTGTCCGCGCCACACACTGTCGAAGCGGTTTATACTTGTTGTGACACACGAACGGCCGCAATTATGGTTAGAGGACAACTTTTTTGGAATCACGGGTACCCGTCCATGATGACGAGAAGGCCCCAGTTCTGCGCAGTACTCGGTCTCTTCTTTTTTTTACAGTTGCGGCTGGCCGGTACTGCGGTGCCGCTACAGGAGCGGTACCTCTTAGTGAGAAAAGTTCTTTCCATGACCTCTGTGCACGTGTGAATGGATGCTGCACTGTGCACTTCAGCATGACTGGAATATGTTTTAGCGCGTACTGAAGTTTGTTCAAGGGATGCTTTAGTAGAACTATCCGAGCGCTCCACCAAGGCGTCCCTCAGAAAAAGTTCCTTTTGTTGAGGGAAATGGCGCAGTAACTGTCCCACATATCTCGATGGGCACCCTACGACAAACTGCGCCCTAAGGGTTAGGGAGGAAGGTGGGAGTAAAAAAAAAAAAGGAGAGAAAGAGATGCATTAGTGAAGGGCTCCGGAATAATTTCGACCACCTAGTGATTTTTGACGTGTACTGACATCGCACAGCCTTTGCGTTTCTCTTCCATCGAAGCGCGGGCCAGGATCGAACCAGTGAGCTCCGGCTTAGGAGTCGAGCGTGCTAACAACGTAGCCACCGCGGTAAGTAACCTCAAGTAAAAACTGGCTCGGATGGTTGACCCTTGAAGAACTTCCGGGAATTCGTCCTCTGGAAAGGGGGGGGGGGCGCAAGCAAGGTTTTTAGGAACAGCCTGCTCATATCTTGTGGGGTCGATTTCGGCCATGGCGGGTGGTTCCGTAACTTGTGTCGCATTGCCGATCAGTACACTGTGCTGCTACGGGGCGCAAGAGGGCGCAGTTATCCTCCACTCCCCCGCTTACGTAGATGGAGGCACAGAGTTTGTCAGTATCACCTAGACGAAAAAGTGGCGCCACTGTCTATGAGAGTTTCTTAAAGAACACTTTATCAACCACGGGAATGCCGTGAAGAGGAGGTTTTTCATTTGGCTTGGTTGGCGTTAGAATGAAAGTGGGGATTCTGCCTCAAAATGTGTACCTGTGCTGGGATGCTCTCCTACGTGGGCAGAACAAATAATTGTTATACTAGTTGTTTCACTTCAATAAATTCAACGCAAGTAAAACATCGATGTTAGGCTGCTATGGAAGTTTTCAGATTTGAAGTTTGTTCCTGAGAAATTAATATCGTTATATAGGTATCCATGTTTTATGCACACCTATAGCCAAGCCATGTACGAAATCTAATTTTTTCAGTTTTCTTTCGCCTCTCCGGGATGGGTGAACTGTCGCAGCGCCACTTTTCTCTGCGGGTGGTATTGAGAGACGCAATGCGTGGAGCATCGAGATTGGGCTGTTGGTTCTAGGCGATAAGCTGCCGGAGAAGTGGGACACTGTGTACTTCGAGCAGGGCCAACGTTTTGTTTTTAGCCGAGTTTAACGCAATAAAGTTTTTGGCAATGTCTACGTACACCGCTTAACAGGGAGCAAATGAAGAGCGAACCCCGCTGCATCAATGATTGCGTTGATTTCTTCTTCGTGTCTGGGAGCACCAAGTGAATCGTTCTTTGCACCTGTTCTTGTTATTTTTTCCGCACGAAAAATCCTGGCTTTCTGCGGACTCATCAGAATGTCGGAGCCACAGCAGCTACACACGAAAATTCGATCCCTATCGCAGTAAACGGTTGTAATGTGAAATAGGAAGTTAAGAATGACATGGAAAATATAAAGTTGAGGTTTCGTTTCCGTGTAATTGTCAGCAATGAAAACTTTTGCACCTTGAGGTGTTTTCTTCTCTAAAAGCGCATAAAGCTGACACCTTTTGATGCTATTATTTCAGAAATGAAATATTGGCTGAGTTTGAAGAGGTACCTTCTTAGCGTAGCTATTTAAGGTCATTCTTGATTCTAAATTTTTGTTTTCATGGCTGTTAGGTATTTTTGCAAGCTTACAGTTTGGGTGTCTGTAAAGCATCTAGTAGTGGTCATGACAATTTTTTCGCTCTTTGTCACAAGACACCGATATGCTCTAAGTTAAAAAAAAATGCCCTTGCATTGTTTTGGCTGTCACTACGCCTACGCTTACGAAACTGGCAACTTTCCAACTTTCAGAGGGGCATGAAAGAACATGGTAACGAGCATGGCAAATAAAGACGTGGACTCGAATGTTATCGCCGAACACTCTGTATCCAGAGGCTACGACATCGACTAGGGCCAGGCACACGTGCTAGCAACAAAAAAAAACATGTTATTTCATGGCTTAGCAATTTTCACAGCGCGGAGAAGCGGGGATTAAGCGAGAAACACGCACACAAACAAAGCACTGACTATCAATTGAATTTTTATTTGAAATGACTTATGCTTATAAGACTGCAAACGCATTGGCGCCCACGCACAGGACATAAAAAACACACACAAAAAGCAAAACCAAGGCAAAGAACACATGTGCTCTAACTCACTGTCCTTCGCGCTGTTGAAATAAGGTAAACGTTCACCAACTCGCCCAGTTTTCGGTCCTGCTGTATTTCGCCGCCTACACCTGTAATCATTACCCAGTGAAGCGACTAGTCACACACCCTCCACCTCATTAGTGGAAATCTCACCCGTGTACACGCACGATTCCTGCGCCCTCTCTTCTTGCCTATTTAAAGGCCCAGCACTACTGTACGATTTCGATGCGATCATTTCTTTTCCTACAAAGTATATTGCTGGGCGAGTTGGTGGAAGATATATTAGACAAAGAACGCCGCAAAAAGACAACACGAAGAAGGAGCAGAGCTCCTATGTGTCTGGTCCTTCTTCGTGTTGTCTTTTTGCGGCGTTCTTCGTCTAATATAGTCTTAGTTTTGTTCAATTTCATGGTGTGCGCCTGAATTTTCACGTTTTTATATGATTTTCCCAACCAGACAAGTTTACTTTCAACTGTCGACTTCAGCGTGCGTCACACAGAAGAGCGGAGCTTGCCTTGGGCCTTTCACAAATGGCCTGTGCACTTCTTTCATTTTCCTGACAACAACAGTTCAAAAAATTCAAAGATTGGCGAATGAAAATGCGCTTTACAGTTGGTTTGCTTTTGTCGGATTGCAGTCCATTCAGTGCTTCTTGTTTGTGGTTTGGCCCTCTTTCTATATCCTACGTGCGAATACCTACCCTCATGTTTTTTTTTTTATGATCGATTCGGTATACTGGATGCTTTTGCTTTCTATGCACTTGAAATGTCGGCATGTACGTATCAGACAAGCTACAACGGGCAGGCGTAGCCTGATTTCATAACTGCCTTTCTCAATGGAGACATCATTCAGGACACAAAAAAAGTCGATAGGGAGGCGGAATGTTTACTTAATCATTATTAATACTGAAAGCCTTCTTTAGCTTCATACAGGGGTTAGTCACTTCACGTACACAGATAAACAACATTGCAGTTTGCAACCGGTTTATTTTAATCGTTTATGGATGTGGCTTCGATTTTTATTGAACATCTTGCCTTGGGTTTTTTCTGCAGGTTCCAGGTTGATCACGAAGTACATCAGCCAGATCCGCCTGCATACAGAGCAATCCTTGATCAGAGCAAAACACAAGCGGCGCTGTCATAATAAAAAATGTTCTCGCGCGCTTTAAAGTTATGCAGCGGCAGGGGCGTGTCGCATAAAGTCATGCGGACGATGTGCACGGGAAGAGGAGTGCTGTAGCACTTGGGCAGTCGCTTGTTCGCCTGAAGCACAGCCAATAAGTCGGGCTGTTTTTTTTTATCATGGAAATTCCTGCCCCTGTTTTGCTGCCGGAAGGGTGGCCAGGACAGCCTGCTGCTTGAGGCTGTGAAACATGTTTCAAGAATGTTCATGCTTCACGACACCCTAAGGTTTTGAAGCAAAGCGTTTAAAAAACGCATACGCGCTCTAATGTTCACTTGAATTTTGTGTGCCGCAGGTATCCTTAGCTTCCGGCGTGACTTTCGCTGGTAACACGTGAATGTTGTTTTCATGGTTGCAGTTTAAATTGGCGAACGAAGAGACTCCGGCGGTCTTGAAACATGGCGCGGGATCATTAATCGATTGTTCTGTTAGCTGTAGGATATGATTCGTGTAGTGCAGTAAATATTCTGGCCAGCGGCCAGGGGATTTAATGAAGAAAATATTTATTTCTTAGACGCATGTGGCGGTTAAAGGTGGACTGAAGAGGAATCTGAACTAGTATTTTTAACGCTGGAACTCGATCTACACGTTCCGAGCGCTTTTAGAAACTTCTAATTCGAGCGTCATGCACGAAGCGATATATGCAAAATGCATTTCGAGCGATATGAACGAAGTGGTTAGCCTCGTTTACCGGGAACTGAATACAGGCCTCCCTGCGTTTCTCCTAACGCCTCAGCCTGTGTAGCAGTCGTGGCTTCCACTGAACATTGGCTGGCACGCATACATGGTTAAACAAGAACTGCTCTTGCCAGGGTGACGCAAGGGCTGGTCACAGCAGCTGTATATGCCGGAAAAAGCCCAAGGGTCGTATATATAAGGGTCATCAAGCCGATTCGATGTCTCTTCTTTTTATTTCCCCGCCCTTGCTCATTGGCTAAAATGGCGCCGCGCACCGTACGTGTTCGCTCCTGGTTAGCGACTGAAGCCCTGGTCGTGGCGTCTCTCAAAGCAGCGGTGAAGGGTGGGAAATTTAAACACGGAATCGATTCGGGAAGGAATCGTTATGTTAGACCAGCCAAACTGTCCTTCATTTAGCTTGATCTTATCTAGTCATTTGGGTAGCAACCATGCTGAAAATAAACATGGCATTCTATCAACTTCTATCGTGATGGGTGTGTGCCTCCTCGCCAGTTGCGCTTGGTGTGGCGCCGTGTGCCGCACTGTCTGCAGTAGTGAGTAAATTTACAGGGAACAAACTTTTGGTATAAAACTGCCACTCTTTTTGTTACCTTTTCACTAAATATAAGGCTTACTTCTGGACATATTGGGCCAAGAGAAAAAGTACTAAGAAAACCGATTGCTTGTCACGCATAAATATGGAGTAATTAATCAACCAATGCTCCAGATTTTTTAGTCCGCTCTCATATATCTCACGTCTGCGCATTTGCTGGGGCGTGTCGTGCAAATAACTGCACGTAGAAACACTCACGCATGCAGGCCTTCCGGCACTCCCACTCGGTGTCGTATCGGTTGGCGTTTCCACCGCATCCTCCGTAGACGAAGGGCTTGCAGACGCCTTCGGCCACGTCGAAGTACCAGCGCTCAAAGTGCGCCCTGCACATTCCGCTCACTGGGGGAGGCCTGCAGCCCTCTTCGAAGTTCACGCTGCTGTGCACATTTCGGACTCGGAACTCAGCCTCGGCTGTAGCTGCGGGATGTGAAGGAGAACGTTAGTTTTATTTTACAGCGTTAGGTAGTGGTGCCAGAGTGCAAAATTTGCTCTGGTAAGGTGTCACGCATGAGGACGCCATCACAACTGACATACTAGAAAACAGCCAACAAATGGACGCCACGTAGAAAGAAACACACACACAACGCTGACTAACAACTGAGCTTTTATTCCAGCGAACGAGCACATATATAGTGAATTGAAAAAGAAAAAGCAAAAAGAAAAAGTTATCATAGTTATAATCATCGTCAGCAGCAGCGGCCTTACCACGTCCCCGGCACGAGAGCGGCTCCTACCACATCTTTGCAACGAATCCTGTCCTGTGCTAGCAACGGCCACCTTATCCCAGTAGACTTCTTAATCCGATCTCTCCACCTGAATGACGCCTACTCTCGGACACAGTATAAAACTGTGCCCACCTTCAAACAGCAGTCGTTGGCAGCAATCCGCAACAGCGGTCTAGTTAAGCTGTTTTGCCAGCACATGACGGACGACAAGAAACAAAGGGATACATGTTTTCGTTACAAAATACACGAATGCAGCAAAGGTGCAGTATGAGCCCCACTTTATCGACTCAGTATAGCGCTAAACCACTGGGCTACAGCGCGAAGCATGCTCGCATGCGGACGTACTGGTTTCTAGCCCTACATCTTCAGATGGGCTCGCTCTGCTGCGAAGGTGCCAATTTTCTACAACTTTCCAGCTTGTCACGGCAAGGACGTCGCTAACCACTGAAAAGCCTGTCGTGCCGGCGCCCACATTTCGCTGGCGGGCCTGTCTAAACCAGCGCTGCGCGCCCGCCGGCGCTCAAAGCAGGCCCAGACTTTCTCGGACAAGTCGCGGCATGCAGCGTGACTCATCCCGCCGCCGCGGCGCCGACACGGACCCTTCCTCCTCTCCTCCTCCCCGTCGGTGCGAACTCCTCCGACGCTCGCCGGCTCTCGACCATTGGTCTAATTTGAACGGTGGCCAGTGATTGGAGGATTTGAACGGCTGGCTGCCGTAACCGTTACCAGCGGCTATAAAAACGGAGCCGCGCTGAACCCGAGCAGCAGACGGGCAGCAGAAGAGCCATCACGCCGGAGCTACGCTCGCCGCCGGGGCCGCTCTTGTTCTTTGTGCTAGCCCGTGGTGCTCTTGGCCCTTGTATCATGTAAAAGCCCTTGTACATACTGTACATAAAGTTCATTTGACTCACCGTCGCCTCGATCGTTTCCTGGCTCGGACTCCCAGTCCCAACAGTGGTGGCAGCGGTGGGATGCCTCAGTCCCAACAGTGGTGGCAGCGGTGGGATGCCCCAGTCCCAACAGTGGATGGCAGCTGCGGGATGGACCGGCGTCAGCTACCTCGGCGCGGTGAGTGCCTGATGTTTTCCCCTCAATTCGCCAGACTGCTCTAGCGCAGGTGATTGTAGTTTAGAGTAGGGCTGTGTATTGCACTGGAGAGAGCTTTGCTGTTTCGAGCCAAGTCGGAGCGCTTTGAAACGAAAGCTGGTGCAGAGGGAGTAAACGAGGCGTTTTGGAAAGAATTACTTGCGCGTGTCATACTAGTAGCGCTATGGTAGTGAACGGCAAGGGAATTCTAAGAAAAGGGCACACTACAAGAGGCTATTGTGCGCGATGGAGAACTTCAAAGTGAAGGAACTCATCGAAATTTGTGAAGAGTTGGGCATTGATTTGGGGCCCGCAAAACGAAAGCATGCGATTCTTGAGATCATGCGAAAAGAGAATGTAACGGCTGAGGAAGCCAATGAGGCCTGGGAAGAGATCACAGAACGCCGTGAGCGCGAGGAGGCCGAAAGACGCCGTGAGCGCGAGGAGGCCGAAAAACGCCGTGAGCGCGAGGAGGCAGAAAAACAGAGGCAGCTTCAGAATAAACGACGTGCTCGCGCTAAGAAACTGATGGACCTGGAGTTTGAAGCACACGAGATCTTTTATGAGAGAGATAGAACATTGTTCGCTCTACGTAAGACCAACGGTCATCAGCTGAGAGACAGGCTGCAGCCCTTCGTGATCGCCGAAGATATGGCGAAATATCTTGCGGAGTTCGAGCGCGTCTGCGAGAGAAAGCGCGTTGAGCGGAATGGTTGGGCACAGAAGTTGGTAGCCCTGCTTTCCAGCGAAGCGTATGACGTTGTCAAGCGCCTGTTGGACGACGGCTTGGCGGACTACGATGAGCTGAAAAGCTTCTTACTGGCGAGATATAACGTGTAACCGCTGGACCTTCGCCAAAGGTACCTGCAAGAGAATAGCACCCCATCGTTTAACGATTTTCCGTACCAGTTTAAAGCCGACGTTTTAGAGTGGCTCGAAAATGCTGAAGGGTCGGAAGATCGTGACGCAGAGGTAGAGTGCGTAGCTGTAGAGCAGAGCTGCCAGTGCGGCACAGAGGAAGGTAGTCCGTACGTGGCAGATGTAACTGCTGCTATAACATTGGGAATTGCCCCGCATTCGCCAACTGAGAAAACCTCTACACCATCGGATAAGGTAGTCACAGCATCGGACGATGCACTAACAGAGGTCTCGCCCATTGAGATTGTGGCGGAGTTACCGGAAAGCGAATCTCCTAGCGTGCCGAAAGCAGGAGAAGTTGCCGAACAGGGCAGAGAGGACGTCCGTCTGGACATTAGTGAAAACACTTGCGCCGACGCAAGCGAAGTAGATGAGGACGGCACACCGTGTTGTTCAGCGCGTTCGGCAGAGATGCAGAAACCCGAAACTTACGATCAACGGAAGCAGGCGCATGGAGAGTTTGCGGACGCTGAGTTGTGCGTTAGTGTCTCTGGCGAGGAATGCAAAACGAGTCCCGTGCTTTCGCACTGCTCTGAGCTTTGCGACATTCCAGAAAGCAGCTGCAGTAGCGGGAACACCGCGACTGAGTGCACAGCCGACCCTCAACCGAAATTGGCTGAAACGCGTCAGAAGCATGACGAGAGCTGCATGCCAGCACTCATGTCAGGAGAAAACACTAGTTCATCAGCGCCTGAAGAAGCTAAGGTGCTGGACGACAGTGGAGAACAGAACGTTCCAGACAACATAGCGGCGGTAGACGTCAACCCGTCCGAGAAAGATGAGGCCGAATGCGCACTCAGAGACGCTCAGAAGGAAGAACGCAGTTTGGAGAAGGCTAGTAAAGGCGCCATAGATAGACGTGAGCCAGGTAGTGCAGGTGAATTGGCTGACAATCAAAGTGATGTTGTCAGAGAGCAGAAACCTAGGCGACGGAAGCAAAATGTGCTTCCACAGGCGAAAATGAAAGGAAAGCTTACGATAGAAAGCTGCAACCGGAAGAAAAGGAACCGCCAGTTCCGAAAAGAGAGCTATCACCACAAGGTGATAGACAAGCAGTGCTGCCGCCGAAAGGACAGTAAAGGCAAGCTCAAGAGAGAGAGCTGCCACCGAAAGACGATGAAAGGTAGGCAAAAGAAAGAGTGGTGCCGCCGAAAGATGAAAGGCAGGCAGAAGACAGACGGGCGCCGCCGAAAAGAGAGAAAGGGCAAACGCGCGAAAACGGGTTTCCACCATCGGAAGCGCCAGCGTCGCCGGCAAAATGACTTCAGTAAAGTCAGTCACGTTGTCAGCCCTGAAACTAGCGTCAGAACCCGAGCTAAAGAAATGTGCGAGGCATTACTATCGCGCAAAGCGAAGCGCATAAGTGTGTCGGGGCGCCTAGGTCTGGGCAGTAGAATAAACTGCAAAAACAAATCGTGCAAACATTCGCGCGGAAAAGTGCACCAAGGCACCAAACCGAGATTCAAGAGAGCGCTGCCCGGGAGGCGAAAAATTAAGGAGCGGGACAAGTGTGAATCTTGCCGCCAGCACAGAGAGAGCGAGACGCGCAAAGGCACGTGCTCTCATGCGGGCTCCCGCTTTCCGCTGCATTCACGGGAGAAACCGCGCTCCCACAGAGAGCGGCACGCGCGCGGAAGGAAAGCGCGTGTACGGCTCAAAGAGCGAAAGATTGTACGAGGCCGCAGTGACAGGGGCAAGAAAATTGCCAAGAAGAAACCGTCTAAGCGCTCAGCCAAGCACAGTTATCGCGATAGAAAGCCGCGATTCGAAATGACGCCACTTAGTAGGCGTAAAATCAAAAGGCCGTGTAGAGGCGAACTACACACCGAGCGGAAAGGCAAACGGGTGCGCGAGAAAGTCAAGACTCGTGCAAGGTCTGACTTGCCCCCACGAACAGAGAGAAAGAAAGAACGGTCCTATCGGAAGCGTTGCGCACTCGCTATGGGACGTCGCGACTGGCGCGCGAAGCGCAAAGAAAGGGACAAGTTGCCAGTCTATGAAAGCGAATCGTTCTCGTACTGTAGCTCCCGTAGAAACTGGAAAGACAAGTACAGAGAGAAAGAAAAGCGCGTATACCGCGAAAGAGGCAGAGACATTAGCTACCGCGGTAGTAGAGAGAGAAGGAAAAGCGCGTCTACCGCGAAAGAGGCAGAGTCACTAGTTTCCGCTGTAGCGGGTGTCGTTTACCGTCCGGTAGAAGCGAGGAAAACGCGAACGTAGACGCACTAAGCCGTGTGTTCTAAGCAAGACTGCCTTCGCCTCCTCGTGACCTACATTTTGTCTCTTCGCGAACCGCTGTTAAGTTCGCTCGTCGTAGATCGGGAAAAAAAAATGATATCCTCATTTGTGGCCTCAGCTGTGTGTTCTTCTGGCCGAGTGATCTCAAGAGAGCGAATTTATTTTGCATTCATTCTATTCCGTGCTACGTGTTTGACACTTTGTTTGAGTTTATTACTTTAGAGTTCTTGTATCCCACATGTGTCTCTTGTAGAAGAGGGAACAAAAAGGGGACAGAAATATAGCCAGCAGAGTTTCTTGACCTTTAAGTCTGGTGTATTGACGGGTGACAGACGGCACTTGCTCGTGTTGGGTGTGGCCTGTTGTCGGTCGGTTCTTGGCAACATGCAGAACGATCAACGACCGATGCTGAGAAGCAAGCTCTTCCGAAGGACCGAGCGAAGCTGATCCAGTCACCTGGGCGACTAAGCTGCGGAGCAGTGATCCTGTCCTGACGAGTGGGACCCGTTCTCGGAAAGGAGCCTGGAGCTACCTGCGGCTGAACACCGGACGAGAACTTGGAGGAGCCTGGCGTACGAGCGCGCCCCGCATCCGAGCCACGCGGAAGTAGCTCGTCTTCGTGGCGCATTGTCTGGCGGCGGTGGTGCTGTCGTGCCGGCGCCCACATTTCGCTGGCGGGCCTGTCTAAACCAGCGCTGCGCGCCCGCCGGCGCTCAAAGCAGGCCCAGACTTTCTCGGACAAGTCGCGGCATGCAGCGTGACTCATCCCGCCGCCGCGGCGCCGACATGGACCCTTCCTCCTCTCCTCCTCCCCGTCGGTGCGAACTCCTCCGACGCTCGCCGGCTCTCGACCATTGGTCTAATTTGAACGGTGGCCAGTGATTGGAGGATTTGAACGGCTGGCTGCCGTAACCGTTACCAGCGGCTATAAAAACGGAGCCGCGCTGAACCCGAGCAGCAGACGGGCAGCAGAAGAGCCATCACGCCGGAGCTACGCTCGCCGCCGGGGCCGCTCTTCTTCTTTGTGCTAGCCCGTGGTGCTCTTGGCCCTTGTATCATGTAAAAGCCCTTGTACATACTGTACATAAAGTTCATTTGACTCACCGTCGCCTCGATCGTTTCCTGGCTCGGACTCCCAGTCCCAACAAGCCCCAGCCTTTGCTCTATTGAAGGCGCTCAAATGAAGTGGTTTTAGGTGTACATTCCTAAAATAATAGTGCTTTTGGTACCTAAAAGGACTCTAAATTTTTGTCGTTTCCATAGACGTGCATTGTTTAAAACTAAAATGGCTCTTAAACGTTAGGAGTGGTTTCGGGAAGCGTCTGCCTTTATTGGTTTGGTTTACGGGGATTAACGTCCCAAAGCGACTAAGGCTATGAGAGACGCCGTAGTGGAGGGCTCCGGAAATTTTGACCACCTGGGGTTCTTTATCGTGCACTGACATCGCACAGTACACGGGCCTCTAGAATTTCTTCTCCAAAGAAATTCAACCGCCGCGGCCAGGATCGAACCCGCGTCTTTCGGGTCAGCAGCCGAGCACCATAACCACTGAGCCACCGCGGCGGCTCCTCTGCCTTTATTGTGTGTGGGCTTCCGTCATCATCATCTAGACTACGCCCACAGCAGGGTAAAAGCCTTTCCCATGTCTTTCCATTTAACCCTGCCCTTAGGCAGCTGCGGCCACCATATCCCCGCAACAATGTTGAACTGATCGGCCCACCTAACGTCCTACCGCCTCCTGCTACGCTTAGAACCTCAATACTCTGGGAAAGCCAGTCCGTTACTTGGGCAATCAGTTATATGAAAAAAATGCCACTTTCTCAATTCAGTTCTCAATTGGCCGCAAGGATCAGCAGCGCTTACTAGGAGCTCTACCATATTGCTGATTTTAGTACCCTCAGGGCTGAGGGCATTTGAGAGTGGAGTGGGTTACAGTACCGAAGGTGGACCACAAAAAGAAGAGCAGTAAATATTGCTACGGGTCGACTCAGAGAAGATGAGGCAGACGAAGTGAGAGGGCGCTTGGCGCGTGCTCGGGCTCTGAATCCTGTGCAGTGGCCTGTGTCTTGGCGTCCGGTGCGCCCTGTGCTTATGTTGTGTTCAGTGTGAGTGCACCAGTGTTCTGCGCGGTGTGACCGCCTCCTGCCACGTAACATCTTGGTGGAGGTGAGGACTTTCCCCTTCCTCTCGTTCTGACCTATTTCATCACGGAGCTTCGCAGTGGTCGCTACACCGGGACCGCTACAATGACGCAGCCCGGCGACTCGCCAAGTCCCACTGCCACTACATTCATGGTCATGGCTCATCCCCGTGACCCCGTTATCTTCTCCGGTGCCTCAACTGAAAACGTCGACAGATGGATCTTGATGTATGAACGCGTCAGCGCCCATAACAGGTGGGACCCCACCGTCATGCTGGCCAACGTCATTTTCTATTTGTCTGGCACAGCGAGGCAATGGTACGAAACCCATGAGGACGAATTAACGAGTTGGGACACCTTTAAAGAAAAGCTTCGCGCTCTCTTCGGACCTCCAGATGCTTCGAAGCTCGCAGCCCAAAAACATCTTGACTCGCGTGCTCAGTCCACCAGTGAAAGTTACATCACGTATATTCAAGACGTCCTTGCCTTATGTCACCAGGTTGACAACTCCATGTCGGAATCGAAAAAGGTGGGCCACATCTTAAAAGGGATCGCGGACGACGCTTTTCATTTACTTCTCTGCAAAGGCAGTGATACCGTGGATGCCCTTATTAAGGAGTGCCGTCTCTTCGAGCAAGTAAAGAGCCGGCGCATATTTCCACAATTTCAAAGACTTCCCCATACGGCCGCCACATCTTCGTGTGTTTTGCAGCAGCCGCCCACTAGCCCACCTCCCACTTCGCCTCTCAACATCAACGACACAGTCACCCGGATCGTTAGCCGCGAAATGGAGGCCTGTGCACCTGCGGCCCTCCAACCTACCATCCCCAGTCACCCCTTGCCCGATGTGTCCCTTATTCAAGCCGTCGTACGAGAGGAACTCGCAAATTTGAATCTCTCACCTGCCATCTGTTCCATCGGGAACTCTAGCGTCCGGCCACCAACCAGGAATGCTTACCGTCCCCGGGCCCCGAACTTTCGTCGCTACCGAAATCCAGCAGAGTGGCGCACGCCTGATGATCGCCCCATATGTTTCAACTGTTCCTGTGTCGGCCACATTTCCCGGCACTGCCGCAATAGATGGTTTCCGACTTCTCGCACCGAGCTCTCCTACGACAACCGTTCAGATATTCCCCGCCGTTTTCCGCCCCGACCACCTCATGACCAAACAGATTCGGCCAACGATCTCACCAGCTCCCGACCACGTCGTTCTTCCCGCTCTCCATCTCCACGAGGCCGTCGCTTCCGATCCCCGCAGTCCCTTCGATCCTCGGCTGCAGCCTCGTACGACCGCCCTGACTTGGAAAACTAGCTGATGCAGCTCCCGGAGGTGACGCTGCATCCACGACCAGGCCCACAAATCCTCTACAGACCTCCCACTTGAACCAACTAGACGTTTGTGTTGATGGTGTTCCCGTGCGTGCGCTTGTCGACACTGGAGCGCATATCTCTGTCATGAGTGCACAACTTCGTCGTCGTTTACGTAAAGTTCTCACGCCAGCTCGGTCTCGAGTGCGTGTCGCGGACGGCGGAACAGTTAGTGTTGACGGACTCTGCACTGCACGCGTTAGTGTTGCTGGCCATGACCTTCCGGTGCAGTTCCATGTTTTGACCCCTTGTGCTCATGACCTCATCCTCGGCCTCGATTTCCTATCAGAACACTCCGCCCTGATAGACTGCTCGCACGGCATCCTACACCTCGATCTCCCAGCCATCGATCCTGAACCCTTGCCTTCTCCCAGACTGTATTCGCCCGACCAAGTTTCTCTGCCCTCCCTAGCCGCCTTATTCGTTACCCTACGTCCTACCTCATCAGTCGCCGATGGTGACTACTTAGTCGCCCCTATTTCAGATGTCTTGCTGCACCGCAACGTTGCACTGCCCCATACTGTCGCTACAATCAGGGGCAACAGTGTGTCACTTCCGTTAATCAATTTCAGCTATTCAGCCCAAGTCCTTCCACCTGGCATATGCGTGGCAACGTTCTCACCTATTGGCTCCTGCCAAGTTGCCCCATTGGACACTGCCCATGCATCAGCTCCTGCAGACCCTGCTGACGATCCTACTTCGACTGACGCGATCACGGCAATGATGCCCTCCGATTTGCTCCCTGCCCAATCTTGTCAGCTGCGTGCGCTTCTCGAGTCCTATTCCGACATCTTCGACCTCCTTAACAACGCCCTCGGCCAAGCTCTTACCGTTACGCACCGCATCGACACCGGCGATGCTCCTCCTATCCGCCGCCGACCATACCGGGTCTCCCATGCAGAACGACAGGTAATCCAGGAGGAAGTAGCAAAAATGCTGGAGAAGAACATCATTGAGCCCTCTCACAGTCCTTGGGCTTCGCCCGTCGTCTTGGTCAAGAAGAAAGATGGCTCGTGGCGCTTTTGTGTGGATTACCGTCACTTGAATAAGATCACTAAAAAAGATGTCTATCCGCTTCCTCGAATCGACGATGCCTTAGACTGCCTCTACGGAGCCAAATTCTTCTCCTCCATAGACCTCCGATCTGGCTATTGGCAAATTTCTGTGGATGACCAGGACCGGGAGAAGACTGCGTTTGTTACTCCTGATGGCTTATATCAGTTTAACGTTATGCCTTTCGGCTTATGTAACGCCCCAGCTACTTTCGAGCGCATGATGGACTCCTTGCTGCAAGGATTTAAGTGGTCCACTTGCCTGTGCTATTTAGACGATGTAATTGTGTTTTCGCCCTCGTTTTCGTCCCACATGAGCCACCTTTCACAAGTTCTTTCCCTCTTTCGCCATGCCGGGCTGCAGCTCAACTCTTCAAAATGCCGTTTCGCGCGTCGCCAGCTCAATATATCAGGCCATGTCGTCGATGCTACGGGGGTTCGTCCCGATCCAGACAAGATCCGAGCAGTAAAAGACTTCCCAGTACCCCGTTCGAGCAATGACGTCCGAAGTTTTTTGGGCCTTTGTTCTTACTTTCGTAGATTCATTCAAGATTTTGCCGATATTGCTCAGCCGCTCACCGATCTTCTTAAAAAGGATGTTAGTTTTTCCTGGGGGTCCTCCCAAGACCAAGCATTTGCCCACCTTATAAGAAAGCTTACCACTGCACCGGTCTTGGCACATTTCGATGTGTCCGCTCCTACGGAAGTCCGTACTGATGCTAGTGGCCATGGCATCGGGGCAATCCTTTCCCAGCGTCAATGCGGCACACATCGTGTAATTGCCTATGCTAGCCGTCTCCTATCCCCTTCCGAGAAGAACTACTCCATTACCGAAAGAGAGTGCTTGGCTCTCGTCTGGGCTGTTGGCAAATTTCGTCCCTACCTATATGGCAGGCCATTCACAGTTGTGACAGATCATCACGCACTGTGCTGGCTTTCTTCTCTGAAGGATCCTATCGGTCGCCTCGGTCGTTGGGCGCTACGACTCCAAGAATATGACTACGCTGTGATCTACAAGTCTGGCCGGTTGCACAAAGATGCCGACTGTCTCTCTCGTTACCCTGTTGCCCACTCTAATACTGTGACGAGCGCAAGCACCATTGACCTGTTCTCTGTAACTCCGTTTACAACTATCGGCGAAGAACAGCGTCGGGATGCGGAGCTTCTCTCCATCATAGATCGCCTAACGTCCGCCAAAACCGACCCTTCACTGAACCGCTTTGCTCTCGTTGATGGTATTTTATACCGCCGGAATCTTCAACCAACTGGTCCTGACCTTCTCCTCGTCGTCCCGAAGCACTTACGAACAGTCGTTCTCCACGAACTTCATGACCTCCCGACTGCTGGCCATCTAGGCGTTACTCGCACGTACGACCGCATCCGCCGTCGGATCTTCTGGCCTGGCCTCTACCGCTCAGTGCGCCGTTGCGTTGGTGCTTGCGATGAGTGTCAGCGTCGCAAGCGCCCTGCATCTTCTCCCGCTGGCTTTCTTCAGCCCATTGACATCCCTCCGGAGCCGTTCTACCGTATCGGCTTGGACCTTCTCGGCCCATTTCCTGAGTCCACTTCTGGGAACAGATGGGTTGCAGTCGCCACAGATTATGCCACCCGGTACGCGATAACGCGTGCGCTCCCCTCGAGTACTGCCGCTGATTTCGCCGACTTTCTTCTTCAGGACGTCATTCTTCATCATGGAGCACCCCACCAACTGCTCACTGACCGTGGCCGCACCTTCCTTTCCGCAGTGGTAAACGACATTCTTCGCGCGTGCTCAACTAAGCACAAGTTGACGACCGCTTACCACCCCCAAACTAATGGCCTCACTGAGCGACTCAATCGGACGCTCGCCGACATGCTCGCCATGTACGTCTCCTCTGATCACCGAGACTGGGACGTCGCACTCCCATACGTTACATTTGCATATAACTCCTCCCGCCACGACACTGCCGGATACTCTCCGTTTTACCTCCTGTACGGCCGCGAGCCTCAACTGCCGCTTGATACATTGTATCGAACGTCTCCTCCCGCCCATTCTGAATACGCCCGTGAAGCCATTGCCCATGCTGACCATGCTCGCCAAGTCGCCCGTTCCCGCTTGCAAGCCTCCCAAGCTTCTCAGCAAGAGCACTATAACCGCCGCCACCTGGACAGTGCCTTCTTGCCTGGGTCCCTTGTATTGCTCTGGGTGCCTTCTCGCCGTGTAGGGCTCTCGGAAAAGCTTCTTTCTCGATATGTGGGCCCGTATCGCGTGCTGCGCCAAGTCACAGCCGTCACATACGAGATTGAGCCTGCCTTCCCCGAGTGCAATTCCCGTACTCCACCCTCCGATATTGTGCACGTGTCGCGCCTTAAGCCCTACCACCTACCCTCTTCTGACACTCGCTGAGCCGCACCGCGACGGTGCTTTCACGCCCGGGGGTAATGCTACGGGTCGACTCAGAGACGATGAGGCAGACGAAGTGAGAGGGCGCTTGGCGCGTGCTCGGGCTCTGAATCCTGTGCAGTGGCCTGTGTCTTGGCGTCCGGTGCGCCCTGTGCTTATGTTGTGTTCAGTGTGAGTGCACCAGTGTTCTGCGCGGTGTGACCGCCTCCTGCCACGTAACAATATGTTGCAAAGAAAGAATAACCGCGATTTGGACGAGACTTAAGAACGAGAACAAGGCAGGACGAGCGATATGTTAACTGTGCCACTGATGTGGTATACCAGTTCACGCTGCGATGCGGCAGAGTAAACGCTGGCCAGTCGGTTCAATGTGTCAACGATAGGCTGCGATCACACTGCCGGTCCTTGAAACCCGATAATGGCGCCAATCTGCCGAGACTGCGATGGCTGCTACCCACAATTGAGCAAAGCCGCTATCATCGGAAGGGGCAGGTCTAGGCTTGAAAGGGAGATTTTAGAAGCGGCACACATGCGCAAACATGGCCTAGATATGGGTGTTAGTGAGCCTTCTGTGGCGCTTTTAGATAAAGAGACTTGGTTTCTGTTAAACCTATGACAGGCTATCTCCTTCGTTTTTTGAGTTTGTTTCTATCTGTTTACTTAGCCATCTCGCGTGTTCCATGTGTCCTTATGTTAGTTTTCGCAATGTAACGGTGTTACGTACGCTATGCGCAGATGCGACCTTTGTTGCAACATGTTATTATTTTCCAATAAAATTCAATTGCTAGTATACCGCTCGTCCTGTCTTCTTCTCCTTCTTAAGGCTCGTCCAAGTTCGCGGTTATTCTTTCTCTCCAACATGTCAGACCAACTGGCCCAAAGCTTCCCCTTGTTGAGCAGTAAATATATATCAAACAAAATATAAATGAGGCTGACAAAAGAAAAGATTACAGCGCACTTTTAAAACAAATTAACATCAAATAGCACAAAGGACAAAAAAACCTCAGAGAAGCACAAAAAAGGCTTAACGAAAACTTCTGAAAACATGAAAAAAAAACACGATCAGGGACTGGACCCACAAAAAGTATTAACATGCGCCTACAGATTAAGAACAACCGTTTTAACAAGATGTGCTCATCAGGAAATGAATTTAAAAACAAGTAGAACAAAATAAAAAAAATGTCAAGCTGCAATTCTTGTGTTTGTGACAATGACAGATCACGGAAGGTGATTTCAACATGCTGACGTACTCGGGATGAATGAATTGTAAAAAATGTCTCCTTTGGGACGCAGGAATACCAACCATGTGACAATGACGACATGTGACAAGGACAAAGGCCTCTCCCATGTCTCTCCAATTAACTCTTTCCTTTGCCAGTTGCGGCCACCGAACCCCCACAACCTTCTTAATCTGATCCGGCCCCCTAACTTTCTGTCGCCCCCTACTACGTTTGCCTTCTCTTGGAACCCACTCCGTTACCCTTAAGGACCACCGGTTGTCTTGGCTTCGCATTACACGCCCTGCCCAAGCCCATTTCGTCTTCTTGATATCGACTAGGATGTCATTAACCCGCGTTTGTTCACTCACCCACTCCGCCCGCTTCCAATCTCTCAACGTTACACCTATCATTTTTCTTTCCTTAGCTCGCTGCGTTGTCCTTAATTTAAGGTGAACACTTCCTTAGCCTCACGTTTTTGCCTCGTAGGTGAGTTCCGGTAAGATACAGGTGTTGTAGACTTTTTTTCTCTTGCTATCAACTTATTCTTACTCATCAACTTGCTATCAACTAGGTCGTGCTATGAACTGATTCTTAAAAAAAAGAGGAATTGTTTGTGTAACATAAGAGTAGCGCAAAAGCAGGACGACGGACACAAGGGGAGAGAACACACATCAACAACACAGGCGCCTGTGTTGTTGGTGTGTGTTCTCTCCCCTTGTGTCCGTCGTCCTGGTTTTGCGCTACTCTTATGTTATGGATCAATACCGACTTGCCCAAATTTCCACCCTGGTGAATCATGTTTGTGTAAATTTGAGCGCGAACACGCCAGCCGTTTATCGGGGAGAAACATCATGCATTTCTTTCTGAGGGATGCAGCTGTTCATATTTGCTTCAGATAGGAGCGGTAACCAAACCACGAAGCGTCCGAAGCATACTCAACGGCTTCAACAAGGGGACGAAATCGAAAGTGAATTCCCGGGACTGATGAACTCTTTCTGCTCATAGTGCGCTAAAATGATGCATCAAGCCCTACCCTTACTTACTTGAAACGGTCGTCCAGATGTTGTCAAGAAATGTTTGAACAGTTGCACATTGCAGGGCTCGAATGTAAACGTTTCGTTTAAGGTATGTTCCTTTTCACATTAGCAAAGACGAATTCCTTCGGGCCGATTGTATCTCTGCGTGACCTCATACGAGCCTCCAACTTGGACACATGCAACTAACCGCCAACCGCGAAGTTTTCTTCGCCGTTTTTTGTCTATTTAAAAACTAAACACAGTAATGCACAATGCCGTAAGCGAGAATTCGCTTACTTAAAGATAGATATCTTGATATTCGCCACCTTATCCCGGCAGCAGTTTCTAAAATCCCTGCATCTTTCGGTGCGCTATTTTATATTAGTTTCACATGAATCCTTGCTATTCGTTTGAATGTTTGAAAGTCTTGTTTATTTAACATAAAGGCCAGAGGGCATGATGTTTTAAATAAATCAAATTATTTCTGTTTTGTGTTTTTCAGTCCTAGGCACACGATTCTGAGAAGTCGATCTCCTTCCTTGTTACAGAGAAAGGCAGGTGAGTTTAAGCACAGATGTAACGATGATGGCCGTGACGTTCATGCCTTTTAGAACGGGACAGCACTGCCTCTCAGAGCAGAGAAAGCCAAAAATAAAAAAGCGGTAAAAATTAGTAGACAGAAGGGGCAAAACACTGTAGGCAATATCGCCAGTGTTGTTCACTAAGTGATCTTTACGACGCGTTTTTTTTTTGAAGCAACACTACTCTAGATGTGAGCGATTTCGCGGAGCGCCCGAGAGTTGCAACTGCGCATGCGCGAGGAGCGAGTGTGAGACAGTTACTGCGTAATTTTCTTTCCTCAAATACACTTTTCATTTTCTTCTTTACGGTCCGTCTTTCTTCTTTCACTCCGACTTCCTCCCTTCCTGTAAAGTGCCGTTCAAGTGTCCACCGAGATGATAATTACTCATTTCCTTTCCTCAAAAATCGTTGCGTAAAAGGGCTAGGCATCGCGCCGAACGGGTAGTGGCGTTCCATGGACTCCCTGGCAGCGCTACAACGCGCTGTCGCGTTCCACTCCTGAATTTGAAACTTAAGCGTCATTAATTAGCAGTTATTTAGTAATCAGGCATTAATGAGTAATTAATCATTAATTAGTATTTTGTCACTATTTAGTAATTAGTGCTTTATTATGTATGACACCATCCAGTGGTGACGTCCCCAGTGCCACAGAGGCAGTCAAAGAGGCGCGGAAAACGCTTTCGCCTCTACGCACTTCAGACAGCCAAAGTGCCCCCTGAGATGCCGCCGCCTCTGCGATTGCTGCGCCGTTGCTTCCGCAATTCTACTCGAAGTGGCCATTGGTCAAACCACAGTCAATTTTTTCTTTTCACCCTTCTTTCATCTTTACTCCCCTATTCGCTCCCCTACGCAGGGTGGAACGCGGCAGCGTATCGCGTCTGTCAGACGTGTGGCGCTTCGGCTCCGTCATTTTTTGACAGGAGCCCCAACTCAAGTCGTCGGACCTCATCAATATTGCTCACTTTGGATTCGGCAAGCTGATCGGCATCCGTGGACACCAATTTCATAAAGGTGGGCCCAGTTTTTGAAATTTTAAAGCGGGTTTTCCTTCCCGCCTCCGGCGCCGACGCTAAGCCTAACGGCTGCGCCGGCGTTTGGCTGCGAGGGAGCTCCTGCTTTCAGCCAGATGACAGAGACGCCCGTTCAACGCGGTTATGACCTGGACGCCATGTCTTGGTCGACCGTTCCCGTCACTGTGGAACCCAAATCGGCACCTGCGGACCCGACCCGCAATGCATCTCTCCTCCGTCTACTGGAGCGTCGCTCCAGACGAGAGGCCAAAATAGCGGCGGACGCCTCGGCAACCGCCGAAAATGCTACCCGCCAAGCTCCCGCCTCGCAAGCGGCGAAGGACTCCGGCCGTAAGGGCCGCAACCCAGTGACCAAGTGGAGGCCCAAGCCTTTACCAAAGTTTCAAAAGGACGACTTTGTCATCGTGATCAAGCCCCGGAAATCGTTGGCCATCCGGGACGCCTTTCAACACGGCGAGCTCGGTGCCGCGTTCTGCGCTTTCCTCGGGGCGCCTCAGGCAGCCGAGTTGAGCCTCCTTTTAAGCAAGGAACAAAATTTGATCCTCGCCAGCACTCGGAACGCTCACGTCGCAGACCGTCTGCTAGGCGCCTTTTCTATCAAATCGACCAAAGGAGATGTGCCTCTCGCCGGCCATCTCAAAGAACACGAAGCGGACGTCTGCTATGGGGTCATTGCGGTGGCCAACCAAGAGACGTCTGAGTCTCTCCAACCTTCCGTGCAGTGGAGGAGCGGCACTTTACTCGATATCCGCAAATTCGGCTCCTCAAACAAGGCTCGGCTCACTTTTGCCGGCACGGTGAGGCCTCGATACGTACACTACAACTCCGAGATTGTCACAGTGCACCAATATTTGCGCACTATTCCGGCCTGCAGTTTGTGTGGAACTGTCGGCCATCGGGCGGACTCTTGTCCCAACCCAACACAAGATAAGTGTGGCCTGTGTGGACAGCAGGCACCCATAAAAGAGGGGGTGCGGGCCCCTCACCAGTGTATGCCAAAATGTGCGGTTTGTGGTGGCGGCCATGCCACGAACTCGCGGGACTGCAGTGCTAAATATCGGCATACCAAGCCAGCCGCCCCTAAGGGCGGGAAATCCAGCGGGACGAGCAGGCAGCCATGTCACCGAAGCAGCGATGCTTCAAAACGAGAGACGCCTACTAGCGGGAAGGACGTCAAGAAGTGTCCACTGCAACCACCGCCTCCACACGGCGGCCAGGAGAAGCAAGCCCGCTCTCAGGAAAAGAATGGCGCGGCCGGTTCCTGGGCCAGCGTCGTCAAAAATGGCAAACAAATGAGCGGTTCAGGCAGGGTTGCCTCCTCCTCCCACCCCATCTCCCCTCCCCCTCGTTCGGCGGCAGACGCTGAGCTCCACAACCTTGTAGCTTCTCTCCGGGCACAAAACAAGATGCTACTTGCCAAAATTGAAGCCTTAGAAGCTAAAACAACTCCCCCTCGCCCTAGTACCCCCGA
This sequence comes from Amblyomma mixtum, assembly GCF_055824585.1. Lineage (NCBI taxonomy): Eukaryota > Metazoa > Arthropoda > Arachnida > Ixodida > Ixodidae > Amblyomma > Amblyomma mixtum. The sequence goes on along the minus strand of NC_143021.1, from coordinate 150,066,684 downwards.
CGCGGACGCTATGGAGAGCGAGACGGCGGTGGCGCCGGCTCTGGAACCTTCCCTTGCCGAACTTGAAGCCCTTCTTAATGCGAAATTTGACACCCTGTTGGAAACTGCGATGGAACGCCTCATCGCTAGAGTCATGGAGGCCATCCCCTCTATGATCGCTCAACACGTCGCGACTAACACCCGCCTTTCTCGCAGAACCGGTCCTCTTAAGGACGTATCTGGTCGGCCCTCCAGATTGTCCCGCCGAGTAAATGACCTTGACGATGACGAAGACAGCTGCCCCCTTCCAGTTGCTGAGCTTCAGCCCCTGGTATCTGGCTCGGGGGCAACCTCATTTCCACCTCTCACCTCTAAATCTGATCATGGCGGGACACCACCGGTGTAGGCGCTCCCCTCTTTCGAAATCGGCTTCCCCCATTACGATTACTCAATGGAACTGTCGGGGGCTCTGGTCCCGTTCCAAGCGGGCCGACCTCCGACTTTTCCTTTCAACCTTTCAGCATTTGCCTGCCGTAGTTGCCCTCCAAGAGCCAGGGAAAGGCGCCGTACTAACAAATTATACGACGTTCCAGCAGGATCCCTCGTCTTGTCTATTAGTCCATAGAAATTATACAGCCAACCAGGTCGACTTAGACATGCAACTTGAATACTCCTATGTAATGGTGACCCTCCTCCCACTCCACAAACAGGACCAACCGCTACACATACTCAATGTATACTGCAATCCGAAATTGCAGAATGTATCATTTGCGGACCTCTTTAGCCGCGCACTGAGAGTTGCGGGTCGAGACCCCCTCCTGATTGTGGGCGATTTCAACGCTCCCGCTCTGATGTGGGGTTACTGCCGTGAAGAGAAGCGGGGACGCAAGTTGGCGGAGCTTGCGTCAACGCTGGGCCTCACTCTTCACACTGACCCAGTCCACCCAACTCGTATAGGCAACTCCGTGACTAGGGATACATGTCCGGACTTGACCTTCACCCGCAACATTCAATATGCAGACTGGGTCAACACCGAGGAAACCCTCGGCAGCGACCACTGCCTCCTGAATACTACGATTAGGACCCTTCCTTTCGCGCGACCAACAACACAAGACCGACTTCAGATTGGACCAAGTTCAGGCAGAATTATAACAATATCACACCCATACATGAGCAGGGCTACCAGTCTTGGTCACAACAATTGGTCTCTGGCCTTCGCTCCTCCGAAACTCAAATTCAGCTCTCAGAGGCGGTCTCGGATGTGGACAACCACCTGCTCCATTTCTGGTAGTCCCGGCATTGCCTCGTCCGTCGGTGGCGCCGGCAAAAGCACAACCGGAAACTTAAAGCTCGCATCGCCGAGCTCACTCAACGAGCGGCTGAGTATGCAGCCCAACTCGCCGACTCCAACTGGGTGGCCCGATGCAATACGGCGGCGCGGCAGATGTCCAGCCGGAACACGTGGCGACTCTTTCGCGCCCTAATTGACCCAACGCAAACACGCACGGAAACTCAAAAACACCTCCAAAGAGCAATACACAGCTTTCAGGGCAACACAAATCAATTGGCGCACAAGCTCCGGGACCAGTACTTGTGCACCACCCAGGACTCCCGCGGGCCGGCGTACTCTTATGCAGGTTCTGAGAACGTTGAGCTGGATCAACCGTTACAGCCCCACCACCTGAAGGCGGCCCTGGCAAAAATGAAACGCGGCACCGCTCCGGGTCGGGACAAAATTACAGTCAAATTGTTAGCCAACCTCCCCGACCCAGCATACCTGTCTTTATTGAATTACATTAACTCAATCTGGCTTGGGGAAGTGCCACTACCCATCGAGTGGAAGACCGCCCTGGTCACCTTCATTCCTAAAGCTGGCAAGGCCATCAACACGGACAACCTCCGCCCCATCTCTCTGACTTCCTGTGTGGGCAAACTCATGGAGACGATGGTACGTGACAGGTTGTCCGAGTTCATGGAATCCAAACACCTTTTCGCAGACACCATGTTCGGGTTTCGCCCACACAGATCTGCACAAGATGTCCTGCTACAACTCAATCGGGCTGTCCTCGACCCCGTGGAATGCCCTCACAATGACAAGGTCGTACTGGCCTTGGATTTGAAGGGTGCATTCGACAACGTTACCCACGAGATCATTCTCACCCACCTTTCTCAAACTAACTGCGGCAGAAATGCCTTTCAATACATTCGGCAATTTTTAACCGACAGACAATCTTACATTCGGATCCAGGATAAAGAACATGGCCCTTTTCATTTAGGAACCAGGGGTACACCCCAGGGCGCGGTGCTCTCTCACCTCTTATTCAATTTGGCTATGATGCGCCTACCGGCCCAGCTGGACGCTGTCACCGGTGTGCAGCATGCGCTGTATGCTGATGACATCACCCTGTGGGCCACGCAGGGTTCTCTTGCAGACATTGAGGCTAACCTGCAGGAGGCGGCGACCATAGTGGACTTTTATGCTCGCCGCTGCGGCCTCCAATGCTCCACCCAAAAGCCTGAATTTGTGCACATACGCCCCTCACCAAAGTGCACAGCCAAAATTTCATTGTCTCTGGAGACAGGTCCAATCCCTGAAAATATCGAAGTCCGGGTACTGGGGCTCTTTATATATCAAGACAGACGGTCAGAAACAACATTGGCCAAACTCCGTCAGGTGGGGGACCAGGTGGGCCGCTTGGTCCACCGGGTTTCTAACAAGCGCGGGGGGTTACGATGTAAGGACGCCTTGCGGCTGCCGCATGCATTTGTAACCAGTCGAATTCTATATTCGACTCCATACCTCCACCTGCGGAAGCAAGACGAGGATTCACTCGAGGTCATCCTCCGCAAAATTATTAAGCGGGCTCTAGGCCTCCCCGTGACCACCTCCAACAAGCGCCTCCTGGGGCTAGGCATGGTGAACACATTTCGGGAGCTCCGGGAAGCCCACTTGATTAACCAATACACACGTCTCTCGAAGACATCGTCGGGTCGCCGCCTCCTTGCCCGACTACACATCCAGCATACCACTCTCATGGAAGAGCGCGTACGTATTCCATCCCAGTGGAGATGCGCCCTCCACGTGCGCCCTCTTCCCGCGAACATGAACCGTGAGGACCACAATGGCCGGCGCCTGGCGCGGGCGGAAGCCCTGGCCCGCCACTATGGATCGAAACCCGGCGTATTCTACGTGGATGCCTCAGGCCCCCACCATGGGGGATGGTACACAGCCGCAGTCATCCACCAATCCAAAACAGTGAACGGCCTTACTTTCCGAGCCCGTGACATAACACACGCGGAGGAGGTCGCCATTGCGTTGGCTGCATCTGATTCCAATTCAAAAACAATTATTTCCGACTCGCGAGGGGCATGTCGGAACGTCGAGCAGGGCTGGGCACCGTATCTAGCCTACCGCATTCTTCAAAACAGCGCAGCGCGCAGCCCGCGAAAACCTCGATGTCGCGCGCATGGAGCAGGCGGATCAGTACAACAAAGGTCGCCGTCACGTCGTTTTCAACACGGGCGACTTAGTACTCAAGAGAACGCACCCACTTAGTAACGCAGCGCGCGGTTTCGCCGCGTCGCTAGCGCACAAGTGGGCTGGGCCGTACGAAGTTACGGCACGGACTACGCCGCTCACCTACCAGCTGCGGTTGTTGACAAACGGCGAAACCGCCGGTCCGGTGCATGTCGCTGATTTGAAGGCTTTCCACCTTCGCAAGGACGATGGCTGCGAAGCGGTGGAAAATCAGCGCGATGCGGCGATCTCACCCCCGGGAGGACGAGCAGGTAGCGGTGCGGTTCGCAACCGACGCTACAACCTGAGGACCAGGTAGCACCCGTGTCTCTCGATTAATAATCACTCGCAATGCTCTCGCCCTCTCAGTATGTCTTCTAGGAAGCTCCAGCGGACCGACGCCCGTGGCTCGGACTCCAGAAGGCAAGGCAGACCACCGTCGAACGGTGGCCGCCATCAAGGCGCGCCACCCGGCTGGCGGCAGTAGCCGCGCGAGTGGCGCAGGTTCCACGGCCGCGGTGGCCCCCACCGCCAGCCTAACCACGTGCCTAACCACTGGAGAGCACCTCCAAGTGTTGCAGGCCAACGCAAGGGCGCCAGGGATCATCAAGCGCAGGGCACCCCTCAGCACCCAGCCGGCGCTTCGGCCGCCGAGCAGCCGCAACCCAGCCGGTCCAGGAGCCATCGGCCGCTTGTACAAAGACGAGGAGCGGGCCGGCCTGTGTTCCCTCTGCGGCTCACTTGTGCACCGGCCCCGCCACGAGGCCGGTGCGCTGCATAGAGCGCGCAGGGAGGCGGCGGAAAAGCGCTTGGCGGCTGCAGCACCTTCCCCCGCTGCGCCACTCCAGAGGGGCAGCCCGGAGGAGGCGGCCCTCCGCATCCTCCAGTCCAGCCGCCCAGACCTGCTGTCCCCGGCGGCCGAGGAGCTTTGGAGGGCGCTGCCGGCAGGGCCCCCAGTGGAGCCAGGCGCCTCGCTCCCCCAGGCGGCTCGTGAGGAGTCCATCCAGCTAGCAGTGAGCGGCCCCCCGGCGAGCACCCCTCCCCCCTGCGACGACTCTATGGACCCGGACCCGGAGGTCATCGAACGCCTACTGGCGGACCCCGGGACGGACGTTTGAGGCGGGGCTAGATGTAGGGTCTGCTCGCGGGCAGGTCAAATCTCGCGCCGCTCACCGCGGGTAGCCTCGGACCCCTTCTTCCCGAGTGGTGGGGCGGGGGGAGCGAGGCTAGGAGAAAGCCTTCATAAGGCACGACCGGGAAGGCCTGCGCTCTCTCTCTGCTCTTGGACCAGCTCTCCCGACACCTGACCCCGCTGCCCCTGCGGCGACCGACCTGCCATGTGAGAATAAACCGTTTTGTACAAAGTCCTGCCTCGAGTGACTGCCTGTGCGTCCCCGCGCAGAGGAATTGCCCACAAATAATGGCGCCCAGCGTGCGGCTTTAATTAACACCTTGTGGACGATTTCTCTGCCGATTTTGGGACGTGCAGCCGGACTCGTGGCAGGCCCTCTTTGTTCGGGGCCACGCCGGACCGATAGGGTTAAGGAGCGGGTCAGGCGGAATGTTCGCGGGGTAGCGACTTGTGTAGTGTTGTAAATTTGTTAGGGGTTTTGTGTTATTTATGTAGTGTCTGGGCGTTTTCTGTTGTGTATTTCCGCGTGTTTGTAGATAGATTGTTGTGTATGTGAATGTTCTTGTTGCCATGAGCAGTTAGCCGGTGCGGCTGGACAGTTGGCGCGAACTATGCCTCCCAGAAAGGATGTTTCAGCCACGGCTTTGGATGGCGGGGCAGCCGGTAGTGAGACGGCCGACGCGGCGGCCGTAATGGGGCAGGTGACTGAGATGTTTGCCGCATTATCCCGTCAGCTCGGTTCGATGGCTGGCGCCAACAAGGCCGCAGCATCGGTAGCATCGGCGACAGCATCGCGTCCGCGGATAAATATGGAGGTCCCCTCCTTTTCCGGGTACACGGACGCGAAATCAGTCCACGAGTTTCTACAACAACTCGAGGACTACAAGATGGCTCTGGGCGCCCCAGATGACGTAATGCTAGGGCAGGTCCTGCCTGTAGCACTCGTCGAGAGCGCGGCGCGATGGAGGCGCTGCCAGCCGACTTTCCAGTCGATGGCGGACTTCAAAGACTGTTTCCGCGCCGAGTTCTTGCCGCCTGATTATGAGCGCCGGATGCTGGAAGAGCTCGCGTTGCGCACTCAACACCCAGAGGAAAGCCTCCTCGAGTATGTACGCGCAATGCAAGAGCTGTACAAGAGGGCAGATCCGGCGGCAACCGACCGAGATCAGGTTGCGCGTCTGATCAGGCAGTGCCATCCACGCTTCAAGCCGTATCTGCGGGGCCGCAGTTTTACAAACCTCGAGGCCCTAGCACAGGAGGCCAAGACCGTGCAGGCGGATTTACTGGCCGAAGTGCGCTACCAGCCGCCCCCCAGGCCGGCCGAATCGCTAGAACCGGGATGCGCATGGGATGGAGGCCGAGATGCGCGATGAGGGCTCGGCGCGCCGAGGTAATGGCCGTGGAAAGGCAGGCGGAACTCCCTGTTGTCCCTCGCGCGCTGGACCCGTACGCATTCTAGCAGCGGCGTCGTGCCGGCCTCACAGGCCGCGCGCCGAGCGAGCGTCAGGAAGGCGCGGAGAAACGGGAGAGTCGTCCCCAACCGCTTCGTGGAACGAGGGGTCCTCCGTCCATGCGGCGGGTGAACGACCGGCTTTGCTGGAATTGCAACCAGCCCGGCCACATGGCACGTGAGTGCCAAGCTAGGCGTATGCAGGGAAACGCCCGACGCTGGCGGTGATGTCTGGTGGCACCGGGCTTTCACCGTCAGCGGGAGAATTTCATGGTTGTCAAGGCGCTAGTCAGGAAAAGAACTCCCGCGCCGGCGACGGGGAGGCCTTTGTCCCGCTTGCCTGCAGAACTCGGGGAGTCGTTCCGTGCTCAAGCCCATTTATGCTAGTGCAGTTAGCGGGTCGATGCTACTCTGCACTCGTAGACACGGGCTCAACGCTGTCACTGGTCGGTGAAGAGGTGTACGAGGCCTGCCGGATAGGTAACATCCGTGTCAGACCGGCCGAAACCCCGTTAAGCTTAGCAGCTGGGGCGGCAAAGGCAAAGGGAGCAGTGCGTCTTACGATGCGCTTTGACGGCAGAAAGCGGAGACATCGCTTCGTCTATCTGCCTGGCTTGTCGATACTAGTAATTCTGGGAAGGGATTTTCTCTCGAGCGAAGGCATTGTGCTCGACATGGGGGAGAATGGCTATCGTTACAGCCAGCTCGCCCCCCTCATTCCCTTCGAAAGCGCATCCTTGCCCGGCTGTCCTGCACAAAAGGTGGGTGTCCACACCTGTGCGACAGAAAGGCAGGGGAGCTCCCTCGAGATGCTGAGAGACGGTCGCCCGTTAGAAGCGATTATTGCGTCTTTCTCAGGACCCAGTAGTCAGCGCCGAAGGCTCGCGGAAACTTTACTCCCGTTTTCGGATTGCTTCACGGAGAAACCGGGCAGAACCGACCTGCTTCAGCACGAGATTCAGAGGGGTGATACGCGCCCTTTCAGGTGTAACCCGAGGCCGTTAAGTGCGCATAAGAGGCAGCTTCTCGACTGTGCCCTTGACGAGATGATTGACACCGGTGCGGTGAGACCCTCACAAAGTCCCTGGGCGTCACCAGTGGTTCTAGCACCGAAGAAAGATGGATCGGTCAGGCTGTGTGTTGATTATCGTAAGCTCAACTCGCTGACGCCTACGGTTGCGTACCCTTTTCAGTCGATCGAGGCTGTGATGTACGCGTTAGGGAACGCGAGGTTCTTCACAGTCCTAGATGCAAGCAGAGGGTACCTGCAGATTGAGGTGGCCGAAGGTGACATTGAGAAAACCGCATTCACCTGCCACCGCGGGCTCTTCGAATTTACTCGACTCTCGTTTGGTTTGTCTAACACCCCGAGCACGTTCATGCGACTGATGGACATCGTGCTGGGCGATGCAAGGTTCAACTACGCCATGGCGTACCTCGACGACGTTGTGATATTCTCACAGTCGTTCGAGGAGCACCTCATTAACCTGAATTCCGTTCTCGATAGTATGAGACGTGCCGGTCTAACCATTAATCCAAAGAAAGTGCAGTTGGCATCGAGGAGAGTGAACCTCTTGGGCTTTGTCGTGGATGATGGCACACTGAGACCGAATGATGACAAACTGCAGGCAATTCTGAACTACCCCTGCCCCATGGATGTGAAAAGCTTGCAGAGGTTTTTGGGGATGGTTGCGTTCTACAGGCAATTCATCCCGCGCTGTTCGGAGCTTGCAAGGCCGTTGAACCTGCTGTTGCGTAAAGGCTCGAAGTGGGCCTGGGGCAAGGAACAGAGTGACGCATTTGTTGCCTTGGCTCGCGCGATAGCGAATACCGCTAGTCTGCGCCTCCCCGACCTGAACAAGCAGTTTGTCTTGCAGACAGACGCTAGTGACTACGGTGTTGGAGCTGTTTTGTTACAGGAACACGAGGGCAAACTGCGCCCTGTCGCGTTCGCTGGTCGCACGCTCACATCGGCGGAGCGGAATTACTCCGTGACCGAAAAGGAATGCCTGGCGATCATGTTCGCATTGTCGAAGTTCGACATGTACCTAGACGGAGCGGTCTTTACCGTGCAGACAGATCATCAGGCATTGTCTTGGTTAAAGAGGCTCAAGAACCCCGCAGGCAGACTCGCGAGATGGGCGCTGACGTTGCAACGTTACGCGTACGCCATCGAGTACCGCCGGGGCAGCTTGAACAAGGTGGCCGATGCTTTATCGCGCGCACCGTGGAATGCTGGCGGAAGCGCTTCAGAGGCGCAGCCCAGCATTGTAAAAAGCGGCGTCACCGCTGTTGGAGAGGAGGAGAGGGCGGGCGGGAGTGTCGCGCCCGGTTTGGAGAAAGAGGAGACGGACAAAGGTCCCGCACGGTGCTGTGACGGAAGGGAAACACAGCAGCTCGTGGCGGCGACCGCTCGCCTGCCTAGGAGCGAGGCAGAAAGAAATCTGTCTTGGGGAGTAGCGGTCAGTAGAGAAGAGCTGATCGAGGCCCAGAAAGCAGACGGTCTTTGCCAGCGGGTGCTGAAGGAGCTTGCGAGCAGCGCAGCTTGCACCGCGAACGCTGAGGGCAAGTACGACGCGTATCTGCTGGGCGATGATGGCTTGCTGCTCCGCTATATTCCCCAACTTGACGAGGAAGAGGCGATAGCATCCCCTTTCCGAGTCGTGGTCCCGAGAAGGTTGCGGAAACGGTTCCTGCAGTACTTCCATGACTCAGCGCTGGCAGGCCATGGCAGCGGCAGTAAGACTTACGACAAGTTATGCCGTGTCGCGTCCTGGCCAGGCATGAGAAAGGATGTGCTGGGATACGCCCGTACCTGCCCGGTATGCCAGGTAGCCAAGCCTCGGGCGGGCAAGCCCGCTGGCATGATGAAGGCGGTAGTTAGCAACTACCCGCGGCAAGTGGTCGCGTGCGATATCATGGGACCCCTCCCTCGGTCCGCGCGCGGAAACCAATTCATCCTGGTAATAACGGACCACTATTCCAAGTGGGTTGAGGTTTTCCCCCTTAGGAAGCTTGTGTCGGAACGAATTTGGGAAAAACTGTTGGAGACTTTCACTCGTTTCGCTTTCCCTTCCGACCTGATTACAGACAATGCTTCTTATTTCACAAGCAAAGTCTTTGTAGACTCTTGTCGGGCGCTTCAAATCCGCCACAGGAGAACGAGTCCCTACCACGCTCAGAGCAACACAACCGAGCGGGTGAATCGAAATCTGAAGAGCATGCTGGTCGCGACGACCGAGCAGCACAGAGATTGGGACGCGCGGCTGTCCGAACTGGCGTTCGCTACAAGGACAACCGTGAACAGGTCAGTGGGTATTACACCCGCTTACTTGAATTTTGGGAGAGAGATCGCTTTTCCGCTAGAGAATGCCCTACTCGACGCGGCGGGGCCTGCGCCCCCCTCCGCTTTCGCAGAACGCGGCAAGGCTCCGGGAGCGCCTGGAGGCAGCGCAGCGCGCAGCCCGCGAAAACCTCGATGTCGCGCGCATGGAGCAGGCGGATCAGTACAACAAAGGTCGCCGTCACGTCGTTTTCAACACGGGCGACTTAGTACTCAAGAGAACGCACCCACTTAGTAACGCAGCGCGCGGTTTCGCCGCGTCGCTAGCGCACAAGTGCGCTGGGCCGTACGAAGTTACGGCACGGACTACGCCGCTCACCTACCAGCTGCGGTTGTTGACAAACGGCGAAACCGCCGGTCCGGTGCATGTCGCTGATTTGAAGGCTTTCCACCTTCGCAAGGACGATGGCTGCGAAGCGGTGGAAAATCAGCGCGATGCGGCGATCTCACCCCCGGGAGGACGAGCAGGTAGCGGTGTGGTTCACAACCGACGCTACAACCTGAGGACCAGGTAGCACCCGTGTCTCTCGATTAATAATCACTCGCAATGCTCTCGCCCTCTCAGTATGTCTTCTAGGAAGCTCAAGCGGACCGACGCCCGTGGCTCGGACTCCAGAAAGCAAGGCAGACCACCGTCGAACGGTGGCCGCCATCAAGGCGCGCCACCCGGCTGGCGGCAGTAGCCGCGCGAGTGGCGCAGGTTCCACGGCCGCGGTGGCCCCCACCGCCAGCCTAACCACGTGCCTAACCACTGGAGAGCACCTCCCAGTGTTGCAGGCCAACGCAAGGGCGCCAGGGATCATCAAGCGCAGGGCACCCCTCAGCACCCAGCCGGCGCTTCGGCCGCCGAGCAGCCGCAACCCAGGCGGTCCAGGAGCCATCGGCCGCTTGTACAAAGACGAGGAGCGGGTCGGCCTGTGTTCCCTCTGCGGCACACTTGTTATGCACCGGCCCCGCCACGAGGCCGGTGCGCTGCATAGAGCGCGCAGGGAGGCGGCGGAAAAGCGCTTGGCGGCTGCAGCACCTTCCCCAGCTGCGCCACTGCAGAGGGGCAGCCCGGAGGAGGCGGCCCTCCGCATCCTCCAGTCCAGCCGCCCAGACCTGCTGTCCCCGGCGGCCGAGGAGCTTTGGAGGGCGCTGCCAGCAGGGCCCCCAGTGGAGCCAGGCGCCTCGCTCCCCCAGGCGGCTCGTGAGGAGTCCATCCAGCTAGCGGTGAGCGGCCCCCCGGCGAGCACCCCTCCCCCCTGCGACGACTCTATGGACCCGGACCCGGAGGTCATCGAACGCCTACTGGCGGACCCCGGGACGGACGTTTGAGGCGGGGGGAGATGTAGGGTCTGCTCGCGGGCAGGTCAAATCTCGCGCCGCTCACCGCGGGTAGCCTCGGACCCCTTCTTCCCGAGTGGTGGGGCGGGGGGAGCGAGGCTAGGAGAAAGCCTTCATAAGGCACGACCGGGAAGGCCCGCGCTCTCTCTCTGCTCTTGGACCAGCTCTCCCGACACCTGACCCCGCTGCCCCTGCGACGACCGACCTGCCATGTGAGAATAAACCGTTTTGTACAAGGTCCTGCCTCGAGTGGCTGCCTGTGCGTCCCCGCGCAGAGGAATTGCCCACACCCTCCAACCCTGCTATCCCCCCTCACCCCAACCCAACCCGGGAGGACTGGGAGGCGACCCTGCTCGGCTTCTCTGACCTGCAGGCCCAACGGGCCTTGGTCGCGCGAGCCTTGGCGGCGGCTGATGCCACTGGGGTCCCGAACTAGGGACCTCCACCTAGTATTTGTAAGGGCTGGCCCCCTCTTGGTCAGCTCATGCATAACCTCCTGTATTATACCTGTACATAAATGTTTTCCACCACCACCACCCCTACGCAGAGTAGCATGTCAGCGAATATACATGCCGGCTAAAATCTGGTTTTCATTAAAGAGCACCTCACCCTCTCTCTCTCTCCTCTCCCTGTCGGGTTTATTTATTTACTCAATGTAATTTTGCTAATTCTCGTTCTACAGAGTTCCACTGAGCACATCCTATTATAGTTTATAAATAAGATCATTTAATATTCTTTAAACGAGTGAATGGCGCATCTATTGTGGTTTACTAGGTACGATCAACCATTGGTAAATCACTTAACTGAAACAGACTTATGAGGTGCAATGAGAAGGCGCTTGGAAGCCTACAAGGCAGAGATGATGCAGGCTGATGTAAAAGACAGCTTAGTGTTCGAATCGCATTATTCAAGAATACGTCCAGGGTGTCGGAACTAACTTCTCAGAAACGTCGTAAACCCTTCGGCTTTCTGAAACTGTGCTAGTTAAATATCTTATGTAAAATGCAAGCTAAGATCGTTCAAATAAAAAGCGAAGCCACGGCAGGCAAAACTACCAACAAACAGGGTAGCTTACCGAAAACAACGCCGGCCAGGAAGCAAAGGAGCACAGCCTGTTTCATCTTAGGTCAGTTCGAGCTGACAGAGTGCGAGTGAAAGTGTGAAAACGCCTTGGCAGTTTTCAGCTTGGTTGTGCGGCGTGCTTTATATACTCTGTGCTACACTTGGGAAATGGTGAGAGTGGACGCAGGTGTAGCGAGAAGTGACTGGGACTCGAAGGGTGCAATGCCTGCAGATAAGACCACGGGGAGATCAATGGTCCCGACAACCGCTACAAAATACATACACAGCGGTGAGAATGAGATAGACAGGGGCAAACACGAAGGGGACAGCGAGAATACTCACAAGACAGGTGTGTACACAATTACACTTTACTCCATGCAGCTGCTCAGGATATTGTGATAACTTATTTATATTCATTATTTGAAGCTCCTCGAAGTTCGAATCCAAGACAGACTTACAAAAGCGCGCAAAAAAACTGCACGAATTCAAGTAAATTCGAGCCATGGTGGTCTCGACACTTCTTTTGTTTTGTAAATAGATAAAAAATGGTTCCAAAACCGGTGTGAACTTGCTTTCAAATTTTTTTTCAAAATTAGCGCTGTTTATTGAAAATACAACAATGTATATGATGTACAGCAGTACTGCCGGCGGACCAGACAAAAGGTCTCTAAAGTACGGCCCGCGATACACAACCGGCCCTCGGAGTTGTTTCGACAGACCCGCATCGGGACACAGTCCCCACAGCGACGTACGGCCTCATGCACGCCGTGACCGCGAGGCCAGGTCTCGCGCAAACATTGCGTAGGGGCTCTTTTGGGTCTTTTCTATTTTTATGCGACCATTCAAGCCCAGTTGTGCCTCTTTTATTTACATAATTAGCGTGGGTCGCACCTGCAATCGTAACTCGAGAAAGAATAAGTTCGCTATAGGGCAGTGGAAGAGAAAGAGAGAAAGAGAGACAAGAAATACAATGAAGAAAAAGGAGGAGAGGTCGTCCGGTGGTAACGTGGACCTGCCCTGCTATTATACACGGGCTAAAGGGCAGGGGAGAAAAGAGAAAGTGCGAATGTGGATTGATGATAGCAAATTCCACGCGTTTCACGGGTGATGTCCATACACAAACACTGGCTGGCACTCGCAACGCGGTGAGTAGACGCACGTGAAACTCATGTCTTGAACACGCGCACCGACGCATGTCATTAACACATACTGGAGTAGGGCCTCCATGAAAGCACAAATGTGCGCTCTCGCGCATGTCAGACCGTAAACTGAGTAAACCGTGTAGGCAGTGCCCAAGGGGAGTGGTATGATGACAAATTCCAAGGAAGGCGTCAAGTATCGTTCCGAAACATGCTGTCAGCTTTAACTGGAAGCGTAAAGAGAGGCTTCATGATTTGATGTTTGTGAAGACTCGTCATAAAATGACGAGCAAGAACACCTTAATTAAGACAGCGATAGCAGCGCTGCATTAAGCATGGTCCGCGTGGAGAGTCTGTTTTGACAATTCATAGGTGACTGTGAAGTATTTTAATACTTCCAGTGCTATAAAATTATGCAAAGTCCTGGCGTGCGCCATGTGCTATATTACTTCATATTATAATGATAAGCTGTATACAAGACAGAAAAATAAAGCAAGAACAGCCGTTTACACATTAAGCCTGTAAATATTTATTGTTATTTTATTTATTCTTGTTTATATTCATGTAAACAGTGGGCACGGGAGTAGTCCTCGGATCATAGCTCCTAACCGTCATCCTTCTCCTATGTAGTTGACTGAAAAGTTTTCTGTGAACATTAATGGTCAGATGATCGTTGTTTGTTTCGGCTCCATCGCCTTCTTTTTTTCCAGTGACACCCTGTGCATATGTTTTTCGATAGTATTGTTGCTCCCACGCTCAGGGGACGTGGAATCCAATACCGGCCCTGGACGTAGTATGCTCTCTGAATCCTTACTCCATATTGAATCTTGGCGGATGACTCTTCTGACCAAATGAGCGATTTGTTTAGGCGTTTGTAAGATGTTCAAACTCGCTTTGCTTCAGAGCTCGAAGTGCCAAACGGAACTAACCACCGACGTAGAAATGCCAAAAAGAACGGTGAGAAAGCATTTGAAACTAAAAGGAAACGCTTTCAAAAATGGCTGGACGACTTGTAAAACAGGACCAAACTCATCAGCCAATTTCAGCATGAAATAACCACCTTGAAACATCTGCCACGCAACTAAAAAGCTCTAATGACGAGCTTCCATTCCGTTTGGACTAACTTGCAGATCGGGCGCGTCGCAATAACTTGATCTCTCATGGGCTCCCTGACACTATCGAAGCGAGGAAAGAAAATTGGCAGTAGTTTAGCTGTGATTAAACCTACTTGTGTTGCGAAAGCAACAGATTGGCTGCGCTTGTGGAGTTAACTTGTTGTAATTGGAGGGGGCACTTAGCCTCCGCCTTAGGGATGTGACATGATATCTTTAGTGGCTTAATGCCCATGTATGCTGAATTGGTAATTCCGACTTAAGATAGATGGCGGCGAGTCCTCACATACCACTACCAGCGCAGTGGCGCAGCGGTTAAGGGATGCGACACTGCACTGGCAGGCGGCTGTTTCTATCCCAGCCACCCGTCGGGATTTTGCGATCCATGTTGCTTTTCCTGAGCAACCTCGACGCTCGTCCGAACTTACCCGAGCTTACCCGAGTAACTCGTGCAAGCTCGGATAGTAAATCGGGTTGCTAGGCAACATCACATTCTTTGATAGCGGCACCACCACGAGCATAAGCGACGAGCCGAACTGGGCTGCAGTAATGCTGCTTTCGCAAAAATAACTAACTATAATATCTGCTCTTGCTTCCGGCATTGACCCCCTTCTTACTGAGGTGATTAAATTTGTGCATCGCTTATGCACTTTTTGGTCGACTAATACCTGCCCAATCATCGTTAAATTTCTAAAGTGCAAGGCTAAAGAACCAGTAATTTCCTCGCGGCAAAATCTGAAGAAAAATAACGCATCTGTCACCAAAGACTACTACTCCATTTCTACTTGCATAGCTCGTAAAAAACTAATTGAGTTCGGCAATAGTCAACCAGCGTCTACTTTTTTAAAACTGAATTTCAAAAAGTTAATTGTAAATGAGAGAAGCTACGCGCAAACGTGAGATTGAGGCGCGTAAGGTTGAGTCACGGGATGAACGCACCGATACCTACGTGACTGAACAGCCTGTTACACTGTAGGAAAAGCCTTTGTTCATTTCCATCCAGATCGCGCGTATCAGTCCTTTTTGACACTCTAAGAAGCACAATAAAGAAACGTGACACTCTTTCATCCTGACTGAGACATGTCCCGCTCACATTATCGCTTTAACAGAAACCTGGCAGTCCGCCATTGTTCTTGAGTCAGAAATGTTTACGAATGCCCCAGTTTTCACAATTTACCGTTGCGATAGAACCTGGCACCTTGGAGGGGGATAATACTAGCTGTATGTAAAGACATATCAACCTCGTGTATCCACAATAACAAAGCTTTGGGTATTATATGGGTTTCGCTTATTCTCCGGCATAGAAAAATAATCCTGGGCGTCTGTTATCATGCACCCTCATCCCTAGCTACTTTCTCTAACGACCTTTACGGCGCAATAAAGGTAGTTCGTACACGTTTTCCCTCTTCAACCCTATTTCCTCTCGGCCATTTTAATTTCCCAAATATTACATGGAAATCACAGCTATTTCAAATGACATCTTTCGCTTCCAAGGCCAACAAATTTTTTAGACCTATGTTCTACAATCTCGCTCTCTCAGTTAGTATAACAGCCCACTAGAATAACATCTAACAATACGAGCAGTCTTAACCTAATACTCCAGCTGCCATTTTGATAACGCATCTTTTGTTTCATATCTTCCTGGCATAAGCGCTCATTGCACACTCTCATTTTTCATAAATGCCCACGCGTCAAAGATATGTCAAGAAGTAAAGATGTTGCGTGATTATAAGCGCGCTAACTTTCACACCATAAATAACGAAGGTTCTGCCTTTATAGACTTTCTGTTTGATGGTATTGATGAGCGGTCTGTGGAAACTAGCTGCGATAGTTTTGCGCCGAAAGTTCACGAACTTATCGCGGGAAACGTCTCTATCTCGGCGCTAAATTTTCACCTGCTGATACCGGCTAGCCCGCGTACAAAATAGCCCCTGAAGCTTACGTCATAGCATTAAAATGTGCCAGATTAAATTTTCTTTCTAACACTCTTCCTTTCATTCCGGAAACAAATGCTAGGAAGTTTACAAACAGTTAACCCGTCGACACCTCCCGGCCTGTCGAAAGGGCACATACCCAGTACGGGGGAGTGGGCAAGACACAGGCTGTGAAGTGACGGAAAGAGGAGAGCTTATAGAGGAAAGGGAGGGGGGAGGGAATAGGCTGACAGATTGTACGTCGCAACGAAAGGAGACCTGTTAGCTGGGAGATCGAACACGGGACAATGGCTTTTTGTGCAAATTCGAATGCAATGCATATAGTGGTTCAGTTTTGCACTGACTGAGAGAGCAAAAAAAATTAATGAAATAAATTTTTGAAAGTTGTAAAAAAATATAAATAATAATAATAGTAATATTAATAATAATAATAAAATTAGCATGGGAGCCGCTGCTTTTCTAGAAGAAAATTTTGAACAGCACAGCGCACACTCCTGTTGCTTCGTCCAAGCGATTAAGCGCCAAAGGAATGAACAATCGCAATGGACACAGGCAGACCCAGTTGGTGAAACGGAATTTCTAATAGGCGCCTCCTCAAAGAAGAGAAGCGGCGGCAGAACAGCAGGTAGTGATCCGCTGTCTCAGGCTCGGCACGTGCCATTTTTACTGGGGAAAGAAGAAGAAGAAGAAGAAGAAGGCGCCTTTCGTGTTCCAGGCATCAGCTTGCGGACGTCCCACGGATCGTGCTTCATTTCTGCCCGCCTGCGTCGGTTCCCGGTTGTGCTGGACGCTTCTTTTTGGTGAGACCATTCCACGTTTAAGGGTTTTTGGCCAGGTTTCAGGGTAGCTCTACTGCTTGAGTGATGTAAGGTTACCTACGTTGTGTTTGCAGGGATGTCTTTCACCTCCCTGGGAGGGGGCTCGGCAGCTTGTTTCCCCAGCCTACCGGTCGAAAGCTTGCCTCCGATTTCATTTGGAGAAAAATGGTGTCGACGCAATTCTGGTGCCGCTTGTACCAATATGCGATGGAATGCTGAAAATGAAGAATCCTAAGACGATCCAGCAAAAACTCAAGTGTCTAAGGCATCCCTATCTAGACATATCTGAAATGCGACTTTTCGGGAGGCGTGGTATTGTTTGCATATCAGCAAACATTGAGTGTCTGTCGGATGTGCTCTAATGAATGCATTCACTTCTATTCTGGTTAAAGCCTCCACTCCTGAACACCTCGCGTGCTCTAGAGGCATTGTAAGAGTAGTGGACCCGTCATCTACCACTCTTGAAATTTTGGAAGGTTTCCAGGATGCAGGAGCGGGGGTTATTTCTGTGTACCGCTACTCTTGCGAGGTGGCTAGAAATGCGTGTTGCTACGGAGTCAGTTATAACAACGTTTGCTCGTCACACATGCCCTGCGGAGTTGAAAATTTGGCTAATTGTGTATCGCGTGGACCCACTGCATTGTTGTACCCTGCAATGTACTAACTGCTGGCGATTCGGACACAATGGTAGAGCCTGTAAGTCGGCGATTAGATGCCGGGTGTGTGGTGAAGGCCACTTTTCCTACAGCTGCACCGCTGGACAACAAAGCTGTTGCTTATGCAGCAACGTTCACGGCGCCGATGATGCCCCTAGCGAAAAACGGTCACAGGTGCGAAGTATATTGGAATTAAGTGAACAAAATAGCTGCTCCCGAGCAGATGCTCATGCATTCCTTAAACACAGGAAGCATACTTACGGCAGCCTTGTGCATTCCTCTGTTCCTGTCCTGGACCCCACAATGTCTACCTCAATTGCGTCAACAGTCGAAAAAGCTGTTTCAGTTGCGGTCCAGCGTATGGTCGGCAGCTTCATTCAGGCATTGTCTGATATTGTTACGACTCAAGCAATTTGTCCACCTCAGCCTGTAGTGTCAGCAGCATCACCTTCACTTCAAGCCTGTGCTGAAAGTTTAATTGGAACGTCATCATCCAAAGTAAGGACTCACGTGCCGCTTCTCGATATCGTCCCTGTCAGTCTTCCTCGCAAAAGTGTTTGCAGTAATGATGTGGAAATGACTTTCCCTACGCAGAAGCGTCGTATTCTCATCTCTCCCTCGAAGTCCTCCGTTCCTCAGGTCTAAACTAAAAAAGGACCTTAGAGTCACTTGCAAGTCTGATATCCTTTCAAGGAGGTTGTTACAGGCTCTATACTCGAATACTGATCATGTCAGGGTTAAACGTTCTCCAATGGAATTGGCTCTCTATTGTATCTTCTCTTCCTGATTCAAAACTTTTATCTTCTCATAACCTTACAAGAACTTGGCTCTCCCCTGGAAAGTAACTTTAATTGAAAAAGGTTGCGTGTTATTTTAGTGGACCACAAAAATGGTAGGGGCGGCAGGTTACTGACCCTTACTTCTTTAAAACTGAGTGATTGGGCATTATTAACTAAAAAAGTAATGCCTGCTCAGTGCGAGTTTTTAGCAGTAGATCTCAGTTTACAGCAGTGCGCCACTGTGAGTCACTAACTTCTATTTTCAAGCACGAGTATGCAGAACAGACTGCCTAGATAGCTAACCTGCCAACTCTAATATATTCATCACTGCAGAGGACTTCAGCTCACATTAAGTTGTCTGGGGGTAACTATACTGTGACTCCTATACGCAGGTGTTGTGGGCATGGATGTCGGTAAATGATGTGCGATGCTTCATTTCTCGGGCCATAACCTTCATCGGAGATATTGGCGTTCAGTTATCGATTTGTTCTTGGCAGAAGGTGGGGTAGGTATAGGGGCAAGGTCCACATTTGACAGTGGTACGTCAAGTGACCACTTGCCAATTATTTTCACCATCTTGGTGCGCCCACTCCGAGACCATGGCTCTGCTCGAAAACTAGTTAATCTGGCAGCCTACAAATCATCGATGCGCGCTTCCCTAACATCTGATCCAAGGTCATATAGGAGCGACGGGGCTCAGCTAGTTTTCTCTTCAGTTTTGAAGGCTGCTGAGAGTTCCCAGTTTAGATTGCGGTCCGCTGTTTGTAATTAAACGCCATCCCCATGGTGAAACGATGCATGTGAGACAGCCTTTCGCCGCAGGAAAGCAGCACGGAGGAGCCTTTCGCATAAGCAGAGTCCGGCAAATTGGATCAAATACAAGTTTTACTCAGCCTCGTTTAAAAGAATCATAGGAAAAGCAAAGTATGACTGCAATAAAATTTGAATGCATTTTTTCAAACCCAGACAACAGGAAGCCTTTGTATAGTATTATGGAACAGAATATAACTCCTGAGCCATGCGGTTAACAAGCTCGGTTGTGCTGTCTCCTCATGATGCGAAAGATGAGTTAGAGCGAATGGCACGTTTCCAGGAACAGCGTAGAGTCTCACTGTTCGCCTTGTACTCCTGTTCAGCCTGTTGTTGCGGTTGACAAGTCAGAGCTACTAACTATAGTTTCTTGGATGAAATCCTCGGCTCCGAGTTGGGACGGTGTCACGGTTGGCATGTTGAAAACCTTAGCTCATAAGTTCGCTCAGGAACTCCTCGATCTGATTAATGAATCATTGGAAACTGCGTGGCTGCCACACTCCCTGAATGTGGCTAAAATATTATTACTCTTAAAACATTCAGGTAAAGATTTCGATATTGGTAATATTCGGCCGATAACTCTAACATCAAATGAGGTAAAGCTTATAGGAAGAGTTGCACATAGCCGTCTACCAAAGAATGTATTTCCGAAATCAACGCATTCAGCACTGCCCAAATTGGCTTTCGCAGCGGATGCTTAATATGGTCTGCCCATGTCGATTTAGAGAGCAGAATCCGCCTTGTTATGCGCAACAAGGAAGCATCAGTGTTAGTGACGCTTGGCATTGCTAAAGCGTACGGCAGTGTTGCAAAATTCACCAAATTTTCACAAAATTGTCATCACCACAAATGTAGTTATACAGCTATGTCTGGATCTGTTGATTTTTAGCAGGACGGCAGTTCTGAGACGCCTCTGCCTAGACCAGAGGTGAGCCGCAAGGGTCTGTGCTTTCGCCACTTCTTTTCAATATGCTTATGCGGAACATTCGCGTACACCCTGACGTTACAATTTATGTTCTCGCATATGACATAGCCTCTTATGCCTCTGCAACAGATATTCATGCCCTATATCTTCCTCTCCAGGCTTACCTCAGTGCACTCCAGGTTTGGTATTAAATTTGGTAAAATTTGGTATGGAATGCGCACAAACTTAGTACGCTGCTTAGTCAATCCAATATGCTTTATATACGTAAATCGTTACACTGAGAACCACAGGTGGTAGAAATTACCGCAGCATTTCACTACGGCAACCCTAATAGCCTGAGTCGCTTTGTGACTTTAAACCCTCATAGACCATAAACACTATTGCTTGGACAACGTACCACACGGGAAATTCTTGAGGTGTCTAGGCGTTATTTATGATGCTAGTATGGACTGGCAGTCCCACATCAACACTAACGTTCAGAAAGGTGAGCTTGCCCTCGGCACGGTACTGGAAATAACAGGAAATTTGGCATGCACCGGGACACACTTCTACCTCTTTACAAAGCCTATTTCAGACTGATTGTGGAATTCGGCTGCGTACTCTTTTTCTGGCTCCCGTAAATACAAGCTTCATCCGTTGCTGCTGCTAGAAAGGCATGTCTTTCGCCTCTGCCTAGGTCTCCATCAATCAGTCTCCACCATATTTCTGTACCTGGAGGCTCGTGTTGGCGACCCTAACTCCCATTTCCACCTTTTAACTGTCAGGACTTTCTTGCGGGCATTTGAGTCTGGTCCTGGTGTGGCTACACTTCTTTGTTTTCTCCCACCCGTCCCTCTTTCTCACTCATCATTGGCCGAGTTTCCGCCTCCCTCAAGTTGTTTTTACTCAGAAATTTATATCGAACATTGTTGTAGATCTAAATTTTGGTACGTAGAGTTGGTTACGCAACGTCAACTGTGAATATTGTTTTTAGTTATATTTTCACACCTAATGAAAAGCTTATGCCTGCCAGGGCAGTAACTTGTCTACTCTGTGATCACCTTCACAATTTCTCGCACCACGCTGTGGTTGCTATAGATGCGACCGGAGCTGGCCAAAAGGCTGCGGTTGGCATTTTTTCAGAGGGTCTCTTTTGGAGTTTCTTGGTTCAAGTCCAGGATTACACACCCACACTTCTAGCGGAGTTTATGGCACTTGGCCTGGCTGCTTTGAAAATTCCTTCCGTTGTTTCTCAGGTCATATTACTCTCGCATTGTATCTCTGTATTGTTTGCACTGGAGCCCACATGGGACGCTCTTTTGTGCCGCTCACTAAAAACTCTTATTTCTAGACGGGTGAAAGACAAGGTGCTTCGTTTAGATTCCAAGTCAGTGAGGTATTTTTCAAAAAGATGCAGCAGACTTCACTGCAAAATCAGCTCTCAATGCACCGGTCGCCTGTAGCGTCCCTACTCCCATCCTATTCGGCATGTCTGGTTTTCAGCGTTGCCATTATGTAACAAACCATGTGCAACGATCCCTTTATCTCTACCGTTGACTACCAACATCTCTTGTACCCATGGGAGGCTCGTGCGTGTGAATCCCGGCGCTGTGACGTAGCGGTGACTGTCATGCGGTGCAGGATCCCCCGCTTAAATCTTTACTTATGCAGATGCGGGTTCAGTCCGGCAAACCTTTTGCGCTGCTTGTGGAGACAGCAGCAACATTGGAGCATTTACTACTAATCCTACTCTCTTGTCGAGGATTTAGGCATCTAGAAAATCCCATTACAAAGTTAGGCCTCGCTTTGTCGGTCCCGCTTGTTCTCTCCTTCGGTGCGAGCTCCAGAGGTGTTGCTTTGCATCAAGTTTGCGAATATCTCCATAATTACGTAATAGCTACCGGCAGATTCCCTTTGTAAATGTATTCAAACTGGCTCCATTTAAAAGATCACTCAGTAATTTTCATGTATTCAATTATCTGACCTTGTCTCCCGTTTTTCTTGTTTGTTTCTTTCCTCTTTAGTTAAACTCTGACTAATCACCCACACCACAACTGTTAGCTTGGCACCAATTTACCCTCTTCTTTTAGCCCCCTCACTGAAACCTGGCCAATCTTCCTTGTGGGTATGTTGCATGTTACTAAGTCAACAATAACAACTCACCGTGGCGGTGATGTCATTTGTTTATGTAGGAGGATAGAACCCCTCCATAAATTTTGACCAGAGACCAACACGATGACGGCCGACCACCGCTGTTCCCGGCAGCTGCGTGACCAGTGGCGACGTGTCGTGCTCGTCGTCGTGCCGGTGCTGCTGACCCCCATTTTCATGTACCTGTCTCCAGTTAGTACGCGCAGTTTTCCTTACTTAGCAGGTCGCTCGTCAAACGCCTGTTAGCACATGTGATTCTTGCCTGGGTCTACAGATTTAGTCCACATTTACGCCACGGCGTATTTCGTACACTTGGCAGCCCATAACGATGTGGACGTGGAAACATGGCGAGAATTATTCGTCGTGCATTGCAGCGAACGGCGTTACGAGCAACTGCTCATATAAGCGCTCATTATGGTAAAGCCAAGGTAAAATCTGATACCTCGACGACTTGGCATTCCGGTGCCGTTGCAGCCGTTGCTTAGAAAAGTGTCACCAGAGGCTATAGAGAGCATATCACGCGGGTACAGCCTTTTTGACAACTGTAAAGGCGGAAGTGTTTGCTTTTGGTGCGTGCTGTAGGCCTTTAAACTCCAGCGTTTCAAGTGTCCTGAAGATGATGTTATTCTTTGTTATAGCACAAAACTTATTTGTAGCATCCACTACTATAGTTTCACCAGAACAAGCTTCTAAGTGGTCAAGAGGTGACATTGTGCGACCATAGCATTACTGCCGTGGCTGATTACACGATATGAAGCTATATTTTACACAGAGTTAGCGGCGCGAAACTCGTTTCAAAGTTCAGTTTACTGCTCATCCGGTGTCCTGAGAAACGTATTTCGGCTAGAAGGTTCAGATATGGAATTTCCCTCACCCCTTTTCCTCTGGTTATTCGCTTCTTTTTCTTTGTCGTAATTTTCCAGCATTCACTGGGTATTATACTTTATTCCTTTTACCTAGCCTAGCTTCCACGTGGACACCTGCCCCTGGTTAATGTGTGCAGGAGCTGCGGTGTGCGTTCGAGATGTGCCTGCTCAACTGCTACCTGTTGCTGAACGAGATACCGACAGCCATCAGCGCGCTTCTGCCGGTCTGCCTGGCGCCACTGCTGGGACCAATGTCCACGGAGGAGGTCTGCGCCATCTACTTTGGGGTGAGGGGCCCTCAGGCACTAGGCTTCGTTCCGTAGTGTTACCTGACTGATCGGTTTCTCAAAGTCCCAGGCTATCTCGTACGCGGAAGCATGCATAAGCGTGAGGGAGAGGAAGCTTTTGCATTTCGTGTTGGTGCGCAACCAGCGGGTTGTTTTCTTACGCAATACGAGAGATTTCCTGAAGTGCGAGAGTTTGAATGCATAAGAAGGAAAAAAATTGATTTCTGGTTTTCTGTTATTGCAGCGCTTGTTGTCTTGGCTTCGTTCCATGGTTTCAACTAGTCGCCGTCGGATGGAGCGCGCTTGAGCGTTGGAACGCGGCCCCTGCCTCGCGCCAGCTTAGCAGGGGGGCACGCGGTCAGAAGAAGACTCCGTCAGATTCCAAGAGACGCCTCCCAGCAAAAGATTCTAAAGACATGAAGGCGTGAAATTCTGCGCACGTAAACAATAGCGACAGCCCCTGTGATAAAATTGCCCCCTGTTACGTAGCACATAAGTCGTACTTCGGAGAGGCCATAAATGCAGCCGAGGCGGTGCACCCTGCTCGGAACGGTACACGTTAGCGGTAACTATAATTAGGGGAAAACAAAGGCGCAGTAAAAGTCACACTCCAAGTAATTACCTCAACCTTACCTAAAAGATGATGGAGGCTATGCAAAAAAGAAAGAGGTGTCGTAGTGGAGTGTATTCGACAATTCACTGCCATCGCCTGCTTAGCATTGCGCTCCATCGAAACAGCCCTGGTGCTGCTGCTGCTGCGAGCAAATGTGAAAGTAAAATTTTCGCGGGAGACTTAAGCCCCGGCCTAAAGGTATGACGCAAGAGCGTTCTGAGCGGCCCTAGGCCCACTTTCCTTATAACTTTGAAGGAACGGAGACTGTTCTTTATTTTATATTAGTTCTCTGTTCATGTTTGTTTTTAATTTACCACAAAGCACACGAGGCCTCCGCATTCAAAGAACGTTCTTCACTGGTCGAGGTGTACCACGTCCTGCCCACGGCCCAAGCGGCAGCTCTTCGAGTCCATGCTCAACCATTTTTCTTATCAGCGCAACAGCCTTTTTTTTCACCATAGGAACTACTGTAATGAAGGTGAAATGACTAAGCGACCCTGCACACCACTCAGGTGAATTGTGTAGTAAAGTTACTCATGTGGCACTGTGTGATTGATTTTGGAGGTTTGAATGACCCACATGAGGAGATGTGGTTGCGAGGCCACGTCCCACTCGACCAATCCCGATTTTCTCGGCAAGCCGACGCTTTCGTGGTCCGCAAACTCTATCGGAGACCCCTAACACTATCGCGGTAAAGTTGCAGTGGCCCGACGAATGGCTCCAGCTGGGCCCCTATTACTGCCGACATAGAAAGAAACTGAAGGAACAAGATTAGAAGGAAAGATAAAGAAATTATTCACGCCACTGCAACCGCGGCATTTTTCACTGCATTGATTCTACTTGACAGTGGTCAGGGCTTTGCAAAGGCGGCGCATATTCTTGCTTGTCCCTCGAAGAACTAATACCGGCTGCTTTCTTGTTGCCTTCTTGTGGCAGCCCTCGCAGCTGTACTTCATCTCAGCCACTGTGATCGCCGTGGCCGCAGCTGAGTCGACGCTGTCCCGACGACTCGCCCTACACGTGCTGGCCCGTCTGGGCCCCGGCACCGGAAGGTTTGTACTCTGTTTCTTAACACATGTTTCTACCACGGCGACTGACGATAATGCACAAATATCTCCCAGCGCAGCGTACATGAAAAAAATTAACTGCGGCTAACATTTACCCACCTGTGTCCTTTCTTCTGTGGTTGCATGCTTAGATTCAGAATGCACCAACTAGAACAAAAAGAAGTCTTGATGAAGTATCACTTAACCGAGGACAAGAACACAACTTACAGCTACGAAAAATACCCTCATTAGTCCTGATTGCCTTTAACCAAGTAGCCTTGCAGTATTCAACTTACGAGCTTTCGATCTATTCACTCATGACTATTCACTCATGCCTTGGCGTCTGCAAAATTGATGTTCCCTCTATTGGTGGTTTTAAGTTTAAATTTTACGTGCTGGCGGTTTTTTCTTTGTCGCGAAATATTTTTGGTAGCGTTTTTTTCTTCCACTGCTAACCCCAACTAGCGTTATGTGAACTTAAGCTTTTTCGCCCTGTTTTTTAGTCACCATGGCGCGTTTCGCTTATTTGTTCTCTGCTTAGAAGAGGCTAATTTTGTAGGCCTTATGTTCAGTTTGAGTGGACGTGATAGGTAAGATACATATTCATTTAATATGATTCTGCATTTAATAGCTTGATGGTGCTAAGTAACATCCTGGTTAATGACATCCTATATCGAAAGGAAAAAGAAGAAATGGGCGCGGGCAGGGCATGTAATGCGAAGCCAAGGTATGCAGTGGTCGTTATGTACAACAGGCTAGATTCCGAGAGAAGGCAAGCGTAGCAGGGGCCGGCCGAAAGTAAGGAGGGCGGATGAGATCACGGAGTTTGCGAGTATATGTGGCCGCAGCTGGCGAAGTACAGGGTTAGCTGGATGGACATGAGAGGGGGCTCTGTCCTGCAGTGAGTGCAGTTATGGAGATAATGATGGTGAGAAAATAACAAAATGTCGCCTTTTGCAGCGTTAGTTTGCCGATGATCTAGGTGCACTTGAAATGATTTTGTTGCAAAGCGGTACACTCCCATGAAGAGTTATCGCTGTAGGCTCTGCCGGGCTGAAATTTCGGGGATCCTTCTAGGCCAGGAGCCCGGGAAATTTAGTAGCTATATTATTTTGTCCCACCTTTTATTCCGATAATCAGCAGCATAACCGTGGTGTACAGCTCGATTCTGTGAGCACTGTCATGTCGCTCCCGCTGACACTCTCGTGCGATATTCTTGTTGCCTGTGGTCTCGAGGGCAATACCGTCAAGTGAATGAGAATATAAACAAGTACCCAATGCCTGCACGACGACGACTGGACCACTCGGCTTGGCCTTCCCCGGTCACCTCTAGACTGGTGTGCGGCACTGTGCTGGGCAGCGTGCTGCTATGCTTCGTCTTCAACTCGGTGGTGACCGCGCTGCTGCTTGTCGCACTGGTGGACAGCATCTGCGACGAGCTCTGCCTTGCGCTACTAGACCCCGTCATCAAAGGTGAGTTCCTCCACACTGCCCGCCCAATCTTCGAGGCTGTGAATTTCAAGGTTAAGCGATAGAGCACGCCGTTCAGGGTTGGATGCTAGTGCGTCTACATCACTGAGTTTTCGGTGTGCATTCATTGCGCTCTTAACCGACTGAAAAGCTATAACGGCCAGCTTGCCGCCCTAGTCTTTATTGCTAAAGAGGGATAGCAGGTCAGGCTTAACATAATTATTTGGCTTTGAGAATGCTACGAACGTTCTTTTTGCGCAAAAAGGTTACTCTGGTACTGACAGAACAGTAAATGAAGCTCATAAGTTACAAATATTCCGTTGTTATGACGTACATGCAACCGGTTTCCTCAATTTCTTCAAGTGTTCTTTCGCGTACACCTTCTGATGACGTCACCGAGAGCATGGCTCCGATCCAGAGCCGTGCTGAAGCAAGCCGAAGTAAACAATGGAGACACCTGACGGAAGGATGCGCTTTGTTCATGTACTGTCGCGCTCAGTATGAGCTACACTGCGCGGGCATGTAACCACGCGCTCTGCAAAGTTGTACAGCGGCGCCGATCGTTGTGTGTTTCCGAGTTCTCAAGAGGCACAGTGCAGCTGTTCTTGAAAGCGCGCATTGTGTTTCAATGACAGCCGTATATTGACGCCCAAACTTTGTGCTGAGGACAATCTGGATTCACACAATCGGTGATATTTAGTAAGCCACTTTGCGATTCATCATCGACTGAAAAGGGAATGCTGGAAGGATCCGCTGCAGACTAATGTCCGTGAAAGCGGCTTATATAAGCGTATATACTTTATATACGCGGCATATATACGCTTATATACTTTATATATGCGTTGCCGTTGCAATTTATTTGCCTCTAATCGTATGTATTTATGTACAATTCGTAACTTATTAATTTCATGCACAATGTGTACGCTTGCTGGTGCCTTTCTTGTTGCGTTAATGCAACTGGTATGCATTATACGCATTATATTCTGTATTTTAAGGAAAACTTTGCGCAGATTGGCACAAGACGGTAGAGAGAAACACGCACACATACACGAGCAAAAACTTGCCACTGTATTGTCAGAAACGACACATCGCCTTAAAAAGCAGACAGTGCGCAAGCGTACAAAATCGAGTGCAACACGTGTGGGAAAAAACAGCGAGCACATGGGTACAGCAAATATTGCGTCAGTCATAGGCACAAGCAATGTCATACCGGAACTCATTGGAAATTCCCAGAAACCAGGAACGAAAGCGGGCTATCTGTCACGACGAAAATCAAGTTATTTTTTGACAAGGCCTACCGATGCCTTACTGACGCAGCCTTCGGTATTACAAATATCGAGGGCCTCCACAATTTCCCGGGTCAGCATATTGGAAGCTCTCCCGATATCAAACGTAGAACGGAGGAAAGAACGGCACTGCTCTTCCTCCTTCTTACTCCTGTCCGTGTAGCGTTTGCATTTCAGGCAATTCAATGACAAGTTCCAGCCGCCATTTGAGCCCAGTGAACTGGCGTGCTCTCTGAGCCTATCATTAAGACAGCGCCCTGTCTGGTCTATGTACACACTCACAGTTGAGTTTAACCTTACACACCTCACCAACACTGCAGGGCACAAACTCAGTTTGGTGTTTGATGAGGAATTTTGCTTCTTTCCTCTTTTACCTTGGCACATTCTGGTCATGGCTACCGCATCTGCATTTTGCCACTGCGCCATTGCTCACCTGCCCACCGCGTGACCTACTTCCCAAGGTTTAGCCGGTGGTAACCAGGCGAGAGCCTAAGGTGCTAATTCGGCGGCACCGCCCCTAAGCGCACCCAGCTAAGCGGAATGAGCAGCAGCGGTTAGAAGGAGAACGTACATCGAATGATGCTTGCACAGTAGCTAAACGGAAGAAGTTGGGGTGGTAATAAGTGGCAGCCTGGTACCACCAAGTAAGTCGTAGCTCCAACCGACAACTGATGTCATGCTAGCTCACATATCCGCATTCTGGTCTAATTACCCAAATCGACAGACTTTTTCTTTCTTCAGAGAGGCATGAATAAAGAAGCAGTATTTGTCCTTGCCAACTGCAAGGTATGCAGAAGGGTTCAAATGCGGGACAGTTGGTACATTGTAAATTGAAAATAAAAACAGTCAGGATTGGGATCAATTGTTTCCGCAATGCACTCGAAAAAAGCTGTCACCACGCTATCAAAAGCAGCCTTGACAATCAATGCACAGATTTGCAAGCCGCGGGGTTCCTTAAACCCCTTTTGAAGCCAGTGGAGGCTGCTTCAGAACCTTAAGAAAGGACGCACGAAGCGGTTAGACGTTGGGGCGACTGAACGCAGGAAATTCGAGGTCGTGCCATACGTGCATAAAGTGAGCCACAACATCAAAAAAGTTGCGGCCAAGCAGGGAGTGAGTGTGGTATTTTCTGCTCCTTGCAAGCTTTCGGGTCTCTGCTCGCGCATTTCTCGAGGCAGGGAAAGGCACCGCGTTTGCACAACGCAGCACGAGAATCGTTTCACGGCGTGTGTCGCACAGGTCGTGTAGGAGTTCCCCCTCACAGGCGAGAGTATACACAGGCCAAACTAGTCGGTGTATTAATGACGGGCTGCGTGAGCACCAATCCACCCTGGGGTCCGATGGCGGTGCAAACTTGCCTCGCCATTGCAATGAATGTGGCTGTTATCCTTTGTTAAGCAATGTAATGATTCTTGGTAGAGGCAAGGGAAAACAAGAGCGAGAAATCATGGAAGCGTACCATATCAGTTTGCCAGGCCATGATTGTACTAATACAGCCTCTGTGCGCTCACTCGAGGAAGAATTCGATTTTTTAGATCGATCATGGTAGATGGAATTCTTGTCTCCTTTGCCCTGTGATTTGTGATGCTGCGTTTGCGCATGCTCTGCGGGCCTTGCTGGGACCATGTATTTTCTATTAAATTTCAGTTTATAGTCCAGTCGCTGTGGCGTGTACGCTCCTTCTCTTGTCCCTTGTCTTGTGTGACTGTTTTTTTTTTCTATTTGCAAGGTTTTGAATCCGTTTTCGCTCCAGTGGATCGCGGCAGCGACGTCTAGTGTACGGAGGCTGCGTTATACTTCTATCGCGATGCGCCCGCCCGCAATTGCGGTGGTATTTTGCATAAGGTAAATCTAATTTTCAGTACTCATTGTCTTTCTGGACCTTTTTACTTCCAGTTGTATAAACACATTTAATTGATCTTGTCTGTTTATCCTGTTACTTTTTATCCCCATCCGTAGTGTCCGTTAAGCCTAGACGAAAAGGTGTTCACCTAAAGCATCGCCTTGAATCATGATTAGGCCAATTCGCTGTCACTCTCGTTGGCCTTGACACATACAGAGGCCAGAGATGGTGCCGTTAACCCATGGCCATGCCCTTTGAAGGGATAAAAGGAAAAAACACAAATTTATATCGCTTTCAGTGGCTTGTTGTCTTTTAAGTGAATCTGCACTTTCAGTTTAATTACCGCCTAAGCGTACTCGAAGCTTTGAGTTTGGATATACGCTTCGTTGATGCTTGAGATGCACCGTGGTTCAGAATTTATTTCAAACGAAACGGCACCCTATCGTTACCAGCGAACTGGGTGCAGAAGAGGAAAGAAGTGACAGTAACAAAAGCCTCAGCGTAGTCAGCACTCTCTTATCCCCAGTCTGGGTGCAGGGCTGCCGGACGGGCGCAGCGAGACCACGCCCGACATGGCGCGCACCACGCGCACTGATAGCAACACTGGCAAGTCCGGCCCCGACGGAATTGTGCCGCGGGACCCCTCCGTCGTCACGCAGGTACGCCGCGCAGCCTTTAGTTTTGGCATATACAGTTGCGGTCAGTTTAAACTGCAACACAAAAAGAGGAAGCAGTCAGAGTTCACGTCAACGGACACGGCGAGTCCTGCTGTACGGAGCACCGTAGAAGCCGTGCTCCTTGATGCGTTCCCTCTCTACAAAGCACAAGCGGCTGTGGTGTTGCCGCTGGTGTGTTACAGGTAGAATCAGCATAATTTTACAAGGCCCCGTAAACGCTCATGTTCAAAGGTGCTTGCGGCAACGGTACTCCAAGTCATTAATAGTGTATTTTTTGCTAAGATCACAGTATGCGAAATTTCTTAGTTGCTTCACGGTACTTGCTAAAGAATTCCATAGTGCTCAAAGCTGCTGTGGACCTGACATGGGAGTGTTGCGCTGTCTGAAAAGTGATATCTGCTCTCCCAGTTCAGCATGGACGGTTTGCACTGAAGCTACCGCCAGTGTTCGCGAAACAGTTGTAACACAAGTGGTTCAATACGTCCTTCACTTACTTCAACCCTGCGGAACTCAGGGTCACCACGTTTTTTATGTTCCTACTATGTTTAGCCCTGCTTTCTGCGCTGAAAAAGAGTAGAAATCGACGGATAGCTGACTTGTCCACGAGTGCCCTGCACCGACTATCCTGCAACATAAAATACGCTTCCACAATTCTGCATCAGTTTTCCTGGAATAAATTCTTAACCGGGCGAACCGCTATGCCTGGGCGGATTCGCCCTCATGAATGACCGCACCGCAGGCATCCGGCGCTACCATTTCGGTCGGTGGCGCCGCCCCGTCACCCGCTCGTTCTCCCGTGCAACGCCGTGGCGCTGATGAGCCGGCCAGCTCGCTCTACGTGACGGCCGAGGACACCACGCTGGGAGAGGGACAGCGCAGTGCCTTCCGACAGCGCATGCGCGAGTGCTCCCTGGTGCCCGAGGGTAACCTGCACATCCTGTGAGTGCGGAAATGGAGGCGCTGATACTG
This sequence comes from Amblyomma mixtum, assembly GCF_055824585.1. Classification (NCBI taxonomy): domain Eukaryota; kingdom Metazoa; phylum Arthropoda; class Arachnida; order Ixodida; family Ixodidae; genus Amblyomma; species Amblyomma mixtum. The sequence goes on along the minus strand of NC_143021.1, from coordinate 150,035,515 downwards.
TAGGCTTCGAAATGAACATGTGGACAGCGATAGCGGGCAAATGACATGGGGAGCTTAATAAAAAAGAAGCAACGTGAATTAAACAACAACGAGTACATGACATCCAAAGCGAGAATAAAGAAAGTACTGGGGAGAGGATGGAAGAGAGGACTCGATTTTACTGTAGCGTTATTGATACAGTTGTCCATGACATTATCTGAGACAGTTTTGTCATAAGTATGAGTTAATTTCTGAAATGAAAGGGACGTTGATTTCTCAACAGAGCGCACAGTTCGAAATAAACGCAACATGTAGCCTATATATATGCGAAGCGCAGGGAAGCAAGACCACTGCATATCCAGGCGAGGTCTTCAAGTCTTCAGGTGTGCTTCGTTCTGAGGGATATTTGTATTTTGTTGGCTGGGGGAGGTGGGTATGAAGACGCCTAAGAGCGCCAGTCTCATGCAAATTCAAAACCTTCTTCCGCGAAAAAAATAAGAGACTAAAGGGTGTCGAAACTGCTATTCCGGTCGTAATTTGTCGTACTGGACCATCTCAAGATTACTCGGCAGTTGATCACTTTTCTCGCTCTTGTGCGATACTCAGCAGAACAGGTAATACCACTGCGCTGCAGTAAATTGTTGGATTCTTCACGCCCACAAACGACTCGGCAAGGCGAGATGGGTAAGCGATGACTAAAAAAAACGTGATAGCAGCAAAAGCCCGAGGCGAAGCTAGTGCGCAACGAAGAAATACCTAGTAGGCAGAAGAGAATACTTTCAATCCGTTTCAAATCGTGGATACGGGGAGATGCCTGCGCAGAGTTTTGGCTCGCTGGACTACGATCTCTCTGTAACTAGTGGTAAGGGTTGTATGGGCTCGGGTTGTAAAGTCGCACGCAAGGCGAGTTTCACACGGTGGCAGGAGCTGATGACGCCTGCCACGAGATTACGAGATCGGCAGTCCCAGGGAACAAACTCGTCTTAGTAGTGGCGGGTAACAAGGCCGTGAAGCTCAGCCTGGGAACATGGCAGCAAAATGCGTTCACAGTGTGTGCCCGTGATACATTAGCTTACCATACAAGTGTTGTCACATGCATGCCAAGCAGTATGTGGTTAACAATAATAATAACTGGTTTTTGAGGAAAGGAAACGGAGCAGTAACTTTCTCCCATATATCGGTGGACATCTGAACCGCGCCGTAAGGAAAGGGAGGAAAGCGGGAGTGAAAGCAGAAAGAAAGAAAGAGGTGCAGCAGTGGAGGTCTTCGGAATAATTTCGAACAACTGGGGATATTTAACGTGCACTGACATCCCACAGCACACGGGCGCCTTTAGCGTTCGGCCTCCATCGAGACGCGACCGCCGCGGTCGGGTTCGAACCTGGGTACTCCGGCTCGGCAGACGAGCCCCGTAACCACTGAAACACTACGGCGTATCAGTATGTGGTTCCCAGTCGTCGTTTGTTGCTGATCGGGAATGCAAACTTTATAGAAATGCAGTCTTAACGTTGTCTTTGGCTTGCCTCAGAAGGGTTTGAAGCTCTCGAGTCTGCGAAGCATGCTTATCACGAGCGCGGCTGTTAAAACAGGAGTAGTTGCGCAGATATTTTCTACGCGGCTGCCTCCGCACCATGTGAATATGTGCGCATACTTGTCCACATGAACTTCAGTAGGGAGGCATGCGATAAACGCACATGAAAAGCATACGAAGTTAAGGCATTAAAGCTCGTAGCAATGCTATCGTTCTGAATGCCCTCACAGGCTTGCAGTGCATCAGAAACCCAGCAGTAAATTACGAAGTGACCGAATTTATCCGCCGTTTAGAAACCCGTAAAAAAGCATAGGACTGGTCAGATGTTTCTGCTAATGAAAAACGTGATGCTGGATTCATGTAGAGCTTGCTCTGGTCCTTCGACATTTCCTCTGCGGAAGGCATGACGTTTCTCAATATATAAAGGCAGCCATTCCGCTCTACCGCCGCCTAGTTTCAATTGTGTGAAAAAAAAAACGAAATTCATAACTAAACGATGCTTTCTTTTAATCGACATTGAAAGGCGTCTGTGGTGTCTAAGCATTGAATAGAGAGTGAAATTTTTGTTTATCAGTGAAGTGGTTGCTAAGAAGTTCTGGATGCTAAGTGTTTAGAACGTATACCGCATACATAGGTATGTAAAAATATTGCATCTACTAAAAGCTCTTGAAGAATGGAGTAACAACCTTGCTGAACTGGTCTTAACCTATTAACAATCAAGCTGAACACCAGCTCAGTCTGAATGATGTCTTATACCAACTTCCTCAGTCCCTCTATGCGCACACAAATGGTAGTAATGTAGCATCCGCTTAAACTCCACTTATTCAACACATTTAGCTGCTAAATAAGCATGCTTCACACGATGCTCGAAGCGCTGTTCAATGGAGATATAGTCCAAAATATTCTTGCGTATAATTAACGTTGTATTAATGCAGATGCAACTGGCGAATCACACTGACTTTAGCTACAGTAGAATTTAAGTGACGCACGATAGCAAACAAACGATAGAAACTGAACCAGAGTTCGAGCCACCAGGCTGTAGAACACTTAAAAACAGCTGTAACCAACACAGAACATATTCTTGCTCTTTTCAAGTGCTCGAAGTTCACAAGTAGTTCGTGGTATTCCATCCCAAGTATTTAGTGATTACAAAAAAGTCACCGAAAGACATCCATGCAAAATCTGTGGTAGAGCCTATTTGCAGCTAGGAGATATTGCCCCCTGTGACTAACGCTTTCACGCAACGTCGCGGTTGCATCAGCAGTACCTCGAGGTCTTGCCGACGCCTTCCCTTTTGAAATGGTAACCCACCTAGTTGTCCATTCCGCCATAGAAGCAAGTAGGCTTCGAGGGCTGAAAAAAATATCAGCTAATTCAAAATTTATCCCGAGCCTGCCATGATGCCTGCTTTGTTTCTGAACTATACCTTCGGTTCATAAAAAGTTCAGGAATTGCAATTCATGCTTTCAGAAAAGCCAGTATTATGCTTTAACAGGCACATGCTGTCAGATGGAATATCAGAGTGGTTGATGAGAGATCCAAGTGATCTTTTTGAGAACAGCGACGTTTGCTTTCAATGCGGTTAATATTAGTGGCGCAACGCCTGTAAGCTGAAGGTGCCAGTAAGGTAAGGAGGAAAGAACAAAAATTTATACAGAGGGTTTTCTGCGAAAAGCACACAGCCAATGGAAGGTACTAAGGCTCAAGAACAGTTTGTTAAATCCTCACAAATGCGTAGCTATGGGTCTCAGTTTTTTTTTTTTTTAGGGTCCTCATCTGAAACTATCTATTTCGGCGTCTGAAAAATAGAGGCATTCCGTTTCGTGTTCTTCCCATTTTCATGTTTAGTTTACTTCAGGGGAAGGATTCCATTCTTCAAGGCTCAAGAATAGTGCGACAAAAAGGCAGTGATGCTTTTCGGATTTTTTTTAGTTCATAGAAACCATTCATGGCCTCAAGGCTCAAGAATATTTACAGAAATTCAGAGCCGTCCCTAATGGATTTTTATTTTGTTTAGATCAAGGAAAAGATTAATTTTCTGAAATCTCGCAATATTGCGACAAATAAGTAGCCAAGATTCATGGATTATATTTGTTGAGTTAAGGGGAACGATTCATTTCCTCTAGGCTCAAGAATATTGGGAGGCTACGTTTTCTGGATTTGCTTTTTTAGTTCAAGGACTAATTTTTTTTCTCAAGGCTCAATAATATTCTTTTATTTAGTTGGTGTGCTTTCTTGCGAAACTATTGATTTCTTCATTAATTCGCTAACTATTTTATGACTGGCAGCTACTGCCTCCAGCATCAGATATGATAGCTGGCGAGCAATGTTGCTCAAGGGTTGTGGCATCAAAGGAGGATATGAGAATTGCAGAAGACAAAAAAAAATCACCCCGAAAAATAAATGCTTATCGGACACGGCCCCAAGTATACACTGATGAATAAAGGAGCACCTGTGACATGTAAAACCAATTTACCTAACTGTTTCATGGAGAAGAAACTGGAGGCGTTTCTGGAAAATTAGTCACAATGTTTCGATTTTCGCACTGTATAGATACGTTCTCTCCCCGGCTGCCAACATGGTTCGTTATATGGAACTAGCGTGGGCTGGGACGCCCTTTTAATCTTTTTGACAAAGTATCGCCTTGCTTAAACTAAATTTGCTCAAAGTACAGGGCAGCAGATTTTAGACAAATAAACGTTCTTTACTTTTTGACAGTATTTTCACCGATTGTTCTGTTTTGTTCAACTTTAATGATGATGTGGATTGCTTTCATCGTAAGGGGTAGGTATAGGCGAATAAGAGTATTTATGATGTGTTCATGGCAGTGTGATGCAATCAGATAGAAAATTTCATAACTTGCTTCTGAGGCCGCTTCCATATCGTATTTGCTAGCGCTTAGTAAACACACGGGACAAAAACACAAATACACAGGAGAGGCGCTAGTCCTGTGTATTTGTGTTTTTGTCCCGTGTGTTTACTAAGCGCTAGCAAATATGATTTCAAACGCTTTCCAACTAGCCCAAGTTTCCGCCTTAATAAGTGCCCCTTCCATACTACGGCGGATAATGCTTCAATCTCAGTGGGTTACAAGAATTTTAGAACTTAATTCCATCTAGTCCATGAAAACATTTTGCAGAAAGTGCTGTATTTACTCGCTTAATGAACGCGCTTGGTTAGAGAAGCGCAACTTTCGCTGCCATATCGCATCATTGTGCTTCCCTCGCCTATTTAACGCACCCTTTTATTTTGGCGCGGGTTCTGCTGATAGTGTTGTGGGCATTGTGTTAATGATTGCAAAATTTTTCACTCTAATTTATGTGTCAAAGAACACTTCAGATACATAGAAGGAAATTCAAGTAAATTGGCTTTGCTGTACAATATTTAAAATACGAATGTAGCCGCCGCTTTGGCTTAGTAGTTATGGTGCTCGGCTGGTGACCCGAAAGACGCGGTTTTTATCGGGGCCGCGGCGGTCGCATTTCGGCGGAGACGAAATGCTAGAGGCCTGTGAGATGTCAGTGCACGTTAAAGAACCTCAGGTGATCCAAACTTCCGGAGACTTTCACTACGACATCCCCCATAGCCCGAGTTGCTCTCGGACCTTGAACCCCGTTAAACTAAAAATAGAGTCAAAACAACTAACAGGTGCCATATTTATTAATTTAACAAAATGATTCTGTATAATCAATAACAACATTTTTTTTATGAAATCCTTCAAACAATGAAATCCGAGGAGCCACTGTAGAACTAATTAAAACTTACATGTAGAATCGGGAACAGTACGTTATTGCTAATGAATCAGTGTCTTCGCGATTTACAACAAACGGTGTAGTTTCGCGTAGCTCTCTTCATTATAACAACAAACGGTGTTGGTCAAATGTTTTAGGGGAATCCCCCAAGGTGGAGTAAATTTGTAATAAGGGAGTAATTACTCATTGGCATCCACCCAAGCGCAGCCATACGGCTACCGTCCCGGTTAGCTCAGTTGGTAGAGCGACTGCTCCGGTGTAGTGGTGGTCCCGGATTCGAACCCCGGAGCAGGACGAATTTTTCTTTAAATACGAAGTTTCTGAGAAAGCTGTATAGCTTTCCTTTGTAGCCGTATGGCTGCGCTTGGGTGGATGCCAATGAGTAATTACTCCCTTATAACAACAAACGGTGTAGTTTCGATGTAGCTCTCTTCATTATCCCCTCCATTCATAACATAGAATAATCATTATCAATGCTACATGTCTGCTGAGTGTGTTCTTCATGGAGATGTTCGGAACATTTTTTATCGGCAGAAAACGAAAGGGAGTTGCAGTGTAGATCAAACAGAGCTTAAAAAATGTATCAGAAGAGTTAAAGTAGAGCAAACTTTCAGCGCATATTACTAAAAAAGCTATACCGTCCTTGCTTCAAAGTTCACATAATTAACAAAAAAAAACGATTGTTTGGTTTAATAACTGATTGTTGCAAACTGTAAAAAAGAGATTTTTGGCACATACCTTGAATCCTTGCTGTCATGGCAGCGCACATTTATGACATCGCCCTTAAGATATATCACAAAATGTCTTTACTTTGCAAGCTGATGTATTTGGTGCAGCTTAGCTCACTAATAATGTTTTATCGCACCTGCATGCCCTCGCACATCGCCTGGGCAGTCACAGCACGTAGTCTAACCCTTTCCACTAAGCTTCGTCCAGTTCAAATCGCTCAGAACATAGCACACTGAGCGCAAATGTCCTTTTCGAAGCACAAAATTTAGTCGCTTTTATACAAAGTGGTAATTATTCAGCCTTTAGCGTCATGCATTACCATGTGCTCGTCTCAACTTAGAAAGTGGTTCGTAGCATAGTAAGCTGTCTCTCGATAACGCTCACAAATAGCACAAAACACAATTTCACCCACCATGATATCCGCACCACCTATTCGAACAAATTACGAATCCTTCTCATTTTGGTTTTTGCTTCAAACATGCGGAATAAGTTACTACGAATAGTTACTTGAGATATGTCGTTTCGTTCATACAGACAGTCAATCGCAACAATTTATTTTCAAGGAGGGTATCAATATTATGCTGAATTGTACGCATTTTCTTCTTACTGGTCTTAGTTCTTCTACTGATCTATAATTTTGAGGACCACCTGTGATGTACTTTATTCAATTTAAGGGCCTTTGGCACACCTTATGTGCGAAATTCTTCAGTTTTTCCTTCGCAAAAATTGCATTCCAAATCCGTAGAATAACAATGCAACTAGGGTTTTGGTTTGGACCAGGTGGTTAATTACCATCAACAGATTAACCTAGCGCGAACTATAGAAGACCCGAAAGAGAGCACATAAAGAGTGCCAGACCAGTATTGTACTTTCTTTAGTGTTGTCGATCCTTCTCGCTAGATTAAGCGGTTAATAATAAAACATTTGTCACTTTGAGTGTCAGGAAACATACTTTTGGCACCGCAGAAAGAACTGTGAATTACTGTAAAACGTTATCACTCGAACGTCGATCCTGGTGTACTGATATCCTACGGAACGAAGAGCCCATGAGACTGCTTGCGCAGAATCCGACGACCAACAAACCAGGACTGGTCACGAAGGGTTCAATGTGCAATGTTAAGGATAGTAGCACCTTGCAGCGACTTGGATTCGCCTTGATTGCTGTTGGTTTTACTAGTGTGAAATGTAGTTCTGCTTTCTTTGTACAGCATTATGGGGCGCGCGAGAATCAAATCTGGACAATCGCTTCTAGTTCATGCATCTGCCACAACGTGCTGCATGACGCTGAGCATCACAAATTACGGCATGGATTTTTAACCTTGGGTGCATCCCATTCAGTTCCTATGGCCTGGTGAATTAGTCTTCTCGAGAGCAGAAAGCATTTATGAGTCATATTCTGCGGCGTGAAAGAAGAGTAGATTATTGGTATGAACATATTTTGGCACCATCTCTCCACTATATTTGCTTTTCCCTCAATCGCAGATTAAAATATTCATGTTGAGTTACGCACTGTTCGCTACTGGCAGCCGACAGATGGCACTAGTAGTTGGTGCTATTCAGAACTAGTTGGCATGTCATGAGCGTGGGTTTAAGAAAATAGAGGTTGATTGTATTCGCGAGCGCGGAAACATTCTGGGTAGTGCATCTCGTTCTATTTAGAAGGAGAGTACCGAGTCACATCACATTTAGAATTCATTTCGCAAGCCTACCTGTAGGACAATTTCTACCTCTGCAGATCTTTTTTTTTTCTCAGCATTTTGTACCGACAAACTAACGCACTGTCTAAATATTCAGAGATTTTTTATTTAAAAAAAGTGCGTTCAATAGCGTATTGAGAATAGGAATCTCACACCGCTTCGCCATTGTGCACTTTTTTTCCGGCTTTCTCTGCTTCCGCGCATCTGCAGCAAGTACCGCCAGAAGCTGCGTCGGTGCCTCCTGATGGCGGTCGTCTACGGCTCCACTCTGGCCTCGACGGCGCAGCTCCACTCGCCGGCGTACACCGACCTGCTGGCCTTCTTGGGGAGGTAAGGGGGCGGTCTCGATGAAGACCTGTGAAATACAGGCTCTTTTACATTACAGCCAAGCTTGTTCAATGAAGTCAATGAAGTTGCCAGACTGGCAGACGCGCCCTCTAGCTGCATGTGTGTGAGATCTACGGAAAAAGTACTCAGAAGAGCTAGATATATGAGTATTTCTTGTGCAAGTATGTATATGAAACAGTGGGGAATTGCGGAGACCTACGATTTACTACAATATCTATAAGGCCTAGTCTGGTTGCTGTGAGCTTCGTTTATATTAACCAGTGCGCACATCAATGAAGCCGATCTGCCGATTGAACCAGTGAGCGCAGCGAAGGTAAACGTTTCCTCCATGCAAGCGGCACAATCCGGCCGCTTAGAATACACATCATATTCATCTTGCCGGTGTAGGAGTGCAACAATGCGGAACGCATTTTACGATAGCAAGAACATTATAGGCAAAAAATTGCAAGCCTGTCGATGGGAGATCTGCAGATATAATGACTGTTGTAGTGAGTTCTCACAATATATGAAGAAATTACTTTCCTACTCTTTCCCATTCAGAAACGCTTTTGTCCAGGATTGATGGGTATGAGAATGTCAAGTGAGCAAAGAAGTCAAGTGTAAAGAGATATAAAGTAGAGCATGAGTGAAATAAAAGTAGATGTAAAGAAATTGTGTGAAGTATCGTGTCAAGATGCGAAGGGGAATAAGTCTACTGCTCCACATTTCCATCGGATCGTCCCATCGATCACCTAATTTTTTTCCCACCCTAAGAGAGAGGTCAAAGCACCCCTTGCTAAAGTAGCGAAGCAGCCTGTCAGAAGGAAACACTTTCTGGCACGCATACTGCATGGAAGACTGTGCGCGACAGTACTGCGTGAACAGAAGCGTCTGGATGTTGGCCGTACAAGAATTGTACGCGGCCAAAAAGTATAGCTGTTTTTTCTTGAATATCTTTTAGTTTTGTATTGTTTAGTTTTTGAGCCCTAATCTGGCACGCAGGGAGTATCCTGAGTACCACGTCCTTGGAAGCTTCACGTTCATGTTCTACTCCATGCTGACCCTGATCCTCTGTTCCTTCTATCTGGGCTGCTACCTCCTCAGCAGGATCGGCACCATACGGTAGGTTACTGAGAAATTCATTTTGAAGCAAAAGCCTTTAAGGCCTCATAGCTGTCGACAGAAGCTTCTCAGCAGGGCTATCACGCTTTTCGATTGGTCCAAATGGTTATAACGTCAGAGTGCGCGGATTCGGAGTAATGACGTCACTCACGGTAATAAAAGAATATTCAGACGAAATAAAAAAAAGCTAAAAACGAAATCAAAATAATTAAAATGAATCAAAATTGTAACAAAAAAAACTGAAAAATTAAGAAAGATAACCACAAATAAAAATTCAAAAAACAACGAAAAAGTTAATGAAAAATCAGGAAAATAAAATAGGAAAATTAGAATACAAAAAGAAATCAATACAACATACAGAAATGAATGCCAAACAGTGCGCTAGGAAAGGTTATCGCCTTGCAGCACTTTACAGGGCCAAAGTGCCCCCTGAATTTTGTATTTTGGCACCTGCCCAATACATTTGTCTTATGGAAAATAACTGTGCGTCTAATACAACAGACACAATGAAATCAGCATGTTGGGGTTGTATTTCTTTATTCTTTTTAATTCCAATAACTTGCCCTCTCTCGCAAAAGTGCAATAGAAACGGAAAACAACCGCTTTTTATTAATATAAAGGTGATCCTAAAAATACAGCTCAGCTCATGAATACGAGTTTAAATGTAGTCAGTGCGTTCTCTGTAGAGCTAGGTGATACAAAATAAATGTGTATGCTAGCTGAACCTGATTGGGCACCCAGATTTGTAGGCCCTCTCGCTGACCTTGCTAGGCGCTGTATGGCCCGGTCTGGTGCCTAGTCTTGGTGAATGCTGCATAGCTCTAAAGCCTGATGCTCCTTCACACGGATGACTTTCTAGAGTTGATGGTTTAGGCCGGCAACATCATCACGTTCAGTAGCTTTGTAAGGAAGAGTTATACCACTTTAGCAGCCATCTCTCAAGGTCCCATGGCATCCGCTCGCTAACGCATACTGACTAACGATGGCCAACGCAACGCATATTTTATAACGCAAACTGGGCTTATTACAGTGTGTAATCATGTTTTTGTACTTTTTCTTTGTTTCCACATACATTTCACCCACCTTTGCGTGCTCATTTTCAAGCCTGGACTCACTTGGATGTTATGCTGCAGCTCTAAGCTAGAACCGTATAAATGGAATCCTTCCCTAGAGAGTTGTAAAGTGTAATGTCGCTATGATTAGACATTTCGTTACGAAATGTTCTGCTGCGCCTACACAGCGCATCTTTGCCTCCATCTTCCCACTCTCAGTTGGCTCTCTTTCTTCCAGGGCCAAAGTGCGCCAAGAGGAACGGCGACTGCCCGCCGCTGTCTTTGAGAACAGGCTGTCTCTGCACGGAGGCTGGACGTGAGTGGTAGTTTTTTTCGGACAAAGCTTCACTATGGGACCTCGGGCTTCGCGGCATTTGGTGCTTTCAGCTTCATTTGACCTTCAGATAAAGCAAAGGAAAGGAGAGTGCATAACTGGCCCCCTGGGCCAGTGGGCACCTTAGTCGCGCTTTAAGCTACGATACCGATGAAGAGCGGGAGCTTACAAAGCAAAGGATAGACGCATAGCTGGCCCCGTGGGACAGTGGGTACCTCAGTCGTGCTTTAAGGTACGTGGCGCTAGTGGTGGTGGTGGTGAAAACATTTATTACGAATGAGCAGGAGGTATGTTTGGATCAGCCCGTAAGGGACCGATCCTTACAAACACTAGGTGGAGGTCCCTAGTATGGGACCCCAGTGGCGGTTGCCGCCGCCCGGGCGCGCCCGACTAAGGCTTGTTGGGCCTGTAAGTCGTGGCAGCCGAGCAGGGTCGCCTCCCAGTCCTCCCGGGTTGGGTTGGGGATAGGGGGAATAGCGGGGTTGGAGGGGCAGGCCCACACCATGTGATAAGTGTCAGAAGACGCTGCACTAGAGTGTGGGCAGCTGCCGCTAAAGGAGGGGTCAAAATGTTTTAGCGCTGCCGGGCACAGCAATGTATTGGTGAGAAGGCGGAGAAGGAGCCGCTCATCCGCCTTCTTCAGGCCTTTACATGGGCTAGGGTAAAGGCGATGACAATTTTGATAATATGTTGTAATATCTTTGAATGTATAGACCGGACTAAAATCGGGTTCCTGATCGGACGGGGAGGAGAAAACAGCCCGGTGAGAGAGCGCGCGGGCGGCTGCGTCTGCTGCCTCGTTTCCTGCCAACCCCTGATGAGCAGGGGCCCATATGAGGTAACGGTGTGCGGGGTCCGTATCCCGTATGCAATTTTGGTATATTCGATAGGCTAGGAAGGAAGTGCAGCCTTGTTCGACGTTCCGACAGGCCCCTCGCGAGTCGGTGATTATGTATTTTGAATTGGAATGTGAGGCCGCGAGAGCAATCGCGACCTCTTCTGCTTGTGTTGCACTGCGGGCTCTGAAAGTTAGGCCGTTAACTGTGTTGCTGTTGTGAACTACCGCGGCCGTGTACCATCCCCCGTGGTGAGGGCCGGAGGCGTCCACGTAGTATACACCTGTTTTGTTGCCATAATATCGGGCTAGTGCTTCCGCTCGTGCCAGGCGCCGACCATTATGGTCTTCATGTGACATGTTTGCTGGAAGAGGCCGCACGTGGAGGGCACGTCTCCACAGTTCCGGGATGCGAAACCTGTCTTCCATTGGAGGGGTGTGTTGGATATGGAGTCGAGCAAGAAGGCGGCGACCCGACTCCGTTAGCGACAAGCGCGTGTACTGGTTTGGAAGGTGCGCCTCCCGGAGTTCCCGGAAAGTATTCACCACCCCAAGAGCCATAAGCCGGCTGTTTGAAGTAGTGATGGAGAGGTCAAGGGCACGTTTAACAATTTTGCAAAGGATGACCTCAAGGGCGTCCTCCTCTTGTTTCCGTAGGTGGAGATAAGGAGTCGAATAGAGAATTCGACTGGTTACGAAGGCGTTTGCCAGCCGCAAGGCATCCTTACTTCGTAACCCTCCGCGTTTGTTGGAAACCCGGCGACCATGCGGCCCACCTGGTCCCCCACCTTACGGAGTTTGGCCAATGTAGTGTCTGGCCGCCTGTGTTTGTGGATGTAGAGTCCGAGTACTCGTATCTCATCACTTTCGCGTATGGGACCACTCTCAAGAGAGAAAGATATTTTAGTTGTGCACTTCTGTGGGGGGCGGAGGTGCACAAATTCCGATTTTTGAGGGGAACATTGAAGACCGCAGCGGCGGGCGTAGCGGTCTACTATCGTCGCCGCTGTTTGCAGGCTGGTTTCAATGTCTCCTGTGCTGCCCTGCGTGGCCCACAGGGTGATGTCATCGGCGTACAGGGCGTGCTGCACGCCGGCGACACCACTCAGCTGGGCCGGCAGGTGCATCATGGCCAGATTGAAGAGCAGCGGGGAAAGTACCGCGCCTTGAGGGGTTCCCCGCGTGCCGAGTAGGTAAGGACCATGGTCTCTATCTTGAATTGGAATGTAGGATTGACGATCTATTAAAAATTGGCTTATGTATTGGAATGTATTGAGGCCACAGTCGGTGTGACTTAGGTTAGTGAGTATGATCTCATGTGTTACATTGTCAAATGCCCCTTTAAGATCCAAGGCGAGTACTACCCGGTCATTATGGGGGCATTCGAGGGGGTCAAGGACTTCCCGATTGAGTTGCAGGAGGACATCCTGTGCGGATCTGTGTGGGCGGAATCCGAACATGGTGCTCGCAAAGACTTGTTTGTTTTCAAGATATGTAGATAACCGATCCCGCACCATCGTCTCTATTAGTTTGCCCACACATGAGGTAAGAGATGGGGCGGAGGTTATCTGTGTCAATTGGTTTGCCAGCTTTAGGAATAAGAGTGACCAAAGCCGTTTTCCATTCGATTGGCAGGGGGGTGTCCCCGCGCCAAATCGCATTGACGTATTCCAGGAGGGACTGGTATGCAAGTCGTGCAGGTTCGTCAAAAGTTTGACGGTAACCTTATCCCGTCCTGGCGCAGTGCCCCGTTTCATTTTGGCGAGAGCCGCCCGCAGATCATGGAGCTGGAAAGGTTGATCCAGCTCCGTGTTCTCTCTGCCTGCATAAGAGTACGCAGATCCACGGGGGTCTTGGGCTGTACACAGATACTGGTCCCGAAGTTTCTGTGCCAGTTGAGTCGTGTTGCCAGAAAAAGCGTGCAGGGCTCGGTGCAAATGTTTTTGTGTTTCGGTTCGTGTTTGTGTTGGGTCGATTAGGGCTCGAAAGAGACGCCACGTGTTTCGGCTGGACATTTGTCGCGCTGCCGTGTTGCATCTATCTACCCAGTTGGAGTCGGCGAGTTGGGCCGCGTACTCTGCCGCTTTCTGGGTAAGCTCGGCAATTCGAGCTTTAAGCTTTCTATTGTGTTTCTGGCGTCGCCAACGGCGGACGAGGCTGCGACGGGCTTCCCAGAGGTGTAGAAGGTGGTTATCCACGTCCGTGACCGCCTCTGAGAGCTGGATGTGTGTTTCATGCGAGGAAAGGTGTGCCAGCAGCTGTTGAGACCATGCTGTGTAGCCTTGCGCGGAAATGGGTGTATTATCAAGTGAGTTAAAATTTTGCCTGAATTTCGTCCATTCTGGGATATGGGCTTGTGTTCTGGGACGCTTGAGGGGGCTTGTGCGTAGTGTAGTGTTAATGATGCAGTGGTCGCTACCGAGGGTCTCCTCGGTGCTGAGCCAGTCTGCGTGTCGTATGTTGCGAGTGAAGGTTAAGTCCGGACACGTATCCCGTGTCACGGAATTTTCTAGCCGGGTTGGGTGGACAGGGTCCGTGTGGAGGGTGAGGCCCAACGTGGACGCAAGCTCCGCCAGCTTACGCCCGCGCGACTCCTCCTTGCGATACCCCCACTGCTGACTGGGAGCGTTAAAGTCGCCCACAATCAGCAGGGGATCGCGGGCCCGCTAGTCTTAGCGCGCGGCTAAAGAGGTCCGCAAAAGTCACTCGCTTTAGTTTGGGAGAGCAGTATACGTTGAGTATATGCAACGGTGGGTCCCTGCGGCGGACTGGTAGGAGGGTCACCATTACATAAGAGTACTCTAGTTGGAGGTCGAGATCCACTAGGTTGGCTGTGTAGTCTTTGTGAACGAGAAGAAAAGACGCGGGATCCGGTTGTAACGTCGTGTAATTTGAAATTGTGGCGCCCAGGCCTGGCTCTTGGAGGGCAACCACGGCTGGTAAGGACTCGAAAGTTTCAAGGTAGAGGCGGAAATTGGCCCGCTTAGTGCGGTCCTTAAAGCCTCTAGAGTTCCACTGTGTTATTGAAGTTGACATGGCCGAATTGGATATGGCGGAACTCCTTTGATTAAGGTGTCTCGCCATGATTTAAAATTCTTGGGGGGGAGGAGGAGGGATTGGCTGCCTCAGAGCCAGCTTCTTGCGCCATCAAGGGGGTGATGACGGAAGGAGCGGGGCAGCTGTCCTCATTGTCCGAATCAATAATCAGACGGTTGAATTTTGAAGGGCGGGATACGTCCCTAATGGGTCCCGTCCGACGGAGGAGGCGGGGGTTGTCCGAGATGTGTTTTGAGACCACCGCGGGGACGGCAGATTTGACCTTTGTCAAGATCTGGTCCATGGCGGTCTCGATCATATATCGCAATTTAGAGGTTAAGCGCTCCTCCATCGCAGAGATGGCTGCCACGAGGGCAGGCGAGATCTCCGCGTCGCTCTCCATTGCGTCCGAGTTCTGCGGGCTCGGTGCGGCGGACGCCAATTTTGACTCTAAATTTTGAATTTTGTTGAGCAAAAGCTCATTCTGTGCCCGGAGCACGTCTATCTGTTTTTTGTACTCCGCGTCTAGTGCGGAGACGGTTACGGGGGAGGGTGAGGGATGGGAGGAAGAGAAGGCGATCTCAGCCCAGCTGCTCACCTGTTTGTCGTGTTGAGGCGCTGATGCCCGGGCGCCGGCTGCGCCAATTGTCTTGAGGGCCGGGAAGTGGCCAGTGTCTCTGCCGCTGGGCGGTGGAGGCGCCGTCTTCTTCCCGGGCGCTGGCTTTACCGACGGTGAAGAAGGTGACGATGTCTTGTGGTCGGTGCCGTGAGCACCACGCGGCGTTCCGCCACCGGCACCTGGTTTTGAATGACTTGGCTGCTTGCCAGGTCTGTGGTTTTTTGGCACCTCTGGGCGTTTAGCCTTGGGGCCATACACCTTGAGCTGCCGGAATTTTCCCGTGCAGTCGCGGGAGTTGGTAGCGTGGGCTTGCCCACAGACTGCACAGGACAGAGTACATTCATGCGGCGCCTTGACTCCGTCGACGGTCGGCGCCGTTTGGCCACACAGGCCGCACTTTTCATCCGGGCAGGGGCAGGTGTCTGCTCGGTGGCCCACCGTGCCGCACCGCACGCAGGCCGGAATGGTTCTCTTGTACGCACGCACAAGGGTCACCTCAGAGTTATAATGCACATATCGCGGCACCACTTTTCCCACGAAGGTGAGCGACGCGACGTCGGATTTGCCAAGCTTGCGGATATCGGCAAGCTCTCCAGCACGCCACTGGATCTTGTTTTGGAGCGACTCACTGGTCTCGTGCTTGGCCACGGTGATGACGCCGCGGCACACGTCTCCAGTGAGTTTCAACTGGCCGTACATAGAGAGCTGGCCCTTCGGTGATGTTAGTTGAAAATCCCGCAGAAGCTTGTCAGCGACGTGCGGGTCTCTGGTGCCTGCGACGATGAGGTTTTGCTCCCATGTGGGGCGCAGGCTGAGGGATGCTGCGGCTTTGGCGCCCAGGTAGGCCGCGAACGCTGCTCCCAGCTCGCCATGTTGGTACACATTCCTCAGAGCGACGGTCACCCGGGGCTTCAGGATGATCACGATGTCTTCTGGATGAAGACGCGGCAGTGGCTTTGGTTTCCAAGAGGGTCCCGTCTTAGACTGGGCCCCTCCGTGAAGCGCTGCAGCGCGCGCAGCAGCGTTGTCCCGTGTTGAGCGGCCTGCCGACGTGGCGTCCGCTTTCTTGGAGGCGGCGTCCCGCTTGCGGGAGCGGCGTTCCACTAGTTTGAAGAGCCTCGGGTTCTCGATGGGCGCAGAATCCGGACTCTCAGGCGTTGGAGCTGAAGGAACCTCGGACCAGGCCATGGCGGCCGGGTCGTAGCCGCGTTGTACTTTTTGGGCAGCCATCTTGACACGGGTGGGCGACTCACTCACGGCCGAGCGTCGGCGCAGGCGTTAGGCCTAGCGCCGTCGCCACGAAACGCAAGTGAGGATCGGCCCTAAAATGCGTAAATGTTGTTGCCCCACCTGTGTGTGAGTGGTGTCCACAGGTAGCTGTCGACTTCGCGAAGACAGACGCGGCTGCGTTGACGGGGTTCCGGCCGTGGAACCGTGGCTCCAGCCAAAAGTTGGCGGAGACGATGCGCTGTCGCGCTAATGACAGATGCACGCTGCATGCGTTGGAATTGACAACGTTGCGGAAGAAACCCGGCCTGAAACCATAGGCCATCGGCGTTCATTGTGTTCATTGGCGTTGGAGTTGACAGCGTTTTCGACTGTGATGATTTTAAGGAAAGCAAGTGCGCATAACTGGTAGTCTGCGTCAGTGGACGCTTGAATCGCGCTTTGAGGTGAGTGGGGTGATGAGAGAAAGATGTGGGCTACATGCATTGGCGCTGAAAACGGTGTGGAAGACACGCGGCACTGCTGCAATAGACCGCAGCGTTCACTGGGTGAGCAAACTCTCGCGATCAGCCATTAACTGCCACCTGCCAAGGTGGCAGGGCGGGTGCACTGCCTATCCAGTGTCCAGAACGTACTCAGCGTTACAGACGCCAAGTCGCGTACAGTTGCCCGATGCGCTCTCTAACCAGGTTCAGCAGCAGTGAAACCGCAGCTGATTTTTTGCCCTGGGGAATCTGGAATCAAGATCCCCCGGATCAAAAAGCATGTGATATGCTTGGCCTTAGCTGCCTATGTGCCATGAGACCTAACAAAACACAACAGAAGAAAGCACGTGAGGATTTATGCTTCGCGGGCTCCTAATTACATTCTGTTAGCGGCTTCTTTTTGCCTCTAAACCAATTTCATTTCATTTATTTATTTTCTCCTTAAGGGCCCGAGGCATTACATAGGGGGAGGCCAATTAACGTGATGTACATTTCTTGAACTTGGAAAAATGTGAAGAGAAAGATATAAAGTGCAACGAAAGCAAGTGAAAAAAAAATGCAGTAAAAGATGCAGAAATACTTCTAAGTGAAATAACAGCAGACAAGCGAGCGTAAGAGAAGCAAAAATTGCACTAAGGAGCAGAAATGCAACTAAACGAAGTAACAAAAGATTACCAAGGGTGCAGTATTTTCACGATGGCTGAAGCTTTAGCTTATTACGGAATTCAGTTCTATCTGTGCATTCGACTATGTTTTCGGGTCAGGAATTCCATAAGACTATTGCATGAGGGAGAAATGAACTACTCATTGCAAGGGTGCGGGTGGAAAATTCGTGCCAGGGTCTAGCTGTGGCTTAAATGGGAAAATCTTGGTAGTGTTGTTAGTAGCTCACGCCTGGACCATGGGTGATAATAAAATGTGGGAAGAAGGCACAAACGCGATATGATGCGGCGTGATGCGAGGGACCGCAAGTCGAGGTGTCCTTTCACTGAGGTGACGCTTAAATGTCTTGAATAGTTCGAGGTGATAAATCGTGCTGCGCGCGGTTTTGAATGCTTCGGTGTTTGTGGCGAGGTATGATTGTAACTGTTTCCAGATGGAAGAAGAAGAATACTTTATTTCCACCATGTACAGTACACAGACGGAGGACGACGGAAAACAAGCCGTCAATAGGCGGCTTGTCGAGTCCGGCGCCCCACTCAATGTGCAGCGTTTGGTCAACAGCAATGAATTCACACAGTCAAACAGAAGAAAATGAAAATACTTGAGCAGTGCAGAATAAAAGTAAAACAGAGTGGTCCGAAAAAGAAATCCCAGGATAAGAAAAATCAGTTATTCATTCTGAGGGAACATAGATCGAAGCTTTGCAGTGGAGCAAATTAAAAAGTGAAAGTTAGTTGGTAGATAATAGTTTAACAGCTATGGTAAAGAATAACATAGGCATTCCGTGTCAGAGTTCAAACCGGGTGCAACGATTCTTCAATATTCTCTACGTCTTGTAGCATAATATTCCTCATTCTTTTCTAAATACTCCAGAGTACCAAGGTTATGTATAATATATCGGACTTCATATTTAAATCTAGTACTGAAACGGTAGAGATATAGTTTGTGAGCCGCAATAACATGCGCTCTATGAAAAAAAAACCTGCAGTTGTTGCATTATAACCAGCGTTGTACACATGACGTAGCTATCATCCCTTCTGCATCACATAAATTTTTTTATGTTGGAGAATAAAGTTATTCCCCAGACAAGTTTGCAATAGTTAACATGTGAATAAAAAAGCGAATTCTAAACCAATAGTTTAAGTTTTGTGGAAAGAATGCATCTGAGACAAACAATTATTCCAGTTATCCGAGTTAAATTTGTCACCACTCAGTTCACATGAGTTTCCCAGGAAATGGGAGCAGTAAATCTCACACCAAGGCTTTTGAAATGGTCGACAATGTCAACAGGACGAGAGTTAAAAATAATATCAGCATGAGGAAGGAGTGGCTTATTCTTTGCCCGAAAGATAATCGCTTTTGTTTTATTTGAGTTAATCGGCATAGAATTATAGAACGACCATTGTTGTAGTGTTAACTATTGTGTCATTACAATACGAGATAAGTTGATCGACATTATTACCACAGAAAAATATGCTGGTGTCGTGTACGAATATGATAAATTTGGCATCCTGCTTAATATTAACAATGTCATTTAATAAAGGTTAAAGAACAAGGGCCCCAATATGCTGCCTTGTGGGAAACACAAATCAGTGGTAGCACTTGTGATCGAGAGTTATTAATTTGTAGTACTTGTCGCCGGTGGGATAAATATGACCGCAGTAAATGTAACGCACATCCACGTACACCGTAAATATCCTACTTATTCAATAAACCTTCATAATTCACCAAGTCAAAAGCCTTGGAGAAGTCGACACGATTTTCTTCTCAAATTGCGTTAAAATATATTTTTGGGGGGGAAGCAAGGCTAATTCCGTTGACATATTCTTCCGGAAACCAAATTGGTAAGGTGTTTATACATTGGAGCTTTCGATGAAATTAAAAACGCTGCAATGAATTATTTTCTCGAAAGCCTTTTAAGAATACGGCAATATAGATACAGGCCGACAATCGCCCAATTCATTTCGATTCCCCTTTTTAAAGAGCACTACTACTTTGGCAACCTCCAACTTTACTGGGAATTAAGATGTAGTAAAACACATATTAAATATATTCGCAAGAACTGGTGCAATTACATCTGCAACATATTTCAGGGGTTTTATTCGAATTTCATCGATATCCCTTCTGCTGATGTTTAAATTTCTAATTGTTGAAATCACTTCCTGCACTGTGACTGGCAGCAGAAATAAAGTTCTATCATTCCTCCTGTTCATATATTTACATACACTGGGGGGGGGGGGGCAACCTGGTGTACACATATTTGTAAAAAAAGTGTTGAAAGCATCAGCCAGTTTCACCCATTGCAAGCCCTTCTCTTAAAAATAAGTTTGGGCGTGCAGCTCCTGCTGTTACCCCGACGTAGTAACATATTTAATTTCTTCCAAAGCAGTTCGCTAGGTGCACTTTTGACATCTCCAAAAGATGAGAAGTAATCTTTGCGCGCAATGCCCAATTTCCTGTTTAGTTTGTTTTGTTATTGTTTGAAAATCGTCAACTCATCAAGATTACGAGTGTGAACAAATTGTCTGTACAGCCGGTCTTTTGTTCTCATTTGTTGATGGAGTTCATATATTACCCATGGTTTCCGAATTTTCCTCTTTCTTTGGCGCTTTTTTACAGGGAAGTGAAGTTGCTAAAATCCTTTAAAGATATATAAAAATGCATTATAAGCATTTTCAGCTTCGACCAAAATCAGGATCTTGCACCAGTCTACTTGAATCAATTCTTTTATGAATGCATTTAGAGCTGCGTTAGTTACTTTCTTGTAAAGGTTTTCAGCACGCTGATGTTTAGGAATGCTGGCAACATTTAGGGAAAAAAAAAACACCGGAAGATGGTCACTAATAGAACATGCTAATGCACCAGCTTTTACATCCGATAATAAAAAATTTGTTATGAAGACATCGAATGCCGACTGACAATCAGTTGTTATTCTTGTTGAATTATTTATAACATTATTAAACCCATTTGACAGCAGAATATTTGTAAAATTGGTGAAACAGGAGTACCGATACCCATATCAATGTTGTAATCACCTGCAGCTACCAACACACACCTACTTTCCGCAACAAACGAAAGAAAGCTTTCATAAATTTCAAGAAATGTTGGAACATGCCCACTTGGCGGCCGATAACAAACCGAATACAGTACTTTATCCCCAATTAAAGGTAACACTTCGTAATCGGGAGTTACACTACTGAAAGCGTCTACTAGTTCGCCATCCTTTTGTTCTAATGTTAGAACTGCAACACCACCACCGCGACCACAAGGTCGATTGAGGTAATGTGTATTATAGCCTTCCATTCTAAAGACGTCACTTTCATTTTTTTGCTCTATGTTTCACTGAACATGATAACTGAAAAATTGAAAGAAAATTGGCTAAAGAATTCTTCTGACAGAAGTGCTTTGTTCCGGATAGATCTGGCGTTTAAATGCATTTCAACGCATGACATCCCAAATCAGATACCAGATTGTTCAAGTCATCTGGTGAATAGAAATCGTGTTCATCCATCTCTAGATTCTCTCTTCAAGATTGATACTAGCTAGGCGCATCACTTCGGTTGAAGGCGGTCGAGGTCATCACGGCGTCTAACGTGAATTGCGTTTGCACCATCAGATATTCTTAAAAAACATTTCCATGTGTATGCCACACGTGTTTAAACCCAGCTTCTTTGGCCCAGTTCTTTGTTGCTTGTAGCAGGTCTCTGATGTGGCGGGTCAGGTTTTCCTGTATGAAGATGCGCGGATGACTATAATTTAGCTTAAGCAAAACAAGGGAAGGGGAACGAGGGCCTCGTTATAAATATGAAAGAATCCAACAGCCACCACAAAATAAATAAATTAATTAAAATTCCGTGCCCCTTGGTTTCTGTGGCTGTTGGCTTCTTTCATATAATTTAGCTTGTTGTTTTTACTTGACAAAGATTCCCTTGTCGACTGCCTTATGAAACGGACAATTATTCCGGGAGTTTTAGGGTACCCTGTGTACTGAGGCAATGTCATGCTCGACCAGATGTAGCGTATGCAGCTGGTGTGCAACTCCGTTTAGCACTTTATGCAAGTTTTCACCTGGCACGAGAGGCACCCCATAGATTTCTAAATTAAGCCGCCTATTTCGGAATTCAAGTTCAGTCACTTCCCGCCGAATGTGAGCCTGAGCAGATTGGTGCGCATCCTCCTTTATCTCCTGTTCCTGTACCTGCTTTCTAAGTAGCTTAATTTTATTTTCCTGCACACAAATTCTTGTTTCAGTTCCTCAAAAATAAGACGTGTGCAACAGACTCTTCCATAGTTTCTACTCGAGGGGCGAAAGAAGGTAGGCATTCTAGCTTTAGATTAATAGATCCAAGGGTAGTCTTTATATCCATGTCAGTCTTGGTTTCATCAGTCCTGCTACCACTTTGTACCGTGATCCGACAATTTCGGCATCGCCATGTTCTCTTTTCAGCTTAAGTTATTCATTTGAATGACTTTTCAGCTATTCCCGCGCATTTTCCAAAATGGTATTCGTGTACACACTCAGAACAAGCTACACGCCCCTCATTTTCATGAAATGCTTCATCACAATTGAAGCAGACAAGGGACATTGTTTCCACTACAGCAGAAAACCGCAATAGGCCCGGCAATACAGCAAAATATACAAGTCTTTGGCAGCGACAGAAGCATAAGCACAGCTACGCGTACATTAAAGAGGGGAACAAACTAACCTGCACAGTTGAAATAGCAGGTCAAGAGATGTTCGCTGGATGCTGCCGCCGCTGCCAAATGACTGCCTGCCAGTGTGCTCTTGCTTTATCCGCCTTGGATTCCTTCGCCAGGGCCGCAAGCGCAGTAAGAGCCTGCGGCGCTGATTGCTCCGGTGACCACGGCGGTGAAGGTATACGCAGCAGGAGCCTGAGCGACACACAGGTGTCGGAAGTGCTGTGCTGTTTGAGCGGTAGAAAAAACCCGGCAAATCCGCAATGTCCGATGGATCCTCCACCGGCCAGAGCTTGACGATCCGGGAAAGAATGCCAGTCGTTGTACCTGCACAGTTGAAATAGCAGGTCAAGAGATGTTCGGTGGATGCTGCCGCCGCTGGCTGATTCGTATTCAAGCTTTGGTCTGACGAATGCCAGATAAGCTAGTTTTGTAATGTCTGGGGATGAGTCTCAGAGACTACGCCGCATGTAGCCCAGAACATCGTTTATAGATCCTTTATAAACGGTGGCCCAGAACACGTGAGTCTTCAGAGCAAATGGTTT
This sequence comes from Amblyomma mixtum, assembly GCF_055824585.1. Lineage (NCBI taxonomy): Eukaryota > Metazoa > Arthropoda > Arachnida > Ixodida > Ixodidae > Amblyomma > Amblyomma mixtum. The sequence goes on along the minus strand of NC_143021.1, from coordinate 150,012,884 downwards.
CGATATGTGTAATCCATGATAGCGACGGTGTCATGTGCAGGCCAAGATATTTGTATGATGATGCGTAGGCAACGGGGTAGAGTTGAGGTAGTATTAATCTGTTCGCGAAGGCTACAAAATGCCATGACTTTAAATTTGGTCGTGTTTAAAGGCATGAGCCATGTTTCACACTTAAGTGAGATAGCGTGTAGGTCTTGTTGGAGGGTGCACGTGTCGTCTTGGTTAGTTATGGCGCAGTACAAGACGCATGCATCGGCGAACAATCTCAGTTTTGGAGTAGCATGCTTTCGGTACTATGAAATGTTATTAGACCATGCACTTCACTGTGCATAAACCACGTTACTTCTTGCATCTGCTTTGTAATTATTTTTTTTTATCTATGGGTATTTACCCTCCTGTCTTTCTGTCCATTTTTTTCAGTATGATTGCTAACATCCCTTTTTTCTTACGGCTTATGATGCGAAATTGTTTGTCGTGTCCTTGTAGTGTTTTATAAGGCTGTCGCGTGAATACTCGTATAACTCAGCGTGCTACGGATTTACAGTAACACTGTATATATTAGGAATGTAACCAATTATGCATTATATTTGAGGACCAGCCGCTTCACACCGCGCTTCCGTGCATACGGGTTATGTATGTGTAAAAGAGCAAACGAATGACTCTAGAAGTGCTTTCTTGCAAGCGACAACCGTGCAATAAATCCAGTAACAAAAGATAAGTAAAAAATATACTTCATCCTATTTTGCTTGACAGATGCGTCGGCGCTTTCGAGGAAGTTTGATTTGGTTTATAGGGTTTAACGTCCCAATGCGACTCAGGCTATGAGCAATGTCACAGTAAAGGGCTCTGGAAAATTGCACCACCTGCGGTTTTTTAACGTGCACTGAGACCGAACAGTATACGGGCCTCTAGAATTTCGCCTGTATCGAAATTCGACCGCCGCGGCTGGGACTGAACCCTTGCCTTGCGGGGCACCAGCCGAGCGCCATAACCACTGATTCACCGCGACGGCTTTACTCTGAAGAAGTGGTAGCTTTACACTTGACAGGAAGGTAGAGTTCGTCATTTAGTCTTTTGATGCGAGTAAAATAAAAATCACTACAAAAGGAACTGACCATAGGAGTTTACCTTCCTGCTCTTTACGCAGCTTCCGGGAACTGTCCGCGTTGGCGGTGGCTGTCATGGCGCTGGTAATTGCGGCGATTCCCAAGAGTACCTGGACTTTCCTCTTCACCAAGAGGTTGGCCACAGTTATGGAAAGTTAATCACCTAGTTAATACCTTTTTAATGCAACAGCTGTATTCGGAGACCTTTTTATTTGCCTCATGCACCCTCTGTAGATGGTGTTACCGCCATGATGTACTCCATGGGGTTGCTGGTATTAATAACAGAGGGCTAAAAGTAAGGCAAACGAAACGCCAACTACTCGGCATGAGTATTGCTGTGAACGTATACATTGGAGGACTCGGCGTCCGTCCCGACCGCATTATTTTGCGCAATCTTTTGTTAGTTCGGCATGGAACAAAATAGAACACTATATCCTAGTACGTTTGGGAAAAGCTTAAAATAAAAATATATCAGACAAACAATACATATGTCGTCTAATCCATTGGTTTATCGTCTACCTTACTGCTTGGTAACCTTCCTACGCCTCACAAATCTTAGCCGATCTTTCTGTGTTGGTGGGTGCGACTACATGCAGGGATCATAGTAACAATGGCATCTTTGAGAACACTGGGAAGGACAATGACGTCTCCAACCATCTGGTGCTGTGCAGTGTAGAAAGGTTTAAAATAACTGACACATCTCCGAACAGAAATTTTAATTTAAGATCCAACTTTTTGGATCCAGCTCGGCTCTCTCTTCAGCGGTGACTGGGGGAAGTTGTTAACGCATTTGAGTATGCATGGAGAGGAGGAGGAGCTCGAAAGAAGAAAAACGATTGTGCAAAAGTCGTGAGGGAGAGGGAGGTAGTGCGTGAAGGCATTAAGGCCGTGAATCACGAGTCCGACAATGCGAATCACAGCCTTTACCCTTTCACCCCCTACCACCCTCTCTCCCGCGCCTTTCGCATCACCACTTCCCTCCTTCTTTCGAGCTCCTCCTCCTCTCCATGCATACTCAAATGCGTTAACAACTTCCCCCAGTCACCACTGAAGAGGGAGCCGAGCTGAATCGAAAACGTTGGGTTTTAAATTAAAGTTCGTGGTCGGAGGTGTGTCAGAGTTTATTATGTCATCAAACCTAACCAGAGAGGCAAGTATATCAACTTTGTTAGTTTTTAGAGTATAAAATAGCATTGATTCAGTAAAACAGATTCAAGCCAGCATGTGCACAAAATATCTTAGTGTCCGTCTGCCGTGGCCTCTAGCTAGATAAAAGTAGAAGTAGGCCAGCGCAAGAAATGGGGGAAAGAATGAAATCTGCAAAGAGTCATTGTGGTCATAAAATAGGGCTATAGACATTTGAAACTGGAATAAAAAATTTTCCTCAGCATTGTCCAAAATTTAACTCTCCACAACTCAAGCCACAGAGCTCACATACAAGGCTTGCATTTGTTTTCGTGGGTTTTGTCTTTCTTCTTCGAAATACGTAGCGCGAAAAACAAGACACAGGCAAGGTGAAGACAGGACACGAGCGCTTTCTCACGACTCGTGAGAAAGCGCTCGTGTCCTGTCTTCACCTTCCCTGTGTCTTGTTTTTCGCGCTACGTATTTCGAAGATGCAATTGCTCCGACTAGCCCAGTTTAGCTTACTTGTCTTTCTTCCCACGAATGCTTCCTACGATCGCTTTCGAACTAGCCCAGCTCGCCTTTGTTATTCATGGCCGTTATCGTGGTCGGGAAAGAAAATGTCTAAGAACAGAGGTTTGACAACCACATGTCAGGTGAATGTGCCCGCTGTCCAGTGAATTATAAGGGCGTAGCAATCATTCTTTTTGCCTGAAGATCTCCTCTGTTTCCACGCTACTAAAACATCGAAAAACAGTCGTCGAAGGGAGCTCTTTCAAACAGCTGTCTGTGAACATATGCTAAGGAATATATCGTAAACGTGGGAACAACTGAGTAGCTACGTATTACGAGGGGTTAGTCCATGAAGAAACTAACTGTTCTGTAAGGTAGTGCTGACAATAGTCCGGCGGGCAGGAAGCGAGCGAAAAGGCTTCCAAACGAAACTCTTTATTGGGCTGACTCGTACCCACAAAGAACAGAATGAATCGGCAGTGGAGTAGCAGTAAGCGTGCTTGGCGGTCGTCAAACAGAATGCCCGCCGCTCTTTGCCGTGCTAGGTTTGAAGCTGACGAAAAACATTAGAAATACAGCGTGCAAAGTAAGAACAGCTTTCTAGAAGAACAGAATCACCTCCGCCTGGATGCGATCAATGGCGATTAATCTGGTCGCGTCTCGCATAACAGAGGAAGCGATAAACCCGCGTGCCCACGGCTTTAAGCATAAACAAACACACAGTACAAAGATTCGCGGCAATGTGCAATGCTGAGACACAGAAAGAGTACAGAGTGGGCCACGGAGCAATCGCACTTTGATAAAATCCTAGTCGAAATCAAGAGGAAGAAGTGCGCTTGGGCAGGGCATGTAATATGAAGGCAAGATAACCGCTGGTCCTTTAAGGTAACGGAGTAGATACCAAGAGAAGGCAACCGTAGCAGGGAGCGGAAAAAAGTTAGGTGGACGGACGAGATTAAGAAGTTTCGGGTGGACGAGGCGGGCGCAGCTGCCAAAGGACAGGGTTAGTTGGAGAGATATAGGAGAGTCCTTTGTCCTGCAATTGGCACAGTCAGGCTGATGAGGATAAATGTTCCTTGGCAGTTACTACACGAAATGTTCCTCGGCAGTTAGTTTTCACAGCAGTATCCTTTCTCTTTCAGGGATTAGAGGTTCACGTCAACGCTGTTAGGTCTCGAAGGACTAATCTCTTGAGAAATTTTACTCCTTCTTGCTGGCAGTGTCATCCCAAACAGTCTCGCTTCCTTCGCTCCCTTTCTCTTCCCTTTCCCGCAGCCAGGTGACGCCCGAGACTCTGGTGCTGCTGCTGTCGATGGCGCTTTTCTCGCTACCCGCGCAGCCGGGCACTCCGTCGGCCCCACCGGTGCTTCCGTGGGCGGCCGCCAGGGCACGCTTCCCCTGGAGCTGCCTCGCCCTCACCGCCTGCGGACAAGTGCACGCAGCCTTCTTCGTGGTACGACTGCTTTCCTACATGGCAGCTGTTGTATCTTGCTGCCTGAAAAAAAGAAGGGATACCCGATGATATTGTTCTTTTACGGCGCAAAGAGCTGGCAAATATTGCCTTTCTGCGCTCCCGTCCATTAGTCCTGGGTGGGCGAAATTAATCCAGAGCCCTCTGCTGCAGTGGCTGTCATAACTAACAGGTAGCTTTGGAACGCTATACCCCATATCACATACTACGCCTTATCCCTGAGATTAGGCTAACACCCGTTTATGCAAACTTCCCCCGGCCTACGGATTCAATATTCGGGGCAAATTTTTAAAATCACTTTCTTTATAACATCCTCCCTTAGCAGCTAGTGAACGCGGGAGCATTCGGTTACGCGATGACGTCAGATATCTCTGATTTTTCTGCGCAATCACTTAAGTCATGTCCGGCATTCTTCGACAAAAAATTTTGAATATTGGAAAATTGTAGGGTTCTGTTGTTGAAAAATTGAAGGTAATGGTCCATTATTTCGACGTGCAGCAAAACCTATGTTTTAAATTTTTGCCAACCCTCGCATAGAAGCTAAGACTGCCATATATAACAAATCGGGAACACTTTCAACGACAGCAGAAACGACTGCAGGAAAAGAAAAGACAAAAAATAATGCATGCCTGCCGAGCGGAAGAACAGCGAACATATTGATTGTTGTAGTGAAAGCTCACGATATATGACAAATTGCTTTTATAAACTCTTTCCTGTTCAAAATTTATGTCTAGAGTTGTTTGATATGTATGTCAGTAAGCAGCTGCGCCCTTGGTTAGTGATCGTGAAGCCTCATTGGGCCTCAGCGCTGCAGCGTTACTTTACTTACGGGGGAACAACAGGTGTTGGTTTTCCAATCTGAGAGACGGAATTTTTTTTTGTTTTTTAAACCCTTCATCCAAGTCTTATTATTGAGTCGAAGGAAAACATTAAAATACTGAGAATTTTAAAACGAGCAAGCCTAGATGATGAAACTGAAGAAACTGAAGAAACTCGGCTGGTCTTAATGGCTAAATATGTTTTTTGGAATAATAGATGACATTGTTTCTTCTCAACCTTATCATATTCCTTTGTTTCCGATGGTCTGTGCTTTCTACAGTGTTACGTGGAATTGGTCACAGCATTTTTGTTGTGATTATTCGCTGTAATGTGTGTATTCTGTCTTACGTTTACAAATTTTCTAGGATTGCGAAGCGCTATAGCATTCCTGTAATTTAGATAGAATGGCTACTGGAACATGTGGCGTTAAAAGTTCAGAGGGCGTGTCGGACATACTTTTCCTCTTCAGCCTAACCGAGACGATTATCTCACCTACACGCAAAAGTCCGGCAGGGGCAGTCTATTCTGGATTTAGACTTTTGTTCCAGTAGCGTAAATAACTGTAGCACCCAGCTGTACGATCGAATATCTGACCACAAGTTAGCCTTTTTCCGGCGTCTTCTTACAACATTTTATAATACTAACTCCTCGAAATACGTCACTGTAAAAAGCTGCGCTTAGGTGACCATGTTAGATCATCATCTGCCTGACTACGGCCTCTCCCATGTCTCTCCAATTAGTCCCGTCCTTTGTTAGTTGCGGCCACCGTGTCTGTTGCATATCCATAGCATGCCCGCAGAACGCCGAACCAGGGAAGCAGCCGCGCAGCCAGTAGAACCAGAAAAATGAACGTTTATTCAAAAGTGTAGGACGTATTTATAAGCAGCCGAGTGGCCGGAAGATAGGAAGGAGCACGTGTACATAGTGATAGCTCGAAGCTATGAAGGATCGCCAGATAAGGCGATAAAAGGTGCGCGCACATCTGAAACACACGTGAAGATGCCACAGTGTCCTCGTAAATTTCTTATTCTCATCCACCCACCTAACTTTCTGCTGTCCCCTGCTACGCTTGCCTTCTCTTGGAATCTTGCCTTTGCATTACGTTCTCTTCCGAAGCTCATTTCTTCCTCTTAATTTCGACTGGAATATCATTAACCATCTCAGCCACTCTGTACTCTGGGTGTCTCTTAACGTTACCCCAACCATTTTTCTTTGCAAAGCTCGCCGCGTTGGGCTTAAGCTGAACCCTTTCCGTTAGCCTCACCGTTTCTGCCCCATCTCTTGAGGGATATTGGTGATAAGGATGCCTTTAAGAGTTTGCGTCGCGAATTCGCGACAAATTAGCGACGTATACTCATTTCTGCACGGGCCTCGATAAACATTTCGATCAAGCCGTTCTCAGTGGCGACTGCTTTCTGTCGAAAGTTTTTGGAGCTAACGTGAGGACCCGTTAACAAGAGAAAGGGCGCGACCAGCCTTCAATGACTCCTCGCCTCTCACCTCGTGAGGATTACTCCGGAAAGAATGCAAAAAAATATACAGGTGAGGAACCAGGAGGCAGAAGAGCATTATCTGAAAATACTAGAAGATATCTATAACGGCGGCGTTTACCATAGTGGTCCATAAAACCAAGAAAAAAATTCAATAGGGCAGGGTATCATGCAGGGAGATACGATATCGTCATTGCTATTAGCCGCCTGTTTACAGGATATATTCACAGGGCTGGATTGATGCCACCTTCCCGCACCGCTTAGACACCCTTAGAGCGTGCGGGGGTAGCAGTCTCGGTCTCAGAGGTGATGCCATTGACTCAGCGTGGCAAGCTCAGCCAGAAACCAGCCACCAAGTGACAAGGGGGCGGTCGTTTAGTGTTCAGCTTTCACCGGGCGCAAGACCTCCTGCATGTTTTCCAACAAACGAAAGGGCGCTGCAGTGGCCGGCGGGCACACGCTAGGCAAGACGTCAAGCAGCGGCTGCGCAGGGGATTCATGAGCGCGGGTTTTCAAAGCTTGTAGGCACGTCTTCAGTTTCTTAGAGTCGAAAGAGCGGTTGATGCAATGAGCTTAGCAATTCCACTCAATGTTCACTGGCTCGCGTTGGCCATATGCGGCGTATACCGGGAAACACTTCGGGAGTGTATTGTATAAGTGGTTGATGATAAAGGGACATAGTTGCTGTCGTTTATTCTGTGCTACACATAGAATAAAATCACCCGTCTGTGGCACTCTCTACTAGCTGTCAAGATATTATATCGGACAGTAGTGAGGAGGAGCGCTTTTATCGTCTCGGTCGAACAAGCGTGCGATCGCGGTCTGCTCACACACCTACCGCACAGTGCGTTGCCAGCTACAACGCTGCACATAATCGGCTTGATCCCTAGTATCACGTAACACGGTCTCACCAGTTTCCGTTAGTTTACCCCTTCAGTTGATCGGTTGCCGAACAACGCAGGTGTTAGAAAGACGCTGCAGCTCAGGGCTAAAAGTATACAACCGCCTGCACACGACGTGCCATAGCTAGGCTTGTTGGCACTTGTTTCCACGCGCTTTATGGTACCTTTTGTCCGTCACTGTCATGCGATAGAAAAGCAAAAACAAAAGCGCACTGCAATTCGGGCATTGTGCGCCCGCGGCAGTATCCTTTCGAACAAGCTTCGCGTTCACGCACCTTTTCATAAAACGTCACGCAATTTTTTATTTCATCAGAAGATACGTTGTCTGAAGGTTTCAAGTGGCTCGTGCCAAGCTGAACGCGCTTGCGTAGCTCTTCGCGCACGTTAAAGTATGCTATTGTAATCATACCAACGACCCGTGCAAGAGTGACACGTACGAACAAATTATGTAGATCATATTATGAATAGCCCCATGTGTAGAGAAAATGACATAAAATCGTTTTTATATGCTCGTATAACTTCCCCACACGTTAATACAAACTATGCTATCTACAAAAGAACGCATTCCTTCGTCGCAAGAGAGTTGGCCGGCGCCCCACTGACACCAAAACGGCTCCGAGTGACAATTAAGTGCGGAACTAAATTGCATTTTTTTCTTGCGCAGTTTTAGGCAAATTATACGTATTTTTAAGCGTATTTTAACAGATACTCCTGACCACAAACTCTACACTGCGCTGTTGTAAGGCTACTTTTTCCTCACAGCGTATACACTGTAAATTATTTAAGTTCTCATGTCCTCGAATAATAAGGTAAAGTTTTGTACCTGAAAGGGTTTAGGCAGGTTGCTCTGTAGCCGATCATAACGTTGTCCCTACGGCATCAATCGAGGGGCGGGGTAAAATGACATTTCGCACTCTTCTCCACTCTTTCCACAATCACAACACCAGCGTTCGGGAATGCACGATGTGCTGATATCGTGGGTCAAGAGCGTCGGCACACAGCCTTCCATCGGGTTCCTCTCCATGCTGGGCTTGGTGGCGACGCTGACGGCAGAACTGACCAGCCAGGACAAGAGCATCACATTTCTCCTGCCCACGCTAGACGCCATCGTGAGTGTCTTTGGCTGCCTACCGGCACATGTGTTCCGAGCTCGTATCGCAACTGCTCACGTTGCATCTCACAACATGCAGCACAGGCCAGCTGAATAAATTCGCGGACATTTATCATCCTATCTTGTCAACATGTGAGCAATGTGGCGTGAGCCACTTGAAGGAGTAATTGTCTTTGCTGCAGAATACGTGCACCGAGGTTTTGCCGAATTTATTCTGTGTCTACCTCAGAAGAGAGTCATTAAATGTCCGTGGCCAACAACTCAACCAGTAGGCATATCGTTTATGCCCAAATAATCATCATCATGTCATGTAAATTAGATTACTCACAAGCAAGCGACTGCACGAACTGAATACCAATATTTATTAAGACGGACTACTGCATATCGCAGGGGAAAGCACACATCACATGAGGGCACACGAGAAAAGCACTAACTAACAACTACTGGGAAAAAATGCACTTACATAAATACTCTCTTGTAATCATACATCATGTCAAACAACTACGACGTCAGACATGTGCGGCCGGGAAAAGCTGTTCTTTTTGTTTCAAGCACATTGACGTGCCGCTTACGCAGTGTTGATCCATTTTCGAATAAAAAAAGCTTCTAGGAGTTCACGTGCCAGAGAGATGTGGCTACTGCCTAACATCCTTGTAATGGTCCACTTTGGTTCACATTTTTTCTCCAGTTTTCGCAGTGCTTCGTCAGATGTAAGTTTGCACCATTTTGTAGTGACTGCTCATGTTCACGCGCCCTATAGTTCCCACGTAATCAGTTTGTCCACTGTATACTTTGTCCCACGAAAGGGGCAGTTCGTACACAACGCCGCTTGCACAAAGCGCAGAACCTCGCCGCCCACTGAAAACGCGTAGGAATTCCCTCGCATCGTTGCGAGTAGGTAATAACATTCAAAGAGTTCCTATTGGCGAACGGATCACCGACGACGAGGGTGTTAAGCCGCTTCAGCAGATAGCGGCTGTCCTGATGCTGCCTTGTCTCCCACCCACTCACGAAGCACCAGAGAGGGAATCGGTATTATGTATCTTGGTTGCAAAAAACAACTTCAGGCTGCTTTTGCCCCAATCTTCGATGGCCTTTGCAAGCTTGTCCAGCTACAGATATTTGATTTTTCCAAAGGTAACCAAGATTTACCGATATAAATGTGTGAGGTGCAAGACACGACGCTATGGCACGTGACCTCCTTAAAGGACTTTTTATGTAAAAAGGACAAGAATGTACCAGCGCTCCACTGGTGTGTTTGAATCAAGAACAACAAATTTTTCTGAAGGCATATGTGTGATAAACCTATTTTTGGACATGATGCATGATTACAAGAGATTATTTATGTACGTGTGCTACCTTTCATTAAACATTCAATTGTTATCGCTTTTCCTTATACATTATTTGATCTGTACTTTATGTCCTGCTAAGCAGCATTACATCCAAAATTATCAACCAACTGACTCTTCAACAAACTCTACTGAAATCAACACAAATATATGGAAAAACAGAACAGGGTTAGGAATAGGTTTGGTTTGGTTTATTGGGGTTTAACGTCCCAAAGCAACTCAGGCTATGAGGGACGCCGTAGTGAAAGACTCCGGAAATTTCGACCATCTGGGGTTCTTTAACGTGCACTGATATGGCACAGCACACGGGCCTCTAGAATTTCGCCTTCATCGAAAATCAGCCGCCGCAGCCGGGATCGATCCCGCGTCTTTCGGGTCAGCAGTCTAGCGCCTTATCCACCGAGCCACCGTGGCTGGGCATGGGGTTAGGAATATCTAGTGAACTCTATCTGATGTGGAATTCTTAACTGCAGTGAAAAGCCTGAGATCAGAGGTGCGCAGCATAGTTACCTGTAGCAAAACTACACAACACAAGCGAAATCTTTGGCGTAACACGTAGACTGGGAAGAAACGCATCTTCCGTGGCTTATAGCCGAGCTCTGCTCTAGCAATGAGTGTTGTTTAGCTTGGCAACGTCTTTCTTTGTTTCACCAAAAAGGGTCAATTTCTTCAGCCGACTTGTCAGGCCAACCTGCCGAACGTGTTTGGAAAGGGGAGACGTCTGGAGAGACACAGAGTTGTGCTCTCTTCTTCGCAGGTCCGCGTCCACAAGGTGAATCCCCTGAAGCTGATGCTGCCCGTGTCCCGCCTTGCCTCGGCCACCTTCTCCATATCGACGTCCTCGCAGAACAACGCTCTGCTGAGGGACTACGGGGGCATCTCGGCTCTCGACATGGTCGGTTCGAGGCAAAAGTTTTGTCCTCTAATACTTTGATATATGCCCTCTCCTACTAGCCTTTCGCAGCTTTATGATAGCGTGCGGCATTTGAACTTGCTATCGGCATTTATAACTGCCCCAATGCAAGACTAAAAGCTGTGCAATTTATTTATTCATTTATTTCAAATACCCTCCTGGTCCGGCGGCCATTATTGAGGGGAGCGGAAGAAGACGCACAATAACACAGATCACAAGAAATGGGAATAGATTTAGGAGTTACAGCACTGCATATTGCTCACTTGCAGATTTCAGCAATTGCGCACCTCAATGGAAAGCTACAAGTAGAGAAAAAAAACTAGAGAAGAGAAAAAAAACAAAACGTAACAAAGTAAACTACAAATCAGCAACGCAGAGTCCACGTGGCACTACTAACCGAAGGGCTCACATGTCATGAGCAAGAAAAGCAAGCACTTAACTTTTTCTTAGAATGCTCGAGATAGTCGGTGAGTGCCGCATTTGCTTTTGCACTCACTTGATAATAGCCCACTTGATATCACGTCGCATGAGATTTTTCATAACAAAATTAGTTTCAATAAAGAATGTAGATACTGTTAAAAACCCCCAAATGCTAAACATCAGCGCTGGAAAGGTGATTCATGCACTGGCGTGACCTAATGTGGCAGGGATTAACTACGGGTACCTATTCATGGCACTTAATCGCACCTGCTCAAAAACGCAATAGGCGGAAGCGGTGGAATGGTCACTGTTGCAGCTCAGTTTCTCGAGCACTGCACAGGACAAGAGAATTGACGTCACGTCATCTCCACCGCTTACTTTGGCCATACCATTCTCAGAAAAAAAGTCTTCCATTTAAAATGACCCTCAATATTGCAAAGCTCGTTGTGCTTAACTCTTTCAGGCTCCGTTCATAATTTAGACTGAAATTAAGTTTCCCCCTCAATTGTGTATCTCCTCCAGTAAAGCCAATTCTTTATTTTCTAGCAAAAAAAATCAGTGCCTAATTGTTTTCACAAGGACCGAAGAATAAGTTTGCTTTGAAATCGTAAACAAGGCGAAAAATTCAGAGAAAATACCAGTTAGTGCCAGTAGCCAGATCTGTCTGCTGCAGGAAATTTCAGGACGTGCTGTTGACCTCGCCGTTTTGATTGACATCATTTGCTGCTCTCGCCAAATCGCATAATGAAGCCAGCTAGTGCAAGATGAAGGACGCTAAATATGCCGGCAACGAGATATCAATTAAAGGAACAGGACAAATAGTAACAGATACGAGTTTGCAATGCACACAAATGTGTACAAAGTTAAAGCGTTAAAACCAGGGCGGATAAATCTTCAGCCCTTGGCTTTACAGAGGATGAACCCGAGTAAAGTTTACCAGAGCTGAAAAGGAACATTCACATGAACAGTGTGACACAAAGCTCAGTTCTACATCCTCGCTGTACAACTCAGTCGAATAAAAATGCCAAGAATAGCAAAAGCAAAGCGATGAAAGCTGAAAACTTTATAAACAACTTTCCAGTTAAGTACTTCACCGTTCTTCGCCTCTTTTAATTCTTTCTTTCACATGCAAAAGGACACATTAGCGGTTAATTTAGAAGTGTTGTTGTGAAATATACCAAGAGCCTCACATGAAATGGGTATTACTTTCTCAGATGATCATCGGCGGGCAGCTGCACATCGTTTTCGCCGTGCTGGAGCTGATCAGCCTCTCAACCGTCGGCTACGCCATGTTCGATTTGGACTCCTTCCCGTATTGGGCGCTGCCTAACGCCACGAGAACAACTGGGCGCGTATGATCGGCCGCTACCATTTATGTTGTAGAAATGCATGCTTTCCTTGAAATGTTATCTTCGTTGTGTGGAGTGCAGTTTTTGGTGTTTTGGACAAATATATTTAAAAGGAATAAAAGTGCTCGCAGCGGCCATATGTAATATGATTACATAAACTTGGGACCTGCCGGTCTCTTGCACACGTCTGAACTGCCCACAAATGCGAGGAGTTTTGATTCTTCCTTGGAAGCGCCATCCTGCCATCTAACATGGCAGCCACTTAAAGCGTTTAGTGCAGGACATCGGTTCTGTAGGCTTTTTAGTAGCAATAACAATGGAAGCATAACTGGGACGGTGATAAATCTCATCATCATCATCACCCTGACTACGCGCACTGCAGCACAAAGGCCTCTCCCATGTCTCTCCATTTAACCTTGTCCTTCGCCACTTGCGGCCATCGTCCCCGCAAACGTTTTAACCTCATCCACCAGCCCAACTTCTTGCCGCCCCCTGCTACGCTTGGCTTCGCCTGTAATTCACTCCGTTGCCTTTAAGGACCAGCGGTTATCTTGCCGTCGCATTACATGCCCTGCCCAAGTCCACTTCATCTTGATTTCAACTAGGATGTCATTAACCCGCGTTAGTTCCCTCACCAACTCCACCCGCTTCCGATCTCTTAACGTTACAGATATTTTTCTTTCCATAGCTCTCCACCAAGTAGAAGGAAGTTACACATAGGGGCATGAAAAGAATATAAATTTGTGCCCAAAATGACGTCCAAGGCTTTCATTCAAAAGGTAACAGCATATACGGGCTGATCCCAAGCCTCACAGAGTAGAAATGCGTGCGAATGGTTTAAAGGTTTTGCGGCCATATGCCCGTGAGTGCATTTGACGCTTGGCTCCTGCTCCCCAAGTCACGTGGTCGAATCTCTGCCGCAGAGGCTGCATTTCAGTGGGGGTGGAAAAACACCCGTGTGCTGTGCAACGTATGCGCACGTTAAAAGCTCTTAGGGCTGCTAAATAGTACCGGCTTGCTCCACTAAGGCATCCATTACATCGCATGCATTGCTTGAGGATGTTAAATCTCCCATACTAACACTACTTGTGCTCTATACTGTCCTTACTGTGCAGCAACTAAGGAGTTGCGTTTCACAGCCGGTGCTCCGTTCTTGACCTTCGCGAAGGAATGCTGAAAGAGACTAAGCGGTGTTCACTAAGCCTTGCAGAAGAACTTGCCCCTCTTCGTCCATTCAACAAGTCTTTATTGAACAGGCCATCTACAGCGGTGTTAGCAAGCTGCTGCGCATTTAGGGCCTATCACAGGTTGACTTGAATTGACTGGCATTCCTTGCAGCCTCAAGTATCATTGACATCCTACTGCACTAGAAGTGTACGCAAGCTAGCGCGGGCTTGCATTCCCGTGAAATGACGATTCAAAGGTCTCTCGCTTCGCCCAGTCGTCTCAGTGGCTATCAGCCACCAAATTTCTTCGGAGGCGAAAGCGGGAAGGCCCGTGCGCTGTGCGATGCCAGTGCATATAGATAATAAACATCCTCAGATGGTCGAAATTATTCCGGAGCCCACAAGTACGGCGCATCTTTCCCTCTAATTTCCCTCCCTCCTTACTTGCTCTTCTACGCCGTTGTTAAGGTGTCCACGTGAATTAAAACGATTATTGCGCTTTTTATTTCATCAAAATTCATTTATTTCCTCTTCCTGTAATCATTGTAATCCTGTACCACTGAAGCCTTTGTGTTCCGTCTGTGTTTAGCGTGATGACGAGATCGCATGCAACTGCCTGTCGATGGTGAAGTGCGAAGGAGTTCCTTCTCCCGGCTGCACTTAGTAGGCCATACGTGTAGCAGCAAGATTTTACAGAACGTATGAACTTCGAAGAATACTGACACTAACCATTATTTATCAGCAGCCCAACGCTTCGCCACCAACTCGGTTCCTCCTTCATAGAGAGGTGACCGAGGGGCGACTGAGAGGTGAGCGAGCAGCAGCAGGGAGCAGAGTTCGGTTCCTTTTTCTTGTCACGTGGCGAAGGCCATTAACATAGGCTGAAGGAAGCTTTCGTGGAAAAAGGTTTAGAGTCGCCTTCAATTTGGGTGAGATACTCTCTCATTTCGTTCCGAAACGCGTCTTGTCAGTCACGACAGGAACTCAAATATTGACAATGACTGGGAATAGGTTCACTTCCTCTCACCCAACTGAAGTGTTTGGTGTATCAGTTAAGTGAAAAATAAAAAAAAAATCCTGCAGAGCTACATCGTGAGCAAGTTCAAAGCAGGTGAAGTGTTCCACTTAAATTCAGGCCTGAGGAATCTGAACCGAAAAGCTGCAGTATTCCATGTAAGGCGACCTTGTCTTTTAGAAGAGAATAAAATGGACCGAATTGTCTTTTGGACGCAATCCAAACCCCTCCGCCCAATCTTTGTTAATCCTGCTTGCACGGTGACAGGAGTGGTTGCGAAATGCAGCCGTTCCTTGGGACTGACGACGGCTTCTTTGGTTGAATGAGGGCACTTCGTCGAGTGCACTCGGTTACATGCGGGGAAAAGTACGGAATAGGAGCAGAGCAGCTAATGCGGTCAAAGCGGTATTGCCTGAGTAAATCAAAGTAAACTGCTGCTCACTCAACCAACTGCATATCAACCAACTTCCTCACTCAAGGCTCGAAGATAAGGCGCAAGGTGGCCTTACGGCCCTTAAAGGGAAACGGAGGACGTTGGTTAGGGTGAGATATCAAATTAGCGTATATGGCTACTCCGGCATCGCCATTGGCACAACGGGCATCCCTGAGAGGACCAATAAACGGCCTCAGCAGCGAGGATGGCGAACACAATTGTTCGCAGGGAATGGCACTAGCGACCCTGCTCTAGACAGTGACTGCGCGCACTCTTTAATGCAGTCCGGAGTTACTGACGCTATCCGACATCTGTCATCTAAAACGCCTTGTGGTGGTGATGGCATCCCTTTTTTCATCGTTAAAGGTTTTCGCGATGAATTGGCATCAATTCCACTATATATATTTTGGTCTTCCCTTTGCACGGCAACTTTTCCGCCGCATGGAAATAATCTCTGGTACTAGTTTTACTGCCCTAGCACGCACTGCTCCTGGCAATTACAGGCCTATATGCCTTATGTTTTCCGTCGCTGGGGGGTCTGAGATTGCCATTCATGCACAGCTGTCATTTGTTTTCGAAAGTTGCCTACATTACTATCAGCATGTTCTTGACCAGGTCGTTTAGTTGAAACTAACCGTCTCACTTTTTTTTTAATTTGTTGCGCCGGCAGTCTCGTGCCGTGAGTAAGTTAATGCTGTTTATTTTGACCGCATCAAGACCTTTGATGCAGCGGACCGCTGTTTCCTCCTTGGATACTGTCGACCTAGGCCCCTTGTAAATGCTATTCTAGCTGTTTTGCTAGCTACCTAGAAGGTAAAGAAAGCTGTGTGATGTAGGGTAGACAAAAGTTTCGTCCGTGTAGTGTGGCAAGTTAGGTTTTAAAAAGATCCACCTTGAGGTCTCTGCAATGCAGTCTCTTCATCAAAGACTTTCACGAAGTTGCCGCTCACTCTGAGATGTCCCAGTAGGCTGACGACCTATGTATATTCCACATAATCCGTTTCCCTCGTGACTGCAGCTTAATCCAAGATGATGTGAAATCTGTGTATTCGTCAAACAAGTTTAACGCAAATATAAATGTCATGATATCGTTTACGGGCAACACTTATTGCACTGAGTTTTCTAACGCCGTTAACAATCGGGCGATTTTGTGGGTTTCTGTTGTCCACTTAAATCCTAAGTTTTGTTTTTCGCCTACATTCTGGGTATCAAGAGAAACGTCTGCGAGTGCTTGACATGATGACCAGTGTATCAGGGGCCCTACGCATTACTGCATGATATGTTGCCCTGTGCTGGAGTCTTGCCCCTGTTGTCGTGACTTAGCTTGCGACTCGCGTTTGACCACGGTGGCGGCAACAGCAGAGGAAATTTCGACAGGTCGTTTGACCCCACGGTGACCCTACCAAAAAGGATGACTGGCTGGCAAGTAGCCGGTGGAATTCTTCCCACTCTCGGCACAGTGCCAACGACCTTCCCTTTGGTTCCCCGCGAGAAGCGACCGACGATGGAAAGACGGCAGGGGAAGAAGGGATTTACCACATCTGAGAAGAGCCGGCTCGACTCCGACAGAGCCAGCGGCAGTGGCGGCCCGCGGCGCCAGTACGCCTCACCTGTGTTCGATAGACACGTGCTGCTTGCAGTAATGTTGAACCACAGTGCGAAAAAGCTGCGGACTTTCGTTTCCTCCTCGCCAGTTCTCACGCGTGGACACCGCGACAGGTGCCTCCGTTTGCTGTGCTGTGCTTTGCCGATCTGTGCGTTGTGTTTAATTGCCCACCGCCTGATGATGGTTGGTTGGTTGCGACTGAGAGAAGGATGAAAAGGAAAGGTGCACGGGCCTGCCAACTGGCTCAAGCCGAGCCACCACCGCTGCCAGGTGCAGATAGAAGAGAGTTGAAAGATACAATGACAGAGTAAAAGAGAGAGTAAAGACACGCGTCGCAACAACCGCGTCCGCCGGAACGGACGCTGGTAGAAAAAACAGATACACGGCCGCAGCCCGAAGGCTGCAAACCGATGAAGGAGCAGAGCCTTACGGTATTTAACCAGCGCCATAAGTGAGAACGGACGCTCTGGGCCTTGCCGACAAGGCTCATCCAGTCGGTCGACGCTATGAACTTTTAATTCTTTACCGTTTGCTTTTTTGGAAAGTATGTAATTAAGTTCTTAAAAGTGCCATCAAACCCGCTTGTTTTTTCGTTTCAAAACTCCGAAGCTTCAGACTTTCCTCAGCCCTACGACTCAACACGCTACCAAACGGAGTCCGGGTTCGAGCTTTCCTGTGCGCCACAACAACTGGTGGCAGCGGTGGGATGCGGCTACCAGGACTTATTGCTCAGCAGAGTAAGGAGAGGACAGGTTTAAGCCCAGAACGAAATGCCAGCTCGGCAGCTCCAGGGGCAGTATCTGCTGATTTGGAGGCGGAGAAAAAGAGTTGCAGCACTGCCAGCCGTAATAAAGACACAGGATATAATTTGATGGAAGGTGCAGGCATTAAGGAAGGAAGTGAGAAGGCCGGTTCTAACCCTTGGAGATATGCCGCCATGCCAATTGAGGCAGAGGTTCCGCGCCAGAAAGAGTTCAGTGCGTTGGAATGCCACCGCACCGAAAGACAGATTTGCGTGATAGAGCGTCACGGAGAATCACCTGATAGCAACGCTGAAGCGTCAAGTCAGAGCGCAGAGCTAGCTGAAAGGAGCGATGCTACTCGGATTGTTGCGGTAACCGAGAACATTAATAACGTTGGTCCAAATTGTCGACTTCAGGACAGCGAAGTATTAAGCTCTGCAAAAAGTGGAATGCAGACAGATTATTTTGAGTTCCCGACGGGCAGTGGCCGACGTATACCACCCCATCACAGTTCGATAGCAAGCGCAGAATGCGGCTCAGCGCTGCATCGAAACAAAGAGCAGCAAAGCGGAAACCAAATCACAGCGGCTGGTGACGGACCGCAGCAAAATGAGCTGTCATGCTCGGAGAAAATAGAAGCGAACAGTTCATCAGGTGAGCCGTCGCCTAGGAGAGAGAGCAAAGCGCAAGTAGCGTCACTACGCATGAAAAACTGTGAACGCGACAAGCGTTTGAGAAATGCTAGGTCAGGGCCGGCTTGCACGAAACAAATAAGACTGGCTTATTTCCAGTCTAATCTTATTCGCGGTCTAAAAGCTCTCTCGGTTTTGAAGAAAGGAAAGGCGCATAGCTGGTTCATTTTGTCAGTGGACACCTCAAATGCACCACGAACTCCGACTGAAAGTTCGGTAACTCAATGTTTTAGTCGGCGTCGTGCGCACTTGAGGCACTCACCGACAAAGTGAACCATCAATGCGCATTTTCTTTTCTCAAAATCGAGAGAGCTTTTAGACTGCGAATAAGATTAGACTGGAAATAAGCCGGTCTTAATTGTTTCGTGCAAGCCGGCCCAGGTGTTGATGCGGATGCGAGGGCCGACAGATTAACTCGGGACGGCACCGCGAGAGCTGTTGACGGAAAAGGAAAATCAACAGTTAAATTTTCCCGAAGGCGGAGGGGCCCGATGAAAGCCAAGATGACTGCCATTGCGGGCCGAAAGCACCTTTCTCCATTGAGGAGACACAGGCGGCGTTGTCCTTGGACACGTGACGCATCGACATGCTAGGGAGAAAAGCGCGCGGCCGCGACACTAAAGGGCGCCCCATGGACCGCGTGAGTCAGAGGGGTACAATACATGCAGGCAACCAAACGTGGAGGAGGCGCCCCTTTCACAGTAGGTCGCGCGGAGGCGGAACTAATCAACCCCTCAGTTTTTTTGAGCATCGGCTTGTAGACTGGCCGTCCGACCACGACCGCGCAGTGCGCGGCTGAAGAATGACAAGTTCGGAGAATAAGTGTTTGCCTTTTTTTGTTGCGTTGACTCAACTGTAAACAAAGGTGAAAAGGGTGAAGGCAAACGAAGTTTCAAGCAATGCAGAAAGTTGGGCGAGTTGGTAATACATGTTGAACTTAGAAAAGCGCAATAAAAAGACAGGGACAAGAAGAAGAAAATATGTGTCCTGTGTGCTTCTTCTTCTTCTTCTCCCTGTCTTTTTATTGCGCTTTTCTAAGTTCATCAAGAAGTTTCAAGCTTTTAGTGGAAGTGCTTTGCTGTTTTGTACACTTCGTGATTTTCGGTCAGTTTTGCAGCTTTCGAAGTTGTTTGCCTTTTATAAAGTACGTGCAAGACGGGCAGGTGGTGAAAACATTTATTACGAATGAGCAGGAGGTATGTTTAGATCAGCCCGTAAGGGACCGATCCTTACAAACACTAGGTGGAGGTCCCTAGTATGGGACCCCAGTGGCGGTTGCCGCCGCCCGGGCGCGCCCGACTAAGGCTTGTTGGGCCTGTAAGTCGTGGCAGCCGAGCAGGGTCGCCTCCCAGTCCTCCCGGGTTGGGTTGGGGATGGGGGCAATAGCGGGGTTGGAGGGGCAGGCCCACACCATGTGATAAGTGTCAGAAGACACTGCACTACAGTGTGGGCAGCTGCCGCTAAAGGAGGGGTCAAAATGTTTTAGCGCTGCCAGGCACAGCAATGTATTGGTGAGAAGGCGGAGAAGGAGCCGCTCATTCGCCTTCTTCAGGCCAGGGTAAGGGCTAGGGTAAAGGCGATGGGCTAGGGTAAAGGCGATGACAATTTTGATAATATGTTGTTATATCTTTGAATGTATAGACCGGATTAAAATCGGGTTCCTGATCGGACGGGGAGGAGAAAACAGCCCGGTGAGAGAGCGCGCGGGCGGCTGCGTCTGCTGCCTCGTTTCCTGCCAACCCCTGATGAGCAGGGGCCCATATGAGGTAACGGTGTGCGGGGTCCGTATCCCGTATGCAATTTTGGTATATTCGATAGGCTAGGAAGGGAGTGCAGCCTTGTTCGACGTTCCGACAGGCCCCTCGCGAGTCGGTGATTATGTATTTTGAATTGGAATGTGAGGCCGCGAGAGCAATCGCGACCTCTTCTGCTTGTGTTGCACTGCGGGCTCTGAAAGTTAGGCCGTTAACTGTGTTGCTGTTGTGAACTACCGCGGCCGTGTACCATCCCCCGTGGTGAGCGCCGGAGGCGTCCACGTAGTATACACCTGTTTTGTTGCCATAATATCGGGCTAGCGCTTCCGCTCGTGCCAGGCGCCGACCATTATGGTCTTCATGTGACATGTTTGCTGGAAGAGGCCGCACGTGGAGGGCACGTCTCCACAGTTCCGGGATGCGAAACCTGTCTTCCATTGGAGGGGTGTGTTGGATATGGAGTCGAGCAAGAAGGCGGCGACCCGACTCCGTTAGCGACAAGCGCGTGTACTGGTTTGTAAGGTGCGCCTCCCGGAGTTCAAGGAAAGTATTCACCACCCCAAGAGCCATATGCCGGCTGTTTGAAGTAGTGATGGGGAGGTCAAGGGCACGTTTAACAATTTTGCGAAGGATGACCTCAAGGGCGTCCTCCTCTTGTTTCCGTAGGTGGAGATAAGGAGTCGAATAGAGAATTCGACTAGTTACGAAGGCGTTTGCCAGCCGCAAGGCATCCTTACTTCGTAACCCTCCGCGTTTGTTGGAAACCCGGCGGACCATGCGGCCCACCTGGTCCCCCACCTTACGGAGTTTGGCCAATGTAGTGTCTGGCCGCCTGTGTTTGTGGATGTAGAGTCCGAGTACCCGTATCTCATCACTTTCGCGTATGGGACCACTCTCAAGAGAGAGAGATATTTTAGTTGTGCACATCTGTGAGGGGCGGAGGTGCACAAATTCCGATTTTTGAGGGGAACATTGAAGACCGCAGCGGCGGGCGTAGCGGTCTACTATCGTCACCGCTGTTTGCAGGCTGGTTTCAATGTCTCCTGTGCTGCCCTGCGTGGCCCACAGAGTGATGTCATCGGCGTACAGGGCGTGCTGCACGCCGGCGACACCACTCAGCTGGGCCGGCAGGTGCATCATGGCCAGATTGAAGAGCAGCGGGGAAAGTACCGCGCCTTGAGGGGTTCCCTGCGTGCCGAGTAGCTAAGGACCATGGTCTCTATCTTGAATTCGAATGTAGGATTGACGATCTATTAAAAATTGGCTTATGTATTGGAATGTATTGAGGCCACAGTCGGTGTGACTTAGGTTAGTGAGTATGATCTCATGTGTTACATTGTCAAATGCCCCTTTAAGATCCAAGGCGAGTACTACCCGGTCATTATGGGGGCATTCGACGGGGTCAAGGACTTCCCGATTGAGTTGCAGGAGGACATCCTGTGCGGATCTGTGTCGGCGGAATCCGAACATGGTGCTCGCAAAGACTTGTTTGTTTTCAAGATATGTAGATAACCGATCCCGCACCATCGTCTCCATTAGTTTGCCCACACATGAGGTGAGAGAGATGGGGCGGAGGTTATCTGTGTCAATTGGTTTGCCAGCTTTAGGAATAAAAGTGACCAAAGCCGTTTTCCATTCGATTGGCAGGGGGGTGTCCCCGCGCCAAATCGCATTGATGTATTCCAGGAGGGACTGGTATGCCAAGTCGGGCAGGTTCGTCAAAAGCTTGACGGTGACCTTATCCCGTCCTGGCGCAGTGCCCCGTTTCATTTTGGCGAGAGCCGCCCGCAGATCATGGAGCTGGAAAGGTTGATCCAGCTCCGTGTTCTCTCTACCTGCATAAGAGTACGCAGATCCACGGGGGTCTTGGGCTGTACACAGATACTGGTCCCGAAGTTTCTGTGCCAGATGAGTCGTGTTGCCAGAAAAAGCGTGCAGGGCTCGGTGCAAATGTATTTGTGTTTCGGTTCGTGTTTGTGTTGGGTCGATTAGGGCTCGAAAGAGACGCCACGTGTTTCGGCTGGACATTTGTCGCGCGGCCGTGTTGCATCTATCTACCCAGTTGGAATCGGCGAGTTGGGCCGCGTACTCTGCCGCTTTCTAGGTAAGCTCGGCAATTCGAGCTTTAAGCTTTCTATTGTGTTTCTGGCGTCGCCAACGGCGGACGAGGCTGCGACGGGCTTCCCAGAGGTGTAGAAGGTGGTTATCCACGTCCGTGACCGCCTCTGAGAGCTGGATGTGTGTTTCATGCGAGGAAAGGTATGCCAGCAGCTGTTGGGACCATGCTGTGTAGCCTTGCGCGGAAATGGGTTTATTATCAAGTGAGTTAAAATTTTGCCTGAATTTCGTCCAATCTGGGATATGGGCTTGTGTTCTGGGACGCTTGAGGGGGCGTGTGCGTAGTGTAGTGTTAATGATGCAGTGGTCGCTACCGAGGGTCTCCTCGGTGTTGAGCCAGTCTGCGTGTCGTATGTTGCGAGTGAAGGTTAAGTCCGGACACGTATCCCGTGTCACGGAATTTCCTAGCCGGGTTGCGTGGACAGGGTCCGTGTGGAGGGTGAGGCCCAACGTGGACGCAAGCTCCGCCAGCATACGCCCGCGCGACTCCTCCTTGCGATACCCCCACTGCTGACTGGGAGCGTTAAAGTCACCCACAATCAGCAGGGGATCGCGGCCCGCTACTCTTAGCGCGCGGCTAAAGAGGTCCGCAAAAGTCACTCGCTTTAGTTTGGGAGAGCAGTACACGTTGAGTATATGCAACGGTGGGTCTCTGCGGCGGACTGGTAGGAGGGTCACCATTACATAAGAGTACTCTAGTTTTAGGTCGAGATCCACTAGGTTGGCTGTGTAGTCTTTGTGAACGAGAAGACAAGACGCGGGATCCTGTTGGAACGTCGTGTAATTTGAAATTGTGGCGCCCAGGCCTGGCTCTTGGAGGGCAACCACGGCTGGTAAGGACTCGAAAGTTTCAAGGTAGAGGCGGAAATTGGCCCGCTTAGTGCGGTCCTTAAAGCCTTTACAGTTCCACTGTGGTATTGAAGTTGACATGGCCGAATTGGATATGGCGAAACTCCTTTGATTAAGGTGTCTCGCCATGATTTAAAATTCTTGGGGGGGGGGGGGGGGGGAGGAGGAGGGATTGGCTGCCTCAGAGCCAGCTACTTGCGCCATCAAGGGGGTGACGACGGAAGGAGCGGGGCAGCTGTCCTCATTGTCCGAATCAATAATCAGACGGTTGAATTTTGAAGGGCGGGATACGTCCCTAATGGGTCCCGTCCGACGGAGGAGGCGGGGGTTGTCCGAGATGTGTTTTGAGACCACCGCGGGGACGGCAGATTTGACCTTTGTCAAGATCTGGTCCATGGCGGTCTCGATCATATATCGCAATTTAGAGGTTAAGCGCTCCTCCATCGCAGAGATGGCTGTCACGAGGGCAGGCGAGATCTCCGCGTCGCTCTCCATTGCGTCCGAGTTCTGCGGGCTCGGTGCGGCGGACGCCAATTTTGACTCTAAATTTTGAATTTTGTTGAGCAAAAGCTCATTCTGTGCCCGGAGCACGTCTATCTGTTTTTTGTACTCCGCGTCGAGTGCGGAGACGGTTACGGGGGAGGGTGAGGGATGGGAGGAAGAGGAGGCGATCTCAGCCCAGCTGCTCACCTGTTTGTCGTGTTGAGGCGCTGATGCCCGGGCGTCGGCAGCGCCAATTGTCTTGAGGGCCGGGAAGTGGCCAGTGTCTCTGCCGCTGGGCGGTGGAGGCGCCGTCTTCTTCCCGGGCGCTGGCTTCACCGACGGTGAACATTGCATGAAAACGCGGACGCTCTTAGCCGTTCTTTCTAAGCGGTCCGGGATGCTCTTCATGAACCAAAATTGCTAATAAAGTTTCTTTCGTGAGTTTTTGGGTGTGAATGTGCATCGTAGCAGGTTCGGTTTTCTCAGCAAGCGTGGGTCTGGAGAAGTTTTCAGTGTGAGCTTTTCTCAAACGCCTATAGTAAAGAGATTGTAGCAAACCCTCTTTTAGACTGGTTTACTCCGAGGGGAGTTGAGTGCTTGCTCGGATGTCTGGTTTAAGTTTCAGAGACCCCTCAACGAATTTGGTCAGCGTAAAAGAAGACAATGTTGCGAGCGGTAGAGGGCTTCTGGCATACTTCTGCGAGCAATTAGCCCAAGTCGTCTGTTCGTGCAGCAGCGGTGACTCCTACCCGCCGAGACTCGTCTGGCGGGAGAGGAAGCTGTCATGACTCAGCTTGCGGCTCGCGTTTGACCACGATGGCGGCAACAGCAGCGAAAATTTCGACTACTCGTTGATCCCACGATGACCCCACCAAAAAGGATGACTGGCAGGGAAGTAGCCGGTGTAATTCTTCCCACGCTCGGCTCAATGCGAACAACCTTCCCTTTGGTTCCCCACGAGAGGCGACCGACGATGGACAGACGACAGGGGAAGAACGAATTTATTTATTTATTTATTTATTTTTATTTACTTATTATACCCTCAGGGCCATTACGGCATTACAGAGGGGAGTGGTTACAAAAAATGAAATTTAACAAACAGGAGTTAATTAAACAGGCAAAGTACAAACATGACTACTACACATACATTGTTAGCTAAGGCGTTCAGGGAAAGAAAAAAAAACAATAACACAGTATAAAATACATCCTAGTTAAACAATGTTAGCTATGACATTCTTGAATAAATGATGATCGGTGATGGTGGCCGTCGAAGAAGGAAGGTGATTCCACTCATTCGATGTGCGTGGTACGAATGACTGAAAAAAAGTTTTTGTTCTGCAGAAAGGGATGCCAACCTTATGAATGTGATCTAGTCTTGATGATAAGTACTGAGGGGGTGAGATAAGTTCGGTATGAAACTGCGGGTGATAGAATAAGTTGTGAAAAAGGGAAAGGCGAAAAATTTGGCGACGTGATGATAAGGATGGTGTAAGGAGATAGCGCCACCCAGCGTCGTTTGTGAGGAGAAGAAGAAAAAGCACGAGGAGCACGTGCGGAGGGGAACGCCGGGACAGGTAGAAGAGGATTACGTGGCAGAGAAGAGAAGAGCGCGGTGGGCGACGGACGTGGACGAGTTCTGCTGGCTCCCCGAGTTCCGGGCTTGGGCCTCAGCCGCAGACGTCCGGGCCACCAGACCTGGACATCCATTGTCGAGAGCCTCAACCACCAGGCCCAGCCGCCACTCTTCTCCGTCCATCCGTCAGCTGCTCCACACAGGCCGCCTCTGGTGCCTACGTGGCCTTTCCGGGATACCAGACCTGGGAACCGTGCTGGAAGCCACAGACGCCGACGCTGCGGTAGCGTTGCATCGTCACTGGAACGCCCAGAGACTCCCTGACTGCCCGACACCCAGCCAGTACTCCCCGCTCGTTGCTCGAATGAGAGACAAGTAGTGTGACTTTCCCTTTTTGACTTTCTTTTTCCTGTATTTTTTGCAAGCACTTTGTTCTGTTCCCCCGTGTGTTTTTCCCGGGTGTTGTTGCGTTGCTCTCTTGTTCCTTTCCTTTTTTCACTCTCATACTGAAATTGGTTTTCTTTCCTATAAAAGCCGCCTCGTTTATTGTTTGTACTTTTGTGTTTGTGTAAAATAAGACCTACAATCTCACAGATCCTCACAGATGGTAAGTTAAGGCTAGATTTCATGGCACTGATGCTTGCTGTTCTGGTATAGTTAGAAAGAATGAAGCGAGTAGAGTTATTCTGAACCATTTCCAAAGCTTGTGTTAGGTTTGTTTGGCCGGGATCCCAAATTGACGCGGCGTATTCGAGTTTGGGCCGTATTAGAGTTTTGTAAAGCAGTAATTTTTAATTAAAGAGGATGGTGCTTTAGAAAAATTGCGCCGTAAGTAGCCAAGCATTCGATTAGCATTGGATATTATATGCGCGATGTGAACGGCCCACGTTAGATCAGAGGTGATGTGAAGGCCAAGATACTTGTAAGTAGTTACCGGATCTAAAGGTGCGTTATTAAGAGAATGCACAGGAAGTTCATAAGCATTTCTTGACACACGCATAAATTTACACTTGTTAACATTTAATTCCATTAACCATAACTTACACCATGCAGAAACAGCGTTAAGGTCCGATTGTAGTCTGGTTACATCGTCATCACAACTTATTTCGGTGAAAATTACACAGTCATCAGCAAAAAAGTGAATGTGGGAGGAGCGAAGGAAGGTAAGTCGTTAATATAAATGAGAAATAAAAGGGGCCCAAGCACAGAGCCTTGAGGTACACCCGAGTGAACTGGACAGTGATCCGAGGTTACGTCATTAACTGAGACAAACTGTGAGCAGTTAGTCAGGAAAACCTCAAGCCAGTACAAAATTTTGGTATCAAGGTTTAGTAGATGCAATTTATAGATTAATAAGCTATGACGCACCTCATCAAATGCTTTGGAAAAATCTAAAAATATTAAGTCAGCTGCTGAAGAGTGACCAAGTATTAGGTGCAGTTTATGCGTGAACGAGACTAGTTGGGTTTCACATGAGAATGTTTTGCGAAAGCCGTGCGGAAATTGTGAAAAAAATGAGTTCGCTTCTAAAAAGTTGTCAATCTGAGAAAAGAGGATATGTTCAAAAATTTTTCATGGTATACTGGTTAAGGAAATGGGCCGATAGTTAAGTGGGCAATGTTTCGTACCTGATTTGTGGAGTGGAATCACCTTCCCAACTTTCCATTCAGCAGGCAGTGAACCTTTGTCAAGTGATTGCTGAAAAATCTTTGAAAGTATAACAGAACAATATGAGTTAGTGTTTTTCAGAAACTTTGAATTAATGAGGTCACAGCCAGGAGCAGATGAAAGTTTCAGTGATGTGATGAATTTTTCTACGCCGACTGGTTAATTGGTTAAAGGGTACATTACAGCAAAGTCGTAAGAGTGTGTAGTTGGATGAGTGGCACGGGTGGGTTTCGAAAAGTTGCTTGTAAAAACCTCATTAAAGATGGATGCAGAATCGGTAGCTGAGATGGCGTTTTCAGCGTCATCAACAAGGGTTATTATGTCGTCATTCTTTGGGTTAATGGTGCGCCAAAACTTTTTCGTGTCAGTAGATAGCATAGATGACAATGTGATTTTTAAAAAGTTATCTCTTGCAGCCCTAAGGGCTGTGACGTAGTCGTTAGATGCACGTTTGTAAGCTGCCCATTTTGCAGTGTTAGCAGACGTTTTAGCTGATCTATATAAGCGTTTCTATTTGTTAGATAAGCGCTTTATGTGAGTGTTGTACCAGGGAGCGTGACCGTCGGAGGAGACAGTGTACGTAGGGATAAACTTTTCTGTTAATTCAGTGGTTTTATCCATAAACATGTCCCAGTTTGCTTGCAGACTGCGGTCGTCGAAATCTGTGAGGAAGGTATCAAGAAATGTGCAGAGCTCTTTGTTAATGGAATCAAAAATTTGCTTTCTTGTAGTCGCGAATGATCTTTGTTTTCTTTCTGATTTTTGGCCGTGAAATGTTGATGTTGAAATTAATCAGTGAATGGTCGCTCAGGGGAGGTAAATAACAAATGTTCGAAATAAATTCGGGCCGAGTAGTTAGCAGTAGGTCAAGAGTACTAGCAACGTGTGGTGAGGTTCTGGTAGGCTGTGTTATTAGTTTACTGAAAGTGAATAATGCACACAAGTCAAGAAAATCTTTTGCTATCGCGGAGAAAGGGCGTATGATAATGGGTTCGTTATTCCATGCAATGTTTGGAATATGGAAATCGCCAAGCAAAAACAGGGGCAAGAAAGGATGGCGTGTTATGACGATGTTGATGGCATCTTGTAATTCGTCAACAAAGGAGGCAGAGTGAGTAGGAGAAGGATAGCATGCGCCAATTATAATTTTTTGGAAGTTTATTTCAATAATTGCCCATACTATCTCCAAGTTCGTAGTAATACTAATATGCTTAGAGGGTAAGTTTTTGTTAATAGCCAGAAGAACACCGCCCCCTCCTTTTATCGTGCGGTCGCAGCGATAAACAGAGAAGTTGTGAACGGTTAAAAAAATTTCGTGGTCACGAACATGCGCATGCAGCCAAGTTTCAGTAAGTACAATGATATCTGGGTTACAGGTGTCTACTGCAGAAGTGAACGAGTCGTGTTTGTTTTTAATGCTTCGAATGTTAGTGAACAGGACTGATACGGGGGATAAACGACTACCACTGCCCCTCACGCCTTGCTACGCACTGCCAGGGGATGAAAGGCCCTGTTGCGTATCAACATGTAGTGTTTGTGAGGCGCATTCTGTCACGCTGTCACTTGCATGGTCGTACATGTAGAGTTTCTTGTTTACTGATAATTTGTTGTAGCGCGGATGAAAGCGGGGTGTTCCTGGCAAACTTTTACCAAAGGCTATCAGTTTACTTCGTGCATGACGGGTGGCGGATGAGTAGTCATCAGATATTGCTATGTCTTTTTCTTTTAGTTCACTGCGTACGGAAAACACTTTTTCTTTTATTTTGTAGTGGCTGAATTTTGCAACGATGGGACGGCATTTGTTAGGCGAGTATGAACCGAGACGATGAGCGCGTTCAATTGCCATGTCGGGTAAACTGACGTGAAGGCTTGTTAACATGTTGACGACAAGGGCTTCAGATTCCTCCCATGATTCCCGATAATCAGGGAAACCGTGAAAAATAACGTTATTTCTTCGTGATCTGTCCTCTAGGTCGGCAAAGCGAGATTTCATAGAATCAAGCTCACCGTTGCGGGCTTCCAAAGATGTTTGGAAATCCGTAACCTGCTCTTCAAAGTCATCAAAGCACTTTGTTTTTTCTTCAAGGGCATCAAGTCTTTCTTGGATGCAGCCAATCTTAGATTCAATATTTTTTTGGCTAGCTTTGATTGATTTAACATCGGCCACGAATTCTGTCTGGCACTTAGAGGACTGGACAGATCGCAGCTGAATATCCTTGAGCAGTTTGAAGATAGCGGCCATCTGTTCCGAGGGTTCGTCAGGCAAAGTCAGTGTTTCTAGACTGGATTCAGAGCGCGTGTTAGGGACAGGATTGGATTCGATGTCGCCGCAGCAAAGTAAGAGCACAGACATATGAAATCACTCGCAAACAATTTCAGAAAGCACTTGTGGGCACGGGAGCATCAATAAGCAGATATCATCGCTTCTCTTAGCGTACAAGGAAAAAGGCTTACACACCTGCGAAGTGCAGAAAGGTGGAATGTAGAACATGTTGGTGTTGCTACTCCGGTGCCCACTGAAGACGGTGCCGCACGGCCAGGAGTTTAAATAGGCGCTGGGAATTGACGTCATCGTGGGTGACGTATATGCGCCGTATGATGGGCGCATCTGTCCGGGTGGCTGCAGCGGGACGTAGATATCGGGACCGGCGTGGTGGTTGGGTGATGCCACACAATCTGAATGGCTTGCTGAGGGAACGGTAGCAAGCGCTGACCAAAGCAGAAAAGACGTCAGGAACGCCTGCGAAGTGCAGACAGGTGGAATGTAGAACATGTTGGTGTTGCTACTCCGGTTCCCACCGCGTCTGAGAGGAGCCCGTTCAACTCGGAGAGAGCCAGCTGCAGGGGCGGCCCGCAGCTCCAGCACGCCTCACCTGTGTTCGATATACGCGTGCGCGCTTGCAGTAACGTTGCACCACAGTGCGAAAACGCTGCGGACTTGCGTTTCCTCCTCGACAGTTCCCACGCGTGGACTCCGCAACAGGTGCCTCCCTTTGCGGTGCTGTGCTGTGCTTTGCCGATCTGTGCGTCGTGTTTAATTGGCCACCGCCTGATGAAGGGGCGGAGCCTTAGGGTA
Organism: Amblyomma mixtum; assembly: GCF_055824585.1. Classification (NCBI taxonomy): domain Eukaryota; kingdom Metazoa; phylum Arthropoda; class Arachnida; order Ixodida; family Ixodidae; genus Amblyomma; species Amblyomma mixtum. The sequence continues at coordinate 149,983,140 of NC_143021.1, read as the reverse complement.
TTGAACCAGCGCCCTAAGTGAGAACGAACGCTCTGGGCCTTGGCGACAAGGCTCATCCAGTCGGTCGACGCAATGAACTCTTAATTCTTTACCGTTTGCTGTTTTGTAAAATATGTAATTAAGTTTCTTAAAAGTTCCATTAAACCCACTGTTTTTTGTTTCCCAAACTCCGAAGCTTCAGACTTCCCTCATCCCGGACGAGCCCCCAGGGTGACGCAACAACCGGTGGCAGCGATGGAATGCTGCTACCCGACTTATGATACTGTGTTGACTTGAGACTGCTTCCATTTAACATAATTTCTATTTTACCATATCTATTTTCGTTTTTACGTAATTCCATTTTGCGCAACTCTTCAGAAACCCTCAAAAATTTGCTGAAATGATTTCTGAGGATTGCCACGGGCACTGCCGTCTAGTTATCTGCTCCCCGGTCTGGTTATCTGCTCCCAGCGGAGCCCTGGAATGAGGACCCCACCCATAAGCTCGCACAACTCCCTTTCTCTTTAATGCAGTTTTTCGTCACCCTCCTACGCCCCTTCTCGCACGCCCTCAGGCCCAGTTTCGATTCCCGCCGAGTTTGCAATTTTCCTGTCTTTCTTCATTGCCAGTTCGTCCATTGTTAGATTCTGGACTGCATTACGGATATGATTGTGGTTTGTGATTCGAATTGTTGGATTATGGATTGGTTTCTTGGATGGCTATAGATTGGATTGTCGATTGGCTATGGATCCGTGAAAACTGTCCCATCCTATCCATGCCACTCACGAGCCATAAAAGGTTTTCGCCTTAATAAATAAGTGCGCTCCGCCGTCTGTTCACCCGAGGCGAGGCTCAGCGACACCGGATCGCCGCGCGCGTTCCGCGTCCGGGCTACTACTGTTCAAAGACCGCAAGCATAATCTCAGAAATCGCATTACAGATAGGCGACCATTTGCCTATTCTTTGTTAGTGAAATCACGTACCAAAGGACCAAATTCTTAGTCGGACTGAGGGTGATGATGATGATGAATCAAATTGCCACAAATCTCAAAGGAGAACTACTACAGCTCATGTTTGTTGTAAGTAGATATGGATTCAAAGGCAACTTCTGGGTACGTTAATGCTTTTCCGGCTGCGAAAGACACATTTTGTCTAAAAGATTCGGTTTAAAATTCATCGTTCACGATTCATAAGCACCCTGGGCGAGTCTCAACCGTCATTCCATACCTGACATTCTTATTTCTTTTGAGCTGAAACTATACTTTTCAGTATCTAATTTGTTGGTGTCATAATCTGCATATCTTTGAACTCTGTTATCCTAAAGGTTATATAGGTTACTTATTACATGAGATGAAGTCCAGAGAGCATGTGAGGCTACAGCTCTAGACCACTTTGTATTACGTTATAATCAACACTAGACGACAAAACAGTACTAAATGCGGTAGTTGCCTCCTCTTCCTCTTGTCCTGTGTCGCTGTGGTTATTATCCCTAATAACGTCACAGGATTCTGTCTTAATTAAGGTTTGCTGTTTAGCACAGACCAAGATTCTTTCGCGGACACAGGAGAAACTCCTTTCGTAACCTTCAAAAGTCAAAAGGTAGAGACAGTCGCGGCCTAAAGGACTATGGGCACTATAGTTTTGCTTGCGTTTTATTCTTTGGTATGGTGCTTATTACATTAGCATGCATGTGAAATTGCATGCGGAAATGTATGCGGCATTTTGCCGGCGCTGAAGATATAATTTAAAATGCATGGTAGGCAATAGAGCAGCAAAAGAAGAAAGTCAATGCACAACAAAGTCGAGCGCTAACTCACAATAGAACGTTTACTGTTGAACGCGAAAGGATTAAAAAGAAAGTGCCCAAAAAATAGAACAAAAAAATGCAAAACCGGCACACAGCTCCAATCGCCGAAGGTGCGACGGGGCCGATTCTATCATTGATACCCTGGTCAAGTGGTTAGGAAATCAAACTCCCCATCAGTCAAACTCAACGACGGTTGACTGATGCAAGATCTCTTGCACTTGCGTACGTGGATGGCCTCCCTTAATTCCTGAACCCATTGAACCCGGTGTAGGAAAAAAGGCTGCTTAGAAAACAAAAGTGTGCATTTTTTCTTATTTTTCTCATTTGTGCTACATACGTGGCAATGTCTCGGGAAATTATTGAGTCCCCCTCGAACAATCTTCAACGCTCCCCCGATCTCTCCTTTATACATCGGCCAATGCACGAGGCACCCCATGACAGGGACCACTTATAGTCGACTCCGACGCCGCACGTGACGACCGAGGTGCTACGGTTGACACTGCACCCTTTTGTTCTTTTTGTTGCTCTGCATTCGCCCTGCTGGCTGCCCATTTGCGATAAAATCCTAGAAAATTTTTCACTGGCGGAAAGGATAATAGGCACGTTATACCGACCTGCGACATTTTTTAACCCATGTAACATTCTATGCACTGTAGTGCCGGAGCTCCCATTTCGCTGGCTGGCCTCCCTGGAAACAAGCGCTGCGCGCTCGCCGACGCTCAAAGCAGGCCCAGACTTTCTCGGACAAGTCGCGGCATGCAGCGTGACTCATCCCGCCGGCGCGGCGCCGACACGGACCCTTCCTCCTTTCCTCCTCTCCGTCGGTGCGAACTCCTCCGGCGCTCGCCGGCTCTCAACCATTGGTCTAATTTGAATGGTGGCCAGTGATTGGAGGATTTGAACGGCTGGCTGCCGTAACCGTTTCCAGCGGCTTTAAAAGCGGAGCCGCGCTGAACCCGAGCAGCAGACGGGCAGCAGAAGAGCCATCACGCCGGAGCTATGCTCACCGCCGGGGCCGCCCTTCGTCTTTGTGCTGCCCGTGGTGCTCTTGGCCCTTGTATCATGTAAAAGCCCTTGTACATACTGTACATAAAGTTCATTTGACTCACCGTCGCCTCGACCGTTCCTTGGCTCGGACACCCAGTCCCAACAGTGGTGGCAGCGGTGGGATGCCAAAACCCAACAGTGGATGGCAGCTGCGGGATCGACCGGCGTCAGCTACCTCGGCGCGGTGAGTGCCTGATGTTTTCCCCTCAATTCGCCAGACTGCTCTAGCACACGTTTTTGTAGTTTAGAGTAGGACTGTGTGTGTAGCACTGTAGTGAGCTTTGCTGTTTCGAGCCAAGTCGGAGCGCTTTGAAACGAAAGCTGGTGCAGAGGGAGTAAACGAGGCGTTTTGGAAAGAATTACTTGCGCGTGTCATACTAGTAGCGCTATAGTAGTGAACGGCAAGGGAATTCTAAGAAAAGGGCAAACTACAAGAGGCTATTGTGAGCGATGGAGAACTTCAAAGTGAAGGAACTCATCGAAATTTGTGAAGAGTTGGGCATTGATTTGGGCCCCGCAAAGCGAAAGCATGCGATTCTTGAGATCATGCGAAAGGAGAATGTAACGGCTGAGGAAGCCAATGAGGCCTGGGAAGAGATCACAGAACGCCGTGAGCGCGAGGAGGCCGAAAAACGCCGTGAGCGCGAGGAGGCCGAAAGACGACGTGAGCGCGAGGAGGCCGAAAAACGCCGTGAGCGCGAGGAGCCAGAAAAACAGAAGCAGCGCGAAGAGGCAGAAAAACAGAGGCAGCTTCAGAATAAACGGTATGCTCGCGCTAAGAAACTGATGGACCTGGAGTTTGAAGCACACGAGATCTTTTATGAGAGAGATAGAACATTGTTCGCTCTGCGTAAGACCAACGGTCATCAGCTGAGAGACAGGCCGCAGCCCTTCGTGATCGCCGAAGATATGGCGAAATACCTTGCGGAGTTCGAGCGCGTCTGCGAGAGAAAGCGCGTTGAGCGGAATGGTTGGGCACCGAAGTTGGTAGCCCTGCTTTCCAGCGAAGCGTATGACGTTGTCAAGCGCCTGTTGGACGACGGCTTGGCGGACTACGATGAGCTGAAAAGCTTCTTACTGGCGAGATGTAACGTGTCACCGCTGGACCTTCGCCAAAGGTACCTGCGAGAGAATAGCACCCCATCCTTTAACGATTTCCCGTACCAGTTTAAAGCCGACATTTTAGAGTGGCTCGAAAATGCTGAAGGGTCGGAAGATCGTGACGCAGAGGTAGAGTGCGTAGCTGTAGAGCAGAGCTGCCAGTGCGGCACAGAGGAAGGTAGTCCGTACGTGGCAGATGTAACTGCTGCTGTAACATTGGGAATTGCCCCGCATTCGCCAACTGAGAAAACCTCTACACCATCGGATAAGGTAGTCACAGCATCTGACGATGCACTAACAGAGGTCTCGCCCATTGAGATTGTGGCGGAGTTACCGGAAAGCGAATCTCCTAGCGTGTCGAAAGCAGGAGAAGTTGCCGAACCGGGCAGAGAGGACGTCCGTCTGGACATTAGTGAAAACACTTGCGCCGACGCAAGCGAAGTAGATGAGGACGGCACACCGTGTTGTTCAGCGCGTTCGGCAGAGATGCAGAAACCCGAAACTTACGATCAACGGAAGCAGGCGCATGCAGAGTTTGCGGACGCTGAGTTGTGCGTTAGTGTCTCTGGCGAGGAATGCAAAACGAGTCCCGTACTTTCGCACTGCTCTGAGCTTTGCGACATTCCATAAAGCAGCTGCAGTAGCGGGAACACCGCGACTGAGTGCACAGCCGACCCTCAACCGAAATTGGCTGAAATGCGTCAGGAGCATGACGAGAGCTGCGTGTCAGCAGTAATGTCGACAGAAAACACTGGTTCGTCTGCGCCTGAAGAAACTAAGGTGCTGGACGACAGTGGAGAACAGAACGTTCCAGACGACATAGGGGCGGTAGACGTCAGCCCGTCCGAGAAAGATGAGGACGAATGCGCACTCAGTGACGCTGACAAGGAAGAACGCAGTTTGGAGGAGGCTAGTAAAGGCGCCAAAGACAGGCCTGATCTAGGTAGCACATATGAATCAGCTGACAATCAAAGCGACGTTGTCAGAGAGCAGAAACTTAGGCGACGGAAGCAGAATGTGCTTTCACAGGCGAAAGTGAAAGGAAAGCTCACGATAAAAAGCTGCAACCGGAAGGAAAGGCACCGCCAGTTCAGGAATGTGAGCTGTCGCCACGAGGTGATAGCGAAACAAGAGAAACAGTGCTGCCGTCGAAAGGAGAGGAAAGGCAAGCTCAAGAGAGAGAGCTGTCACCGAAAGACGATGGAAGGCAGGCAAAAGAAAGAGTGGTGCCGCCGAAAGATGAAAGGCAGGCATAAGAAAGACAGGCGCCGCCGAAAAGAGAGAAAGGGCAAACGCGCGAAAACGGGTTTCCACCATCGGAAGCGCCAGCGTCGCCGGCAAAATGACTTCAGTAAAGTCAGTCACGTTGTCAGCCCTGAAACTAGCGTCAGAACCAGAGCTAAAGAAATGTGCGAGGCATTACTATCGCGCAAAGCGAAGCGCATAAGTGTGTCGGGGCACACGTCTGGGCAGTAGAATAAACTGCAAAAAGAAATCGTGCAAACATTCGCGCAGAAAAGTGCACCAAGGCACAAAACCGAGATTCAAGAGAGCGCTGCCCGGGAGGCGAAAAATTAAGGAGCGGGACAAGTGTGAATCTTGCCGCCAGCACAGAGAGAGCGAGACGCGCAAAGGCAGGTGCTCTCATGCGGGCTCTCGCTTTCCGCTGCATTCACGGGAGAAACCGCGCTCCCACAGAGAGCGGCACGCGCGCACAGGGAAAACGCGAGGACGGCTCAAAAAGCGAAAGATTGTACGAGGCCGCAGTGACAGGGGCAGGAAAACTGGCAAGAAGAAACTGCCTAAGCGCTCGACAAAGCTTAGGTATCGCGATGGAAAGCCGCGAGTGGAAATGACGCCACTTAGTAGGTGCAAAATCAAAAGGCCGTGTAGAGGCGAACCACACATCGAGCGGAAAGGCAAACGGGTGCGCGAGAAAGTCAAGACTCGTGCAAGGTCCGACTTGCCCCCACGAACGGAGAGAAAGAAAGAACGGTCCCATCGGAGGCGTTCCGCACTCGCTATGCGACGTCGCGACTGGAGCGCGAAGCGCAAAGAAAGGGACAAGTTGCCAGTCTATGAAAGCGAATCGCTTTCGTACTGCAGCTCCCGTAGAAACTGGAAAGAGAAGTACAGAGAGAAAGAAAAGCGCGTATACCGCGAAAGAGGCAGAGACATTAGCTACCGCGGTAGTAGAGAGAGAAAGAAAAGCGCGTCTACCGCGAAAGAGCCAGAGACGTTAGCTACCACGGTAGTAGAGAGAGAGAGAGAAAAGCGCAGCACAGCGAAAGAGGCAGAGTCACTAGTTTCCGCTGTAGCGGGTGTCGTTTACCGTCCGTTAGAAGCGAGGAAAACGCGAACGTAGACGCACTAAGCCGTGTGTTCTAAGCAAGGCTGGCTTCGCCTCCTCGTGACCTACATTTTGTCTCTTCGCGAACAGCTGTTAAGTTCGCTCGTAGATCGGGGAAAAATTTATGTCCTCATTTGTGGCCTCAGCTGAGTGCTCTTCAGGCCGAGTGATCTCAAGAGAGCGAATTTATTTTGCATTCATTTCATTCCGAGAGTTTCGTGTGTTTGACACTTTGTCTGAGTTAATTACTTTGGAGTTCTTGTATCCCACATGTGTCTCTTGTAGAAGAGGGAACAAAAAGGGGACAGAAATATAGCCAGCAGAGTTTTTTTACTTGAAGTCTGGTGTTTTGACGGGTGACGGAGGGCACTTGCTCGTGTTGGGTGTTGCCTGTTGTCGGTCGGTTCTTCGCAACATGCAGAACGATCAACGACCAATGCAGAGAAGCAAGCTCTTCCGAAGGACCGAGCGAAGCTGATCCAGTCACCTGGGCGACAAGGCTGCGGAGCAGTGATCCTGTCCTGCGAGCGGGACCCGTTCTCGGAAAGGAGCCTGGAGCTACCTGCGGCTGAACACCGGACGAGAACTTGCAGGAGCCTGGCGTGCGAGCGCGCCCCGCAACCGAGCCACGCCGAAGTAGCTCGTCTTCGTGGCGCATTGTCTGGCGGCGGTGGTGCTGTAGTGCCGGAGCTCCCATTTCGCTGGCTGGCCTCCCTGGAAACAAGCGCTGCGCGCTCGCCGACGCTCAAAGCAGGCCCAGACTTTCTCGGACAAGTCGCGGCATGCAGCGTGACTCATCCCGCCGGCGCGGCGCCGACACGGACCCTTCCTCCTTTCCACCTCTCCGTCGGTGCGAACTCCTCCGGCGCTCGCCGGCTCTCAACCATTGGTCTAATTTGAATGGTGGCCAGTGATTGGAGGATTTGAACGGCTGGCTGCCGTAACCGTTTCCAGCGGCTTTAAAAGCGGAGCCGCGCTGAACCCGAGCAGCAGACGGGCAGCAGAAGAGCCATCACGCCGGAGCTACGCTCGCCGCCGGGGCCGCCCTTCGTCTTTGTGCTGCCCGTGGTGCTCTTGGCCCTTGTATCATGTAAAAGCCCTTGTACATACTGTACATAAAGTTCAATTGACTCACCGTCGCCTCGACCGTTCCTTGGCTCGGACACCCAGTCCCAACAGCACATAAGGAACAGTTGCGAATGTGTGCCGTTTTCCTACAGGCTTTTTTTTTATTTATGCAAAATTGTAACCCATCTGTCAGCTTTCCACAAGCCTGAACGGTTACGTGCTTCGGGTATCCGCTGCCTCTAAGTCTGTCTGACTGCGAATTGACCGTCCTTTGTTAAGAATGATGACATGGTTTAGTGATGGAAGGTTTTTGGCATGAAGTTGTAAATCCATTTCTACCCACCTTGAAGTGGCCGGAAGACTACTCTTTTTTTACTTTTTTTGTACTTTTTAAAACCCGGGATGGTAATACCAACCGACTTGACCGGGGTAAATAGTTTAGAGTAGGTCACGAAACTGAGGTGAACTGCTTTTGGGGACTTCTATAGGGAAATTCAGACCAGAACTACTTCTCCTTAAGACATTCAGGACATCAACTACACACATGCTAAGTTTAAAACCAAAGAAAACACGAGGTAGTCGTCCACATATCTACACGCTTTCAGGACGAGCACCTCAAAGTTTAGAGAGCCACAACGTTGAAAGTCATGAAAGTCGCCGTTTAACCTCTAAACCGAAGGAGTGGCCTGACATCATTCCACGTGACTCGCCACAGCTGCGCCGGCCGCCGCTGCCGCCACTTAGCTCCGCCGCTCGCCTCAAGAAGCCGTCACGGGTGCGTCGGCGCAGTATACACAGACTAGGGCACGAAATCAATTTGAGCGCCGCCATTTTGAAAGCGCTGTGGCGCCATCTTTTGAAAGCGGATTTTCGGGGTGCCGTGCGAGGTGAGAAGACACAGGGCGCGCACTGGGGCAGCGGCTAAATGACACTCTGTAAACGCTGAACGGCGCCTTAATTTAAGATATAATTTGCAGTGATTGAGCTTATTATCCTGTGGCTTTCAACGTGCAAATAGTGTCTGTCCATTGGCGATGAGTTTTGTAGGCCCCTTGTCCACCACCGGGGCAAATGCCTTCAGCAAGTGCAAGAACTTCGCATGCAATTTTCTCAAACCATGTGTTGGAATTACGCTAGACGATGATATATTTCAGTAAAACATGTTTTTGGGCAAGTTGGTAACATTTGGAAAGTTCGGTAAATCTCTCCCAGTAAACCAGTTGTTAGTGCAGAGTTCCTCCGTGTTTTGCGTGTTCCTTCTGTGTGTGTGCGCGCTTCTTGGCTGCCGGTGTGATTCAAGCTAGACGATGAGGCGTCCCTCATAGCCTGAGCCGTTTTGGGACACCAAACCCTATAAAACCAAACCAAACGATGAGGCAGGGATCAGTCACGCAGCGAGGAATGTTACGGACTGTTCACCTGCATGCCTGGCCTGTGCGGAATAATGTGGCAACACAAATGTATTTCGTCAATCCACTATCTCAAACCCTAGCCCCTAGGTCTTCCAGGTTTGCTTTTGTTGCGAACTACAAGTTAAGAACGTGCTTAGAAGCTATATTACAAAGTACGGTGTGTAAGGTAACTCGAAAAATCCTGACGAAGCGTTTCCCATACCGCACATGAACTCTCGAGCTACTAATGCGAGCCGATTCAAACGACCCAAATGGTCTCATGGAGGATCACCCCACTCGACCAAATTGATAGGATTCTATCGGTCGTACTGCAAGCCACTGCACTATTTCAGCGCGAGCGCATAAATCGATGCTGCTAACGTGTAAACGCAGGAAATCAACGCTGAAGCGTCGGGCTGCACGGGCACCGCTTCGGGGCACGAAATCTCCACAGGGAGGAGAGTGACAGAGCGACTCGCATCAAGAAAACGTGCTTCCAACTCCACCCAGGAGACGTTTATTCATCCCGTCTCTAATGCTCCAAGCATTCCAGCATGTTCCCATAACACGGTCACTGACAGCTAAACGTATTGCGATGGACCCGCAGTTAGGTCGAGCGTTTCAAACACAGTACTTGTGCTTTCGTACTTTCCCCGCGTTCCGTTCTATGACATAACATGAACGGCACTGAACTTCCAGCTCTATTGTGGGGAAAATCAACGAATATATACAAACTGTGTTTCCGTATGTTTCCTACTCTGCCCTTTCTCAATCGTGTCCAAGCACGACCAGTTTTCCACTTTAATCGAGATTCTCTAGGCTATCAATGAGGTCGCGGCGTCGCCGTTGCCGTCGCCGTTGTCCGTTGTAACCAGCAGTGGACACCCTTTAAGCTGCGAAAGCAATAGAGTGGAAGCTTGGAAAGGAGTCAGTAAAAGCGCGCCCTCCTTCCTTCCTTAGCAAACGGTGCGCAAGTGGGGGCGCAGCTGTGCATAGCAACCGTGACGTGACACAGCAGAGGTAGAACGAGCTCGCGCGCGTCGGCGGTGGCAGCTACACCGTCACTCAGCAGAGTAGAACGAGCTCGCGTGCGTCGGCGGTGGCAGCTACACCGCCACTCAGCAGAGTAGAACGAGCTCGCGTGCGTCGGCGGTGGCAGCTACACCGCCGCTCAGCAGAGTAGAACGAGCTCGCGTGCGTCGGCGGTGGCAGCTACACCGCCGCTCAGCAGAGTAGAACGAGCTCGCGCGCGTCGGCGGTGGCAGCTACACCGCCGCTCAGCTGAGTAGAACGAGCTCGCGCGCGTCGGCGGTGGCAGCTACACCGCCGCTCAGCAGAGTAGAACGAGCTCGCGCGCGTCGGCGGTGGCAGCTACACCGCCGCTTAGCAGAGTAGAACGAGCTCGCGTGCGTCGGCGGTGGCAGCTACACCGCCGCTCAGCAGAGTAGAACGAGCTCGCGTGCGTCGGCGTTGGCAGCTACACCGCCGCTCAGCAGAGTAGAACGAGCTCGCGCGCGTCGGCGGTGGCAGCTACACCGCCGCTCACCAGAGTAGAACGAGCTCGCGCGCGTCGGCGGTGGCAGCTACACCGCCGCTCAGCAGAGTAGAACGAGCTCGCGTGCGTCGGCGGTGGCAGCTACACCGCCGCTCAGCAGAGTAGAACGAGCTCGCGTGCGTCGGCGGTGGCAGCTACACCGCCGCTCAGCAGAGTAAAACGAGCTCGCGTGCGTCGGCGGTGGCAGCTACACCGCCGCTCAACAGAGTAGAACGAGCTCGCGCGCGTCGGCGGTGGCAGCTACACCGCCGCTCAGCAGAGTAGAACGAGCTCGCGTGCGTCGGCGGTGGCAGCTACACCGCCGCTCCTTCGCCAGATGTCTCGTTGCAGTCGAATGAGTGAGACGCATGGCTCCGAAGGGGTCCAGTGATTCCGCTCGAAGCGGTTCGGGGATGGTGGTGGTGGAAAACATTTATGTACATGTATGATACAGGAGGTTATGCATGAGCTGACCCAGAGGGGGCCATCCCTTACAAATACAAGGTGGAGGCCCCTAGTTCGGGACCCCAGTGGCATCGGCCGCCGGCCAGGCTCGCACTACCTATCTCCGACAGCTGCGAAACCAATAGAGCGGTGCTTGGAAAGCAGAGGGTAAAATTTGTAAATTGCTGTTTGAGGAAAAGAAATGCGCAGTATCTCTCACACAACTGGGTGGACACCTGAACCAGAGGGAAGGCTCATAACTGCTCTCTTGGAACAGTGGACACCTCAATCGTGCTTTAAACTACATGGCGGTAGTAACAGATGTGCGCTGCTAACTTTCGCATTAACAACGCTGTGCCAGAAACGCTGCCACCTGCCAGAGTGGTAGGATGGGTGGCGACTTTAATGTAGATATAAATACAAGCGGGAATTTCTCACCACTTATGCGGGAGAACATTCCGTTCATCTCGCTCGTAACGGCTCCCAGAGCTGTGTCAACCTTACGAAATACTTGGGCAGACCTCGTCTTTGAGAACGAGGCATTGTTGCAGCACGTTGAGCATATATCAATCTATTTCTCCGCCCACAAAGCTTCCTTCCTTTAAGAAGGAATATGTGTGAAAAATCACAAGTCGTATGTAATTGTACATACATATCTTGCTCGAATTATTTGCCTCAATCTATTTATTTACAGATACTGCATTGAATCTGTGAACCGAATTTACTGTATTGCACTCTTCATTGCTTTGTTTGTCATTTTGTTTTTCTTGTGGGAAGTACCTGTCGCGATTTTTTTCAATATTGTATTTAGTTTGAAAGTGTGCCACGGTTTTGTTGCCAAAGTTCGCAGCTGGGTGTCCATGGCCAAGTCAAGCGGTCCAAGAGGCCGCTTTTACTATGGGCACCCTGTCACCATGTATATTGTGGTGGTAAATAAATAAATGTCAATATCAATATCAATATCAAAGAGCTGATTAGCTGCGCTCAAATTTCGCATAAGGAAGTAAAGTAATCGTCGGTAATTTTCTTTTTCCATAGCTCACTGCGCTGCCCTTGACTTAAGCTGCACACTTTTTGTTAGCCTCCACGTCTCCGGCCCATAGGGGAGTACCGCTAAGGTACAAGAGTTGCGTACTTTTCTCTTGTGGGTTACCGGTAAATTGTCGTCGTCGTATGTCGTCGTCCTCTCGCCTTGTGTTCGTCTTTTTCTGGCGCTTACCTACCTCAAAGAGTGTGTAAATAACTAGCCCAGCACCAAGTTTTTCTAAAATGATCTTAGAGATCCTGTCGTGTGCGCACCATCCCATTCTTGTTCTTCTAGTTATTTCACTCTCACGATCCGGACCTACCGTTCCTACCTGCCCTAAGTAGACATATTTTCTTACCACTTCCAGCACCTAGCTACCAATTGTGAGCTGCTGTTCCTTTGCTAGACTGTTATCACCCTTGCAGTTAGTCTACTGAGTGACATATCAAGAGAACATAATCAGAAAACGCAGATTATTTAGAAATTCTCCATTAACTCTTATCCCGAACACTTCCCAATTCAAGTCCCGGAATACCGCCTATGATAGCCTTGGCGAGATCGTGTCTCCCTGCCAGACGCCCGTGCTTATTGGAATTTAATTGATAACTTCGTGCAGGACTATGGTAGATGTCCAGTTGCTATACGTATCTTCTAGCATTTTCACATATGGCTCTTCTACACCCTGATTCCGTAATGCCTGCATGACTACTCAGGTTTCCACTTTCTCGAATGCTTTCTCGTAATCAATGAGGGCTTTGTATTTGGATTGGTTACAATATGCGGATTTCTCTATCACCTCCTTGATAGCGTGAATATGGTCTATTGTCGAGTATATTTTACGAAAGCCTGCCTGATCATTTGGGTGATTGAAGTCTAAGGTTGTCCTAACCCTATTAGCGATTACCTTAGTTAATACCTTGTAGACACGCACAGTAAGCTGGTCGGTCTGTAATTTTTCAAGTCCTCGGCGTCCCCTTTCCTATAAATTAAAATACTGCTAGTGTTCTTCCAAGCTTCTGGTACGCTCGAGGTCATAAGGCATTGTGTATGCAGGGTGGCTGGTTTTTCTGGCAATATCTCTGGCGCGTCCTTCAACAGATCTGCTGTTGCCTGATCATCACCAGCTGCTTCTCCCCTTTGAATTTCTTCTTTCGTTACCGATGGGATGACGGATTGCTGTGCGCTACTGTCTCTCTCATTAGCGTGCTGATTACATTTCTGCTGTATACATTTGTGCAGAAGTATTCGGCTGCTTTAACTCTCTTATCCATAGTGCCAATGATAGTGCCCTCCTTCTCTCTTAACGCATACGTATGGTTTTTACCAACGCCCAGTTGCCGCTTCACCACTTTTAGGCTATCGCCTTTCTTAATAGCATGTTTGATTCTCTCCATTATAAACATATTTGTGACGACTACTTTGCGCTTAATTATCAACGTCGATAGCTCTGCTTGTGTTATTCTGTATGTAGGGTTAGACGCTCTCATTCTGTGGCGTTTCTTAATCAGATCGTTCGTCTGGAGAGATAACTTGCCGGTATCGTGTCGAACCATCGTACCGCCTACTTCTGCGGCGCACTGCGTAACGATAGTCGTGAGATTATCTTTCATTGTTTGAATCTGAAGATCGTCTTCCTCAGTTGAAGCCGAATATCTATTCTGTCGTGGCATCGTGAATTCCTCTGCTTTCCCTCTTACCGCTAATTCGGTAACGCGCTTCCGCTCCTATAGTTTCTTCCGTTCCTTCTTCAAATCTAGGCCAATTCGAAACGTCAGCATTCTGTTTCAGTTTTGCCAGCGATATCCAAAATACTCAAAAAACACTAGCTTCAGAGTATGCTGGGTTTCTTGGATAAACATCGTGTCATTTCAGCTGCCCAGTACGGATTTGTGCAGGGCAGAGGCACCCAGGTTCTTCTTGACGATTTCGCTGACAATTTCAGTTTTGCTTTCGAGTCTAACCAGGTTGCATGTTCATTGCTTCTAGACGTGAGTAAAGCATTTGACAGTGTTTTTCATAGCCTGCTCTTAACTAAACTTCAAATGTTAGGATTTAGAGGTTCGTTTTTGTTCTTGATTACCAATTTCTTACAGAACAGACAGCAGCTAGACTCGGTCGCCAATTTTCGCAGTAGCTGTACTGATATCAACACGGGTGTCCCCCAAGTATCCATTCTGAGCCCCTTGCTGTTTAATATCTTTGTTAGCGATCTAGTTGACACAGTTCCCGGTCGTTTGTTTCAATATGCTGGTGATATGGTTATGATTTCCTGTGCAAAGCACTTTTCTGATGCTATCAATGATCTTCAAAGTACTTCAACTAAATTTATGAACTGGTTCGCTGAAAATCGTATTAACGTTAACGTATTCAAAACAATCTGATATGCTTCTGTAACCCTTCAAAGAAGTTGACGCTTGACCGGTCTTTACTATTACACACATCTGATTGTGCCCCATGCTCCTGTACACCACTGGTTTATGCTCCCCGTGTAAAATATCTTGGTTTGCTGTTTGATAGTGATTTATCTTGGAATTCTTACCTTCACCACGTCTGTCAGAAATTAGGTGCTCTTTCTTGCTTGCTGTTCAATATTAGATACTACATGCCTTTTTCCATTATAAAAGCAATAATTCATGCCTTGGGTTACAGTGTTTTAAGGTATGGCGTAACAGTTTATGGGCATCGTGCGCTTCATTTATAAAACAGGCTTAACTCCATCTTGCATCATCATCATCATCACCAGCCTGACTACGCCCACTGTAGAACAAAGGCCTCTCCCAAGTCTCTCCAATTAACTTTGTGTTTCGCCAGCCGCGGCCACCATTTCCCGCAAATTTCTTAATCTCATCCGCCCACCTAATTTTCTGCCGCCCCCTGCTACGCTTGCCTTCTCTCGGAATCCACTCCGTTACCCTTTGGGTTGACGCTGCGTGCACAATGCATGAAGATGTAGCAGTTGGTTACCATCCAGCCCTAGCACAGCCCCTCACACACCGCCTTCCGTCGGGCTCTACGCCTGAGGAGGCAGAGGAAACCGCCATCGCCCTAGCCCTTGTACATTCCAATGCGAACTACGTCTTTAGCGACTCCAAAACGGCTCTGTTCACAGTATCTAAGGCTTGCCGCGAGCACAACTGGCAGGCATATCCTCGCTTCCTTTCGCATAAACATTCCCGCTAATCAATCATCCCTTATAGCCATTCCTCGACACACTCATACCCCCCTCGTTGTTGAACCCCTTCCTCGGAATGTTCATCCCCAGTACCACATCCCACGCCGCACTGCTCGCGCTAAGGCCCTTCACAAGTACTACGGACAAGCCCAGGACGCCATTTGGGTAGACGCCGCATGCACAACGCGTGAAGCTCTAGCAGTTGGTTACCATCGAGCCCTAAAACAGCCCCTCACATACCGCCTTCCCTCGGGCTCTACGTCTGAGGAGGCAGAGGAAAGAGCCATCGCCCTAGCCCTTGTACATTCCAATGCAAACTACATCTTTTGGTTTGGTTTATTGGAGTTTAACGTCCCAAAGCGAGTCAGGCTATGAGGGACGCCGTAGTGAAGGGCTCCGTAAATTTCGACCACCTGGAGTTCTTTAACGTGCACTGACATCGCGAGAGGCAGGATTCACGCCCCTTCTTGGGAGTTGTTGAACACCCCCACCAAAAACTTACCACGCAGGGTAGAGCTCCAGTGGGTGCCGGCTCACTCTGGGAGTCCAGAAAACGAGGCTACCAATAAATTGGCCCAAGGTTTGATTTGATGGGCTCAGGACGGCCTCGGTCCACGCTTCTCGAGAGAAAAGGCCCGAACCTTTGCAGAGCTCACGCAAATGCCCCGCTTGGACCGTCGGACTTACCCTCCCCCACACCCCTCCCTTACCCACTCCCAACAGATCCTCCGGAGACGCCTCCAGACCCGCTCTCTCTCATCCCCTCAGCTGCTATCTCACTACTGTGGCACCTCCTCTGAATGCGCCCTTTGCGGCGATCCTCACGCCACACACTCTCCCACATCCTTTTCGGCTGCCCTGCTGATCCTCCCCCGCAGGGACAGCCCGCGTTATCAAGTTGGGAGGACTGGGAGGTCGTGCTCTCGTCTCTGGACCCGCGATAGCAGCTTCCTGCGGTGCTTCGGGGTGCAAACATAAAGAAACAGGTGCATGAACAAACACCACATGAACTTTCCGACGTAGCGTGGGACCGTGCAGTGGTCCAGGGACCCAAGGGGGGTCAACACACTTGCCATAATAAATTTTACTCTCTCTCTCTCTCTCCGTTACCCTTAAGGACCAGCGGTTATCCTGCCTTCGCACAACATGCCCTGCCCAAGCCCACTTCTTCCTCTTGATTTCAACTAGGATATCATTAACGTGCGTTTGTTCTCTCACTCACTCCGCCCGCTTCCGATCTCTTAATGTTACACCTATCATTTTTCTTTCTGTAGCTCGCTGCGTTGTCCTTAACATAAGCTGAACCCTCTTCGTTAGCCTCCACGTTTCTGCCCCATAGGTGAGTACCGGTAAGACACAGCTGTTGTATACTTTTCTCTTGAGGGATATTGGTAAACTGCCATTCATGATCTGAGACACACGGTTCCCGGTCGTTCGTTGCAATATGCTGATGATACGGTTATCATTTCCTGTGCAAAGCACTTTTCTGCTGCTATCAATGATGCGCGAAATCTTAAAAACAGTGCTTACAATTTACAACTTCCAAAGGAATGTGATGTTTTTAGTTTTCTAAGGCTCCCAGACTTTAATGCTGTCTTATTTGAAACGGTTGTACTCAAACATTTTTGAGAAAGTGCGTATAAAGTTGACTATGTTCCGAGTAGATCTCTCGTACCAAGGGAGAGATATAGCATTCCCCGCTGTTCCACACGCTATGCTAAAAGAACTCGTGCATTCTATGTTCCCTCGTTACTAAATGTGTTGCTGTCGAGTGCATTTTCTGTGAGTACAAATTATAAACTAAAAAAACTGTTGCGTTCATCTGTTTAACTCTGTGTTGCAATTTTTGGTATAACTCATCGCCTGTTTTGTCTCATCGTTCCTTTTCATGGTCATATAGTACTGGATTTTCATCGCCTACATTGCTTGATATACATTTGTTGTTGACGTAGTTTAGTGGATTCAGCGTTTTTTTCTAGTTAACTGTGAAGTGCGATATGTGATGTGTTCAACTGTTTAGTGCTCTCCTACTTTTCTGTTGCTTACTGTTATTCTTAGTTTATAAAGCGCCGCACGCGACTTACCGCTACCTGCCAGGCGCTACCACACAAGCCCAATGCGGTTTCGGCAGGCCTGAATCTGTAAAGTCCCTTTGCAGTGCAGAATAAACTGGTTGGTTGGTTGGTTTATGGGGTTTAACGTCCCAAAGCGACTAAGGCTATGAGAAACTGATTTATTTATTTATTTATTTATTTATTTATTTATTTATTTATTTATTTATTTATTTATTTATTTATTTATTTATTTATTTATTTATTTATAGTGAAAGCTACAGCACACTTTTTGGTGGACCTCCGCATCCTGGACGATACCAGGGTGAGCTCACTGCAGAAAAATTTCATTTTTAGACTCACCATTGCGGCTCTTCCATGTCCACTTCCTGTTCTCTCGTTTGCGGAAAAAGGTATTCATGATCCGTAAATTACTTCCATCCGCGAACTCTACGAATAACTCTCCCCTGCACTTTCTACTACCTATCCCCTAGTCGCCGACCGCCTGGTTCTTGCCTACCTTCACATTGCAGTCGCCCATCAGTACAGTATACAGTAATTTTACTTTATTCATTGCCAATTCCACGTCTTCATAGGAGCTTTCATGTCTGGATGCAGGCGCATAGGCCTGCACCACCTTCGGCTTGTATCTTCTATTGAGCCTAATTGCGATAGCGGCCACCCTCTCGTTAACACAAAAGAAGTGCTCAAAGTTGCCAGATATATCAAGATTGATGAGTAATCCCACACCTACTTCTCGTCTGTGCGCTAATCTACAATAGCGCTCTATGTGTCCGCTCCTAGTATTGATCTTCCTAATCTCACTAAGCCGTATGACATCTCATTCAATACCCGTTTGTTCCTCGAACTGCACTGCTAGGCTAGAATCACTAGATGAGGTTCTTGCGTTAAGCGTTGCCACGTTCAGAGGCCAGTGGCAGCCTGTCCGGAGCCAGAGACTGTTAGCACCCTCCGCTGCGTCACAGGTCTTTCAGCCGCCTTGGTAAGTTGCTCAACAACTGCTGGAGACTGAGTACCGTTGGTTAATTGGTTTTATCGTAGAATCTTGTGGCCAAGTACTACACCAGGGTGGACAAATCTTGTTCTGGTGAGGGAGTGCGTTGTCGGTTCTGATCACCGAGATCAGGCCGTACCCCAGGCCTTGTTATGCAATTCCATCCACACGCGTAGTTTTTTATTTGCTTTTTTTTTCAAGCCTGTTGTAAATTGCGCGGCACCGGGATTCGTAACCCGGTCCTCTTGCACGCGAGGTGACTGCTCTACCTCTACGGCTTAGAATTAATCATTATTTATTCTTCGGGAATAGCTCACTATTTAGAAGATTCATTCTCCATATTCCATTCAGATAATGTCAATAGACTTAGGAGAAATTTCTCCTCTATGCGCCATTTCCGTATATCTTCATCTCTGAAAAACGAATGAAGGTCAACAGAACGAGCCCTTGGATTAGCAGAGAGTTAATCCCGTTCAAGCGTAACATTAAGCGTTGCTGTAGACAGAAATTCCGAAGACCGAGTGCATGAGAGCAGAGAAGAATACTTAACCGAGACTCTTTGTCGTTTTGTCGCAAAAAATTTCCGCAAATTCTGGCAATTCCTTTCCCGCAAATAACATCACAAGCTCTACAAATTAGTTTTCAGGCGTCCACACTATCACCGATAAACAGGAAACAGCAAATGCCTTGAATAACTACTTTCGAAGCGTATTTTGTAAAATAGGGCAAATTAGTGACACCGCTCGAATTTTTAGCGGTCAAGTGAATTTCCAGACAGCTAGAGAGGATATTCTAAGTGTTTTTATGGCCGCCGCGGTGGTTCAGTGGTTACGGCACTCGGCTGCTGACCCGAAAGACGAGGATTCGATCCCAGCCGCAGCGGTTGAATTTCGATTGAGGGGAAATTCTATAGGCGCGTGTACTGCGCCATGTTAGTGCCCGTTAAAGAACCACAGGTGGTCGAAATTTCCGGAGCCCTTCACTACGGCGTCCCTCATAGCGAGAGTCGCCTTGGGACGTTAAACCTCAATAAACTAATCTAAATATTTTTACAACTTGATCCCCCTAAACGCCTGGTCCACACGTGGGTTAAACTTTATTTCTCAAAACCTACACTGAAGGTGTATCACCTTTTTTAGTAATAATGTTTGAGCGGTTCAGAAGTCGTTCTGGTTCTTAAGAAGGGCCGGAGAGAGCAGGTCGCTAATTCCCGTCCGATCTCGATAACATCTGCTGTTTGTAAGCTCATCAAACCCGCATTGTTCAAAACCTTAATAATGGCCTCCGCAGCACTGCAACGATGTCCACGTACAGCCGGCCAAATCTTTAGCTGGCGTGCGTGACGGCCGCTTTTTCTGCGCTCCTGCGCTTTGGGATGAAGGAAACTTGCGGAAATGTCGAATCTAAGCGTATGCTCGCCAAGCCCGCGATTAATATTGAGGTTTCAGCAAGTTTGCTTCGTTGCAAAATGCAGGAGCGTAAAAAAGCGGCCGTCGCGCAAGCCAGCTAAACATCTGGCCGGCTGTACGCTCACCAGCGTCGCCTCTTTTCTGCGCAGGTAAATTACGAATACTCACTATTCTAGCGGTGCACCCGTTATTCGGCCTTGCTAGTGCGGCCGAGCCCTCAGTGTTGTGTCGCGATTGTCTTCGAATGCCTCGGTGTCATCTGTAAACTACTGATCTTCGCCGGTGACGGTGAAGTAAATCCCGGACTCAAAACCAGCCTTACGAGTACTGCTCCGCAAGATGGTTCCGACGTAATGAATGCTTTGAATGAACTTCGTTCTGGGGAAACATCTTTGCTGGAAGCAATGAAAACAATTCGTATTACGTTAACCCAAACTGACAAAGTGCAACGGGAAATAAGCAGACTAGCAAAATTTGAAGTACACTGAGGATCATTTAGCGCAACAAAAGACAACATCAACGATGTTCAGGAACTTTAGGAGTAGAATTCAGGGGAAATAGGGAACATTTTGTCGAAGCTGGCCGATTTTCATTCAGTGCCATACTTCGTTTCCTTCAGTTATCATCGGCGTTTGCTATCGCCTCATGATCTATCAGATTGCTATGCTGCTCACTTCCACGAAGCAGTCCGCATCGCAACCACGTCACAACAGCACATTCCCATTCTTCTTTATGGTCACTTTAATTTTCCGGATAATACCTGGTCCGTTCTCCCTGCCATTACATCCAAAGATAACATCGAAAGTGACCTTGTTGACTCGTGCCTCACCTTCTGCTTGTCTCGGCTCATATCTAGCCCTACCAGGCAAACTGATCATTCTTCCAGTAAACTCGATCTCGTCTTTACTTGCCACCGTGATAACGTTTCACCGCCACTACATTCGCCTGGGCTTAGTGACCACACCGCCATACTAAGCATATTCTTTACCAAACGGCAAGCCTGAAAAAGCGAAAAAACTCACCTTATATGAAAGACTTAACTACACAGGCACCAAAACACAACTACACGATTTTTGGGATGGCTGGTTATTGACTTCTCAGACAGGGCAACAGAAACTAAGTGGTCTCTCCTCAAGCACAAAATGAATCAACTGATAGGTAAGCACTTTCCTACTATCACCATCACCGAAAAATCGTCGCCACCGTGGTTTAACAAAGAACTGAAGCGCCTGTTCAACAAAAATAAGATACCTTCTTGCGCGTGGTAAAGGTATCAGTCTGCTGAAAAAACATTCCAATATTTAGCAACCCAAACCAAACGTTTCGTTTTTTCATCAGTATTACCACCCATATGCTGCACAGCAACCATAACAAGTTTTGGAAAAACTACTAAACCTGCATGCCACAAGCCTCTAACAGTACATAAAAATGACAGCATTCCCATTCCGGAACATGATGTCAGTCGAGCCCTTAATTGCGTTTCTGCGCAGTTAATTGATTTTCTGCAGTCATCAAACTTGGCTCGGCGGTTACGTTTTGTTCCCTCTTTCTGTTGCTACCAGTCGTTCTCTCCTATCCTGATTAGTTGCCGCGTTATTCGTGGAAGACAGCGTTGCACCGGACGCGACCTTGGATGCGAGTATGAGCCATGAAAGGCTTTCGCCTCAAAAGGTTGATCTTTTCCGTGTAAAAGCTACAGTCCTATTTCCTTCTCAAGCACCTGTTCAAAACTAATGCAACATATTATATTCTCAAAAAATAAAATTTGGAGTCCCGGTACTTTTTTTAGCGATTCTCATCAAGCCATTCTTATCAAACACCTTAGTTATCATCTTGACTTAAGCATTCTTTTTGGCACGCTCGTCATTGACTTTGATATAGCCTTCGATAAAGTACCATCATAGTCCTTCAATGCTTTTATGGTCATGAAACTTCTCCGTAACGCTATGGGAGAGCTTCATATGTTGACCGCGCCATCCACGAGGCGGCGCTACGAGTGCTGTGGGGGCAACGACGCGAGGGAGCGAGCGCCTCTACGGCCGCGAGTCTACGGGTGGAATGGGACTCCGGCAATGCGGCAGCAACTATTTTCTCTTTTCACTCTGCCTTCGTTTACAAAATAAGTACAGTACACGTGACGTGCAAGCCTGTGATGCCGAATACTTGCTGCGTGACGGGTTGCCGCTCCGGCTTCGGAGGTACGCACGAAAAGGCTTCGCTGTTCTGTCTGCCGAGCGACGCCGAGCAGCATGAAATATGGAAGCGGGCGATACCCCGACAGGAAAGCGGTGGATTTAGCTTCGACTCCAAGCATGTACGTGTCTGCGAGAGGAATTTTGCCCCACTGATTCGGTATCACGAGTTTATGATCAACAAAGAAGCAGTGTCGCTGCAATGCGCGAGAAACCGAAACTCAGGCCCGGCGTCTTCCCACGGATATTCCTACCAGCGTACTTGGGCACGAATCTGTGACGATGTTGCATTTTAGACAACTGTGCTCTTCAATGTGCTGATGGCTTTTGGTGCGAAAGCACTACTTCATGGGATGAAACCCACCAAGAATCTTGTGGCGTCCCTGAATTTAAGGGTGCAGAAATAAAATAAATATTGCTGCGACTAGAAATTTCGTACCCCCGGCGGCGCGAACGGATCAGCTTCGCTGGCCGCTGCACGAGAGCACTGTGCTATCGCAGCAGCCGATCACGCCTCGTGTTGTTGTTGTTGTTGCCTCAAAAACGATGGCACATACCCACGGTGGGAGATTGGCCAGGGTTTCGTGCAGATCCAAACAGGGAAAAACTAAACTGTAACACACTCTCGCGCTGCGCGCATTGTACACCGTCGTCTTCATCAACGTCCACATTCGGAACGAACACATCAGACTAGCTTAACTTCAGTCTAATATCGTCGCCAGACGTGCAACGACCCAGCAAAGCAAAACCATGAGCCAAACAGCCTAAACACATGCGTTCGCACGTCTGCTGGGTTTAACCACGTTGAACACCTAACGCTTTTTATTTTTTTGTACATGTTTCTCCGTGATTTCTATCATTGCGCATTTCTGGCTTATTGCGTCGCCGCTCACAGCTTGTCTCTTATCTTGGTAGCGCGAAGCGAGCACATGAGCAATATTTCCTTGCACTCGTCAGCGCCTCCGTAGTCGCAGCGTGAAAAAGTGTAAATAAATGGCTTATGAAGCAACAGTATTCAGCAGCTGGCTTTGCCACCTCCGAAAGTGTCAGCAAAAAAAAAAAAAGAGCACTATCAAACTACCGCGGTGCATTCGTCATGTGATCGCTCTTCTAGCGCGCACTCCAGTTCTTAAAATACCGCCATAACGTCATGTTTTCAGCATTATTGAGATTGCAGTATTTATCACAAGGTAAACGCCAGCCTTAAGCATTCTTGTGCACTTAAATGAAAGTGAGGACTCGGCCGAGACAGGCGCAACCCAGACACATACAGACATGTTACTGATCGCTGCGCTAGATCTCCAGAATAACGTTGTGGGCAAGTTGCGGTAAAAATGAATGCCAAGGCTGGAACATTGTACGAAAATCGCGTTTTTTTTGTGAAAATCAACGAAAGTAAGTGCGTTAATTGTTTGCCAGTAAACAGCCGCTAACAAGGTTTACTAGTGGCCGTCGTCGATCGTAGAGGGTTTTTAGTGTTTCGACGTTGCAGCCAAGCTATCAGGTGATAACCGGTAAAGTAGTGGCCATCGTAAGCCCAAATAGCGATCCCCAGAAAGCATAACTACCAAGCGAATATGAGCCGGTTGGCCGGAAAACAGCCGCTGCGAGCAGAGCTCGCGCAGCGACTCGTGCCCCCTCGCCGACAGCCGCGCCTCCAGCGGCGCGCGCTGTCCCTATATGAAACTTTGGCCGGAGTTTCGTGACCAGAAAAAACATTGAAGGACTATGGTACCATGCAAAAGATTGCCACTAATACTCTCGCGTCTAAACTTGGTAATCATTTGGTAATGAATTGGCTTGAAATTTTTTTGATAAACAGAACAATTATTCTACGCTAACACATCGTCCTCCCCTCGTTCACCGGTTACTTCAGGTGGTCCTCAAGGCACAGCGCTCGGACGCTTGCTTTTTCTCATTAACAATAACTATCTTCCTTTCGTTACCACTTGCATCCGACTATTCGACGAAAATTGCATTATTTAGTGCCCGATTTCTACGAGCAGTGACGCCATCACCCTTCAACAGGATCTAACCCGAATCCAAACTTGGTGCAAAAATTGGTTAATGTCGCTTAATATTGCTAAAAAATATATCATATCTTTTCATCGCAGGCAATCCCACTGCACATCTAAATGTTTTGTTTTTTATTCGGAATTGTCTTCCGCTCTTACCTGTAAATGTTTGGGCATAACTTTAACTCATACCCTAGCATGGTCTTCGCATATCACGGACATACCACGAACACATATCACGCACGTTTTGATTATTCTCTTCTACGCATACTATACTTTGCTTTTATACACAGTGAGTAAATCTACTGCATAGAATCTTGTGGCAACACATACCCCACATATCTTGAACCCAAAATCCAACTACAAAATAGAGCGCTAAGAAAAACTTTCAACGCAAACTTGCAATTGCTGGCATGATGATGCGACAGATGGGCGGTGGCCATAAATTTTGAGAAAACTGTTGTGCTTAGCGTCAAGAATGAAAAGAATAAATATCAATTACAATATCACATTAACAGGAGTCTAGTTAGACAGGTGAATGAATATAAATACTTATGCGTCACAATAACATCCAGATTAAAAGAATACGACGCACACGGAGAATATATGCTCCGCAGTGTGTAAAGAGCTGGGCTTTCTGAATCATCGTATGGGCATCTGCCACAGCTCATTAGAGCTTAAAGCAAAGTAGGCATATGTGAGGCCCACACCTGAATATCCGTGTGTGCATTGTACCTGCATACTTCAAGTGACATTCAGAAACTCGAGAAAATTGAACGCTAGCAGTTAGTTTCATTTATGACAGATGCATGCGCCGCGACTCGAACTCATTCATGCCGCGTCTAGCTGCCTTGTATTCACTACAGGAATGGTAAGTAAGCCCGACTACCCTGCCTTCAATCCTTATATTTTTGAAAACTTGGTAATAATGCAGAAATCAAGACCGTTCCACCACAAAAACTATCTTGTCATATATCCTGTATTTGCACGAACAAACAGGTACAAATTCCCGTTTTTCTCACGCACGATATCAGTCCAGGTCGCGCTAGCGACCAACTCGCCATTTTTATCGCCGAGCTACTGACGAGTGGTATGTGGAACGGTGATTTGCCTTTTCATTGTAATTATCAGCGTGCTACCGGAATATATATTCTTTTTCCTTTTGCTGTACATTGACTGTAGTAACCTCTCCTGCTTGGGCAGGATATGCCTGCAGTATCCCTTGCATAAATAAATAAATAACTAAATAAATAAATACATCAAAAACTTTCTGTGAACACCTCGCATGAGCCAAGTAATGCTCACGCTTAAATAAAAAGTTACGTCCCTGAAGACAGTGATGCGAACAGCCGCTAAGGCCGTATAATTCAAAATATTTCACGAGACACTCAAGAGAAAAGGTTGGGATTAATATGTTTTTGTCTCGCGGTTGTTTTTAAGTGAAGAACTTGTAATATGTACAGGCGATCGGTAGTAAAGACAACCCGCACTGTCGGAGAATAATGTGTGAATGGTAAATGGACACGGGTGTGTAGTGTGGGGGGGCTCCTGACGTTGAGGCATAAAAACATTAGGCAAACACAGAAAGAGATTTGATGCGAGGCTTATTGCCACACTGAGTAGTTACCCTGGTGTCAAAGGGGAACTAACAATGTTCAATGCAACAATTCTGGCCAGACATCGCCGAGCCCTTCCTGCAACCGAATGTCTCTCCAAAATCTGGTGCATTTCGTAGTGCTAAGTTGATGTCCACAGGTAAAGTCATTTCTGGAAGCGTTGCGCAGCGGTCGTACGCCCACATGAGGTACGCGAGCCGTCCGACGGATATATTTGTGTCGTCGACGTTAACCATGGTGTTCCACTGAGCATCTGCAATGGTGTCAACAGCCGTCATCAGGCCCAGCGCAGTAGTGGCCGTTCTCAGAAATGTGCCGCTCTCAGGGTTACTGGAGTGCTGCTCCTTAAAGCACTGGAGGTGAGTATCAATGTATTTGCGGGTCTCAGCCGGCCACGATGAATCCAAGAGGTAAGACCACATCTGAGCTGTCAAGTCTACTCCAGCGATGGGAATGTCCAGTACAGATCTGTTCGCATTCCGAACAAGGAGAACATACACGTTAGTAGGCAGGTAGATGGCGTCACCAAGCCTCTCGACAGCGAACAGCAAGAGGCTCTCTGTTCGGGGTATCTTCCGTGCGACCTTCGCCTTTCTAAAGTCGAAGATGTGCGAACGCGCGGCTAGCAGGTTGCTGGCAAAACTTGTAGAAACCGCTGGGACGGGAAGGTCTGACAGGGCCAATTCGTCAGGGAGCATTAGCTGTATCTTGTTCAGTTTCTGGGACAGTTCCTCTTTAGATATCACGCTAAGTAGTCTTGAAGCTTGGTCAGTCACCGACAGGCGGAGTTGAGAAAATAAGGTCCGGATGTAATTGTTCATGTGCACAGTGCTGACAGCCTCCGCGTAGAATCTCTCCTCAAGTTCACAGACCTCCAGAACCTGGCATGAAATATCCACTGGTGGCGCAATCGGGCTGGTTGAGACGTCTTCTATGGCGAAGTGAACCTTCAGGGCCGGGAAAGCTATCGCGTAAGCAATCGCGGAAGGTTGACTATCCGCGTTGGTCAAGATACTTAAAAACTCGTCTAGGTTGTCATCTTGTCGCGTTTCAACTGTCGTAATGTTCGGATGTGCCGGTAAGAGAAGGTCGTCCAATATCGATTTCCAGTCGCCTTCCTCCACAGCGGAAAAGGGAGAGCTGACAATGCCTCGAGATGCTGTCTGTGAATTCTCATTGCCTCTGACTCCGCGCAAGGCTTCTTCAAGCCGCTGCAGCTGCTGGACAGTGACCGCAGTATTCAGGGCTTTGTTGGCAGAGTCAAGTGCGATTGAAGAAAAATTCGCGTACCTTGGATCCGAGGCCCAGCCGTCGTTTCTCTCGACTCTCAGGACATTCTCCGCTTCGGAGACTGAGAACGTAACCACTGATGGTAGGCGGTACCTGAGGCTCAGGTCAGCGAAGAGGCGAATCGTATGAAATGCATTCATTGGCTGATTTGTCGCGGCGAATTTTACGATGGCGTTCACCAAGTCAGCGATGTCTTCTGCCGGTGGTTTCTCTTCGTAAAAGCGCTTCTTGAGTCCGGCCATCATCTGAGCGATAGCGCTTGTGCCTCTTCCCAGAGCAGCCGATTCCGCGACACTCCGTTCCAAGGCGACCCTGAACATTAGCGACAGGTGATCGGGACTGCCCGCGTCCACCCTGGAGCACACGTGCGCGTAAAAGTCTTCGCAAGGATCGACGCTCAGGTTGAGGACGCTCTGCACCATGCGGAACTCGTCCGGGCAGCAGAAGGAGCCGTTGCGAGAGAGATGGGCCTTGTGCTTACCGAGTACGACCACGATCACCACGGCAATGAGTGAGGCCGCCAATGCGGCTCCCAGGAATGCTAGCAGAACCTTAGCCGTGCTTGTGCGGGGCTCGATTGCGAGGTGGTCGGACGGCGCTGGCGGCGAAAACACTTGATCGTTGCTCGTGTGGCCGCCTGTCAGCCCGGCTGCTGAAGGAAGTTGTTTCTGCGCATCAGGCGCTGGTGGCGATGCTTGAGAAAGCTCGTTCGACTGGACCTTGTTTTCCATGGCTTGTAGAGGAAACAGCTATCTTCTTCTTTCTCATCGGCGCATGTTCAGGCCCATGGCGCGCACTGAGAGAGAGAGAGAGAGAGAGAGAGAGAGAGAGACTCTTTAATGAAATGCAGAGAATTTAGCCGGCGTTTAAAAATCCCTAAAAGGCCCTAAGCAGTGCCTAAGTCTTGCTAAAATAACGCCCGAGGAAAGTAGCGCATATGTGATAAAGTTGAACACATATTTCTTCAGTTGGCGCAGTTTATTCTGCCTTCAATTTTCAAGTAATCCAAGAAAAAGGTGCTAAATGTGCTTCAGCGCCTACCCATGGCCTGCTGTAACAATGTCAGAAATACAGACAGGCTGGAACGGAACGCAAAGAGTGCCTGTCATGAGAAGAAGTTATATTAGTTGCGTACTTTCAGCTGCCGTGCACGAATAGCTGATCCCTGCTTAAGTAAAAACAAAAAGTGTACCGAACTACATTTTTATTCTATTTTATTTTATATTCAGTACCCTCAGGCCCGTAGGCATTACAGCGAGCAAGGGCATAAAAATCGGCGGTGAATTTTTGCGATTACTCAGTGGCGCTGATAGCAGGGATGAAGTAACGCAGGATGCGCATACTACGAATAATTCTGTTGCATACAACAAACAACACATGTATCAAGATAAAATATATTCATCAATACAAAAAGATATAACACAAACAAAAATAGCAAAAAAATGGGAGCCACTAAAAACCAGTAACTGATATGATGAGTTCTTGAAATATAGATTTGTTGAACTCTGTCACATTTCATCGCAATTCGAACAGACTGATTCTGATTGTGAGTGGCAGATAGCAGGTTATTCCAATCGAATATAGTGCGTGGAAGAAATGACTTGGACGTGGAAGACAGTACGTGGATTTTACTGCACTTTCATATGCAAAACAAAAACTATTTTTTTTTTAATTTCGTTGTCCTTTCGCTTCACTTTCCGCAGCAATGGGGGCAGTGTAGGACTCGTGCATGGGCATGGAATTCGCCGTGGGCTGCAGACCTGCTGCAGTGAATGGGTTCCGTAAGGCCCGCTTTGGACTGTGGTTATTTCAATATGGCCGGCAGCGTCTTCAGGCTGCTCATCTACGGAGGGTGTGGCGGCAACGCTAACCGCTAAAACACGCAGAAGGAGTGCAAGGTAGCATGCCTGCGTGAGTTCTAAATCACACGTTTTTCCTGGTGACAGCGTTCCTGTGCACAGAAAAAAAGAGCTGAACTTGTGCCACACAGCCACCAGTTAGCCAGAATACCATTTTCTTTAAGTTGTTGGTTCTCATTCACGCCTAGCGCGAAGCAGAGCAGGGCTGCCAGCGCCCCACACTGCCGAAGCGGTTCACACTTCTTGTGCCACACGAACAACCTGAATTATCGTTAAAGGACAACTTTTTTAGAATCATAGATACCCGCCCATGCTAATCAAAAGGCGCCAGTTCTGCGCATTATTCGGTCATTTCACGGTATTTTCCCACTTACGGGGGCCGCTACTTCGGTGCCGATACAGGAGCGATGCGTCTTAGTGAGCACAGTTCGCTCCATGACTTCTGTGCACGTGTGCAAAGGTACTGCGGTTATAGTGTGCACTTCAGCATGACTGGAATGTGCTTTAGCGTGTGCTGAATTTTGTTCAAGGATGCTTTAGTACAACTATCCGGAGCGCTCCACTACGGCGTCCCTCAGAAAAAGTTTCTTTTTGAGAAAGGAAATGGCGCAGCAACTGCCTCACATATATCGATGGATACGCGAACTGCGCCGTAAGGATTAGGGAGGAATGTGGGAGCGACAAAACAAGGAGAGAAAGAGGTGCCGTAGTGAAGGGCTCCGGAAACATTTCGACCACCTAGGGATCTTTCACGTGCACTGACATCGCACACCACACGGGCGCCTTTGCGTTTCCCTTCCATCGAAGCGCGGCCAGGATCGGACCAGTGATCTCTGGCTCAGTAGTCGAGCGTCGTAACCACGTAGCCACCGCAGTAAGTAACCGCAAGTAAAAACTGGCCCGGATCGTTGACCCTTGAAGATCTTGTAGGGATTCGTCCTCTGAAGGCGAACGGTCGCAAGCAAGGCTTCCAGGAACTGCCTGCTAATATCTTGTGGGGTCGATTTCGGACACGACTGGTGGTTGCGTTACTTGTGTCGCAATGCCGATCAGTATACTGCGCTGCTACGGGGCCCAAGAGGGCGCATTTATCCTCCACTTAAGTAGGCGAAGCCACAGTTTCTCAGTATCACCTAGACGAAAAAGTACCACCAGTGTCTATGGGAGTTTCTTAAAGAACACTTCACCAACCACCGGAATGCTGGGAATGTGAGGCTTTGCACTTGGCTTGGCTAGTGTTGGGATGAAAACGGGGGTTCTACCTCACAATGTGTTGCTGCGCCGGTATGCTGTCCTACATGGGCAGAATAAATAATTATTACACTGAGTGTTTCACTTCTTCAATAAATTCAACGCAAAGGAAACTTGGATCGTAGGCTGCTATGGAGTTTCTCAGAGCTTTGTTCCTGAGTTTGTCACTAAGAAATTAATATTGTTATATTGGTATCCATGTTTTATGCACACCTATAGCCAAGCCAAGTACGAAACCTCATCTTTTCAGTGTTTTTTTGCCTCTCCATGATGGGTGAACTGCCGTAGTGCCACTTTTCTCTCCTGGTAGTATTGAGAGACACGATGCGTGAAGCATCCAGCTTGGGCTGTTGGTTCCAGGCGATAAGCTGTCGGAGAAGTGGGACAGTGTGCACTTCGAGCAGGACCAACGTTTTGTTTTCAGCCGAGTTTAACGGGGCGAAGTTTTTGGCAATGTCTACGTACGCGGCTTGACAGGTAGGAAGAGAAGTGTAAACCCCACTGCACCAATGACTGCGTTGATTTCTTCTTCCTGTCGGGGAGCACCAAGTGCATCCTTTTTTGTACCTGTTCTTGTTATTTTCCCAACACGAAAAATCCGCGCTTTCTTCGCGCTGATCAGAAATGGTGTTTTGCACCATTCGGAAATGGCACTTTTTGCTGTCGGGGCCAGAGCAGCAATACAGGTGAATTTAATCCCTATCTCAGTAAACAGTTGCAATGTAGAAGGGAGAGTTAAGAATGGCATGGAAAATTTAAAATTGACATTTCCCTGTAATTCTAGTCAACAATAAAAACTTCTGTACCTTGAGGCGTTATCTTCTCTAAAAACACCTAAAGCTGACCTCCACTCTAACGCAAATGTTTCAGAGATAGAATCTCGGCTGAGTTTGGACAGGTACCTTGTTAGCCTAGCTATATATGCTCATTCTTGATTCTAAATTTTGTTTTCGCTGCTGTTAGCTATTTGCAAGCTTATAGTTTGGATGTCTGTGGAGCACATAGTAGCGATTACGACATTTTTTTCGCTTTTTGCCACAAGGCATGGACATACTCGAAGTTAAGAAAAAATGCCCTTGCGTTGTTGCGGCTGTCACATTGTCTGCACTGAAGCAACTGGTAACTTTGAGAGGGGCATGAAAGAGCATGGTAACGAGCACGTGTAAATAAAGACGTGGACTCTAATGTTATCAGGGAACATTCCGTATCAGACGACTAGGACATCGACTAGGGCCAGGCACACGTGCTAGCGACAAAAAAACACGTTATTTCCCGGCTTAGCTTAATTGAACAGCGCGGAGAAGCGAGGGTTACGCAAGAGACACGTACGCGAACGAAGCACTGACAATCAACAGAATTTTTATTTGGAACTACTCATGGTTATAAGACGGCAAACTCAGTGGCGCGGGCGCACAGGGAATAAAAAAACACACACAAAAAGCAAGAACAAGTCCATTATTCCATGCCTACAGCGCAACGAACGGGAAAAGAAGGAGGACACAGGCAGAGACACAACATAGCGCTGTGCTGTGTCCCTGCCTGTGTCCTTCTTCACGTCCTGTTTGTTGCGCTGTGTTCATGGAATATCGGAACCAACTCGCCCAGCAACTTACCTTGTCAAAGAACAAGTCAAAGGAAACGCTTGCAATAACTCGCTGTTCTTCGCGCTGTTGAAATATGCTAAACGTTCACCACCTCCCCAGTTTTCTGTTCTGCTGTATTTCATGGCGTTCCCCTGGAATCATTAACCATTGAAGTCACCAGTCACACACCCTCCATCGCATTAGTGTAAATCTCACCCGCGTACGCGCATGCTTCCTGCGCCCTCTTTTTAAACCTATTTAAAGGCCCAGCACTGCTGTATCATTTCGTTACGAACGGCTTAAATTTGCAGCAAAGTGTATTGCTGGGCGAGTCGGTGACAGGCATATTAACATATTAACAAAGAACAGCTCAAAGAGACGACACGGAGAAGGAGCAGCGCTCTTATGTGCCTGCTCGTTTTTGGTGTCGTCTTTTTGCGCTGTTGTTTGTCCAATATGGTCTTATTTTTGTTCACTTTCATTGTGAGCGACTGCATTATGAAGTTTTAATATTATATTTCCCGACCAGACAAGTTTTCTTTCAACTGTCGACTTCAGCATGCGTCACTCAGAAAAGCAAAGCTCACGTTGGGCCTTTCACAAGTGGCCTGTGTACTTCCTTACATTTTCCTGACAATAATAGTCCATAAGGTACGGAAGATTGGCGCCAACAAAATGCGCTTTACAGTTCATTCGCTTCTATCGGATTGCAGTCCATTTAATGCTTCTTGTTCGTGGTTCGGCCCTCTTTCGATATCCTACGTACGACTACCTTCCTTTATATTTTTTTGTTATGATCAATTCGGTATACTGGATGCTTTTGCTTTTTGTGCACTTGAAATGTCGGCATGTACGTATCAGATAAGCTATAACAGGCACGTGTAGCCTAATTTCTTAACTGTTTTATTCAATGGGGACATCATGCAGGACACAGGAAATGTCGATAGGGAGGCGGAATGTTTATTTAATCATTATTAATACTGAAAGCCTTCTTTAGGTTCGTGCAGGAGTTAGTCACTTCACGTACACAGATAAACAGCAATGCATGCGTGCAACAAGTTTATTTTAATCGTTTGTGGATGCGGCTGTGATTTTTGTTGAAAATCTTGCCTTGGTTTCTTCTGCAGGTTCCAGGTTGATCGCGAAGTATATCAGCCAGATCCGCCTGCATACAGAGCAATCCTTGATCAGAGCAAAACACAAGCGGCGCTGACATACTAAAACGTGTTCTCGAGCGCTTTAAAGCTATGCAGCGGCCGGTGCGCGTCGCATAAAGTCATGCGGACGATGCGCATGGAAAGAGCAGCGCTCAAGGTAGTCGCTCGTTCGCCTGAAGCACAGCCAATAAGTCTGGCTGTATTATTATAATGTAAATTCCTGTCCATGTTTTGGGTGCCGGAAAGGTGGCCAGGACAGCCTGCGGCTCGAGGCGGCAAAACATATTTAACGAAGGATCATTCTTCAAGGCACTCTAAGGTTTTGAAGGAAAGCTTCAAGAAAACGCGAACGAGCTCTAATGTTCGCTTGAATTCTATGTGTCGCAGGTATTCTTAGCTTCCAGCATGACTCTCCCTGGTAACGCGTGAATATTGTTTTGACGGTTGTAGTTCAAATAGGCGAACGTGCAGACTCCTGAGCTCTTGAAACGTGGCGCGGGATCATTCATCGATGGTTCTGTTAGCTGTAGGATAAAATTTTCTCTTGGCCAGCGGCCAGACGATTTAAAGCATAAACTATTTATCGCTCAGAAGTATGTTACTGCATGGTATTAGGGTAAGGCTTCTATTCAGCCCTGTTTGAAATTGTCTCTTTCTGCTCTTATACGCGGAATGCCAAGGATTGTTTTGTGAGATGAAGAATTCCTTTCATTAAAGAACTGAGTTTAACCGTTCAAAATGCTCCTATCATGGATTATGAATGCAAGGTGATTTTCTTGTTTAGTCGAAGCTATGCAGGTGCTCCTGGGAGGTTTGAGGCGATTAGAAATGAGTGTGAACAACACTGCCACCGGTCAATGTAAGAGACATTGGTCCAGACTGGCGTATGGGATGGGCAACATAGGGTGCAAGAAATCCCAACGGCGTCAAGAGGCTTGTAGCCGAGCGGCAGTAAGAAGGGTATATTTTTTATTTTCCTAGTACGTGTAGACTGCGGCTAAACAGGCGAGTTAGCGATGCATTTTAAGAGTAGCAGTGCGAACGACGCAGACAGAAAATACAGGACGAGCAATCGTCCTGCGTCTCCTCTGCTTTCATAAAAGTTCTTTGCGGTTTTGCCCTTGAAATAAAGAAGTGAGTCGGGTCACATCGAGCACCGTGCCCTATAGATTGGTTCATGGATGCATGGATTTCTGGTCATGCCACAAGGTCGGTGCCTTTACACATGCTCGCAGATCATTTCCAGCGATATGTACGAAGTGGTTGCCCTCGTTTACCGGGAAATGAATACAGGCCTCCTGCGTTTCTCCTAACGCCTCAGCCTGTGTAGCACTCGTGGCTTCCACTCAACATCGGCTGAGGCACATATATGGTTGAACATGAACTGCTCTTGCGCGGGTGACGCAGGGGCTGGTCAGACCAGCTGTGTATTTCTTTTCTTTATTTATTTGTTGCTTAGACACTTGCCTAAGAGGAGGCTGAGGCTGAAGGCTCAGTGTCGTGTGACGAAGCTGCAGCCCCAAGTTACATGACTAACTAGCATGAAAACATAACAGTTTGGCAGGCAGGTGCACAACAGAGTCCTCGATCAGTACATGAAATCAAAATAAATATAAACAATATAGGCAAATATGCGGGAAGAAGCCCTAGGGTCGTATATATCGCGATCGTCAAACCGATTCGATGCCTTTTCTTTTTAATTCCCCGTCCTTGCTCATTGGCTGAGGTGACGACGCGCACCGTGTTCACTCTTGGTTAGTGGCTGAAGCCTTACGCGTGGCGTCTGTCTAACCAGCCGTGACGGGAGGAAATTTAAAACATGGAACCGATTCGAGAAGTAATCGTTATATTGTACCAACCAAACTGGACTTCATTTAGCTTGCTGTTATTTAGTCATTCGGACAGCAACCATGCCGGAAATAAACATGGCAATCTTTCACCTTCTATCGTGACTGGTGTGCCTCCTCGCCAGTTGCTCTTTGTGTGGCGCCACTTTGAGCACTCTGTAGAGTCGTGAGTAAATTGGCAGGGAACAAACTTTTTGTAGAAAACTGCGAATCTTTTGGTTATCATTTTACTAAATATAAGGCTTACTTCTGGATGTATTAGGCCAAGAGGAAAACTCTTTACAAAAACAAACTGCTTGTCCCACATAACTACCGAGTAATCGAGTCAGCAAACCAGTCCTCTAGCTTTGCCCCTTTCATATTTCTCACGAGTGCGCATTCGCTGGAGTGCGTCGTGCAAGTAACCGCGTGTAGCAACACTCACGCATGCAGGCCTTCCGGCACTCCCACTCGGTGTCGTACCGGTTGGCGTTTCCACCGCATCCTCCGTAGACGAAGCGCTTGCAGAGGCCGTCGGCCACGTCGAAATACCAGCGCTCAAAGTCCGCCCTGCACATTCCGCTCATAGGGGGAGGCCTGCAGCCCTCTTCGAACTTCACGCTACGATGCGCACTTCGGACTCGGAACTCTGCCGCTGCTGTAGCTGTGGGATGTGATGGCGACTGTTAGTTTGATTCTACAGCTATAGATATTGCTCCTACTCTTAAAACCTGGCCCTGGTAAGGCGTCACAAATGAGGACGCCATCACAATTGGCATACTGGAAAACAGCTAACAAATGGACGCCACGTAAAAAGGAGCACACACTCAAGACTGACTAATAACTGAGCTTTTATTCAAGCGAACGAGCACATACATATTGAATTGAGGGGGAGGGGGTAACAGAGGGGAAGGTATGTTGCGCAGCGGCAGGTGAACAGAAGTTGTGACGTAAGTGGGATAAAACCATAAAAAGCATAAACGCATTAAATCTCAGTTGTTAGTCAGCCTTGTGTGTGCGTTCCTTTCTACGTGGCGTCCATTTGTTGGCTGTTTTCCAGTATCTTACACCAACTAGCCCAGCCTCAAGTCCTTCTGCATCATAAGAGAGGCGCGCAACATGCCCGACCTACCTTTGACATCACGGCGATCAACTTCCCGTGAGTGCTACCACAATGTTGCTAGTCTCACGATATAAGGGAAGAAATGAATGTGCGGACGTTTGTGTGAATATTTATTTACGTGTGCTCATGTCAATGAACCGCGTGGTTGTTGGCTATATGTGCAGAGCAGACGACGAAATCTTTCGTCTCTCTGCTCTTTGATATAGAAGGAGAAGATGCTGCAGCAATCCGTCGAGCGCGCGCCAGAGGGTATAAAGATCACTAATCGCACGCGAACCCTGAACCGCATGAATCCTGACAGCAAGATTTCGCACTTGCCATGAAAACACTCCCTACTGCGATGGTCCAGCTCCGAGAGCTCAGGGCTCCTTTAGAACCTCTAGAAGCGTACAGTCTGTGAGAAAAGTACGGCCCAAAGGGCTTGCTTCCAAGTCGTGTAGCGGAGCTCTTAAGCACATTTCACACACCTGAGCTTGGGACGGTTGAGGATCTAAGTTCCACCCCCTTTCCTGGGATTAGGATCCCAGAGTATTCAGATGGAGCCGCGCTGCGGGGCTCAGAAACTGACCCCTTGGGTGCATGCTTTTGACAAAGCCTTTACATGCAAGCTTTGTCTGGTTCAGAAAAAAATAATAACAAATGAAGTGTTTGTGAGCAAGCAAGGACTCCGTAACTCACAGTAGGCGCCTCCACTCCATCGTGACGGAAAGAATCAAGGACCGGGGGAGAGAAGGAAGAGAGAGAGAAAAGGACGGAAAAGCAGGGAGGTTAACCAGGCGATGCCCAGTTGGCTACCCTACACTTGGGGAGGGGAAGAGAAGGAAGAGAGAAGCGGGTTCAATTACAAAGCTCTCTGGATTAATTCAGACCACCTGGTTGCAATAAGCACATATTTGCACCGTGTAGCATATGAAGCATATGAACGTCTTTTTCTGTCTCGCCTTGATCTAATACAAGCGGCCTCCGCGGCCGCGATTTCACCTCGCGTCCTCAGGCTCAGCGGGCAAACTCTATCGCCGCAGAGCCTCCGCGCCGGGTTCAGAGAAATCTGAAGAATGCTTGTCTAGGCTGGACCAATGCCTTGTTTGCGCTTTCAGGTGGCATTTGGAGGTCCGTTTTGTGTTGTACATTGGCCTGCAGGAATACTTGCGTGTTTTGATCATATTAAAGTACTCGTCGGATGTGAAAATTCCGGTTCTGGAAAGACACTTTCGCAAACAGCTGTGCCTTTTCTTTTTGTGTCTCACACCGACTGCTTCCGTCGTTCTGGTGGCGACAAGAGAATGCACATCTGGTAGATAAAGCTTTTGAAAGCGCAATTTTTGTTTAACGTTGCCACTGAGGATACGCATTTCTGAGCAATTCTTACCGAAAAAAGAAGCATTCTTGGCGCCCTCCTGTTTAATTTATACATGAATGGCATAGTTTCTAGTTCATCCCACTTAAAGTTTATTACATATGCAGACGACGCAAGCTTATTTGTGTCCCATTCCTCCTAGGCTGAAGCATTGAACCTTAAAAACCTTAACCTTAAGAAATCTAAAGAAACAAATAGAATCTTAAGAAACTTAGAAGCTTGGACTAACAATAACCATCTTAATATTAATAATAAAAAAAACAAAAGCGGTTATTTTTCGCCCCAATAGTACACAGCTAACTACCGTTTTTTTTTTCAGATCCACAAAGATTGAGGCGGTTGAGAGCATCGAAGTACTAGGTGTGCATTTAGATAACGCAGTGGGACGACCACGCAAATCATATTTTGAAAAAATTACGTTCCATAGCCTGTATTCTTAAACAAAATCGTTAGTTCTTCCTAAAGCCCACAAAGCCAGCTATTTGCTACGCCTTATTTTCATCCTACATAAGTTATTCGCATTTAGTTTTGATCACAAAGAGAGAAAAAAATCATTACTAGCCTGTTAGGAATGCAAAGGAAAATTTTACAAAATTTTACGTTAGTGATGCGCCAACTTTTCATTCCACTTCAGAAATCTTCACAAACCTCAAGATCATTCTTGTAACCAACATGCGCAAATAGAAACTCCTGCGCGATATCTTGCTCAGCATTAAGAAAGACAACGTGCTATTACTTGAAATTTCCCGCTTAGAATCACTAGGCGACGTGGCCTATAATACCAGATGTACTGAACATTGGAAAGTGCCGAATTGCCGTATCAGTTACGGCTTTCAAAAGCTCAAGAATAACCTGCCTCAGCTACTAAATGAATACACGAAAACAGAAATAGACATTTGAGAGCTAAAGTTCCGGGACCTCGAGGAGTTGTTTTTTTTTTTTAAATTTACTCGTATTTCTCCAATTAGCAAGCACGCTCGATCTTCATAACCAGAACTTTGTCACCACGCTTCGCTTCCCTGCATTATTAGTGCATTTGTGAGGAACTTCTTGTTGCATTGCATTTTGAATTTTTTCCCATGGTAACATTTGGAGATTGCCATAATTTTGCTTCCATAAATTTGTTGCTTCGTCGCCATCGATGCCAAAGGGGACCAAGATTTTTGTCAAGCAGTAACGAAGCGGCTGTTCTTCTTGGCCCCTTTCACAATCTGTATGTCATGTTGTGAAGAACGAATAAGAGAAAAGAAAAAAGAAAAAGTTATCATAATTATAATCGTCAGCAGCAGCAGCAGCCTCACTACGTCCCCGGCAGGAATGCGGCTCCTACCGCATCCTTGCAATGAACCCTGTCCTGTGCTAGCAACGCCCACCTTATCCCGGCTGACTTCCTAATCTGATCTCTCCACCTGAATGACGCCTACTTCCGAACACAGTATAAAACTGTGCCGACCTTCAAACACCAGTCGTTGGCAGGAATCCGGAACAGCGGTCTAGTTAAAGTTTTTTCAAACCACATGACGCAGGACAAGAAACTAACGGTCAGTTGTTTTCTTTAAAAAATACCCGGCTGCAGCAAAGGTGCAATATTACCACATCTTTATCTGCGCAGTGTAGCGCTAAACCACTCGGCTACAGCGCGACGCATGCTCGCATGCGGACGTACTGGTTTCTAGCCCTGCATCTTGAGATGGGGTCGCCCTGCTCCGAAGATGCTAATTTTGAACAACTTTCCAGCTGGTTACAACAAGCCCGTCGGTAACAACTCAAAAACCTCAGCCTATCTTCTATTTGAAGGTGCTGAAATGAAGTGATTTTAGGTGCACATTCCAAAAATAATTCTGTTTTTGTCATCTAAAAGAAGTCTAAATTTTTGTCTTTTGCCTCGTATAGCCGTTTGTTTCGTATAGCCTCTGTCTTTGTTGTGTGTGGGGTTTTGTTATAATCATCCAGACTACGCCCACTGCAGGGTAAATGTCTTTCCCAT
This sequence comes from Amblyomma mixtum, assembly GCF_055824585.1. Lineage (NCBI taxonomy): Eukaryota > Metazoa > Arthropoda > Arachnida > Ixodida > Ixodidae > Amblyomma > Amblyomma mixtum. The sequence continues at coordinate 149,944,489 of NC_143021.1, read as the reverse complement.
GTCTTTCCATTTAACCATGCCCTTAGGCAGCTGCGGCCACCGTAACCCCGCAACCTTGCTGATCTCATCCGCCCACCTAACTTTCTGCCGCCTTCCGCTATGCCTAGAACATCAATACTCTGGGAAAGCCAGTCCGTTATTGGTTCAATCAGTTATATACAAAAAATGCCATTTTCCTAATTCAGTTCAGAATAGGCCGCAAGGTCCAGCAGCGCTAGCTAGGGGCTCTACCATTATGCTGATTTTAATACCCTCAGGGCCGAGGGCATTTCAGATAGAAGTGGGCTACAGTACCGAAAGTGGACTGAAAAAAAAGAGCAGTAAATATATATAAAAGTAAATATAGATGAGGTTCACAGGAAAAAGATTAAACCGATACATTTAAAACAAATTAACATCAAATAGCACAGAGGACAAAAAGAAAAACCCGGAGAAGCACACAAGGCATAACGAAAACTTCTGAAAACATGAAAAAAAAACGATCAGGGAATGGACGCACAAAAAGCATTACCATGCGCCTACAGAACATAATCAACCATTTTAAAAAGATGTGTTCATCAGGAGATAAATTTAAAGAGACGTAAAAAAAATAAAAAAAATGTCAATGCTGCAATTTTTTACGTTTGTGTCAATGATAGATCACGGAAGGTGATTCAACATGCTGGCGTGCTCGGGGTGAATGAATTGAAAAAAATGGCTGGTTTGGAACGCAGGAATACTAACCATGTGACAATGGTCTATGCGAGATGGAATGTAACAAGGTTGTCATCATCATCATCAGCCTAGTACTCCAGTCCTCTCCCATGTCTCTCTAATTAACTCTGTCCTTTGCCAGTTGCGGCCACCGTATCCACGCTAACTTCTTAATCTCATCCTCCCACCTAACTTTCTGCCACCCCCTGCTACATTTGCCTTCTCTTAGAATCCACTCCGTTACCATTAAGGACCACTGGTTATCTTGCCTTCGCAATACATGCCTTGCCCAAGCCCATTTCAGCCTCTTGCTTTCGACTAGGATGTCACTAACTCGCGTTTGTTCCCGTACTCACACCGCCCGCTTCCTATCTCTTAACGTTACATCTATCATTTTTTATGGCTCGCTGCGTTGTCCTTAACTTAAGCTGAACCCTCTTCGTTAGCCTCCACGTTCCTGACCCATAGGTGAGTACCGGTAAAATACAGCAGTTGTAGACTTTTCTCTTGCCTTCAACTTATTCTTACTTATCGACTTGCTATCAACGAGGCGGTGCTGTCAACTTATTTTTAAAAAAGGGGTAACCTTCGTGTAAATTTGAGCGCGAACAAGCCATCCGCTTATCGGGAGAAACATCCTTCAGTTCTTTCTGAAGGACGTAGCCGTTCACATTTGCTTCAGAAACGAGCGGTAACCAAACCACGAACCGTTCGAAGCATGTGCAACGCCTTGAGCATGGGGACGACACCGAAAGTGAATTCCGGGGCCTGATGAACTCTTATCGCTCATAGTGCGCTAAAATGATTCACCAAGCCCCCCCCCGAACTTACTAGAAACTGTCTTCAAAGGTGTTGTCAAGAACTTTTTTAACATTTGCACGTTGCAGGGCTCGAATATAAACGTGTTGTGCAGCGCATGTTCCTTTTCACATTAGCAAAGGCGAATTCCTTCGAACCGAACGTAATTTCGAGCGTGACCTTATACGAACCCTTAACTTGGGCACGTGCAACTAACCGCAAACCGCAAAGTTTTCTTTGCCGTTTTTCATCTAATAAAGAGCTAAAGACAGTAATGGTCCATGCGGTAAGTGAGCATTCGCTTACTTAAACACAGATATTCTGGTTTTCGCCACTTTATCCCTGCAGCAGCTTGTAAAATCCCAGCGTCTTTCCGTGCGTTTTTTTTTATTAGTTTCACATTAATTTTTTCTATTCGTTTGAAAGTTTTATTTATTGAGCAGAAGGACTAGAGTGCATTATTTTTAAAATAAATAAAATTCCTTCCTTTTTGTATTTTTCCGACCCATACACATGATTCTGAGAAGTCAACCTCTGCCCCGTTGCTCATAAAGGCGGGCCTGTTTAAGCACATTTATAACGATGATGGGCGTGACGTTCATGTCTTTTAGAACCGGCCATCACTGCCTCTCAACGCAATCCAGCCAAAAATAAAAAAGCAGTAAAAACTAGTGGACACAAGCGGGAAAACACTGCAGCCAATATCGCCAGCGTTGTTGACTAAGTAATTTTTTTTACAACGAGTTTTTCTTCGCCCTTCTTTCAAAATCTCTATTTTTCAATAAAGAATTCTCTCTCTCCTTCGCGTTTATTTATTTGCTCAATGTAATTTTCTTCATTTCCTTTCTACAGGGTTCCACTGAGCACATGCGATTGCAGTTTATAAATAAAAGCATCTAATATTCTTTAACCCAGAAAATGGCGCATTCAGTGTGGTTTACTAGGTACGATCAAGCATTGGTGAATCACTTAACGGAAACTGACTTATGGGGTACAATGTGAAGATGCTCTGAGGCCTACAAGGCGCAAATGGCATAGGCTAATGTAATAGATAACTTAGTATTCGAATCGCATTATTCACGATTGGGAGAAGTAAACAAAAAGAGGTCCAAGGTGACGGAACTAGCTTCTAAGGAACTTCGTAAACCCTTTGGTTTTCTGGAACTGTTCAAGTTAAATGTCTTCTGCAAAGTGCTAGCTAAAACATTCAAGTAAAAAACGACATTATGGCAGGCAAAACTACAAACAAACAGGGTAGCTTACCGAAAACAACGCCGGCCAGGAAGCAAAGAAGCGCAGCCTGTTTCATCGTAGTACAACTCCAGCTGACAGAGTACCAGCGAATGTGTGAAAACGCCTTGGCAGTTTTGAGCTTGGTTGTTCGGCGTGCTTTATATACACTGCGCTACACTTGGGAAGTTGTGAGAGCTGACGCAGGTGTAGCGAGCGGTGACTGGGATTCGAAGGGTGCAATGCCTGCAGATAAGACCACGGGGAGATCAATGGTCCCGACAACCGCTACAAGATACACACAACGCACACACCGGTGAGAATGAGATAGACAGAGGCAAACACGAAGGGGACAGAGAAAACAGAGAGAGGACAGGTGTGCACACAATTACACTTTACTCTATGCAGCTGCTCAGGGATATTGTGATAATTTATTTATATTCATTATTTGAAGCTCCTTAAAATTCGAATCCAAGATTGATGCGCAAAAGCGCGCAAAAAAACGGCACGAATTCAAGCAAATTTGAGCCATGGTGGTCTCGACGCTTTTTTTTGTTTTGTAAATAGATAAAGAATGGTTCCAAAACCGGTGTGAACTTCCTTTCAAAAGTTTTATCAAAATTAGCGCTGTTTATTGAAAATACAACAATGTATATAATGTACAGCAATACTGCCGGCGGACCAGACAAAAGGTTTCCAAAATACGGCCCGCTATAACTAGCCGGCCCGCGGGGTCGTTCCGACAGTCCCGCATCGGGACACAGTCCCCACAACGACGTACGGCCCCATGGACGCCGCGACCGCGAGGCCAGGTCTCGCGCAAACATTGCGTGGGGCTCTTTTGGGCCGTTCCAATTTGTATGCGACCATTTAAGGCGATTTGTGTCTCTTTTATTTACATAATTAGCGTGGATCGCACCTGCAATCGTAACTCGAGAAAGAATGCGTTCTCCGCTATAGGGCAGTGGAAGAAAAAGAGAGACAATAAATACAATGAAGAAAAAGGAGGAGAAGTCGTCCGGTGGTAACATGGACCTGCCCTGCTATTATACACGTGCGAAAGGGCAGGGAAGAAAAGGGAAATTGCGAATGTGAATTGACGATGGCATAATACATTGAGTATTACGCCTTCCCTTCCCCCACCTTCCCTTAATTTGCCGCTTTTTATGACTGTTTTACGCCCGAAACTTCAACATACGTCATCAGTATTGGATCCTGTTCATGACACTCTAATCCATTTTTTCAATTTGTTCAAAATAATTCCACTCGCTTGATTCTTTATAATTTCAACTGAACAGCCAGCAAATCAACCATGAAAAGTAGCGTTGAGCTATCTTTTTTAGCGTCTCACCGTAAAATTGCACGCTTAGCATTATTTCAAACACTTTTCCACCATACCACACTGCATACTGAACTGATCGCATTAATCACGCTCACAAAGTTGGTCTGGGTCGTAACACTAAAACTTTTTTCAGCCACATACTCTGATTATATCTTGCGAATGGAATCACCTTCCTGCTGAAATTGTGCCTGTCAATAATAAAGAACTCTTTCAAAACTAGCTAAGAGAGAAGACGTAGTGAAGGGCTCCGGAAATTTCGACCAGCTGCGGTTAAAGAAACCGAGGTGGTCGAAATTTCTAGAGCCCTTCAAACGGCGTCTCTCAAAGGCTGAGTCGCTTTGGGACGTCAAACTACCATAAATCAAGCCAAACCATCTTTCGAAACTGTTTAGCTAACATTGCAAAACTAGTAGAACCTTCTTTTTACGAATTATCGCCGCAATGTGTGATTATATATTACTAAGCTAACATTGTTAGATTAGGAGAACCTTTTTTTAAAACGATTAACTGCCTTTCTTGGTCATTATTCTATATAAACCGCTCCCCTAGGTAAGGCCTCTAGCCTCTAGGGTAAATAAGTAAATAAAATAAATATGTGTTTCGGCCCTCGCAGTCTCGCCAAATCTAAAAACCGGCCCTCTGGCCTAAATCTTTGGAGACATCTTTGCTGGATGACACCACCTATCTCACTGACCGTTATTTTAGCTTTCACACCAACACATATACTGCGCAAAATTTCAAAGCCAATAGTGGAGAGCGCACACCAGTTCTGAAAATGCGTGTGCTACTTTAGCAACCTGCAGTTCAATTTCGCTGTTATGCTTGACAAGTTTAAGACAAAATAGTGAGCATTATAAAATACTGTCACATATCATTGTAGTGTCCGTTCGTTCGCGCTCAAGGCCGCAGGAAAGGGGTGTTATCATTTTATTTCCTGACGCGAGTAGCGACCGGACTAATCTCGATTGAGCACAGCCATGAAGAGCTGCATCTACGTTTTTCCAGACTACTGTAGATGATCTTGACCTGTTATCTCGAAGTTTCTTTGCAGCCTTTAAATTGAGCGATGCCGCGAGCGGCGGGCTTTCGTAGTTCAACGACTTACGAGTACATTTGTTGTTTACGCCGCTGCCGCGCTGTTTATTCCTTTGCGGGCGAAGTCAGCCTAAATAAAGAGCTTCGTTTCCAAGTCTTGTTGGTGTCTTCGTGACCGCTGGACTGCCGTCACTACAATGTGACATCTGGTGGAGGTGCCGGGTGGCCTTCCATGTACCGGACACCCCCAGCAAGTCGTGACGCCAGCCCTCTGAGTCATCTACCGCAGGACCTGAGTCCAGTCCGCCACGCAAGCCGACGTCTGCAAGGTGACGCACCCGAGTTCGGGACTCTGCGGAACCCAACGCGAAAGCTAAAGAAAACGGCAACGTCCACCAATTATCTTGCCCCAGACGTCGACTCGAGTCATTCTGCTGCAGCCCCGGGTGCCACCAACCTTCCACGTTTCGGCTGGGGCCGTCCCCGAAGAATTGCTGCAACAGTTCGACCGTGTGACTATGTTTAACCCCTATGACGATGCCACGAAATTAAGGTACGACTTCCTCGCCTTGGAGGGACCAGAAAGAATCTGGTTTGAGAATGAGGAACCTAGGCTTACGAACTGGGAAACCGCCAACGAGCAGCTTTTGAAGACTTTCGCAAACGTCGTGCGAAAGGAGGGAGCCCAGCAGCTGCTGCGGTCTCGCATACAACAACCACACGAGACCGTTACAGTGTACACTGAGGAGATGAAGCGTCTCTTACGGCGTGCCGACGCAAATATGAAGGGAGAAGGAAAGGTAAAGGTGCTTATGCGAGGCGTTAAAGAGCAACTCTTCGCCGACCTCGCCCTCATCCCACCGAAAACCTTCGCGGAATTCGTAGAAGAGGCATCCACCATCGAAAAACTCGATGCCAGAGCCCGCTGTATGACCACTATCAGCGCGTTTTCTCAGCAAGCTCCCTGGACACCGCTAACAACAATAACCTGCGGGAGGTTATACGTCAAGTTGTGCGAGAAGAGCTCCGACGATTGCTGCCAACGGGAACGCAGCCACAGCTTACATCGCTCACTGACTGCAATCCCGGACGACGTTCAACACGCCTGGGGTGTGACGCCGACAACCACGCAGACCCTGCAGCTCCCAGCCATGACTTACGCCGCAGCACTGCGCCATCCTGCACCTCGACGACGGGACCCAAATCCCTATCGCCCTCAGCCGCCGCCCTCTCACCCCAACCAGCCCGTCCTACGAGCGTCGCACAGGGCCGAGGAAATGCGACGAGTGGAGAACTCCCGACCAGCGCCGCCCACTATGCTTCCACTGTGACGAAGCCGGTCACATCCTCCGGCACTGCCCATACTGAAGACTGGGCATCTGAGGGTTCTCTTACGACGCCTCGCAACCCTGACCTGGCCAGCGACCGGCCGAAATCGAGGAGGTTTTGCGTCGGGAAGAATGCTCATCGCCGAGCCCGCTATCACGTTTCCCGTCGCCATCGTCACCGCGCTTTGTATATCCTAGCCGAGGTTACGCCGTGCGTGGACCCTCCTCAGCCCCCGAAGGTTGAAGTTAATAAAGCAGCCTCAGGAGGTGAGGTTGCTTCTAGGCGTAAGAACAAAGATCCTCCATCGACGGAAACGCGAGACCATGCCTCAACTACGACGACAACACCGATCACGACGGCGACGCGGCCAGACTTGAAGCTTTTACCGCTGCCCAGAGAAGTAACGTCGGAGTACGCCCACCGCAGCCTCAATACTCGACGAAGCCGAGATCGGACACCGGAGACAACGTGCAATAGGAGAACGCGAATAATTGACCTTGGAGTTACGGTCTACGGTCACACGGTTACTGCCTTGGTCGACACGGGACCTGTCTACTCCGTCATGAGCGGTCCACTCGCTGTCCGACCATGGAAAGTAACAACTCGGGATGGCCCACTGATCCGCACCGCAGATGGCAACCTTATTGCGCGGTCAGGACGCTGCACAGCGTGAGTTACAGTAAACGGGCGAACATATGTTAAAACCTTCCCGGTCCTACAGCAATGCTCGCGAGACGTGGTTTTTGGAATGGATTTCCTGAACGAACATCGGGCGATCATCGACCTTCCATCTAAGTCGACCAAGTTTAACACGGACAAAGCCATACCTGCTGCGACGAGCGCGACTCATCACGTTGCCTTAAACTCCTCTGCGAAGCATTGAGCGTGCCGCCCCTATCGAGTGTCGTCGCCTGCATAGGTACTAGAGACATCGAAACTGCCGAAGGCGTCGTCGAGGGGAACACCCAGTTACTCCTGGATCGAGGACTAGGCGTCGCAAGGAAAGTCGCCCAAATCCGAAATGGCCAAGCCCAGTTCCTGCAAACCAACTTCACCGAAAATACCGGAATTTAAAGAAAGGTACGACGATTGCTTTTCTGGACGAGCTTGCAGGCATCAGAGACATATTTGCCCTCCTCGACCAACCCGTAGAACCATCTGACCGAGGCCAACAACGCATGCTTGATATCAACCCAGCATTTCAATTTCAATTTATTTCCCATGTACACATGGTGAGGGCCGAGGGAAAAAAGCAAGAAATTGTGGCTTGACGTGCCCCTCGGCCCCTACATTGCAGGGCAGCAGGTAACGTACAAATGTTTTACACAAATAGCATCTCAAAATTTATTTATTTTTATTTATTTATTTGCTACCTGCATCGCCCCGCAGGGCATTACAGCAGGGGTGTACAGACTTCATTATAGGTATAAAAGAATTATTGCAGTGCATGGAAAAATGCTTCGTTAGAGGTAATACATACAATACTCGATGGCAAACTGTTCTTGTCCCGAACAGTTCTAACAAAAAAAGAATAACGCAAGACGTCACCCTTGCAAGAAAATTCCCTAACCTTCAAGCAGTGGTGCAGTCGCATTGATATATAATGAGGTGCCTGGATATATTGTTCGCAGTTTATGCCAGTTTTTGAATAATAAAGCTCATGGAAAAATTTCAATCTGATGTACCTTCTACGGTCCTTCAACTCTTGCCAGTTAAGTTTTCGTTTGCTTTCCGTCATACGAACTTGCCGATTATAATTACCAAGAACAAATCTAACTGCCCTATTTTGAATTTTCTCTAATTTTCCTACACACTCAGATGTGTGTGGGTCCAAGCAAACACATCCATATTCAAGTATGGAGCGTACATGACTGAAATACAGCTGTGTTTTTAAGTTACTTGCTAAATGGCTAAAATTCCGCCGTAGAAAACCCAAACGTGATGCTGCCTTATTAGCAATATAATTAATGTGCTTATTCCATCGTAAGTCCGATGTAAAAAAGACGCCTAGATATTTAAATGACTTGCTTATGTTTAGAGTAAAATCATTAATTCTATATCTATACGGATGATTCGCACGTTTTCTTGTGAAGGTGACGTGAACAGTTTTGTTTATATTTAAGGACATGTCCCAACGTACACACCAGTCTGCTACAGTATCTAAATCAGTTTGCAGGATTTGCGAATCAGAATTGGAATTTACTACTCTGTAAACAACACAATCATCGCAAACAATAGTTATCAAAAATGGTTTTGCGTATTATTAGAAAAATGACAAGGAATGAAGTGTACAACAAAAAATGGTAACAAAAAAAAGGAAACAGAAAAATACACGTCATCAAACAACCGGAATTCGGTTACTCAAATCAGGTCAATACTATACGGAAACGAATGAGACAAAGAAGTAGTGAAGGGATAAAGAAGCAATGAATTTATAAAGTAGCACATACATCGTGTATAACTTGGCGGCATGCACGTGAAAGATCAACTTGTGCAGTTTGAAACTTATTTAAAAGACGGGGCAACGTGTTTGCTAGACTATGTGTACGATATATTGTGCGGTAGGTTGGAATATGCCACAGTTCGGTGTGTCTGCTAGGATAAACTTGTACATTTAGTGAAAGGTGTGCCTTGTCACGCAAGTAATTCATATTTTGTTTTATGTCCTTCTTGTATCTTTCAACTAGCCTAACATTATACATTTCATATACTTTTATGGCATTGAACTGGTCGAATAAATGGCATGTGTTTATATTGTCACGGGTCGTTCAAACGACGCGGGTCGTGGGGACGCTAGAGACCACAGGAGAGCAGGCGCGAAGGACAGTCCAAGCGGTCGCGGCCGGGCTCACGAGCGATTTCCCACCGAGCCTCTTCCTCTTTGCCGGCGATCGGCTCCCCGCTGGTTGAACATGACGTTAAGTGGAAAATAACACACATGACAATATGAGAACCGACACTAAGTACTGCACGCAGAGCCTTCTTCTGTAAAACATAAATCTTAATTTTATTGGTACCTGTAGTTGTTCCCCAAACTAAGTGCGCATAGTTCACTTGGGACATAAAGACATTACCACGGAGGAGACAAGACCAAATACGCAGTCTTCTTCAAAGGTACAGCGAATGCTTCTCATCACGTCGTAAGCAAGAACAGAGTTCGTCCAGACCCTCAGAAGACGGCTGCGATCGCAGAGTTTCCACAGCCTAATGACAAGAAAGCTATACGCAGATTCCTTGGATTGTGCGCTTATCACCGGCGAATTGTCAAGAAATTTTCGCGCATCGCTGAACCTTTGACCCAACTTACCAATGCTGACGTGCCTTTTCAATTGGAAACGCCGGAAGTGGAAGTTTTCAAAGAGATGACGCGCCGCTTACAGTCCCCTCCTGTGCTCGGGCACTTTGATGAAAACGCCGAAACCGAAATTCATACCAATGCAAACAATGTGGGCTTAGGAGCGGTTCTCGTTCAGAAAAATGGCAGACTGGAGAAAGTTATCGCGTACCCTAGCCGTTCACTGTCGAAAGCCGAGGCCAACTATTCGACCACCAAGAAAGAATGTTTCGCCATTAATTGGGCCACGTCAAAATTTCGCCGCTACCTCTACGGACGACCATTCAACGTTGTGAGCGATCATGATGCTCTGTGCTGGCTATCCAATTTGAAAGATCTCTCCGGCCGCCTTGCTCGTTGGAGTCTGCGCCTTCAAGAATTCGACATAACTGCAGCCTAGAAATCTGGCCGCAAGCATTCCAAAGCAGACTGCTTGTCGCGAGCCCCCGTCGACGCAACACCGCAAGTGGAACATTGCGACGCTTTCTTGGGACCGGTAAGCGCCAGCAGATTCGCGCAGCAGCAGCGCTCCGATCCTGAGTTGCAAAGCCTAGTTGATTATCTGAAAGGCAAGACCGCATCTCTTCCCCGGGGGCTCAAGCGCCACCAGTCGTCCTTCGTTTTTCACAATAATGTCCTCGTGGAGAAAAACTTCGCGCCCAACAGGACAGTGCATCTTCTTGTCGTGCCCAAAAATCTCAGGCAAGAAATTATGCAGGCATGTAATGATGGCCCGACTGCGGGGCATCTGGGGATTGCTCCCAAGTTGCACCGCATCCTGGAAACAATCTATCGGCCGCGGCTAGCTGCCGCCGTTTCGAATTAAGTGAAAACGTGCCGTGAGTGTCAGCGACGCAAAACGCCTCCGATTCGACCAGCCGGACTCCTGAACCCCATACCACCTCCAACGAAGCCGTTTCAGCAAGTAGGGATGGACCTCCTCGGCCCCTTTCCGACTTCATCATCAGGTAACAAGTTGATCATCGTAGCCACCGACTACATGACCCGCTACACCGGCGCAAAAGCGCTGCCTAATGTTACCGCAACAGAAGTTGCAAATTTTTTCGTCGAACAAATTCTCCTGCGACACGGCGCCCCCGAAGTGCTCATCATAGACAGAGGAACCGCGTTTACAGCGGGCCTGACGCAAGCCATCTTAAATTACAGTCAGACAAGCCATCGGAGGAGAACTGCGTATCATCCGCAAACCAACGGACTCACAGAGCGTCTGAACAAAACCATCGCAGTCATGCTCTCCATGTATATGGACGCCGAACACAAGTCGTGGGACACCATTCTGCCATACGTGATCTTCGCCTATAACACTGCCGTCCAGGAGACAACCAGGTTTGCTCCATTCCAGCTTGTCTACGGCAGGAGGCCCACGACAACATTCCACGCAATGCTCCCGCACGTTTCAGACGAAGACAACCTCGATGTCGCCGCCTGCCTTCATCGCGCCGAAGAAACCCGAAGACTTGCGCGGCGTCGCATTAAAGACCAGTAGCACACCGACGTCAGACGCTACAATCTGCGCCGACGAGAGACGCATTACAAGCCAGGTGATGGTGTTTTGATATGAATGCGAATTCGCTGCCATGGATTGAGTGAAAAGTTGCTGCGACGACACTTCGACCAGTACAGACTTCTCCGTCGCGTCGGTGACCTCGACTATGAAGTCATCCCCGACGGCACGACAGCATCTCAGCGACGACGCACACGCCCGGAAGTTGTACAGTCGCGCGCTTTAAACCATATTATGAACGCTAAAGGACTCGAAGTTTGCATTCTCCGTGTTTATTTTCATTTTTGAAGCACCGAGGCGACGCTGCTTCGGGAGGCGGGAATGCCACGTGTCATTGTAGTGTCCGTTCGTACGCGCTCAAGGCCGCATGAAAGGGGTGTCATCATTTATGTTCGTGACGCGAGAAGCAACCGGACTTATCTCGATTGATCGCACTCATGAAGAGCTGCATCTACGTTTTTCCAGATTACTGTAGATGATCTTGACCTGTTGTCTAGAAGTTTTCTTGCCGGCTTTATGTTGAGCGATGCTGCGAGCGGCGGGAATTCGTAGTTCGACCACCGCCGAGCACGCTTTTTGCTACGCCCGAGCTTGTCCAGATCCAGCGATGTTTTTTTTTTTTTTTGGCGCTGGCTTTCTGAGAAGTTTCGACAACAAATGCAGGCGGAGCCCGGATCCACTGCGACCCGGAGGTTCCGCAACCAGCTTCCCAGCCCAGGCGCCGTGCCTTTGCCGGTGCTCCGGCAAACTTCATGCCCTTCGTGCAAGTAGCAGCCTAGTCGGCCGCCCGTGACATCAGGGGAGGGGGGGATCAGCAGCCCGGGACCTGCTGCTGATCCGGTGTTCCGTGCGCCGACCCCAAAAGCGCACTGCTTCGTGTTCAGTTACTTCCGACGCGACGGCTGACGACATCGTCGACGGCATCGAGTCGGTTGTCGGCCCGAAAGGGCTAGAGAGCCTCCAGCACCACGGAGGCATGAAGTTCTACACCGCCATGGCCTCGGCTGCGGCGGAGGAGAAGATGCTCGTGGAAGGCGCCTTCAACCTGAACGGCACTTCCATCCCAGTAGCGTGCGTGGGTCCCGCCGTGGTCCACGTGCAGGCTTTTCGTGTGCCGCTGTTTTTGGGAGGCGCGGCGCTGGCGGCGGCACTGAGCTCGTACGCCAAAGTGCTGGACATCACCCATCCCGTCCTCAAGGGTCGTCGTCCGCAACGGGACACGCGTGGTCAGGATGGAAATGAAGCAGTCGGTGCCGAACTTCCTGACCGTCCAGGGCCGCCGCGTCATGTTTGACTACCGAGGCGTCCGAAAGGTGTGTTCCCGCTGCGAGCAGGACGGCCACATCGGCGCCGCCTGTCTGACGCCGCGGTGCGCTCGCTGCGTGAGCCGCGCTTAGCATGAGCCGGTGGCCAGATTTACCCCTTTTGCGCATGCCCGAAACCGAGCGACATCACGCACGGCGCAGGTGGCCGCCGTCGTCGGTGCCGTCGGTGACTTTGTCACTTGACCTTTCGCCGCAGCCGTGCGTTGCTGCGCATGTGCACCGCCGCTTCTCCTCGGCGCCACCGTCTGACCTTTCGCCGCAGCCGTGCGCAGTGCGCATTTGAAAGGAGGGGTATTTAAGTAACGTTTGGGGCTACAGTCATAACTACATTACAGCAAATGGTCGGTTACCTTGTTATCTAAGCATAAAATTCTGCCCAATGTCCGAAAAGTGTGTTTTATTCTATTCTTAGCAGTTGAAATTTGTGTACCTTAAAGGGAAGCTGAAGAGATTTTCGAATTCATTAAGATGCTCACGTATGGATGTGGGAACCTTAAAAATCATGCGGGTGAAATTTTTTGCAGATTAATAACTTAGGAGCGACGTAATCGCCGTTTAAAATTGCGCGGTAGCTCCGCCCCCCGCTGTCCGCCGAGCGCTGCTGATGACCCTGACGATGCGAGCCGAAACCGGAAACCGTGGGGTGGTGACGTAAACATTGGTGTTCCGTCGCCACGCAGCCTCCGCGACCGTGCTTGTTTCTGCGTGCGTGCCATCGTAAGCTGCTTCGATCTGCCGTGTGTTCCTGTATTTGTGCTTTTTTATGTTTGTGGTGACGTACAGAAACGTGGGCAGCATCGAGTGAAGCGGTGGACCATCATGCCTGCGTTCTGCGCAGCCTTCGGCTGCACTAACACCGGCGGCCGCGACGATGTGGTCTTTCATAATTTCCCGCAAAATAAGAAGCTTTCCGCGAGGTGGGTCGCTGCTGTGAAGCGAAGGGATTTCAAACCCTCAAAGACTACAGTGCTATGCTCTGACCACTTTCGGGATGAAGATTATAACCATAGCCTGTCGATAATGCGTTCATTGGGCCTGTCAACAAAGTCAGCTGGACTGAAACCCGGCGCAATACCGTCTGTCTTCGCGCACAGGAGCTCGTCACCGCCATCGAGGCCAGCTTTCGCGAAAAGTAGGAAGCTCGAGGTAAGAATTTGTGTATTAACTCTATGAGAATTTGACTGCGCGAACCGGTGTTCTCTGTAGTGTATGGCGCGTAATTTCGTGGATGCAAGACTTCCGCTAGCAGTGAGATGAACGGCGCTGGAATGAGAATGTCAGGACGGCAGCAAACTGCAGCTTACAAAATAAGTGCTTAGCTGTTATGCTTGCAGGCATGCATCATGCATCTCGTACAGCATTACTCATATCAGAACTCGGCCCTAAATTTTTTGGCTGAGTAAAAATCGTTAAACTGCTATTAATACTGCAAGAGGTGGAGCGACGCGAAGTGCGCCTCACAACCAGAGACTGCGCGCCGCGCGTGAGCAGAGAACTTCGTTCGGTAACCGAGCACGTGAAAAGACGTTATATGCAGACTCTTTACTCAATTATGTTGGAGCTGAGATATTCTAGGATTCATGCGTAGCCCTGAGTGGCGAGAACAAAGGGAGTAGTACGCGGCACATTTTTCTTCGTGGTCGGAGCGCCGAGAAAACTGTTTGCACATGTTTCTGGTATACGGGCGCGCTGCGTTTCGTTTTGAATTTGGTTTCGCCTGGGGCCTGGCTGATAGCAGCCTCGTCAGCGCCCAATGTGCGCAGTCATGGCTCTTGCAGTCCGGCCCCAAAGCGCACACTTTTTTTGAGCGATCTACGTCGGACGCGGCCGCTGATTCTGTGTTAGCGCTTGAAGTTGCCTGTCAGGGTTTTTAAAGTGATCTTTTTGCTTGGCTATAGTATTTGCAGGAGGTGCTCCAAATCTGCAAATACAACATAATATGAAATACAACATAATATGAAAATAAAAATTTAATTAAGATATGCATTTTAGTGAGCTAATGGAAGCCTTCTGCCTATTACTAGTGTCTGCCGTATCCCCCAATATAGCCCCAGGTATAAAATTAATACAAGGTTAGTTACCCATTTTTTAAAATAAATTTTGGACCTCCTAAAGGAACACCTGGTATATAATAAATGATCTCACTTCGCACGGAGCTCGCCAATCAACAAAATGGTTTATGAAATAAACCAGCAGATTTTACTCATACTGAAGCACACTTTTGTTCTGTTTGGAACAATAACATCATGTTGCTTATGCCTTTCAGTTTCTTGCTGAACTGCTGCAAGATCAAGACTGCGCCCCAGACGAGAGTGCAAATGAAGAGTGCATGGAAAATGACATCACACCTGGAGGCTGCACACCACCAGGCAGTCAAGAATCCACACCAAACGGCAATACAAATCAGGACTGTGCAACAAGTCGAATGCCACTGGCAGATGCTGCTAAGGACCCTGCCATCGAACTTTTCTAAAAGTGATGACAAGGCTGACAAGTCTGTTCAAGTTCTAATGCAGCCAATAACAGTAAAGTGTTCTGCCAGGAATACGTTTATAATAACACATGTAGTCGTAAAAAATTGCCGAGTGCAGCATGGCTTCATACATTAATAATAATATTATATAATTGTGCGCCACGTGTGCTACAGCCAGCCTTGCGATTCGGCCTGCTTGGTTGCAGCACGAGGCCATCGAGAACAGCGCGATCAAGGCGGCCGCAAACGGATGGAGATATTCCTACAAGGGCTTGCAGTATGAAGCAACTCGCCTAAACAAGGATTTCAATTTACTGCCAGATCCCATCTTGGCACGCAGAACGGAAGGCGCACGTTTGTCACCTCGACGAGTTCTGCCGCAAAGCGCCGCGAACTTCTGTCTTTCGCGTGTGTTATGAACCGAGCCGGCACGCAGCGACCATGAAGCGATGCCAGCATAAAATTTGCGTGCAAAAAGAGCCTGATAACTTCTTGCGCTTGTTAATGGTCTGTGTGGATTACAAGCAGATTTGCGGCAGCACCGACAAGCGGCAAGACAACAATGCCGACGATCGCATCCCGCTTACATTGCATTAGGAAAATTTCGTGGAGCAGTGCTATACTATACATTTGCTCGCTTCAAAATTAATTTATTGCATCTCTGAATGAACTTTGGCTAGAAAAGTATGCTTACCAATGGACATTTCCAACACGTGGAGATGCTGACGCTTCGCTTTCGTTCAAGCCAAAAGCACCGCTTGCGCCAGCATCGTTGCTTCCTTGGAGCGGTTTGCTCTTTGCGATGGGTTCGTACATGTAGGGGATGACGCCAAGATCCTCCTGGTATTCTTCGATGTGTTCCATCGTGATATAAGCATCAAACCAACAACCGGAACACCGCGCGCCGCGCTCCATGTACTACATCGGCGGCGACCGAGCCGGGCTCACCGCGCCAACGCCAGTGTTTACGTCACGAGGCGCCCAGCCAATCACAGGCGGCAACGAGGCGCGCGAGCTGGCTCGAGGCTGCTGCGGCACTTTTCGCCAAAATAAAATAGGTTTGCGCTTTCTTTTGCCTAATTTCGATGAGAAATTCGAATTCCGTGGGTGGAAAACTGTAAAGTGTATCTGTTCACTCAATTTTTTGGTGAAACCTTTCAGCATCCCTTTAATAACATTTTTCAAGAAATATTTTTATAATACATTTTTATTATTATTTATACATTTTTTTCTAGTTTGAGTAATTGCACCAATGTACTTGACCGTCTCACACCTTTTTTTCCCCACAAAATACTTCCTTCGCATTCACCAACGTACCTTGGGCAATCGCCCCGCTTGCGTACGTGCCATTTTTAGTGAGGGAGAAGAAGAAGAAGAAGAAGAAGAAGAAGAAGGCGCCTTTCGTGTTCCAGACATCAGCTTGCGGACGTTCCACGGATCGTGCTTCGTTTCTGCCCGCCTGCGTCGGTCCCTGGCAGTGCTGGACGTTTCTTTTTGGTGAGGCCATTCCACGTTCGGGGGTTTTTGGCCAGGTTCCCGGGAGTGGGTTCGGCAGCTTGTTTCGCCAGCCTATTCATTGAAAGCTTGCCTCCGATTTCATTCGGAGAAAAATCGTGGCGACGCATTTCTAGAGGCGCTTGTATCAATAGGTGATGGAATGCTGAAAATAAAGATCCCTTAGACGATCCAGCAGAAACTCAAGAGTCTAAGGGATCGCTATCTAGACGGCTTGAAATGCGACCTTTCGGGGGGCATGGTATTGTTTGCATATCAGGAAACACTGAGTGCCTGTCGGAGGTGCTCTATTGTATGCATTCACTTCTATTCCGGTTGAAGCTTCTATTCCTGAACAGCTCGCGTGCACTAGAGGCACTGTAAGTGGACTGGACTCGTCATCTACCACTCAAGAAATTATTGAGGATTTCTAGGATGCAGGAGCGGGGGTTAGTTCAGTGTACCGCTGCTCTTGCGAGGGGGTTCGAGTGCGTGTTGTTACGGAGTCAGTTATAACATCTTTTGCTGGTCGCGCATGCCCTTCGGAGTTGAAAGTTTGGCGAATTGAGTATCGCGTGGACCCACTGCATTCACGTCCCCTGCAGTGAACCAACCGCTGGCGTTTCGTACACAGTGGTAGAGCCTGTAAGTCGGCGGCTAGATGCCGGGTGTGTGGTGACGGGCACTCTTCCTACAGCTGCACCGCTGGACACCAAACTTGTTGCTTATGCAACAACGTTCACGGCGCCGATGAGGCCACTTGTGAAAAACGGTCACAGGAACGCAGTTTATTGAAATTAATTGAACAAAATAGCTGCTGCCAAGCAGACCCTCATGCACTCCTTGAACACAAGAAACATACTCACGGCTGCCTTGTGTGTTCCTCTGTTCCTGACCTCGACGCCGCAGTGTCTACCTCAATTGTGTCAACAGTCGAAAAAGCTATTTCAGTTGAGATCCAGCGTATGCGCAGAGCTTTACGGAGGCAATGTCTGATACTGTTGTGAGTCAGGCAGTTTGTAGTGTCAGCAGCATCAGCTTCAGTTCAAGCCTGTGCTGAAAGTTTCATTGGCACGTCATCACCCAAAGGCCCTTGACACGTGCCACTTCTCGATAGCGCCCCTGTCAGTCTTTCTCGCAACAGTGTTTGCAGTAATGATGTCGAAATGACTTTCCCTGCGCATAAGCGTCGTGCTCCCATCTCTCCCTCCAAGTCCTCCGTTCCTTAGGTCAAAACTAAAAAAGGACCTAAGATCTAAAGTCACTTGCAAGTCTGGTATCCTACAAGGAGGCTGTTACAGCCTCTATTCTCGAATACTAATCATGACAGGTGTAAAGGTTCTCCAATGTAATTGCCTCTCCATCTTCTCTTCCAGATTAAAACTTCTGTTATCTTCCCATAACCTTACAAGAATTTGGTTCTCCCCTGTAAAGTTTTTTTAATTCAAAAGGTTTCGTGTTTTTCGAGCGGACGACATAAATGGTAGCGGCGGCGGGTTACTGACCCTGATTTCTTTAAAACTGTGTCAGTGGGCATTAATGACTAAAAAAGTAATGCTTCCTGAGCGCGAGCTCTTTGCTGTAGATATTACTTTACCGCAGTGTGCCACTGTCAGTCGCTAATGTCTATTTTCCAGCAGGATTAGCCAGAAGACACTACCTAGATAGCTAGCCTGCCAGCTCTAATAGGGTCATCACTGCAGGGGTCTTCAGCTCACATTACGTTCTCTGGGTTTACTATACTGTGACTCCAATGGACAGATGTTATGGGCATAGATGTCGGCAAATGAAGTGCGCTGCTTCAGTTCTCGGGCCATGACCTGCATCCATAGAAATTCGCGTTCAGTTCTCGATATGTCCTTGGCAGCAGTAGGGGTAGGTATAGGGTCATGATCAACAGTTCACTGTGGTACATCTAGTGACCGCTTTCCAATTAACTTCAGCATCTTGGTGAGCCTACTCTGAGATCATTGTTCTGCTCTAAAACTAGTTAATCTGGAGCCTACAAACCTTCGATGCGCGCTTCCCTAACATCTGATTCTAGTTTATATAAGAGCGACACGGCTCAGCGAGTGTCCTCTTCAGTTTACAAGGCCGGAGCATTCCCAGTTCACTGTGCGGTCTGCTGTTCGTAATAAAACGCTATCTCCATGGTGGAACGATACATGTGAGACAGCCTTTGGCCGCGCTAAAGCACCATGGAGGAGCCTTTCGCATAACCAGAGTCCGGTAAATTGGATCAACTACAAAATTTTGTCGCCCTCCTTTAAAAGAACCATAGCAAAAGCAAAGGATGACTGAAATAAAAATTTGAATACATAATTGTCACAGCCAGACAATAGGAAAGCTTTGTATCGTTTTATGGAACAGGACAAAACTCCTCAGCCATGCAGTTAACAAGCTTGGTTGTGCTGTATCCTCATGAGGCGAAGGATGAGTTAGAGCGAATGACACGTTTCCAGGAGCAGCGTAGAGTCTCACTTTTCGCCTTGCACTCCTGCTCAGACGATTGTTGCGGTTGGCAAGTCAGAGCTGCTAACTATAGCTTCTTCGATGCAGTCCTCAGCTCCGGGTTGGGACGGTGTCACGGTCGGTGTAGTGAAAATCTTAGCTCAAAAGATCACTCAAGACCTCCTCGATCTGGTTAATGAATCATTGGAAACTACATGGCTGCCCCACTCCAGTAAGTTGGCGAAAATAATATTACTCCTAAAACATTCAAATTAAGGTTTTGATGTTGATAATCTTGGGCCGATACCTCTAATATCCAATGTGGTAAAGCTCATAGAAAGAGTTTCACATAGCCGCCTACCAAAGAATGTATCAGAAATCAAACGCATTGAGGCGCATGTCGATTTAGAGAGAAGAATCCGCCTTGTTATGCGCCAAAATGTAGCATCAGCGTTAGTGACGCTTCACATTGCTAAAGCAAACGACAGTGTTGCAAAATTCGGTCCTTCTCACCAAAATGTCATCCCCACATCCGCCGCTCTACAGCTATGTGTGGATCTGTTGGTTTTTAAAAGGACGACAGTTCTCAGACGCCTCTGGCCAGGCCAGAGGTGAGCCGCAGGGGTCTGTGCTTTCACCACTTCTTTGCAACAT
The DNA here is from genome assembly GCF_055824585.1 of Amblyomma mixtum. Taxonomy (NCBI): domain Eukaryota; kingdom Metazoa; phylum Arthropoda; class Arachnida; order Ixodida; family Ixodidae; genus Amblyomma; species Amblyomma mixtum. Next base: position 149,924,806 of record NC_143021.1, on the reverse strand, counting down.
GCTTATGCGCGACATACCCGCACTCCCTGACGTTACGATTTTTGTTTACGCATACGACATAGCCTCCTTTGCCTCTACAACAGCCATTCGTGCCCTATATCTTTCTCTCCAGGCTTATCTCAGTGCACTCCAGGTTCGAATGGATAACAAAAATTTGGTATTAAGCGTGGACAAACGTAGTATGCTAGTTATTCAATCCATGCCTCTTTATGTATCGTTACACTGAGAACCACAGGTGGTAGAAATTTCAAAAGTACTTCACTAAGACGTCCCTAATAGCCTGGGTCGCTTTGTTACTTTACACCCCCATAGACCATAAACACTATTGCTCCGACAACGTACCACAAGGGCAATCCTTGGGACATCCAGACATTAGAAGAACTTCTTGCTGGGCGAGTTGATGCATAGCTTTCTTGGGATGGCGTTGCGCACACGAACAAACAAACAAAGGAAGAGGCAGAAGACAGAAAGAGCGCTCTTTCTGTCTTCTGCCTCTTCCTGTGTATGTTTGTTCGTGTGGGCAACGCCATCCCAAGAAATCCAGACATTATTTCTGGAGAACGATGAGCATGCACTCAGTAGGCTACTACAAATAAGTAATAGGAAATTTTGCATGCACCGGGACCCGCTTCTGCTCCTTGACAAAGCCTATGTCATACTAATTTTACAATTCTGCTGCATACTCTTTTTCTAGCTCCCGTAAATACAAGCCTCATCCGTTGCTGCTGCTAGAAAGGCATGCCTTACGCCTCTGCCTAGGTCTCCATCAATCAATCTCCACCGCAGTTCTTTACCTGGAGGCTCGTGCTCGCGACCTTAACTCCCGTTTCCGCCTTTTAACCGTCAGGACATTCTTGCGGGCATTTGAGTCTGATCCCACTGTGGCTACATTAATTTTTTTTTCTCCCACCCGTCCCTCTTTCTCACTCATCGTTGGCCAAGGTTCCGACTGCCTTGAGTTGTTTTTACTCATAGTTTTATATCGAACATTGTTGTGGATCCAAATTTTGTACGTACAGTTGGTTACGCAACGTCCGCTTTGAAGATTTTCCCACTTAATGCAAAGCATGTGCCTGCCAGGACACTAACGGGTCTACTCTATGATCACCTAGACAATATCCCGCATCGCACTGTTTCTGCTACAGATGCGTCTGGAGCCGGCCATAAGGTAGCGGTTGCTATTTTTAACGTCTGTCACAGGTGTTTTTGGGTTCAAGTCCCGGATTACACACCCATATTTCTAGCGGAGTTTATGGCTTTTGGCCTGGCTGCTTTGAAAATTCCCAACAATGTTTCCCAGGTGATATTCCTCTCAGATTGTCTCTCTGTATTCTTCGCGCTGGAGTCCACAGGGGACGCTCTTTTGTGCCGCTCACTAAAGTCTTATTCCGGGATGAGTGAAAGACGTGTGCTTTGTTTATATTCCAGGTCGCTGAGGCATTTTTCAAAATGACGCAGCAGACTTCTCGGCAAAATCAGCTCTCAATGCACCAGTCGCCTGTAGCGTCCCTAATATCATCGTTTTCAGAATGTCGAGTTTTAAGCCTTCTCAGTATATAACCGCCACGTGCAGCGATTACTTGCCCTCTACCGTTGATTACCAACATCTCGTGTACTCATGGGAGGCTCGTGCGTGTAAATCCCGGCAGTGTGAGGTAGCCATGACTCTCACGCGGTGCAGGCTCCCCCGCTTAAATCTTTACTTATTCAGATGCGGGTTCAGTCCCGCAAACCTTTTGCGCGGCTTGTGGAGACAGCAGAGACATTGGAGCATTTACTACTAATCCTACTTTCTTGACGGGGATTTGCGCATCTAGATATTCCCATTACAATGTAAGGACTCGCTTTGTCGGTCCCGCTTCTCTCCTTCGGTGCAAGTGCCAGAGATGTTGCATTGCATCAAGTTTGCGAATACCTCCGCAATTACAAAACAGCTAACGGCAGATTCCATTTGTAAATGTATTCAAAATGGCCCCATTTAAAAGATCACTCAGTAATATTCATGTATTCAATTATCTGACCTTGTCTCCCGTTTTTCTTGTTTGTTTGTTTCCTCTTTAGTTAACCTCTGACTAATCACCCACACCACAGCTGTTAGCTTGGCACCAACTTACCCTCTTCTTTTAGCCCCCTCACTGAAACCTGGCCAATTCCCTGTCGTGGGTATGTTCCATGTTACTAGGTCAACAACAACAACTCACGGTGGCGGTGGTGTCGTTTTTTTATGAAGGAGGACCAAACCACTCCCCAGATTTTGACCAGAGGCCAACACGATGACGGCCGACCACCGCTGTTCCCGGCAGTTGCGTGACCAATGGCGACGTGTCGTGCTCGTCGTCGTGCCAGCGCTGCTGACGCCCATTTTCATGTACCTGTCTCCGGTTCGTACGCGCAGTTTTCCTTACTTAGCAGCTCGCTAGTAAAACGCCTGTTAGTTTATGTGATTCTTGCGTGGGTCTACAGATGGAGTTCACATTTACGCCACGGCGTATTTCTTATACTTGGCAGCCCATAACGATATGGACCTGGAAACATGGCGAGAATTATTCGTCGTGTATTGCAGCGAACGGCGTTACGAGCAATTGCTGATACAAGCGCTCATTTTGGTAAAGGAAAGCTAAGATCTGATACCTCGACGAATTGGCATTCCGGTGCCGTTGCAGCCGTTCCCTAGAAAAGTGTCACCAGAGGCTATAGAGAGCATATCACGCGGGTACAGCTTTTTTGACACGTGTAAAAGCGCAAGTGTTTGCTTCTGGTGCGTGCTGTAGGCCTTTAAACTCCAGCGTTTCAGGTGAGGTGTCCTGAAGATGATGTTATTCTTTGTTATAGCTCAAAACTTATTTGTAGCATCCACTACTATAGTTTCACCTGAACAAGGTTCTAAGTGGTCAAAAGGTGACATTGTGAGCATTACTGCCGTGGCTGATTACACGATATGAAGCTATATTTTACACAAAGTTAGCGGCGCGAAACTCGTGTGAAAGTTCTGTGTACTGCTCATCCGGTGTCCTGAGAAACGTATTTCAGCTAGAAGGTTCAGATATGGAATTTCCCTCATCCCTTCCCCTCTTGTTATTCGCTTCTTCTTCTTTGTCGTAATTTTCCAGCATTCACTGGGTATTATACTTTATTCCTTTTACCTAACCTAGCTTGCACGTGGACACCTGCCCCTTGTCAATGTGCGCAGGAGCTGCGGTGTGCGTTCGAGATGTGCCTGCTCAACTGCTACCTGCTGCTGAACGAGATACCGACAGCCATCAGCGCGCTTCTGCCGGTCTGCCTGGCGCCCCTGCTGGGACCAATGTCGACGGAGGAGGTCTGCGCCATCTACTTCGGGGTGAGCGGCCCTCAGGCACTAGTCTTCGTTCCGTAGTGTTACCTGACTGATCGGTTTCTCAAAGTCCCAGACTATCTCGTGCGCGGAAACATATCTAAGCGTGAGGGAGAGGAAGCTCTTGCATTTTGTGATGGTGCGCAACCAACGGGTTGTTTTCTTACGCAATACGAGAGATTTCCTGAAGTGCGATAGTTTGAATGCATAAGAAGTAAAAAAATTGATTTCTGGTTTTCAGTTATTGCAGCGCTTGTTGTCTTGGCTTCGTTCCATGGTTTCAACTAGTCGCCGTCGGATGGAGCGCGCTTGAGCGTTGGAACGCGGCCCGTGCCTCGCGCCAGCCTAGCAGGGGGGCACGCGGTCAGAAGAAGACTCCGTCCGATTCCAAGAAACGCCTCCCAGGAAAAGATTCTAAAGAGAGGAAGGCGTGAAGTTGCGCCCTCGTAAGCAATAGCGACAGTCGCAGTGATAAAACCGCGACCTGTTACTCAGCACATCAGTCGTATTTCGGAGAGGCCATAAATTCAGCCGAGGCGGGGCACCGTGCTCGTAACGGTACACGCATGCGGTAACTATAATTAGGGGGAAACAAAGGCGCAGTAAAAGTCACACTCCAAGTAATTACCTCAACCTTACCTAAAAGATGATGGAGGCTATGCAAAAAAGAAAGAGGTGTCGTAGTGGAGAGCGCCTGAGTATATCCGATAATTCTGAATTCTTCAACATTTACTGGCATCGCCTGTTTCGCATTGCGCTCTATGGAAACACCTCTGGTGCTACTGCTGCTGCTGCCACCAAATGGGAAAATAAAAATTTCACGGGAGACTTCAGCCCCGTCCTAAAGGTGTGGCGCAATAGCGTTCTCAGCGGACCTAGGCACACTTTGCTTATCACTTTGAAGGAACGGAGACCGTTCTTTATTTTATATTAGTTGTCTGTATATGTTTGTTTTTAATTTACCACAAGGCACACGACACCTCCGCGTTTAAAGAACGTTCTTCACTGGTCAAGAGGTAGCACGTCCTGCCCACGGCTTAAGCTCTTCGAGTCCGTGCTCAGCCATTTTTCTTTTCAACGCAACAGCCTTTTTTTTCGCCATAGGAACTACCTAATGAAGGTGAAATGATTTCGCGACCCTGCACACCACTTAGGTGAATTGTGTAGTAAAGTCATTCCTGTGGCACAGTGCGATCGTTGTTGGGGGCTTAAATCACCCGCCTGAGGGGATGTGGTTGTGGGGTCACGTCCCTCTCGACCGATGCCGATTTTCTCGGCACGCCGACGCTTTCGTGGTCCGCAAACGCTATAGGAGGCCCCCAACACTATCGCGCTAAAGTCGCAGTGGCATGACGAGTGGCTCCTTCTGGGCCCCTACTACTGTCCCGTGCACATAGAAAGAAATTGAAGGAACAAGATGAGAAGGAAAGATAAAAAAATTCACGTCATTGCAACCGCGCCATTTTTCACTGCATTGATTCTACTTGACAGCGATCAGTGTTTTGCAAAGGCGGCGCATATGCTTGCTGGTCCCTCGAAGAATTAATACCGGCTCCTTCCTTGTTGCCTTCTTGTGGCAGCCCTCGCAGCTGTACTTCATCTCAGCCACTGTGATCGCCGTGGCCGCAGCTGAGTCGACGCTGTCCCGACGGCTCGCCCTACACGTGCTGGCCCGTCTGGGCCCCGGCACCGGAAGGTTTGTACTCTGTTTCTTAACATATGCGTCTACCACGGTAACCGACGATAATGCACAAATATCTACCAGCACAGTGAACATGAAAAACATTAACTGTGGTTAATATTTACCCACCTTTGTCCTATTCTTTCTTCTGCGGTTGCATGCTTGGATTCAGAATCCACCAGCTAGCACAAAAAGGAGTTTTCATGAAGCATCACTCAACCGAGTAGCAGAAGAGAACTTACCGCTATGAGAACTAGCCTCATTACTCCAGATTGCCAATAACATACGTGGACATGCAGTATTTAGCTTGCGAGATTCCGATCTATTCCTTCATTTTGTTATTTTATCGTAATTTTTTGCTTATCTTTCACACGCTGTAATCCTGATTGTGCTCTTCTTTGCGCATGCTCATCGCTTGATGGTGGTGATCGGCTCCTATATATTAGACGTGGTGGCTTTTCGAAAAATAAAGTTGCAAGTTAGCGCCTGCCCTGTCCACTTCTGTGTCGTCCGTGTCCTTTTTTGCGCTATGTTTTCTAAGAACTGTTACCAACTAGCCCAAACCAAGCTACTGTTATTCATTCATGCCCTGCCATTTCAAAGGCAGCTCGTTTGTAAAATTAGAGTCGCTTCAATTGGTGGCTTTAAGTTTAAATTTTACGTGCTGAGGGTAATTTTCTTTGTTGCGCAGTATTTTTGGTGGTATTTTTCCCTTCCACTGCTAATGTCATCTAACATAGCGTGAACTTGTGCTTGTTTGCCCGGTTCTTTAGTCATCAAGGCGCGTTTCGCATATTTGTTCTCTGCTTAGGAGAGACCAGTTTTGTCGGCATTATGTATGCTGAGTTGGAGTTGACGTGGTAGGCAAGCTACATAATCATTTAACATGATTCTGCATTTAAAAGCTTACCGGTGCTAAGCGACATCTTGGTTAATGGCATCCTATATCGAAATGAAAAAGAAGGAATGTTCATGGGCAGGGCATGTAATGCGAAGCCTGGGTATGCGGTGGTCGTTAAGTGCAACGGGCTAGATTCCAAGAGAAGGCGAGCGTAGCAGGGGCCGACCAAGGTAAGGAGGGCGGATGAGATGACGTAGTTTGCGAGGATAATATGGCCGCAGCTGGCGAAGTACAGGGTTAGCTGGATGGACACGAGAGGGGGCTTTGTCCTCCATTGAACGCAGTTATGGAGATGATGATGGTGACAAAATAACAAAATGTCGCCTTTTGCTGGGTTAGTTTGCTGATGATCTAGGTGCACTTTAAATGATTTTGTTGCACAGCGGTACACTGCCATGACGAGTTACCGCTGTAGGCGCAGCCGGGCTGACATTCCAGGTATCCTTCTCAGCCAGGAGCCCGGGAAATTTGGTAGCTATTTGATTTAATGCTACCGATTATTCTGATAAGCAGCAGCGTAATCGCGGTGTACAGCTCGATTCTGTGAGCAGTGTTAGGTCGTTCCTGCTGAAACTCTCGCGCGATATTCTTGTTGCCTGTGGTGTTGAGGGCAATGCCATCAAGTGAGGGAGAAAATGAACAAGTACGTAATGCCTGCACGACGACGATTGGACCTTCCGAATTGGCCTTCCCCGGTCACCTCTAGGCTGGTGTGCGGCACTGTTCTGGGCAGCGTGCTACTGTGCTTCGTCTTCAACTCTCTCGTGACCGCGCTGCTGCTTGTGGCACTGGTGGATAGTATCTGCGACGAGCTGTGCCTTGTGCTACTAGACCCCATCATCAAAGGTGAGCTCCTCCACATTGCCCGTCCAATCTTCGAGGCTGTGGAATTAGCAGTTGAGATAGAGTAGGCCGTTCAGGGTTAGATGTTGGTGCGTCTACATCATTGAGTCTTCGGTGTGCATTCATCGCGCTCTTAGCCGTCTGAAGAGCTATAACGAGCAGCTTATCACTCTACTGTTCATTGCTAAAGAGGGATGGCCGGTCAGGCTTAACATAATTATTTCACTTTGAGAATGCTACGAACGTTCTTTTAGTGCTTAAAAAGGTTGCTGTGGTGCTGACAAAACCGTAAATGAAGTCCCTGATTTACAAATTTTCCGGTGTTATGGCGTACGTTCACCCTGTTTTCTCAATTTTGTGAAGTGTTCTTTGGCGTTCACCTTCTGATGATGTCACCGAGAGCATGGCTCCGATCCCGAGCCGCCCTGAAGCACGCTGAAGTAAACAACGAAGACGTCTGACTGAAGGATAAGTTTTGTTCATGTACTATAATGCTAAGTATGAGCTACACCACGCGAGCGTGTGAGCAAGCGCTCTGCAAAGCTGTACAGTGGCACCGATCGTTCCGTGTTTCCGAGTTATCAAGAGGAAGAGTGTAGCTGTTCTTGCAAGCACGCATCACCTCCACTTGCTTGCTTTCCCCTTCACCCTCGCTCAGTCTCGTTGTGACATCAGTTTCGAAAATGATAACGGTAACCGCCGATTGGCATCCAAACTTCGTGCATGCTCGGGCCAGTCTCGATTCACACAATCGATAATATTTAGTATGCCAATTTGCGGTTCATCATGGACTGAACGGGGGAGGCTGGACTGAAGCGCCACAGACTAATATGCTTGAAAGCGGCTTCGTGTAGTGCCCAGATTAAATAGAAGTACGGTCGTCATCTTGCAGCATGTCCCGGGTGACCAGTATTGAGCGAACGCGGATAGTTAAACTGTCGTTAATGCAATATACCCAACGCCAAACAGTTGAAGTGACTAGGAGGTCAAGTAAGGTTGTCAGCCGCATTGTCCAAGCTTAGAGGAATGAAGGCCGTATCAGCGACGCTCCTCATAAACGTCACCCTCGAGCAACGACAGCAGCTCATGACAGGAATATTATTGACACCGCGCGTACGATCCCCTGGCGGATCGCCAGGTGCGGCCGCTGGCGTGTCTGCGAGTCTGTCAACACTAAAGCTAATGCTGGCAGAAAGAAACGTGAAGAGGCATGTGGTGGCGCCGAAGCCGCTTCTGTCTGACGCAATCATGGCAGCCTGACTTAAATGCGCCATTTAGCCCGCTACTTGGACCACCGACGACTGGAAAAGTATAATACTTTCCGACGAACCCACCTTCACAACCCGCTGGGTCAAAACCAACGAGTGTGGCGGCCTCTCAATGCTGGCAAGACACCCTTTACGTGCTGCAAGTGGAGTCGAGTGACCACACTGCTGTCAGTGTGTGCGGAGCTCTTTCCCAAAATGCAGTTGGTGTCTTGCACAGTACTGAAGCACGCCTGACATCGGTAAGGTATTGTGACATTCTGCATTATGTCACGGTTACTTACGCTTTGAACGGCCCTTTTCCTGATGGAGATGTAGTTTTCCAATACGATCTGCCACCTGTCCACAAAGCAAAGGTTGTTGAGGAGCTCCTAAACGAGCGAAGAGTGCGGTGCCACCACTGGGTGCCCCAAGGAGCACACCTCAAAATTATTGAGAATATATGCGGAAGAATGAAAGTCAGGCTCTGCAAAATAGGAGCCCAAAGGAGCAGACCAAGATTATTGAGAGTATATGTGGAAGAATGAAAGTCCGGCTCTTCAAAACAGGAGCCCAAAGGAGCAGACCACGACATTATTGAGAATATATGCGGAAGAATGAAAGTCCGGCTCTGCAAAAGAGGAGCCCAAAGGAGCAGACCTCGACATTATTGGGAATATCTGCGGAAGAATGAAAGTCCGGCTCTACAAAAGAGGAGCCCAAAGGAGCAGACCTCAACATTGTTGAGGATATATGCGGAAGAATGAAAGTCAGGCTCTGCAAAACAGGAGCCCAAAGGAGCAGACCTCAACATTGTTGAGGATATATGCGGAAGAATGAAAGTCCGGCTCTGCAAAAGAGGAGCCCAAAGGAGCAGACCTCGACATTATTGGGAATATATGCGGAGGAATGAAAGTTAGGCTCTGCAAAATAGGAGCCCAAAGGAGCAGACCAAGATTATTGAGAATATATGTGGAAGAATGAAAGTCCGGCTCTGCAAAACAGGAGCCCAAAGGAGCAGACCACGACATTATTGAGAATATATGCGGAAGAATGAAAGTCCGGCTCTGCAAAAGAGGAGTCCAAAGGAGCAGACCTCAACATTGTTGAGGATATATGCGGAAGAATGAAAGTCAGGCTCTGCAAAAGAGGATTCGAACGTTCATCCGCTTATGAGATATGGAGCGCGGTAGAAGAACAATGGATGCGCCTCAAAAATAAAGGAATTTCAACGAGCATTTGTTCGCGTCGCTTCCGTCGAGGATGCAGAAAGTCATCGCCGTCCAAGGGACCATGACCCGCTCGTAATGAGTGACGACCGCTTTTTTCGTTTTCCTTTCTTGGCGCTTATATTTTCGTACTTTTTGATTTCCTTTCATTTTGGAAATGCAACTGTCAAAGTCCATATTTTGTTGCATTATATTTGCTTTCTTACTTTATATATGCGCTGTCGTTGCAATAATTTCTTTTAATCTTGTGTATTTATCTTCAATTCGTAACCTTTTTTTTACACACAATTCATGCTCTCCCTGATGCCTTTCATGTTGCTTTAATGCAGCTGGTATGCATTCTTCCCATTGCATTCTGTATTTTCAATTAAACTTTGCACAAATTGGCACGAGACGGGAGAAAGAGACGCGCACACATACACGAGCACAAACTTGCCACTGCATTCTCAGAAACAATACACCGCCTTAAGAAGCAAGAGGGGCGCAAGCGTACAAAATCCAGTGCAACACGTGTGGGAAAAAACAGCGAGCTCATGGGTACAGCAAATATTGCATCAGTGATAGGCACGAGCAGTCATACCAGAACTCAGCGGAAATTCCCAGAAACCAGGTACAACAAAAGCGGTTTATCTATCGCGAAGAAAATGAAGTTCTTTTTTGAAAAGGGCTACCGATGCCTCACTCACGTAGCCTTCCGTAATAGATATGTGGAGGGTGCCAGCCTATCGGAAGCTCTCCCGATAACAACCGTAGAATGGAAGAGGGAAGCGCACTGCTGTTTCTTCTTATTCCTGTCAATGGAGTGTTTGCATTTCAGGCAATGCAATGACATGTTCGAGCGGCCATTTTAGCCCAGGGAATTGACATGCTCTCTGAGCCTGTCGTTTAGACAGCGCCCTGTTTGGCCTATGTACACAGACTCACAGCTGAATGCAACCTTATACACCACACCAACAGTGCAGGGCACAAACTGAGTTTGTAGTTTGATGACATATTTTTGCTACTTTGCTCTTTTACCTTGGCTGCTGCTGGTCATGTCGCACAGGCGGGACAGTTTCAAGGGCGCTGTAGAAACATCATCAACCCCGAACTTATTAGCCACCCTTTTGACATTGTGCGATAGCTTGTGCACATTTGGTAGGACTTGAAAATTTATTTTTCTCTCGCCAGCGCGGGGTGAGGAACATCGACGGCCCTCTCAAACCTTCGAAATTGTTTAAGCAATGACTCCGCCACAGCACCTATTACCGTAGTAGGAAATCTGGCTCGCTCCAAACTTTCAACCTGGTCGTCAAAACTCGATTGTACTCTGTGCGTCCACGACTTCGAAAGGGTTGATCTTAGATAAGGAGACCCAATGCCAAGTTTTACTATCTTAGAATGAGATGAGTCAAATGGCAACAAAGCTTTCCTCGAACGCGGCACATAAGCCCAACAAAGGTGTGTGTCATTACTAAAAAACAGTTTTAGATCAAAACATAGTCGGCAGTTGGCCTGTGATAGTTCAAGGTTAAAATTCAAATTCTTGGAGCAAGCAAAAAACTTCACCAAGACTCAGTCAGCAACCGAAGGAATATCACTGTTCATATCTTGGTGTAGAAGGACTAGAAATCGTCAACGAATCTAAAAATATCAACAATGCTTTCGTTGTCAAGATCAGCCTTCAAGTCTCGGTCAAATTTAGCCAAAAATATCTCGCACAAAATATGCGCGGCACAAGAACGCATACATAACCCGCGTTTCAGAACATAGCCCCCATTCTCAAAACTGACTACCATCGAATTCAAGTAGGCTCAATAACTCTAAAAAGCCAGCCACAGAAACTCCACATGAGTTTTGAAAAGCCACTGCGCCAGCTACTTCTACGGAATTACGGACGGCCAAGAAAAGTTCCCCGTGCGGCACCGAATAACACAATTCCTCAATGTCCACCGAAGACCCACAGTTAAATCTTCCAGTGTCCTCTTGAAGTGCTCTTACCAGAGTATCGGAAATGTCTAGCTTTGAAAGGAACAACAAGCAAAAGCGTGCTCAGGTGACCCTGAAAGAATTTGCTGGCCAGTTCCTGCCAGAAGTCTCTCCGTGATAATGACCCTGAATTGGTTGGGGAGTTTGTGTGTTTTCTCCCTCCCGTCTTATGTTAATCAGAGTAAAGTTTTCCTGAATATGTCGTTACACCAACAGGCCGAGCGTTCTGCTCTACTAAGTTATATATCTACATTTACTTTGGCGAGAGCTTGAATTGAGTGTTAGTTTGCTTTGTATTTCCATGAAGAAATATTACAGTCGTCGTTGTTCTATCTATAATTTGTTTCACTGCGAAAGAGAGGCTGCTTGTCGCCATCTCAGACTGTACTTCAAAACTTCTGTCGCAAAACATCAAACATAACAAAAAAGTGACTCAGCTTTTGTTTTCACTCAAATGTCGAAAATATGTTTTAAGGTGAAAACCTTATGCGCTCCTTTAGCAACGCCAGCCGTCGGCCAAGGACAGTGGTCCCGATAAATTGGCATGATCTCATCGAGAGTCACGTGGTCGCTGTGGTCCTGTAGATTGTCACTGCAGTATATACATGTGACTACTACCTGTCCACCTTAATCGACCCCTCATTCCCCAAATATCCACTTCTTATTTCATCTCAGGCTTTCGCATTCACAGCACGAATCTGTATTAATGTCATCCATAACTTTCTTCATTCGAGCTTAATTCGTCCCTCAGAGATCACACGACTTTTAGGACACCCTGTGAAGTACCATAGTTGAGGATACGTGCACATGCGCTTGCTTGACGTATCGAAGAAAATTATTTCCTGGTACTGCGGTGCATGATCTGACTGGGGACCAGTGTATTCTGGTAATGGAGACAGAGATCGGTGACATCCGGCTTTGGGCACCTCGGTGGTAGTGCACTATGAAATTCTGGAACCACTTAACGGATCTTAAGAGGGCATTTTGGTAGCGGTGCTCTGAAGCAATTGCTCACTGGTGAAATTTATGAGGAGGACGACATGCACTGTCGGAGGAGTTGCGGTAAATGAGCAAAGTAGGCTGCTACAGCCATATGCGAAATGCTCCTACCGAGCACGGCAGCGGTCGAAGTTAAAACGTGTCGCACAGTAGGAGTACCGCTGTGCTAACACTTTGTTGAAAACACCGCATGGCGACGTCGGAGGCTAAAGTGCTCCGTCCGTGCTGAAGTCATGTCTAAAGCAGTAACACAGCCCTTCTTGCTGCTGTATCATCTTGCAGTTTCTTCTTCGGCGAAAACAAAATGAACAAGAAAAAAATGCCAGCAATGTCTTTCAGATAAACGGGGCCGAGGGGTTCCAGTGCTGTTGCTGGAACAGCCAAACTCTCTCTCTCGATAACTCGGAAGCACCTCATGATCGGCGCCACTGTGCAACTTTGCAGCGCGCATGGCCACGCACTCGCGTGGTGTAGTCATACTGAGCGCGATAGTACGTCTTCACGGCATTAAGGGGATGTAAGTTGTTTGACAGCGGAACCAGTTACAAACCCGTCAAAGTGGCAGTTTAGTCCTTGAGAGTTTTCATTAGAATTTTAACATAGAAAAGTCAAGGGCCTGGCTGGCAAAAGCTTGTAGCTTTTGGAAAGCCGGGAGGTACCCGACGGCAGTTGGGATCGAACCCGGCACTTTCCGAACGCGATGCAGGCACTCAAAGCCACTGCTTCTCAGTACAAGGACTACAACCGCTATGAGTCAAGAAGAACGGCTTCGCTCTGAGCACTCAAAATGCGAAGCAAAAGGCACCGCATTTGCGGCAACGCCAGTTGCGCTGCTGCCCTGTTATTTCGACGAGGTTTCCCCTTTAACGCTGTAATAGCATGGCACGAAAATGCGGAGTTACCACAACTGGCGTGTGGACTGAACGCAAGGAGTTCTGTTTTATTCAATTTTATCGCGTATCAAAATTCTGCTTTCTGTAAAAATGGTTTATTTGGTGTCTCGGCACGTTGATCTAAAAGCTCCGTTTGAATGCTCCCCTTTAGCGTCTTTTGAAAAACATAAGCTAGGAACACACGGTTCACCGCATTACGACCACTCACCTGCAGTCGCGCATGTCTTGAGTCATAAATAGTGCTTGCCTAAACATCTATGATCTGCTATTCCGGTGATGATCAATGGAATCCACCATCTTAGGCTTTCAAAGTGTTACTGTCACTCCGTGAGGGCAATGCGTAAACTGGAAACTTTCCTTTCAGCTTTGCTCGACCCGCAACAACCCGTTCAATTTGTTTAGAGGGACGAATTTCGTGCACTGATAGGCCTGCACCCGTAGTCCTGAAGAAGGCTCCAACGCAGTTCTGTATGAAAGGAAAACTGAAACAGTCACGGCAGCGAACACGTCTCACACATCTGCACCTTGCATCGTGTTTGAGGGTGCCAATAAAGGTAGTGCAAGAAACGTACTAAAGGCGGCCGTACTGTTTCGGCATGAGCTTGAAATTAACATCGAGGCCTGGGCCAGAAGCTCTGTAAGCGGGTAAGCCCATCAGCGTTTGAAACCTGCCAGAATGTAGATGAATGCAGGATCTTCGTAGTAGACTAGTGAGAGCGTTTCTAGAAAAAGAACTGAAAACTTGTTTGTCTATTTCAAATACTACAGCTCATTCGCCACGTCTCATCGGTGTAGTTTTTTTCCTGCTAGCACTTATAGTAGTCGTTCCCCGTATTTGGGCGTTGTGGATTTCTCTATTTGTACGTGTGTATGATTGTATGTTTGTCTGAAGCCGGTTTTGTGGCAGCTGCTCACCTGCCCACCGGGTGGTAGGCAACCTGCCCATCGTGATTGGCTGGGGAAGAGCAACCTGGGTCGCCACCAATCCAAGCAACCTATGTTCCACCGATGGCAAGACCTGCTACAGCACCTGCATTTTGCCACTCCGCTGCATTTTGCATTTTGCACCTACATTTTGCTCACCTGCCCACGATGCTTCCCAAGGTTTAGCGGTTGGTAACCAGGCGAAGGAGAGCCTTGAGTGCTAATTAGGCGGAACTGCCCTAAGCGCACTGAGCTAAGCGGAATGAGCAACAGCGGTTAGGAGGAGAACGTGATTCGAATGATGCTTGCACAGTCACTAAACGAAAGTTGGGGTGGTAATAGGTGGTAGCCTGGTACCACCTAGTAGGTCGCAGCTCCAACCGACAACTGATGCCACGCTAGCTCACATATCCGCATCTGGCCTAATTGCCCAAATCGACTGATTTGTTTTTCTTCAGAAAGGCATGGTTAAAGCAGCAGTATTTGTTCTTTTCATTTGCAAAGTTTCGAATCCGTTTTCGCCACAGTGTCTCGCGGCAGCGACGTCTGGTGCACGGAGGCTGCGTCATACTTCTATCGTAAGGCACACACCCGCAATGCCGGTGTTATTTTGCATAAGGTAAACCTATTTATCAGTACTTTGTGCCTTTCTGGACCTTTTTGCTTCCTCTTGTGTAAAAATGTAAAAACTTTTAATTGGTCTTGTCTCATTATCCTATTACTTTTTATCCCCACCCGCAGTGTGCGTTAAGCTTAGCCGAAATGGTGTTTACCTAAAGCATCGCCTTGATTCATGACTGGGCCCATTCGCAGTCACTCACTTCGGCCTTGACACATACAGAGGCCAGAGATAGCGCCGTTATCCTAGGACCATACCGTTTGAAGGTATTACCGGTAAAAATACCAATTTATATCGCTTTCAGTGGGCTGTTGTCTTTTCAATGAATGTGCCCTTTCATTTTAGTTGCCGCCCAAGCATAGATTTGACCTTGGATATGCGCTTCGTTGATGCTTGAGATGCAACGGGGTTCAGAATTGATTTGGAACGGAACGGCACCCTATCGTTACCAGCGAACTGGGTGCAGAAGAGGAAAAAGTGACAGAAACAAAAGCCTCATGCGTACTCAGCGCCCTCTTCTCTCCACTCTGGGTGCAGGGCTGCCGGACGGGCGCAGCGAGACCACGCCCGACATGGCGCGCACCACGCGCACCGAGAGCAACACAGGCAAGTCCGGCCCCGACGGAATTGTGCCGCGGGACGCCTCCGTCGTCACACAGGTACGCCGCGCAGCCCTTACTTTGGGCATATACAGTTCCGGTCAGTTTAAACTGCAACACAAAAATAGGACGCAGTCAGAGTCCACCCCAACGGACACGGCGAGTCCTGCTGAACAAAGTGGATTTTCCGCAAGCGTAAAGAGTAGAGTTACCTGTTGTACGCAGCGCGGTAGAAGCCGTGCTCCTCGACGCATTCGCTCTCTGCAAAGCAGAAGCGTCTGTGGTGTTGCCGCTTGTGTGTTGTAGGTAGATTCAGCATGGTTTTACAAGGCCACGTAAACACGTTCTAAGGTGCTTGGGGCAGCGGTAAGCGAAATTATTGACCTTGAATTTTTTGCTAAAATCACACTACGCGAGAATTCTTACTTGCTTCACGCTACTTCTTAAAGAATTCCACAGTGCTTAAAGCTGCTGTGGACCTGATACTGGGCTGTAGCGCTGTCTGAACAGTGTCATCTGAAGATTGCCGTCTGGTCTCTCAGTTCTGCATGGACGGTTTGCACTGTAGGGACCGCCAGTGCTCGCGAAACAGCTGTAACAGAAGTGGTTTAATACGTCGCTCACTTACTTCATCACTGCGGAACTTAGGTTCACCATGTTCGTTGCGTTCCAACTATGTTTAGCCCTGCTTTCTGCGCTGAAAAAAGAGTAGAAATCGACGGATAGCTGACTTGTCTAGGAGTGTCCTGCAGCGACTATCCTGCAACATTAAATACGCTTCCAGAATTTCGCATCAGTTTCCCTGGAATAAATTCTTAACCGGGCAAACCGCTATGCCTGGGCGGACTCGCCCTCATAAATGACCGCATCGCAGGCATCCGGCGCCACCATTTCGGTTGCTGGCGCCGCCCCGTCACCCGCACCGTCGCCCGTGCATCGCCGTGGCGCTGACGAGCCGGCAAGCTCGCTCTACGTGACGGCCGAGGACACCACGCTGGGAGAGGGCCAGCGCAGTGCCTTCCGACAGCGCATGCGCGACTGCTCCCTGGTGCCCGAGGGTAACCTGCACATCCTGTGAGTGCGGAAATGGAGGCGCGCATACTGTAAGCTTCGAAATGAACATGTGGACATCGATGGTGGGCAAATCACATGGGGAGCTTAAAATAAAAAGACGTAGCATGAAAAAAAAACCTTGCATGACATCCAAAGCAAGATTGAAGAAAGTGGTGGGGAAAGGATGGAGGAGAGGACTCGATATTTACGGGAGCGTGATTGACACAATTGTCCATGGCATTAATGATGACGCATTTGTCATCAGTTTGAATCAATTTCTGAAATGAATGGAACGTTTATTTGTCAGCACAGCGCACAGTTCGCAATGAATGTAACATGTAGCCTATATACGAGAAGCACAGGGAAGCAAGACCATTGCACATTTAGGCGAGGTCTTCAGGTAAGCTTCGTTCGGACGACGATGTCTATTTTGTGGACTGGGGGCGATGTAGACGCTTAAGAGCGCCAGTCTCATGAAAATTCAAAACCATTTTCTCTGTAACAAAGAGTACAAAAAACGACATCGAAACTGTCATTTGTGGTCGGAATTTGTCATACTAGGCCATGTAAAGATTACTCGGCAGTTGATCCCTTTTCTCTCCCTTGTACGATATACAGCACAACAGGTAATACCACTGCGCTCCAATTCTTCACACCCACAAACGACTCGGCAAGGCGAGATCGGTCAGCGATGACTAAAAAAAAAGTGATAGAAGCAAAAGCCCGAGCAGAAGCTAGGGCGAAACGAAGAAATACCTAGTAGGCAGAAGAGAGTACTTGCAATGCGTTTCTAATCGTGGGTACTCAGAGATTCCTGCGCAGAGTTTTGGCTCGCTGGATTACGATCTCTCAGTAACTAGTGGTAAGGGTTGTATGGACTGAAAGCGAAACACGCAAGGCGAGTTTCATTCGGTGGCAGGAGCTGATGATGCCTGCCACGAGATTACGAGATCGGCAGTCCCAGGGAAGAAACTCGTCATAGGAGTGGCGGGTAACAAAGCCGCCAAGCTCAACCTGTGAGCATGGCAGCAAAATGCGTTCACAGTGTGTGTCCGAGACACATTAGTTTACCAGACAAGTGATATCAAATGCATGCTAAGCAGTATGTGGTTAATAATAATAATAATTGGTTTTCAAGTGTGAACAGTAACCAATCAGGTAAGTCGTCAAACATCCACCCAATAATTCATTGGGGAAAGGAAAACATAACCAATCAACAACCGGGAAAGGACAACAGAGCCAATGAATGATTTTGCAAAGAAGCTAACTTATCTCGAGAAACACTGTACAAATATGTACACTTTACGCCACCAAGATTTTCGAGGATTCTCTCTTCCTCCCGGGAGCTTCGTGAACGTTCTCGCTTTCCAATGGTGCAGGTTATTTCAACCTCTGGTAAAACCAGGTTCGAGGAAAGTCATCTTAATTCTAATCTCTTCATTACCGTCAGTTACAAACTGGCTTCCTGTTTGCAGCTACCGTGGTTAGTTGGTTTTTGAGGAGAGGAAATGGCGCAGTATATGTTAACATATATCGATGGACCCCTGAACAGCGCCGTAAGGGAAGGGAGGAAGGCGGGAGTGAAAGAAGAAGGAGAGGAGAGGGGCTTTAGTTGGGGTCTCCGGAATAAATTCCACCACCTGGGGATCCTTAACGTGCACTGACATCGCACAGCAGACGGGCGCCTTTAGCGTTCCGCCTCCATCGAAACGCGGCCGCCGCGGTCGGGTTCGAATCTGGGTGCTCCGGTTCGGTAGACGAGCGCTGTAACCACTGAGACAATACGGCGGGTGAGTATGTGGTTCCCATTCGTTGTTTGTTGCTGTTCGGTAATGCAAACTTTATAGAACTGCAATCTTAACGTTGTCTTTGGCTAGTCTCACAAGGTTTCGAGGCTCTCGAGTCTGCGAAGCATGCTTTTGACAAGCGCGCTGTTTAATACCGGAGTTATTGCACTGATAATTTCTATGCGACTACCTCAACCCCATGTGAATATATGCGCGTACTTGTCAACATGAACGTGAGAGCTGATTCATGTTATAAATACACGTGAAAAGCATACTACATTTCGGCATTAAAGCTCGGCACAATGCTAGCGTTTTGAGTGACCTCACAGGCTTGCAGTGCATCAAAAACACAGCAGTGAATTATACAGTGGCCTCAGTTTAACCGCCGTCCGTTTAGAAGCCCGTGAAAAGTCATAGGGGTGGGCAGCTGCTTTTGCTAATGAAAAACTTGATGCTAAAGGCAAGCAGAACTTGCTCTGATACTACGGCATCTCCTCTGCGGAAGGCATCACTGTTCCTAATATACGGGGTGTTTCACGTAACTTGAACCAAGGATTTAAAAAAAGAGCTAAACCGCAGCCTACTGAAACCAACGATACATTGTTCGCCATCATGTGGCGCTCCACAGTATCTTTTATTGCGCTTAATTAGTTAATGAACTAAGCTGAATTATGCAAATTTTCAAATATTCATTTTACTGCCAAGACCGTTACGTTAGGTTATAGAGCAGGTTTATAAACAACCGATCCAGTTTATTGTAGCATCGTATCTCCTACGGGGTCCTTTTTCCCGGCATCTAAAGAAAGCCCACAAAACATAAAAAAATACCACGTGACTACGCTCGTGCGCTACCAAATTGCAGCGCTCTCAACGCCGCTTCGAGCAAACGGAGCGTGCCCGCTGACCGTGGCGAAGTCAACGGCCGCCGCACCGCTGCGGAAAGTGCTGACGGACTCTCAAGCCGCTGCAACGAGCGGCGGCCGTAACGGTCTAACGTGAGTCTTGACACAAAAATGAATATTTGAAAATTTGCCTAATTCATCTTAGTTAATTAACTAATTAAGTGTAATAAAAAATATTCTGCGCGGCGACTGAATTTCGATGGAGACGAAATTCTAGAGGCCCGTGTACTGTGCGATGTCGGTGCACGTTAAAGAAGCCCAGGTGGTCGAAATTTTCGGAGCCCTTCACTACGGCGTCCCTCACTGCCTAAGTTCCTTTGGGACGTTAAACCCCATAAACAAGCAAACAAACAAAAATATTCTGAGGAGCGTCACATGATGGCGAACAATGTATCATTGGTTTCAGCAGGCTGCGGTTCACAGCTTTTTTGAAATCCTCGGTTCAAGTTACGTGAAACAGCCCGTATATACGCAGCCATTCCGCCGTACCGCAGCACAGTTTCAATTGTGGATAAATGAAATTCATAAGTAAACGCTGCTTTGTCTTAATCGACTTTCAGAGGCATTTTTGCTGTAAGCATTAAATGCAGAGCGAAAATTTTGTTTGACAGTGAACTGCTTACTAGAAAGTTCCTGATGCTAAGTGCTTAGAAATGCATACCGCGCACAAGGGCATGTAAAAATGCTGCCTCTAGTACAAGCTCTTGAAGAACGTGGTGACAACCTTGCTGAAATGGTGTTATCCCACCAACCATCAAGCTGAACACCAGTTCAGTGTGAATGTTGTCTTCTACCAACTTTCTCTGTACGTCTAGATGCAACCAACTGGTAGTAATGTAGCATCCCCTTAAACTCAACTTATTCAACATACTTAGCTGCTAAAATGCATGCTTCACACGATCCTCGAAGCGATGTTTAAGGAAGATATAGTCTAAAATATTCTTGCGTATGATTAACCTTGTAAGAACGTAAAAGCAAGTGGCGAGTCACACTGGCTTTTTTAGTACTTTTATTCATGTCAATTACCCTACAACATAAATCAGGTCTACCAAAGCCTCAAAGAGCTTGAGTGGCAGCGCCTGGCAGACAGCGCACATTGGCAAAAAAAGGAAAAGAGATGTTGCAAAGAACTTGGCAAAAAAAACAAAAGAAAAAGCTCAACAGCGTGGAGAAACAAATAACAAATATATAACTATTACAACATCAAGAGGGATGACAGTAATTTGAAATTGAGGCAGTAACATATATGAAATAATTACTGGGCAGAAAGCAACGCGGAGATATGCCGCAAAGTTTATTCAGATACAGAAGAATTTAAATGACGCACGATCGCAAGCAAATGGCAGAAGCTGAAACAGGGTTAGAGCGACCAGGCTGCAGAACACTCTAGAACAGCCGTAACCAACACAGAAGATATTCTAGCTCTTTTGAAATGCTTGAAGTTCCCAAGTAGTTCGTGGTATTGCATTCCAAGCATTTACTGATAACGAAACAGTCACCGAAAGATATCCGTGCGAAATCTGCGGTAGAGGCTATACAATATGCAGCGAGGAGCTGCTGCCGCCTTTTGCACTAACGCTTTCAGGCAACGTCGCGGTTGCACCATCAATGCCTCGATGTCTCGCACGACGCCTTCGCTTTGGAAATGGTGCCCCACCTACATGTGCATTCCTGCAAAGAAGCATAAAGCATATGTGGGGATCTGTGTGAAGATTGCAGGTCTTATTTTCAACAAACACAAAAGTACAAACAATAAACGAGGCGGCATTTATCGGAAAGGAAACCAATTTCAATATGAGAGTGAAAAAAGGAAAGGAACAAGAGAGCAAGGCAGGAACGCACGGGAAAAACACACGGGGGAACAGAACAAAGTGCTTACGACAAATGCAGAAAAAAGAAAGTCAAAGAGGAAAGTCACACTACTTGTCTTATTCGAGCAACGAGCGGAGAGGACTGGCTGGGTGTCGGGCAGTCAAGGAGTCTCTTGGCGTTCCAACGTCGATGCAACGCTACCGGAGCGTCAGCGTTCGTGGGCTCCCGGCACGGTTTCCAGGACTGGTATCCCGGAAAAGTCACGTAGGCGCCAGAAGTGGCCTGTGTAGAGCAGCTGACGGATGGACGGAGAAGAGTGGCGCCTGGGCCTGGTGGTTGAGGCTCTCGACGATGGATGTCCAGGTCTGGTGGCCCGGACGTCTGCGGCTAAGGCCCAAGCCCGGAACTCGGGGAGCCAACAGAACTCGTCCACGTCCGTCGCCCACCGCGCTCTTCTCTTCTCTCCCGCGTAATCCTCTTCGACCTGCCCCGCGTTCCCCTCCGCACGCGCTCCTCGTGCTTTGTCTTCTTCTCCTCACGAACGCCGCTGGGTGGCGCTATCTCCTTACAGAAGGCTCCCTCTTCGGAAGTTTTTTCCAAGGGAAAGAACTCAACTTCAGGAGAGCGACACCAGACGCTTTCGACGATCGCAACACAGAACACCGCACCACAGCGCGCACACTACACACCACACACACTACGACGGTCGTCAATGTTCGAAGCGTTCACAGACCTTCGCACACACAGCACAGAGAGCACATGGAAAGTCAACGTAAAGCGTCCATAGAGGGCGAAGAAACACGGAAAGCATAAAAAGTAGATAGCCGACACTCAAAAACAAACATGAACAAACAAAAACAATTCCGACAAGAACAGGTGTGGGCTACATTCTTCCGTATTCCATTGTTCACATCAAACCACTTCACCGTCGCGAGAACTTTTCCGGCTAGTACTTCCGTTTTCCTTTGTGAAACCGTTTTCTCCAAACCGACCTCGGTTTCCACCATGATTTTACGTGTTCCCGTCCTATGATGTTATTCACTCTGTTCTCCCTTGCCTTCGACACAGTCTGCTGACACATATCACACGATCTGACATAACTCTTAATGTCAGCCTGTACACCGGGCCAGTAAAACTCACTGAGTACCCTAGCTATTGTTTGCCGTATTCCATGATGGCCGGATAATGCACTCTTATGTGCCAACTTAAGAACTTGCGTAAGCCCTTCGGTACCACCGCTTGCTCAACGACTTGGCCGGGACACACTTGGTACGACCGGAAGAGAACACCGTCATCAGTATCAAAGGAGTGGGCGGTCTGTCCCTTGCCACGAAATATTTGCCCCAACTTCCTGCGACACACCTCTAAGGTCGGGTCTTCTTCCTGTTTGAGGCGAAACTCCGGCCGTGACAAGTGGAGTGTGTTCAGAGTGGGGCTTTTACTACTCTCTGAAACCTTTGCTGTCACCGTAAGGGAAGGAACATCGACCGCACCCGTCATGGCAAGAGAAACTGCCTGATCAGTTAGAACTGGCGGGTCGACCGAGAATGGAGGTTTAGCGCCAGGGACATTGCCTATTATGATGTCGTACAGGGGTGTAGACAAGCACCGCGCGATGGCCTTACCCGAAAAGTATGGTGAGGAAATCACCACCTCCGCTTCCGGAACTTCTACACGGGTCCCATTGGCCAAGAATAATGTAGCCTGTTTCCCTGTAAGCGCCGCTGCCGGTACAAGGGACTCACGCACAACAATGCCGGTGCTGCCCGTATCCCGTAATACCGAACCAGGCTGGCCGAACACCTCACCGTGCGCCACGGGCATAGCAGTTTCCACCGGGTTGGAAGGACAGACCATCTCCCCCAACTGGCCCTCTACGCGCGTTACCTCTGCAGGGTTATCGGGATGTGAATATCGAGGTGTCATGCAACAGGAGGACTCCTCACGGTCTCCTGGCCTCTTAGCTTTGCACGACTGGGCATCATGTCCTACCTCGCGGCACCAGGTGCAATACGATTGCTTCGGCTTCCTCCGACAATCCGCCGCCTTGTGCCCAGTCTTCTCGCAAAGAAAACACCGCAGGCAAGATTGTGAACCTGAAACCTCGTCCTTGGCTTTATTCATCGTATGCTCCCCCTGTTCTTTGAAGAACAACAAGTTATTTTGCCGCTGTGCTTCGAGAAAATGATCGGCAGCCTCCGCCAGCTTGGAAACTGTCTTGCCCTCCCGCTCACGTAAGAAAAGGGCTAAACGAGAATGACAGTTGTTCAGAAATTGCTCGCTCACGACCATCTCGCGAACCACCTCAAAAGTGCGGCCTTCTCCCCGCATCTCGACCCAACGGTCAAAGAAGGTAAACAACCTGGCACCATATTGCGAGGCCGTTTCTCCATCCTGGGGCTTGCTCTGGCGAAACTTCTCTCGGTACCCTTCCGCGGTGAACCTAAACCTCTGAAGCAAGGCAAGCTTCGCTTTGTCATAATCCACGGAATCCTCAGGCGAGAGCCGACCGAAGACCCTAAGTGCTTCGCCGCCAAGGCACAAGCTCAACGCCGTTGCCCACTTTTCTTTTGGCCAACCCTGCCCCGTGGCCACATGCTCAAACCTCTTTAAGTAGGCATCGAGGTCATCCCGCGCCTCATTGAACTGTGGTATGAGGCTGTGCGGGTTAATGGAGCTGGTCGATGAGACGCTACGCTCTCCACGGTCACTCGGAGGATTTGCGCCACCCTCCTTGAGCCTTATTTGTAGCTGCAAGTTCTGCGCCTCTAACTCCAATTTCTGTTTCTCCGTCTCTAAATTCCGTGCCTCTAAATCCAATTTCTGCTTCGTAGCCTCACGCTCTAACTCTAATTTCTGCTTCGTAGCTTCTCGCTCTAACTCCAATTTCTGCTTCGCAGCTTCACGCTCGGCGGCTCTCTCTTCCCGTGCCTTACGAAGCTCGTCCTCCACCCACGCTCGTAACTCCGCGCCGCACAAGCCCATGCGCTCGCCTAAAGCAACCAAATCTGACGCGCTCATACTGTTCCTAAATTAACACAACAGGCAAAGAAATAATAACCGACCTCGTCCTGTCGTAGTGGACGCCAAATTTGTGGGGATCTGAGAGATTGCTCTCAGTTCTATGCTGCAGTTCTAGGTCTGAAAAGAATACCAGCTAAGCCAATATTTATCCAGCCCGCCGAGACACCTGCTTTGTTTATGAGCTATACCTTCGGTTCATAAAAAGGTTCAGCACTTGCAAGCCATGCTTTCGGAAATGCAAGTATTATGCTTTAACAGGCACACGCTGTCAGATGGAATATCAGCCGTTGAAGAGAGATCGAAGTGATCTATTTGAGAATAGAGAGGTTTACTTTCAATGCCGTTAATATTAGTGGCACAACGCCCATCAAGCTGATGTCAGTGCAGTTAAGAGGAAAGAAGAAAAATTTATATAGTGGGTTACCGCAAAAAGCACACAGCCATTGGAAGGTATTAAGGCTCAGGAATTCATTTTGTGAAATCCGCAGAAATGCGCAGCGATGTCTCTTGTTTTTTTTTTTGCTTTGTTCTGGGGCCCTTATCTAAAACTATCAATTTCGGCGTCTGTAAAATAGACACATTCAATGACATCTTCTTCGACATTTTTAGTTCACTTCAGGGGACCAATCCCTTTCCTCAAGGCACAAGAATCATGGGAGAAATTGGTAGTGATGCTTTTTGGATTTTCTTTCAGTTCAGAGGAACCATTCATTTCCTCAAGGCTCAAAAATATTGAAAGAAATCCACAGCCATGCCTAATGGTATTTTTTTGTTTAGATCACGGGAACGATTTTCTCAAAATCTCGTAATATTGCGGGAATTACTTGGCCAGGCTTCATAAATTAAGTTTGTTGAGTGCAGGGAACGATTTATTTCCTCTAGACTCAAGGATATTGGGAGGCAAGGTTCTTGTATTTCTTTTTTGTTCATGAAATACTTCATTTTCTTAAGGCTCATGAATAATCTTTTATTTATTTCATGTGCCTTATTAAGAAACTTCGTTTCGTGATTAGGGCCTTAACCATTACGCAAACTATTTTTTCTTCGAAGATGTCTGCGCCTTGCACCCACATCGACAAAGCTTCTCGCATGTACTACTTTCGTTCGACCAGTTTTAGAATACGCTAACACAGTTTGGTTCCCCAATTCAGTGACTAATGTAACAAAACTAGAAAAAGTACAGCGTAAAGCATTGCGGTTTATACACAACAAATATAAGCGCACAGATTCACCAAATAACCTCGCGGCTATTTCGGGTTTAGCGACGCTATCATCAAGAGCGCAACAAGCACGGCTAAATTTTTTATTTCACCTGATGCACAACTACTACAAGATAGACGTATCAAAATACATATCTTTCTCGCAATCACGCCCGTCGAGGCATAAACACGCGCGCGCGATAACAGAATACTCATGCTATAACATCACGTTCATGTATTCGTACTTTCCCCTCGTGATCAGAGAATGGAATCACCTTGATCCCTCAATCATAACTGCAACCACATTATCTCAGTTCACGTCACGGATAGAATCCTTATCAATTAACGAATAAACCAGTTCCACTGACATACTCAATCGCCTCTCACCACTTCATTAGAATTAATCGTGAAGAAAGTCTATCTTATTTTTTCCGCTGCTGTGTTCCCATGTGCTCTAATTGAATTTCTTATGACAATGCTCCATCCGACTCCTAGACATGTATTTTTCTTTTTCCTTACTAATGTTTACCTTTTCTTTTATTTTGCTTTCCTTTCTGTTCACCTGTGTTTGATTTGTATTCACTTTTTTTTAATTCCAGAGTGCACTGCTCAAATTTTTATCATGTTTGTCATTTTTGTTCGCCCACCTGCTATGGTCACTGATGGGACTGGCAGTATTGTAAATAAATAAATAAATCAATAAATTACTGGCAGCTACTCCAGCGTCAGATATGATAGCTGGCGAACACTATTGCTCAAGGGCTGTGGAATTTAAGGGGGGGGGGGGGGGGGTATGAGAATTGCGGACGCCAAAAAACAACAGTCCGAAAAATCAATGCTTATCGATACGGCCCCAAGTATACACTGATAAATAAAGTAGTACCTGTGACATGGAAAACAAATTTACCTAACTCTTTCATGGAGAACAAATGGAGGAGTTTCTGGAAAATTAGTCACAATGTTTCGATTTCCGCGCTCTATAGATACGTTCGCTCCCCGGATGCCAACGTGATCCGTTGTACAGAACTAGAGCGGGCTCGGACGCTCTTTTAATTTCTTTTTCACAAAGCCTTGCTATGCTTGAACTAAATTTGCTCTAGATACAGGACAGCAGCTTTTAGAAAACTAAACGTTCTGTACTCTTCGAAAATATTTTCGACGATTCTTTTCTTTTATTGAACCTTATTGATGATGTGGATGCTTTCATCAGAAGGGTAGATATAGGCGAATAAGAGCACTTATTATGTGTACATGGCAGTGATGCCAGTAGATAGAAAATTTCATAGCTTCTTTCTGGTGCGCCTTCCATACTGCGGCGGACAATCCTTCAAGTTCAGTGGTTTCCAAGAAATTACGAACTTAATTCCACCTAGTCCTTCAAAACGTTTTCAACGAAGTACTGTACTTACTCGCTCAATGAACGCGCTTGGTTAGAGAAGCATTCTCAAGCTTTCGCTGCCATATCGTAAAATTCTGCTTCCCTCACGTAATGAAGGAACCCTTTTATTTTGGTACGGGTTCTCCTGATAGTGATAGTGTCATTGTGTTAATGATTGCAAAACTTTTCCTCTAATTTATACATGAAAGAACACTACGGATACATAGAAGGAAAATCAAGTAAATTGGCTTTGCTGAACAATATTTAAAATATAAATGTAGCCGCCGCTATGGCTTAGTAGTTATGGTGCTCGGCTGCTGACCCGAAAGACGCGGGTTTTATCCGGCCGCGTCGGTCGCATTTCGATGGAGACGAAATTCCAGAGGCCCGTGTACTGTGCGATGTCAGTGCACGTTAAAGAACCCCAGGTGGTCGAAACTTCCGGAGCCCTTCACTACGGCGTCCCTCATAGCCTGAGTTGCTTTGGGACGTTAAACCCCGTTAAACTAAAAATATAGCCAAAAGAACTAACAGGTGCCATATTTATTATTTTAACAAAATGATTCAATGTATTCAATCAACGTTTTTTTATGAAATCCTGAAAACTATGAAATCCGAGGAGCTCCTATAGAACTAACTAAAACTTACATGTAGAATCGTGAACAGTACGTTATTGCTAATGAAACAGCGTCTTCGCGATTAACAACAAACGGTGCAGTTTCGCGTGGCTCTCTTCTTTATCCGCTCTATTGATAACATAGACGATCATTATCAATCCTACATATCTCATGACTATGTTCTTTATGTGGACGTTCGGAACATATTTGTATCGGCAGAAAACGAAAGGGAGTGGCAATGTAAATCAAAAAGAGCTTAAAAAATCTATCAGAAGGGTGAATGTAGAGTGAACTCTCAGCGCATATTACTAAAAAAGCTGTACAGTCCTTGCTTCAAAGTTCGCATGATTAAAACAGAAATCGAATGTTTAGTTTCATAACTAATTGTTGCATACTGCAAAAAACAAACTTTTGGCACTTACCTTGAAGCGCTGCTGTAAAGGCAGCGCAGATTTATGACTCGACATCACCCTTAAGATATATCATAAAATTTCCTTTCTTTGCAAGCTGCTGCACTTAGTGCAGTTTAGCTCACTAATAATGTTATACCAGACCTGCATGACCTCGCACATCGCATAGACAGTCGCAACACGTTGTCCGACTCTTTCCACTAAGCTTCATCCAGTTCGAGTGGCTCAAGACATAGCACTAAGCGCAATTGTTTGTTTTTTATCAAAACACACAATTTGCTCGTTTTTATACACAAAGCTAATTATGCAGCCTTTAACGCCATGAAGTAATTACCATGTGCTCGTCTCAACTTAGAAACTACTTCGTACCATAGTAAGCTCTCCTTCGGTAACGCCCACAAATCGCACAAAACACATAATTTTCACCCACCATGTTATCCGCACCACCCATTCGAACAAATTACGAATCATTCTCATTTTGGTTTTTGCTTCAAACATGGGGAATAAGCTACTACGAATTGTTACTTGAGATATGTTGTTTCCTTCATACAGACAGTTAATCACAACAATTGAACTATAAGGGAGGTATTAACATTATACTGAATTGTACGCATTTTCTTCTTAATGGTCTTAGTTCTTCTACTGATTTATATTTTTGAGGACCACCTGTGATGTACTTTATTCAATTTAAGGGCCCCTCACACAACTCGAGTGAAATTCTATAGCGCTTCTTTTACAAAGTTTGCTTTTTTAAACCGTGGAATAACAATGCGACTATGGTTTTGGCTTGGGCCAGTTGGCTAATTAACATCAACAGATTAACCTTGCACATACAAACGAAGACACGAAAGGAAACACATAAAGAGCGGGCGATCAGTGTTGTGTTTTTTTTTGGTGTCCTCGGTCCTTCTCACTAAATTAAGCTGTTAATAACCAAACATTTGTCATTCTGAATTTCTGCAAACGTACTTTTGTCATCGCAGAAAAAACTGCGCATTACTGTAAAGCGTTACCAATCGAATGTCGATCCTGGTGTACTTATATCCTACGGAACCAAGAGCCCATAAGACTGCTCGCGCAGAATCCCAAGAACCAGTGGGAACTAGGCCTGGTGACGAAGGGTTCTATGTGCATTGTTAAGCATAATAGCAACTTGCAGCGACTTGGTTTCGCTTTGATTGCTGTTGGTTACGCTAGTGTAAATGTAGCATTATGGGTGTGCTATCAAAGCCGCGTGACCACGTCGCCTCGGTCACGCTCTCTTCGTTCTCCCTTGTCCGCTGTGAAAAGGTGGCTTATTACAGTGCGCTGCCAGCCATCGTGGCGCACTTTCTTCGTTTCCGTTATCACAGAATAAAGCCGTCTTGTCTGAGCTATGCTCCCTCACTTGTCTGGTTTCAAACACGACGGTGGGCCACTCGTGAATCAAACCAGAAAATCTGGACAAACGCTTGTAGTTCATGCGTCTGCCAGAGCGTGCTGCATGACGCTGAGCATCAAAAATTATGGCATGGATTTTTAATCTTGGGTTCACCCATTCATTTTCTATGGACTGCTGAAGTAGCCTTTTCGAGACCAGCAAGCATTTATGTCAGGTTCTGTGCCGTGATAGAAGAGTATATCATTAGTATGAACATCTTCGGGCACCATCTCTCCGCTCTCTCTGGTTTTCCCTCAATCGCCGATTAAAAATTAGTGTTGAGTTACGCACTGTTCGCTACTGGCAGCCGACAGATGACTCCAGTAGTTGGTGCTTTCCAAGACAGCTGGACATGTTATGTGCATGGGTTTAAGATAAAAGAGGTTGACTATATTAAGGCGGAAGCCTTTAATGTCTTTAATGGCAGTTGTCGACAGAAATGTCAAGCTTTTCAATTGGTCGAAACAGTCGTGACGTCATAGCGCGCGAATTTCAAACGGGGCCAATTGTACTTTGGCTAGTGACCATGCAACCAATTGAAGGGATCGTATAGTAATGCTCCGAGTATGTGAGACGGAGCTTAGTTAATTGCTTTGTAAGGGATCGGTAGTGTACGCGGGGGCATCGGAACTCGGCTGGGGGCGCTTAAAGCGAAGCGTCTCCTTTCTTGGAACGCGGCCGCTCGCGAACGCACCGGGAAGTACGGGTGTCCCCCGCCCTGCGGTACCGATTCGCGCACGTGCTGGCACCGATGTGTGTTTGTGTTTGTTTTTACTTTTATTTTGCAATGGAAAGGGCGTTTTGCCCTACGGAAGCTAGAGGGCTGGCCATGCTCTCCGTAAACCAATCATGTGAGCAGGGTAACATAATTGGGTGCTACCAAATGTGGGCCGGGCCTTTAGGGCTTTAAAACCGGGCCCCGGAGCCGGAAGCGGGGTTCTGAGCTAAGGTGAGATGCTATTCATCTTCGTCTACGCCAAGTAGGGGCCTCCCCTAGTGTTAGCCAGTTCCGCCTTTATGCTGTTTTGTATCTCTTTGCCGTCTCGAGTGCCTAAACTTGTATATGCAATGTAAATAGCTGTACACAAACTTCAAGTATTCGCCTAACCCCTGCGTCTCAACTCATCGCGAGAGCGTCTCTGACGGGGCACCCCTGGTGCGAAGGAACGCTTCAGTCTTCAAGTTAGATAAACCGTTTCTGGCGGGGCACCTCTGGTGCAAGGAAAGAAGAAGAACCTGAAATTTACTTGCTTAATTACCAAATTAGCCTAATTAACTTTTCTAGTCAGGCCATATAAATAAATAAAACCGAGTGGGAAATTGGTCGAGCTCGGGAATCGAACCCCGGGTCTTCGGCGTGCAAGACGAGCATGCTATCCACTCCGCCATGCCAGCTCTTTTTTTTTCTTTATTGCCGCCATGCCAGCTCGATGGTTTGGAATGAACAAAGGTGCGTCTAGTGAATATGAGGAACGCCGACTGCGCTCGGAGCGAGCGGACGCATCTTATATGCGGTCTGCGATTTTCCGGCGATTTCACCAGTTTCCGGCTATTTACAGCCATCAATTTTTCACAGGACGGCCCGCCACCGATCCGGCGTCACCTGTGGGACTTTTAACCACTTTCAGGCGAGTGCCTTCAATTTTACGGCCGATTTGCGGCCACGCCCGACCGCGGGAGCTAGGCCTAACGGCTCAGCACGCCTAGTGCGTGCTCTGCTCCCACCTGCGGCGGCGACGTCCGCTTCGCCTCGACGGCGCTTCCCTGCATTTAAAGATGCAGTACACAGTCACCGGCACGGATGTTACCGCCGCGGAGCTGGCCGATGGCATTTGGACGGCACTCGAAATGCAACGCCGCTACAGACGCCCGCCACCACCGGCAACGCCGCCGGCCACCACCCAAACGCCCGCAGCCACCACTGGCCTGTCAGACCAACGACCCCGCGGCCGTCCACCACCGCCAACTAAGAGACGACCAC
Source organism: Amblyomma mixtum (assembly GCF_055824585.1). NCBI lineage: Eukaryota > Metazoa > Arthropoda > Arachnida > Ixodida > Ixodidae > Amblyomma > Amblyomma mixtum. Next base: position 149,893,989 of record NC_143021.1, on the reverse strand, counting down.
TTCCTCGCCTGCCTACAGAGGACTACAAAATCGTCTTCCGACCGCAAGGCACCGTCGACCTCAACGCAGTCGGCCCGGCCAAATTGGCCATGGCCATCTACAACGCCGCCAAGATCGACGGCCGCCTTGCAATCACCGCCGACCAAGTCCGCGTCCACCCCACAAACAACACTGTCACCATCAGCACACCGGAGAAAGAACTGGCGTTCCTGTATGCTAAAATACGAACTTTAACCATTGACTCCAACGCCATCCTGGTAGCCACGTACGCCCCAGCCCCCGATGACTCCGTGCGAGGAATCATATATAGAGCCTACAATCACGAGACCGACGCTGAGATTCTCGCTGAGCTCCAAGCTCGAAACCCCGATCTCCCCGTAGTCGCCGCACGCCGCATGGGCCGCACACGACATTTCGTGGTGACTATCGCTAATGCCAAGCTACCCCGCTACGTGAGGTACCTCGGCTTCACTTTTGAGGTGTTCCCCTACAAAAGCCGTCCGGAGGCATGCTTCAACTGCCGGAAGCTAGGCCACACGGCGGATGTGTGCCCCCACCCGCGACAACCAACCAGCCGACGCTGTGGCGCAGCCCATGACCCTCCTCCAGCTGGCCAACCGCCCACGTGCCAAGCCTCATGCATCGTCTGCAAAGGTGCCCACCCTACAGGCAGCAGAAGCTGCAAATACCGGTTCACGTCCTCCACTCGGCCCAAGTCTTCCCCATCGGTCACTGACACCGATACCGGCTCCAACTCGGCAAACCCCGGACGCCAGTCCCGGTCCCGAGACCGCAAACGCGGCGACCACAACCTACTGCGGGACGACTCCTTCCCCCCGCTTGGCAGCGACATCCCTTCCAGCAGCAGTCGCAGCCGTTCCACATCCGCCTCACGCAGCTCTCGGGCCAGCTCTCAAGGCCGGCCTGAGATCAAAGCAGCCAAACAAGTTGGATGGAAGACTCCTGCACAAGTCACCGCTTCTCCACCAGATTCACAGGTAAGGGAGCTGGCAGACATGGTCAAGGAACTACAGCTACAATTGGCCAAAGCAAACGCTAAAATTCATAGCCTAGAATTAGCACAGGCAAACCCCAAATTGCAACCGCAGCAGGTGGCTCACGCTCCCACATCCGACCCCGTAGGTGATCCACGCATGGACTCTGAGCAGTCCAAGCGCACGAAGCGTAAAGCACCTCCCCCCTCCTCACAAGCAGACATAGATGCCAAATTCGAGGCAGCTGATATGCGAATGGCCCAATTCGAGGGTGCCCCCACCACTGACCGTCTAGTAGAAAGCTGCGCCACAATGGCAGCCAACATCCAAACCCTTCATGCCAGGCTCGATACCCTCACGAATCCCCCGACATCAGCAACCCCCTTAAAGTCGACAACCCCTCCTAACTACCCAGCACCCATTATGGTCGCTACGTCGGAGAGTGCAACCGCGCGCTCACGTGCAGGCGGCATTCTTAAATCACCCGTCGTGCTATCACAGCGCCCCGAACCCTATGGGAAACGCGATGGCTAGCTCCCCCTTCACAGTTTCGCAATGGAACTGCAGGGGCTTCAAGGCGAAGCGGCGAGCCTTGGAGCACACCCTGCAGGCCCAGCCGCACACCCCCCACATCATCGCACTTCAGGAAACCTACACGGACACGAAACTTACCAGCTACGCCGCATATAACCAACAAACGACAACAGACCACTGGCCCAACACCGCCATCCTGGTCCAGCGAAATTTAGCAGCTAATCATATAGACCTCAGTTACCCCGAGGTTCCGCATACTTTCGTACAGGTCCTACCGAACAGCCGCTCACAAGCCCCGCTCCACATCCTCAACGTCTACAGCCCCCCTAGCGACAAAAGCACACGAGTGGCAACCCTCGTTCGTAAGGCCTGCGCGACTGCACAAACAGGGATGCTACTCATCTTAGGTGACTTCAACGCGCCGCATACCGAGTGGGGCTACCCCCGCAAAGCATGCGGTCGTAAGGGAGCCAAATTGTGGGAGACAGCCCAAACACTGGGCCTGACACTACTCCTAGACCCCGACAGGCCTACTCGGATTGGAAACAGTGTCTCACAGGACAGCTGCCCCGATCTCACTTTCGCCCGCAACATCCCAGACGCACGCTGGGAAAACCTCGGCGTGAACATAGGTAGCGACCACTATGTTCTCAGCACAACCTTCACGGCTACACACAGCAAAGGCCCCAACCGAACAATCAGGCACACTAACTGGGACGCCTTCCGATACGTGCGCGCCAAACGCACTTCGGCCCCCATAGACGACCTGGACACATGGACAAACTCGCTGCTCGAAGACACCGCCAATGCCACCTCCACGACTACCCAGGACGAGGATGGCCCCTCTCCCGACGCCAAACTCATACACATGTGGGAGGCCCAGCGCAGTCTTAGCGCTCGCTGGCTCCGCCAAAAACACAATCGACCCCTCAAGCTCCGTCTCGTTCGCCTCGAGCGAGAGATCGAAGCTTACTCCATCAAACTGAGTCAGGAGCAATGGCATCAAACCTGCGACCGTCTTAACGGCCAGTTAGGATGCAAAAATTCGTGGTTCTTGCTCAGACATCTACTGGACCCAACTCACACCAAATCCACATCTCACAAGAACCTCACCCGTGTCATACACGCTTTTCAGGGAACAAATGAGGAACTCCTCGCTACCCTGAAAGACAAATACATCAATACTTCCACTGAAATTCCCATTCCTTCAGGATACACGGATGCTCAGAACACCAACATGGACGCCGACATCACGGCAGGAGAAGTACGCGCCGCCCTCAGCCAGATTAAAACCACCGCGGCCGCTGGCGACGACCACATCACAAACAAGATGCTTCGTAACCTCGAAGATCAGTCCGTCGAGGCACTCACGGACCTCTTCAACCAACACTGGCATGAGGGTCGCCTTCCAGACACTTGGAAGCATGCCAAAGTGATTTTCATAGCTAAGCCAGGCAAACGACTCGAGCTGGGCAACCTTCGGCCCATCTCGCTCACGTCCTGCCTGGGAAAGGTCATGGAACACGTCATACTCAATAGACTCCACACTCACGTAGACCAAAAGGACCTTTTTCCCCCCACTATGATCGGTTTCAGGACCGGCCTCTCCACTCAAGACATTATGTGGCAAATCCAACACGACATCCTCGATCCCAGACCCATCCGAGCTACACGAACCATCCTAAGCCTAGATGTCAGCAAGGCTTTCGACAACGTGTCACATGCTTCCATCCTGGCAAACCTCTCACAAATGAATGTAGGCACTCGCACTTACAACTACATCGCCGACTTTCTTCATAACCGCACAGCAGAACTTCACATTGCAGACCTCCACAGCGAGAAGATCACACTAGGCACCCGAGGAACACCACAAGGAGCATTCCTATCTCCGTTCCTTTTCAACACTACAATGAGAGGCCTCCCTCCGCTCCTGGAAGAGATACCTCACATTAAACACTCAATATATGCCGATGACATTACCCTGTGGACCAACTCTGGCTCTGACGGGGAAATCCAAAACTCCCTCCAAACAGCAATCAATAAAGTGCACTCCTTTGTACAGGGGAACGGGCTCACATGCTCCTCCACGAAGTCCGAATTACTAGTCATCAGGGACAGACGAGCTCGCCTGCCCGTACCCGACCCGCAAGAACCTATTGTGCTTCAAGTCGACACCCATCCCATACCTCCGGTCCGCACCATCCGCGTTCTGGGTATGTTAATACAGAACAACACGCAAAACTCGGAGGCCATTCAGCGCCTCCGCACCACAGCCAATCCGATCAACGGCCTTATCCGCCGCATCAGCACCCGCCGGAGAGGTATGAAGGAGGATGACATCTGTCGGCTCACGCAAGCTTTCCTCATTAGCAGGATAGTCTACTCCTACCCCTACTATCACCTCCGCCGGAAGGACGAGGAAGCTGTGAACAGCATTATACGTTCAGCGTACAAAGCGGCACTGGGGCTACCTCAGTACGCCAGCACACAGCACCTCCTCCAACTCGGCATCTACAACACGCTCACAGAACTCATAGAGGAACACAAGACCGCCCAAATCCACCGCCTCTCACGCACTAAACACGGGCGGCTCATACTTGACCGTCTCAACATCAACCCCATAGGCGACGTCCAACCCACGACGCCCATTCCGGTAGGGGTCTATAGCCGCCTAGTTATAAAACCAATCCCCAAAAACATGCTACCTGGCCGCCATGATACGCGCCGTCAGCTGAAAGCCCAAGCACTAGACGCCACATACCTTGCCGACGAACACGCAATATACGTAGATGCTGCACGGCAAAGTGCAAACACATACGTGGCTTGTGCAACCACGCCACAATCTACTATCGTCACCGCCGCCACAGTAGTAGCTCACTCTCCGACAGCGGCAGAAGAAACCGCCATCGCGCTGGCCATCGCTGACCCACGTACGCGCACAGTCCTCAGCGACTCCAAAAGAGCGATACAAAATTACTCGGCAGGTTTTATCTGCCACCCCGCTGCACGCATCCTTCGCGGCTGCACTCCCGACCATAAGATCAATCTGGTCTGGGTACCCGCCCACGCGGGAAACTCTGGAAACGAAGGGGTCGACCGACTAGCCCGAGGACTAACCAACCGGGCGGCCGGCCCCACGGACCCAGACGCTCTTGCCGAGGCTCCCCAGACCTTTGCCGAAATTACCAACCTCTACAGAGAGATGAGACGCCAGTTCCCGCCTCCACACCCCGACTTGAATCGAGCGCAAGCCACCTTGCTCCGCAGGTTGCAGACACACTCCATCCTTAGCCATTCTAGACTTTCACTCATCACAGACGGGGAATACGACCCCGTCTGCCAAAATTGTTACCAGGGAGAAATCGCCACCCAGGCTCACATCCTCTGGGGTTGCGCGGGAAATCCGCCCCCTCGAACCTTACTGCCAGCTCCCTCCGAAGACGGATGGAACCAACTCCTCAGAAGGCCAGACAAGAGCATCCATCTGGCACTCATTTCGTGGGCCCAGGAAGTCGCCCCCACCTGGGGGCCACACCAAGCCCACCTGCCCTAAATCCCGGCAATCTATGGCAATAAAGTTGTTTCTCTCTCTCTAGTGAATATGATGTCTTCGCTCACTCTCATCCTCCTGCCTTCCCTTCCGGCGAGGTTTAGGTGTCCACCATGATATGAGAGACATATACATTTCCTTTTCTCAAAAACCAATTTACCGACGAGCGAGGCGTAGAACCGAATGGGCGATGGCGTTCTATGGACTCTCTGGCAGCATTGCAAGACGCTGTCGCGTTTCACTCTTAGAGGCGAAGCTTAACATCTTAACCACACATCAGTGACCACACTTTAGGTCAAAAAAGTGTCCCCTGAATTTTGACGGGTGTCCACCGAGATATGTGAGATAGTTACTGCGTAATTTCCTTTCCTCAAACACAATTTTCATTTTCTTCATTACGGGCCCTCTTTGTCTTCTTTCACTCCCACTTCCTCCCTTCCTCTACGGTGCGGTTAAGGTGTCCACCGAGATGACACACAATTACTGCGCCATTTCCTTTCCTCAAAAAGCGTTGCGTTCAAAGGGCAAGGCATCGCGCCGAACAGGTGGTGGCGTTTCGTGGACTCCATGGCAGCGCTACAACACCCTGTCGCGTTCCACTCCTAAAGGCGAAGGTTAAGCGTCATTAATTAGCAGTTAATTAGTATTCAGGCATTAATCAGTAATCAACCGTGAATTAGTGATTTCTCATCACTTAGTAATTAGTATTCAATTATAGGTGACGCCACCAGTGCCACTGAAGCAGTCAAAGTGGTGCGGGAAACGCTTTCGCCTCTACGCACATTAGACAGTCAAAGTGCCCCTGAATTTTCCCGAACGCGGAAACATTCTGGATAGTGTTTCTTGTTCTATTTAGGAGGGGTGGTGGTGGTGTAAACTTTATTGGCCATGACAAATTACAGGTGGGAGGCAGAGCCCCCCTTATGGCCTGCGGGAGTGGCCCACACAGTGGGTTCCTCTCTTACAAATGGTGTGCCAGACCCTGGAGGGCCAGCCTGTTTGAGGCACTGGTGATGGCGAGGAGAGAACAGAGTCGTATCAAATGAAGTGTTCGTTTCAGCACCCTACTTGTGTGGTCGTTTTTACCGCTTGAAATCTTTTCTTTTCTGAACCTTTTAGTCCAAGAAGTGAATGCACCGTTCAAATTTTCACAGATTTTTGTTTTTTGGAGAACAGTGCATTCATTATGCGATTAAATACGGCAATCTCTCACCGTCTAACCATTGTCGCCCTTCATTTTTCCGTTTTCTGTGTTTCTATGCATTGGGGGCGCTGCAGCAAGTACCGCCAGAAGCTGCGTCGCTGCCTCCTGATGGCGGTCATCTACGGCTCCACTCTGGCTTCGACGGCGCAGCTCCACTCGCCGGCGTACAGCGACCTGCTGGCCTTCCTGGGAAGGTGAGGGGGCGCCCTCGATGGAGAGCTGTGAAATACAAGCTGTATAACATTACAGTGAAGCTTATTAAATGGGCGAAAAGTTGCCATACTGGTAGACACGCCCTCTAGCTGCATGTGTGTGAGATCTACGAAAAAAGTGGAATTCAGAAGGCCTAGATGTCTGAGTATTTCGTGTACAAATATGCATATGAAATAGTGTGGAACTGCGGAAACCTGCGATTTACTATAATATATATAAGGCGCAGTCTAGTTCATGTGAGCTTCGTTTATAATAACCAGTGCGCACATGAGTGAAGCCGCGCTGCCGAGTGAACCACTGAGCGCAGCGAAGGTGACAGATGCCTCTATGCAGGTAGCAAACATACCGACCGCTTGAAAACACATCATGTTCATCTTGCAGGTATAGGAGTGCGAGTGAAAAATGCTGAGATTACTTTTGCATGGATGACAAATCTTGAAGGTGGTGTCAGAGACATTTCGGAGGTAAGGTTCGAATTCAGGTAGCTTGCTCTTAGAATTACTTTGTATTTAATTACGGTGGCACCAAGCTTTTTCTCTGAAGCTAGGCACGGCTACCGTGTTTTTCAGTGGCCATAAACTGCGTTAGTGGGGAATCAAGTGAGTGCCAGCGTTTTCAGTGCACTATCACGTATAACCGCAGGCATTTTGTCCTGTAGTGTCTGTCTGTTTGTATCTTTATTTCTTTGTCGGTCTGATTGTCGGTCTGATATATAAGCAGACAAGGAAACGGGAATGAGGGGCTCGTCACAAATATGAGAGAAGCCAACAGCCACACAAACCAAGGGGCACAGGGGATTTTTAATTAGTTTATTTTATTTTGTGGTGTTGATGAATTTATAATATTATTAAATATGTTATCGCTTAAAGGTAATCGATTAGAAAAGCAGAAGAAAAAACAAGCACATGCCGCCGGTGGGATCCGAACCCACGACCTCCGAATTACGCGTCCGGTGCTCTACCGCTGAGCTCCGGCGACGGCTGTCAAACCTTCTGCTTTCGGGGGTATTTATGTTTACAAATAACCTAACCTTGAGAGTGTTCACCAGCGCCACCCACGTCCTTAAGCGGCGGAGTAGCACGTCCTGAGTTACCGCTGATGTGACGTAGAATGTCATCGAATGGCGAGGGCGGAAGCTGTGTGAGAACCCCCTTATGCTTCCTAAGGCATCAACGCTGCCAGAACCGAGGCCCTCGTTAAGCAATTAAGCAGACAAGGAAAGGGGAATGAGGGGCTCGTTATAAATATGAGAGAAGCCAACAGCCACAAAAACCAAGGGGCACAGGGGATTTTTAATTGATTAATTTTATTTTGTGGTGTTGATGAATTTATAATATTATTAAGTATGTTATCGCTTAAAGGTAATTGATTAGAAAAGCAGAAGAAAAAACAACCACATGCCGGCGGTGGGATCCGAACCCACGAGTCCGAACCGAACCCACGAACCACGAACCCACGAACCGAACCGAATCCGAACCCACGACCTCCTATCCGAACCCACGACCTCCGCCGCTTAAGAACGTGGGTGGCGCTCGTGAACACTCTCAAGGCTAGGTTATTTGTAAACATAAATACCCCCGAAAGCAGAAGGTTTGACAGCCGTCGCAGTAGCTCAGCGGCAGAGCACCGGACGCGTAATTCGGAGGTCGTGGGTTCGGATCCCACCGGCGGCATGTGGTTGTTTTTTCTTCTGCTTTTCTAAACAATTACCTTTAAGCGATAACATATTTAATAATATTATAAATTCATCAACACCGCAAAATAAAATAAACTAATTAAAAATCCCCTGTGCCCCTTGGTTTGTGTGGCTGTTGGCTTCTCTCATATTTGTGACGAGCCCCTGATTCCCGTTTCCTTGTCTGCTTAATTGCTTAACGAGGGCCTCGGTTCCGGCAGCCTTGATGCCTTAGGAAGCATAAGAGGGTTCTCACACAGCTTCCGCCCTCGCCATTCGATGACGTTATACGTCACATCAGCGGTAACTAAGGACGTGCTACGTCCGCCGCTTAAGAACGTGGGTGGCGCTGGTGAACACGCTCAAGGTTAGGTTATTTGCAAACATAAATACCCCCGAAAGCAGAAGGTTTCACAGCCGTCGCCGTAGCTCAGCGGTAGAGCACCGGACGCGTAATTCGGAGGTCGTGGGTTCAAATCCCACCGGCGGCATGTGGTTGTTTTTTTCTTCTGCTTTCCTAATCAATTAGCTTTAAGCGATGACATAGTCTGTAATATTCTAAATTGATCAACACCAATAAATAAATAAATTAAAAAAAATGCCCCGTGCCATTTGGTTTCTCTGGCTGTTGGCTCCTCTCATATTTACAACGAGCCCCTCATACCCCTTCCCTTGTTTGCTTAATTGCTTAGCGAGGGCCTCAATTCTGGCAGCCTTGACGCCATAGGAAGCATAAGATGGTTCTCACACAGCTTCCACCCTCGCCGTTCGATGGCGTTCTACGTCACACCAGCGGTATCTCAGGACGTTCTACGTCCGCCGCCTATGAACGTGGGTGGCGCTGATGAACACTCTCAAGGTTAGGTTATTTGTAAACATAAATACCCCCGAAAGTAGATTTGACAGCCGTCGCCGTAGCTCAGAGGTAGAGCACCGGACGCGTAATTCGGAGGTCGTGGGTTCGGATCCCACCGGCGGCATGTGGTTGTTTTTTCTTCTGCTTTCCTAATCAATTACCTTTAAGCGATGACATAGTCTGTAATATTCTAAATTGATCAACACCACTAAATAAATAAATAAATTTAAAAAAAATGCCCCGTGCCCCTTGGTTTCTCTGGCTGTTGGCTTCTCTCATATTTATAACGAGCCCCTCATTCCCCTTCCCTTGTTTTTCTTAATTGCTTAGCGAGGGCCTCGGTTCTGGCAGCCTTGACGCCATAGGAAGCATAAGAGGGTTCTCACACAGCTTCCACCCTCGCCGTTCGATGGCGTTCTACGTCACACCAGCGGTAACTCAGGACGTTCTACGTCCGCCGCTTATGAACGTGGGTGGCGCTGATGAACACTCTCAAGGTTAGGTTATTTGTAAACATAAATACCCCCGAAAGTAGAAGATTTGACAGCCGTCGCCGTAGCTCAGAGGTAGAGCACCGGACGCGTAATTCGGAGGTCGTGGGTTCGGATCCCACCGGTGGCATGTGGTTGTTTTTTCTTCTGCTTTCCTAATCAATTAGCTTTAAGCGATGACATAGTCTGTAATATTCTAAATTGATCAACACCACAAAATAAATAAATAAATAAAAAAAATGCCGCGTGCCCCTTGGTTTCTCTGGCTGTTGGCTTCTCTCATAAAGTATACAGTCGACAAACTGTCTGCTTGTGAACTCTCCAACAAAGGTCACGCGATCGGGTGATCAAGCTTCATGACAGCGCCCTCTACAACAGCACCGTTCCGCGCGACAAAGATGCGCCATTGCTGCCGCTTAAGCGCCTTATTGATGAGCAACATTAAAGCAAGGCATAGTTCAGCTACTAACAAGCGGTGGGATTCGAAGCGTCCTTAATGGTAGCCCGGTCTATACGATAGCATAGGACCCCAATATCGGAAAAAAACTGTCCGTCCTCAGGCGTATTCTGAAGCCTGCGTGAAACACCTGACACCTGTCATGAGCTAAAAGTGTCAAAGTGGAGAGAGAAAAACCTCTTTCTTCATTTTCAGAGGAGAGGTGGCAAAAACTGGAAGCTGGCTACTACAGGAAAAAAACCGAACGGTGGCTGCCGCGGACGTCAGAGATGTTGACGCGGGTGGACGAATGCGCACGCTACTGAAAGTTTTTTTTGTGACGAGTTCCATAATTTCATATGACTCGATAAGAAACTTTATGGATTTGGTATGGAGCATATGGAGTAGGTATAATATATGGAAGCACGTATGGAATCTCATGGTCTCTATTGGACGTCACGTATACCATATAAAAATCATATAGACATTATGTGGAATGCTTATGGACACCGCAGAGACAAGATATGGATTTCTATATAATTCTCCTTGTCTTATGGACTACATATTCCCGTAAGTCTGTACGATATTTCCTTTGAACTTTTTCCATCGCTCACATGAAGCGGTTAAGACTGCCATAGAAAAACAATGCAGAACGTTTTTGACAATAGAAAAAAGATTATTAGCAAAAAATTGCAAGCCTGTGGATGGGAGATCTCCAGATATAATGATTCCTATAGTGAATTCTTACAATATATGAAACAATTGCGTTCATAAGCTCTTCGCCGTTCAAAAATTATTTTGTCCATGATTGATGGACATGAGAGTGTCGAGTGAGCAAGGAAGTCAAGTGTAAAGAGGTACAAAAAAGTGCATGGGTCTAATAAAAGTGGATGTGAAGAAATTGTGTGCTGTATCGTGTCAAGATGCGAAGGGAATAAGTCTATTGCTCCACATTTCCATCGGATCGGCCCACCGATCACCTAATTTTTTTCCCACCCTAAGAGAGAGGTCAAAGCACCCCTTGCTAAATTAACGAAGCAGCCTGTCGGAAGGAAAACTTTCCAGCCCAACTACTCCATGGAGGACTGTGCGCGACAGTACTGCGTGAAAAGAAGCATCTGGATGTTGGCCGTACAAAAATTGTACACGGCGAACAAGCATAGTTGTTTTTTCTTCGATTATCTTTTATTTCTGTCTTGTTTAGTCTTTAAGCCCTAATATGGCACGCAGGGAGTATCCAGAGTACCACGTCCTTGGAAGCTTCACGTTCATGTTCTACTCCATGCCGACCCTGATCCTCTGTTCCTTTTATCTGGGCTGCTACCTCCTCAGCAAAATCGGCACCATACGGTAGGCAACTTCAAACTTAAATTTATGAGGGTGCGTGCAAATAGATTTCTCGAAATAAATAAAACAGTGCCACTAATTCAATACACAAAGTGAAATCAAGAACTTGAGTCTGTATTTCTTGATTCCTTTTGATTGCAAGAACGTTTTAGGTCGGCACGCTTTGATTGCAAGATTGTTTTAGGCCGGCAGTATCATGCGTTCAATCGCCGTGCTAGGAACAATTTGCTAGGAAGCCGTCTCTCAAGGTCCCATGGCATCCGCTCGCTAACGCATACTGACTAACGATGGCGAACGCAACTCATATTCGATAACGCAAACGGGGCTTATTACACTGTGTAATCTTTTGTTTGTACTTTTTTTGTTTCCACATACACTTCGCAGAGCTTTGCGTGCTCAATTTGCAGCCTGGACTCACTTGATTGTTATGCTGTTGCTCTAAACCAGAGCTGTCTAAATGAAATCCTTCCCTAGAGAGATGATTAAAGTGTAATGTCGCAATGATTAGATGTTTCGTTACAAAATGTCTTGCTGCGCCTACACAGCGCACCTTTGCCTCCATCTTCCGACTCCAAGTTGGCTCTCTTTTATCCAGGGCCAAAGTGCGCCAAGAGGAACGGCGACTGCCTGCCGCTGTCTTTGAGAACAGGCTCTCTCTGCACGGAGGCTGGACGTGAGTAGAATCTTTTTATTGCGAAGCAATACTACTTTAGCTACCACCTCAGCCCCTTCCAACGTGAGGCGGTGGTAGGCACCACTTGACCTTTGGCATGACCTTTGTCATGACGTCACACCATCTGTGTAAAAACGGGGCCCCATCTCGTGCCGTCGCAGCGCGAGGCTGGTAGGCACCAACGGCGGCCTAACTCCCGCTCCTCTCACCAGGGGCGCCGCGTGCGGAGTGACGTCATACTATCTGTGTAAAAATAAAAAAAACGGGGCCCCATCTCGCGCCGTCGCAGCGCGAGGCTGGTAGGCACCAACGCCGGTTCGCTCCTCTCGTCAAGCCTGTCAGATGCCGCCTCAAGCAAGCAAGACACTTCGGCAGAATGCAAAGAGGAAGCATCAAAGAGCTACGGAGACGGCAGAAGAACGGGAAGAACGACTTTCCAAGCGGCGTGCTCAATATGCAGCGGAACCTATCGTATTGCTTCGCAATTACCAGGCTTAACCAAGCTAAGCAACAGCCAGTTTTTTTTTGCGTTTTTGCCCTGGGATCAAATCTGAACAGCGCGAATGTCGAATAAGCATGTGACGATTCACGTTTTGCACAAGTGTGGAAAACTTCGCGGGTTGTTAAGGATCCATGTTAATGAGGAAACACAACGACGACGACGGAGACGTAGAAAGACAAAACAGGTGCTTTCTACGCCATTCTACGTCTCCGTCTTTGTACGTCTCCATCCTCGTCCTTATGGATCCTCGTTAAACATGGATCGGCACCAAAACGCAGTTTACCATCCTTTTACAATTTACTTCTTGTACAACGGGCTTTTTTGAATACTTTAAGATTATTTCTAGGAATTTGGATCCTATAACCTCCCTATGAGCACCTGTTCTGCCTTTCTACCTCTCCGTCCTCACTCTTGTGGTGCCTCGTTAACATTGATTCATGTTTAGCGTGGTCCGAATCACATTTTCTCTCGGCGGCTTCTCTTTGGCTGTGAACTAATCAAGTGGCAAGCTTTCAGTACTGTGAATTACTTCACTGTGCATTCGTTACTTCTTGCATTTGGTTTCTAGTTAATTTTTTTTTACCTTTGCGTATTTGCCCTCGTGTCTTTCTGTCCATTTCTTTTAGTATGATTGGCGATATCTGTTTTTTCTTGTTCCTTAAGGTTCGAATTTGTTTCAGTGTCCTTGTACTGCTTTATAAGACTGTAGTGTAAATACTTGTATAACTCCATCTAATAGTGCTACGGTTTTGTACTAATGCTGTATGTATTGGTAGCCAGACGTCTTACACATTTTGCACGGGATCGAACCAGACGTTTTACGGGCCAGCCGGGCCATGCGTTTACGGACGTTACGTGCAAGACGGGCCAGATGATTTTCACGGGATCGAACCCGTGTCTTCCGAGGTACCATCCAAGCGCCATGAGCACTGAATCACACGGCGACTTTACTCGGACGAAGTGGTAGCCCTGCACTTGACAGGCACGAAGAGCACTCCATTTAGTCTTTTGATGCGAGCAAAATAAGAATCACTACAGAAGGAAGTGACCATAGAAGTTCACATCCCTGCTTTCTTTACGCAGCTTCCGGGAACTGTCTGCATTGGCGGTGGCCGTCATGGCGCTGGTCATCGCGGCGATCCCCAAGAGTACCTGGAGTTTTCTCTTCACCAAGAGGTTAGCCACAGTTGTGGAAAGTTAATCACGTAGTTAATACCTGTTCAATACAAAGGCTGTAGTATGAGACGTGTTTATTTCATTGGTCCTCTACCGTTGGTGTGCCCAGCATATAAGAGAGGGCTAAAGGTGGGGGAAACGAAACGTCAACTAATGCGGCCTGAGTAATGCTGTGAACGTCTACATTCGAGGACTCGGCGTCCGTCCCGACCGTATTATTTAGAGCAAATTATGCTTAGTTGGACGTGGAACGAAGTAGAACACAATATCCTAGAACATTTGGAAGAAGTTTAAAAGAAAAATATATTAAACTAACTATACACCCTTCGTCGAATCCACTGGCTTAGCGTATACCTTTTACTGTTCTGTACAAAACAGTGTACTGCCAGTTAAGCTTCCTAAGCCTCCCAAATCTTGTCCGATCCCTCTTTGTGGGTGTGTGGAACTGAATGCCGGGATAATAATAATACTGGAATCTTTGGGAACACTGGCAAGGACAACAACGTCGCCAACCATCTGGTGCTCTGCAGTGTAGTAAAAGTTTAATATTAGCACTGACACATCTCCTAACAAAAATTTCAAATTTAATTTAAAACCCAACGTTTCGTTCCGGCTCGGCTTTCTTTTTTTTCAGGGCTGACTAGGGGGCAGTAGTTAGCGTCTTTAAGTATGCAGGGAGGGGAGCAGGAGGTTGAAAGAAGGAAAGCGGTGATGCGAAAGGCGGGGGGGAGAGGGAGGTAGTGCATGAAGGGGTTAAGGCTATGTTTCCAGAAAAGGGTACAGCACCGAAACAGACAACACACAGAAAGCTAGACGGGACAGGCGCAAATTCCAACTGATTTATTCACCACGAAGGCAAATGAACGTTTAACTCTCCACAACACAAGCCACGGAGGTCTCATACAAGGCATGCATTTCTTTTATGCGAAGCATATTGCTAGAGCTACCACTCACGCCGTCGCCGTGGGACCCCCACGTGACACCGTGACGTCACACCACGTGACACTGTGACGTCACACCACGTGACATCGGATGAGAGAGCCGGCCTCCACCTCGCGCCGTCGCCGTGGGACCCCTAGCCGTCACGCCAGTGACACCGTGACGTCACACCACGTGACATCGGATGAGAGAGCCGGCCTCCACCTCGCGCCGTCGCCGTGGGACCCCTAGCCGTCACACCCGCGCATTCCCGCGCATTTCGAACGCGCATTCACACTCGGTGTAGGTGAAACGCTCGCTCCACCGGGCAGGCAGACGCGGCTTCCGTGGCAATCCAGGCGCTCACCCAACGCGCGTCTCGGGGTTAGTCGGCGTTCCGCTGTAGCCATGCCGTTGTCTTCCCTCACGACGAAGGCTTCTAGTTGTTGTATTAAAATGGCCAAGTATTCAACCAAGGAAAGCCATGTATTACCAAGCCTAGCCACTAATATGCTTCGCATTCCCCAGGCTTAGCCAAGCTGAGCCTCAGCAATTGTTTCTTGGATTTTGTCTTTGTATCCTTCAATGCCTCCTACAAACGCTTTCGAACTAGCCCAGCTCGCCCTTGTAGTTCGTGGCCGTTATTGTGTTCGGGGAGGAAATTGTTTAAGATCCGAGGTTTTACAACCACATGTCAGGGGATTGCGCCTCCTGTCCAGTGAATGATTAGGGCGTAAGAATAGTTCTTGTTGGCTTACGATCTCCTCTGTTTTCGCGCAACTAAAACATCAAAGGACAGTCCTCGAAGGGAGCTCTTTCAAACTGTGCTGTCTGTTAACGTATGCTACGGAATATATCGTCCACCTGGCACCAAAAATGGTGAAATGGGACTAAAGAACTGAGTAGCTACTTCTGACGAGCTGTTAATTCGTGAAGAAAGTAAGTATATTTTTACGTAGTGCTGACAGCAGTCCGGTGAGCAGGAAGTCAGCGAAAAGGCTTCCAAACGAACTCTTTATTGGGCTGACCCGCACCCAAAAAGAACTGAATAACTTTAAACGTAAGAATGTTCGGCGTTCGTCGAGCAGAATGCCGCAGCTCTTTGCCGGGCTAAGCTTAAAGCTGATAAAGAGCACTGGAGATACGGCATGCAAAGTAACCACAGCATTTTTGAAAGAACAGAGTCAGGTCCGTCTGGTTGCTATCAATTGAGATTGCTCTGCTCGACTCTTACATCACAACAAAGCGATAAAGCGGCGTGCCGGCAGCTTTGAGCGAGAACAAACAAACATTACAGATTCGAGGCAATGTGTCATGTTAAAAGGAAGAGGGCAGAGTGGGTTGAGAGCAATCGCAGGTTCATGAAATCCTAGTCTAAATCAAGAAGAAATGGTCAAGAAGGAATTAGAGGCTCAAGCAGGTGACTGCCGCGATATCGCACCTCATCCGCAGAGTTCCGTGCCACCACAGAGGCATGAAGGAGCACGACCTATATCGTCTCATTCATGCCTTCGTCATCAGCCGTTTCTTATATACAGTTCCCTATCTTCGACTCACCAGAGAGGACACGGCCGCCTTGGATGTCATGTTACGCACTGCTTGTATCCAAGCCACAAGGTAGGCCAAGAACTCCTGATAGGTTACGTTCGTTGGTGACTTATTTCTCGACGAACAATTTAGGAGCCATGACCTCGGACAAAGAAGGTTTTTTTGTGGTTATCCCCAAAGGGCTGTTTTTTGAGAAGTCCGGCAAGGCGGTGGAAAAATGTTTCACTCGACTCTCTGTAAAACCCTCTGCTGTGAAGAAGAGGGCGCTGAAATTGCTTGGTCATCGCAACCTTGGGCGTTTAGCCTCGGCCGTTAATGGGGCGCCAGAGAGTAAGCTCAGTGTTTTCTTTACTGCAAAAACGCATAAGCCGGAAGACCCCTTCCGGGTTATCGTGTCAGAACGCGATACTTGGCAGCATGAAGTGTCAGGCTTTCTGCAGAGGCACCTGAAGTCGTTGGACATTGCGGATCCTTTCCTGATCTCCAGTTCTGGAACGGTAGTTGAGTTTTTGAAGCATAATAATCCGCGTGGTGGTTCAGCGTTCAGTATTGATGTTGAAGACTTATTTTACTCGCTTCCGCATGTGCAACTTTTAAAATGTGTCGAGGATTGTATAACGCAACAGAACGATGAAGTTGCCTTTATTTCCAGGTGCGGGATTTCGGTCGATAGTTTCCTTGAGCTTCTGGCTGTTTATTTGGACTCTACTTCTATTGGCTGGAACAATGACGTGTACATTCAAAAATCTGGTATCTGTATCGGGTCAAGAGTTGCTCCGGTTCTGAGCGATATTTTTCTGTGCGCGGTTGATAGGTGCCTGGAGCGTGATTTGGAAGGAATGGTGACAAAAGTTTGCCGTTATGTTGACGATTTTATAGTTTTTGTGGACTGTCGTGACACCACCCGGCCAATGGTCGATGTTTTGAAGGTGTTCAAAGAAAGAGGACGTGGCCTGAATTTTGCGTGTGAAGCTCCCGAAAATGGACGCATCCAGTTTTTGGACCTTTCCTTGTTTTTCGAGGGCAACCATGTGTGCTGGTCGTTTTCACCAAGGTCAAAGAAACCCTTGTTGAATTTTCCTTCCGGCCATTCGAAGTTGATTAAGAATGGCATTGCGTTGAATGCATTAAATTCGGCTTTCACAAAGTCCTGTTTCCATCGGATGGACAAAGCGTTCGCTGATCAGGTGGCCAGACTAAAAAACGCGGGGTTCCCGGCCTCTGTGCTGGCTTCGGTGTCGCACCGGATCCTTACGGTACAGAAACAGACTGCAAAGGGAACTAGGTCGCGTAAAGAGAGCACAGAGGGAAGGAAAAAGCTCGCCTGCATCCCTTACATACATGGTGTGTCTCATAGCCTTAAAAAGGTGGCTCGCCGTTATGAGGTGGACTTGGTGTTTTCAGCCAAGAATAAGGTAGGGCGCATATGTGCCGCCATTGAGAGGTGTGACGCACCGCGGGAGAGAAGGAACGCTTGTGGGGTGAAGCACTCCAACCCGTTTGTGGACTGTGCTTGCGGTGTGGTCTATTCCATTCCCCTAACATGCGGTCGACACTACACGGGGCAGACTGGACGCTGTCTGAATGTACGCCTCCAGGAGCACGCCAGGTCCCTTGACGGGAGTTCGGGGACGCACCTGGCTAAGCATGTAAAAAGCCACAAGTGTGCCCCATTGTTCAAGGAAACGCGCGTTCTCTGGAAGCATAAAGATAAGACTTCCCGGGAGATTATGGAGGCCTTCCGCATAAAGAAGTCGGCAGATGTATGCGTGAGTTTGCCATCCTTGCTACTGCTTGACGCCGAGGTTTATTATCTTCAAAGAACACTAAACCATGATAACAGGTAGATTCGTTGTGATTTAACGTGTGTTCTTGCCTGTAACCTTTGTAACCATGTTATGATTGTGCATGTAACCATAGGTTTCGTCTATATATTTTTTGTGCTTTTAATAAACTTTGTCAGTTGTTAGTGAGCACTTGTGTTGTTGTCACTCTGTCTCTGTCCCTGTCCCTGTGGTGCCACACCAGTATGAATTCGTACCAACTCGCCCAATTTTCAACCCTTCTGCTTTCAAGACGGCCCTAGACCTGCCAGTTAGCACTGCCAGTTAGCGGCCTCCACAACACAGTTGGGGAGCTTGTGGAAGCCCATCGCCAAGCGCAATACTTGCGAATCACCCAAACATGCACTTGTCTCCATATCCTGGAGTCTCTAAACATTCGCATCACAGGGAAGGACCCTACCCACCTCCCCATCCCTCGGCCCCTCCACCGAGAACTTCTCATGAAACCTCTCCCTCGAAGCATGCACCCCCCGCATCATGAGTCACGCCGCCGAGCCAGAGCAAAGGTGCTCCACAAATACTACGGCTCCGAATCGAATGCCGTATGGGTGGACGCCGCATGCACGGGTGAGGAGGCGGCGGTGGTCGTCGCCAACTCCTCCCTACAGCCTCTTGCTACTGTCCCCCTCCCCTCGGTCACCTCCTCGGAGGCAGCCGAGGACGCAGCCATCGCCTACGCGCTTGCACACACGGAAGCACGCAACATAATATCGGACTCCAAAACCTCGATACTAAATTTCGCGCGCGGGCGAGTTCACGTCCCTGCGTTTAGCATACTGAGCTCGCCTGCCACCCACCAGCCCCGCCATTTGGAGCTGATATGGGTGCCTGCGCACTCCGGGAACCCCAGTAATGAGGCCGCCTATGCGTTAGCCCGAGGTTCTTTAAACCGGGCGCTGTCGGCCTCCGATCTGGGATTTACGCGGTATCGCATCTACTCCTTCAGCGATCTGACACAGGCCTTTCGGGCCGCGCGCCTGCTCTACCCTCAACCCCACCCCGCCCTAGACAACTACCACCAGACGCTCTGGCGACGCCTCCAGACGCGCACCGTCCCGTCCCCTTATCTGAAAATCCAGATATCACTCCACTAGCCCTTCCTGTACCCTCTGTCAGGATCCCTCTGCTACCCGTTCCCACATCCTCTTCCTCTGCCCGGCGGACTCTCCCCCGCGGGGCCTGGATCACCTCACCACTTGGGAGGCATGGGAGACCCTGCTGCGCTCCGCGGACCCGGCCAAACAGGCCATCGCAACCAGCCGGGCTGCCGGCGTCATGGTCCGCAGGAACATGAACGTTTGAGTGCAGTGAGGCCGTGCGGGACCCAGGGGTCCGTGAGCCCCAAACTCCTCTGCATAAAATAAAGTTTCTATGATGATGATGATGGCGGCAGCGCTGTTAGTTCTGGAACGACTAAGCTGTGTAGAAATTTTACTCCATTTTGCTCGCAATGTAATCCCAATTAGTCACGCTTTCTTCGCTATTCTTCTTTTGTTGCGAAAGCTACACCATGCTAGTCGCCGAGCCATTTCGCGGAGCTCTGGAAAGGCCAAGTTGCGCATGCGCGAGGAGCTGGTGACGTCACACGGCGCACAGCTGGCGCCCCGGGGCCGCGCCCTCTCTATCGCCTCGCCGACAGTCTCCCTCTCTCTCTCTCTGATGCGCATACGATTGCGCATCGCCATCTGCGTGGTTTGCGGTGTATATAAATTCGCAGTGGCTTAGCTCAGCCATGCCAGGATATACGTTGCGTGAGGTGAGGGCGAGTTGTCCACATCTCGGTGGACACAATAACCAGAGGGAAGGCGCCTAACTGCCCTCTTGAAATAGTGTACACCTCTACCATGCTTTAAGCTAAGTGGCGGTAGTGACAGATATGCGCTGCATGCCTTGGCATTGACAACCTTGTGCCAGAAGCGCGGCACTGAAGCAATGGGCCGTCGGCGTTCATTGTGTTCATGGCGTTGACAACGTTTTACACTCCGATCATTTTAAGGAAAGGAAGTGCGCATAATGGCTCCCTGGGTCAGTGGACGCCTAAATCGTGCTTACAGGTAAGTGGGGTGATGGGGTAGATTTGTTTCCTTTCTTATTTTTATTTTTTTTATTTCTTTTATTTTATGAAACCCATGCATTCAATAGATGCGCCTTTATTCATGCTCAAACCTTGAGCTTTCGTTGCGGAGTGGTAGCGTCTCCACTTCAAATGCCTGAGGCCCTTATTCGATTCCCTGCCTCGACACAGTTTTTTTTGGTAGTTAGGCAGAAACGAGGACAAATTTGCCGACACGGCTGCTGTAAGAGGAATTAAACGCTTTCGCCTTAATTTGCGGCTGCGCGCAGATGTTGCTTTAACAATACTTCTGGTTTAACCAGAGCTAAACCACAGCCATTTTTTTTTCCGTTTCCCGCAGCCAGGTGACGCCCGAGATGCTGGTGCTGCTGCTGTCGATGGCGCTGTTCTCGCTCCCCGCGCAGCCGGGCACTCCGTCGTCCCCACCAGTGCTTCCATGGGCGGCCGCCAGAGCACGCTTCCCCTGGAGCTGCCTCGCCCTCACCGCCTGCGGACAAGTGCACGCCGCCTTCTTTGTGGTGCGATTGCTTGCCTACATGGCAGCTGTGGTCTCCTGCTGCCTCAAAAGAAAGAAAGGAACCCCCGGTGATATTGTTCTTTTACTGGGCAAAGAGGTGGCAATGACTGTCATTCCGCATCCCCGTCCGTCAATATAGGGTGGTGAGATTAATCCAGACCCCTCGGCTACAGTGGCTATCACAGCTAACAGATAGCTTTGGAATGCTAAACCCCTATGTCATACTATGCCTTATCTCTGAGAACATGTAAGGCCCGTATATGCAAACTTCACGTGGCCGAGGAATTTAATATTTAGGGCAAATTTTCAAAAGCACCCTCTCTGTAGCATATTCTCTTAGCAGTTAGTGAACGCGGGAGCATACGGTTAGCTGCTCGCATCGAGCAGCTACCAATGGGGAACGCTTTCGACGACAGCAAGACCGTCTACAGCTAAAACGAAAAAACAATGCATCCCTGCCGACCAGGAGATCAGCGGATATATTGATTGTTCTTATATGAAAGCTTACGATATACGACAAATTGCTTTCATAAACTATTTTCTGTTCAAAATTTCTTTCTCTAGAATTGTTGGGTATGTATGTCAGCGAGCTGCTGCGCGCTTGGTTAGTGATCGTGTAGCGCCATTGGGCTTTTGCACGCTGCAGCGTTGTTTGTCTTGTAAGGGAACTGCACGTGTTGGTTTTCCACTCTGAAACATGTTTTTTTTTTTCGTTTTTTAACCCCTTCATCCCAGTCTTATTATTGACTGGAAAGAAAACTTTCCAATACTCAGAATTTTAAAACGAACATGCCTAGACTGCAGTCTTCACTGAAAAAACTGTGCTGGCCTTAATGATTAATATATTTTTATTATAATAAGAGATAACATTGTTTCTTCTCAACCTTATGAAATTCCTTTGTTTCCGATGGTGTATGCTTTCTACACTGTTACGTACAATTGATCATAGCATTTTTGTTGTAATTATTCTCAGTAATGTGTGTATTCTGTGTTACTTTTACAAATTTTCTAGGATTACGAAGTGCTATAACATTTCTGTAATTTAGATAGAATGGCTACTGGAACATGGGACGTTAAAAGTTCAGAGGGCGTGTCGCACATGCTTTTCGTGTTCGGCCTTACCGAGACAATTATCTCACCTACACGCAGAAGTCCGGCAGGGGCAGTCTATTCAGGATTTAGGTTTTTCTTCCAGTAGCTTACAGAACTATAGCACTCAGAGATACGATCGGATATCAGACCACAAGTTAGTATTATACAATTTTGTAAGAAGACGCCGGAAAAAGACTAACTCCCCGAAATACGTCACTGTGAAAAACTGCGCTTAGGTGACCATGTTAGATCATCATCAGCCTGACTACGGCCTCTCCCATGTCTCTCCAATTAGACCTGTCCTTTGCCAGCTGCGGCCACCGTGTGCTCGCAGATTTCTTAATCTCATCCACCCACCTAACTGCTGCTGCCCCCTGCTACGCTTGCCTTCTCTTCGAATCCACTCCGCTACCCTTAAGGACCAATGGTTATCTTGCCTTTGCATGACATTCTCTGCCCAAGCTCATTTCTTCCTTTTGATTTCGACTATGATATCATTAACCCTCTCACCCACTCTGCACTCTTGGTGTCTCTTATCGTTACCACTATCATTTTTCTTTCCAAAGCTAGCTGTGTTGTGCTTAAGCTGAACCCTTTCCGTTAGCCTCCACTTTTCTGCCCATAGGTGAGTACTAGTAAGATATAGCTGTTGTATACTTTTCCCTTGATGGATATTGGTGATAAGGGTGCCTTTAAGACTTTGCGTCGCGAATTCACAACTAAATGATTGCATGCCGTGTACTCATTTCTGCACGTGCATTGATACAAATTTTGATCAACGGGTTCTCAGCTGTGACTGCTTACTGTCGAAAGTGTTTGGAGCGAATGTGAGGATCCTTTATCCAGAAAAAGGGCGCGACCAGCCTTCAACGTCACCTCTCATCTCACCTCGTGAGCATTGCTACGGAAAAAATTGGAAGAAATATATTGGATGAGGAACCAGCATTTAGAAGAGGATTACCTGAAAATACTAGAAGATATTTATAACGGCGGCAGTTACCATAATGGTCCATAAAGTCAAGAATAAAATTAAATATCGAAGGGTATGAGGCAGGGAGATGCGATATCGTCGTTGCTATTAGCCGCCTATTTACACGAGGTATTCACAGGGCTGCATTGGTGTCACCTTACCGCACCACTTAGACACCCTTAGAGCGCGTGCGGATAGCGGTCTCGGAGGAGACACCCTCTACTCAGCGTGGCAAGCTCAGACAGAATCCAGCCACCGATTGACAAGGGGCTGGTCGTTTGGTGCCCAGCTTTCGCTGGTCGCAAGACCTCCTATATGCTTGCCAACAAACGAGGTGGCGCTGCAGTGGTCAGCAGGCACAAGCTAGTCAAGAGGCCAGGGAGCGGCGATGCGGGGAATTCATGAGCGCGGGTTTTCAAAGCTTGTTTGCGTTTTGAATTGCTTAGAATCAAAACAGTGGTTGATGTATTGAGCTTAGCAATTTCGCTCAGTGTCCACGGGCTCGCGTTGGCCACGTGCGGCATACACCGGAAAATACTTCGGGAGTGTATTGTATAAGTGGTTGGCGGTAAACGAACAGCGTTGCTGCCGTTCATTCTATGGTAGCCAGAGAATAAAATCGCCTCTCTGTGGTACTCTGTACTAGCTGGCATTATCTTATTTCGGGACAGTAGTGAGGAGGTACCCTGTTATCGGCTCGGACGAACAAGCGTGCGTTCGTGGTCTGTTCACACTCCTCCGCACAGAGCGTTGCCAGCTATAACGCTGCACTTATTGAGCTTAATCACCAGTATCTCGCTACAGGGTCTCACCCGAAAGTTTCCGTTAGTTTACCCCTTTAGCTAATCGGTTGCCTAAGAACGCAGGTGTTAGAAAGGCGCAGCAGCTTAGGGCTAAAAGTATACCACCCGTCTTTACACTACGTGCCATAGCTAGGCTCGTTGGCACTTGTTTCCGCGTGCTTTAGGTATCCTTTGTCCGTCGCTGTCATGGGATGGAAGAGCAAAACCGCGCTGCAATTCGGGCAATGTCCACCCGCGGCAGTATCCTTTCGAACAAGCTTTGCGATCACGCACCTTTTCATAAAACGTCATAGAGTTTTTGACTGCATGATGAGATACGTTGTTCGAATGTGTCAAGTGGCACGTGTCAAGCTAAACGCGCTTGCGTGGCTCTTCGTGCACGTTAAAGTACGCTACTGTAATCATACCAACGACGAATGCAAGAGTGACACGTACGAAGCAGTTATGTAGATCATATTAACAATAGCCCAAGTATAGGTAAAATATCATGACGGCGCTTTTATTTCTTCGTATAACTTCCTCACATGTGAATACAAACTATGCTACCAACAGAAGAACGCATTCCTTCGTCGCGAGAGAGCCGGCCGGCGCCCCATGGGCACCAAAACGGCTCCGACTGATAGTTATGTGCGGAACTAAATTGCATTTTTTCTTGCGCACATTTAAGTGTATTATGCGTATTTTTAAGCGTATTTTAAGATACACTCCTCACCACGAACTCTTCACTGTGCTGTTACAAGGCTAATTTTTCCTCACAGTGTATTTGCTTATTTATACACTGTAAATTATTCAAGTTCTCATCTCCTCGAACAACAAGTTAGTTTTGTAACTGAAAGGCTTGAGGCAGGTTGCTCTGTCGGCGATCATAACGTTGTCCCTACGGCATGAATCGAGCGGCCGGCTAAAGTGACATTTCGCACTCTGCTCCACTGTGCCCGCAACCACCACACCAGCGTTCGGGAATGCACGATGTCCTGACATCGTGGGTGAAGAGCGCCGGCACACAGCCTTCCCTCGGGTTCCTCTCCATGCTGGGCTTGGTGGCGACGCTGACGGCAGAGCTGACCAACCAGGACAAGAGCATCGCATTCCTCCTGCCCACGCTAGACGCCATCGTGAGTATCTGGCAGCCTAACGGAACATGGGTTTCGAGCTCGTATGGCAAAGGCACACGTTCGCAACATGCAGCACACGCGAGCTGAATAAATGCACGAACGTTTATCAACCGATCTTGTCGACATGTGCGGAATATGGCATGCGCAGCTCAAAGGAGTAATCGTCCTCTCTGTAGAATATATGCACTGAAGTTTTGCCCAATCTATCCTGTGTCCAGCTCAAGAGATAGTCATTAAGTGTCAATGGCCACCAACTCAACCCGTAAGCATAGCCTTTATACCCTAATTATCATCGTCATCACATGTAAATTAGATTACTCAGAAGCAAGCCACACACACCAACTGAATACCAATATTTAATACGGACTATTCTATACCGCAACGCAGAGCACACATCACATGAGGAGAGAGGAGAAAAGCGCTAACAAACAACAGTTGAGAAAAAGCTCGCGTACTTAAATACGCTCTTGTAATCATACGCCATGTCAAACAATCAAAACATCGCACATGTGTGGACGGGAAAAGTTGCTATTTTGTTTCAAGCACATTGGCGTGCCGCTTATGCAATGTCGATCCTTTTTTCAAATACAAAAAAGCTTCATGGAGTTCACGTGCGACAGAGATGTGGCTACTGCCTAAGATCTTTGTAATGATTCACTTTGGCTCACATTTTTTTTCCAATTTTTGCAGCTGTTCGTCAGATGTAAGTTTGCACCATTTTGTAGTGACTACTCATGTTCACGCGCCCTATAGTTCACACGCAACCAGTTTGTCAACTGTATACTTTGTCACATGAAAGGGGCAATTCGTTCACAACGCCGCTTGCACACAACACAGATTATCGCCGACCACTGAAAACGCGTAAGCAGTCCCCTCGCCTCGTTGCGAGTAGGTAATAACATTCATAGAATTCCTATTGCGAACGGATCACAGACGACGAAGGTGTTAAGCTGCTTGAGCAGACAGCAGCTGACCTGATGCTGCCATGTCTCTTAGCCGCTCACGAAGCACCAGAGAGGGAATCGGTCTCATGAATCTTGGTTCCAAAAACCAACTTCAGAATGGTTTTACCGCAATCTCCGATGGCCTTTGCAAGCTTGTCTATGCCCAGATGTTTGATATTTGCAAAGGTAACCAAGGTTTAGCGATATAAAGGTGTGAGGTGCAAGACACGACGCTATGACTCGCGACCTCCTTAAAAGGATTTTTGATCTGAAAATGGCATAAAAAATCTCTCAGTGACCCGCATGTGCACTTGAAGCAAAAGCAGCAACTTTTCCTGCCAGCACATGTTTGATAATGCTTTTTTTGGACAGGGTATATGATTAGAAGAGATTATTTATGTACACGTGTTCACTTCTGATAAACAGTTGTTAGTTATCGCATGTCCCGTGTACTTTATGTTGTGCTATGCAGTAGTGCATCTCAAATTATGAGTCGACTCACCCTTCAACAAACTCTATTGAAATCAACCCCCAATATATGAAAAAACTTTACAGGGCTAGGAATATCTAATGCGCTCTACCTAGTGAGGAACTCTTCACTTCAGTGAAAAAACGGTGCTCAAAGGAACGCAGCGCGGTTACCTGTAGCAACACAGCATAACACCAGCGCAATCATTGGCGTAACACGCAGGCTGAGAACAAACGCATCTTCCGTGACTTATAACCCAGGTCTACCCTAGCACTGAGTGTCGTTTAGCTTCGCAATATCTTTCTTTATTTCACCAAAAAGGGTCCCTTTCTTCAGCCGACTGGTCAGGCCAACCTGCCGAACGTGTTGAGAAACAGAATTGGGCTCTCTTCTTCGCAGGTCCGCGTCCACAAGGTGAATCCCCTGAAGCTGATGCTGCCCGTGTCCCGCCTTGCCTCGGCCACCTTCTCCATCTCCACGTCCTCACAGAACAACGCTCTGCTGAGGGACTACGGGGGCATCTCGGCTCTCGACATGGTCGGTTCGAGGCACAAGTTTTGTCCTCTAATACTTTGACATCTGCTCTTTCCTAGTAGCCTTTCGCAGCTCTGTGATAGCGCGTGACATTTGACTTATCACCGGCATTTATAACTGTCTTAATGCAAGAATAAAAGCAGTGCGATTTATTTATTTATTTATTTCAAACACCGTCTTGGCCCTGCGGGCATTACTGAGGGGAGGAAAACAAGACGTACAATAACACAGATGACAAGAAGTGGGAATACATTACAGCTCTACATATCACTCACTACTCTAAGTATTGCAGATTTCAGCAAATGTGCAGCTCCATGGAAAGCTAGGAGGAGAGAAAAAAAATGAGAAAAGAGAACAAAAACAAAACAACAAGACAAACTACAATTCAGCAACGCAGAGTCCATGTGGCACTACTAACCGGAGGGCTTACATGTCATGAGCAAGAAAAAAGAGGCACTCAACTTTTTCTTAAAATGCTCGATATCGTCACTGAGTGCCATATTTGCTGTGGCCCTCACTTGATAATGGCCCTCTTGATGTCACGTCGGATAAGGTTTTTCATAAGAAAACTATTTTCAATGAAGACTGCAGATTGCACTGGTGTGGACTAATGTTGTAGGGGTTAACTACACGGGTACCTATGCATGGTACCTATAACTATACTTGGTACCAAATCGCATCTGCGTAAAAACGCAATAGGCGGAAGCGGTTGAATGGTCACTGTCGCAGCTCAGTTTGTCAAACACTGCACACGACAAGAGAATTGGCGTCATGTCATTTCCGCCGCTTACCTTGGCTATACCATTCACAGAGAAAAGAAGCTTTCCCTTTAAAATGTCCCTCAATATTGTAAAACTCGTTCAGGCACCGTTTCAGGCACCGTTCCTAATTTTCATTGAAATTAAGCTTTCCCCTCAATTGTGTATTTCCTCCAGTAAAGCCAATTCTTTACTTTTCCAGTGCAAAAATTAAAGCCTAATTGTTTTCACACTCGCACAAATTTCTTCCGAAATTTAAAAACATTTGGATAACTCCGTTTCAAACGCCAGTAATAATAAAGCTAAAAGGCCTTAGGACCTAGGAATATGTTTGCTCTGAAGGTGGAAACAATGCGATAAATTCAGAGAAGCATACCAGTTAGTGCTAGTAGCGAGATCTGTCTGCTGCAGGAAAATTCAGGATGTGCGGTCCACCTCACTGTTTTGATTGACATTATTTGCCGTTCTCGCCAGATCGCATAAAGAAGCCTGCTAGTGCAAGATGAAGGACGCTAAATATACCGGAAACAAGATACCAGTACAAGACAAAGGACAAAGAGTAAAAGACACGAGTTTGCAAGACACACAAATGTGTACAAAGACCCTTAAAGCGCTAGAACAAGGGCGGAAAAAGCTTCGGCCTTTGGCTTCACAGAGGATGAACCCGCGTAATTTTCCTTTAGTTTAAAGTGTACCAGAGCTGAAAAGGAACATTCAGATGAACAGTTTGGCACACATCTCAGTTCTGCATTCTCGCCATAGAATTCAGTCGACTAAAAATGCCAAGAATAGCAGAAGCAAACCGATGAAAGCGGAGAATTTTATCAACAACTTTCCAGTTGAGTGCTTCGCCGTTCGGCCCTATTTTTATTATTTCTTTCACATGCACAAGGACACATTAGCGGTTAATGTAGAAGTATTGTTGTGAAATATACTAAGAGCCCCACATGAAATGCGTATTACTTTTTCAGATGATCATCGGCGGGCAGCTGCACATCGTTTTCGCAGTGCTGGAGCTCATCAGCCTCTCAACCGTCGGCTACGCCATGTTCGATTTGGACTCCTTCCCGTATTGGGCGCTGCCTAACGCCACGAGAACAACTGGGCGAATATGATCGGCCGCAACCGTTTATGTTGTCGAAATGTGTGATTTTCTTGAAATGTTATCCTCATCGTGTGGCAAGAAGATTTTGGTGTTTTGGACCAAAATGTTTAAAAGGAACGGAACTATGATTCACATCATCAAAAACTGCTCGCAGCGGCCATATGTAAAATGATATATAACTTTGGGACCTGCTGGTGACTTACAGACGTCTGAAGTATCCACAAATGTGAGGAGTTTTGATTCTTCCTTGGAAGCGCCATCCTTCCACCCAACATGGCAGCCACTTCGAGCGTTTAGTTCATGACATGTGTTCTGTAGTCTTTTCAGTAACAATATCATTGCAAACACCTGCGGGACGATACTAACTTTAGTATACTTCATAGACAAACGGCATAGCTAGTTACACACAGGGGCATAAAAAGCATATAAATTTGTGTCGAAAATGGCGTCCAAGGGTTTCGCTCAAAAGGTAACTGCATATACGGGCTGAACCCGAGCCTTGTAGCGTCGAAATCCGTGCGGGTGTTTAAAGGCCCTCCGGCTGTCTAATTACGCCATATGCACCCACTGAGTGCATTTGGCATTCAGCTGCTGTTCCCAAGGTTACGGGGTCCAAATATCTGCTGCAGCGGCTGCATTTCAGTAGGGGTGGAAAAACGGCCGTGTGCCGGGAAATACCAGCGCACGTGAAAAAGTCCTAGAGGGTCTAAATAGTACCGGATTACTGCACTAAGGCGTCCCTGACAGCTCATTTGTAATCTCGCATACTAATACAACTTGTGCTCTATGCGGACCTTACTTTGCCGCAACGGAGGAGGTGCGGTTCACCGCCCGCGCGCTGTACTTGACCTTCGCAAAGGATGCTGAACAAGAGCAAGCGGTGTTCACCAAGTTTTGCAGAAGAACTTGCCCCTCTTCACATATTCAAGCGGTCTTTATTGAACAGGCCATCTACAGCGGTGTTAGCGAGCTGCTGTGTATTTGAGGCCCATAAGAGGGTGACGAATTGACTGACATTGTTTGCAGCATCAACAATCATTGAAATCCTACTGCACTACAACAGTACGCAAGCAATCGTTCGCTTGCGTTCCTTTGAAACGATGATTCAAAGGTCTCTCGCTTCGCCCCTTTGTCTCGACGGAGGCGAAAGCGAGGAAGCCCGTGCGCTGTGCGCTTTGCGATATCAGTTGTATGCACGTTAAAGATACTCAGATGGCCGAAATTAATCATGAGCCCTCCACTCCGGCGCATCTTCTCTCCCTTTATTTTCCCTCCCTCCTTACTTCCTCTTTTACGCCGTTGTTAAGGTGTCCACGTGAATTCCGGCAATTACTGCGCCTTTTATTCAATCGAAATCAATTTATTCCCTCTTTCTGTAGTCAGTGCCATCCCCTACCATTAAAACGTTTGTGTTCCGTCTGTGTTTAGCGCCATGACGTGATCGCGTACAACTGCCTGTCGATGGTGAAGTGCCAAGGAGTTCCTTCTCCCGGCTGCACTTAGTAGGCCATACGTGTAGCAGCAAGATTTTACAGAACGTATAAACTTCGAAGAATACTGACACTAACCATTATTTATCAGCAGCCCAACGTTTTGCCACCAACTCGGTTCTTCCTTCATAGAGACGTGACCGAGGGGCGACTGAGAGTTGAGCGAGCAGCAGCAGGGAGCAGAGTTCGGTTCCTTTTTCTTGTCACGTGGCGAAGACCATTAACATAGGCTGAAGGAAGCTTTCGTGGAAAAAGGTTTTCAGTCGCCTTCAATTTGGTTGAGATACTCTTTCATTTCGTTCCAAAACGCGTCTTGTCAGTCACGACAGGAAATCAAATATTGACAATGACTGGGAATAGGTTCACTTCCTCTCAGCCAACTGATCTGTTTGGTGTATCAGTTAACTTAAAAATAAAAAAAATCCTATAGAGCTACATCGTGAGCAAGTTCAAAGCAGGTGAAGTGTTCCACTTAAATTCAGGCCTGAGGAATCTGAACCGAAAAGCTGCAGTATTCCAGGAAACGCGACCTTGTCTTTTAGAAGAGAATAAAACGGACCGAATTGTCTTTCGGACGCAATCCAAACCCCTCCGCCCAATCTTTGTTAATCCTGCTTGCACGGTGACAGGAGTGGTTGCGATATACAGCCGTTCCTTGGGATGGGTGACGGCTTCTTTGGTTGAATGAGGGCACATCGTCGAGTCCACTCAGTTACGTACGGGGAAAAGTACGTAATAGGAGCAGAGCAGCTAGGGCGGTCAAAGCACTATGGCCGGAGTACATGAAGGTATACGGCTGCTCACTCGACGCTTGAAGGGGCCGCGCAAGGTCGCCTTACGGCACTTAAAGTTACACTGAGGACGTTCGTTATGGCGAGATGTAAAATGAAAGTGTATGGCTACGCCGCCATCGCCAATGGCACAACGGGCATCCCTGAGAAGAAGAATAAATGGCCTCAACCGCGAGTATGGCGAACGCGATAGTTCGCATGGAATGGCACTAGCGGCCCTGCTCAGGTTAGTGACTGAGCGCACTCTTTAATGCAGTCCGGAGTTAACTGACGCTATCCGACATCTACCATCTAAAACGCCTGTTGTTGGTGATGGCATCTCTTTTTTCACCGTTAAAGTTTGTCGCGACGGAATCGCATCAATTCCACTGGAAATAATTAGGTCTTCTCTTAGCACGGCAACTTTTCCGCCTCGTGGAAATAATCTATGGTACTAGTTTTTGCGGCCCTAGCACGCACTGCTCCCGGCAACTACCGGCCTATATCCCTTCTGTTTTCCGTTGCTAAGGGGTTTGAGATAGCCATTCATCCACAGCTGTAATTTGTTTTGCAAAGCCGCCTACATGACTATCAGGATGTTTTTGAGCCGGTCGTTGATTTGAAGCTAACCGTGTCACTTTTTTTTTATTTGTTGCTCCGGCAGTCTTCTGCCGTGTGTTGGCTGATGCTCTTTATGGTGATCGCATCGAGGCCTTTGATTTAGCGACACTGTTTGCTTCTTAGACACTCGAACTAAGCTCCTTGTAGGTAGGTGCTATTGCAGCTGTTTTGCTAGCTACCTACAAGGTAGAGAAAGCTGCGTGATCTAGGGTAAACAGAAGTTACGTCGGTTTAGTGTGTCAAGTTTGGTTTTGTAGGGATCTATCTTCAGGACTCTGCTATGCTGTCCCTTCATCAAAGATTTTCATGAAATTTCTCCTCTCTCACAGATGTCCAATAGGTTGACGACCTATTGATCGCATAATCCGTTTCCCTCGTGAACGCAAATATGACTGTCATAATATCGTTTACGGGCAACACTTATTGCACTGAGTTATCTAACGCTCTTAACAATCAGATGACTTTTAGAGTGTCTGTTGTCCACTTAAAGCCTAAGTTTTCTTTTTCGCCTACATTCTGGAGATAAAAGAGAAAAGTCTGCGAGTGCTTGGCTTGGTGACCCGTGTATGCGGTGCCCCACGCATTGCTGCATGCTATGTTGCCCTGTACTGGAGCCTTGCCCTGCCGTGACTTGAGACTGCTTCCATTTTACAGAATTCTATGTGTGTACCTCTTCACAAACCTTCAAAAATGCGCAGAAATGGTTTCTGAGGATAGCCACGGGCAGTGCGGTCTGGTTATCTGCTCCTCGAGGTCAATTACAGGGTTGACCTGCACGCTCATGGGCTAACCGACTTGGAGACTGGGCGGCAGTCGTGAGACCCTGTCGTCCTCTTCTAGGGTTTAAAGGACACATTATCTGCATGCGCCTGAACATCTTTGATCACGCTTCGGGTGCCTGGACAGTCCATGCGACAAAATATTCATGGCGTGGCACCGTTCAAACTAATCTCTGTTATGCGATTGATGTACGCGTATAACGCCACGGCACCCTGTGGTCCTTAATTAAAGAGGATTTAACTCTCACGTGAAACCTTTTGTTATGGAAGAGCGCAAAACGACGGGTCAGGACAGGAGACAGGCGCTGACTTACAACTGGTTTTATCTCGAAGAAACACGGCTTCTTATACCATCTGCACAACCACATGCGTCACTACGATGTCGCTTATGCACTCAAAAATGACAAAAGTTTAGCTATCATGGAGGTGAATCAGTTTAACATGTCAACTCCCTACTTTGCTAACGCGACGGCCAGCGTACTGATACAATGATCTCACAGCCTCGCTATCGGGCACATTAGGTGAAACCTGCCGTGCTCATAGGGACTCTAACACATTTTGGCTGTTAACTGTGTTTATAATTCACTGTCATTGACTTCGTCTTCATCGTTTTCATGGCTTTTTTGATATTCCTTTTATCTCTTTCATTGATCTTTTCTCTTTCACAGCTCTAATTGATTTACTGTGAAAGTGCTGCGGCTCTTAGTGAACACCTCAAATAATCGAAAAATTTATGAGGTGCACTTAATTCTCCTTACGTGCGGAAATGTGAAAGCTGTGCGCTGTCCCCCATCTTAATTAGCGTCTTGGGGCATGGCTAAGTGGCCGAGCTGGCGTCCGCTGCATTACTACGCGTACGTCATCTGCTGGACCAGCGTTCTACATTGCGAGGGCGGTTTTCAGTGTGTACCGCATGATGGCGCTACGACACGCCAGTCGAGATGTAAATTTACCGGAAATGTACGTTCGTACTCGGTTAATTGGTACATCTGTAACTTATCAGCTCATAATTACTCATTTACGCCTCAACGCATGTCTCCAAGATGCGTTCCTAAGGCAACTCTGCAGTCGCTAGACGCGACTTTATCAGCTGCAAACGTCTAACCGGGGCGACGTAGCGCAATCGTCCCCGCCTTTTGAGCGGCGGGAGGCGCTGCTGAGCTGCAATAACCTGGAGGAACAACGAGCCCTCACACAACAGGCCCGCAGGGCACCTGAAGCCAGCTCTGGAATGAGGTCCCCAACCATAAGCTCGCGCAGCTCCCCTTCTCTTTAATAAAGTTTTTCCTCCTCCTCCTCCCCGTCTCGCAAGCCATAGGCCCGGTTTCCACTCCCGCCGAGACCCCAATTTTCTTTTCTTTATTCATTGAATGTTCGTGCCTTGTTAGATTCAGGACTGGATTACGGATTCGATTGTGGGTTATGATTTGGATTGTTGGATTGTTAATTTGCTGGATTGTTGGTTTGTTAAACTGGTTTGTTGGCTGAGTATTTTGAAACTGTGTATCGTGTTCCTACACGTTTTAACGCGAAGAATGGGATTGTACTTTTTTGTTCCCGGGAAAAGCGAAATCAGTTCCTGGCAAAGCCTCGTAAGACACGCCTGACAACGAAAGGTACTGGCTTCTCTGCACTGGCTGATAATTTTGTGTTCGTAAATGAACACCTCACACCAGCTAACAAAAGACTTTCAGCGGTGGCTCTGAAACTAAATAAAGCAAAAAAAGATATTCCTTTGGGCGAACAACTATGTCATCAGAGCACGCAAGTTAACAGACAACACTGTGTTGACAATAACATCTGAGAAGAAGGGAGAAGTTTTTTCTGACGCTTCAATAACAGCAGGCGCAGAGTAAATGGATTATTTTTCGACTTCAGATCTGAGAGATAAATTATGCAAACAGTCTCGCTTGTGCTGTTCGTTTCAAAGTTCTAAACCCGAGTAAATGTCTTAATGACGTTCCTACATTACTTGAGTAAACAAACCATCGTTTTTCACTTATCTGCTTTTCGGATGCTTCTCTTCACCCCGAAGATGAAAACATTGTTCTCTTTGCAAGACTACAAAGCTGAATTTGTTCATCGCAATAGCAGCCCTCACGGGGGCGGTGCTATGTTCATTTCATCCTCGCTCTCACTCTACAGGCGAGATGGTTTAAGCGCTAGCATGAACAAGTGTGAGTCGTAGTGGGTGGAAAATGAAAATTTCTTCCCTCAATACACCCCAAAAAGAATCGTGGGCACTGTTTATCCGTTTCCCTCACGTTGAACTGCTGGCTTCCGCAGTTCTTCCTCCACTAGGCTGGAAAAAATTGCTCAGCAAAACAAAAATGTGCTAATACTGGGTCACTCAAGCATTCATTTAATTTATTGCACAAGGCCGGGCCAAGAAGAATTTATTAGTTGCTTTAGTGGATTTGGCTTTGAGTCTCTCGTAAACGTACCGGCTCGATGCGTGTCGCGTAATAAAAATTCTTTGCTAGACACTATTTCATCTAATGCTGAGTTTTCGCGAAATGTTGGAGTTGCAGAAGTCAACACCGCTGACCATTATCCAGTGTTTTTTTTTTACTTTGAATCGCATCATATCTAGAATAAAACGAATTACGTTAAGACGACACTAGATAAGCAGGCTTACAGTGAAGAAATGGCACGGGCAGATTTCTCAGCAATTATTTCAAGTTCAGGCACTGCACAGGCCTTTGATACGTTCTCAAGTGTTATAAAGAGTGCAGCTGCATCCTTCACAAAAAGTATAACAATCAAAAGGCATCACGCACACCGCTGTCCCTGGGTTTCTCCATGCGTTCTAGAAACCCTAAGGTAAAAGAACTAGTAGAAAAAAACAAAATGACAACTGTTCAATACGCGTATTTTGCATCGGCACAAGCTTCTACCTGCAAGCAAAAATAAACAAGGCTCTTAAAAATACAAAAAAGTTCTCTGAAACTATGCTTATGGAATGCAGTAAAATGCGAAAAGAAAATGGAAACTGATTAATCAGTTCTTAAATGCGAAAACAAGTCAACAAACTATTAAAACTATCGTGAAAGATTATTTAGCTCTTCACGACCCCCCTCCTATAACCAATGCGTTTTGTGATTTTTTTTCCCCTCCTGGAACACTTGGAACCGCTGAA
Source organism: Amblyomma mixtum (assembly GCF_055824585.1). Classification (NCBI taxonomy): domain Eukaryota; kingdom Metazoa; phylum Arthropoda; class Arachnida; order Ixodida; family Ixodidae; genus Amblyomma; species Amblyomma mixtum. The sequence continues at coordinate 149,858,847 of NC_143021.1, read as the reverse complement.
GTTCCTGTTCTACCACGTCAGTCACAATCCTTCTTACTGAGAGCATGCACGCCCCAGGAAGTCGTAGATGTATCATGCAACCTCAGAGGAGCTGGATTTGAAAATATACATTCTTCCCGCCTTAAATTCGTCCAGCACATTGTTTCCGAGCCACTCAATCACGTTGTCAATCTCATTTTTGAGACAGGAGTTTTCCCTGGTCATTTAAGACGCGCTAAGGTAACTGCGATATTTAAGAAAGGCGACAAATCTCAAATTCAGAATTACCGCATTATTTCTACTCTTCCCTTTTTAAGCAAGCGTGTAGGAAAACTACTAGAAATACATATATATATATCAGTTGCGCCAAGATTGATTTTTTATCTCCTTTGCAGTTCGGTTTTAGACGTGGGCATTCAATTGAAAGTGCCCTGCTATATTTTTCGACTGGATCAGGACACAATTTGATAAATGTATGCTAGCCGGAGCTGTATTCATAGACTACATCAACGCCTTCGATGATATTCATTATTGAATTCTTTTTCCCGAACTAGCAAGCTATTGCGTTACAGCTCTGGCGTTGACTGTAATCAAAAGTTATTTATGAAAGCGTGTGTATGAAAGGTATATTGTCGTCTCATGGACTAATGATAAAAGAGTGCCCAAAGTTTATTTTTTGAGCCCCTTATTTTCTAACCACTAGTAATGACCTTCCATCTTGTTGAAATATAACCTAATGTCTGCTGTATGTCGACGAATGAACCGTCATGGCTGCTGGTAACATGTCCTCTGTATTAATTACAAACCTTCACTCATTGCTACAATCCCTAGAGAACTGGAGCCGCTTTAACTATGTCAAAATAACTTGGCTGAAGTCATTTTTTGATATTCAATGCCCCTCAAAGAAAACTTACTTCACAACTATCATTACATATCAAAAATGTTGCCATATCACAAACACATTGTGCTATCTTTCTAGGCTTGATTGATGACTCAATTTAAAATTTAATCGTTAGGCTGCATGTGTTTTTCATAAAATATGTTTTGGATAAGGGCGCTTATCATAACACGACCATTTTTCAGTTTAGATGCATTGTTCTCTATATATTACGCATTTTGCACTGCCATATTAATTACTGTATTACTTCATGGGGTAGCACATACAAGGCCCATTTATCTAGACTTACAGATTTCTATGGGAAAACAAGCGCTCAGAATCATCACCTTCTCTTCTTTTAGTCAACCTTCGCGACCTTTGATCAACTACACAAATTTCCGCTCCTGGTTATCCTTTCTAAAGTTATCAATAAGTATTACTGTGACAACTGTATTACTTCATGGGGTAGCACATACAGGGCCCATTTATCTAGACTTACAGGTATTTCTATGGTAGAGAGAGGGTGTGGTAGATGGTCCTTGGCGATCACAAAATGAACAAGGGAGGGGAAAACCTCAGGTTGCTTGAGCCAACGTTTCGACAAGGGGATTTGTCTTCGTCTGGGCAAAGCGTTCATCATTGGCAGGGATTAAATAGGGCCTTCGCTCCGAGGAGGAAGGCCCCGGGGGTGGGGAAGGAAAGTGGTGTGAGAGGGGATGCGTGTCAGGAAGGGGAGGGAGGTGAATCTTGATTCGTTAAGCTGCAATAGTGGAAAAACTTATATCCCGAGGGTGTGTAATGAACAAAGGCTTTGAAGGGGCTGCGACGGGGGGCAGGCGCTGGGTGGACCTGAAAAACTCAGATAAGATTAGTCACCGTGGTACAGGGAAATGAGAACAAGGTAAACAAAATAGGCTGGCACTGGAAGGAGAACGAAAGGGGGGACATTTCCAAGGAAGGACAAGGCAGGGGGGGGGGGGGGGGGTGGAATGGCTCGAGTTCAGAGAAAGCCAAAGGGGGGGGGGGGGGCAGAGGGGGAACAGGAATGTCATGGTTTCCGAGAACCGATAGTAGGGGTTTAGGAGAAAAAAAAAGTGAACAAAGGGAGAGGGTGAGAAGGCCGGAAATGTGGTGGAAGATATGACGTGGGAAGGGTGCAAAGAGCGATAGTATACTCAGAAGTACTTGTATTTTAACGTGTTGGTTCATAACTTTTCAGGGGGACACAGGGGCGCAACAAAAGACACGGACATAGAAGCAGACAGGGACAAGGGCTTGTCCCTATCTACTTCCACGCCCGCGCCCCCCATCGCGCCCCTGTGTCCTCCTGAAAAGATAATATACTTATGCGAGGTTCTAGGAAATGGTCTGACCACGTGCAAGACATTTGTTAATTTAAAATGATGCTAACCCTGAAATGTACCTGAGAGATTCCAGGTTTCCTCTGGACATGTTAATCCCTGTTGGTTGGAGTGTTTTAAATTTGTGGATTAGGAATGCTTCTCTGTATTTTCTGTCCCTAGTCGATTTGAAGACTGACTGAAGAATGAACCTTCTCTTCTTTTAGTCAACCTTCGCGACCTTTGATCAACTACAGAAATTTCCGGTCCTGGTTATCCTTTCTAAAGTTATCAATAAGTATTACTGTGACAACTGTATTACTTCATGGGGTAGCACATACAGGGCTCATTTATCTAGACTTACAGGTATTTCTATGGGAAAACAAGCGCTCAGAATCATCACCTTCTCTTCATTTAGTCAACCTTCGCAACCTTTGATCAACTACACAAATTTCCGGTCTAGGTTATCCTTACTAAAGTTATCAATAAGTACCACTGTGACAATTGTTTTCCTCAATGTACATATACTAATAATAATATGACACGTTTGGCTCTATCGAACTATTTATTAGTACCAAAAAAAACGGACAAATTTGTGCAAGCAAACGACATGTTTTGAAGCGAAAAGCTTCACTACGAGGGTCGGAGCCGAGTTTCGCGTATACCGTATACAGCGACTGAGTGGCGTCACGCGCAGCGCAGGTGGCCGCAGCCGTCGACGCCGCAGCCGCGCGCTACTGCGCATGTGCGTGGCCTCCTAGCTGTCGCTACAACTGCGCGCTTCGCCTCCTCGCCCACCGATTGACCTTTCGTTTGCAGCCGCCTGTTGCCCGCGTCGCAGCCGGCAACCCTCCTCTCCGCGTTCCTAGGGGCAGTTTTAAGGCGGGAGCCTTTAATGCCTCATACTGTTGTTAGCAGCCGTGTTGGCACATTCTTTTGCACTGATTTTGAGTGGGAAATTAATGGAAGCTCAATCCGCGAAAGCCATCTTTACTCAGACAGCCTGGGAGTGCGTTGTACCTACGGCTCATGGCAAATCGTAGTGTAACTCGAATTTAGTGGACCATACAATGGCGTCGCCAGCTAAGGATGCGAGCGCTCGTCGGTAAACATTTCGGTAAAGAAAATGAGCGGAAGTTCATCGGAAGCAAGCTCGACATAAGTGTAGAGGGTAACAATGCACTAACGAGGTCACGAAGTTTTGATGCAAGGTAATAGGCAGCGCCTCTGCCGATGCTTTTTTTCTCACAAGCTTTGAAATGCTTTTGCGTAAGAAAAAGATGTTAGGTTTTTTTAAATATAATACAAAAACAAGATGACATATTTTTGCTCATGAACACAATTTGCATGATATTTGTCGTCCATACATTTATAATCGCCCTCCACCTGAAGTCATATCCGATGGCAAGGACCACCACTGTGTGCCGGCACCTTCAGTGTCATGATTTTGGTTCTTGAGCAAATTAAAATATTAGACACAGAAGTATGCGTGTTACAACCGGTGGTAATAGCTTCGCCGTAACTCAACAAGCGCCACAGCGAAACTAAACAATGCACTCAAATGATGTAGCAGGGCCCCTTTAAGGGCCCAACTCAACTTGTGATACTGCACAATATTCCGCGCTTAGCGCCATGCTAAACCTCGGCTAATTTTGGTTTGGTTGAACGAGGTATTGGTAGGTCTTGGTCGTTGGTGCTTGTTTTCCCTGTTGGCACAGTCTATACTTTGCATTTCAGCGATGCTACTGTGGCCTCCCTCACGCTTCCGTCAGTATTACCCATTATGCATTTACCTTTGCTTTGCCTAAGTTTTCCTTGCTCTTCTTTTTTACGAACCATTTACCTCACTCTGCTTTTCCATCGCAACGCCTCTTGCAGCTTTATATTTCGAATTTGCATTTACGCAATCCGCCGCATTTCTTCCGGAATCACATCCTCCTACTGGACTGCCTGGCTACAGTTAGGCTGAACTACAGGACCAGCTGGTCTGGTGCTCTAAGCAGCGGTTACCTAATATGCCTAATTTCAGAAGTTTAATTTTAGATGGACCAGACTGATATGCCCATCAGAGGCAAGAAAAAAACAATATTTTTAACAAACACCTTTCGGGTAAAGTCTCTTGGGATATTTTGTAAGATACCATTTATTGGAAGCGAAATGAGTTGTAAGGTTCTCAAGCCAAAATCAACACGTGTCATTTAAAAAAAAACTGCGATTGGCTAACAGATATGAAGAAATAGTGTATAAATATTTTGTTTCAAAATTTTCATTTCAGGTTTCCTTCGCTTCAAGCGTAGCCTTTTTTGTCCCATGCTACCAGCACCATCACTAAACATACTCTGCAAAACACAGCTAAACACATTACGCACCCCTCATGGTCCTACCTACATCGTCTCCGTGCTACCCCAGCCTGCCATAACTGCCCTGAACAATATGCAGATCTAGAGCATTACCTCGACAGATGCGCAGTCGCCATACAATCCTCCAACACTTCTTACTCACCCCCTCCCTCCTGGAGTGCATTTTTGGCCTCGAGCCAGTGTGAGAGTCAACTGGCCCTCAAACTGGAACAAGCTTGCTCCAGCCTCGGCGACTGAAACAAAGTTGCCAAATAAAGGACTGCCTCTCTGTTCCTCGCTGCATGTGCAGGACTTGTTGCTAAGGTTGCCTTTCTTGTTTCCTGCTCAGGACATACAACAGATACTGCAGCAACTCATGCTGCTATCATGTTGCCCCAAAGTTTTTGTATACCAGGTTATTCACCGCTTGCAACCAAAGTGCGTTGTTGTTTATAGATCTCTTGCATGCATACCTACGACGACAACACACACGCCCTTGTTGTGTGTGCAAGCTAGACCTTCTCGTTTCGTGCTCAGGACATACAACAGATACTGCAGCAACTCATGCTGCTATCATGTTGCCCTAATGTACAGTCTTTGTCAAAAGTAACCAGGCTGCATGGTTTTGCTTCTCAGTCGCATATTTAAACTATTATGCCAGCCCTCAAGCTCTAAATCTCTGTATGGTAAGGACAATCCCTGGCCTCACCTTCAAATAACTTATCGACCTTATGGAAAGCCGTAAAGGCTCTACTATACAAATGAGAAAACCATGCAGCCTGGTTACTTTTGACAAAGACTGTACTTGTATAGCAAGTTATTCACGGCTTGCAACCGTAATGCGTTGTTGTTTATAGATTTCTACATACGACGACAACACACACGCCCTTGTTGTGTGTGCATTTGGCTAGCCCCTTATAAAGATAGATAGTTGATTTCCGGTGTGTGTATAATGCGTTTCTGATGAGTCGTCAACAGCATAACAGAAACTAAATGTCAGATGTGTTCCAACGTTACATCCACGGCACACTTTCCTTTGTGTGCTCGCAGAAAGTTTCCTGCTTAGAAAACTCATCAGCTTCTTCGCATAGACGTTGATGCGGACACGCATTATTAATTCTCGAATGCGGAAAAACTAGAATGACTAGTCTCACTTCCGGGAGTGTCTTCCTTTGTTATTAAGTCATACTTCCAGAGAAATATGCTTTAACTTAAGTTAGAGTGCAGATGCCACTCTATCACCTAAAACTGTTGTCCACGAATACATACACTAACACACTCGGTCAGCCATTTGCTATATGTCAGAATAAGGAGTACCCTCTTTAGTGTTTTACAACAAACTGATTGAGATTTCATGTCACGACATTTGATCGACAGCCTAGTCAGTTTTTTGCACATTGCCTGATATATAAATACATTTGCAATATTCTATGGAGAAAACAATTAAAGCGGGCTCCGCCACGTCCCACAATTTCATTTGGAGTAAGTTATAGGAAAACGCTGTGCCCGTAGTTTTCGCACATGTAACGTACTGCACAAGGTGAAACTTTGTCAGCTGCCGCCGCAATGGCTCAGTGGTTATGGTGCTTGGCTGCTGACCCGAAAGACGCGGGCTCGATCCTGGCCGTGGATGTCCCATTTCGATGGAGGCGAAATGCAATTGACCCGTGTACTCTGCAGTCAATGCGTGTTCGAAATTATCCGGACACCTGCACTACGGCGTCCCTCATGCCTAAGTCGCTTTGGGAGGTTAAACCCCATAAGCGGTCAAAACATCGTCAGATGAAGCTAGAAACTTTGTTATTGCCCAGCTGCATTACCTCCTCCATGTTCGCAAACAAACGAGGTGGCGCTGCAGTCGCTAACGAGCTAGCTGTAGGCAACAGGCCAAGGAACGGGCGCCATAGTGAGGCCTTGAGCGCGGGTTTTGAAGGTTTGCAGGTACGTTTTCAATTTCTTCGACTCACAAGAGTGGTTCATGCATTGAATTTAGTATTTCACCTTAAGTACACGGGCTGGCGTTCGCCACTGGCGGCGTGTTCCCGGAAATAGAGCGACACTGAGCATTATGTATGTGGTTGGTATAAACAGAAAGCGTTTCTGCCGTTGATTTATACTTTATACATTGAACAAAATCACAAGTCTGATACTCTGTTCTAGGTAGCATGATCTTTCTTCTCGACATCAGTCAGAAGAAGCACCGGCATTCTCTCGACCGAGCAGACCAGCGCTCGCCGTCTACTGACATACCTGCCGAGCAGTGCATTTTTAGCTGGCACTGCACTAATGGCGTAATCTCTCGTTACAGTGTTTCACCCTATACTTTATTTTAGTGTACCCCCTTAACGAGTCGGTTGCTGTGGTAAAACCCCTTGCCTGAAAACTACGTGTGCTGGACGCAGCTAGGCGTGCTACAATTGTTACCGCATGCTTTATGGTGGCCTTTGCCCGCCATTGTGATGCGATGACAAAAACAAAGTCCGAAGTACGCTTCATTTTGGACAATTCCTTCCGCATGTCTTTTCTCGCAAATGCGCTTCGCGATGACGCGCAACCTCATTAATCTTCCTAAGACACATCATGGAACGGAAACAGCTAAACGTGCTTACGTGGCTTTTCACACTTTTTAAAGTGTGCTGTTCTAAACAGACCGACGTTACCGTGCAAGAATGACACAATTTAGCAGGCCACTCTATATGAATCCCATATAATTGTTGTTCGCATTAGTAAATAGTCGGAAGTAAATATTGATTGAAATTAACGCTCCTTTATACTACCCTATAACTTTCACACTCGTTAAAATATGCTGAGCTATCAACGAGAACGCAGGACGAGGGCTGAGAGCAGGTGAAGCGTGAGTCAACACGGCTGTGTGGCAGAGGTGAACGATGCATAAGTTCAAAAAACAGTTGGTGGAACCTTATATGACTGGTGATTTCCGTGTGTGAATTAGTGTTATTTAGAAAGCTTAGCAGAGTGGTGATCTTGAGAGCGGTTCCTTGTGCCACTGACATCATTGGGGTAAGGGACGCGCGGTGAGGTGTGTGGCCCTAAACGGTTGTGAGCTACTGCGAGCAACGATTTTTAAAAATTGTTTTTACAACATAGGGTCCACGCAGCGCTTTCGATTTTTACTCAAGTAACCCCAAAGGCCACCTTTACAGATCTGTTGCACTAGTATATGCCCACCGAAATCATTTCAGAGTCCCTTTATAAGTATGGTCCCAGATTTTCAGCACAAGTGTGTATGATTCCGTATGTTAACTATTCATATTCGGTATATGTCTGCAAAGCAAAAATTCTGAAATGCTAAGTCAACTATGTCTTCTCATGGCTTAATGCCAAACTTTTTGCCTGATGACACGTGGAATAAAAGGCTGGGCTGGTGTAAATATACTTATCTGTAGCGCTCAGATAAATTACAATGTGGTGCTACAGCAAGACGTGAGGAACTCCAAGAAGCTGTATAAGATTGGGAAAAATAAGATGAAGTGCACCCGAGAAAAACTGTGCATCATTTGATACATGTATTTGTAATATTCAACTCAGACAGCTAGGAACCTGTACAAAGCAAGATCATACTGTGACGGAACCAAGGCAGGAGACACCGTTCGCCAGCAGCGCTAACAGAATCAGCTCTCAGGGCGCGTGAGCCAACTTTCACCTCTTTGTCTTCTGATGCCACCTGCGGCCACCTGGTGGCGTTATTCCCCCTCCCGAAAAAAAGAAGGGGAATACGGAAAGCCACTACGACGCCACGAGCTAACTGAAGGAAGTAGGAGAACAACAAGAGAAGGGGCGAAATTACAGGGGGAAAACGCGCCTCTGGGAAAAAAGCAAAAACCAAAACAACTGTGGAAGCGCTGTCAGTGCGTGAAAAAGGGCTTCATACGCAGTACGTGCACTACTTCTGGCTGGGGTCGACGGCGCGCACTGTGCACAGAACCGTCGGGCAGAACATCATAAGTCACATCTGCTATGCGACGCAACACTCTTTCGAGGCCAAAGTAGCAGCATGGGAGTTTTTCCGACATGCCTGGGCGACGGACAGGGGTCCATACCCACACTTGGTCGTCCGGTTGGTACTCGACGTGGCGGTGTCGCTGGTTGTAGCGGCGTGCATCTGTGCCCTGTTGTCTCCTGATGTGCATGCGGGCGAGTTGGCGGGCTTCCTCCACGTTTTGGCCCCAGGTGGCAATATGTTGTTCATTGATGCAAGCATTGCATCAAGCTCAGAACTCTCCAAAAGGCCGAACAGAAACTGAGAAATTGCTTCACTAAACATATAACTGCCCCTAACGTGCTCTGTAAACTTTTGGTCGCCTGCACCTGGGCCTAGTAATTTTTATAATAGCTCTGCTAAAACAGTATGAGGAGAGGGCTAATTGGAGATATGTGGGAGAGGCCGTTGCCCTGTGGTGGGTGTAGTCAGGATGACGATATTAGGATAATTCGAGATTTTATAGCAAGAAGTAAAGTCTCTATAAAAAATGACGTGGAATTTTTGCCTAAATCACATACACATGCGCAAGCAGGGTTCCATGACCGATAGCGATGACAATGAAGACAGAGAATTAACTCTGTCTCCGCGCCACAGGCGGAAGTTGATGAAGACGACGATGTGCAGTGCGCTGCGTGAGAGACTGTTGCATTTTAACACGAGGGATGATTGGCTGCAGCGATAGCCTTTTTTTTTATTGATCTGGTACCATGGCCAGAGAAGCCGACCTATTTGTGATGCTGCGGGTTCGTATCCCTGTCGCGGTAATATTTAAATTATTTTTGTTTCTTTATTTCACTTCGCAGAAACCCGCAGAAATCGCAAGATCTTACTCAGGGATTTACCACCGGAATAGTGCTTCCGCACAGAAAGCATATGCATACTCATCATAAGGCCATCTCTGAACGAGTATCAACAAGCACTGGCGAAATATCGTCCTACACCGGCAATGCATAGAATATTATCCACAGTCTACATCCTCCTTTCATATTTGAACACCGCAACATGAAGTATTCAGGCTATTTCTGTGTCAAACAAAGATCTGCCACATATCGGCACGCCGGTTGAGTCCAAGTGTCTCATATACTCGAACAACACTTATGGGCATGTCCAGAGCCAAGAAAGTTGTATACGAAAGTTGCACTATTGTCGGCAGCCAAACAGACTAAATGGTGCGTAAGAGATTCGGTTAACACTGATGGCATGCAATATAAAGCTTTTTATTTTTAAGCAGCACAAGCTTAGATGCACCAGAAATCATTTTGTTGTTTTTCTTATTTCGATTGATATAATGTGCGCTCTCCATTCTGCGTAAGGTCATTTGGAAGTTTTTTCGGCGAAATCAGTCTTCCTGCCCTTCGTCAAGGTGTCGGCTCATATTCGTGACACTCCTCACCCGTGATGACACGTCATTTTCCTGGGGCAACGAACAGCAGAATGCCTTCGACGAGTTACGACGCCGACTCCAATCGCCGCCCATCCTGGCACATTTCGACGAAGATGCTGACACTGGTGGAGGTGCGACCGCTGCTCCCTACTCCTGAGGACGACTCGACGCGCCCGCCTCTTGTGACCACCCCCGTCCATCGTGCCAGCCGGAGGATCCGAGGCCTGTCCCCCGAGGCCCTCCCTGTTGTCAGCGCGCCTTCAACTACCATTCCACTCATGGCGACGCCACTGCCCGCCCTGCCTACGACCGTCCCTGCAGCCAGCCCCACCTATCTCACCCTTCAGACTCCACGCACGCCTAAGTCCTTCCACGGTGACCTGTTTGAAGATGCCGAAGACTGGTTGGCTCACTACGAACGGGTCGCGACCTTTAACTGCTGGGACGACGCTACAAAGCTGCGTAACGTGTACTTCAGCCTTGAAGACTCCGCACGAACGTGGTTCGAAAACCATGAGACTACTTTTTCTACGTGGCCGGACTTTCGACGTCAGCTCCTGAGTACGTACGCCAACAGCGACCGCCGGGAGAGCGCAGAGCGTACACTGTCCTCTCGAATTCAGCTTCCCAATGAGGGTGTTGCCATGTACGTCGAGGATGTGACGCGTCTTTGCCATCGCGCCGATCCGGCCATGCCTGAAGAAAAAAAGCTGCGGCACCTGATGCGCGGCGTAAAAGAACAGCTCTTTTCCGGCCTCGTGCGGAACCCGCCCAACACCGTCGCGGAGTTTCTGGCCGACGCCGTGCACATGGAGAAATTGCTGCAGCAGAGATCCCATCAGTACGACCGGCAACTGCGTCAAACTTCGACTCTATCAACGTTTGACCGGTTCGACCATGAACCCAGGCCGAATCCGGACTCCCTTCGCGAACTCATCCGTTCCGTGGTCCGCGAGGAGCTGCAGCACCTTCAAGCCACCTTTGCCCCTCGCGTCGATTCCGTCACCAGCGTCATCCGCGAGGAAGTCCGGCAGGCACTCAGGGCACAAGACGCTGCAGCTGTGCCGGCGCCGCAACTGACCCCATACGATCCCGCGTCGTACCCGACTCCTGTCCAGCCAGTCACGTACGCGGACGTCGTGCGCCGCGCGGCCCCCCCTCCTGGGCCTTCGCCTTACACCGCACCATTGGTCGCGGTACACTCTACCCAGCACCTCCACCAGTGTCACGACCGGAAGAGCCGCGAAGGTAGGCGTCGGCAAGAACCCAAGACTGGGAGCCTTCTTTTAATTATAGAGCCAGCTTCCACGACACCAAAACAGAACAAGCGCGCCGCGAGAGGCCACCGCCGCTTCGTCGTCGTCTTCGATTCAGCGCGGAGGCCGCGCGGCGCGTTAGGCGCGTGGCAGTATATTTGCTTTTAGTAGTCACGATGCTGAACGCTTTGTTTAGCATAGCATCAAATATTCCTCGTGTGAAGATGGTCCCTCTAGGGTCATAGTAATATACATTACTTCTACATATTCTTGCGATTATATTGACTAGTCCGCATTAATGGCGTGTCACAAAATTCACTACCATTGTAACAACAAGTTTATCTTCAGGATATATTTGCAGCAGATTTGAAACCACCGTTACCAAATAAACACAGTGTGTGTTAAATGCTGTCGGGAAATAAAATAGTGTGACGCTCAGACACTTTCCCCATTGTAAGTTGCTAGCCTCGAAATCAATAATATTTAAAAATCCTCGAAGGTAATTTTGTTGTCCAGGTTTATTGGCATATACTTCTCAGCAGGTCGTGGGGCACACACTGGCAACTTTTTAGGATGACATTAAAAAATCTACAGACAAATGCACCTAACGATGTCAGCAGCACTTCGCGCATGAGGAGTTCAGTGATAATTGACACATGACAACTAACCAGAAACATGCTGGCCAAATCGCTGGTAGCTACTTGTTTCTTGGTTATTTTGACGTTCCCGGTCGTCTATTTCTTCGTACCCACCTTCCTGCACCACAGAAATGGTGAAAAATCTTTAAGATACCTCTTAGAACCGAGTATTCGTGCCGGCTTCGGTCGGCGCAGTGCGCTCTTCGTTGCCACACATGTTCTCCTAGTAATGTACCAGTCGGCTTACTGGACCTGGGTCCTATGAATAGTAACTCGCCTTATACATGGTTCTGTTTTTGTTTAAGACACGTTCTATCTAGCTGCGTGCTGTAATTAAATATGCCCAATTTTATTTTACTGACGCGTTGGCCAAACCGGACGTCGGCGCAAACCTAACAGCCACGAAATACCGCCTTTTTAAGATTTCAGGATCTGGCTCGATTTGATGAAGAAACTGCTCATCTGTGTCGCTTAATAAAGTGAATACTCTGACCCTACCTGCATTTGGCTGGTTTCTCCGCGGAAAATCGGAGCTTTCTGCATACGAGTGCCCAGTTTTTTTTTTTTCTGCGTAAAAAGTAGATCATGTAGCTTTCTTGTTTACATTTTCTTGGCTGCTCTTTTCCAGATGCTGGATGGAAACAACTTTATTAAACACACACACAAAAAAACTTCCAGGGTGGTCACCTACTGGTCCAGGAGTCCGCGGGCTTGTGCTTCACGTAAAGCCCGATCCACCAGCAATTTCTGGCCGGCGGGCTGAGCGGTCCGTAAAGCAGCCTCCCAGGAAGAATGAGTGGGGCTGGTTGAAGGCTTCGTCACTTTTTTTTTTCATACCTGCTTTGGAGTCGAGCTGTACTGCTCCTTGCCTCGCGTTTTCATAATATTTCTGTATGGTTAGTCCGTCAAAACAATAAGAAGTGCGGTGCCAGCTTTATTCGGTTGTTGTGCGCGGCTTGATTTTCTGCCTCATTCAGAAAAGTAGTGGCAAGCGTCGATGAAGGCACAGTGCGAAGCGGTCGTCTTGATCGGTACCATGTGTTTTTACCAGTTAAGAAAGATGCACTACACAGCCAGACCTTCTACAGTTATGTTTATCCGGTAAATAATAAGGCAAACGCTCTTGAGCATCCTGAGCACTGGCATTTTATTTCATTTCATCTGAAAAGTGGTCGGGTTTTATGTTCATACCTAATGCTGTCATTTTCCTCTGCCGGACTTTTTCAGGATGTTGTTCGTAAAACAAAGAGTCTAATCAAAGAAAGTAATTGGAAAATCAGCGGAAATTATAAATTATTTGGACCTTGACGAGGCAGCCGAGTCCGAGGCCACTTTCGTTGAATATTTCCTTGTTTTTTAAAGCATAGCGCTGCGTAGATTAATTAGCCTGCATACGTATGGTGCTTGCACCAACGGAATTGGTTTGTCCTGTTTTGAGAGCCACCATGCGTCTTGCCTTCGTGATCGCTGTTGTGTTCGAGTGTTTAGCGGTGACGCCTTTACGCGCGCTAACTTGTTTTTCCTTGTCCATGCTGTTCGCGCTTCACTTCCTTCGTCTTTGAGCTCGACCAGAAGATAAGCACTGTAGAAGGAACGGAATACTTATGATAATTTGTAGCCAAGCAAGCACTTCTTTTTTTTAAGAGGGGGGGGGGGGGGGAGGGAAGGGCACTCACAAAATAAAAGGGCCTGCGAATGGTCGCAAATAACGGCTTTAAGCAGAGCGTTTTATTATTCCGCCCGTAAATATTTTCCTTCTATACAGCAGAAGTTAACAGCAGTTAAATATCTAAAAGGACTAAGCAGCTGTGCGAAATCGGAGCCGCACTCATGAGTTATTAAGGAGAAAGCCTTTAAGGCCTCATAGTCGTTAGCAGACGCGTTCGCTGACGCGCCGGCAGCCGTGTCGACATACGCGTCGGCAGCCGTGTCGGCAGCCGTGTCGGCAGCCGTGTCGGCAGCCGTGTCGGCAGCCGTGTCGGCAGATTTGCCCGCTTTCGGCGTCACTGCTTAGAAAGAAACTGCGCCGAGGGTGGGAATCGAACCAGAGCCTTTGGCATTTCAAGCGGAGACGCTACCACTCCTCCACGAAGGCTTTTTTTTGTTTATTGCATTTTCACAACGGGTACAAAGAAGTAAAACTTGTCAGCAACACTTGCACTGACACGGCAGGTTAAAATTTTTTCAGTTCAACCAAGTCATCCAACACATTTAACCAAGTTGGCTGATAAGGCAGTGCCGCCGCGGTGGCTCAGAGGTTATGGTGCTCGGCTGCTGACCCGAAAGACGCGGGTTCGATCCCGGCCGCGCCGGCTGGAATTTCTTTGCAGGAGAAATTCTAGAGGCCCGTGTACTGTGCGATGTCAGTGCACGTTAAAAAACCCCAGGTGGTCGAAATTTCCGGAGCCCTTCACTACGGCGTCTCTCATAGCCTCAGTCGCTTTGGGACGTTAAACCCCATAAACCAAACCAAACCAAACCTGATAAGGCAGTGCCTGATACACTTCCCTCAGACGTATGACACCTTCAATGAAATGCTCGCGTGGAGATCTCACAACTACTTCTGCATTGTTGAATTGTGTCCGTGTTTTCCATAAACTATGAAGGCCAAGGAGCATAATAGTGTCATAAGGGATGTCCTGTTTTCCTACCGGTAAGAACCTGATGCCATGAGGGTGTAGCGGTAAATCTTTCTTTAAGGTTCTTTGAAGCACATCCCAGAAGAAAAATGCATCCCAGCAAGCTAAAAACACGTGATCTATTGTTTCAGGTTTTTTACAGAGAAAACAATCTGTTGACCAAGGGACAAAGAGCCCTTTATCATGCATCCATGTTTTGACCGACGGTGTTCCGGTGTGAAGTTTGAAGAAGAAAGTTTTCAAAGATGGGTAAACTGGCATTCTTTTAACCCTTTTGAGCACATCTGCTCCTGGGCCTCCGCACTTTGACCATCGGTAAATGGGTACAGGGAGCAATGATTCAATTAAATCTTTGTACAGATTTTTCCTAGTGACATTGGAGAAGTACTGCATTGAAAATCGCACTTGTAACATTCTGTACGCAAGCACAACTTCACGCAGATAACCTCTCACGGTACCACGCATGTTTTCAACAGAGCATACTACAACTCCTGGTAGCTCTCTCTCTCTCTCTCACTCCGCCACGAAGGCTCAAGGTTCGAACATGAATAAAAGCGCATCTAGTGAATGCATGGGTTTCATAAATAAAATAAATGGAATAAAGTCAAGAAAAGGAAAATAAAAAATAAGAAAAGAAACAAAAATAAAAGTAAGATATGGAAATAAAATAAAAACAATAAAGATAAGAAAATGAGCTAAAATAAAAAATAAAAGAAAACAAAAGATGAAAAATAAAAAGTAAATAAAGACAAGCAGTGCGCCATTAAACGCTTTCGCCTTGCAGCACTTTAGAGAGCCAAAGTGCCCCCTGAATTTTTTTCACACATGACGAGATCTCTTCGTTTTGAAGAGAAACGAACACAAGCAGGCTGCGTGCATCTTTTGGATGAAAACCAAGCACCCGCCCAGCTTTACTTACATCCTGTTTACGAAGTGCGAGGAGGAGTCGCGAAATGCAGCCTTGCTCTGGGTGGGGTCCCCTGATGACTTGTGTACTTACGTGCCGCCACATTGCCGCACGCATAAACGCAACATACTGACGTCGGACAACGCAATAGGGGAGCCCTAATGACACGGTAGCCGCACTGACCTCGGTGGCCGGCGTGAAGGCGAAGGCTTCTTGCACATCAGACGCCTGAAGTGTGCGCTCCCGACATGTAACGAGAAATGTGCGTAGTACACTTGTGATTTGAGTTACTTAACCGGAGTAAAGGAGAAAGCGGCGCTGGATGTAAATGATTAAGAGTATAGTATTACATACCGGGTATTTCAGCGAACATTTCGAAAATTGTTTAAGAATAAGCTTTTTGGGGTAAAAATATAACTTTTGCGCCATAGCATTAGCAGTGTTGGCGGACAGCAGAAATAAGGTGAATCGTCTTAAAAGTTGGTTAAGTAATTTTTAATAATTAACAGTTTACCTATTAGAGTTAGGCGCCTAGTTGCAATTAAACTTGTAGCCGGTTGTTAGTAATAGTGATTTCAGCTTTAAAATTTTAAAAACGCGAATACTCTGGAAGTTCGGCTCGACAAATATTGGCTGCATGCATCGTACGAAAATACATGTGCTTTCGAAAGTATGCAGGCAAATCAACTACTCCACTGCACGCAACTAGTCGAAAAAGTCAAATTTCGTCAAGCCACAGCATAAGGGCTAGGAGTATTGAAATTCGAAAAACTCACCTCCCTTTACTAACGTAGGCTAGAAATCTCTAAATGCTACTAGAAGACTAACTCTACTATTTAAAAGGTTAATCACTGAAAATTACTTAACAATCTTGCTACATAGGACGATTCACCGGTTGTTTGGTTCCCGCCAACACTGATAATACTAGGCCGCAAAAGCCATATTGTTACCCCAAAAAGCTTATTTCTGAAAGTTTTTGAAAGTGTTCGCTCAAACATCCGGTATTCCTCGCAGCTATAGTTGCCACGGCGTGCTCAGTACCACAAAGTATGCCTTAGGAGAGGTACTCAAACAGGATCAAACAAATGACATGGCTATTACCTTATTCTGCGCTAACTTTCCTTGTATATATAACTTGTAAGTTGTATATATAACTTTCCTTGTATGACATCGGTAACGAGTGGAGACAACTAGAAAAAAGACGCGTATTTTATGTAAATGCACTCCAGAAATATTGTTGGTGTTGGCTCATGGTGAATGAGATAATTTTATCGCTTTCCAAATAACTTAATCTGCCGTATAAATTGAATGACTCCTAGGCGCCTGTTGACGTGCAAGATATGTCGGTTGTAGCACTGTACAGTGTCGATGGGAACAGTTGATGTTATTTCTCAATGATAGCTTTTATTGCAGTCTCTCTTTCGCACTCTGGACGCAGGGTATTCAATATCCGCAATTAGTGGGCTGGATTGCATGCTTTAGAAAACCCTAAGCTGGGCAAGATGACAAGGGTGTTGAAATGTTATATGTGTAAACAAGGTGCACCCATGTCACGGCGCTAAGCAAAAAGACGTGTGTGCACAACGTATCCGTCAAAATTCGGCCTCCGGCATCATGGTTCGATCGCGTTCCCGTGAGCTCAATAGCCGAACGCCAAAGCCGTTGAGCCGCAACGAAACGAAGATTCCATTTTCTCTTTCAACTATGTTTTCTTGTCTTTGTCCTTAGTGTTCTGTTTCTAGCATGCTGCTTAATTTTGATAATTTCTGCAAGCAATTTAATTTTACTGAATGAATATTGTACATAACATCCTTACTAAATCCAGTGCAGAAAATAGCGGTAAATATAAGCAAACAGCGGCTTTCATGCGCCTCTTTCGTTTTTTTTCTTTCGGGATTAGTTTTTGTCTATATTTTTTATTTGCGCAAGCCCTGCTGAAAAAAAAGTTCTATGATGCAATAACCTCATACATCATTTATCATAGAATATCGTACAATCTGTATGACATAGCATACAATCTGTATGATATATCATACAATTCGTATGATATGTCATACAGATTGTATGATATGTCATACAGATTGTACGATATTCTATGATAAATGATCTATGAGGTTATTGCATCATAGAACTTTTTTCAGCAGGGTTAGGGCGGTCTCGAGGGACAGGCAGGTGAGAAAAAGCTTTACAGCAAATATGGTTTGGTTTGGTTTATGGGGGTTTAACGTCCCAAAGCGACTCAGGCTATGAGAGACGCCGCAGTGGAGGGCTCCGGAAATTTCGACCACCTGGAGATCTTTAACGTGCACTGACATCGCACAGCACACGGGCCTCTAGAATTTCTCCTCCAAAGAAATTCAACCGCCGCGGCCGGGATCGAACCCGCGTCAAAATGCACCAGTACTTCGGGAAGCATACATGACAATGCGCTTAAGATAAAGGGGAGAGAGACAAAAATGACACAATGATGCGAAGACTTGGCAAATGCTGAACGAAAACACAATACAAGTGGCTAAAGTTTCAGCAACATATTGGTAAGCAGTACCAATACTCGAGATGAAAACCACCGTTTGAAGCGAAGAAAAAAAGAGAAAACGTTAGAAAGGTACACCCTCCCACATTTTTAACCGGAACGCGCGAGCGTCGACTGCACGGTGCAGCGGTGCATAGGCGAAGCAGAGCGGAAAGCGGGAGAGGGGACGAGCAAGCGCGCCGATCATGTCGCTGCAGCTATCGTCGTCTGCTTGGCTCTTCTGTTTCGTGCGAAGCAACCCCTGCGAAGCAATTTTTGTGGCCGAGTTCTGAGAGCGTTTGTTTCGTGTCCTATCTGATGCGTGTTTATGGCTCTGGGATGGTGAAAACGCGTAGCGTTCCAGGCACGACTGTAGGCTCCGGTTGCATTTGCGGGTTGCATTTGCTTTAAGTAGCGAAATTAAACCGCCAATAGCGAGGGTCCTCTTAAGTCAGGTTTTTTGTAAGCAACGATTTCAACTGGTTTCTTGGTGCATGTTCTGAGCAAATAACTGCACGAGGCAATTCACGCGAATGTATGATAATACGAGGAAAGAATGAATACTTAAACAAATGAGCACGCGCTGCGTATGGGAGCAAGTTATTGATAGGATGATGTCTGGATGGACGTGATCGAAACACCTGAGTTTGAGTGCGCGCGTTGGTATTCTGGACTGTTTATAAATGACAGAAGAATTTTCAATCCGCAATACTCATTTTACTTATCATCGGATGCTTTTTTCTGGCATGGTTTTAGAAACGGAACTAGAATCTCCGTATTTGTTAAATATAAACGAACAACGCGTTTTATATTCATGAGTACTTAAAGCGTTATTCAAAGCTTAGTACAGGTGTCATCTGAAACGAGGAGGAAAAACAAGAGAGATATTTTTGTACGAAATGCGAACGCGTTGCCCGTGCAAGAACTGAAGACACCAATTTTTGCTGGCTCTCGCGGTGTTCTTGATGCCACCAAAAAAAAAAAAAACTTAATGAAGTTTCTCGACGAGTTCGGAATAGCGGCGAAGGGTGAGCAGCCTGAATGGTCGCCTGTAGCCGGCAACGGGGCTAATATACAATTGCGCCTCGTAATATAATTTCGGGGGCCTTTAACTCTTCTTCCTGCAAACGCCACTATATCGAAAAAGGCATACAGAAATACCCAAAAAAGCTAAACTATTGCTCTCAACTCTTTCGCAGTTTATCTTTTTTTTTACGTGACCGTAGAGGCTCGTGAAGGGAGAAATTTTCTTTACGCTGGCAGCTCTAAACTAGCGCCCCCTCATCCCCCCTCATACAGTTGGTGAGGAGAGGTCGTCGACCTACGTGCAGTTGGTCAGAGAGCTGCACAGACAGAGCGCTTTTCTGGTCTCATGTACAGCTCCGAAAGGCTTGCGAGGTAGAAGGGGAGCATTGGCAGCATGGGCGTCCGGAAGGGGGGCGCAAGGGGGGGGGGGGGGGGGGGCGGTTGTCCGGCCTTGGAATTACGGATATTATTTATTCCGTAGTAGAAAGCACTACAAACCTACCGCCTCCCCCATCCCCGGACATCGGATGCCCTTCCCCCCTGGAAAAAGTTCTGCAGACGCCTTTGATTGGCAGGGGCGTTTTTTCCGCGATAACATAAAAATATCTCTTCACTCAGGAAAATCGTGTCGATGGCCTTTACATGTAACAGCCACTGGCAAAAAATAAGTGCAGAGCGATGGTCTCTTAATTCACACGTTCTGTTGTCCAAATGGTGTCTCTGATTGCATGTGACCTCTGGATCACCTTTGGTTCTTAGGCTGCATAATAGAGGATGCTGTAATTAGAAAGCAACACAACGAGCCACATCCTAAGCTACAGTAGACTCCGATTGCGAGACAGCCATTTTGTGGTATAATGCAGGAAACCTAAAATACTTAAAAGCCTCGAGATGCAGCTGACAACAAAATATAAAAAGTTTGCGTGTTTTTTTTCAGCATTTCACTTTACTTTGGACAGCCTGTGTATTTGTGTGTTTAGCAATCAGAAGAACCAAAACACTCACTCTGTCTCTGCGTTCATTAACTGTCGACTGTTTGAAGACCATTTTTTCCTCTAGGCAGACACGGGTGTGAAGGGAACAGATTATGACTCTCAGGTGCTCGGAAAAAGTCGGCTGCCTTCTCCTGCCAAAAGAAAGAGTGGTGGGGAAAGTGACCGACCGTCCTAGGGGAAGTATCTGGAGAGGACGTTAGACCTTCAGGCAGAGCAAGATAGTCGGAGTAATAAGGCAAGGGCTCGATTGCACGGTTCACTCAGCCTTACTTGGTCCCGCACGTGCATAATTCATCGAGCGCCTGTTGTTTGGCTCCCGGCTCGCTGCAAGACGCTGCAGGCGCGTAAAGGCAATGCGTTTGTGACCCACCGAGGACAGCACAGTGAGGCGTCTTAGTTTGTCAGTTGATTCAGTAATTCGAGTGCAGTCAGTGCATGCGCGTATTTCAAATTGCAGTGACACAGAACTTTAATATGCTGCCTAGGAACTATTTTCTCCAATCTTGAATTCACCCAAGTCCAGTATAGGTGGCAAAGAATTTTTTTATAATTTTTTTGTGGCCTAAAGTTTGTTTTTAGTTTTTCTCGCTCTCATCATCGCCCCCAATGTGTTCGTTCTTTAAGCCTAGAGGTTCCCATACATTCCCTTTAATCACACGATCTGTGCTCGTGGCCATGGGCTTGGTGCTTCTGGTCATCTTCGCGCAGCGGTGCACAGCAGAGAATGCGACATCAACAGGCATGAAAGGAGATAAGTCGGCGGGATTCGGGCCGACATCGACGACAGCGGAGTCGGCACAGCATGGGGACAGCGTGGACTACGCCAAAACTGTGCGGGACATCGTGGCATGTGGCATGGCCAGCATACCGTCGTCGGTACTGAAGAAGGTTCTGGGCGCCGAAATCCGCCCGGAGTGCAGCGTCGCTCTCCTCAAGACTATGCGCGCCTTCCAGAATCTCGAGCCGTGGGCCATGAGGTGTAAGTAGCCGCTCGATTTTTTTCTTCTGGCTTTCTTTTTCTGAAAGTGTTAAAGGTGCACTGAACAGGAATATGGACTCGTCTTTTTACCGCGGGAACTCGATTGACATGTTCCGAGCATTCTTAGAAATTTCGATTTATTGCCCTGTGTGGCCGATTTCCCTAATTAAATTGGGTTAACGTCCGGCTCCCACATTTTTTTTTAATTCTCCCCGTACGGTGCGTGGAGTCGACCAACGCGTGGAGTGCCTTTCAGCCAGCTCCGTGGCCGCTTGCCGCTCTGCCATCGGCGAATTGATACGTAGTAATCCCTAGTAGCAAATAGTCCGCGCGTATTTTTATTTCTGCGGGCTTAGTTTGCGGTTATATTATCTGCGAATGAAACTATTTATTCACGGAAACCTAAAAAACAAAATAAAGCGAAAGCAAAGCCTCCACGGAGCTGGCTGAAAGGCACTCCACGCGTTCGTCGACTCCACGCACCGTACGGGGAGAATTCAAAAAAAAAGGTGGGAGCCGGACATTAATTCGATTTAATAAGAGAAATCGGCCACACAGTGCAATAAGTCGAAGTTTCTAAGTTTGTTTTTTTTTTACTTTATTTTCCATCAAAAAAAGATGGAGGGAGACGGGGCTAAAAGCTGCAACCGCAGCTTGACTAGTCCCCGCCCCCCTATATGGAAACGACAGGTGGCACTTGACAAACATTTAACAACAAAAAGCATGTCAGAAGAACAGTCGTTTTGACACGACTAAATGAAGAAATGCCTATTGTAACAATACATGGCAACAAAACATGATACTGAAAAAAAAAAATCTCAGGAAGGTACATTGAACATGGTTAATTGAACATGGAAGTACGCTCAGAACGTGTAGATCGAGTTCCCGCAGCAAAAAGACGAGTTCAGATTCCTCTTCAGTGCACCTTTAATGCCAGTCTAGATGCAAGGAAAAGGAAGGCGAAAAAATTTGAAACTAGTATAGCGACGTACCGTGTTCGTGACAACTAGACAAGCAACGGAGCTTCTTTCTTAGTCGCGCAGTGAAGTACTTATGGCACGTCTTCAACTTGCAAAATCCGGGAATCTGGCACCTCACTGCGCACACTGTAAATGCAAACCACTGCTAAAAGACACCAAGGTAATAGTAGGTCTGGCTAGAAGCAGACGGGAACGTGAAATTATTGAAGCTTTCGCAATGCACGTTGCTCCAGATAAGAAACGCGTCAGCTCGCCTTCGGTGATGTTAGCGGGAACCTCCAGAAAAGTAATCTTC
This sequence comes from Amblyomma mixtum, assembly GCF_055824585.1. Lineage (NCBI taxonomy): Eukaryota > Metazoa > Arthropoda > Arachnida > Ixodida > Ixodidae > Amblyomma > Amblyomma mixtum. The sequence goes on along the minus strand of NC_143021.1, from coordinate 149,836,698 downwards.
GGCTTTTGTAAGCGCACGTGTTGATCGTTTTCCTGTTTTTTTTTTCCTGTATCTTTCTCCTTCTTTTTTCCTTTTCCTTTTTTTCCTTGTCTTGTGAGCGTGTACGCGCTCCTCCATCTTTTGTGTATGATATGACATCAATATGTGCATATAGTCCTGTTTCTTCAGAGATTAAACTGTTGTTCGAAAGGCCTTCGTGCTGTGTGTTAGTTCCTTTCCGTATTTTGATAGCGCTCACCAGTACCTTCCAAGATGTATTTCCAACTAACCGCAGTAGTAGCTCTTTTGTCTCTTCAACTAGAGTTCTGTGTAAGGAAAGCAGAATCCTTGTCCACGTTTTCCTTAGACCTTTCGGTCTTCAGGTGTGCCGAACGGCTGCGATATACGGTTCAGAAGCAAACCCCTTCCCGGGTTACTTTTGAGAAAGGTGGCAGTTACATTGCCGACCTGTTGCGCATGGGGCCATTGGGCAGTTAGTCCTCGCTTCTGATTTTAGCGTCGTGTAAGGGCTCCGTGAGCAGCCACCTGCCCTTGGTCGTTTCTATGTGTCTGTTTTGAAACAAACGCGGCTCTCCTGGATTGAAGGTTAACCGGCAGCGAAAAGGAGAAGCCTTGCAAGGCCACGTCCGGGCCTCCAAGCGGAGTTGGCGCTGGACCCCTTGCGTGCAGAATATTGCTTCCGACGGCACACCGCGTGTCGATAACCAAATATGCCACAACCGAGCAACGAACGGGGGGAGAATGACTAGTGCAGTGCGCGCGATCCCCGCTGCGGGTTCGTTTTTCTTGTGTTTTCACTTTCGTTTTTGTGTTTGTGTATTCGAGAGGCAGCTACAAGCCGAAATAAATGAGCGGAAACGTTGAATGCATGTGGTGCTCGTGAGGAGACATCCTCGTGTGCCTCGGCGTGCCACTGGCTCCCTGAATTTGAAGGAAATTCGGCTCATTAGCTTTAACTACCGCATTTACGATTGGTTAAATGAATGGTCCTCAGAAGGCTGGGGAAGCTTATTTAAGGCCGATTTTGTGGCGCGAAAGGGGTCTTGGAGAAGAGATGCGGACGGGTTGGCGGAACTCCGAGGGAAAAACATCGCCTAGGCGAGAACTCGACGGGTGGGCGAACGTTGTGAGAGGCAGGCGCGTCTAATTAAATGTTCATGGGCTGTGGCAGAGCAATAAAGGGCACTTGATGTCCGAAGGCCTAGTGTAGTGCGTTTCTTCGACATGTCGAGGGATCACTAAGCCATCAGGAAGCTTCAGGATCTACACCCTCGATCATGGAGTGCCACCGTCATCGATACCTACGTAGAATGACTGCGGTACTATAGTCGCGTACAAGTGAAGAAAAAAGCTGGTTTTCACCGTCAAAGCACCCCCTTTCAGCCAATGACACCGGCCAATTCTCATGAACCTCCTAGAGTGAGCTGCGTGAAAATTCAGGGAGTGGCGTGACAATGAACGGAAGGGACTAACCCCGAAAATGCAGGGGGAGAGGGGGGGGGTCGAGGGCTATTTGTTTTCAGCTTCCACTCCCTGCATTTTCAAACTAGCAACTCTATGAATACCGGTCGACGCCATTGGATGGAAAAGGATCCTTTGACGGGGAAAAATCGCTATCTTCTTAATTTGTATCCGACTACAGTATATTCGTAACGTGCAAGATCACTGATGCTTCAAAAACCCTGAATACCTCAAAAAAAAAACATTGATTTCACACTGCTCCCAGTTTATTTATTTATTCACGTTACCCCTAAAGGCCCTCCAGACGAGGTTATTACATAGGGGGGGGGGGGGGGGGGGGGGGCACTTTTCAGCTTTGATAACATCAGTTTTTGTTTCTCATCATTAATATTAGAAATTTTTTTGGGGAAAAGAGAAGAATAACTTCAACCTACTTTTAGATAAATAGTCCGACATATTTGGCCGCCTACGATAGAGGTGAGGTTCGCTGTCACCTAAGCACTATTTATGCATAGTTTTTGTGCGCATATATTTTTTTGACGTAAGGTATGCATACAAAATGAGCGTACGATCCTTACAAAAGTAGTACGAAGTGAACTCGCAAGCTCTATGCTATTTGCTGCATGTTGTTCGAAACTAAATATTTCGCCGTTTTTTCATGTTGTACTCTTTATTACATGTACCCTTGACACCATACTCATCAAGGCTGCTTGAAAGGACGGGAGGGCCATTACAGCGTACCAGGTTTTACTTGTTAAGAATAGGCCGAGTAAATGTAAATTATTCCATGTTGTATTACGTTGCGTAAAACACTCACATCTGCAATATTGTTAGTTATTCATGTTCATACTTAGGCTGTTTTTGTCAGATGTACAGTCTAGCCCGTTTATAACGAAGCCACTTATAGCGAAATAGCGGTTATAACGAAGGGATTTCAATTTCCCATTCCCATTTTTGCATTTTCAATACATTTTGGGTCCGGTTTTAACGAAGTGAATAAGAGCGCGTCAGCGGATATAACGAAGAGATTTAATACCAACCGAAAAATAATCTGCCAATCAACACATTTTTGCTTCCTTGAGGCGATTTTTTCCGCGAAAATAAGAGCAAAATTCGGCTGACGGCGTCCTTTCGTGGCGTCGTCTGCTCTCCTGCGGAGCGAAAGGTTGCTTCACTGCATCGCATAGCACGCCGGTCTCGTGTTGCGCCGTCCTTGAACGGCGTCACGGCGTAGAGCGGTAGAGCACGCCGCGCAGGGGAAAAATGTAAAAAAGAACAGAGACGATTTTTTTTTTCGATGACGTCGCAGAGAGCGGCCGTCTTGGCCAATCTCGGTTCTCTATTTCTCCCAGGCAGTCGGCGCCACGGCTGGACTGCAGTCTGCAGGAGGTGTGGCAGCGCGCGCTTTGTTTTATGTCGGTGCTGCGGTGCGCAAGGCAGGGAGAAAGCGCGGCAGCATTGTGCATGTTGGAAGCGTGGCTCATTTTTATCGTTATCGCGTTATCGCGGAGTTCGACCAGATCTTTGGTTCGCAGTTGGATGGTATGGAAGCCGCAATCCTGAAGTCCGCACTCGCGAAACGTGTTCAGGGGACGCTGGACGACTTCTTTCAGCGGCAATAAATCGGTATGCCGATGTTTGCATTTTTTTTTCGTAGTCCACATATAACGAAATAGCGGATATAGCGAAGTGATTTCCGATTCCCGCCGACTTCGTTATAACCGGGCTAGACTGTATTACCCTCTCCTTCCTTTCGATGTTGCCTTAGCGAGTTGATATAAGTATTGTAAGGAAAAAATAGATGCCAAATGGTACATCTGGTACTGCCAACTGGGAACTACGTGTTTGTTCTACATGGTCCGATATACTCCCGTACAGGGCTGTTAGGAAACCACAAGTCGGTACGCTGCGCGTTTAGGTGTAATGACAACAGGCTTTAGTGCATTCTCAGTACCCCTTGCGAGTGCTTTCGCACTCTCATTCGCAGTCTCAGAGTTCTGATTCGAGATGCTGCCATTTAGTTGCGCAAAGAGATAAGACTTCCGGTATCATGAATTACATACCCAAGACAGGTCGACGCTTGGAAATTAGGCTTAGAGAGCTCAAGAACGGCGTGGCAAAGGGCTCATATTATAACATTTCAGTGCAGACTTCGCCACATTTGTTTATAGCGGTCTCAAAGTTGCTACCGCACAACAAGAAATAAAACTAGAAAGCAGCAGTGGTCAACAGGTAACGTGCTCGTGCTTACCACCCTGGCCGCTCTATGTGGATGAACTGACGCGCAATTGTTTTGTATATAAACTAGAAGCTTCGGCGAAGTATAAGCTTTTATGAGAGGGAATGCACCTCTCTACACAAAGGCGACGCAGCATGTAGGTTCTGGTGCTTGCAGGTGCTTGCTAGTTTTTTGTTTTTTTTCATAGCACCGCGTTCATTTTTACGAACGAATTGAAGGAGAGCGAGGAATAGTGACGATAGATCATGCCGCAAGAAGTATGTGCGAGGAACTTCACTGACATTTCCTTCGCGCTAACAAAATCTTAAGTCAAACTTCTTAATCTGTTGGGAAAAAATCTTTCTTTTGTGTGTGTGCCAGCACTCGTGTGTGTGTGTGTGTGTGTGTGTGTGTGTGTGTGTGTGTGTGTGTGTGTGTGTGTGTGTGTGTGTGTGTGTGTGTGTGTGTGTGTGTGTGTGTGTGTGTGTGTGTGTGTGTGTGTGTGTGTGTGTGTGTGTGTGTGTGTGTGTGTGTGTGTCTGCCACCTTTAATATGCCTGGTTTACGGTGTGCGTTTCATCGATTAATCTTCATTGCTGGTTTTACACAGCTGTCACATTAAACAGTTGTCTAAGTGTTTTGTGATTGTTCAAGTGTACCTTTCGCCCTCGTTTCTTTCGTACTTCCAAAATTATGGAGCTAAACCATGTCGTCCAAATTTATTTCAAACACGAACTAGTAGTTCGCCGTCGTCAAAACTCTGCTTGCGAACGGGTGCAAGAAGCAGAAAACTGTTGCGTGGCGCGCTCAAGCAGTAGTGACAAAACGATTTTTCTACTGCTGTGCTTAAAGGGTCCCTGAAAAGGTGTCCATGTAGGCAAAGAGAAGTCGAAGTATTGATAGACACTGAACGATCGATCATCCTACCGCAAAACTTTTTTATGTACCTTGTGTGGAACCAGAGATAATGGCTATTAAAAATGACCTCCAGCCTTTTCCCTCTCAACTCGTACACCGGAGCGAACCATAAAAAAATAAAAATTACAGGCCGGGACCATGGTCCGCCCACAAATACGTCATCGTCGAGATCGGTTTGTTTACTTCCGGTTGACACGCTCTTTCGCTCGCTCGCTTTCCCGCTGTGTTCACCTGTGTCTCGCAACCGTCGCTGCGGCTTCTCTCGAACTATGTACCCCGAGCTGAAGGAACGACTTTTGCGGATGAGTGCCGAAATGGGATTTCAGCCTTAAGGCGGGGACACATGAGCAAAAAGTGTGTGCGATTCGCTGCGGCGCGCCGTTGCGAACGACCTCGCAACGACTGATCGCAGCTCATCGCCTGCGTCCAACCTGCTGGGTGTCAACGACGAGCCGCGCGCTGCAAGCGCTACGACGGGAAGCGGGAGCCGATACGAGCGCGGAGAGCGGCAGCGTAGGCCGGAATACATGGAGCGTTTTTACCGCGGCGAGTCGTCGATTTTCGCCCGACGGCACACATTTGACTCCCGGCGTCGAGAAAAACGCCCGCCGCCGCCGATCAGGACCGGCTAGATTTTGACGCGCGGCGTCCGGTGAGACCGGAAGCGGCGGCTAAAGCGAGCCAATAGCAGCGCAGAAAGCCAGCTCTTCCGGTCCTCTGCCTGCCGCCGCCAACATGGCCGCCATGGCCGTCGAGCTACGCCGTGTTTTTGGCACGGAAATGTTATTGTCGTGAAAATAAACGCTTAATCAGACTTGAAATGTCGCTTTTTTTGGAGAACACGGCTGAATCTTGGATCGGAATGCCTGCGCTCCCTTCCTGAAGCGAATGTGTCGAAGAAAACCGCAGCCGCTGGTGTCCGCGGCTGAGTGGGCGTCCAAAGGTACGCGACGGCATGCATTCGAGCACGCAAATCTTTATAGATACTTAAGCGCGCGTGCTAAAATTTGTACAGTGGTGTCGAAGTGAAACTTTCCATATTTTAACAGAATGGTCAGCGTCGCGGTTCTCACAGACCTTCTTGCACAGTGGTGTTCGCCACTAGTTGATCACATTTGCTTTCGCGTCGAGGGATACGCGGCGGCGCGCCGCCGCTTCAACGCTCCATGTATCTCCAGCCGGGCGTCGCGCCGTCGCGACGTTTTCTGCCGCGCGAATGTCGTCCAAAAAAACGTCGCATGTATCCCGGCCTTTAAAGCGGGCTGCTCAGGGCTCTCGGGGCCGAGCCACGCCGGGTCGGCCTGCCAGCCTTGATGCCGACCACCGGCGACTGAAAAACGCAATAGTATTGTTTGTTCTCGTCCATAGCAAACTCTGGGATAGATGCATATCAAAAACGCATCATCTCTGACAATTGCTCGCCAATGTAGAGTTGCTGGTAGCAGTAATAACTGCGATACAATCAGATTTCATCCAACCGCCGCTTTGGTGCTGCTGCTACATGGTGCGGTTCGCCTACCGTCTGCTAGCTCCGTTGCGGAAGGTGTCGTGGAAATCGAACATATCTTTTATTACGGGACGAGTTGGCAGTAAAGCGATGTGAATGATAGGCCGTTTATAGCAGGCGACTTCCGAAGCGCCGTCAGCTGCGGCTTCGATGCGAAACCAGTAGGCCTAGCGACGACTAGGGCAACCTGGGACCAGCGCGGAGTTCGTCACACGGCGTTGCCGCAGGCGGTGTCGTTGCCGAAAGATCCACTCTTGCACAGGCATATTGTCGTTGCTCGAACCTCGGAAGCATCTTCTCTGGTATCATAGCTGTTTTGTGTTTTCTTGTGCGAACGTGAGGTACGCCGAGCATGCCGGCCGGCCGGCCAGCCTGGATCCTGTCTGCCGGTGTCACAAAAACGAGCTAAAGTGTGTTCTTGACGTAAACAACAAATCCTGGGATAAGAAATGTGAAAAAATGTCATTCTTGAGGATCGCTGAACAATACTGAGCTGCTGGTAAAGGTAACGACTGTAACACGAGCAAACTTTTTGCCACAACCGCCTCGCAGCTGCCGCTGGCCCGACGTTGGGGTCCGGCTCGCCTGGCGCCCGCTCGCTTCGCTGCTGAAGGCATCGCGGAAAGTGACCACTATTATTTTATTGTGAGATGATGCTGTTGACTGCAAAGCGATGTGTAGAGTAAGCCTTTTATCATAGCTCAGGCGACTTCCGAAGCGCCGGCCGCAGCGGCTTCGATGCGAAAGAGGCTATAGGCCTAGCGACGACCACGGCAGTCAAGGCCTTTTGACTGGTTTTCTTCCCATTCCCGTGTAGCCTTCCTTACATAGCTACAGAAGCATGTCCTCGGTGGTAGTGACAGCCTGTAGCTTACTTTGCCTAGTCTCGTACGAGCCTTCCCTGCGCCGAACACCCATCTTCCGCTTCTCAGCACAAACAAGGCGCCAAGCAGATCAAAGTTGGATGAAACTTAAAAGGACGAGAAGTGTGGTTTGCAAAAGCACCGAGAGCGTCCTGTAGCTATGCACGGTGACCACGGTGTAAGAATATATTTAGGTGTTGACACTGGCCGCCCGCCGCGGCGGAGAGCGCGCACAGATTGTGTTCGCCCTCTAGTACATGCGCCGACCGCAGCGGCGCGGGGGCGCTGCGGAGCAGAGGCCCTTCGATTTCGGTGCGGCAAGCGGCGTGCCCAGAGCCGTATATTCCCTTCTCCGGCGTGCCCTGCTTTAGGTGCCCTTTTAGGCTGCGTTGGTCGATGTTTTGGGCTGAGAGAGTGCATCACAAGCTGTGAACACCACGATCTCAGCTTCCACGTCGTCAGCTTCCATCGTGGACGAGCAAATTTTGCTAGAACTAGCTTTTTGTGTCGCGGTTCGGCACAAGCCGGATTGACAGTTGTGGAAACGCACGTGGTGGCGCGGGCCGACGCCATGGACGGTCGTCGCGGCCTATGTGCATTGTGTCTGTGATCTGTTGTTTGTTGCTGTGACACACCTGTCAACTTCAGCCGGGTCCAGAAGTCTGCTAGACGCAATTATGGGTAAGAAGTGCTTCGTACCCAACTGCAGTTCGGGCTACCGGAGTTGTCCGGATCAAGTTTCACTTTTTAAAGCTCTGTCTGAGCCTGCTCGCTTAGAACTTTGGCGCCGGGCAATTCCCAGAGCAGATAGGATATTGCAACCGAGCGACCACGTCTGCGCGAAGCACTTTCCCGAGCATATGATATCAAAATCGTACTATGCCGAGTTCAATGGCAAGGTACTTTTAAATGTACCGAAGAAGATCCCGGTGCTGTCGGCGAATGCTGTGCCCAGTATTTTTCCCGGGTGTCCGAAATATCTGACAAAACCGACAAGGTCAAGAAAGCCTCCTAGAAAACGACAGTCTACGGCCACGTGTGGCGATCAGTCAAGCAAGCGGCCCGCTCCCGCCGCTGTCGCACTGCCCGTTGGGACGGTCTGTGAAAAACAAAAAGGCACCGATCCATCATCGAGCCCTCAGAAGAAACTGCAGACATGTGAGTGGAGTGATCAAGGAACGTGCCCTTCTCCCACCATGGAACTTGGAGGCACCTCCTCAAGTGCCACCTCCGTCTTCCTTGGCGTTCATGACGTTAAGGTTTGTTCTCTTCTGCACTGCTCCGGGTACTTAATATTCTAGGTGCTTAGTGTTCCCTGTACATAACTTTCTGCTAACCGTATCGGTCCTCCCGGCATGCCATAGATACCTATAGGTGCCCCTGGATAACGAGATACAGTTGCTTGCAATACAGGTTAATAGTAACTGCCCAGCCCAGGACATTAAATAATTTAGCTGTTGTTAACATACAGCATGATTAAGCCCTTAGCTTTTGAAGCAGTCCGCGAAACTTTTGCCTGTAGCTTTTTGGGTTTGGCTGCTTTTGATAGTAGCATATGTTTTATAACAATACCTTAAATCCATTTCCACTGATATAATTTCTCTCATTTTTCGTCAGGACAACCGCACGAGTCCACATCAGGGTGGTCCAGATGGATTGTGTCACGTCCAGACTGAAGCACCATTGGCAGCATGCAGCAGCCTCGGATTAGTCGAGGAAAGTCACGAGGGAGTGTCTGTCAGCGGCCAAGATGAAAAGGAACCGCTCACATTTTCATGTCTCTCGAGTTATGTATCCAGCATTCAACTTCCAGGAACCTCGTGGGCAACACAAGTTGTTGATAGCTTTGGTGTGGAGACTGTAGTCTTCACGGAAGTGGCTTTGGCGAAGAAACGCGACCAGGCACCTTTCCTGAGGAAGTCATTAGATGCTACAGTTTCATCCAGCGGAATGCTGTCACTGCGTGCCTTCATTTATGGTCACCCTATAACTGTCAACGCCATAAGCGGCGATGTTGTTCCATGCGGCCTAAGCGACTTGGAGAGTGTGATTCACAAGTTTCACAACCTGCACGTATGCGCTGGTGGCCCCGGTGGCGAGATGTACCACAACATCCAACCCGAGTGTGCATATATCGACGCATGTGGCGTGTGGCGGCACAGAAACTGCATGTTATTTTCTGAACAAGCAAGTTGCGACCGTTGCGAAAGATTGAAAGACACACTCCGGATACATTACTCCCGTATGAAGAAGAGAGGAGAAATGAAGCACATTCGTCTTTTAAGCAGCCCTTCCAAAAAAGCCCGCATTGACCTTTTGCGGAAGGCAAGAATTTCCTGCTACAGGTCCAAAGTGCGACTTCTAAAAGGAAAAAAAAAGCTTGAGGCGGAACTGAGCAAATGCAAAGCCAAGCTTAAACAATTAAGTGATGAAACACTTGACCGCATTTCTCGTGATGCGAACCTTACTGAGGCACAACAGCTTGTGTTAAAGGAATGTGTGGCTGCTGGCAAGACTGGTTCTAAGAAGGGACGACGATACTCGGACAGCTGGATCCTGCTTTGCTTGCTCCTTCATATCAGGTCACCAGCAGCCTACAGGTTCCTGATGGAAAACGAAGTGCTCGCATTGCCGTCAGTCCGAACAATACGCCGGTATGTCTCTATGGTGGGATTTAAGTCGGGATTTGACAGCAAGTTCTTTTCTGCTCTGAAAAGGAAAATAGAAAAAATGGACGACTTCAAGCGACATGGGATTATCATGTTCGATGAAATGCAGGTTAGAAAAAGTAAACGTGTCAATTCTCGCACGATGACATATGTAGGGCTGGCAACAGACGCTGGAAACGCTGATGAGCTCGCTGATCACGCCCTCGTTTTCATGTTCTGTCCTTTTGGCGATAGCTACGCTCAACCTATAGGGGTGTTCGCAGCAAAAAATGCAACCAAAGGCTCCATTCTCGCTCAGTTGCTTCTCCAAGCTATTGTGATGCTCGAAGAAGCCGGTGCAAAGATTCATGGGTTTGTCTGTGATGGCGCGTCAACAAACAGGAGCATGTGGAACATTCTAGGTGTTAATGGAAGCCTCAAGGAGAGCTGCAACTCGTTCACGCACCCAGTTGACCCTGAAAGAAAAGTTTTTGCGTTTTCTGACACTCCACACTTGTTTAAGTGTGTGAGAAATAGACTTAAGCAGCAGCGATACTTGAAAAACGAAGGACAGTGGATCAAGTGGGAGTACTATGCTGAAGTCTACAAGGAAGACGTTGCCAACGCGGGGGGCCTAAAAGTCTGCCCGAAAATAACGCACTCTCACATATACCCGAGTAACTGTGAGAAGATGCGTGTGAAGTTAGCCACCCAAGTCTTTAGCCGCTCCATGGCGGCGGGTATTCAGTTTTATCGGGAACAAGGTATCCGCAAACTCATAGGCAGCGAGAAAACTCAAGAATTCACGTTGTTTTTAAACAATTTGTTTGATGCACTGAACAGGCGATTTCCAGCAGAAGGGATCACAAGGAACAGCCGAGACCTCGCAATTCTCAAGCATGGAATTGACTGGCTGGACAGCTGGGAAAGAGAACTGGAAAGTGGCAACATTATAAAAGACATGTTCTTGACAAAGAGCACTTGCGAGGGACTTCGAGTCACATTGAAGTCCACTTTGGATCTTTGTGAGGTGCTGCTTGATTGCCACAACTTCAAATATGTCCTAACCAACAAAATGAACCAAGATCCTATCGAGCGGTTCTTTGGCAAAATACGGTTGGCAGGAAGCCAGAATGATCACCCTTCGATGCCCACCTTTATGCAGCTTTACCAGACGCTGTCGATCTACAGTATCCTTAAACCTCCGAAGTATGGCAATTGCAAAGTCGTCGAGGGTGAGGAACCATTGCTGGATGCGTCATATTTCAGGGCCCTCATTACAACAGACGACAAAGTGGCATCATGCTCTGGATTCATCAATCAAATTAAAGAAAAGCTAGACGATCTAGTTTCAGTAGAAGACTGGGAATGTGAAGATATCGTTCGGAAACACAAATCAGACGGAGGGCAAATTACAGACTGCATACTTTATTATGTCACCGGTTTTTTGTGCAGAAAGATGCGAAGAGTTACCAGCTGCGCTGCTTGCTTGTCAGCCTTCAGCGTAAAAAATAATTCTTTTGCTGAAGCAGCTCTAACAAATGTGAAGACCAGAGGGCGTCTTACCCACCCTAACGTCAACATATTTGACCTTCTAAAGCATACGGAGCGGTTTTTTGTTGACTATGCAGACTGCCACACGGTGTACTGGGACACCATAGACGCAGTGATAGATACATACACGATGACATTCCCATGTGCTGATCACAAGGAAGAAGTACTCGCACAGCTCCTCCACTATTACGTCAGCATGCGTATGAGGCAGCATTGTAAGCACACCAATGCTGTCATGACAAAGCAGTGTCAAGAAAAAAAGAAACAGGCCAAGCTGTGCTCATCCTAGATGATAGAGGATGATTCGCTCAGTGTATCGTCCAAATAAACGAATGCAGTGATCATCACAATTGCAGTCACGGTCTTGGCTCTTGATTACACGAAAGTAGCCCAGTAGGTTGTGATTCACTGTGTTTTGTGCGTAACCTAGTGACTACAGGAAATCACATCTCTCAGAGAGGCTACTTGTAGTAATAAATTTGTTTGTTCAACAGAATGGCTATTCAGGCCGCATTTGAGCAAAAAAAAAAAAAGCAAATTGTGCTGTTAATGTCCCGAAGGGGCATATGGGCATTAATAGATGCCGCAATGGAGGGCTCCAAACTTAGACCACATGGGATTCTTCACATCACACAGCACACGGGCACCTTTTGCGTTGTTTCGCGGCCACCGCAGCCGGCATTACACCTACGTTCTCGGGCCTAGTGCTAGAGACAACCACTCAGCATCGTCGGTGCCGACCTGAGGGATAAGATTGGCAGAAACAACGCCAGTGGCATTTCCAGTAACTATTTGCGTTTCGCGTACCTAATTGTGGACTGCACTTGCTATTAAAAAGCCGCAAATGCACACTTGGATTTTTGTTTTGGTCCCGGCGTTCGCGCGTATAGCGGCAGTGGCGTTCTGCAATACAGCACAAGAGCGCGGGTTCTATTCGTGGCTGCGGAGTAAGTATTTCTGATGCAGGCGAAATGCGGAAACGTCCTTGAGGTTTCTATGCAAATTAAAGAACTCCAGGTGGCCGAAGTTAACCATGTTCTCAACACGGCGGTCATCTCGCAGCATTGGCGCAATACACTGCTCAAGCAATGTTTATGTACGCGTAGGCTCTTCAGGCCAAATGTGGGCGCGTTGCGTCCGACCTTTTATATTTAAGAGGCAGTGTAGTTAACTATGCTCACAGCAGTCGTGCGGATGAACGAAAAAAAATTTGCTATGAACGCATTTCGATAACGAGCTCGGAAGCAGCACAGGGCTGCGTCCTCGCTGCTGTTCCGCCCATTCATGCAGTCTCAGCAAGAAAAACACGAAGTAGCCCAAAATTATTTGGTGTCGACAGCAGTTTCAATCCTTCGTTGTCTTGCCGCACTTCACAAAGCACGCGTACACGCAGCGGCACCGAAAGATCCCGTGGCATCTGCATTACGGCTGCCGAAGCTCGGCGACTAGGGGCCCCTAAAGTCACTGGAACTCTGAAAGTACCGCAACCAGCGGGCGGCGCGCAGGCAACATTGGGGTGTTGTTGCCAGAGGTGGTCCAGCGCGGCGAGCGCGTCGTCTGCTAGGCGAAGAAAGTCTCCCTTGCGGCGGCCTTGTTCATCGGTTTTGCGCAAAAATTAATGAAAGTATTCATGATTGAGAGCTTAGATGAGGTGAGGGTTTCGAAAACCTTGAAAGCGTTGCACGACAGCTGCGCAGCCTCTCGTATTCTTGAGCCCACGGGTGTGGGCTAACAACGCAAGAAGCAGGCTTGTCCTATCGCTTCCGCGAGAGGCTCGCAAATGCATGTTTTCGGGACCCGGAAAACTTTAAAGCCGGCAGGCTGCGTACATACCAGCGGGATATAGGAAAACGTTTAGTAAATCTGTTCACTTGGAAGTCTGCTGCGTATAAAACGTTCCCTTTACGCTTACTGTTTCCTGCCGCCTGTTCTTCGCTCCGTGTGGTCAGTAGCCGGTCGGAGGCTTGTGGGAGGCAGTTGGGTGACCCTAAAGTCGACGAGCTCTCCGAAATCTCGTAAAGCAACGTCACCGAAGACATTTATAGCTGTCACACAGACACACGACGCACAGAGACACGCATACACAGACACACGCGGTGCACAGATACGCACGCAGATACACGCACTGACAGAGACACGCATACACAGACACACGCACACACACAGACACACGCAGTGCACAGATACGCACGCAGACACATGCACTGACAGAGACACGCATACACAGACACACGCACGCATACACAGACAAACGCGCGCGCAACACACTGCGCGCACACAGATACAGGCGCGCGCACAGACACATGCGCGCGCCGCACAGAGACACGCACACGCACGCAGACATAGGCTCAGATAGAGGAACTGACACGCGCGCGCACACGCACACAGACAGACGCACACGCACACAGATGCGATACTGAACGTGCTACTTCGTAAAACACGCAGTCCAACCCCATCGGAAGCACTGCGCCCCCGTCGGCTCCTAGAGCGAGTGGACCATCTATGGAGGCGCCTAATCACGTGATCGCAACTGGCCAATAGGCGGCGCGGCGGCGAAGAGAAAACAGCTGCGGTACTTTCAGAGTTCCAGTGACTTTAGGGGTCCCGGGTGCGTAGCGCCATCTGTCAGCGTTCGAGAGAAGCGCAGGGAGCGGCGAACAAGTCCTGGTCGCGCCGCCGAGCGCAGTGTCAACACCTAAATATATTCTTACACCGTGACGGTGACTGAGCGCAAACTTTCGCATTGCATAAGCGAGGTCTTGCTTAGATCTGTTTACATGAACCAATAAGGTTGTGTCGGGGGTCGGGCTGAGCGAAGTCAACCCAACTCGACCAATGCGTATTTACATGAACTCGATTTCAGCTAGTCGAGACCGGTTCATCAGCAGCGACACCAAGCGTTGAGCACCGCATTCGAGTGAGCGGTGGTAGGATCCAACATTGAGGCACACCACCGCTGCTTCGGAGGTGCGACGGCGCAAGTGAAAAACAAGTTGGCATTTATCATCTCCCCTCTGTTTTTTCGGCCCGGCAGCGTTTACAAGCACATCGGGGAAGGGTGGAGTTGAGTCAACCTACCCCTTGCGGCGGAGTGTACTGGTCCCGACCCCTTGACTTGACTCGGCGCGTTTACATGAACCCAGTAACCGGTTTTTGACCCAATAACTCGACTCACGTGTGCTTTGGTGCGAACAATGCCTTACTGTGTGTGCTGCGGGAAGGGGGGGGGGGGGTGAGGTGCTTTTGGGTGTGGCCTTGCATCCCGCTTCCTTTTCGCACCACAGGCTCGAGGAAAAAAGAAAAGCAAAAATCCTTTCGAAACACAGCCCAAGCAAGAAAAAAAGGAAAGAAAGAAATCAAAGTTCGTCCAGGTTCTAAGAAAAAAGTGTGCGCACGAACACAGACAAGCAAGAAGTTAGTGGTAGAGTGTAGTAGGGACAAAATAATTTCTCGCCAGGTGGAGCTACGTCGCACTAGTAAAATTTTAGCGCGAAATTCAAACCCCCGCAGAAAATACATACACAACTTTCTGAGCCTGTAAAACGCAAACACTAGGCTCGATATGGATAAAAATTGCAGCTTAACAATCAAGAAAGAAAAAGGGAGGAAATGTTGCGGACGAAATTTTGATATTTGGCTTAGTTTTTTCCCGAGACGACATGAAAGTTCGGCATATCTGAAAGCACCATTTTTCTGTAACTTTGCGTCTAATTGGTAAAAAAATGAAACTTAAACAATAAAATTTGTCCGCAACATTTCCTCTATTCACTAAAGAAGAAAACGCTGCCACAAACTTCATAAAAATCCCATGTTTAGACACAGTATAGCTTCTGAAAGTTCCCATGTATTTCCTATGGTCACTGCCACTGGTGAACCCTCTTAAGAGCAGAAATGCAAAGGCCATTCCACGTGTCCTCTTTCTCACTCAATTGTTCATTTACTCAATTTATTTTTAATTGTTATGATCTTTTATTTATTTAATTATCGTTTCGTTTCTTTTTATTTGTTATTATCTTTATTTGAAACTTTTTACTAATAAATTTGTATTTTTTTATTTTTATTAGCATTATTTTATTTCCGTTTATTTTTAATTGTCGTTACGAATAAAAGTGGCTGGAATGCCAGCTGTGGGACGAGTGAAAGATATCTGTTTAGATTTAGAAACGTTTCATGTCATTAACCCCGATGAGCACCATACACTTACTGCGGTCAGGTCAGATTGCAGGGATTCGCGGTCACTCTCACTAGTAATGTTACGGTAAATTACTCAGTCATAACCGAAAAGTCGAACTTTAGATGTTACGCCAGCAGGTATGTCATTTATATAGATTTGAAAAAAAGCAAAGGCCCGAACACGCTTCCTTATGGTACCCCCGATGTCGTATAGGCTGACGAATAATAAGATAAGATAAGATGAGATAAGAGTTAGAAAAATTAACCGAGGTGAACTGTGTTCTAGATGATAGAAAGTCCTTAATCCAATGGAGCAAGTTATGGCAGATGCTAAGCTCTGCTAGTTTCAGCAGAAGACTGCGATAAGGAACCCAAACAAAAGATTTTTAAAAATTCAGAATCACTAATACAGGGGGATATGGGCTGGACATCGCTCGAAACACGAGGAACTCGATGTAAAATATTATATGAAGAACACCTGAGGAAATTGGACGATCACAGGTGGGTAGATAAGGTATTTAAATACTTATAAAGAAAGAGCGTTGACTCACCGTGGAGGAAAAGAACTAGGAACTAACCAGTAAGTATGCGGGAAACATGGACAAAGAAAATCAAGAGCTTTAGGTGGCAGGTAAAGACGCATAATGCAAAAATTGGATTAATTGAATGGGAAAAAAGCAGACTGTACAACTATATAGAAATTTGGAATGGCCGATCAGGAAGGAATCGTTCTGTGGTAACTTAAGATGCAGTGCCCTACTCTTTGAAGCTAGATCAGGGTGTTAATATGCGAAGCGACAAAACGATATTTAACGAAGGAGACAACACATGTGCAGTGCTCGGAAAATTTCGAGAAACAATTCAGTGTCTAATACTAGAATGTGGCAGTATCATTCGGATGTCGATGCAGGCACAGTCACTCTGGCTGACATCCTGGAGTTAAAATGCGAGTGAATCTGCGGTTTAAGTTTGCAAAAAGCGATTGAAAGATTGCTTGCTCAAAAATAGTGAGGCGTCATAAGGTTAGAAGTGCGGGATTAAATATTGTAGTTAACGAAAATGGCGAACTTGTAGAATTTTAAAACCACGAAAGAATGATTTTAAAAAATTTTACCATGATGACAACTGCCATCACCCCGTTTCAAATTAGATGTTCGTGACTTCCATTCATACATTCAGTCAAATCTCCCAGGATTTCTTTTGTTGCGAAAGCAACACTACCGGAGCCCAGCTCGGCTCGTCACGTATGCTCGTGGCAGTGCGGCTACCAAACGACCTTGAGTCGCCGTTGCTTAGCAACTCGGGTAGCTACTCGGCTAAGCTCGGGCAGTAACTGGAGTAAGCTCAGGTAAATTCGGACGAGCGTCGTGCCGTCTGCGCGAGAGGTTGCTCGAGAAGAGTAACATGCGTGGTAAAATCCTGACTGATGGCTGGGATAGAAACAGGCACCTGCCAGTGCAGTGGCGCATCGCTAAACTGCTGCGCCTCAGCGCTGGTAGTGGTATATGAGGACTCGCCGCCATCCATGAATCTTAAGTAGTAATTACCAGTTCAGCATACATGGCCATTAAGCCAATAAAGATATCGTGCCACACCCCTAAAGCGGAGCTTAGGTGTCCCCTCCCATTGAAGAACGAACACCTGCTTTCGCAGGTCTATTCGGTTTAACTACGCTAAACCCCTATCATTTTTTTAAAGCGAAAGCTTTACTACTTGCACTTTCAGCCTTTGCCGTGGCGCGGCGGTGCCACCATTGACCTTTAGTTGACCTCTGTGTGACGTCATGTGCGACATCACGCCGAAGAGAAGAGCGACCGACTCGCGCCGTCGCAAGCCGCGGCGGTGGCACCACCGGCGCCTAACTCCTGCGCTCTCCGCTAGGAGCGCGATTGTGGCGTTACGCTGAAGAGATTAGGCTCGACTCACGTCCCTAGAAAGCAGTAGCTGTGCCAACCACCAGCGGCTTAACATTGCTTCGCGATCTCGCGCCGTCCGTGTGCGATGGCGGTGCACATGAACGGCGGCCTGACTGGACTGGATTGTACTGGACTGGATTGGATTGGATTAGAATAGATTATATTAGATTACATTAGATTACATTGGGTTGGATTGGATTGTATAACAGATGCATCGCCACAAGTCTAACCACAAGCACCACCACCAGCTACACTGCCAGCTGAACCATGGCGTAGGTACGGATATTGCTTTCGCAATTACCGGTCTTAACCAAGCTAAGCCACAGCGAATTTTTTATTTGCTGCATGTCTACGAAGTGGCCTTCTAATCGGCTTTTTTTTTTGTTGCTAGTACAGCGACCACGTCTACTTGAACACACTTGATGGTAGCCGGCGGCGATTGCGGCCTATGCAGCGGCTAGCGACGCTCATCTGTTCGCGCCGCCCGCTCAAATCCTGCTCGCTCAGTTTCTGTTCCTTTTATTTCACACCCCGGCGGGCTGTGACACTTCGCGCCGCAATTTGGGCCGACTACATCCTTTTACAGTCGGATCCTTTTACAGTGCAGTCGGATGCAGCGAGCGGTAACATAACTGCGACTGTCCGCACCCAATAATTTAGGACAGAAGCATTTTTGATCGGGAAACCGTTTACGAGTGCATTTTTTGTCCTATAATGAAGGATTTCACTATAACATTGAATACATCCGTAGACCACCCGACGACCGTCTTGCATTTCTTTCTTCTACTAACGTTTGGTTTTCTATGCCGGCGTTAAATCTTCGGTGCGATCCATCGAAACACTTGAAAGAAAGATTTTGCGACATATCAGAGCAATAGAACACATTTAGCTTCAATATATACATAACAGCATTTTCATCAAAAGTTGCTGTGTTGCATGTTGCTGTGAAGGCGAAGGTTGTCTCTATGTCTCTTCTTTGTGGTCCGTCCTGTGTTTGCGCAACCGTCACCTTCACAGCAATATTTTCATCATCAGCCTGATTACGCCCACTGAAAAACAAAGGCCTCTCCCATTCCTCTTCAATTAACCCTGTCCTTTGCCAGCTGCAGCCACCGTATGCCCGCAAACTGGTTAATCTCATCCGCCCACCTAAGTTTCTGCCGCCCCCTGCTACCCTTGCCTTCCCTTGATTGGCCGAGACCTTTTTACGGGAGCGGATAAAACTCGACATTAGGACAATAATGACAAAGCTCCTCGAATTTAGATTGTACGATGGTAAAATATGTTCACTGTGCAGTGTGCAAATTGGCCGCGCCCATAAGCATTCGTGCTACACCACCGCGGAAGAAAAAGGAAAATATGAGGATGAAGGGAAGCAGGAGCAGAGCTGTCGCAGGAAACAAAAGTTCAATAATGGGAATATACTTGCTTTTTTTTTCCTTGGTCGCAGTCTCATGTCCCATGCATGGACTAATTTTATTCCCCGACATCAAAAATTCTTTCATCACGTTGCTTCAGAGCTTGGATCAAGTATTTCATTAACCTTCCATCTATTAACAGTACAGAGACTTTTATTTATTGCTTTTATTTCAGTTCATAGTTTTTTTTCGTTGTCTAATGAGCTTCCCTCTCTATGTTAGTCTATCCTTCTGAAACGCAAGCTGCGTCTTTGCTACGACACGCGTTTTGTTATACTGTGCCAGCTGGTTCAACAGACTGTTTCAGCCGAATTGTGCAAAGGTTTTAAAAATGACCACTTTCTATGTTACCCTGATTACCGTATTATTCAAGAAAAATAAATACACCTTTTTTTACTTAACTGTAGCCAATATTCAAAAAGTTACAGAGCAAGTTAGTAATGCTAATTTAACTTGTTTTCTACAAAGTCTTCAGTGTGGTTACGTTCTGAAGGTTTTAAACAAAGTATCTAAGATTTCTAACGTATGTAAGTATGTAAGCTATGTAAGTATGCTAGATATATAAGGTTTTAGAATTTTTTAGCACTAACACTGACAAATAGTACCAGACGTTCTCCGTTGAGATTAAAGATCTCGTTTATTTTTTACCGCACAAGCTCATCCTTGAATGCGTTGAGCATTCCATTGACAAATATGGCTTTTCAAAAACGAGAGACGGCGGCCACTAAAATGAAATTTAAAACTGACGTTTCGAAGCTCAGAACGGGGGCCTTGTTCACAGTGGAATCACACCAAGAGGCTTCGTCTTTAAAAGCTAGAGTAATTGCCGTAAGGATCGCGCGTAAATCGGGTTAAGATTGCCCTCGTTATGATTGAGCGTGTGTGACGTCTGTATCACCACGGACTCGAGATGAAGCCGTGATGCTGTCAGTATTTCTTTCTCAATGATTCGTTCCTATTCCCAATCGATTTTGTGATTTTGCGCCACCGCATGCTCCTTCAAGGCATTACGGCGAGTATTTTCATTCTGCACATTACGAGTATGTTCTTGTAAGCCCTTCTTATAACTTCCAGTTTCGCCGATCTAGACACCGTTGCAATCTGCACAATGGATGACGTAGACAACTCCTGGGAATTTCTCTTTCGGCAACCGCCCCGCCACGGTGGCTCAGTGGTTACGGCGCTCGGCTACTGTCCCAAAAGACGCGGGTTCGATCCCGGCCGCGGCGGCTGAATTTCGATTTAGGCAAAATTCTAGAGGCCCGTGTACTGTGCGATGTCAGTGCACCTTAAAGAACCCCAGGTGGTCGAAATTATCCGGAGCCCTTCACTACGGCGTCGCTCATAGCCTAAGTTGCTTTGGGACGTTAAACCCCAATAAACTGAACCAAACCAATCTTTCGGGAACTGGTCTCTGACGTTCATCATTTGTTGTCGCATTTTCTTGGCGGGGACATGGGCTACTTGAACATCATATTCTCGTAATACACGGGCGGGACACTCACTTGTTTTCGTAATATATGGAATAGCCGCACGTTTCTTGGGGGAAGAGGGGCGTCAGGTTGTCGAGGTCGTGACGTGTCGAGGTAGTCATCTCGAGTCCCTGGTGATACAGACAACGTCACACGCGCTTAATCATACCGAGGGCAACCTTAGCCCGATTTACGGGTGATCCTTACGGCAATTACTCTAGCTTTTAAAGACGAACCCTTTTGGTGTGATTCCATTGTGAACAAGGCCCCCGTTCTGAGCGCCAAAACGTCAATTTCAAATTTCAATTTACTGGTCGGCGTCTCTGTTTTTTGAAATGCATCCCCCCGGCCAGACGGGATTCTGTCACACTCTAGACCTCATCAACCTTCGCCAGGCCCATGGCCAAGATTGGTCAGTATGTTGGCCTTAGCTGCCGTATTGCCTCGTTTAAAGCACACCTGAATTTTACTCTAACATGCAAAGGCCGCTCCATGGTTCCCCACTCCTTGCGTCTCAACAGACCGGTGTCGACGCCTTTTGGGCTCAGTGTGGTTGGCAAAGCGGAACGTCGGTTCTTGTAAGCCAGAATCTTAGACTGCAAGGAAAAAGTTCCAAAGCGACCCATCGTAGATTTTATGCCCTCCCCACGGCACAGCCTCTCCAAATTCTTGCACCGTGGTCTTTCCCTGCCTGTTGACCATGGGACATGTCCCGTTCGCAACTCATACGAGTTTGTTGAGAAGACCCGCAAAACCCTGATTGAAGACAGTGACGTGATGGTGTCTTTCGACGAGTGTGCGGACTGACTTGGCTGTCGACGTGTGCATCGCTGCGCTCGATAGCGATGCCTCTTTACCGGAAAGATCACCAATAGAAGCACGGGACCTGCGCCGGCTCCTTGCTTTCTGCCTGAGCAATACCTTCTTTCTTTTAAGGGGAAACTTCTAAAACAAGTCCACGGGACCCCCTGGGTGCTTCTGTTTCAGTGGCAGCCGCTAATCTCACCATGGAATCATTGGACCGACAGGCGTTCGTCTCCTTTAACCCTCCCCTCAAGATCTTCCTCCGTTATATCGACGACTGCATTTGAATTATTCACAAGGACGTGGTGAGCCAGTTTGTGACACACCTAAACAGCCAAGAAGACGCCATTGAGTTCACGCTGGAAGAAGAGGTGGACAGCAGTCTACTTTTCCTGGACGTCTTTGTCTCAGGGGTAGTCCGCAAGTTGTCGTTTAGCGTATACAGAAAGGCTACACGCACAGGCTGCTTCCTACACTTCAGTTCCATCCATCCTGCCGCCCAAAAGAGAGCAGTTGTCAGCAATTTAATGCAGCGGGCCAAGAAAATATGCACAAGCACCACTGACGCCGCTGCGGACGCATCAAGAGTACGGAAAGATCTCGCTAGCTGTGATTACCAAAGTCATTTCATCAGGTCAACAGAACGACAGCTGTCACGACCTCGACAACCTGACGCCCCTCTTCCCCCAAGAAACGTTCGGCTATTCTATATGTTCCGAAAACAAGTGAGTGTCTCGCCCGTGTATTACGAAGTATGATGTTCAAGTAGCCCATGTCCCCGCCAAGAAAATGTGACAACAACTGATGAACGTCAACGACCAGTTGCCGAAAGAGAAATTCCCAGGAGTTGTCTACGCCGTCCCTTGCGCAAATTGCAACGGTGTCTACTTCGGCGAAACTGGAGGTTATTAAAAGCGCTTACAACAACACGCTCGTGATGTACAGAATGAAAATACTCGCAGTGACGCCTTGGCAGAGCACGCGGTGATGCAAAATCACAAAATCGATTGTGAAAAAGCACGAATCATCGAGAAAGAAATACTGATAGCATCACTGCTTCATCTCGAGTCCCTGGTGATACAGACAGCGTCACACACCCTTAAACGTAACGAGGGCAATCTTAACCCGATTTACGTGCGATCCTTACAGCGATTACTCTAGCTTTTAAAGACGAACCCTTTTGGTGTGATTCCATTGTGAACAAGGCGCCGTTCTGGGCGTCGAAACGTCAATTTCAAATTTCATTTTACTGAGCGCCGTCTCTGTTTTTTTTTTTATGTATAACCCCGGCCAGGCAGGATTTCGTCACGCGCTCGACTTCACAAATATGGCTCCACTGCTATCAATTATTTCTTTTCTTTTAGTGAACAGGTGACAGCTACGAAGGAAAAAAGCAAAAGAATTTTTTAGAATGCCGCTGGCATATCTTGAGTCACATTTAAGTACGGGTCGTGTGTTTGCAACACTTTATGGCAAAAGTAAAGAGTGATTTCATATTTGCGCACTGAAACTCAAAGAAAAACAAACCTCGTCTTTTTAAAATCGCCCTCTAGGACGGCGGGTGATGTCAGGCGCTATTATCGGAGGTAGTGTTTACTGCAGAGTGAGTCGCGTCCGCAGGGACTGCTTCAAGACCCCTCTGAGCGCCTCAGAAGAAACAGATGTGTTTTGTAACCACTCTGCATGTACTAGTAGATGGTGATTGTATGCCAGGGGAAATTTAAATACCTCTGATTGATTGATTGATTGATTGATTGATTGATTGATTGATTGATTGATTGATTGATTGATTGATTGATTGATTGATTTAAAACATATTTATTTGCTTCATATTCTTTAGGAGAGAACACCCTTAGGAGACTACAAACCAACACATATCCAACGCCGGCTAAGTTACAGCAGTGGTACCCAACACTATACTCTCCGCAGTCCCCACACTGTGGAGAGGTAGCCAACCTCTACCATATGGTGTGGGCATGCCAATTTAATCCCTTAGTTGACCCCACTCCCAACCCCTCAGAGGAGCAGTGGGGGGCTATTCTGATCAGCGATGATCGTGACCGTCAGCACTGGCTGGTGGGGAGGGCCCGCGCAGCAGCAATAACCAGTGGACTACAGGACTAGGCGGCCCACCCACATGTTCTGATTGTGCAGTTGTCTCAATCCGGTGCTCCTTCAAGCTGACCAAAGGAAAAGAGTAATGAAATTTGTGTCTCATAACCACTTCGCGTCACAGAAATAAGGAGTGAAGAGGACATTGCTATTTATTCAATGACCAGTTAATACCGTCATGCGAATGACCAAAGCACTGTGCTCCGCAACAACTTTTGCACTTGTTCTCATAGAATTTTACTTCTGGCGCTTACAGTGATGGATGCGATGGGAAAGTACCCGACGGGACTTCTCCAGGGGACACGCGCGGATCTCGGAGCCTACGACGAATGCCTGGAGACCGCCGTCCGGGACAGCTACGGCCACGACGTTTCGCACGGCCAGTACTGCAGCCTCGTGTTCTACTCGAAGAATGCTACAGCCATTGATAATTTGATGGAGTCCGCTTGGGACATCATGCATCCGAAGGTTAGACTGCATGTTGCCAGAGGGCAGGGCGAAGTGGCACTGTATCAAATAAGGCCAGCTTAGAGCCGTAAAATTTCCCGAGCTCTAAATTGTAGCGCTATTGAGGTCCTAGGTAGACAATACTAGGCGGCACCTTGAGGCCACTTTCTGCGTATCGCATTTGTGGATATGATGTCTTGACTGTCCAAAAACCAAAAAGAGAGCAGTGCACCCAATGAAATGCTATCCTCTCTAAGGGATCGCTGTTACCTCAGGGCCCTATCTGAAACAAGACAATCATCATCATCAACCTCACTACGCCGGCTGCAAGGCAAAGGCCTCTTCCCTATTTCGCCTATTAACCCTGTCCTGTGCCAGCCTGCGGCCACCCTACCCCCGCAAACTTTACTTAATATCATCCGTCATCGGAGAAAAGAAAATATAGCAATAACCCCTTTGAACGGGCGAAATAACTGCTGTAAGTATTCTTTTTTTTTCGAGGACAATTACTGATTGGAACAAACTTAATAGCGAGACTGTTAATCATAATTCTTTACGGCTTTTTGAAAAGTGCCTGCAAATGTCAGGAATTTGAGTGTGTTTAAATGCTTGTATTTTATTTTGTACCACCTGCTATGATCTGTACAAGATCGCAGTATCTATAATTAAATAAATAAATAAAAAATCAGGAACTATAGATATCAAGCGCCACATCACAAAAGCTACACCTTAATTCCTGGGTATGCACCGTCACCTTAAAGAGGCAGGAAAGCTTGTTACTGATAATGGTTTTAGGGACCATACGAAGCGGCACTCCGTGAACTACCCAACTACACAGACGTATCCAGGCACAGGGTACCTTAGACATCCTGAGCACCGTATGCCTGCTAAGGACCAATGCTGGGCCATGCTGCGGCACACGCGGAGACCGCTGCAGCCATATAAAGTTTCGGTGAGTCTCCTTGGCGGGGTGCTCAGCACGTAAATATTCTTGGACGTCCATGGCACAAACAGTGGAATGAAGTTGTGTACTCAAAGGGACTAAGCAGTTTCAAATGCAGCACCTATTGTAGATAACATAAACAACGAGTACTGAACGTTGCGACAAATGTGATAAAGATGCACGGCGCACGCACGCACCGTCTTTGTCAAAAGTGATCGAACAACGAATGTTGCCTGCGTGGTTTCGGCACCAAAAGGTGACGACAACAAGCGTTCTCCTTACCTTAGCAGATTTAGAGCTTAAGGGGTTCCATGAGTGCTCCACTATACAGGTTAGAAACAAATACCGTTGCTTGGTTAGACATCGCAAATATAGTGTATACATTCTGGTACAGCTTAAGGACGACAAGCAGTCCGAAAATAGGTTAAAGATTGAAATACATCCAAATCCTTGATTTGAGCGGAGCCGTGACGAAAACCCCTAATGACTTCGAGGTAAAAAAATGATAAGGAAAGCTCTTTCCCAACTGCAGAATTATAGAGTGTTAAAGAGTCGCACGAGCTCAAAATACATGGCTGAAAAGCAAACCGTGTGGACTGAAACATTTTGACAGGGCCAAAATTTAGGCCACAATACAGGCCTCACTTGCAAAAGTATAGACATCGAGTTTGACTACATATAACACACCGGTTGTTTCACGTAAGATGTAGCACAATTTTTAAAAACAGTCTCTTTGAGTTAGAAGGGTGCTTTTTCCGCAGTAGCATTGTCAGCGATATAGAGAATCACAATACAGTTAAGATGTGCTAAATAGTATGCTTGTTAACAAATAGACAGTAGGAAACTTTAGCTATTCCTGTTAGTCTTCTTATTTATTGTGAGGTGTGTAGCTCGCCAGAAATAATATCCATATCCGTTTCAACAATTTCCGAAACGCACTCACCCTCAGCCCTGTTACCCAACATATTTTGCATATCCAAAGAATCTACCTGCACTGTACAGATTACTTTGCCTGCAACCTTTTCGAAAGCTTATGTATTTGGGGGATCCGGCAAAACGCTAACTCAGCCTTAAAGGTATAATGAAATGACTTTAATGTGACCCTTCAGCGCCCTAGGGTCCTCTTTGTATATTACTTTGCAGACACGGACACTGCACTTTCTATAAATAGTGTTTTTATTTCAAATTTTTTAATTTGTTTTTTTTTTCTTTATTCACTCCAATACAGAGAAGGCCTCGCTTCCATCCGCGCGAGCCATCTTGCTTCCATTACCTAGGATTAGCGTGTCTGTCTCGTGCCCTAAGAGCCATAAGTTCGATTCCCGTCTGAGTATCCCAAATTTCTTTCCTGCACACTTACTTTAGTTTGCACTCTCATATGCATGTTATAATCATGTTTAAGTAATATTGCGTCCTCGCGATGGCAATTTTTTTCAGGTTTTAATCGTCACTTTCCTCCACGCATAACGTCATGAAGCCTACGACTAATCCCGACTTATTGGACTCTGCAACGCGAAGGCCAACAACTACTGCGGTTTCTCCGCTGAACAGAAACCTAAAATGAGGCCTTTTTGGACGTCGTGCTGCGTGTATTAATGACCATCCATCATATGACAGTTGATTAAAAAGCTAGTTGTTATTACCGCGAAGAGACCGTTCACTAAACTAGAACATACAACTACTATCTCCTTTCATGCTTGGTTCAAACGTTGAAGCCGCAGAAAAAACTCGTCGGTGAAAGAAAACATTCGAATGAAAGGATACAGTCAGATAGGTCCCAAGGATCAGCTTTTATAAAAACCAGTTAGTGTGTGCTCTAAATTACTCAATAGTCGCCTTTAGCATGCAGTGTACCATTTTACCTTTACCATTGCCGAATAACAGGAGCCTGCCAACCGCCGCTGAGCACGCGCTGATCTGTCCTGATCCTGCAGGTTCGCGCCCAGCTGCCGGTTACCTGGCGCCATCTGGTGCCGACAAGGCCATTTGCGCATGCGCATTGGCAGCGCGCGGGCTCCCGGTACTTGGGTACTAGTAACGGTACCGCGATACACGGTATGCTAAAGGTGGCTAATGTTGAACCGCACTGGAAAGGTTACGGCGCACCTTACGCAGAAAGAGCTTCGACACCCTGGAGCAGAAGCCGGTAATTATTTCCTATTTAGATCAGTCAATTAACCCTCGGCGCTTTCAAGGGTACAAGTTCACGAGGGTGTCGTTGCGGATTAGTTGCTCCAACATGACAGAAAGGGACACAGCATAAACACAGGACGAAGAGCCTGTGTCGTACTTCTTCGCCCTGTCTTTGCGCTGTTTACCTTTGTGACAAGGGAAGAAGCTCGGGCGAGTTGGTTGTTTCTGGCAAGGGTAGTTCTAATAATAATAATAATAATAATAATAATAATAATAATAATAATAATAATAATAATAATAATAATAATACTTTATTTCACCAAATCAAATCAAGTTAGAGCGGGAAACGGACAGCGATAACAGACTGCTTGTGTCAAGTTCATGAGTTGGTGCTGGCCGTTTCGGGTTTTGACTGCCCTTAAGCTTCGGAGCTCCATGTCGACCGTCTGTACATCAGCGGATGAAGGCGGCTGTGGTACCTGATACGTAACCGGGTGCTTAATGGGCAGCTGCATCATCTGTTGAAAATTACGCAATTTTCAAAGATGCAAAGTCATATAGGCAGCAGGCAAATCCTGCCTTTCTGCGCTAGCATTTAAAATGGCGACGTAATCGACGATGAAGTATCACGCTAGTCCTCACAGCACTGGATTAGTGCAGAGGAGCTCCGTGACGACATCAAGGACGGGGAGATTTCAAATTTTCGCTACCTTCGACCACAAGCCGTGGGCTGGCGAATGCCACCAAAGCTCCGCAGGCACTACCTTCAGCGGCGTTCGTTTTTTTTTCTCTGAAAGAAAGCATTTATGAGCTGTAAATGTACTGGCACTGTAAGGGACGTCAGGGTGCACCCCCACCTAGCGCTGTGCACTGCAGGGAACACTTAACGCGCAAGGGAAAAAATCAGCGATTGCGTTACCGATTGTTGTGCTTGTCCAAAAACACTTCGCAGGCTTTGCCTGCAGGTTCCACACATTCAACGCATTCAAACTTTTTGAATCCCAAAACATCTTCAGTTGCCATTTTGCATCACCAGTCATAGAGAGACCACAATTCAGAACGGACCCTGGAAGTTCTTAGTGCAGGAACGTGATCGAGTTAAGTTACTCTGTACTGACTGAGAAGCTATCCACCTTAATTGTGATATTATAGGTCAGAAGGATGTTTGGAGGACTTCTAAGACAACTACGCTGAAATGATAGACTGCGGGTACGTATTCCGTTATAAGCTCATTTGTGAAGCAAAACCAAGATGCTTAATCGACGAATAAACGCTCGCTAAAACCCATTGCTTATCGAGCATAAACAACGTAGCCTTAGTTCAAGAATCCTGACAACTGAAAAGAAAATAAAGGCCACGAAAAAGAACCCCCACCATAAAAGGATCCTTCTCAGGGGGTGGAAAACTGCCCTGCTTTGGACCCTGAAGGATATAGGAAAGCAAGAAAAAAGAAAGCAGCAGTAAGGCAAACAAAAATTTCTCGAGAGTTCACTGTGGGTAGCTGCCTAACGTAAGCCCTCATTAATATAAAATGATCTATATTCACAAAGAACAAATGACAAACCTCATAGCATGGCGAACATCACAATGATAAGACCATATAGCAGATAAATGCCATGAAACTATCGCAGTTTGGTTTGTTTCATCGGTGATAAGAATTTTATGGTGCTTACATATACGGAAATGTTGGAGCAACAGGGATTCCCAACAAGCTTGATTTCGTTAAACAAGTTGCTGTGCCCTTCAGCTTAAGATGCAGTCCTCCGTAAAGTCCACAGATTTGAAGTGCTTTCGAAAGTTACGCAATGCAAAATATTCAGCAGGTTATTGAACTGGCGCTTGGGATAAAATTCATAAAAAAAATAATTTTTGTCTAGCAGCTGCTTTGTTTCATGTATGATTGCTACTTGAAGAGAAAATCTCATTCTCATCATCATCATCATCATCAGCCTGACTACGCCCACAACAGGGCAAAGGCCTCTCCCATGTACCTCCAATTAACCTTGTCATTTGCCAGTTGCTGCCACCGTAACCCCGTAAACTTCCTAATCTCACCCACTCAACTACCTTTCTGCCACCCCCTGCTACGCTTGCCTTCTCTTGAAATCCACTGCGTTACCCATAAGGTCCAGCGGTTATCTTGCCTTCGCATTACATACCCTGACCAAACCTATTCTTCCTCTTGATTCAATTAGAATGTCATTAACCCGCGTTTTTTCTGTCACCCACTCCATACATCGCTGAGTTGTCCTTAACTTAAGGTGAACGCTTTTTGTTAGCCTCCACGGTTCTGCCCCATAGGTGAGTACCGGTAGGATACAGCTGTTGCATACTTTTCTCGTGAGGGATATTGGTAAACTGCCATTCATGAGCGGAGAGAACCTGCCAAATGCGCCCCACCCCATTTTTACTCCCCTAGTTCTTTCCCTCTCATGATCCGGATCAGGGGTCACTACCTGCCCTAACTATACATATTCCCTCACTACTTCCAGCACCTCGCTACCAACTGCGAACTGCTGTTCTCTTGCTAGACTGTTGAACAATACTTTGGTTTTCTGCATGTTAATTTTTAGCCCCACCGTTCTGCTGTGCCTGTCTAAGAAATTGATCATGCTTTGGAGTTCATGTCCTGAGTGACTTGGCAAGGCCAGGTCACCAGCGAGTCGCAAACTACTTAGGTATTCTCCATTAAATCTAATTCTCAGCTGTTCCCATATCTGGCCCTGGAATACCTCCTGTGAACAGGTGGCGAATAGCATTGGCGAGACGTGTCTCCCTGCCTGACACCTTTCTTTATTATAATTCTATTTCTGACTTTATGGAGAGCTATGGTAGCTGTGCAATCGTTATAAATATCTTCCATTATTTTCACATAACACTCTTCTACACTCTGATTAGGCAATTCCTGCATAACAGCTCAGGTTTCCACTGAGTCAAATGCTTTCTCGTAATGAATGAAGGCTTTATACAGGGGTTGGTTAGATTCTGCGCGTTTCTCTATCACCTGATTGATAGCGTGAATATAGTCTATTGGCGAGTATCTTTTACTAAAGCCTGCCTGATCATTCGGTTGATTGAAGTCTAAGGCTGTCCTGACTCTATTAGCGATTACCTAGTGAATACCTCGTAGGCAACAGACAGTAAGCTGATCCGTCTGTAATTCTCCAAGTTCTTGACGTCGCGTTTCTTAACAATTAAAGTAATGTTAGCGTTCTTCCAAGCTCCTGGTATGCTCGCAGTTACAAGGCATAGCGTATACAGGGCGGCTAGTTTTTTTAGCTCAATATATCCTCCATCTTTGAACAAATCTAGTGTTACCTAATCCTCACTAGCTTCTTTCCCCGTTTGCAGTGCACCTAAGGCTTGCTTTACTTCCTCCTTCTCTACTGACGGGATCTCATCCACGCACAATTTAGCCGAATAACATTTGCATTGCAAGCAAAAAGGCGCATTAACCTCAGGCTTCATTTTAATCTGCCTATTTTTGTTGTGTAGATGCGTTACTACAAAGGGCACTTCACGTACATGGACCTTCCAATGCTTCGGCTCGGGATCTGCTTTCTAGATGACTGCAACCAAGAAGACTTGCAAAACATAGTGGACTCAGGTGTGTCCCCTTAAATCATTGCTGTGTCATTGATTTCATAGCTGTGTCCGGTGTGCGAAAAAGAAAACCTTATTTGCACATATCCAATGATTACTACGCACGTAGAAGTGTAAAACATTACGTTTCGCATGCTGCAAACTCTGGGCTCGTGAAAAGGACAAGAAGGTTCTGCAAGAAACCAATGACCTGCAGTTGTCTCACTCTGGCGGACTCTTGAACCATGCTGATTATCCTCTAAGGCAGGGGTTCTCAAACTGGGTTCCACGGAACACAGGGGTTCCGCGGGCTGTCTTCTTGTGTTCCGCGAGTACCCTCACTGGCCCTGACCCGGCAGCTGATATGAGACTGGCTCTGAGTGCTGCTGAGCCACGCTTTGACTTGCTCTCAAATGGGAAGCAGTACCACCATGACTTGCTCTCAAATGGGAAGCAGTACCACCCATCACATTAGTATTTGTATTAATCGGTGCAATAAACATTTAACTTTTGCAACTCTCTCTTTGCAAAAATGCACTCGACAACATTGCTGGTAAGTGAAAGCGGGGTGGGGGGGGGGGGGGTTCCCTGGAACTTATTGAAGGCTTTTGGGGTTCCTCGAAGCAAAAAAGTTTGAGAACCCCTGCTCTAAGGCTTAATACCATACCATAGCCTCAGTCCATGCTGAAAGACCTCACTGCACATTGTGCGCAGCCTACGCGCGAGGTAAAAGCGGTCGTATCAGTTCGAACGAATCAAGGGCATGCGCCTAGTAGGATAGCTATACCGCTGGTTCTGCTTCATGAGTGCAGTGGAGAGCGGTGCTCTGCGCATGCGCTTACTGTTCATGCTTTCCAGCATTGTCTCTCTCTTGTTTCCTCATTATGCTTTTCTGCGTCCACGAAGAGGCCTCAGAAGGCCATAGAGTTTCTTTAATATTGCCCAGAGGGAAAGCTGGCGGCGCAGCGCTGCATCCGCCATGGAGGCGTGCGTGAATGCCCGGATGAAGTTTCGTTTTAGTTTTGCTATTGCAGGATGTGAAGTGTAGATTGAGCCACCAAAGCAATTCCACTCTGCTCGTAGCAAACTTCGAAGATATACTCTGAGAGTTTTTATACAAGCCTAACACTTCTGTAAAATTTATCGAAGTGAAAAGCGCGTTGTTAAAATTTCATCTGCGCGAAGACGAGAGCCTCGCGGCGCAGCTGCCGACTTCGAAGGAAAATCCACATTTTAGGGTCAGCAGTAGCCAAGCCAGTAACAAACCTCGTCTCCCCCGCGTTTCGATAGAGGCGAAACGCAAAAGGCGCCCGTGTGCTGTGCGATGCCAGTGCACGTTAGAGATCCCCAGGTGGTCGAAATTATTCCGGATACCTCCACTACGGCACCTTTTTTTCTCTATTTCTTCTTACACTCCTGCCTTCCTCCCTTCCCTTACGGCGTGGTTCAGGTGTCCGCCGATATACGTAAGACAGATACTGCGCCATTTCCTTTCCTCAAAAACCAATTTACCAGCATTCTGGCGTTGGATGAAGTTCTCTTTAAGACACTTGCATTTACAGTGGCGCGAGCTTTGCTTCTAGGTAAAAGAGACAAATTATCTCTAGAAGTCGCTACTTCCGCTGCTGCGCCGAAAGAAGCAGAGCGGAGCAGAAACTGACGGAAAACTGAATGTGAATATGCCGGACGTTTAAAATCTTGTGCATAAAGATAAACATGTAAGGAAATGGCATCGAGATTGTTCGATGTACCGCAACATGCCCGTGATATGGAAACTGCGCGAAAGAGAAATAGGGCGCTCTTAACCTTCTCAGCATGAGCACTGCCATTGGAACTGGAAGTGAACAAGAGAGTTCATAGAAAATTTGTGCCAAGTGGTAAGGCTAAAACCGCGCTTGAGGCAGCGAAGTTGGACGTTGAAGAGCTATGGATGAAAGAAAAATAGTTGTATCTGGACACGCCACATTTCTGATTGCTTAGTATCTGCAATATACTGACCCACCGGAAACGGCACGTACAGTTTTTGCCAAAAGCAACCAGGCTGCATGGTTCGGTTCTTATTTGTAAAGTAAAGCCCTTACGACTTCCTTACAGGTCAAAAAAGTCTTTGAAGGTGAGGACAGGGGTTCTCTTTGCCATATAGAAATTTAGAGTTTGGGGGCTGGCATAATAGCTATAATATACGACTGAGAAGCAAACTGTGCAGCCTGGTTAACTTTGGCAAAGACTGTACGTGAAAATGTCCCTCGGAGGATACAAGGGACCCTCAATTAGCGCAATTTTTTTTATTTCACTTGGCCATAGTTGCAAAATTATTATAATATTCTTTTATTACTAGTAATATTAATGACGCCACTCTTGGCTTTGGACAGCACGTTTCTTATTTGTTGTTAATGTTGCATGCAAGCGTTCAAAAAGGGTGGCATTTTTATTAAATGTAACAATGAACCGCCTCCTAGTCATCAGTCAAGAAACGCCAAGTACCGTCTTTGGCAAAAGTAACCAGGCTGCAAGGTTTGCTGCTAGCTTGTATAGTCGAACCCTTGTGACTTTCCTAAAGACCAAAATTTGTTGGAAGGTAAGAAGACTCCCAGTCCTTATCTTTAACGACCATTTCAGCTTCAGGGAAACTGTAAGAGCTCCACTGTGTGAGCTAGAAGCAAACTATGCAGCCTGGTTACTTTTGCCAAAGACTGTACGGAACAGACACTCGTCGATAGAGGGAGGGTGGGGGGCGTTGATACGGGGGCCCGATGAGTATTGATAAAAACCACACACCACTTCTGCATGCTCTAGGTCGGATACTTGGGTGCTACTTGGTGACTTAGTGGCTACGTCCAGCTGAAGGCACTTTCTAAAGTCGGTCTCGAGAGAAATCGTACAGGGCCTGTTGGTACTTAAAATGTCGAGGTAGCAGTAGCTCCTCCTTATATATGGGCACATCGGAAACGCCTTCCTCACTAATTGATTTACCAAAACCAAACTACAGACGAGAACATCACGAAAAAATAAAGGGGAACAGCCCAAGACGGTATGAACATCTATACCGAGAACGTGCAAGGCAATGGCCATCACGAATTTTCAGAGAGAGCCGCTTGAATGCTGAGAGCTTAAAACCATACTTCGACAGACTAACTTCCCTTTTTTTATGAATAAGAATCCACCTATTTCCTTCTGCAGTGAAACCTTCAATGGTAGACATCCGAGTTGCAAACTGCATGACGGCGGAACCGGCGCCTTGGAGTACAACGCAGAAGGCAATTGTGTAAGTCATGTCTGCCCGTTTTAGGGAGCCACAGAAACATGATACGCTGACGCAAGGGTATAGTATTGCTAATTAACTGCTATGATTTTGCTACTCGATGGGATTGTTTTATCCAGCCTGTTATTTATTCAGCAATCAGGAGGAACATTTTTCCACTAAAGCAAACATGACAGCTTTAAGCAACAATGCTCGAGTCGGGTAATATTCACATATTTAATCAAACGTCATGTTCGATATGTGCCAAAAAGTCAGGTTGTTAAAGTGAAGCTTTGAATCAAAAAAGCAACTTGATACGTCACAGTATTCAGTGCTCATTAAACCTCCTTAATTCAGAGATATTAAACCACCCCTTCTTGCTCGTACACACTGCATGTAAGGTGAACTCACAAACAACGTTATGACAAATGCTGAAGAAAGGTACCGCATCCATTCCTGGTCACTCACACTGTAAGCTCCTCTGTTGGCCGTTTGAGTGGCGTCGTGCAGAACGTCAGTCGTTTGCAAATAATAAAAAAAAAACATTGCACCCATTCTAGCTTCTTTCTCACATTAAGTGCTTGATAAGAGCGTTTCAGGCTTAAGAAAAATGGAGCTTCTCGGAAAATGTGCACCAAGCATACCAGATTTTCAGCTAAGTTGCACCAAGCTGTAAAACTCATCCACACGATTTATTTTCTTTCTGAAAAAGTTAGCGCAACACAAAAACAATCACCAGAAAGAAAGACAGGACATCGCGCTGCTGACAACTGAATTCTTTATTGAAAGACACGAAGAATGTATAGGGTTATCGTCACGCCACCCCTCAGCTGCAATAAACGTCAGAAGTCGGTAAAAGATGATAAAACGATAAAAGAAACCCTTTAACACGAGGTGAGTCAAAAGCGATAAGAGAGTTGATGATTCTTTAAAAGCAAGAAAGAAAACAACGAAAAGATGTGACGCGGTGTAAAAGGCAAAAGTAACATGTTTTAATGGAATCCGAAAAGACGAAAGTGATATGAAAAAGCCAGAAAACAGAACACGCCATTTGACATAAGAAAATTGAATCCAAGCACTGAACACCACAGACCACAGCAGAAAAAAAGCTGATATCGGTATATTCGTTGCTTGCTCATGCAGATTTTTCTAAAGACCCTTCTTCAGCCGTATCTCGTGATTCTTTCTCGTGATTGTTTTTGAGTTGCGCTAATTTTTTCAGAAACTATGCACCAACTCGCCCAGCAACAAGTTTTACTTGAGTACTCGATCTATGCAAATTCATGGAGTGCAGCTCTAACCGTCTTGACAAAGTCATCACCTTTTTTAATGCACGGCATTTTCTAATTAATAAAAATAAATTTTCAAACTTTCACATCCATAGTTTTAACGCACATTTTTTAATGTAGGTGGTGTAGTGAATATTGAGAAAGATCGCATCCATCGCATAAGATCGCACGAGATATCGCATTCATTCCTGGTCACTCACACTGTCAGCTCCCCTGTTCGTGGTTGGAGCGGCATCGTAAAGAATGTCAGTCATTTGCAAATATAAAAAAAAATTGCCCCCATTATAGCTTTCTTCTTATTTATTTCTTATTTATTCTTATAATTTCTTCTTATTCTTTTACAATGAATTACCAACTAGCCCAGCAAGAAGTTCTCTTAAGAGTATTGAGAAGTGTCCACTTCACTTTTTTAAAGTAATATTTGTGCTGTTAATCTCTCCAGCTTAAAGTAATGCTCGCGCGATCTAAAAACTGACATGAATATGTCCTCCCACGTCACGATGCCGACACACTAGAACGCGCCCGAATGAAGGCGTTTGGCTCCACAAAGCCGCATGATTGGACAGGATACCGGCCACGTCCATGGTTTTGCCAGAATCCCCATTCTGCTAGCACAAGCATGGGCCTTAGCACATGCGCTGCCTTCTTAGACTAAAAAAAATGTAAGTGGTCTACCAAACCACAACGCCGACGTGGTCCTGCCCCTTCGCCATATCCTCTATAACTAAGTTCCCATGCTTATCGCGGAGCCATCGCTGAAACCGGCGGGTTATTTATTCGTTGTGACTCTGCGCTACCGAGTTCCTGTGATAGGGACACCTTTGAGAGTGCCCACATCGCGACTCGGCAGCCTAGTTGCATGCCAGTTTTTAAATCTCGAGATGTCTTTTTTGAACCCCTGCATAGTTTGAAAAAAAAGTACCTGCTCCAAGTATTTCGAAGAAATGAAGTGACTTGAGCGTATCTCAACATTCTCAGCAACTTTCACAATGAAGATGTTGGTTTTAAGTTAACGAGGAAATGTTAACACGTTTCTCTATTATTAGTCCCTCAGGTGCATACAAAAATATGCTGACCTGGTAAAGGCGTCTGCCTACAACCCTACAATAGTTGGATATTGACTGGCGCGTTCTCATGTTTCGAAGCTTAACAGAACTTATTTAAGACACCCTGTATTTCTCTTTCGTGAGCGACTTGAACCGGCCGGTTCACAATCCGTTCGGCAAGTATTTTGCAGGATGGCTTCAGCCAGGAGAGGAATGCTAAAACAAATTGTGACATATTTTTGAAAACAAAAAAAAACTCTTGTTTCCAAAGAAATATCGCAACCTTCTCCTACTATATTACATGTTTCTATGCATCCAGAATATTTTTAGGCCTCCTAGCCACTGCCATCGCTGCTGCCACGTTGATAGACATCTTGCCGCTGCAATCAAAATGTGGAAAAAAACGGAGTAAGTGGATAACGTTTCTGCCTTTGTTTTTGCATCCAAACGATAAATACGAAGCGTGGAAATGATAACTGCCTTGTTTTCTTAACGCGAGTTGTGTCAACCCTGGACATGTGTTAAATTAGGTAATCAGTAAGGTGGGATCAGTTATACAGCAGAGCAAGAGAAGGGGTGCCAATCAAAATGTTCATCCGTACAGCATGGACGAACTGCAAACTACAAGACGGGCGCTACTACCTCAAACGAAGTTTTATAACGAAGTGAAAGGAAGACATGAAAAATTAAGAAAAAAATAAAGTAAGCGCACAAGGCTCCAAAGCAAAAAGCTGGCACCCAGGCCACATGAGACTGCAAAATTTTGAAGTTTCTTCTGGTATACTGCCATCAGCAGTAGCTACAGATGATTTCCTAATGTCAAAACTATAGATATCATCTCAGTGGAAAGTTTCTTTGACTTAAAGGATATCGTTTTATCAGCGTGCCGCCACAGAGTGTGTTTGCTGAAACACTGACGTAGAGGAGTTATTTGTTGCAAAATAAACTGTTGCGAGCGTGCCATCCTGGTTCGTAATGCTAGAAGCGGGCTTTCTGCAACATTCGTCGAACACCAAAGACAAGCTAGATGACCCAAGTATACGTTACCACATGATATCAGGCTGCAGTTTCGAATATTGAACATTCTATCCTCTTGTCATAATCACCCAAGTCTGCCCTTTGCACACCGCGAGAAAAATAGCATAAATGTGCGGATATTACTCAATCCTTCGCATTCACCAAATCATATAGATTTTTCTTTCTCTGCCAGGAAGTATAATTTATTCTAGCTTGGGGAATTTTTTTACTACTAAAAATTACAAAACGAAAGAACCGAACAAGTGCTGTCAGTTGAGCTGTTTTGAACGTGAGCTCGCTAGGAAATATCTTACTAAGCAGCCGCTTCATCGAAAAAATGGCACAGACACTTAGCACTGTTTGCTTGTGGGAATGTGCTATTAATTTCACCCACGAGCAAGAACGAAGCCGGTAGAAACGCTCAAGACAGCCAACTAAGGTGGCACTTTCACCATTAATCACATAATGAAATTAAAATAAGACAAAATTAAAAAATTCTCATGCGCTTTCCTGCGTAAGAAATTGTTAACAAAACAAATGCGACCTCCCTTCTTTCCTGCCACGTTGACACAAGCTCGTGACGAGCACCACACGTCGCCCAGATTACCTGTAGAACTCTCCGTGCCAAATAAGTCTCATTCGAAGTACTGAAGGAGTTAATAGACACTTGTAGCATACCACGTACCGGGATACCGCTACCGGTACCGGAGTACCGGGAGCCCGCGCGCACCCAGTGAGCCTGCGCAAATCGTCTTGACGGCGCCAGATATCGCCACGTACCCGGCAGCTGCGCCTGCACCAGCAGCATCGAGACCAATCATCGACCAATCAGACCAATCATCGAGACCAATCATCGACCAATCAGGGCGGGCTCCCGGTACTCCGGTAACGGCAGCGCTAACACGGTACACGGTATGCTAAAGGTTTATAATGTCCATTAGGCTTCCCTGGAATGAGTTTTTATACCATCGGCAAATTTTGATGACAACAAGACTTTGCACTTGATTTCAGGTGCGTTGGTTCAGTTCGCGATGGCGTTCTCGCTGGTGTCAAACACACGCGTGCTGCTCATGGTTGCCGACCGAGCCGATGCCGACCGCTATTCTCTGCAGTTTCTGCACGGCCTGCGACTCTTCAGCCTCGGCCACATCGTTATGGGCCACTGCTTCATGACATTGTCGGACAGCGTCTGTAAGCGCACCACCCAAGTTTTTTTTTTCTTTCTCATCAACCTACGTTGCCTCTTATATCGCTCTGCCTGCTTTTGCTGAAATATAACTACCGCAGAATTGTGAACGACGCTAAGTTACGAAAAAGTACCAATCGTTTCATCCTCCTCAAAACGCATAACGGAGCGGGGCATTGTGCAATTGAGTTCGGGGATACAGGTAGATATGACGAAAATACCATGTACACTAATCAAAGGTCACCAATATTTTTCCCGAAGGTTTGCATTAGTGGTGCCCTTACACAAAAGCGAAATTTCTCGCCTCTGTTTTCCAGCTATAGTTATTTCGGGGAAACATATATTTTACAATAGAGAGGCTCATGCCATATATGACGCCTAGTTGCACATACCTTTAAGTTTCTTAATTCTGACCGCTGATTAGTAATGATTCCTCACCGCTCTCCATGCATTGCGTTGGAAATTCCTGTAGCGCTAAGAGCTTAACAGTCTTCGGAGACACCGCACACCAAGAATTAAAAATCAGCGAGCAAAAGGGCTGAATCCATGAACTTCTTACCCGGCTTATCGGCGTCACATCGTGGTCGGCTGTTCTCGTCTTTTTCGAGTACACTCCTCTGAATATGAATTCTGTTTTAAATGTCCCACAGCTGCGAAGCGGTGCATGTTGCAAGGTGAGAATAACGACAGCAGCAGGCAGCGGTTCTCATCTGGCAAATCGCGCGGATGGTGCCGCGCAGACATATTTGCCTACAAGCGGCGCCAGGTTACTGCTAGAGGTTAATTTTTTTGCACTTATTAGCTGCCAAGTAGACGGAAGTGGCCGACACACGAGCCCGGCCATTAGCTACATTCATGAAGGATACACCGGGCGATTTCTTTTTGTCTGTAAAGGCCTTTCTTTTGAAAAGATAAATGTGAGAGACACGCGGGTGTGTTTGCGCAGGTGAGTGCACAGCAAGGCAGATGTAATGTACGCTATAGAGTTTAAATATAAGTTGATTAGGTAGATAAAGTTATTTATTCAAACTGTTTAGTGATGATCTTTTTTAGGTCAAAAGATTATATTGCGAACCTGAATGCCTTCAACGTCAAAGGCGGCGTAGTTTCTAAATATTTTGAATCGGCAATCTGGTTAGAAATATCAAGAGTAAAAAATACGTTTTTAAAGCTTGTTCAGTTGCCTTTGCCTCGTATCCCGCATATAGAATGGCATCGCTGTGCTTGGTAATCATCAAGTACACAAGCTACCTTCATATGTTCTGCATAAGGAATTCGAGCGAAGCCATTTTATCTATGTGCCACGTGAATGAGCAACTTATTAATGAGCTGTAAAGCGGGCATTTCCCACTTTCGCAATTGTTTGCCACGAGGTCGATTGTGGAAGTTTGAAAAATTTCTTATCTTCCAAATTGCCAGCCTTCACTCTCGCCATGATAGGTGCAACGTTGAGAGACCGGAAGCGGGCGGAGTTGGTGAGGGAACAAACGCCGGTTAATGACATCCTAATTGAAATACAGAGGAAGAAATGGGCTTGGGCAGGGCATGTAATGCGAAGGCAAGATAAACGCTGGTCCTGAAGGGTAACGGAGTGGATTCCAAGAGAAGGCAAGCGTAGCAGGGGGCGCCAGAAAGCTAGGTGGGCGGATGAGATTGAGAAGTTCGCGGGGATAGGGTGGCCGCAACTGGCGAAGGACAGGGTTAATTGGAGAGACATGGGAGAGACCTTTGCCCTGCAGTGGGCGTAGTCATGATGATGATGATGATGATGATGATGACTTTCGCCATACTATCTTGCGCAGTAAAGCCAAAAGTTAAAAACTTGGTCAGTTATTTCTAGTTTAGTGCAGGTATTTCAAAGGGAAGCTCAGGACAACTCCATCCACTTACTGTCTACGGCAGGGGTTCTCAAACTGGGTTCCGCGGAACACAGGGGTTCCACGGGCTGTCTTCTTGTGTTCCGCGAGAACCCTCACCGGCCCTGACCCGGCAGCTGATATGAGACTGGCTCTGAGTGCTACTGAGCCACCCTTTCACTTGCTGTTAAAATGGAAGCAGTACCACCCATCACATTAGTATTTGTATTAATCTGTGCAATAAACATTTAACCTTTGCAACTCTCTCTTTTCAAAAATGCACTCGACAACATTGCTGGTAAGTGAAAGCGGGAGTTGGGTTCCCTGGAACTTATTGAAGGCTTTTGGGGTTCCTCCAAGCAAAAAAGTTTAAGAACCCCTGGTCTACGGAATAATTTAGTGTTTCGGTCTTTCTGGTTATCTTGACGTTTGCCCGCAGCAAAAGACGTTTATGAGCTTGCAAATTGCTTTGGAGATTCTTCTCACCAGTCAGTTCAAATTCGTAACGTCGTTAACGAATAGGGCGGTTTGCCCCCGTTTCGAAGTGAATGGCGATGTAGTGTGGTCTGCTGGATCGATGTCTGCCCATGAATTTTGCTTGTTTCCCCGATTTTACGGCGTGATCGCATTTTACGTGCCTACACCGAGGCTTATCGCGTTTTGCAAGTTCTAAAAGTTGGGGCTGCTTTTAGTCGAATTTCAACATATTTCGACATGATACCTACCGCCCAACTGTAGATTTTGAAGAGCTAACTAATAAAAGTTAGTGAAAAAGCTTATTAATTAATATGGTATCCCTGTGTGCGGACGTCAGAATTTGTGGCATTAGCGCGCTGCAGAAACCACCTCTGCAGCTAATGAGAGCCTATCTTTGAAAGCTCTTGTTTACCTTGCCTTGAAACAGCTTGTACAAGGAACAAGGGCTCTATTTCAAAAAAAAAATTAAGTTACAACTTACAGATTAATGGCACTTTGGCACATTGTGGACGATTGATATAGCTTTTGAGGCCTCTGGCAACCATTTCTGTACGAGAGATGGACTTCGATTTGCACGTAGATAGTTAACGAAATTTGACAAAAGCAGTTATGTGCTTAACCGTTCTTTTTTGCCTTTGCTAACTGCGTCCGTGTAAATTCAAGCAGCGCAACTCTCGTAGAATTCAGTTCCCACTAGCCCCAATGAACACCTCCGAGAACCAATCATTGCCTTTAATATTTCGCTCTCAAGAAGGTGGAATTCTCGTGGGAAATAACGCGAAGCGGGTTTTTCTATAATTAACCACATAACACAGATTATAACAGGCTAGTAAAATGACCAGCAGCGACTACTACCAGGCGACTTTAGTTGACAGGCATGAATCTTATGGAAAATAAGAACTTTCAAACGTGGGCTCACGAGACCACTCCGGAGATTCGAGGTAGGAAAGGCGTAATAAAGGTCGTAATTAAAAATAAAAGACAAGATTTCTTTCCTTCGTTCTCTCTTAATTCTCCTTCTTTTTCTTTCTGCCTTTCTTTATTTCTTTCCTCTTTTCTTTGCTTCTTCCTTTCTTTCCTTCGCTCTTTATTCTTCCGTTCATTCTGGCTATTTCTATTTCTGTCTGTCAGTCGATCGTTTGGCCTCTCGGTCCATCTGCCTGCCTGCATGACTGCAGTTACGGTACAGGATTTTGCTTCTTACGAGAGCATAGAAGCATTAAAGTCCGCCATCTCTCTCCCCCAAACATACACGTTATCAGAAAGAGCCATTTCAATTTCACGCAGAAGCTGTTTGGCGCAGAGTGTAGAGCGGGCGTACCCTTAATCCGCTTATTTAGGATGTTGGGTCCAAATTATTGTATGAAAAATACTGTCATAGAGAATGAAACAAGTTAGTGGTGTGCGCTGGCTCTATTAAGGCCTATTTCAACGGGATGTCAACGATACACTCACTGCGGGCACGAGTTGCGGTGCGTCTTGTTAACTGTACAAATCGCTAACGCCTTCTTTTTAACTATAAGCACAAACATGTCATAAATCTGCGCGTCCTCGGAACTAAATGAAAATGTGCACGCGGGAAAAAAGCAAGCCTGAAAATCACGAAAAACGTACATGAAACAGTCATCGTCCTGCAACAATCGAGGGCCGTACATTAAGTACAGTCTATCAAGCAGTGCTGGGGTGTCGGCTTTTCGGCAATGTAGAGGTGTGCTTTAGTGCCACGTGCTCACCTTTGTCTGATACATGCGTCAGTGCTGCGTGGAAAACCAACACGAAACATTGACTTACATTGTCAGGCTATGCAGTAACTCTGTATACAGATACCTGTCTACTTCTCCAGTTGTCTAAAGGAAGTTGCACGGGTTTTATTCATGAAGGTTATAAAACTGTGAATGAAGATGCTGGCGTAACTTGCGACCCCTTTCTGGAGGCTGCTAGTTGGAGGCGCCTCCTATAATCGGACGAGTCGGTTATTCCAGGCACCCTTGAAGATATTTTTCTCTTAAATTATATGCACGTTTTGAGCAGCCCTCAGCTATGCGTTTGAGCATCCAAAATGCATAAGAAAAGCTAACCTCCGAGATTTAGTAAAACTTAGTTACCTCATTTGCAAACCCGAGTTCTGTAATAGAATTACTGAATGAATTTTGCGGCAAATATACCTCAGGTCTGTTTTTTTTTTTCACGACTCTTCGGTCGCAACAGTATACGCGGTTTCTTCAACATCGAAAACTAAATGAATGCAAATGCTTTTTGATTTCGCAGCCCGTATGCTGAATTTCCTCATCGACGCTACCTACTGGCCTTCCTTGCTCATAACAGGAGCGTTCAACAGCGTTGACACGTTCTTTTTTCTCAGGTAAGCTATAAACGAGTAAAACTGTAAACACAAATAGACTCTAAAAGAATGTCAATGAGAATCTGAGAGCAGTGCGAAATTCGGCAGAACGTCCTTGGATTTTATAAAACAATAATGAAGCTGTAGATGCTCAACGTGAACCAGAATTTTTCGTAGAATTGTTCCTAAATAAGATGTACTTGCTTTATTCTAGACAGGAGCAAGCATGATGAAATTGCATGTTCAGGCAAGATGGTCAAAGCGGTAGCCGTTGGTGTGGAAACGTAGCAAAATCATACGTATAAATATATACGCGGCGTCAAAAAGCATAGCACTTAGCTATAGCCATAGTGAGGTAAGTGAATTAACGCCGAAAACACAGTTGCTTGCGGTTGTGTTGTTTCTGCATGCTATCTTGAGTTCTTGACACGCTCATTCACATCGATAGCTTGATAAATTTACACTCCTGTTTTGATCATCTTGCAGCGGCTTTCTCCTTTGCTTTATTGTCACGAAGCAGAGTAGAAACGGCCCTCACCTGTTCGTGATAGGTGTCGTTCGAAGACTGATAAGGTAAGAAAAATTATACATAGATCTAGTTAAAAGTAAGGGTCGACAAGAACTAAGATAATGACACGCCTATTTTCTTAGGTTAGAGACACGCAGAGGGTGTTGGTGGGGAGAGACGCATCCCAGTTAAGTCACCTCGGTCTGTTGGCCTCAACACAAAGCAAGGAGTTCCGCACCAATGATAAACTTTGGATATGTTCGTTTAGATATAGAGTTTTTGCGCAGTTCACAGCAACAAACAGAATGAATGTATTGATTCACCTCCATGGCTCTGATCTGCCACAGCAACCTGTGATTTATCACGAGCTCTCAAACTGTTGTTTTGTGCAGCAACTTTAGGGTTTTGAACAAACAAATGGCAGCGCAAGGAGCCGAGGACTAGACGAGACAACAAGGACGGCGCTGCACAAGGACGGACCAACACGCCCAATTTTCCACGTTAGTCAACTTTAGGGTATGGGTCCGTCCTCACGTCAGTGCTGTTAGCATTCATATTGCACTTTGCTGAGCTATGTAGTTTCTTTAGCGACTTCAGCATTCTCGCAGCTCATAAATGTGCGGACCTTAATGAAAAGTGGACGAACACAGAGCTGACATATTTTATTTTTTATTTTCGGAAAGACGGAGACATATAACGCAAATGGCAGGTCATGTGGCACTAGGGATTCAACACTTCATTTACTGAAAAGTTAAGGCCTCTTAAAACTTTTCCAGAATTGGCGAGCCTGATTTGGTTACTCTAGATCTGATTTGTTTGCCGGCTTACAGAGCTACATCGTCTTT
This sequence comes from Amblyomma mixtum, assembly GCF_055824585.1. Taxonomy (NCBI): domain Eukaryota; kingdom Metazoa; phylum Arthropoda; class Arachnida; order Ixodida; family Ixodidae; genus Amblyomma; species Amblyomma mixtum. Next base: position 149,792,724 of record NC_143021.1, on the reverse strand, counting down.
CATCGTTTACGCCGTTTTTCGTTTAGCCTACCCTTAACCGGTTTTAAAATATTCTTGGCTATTTAAGCGTGCCTGCTTGAAAGCTGCACTGGAACGAACACGACGAAAGCATTCCTTAAGCTTTTCAGTTGGTCACAAAGACCACCGTTCGGTTGTCGAGTAAACATGGCTGCACAGCGTGGTCGCGGGATCAAACACTCCTGAAAAGCTGATTGCGTGCGCAGCGTGTATAAGCAGGGGCGTTTTCAACGTCTGTCGGTGCGTGGGCAGGCAGCCTGAGCGGCTATTTCTGCCCTCTTTTTGCATGTTCCGCTTTCTGCCCTGCATATGTTTCTGCATGGAAAGCGAATCCCACGAGCAAGTCAGCCCAGAGTCATCGCATGTACAGCCTTTGTCAAAAGTTTGCAGCCCAGGGGGTTTGCTTCTGAGCCACACTGTCTGGTTCGTAATGCATCTCCAGCGCTCCAAATTTGCTGAAGGTAAGAAGATTTCTGATCCTGCCTCCTCCGATGGGTATGACTACCACGAATGTTACAGGAGTCCCACTGCGAGGCTTAGAAGCAAACCCCCTGGTCTGTAAACTTTTGACAAAGACTGTACTTTACGTAGGTGCCTGCGTGCACAGGAGCAACTGCGCCCTCGTCAAGCGCAGCGTACATTATTAATGGAAGTTTTTGTTTGACGGAATATTTTAAAAACGCATAAATGCGTCAGCTCAGTTCATTTGGTTGTGTAGACAAATAGCTGCCCAATTCCTGGACATTTATCATATTTTGTTATATTGATTAACTTTTTGCATTCTGTTGTACGTACACTTAACTAAATTTACGTCATAAGACGTTGTTTTTTATTTCTGCCGGCACACAGGCTCGTAACAGGGAGCATGGATAAAAACTGCTGGAGGAAGAACTTTGTGTGCATTCATGCGAAACACGCAGGCTACAGAACTGTATTAAGATTAACGCTGATAAGCCTAGTGTTGCTTCGGTGTGAAGGGTATATAATATTGTCAAACTAGTAAATGGGCCTATTAATTAAACTGCTCAAAAAATTACAAATAAGCTCACTGCATGGTCAGGACAGCGATTGGCTGGCGCACAAACATAGACTAAAAGAAGAAAAAAGAAGGGACACATTCTGGCCATTCTCGTATAAGCCGCGGTTCTCCACGTGATCTCGCTATGTATGGACATTAAGTACGAAATGTAAACGGTTGTCACGAAAATTTTTAGTGGATCTGGGTTTGAATCTGATCGCGAAGAAAATCTGTCGTCAAGAGCTAAATTATCCTATCGGCTGGAGGGAATGGACGTCCCCAGACTGGAGCAATCCCATTAGCGGAGAAAAGTGACGTTCCCAAACCACAATTGACATCACTGCCGGGAAAGGCTTCAACCGCTGCTAATGCTATCCCATTTCCAAGGCATAATGTATTTAAGTTGTCTTGTGATTTTCATTCATTTCGAGAATGTCGAGTCTCTGTCTACATTTCATTTTTCAGTATTGTTTTTTTCGTGGATACGGCTGTCTACGTCCCATCCACCAGCCTAAAACCATCAAGCTTGCTGAGTGTTTGCTCCCAGGCAAAATTTTTATAAAGAAAATATTGACTTCCAATACTGGAAATTTTACTCAGACGTGAAAAGAAGGACCGCAAAGCCATAGCGTGTACTTAGAATTCAGACTAAATAACTCGTATTATTTTGTACCTCTGTTCATTGTGCTGTTGCAGAACGTGTTTCCCACTCTTCTTCATCCTGATGTGCTTCTACATTCTCCCACTCTTCATCTCCGGGCCAGAGAGCAAGACGTTTTTCCTACAGTTTCACGAGGAGGTTGCCGAGCACTGGTGGCACCTACTGCTTCACATCCAGAATTTCTACAAGATGGATGCGCGGGTAAGTTTCCGGCCCTGCCTATACATCACACGGATTCGCTGCAGCAATACATAGAGGGTTTTAAATCATTCAAAAATTCAGGGGGTATTAGGCTCTCTAAACTGCTGTAAGGCAAAAACCTTTCCTGGTGCACTGTTTGGTATTCACTGCGAGGCTGTTTGTGCTGTACTAGTGCTTTATTTGACTACACACTTTGACTACACATTATAACTACACACTTTGACTACACATTACAACTACGCACTTTGACTGCCGACTTTGAGTGCTTCTTTAGCACGACTCTCCCCCTGCTTCGATGAGTTCGGTTGTATCCACGGCTCTGTTAATAGTAATGAGTAGAGACCGGATTTTAGGCAAATGCCTATTTTTTTCAGCGCTTCGTAGGCCCACCATTTTTACATATGAGCACGAATTAGGTGTTGACAATGTGTTTAATACTCTTTTTATAGTGCCTATAAATGCCTATTTTGGGTGTCAGTGCCTATAAATGCCTATTTCCGACGTCGGTGCCTAAAAATGCCCTATTTTGCAGAAAAGGGGCCTGAAATACGCTGTGGTTTTGCTTTCAGCTTCTGTTTGCTTTCGAATCCATTTCGGTTTTGAGTAGAGCACACACGTGGCAACATTAGATGACCTCGTCAGTTGGCGGTGGTGAACACTGCATTTACGCCGGCTGTGTACACAATACCAACCACGTCAGCCGAAAATATCGAAGCAACCTTTTTCCTATTTTCTGCCATTTTATTGTGGCAGCTTGTTGATGACTTTGGCTGTTAAAGTGGTAGTTGACCAGATGGCACCACATTTCGGAAAGTATACGGAGTAAGTTATAGGTTTGTCCAAATAATCCCCAGTTGGTTCCATTTGAAACCAACTGTAAAATGTTCCATAAACCTGCTGGAAACAGTTTAACTGATTAAAATTTCCACCCGGGTAACCTGCCTTATTTTTGTTCCTTGTGCCCCAGCCTCATGCCATCTTCATCAAATGGCATTTGGCGGTAATCTTGGTGGAGCAGGCCACACTAGACAGCTGGCAGTCGTGCGTACATACGAAAATGCATTCGTGCACTCAAACCATAGAGTAAATGACTCAAACAAAAAAACGGCTTCTAATGTTCGCACCTTGCTTAAGGTACCAAATAATTCCCGCGGTGTTTTTGTTTTATTTTACGGCAGATATTGCGCGCTGAAGTTCGGAACTGTATGCACTTTTGATAAAGTTTATAGTGCCTATTTTTCTCCGTTAGGTGCCTAAAATGCAATTTTAACCGCCTATTTATGGCGCCTAAAACGTGTTTTTTAGTGCCTAAAAATCCGGCCTCTAGTAATGGGGTATGTAATGCGGTCACTCACGGACGCCTTACGCCACCTGTCGGAGCGGACGACTATTTTATTAGTTGTCGTGTGCTCCAAAAGGAGGCGTCAGATATCCGTGGGTGACTTCATTACTTCGAATACGCGCGCTCTCTCGTCATAACTATTGCGACCAACCGAAAAATGTGACACCTCTTCTGACAACCTTCTGTCGACAACGATGAGGCATTAAAGGCTTTCGCCTTAATAGAGATTTCTCCTTTAAAAACCAGATAATTACTTCAGTGCAGTACATGCAAGTTGATTGTGTGGCAGGAAGGACGTTATTTACGTGATTTAATGCAGCTAAAATACGGTTATTTTTGTAAAAATACCTTGTCAACTTTTTGTATTTGGTTTTAGGGAAAAATGTTAATCTGCCAAGTTTAAGAGCGTAAAACTCGAAGATCAGTGAATTTTTTTTAAATTTCAGAATCGGCTTCGTGATTCGTGATGCTCACCGTGAAAAAGAAAAATAGCGTTTGAAGCTTTGAAGCTGCGTTCTTTCATTGAAAATTGCAGCTAAATGTCATTTGAATCATATGCAGTCGCTGTTTGCGTCGTATATGGCGAAAAGATATTGACGGGGTTTAATTTCTTTTTTGGGGTGGTTTCAGGTTTTCATTGACAGGTTGGGTTCCATCGATGAGAGCTTTGATAAATTTGATAAATTAGCACAGAAGAAAGTCCCAAAGCACAGCTGTCAGGGAGACTTTTTAATGATACCGCGGAGCTGGACTCCACTTCTGTGGTCTGTAATGCGGCAAAGCAAAACTTAGCGTGTAATCAAAAGCGCATTTTAGCCTTATGCTGATTCAGAAACTTTATGAACGGGACTCGCCGTCTTTGTTGAAGGCCTTCGATTTCGCAATACAATTGTGAGCCCAAAGAAGAACAATAAAAAGAACTGACTGTTATTCCTCTTCACAATTCTTTTTTTTTGCATTCCATCGGGAAAAAAATGTCCGCCTTGGCTTACAAGTCACCTGCATAGAACCAATCTTCACGGCTTTTTTTTAAATAAAAATCTGTATTCGCCACTTTGAAAAATACCATAAAACCAAAATGACTACAATAGAGTCCAAGTCTAACTAGGAGATAGAACCGTGCTTGATGTTTTTTCCGTGAAAGTTTTATTCCCTTCAAACTTACGGATTCTTCATTGGCAATTAACACAATTTTTGTCACTTATGAATGAAAAGCAAATAAATTTAGCACAACTGTGCAACTTTGTGTGCAGATTTAAGAACTGCTTTTTATTTGAAGCTAGTTTTATTTTTCTTAGCATTTACAATTACCACACCTGTGTTTACAACCGCAGGCCGTTTAACCAGTAAAAAAAAAGTGCAAAATTTTTATAGGTCGCCATGCTCACAAAGCCCTGCTCTGTCCTAAAAGCTACTCTTTATATACCCAGTACTCGTGGAAATAAAAGTTCGCTAAACTCCATGGATATGTGTCTGAAAAGTTTCTGACAAAAATAATCTTCAAAAAGTATTACACGTGCACACAGAAAAATTGAGAGCTGCATTGCACTCACCGAAATCTCCGAATTAATTAGCAAAATACAGATCCGTCCTACTGTCAGCTATGAAATGCCGTAGTGTTTGCAATGGCAGAAATAAATGTTGAGAAACCTTCCTTAAAGGGGTTTAGAAATGAAATTTTGAGGTCATAAAAAGCTTGTTAAGGCTTTCTCTGTATACAAGGTCACCCACGGAGAACTATTACGTACAACAAACGCTTAACATATATTTTAATTCAGCTCCAAAGAGTCCAAATATTCTTTCTCACGATCGAGATTCATCGCTAGCGCTGTAGTTAGTGACGCAGAGCTGTGGGAACGATAACAGTGAATAGTAGTGACATCAAAGCACATCAACCTGACGTACTATGAACGCCATCGCGCGGCATCGCCTAGGCGATGATTCGACGAAACCGAAACCGAAATTGCTCACTCTAAATAATGCGATAATAAATCTTTTTCCACGCATATATGAATCGAGGAGCACGTATCACGTGTCCTGTGGGAATGCGGAATGTTTGAAGCAAAGAACACGCCAATAAAAAATTTGGTGTCTCCACCCCTTTAAAAGTTATTCCATTGCTTGACTTGTTTATCGCCTCGTTGCCTTGTGCCACCGCGGTGGCTCAGTGGTTATGGCGCTCGGCTGCTGACCCGAAGGACGCGGGTTCGATCCCGGCCGCGGCGGTCGAATTTCGATGGAGGCGATATTCTAGAGGCCCGTGTACTGTGCGATGTCAGTGCACGTTAAAGAACCTCAGGTGGTCGAAATTTCCGGAGCCCTTCACTGCGGCGTCTCTTATAGCCTGAGTCGCTTTGGTACGTGAAACCCCATAAACAAAGCAAAAGACAAACGTTGCCTTGTGTTTTTCGTCAGAGAAATCGCCATTGCAGCCAGTGAATGTTTTGACCACTCGTATTTAAGGTGAAACTTAAATGGCGTTGCTCCATTGTTGTAAACGCGTGGAATCCGCGATGCACAACGGCCTTCAGGGCACAATATAACGTCTGCGGTCACTTCGCAAATGAAAGGTCACCCTACGCTGAAGAAATGTTGCGCATTGAGATAACCAACATAGATGCATGTCACATACACCTCTTGACGAGGTGCCTCGCCCACGTTCCATTTCCTTTTTCAAAGCCCATTCCCATTGGTACTCCCATTGGCACTTCCATTGGCGTTCCCTTTGGCACTTGGTTTGCCTTTTCAAAGCCCGTTCCCATTGCTTCCCATTGGTGAATTGACTCGGAAGACGCAGAGTAAAACTTTTTTATGATATCGGTCTCAATATTACATTGATCATTTTGCTTTCCGTGTTTGGTGTTTCATTTCTTGCATGTATTTGATGATCGTAAATTTACAACTTGTGCACTTACCATTGTTATATATGTATTTTGAAACACAGTAAGTATTCTGTGTTGCCCCTTCAATCCCTTGTACATATCCTTAGACACATCCTTTAATAATGTGGCCAGTCGATTGTGCCACTCTGTCTCTGGTATAATTCTTTGTTACCAATACTGCAAAAAAAAATTTCTTCTACCCACCCCGGTTACATTCCCTCTGGTGATTGACAATATATTTAAATAAGAAAAAATGAAACGAAGAGACCACACATCAGGGCTAAGTGAAGGCATGAATGTTTTAATCGATCACTCTAAAGCTTCCACAGAGGCCTCCTGCTTAGACTGCATTTAGTGTGCTCAACCGCCTTTCCCTTCTCGAAGGCTCCGCTTCAGCCTGTTTTCGTTTGGGGGGACATTCTGCTGTCGTGGCAAGCCTACAGCCCAGTGGCATTCCCAGAGATGTTTTTTTTTTTGTTTTCCTGTCCATTTATAGTGACAGGTTCGCGCATTACCAGGGACTGGTGACGTTTAAGACTGCTTGACCAACGCTTTCAAGAGAGTTCGGAGACATTTTATGTGACGCAAATTTTAGCTTTACATTTCACAAAAACTAAAACGATTTTTAACCAAAACTACCTGTAATTTGCAACAACAAAAGACATACACGTAATCAATGAATCTGATCGCTGATAAAGGATGTCTTGAAAACGTCTTTGGCAAACTAAGTCGCTTTGACGCGCAAGACAGATGGCGACCTTATATAATCGCTGCAACTGCTATTAATGAACGACATGGCTTAAATCAATCTACATCTTTAAAACACGAGAAATACTTTCCCGCCCCAGCCTTCTGTCTCAGACCCTCAATCATCGGCTTGTTTTATATAATTTCTTTTTTGTGGCCGCCGCGGTGGCTCAGTGGACATGGCACTCGGCTCCTGACCCGGAAGACGTGGGTTCGATCCCGGCTGCGGCGGCCGAATTTCGATGGAGGCGATATTCTAGAGGCCCGGGTACTGTGCGATGTCAGTGCACGTTAAAGAACGCCCTGGTGGTCGAAATTTCCGGAGCCCTTCACTACGGCGTCCCTCATAGCCTGAGTTGCTTTGGGGTTAAACCCTAATAAACCAAATTTATTTCGTCTTAAAAGAGCTGAAGTTAATTGACAACCGCATGAGCTCGCGAGCTTTGCGTCTTGCACAAGTTTTCAGTTCGATTACACGAGTCTTGGGGTTACGTCAGCCAAACCTATCTCTTCTTTTTTTTTAATCGCAGAACCTGCTTGGGCACATCTGGTACCTCTCTGCGGACTTTCAGCTTTTCATCGTCGCCCTTCCGGTTATGCTACTTCTGAAAAAGTAAGCATTGATGATAGATGTGTTAAGTTTCCTGCAGAGAAAATTATTTCGCGGTGAAATTTCGCGCGATGCACTTGCCAGAGCTAATGGAAGCAGTCCACTCCCGAATCGCCGACTAAGCCTCGTAGCTATGCATCATCATCACCATCAGCCTGACTACGCCCACTGCAGGGCAAAGGCCTCTCCCATGTCTCTCCAATTAACCCTGTCCTTCGCCAGTTGTGGCCCCACCCTATCCCGGCTAACTTCTTAATCTCATCCGCCCACCTAACTTTCTGTCGCCCTCTGCTACGCTTGTCTATCTCGGCATCCACTCCGTTATCCTTAAGGTCCAGCGGTTATCTTGCCTTCGCATTACATGTCCTGCCCAAGCCCACTTCTTCCTCTTGATTTCGACTAGGATGTCATTAAACCGCGTTTGTTCCCTCACCCACTCCGCCCGCTTCCGATCTCTTAACGTTACACCCATCATTTTTTCAACTATGCATAGATGTATTGAATTCAGATAACATTCAAATTTGCATTAAAATTACGTACACTGATGCGGCTGCCATGATGGCTCATTATCGACAGTGTACCACCGCTTAGAACAAATTCGCGGGATTTAATCCGGGCGGCCGAGCCTGCATTTCGACAAAAGGTAAACTAATAAAGGTCATGTGCCGCGCGATGTTTGTGCAATGTAAGGGACTCCAGGGACTGTATTCTATAGGCTGTGCATTCTCGGTTGTCCTTTTCGCACATATTCGGTCGTCTGTCAATGGTCACTTTATATACCTGCGTCTTTCAAGCGTTTGCGGCAAGCGACCTGGCCATTGGGTGGTTGGCGACCGGACCGTATCATTGGCTGAACATCGCAGCCAATGCAGGCAGTGGTTAGATACGGTCGCCGACCGTTGGCAGAACGCTGAGATGTACAGTCCCCGTCAGAAGTTTACAGCCCAAGGGGTTCGGTTCTAAGCTGTTTAGCGGGGCTCCCTAGCGCATTTAGGAGTCCAAATCTTGGCAGGATTGAGGACCCGAAGCCATTTATCTTTAGAGAGATTACTGTCGCTGAGTATGCATAATCAGGGGCACTGAAGGCATCGCAAGCAAACCCCTTGGGCTGTATACTTTTGACGGGGGGTGTACCTAACAATTGGCAGCATATTGCATACAATTTCAGCCAATGGTGAGGTTCGGACGCCAACCACCCGATGGCTGGGTCGCTTGCCAGAGACGTCTGGGCAGACCACATTCAAAAACTTAGTGCAGACGCTTCCCAATCACTCGGTTTCATCAGAAGATCCCGCTCTGTTTTCCCTCCTTTCGTTCTAAAACTCGCTTATGAAACGCTAATGTGCGCATGTGGTGTCCCTTTCTTGTTAGTGTACTTGTTGCGCCAGAGTTCATTTCATCATGCACCGGCACGCCCCTAAGGCCGTTATTCCGCTTATGAAACTTTCGTCCGTACCAAACTCGAATACTCATCTGAAACCTGGAACCCGATCAAGCATATCTAATACTATGGAATCCATTCAGAATCGTGCGGCCCGTTTCATCTCATCCCAGTACGACACTCTCCTCAGCATAACTGTTATCAAAGCCTCCCTTGACCTTCAGCCACTGGAAATCCGACGAAAAATTGCACAACTTTGTTTCATAAACTATACTGTAATTTTCCTCATCGACCAAACTCTCTCTTAGAGCCGCCACTACGGACTTCTCGCCGCCATTTTAATTCAAAGAGTGTTCAGCGTCTGCATGGCCACACTATGCTTTCAACAGGTTCTTTTTTCCCGGCAAAATTGCAAAATGGAATAAACTACGCGAATCAATAGCCTCCGAGCACGACGCACTTAAATTTAGGACTAGACTTGCTACCCATCTCTGCAAATAACTACGTTTGATTTTTGCGAGATTTTTATTCTTTCGAGTTTATGTGATGATGGTCCGTGTCGCGTGCTTTTTATAATATTTCACTTATACTGCTTATAGTCTGTTCTAGGAGTTGATGAATTTTGTTTTGTTACAATTAATGGTATTCTTGTATTGTTTTTGTATTACGGTATTGCAGTGCCTGTTCTCGTTTTTCTATTACTGACCATTGATACATATGTTATCGTCATCCTCCCCCTTATGTGACAACCTCCCCCCCCCCCCCTTAGGGGCATTTAAGGGATAATAAATGATAATGATGATGAAAGCCGCGAGTATATCGAAGTGACCATTGACCGACGACCGAATAGAGCGAGAAAGACAACTGAGAATGAACAGCTTATAGGATACGGCCCCAGGAGGTCGCAGTTGACCCTGAGTGTTTTACGACGACGTCACCGAAAGCACCGCATGCAGCGTCTGAAGGTTAAATCATTCCTAGCTTTCCTGGACTTCAGCAACTAGCACCATCTGTCTCCCGCCAGTGGTCAACACCGCGTAACTCGGTTGGGATGTTTTAAAGCAGTAATTTTGAGAAAACTGGGCGTGCCGAGGAATTCCGCGCAAACATGGAGATTTTCATGGCCGACGCTTCCTCCCCGCTGCAAAATCTGGCCGATAAAAAACATCTTGCGCTCACACGAGTTACTTCCGACGGCCATTGGAAATCAATCCGATGTACGAAACATTCGAACTTGCCGCGGTGATTGTGAGTGTTCAGCACCACGCGGCTCTAGTTGCAACCGTGCAAGACAAGCCTTTCAACAGATTTCCTGGGCTTGCTTTCTTAAAGTTTGAAGTTTATTTCAAAACCACGCAGAGTAACACAAATACATATTCTACAACAAAATGGTCCCAAAGTATTGCTACTGTAGGGAGACGTCTTATAACAAAATGCACAAGTTAATAACATTTGACAGCGACAACAATGACGAGCAAGACAGCACCAAGCGAAGAAACAAGAATACTTGTCACTAAGTGAAAAACAACAAGAATATTTATCCAAACAACACAACATATTGAAACAATTCTAGAGTTTACAAGTTCACAATATGCTAGTAAACTAGCCTAAAAATATACATATTAAGTTGGCGCTCAAATGACGACAGTGAGAATGCTTGTTTGATATCGCAGAGAACAGAATTTCAGAGTTTAATAAAAGAAAATCCAACCATTCAATGCCAAAGGTAGTACAAACTTTAGGAAGCAGAGTTTCATGAAGCGAAAAGCGTGTAACATTAGTGTTAGTGAAATCATTCATATGAATAATTTGCAGTGAAGGAATCCGCATCCTGTAATTTTGAATTCGACTATACCATGAATGCCAAGCATACTAACAACATGATTTAACTGGGAGGTAGGAGAGTGCCGAATATTTGCCGCAAATATTCTGACGGCCTGGTCTAAATGTTTTGAACAGTCGAAAGATCAGAAAGATGTCAGACTAAATGAAGCTATGCAGCACTTGTAATGACTATAAATAAATGCGTTGTGCAGCGCAACCCTTGTGCCCAGGTTAAAAAAACGACGAGCGTTAAGCAGTACTCAAAAACGATGTGATAATTTTTTCTTGTAACTCTATGCATGTTAAATTTAAGGCAACTGCCGAGTAGAACACGAAATAAGCAGTGATCCAAACAATGTATAGGGTTCGAATTTTTGTCCAAAAGGGATATATGTGCCAGGTTATTGGAACGTACACTTACCTGAAAATCAACTACTTTTATTGGAGTTACTATTATTATTTACAGACAAGGAAATAAATGTAAGAAACTTCGATTTAGAAAATTTTTATAAGTAGTCCGTTTCTAGCGCACCAGTTAGCAGTGATATTTCGCGTGTATTTTGCAGCGGTGTTATTTCGCATGCAAGGTTTCGCATGTATTACATGCACGTTAGCGAATTCTAAAACCTCTCTAAATGCCCTTGAATCAAATTCCTAAGATTTAATCCTTGTAATTCAACCTGTTGGCTTTTATTCTTTCTATGCTGTTGTTTTTGATCGTTAATATTTAATTACAGTCGCAACAACTTCTGCAGTGTTGATTTTAGTATATGCACAATAGTAAAAACATTTTCAATTTACGACAGGTCCCATTTTTCGAATCTGGGACAGTATTAAGTCGTTGTCAATTGATAATTACATCTGGTGCAGCTTCATCTTTGTGGCTTTAGATTTCTTGGCCGATAGTAGCCCTTTCCGGTCGGTTTGGACGATTATCAGAACATTAAAGCCCCGCTGCGGAGGCAATGCGAACTAGTCTAGGAAGGATAGCCGAGCATGGATCCACGTGCATTCGTCAGTGGCGTGAGTAGTGCAGTAACCTACTCGGATCATGTTGTCTTTGTTCTACAGTATAAAACAGTTGATAAGCGCTTTTGCACGGACCAGTAACGAGTTAAACGAGCACAAAATTGGCAGAGCACGAGTTCTCTCGAACCAGCGATCTAAAGAGAGCTTCAGAACAAGAATATTCTATGCTGTATTAGAAGACTTGCTGGATTTTTATGGAGTCGAGAGATTATGGCGCAGATTACTTCAACTGGAATTGCGTTCTCAGGGGGCTAGTTTCCGTCTTGAAACCTGCTTAAATATTAATTTTGCACTGAGCGACGCGGTCGAGCCGCCAGTTGGCTCAGTGCTTATGGCGCTCGGCTGCTGACCCGAAAGCCGCGGGTTCTATCCCGGCCGTGACAGTCGAATTTCGATGGAGATGCAATTCTAGTCGCCCGTGAACTCTGCGATGTAACTTCGAAAGGCGGAAATTTCCACTGCCCTTCGGTACGGCATCCCTCATAACCTTAGTCGCTTTGGGATGTTAAATCCCCTCATACCAAAAAATAGTCACAGGTGCAGGAACGGCTAGGTAAATAACCTGGGCTCACCTTGAGCACGAGGTCTCATGCTAGATTTCCGTTGAAAACACTGTAAAACTAAGTATGTTACACATAAGCACACTGGTGTACGAAAGCTTGAACAAGAAAGCCGACCTTGAAGCCGGACTTGTCCCAAAACTTCGGAAATGCATCACAATGGTAATCGGCAGAAAAAACATACAAATCGACAGCCTCGTGCGGGATTTGAATCAGCGCCAGCACAAACAGAAGGGCTGCGTTTCCTATTGCCATTACCACTCGGCCACCACCTCAGCGTCTTATGGCTTTTTTGCCATAAGACTGGTCGCCTCCTCGCGATACCTTTCTGATGTCATCTTGCTCATCTTTCATGTGTTTGTTTTGCGCTTCCAAATACCCGGCATCAGTAGCACTGCCGCCACAGCCGAGCAGTTAAGCCGGTTGAGTCAAAATGTAGAAAGGCTGTATTATGTCGCCAGTGCCATATTAATGTAGCCGCACGCAAATGCGTGAAGGCGGCTGAGGCAGCCCAACACGTTGCTAAGGCCGATGAAGAGCGGAGAGAGTTATGGGGCGCGAAGCACCGAAAACGGGTTTTCTGAGCAGGCTGCCAATCCCTAAAAGCAGAAGCGGCATAACCCGGTGGCACGAGGCGTGCCAAAACAACGGAAAAAGGTGAACACGCAGGCCACTTAATAAAAGCCACCGATGGCGGAGGATCCTCAGGCCCCGAGAGCAACAAGAGATACCGTACGCTGCGCCTTGCTCGAAGATCTACCATGCGAAGACAAAGGCAACTTCAACAGCCAGCATCTAAGCCATTCTAGATGAGCAACACCTTTCTTGAAATGCTTTTAATACTTCACCATATTCTGCAAGACGCGATAGGCTGCAGTTGTTTTCCGGTTCGTTTATTTTGTCTGCGGTGCAGGTGAGAATCTCAGAAAAGAAATGTCTCTTAGCAGGCTGGCTGCCTGCTCTCGGAGGAGGGGACCAGCGCCCAGGAAGAGGGAGGCAGACGGAGTAAATACAAAAGTAAACCAGTCGCCTGCTAAGGGAGTTTAGCGAGTCAGAAATAATGTAGCACTTACTTTGTAGTGTTGCTAATCACCCGAATACCATCGCGAAAGAGCGCTACTTTTAAAAGAAATGATTTGAATGAAGGCTTAATGTAAGCAATGAAGAGGCTGCCGTAATATGACGAGCTTTTCGTGCATTCAGCAAAACAGTGAGCCTGATTACTGCTCTATTACTTCTCGTACTTCTGATTACTTCTCACATGAAGTGGAAAATAAATATTTAAAATCAGTTCAAAAAGACAAATACCTCGCTGCTGTCATCTCCTCTGACCTGAAACGGGGTAAACATGTAGAATATATATCTTCGAAAGCACTTTCCGCACTCTTTTCTCTTAAGTGATCAATACCGACTGCCCCTCCCGACACCAAGCTACTGGCATACCGTTCTCTCGTCTTTCCTGTGCTCGATAACAACATCCTGTGTTTGTTTCCGCACACACAATAATGCATAAATAAGTTAGAAGGCGTTCAGAGGAAAGCAGTAATGCTTATTTTTAACAAACATCAACGTAATGACTCCGCACCTGAACTCCTAAACAAGGCAAATCTCTCCACCATTAGTAACCGCGCCCGAACCTCGCGCCATAAATTCATCTTTCTTCTCTTAAGCGGTGCCCTAAAAATGAATTCAACTCTACTTAGTTCTTTCACCAAAATGCAATACCAGAACGAAACACTCAAAGCATTTAACAGAGTATAAATTTAATACTGACACCTTCCGTTTTTCATTTTTTCCGCAAGCGATTAGGGAATGGAATATGTTTAATCCAAATGTTGTTAACTCTTAATCTCTGAGCAGTTTTCTTTGTAACCTGTCATGAGTGTTATTTAAACTTTTTAGCCAAGTACTGCACGTAATTTTCTGAAGAAATCTTTTTCCACACTGCGCTTTGTTTTGTGTTGTTTAATATTGCGTCATGTATTTTGAAACTGTCTCCCATGATTATCGCTTTTACATTGTTATTTCAGTTGTGTGAACACCTTCTCTGTTAATGTTTTTGTGACGTCCTTAAAAAAGAAAACCAACCTGTCCTCAGTCCTGCAAAAGCCTGGAAATAGCCTAGCAGTATGTTCCAAAGAAAAACAAAAATAAAATATTTTAACGCCCCCCACATTACTTCTCCACAGCCGGAAAACGCTGGCCATGGGAGCTTTCACCCTTCTGGCGCTGCTCAGCTTTGCTGTTGTTGTCTGGACGCTGGCCAGTCATCCTGACATTCAGCCATTCGTCATCATTCCTGGCACCACACCACAGTAAGCGTCTCTCTTTCTGTCTGTGAGTCCATATACCGAACTGCTTGCCTGCCTGCCTCTCCGTGCTTCTGCCTGCCTCTGAAGGCCTTTACTTGCTTCTTTCCGCTACCTCTGCCTCCTTGCCTCCTTTCCTAAATTTTTTAGCATATCTACATACTTGCATCTGCATGCCTGCCTTTCTGCCCATCTACTCCTTCCGGACCAATCGCATGTTTTATCTTTTTCAGACAGCGTTCCTGCCTGCTTGCCTGTCTCTGCTTGCTTGCTCAACCTCGTCAAATTTTATTTATTTATTTATTTATTTATTTATTTATTTATTTATTTATTTATTTATTTCGGATACTTTCCAGGCCCGAAGGCATTACAGAAAGGAGTGGTAAGATACATAAAATGAACAGTGCATGTTATATAGAATATTATTTACAAAACGGCAGAAAATACAGTTGTCTTGAAATTGCAGATGTCAGAAATGGCAGCGATGGAGGGAGGAAGGTCGCTCCAGTCTGCGCTCGTTTTGGGAATGAATGAATTATGGCACATTTTTGTTCTGGAAAATGGAACAGCAACTTTAAACATGTGGTAAGAACGGGACGATATGTATGATGGGCGAGCAAAAAGATGATCCTTTAATACAGGGTTGTAATGATACATTCTATGGAAAAGACAGAGTCGAAAACATTTACGGCGTGAGGAAAGGTCTGGCAGGGTAAGGGTGTTTTTCATGGAAGTAATGCTGGCATGACGGGAATAGTTAGATAAGATTAAACGTGCTGCGCGGTTTTGAATGGATTCAAGTGTGTTGATTAATGTGATTTGACTGGGATCCCATACTGCGCAAGCATATTCTAGCTTCGGCCGCACTAATGTTTTGTAAAGTGTTAGTTTTATTGGTAGAGGCGCAGCAGAAAAATTTCGTCGTAAATATCTAAGAACCCGGTTAGCGTTATTAGTGACATGCTCAACGTGCATATGCCATGATAGGTTACATGAAATATGAGCACCTAGGTATCTGTATGACTTGACGGATTCAAGGGAAGTGCCGCGAAGAAAGTAAGTTCGCGTGTTGTCAGTGATGTTAGTGCGACGCGATACATGCATTTTTTTTACATTTGCTAGCATTTAGTTGCATGATCCATTTATCGCACCAGTTAGATATGATTGTAAGGTCTTCTTGAAGCTTAATAGAGTCACTGTGGTCAGTTATTGTGCGATAAATGACGCAATCATCTGCGAAAAGCCTGATAGATGAATGGGAAATGCATTTAGGTAGGTCGTTAATGTACATAAGGAAGAGAAGAGGTCCCAGTACCGATCCCTGGGGTCGGTTGTCCACTTTGCTTGTCCACTCGCCAACCAAAAAATTCAGGGGGCACTTTGGCTCTCTTAAGTGTTGCAAGGCGAAAGCCTTTCCTTGCGCACTGGTTTGCATTGATTTGTTTTTTTTTTTACTTTTTTTAATTTTAGGTTATTTATTCGTTGCTTTTTAACTTTTTCTTCTCATTTTTTTTCATTTTTTATTTCTTTACTTTTTCATTTTTTTTTGCTTTTTAATTTTTCTTCCACTGAAGGGAGAAAGACGGGAGTGAACGAAGACACCGTATTCACTAGACGCGCCTTTATTTTTTCCAAACCATCGAGCTGGCATGGCGGAGAGGTTAGCGTGGTCGTCTCGCACTCCGGAGACCCTGGTTAGATTCCCCAACTCGGCTAATTTACTCTCGGTCTTATTCATTTGTTTATTGTACTTGGACATCACTATACCATCCCTTTAATTGGTTGCATGGTTTACTAACCAAAGTACAATTGGCCCCGTTTGAAATTCGCGCACTGTGACGTCACGACCATTTCGACCAATTGAAAAGCGTGACATTTCTGTCGACATCTACCGCTTACAACGATGAGGCATTAAAGGTTTCCGCCTTATTAATTGCCCGCCCACTCGACCGCTTTTTATGCTTACCTGCCCGACTGTTTTGTAGCGAGAGCTACACTACGTCAACCGCTTCCCGAAGTCAGCGTGGCGGTTTTTCGGGAAAGGGAATACACAGTAACTGTATCACATATCTCTATGTACACCCGCGCCGCACCATATAGGACGGCATAAACAGTGGGATCAAAGAAATTTTTTATGGTTTATGAGGGTTTAACGTCCCAAAGCGACTCAGGCAATGAGGGATGCCGTTGAGAAGGGCTCCTTAAAACTCGACCAGCTCGGGTTCTTTAACGAACACACACATTGCACGTGACACGGACCTCTAGAATTTAGCCGCCATCGAAATTCTAGCTGCCCGCATCGTCAGTTGGGCGCATTCATGGAGTGTCCTCGGAGATGCGACGGGTATATATATCACAACGATACGCGGCCTGTGGTAGAAATGGACAGCTCGGAGAAAGCTAGGGATCGTCGTAGCAACGAAGGCCAGACGAGGCGGTGAGCCTAAGAGACCGAGGAAGAGCGCGCTAAGCGTCTCGATAAGTTACGTAAGGACGACGCGGCTAGACGGGCCCGCTTAGCCGACGACAGTGCATCTAGATCATCATCATCATCATTTATTTTCCCTTAAGGGCCCAGGGTTGGGCATTACATAAGGGGGGAGGGGGGTAACGAGTAATGTATGCACGTGGTCATCTAATTATACAGCGAAATTAAAAGCAGAGAGGCAGGTAACGTTATACATTTCTATGGAACCGTTGGTAATGAAAGGACAATAAAAAACGATGAAAAGAACACCCATACCATTCATTTCCACATGTGTTTACAAGACATTCAATACAGTTTTATATGCACAATTCTTACAAAGAAAGAGCAAAAACATACAAGGAAAAGCAGAAATAATGACATGTATATGGGCTCAGGGAAGAGCTACGAAGCGAAATTCGCGTTTGATATGAGTCAAGCAGGAAATGTTTACTGATAATGAGGTTATTTGGCGAAGTGAGCTGATATTAGCTGCCTGAATTTAGAGTTGTCACGTTCTCGGACTATTGGTTCAGGGATTGAATTCCCTTCTTCAATAGCCAAGGGCAAGAACGACTTATTAATTGCGTTTGTCGAACCAGTTACGCGCTGCACGCTCACAGAATTGAAAAGACGACGTGATGTTCGTACAGGTCGTACTAAAAGGAAGGTTCTCAGGTCAGGGCGATTATAATATAGACTATGAAGTAGGCACAGCCGCGAAATCTTCCTTCGATGAGCTAATGAGTCAAGGCTATCATTTTCGGAACAGATGAAGCGAGCCGCCTGATTCTGAATGTTTTCAAGTGATTCAATTAGATACTGCTGGTGAGGGCTCCAAACTGCGCTGTCCTATTCAAGTTTCGGTCTAACGTACCTCTTTCAGGCCTGGCGACAGATGAAGATGAATCGAGCTCTGCGTCTCTGAAAGAAGCTAGGCTCTCGCTACTGTATCCGGTTTAACCGCAGCAAAACCACAGCCACTTTTTTTCTGTGTTTTCATCGTTACTGGCTCATCTGTTTGCCTCTATATATTCCTCGAACGTCCTCCTTCTCACACACTAGATGCTCCGCATTCGTGCGTTAGCAAAGGTGCCCTTTGCATGCTTGCGTACATGCTTGCGTACATACACACATTCTGCTTGCTTGCCTGTCACTTTATGCCTGCCTGCATACTCGCTTTCCTACCCGCCTTCTCGCTACGTAACTTTTCCGCATTTTTACTTCTCCCTTACAGCTTGCTTGCGTTTCTGTGCGCGCCTAGCAGCCTGCCTGCTTGCCCGCCTGACTGCTAGTCCTTATTCTTGTCCGCCTATCCGCTTGGCTGCCTCTGTCTGCCCATCTACCAGATTTATTATGACTGATTCCAAGAACCAACAAGCCGAACTTCATGCCTTATTTCTTTCCTAAATGTATATAATGGTGGACGGTAAATCAAACGCCAAAAGCTGAACGAAAGAGTCCACATTCAGCAGTGTTTTGAAAAGCTATGGCACCTGTCAGTTCTATGAGCACGCGCACTGTTCAAAAGAGTTCATCATTGAGTACAGAGTGAAAAATGTCCTGTGTGTCGAGAGAAAACGTCCAGGTGGAACCTTGAGTCCTGCTACCACACTGGCAGAGTCACGGATGCCGTAGGGGTCATACCAAGGGTTGCTTGGTTATCTGGGTCGGCCATCTTTCAATAAAACATCAGTTGTTAGTACAGTGTTGTCCTGTGTACTTCCACTTCTCGTGTTCCCGGTTTTCATGCTGGTTTCATTATGTTCGGTGTACTCCTGAGGTACAACGGAACGAGGAGTACCCGTTCCACGTGCACATAATCTGTGGGGTGATGTGCCCTTTTGCAGGGGGACAGTACAGACCATAAGTGATCTTTACCAGCGGCCCTTCTGTCACGGCATATGTTACTTCAGCGGTTGCATCACGTGTCTCCTCGTTGACAACTTCAGAGAGAAGAAAATTTCCAAGGTGGGCATTGGTGTAAGAGGCCGTCATTATTACGATGAAAAAATGGCTACGCAGCGGTCCAAGCTGCCATCTACGTCATCGACTCGCTTGTTATATTTTTAACTTTTTCGATCTTGCATTGTCAGTCAAAAATAACAATTTGCATCCTTGTAAAAATTTGCAGAAAGATATTTCAATGCATAAACTTGTCTTATTCTCGAAATGCTTGAGCAGTCAGCGCGCATTTCGATACCATCAAGTTTCTTAATGTTTGCTCTTTATTGTTTTTAGACATCAGCTAAATATAAATGACCACAAATTAGAATGATTATACCTACTTGATTTTACTACACCCTTACCGTCTACCGAGTGTATTCCAGCAGTGAAGAAAACTTAGGGCTTCAGCCACTGGCGACGGCAAGACAAATTGTTCTAGTGTGTACTAGAAGCGTTAAAATTTGTAGAACCTGTTTTTTCTGGGAACAACTAAAAACAAAGTGACAGGACTTTTATTTTACGCAAGCATAGTCTAAATCGCTCGCTAGTTGGGGAACCGCAATATGTGTGCTTTTGGGCATGAAACTACATTATGCTACGCTTCTGTGCGCTGAAAAGGGCTGCACAAAGCCCTCTATAGAAGCGGGTCTGGGACAGGCAGTGTAAGCGAATACCAGCAGCTGAATACCGCGTCGCGCCCGGCTGGGAAGAGCGCTTTCTAACCACGAAATTATGAGAAGCGGGCGCCCTTCGAACCGCTCTAGCTTTGGAAACAATCTACGTAACCTGACCTAAGAGTGAATTTGGCCACTGCGCCATTTTTTGCGAAGCCGGCTATGTGGTGTAGCTAAGTTCATCGCGATATCATCGCGTCCTGATAAAACAACCGAATTCAGATAATGTCACGATGCCACGCTGATTAACTCAGGTTGAAATGGTCTGGTAAGTAAACCATAACTTTAAAGGGAGAATTAGTTGAAGCGTTGAAAACTTAATTAGAGTGTTGGTTTCTGATTTGTTACTGCTTGCGGCCAGCAGCCGAGGCCTGCTGCTCGAAAGGAACTGTATTCGTGCCGTCGATTGTTATTTTTGAAGCTTGAAGCTTCATTTTTGTGAATTTTTGTGAAGCCTCTTTTATTGCCCGATTGGTCTGTTTGATCACTGCCGAGTGCATGGCCCGTCAGCAGTAGAGTAAACTGCCATTTTTGTCAACATTTACCGAACGTGCTAGAAATGTCCTTTCAATGAGTTAATGGGACACTGAAGAGAAATGGCTGACGAAGCAGTACAGGCGCATTATTCCTCGGAAACTTCCCACGCGTTTTCAGACCGGGAAGGTGGCCACATTGTTGGGAAAATCAAAACCCAAATTTCTGATAGCTTCCCACATTCATATCGGCCGCGGAACATGGTGACAGACGCGTCATGATTCTGAAGCCTCTTCCCCGGATCTCTCTGTCCAACCAGACCGCGAATATTAAGCTTGCGTCCAGTGATGCCGACCACAGCGAGACGGCGACGACGGCAGGTGGGTGTGGATTGCAGTTACTCGTGCACTTTCACGCTTTTATATTGAGCCATTTTCTGTCGTCAGACGTAATCCACCAAGAGCGTGGGTTTGTCGTTCAAGAATCAGTGTCCCGTGCACAAGTGGATGTCGCCAGGTTGGTGTTTTCGTCGGCGAAGATTGCGTGTCAGGCGGGCAGAACTATTTGGCGTTAGGTGTTTTTCCTCGTCAAGAGGGAGCAGTACGCACTCTTCTGCTGCGTCTTCTTTGTCTCCAAGCACTGCTCGTGAAATGTTTGGTCTTTGCGAGTGAAGAATTCGTGTACCGTACATCTTGGAATGAACTTTCGTTCCTGTTTTCAGCGAGGAACACTGCACAGAAAGCCAGTGCAGCAAAGCTTTGCTGGACTCTTTTTCGCATCGTGTCAAGTTAATTCAGTGCTCGTCGGTGTCAGTTGTTAATGTCAAGAACAAGAGTGGAAGACGCGTTCTGGAGCAGACAAGTAGTATTCGTGAAATAAAAGACGGCTTCAAGCAAAAAGTTCTCTCCGTCGGCGTCCCTCCGTTTGAGTCCACACGCGCCTCAACCATTCTTTATAATTTATGTCGTCTGGTAGTCTGGGAGCGCTGAACCTGCTTCCCTATCACGTGGTTCTCTTTGTATTTCGCGGGTTTTCTTTTAAGGCAAATAAAAGAAGCTGCATCAGTGCTAATTGGTTGCAAACAAGGCAACCGGTTATTTTTCTATTTGATCTACAATTGCTGCATTGACCCTTTCTTCCTAAAGTCAATAATTAAAATCTGAGCTAATTAGTATCAGCTAATTAATTACGTTCGCATAATAAAAATACTGCAGACTAGGACACGCGACTGGCAACAACCCTCAGTTGGTCTCACTGGGGCTAGGGCTCTTCGTCTCTTTTAAAAGCTTGGTTACATTTAGCTGAGACACCCTGTTGATATCGTCCACTGTTGTCACATCAGAAACTTCTACATCCTGATTTCGCAATGCTTGCATGACTGCTGAAGTTTCAGCTTTGTCCAATGCTTTCTCGTAATCAATGAACGCTACATATAAGTGTTGGTCATATTCTGCGCATTTCTCTATGACCGGTCTAGTAATGGTAATATTTTATTGCGACTCCTCACCTTGAGCCCACTTGTTGAGGCTGTCGGGTTATTTTCAAAACAGAAAAACTTTTTACTATGCAAAATTCACTGAGGCGGAGCATTATTTCGACGGGACGCAATAATCGTGTCTTAATTTCCTGAGTGGCAGTACCTTGTGGCGTGCATGCTTGCTAATCTGCGCACCAATGACTCACACAACGCGTTAAAAAAATTGTCAGCACACTGCACATAAGACACGGTATCAGTATGAGAGCGCTTCGCCGACGCAGCTTGCCCATTGCCGTCCAAATAGCCCTTTACGAAGAAGCGATGGACCAATTGTGGCGGGCGGAGAACTCACGTCACCAGGCGTAGTTGGGAGAATCCGACCGCGAGTGGTGTCGCATGCGTACATCACTTATAAGAAATTGTTTGGCTTGACAGAGCTCCGTTTGCGCTAAAACTGAACTTATTGTATCACGCCACGCTAATGTATTAGTGTAGATAGGCTCAATATTGCTCTTTAGCGTCACTTTAAGGTACCCTGTTTGGTTCAAGCAACACATTACCTACGGATGTGAAGCGTTAAAATTCTGGGCAGCTCCACTGTACCGCCCGTTAAAGAACTCAGTGTCGAAATAAATTTAGACCTCCTCTACTATGTTCCTCATTGTTAGCAATGTTGCTTCGGCAAGTAAAAATTCATTCATCCATATTACCCATTTCTAAACTATATTTCCTCAACGAATGTGGTTTCCAGCAACTTTTACGTTGTGTTACCCGCACCCTCCCTTCCACTTCTGGTCACTGTACTAATTGTATCATCAAATCTAAGCTAGCAGCAGCTCCTCTAACATTCTGCTGTTCGTGCTTTTGTCTTCTTTTTCTCTGCCGGAGATAACAATCACGAATCATTCTTCCCTTTGGGATGCATTGTCGCCTAGTAGTTGACTCGTCATGGCACAGTTTTGGATTTTAATTCTTCAATGTTTCCATAAGTGGGCAAGGTTAGTGGTGGAAGGCACGCAAACAAATTCAGAGCTTGAAATTCCTTTAGGCCTTAGCCAGACCAATTGCATCCTGAAGGTAGCTGCTGTGCGATCTTCAGCACTGGCTGTTCTTATTTGTGTTTTTCATTCATTTTTTTTTTGGTCAGGCCGTGGAGTTCACGGGATGGTGCGTAGCTGTCATCGGCATGCTGTGCTGTTTCTTCATGAAGTTCGCCTGGTACAAGAGCCCGCATCCCACCTCCGAGGCCGGAACTATGTTTGCTGTGTTTGCAGACCGCTTTCTATGGTCCGTCGCCTTAGCCTGGATCACTCTGACCTGTTCTACGGGCCGAGGCGGTGAGACGGCTGGAACCCATGCGTATATAGGAAATTATGGAAGAGCTCAGGAAAGATAAAGCTAGCAATTGGTTAACGCCTACATATTTTAGCCATTCAATGGCATGTTACCCATCTTTTCCGCCAGCGCGAAGGGGAGCCTTTATGTGAGTTTTTTTCTTCCAGGTGTTTTCGCTCGATTCCTCTCCTGCGACGTATTCGTACCGCTGAGCAGGCTGTCGTTCGGCGTCTACATCATCCACCTGCCATTCATAGAGCTCGTACAGTTCGTCTCCAGGGAGCGCCTATTCTGGTCGCACTTCAATCAGGTAAGCGCTCGCACGCTGCGGATGCAGAAAACCTGTCGCATTGAGCGGAAACCCCTCAACAGTCATAATATGCATATCATCAATTTTCTCTCAGAAAAGCAGGCATAAAGTGCGGAGAAGGTGGGCGTTTAAATAATAACATCACAGCTTTACCTGTTTTCATTCTGGCGTGTTGTTTTAGGCTGTGTTCAAGTTCTTTATAGTCCGAAGCAACCAGAAAATTTTTCTAGTCGTTTGGCGAGCATTCTGAAGTGTACCGTCATTGACACTACATGGGCCTAAGAAGATGAGAGGAAGAGATGAAGAAAAACACAAAACTGAACCATTCTGATTCCTTGACGTCATTATAGCAATCAGTGCGAGATAAATTAATTGCTCAGTAAGGCAGATGCATGTTTTGCAATGCTATTTATCTGCATCATTTCATTTTCTTTACACGGAAGAGAAGGGGGCAATATAACTTCTATTTACTGACAAATGGAGTATGGCACTTCGAAAAGACATGAATTTCGGATTAAGGGCGATATTTGATAATTTTTTTTTAATTTTGTGTATCCGACTCCTGAAATTGTGTGCAATTCTTTATGACAAAGGTACTTAAAATAAATCAGTCATGAGCAAGAGCGAAGCTCCTGGCGCCTATGTTTTTAGACTTCAATAAAACATGGTGCTGGGCTAGTTGGTTATTCATACTTGGTAGGAAGGCAGCGCAAAAACGATAACCACAGGGGAGGACAAGACACAAAAGAACGCTACTAACAACTGGTTTATTTTCTCATCGTCACATTTATATAGCCATAAAGTCGCATGATATGTCACACTTTGCAGCGCCAGCTGTCTTAGACTAACAGATAAGAAAGATTGAAGAGGTGTTTCAATCTTTCTTATCTGTTAGTCTAAGATAGCTGGTGCTGCAAAATGTGACATGTAATGTGACTGGCTGGTTATATAAATGTGACGATGACAAAATAAATCAGTTGATAGTAGCGTTCTTTTGTGTCTTGTCCTCCCCTGTGGTAGTCGTTTTTGCGCTGCCTTCCTACCAAGTATGTTTTTAGAGCTACCGCGTACTCAAAGGAATGCACACAGCTACAGCGACGAGCTGTAATCTTGGTGTCCTCGCCTTTACTTACTATTAAGAAAAAATCTCCAGCTCAAGTTCGCTCTCTGATTAATTCTTTTATATAGTTCTTTTCGAATTGACCGCTTTGGTCTACATCTAAAGCTTGGTGACCTGCTGGCGCACTGGCGCATACACCACCACAGACCATAACTGCCGCAAAGCGTGCGAGGGCCTGCTAATCTCGGTGATGAATGGCATGATTAGTAGGTTACTAAAACTACAGAAGATCCCATTCTGTGCTGGACAAAGTATGCTGTGAAGTGCTGGCCCCTCTAACGAAAAGGGTCCAGCTTAAGATAAGGACAGCGCCGCGATGTATGGAAAGAAAAATGGTAGGCGTAACTTCAAGTGACCGGAAGCGAGCTGAGCAGGTCAGAGAACTAACACGGATAAATGAGACTACTCAAAATCAAGAGTAATAAGTTGGCTTAGTCAGGGCATGGACTATCAAGGCAGGTTAACTTCTTTTATTTAAAGGTAACGGAGTGGATTCCATGCTAAGGCAAGCGTAGGTAAGAGCTTCACAAAATTAGATGAGGGGATGAGATAAAGAAGTTTGCCCGCATGGTCTGCTCAAGAGGTCGATGTGGCTTTTTCTGGGCTGCTCCGCCGGCTTTTGACCAATAGATACCCGATATCGCAATGTAGTTTGTACATGTCAGGCTGGTCCTAGCTGCTCACCTCAAAATCTATTGCAAGAACAAGTCCTTATTATAAATGTGGATTCTCCATACGGAGTTCATATTAACCCGGCGATGTGGGTACCTTGAGGGCAGCCCATTTGTGTGTTCCGAACTACAATGAAGTTCTTAGCGTTGCAGGTACTTCAGGGCACCGTGCATGGTTGGCGTAAGATCTGATTATTGTATACAATTTTTCGTGAGTGCAAAAGACTGAAATACCTATATTTTTGTAATTGAGTAGTGGTGATTTATTGAAAATACCTCTAGGAGTAATTCGCAGTAACGTATAATATAAATTAGCAAATTAAAACAATTCATATAAGACAAAATGCAGGCAAGCTGGTGGGCACAGTTCCGTTACGGCTGATGTAGCACCGACGGCGGAATTGCGACGGCAGTCCCATGTGACATATGCACTGTACCACCCGACAAAGGACCGATGTGTGCAGCATACTGGCCCAGCCTTGTCCAGCGCAGCCACAGCCGATGTGGGATCTGCAGCAGTTTATTTGTGGGCAGCTGGAAAATGGCTTCATGAGGTTTTATCGCATAGAGCTGACATTTAAGTTTCACCTGCACTCAGGTGCCCGACAAGGAAGGGACGCGGGCGACATGCGGGTATTCCTACTTATAAACTCCGCCACAGCCGATGTGAGACTCACAGCGATTTTGAGTGGGCGGCCTCATTTGGGCTTGCCGTGGTCTTTTAAGCGTGGAGCTCACTTCTCTGTTTAATATGGCCGTGGAGCCGACGGGGTTTCGTGTAGGTTGGATGCAGAAATGTGGACTGAGTTAGCCCTTCACATATCCATGTAAAACTCTAGTTTAGGCGAGTTCGTTCATGTTGAAATAAAAGAAAAACTGGTAATGGCGAAAGAAACGAGGACGCAGAAGGCACACAGTGGCGTCAGTCCTGTCTTTTGTGTGCCTTCCGTGTCCTCGTTTCTTGCGCCATTACCGGTTTTTTATATCAAAGTAGAAGTCATGTACATTTAACACGAGACATCCATTTCGCCTTCCAGCTTAATCACCATAGCGGCTACGCGTGTGTTTGCGGGATTGCCTTAGCCCCACTTGCCCATGCTGGACCCAGGGGCTCTACATTGTGTTGCCAGGGATTATGTAAATTGCTGTGAGAAAACAATAAGCCTTCAACGAGAGCCAAATATACACCGCGAAAGTGAGGGTGAGAAAGCTTCAGTGCAGCTCGATGGCATAGGCTCTCATAAAAAATGAGTTCTACCAGATGGAGCACCGCCGCTTAACCGATGCGTGCAGTGTAGTCGTGATAGTTTTTCAGGTGATTATCTGCATTGTAGCAGGGGAGGCTAGGGAGCTTCAGCTGATAAACATAGTAGTAAACTCTGTGGTGAATCATATAAAAACGGCAGTATGTGTTTATGAGCCTGTACGGGGCTTTTGTTAAAACTTTGGAGTAGCTATTGGCGCATATGCTCTTCTCAAGGCTCTACGATCATAATAGCCTGCGCTTTGAAATCCGAGGGACCTCCTCATCAGACATTTCTAGCATGCTTGCAGAAGACAAGCGTCCGGTGCAATGCCATCGGAAAGAGGGCTTTCATCAGCATCACTTTCGCGTTGCAATTTTACTATGTGCGTGTGTACACAAATGGCAGGGCATCTTATACCGCTATCACTTAAAATGAGTTGCGCATCCTTTTTGCAGATGTCGCTGTTTTTCTCGGTGATGGCTTGGAGCTACCTGCTTTCGTACTTCTCGTACGCGGCGTGCGAGGCTCCAACCGCTGCAATCGACAGGCTGGCCTTCAGCGGGCTGAGAGGTAGCGCCAGAGAACAAATGAAGAACCAGACTAGCCTGCAGAATGGTCTGGACATCGGGGCAGATAAGCCGAAAGAAGGCATCACATTTTCTCGTTGCTGACAAGGAGGAAGTTCTTCTGGATCCCAGTGGTCTCAGCACTCTGTGACCTTGATGCGAGACGTTTCCTTGGCACCGCAACATCGGCTGCAATTTTGCTTAGGTGGGTCACAGTAGCTAGTACCTCGGCTCTCCTTCAGAAAAGCTGGTGCGTAGCTTAATATCAGTGGATTGGAATTTGGCCACCCACCTACCTTGCAATCAATCAAACATCCCGCCAAACAATAAATAAAAAATAAATTTAAAGATCTGTGTCTCTCTTCATTGCTATTCACTAGCTGACTGCGTGTTCAAAGATTTCGCGAAAGCCTTTGATAAAGTATGTAATAGCTAGCTTACTGATCAAATTACAACAACTTGACCTGGACCACCCAAAGATTCTAACCTGGCTTGAAGCACTTCTTGCAAATTGTCAACAGTTCACTGTAGTTAATGACCACACCTCGGATCAGAGTGTGGCGTACACCGGTTTCTCAAGGCTCCGAGCTCGGTTCGCATCTTGTCCTTTTTTTACGTTAAAGACCTACTTCCCTGCATTTCATTTTACATTCACCTACTCGCCGACGACTGCGGAATATGCAAGGATATAACATGCGACAGCGACATACCAACGCTGCAATCAGTCTTGAATTCCATTTCAACCTGATGTGAACCTTGGCTAATGAATCTTACAATTAACAAGTGCAGATTCATACTTGTGTGTAAAGTAACGAATAACTTGCCCTCGCATCACCCTAACAAGATGACTCTAAACTCTTTGCTCTTAAATATGCCTCCGTGTTCTCGTCACAAATGATTTACCTGGACTGTTCATGTTGCTCATGTCGTTAAAAACGTAAACAAAACGTGAATATCTCCACCGTAACTTCGTTAAAGCACTATCTTCTCAAGCTTTTACTGCACAAGACACTAATTTTGTCTAAACTCGAGTACGCAGCATCAGTATGAGATCCTTATCAGCAGAAATGGACGCACTCACTTCACGTTGTCCACAATGGTTTTTTTTCTCTCTAATTCTAACAGAACTGCAAGCATAGCTAGCATGAGAGCTAGCCTGGATCTGCCATTCCTTGTGTCTCAACGCAGAACACTTCATCTTCGCCTTTTTAAAAACTTTTTCACCATTCTTACTTGTGTGAAGGACTTATTCCACACCCATGGTACGTGTCACCATGGATGGATCACACCCATATGGTTCGAATACCATTCTGCAGAACGAAAACGTGCATACATTCGTTTTTCCCTGGACATACGACACGTGAAATGAACGGCAAGTCAAGGCGGCGTTTTGGGACCGTTTTATTTTAACGTCTGTGTGAAGGATGTGGTTCGTATTGATGAGCGTGCCAAATTCGTTTCGTGCGCTGATGGCACAAGATTGTTTTTCATGTCATATAATAGTTCATACCTGTTGCATACCGCCAATGATATCCTCTGCAATTCGCTCGATTGGTCGAGCAAAAACAGTTTAAGCACAAAACCCTAAAAATCAAAAGCTATACTGTTTTCTTCAAAAAAAACAAACCAGTAAGTTTGATTGCCGGGCTGCACTTGGGGAGCTCTAGAGTTAATATAGTAGAAGCGCACAAAGTTTTAGGAGTGCTACTGTCGCACCGCCTCACTTGGGGTGCGCACAAACAGCAACTGGTCGAAAATTTTTTTTTTTCGCTGTCGGCTTTTAATACATCGATCTCGAGTCATTTTTCCAACAAACAATAAATTTCAAGTTTTTCAGACCGTCTTTAGGTCCCACATTAACTACTGCACGTTAATTTTGGCCACGACTACAAAAAGATAACTATACTACATAGGCTCGGCTCGAAAAGAAAGCGTCCGCTGCATTGCTAATGTTTCATACTGTCACCACACTCAAAATCTTTTTGCTCAATTCAAGTTAGTATACAGCTAATTTGCAATTATCCCCTACCGTACCTGCTGCAGTCTCAAGCTTATATTATAAGCAGTTCCTGAGGAAATTGTGTACTCTTACATTTCAATCTCGCACGTACCGAACCAGGTCATCTGAGGAATGGTTTGTGTCGCGGCCGTTAGGAAATTGTCTTCTGCAAACATTAACCTACAATGTACGATTTCTGCTGAGCCAGCTGAAAACACATTTTTCTGGTTCCATTAATCTAACTCATCTAACTCGTGCAGCATTGGGCGACATATTTGTTGCTGGGCAATTTTCTTAGCCCTGAGTTTTGATTTTGTCGCGGAAATTGTGTGATTGGACGTACAGAGTGAGTGTGTTGTTTGCCTTTTCATTGAGATCTTACATGTGCAACGCTTTACAGCACTAATTCGGTGGGTTTGTAGCGCAGTTTAACTGTTATGCAGATTGATTTCTCTTTTCTAGCTGAATTATGTTGATGAATAGAGCTAATGTATGCTACTGAACAATGTATGTTATTAGCTCATGTATGCTATTGAACAGTTGTATTTGAACAGTAGTGTTGTTTATGTAAAGTCGCTGCTGCCAAAATGGTTCTCTTACCTTCTTAAGCTGTGTTCACAGTTTTTTGTCACGGAAGCCATCAACATTGCACCAATGCTGAAAATAAACGATTTTATTTGATCGCACCTTCCCACATCACTGACACAAATTAATGACCAATGATTATTTCAAGAATGCATTAACAAACATTGTGTAACTAGCAAGCGCTTAAAAAATTACGCTGACATTTCTATGTTGTGTTGTGTTATTGTGTATATCCACTTCTTTCTATGTTGCCGCACGGCAGTGAGGTATTTTTAATGAACAAATAAATAAATGGTCATGGCCTTCTGAGACACGCAGAAACATTGAAAACTTATTGGGCTCAGTAGAATGCCGCGAAGGCTGTTGATCGTGCTAAAATATCTGTCGGCCGTTTAGAGCCTCTCATGTGATTGTTGACGCTGTCGGAAATTTTGTCACGCTTAGACGTCAACCTAAAACTGAACTCACTAGTGTTTGGGGAGACCTTTGACTTCCCGAACAGTTCCCTCATGCACCGCCAGATCTGCTGTACTGACCTTTGTCAAAGGTGCATAGACAAGCAAGATTCCAGATTCCAGAAGGATAAGTATGCCTTTTCATTGAATACCCTATCCTTGGAGGGACATCAGTTCTTTTATGTTCAGCGATAACATGTTGAAAAATTATCTATTAACGAACTCAAAGCGCGCATACCCATCGAGGTCAGGTCTGCTCCTACACAAATCTACTGATGCACAGATGGCTCATTTTGGTACCCTGTGCGACATCGGTACAGCTTGCACCAGCACATATTTCTGAACAGCTGGCGTTTAATAGTTTCCTGAAGAAGGCCGCGGCTTCTATTCGCGAAGGCTATGCCTATCTTCCGGCAGACTTCACACAAAATGACGTAGCGGCAGCTCATTTTTCGCCGGCGCTGTGAATCTGGAAGGACTTCAGGACTTTAATTCGGGCCCTCCTCAGGAACGTAGGCACACTTCGTCGGGAAAAAAAAATCGGTAGCGCTCTGTGGTGATAACCTACCCGTCTTGCATTGAGATCTTGAGAGTTGGCTTGGCAGCAGCCCACCGACCGCCACGCTCAACACGTTCTGCCTTCTTGCGCACGTTCCTGCTGTGTGTGAAAACGCAAGCAACATCTCGTGCACCCGTAGCGAGTGAATGGACTACCAGCTACAAGAGTGATGTGGACTGTCATCTATCTCTTCCTGGCGACCACTGTCCTATCACCGAGATATTCATGTGGTCTTCGATACTCGCGGTCTTGCCCGTTTAACACGTGGCTTTGTCATCATCATCATCATCATCATCATCATCAGCCTGACTACGCCCACTGCAGAGCAAAGGCCTCTCCCATGTCGCCCTAATTAACCCATTCCTTCGCCAGCTGCGGCCACCGTATTCCTTCAGCTAAGGCTAGAAAGGGTTCCGCATCATTGACGCTGTCCAGTGGACCTGGCAGCAGCGCACCGACCGCAATGGTCAACCACTTCTGCTTTCTTGCGCAGGTAAGTTGCTACATGCATACTAATTCTTATAGAAGTCACAACAGGCCTCTTTTACTGCTGCCTTATCCACTGTCTACCGGAAGGTAGAAACTTGAATTACTTGAAACTGTATATCTTCATGCTTTTCAAAGTATTGCTTGTTGTTGCGTGCCTGAGATGTGGAGCTCAATCTGGGTCCAACCAGCCGCTCCAAATGACTTTTTTATATAAAAAACTTACCTGAAGATCAAAATCAGCAGATGTCAGTTATGTTCCAGTTTCTAAAAGTAATCCATGTGCGCTTTTTGCAAACCAGTAAATCCCACGCAGATTTCGCCGCTGATCTCAAAGCAATAAAAATTGAACAAAAAAAGATCGAGACCAAACTTGCGGCGTTTCAAAATCTCCTGGACACATTTAAAGAACAAGCTGAACGTGATCGAGATATTTCACAAGAAGTGTCTAGCCTGAAATAGGAAGTATAAGATTTGTCTTCGCACAAACTCTCATTTCAGTCACGACTTTATTAAATGGAGAACGGGTCACGTCGTGACAACTTAATTTTCTACGACCTTCCGGATTCAAAAGAATCTTAGCATGGCACTGAAAAAACTCACTGACGGATTAATTTCTGTGTTTACCTCATTTTCTGCCGACTGCGTCCAGCGTCTTCACCGGTTAGGTCATTCTCTCTCGCCAAACCGCGTCCCATTATTGCCAAGTTTTCAAAACTTCAAAATCAAACAACAGGTGTGATCGCTGCCCGATCGATTCAAACCAAAAGACATATCCATCAGTCGAGACTTTTCAGCCGGTACCCGCTTAGCTCGAAAAAAACTAATGAAATTCGCTCGTAGCCAACCACTATTTCCTTTAGAGCTGCCTTACAACAAATTGGACAAAAAATGGCTTAGCTTTTAATCCTGTCTCTGATTAGGTTGAAGAAATCGAGCTATGCGGTGAGCCAGCTATCGCTGCAACTAACCCCGCCTCGCCAAGCTAGGAATGCGTGAGGGGTGATGGGCACTCAAGCTTTTCTCGTATGGTCATCCTGTTTACCAATATCATAACCGTAAGAAACAAATATAACTCCCTATCATCCGCAATAGCTACATCTTCTGCTCATATTATCGCACTGACCGAGACGGGGCTTCGTGATAAAATTCAAGATTTTTAAATCGTCCAAGATGCGTATCATTTCTCTATATATTGTTGTGATAGAGCGGCGCGCCGAGGGGCGGCGTCCTTCTCGCTGTCTCTAATAATTTTCCATCGTCGCGCATTCACATCAACAAATAATCTACAAATAAAATCTGCAAATAATTTGGGTATCTTTAATAAATGGTCATAAAATATAGTCCTTCGCATTCGTTATCGGGCGCCCAAATACACTAATATTTTAGTCCTGGAGCTTCATGACAGTATTAATGATATTGTCTCACGTTTTGCTATATCCCCCTTATTCTTACACGGTGACTAACTTTCCTAACATAATGTGGAACATTGAACCTTGAATCTCACCTTTTTCCTCTCAAGTTCAAGTTTTCTTGTAATTGGGCTCTACGTTTACATCATCACAGTTAACCATTGAAGCTACTTGAAGCACACCTCTCTCGGTCAATACCCTTGATCCAATCCTAATAACTAGACCTGACCTTGTTTCTAGTATTTGTTATTTACCAGGTATGAGTAACCACTCGTTACTCTCCTTTCCCATTTATGCGCAAGTGTCAGAGACAACAAAATTCTTAAGACTATTCGCGACTATGCGAGAGCTAACTTCGAGGCAATCAACAATGAATTGGTTGATTTCAGTGACACATTTCTGACTAACTTTTAGGAGCGTTCTATTCAACCCAACAGGGACACGTTTTCAATTAAAGTCAGTCATTAAATTGAGAAATACATCCTTGTTCGTATCATAACGTCTAATTCTCGAACATCACGGCGCCACATCAATATCAAACTGTTTTCTAACCTAAAACGAAAAGTCTATACTGTGCAGCCAAGTCATCACCCTCAAACTCGCGCTGGGCTGCCTTGAAATCTGCATCTGATGCATATATTGTTTCATTAAAGGAAGCTAAAGATAATTTCATGTCCAATACATTACCCTAAACCCTAAAATATAATGTTCGAAAATTTTGGCGAGGAGCAATCCCACTGTTGGTAACTCCACTGTTTTGGTAGACACAGATCGCCACTCCGTTCCACCAAACCAATGTGCTAGTATTCTATACGATACTTTTTCAAGCAATTTCTCCGAGATTTTGAATGCTAGTCTTCCAGACTGCAATACAATTACCCATTGATGCCTCCCATTACTATAGACACGGCTGGAACTGCGAAACTCATCAACTTACAGCACCATACCTCTCCTGGCTATGATTCTATAGACTGAAAATTTCGAAAAATACTTGTGTTTAAAGTTCAATTACACTAACGAAAATATTTCGGCAGCCACTTGAATCATCAACGCTTCCAGCCCAATGGAAAATTGGTAAGGTGATTACAATCTACAAATCACGCAATAAACATTCGCCAAATAAATATAGGCCTATTTCTATTACTCGTACATGCTGTAAACTCTTTCTTAGAACTCATTATATTCTCGAACCTTGTCACCTTATTGGAATCCAACCCTTTTTTTTTTAACAGTGCAACATGGTTTTCGGAAATCATTTTCATGCGAAGCCTAACTCCTATCATTTACTCATAAATTATACGGTAGTCTTGATTGCTTTTTGTTAGCTGACTGCATTCACTTAGATTTTTCTAAAGCCTTTGAACGCTTTTAAGAAGGCGTTCACATCACATTTAATCTAAGCTTATCTTGGCGTGCTGAGGTGATGATTAACAACGCTAATCGCACGCTAGGTTACTTACGCCGTAACTTTTCAGGTGCTCGTTCTTCTTCAAAAAGGTTGTTTTATGAAACATTCATTCGATGTAAATTAAAACACGCCGCTGCATTCTGGGAGCCAAGCACTAACAATTTGATTACTTCACCTGAAATGCTACAGAATCCCTCTATTCCCTTCATCTGTTTCTGTTATAACCGAACTCTCAGTATAAGTTCTATGAAATCGGATATCTCTCTTCCGTCATTAGCATCCCACCCAAAAAATTTTCGCTTAAACTTTTTTCACAGGCTTTACTCTCACCCGACCCTCCATGAGGAATTTATACTTCAGCCACATTATATATCGCACAGCATTGACCATCGCTTTAAGGTTGGTACCGAGCCATTTCATACTAAACCCTTTCTTCACTCTTTTTTTACCTCGAACTTTTGAAGATTGTAATCGCATTCCTTCCGACATTGTTTCCATTTATAATAACATACAATTGAAATGTGCTTTAGCTAACATCATATAATCGGTAGTTACCGTGTCTTACTATGCTTTATTTCTTATTCTTAATTGCGCACTAATTCTTTGCCAACCCACTCCCCTCTGTAGTGCTTTGACCCTGAGAGTAAATAAATCCATCTTCCTTTAGTGTCTCTTAAAACCCAACAGCAAGTAACCGACTGTACGACTCAAAAGCAAGCACTTTAGCTTGAAGCTTTTTGACCAAAAGTGTGCATTCTACACTAACACTTATATGACTGACACAGTCTAATTTGTTATTAATGTCTGAGCGAATGGAGTGAGCATGCTGACCACAAAGTGGTCGGTCTCGAGATGAAACCCACAGTTTCCTTTTATCAAAAGATTTTATTCAGAAATACCGGTCGTTATGAAGTTTTTGTTCATAATCTTATACGTGGTGTCGGTCGTTTCTTTTTCTTCGTCCAGGAGTCGCTCAACCTGCATGCAGCGTGAACGTGATTTAACAATCAGAATACCCACACCCTTCCTTGACGCAACTCAGCTTTCCCGCATTCATGTGTCTGCGACGAGCGATAAAATCGGCACCCACACAGGCATTCTCGGGAATACATTGGAACAATGGTGTGCGATTGGTCCGAACCACGAGTAAACCCCACGAGTCTAACTTCAGCCTCAGAATCAAAGCTCCGCTTTCCGGTTCCATGCCCGTAGCAGTAGTCCGACCCATTTGCTGCCTTTAAAGCAGATAGGATCGCCGAAGTTGAAAATGTTTAAGAAAAATGCGCCATTCTAGGTACGCAAAAAGCAACACAGGAAGATAGGAACCACTACATAGAAGAGGCTCGTACGTGATTCGTCAGCACAAGTAATTAATTCCGTTTGTTATTGCATTTGTTGAGTTTCTAGGGTGAACAGCGTTCTCGAAAAGTTGTCCAGAATTTCTAGGCATGTTTAGTTAAACGACCACTGAGACCGCTGCTTAAACGCAAGTGTAAATAATTCCGAGATTGCCTGCCGGACGGTGGTTTGCGACGCTGTTACCCCGAGTGGTGTGAAGAGGGTCCTAAAAACACGAACGCGGTATTTAATTCCGACTAGCGCGTGTCTTCAAGCCAAATTGGCGTCCGTATCGCGGCACATAACTAACAATTCTGGACAAAAGCATTTTTCACCGGGAAAAAGTTTATAAGCGCCATTTTTTTCAAATATATTGCAAGATTTCAGTTTAACGATGAATATATTAGCACATCTCCCGTTGGCAGGCTTCCATTTTGTTTTGCTATTAATGGTTTTGCTGTTGTGAAAAACTTTCCACATTGGATTTAGATGGCAGCCTTAGTTAGTCAATAGTCAATAAGTTTATTTTCCAGGTTCAACTGGAGCGTTTCCTGGCTAAAAGCTGCCTGGGCAGCTTGACTGGGTCCAGGAAACCCCTACAAGCAGTACCACACGAGCGGCACAAGAGATTTTCTAAAACCAGTCACACATACACTAGTAGATTAAACACAGAAGACACGCGACACATAAATGCACTTACTCGAATAATGCAGAAAAAAAAGAGAACACTGAAATGGTCATAGATATGCTAGTACATTAACACTCAACCAAACGTTCAAAAATCAAGAAGGGGAGGCATGGAATGACATTTGAACAAAATATTTCCGCAGCTCAGCTTTTTTATATCCTGTTGTATGTTGATATGTGTTTAAAACGGGGCAAATTATAAGACAACAATTGTAATTTATAATCAGTGCGAAAACGTGGTATGTTCCATGAGTTAGTTGCTGGATGCGAGCGGTTGAAAAAGTTTAAAAGATTTTGCTACACATTGGACGAATGGAAAATTACATGATTTCCGTGAAAGTATTTTACCATTTTCCCATATTCAAAAACTATGTCCAGGAATATTGGACATTTTGAGCACATTTGCTATGCGCGCAGACGCGCCACATAAAGAAAATTGCTGAGAAACTCACACACACAAGCCTTCTTGCAATCTTCTTCGGTCTCGAAGAGTTCGGGGAAGCTCCGGTACCCTTGGTGTTCGTGCGAATAGCAGACACCGTCGTCCGAGTCGAAATACCAGACCGTTTTCTTGACAAAGCAGTACCTCTCGTCCGACTCGTCCGGGTAGAACATGCAGCGCGAGTCGAATTCCTCAGCACGGTAGAAGTCGCGGCCGTCGACAGTGAGTGTTCCCGCTGCTGCGCAGTACGTGAAGAATAATGCACGCTATGTCTTTGTCTGACGTTTATACCAAAATGATGCATTGTCAGCACCAAAGCATACTGCTTTCAGATTGGTCCACTGTACACACAAATATACTTTGTATTCGGAATCATCGAAAAACAACAGCGTCGCCCGCACAAAAATTCCCGGAGAGTGTAAAAAGCTGTACGCATACTCGAGATTCTTGACAAACGCATAATTCAAAGGGAAATATTTTATGAACGCAATTTTTCATAAATCTTAAGATTTGATTATGATGTTCACATATCCGCAGATCTTCCTTCGACAGGCCTCCATAGTTTTGCTATTTACACCCTTGCTGTCGTCAAAAACATCCCCGTTGGTTTTCAATGACATTCTCAACAGCTACATGCGAGCGATGAACAAATTTTAAAAGAAATATTTTGCTCCGTATCGGTAGAATATACCATTACCATCCCTATTTTCGTAACAGTGCCTTACAATATTCCAATATTCAAAATTGATGTCCAGGAAACCTGGAAACCTGGAAGGAAACCTGGACATGACCAGAAATTCCTTTGCAACTGACATTAAATAGACTTACAGAGGAGCGAACGAGTAAACGCACTCCATCCTCCACAGACCTGAGTAAAAGAACAGCGTATCTGCGCTGCTCAAACCACATTTCACAGGTGCAGGTCTTTTCATGAACGTAAGGAGAAAATTTTTGCAACAGCACGTTCAATAGTTCTTCACATTTGACGTTTCTCCAGGTTATGCACTGCGGGTCTTTATGCGTTCATATCCACGCAGTCGCTCCGTATTATGGGCGAAAGCTCTTAACGCCTCATACTGTCGTGACCAAGGAATGTTAGCAAGTGTCGGCGTTTCGTCGTCACTACTAAAAAAAATACTGTGCCGAGGCTGGGAATCGAACCACAGTCTTTAGTATTTGAAGTGGACACGCTACCACTCCGCCACGATTATTTTTTTTTCATGGTATTTATTTACATGGTTTTGTACAGAAAGAATATATATACATGTGTGCGTCTAATATGTTTACTGTCAAGTTTGTGCCACATAGCGCCTACCTAGGTGCTCCGCCACGAAGGCTTAGGGTTTGAGCTTGAATAAAGGCGCATCTAGTGAATGCATGGGTCTTATAAATAAAATAAAAGAAAAAAAATAAGAAAAGAAACAAAGAAACAAAAGAAAACAAAATAATATATGAAAACTAAAGAACAAACAGTGCGCCAGGAAACGCTTTCTCCTTGAAGCACTTTAGACAGCCAAAGTGCCCCCTGAATTTTTTTACGCGCACTTAGATGAGTACATATGGCGCAGTATACACACTTAAACAAAATTAGAAATAATTTTATAGTATAAAACTTTGAACACTTGGGTCAGTTCGCATTTAATTTTGAACATTGAAAAGCGTAGCATAACGCAGGAGAAAAAACATGCTGAAGTAGCAAAGATTTGGACGAATTAATTTCGTATTCACGAAAGCAGACTTTAAATACATTGCAGAAAAAACATGCTGAAGTAGCAAAGATTTGGACGAATTAATTTTCGTATTCACGAAAGCAGACTTTAAATACACTGCAAACAAGCAAATACGACTTCCCGAAACGCGATTTCGAGCTCTGGATTGTTCAACGGCAGCATGAAGTGTGCGCCAAATATGTTTGCACGGACTGCACAATTGTTATAAATTAAATATAACGAATGAATTTCATATTTGCGATATTTTTCACGTATCTCAAGCGTGCTAGAAGCATGCTTTAGATGAGGTATTTTGGCAAATTTTAAGTATGTATTTCGAATACTAAGCAAGAAATTTCAGGAACCTATTTTCTGCTTATTGTTAGCGCTATCATGAAAACGAAATATATTTAAAATACAATATAAATATTCCGCTCTATTTCCAAACATATTAGTTTTTGCTAAGGGGAGTAGCGCTTGTTACTAGTATTCCACACAGCTACCAGTGCAAGTAGCACTCGTAGCTCCAGCAGTTGATGAAACCATTTTTCCCGCCAGGTCGTGTCGTTCTCATCTTCTCCTCCGCTTTAAATTTTCAGACTCTCATGGTGAAACGTAAGAGACGATGTAGTTATTTTTCTGCTAGCAAGTGGAAGCTGAATGAGAGAATAGAAAAAAGACGAAGGGTACTTATAAACCCCTATTGCAAAGAATGCTTCTAAAGGTGACTCCTTGTGAAAAGAGTGATTGCGCTCTCACTTTCAATTGTAATTAACCCGCCGCACTGACTGTGTGAATTTGACGCGCGACTGCTCATGCCACGTCGCGGGTTTGAGACCAGACCCGGCGGCTGCA
Source organism: Amblyomma mixtum (assembly GCF_055824585.1). Classification (NCBI taxonomy): domain Eukaryota; kingdom Metazoa; phylum Arthropoda; class Arachnida; order Ixodida; family Ixodidae; genus Amblyomma; species Amblyomma mixtum. Next base: position 149,753,922 of record NC_143021.1, on the reverse strand, counting down.
TTTCGGCAGGTGAGAAATACATAAACGCCAGACTGCTGTGCCAACTGATAAAGGACTCAAGCTGGTCTAAATCCATCCAGGACCCAGCACTATAGCTGACCTCATAGCCGGTGCCGCTCCATTACGTTAAATCGCACAATTTATAATTTTCACAATCACACTTAGCCTTACAAAGAAGGCCTCTTTTATATAAACGCCATAATAAGCGGATGTGCATCTTATCTCAGTGCAGTCTAAAGAAGACATGTAGTTGTTGATGCTTGCTAGACTGTTTTCCATCGTCTATTTTCTTCAAGTAGAGCTCACGTGAACACCAACCGTTTACCAAGGCTACAAAACAGCTTCGACCATGGTATCCAACTACTAGTGCTGTTTGATAGCTATCGTTTGATAGCTTTTCTGGCCCAGAGAGCTACCTCAGCCACCGCGGCGGGGCTTTTGATTACGCAAGGTTTACCGAAAGCCCCTCCGTCGTGCTCAAGTTCACAGCACGTTCGGCTACTGAACCGGAGGGTCTGGGTTCAATCCCTGCCGCGGTCGCTGCATTTCTGTACATGCGAAACGGCAAGGCATCTTTTCAGCGCATGTGAAAGGACCCGAAGTTGTCTAAATCAATCCAAGCCCTCCTTTGGCACGTCCTTCGTAGCACATAGGTTGCTATGGAACGTGAAACTTTATAATTTACATTTGTTTCTTCTTTAGAATAATTCTTCAAGGACAACGTCGGCAACTTTAAAAGGCGCTATAGCGTCGATTCAAGGGCAGCGAGCTGTCGTGTTTACATAAAATTGGAGGGGACACTTGAACGCAGCGTCAAGGGTATGACACGATAGTGGTGATGTGTTAATGCCGATATATGCGAAACTAGTAATTCTCGACTTTTGTTCATAGATCCTTCGCAGTCCTCATACCACTCCTGGCACACTGGCGCACCGGTTAAGCGATGCGCGACTACCCTGCAATGGCAGGTGATGTGACCAGCGGGCTTTTCCCGTATAAAAATGGTCTACAGGCAGTCTATACACTTCTTATTGACTCTATTTACTTCCTATAGATGTTGCTTTTGTCTATTCATAGTCTGGAGACTGTCTATGGCATTCGTATTGCCTATAGACTGTTGCCTAGGATTTGTCTATAGGCAATCTAGATTTTACAGACAGAAGTCTATAGACACTCTGTAGACTCTCCACACACATTTTTGGTAACGGTTGCGACCCAGGTTGCTGTTCCCGAGACACATCTCACGGCCACAACTAATTTAACTACCGCCGGCCACGGCGCTCAGTTTCCTCACAATCTGGTGGGCGAGATGTGCGGACGCCACAGGGTAAGCCGACGCAGGTAGCCCATCTAAGTTGCTTTTCCAGGGATGTTTCGCTCAGAATGCCGACGTGGCCAGCGCCGAGAAAGTTTTCCCCGGCATGTGCTACTAACGCTCTTTTGTTAAAAAAAAATCCTCGCTCATGAAGATAGGTCGCAAACTTTGGAGTGCCTCGTGAAGACAGCGCTGATTTAATTTAGCGAAGCACAGAGGTTTAGGCGGGTCTCGAGTACAGTTTGATCATTCAGTGATTAAATTAAAATTGCGTATTATGGCAAAATCTGTGAGATTTTCTCGTAAATGTACGAATGTTTTACACGACAGCCTAGGTAGCTGAATATTTTAGTATAAGAGAGTTTTCAATGACAACGACCTTTCCTTGTGCCCGAATGGAGAGCACTTCAAGGCGGAGTCACCCTGGACAGTATAGAAGACTCTTCAATAAAGATAACATGTTTAGGTTTGGTTTGGTTTATTAGGGTTTTACGTCCCAAAGCGATTCAAGCTATGAGGGACGCCGTAGTGAAGGACCCCGGATATTTCGACCACCTGGGGTTCTTCAACCTGCAATGACATAGCACAGTACATTGGCCCCTTGAATTTCGCCTCCACCAAAATTCAGCCGCCGCGGCCGGGATCGAACCAGCCTCTTTCGGGCCAGCAGCCGAGTGTTATATCCACTGAGCCACCGCGGCGGGTTACAGTTAACAGGCTGTTTAATCCTATCGGGAAAAAAAATTGACACTCGATTTAGGTGTCGGCAGCAGATATAAGCACGGAATGCATTCAGTAAAGGCGTACACTGTTCCCGGATGTTTTATATTCAGTAAAGGCGTACACTGTTCCCAGACGTTTAATAGACGGTGTTAGCTGCGCTCGAGTTTAAGAAACTACGAGCCACTTCACTCAGCCACGCACTCTGTTAAATTCGCCTGTTTGGGTGTTTAGCGACAGAACGTGACACAAAGACTACTGGGACGTTTCCCCCTGTCCGAATAGCAGGTGCTGCCGCCATCTCTTCTTCTTCAGCACCTGCGCGTCTCTTCCCTCAAAGTCTAATTTTGGTGTCCCCCAGACAGTGAGAGTGTGAGTGCCCCAGATTGTGAGTTACGTACTGCGCCTTTGATTTTCTCCGGACTAATTTTTCACGGCGCAGTGAGAGCGCATAAAGGATAATTGACTACAAAAGCATGCAGCGCATAGCGCAAGATGCTACCAGTTAATCCTGCAGCGTATAAGCCCGGCCGAAGCATTTAGTTATTAGTGTTGGTTAATAATGCATGAGCTCTTTTAACAGCTGCACCTGCGTCAGTGTAGCGCATCCACTACCAGGCTGTTCACTAAATCGTCTGTCTATAGAGCCTGTCCTCATCTATAAACGTTTTCAACAAGTGCAGTGCTAGATAAAATAACTACGCCTTAAAATCTTGTTAAGACTGACATTTAGGTGCCGAAGGTTTGCAGAGTACAGTCGCGAGCAAAAAATATTAGCACAGATCACTGCCGATCAGAATTGGGATATCTCGCCACGCGGCGCTCCGGTTCGCAGACCTGCCTATCGGGCCGCTTCCAGGTTTGCAGCCTAGGGGGGGGGGGGGGGGGGGGGGACGGCAGGAAGTAAGATTTATCAAGCGTGCACCGCCCGAGCGTTGAAGTGCCGACCCTACGTGATTGTGCATGCGACATTTATTTTGGCTCGGTTATCATGAGAAAAGATGGCTTCTTTTTATTACTGTTCTTTTTATGCCTGGGAAGGTTTGTCAAAAGAACTCGCGGGAACAATAGATGATAGCGCTGCTTTTAACCAGTAATTTTGCTGGTCGGTGACAGTGCGCTGAACCCCCCTAATACTGTAGAATGTGAGCGCCCCGGCACTCACGTTATCAGCCTCTTCACCATCCGCAGCGCCACGCGTTGTCATTCCAGCGCTCCGGTGTTCCGTCATGTGTGCTAATCTTTTTTACTCGCGACTGTACTCTCTGAGCACCCGAATGACACAGGGCGCTTCATGATTTAGCAGTGCTGAAAAAGTTGCAGTGTCGTGCGAGTATTCTGTAATATGTCTCGTCCGGCATAAAAAAAACATATTCGAATTCTTTAAGGCGTAACTAAACTAAGGTCCTCTGTTGGAGCGCAGTGATTCAACTTCCACTTTTTGCTTAATTTTTTTTTCTCCTGAACGACATCCGGACAGAATGTTCGAACATTTTCATTAGTTCTGGTTCATGAACGGCCTCTGATTCGCCAGTGTTCCCAGACTGTTCGCCTGAATTTGCCATTACCGGAAGCAAAAGGCATTTTGCGCTTAAAAAGTAGCAAGGTTTGCTGCTGCTGTGGAGGGTGACGGTGAAAATGCTAGTTCTTTCGTACCTCTATCGGCTTTAGGTCTCGCATTTATTATACTGCACACCTCTTACACTCCTTTAAAAAAAATGTGCTGTTTCCATGGCCTATGTGTCAAATTGGAATTCTTTGAGAACAAACCACGCTCCCACTCCTTTGAATACCTGTATATCAAGAGGGAGGTCTGCCAATCATTCCAACATAGTTGCTTCCTCTAAATCTGCCTCCTGCTCCTAGATCGAAATAACTTCCACATTTAACCAAGGTAATGGTCAGAATGTTTACAACTTTGACGTAAATGCGCACCCTGGCGTGCATGTATAGGAAGAATTATGCGTCTCAGGATTGATAAGACGTGCTAAATGCTTCGGCGGCCTAGACAACCGCATCTCAGAGCATGAAGAAAGGGCACAGAGAAGCCACCGTTCTAGATATGGTTCCACGCGTTTTATGTTCGTTTCAAGAAATACGCGGGCTTAATTTAATTCTTTGGAAATTTCGCTGGATTGTATATAGTCCTGGTAAAACCTACGGCTATGAACCTTGCCAGAAATCGAAATTGTCGCACCTTGCATTAGACTCGAAAAATATTTTAAAATTTTTTCTACTGTTGTTTAGTATGATTTAATATTTTTTTTATTAGTGCACGTTTTTCTTAAAATAAACTTGATGCAAAATTCAGAAATTCCGCATGAGAGTAGAAGCCGTTACTTTGCACAAGATAAACGAAAAGATGTGTTTTAAGAAAAAAAAAAGGATTCACAGTTTTCTATCTCTCGCTGCGATAAAACTGTCCCCATTGAACGGTTGCTTCGTCACAAAGACACAAATGTACTTTGCCTATTGTCTCTAATTTTAGTGATGTAAAATGCGTTGATTAAAATCTGTCGAAATTATTGTTTGTATGCATATTTCGGTTTTTGAGTAATACGCACGTAAACTTCCAAAACGCTCTTTCTGAAAATTGTAAATAAAGAGTGTGAAAAACCTGAAAAACGTGTGGAACAGTAGCTAGAACAGCTGGTTCTCTCCAAATCCCCACTCCACAACAAAAAAGGATCAAGAAAGCATCCTTAAAGCAGCGAATACTCAACAGTAATACCCTTCCTGAAATCAAGACAAATGCTCTATCTGAATTTGGCTAAATCTGCAAATGGATTTCTTTTCAAAACCGAAATCTTACCGCACCTTAAGAAATACATCTTGATTGACTCTGACGACTCGCAATTTTGCCGAAGTCTGTAGAGGATACAGCAGTCTGCTGGTATGTGCGTCCTATGATTTAAACTTTTTTTTATTAAAACATTTGTTTATAGGCTTTCTCCTAAACTTTTATACTCGTTACACATAAAACACTTCTGCAACAAAAAATAATTCCGACGCATCCATAAATACGTTGTTCATTCATCCTGCCGGCTCATTCTCTGGAGGCTGGTGGTGAAAAGAATGAGTACTCTAATGGAAAGAGAATACTAGTCAGGTGGCAACGGGTCCACTGTGATGGCAGTGAAAAAACAGTTACGCATTTGCCCGCGCGTCATTTTGAAGTGTGCAGTGTAAACCACGAAGCATTACAATAAAAAACAAGACGCACTATTGCGCGCCGTGTAAAGCTTTATTACAGCGCCAATTTTATGGCTAATATCTCGGATTTCACAGAGAAGTTTTGTTTTGTCATTTATCTAACAAAGCGGCGTTGATTGCTAGATCATTTCGGCTTCGGCGCTTCGCTTCTGCTTCGGCTGGAGTCACTCCAGGTTGGGACAGCTGGGTTTTTGCGGGATCTGCTGTTAAGTTTCTGTGCGGGTGGCGCGTCTACGATTACAATCATTGAGCATCATAGCTCCCCTGCGAGTTTTCTACAGCTGAGTTTTAATGACGCACTACCTATTATAGTAACCATGCCTACTTTAGTACCTTACTTCATCCACCTTTTACGATACTGTCCAGGCATCCACCCGATGCATGGTTGCCAACGTGGGTTTCCAGAACTGCATACAAATCTTCCACAGGGTAGTGCAGAGCGTCGAGAGTCGTTTCGAAGTGGTTGGCGGCGTGCTGAAACTGCAAACCTCAAGCAGTGACAGCAGAGGGCAGAAGTTGCGCGATGCATTCATTGCCTGCTTGCATGGCGCGGTCACCCGATTGCGTAGAACTACGAGCGGTTCTGTGATAACGGGTGGGTGTCCGCCCCTCCCGAAGCCGACAAAGTTATCGCGAGGCAATGCGAGGATCGTAACGTGGTATGCTACACCAACGCCACTAGCCAGTATTAAGAGGAAAATGGCAAATACAGCTGCGCTGTAGAAATACTTAATGTAGCTCAAGTTAGACACAAGAACAGTGGCTTACCGATAACAACGCATGCCAAGAAGCAAAGCCGCATAGCCTTGCTCATCTTGTTGCTTGTCGGTTCTGGTTCACTACTGCCTATGTTGAAATACCTCTGCATCTTGGTATTGGGTCAGCCGACTCGCCCGTGTGTGCTCTATCAGACGTACTGGAAATGGTTACCTTCCTACCAGGTTCACCATGAAAGACGGAGACGGGAAGCAGGAGCCGCAGGGCACCCCGATTCCAAATCCCTGCAGTTGAATTAGTCGAGGTTATTCATGGAGTAGTAGTAGTAGTAGTAAGTGGTTTTATCAAACATGGTAAATGGAAGGCATAAGATTGTTGCTAGCCATCGCTGCTGGAAACACCTGAGCTGAGGCAGCGGAAATAAAGGGACCGAAGGCAGTGTGTAGAAGTGAAATGAAAGAGGCGAGGGGATGGTAGAAAGAACAGAGATAGAGGTACACTGGTAATACATCTATTTACATATTAACATAATAACATATATACAGGTCGCATTCATGGAGACAGTGAATTGAAGATTCATGAAAGGAAAATGAGAAGGAAATGTGGCAGGCTCTTTGCATTGACGAATAGCATAGCGAAGAGACGTAGAGCTGACGGCTCCATCTGATTGCTCTAAGTACCTGAAAATGCGTTTACCACTCGCGAGAAAGTACGTGTAGTTCGCTGCTTTGCTTGTAAAGTTATAAACCACTGAACATTCTGACCAGTTTCAAGTAGACCCCATTGGACATTTTTAGCATACCGGATATGTATGCCGGTTTACCGGGCTTCTTCCTCGCACACGCAATGACATGCGTGCGCGCAGGTGGCGCCACTGGGGTGCGTAAGGGGCTTCCCGTAAACTGGTATACGTGTCCGGTATGCTAAAGACACCTATTAGCGAAAGCTTGCGCCCGTGACAAGTGACGATGTGAAATGAATTATACCGTATTTACTCGCATAATGCTCGCACTCGCGTAATGCTCGCACCCCCCACATTGGCTATCAAAAATTGGGAAAAAATTTTTCTCTGCATAATCATCGCACCCCCAAAATTACTGCCGCGAGCCGTCTGCTTCTCGTAGCGGTCGCCATCTATTGACCGCGGCTACAACTACCGTATTCACTCGATTCTAACCACCCCCTTTTTTTCACGATCGCGATGCCCAAAGTGAGAGGGGGTGCTTAGATTCGAAAAATGCATGCTCTGACGCCGGGCGGCAAGATCAAAAGACCGTCCTTGGAGCTGCTGTGCAGCTGGGTATCAGAGGCATGGGCGATGATTGATGTAGACATGGTGGCCAGAAGTTTCAAAAAAACAGGAATTTCGAACGCCTTGGATGCGACTGAGGACCACCTGGTGTGGGACGACGAAGAAGCATCGGAAGTTGAAGAAACCGATGCCGCAGAAGCCAACGATTCCAGTGTCGACACGGACTCTGATCCAGAGTAGAATTGCCTGATAGGCGTACGCAACGCGAGTAGTGACGGGAGGTTGCGCGCGGCAAATAAAGTGCTTTAGCAGCTTGAGCTTACGTTCACCTTGTACTTTCATAACGAAGGTAAGTTCCGCTTGAAAGTAATGTTTTCGTTATATTTACAATAGCGGACCTGACAATCCCGATCTCGCACCCATTCATCTTTTCATTTAACACTCCGAAACATTTGCTTGAAAATTTTCCCCGCATAATTATCGCACCCCCAAACTTCGCGTTGATTTTCAGGGAAAAAAAGTGCGAGGATTACGCGAGTAAATACGGTATATGCCGAGACCAGGAATTACACCAACGTAAGGTACTTAAATTCAACGAGTGCTCCTAGTTATTTGCCTGGGGCGCTCAAATAAAAGTGTACCGAACATAGTGCGATCATGAACCCGCGTAGGACATCCTTTTAAGTAACGTAGTTTTTCTTTTTCAGAAGTAACCCTAATGTCAAACAGTGGTGAGGCTGACGTTGAGTTGCAACGGTTTCTGTCCTTCATGCTGCTTATACCTGCTAGTAGCAACCATTAAATGGGGATTTCTTAGCCGTGCAGCGGAGCACCAATAGCACCATTTAAGCTCTAAGTCTGTGTAAGGTAATAATAATCCTCGTCTCCGCCATTCGACACCTTTTGGTCCTTATGAGTGCCGTAAGGCGTGAGCAACGTTTGTGGATAAAAATTTTGAATATTGGAAAATTGCAAGCTACTGTTATGTTAGTATTAAAGGTAATGGTTCCTTATTTCCGTGTGTAGCAAAATATTTCTTTTCAGACTTTTTCTATCGCTCTCGTGGGGCAGTACACTGTCTTAGAAAACTGGTGAAAATTGAAGTTGTATGTAGGGAGAACTGCAGATATATTGATTGTTATAGCAAAATCTTACAATATATAAAATTATGGCGTTCATAAACTTTTTCCCGTTGAAAAATGCTTTTGTTCAGAATTTTTGGATATTGGACAACTGAGGCAACAACCCCGTACATTGATTACTTTTTGCACAGTCGAATTTTTATTTAAAATGCTCCAGAAAGTAAATGTCTTTTCCCTTCTGAAGCAAGATAAATTACAAAAAGGCAGGTATATAAGCAAAGAAAAAGACGAGTGAAATTAAAAATAACTAAACAAGCAAAAACGAAAATATATAACATCTAGAAGAAAAAACAGAAAAATAATAAAATGCAAATTGAAAACAAACAAAGAGAATATAAGTAGACATGAAAAAAAAACGAAAAGCAAAAAAAAAACCGGAACTGCGTGTGCCCGCAAGGCGAGCAAATAGCAAGATCCACATGACATCCACATGCCCGGGAGAAGGGGCAGGGCCACGGTCCAACAAAATTTGCCATATGGTGCCCACCATCATATGAGACATGGGGAAGCGCAGAAATTGCAGGGAGGTCTACGAGCCATGCGGGCGGGAGTAAACACGAGAGACAGGTGAAAGAAGGGAAGAAACGCGAACAGCAACACGAATAAGCAAAGCACGAGACCGAGGGGAACCTAACAAAGACGGGAAGTCATGAGGGTAAAGAAAGTGTAGATAGCCGGGGAGCCGCGCTGATATGTCCGCGGTGAGAGGGCAGGAACGCGAATAACGGACAAAGTTCCCCACAACAGGAAGGAGAAGGAAGGATTGGATTGCAAAACGATGGAAGCACGAGGGAAAACGGCCTTGGCAGTTAGAGGAGGGACAACAGATCGGGGTGGAGGGAAAGAGAGCGGGAGATGGTTAATAGAGGGAACAAAAAGAGTCAGGAGGGTGTCATAATGTTCCGCGGTCCATGTCTATGGCCAGAGCCTGAGTACGGTGGTACTCATGCTGGTGCGCACTGACAAGGGCGACAGCCACGACGGCCGCAGGAGGCCGCGCGCCGACGCCAGTGAGGCGGGCCCAGTCACCGAGCTCGTTGCCTTAGGCCCCAACATGGGCGGTGTTGGGACTGGGGCATCCCACCGCTGCCACCACTGTTGGGACTGGGAGTCCGAGCCAGGAAACGGTCGAGGCGACGGTGAGTAAAAGGACGTTTATGTACAGTATGTACAAGGGCTTTTACATGATACAAGGGTCAAGAGCACCACGGGCAGGCACACAGAAGAAGGGCGGCCCCGGCGGCGAGCGTAGCTCCGGCGTGATGGCTCTTCTGCTGCCCGTCTGCTGCTCGGGTTCAGCGCGGCTCCGTTTTTATAGCCGCTGGTAACGGTTACGGCAGCCAGCCGTTCAAATCCTCCAATCACTGGCCACCGTTCAAATTAGACCAATGGTCGAGAGCCGGCGAGCGTCGGAGGAGTTCGCACCGACGGAGAGGAGGAGAGGAGGAAGGGTCCGTGTCGGCGCCGCGGCGGCGGGATGAGTCACGCTGCATGTCGCGACTTGTCCAAGAAAGTCTGGGCCTGCTTTGAGCGTCGGCGAGCGCGCAGCGCTGGTTTAGACAGGCCAACCAGCGAAATGTGGGCTCTGGCACTACAGCGGGGACATTTGAATAAGACAGGACGCTGACGAGAAATGGCGGCTAGGGTGCGCTTGATGTCTCGGACGCGTGAGTCGTTCGTGGAAAGAGTGAAGAGCCTGAACGAGGGGAAGGCAATAATATTAGAAATGCAAGGGTAAAGGAGAGGGGGCGCGCCGAACATAACAACAAGCCTCGTGAAACGAAACAGCCTCGGCGCAGAAGGCACTAGAGGCTGTTTGAAAATGAAACCGGCCCACGTTCCGCAGCGCGCCAGAAGATGAGAATGCGACATGAGCAGCACCCGCAGAGTGGTACGTGTAGGAACCGTCCGTAATATATGATGGCCGGGATGGGAGGACTGAGAAAGAAAGTGAGACGGGAGAGTACGGGGGAAGGAGAACAAGGAGGCCAGAGAAGGATGGTCGCACAACGGATCAAAACGGGGCAAAATATCTTAAGGTAGGTAAGTGTGACCTTAAAAGGTGACGTGATCTACACCGTATAAAAGGTTGTACTCCGCACAAAGGCGATCCAGTTCCAAGGGAAGAGGGGTACCCAGAGGAGTACCTAAGCGCAGCCGTGCCCGTTGTGCGGAATGCCCCTGTGATAGCGAGAAGGGGGAGCGCTGCACAGAAACAATCTTCTCCCGAAGGCGGTAACTGACACTGCGGTGCCACCAAGCGGGCGCGGCGAAAGTGAGAGCAGGTTGTATTACCTGGAAATAAAGCCTACGTAGAGAAGAAGGAAGGACGGAATGGTGGACCGATAGAATTGAGACAAGACGCGAAGTGGGCCACACAGCAGCGCCAGCTCGTGGCGCTGCAGGCCGGAACCAGCACAATGGTATCATCGGCATAGGCCTGTATTGTTACGCCAGGAGGCATTGGACACTCGAGAAGGTTTGCGATTATTATGTTCCACAAAAGGGGTGAGGCAGGGGATCCCTGAGGGCTGCCGAGAGTGGGGTTGGCAGACACCTCCTCACCAGTACCTGTACGGTAGACTACCGTGCGCTGCGAAAGAAAGGAGCGCAAGACGTGATACAGATTGGAAGGGAGACCGCGGCAGCGAAAGAAGCGAAGGATGAGGGGGTGCCAAACGCTATCAAACGCACCCTGAAAATCAAGTGATATAGGAACTACGGCCGTGCGGGATATGCAGAAATTTTCCACAGCCGCTCGCAACGAGGCCAGGGCTCGCACTGCGCTGCGCAAATGAGTAAACCCAAAATGGTTGTGGTGGGGATGGCCCCAGGCATGCAAGAAATAGTAAAGACGACCGTGAAGTAGGCTTTCTAATAGTTTACCGAGGACTGAGTTCACCACTATAGGCCGGTAGAAAGTAGGGAGGGAAGAGGGATGGTTGTGCTTAGGATGGAAGATGATCCGCCCGCTGCGCCACGCGGAGGGAAAGTGGCCGAGACGGAGGGCACCGTTGAAAAGGAAGAGAAAGAAGGACGGGTGGGCACGCCAGAGGCCCGTAACCAAGGGCGCAGTCAACCCATCCAGGCCGGGAGCCGGGCCAGTACCGAGTGCGTTCACAAGCAACTGAAGCTCGTTACGCGAGAACGAAACGTCTCGCGGTACAGGAAGATGATAAGGCGACTCGACGGATGCACGGATAGACGTGTGTAATGGTGAATCTAGCAAAGAATTGTCAAACGCGACCTGTGTCTGGAGCAAAAGTGCCGTCGACTCGACGAAAGAAGTCGTCAGAACGCCGCCCTCTGTGCCCAGAGGTGGTAAGAATACGGGGGCGCGCAGTTTGCCGAATGCCTTCTGAAAGGGTGCGCCGATAAGGTTTTCGCGAGTCGCATCGTGACAGGCCTGGCGCCACACCAAGTTTTTCTCTTCCCTGATGCTGCCACCCTGTCTGCACTATGGCAGCTACCGACGGGGCGTTGGCGTGCGACAACGTGTTACATGCCGTGATCCTTGACAACATGGAACATATGGGCTTCCCTCTACAGGTCGTAAAATCAATACATAGTCTGCTTAAGGACGGTACGTTTTCTGCCCGGGTAAACGGAGAACAAGTCGGTAATTACAACTCAACTATAGGCGTGCCACAAGTTTCAGCCTCAGTGCATCTTCTATTTAATATCGCACTTATGCCACTGGCGTGGAAATGAGCTAAAATACCACAGGAGCAGTTTATTATTTCAGCGGGCAATGTCACGACTTGGTCTGCTCACAAAATTCTCGAGACACAGAACTTTCATCTGCAACAGGCCTTCATTTCACTAGGTTAGTATACTTATGTTGCTGGCCTGGAGCTGTCACCGTGAAATTCCATCAACATTCATGTTGCAAACAAGAATAAAAGAAAGCAAATGGCATCTAAAAGACTCATTCTGAAGATTGAAAATCGGTCACTACGGGAGGCAGATGAGTTGAGAGTCCTTGGCCTAGATATATTGTGTTCAAAGGAACACAATAGCTCCACAATATTAAAAAACCAGCAGCGACTTCCTTGAACTTCATCAAACGCATTTCTTCTATGGGAGGAGGAGCCAGCATGGAGATGGCCAGATGTCTTGTACAATCGTTTCTTCAGCCTAGGATACTGGAACAGGCCCAGTTCCAACGACTGACGAGATGACAAAGGGCGGAGTTCGAAATAATCAATAACAGTGAAGTGCGCACCATCACGTCCTTACCAAAATTACCACAACCTCAATTTTCCAAGAATCTGCACAACGGAATACACTGACAGAACTTAGTGATCAGCGAGAGACAAGAAGAAATCCAAAGCGAAAGTGCGTTATGCCTGAAGCATCCTTGTACAATGCAGCGACAGTGCAAACACTTGCAACGGCTGACCCCCTCCCCCCCCTGAGAATTCACGACTGTTACGACAAACAAGACTACTACATCTAGTCGTAAAGAGAATCCGAGAACTCGAAATCTGCTTGGTGTATGCCTAGGAACACGTACTGTATATACGGGCTTATCGATTATAGAAAAGGGCAGTATAACAACAGCACGCAATGCGCACCATCACTGCCTACCAAAACTTAACCCCACCTCGATTCTCCAGGAATGTACAACTGAATATGCTGACAGAACCACTTAATCAGCGAGAGGCAACCAGAAATGTGAGGCGAAAGTACGACATGCCCATTAATCCTTGTACAATTCGGTGATAGTGCAAACAGCGACAACTGTTGACCCTCCTTCATAGGAATCCACGACTATTACGATTAAACCTCGTCGTAACTAAACGCATTCTGCTCTACGTGCGGCATAGTCTCAGCGGTTCATGCCCAGACATTAAAAAACTAGCATATCTCACGTTCGTCAGACCAAATCTTGAATACGCGATCAGCCATCTGGAACCAGTCACAACCATACCTCGCCGCAAACCTTGCGCCATTCAAAACCGCGCCGCATGATTTATCATCTCGAACTATTCAAGACATTCAACTATTCAAGACTATTCAAGCGTCACCTCAGTGAAGAGAGACCATGACTTGCCGTCCCTCGCATCACGCCGCTTCATATCTCGTTTGTGCCTTCTTCACACATTTTATTATCACCCACGGTCCATAAATGAGCTACTAACAACACCACTAAGAAGATCTGCCCGTTTAAGCCACAGCCAATCTCTAGCACGGATGTCTACCCGCACCCTTTAAATAAGTAGAACATTTTCCCCTCATCCAATAGTCTTATGGAATTCCTTACCCGAAAACATAGTCGAATGTACAGATAGAAAAGAAGCGACAAGACACAGCGCTCGTGTCTTGTCGCTTCTTTTCTGTGTCCTTGTCCTGTTTGCGCTGTTCACTCCTGCCATGCACCAACAAACTCAACTCTCCGCACTTTTATAGAACTCACTTCTGTAATAAGCTAAAACTTCAACCATCCTGAATATACCGCACCCTTTGTATTCTTTCGTAACTTCGTTCAGTTGCATTTCTGCGCCTTAGTGTAATTAATATTTGTTGCTCTTGCTTTTGCTTGTTTGCTGTTATTTCAATTATATGTATTTCTGTATTTTTTACTGTACTTTTATTTCTTCTGGTTCTTGCTTGATTTCGCTGTGTTTTTTATCTTTCTCTTCACCTTTTTCCATGTTCAAGAAATATACATCATGCTAATCCGCCTCCCCTTATGTAATGCCCTCGGATCCTTGAGGAAAAAATAAATGAAATGAAATGAAGCCGAGAACTCAACTTTGGTTCATGTATAGCTAGGAACATGTAGTGCATGTATAGATGCGTAAATTATAGCAAAGGGCGGTAGACAAGCAGCTCGCAATGCGCACCTTCGCAGCCTTACCAAACTTAGCCCCATACCGATTTTTCAGGCTTCTGCACAACTGAATACACTTACGGAACTAACTGATCAGCGGGAGGCAGAAAGAAATCTGACACAAAAGTGCCTCATGCCCATAGCATCATTGCACAGTGCGGTGGCAGTGCAAACACCTACTATGGCGGACCTCCCCTCCATGGGAATTCACGAGTATTACAACAACCAAGGCGACTAAACCTAGTCGTAAAGTGATGCCGAGAACTCGACCTCTCATTGATGTATGCCAGGGAACATGCATTGCATGTACGGACATGTCGATCATAGAAACGAGCGCTAGAACAGCAGCCACGAACCCGACACACAGAGAGCTAAACGCACCACCTTTGTCAAAAGTACCCGTTCACAGGTGCTTTGTTTCTTAGCCGCGTAGCAAAGCACTTATGGCAGCGCTGAAGCTATGAATCTGTATAGAGTAAGGTGAGCCCTTGTGCTCAAATTCTGACACCTTTTGGTCCTGAGAGGTGCCATAAAGTCTTCGTTATACGGTTGAGAAGCAAAAACCTGCTGCTCGGTTACTTTTGACAAATTGGGTACATCACAAATTCGTATCAGAACATCTTGATACGCTTGTGAGGGAACTTTATGCAATTCGCGATGCTATGGAGGCCATAAGTAAAATAGAGTATAGAACAAAAATTCGTATGTATACAGAATTCTTAGCAGCAATGAAAGAATTGAAAAGAGTGTCAAAGACACTGTGTGCAACTCAGGAGATCCATGCACTCAATAAAAAAAACAAAGATACACATGCAGGTAGTCTGGACACAAGACGATGCTGAGAACGCTGAGCAGAGAAAAGTAGACAATCTTGCACACCAAGTTCCAAACACTAATGCATACCCTACAAGGCTCCCTTTTGACGCCCTCTCCACCCTCCCCATCTTAGCATCCTGCTTAAGGAAAAGTACACGTGCGCTCATTCCCCGTGCACTTTCCTCCTCCCTCATAACCTATCGATATTGGAGGAGGTATCGTCTACAAGGATCAGGGCTGTGACGGCCCTTACCCCGTCGGTCACGTGCCGATGGGACTCTGAAGAAGACGCAAGACCCAACACTTGCCCCGAGATGTTCCACAGTGGCCGCAGCGGTGGATGTTCACCTCAAGGACACGCATTTTACAGGAAGTGGGACTAACGGCGACAAGATAGGAGGGATTTCTCCAAGTGGCTGACCGACAACTATAAGAGCAGATGTCTCCTCCGGTCCCTTCATGAAAGCAGCTTATATGATTTCTTTTGATTAGTGTACAGTGATTCCACATTATGCCTAGATGGAAAGTGTGCAGTAAAAAAAAGAAAATCATCGCTACGACTTACTTTTCGTAATCCCGTTTTTGCACACCGGAACAATAAGATGGCTTTGGGCAGAATAACATTCGGTAAACACTGCAAAATCGCAAATGATACAGTACCGGGATCTCTTGTGGATATCGTTTTAAACACAGGAAGCACAGAGTAGAAAGTTATATAAATAGAGCAGGAGGGAAGTGGATAAAAACACATTGACACGTAAGTACATTTGTGCCCCTACCGAGAGAACGTGCACTCTATGGGAGGAGAACGAAAGAAAAAAATGCGAGGGAAATTGACGATGAAGAAAAAAAAAGTAGTAAGGCTAATCATGGCACCGGAAGCACTCTTTGCTTCATCGAAGCTAAGCGGAGGAGTACTTTATCATGCGGCGGGACACAAGGCTACACCACGCGGCTTTTTTTAATGTAGTATGTGGAGGGCTTCATATATCACTCTTGTTTCAAGAAAACGTCCTCTTTGGTGCGTTTTAAGGACAGAATCATTTGAATTGTCTGCAAGCGTGAGTGTAATTCGTGGACTGTGTTTAAGCCAAGAAATTGTGATGTTCTCTTAGTCTTGTGTTTTATGCACCACCAGGTTTGGCCGATCTAAACTATGTTCACCTAGATAGCAGAACGCGCAAATTTTTTGGGTGTTAGGCGCGTATAGAAGCACGTACGCAGCTCTGGGAGTGTCACCTATACGAGCCCACTTGTTTGCAAAAAGAATATTTAGGCCAAATGAGGCGCTGTGTAAAAAACAAACAAAAGAACGTCACAACTACTGACATTTAACTCTTTTCACGAACTCAGCTGATCATTATACACTATGGAAGACTTGCTTCACTTGATCCAGTAAGACGAATTCTTTAAGAATCGACATGAAGTGCTGGGCCTTCGAAGGTTTCACTTTTATCTTTATGCGGAGCGCTTCGCATACACCCGTTCCGTTCGTTGATCACGGTATCTGAGCAAGATGTCACCTTCGTAAAACAATGTGTATTACGCTTTCCTTTGTTTTATGAAGGAGACATCAAGCTCAGACACCCTCAAAAGCAAACGGAAAGGGTGTATGCGAAGCGTTTTACATGAAGATAAAAGCAAGACCTTCAAAGGACCGGCCCTCCATCTCGATTCTTAAAGAATCCATCTTACTAGACTAAATGTAGCAAGTTACTTTCGGCGCTCTGATGGGCTCTTTGTGTTGTTATAATCTAGTTTTTTTTCTTCTTACATGCTTTCGCGTGGATTAGTATACACTGTACGTCTACATTCTGAATGGAAACACACATTTGTGAGTGAGAGCTCGTCTACTTATCTTCCTGTCTTCGTCTACCAATTCTGTGCTGCTGCTTGACCAAGTACCTGGTATATCAAGATCCGACTTTTAGGGGAGGCATGACAGCCTTTTGATGTCCGAAATTACCGCGATTAAATCTAGTACAAGCCAAGTTGAACGCAAGATTTGTTTAAAGGGGACAAAGTTAATTAATCGGTATCCACGTCGGCCTAAAGAAATCAAAAGTATCAGTAGGGTAGAGGGACACAGGACGATGCTGGACTTGCAACTCATTTATTCGCAGGAAACACAGAGATAAACGCCCTTCCTGTGTCCTGTGTCCCTCTCTGTGTCTGCGTCCTTCCGCTGGTTTTTATGCGAAGCATATTACTAGAGCTACACTACAGCCCGTCGAGCGCGGCGGTGGAGCTACCATTGATCTTTAGCGTGACCACGTGACACCACGTGACAACATGACGTCACAGCAGAGGAGAGATGGGCTGCAAGCTCGCGCGGTCGGCCGCGGCGGTGGAGGCTCCACATCAGAGGCGCGGCGGCTGACCACGTGACGCTACAGCAGCGGTATAAAGCTGAGCTTGCCTCGCTCTCCGGGCACTTACGAGACGGCCAGGTGTTGGGATGCCGCCTAGAAGCAGGGCTGATTTGAACGAGAAGCGAAAGCTTCAGCGTGCCACAGAGACCGATGAAGAGCGGGATGGGATGAACGTCTGGCTAAGCGGCGTGCTCAATATGCGGCTCAGCGACAACGTTCTACAACAACTGAAGAACAAAGCGAGGAACTTTACCAAGCCTAGCCATCAATATGCCTCGCATCTGACTAGGCTTAACCGTAGCTAAGCCGCAGCCATTTTTTTTTTCATTACAAATAAAATGTACTCAGTCGCGAATAAAGTTCGTTGGAAAGGAATAGTCTATCACTACGAATAAGATGATTACATCTCCTCTGTGAATGAAAGCCTGTACAGTAGCAAACTTAATCGTTATCGTAATCACCAGCCGTGTTGCGTTACCTGCGTGGCAAAGCCCTCTACAGTCTCCATTTTACCCTCCTCTGGGCCAGCTGCGTCACCTATCTCTGCAAACTTCCTTATCTCATCCGCCCACCTAGCTTCCGGCCTCCACCTCCTACGCTTGCCTTCTGTTGGTAGCCAGTCAGTTAGCCTTCGTCCACTTCTTAATTTCGACTAGGGTGACATTAACTAGTGATTGTTTCCTTACCCACTCTGCTCTCTTCGTGTCTTTTGTAGTTTCACCTATCATTTTACTTCGATAACTTGCGGAGCTGTTCTGCATTTAAGCTGACCCCTTTTTGTTAGCTTCTAAGTTTATGTTCCAGCGGGGCGAGTAGCGCATCGATACATCTGTTATAGTATCCTTTTTTATTGACGAATGCTATTCATGTTGTTAACAGTATCTTCATTCATGATCTGAGAGTATCTTCGAAATACGCTCCACCAATTTTTATTTTTCCAATTCTTTCACTCTCGTCGTCTGGATCTTCTCTCACTACCTGCACTATGTAGAGGTATTCTCTACCATCTGCAGCGCCTTGCTGCTTATCGTAAACTGCTGTTCCCTTCCACGACTTGAAAGTTACTATAGGTTTTTACATATTAATTTTTAGACCCACCTTTCTACTTTGCCTGTCTAGGTCATCAATCGTGCTTTGAAATTCACCCAGTGAGAGACATAGCAAGGCAATGTCAACACCGAATCGCAGGTTTGTAAGGTGATCGAGTTTAACTTTGATCTCCAACTATTCTTGAACCATGTCTCTGAATACCTTCGTAAGCAAACGGCTAAAAGAACAGGCGAGTTTCTGAGTCCCTGCCTAACAGGCCTCCTAATTGGGAATTTTATTACTTTGTTTATGGAGGACTAGTGTAGCTGTGCAGCCTTTATAGTTGCTTGAAGAAAACAGTGCAGCAACAGAGACAAGAGAGAAGACGGGACAGGCGCTGACTAGCAACTGAAGGTTTATTGCAGAGGAACACAAAAAATATACTCTCCTAGCGCCTGTACCGTCTTCTCTATTGACCCTGTTGCTGCGCTGTTTTCTTCAAGTATGTACCAACTCGCTCAACTCGCCGTTTTACATATCTTCCAGTATTTTTACATAATGCTCTTCTGGACCCTATTTCCTCAACGCATGCATGTCTGCTGATTGTCAAATGCTCTCTTGTACTTTATGAAGGCTAAGTATAGGAGTTGGTTGTGTTCGCCGCATTTCTCTATCAACAGACTAACCACTTAAATGCGGTCTATTGACGAATAGCCTTTGCGAAACTTGCCTGATCTGGTGTTAATTGAAGTGTAAGTTTGCCCTAATTAATTCTTGTCCCAATTATCGTTGTAAATACCTTGTAGGAAACGGAATCTAAGTTGGTCGGTCTGTAATTTTTAAGTCATGGACGTCCCCGTTCTTCTAGATTTAAACAGCGTTAGCGGCCTTCAAAAATGCCGGTATGGGGAGCCTGCGCTGCCCAGGTGGCACTGCAGTTATTGCACTATTCGACTAAAAACTGCTGCCTCCAGTCGCTTGGGCCGCTACAAACGCGAGGGCACGTTCTGAACGATTAGAAGCCCGCGTTTGGTTGATAGCACTATTTGCCTCGCTTCTGTAGACATGACCCAGATAACTGACACGCACCACGTGCGGCTTCGACAGAGCGCAGAAGCTCACGCCAATAAGCTCTGGAAGGTGGCGTGGAATAGCGCTACGAGTGGCCCAAAAACTGCTTGCTCCTCTCGCTATGCTGTGTGTTACGGCGCTGCAATCGACACGGCAAACTTCAGCGCAGGTTCCCTATGCTCCAGGCCACAAGGCATTACGTAAACTAGGTGGAAAAGTTTTCTGCCACAATCTCCCCACCGTCCTTCAAGATACCTGATGTTACCTTGGCCTCACCAGCTGATTTGCCCATCTGCATTGCATCTTAGGCTTGCTTTACTACCGTTTCGTTAGCTGCGAGATATCCTGTTTTCTGCACTACTGCTTCTCTCATTATCGTTCCAATTACAATGGCTGCTGTATAGATGTATGTAGAAGCCTTGTTAATGATGTTTTCCTCTTTGCATACATCTCATTTCTGCCTGTGCCTAGTTTACACTTGATTGCTTTCAGGCGACCTTCGTTCTTTACAACATACTGGATTGACTCCATTATATAATCATCTTACGTCGGTTACCTTACGCATATTGACTAACTTTAAAGCTCAGCTAGTTCTATGCTGTCTCTTCAGTTAGAGGCTTTCATGCTTCCGACTTTCCTTAAATAGATCTTTCCTCTCCTGAGAAAGCTTATCTGTATCCTCTCTAAGTATACTACCACCTATTTCTAATGCCCACTGCTGAGTGCTATCGCTGAGATAGATTTTAGTTCATTGCTTGAACAATTAAGTAACAACATCGGTTAGATCTTAATATCTGTTCTGCTGCGAGATCCAGAATTCCTCTATTTTCCCTCTTATTCCTAACTCATTGATGGGCTTCTTTCTTACTAGTTTCGTCCATTTCTTGAGCAAGTATGAGCTAATTCGACACCTCACCATGCTATGGAAACCACATCGCACGTAGACAAACACCTCCAAATCCCGCGCGATACCAGAGTTTGTGCACGAAGTGAAATCGATTTCATTTTCAGTCGCCGTTCAGGCTCTGCTACGCCAACTTGCTGGCCCTAGAGTGCGGAAGAAGGTATTCATGATCCGCAAACATTCTGTCTCTGCTCACACTACAAATAACTCACACTATCTATGCCATAATCACACACTCACGAATATCCAGCCTGCTTCTTGGCAACCTTGGCATTCAAGTTGCCCATTAGTACATCATAGCGTTTTTATTTTATTGTGTCTGTCTGTTCTTCTGCCGTCCAGTCCATCCCTGCTATTTCGTCCTGCCATTTTTTCCGTGGTGTTTAACTACGACAGGCCGTATTAACGCTGGGCACTCGGAACATCTTTACGAGACCCCACAGAAAGAGCCTAGTTCAGGCTGGTCATTTTTCTTTTTGTGATGATTATAGCTTGCGCTTCAGTTCTGTTCTAGTCTTGTGAAAGCAACCGTGCTGTGAAAGAAACCGTGTTATCAGACCTCATGGATTGCACCATGGCCGAACACATAACGCTGTCGCCAAGCTTTTCCCGCTACGGCTACAAGTACTCTCGTTTTCATCTTAAAAATCATACTCTTGAGTTTTTCACACGTTCATCTGTTTTCCAAAAGCGTTTCATCTATCATGTGTTGCATCAGAGGAGGTTTCGGTTTATTCCTTTTTTTAGAGATACTCTGGTCTCAAGGAGACCAAGCAGGTGGGAGTTTCTGCACATTTTCTTTTCATTCACATTAAAGAACACATATGCGCTGTGCTTGACATAAGCAACAGAGAAAAGAAAACACAACAAAAATTAACTAGTCGTCATTCTTGTATAGCAAAATGATGGCCTTCGTGCATTCAGAACAAAAACCAACTTGCATAGGCAACCCTGCATATTGGGAGTAACCGAATGAAAGGAGGAAAAAGCAGCCAAGACGATTACGAAGCAAAATACATGAGTAGCGCCTGGTAAAAATCATTAGTAGAAATAAAACTGCCCTGAATAACTACACGAGGAAAAAAGTAATTTTTAAACAAGTTAGTGCGTGCGTGGAAAGAGAGCAAATTGTCAGCGCGGTGCCTAGACGCGAGTGGCAGGTAAGGTTGAATGTATGGCCGTCCGTTAAATTCTAGAGACTCGTTATACCTCATGAAAAGTCAAGCTATTGTTCATCGTGGTTCTAAGGCCAGGACATGGTTGTCATCTATTAATTGTGAAGGGGAATCAGTTCATGAAGTATATGCTTCGCATACAGCTACACGACTGTGTGTAAGCATTTTCTGCAGCGCAGACGAATCCATACGCACGCAGCGAGGTTGCGAAGCACTTTTATATGCACTTGCTTGTGCAACCTTTTATAACAGCATGCTTGGAAATTTATTCAATATGCTTGCTTAAGTAACACCTTATTTTACCTACTTTCTGTCTGAATGAAATTTAAGCAGATGTTTGAATTTCCCAGAACACTCTCTTTTTTTACGTTTTTCGCTAAGAAATGTACTGCGCTCATAAGTTACACGGGATAAACAAATGCGTGTAGAAATAATTCTTTTTTTTTGTTTATCCACTTTATTACGTCCAAATGTAATCCTTGCGACATTTATAGGCAGTATTATCAGTGTGTCAAACTGTAATACGGCCAGTTTATGAGCCATTATATTTTTTTAATACACCACAAGCAATAGTATCCTATGTTGATAAAAAATTCATGCACAACGAAAATACAGTGGAAGTGTTAAGCTTTAATTTTAACAAATTCTCTCGTGCAAAAAAAAGACAGCTTCTAATAGAGAGCACACGGGAAGTGGCCAGAAAAAAATGCCGCGGAAGTTGACGTGCCGCTCTAGGTGCAGGAAGCTTTTACTTAAAAAACCTGGATTTTGCTGCCTTTCGACTCAATTATTCTCGCCCTCCAAAAGCGGGAAGGTGGGCCCATAATTAGTTGATACATCTTTAACAAAGCTGCACTACAAGAAAGCACAGCCAGAAGACAAACACATGAGAAGTCCGCTCAAGCTAGCGGTTTATTCCTGAAGTGGATCAAGTCCGGCGAAAGTTTTATGCACAGTTCATGGTCTTGACGCTCTCTTTTCTTTCTCCTTTTTTTAGTTCGTGTTTAATGCCTTTGTGTTTCGATTTAGTTCGTGCTTTTTTGTTTTGATATATTTTTGCCCGACCCCTTCCCTGGACAGCCACGTGTGGCAGCCGAGTGTTTGATGAGAGCCATGCCCTCTTTGTACATCTTTATGTGCTTTCCTGTGCACGGCTAAAGCTTGTGGTGGATCAGAATCGGCACTCATGAAAATATCCACAATTTATGGCGCTGTATCTCGTTTTTAGGTATTGTTAGACTCCACGGGTTAATCGCTCGGTCAAAAGATAAGCTGGAAACAGAAATAGTTGAGGCATACTTGATTAAGCAGCGGGGCTTCATGTGCGTGAGCAGGCTGTCTGTTTCTTTAAAAGACGAACAGATTGCTTTTCTGCGCGGTTCTATGCCAGTTTATTGTGTTGCTTCTTCATTCTCACGCCTTCTGGTTTTGCATATTTTGGTGCCTACCTTGCGGTTATAAGCGGTTCTTTTGAGATAATAAAATCAGTTGGTAGTTGGCACTTGTCCTTTCTTTTGCGTGTTCAGGTCCTCGTTTTCTTGCGCCATTTTATTCATTTTACTATGTCTGTTCACCAGCTAGCTCAAACTAAAGTCTTGCAGTCCACATTTCCATCAGCACAAATCGTAAACTGATTCCCTTTTGATCCAGTGATTATTTTCCTTGCAGCCTTTAGCAGCACCTCAAAGGGTACAAACTGAGATGCTTCTTCTGTATCTTTTGAAAGGGGTGTTAGTTGGAGCAGCACGCTCTCCCTTCCCATATTTACTTCGAGAGCTCGGCTATTGTCCATGGGCGTCCACAACTCCCTTACGGAGCTGACGGAAGCCCACCGTACGGCGCAGCTCCTCCGTCTCTCCCGTACCCGTCCGGGTCGCGCACTTCTATTCACCCGTAAGCTCTTATCCTGCTTCCCACCTCACAGCCCATCCCTTCCCAAGTCTCCTCCCTCCTAATTGTTCATCCCCTCCCTAAGCATATGCACCCTGAACACCACCCCTCCCGCAGAGCAGCGCGAGGCTCCGCGCTCTGGCGTGATGACGGACGGAAAGCTGCCGTGGCGTATGTGGATGCCGTCTCGTACAGCCGCTACCCAGCCCACACCCTTGCAGTCATTGACAACTCTCTCCAACCCACTCGTACTGCCTCAATCTACACTTCGACCTCTGTAGATGCCAAGGAGGCAGCTGTTGCCCTTGCCGTCACGCTGACCTCCACGGAATACATTTTCAGTGACTCCAAGCCTGCGGTCTACAACTGCGCGGTTGGACGGGTGGCGCCCCCGGCCATCGGCATCTTACGTTCAGACACCATCCCCTCTCGCCCCATCCAAATCATCTGGGTGCCAGCTCACGGGGCCCATCCTGGCAACGAAGCGGCTAATTACATCGCTCGCGATTTGGCCGAGCGAGCAAGCCCGCCCCCGCCGGGAATGGATACGCGCGACGTGCTTCTCACGTACCATGATATTACTTTGCACTACCGCCTCTCTCGTCTCACTTTGCCCCCTCCGCACAAATCTCTTTCCCAGCACCACCAACGCTTGTGGCGTCACCTTCAGGCCCCCACCTTTCTCACTCCTGCATTTCTTGCCCTCCGCCACCCCGGAGCGTACTCGCCTGCTTGCCGCTTATGTGGCAGCTCAAGAGCGGACTACGCTCATATCCTATTCTCCTGCCTAGCACACTTGCACACTGCCTCTTGGAACCTAAACAGTCCGCAGCAGTGGGAGGTTGCTTTGTCTAGCACCGAGCCGAATCTCCAACTTCGGCTGGTGACCTGGGCAGAGGACGTTGCGACTAGGCACGGCCTGGACGCCCCAACCGGCAGCCTGAAGGCCGCCCACAAAGCTGTTGCGTAATTTTTCTTTGTTTTAGGCCTTCTAATAAAAAGTTTTTCACCACCACCTCCCCGACAGCAAATAAAATAAACGGATGAAGTGGTAGATTTCCAAAGATGCACACGAAAGCAAAAACACTTCAAACGTACGCCACAGTCCCGTGAGTGTTTTGACTAGAGGGAAAAACTGATTTCCCGAGTGGCGTGGCGCAAACTTTCGTGACTTTGGCAGGAATGTATAGCCCGATAAAGGAACCAAGTTAGGGCATGCAGTAGGCCAAACTGGTGATTCGCCGTGTGTAACATTGCACAAACTTTAGAGAGACGCATGGAAGAAGAAGCAAAGAGGATAATCGCTGGGCGCCAACTAGTTCAGCACTGCAGGAAGTGACCCGGGAAAAACAATTTGGGCGGTATCAAGTACACGCTGCATAATTGAGTGGCTAACGCATTTGTTCATCGCTGTGATAGTTATGCAGCTACGCAATTATTTTACTCGATAGAGCTCAAGGAGGAGCTGCGCTTAAGTTATAACTCTTTTCTAATGCAGCAGACTTTCCCAGTCCTACCGGTCTAAAATATTCTGAAGCCAGAGCAGTTTGGTGGATGGAACACACCAATTACGGGGGACTAGGCAAGACACAGCCGTAAACCAGAGTAACTGTTCAGCAAAAGATAGCCGGTTTCGTAGTCTTCATTCATTCTAAAACCTATAAAGTAGACATATCATTGCACGCCGTCTTGAAGAAACGATTCCCTGCCAAGGAGCAGTTTCCTCATTTCAGGAGGAGTCTATAAGTTCGCTACCTGTCAATGCTGATTATATGATTCGCGCTAAATAAGGTGTCGTCAGTTAATCCTCACGCAAACGGCACGTGTCTGAAAACTTGTTTGCCGTCTGTGTGGATGCAGTGGTTTTATTTTATTCTATTGCTAAATTAATGTTGCCAAGTGTTCTCACAGATTTGATCCTCCAATCTGGTCAGTCAAATAAACCTCGACGACTTTTAATCAGTAAGCATTAATTGCCTAATGCGTGGCTTGTACAGAAATTCTTCATATTCCCTGTACATAAAGTAACATGGGTACGGATATTGACGTGCAGCCTAGATTGGACGTGTTTGTGCGCTCGGCGTCAACTTTGACTACTTTCCCAGCGACTGTCTGTAGAACCACTGCCACAGCTTTGCTGCGTGCTGTGGTTAGCCGCCATCTGATCGTGGACTTGCCTTACCCGTAGTCGGCCACCTTCTCCGAGGTCACGGGTTGTCCCGCCGCTCCGCAGCTTCAACAAGCTAGGGCTACGATGGAACGCTTTCGACCCCCAGGCTCTACGTCTTCAACCAAATGTGCTGCCGAAATGACAGGCCAGTCTGAAACATACTTCTTAGGAACCGCTCAGAAGAGAAGACTCAATGTGGCGTATCGCCGCTGTGCAAGTTGGCGGTTAAGCCGCGTGAATGCTTCAATGTGTCATCTTTGGCACACCGTCTCCTTCAACCGACCTTAGAATGGTGCCTTGGAACACATGGATTTCAAAGCTTTACAATTCACCCCCCCGCCCCCAACACCATAACCGTTTCAGAGCACTGGTTATTCGACGTCGACCGCCTCAACTGAAGACTTTGCCTGCCTCTGCTTCTACTACCATGACAGTTCAAGCTCATCTGGCATCTGGTTCAGACCTTCGGCGTTATGTCGTGTCGGGTGCCGACACAGACTTCGCAGCCTGGGGTCTTGTTTCTTCGTTAAATTTCTCCACATATAAGGTGGTGGAAGCTCTCTGCATGGGCACGGGACGTACAGGCGCGGTCAAAACTGAACGGAGCACGCAAATGCCTTCGAATATTTTTCACGCGTCACCTAACTGAAATTTCCAGCAGTGGTACGTGCATGCTGGTAGAGGAGGTTGGTGGGCTTTCTTGTAGACATACAACGCTTCTTCATTACCAATATAGAAAGCGTGATTACACTTCGAACGCAATAGCGTGCTCCGTTTACTTATGGCCGCGCCTGTAAGCCTCTTGTTACTCTGCAGGGGACTCTGTCTGCTCCAACTCGCATCTCTTTTTATGGTGTCATCTTGTAGCACCTCAGCGCCCCATCACAGCCTCTAAACTCCTGAAGCGGTTTACTGTTATCGCTGCTCCTGGCCAGGACACATCAATGCGTCTTTCCCGTATTCGACACACACCTGTAAGGCGGCTTCTGATTCCAAAGCAACATCGCTGCGCCCTAGTTACTTTCAAAGAATTTCCAGTGAAGCACCGAGTTATAAAGAAACGGTTAAACGCTCCAAGGGTGCTTGCCCGAAGCCAATGCCGGAGTCGTCAAATGGTGTCTTGCCTTCACCGAACCACTTTGCACTACTTCCGCTTACCTATGGTGACACCACCGAACAATCTGATGTTGATGAAGCTCCTACCGCCGCCAAAATGAATGGTCAAGCATTGAAGCTGGGAAAATCCCATTTTGCTAAGCCACCTCGCAAATTAGCCGTTATAAAGAGCAACATTCAGATGTTATTTCCGAATTGGGTAAACGGCTTGCATTTCTGCAAGAGCAGATGCAACGTCTCTCCCAAAACAGGCTTTACTTGGCGAATCATTTAGTCGCCATACTACTCTCCCACCTAATGTAATGCGGTACATCGTTAGCCCCTTGTGCAACGCTACGGCCTCTTCGGTTACCTTCTGCAGAGTTGCTCCACTTAGTGGCGCGACAACTGCAACAACTGCGAAAGCTATGATCGCTAACCTTTATTTGGTTTCCTAAATATGTACTCAACACTGAAAAGCCACCTATATGTGTTACAATGGAACAGCCTGGGTTTCCTGAACAGGGCAAGCAAGATTCGTTATCGACGGCGCTTAAGCAACCTTCCTGCGTGGGCATTACTTCTACAAGGGACAAATGCTCTGCCCCACTTTCTGGTTTTACTGCCTACTCCTGTCCAACTATTCCAGACCGCATGTGAGTACTGCCTCCAAAACGCGTGGAAAGGCCGAAATATACATAGCCGCTTGTTAGCCCCCGACTGAAGTTCTGCTGGCGCCTCGGTGTAACAATTGGCAAGAAGTTGTTAATGTACTGGTTCACCTTCGCCGCACTGGCGTGATTCTTGTGTCCTGCTGCATACGTCCCTACACTAGCAGAGCTCCTCGTCTAAAGCTAGGAGTCGAGGTCTTTTTCGCTGTGCATACCCGGGACGTCCTACATTGGTTGGCGGTCATTTTAATGCCGCGCATCGCCCTTGGAGTTATCCCTGTTCTAGTGTGTGAGAAAATGCAGTGCTAGGCATTCTTAATGAGGCAGAGTTTGTGATTCTGAATCTCCAGGCACCGCAATCCACGTGTGGGATCATCCCCAGTCTCATCCTTCCTCTTCAGACCTAACATAGTCGTGTGGTGCACGCCCTGTCTCCTGGGCCCGAGGAATAGAATGGTGGGTCCATGATTACCATCCATTGCTTATCGGTTTAGATCCCGATTCCCGGCGTCGCCGTCAACACTGTTGCCCTGTCACAGAGTGGGACTTGTTCAGGTCGGCACTAAGTGACTGCCTGCTATCAATTCCATCTGATGAGCAGAAAGCTGCTTTGAAGCGCTTCAAAATGCCGCTCAATCGAGTTGGGTTGGATCTGCATCTACTTCGGCTCTGGGTAGCCCGTCTTCGTGCGGAACTGGTGGTCTTTCGAGACCCATCTTCATTGCAACGCCGAGACACATTATACCGGCTAACAGCTGCGACACGTCGACATGAGAAGCACTTTCCTCGCCAGCGATGGCAGAACCGGTGAGCGTCACTTAGGCTCATCGTCAAAGACTACACCTTTATGGAGCACCTTTCGTCACATGAAAATCAGCAAATGATCACAAGACCCCGTAAGTTCCGCAAGTCTTGCTTCGGGAGAGACGCCAAGTCAGTTGGCTGCAGAGCTCGTCACGACTTTATTTCCGGCTTTCGCCAAAACTCCAGCCCCGTTCGCCTACCCGAATTCTCTTCCTTCAGAAGTGGGCTCGCCTCCAAGTGAAGAGGACCTTGAAGGTATGCAGAAGGTTTTCACCATAGCTGATTATCTTGTCACCATAGATGAAGCGGAAGAGCGTAAAGCGCCTGGATAGGATGCATTACACATGACGTTTTCGAAAATATTGAAGACTGGCATTGGAGGATTTACTTGAGGGCCTGAACACAATTTTTACATCTGGATACGTCCCAAAATCGTGGAAACATGCTGGAGTGGCGCCCAACCCTGATCCCGGAAAGCATCTTAGCATGTTAAGCAACTTTGATAGCGCTTACGTACACTCTGTGCAAACTACTAGAAATTATGCTAGCTGCGCGGCTTTCATGGTGTCTAGAATGGTATTACTGGTAACACCGAGCTCGGATTGCCTGTCGCCCTCACTTTGGCACTGAGGACGGATTGGACTAGCTTCAAGCATGGTGCTACTCGAAGGCAGATCTTGCAAAATCCGCATGCTACTAATTATGGACGTTCACAAGACATTTGATAACGTCAGCCTCTCAGTGATCTTGGCCCTTCTACGTTGGCTTCATGTCCCTCCTCGAGTACGCAACTCTGTGTCTTCGTTCTTGGAAGACCGATGCATCGCCATAAGCATCGAAAAGGAACGTGTTGGCCACTTCACCGTAAAAAGGGGTGTACCTCAAGGATACGTGCTAGCAACAGTATTATTTAACAACGCACTGCTCCCTTTGGCATGGCAACAGACTACCATTCCGGATATCTTTTGTTTGCTATATACGGATGTTATGACGGTTGGTCAGTACACACGGACCTTAGCCGCCCGGAAGTAGGCCTTCATACCGCTCAAGACAAGACCTCTAAGTAGTGCACCATGATTTTCCTGGCACTCCCAGTTGAAAGGACAAACATTATGGCAATCACAAACCTATGGGGTGCTTACGCCTATACAGCTTTCCTTGAACGGCCAACTCTTTACTACAGCTTCGTCGATGCTGGTGCTAAGTGTCGACCTGGACAGCTCTTATCTGCACCACCGCGGGTGTGATCTCGACAGAAGGCCGCCAGTACGCTGCACCTGTTTCGTCGAACTGCCCAGAAAATAGGCGATGCGTGCTTTAATATGGCTCGAGCGTTAGTCCGCTCTTTGTTGCAACCTCGGCTTGTTGATCAAGCCCAGTTCGAACGCCTTACCCTAAGAGATTAGGGCCGCTTAGAAACCGACAGCACAAGAGCCCATGCGAACTATCACTGGCCTTTCTCGCTTGACGCCTATTCACACACTGCAATCTGAAGTTCAGCTGAATACCATTGGTGACCTCGTGGAGCAGCGCAGTACAGCGTGCAGCCTGAATGTACCAGCAACCCCTGCAGCATCTGCCCTAGCAAATTACTTTTATCCCACTTATCCGCTTTTTCACGGAATGCCTTAGGAACCCTGTTCTTGGCAGCGTCGCCATGTCACCGACAACCGATATCTAAGTCATACGCAACGCTCATCGTTCAGTGAGAGCAACAGCCTCATCTCCCAGCAGGCTCCATAGGCGCACTTCAAGCTTACGGGGGCGCAAGTGCAAAAGATCATATGTTGCACACTAGTCTCGTCTGTCCAGTTCTACCTAATGCACGCCAAACATCCATCACAGAGGCAACGCTTCCCTCTGCGTTAGCAGAACTCATTGCCATTCTCGTCGACTTGTCCACTTTAAAGGTCCTCCTCTGTACTCCACCACCAAAACGTCTCCTCCTATATACCGACTGAGCACAAGTTGTAAGGGCTCTACGACGCGTAACCATTCCCTGGGTATTGTTTTCGATGTGTGCGCCATTATGAAATCATATCCATGTCCTGTCTGAGTTGTGTTGGCTCGACGCAATACGCAGCATCTTAGGGAAGCGGACAGTGCGTCCTATCCACTGCAAGTGACATACCCACTTCCGCTACTGAAATTATCCGTTGAAGACGCCGTCCTGCCTAACAAGGAATTTCTCCGCTGCTCCATGCCTGCTTTAATTGCACCGCGTGGATCCAACATTCCCAGCTATTTAACGCGCCGTGAGGAGGCAGCTAACGACTGAGATCATGAATAGCACTTTACCAATATCTCTTAAATGAAAGATACACAGCAGCAGCATTTTGTCGGCACTGACCCATTGGGCAGAAACGTGGCGACTGACAGAGGGGTTCAGCTTAAATTCAGGACAATGCAGGGAGCCATGGAAAGAAAAATGGTAGGTGTAACGTTAAGAGACCGGAAGCGGGCAGAGTGGTTGAGGAAAGAAACGCCGGTTAATTACACCATAGTCGAAATGAGGAGGAAGAAATGGGCTTAGGCAGGGCGTGTAATGCGAATGCGAGATAACCGGTGGTCCTTAAGGGTAACGCAGTGGATTCCAAGCGAAAGCAAACGTAGCAGGGGGCGGCAGAAAGTTAGGTGGGCGGATGAGATTAAGAAGTTTGCGGGGGTACGGTGGCCGCAACTGGTAAAGGACGGGGTTAATAGGAAAGACATGGGAGGGGCCTTTGCCCTGCAGTGGGTGTAGTCAGGCTGATGATGATGATCATGTGTGTATGCTGTGCTGACGCCTGCGGTCCGGGCCTCCTGGACATCACAGACCGATCTTCTGAGCTGCTCCTTCAGTCCCCTTCATTCTACACAGGCGGCGTTAGTTCATTTCATACTAAGTTTCCGCGTACTTCGGGCGGCACGCAAGCGATACACAGGAATTCAGAGTTACCACCCCGGCTGGCACTGGACACTCGACCCATGGGCCCGGTTATCGGGTCTTGTTGGCATTTATAGCCGACACCTGACTGCACATGTACCGTGCTGGGTAAAAGTAGCAGACCCCACCCCTCCAAGTTCCGACACGTGCCACTCTGCCTTGGTGCGCCACCTCGCAAAGCACTTCTAGGGTCGAAATAGGCCTACTGCGCCGGTCTCGACAATAGAAGTGTTTTGTCAGGCGGCGCCCTCACGCAAAGTGGCAAGGGCCAACACTTGGAGCGGTCCGCTACTTTTGCCCCCGAAGGTACATATAATTTTCCTATGCCGAAGGGCATATTTGCGCAATAAGAAGAGTAATTAGGGTAAGGTCGGGTAAGTTCGGAGGAGCGTCACACCAGGTGCGCGAGAGGTTGCTCGGGAAGAGCAACATGGGTCGCGAAATCCTGACGGGTGGCTCTGATAGGAACAGCCACCTGCCAGTGCAGTGGCGCATCAGTTAACCGCTGCGCCACTTCACTGCACCACAAGTTCTTTTTTTCGTCCCTTAATCAAGCGACATGCATTACAGTAGCAGCACGCATATCATATCGAACCAGCCATCCACTTCAAGTTGCGCGCCCACGTGCCAGGACCACCATTTTCACTGCGTCATTTTTTTTCCGAACAGCCACAGACTGGAACGGCCTTCCCCACAAAATCATTTCTACTCCCTGCCCATCTTCGTTTTTGCAACTTGTATGTGACCATTTTTTTTTCAATAACTGTTTACTATGATCCTTACCGTTTTTATAAAAACCCACCGATTATGTAATGCCCCTACGAGGGACTTTTAAGGTAATAAACAGAACTGAACTGAACTGAACTGAACTGAAATGGCAGTGATACGAGGAGTCGGCAATATCTGTGAATGTTAAGCAGTGAGTGATTAATTCTGCTTATACGGGCATTGACCCACGGAGCTCCGAATGGTTTGCGGTTTGGTAGCCAATGCGAACGAAGTTTCACAAACGCACATAATACCAATCACATAATGAAACACAAGCCACCAACTGAAACTGTAGTAGTGCAAAGAGTTTTGGCATTCATAGCGCGTAAGGAGACTTAAGTGCAAACAAAGAATAACTGCGCAAAAAGGACGGGACAAGATAGAAGAACCACGCGGGACAAACGCGTTTATCACGTGTGGCTCTTTTTCCCTTTTGTCCTGTGCTTTTTGCGCAGTTATTCTTTGTTCTCATAATGTCGTACCATCTAGCCTCTCACAGCACTCTTCTAGACTTAAGTGCCCCTGCTTGTTTTTTTGCTGGCAAATTCTAGACTGCTAAGAATTTGTTTTGACTTGGGTTTTTTCAATTGGAAGGAATTTCCGAGTGCTCACAAAGAGACACGAATAGGATCCTTCCTCGAGCCTGTTTCAAGTGACATGTTTTTACTGCATTCTGAAAAACGCAGGAGCGATTAGCTTGAGGCGTCTGGAGTAGATAAGGTGATCAGATATGTAGACCGCTACTTTCTGGTAATGACGTGGGGGAAAGTTAGCTGAAGAGTTCTGCTACGAAACGCGTAGTCGTGACTTTTTAGCGATGTCCGCACAGGCGCACTGTGTGCGTACCTTGAGAAGAGCAGGCAGCAGTTCCTAATTGCTTGGTTCATTCTGAACGCAAAAATTGCGTGCTGTGTGTATCAGCCTGGAAGGAAACGAATATTCTCGACCGTCATTCTCGCAATTCCACTGACGCATTTGGACGTCAGCGGTAAAAAGTTGAAGGCAGACGACTGCATCGAAAAAAATAATTTCCTCTCATCGAAAACGTATTGCGCAACATTTATTGGTGCAAAACGCAATTCGCTCAATGACAGTTACGCTGCATATATGCATTTCCTCATGCATTAAAAGACAGCAATGAAATTTACTTTTTTTTCTCAATACAGACTTTTATTTGCTTTTGACTGCCAGTACACGTATGTGTGAACAAACTAGAACGTATGTGCGAAGCAATAAACAAAGAAAACGGACAACCTCGCTGCAAACGGGAACGTACCATTCTATCAAAATAAGGAAAACTAGTTTGCAATTATTTTTCTCCGTTGAAAAACGCTACGTGGACCAACGTGGCTTGCGCTTGAACGACAGATTGCGGGAGTGCCGTCACATATATCGTAGGTTTAGCTGGGGCTTCTGATTTTCTTGACCATTGCAGGTAATGCCGTGGTTTCATTCCACCATTAAACGCCACGGGGATGTGTGGAAAGGAAAAACTACAGGTAAGCAGGCTGGTTTTTGGGTGCGTACTGCATTTCAAAAAGTGATGGTTGGTTGGTTGGTTGGTTTATGCGGTTTAACGTCCCAAAGCGACTAAGGCTATGAAAGACGCCGTAGTGGAGGGCTCCGGAAATTTCTACCACCTGGGGTACAACTTAATCAAAACTCCTCTGTCTCTATCACGTGTTACGTTGCGCCTTCGTCGTGGGGAAGAAAACGGCATGGCTGCAGCGGAATGCCGACTAACCCCGAGACGCGCGTTGGGTGAGCGCCTGGATTGCCACGGAAGCCGCGTCCGTCTGCCCGGTTGAGCGAGCGTCTCCCCTACACCGCGTGCGAACGCACGTTCGAACGCATGAACTGCGCGGGAACGCCGCTCGTGGACATTCCGGCGTCTGCGCTACGTGGATGGCATCGTTCCCCCTCACCCAGCGCGTGACGACGGTGATCCCTCGGGAGTGTGTGTGTGTGTGTGTGTTTGTGATTGGTGCCACTGAGAACTTCCTTCCTCGAAAGGCCCGGCCCCCATCTAGGCAACCTAGGGAAAGAGAACTCTTTAAAACATCGGCAGCGGTACGGCCGACGGGCTTTTTCATCGGGCTCTTTTTCATCTGATGGTCTCCTCATGTGCTGTCCTCATGCAGCGTTCCAGCAGTGAGCGTCTCGTTACCGAGCTCACATGTAAATAGCGTAAATTTTGTTGTATAAAGTTTTCTCTCCTTGTCTTTTTCCCGCATCCTCGTCTCCGCCCTCCTTCATTCCCTCTCCGGCGCCCGACCATCCTACCTCATCTTTAACACACGCGAAGAAAATGCATATATGGATACCTGTTTGGTAGATGCTGCCTGAATCTATTGCTTTGTTACGTACTTTTTATGACACTTCCAGCCGTAAAGAGCTACCTGGCGTGAAGCTATTTTGCTGCTTTCTTCTTTCTCAGCCTCCGTAGTTCGCGCTGGTGCAACGTTCCAAAAGGTGCGCGAGAAAAATCAATAGGGTGCCAGCGCCAGTATCGTGCGTCTCCGTGAGTCCTTGTCCGTGATCAGGTTAATGTTCTGCAATGCTTTACTCGTCACATCGCTTTCTTTTAGAACTCATGTCGTAATTGTTGCAAAATATCGGCGCAGCCTGATCGCCTCTACTGAGCTCGCAAAGCAAGGATTTTTAAAAAA
This sequence comes from Amblyomma mixtum, assembly GCF_055824585.1. Lineage (NCBI taxonomy): Eukaryota > Metazoa > Arthropoda > Arachnida > Ixodida > Ixodidae > Amblyomma > Amblyomma mixtum. The sequence goes on along the minus strand of NC_143021.1, from coordinate 149,719,367 downwards.
TGTTAAACTGGAATAGATAAAGATGCAGTACAAGATTGAACTCACACTGAATAAAAATTTTAAAATTTTTGAATGGCGCAAAGGAAGAATCACAGGAAGACACGTAGGCGCTCTTTCTGCCTCCGTGTCTTCCTGTGATTCTTCCTTTGCGCCATTCAAAAATTTTCTGATGAACCAACTTGCCCAAGAGCAAGTACTTCTGTCACACTGACACATGCTTTTCCTGATCTTTCATCAATTGGCTCTCCTCGTTATCGCGTGCAGAGCGGCTGAGATGTTTACTTACCAGACAGCAGTTATGACAGAAAGCGCGGAGACGGAAGTTAAGCGGTAGTGCACTTTTATAAAAAAGGGTTCCCTGGCACGGGAAGCAGCTATAATTCGTGCAGCCCACAGCTGCAGACTAATTTAAAATGGCCTCCTTTATTCCGCGTAGTTGGCCCTGTGCCTATGCGCATGCGCGCTTCGCTGTACCATTTTCTCCGCTCCACCGGTTGAAAAGAAGCTGCGAAACTCGTTGGCGACCTCCACGCACGTGAGTCGCCAGCTGCCAGTCTGCATACGCATACGCACATGTGGAAATCGGCGGTGTAGCGGTTTGGTTTAAGTTCACGGCAGAGTTCTGTCACATAGAAGCACACTAAACAAAAGAGATAAGTTACTGCTCAGCATCGCCCCAGTTTTGCGAAAACAAGCGCTGAACCCTTCCATGCAACGTATACGACAAGTGCGCACTATGCGAAAACAGAACAACCTGTTTCATGCCGCTGCCTCTCCTTCGTCACTATCCCTTCCACGTGTCGAAACTGTCGGTTACTGGTTTATGGTTTGTGGGCATTTAGCGTCCCAAAGCGACTCAGGCTATGAGGGACGCTAAAGTAAACTACTCAGGAAATTTCCACCACCTGGGGTTGTTTAACGTGGTCTGACATGGCACAGTACACGGGCCTGTAGCATTTCGCCTCAAACAAAATGCGACCACGGTGGCCTGGATCGAACCCGCGTCTTTCAGGTGAGCAGCTGAGCGCTGTAACCACTGAGACACCGCGCTGGTCTGACTGAGTGGTTACTGTGCTGTTGGGTTAATATTTTTAAGGCTTGAGACAATTGCTGAGCCACTCGTTTTTACTGAAAAGTGCATCGTGAAGCTCGTGCACAACAGATCTACGTTATGTTGGGAGGAATCTGTCGTATACATCCTAATGTGAAAAGCAGCGCATGTAAGTTTATACCTTTCAGAAGACATCACCTAGTTAATCCCAAATGTAGACACTTCATCAGCCAACCTGGAAACTTTTCCGGTATATGGCCCGCTGCTCCTGCGCTTCTCTTCATTCCAAGCGCGGGGTGCCCCCTCTGTGGAGCTTTTCACTACAGCTAATTAGACACAAGGCGCCGTTTGATGCATGTCCACACAATCCCTAGCTACCAAGACGGGAACTCTGCTATGCAGTTCCCATCTCCAAAGGCGGGAACTCTCCCAAGACCACATGTGAAGCGAAACGTAGTATTTTATTTTTTTTCCGGCCACGAAACACTTCCATAAAGTATGGAATAGCAATACACGCTGTAGAACGCCGCCGCGTGGCGCAGCCACCATCAGGTATAATCAACATCTTCTCACATCCTCTCCCTCCCATCCCTCACATCCTCACATCCTCTCCGAAAAAACGAGGTGGTGAAGGAGTCAGGAATAGACAGATCATCTAAAATCATGCACTTGTTTGGCCCTCTAACAGATTCAGACAGCGCAAAAAAACTTTTGTCTACATTTAGCCTAATATGTTATCCGCGTATGAATCGTCTTTTTTTTTCTTTTGTGCCGCGGTAATCGCCTCGCTACTGAAGATTTTAACTCATTTAATTTTTTTTTAGGATGAGGCCTAACATAGACGCATCCTAAACGCACTAACGATGATACTGTGTGTCAAACACCTTTACCTCGGCATTACCTATTTACCTGTCCCAACTGCCCCTGTATCTGTGCGGACCTGGCCCATTGCCTCTTCTATTGCCCAGCTGCTCAGCAGTCGGGTTCCTACCCCCCACCTTCTTTATCCATGACCACCTGGCTCGACTGGCTTGGCGCTGAAGGGGAGGAAGAACAGCGACTTCTGGTCGCCCAGGCGCTCGACATACTCGGCCTGTAAATTATGGCCGAATAAAGGTATTGTACTACTACTACTACTACCTCGACATTTCACAAATACCCTCATGAAATAGTACTTCCTGCCTTTCGTAAATGCTTTTCAGAGGTAGTTTCCACTCATTTCCTCACACTGTTTTCAAAATACTTAACACAGGAGAAGTAACGGCCGGTAGTGAATAGCCTTGCTCAGGCTTTACTCCCAACATGTACTGCCAGTTTTATGGCCTATAAAGTGCTAAGCGCGAAAAGTACGACCCACGCCGTCGGCAGCATCGTCAATTTATTATCCAGCGGTTCCGTTTACAACGAAGCCGACAGGCTAAATTATGTCTCCGGAGCGGACGCATTAAAACCAAAACAAGGGACTTCAATTTTTCGCCCGTAAGATAGTTCATCGAGGTTTGCAGCAAGATACGTAGGTCCTACGGAAAGTACTTCAGGATGTTTAATCACCATATATTCGTTTTAGTTTTTCAAAAGCTTCAGATAAAAAGTTCGTCATTTAACTTTTGTAGGTGCGCGTATTTTTTTCCCCTCACTTACTGGTGCTTAGTCGCCTTCAGCATTACAAAGTGGAAGGCTGAATGCAGTGATATTGCATGCGTAAAGGAGCCGTTTGAAAATAATTCCGACGTCTTGCAGAAGTCCTGCGATGAACAAAAACTTTATCTACTAAGAAGAACTATGGATGTGTAATTTAGCTTAGCGTATAGCAAGGTGGTAACTGGTTTTATTCGTGCCTGGAGTGATACGATACCAGAGTTATTTACTCGAAGTATTGATTTTATTCCAGGCAGTGAAACGTGCCGCAGAAGGAGGTCCAGCAGTCAGGAAGACAGTAAAAAGGGTTTCTAAAGTAAACGGCTTATTCTGCTGACTCGGCCCATAAAGAACTCAATGAATTGGTGGCGGCGACAGCAAAAAGCGCGCTGGGCGGTTGTCGAGCAAAATACTTTCCTCTCGGCCGTGCTCCGTTTAAATTTGGCGAGGAACAATCAAGACACTTGCACTGACAGCGCAAAGCCGCTTATGTGCTTCGCGTTGTCAGGGCGCGTTACAGATCCTCGGGTGCTCGAAATTATTCCGGAGCCCTCCAGTACTGCACCGCTTTCTTTCTTTATTCTTTCTTTCCCTCCTTTATTCCTTCTTTGCGACTCGGTTCGGGTGTCCACCGAAATAGGCGAGAAAGTTACTGTGCCATTTCCTTTCCCCAAAAAACAATTTTCAATAATCAAGATAACGCGCCTAAGAAATCGCGCCCTGCCCCCTCTACACCGCCCCACGTAGGAGTGCCGAAAACTCATAGACTCGCCGGGCCTGTGAACACTGTCTTGCAGGGGAAATATCACCTCTTGCCTCCAAAATTCTTAGACGGGCTCCCGCCGATTCCACTCAGACAAACATAATCTGGGCTCCTGGCCACCAGGTTCAACGAGGCAATGGGGCTGCTGATGCGGCCGCCCGAGCGCTTACACACCGGGCTCCTCGTCCAAGATCTCCTGACTCAGAAGCTCATAAACTGCTTCTGCGGTTCCACGAAATCTTAATTCATTACTGCGACCACCATCGCCTCTACCCGGCCCTTGAAAAGGGGCTGAGTAAGGCGGAGGAGCGAATTCTGAGGCGCCTGCAGACAGGATCTCTTCTCTGTTCTGCCATCGCCAAACACTTTGATCCGAACATAGATGGGCGCTGCCCGCAATGTGGAGAGGTCCGCGATATTTTTCACATGGTGTGAAAATGTACTAAGAATCCTCCCCTTCCCGATTCCCATACCAACACTCCTACCCGAAAGGCATGGGAGACTGCCCTCCACATCTGCTCTACACTGGAGTCCCAAAGGGCACGTCGTGCGGTGTCCCGGACTAAGGATGAGGACCATCTAGCGGGGTCTTACCACCAAACTCTCTTTCCAGGTATTAAAAAGCTTTTCACTACCACCCTAAACTATCCCGCCCCCCCTCCCATAACCTAACAGTCGCCTACAATCCACCTTTACTACCTCTTCATGGGATAGCTGCTCTAGCTGTTCAGTTCTAGCCTGAGCGATCATCAATGGTGCGGACCCGTAGGGTGGCAGAAGCTATCGGAGTTCTGGACTGAGCACCCCGCCCACGAGTACCGGTTTCCATGACAGATTTCCTAAAATAAAAAAATAAAAAAATCACTACTGCCACCATCGGTCGCGCCGCTTCGTGCTCCGAGAAGCTTCTGTATCTTGCATGCATAGCTTGCAGCTTCAAAAACTACATTTCCTTCGTTGCAGACTCACTGCGCGTAGGAAATTGCGGGCATGGCAATTTTATCAACCTTTTTCTAGTGCTGACCCCATTTTAATGAATGTGCTTGCGAAGCGAATCTCAAAAGGCAAATAGAGATGTGGAAAAGGATAGAACTTGGCTGGTACTTTCTAGCGCACAGAGCATGCGGCTCGGTGGAGTTCATTTTCTGAAGCCGCTTTTGATGGAAAGTATTGGGACACTAAACAAATTACAGCGGCCCACTGCACAGAGTTTCGGGAATAACGGCGGTGCCCATGAAAGGGACGCGGGTATTAAACCGTTTTAGGCCCCCATTCTTCACGTACATTTGTGCTCTAACGTCAAAGAAGCTTAGAGTAGGAAAACAGCTGCAAGAGCACCGTTCACATATTCTCGGATTACAGTAGCCGGCGTTCTGAGAGCAGCTAAAGCCGCAATACATCTTCCGCATCTCGAGTGGCATCCCTTTCAATGGAAACACGGTACGAAGCGCTGACGGGGGACTACGCGGTGACAGTTTTATTATAACTTTATTGTACTGCGATGACTCCCAGGATACTTAATTTGGAAAAAAGCACTGGATTACATCTTAATTCATTGAAGCCTAATTGCGGTTACAGATCTCAAAAGCCCTACAAAGTCATTTGCGGATGATTTCGTGCAGCGAACAGTGGAAGGCAAAATTAAATCATGCATGGATAAAGTCGCCACTTGAGGCGGTCGCATTGGCCGTACCCGACGCCACAATGCGCACTTGTAGCGTGGGCTCCCGGTTCCTGTCTCTCAGGAGATGCCCTCGACTGAGCATGGCATGCTCAGCCAGAAACCAACTACCAAAAGACAAAGGGGGTTGTCATTGCTCAAACTGCTCGAGACTGGAACAGCCTGCCAATCGACTCCGTGCACCACTCCGATCCGCTACACTTCGCGGCTGCCATCCAATCTCTCATTAGGGGAACATTCAGCCCATCCCTCATGCAATACCCCATTTCTGTGATATTTGAAGTATTGATAATAAATAAATGAATTTGGTGCCCAGCTTTCACCTGTCACAAGCAAGAGAATGGTACTGAGTCTGTCTGAAGTTTGAAGTTTGTTTTATTTACATCATAGATGTGGGTAGGTCCGGGTAAAAAGGTGATCGCAGATCACTTGAGGGACTCCCGGATCCCCCTTTACATGGCATACAGCAACAAGCATCGGAAGATGGTCAAACGCTATAGACAAAAACTTTTTACACAGACACAGTTATACATACAATATATTTATACATCATAATTAAAGAATATACTTAACAACGTTTTGTTGCTTATTTAAAGGCAGCTTTAATTTCGCGCAAGCTGCTTTTGGAAATATCCATATTCATGGACTGTAATTGGTTTAATAAGTGTGGCATATTGTAACGTAGCATCTGATTACCGTTGTTGGTGCGACAAAAAGGAATAAACCATTTTTCTGTATTGCGCAGGGTATAAGCCGGTAAAGTTTGAGTGAGGCTGGTCAAGTCTAGAAACGCTCGATTATTATATTGTAGACATTTCTTGTATCTGGTTGCTAAGTAATATCGGTACAAGCTATGGACTAGTATAATCTGGTAGTGTGAAAATAAGTGATCAGTAGGGGCATGGTAGTAGTCAACATTGGCAATGTAACGGACAGCTTTCTTTTGCAGCATGTATATTTTATGTTTGTTTCTGTTGTAGTTCCCCACACCAAAAAACAGTAGTTTATATGTGACAAAAAAAAATGGCGTTATATATTTTTAGCTTGATTGCCACAGGAAGGAAGTTTCGGAATTTAGCGAGAATACCAACACACCGTGACAGATGAGCGATGTCAGAATCTACTTTGGCGTTCCAGCTCATGTGCTTGTGGAAAAGTATTCCTAGTGTTTTAATCATGTCTTTTAATTCTATGTTGGTGCTCCCAAGCTTTATGTCGAAGTTCTGAATAATTGCTAATTCCCTAGCATGAAAAAGTACGGCTTTAGTTTTTTCAGTATTTAAAAATAGTGCATTATTTTCTCTCAAGGATTTTAATCTATTCGTTACGTCATTTATAATTGGAATGAGGAGCTGTATTGAGGTGCCTTGAAAAAATAAACTTGTGTCATCTGCGTAAATGACATATTTTGGCTTATCATGTATTGTAACTATATCATTTGTATATAGTATGAACAGGAGAGGCCCTAAAATGCTGCCTTGCGGTACACCGGTACAAACTGCTTGCGATGATGACAGATGGGACCCTATTTGGACTTTCTGATAACGATGTTGAAGGTAGGACTTTATAAGGCTTAAGGGTGTTCCGCGTACGCCATATAATTCCAGTTTCTGCAGTAAAACAAGATAATTGAGGCGGTCGAAAGCCTTTGAAAAATCTATGAAAACTCCAATGCAGATTTCCCGATTTTCAATTGCATCCAGTATGATTTCTTTTTGCGTTAATAACGTCGTTTCGGTTGACTTGCCGAGGATAAAGCCATGCTTGGAAGGGGAAAGAAGATTGAACTTTAAGCAAAAATTTATTATTCGTTTGTAGATTATTCTCTCTAATCCTTTTGAAAAGACCGGTAATATTGAGATTGGTCGATAATTAGACATATCACTTTTATCTCCCTTTTTGTAGACAACGATAACTCTTGACACTTGTATTAACTTCGGAAATAGACCAGTAGATAGGGCGAGGTTGTAAATATGGGTGAGAATAGAAGCTATGCAGTCAATTACGTATTTTATCGGCGCAATTTGAATGTTATCTATATCACAAGCTCTGCTATTATTTAAGGAGGCAAAAATACTGCAAACTTCATTTTCATTGGTAGGATCTAAAAAGACACTGTGATCATTGGCTTTTATATTGGGACTTACAGTTTTCGGGGGGTGTTTCGTGAAACAGCATCCTTAAAAAAATTATTGAACTTTTCTGCAAGCTCGATTCCTTCTACATTATGACCTTCGAGAGTAAGACTGGTAACATCTGCAGAACTTCATTTGCGATCAAGTAGTTTGTTGATTTTCATCCAGATTTGAGTGCTTCCTTCGCAATTTTCACTCATATATTCATTATGCAGATATTTTCTTTTTTCATTTCTTAAGTGAGCAGTTAATTTATTACGATATTCTTTTAATCTTTGTAGATCAGCCGGCGACTTTGTTTTCAGAAATTTCTTGAACAACTTGGATTTCTTTTTAATCATCTTTAGAGATTCGTGGTTGATCCAAGGTTTACGATTTCTTCTTGATTTCTTAATCTCCTTTTCTTTAAAATGTTCGTGGTATAATGACTTAAAACGAGAAATGAATAGCTCATATGCATCATCGGCTGCATCAGATAAAAATACACCATTCCAACTTTCGTTTATAATACTTGAACGAAACGCTTCAAGAGTCACGTGTGTGATGCACTGTGTTGTTCTCACGGCGGGTAAGACAGTTGTTTGCTTTTTGATGTCTCGTACAAGTATATAAATCGGGTAGTGGTCGCTAATATCACAGCATACAACTCCGGAGGAAACACAATTACTATTAATGTTGGTTACAAAAATATCAAGAAGGGTAGCAGTTTGCATTGTGACGCGGTTTGCAGTTTGGGTTAAAATACGATGGCCTCCGGACTCTATCGTTGATGCAAGCGTCATTTGAGCTGGAGATGGCTTCAGCAAGTCGATATTAAGATCTCCACCGAGAATGAGGTTAAGGTTTTTTTGATTGACATAATTCAGCAAGTGATCTAAATGACTGCTAAAAACATCAACAGAAGAATCCGGTGGTCTATACATAACTGACAACACATTCCTTTGCGACACAACTGTTAAACATTCTACATCATCACGTATGAAAGAAAATTCAGGTATAATATCACAGTTAAGAGCATGTTTCATCAGTATCGCCACACCACCCCCATGTTTAGATGTCCGATTTAGGAAGAAAGTTTGGTAGCAATCTCGTTTGTAAACTTCAGTGGTGCGTGTGTACCAGGTTTCAGTCAAAATATGGCATCGAACTCAAAACTGAATTCATCGAGAAAAACGGATAGTTCGTCTTCTTTATGTCTTGTAGACCGAATGTTTAGATGAAAGCAGGTTAGATATACGTCGGTGTAAGAGCGTTTTACGGCGTTTACGTCGTGGGGTAAAACTTCCATGCTAAAAAAAAAACGAAGTCCTTACTTGTACAATTTTTGCCAGATCCTGTTCACCTCGAATGCGCACTGTAGATGCCGATTCGTCTTTCTTTGCCAGGATTTTTCCGCCAACTGTCCAAACAAGGCTCGAGCCTGCCGCCTTCTGTGCTACAGCCTTACTCAACAGGGCTTTGAGAGCAGGGCAGAGATGCTCATTTATGTATATTGGCGTTTTGGTTGAGTATCCGAAGTCCTCCATTGTAATTCTCGTTTTCTTTGCTTTTTGTAGCACTGTGTCTCGCTTGGAACGATTCTTAAACTGCACAATGATGTTAGGCGTTGTATTTGCATCTTTTCCCGGGATGCGATGGCACACTTCAATGTCTGATTCGGTTATCGGTTCGTTTATCAGCGTCATTTCTTAAAATTAATGCCCCAGTAACGGCTGTTGCTAAATGTTGCCCTTCCACGTCTTTTACTCTGTCTAGATAATGTTTGGGTTTTTTTGTTTACGACGTGGCCTGGTTTCCGCACGAAGGCCTTCACCGCTATCAAGGAGTAGCCAGACGACGTATCACCGCGATGTTTTGTTTTGATGTTTGTTCTTTTTCCGCGAGTGCCAGTGATGCATTGTATAAATGTGGGCGCTTCGCATGCAGGTCAATCAGTTGCAGTACGGCGCTTTGTGGTGTGTGTCCTTTCTATCAGTCCTCGTTTCGTGCTCGTGCGCTCGGAAATTTTGAGATGTGTTACCAACTAGCCCGCCAGTTCGTCCTGAGCAAATGTGATACATCGATTCTACTGGTACATCACTGCTGATGTGCCCTGAGGGGTCAGGACTTACTCAGGAGACCTTTTCTCTCCTGTAGTCCTGCCTCGCAGGCAATACTTATGTATTGCCAAATAAACTATAAATAAAAAAGTGACTCTTGAACAGCACTCACCTTAGCAGAGAAAGAAGGAGGAGGTTCCGAGAGTCGAAAACTGGCCGTCTTATTAAACGCAGGCTTGCGAGGGCAGTTGTTGTTGCAAATACTTATTGATAAAAATTGGGTATGAACCGCGTGTTTGGAGTCCCTACTTCAGGATTCCGTTCCTGCTATGGCGGAAGCTGGCAGGAAGCTGCTATGGCGGCCCTATGTACGAACCATTTCTGGTCGCTAGAGTATGCACTGTGCTCTGCGGCGTCCCACTATAAGGAATTGGCGAAGAGGTGGGGACGTGAACATGTTGCATAAGCTTGGTCAACATACCTCAGCACAAAACATCGAAGAGGGGAATGATAACAACATTATTTAAGGACAGAACAAGAATTTCTGGAAAACGCTATGAGACCGTACTCGGCTTCGTCTTGTTACTGGACTGACAGGTCCTATTCGCGGTACACAACCTAGAGTACAGTAGCCAGAACCGCTCGAATTTTAACACACTCCCTGGAACCGATTCGCAAATTTACAGTCGCCTTGCGATAGTCTTCAGTACACGAGTTCGTTGAGGAAATAGGTTGAACATTAAGAAAATGTTTAAGACGTAGTTGTTTGACAATCTGCTCCATTCAGCGTACAGCCACCAAGTTTCGGCAAAAATAGGAGATGATGCATTGTGAATTCAAAGAGGTCTTTTCGATTTGGTTCAGTACTAAATCCCTCACAGCAATAGCTAAAATGAATAGTTCAGAATGTTTCCACTTGGCCATAAAAGACATTTTCACTCAAGCAATCACACGTAATGTGCAAAGTGCTTATGATTTAAGTTCAGCCAGCCGGGACGTATATTTATTGAACAAGCTAATACGAATGACCTTGTATAACTTGTTATGACCGTGACACTAACATGACGGACGCAAAGTAGCTGGCCATGAAATGAAATTCCGAAACTACTTTCATGGATTTTATTTATTCGCAAACACGGTTTGCTACCACTGCTTGTTAAAAGCTCCTATACGTGATGTCCTCGAAGGCTTCTGTACCACTTCAGAAATCGGTGAGCCTGCATGTACCGTGAACATGAAACAAAGATTAGAGCAACACAGAAGAGGAGTTGAACAATTACGAAACCCTCCCACACAGGTGGATACGACTAAGCCACTATTTCATCATACACAAAGCCACCCGCTCGAAAACATACAAGAGAGGAATACGCCGGGCTAGTTGCTACATTATTTGAATTAAAACAGCGCAGTAGACAGCAAGCGCTGCAACATTTCCTTCCCCAGACAAATAGCAGCATCGGAACAGCTCGTCAGGTATGTAACATGGTTCGTCATGATCACTCACTTACCGGTGTCAGCGGGGGTTCGCCGAAGTGTCATTGCGAGAGGCATGTTGATACAACTAACGGGAATTGTGACCACCATGACGTCACGGTCGTCATCCTTAAGTGACGGCGGAATGGAGTTGGGGGCATTTGCGAAGTTCCGAACAAAAGGAAAATGGAACGGAAACTTCCTTAATACGGCCTTTGCCAGCAAAAGCTCCATACGCTTCGCTCCGACAAACCTTGATAGGATAATATGACAGGATAATATGAGCCCTAGTGCTTTGCCCTGAGCATGGGCGCACAACGAAAATTTCAACACACCAATTCGTTACGATCGCAAAGGCTACCCCCGGGACGCAAGCCTAAACTATTCCGAAGATATCAGCCGGAGGAAGCCCTGTGGCATTATTCATCATCAACATCACCATCCTGACAGCGCCCATTTTAGGACAAAGGCCTCTCCCATATCATTCCAATAAACCCTTCCCGGTGCCATCTGCGGCCACCCTGTCTCCGCAAATTTTTGAGTCTCATATGTGCAACTGATTTTCTGCCAACCCCTGCTACGCTAGGTTTCGCTTCTCTTTGAATCCAGTCCGTTATTCTTAACGTGCCCTGCCCAAGCCCATTTCTTTCTATTGATTTTGACTAGGATGTCACTAATCTGTTTTTGATTTCTGACCCACTCTGCCCTCTTGTCTCTTGAAGTTGCACCTATAATTTCCCTTTCCGTAGCTCGCTGCGTTGTCCCGAAGTTGAACCCTCTTTGTTAGCCGCGCGTTTGTGCTCCATAGCTGAGTACTGGTAAGATACACTGTAATATTATTTTCTCTTGACGGATATTGGTAAACTGCTGTTCATGATCTCAGAGAACCAACCAAATGCGCTCCACCCCATTCTTATTCTTGTAGTTATTTCTGTCTGGTGATGCGGATCTGCGGGCAATACCTACCCTAAAAATCAGGGGGCACTTTGACTGTCAAAGTGCGTAGAGGCGAAGGCGTTTTCCGCACCACTTTCAGTGCTTCTGTGGCACTGGTGGCGTCACATGTAATTGAGTACTAATTACTAAGTGAAGACAAATCACCAATTAATGGTTAATTACTGATTAATGCCTGAATACTAATTAACTGCTAATTAATGACGCTTAAGCTTCGCCTTTAGGAGTGGAACGCGACAGCGTGTTGTAGCGCTGCCAGGGAGTCCACGGAACGCCACCACCCGTTCGGCGCGATGCCTTGCCGTTTGAACGCAACGGTTTTTGAGGAAAGGAAATGGCGCAGTAAATCTCTGTCATCTCGGTGGACACCTGAACCTCATCGTAGAGGAACGGAGGAAGTGGGAGTGAAAGAAGAAAGACGAAGATGGCCCGTAATGAAGAAAATGAAAATTGTATTTGAGGAAAGAAAATTACGCAGTAACTGTCTCACATATCTCGGTGGACACCCGTCAAAATTCAGGGGGGGGGGGGGGGGGGTGCACTTTTTTGACCTAAAGTGGGGTCACTGATGTGTGGTTAAGATTTTAAGCTTCGCCTCTAAGAGTGGAACGCGAGAGCGTCTTGCAACGCTGCCAGGGAGTCCATAGAACGCCATCGCCCATTCGGTTCTACGCCTCGCTCGTCGGTAAATTGGTTTTTGAGGAAAGGAAATGTATTTCTCTCTCATATCTCGGTGGACACCTAAACCTCGCCGGAAGGGAAGGGAGGAGGATGGCAGTGAGGGAGGACACCGTATTCACTAGACGTGCCTTTGTTCATTCCAAACCATCGAGCTGGCATGGCGGAGTGGATAGTATGCTCGTCTCGCACTCCCAAGACCGGGGTTCGATTACCGAGCTCGACCAATTTCTTACTAGGTTTTATTTATTTATATGGCCTGACTAGAGAAGTTAATTAGGCTAATTGGGTGATTAAGCAATTAACTAAGCTCAGTCCCACTTACTTGGAGCATCACTATATGGTCCCTTCAATTGGTTGCATGGTTACTAGCCAAAGTACAATTGTCCTTGTTTGAAATTGACGCACTGTGACGTCACGACCGTTTCGACCAACTGAAAAGCGTGACATTCTCTGTCGACAACTGCTGCTTACAACGATGAGACATTAAAGGCTTTCGCCTTAAAAGAAGTATTATTCCCTTCCCATTTTCAGCAGCTCGCTGCCAAATATATATTTATGTTCTCTTTCGAGTCTGTTGAACATTACTTTGATTTTAGACCCCCGGGTCTGCCCTCCCTGTATAACTCACTTATACTGCTTTGCAGTTTATCTCCTGAGTCACTTAACAAGGCGATGTCATGAGCGAATCGCAGATTTCTAAGGTTTCTAAGATTCTCCATTAACTCTTATCCCTAACCGTTCTCAATACAGGCCTCTGAATACCTCCTGCAAAGAGGCGGTGAATAGCATTAGTGAGAGCGGATCTTCCTGACTGACACCCTTCCTTAGTGGAACGTTATTACTCGTATTGACTTCATGGTGGACAACGGTAGCTGTGGAGCCGTTGTTTTACACCCTGATACCGCAATGCCTGCATAACTGCTGAGCTTTGGAATGAGTCAAATGAGAGAGAGAGAGTGAGAGAGAGATAAACCCTCTAATGCAAAACAGAGAATTTAGCCGGCGTTTAAAAATCACTGCTATGCTACTTTGCAAGAGGAAAGAAATTTGGGAGACAAAGACGGAAGGAGAGCAGTGCAGAAAAAGTACAATAAAAGAAATAAACAGGGGACGAGATGAAATTCGGCTATTAAATGCGTATTATGGTGCATGAGAGTGATTATGTAACGTATGCAATGATGAAGTGCATAGTCCTAAAAATGGACCAACAAAGTTCACTGTGTAAAGAACGAGTGAGGGTAACATGCAAGGTGACATCAGAGCTAAGGTGAAATTAGAAATATCCAATGTCATTTAGACATGCAAACAAAATATTCATTGCATGTCTTTGTTGCCTAAGGCAGGCTAAGTGACCTAAAACTCTGTTCATTGTTAGAGGCATTGGGGAGAGCTCCCCCATGCAATGTTCGTAGTGCGCACGCTCGTCAGCATATGCAGGATGCTCAAGCAGCGTATGCTCCCAGGTTTCGATTCAGCTGCAGTTGCCACAAAACGGACTGTTCGTTGGTCTGAAATAGTATCGAGAGCCATTTGTAACAGCTGGCTTCAGGCGAAGTCGGAGATAAAGAGTCTCCAGATTGCGAGGAATTCTGGTTGGGAGTCTTGATCCGAGATAAAGAAACTGGTAATGGCAAGCTTCAGAGCCGACACATTTCTTGGGAAGCAAATCTTTTAGCCATTTTAGATTCATCAAGTTTCGCGAAAGAAGTCCGAATGTATCTACGATGTTGGTGGCCTTTACGGGCCGCTTCATCTGCTTTTTCTTTGGCCAGAATGCCCCACAATGTGCTGTTATCCACTGAAATGTTACGCATTGGCCTGCGGCAACGGCCAAATGATTTAGATACCCGATGTTAAGGGAAACAGGATGATCAGTCAAATGCTTTCTCGTAATCTGTGATGGCTATATACAGGAGTTATATTCCACGAATTTCTCTATCACCTGATCGATAGTGTCAATACGGTTTATTGTCGAGTATATATCCTTTATGAAAGCCAGACTGATCATTCGGTTTATTATACCGCAGCGGTGGCCTAGGGGTCTGAAGCATCCGCCTCGCGTGCGGGAGGTGTGGGGTTCGATCCCCATTGCCGCCGGGCACCCACCGGTGATACAATGGGTACAAGCTTTTCCCTGCCTCGTGCTCGACTTATTTAGGGTGAAATGCTTGGGAAATAAGCCTCTGACCCCACTTCGATTACAAGACAAAAACCTTTTGCCATGGCGCTGTTTTGTCACAGATGCCCCTGCGCCGTAAAAATAATTATCTTCATCATATTCATTTGGTTGATTGAAGTCTGTGGTTGCCCTGAGCCTATTAGCTATTACCTTACTAAATACTGATAGGCAACAGACAGCAAGCTGAGAAGTTTGTAATTTTTCATGTCTTTGACGTCTCCTTTCGTATGGATTAAGATATGTTAGCGATCTTCCAATATTATGGTTCACTCAATGTCTTCAGGCATTGCGTATACAGGATGGCTAGCTTTTATAACATAATCCCCCCTCCGTCCTTCAACAGGTACCAACCCTCACCAGCTGTTTTCTCTTGGCGTTGCTCCTAAGGCTTTATTACTTGATCTTTCGTTATACTGGCTGGATGTCCTATTGCTGTGCGTTAGTGCTTCTGTCATTTGCATCCAGATTGCATTGCGAAGTATACATCCTTTTAGCGCAAACACAACACAGAAATAAATAATGACAAACACAAAGCGCCCGTCTATGTCATTCTTTCTGTGCCGTGTTTGCGCTAAAAAGATGAATACTTTGTCAGAAAACCAACTAGCCCCTCATTTAACTCTTTTAAAGATTTCATTGGCTTTTGTATAGATTTGAAAAGAACTCTCCAGCTACTTTAAATCTCATATCCTTATTGCTAATGACATCGCCCTTTTTGTCTCCGAGCGCATGCATCTGACTTTTGCCGGTGCCTAGTTTCCTTTTTTAGGCTACCTTCGTTCTTTAGAGCATGGGCACTTCTCTCAGCATTAAACTTCCTTATGTCGGTTACCTTGCGCTTAATAATTCACTTTCACAGCTCTGCCAGTTAGATTCTGTGTCTGCTCTTAGAGGCTTTTG
Organism: Amblyomma mixtum; assembly: GCF_055824585.1. Classification (NCBI taxonomy): domain Eukaryota; kingdom Metazoa; phylum Arthropoda; class Arachnida; order Ixodida; family Ixodidae; genus Amblyomma; species Amblyomma mixtum. Next base: position 149,703,873 of record NC_143021.1, on the reverse strand, counting down.
TGCTTTGGCGGTTCTCGTTTCTTGATCGGAGAGCTTGCCTGTATCCTGTCAAATCATCCTACCGCCTATTTTTACTGCAGACCTCGGGATGACAGCTTTGAGATTGTCTGTCAGTGCTTGGACATCGTCGTCCTTAATGTCCGCTGTGTGAGCGCGAATTCTTTTAGTTTCCCGGTTATCACTAACTCGTTAATGAACTTCTACGTCACTTGTTTCTTCCGTACCCTCTAGAAGTCTTAGGTGATTCGACACCTTATCATCATGTAGTCGCTATAGCGCACGTTATTGACGTTCACTAATAACGCACCTGGCGTTATTAGTATCAACAGGCAGCAATTGAACAGAATCATGACACGCAGGGTGAATATTTGTGTCCTAACGAGATTGCAATTCTTGTGGCTCCATTCTGAGAACTGTTGCTGTGATCCAAGTCGCGACACGTAAGGAACTTTAGTGGCACACTCACCCAGGCAAGCGTTTTCACACTCCTCCTGGGTCTTGAACGGGTCTAGGTTGCTGCTGTTTCCGTGGTACTCGTATGGATAGCAGGCACCGTCGTCTGCGTTGAAGTACCAGAACAATTTGTCGTGAGCATAGAACGCCTCGTCGGACTCCGGACGTAACATGCAGCGGGCGTCGACTTCCTCGGCGCGGTGGAAGTCGCGTCCGTTGACATTCAGCGCGGTCCCTGCTGCATGATAGCCGAAGCATAATTTCCGCTCTGTTAGTGTGCCACGTTTGTGCTGAAGGGATACAGGCTTACAGCTTTAAGGATCACTGAACTACAATGGCTTCGGAAACCACTGCGGGGTGCCTGAGAACTATGCATTAAAACTCAAATATGCTAAATTCGAATATGCTCATGGTGAACTTGAGAAACAACTGAGTTACTCAGTAGCTTGGCAAGAAACCTTAATTAGACGCCGTAACTAAGTTGGAAAGCTGCTCACAACGCCACTATAGAAGCAGAATTTTTCAAAAGGTGCCTGCGTTGTTGTAGGATGTTTTTTGAAAACACAGTGAAACGCAGATGTGATTTTTTACATGCGTTGTGCCTGAGATGGATATTTAGTTCTCGCTCATTTCTAAACTGTTTTTTTTTTGTTGTTGTTGTTGTCTATGTTTCGTTGGACTGCATGGCCATATAAATCGTCATTTTCAAGGCTTCAGACAGTGCCATTCGCTAGGCATCCACTTCTCACTGCTGTTGCGGTCGTGATAGTTCTAGAGGCCATGAAACTACCCCCCCCCCCCTCCCCATCCCCAGACATCTTGCACGCAGGCAGCCAGCATAACAAAGGGTGACAACTTGAATTTGAGGGCAGTAAGGTGTAATTAGCTTGTGAAAGTTTCTCTCGTCAGCAATGGAGTTTGCTCTCTCAGGAACGTAAAAACTGGGCCGGTGGTTTCCATATTGTGAACATTTGAAAACTAGCAAGAACATCCGTTTCCTTATACATTTACATTTACAAAAAAAGAGGATATAATTTATTGCAAAATTCTTTGTTTTCTTAATCCATCTGTACATGTCCGACAGGACAGTGAGAGCGCGGTAATGTTTCATATGTGGCCATGTTGCAAGATTGTTCAAGGTTAGGATTTCTTACGCGCCGTTGCACGCGATCGGTATGTACGATGAGCGTTTTTTTTTCATCATCCACTTGGCTTTTTGTCTTTCCACTCTTCACCATTTTCTCTTTGTTTGTTAATTAAGTTACCCCTGGATTTGTGTATTATCTTAGACTAGAAATAAACATCAATTTATTTACTCTGATTATATCTTTTTTTATCTTAATGAACCATTTTGGTTTTTCAAATTTGGCGCCGTGGTTGCTTTTTTGTCGACGTACTATATCCCCGTCCAGTCTATTCAACCGTCGAATGGTTTTTGCTGAAAATTAATAAATAATTATTCCGATTAATTGTCACTCATCAAATACATTTCAGTTCATTTCAAAACCTTATTTTTACTCTTTTCTCTAGTTTTTCAATGTTTTGCCAGGTGGTGGAAATTTCCGGAGCCGTTCACTACGCTGTCCCTAATAGCCTGAGCCTAAAACCTGTTCCACGCCCTTTTCACCCCGTGACTACCTCTTTTGTACCCCAGGCGAACGGATATTTATGTAGTACTTCAACTATTTTCTGAAATAGATTTAAAGTTCAGTTCTTGTACGTCGTCGAGTGTCGCCGTTCTCTGTTCCCATTTGTTTCGTGCTGCAGAAAAGATGAAGCAACAACAACAATTCCTCCACCTTATCTTGTACCACCGTCAGCATTCTCTACACGAACGCTCAACAGCGTGGCTTTGACTAACGTCAGCGCCGCGAAGAGTCGACCACTGTTGCCGAGATAATGTCTCGGTGTGTTTCCGGCGGATGATGATAGCTGAAGCGAAACACGATTTGACTTGTACTGCCCTTTTGTATGACAGGCGGGGAGAGTGGGCACACTTGCCAGGCCCGTTTCGCCTCGTTTCGCTAGTGGCTGTGGTCTCACGCTCGCCCAGATGGCCCAGAAAACAAGTTACGGCTTGCATGTCTCCGTTCTGCGTTTTGCAAAAAAATCTGCAATTCTGGAAGTATAGTTGTTCGGGTTCTTCTTGAATTCTTAATTCTATGACAGCACGCACTGGAGTGTTCTCCCAATCACTTGTGTGTCCGGCTTCCCGCTCTGTCCACGCTGCTCAGGAGATCCAGTGTCCGGCATAAAAGCTACGTGTGTCCTGAGCACGAGAAACACGTGTATGCGATTCCTACTGAGTTCTTAAAGGGCTACTGAAAAGGGTGTTTAAGCTTGGCTTTAAAATGCTTGCGCTAATTAGAGTACTGGCCACCGAGCGTCCATGCCACGTACAAGACCTCTAATGCGAGCGAGACATTCCCAATGAATTTTTTTTAATACCTTCTTGCGCACCTCCCGGTGATGCTCTGTGCCGAGCTTTCGCGCGAAACCTTGCATACGACGTCAGGTCGTGCAAGTGACGTCAGTATCCGGAGGTTATCATCGATTCACCGTGCAAAATTCTTTCTGCCGTCGCGCGCTACCGCAGCCGCGGCCACTCCACACGCGCCGGCAGCCGGCGGTGATAGGGAAGGGGCGAGTGGGTGGGCCCGGAGGAGGTGCGCCGACGTTTTGGCGTAAGAAAACAGACGAGAGGAGAAAGAAAGGTGCGTAGATGCGGACGTTCATATTTTGACTGCGTATAGCTCATCTTCCACGAAACGCATTTAAAAAATTTTTGCAGGATGATATTTGTGAATCAGTGCCCTTTAACATCCCAGATATGCCACAACTTTATTGAGAGCCCTTTTCGAAGGCCCTTTAATGTCTAGGTAGAAGCGAAAAACGCTAAGGGGTGTCCTGTTGGGTAGGAACCTGGTTTTTTAAGCAAACAAGGGAGACTCTGGCCATAGGTCCAATGCATCGAAAGGTAGCACTTTAAGTGCACAAAAGATTAGTCCACACCGCATCGAATCATCTTGGTGACTTAAAGAAAAAGTTCCTGATCTTATTCACGCCGGAATTCCTGAGACTTGAACCTTCATGAAACAAACCTTCTTTCAAGCGGCAGCTTTGACGCCAGAGTCGAAAGGTGCTTTAGCTATAGCACGCCATGTCGCTTTGCTTAGATCAGCAAACCGACCCGCCGTGATGGCGCAGTGGTTACGGCACTCGGCTACTGGCCCGAAAGACGCGGGTTCGATTCCGGCCGCGGCGGTCAAATTTCAATTGAGGCGAAATTCTAGAGGCCCGTGTACTGTGCGATATCAGTGCATGCTAAAGAACCCCAGGTGGTCGAAATTTCCGGAGCCCTCCACTACGGCGCCCCTCATAGCCTGCGTCGCTTTGGGACTTTAAACTGCAATAAATCAAATCAAATCATCAAACCGTAGCGTGTTTTCTGGAAGCGCGTGAGACCGCAGCCAGGAGCGAAATGGGCCTGGCAGGTAAGCCCACTCTAACCGCCGGCCGGACACACATGAAAGAGAAGTCAAAGCGAGGTACGCTCCAGCTATGGTCAATCGACGCAAACATACCGAGACATTATCTCGGCCACGTCGGCCAACGCTTCGCGGCGCAGGCGTGAGTACAATCCCCGCTGTGTTAGTGTTAAGCGTGGTGACGGTGCTACATGATAGTGGTGGTGATAGCGAGCGCTGTTATCAATTTTGGTCTAGAAATAACAGAAGTAACAAAAAACTGGAACGGTTAGTAACAGTTCCAACATTATGAATGTGTCATAACAACACTTTGAATGCCCGTGCGGCCTTCTAGAACAATATTAGTCAAGCGCTGACCGCTTACTCTTAGAATAAGAGTGCTCGATTAATGCTTTGATTGACATAAGCAGAGTGGCTTACCAAAAAGAATGCAGGCCAAAAGAAAAAGCACCGCTGACTGTTTCATCCTACTATTTCTCGGAGCAAGACGACCAGCACAGATAAGAAAATACCTCCGCAGATTGGTGGTGTATTCTCCGACTTGCCCTTTTAAACTTTGCGAGATACACTCTCTCCAAAGGCAGAAAGTCGAGGAATCTGTAGTAGAAGTAGCGGTGATTCAATGAAAGGAGTGCCGGCTGGTAAACTGCTACTCCTTTAGGTTAGCCGACCGAGCTGCCTGTTGGATAATATTTACAGCACGCAATTTCAAAGGAGGGTAAGGCACACTAACTACGTGCATGAAGGGGATAGCTAAGAATCTGAAAGGCTGAGATCTGCTTGGTTAAGGCAAGTGGGCGGTAACTATTCTGCCATTTTGAGAGACTGGCCTTTATGTTTTCAGCTTTGGGGCATTAAGCACCCCGCCCTTATTGAATTTACAGGAGACGTCATTGGCTATAGCTTTCTTCTACAATAAAAAGCGCCGTAGACAGTTACATAAATCAGGACGGAGGATTACAACAGTGTAGTGGACACTAAAGCTTTAATGAATGCCAGCAGTTACTTCGCTAGGGCTCTTAACAAATATGAGAGCTGCCTAAGCCATTGATACCGTGAGCTCGGTTAAAAAAGCCGTTTTTGTAAATCAATATTTGCCTGGCGTTCATGACACCCATCCCTAAAGAAAGCCTCTGTCTTTGGAGCACGACATAGCCTCCCCTTGATCCAATGTGAGGTCGTGAAATATGCCTGCAGCCAGTACGTTTGGTGATCTTAGTAGATCGTTGGCAAAGTTAGAAGTAAAAAATTGCCTCCGAATCCTTTTCCATGAATCTAGTTCAAATTTGCGATCACGGAGGGAACTTCCACGGCCGAAATAGTTCCTTCCGTCCAACATTTTAGTGCGACTGTCTTGTCTAGTTTGCCCTCGAAGGCGCAGGTGTGCGCCTAGATAAAAAGAAAATTAAATTTAATGGACGCGAAACAGCTCTCTGTTCATAACATTCGTAGTCGTCGTCAGTCCCGCTAGATCCTGTCACTGCGAGCCAACGTCCTTGTAGCAAGGACCCATTTCGGACGACGTCTACGGAACTAATCGCTCTCAGTGACAAAGAGCCAGTGTGATTTGTATGCACAGGCATCTCCAGCATTCTGCTCACTGCGCTATGCAGCTGTTTATACGACAAGGTCCGGTGTAAGCTACCCTCAGGGCGCATGTCGAGGGCAGGAAGCCGTAGTGGGACAAAACTGAGACTCGTCTAACGGGCATATGCTACTGCTTCTAGGCAACGCATGGGTATTTTGAAATCAGCGGATATAGTATTTGAAGTGCCACATATTTGGCCAAGCAGCAGGGTATTTTTGATGTCCACTGTAACGTCGATAGTAGTCACTGCTTTTGAGATGGACTCAAAAGATGATGAAAAGAAGGACGCTAGAATGTATAGTCATTCACGCCGTCTAAGACAAAGATAAAAGACGAAGATAACCAGAACTCGCTCGGTCGACATGCTCGGCGTACAAATTATGGCCGCATAAAGATCTACTACTACTACTACTACTACTACTACTACTACTACTACTACTACTACTACTACTACTACTATAACGCCATTAGCTTAGCCGTACGGGGAAAATGTTAACGACTGCTTCATGTTTATGAACGTAATGTTAAGTACGCATGTCAATTAACGGAAAAAAAGATGTGTACATGTCCTCTCCACTCAAGGCCTCCTATACCGCTTTCTACCGAACATTCGTTTCTTATGCTGAATTCCAATGGCAGATCGAGACCGCTCCGTGAGATCGCGTACGGAGCGCGTCGGAGCGCGTAGCTTCGCCACCTCCCATTTTACGATTGCCATGCGAGTGCTCCCTCGGGAGCGCGACGCCAGCGCCGCAGCTGCGAGCCGCGGAAACTAGGCGCGCCGCCGGAGCGGACGCCCTGCTAGTTTCGTGTTCAAGTGCGACAGGAGTTGCGCGAGGCGCGATCTCCGCGTTGACAGACGCCGTCTCGGCGAAACAAAAAGGAGGTAGTACGAAGGCCGTAATGTAAAACCAAAACCAAAGCGTATGTACAGGATGGTCCACTCTCCGTGAACACGCGAGTATGCGGCCGCGGTCTTCGGAGAGGCAGTGAGCCTGTCCCTGCCGTTCACGAAAGAAGTGGCGGACGACGCGCAGGCAAGTCGCTCGCTGCTCGATTTTCCGGCCTTGCGACTGCGAGACGCAAGCCGCTGATCGAATCAGCGAGACAGTCGAGCTTTCGGCAACGACGCCGCCCGCGGACACGCCGAGCGACGAACTGCGCTGCCCCCCGGCCAACGTTTCTCCCTGGCTGCCGTAGTCGTCGCTAAGCCGAACTGTTTTTCATCGATGCCGCAGCTGAGGGCGCTTCGGAACTGGCCAGCGCTGTAGTAAAGGTGCTACCAGCGTCACCGTTTTACTGTGTTCCTCGTCTCATAATAAAATAAAGACATGATCGATTTCTGCGACGCCTCCAACAGCGGAGCTAGCAGACAGCAGGCCAGCCGCACTGGGCATCGGGAAGAAATTTGCTTGTATCGCAGTTATCACTTCTACCAGCAACTCGGTATTGGCCAACGATCCTCAAAAATGATTCATTTTTTACATTCCTCTACTCCAGGGCTTGTTATGAACGCGAACAAAGAATATTAGCGCATTTTTCTGACGCTGGCGGCAGGCATACAGGCCGGCAGCTTCACACTCGCTGTCCGTTTCAGACGAATCTTCACTGCTGGACTCTGAGCTTTCAGTGCCCGAGTCGGAACTGTCACTTCCATGAGGCAAAATTAGTGCCGCACAGCTCGAAGCAAGATCATAGCCGTCCACTGTTGACTGGAAAGTGCCCAGCTGTCCTGGCTCGCCCGGCTCGCCCGGCACACCACGAAGCGGCTGCTGCTGGTCGCGACAGGAAGTAGACGCGGGGGAAAAGAAAATGTCACGCTAGTTTCCGGTCAAATCCGCCGATTTCGGCGGATCAAGTTTTGCTGCTGCACGGAGCGATCCGGGATTTACGCCTGATCCCGATCTGCCATTGGAATATACAACTCGCGCTCCCATTTTACCATTGGAATACGACTGATCCAAAACGAGCAGAAAAACTTGATACCGATCTGCCATTGGAATTCAACATTAGTAGTAGAACAGAACTTCAGTACACACTGCCTTTACTAACCGAAGAAAAATTAGAAACGTAGACACTGGCTGTTTGTGTTCATTTTTTTTATTCTCAGAGTTTTTATTACCTGTGGTAGCTGCACCCATTCGTCGAACTACAATTTGGGCTTTAAAACGCTAACATTGAAGAAAAAATGGCGTTTCATATTTTATATAGCGGGATGAGAGCTTTTTAGACTTGCATCTATGTCCTGTAGTGAACTTGTAATCTTTTTCTACGTGTAATCACATCCCTCGAAACGCGGGTGCCACGGCGAGGATTTATTTGATCACGCGACCTACGGCTGAGCAGCCGAGCGCGCTAACCACGGATCCACAACGGCAGTGGTGCTTGGGAGTGCGTGATTGCTGTGGAGCTTTAAACAGCGAGAGGGACCTTATGAACGCTTCTAGAGACTTCGAATGCTTTGATCAATGCCACCAGCTCCAGCCACGTGCCGAAGGAGAGGAGGTGGCGCCAGCATGCGGTAGTGGTCGCAGTCTCAGACCGGGACCAAATTTATCCTAGTTTCATCAACTTAGCGGCTGTTCCAGTAGCTGCAGTGGTATGCGGCCTAAGCAAAGTCGTTGCTATTGCTGTTTTGCCCCCGGAGAACGATGGGAAATTGTAAGCATTCGGTGTAGTGTATGCTGGTGCCGCCTCTTTTTCTTCAGCACATGGCCGGTGGTAGCTTTACCTCAGCTTGATTATTCTCATCTTGATTTCATTTGGCGCGACAGTGATTGGGGTAGTCATAGTATTCTTTGTTCCGCAGTTAAAAATTCGAAATTCACAGTCTGCCAAACTAAATCTTGCAATATTTCCCGTCCCGTCTATATTCAAAGAAGACCGCTCCCCCGTATTTATTAGTCCTGCCTCGTGATTATTCCTTCACGAACAGCTGCGGCTGATTAGCCTCTCTATGCCTCCGAACTGCTATCCAATCACCTAGTGTGGGTGTTTGTTGAATTCCCGTCCGATCTCGTAATGTTGCAAAAGGATTCGAAAAGTGTCGCGAATGTGTCTCCCTGGTGTCCTAACCCTTTCGTGACATTAGATCAACAGCCACAACATCAAAAAGCGGCAAAGGAGACACAGTGCGGTGTTAAGCTAAGAAGTGAGGTTAACGAAGTTGGCTCCTGAAGACTTGAGTGCGGTTTCCATAATCTCTGATCTGTGCTAGAATGTGCTATGCTTTTAAGCAGCACGTTTACCACTGACATCTACTCGTGACGGCGATAGACACTGCCCATTTTCTTTCGAGGTGGGCACATTTTCATGGAGCCTAAATTGAGCATTCCGCATGCTGTCCACACGCAGCGCAAAATGCCTGGGCGGAAGAGAAGTCGTGGACGCTTCTGAGGCCGCTATATATGCTGCGATTTTTTTGCTGACAACTAGTGGGCGTTTTACAGCTTTGTGTCTGCAATGGCTGTCGCTTCCATGTTAACGTGAACCTCCGGCTAGGTCTAGCTGGTACATGTTTGACAAAGGTACACTGCACGAATATAACACCACAAAAACACAGCAGGAGAGACGTGACCGAAGCAGGTGTACGTGAACTAGGTGTTGATCTCGTAAGTGGATGCAGTCGGGCGCAACATTTGGGCGCATTTCGCGCGCACTTTGCCTTTTGCTCTTTTCCTTTTAGTTCCTTATTTGACGCATCTCTGTTCAGTTGTATTTTGTTTTTGGCCCTGTTTGTTGTACACGGGTGTTTCGGCCAAGACACTATACAGTTTGTAAAAAATAGGCTTTTTTCAGTTAGAAGAGCACTTTTTCGGCATAGTACTGTCAGCGGTGTAGTGCATCCGAATACAGCTAAGAGCTGCTAACTAGCAAGATGGTTAATTAATATTGAATAGTTACGTTTTTAACTTTTACACTTAGGCTTCTAAATTACTGAGAACTGTGCAGCCCAGCGTTAGAGCCATGCTAGTTTTTATCATTGCGAAAATAGGCTTACCTCGGTGGTGTGCCTCAACAAATTTTGGCTGCATCGTGCCAAACCACATGTGCTTTCTAGAAGCTTGCAGGCAATGCAACCTCTCCAGTGCTCGGAACTTGTCTAAACAGGGAAATAAACTGCTCTAAACAAACGACTTCCCATCATTAGCTTCTTCTGGTTTAATGCGGGAGACTTCCAACCTCGCATTACCAGGGGTTGAAGTTGCTGAGAACAACCAAACTAAAATGGAGCTTTTTTAAGCCTACACGGACACAAAAAAAAACTCATGAAATACTCTTGTGTGCCTCGTCAGTGTCTTTACTTAAAGGAAACTTTCCTTCTCAGGATGAGATTGTGCAAAGTTTTCGAGCTCTGGCAGGTGTGTATAAGATGTAAATTTGCCGACAAAAACGAAAAGAATTGCGGTCGCTGCCTATCTTTGTGCTTTTGAAAGAACAGCGCAGAACGACCGGACAGGACAGGACACGGGCGCCGACTTACAACTCAGTTTATTTCGAAGAAACACGGCTCCTTATACTACCTGCAAAGCCACATGCGTCACACGCATCACGCTCATACACTCAAATGAAAAAAGAAGTTTTGTAATCATAGAGATGAATCAATGTTTAACCTGACAAGTTCCTGCTTTGTTAACGTGAAGGACAGCTTACTGATACAGTGGTCGCGCAACCTCGCTATCGAAGCTACCTCCATGATTTCAGGGACCAGCGGCTCTTTGTGTTTCAAAAGCACTTTTCATCTGCCGGGTTCAGGCACACAGGTTTTTGAGGGGAAGTCTCTGCACAGAATCCTTAGATTTGTGCATGATTGCTTAAAATTCGTTTAGTGTTCTATAGTATTTCGTTCAGGAATTTTCCAGCCTGCCCTTGCGCTCTTTTCTACAAGTCACTGGCAGCGGATACACCTGGCCTTCAATGCATTCCACAAAGGGTCGTGGATGCTTGATCATGCACCCCTGTTTTTCGCCAAATTAGCATTCACACTTCTGCAATGCCTTTCAGTTCGTTAGGGACAGGAAAACGACATTCACGTGAAGTTTTCGACCAGTTCTTTTTAAGCCATCAGAAACGTTATGAATATACGGTATCGTCATTGCCTCCTTCCTTTCTTTCTTTTTCTTTGGCACATCTTGTTCATCATGCCTAGCCCATCTTAACTGTTTCTTTATCTGCTCAGCTACAGACACCAGCAAGTATGAGGGATAACCTGTTCAGCAGAGCCAGTCTCTCTGGCAAACAAAGATAGCTTCTATTTTTTGAACGCACGTCTTCCATAAGGCATTTCTCAGGCACAAGTTCACAATAGCTCTTTTTGCCAGTTTTGATTGAGCCTATTCGAATGGGAGTGGCGCCTTCTCCCCTCTAGGCTGAGATGCCTAACATGCATGGCCTTTAGCAAACTCAAGTACCAGATCCAAAAATCTTAGAGACTCTGAAACAGGAAGCTAATGAGTGACTGTAAGTGGCAGCAAAGCTTGAGCAAAGTGACACACCACTTCTATCACTGCTTCTTGGGTATTGGAACCTTGGCAGTCACAAAGAACGAGGTAGTCGTCGACATACCTAAACACTTTTTAACATTTATACCATCGAGCTTATTTTAAGGGCCAGGTAAAAATCACTGAGTAACCAGGAACCAAAGCGTACTCCGCGTTTTTGCAAATACACTTTTTTTTTTCTGCCAGAGGATGTGAGTCGACCCCAAGGTACACTGACAGGAGTTCCAAGAACTCCTGAATGGACATTCCGCATGCGTTATGGATAAGCAACATGCCCAAGCTGCTGTCCTGACCTTCTACATGTTCCAAACATAAGCTCAATATTAGCATCCTGACTAAGCTCGTAGCAGAGTTACTGGAGGGAGACAGACACAGGAGGAACGACAAGCAAAACTCAACTAGTACCTGAGATATGCATGTCCTGCTCTTGTACAAGGTTCATATTTTATCATTTAAGAGCAAAAGTATGAAATCATTCACTTACCACACGAATGTTGTAAAGGAATATATAGAGATGCAACTCATGCATTAATGCAGACTGCTGAATACTTCCTATCTGACGCGATAGAAGGGTTTCTGTGGGGACACCTCAGCTATTCGCAGAGAAACGGGGCAACATCGATCCACGTTCCCCACACAGCCGCACTACGCATGCGTGCCTCTTCTCTCCTACCGCGCTACAATGGTTCAAAACAAATCGCTAAAAACACAACCTAACTGTAATCACGTGAACCACCAGCTGCCAGCTTGAATGCGCAGATGCCGGCACGTGCGGAAATGTGTGAGCGAGCGCTTCGTTGGAAGTTTCGCGGTAGTTTTCGTACAGCTCAATACCGTCGACTTTTGCGAAAACAAGCGCATAACCCGCGCATACGACGTAGAGAGAGCGGGGACTACGGTAAAAACAAAGGACTGACACACTGCGGAAGAGTCGGTTTGTCAACAGCCCAGTTGCATCGCAAATGGTTCGTGGCCCCGTGCTTGTGCGCCTAATATATTTGTGGCACCGCAGAAGGCATCACCGCTTCCCTGTTATTGTGTAATACATTTTACGGGTCCTATATAGCAGACCCCTCTGACGTTGTGAACAGACTTATTTATCCGCGATACTATTAGAATCCTAGGTAAATCCTTTTTAGCTGAACCCTATTTGTTAGCCTCCCCGTTTGTGACCCATAGGGGAGTACCGGTAAGATACCGCTGCTAAATGCCTTTCTCTTGAGGGATATTGGTATATGATCTGCACTGTCTTCCAATGTTCGGGTATCGAGCCCACTTCAAAGCATCTTTCCATGTTGTCCACAGGTCAGCTACTGATTTGTCGTCTAAATTTCTGAGCCTCTGTTGCTCACGTTTGCCAGTCACGTGGGTGAATTAGTCTAATTTTTTTAACTCTGCCCTCACTTCGGCAAGCTCTATCGCACTATCTAGGACGGGGTTTTCTTCACATCTATAATTTGGGAGGGATTGCCTCTCTGCCTCCCCAACGTATTGATGTTTGAAGTCGTCCAGGAGATCCTCCTCCGAGCCATCGTAACTGTGCGCCAGTCTAATTGTTGGCTTTTAGCCGAATTACTTCCTTCGGGGTCTAACGGATACCTGAGCAGTTGCCAGGTCCTGAGTGTGGGCAGACTCGCTTCTATCTTCTTGCGTGCAGTTGCCCATTGTTGTTTTAGAAAAGAAATTAGGGGTATTCTTCAATGAAATGTTTAAACAATGCGGGACACAACTAAGCGCTATCGTTAATAAGATTGGAGGAATAGACGCCAAATTGGCGCAATTTGATGCAAGAACGCTGGCACTGGAGCTTAGAGCAGTCATAGAAGTACGCTTTGGCAGCGGAACTGTCCGAGTTTCTACCATAAAAGGTAGGTTCTCCAAGAACTCCTCCAGAACAAGGAACGCACCTAAGTCCCCATGCTACAGGAAGCCGCCCCTTAGTCGAAATTAGCCGGATACAGATCGTACATAACGAGGGCGGAAATTCGCACACGGTAAGGCTGGTCAAAAGGAACGTAACAGTAGTGTAGCATGCCACTGAAATCGGAGCAATAGATCACGTTTTCGTTGAGATCGCACTTAAAAAGAAAAAAAGGCACCCGTAGCTCGGTTTTGAACGTCTACAGCCCCCCGAAAGAGCGGAAAGCCACCTTCGGAGAGCTGTTTCAGAAAGCCAAGGACTTAACTAAGTGCAGCGCGCTGCACAGGGACCCCCTTTGGCGGTGGTGGGGGACTTCAATGCATCCTACCCGGCCCGGGGGCACAAAAGGAAACCGTGAAAGGAAGATTACTACGCCAGAGATGCAACACCAACGACTCGTCTTACTCACTGACCCGTTCGTACGAAGCAGCGTCTCGGTGGGCACGTCACCGGACTTAACGCTTATTAGTGAAGGAGTAGAAGCAAGCTACTGCAATAGACAAGGAAATCTCGGAAGTGGTCCTAACATCGTGGAGGTTATAATAGAGGGAGGAGCCAGCAGACGCAAAGGCAGGAAGCATAAGATTACAAATTGGGGCCCCTTCAGAAAGCCCAAGGGCGGCCCGGGGGTATCGCGGACATCTAATCATGGATCGCAGACCTAGTCAGGGACATCTAGGGCATGACTGAAGAAGGCCGGTTGTTGTTTTCTATAGAAGAAAAGGGGCTAGAAGAGATGCTAAAAGCGCAAAAGTAGAGCAGAGACTTGCACAAACACCTTGCCAAGGCCAAGGAAGAAATAGAAGAACACGCGAACAACAGAAAACAGGTGAACAAGCAGAAAACCTGATTTCGTGTGCGATGTGAATGCACGTTAAAGAACCTAGGATTGCCGAAATTATCACAGATTCTGATTACAGCGTCCCTTTTAGTAAGAGTCACTGAGACGTCAAAACCCCTAAACCAGAAACCTATATCAAAACTTAATTTTGGCGACAATACCACGCACACTGACGCCATTTTGCAAATATATTATGCTGGAAAGCCGACTCAACGGGCTTAGAAAACCGCAGTTTTCACGGCTGATATTTTTAAAATGCAGACTAAGAAAACTAAAAACTTGCGCACGTCTTTGATGCTGAAAGTTTCGCAATATAATCTTGTACCCTAAAGCCAAAAACTAAAAGAAACAGTGTTAGTCAATTTTAGCTAATTGATCACCTTTTACTTATACTATACACGTACTATAGCGCTCAGTGAGAGCTACCCCGCGCGAGCGCGTGGCCGGGCGCTCCGCAGTGTAGTACAGTAGCGCCGATCGTGCGTTTTTCCCAGTTATCTGGAGAGAGCGTAGCTGTTCTTTGCAAACGCGCATCACCTCCACTTGCTTGCTTTCGCCTTTACCCTCGCTTATGGTGTCTCCGACTGGTCGCTCCAGAGCGCTCCGAGATGCAGCCGCACGTTCGGCTGGTCGAAATCAAGCGCTCTGACTACATTCGGCTGCTTCTTTCGGAGCGCCCGCCTCCAGCTCAGAGCGCTCTGAGGCGCTCCGAGAAAAAAGTCGGAGCGGCCACGAGATGTGTTCACGTGACAGAGCCACTTCCGCCGTTTCGCGGAGACGGATGCGAAGCCAGGGTAGCCAGGGCACATCACGACCGGTCTGGCGAGGCATTCTTACGCATCTGTAGAAGCAAGTTTTGGCGCTTTAGGTATTAGACGCAGTTAAAACGTCCCTGCTGTGTGGCTCTGTGAGGGGAAATGTCGAAAAGCAGACGAATCATTAAGCTTGGTACGCCGTCTGTGTTGCTGTCACATCTGGGGGCTGCCGCGGCATATCCAGAGTGGTACAACGGGACACTAATTTTTTTTTTTTTTCGACGCGAGCCGGAGACGAAGAACTGCTGGTGCATCGATACAGGTTCAGCGGCGACGGCGGCGTGGGCGGTGCAGACTGTGTGATTGCTGTCGTTGACACCAGCCGCAGCGGCAGCGCCACTGCGGTGTGGCGATTCCGGAAGTTAGGTCCTTTCCCTCCTTCTTGCGCTTTCGCTCTGAAAACTTGCTGACCATTCGGCTTGACCGGTCTCGCTGTGCGCTCGGAGCTAGAGCGGCTCTCACGTTGTCAAATCCGAACCGGATCGTGGGAGCGACCAGTCGAAGACACCATTAGTTTCGCTGTGATATCAGTTTTGAAAATGATAACGGCAGCCGTCGATTAACGCCCAAACTCCTTAATCGGGCCTGTTTCGATTCACACAATCGGTGATATTTAGTAAGTCACTTTGCGATTCGCCATTTTACTGAACGGGGAATGCTGGAAAGAAGCGCCGCAAACTAATATGCTTGAAAGTGGCTGCTTGCCGTGACCAGAAAAACGAGCAATGCGTTTGCCAGCTCGCAGCATGCCAGAGGTCATCAATGCTGCTGAAGTCATGTCTAAATCAATCTCGTAGCCCTTACTGCACGAAAGAAGCGCTCATTCTTTGATAAGTTTCGCATGCCATGTCTGGTCGGTGACAAAAATGCTGTATCACCTTGCAGTTTCTCGTTCAGCAAAAAATTACCGACGATTACGTTACTTCCTAATGCGAAATTTGAGCGCAGCAAATAAGCTGTTTCACCTTTTCGATAGATTGAGGCAAAGAAATCGAGCAACACATGTATGCGCTATCACAGAATTTTTTTTTATTTTTCACACGTATTCGCAATTTCGGCTCGGGCGGTGCACATATACAGATCCGCCGCCACCGATCTGGCTCTCTGATTGCCACCGCACAGGGGTTGCATTGGAGGAGGAGCGAAGAAAGGAATTAAGTTCGAGCCGGCGCTTTGACAACCGGAGACTCGCAGGAAGAGGGGGGAGGGGGGCGGCGTGTACACCCAGCGGCAAACGATGGGGGCAGAAGCGCGCGCAGCAAGAGGACAACACGATAAAGGGAGGAGGGAAGAGATAGCAGCGACTGACTGATGCCGCTGACGCCCATAGCGCTGGGGGGATGAAAGGGGGGCGGAGCTGGTTACGAGGCCGACGACAACGCCGACGCCGACGACGACGCGAAACCCAGGAACGGACGCCAAAGAGCTGCGCTCTAAAACAAAATGAAGAAGAAGAAATGACAGTAATATTCTCAGATAAACGGGGCTGAGAGGTTCCAGCGCGCTGGCTGGAACAGCCAAACTCTCCCGATAACTCGGAAACACGGTATGATCGGCGCCAGTGTACAACTTTGCAGAGCGCTTCGTCACACGCTCGAGTGATGCAGCTCATAGTGAGCGCGATAGCAATAATGTCTGCCTTGTTGAACCCCAAACTGCATAAACCTCTCCGATTTGTCTATCGATGTCTGAAAATAAAAATCTCTAAACGGATAAAAAAATTATCCCTGATATTCGTAGTCATTATGTTCCCATGAATGTTAAGAAAAAATTTCTGGCCACAGGTGCATTATTTTTATTATCGTGCTTCATAATCTATGCCACGGATTTGTATATAATCTTACATATCCAACAACGCAATGTAACGTAAAATTCATTAACTACATGCGCGCTTGAATAAAAATTTAAACAGCAATTCATAATCATCATCATCATCATCAGCCTGACAATGCCCACTGCATGATAACGACCTTGACATAAGCAGCAACACCGTGCTTTCGCCTCACCGCACTTTTGGACAACAAAGTGCCCCTCCTGCATTTTTCAAATAAAGAATGTAGCCATTTTTTAGTTTCGGATTGGATTTTACATTTCATTCGGTACTGGGTGGAATTCCTGATAGAATCGGCAGCGCGTCACACACCAGCATACATTTTGCAAGTACGTCTAATGGCGAATGAAGACTCCTGCCAAATGTTTGCCTTTGCGGTTTAATCCCTGCGCATGCTAGGGTCGGCTTCCGCCGAAGTTATATTCTCACTCATGAATATATAAGAACCATGTTCTACCATTTGGGCGCTTATTTTTTATTTAGTTTTTAGTGCTGGAATGGATTCGCCGCCACTGTTCTTTGACCACGGCGCAAGCACATACCCTTTCGGCTTTCCCCACACGCGTCTTCATGATTCCACCGTATCTTTACGCCTTCCATTATTGCTTTTACGAGAAACGCCACTCAGTTGGATGGCAGATGGTATCTACGGTAATAATGAGCCGAGCCTTCGCTTCGGCAGTGTCGATGCTTTGCCGTTCGCCATACGCTCAACAATTGGAATCGGCCTGGTAGCATTAGCAACTCGAACAACCAGTGATTCAGGTACCGTCTTTGTCAAAAGTAAGCAGGCTGAATGATTTGCTTCTAGCTTGTATAGTGGAGCCCTTATTGCTTTCCTAAAGATAAAAAGGTATTGGAAGGTGATAAGACCCCTAGTCCTTACATTTAACGACCATTCCAGCTTCATGGAAGCCGTAAGGGCTCCACTGCACGAGCTAGATGCAAATCATGCAGCCTGGTTACTTTTGACAAAGACTGTACCTCTCGGCCAGTTCAACTCGTTTGAGTTTCGTGTCCTCGGGAAAAATATTTGCAAGCGACTGCCATCTAGTGAAACTTTCGAGACATCTCTTCATCACGTCCTCCTGATTGAAGCTTTCCGCTAATTTATTAGGCTACGCAGAATGTACGCCCGGTTTAATTATTTTCAGTGCGTATTTTTGTCAGGTTTGGGACATGATGATTTCGTAAAGAGCGCCACGCATTTTTGCGCAAGAGTCACGCCTGGTCGACCTGTCAGTGACAGAGTTTCTTGTAGTTCGTTTTTGAAACGAAGATATTACCCGCAGTCAATGCAAGAAGGTAACTACCACCGCATAAAGCATTTCCCAATTTGTTGTGCAACCAGGAGGAGAGAAATTCAAAATGTAGCAGTAGGTGCATTAGAAACAGCTGGAAAGCGTGCCTCATTTTTCTCTCATCCAGCCGCAAGAAGCTTAACAACAGAAAAAACCGAGCATCTGTAAAGTGCACTGAGTTTTCGAGACACTTTCCCCTTCTTACTTTGCCGACACTCCAAACGTGCAGAAAAGCGGGTGAGTTTTTCTACCAAAAAGCGTGGCTTCACGGCCCAGCCCGGAGGAAGCGTTGAGCGAGTTTAGCTTGCGCAGCGCACTCTTTCTTTCAGTACCACAGCGTTATAAAGACGCGAACTCACTCGCTCGCCGCGCATGCTACGTACTAACTTTTTATTATCCAAAGAAAGAGAGCGAGGGCGCATGCTTACGTCAGCCAGTTTACGCTCGCAACCGGAGCGCATGGACCAGCGCCAGCGGCCGCCGCACCGCCACTTGGCAGCGAGCCCGCTCCGCCGGCCGTCACGGCTGCTCGGTTACTTTTGACAAAGACGGTACCTTGCAGCTGAGCATACAGGCCTGCACACAGGATACTTGAGGTGAAAAAAAGTTCCTGAAGCCAAAAGCAGTTTTTTAAAAATCAGCGTTGCGGTTTAAAGTATGCCGTAGTTTAAGATTTCAATCCTCTGAACTAACCCGCCGCGGTGCCTCAGTGGTTAAGGCGCTCGTCTGCTGAGCCGGAGTACCCGGGTTCGAAGCCCACTTCGGCGGCCACGTTTCGCTGCAGGCGAAATGCAAAAGGTGCCCATGTGCTGTGCCACGTCTGTGCACGTTAAATATCCTCAGGTGGCCGAAATCATTCCGCAGGCCTCCTCTGCGGCACCCTTTTCTCTCTTTCTTCTTTCATTTCCTCCTTTATCCCTACCCTTACGGCGTGGTCCGGGCATTCAGCAAGATACGCGAGACAATTATTCCGTCGTTTCCTTCCTCAACAACCAATTTTAATTTTTTCATGCTCTGAACCATCAGGGATGCAATGAAATTTGCATGTCCTCGTCATCCAGGCTAGAACGTGGCCGAAATATTCATACTGATAAAACAGAACATATGAGCATTTGAAGCTAGCGTTACAAATTTGTTTGCCGAGGTACGTAAAGCAAAACATTCTGTTTAAATGCTCTCAAACCTATCGATTCAGTGATTGGTTCGGTAGTGGCCGCCCAGTAGCAAGGACTCCTATTCAAACTTCTAAAGCTTTCAGGACAAACTTTTTCCCTCATCCTGTCGATATTTACACCGTCAGGGATGTTACAGAAGACGAGCAGCATGGCAGAGTACTCAGCCTGTTGCCTTGAGAGACGATTTATAATGAGGGTAAACCACCGCCACCAAACACCTCGGTTTTATAACCTATATAATTTTCCGATTTCTTTCTTCAAGTCTTCGACGTCTCCTTTCTTATGGATTAAGATGATGCCAGCGTTCTTCCAAGCTTCTGGTACGCTCAACGTCAATAGGCATTGCATATACAGGACGGACAGTTTTTCTAGCACAATCTCCGCTCCGTCCCTCTGCAGATCAGCTGTTACCTGATCATCATCAGCTGATTCCACTTTTGATTGCTCCTAAAGGTTTCTTTACTTCCTCTTTCGTTACTGGCGGGATGTCCCAGAGCTCTCATTAACGTCCTGCCCTCTTTGTCTGTTGAACAATACACCATACGACCTCTGCTTGCTCCTGACGTTAACGCTAAGGCTGTCTAGGTTTATATCTAGAAACTAGGTGGCTCACAACCGGGTGTGCAGATTGTGATAAGATCAACAAATGGTGACGCGACCTCTCTCAACGAATCAATAATTTAATTGCCACCTAACACTGCAGGGACGTTGTCACAATCCAGCGGCTATGCTGCCACCTGCCAAGGTGGGCAGGTTGTGATGATGTCACAAGGTCACGTGACCTCCCTCGACCAATCAGCGAATTTTCTCACATGGCACGACAGATTTCACATCTGACGTGAGCTCTAAAATTATTTCATTAATTTTCTTACAATGACTTCTTTACAGGTCACTTCTTCATAACTATCACATATCAGCATAAAGGGCTTATTTCTGTATGAGAGAATGACTTAGGTTACAAAAACGTTAAGGGCAATATTCCATCTAGCATTCAAAGTGCCTATAAAACAATGCTGATATCCTTTCCTCGTTGTCGTACTTACAACCTCACTAACTGTGCCATCAGCAACTTCTAAAAAATGACAGAAGACTCAAAGAATTCGGTGGGCCAAACTCGCTTGTCCTCACTCCTGTATGTCCTGTTAAACTTGTGGTTAATTCTTAGAAACAATATAGCATTAGTTTTACATCCGTGAAATGACTTGGCTTTTTATCAATTGTGTGGCCAAAGCTACAGTGCACTAACACACGTTTTCTCCTGACCCAAATAACCTAATGTTAACTACTTTCATTTCATTTCATTTATTCTACCCTCAAGGCCCGAGGGCATTGAAGAGGGTAGTGGTTGTATACAGTGGTTTAGTACAAGGCATTTGATTTCTAATTATACAAGGGTAGCTAAGGCGGAATAAAAATGCTGATGGTCGATGATGGAGGCTGTACTTCCGGGAAGGTGGTTCCAGTCCTTTGCTGTTCGTGGAAGGAAAGGCTCAGCTGCGCATTTTGTTTTTAAGAAAGGAATGCCGATTTTATGAGCATGATCAACTCGTGATGAAACATATGACGGAGGAAGTATAAGATCGTGGTGCAGTCTGGGGTTATGATACATTATTTTATGAATTAAGCAAAGGCGAGCGTGCTTTCGACGGCTAGCAAGAGATGGTAACTGTAATGTATTCTTCATAGAGGTTGCGCTAACGGTACGGTTATAGTTCTGAAGGATGAAACGTGCCGAGTTATTCTGAACTATTTCGAGGGAACTGATCAGGTTTTCCGTGAAGGGATCCCAAATGGACGCAGCATATTCCAACTTACTACGAACGACAGATTTATATAGGAGAAGTTTCAATGAAGTGGGGGCAGAGAAAAAGTTACGGCGAAGGTAGCCGAGGGCACGGTTGGCGTTGTTAATCATTGAATTGATGTGAAAAGACCAAGTTAGATCACTTGTTATGTGAACGCCTAAATAGCGGTATGAAGATGTTATCTAGATGCTAAGAAGTGGGGTGTGTAGAAATGCGTGACACACGTAGTACTTTACATTTGGTTTTGTTTAGTTCCATTGACCACGTTTTAAACCACTCAAGAATTCCATTAATGTCTTTTTGCAAAAGAAGAGTGTCGTTAGAATCGTTAATTTCACGAAATATTACGCAGTCATCTGCAAATAAATGAATGTGGGAGGTAACGGAAATAGGGAAGTCATTAATATATATCAGGAACAAAAGGGGCCCAAGGACGGACCCCTGTGGGACCCCAGAATGCACGGAAGTGAATAGAGAACAAATGTTATTAGCCATTACAAACTGTGTTCTATTACAAAGGAAATATTCTAACCATGTTAAAACGTTTGGGAGAAGATTTAGCTTGCTAAGTTTAAAAAGAAGTAGTTTGTGACTAACCTTCTCGAAAGCCTTGGAGAAGTCTAGCAAGATACAGTCCGCGCATGAACGACGATCCAGAATAGCGTGAAGTTTGTGCGTGAAGGTAAGTAACTGCGTCTTGCACGAGAATGATTTGCGAAAGCCGTGTTGAGCGTCAGTGAAGAAGGAGTTAGATTCGAGAAAGGGAACTGTTAGTGTATAGAATGTGCTCAAAAATTTTGCATGGTATGCTGGTCAGTGATATTGGGCGGTAATTAAGAGGGGAATTAGTACTACCTGACTTGTGCAACGGAACCACTTTCCCGATCGTCCAGTCCGCTGGAAGCACTGACGTCTCAAGTGACTGCTGGAAAATTATGGAAAGGATGATTGAGGAATAAAGTTTGGTATTCTTCAGGAACTTCCCGTTAATTAAATCTGTTCCAGGGCTTGTATAGGTTTTAAGATTTTTTATTAATTTTTCTATTCCTAGGGGCTCGATCCATGATTGAGAATTGGCAGTCCTCCACTGTAGGAAACGTGAGGCTGGAAGAAATAACAAAATTGCGACAAAATGTTTCATTTAGAATTTTAGGACATTCAGTATCAGCGATAGTTGAACCGCTTTCATCTAAAAATTTAATTGAATGATTTCTATTGGGATTAATGGCCCGCCAAAATTTTTTGGGATCATTTGTGAGCATGTTGGCAGTGTGTGCTGCAAGAAATGAGCTTTTGCGTTTTTCATTGCCGATATATACACGCTATTTGCCGCTTGATAAGCTTCCCATTTAGAAACGGAGTTACATTTTTTTGCGTTTCGGTAAAAGCGTTTTTTTTTTTGGTTACAAAGCCTTCTTATGTGAGCGTTGTACCACAGTGCATTTTTATGAGTTGTAATGGTGCGTAGGAGGATATATCTTTCCGATAGTTCGTTAACCTTAGCAACGAAAATGTTCCAGTTCACCTGCGCCTCCCGGCTATCAAAATCTGTTAAAAATGCATCGAGAAATGAAGATAGTTCTTCGTTGACAGCCTGATGGTCAGCTCTGCTATAATCACGGATACGCTTGACTTTCTTGTCAGCGTTATTGGAAGGAATGCAGAATTTAAACGAGACTAGGGAGTGGTCACTTAGGCCGGGAGTAAAGATCAGGTTCTTCTTCTTCTTCTTCTTTGCACCAGAGATGCACCGCCAGAGACGGTTTATTCCAACTTGAAGACTTGAAGACACAGGGATAAAAAAGGCAATAACTGAAGATTTATACACAAATATGTACAATAGATACAAGTTAAGGCACCAGACACATTAAGCAGCAAAAAGGACAAACCAAACAACAAAAAGGTGGATCTGGCTAATACTAGGGGAGGCCCCTACTCGGCGTTGCCGAAGATGCGTTGCATCTCACCTTAGCGCAGAACCCCTCTTCCGGCTCCGGGGCCCAGTTTTAAAGACTTAAAGGCCCGGCCCACATTTGGTGGCTTCCAATCATGTTACGATGTTCACATGATTGGTTTATCGAGAGCCTGGCCAGCCCTCCAGCTTCCGTAGGGCTAAACGCCCTTTCCACAAACCCAAACGCACGGTCGTGTCAAATGAAAATAAACACAAATATACATTCGTGCTCGGTACCGCGTGTCGGGTGGACACCCGTACTTCCCGGCGCGTTCGCGAGCGGCCGCGTTCCAAGAAAGGAGACGCTCCGCTTTGAGTGCCCCCAGCCGCGTTCCGATGACCCCCGCGAACGCTACCGATACCTTACACGCCCTTCCCAAGATTCTACAAAGGGCTCAAATGGCACTTTTAGAATTACAAACAAGAAGGGATCGGTACGGGTCACAAAACCACCCTGTGGGTGACATACCGCAGCTACACCAGCGCTGGCACGAACAAAACCAAAAGCAAAATGCACACAGACACCAACACAACATAAGCAAATTCCACAAATACACACGGTGGCATGCCTGCCGTGCGCCGTAACACGGCGTCCAAATTGGTGGGTTGCACCCAGTTCGCCACCTCCAAGTAGACACCCTCGTCCTGCTCGCTAGCGAGCACACACACACACACACACAGACACTCGCAACTTCAGCGTTCAGTAGCACTCGCACGACGTCCGTAAGTGGCCACGTGAGCCTCCTTAGTCGCACCGAGCGTCCCTGTGTGCGTTCGAGCCACCACGCGTCTCAACACGATGAACGCCTAATGGCCACTATACTCATTAGGTTGGTGCCACAGCGGGGCAAGAACTCAACAGCTGGTGCCCTCCAGGATCAAACACGTCCTGATCCTCGATGGGTCCAAATCTCTGACCACACGACGTCCTTGAGGGCACGCTCTCTCCGGCGCGCCAGTACGAGTCGCGTCCTGCGTAAGGAGCATAGCTCCTGGACCGTCCAAATATATCAGTGCGACCACTTTTGCCACACGTGATTTGGCGTTCTGCAGCACGAACCGTACTGTTCCCCGCGCCGACTTCCAAAGTGAATGCCACGCACCTGCCTCCTGTTACTCTGCCTCGCTTGGAGCCATTGGCATCCTTTCTGCACGGGCAAACCTTTAAATTGCCGCTCCCTGCTTGATCGGCATTTGCCGGCTTCGTGGCATTGTCTAACTCAGAGGCTCCATGAGCTCCCTGACAGTCACTTGACCCGAGCTTGCCTTGCGGCAAGTCGCCACTCATTTCCGGGTCCTCGACTGACCTGGCCGGGCACACACAGGGTGCGTTCGACAACTGCGCGGCGCTCTGCCCGGTCGGCCCAGCGGGCCCACCTCCGCTCTCTGCCTCGGATGTAGAGCTGTTGTCACCAGGAACGCTACGGGGCACTTCATGCCCTATGGCCGACACAGTGTGTGTTTGCAGCAACGCCAGATTTTCACCGGTTACTAGCTCCGTGTCGGAGGTCACAATCTTAGTCATAGAGCCTGCAGGAATTAGATCACTCTCCTGCTTGGTTTCGGACAATTTGGTCCCGACTGGCCCTAGACCATCAGAATTGGGCTGCTCTTTTTCTTTGCTAGCCGCCCGCAGTGGCGAAGCTGTGATTCCTTCAGAAATCTCGTTTTCGCTCTCTGCGGCATTTCCCAACAAAGAGGCGTCCGCGCATATCGGCTGATTACCTACAGCGACCTGACTGCTCTTTCCTCCACCTGTGCTTGAGCAGGATAAGTCTTTGTCTTCCAGCACAGGCGGCCTCATCTCTCGGGACTCGGAGCAGTTCTCCGTGGCTGATTGACTGGCTCTTCTGCTCTCCTTGATCTTAGAGATCTCGAGCTCTACCTGCTGGCGTCTTGCTTCTATAACCTTCAAGACATACTTTACATCCTGAGGTTCTTCCTCGCGAAGCACCGCCTTTCCGCCATTCACTTTCGCGAGTTGAGCCTGAAGGTCCGCTAAGCGCGCCTTCGCTAACTCAACCTGGTACCTCACATCGAGTGAGGGCCGGCATGGATAGCCCTCCATACCGCCGTCTGTACTCCTCAACTGTCCTACCGGCTCGAACACATGCACAGGGACGCTAACAATGCGACGAAGGAAACTCACAGTTTCGATGCGTCGATCCGCATTGCGAGCTCCTTGGCGTCGCAGTCCACCGCCACTTTCACCGGACGCCGCGATGAGCTGTCGCACGCCGCTGGTCCTGTGCACGTTGTCACTTGCTCTGACCCGCCGGTGACCGTCAAGTTATCGACGCGCTGCTTTACTTGACCGGATGCAGTCCCGCGTCGCTGGTCCGCTGCCGTGGCCCTTGCCGTTGTCTCTCCGCAGGTCCTTTTTCGAACGCTGCTGTTGCCTGACCGTCGCCTTTATCCCTGCCGTCAGCCTTCTTCCTGCGCCGTCTTCCGATGGCCGCAGGATCCTGTCGACTGCGC
Source organism: Amblyomma mixtum (assembly GCF_055824585.1). NCBI lineage: Eukaryota > Metazoa > Arthropoda > Arachnida > Ixodida > Ixodidae > Amblyomma > Amblyomma mixtum. The sequence goes on along the minus strand of NC_143021.1, from coordinate 149,678,722 downwards.
CAGTAAAGATCAGATTCTTCTTCTTCTTCTTCTTCTTTGCACCAGAGATGCACCGCCAGAGACGGTTTATTCCAACTTGAAGACTTGAAGACACAGGGATAAAAAAGGCAATAACTGAAGATTTATACACAAATATGTACAATAGATACAAGTTAAGGCACCAGACACATTAAGCAGCAAAAAGGACAAACCAAACAACAAAAAGGTGGATCTGGCTAATACAAGGGGAGGCCCCTACTCGGCGTTGCCGAAGATGCGTTGCATCTCACCTTAGCGCAGAACCCCTCTTCCGGCTCCGGGGCCCAGTTTTAAAGACTTAAAGGCCCGGCCCACATTTGGTGGCTTCCAATCATGTTACGATGTTCACATGATTGGTTTATCGAGAGCCTGGCCAGCCCTCCAGCTTCCGTAGGGCTAAACGCCCTTTCCACAAACCCAAACGCACGGTCGTGTCAAATGAAAATAAACACAAATATACATTCGTGCTCGGTACCGCGTGTCGGGTGGACACCCGTACTTCCCGGCGCGTTCGCGAGCGGCCGCGTTCCAAGAAAGGAGACGCTCCGCTTTGAGTGCCCCCAGCCGCGTTCCGATGACCCCCGCGAACGCTACCGATACCATACACCGGGCATGCAGGTCAAGTCTGAAACGAGATCAGAATGGGATGTCAACACTAAGTCTAATATGTTAGCAATGGTGTCTGTTAGACGGGTTGGTTGGAATACTAGCTGAGAAAGAGAAAAGAGTGAACAAAGGTTCAAGAACTCATTGCCTTGCAATGATGGGGATGTTTTAGGAGTTATTTCCGAAGACCATGTCAGCTCAGGAAAGTTAAAATCGCCTAACAAAGTAATGGGTGCTACAGGGTGCCGCGTAGAAACAAAGTCAAGCACATCATGCAATTCTGATGTGAACGTAGAAGGATAATTGGGAGGTCGATAACATACACCAAAAACGTATTTTTGATGGTTTAGTTCAACGCAGGCCCATATGGATTCTAGGTTAGTTTGCAAAGGAATGTGATAGGACTGTATTCGTTTCGATAGGACTGTATTCGTTTCGAGCGTGAAAAACCGGGGTAAGTCACGAAGCACGGCGAGGCCAGCATGCAGGACGTTGCCAGGGCCATTATAACCTGCGGAACGTAGAGCAGAGTTGCGTTAGCCATGGTGCCGGGAAGGCTGCTCCCATGTCCATGTCCCATGTCCGCATTCAAAACACTGCATCGATTTCTTTCAATCGGGGCTACGACTATTACTGGGGCAGTTTTACATAACCAGCAGATAGTTTAGCCAGTCAACCTTGGTCCTCAATGTAGGAAAGCTCTAGTTAGCCTCGTTCATGATTTCTTTATTCGCCGCAACCAATTACTCGGAATTCAAGCACTGTAGAAAAGTCAAATGATGTAACCGCCATCGTTGTCGTCCGAAGCTGGTCAAAAGAGCTTCAATAGTGCTGCCAGTTAGTACTAAGCCATGTCATCTGCATTTAAACATGATATAGATTTCGTTAAGGGCTTTCGCTCATGTTGTTGGACACAGCCTGCAACGAAATCAAGGTGCTGTGAGATTTTGGTTTTTAAGCTGCCGAAAAGCGAGACGTTATGAAAAGATAAGGGCGAATAATAGAGTGCCAGAAATCAGCAGTGAAGTCCGAGCATGCTGTCTGTGGCAATTCTTATTACTACAGTTCGAAGTAAAGATTTAAGTAAGCTATATAAGGGATTAGGTTCCAGCGGGGAAAAACATGGCAGCATAAACATTTCTACGAAACAAAATCCCTACAACAACCGGCAGAAAAATGTTCAGACTCGTGCGAACGGCTGTGGGCTAGAGCACGACTGTTTGCATCCAGTGTTGTGGTGTTTGCTGCCTATATACCGGCATACAATCGGTCACGCCACATTGCCTTTAGCGACTTAAAAAGGACATATTAAGCACGTCTGACCTAGTAGAAACAGTCACATTGCATCCAGGAACGTCCACAGAAAAATGCTGGAATCTCGATTCGTTATAGCCCTTTAGTGTATTTGGAATTAAAATTCCTTCCCGGCGGGAGGGTGCACGTTTGAAAAGGCTCTATTTCAAAAATTATCTTTATGCATCTATCGCAGTTTTCAGACCGTCAGTGATGCTGACTACATCTTAAATTGCTTCAGAATAGAATAGTAGCGCCATCTGACGTCCAGAAACAGCAATGCTTTTGCAATCCACGAAAGAGATGTGGCCGACGCCAAGCGGCCCGGCGTGCCTAGGAAATGGTGTCTGGTGCTGTCACTCCTTTCCACTCTCACGCACTACAGTGTTTTACTGAAGGCAACTGCAGCTTTTTCTTTTGCACAAACAGCTCCGGACAACAAAGCAAATAATTATTTTGACATCAATATCCTTTGTTTATCAAATGTACAATTGAGTGTCTGTGTAAGTATGCGGCCTGCATGGATTCCAAAAATGTTGATTCATTCATGGTACTTTTGCGGAACAAGTTCTACCTACACACATACTGATTATTATTGTTTTGTTAATTGTTATATTCAGTATACCTACATCACCAGAAGGCATAATTGGGGGGGGGGGGGGGGGGTAAGTACATCGGGGTCACGCAGTGGTAAAATGGTCGACATAACGCACATGAATGCATCAGTTACGAAGCCCAATACTAAAATCAAAATTACTGAGAAGCAAACAAGGAGTGCAATAACACTGTAGAACGGTAAAAGGAAAATACATAGAACACAGTTGACATTTGGTTCAGCGCAAAAGACGAACGCAGAGAAAGGAAACGACATACAAGGAGCTATAGCGCTCCGTGTGTGTCGTTTTTTTTTCTCTGTGTTTTTCTTTTGCCCTGAACCAAGTTTCAACTATGTCCTACCAACTAGCCCAGCACGAAGTTTTGTTGAATTATGCATATAACAGCGCGGACAGTACTATACACTAAAAAAAACACGCCGAAAAATTCCATGAATAAGGCTCTGAACAGGATTTTCAATATCAGGCACAACCATCACTTCATTCGGGAGCTGGTTTCATTAGTTAATCGGGTTTCGAAAAACAGCGTACATAGAAAGACATTAATACGCCACTGATAATGCCTAATTTTGTAAGCATTGTCGGTCCTGAAAGACACGTAACGCGGCTCTTTTATGTAAAGTGTTTTGTCAATACCTGTTTTGTTCCTGTGTATGTTGTGAAGGAATTTTAATTATCTAATTTTCTGCGCGATGGGAGTTTTTCCAACCCAAACCTTCTCATATCTCGCATCCTCTAAAAGTAAAATTAAAATTGCCTGTTACAAATCGGTCTGCTTGTTTCTGGACGCATCTTGTTTTATCTATGAGGTTTTTTGCGTGTGAATCCTAGGTTACGCATGCCGATTCTAACTTAGGCCTAAGGCTAGTGCAATGCAACTTTGCTTTCAGCGATGAGGATAATGCTCAAAACTTCGCTGGAAAAAGTGGAGGAAATCCTAAGCTTTTGCGGTAACTAAGTCCCTGTGATTGGACCATTCAAGCCTTTTTTTTTTAGACAGACTTTTTCTCGATAGCAGGAAGTATTGCGCGCCTACAGGTGTTATGCACTTCTTTTTCCTTCAATACGCATGCGTACTGAGGGAATTAGCATCGCAACTGCCCTTGTGAGGCCCGCAGCACATGCGTGGGTGCGTTCACAGCTGGGCAAATGCTCTCACAGCGGCCTCGCAATTTCTGATGAATACGCCAGTGTTATCTGTCTGTGTGTCTCCTTTTAAGGGTTGGTTATTGCAAGCAGGGAGATACTGAAAGCATCTGGTTAGCTGTGGATTTATTTGTATCCCTAATTTTTCTCCTTGGCGTGGAGAAATTTTTCGTGCACTTATTGTCCGTCACGTGAAGCCCCCACCCGAGGGCCCTTAAAGTATCTGTATTAAATAAATAGGTGTAGCAGCCTATATCTTGACAAGTTCGTCTCATGCGGAGCATCAATGGCTCATTCCGTACAGATGTTATTGTTGCTGTTTTTGACCATAGTAAAGTCGGCGGGATTGACCAATGTTTGGTGGTGAATCTTGTTCTTGTTAACCTCGTGCAATGGCGCATGCCCACAGTGAGGAATCGGCCAAGAAGTGGGGTGCACAGAGAGTTCTTGTGATGATTTTTTTTTCATGGACAAAATGTAAAGGATTGCTGGGGAAGAGAAAAGTAAACAGAAAGCAAAAACACCAAAATGAAACGGGAAATGCATAACGCACGCAGGAGATGGACACTGTACAGGGTCTGTTCTGAAAGTAGTAGGACTGGTTTTTTCCTGGGCGAACGGGCGGACGAGAGGTGGTCTGCGCGTGCAGGATCGTTGAAGGGGGATATTGGGAATGCTGGGGAAAATCGGCAGTCGGCTCTCGGCCGTTGAAGAGAGGAGGTCGCTTGTACTGTGAACCCCTGTCGAAACGTCTCGTCACGCAGAATCGTCGAACGTTTACTGGATCAGCGATACGCGATCAAATTTTGGGTAAATCTTGGTAAAATGGGCAAAGAGACTAACAACATGATTAAGGAGGCCTACGGTGACGCTTCCATGGGTAGATCAGGTATTTTTATTTGAATTTATTTGAAAAGTATTTATTTTGAAGTGTTTCATACACTTCAGGAAGGAGGCCAAAAGGCGTGGTGCCTGACGAGGGCCTTCCTCCCTGGGGGTAAGCAAACTGCATTCGGCAAATACACAAAATATACAAATACAATAAATGTAGCGGTCGCCATTACACTTGCTGGCATGTTAAAAGAAAAAAAAACAACGGAAAAACTGTACAACAATGTTAGGATATCTTCAAAGTTGTTAAGATGCGTGCTGTTGGGTTACAGGGAATTATAAAAAGGAAAAAAATATATATACAATCATGTTAACTGTTATCAATTTACAATATGTCACAGGATGTACGGGTTAGTCATGTAGTCAACAGTGCAATCACTTTTCTCTTGTATATTTTTTGGGTTCTGCATTGATGGAGGAGGTCACGAAAATTTCTGTTTTCATTCAAAAAGGTAGTCATCTGATATCTAATCGTTTGGAATCCGTAATTTGTTCTTGATTTTGGTGCTCTTATTGTCATGTGTCGAAGGGGATATGGGTTTTGTGGTAGTTCTGGTGTTGCAAAAAAATTAGTTTCATGATGAAATCTGTTATATATTTCAAGTGCTAGCCGAAGAGTTTTTAATTGAAAAATTGTCAGTAACCCCAAGCTGTTCCACCACAAGTTAGTGCTATCCAAGTAGCCTAGATTAGCAATTGCTCGTATGGCCTTTTTCTGTAGTAAAAACAAAGCATTTAAATTAGTCCAACAACATGATTAAGGAGGCCTACGGTGACGCTTCCATGGGTAGATCAGGTATTTTTGAGTGGCACAAGCTGTTCCGAGAAGGTCAGGAAAGAGTGGAGGAAGACGACCGCTCCAGACGCCCTTCGACCAGCAAGATCAACGAAAATGTGTAGCGAGTGAAACATTTACTTAACAGTGATCGTAGAATGAGTATCAGAATGATTGCAGATGACTTGAGCATTCCTCAAACCCAAGATTTTGAGATCGTGACAGAAAACTTATCCATGAGGAAAGCGTGCGCGAAGTTGGTGCCGGGAGTGTTGTCAAAGGAGGAAAAGGCCAACCGGTGCGATCTTCTTCATCATGTTAATGAGGACCCCGATGTACTGCCCAGCACAAGGCAGCAACGCTGCCTCAGCCCCCCTAGAGCCTCGACTTGGCCCCGGCAGACTTTTTTCTATTCTCGAGAATAAAATCGACGCTCGAGGGGAAACATCACGGATCGGTAGAGGTGGTTCAACAGGCCGTGACGAGGTAGCTAAACAGCATTCCGGTCCAGGCGTTCCTGGAGGCGTAAGAAAACTGTAAAGCTCATTGGAAGCAGCGTGTAGATGCGGAAGGATGCTGCCTTGAAAATTTGTGATCGTTTGTACTATTCTCTTGAATAAATTTTGTTTAAAAAAATCAGTCCTACTACTTTCAGAACAGACCATGTATGATTTGTAGCCGAGTAAATAAAAAGAATATCATAATAATATTAAGAAGAAGAAGAAAATAAAAGGATAATGATGATATCTTAAAAAATGTTGGCAAGGCAACCGATTAGATTCCTGCAAAAATTTTGAATGGCGGTAGAAACAGCCTGTGGCTGTACTCAAGTATGGTGGTACCAAACGACAGTATGATCTGGCTTCTCAAGCTAAGGCCATGCTGTTGCAGTGGCTTCTCTAAAAACCGTCATCTCATCATAGAGAAGCGGAGAGGAAACAACTAGAAATGGTCTCTTCACTTTTGTTCACCACAGAATGCGTAAACGGGAGAAAGCGCCAAACCAGACCTGTTCAAATAAAAATTTAAGGGTGGGGTCCGGCATCGCAGCCTAGTTAGAGAGACCTCAAGCTGTCGTGAATGACATGATTTCCTGCTCCACGAATAATTAAGATGCAGGAAATAGCCAGATCTTAAAATTGATCCAGATGTCATGCTTAACGAAATGCTTCTCCGAAACCTTGCTGCTGTAGGCTGTATCTGGTAGGACAGGAAACACGGGGCCATTGAGGGACGCTTTTTCCAAGCTATCAGCCACTTCATTTACTTTCACACTGCTATGATCTGATGTGCATATAATATGTAAAAGGCTCAATTGTTTGAAAGAGTAATGAAAGAAGGTGCTTAGGATTGGAGAATCCATAGCCGAAGCAAGGAACGAGCACAAAGAAAAAGAGTCTGTAATGGCAGTCACTGCAGAGAAAGATGGGTCTAGTTTGCGAAGAGCAAGCACCACGGCCAGTAACTCTGCTTGGAAACTTTTGGTGAAATCCGGAAGCCGCACAGAAAAAGACCAATCTAGAAGCGGGCAATATATTCCAATCTTTGTTTTTTCATAACATTGGGAGGCGTCAGTAGCAATTGTTGATAGGTAGGCTTTGTAAATGGTCTTTTAAGAATCCATTTCCAATGGCGGGGAGTGGGGGTGGTAAATGCTTACAATTCTTGGGGAAAATCTCATCATAGACAATTTTCACTGCAGAGCCACTGTTTTTCAAATTCAAATTCAAATTATTTATTTCTGCCTTGTAAAGATACAGACAGCGGAGGCGCAGAAAAAGCTGAGAGACAGCTTGACTAAGCCGCAGCCCCCATTCGCTTGGCAGCAGCTTGACAGCAAGGCTTTTAATACAAAAGGCAGTTGCAAAGCGTGATAACAAGTATACAATAATGAGCAGGTACAAGAGAAAACGAAAGAACATTATACAATATTGACACAATATTCACATTGGGTAGACACAGGTAATGGCAGCAAAGAAAAAAAAAGAGAAAGAAGAAATAAAAAGCACAAAACAAAGATCCTACATGCTAGCATACAAAGCACGCAAAGACCTGTTTGACGAACTGAAAAGGTCAAAATTATTATATATATACGCGTTTAGCAGGGACGGAAGAGTGAACTGCAGGCGTTCTCTACCCGAGTTTAACCGTGGGGTCGGGACTATCCATGTCTCCGCATACATTGTTGTGTAGCTTGCATCTCGGGTATGTAGTTCAGCAAGGTTACGTATGTGGTTTACATTTCTACGTGTTTCGAGTTTAAGCCGGACACACTAGCGTTATTTATACAAGTTGTGTATTTTTAGCACACCACTTTGTAGAAAGAGATCTTTGCTTGGCGAGTCCCAGGGGACATTGTAAACATGACGAAGAAACTTTTTCTGAAAAATGTAGATACGCTGAAGACAGCTAACCGTAGCTGTGTCCCACACTAGATGGCAGAAGTTTAAATAGGAGTAGAAAAGTGAATTATAGAGGAGTAACTTTACTGTTCTTGGAATGACGTATCTGAGCCGACTTATGACTCCGGTTATTTGAGCCAGTTTCGTGGCAATATGGTCCGTGTGGTGTTGCCAAGACATGCTGGAAGAAAAAACTACTCCAAGGCATTTAAATTGTTCAACTATGTCTATACGTCGCGAGTTTAGTTTAATCTCGATGGGGGAAGGAAATAGTTAAAGCAAGGTCAGATATGGCCGGTTGGTCTGATCGTACGTTGGTCAGCGGTACTTCGTCCGCTCGTCCGGCGACACGTTGCCGGTTGGGGCAGCAATTCCAAACTTCTTGAGAAGCAAAAAGAACTGATTTATTGAAGACGGGACCGAATGCAAGAACTTGGGGAAAAAGGCGGTTTAAAAGAGGCTGTTAAAAAGAGGGCTGCAGAAAAGTGGCCGAGACTGAGACTCGGCGCGCTCCCCTCTGCTCTTTGTTCGCAGCGGGTTTTTATCCCCTCGATAATTGGGCGGAGCTTTAATAAACCGGCTCTCGCCCAATTCCAACCAATACTGCTGCAGTGGTACTGCCCATACAAGTAGGCGGAGCCCAGTGCTCGCCAGAGCCCGACTCTAGAGGCGCCACTGCTTAGCTAGACAGTCGGGGGTTTAAGGAGTCGCCGACCTTATTGTCCCCCACCCCCACTTCTATGTTTGTCAAGGGATCCTTTCAAGGGGTCGTCGGCCCCTTGGTCCCCGTTTCCCGCAGCCTTGGACAGCGTCCGAAGCGTCCGAAGCGCGCGACCCGCTGTCGCCATTCCTAACCCCTCCAGACAGACACGGTAGGGGGAAATTAGCTACTGGCGCCATAGGCCTCTACCTTAACACCTCCCCACCAAGAATGTTGGTGGACGCTCGCCGTACACCCAACATACAAAATCGCGCACAGGCACAAAAGACCCGGCCGTGAACCAAAAAAAAAAAAAGCGCCACAGCACAAGGTACATAACCGTCAACCGGACGCTGCACCAAAAACAAAAAAAAAGCAACGCTTCTGCGTCCTACTAACAATTGCAAGAGAAAACATGCCCAGGACGCTGTCTGCATGCAGATGCAAACACAATTTCCGGTTAACACATTTCCATTACCGACAGACATGCACAAGTAGTACCCTCTGGTCAAATCGTGACAACAATCGTACATGCAAAAACATGTCAATAAACACAAGATGAAGAAAACATATTGCTACAAAGTTTTCATTTAGTTGCATATACTCCGCAGCACGATCCCAACGGGGGCAAGACAAATAACACTGCACTCTTCAGACGCGGATTATGTCCTCAGCTGTACACTGTTCACGTCTCCCCACTCTCACCTACTGCCCATGGTGTGCTCGAGCCATACTTTACTCTTATTGCAACCTGACAGTGGCAGAGTGGATTAAGGCTGTGGACATTAGGCATTTGTCGCCATCCACCAGGATCGAACACGTCACCTGTTCGCATGAAAGTGAACTTTACGTGTTGCAACGTGCACAGTCGTCGCATTCGTCCTTTCCAATAGCGTCGCTCATCTTCTACCTTAGTGGAGCCGCCGCCCGTGCGGGCATATGGGGTCCAAGCCTCCGTGAAAGCCTCCAAGCTCTCGTTCACAAAGGGCCTTTTAATAAGTGGCACGGCCAGCTCAACCAGTTCACCATCAGCGACATCTGAGTTTGCGATCGACCTGTTGCGCAAAACCGCAAGGTGATCGTGGCATGGGTCGCGGTACGACCCTATCAGCGGCGGGGTACTTTCGCCTCCTTCAGGGAGTAAGATGAATTCTTCGTCGTCGCCACTGCTCAGACTCCATTCACCTACCGCCAAACTCATTGCGGCGTTACTCGAATCTGAGTTTTCTAGCTCGGAATAGCCTCGCCTACCAAGCTGTTCCGCAGGCTTCTCCGACACCGCTGTGAGTGCCGTGCACGGTGTTTGAACACACATATCGCTTTCATCAAACCGTGCCTGGCATACTGATGCTTCGGTGGGCAACGAAAGGTCGCACTGGGCAACCCGGCCGGCCGAGCCGTTCATACCGTTTTGCTCATCAGTGCCATTAGCACCACTACTAACACGTTCGGCTGCCTCGCCAGAGTTGGCCTGCACAGTTTCATCACAAGACGAATTTTTGCCTGGAATGTCCGTGGAGCTCGCCTCCACCTCGGGAATCAAGGCCTGCTTTTCTGTGTCAACACTCGTGGCTGACAGCACAATGGGCGGCTCCTCGGCGCTAGTGATCGCTTCATTGTCTGCAGGAACCAGTGATTCATTTGTCTATTCTCAATAGGAACCGACTGACTTCCGCTGCTGCTATCCTCTATATTCACCTCCTCGGTTAGCGTTTTATCAGCGTCCTTCGCGCTAATAAGGCATGGCTGTGTCTATGCCGGCTCCGGCAGTGCACTAGACGCTCTTCGTGAGCGTTGCTCCTCCTTAATCCGTTTCCTCTCCTGCCGTAGCTTCTCTTCGGCTATCGCTAACTGACGCTTGATGTCTAGAATGTACGCGTCGCTTCTCTCTTTTGCTCTGGCTCGCTCAGCCTCTGACATTGGGGATCGCTCATGGCCATCCTAATATCCACAGCCATAACCACTTCGCCAGCCTAATGTACTCATTGCGCCTCGGTTACTTTAACCTTGCGGCTCAAGCACTCTCGAGGCAAGTAAAGTGAGACTGGAGAAACTCACTCTGTTATCGGGCTGTCGATCATGGCACTTGCAGCGCAGCAGCGGCAGGTTGCGTCCATAGGCGCAGATGAGTAGCCGGCATCCACGGCTCGCAGTTGTCCCACCACGTCCTCGCAGTGGACGGAGTCGCCAATCTCAGGTGCCGCCGAGGTCGCGGCGCTTCGCTCCGTCGGTCTCGCTTCGCTCGCTCCTTGGCGCTGTCGCGGAGTCTTGGCTCCGAGGCCTCTCGGAAGGGTATCGCCTCACTTGTATCTTGGTCCCCGGGGCTTCTTACCAAGATGTTGCCCCGTCAATCTTCCAGAAGGTACTGCCTCCAACCGCTCGCAGAAAGCCGCTCGGACTATCCTGGTCACGGCACCAGTTAAAGCAAGGTCAGATATGGCCGGTTGGTCTGATCGTACGTTGGTCAGCGGTACTTCGTCCGCTCGTCCGGCGACACGTTGCCGGTTGGGGCAGCAATTCCAAACTTCTTGAGAAGCAAAAAGAACTGATTTATTGAAGACGGGACCGAATGCAAGAACTTGGAGAAAAAGGTGGTTTAAAAGAGGCTGTTAAAAAGAGGGCTGCAGAAAAGTGGCCGAGACTGAGACTCGGCGCGCTCCCCTCTGCTCTTTGTTCGCAGCGGGTTTTTATCCCCTCGATAATTGGGCGGAGCTTTAATAAACCGGCTCTCGCCCAATTCCAACCAATACTGCTGCAGTGGCACTGCCCATACAAGTAGGCGGAGCCCAGTGCTCGCCAGAGCCCGACTCTAGAGGCGCCACTGCTTAGCTAGACAGTCGGGGGTTTAAGGAGTCGCCGACCTTATTGTCCCCCACCCCCACTTCTATGTTTGTCAAGGGATCCTTTCAAGGGGTCGTCGGCCCCTTGGTCCCTGTTTCCCGCAGCCTTGGACAGCGTCCGAAGCGTCCGAAGCGCGCTACCCGCTGTCGCCATTCCTAACCCCTCCAGACAGACACGGTAGGGGGAAATTAGCTACTGGCGCCATAGGCCTCTACCTTAACAGAAGTACTTTGTTTTTAGGACGAAATATGACAGCTTTTGTTTTCTTCTCATTTATGCGCATGTATCTGGATTCGGACCACTTTTGTAATTCACTCAAGGTGTCATTGCATTCCCGAACAAGGAGATCAAGATCATTTCCAGTAAAAAAGATGATAGTGTCGTCAGCGTAGATAATAAATTTAGCGGTGGAGTTAATGTTGGAGATATCATTTAGGTACATATTAAAAAGTAATGGTCCCAATATACTACCCTGGGGAACGCCAGAAGTAACAAGTTTGAGTTCAGATGTCACACTGTCTATGCTTACAGCCTGTTTTCTATGCTAAAGATATGATTTCAGGATCATTTGAGCCAGTCCACGAATACCACAACGCTCCAAGTTTTTCAGCAGTACACTGTGGTTTACTAAATCGAATGCCTTCGAGAAGTCCACGAAGACACCAATAACTAAGGCCTTATTTTCAAACTGTGTTAGTATATATTCCTTTTGTCCGAGTAGTGGGTTTTGTGTCGAAAGTATGTTAGAAAGGAGCACATTTAAAGGTACAAGTAAATTTTGTGCCAGTACTACCTGCGGGGTATGAAATCGAGGCCAGTGGACCGCAAAAAATGAGGTTGGCTGGCAACAAAAAACAGACAAAGAACGGTGGAAACTTGAGTCATATATCGTGAGGTACGTCTGAACAGTCAGAAACTCTAATCTAGATAATAAATAATACGTGGAATTCGTGCTTCCAGGTAAAGCACGTTGTTGCGAAGGAGAATCGGATTGAAAAGCGTCGTTCTTTTCAGTTCTTCCCGAGCGACTCCAGGTGTCGCTCCTAGCTGGGCACGTGCTCTCAGCTCTCATGTCGAAGAGGAAGCAGAGGGCGAAATGGCGGCCGAGGCGTCGACGTCGAGCGATGAGCTCGATATCCGCCTCGAGCTGACTTGGTCGGGAGTGCGCGACCGACGAAGCACGGGCGGAAGCTGGCTGGACACGTTCACCGTCTACTCTGTCAGCGACGGGCCCGACCGCACCGTGTTCCGTGAGCTGGAACGCTCCGACCCCGGCAAGGACAACGCGGCCGTGTTCGGCACCTCATACCGCTTCGGCGAGACGCACCAGCTGCTCTTCGAGGTGTTCAGTCTCAATCGCATCACCAAGACACCGGAGCCCCTAGGCAGGATGGTATGCGGCGCCGTCGACATGCTCGTCTACCTAGACACGCCCTACACTCGCACACTGGTCGACCGCAATGGCACCAAGGTGCCCGGAAGCATGACCATCGTGCCTAGAGCCGTCAGCCACCCCGGTGGGTTCGTGGCGCTCGAGTTCTCGGCCCGCTCGCTGCCAGTCAAGAGGCTCTTCCGTTCCAGCGACGCCATGCTTGAGCTGTGCGCCCAGGACGGCAACGCGGTGCTCGTCACCGAGGTTGTATCTGGTAGCCGGACCCCACGCTGGAAGCCGCAAGTTGTCAACGCCGATCGTTTTCCAGGAGGCGTGCTCAAATTACGCTGTTACGACGTCACCCTGACGGGAGACCGCAACTTCGTGGGCCAAGCGACAGCTCTGCTGGACGAAATGGAAGCCGGCACCACGCTTCCCCTCGACGTTCCTCGAGTGGTGTCCGCGGGTCTCGAGCCGTGTTCCGGAGGCGAGCAACCGGTTCTGCACGTGGAGCGGTGCCGCCAGTTTCCGTGGACTCTAATCGACTACCTGCATGGCGACTTCTCACTGCACTTCGCCTTTGTCATCGACCTGAGCTCCTCGAACGGCGATCTCCGCCCAGGAAGTGAGGTTCGGCGCTACTACGAGTGCGCAATCGCTGCCTTCGATGAGGTAGTTCAGCAGTTTGACGAGGACCAGCTCCTACCGGCTCTGGGGTTTGGCGCCCGTCCAGCCAAGGGACTCATGAGTCAGCCGCTCGTCTTCCTTTCCGGCAGCAGTGACCAGAAGGTCAAGGGAGTCCAGGGAGTGCTCGATGCGTACGCGGAGAGTCTGGAACGACTGGTTCCGTCCGAGCCGTCGGAGCTTGCACCGGCCATCACGCACCTGTCGCAACTGGCCCAGCCAACCAACTACCATGTGGTACTAGTCTTCACTGATGGCAGGCTCGACTATGGCCTGAGTACGCTGGACTGCCTCTCTAAGGCCGCGGCGTGCCCACTCTCTGTCGTGCTTCTCGTGATCGGTGAAGAAGGCTGCAGCCGAGCCCTGCGCAGGGACCTGCTGTCCCGCCGGCGCGCCGGTCAGCGCGAGTGCGTCCACGTGATTGAAGTTGCGCCGTACCGTGATCGTTTGCACGTACTACCCCGAGAGGCGTTGGTCGCTGTGCCTGAACAGGTCATGCAGTTCTTGGCTGTCAACGACGTCGAGCCCGCCCTGGGGGTTCAGTAGGACATACGATGTGCCATCGTCACTGCAGTCTAACCTAAATATCTTACGGCTGAGCGACCTGCAACAGCGTGGGAAAATCGAGAAGAAAATTCAGAACGCTCGTACCAAAATCCTGTCGGATCTGCAAGGAACAGTACTCATGGCTATTAGCAGCCTGCTATTGCCTCTGCAGGCCTCTAGCTATTTGAATTCTGATAGCACAGCGTCCATTCCCTGGACGGGGGTCCTGTAACATTTGGTTATGGAAGTCTGTGACGTATCAGCCTGTATTAGCTGCAATGTAAAAATGCTGTGCGCATTAAGGGCACTTGTTCTGTGTTCTTCTCATTTGTGTGTCTGTCTCGTGAGTGGTGTAGCCTTGTGGTTACTATACTTGGAATAGAATCGTTTCTGGAAACTATTTTAACAGATAGACGTGAATTCCGACAACAAAAAAATCGCCGACGATGACGTTAATTCCTAACACGAAATTTGAGCGCACCACATCAGCTGTTTCAGCTTTTCGATAGAGACGCAAAGAACTCGAGTAAGAGATGTGTCTACAACTACAGACAACTTGTTATTTTGCACACATACTTCCTCAAGAAACACTCCGCTGACAGTTCTTGATTCTCATGAAGTAAGCTCTGTGGTCGGAGAATAGATAAATTCAGGGGGCACTTTGTCTCTCTAAAGTGCTGCTAGGCGAAAGAAAGCGTTTCCTGGCGCACTTTTCCTTTTTTGATTTCTTTATTTTTCATATTTTATTTTTATTTTTGTTTCTTTTTTGATTTTCACTTTCTTTACTTTTTTATTTCTTTTATGTTGTTTATGAAACCCGTGTGTTCACTAGATGTGCCTTTATTCATGCTCAAACCCTGAGCCTTCAAATACCAAAGGCCCTGGTTCAATTCCCAGCCTCTACACAGTTTTTAAGGCGAGAGCCTTTAATGCCTCATATTGTCGTTAGCAGCCGTGTCGGCAGCCGTGTCGGCAGTTGTGTCCGCGTTTCAGTTACGTGCTTTAGTTTGGTTTATTGGTTTACTGGGGTTTAACGTCCCAAAGCAACTCAGGCCATGAGGGACGCCGTAGTGAAGGGCTCCGGAAATTTCAACCACCTGGGGTTCTTTAACGTGCACTGACATCGTACAGTGCACGGGCCTCTGGAATTTCGCCTCCATCGAAATTCACCCGCCGAGGCCGGTATCGAACCCGCGTCTTTCGGGCCAGCAACCGAGCCCCGTAACCACTGAGCCACCGCGGCGGGGCTTTATATGAGCATATGCGATCATCACTTAATCGATACTTAATTGATGGCATTCGAATGATATCGGAACGCGATATAAGGCATTCTATGATAATTAATGACTAATGGAGTAATAATAGTTGAGCAATCAGCCTAATTAACCTTTGTAGTCAGAAAAGATAAATAAAACCGGGTAGGAAATTGGTCGAGTTGGAGAATCAAACGAGGGTCTCCGGAGTGCGAGACGAGCACGCCAACCATTCAGCCACGCCAGCTCGATGGTTTGGAATGAACAAAGGCGCGTCTAGTGAATACTGCATCTTCGTTCACTCCCATCTTCCTTCCTTCCCGTTGCGGCGAGGTTCAGGTGTCCACCGAGATATACGAGACAGATACATTTCCTTTCCTCAAAAACCAATTTACCGACGAGCAAGGCGTACAGCCGAACGGGCGATGTCGTTCTGTGGACTCCCTGACAGCGTTGCAAGACGCTGTCGCGTTCCACTCTTGGAGGCGAAGCTTAACATCTTAACCACACATCTCTGACACAAGCAGCAACACCGCGCTTAAGGCTTTCGCCTCACCGCACTTTAGGTAAACAAAGTGCTCCCTTGAATTTTTTACTGTTACGATGACGCGAAATCTTCTAGCAACTTTAATACACGAGGAAATGCGGTAAGAGAATTAAAAAATGTCTGTTTCCAATTCAGTAAGCAACATTATACACAGTTTTGCTGCACCAAGGTGTCTGTTCTTACGGGCTCAGGTAGTGGATGAGCACGTACTCTGCGCAGTTGGTTGTGTTCTGAAAGAAGCATAGCGCAGCGCTCACGTACGAGGTTGATAAATAATCTGCAATCGTAGCAAGAGCCGCAGTCTGCTTGCCAAATGCAGCGCGTAAAGCCAGCGGTGGCACGGTCACGTAGCGGCAGTGATTGACTGCATTAGTAGTAGGTACGAAAATAATTAAATCATGAATATTATTACCGCTAATGCTCTCAAAAGCAAGCGCTCCCATCAACGCTGTGCGTATAGGGAACCCAAGCTCAAGTTTGGGAGCGCGACGCCAGCGCCGCAGCGGCGAGCAGCGGAAACTCGGGGCGGCGCCGTAGCAGACGCCCTGCTAGCTTTGTGTGCACGTGCGACGGGAGAGTCGCGCGAGGCGCAATCTTCGCGCTGACAGACGCGGTCTCGGCGAAGCAAAAAGGAGGTAGTACGACGGCCGTAATGTTAAAACCAAAGCGTATGTACACGGTGATCCACTCTTACCGCGAACACGAGAGTATGCGGCCGCGCTCTTCGGAGAGCCAGTGAGTCTGTCCCTACCATGCACGAAAAAAGTGGCAGACGACGCGCAGGCAAGTCGCTCGCTGCTCGATTTTCCAGCCTTGCGACTGCGAGTCGCAAGCCGCTGAACTAATCGGCGAGACAGTCGAGCTTTTGGCAATGACGCCGTCCGCGGACAGTCGAGCTTTCGGCAACGACGTCGCCCGCGGCCACGCCGGGCGACGAGCTGCGCTGCTCCCTCGCTGCCGTAGTCGTCGCTAAGCCTAACCATTTCGCATCGATGCTGCAGCTGAGGGCACTTCGGAACTGGCCAGCGCTGTAATAAAGGTGCTACTCGCGTCACCGTTTTACTATGTTCACCGTCACATAATAAAACAAAGACGTGATCGATTTCCGTGATGCCTTTAACTGCGGAGCCAGGTGACAACAGGCGAGCAGCACTGGGCATCAGCAAAGCGGCTTTGGAAAAGAAATATGCTTGTATCGCAGTTATCACTTCTACCAGCAGCTCGGTATTGGCCAACGATCCTCAAAAATGATTCAATTTTGACGTTGCTCTACTCCAGGGTTTGGTATGAACGCGAACAAACAATATTAGCGTATTTTTCTGGCGGCGGCGGCAGGCAAACAGGTCGGCAGGCCGGCCCTGAGAAGCGCGCCGCTGTCGCTGTCATCATGACGCTTATACGACTGCGGTGCACATCAATACCGTCACGACATCCTCCTGGTCGCCGTAATGCATTGCGAATCGCACCGAGCGCGAGTGCAGGAGACGCGGTCAAAGCAGACGAAATTCTCGAATGCGCGCAAGCAATGTTATTCCGGAGAGTTTTCGTTTCAAGCGAGAAGGCGACCCGCAGGTCGCACTTGCAAGTGTGAACAATGGCGGTCAAATGTTTAGGGGGTTCCCCCAAGGTGGAGTAGAATTTTGACGAACTGTTGCCTGGTCGCATGTCCTTTCGACTCGCACGTAAGTAGATCGCCCTGCGCATCGCATGCAACAACTGACAACTACGATCAACAAGTGTCTCGCTTTATTTCGCAGACCTGATAGTACTTCGCATATTTCGAGCATATAATTATACAGTGGACTTACCTCTAGTTACATGTCATACAGTACAACGTTAATACTCACTCGAGAAACGCATTTTACAGTCAAATGGGCCTCCTCATCGTCGATCGTCTGCTCCACACAGTAGACGCGACTAATCAGTTTCCCCCCTTTAATTAAGTTTGCATTGCAGTACTGCGCGTCAGTCTGAACGATCTTATTATGGCTCATGCAGGCGACACATCGCGACAGCGCGGGCGCGCGCACGTGCAAGAAAGCGCTCGTGCAAAGAAGCGTGGTGAAAGCAGCGCGAGCAGCGAGCAGCGCCCCAGTTTTTACTTTTCTCCCATAGATGGCGCTGCACATCAGGCGCAGCAGCGCCACCCGGCGATGCTTTGGCAGCCTTTTGGAGTTCACATGAGAATTTTTGACAATTTGAAATTGCCTTGTTGAAGAGAGATAACGACGGTACAGGGGGTTCACCCCAATAGAACCTAGTTGCGTTTCGCTCAAGCAGTCGCAAGTGACACACTGTGCATATTAGGTTCAGAAAAAAAACATTGCAGCCCCGTTTCTGCTCTTCGACTCCTAAATTTTCGCTTTTCCTTTCCTTAAAATTTCTTCGGCCTATATTTTCTTTTTCGGTCATATATTGACATGTTTAAAGGACCGTAGACACCTAATTTTAGTTGCGTGTTTTCTTTTTTTTAAATGATGCGTTAGACTTTGGGTTACATGAATTACCGCGTGGGATTTCTCCTAAGTAATTTGTTGTTGAATTTCTCCTGTCATGCTGCATCGGTTACATCAACCGAATGGTGGCTGTGTCGTGCAGTTCGATTTTAGGTCACATCACGTACAAAAACCAGCAATATAAATGCTGATACGCAGTTTTAGTTCACTGCAAGACTGAATCAGCCTGCTTTAAAAGCAGGAATGACAACAAAGAGCATATCAGCAGTTCTACTATAGTGCCAGTATATTTCTAGGCACAATAGTTAAACTGCCGTGTGGGGGATGGGGGGTATCTGTTGTTTCAGCCAGCGTCTTCGCTTCGGTGGACGCGGTTGTTGCGACGCGCGTCTCTTCTTTCACTCTTTCCTCTTATCTTTTAGCTCTTCTCGGTTTCACTCCGACTCCGAGCCATGCGGACGCGCTTCGCATGGGCTCCGTAAATTATCGCTACGACGGCGAAACGAAACAGCGCATTGACCCAAGACTGGTACCAGACGAAGCGGAACACCATCCGGATTCCGTGGATTCCTCTCGCTACCAGGCAAGTGGGTCCTCTGTCGAATAATCGACGGAAACATTTTTCGGACGCCGTGTGGACAGCTAGGCATAGCTGCGACCACGGCATCGACCGAGCCGGCTAGGCCTAACGGCGACGCCGGTGACGAGTACGGTCGCGCAAGATGATCCACGCCGTAGAAGGCGAAGCTGTAACGGAGGCAGAGCTTCAGGATGACGGATGAATCCCCGCCGCCCTCGCCGCGCAGAAGAAATGCAGGAAAAATAGGCAAGCCGCCAACGGAACGCCGGCAGCAGACGCTGACGGGCCGGGGCGTCGCTCTGATCACAGCAAGGCGTCCAAGGATGGAAACTCTGCTACACCCAAGCCGCGTCCGCCGCCTCTATTACGAGGCAAACCGCTGCCAAAACTCCCGCAAGGTGACTACATAATCGTCGTACGACCACGAACGCCACTCGATCTGAAGACGGCATCCAGATTGGAGATTGCCGAAGCCATCTGTACTGCGTTAAAACTGTCTCCAGCGGAGACTGTCCAGAATTATAGGTTCAGAGTACATCCGTCGAACAACACTCTGACCATCTGCACGCCAAACATGCAACGCGCCGAAGCTTACAGTCGCCTGACATCTTTCCAGATGGCGGACCAGCTGTTTGAGGTTAAGTCCTACGTACCAAAGCCAGAAGATTCTGTGCGAGGTATCGTCTTCAACACTTACACGAGAGAAACGGACGAGGAGATCCTAGCGGAACTTTGCGCCCGAAATCCCGACACGGACATAATACACGCGCGAAGAATGGGGCAGACCAGGCACTTCTTCATCATATTTGCCCGAAATCAGCTACCAAGATCCATCAGATATCTGATGTTCGATGAAATCGTTTATCCATACCACGACAGAGTGGAAGCTTGCTTCAACTGTCGCAAGGTTGGACACCGCATGGACGTCTGCCCACACCCATTCCGCGAACTCTGCCGCAGATGTGGAGTAAACCACGCTCAGCCCAAGCAGGGAGAACAACATACGTGCAACTCCACTTGCATCATCTGCAGGGGCCATCACTTCACTGGCAGCCGCAACTGCAAGTTCCGCTTTCAAAAGCAAGTAAAAGAAGCCAACATGAAGAGGGCCAACAACAGCGAGGGCCAAAAACAAGACGACGAGAGACAATCGCGATCCAGAAGCAAGCATCCACCCGGGCGACGCCACCGCAGCGGATCGTCATCCTTCCCTCCCTTAGGCAGCGACGCCTCGTCGAGAAGCGCCAGCAGATCCGCCAGCCGCAGCCAATATCGCGACCGCAGCGAAAGCCCGGGACGCAAGAGTGTGACCTGGCACACAGACCCCGAAAAAGAAGCCCTTCAGAAACAGGTGAGGGAGCTTCGAATGCATAACCAGCGCTTGCAGTCCCAAATAGACGAGCTGAGGAAGCTAATAGGCCAACATGCCGTAACTCCTTCTAGTCAACCAAAATCCTACAAGGCAGTGCTACAGCAGTCTGCAACCACAAGTACTCCACATGAACCCAAATCACCTTCCCCATTAGGCCCCTCAGTGATCAAACACACATCCCCTGCTCTTCCCAAGCAAGACGATAAGCTAGGAGATAAGGCTATGGACGTGGAGGTGGCATCTAGACATAAAAGGCCGGCCAATTCGATGGCAGATACTCCTCTCACACCTCCCAAGAAAAAAACCGAAACGACGGTAGCAGATTTAGTCGACAAAGTGGACCTCAGATTTGCCAAAGTAGAGGCCGACAGAAAGGCCGATTTAGAGCGTCTAGATGCCAAATTCGCGGCTACACTGACAGAATTCAAAACTTTTATCATCGACGAAGTTAAGAAAGAAATGGCCAACCTAGCGGCCAGGATCACTACACACGGAATGCAACCAATTCATGGGCAATATGGCCCCCCGCCCGCAGAGAATTAGCGTATGGCAGTGGAACTGCAGGCACTTCCTTCCAAAGAAGAACCACCTGCAGCTTCTAATCCAGAATACTGAAGAAAATCCAGACGTAATAGCGCTCCAGGAGAATAGAGGAAAAACCAAATAAGCGGGATTCAAAAGCTTCATGCAGAAAGGCGCGGACACCAAAAAAGAACAATTAACCGCTATTCTAGTACAAAGAAACATCACGGCTATCCAGCACGAATTCGATGGCATAACCGCTAATTACACTCTGATAGAGGTTGTTCCTCGCAATAGAGGAGACAGATATCTCTTCATACTAAATGTGTACAGCTCTCCCCAAGATAAAGGGCTAGCCGTTCCAAATTTATTGCGTAAGACTATGCACTTCACTAAAGGAGCGCAACTCCTAGTAGTCGGAGACTTTAACGCACCCCATGCTGAATGGGGATACGTTAAATCCACCAAGGCACGAAGCTATGGGAAACTTCACGCGATCTCGGCCTCACTTTACTTAATGATCCCCACTCCTGCACGCGGCTAGGCAACAGCGTCAGCAGGGATAGCACACCCGACCTGGCCTTCGCCAAGAGTATAACTGAAGCCAAATGGCATAACACCAGAAATACGGCAGGCAGCGATCATTGTATCATAACAATCTCGTTTCATACGTCCGCACACAAGTCAATTCCAACAAGCACTACGCTCACGGATTGGGATAACTTTAGAAAACTTAGAGAAGATACCGCTCCCACCAACATCGAAAACTTAGATAGTTGGGTAGAGCAGCTTAAAAATGACGTGCGCAAGACGACCAAGGAGGTGGAAGCGACGGAAGATCAGCCGATGGCTGACTCCAAGCTTCTACATCTCTGGGAAGCGCACAAAAGCATCCTCAATAGATGGCAAAAACAAAAACACAACAGGGCACTTAAGCTAAAGGCAGCCAAACTACAGAGGCAGATCGAAGCACATACATCCGACTTATCTAGGCAACAATGGGGCCAGATATGCGACAGCCTAAATGGTCAGTTAGGCAACAAAAGGGCCTGGCTCCTCTTAAGGCACCTCTTAGATCCCACTCAACCAAAATCTACTACCAGATCTCACATGAGCGAAATCATACACGGATTCCCCGGAACAGATGCGGAGCTCCTAGACGAACTTCGAAAGAGATACCTGAACACGTCTAAAAACGACGCCCTTAACCGCTACACGGGTGCTCCCAACGAGGAGCTGGACAGAGACATAACGGACGCGGAAACATGGGCTGCAATCGGTCACCTTCGCACAACATCAGCCGCGGGACCGGACGGAGTCACGAATATGATGCTGCGAAATCTAGATCGTAAATCTCTCTCGGCAGTTACCGATTTAATGAATGGATATTGGCGCAAAGGAGAACTTCCTCAGTCGTGGAAACACGCGATAGTAACGTTCATTCCTAAACCCAACAAGAAGCTCAGCATTGACAACCTCAGACCCATATCCCTTACCTCGTGCTTAGCCAAACTCATGGAGCACGTGATCTTGAGCCGATTGCAAGGCTATGCTGAGGATAATGACTTATTACCCAGTACTATGGTAGGTTTCAGGAGCCACCTATCAACCCAAGACGTCATGCTCCAGTTGTATAACGACGTCATAGATCCCCCGGATAAAACCGGCACCAAAGCCGTTCTTGGACTTGACTTAGAAAAGGCCTTCGACTACGTGTCGCATGGAGCAATTCTAAAAGGCCTGTCGAGCATAAATGTAGGTGCCAGAACCTACAAGTATGTCAGTTCTTTCCTATCGGGAAGAACGGCACAACTCTTAATCGGGGGAATCAGGTCGGATAGGATAGAACTAGGAGATAGAGGCACGCCGCAAGGCTCCGTCCTGTCACCCTTTCTCTTTAACCTATCACTCATATCGCTGCCTAGCAAGCTAAACGCCATAGAGGAATTACGTGATACACTCTATGCAGACGACGTTACCCTATGGGTGGCGAATGGCTCCGATGCTCACATAGAAGAAACTCTTCAGAAAGCAGTATAAGTAGTCCAGGAGCATGCGAGTAGCATAGGACTCAAATGTTCTCAACCCAAGTCTGAACTCCTTCTGATCAGACATAAGAAACAGAGAGGAAACACCATAGAGGTGAACCTTCAAGGTCTCCCGATAAAGGAGGTCGAAACCATTCGAGTACTAGGTCTGTTCATTCAAAATAATCGTAAGAGGAACATTACAATCACCCGTGTGGAAACAACGGTCAACCAGATAGTCAGGCTCATTCGAAGAATCACTGCTAAGAAGATTGGTATGAAGGAGGCCGACATCTGTCACCTTATACATGCATTCGTCATTAGCAGATTCACCTACTCTCTACCATACCTCAAACTATTTAAGGTGGACATCGACAGATTAAACAGGTTACTCAGACAGGCATATAAAGCTGGTCTAGGGCTTCCTAGAAACACACCCACGGACAGATGTTTATCCTTGGGCATACACAACACTGTAGAAGAACTCATCACTGCACACAAGGCGATGCACATCCAAAGACTGGCCAACACTACAGCGGGAAGGGAGATTCTAGATCGAATAGGCGTAAACGCTGAACCCATGTCTGACCGACCGGGCCCTCTACTACGAGGAGTGCGCGACAAACTAGTCATCAAACCGCTCCCCAAAAATATGCTACCGGGCTTC
The DNA here is from genome assembly GCF_055824585.1 of Amblyomma mixtum. Classification (NCBI taxonomy): domain Eukaryota; kingdom Metazoa; phylum Arthropoda; class Arachnida; order Ixodida; family Ixodidae; genus Amblyomma; species Amblyomma mixtum. Next base: position 149,655,410 of record NC_143021.1, on the reverse strand, counting down.
CACGATGGCAGACGACGAGCCAGAGCGCGGGCTTTGCATAGAAAGTACCTTAATCATCCTGGAGCAGTATACACCGATGCAGCCGATTATAATTTCAGCCAAGGGGCCTTCGCTATCTGCGCATCCAAATTCATAGCAGGAAGAAGCGAGTGCATCTCTGCAGCCTCAGTCACGGTCAAGTACGCGGATCAAGCAGAAGAAGCGGCCATAGCCTTGGCCATAGCAAATACTGACGCTGACATCATTCTCAGTGATTCCAAGACTGCCATACGCAACTTCTCGCGCGGTAGAATATCCCTAACTGCTCGAAACATCCTCACAAATATTACACTGCAACGAGAAATAGAACTGGTATGGACTCCTGCCCATTCATGGAACCCAGGGAACGAAGCAGCCCACCAACACGCTCGAGGTTTTGTCGGCCGAGGGGTGGGCTCTCGTCCAGGGGGATCCGTGATGGAGGCAGTGATTTCGTACCACGGAATTACCCAATTCTACAAACTCTCTAGAAGAATCTATCCTCCCCCGCACAAGTCACTCTCCAAACACCAAGAGGTGGCTTGGAGAAGATTTGAAACCCATTCTTACCCGAACCCGTACATTTACGCCCACATCTACCCCGATCTCATAGACCCCACCTGCAAACACTGCGGTAGCACTGCCACCCTCGATCATATGCTATGGGACTGCCCGGAGGATCCTCCTCCGGAAGCTCTTATAGAAGCTCCCTCACCAGACGCCTGGGAAGAAGTGCTGCGCAGCTCGGACCCCGCCGTCCAGGCAGGAGTCATCGAGCGCGCCGAAGAGGTCGCCGCCAGCTATCAGCTAACGGCCACCTGGCCCTTCTGCTAAGCGCCCAGGAACCCTTCTTTTCCGACAATAAAGTTTTCTCTCTCTCAGCTCTTCTCTATCTGCACGTGGCAGTGGTGGTGGCTCGGCTCGAGGCAGTAGACAGGGCAGTGCAATTTCCTTTTCATCCTTCTCTCAGTCGCAACACAACAACTGTCGTGTGTTGCTGCTGTTCCGACTGAAGTAAGTATAAAAAGTGTACGGGCACTGGCTGGATCTCAGCCAAAATTGCTGCCACGTGCAGACAGAAGAGAGTTGAAAGATGTGAGAGATAGAACAAACGCGCGTCGCAGCAACCGCGTACGCCGAAGCGAGGACGCCCGTTGTAACAGGTACCCCTTCCCCCCCCCCCCCTGCCCACCCCACCAATTGTTCAACCCCGCCCGCCCCCTTACTGCCGTGCTTTCTCTGCCTCAGCTGACCTTGTGTCAAACATATGCGTCACAGTCACCGTTCGGTTAATGAAATAGAACCGAAAAACAGCTTCAAGAAGAAATAAATAATAAATTACTTACAGGCCGTAGGCGAATATCGTATGGTTATTAATGTATATTAATGTCAAAAGCATCATTCTGGAACAAAATGCGCCTAAAGATTGGTTGGTTGGTAAACATTTATTAAAACAGTCAAGGGGCCGAAGGCCCAGATCTAGGGGTCGGCCAAGACTCCTTGGAATCTGGCAGCCTCTAGAGCGAGACCGATGAGCGTTCGTTGGTCGTCTAGGGTAGAGCTGCGTAGACGAGCCTCCCAGGTATGTTGTGTGGGTGTTGGCATGTGTTGTCGTGGACAAGTCCAGACCATATGAAGGAGGTCTGCTGGGATATTGCAGTGTTTACACATCGGCATATACCGTTCAGGAAATATATTATGAAATCTTTTGGGATTGGGGAAAGTGTCCGTCTGGAGTTAGCGCCATGTGACGGCCTCTGTCTTTGTAAGTTCTTGGTGCGGACCTGGATAGAGTTGGCGAGAAAGACGATAGTGCTGGAGCAGATCGCGTGAAGTGATTATGGTGTCCTTCCTGACCAAGGCGGGCATGTTGGGGGCGGGGTGATAAGCTGCTCGGAAAGTGAGCCCTCGAGCTAGCTCATGTGCTCCCTCATTACCCTTCAGACCCATGTGGGCTCCAGCCCATATCAGTAGGGTCAAGTGTTCAGGAGGATTTGATACGAGTACGCGAAACGCTTCGACTGAAATACGGCCATGGGTAAAATTAAGAATGGCGCGCTGTGAGTCACTTATGACTACTCTAGCTTTAGAAGTGGAGAGCGCGAGAGCAATAGTTACTTCCTCCGCTGTAGTAATGTGTGAAGTGCGTACGGAGCAGGAGGAATGAAGAGTCATGTTCTCATCTGTGGCGACCGCTGTTGCAGCAGTCCGAGTAGGATGGTCTGCCGCGTCTGTGTAAAGCACGTCAAGTCGGCCAGCATATCGCTGCTGGAGTGACGCGGCCCGAGCTTCTCTGCGACATTGATGATGAGTTGGATGCATGTTGCGGGGGAGAGGGAGAGTCTTGATGTTGGCCCTGATGGCATGTGGGAGATTGACCACCGAGCATGGCGGACGGAAGGGAGCGATGCGAAGTCGTTCGAGGATAGAGCGGCCTGCGGAAGTTAGGGAGAGGCGTTGGCGCTGGGCCAGGAGGGCCGCCTCAATGAGCTCGTCAACCGTGTTGGAGACACCAGGGGCGAGGAGCTTGTCGTTGGGAGTAGAGAGAGGAAAACCAAGGGCTGTTTTGACGCCGCTGCGGATAAGGCAATCCAGGCGGTGCTTCTCCGTGAGCGTGAGACGTAAATATGGAGCAGTGAGGCGAATCTCCTTCATCTCTTTCAAGCATTTGTAGTTAGTCGTATTGCTTACACTGCGCCTAAAGAATTTGGTATCCAAAGCGTATTTTAGAAAGTGGCGGACTGGACATTTTCTGCGGACTTTCCGAACTGATCACAAAGATTACCATTCATTTCTTAATTTTAAGATTAAAAAATCAGGTAGTGGCATAGCTCTGGTTAAGCCTGGATATACAAGCGAAAAGCTTCAGTTATGCTTGGTTTGATGTCATGGCTGTCGCAGTTCGCGCACAGTGCACTGGGAGCAGCACGATAACGGTGGACGCGTTCGGCCATCCACACACTGCCTGTACGGAGGCGGAGGAGACGGAAATGGGCGCGGTTAAAACTGCCCGCCGGAATGCGGAGAGAGGGTTGCCGGCTGCGACGAGCGCAACACGGGGCTGCAACGAAAGGTCAATCCGGTGGGCGAGGAGGCGAAGCGCGCAGTTGTAGCGACAGCGAGGAGGCGACATGCGCAGTAGGGCGCGGCTGCGCCGAAAGGTCAAGCGACGGCTGCGGCAGCGGCGAGGAGCGACCACCTGAGCGGCGCGTGAGGTCACTCTGTTTCTCGCATGCGCATAACTCACCAGTACGGCTCATGCGAAGCTCGGCTCTGACCCGCGTAGTGAAGCTTTTCGCTTCAAAAATTGTAGGGCAGATTACACTCGTGTAAGCACGGTGTAAGAATCGTTTAAGACATGACACAGCGATGCTGTTTGAGGTTGGTTCGACTAAGATAACCGTGATTGTACTCGTCATTTTTATCTTTTGTCGTGTATAGTACCCCCCCTCTCCCCCCCGAGATCAACGAACACTCAGTCATCAGCATGTACGAATGTTTATTTCAATTCATCCACGGTGCCTAACGCCCCCTATCGGAGCGGACGACAACTAATGCAATAGTTGTCATGCGCTCCGACAGGTGGCATCAGGCGTCCGTAGGTGACATTACTGCGAACATCGCCGCTGCACACGGCGTTCGCATCGCTGTTAAAATAACTACCTTTATTGCGCTGCAGCGGATACAGCTTTTCGGCCGAAAAATTGTCGGCGTCGTAGTTGTGAGCACCGCGCGTCGGAAAACGCATCATTCCAACCGTTTGGAGCAGAATGTTCCAGACGGTGTCATACAACTCAGCGTTTCGTGCCGCATAACCTTACAAGTTACAGCCTAGCTCGCGGCAGGGATTCGAACCGACGACCTATAATCGGGGCCTGCGTATTATCCGCGGTGCGGGTGCCCAGCAAGAAAAGTGACTGTTACTGCGTCCATTCCTTTCCTCAAACAACCAATTTTCGATTTCTCGAACGGGCAACGCGTCGCGTCGAACGGGGGATGGCGCTCCGTGGACTCCCTGGTGGGGGCGGTGAGCACACTGATTAAGAAGGGACAGGAGGTATGTTTCGATCAGCCCGTAAGAGACCTATCCTTACAAACACTAGGTGGAGGTCCCTAGTATGGGACCCCAGTGGCGATGGCTGCCGCCCGGGCGCGCCCGACTAAGGCTTGTTGGGCCCGTAAGTCGTGGCAGCCAAGCAGGGTCGCCTTCCAGTCCTCCCGGGTTGGGTTCAGGTTGGGGGGAATAGCCGGGTTGGAGGGGCAGGCCCACACCATGTGATAGGTGTCCGAAGACACCGCACTACAGTGCGGGCAGCTGCCGTTAAAGGAGGGCTCAAAATGTTTTAGTGCTGCCGGGCACAGAAAGGTATTGGTGAGAAGGCGGAGAAGGAGCCACTCATCCGCCTTCTTCAGGCCTTTACATGGGCGAGGATAAACGCAATGACTGTCTTGATAATCGGTTGTAATATCTTTGAACCCCAGGTGGTCGAAAATTCAGGAGCCCTTCACTACGGCGTCTCTCATAGCCTGAGTCGCTTTGGGACATTAAACTCAATGAAACCAAAACCGAAGTTATAGACCGGTTTAGGATCGAGTTCCTGATCGGGTGGGGAGGAGAAAACAGCCCGGTGAAAGAGCGCGCGGGCGGCTGCGTCTGCTGCCTCGTTTCCTGCCAACCCCTGGTGAGCAGGGGCCCATATAAGGTAACGGTGTGCGGGGTCCGCATCCCGTATGCAATTTTGATAGATTCGAAAGGCTAGGAAAAGAGTGCAGCCTTTTTCGACGTTCCGAGAGGCCCCTCGCGAGTCGGTGAATATGTATTTTGAATCGGAATGTGAGGCCGCGAGAGCAATCGCGACCTCTTCTGCTTGTGTTGCATTGCGGGCTCCGAAGGTGAGGTCGTTAACTGTGTTGCTGTTATGAACCACCGCGACCTGGCAGCGCATGTAAAGCCGTGACTACGGACCACTTTAGACCCATCTCATTGGCCTCTTCTGTGGGAAAGCTCATGGAGACGATAGCACGGGATCGCCTCTCTCCATACATGGAGAGTAAGGGCCTCTTTGCAAACACTATGTTCGGGTTCCGCCCGCACATGTCTGCACAAGATGTCCGACTCCAAATACACATGGACATAATACTACCCACAGCCATGCAACAAAATGACAAGGCCATTCTCGCCCTCGATCTTTAGGAGGCGGTTGACAATGTTAAACATTTCAACACCTCATACTCAAATGTGATGGTATCCAACCAGATGTCGAAGCAGGCACAGTCACTATTCCTGAGGCCCTAGGGTTTAAAGATAACAATGGTCATGTAAATATTTATTTATTTTATTACAGATACCTGCACCGCCCGAGGGCATTATTGCAGGGGGGGGAAACACAATAACATCTGCTCATTTGGCCGAATGTACACATAACAGAAATACAATCACACAACTAATAGATGAGGAAAAACATGCACTGAAGGAAGACAACCAAGCTCCAGAAATAAAATGACACTAATGAAATGAAAAAGAAACGCGCAAGACAACTGCGCGCCACGTCACACATCAGATAAAAATGCGCGGAATTGACCTTCCGTGCAGCACTCAGTGACGCTGGCTGGTAGCCTGTTCCACTCATTGATCGTCCGTGGAAAGAACGAGGTTTTGTAAACGTCTGTGCGACACTTAATCTCTCGGATCTTCCACTGATGATCAACTCGTCTAGAAAAAAAGTGAGGTTGAAGCTGTTACCTATCTTTGTCAATGCTCAGCTTCCAAAATAGATGCGATGCATGATTTGTAATCTCAAATGTTTCCTACGGTTAGCTAAAGATCCCCAGCGAAGGTGGTTTTTAAGAGACGTGACACTAGTTGAGAAGCTGTAATTATTGGACACTAATCTCGCAGCATTATTTTGGACGCGCTCGAGCATATCACATAAGTAAGCAAACTGGGAGTCCCATACAGGGCAGGCATATTTAAGAATTGGTCGGATGTAAGTAAAATACAGGAGTTGTTTGACATTAGACGGTGCTTTATTGAAATTTCTTTTTAAGAAATTAAGCATTCTGCAGGCTTTGGATGTAGTGTACTCAACTTGCCTCGTCCATGTTAGGTTAGATTAAAAATAAACGCCGAGGTACTTATATTCAAGTACTTTTTGCAAGGGAACATTATGTAGTGAGTAATTTGTTCGTAATGGGGAACGCTTTCGAGTGAAAGAGACAAATTGGCATTTTGTGGCATTCAAAAACATTTGCCATTTTGAGCACCAGGACTGGATGGAATCCAAGTTTTGCTGTAGCTTTAACGCGTCAGAGGAACTTTCCACAACATTGTAAACGACACAATCGTCAGCATGGAGCCGAACTTTGCAGGTAAGATCCAAAACAATATCATTGATATAAATCAGAAAAAAAGGGGTCCAAGAACAGACCCCTGCAGTACACATGAGGAAACGTTTACATAACCTGAGTGCGAACCATTAATCGAAACACGCTGCATGCGGTCCTGAAGATACGAATGAAGCCAATTGATGGCACTGGGGTGCAGACCAAGACTACTTGACTTATGTAGCAATAGTAAATGAGGTACAGCGTCAAAGGCTTTCTTAAAATCTAGAAATACACAATCTATTTGAGAGCCACGGTCAAAGGAAGAAACCAGATCATTACTAAACTCAAGCAACTGAGTAGTACAGGAAAAACCTGACCTAAAGTCATTCATAAATCCATAAATCTGCAGTGGAAGTTAGCAAAAACTGTTTGGGGGATTGGTGGCTGAAAAGCATAGATGTGACATAAGGTTAGAAGTGTAGGAAACTGTAGTGAAAGAAGATGTCGGATCTTAATGAGAATTAACACCACTGTTGAACAAAAATAAAGAAATAAAAGCTGAGCATTGTGGCAATTGCTACCACCCGTTTCAAAGAGTGCGCTCCCATCCATCCATCCATCCATCCAAACCCATCCATCCATCCATCCATTCACCCACCCACCCATCCACCCACCCACCCACCCATCCATCCATCCATCCATCCATTCATCCATCCATCCATCCATCCATCCATCTATCCATCCATCCATCCATGCTGTCTAACTAAAGAGGCACGACTATACACGGCAGCTGCGTTTATTTTTGTAAAGCAGTCATGAACACAGCTAACATTTTTAGCACATGCCAGCAGCGTTCAAATTAAATATTGTGTCCATACCTTAGTCTTTAGCGAGTAAGTCCAAATAATTAGAAGGCGCGTTAATTAACTCAAGTTAAATAAGCGATTGAGATCGTGGCCGCAGTGTTCTTGTGTCGTTGTATCGCGTGACCATTTCTGGAACATTGAAGGACTTGAGCACGAAGCCTATCTCGTCCGTTACTTCCTCCCACGATGACTCCTGCGATCCGCCGTCATCGTTCGTGTACGTCCAGAGCATGAAGAAGACCAGCAGAGTGATGGCGCTGAGCATAACAGCCAAGGAGCAGAGGCAAGCTACGCTGCAAGGGATGTCCGAGTTATCTCGCTGCCTCGGCCTCTGCTTCCCCTTCCATCTGATTCGCCTGCCCGTGCTTGGCCGGCTTCTGACCCCTGCTCGGTCCACAGGCACGAAGATGGGAGCCACGTCCGCCACGTCCGTGGGGTGCAGTTCCACAGCGGGCGCCGCGTACAGGTGGTGCAGGTACTCCTCACCGGTAGGTGGTGGCATCAGACCCTGGTAGAACTCCTCCTCGTACCGGGGGTCCCAGTAGAGGGGCAGTCGTTCGTGGGCCTCTATTCTGGAAGCGTACGGCGTGGGTGGTGACGCCATCTTGGTCTTCTTCTTCCTTCTCCCCTTTGTCAGCGACGAAAGCTCACTGCCCCATGAGGATTCTTCATTCTTCCACGAGGTACACTTTGGCTCAGCCAATGAGGCCTTAAAAGCAGGTACGGTGGTGATTGACACACACACGCAAAATCCTTTTATTTTAAGTGCGCTACGCTAACAATATGGACGCTGAGACTTTACACAAAAAATAATACTAATAATAATAATAAACTTTATTCACACAATATTATAATATCTTACAGGCACATCAAAGCCACAAGATGGCTTGTAGGGTGTCACCCGGCAGCAGCGTTGTTGTTGTTGCGACTGGGAGAATGAAAAGGAAATTGCACGGTACCGACGGTACTGCCAAATGGCTCCAGCCGAGCCACCACTGCTGCCACGTGCAGATAGAGGAGAGTTAAAAGATCTGAGGAAAGAGAAAAAGAAAAGAAAAGACGCGCGTCGCAGCAACAACCGCGTCCTCCGAAGCGCACGCTGGCTGAAAAAACAGATAAGCGGCCGTAGCCGCCCTTCGTCACCAGCGAAAATCCAAGTACACATTATATACAATAGAGAACGAAACACACAAAAAAATAATATATGCCTATGTACACGTGCACTGAAACTTGTGCACTAAACAAAATAATGAACTCATTATAGATACCAATGGAAAATAAAAGGAAAGAAAACGAAGAAAAAGTTATTTCGCTAAAGGGAGAAAAAAAATGGGCAGAAAGTTTAATGCTCTTTACAGTTACATTTCTAGCGATAATATAGCGTTTCTTAGCTGTGTGCGAGAAGTCAAGGAGAATCTCGCCCGCTATGTTGTTTTGTTGTCCGCTGTGGACTTTCTTCAACTCGCTACGGGAAAGCTTACATAAGAGAGAATGCTGGTTAATTTAGAACCATCGTTTTCAAAGTGCGATTTTTTTATATCTAGGTTCGACATGCTGCCTTTGCGGAAAGGCGGTGTGATGCGATTCGGCGCTGCTGGTCTACACTCAAAGCATTATACAGGGTCTGTTCTGAAAGTGGTAGGACTCGTTTTTTCCTGGGCGATCGTGCGGACGAGAGGCGGTCTGCGCGTGCAGGATCGTCGAAGGGGGATATTGAGAATGCTGGGCAAAATCGGCAGTCGGCTCTCAGCCGTTGAAGAGAGGAGGTCGCTTGTACTGTGAGCCGCTGTCCAAACGTCTCGTCACGCAGAATCATGGAGCGTTTACTGGATCAGCGACACGCGATCAAATTCTGTGTAAATCCTGATAAAACGGGCAAGGAGACTCACGACATGATTAAGGAGGCCTACGGTGATGCTGCCATGGGTAGATCAGGTGTTTCTTGAGTGGCACAAGCGGTTCCGAGAAGGTAAGGAACGAGTGGCAGACGACGACCGCTCCGGACGCCCTTCGACCAGCAGGACCGACGAAAATGTGTAGCGAGTAAAATATTTACTGAACAGTGATCCTCGATTGAGTATCAGAATGATTCCTGATGACGTGAGCTTTCCTCAAACCCACGTTTTTGAGATCATGACAGAAAACTTAACCATGAGGAAAGTGCGCGCGAAGTTGGTGCCGGAAGTGTTTTCAGAAGAGCAAAAGGCCAAGCGGAAAGCGATCTGCCAGGATCTTCTTCATCATGTCGATGAGGACCCCGATTTTTTGCCCGGTATAAGGCGGCAACGCTGCCTCAGCCCCCTACAGCCCCAACTTGGCTCCGCCAGACTTTTTCCTATTCCCGAGAGTAAAATCGACGCTCAAGGGGAAACATCACGGATCGGTAGAGGCGGTTCAACAGGCCGTGACGAGGGAGCTAAAGAGCGTTCCGGGCCAGGTGTTCCTGGAGGCGTACGAAAATTGGAAAACTCATTGGCAGCACCGTGCAGATGCGGAAGGGTGCTACCTTGAAAAATTCTAATCGTTTGTACTATTCTCATAATTAAATTTTATTAAAAAAAATGAGTCTTACTACTTTCAGAACAGACCCTGTACAACACAAAAAAATGCCTGCTATTAGGTGGTGGGTGTCTTGGTGCGGAACTTAGCAGTTTATAGAAGGCGGGGTGGTAGGTAGCGACGGAGGAAAAGGGCGGGGATACACACAGTGGCGAACGGCGGCGGCTATTGCGTTTCGGCTTGGGCGTGCGGGAGAAATGGCGCCAGGAGCGCGTGCAGCTGGAGCAGCATGCTGTCCCTGCTGCGGAGCTGGTTACGAAGGGCAACGGTGACGCAGTGGAACGCAGGAACGGGCGCCAATGAGCTGCGCTCTAAGGTGCCTTTTTTTTCTGAAGCCAAGTCGTCACGGGAGTTTTTGTGTGAAGCCTGTAGAAGAAAGTCTTAGTGCACGGTGAAAGTAACACTTTTGGCACTCGCTTAAGGATTTTATGTCCTGGCAATAAAACAGCTGTTTCTAGCGAACAAAGGTGAATTTGATACAAGCTTTGTCTTACGATTGTATGCAAATGAGTAAGTGTGTCATTAGAAAGAAAACCGGAGGGGGCACTTAAACTTCGCCTTAAGGGCACGACACTATGGCATTAATGAGTCAACTCCCATATATGCGGAATAAGTCATTCTTAATTTTGCATTCATAAGAAAATGGGAGCCCTCGTGCCACTCCTTTCCCAGTGCAGCGGTTAAGGGATGCGCCACTGCCCTCAGTTGCTGCCTCCGGTGGGTCTCCGCGACCCGAGTAGCTCATCCCGAGCAGCCTCGCTCGGTCAATCATTAATTTAAATGCCACCTGCCAGAGTGGTTAGTTTGCTCACTATCCGATGGGCAGATTGCGATGACGTCACATGGTCATGTGACTTAGGTGGCCCAGCTTGGTTGCTTCTTCGAGGCTTGCCGCCTAGGCCACGCTGCGACCACCTGCTATCGCTCACAACGCCGACGACGACGTTGACGATGCCGACGACACCAGCGACGCCTGATTTAATGCACACCAAAAGTCTTAACGCTATCGCTTTAAAATTTTCAAAACAAATAAAAATAAAAAGTAAATTACAAATAAAAATGCTCTCTCGACCAAAGCCCGCAGGCAGTCTTAATTGCGCTCCGAAATTTTTAAGGCGAAAGCCTTCAATTTGAGCAAACAAACGCAGCGTTTAAACAGGACACAGAAAGATGAGGACAGGACGGGGCTACAACTTACAACTGAATGAAATCGATAAACGAAAGACACATCCCTTCTCCAGCAAAGACACTCATGCGCAAACTTGAAAGAATGACAAAACTGAGATAATCTAGAAAAATCCGGTAAAAGAAAAAGAGACGAAAAGGCGAGGAATAGCCACCGGTCATAAAGACTGTTTACAAACATTAGATGCGTCTTAGAAAGTTTCTTTCTTTTTCCATTAGATAAATAGATGGTGTGCTAATGCGCGTGTCACTACCGCGTTGTGATATTTCATGAGCTTCCAAGATTTCCCTCGCCAATTGATCTTTACCCCTTCCTAAAATCTTCGTGTGGTTCAAAGAGGGAAAGCAACCTGGGCAGCTCTTGCAATGCTTTGGCAAGTGCTCATCAGTTTGCTGACGAAACGAAGATGCGTGTTCACTCAGCCTCACGTTTAGGCATCTGCCCGTCTGCCCAATGTACAGCCGCCCTGATTTTTAATAATATAGCGCGAGCGGCGAGCGAACTGCTGTTCAGCGCCTTATGACGGCGGTAAGCGTGCAACAAGGCGGTGGCGGTGGTGTAAACTTTATTGGCCATGTCAAATTACAGGTGGGGGGCAGAGCCCCCCTCATGGCCTGCGGGAGTGGCCCACACAGTGGGTTCCTCCCTTACAAATGGTGTGCCAGACCCTGGAGGGCCAGCCTGTTAGAGGCACTGGTGATGGCGAGTCGTTGATCTTGGAGTGCTGAACTGGACATCAGCTGTTCCCAGTAAGTGAGTGCCACCTCTGGGGGAGGGGGGTGCGGGTAAGTGGAACAGGTGAGCAGAACATGCAAAAAGTCGCCTGGTTTGCCACATAGTCGACCGGAGGAGGAGAATAGGTCAGGGAAGCGTCCGTGCATGACTATCGGGTATGGGAGTGTGCGAGTTTGAAGCCTGCGCCAGAAAGTTGATTGCGTGGTTGATAGCGAAAGGTGAGGAGGTGCGTATATCTGTCTGTTGGAACGATAGTGTTGTAGGATGTCACTGAAATTTAACAGGCACTCCCCTTCGACGGAGGAGGCGGTGTGCTCACCCGCCCGGAGGGTAAGATCTCGGGCGAGGGCATGTGCCTCCTCGTTTCCGGGTAGTCCGGCATGTGCTGGCGCCCAGATGAGCGTTACGGTTCTGGAGGGATTCCAGCGTCGGAGTATGCTGCTGGCTTGCCAAGAGACACGACCAGTGCTATAATTTAGGATTGCTGTTTGCGAATCGGATATAATTTTGGTAGCGGCTGAAGAGGAGATGGCTAGAGCGATAGCCGCTTCCTCTGCCGTGGTTATGGATGAGGTAAGAATGGTTCCTGCCGTGATGGGGCGGCCGTCACTGCGAACATCCACTATAGCTGCCTGTGCGCCTGATGCGTAGAGCGAGGCATCAGTATATGCTACATTGGGATCCTCTCCGTAAGCGCTGTGTAGTGCTAAGGCCCGGGCCTCTCTGCGCTTTTTATCGCGCTCCGGGTGCATGTGTTTAGGGAGGGGGGGTATCTGAACTGCAGCTCTTATGGGAGTGGGGATTGTGTCAGTGCCGGGTATAACGCCGACAGGCGATATGCGAAGAGACTGCAGCAGAGCTCGTCCTGCAGGGGTGCGTGTGAGTCTGGCTAGTTGTGCCGTTTTGGTGGCCTCACAGAGTTCCTCGAAAGTGTTATGTATTCCTAGTCGAAGAAGGCGCTCTGTGGAAGTGCATGGGGGAAGGCGTAAAGCTGTGCGCGTACTGCTCCGAATGAGGCCGTCTAGGCGTTCTCTATCTTTCGCTAAGAGGGGCAGATACGGTAGTGCATATGTTATTCTACTGGTGATGTAAGCCTGTGTTAGTCGAAGCGTGTTTGGTTCCCGTAGGCCCGATTTTCTGTGTGCCACACGTTTGATGAGCCTTGTGGCTTGTTGTGTGTGCGTTTGTAGTGCTTGGATCGTGTCAGTGTGAGAGCCAGAAGTAGTGAGAAACATTCCCAGTATGCGAACCTTTGGCACTGTGGGAATCGGTTCCTTGCCCAAAACGAGCTGAATATTGGGTGGTGTGCCAGACATTCGGTGGGGTTTGTATATGAAAAGTTGCGATTTCGTGGGGGAGCATGAGAGCCCTTTATCATGGACGTACGTGCAAATGATATTTAGTGCTGTTTGTAAGCGGTGTTCTATATCCGCGTCGCTACCTCTGCATGTCCATAGTGTAATGTCATCGGCATAGAAGCTGAAGTGTAGGTTAGGTATCGACTTGAGTAATTTAGGTAATCCCATCATGGCTATGTTAAAGAGAGTCGGGGAGAGGACCGCTCCCTGTGAGGTGCCTCGTGCTCCGATGTTGATGTCGTTTAAGGAATGCGGGCCGAAGGAGAGATGGGCCGTGCGATTACTGAGGAAATCGCGAATGCAGTTGTACATGCGTTGTCCAACGTCGAGGGATTGTAGGTTCGTTAGGATAGCCGCGTGGGTAACGTGATCAAAGGCCTTATTGAGGTCTACTCCTAATATTACTTTCGTATCCTTTGTTTTGGGTTCCAGTATCTGATGTTGTAGTTGGAGGAATACATCCTGCGCTGACAATCCTGGTCTAAAACCATACATGCTGTTAGGGAGGAGCTCATTATCCTCCAAGTAGTTGCTGAGTCGCGTCTGAATGACATGCTCGAGGAGCTTGCCTACACATGAAGTAAGAGAGATGGGTCGGAGATTAGTATGGTGAAGCGGCTTGCCTGGCTTGGGCAGAAATACAACTTTCGCTGTTTTCCACTGAGGAGGTAGGGAACCGTTATGCCAGCACTCGTTGAAATAGGCTGTTAAGACTTCGATAGAGGGGGTGTCCAGATTTCGTAGTGCCCTGTTCGTGATACCGTCCGGTCCCGGAGCGGAGGATGTGTTCAGTTTGTGCAGTTCTGCCCTTACCTCAGCTTCTGTAATGGGCTGGTCTAAGAGTGCGTTTGGGGCGCCTTCGTAGTCGGGGTGAGTTTGGGCAGGGAATGGTGGAAGGTAGAGGTTTTAAGCTGTAGTAAGAAGTCCTGTGGTTGAACTGTGCTGCCATAAATGAGTTTAGTGAGGGTATGATTCTGGGTCGTTTTGGACTGCGTTGGGTCTAGAAGATGCCTAAATAGGCGCCATGTCTGAGAGAGACTCATGTTTCCATTGAGACGAGTGCATAAGGTCTCCCAATTTTGCCTCATCAGAGTGGTTGCGTGCTTCTCTATTTCTGCATTTAGTCTACAAAGTCTTCTTTTAAGAGTTCGGTTCCACCGTTGTTTATGCCAGCGGCGCTCAAGGCCCGTTTTTGCCTCCCGCAAACGCAAGAGGCGTGTGTCTACCGCCTCACTGGGGCAATCCGGGGGGGTAGTGCGAGTAACTGCTCGTATATCCTGCTGTAGTTTTGTGGTCCACGCCTCTATGTCCGTTATGGGGCGAGAGTTCGCGCCCGCGCACGAAGGCAGAGCGTCGTCTGCTACGCTGTTCCGAGCACGAGGACACACGCCCTGCCACAATATCAGTTCGCAAGATCCCGCCAATTCGTAGAGCGCATGCGCATGATTAATATGTGAGACTGCATAAGGCGTGATTTCTTCCTCTCTCGTTTTGTTTGCCTATTACGGGAGGCCAGCCTGGCGATGCAAAGTTATGATAAGAAAAAATAAAAGGAAAGAAATATAGCAGCACATTGAAACCATTACCTGGATCGCGATAAACGGGGTTCCAACCAGCTCTTTAATCAGCCTTGCAGTGTCTCGACGGTATAAAAAGACATCGGTTGGAATCCCGTTACAGACTCGATTTTAACCCTATTCAAAGGTATCATGAAGTCACTGAATTTTTCCATAGAACTTCCGGCTCACGATTTCATTCAGTTTTTAGATATTCACCTGTATTCTAATTCTGTTGGTCATTTTTGCTGGGCTTACGAGCCACGGTCCAAGAAAGCGCTACAACCTTACGACTCTTCTCATTCGAAGCTCATTAAGCGAGGCATAGCAGCCACATGTCTCAGGTCGGCGCTCCTCAAGTCCTGTCCGCACAAAGTTGGTAGTAGTTTTGACAACCAGGTTCAAAGACTTAAAGAAGCAGGCTTTCCTGGCGATGTTCTAGTAGCTGTCGCAGAAACTCTAAAGAAAAAGTTGCACAAAGAAAGAGAACACATCCAGTTATCTAAGATAAATGTACTGAGACAACAGAAAAGGAACTTTGAAGTTATGCTCCATGTACACAGGCTCTCGCACAACTTGAAGAGAGTGGCGCAAAATTTGGTATTGATGTGGTATTTTCAGCTCCCCTCAAGCTTGCAAAGCTTTGCGCTCTGGCAGATCATGAGAGCGTCAAGAATTCAGGGTGTAGCACAAAACACAAGAAGCCGCACGTCTCATGCGCCACAGATATTGTTTATCAGATCACTCTACGCTGCGAAAGTGTGTACAATGGGCAGACGGGAAGATGCCTAAACGTGAGGCTGAGTGAACACGCATCTTCGCTTCGTCAGCAAACAGATGAGCACTTGCCAAAGCATTGCAAGGGCTGCCCAGGTTGCTTTCCCTCTTTGAACCGCACGAAGATTTTAGGAAGGGGTAAAGATCAATTGGCGAGGGAAATCTTGGAGGCTCATGAAATATCACAACGCGGTAGTGACACGTGCATTAGCACACCATCTATTTATCTAATGGAAAAAGAAACTTTCTAAGACGCACTTAATGTTTGTAAACAGTCTTTATGACCGGTGGCTATTCCTCGCCTTTTCGTCTCTTTTTCTTTTACAGGATTTTTCTAGATTATCACAGTTTTGTCATTCTTTCAAGTTTGCGCATGCGTGTCTTTGCTCGAGAAGGGATGTGTCTTTCGTTTATCGATTTCATTCCGTTGTAAGTTGTAGCCCCGTCCTGTCCTCATCTTTCTGTGTACTGTTTAAACGCTACGTTTGTTCGTTCAGATTATGTATGACCAACTGGCCCCACGGTGTAATTTGTTAAACTTCATTTCTTCTACATTGGGCACTTTTATTTGTTCTCGTCCCCTTCAAGAGCAATGTGCGCTCTGCGCAAGCCTTATTGCCGTTTCAACATGCCGAGCCCGATTCTTCAATTACTGCCTACGGAAACGTTGCTGCCCTCCTGAACTAGCCGGGATGTTTGGAGTCGTCGGTGCTTCCACAGGCCACTGGATGCGGATTTCAAAATCATGAAAGCGGAGTGCTGGAGACAAGTAGGCCTTCTTCAGGACTGGCTGCGACTGCTGTGTTTGAACTCGCAAGGAGCTGGCTCGTCTAGCTTCAAGATGCTCAGAAATTTCCAAGGTCATGCAACCGCGGCGACGGAGTGGTTGTGGGGGAAGCAACTTCAAAACCGCCTGAAGACGCCCAAAAATCAGGTAGGAAAAGTTCCACTTACGTTCTTGGGGAATGCCTCAGTACCAAGTGGAGTTCAGCGCGTTCTGGAAAAGGGCCCCAAGTTCAGTCTGGAGGTGACTGTCCCGAAGCATGAAATGCTTGCTTCGGTTCACAGAATAGCAGAGAAGGCCAGTGGCGAGGAGAGAACACATTGCATTTCGGAGTGTGTTGACACTCTCGAAAAGGCCTACACGTCTGAAACAAGAACAAGAAGACACACAATGGTGAACAAAGTCGTTGGGCATATTCGTGATTCGAAGCTGTCTCTGATGCAAGCCGATAAGGATGGAGGCTTTGTCGTTCTTCCTCGGGAGATGTATGATGCAAAGGCTACAAAAGCAATTGAGAAGAACTTTAAGCGCTGGCTTCTTAATTAAGCCAGCTAAGGCTAAGAGTAGGGCGTTGCAGTTGCTAAAAGAGTGCAAGCTGGACAGGCTGGGGAAGGAGGTGAGCAACTGAAAAGGAGATGCACTGAAAGTTTTCTTCAACGCAAAAACCCACAAGCCCGAATGTCCCTTCAGAGCCATTATCACAGATCGACACAGCTGGCAGGCACGTCTAGGCAGGTTCCTCCAGCGTCACCTGAACAGCCTTTGTACTGTGGACCCTTTTAAAGTCGCCTCCTCAGCCGTCTTAGTTGACATCCTACGGAGTGACGTGTGCGGTGCAAACTCTGCATTTTCAGTGGATATAGAGGAACTTTTTTACTCGGTGCCGCACGATGAACTGTTCATTGCTGTGAGAGAGTGTATTGAAGAGGCGGGTGAGATGTCTTTTCAGAATTCATGTGGTGTTAGTATTGAATCATTTCTGGAACTCTTGGCCCTGTACCTCAATTCTACAATCATAAGCTACAAAGAACATTTCTATGCCCAGAAACGTGGGATTTGCATTGGCTCAAGTGTCGCCCCTGTGCTATGTTAAATTTTTCTTGCCAAGTTTGGACGTTTGCTTCAGTCTCAGTTGAACGATGAGCGCGTTGTACGTGTCCTTAGATATCTAGATGATTTTCTTGTTCTTCTCAACCTTTCGTCTAGAGATGACTTGAGTGTAGTTACAGACTCGAATTTAACCCGAATCAAAGGTATCATGAAGTCACTGAATTTTTCCATAGAACTTCCGGCTCACGTTTCCATTCAGTTTTTAGATATTCACCTGTATTTTAATTCTGTTGGTCATTTTAGCTGGGCTTACGAGCCACGGTCCAAGAAAGCGCTACTACCTTACGACTCTTCTCATTCGAAGCTCATTAAGCGAGGCATAGCAGCCACATGTCTCAGGTCGGCGCTCAAGTCCTGTCCGCACAAAGTTGGTAGTAGTTTTGACAACCAGGTTCAAAGACTTAAAGAAGCAGGCTTTCCTGGCGATGTTCAAGTAGCTGTCGCAGAAACTCTAAAGAAAAAGTTGCACAAAGAAAAAGAACACATCCAGTTATCTAAGATAAATGTACCGGGACAACAGAAAAGGAAGTTTGAAGTTATGCCCTATGTACACAGGCTCTCGCACAACTTGAAGAGAGTGGCAGCAAAATTTGGTATTGATGTGGTATTTTCAGCTCCCCTCAAGCTTGCAAAGCTTTGCGCTCTGGCAGATCATGAGAGCGTCAAGAATTCAGGGTGTAGCACAAGACACAAGAAGCCGCACGTCTCATGCGCCACAGATATTGTTTATCAGATCCCTCTACGCTGCGAAAGTGTGTACATTGGGCAGACGGGCAGATGCCTAAACGTGAGGCTGAGTGAACAGGCATCTTCCCTTCGTCAGCAAACTGATGAGCACTTGCCAAAGCATTGCAAGAGCTGCCCAGGTTGCTTTCCCCCTTTGAACCGCACGAAGATTTTAGGAAGGGGTAAAGATCAATTGGCGAGGTAAATCTTGGAAGCTCATGAAATATCACAACGCGGTAGTGACACGTGCATTAGCACACCATCTATTTATCTAATGGAAAAAGAAAGAAACTTTCTAAGACGCACCTAATGTTTGTAAACAGTCTTTATGACCGGTGGCTATTCCTCGCCTTTTCGTCTGTTTTTCTTTTACCGGATTTTTCTAGATTATCGCAGTTTTGTCATTCTTTAAAGTTTGCGCATGCGTGTGTTTGCTCGAGAAGGCATGTGTCTTTCATTTATCGATTTCATTCAGTTCTAAGTTGTAGCCCCGTCCTGTCCTCATCTTTCTGTGTCCTGTTTAAACGCTACGTTTGTTCGTTCAGATTATGTATGACCAACTGGCCCCACAGTGTACTCTGTTAAAGAAAGCCTTTAATGCCTCATACTGTCAGCAGACGCGTCGGCAGCCGCGTCGGCAGATTTGTCCGCCTTTCGGCGTCACTGCTTAAAAAGAAACTGCGCCGAGGGTGGGAATCGAACCAGGGCCTTCAGCATTTGAAGCGGAGACGCTACCACTGCGCCACGAAGGCTTCTTTTTCTTTTTTTTTTCTTCAACATGGTATTTATTACAGTGATGTAATGTTCTATGTACATGAACTATATACAAGCCATTATGAAAACAGTGGTAAACAATACATATTGAAAAGACCATGCACTAGAAAAGGGGCAATGCAGAGCACATCACTAATAGTGAGTGCCACTCCGGTTTGTACTCAGACTGGGCATACACGTCTCTTAGATGAACAACCATTGGACTGAAGTGATCCTTTGTAGACACAACAGGTTCACAGTGTCTGTCCATCATGCGGGTTTTCCAGAGGCTGTGCAGTCCAATCAGAAAGAACATGTCCAGGGGTTCATCAACAAATGGCAGCGCAGTGAGATAGCGAACAGAATGTGGAGTCAGAATTCTTTTTTTAAATGTGCGTTGCAGGATATCCCAGAAGAGTACTGCATCTTTGCAACTGATGAAACAATGCTCAATTGTTTCTGGTTCATCACAAAGGCAGCAATTAACGGTAGAGGCTTCTTTTTCCTTTATCGCATTTTCACAACCGGTACAAAGAAGTAAAACATATCAGCAACACTTGCACTGACACGGCAGGTTAAATTTTTTTCAGTTCAACCAAGTCATCCAACACATTTAACCAAGTTGGCTGATCAGGCAGTGCTTGACGCACTTCTGTCAGATGTATTACACGTTCAATGAAATGCTCGCGTGGAGATCTCACAACTACTTCTGCATAGTTGAATTGTGTCCTGGTTTTCCATAAACTATGGAGGCCAAGGAGCATAATAGTGTCATAAGGGATGTCCTGTTTTCCTACCTGTAAGAACCTGATTTCATGCCACTGCGCCACGAAAGCTCAAGGCTCGAGCATGAATAAAGGCGTATATAGTGAATGCATGGGTTTCATAAATAAAATAAAAGGTATAAAGTCACGAAAGAGAAAAATAAAAAAGTAAAAAATAAATTAAAAATGAAACAAAATAAAAATGAGATATGAAATATAAAATAAAAAACAATAAAGAGAAGAGAAGGAGCAAAAACAAAAATAAAAAATGACAAAATAAAAAAGTAAATAAAAACAAACGGTGCGCCTGGAAACGCTTTCGCCTTGCAGCACTTTAGAGAGCCAAAGTGCCCCCTGAATTTTTAAACACGATTTAAATCAATGTGTTCTCTTGACTATCGGCTACTTGTAGGCACCCCTGCGCACTGTAACATTTCACGTCGTTGCCTACCAAAGCGCGTGCCTTGTTGGAAACAGCGACCACAGCTGAATATTTAGCCAGTATACGCATAATTAATTGCAAGGAATGTTGGAATCAGGCACATATGTCGCCGCACGTCGCAGCCGATGAAACTACTGGCGCATCTTACCAAGCCAGCAAGGAAGTCCCCTCGTTCAGTGTAGGGCGAAAACATTGCATGCATCAATAAACAATTATCATCAAATCGTTAGGCTATAAGATCTCTAATATAGCTAGCATGGTCTACATAGCCTCGCCTAACAGCCTTAGCTTGCTAACAAAAGAAGCATTTGTAAAAGCCCGCCCCTTGCAAAAGCGCCTTTTCGTACAGACGCGGATTGGGTACTTACTTTTCGAAGCTGCGCTTGCGGCTCCGCATTTCCATTACCCTCCTTCCTCTACCTGGAGCTCTTGGATTCACTTGGATAGGTCAATGTGTTGGTTCCCTCAATGGCAATGAAAAATTTACGGCTCAGATTGTGTTTTGACCTGCTACAGTATGCTTTTTTGACAATGATACGACCGTTACAGCGTTACCTTTCTATGCTCTTGCGTTATAATATTGCCGCTTTTTGCACTATTGTTCTCAATTGTTTCTTCCCGTTGTCTTTTTCCTTAAGTTGTGTAAGAATGCAAACCCCAATCTGCTGCAACTTCTACTTAAGGATCAAGGAGTATTGTACGTACATAAAATAATAAATAAATAAATAAACGGGAGCTATCACAAGCGACCACCTATCAGCCCAGCGGCTACCCAGGTGTCGAGACCTCAAGATTCGCGTGTTTAGGCATTGTAATCAAGTCAGTGCTCCAGAAGGCGTCAGAGATGACTATTCTATCCACCGGTTCTGCCAGGCTGCCACAAGCCCAACTATAAATGTGGTTACTCCAAATCTTCCAAATTTGGTGGGACCATGAACAGCGTACTTTTGTACCTCAAAATGTATAAGAATTCCGCGCGGAAGGTGCGTCCGTCCGTCACACAGGTTAAATATTCTCCAAAATTTTAAGCGGATAAACATATGAGAAAAAGAAGGCTGCCGGAATAGATATTTTGTCCGATACGCCTTCTAATAAAAGCAAAGCGCATTTTTCAGCAAAAGATCGACGAATTGCAGTTCTGGTTCTTGGTTCTGGGAGTGTACCTGTCGTGACGCTCTTTGATCAACGACCACCGACCTGCGCTTCGAGCACACATTTTTGCAACATTTTTTTGTGGTTTGTTTCTTTCTTTCCTTTTTTTTACGTCGGATTGTTGTGAATGCGCTACTATATTGTACTCTGTTCATGTTCAGGTACCCATGGGAGGCCCTATTTGGAGTTTAGACTTTTAGGGCTCCAGCTGCTATTTATATACAATATAAGCATGTTCTGTATTGTAGATTTGAAATAAAAAACTTCAAAAATGGTTTAGATATATTTATTGTGCTGAACTTAAGCTGGTGCTTTCTTTCAGAACCACCAAAGTAGGAACTTGCAAGGATCAGCACGGCCTTGCACGCGAAGCTCCGGCGCAAATAAAACCACACCAAAGCTTCATGTTTTGAAGGTTTACTTTGCTGTTTTCTTCAAATAAACATGATATTGTACAAACCACCTGAATGGCATAATGGAGGGGGGGGGGGGGGATCTGACTGTG
Organism: Amblyomma mixtum; assembly: GCF_055824585.1. NCBI lineage: Eukaryota > Metazoa > Arthropoda > Arachnida > Ixodida > Ixodidae > Amblyomma > Amblyomma mixtum. The sequence goes on along the minus strand of NC_143021.1, from coordinate 149,633,792 downwards.
CGGCCTGCTCGTGCCCCCCCCCCACCGGATACGGGCCGGTGTAGTTTCGGCTACTAGGCTTTGTTCCGGTGCAACGCCAGTAGTGGGGATGGGACGACCGGGACCCATCCTCTGGGGATACAAAACCCCATGGAAGTGGCAGCGACTCCCAGGCGACTGCGAGGGCCAGTCGCGCGCGTGAGGTCCGATGCCTGAGCGGAGGCAGGCCTGGGTTATACTCAGGTTGGACCCACGAAATCCGGCCCGGAAGGCATGTCCAAAGAGCGAAATGTTTCAAATACATGCTACTTCCCTCCGCAAGCGGGGGCGTGCAAGTCTGGCTACCGACGCGCCGGTTTCTGGTTACAGAGAAACCAAGTCCGCACGGGGTTTATAGTAGCCAGGCTCTGAAACGACGCCTCAGGGAAGCGGCCTCACAGCCGGCCGCAGAGCTGTAATGGCTTTGCAGGACGCCGGAGGATGGGGGATTAGTACGAGCTCGAAGCGTACAGCAAAAACTGTCGATGTTGTGGAGTACCGGTGGAGTAGGCCCGGGCCATCTCACCCTCAGCCACGTTCTTAGTTTGCGGCCCGGTCGCGCGGCCTTCAACACTCCCTCCTCAGTAGGAGAATAGCAAGCTAGGGGAGAAAATAAGTGCATGGTTGGTTGGTTGGAAGCACAGATGAGTCCCCTCGGAGGTGTTTAGCCTCTACTGGCTGAATCACATCACACATACTTCCGGTGTTTGAAAAACCGCGAAAAGCACTCGACGGTAAGTAGCTGGCTGGTTGGAAACACCCCCTAGTGTCGTAGAGGGGCCCCTAAGTAGCTGCTGACCCCGTGTTAGGTTTTCCTGTCTCCGGCGGTCGGAGCCCGTTGCGTTTGGTGGGTGGTCGGGAATCCCGTGAGTGGATCCGCACCATTGGGCAATCTCGATGCTCTCCCTGCCCTGGCCAGGCAGGCCAGAAATGGAGTCGAGATAATCGAAGGATCTGAACAAAAATCTCGCTGTCCCCATTCCCAGCCTTTGTTCCAACCCATTCCTTACAACCATTCATCCCATCCCTCTTACCCATCCTTCCCGCTACTTCCCAGGGGAGATCAGGGGTGTCTCCCCGGGCCCGCTCCCTCTTCTGTGGGTCGTTATGGTAGCTTTTCCCTTTTCTTTTCACTTTTCCACCTACGGGTGCTAAAATTACCATTTGCCCGCGGGCCTATTCTTTTATTTTCGAATTGGGTTAAGCCTGTTGTACGTATGCGGTGCAGGCAGGGGCTTATTATTTTTATTTCCTTTTCGGTTGCCCCAACCTATTCTTTGTATGGCATAATGCACGCTTAAAGCACGCGATAAACAAAATACAAGGCCAACAACAGTATAACAAAATATCGGCAAGAAAGAAAAATCTCAAAAGAAAGAATTAAAACAGAAAAGCTCAAAACAGAAAATAGGAGATTACATGAAATTTCTGGAAACGCACCTGCGCGAAAATTTCTGCCTTTTCAGCAAACATTTATAACAGTGTTGCAGGTTCGGCTTGCAATGACAAAGATGGCTGAAAAGAAAATTTTTATACTATTGGATGTTCATTGCCTTTTATGGGGAAAACCTGGAGACTGTTGAACATGTTTTTAGAGATTATTGGGATGGGGCTTTGTTTCGGGCCGTTTTAATCCAGACTTTGTTGAACAATTTCATTTTAGATGTGCATAAAATTCCGTTTCTGGCTCTTGAGAATTCTGGTGGTGGTGGTGGTGTCTGCGATGTGTTAATTGTGTTGGATTTTTGTGGAAACGCGGATTGGCTGTTGGCCACGCCGATGTTTATGCCATAAATATTCGCGAGTGTTTTCGTGATTCTGTTCGCCAAATCATGGTTGTTTGGAAGTCAGTCATGTATACCTGAGTGTATATGTGTATTGGAGAACTTGGCAAACTTGAACCATTGCATAAGTCGGTGTTTTGCACTTTCTCACAGTCGAGTAAGTCTTTTGTTTCATGAGGTAAAGGCAATAAAAAAATGAAAGCAGCGGTTGTCAATGGGAAAGCACTCGATCGCTAACTGTGCAAAAGAGCTGTCCAATTCCCACCGCAGGCTTAGAAATTTTTTTCTCCTTTCAATTGTTGTTCTCTTTGGATGCGCGGTACCAGTGCTATGTTGATCGTTTCGGACGAACAGTTGCGCCCTGAGGGATCGTTCATAGAGGACAAAATTTTAAATCCCAAAAAGACTAATCCTTATGGCAACGCAGCCCGTCCCTGACAGGTTAATCTTTTCTCCTCAAAGGACAAAAAAATATTGCTTCGAGCCCGCTCGTTGAGTCAGCCGACCCAGAAACCAAGTTGATAGCGTGCAGGCTACATTAGCCCCTATCCGCAAAATGCAGATTGCCTGTGCGTCAGTGCGTGCGGCGGCATCGCGTTGTTACGCACGCGTACGGTAAAAATTAACTCCGTGGGAGCCAGCCTACGCGCAGTTAACGAGGGCAGGCGAAGACTGCAGACCAAACTGATAATAACGTTAACGCACGTACTACACTTAAGCGACGACGGCGTGAGCACTTGGTGTTCGATACCTTGTGTGCTGTCCTAAAGTGTACACGTTGTAAAGACGAACATTCTGTGTAGCGGCGGCAGTGCCATGGCTGCGCGTGCTTTGGGCTCACTTTGGCTGACCGCAGACTGTTGCCGCCCTGCTCCTGAGGTCCCAGTGCCTTTAATAAACCCCAGTCTTACATTTGGTGGAGGTGCGGGGTAACGATATCGGCTCTGGAGCTCCTTAACCGCACTCTTCCGACACCTGCGATGCCTGTGGACACCCAACGTCAAGCCGTGCAAGCAGGCCCGCCGACTGTCATCTGTGCCGGCTCCCTTCGCCAGCGGGACCCGGCTATCTTCAGCGGGACAGATGAACATGACGTGGAAGATTGGATCGCATCTTACGAACGGGTGAGCCTGTATAACAAATGGGACGACGAGACTAAGCTCAACAATGTAATTTTTTATCTTACCGGTGTCGCCAATATATGGTACCGCAACCATGAAGGGGACGTTGGAACTTGGTCGGCCTTCAAGACGAAGTTCTCCAAAGTCTTTGGTCGCCCGGCTGTCACACAACTCCGCGCCGAACAGCGCTTGCGTGAACGGTCGCAGCAGGCTGGTGAAAGCTTCACTAGCTATATAGAATATGTAATCGCCCTTTGCAACCGAGTGAACGTCAGCATGCCGGAAGCTGACAAGCTAAAGCAGATCTTGAAAGGCATTGATGATGACGCCTTTCAAATGCTGCTAGCTCGGGACTTGCGCACCGTTTCAGAAGTCATCACGCTGTGCCAGAGCTTCGAGGAGCTGCGTAAGCAGAGGTTCCTAACTCGTCAGCACTCAGCTCATGTAGAGTCACTTGCTGGACTGACACCCGCAGCTGATAACTCCTCTCTGCTGCAGCAAGTCAAAGACTTTGTGCGTGAGGAGGTGGCCCGTCAGCGTTCAGCTTTCACTCGGTCACTGAAAAAGAGCGTCTGGCGATAGTTTGGGCCCTTACCGAGTTCCGCCCTTACCTCTACGGCCGCCCGTTTGAAGTCGGGACCGACCACCATGCGCTATGCTGGCTTTCCTCTCTGAAACACCCATCCGGTCGCCTCGCGAGGTGGGCCCTTCGCCTCCAGGAATACGATATCCGCGTCGTGTATCGTACTGGCCGCACACATCAAAACGCCGATGCTCTATCCCACTGCCCACTTCCAGCCAATATTTCCAGCCTTTCTACCTTCGACGCCTCCTCACCGATGCTTCACATCAGCACCATGCCTTCCTCGCAGCGTGCCGACCCATGAATCTCTTCTCTTATTGACTTCCTCACCAACCCAGATCTTAACTGGTCAACGCACGTTCGAAACGTCACAAAAAAAGCTACGAACAAACTGTTTTTTCTCAAACGTATGCTGCGTCATTCTGCTCCCTGCACTAAGCAACTCGCATATGTCACCCTTATTCGTCCAGTTCTTGAATACGCCAACATAGCTTGGTTTCCGTACGTGAAAAATGATGTAACCATGTTAGAATGCGTGCAGCGCAAGGCTGTTCGTTTCATATTCAACAGGTACCGCCGCACCGATTCCCCAACTGAACTACTACATCTCGCAGGCCTTCCGACGCTGACTAACCGAGCCAAGGGACACCGCTTGAAGTTCCTATTTGAACTGCTTAACAATTCCTTCAAGATTGATCCCTTAGCCTTTGTTAGTATCAACCGCTCTAGAAACACACGCCACAAACACGCTCTCACAATTCAGGAATTCTCGTGTAAAAACAACGCCTTTCACTACTCCTTTTTTCCTCTCGCAGTGCGCGAGTGGAACAAACTTGATCCAATAATTGCACAACAAAGCTCGCCTGAAAAGTTTACCCAGCTTGTAGAAGAAGCGCTATTGTGGCTAAACACAGAGTAAAACTATTGTATGATATCTGTGTTATTATTACATTGATCATTTTGCTTTCATTGTTTGGTGCTGCATTACTTGCATGTATTTTATGATCCTAATTTTACAAATTGTGTACTTACCATTGTTATTTATGTATTTTAAAACACAGTAAGTTTTCTGTGTTGCCTCTTGAATTCCTTGTACATATACTTTGACACGTCCTGTATTAATGTAACCAGTCGATTGTGTCGCTCTCTCTGGTATAATTCTTTGTTAATAATACTGTAAAATTGTTTTTCTGTACCCACCCCTGTTACAATCCCTCTGGGAATTGACAGTATGTTTAAATAAAAAAAAACCCTATGGCTGCTTCGCCTTCGCGCGCTCTTCGCCGCCATGCTTCCCATTTCTCAATTCGTGATAACCTCCTTTATCGCCGCAATTACACCTCAGACGGCCGCAAGTGGTTGCTCGTTATTCCCCGTCACCTTCGCTCGGAAGTCTGCGCCCATTTTCATGCTGACCCGGAGTGTGGTCATGTCGGAGGGCTCAAGACCTACGATCGCATCCGACTACGATATTATTGGCGTGGTATGTACACGTTCGTCCGCAAATACGTGCGGTCATGCCTTATCTGTCAACGTCGGAAGCCACGTTCTCATCGTTCTGCTGGAGAATTGCAGCCGCTACCTTGCCCGCCACGCCCATTTGACCGCGTCGGCATTGACTTATACGGTCCCCTCCCGTACACTTCGGCCGGCAACCGTTGGGCTATCGTCGCGGTTGACCATTTGACAAGGTATGCCGAAACCGCAGCCCTTCCAGCCGTCATAGCCTCAGAGGTGGCCTCGTTTATTTTAAACCTGATTCATCCTTCGTCACGGCGCCCCTCGCGATCTGCTGAGCGTCAGAGGCCGCGTCTTCTTGCCGGATGTTGTGAAAGCGCTGCTCACCTAGTGCAATATAATTAATCGAACCACCTCCGCATATCATCCGCAAACCAACGGTCTCACCGAGCGCTTTAGCTCTTTCCTGTCCGCGGGGAAAATGGTGGTTTTCAGGTCATATCATTAATATTTTTTTTTCTTTAACAAAACTTGCTTGGTACAGGAGTGTATGGTACCGAATTGTAGAGGAGGAAATTCTCTTCACATTGTTATTAGTCACAGTCAACATGTTTATTGAGTAAGAGATGAAAAAAAAAATTATCAGAAAGAAAATTGTAGTTACAAAGAAAAAACAAACAAAAACATCAGTTCCGTCACAAAAATAAAACAAAAATTTTCAAAATATACATTTTTTACAACAGGGATCGATGCAACATTGCAGCAAATTTTAGTTTGCTGCGAACAGTATTAGCTGGGCTAGGAAAGGAAACAGTAGTCCTAGTGACTATCGTGCCACCGCGCGAAACAGTTCCTTGTTGCCGTGAAGCAGAGGCTGGCCGCACATGTCTCACAGAAAACATTTGTTTTTTGTTCCACATTTTTTTCTTCATAGCACAATTTGCAGTTCCGGTACTTTGCATTTTCTGCGGCTTGTGCTACAGCCCCTGAGGTGAATCACGAGGCGGAAACAGAGGGCGAACATTGGGGTCCTCAGGATGTGGCTCATCAAATCCGAGGAGTTGCTCGATCAATTCAAGTCTGAACGCGAACTGATCAAATCTTGATGTCCTCGACAATTCTGGCGCTTCGGGATGCTCCTGGCGATGCGCGTCAAAAAGTATGAAGCTGTTGACGACCGCGCCGCCGAGCGCCGTGCGACACTCCGGCGCGCAACGCCGAGGTCGACCCCTGGCTGTCTTCGAGCCGAAAACACGACTCTCTGCGCTGCCGGCGGCAAGTAATCCCGCCCGAAAGACGTTGACACCCTGCAGATAAGAGTTATGACCTTCAGAACACTCTGATCTTTTCCGATAAGCGCGCAGCAAAAGCGGAACATTTCGGGGGAGAAAGCGAAACTTACCGAGGCATGGCTGTTGACCTTCCGGGTCGGTCTGACGCAGTTTCGCTGTCGGTGCTGAAGACTGAAGAGCCGAAGTCGTCTTCTGAATCCTCACTGCTGCTGTTCTCGTGCAAAAACGAACTCTCAGGAGCATCAATTTCTGCGGAAACGCGCGGTTTCAGCGCAGCAGCAGCGCGCGACGTCGACGCCATGGTGGAAACAAGGAGCGCCGGTCAGCTTACTCCGGAGGGGCTTCAAAAATCACCGCTTGGCGGAAAAAGTCAAACCAAAAGCGAAACTGAAAGAAGAGTTCCTTTATTTCACACTGGATGGCTCTAGTTGTCCAGGAACGGTTCAAAAAGTGGGAAAATACGAACTTGAAACCATCGATAGCGGGCTATCGATGGGAATAGGCGCGGACAGGAAAGAGTTAACCGTACCCTCGGTGTCATGTTGTCGACGTATGTCTCTTCAGACCAGTCAAACTGGGATCTTGTCCTTCCGTACGTAACCTACGCGTACAATACCGCAACGCAGTCCACTACCGGCTTTTCTCCTTTTTTTCTCCTTTACGGCCGTCACCCTTCTGCTACCATCGACACCATTCTCCCGTACCAACCCGATGCTTCCGAGTACACACCTCTTTCTGAAGCCGCCCCGCACGCCGAAGACTGTTGCCGCATCGCCCGTGCTCTCATGACTGACACCCAGTGCAGAGAGAAATCCCGCCACGACCTCAGTCAAACAACGCCACACTTCTCCAACGGCTCCCTTGTGTGGCTCTGGATTCCGACGAATACTCCGGGCTTGTCATCAAAATTTCTTGCCAAGTATCATGGCCCATACCGCGTACTGGAGCGCACATCTTCAGTTAATTACACTGTAGAACCTCTTAACCCACTTTCTGATCGCCGCCGCCGTGGACGCGAGACTGTTCACGTCCAGCGCATCAAGCCATTCTACGACCCAGCCGTCCTGCCTGCGCCGAGTCGCCAGGTTGGCTCCTTTTCTCCCCGGGGGCAATTGTAAAGACGAAGACGAACATTCTGTGCAGCGGCGGCACTGCCATCGCTGCGCGTGCTTTGGGCTCGCTTTGGCTGACCGCAGACTGTTGCCGCCCTGCTCCTGAGGTCCCAGTGCCTTTAATAAACCCCCGTCTTACAACGTAAGCTTTGGGGGACCCTCAAGAGCATGCGAGCTGCAGTCACGCTCTAACGCATTTCATTAAACACCACACCAGAGTGAAACATTGCACGTGCATTCCTCATCAAAAGGCGCGCTGTGCTGTCTGTTATCACGTGTCTGTTCACTAATTACGCAGTATGACAGTAGACGAACATGTGATTGACTCTGCTGTGGTCGTTGCGGTTCCTACGTTCGAGAATATATTCTTGTGGGCTGGAAGTGAAAAGCAGTCAGGTATCGTTCCGGCAAACTGTAGTCTGCCGCCTGCCGTATACAGCTGCCAGCAGGGAATGCACTCAAAATCATGACGAACACACGCCAGCTGGTTGGTAATTTTTCGCGGAAGCACTGTGGCTGTTAATGTCAATTTAGTAAAGCACATACTGATAGCGCTAGTTGGTTCGACGTTATTGCGAAAAGGCACCGTACATAAACGGCAGACAGGGAAGAGCACAACGGGGACAAACACGTAGACGTGTTGGTCTCGTATGCTTTAAAGTGATAGTTCTACTGGATGAAAAAGTCGATCTCCGGGATGTGCATAAGTTTCTCCTTGGTGGACCTGCAAAGCCGCTTAGCACCAAACTTTGGCCGGGCCATCCCCACAATTTGACCCTGGGCCAATTTGTGCTAACATCGATGGCCAACGATAATGGAGCGTGCCCAACACCATGGCTGTTGGGCTCGACGCGCCGTCTGCAGCGACGACAGTTGGCGCCAGCGGGACTGGGCTACGTGAATAACGGCCGGTTTCAGCACGCTGAGTGTGTGTGTGTATTTGTGTACGCGTTTGCTTCCGGTGTCCCGTTCTGGGAATTGTTTTGGTCGCGCACACGTGCGCCCACCGGTGGCTCCTTACCCTCTCCTTCGAGGTCGAGAAACGGCCGTCGCCCCCTCCTTCTCGGCCGAGAGACACTGCTGGCTAGCCTTTGCGGCAGCCTTTGTCGGCGGCTGCGGCGGTGGGAAAGCGTGGCGGCGCAACCAGGGGACGGAGGCCCCTAAATCGGCTGTCGGCGGAAACGCGTCTGTTTGGATTCTCAAGTTCGCTCAAAACCGACGGCGGACCGACAGCGAAAGGGAGTCCATCACGGTGCGAACGGCTCCGACTTGACAGCGAGAATGTGTATATCACCTTAGTTGCCGCCAAAGGACTCCTAATTCCACGGAACGGTGGGTGAACAAAATACACAAATCGACCATCTGTGCGTGGGAGGACCGGCGAGAGTGTGAATGTCCCGCCTTTTTGTCACGGTGGCGAGAGGGTGATGTTCCGCCCTTTTGTGGGCGGGTTTCGTCAAGAAATGTGATTGGCGATGATCGAACAACCAAGTTTCCCCCAGATAGGTACTTAGGGAATTGGAAATGTATAAAACGTGGCGTCAGTGTGCTTCTAGAGAGACTCCTGATAACCTGCTTTGTAAATAAAATCGTCTATCTTGTCTGGCAGTAACCGGCTGCATCTTATTCCGCACGTTGCTGGAGAGAAGAACTTCGGAGACCATCCCGAGGTACGAACCACAGTGCACTAAACATATCTGGCGCAGTCGACAGGATCTCCGGCGATGGGCGAATGAGAGCAGCAGCGGTGGACGGCGGACGAGACCGGTGGCGTGGACGGCGGACCCGAGAACGTCACTGAGGAGCCAGCGGCCTGCCAAAGCGAGTCCCTCCTGACCTGTGGAAGAAGAGAGCACCGCGGAGCGACTCTTCAGAAGTCAGGCGAGTGCCTCTTGGTTTCCTGTCGGGCGCAGTTGGTGACAATGCCATATAACTTGCGAGACAGGGAGGTTAACACCACAGATGCGGAGTCGGACGGGGTTGAAAGCTTGCAGGAGTTGGCGGTGACCAGTGACGCGGGGGGGAATCTGAGTAGCGCCATGGCGGAAACAGCGTCGGAGCAGCAGATGAGAATGCTGGAGCTTCGATTTAAAATTGCTGAAGCAGAAAAAGAAAAGCAACGATTAATTCTGGAGAGCCAGAAGTTGCGAGCCCAAGAGCGGGCTGAGTCCCACGAAGAAGGTAACAGCGGAGCGCTAGCTGTGGATAGGTCAGAGGAGGATAGGCGCCTAAAATATGCATCCTTATTGAAAGGAGTACTAGCACCGATGCCGAGTCGGGAATTTCTAGTGCCCGGGTGGTTTGAGGATGTGGAGGCGACTCTTGATTCATATGACGTGCCGTCTGAGTGGCGGGCCGGGCTTGTCTTGCCACAGTTGAGTGAAAGAGCACGCGGATTGCTTTCTACGTTGACAGCCGAAGAAAGAAAGGACTATAGAAAAATGAAGCAAAGTATTCTAGATGGATTGAGGTTGTCAGCAGCAGAATATAGAAGGATGTTTGAGGGATCGGCAAAAGCAGCAGATGAGACATGGGGCCAATTCGCAATCCGGCTGGGAAACTATTTTGAATACTATACAAAAACCTCGAAGGCTACCACTTTTGCAGAATTAAAGCAGTTAATGGTCACAGACAGGTTGAAGGACTGCTTAGCAGCTGAGGCACGGGCTCATATTGTTGTCAATGAGAATCAGAGGTTCCTTTCTCCAGGCGAAGTGGCCAAGCTGGCAGAGAGTTTCGATGAAAGCGTGAGATGCAAACCAGGGTCAGCAGCTCATTTGGGAGGCTATCGAAAGAGGCCGAGTGGGGACCAGAAGGAGCGGGCAGGTGCAACACCTCATCAATGGGAGAATTCTACTTTAAGAGGAATGAAAGGACGGTGCTTTGAATGCAAGTCACCAAATCACTTCGCTAGAGATTGCCCTCTCAAAAGGACAGGGGATAAGGCAGGCAGACGAGGCCAAGAAAAACCAGGAGACCGCGCCGTGGTGGCTAAAGTGAATGCTCCTTTGGAAGAAATAGCTCCCGCGAATGAGGTTGGCATGCAGGAAACAGAGAGGGTAGGTAGGAATTGCCTCGAAACAGTAACATTGAAAAGTTCGGAACAAAGCATTAATGCGGTGATTAATTCCGGGACTGAAATGTCTGTTATCAGGCGAGCTCTAGTGCCGAAGTATGAGGCAGCTGGTTCCACAATAAAGCTGAGGGGAGCTTTCGGCGATGAAGTGAGAGCTGAGCTTGCATATGTGCCTCTCAGAGCAACAGAAGGTGCACCGTTTGTCTCGTTCGACAGGGCACAACCAGCTTTGCTATGTGCGCTGACAGACAAACTGTTGGCCGGAATAGACGCGCTCATAACTCCCGCAGACTACAGACAACTCCTTGAAGAAAGGGCAGTTGTAAACGAAGTTGTTTCAGAGGCAGAGACCGAAGGCGGTGAAAAGGAGACGACAGAGCATAAAAATCAGCAGACGGGTGCGTCCTTGGCGGTTACGGGAACAGACGAAGAAGCCGAGAAAAGGCAGAGCGCTCGGCAAGTTTTCCGTGAGGCTCAGGAAAATGACTCGTCGCTGCAGGAGGCTTGGAAGCAGGCTAGAGCTGGCACACATGGAATGATAATCCAGGATGAGTTACTCTATCACCAGGAGCACGTAGTGGGACGGATGTGCACACAGTTGGTGCTGCCATCGCATAAACGACAGGAAGCACTAGTGAGGGCACACGATTCGCCTTGGGCAGGACATTTGGGAGAGCGAAAGACTTTGCAGCGCATAAAAATGTCATTTTATTGGCCGACCATGGGCCGGGAGGTCAAGGAGCATTGTCAGTCCTGCCACCAGTGCCAAATCAGGGCCCCTATGAAAACACAGGACCGCGTACCCATAACGGCATTGGCCAGGCCTAGTGCACCATTCCAGGTGGTATACATGGATTGTATCGGTCCACTGGATCCACCATCAGCAAGGGGACATCGCTACGCACTATGTGTAGTTGATTTGCATACTAGATGGCCTGAGGTTGTTTGTTTGAGGTCGTTAACAGCTAAGGCTACCTGTGACGCGCTCACCCAGATATTTTCCAGAATGGGAGTGCCAGAGACCATATGCTCAGATCAGGGCACAAATTTTACATCAAATTTAACGCAAATTATGCTGCAGAAAATGGGAGCGACTCCCAGATTTTCCACTCCCGATCATCCACAAAGTAATGGACTGGTAGAGCGGTGGAACGGCACTTTTAAAAGGATGCTGTTTCACATTGTAAGCGAGCATGGACGTGAGTGCGATCGAATGGTGCCCTTCCTGCTTTGGGCTTATAGAGAGGTGCCACATGCCATCACGGGTAAATCACCGTTCGAGCTTATGTATGGTAGGATGCCTGTCGGACCTCTGGCTATACTGCAAAAGACGTGGTCAGGAGACTGGGTTGTTCCCGACTCATTGGCAGTGCCAGCAGCAGACTATCTCGAGAAATTGAGAAATGATCTCGAGGAAGCCAGTAGGGAAGCGGCAAAAAGTAGCGAGCTCACGCAGCAAGCTTATGTGGGGAGGTACAACTTGAGGACCACCGACAAACAATTTTCTCCAGGTGACCAGGTTCTTTGGCTGGAGAAAGAAGGCGATGGGAAGTTAATGGCACACTGGAAAGGTCCAGTAACAGTTGTGGCAAAGGTGCGGCCATATAGTTATACGATTGAGCTAAGTGATGGCACGCGCCGATCGGTGCATGCAAATAAGCTTAGGCCATACAACGCGAGGGTCAACACTGTAGGCATAGTATTTGAAGGCGACACGGAGTTTGGAGAACTTCCCGCGTGGTCAGATACAACGACAGCAGTTCAGCAGCTGGAACGGGTAACTCTCAGCCATTTAGATATGCTGCAGCAAAGGCAGGTAAGGGAACTAATCGGGAAGCACTGTGAGGTGTTCAGTGATAAACCTGGCCGCTGCAACTGGGGAGTGCACAAAATCAAGCTAAAAGATGGGGCGCAGCTGAAGCGTGCGTACCCTTACAAGGTGCCCATGGCCCTAAGAAAGGAAGTTGACCGACAGGTGGCAGAGCTAAGGTCGTGGGGTTTGATATATCCGATAGAAAGCTCCCATGCACATCCCGTGGTGTGTGTTGCTAAGAAAGATGGCAGTGTCAGGTTATGCTGTGACTATCGCAAGCTGAATGAAGCAACGGAGCCTGATGAGTTTCCTATGAACCTGCCAGGTGACCTAATTTACGAGGTAGCGCAGGCAAAGTACATAACCCTGCTCGATATGCTAAGAGGATATTGGCAGTTTCCGTTGGACGAAAAAGCCCAGGAGTACACAGCATTTGTCACCTCGTCTGGACAGTACGCTTGGAAGGTTATGCCGTTTGGACTGAGAAATTCGGCAAGCACCTACCAAAGAATAATCAATCAGATCCTTGTACCACACCGTGAATATGCGTGCGCATATATAGATGACATGTGCGTCTTCTCGCAGACATGGGAAGAGCACCTCGAACACCTCGGAAGGGTAATGGCTTCGCTAGCGGCCGCAGGGCTCACAGTTAATGTCACTAAGTGCCATTTCGCGCAAAAGGAAGTGCGGTTTCTGGGTCATATCGTGGGGTCAGGAAAACACGGCGCAGATCCAGAAAAGCTTAGAGCCGTTCAAGAAATTCCTGTACCACAAACAAAAAGGCAGCTGCGTAGCTTTTTGGGGCTAGCAAATTATTACCGGGATTACGTTCCGGAGTATTCAAAGGTGGTGCTACCACTGACGAACCTGACTGGAAAGCGCGTGCCTCAGAAGATACCGTGGAAGGAGGATGCCGAGGGTGCTTTTATAAAAGTAAAGGAGTGTTTGACAAAGGCCGCAGCGTTGAGCACACCCGATCTGAACAAAGAGTTCATTCTGGCCACTGATGCTTCAGATTATGCTGTCGGAGCATGTCTAGCACAGTTGGATGACGAAGGAAAAGAGCAACCCATTTCATTCCTGAGCAAGAAATTAAGCCCGGCCCAGTCACGATGGGCTACAATCGAGAAAGAAGCCTACGCCATCAATTGGGCGCTGGGAAAGCTTGACACGTGGCTGTTCGGTGCACGAATCAGGGTAATTACCGACCACAATCCCTTGAAATTTCTTACTCTGACCACGCCACTAAGCGCGAAGCTGACAAGGTGGGCGCTGGCTCTCCAGAAGTATAACATTGTAGTGGAGTACAAAAAGGGGTCTCTAAACGCAAATGCCGACGCTATGTCGCGTATGGTCGCCAATGACGAAAGCGAGTAAAATACCGTCGTCCGTTTTCGCGGCCTCGGTTTGCGAGAGGTATGGCATTGTTGGGTGCTGCGTTGGCGGGGGACCGAGGGGTACTTGTTGACAGATGAAGTGGGAGCAATGCGTCGAGCTCCTGTGATTGTTGTGTGCAGCAAGTTCGAAGACTGTGCCGCACAGTTTTGTGGGGAGGTGTTGGGCTCGACGCGCCGTCTGCAGCGACGACAGTTGGCGCCAGCGGGACTGGGCTACGTGAATAACGGCCGGTTTCAGCACGCTGAGTGTGTGTGTGTATTTGTGTACGCGTTTGCTTCCGGTGTCCCGTTCTGGGAATTGTTTTGGTCGCGCACACGTGCGCCCGCCGGTGGCTCCTTACCCTCTCCTTCGAGGTCGAGAAACGGCCGTCGCCCCCTCCTTCTCGGCCGAGAGACACTGCTGGCTAGCCTTTGCGGCAGCCTTTGTCGGCGGCTGCGGCGGTGGGAAAGCGTGGCGGCGCAACCAGGGGACGGAGGCCCCTAAATCGGCTGTCGGCGGAAACGCGTCTGTTTGGATTCTCAAGTTCGCTCAAAACCGACGGCGGACCGACAGCTAAAGGGAGTCCATCACGGTGCGAACGGCTCCGACTTGACAGCGAGAATGTGTATATCACCTTAGTTGCCGCCAAAGGACTCCTAATTCCACGGAACGATGGGTGAACAAAATACACAAATCGACCATCTGTGCGTGGGAGGACCGGCGAGAGTGTGAATGTCCCGCCTTTTTGTCACGGTGGCGAGAGGGTGATGTTCCGCCCTTTTGTGGGCGGGTTTCGTCAAGAAATGTGATTGGCGATGATCGAACAACCAAGTTTCCCCCAGATAGGTACCTAGGGAATTGGAAATGTATAAAACGTGGCGTCAGTGTGCTTCTAGAGATACTCCTGATAACCTGCTTTGTAAATAAAATCGTCTATCTTGTCTGGCAGTAACCGGCTGCATCTTATTCCGCACGTTGCTGGAGAGAAGAACTTCGGAGACCATCCCGAGGTACGAACCACAGTGCACTAAACATATCTATGGCGATCTCCAAATCTGGCCCGGGTCTATGCCAAAATTTGACCTTAGCGATTTGGGAACGCTTTCGCACTGGAAAAGCTCTTAGAAAAATGGTATATAGACAGTCTATAGACTTCTTATTGGCTCTATCGCCTTCCTATAGATGTTGTTGTTCTCTATTCAAAGTCTATAGACCATTTAAAGACAAAAGTCTACTAAGAGTGTATGGCCATAAATCTATAGATTGTATATAGACTGTCTATGGCATTTGTATCGCCTATAGACTTTTGTCTATAGACAGTCTATAGACTTCATAGACAGAAGTCTATAAATACTCTATAGACTGTCTAAAACTTTTTTCGTCTACCAAAGTGGCTTCACGTTGCCTCATGTCCACTATGATGGCTTGATCTTTGAGGTTTCACCTTAAACGAGCTTCGTCGAGGTGACGCTACTGTCAGGTCGCGTCATGTGACGTGAACGTATGGCGCGTATATAAACGACGCGCAGCCGCGCTTTCCTAATTAGCGCTGAAAGAAGAAGAGTTGGGACCGTATGCATAGCCATGCCAGAGTTGCTGCTGGACCTTTGGGTATAACCGTGGTTAAACCCTACCTAACTTTTTTTCCCCGTCGGCCGTTTATCCTCGGCATGCTTTTGTAATAAAATCAGTTCAGCTCATTGCGCATCCGTACGCCCCACTTTCGCCGTACGGATTAAGCACACGAAACAAAGGTGCTAAAATTGGACCCTGTTCGCGGGCGCCATACATATTGCATGCATGATGAACCGCGCTCAGAAACTTTATTCCTTATTGAATAAAGTGAGAGGCGATGGTGCATGCATATGGTACTTATATATTTTTCAGAATATCGCGAAATAAATTCTACTTTCCACTGCGCAGAAAACATTGAAGACCACGCGCTCGCGGCGCGCTTCACAGGTGGAAAACGTGCGTGCGAGCGCCAGTCTGAATGAGCGTGTACAAAAAAAAATTATGGTCGATTGGCATAGTTAGGCGAAATGGGAATTAGGTGCGCTAGCTATTCGATTTTCATTACTGTTCCGGTGTTCACATCTAGAGTTCACTGAAGGCACTTGCTCGGATAGCAATAATGGGTTAGTGTCTATTTTGTTCATTTTCCCCTTTACAATCACAGACAGAGGTTACTTTGTTTCTTTTCTTCATGCTTTGTGCTTTATTGTTTTGAAAGCATTGCCATCCCGCACTGCTGCTGCGGCCAATAAGCGGGTTTCAGGACCTGTCAAGCTGCTTCCGCAGCTTTTTTCCTCGAACCTGTCCGTTCTCAAATGTATTTTGCAAACGGAAAAATAAAGCGCTTACTTACTTACTTACTTACCTCGGAGAGTCTTATATCATTCTTGCCGCAGTGGTGGAGCGCTCACGTGATGCTCAAAGATCCTTCTGTGCCAGGTGCTGCCATTGGTGGGACTTGAATTGCTTGGGTTGAGCTGCGACCCAAGCTGCTTTTCCCGAGCAGCCTCTCGCGATCAGTCGAGCTTTCAGGTGACAATGAGTGCGGGTTGATGAACACGCCAACCAGAGGGCAGGTGAGCAGCCTGTCCCAAAGTAGGCTTCATAGAAACCAACAGACAATGATTGGTCTAGTTTATTGGGGTTTACCGTCCTAAAGCGACTCAGGCCATGAGGGACGCCGTAGTGGAGGGCTCCGGATAATCTGGACCACCTGGGTTTCTTTAACGTGCACTGACATCACACAGTACACGGGCCTCTAGAATTTCTCCTCCACCGAAATTCGGCTGCCGCGGCCGGGATCGAACCCGCGTCTTTCGGGTCAGCAGCCGAGCACCATAACCACTGAGCCACCGCGGCGTGTCCTCACAACAGACAAAGAGACAAAGGCTAAATTCGGGAAAGGGCAAGTAGAAGTACGCACTAAAGAAACGTAGGCTCTTTGCACTTTTAGAACGCTCGTAGCCTCCACAGAGGAGCGGATTCGACGGCTGGCGTGAGAACGAAACGGCGTTGCCTGTTGGTTAACAAACGCAAAAGAGCGCGATTGTGGTTGAAAGCTTCCATTGGAATTTGCTGCGTACAACGGTCAAATGCAACCTGTGTGCAAAGGATCGAGGCGAAATATTCAGCGCTCATTTTTGCATGTAGCCTTTACTTTTCTCCGTCTTCTATATTGCGCTATTGTAATTATGGGACTCTTCACATTCTTTGCTGATGACACCGCGCTGCTTTCCTTGTATTTCGACGGCTTTGGCGGTGGTTCGCGAGATAGCGCGACAGATAGGTCACAGTCGCAGTTGTACGAACCCACGATTGGCTCTGCCACGTGGAATTCGCTTTTGTGCAATTTTTCTTACTTAAAAAGCTTTCTTTTTACTAAACATTGAAAAATTCTTATCCATTGGTGCTGAACCATCAGTATAATGACTTCCCGCTAAGTGCTTGCAAGCAAACTGTATCGTTCGAATGATCCATGAAAAAGAAAACGCTCCAAAGTGCTTACTTCTAATAGTCGAAATTGCTATCATATCTGTGGTATATAATTTTCCAACATGAAATTCATATCCCAATGTAGGTACGACTGATTGAGCTTTAAATAATAATGAACCACCCCTAAGACCTCCACGCGTGTCGGAAACCTAACCTAAAAATTAAAACGAGTAAATGAGTATGATGAATTGAAACAAGTAATTAATTAGGACCAACAGAAAAGACATGCGAGACAGGACGAGGGCTGGAATTTCTAGAAAAACAATGCAGTCAGCTGAGGCTGTCATTGATCCCGGTGGGTGTCTGTATCAAGTACTTCGTTCTTTTAGGTACTGTCGCACTTCGACGTGCACATCATCCTGACACTGCCTGAAAGTTATAGGAATCTAGAATTTCTACTAGGCTTGTTCTCATTACGAACTTCTTAGTTTCCTTTAACACATTGCTTGCTTTGCTTTGTATCATATCAGGAAGTGGCCGAAGAGCAGTTATTTCTTACGACTTCAACAAATAAGAATGGAATGATGCCCGATGAGACATTCCACAATGCAACAAGTTAACAGGCTTCATTGTTTATTGGTCAATGTTCTTTTACTCGTAATCGAGTAGAAATAACTTTCAGAATTAAAGCGCAAAAAAGACCACACAAAAAGCAGACCGACCGGAACGCATGTCCTATCGTTCTCCTTTCTGTGTGCTCTCCTTGTTGCGCTGGAATTCTGAAAGCGATGCACCAACTTACCCCGCTAGGTGTTTTATTAAGTACAAATAACTTCAACGCAGAGGCGCTATCAGGCAAGTTCATCGTTCTTTTTCGCTAAAGGTGCCTGTGTTGAGAACCTCACGAACTTGCGGTACAAGTCTCTAACAGCCAAAGGCTGCTCCAAAGAGATGCAATGGCCACCGGAAAGCACCGTGGCACTCATTAGGGTGCCTGCTTTCTTCAGATATCCAAAGAGCTCTTGTGAAGAAATATTATTCCGGTACCAAAACTCTTGCGGAGTATCCTTGAGCACCTGGGAATATTGCCATGTGAGATTCATCAGGGACTGTTCAAGAGTGACTGCTGGAAACAGGGCGTCCAATTGGGCTGTGTAGAACAGGACGGGTATTTTATGTAGGACATGCAGCAGTTTTTTCTCGATGTCTTCAAAAAAATCTTTTCTTCCTAACTTCATTACAACATCATAGCTTGTGCCGTCTAGAGTTCTGGAAGAATTAACGTGGACAATTCTCTTGAAGTCAGTGCTATTTGCGTATTCCCAGTAAGTTAACACTTCCTTGGGCTGTTGCTGCTTCACTATGCTTCCCTGGTGCTCGAATCCGGTGAGGTTTTGAAACAGAGTTTTCTCTTTGGGCTTGCCGATGTTCCAAACAGTTGTGGTTAGCAGCTGAGCAGCCTCTGAATAATTTTTTTCTTTGACGAGATCACGGATCGTTTCAAACCTTTCAGCAAATGCTTTCCGGCCATAATCATCCAACAGCCTTGAGTTATAAAGATAATCTGTCGAGTCGATAATGCCCAACAGTGGGAAAAGAAATCCAACTCCAAGCATTACTCCTCTAAACCGCAGTGGAAAATCGTGTTTATGAACGCTCAGGATCCGGTCGGCCGCTACAACAGCTGATCTTGCTGCAAAACGAAAAAAAAAGGGGCACTTTAGCTGGTAGCAAAGAATCCACGATGTGCTGACATACAAGCATCGCGGTGTTTTCACACAAGAAATATCCAGCCCGCTGCTACTTATTTAGAGGGACACTGGTAGGCAGGAAGTTACACGACGAACACACGTTTCACAGCTCACAGGTATGTGGCAAGTTTTTGACCGCGCGCTCGCGTTTTCCTGTTCAGAAAGAATGCAACTCAAAGCCTAAAATAGTTTAGAGCAGCCTGGTTAAACGCGTCCTATGTATACTTTGTTCAGTTTCTCGGATATATCTCGAGAAAATGTCAAAAATTCCTGATCAGGAGTTAATTTTATTACACCCATGATGCGATGACTACTTCTCAAGCAATCGATTGTGTCATTTTTCGTTCAGTCAGAGTGTCAGTGCAAATTCACTCAACAAGAAATTGGCGAACAACGCTGTGCTAATTCGTTTCAGTTAAAAATGTTAGTATTTAGGGGCTCTCAAAATTTTTCGAGCAGAGTATATAATGTCACCCAATAACTAAAGTTTCTCGTCATGAACACCTGAGCTAAATAATGCGCTTCTACACGCAGCACAAAACCGACAATCACGCACGAAAAGTTGGCCAGTTCTTTCCGGGGACTTTTTCATGCTCGCGCTGTCACCATTCGCACACTACGGCGTAATTATGTTCGGAGACGGCTACTGGTCAGATTATTCAAGCGTTACGAAGCTACTGTGGCCGTGGAAAGTCAGCAGTGCCGCTCTGGCTTGTCAAGAAGCTCCACGGTTCCCGGAATCCCGGCGGTAGGGCCGATGGAGGAGCTCTGACCTTTCAGCATGCAAAAAATGATGAGAGGAGAGAGAAAGCACGAAGGCACTGAAATTCAGATTAGGACTACGGATAACTCAGCTTTTAGAGGATGTATTAAAAAGTCCTTGCTGGACGATATTCGAGAAGCGGCATCCTTTAACATCCAAGGAATACAGCACCTTTATTCAGAGCAGCTTTCAGCGCCCTTTTAATTCTTCAGCGCCCATATGCAGCACTTGTAAGCTCTATATGATGAGTTTTTCGTACGAATTATATGTTAGAAGTTGCAGTTTCTTACTCTGATGTGCCCATGGCAGCAAAAAGTTCTACAGTTGCCGGAGACGTATTTTGATTTTGCTAAAAGGGGCGCCAGAGGGTTGAAACAGTAAATGCTTTTGGCTTAAGCGTTGGCCATACTAAAATGAACAGGGTGTAGGCTTCGGCATTTTTCAAACTTGCCGGCTTGCCTGTGAGGTATACTTTTGAGCCACGTTCAGTAGCCGATATCTAGAGTTTTGTATTCGGATATCCGTTTCTACATGCTGTTGTACTTATTAAACATATATGCTCCGAAAGCTATAACTGCTGTCGAGAATGATGTCCCATCAAAAATATAGCACGATTGAGTCCATAATGCCCATTTTCCTAATACGCTTGCGCTTCTTTCGTGTCGTCTCTATCCTTTTTCCTGTGAACGTCTTTTTAGCGCACAGCCTTTCAAATATGAATATGTACCAACTAGCCCGTCAAAAAGCCTTACTTTCCTAATAGCTGTCACTGCATATATTGTCTTACTGGCTGCTGAATAGAAATGTACTAATCCGATTTGTTGTGATGTGGGCAGCTTCGGTATATTGATAACAGACCCTCAAGTAGTGTGCGCGTCCCTTTTAGACATGGTAAGGTTCCACGGAACGCTTCATTGAGTCAGAACATTTATTGTCATTGAATGCAGCCGCGGTGCCGCATTTAATAATAGCCTGAATCAATTATAAATGCCAGCTTCGAAAACCCATGATTCTACGGGGCTCACAGGTCGGATGTTACCGAACCTTTCTCAATGTTGGCTTTCCAAGCAGTGACAGCAGTCATCTAGCCAAGTGGTTTGAATAAAAACAAACCAGTAGCCTCCTCTACGTTACGGTCATCGTAGATAACGGTTCCACCAAGTTGTAGCTTACGTTTTACAATTCATTAGTCACGATCATAAAGAACGATCGAAGCAGTGCTAGAGTGTTCCTCGTAATCTTACAGGCCCCATAAAGATAAACGTAACGGAAGCCTCTATGTAGCATCACGATGGAAAGAAACGCGAAAAGCGCAGCGTCTACGCCCTCCGCTGTTCTAATTTCTTTTGGTGGCACTGGGTGGTTAGAAAAGACGTTAGAGTCGTCCGCTCTGTTCCGCTCCCCTCTGTTCGTGTTTCTTTCCATCGTGACAGTACAATTTACGTATCAAGCTTGTCAGAATGGAGTTAGCGCTAAGACAGACTGTAGCGTAAGCGCCAAATTCGTGTGGCAACCCAGTACGCACTTTTACGAGCTGGGATCGTTAGCAAGTCTTCTTTCAAAAAAAAAAGGTGACACTTGAGCTCCACTTTAATAACAATAATCATCATCATCAGCCTGACTACGCCCACTGCACGACAAAAGCCTCTCGCATATCCTTCCAATTAACCCTGTCCTTCGCCAGTTGCGGTCACCGTATCCCCGCAAACTTCTTAATCTCATCTGCCCACCTAACTTTCTGCTGCCCCATGCTACGCTTGCCTTCTCTTGGAATCCACTCCGTTGCCCTTAAGGACCAGCGGTTATCTTGCCTTCGCATTACATGCCCTGCCCAAGCCCATTCAATCATCTTGATTCTGACTAGGATGGCGTTAACACATGTTTGTTCTCTCACTCACTCTGCCCGCTTCCGGTCTCTAAACGTAACACTTCTCATTTTTCTTTCCATAGCTAGCTGCGTTGTCCTTCCTTAAGCTGAACCCTTTCCGTTCACCTTCACGTTTGTGCCCCGTAGGCGAGTACCAGTACCAGTACGACTTAGATGTTTTACACTTTTCTCATAAGCGTACGACGCAATAGCGTTAATGGGCATGCATGCGGAATTGGTTGTTCCAGAAATTCATCGATCCCTGGAGTCCTCAAACTACTCCTGGCACAGTGGTGCAGTGGTTAAGCGATGCGGCACTGGCCTGCGATGGCAGTTGCCGACACACGCGATGCTTGTGTGAGCAGCGTTCCTGTTCATTATCGTCTCGCGACCAATCATTAATTTTGCTGCCACCTGCCACGGTGATCAGTTTCCTCACAATCTGGTGGGAGGGTTGTGATGACGCATCAGGGTCATATGACTTATGTGGCCTACCTAGGCTTCTTCTCTGGCCGCTCCGGGTGCGAGGCTTCAAATGGTCGCCGACGGCGAACAGCTTTTTCCGACATGGGTGTACTAACGCTATCTCGTTAATTAACACCGAACCTTCAACGTGCCACGCGAGCATTTCCACCACATTGCACCGGCCTTCATGATGGCATGCGTGCTGGCTAGAGGTCCTGCTTAGGAGGTTACGGCTCCTTGTCACCGTCATCCCAGCGGTAACAAGGTCGTGGCCGGCAGAGTTACATGCCTCCTTCGGCGACTCCTGCCCTTTTCTCCTTGTCTTGTCTACGATTCGGGCACTGGACACGCCCCCCCACCCCCCCCCCCCCCTGCCCCCGATCAACCGCCTGGTGCAGAAGATTGCATTTCGAGGCCCCATTCATGTACCACTCACCAAAAATCCGGCGTCTATGTCTGCAGATTACTTACTACCTTATCGCAAAATGCATGCCGTCAGAATGAAAAAAAAGGAATTAACAATTCTGAACACGGGCAAGCTATTTAGCTTTGTGCATTTGAGAATTTTTTGCTCAGTAGCTAACAAGTAACGCGTGGTAAAGCAAGATTACTTCACTCTATGATTAGGTGCACAAAGTTGCGGCTGAATAAGGCAGCGGAAAGCCGCAAAGCATGAATATCGTTGCAAAATGTTGTCATAAAGGTGCTTTCTTACAAGCCGAGAAAGGATATGAAGTAGGGATTCGTTCCGTCATGTCGAACATCACGACTTAAGCAATTTTTTGTGACATTCAAATTTGTTCCCTGTACGTTGGCGGCTAAAAGGGCAACTTTCAGTGCGAATCAAAGGCAAAAACTGTCGCGAAACGGCAAACTGCCCCATTATCCCAAAGGAGAGATATGGTCACTAGTTCAGTACAGAGCTTCTTCGACAAAACATGACGCTTCAACATCCTTGTAAATAGGTAATCGCTTCGCGAAACTGGAATACTACCTCCGTATGATTCTCCGGCGATGTACAGTTTCCTCTTCCAATACTCCGGGAATACTCTCACGAACCGTCTAAGAAATCGAGCGATGTGCACAGCAGTCTCCTCCAGCGTGCCCGTGTAGTTGTTGTGTTCGTCGAAGCTGTATCCTGAGCCGGCTGGTTGGTCCAAGTAAATGACGTTCATATCTTTTATGACGCTGTAATTCCTATAATACAGCTTCTTGGAGGCGTCGATACCTAGAGGGCCGTTTTCAAGGAACTGGCTGAATAGAGACGATTTTCCGGGGGTCCCTGACAGCCACAACAGAAGAGGTTTCTTCAAGTCGTCTTTCTGAAAACGTTAGGAGTGGACAGAACGTTAGGTATGTAAATAAGGATAAAGTCACTATTCATAGCATTCAGTGGCCTGCAGTTCTCTCTGTGAAGTTTCTATGTGCAGCGACATCCACGTTGATGGTGCATTCAGTGCAGCTACCCCCAAATATGTTGACAAGAGCATTTCTTTACAGTTAGTGAAAGTTTGTTATGCTAAGTACACGCTTAGAAATTTGAAGAAACATTATTTGGTAAAAGAATAGAAACAACTCTCAAGAAAGAACTATTATAAAAGGCAAAACCGTTTAGAATTATGTTGTTTGATTTCATATACCACAGATGTGACTCGATTTATCTTCCTATTAAGTCCGTAAAATAAAAATTGTTTCCTGGGAATACAGTGCCTAAAGATGTATTTTGGAATCAAATGAAGAATGCATTTCAAGCTGATGCTTCCTCTTAGACCTATGTAGGTTGTGACGCGAGCATCAATGACTCCTACAGAGTGTAGATTCAACTGATAGAAGCGGGCCTTACTCTCAGCTTCTGTGTATCGCGGGTAGAGGTGAAAGGAAAACTAGTGGTTTACAAAGTAGCTTGGTCTAGTGTTAAAAATAAAATATCAGCACAACAACTGAAGTGGGTTACGAATTGGGTTAAAAAGAGCAGTGGAAAAAGCCATTTATCAAAGTTGACGCGAAAAACATTTGCAGTGGCCCAGTTGACCTAGGCCAGGATATACGTAGCGAAAGCAGTTTCGTCTACTGACATTTCAGTAGCGACACGCCCTCGTCGTTCAGCCGCTGGGCGGCACCTCTTCGCGATGCGTTCCTCTCGTTCTTCGGGCATCTCGGCCGCCCGCTTAGCCTTTCTCACCTCGTCTTCACAAGGCGCGGAAGCAGTGCGCGAACCACCACCTGCGCCATCTTCTGGGCCAGCGCCGTACATTGCGAGAGGGGTTTTCAGTGAGTGCCGCGTGATGGGGCTTCTACTACACGCTAAGCACGGAGGATATTTACCCGAAACGGAGGAAATTTGGTACTAGCTTTATTGCGACATCTTTAATTAACATGCTCATAATTACTCATGTAGGCCTTAGTACATATCTCGAAGACAAGTTTTTAAGAACTGTGCATTCTCTAGACGCGCCTCTTCAGCTTCAAGCATCGAAATGTCGTGGCAGAGTGGCAGCGCCCCGTCTCGCACGCCGGCGGTCCGGGTTCGCTTCCCACCTAGAACCCAATTTTCTTTTTGTATGATTGGCAGTCCGAGCGGCGCCATGGTTGCCATGGTACTGGTTTACATGGTAACGGCGCATGCGCAGTAGTGGCCTGTGCCATTCACCACGAAATGCGCGTCTGCTATCCTAATGCAGCTTTCACTACAAAGGTAAGCACACACAAGGAGCGTTGCTTCCGCTTTGTCCCTTATCCGAAGCTGTCGTAAGCAGGTTCAGTGATGTTATAAAGGTGTTGTTTCAAAGCTCAGCTATTTTAATGTCCTAGTTCATTTCGACCTCTATCCACAACGTTACTCGTACGGTAGAATGCGAAGCAAAAACTAGAAGCATCGTGCTACACTACGAGAAATGAAGCAAACAACATTACACATACGTTTACATAATATTTTCTAAATGGCCGACGGGCCTAGCCACGAGCATTCCTTTCCGCGCAGCAGCCTACTTCCTGATCTCTCACATTAGTATTTTGACCCTCTAAAAGAGTCTTTCTTTTTATGCGTTCAAATGCTTGTCGATATGCAAAAATTTCGAAAGCTCTCAACAACGAGTCCCCACAGTTTAGTCCCATGAGACGGGAAGGGAATTGCATTGTAGCGCAGCTGATGGGATCCTGGCAGAAAAAAAAAATTGGTCTCAATGATACCAGTATACTGAGGAGGGGAGTGCATATTGCAACCGCGCAATATGGCGAGGGACAAAGAGATGAAAGCACAAGATAATACGCGGAACTTCAACTAAGGTTTACTACAAGAAAAACCACATTTATACAAGATTCGTAATCACACCGTATAATCCGCAGACACCATCACATTATACACGCACGTAGGCGCGCGTGGTACAAGTTAGCATCTAGATAGTCGAATTTTTTCTTTGATCACGATACTGAAGTGGAGCTTGCGCAACGGTCATTTTCTTTTTCTATTCAGTAGGCTTCAAAAATTTCCCTGCTAAGCTGAGTCGTTAATTTTTTCAGGACAATTGCGTAGCGGAACCTGGGCGTGCAGTGGCGACAATGTTTTGCCAGTTCCCCGCCCCCCGCCAATGATTCAACGGCTGCGCGATGCTCCTGAAGTCTAACATTCAGGAAACGTCCAGTTTGCCCTATGTAGCAATTCCCACATGTGAAGGGTATTTGGTACACCACCCAAGTTTTGCAGGGAACGAACCTGTCTGCGTGCTTAATGCGGCACTCATTCTTTTTTCCACTTCACTGCACCATATTGCACATGCCCGACAGCTTTTTTTTGGGGCGCCGTGAAGACCACCGGGACATCACATTTCATGGCTTCTTTTTTGAGGCGATGGTAAATCTGGTGGAGGTATGGTATAGCCACGGATCACCGGCGTTGCGGTTCTTCACTTGGCCAGTGCTTCGGTGGGCGTCGAGCTTCCTTGGCAAGGGCTTCTATCACCGAGGTGACCATCTCTCGAGGAAAACTAGCACTACTCAGTCGTTGTAACTGAAATCGCACGCTATCCTGCATTTCATTTGGGCAAGACTTATAAAGAGCAGCGCGGAGGCAGTTTTTTGCTATTCCCCTTTTAATAAGCTTTGAATGAGCTGACTGGTGGTTTCAAATACATTTTTTGAGCAAGGCTGGTAGCAGTATAAATGTGTATAATTGTATAAATGTGGTTTTCCTTGTAGTAAACCTTAGCTGAAGTTCCGCGTCTTGTCCTGAGCTTTCCTCTCTTCGTCCCTCGTCGTTTTGCGCGGCTGCAATATGCACTCCATTGTCAACCACCAACTAGCCTGCCTTCACTTGTTACATACCGAGGAAGTGGGCTGGTGATGCCGAAATCTCTATACTTGTTTCATACACATAGCAGCCATATCAAGCAACGCTGCAGAGAATGCGGAATTAACGCGTTCGCGAAACCGTATTACTAAGCTAAGCATCATTCGCTCTTCTTGAAGACTCGGTGAGTGTTTGGACGAAAACAAAGAACGGTATTATACGAAGTGGTAGCATTAAAAAAGCGGTCGAACCTGTGAGCCGCTCAGTGTTCGGGTGCTCTGGCTATGGTTCCCACTAAGTGTGAACAACCTTTTGGGCCCGACGAAGACATTGAGATTCGGCCTACAGAAGCTGCCTATCATACTGCCACATGTCATTCTTCTTGAAGTCTCGACAAGACACAGGGCAGAAAATGGCAAACATAAAGCGCCGCCTAGGAGATGCTATTCACGGCCCTAAAGGTTTATCGCAAAGAGATATATTTGTGTTCACTTTGGTTGTACGGTGAATTACCTTTTGGGCGTGGACTTGGCCTCCGCAAACAGGCGTGCTAGCTTTGACAGCGTTGACTGCTGTGTATAAAACGGCGCATAATTTGTTGTTTGGGCTTTTCTACCTTATAAAAGCTCTGTTAGTGGTAAGGGCGGTCTCTCCATGATAAAAAGGCTGTAACCTATCGGCACCTTCTAATTGCCTTCGCTATCCCTTCAAAGCATTTGTTTCTGGGTTAGAAATTTAGCACTTTATTGGCGTTAGCACTGAAGCGATTTTGTCTTCGGTTCTCAGTGCGGCAAATCTTTACTTCCTAAATATCGATCGAGTATCGTAGCTGTCCATAATGCCGTATCACTCAATTCATATATATTCACTTCACTGATGTCTGAGCATCCGCCTAGTATTCGGGAGCTGTTGGGTTGATCCCCAGCTCCACCCGGTGCGCACCAGTTTTCTAATGGGTACCAGATTTCTCTTGGCCTGGTTCTTTACTTTTATAGTGTGAAATGCTTGAGAAAAGAGTATTGCACCTTGACAGATAAGTGGTTTTTGCGCTGAGAAAGGGCTTATACCCTCCTTGTGCGGTAAAGCTGACTTGTGACCTTTTTCCTTCCGAACGTAGCCATTTTCACCATGGACTTGACCACTTTTAACTATTTGGTTGCCCACATATCAGGGCAATTCTGAGCCACCGTCTGCCTTTCACACGCGGTGCACCCCTCGTCAGCCGAGCGCTAGGCCAGGCGACCGCCTGTTTCCACTGGACTCACCGGCTGGTTAGACAAGCGGCTGCATCGATAATGCAGTTTGAACGAGGAAGCAATATCACTGTAGGGCAAAAAAAAATTAATCAGCTATTTGGCGTCAGGTGAAAGTGACGTACGGGTGCACTAAATGGCAGACAGGCCTGGCACCAAAGCTTCGATATGAAAAAAAACACTGACTTTTTTCACAGAGTAGCTCAGAAGTCAAACAAGCCTTCTTTGTTAAAAAAAAAAACAATATAAAATTGTGTTATAAAAATTATGCGCTACTGACTACAAGGACGGCAAGCAAGGACGGGAATCAAGGTAAACCAAATCAATAATACAAGACACAACAATATCACAATGCTCTAACAGCATGCGAACACGTATTGTACCGGAAACAGCTCGGTAAAACAGATATGCTTGCCTCTGACTTTATGTGCAGGAAGAATAAGTAGGAAGAGTAGGATATATCGCTGTCTTTGTCGACAGGAATCAATCCGGAGTAGGCTTCCAGATGCTGGCAAGGTTCTGGTAGACAAACGCGGCTTCTTTGCTTCATCTCCACACGCTTTGCGCCCGATACTTCATCGTTCGTGGCATACAGGTATACGTCTTCAAAAGGCGGACTGAAAAATAACTGCACATAAGTTAAACATTCCCTTCGTCGTAGAACACAGGTCGCATAACTTGCTTTTAGCAACCATGCATCCTCTGAAAGCGTTCATAAGGTTGGAATAGTGAAAGGTTTGCTGTAAATATCTGTCACCTCCCGTACTTACCGTATTTTCACACTTTATTTTGTTCACTTATAGCTTTTACCTGCATAATATAGTGAGTTACCACGAACGTACATGCGCTTTGAGGGCAATGGTAAGCGTAAAGCACGGCAAACACAGGAATGTAAGAAAGGCGACGGACAAGCGCTACTCAGTCTTTATAATAAGTCTTTCTAATCAAACTTACTAAAAAAAAACTACTTGGAAGTAGCGCTGTCTATCGTCTTTCTTACAGTCTTGTGTTTTGCGCGCTTTACGCTTACCATCGGTTGCCAGCTAGCCCGCACCCACATCTTACTAAGTTTTGAGGGTCCATCAGATAATAGGAAGTATAAGGGGTGGCTCAGGGGGCTTGAGCCCTACCCCCCAATCAAAGTCAGCATATGGCGTCCGATGATGTTGCTAGGAATAATGCTCATTAAGTTCGCCGGTTGGCTGGCATAGCTTCTAAATAAAAAAGGAAGGAAACGAAGTAGCAATTTATGACAGAGAAAAGAAAGATGAGGTGAACTAGGAAGGAGAAACACGGCTAGGGACGAAACTACACCCCCCGAAAACTTTTTCTCGCCCTGCTACCAATGATAGGTAGGAAAGTTAACACGTTTTGGCGGGCTAGTTGGTTAAGCATCTTGAATAAACAGCGCGAACGAAGACGAGCACAAAATACAAGAAAATGGAGCGCTGTGTCGTCCATTTTCTTGTCTTTTGTGCTCGTCTTCGTTCGCGCTGTTTATTCAAGGTAGGAAACGGAAGAGACGAGCCTTTGCGTGCTGCGAGCACTAGGGTTACCTCAGTCTTAGTGACCCTGCATCGTCTCGTCAACTTTCCCCCTTCACCTCTACGCGCCTCTTACCCGAACAAAGAACAACCCCACCCCACGGCATGGGGAGAAAGGCTCGTGTCCTTCCACTTCTTGCCTAGCCGTCATAGCTGAGCCAGAAACATAAACGAAACGATGGAGTGAGTGAAGAGACGAGAGAAACTATGCCAGCCACCACAACCAGCTCCACGCACAACAAAACACCTTGCTCGCCTAGTTTGTACGGATTCATGCATGAGTCCTGAGAGCATTCCTGAAGGTAAAAATATTCAGCAGAAATCTTTCTTGCCTTGTAAGATGCAACGACGACATCTTTACTGACTTAATATCTCGGTATTTTCTGACGCTCCTAGCCCAGCACAAATTCATCTACATTACAAAAGACGACCGAAAAAGAGGACAGGGCAGAATTCCGGACCCGAGGGTGAACGGCTAAACCGCCGTCTTTAATTATAGCCCAGCACACCCGGCAGGACTGCTCTGTTTCGCAAGTATCAGTAGCGCCCCCTCCTCCTCCACTCTTCCTTTTTTTTCTCATCGACACCATACACATCTGCCCCATGCAACCAAGCTGCCAGTGGCAATTCGCCGCATGCGTGAAAGGTATTAAGCAGGAGCTCTCCAGTGTACTTTTTTTAAAAACCAGGGTATTCAACTAGCCTACAAGCCATTTTCAAGGTTTAGCTACTTCCTCCCATGTACCAAGAATAGGCCCCCAAACAAGATGTGAAGGAAGGATTTCTGAGCAGTGGTGCATTGACCGCCCCTAAATCGGCGAGACGAAAAGCTCCTCGGAATGATTTGGACAACACGCGCGAAGGTGACCGCAGTGCTGAACTAGAGGCTGGGCCAAGCGTATGCGCCCTCAGCATATCATGTGGCTGCGCACAAACCGCCTCGTTTAAAACCTGCGGCCGCGGAAGGCACCAAACAGGTCTGAAGCCTGAAATATCTCTCCCGGCCTACGCAACGGATGACGTACTTGTTCACTTGCGACTGGCGTAGTATTATAGAGAACAGTCATCGAAAGCTGGCTGTAACTTTCTTGACCCTGCTGGTTTGTTCCAATAAGGAAATGTGGTGTTCACGCGCAGAAAACCAGCGATATCAGTTTCTCGTGCTCTTCGAATAATGAAAGCGCGCGACAAATATGTTTACAAGCCATGCGAAAACGAAAGTGGCGCTGCAGTGGCTCAGTGCTAAAACGCTCGTCTACCGAACCGGAGTACCCGGGTTCAAAACCGACCGCAGCGGCCGCATTTCAATGGAGGCGAAACGCAAGAAGCCCCCGTGTACTGTGCGATGTCAGTACACGTTAAAGGTCCCCAGGTGGTCGAAATTATTCCGAAGACCTCCACTACGGCAGCTCTTTCTCTCTTCCTTCTTTCACTCCTACCTTCCTTCCCTTACGGCGCGGTTCAGGTGTCCACCGAGATATGACAGACAAGTACTGCGCCATTTCCTTTCCTCAAAAACCAATTTACCGGCCGGGAAGCGCTAATAAGGTTTTGCGGTGTAGCCTCATTAACCGCAGGTACCGCGCTTTTTCCACGTATCAAGTGCCAAGACGCAACGACACATGTCAGTGATCAGGTAAGGAGCTCATGTTTATCCTCTCTTTGTGGTGGACGAATCCAACCGGGGTCATGGGATTCGCACCCTCCCTTGGTATAGATGACTATAGTATACATGGTATAGATGGTGTAGATGACTATGGTATAGATGACTAAGATGGTTCACAGAAACTAACCAATCAAACTGCAGATCTCTTAAATCACCATACCATAATTATATCTATTATAAATGAAAGCAAGTCGGTAGGTATATTCAAAAAGAGTCTTCACAAGTATGTATTGTGTCTGAATAAAACATCTTGTAATGTCCAAAATTTCTGTATCTAAAAGTTTTGGTGAAATGTTTATGGGAATCGCCCAAGGTGGAGTAGATTTGTAATAAGGGAGTAGTTACTCAATGAGTAATTACTCAATCAGTAATTACTCCCTTCATGTAAAAGCTTTGTTTGCAATCTGTTTACGGTAAGGTGAACTGTGCGTCCTTTATGTAGCGAATATGTATTCTACATTGTATTCTATGACTGTCCTTTTTGCCATGCTCTGTATGATGTGTCAGACGTTGCAGGAAGTTGACGCCTAGTGTCAACTTCCTTGGCAACTGTATCGTTGTCAAAATAAACTTCATACTAAGCTTGCTGGAGCAGGCCGGAGGCGCTTAGTCCCATATTTTTGCGAACATTTACTGCGACAATAATTAAATGCAGTACTACCTTTGTCCAGACGTGAGTGAAGTATGAAAACACCTGTCGCCATGTACAGGGGCGATGGAAAGAAACGCGAACAGAGCGAAGCCTAGACGCTACGCTGTTCACATTTCTTTTCATCACGATTTCACTTCGGCGGTAGCAAAAAGACGCTAGAGTCGTCCGTGATTGATTCTAGGACGACTGTAACGCCTTTTCCTTACCACCGAGGTGAAAATTCCATTGAAAGAAATTTTAACCGTTGAACGCGTAGGCGCCGCGTTCGTGTTTCTTTCTATCGCGATAGTACATTGTCAGCGCTGCATTTCTTCTGTACAGACAAACGACACTGCATCTTCTTGCTTGACTTTGGTGTGTCCGAAGTTCAGCTTTCTTAGACAAATATTTTTAAGATTGCAATGTTATAAGTAATGGTTATGAAAATGTTGAATGTAGTGATACATTCTTCTGATTTGTAGCGAAATCTTTATCGCAAAGTGTCTCAAACGATCGTAAGGAACAGTTAAGACTGCTATAAAAAACAAATGGGGAACGATTATAAAAATACCAAATCCATTAATACAGAAAAATACATGACTGCCGTTGAATCATCTGTGGATATATTTATTGTTAAAGTGAAATCTTACATTATATGAAAAAACAGCGTCCATAACTGCTTTCCCGTTAAAAAATGTTTTTGTCTAGAATTGCCAGGTATGGGCGAACGCCATTAAAAGAACATGGGGTGCGATTTGAACAGGCAATTTACGTGGACGCGGCAGGACCGCTCAACGGGATGTCAACAATAGCATGCACGAATGCGCAAGGTAAAATAGCTAATGGGGCATCAATTTGATTCCAGGGAATCGCCCAGGCTGAGGAAGCAGGGATAGCTTCGGGAATGGTTTCCAGGAAGGTGTCTTGTGTAATTACGGACTCCCAGACTGCATGTCGTAACTGTACAAGAGGAAGGATTGGTAAACACGGATACAAAGTGCTCAGAACTAAAGAAGATACGGACTTTAAATCCACAGTCATACGGACTCCTGGACGCTCTGTCGATGTTGAAAGTGAAGGCGCTCACGGCACTGCCCGCGCACCATTACCCTGGGTTCCCCAACATTCGCCGAAACATAATTGTTTTGAACCACTATTAAGCTATAGGGATTTACTCCAGAATTTGATATTAACGAGGAAAGTATACGCAGAACCGCACAAAAATCTCAACAGGGAGCAAGGGGCCATTCAAGAAAATTAATATAAATCCCGTCAAATTCAGCTGTATGTTTAAAATTCGTACGATCCGCATTGAGCTTTCTGCAGTGAAGTGGCTGACTTATACGATATGGTACCGGCATTCCATAAAAAGAAACCCACCAATATCAACAATCAATGACCCAACAACTGAGGACTGGGAGGCGGTGCTGTCCCGCTCAAATTCAGAAGACTAGCCTTCGCTGATGAACCCGGCAAGAGCGGCGGCAAAAATTTACCACCATAATCCTTGCCTCAAAGCCATCTGTGTAAAGGCACCATCTTTCATAGACTACAATCACAAAGTAGCTGTTCGACACTGCCGCACAGTGACCTGCCCTAATTCCTTCCTTCCTAAAACATGTCGCTACTGGAATAATCTTTCACCACAGCCACATGTGTTAGCGACACTGCGCGTTTTAAAGCAAATTACTCACACTGTTAGAATCAGACCAATTGTGATATGTTGCTTACCCATATATCGACTATATAAGGTTCTCTTTTTGTAATCCTTTTATTTTTTACTTCTGTACTTTTCTTCCCAATGTTTTCGTCCTCTCTCTCTAGTATCTTTCAGTATTTTTCATATATTTAGCGTTCTTTTTGATCTATGTATTGTTTATTTCACTGTCCCACCCGCTCTGTAATGCGAAAGCCCTGAGGGTAAAATAAATGAAATGAAATGAAAAGCCAATGGGATTCTGGAATGAGGGCCCACACAATCGTTATGCATTAAGCGTTTTTCTCTCCCTCTCTCTGGGTATGGGGGACCACGAGCGCGTCTGCGTGGGCTTAGAGGGCACTTTCACGACGCTTATGTGACTACTTGCAGAATTCTGTAAGTAAGCTTCTCTGCAACGATGTTTTTCAACCCAAAACTATCGTTCACACACGGCATTTTCGCATTCTTACGAAAAGGAAGGAGGAGGTTCGCCTTAATCAGCGTTAGAAGGAAGTTGCCGAAAGAACGGGGGAGATGGCCGAAATTATTGACGAGCGGGAGGGGAAAGCTATAACCCCCCCCCCCCCCCCCCCCGTGCTGTGATTTGTTTAGAGTTCCTCCCGAAAAAATTCTCTGCATATGCGAGTATACTCTGCACTTAAAACCATCTCCTGCCATAGCCTCGCAGTCCTTTAATTAACAGAAAGGGCGTGCTACTCACCGAAATAATGTCACGAAAAGTGATAGCCAGGGTAAATTAGATGAATTGTGAGCGCCCATGAGGTCTTGTCTAGATGAGGCGGCGCTGTTCTTGTCGCAAAGTTTTAGAAATGACGGTGCCGTGTTTGAGTGGACGTGTTATCTCACTGCTCATACTCTCAATTGAATATGGCAGCAGAACAGACAATCAACCTATCCAGTTGCACTGCGCACAAAATTGTGTTGTCAAATTTCTAGACATTGCACCAGCATAAAACCCCGCCGCGGTGGCTCAGTGGGTGACGGCGCTCGGCTGCTGACCCGAAAGACGCGGGTTCGATCCCGGCCGCGGCGGCTGAATTTCTTGAAGGCGAAATTCTAGAGGCCCGTGTGCTGTGCGATGTCAGTGCACGTTAAAGAACCCCAGGTGGTCGAAATTTCCTGAGCCCTTCACTACGGCGTCTCTCATAGCCTCAGTCGCTTTGGGACGTTAAACCCCAATAAACCAACCTAAACCAAGCACCAGCATAAAGGACGACCGCATGTAACGAGTAGAGAGGATATTCCGTGGTTCCTTTACGTGTCTCTTCTTTACTCTCGTACGATGGTCGGAAACTTGGATCAAACATCAGCCCGCGATTCTGCTTTAGCTGAAGTTTTCTGATCCCTCGCAGTCCTAAACTCACAGGTGGAGCCACGCAACTCCGCACAACTTCCTCCATACGACTTGCGGTCTTTCAAGATTGAATTCTAGCGAACAGTTTGCCCACGGCTTCTATTTCGTAGTGCTCACCATTATATGTTCATTTCGACATTACTTCTATCTTCGTGTCATCGCTGGAAGATTAGGCCTTTTCTGCGCTCGCGGTTTGAAAGTGGTTACGCGCTTCGGAAAAATATTACTGCATTATTCGAATACAGAATATTAAACGCCATTTTCTGGTTAATGTAAAGCTACTCACTACTATTTACGTTAAACGACCTTGCAGATGCTGCTTCTGAAGTACTTTGATCACATTTGGGACGTCTTACATAACCCGGTTGTATGCTAGCGTCTTGAAGTGAAGACAGCATACAAAAGCAAGAGATCATGCATGGTCATGGTTTCCGTACCACATTTCATGAACATCAACGTAAATTTGAAGAAAAATGAAATGCTATTAACTGCTTACCGCTGCTTGAGGTAGAAGCACTCATTCTGTCTGTGACCACCACCGCTTTCGCAGTGCGTTAGGAAAACATAAACCTGCAAAATAATGGCACAGCCCTGTAGTGCATTCATCCCTGCAAGAGACAAGTATGTTACTGCGCACTGCAAGCGGGCTTTATTTATACTTCTTTATGCTCCAAGAAGAATGCTCTTTATGCAGAAAAAGAAGAAAATAGCTCGATCACTATGCGCGGGTGTTAATTCATCTTGGTTGACGTTTTTATTTTCATTCCCGTGAATAAATAGCAGCGCCAAAGAGTAGAAAAAAAATGGCTGCGACTTAGCTCAGCAAACCCTAAATTTGCGAGCGAAACTCACGCTTGCCGAACCAGCGTGAAGTCACGCTACGGCCTATTGCTGCAGTGCCACGTGTCTGCAACAACTTTCTCAGCTCCAACACATGCAGCCCACATCTCTCTCTCACCACCGCCTCGTACCTCAAAGCGAGATTGAGGCGTCCATTGACCCAGGGTAGTGGTGGTGAAAAACCTTTTATTAGAAGGCCTAAAAAAACTAAATTATGTAGCAGCATTATGCAGAAAAATTATGCAGCAGCCTTTGTTGCCAAGGGAGAACGAAGGAGAAGAAAGTGGGCCATATGAGATTTCCGCTGTGCGGAAGACTAGAAAAGCGGTGTTTTAAGCATAGACACACGGTCCGACATTAAGGGAGGAGAGACCGTCCAGAATGGCAGTGTGATGTACATTGTCGAATTCTTTGGGAAGGTCTAGCGCCAGGATAGCTCGAGTGCGTTCGCGGTGGGAAGGGTGCAGAACAAACTCTGAAAGCTGGAGCATGGCATCCTAGATGGACAATTGGGGACAAAAGCCGAACATGGAGTCCGGATACATGTCGTGGTCATCCAGATAAGTCCGCAGGCGGGTCAGGATGACGTGCTCGAACAGCTTGCCGAGATAGGAGATGAGAGAGCGGAGCTGTTCTAAGGCAATAGGTTTGCCGGATTCGGGGATGAAAGAGGCGCGTGCATGGGTCCACGAGGAGAGAAGAGGGCCAGCCTGCCAATGAGTATTCATAAGGTTAGTAAGGGCTTCAAGGGAGGGAGTATCTAGGTTTCGGAGTGCTTTGTTAGTGATACGGTCAGCCCCCAGGCCGATGTGGTGTGGAGCTTGAGTAGCGCCGCACGAACCTTGCCTACGGAGATGTCCGCATCAAGATCGGGGCTGGCGGAGCTGGAGTAAGTGGGAAGAGGAGTAGGAGGGTAGGTGCAGTGGTAGTGGTTCCTGAGGGCCGCCAGGAAGCCAGCATAGGAGAGTGGGCAGGAG
This sequence comes from Amblyomma mixtum, assembly GCF_055824585.1. Lineage (NCBI taxonomy): Eukaryota > Metazoa > Arthropoda > Arachnida > Ixodida > Ixodidae > Amblyomma > Amblyomma mixtum. The sequence continues at coordinate 149,597,592 of NC_143021.1, read as the reverse complement.
TGAAGGATGTGGGAGATATCCTTGCGCTGGGAGGCTTTGGTGTGCAAAGGGTCTAGAAGTATCCTGAGTAGCGACCACGTGTCTTGGAGGCGCAGGTTGCCGGCCATTCGATCGCACGTATGGCCCCACTGTTGCCGAAGAAGAGAGGAGCAGTGTTCCTTCATGTCCGACGACAGCTGAGCAAACAAAGGCGCAGGGGAGTATTCTGCTTATGGGCCTGCCAGCGGCGGTGGACAGCGTGATAAGCCTCCCAGAGGGTCACCAGACGGCTGTCTGTTGTAGTTGAGTGTGATGCTGCAGGGAGTGTGGATGTAAGTTATTAAGTTTTTTATTTGTGGTAAAATTTTCAAAACATTCCGTCCTGGGTGAGTAGGCCAAAGGCGGTTTCCCGCCTGACGAGGCCATCCCACCCTTGACAGCAGAGGCAACTATTTACAGGGTTTGAAGACGCGTGTAAAAAGTACATACAAACAGATTGCAACAGTGTAATTATAGACAGTGCATTTAAACCATTTATGTACAACATATTTGCACGAGACAAAAACATACAATAGGTTGAAATGCAAACAAAGAAAATGCCAGCTTATGTATATCAGAAATAAAATAAATCAGCAAAATAAGAAAAAGCGTAATTGCCTTTAAACATTTAAAATAATATTTGCATTTGGACAAAAAAAAAACTGGATACATATGATGCATGGAAATTTCACCTATACCTCCATAAGGTACATAAGTTTCATTGTTTTCTTGATTTTGGGTTGTGATGGATTGACAGATAGTATTTCAGAAATGGCAGGATATTGATGCAAAAGTCTTGGAATTTGTCTGCTCAACCTGTAGTCTCCATAGTTCGTACGTGATCTGGGTATTTGCACTGTATCTTGTCTAAGTTCATAGGGGGTAGATTTGTTACAGTATTTAGCTTCAAATGTTGACCTGTTGATGGCATTACGAACGTCTACCAATAGGGTCGCAGACCAGAATCTGAGATCGGTGATTGGAGCAGAAGAGGAAGTAGAAACGAGTGGAACGGAAGCGGTGCCAGTCAACATTTTGAGCCAGACGAGAAGAGAAACGAGCAAGAGAGGGGGGAGGCAAAGTGGTGCAGAGGACGCAGTGATCGCTACCGAGGGAGACCCCTGTATTAATCCATTTGGGATCGGTAATATTTTTGGCGAGGGAAAGGTCTGGATTGGTGTCTCGTTGGACACTGAATCCGATCCTGGTGGGGCAAGCGAAGTCAATAAGCACAGAAAGGCTCATATTTAAAACTGCGCGAACAAAACAAGGACCGAGCAAGAACACAGAAATACACACCGGTCCTTGTTTTGTTGGCGCAGTTTTAAATATGAACGATTCAGACCAACTAGCCCGCCAGAAGATACTTTTGAACCACAGAAAGGTATTCGTTCTGGACGAAAGACAAAAGTGAGTGACCCTTGCGGGTGTTCAGGAAGTAGCCCCAGCTGGTATGGGGTGCAGTCATCCGTGTCTTTCTTCAAAATGATTGCAGTCTAGAACTCTGTCAACGTCAACGGCAATGAACACAAGGAACGCCGACGGCCTATGGCCTCGTGCCGAGTTTCTGATGATGATGAAAACTTTATTTATAACAAGGGAGTTTTGGACACGTCGGTCCTTGGGCCCCCGCACGGCCCCACTGCACTCAAACGTTCATGTCCCGGAGGCTCATGACGCTGGCAGCCCGGCCGGTGGCGATGGCTTGCTTGGCCGGGTCCTCGGAGCGCAGTAGGGTCTCCCAAGCCTCCCATGAGGTAAGGTGCTCCAGGCCCCGCGGGGGAGGATCCGCCGGGCAGAGGAAAAGAATATGGTCGAGGGTGGCTTTGGGGTGGTGGCAGAGGGTACAGGAAGGGTTCGTGTGGACTGGGTGATATCGCGAGCGTATATAAGGGGAGGGCAAAGTGCGTGTTTGGAGCCGCCTCCAAAGTGTCTGATGGTAATTGTCGAGGGAAGGATGAGGTGGGGGGTAGAGCCGACGCTCGGCTTTGTAGGCCTGCGTCATTTCACTGAATGAGTGCATGCGCTCCCGCGAGAACCCCAGGTCAGAGGCCGCCGGTGCCCGGTTGAGAGAAGCTCGGGCTAAAGCGTTGGCGGCCTCGTTTCCGGGATTCCCGGAGTGGGCAGGCACCCATATCAGCTCCACATGGCGGGGCGGGTGCGCGGCGAGGGAGTCCAGTATGCGAAATGCAGGGACGTGAACTCTCCCGCGAGCAAAATTTAGTATGGCAGTTTTGGAATCTGACAGTATATATCGCGCCTCCGTGCGGGTGATGGCCAGGGCAATGGCGGCCTCTTCGGCCTCCTCCGAAGTGGCAGTAGGGGTTATGTGAAGTGTGGCAATGGGTTGGAGGGAGGGGTTCGTGATGGCGACAACCGCGTCCTCGCCCGTGCATGCGGCATCCACCCAAACGGCATACGGTTCCGTGCCATAGTATTTGTGGAGTGCCCGTGCGCGAGCTCTGCGGCGGGGTTCGTGGTAGGTGGGATGCATGTTTTTGGGGGGAGGTTTAATAAATAAATCGCGGTGAATGAGGCGGGATACCTGGAGCTGTGTGGGATCGGTAACTGGTAGGCGTATACCGAGGGTGTGTAGGATGTGTCTCCCGGTGGTGGTTCTCGCGAGACGTATGTATTGTGTCTGTCGGTGGGCCTCAATAAGCTCCCCTATCGTATTGTGCAGGCCTAGTTGAAAGAGTTTTTCGGTTGAGGTATTTTGGGGTAGGTGTAATGCTGTCTTAAATGCTGTTCGAATCATGGCATCCAGGGTGGAGATTTCCCTAGCCTGGAGTTTCAGGTAGGGGAGCGTGAAGATAAAGCGGCTGAGGACGAAGGCATGAATGAGACGACATAGGTCATGCTCCTTCATGCCCCGGTGGTGTGCAGAAACGCGGCGGATTAGGTGTGATATCGACACAGTTGTCTGCTTGAGTTTCTGTATGGTGAGTGTGTTTTTCCCGTTGTTCTGGATGTGGAGGCCAAGTACCCGGAGAGTGTTTACCTCCGGGATGGGCCGGTTTTCCAGTGTCACGGTGATGGGGGCTGTGGGACAGTTTCGTGTTGTGGGGCGGATTATGAGGAGCTCCGACTTCTCCGGTGAGCAGGAGAGTCCGATACTCCGCGCATGCGTTTGGGTGAGGATAGCCGCGGACTGTAGGGTGTTCTCTATGTCTCCATCACTGCCATGGGTGGTCCATAGCGTGATATCATCGGCATAGAGTGTATGCCGAAGGTGAGGGATGGTTTGTAGCTTGTGGGCAAGGGGAATGAGAGTGACATTGAAGAGGAAAGGGGAGAGGACGGACCCCTGGGGGGTTCCGACCCCACTAAGGGTGTATGGGGGGGAGATGTGGGGACCGAAGTGAATTTCGGCCGTGCGGTTAGTAAGGAATGTTTGAATATAGGTGTACATACGTTCACCTATGTTCAAGGGGGAGAGAGCCGCCATGATCGCTTGATGGTCCAGGCGATCAAAGGCCTTGGAGAGATCCAAGGCTAAGACAGCTTTTGTGTGACCCGGAATGAGGGGGTCGAAAATGTCCTGCGTGAGTTGGAGCATGGCGTCCTGTGCTGACAGATGGGGACGGAAGCCCACCATGCTGTGCGGGTAGAGGTCTTGCTCCGCCATGTGTTGGGTGAGTCGAGCGAGTGCGACGTGTTCGAAAAGCTTGCCTAGGCATGAGGTTAGTGAAATGGGACGGAGATTTGAGGGTGTAAGTGGTTTGTGGGGCTTTGGTATGAATATGATTTTGGCATGACGCCATGATTGGGGAAGAGTGCCCTCCTGCCAGCATTTGTTGAAGTACTCCGTGAGCTGGGCGATCGATTGGTCGTCCAAATTGCGGAGCATGGCATTAGAGATCCGGTCAACTCCTGGGGTGGAGTTAGAACGGAGAGTCAGGAGGGCCGCTCTGACTTCTGTCTCCGTGATCTCTGCGTCGAGGTTGGCATTCGGGGCGCCTGTATAGGGGGGCAGGGGGTTTGAGGTACCGGGAGTTGTATGTGTGTTTCTAAGTATATTAATGAGTGCGTCAGGAGAAAGGCCGGTCTTGTGTATAAGGCGTGTGACGTGGTGTTGTGTGGCTGTTTTGGATTGCGTGGGGTCAATTAGGTGACGGAGGAGTTGCCAGCTACGTTTGGAGGACAGATTGCCAGCCAAACTGTCGCAAATCTGACCCCAGTTTGATCGGCAGAGCTCCTCAGCGTGCTCAGTAATTTGTGTTTGCAGTGCGGCCAGCCGCTTTTTAAGGGTCCGATTGAGCTTTTGCCCCTTCCAGCGCTCTAGGATGCTATGGTGGGCCTCCCAAAGGTGGGCCAGGCGAGTGTCGAGGGTGGGCGTATCTGTTGTTGTGACAAGGGTTCGCGTGTGTGTGGAGACATCGTTCATGAGTGATGCCACCCACTGGTCGATGTCTATAATGGAAGCGTCAGGGAGGGCCGCCCGTGCGGAGCGTACAGCATCCCAGTTGGTGATTTTGCGTGTTAGGTGACGGGCCTGTCTTTGCTTGTACGGTACTGTAACGGAGAGGATGTAATGATCGCTTCCTAATGTATGACGCGTTGTGGCCCACGTAATACCAACAAGGTTGCGGCTCAGTGTCAAATCCGGGCTGGTGTCCGCGCTGACACTGTTACCAATCCTCGTGGGGGTGTTAAAGTTGTTGTGTATTGTGAGGCGGAGCTCTTGTACCAAGGACCAGAGACGCCGGCCTCGTCCAGTGGTGGTGCGGTAGCCCCAGTCAGTATGCTGACTGTTGAAGTCTCCTCCGATAATCAATGGATGCTTGCCTGCAAGACGGTGGAGATCTCGCAGTAGCGTTTCCAATGAAGCCATCGGGTGAGATGTTGGGTGGTATATATTGGCGACAAACATCGATGGTAGTGAGTGTGTATCTTGTATGATTTCTGTAATTACGCAGGGCGTCTGGGAGGTGATGTAATGGGTTTGGTGTGTAATGGAGCGATGTATGAGTGTGGACGCCCTGGGTGTATTCGTGGCGTCCGAGTGAACAGATGTGTAGCTAGGAAGTGTGGCAGGGCTATGTGTGTCCTGAAGGAGAAGGATGTGGGGCGTGGGAAGTGTGGGGAGGAGGAGTTGGAGGGGTGCGCGCTTGCCCCGGAAGCGGCGGCAGTTCCACTGAAGAATTGATAAGGAATTAGGAGGGAGCCCCGCCGTACTGGAGCTTTGGTGGGGTGAGGGCAAGTGGGTTGGTTGGGGAGTTCTGTGGGGTAGGTGGGCTGGATTGATGCGGCGGATTGAGGTGTAGCGAGGGAAGGGCCTGCTCTATTGTTTGGAGGCGGGCGTCGTACTGTGCAAGGCTCATCTCTAGGGTGTGCACCATGCGCGTAAATGCCGCTTCAATTTGTTGCTCGAACCGCTGGGAGAGGTGGTCGATGAGGTGATTGAATTTTGCCTCTAGACGCGCGTCCATCTCAGCGAGTTTAGCATCCAGGCGGGCCTCGAGGGATGTCAGGTCGGTCTGGGTAACGGGTGTGGGCTCTGTTGTTCGTTTTTTCTTGGGTGGGGGTGAGGGTGGGGATTGGGAGACGGACTCTTCCACGTTTTCTGTTGTTGTTTGAGGTAGTGGAGTGTGCTGGGCGGGAGGGACGGTTGGTGTAAGCTGTGGAAGGACGGAGGTGGGGGTCTGGATAAGAGAGGTAAGACGACTCACCTCGTCTCGCAGGGCCTGGAGCTCCCGGTCACGGGGATCCACCTGTGTGGGCGGAGGGGCCGGGGGCTTGCTGGCATTGTTGACTCTGTCGGCCACTCTGTCCGCCCAGGAAAGTTGAAGAGCCTGTTGGTCTTGGCGGCGGCGAGATGATGAACGCGACTTGCTGGACCGACGCACGTCGGTGCGGTCCGCGTCTCGGTCCGGTGTGCGGGAGATGTGCTGTTGCAGTGAGGCGGGTGGAGAGCGGCGTCCCCTGCCTTTGCATCCTCTAGTGCCGGTCATGTGGGCGCCTCCACATAGTATGCAGGCTGGGGTGCATGTCGGAGTGTCCTCTCGTGGGTGGGGGACGCCACACCTTGGACAGTTGTGTGTGCGCTGAAGGGTGCACACGTCCGAACGGTGTCCAGGTTGACGGCAGTTTGTACATGCGTCGAGGTGTCCTCTGTAGGGGTGCAGTTGTGGAGGCCGCCTCCGTAGGAGATGGTTCTGGGCACCGGGCCCCCCCGGAAAGTAATGAGGATTGAATGGGTCTGTCCCATGCGGCGTGCATCAATGATGGGGGCCGTAGGGTTGCCCACGATGAGGTCTTCTAGAACCTGTGTCGGGGTTTCCTCCCAGTAGGCGTTGGTAATAACTCCCCTTACTGCACCATCCGGGGGGGCGATGTAGGCACTGACAGCGTAGGGTTGGTTTCGAATTTTGAGCTGTTGAATGGCGACCAGGCGAAGCGCGTCAGCTTGGTGAGGGGTGCTCATGATGCATGTGTTGTTTATGGGGTGAATGCGCAACTGGGTGGCGTCTGGATCTTGGATGTCCTTGGCCGCAGCTATCAGGGCGAGGCGAAGCTGGCGCGGTTGAAGGTCGGTTAAAGAAAGGCCTCCGTTCGAGCGGAAGACAATCTTGTAATCGCCCGCAGGTAACGGTGGCTGGCGTTGCGACCTTTGCGCCGCGAGACGCGCCGCTCGCAGCTGGAATGATTGGTGTATGGAATGTGTCGGTCGTGAGCCGGCGCTGGCGTTCGCCTTGTCCTGGATCTTCGGCGCATCTTTTTGGCGGGTGGGTAGGTTCAGGATATGAGTCCAGTCCCTGGGATTGTAGTCCTTGGGGTTGATGGTCTCCCCGAGCACCTGGACCTCCATGCTCTCGCTGTGGGTGAGGTGGTAGGTGAACGCACGGTGGCGCGAGGCCTAGTGCGGCAGCTGGTCGGTTAGGGGTGGTTTGCGGCCCGTGGGCCCACGTAGGAGAGACCGTCGGCCACCAAAGTAGAGCTGATCGTAGTGCTCACCTTTATGAACGGTGTAGTGAAGAGGTGGGCACTGCGGGGCTCGTACTTCGAAGAAATCGCCGTGTTTGTACGGAGCCGATGCGTAGCGCGTTCGCACTCACCGGCCCCCTAGCGGTCCCCCCCGAATTTCTGCCGCAACGTTCTCAACGTCAGTGCACTGTGTCATTACCTCCACGTAGCTTAAAGTGCGGCCGAGGTGTCCGCTGTTCCAGGGGGCCAGTTATGTATATCCTCTCTGTACGTAACCATGTATAATAAATACCACGAAAGAAAAAAAACTGCGGTGACAGCATAGTGCGTTCGAGCAGTGGCCAGTGATGCTGACTGTACGCGCAGGCGCGGCAATATTTTTTTTTTCTGATGGGCTCTGATGGACTGCAGAAAAACTTCGCATTTTTCAGGATTGCTAATGAAATATTGCTTTCGCGCTAAAACCAAGGCGGTGAGGACAAGGTCAAATAATAAAGTTCGCGAAGGCGGAGCTTGAATGCACTCTGAAACCAAGCGCCAGCGATATCAGTGAAGCTGCGAAACTAATGAGTCAAAATGAAGTGTGCGCACAACGTAAACAGGCGAAAACAACTGGCGAATTATTTATAATTTATAAAGTTTTCTAACAATTTTAGGTGCTCGATAAAAAAGTTTTAATTTGCGCATTTCATTGGCAAGTCAGACGATTTTTCAGCAAAATAATATGCATGTTCGCATTCCCTCAAAGAAGCGGCCACCGACTGTTATGCCATCCACCTTGACTAATCGGCGGCTTGCTAGCCGCTAGTAGGGTCCCTAGAAATACTTTCAAGGGACCGTACCGCTAGCTGCCGGCCTTGGCTGGCGTATCTCGGCATCTCGTGACTTCGCTGCGTGTGGCTGCTTACCTTTTATCAGCGTGTACTTCAAGCGCTTGGTTACTTTTTTCCTCGTGCCATGTTCTTTCCTGTACGTGTGCAGCGTGTTTTCTGCCATACCTCCAACAGTTCTATTCGTGCGGTTCTGACGCTGCTGCCTTCAGAATATTGCGCGGTTCGAGACGAAGGGCTGAGAGTGAGAACTGATGATAGGTAAGAGACGAAGGGCGCAGAGTGAGAACTGGTGATACGTAAGAACATGTCAAGTGAGAACTGTTTTCTTGGCATCACATATGCAACGGTAAGGTTTTAAAGTCGCTTTGGTTATATGGTATGCCATGTGAGCTGAGTGCCTATGCCAACCAAAATTGTCTGTCCACCATTTGTCCTGAAACGCAGCCCTGACTTCACCTGGAAAGCGCAGGGAAATTTACAACACTCTTATGCCACAGGAGGCAATTAGCTCGTTCTCTGTTTGTGCAAAGTTTAAACTTGTCTCGTGAGTTAGTTCACCAATCTCTTGTTGATTCCAAGTTTTGTGTCTTAGAATTTTCACCTAATAAATTGACTGTCGTTAAAAATCTGCGCAGTTTTCTCTTATCTGAGCCAAACTCAATCGCCACAATTCCGTCACAACCTATTGCTCACAAACTTGGGTGCTCAAGAACGGCTCTCGAACCAGGAGCCATCCCCGTACCTATAGCTCTATCTCTCAGCATTGAAGGCAAATAGTTAGACCTGTTCGTATATTAACGCCTTCAGCTTCAGCGCAACATACGACGCAAAGACAAAGGGAGAAGACACAGCGAGCGCGGACGACTAAAAAGAGGCTCGGCAGTCTGGGGTCATCCTGTCTTCTTTCTTCGTCCTTGACTCGTGTGCTGTCTTGAACCTCGAGACGTTCGAACATACACTTCTCCCGTCAAACATTACGTGGCTATGACGTCACCTTTCTAATTTTTTTCTAAATAATGTCGTAATTTAGTTACCCACAAACTTAGCAGAGCGCGCTGGGTCCCAACATAAGCCGCCAAGTTTTGAACGTATGGTTTGGTTCATGGGGGTTTACGTCCCAAAGCAACTCAGGCTATGAGAGACGCCGCAGTGAAGGGTTCCGGAAATTTCGGCCATCTGTGATTCTTTAATGTGCACTTACATCGCACAGTACACGGGCCTCTGGAAGTTCGCCTCCATCGAAATTCGACCACCACGGCCAGGAGTTCCGCTGCTCTGTTTTGATTGATGCTTGCGAGACCCTCGTTCAAGCACTTAAGCACGGAACACGAAGAAATATGGGAGAGGATCATTGCAGGACACATAAACCGCTAGTTGTGCCTTACGTACAAAAAACCTCGCACAACTTGCGGAAAGCGGCCAATAGGCATGGCGTTTGTGTCGTCTTTTCGGCCCCTAGCAAACTAAAAAAGTTCTGGCCCTGAATCTGCAACTCAAGAAAGCGGGGTTACCAGATGAAGCACGATACTCCGTTTACCAAATGTTGCGCAGGAGTGGTCTACGCTATCCCCTTAACGTGCGGGAAGTTTCATATCGGCCAGGCTGGCCGCTGCGTCAAAGAGTGTTTGAGGAACCATGCTCGAAATTTATCAGATTTGAAAGATAAGTACGCGCATTTGGTTGCGCACATAATGAGATGCGACTTTTGCAGGCGCCGTTAAATGAGACCAAGATTCTTGGCAAGAGCACAGATAAATCTGCACATGTTAGTCTGGAGGCTTTTTACATAAATAAATTTGGCTGTAGGTGTGTCAGCACTCCATGTTTATCTCTTTTGCCCCCGTGTTCAAATATTTAGATTCAGCTATCAAGTAACTGCTATTTTTCTCTTGTGATTTTTGGCTGCCTGCCTGTTTCTGCGTTCCCAGACGGTTGCCTTTGTTCACCTCCCCTCCTTGTCAGCCTTCTTTCTCCTTAAAACTTCACCTTATATAAGGTGCTTTCTGGCTTCAATAAATATCCAGTAGTGAGTTAGCGCTTTTGTCTCGTCTTCGTTCTTCTCGTGTGGTGTGCATGGTTTGGCGCTATTTTTTTTTTTCTGTATTGCAAGTACGCACCAACTAGCCCAAAAAGAGGTGTTAATGATCGAAGTGTATTTGGTTGTTCGTTTCGTGCTTGTTCGTTTCTCCACTGAGTTCCTGTTTTCAGTGTCGAGGGAAAGCTTGCACAAGGATTTAATCTGCGTGCTCTTCCCTCCGCCCATATACCGTTCTGTGTATTTCGGCTCATCGGGACACGACGTACTGAGAAGAGTACATAAAATGCACATCTCGCTGTGTACTAGGACAGTTTTCTTTAAAGCTACATATCGAGGTATGGCCCTTAAAAGCATGGTTAGAAAAACAAGGCATTTTTTGTCCGGGCTAAATTGCCACCTTTGTGGTGCTCCAGAAACGATTGAGCATTGTTACATTGGTTTGCAAAGATGTGTTACCCTTTCGGGATATCCTGCAACAGACATTGAATAAAATACATTTTGACGGCGCGTTATGTGCGGTGTCTCACTGTATTGCCATTTGTTGGTGAGCCTTTGAACATGTTCTGTCCAATCGGACTACCCTGCCTCTGGAAAATGCGCAGAACGGGCCGACATTGCCAATATGTTGTTCCTACGAAAGACCACTTCAGCAGAACTATTGTTCATCTAAAGAAACTGTATGCCCAGACTGAGTTTGAACCAGAATGGCAACCACTATTCGTGCTGTGCTCTTCATTTCCTCTTTTTTCTAGTGCATCGTTGCTTAGGTATGTCTTATTATGACGCATTAGTAATGCGCCTTGTGTTGCGTCATTTCCCGTGCGTGTTTGTTTAGGTGTGTGTTGTATTATGCATTGTGTTCATTTGGGCTTGCTTTCTTCAGGGTTTGCACATTGTTCATGCACATAGCACACAGCTTCACTCTAATAAATGCTACGTTTAAAAGGAACCCATTGTGGCATATGCGCTTCGTGGCCGTCTGGCACGCAGAGGGCATGGGTTAAAATCCCAATGCCGCTGCATTTGTTTTTCACTTGCAGCTGCTGGGAATATTTCCGTCACGTTTCTGAGGCCTTCCTCTCAATCCTAGGTCACGGCGACAGCTTTTTGACCGAACGAGCTCTATACGCAATCGAGTAAAACAATAACACAGCAGAAGGGAATAGAGAGCAGGTGGTAAGGAATATCATAAAATTAAAACGCAGAGAATTCGGCTCGAAATCTTTTTAAGGGCATATCTAAGCTAGAAGAAGAACAAATGGAAGGAAGTACCCCTTCAAATGGGCTTCAATAGCGACACTTATTTCTTTGATAGTGGCTGCGAAGTTTCATCAGAATCGTCATCAGCCTTACTACGCCCACTGCAGGGCAAAGGCCTATTCATATGTCTCCAATTAACCATGTTCTGTGCCAGCTGCAGCCACCCTAGCCCCGAAATCTTATCTCATCCGCCCACCTAGTTTTGTGCCGCCCCCTGCTACGCTTCCCTTCCCTTGAAATCCAGTCTGTTACCTATAAGGACAAGTGGTTATCTTGCCTTCGCATTACATGTCCTGCCGAAGCCATTCTTCCTCTTTATTTCGACTAGGATGTCATTAACCCGCATTTGATCCTTCACACATTCTGCCCTCTTCCTGCTTCTTAACGTTACATCTAAAATTTTTCTGTCCAATGCTCACTGCGCTGCCCTTAACTTAAGTTGAATCTTTTAAGTACTGGTAAGACACACAACTGGTATGTACTTTACTCTTGAGCCATTTCGGTAAACTGCCTTTCATGATCTGAGAGAACCTGCCAAATCTGCTGCACCCTATTCTTATTCATCTAGTTTTTCACTCTCGTCATTCGGACCAGCGGTCACTACCTGCCAGTATTCTCTTGCCACTTACAGCACCTCGGTACCCAGCCTCACTCAAAATTACGAGGAACTTTAGCGGCTAAAGTGTTGAAAGGCGAAAGCCTGAGAGTTGCATTCTGCTACGCGATTGTTCACTTCACATTCTGTTGTTGCATTAATTAACTGCCAATTAATGACGCTTAAGCTTCGCCTGTAGGAGTGGAACGCGACAGCGTGTTGTAGCGCTGCCACGGAGTCCAAGGAACGCCACCACCCGTTCGGCGGGATGCTTTGCCCTTTGAACGCAACGCTTTTTGAGGAAAGGAAATGGGGCTGTAATTCTCTGTCATCTCGGTGGACACCTGAGCCGCACAGTACAGGAAGGGAGGAAGTGTGAGTGAAAGAAGAAAGAGGGGCCGTAATGAAGAAAATGACAATTGTATTTGAGGAAAGGAAATTACGCATTAACTGTCTCGCATATCTCAGTAGACACTAGTCGAAAATTATATTTGAGGAAAGGAAGTTGCGCAGTAACTGTCTCACATATTTCGGTGGACACCCGTCAAAATTCGCGCGCGGTGACGTCACGACAATTTGGACCAATCTGAAACGCGGACAAATACGCCTTGCTTGTTGGTAAATTGGTTTTTGAGGAAAGGAAATGTATCTGGATCTCATATCTCGTTGGACACCTAAACCTCGCCGTAACGGGAAGGGAGGAAGATGAGAGTGAACGAAGACACCGTATTCACTAGACGCACCTTCGTTCATTCCAAACCACCGAGCTTGAAAGCTGTGACGACATCAATGGGCGAGTAGCGATGCTTCAGATTGATCTTGAAAAGGCATTTGATTGTGTTTCCCATGAATTTTTGTTTACCGTTTTAGACCATGTGAACGTTGGTTCAGTTATCCGTAAGGGTGTAGCCCTGGTGTATCGAAACTGCACGACAAGACTGATTGTTAACAAGAGTCTGGGGGCCCCCATTAGCGTGCAGCGTTCGGTGCGTCAGGGCTGCCCCCTCATCCCTCTCTTGTTTTGTATTTACATCGAAACGCTGTGCATGAAAATCATAGAAAACAATAGTATTAATGGCTTTAGGTTACAAGCAGCTGAAGTTAAGCTGCTGGCCTATGCAGATTACGTTGCAGTATTTACGGTTGATCAGGGGAGCATAAGTGAAGCTGTCGGATGTGTACGCGCGTTCAGCGAAGTCACAGGTAGCGGGGTTAACTGGTCCAAGTGCCTTGGGCTCTGGCATGGATGGTGGCCATCCCACCCGGACCATTTCGCCAACGTACCGTGGGCGACGACCCCGAGCAAGTATTTGGGCGTTCCGCTCGATGCTTATCGCGATAGCGAGGAGTATTGGAAAGAGCAAACTAAAGACGCACGTGACCGAGCTGGGAGATGGAAAGGCACCAGCCTTGAACGGTATGTAATTTGTCTTGAACAGATTACACACCAATACCTGTGAGCTACGTCACCGTGTTGTGCTTCAGTGGTTACCCGGTCACTGCGGGCTCGCAGGCAACGATCGTGTAGACGGTGCAGCGAGGTCGGCGTATGGCGACACCTCCTTGCTCCTGTTCATGCCCATTTCGCGTAGTGATGGCGTGAGACTTCTGGCCACTTAACCCTGGCAGACCCAACGATCTTTGTTGTTTGATCAGCAGCGTCAATAGAGACCCCTTCTTCGCATCGACCCCACTTGTGAATTCCGCATTGCACGCAATTTATATAGACGTGACCGTAATTGCCTGCATCGAATTCGTCTGGATCTTCCTTTCACTAAATTCTATCTTTATAAAATTGGTGCAGCGAGCAGCCCTCTGTGCTTGACATTTCGTGTGCGCGAAGATCTTCAGCAATTGATCTGCCGCTGCCAAATCTTTAATCCCCGTTGCAAGGCACTGTGAAGCACTTTAGGACTTCGCCAGGATGGCCCCGTGCACCTGGAGCATGTTCTTGGAACCTAGCGTGATGCGGCTTTGGCTGCGGGACGGCCAAAAGCTTTATTAGTTTTTCTTACGGACATGGGTTTAGTGGACATACTTTGATAATCATGTGTGTTTGTGAGTGCATGTGTGTTGAGTAAGCTTGGCGTCAACATTATTTTTTCTCTTTTTCTCTCTTTTTCACCCAACTCATTCACATTCATCTGGAGTAGCATGCTAGGCTTGTAACCAGGCAGGCCTCTCCTTTATTCATTAAAGTGTCTCTCTCTCTGGACCAACTCTGGCTAAGACGGGGAGATCCAGAGGTCCCTCCAGAAAGCATTTGACACCATCCACACCTTTGTACAGGCGAACAGCCTCACGTGTCCCCCAACACTACTTGTAATCGGTGACAAGAGAGTGCGCTGACCCGCCCTCGAAACAAGCGATGTCATCACGCTCCGCACCGACACACACTCCATACCTCCATCCAGACCAATCGGGTGCAGGGCATGCTGGTAGAGAAAGTATACATAACTCAGAACCAATACAACACCTCCGCACCACAGCTCACCGATTAATTGGCATTATCTGCCGCATCTCCAACCGCGTGCAGGCATAAAGAAAGACGACCTCTGCCGGCTAACAGAGGCATTTCTCATCCTGAAAATATGATGAGGCAATCAATAGCATTATTCGCTCGGTGTACAAGGCTGCCTAGGTGATGGGGGTGGAAACATTTATTGCCAAGCAATGCACCGGGGGCCACCCTGCCTACCCTTACGTGGCACGAGGTCACCCTTAGGAGGCTGCTCTTAAAGGGCAAAGGACAGCCCATGGAGGGCTATCTGCTTCAAGGCGTCGGTAATTATCCGGCGCTGGTCAGCAGCAGCGGAGCTGGCTAGGAAAGTCTACGAGTATGGCTCCGCCGTGGTTGGGGATGGAGGGTGTGGGAAGGTAGGGCATATGAGGAGGATGTGAATAAAGTCTCCCGGTTTTCCGCAGAGCTTACAGGAAGAAAAGAACGGGAGGGGGGGGGGGGGGGGGGGGTAGCGGGCATGAAGAATAGGGTAGGGAGCAGTATGAGTCTGGATCCGGCTTCAGTGAGAGGCCTGGGTTAGGGAGGAAACCGGCGGTGCGTAGACGCGGTGGGTATCCCGGTAGTGGGCAAGAATATCTCTGAAGGTAAGCAGACACTCCTGGGATGACGGAGGAGGTCTAACTCCAGCCCGGAAAGTGAGACCTCGGGTGGGGGAGTGCACCTCCTCGTTACCCGGGTGGCCTGCGTGTGCGGGGGTTCAGATAAAAGCTACGGGGCAGGCGGGGTGCAATAAGCGTTGAAGCCGAGCCACGTGCGGGACATCAGGCCTTTATAGAAATTTGACAGGGTGGATTTTGAATCGGAGAGAATGTTGGTGGCAAAGGTGGAGATGAGAGCGAGCGGAGTGGCTGCTTCCTCTGCAATTTCTGATGAGTGTGTGGTGATGGAGCCTGATGCGAGTAATCGGGCCTGATTGTTAGCGACGGCGAGGACCATACGCGAGCCGCAGTACGCTGCCACGTCCACTTAGGCTACCTCGCAACTGTCGCTGTACAGCTTGCGCCGGGCTTTGTCGCGGGCTGCCCCGCGTACTCCGTCGTGCTCGGGGTGCATAATCTTAGGGATGGGATGGATGATGAAATGGAGGTAGAGGGCCTCCTCGGTAGGATGGCGATGTCTACCTGACAGATCCGAGTGCGGCCTGTCGCGGTACCCGACAGGCGAGTCGGCTGTGCTGTTATAGTGGCGTCTGCCAGCTCCCCAAATATGTTGTGTGTACCGGGGTTGAGGAGCCGGGCAGTAGAGGTGCTGGGGAGTAGGCGGAGGGCGACCTTCGCGCAGCTCCTGAGGAACGCGTTGATGCGGTCCCGCTCCTTCTGTTTTGAGGGAGGTAGGAAGGCCGTGCGGCTCGTGATGTAAGCTTGTGTGAGGCGAAGAGAGTTCCGCTCTCGCAGACCTGTGCGCCGGTTCGCCACGCGCCACATAAGACGGGTGACTTGCTTAATTTGGGTCTGGAGGGCTTGGATGGTGTCGCCGTGCGCGCCGTGGGAATAAAGGATGAGGCCCAGATACGAATCTTTGAGACTAAAGTTGTCCCTAATATGCCAGCACATAAAGTCTCCTCCAACACGGCACTGAGAACACTTTAACAAAAATTGCAGAGGCACACAAGAGAGCCCAAATTCATCGGCTCTCCAGACCCAAGCACGGTCATCTCATCCTTGACCAGCTCAACGCCATTTAACTATTTTAGTCCGTCCTTAATGGTTCTCACAGCCAGTTCAGCCAAACCGCTGCTTTGTAGGTGGTATGGCGGCGTTCGAAGATGCGTCACGCAGTTCCGCTCCATAAATTGCACGAGCTCCCAACCCGTAAAAGGCGTCCCATTGTCCGAGACCGCTGTGCGGGGCAGGCCAAACTGACTGAAAATCGTCCGAAGTGCCTCGACCGTGGTGCGGGAGGTGGCGTTGGATAGGGGTATGGCCTCGATCCACTTGCTGTGTGAGTCTACGATGACCAGGATCATCCTTTGAATTGCTCCCGCAAAATCGATGTGCAACCGCGACCATCTTTTCCGAGTCTCTAGCCAGCTAACAGGTGCGTGCTTAGGCGGCATTGGAAGCGCTTGCACGCAGCTTTGACACCGAGCAGCTACCCGTTGAATATATTTTTCGAGACTGGCTCACCAGAACGTAGACCGCGCAATGGTCTTCATTGACGAAACACCTTGGTGCGCAGCGTGTAACAACTTCAAAAATCTTTCTCTGGCTGCTACCGGAGTCACAACACGGTGGCCCCAATGGAGGGCGTTCTGACTAACGGACAGCTCGTGGCGCCTTTTCGTGTACTCCGGCATCTCCTTCCCTTCCACAACCGCGTGCCTCGGCCAACCCTCCAAGACATACCTACAGACGTTTGAGAGCACTCTGTCTGCTTGGGTGAGGGCTTGCAGCTCCTTTAGAGGCACGTCCTGTGCGCCCAAGGCCAATACGTACTCCGCGACGTCCTCCGAATCCTCAGGCGCCTGCTAAGATGGTAAGGGAAAGGAAAGCTGTGCTTGGCCGTGACGCTGTGTGATAAGATGAGCAGGGTGGAAGAGGGCACACGTGGCGCTGACGAAGCAGTAAGCTGCTCGAAGCAGAAAGGAAAATCAACAGAGTCTGCTTTATTAAATATTACTGAGTAATATTGAAAATAAATTGGTCACGCTCGGCTTGTTCTTAGACTTCAGGAAAGCATTTGATTCAGTTGATCACAGCATATTACTTAGCAAACTTCAGTTTTATGGAGTACGTGGTACACCACTCCAATTAATTACCAGTTATCTAAAATCAAGACAGCAATGTACTATTGTTAACGGTGTTCCTTCGGAATATGGCCTAACACGTACTGGCGTACCGCAGAGTTCCATTCTTGGGCCACTCCTCTTTCTGGTACATATAAATGACATTGTTAACATACCCAACACTCCTGAAATAATACTATACGCAGACGACACAAACCTGTTTTTTAGTGGGGAACATATTGAAACTATAGTTAACAAATGCCATCTTTGGCTGGACGAGCTCTGTTCGGTTAAACGTTAATAGATTAGAATTAAATGTAAACAAAACAAAATTTGTAACCTTTAAACCTAAAAACAGTCATAGACATGGAACAAAGTATTATGTTTCGAAATAATGTCATCCAACGTGCTGAATCTTTGTGTTTCATCGGAGTCATATTTAATGAAAAGTTGTTGTGGAATGACCACATAAATTCTGTGTGGTTGAACGTCGCACGCGCCATTGGTATCATCAATAAATTTAGGTCTATTCTCCCAATCTGGTTGAAAAAACGACTTTATTTTGCGCTTCTACAATCTCATCTTCATTACTGCCTTCTGGTTAGGGGTAGCACAGCTGACAAAAATTTAAATCACTCTTTCTGTTACAAAAAAGAGCAATTAGAGTGGTGTCTCGTATTCCATATCTAGAGACCACAGTTCCACATTGGAGTAGCTTAAAGATATTAAGTATTTATAAACTAATCACACTGCGGCTTGCCAGTCATGCTCACCACTTGTTTTACAGGGGGACACTTCCACACATCATGCACACTGTCGAACACCAGAACTACCAACTAAGAAATTATTCTGTCAGTCCATCCAGAATAAGAACAAATTATGGCTCTCAAGCTACGTTGTACCAGACAACAGCTCTTCTTAATTCTAGCAAAGAAATAAAAGATCTTATCCATAAATGCAGAAATGAGTGCTTATTCAGGAAACAATAAGCAGACATGCTTTTAGCAGAACCCTCATATTCGTACACTGATGAAAACGTGTCTATTGAATGTTTAAAGTGTCTTTTATACTTCTGTTATCATATCTTGATGTGCCTAGGGTAACTTGCCTTTGAAATTCGTGCGTGTTCATTTCACATGTTCTATTACTGTTGCACATGTTACGCTGTGTTACTACGCCAGGCGCACCAAGGGGGATGGGCCTCGTCAGGCTTGTAGGCCTTTTGCCCTCCCCCTCAAGTATGTACACATACTTGAAACAAACATTTTTCCTTCCTTCCTACCTTTACGGTACTCTACAGTATAGTTGTAGCACAACAGGCGAGCCGCCCGACGTGAAATACACAACGGCCGATGTCCCGTTCCTTTCGACGACACCAAAGTGACAAGTCCACTATGGTCGGTGCGTAGAACAAAAGGCTAGCCCCACAAGTACACGTGCCAGCGTTCGCACGCCCAAACGCAAGCTAGGGCCTCACGTTCGCAGCAGATTACTTTCTTTCTTGGGGTGTCAAGGTACGGGAGGCAAACGCAACACTTTGCAGGGAATGGCCGTTGTCTTGCTGAAGCACCGCCCCAAGGCCATATCCGGAAGTCTCAGTGGTTACGACCACGGGAAGGGCAGGGTCAAAAAAGTGCAACACGTCGCATGACGTCAACATGGACTTCAGTAGCTTGAAGCTTGAATCTGCAGTTCCGGGCCAAGCGAAGGCTGAGTCGCTTCCACGAAGTATGGCGCGCATAGGCTCAACGACCTCGGAGTAATGCGGGATAAACTTGGAGTAGAAACCCGCAAGTCCAAGAAGGGAGCGAAGCTCACCGATGTTAGAGGGAGCCGGAGCCTTCGCAATTGCTTCGATGGCAGAAGAAAGCGGAAACAGTCCTTCACCGCTGACAACGTGCCCCAAGAAAGTGAGCTTCTGAACAACGAAGATACATTTTTGTTTGAGCTTGAGTCCGGCTAGTGACAGGCGCTCGAGAACAGCACGAAAGTTCGTCAGGTGCTCCTGTCGGGTGGTGCCATGGACTATGATGTCGCCGGTGTAGAGGGGACACCCTTGCACCCTTTTAGAATTAAGTGCATCATCTTCTGAAAAGCCGATGGCGCCGAAGCAAGGCCGAAACAAACTCACTTCAAGCGGAAGAGGCCATCATAGGTAATGAATGTGGTCAAATTCCGACTCTCAGGGCTGAGCGGTACTTGTTGGTAAGCCGAGGCGACGTCCAGCTTCGAAAACGCTGTGACCCGCCCCTAGCTATGTGGAAGTTCATCCGTTTGAGGCAAGGAAAAACTGTCAACTACAATAGTCTTGTTCGGCCCCCCGCAAATCCACGCACGTTCCGATGGTGCCGTCCTTTTTCCGAGCAACGACTATTGGAAAAATCCACTTGGGAGCGTCGACCCGTTCAATGATGTCTTGAGCTTCACGCTCCTGGGGTTCCTCGGACACTTGCTGTCGAGTGGCACACGGCATCCGTCGGAGCTTGCAAGCAACAGGAGAAACGGAATCCTGTACTCTGACTTTGTGCACGTAGCCACGGACAACTCCGAGTTCCTTGGAGAAAAGATGTTCGAAGTGTGGACGTAGCTCAGGAGGTAACAGAGGCGTATCAGGTGTCATGGATAGACATTCCAACGATGCCTCTTTGATCTTCATTTGTAGGGACGCAATGGAATCCCGACCCAGCAGCGTACAACACGTACAACATGATGCAGGCGATACGGTCGTGGAACTTTGTTGTGGCAATAAAACAACTTTTGGACTATAATCTGAGACTTATAATAGTCCAAGAGTGGAACTGCGGTTGATTTAAGCGGGAAAGTATCGGCGAAGAATCGGTGGTATAGGTCTCCAGAAAGAATAGACACGGATGAGCCGGTGTCAGTCAGGAAGCGGATGGAATTGCCTTCAATCAACACCAAGGCAGAAATTCCGTTTTTGACATTCAACCTTGAGAACAGACGCACTGCTAGAGTCATCCGGCATCGACGTTGTGTCAGTAGTATCTGCGACTAGCTGAACTTGAACCCGACGCTCGGATGACTTGCAGAGAGAGTCTAAATGGCCCACCTTGCTGCACCCACGACACTTGCGGTCGCGAGCTTGGCATGGGGGGGTTGTTCGTCAGGTGGACCGTAGAACCGCAACGGTACCACATTCGCTCTGGTGTTGCAGAAGAAGGTTGCGATGAGTGGCTTTGGCACTTGCAGCACTGGGCCTGAGGTAGTGCTTGTCCCGATCCGCGCTCCCATCCAACACGCTGTACTGAAGCGACCTCCTCATCCAATTCCCTGGCTTCACGGGAAGCTTGCTCGCACTGTCCAGCAAGGAGCACGGCGAGCGACAGTCAAGCAGGAGCCTTCCATGAGTAGGCGCTCGCGCAGATGGCAACCCGAGGAGCAACGTGGACCCGCATCATATCTGCCGGATGATAGACGAGTGTGGCACTCGTCAAAGTTTTCTGCGGTTCGTCCAGAAGTGGTTCAGCAGCAACTACCCCTCCCCCTCCCCCCCCCCCCAGCTCCAGCGGCCCTTTTCGCTGACATTTCGCCGTCTATCGACTGCACCTGAGTGCCGCCGACGAGTCCACATTCCGGAACCGTGGTCAGGGCTCATCTTGGCGTTCGTCCTGTCTCGTCTACCTTCGTCCCTGTCTTTTTAGCCGCTGGAATGTCTCACAATAGTACTACCAACCAACCAGCCCAACTTTCTACGCTTAATGTCACCTTGGGACGCGCCTTCAACCCAGCTGATGTCAGCCGCTAATGTTAGCCCGGGCCCTTCACCGCAGCTGGCTTCGCCCGCTCCAGAACCAGCAGCCACTCCTCAACCCTCGTTTACATCAACAGCGGCAACTGCGGCTTCATTGCCTGCGCTTCTCGCAGAAGTACACGTCAAAAGAAGCGGCCGCAAAGTTTAAAGAATATGTTCAATATTAGACTACTGGTTAGGACATTCAACATTCACTAGAATTTTATTTTAAAGTGCGGCGGAAACATGATGAGGACGAAGTCCGCTGATGCAATCGCGCGCATGAGAGAAGAGGAGGAAGTAGAGAGAATACAGATCGGCTCGACCGTATACCGCGTGTACTGCTTCTTAATTTCTAATTAACCCTTCTTACGACAGAACAGTACTCTGCCCGCTGCAGCCACCCTATCCACGCAAACTTCTTAGTCTTATCCGGCCACCTAACATTCTGCAGGCCCCTGCTACGCTTGCCTTCCCATGGAATCCAGTCTGTTACCCTCAACCACCATCGGTTATCTTGCCTTCGCATTACATGCCCTACCGAAGCCAACTAATTCCTCTTGATTTCGGTTAGGATGTCATTAACCTGCGTTTGTTCCCTCACCCACTCCGCCCTCTTCCAATCTCTCAACGTTACACCTATCATTTTTCATTCCATAGCTTGCTGTGCTGCCCTTGAGTTGAATCCTTTTCGTTAGCCTGCAGGTTTCTCTTCCATAGCTAAATACTGGTAAGATACAGCTGCTGTAGACTTTTCAGTTTAGGCATATTGGTAAACTTCGATTCATGATTTGAGAGAACCTGCGAAATATGCTCCACCCAATTCTTATCCCTCTAGTTTTTCACTCACGTCATCCGGACCTGCGGTCACTACCTGCCCGTATTCTCTTACCACTTACAGTACCCCGCTATCAATCGTCACTCAGCATTGTTTTTGTGACGAATCACCTGGTCTGTATGCTGAGTCAGCTTGACTACAGTAAACCGTAACCCAAAACTTTCAAGGTTTGTTTTGGGTAAGCAAACTGATATCGATATTGGTCTGAGCCCACAGCGACACATAAGTATCCAATAGTGGACACTCAAGGCGGCGTCCCTCAAGGCAGCGTTTTGGGACCGTTTTTGTTTAATATCTATGTGAACGATGTGGTTCGTATTGATAAGCATGTCAAGTTTGTTTTGTACGCTGATGATACCAGCTTGTTTTTCACATCAGACAATAGTTTTCACCTACTGCATACCGCTAATGAAACTCTCTCCAAATTGCTTGATTGGTCGAGCAAAAACTGTTTAAGAATAAACCCTAAAAAATCAAAAGCCATTCTGTTTGCTTCAAAAAACAAACCAGTCAGTTTGATTGGCGGGCTCCGCTTGGGCAGCTCTACAATCGATATAGTCAAAGAGCACAAGGTTTTAGGAGTGGTACTATCGCACCGTATGACTTGGGATGCGCATATACAGCAACTGGTGAAAAAACTCTCTTCCGCTGTTGGCTTAATACGTCGATCTCGAGATATTTTTCCAACTAACATTAAACTTCAAGTTTTTCACTCCGTCTTTCGGTCCCACATTAACTACTGCACATTAATTTGGGCCACGACTACTAAAAAAAACATAACTATACTACATAGGCTCGAAAAGAAAGCTGTTCGTTGCATTGCTAATGTTTCATACTTTCACCACACTCATGACCTCTTTACTCAGCTCAAGTTGGTCAGTATACAACAGATTTACGATTACCGTCTACTATACCTGCTGTACTTCTCAAGTGTATCTTACCAGCAGTTCCTGAAGGAGCTGTGTACTCTTACTTTGCAAACTCGCACATATCGAACCAGAGCGTCTGAGGAATGGTTTGTACCGCGGCCACGCACTAATTATCTTCTGCAAACATTAACGTACAACGTACCATTTCTATTAAACAAGATTAAAACACAATTTTCTGGTTCCATTGGCCTAACGCGCACCGCATTGCGCAGCATGTTTGTTTCTGGGCAATTTTCTAAGAGTGTTTTATGATTTTGAGTGGTGATTGTGAAATTGGGCATACAGAGTGAGTGTGTGTGTTTGCCTTCTCATCGGGGTCTCACGTGTAAAACGCTTTATGGTACTAATTTTTATTCGTTTGTTGCGTAGTTTTATTGTAGGGCACATTGTTCTTTTGTGGCGTAGTTAAGTTGATGAATGAAGTCCGTGTATTCCATTACAATATTCACTTGCATTTTAACTATTGTACTCAGTAAGTAGGACAATGTATGTATTCTGTTGCACATTTCATTTGTATTTGAATTATTGAAGTGTATATGAAGTCGCTGCTGCCAAAATGGTTCCCTGACCTAGTCAAGCTGTCCTCACAGCTTTTTGTCACGGAAGCCATCAACATTGTATCAATGTTGAAAATAAATTTTTGATTTGATTTGATTTGATTTGATTTGATTTGATTACCGATAGGCAATGAGAGTCCCATTGCTTGCACGATCCCTTCGAAGAAAAATTTTGACCCTCAGATATCATCACCGGCAGCACCACTACGTTCGCTGCATGCAAATTGTCTCTCCTATTGCACTCCAATTAGCCTTTTTGGGCACAAATTGCAGCCGCCATATCCACGCACATTTCCTAATCTGACATACATACCTAACTATACCAATAACTGAGAATCAACATGGACGCCCTAACCGACCATTATTGCGAGAGTGTTGTTGCTGTTCCCTTAGTGGCGTAGCCCATATCCACGAGGGGGGTAGGTCTGCTGCGAATATGGCCCATTTTCTTCTTCAACATATTAGCTATCATGTCACATACCTTGTGGCTGTTCCCTAACCCCTGAAGCTCTCTTCTTATTTTTAAGTGTACCTTTAACATTTTCATAGCACGCCCAGCGGCCCTGTCCTCTTATTAAAACTGTTATGTTGGTAACAACTTTGTTATTTTTCGCCGAAGAACGGCGACAAGTCGGAATGCTCTACAATGGCAACTGTAAGATGGCATTTGTCTGGAGGGAACGCGTATCGCCGTCCTCATAAATCTATGTCAGCGCGGAAAAGTCGTGTGCAAACTCGATGATCGAAAACAGGGTTTCCTGAGTACGCCTGTTGCATATAGAAAATAGAAGAAAGGAACAAGCTCTCAAGAATGTGCCGTCCCTGTCACAATGCCTAGATTGGCTTAGAATGTGCTAGTACTTCTACTTTCTTTCTGCCCTCTTGTTTTTATTTTTATTTTTTAGAGAGCCCGCGTGCTGTATCGCTAGCAATTTTTTTTTACATTCCTTTCTACGCTGACTGAACGATATTGTTCACCGCGGCTCCTTTCTTCCCCCGGATTTCTCCTGAGGTCCGATGCTGGGTTTTACCTTGGACTTATCGTTTTTCGCTCAAAGGAGATTTGGTCGATATATCAGAAGAACAATATTGTTTGTGAAAGTTCATAGTTAAAAATGTCCCCTCTTACGGCTGCGCCAATTAAAATCCTCTCTTAAGATCTCGTAGAGGGGAATTGCTGTTGAAGATGATAATTGTAGGATTCTTGACGTCTTGCGGATTCGAATTGCTCAATCACATTGCAAGAGGACACTTCTGGAGAGGTTAACTTTTTAGAACAATTAAAAGCACAAAGGAAGATACAAGCAAGGAGAGAACATATTTACACTTGACTGGCTCGTAATTCTACGTGACGAAACCAGCCCCTGTTCTTGCTGAAGCAGCTGGTTTTAAACCCTATGTCCCCGCCCTCGGTGGGGAGAATAACCAAGCAGGTACTGTACAAACATCCACCCAATAACTTATTGGGTAAAGGAAAACACAACCAATCAATGATTGGGGAAAGAAGGTAGCTTATCGCGACACCATACACATATGTACACTTTCCACCATCACGATTTAAGAATTACGCTTTCCTGCTGCGAGCATCGCGAACACTCGCTTTCCCAACGTCCGGTTGCCCCAAGTTCAAGGAAAGCCACTTCAATCCATCTGTTTCTCATCGTCGCTCCTCATGCCTGCAGCTATCGTGACAATATGTCAAAGCACGTCGCTGCAGGCATGGCACAAAGCCATGCACTGTGACGCGGGTTCGCCTCTCCGTAAACACGTGCACCCAGGATGCGACCTAACGACTCCGTCCATGAGGAGAGTTTGACGTCTCCCGTAATCCCCCGCCATTCGGCGCCCCCCCCCCCCCCCCCGTTCTCCCGCTGGGTTGCTGACCCCTTTCTGTGCGGTTGTGCGGAGGGTCCAAGAAAAAGGACGTAATGGGCATTCCACTCACGCGACCGGATGCGGCAAACAAAAAACAGCACCGCGAACTTCACTTGCATATTTCAATATTTCTTCTCAGACATGACTCATTTATCATTGAATAGAGGACCCTTTAGTCTCGATGGTCGGTGCCATTTTGTTTACTGTACGCGACTTCAAGCGAATTTTTGCGTGCGCACTTTGTGGGATATACAGATATCCTTCATCGCCCTCGCGCCGAGTCACGAGACGAGAGCGCGCGCCGCAGGGAATGGAGAGAGGGGGGCACCCGGCAACTCTCCTCACTCCCAGCTCGACGTGACATCACGCCTACGCCCTGGCGCCTTAGGGACGGGGTGAACGACTCTTGATTGCAACCGGTTGCTCAAGGGGGTGCACTGTCGTAGGGGTTTAAGGAGAGCTCGCGCGGGAACAAAGGCTCTCCAAGCGGTCTCTCTCGCCGCGGTGCTACTGCCGCTCTGCCCCTCCGACCCCGCTCTGCCCGCGCCTGCCCGGACTATCCTACGCCGGTCGACGACGACCTGGTAAGCTGCTGAACCATCTATTATCGGATAGAACATTCTTCCGCAGTGTGCTCTGCCTGGCGCTAGGTTAATAAACGGTTTCCTAGCGTACTCTGTTCGTTGCCTACTTCGTCCGAACCCGCCGTGGCTGTGACTTTGCGCCACGGGTTGGGGACACGAGAACGCCCGCGCATAGCTGGCACGGAAGCGCGCCTTCCCGGCCGGCTGCACGCGAGTGACCCCATATCTTTCATGAATTTTTAAAGGAGAAATTGGATTAACATGACAAATGCCCAAAGTACTTTGTATAATCTGTATCGTGCGCTGCTTGCAGTACCCAAGTTCACCACGAAGTGGTTGCACAAAGCCAATTTGCCACGTGCCACTTGTGGGCAGCGCCCAGCGTTCAAACATTTCCACACTGAACTGCAAGGTGGGCATTAATGTCGGGGTTCCCTATTTCAATGAAAACCCGTATCTCGACTGGCGGTCACTGTCACTAAAAACTTCGCAATAGCAGAGGGTGGGAGTGCAATGCTTACAAGGCATTAGCAGCGTGGCTCATTTTCTTTCACATCGGAAGACAGAAAAATCTGGTGCATTCGTACTGCCGCTGAAGCTTGTAATATCTGTTTGTTCTTGTTCAATGATGCCGACAAGCGGCTTTATCGCTTTGATTGGGAGGAAAGATGCAACGAGAATCATTTCGAATGATCGCGGGCACGCACAACTACCTTTATGTTGACCGAGAATGTTGTGGTTGCTTTTTCCGCTTTATTTCGGAAGTTCTTTGTCAGCATTAAACTCAGCGCAGCTGAGAACAGCGGCGATTTTTTTCTTCGACAAGAACGAGCCACGTTTGTTGCTATCGCCGACGCCAAGTTTTTCAACTGTTTCTGGTGCAAGTTAGCCCAATAAATACTTCATTTAGAAGTAGCTTCAGATCGCTGATCCACCGTCCACGGCGGCATTTCCTTATAAGGGCTATGCAAACAACTTACACTGCAAAGATTCACGGCAATATGGCGCCGCCGCGGTGGCTCCGTGGTTATGGCGTTTGGCTGCTGACCCGAGAGACGAAGACGCGGGTTCGATCCCGGCCGCGGTAGTCGCATTTCAATGAACGCGAAATTCCAAAGGCCCCTGTACTGGGCGATGTCAGTGCACGTAAAAGAACCCCAGGTGGTCGAAATTTCCGGAGCCCTTCACTACGGTGTCCCTCATAGCCCGAGTTGCTTTGGGACGTTAAACCCGCATAAACCATAGACAATCCTCTTACTACGTTCTCCCACACTCAAAACACATATCAGCAACCCAACCGACCATTGGATAGCGATTATCTACCATGGGCAATCAACGTTTCCTCTTCTCCCTCTTGGCCTTGATGTGATTAACTCGTGACTGTTCCCTAACCTTTGCTGCCCTCTTCTTATCCTTAATATTACCCTTACCATTTGCGTGGCATGCTATCGGCGCTGTCCTCATTTCTTCAATACTACGCTTCTTCAATACTATGCATCCTTTCTGGGCATCTTTCTACATGTCCAGCCTCCATCAGACCAGGCTGCCTTCTGCGTCAGCACCATTGCCTACCTCTCCTGCAAAGCCCGGTTTTATTCCCACTGCATAAAAAACAATCTTCCGCCGCAGGATGTTATTGCTTTGTTTGGTCTTCAGAAGCCTTCCATAGGACACCGGAAACGAATCTGCCGCGTCCTCACGGCTGAAATGGGGAGACAGGTGGGTCACCTGCAGGAAATGCTTACCATCATTTGCCTTCAGCATGGGAGTGGACAGATCGCTACCAGCAACTCCGACAACATCGTCACCTTGCAGCTCAACTTAGCGAAACTTATTGGTCTTCTGTTCGGAAATGTTTGCCAAGAAAGAAGGACACCCGAGGCACTGGCACTGCTGTGACGTACCTGCAAGGCGCTGCGGTTCCTCCGAAGATTGACGCCTTGTTGAGGAAAGGCCCTAAGTATGCCCTCGAACCTTCCATCAGAAAGCACGAGCTACTGGCTTCACTCCGCCGCTTTGCAAGAAAAGCACCCTCCGAAGAAAGAGATGTTTGCCTCGCAGAAAGCGTTCACTGTCTTCAAAAATTCGGCCTAATCTTGCTTCCAGCCAAGCTAAGCTACGTTATGTCAGCGATTATTTCCAGAGCCACGACCTAAGCCTAACCCAATCGGATAAGGAGGGTGGTTTCGTGGTTATGCCTAACAGCCTTCTATCCAATAAGTCCCACGAGGCTATCAACAATAATTTCAAGCCTGCCAACACAAAGCCTTCTCAGATAAAAAGGCACGCCCTACAGCTCCTGGAGAACCTCAATCTTAATGGCTTGCTTAAAGAAGTTAATAAGAAAGTTAATACCGACGTGCTGAGAATGTTTTTCTCAACAAAAACGCATAAAACTGGCTGCCCTGTTAGGGCCATTGTCACAGAGGACAGTTCGTGGCAGAAATTAGTGGGCCAGTTTCTGAAACGATCCTTGGACCCCTTGGCACCTGACGACCCTTTTAGCGCTCGGACCTCGATGGACGTCGTGGACGACTTATCCGATACCAGTGTGAGTGCCAATTCCACCTTTTCCGTGGACATCGAAGACCTCTTCTATTCAGTTCCCCAAAAGGACTTGTTAGTTACTGTGCGGGATCTCATCGAAAACCGAGGTGCAGTGGCCTTCCAGAACAGCTCGGGCATATCGGTGAATTCCTTTTTGGAACTTTTGACTTGCTACCTTTCTTCCACTGTGGTAGAACATGAAAACTGCAGGTACATACAGAAGCAGGGCGTTCCCATTGGCTCGTGTGTACCTCCTATTTTGTTCCACATATTTTTATCTCATTTTGACAATTTGTTGCATGATACGCTTATTGACGATCGAGTAGTGAAAGTTTTTTAGGTATGTAGACGATTTCTTAATTTTCTTGAAACTAACTTCCCGTGACTGTGTCGAAGCGGCCGCAAATGACATTTTGACCTTCTTTACCGATACCTGTCCTGACTTGAGTTTTACTCTTGAAGTGCCCCTTGATGATTCAATTAAGTTTTTAGATTTGACTCTCACCTTCTCTGATGAAAGCCATGTTTGCTGGAGCTACTCTCCACGGACCAAGAAAAGCCTGCTGCCCTACTCCTCTTCACATTCCAAACTTGTGAAGAGAGGCATTGACAACCTTTGCCTCGGCAATGCTCTGCGCAGGTCTTGTGCACACAATATGCAAAAGAGTTTCTTAGCGCAACTTGACCGCTTGAGGTCAGCGGGCTACCCTGAGGACGTCCTCGTTTCTATTGCTGAGACCTTGGCAAGTAAATTTAAGTCACAGTATAAAAGAAATGAAACACCTAGTGAGGAATCCAGACCTGCTGAAATGCCATACGTGCATAAAGTCTCACAACGTTAAAAAGGTAGCCATGAAATACGGTGTTAAGGTTGTCTTTTCTGCGCCCACCAAACTGTCGTCGCTTTGTTCACGTATCTCCAAAATCAGCACAAAAAAGAAATGTAATGTTAAACACCAGAGCATGTTCTCCAAATACACAACCGATGTTGTTTACTCGCTCCCACTGTCCTGTGGCAAGGCCTACATAGGTCAAACGGGTCAATGAGTCAACGACCGTATGAGGCAGCACCGCAGTTCGCTGCAGCCAGGCAACACAACAAATCTTCCAAGACACTGCAACCACTGCAAAGACTGCACCCCTCTGTTCCATAATGTCAAAATCATCGGCCGCGGCAAAACACAGATAGAACGAGAAATATTAGAAGCTTTTAAAATCAAGCAGTTAGGAACTGAATGCGTCAGCGACAGCTCTGTCAGGTTCACGGCAAAAGAGTACACTTTCATGAATGGGGCATAGGTTGCCACATGTTTCTTCGCTCGTTTAATCAGTTTTGTGTTTGCTGTTTTGATAGAGTTTGTGGTGCTCTCGCGCATGTGCGCCCTGTTCTGATGTTGGAGAAGTAAAGAATTTTCAGTTCTGTTTCCAGCGTTGTCCTGTGTACTTCTCCTTGTGAATGCGACCTTTTCGCTGGTTTTCTACATAACATGTCCTCATTTATTACAGCTGTCAGAAGCACATGTTACGTTTTTCCAAGAAGAGCAGCGACAGGTCTGGAAATTTACTAGGAAATGTTTTTCCTGGAAATCGTCTGAAACGAACAAGCATTGCTGTAGTCGTACATATATATACGAGTATCAAAATGCTGTGTGAGAATGTGCTGAACAAAGACTGGGCTGAATGGGTGAGCCGATACATTAAGAACGGGATTGTAGGGTATTCCAGTTGTCGCACTTAAAAAAGGGCCGCCACGCTCACGACGCCTGGACGGGCTTAAGAGTAGGCTAGGTTCTTGTTTTGCTTTCTACCTTCTTTTTCTTTCGTTTGGAATGCGACTACTTGCCTGCCAAACAAATGGTACCCCCGCGTTTTTATCTGAGGCGCGCACACGCTTGGTTTTGGTTTATTGGGGTTTAACGTCCCGAAGCAACTCAGGCTATGAGGGACGCCGTAGTGAAGGGCTCCGGAAATTGTAAGCAGGACTTGTCGACAGAAATGTCACGCTTTTCAATTGGTCGAAATGGTCGTGACGTGCAGTGCGCGAATTTCAAACGGGGCCAATTGTATTTTGGCTAGTAACCATGCAACCAATTAAGGGTATGTTATAGTGATGCTCCAAGTCGGACTGGGTTTAGTTAATTGCTTAATTAACCAATTAGCTTAATTATCCTTTCTAGTCCGACCAGATAAATAAATAAAACCGAGTAGGCGTCGGGGAATCGAACCAGGGTCTCTGGAGTGCGAGACGAGCACGCTAACGACTCCGCCATGCCAGCTCGATGGTTTGGAACGAACAAAGGCGCGTCTAGTTAATACAATGTCTTCGTTCACTCCCATCTTCCTCCCTTCCCGTTACGGCGAGGTTCAGGTGTCCACCGTGTGGGAATCCTGGCTTTCTGCCGTCGCCTTTGCGCGGCTAGCCGGCCTCCCGCGTTGTTTCTCCTCTTTCCCTTGCTCCCGCCTCAGGCGGTGGAGAGGCGGCTGGGTGACTAATCACTGTCATTTAGCCACAGCTCCGCCCCGGCTCCCCAAGGGCCTTTGCCATTGGCGCCTTTTGGCGGGAATTCGGGACCCCGCTTTGGGCGGCCGCG
This sequence comes from Amblyomma mixtum, assembly GCF_055824585.1. Classification (NCBI taxonomy): domain Eukaryota; kingdom Metazoa; phylum Arthropoda; class Arachnida; order Ixodida; family Ixodidae; genus Amblyomma; species Amblyomma mixtum. Next base: position 149,567,003 of record NC_143021.1, on the reverse strand, counting down.
CGCCGCGCGACCGTCCGAGCGGGGCCCAGAGAGAGAGAGATCCCTCCGAGACAGCGTAAGGTGCGTACACTACTGTTTTGTCCCTGCCGGCCTTTGCCGCTCGGACCAGTGCTTACTCGAGCTCGCCCGCACGTGTCCTCTGACCTGCAGCGGCTCGAGCCTGTCCAGCGAGGTCCAGCGACCTCAGACAGGCGTACCTTGCGTTGATTGCTCACTCTCTCTCGCAACCGGCCCAACGGTCGACACGAGAGAGAGATCACAGCACTGCCGCGGGGACATTCTCCTGCAGCGGCGTGCTAGCGTCGCGCATTGCTCGAGTCGCCTCGTGCGCGCAGCGGAGCCTTGCTCCTCGCGCGCCCCCGGGACGGGGTGACGATTGAGTGTGTGTACTGCTGAAGGACGACGTGAATAAACGTCTCCTTTGTGAGATTGGAGGCCTATTTCTTTGCGGCGAATCGCTCTCCTCCCAGCGGAGGTTGAGTGCGCTGCATCGGTGTCCCAGTGTGTGTGTGGTGACGGCTGATCGGGGCCCTTGCCTCGCGCGAAGCTCGAACCCGCGGTGGGTGGTGGCCTGTGTCCACTTAGGAACCCACAACTGGCGCCCAACGTGCTAAGTCATTGGCGCTTACGCCTTTGATGGCACATTAGCCGAGCAGGTCGCCTTGACGATCACGCTTGCGCACCGTGTCTACCACCCCCAGCGCGGCACTCGGCAGCTACATGTCGGCTCCCTACGGAGTTGTAGCGTCGTTTGATGCGATGGCTGCTGTTCCTTCGAATAGCTAGACACCGTGGTTGGCCGCGGCCCCCATTGGGGTTTACGGTGACACAACCCAAAATGTTGACCACGTGGCTCCCATTGGAGCTGTATCGGAAGCACCCTGCGGTGCATCCGCTGGTCACATGCCTCAGCTGTGCATGCTTTCCGCCCAGTGCGAAAGCAGTTCGTGTCACGCTGCCGCAACCGGCAGTTTCGAACAGCAGCAGCCGTGCCCCGCGAGCAGTCAATTCTGCTCTGGGAACGGCGAGGCGCTGGCCCGGTTCCCTGTGGAAACCACGCCGCTCATCGAACTAGGAGCCTTGCCTCCCTCGATCGTGCAGCCCACCCAAGCCTCCACTGAGGCAGGGGTGCAGTGCGCTTAGTTGGCTGATGCGGCTCCGCGAGCCTGCGGGTCGGCTGGCGCGCTGAGCTCTCCTGATACAGCATTACGACTTTTCCGTGCAGTGTCGAAAGGGGAGCACAAACGTGGTAGCTGACGCGCTATCCCGTGCCCCACTCGCCAGCGGCGCCTTGACGCCTGTAGGCGGAGGGGGCGAAACAGCGGACGAGCCGCCGGGCGGCAAGGAGGGGGAACCCGCAAACGGGTTAACCCATTCCGCTAACCAGGCGAGCAGCGCTTCGCAAAGCGGACGAGAGGCAAAGCTCTTCGTGAGCGCCTCGGAGGCGCCGACGCGAACGGAAATTTTGGCTGCAAACCTGAGTGGGGACGAGACCATGCTCCCCTCTGGGATGACTGGAATCGTTTTCAGCCGTAAGAGCTACTGAGAGCCCAGCAAAATGACCCCTTTTGTCGCGAGGTGAGCGACGGTCTCAGGGAGACGGAGCGCCGTGACGCTACTTGTATTGTAGCGGGCGCAGGGGGGCAGAAGCCAGCGTGTGTCGCGGCGAACCCCGGGGATTCATATTTGCTGGACAATGACGGGCTCGTGCTGAAGTACATAGCCACCGATGACGAGTCCATCGACCCGTTCTAGGTGGTTATCCCCAAAAGTCTGAGAGGCGCACTTTTGCGATTCTCTCATGACGAACCACTGGCCGGTCATCTGAGTGGCTCCAAAGTTTTTGCAAAACTGAGTCATTCGGTGACGTGGCCTGGCATGAAGCGTGACATTTTCCGCTATTGCCGTTCCTGCCATGTCTGTCAAGCGGTGAAGTCACGGGGCGGCAAGCCACCTGGAATGATGAAACCGTTTGACAGTGTGCGTCCGTGGCAGATGGCCACCTGCGATTTGATGGGGCCTTTCCCCAGGAGCAAGCAGGGGTTCATAGACCTGAAGGCCTACGCGTCACGGTCTGACGAGCTTGCGCCGGTACCCATTGGTATCAAATGCAAGCGCAAAGGCACAACTGGTGCTGCGGAACGCAAGCGTACGGAGCACCGGTACAATCTGAGGCGACGGTCACCGGTGTGATTGATGCCGGACGGCGGACTTTTCCGCAACCGAAGGCACGCAGCCTCAGCTAGCTGGCGAGCTTTCTCGTCAGGCCCTACCCACGCGAAGCACGGTGTGTTATTTTTTTGTTTTGTTGTTTTGGCAGCATGATCAGTTCCAGCCTTGTGTGTTTATCAGTTTATTTATTTGTTTTGTTTAGTCAGTTTTTAGCCACTTTCGTTTCCAGCTTGTTCGTCGGTTTTCGTTCTAACGTACCGAGATGTACATAGGTAACATGCGTCTGCGTTGGCGTTCAGTTTTTTTTAACCAGACTTGTACATATGTATACTTCAGCCGCTCTCTCTTGCGCTTATCTTTTGAAGCGCAGAGTTTGCCTGTCGTTTGTACGGCGCCTTTTCTCATTTCCGGCCCGACTGTGGGTGGTTGGCTCGTTAAGGAGCCGTGTGTCGCGGTGCGAGTTTTGTGCGGCCCGTATGGAGGGGAAGTTGGCGGGGCGTTTGGGACGATGGGGGGCGGAAAGTGCACCCTCTGACCCTCGCCGCGGCGCCTCTGGACGCTTCTGATGAGGGGTCGTTGTCACCGACCAGCGTCCGCGCACGTGCCGGTGTACGTGTGTTTGTGTTTGTGGCTGTGTGCGCGCGTAACCATGAACCAAGGTGACGCCTGGGAGTTGTGCCGTTGTGTTCTTCTGCGTGAGCGCGAGGATGAGAAGGACCCCTCGCTGTGGCCAAGGTTACACATCAGGACGCCGCCGAACGTCCTCGCCCGTTTCAGCCGGCGTGAAGGGGGTGCACTAACTGTCTTGTGCCCGAACGTGATGTCGTGTCCAAGGGCGCGAGGTCAGTGCTCTGCCGCGGCCCCGTCGTCATCAACGCACCCTACATCAACGGAAAGAAGACCGCCATCAGTCGTCGGCCCTCCCAACCTGTTCAACTTGAAGTCTGCGAGCGGTGAGTCGCCGACAGGCCCACTGGGCCGCGCCATCGAACTTTGAGGCTGGCATCCACCTGTAACACAGCTGTACAGTGGTATTCACATCTCCTTGTGTACCGTGTATATAATCTGCAGGCTGCTTTGATTTACTGAAGCGTATGCCCGTGTTTGTTTGTTTGCCTTGTTTTCCTTTGTTTGTGTTGTTTTTTTTTCTTACGTTGTTGTGGCTGGAACTGAAGTGTATCTAGTTTTTTTTGTGTATTCATTTCTTTATTTTGGAACTGAAGTGTAGCTAGTTTTTTTTGTGTATTCATTTCTTTATTTTGGAACTGAAGTGTAGCTTATTTTTTTTGTGTATTGATTTCTTTATTTTGGCCGCGTGCTTTGCCGATGGGTAGGAGGGCATTTAAGGAGAGGGGGATGTGGGAATCCTGGCTTTCTGCCGTCGCCTTTGCGCGGCTAGCCGGCCTCCCGCGTTGTTTCTCCTCTTTCCCTTGCTCCCGCCTCAGGCGGTGGAGAGGCGGCTGGGTGACTAATCACTGTCATTTAGCCACAGCTCCGCCCCGGCTCCCCAAGGGCCTTTGCCATTGGCGCCTTTTGGCGGGAATTCGGGACCCCGCTTTGGGCGGCCGCGCGCCGCGCGACCGTCCGAGCGGGGCCCAGAGAGAGAGATCCCTCCGAGACAGCGTAAGGTGCGTACGTTACTGTTTGTCCCTGCCGGCCTTTGCCGCTCGGACCAGTGCATATACTCGAGCTCGCCCGCACGTGTCCTCTGACCTGCAGCGGCTCGAGCCTGTCCAGCGGGGTCCAGCGACCTCCGACAGGCGTACCTTGCGTTGATTGCCCACTCTCTCTCGCAACCGGCCCAACGGTCGACACGAGAGAGAGATCACAGCACTGCCGCGGGGACATTCTCCTGCAACGGCGTGCTAGCGGCGTGCATTGCTCCAGTCGCTTCGTGCGCGCAGCGGAGCCTTGCTCCTCGCGCGCCCCCGGGACGGGGTGACGATTGAGTGTGTGTGTACTGCTGAAGGACGACGTGAATAAACGTCTCCTTTGTGAACTTGGAGGCCTATTTCTTTGCGGCGAATCGCTCTCCTCCCAGCGGAGGTTGAGTGCACCGCATCGGTGTCCCAGTGTGTGTGTGGTGACGGCTGATCGGGGCCCTTGGCTCGCGCGAAGCTCGAACCCGCGGTGGGTGGTGGCCTGTGTCCACTTAGAAACCCACAACCGAGATATGCGAGACAGATACGTTTCCTTTCCTCAAAAACCAATTTACCGACGAGCAAGGCGTATAGCCGAATGGGCGATGGCGTTCTGTGGATTCCCTGGCAGCGTTGCAAGCCGCTGTCGCGTTCCACTCTTATATGCGAAGCTTAACGTCTCAAACCCACATCAGTGGCACAGGCAGCAACCCCGCGCTTAAGGCTTTCGCCTCACCATACTTTAGGTCAACAAAGTGCCCCCCTGAATTTTAATTTGTCCACTGAAAAATTCAAATTCAAATTCAAATTCTTTATTTCTGCCTTGTAAAGATACAGACAGCGGAGGCGCAGAAAAAGCTGAGAAACAGCTTGACTAAGCCGCAGCCCCCTTTCGCTTGGCAGCAGCTTGACAGCAAGGCTTTTAATACAAAAGGCAGTTGCAAAGCGTGATAACAAGTATACAATAATGAGCAGGTACAAGAGAAAACGAAAGAACATTATACAATATTGACACAATATTCACATTGGGTAGACAGGTAATGGCAGCAAAGAAAAAAAAGAGAAAGAAGAAAAAAAGGCAAAATGAAATTAACGTTCGAAAGCACCTTGTCTGGCCGGGTAGTTGGTTCATCAGAAAAGGAAAAAGAACGTTGCCCGTTAACCATGCTAGATGTTTCTGCTTGTTAACTGAACGGAAAGCCTCAAGATGAAGTGCGCCGCTGTAATCTCCCTGGGAATCCTGCGCTCTAAGGCGAAAACTTAACGTCGCTGCGATTTAACAGCTTTCCTGCCATTTGGATTATTCGCGAGTCCAGATAACCGCGCATCAGCGAATTCTTTTCTATTGCTAAAATTATTATTCTTCCTAAGCGGTCTAGTGCGTCAGTGCTTGCACGTGTTCCGCAATTGCGCTGGATGCAATCTTCTTATTCTTGACGTCGTTCTTTGGAGATCCCAGTCATTTTTTTATTCCCGCTCTCGCATATTTGTAAAGCAGCAGTCTGCGCAGGGAATTTTATCAATGAAGCTAGGACGTTTCTGTTTCTTCGGTCTGTCCTTGACGACCATCAACTCGCGCTACAGCTTGCATGCTGGGACGTAAACGACCTGCACGGTATGTGCGCAGAACATGCCTCAAAGACTCGTTCGCGCTCGGAACATGATGGATGGCGGCTCAGGCTCGACAAGGAGGACCAACTGGTTGCGACCAGTTGGTCCTCCATCATAGAAGCAGTCATAAAACGGTATCTACAGAGACCCTAGGGTATGCGCACTCGTACAGCTTTCGGCGCACTTGGCGTATGTCACAAGCGCGTTCTTGAAGTCCCGAGCAAATTTTTTCGACTCGTCGGACGAGATATGACAGAACCCTCGCGGCATTCCGGATGTCCCAGAATTAAAACAAAGATACCGGTCTGTGTGCGCGTTCTTTCTGAAGACCTTGAACGACAGGCGGTCGCTACGTCACTCAACCAAGGCGTCCATAAAAGGAAGTCGTCCAGCAGCCTTCTCATCAACAGTGAACTGAATTTATTCCTCTACGAGGGTGCTGTTGCGGGCTAGTTGGTGTAACATGAGAAAAAGGGAACAGTGCAAGCACAGGACGAAGAACAGACGAACGACACAGGCAGCGCATGTGCCGTTCGTCTCTTCTTCGTCCGATCTTTCCGCTCTTCCTTTTTCGGCCTCTCTGTTATTCTTCTATGCTGTTAAAATGGTCCGCGAAGCAGCCGGGCGTGTTTCTTTGATTATGCAGAAGCAATCAACGATTTAACATCCAGAGGTTTTGGGTGCGGCACGAAATAAGCCAATGCGCGATCTCCTGCTGCTTCCATGGCGACGTTGGCGGTTGTCACCGGGATAGCTGCGCCCATGGAGGTTCCTCGAACCTCTTCGCAGTCTGCACTCCGAAGGATAAATTATGTGTTCTCCAAGCAAACCTGGTGCACTCTCAGAAGGCCCGATGCATCAAAAGGGATTCTCGTCGCACTGAAGTTCATACCGGCGCACCTCCATCGCCAAACCCACAGGGAAACTGGTAAACAGCGTTAAACCATCAGAACAAACCAACGAAAAAAAGCAGTGCCTACACTCGAAGGAAACGTGAATAAAACGCAATACTGCGTGCAGCGCCATGGCCGAGGCTTGCTGCATGTCGCTCAAGGTCTGTGCATGGCCCCCGACATGGGCAGGGCAAATATGGCTCCTCGCGCCGGCGGGCGCAACAGTTTCTTCGACGGATTTCGACTGTGCTTTGCGCTGTGGCTACGTGAAATGTGGTATGTTTGGTGTGCAGCGTTTATAATGAAACCAGTGGAATTGCGTGCTTGTGTGAAACGCCGTATAAGACGTGAAGGAACCAGTTTTGGTAGGTTTCATGGCAATAACTACGCGTATTTATTTCGTAGCTGGCGGAAGCATCTCCGCTCAGAATTAATTAACACAACGATTCGCTTGAACATTCGATAGGTTGGGGCAACCGGAAAGGAAATAAAAATAATAAATAATAATTAAGAATAATAAGTAAGAAAGCCTGTGTCTGACTCGATCACACGGCCGCGCCGCGGTGGCTCAGTGGTTACGGCGCACGGCTGCTAAATTTCGGCCGCGGCGGCGGCTGAATTTCGATGAAGGCGAAATTCCAGAGGCCCGTGTGCTGTGCGATGTCAGTGCACGTTAAAGAACTCCAGGTAGTCGAAATTTCCGGAGCCCTTCACTATGGCGTCCCTTATAGCCTCAGTCGCTTCGGGACGTTAAACCCCAATAAACTAAACTGACTCGATCACACTTGGGCTCCATTTGGAAGCATGTTAGCAAGTGCAGAGCAGCAACGTAAGAGTCTAGTTGCCGCCGCGGTGGCTCAGTGGTGTTGCGGACGGAGGGGCCCTGGAGTTTGGAGGGTCGTTTAGGGCCGCAGGTCCCGGCTCGGAAGGACGATGGCGAACTCCATTGAGGAGGAAACTGTACAGAAGGTCTATTCACATATTTACAGTCGAAACGGGAGTGCTCTGATCGTGTTGTTGTTGTGACTGAGAGAAGGATGAAAAGGAAATTGCACGGGCCTGCTACTGGCTCGAGCCGAGCCACCACCGCTGCCACGTGCAGATAGAGGAGAGTTAAAAGAGCAGAGGAAAGAGAAAAGGGAAAGAAAAGACGCGCGTTGCAGCAACAACTGCGGCCGCCGGAGCGGACGCTGCTCAAAAAACAGATAAGCGGCCGAAGCCGCGCTCGCCGAAGCGAGGACACCACACATCATCCCGTTAAATAACGTTCGCGTTCCCAAGATCTCTGATTGGGGAATTAACTCCGAAGAACGCTGTCCAATAGGATGGGCCGTTATGACGCTGGTCGTAACACCCACCACGGCAGAGGCGGTGCCGGGCTGTCTCACTCTCTCGCAGCTCGGCAGATGGGAAGGGGTAGATCAACAAACACCGATGTGTCGCCTTGATCACTGCGGCAAGTCCTCTGCTCTCTCCCTCCCAGCAGGTGAACGACCGTCCTCGTATTCCCCCGCCGGATGTCTGAAGCACGAGGCCTCTGTTGAGTACATAGCCGTCTTTCGATGAGCAGCAACAGCTTGAACTTGTGAGCATCTCTCCGTCGTTCGGCGAACCCTGGTAGACTCGGCCACTGGACGCCGCCGCAGTCGCCGCTGCTTCCGCCGGTGCTTAGCCTTCGCCGCGTCTTTGCTTAACGACGATCCACGTCTCGTAGTAATTTCTTCCAGGCCCATGTCCTCGACCTTAACAGTGGTTATGGTGCTCGGCTGCTGACCCGTAAGACGCGGGTTCGATCCCGGCCGCGGCGGTTGAATTTCTTTGGAGGAGAAATTCTAGAGGCCAGTGTAGAGTGCGATGTCAATGCACGTTACAGAACCCCAGGTGGTCGAAATTTCCGGAGCCCTCCACTACGGCGTCTCTTATAGCCTTAGTCGCTTTGGGACGTTAAACCCCATAAACCAATCATAAACCAACCATATAGTTCGAGCCGTTTTGCAGCGCACACCACGGAGGCCACCAATTCTTTCCATGGGCCCGTCGTCTTCCTATCGGCGGGCTGAGGGCGCCATCTACCATTTTGATCTCCGCGCCTTCTTCACTGCTCCAGCCAGTCACGATGCCTACTCTCGTGGGGACCCATCGTTTCCCGCGCAGCTTCAGTTCGTCTGAACCGTTTTCGCGGGTGGTCGTGCTTGTAGCAGAGGCCACCGCACTGCTGCCCAACTGTGCAGCGGCCATGAAGAGAGCCTCGCGTTCGGCTTCCTTCCCGCTCTTCTGTGAGCCCACTACTGTGCAACCTGTGCAGCTGGTCCTGCTAGGACCGTCGGGTGTGTGCGCCCCCCTCCGTTTCACAAGCACCTCAAGGCGCTCGTTTTTGAAGTTCGGTTCCCCTCAGACAGGTCGCCGGACCGCTCGGACGGTGGTTCCGTGCGCAATGGCCTTGCCACGCTGCTTGTGATGGTTGGTGCATTCAGGGATAGCTACAGTGGTGGGTTTTAGCTCCGAGATGCGAAGTCACTGCTGTGCGTGCCGAGGGAAGCAGTGTGTACAAGCGTGTCCAATGGCCCGGCGCCGAGGATGCCACGAGCTGCTGTTGTTACCGCTTCCTTCCCTCCTGTTGATAATACTTGTTCTAAGACTCGTCCTCGCAGCGTCGCTCTGGCCGTGGTGTGCAGTCCATCTGTCCAGCGCAGCCTCACCTTCGTGGATTATGTCGCCTCAGATGACATCTCCAACGACCTTCTATCCTTCCTCCGCCCCCATTACCCTGAGTAGGGGAAACGTTTACTGTACTGGGCAATGTAACGTGTACTGTAGTTACTGCACAGTGCACCTTGTCACGTGCATTAAATTTCTGCACAATATCACTTTGGATTATACTCAAAGGCTCCCATACCACAGTAGCTTTAAGAGAAGCTCCAACAAGAGCGGAGGACAAAAAATATCTTCCTGAAGAATAGCGCGAACTTGGACGAGGACTGAATGCAGACAGACGGGCGCTGCCTTCCTTAAGTCCTCGTTCAGGTTCGCGCTGTTCTTCAGGGAAATCTCATACCGACTCGCACCAGCATCCGTTTTAATCTAAAAATATGCCTGCTTAAGTGAGCAAAAAAAACTCGTAATTTTGTCATTAAGAATTATTGGTAACAGAAATTTTTAAAAACCTCTTATTTTAAGGAAAGTATATATACAGCGCAAAAAACAGGGACCGCAGAGAAGAGACTAACAACAGGACTGGCGCTGAACTAACGACTGAAATTTTTTTGCAAACGGCAAGCTTTAAATGCAGACAGGCCTTACTGACAGGTTTTAAAAGCCCTCTATGGGCATGAGAAACATGCATTCAGCACCCCGTACCGCTTCCATGAAGCAACTGTAAACAATAACAATGTTTATTTGCACCAAGTAGAAAATACAGGATGCTGGAGGCCTGCACTAACAACTGTCGTCGAGACCTGTTTACGAGGCTGCGGGCCCTCTATATACTGGTCACTGTAAGGGATCGTTAGTGTACGCGGGGTCATCGGAACGCGGCTGTGGGCGCTCAAAGCGAAGCGTCTCCTTTATCGGAACGCGGCCGCTCGCGAACGCGCCGGGAAGTACGGGTGTCCCCCGCTCCGCGGTACCGATTCGCGCACGTACTGGCACGAATGTATATTTGTGCTTGTTTTTATTTTATTTTGTGGCAGAGAGGGTGGTCTACCTTGTAGAAGCCGGCAGGACTGGACATGCCCTTGAAGAGCCAATCATGTTAAGAGTGCAACATGATTGGAAGCTACCAATTGTGGGCCGGGCCTTTAGGGCTTTAAAGCCGGGCCCCGGAGCTGGAAGCGGTGTTCTGCGCTTAGGTGAGATGCTATACATCTTCGGCTATGCCTAGTAGGGGCCTCCCCTAGTGTTAGCCAGATCCACTTTTTTTGTTGTTTTGTATCTTTTTTGCCCTTTAATTTGTCTCGAGTGGCTAAACTTGTATGTGATGTAAATATCTGTACATAAACTTCAGTTATTCCCTTTATCCCTGCGTGTCAACTCATCGCAAGACCGTCTCTGACGGGGCACCCCTGGTGCGAAGGAACACTTCAGTCTTCGAGTTAAACCAACCGTCTCTGGCGGGGCACCTCTGGTGCAAGGAAAGAGAACCGCGAAATTTACTGTCACTTTACACTGTCGCAAAAACAGAAGCCATGCAGAAGTCTTGGAAAGTTAATCCTTATTAACAAACAGTCTGAAAGTGACATCATATAAAAGCAGGAGTAGTAAACTACTTAGCACAGCATTCATTATTAAACGATGAAAGTCCCATAATAACTGATACAAGAATGAACCGGGAGAATAAAAAGGAACACACAAGGCACTACCTTCACTTGTGCGCAAGGCAATGAATGAATGAATGAATGAATGAATGAATGAATGAATGAATGAATGAATGAATGAATGAATGAATGAATGAATGAATGAATGAATGAATGAATGAATGAAAAACTTTATTGTATAAGGGTTCTTTCTCGCAGCATAGGTGGAGCCCTCCGTCCAGGGCCCCAGCGGCCTTTGCAGTCTTGCAAGCCCTGTCGATCAGCTTGAGCTGCTCTTTAGGCTTCGAGCTGGACAGCGCAGCCTCCCACTGCTCCGGTATTGGAGTGTTGTTTATCGGCGCTGCCTGCATTTTCTGACAGGCCCATGTAACGTGGTAAAGCGTTGGGTGTTCACCCGATAGCGGGCATTGGTTGGCATATGTGGAAGGATAGATTTTGCTGAGTAAACTCAGATTGGGGTATGTATTAGTCTGCAGTTGTCTTCAGGCAACCGACTGCTCTCTACTAAGGTCTTTGTGGGGAGGAGGGTAGGTCCTACGGAGGGCTCGTTGGTGTTCTAAGATGGCTCCATACCGTCTAGTGACTGCGTCCAGTTCCCCTTCGGTGCGCGCCTCCCGGTTGGCGTATGTTCGGGCAATGGCGTCCGCACGTTGGTTCCCTTTGACAGCCTCATGGCCTGGTGCCCACGTGATGAAGCATCTCGTAAAAGTGATTGTCCTCGCCTTGAGTATGTGAATGGCTGCAGTGGATACGCGTCCACTGCTGTATCTTCTGCACGCCTCTTGCGGGTCTGTAATGATGTGTGCATGGGGCTCGTCACTCTGCTGGGTGATGGCGAGTGCAACTGCTGCTTCCTCAGCCTCGAGGATGTTGTTGGTTTTTATCGAAGCGCAGTTGATTTCCCTGAGCTGGTGATCCACAACGCTGGCTACCGAGCCGTATCGGTGTCTGTATGTTGTTGCGTCAACGTATAATACGTCTTTTGCCCCGGCGAAGCTTCTTTCATGGAATTCAGATCTTGCCTTTCTTCTCGCCTTATGTATATCTGGATGCATGTTTTTTGGAATCGGACTGATCTCAATGATCCTCCTGATTTCATTTGGAACGCACGCTGTGCTATTGATTTCTTTCAAAGCGTCCCTCATGCCGAGCAACCGCAGCGTGTTTCGGCCTGTTGCGGACAGCATCAGTGTTGTTTTCTGCGCGAGAAGGTGGGCCTCGATATATTCTTGTACTGTGTTGTTTATGCCCAGTTTAAGGAATTTCTCCGTCGAAGTGTTGACAGGCAGACCGAGAGCGCATTTGTATGCTTTTCTAAGAATTGCCTCTAACTGCTCCTTTTCTTGTTCGAGCGGTGTTTGGTAGGGGACGCCGTATAAGATCCTACTGACCACGATGGCCTGTATTAGCCTACATGTGTCTTCCTCCTTCATACCTCTTCTTCTGTTGGAAATTCTTGCAATCATCCTGGTGATCTGTGCCGTGGTATTTGCTAGCTGTCTGATCGTGTGATCAATACGACGGTTGCTTTGGATCCACATGCCGAGGATCCTAACTTTCTATACTTCTGGAACCTTCGTTTCCCCTATGTAGATATCTATGGAGTTTTGCAGATCATACCCTTCTCTGTAGACTCTGAGCACCTCGAATTTTTCAGGGGAGCATGCGAGTCCACAGTGTCGGGCGTATGCGTTGACCGTGTCTGCTTCTCGCTGAAGAAGCTCTTGTTTTTCTCCTAAGGATCCCCTTGTCACCCAGATTGTGATATCATCTGCGTAGATGGCATGCCTGATTCCTTCAATTTCTTCGAGCGCCCTTGCTAAACCAATCATTGCAATATTAAAAAGCATAGGTGATAGCACAGAGCCTTGCGGTGTTCCTTTTTCGGGGGTGTTGAAGGCGTCAGTCCTGATGCCTCCTATTCCAATGGTAGCGGTTCGGTTAGTCAGAAAGGCTTTCACATAGTTGAATATTCTCTGCCCACAACCCAGTTTGCTGAGCCCCTCCAGCGCAGCCCTGTGACTGAGGTTGTCGAAGGCCGCTTTAAGATCGAGAGCGAGCAAGATGTTTTCTCCATATTTTCGAACGGTAGTAAGCACCTCCTCCTTGATCTGCAGGAGCACGTCTTGTGTCGATAGGTATTTTCTAAATCCAAACATAGTGCGCGGCATGAGTTCGTTATCCTCAAGGTGGGTCTGCAACCTGTGATGCACAACTCTCTCGTACACTTTTCCCAAGCATGATGTTAAGGAAATGGGTCTAAGATTTTCCATGTTTGGAGTCTTTCCGGACTTCGGAATCATTACTATTTCCGCATGTCGCCAGTCGGTCGGGAGGGTCCCCTGTTCCCAGTGTTTATTGACGAATTCCGTAAATCTTTTGATTGAATTGTCATCCAGATTCCTTATCATGGCATTGGTGATGCCATCCCTCCCTGGTGTTGTGTTCTTTGTGGCGGACATCACAGCGTGTCTGGCTTCTTCTATGGTAAGGGGTTCGTCCAGAGCGGGATTCGCTTCGCCCGTGTATGCCAAGCTGCTGTCGGCGTGTGTTGCATTGCCGATATAACGCTGCTTGATGTTCTGTAGCAGTTCCTCGTCAGTGCCCTGGAACTGGTGCGCGATCCTTTGGGTCGTCTTACGAGTTTCGGATTTTGTCGTGGTTGAGTGTATGAGAGCCCTTAGCAAGGCCCATGTCTTGGCCCAACCTAGAGTCCCCTGAAGTTCGTTGCACTTTTGGTTCCAGTCGCGCATCGAGAGCTCCGTCGCATAATCTTCGGCTTGTCTGGTGACCTCAGCGATCTTACGCTTGAGCCGCCTATTATGCTTTTGCCTTTTCCACCTTTTTAGTAGGCCCCGTCTGGCGTCCCAAAGGTGTAAGAGATGTTTGTCCACCTCGGGTGTGTTGGTAGTGAGGGCGACCTTTCGGGTTAGTTTTTGCCAGTCTGTCTTGATTCTGGCGACCCAGCCTTTTATGTCGGTGATCTCAGCGTCTTCAGACTGCGCCCTGAATTTCCTATAGGCGTCCCAGTTTGTCAGTCTGGCCTTGCCATGTTGTCTCCTGATCGGGAGGGTTTCTATATGGATGCGCAGGATGCAGTGGTCACTGCCTAGAGTTTCGCCGTCGTTTTCCCATCTTGCGTGCCTTACCCCTCTGACAAATGATAAGTCTGGGCACGAATCTCGGTTGATGCTGTTCCCCACTCGCGTGGGTTGGATTGTGGTCAGTGATGAGGGTGAGCCTTCTACTATCAGCTTCCCTGGCTAGATCCCTGCCTTTCTGGGTTTCCCGAACGTAGCCCCACCTTTTATGCCAGGCATTAAAGTCCCCCAGAATAACGATACCGTTCTTGCCTGCTGCTTCTGCTTTGCCTAGCAGGTAGCTGAAATTGGCTTTCCTCTGGCTTGGCGGCCTGTACACGTTAAGTAGGAAGGTGCTTTCTTGGCTTCTCTTTTGAGTAATGATTTCTATAAGGACGTGGTCAATGTCCGTTCCGTCGATGTCGTGTCTGATTGCGGTGACTGCTTTCGCAACCAGCGTGGCGACCTTGCTTTGCCCCTGCCCCTCGTAGACGGAGTACCCCGCGAGAGTGAGTGAGCAGCCGGTTTCCTGTAGGGCGATTATGTCTGGCGGAGAGGTGCAATTTGTGATGTGTTGTTTAAGAAGACCCTGCTTTCGGCGGATCCCACGGCAGTTCCACTGCCATATTTCGAGGGTTTTCAACTTCACCGAGCGTTTACGGTTGCTCGCCATACTGAGATGGCCTGTTATAGGGTTTTCCTCTGGATTTCATGGCTGTTAATTGTACTAGACGCTCTCTAACCTTGCGCGTCTCGTCTTGGATGTTGGAGATGAGGTTGCTAAAATTTGCCAGTTCGTTGTTAACAGCAACCATGGCAGTTGTAAATTCCTGGCGCCCTATAGTTGTCGCGTGATCCTCGTCTGTTTGCGGGTTAGTGTTGTTCTGCCTTGTTCTTTGGGCCTTTTGTTCGTCTATCAGATCGTATAGTTTCTTCCTCAGCTCGGCGTTTTCTGCCCTGAGCGTCTGAATTATTTGTCTTAGCTCTTGAACTTCCTCGTTAGCGTGTCCATTAGCGTTGTTGCCTATCACTGTTTTCTGTGTGTGTTTTTCGGAGCAGTGGGAGAGGTAGGGAAAAGATGCTCTTTCCAGCTCACCCTGGTTGCTTCCTCCTTTTTTGGTGTGGTCTTCTTCTGCTGCTGCTTCTTTTTGATTTCTGGATCTTCCCGGGTCCTGGACGCCGATCTCGACTTTGATCCTGATCTCGATGCCGATCTGGACTTGGATCTCGAACTGGAGTCCTCGCTGAACCAGCGTTTCCGGGTTCGGCCGCGTCCGCCGTGGTCTCCGCCGCCTGGTTCCTCTTTTTTTCTCGTCCGTGGTCCCGGTTTCCTAAGGCGTTCCTAGCACTCCTTTGCCCCTGTAGGATGCGCTTCCGTGCATAGCACACACCTGGGCTCGCAGGAGTGTCCGTCCTAGATCACTGGCTCGGTGCATTTAGAGCAGACGACGACGTCAGGTGTCGGGCATACGTCCGCCCTATGTCCGGCCTTTAAGCATGTATAACAAACTTGCCGTGATGATCGATAGAGGTAGCAACGTATCTCGCCGCCGTAATAATAGACGTTGCGCGGAACGATCTTTCCCTCGAAGTTAATGACCGCGCTTTGGGATTTGCCAAGCATTCTTGCATAAAGTATTTTGACTCCTTGGGTACGTACCCGAAGATGTGATAGTAGTTCAGTTGGCGTGGTCCCGGCGTCCACTCCATGAATGACACCTTTGCATGAATTGTCCGGCGTGGCCACGTAAGCTTTCACTGCATAGTTTTTTGCATCAAAGCGTAGACTCGAAATACACTGCACAGCACTGGCAGTCTCCATGCTTGGCGTGCTGAGTATAGCGATGTTGGATCCGTTGCGCAGCCGTATAAGGAAGCTGCCTTCGTTGCAGATGTCTGATTTTCCGCATGCTTTGGTTATAGCCCGGGCCATCTGATGCGTGCTCAGTTCGCTGATGTTGAGTCCATTCTTTGGTCTAAGTATGACTTTGAAGTCGCTTTTTGGCAAAGGAGGTAGCTTCTCTCGCCGAACGGGATTCCACTTCAGTTAAGGTTGGCCCAGCGCTGAATTGTCCGCCGCGTCTGTCCTGGCCTCCGGAACGGCAATCAGTCTCGAGTTCTGGTATTTGGCAGTGAACCATCCCCCGTTGTCGATTGTTCTCTTCTGCGAGAGGTCTGTAGCGTTGTCGTTAGCGTGGTCGGTAGCGTTGTCGGTAGCGTTGTCGGTAGCGTTGTCGTCGCTTTGAAGATTCTCTTCGAGCGGTGTCGTGGCTCCGGCCGACGCCGCCGCGTCAGCGTCAGCCATCCTCACGGGTGCGGCGTGAGCTGTAGCAGCGTTCCTTCGGGCCGACGGCCCGACGCCGCCTAGGCTTAGCGCGGCGTTCTCTGCCTTGGATTTTCCGACGGGCAGAAAATGGCGAAATCTGGACTCACGGATGTAAAGCGGGTATCCACGGATTTCGCTTCATCAGTAGAAAGCGATGGAGTACTCCATTTTCTACTGCGTTGATGTTTTCCGGGTGTAAGGAGGCGTCGAGGCAGGAGCACTTGCGAAGGGCGTTCTCTTCGTCTGGCCCCCTAGCGGCGTCTCTGCGCAAGGCAAGTAAACAAACAGATAACACTAAGAAAATGATCGTCCAGCCATAAAATATGCTCATACATCAAAGGGATGCATTTCTCGCCACACGGATGGCATGCCCACGATATGTGCGCACGAGATAGTGATAGTAACTATAAGCAGTAACTATAACTATAAGCAGTAAGCAGTAACAGTAACTATAAGCAGTAAGCAGATAGTAACGAGATAGTAACTATAAGCAGTCATTTAGAAGGTAATAATTAATGAAAAATAACAATCATTAATTAAATAAAATAGTGACATGTAATTATTAATCCATAACTAATAGTATAACTAATAACTATTCATATTAGTAGATAGTGACACTAACAGTTCATGGGAGTAATAGTGATAGTGGCGTCGTCAATAAGTCACGTGATAGGCCCAAACTAGTCACGTGATAGGGACATCCCTAAAGTTATTGACGAGTTGATGGTGGCAGTAACAGTGGCATAAAAGAAGTGTTAGTGGCAGTAATAGTCAGTGGTAGTAATATAAGTGATATAAATAGTTATTGATAGTAATAGTGATAGTATCAACCAGTCATGTGATGGGCCCCAACTAGTCATGTAGTAAGATTTCTATAGTTCTCGACGTGTTAACGTCCCGAAAGAAAAAAACGACAAAAACCATGTCTAGACAAGAAATTTTGTCACTCCCTGTGTGTCGCGACTCGTGCGCACGTGTAATGGGTGCTACGCGAGTTCCATTGTCTCCTGTAACTAGGCTTAAGCGAAACGCTCAGACAATGCGTCGAAAGTGTCAAGCAGATCGTGAGCAAGACGGAACGAGTCAACGGACTTCAGTGTCTCCCTCGACACGTCGCGCTAACCATGCTGAACCGAAAGCACCGAAAGGGCCAAATGGATACGCAGTACAGAGCGACGGAGAACGCAGCAAAGCGCCGACGTCATCAAGAGGTCCGCGTAGATCCGTCATTTGTAGCAGCTACCAACAACTTCACCAAAAGCAGATGAGGCAAATGTACTCTAAATTCTTTCGCATTTCTGCGCGTTAAGACTTAAGTGCACCTCTTTATATTTGGATTCCTTTCTCTTAGACGTACAGTCTTTGCCAAAAGTAACCCGGCACAGGTGGTTTGTTTCTCAGCCGCGTAGCGAAGCACTCATGACAGCCCTTAAGCTCTGATTCTGTGTAAAGAAAGGTGAGACCTTATCCTTACATTATGGCACCGTTCGGTCTTGAGGGCTGCTGTAAATGCTCCGTTATACGTTTGAGGAGCAAAAACCTGTTGCTCGGTTACTTTTGGAAAAGGAAGTACCTCTCGAGCCTTAAAGTCTGTCGGTATTGAGCAATAGAGTTCTGATCGTGCGTTGGGCATTCACCCTCCGTCTCGTCGGCCATGACGGCTTATACGTGACTGACGTCACTTTCACGCGAGTTCCCATTCATCGCTAGTGTTTAGCTACGTAATTTTTAATTACGATTTACGGGAGCCCTCAACAACTTTTTGAGGGACGCAGCCTCTCGGTCATTTCTGTCCGCATGAAACGCAGTTCATGCATCAGAGCAGCATCTTTCTCCTACTTAGCCGTCTAAAGGCACTTCTTTGAAAACAATGACACTGAACAAAGTCACGGCTGAGTTAAAACATTAGACAAAAGCTCTGACCTGCTTGCATTTGGAAAATTCCATTCATGGGCACAACCATCAGCCGTCAAATGCTCGAATATTCACTTCCAACCTTGTTAAATTGTCCCCATAAAAACGATATAAATATCAAAAGTGTTAGCAACCAAACTCTGAAAAATTTTTTTACACAAGAGTCATGGTTATGCTCCTTATGAATTGTGTAATGATGCTTTTTTTTTTCAGGTGTATTATGCGGGTCTTGATGTGACAAGGATATCCTATTGTCGTGTAAAATGGGACTTTAACTTAGAATGCGACCAACTGATTTTTCTCTTCAGACAAGGCGGTCTTGATTCACTAGCTATCTGTGCATGTTGTCGTGATTATGCTGCTATATATGTAAATGTGCAACTCCTGTATGCCTTGTGAATGGGGGCTCGAACCACGTCAAGTGATATGTTTTCACTTTTGTTCGAGTCCCTTTCCGCCTCGACGGAATGAATTTCAATTTCGATTTCAAATTCTCGCTATTTCGTCTTTCCTTACTGTCTTCTTTCTATCATTCTTATTTTTCTTTCACTGCTGCTTCCTGACCAGGCTCGTCTCTTTGCCTTCTCTTCTTTATTCCGTTCCTTCTCTATCTTCTTCTCGTCTTGCTGACAAGTGCATACAAATAGCGCTAAACAACAGGACCAGAAAGAGGAGTAGACAAACACAGCTACTCCTCTTTCTGGTCCTGTTGTTTAGCGTTGTTTGTATGTACTTGTCACCATGGAACACCAGTATGTATGTGCTGTACTTATAGTATGTACTGTACTGTACTGTACTGTACTGTACTGTACTGTACTGTACTTTACTGTACTCTACTGTACTGTACTGTACTGTACTGTAGTATGTACTTGTCACCATGAATGTCTGTGTCCCTTACTTCGCCCTTGTCCGTTTTTTTGCGCTGAATTCTATTTAACATGGAACACCAACTCGCCCAATATGCCGTTCTGCTACAGTTCTTCTCGTCTACTTTTTCTTTCGTCTCTTCCTTATTTTTTTATTTTCTTCTTGGCTTGGCTCTTAGGTTTTGCCTGACTTGCCTTGCGAATTTTCTCCCGCATGCATCTAAAATAAAGTGCTTCAGCCACTCGACAACTAAAGCTGGGTTCAGAGCGACGCCTGTCGCCACATTACACGGCAGCAATTAACCTTTCTTTACGCACGCGATCGTTGGCAGGGTTTCTTGCAATGCGTGGACGACGCTGCGGGAATTAACGGTGCAGTCTCCATTAAACTTTGAGCTAACAGTTTTTCCTTCTGCCTGCTGTTTCGTGTTTCCTAGCCCCGTGTTGATATCCATTGTAAGAATGGTTGCCGGACAAGTTAGTGCTTAAAACACTATTGCCGCGAATTTCTGTAGTGTTTTTCTGTTTGTTCTTCAAAACTTCCGGCACGCCACTATATCGCTTTATTTGTGATGCAAGACACGCCTAGATTTACCTCGCTTCATCGCATCCAGGTGGAGCCAATTCTACGTTGTTCCAGAAGTTTTAGTAACTGTGTACCTTTTATCTCAAAAGTTCGCTATCAGCTTTAAACTGAGCACGGCGGAGAGCGGCGGGCATTCCGTTCGACGACCGCCTAGCACGCCTGTTGATACGCCGCCACCGAGCCATTCAGTTCTTTGCGGGCGCAAGTCTGCCCAAATAAAGAGTTTCGTTTGAAAGCCATTCTCGCTGTTTTCCTGCTCGCCATACCGAGGCGGATGTAGCTTACAATGGTGGCGAAGGCTGGGCCCAAAAACGGTTTAAAAATTACATACCGAAGCATTACCTGTTAACACATGGCTCCACAGGAAAATCATTTTTGAGCCTTCGGTTAACTGACGTCTGTGTAGTGTGGCTGAAACCATTGAACATTGTTTTATTAACTACAAGGGTGCGATTATGGTTTGGGATGTGTTGCCGAAGAAGCTAAAGAAAGACTTTTCTAAATTGCGGCAGTGTTCGTTACCATGCGGCTACTCAACTTGATTACGAAATGTGTGACATGTTTTTCCTCATTGGACTTCACAGCTTACGGGAAACGCGCACGCTGGACCGCTACGCTGAACGATTTGTTCCAGCCAGAAGCCATTTCAGTCGAGTGATGCTCCAACGAAGGGACATTTATGATGAGAGGGGCTTTCTACCGTACTGGCTTCCGCCTTTAGTGTGATGTCCTTTTAGCCGTGTTTTCTGTCTAGCTAATGCAGTGGCTTCACTACCTCCATGCTTTGTAAATAATCTGCACATTGCCCTTTTCTGTTCATGTATAACCTCGTGTAGCAAATAGCATGCGGTAAAAAGAAAATAATCGTGGCGAAATAGAATCGTCCCGTCTCGCATGCCGAAGCATGAGTTCGATTCCCATCTACACCACAATTTTCTACTTTTTTAACTTTTTGAGGCCGCTTCAAGGTCACACCTTCGCCGTAACATGACCTTCAAGGTTTGTACACGAGAAGTGAAGCTTTCGCTCCAAAAAGCTATCACACACGATTCGGTGTTTCACCACGATAACGGTGTAGGCGTTAGGCCGTCCACGCACTGCCTGTGCGGAGGCGGAGGAGGAGACGGAAATCGGCGCGGTTAAAATTTAGGGAGCACTTTGGCTCTCTAAAGTGCTGCAAGATGAAAGCGTTTCCTGGCGCACTGCTTGTTTTTCTTTTTTATTTTTCATGTTTTATTTCTTTCATTTTAATTTTAATTTTTGTTGTTTCTTGTTTAATTCTGTTTTCTATTGTTTTCATTTAATTTTTAATGTTTCGTATTTTTATTTCATTCTTTGTTTGCTTTTCTTTTTTATTGTTTTTATGTTCCTTTTTGCGTTCTTATTTTTCATTTTTCTTTCTTTTTCCATTGTTTTTTATTTTTCTTCTTATTTTTTATTTCTTTATTTTCCTTTATGAGACCTATGCATTCACTAGATGCGCCTTTATTCATGATCAAACCTTGGGCATTCGTGGCGGAGTGGTAGCGTCTCCGCTTCAAATGCCAAAGGCTCTGGTTCGATTCCCAGCCTCGACGCAGTTTTATTTTTAAGTAGCGCGCGTTTGCATCGAAAGGTCAAACGGTGGCGAGAAGGAGTATCACGCAGCAGTAGCAGCGGCGCACATGCGCAGTAGGGCGCGGCTGCGGCGAAAGGCCAGGCGACGGAGTCGACGGCTGCGGCCACCTGCGCCGCGTGTGACGTCACTCGGTTTGGCGCATGCGCAGAACTGTGAATGCGAAAGCATGCACGCGGGGGGTCAGGTCAGGGCGATGGCGTGCTACTACAATGGAGTAGACAGCGAAGCTTCTCTCTTCGCGCCGCCCGAATGGAAGTTGATGCAGACGACGGCACCCAAACCCAGCGCGAGAGACTGGCAATGCAGCGCACGGAGTATTGTGCTGGTGTGATGGCACACACTTTATAACTGCGCCATCGTGTTAAGCGATTGTGCATTTCATCTCGTACAAAAACTTTCTTTTTTTTAAACTCCACACATCGACGCTGCCTGACAAGGCACCGCTCCACACAAAGCAGATGTTTGTGCCATGGAGGGTGAATTGCCGCCAGTGCAATAAGTCAGAGGCCACTGACCGTTATTTTATTCGGTGCAGTGATGCTATGTTCTTCTGGGACATATTACAACCAACGCTTACGAAAGAAGTTGGAGTCGTACCATATAGTATCCGTTTTTGCCCTTTTCAAAAACAAAACTGAGTGTTGCCTTGCGATCTCTTTATGCTGATGAAACTATTCAGTCTCTACAAGACCCCTATGATAGACCGCAGTGCCGAATCCCTACGGCCATCGAAATCTTTATTCCGTGAGCAGTGCGCTTTTGTGCGGGGAGTATATACTGCGCTGGAAGTACCGCCTAGCTTGCTCTCCTATCTAGGTGCATGTACAGTCGGGGACAAAAGTCTCCGGACCACGTGTTTCTCTAACGAAGCCGATACCTCTACTATTAGTCGGCGGCTGGAGACCACATTTGTGGAGGTCAAAGTTAAATTTTTGTTCTTTCATCTCCACAATTGCAGTCTCCAGCCGCTGTTTGATAGTAGAGCTATAAGCTTTGTTTCAAGAACACGTGGTCTGGAGACTTTTGTCGCCGACTGTACGCGCCTCCCAGAAATTTTATTTTTGAGAAGGTGAAGGCGTGCAGGAGTTTGGCGGTCTCGTATTATGCAGCCCGGTGCTTTGTGGCCTAAGCTTATTCAGATTTTTCTTTTCGGCGGAAATGCAATGGCGCAGTGATTGTCTCAGAATTCTCTTACGTAAGAGCAAAAGGAGTCGCGACAAGAAAACCTGGGATAGAGCTTGTGCTAAGTGGTTTTATTTTCGAGCAAGCTTCTCGTAAAACACAGTTCTTGGATTTCACTTACTCGCTGCCAGGTGCTCATAGAGGTATATAGCAACTGTTTCTCCGAGATTTCACTTCTTATGCACAATATAGAAGCATTGCTGCTAGCACCTGCTCCTTACACTATATTCGTAACTTCCCTTGTGCATCCCAAGTACCTTCATTCCACTGGATATCCGATAACCTGCATCGAACATCGCAGGTGAAAAAAAAGCTTAACAGTCAGATTTGATAGGGAAAATTATAAATTTATTATGTAGTTATACAAACTGCACACTTCAAGAATCTGGTTCGGTAATGGGGTGCAATACAAGGAGCAAAAAAGAAAAACCTAATAAGTACTAAAGCACGGAATAACAAAGCAAATATTAAATATTTAGGAACAGGCTTGCAAGAATTGCTCTAATGATAATGAACGGATGTTGCCTGCTATGGAATTCTGAACTGCAATCGTGTGCTACAAAAAAAAAATTAGCCGTGGTTTAGCTAAGGTTAAGCCGGGTTATCTCGAAGCGAAAAGACCTCGCTGCTTTTCAGCCAACTCCCAAGCTGCCAATTCTGGATCGGTGTTTCTGTGCCGTCCAACTGTTGCTTCTTCTTCTCCTTCTGTGGCGAGTGTCTGCGCCTGTTCTATGCGCAAGCGCGCCTTATACACCCCTCCTTTCAAATGCGCACTGCGCACGGCTGCGGCGAAAGGTCAAACGGTGGCGAGGAGGAGAAGCGGCGGCGCACATGCGCAGTAGCGCGCGGCGGCGGCGAAAGGTCAGGCGACAGAGTCAGCGTGCGGCGGCGACTGCGGCAGCAGCAGCCACCTGCGCTCCGCGTGACGTCACTCGGTTTCGCGAATGCGCAGCTGTGGCAAATCTATAGTGTGGCTCACGCGAAGAGCGGTGTTGACGAGCCTAGTGAAGCTTTTCGCTTCAAAAGCTAAACTTAAAAACGTCAGTGCGGGCATAAAAGGGCGAAATACTTCGGACGAGGTAGATCCTTGTAGATGAAGGCTTGGAAGATGTCAGGTAATTATCTAGCGAAGGGAATCGACGTGAATTGATTAAAGTGTGCATTTGCGGCATTCAGGATGACAACGTGACAAGCGAACCGTAAAACATAGTGGCTGAAGAAAAGAAAACAGAGAAAAAGTCATGTCGAATCCCCAGCAAACAAAACGCGCTGATTTCTTCTGCACAGATTTCAGTTTGTTATTATCCCACTGGTTCTACGGGTTCCAATCAGCGCAGCCATAAAGCAGGATAGGGTGAATGACTTTTTTTTAAGTTAACAGCTAATCTTTTTTCCCACTGGTTCTACGGGTTCCAATCAGCGCAGCCATAAAGCAGGATGGCGTGAATGATTTTTTTTTAAGTTAACAGCTTATTTTCTACAGAAGCAACTAACAGGGTGGGATATGCATACCCTTATCTTTTAGGGACCTCATTACAGATGACACCCATGTGTTTTGACCACGGCATGTCGTGCTTTAGCCGCAGACCAAGATATCTCAACTCTTATACTCAATGCAGCTTGGTGATATCGTATTAATCTGAGAAGAAAGAAGGGCACGGAGTCGTGGAAATGGCAGAATCAATCATGGAAAAGCTCATGTTAATTTGCCATGTCTTTAACCAATTGCCGAAATCTGCTAATGCATTGTTAAGCATAACATGATCAAGTGGTGATTTAATAGTGAGATATAAGGCGCCGCCATCAGCATAAAGGCGTATCTTAACAGGAGTATGAAGGTGCAAACATTATGTATGGACAGACTAGATTAGGAGGAGATCAAGGACTGAACCTTACGAAACACCAGATGAAACATTACCAGAAAAGGAGTTTGAAGTGTTAAATCGTGCGTACCGGGAGTGCTGAAAAAGAAAGTTCGGCATACAGTTAAACCGAGGGAGAGTTTTCTAATATAGCATGCAGCTTGAGCATTAGTTTTGGGTCTGAAACTCTATCAAAGGCTTTTGTAAAGTCTATAAACATAGAATCAACCTGGACTGATGTATCAGCTCTGATGATATTAGAAATACAATGCAGTCTTGGCATAAAGATGGGTTTCGCAAACGGAACCATCCCATAAAAGAAGACGCGACAAGCGCAATCCCGCTTGTCCGTCTTTTATGATTCTCCCTTTTTCGCAACCAATCTTTACGCCACAATGAACCAACTTGCCCAACAACTCGTCTAGCTTAATGTAGTCTTGTTAGGACTACTGTACTGACTACAATACTGATATGTGAACAACTGCCATGTAATATGTAAACCTTTGAAATCAAATGAGCCTATGCATTTTCGCAAATAGTGGCAACACATTTATACTGCACATATTGTAGTTAGGCGTTGTCGTGCCGCACAGGCTATCTCGAACCCAGGCTCCGTTTGGTAGCGTGTTGAGTCTTCGGGCTCAAGAAAGCCTGAATCTTCGAAGTTTGGGAAAACGAAAAACAAGCGGGTTTAATGGCACTTTAACGAAGCGTATTTACATGCTGAAGAAAAAAGAGCGAGGAATCGAGAATTAAAAGTTCATAGCATGGAGCGACCGGATGCGCTTTTTTGACAGGGCCCAGAACGTCATACATAACTTCACCAGCGAAAGAACGAGACACGAGGAGAAGAAGAACACAGGACAACGCTGGGGTTGTCCTGTGTCCTGTGTTCTTCTTCTCCTCGTGTCTCGTTCTTTCGCTGGTGAAGTTATGTATGCCCAGAGCGTCCTTTCGCACTCAGCACCGTCCTTAAATCCCCTAAGGATCCGCCCCTCCAACAGACGGAGGCCAATCCAACACGAGGCGCATTTCGCCAAGACGCGAACCAGTCAATATTGCACAGCACTGCAGCAGGTTGAGTTACTCGTCGCAGAGTCAACCGGTGGGAACGGGAGAGGAGAAATTGCAAGTCCGCTGCTAATTCCTTGAATGCAGCAACAGTGGCGCAAGCGGTTCCGTGTCACCAAAAACACACGTGGTCCTTGGACTCCGCGGGCCTCAACTGGGGCGAGCTCTGTATAAGATAGGGCCGGCTCCTGACGTAAATGGGTAATTACTTGTTGGCTCCGTGCCTTTATTCCGTCCGAACGGGCGCCCTTGGTTCCGTCCATCGTCGGTCATTGTGCCCGGGCGTCCTTCTCTGGGAAGGTCATCCCTATCCCGCGAAGCGTGAGAAAATCCCGCAGGCGCTGTCTCAGCGTGGCATCCTTCTTTGGGGTCGTCGGCTGGTCAAACGGCGGGTCGCAAGATGAGCCATAACAAAGGCAACAAATTACAGATCCATGAAAAACTCACAGCAATTTCAGTTTTGCTCTCACAAGTGTTCTAGTGCAAAAAAATGATTTTGCTTTTGTAATAAAATTGACTAGCACAATGTCAATTTGTTGTGTTCGTCATTCAGGTTCGAATTGAGGCACTTGAGAAAGGTTATACAAACACACTTGCTGTGACGTGCATGGTAGGTCAGATTTTAGTTTTTCCGCGTAACGATCGCATTTTAGAAAAGCGATATTTTTTTTAAAGTTGATAATTAGCAAGGACGCGTACCCCGTTCTGCGACCGAAGGTTACAGAGACCAAAAATTTTACCTATACGAACTAAAATTAGAATAATGCTGCGCAGAACGCTAAAATAGACTAAAATGGCAAAAAGCTATGTTCTCCTGTAACGTCTAACTTAAGTGCATACGTCAGCAGACTAGTACATAGGGTGATCCTACGGTGCTTTGCAGAGCGAAGAAAGACGAATTCTTAACGCAGGAACTGGCCCTCGTGGCCTGGGGCCCAGACCAGGTCCACTTGGCTTCTGTCTTTAGGCAACGTGCTTAGAATTTTGTAAGCTGTGACGGATATGTCTCCCCTCGCAAAGATGCGAAAAATCGTTCAGGATTGTTCAACACCTTCCTGAACCTTCTGGAATCAGGGTGTAGAAGAGTCATGTGAAAATATTGAAGGATATCTATAACGACTGCACAGCTACCGTAGTCCCCCATGAAGTCAGCACTAAAATTCCAATAAAGAAGGGTGTCAGACAGGGAGACACAATCACCTCAATGATATTCCCCGCCTCTTTAAAGGAGGTGTTCCGAGGCCACGATTGGGAACAACTGGTAATAAGAGTTCATGGAGAATACCTAAATAATCTGCGACTCACTGACGACATTGCTTCACTAAGTCATCCAGGAGATGAACTTAAAAACATGATTAATGAGTTAGACAGGCAGAGAACGGTGGGTTTAAAAATTAACATGGAGAAAACTAAAGTAATATTCAGCAGTCTCGCAAGGAAACAGCAGTTTACAATTGGTAGATAGATGGTGGAAGAGGTAAGGGAAAACGTCTGCTTAGGGCAAGTAGTGACCGCTGATCCGGATCATGAGCTAGAAATAACAAGAATGATATTTAGCTCATATGGCACGTTCTCTCAGGTCATGAACGGCAGTTTACCAATATCCCTCAAGAGAATAGTATGCAAACGCTATATCTTAGCGGTGTTTCTTTATGGGACAGAAATGTCAAGGCTAACGAGAGGGGTTCAGATTAAGTTATGTACATCGAAGCGAGCAATGGAAAGAAAAATTATAGATGTAAAGTTGAGCGACCGGAAGCGGGAAGAGTGGGTGAGAGAACAAACTCGGGTTAATGACATCCTAGTTGAAATCAAGAGGAAGAAATGGTATTGGGCATAACATGTAATGCGAAGCCAGATAACCGCTAGTCCTTAATGTTAAAGGAGTGCATTCCAAGAGAACGCAAGCGTAGCAGGGGGTGGCACAGAGTTAGATAGGCAGATAAGATTATGACGTTTGCGGGGATAGAATGGCCGCAGCTGGCAAGGAACAGGGTTAATAGAGAGACATGGGAGAGGATTTGCCCTGCAGTGGGCAGTCAGGTGATGGTGACGATGATGATAGTGACCGTGGGTTCTACATTGCGGGAGATACCTCACCTAAAGGAAAGGCGCTCTTTTCCTCGGGGCGATATTCTGCCGCATCGACATAGAGGGCACTTTTGTCCCCTTCATACTTTTGCCTAGCGTTCACGCCCCGGCCCTCCTCCAGCCTTCGTGACGTATGGCATTCATGTTTGTAGGAAGGGGTACAACTTGTAAGCGCTTGCGCATCTCGATTGAAAGGGCGGCTTTGTCTGAGTGGTCTTACCCCCGTATGCCAGGACCGCTTAGAATACGGAGCCCCGCCTCAGTCTGTCTGAACCGCTGTCCCTGTGCCTCTGTAAGTTTTTCCATTTTGTCGTGGAATGCAACAGATGGGAGTCTCCCGGTGGACGTGTTCATGGGGAGTCCACTAGCCGCTTTGTGCAGTTGCCTTATGAGGCAATTCAGCTTCTCGCCCTCGGCCTTCTTCAGGTCCAGATAGGGAGTGACGTATACGAGCCGACTGAAGACAAAGGCTTGAACGAGCCGACATGCGTTCCGCTCTTTCATTCGCTGTCGCCTAGTCGCCACGCGCTTGATGAGTCGGATGGTCTGTTATGTCGAGGCAGTAAGCCTGTCCATCGTTACTGTTTATATCTGTTGGTCCGCACAAGCATCGCAAGTACCCATATTGTATTTACCTCCGCCGCCGCGGTGGCTGAGTGGTTATGGTGCTCGGCTGCTGGCCCGAAAGACGCGGGTTCGATCCCGGCCGCGGCGGCTAGAATTTCTTTGGAGGAGAAATTCTAGAGGCTCGTGTACTGTGCGATGTCAGTGCACGTTAAAGAACCCCAGGTGGTCGAAATTTCCGGAGCCCTCCGCTACGGCGTCTCTCATAGCCTTAGTCGCTTTGGGACGTTAAACCCCATAAAACCAAAAACCTATTTACCTCCAGAATCTCATCACCCCGGATCTCTAGCCGTATATTTCTCCCTGCTAGCCCTCCGGTTATTGTGGGTATCCAGGAACTTAGACTTCTGCGGGGAGCATTCTAGGCCTGCCCAGCTGGCGTGGCCACCCACTGCGTTCGCCGCCTTTTGCAACCCTTCCTCGTTCTGACCGTTCGACCCCAGTTTGGTCCATATCGTGACGTCGTCAGCGTATAGAGTGTGTTTGATTCCCTCTATGCTTTCTAGTCTGCGGGGAAACGGGACGAGAGCAGTGTTAAACCGGAAAGGAGATAAAGCCGGTCCCTGCGCTACGCCCCTGTTGCACAAAGGGGTGTGTCCGGACTTTAGCTCTCCAATGATGAGCTCTGCCAGGGAAGCGGGTGAGATTAGTAACTTCGCAGAGCACGGTGGTAGTAGCTGGCAAAGGACGGAGATAACTGGAGAAACATGGGAGAGGCATTTGCCCTGCAGTGGGCACATTGGGCTGATGACGATGAGTGATCTCCATGGTCCTGTTCAACAGGAAGTCCTGTATTTATTAGTAGGTGCGCCGCGTGGTCGCCACATCTGCGGGTATTTAGCTGCGATAAGTTGCACAGGACTTACCTGATCACGTTTCCAGCAGTATTCGAGTGTTCGCGGACGACTGTGTTATTTACCGCACTATTAATAACTCTCGTGATCAACTTAGTATTCAGACCGATCATAACAGCGCACCTGATTCATGTAACAACTGGCTCATATCCTTCAATCCTAATAAATGCAAACTTTTACCCTTCTCTCGTCGCCATAGCCCGCATCGCTTCCAATATTAAGGCGAAAGCCTTTAATGCCTTACACTGTCGTTAGCAGCCGTGTCGGCAGCCGTGTCGACAGACGCGTCGGCATATTTGTCCGCGTTTCGGCGTCACTACTTGAAAAAAACTGCGAAGAGGGTGGGAATCGAACCAAGACCTTTGGCATTTGAAGCGGAGACGCTACCACCCCGCCACAAAGGCTCAAGGTTCGAGCATGAATAAAGGCGCATCTAGTGAATGCATGGATTTCATCAATAAAATAAAAGGAATAGAGAACTGAAATCAAGAAAAGGAAAAATAAAAATAAAGAAAAAAGAAAAACAAACATAAAAAATAAAAAATAAGAAAAGGAGCAAAAATAAAAAAATATGCAAAATAAAAAATAAAAACAAACAGTGCGCTAGGAAACGCTTTCGCCTTGCAGCACTTTAGAGAGCCAATGTGCCCCCTGAATTTATTCCATTCCTAACACCTCGATTGAATCAGTATCATCTTATAAGTATCTAGGAGTCACCTTGTCTAGTGATTTATCTTGGCGCACCCATATTTGCATCACCATTTCAGCATCGAATAAAACATTTGGTTTTCTCAAGCGCCATCTCCACCTTGCCCCTCTACACGTAAAATTACTCGCATATCAATCGCTCATCAGACCCAAATTAGGATATGCCTCTGCCATACGGAGCCAGCCCCAAACTTATTTAATGCATTAGAAGCTGTCCAAAATCGTGCCACTCGATTCATCCACTCTTCATACTCATATGACGTCAGCATTTCTTCATTGAAAGCATTATCAGGACTACCGCCCCTTTCGTTCCGTCGTCGCATTGCAAGTCTCACCCTTTATCACAAATTATTTCATTCTTCCCTCAATCGGTCACCGTATATCACAGCTGCAGCACGCATATCTCACCGCACCAGTCATCCCCTACAAGTTGCCCGGCCGCCGTCGCATACTGTCACCTTTTCTGCTTCATTTTTCTTTCGAGCAGCAACGGACTGGAACGGCCTACCACGTGACATCATCAACATCGCTTCATCCTCTACTTTCCAAGAACACGTAACCGATCACCTTCAGTGCTAAATAATACTCGCTGCTTTGTTTGCTCATTTCCTTAAAATCCCACCACTTATGTAATACCGCGGATACAAGGGGGCCTTTAAGGAAAATAAACTGAACTGAACTGAAAGGACTGCCTCGTGCGAGACGCTGCCAAAGGCTTTCTTCAAATCCAGCCCAAAGATAGCCCGCGTACCGATCTACGATTTCTACGATTTCTTTCGAGAGCAGTAGCATCTCATTCTGCGTTGACAGGTATAGACTAAAGCCTGTCATCTCCACGGGATTTTTCAGTCTGGCGAAAATCACCTGTTCCATGAACTTTCTCAAACACGACGTAAGCGATATGGGCCTGAGGGTGTCAATGTCCAGCTTCTTAACAGGAAAGTTTTCAGGAAAGTAAAAACAGCGCTAAATTTTACACAAACCACACAGAAAGACGGACAGGACGGGCGCTGTCTTAACAGGCTTTGGTACAAATGTGACTGTGGACTGTTTCCCTGCCGGCGGGAGCTTCCCTCCCTACCAACACTCGTTCATATAGTTCGTTAGAGCCTGCACCGAGTTGTCGTCCAAGTTCCTCAGAATTTTGCTGGTTACCCCGTCCGGCCCTTGCGGAGCTTCTTCATTACCGCCACCGCCTCTCTAGCTCGTCGTTATCCGTTCTGGTGTACTCGGGGACTTCTCTGCCATCCCGTGTCGTGTTGAGGTATCTGCCTCTTAAATCATGTTTAACGTACTGATGTGCGATTTGCGGCCCAGGCGGGTCCTAGCCGCAAATTTTGTCTGTGGGGGATACTAGAGATGTCGCAGCAGTAGCCACGATTCTTTATTCCCCAGCTGGCATACAACCCATCGCATGCCTGCTTCCATTGCTGTCTATCTTGTTCGCCTGTTCTTCTATCTCCTTTTCTGATTTAGAGGGCTTCCTGTCTTCTTTTCCCGACCTTCACCGACCCAGGGGGACACGTGTGTCTCCAGCATGTGCATGAGTCGTTTTGTTCGCAGTGAGGCGGTCCTCAATCGTTTCGATCTGTCCGGTGGCCCGTTCTGCGTCCCTTTTGAGATCGCCGATCAATTCATTCAGGTAAGCAATTCCATCGCACATCTGCTTCTCCCTCATGGTGCTACTTCGATCCTAGTCTAATTTTGGCCGGGGGTATCTTACATAAATGCTGTGCCTTATCAAACACGGTGGAGCCAACTTAATGGTTGCTGCCGGTTGAAACGCCTGTATTGAACCACTCATCTCCTTTAACGTTTTTCACCACCGTGAGGTCATGGCTCCTGCCTCTACTAACGCTGTGGCCTGTGCGCGTTGGTTGTTGCGGGCCGTGTGCGATACTGAGGCCTAAGTCCTGTATTGTTTTCCCCAATTTCGCGCCCTTTTCCTCGCCTTTCAGATACTGTGCCTATTAAAATTCCCAGGGACGATAAGTTGCGCCTTATCTACCAGCTTCCCCATGCACCTGAGGAGGTCCGAGGCATTCAGTCCCCCGCTCTTCTTGGAGCTGTACAACATTAAGATGTGGATATTCTGCTCACCTTTCTTGCTGGGGACCACATCTGCTTGGGTGTAGTCCGCTTGCGCGCCATCAATCTTACAATGAATTAGAAGTGTTAGGTAATGAAAAAAGCGGCCACCAGGGTGCTCAAAGCATCATGGGCCGGTGAGCTACTTGTTGCGGGACAGTGGGTTTTTTTTTTCAGGAACACGGAGTGTCATTACTAAGATGTTTTATTCCGAAAATGCTGTTCGTGTGTGTGCAGACGACTTTGGCGTGAACGCAGTGTGCAAAAGCCATTGTAGCAAAAACGCAACAGCACAGGATGCAATTAAAGAATTTTTTCCGAAATGCCATTAAAAAACCTCTTAAAATGTTTAAGCAACAACATTTTTTAAAACATATTTAATTTTAAAAGAATTCCGTCTTTTAAGCACTAAATATTAGTTTTTGTAGTGTTCAACACTAGGCCAATAAGATAGTTAGCCATCTCTGTCAGTGCACGTTAAAGATCCCCAGGTGGTCGAAATTATTCCGGAGACCTCCACTACGGCACCTCTTTCTCTCTTTCTTCTTTCACTCCCACCTTCCTCCCTTCCCTTACGGCGCGGTTCAGGTGTCCGCCGAGGTATGTGAGACAGTTACTGCGCCATTTCCTTTCCTCAAAAACCAATTTACAATTTACAATTTTACTTATTTTGGGCAAGCTTTTCATTTACATGCTTTTCTGCTGATTTGTTGCAATCATTACGCAGGATATTGAATGTTAGGACATTCTTCATTCTGGAACAGCGTTTATATTTTCATTATTTTTTGGCCAGAAGTTGTAGTTCTGCAGTCGGTAGCTCACCGGCCCATGATGCTTTGAACGCCCATGGTGGCTGAAGTGGCCTTGAGGGGGCTGCATGCAAACTCCCATAGACAGGGAGCCAGCTTTCTCTCTGGGTAATAGTAAGAAACACTATGATAAAACCCCGACATAGCCATCTATATGCATATATCCTGTACAGTGCTTGTTGCGACATTGAGTGCTATTTTGTATATTTTTTTAATGCTGCTGAACTGTATTCAAGCGGGCCGGGCTTCGTCAACTGCGCATGCGGAGCTTTTTTCCGTCGGCCCCTTTCTTCGTTTCGGAGAGAAAATAAATTTGAAATGAAGAACCGCTACTTCACAACCCGTCTCCTCCGTGTTCAATGCGCAGCACGTAGCCTAAAACTATAGGGCAAATAGCTTACAATGCGACATTCATCACTTTTGCAGGCACATACGCACGCGCATACCAGATAAGGAGCTGCTCAACCTACCTCAAGCAGAGCCAGTACACAGCCATGGAACGATGAACGCAACCGTACAAAACGCAAGACATGTATTAAGTTCAGATTTAACTATAACTAAAACGTTTTGGAAGTTTCCAAGAACGCCGTCCTTAATTTAAAAATTCTGCTTCATGGCACAAACAGCGCGATGTTTCATTGCGAGCAATGGAAAAGAAGGCTCAGAAACAAAAGTAGGCATATATTTTCCCCGAGGACATGCACTTTGAGCAACCTCGGAGTTTTGGTGGTTTTTCGGGACAGGAAATCGCAGTAACCAGCTCACTTCTCTGTGCACACCCACATTATGCTTGGCGCGGAAGGTGGGAGCGAAAGAAGAAAGGAATCTAAGCAGGTGCCGTAGTGGAGAGCTCCGAAAAAATTGATTTCGAGGAAAGGAAATTACGTAGTAACTGTCCCACATACCTCGGTGGGCACCTAACCACGTCGTAAGGGAAGGGATAAAGCAGGCAGTCACAGAAGAAAAATGCAGGGGGCACTTTGGCTCTCTAAAGTGCTGCAAGGCGAAGGCGTTTCCTGGCGTACTGTTTGTGTTTTTTATTCTTTTTTTGTTTTTCATATATTTATATTTGTTTTTCTTATTTTTGTTTCTGTTATTTTTATTTTTGTTTCATTCTTATTTTGTTTCCCTTCTCATGTTCATTACTTATTTCGTTTAATTTATTTAAGAAACCCAAACATTCACTACATGCGCCTTTATTGCTGCTGAAATCCTCAGCCTTCGTGGCGGAGTGGTAGCGTCTCGTCTTCAAATGCCGAAGGCCCTGGCTCGATTCCCAGCCTCGACACAGTTTTATTGCGAAAGAAATACTGCGCTCATGAACGGCCTTTCGCGGAGCGGCGGCCGGTAGCCACGTTTAACCTTTAGAATGACCTCTGACGTCATACCACTCCTAGTGACGTTATAGCGTGACTTCATACCAGGAGCGAGAGACGGGCTACCAACTCGGCTCGTCGCGCAGCGGCGGCCGGTAGCCACGGCGCGCCGCGCTCCTCCCGCTAGAGGCGCTAGTGACGTTATAGCGTGACGTCATACCAGGAGCGAGAGACGGGCTACCAGCTCGGCTCGTCGGGTATCGACGGCCGGTAGCCACGCGTGACCTGTAGACGCGGCGCACTGCGTTCCCTCCATAGACGCGGCGCGCCGCGTTCCTTCCGCTAGAGGCGCTGCGCTCGCTTTCGCAACCTACCCGGCTTAACCAAAGCTAAGCCCCCGCGAATTTTTTTTTTAGTAACGCCGAAACGCGGGCACACTTGCTAACATTCCTTGGTCACGACAGTATGAGGCATTAAAGGCTTTCGCCTTAGAATATGGAGGACGCTTAAGCTTTGCCTTTAAGCGTGGAACGCGACAGCGTGTTGCAGCGCTGCCAGGGAGTCCACGGAACCCGTTCGGCGCGACGCCTTGCCCATTAGACAAATCAAATTTTAAGGCGAAAGCCTTTAATGCCTCATACTGTCCTGACCAAGACGTGTTAGCAAATTTTCCGGGCTTCGGCTTCACTACTTAAAAATTATGAAGAACTTTAGCGGCTAAAGTGGTGAAAGGCGAAAGCCTGGGTGCTGCATTCTGTTATGCGATTGTTCACTTCACATTCTGCAGGTGCATTAATTAACTGCCAATTAATGACGCTTAACCTTTGCCTTTAGGAGCGGAACGCGACAGCGTGTTGTAGCGCTGCCAGAGAGTCCACGGAACGCCACCACCCGTTCGGCGCGATGCCTTGCCTTTCATCATGACAGGACTTGACAACTTGAACTGCGGCACGAAAATACACAGCTACGTCAAGGCATTTTAGAGCGCAGCTCTTTGGCGTCCGTTCCTGGGTTTCGCGTCGTCGTCGGCGTCGGCCTCGTAACCAGCTCCGCCCCCCTTTCATCCCCCCAGCGCTATCGGCGTCAGCGGCATCAGTCAGTCGCTGCTATCTCTTCCCTCCTCCCTTTATCGTGTTGTCCGCTTGCTGCGCGCGCTTCTGCCCCCATCGTTTGCCGCTGGGTGTACACGCCGACCCCCTCCCTCCTCTTCCTGCGAGTCTCCGGTTGTCAAAGCGCCGGCTCGAACTTAATTCCTTTCTTCGCTCCTCCTCCAATGCAACCCCTGTGCGGTGGCAATCAGAGAGCCAGATCGGTGGCGGCGGATCTGTATATGGGCACCGCCCGAGCCGAAATTGCGAATACGTGTGAAAAATAAAAAAAAAAATTCTGTGATAGCGCATACATGTGTTGCTCGATTTCTTTGCCTCAATCTATCGAAAAGGTGAAACAGCTTATTTGCTGCGCTCAAATTTCGCATTAGGAAGTAACGTAATCGTCGGTAATTTTTTTGTCCAACAGAACAGCAACACTCGGCCTGGGAGAGCTAAGATCAGAAAAATTCAACACCCCGAACAAAGGCACGCCGCAAGGATCGGTTATTTCACCCATCCTTTTCAACGTCGCCGTGATCGGGCTAGCCCAACAACTACAGCAAATCGAAAACATACGACACGCAATGTACGCCGACGGCATCACCGTACGGGTAACCAAAGGCTCACTCGGGGAAAAGGAAGAAAGACTACAAGCGGCCGCGACATGCGTAGAAGACTATGTCAAGGCAAGAGGACTAGCCTGCTCGACAGAGAAGTCCGAGCTCCTAAGAGTATGGCGAGGCAAGAAGAACCGCACTGTCCCCGAGGAAGAAAACCTCGGGCTAAACGTCCGACTCGAGGGACAACTAATACCGGAAAAAACACTCATCAGGATATTAGGAATGTGGATACAATCGAATAAAAGGTGCACCCACACCCTAACAATACTTAAAACAGCAACCAACCAAGTAGCTAGCATGATAACAAGGATCTCGAGGAAAAGACACGGCATGAAAGAAGCAGGCACGCTACAGCTGGTGAGAAGCCTGGTGGTAAGCAGAGTAACATATAGCCTCCCATACTACCACTGCACAAAATACGAAATGCAACAAGCGGACGCAATCCTGAGGAAAGCCCTCAAGACGGCGCTTCACTTACCACAATCAATATCAACCGACAAACTACTGGCTCTGGGGCTACACAACAGTCTCGAAGAACTCCAAGAAGCGCAAATAATAGCACAAATCGAAAGACTAAAACTATCGGCAACGGGCAGAAGACTCCTGAGCAGATACGGCGGTGAAGCTACAATAAAGGAGACATAAAGCACGGAGACGATACTAGAAGAATACAGAAACACCATCAAAGTAGCACCGATACCAAGGAATATGGACCCGAGCCTACACATGGTGCGAAGAGAAGCAAGAGCAGAGTACGTACAAAGAACACTGGCAACTAGAAACCACACTGTGTACGTAGACGCCGCTACATACGCTGGCAACAGAAACCACAAGAAAAGCAAAGTGGCAACGGTGATCAATTCGGACCTAAAAGAAATCACCAGCGTGTCAATCCGGAACTGTACCGTAGTCGAAGCCGAAGAGGCAGCCGTGGCTCTAGCGGCAGCGGAGGGCTACCGATCCAACAGGTCCTTAACCATACTCATCGACTCACAAGCTGCATGCCGCAACTACCTAAACGGCAGAATCAGCCACAGCGCGCTCCGCATACTCCGCTCAAGTGGCAAAACTGAAAACAACCAGGCCAAACACACGATAGTTTGGGTGCCGGGACATACCGACATTACGGGAAATCAGGACGCGGATAGAATAGCTCGAGGGTACGCAACAAAGCGAGCACCGAACATTCCCGACCCTGCTGAGGAACCCGAGCCAGTGGCCCAAACCTATACAGACATTCTTAACTACTACAGAGGGATCAGACGAAAATACCCGCCCCCCCCCCCCCCCCATACAACTAAAAAAATTCAAGGGGCACTTTGACTGTCTAAATTGCGTAGAGGCGAAAGCGTTTTCCGCACCACTTTCGCTGCTTCTGTGGCGCTGGTGGCGTCACATATAATTGAGTACTAATTACTAGGTGATGACAAATCACTAATGATTGATTACTGATTGATGCCTGAATACTAATTAACTGCTAATTAATGACGCTTAAGCTTCGCCTTTAGGAGTGGAACGCGACAGCGTGTTGTAGCGCTGCCAGGGAGTCCACGGAACGCCACCACCCGTTCGGCGCGATGCCTTGCCCTTTGAACGCAACGCTTTTTGAAGAAAGGAAATGGCGCAGTAATTCTCTGTCATCTCGGTGGACACCTGAACCGCACCGTAGAGGAAGGGAGGAAGTGGGAGTGAAAGAAGATAGATAAAGAGGAGCCGTAATGAAGAAAATGAAAATTGTATTTGAGGAAAGGAAATTACGCAGTAACTGTGTCACAAAATTCAGGGGGCACTTTTTTTACCTATAGTGTGGTCACTGATGTGTGGTTAAGATGTTCAGCTTCGCCTCTAAGAGCGGAACGCGACAGCATCTTGCAACGCTGCCAGGGAGTCCATAGAACGCCATTGCCAGTTCGGTTCTACGCCTCGCTCGTCGGTAAATTGGTTTTTGAGGAAAGGAAATGTATCTGTCTCTCATATCTCGGTGGACACCTAAACCTCTCCGGAAGGGAAGGGAAGGGAGTAGGATGGGAGTGAGCGAAGACACCGTATTCACTAGACGCGCCTTTGTTCATTCCAAACCATCGAGCTGGCATGGCGGAGTGTATAGCGTGCTCGTCTCGCACGCCGAAGACCGGGGTTCGATTCCCGAGCTCGACCAATTTCCTACTTCGTTTTATTTATTTATATGGCCTGACTAGAAAAGTTAATTAGGCTAATTGGGCAATTAAGCAATTAACTTAGCTCAGTCCCACTTACTTGGAGCATCACTATACGATCCCTTCAATTGGTTGCATGGTTACTAGGCAAAGTACAATTGGCCCCGTTTGAAATTGGCGCACTGTGACGTCACGGCCGTTTCGACCAATTGAAAAGCGTGACATTTTCTGTCGACAACTGCTGCTTACAACGATGAGGCATTAAAGGCTTTCGCCTTAATAGAGATGACGCCGTAGCATGGCGACAGTTACAAACGGGAATATTCACGTGCCTAAACACCCTAAGTAAAATCTACCCCACACAGTACAAGAGTGAGTGCCCGTGGTGTGGAGACAAACCAACATTACACCATCATACCACATGGGCATGCCAGAAAATATACAAGCTACCCATAATTGAAAACCCGAGTGCGGAACAGTGGGAGAGGATGCTATCCAGCGACATCCTGAAAGTCCAACAAGGACTAGTAAGGCGTGCACGCAGGGCAGCTACCCTCAGCGGAGCCCTGGACTAGGGGAACCGACCCTGATGATAAGATGGAAAGACTCCATCTGAAGCCGCAAAAAAAATATTGTAAAATAGAGCAAATAAACGTTTACCACCACCACCACCCTTTGAACGCAACGCTTTTTGAGGAAATGAAATGGCGCAGTAATTCTCTGTCATCTCGGTGGACACCTGAACCGCACCGTACAGGAACGGAGGAAAGTGGGAGTGAAAGAAGAAAGAGAAAGAGGGGCCGTAATGAAGAAAATGAAAATTGTATTAGAGGAAAGAAAATTATGCAGTAACTGTCTCACATATCTCGGTGGACACCAGTCGAAACATGTATTTGAGGAAAGGAAATTGACCCGCCGTGGTGGCTCAGTGGTAAGGTGCTGGTCTACCGAGCCGGAGTACGGGTTCTAACCCGACCGCGGCGGCCGCGTTTCGGTGGAGGTGAAACGCAAGAGGCGCCCGTGTGTTGTGCGATGTCAGTGCACGTTAAAGATCCCCAGGTGGTCGAAAGTATTCCGGAGACCTCCACTACGGCATCTCTTTCTCTCTTTCTTCTTTCGCTCCAACCCACCGTTTATAAAGCTTTTTGATCTATAAACGATCCTCCAACCTACCTCCCTTCTCTTACGGCGCGGTTCAGGTGTCCGCCGAGATATGGTGAAAATATTTTAATGAAATAGTTTAGGAGGTTCTAGCGGCGGTTCGAGCTGACCCAGGCGCACAGAGCCTTACGCCAGCTCTACCCCCCGCCCCACCCCTCCCTAGATAACAAACACGCAACACTCTGGCGCAGACTACAGACACACACACTCCCTTCACCCCTTTACCTAGCCCATTATCATCCCTCCTTCCCCACTCCGGCATGCACTCTATGCCCAGAACCCTTCGCCTCTTCCCTCCACAACATTTCCCTCTGCCCGGCGTAGGCTGCTGTCCGGGCTCTTTCGATGAGTTTCTTTTGACTCTTTTCGTCCGAGCTGGCCAGAGCTGCCTCCCACCCCTCCTGCGTTGGCTGGTTATTAACAGTGATCGCCTGATTTCGTTGGCAGGCTCATACCATATGGTAAAGGTCCGCCTTCTCCCCGCAAAATTTGCATTGTGAGTCAAATGACTCCGGGTCTATGGCATGTAGTCTTCGTGAATTGTTGTAAGTCTTGGTCTGTAACTTTCGGAGGTGTAGTTCCTCCCCTTTATCTAGTGTCTTGGCCGGCGGAGGGTAGACCCGACGGGATAATCTTAAGTGCTGTTTCTTCATTTTAAATGCATTACCAATTAGCCCAGAACCTTGCTCTTCTAAACAACAACAACATTCCTCGACAAGACGCGACAAGCTGTTCATAACTTCCCTGAGCTTCTCATCTGGCGAGTTACTCACAGGGACCAGCGTGCTCCAGGAGTTTGTCTCGCATCCTTAACATAATATGCATTTTCTGCTGCCGTTGAGAAACTCGGTCCACCTCAGGCGCAGTTCTGACTTCGGAATGACGCACGCTGTGCAAAATGAAAGTGCAACTTCTGGGTGTGCTGGTGACCAAAACAGGAAGGCGAAATGGCTGGAGAAGTTGCAGTTTTCTTCAAGGTCCACCATCTTCTTTCTTTGCATTTGTAAGGCCTGTGGTCTATATCATCATTCTATTCCGCTTTTTCTTATTACCGAAGAATGACCGCCAATGCCCATTAAGTTTACATTTAAATATGTTTGAAGTCATTGCGTGTTTCCACTTAAAAGAAAGACTGACAGTGCCTTTGCAGTGCAGACGAGAATCCAGAATGGTGGCTTTGAATTCAGCTCGGCAGTCGTTGACGAGTAAGACGTCCGCGTCGTTGTCATAATATGTCGTCGAGACGAACAAACATTCTGTATATCAGCTGACCGGTTCAGTACACAAAGGCATGCATGACTTTGTTCAAAATAGGCTGCCTAGTTGACCAAGAGAATAAAATCTTTGCTCTCTAATGTCATCTCGACATCTCGATGGAATGAGGTTGCAGACCGACGGATTCGCGGATCTCGAGTAAAAGTGTTCCCATCGCTCTCCTGGACACTATCTACGGTTGCGGTTTGGTGTTTGTGCCAAACAGAGCTCAAGACGAAAAAAAGCGGTCACTAAACAGAAATGCATTAAAAGAACAAACGCAAATACCAACGTAACGGTGGTTGTGTAACTTGCCAATTTTTTTGGTCATCTGTTGTTTTCCAACTGTAAACCTGTCCTTACTGCTGACACTCGCACAAAACGGTACAAGCAATCCGTCAGGATCTATTCTCATCGGCGCCTGAGCCGTCAAGGCATTGCCTTTGGTCTGAAGAGCTGCAGTCAGCGGCGACTTCGTCCACAAACTCTGGTGGCAGGCCTGCCATTACCTTTTTACGTTTTCGATTAATCTCCCGATATTGTAACTACAGTACACGGACATCAGTGGATATCAAGCCTTCTTTCCTTAGTGTTTATGACATCGCTTTACAGACAAGAAGCATATCCTATAAGTGCCCCTGCCTGAAATGCGTGCAGCATGCCAAGGAACCTCTTGTAGACTAATTTCACGGACAGGAAGAACAAATTAAGGAGTAAGTCATAGCGTAAAAAAATGTGATAATTTTGGGGGGCCAAAGGGCTCTTTAACGCGTGACCCAATTTTTTTTTTATTGGTTTATTTTTGGTTTACAATGCATACGTAAACCAAGGACGAGCAGGCAAAAGGCGTTAAACAACACCTGACTAAGGCCTGCCCTCCTATACAAAAACAAACAACAAATTATAACAAACATTCAAAGCATTTGACAGCAACCGACTTCGAACAGAAAAAACGCAGGTTAAAATTAAATTGGCAGTAGTATACAGATTTGATACCAAAAAAGATACAACGGTGTTTACTTATACAGCACTGTCACGAAAGTAGCATATCATGCACGGCTCTTTTATAGCTTTGGTCACTTCGTTTTTCCATTGCCATAGAAAGTAGCGGGGCGTAAGCATTTAGAACTCGCGGTATCATAAATGTCAACATTTGGTGGCCATAATTTGTACGGGACTTTGAAACATGGAAACTAGCTGTTCGGAAGTTATATAGTCCAGGCATGTGCAGATATGTGTTCTGAAACGTTTCTTTACTGTATTTTATTTGATTCTTTATGTATATAGCCAGTTT
This sequence comes from Amblyomma mixtum, assembly GCF_055824585.1. Taxonomy (NCBI): domain Eukaryota; kingdom Metazoa; phylum Arthropoda; class Arachnida; order Ixodida; family Ixodidae; genus Amblyomma; species Amblyomma mixtum. The sequence goes on along the minus strand of NC_143021.1, from coordinate 149,525,803 downwards.
TTTGTCATACATTGTTTGTATTTTAAGTAACTTGTGTTTTCTAAAAACCTCCCCTGTGTCTTGGCTGAGTGTAAGGTTGAATACAGCTCGGATAGCCCTTTTTTGCAGCGCAAATAATTTTGCTATATTAGTAAGTGTTGTTGTTCCCCACACAAGTAGGCCGTAATGTATATAGGAGTGAACTAAAGAGTAGTATAGCTGTAGTTTGCATCTGACAGGTACAAGCATTCGTAGTCTGTTTATTATGCCCACTGACCGCGATACTTTACTGCGTAAATAGTCTGAATGGTCATTCCACAGTAAGTGCTGCTCGAAAATTACTCCTAAAAATTTTATTGAATTTTCACGAAGTAGAGATGAATTTTGAAATTTCAGTTGAAAACTTTCAGTAATCATCTTGTTTTTGGCTCTAAATACGACATATTTAGTCTTTTCAACATTTAGTTTCAATTGGTTAAATTCCAGCCATGAAGAAAGTTCTTGTAGCCATACGTTTGCTTCTTTTTCTAAGATAGCCATATTATTTCCTGAAAAGAACACATTAGTATCATCTGCGTAAATAATAATATTCTTAGTCTGAGGTATGTTCACTATGTCGTTAATGTACAGAAGGAATAGTATCGGTCCTAAAATAGAACCCTGTGGTACACCAACTACAATTTCCCCTGGTGTTGATGATACTGCGTTTATTTGGGTTATTTGAAAACGATTTTTTAAATAACTGGTGAGAAGCTCAAGAGCAAGACCTCTTACCCCGTACCGTTCCAGTTTTTGGAGAAGGATATCGTGTTTTACCGAGTCGAAAGCTTTCTTTAAATCAAGAAAAATTCCTATTGTTACTAGTCTTCGCTCTATATTGTCAATTAGCTGTTCCTTAATATTAAGCAAAGCAGATTCTGTTGTTTTATTTTTTTGGAAACCATATTGCTCTTTTGCAATAATTTTGTGTCGTGCCAGATAATTATACAGGCGATTATTTATTACATGTTCAGCAACCTTCGCAAAAATTGAGAGAACGAAAATCGGTCTGTAGTTGTTGAGGTTGTTGGCATCACCGCTCTTGTGAATTACAGCTACACGAGCCACTTTCATCAAGTCTGGGAACCTACCAGTGTTAAGCATGATGTTACAGATATGTGCTAGAGGGGCAGCTAAAATATCTGCAACAAATTTGATTGGCCGTGTCAGGATGTCATCTATTCCCGAAGCACTATTGTTTCGGAGTGAGTTAATTATGTCTACAATTTCATTATCAGTACATGGTTCCAGGAAAATTGAATTTGTGTATGTCTTCTTTATGTAACTTGTAGGCTCTTTACAGAGAGGATCTACATTTTCCATTACACCAGCTGTAAGGAAATACTCGTTAAATTTATTTGCCAACTCAATCCCCGTGTATTCTATCCCATTAATGTTTAGTGAAGAGAGGACACTGTTTGGTTTTTTCCCGAGGATATCGTTTACGAGAGCCCAACTCTGCTTTGGAGATGTAGTATTCGAGAACTTGTTTAGATAGTATTGTTGTCTAGCCTTTTTTATGTCGGCCCCTAGCTTGTTCCTGATTTTCTTGAAATTTCGAAATATCTCTGCGTTTTTTGTTTCGATAAAAGTTGAGAATAAGCGATTTTTATGTAGTATGCGGTCATAAAGTTCTTTTGAGATCCATGGTTTCCTGGACTTTTTATGTTTCGTTGCTGGCCGCCGCGGAAACGCCTCATTATAAAGTGACTCAACAATTGTCTGAAATGTTCCATACGCAAAGCATGGATCACTTTCAGATAGGACGGCACTCCAATCCGCGTTCATGGCTAGACTCCTGAAATTGGCTATACTTTCGTCATTAATCCTCCGATAAGTGCTTTCTTGTTGTTTTTATCTTTGTATTCAGTGTGGTGTGGGATGAGGCTATAAATGGGCATGTGATCACTGAGACCAACAGTCAGGACACCTGAAATTACACCAGAACCGCCAAAGTTGCACAGGCACACGTCAATGAGTGTCTCAGAAAAATCAGTCACCCTAGTTGGAGATTCAACCTTGTTATCAAATCCGTGGCTAAGCAACAGGTCAAGGAGGTGTTTAGTAGCTGGTTGTTTGCAGAGAAGGTTTATGTTGATATCACCTACAATCACTGCATTCATATTATTAATTGTAACAAAGTCCAGTATTTTTTCAAGGTAATTACAAAACATGTGTCCAGAGCCCGACGGGGGTCGATAAATTGCTATCACAATAATGTTATTATAAGACACTGCCAGTACCTCAACATCCTCATTGTTTTCACAAATTTCGGAAAGTATGTAGTAGGACTTTCCATTTTTTAAGTATGCAGTGAGTCCGCCTCCTCTCCTGTCACCCCTTGTTTGAGAAACACTGGTGTAAGATTCAAGATTAAAAGCATCAAGTTCACTTTTCAACCATGTTTCCGAGAATACCAGGACATCAAATTTTATCGACAGTTCGTTCAGCAATGTTCGTTGATCCTGTTTATGACATAGGCTTCGGACGTTTAAATGAAGAACTGAGAAATAATTTTTTTCAGGCTTCTTCAAGCTTGACATTTGGTTATTGAAAGAAACAATGTCAATGTAAGCCATAGTGATACTTAACAAAAAAAATCAGCTTTAGAGCTTGAGACGATAAATGGAAAACTATCTAATCTTCTCGAGATCGCTCTCAGAAGCAATGCATAGTACACGGTCGCCTTCCCTTTTTCTTGAGAAAATTTTCCCATTTCGTGCCCATGTGAACTTGTAGTCAAATTCCTTTGCCTTCGCGCGCGCAAGCCAGAGAAGTCACTTGTTTTTGGCTGTCAGGTTTTCGTAGAACCGGAGGTCAGATTGTTGCGTTCTGAGCTCTTGAGATTTGGATAGCCATTGCTCTTTTGTCTTGCGGCTCACGAAACGTATTAAAACTGGAGGGTTTGCGTTTTTCGAGGGGAGCCTGTGAATTCCATCGAGGTCAGTTTCTTCGAGTGAATCGATACCAAGTGACTCGGCTAGCTTGTTCACTTTTGACAGCAAATTTTCATCCTCATCTTGCTTAAGTCCGTGAACTTCAAGGTTTTGTCGTCTACCGTACTGCTCAAGCTCATTGACCTGCAATTTTAGGTTGATAATTTCATTTGCATGATCAGCTGCTTCAAGGTAGTCCATTCTTTTTTTGAGGGTCTAAATATCAGAATCCTGTTTTTTTGGTTGGCCAGAATTTCATCATACTTTTCAGACATCAGTTGAACAGATGTTTCAAGACTTTCTATTGTCGTTCGCAAACCCGCCAAACCATCAACTTGCACTTTCATCTCGACCAAAACAGCCAACTTCGCATTGATGTCGGCCAGTATGCCAGTGTGTCCACAGCCTTCCTCGCTGTTGTGCTTGTCTAATGATTTCTGCCCTCTCAGACGAGCAGCTTTACAAGTAGGGCATTTCCATGAAGTTTTAGCACCTTTGCCTTTCCTGCTTTTCTCGAAACCCCCCGAACAGTTACCGTAATGGTAACTGAAGGAACATTCTACACATGTGGCATACTGGTCTTCATCCCCAACTTTTTCTCTGCACGATACACAGTTTGTTTGGCCCGGCATTAGAGCAAAGTAACAGGATCACAGAGTAAACAAAGAAACTGGTTTGGCAGCAGTAGCAGCAGCGGCCGCAGAGTGTTGTAACAGTACATAAAAAACAGTACAACAAAAATTCGTGGCACCAACCTGCGAAGTGGTAAAAAAAAGCAGACGATGTCAGGCGATCCGGCGTAGAAACAGTACGCTGCCGCTGCTGCCAAACGCTTGAATGCCTAAGGGGCGTAGTCCGTGGCTTTCATTTCAGTACTAAAGCTTTTTTTCGCTTTCACTTTCGCGAAGTTTGGCTACTCCGGCTCCACGAAGGGTCTCGGGGCGATGCTTATCCCTAAAATGCAGTAGTGATGCTGTCAACGAAGGAAGCAGAAAAAAGACATTAAGAATGATAAAAACCAACACTTTTCACACCACCAAATCTCTACACACCTGGTACCCAAACTTTAAAAGCCACGATGTCAACACTGTGGAGAAATTGGGCCTGCCATGAAAACATGGGCCTGCCAGAAAAAGAAGGCCATATCCCCTATGCCTTCGCCAGCCGCTAACGAGTGGGAAGAATTGTCTGGACAAGGGAACCAGGGAGACAAATGAATGAACGTTCTTCAAAATGCGCTATATGTTTTCATACGACCCATTCTCACATGCAATATCTTAGATGCATTGGCTCATGTGATACGAGTTGGCCTGGGTCGCCACGGTGGCTCAGTGGTTATGAGTCTCGTCTGCTGACCCGAAATGACGCGCGGGTTCGATCCCGGCCGCGGCGGCTGAATTTCGATGGAGGTGAAATTCTAGAGGCCCGTGTACTGTGCGATGTCAGTACACATTAAAGAACCCCGAATCCCAGGTGGTCGAAATTTCCGGAGCCCTTCACTACGGCGTCCCTCATAGCCTGAGTCGCTTTGGGACGTTAAACCCACATAAATCATACCTAAACGAGTTGGTCTGCATGGTGTGTGTGCACCTTTCAGAGGGCACTGTACAGCAGGGCACGCGGGACAGACTTCTGTGAGTACCAGCTATTGCCACCGTCAGTGTGAGACGGGACTGGAATTGTCTTAGTTAATCTCCGCTCCGTCTCCGTATATTTCTCTTTACCCTGCATGACGAGGACACCTTGAGTCATTAAGACATACCCACAAGTATTTCGTTCCTGGACTGCGCATTCACTTTACGCCCCTCGTAGAGCAATGCAAACGTTTCGGTATTACGCCAAAATCAGATAACACTTTGCCGAGCTAAGACATGAAATAATAGCCTGGGCCTAAAATCAGAGGAGGTTTCGCATATTGCCATCCAAGCAGTTGACAGTGGTAAACAGGGTGCACTTCAAAGACAGCTGCCAACAGGTGCGTTTTTTAAAGCAGCGCCATCTGAATATACTGATGAGCTCTGCTGTTCTTAGTTTTACTGACCTTGATTTGTCCTCCCACGCACCTGAATCTCAGGTTGTAAAGGCTCTTCAAGCATTTTCCTATCGGATGCTGCTCTTTCGAGATGACAACTTTTGTACGGTGCACCCATGTGAGCCACATTCATACGAAAAGAATAATAATTGTTTTTCTTAAGTGAGGAAACAATGGCCCGGATCAAGTGTTAATAAAGAATCAATTACTACGCCGAAGCACCGCCCGCCAAATTTAGTGCCTACAATGTGCTTTTCAGAGCCCAGAATGCACATACAGGAGATGCAGACGCCTTTTACTGTGAACAGCAAGTGTCATCGCCAAAAGCAAATTAAGAAACATGGTGACAATTATTTTGCACTAACAATTAGCCATAGGGGAATGACGCCACGGCCGGAAGGTAACTTTGTCATGCTTTGATATATATATTGCATGCAACCACCTCACAGCAGTCCGCCCGTTAGGCGAAAGAAGACGGCAGGAAGAACATGTCACTAAAGTAGCAACAACAACGCTTCTCACCAATTGCTGGACCCTACACTACGGAGGCCCTCCGTGCTGACGTTAAGTGCAAGTCACCTATTGCCTTGTCCCCAGCGGGGAAAAAAAAGACAGGAAAAGTGCGATATACGCTCGGAGAAATCTCAGAAGGTGAAGGTTTTGTAAGCTCACATATACCTCAATGCATGAAACTAACCATGCAGAGTGTTGTGTTTACATTAAAGCTACATAGCTTCTTTTTTATGCGAAGCATATTGCTAGAGCTATGCCCCACGCCGTCACCGTGGCTGTACGTGTCCAACCACGTGACACGATGACGTCACACCACGTGACACGATGACGCCATGACAGATGAGAAACAGGTCCCCCACCTCGCGCCGTCGCTCGGAGCTGTACGCGACCAACGACGTGACACGATGACGTCACACCACGTGACACGATGACGTCATGACAGATGAGAAACAGGTCCTCCACCTTGTGCCGTCGCTCGGAGCTGTACGTGACCAACCACGTGACACGATGACGTCACGACAGATCGCCGTCACGCGCTGGGAGAGGGAGAACGATGCCATCGCACAGACGCCGGAATGTCCTCGAGCGGCATTCCCGCGCATTTCGAACGCGCGTTCACACTCGGTGTAGGTGAAACGCTCGCTCCACCGGGCAGGCGGACGCGGCTTCCGTGGCAATCCAGGCGCTCACCCAACGCGCGTCTCGGGGTTAGTCGGCGTTCCGCTGTAGCCGTGCCGTTGTCTTCCCCCACGACGAAGGCTTCTAGTGGTTGTATTAAAATGACCAAGTATTCAACCAAGGAAAGCCATGTATCACCAAGCCTAGCCATCAATATGCTTCGCATCTGACAAGGCTTAACCTTAGCTAAGCCTCAGCCATTTTTTAACTGACATCTGATTCAATAATTTTTACGGGGCCTACCGGCTAAAGATGAAAATCTTTCTGATCCACTGAGCTGCACTCGAACATTGTGCCAGATCTCGGGCGCGACCGGTTCTCTCTCGCTTTCTCGGACGCCGCCGCTCGACCTACATTTCCGCGCATCGCTCCGGCGCCGATTCCTTAGTCCCGTTAACTCCGCTTACGTGGCTGGGGGTGTAGCTCAGATGGTAGAGCGCTCGCTTAGCATGCGAGAGGTACTGGGATCGATACCCAGCACCTCCAAGAGTTTTTTTTTTTTTTTGTCATTCTGGCCCATTGCTCAAAAACAGCGCGCAGCACATGGCGCGATGGGCATAGGAGCGTCCATGAAAGGCACGATTGCAGCAACCTTAGACATTTCTTTCAGATGTATAGTAGTATAGGCTGCAGATCTGTTTAATATAGTTCCTTCTTTGTAAGCTAAGCTGTAACGAAAGTTCCCTAGAGACAAACTCCATGGCTTTTCGTTCTTTAGTTTTGTGTGGTTTAACGCCCCAAAGCGACTCAGGCTATGAGGGTCGTCGTAGTGAAGGGTTGCGGAAATTTCGACCAACTGGGGTTATTTAAAAGTGCGCTGACATCGCGCAGTACATGAGCCTCTGTAGACTTTCGCCTCCATCGAAATTCGACCGTAGCGGCCGGGATCGAACCCGCGTCTTTCGGGTCAGCAGCCGAGCGCCATAACCAGTGCGCCATCGCGGCGGCTTTCTTTCTTTAGTCTTAAAGAGTAAAGTTATCTATGCACTCAAGTAATTATGTCCATAGATAACTAATGATGAATGGAGAATACCTGAGTAATTTGCGAGGCCTTAGCTAAGTCACTCAGGAGATGAGCTGCGAAGCATGATCAATGAGTTAGGCAGGCAAAGCAGAACCGTAGGTCTTAAAATTAACGTGCAGAAAACCAAAGCATTGTTAAACACTCTCGTCAGGGAACAGCAGTTCAGAGTTGATAGCGAGGTGCTCGAAGTGGTAATGGAATATGTGTGCATAGGGCAGGTAGTGGCCGCTGATTCCGATCATGAGAGAGAAATAACGAGAAGAATAAGAATGGGGTGGAGAACATATGCCAGGCTCCCTGAGATCATGAATGGCATTTACCGATATACCTAGAGAGAAAAGTATACAACAGCTGTATCTTGCCGGTAATCACCTATGGGGCAGAAACGTGGAGGCTAACAAAGAGGCGAGCTATGGAAAGAAAAATGATAGGTGTAACGTTGGGCCTGGGCAAGGCATGTAATGCGAAAGCAAGATAACCGCTGGTCCTTAAGGGTAACGGAGCGGATTCCAAGAGAAGGCAAGCGTAGAAGGGGGCGGCAGAAAGCTAAGTGTAATTTAGAAATTTGTGGGGATACGGTGGCCGCAGCAGGCAAAGCACAGGGTTAGTTGGAGAGACATGGGAGAGGCCGTTGCCCTGCAGTGGGCGCAAGTCAGGCTGATGATCATGATTATCTACGCACGATAAATTTCTGCGGCGCCCTCAAAAATTGTGACCCAGTAGCCGAGGCTGCGGACCATTAATTAACCGGCGTAGCGGGGAAGACAGATTTCCGTTGGTGTACGTGCGTCAGAAGTAGCGAGAGAAAGCGCAGTTTATCCAAAGCAGCAGATCGGGAAATGGAAGCGTGACAAGTCGTTCCCTCTCTAACGCGCTGAAAGTGCATTCACCAACACAAAGTCACGTGTGTTGCTTTCTCACAGAATTTCTTACTGCCAAGAGTGCACACTTATTGCGGCAAGCAAATGGGATGTTATCTTTATCGCCTCTTCGAATCAGCGTGAATGATTCACTACAATCACTAATACCAAAACTCAACGAAATGAATACTCGGAGAAACATTGGTTTCCTTCATCAGACTTTACACTTCACAAGCTACTCCACACTCATTTTCTTTTCTTGGTCTTTGTTGGTTTTTTGGGGGAAAGGAAATGGCGCGGTATCTCTCTCACATATGGGTGGACACGTTAACCGCGCCGTAAGGTGACGGATAAAGGAGGGATTTAGAGAAGAAAGGAATAAAAGGGGCCATAGTGGAGGGCTCCGGAATAACTTCGACCATCGGGGTATCTTGACCGTCCACTGACATCGCACAGCATTTTCTTATTTTTCTTTTACTGTCAATCGCTTCTAGCCATGTTGATCACGTATGAGCACACTATATACACCGTCTTGCACAAGGAGACACTATCGATAGTTCAGAGCTGAGGAGTGTCCTGATAAAAGGCACTCCCTAACAGCGCATCTCTCTTGGAATTTTAAATAAAATGCTGATGCTATAAATCCGATAGTAGTAGAGCACTCCAGACGCTGAAGAAAACCGCCGATCGCGGAACGCAGTGACGAAACTCCTTCAGGTGCGCGCAGTTTTTACCACAATGAAAGAAAAGGAAGGTGAACGACGACAAAAAAAAAAATACGAGACATAAAATAGTGCTGGTAGATAGAGAAAGGAAAAAGAAAATAATATTGCCCAGCCCACACCACCTAGGAACACAAGAGACAGACGCAACCGGTCTCGCCCCACAGTCCTGCATATAAATGAGCTTCGTAGTTCCTTTCTTTATTTTTTTTTTACAGCGACACAAAAGTGGTAGGCTCTTCTCTCTATCCAGCCTCTTTATTATACGTTCCGTTTGCAAGCTTAACTCTTTTTGCCTAGCAGAATATAGGGAGAAATTTCCCGCTTTCCCACTCGATATCTGCTGTCACCTCAACAGAGATCCACAGCTTGTTCATATTGGAACAGAAGTACGAGCACGCAAAGAAGCCTTCGAGACATGCGTGTTTGACTCGCGAACTCCGGAGCACTGCACGTTCACTGAAGTTGTCACCCGGCGCCTGTTGCTTCTACTCGTCTACAAGCAGTTGATGCAACGGAGTATGCAGTCCACTAGAACGCAAAATCCGCCTCCTGATAAAACCCCGTGCATGGTGCGCTAGCTTAGTCGCAGCGTGCCACTGAGAGTTTTATTATTATCATCATCATCAGCCTGACTACGCCCACTGCAGGGCAATGGCCTCTCCCATGTCTCTCCAATTAACCCTGTCCTTCATCAATTGCGGCCACCGTACACCCGCAAATTTCTTAATCTCATCCGCCCACCTAACTTTCTGTCGCCCCCTGCTACGCTTGCCTTCTCTTGGAATCCACTCCGTTACCCTTAAGGACAAGCGGTTATATTGCCTTCGCATTACATGCCCTGCCCAAGCCCATTTCTTCCTCTTGATTTCGACTAGGATGTCATTAACCAGCGTGTGCTCCCTCACCCACTCTGCCCGCTTCCGGTCTCTTAAACGTTATATCGATCATTTTTATATCCATAGCTCGCTGCGCTGTCCTTAAGTCGAACCCTTTTCGTTAGCCTCCACGTTTATGCCTCATATAAGTAAGATACAGCTATACCTGCGTGTGTATACATGCGATAGTCCGAAAAGACAGGTTAACACGTGGCCGGGGCGTTGCTATCCTGATAAAAAAGGAAATTCCATTCATCGTTCTTCCTGAAGTCAAAAAGGTCGAAGCAATCTTTTCTATACTCTTGTATTCCTGGCCAATCCCCCGTCGTGGGTATGTGCCATTAAGCCTGAGGACACCATCACCATCATTAGTATTCATCGCGACCAGTCTTTATCGGCGCGTTTCTCGCAGCCCATCTTAAAACGTCGACGTACTGCAGTCATTCCATGCTTACATGCTTAATCACTTCCTTGGAGCCAGGTTAATCTCGATGGGGGATTTCAAGCTACCCAGAGTTGACTGGAGCACTATGCAGTACCATTCTAAACACGCAGACGTACTGTTTGATACCATGCTAACGTGCAATCTGAGTCAAATAACAAATCAACCAACCCGCGTACAGGGTAACAAATATATTTTGTCGCGTATTCATATGTGCAGATCTTGTAAATACACGTTCTTTGAGCAGTAAATGTAAAAATAGGAAAGTAAAGTTTGTTAGTCGTACAAAATATGTCCTTAGGATAGCATGCCGACAGGCAATGCATGAAAGCACCGCCTTTTCTCTGCCCCACTGCCTCCTTAGCACGACTTAAGGCAACAGCTTTGAGAAGTCATGGCCGAACCGTTTGCGCAGCCGAAAGCTTCTGCAAACCCTGGCGAATGTTGCAGTGCTGAGTTAATGCCCAAGCGGAAGTGCTCCGACATGGCGGCACATCTGTCGTACACCCAAGAGAGGTACACCAGCCGTCCTAGCGATGTCTGGGTATCGTTTACGATGGCAACGGTGTTCCATTCTGCAGTCATCATGGCGTCGATCGAGGACTCCACGCCCAAGGCGATGGCAGCCGCTCTTAGGGAGTCAGCATGGTGAGAGCCGTTGAGCAGCTTTTGCTTGAAGCATTCCAGGCGACTCTTGATGTTCTTGCGCGACTCGTCAGACCATGGACGCTCCAGAAGGTACGACCACATCTCGGCAGCCATATCCACTCCCACAACGGGAATGCCAAGAGCAGGCTTTTTGTTCGGCTTGTGGCCGAGAAGGGCGTAGACGTTCGTCGGTACGTAGATCACTTCTTCGCGTCGCACAACCAGGGGTAGAGAGAGGCTGTCGGCGGTGGGTATCTTGCGAGACACCTTAGCTTTTCTTACGTCGAAGGCGTACGAACGCGCCGCCAACAAGTTGGCAGCGAATGTCTTCGACACGGCTGGAACGCGGAGATCCGAGGCGGCAATTTCCTCCGGCAGCACCAACCGGAGTTTGTCCAGTTCCCGCGCGATATCTTCCTTGGAAGGCCCACCGAGCACACGATGCCTTGAGGCTTGGTCCGCTACGTTGAGGCGTATATTGCGAAACAGGCTTTGGACGTAGTTGTTTATGCTACGACTGCTGAACACCTGTGCAAAGAATATATCCTCTATTTCGCAGACGCCCAGAAGTTGGCAAGAAATTCCCGTTCCATGTGCAGGCTTCGTCCACAGGATGTCGTCCATATTGTCGCGTGTCATATAAGCGGTGCATATGACTATGTACGCAAGCGCTGTGCTTTGGTGGGATGCCTTCACAAGGACGGTGAGGAAGTCATTAAGCCTGTCTTCATCCCGCGTCTCAACCTCCGTAACATTTGGATATAAAGAGAATATCAGATCCCGCGATATTACTGCCCATTCATGCTCGGATAAACCAGAAAACGGAGAGGAGACAATGGTACGAGATGCAGCCTTGGAATGGCTGGCGCCTTGTGTCGTTTTCAAGTTATCGTGAAGCTGTCGGAGCTCTCCGACGCTGACGTTACCATTCAGGGCTTTGTTGTAAGCCTCAGCCGCTAAGTCTACATGATCCGTGTAAGCCGAATCCAAAACGCACCCGTCGTTTCTTCGTATCTTCGCGACTGTGCCCGGTTTTGAAACCGAGAAAGAAACGAGGGACTGGAGACCGTACCTCATGCTGAGCTCCGCGAATAGACGAACCATCTGAAAGAGTTCAATCTTCTCGCCTATAGCTGCGGCCTTCGCGACAGCAGTCACAAATTCGGCGATGTCTTTACCCAGGATCTCCGCCCCACCACGGGTCCTTTTCTTGATAGCGGCGAGCATCTGACCGGCAGCGCTGGTGCCCGTCCTGGCAGAGCGAAGTTCTACAATTTTTCGCTTCATGGCGACCCTGAACATGGGCGACATGTGCTCGGGGGTCCCCGCGTCAGCCCTGGAACAGACGTGTTCGTAGAAGTCTTCGCAAGGATCGGCGCTGAGGTTGACTACTCGGAGCACTATGAGCGCCTCGTCGGCACAGCAGAAGGAGCTGATGTTCTGAAGCTCAGGGTCGGTCTTGCTCCCTCCGACGACGGCCAGAACCACCAGCACGAGCACGAAGGTCGAAACTGCCCCGCCGATGACTGCCGCCATGATCGGCAGGAAGTGCGGGCTGGTTTTGAGAGCCACGGTGGGCGTAGACGTAACCGGCGTCTCAAGCGAGGGCGCTGGCGGTTCGGTAGCCATGCGATGCTGGGCGGTTTCTTGCATGGCTCGCTGTGGACTCCGCCCGTCTCTTGCTTCGGACACTGGTGCTGACATTTCCGAGGCCTTGCACTTCTCAGCAGCGTTATTCGTGGCTGGCTAAAGAGGGTGACAAGAGTGTCTTCTTTCTTGTCAACGCACGTTCGAGGTTGATTCCTGCCAAACCAATGGTGATGTCCTCAGGCTTAATTATAGGCCCAAAAAAAATATTCATCCTCATCACTCCACGAAAATATCCCAGGCACTAGATACTAGTGCCGCTTTAATATTTAAAGGTACTTAGTGCAATTAAGGCGGAAACGAAATAACACAAAACAAGCACAAAGCGCAACCTCGCTTTGCCTGTACATACCTACCTTGAAAGCGTAAAAACTGAGGCAGCCAAAGCGAACTTCTAAGTACAACCTGGAAGTGTTCTTTTCGAGTAAAACTCTCGAACCTGAATTCCCGCGAAGGACAAAATTTATGGTCCCTGAAGTGGCCTTAAGAGGATAATGCGATAGCGGTGTTTTCCAGATCCACTGCGCACGGATGAAAGTTGACGAAGACGACGACATCCAAAGCACAGCGCGACATACTGGCAGTTAAATACGCGGGATGTTCGGTAATTACTGCAATAAATATCAATTTAAAAAAAAAGCGGCGATAGCATAGTGGTCTAATACAGTAGCCAGCCGAGGGTTCGAATGCCGCTCGCGGCAATAAATTGTTTTAACGTGGTAGCGTTAGGCTCCCGTTGTTGTTGTTGCCTCAAAAGCGATGGCGCACACCCACGGTGGGGTATTGGCCAGGGTTTGGTGCAGTTCCAAACAGGAAAAAACTCATCAGGTTTATCTCAAACGGCTCTTAAAATTAAATAGAGAATCTGTGAACAAACGCCGCTCAGCAGAAAATTCGTAGTCGTCGTCGGCGTTGTGAATGAAAAATCCCCAAAGAAGCAACTTAGGTGGGCCACATAGGACACGTGACTTTATGGCGTCATCACAGCCTGCAGCCACCGGATTGTGAGCAAACTGACCACAGTGGCGGATGGCCACTAAATTAATTACTGGTCGCGAGACGTTGCTCGGGAAGAGCAACCGGGGTCGCACATGCCTCAGGACTCCCAGACCTGTCTGTGACTGTAAAATAGGGAATGGCATTAACTAATGAACGCTACCGCGTCATCTCCTTAAGGCTAATCTTAAGTGTCATCTCTATTCATTTATTTATTTATTTATTTATTACGAAATCCAGGCGATCCCCTCGATTCTGGTTATCTTTGCTTTGTCAAGGGAACACATTTGTGGTTATTCTCTTCTTCAGTTACTTTGACTTGTACAAAGAGTGTGTGTTTCAAGTCTAGTTGTATGTGGAATCCAGTGTTGTCGATAACGCGTTACAAGTAACGACGTTACCGGTAACGCGTTGCTTTTTTCGGTAACTTAGTAACGTACTCGTTACCATTTCGGAACTGTAACGGGTAACGTACTTACGTTAACATTTTTCGGTAACGTGAGGTGTCACGTTACTAGTTACTTTTTATTTCAATAGTCCCCCTCCGCCTCTTTTACAAAAAAAAAACGCCGAAAATGATGCTGCAAATAAATAAAATCTGCCGGTGCTCTCGACTACCTTTGTTGCGGCTCGCATGCATGGCAAGAAACACCTGCCCTTCACAACGCACTCAACAAAAAAAAAAGCACGAACACGCATTCACACACTTGTCTTCACCCCCAAACCACTCACACACACAACTCTCTAAAGAGTGGACGCATGCCGAGCCACCAATGGACCATCTGCAGAAATCTGTAAGTCAGTTTCCCTGCAAGCTTGTTTTCCAACCAAAAGGTCTCGTTCCCAGGCGGCACTCTCGCATTCTTTGTGGAAGCAGTTGCCTCTTCTGAGAAAACTCAGGAATGGCGCCAGTTTACTTCAAGATGGCCCCTAGAGAGCCTTCGAAAGAGTACAATGGTACAGCACAGAAAAGGGGATTGCAGTCAACCGGCTGTTTCTATCTGCAACTGCAGCTACGTTTCTGGTTATTGAGTTCCTAAGAGAGCGAAGCTGAACTTGAACACCTTAACGTAAACACTCGCATTTTTGCAATAATTATGCAGGTTCAAGTAAAAGAAATTGTTTATGTGCGCAAATATATTTTTTCCGGAACTATGACATTTAAGCATTTCTTTATTGCTACACAATTTCCGCGTAAATTCGTAAGCACAAGCACGCCAGAATTACTGTAAATTTGTTGAGTTCAGCTATGTTTTCATCATCATCATTTATTGGCCCTTAAAGACCTCTAGGTGGCGGGGCATTAAATAAGGGGGGGGGGGGGCGTTACATAACAATAATACTCCAGATCACAATCAGTGCCATATACATCAGTGCCATATCAATCAGTGCCATATACACTGCCATATAAAATGTGCATGATCCCATCACAGAGAGTGGCCAAACATATATGAAACGGTAGTTAAACACAAAGAGAAAAATAATCAACATCAGGTTTTTAAGTGCGACAGCAGCAATTTGCGGAACTTACATGGATCACGCTCGATGACAATGCACTCGGGTAATGAATTCCATTCTTCGATGGCAACAGGTAGAAAAGACTTGTTAAATGCGTTAGTGGAGCCGTGCACGCGTAGAATGCTCATGGAGTTGAAGAGACGGCGTGAAGTTCTGAGGGGCGGAAGCAAAATGGAGTCCCGAAGTCTTTGTGAAGTTGGAATTATATGAAATATGAGCTTTATAAAATTGATATCTTGAGTTCTTACAGCGAAGACGTACTGATTAAAATTTATGGCCATGGAGTAACGGCAAAGTAACGTGCGTTACTTTTTTTCGGTAACGGTAGCGCGTTACCTTTTTTTTGTAGGTAACATGGGGCGGTAACGCGTTCTTTTTTTTAGTGTACCGAGTAACGTATTTAGTTACTTTTTTGTCGTTAACGCCTACAGCACTGGTGGAATCATACGGTATTCCTGTTGAATTTTGCTGTAATGTTTTTCTTTTTTGGGCGGCTGTGTTTCTGTGCTGTCTTACGATATTCTTGCAGAATTTTGTTGAAATGCCTTTCATGTTCAGACTGTGCTGTATGAATGCAGGGTGGTTATGGCCTATAGTCAGGCGACCTCATGTGTCACCTTTAGCCCTCTTCACCTAGATAATTGTATTTTGTCTGAATTTCAATAAATTACAATTTCATCACTAGCCTGACAACTCTGACGCTCTTCTGCTACGTTTGCCTTCTCCTGTAGCGATATAGACGCTGTCGAAGCCGGAGCACCCGGGTTCAAACCCGGCTTTGGGGGCCGCGCTTCGATGAAGGCGAAACGCAAAAGGCGCCCGAGAGCTGTGCGATGTCAATGCACGTTATAAAGGTCCCCAGGTGGTCGAAAGTAGTAGTAGTAGTAGTGGTTATTTATTTACATGTCAAAACGGAAGGTAAAAGAATGTTTGCTGCCCCGGCATCTGCTATCGCGACAGGAAGCACCTGAGCTGGGGCAGCGAAAGTAGAGAGATGTATCGCAGTGGCCACACCTGGCACTCCGTTGCCACTGCGCGAGTGCGGGAGGCGCCCGGTTAATATGTCTGCGCTACTCTGCATCTATGGTTATGATCAACGTTCCCAGACAGTTTCAGTTTCGCAGCTCCGCTCCGAAGGTGGCTAAAGTGGCGGTCACGGGAACTAGTGGCGCTCCAGTCGAGCTTTTCTACATCGTCTGCTGTCGTGGGAGTTTCGCGCTCTGCAGCTACGACAGGCTAGTCAGATTTTCAAGCTGGTTTTTCGTGTGATGATGTTGTTAGTGTTGTGAAAACGTGTTTGTGGTGAAATATGTGCACTTGGTGACTTCAAGCGAGAAGTACACATGCCATCCTGCTTTGCGCCCGGCTGCACAAGTGGCAACAGAAACGATGCCACCGGTCATCATTTTTTTGAAACCGCCTCGCAATGCAAGCGAATTTAAAAGGTGGGAGCAGATGTTGCATCGCAAGGACAGACGGCTCTCTCACACGTCTAAGATATGTGAGCGTCATTTTGAGCATGACGATATTATCAAGTACTACAAGCACGTTGTGAATGGACAAGAGGTCCGATTTCCCCGCGGGAACTGGACGCTAGTGCCCGGTGCCGTCCCTCGACTCTTTTCCGGCGTGCCAGGCCGATTCTCAAAGCCAAAAATTGTGAAATTCAGACGGAAGTCACCAAAAACGCGTGCTGTCACGCAGACTGATAAGTGTGAAGATCCTTGCAGCGACAGTACGTCCTCCTCATGCGAGCCTTGCGTAGAGGCAGTCAGCCCGAATGAGCTGATGCCTCTTTCCCGCTCTGCGGAAGCCAGTACTATGTCGACTGCACTTACGATTGGTGACCTGGCGACTGCGACTCTACCATCTACTGAGTGGCAACATGATTCTATACAGGACGAAATAACTGGGAAGGTGTGTGCAGTTTTCTACTTCAGAAAGCTATAGCGGCAAGCCGTCTAGTCATTCCCAAGGCTGTTGTCGTGGAAGAAGATGGCAGCTGCTTCGTGAAAGGCTACAACAAGCTGCGCAAGCAGCTGTTCAAAACTGTAGCTTCTGTCACTGACCTTGAGAACATTCTGCTGGAAACAGATAGCTTAAATATCTGTGCAGGAGTAAATACAAATCTTGATGAACAGCGGACGAAGTCGGAAGCTGCTCATCACAAACTATTGTGTTTTTTCGAAGCAGCTAATCTGTGCGCGTTGCTTGTGTTTTCGAAGACAGGTTCGAGCGAGGAAGAAAACGTCAGCACCTAAGAAGGGCCAGAAGCTGCAGGACTTGAAGAGGAAAGCTTTTCGAGCAACTGCCGCGCGGGAGAAAAAACAGAGCGAGGTTGGGGCACTGAAAACAGCGCTCTCAAAGCTTACAGATTGTTGGGTCTGCCACCCAGTTGTTGGCGAAGATGGGTCGGTTCGGAGTCGTTGCTAGCTCGCTGCTGCTGCTGCTGCTCGCTTGACGGAACCGTGGTCAAGCTTCGACACCCGTTCCCACCACCACCAGGACAGGAGTGCCGCCAAGGCAAAGAGTTAAGTGATGGAAGGAAGATTACAAGAGGGTTTATTTACATCTTTTTACAACATGGTTAGAAGTGAGACTCTAGTGAGTTCTGAGAGGCTTGAAGAGAGGCTGTCCTGCCGCACTCGTTGTCGACTTTTATACTGTTCTCCTTCCCTAAATTCCCTAGGTTGAGGACGCCCACGCCGGGGTGGGAGGGGCCCAGATCACAAACAACACAAACTTGTGCGCACAAACACACCACTGCACTTAGGGCCACGCCCCCGTCACATGTGGAGTCTGAGGGAAAGAAGGTTGTCGTCGAGGTAGCGTTGACTGCGGTAGGGGATGGCCTCCGGCCAGTCGAAGGTTTCTGCGGGTCATCGACATCTGCTGATAATCAAAGACACCCGCCGCTCGAGGCCGGAAAGCGAGGTCACGAAAAGGCCGAAAGTGGTTCCTCGTGCTTGGGTCGGAGATGATGCCCGCCAGCTTGTCGCGGTGCTTGGCACAACAAAGAGCAGCCGGAGACGAGGCCCTTTGTTCCCTGGCACGGTCACGGCAAATGGGGAAGATAACGTTCGTCTCCCCGAGGCGGCGGCGGCGTTCTACACGTGCAGGCACTTTGTGAAGGGGCTCTGGTTTTGGTCCTGTACTCCAACCGGGCAAACTCCGTAATTGAAGTCAGCTTTCACCTGGGTCCTCTCTGTACGTCCGGTTTATGGCGGCAGGCCCGAAAGTAATCACGCTGAAGTTGCTCGCAGCTATGCACAGTAGAAACAGGTGTGCTGGCTGGCTCCAAACGAGACCCGCTGACGTCGATCTTAATAGCTCCTCCGCGGCCCGGAAAATCTCGAATGGCCAGCGTTCCCCACCGCTGGGCAGGAAGAGATGGGCTCGCGTCCACGTTGATATCTTGGCTTGCAACATCAACTCCCAAGGCAAACCCAAAACACCAAACCACCAACAAAGGAAAGCATAGATGGGACGTTCCAAACAACAAAGCACCGCTCCACGCGCAAGCGTTCGGAATTCACTCAGGACCCACCAGGCTTCCTTTTAGTGCCAAACAAAATCCTGCTCCAGAATACTGATCTCTCAATTTTGCCCAAATTTAGGGTCAAAGCGAGCGTCCGCGTCACATCTGAGGTCGCCAAAGACAGACTGCCACGTTGTACGATAAGCGGTGGTGTGTCAAAGCCTACAAATTTAGAATAGAAACTCCATTCCTTATCAATCAAGCTCTGATCCCCAATACCACCAGAATATCGAAAGTCTCCTTAAAATTTGGCCCACGCTCAGTTTAATCCTCTGGCTCTTCTCAAAGAACCTTAATCGCTCGAGACTGAGAATCAACTGCTCCAGTTAACCTCACAAAGATACGACTGCTCTTCAGAATCCGTACTCATTCCAGTACTGACGCAAAACTTCTCTTAAACTCATTGTGTCAGGCACCATAACCTATACACAAGCTGCTACAGCTGTTCTCCAGAAAATTCTGCACCTTCACTTCATTCGGTTAATCTCCGAATACCGCAATCGGATAACTAACCACGCGCCAGGAAACACGAGTACGCAAATGAGCACAAATACACGCACTTTCTTTGCCTTCGCAAGGCATTAGCTACACTGCCGTTAATGTAGCAACAACCGCCAGGTATCTTAACCAAGTCTGACACGTCTGAGTCCACTATCGATACAAAAGAAATCTGTGCCAACCTTCAAACACAGCAAAACTTGAATGCTCTGAACGGTTCTAACTATGCAAACAGCACATCGTCTACTCAGGAATCTTCGCTACACTCCTGCGAGTGCTCTCATAACTTCGTAGCGTGGCAAATTAACCCTTGTAATTCCTAACTCAGGGGCCCCAATAACATTTGCCGAAGTTATATAAAAACACAGTAACATTCGTTAAGTCCAAATCTTTAGCTTAAACAAAGTAGCCTTTCCCTTCACGATTTAGCACACAAAAAAAAAGGAACAAAAAACCCGCTACTTCGAATGGCTACGCGGGGATGAAAGCTGACTCACCTCCGCCGTGTCGAAGTGATTAGCCCTTCAGACGCGCCCTCTGGGGTCGCGCTTTGACTGATGACACTGCTGTCATTTCGTTACAAAAGGCCCCTGTAAAAAGCCATCTACGACTCCTTCTGTCGTCTCCGCTCCCCCTCGACACGCTCAGAAAGCCTTGGTAGGGCATGCAAAGTCGAGAACCGGCTCTTGGCAACGCACAGCGACCAGCGCGAGAAGCTGTTCTTTGTTCTCGCCCCCAGCACGAAGCTCGGCTACCCTTTCGCCCTGCGCGCTTCCCGGAATCCAGTGCCGAAAGTGAAGGACGCATCCTTCTTTTCAATTGCGCGCGGTGAAGACGCCTGCGTGCGGGGTCCCTATTGCTCAATCCCTGTGCACGCATACGCAGAGGGTCGCGCAACATAGCGCCTCCCGGTCTCTCGGGCCGCTTTGCTTTTTCCCTTTCCGCCTTCTTGTCAGGTACGGGTTGTCTGCATGGGCTTTCCCGCAGGTCGATGCCCTTTGAAAAACCCCCCTCCTGCTCTGCTTGGAAGATGCGGTCTTCCCTTTCTGTTACTGCGGTCAGGTTTACAACAATCCACGCGTGTCGCCTGACCAGTAACTTTAGCCGCAAGTTTGCGAGCTCTAATGCGGGAAGGCTTCTCTTTCCCTTCTGCCGCATTTTCATCTGTGCTAACACTAGCACCTGTACGCGCACGCGAATTTAGGGCCTGACATTTCAACCGTTTCCTTTTGGTTCTTGCCCTTTTCCTTTTTCGCTTTGAACTTTCCGCGTGCACCGCCTGAACCAAGACTGCTTCCTCCAGCCCTTGACATGACTTGCCTGATCCTTCCTTAGGCGGCAAATTGACCTCTTTGCCTTCGCAACAGATGGTCATCTCTACAGAGCTGACAGACGGACCTTCAGCTGCCCCGGAAATGAGCAGTTCGCTCCCCTGAAGGTAGTCCTCTGCAGCTGGCTTATCGCTCTCAGTGCTTTCCTCTGAAATGCACTGCTCTTCTAGAATCGGGCGCTCTTCCTCTCTCTCAGCCTGACTTTCAATACTGCGTTTTAACCCAACAGCAGCTTCACACTCTGTATACGCCAGCTTCGCCGAGGTAGCCACAACGCTGGCTTGATCACTGGCACCGCATTGATGCCTCAAATCTGAGTTGCCACGATTCACAATCTCTAAAGGGCTCCCCTTTGTTTCCCTTTCGAAACATCTACCTTTGGGGGAGTTATCCCTTTCACATCCGTGCCGGTTAGTCGCCTGTACAGGCCCCTTTCTATCGTCCTCGCGCTTAACCAAATCGGCCACGGTTCCTACTCTCACTGCACAGCCTCTCTTCGGAGCTCTCTCTATTCTAAACCGCGGGTGCCGGTTAGACTCCGTTTCTCGGCCCTTATTAGCAGGTTTGCGACTACCTGACTGGGCGACGGTCTGTTTAGCTAGCTTGGGAAGTCTCTCTTGGCTCGGCTTTGTCCGACGCCATCCATGCCCTCTCCACACGTTTTCTGAACGAGATCTAGCGGAGTTACACTTAGCTAACTCGGAGACGGTCTCTGTAGCCTCTCTATTTTGGCCGTGCTCTGTCGCGTGCCATCCATGCCGGTTTTGCGCCATTTCGCAATCCTGTATTATGGCGTCATGTCTCTGTAACTCGGCGATGGACTGGAACATTGAAGGCCATGTCTGGACGGAGATAGCGTCACTCATTGCTACTTCGTTCCCATTAAGACCACTGAGCATTGCGAGCCGCCTTTTCTCAGCCTCGAGTTTAAGCTCTTCTAGCTCCGCTGCTAGCTTCTCCATACGCTCCTGGTGCTGTGCCTCTCTTTCCTCTCTTTCCGCTTCCTCAGCTCTTTTACGCTCCTGTTCTTTTGCCCACCTGTGCGTATTATCCCAAGCAATTTCAAAATCATCTTCTTCTTCCGTTTCAAAACTTTTGATTGCCTGGATAATATCCGAATCTTTCGCTCTTTCTTCCACATCCACACTTAACTCATCGCACAAGAACAACAGTTCTGTCCTCGACAACCTCGTCAGGTCCACGGTCGCTGCTTTTAAATATTGGTTTTGCTCGCTCATGGTGATTCTGTGCAGCTACCCCTGTGCTACAGACATACAAACACCCGATCAACCAGCAGTTCAAATTATTAACCCAGAATTTGAAGCCTGGAGAATCCAAAGCAAAAACCAAACACTCACCCGCAGATGCAGCACCATGTCACCCGGTTCATCACACCGCTGCCAACCAGTTGTTGACGCTGCCACCAGTTGTTGACGAAGATGGGTCGGTTCGGGGTCGTTGCTAGCTCGCTGCTGCTGCTGCTGCTCGCTTGACGGAACCGTGGTCAAGCTTCGACACCCGTTCCCACCACCACCAGGACAGGAGTGCCGCCAAGGCAAAGAGTTAAGTGATGGGAGGAAGATTACAAGAGGGTTTATTTATATCTTTTTACAACATGGTTAGAGACTGAAGTGAGGCTCCAAAAGAGCCTCTCTTAACCTCCCATAGAGCCTCTTTTGGAGCCTCACTTCAGTCTCTAACCATGTTGTAAAAAGATGTAAATAAACCCTCTTGTAATCTTCCTCCCATCACTCAACTCTTTGACTTGGCGGCACTCCTGTCCTGGTGGTGGTGGGAACGGGTGTCGAAGCTTGACCACGGTTCCGTCAAGCGAGCAGCAGCAGCAGCAGCGAGCTAGCAACGACCCCGAACCGACCCATCTTCGCCAACAACTGGTGGCAGCGTCAACAAGATCAAGGAATTGAAACAGCACTGGTTGATCTCCCACCTTTGCAGCGCCTGGCGTTCATGGCATCATTAGCAGCTGAAATCGATCATACAGATCAGCCAGATTTATAGGATTTTGTTCCTGTTCACTCCTGTGAAGAATGCAGTGAAAGGGAACTGTTCTGGATCTGAAAGTGTCCCCGTGTCGCTGTATGACAGCCTCGGAGAAAAGGCAAAGGCTGCTGCGGAGCTCAAAAATGCTGTGGAAGAAAACAAGAAGCTTCCTAGCATAAGCTCTTTTTCGAGTGAAAGTGATGGCCTGGGCGACCATGGATACGAAAGAGCTGGACCAGAAGAAATGGTTGTCTATTACTTAGCAGGATATGTGCATAAGAAGATAACTAAGGCAGTGCACTGGATTGCCAAATCACGCTGACGGCTGCTCCTGGACACGCCAGCCCAAGTGATGTTGTTCAGAGGCACTTGACTGACCTGAGGTCGTTAAAGCCAGGAAGCCTTCGCGATAGGGAGCATTGTTCACAAAGCCCTCGAGAAACGCGTTGTATTTGGCGACCTGTTCTGGGAGGTACTAGACAAGGTTGAAGAGTCCTCTGTGCCTGCAGTCACTCAGGAAGTCACTCCTAAAGTGATCAAGTTTTACGTCATCATGAGGATGCACTTTTTTTTCCAGGAAAATGAACTCTGAAATGCTGGTAAATGCTGAAGTGCAGTCAGCGAGAAAGAGAGCAAAAGTGATTTAAGCACCCATTAATGGAACGCTTTTTACAAAGCAAGATGTTTTTTTTTCTCTTTCCATGGAAGCGTTTGACATTTAAAATAATTTTCTCCTCAAGAGATCAATAAATTGTTTTTAAAAATGGCGCAGTTTAACGAACGATGTGCCGTAAAAGAGCTGTGCAATGAAATATTTAAACAAGTTTGTCTTACCTTATTCATATCACGTTCAATTATTCGAACCTAATGAACACAAGAAACGGTAGATTATTTCGTTGCACAGATTGGTGTGAAGTGCTATAACCGCCAGAAAGAACATAATATATGCAATGACACACACGAGAAGGTTGGGACTATAGACACCTAAAAGACGAAGCGCGCCGATCGTGCGTGCCTTCTTCAGATATTGTTCGCCCCAACCGCATAGGTTGTACCCTTGTACCCTCCAAGCGGAACAGCTTTTCGACACGTACCAACAGCAGTTATGCAATATACTTGTTTGGTCACGCCGGAAAAAAATTAATTAACCTGCAGATATGGGCGCGGCGCCGCCCGTCTTTACGAGGATGTTGCAGACGACGCGCTAGATGTGTAGAAAAGCGCGACTGCAGCGCCGTTAGTTCCAGCGACGTCCACTATAGGCACGCCATCAAGCGGCGAGTATAGGGAGCTGCGAAACTGAAACTGTCTAAGAACGTTGGTTATGATACTGTAGGAGTTGTGTGGATTGCTATTGGCATGAATTCCTAGTTTGAAGCAGTAGAACAAAAAAGTTGAACATTCAAGTGCATGCTGCCCACAAGAGGCCTATTTCTGCCGACGTGTTCGTTTTTTTCACGCTTTGATGCTGACCTCACAAACGTCACATGCGACCATGGTGTCTTCTTTCTTGTGTGTTTTGCTGCAAAAATCTTTTTAGTATGTCGCATGTGAATTTGGACTTCCAACAATTCAGAGCTTCGGGCTTCTACACTGTACAACTGCAATTGTAAACGTTTTTCACAAATTAAAACTAAGTATTAGATTTTGAATATCTTAGTCAATCAAAAATGCTGATTGGGTGAGTTGGTGAAATATGATTGTCATGTGGTTTTTTGGCATATATTGTGCTGGGATTTCCTCGAAAATAAACAGTTATTAGACAGCGTCTGTCCTGTCGTCAATGTTTCTTCTCTTGTCTCCGTCTATTTTCGCGTTGGTCGTTTTGAATCTTAGTCAAGTTAGTGTGAACACGATCTCTTGAGCACAGAGAAAATAAAGCTTTCATACCAGAATCATTGAAGAGGCCTTCAATTTAAACGAGTCGTGGCAAGATCTCGCGGCCGAATTCTAATACACTAAAAAGCAGACAGGCTACTGTGAGCACCATAATAACCAAAAGCTTGTGGGAATCCTGGCTTTCCGCCGTCGCCTTTGCGCGGCTGTGCCGGCCTCTTGCGTTGTTTCTCCTCTTTCCCTTGCTCCCGCCTCAGGCGGTGGAGAGGCGGCTGGGTGACTAATCACTGTCATTTAGCCACAGCTCCGCCCCGGCTCCCCAAGGGCCTTTGCCATTGGCGCCTTTTGGCGGGAATTCGGGATCCGCTTTGGGGAGGCCGCGCACCGCGCGACCGTCCGAGCGGGGCCCAGAGAGAGAGAGAGCCCTCCGAGACAGCGTAAGGTGCGTACGTTACTGTTTGTCCGTGCCGGCCTTTGCCGTTCGGACCAGTGCTTACTCGAGCTCGCCCGCACGTGTCCTCTGACCTGCAGCGGCTCGAGCCTGTCCAGCGGGGTCCAGCGACCTCCGACAGGCGTACCTTGCGTTTATTGCCCACTCTCTCTCGCAACCGGCCCAACGGTCGACACGAGAGGAAGATCACAGCACTGCCGCGGAGACATTCTCCTGCAGCGGCGCGCTAGCGGCGCGCATTGCTCGAGCCGCTTCGTGCGCGCAGCGGAGCCTTGCTCCTCGCGCGCCCCCGGGACGGGGTGACGATTGAGTGTGTGTGTATCTGCTGAAGGACGACGTGAATAAACGTCTCCTTTGTGAACTTGGAGGCCTATTTCTTTGCGGCGAATCGCTCTCCTCCCAGCGGAGGTTGAGTGCACCGCATCGGTGTCCCAGTGTGTGTGTGGTGACGGCTGATCGGGGCCCTTGGCTCGCGCGAAGCTCGAACCCGCGGTGGGTGGTGGCCTGTGTCCACTTAGAAACCCACAACTGGCGCCCAACGTGCTAAGTCATTGGCGCTTGCGCCTTTGATGGCACATTAGCCGAGCAGGTCGCCTTGCCGATCACGCTTGCGCACCGTGTCTACCACCCACAGCGGGGCACTCGGCAGCTACATGTCGGCTCCCTACGGAGTTGTAGCGTCGTTTGATCCGCTGGCTGCTGTTCCTTCGAATAGCTAGACACCGTGGTTGGCCGCGGCCCCCATTGGGGTTTACGGCGACACAACCCAAAATGTCGACCACGCGGCTCCCATTGGAGCTGTATCGGAAGCACCCTGCGGTGCGCCCGCTGGTCGCATGCCTCAGCTGTGCACGCTTTCCGCCCAGTGCGAAAGCAGTTCGTGTCACGCTGCCGCAACCGGCAGTTTCGAACAGCAGCAGCCGTGCCCCGCGAGCAGTCAATTCTGCTCCGGAAACGGCGAGGCGCTGGCCCGGTTCCCTGCGGAAACCGCGCCGCTCATAGAACTAGGAGCCTTGCCTCCCTCGTTCGTGCAACCCGCCCAAGCCTCCACTGAGGCAGGGGCGCAGTCGCTGAGGCCGGGGCTCCACTGAGCCAGATGCGGAGAAACTTCGAGCCATACTCGAATTTCCCGCGCCCAAGGACGTACGCGGCCTGCGCCGTGGTGTGGGAATGGCCAACTATTATCGTCCTGTGCCCGCGTGCAGGCACCCTTGACCGAGCTCTTGGGAAAGACTGCCGCATGGCGATGGGAGCCCGAGCAAGAGCGATCCTTTCGCCTCCTGTCTAGTGTCATTGCCGAGACAGCGCAGCTCAGGCTACCCGACCTGACCAGACAGTTCGTAGTCCAGACTGACGCGAGCGATCTGGGTTTAGGAGCAGTTCTCCTACAGGAATTCGATGGCGTGCTGCAACCGCTGGCCTTTGCCAGCCGCTCCTTGCTGCCCTCGGAGAGGAATTATTCCGTGACCGAGAAGGAGTGCCTCGCCATCGTGTTTGCACTGCGCAAATTTGACGTCTACCTTGATGGAACGCAATTCGTGGTGCAGACAGACCACAGTGCGCTCAGTTGGCTGATGCGGCTCCGCGAGCCTGCGGGTCGGCTGGCGCGCTGGGCTCTCCTGATACAGCATTACGACTTTTCCGTGCAGTATCGAAAGGGGAGCACAAACGTGGTAGCTGACGCGCTATCCCGTGTCCCACTCGCCAGCGGCGCCTTGACGCCTGTAGGCGGAGGGGGCGAAACAGCGGACGAGCCGCCGGGCGGCAAGGAGGGGGAGCCCGCAAACGGGTAAACCCATTCCGCTAACCAGGCAAGCAGCGCTTCGCAAAGCGGACGAGAGGCAAAGCTCTTCGTGAGCGCCTCGGAGGTGCCGACGCGAACGGAAATTTTGGCTGCAAACCTGAGTGGGGACGAGACCAGGCTCCCCTCTGGGATGACTGGAATCGTTTTCAGCCCTAAAGAGCTACTGAAAGCCCAGCAAAATGACCCCTTTTGTCGCGAGGTGAGCGACGGTCTCAGGGAGACGGAGCGCCGTGACGCTACTCGTATTGTAGCGGGCGCAGGGGGGCAGAAGCCAGCGTGTGTCGCGGCGAACCCCGGGGATTCATATTTGCTGGACAATGACGGGCTCGTGCTGAAATACATAGCCACCGATGACGAGTCCATCGACCCGTTCAAGGTGGTTATCCCCAAAAGTCTGAGGGGTGCACTGTTGAGATTCTCTCATGACGAACCACTGGCCGGTCATCTGAGTGGCTCCAAAGTTTTTGCAAAACTGAGTCAATCGGTGACGTGGCCCGGCATGAAGCGTGACATTTTCCGCTATTGCCGTTCCTGCCATGTCTGTCAAGCGGTGAAGTCACGGGGCGGCAAGCCGCCTGGAATGATGAAACCGATTGACAGTGTGCGTCCGTGGCAGATGGCCACCTGCGATTTGATGGGGCCTTTCCCCAGGAGCAAGCAGGGGTTCATAGACCTGAAGGCCTACGCGTCACGGTCTGACGAGCTTGCGCCGGTACCCATTGGTATCAAAGGCAAGCGCAAAGGCACAACTGGTGCTGCGGAACGCAAGCGTACGGAGCACCGGTACAATCTGAGGCGACGGTCACCGGCGTGATTGATGCCGGACGGCGGACTCTTCCGCAACCGAAGGCACGCAGCCTCAGCTAGCTGGCGAGCTTTCTCGTCAGGCCCTACCCAGGCGAAGCACGGTGTGTTATTTTTTTGTTTTTTTTTTTGTTTTGCAGCATGATCAGTTCCAGCCTTGTGTGTTTATCAGTTTATTTATTTGTTTGCTTGAGTCAGTTTCTAGCCACTTTCGTTTCCTGCTTGCTCGTCTGTTTTTGATCTAGCGTACCGAGATGTACATAGGCAAACTTCAGCCCGCTCGTGCTTGCTCTTATCTTCTAGAAGGAATAGATTGAATTAGGTGTCGTTTGCACGGCGCGCCTTTTCTCATTTCCGACCCGACTGTGGGTGGTTGGCTCGTTAAGGAGCCGTGTGTCGCGGTGCGAGTTTTGTGCGGCCCGTATGGAGGGGAAGTTGGCGGGGCGTTTGGGGCGATGGGGGGCGGTAAGTGCACCCTTTGACCCTCGCCGCGGCGCCTCTGGACGCTTCTGATGGGGGGGTCGTTGTCGCCGACCAGCGTCCGCGCACGTGCCGGTGTACGTGTGTTTGTGTTTGTGGCTGTGTGCGCGCGTAACCATGAACCAAGGTGACGCCTGGGAGTTGTGCCGTTGTGTTCTTCCGCGTGAGCGCGAGGATGAGCAGGACCCCTCGCTGTGGCCAAGGTTACACATCAGGACGCCGCCGAACGTCCTCGCCCGTTTCAGCCGGCGTGAAGGGGGTGCACTAACTGTCTTGTGCCCGAACGTGATGTCGTGTCCAAGGGCGCGAGGTCAGTGCTCTGCCGCGGCCCCGTCGTCATCAACGGAAAGAAGACCGCCATCAGTCGTCGGCCCTCCCAACCCGTTCAACTTGAAGTCTGCGAGCGGTGAGTCGCCGACCAGCACACTGGGCCGTGCCATCGAACTTCGAGGCTGACATCCACATGTCACATAGCTGTACAGTTTTATTCACATCTTCTTGTGTACCGTGTATATAATCTGCAAGCTGTTTTGATTTACTGAAGCGTATGCCAGTGTTTGTTTGTTTGCCTTGTTTTTTCCCTTTGTTTTCTTACGTTGTTGTGGCTGGAACTAAAGTGTAGCTAGTTTTTTTTGTGTATTCATTTCTTTATTTTGGAACTGAAGTGTAGCTTATTTTTTTGTTTATTGATTTCTTTATTTTTGACCGCGTGCTTTGCCGATGGGTAGGAGGGCATTTAAGGAGAGGGGGATGTGGGAATCCTGGCTTTCCGCCGTCGCCTTTGCGCGGCTGTGCCGGCCTCCCGCGTTGTTTCTCCTCTTTCCCTTGCTCCCGCCTCAGGCGGTGGAGAGGCGGCTGGGTGACTAATCACTGTCATTTAGCCACAGCTCCGCCCCGGCTCCCCAAGGGCCTTTGCCATTGGCGCCTTTTGGCGGGAATTCGGGACCCGCTTTGGGCGGCCGCGTACCGCGCGACCGTCCGAGCGGGGCCCAGAGAGAGATCCCTCCGAGACAGCGTAAGGTGCGTACGCTACTTCCACATCACTGCGGCGTAAAGAAGACGAGCACAAAGGAAGAAAACACTTACGACACGGAAAACTTACGCTACTGTTTTGTCCGTGCCGGCCTTTGCCGTTCGGACCAGTGCTTACTCGAGCTCGCCCGCACGTGTCCTCTGACCTGCAGCGGCTCGAGCCTGTCCAGCGGGGTCCAGCGACCTCTGACAGGCGTACCTTGCGTTGAATGCCCACTCTCTCTCGCAACCGGCCCAACGGTCGACACGAGAGAGAGATCACAGCACTGCCGCGGGGACATTCTCCTGCAGCGGCGTGCTAGCGGCGCGCATTGCTCGAGTCGCTTCGTGCGCGCAGCGGAGCCTTGCTCCTCGCGCGCCCCCGGGACGGGGTGACGATTGAGTGTGTGTGTACTGCTGAAGGACGACGTGAATAAACGTCTCCTTTGTGAACTTGGAGGCCTATTTCTTTGCGGCGAATCGCTCTCCTCCCAGCGGAGGTTGAGTGCGCTGCATCGGTGTCCCAGTGGTGTGTGGTGACGGCTGATCGGGGCCCTTGGCTCGCGCGAAGCTCGAACCCGCGGTGGGTGGTGGCCTATGTCCACGTAGAAACCCACAAGCTTTACATGAGCCCCATATGTACAATTTTTTTTAAATTGCAGTGCTCAGTCACTTATGGTGACATCATTCGACATGTTTTCAGGCATCCCTAAGCATGGATCATTACTTAGGCTTGCCCTAGCATCTGTCTTCATGGACTACCTTGAAGCCAATGTGGCGTTTCCAATGGAAACTGAAATCTGTGAGCTAGCGAAATAGTGCTGTGGCTGAAAATCTTTTTACCCCTGATGAAACAATGTTGCAGCATTGTTGGCTGCAAAGCTGATTCAGCCTAGCCAGGTAAATTTTTTTCTTGGTCACAACGTAATTAATAAATTAGTAACTGCACAACAGAGCTCGCCTGATAAGTTTACCCAGCTTGTAGAAACGCTATTGTGGCCAAATGCAGAGTAAAACTATGTTATGATATCTGTGTCGTTACTACATTGATCATTTTGCTTTCAGGGTTTGGTGCTTCATTTCCTGAATGTATTTTATGATCCTAATTTTACAAATTGTGTACTTACCATTGTTATATATGTATATTGAAACACAGTCAGTATTCTGTGTTGCCTCTTCAATTCCTTGTACAGGTGCCGTCAAAAGTAAATGGAAGGCAATAGTAACAAAAAAAATTTAATCATTGCGCGCTCAATTCATGCATCCTTGAGTACATATGTGCAGACTAATTGTGATTGTGCGAATTGCACTGTGCACCAACAAACATGGACCATAACGCTTTAGATTTAAAGAAATAAAATTTTGTTGACAAAGTCGCCTTCCATTTACTTTCGACGGCGACTGTACATATCCTTAGACACGTCCTGTAATAATGTGACCAGTCGATTCTGCCACTCTGTCTCTGGTATAATTCTTTGTTACCAATACTGTAAAATTTTTTTTTCTTGTACCCACCCCTGTTACCATGTCTCTGGGGATTAACAGTATATATAAAAAAAATAAAAAAATATATCTATGTCAGAAGTCTCATGCCTGCAGTAATGTAGTAAACTCATGCTTCAGTCTTCTGGGTTAACTGGTGGGGCGCGGATGACACTCCCATCAGAATCCAATAGGTCTCTGCTCGGCAGGCTTGCACACTGGCAGTTGATGGGAGCTGTTTTCCCACTTGGCTGGCTTGATGCTTAACCTTGTCCGACCAATCGTGACGGCACTCGCACCACGAAGTGGCGTGGCATTCTTTGGGTGAAGCACTGGTCCAGCCTTAAGGACAATTAGAGGACAAAAGGCACTGAATATGAGGGGATCAAGTTTAATCTTGCACAGCCCTTTAATTGTGCACGTACAACAAAAAATATTCCTCCAAGTCTGGCGTCCGAATTTCAACCCCGAAAAAAAGCATTTTGGGAGCCCTTTGAGAAAATTACACCATTTCAATTTGTTTTCCTGCAAGGATCCATTTTCTCACACAGTAACTCATGTTTCAGCATTCAATATGTGCGTGGCTGACACCACGACTATTCATTCAGAAATATGTACAGAAATGCACTGTGTACAACACTCCCAAGATTTGTTATACCTTTCTGTGCTAAAAAAAAAGAGGCACATACACATACAGTAATAACAGAATGATGCCCTTGCTGATGCACTGTTACAGAGCACAGTCGACTCATGATGGTTTGAGCTCAAAAGGATCTGAATGTTGGCTGACGTTCTCCAGAGTGCGCACAAGCACAGTTGCAGGAAAGTGTCCTAACGGTCTCCTAGAGAAAGTATAATTGAAAAGACCGACATTTCGAAAATGCTTGGTTCTTTCTTCACGGTTGACAGCGGGAAGTTCAGTGTCAAGCTTTATAGTGAAACTTAGGACAAACTAAACCTGGCCTATACTGACACTAAACTACAGATGTCACTTTCACTGAAAACAGAGGTTGTATATACGAGTAAAGGCTAAAAAATGAAATACAGGCATTGCCATCAACAGAAGAGTTTGTAATGCATCGACACAGTTCTTTAGACGTAGATTTCAAAGGCAAGGCTACTTCGCCGCTCACTTCAAAACAGTGACGACAAAGTCGTTTTCAGTGTAGACGCCACGAATTTGAATCATGCAGCAGGAAAATATTTTTGACACTATTTTCTCAACAATAAGTTGCGTCCTCTGTTGACAGACAAACATAAGTATACAAAGAAAGAGCCACAGAATGATTTTTTAGCAAAAAGAAAGATTTTATGGAAATGTTCTCAGCGTCTTTAAAATGTTGCAACACTAAGTGCCGAGTCGTAACAAACATGCTCTTAACTTCAGGCATGATACGATACACTGCCCTTCAAAACATCACTGCTCAGTGGCATTAACCAATCAGTGAAAATTACCTTCAATAACAAACAGCCAAGTGCTGCTCTTACCAGTGTTTTCTCCTGCTGAGCTGCTGTCAATCATGGTTCATCACTTAAGACATTTAAAGCGACATACACTGCTCCTGAAAGGAGGCACAAAAGCACCTGTGCAATAGTCACCGGCATATATAGCTAATTATTTCAGTGAGGGCATACAAGCACACATCTAGCCAGAAGTCTCAAGTAAAAGTAAAAAAAGTCATTCATTAAGCACATTTTGCACAAGGGTTTTCAACACGATGCTCCACACAAGCAAGGTTTGTCTACGGTTGTCACTTCTTACGTGCCTTTCCCTGCTTTTCTTTTCGCTTCTTAACATGCTTGGGTATCTTCTCTTTCCGTTTCTCTTTCTTTGCCTCTCGAATGGCCTTTTTCCTCTCCTTCTTCTCCTCGAGTGACTCCCCCTTAGGCCTGGCAGCGCTCACAAACTTTGACTCCTTTTCATCGCTGTCCTCCTCGTCTTCACTGCCACTTTCAGAGCTATCAGAGTCCCCCGAACTAGCATCCAGAATTGCCGGCTTCTCAGCAGGACCCGAGAGGTCAGACTTCATGCCAGTGATAGTGTGGTAGAGGATCTTCTTGTTCTGCTCCTGCACGCCAACGATGTCCTTCTCAAAATCAAGCACGTCATCCAGCCGATGTGGTATGTACGCTTGCTTGAAGACTTCCTCTTCAACCTGATTCGTGGCGTCTGCGTCACCCTGTTCTACGAGCATCTGCGCCCTTTCAAGGTAAGCATCCATGTTGTCTTCGGTGATGGTGGGATCCGTGACAAAGTCGAACAACTGCCGGACACTCATGGTCTTCACGTCTCGCCTTCCGAAGAAGTCGGTGATGTTGGTGCAATCTTTGCGGAGAAACTCGAGGGCATTCGGGTGGTCGTGCTCCACCGATTGCGACACGTCGATGATGATGATCTTCCCTTCGTGGTAGAGCAAGTTGTACTCGCTCAAATCGGCGTGCACGAGCCGGCAGTCGCGGTACAGACGCCGCATCATGACCACGCAGTCCCTGTACAGCTCGCGAGCCTTGGATCCGCCGAGCGGGACGTCTTTGAGCTTGGGAGCCGGCCAGCCGTCCTTCCCGACAAACTCCATGACGAGGACGTGGCTTCTCAAGACTATGGGCTTGGGACAGGGCAGACCCGCGGCGTGGATACGGGAAAGGTTCCGCATCTCCTTCTCCGCCCAGGTTCGCACCATCTTGCGCGGGTTACTGCTGCAGTAGCCACTTCGGAATCGGAACTCGCCCGTGACATAGCGGTCGCGGTCCTTGAAGACCAATATGGACGTCTTGTAGATCTTGATAGCCCGATCGGGAGCGCCGTCAGCCGTGGCGTGGTACACGTTGGCTTCCTTGCCCGTACTCACGCAGCCGTTGATCTGCTCCACCAAGCCCCGGTTGAGGAGCTTGAAGAGAATGATGCGCGTTCTCGGGTCGAGCACTTGCTCCGCCGTGGCCCTCTCTACTTTGTCGCGGACTCGCACCCGCTCGTTCTCCTGCCTGCGGTTCGCTTCGTTCAGCACGCTGAGCGCGCCTGCGGCCACAGCCGGACCCGCGTAGGCTTCGAGATTTATCCTGGAGCTGTACTTGCCGGAGAGAACTTTGCACTGCGACTGGAATGCGTTGGCGTTCGCCTGGACGTTGCCAGGGGCGCGAGACAAGTCGTCCCAGTCGTAGCCGTCGTCACTCGCCTCCTCGTCGTATGAATCGTCCCCGCTCGCGGGCTGCTCGGGGCTGCGGCGCGCGCGCGAGGAGACGTTGGGGCTGGCCGCTGGGGCGGTGTCTTCAACCGCATCGTCGAACTGTCCCTCCACCACGTCCGCAGTCACAGTTTTATAGCGATCCATAGCACAGAACTTAACGATGTAGTAAGAAATCTGTCAGTTCTTCGCTGGGCTGCAACCACATGGTCAACATGAGCTATGCGCTTACGTACTTCGTCTTTGGATTGGTCTGGATTGGTTTCGCCTACAAAACTTACCTCCCGAGTTACGCAAAAGCAACATAATCATTATGCATTTCAAAATAATCAGCTGGTTATTTCATTGAATGTATTTGAACGACTGCGTCATGATCACAATTAAATTTTTTGTGGTGCGCTTCGGCCAAATCACATGATAATGACGCCGGCGGCCATGGAGTAGGGATAGGGCCCCTAGCAATACTTGCAAGTCTTTCTAGGGACCCTAGTAGGGAACGGCTAACGTTGCGTTTCATTTTTGGCAGGCAGACACGCGTGTGTCACTAGGCTTTGCCTTTATTTTTTTTACGCGGTGACCGCTGACTGACCATGGACGCTAGTGACACGCATGTATCAGCAGCGCTAGCAGCAGCACTATGACGTCAAGCGTTGCGTGTTTTTGGCGAAAGTGGCGCGTTCTTTGATTTTTGTACTGCTCCCATGATTGCAAAAGGTGGCATTGTAGTCAGCTGTGCTGCTGGTAAGGCTGAGGCCGCTGCTGCGAGTGTTCTCCACTGCCACGTGCGACGACGTGAACGGCAAAAAGCGTCTTTTTTTTTTTTAACAGTCATTGCCTTGCACCCAATCTTATTGCCGACTGTGTACTTATTGACCATCTGGTACGCGTGTACGGGCTTTGTGTAGCCTTGTTTTTTTATTTTGCCTTTTTGCTGTAACGGTGTAAAGTTTAGGTATTTATTCCATGTGATTTGTAATCATAGCAATAGCTTTGACGAGACACACGTTACAGTTTTATTGCTTTTGCGTTAATCAAGTTCAAGTTCATTTTTCTTTCTTACAAATGAGGAGCCGGGACTAAAAGCTGTGGTAACAGCTTGACTGAAGGTCCCGACTCCTTGAGACAGTGGCAGTACAGAAGGAAGGCGAGGGTCACATCATTTACATCATTTAGTAATGCCATGGGCATGCGATGCAGATCCACATTTACGCGAAGCGCGAACACACATGCAAAACGAAAATCGCAATACACACATGTACTCAAAGCAAATGTTATACATAACTAAAATATACAGGATAGATGTCCCAAACTTTGGACAAAAAAAAATCATGTCTGCTTCTTTCACAGACTGAAATTGTCTCGGCAGTAGTCACGGATATTGTGTTTTGAATTTCTGGTAATATCAAAATTGTCATGGATTAGTTTGTTTAGCAAGATGGGAAGGTTGTAACTTAAGGACTGGTTCATAGAGTAAGTTCTTGGTGTTGGAGTGATCCAAGTTTCTTTGTGTCTAGTGTTACGGCAGCTGTTATTTTCTCTCAGTTGTCCAAGTACAGTGAAGGGATTATCACGTTGTTGTGAAGAGTATTTATAGCATAATAGAAGCCTGTAAAAGTATAACACGAAGATTGGAAGGATATTATACTTTATAAAGATATTTCTTGTGGGGAAAAGGAATGGCACATTTGCTATGGACTGGACGGCTTTTTTCTGCAGCAAATGCAATCTATGAAGATTTGTTACCCCTGTTGTTCCCCAAAACCAAGCTGCAGTATTGGATATGACTTAGTACTAACGCGTTGTAGAGCAACATCTTTACCCTTATTGGAAAATTATGTCTAAAGCGATCAAGTATACCTAGAGCTGAGGAAACTTTCGAACAAATGTGTTCTATGTGCGCATTCCAAGTTAGGTTGTGAGAAAAGATAACTCCCAGTGTTTTTACAGAAGTCACAAGCTCTATTGGTTGGCTGTTTAAGGCTATTTTGAGAGGCCTAGATATTTTCTTTCCCTTAGGGAGGTATAACAGAATTTGTGTTTTTGACGGATTTATGCGCAAGGAGTTTGCATCTGCCCATGAGTGCAGTTTATTAAGGGCTTCGCTTGTTTTGCGTTCAACGTCGGCCTCGGAAATACCTGTGACAAAAAAAGTTGTGTCATCCACAAATGACACAACCTGAACATTACTAGCGCTGTAGACGATGCCATTTATATAAACTAAAAATAGCAAAGCCCCAAGAATGCTTCCTTGGGGCACTCCGCATGTGCGAATAACACACATAGGTCAGCTTGCGTATTCTTTTTGGTTCTTTTTTTTTTGCGTAAAGCGAGCTTTTGTTGAAAACGGAGAAACATTCGGACACCCATGGTCAAGAAGGCAAAACCGAAAGCAATAGTGGGTATGCTAGTGGCGCCTTGAGGAGCCCAAGGGTACAGATGAGACAGCTCAATAGATGGCATGCTGACACAATTGTCTGCTCTCTTGTGGATTATGCATGCTTATAAGACTTCTCTGGTTTTTCTGCACTTTATTTTAACGTCTAAAGATATATGTCTCGTCAAGCTAGGGCTGCACTCCAATGTAACTTGCAATTATGTGGTGATGACCCTTCCTTTTCTCACTCTCCATTCCTCTCTTTCTTGCCCTGTATATATGTCACATACACCTTTACTCTCTTCAGTTGGGAAGGCCAGCACATTTTCTTCTAGGCATGGCAGGTTCACTATGCAGGAGTAAGAAAGCAGGGGCTTTACATGTAGAATTTTCCATTCCACTAAAATGTGCTACACAGTGTACAGGAGTAGCCTGCAGAAGCTACTTCTTCTTTTGTAAGGCACATCTGGCATAATGAAGGCCAAGATCTGGCTGAGACCTGGAACAAGGAGTGCAAGGGAATGTCCCAGATTTGGCTTGCAGAATTACCGGATTCCGTCGATTCTAACGAGCCCTTGATTTGCAACCTGCTCGTTTTTTATGGTCAGAAAAAAAAAGTGCAATTCCTTCGACTGCAACGCGCACCAGATTTTCATGCTTCGGGTTGGTTAGTTTGGTTTATGTGGTATAACGTCCCAAAGCGACTCAGGCTACGAGGGACGCCGCAGTGAAGGGCTCTGGAAATTTCAACTGCCTGGGGTTCTTTAGCGTGCACTGACATCGCACAGTACACACGGGCCTCTAGAATTTCTCCTCCAAAGAAATTCAACCGCCGTGGCCGGGATCGAACCCACGTCTTTCAGGTCAGCAGTCGAGCACCATAACCACTGAGGCACTGTGGCAGACTTTTCATGCTTCAATAAAGAAATCAATCTTCTTACTTGGAGCAACCAGCCTTTATTGCAACCGCTCTAATGTTACGATGATGTAAATGGTTTCACCGCCCCACTTGCCTTTCCCCACCTGGCTGACAAAATCACCGTCGCTCATCTTCGACCTCAACAGCCCAAAGCATTTCATCCTCCGTGCTGTCCACAGCACTAATAATTCCGCGCCTCTAGAAGGCCTTGTTGACCGCGGCAGGCATGGTTGTGTGCCACACATCCTTCACCCATCTTGCAAAGTCCTGCAGAAAGGCATGCTTCGTCCTGTTGATTAGCGTGAATATGAACTCTGTACGTCTTCACAACCAACACT
Source organism: Amblyomma mixtum (assembly GCF_055824585.1). Lineage (NCBI taxonomy): Eukaryota > Metazoa > Arthropoda > Arachnida > Ixodida > Ixodidae > Amblyomma > Amblyomma mixtum. The sequence goes on along the minus strand of NC_143021.1, from coordinate 149,488,842 downwards.
TCCAGGTTGGCTAAAGTCCACGTCGTAGCCTTTCTGACGAGACACTTCAGATGCTCACGAGGTCTATCAGTATCCACGACTGTGGCAGGTGATGTCAATCCACAAGAAATACTAACTTGTCATTTTGTGATGCCAATGACAATAGGGTGCTTCTGACCTAACCTCATTTTCGGACTTGATTCTAATGCGCATGTGTTTAAGGCGAAAGCCTTTAATGCCTCATCGCTGTCGACAGAAGGTTGTCGAGAGAAGGTTGTCAGCAGAGGTGTCACGCTTTTTCTAGTCAGAGCCGAAAAAAAATCTTTCTGCACGATGGGACTCAAACCACCATCCTTCCGTTCTGCAGCCGAGCATGCCAGTGGCTACGCTACTTCCTGCCAACGCATATGTAGTTCCCCTTGTCTGGGACACTGCAGAGTGTTTGCAGAAAGGCGTCGAATCAGACGGATGCCTCCCAAGCGCCCTCCAGTGTCTCCAGCACTTAAGAACACCTTAGCCACACATCAGTGACTCAAGCAGCAACACTGCGCTTAAGGCTTTCACCTCACCGCACTTTAGGTCAACAAAGTGCCCCCCAGAATTTTTTAGAATAACTTTTCTGGAAAACACGTGCACATTAGAACCGAGTCACTGGATAGCCGCGCATCTTTCAAACCTCAGGCAATACGTCAAAATAAGTGAATATGAATCTGAAGAGTTAGATGTCTACTCCAGTGTTCCACAGGGGTCTATGCTGGGCCCTATTGTATTCTTAATATTGGTTAATGAAATTCACTCTCATGTTGAACCTAATATAACGGTAAGGCTGTTTGCAGATGACTGCGCTATCTATACCACAGTGAATACAATTAATGACCAGGTATGTTTCAATTCTTCCTTGACTAACATTGCCAGGTGGTGGCAAGAATTCGGGGAATGAAAATAAACATGAAAAAAACCACATCTATGACCATAACTCGAAAATCGGTGCCCCTAAAGTTTGCTTACCATCTAATGGGAGTACAAGTAGCAGAAACCGATGCAGTTAAATATTTAGGGGTTACCATCACAAGCACTTTGAAATGGGATGTTCACATCACTGAAACGTACACAAAAGCGTTCAGACAGCTTGGATTTCTGTGAAGGAAACTTTCACGTGCAGCAGCTAAAGTAAAGCTAGCAAGTTTTATAAGCCCCGTATGACCAGTCCTTGAATACGGCAGTATCATATGGAATTCACACCAAACGTACCTTATCAATCAATTAGAAGCAATTCAAAACAAAGCCCTTTGGTTAGTTTTTTTCACAGTATTCGTGGCACGTCATCACAACCACACTACGCAAGAGAGCAGACATCCAAATTTTGAGGAGCCGGCAACAAGTTGGTTTTTTAGTTTCTTTACCTTCTCTATCATGACCGCATTAATATCAACTGACACGAATACCTAAAGCCACTACGCCAGCACTCAGCCAGAACAAACCATGACGAGACAATCAGGCCATTTATCATCAGCTGTAACACTTTCAAGTATTCTTCCCGTCCATCATAGAATTATGGACTAAGTTGCCAAGTGATACTGTAACCTCGATATCTAAAGCGCCAATTCACAGAGTGTGTTTCAAGTGCATGTACTCGTAGGTCTTTCCAAAACTGCTGTAAAATGCCCAATGTTTCTTGTTGTTCTGTTTTTGTTTTCGCTAGGATGCATAGTAAGTTGTCTACAATTGTGATTTTGTACCCACTCCTTTGTGAGCTTGTGAAGGCTTACAGGCTTATAAAGAGGAAGAAGTGGGCTCTGGCAGGGCATGTAGTGCGAAGGCAAGATGACCGCTGGTTCTTAAGGGTAACGGAGTGGATTCCAAGAGAAGGCAAGCCTATAGCAGGGGGCGGCAGAAAGTTGGGTGGGTGGACGAGATTGAGAAGTCTGCGGGGATAGGGTGGCCGCAACTGGCGAAGGACAGGGTTAACTGGAGAGACAGGGGAGAGGGCTTTGCCCTGCAGTGGGCGTAGTCTGGCTGGCGAAGATGACGAAATAAAAATAAAAATAACACTTTAAGTAGGCTGGCTGACGAAGCTGGAATTTTGGCTGTTAGTTGTTGGCCAACACATGTAGGCCACAAAGGCAGTGTTAGCATTGATAAGCTCTCTGTACACAAAGGCTCGTTACGGTTCCAGCAGCCGTATCCAAAGCACGCTCAGAGAGAATTATGACCACATCTGCCACTGCTCGTCAAAGAAGGCTCCTGAATGAGGACCGAGCTATATGGGCCAGTGGCATAGCCAGAAATATTTTTGAGGGGGTGTTATATACGCCGCCGGAAGAAAAGAATAAAAACAAAGAGAGCTTGAACACAAACAATGTCTCAATCGTTTTTCAGCTTTAATAAAGCCAAAGGGTTGGTTGTTTCGTTTACAGTAACATCTACATAAAAATATGAGTGCGCGCAGGACTCCGAGGACTTGATTTGTAAAACACATTCATTTTCTAAAAAAAAAAAAAACACTCTACGAAAAATCGCAGCTATTTACAATATTTTCACACAATATTCAACAATGTGAAACTTTCCGCTTAACAACAAATTCAGCAACCACGAAAGAATGGCATTTGTAGAAACTTCTACCCCATGCATGTAAACCTACACCCAGCCACACAGGCGTTTCGAAAGAAAAAGCACTTTTTATTCTCGCGATAGTTGATGACCATTTGAGGACAATGCAAAGGATGAAAAGTAGGCCGACGTGAGAAGGTATGCTTAATTGTGTGCACTATGCCTATGATTCAGAGAAGTGCCACACGTCCTGCGATGGCGAAGAAAAGACTCCTTTCTGCAATGACTTGCACTTCCTATTATAGAGCCACGACAACATACATGTCCCAGTATATTCAAAAATAAACAACAGAGAATCCAAATGTACCAGACTGTTCCTGAATAATCACTCAAATACAAAAATAAGAGCCACTATTTGAAACTCAACGTGGAACTATCCGGTGAGAAAAAATGGTGCTATTAAAATATGGTCGCGGCAATACATGAAACCTCTGCAAGTTCCTCTACAAGCTGAACATTACGTAAAATCTTGCATTCACCTCCGCATCCGCACGGACAAAAAGTTGGAAAGGAGTCTGTGCTCGTGTAGATGCTACACATTCAGCCAGAGCTGGCAGGGGTCGACGGGAAGATGCGAAAGGGCAGTTTCTGGACTCACAACACTACCCCGGTGATTAACTTCGCTGCAACTATAATTTCAGCTTAACGGCACCATACTGTTTTCAGAACAGGAACCACTTTTGTTGGCAAACTGACACTCTTCTTATTTCCGTTTTTGCACTTTAATACACAGATGTGGTGTGTAAATAGCAAGGGCAAAAAAAAAAAGGACGAAAGGAGGGGGGCAGGGCAGATGCAGCTCTCCGAAAATTTCGGGCTGTGTTCTGACACTGAACCATCCCTCCCCCTCTGGCTACGCCCGATACAGGCATAACAATTAACTTCCTTATAGTCGGGTACAACTCAAGTCTGCAGTGAAGCTCCGCCCACGTTCAGGACCGCCGCACAGCATTCCTCCACGACGTAAAGTAGTCCGCTGCTTAAACATTTCTTGTTACCTAAACAAGAGGCTTATCACAAGGAAAAAATTATGACCTGTAGAATTTTGATACGTGGATTGTTTGATATTGTCAAACATTAAAAAGCTGATTTCATTTACTGTTGCAATTGGCCAGCGCAGTAATACAGGACGCTATGGACCGCGGCCCACCCATTGTTAGCAACTGCTGTTTTTTTAAGCTGCACCCGACTATAGTGTGTAAAAGTGTCAATTATTTCATGACAAACGCCACGCCCAGTAGCAAAGGCAACCCTGGCTATGGACTCGAAAGCACTTCACCCTGCACTGGCACAGACAGATGCACTATGAAGGGGAATATATGAACCAGTGCGGGCGATCTGTGGTTGGTCTACTATTTGGCGGCACACCCTGTCACAAGCACAATACGGAATGCGTGCAGTGTTCATAGCAACCATAAGCACGCAACTGGTCTGCATCCCCAATGGCTCATGCGTATGCAGATCTTCGTAAATGCATTTACTGTGCTCCTGCATATGGATTTTGTTAGCTTTAGGACAATATAAATTTCTTTTCCCAATCCCGCAAGATTCATATCATCGAGATACTGCATCTGACAACCTTACACAGTGACAAATGACGCCATAACTTCTGAAGGCTGACAGCAATGTACTATCGGGGACAAAAGTGGTATACTCCATGCGTCGGGAGCCGGAGCAACAAAAAACTGTGTTGCAACGCCATCTGCAGGCGGCATCTGGGATCGAGACAGCCAATGCGTCACCTTTATTATCAGCAGGTATGTCGCTTGGCTCGTTTCAATGTTTCGTGCTTTAGCTCGCCAAAATGCTGCAGTTTTCCATTGCTCCAGCTCCCACCGCAGGGAATATATCACTTTTGTCCCTGACCGTACGTGTGTATGAAAATGCTTCATATCCAGCCAAGTTCACTAACTAAGATCTTGACAACTTGAGGAATCCTTGACTGCCAGGTTTGCCGGAAGCCTTGACACAGCACTTCTCATCACAGGCATGGTCTACAACACCTGAATCAAGACATGCCTGGGTTTCACCTTCCTACAGAGTCAGTCCTGGAACTTTTCTTGCAGAGAATCATGACACGCAAGATGTATGAATTTATTCACAGCATGAATGTTGATGACACAGCTATGAAATAGGTGGGTGTCAACTTTTCAAACAATCAGCAGCCTGCAGAACCTCCTCGAGAAGGCTGTCGGGTCCAGGAACGTTCAACACTCGCTCCAGCGCATCCCTGAACTTATCAAGCAGTTCGACATCACGCTCCAGGAGCTTGCCTTCCACCGCCGATATGAAGTCGCCTGCGGAGAAAGCGCACAGAAATGAATGTCCTTACTGCAGCCATGATTTAGTTTTCATTCTTACATTAAGGTGGGAAGAGGGGATCGAAGGTGAGTTTTCTATTTTTCAACTTAAGGCGATGAAATTTGGCAGACTGGCTTACAACAGCATCAAACAATCAGATATAAAGTTTCACAACGACACCTCCAGTGGGTTCTCTCTTATCATTGCTTATCTGTTGTCCCCATGTTGCTTGCTTGTGGAAAGCCTACCATGACAAAAAAACAGGCTACAGGTCTGTAAATGCTTTTGATATTTACTAAGAACTGCGGTGTGAATCAAGACTCTCTTAATTTTTTTTTCAAATTTCTCTGCTCTTTTTTTTGGAGGACACAATATGCACCTTCTCTTTATGTTTATAATGCATCATGCTCTAATTACCATGTAATAAAAACATGCGAGCCTAAATGGCAAATCTGAGACTGTCTCGATGCAGACCACATTTCAGTGACCACAACAAAACAAACGGGGTAAAAATCTGTGCACCCATTGCCCTGCTACGCTTTCCATGAGCAAGGCATTAGGCTCAAAACAAACTTTCGAGAAAACAAGCCTGAAAGTTCTGAGCTAGCACACACTGTCTATGTGTAGAAGCCGACAAATGCATTTATTTGGAGCGCTTAAAGTTTATCTTTGGATGAAATATTTCAGTGCAACATAGAAACAGTGTTGGAGATGCCAAAAAGTGTACTCTTCAAAAATCGACTTTTTCCGTGACTTTTGCAATGTGATCCCCACATCCCCTCTTAACCATGGGAAGAAACTAGATGAAAAGATTAAAAGCCACCAGTGGATGGTGATCCCACAACGTGCGCATGCTGTATTAACTGCTCCTACGAATAGACTAAGGCAGCATTTGTGGTGGTTACAAGACACTACAACACTACCACCTTGGTCATCATCTTTTTTCCTTCCAGTGACACCTGCAATAGCTAGTTATTGAGCAACATAATGCATAACTTTGTGATGCATTATGTGACATTGCTTTGAGTGTCCGAACTCCTGATGCACTATTCAAGCCAAGGGACTGAACAATCTGCTCTGGGACTCCCACAAACCAGACCTTCTTTGCCTGCCTTGGAGGGGAATTATTAATGAGTATTACGAAGGGATGGTAAGTGCACAAAAAGGACGATCACGAGAGAAGACACAGGACGGGACGAGTGCTTGTCCCATCCTGTCTCTTCTCTCATGATCGTCCTTTTTGCGCACTTACCATCCCTTCGTCCTGAACCAACTTGCCCAACAACATATCCTGCTAATGAGTATTAGACTCGTTCTAGCAATCACTCATGATACCATCTGAGTGGAAACAGTTGTTCTGCCTTCTAGCCACTGCAACTGAATTTACCATCACTTCAGACTCCTCAATATAGTACAGTTGAAGACGGATATGCTGAACCCATACATACTGAGTTATTGTATATATCGAACTGTCCAAATACCGCAATCAAAATCCCATGCAAAAGCAATTTGATGTTGTTCATTTATCAAACTTCCATTCAGCCGACTATTCAATACATCGTACTGCCCACCACACCAGAGTTCAGTACACCGGTTGTCAATTGATGAAGCCAGCAAAGTGACTGAAGGCCAGCGGCGGCTCTCACATGGCGTGCTTTGGTGCTGAAGGCGACGTGAAGATCAACTGTGCCCAATTTCGATTAAGATATTACTGCGCTTAAAGTGTGCATTGGCAACAAAGTTAGGCCTCATATGATCGACGATTGCTTCTTCCAATGCACTGTCCGCTGTACCCTTCATGTGACGTGGATTAGGTGCATACCGTGGGTGCACCATATTCACACTTAAGAGTTAGAGATAAACTTGTATGTTGCCATGTTTTGTACATTGCATTATCAATAGTACATTGCATGCGATCCCCTGCCGAGTTCGATATATCTGGGATCAATTGTATCCACACAGGCCTGGAAGCAACAGAGCCATAACACATTCTATCGCAAACTGTGCCACTGCAGCGCATAAAATCAGAACTTGCACCGGCAAGTAGACTGAACGGTGTGAAACAAATGTGCACTTCGGGCCTCTTTTTCCCAAAGAAAGGCTCAAGTTTGATTACCTACTAAGGCTGAACGCATAAGCGCCAACTGCTTGCCGCAGGAACCAAAAATATTGTGGTTAGAAAAGCCTTTTGGGCTCAAAAAATAAAACAAATAAAAAAGATGCCTAGCTCTTGGCACTAGACTCCTGACCATAAACAGGACAAGTCACACAATCAAAACCAGAGCTGCTATATACCCGGGACGACAGCCCTGACAAATTGTAAAACCGGGGTATTAGACACGTACAAATACTGAAAGAAGCAGCAAGGCACATAGGCACCTAAATAATTTACGCAAGGGTGATTAATCTTTTCACCCTCGGGGAAACTCCACAGATTTCAAACGATCCCAAGCAACCCCATGTGCTTCGGCTTCTGCCCCTTCCTGACTGACATGCAGGCAAAGAAAAACACACATACGCACTTCTCTTCAAAACAATTGCTCCAATTCAATTACAGTAAAAGATTGTTAATTTAACCGCCGTTAATTCAAAAATGTGAATAACTGAAACTGCCGGCTTGGTCATGATGCATCAGTTGTGAAGCTCCAGCGTGCTGCACCGTGAAAGATCCCAGAGGCCATCATGATTTCAGAGCAGTTCTGTTTCAATGATTCCAACAGTGTGCCCGCAATAAAGCGTTAAGGGGAAGGTAAAAAAAATATTCATTGCTGCACTGTTGTGATCTCAAAATCAGGCAACCATTGTCCGGTCTTTGATCGCATAAATTTATGCTCATGCAGGCAGTTTTTGGAAGTTTTTCTAGGGGACATTCAATAAATCGGAACACTTTTTTCTGGTCCCTTGAGGTTCGAACTAATGAGCTTGTACTGTATTAATGACTGGCTGTCAAGTGAAACTGTCTGCTATGGACAGTTTACAGCATGATTACTCCCAAGATATAGAGAGGGGGAAAAGAGAAGGTTAGGGTTCAGGTATGCATGGTTGTAGGTGGCTGGGATGACTAAACCTCCTCCCGAAGGGAACCCAAAGGAACCCAAGGGTTCCATGGAACCCACTTTAGAATCCCAGCAAGTCTTTATACATTTCGTTTCAGTGACTTTGCATTGCCCTGTCAAGGCTTGCCACATGGTTCATTTTCTCTCAATATCGAAGGCTGGACTCCGTGACACCCCTTTATGCAAAAGCCGATTTACATCACCTTTCTCAGAGGCGGAAAGAAAAAAGACTAAACCTTTTTTATCGTGTCATTAATAGTTTAGTGCATGTGAGAAAAGAGGAATACATAAACAGAACAAAAACATGCATGAGCAGTAATAAACATAGTAGACATGTCCAAACAGAGAAATTACACATGGACTGTTTCAAACATCCCTTTTTTACCTGTAACAGCATCTAAATGGAACAAAGTTGGCCAAATGAAGTTGTAAATGCACAATCTCGAGGACAGTTTTCCGTTTGTCTTGCTAAACATATAGAGCAATAAAGTATATAAAGGGAGTCTTTTATTACCTCCAATTTTTTGCCTGTATTTTATGACTGTACTTTGTTAACACTGTTTTATTGATTCTACTGGAACACTCTGGAACACTCTGCCTTCACATATCGCTACCACCACTGATCCTGATAAATATTTTAATCTTATACCTTCAATAACTACTGCTTAAGTCTTTGCGTACATTGTCATTTTATTTGTTCATGGTTTCCTTTTTTGCAGGGTATGTTATTGAAATGACTCTACTATTAGAGTTGAGTTTGTATAATTTGAATACAGTAGTAATTTTCACTCTTTACAGCGCTGCCATACTTTTGATTCTTTTGCTTATTTATGTCATGCTGAGTGTTTTATTTGTGGTTTTGTTGTTTTATATTTCGTGGTTTTGTTTTATTTTGATTAATTGCCTGTGCCCCCCCCCCCCCTATGTAATACCCTTTTGAGGGCCTTTAGGGATATTTTGTATAAACAAATAAATAAATACTGCATCAACTGCACCTTGTTCCTGCTGGTCTGCGTATGCCACAAGTTTGATGTTGTGTCCACTCTTGTCTTGGTCCAGGTTGGACCGATAGTATGTACAAATAAATAAATTGGCGACCAGCTGTTACTGCTGTATCTTACTGGTACTCACTTACGGGGCAGAAACGTAGAGGCTAACAAAGGGGGTTCAGCTTAAGTTAAGAACAACGCAGCGAGCTATGGAAAGGAAAATGATAGGTGTAACGTTAAGAGATCGGAAGCGGGCGGAGCAGGTGAGAGAACAAACGCGGGTTAATGACATCCTAGTTGAAATCAGGAGGAAGAAATGGGCTTGGGCAGGGCATGCAATGCGAAGGCTAGATAACCGCTGGTCCTTAAGGGTAACGGAGTGGATTCCAAGGGAAGGCAAACGTAGCAGGGGGCGGCAGAAAGTTAGGTGGGCGGATGAGATTAAGAAGTTTGCGGGTATACGGTGGCCGCAACTGGTGAGGGAAAGGGTTAATGGGAGAGACATGGGAGAGGCCCTGCAGTGGGCATAGTTAGGCTGGTGATGGGGATGTTACTGTTCCATCTGTGGCATGTTTTGGACACACAAGGAGCTACAAAGACAAGCACGCACCGGCTTTGCCTGTCGTCTGGCCCAGTGTCTGTAGGAAGACGGCCTTGAGCAGCCAGGTTGCCGGGTCCCCCTCCAGCCGAGGGGAGAAGTGGTAGGGGAGCCAGTAGTCGCCACGCTCGTGCCACAGACGACTCCCGCACGTGGACACCGCCATGTCCCGGCTGCACACAACCACCGAGCATCGGTTAGGGGGTCAAGTTGGCCTGCATCAACTGATTGCTCCATTCCAACAACAAGGAGACCACCCTCAGCAGACAAAAACGAAGCTTTCATAAACTACAAAAGTTCAAGAAGGAAAAATACGGGTGCCGCCAACACTGGTCCTTATTGCAAGTAGAACGCAGTGATGCCGAGGCTAATTGTTCTATGCAGACCTCCACGGATAGGCTACCAAGCCATTTACTTCCAAACAGTGATCACTGACTTCTTTTCATTAATGGCATCATGAGAGTTTGGACCAAGCAGTAGGAACAAAGAACATACACTCCTGAATCTAATTTTCTCTCCACATTTTATTTCACCACATTATTTTCATGCAGTGGTTTGTGAGGCATTGTATAACTTGTATTAACGTTACTGTCTGCTCCTCTGTTCATGTTTTCCATTTTCCCCTTTACGCTTGATTGTTTAATTTTGCGTTTTGTATTATTCTTGCAATGACTCATATGCTTTTGTCTGTTTTGTTGTACTTTCCTGAAGTTGTGGTTCATTTGTTTACTTTTGATTACATGCCTGTACCCCCCCCCCCTTTTTCTATGTAATACCCTCAAACTGAGGGCCCTTAGGGGTATTTTGTATAAATAAATAAATAAATAAATAAATAAATAAATAAATAAATAAATAAATAACTGCTGCTTGATGAACACCAACATTGCCACTAAAAGTCAGACAATGCATTTATACAGAGAAGAAAAAGTTGGAGCAAATTGTTCTTTGCACCCATGTAAGCTCAAGCTCAGTTAAATATCCTTGAAACTGAAGTTCAGCCAAGGCGAAGGTAACGAACATCAAAACATAGAATCGACACAACTTGTAGAATCGGCTATAACTGTTAGTGATCTGCGTGATATTCTAGCAAACAAACATGCCCACTTAAGAATGACAAAGTCACCGGCCATCTCTTCATGCACTGACTTCACTTGCTGGCTTTTTTCACAGGAACTACCATGAACCATCAGGATTACAGAAAGTGGATTTGCACAAAAAAAAAAAAAAATCATTCTTCCACTGCCTCGCTAACGAGTCAGATGGCATTATTTCCAGCTGACAGAGCATGCATGCCTCTTATCTCTTTCCTTACCACAGGAAAACAGGGAAGTTCAGGGTGGTGTGCATAAAATAATTATTCACCCGTAAACTTCAAAACTTTTCTTTATTGCAGTCTACCATAGTTTAGCTAATAGAGCTCTCTTTATAATGGCATACAGAAAAGCCGAGATATGCATTGCTTATGAGGAAAAAAAAAATGTTTCATTGGCAATATTCATGACTCTCACAAAGATTCACAAAGTTATTAAATATATTGAGTTAAATAATAGGAGAACAAAAGATCTAGAATATATGGTTTATGCACTGCAATGTCAGAAATGAATAATCAAAGTTACAGAACTCTTCACGTTAAACTTTCTGAAGAGTAAAAAAAAAAAAAGAAAGAAAGCAGATGGTTATCATACAGCAGCACTAGTGATGGTGGGCCGTGCAGGTCCTCACACTCTTAAGTCACTTGACCTAAAAGCCTTTACCATAAAGGACTTTGGACTAAAGGTATTCAACTAAAGGCCTTTACCCAGAGGGCATTTACCATGAAGGCGTTCACCGTAAAGATCTTGAACTAAAGGCCTTTATCCTGCAGGCAGTTTGTTGCAGCTTGCTTCTATCCCAACTGGACCACCAAGTTGTGCGTAGGGTCCAGAGTGGTTTCCCCGCAGGAGTAATGATGAGGAGATGGGGAAAAAATTGGTTTTGAGGAAAGGAAAAAACCAGCTGTGACCAGAAGAAATCTTTACTATATCAGGGTCTTTACCATATCAGCTGTTAGTGAAGGTATAGCTCTGAGGATGCTCTCTGGCTGCTTGCTAAACACAGAGCATTGGTTTATAAAAGAAACACTCACAAATACCATACATCCTACTTTTATCGCCTCTCTACATAACAATTATTTATTTTCATTTATCACATTACTATTTCATTTACGCCTTGCATTTGCATCAATACAGTGCAGCCAGGAATGTAATGCGGATTGCAATTCCATACGCAAACCAAACCTTCGTGCGAACATGGTGTTGTCTTCTGCAGCCTCAGCATGATTTCAGAGGCAATAAGTTTAGAAACGCGCACGGCACAGTCAAGCGCTGCAAATTGCCCCAGCTTCCTCATGCTTTAAGCTGCTATGCTGCGAACTTTTGCCCTTTTCTTCCTTTCTCTACTTCTCACTGCACTTTTACTGTCTGTCCTTTCTTAGTGACCAGTGTCGCATTCTTTCTGCATTCATAGCCGGCCATTACTTTTTTTTCGTGTGTGCCGCACGCTTTGCCTCAAGGCTCCAAGAACTTCCACAAGTTGGCTTCCCCGTATAGCTTCCAAGCAAAGTGGTGAAGCTATCTCAAAAAGCACCGCTTTATCGTTTTTGGTATAGTACATTTGCTTCCGAATGTTGGTCTCGCGCTTGCTGCGTTGTCATCATTCCGCGGGAGGTATATCGCCACGGTCGGACGCTCTTTATTGTAGCCGTTTTTAAGCATGAAATGCTTTTAGCTCCCGTTGTCGGCAGTGTGGTGACGTCACGCCGAGGCCGAGAGCCTTCATCCGGGCACTGAATCCCACTCATCCGGGCACTGAATTCTACTCATCCGGGCTCTGAAACGAGAACATCCGGGCACCGTACGAGATTTAACGAGTTTCAACGAGACTCTCTAAGCCCTCCTACGGGACCGGCATACAAGCGCCGGTTGCTCTCCAAACGAGTCACAAAAAATAACTGCTGCCAGTGCCTTCTCAATGTTCATCAAGATATCACTCGAGCTGTGCATTTGATAATGCACGGAATTATAATTTCCGATTTCTAATAACGCGTGCGAAAAGCACATAAATGCCACGATACACTTCGTTGTCATACGTGATCTCTTAGGGGCTTCGCGCATCGAAGCAAAGCCGCGCAGGCGCACAGGGGCCCGGGGGAGGAGCTTCTTGTCGTCTGCTACCGCGCTGGCGCGCACCTCGCTTGCACCTCGCTTGAGGTGCGCGCAGCGCTGTAGCAGACGACAAGAAGCTCCTGCCCCGGGCCCCCATGCGCCTGCGCGGCTTTGCTTCGATGCGCGAACGCGCCGGATCCGCTGGCGCTCCGCGGAGCGCGGCCACGCGGAGCTGTGTTCGCACTTAGAGTGGACCACCCTGTACATTCTTGTCAGGCCTGCGTCTCGTCGTGCCCGCATACGCTTCTGCATCGTCCTTAGGCCCGTAAACATTTCATGCTTACTCTACTCTCGGTTATGGGAGAGACAGAGATTTTTTGAAAAAGTCTTTACTATAACGGATAAAAAAAATGTACAGTCATCTATGGAAGGCAAAATGGGACCACAGTTTTTTACTGTATCCGAGTTTTTACTATACACAAGTTACTATAGCGGGGTTCTGCTGTATGAAAAAAAATTTAAACTGTAGAGTAGTCTATAGAGGTAGAAGGTAAAACTAAAAGCAGTCCCACTGTACTAAACCCAAGATTTTGCTATATAGAAGTGCCAAACCGTGACGTCAGGGAGATGTGGCAGTGCTGGCGTCAGCAGTGACTTTCATTGTGTAGGTGAAAGGCAGGACCGTACGCATTCAGTATGCCATGTCTGCATGTTTTTTACTGTGATTCGCAGAGTGCCGATAAACTGTTGGTCGGTTGGTTGAGTTGCAAGACAGATGGAAAGAAGCAGCATAAGCTTGCACACATTCATTGCGGCCAGATAGGGGCGAAAGCGACAGATAGCGGCCGCGGAGCGGGACAGGTTCTGCGACGGATTGGCTTCGCAGCTAGCATTGCATTTCTGCATCGAAATCTGATCCGTTTATGTCCCTTGGTTGGCATAGTTGCTCTTTGGTTGCACGGTGAACAGTCCAAAAGCCAATGCCTGCAACTCAGTTGCATTCTGCCATGCTCTCAGCATGAGAAATTTAGATGTGACAGGGACGATTGTTGGGCTAGTTTGGTTTGATATTGGAACGAAACAGTGCGAAAACATGGGACTACAGAAACGAAGAACACAGACGCAGTGCTCACTTACAACTGGGTGTGTTTCGTGCGAGAAAGCATTGAATACAGAAGGCAAGCACAAGAAAAACAAAAACAACACACTACTAATATCATTTGCTAGTATCTCGCATGAAATACACCAAGTTGTAAGTGAGCACTGTGTCTGTGTTCTGCTTTTCTGTGGTCCCGTTTTTTCACGCTGTTTCGTTCCAGCATTAGATGTGATATTCCATGTGTACACGATCATAAGTTGAATGCAGGGGGAAAGTTTCCGATGCCAGTCACCCAGACTACGTGCCGAACATCTATTTGCACAAAAAAAAACGCAAAACAGCCGCTGCCAACCACCTTCAGCTTTTAAGGCGAGCCACTAAGCGTGAAATTTGAAGTAGCACCAGACCTGGACCATAGCATGCATGATGCGTAGTTTTTTCTTTACTCTCACTTTCGCGAGCACCAACAAGTGCCGTTTCAACACAGGTCCTAAAACGCTATTAAACGAGGCCAGGATCTTGACAAAGTCACACAGCATTATTTCTCAGATTAACTGAATTTTCCCACTGTAGGTCGATAAGAACCTGGCGAACACCGCAAATACCACACCAAAAGCCACTCTGATCAAGCAGAAGGAATGCACTTGAATGCAAGCTTCAAAATAAGAAGCAGAATTTCATCTGAAGCTCAAGGGAAACGCCTATGTATGCGTTTGTGCAGCTCTCTCAAAGCCATCAGTGCAGCGAGACCTTGATTGATGCCACAAATGTCTGTTTCATCGAGCAGAATTAAGCATTTAAGTTCCAAAGAACAAAGAGATCGCATTTGCCTCATTCAAAGCAACAGTATGACTTAAAAGTGTCCGGTAATTTCCACGTCCTCCAGAAGTGGCTCGGAGAAAACAAAGCGCATCACAAGGTTTGTCATATAAAAAAGCTGGTTCGCATTGGGCATCATGCCGTCCTACTTTTTGCACTAGCACTCTTTAGTTTCCCTCTTTACCTCGCGCTTTCTCAGTCTGATTTAATCATTCAACATAGTCGTCCGCCATGGCTGTGCTGTATTTTACAGAGAAGGAAGCCAACATAGCACTCCGCCTGATAATTGCATCTGGAGAACAGGCTGAAAAAGTGTAGAACTATTCTCCAAGAATGTTCCCAAACACAAGTGATGATCGCACTTGGAAATATTCCCATATGCAGGTAGGTTTCGAAGGCAGCGTCGCTTGACGCAGCGTACGCATGCTGCGTTTTTGCTTACAGTAACCCCAAGTCGCTGCCGACTGCAGCGCCCCCTCCGTTTACAAACGTGACGTTTGTCTATATGACGTTTGTCTAAACAGCACCACCACGAGTTATTAACTAACTTGTAACGATGATATGTTAATGTACTAATGATGCTTTGATGTTTGCTCCCCAATGGTAATGCCCATCTCAGCTTTTACGGTAATGAAATGAAAGAAAGCTAAAAAAAATGAACCCAAGAACAACAGTGACGATTACAGCCAAGTGTCCTCCTGAAATATGTAATACACATGGTGCATTTGAGCACACACAAGCGCTTGCACATGTATCACCAATTAGAATTTTTCATTCTTTTCTGCAGAGAGGGCTGTATTAAAAATTGCAAGGACACTTTGGCAACTAAAGTGTTGAGAGGCGAAATCCGAGGACACTATGCCGTGACGACTTCCGGTGGATCTGATGTCGCACCGTTCCCGTGGCTATATCGATACCCAAATTAGACATCTTTCGGGGATCTCAAGTGTTAATTACGCATAATTATACAATTTTCCACGTAATTTAACACAAATCCGGCGTTTCCCCAACCATTCTGTGACAATTTTCACTATGCCGTGACAACTTCCGGCGGATGTGACGTCACAGCGTTCCCGTGGCTATATCTATGTCTGCGCTATTTCGATGCAATTTCGACATTTTTGCCTATAATTAATTAACTAATTAATCTGCAGTCATCAAACTTGGCTTCTAGGTTCACTTTTTCCTCCTCTAGCTGAAGCAACCATTGGTTTTCTTCTATCTTTTTTAGTTCCCGAGTTAAACGCATGTGACACACTTTGTTAACGGACAGCAGTATGAGCCATTAAAAGCGTTCGCTTTAATGGGGGATGTGAAAATCAGACTGCAAAAAACACAAGAAAGGTCGATTTTTGAAAAGTACACTTTTTGACATCTCCAACACTGTTTTTACATTGCACTGAAATATTTCGCCCAAAAATAAACTTTAAGTGCTCCAAATAAATACATTTGTCAGCACCTACACATAGACAGTGTGTGCTAGCTTACAACTTGTTTTCTAGAAAGTTTGTTTTGAGCTTAAAGGGCAACTGAAGCGGTTTTAGAATTCAATGAGTTTACGGTGGCCTAATGTGCAAAACGTCCGGGTAAAGCCTGCGAAATCGTTTTGCTCTAGCATTTGAAATGGTGGCGTAATCGCCGAATGAAGTCGGCGTCAGCGTTCAGCTTCTCTGAAGTGCACAGCAACGGGCAGAGGCCCCGATAATGACATCACGTATGACGGTCCTACGTTTCCAGCGAAGAAACGGTTATTACATGGAAGAAAACCGACGCCATCGAAGGTGACGCTCACAATGCATTGTTTCGCGCCATCTGACGATGCAGAGCAGCATGTAGGCGTAAACAGCGGACACCTGAAAGTTCGGCAACAATGACGTCACTGCCGAGTTTCCTCGCACTCCTCCAACGTAGTGAGGAGAAGCCTAAACATCGTCGCAGTTTTAATCGACGGTTATGTCAGCATTTTAAATGCTAATGAAAAAATACTTTGCATGCTTTATCTAGAAGCTTGATAGATTCGAATTCTTGAATAACCTCTAATTCTCAAAAAGCTATTTCAGCTTCCCTTTAATACCTTGCTCGTGGAAAGCATATAGCACAGAAGTGGGTGCATGGATTTTTACCCCGTTTGTTTTGTTGTGATCCCTGAAATGTGGTCTGTGCTGAGACAGTCTCAGATTTACCATTTAGGCTCACATGTTTTTATTACATGGTAATTAGAGCATATTACTTAGAGAATGTGCATACCTCCAAATAAAAGAGCAGAGACATTAAAAAAAGAAATTAAGAGAGTCTTGACTTACACCACAATTCTAAGTAAATATTAACAGCCTTTACAGACCTGTAGCCTGTTTTTTTGTCATGCTGGGCTTACCACAAGCAAGCAACATGGGGACAACAAATAAGCAATGATAAAAGGGAACCTACTGAAGCTGTCATTGTGAAACTTTATAGTATCTGGTTGTTTGATGCTGTTTTAAGCCAGTCTGCCAAATTTCATCACTCCAAGTCGAAAAATAGAAAAGTTGCCATCGATCTCCTCATCCCCCCCTTAAAAGTCTTTCTGCAGGATCCAAAGGGTTGGCACAGTATGTTGTCAATAAAAAGTGTCACACACAGGGTTATGAGAGATCAGTGGGCCTCGGCTGTTGGGAGGTGGTGCAGTTATGGCCATCAGATTCTTTTTTGTGCTGAGTTACTTTGTTTGTGCTCGGCCTTCCCAAATCAGAGTTCCTTCTTCCTACCTGTGACTGGCGCCCAGTGTGATCCGGCACAGCTGCCTCCAGGCTGCCACGCTGTCCTTGTTGTCCGGGCAGTCCACAAAGTCCGCCAGAAGCCGCAGGCACTCCACCACGCTGTCCTCACCCCCTTGCTCTGAGGACCACCACACAATGTGGGGGGGGGGCAAAGATGAGAACACGCGCTCACACAGCTTGGTTTTGAACATCCGGCCATAGGCTTTAGCATCACGCGTTACAACTCAGCAGGTTCGTATGGTGCATCAATGCGTTTATCGCTGTTCGGAGGCATCCTATGCCATTGCACGAGTGAGACCCAACATTGTACCCGTCGCAGTGGCTCAGTGGTAAGGCGTGTGATATCAGTGCACGTCAAAGATCCCCAGGTGGCCGAAATTTCTTTCACTCCCACCTTCCTCCCTTCCCTTACGGCGCCACCCAGATATGTGAGACAGATACTGCTCCATTTCCTTTCCTCAAAAACCAATTTACCAATTTACCCAACATTGTCCCATGAAATTATCCAACACTGCTGTCAGGCGTCAAAGTGCTATTTCAGGTTTCAGGCATAAATTGATGAAAAGCTCTGTGCCTGAATTACAGTTCACTGTAGTTTTCGTTATCAAAGATGGTGTCTCCCAATCGAGCAAGGAATGCCGCCACCCTAAAATAGTGAAACTGCCATTAACCCTTTTCAGACGCTTTGTACACAATTGCGTAAGCGGCAAACTTAAAGCTTTTTTTCTGAGAAAATAGAGCACTTGACAATGATTTAACAATTTTAGTCCAATTGAGCACCCTTCTTACTGCAAATAAGTTGCTTTTTTTTTTGTACCATGTAGCGAACGCAGTAAGTAATATTTCATATAACACTGAGCTAGTTAGCACTTTGTCCACCGTTTTAGTGCAGACAGATTTTGTCGCGAGTGAAAACATAGATTGTTTTTGCTCAATTTCAAGCGTAATGTGCATCTTCGAAACATAAAGTGATTCCACAATCCCTAGGGTGTTTGCCTGACACATGAGAACATTTCGATGTTTTTATTTCTAAGGAATCTGACACTTTGTACAGAATTCTCCACATTGTTGTACAAAATTACCTGCTGGTCCTTCACATTCGAACACTAACGAATTCCCTTTCTTGAGGCCTGAATATACTACTTAGGTGAAAAAAAAATAATTGATTTCAGTCAAAACAAAAAATGGCGCCTGAAAGCGTCAAGGTAGCCTAACATCCAAACAACTGAACAGGAATAGACATCTTTGATTACCACCTGGAACTTTTGCAAACCTCTGTTTCCAATCACACACTCAATTCCTGCTGTGGAATATGTGGAAGATGACAGACTGCACAGTACTAGCTTCAAGAAGCTTGAAAGTATACCGCACTTATGGTGTAGCTCCAAGCATATCTTGCTCATTTTTAGTACAACTTTCATGCTTGACGGTATCATCGCACTTGTGTAAAAAAAATCGTAGGCGTCGTAAAGTTAGACTTGGACGTAACAAACTAGAGAGACAGTATGCGTAGCACGCGAAGCAAGATCTCAACTCAGTTAACGTGGCAAATAGAATCTGGAGGCGCATTGTTACGATACCTCCAAACAGTTTTGCATATTGTCTATTCACTGTCTATTCAATGCCTGCATGAACAAACCCGTTCAATTCTGTACATCCGCCTTCATGAGATTACGCAGCACGAATTTGGCAAAGAAGTTAAAAATGCCATGCATCCAGGAGACACAGCTTGAGATTTCACAATGAACTTTTTAAGCTGTGCATGCTCAGATTGGGGTTCCATACAAAGGCAGGAATGAACTTACTGTATTTACAAGTATAGAGCATGTAGGGGGGTGACACCTTGCGCAAAATATGTATATATTACAATTACCAAGCGATCTCAGCCTGTTCAAGCCATCTAAAACCGATGGCTCAGAAAAAGCGGAGATGACATGCAAAACTATGGAAGCAAACGAATATGTTGATGTTATCTAAAAAAGAGGCAGCAATTCAGAAATGCGTGCAATATTACTGCAGGCAATAAAGCCTACAGCACACAGCAATGTCACTGACTGCCTCTTATGCAGCAGCGCCCCACAGCTGACCCAATAAAGTAGAATTAGCATCAATGAAACCAATTTTTATGCCAGGTGGGTACGGCGGGTAGTTAGAGGAAGAGGTCTCCATCTTTATTAATGGTGTGCCTTGAAGGACATGCAACCACAGCTGACCTTATACGATGTGAAATCCAACAGTCTGCCGAGTTTGTAGCTCTACGAATGATGCAAGAAACAGGTGCAGGGTATAGACCAGAATTCAGAGCCGCTCCTGGGCGTGGCCATTTTCCGCCGGCTGGCACGCCACGGTGCGGGCGTTTCTTTGGGGACTGCGGGGCTGCGGCAGCTCCGCCGCCGCGCCCGCTTATAGCCGCACTTCAGGCGCTAAAAAAACCTTGTCGAGAATACTTCCGCAGCGTGGCTGTGTTGCAGGACGTATTCACGTTATCAATGACATTTAGTTTGACATTCAGGTTAATTGTGCCGGCGCTAAGAACGCGCTCGTGCTTATATCGCTACAGTCTTGGTGCTCCGCTGCAAAGAAAACTTTTTGTTCAATATCAAGCATTAGGTGTGTGGCTAGCATGCACTTCCAATTCTCATGCACTCTTATTCCTTCCTGCCAGTCATAAGCAACCCCACCCCCCTTCTACAAACAGGGCTTTCTTGTCGCCTGCGTGGTGCGCCAGTGTATCAACAAGTTACCGCTGCAGGCTCAACTGAGTCGCAGCGCCAACAGAAAACAAATTTTGTCATGGTTCATGCAACCTAGTGCATAAGAACGTACTTTCGCTTAATTTAGCAAAGCTTGAATAGATATGAGCAGCTAATCTAGCTTTCACTAATTCTGAGGCTCGAATTAGCGTTGTTTTATTCAGGAGCTCTCGCCGCGTGTGAGACCGTTGCATAGCCGTTTGGCTAAGTGTGGAAAATGTAATGAAATGGCGCATATTTTCCTACGATTAAGGTAGATACCGCCCCGCCACGGTGGCTCAGTGGTTACAGCTCTCGGCTGCTGGCCCGAAAGACGCAGGTTCGGTCCCGGTTGCGGCGGCCGAATTTTGATGGAGGCGAAATTCTAGAGGCCCGTGTGCTGTGCGATGTCAGTGTAGGTTAAAGGTGGTCGAAATTTCCGGAGCCCTACACTACGGCGTCCCTCATAGCCTGAGTTGCTTTGGGACGTAATAAACCAAACCAAACTAAGGTAGATACCAACAGCAGAAAGATACTATAGATAAACCTTTACCCCCCAGATCCCTCTGACATACGTGCAGAAAAAGCAGCTGAAATTGGTAGCGGTCGTGCTTACAATCCTGTGCATGAAATGTGTTTAATGGGAACAAGAGCAAGCTCAGCGCAAGGATGCCGAACATGTACAGGTGATTGAAAACACGCGCTCCGTTGGGACAACCTTCACTCTGCAGCTCGCCTATCCATTTACTACTGGTTTCCAGTCCGTACACTACCTGGTCGACTATTCTTGGATGTCACGTTAACGAGTAAGTGCACGCAAGATAACCGCAGTACTGTCTGGAAGAGGGAAAATGTGAGTAGTGACGCACAGCACACACCCTCATACGTTAGCTGATGGAGCACAACAACGGCAGAAGTGAACACGTAAACATGCGTTCTAGGCGCGGCAGATGGCTACCGGTGTCGAGAGTAGGAGCGCGCCCGCAGCGTGCGTGCGAGGGTAAAAAAATCTGGTCTATACAGGTAGGGTATACAGGTAGGTATACAGGGGTCACTGTCAGCTTGGTCATCCCTGTAGGCCTCCACAGCACTCATACTGCTGTGGCACCACAAAGACAGGGACAGAGACAGAGTGACAACAACACAGCAGTATGAATTTGTACCAACTCGCCCAATTCTCAACCCTTTTGAAATCCCAGCACTCTTGATTTTCTCCACAATACCCTGCCTTCTAAGCTATAAGTAAATGTGCACAGTCATCGACTGGTACTCTGTGATGGTCACTCCTGATGCTCCAGTAGTCCATGCCTGATACTTGTCAAGTGATTCTTGGAGCTTCATGCCGGCACTTACAGCATTGCAGTCATCAGTGCAGTAATAAGGGAGTAATTACTCATTGACATCCACTCGGCCGAGTGGTTTGGTTGTCCACCACGGCTGCGGGAGGTGGCAGGTTCGAAACCCACCGTCGGATACCCACCGTATATGGGTACAGGCTCCCCCCGACCTGGCGACCGGTTTGCTCAGGGGGTGCAGTCCTGGGAGAGGCTTGGTAGACCCCGCTATGCCCTTCGGGGACGTACCCTGTTTCGAACAACACCTGGTGCGATATATGTTACTGTGCCGTCTCGTGGTTGTCTCTGTGCCGTGTAAGTGTTATATGTCAGCCCTCCTCATGGGTGATGCCTAAGCCGTCAGTGGCGGGCAGGAGCAAATGAAAAAGGGCCACAAATTGGGCTTCTACCGCACGAAGAGGATTTAGGGTTGCTTGACGGGGGAACTTATCTTTCATCCGTCAAGGCAACTGTTTGGTCTATGACCCTTTTCCCAGGCACCAGGCCAGGGGAAATCTTGTACTCATTAAAGAAACCGGTGGGTACCCGGCGGCACTGGGGATTGAACCCAGAACCTCCCGAATGCGAGGCGGATGCTCTACCACAAGGCCACCGCTTCGGTAAGGCGCAGCTTTTGCTCAAGTTGGCGCAGTGCCACTGAACTCACATTAGACCGAACTCGTTTAAACTTCATTGAACTCTCGAAACTCCGTTGAACCTCTCAACTCTGAACTGAATCATGAACCACCTTTGCAGGCTGATAGTGTTCGAACCTGGGTTTGCCTCTGAACTGGCGCAGCGGGGTTTGCGGAGCCTCGTCCAAGCGCACATCCTTGAAAAAGCCGGGTGCCGGGCCGGGGGTTTACCAGTGGGTGTCTGACGGTGGTTTTCGAACCAACCACCTCCCACAGCCGAGACAGGCGACCATGCCTCTAGGCCACGACTGAGTGGCCACATCAATGAGTAATTACTCCCTTATTACAAATCTACTCCACCTTGGGGGATTCCCCTAGACATTAGACCATCATCAGTGCAGTCTCTGTCATCGTTGTCAGCAGCAACGTGAGCTGAGGCAAGTCTGTCCTTTGCCAAGCAGTTACACGGTGCTAGTGGCCCATTCCACCAGGCGGCGAAAATCATTTTCAATGGCTTGCCGAGTTTTGCAAACAGTGTTTTGCTTTCAGGGGAGACACAGCTTTCAAATTACACAAATCTTGAAAAGAATCAAATTTTATAAAACACCAGATTTTGTACCTATATCATCACCATCAGCCTGACTGTGCCCACTGCAGGGCAAGGGCCTCTCCCACGTCTCTTCTCCAATTAACCCTGTCCTTCTTTGCCAGCCGCGGCCACTGTATCCCCGCAAACTTTCTAATCTCATCCGCCCACCTAACTTTCTGCCGTTCCCTGCTACGTTTGCTTTCTCTTGTAATCCACTCCGTTACGCTTAAGGACCAGCGGTTATCTTGCCTTCGCACTACATGCCCTGCCCAAGCCCATTTCTTCCTCTTGATTTCAACTAGGATGTCATTAACCCGCGTTTCTTCCCTCACCCACTCAGCCCTCTTCCGATCTCTTAACGTTGCACCTATCATTTTCCTTTCCATAGCTCGCTGTGTTGTCCTTAACTTGAGCTGAACCCTCTTTGTTAGCCTCCACGTTTCTGCCCCGTAGGTGAGTATGTATAAGGATTTTATAATTATATCCCGAAAAACGTGCCCCCAAAACAGTCCAGAAGTGACTTTAAAAATGTTTTTGTGGCCTTAGACAGTTCAAAACTGGCCGAAATCTCAGTGAAAATGCCACTTTTTCCAAAGGTGTTTTTTGACCTGACTGCCCTTTTTGCATAAAGTGTAGCATGACAATGGCTTCACGGCTTTTCATTCGGTTTGTTGCATAGTGTGCCAATTCTTTGTGCAGTGCCATTTCTATATTTCTGAATTATTTTCACATTTTCTTACTCAGTCAATATTTCGACAAGACAATAATGAGGGCATTATACAGTCGTAGATATAACATTCCATGTATAAGGTTGCTAAAAATACAGTACAACATCGTTGATATGTTCTCTGTTCATACGATTTCCCGGTTCATACGCTCAAAATCACGGACATTACAAATGTCCCATTGAGTTACACTATATTTTCGTTCAATACGTTCCCAAAGAAAGACAGTTTCCCGGCTAGTAGGTATAAAATTTCGGCAATTTAGGTTTATTGACCAACCGCGTATGTATAAAGATACAAGTGCGCCGTACGACAGGGCACGCGACACGTTTTTTGTGGCAGTCTCCCGCCGTGGTGGCTTCTCTGCAATACTTCAATGTAACGAGGCGAAGCACCACCACCAAGAACAAATATAAAAACGGCGCGCTAGCATTCATTCGCGACGGCCGTTTTTGCGAGGACGCGATGTGAAGAGGTGAAACATAAGGGTGCATAAGGTGCCCTTCGCGGTGCATAACGGCAAGGAGGAGAAGTTTTTTCTGGGTCTGGAAAACGCAGCTTAAAAAGCAGAAACACTGAGACAACCAGCCGCCGCGGTGGCTTCCCCACGGTACTTGGGTGCGAAGGAGAGAAGCATCCAAAAAGGACAAGGAAGAGATTTCGGTTACTTTCGTCTTTGCCGACGACGGAGCGGATGCGTTACGGATCAAGGAGCTTTTGCTCCTTGATGAGTGAAACTAATTGGGAAGAGGTGTATCATGAGACTGATCCTTCAACCGTTAAGAAGCACAGGAAAGCCAGAAAAGAATGGATCGCACCATCACTGTTCAAACGCATTAAAGAAAAAAACTGCATGTTCTCTCGCTTCCTAGAAACAAAGAATCAGGCCGATCTAATAGAGTTTAAGAAATTTAGAAACAAGTTAAGCTTGGACCTCAAGAAGGCAAAGAACGCGTATTATGAAAATAAAATCACCCCTATAATTAATAACTCGAAACTTCTTTGGGGAGCTGTTAACAAAATTTTAGGAAATGAACGACCGTGTATACCTACTGAGCTGGACATAAATGGAGCAGTCCACTCCGGTGTGACGCTTGCAAATCAGTTTAACACTCATTTTTTAGCTTCGGGTATCTTTAATGGGCCCGAAACGGCACATGCCTCAAAATCTGCTACTTCATAACTTCCGCCGGCATATAGCCATTCTTTGTTCTTGGCGCCTACTTCAGACAAAGAAATAACACAGATTGCAAACGCCCTGAAAGACACATGTTCGCCCGGCAATGATGAAATCAGCGTCCTTCCTATCAAAGCAGCTATCTCTTATATTTCCGGCCCACTTACCTACATTTGTGACAGAATGCTAGTGACTGGCGTGTTCCCTGATAAAATGAAAGTAGCACGAGTTACAGCTGTATTTAAAGGTGGTCGCAAAAATGACCTCAACAATTATAGACCAATATCGGTATTGCTACTTTTTTCTAAAATAGCAGAGCGTGTTATCTACAAAAGATTGTATGAGTTTATTCAAGCGAAAGACATAATCAATAAACATCAATTTGGATTTCAGTCCGGAAAATCGACTGAATCTGCGCTACTGCAAATAAAAGAACACATCCTTGACAACTTTGAACACTGTCTTTTTACTGTGGGAATTTTTCTTGACTTCCAAAAGGCGTTTGATTCTATTAAACACCAAATCTTGCTTCAAAAGTTGACCGCATATGGCATCCGTGGGTTGCCACTTTTATTAATTGAGAGCTACCTTGCAGGCAGAGTGCAATATACACAGCTTCACGAATTCAGGTCAAGCTTGGGAGATGTAAAATTTGGAATCCCACAAGGATCAGTTTTGGGTCCCTTGCTTTTTCTTTTATACATCAATGATATTGCTAATATTCCTTTTACCCCTGTCATTGCAATGTACGCCGATGAAACTAACGTCTTCTTTACAGGCGCAGACCTTCACTTGATAGAGCAGCGTGCTAACATCAGGCTTAACGAGCTTCACATTTGGCTTAATGTGAATGAGATCAACTTAAACGTAAAGAAAACACAGTTCATAATATTTCGTCCAAAAAACAAACCACCACTCTACGACATAAAGTTGAACATTAATAATTGTAAAATAATGCCTGCAAACTCATGTAAATTTCTGGGAGTCTTCTTCAAGTCTGACCTTGGTTGGTCTGAGCACATAAATCATATCCGAGTGAAGTTATCTAGATCTCTTGGCATGATATACAGATTAAAAGATTTTTTGCCGTTATGTGTTAGGAAACAACTGTATTTTTCATTTATCCACTCTCACCTGACATACTGCCATCTAGTCTGGGGAACGTGCAACAAGGTAGACACTGAGCGTCTTTCTTCGTTACAAAGACAAGCCTTAAAAATGATATCTTCTCATCAATCCTCATCAACAAAGTCCCTGTGCAATAAGTTGAACATATTACCATTTCCGCAGCTCCATAAATTTTGCTTAGCCCCATTGATCTTCCGCGAAATTAAACTTGATTATGCCGCCTTTTCAAACACATACTCTAAACAGAGACATAGCATACAACTTACGCACTACTTTATTGACGGGGTTAATACCAAGAACAAACCATGGTACTAAAACTATACAGAATCAGATAATTGCATTGTGTAATGAATATCCATACTTAATTACACTTGCCAAAGAAAACGTAACTACGCCTCGTTTTAAAAAACAAGTAAAGATACTTCTCCTTCCTTCAAATGTATAATAGCTTTCTCCTGATGTCCCATTGAGGTTTCCACTAATTTCCCTTGTGGTTTAGATGGCGTGATTGAAATTGATGCATTGTTGCTTTGTGAAATACTTGAGAAAAGATTGTTACAAACACTGTTAGTAAGTGTATAACCTTCTTCACAAATAATTTTGTTCCAATGTCTTCATATGTGTTCATTCTTGTGCACATACCTGTGTAGTTAGCTTTGTAATTCTCATTGTGTCCAACATACTTTTAGTGATTCTGTGCCAGCTGTCAGATGTGTACGTCCGGGGTGAAGGCCTCGTCAGGAGACACAGGAGTCACCTTTTGCCTTACCTCATATTTCATATTTCATATTTCACATCATGTATTTATGTCCGAAATAAATTAAAATTGAAATTGAATTGAATTGAATTTCCTTCCGCGTTGAGGACAGCGCGAACGAGGACTGAACTCAGCGAGCACTGGAATAGGAACTGTTCATATCTTGTGCCAAGCAATGCCAATCGACATTTTTATAAAGTGAAATCGTCAATAAATGCTTTGTTACCTCATTCAACAGCTACATTTTTCAGAATTAGGCGGTTTGGATCGTAAATTTTTCCCCGCAACTAAAAAAAAACATCAATGAGGTTTTGCTGTATTTGGAGAATGTGACTGCATCAACCATTCTTTTGAGTAAAACTTAATGAGTAACTAAAGACTCCTACCATGTAATGTCATCACGCCACACTTTCTACAAGTTTGCCACAGCAAAAAAACTACGAAAGATATTAAAGTGAAATTTCATATTTAAGCATTCACTGAAGTTTCCCATAAGTGTTTCGAATTTAATTGTTCCATGCAAAGAAAACAAAAATTTCCCCTCCAAAACCCCCCCTTAACTAGTAGTTGTAGCAACACTATGCAGTCTGGCGGCAGGAAAACCTTGATGTGCTTCATCGAAATTTTGCTGTGTACAGACCTGTGCTCCAGAAGAGCAGTCATCTGCTTCTCAATCCGAATATTTTTAGCACAGGCTGATTTTATTTTGAGATGGTATAGCATCTAGTGCCCCTCAGATAGTTGCACGCTGCCTGAATGCAATTATCCCTGAGGGAACCATCACACCTTGCCATGCATGTTCAATATAAAATGACAAGTACACGATTGGGAACAAAAAAATTCAGGGGGCACTTTGGCTCTCTAAAGTGCTGCAAGGCAAAAAAGCCTTTCCTGGCACACTGTTTGGCATTGACTGCGAGACCGTTTGTACTGTACTAGCGCTTTATTTGTCTACACACTCTGACGACACGTTACAACTACGCACTTTGACTGCCGACTTTGATTGCTTCTTTTAGCATGGCTCTCTTTATGCTTTGATGAGTTCGGTTGTATCCATGGCTCTGTTCGCACCAATGAGGTATGTATAATGTGGTCACTCACGGACGCCTTACGCCCCCTGTCAGAGCAGACGACACCTATTTTTTTACTAGTTGTCGTCTGCTCCAAAAGGGGGCGTCAGGCATCCATGGGTGACCACATTACTTCGAGTCCTCCGCATTCTGACGACATAACCATATCAACCAACCAAAAAGCATGACACCTCTGCTGACAACCTTCCGTCGACAACGGCAAGGCATTAAAGGTTCTCGCCTTAATAAACTTTTGCTACAAAGGCAAGTTTGCTGTAGCAGTCTTTGTTGTAGTGGCAATGACAACAGACTGTTAGTATATGAAAACAGCGAGCCCAACCTATCTCCTTCGTTAAACAGGCCATTTCGCAGCAGAGGCATTCGCTGTAGATGCATTTGACTCATGTCATTAATATGACCTCGTTAATTAGGGAATTTGAATAATTCGGCCTCCCTGCTCCCTCCCATCAAAAATCTACATAATGCAATGGCGCTACACACTCATTAATTGGGAGTGAAATCGCATGTGCGCTCATTAATTCAGAGTGAAGACATGACAGGAATGGTGCTGAAGTCAGTTTTCAAGACACTCATCACTACTGACATAATCCGGAACCCAGTGTTGGGCTGGAAACTCCATTCCGAAATCGAAAAAGCACAAGGGGCAGTGTTTGCTCTAATTTTATAACCACGGTAGCATTTGCCATTGCACAATACCAGCATGTTGGCAGCATGAGGTTGCTGGCCATGCCATCTACCCTTTCCACCCCTCCCCCCCCCCCTTACTCTCCTTTCTTTCTCCATGTTGGCGAGAGCGAGAAGACTGTCCTACAATCACCCACCAATGAAATGAAATCAGGCCTACTCCGCTCCTCGTGTTTTCCTGCCTGAGTGCTTATCTTTTTGCACACACACACATCGTCTAAGTGAAAAGCGAAGGCGTACGACGGACTTCAGAGCTGACAGGAATGGCACTGACCTTTCCTGTCCAAGCTATGGGCAAGCCTAAACGTGATACACGACGCGCTGCCTTTAAGCTATGGTGAAAGGTGCAGAATGATGAATGACAACAGGACAGCAAAACACTGCTGCCATACCCACAATGAATTTTGCTACCTCAGCTTTTTTAAAAGCATTGCCACAGGCAGCAAAAGATGTTTTTTGCAGGCTCTGTTCAATTACACACTCGGGGAATTACGTCATGATTGGGCAACAACCTGCACGGTGAACGGCAAAGGTATCTGTGGTGGCAATACAGTAGCCAACCGATATTTCGGACTCCAATAATTCGGACTAGCGCGATATTTTGGACTTCACTGAGGAACCGTCAAGCACCTCATAGGAACGTGTACATTTTCATGACCGATATTTTGGAGTTTGCGGAGTCTAAAAGTTTGAATTTTCGGACTAAAATAGACGCCAACAATATTGTGGTGATTGTTTTTCAACCGAAAGTTTATTATTTCGGCCTAATATAGACACGAGCGGGCATCACTGTCACTAACAACCGATTTGCCGCCACCGTGAAAGGCGCCATCTTGGATTTAAGCAGAATTGGCTCGGCGGGCGCGATCGGACTGGCTTTGATAGGCTTGGCTATTTGTTCTCCATCGTTGCCATTCAAGATAATGAGATGCTTTGCATTGCCATTGAGATGGCCTACAAAGGGCGCGCAATTGCATTGAAAACGGTAAAGCGGGAAAGCTGTACCATCCGCCGCGGCTTGGACGACGCACCCTGCGGTGCGGGGCAGCAAACGCGGTAGACGGGGAGAGGGGGGGACTGCATTCGGAGGCGCCCGCTTCCGCTCACATCTTCCCATGGGTTACCTCTAGGTCTTCGCAAACGTCACTGCCCCAAGCAAACTGACCGTTCTTCCTTCGCGCAGTGAGTGCATTCATTCGCGGTATGACCGCAGCCGCGTTGCACTATCTGGTATCATGATCTGATAGGGTGCGGGCATGAGGAAAGCAGGGCTATGACTCAGATAGAGTCTCATAATATCGTTGCAGGCGGAACATGGGGAGCGGCGATTCTCACGATTTTGAAAGCCGGTTGTTCACAGAAAAGTTATTTTTTTTAGTTCACAAATTTTTCGGACTGTTCGATTATTTGGACCATTTTTCAGGTCCCGCCAAGTCCGAGAAATCGGTCGGTGACTGTATCGACTGCTTTCATCCCTTTCCAATGTAGCTTTACTTGAACACTCACTGAAGCAAAAAAAAAAAATGAAAACAAAAATGGATGCTCACCACTGCGTGCAATAAGCTGCACGTATTCCAGAACTTGAGGGTTTGTCGGGTCGGCTTCGCATATTCTCTGAAAATCAAAATTTAGACATGCATCAAAAATGTAAGAAGGGCAGCTTACGTTATGCATTAGCAATAGATTGATTCAGTTTCAGGCTTAATCCACATCTCCAGTTGCGATACGGCCAATTCAACAGTAAATCAGCTTGATTACGTTCGACTCCAGGACATAATTCCCAAAGTGCAGTTGAGGCTTTCGATCCTGGTTGAGGGCTGGTGCCATCGTACTGAGGACACATTCAAATGCAAACTGAAACTGAATTGCACAGAAAGATATTCGACAAAAGCTAGGAAAATTTTAATTAATTTTTTATTTTATTCCATGCGGCTTAGCTTCCGGAACTGTGATGAGATGCCTGCTTTCAGAGAAGTGAATGAACACAGCACCCGCTCGCATAGGTCGGAGGTGTTTCGCATGTGTTTGTAATGGAACCTGCTGTAGCTGTGTCAGCGAAGCAGAATTTTTTGTGAGCTCGAACCCAAGCCCATATTCACAGAAAAAGCAGTTTGTCCTACCAGTCCTCCAATGGGCAGGTGTCAGTGTGTGCAGTGTGTGTATGAGCGCATGCATGCGTGTGTTAGCACATGCGTGTGTGTGAGAAGGGGGTTATGGGGTCACAAAGTGTAATTCGCATCTGGTTACAGCTGAGAACATGGCTACGACGCTGAGGAAAAGTAGCAAAGTTGCATAGATTTAGTGTTTCATACAAAATCTGTGATTACTGTGTCTAACTAACTACTTTACTGATCACAACACAGTCTTTGTAAACGTTTTGAGTGTAACTGACCGATATGCATACATACAACGACTATAATAAACATTGTGTCATGCATCTACTAATATTGTATCCACGCCATGCAAACACATAAAATGCACAGAATACACCTGATAATGCCACTTACATCTCATAGCAATATTGTGTATAACAAAGCATAACCATGAGGACCAATGCAAAACCAAGACAAACAATGCAAAAACAATGGCCACACTGTGGTAGTGATCCTAATTCATGTTAAGCCTAATTATGCAAATCGATGGTCATGTTTTTTTATCAGGAGCGTTTCTGTTTACTTTTACTTGCTATATAACCAGTTTGTTTGCCATCATTTGTACAACTATGTGTGCATGCATTGTCAAAATGGCGTTCAGCAGGCTGGCTCGTCAATCACAGTCGGATGGGAACATGTAGCAGCATCGCGCCGTGTTCATGCTCAAAACTTCGATCGGGATTAAAAACGGCGATGTGAGAGCAGTATTATGCACATCTCCTACAGTGTGCAGTGTGTTGAATAACTGGAACCTAATGCCTCAGAGGTTGCATTGCAGACCTTTTCGTGCCTCGCGTGACCTAAAGGTCAACTTCACATCCATCATTCGATTGATGAAACCGAAACAGCATGAGAGAAGGAATTCAATTATAAATCATTTAGCAGTCGTAGGCAAATACAACTTGGTGATCCCTGCATTCTATTGTCTAACACATCATTTGAAAGGAGAAAACAAGCAAATCAAATGAGATGTCGGAAGTCATTCAACTAACCCCGCCCTTTTGATTCACAAGGGGGATAGTAAACAGGACTTTCACCAAGACTGCCAGCAATAAAGACTACCCTGGCAACATGGGCACGCGTCATCTGTAGCTAGCTCGAATACCGTCCACAGAGCAAAGCAACAGCAAGGCACCTCGAGTAGCTCCAGCCTCTGAGCGTCGGCCGATGTCTCCCCTGGGGCATCCCTGCGCTCCTGTGCCAAGGCCTGTGCGTAGAGGGCAGCGTGCAGGCAGTCGTCCGACCGGCTGTCCAGGTAGCCCTCCGCAATGTCCTCCGCCTCATCCATGCGGTCGTACCGTAGAAGAAGCTGCACAACACGACCACTTATAAGCTGAAAAGTGTTTTGTGGACCAAGTGACCATTTAAGGGGAGAGCCTGGTCTTTGAGACCAAAAAATGACCAAAAAACCGATCTTCAAAAAATGACATTCATGGAATCTACGGCTACCATTTTCCAACTGTACCCGTTTTTTTCCATCAGGAAACCAACATTTTCACCATAATATTAAATTCAGATCATCGTGTGGACTGAACTTATGCAGGAGCAGACAATTTAATGGCATGAAAATTTTGGACATCTGGCTGTCGTAGTATGCCGATATCTCAACATCTGGGACAGATAGAGATGCCATACTGTTTGCTAAGGGAAGCTGAAGACACAGTGTGTGCAATAATCGAAGCAGATCTGTTCAATCGCACTACAAAAATTTAAAATTTTGCAAAGTTTACCGATGCATTACATTCACACCTTGAACACTGACATTCTAAGTGCTGTAAAATTACTAATGAGAGTAAAATTAAAAAATGATTTTGATTATATTGCACTCTTCACTCACCATACTATGCAGCCATGGGTTAAAAATGATTTTTTATTACGCAGTTTTTTTGCACCAAGGAACTAATGAATGACTAATTAAAATTAATTATCTTGGCAACCGACTCATTCATGAGAAAGGTGATTTCATTGTTGAAATCAGTGTAAAAGAACTGACCAAAGGGGGTACTGTTTCATTGGGATTGGACTAAAAATAAGAAAAATAGGTCTAATACCAGTGTCCCCCCTTAATGATTACTTGCCATGATCTTTACGCTATTTATATAAAAACCCACCCCTGATGTAATGTCCCTGAAAGTTGGTGCAGTGGCATGCATTAAAATGCGACTGACAGCAGGCGTGGGTTCAACCATAAGTCACAACATAATCGCTGATGCCTAGAATGTGATGCCATCATCGCTGTACTTACATGATGACTGGAATGAACCTGGCAGCATTTTACCACTGTAAATTGGCTACGCTGCTATTCCCTGAGTTGATACACGAACAGTAGCAGTACGCCACTCCGACAGAAGCCAGGGGGTATAAAAGAAGCCAGTAAACAAACCCGTCAACAATGCACAGGAAGTTAAATGAGACGCCAACATGGCTGCCTCGTGCTTGCCACTGTGAACAGCTCAGGAACTAGTGTCTGAACAAATACTTTGTCTACAGGACTCCCACATTTTCCTCCACTTCCCACCAGATGGGTCTCATTTCATCTTGCTCAGAAGTTGAGAAATTAATGCCATACAAGACAAACAACTTCTCTACAGGACTTCCTTGACTGACTTCCCTCACTTATGCAAGCCAATATGCATCGATACTTAGCATATCCCTCAACATGCCAACATGCATTACTTGAAGTTAGGTGGGAGGATGAGATTAAGAAGTTTGCGGGGAGAGGGTGGCGGCAACTAGCAAAGGACAGGGTTAATTGGAGAGACATAGGAGAGGCCTCTGCCCTGCAGTGGGCATAGTCAGGCTGATGATGATGAAGATAGAGGCATGGCACTGCCCAGCTCTCCACAGTGGAAACCCTTACCTCTAGTGTCTTGGTGAGGAAGATGTCTGTCATCTCCTGGGAGGCGCTGGCAGAAGACTCGTCGTCCGGAGTGAACAGGGCCCGCCATTTGTCCAGGGCGCTGGCAACACTGGTCAGCTCCTCGTAGGACTCGCCCGCCTCATGGGCGTCCACATCTGGGGAGTGCCAGAGAGACTTATGCGGAAACATGCTCCTGGGTCACACACATTTCCTGAGCACCTATGCACAGCAACAACTGACAGTTCCCACTTCGCCAACTTCCTCATCACTGTGTACCTAGCTGGGTTCACTGCAGGACAAACGCCTCTTCCATCAATTTCTAAATTGCCCTGTCCCACCTGCTAACGAGATTAGCAGATTAGCCGCAGTGATGATGACGTCAGCTGCATCATCATCATCATCGGCCTGACTACGCCCACTGCAGGGCAAAGGCCTCTCCCTGGTCTCTACAATTAACCCTGACCTTCGCCAGTTGCGGCCACCATATTCCTGCAAACTTCTTGATCTCATCCGCCCACCTAACTTTCTGCCGCCCCCTGCTACGCTTGCCTTCTCTTGGAATCCACTCCGTTGCCCTTAAGGACCAGCGGTTATCTTGCTTTCGCATTACATGCCCTGCCCAAGCCCATTTCTTCCTCTTGATTTCAACTAGGATGTCATTATCCGCGTTTGTTCCCTCACCCACTCCGCCCTCCTCCGATCTCTTAACGTTACACCTATCACTTTTCTTTCCATAGCTCGCTGCGTTGTCCTCAGCTTAAGCTGAACCCTCTTTGTTAGCCTCCACGTTTCTGCCCCATAAGTGAGTACCGGTAGGATACAGCTGTTGTATACTTTTCTCTCGAGAGACACTGGTGAACTGCCGCTCGTGATCTGAGAGCACCTGCCAAATGCGCTCCACCCCATGCTTATTCTTCTAGTTACTTCCTTCTCATGATCCGGATCAGCTGTCACTATCTGCCATAAGTAGACATATTCTCTATCTACTTCCAGCACCTTGCTACCAATTGCGAACAGCTGTTGCCTTCCTAAACTGTTGAATGTCACTTTAGTGACATCAGCTGCAAACCCCGCATAATCTAATCTCCCCGACTCTTTCCCTTTCCCTTGGAATCCACCCTGCTAGCCTAAAAGACCACCCACCGGTTATCTATTCTTCACATAAGATGTTCCGGTCAAGTCCATTAAACACTCAGGGTTGAGTCTCCTAGTAGTAAACCATCTGGATCCAGAAATTATTTGCGCTGTTTGCAAGATCACATTCCTGAATACAACAGTGCCCAACGGACATCAGCATGTACCGAAGTGAGAATATATGCAACATGTAGTAAGCCATCTCAGTTTTGCTTCAAGCCACAGCCATCTATTATCACGAAGTTTGTTCGCCCGAAATGTTGCGTTCAATCTGCATGCAGTAGAAGCGGCTTAGAACAGGCGTGTTCCAACCACAGATATACTCAGACTGTGCAGCTCATCGTCACCACGAAGATACTTGTTAGAATTAATGCATTATTTTCCTAGCACTTCTGAGATACAGTTCAACTGAAAAGCAGCGAAAAATGCACCATCGCGACAAAAGAGTAATATATAGCATCCCTGAAGTTACTGAAGAATACAGAAGTGGTGTGCAAGCACCGAAAGGAACGAACAAGTGCGGTTTGTGGGAATCTGGCTTTCCGCCGTCGCCTTTGCGCGGCTAGCCGGCCTCCCGCGTTGTTTCTCCTCTTTCCTTGCTCCCGCCTCAGGCGGTGGAGAGGCGGCTGGGTGACTAATCACTGTCATTTAGCCACAGCTCCGCCCCGGCTCCCCAAGGGCCTTTGCCATTGGCGCCTTTTGGCGGGAATTCGGGACCCCGCTTTGGGCGGCCGCGCGCCGCGCGACCGTCCGAGCGGGGCCCAGAGAGAGAGGGATCCCTCCGAGACAGCGTAAGGTGCGTACGTTACTGTTTTGTCCGTGCCGGCCGTTGCCGTTCGGACCAGTGCTTACTCGAGCTCGCCTGCACGTGTCCTCTGACCTGCAGCGGCTCGAGCCTGTCACTCGGGGTCCAGCGACCCCTGACAGGCGTACCTTGCGTTGAATGCCCACTCTCTCTCGCAACCGGCCCAACGGTCGACACGAGAGAGAGATCACAGCACTGCCGCGGGGACATTCTCCTGCAGCGGCGTGCTAGCGGTGCGCATTACTCGAGTCGCTTCGTGCGCGCAGCGGAGCCTTGCTCCTCGCGCGCCCCCGGGACGGGGTGACTATTGAGTGTGTGTGTATCAGCTGGAGGACGATGTGAATAAACGTCTCCTTTGTGAACTTGGAGGCCTATTTCTTTGCGGCGAATCACTCTCCTCCCAGCGGAGGTTGAGTGCACTGCATCGGTGTCCCAGTGTGTGTGTGGTGACGGCTGATCGGGGACCTTGGTTCGCGCGAAGCACGAACCCGCGGTGGGTGGTGGCCTGTGTCCACTTAGAAACCCACAACTGGCGCCCAACGTGCTAAGTCATTGGCGCTTACGCCTTTGATGGCACATTAGCCGAGCAGGTCGCCTTGACGATCACGCTTGCGCACCGTGTCTACCACCCCCAGCGCGGCACTCGGCAGCTACATGTCGGCTCCCTACGGAGTTGTAGCGTCGTTTGATCCGCTGGCTGCTGTTCCTTCGAATAGCTAGACACCGTGGTTGGCCGCGGCCCCCATTGGGGTTTACGGCGGCACAACCCAAAATGTCGACCACGCGGCTCCCATTGGAGCTGTATCGGAAGCACCCTGCGGTGCATCCGCTGGTCGCATGCCTCAGCTGTGCAAGCTTTCCGCCCAGTGCGAAAGCAGTTCGTGTCACGCTGCCGCAACCGGCAGTTTCGAACAGCAGCAGCCGTGCCCCGCGAGCAGTCAATTCTGCTCTGGGAACGGCGAGGCGCTGGCCCGGTTCCCTGTGGAAACCACGCCGCTCATCGAACTAGGAGCCTTGCCTCCCTCGTTCGTGTAGCCCGCCCAAGCCTCCACTGAGGCAGGGGTGCAGTGCGCTCAGTTGGCTGATGCGGCTCCGCGAGCCTGCGGGTCGGCTGGCGCGCTGGGCTCTCCTGATACAGCATTACGACTTTTCCGTGCAGTGTCGAAAGGGGAGCACAAACGTGGTAGCTGACGCGCTATCCCGTGCCCCACTCGCCAGCGGCGCCTTGACGCCTGTAGGCGGAGGGGGCGAAACAGCGGACGAGCCGCCGGGCGGCAAGGAGGGGGAACCCGCAAACGGGTTAACCCATTCCGCTAACCAGGCGAGCAGCGCTTCGCAAAGCGGACGAGAGGCAAAGCTCTTCGTGAGCGCCTCGGAGGTGCCGACGCGAACGGAAATTTTGGCTGCAAACCTGAGTGGGGACGAGACCAGGCTCCCCTCTGGGATGACTGGAATCGTTTTCAGCCGTAAGAGCTACTGAAAGCCCAGCAAAATGACCCCTTTTGTCGCGAGGTGAGCGACGGTCTCAGGGAGACGGAGCGCCGTGACGCTACTTGTATTGTAGCGGGCGCAGGGGGGCAGAAGCCAGCGTGTGTCGCGGCGAACCCCGGGGAGTCATATTTGCTGGACCATGACGGGCTCGTGCTGAAGTACGTAGCCACCGATGACGAGTCCATCGACCCGTTCTAGGTGGTTATCCCCAAAAGTCTAAGAGGCGCACTTTTGCGATTCTCTCATGACAAACCACTGGCCGGTCATCTGAGTGACTCCAAAGTTTTTGCAAAACTGAGTCAATCGGTGACGTGGCCCGGCATGAAGCGTGACATTATCCGCTATTGCCGTTCCTGCCATGTCTGTCAAGCGGTGAAGTCACGGGGTGGCAAGCCGCCTGGAATGATGAAACCGATTGACAGTGTGCGTCCGTGGCAGATGGCCACCTGCGATTTGATGGGGCCTTTCCCCAGGAGCAAGCAGGGGTTCATTGACCTGAAGGCCTACGCGTCACGGTCTGATGAGCTTGCGCCGGTACCCATTGGTATCAAAGGCAAGTGTAAAGGCACAACTGGTGCTGCGGAACGCAAGCGTACGGAGCACCGGTACAATCTGAGGCGACGGTCACCGGTGTGATTGATGCCGGACGGCGGACTTTTCCGCAACCGAAGGCACGCAGCCTCAGCTAGCTGGCGAGCTTTCTTGTCAGGCCCTACCCAGGTGAAGCACGGTGTGTTTTTTTTCTGTTGTTGTTTTGGCAGCATGCTCAGTTCCAGCCTTGTGTGTTTTTCAGTTTATTTATTTGTTTTTCTTGAGTCAGTTTTCTAGCCACTTTCGTTTCCTGCTGGTACGTCTGTTTTCGTTCTAACGTACCGAGATGTACATAGGCAACATGCGTTTGTGTTGGCGTTCAGTTTTTTTTCCCAGACTTGTACATAGGCAAACTTCGGCCCGCTCGTGCTTGCTCTTATCTTCTAGAAGGAATAGATTGGATTAGGTGTCGTTTGTACAGCGCGCCTTTTCTCATTTCCTATCCCGACTGTGGGTGGTTGGCTCGTTGAGGAGCCGTGTGTCGCGGTGCGAGTTTTGTGCGGCCCGCATGAAGGGGAAGTTGGCGGGGCGTTTGGGGCGATGGGGGGGCGGAAAGTGCACCATTTGACCCTCGCCGCGGCGCCTCTGGACGCTTCTGATGAGGGGATCGTTGTCGCCGACCAGCGTCCGCGCACTTGCGGGTGTATGCGTGGTTGTGGCTGTGACTGTGTGTGCGCGTAACCATGAGCCAAGGCGACGCCTGTGAGTTGTGCCGTGTGCTTCTGCGTGAGCGCGAGGATGAGAAGGACCCCTCGCTGTGGCCAAGGTTACACAGCAGGACCCCGCCGAACGTCCTCGCCCGTTTCAGCCGGCGTGAAGGGGGGTGCACTAACTGTCTTGTGCCCGAACGTGACCTCGTGTCCAAGGGCGCGAGGTTAGTGCTCTGCCGCGGCCCCGTCGTCATCAACGCACCCTACATCAATGGAAAGAAGACCGCCATCAGTCGTCGGCCCTCCCAAGCTGTTCAACTTGAAGTCTGCGAGCGGTGAGTCGCCGACAGGCCCACTGGGCCGCGCCATCGAACTTTGAGGCTGGCATCCACCTGTAACATAGTTGTACAGTTTTATTCACATCTTCTTGTGTACCGTGTATATAATCTGCAAGCTGTTTTTGATTTACTGAAGCGTATGCCAGTGTTTGTTTGTTTGCCTTGTTTTTCCCTTTGTTTTCTTACGTTGTTCTGGCTGGAACTGAAGAGGAGCTAGTTTTTTGTGTACTCATTTCTTTATTTTTCTAACTGAAGTGTAGCTAGTTTTTTTTTTGTGTGTATTCATTTCTTTATTTTGGAACTGAAGTGTAGCTTATTTTTTTTGTGTGTGTATTGATTTCTTTATTTTGGCCGCGTGCTTTGCCGATGGGTAGGAGGGCATTTAAGGAGAGGGGGATGTGGGAATCTGGCTTTCCGCCGTCGCCTTTGCGCGGCTAGCCGGCCTCCCGCGTTGTTTCTCCTCTTTCCTTGCTCCCGCCTCAGGCGGTGGAGAGGCGGCTGGGTGACTAATCACTGTCATTTAGCCACAGCTCCGCCCCGGCTCCCCAAGGGCCTTTGCCATTGGCGCCTTTTGGCGGGAATTCGGGACCCCGCTTTGGGCGGCCGCGCGCCGCGCGACCGTCCGAGCGGGGCCCAGAGAGAGAGGGATCCCTCCGAGACAGCGTAAGGTGCGTACGTTACTGTTTTGTCCGTGCCGGCCGTTGCCGTTCGGACCAGTGCTTACTCGAGCTCGCCTGCACGTGTCCTCTGACCTGCAGCGGCTCGAGCCTGTCACTCGGGGTCCAGCGACCCCTGACAGGCGTACCTTGCGTTGAATGCCCACTCTCTCTCGCAACCGGCCCAACGGTCGACACGAGAGAGAGATCACAGCACTGCCGCGGGGACATTCTCCTGCAGCGGCGTGCTAGCGGTGCGCATTACTCGAGTCGCTTCGTGCGCGCAGCGGAGCCTTGCTCCTCGCGCGCCCCCGGGACGGGGTGACTATTGAGTGTGTGTGTAACAGCTGGAGGACGATGTGAATAAACGTCTCCTTTGTGAACTTGGAGGCCTATTTCTTTGCGGCGAATCGCTCTCCTCCCAGCGGAGGTTGAGTGCACTGCATCGGTGTCCCAGTGTGTGTGTGGTGACGGCTGATCGGGGCCCTTGGCTCGCGCGAAGCTCGAACCCGCGGTGGGTGGTGGCCTGTGTCCACGTAGAAACCCACACCCACAGGTTTTAAACGCCCGCCACAAATTGAAATTAAAAAAAAAAATGAAAAAGCCAGCCAACTGTCAGTGACACTTAAAGACACAAGAAACTGACTCTTGTGATAGATTTCCCTGTTGGTAGCAGCTCTTCAGCAAAAGTATTTTTCTGTTCTGCACCCTCTAGTACATGTGTGGGTTTTCTTTTTGTATGAACTTCTTCATCTTCTAATAGTAAAGCCTTCACTTGTTAACCAGCATTACATGCCTCCCCCTCTTGACATTTCACGAGTTCTCCGCAGCTTTCCGTATCAAAATGAATCAAATCCAGCCAGATCAACTCTCCATCCTGTTAAACTTCTGGGACCGCTGGGTCAGTTTGGCTCGCAACTGCCACGATCCACTGTGATTGCACAAGAAACCATGAAATGGGACCGCAGGTTGTGAAAACAATGCTCGCTATGACTGGTGCAGACATGCTGAACCAGGTGTACACGTTTTCACTTGATGCAAGTAGCAATGCACAAATGTGCCTTTGGATCAGCGTTCCGCATGGATTGTCGGAACATGCATGTCAGCAGTCGAAAGTTTATGGACCGGCAACATGAGTCAGAAAAACCTCACTTTACTGCCATCTTTGCACATTCAACCAATAAATAGCCCGATTGTGAGTGTGTGTATTACAAAGCGCACCATTAAGTCTCACGCACCATGCCTTGGGTGAGAACAAATGAAATTTCTTTGCCACACAGTTGTGCTCCACAAACTTTCGTTGGAAACTGTACCTTTCTGGAGTTCAATGCCACTCACGAGAAATTTTTCCATAGTGTCTCTTGCCGTTCACCTTTTATTTTTGCCGTTTTTGTCTGGCAATCGCGATTTTAATTTTCCTGCCAACCATCCGTTTAAAGATGTTTTTATGCGTTTCACAAATTTCTCCGCCCTCTCTTCTTTGCGATTCACGGGCACCACCGTGAATTCAACAAAATTAAACAGTTTTCCGCCGGCCAAGTTAGTCACCTTGTATTTAATTGACATCCATCTGCAAGTTTTCACCCAACACAAAAACACGGCCTTTAACAAAAAGTTTACGACTTTAACCTCAGATGGTCACACCCCCATTCGACATGTCCCGCACGCTGTGCCAGCACTCCTGTATAGCAAATGCCCTCCTTTCACATTTAAATGGACACACGTTCACATTCGCCATATTTAAATATTTTCAGACACGCCTTCTTTCATTCTAGAAGAGTGCGGTGAAGGGCTAGTTGGTATGACATTATGAATAATAAGTAACTGCGCAAAAGGACGGGACAAGAGAAAGAGAACCACACGGGACAAACGCAGACTGACAACTGATTTATTCCATCAACTCCTCTTTCCTTCAGCAGCAAAGCGCATGCACACCAACCACAAAAGTCTGAGTCCCTGTTGAAGTCCTTCCGCCCTAACTCAAAACCCGGGGGGGCGGATGCACAGGAGAGGCGGAAGTATGAAGTGATGCCCTATGTTCACAGGGTCTCGCACGGCCTCAAGAGAGTCGCCGGAAAATTCGGCGTTGACGTCATTTTTTCTGCACCTTGCAAGTTGTCGCGTTTGTGCAATTTGACGAGAAAAGATAAGCAAAAGAAGGTTGTGTGTGGCATCAACCAGAGGAATAAGTTCGTACAGTGTACATGCAATGTAATTTATCAGATTCCCCTGAGTTGTGGTAGGGTGTACATCGGGCAAACTGGCCGCTGCGTCAACATTAGATTATTAGAGCATGCAAATTCCTTAGATGATTCAAGGGGGCAGCATCTGCCTAAGCACTGTCACACTTGCAAGCATGATGACAAAGATTGTAATCACTTTTCGATAGGACTAAGATTATCGAACGCTCGAGGGATACGAAAGAACGGAAATCGCGAGATTAGGGCCTGACAAGTGTGTTAGCGATGCTTCAGTACACCTGTACCGCAAGGAGTTCCTCGATTCCACGAGATGAGTGTGGCTTTTGTTTTTGTTTTTGTGGTTGGTGTGCATGCGCTTTGCTGCTGAAGGAAAGAGGAGTGGGTGGAATAAATCAGTTGTCAGTCTGCGTTTGTCCCGTATGATTCTCTTTCTCTTGTCCCGTCCTTTTGCGCAGTTATTTTTTATTCATAATTCTTTCATTCCCTTCAATCTTTTACATTATCCTATGAAAGTAAGTCAAGCATTCCTCTGCTATTGTGTAAGCGTATGCACGCGTAATTTCTTTTTGTTAATCCATTTCTTCCTCCCGTTTTCTCGTTTTCTTTTATCCTATTTAGGCATAGTGACTAGTCATTCACCCAAGAATTTTGATTTTTATATTTTTATTTTTATTTGCTTTTGGGATCACCGGTGTTGCTACGCATCTTTCCATTGCACACTACTATTATTTTTCAGAAATTCAACTTTTTTCTCCCGATTCACACCAACTTTCTGTTCCGCCATGGCGAACCCTCATGGTCTCTCCCCATGTTCTATTCATATTTACATTATTTTTTATTACACTTTTCCCCTCTCCACAACACGCAGTTCATTGGCTATTTTACACAGAGTCACTGGCAGTGGTCCATCATTACCCCACCATAATTTACATCCCTACACTACACAATGGCAAACACTTTAACAATAAAATTTATACAAGTAAATTTAGACCACTGCCAGCGCGCTGCCAGAGAGCTGGTCACGGAAATACACGATGGAAGTTTCGATTTTGCTACACTATCCGATCCATATGTGCGAGCGAGTTTTCCCTAGTCAGCTGGACAAGTAAAGTCAACACAGATAGGCAGAAAGATAGTATTGCATGTGTAAAATCTAAAAGCACGTTTAGTCAGTTCAATGTGTTGACGCCAAAATTTTGGTTGCATGCCACCTCTTTTGGAATATTTAGATCACCATGTATAATCATGTGCACCTATTAATAATTTATCACTGAATCTCTTCTTCCGCGCTGTTTCAGTTTTAGTTTAAACAGACAAATATTGCTGTGACGTCAACTCGGACTTAGGTCATGTGAGGCACACAAGGAAAGAAACTGCGACAAAATCACTGCTTGGCTGTTTTAATTTGCTCCGACTCGTATGCAATCCTGCCCAAGAGCTGGAATGATAACAAATGTTGATAACCGCGATAACAAGCAGCGATCACAATGCAGCTTTTCCTTTCTTTTCTTTGCCTCACGTGATCTGAAGCCCAAGTTAACTCTTTCGTTACCACGCCACTGTGCTTCGATCACCGGTGATCGAAAAACTCGAAGCGCTACGGCAGCGCGACCGCGGCCGCTACGGACTTGCTGAGTCATTCGGTTTGTTGTTCACACATTGAACTTCAACTTCCTGTTTAGTTTATATTTTTTCCAAAAAGCGACAATTTTTGAGACGCGCTTGAAGTTGGGGGTGCGGCGTCGGGCGCCGTCATCGTCGGGAATGGCACTTGCTCGAAAAAATCACGTTCCACTCAATTCCGCTGCGTTTGCACCGCATATTTTTGATGTATCGATTAGCACGGACCCTGACGACGATGCTGTATCGCCAGGTATTGTTTCGAAGCTCAAACTGGGCAACGAGAGCCCAGAACGCTCGCCTGTGCGTTCAGATTCCTCGTTCCGGTCTGTTTGTGCGAACCGAAGCTCCTCATTATAGCCGTTACGGTGATGTGGCACCATCTAAGTTGTTCTTCAGAGACTACAGTTTCGGTTTCTGCGTAGAGCGCAACTTTCCCACGACGCGCAAATTTTTGAAACGCCCTTGAAGCGGAGGGCACGGCGCGGACTCTCCGAGCATGGCGTCGGGCGCGCGGACGGCGCGCGCTCGGAAAAACCTTGCTGCGCGCAATTCTACTGCGTTGACTGCAATTATTATCTATGCTATGAGTAGCACAGTCTCTGGTGACGATGTTGGATTGTCGGATTTTGGTTCAGACGCCGTAACTGCGCAAACTGATCCCGGAACGTTGGCCTGATAGTTTCGCTTTCTTTTTCCTGTCCGCTTGTGCGGGCGCATCTGGTTTGTTGTTCAGACGGTTAGTTCCATTTTCGGCCTAGTTCGTAATTTCCCCGCCGGTCGGGCATTTTTGAAGTGCCCTAGGAGCATAGGATTATTGCGACATAATACGCGGTGAGGATGGCGTCTCGTCGAGGTCGGGCGCTTCGCGCGCTCGGAAGAGTCCCGCTGCACGTGATTCTTCAGCCTCTGCAGCTGATTTTCAAGATCCTCCGAGCACCGGTGACTCGGACTAAGATGTTGTAACGTTGGATTTCGATTCTGCAGCTACATCGCAGCTATACTTATCGCATGCTATATATCGCAATATCGCACCTATACTTTGTTGTGTTTTATATTTTTTGTTTCAATTTTTGATGTAAATTAAATAAGTTTTGATTTGTATTTTTTAAACCACGCTTACCAAGCTTTCGTTTGGCGCATAACATTACACTTCCAATATTTTTTTTGTTGGACTATAAAAATCATATAAAGGGCACTCTCAAACGAGCCTTTTCAAGAGGCATAAAGAAAAAAATTCTAGCTCGACAACTATTCAAGTTATAATTTTCAAACTTTAATGCCATGTTTTAGAAAGAATTTGAATTGTTTTGTAATTTCTAGAATTTTATTAGTACAAGTGTTTGGAAAGTTAGTCATATAAACACAAAATTTTTGTTCTTTTTTATTTTTTGTTGTGTTTACTGATTTTTTTTCACAGCATTTCAAACAGAATATGTGTTCAAATAAATTTCATTATAAAGCGCATTCTATCTCAATTATTGTTATGCATTTTATATAATTTTATCTATCACACTTTTTCTAAAAAAAATTTTGTCTGAGACATATGAAAAATGGTCGTTTTCCTGTGGTAAGGAAAGAGTTAACACCACAGCCATAGTTTAGCTGTTGAAACCAAAACACCATGACAGAAGAAAATGAATAATAAATTATTGGCGGAGAACCCAGAATCGTAGCCGGGATGTTGAGA
Source organism: Amblyomma mixtum (assembly GCF_055824585.1). NCBI lineage: Eukaryota > Metazoa > Arthropoda > Arachnida > Ixodida > Ixodidae > Amblyomma > Amblyomma mixtum. The sequence continues at coordinate 149,444,451 of NC_143021.1, read as the reverse complement.
AAATCCGGATGTGTGGAAAGGGTCGTAACGTCACAACCACATGACCTCGTGTAGGTATATTTCAAACACCCCAAACGATCACACAGTACAACAGGGATGTCAGTGGTCTACAGGGTCACGACATCATTCCACTGCCATCACACAGTGCCTCTGAAGAACGAAAAGCAACTGCGCTGAAAAGAAAAACAACCTAGCCAAGCCTCAGGCCATGTCACGCGTTCGGTGACTAGGCGACATCATCACCGAGTCCGGACAACGAGGGCGTGGCCGTTTGATGCCCGGCGTAGCCGGTAAGCAAACGTAGTGACTGAGACCGAGGCGTGTTAAGAGGTAACAACAACAAAAACAACGTTTATAAGTTCAATACGAAGAATACGAGAGCTTTTACAGAGGCGCATTAAATACACTGAATTAAGTTATACATTGCAATATGTCTACATAGATCAGAACACAACTGAGAGTCCAATTAGCTACAGTCGAAGAAAGTTCAGAAGGGGAACGAACATACAGTTAAACCGGCGAGCGCGGCGGCAGTCCATCCACAAACACGCAGTCAGTGCAGCCCCCGAAGGCGACGGTCCTTCTAGAGCAGCTTGCGGTTTCAAGGATGCGGTGCGGCGGCTCGGAGTCCCAGGGTATGCGGCGGCAGCTTCTCCACCGACGAGCGGACTGAAGTTCGTGCCCATACAGCCCCCTTTTAAAGTCCTCGGGCGCTAGCGGACGAAGCACTCGCGGCGAGCACAGAGTTGGTGTTGAAAAAGCAAACACCAAAAAGTGCACCAAGTAGTTCACACACAAAAGCGGCAGCACGTAGACGCCTACACTTTGACACTGCATAGCCGCCAGCGTAGAGGAGGAAAACTTAAAGGATAACTAAAAAGAAGCCCTAGGTGGCTTGGACTCTGGATTCGGTGCCTTGGAACAGCAAAAAGTAGAACACAACCAAAAAGGGAGACATGCCCACAACTTCTGTCCTACTAATGGTTGCCCTGCAGACCAAGAAAAATTTACAAATACACAAAACCAGCTCAACACTTTGGCAGTATAGTAGGAATGACAGCCCTGTAGGAACCTTTCCTTAATGAGGAGCTCTCCGAGTTCTTGAAACTCAGTCTTGGCACCCGAAAGCTCGATCCAACGGTCAAAATAGTGGCTGAGACACGCTGAGAACTGAGCCGCGGTTTCTCCATCCACCTGTTTTCCAGTGTTGAATTTCTCTCGGAATCCTTCCGCAGCGAACCGCAATCGCTTCAAAAGAGCGGTTTTCACCTTGGTATAATCCACTGCATCACCCGGCGGCAAACGCCCGTAAACACTAAGTGCTTCCCTACTCAGACAGGTAGCCAGCGCTGTCGACCACTGGCTCTCCGGCCACTTCTGACTCTTCGCAATGCTTTCAAATCGTCTGATATAAGCATCTAAATCATCTTTCCAGTCGTCAAATGGGATCAGGAGTTTACTTGTGTTCAGCTTCAAATCGCCTTTGTCCTGGCTCCCTTCTTTCTCTCTAGTCTCTTTCTCTAGTCGCTGACTCTCTATTTTCAAGCGCATAATCTCTATCCGACGTTCGTCAGCTGCCTTCGCGGCCGCGCGCTCTCTCTCGGGCAAACGCCCGCTCTTCGCGCTGCTTGTCTTCCACCCATTTTCTGAGCTCAGTGCTCGTCAGCCCCAAATGGCTACCCATCGCTATCAACCTTTCCATATCCATGCTTCTATCTCCAAGAACACTTCCAATAGCACAGCTAGAAGCTCAGCGAAAAAGAAAATCCCGTTCATGCAACGACACCTCTCTAATGCCTCGACACAGTTCAAGACCCCAACAGGTCTCCATCTCCGTTCACCACGTTTTATTTGCATCAAACGTCCTGTCGCAGATGCCAGTTCATATAAACGTAAGTCATTTACAGAATGCCGCCGCTTCTGTGACACGGCCCCCCACTTTCGGAATATTATCGGATAATATTCTCGAGCCACAGAAGGCAGCGAGCAGGCCTGTACACAAATATACATGCACCGCACAACATAGCCACTTATATAAAACTAGCACACAATTCAAGTCAGCGTGTATACATGCACCATAATACTTGACTTCTTAGCAGTGCGGATGAATATTGCGTGTCAGGCCACTGCCCCTTGTGTCGTGAGTGGGCACGCTACCCCTCAGCCAATGAGAAATGTTTATATTTGTAAAGTTTTTCAATTTTACTGCACAAGTGGTAAAAAATGATCGCAAAATATATTGCACAAGGCAGAAAAAATTTACTTGTTGTAGTTTAGAACATACGATGTGGTCAGTGCTGTTGACCACCATGCTGGAAGGGTCTCTTTACGGCATACCTTCATCCCTCTGTTTTTCTCTGAAATACCAGCACACTTTGCACTTCTCACTTGCAAAATTACTTTCTGTGGTACTCTGCAAAGCAGTTCTTTCCCTTGCAGAGACACAAGGGCTCACTGCATGTCTGGCCAACTCCACAAATGATATTTGACTTCTTTAGTCGAACAGCACGGTTGTTTGATGACTTCCATTTCACTTTACGATCCAAGCGGGCTTCATCAGTCATGTGTGAGACCAGGCTTCTTCGAAAGTCTTTCAATGACATCGTTTCCTACCCATCGTGTTTGCAATGATTTATGTGTGCGTTCACTGCACAACAGTCAACAAGGTGAAACTATAAGATCCTGTGCCACCACTCGCATGATTCCAGATCTGGCGCATACTTCCTTTTCAAATGGCCAAATTTTTTTCACAAAGTTCGTGTTCTTGCTCCACCCTTGGAATACGCCAGGGCAGATGACCTTAGCAATGGTCCCATCTTTCTATTTCCTGTGTTTACTCGGACTTCTTCAGAGGGGCCGCGGAAATCTGTTAACAGGTGAACAGTCTGCCCGTCTTTCCACTTCAGGCAACACAGCCTAGAGTAAGCAGTTTCTCCCATTTTCATTGATTAGTCAGGGGTTAGCTTAGACAGGTGCTTCCTGTTAGCATTCACAGTGCCACAAGCGTATATACTGGCTTCTGCGAGACCTTTCAACAGTTTGCAACTAGTAAAATAACTGTCAAAAAATATGTGGCACTGCTTTCCAGCCAAGCCTTCGCACAGCGTCCTCACAAGATGTGCGACCAGCTTTCTTTGGGCCTCATCGTCAGACTTTCCAGTGTAAATCTCAAATTTCATGTAGTAGACATTACTGGTGCACAACATCCAAGCCTTGTAGCCGTGTTTTAACGGCTTTTTAGGCATGTACTGCTTCAAGGAACTTCATCCCCTGAATTTGACCACAGACTGATCAATGGCCAAGCACTCTGTGGGCTGGCAGTGCTTAGCAAAACTTCTTCGAACTTCTGACAAAAGCGGGCGCACTTTGTAAAGCTTGTCTCTGGTTGCAGAGTGTTACCATTTAGGTGGAGATTGGATAGCAGCCAGCCGTAATGACTCATAGCCATGACTTTTGAAATGAACGGGTTTCTCACGCCATGAGCACTGCAACAAAGATCATGATAGCTCAGATTCTTTCTCAGTCTCATCGACAAACTGAGGCCTAGGAATGATCGCATTTCCTTGTCCGTTGTTGGAATGTAGGGCTTATTTTCTTGTTGTGCATAGAGATTTGTTTGAAACAGAATATCTTGGGCCCACCCAGACGTCCACAGAAGGCTGGAAATACCAAATGGGGGTGACATTGCTCGTGGCAAGACTGTCATTTGGTAGTCCACTATCTGATGAAAATATCAGAGGCGGAGACATCCGATACTTAGTACTCCACACGGGAACCTGTTGACTTGTGACGGAAGCCTCTTCGGTTTCGGTACCAGATGCATAACTGGCACTTTGGTTGTCATTTAGCATTACAGATGTCTCCTTCCGCATCATATACGCTTTCACTTTGCTTGAGGTGTCGCGTGCAGCAAAGCTGTCACTGTCGAATGGAATATCTTCATAGTGAGCATCTGAAAGGCAGGTTTGAACGCGAAATTTTCATTCATGTTGAATTTGGATGACGAAATCTGGATTACTACAAATAACGCTAAGCAAAGCCGAAAGTTGGGCAAGTTGGATAATGTTCATGATGTAAAAAATAGCGCACAGGGAACACGAGGGGCGGAAAGGAAACGACGCAGACAAGCGCTTGTCTGCATCGTTTTCTTAAAGTCCCTTGTGTTCCTTGTGCGCTATTGTTACATCATGACTACCTGTAACTCCATTCATATGCTTGGAGGTCAGTGCAGCTGACCATCACAAGAAATGAAATGGAAGATTACAATTAAAAAAAAAAAAAAGGGTACAGGTTGCCTCAGTAGGGAGTTCATCCACTGAACGTAAAGACAATGAAGACGGCCTGGGCACCTCTTGCTCTTGGATGCCCCCCCCCCCCCCCCCACCCCCCCACCAGAGCGAGTGGCTGCGGCTGGTCAAAGTTAATCAAGCCAGGACACGCCACATCATAAGGCCAGTGGTACTCCCCAGCTGGAGAGGCTCGGGGTGCATCATTTGGGAGCTTCCTCACAGCTGCGATGTTAGGGGCTGGGTTTCTACTGCATCGTATTCTGTATCAATTTAAGCAGAGACTGGTCCATAATGAAGTAGCAGGCAGGAAAACACAGCGCTCAGGAACGTACCAGCTGGGTTGCACTGTACAGCCCCTTTCATGACCCTTGGAGCAGCTAGCTTTTTGCGAGAATTAAACCTCAACTCTATCCTGTTTAACGAGCACAGCCCAGTCAGCAGAAAGGCAGAAAGGCAGAAAGAAAATGTCCATAGGAGCCTTTGCAAGAAGAGCCTTCGCAAGCATAGTGCGTCAACAACTAAAACACCACATCTGTAAGCACTACGCACATCAGCTAAAGTTTTTTGTTTGTTTGTTTGTTGCATGTGTATGTTAGCGCCAACTGCCGTGAATTTCCAAAGCACTATGGCTTCTAGCTGGACCCAGCCACAACTGGCAGAGGCCTGTCACTGCCATCAACATTTACACAGAGCGGAACAGTGACGCGCAGTTAGATGTGGCTGCCAGCGTGAAAGCAATGACCCTTCTGCGCAACTTTTCGTTCAGTTCGGCAGCAGCCGACAGAGCAATCACGTGTCGTCGGCATCAAACACATCGTCCGACAGATCATATTGATGCACACGTTTGAAGAACCAGAAGTAGCCCATGCACTAGTAGAGGAAAAAGTTAGTTGCCTCAGGCTCACGCGCTCGGACCACTGAGGGATCGCCGCAGTTTTTCATCCTTGCTCCAGTGTTCTACTTCACGTTGCACGCTACAATACTGCTCAAGAATTTCCGGCACCTCCATTTTGACCCAAGGGCATTGGCTGACGTTGATTCCCCATGCCCGATTTCGCCACCGTGTACTTCTTTGGCTGCCCCTCAAGGCATCCAAACCTGCTCTCAGCCAAGGTCTAGTAACAACGAAAATCCAGCCAGAGCGCTATTCTTCAACCAAGGATTGGTCTGGCCTCCCTAAATGCTCATCCTGAACGACCACCTGCTGCTAGCATGGCAATCAGAGCAAGCCCATGAAAGTCTTTTGTGCTTAGCCGTACTAGACCTTAACAAGAAGAACATAGCCTTGTGTGTATCCCTGTAGTATATGTAGCACCTTTCAAATATTTCCACCGGGTGCTTGTCTCCTTCTTCAGGAAGTCAAGGACAAAGCCTTTCAACATCAAAATTGTAGCAAGAGAGTAGTATTCCAAACCAAGCAGCAATATCTTGCTTCTTGTCACCATCCAAGACAGTTTGCAATATACAGCCACCTTTTCGTTGAGCAAGAGGACCCTGCAATTCTTGCCACTTATGCACCTGAGCATACACCTCCGTGACTCGGTTACGTGGGCAGAGACGAAATGCCTGGCCAGGCCCACAATGCAATATCTCTAGAGGCTTTTCTTGACACCATGTTCAGCAGTCTCACGATGGTGCACTCGCCACAGTGATCATCATCATCATCACATTTCCATGCACTCTTCGCTACACGCTTCGCTTGACCCATCAAGCTTGTGGTACGTTTCCCTTCAGATCTTCACATCCACTTAGACCCACCAACAAGTTTTTGTTACCTCGAGAGTGCAGCAACTTCACTTCATTATGTCGAAGGTAAAACTACACTGTCTCCTACGAACGCGATGTGGCGGAAACTGAAACAGTTTGTTATGTCGAGGATTCTCTCACACTCATCAGTATGCAATGTTCATGCTTAACTGCAGTTGTATTCGCTCAGTCAGACGCCGTACCTATGACATCATCCCGGCGGGAGCGTGAGGCATGGGGTAGCCACTGGAGGTAGTCGAGCAGGCCCAGGTAGCCCCTGATGAAGGCATCCAGCTTGTCGTTGGGCCGAAGCATCTTCCGGTCCACTCTCAGGTGCTCCTGCAACATTGGCGACACAAGCAAGCAAACTGCAACTAAACAAGCATCACTGTCACAACAAAGTGAACCTTCAAGTTGTTTAAAACCTAAACAAATGCAAAATAATTACTGTCTTTTAAAATAGAATGAAAGCAATGAACTCGTCGGCAGTGAAAGCTTTGCTTAACACTAGTAGCTCTACGTTAGTCTCTAATAAATCCACATTAAAAATTGAACGGGTCACTTAAGCTTCACCTTAATGGTATGACACGATAGCATTAATGCTAGGGGTGTACGAATGACCAGCGACGAATGAAAATTTACAAAAAGGTCAATATAGCTTCAATGAGTGCAACAAAGCTCCAATGCACTTTTTCTATCTCTTTTTTTTATTTCATGCAGTAGCGTTGAGTGGAAAAAGTATTCAAAATATTCACTTCCCAATTATTCGAATAAAATCACTATTCACTTCAAATTCGCTACAAACTAAAGGACAACTATTTGCACGAGCCTACATGAAACACCAGTGTTGCAATGTCATCTGATGACATTTGCCTTCTGACGAATCAGAGACAGTAGAGAAACTCTCCACCACTCAGAGGAAGCAACCGAAAACAAAACCACGAAAACAAAACCAAAACAAAATGGGTCCTAGTTATAGTATTTATCATCAGATGATGCCATCCTACTACTTAGCCATCAAGCCCTACTTCACCACTCTCAATGCTAATACTGGCCTTACCATTCGAAAAGAGCTCCAATGATCCTGAGAGCTTCCACATGGCTTACGCTTGTGAAGCTGCTGAGCATTATGGCTTCATGCAGGTGGACTCATGATCACCATCATCAGCCTGACTACGCCCACAGCAGGGTAAAGACCTCTCCCATTTCTCTCCAATTAACCCTGTCCTTTGCTAGCTGTGGCCACCGTATCCCTGTAAACTTCTTAATCTCATCCACCCACCTAACTTTCTGCCTTCTCTTGGAATCTACTCCGTTACCCTTAGGGACCTTCACATTGCATGCCCTGCCCAAGCCCATTTTTTCCTCTGACTGGGGCACGCAAAATGAGGACCACTTTGCTTTCTCGCATCTCAGCAGCACTCCCCACACTGATGATGAGCCAATCACAGCAGGCGAAGAATTCGTGTGACGAGACACAGGTGCCTGAATTCCCTGAGGGTTTCACTACTCTTTCCCCTTGACGGCATTTGTGCAGGCTTATCGAATCTCTGTCCTCGACAAAAGCGACCAAACTGAAATCTTGGGACACTATAGTTGGACGCCAGTTGAGTATGCAGTGAAGCACTGCCCACATTTGCGACCAGCACACAGCATTCCTCCACGATGAGAAAGTAGTCCACTGCTTAAACGTTTCTTGTTACCTAAACCAGAAGCTTATCACAAGAAAAAAAAATTATGAGCACTAGAGTTTCGATACGTCGCTTGTTTAATACATTAAAAAGCTGATTTAATTTACTGTTACAGTTAGCCAGCGGAGTAGTACAGGACGCCACGGACCGCGGCCCAGTGTTAGCAACTGCTGTTTTTTTAAGTTGTATCATACTATAATCTCTCTGTCAAGCTTGACTGAGCATTTGCTTTGACCCATAGAGTTTCTTACTATTACCTAGAGGGAAAGCTGGCGGCGCTGCACTTCAGCCACCATGGACGCCCAAAGCATCATGGGGCGGTGAGCTACTTGTTGCGGCACAGTCGTAGTTTATCGGGAACACGGAGTGGCACTACTGAGACGTTTCATTCCGAAAACGCTGTTCGTGTGTGCGCAGACGACTTTCACGCGAACGCAGTGTGCAAAACCCATAGTAGTGGAAACGCGACGACACATGACGCCAATAAAAGGTTTAACTTTTCCTAAATGCCATTAAAAATCCTCTTATAGTATTTAGACAACAACATCTTTTTTGAGAACATATTTGCTTTTAAAAGTGCTCCTGTTAATTACGATATATTAGTTTTTATAGTGTTCACTACTTGGCCAATAGGAGAGCGAGTCGTCTCTTATTTTGGGCAAACTTTGCACTTAAATGCTTTTCTGCTCGTTTGTTGCAATCATTAGACAAGATTTTCAATGTTAGGACGTTTGTAGTTATCAAACAGCTTTATTTTTCTATTCTTTTTTGGCCAAAAGCTGCAGTTCCGCAACAAGTAGCGCACCGCCCCATGATGCTTTGAGCGCCCATGGTGGCTGAAGTGGTCTCGAGGGGTCGCCATGCAAACTCCCATAGACGGGCTGCCAGCTTTCCCTCTAGGTAATAGTAAGAAACTCTATGCTTTGACCTGAATAATAAACCTGCAACCTGGAAGCCCACCTGAAAGAATGTGCGCAGGTGTGAGTGGCGCAGGCGCTTGAGGCAGTAGACGATGTACTCCAGGGCCAGCTCCTTCTTGTCAGCCACCAGGAGGCAGCGCGAATGCCTGGGAGAAAGGGGGGACAATGCAGGTCTTGAAACTACTGCTTATTTATGGTAGGATTGCCATTAAGGGGGGATGAGGGTCTTAAAACTGACCATTTCATATGTGGCTATAGTCTCATGAAATTTCGCACACACATGCGTTTCTCTCTCTTCTCGTTCCAAATATGTAGTCATAACTGAGCTGGTGGTCTTAGATCAAAAGTTATCTTGAATTCTACACTGCAATAGGGTAATTTGTTATTCAGCTTTAATGAACTTTCTCATTGCATTTTCTTGCTTTTAATTGCATGAATTGATAGGCGGAGAGTTCCCATACCCGGTGACACTCTTACTTTCTTTGTTTAGGCCACGTATAAATAGCAATTTACAATTATCTCAACGAACTGCAGTGTCAGACACTGCTACCTTTTACTCTCGACACAGTGTATCAGGATGACATGCCCAAACAAAAAACCAAGAGTGCCACCGGGTATGGGAACTCTCTGGCTGTCAATTCATGTAATTAAAAGCAACAAAATGCAACGAGAAAGTCCATTAAAGATGCATAAGAAATGACCTAATTACGCTCTAGACTTTGTAAGATCTAAAACCACCAGTTCAATTAAGACTATGTTACAAACGGGCCCGGCGGACGCCTGCCAACAGGTCGGCGGCGGAGCCCGCTAGAACGAGAGGAGACAGGTGGCTGGAGCAAAAAAGAACGAGGTTTATTTCGTGGCTTTAGCTGTTCGCAGCAGACTACATATTTGGAATGAGAACAGAAAAATGCATCTGTGTGCAAAATTTCATGAGATTCCAGCCATAGATAAAAAGGTTAGTTTTAAGAGCCTCGCCCCCCCCCCTTAAAATCACTTCGTACGCGCTTTTTAGGCGGTGTGAAAATATGCAGTTAAGAGTCTGAATAGCACACTCAGAATTTGAGTTAGAAACAGTTTTGTGATTATAACTGGGCTTGTCATTACACGTCATAAGGCAAAAAATCTTCACAAATTCCTTGAGATATTTTGTAGACTTGAATCATCCAGGATGCTTTTTTTTGTGCGGTGAGGCTGTTTTTACACTTTGCGTAGTGAAGATACATTGTTGGAAAAAAATAATCAAGAGAATGTAAAAGCTGGGTTGGCTAGTAATATAGGGAAGCAGCTAACTAAATGCGATTTGTAACGTAAAAGACAGTAAAAATAGCAACACCGCACAGTTCATCATCATCATCATCATCATCAGCCTTACTACGCCCACTGCAGGGCAAGGGCCTCTCCCATGTCTCTCCAATTAACCCTGTCCTTCGCCAGTTGCGGCCACCGTATTCCCGCAAATTTCTTAATCTCATCCGCCCCCCTACCTTTCTGCCGCCCCCTGCTACGCTTGCCTTCTCTTCGAATCCACTCCGTTACCCTTGTGGACCGGCGGTTGTCTTTCCTTCGCACTACATGCCCTGCCCAAGCCCACTTCTTCCTCTGGATTTCAACTGGGATGTCATTAACCCGCGTTTGTTCCCTCACCCACTCCGCCCGCTTCCGATCTGTTAACGTTACCTGTATCATTTTTCTTTCCATAGCTCGGTGCGTTGTCCTTAACTTAAGCTGAACCCTCTTTGTTAGCCTCCACGTTTCTGCCCCATAGGTGGGTACCAGTAAGATACAGCTGTTGTGTACTTTTCTCTTGAGGGATATAGGTAAGACTGCCATTCATGATCTGAGACAGCCTGCCATATGCGCTCCACCCGATTCTTATTCTTCTAGTTATTTCCCTCTCATGATCCGGATCAGCGGTCACTACCTGCCCTAAGTAGACGTATTCTCTTACTACTTCCAGCATCTCGCTGCCAATTGCAAATACAACAATTATGTAAAAAATCTGTTTTTTGCCCATTTTAGGGATTTCAAAACTGCATTCCTCCTTAACTAGCACTGAGCAGTGTACTAGCATAGCACTGCTCCTAAAGTGACAATGAGGACAAATTCACGTGGTCTAAATAAATTTATTAGTACCGTGATCTAATGACAAAGAGGCCGATTTCACTCAAACAGAGCTTTTACAAGCTAGCAATGCTGACAAAAAAAATATAGGTATATCCAGCAGCAGCCATTTTACGTGCAAACTGCAATGACATCTATGCATTTTCTTTTTACGCAGATCTCTGAGGCCCAAGCCACCCCCCCCACCTCCAGCCAGCAATCACGGAGTCCATAACAACCTCTATGCCATCGTCCTGGTGACGAGCTTGGATCCTTCTCTAATAAGTGAGCGTCCATTTCAACTGCGGTTATTATACATGGGCAAAATATGTGGTACTTTCCACCCCTAACAGCAGACTGTCTCAAAAGGTCTTTGAGACCAAAAAATGAACAAAAAATCGTTTTTCAAAAAATGACATTCGTGGAATCTACAGCTATCATTTTCCAACTGTACCAGTTTTTTCCTTCAAGAAATCAGCACTTTGACCATCATATTAAATTCAGATCATCCTGTGGACTGAACTTATGCAGGAGCAGACAATTTAATGGCATGAAAATTTTGGACCTCTGGCTGCCTTAGTATGTCGATATCTCAACATCTGGGGCAGACAGAGATGTCATACTGTTTGCTAAGGGAAAGTGAGGACACAGTGTGTGCAATAATCGAAGCAGATCTGTTCAGTAGCACTTCAGGAATTTATAATTTTGCAACGTTTACCGATGCATTACATTCACACCTTGAGCATTGATATTCCAAGTGCTGTAAAATTACTGATGAGGGTAAAATGGAAAAATGGTTTTGATTATTGCACTCTCCACTATGTAGCCATGGATTGAAAATGATTTTTTATTGAGTAGTTTTTGTTGCAACGAGGTGCTAATGAATGTCTGATTAAAATTAATTGTCTTGGGAACTGACTAACTTATGAGACACGTAATTTCATTGTTGAAATCAGTATAAATAAACTGAGCAAGGTGGTGCAGTTTCACTACGATGGGACCAAAAATAAGGAAAATAGGTCTAAGACCAGTGTCCCCTTTTAGCCTACAGACGTTTTGAACTGCAAGGTAGCGACGGGTGCTACATTACACGTCTGAACAGCAAACTCCGTGGCTCTAAGACTTTTGACCCCGGGTGTACATTCACTATTCACACACATGTGCACACATTTCCGAAGTTGCAGCTAGCACTATTTTTCACTTAGCCTTATTTCACAAGCTTCTCCATCATTCCATACTGCATAGTGAAGTAATTCTGGAACTGCTCTATCGCTCCCATGACATTGATCACATCACAAAGTTGGTTTGGGTCGTTATAATACTAAAACTTTTTTTCAGTCATACATTCCACTTACTTCTCCTGAATGGAACCACCTTCCTGCTGAAATTGTGCCCATTACTAATAACGAATTGTTTCGAAAGTGCTTAGCTAATATTGTATGATTAGGAGAACATGGTTTTATAACCTTTTGTTATAAAACCAATGTTTATAACCATTGTTTTATAACCAGGAATAGCCTTCCTGACAACATTGCTCACATCTCAGATTATGTTATTTTCAAAGAAAAAATAAGCAGCATTTTGTTCTTAAGTGTGTTTTTTCTGAGGTGTGTTGTGTAGTGTTTTTCAATTTAGTTCTATTTTATGGTTGATTGTTTGGTATTGTATAACGATGTTAAAATAACTATCTTCTACTGGCTTCTTTTTCGCACCCCAGTAATGTAACCCTCCTCACATAATACTCCAGTCGGAGCCCGTGAGATATTTGAATAAATAAATAAATAAATATTTTGCTGTACTGTATCTTTAGGTAACACTCAGCTAACATTGTATAATTAGGAGCATCTTTTTACTCTCTCTCTTTTTTTTTAGCATTTAACTGTGTTTCGTGTTCTTTGTTGTACATTTCAACCGCTCCCCTCTGTAATGCCTCTGGCCCTGAGGGTAAATAAATAAATAAATAAATAAATGATGCCCGGGGCATAACAGATGACAGCGAATGACTGCACACTTAGCAACAGGTTACCTGATAAAGAAATTGGTCTTCTCAGGAGACGCCAGGTTTTCATGCAGCAGCATCCCCGCCTGCATAAAACACACCACAGTGAGAAACTGCGCCCATCGTTCATGAAGCAGATTGAACTCAACGAAAGGGGAGAAGATACTGAAGGAAGCCACAACTCAAGCGATTCACTCATGAGGGTGAAAACCATGGTACCTGCAGCAATGGTGAAAGGACACACTTGGCTGTGACTGACATTTGATGTTAGTATTTTTTAACGCGATAGTGTTTTTAATGTAAATGGCCCATTTCACATATACAGGCATTAATTAACCCATTCATGCATACCATTAAGGCAGAGACTCGGGAATGCATGCTGCATCACTTGACAGAAACAGGCAGGACTATACAACAATCATTCAACGAGCCAACCCCAAATATGTTTAAACAGCCTGAATACATTAGCCTTGCCATCTACACCTAATTGGTGCAAATTAGGGAGCTTCAATGCTATCGAAATTCAACCAGCACGGCCGGGATCGAACTGGGATCGGAATCGGGTGAGCAGTCAGGCGCCATAGCTGTTTTGTGCCTGGACCAGTTTGCACTGTTTTTACCATTATGAAGTACAGCCTGATATCAATGGAGATCAAAATCACAACCCCCACACAAAACTAAGATAATAAACAACACAATTTCTGTGAGTTTCTTCCACACCCAATGCCTAATCCCATCAGGATGCCTTGGAAATGAGCAAGGCATTGGACGATACCCATTAACGCCTGTAGACTTTTTGCGGGTCATCAGATTTATTTTGACGTTGTTTGCTCAGGACAAGCACCCACAGATACTTACTGGTGTGGACTGAATTCTCAGTGCTGTTGAGAAAAAGCCCAATAACACTGTTACGTCGCATCACCTCTCTCCTTCACTGCACGGCTGCCATTGGCTCCACTGCATAGCACCATGTGGGGGCAGTTTTTTTTTTTTTTTCAAGCACAACGGCTGCATCTGTAGGCATGAAAATACAAATCTTGGCCACATAATGTAGACAGACAGCAAATAGCAGCAATGATACTATAAACAACCCTATTACGTCTTAAGTGGCACAAAAATTAGTACAGCAACAGCAACTAGAAAAAAATGCTCCCTGGTGGACACCAGTTGATGTTTCAAACTGGTTTCTTGAGGTATTCACCATTAAAGGTGCGCTGAAGAGGAATCTGAACCAGTCTTTTTGCCACGGGGACTCGATCTACTTGTTCCCAGCATTCTTAGAAACTTCAATTTATTACCCTGTACGACCTATTTCCCCAATTAAATGTGATTAACATCTGGCTCCCACCTTTTTTTTCTTTTAAATTCCCTGCATACGGTGGGAGGTGTCGACTAACGCATGGACACGTCACGTGGAGACTTTACTTTTGCTTTTATTTTGATTCTTTTAGGTTTCTGTGAATAAATAGGTCTAGCCAGGGACTACATAGCTGCAAATTAGGCCCACGGAAATTAAAATATACGTGGACTCTTTGCTTTCGGCGATCACTACGTATCACTCCCCTGATGTCAGAGCAGCAAGCCGCTACGGGACTGGGTGAAAGATTGGTCGACTCCTCCCACCGTCTGCGGAGAATTAAAAAAAAAAAGGCGGAAGCCCAACGTTAATCCAATCTAAATTGGGGTAATCGGCCACAGAAGGCAATAAGTCGAAGTTTCTAAAAATGCTCGGAACGTGTAGATCGAGTTCCTGCGGTAGAAATACGAGCTTAGATTCCTCTTCAATGCACCTTTAAAACTAAAACCAGACTATCTACCATCACACAGAGGCTTACTGCTATTAACAGTATTCCAAAAATTACCGTGATAGGCAAGAAAACAACAAAATAAAGGCAGTTTGTAAGATGATCCAGATATGGGGAGTTTCCCAAGGTAAGAAAAGTTCAGCCCCATGCTAAATTCACTTTTTTTGCAGCACAGTTACAAATTACTTTGAAACTGAAAGCTGACTCCCTGGACTACATTACTAAAGTGGAACAAGTCAGAACGTTTATTGGTAGCATTAAAATAGCGCGTAATATCTATGGGTCACCACTCACCTATGCTCAACGAACATGGTATTGAAAGAGTTAAAGGGTTACCAAGGAGAACTCCATCGGGTTTTTGTTGTTACTGAAATCCGATTAGCTAGTAACACGGGAGTAATTACTCATTGGCATCCGCCCGAGCGCAGCCATACGGCTACAAAGGAAAGCTATACAGCTTTCTCAGAAACTTTGTAGTTAAAGAAAAGTTCGTCCTGGTAAGGGGTTTGAACCCGGGACCACCGCTTCACCGGAGCAGTCGCTCTACCAATTGAGCTAACCGGGACGGCAAGCTTATGGTAGGGCGAGAGCGATATGATCAATTACTTGAGGTGGGAACAGTGTTGTTCAAATGTTTAGGGGAATCTCCCAAGGTGGAGTAGAGTAATTATACTCTCCTATTACAAATCTACTCCACCTTAGGGAATTCCCCTAAAGGTTTGGCCGATTAGCTAGACCTTCAACAGCTTTTGCCAACAATTGTTTGGCAGCAAAAAGGCTCTTTGATGGCTGAAAGAGCTTGAAGTGGAAGTATTTTGTTCCTTGCCAATCTGATACAAACTTGTGACGCTGGGGATATTATTATATTATTATTATTACTACCATATTATATGGAATATGGTAGGTGGGTGGCCTCGCTCTACATGATTTTCCATGATTGGTCTTTCTGCCGGTCTTCCTTGCACACCAAAGGTGAAACCAGCAGTTGGGAGAAAAAAAAAAGTTAAATGAATATAAGCCCATAACCCTTTACTTTTCTCCTTTAGATAATAAAATACATCTCCCACGATGTCCATGCCACTCAGCTGCAGAAATGGCCTCTGGTGACAATACCTGTTGCCCTCCACAGTAGCCACTCATACAAACACAAATTTTTACTAAATCAGAGAATTTTTACTAAATCATTATATCAGCTGTTGGTGATGGCAGGGCTCTGAGGATGCTCTCTGGTAATTAATTGGCTACTCTCTCGACACACAGTGTTGGTTTAGGAAAGAAACACTATGGAATACCATTAACCCTACTCTAATCATTACAATATGTGCTAACAACTTATTTTCAGTTATCACATTTTCAATTTCGTTTACATCATGTGGAAGTACTGTGCAGTCAAGTCCACTTATAACAATGCTGGTTATAACAATATATCGGATATAACAATGCTCAGTCGTGGCACCATCAGCTTTGCCATGTGTTCTATGGTAAAATAAACTGCTTATAGCAATGCAGTCAGGGCACATTATTGGTTATAACAATTAAATCTGGTAATTGAGTGTCAACCATTACAGAAAAAGAAAAGAAATGCTACAACCACACCAGCAAAACCATGCTTAGAACACAAAGGCGTGCATGTGTGGGGCCGACCAATGGACTAAGCTGGCGCAGCAACGCCACAAAAGCAAAAGAGGCAGGCGTCATCGCGTCAGGAGAGCTGCTGCATTGCTGCATTGGCTACGCACGCCATGCGTACCCCTAATCAGTCAGTGCAGCGCGTGTGCATGCAGCCAGCGCGGTTTTTCTCTTGTCAGCTGTCACCGCACCCTTGGTTCTGCATGCTTCTTGAATTTCCCATAGAATAGCTTCCAAAAAGCCGGCTTGATTCCTGTGATGTGGAGGTGTACAAAGCTCCCGGTGGCGCAGTGATGGCGGTGCTTTGGTCATCGGTGAACGGTGAACATTGTTCCCGTTCCCTGAAGTTCGATTTAACGAGCTTTTACACGCATTAGAACAATCAAACCCCTCTGGGTATTTACTGTCAATAAATGCTCTGAAGTTTGTCATCCTTTCTTTTTTTTCGGCCCAACCCTGTTATAACAATTATTGGTTATAACAATGGTATTTCCATGGCACTTGAATATTGTTATAAGTGGACTTGACTGTATCTGCATAAATTCAATGCAGCTATGAACATAACGAGAGTTTGATTATATGTGAAAATAAAAGCTTTGTGTAAACACGGCATCGGTGTCATTTAAGAGCCAGTGGTTAAAAAACATGCACGACAGAGTCACTGTCACTGCCTCGTGCGGCCGGTAGAGCGAATTTTCACCCTCTTTTTTTCTTCTGTACTCTTTGCTTCACTTCTACTGTCTTTTCCTCCCTCAGCAACTCAAGGCACTTTCTTTCCAAGTTCACAGCAAGCTTTACTGTTCGTTTTTTTTCATGCGCGCCACACACTTTGCCACGTGGCCCCAAGGCCTTAGAGAAGTTGGCTTCTCCTTGCAGCTCACGAGCCTAGTTGTTAAGCCATTTCGAAGAGCATCGTTTTATCGACTTCAGCATCCATCTGCCTCCGAATTGTGCCCTCGTGATTACAGAATGCGCGCATGGCACAATGTCATCATTCCACAAAAAGTATGGCTCCATGGCTATATGCTTTTCACTACATCCGTTTCTTTATCAACACTTCTTTTCTATAAAAATAAAAATGCACAGTCATCTAGGGAAGGCAAAATCGAACCATAGTTTCACTTTACTATACCCGAGTTTATTATAGCGGGGCTCTACTGTACAGAGTTCAAATTACAAAGAACCAAATTTCACTGAAAGCCAAAAATGGCTGAAAATAAAACACGAGTACTGCTTCTACGGGCCATTTTCATTAGCAAGCTGTAGTGATACCAAGCCATTTTTAGTTTGCAGACCAATGAGGCTATAAGGTGATCTCACAAGTCAATTGCAGCACTGCGAAAGGTAAAACTGTGTCATCCAATCAGGGCCAAGGAAGACAACAAATAGCGCCTCAAATATTTCAGCAGTGTTCCGACTAGTTTTGAAACAAACTGGAAAGGTAGTTTAGAATGGTGTTTTGAAAGTACAGATCTGAACAGACTTCACAGCACTGCAAACGACTTGTGAGGTGAAGTATACACTACACCACCACCAACAACCAATCACAAATCACACAGCCTCTATGCACTCAATGTCACCATTAAAGTCGTGAGCTTAACTTGAGTGGCATGAAAGAACTGTCCATTTCCAACTCAAGTTTCTCAGCACAAAATACACCTTTCCCTGTTGTCAAGAGAGTCACGAAGCACCAAAGAACCTAACTTTACTAAACAGAAAACAACTTATGACAATAGCAGTTGCCTACCGGCCATAATTCATCCTGCTGTCCACTCTTTGTTTAGGTAACAAGGAAAGCTGAACAATGAAACAATCTGTGGCGATCACAGGTGGAGTTTCGCTACAGATTCACAAGGGTAGAAACTTGGGCGAGTCAGTAGCTGTGATTCCTGGTATGTGAGGTAGCGCAAAACGGGACAAGGGACAAAGAAAGACGCACATAACACAGGTGCTAACTTCCAGAAGTTAGTGCCTGTGTTGCGTACATCTTTCTCTGTCCCTTGTCCCGTTTTGCGCTACCTCACATACCATGATTCGCTACAGACTTGGGTTGTATCCAACCACACGAACAAAAAATACATGCAGTTGACCATAATGTATTTTTGAAAGTGGTCAGACATTCTCAACAGCTGAGAAGAGAGATTATTAGGGGTGTCCCTGTTCATTAGTTTCCAAAAGCCCATCGCCAACTGAGAAATCCAGACTTCCACCAGCAGCTTCATAAGACGTTCTCAAGACGTTGCAAGACGTTATCAACAGCTAGCAGAGCTCACAAGTAGCGTTCCTGGTGAAGGTTAAAGGTTTATTTCAGCAACGACGTGTTGCGAGGACAGCCAGGGAAAAAGCTGTATAGACAGCTTGAGAGGTCCTGGCTTCCTCTTACAGTGCCGCATTAATGGCGGCGGAGTACGACATCAAACAAAATGTAAGGAGAAAAAACAAGTAAGTTCGGTACAGAGAACGAGACATGTACGCTCAGTATGCTGTACATTGTGCTTGTAAAGGAAAAAAAACTGCATTAGATCAAAGAGCCTATAAAGGGAAAGACGGGGAGGAGAAAATAGAGGACAGCAAAATTGACACGTGTCCTCAAAATGGTAATAGCAAGAGAAAAAAACGATAACTGATCAGAGCAAAGAGCCCACCTTGTAGCAGAACTGGTCGGCGGGGTAGTGCCCAGCCAGGAGCACCTCGACGGCTTCTGCGGCCGTCCGCCACTGGTACTGGCAGCAGAGACGCTGCACCAGCCGTGCCAGGAGGCATGCACGCCGATTGGTCATCCGCCGCTCCTCTGCGCAGCACACAACCGAGCGGTCACCACCCTAAACTGCCCCACCACACGCTGCTGCCAAGTACCGCATTTTCCAGTGTATAAGACGCAGTTTTTTTTCAAAAATCTTGCTGATGCGTCCTATACTAGCGTGCATCTTATACGCGAATTTTTCGGGTTTTTTTGCAAGTTCAGGAATTACTCAATTTCATGTTCAAGCTTTTTTCACCGAAAAAATATCACTACTAGTAACGCGGTTGTAACACTGTTACTACTTCAATACCGGGACGTCATGCGCAACTTTTCTAGGTGAACTTTATCATGAAACGGCGGGGATGACGACTTTCGGGATCACAAACACATGGCCGTTTCGGAGGCCCTAAGCAAAAGTAATGTGAAATGCCAAAAGATGGCGACAATTGCGCTTCTCGCCATTGTCAAGACAAGCCGGCATTCTTTTTATGCGCAGCATATTGCAATCACTCAGTTCAGCCCTTGGGCGCGGCCGGGCAGCCACCAAACCACGTGACGTGACGTCACCAAACCACGAAAAAAAAAAGATAAAAAAAGGACGCCTGAGCATGGTGGCGGTTGCCACCACCCCGTTTCAAAGGGGGCGCTCCTATCCATCCATCCATCCATCCATACGTCACGGAGGAAAAGCTGCTTAGAAAATCGAGTGCCGCCAAGCAATACCTCACGCAAAAAGACCGCGCAATATGCTACGCATTCTTGGCTTAACCAAGCTAAGCCTGGGTATTTTTAGTCACCCTTTGCAACTTTGCTCCGTGTACGTAGTGCGAAGAGAATGTTTCAGCTGCTTTGCCTCTAGAAATGGGCGACTTTTTGATAGCGCATCCGAAGATAAAGACTCCGAAGGTTTTAAGTAAAAATAAAATGTTGTTATGGACATAAGAGGAGTTTGTTTGCATTTCTTTCTTTTTTGCTAAAACGTGGGCGGCTATGGCGCGAGTGTTCCCTTTTTCGATCACTTAGCGTTGCTTAAGAACTTCTCACAGGTACGGTGCATTTCGCGATGGTCGCGCAAGCGTGTTTAATTAAGCCTCACTAGCCTAACTGGGTAAATTGGGGTGCGTCTTATATACCAACTTCTTCAATGACAGCCTGCATATATGGCAGGTGAGTCTTATACAAGGGTGCGTCTTATACACCGGAAAATACAGCAATTATACGCAGATTCCTGGAACCCGAGACCCGTAGATATTCCATTTTTATCTCTGGTAACTGGCTTCTCTCCTTTTGGGTACTGATAGCGTGCAAGAATGTATAGGCGCAGGCTCAAACCAGGGCTGCATCTTTTCCATTGCGCCAACATCTGAGTTAAAGACGTATACACAAAATTTGTGCTTCCATGTTTTCTTCTTTCAAATTATGTGCTAAACGTTACAGTAGATGGATCGCTACATGGTATACCCCTACAACCATTAACCCCTTCACCGTTTTGTTATATCAACGAATTTCTTAACAAAACTGCTTATTTTTTTTATTCCTGATTTCGAATATTATTGCAATAAAAAGCACGAATTCGTTCTTTAAAAAATATCTGAAGC
Source organism: Amblyomma mixtum (assembly GCF_055824585.1). Taxonomy (NCBI): domain Eukaryota; kingdom Metazoa; phylum Arthropoda; class Arachnida; order Ixodida; family Ixodidae; genus Amblyomma; species Amblyomma mixtum. The sequence goes on along the minus strand of NC_143021.1, from coordinate 149,423,928 downwards.
AAACACGAAGTCAAATTAGCATATTAAAGTTTATTACTTCTGACATTACGGAAAACCAACTTCCTGCTGGTAATGAGCGATAAATATATTCAAGCAAGTCATCAGGCAAGCTTATAATGCACATCTTACCGGGAACTTCAGGCAAGCTTATAATGCACATCTTACCGGGAACTACAAGAAAAGGAAACCGAGGGGGTCATGTAGGGATGTTACTGACGTTGACCTTCATGCACTGACGCGCGCTCGCAAAGTTCGCTTCCGAGCTGTCCACTTCTTCATCGAAAGAACTGATAAGCACAACGTCAGCACTGTCGTCCTCGCTCCCTGAAACAATGTACACTTCGGTGTCTCAGTCACCATCGTCTGAAGATTACGACGAAGAAGAGCGACTTTTCCGAGAAGACGGGCCAGCAAAACACGCGTCGCCTCCGCCGGATGCCATTTTTAAAACCCAGGTTGCCATACGAAAAAAAAACATTTATGCGGTAGAAGAAAACGAAATTAACAGGTCAGTGCTGCCATCTGTCGAGAAAAATGTCATCTAAGCCACACACGAGCACTGCTCGTCCGACACGAGGAAGAGAAGAACCTATTCAGAGAGGACGAGCTACAGTCATCCAAAACGGTTTGGGGACGGCTTGGCAAGGACGAGCACAGCTCGTCCAAAACGGTTAGGGGGTTAAGTAATCTATAACTGAGTTTCTTCTCTGTTTCAGTTTCGGTTTTATTAACCAAACGATGGATGTGACGTTCAGATTACAGGTCACATGGGCCGCAAAAAGAAATGATATACAATCAAAAGATACATGGTTTTAAAGGGACACCGAGGAGAGCTCTATTAATATTTTTTTAAAAGGAAAATCCGATAGTTCGGCATGTCATGGCTTTGTTGCCACTTGGCCGGCAGCGAAAGATGCATTTATTTCTAAGAAATTCGGATTCGAAGTTGAAAAAGCTTTTCCCGCCACTATGATTCAAACTTGGGATTCTGCTATGACGACACAGGACTAAGTGACGTGAAACATGACGTGCACATGACGTAACGCAGACTCCGTGATTTCTGGCGGCCAGCAGTGCGGCCCAGCAGCAGCCGAAAAGAAAGCTACCGCCGGCCGCACGTTGAAGGCATCTATCGGCTACTGCGGCCGTCGCTACCGTCGCTTCGTTTACGTTTGCACCGGCGTTTTGCCAGCGTTACGATGGATCCCATTCTCGAAGTCGTCAATGAAGTTCTCGCAAACAGACAGCTTTAGCATATCGTGTACCTTGTTACCGCTAGCAGAATACCGAGAGCCCGCCTACCACCGGTGAGCAAGCGCTGATTGGTCCTGATGCTACAGGCGCGTGCGTAGCTGCCCGGTACGTGGTGCCATCTGGCGACGTCAAAGAGATTTGCGCATGCATTGGCTGCGCCTCAGTGATTCGTGGCTTCTCGTGTCCTAGTGTTTCTAGAACCATTGGTTCTAGCAACACTGTGGTGGCGATACCTGTATTTTGGTTCTTGCTCTTTTCTACATTACAAGAGCTTTGTTGTCAGTATGAATGGCATTTTTGTAACCAGGGGCTGGTACTCTGTCGATACAAGCCAACTTCAATTTCTCCTCAGTGTCCCCTTAATGCACCACAACTCTCAAGCCAGCATGCTTCAAGAGCTGGAATGACAAAAAAAACGACGTATAAGTGGTTATATTGCAGTTTTTCTCACACTTCCCTTACCTAAGAACTTGCATCTCAAAGCCATCGTTTGGTTGATGAAACCCAAACTAAAACACCATATGAGAAATTCGGTTATAAATTATTTAGCGGTGATAGGTGAATACCACGTGGCAATCCACATATTTATTGTCTCATGCATCATTACAGACAGGAAAACACAAATAAAATGAGGTGTTTATGGTCTAGTTCAACTCAAAGGGCACAGATCATTGCTTGAACCATGCAGAGTTAGAATTGAGGGGAGCCTTTGTGATGCACTTGACGGGACCAATCCTCTATCAATACTTAATCAATGAGGCTCCACTGCTGACTGAATCCACAGAGAAAGAAGCAGCTGCACTCCCATGCAAACCCTCGCCATATTTATTTTTCCCAACTATGGCGGCATCCATTATGGCATCGCAAGCGAAAAGTCAGCCGCTATAGTACCGACTGGATCCAGGGCAAAAGCGTGACCTAATCTGGCAAACATTAACCTTCTCAGTTCAAGTAGTAATTCTAACTTCTACCATCATGGCTATTCTTGCCCATCATCATCATCAGCCTGACTACACCCACTGCAGGGCTAAGGCCTCTCCCATGTCTCTTCTCCAATCAACCCTGTCCTTCGTCAGTAGTGGCCACCATACTCCCGCAAACTTCTTAATCTCATCCGCCCACCTAGCTTTCTGCCTTCTCTTGGAATCCACTCCGTTACCCTTGTGGACCAGCGGTTATCACAATCTCACAATGCTAGTCTCATAAAGCGATGACACGAAGACATCACCTCCCCGCAGTGATTAGAACTGTGGTGCCCAGAAGTAGGAAAAAATCTTCAAACAGAATATACCACTTTCTGCAACTTCGCATCCCCTTCTGAGAAGACACGCTTTTCTCAAAGAACAAACTGTCTTTGTCACACAGCTGTCAGCAGATAGTCACGACAGCAGCATCGCAATGCCGTGGGGACTAGCACGACACGCTTTGCCTTAAAGGTGAGCTGAAGAGGAATCTAAACTCGTATTTTTACCGCTGGAACTCAACCTACACGTTCTGAGCGTTCTTGGAAACTTCTAAATATTGCCCTGTGTGACCGATTTCCCTAATTAGATCGAATTAACGTCAGGCTCCCACCTTTTTTTTTTTTTTTAAATTCCCGCAGACGGTGGGAGGAGTCGACCAACCTTTCAGCCACTCCTGTGGTGGCTTGCCACTCGCCGCTCTGCCATCGGCGGAGTGATACGTAGTGATTAGGGAAAGCAGAGAGTCCACGCATATTTTTATTTCTGTGGGCCTAATTTGCAGCTATGTAGTCTCTGACTAGACCTATTTATTTATGGAAACCTAAAAGAAAAAAATAAAAGCGAAAGCAAAGTTGCATTCCCACCGTATGCGGGGATTAGAAAAAATGGCGGGAGCCGGACGTTAATCCAATTTAGTTACGGAAATCGGCCGCACAGGGGAATAAATCGAAGTTTCCAAGAACGCTCGGAACGTGTAGATCGAGTTCCTGTGGCAAAAATACGAGTTCAGATTCCTCTTCAGTGCATCGTTAACGGTAAAGCACGGACATGGCGTTTAAACAAACAGCCGGACCGAAACACTTGACGTACCTTCCCCTACGCCCTTGGAAGCCGACTGTGGCACGGATGGGGTTGTGAGACGCTCCAGGAGTGCCCTCTGCACAGGGATACACAGAAGGAGGGGATGCACACTTTGACAGCAGGCAGATTTGTGTGACTTAGCAAAGTCACAGTATGCCGTTCAAGACAAATATTTAAAGGTAAGATTAAACACAAAAACTAGCCCCTGCGGTGGCTCAGTGGTTACGGCGCTCGGCTGGTGACACGAAAGACGGGGGTTCGATCCTGGCCGTGGCAGCTGAATTTCGATGAAGGCAAAATTCTAGAGGCCCGTGTACTGTGCGATGTCAGTGCATGTTAAAGAACCCCAGGTGGTCGAAATTTCCGGAGCCCTTCACTACGGCGTCTCTCATAGCCTGAGTCGCTTTGGGACGTTAAGCCCCCATAAAACCAAAACAAACATAAAAACTGTAAATGAAGACATTGCATTTTTAAATCTAACGCCCTAGCCTTGGTGAACCCTGTGAAAAAAAGGGTAGAGGCGAGAAACTTACCCAGTGCTAACAGACATGTTTACAGGTTGGACTTTAAGGTTTAAACCAAAAAAAGTCAGCATTTCCAGCTTGCATGTCATGACTAACTGGCTATTCAGAACATGACAGCACTGAGAAAGTTCTGGAACCAGGAACACAATCAGACGACAGTATCTTTGGGATTTAGTATTATACAGCTGTGAGTTTTGAGGCAGTGATCTGCAAACTCAAATCGGGAGGCTCAGGACTGTCGGCTAGCACAGCACTGTCCGCTCAGGCTTACCACCAGCTTAGGGCCGTTGCTTGGTCTAGGTTTTTTTCACTGCACCTAAAGATACCAACAACTTCTGGAACGGTAAGAGATAACCGTCAATGCGAAACTATGCATAACCCACCCGCAAAGGTTAAGCAGCAGCTATATGGTTCCCATCAGCCTGTGAGCAAAACGATTCATGGTCCTCTTGTTCAACACAGAAAACTCGTTCAACACACCACAACATGACAATCAGGTTTTGAGAACTAAACTACCATTTAATAAAGTTTTTGTCTCAGGGTTTCATCAGTTATTTTGGCAGCGGAGGCAGTGGACCGGCAACAACGCCTAATCTTTCATCTTGAATCGCAGACGCCTACTGCCCCGAGCGCTATCACCTGATAATGTGGACCACCGGACTGTCTGGGCTGATTTCCGGCCAACAAAAGGACCCCTGCATACCTGCGACATCACGTGGTACTGCATCACAGCACTGCTACGTCGCCTGGCTATAAAAGGACTGCAACATCGCCATCCTGGTCATTTGGCAGCGGAGGCAGTGGACCGGCAACAACGCTTAAACACTACAAGATAGATTTTTTCTACAGCGCAACAACTGATGTCACACGTACCTACATAAACACTGCAACATTACAAGTGTGTTTAACCGTAGAGAAGTCCACTTCGTTAAAATTTGTCGAGAGGACGAATACAGGTGCTCACGTGAGTTGCTACCAAAGACTTCAATCATTTTGCCTGTACCTAAGAAGGCAGGATCGAGGATCAGCTTACCCATTGCTCAACGGAATATTCCCGATTGGCCGCACTCTGCTTTGGTAACCGTGGCATCTTTATCGATCGTACCGCGCCGCTTGTACAAAAACACTAAACCTAGAGTTCATCGGGCAGTTGATGTTCAAGGCCTAAAACAGCAGAAACGTCACTTTAATGTAATTCACGACAGAGCTCTGACCCACGCTACGGTCCCATGCCGAAAACACGCTGCATTGTTGTGGCAGCTGTCGCACGCACATGAGCCACGCATGTGTCTATGGCTATGGCGCTAGTTGGCTTAGAGCAAAGTTTGCGGCTATTTTGGTCGGTTTTCAGAGTTGGTTATATTAACTCTATGGTTTTCAGATATCGGACGCTGCACTATAGCTGCACTCTAATAATGATAAAAAGTACTTTAACAACTTTTTATTGCAGTGAAATATAATTTTTAATCAAACAATCAGAAGTCTCAGTTCCTACATCTACTGAGCGTTCAGAATCAACTCTTTTTTATTCGTTTGCGCTGTACACAGTAAAAAAAAAAAAAGTTAACAATGTGAATTTTTTTAGAATGCGTGGCTGCATTTGTTTATAGCCAAACCATATCCTGTAGATGCACTCGAGCAGACGACGCCCAGGAGTGCGATCACGTGACATGACGTCACTTCCGTCAACAGTCAAAACGGCCGTTTTAAAGGTTGTGGTCATGGAGGAAAAAAAACTTTTTCTTCCTCCATGGTTGTGGTATAGTGCCTAGAATATACTGGCACTATAGTTGTGGCGGCAGTCACGGTGTTTTCGGTCAGTTGTAAACAAGTGGTTCCAAGACCAGTGCAAGCCGCATAGTTGGGTCCAGGATACTTGCCTCTGAATGGTTAAAGTGCGTCGATTCCAAGGAGCTATGTAAGCCGCGCGGTTGGATGTTAGATATGCGTATTGCATTGGTCTTCAAACCGACGTAGGACCTACGCGGTGATGATGTCATGAAGCGTTTGTGGCCGTTGCAAGCGTTTCTAATTCCTGTAAGGATCACCACAGACAGCGACGAGTAACAGCTGCTCACCTTGGAGAAAGGAGGCTGCTCATGGTGAATTTCCTGTGCGTGCATAAGCTACACAACACAGTGACAGTGTCCGAGAAGTGAAAGTGATTGCGGTCGGAGCAAGTGCTTCTCCGTCGAGGCAGATAAATGCGCACGTGCGAAGGCTCACTACGCACGCAGTGTTTTCCGTATGCTGAAATCAGCTTGGCGTAGTGCAGCTAGTCGCACTGGTTGCAGTGATTGCGACCGAAGCGAGCGTTGTTATACGACGTTGTTTCTGTTACGTATCCATCACCGGTTTTGATCGCGCTTCGTGTAGGCACTGTGCTTCGAAACTGCTGTGTGTGCGACGTGGCTGCACGGCCGTCGAACTGTTTTCTTCCGCGACAACAGCAGCGTCGCCATCCTTCTGCGTCTTGCTGCTTCATACAGTACATTTTGTGATTATGTATGCTCGGGTTACGACGTGCGAAAACATCGGTGTGTAGTGCAGTGGTCTCTTGTGGAGCGCCGTTTTTTTTTTTATTTCCTGCCTGCTATGCGCACCTATGTCTGCAAAAATATTTGCGTGAAGAATTGGTGACAACACGAACTTCTCTGCATGATGGTGGGCTGAGCCAGAGGAGTAGTTCTCGGTTTAGGTTGCAACAACATGGTGCACTCCGTTTAAAAAGTGCTATAGTATTGTGGGCTGCGGAAAGGCATCTGTGAGGTTATAATGTAAGCTTGCAGCTCTGTTCTTTATTGTTAAGCAGCTTAATTCATTTTGTGCAATGAGCAATCTGTGCCAGGATGCGACTCGCCGAGCACTGACAATGCTTTTGACACCAGAAAAAGAAGTGCTTTGGCATCCAGAAAGTGTGTGAGCAGGAGGAGTAGTTGGGCTTGACAGTTCATGGGTTAAGACAAAACTCTCTGCACACACTGCAACAAGCAGAATGGCGACAATTACAGTGTGTAACAAAGGTATAGGATTCAGGCTGTGCTTGACTTATCTACTCAAATTCAAGAAGTCTGAACAGTCTTTGCACTCTGCACAATTATGCGACAACGGGCTGTATTCATTTTCACTCTGTCCACTGTGTCATGAGCGAGTTTCCATTTTATTGAGGTGCGAGTGCATTGAAAACGTTTTGCCCCCAGAAATACTGTCCATAATTTGAATCCATAATAATGGGGTCTGTATTAACGAGGCATGACCATATAAATGAAATTATGGTTATTTTTAGTCCTGATGAGGACACAAGTTATTGAGCTGTGTTATTTGCCTAGACGACTTATGAAGTAAATTTGTGGTTGCAAATTATGAAAGCTGATTAAAAGAATGTTGTATGGCACAGCAGTTTGGTGGTTGTAGAATAAAAAATGGCTTTACCTGACACCACTTTGAAACAGCGGATAGGAAAACAAGGCCTGTGGAGCTTGTAAAACTACAAGGAACAAAGACGACAGGAAAGAACAACACCACCACCACACCCAGTAGCCATTCTTGTTCTGTCATACTCGTCCTTAGTACAGTGTCAACATGCCGTCTTTCCAGCAGTTCACCCAACAGCACACTCAAGCCCTGTGAAACTTGGAGAATGCAACAGCAGGATGGGACACAGTGTGTACATATATCTTGTGCGTGCCATGAAGATAGCCTCCTGTCTCATCATGGCTTGGCCCCTGTATGCGTCTTGCCAGTCATCACCCAGCACCTATGACCCTGTTTGTGTAGTTGGCATGTACACCCAATTGTAAAACATTTTATACTCTCGTGGCGCTATAATGTTTTGGACAATTAAGTTGTTTCATCCAAATTTGCAAGGCTTTAGAAAGCATTCCTGCGATAGTCAACTTGCTCTCATTGTCTCTCAACAGCAACATCCCCCTCAACGCTTTTTTGGTGGCCTTTGAAAGAGCGTGTGATAAAATCCCTCATTTATATAAGGTGTATTTTCTCATGCTATAACTTGGATCCAATTGCTCTAAACTGGATCCAAGCTTTAACAGCCAGCTGTCGACAGAATTCCCATACTAATTCTTACGCGTCCTGCTTTTTTCCTGCAATCTCGGGCGTCCCCAAGGCATTGCCCTTGGGCCCGAGGTTTTATTAAATACATTATGACCTTCCATTCAGTGTTTCCTATCACGCCTTCATTGACGACTACGGAGTCTGCCCTCTGCAATCAGTAACAGTATTTCAACTCTCAGAACAATATTTCGGATGCTCTCAACTAGCCTGTTTGCTAATGTTATTAAGAATGCACCAATATTTTTTACTTTCAGGATAACTACATCTTGCCTACTTATAAGGCCTTACTGAGAAAGGCACATTTACTGCATACTGGAAAAAAAAATTGGTTTTTGAGGAAAGGAAATGACGTAGTAACTCTCACATATCTTGGTGGATACCTGAACTGCGCTCGAAGGGAAGGGATAAAGGAGGAAGTGAAAGAGAAAAGGAAGAAAGAGGTGCTGTAGTGGAGGTCTCCAGAATAATTTCAACCACCTGGGGATCTTTACCGTGCACTGATATTGTGCAGGACACACAAACGTGGCCGCCGCAGTCGGTGCATATTGGTTCAAATTCTCAACTATTGATAGGGCTAACAATGTAACATGGACTCACCTAACAATCCTTATACAACTACCCACAGCCCAGGATATTTACGCCATAGCATGTCCTTAGTGTCACCGTCTTCCATGTTGCTTGCATTCAAAACTCCTGTGTGGCATCAGCAGAATATTCTTACGCCACATGGCACAAATCTAATTTTTCTGAGATCCCGGGATGAATTCAGAACTGAGCTGCTTGTTTTATTCTCTCAGACTATTGTAGAAGCTCCAGTGTCACAGCACTAAAGGTGAATCTTCGACTTTCTTCGTCTCATGCAGAAACTGCAGGTATTTTTTTGCTCTTTACCGTCACATAACAAACTAATCTTTTCCTGCTCATGGTTCCTTCTGCACTAGCTGCACAAGCACTGTGCCTCCCTTAGCTTATGCCACTGCATTTTAAGATTCAATTTTGTTTTTGCCACCAAAGGCTGGAATGGTCTTCCATCTCACAAGGCTATGCTTACTAACCCCTTGTCCTTCGAACTGGTCACTGTAGAAATCCATGCAGTAAATGACAATGTTAGTCCAATATTTTAGAGGAATCCCCCAGTGTGGAGTAAATTTGTAATAAGGGAGTAATTGCTCACTATCATCCACCGAAGCAAAGCCGTACGGCTACAAAGGAAAGCTACTCAGGCTCCACAGGAACTTTGTAGTAGTTAGAGGAAAAGTTACCCTAGACTGGGGTTCAAACCCGGGACTACTGCCTCACGGGGGCAGTTGCCCTACCAAGTGCGCGAACCGGGACGGCGTAACAATATGATGGGGCAAGCTCGAAATGGGAGCGGTGTTGGTCCAATATTTTAGGCGAATCCCTCAAGGTTGAAATGATTTCTAATAAGGTAGTCATTACTCATGGGCATCCACCCAAGCACGGAAGAAGTGGGAAGAGGCGAAGGCGAAGCGACACGAAGAACGCATGAATCGTTTTGACCGCCTAGCCGATTTATTGGCTCGACAGCAAGGCACATCAGGTGAACAATAAATTTGTAATAAGGGAGTAATTACTCATTGACATCCACCCGAGCGCAGCTTTCTCAGAAACTTCGTAGTCAAAGAAAAATTTGTCCAGGTCCGGGGACGAATTTTTCTTTGACTACGAAGTTTCTGAGAAAGCTGTATAGCTTTCCTTTGTAGCCGCAAGGCTGCGCTCGGGTGGATGTCAATGAGTAATTACTCCCTTATTACAAATTTATTGTTCACCTTGGGGGATTCCCCTAAAACATTTGACAAACAATAAATTTATTCCAACAGCACTGCACGCTCAAGTTTCATTTTGAAAACATTGCTCATATATGGGGCAATATATGATGAAACACACCCATAATCATCAGTCTAGCACTGCTCTTTGGCGATGAACTCGCGGAGAGACCGGCTGTAGTCTGGCAGACTGCTGTCAAAGTCCCCTTCAGAGTTATCGTTGCCCACGTCTTCTTCCTGTGGCAATGATGTCATCTCCAGGAGGAAGTCCCTCTCATCATTGCATAAGTTATGCAGCACACTTGCAGCCATGGCAATATAGCAGCACTGCGCAACACTTTTGGCGTCCACAAGATAGAGTCTTCTAAAACGCTGCTTCAGCAACCCGAACGTGTTTTCGATTGCCACTCTTTGTTGGCTGTGTCGTCTGTTAAAGTTCCTTTTCCATGATGGAAAAAAACCCTCATTATCCCTGAACGGTGTCATTAACCAAGGCATCAAGGGGTAGGCACTGTCCCCGAGAATGTAGTGTTCACCGCATTCCAGGGCTGCCCGTGCGAAAAACGGGCTTTCCCTTAATACGCGGGCATCGTGCACCGATCCTGGAAAGCCAATGAACATATTCAGGAACTTGTTCCTGTCGTCACATATCCCCTGTAGGATGATGGATGGCCACTTCTTGCGGTTGAAGTACGACTGCGCAGAGTCGCTGGGGGTTAGGATCTGGATGTGCGACCCGTGTATGCAGCTGATGGCGTTCTTTGGGCCCTTGCCACCGCTTTTGGCGAGGAAACCGGCCTTGATGCGGTCCATCTCCGCACTACTGGGCCAGCATATAACTTCACCGCTAATAGCGTGCAGGAAGTGGATGACCCGTGTCACGCAAGCGTGTACGGACGACTCTGTAACATCGAACTTGTCGCCTATGGCATACATTGACATCTGTGACCCGATGTATACCAGTGCAACGAGGCACGTTTTTTCGGCAGATATCTGTTTACGACCTTGCACTGCGCTTGGATAGAAGGCCGAAACCCTGAATTTACCACTGATCCAGTCAAAAGTCTCTCTGAATAGCCTGAAGAGCCTTTTGAACTCGTACTCATGGTACCTGTTGATAATGTCCTCGTAGCCAGGCACACGAGTGGCATCTTGCCCCACCAACGCGCACGCAACCAAAATGCACACTTCGTCAAACTCATCGTCGCAGTCGTCGTTGGAGTCGTCATGAAAGTTACTGTAGTCATCGTCAAGCAGCTCCAAGGCGGCTTCAAAAAGGGCCATTACGGTGGTGCTACGGCAAGCGATACCGACGAATCGACGCACGCACCCTGACCGAGCGTCTGCTAGGTCTACACTTGAGTCCTCGTTTTGGCAGCGCTGGTGTTGCTGGTGTCGCTGCTGCACTTGAACTGGCGCTGCACGTTGGCGGCACCGCTGCAGCACTTATCAGAACTGGTGCAGCCAGTGCAAGCCAAATCGAAGAGACCTAAGGACAGCTTTTCTGAGGACCCAACTTTTCCAGTGCATTTATTCCTTTTTAATACAGCAATTCGCTGTCCAGACAGTGGACGGTGAAAATGCACAGAGCCCTTGGGACCCACATATTTTTGTTCCGGTAATATGGGCAGGGATAACAAAGTGCTGAAATCCCTCTACCAGATGTTCCCCCCGTTATATTTTGAGTGCTGGGTACCAGAGAAAGGTAGGCAGAAGCAGTCCGTAATAGTATAGTGTTTTTATGAATTTTTTTCAAACATTTCTTTTTGTTTTTCTTCATGGCTCATTATTACGGACAACTCGCTTATTTACACTTTTGCTGAGGAACCAAAGTGTGACTATTAACGAGGCACGACTGTATTATCTGAACAAATCACGTGCGAAATTAGGGCACATTTAGTGGCATTTCGCTCCTGGCACATTTTTCTGGACGCAGCGGCTCAACTTGTGCGTGCGCTTTGCCTTCCTCACATGTCCTGCTTTGGCAGGTCGTCCAGCAGGAATCCGGGCCGAACCCCGAGGTTGTCCAGCTCGGCGCCTTGCCACACTTGTGGGCTGAACTTTAATTTTCCTGCCCCGTCGCCTGTCCATGGCAGTTGAAGCCTTCATTCGCATCATGGTTGTGAATGCGCCAGAGATGCTGCCCACCTTGTCGATTTGTGCTGTTACGGATTGTAGCAGCGCAATGTAAGCAGAGCTTCCCTCTGCAAGACTGTGCATTTTTCGAAGTGCCCGTTCAAGTCCAGCGTAGGTCTCTTCAACCACCTGTAAAGAAGGTTTCATAAATGATGTTTGCTACGCTGACAGTTGCACTACTTGCAGTATAGCATGGGTAGGCATGAAATCACTAAATGCTTTAAAAGCAAAGCAACACTTGCTCATGGTTAAAACACTTCCTTGACTGTTTGCTCTTCTGTGGCTTTAGCAGATGACAGCTATTTAGAGAAGAGCAAAAAGTTGGGGGAGTTGTTTTCCTTTCACTGCAGGGGTGTATGCAATACTGCATGACCAAGATACTTTCTTCTTGGGGAAAACGCAGCGCACTCCTGAGACAAGGACGAAGAAGGACAAGACGATACAGCGCTGACTTCAATTGATTATTTTATTGCTGAGCAACACATATATATCTGTTCGAAAAGTGGGCGGGAAGGCATGGGTGACGGCTGCTGAGTTTGCATGCAACCAACAGATAACGTGCTAAAGTTGAAAAGACACATGATGGCTAGGGTGGACCTTGGAGGCAACAAAAAATGAAAACAAAATATGATAAAAAAGACAAGTGGAAGGGCGATTAAAAGGATGATGCTTCCACTTGTCTTTTTATCATGTTTCGTTTTCATTTTTTTAGCCTCCAAGGTCCACCCTTGCCATCATGTGTCTTTTCAACTTTAGCATGTTACCTTTCGGCCGCATGCAAACTCAGCAGCCTTCACCCATGTCTTCCCGCCCACTTTTCGTACATATATATATATGCCGCTCCACAATAGAATAATCAGTTGAGGTCAGCGCTGCATCCTCTTGTCCTTCTTCGTCCTTGTCTCAGGAGTGCGCTGCGTTTTCCTCAAGATGAACTACCAACTAGCTCGCACTTCCACCCTTGCATGACACTTTCTTAGTGCATAATTGGTGAACATAGCGATGGTCCATTATCACTTGATGAAGGTGGCCGTGTAATCATTGAATAGTCACATAATTTAGTTTCTTGTAACCGGATGTCATCGTATTACTTAAACTGTTGCCACTACTGTCAAATTCCTGAGGAGCCCCTGCACACAACAGTCACCAAAAATGCGCCATGCGTGTTAAGCTCGGCTTCAGTCTGTTGGTTTGGAATTTGGTGCCAACACCTTGTGGAATGAACCAGTAATGACAGTTGGTTTGGTTTGGTTTGGTTTATTGGGGTTTAACGTCCCAAAGCGACTCAGGCTATGAGGGACGCCGTAGTGGAGGGCTCCTGAAATTTCGACCACCTGGGGTTCTTTAGCGTGCACTGACATCACACAGCACACGGGCCTCTAGAATTTCACCTTCAAGAAACTCAGCCGCCGAGGCCGGGATCGAACCCGCGTCTTTCGGGCCAGCAGCCAAGCGCCGTAACCACTGAGCCACCGCGGCGGGGCTAATGACAGTTGGTGTACCTCAGTTTGGAGACTCGAGCCAGGAACTGCCGCTGGACCCTGTGATGCTTGCGGTGGCTCGCTACAGCTGGCATCCTCCTCCATGCCTTCCTCGTCGCAGCTTGCAGAGGGAATTGCAGGCACTACACATTGCTGGCTGTACTTCATTGGCATGAAAAATTCCAATGGTGGGCACTTCTCGCCTAGTGCGAGGTGACCGAGCTCCCTGCCGTCCTCGGGCGTCAGCTCTGGACTGTTAGGAAAGGGCCCCCCAAAAGCCTTCTGCACTCCAGCCTGATGCTTGCAGAATGCTCCTTGGCTCCCCGCCCAGCAGCTGCAGAAACCTAGGTCGGCATGCACTTCATGTGCTTTGGTGTTGCTAGCATCTGGCACGCTGTAAACAGATTCGTCCACTTGCGTAATGGACTCGGGGGGACAGTTCAGACATCTTCTGGAGCAGGTGCTCAAATGTGAGGCGATGTGATGCTTCTCGGTGATGTGCATGTCGGAGCAATCGTGCTTCAAAACACTTCTCCCAAGTTGTAGCAGTGATCTCGACCAGAGCTACAGCATTGTACGCCTTGGTTCGACATAGCACAATGTCCTTCAGTACTCGGATTGAGGCTTCAGAGTAGTTGTTTGTGTTGTGGCCTCGAGTGGAGGTGAAGCCGCTGCGATATGGAAGGACCCACTCCTTCTCGCACTTGAGAAATGCCTCCACCCTGTGAGTGTATGAAGGGTGTGGGAGGGAGCGGAGGAACTCCTTGGCTTCTCAGAGGCTCGGTATCCTTTGAATACAGGATCTGAGAAAAAAAAAAAGACAATTAGGTTCAAGACTGTGTCTTTTTCTAACTATAAAGTTGCAGTGAATATTTAAGGTGTGCAGCCAGTAGACAATGTGCTTGCAACCTCTAAGAAAGCTCATTTCTTTCTTTGTTACAGTGCAGTAATACAGCATTTATTAGCAGATCTTGCTGTGTACTTTAGTTGCTTGTTAATAGTGTTACAGAACAGCTGAATGCATGAGTTGATATTTTGTGTCACCAATGTTAGTATTCACGGACTGTTCAACATTTGTATACGGTGGAACTTTCATCTAAAGTCATGGTTTTTGGGGGGGGGTGGTGGGGGGGGGCAGCAGCCAGTGCATTCTGTGTGCAAGCGTGCTGCACTAGCTTTTTCGCTGCATTTTTCAAACTTCATCGAGCAAAGGTTATACAATAGTTGTAGCTTTATGTCTTTGGTCACATCGCAGGTTATCAACTTTACCAGTCTGTTCTGGTACTGAGTCAATATAGTGAAAACTTTATGTATAGACACAGACCTCCATTATTGGTGTTATTTGGGCCGCTGACTCATCTACTGATATTTTGCACTATGTCATTCAGTTCGTGTAGCCTGGCAAAGCCCATTCTCATTTTCATTCAGAAGGCCGCTGGAGACACGTTATTAAAATGAAAAGCCTAAAATATGGAAACACAAGATGGACGTGAATCACTTGGAATCATTTTCATGGCTGAGTGCCACCTGCAGTTTACTGGCCTTTGATGTCTTCCTTTGACTGCGATGCTCTAGTAGAAAGGGAGTTGGTAACTATATCGCTGTCTTGGATTCACTCAAGTACCACTCCTGGCCGGTTCAGTTTGTAGCTAGGCCTAATTTTTCTAGGCCCTGATGGTGTTTGAAACAGTGTTCTTGGTCATCACCTTTGTTCGTCTAACTGCCTCCTAGTAACTTCTCAAAAATTTCTTTCCACCAGCACTGTCCAAACCTCTTGGAAATTGGCCACTGTACTTCCTTCCTTTTAATAAATCAACTTCTGTTCAAATATAGAATTGCCTCTTAAGAACACATTCATTTCAGTTCCTATAGCATATCATTCATAAACATATGCAATTCTTTGTGTCAATAACCATTTCTCTGGTTCTGAGCATTGCTCAAAGGGCTTAGTACATTTACTCCGTTAACTGATTTTGCTCATGACATAACCACATCGATGCCTCATTCACTGATTTCTCAAAAGGTTTTGGCACGTCCTTCTCTCTGAACTATTGCGCAAACAAAATGTCATCTTCAATTTGAGTAATTCTGAACTCATTAACATGTTCACTGTGTTGTATGTCGCTGGTAGTTAACATCATTTATTCATTCTGTGTGGCCACAAATACTGGATCACATGACGAAACCATGGTGCAGTTGAGATTTTTCTTACCCTATGAAAAGCACATGCAAGGTTGCTATTGGCACCAGTTCGCGATTCTTAGAAGCTCATGTCACCAGTAGCTTCGTGGTGGGTCGTGCCAGACACTAGAAATTATAAGGTTGGCTGACCAGTGGACCAGGGCACAGAGGGATTGGGGCTCTGAAAATTACTGCTGCAGTAAACGTGTTAAAGGGGCTGCGAAACACTGCCTGGGGGAATACCGGCTATACGTCAGGTGGGTTCTTTATGTCACACAGATGCTGACTTAAAAAGAATTACAGGAATCGATGCACAGGAACGGGAGCTATTCAGTGAAGAAATTTCAAAATACAAGCAAACAAAACGCTGCCCTCAACTCGATTTTGGCGGGGCTTCCCACTCCTATTTCACTCTGCCAATGACCGCACCTGGCGCAACCAATCAAAACAGCCTGCTAGAGCACGTCGCGGAAGTTTGTACTCCATGGTTGCCTGCTCTCTGTAACTCGTTCTTGCCGAGACTGGCAGCGTCGTTTCCATGCCAGAGCGCCCCTGGTGGTGTATTTTTATTTTACTTGCTTTGCAGGGCTTTTATCTAAGACAAACAAATTGTTTTTGTTGATCTAATATAAAACGCAGACAGGTGACAAAATGTGTCTCTATTTATTCACACAATTTGCAGTATATTTACTGTTTGTCCGGTCATCAAGCTCGCGCCAGGTGATGTCATACCGCTGCTAAAAACCCGCCACTGTGTGGCGACACCATCAGAGCCATGAAGCTGTTTTTGGGAGGACATTAAAATATTAAAAAACGGAATGTACCCGGTATTACCGACGCTAATAGCACCATTATAACTCACTGTATGCAATCAACAGGCAAAACAGTTAACTAAGGTTGTGTTTCTGGGCCCCTTTGAGTGGATATTTTTATTTTCACTCACATTTCTTTCAGTATGTTCACTTCAATTTTGCCTATATTTAGTCGCTCATGTGACTTTGGGGTTCTCCCAAAGCAGTGTTCATGGCCCTCTGCAGTTTTTACTCTCTGTTGGATATTTACTGTAGTAGGATACGACTTAAAAAAAAAAAAAAAGCGGCTGTTGGTGACATTGGGCAACATATTGTTTTACTCTTCTGGCCAATCACAACAGTGCACGGAACAAGCGTTTTCACATTTGACTATATAATACAAACCAGGTATCAAAAGTGTAGAGCTTATAATTTTTTTCTTGTGTTTAGCTTCTTGTTCAAGTAGAAACAAATGTTTTAACAATGGACTACTGTTTTGACATCGAGGAATTTTGTGCATCGAGGTCCTAAATATGGGCGAAGCTTCACTGCAGACTTAAGTTGTAGCTGACTGCAGCTGTGCGAATAGCAAAATTTTGGTTGCGAAGCGAATTGAGATACTAAAAATTTATTGTGACTTGAACATTTTTTGAGTACTGCCAAGTTAATTTACAGATGAAATTTTCTGCGAAACATGGCAAGGAAAAGGCAAATTTATTATAATGGTGTGTTATCAAGTTTATGGGTGTGAAGTGAATGCGAATAATAAAGATAGGTTGCTTATGGAATCGAATAATATCAAATACCAGTACAGGTAGTTGAAATAAAAAGAAACACTTTACCACAAATTATAGCTATGAAAAGAAGGAGGCATTGAAAAGAAATTTTGTTTTCACCCATCATCACTACAACTGACTATATATCCGAAAGGGCTACCAGATATTGCACAAGTGGGAACCTTGTTGTAGCAATAGCAGTAAACTTTATTTTGAAGATTAATACTTTATTTACAATTACAGTAGAACCCCTCTATAGTAAGGTAGCTCGCACCAGAAAGAAGTCTTAATGTATCATGGTCTTTACTCTTTACTATATCGGTTGTTGGTGATGGCATGGCTCTGACTATGCTCTCTGGCTGCTTACTAAGCACGAAGTTTTGGTTTATAAAAGAAACACTCAGAAATACCTTTCATCTTGCTCTTATTGTCCCTTTGTGCGATAATTATTTATTATCAGCTATCACAGTGTCACGTTTTCGATATCATTAACATCTTGTGGAAGTGCCACATTTACATGAATACAACGTGGCCACAACAATAAAGCAAATTTGATTCCACGAGAAAAACCACAGCTTTTCATGATCACGCCGTCGTCTTCTGTGACTTCAGTGTCGTTTAAGAGCCAGTAGTCTTTGTCAGGCGCAGCAAGACCGCCCACACAGTTCCGTGGCACCTGTGCTTGCAACTGCTTCTTCGTGCTACGAACGCACGCCTTTTCCCCCTTTTCTACTCCTCACTACACTTGTACTGGCTTTCCTTTCTCAACGACCCGCATCGCCTTCTTTCTACATTTATACATGCAGCTTTACTTTTTCCGTGCGCGCCCGCGCTTTGCCTCACGGCCTCAAGGTGTTCAGAAAGTTAGCTTCTCCTCGCGGCTTCCTAGCGTCGTGGTGAAGCCACCTCACCGAGCGCATTTGGCATCTGCCTCGCGGTCCGAAACTTCGCGCGTGCCGCGATGTCATCATTCCGCGGGAGGTACATCGCCACGGAACTTACATCTCAAAGCCATCGTTTGGTTGATGAAACCCAAACTAAAACACCATATGAGAAATTCGATTATAAATTATTTAGCGGTGGTAGGTGAATACCACGTGGCAATCCACATATTTATTCTGTCTTATGCATCATTACAGACAGGAAAACACAAATAAAATTAGGTGTTTATGGTCTAGTTCAACTCAAAGGGCACAGACCTTTGCTCGAACCCTGCAGAGTTAGAATTGAGGGGAGCCTTTGTGATACACTTGACGGGACCAATCCTCTATCAATACTTAATCAATGAGGCTCCACTGCTGACTGAATCCACAGTGAAAGAAGCAGCTGCACTCCCATGCAAACCCTCGCCACATTTATTTTTCCCAACTATGGTGGCATCCATTATGGCATCGCAAGTGAAGAGTCAGCCGCTATAGTACCCACTGGGTTCAGGGCAAAAGCGTGACCTAATCTGGCAAATAGTAACCTTCTCAGTTCAAGTAGTAATGCTAACTTCTATCATTATGGCTATTCTTGCCCTTCATCATCATCATCAACTACAGCCTGACTATGCCCACTGCAGGGCACAGGCCTCTCCCATGTCTCTCCAATTAACCCTGTCCTTCGCCAGTTGCGGCCACCGTATTCCTGCAAATTTCTTAATCTCATCCGCCCACCTAACTTTCTGCCGCCCCCTGCTACGCTTGCCTTCTCTTGGAATCCACTCCGTTACCCTTGTGGACCAGCGGTTATCACAATCTCACAATGCTGGTCTCATAAAGCGATAACACGAAGACATCACCTCCCCGCAGTGATTAAAACTGTGGTGCCCAGAAGTTGGAAAATATCTTCAAACAGAATATACCACTTTCTGCAATTTCATAGTCCCTTCTGAGAAAACACGCTTTTAAAGAACGAACTGTCTTTGTCACACAGCAGGTAGTCACGACAGCACCATCGCAATGCCGTGGGGACTAGCACGACACGCTTTGCCTCAACGGTAAAGCACGGACATGGCGTTTAAACAAACACCCGGACCGAAACACTTGACGTACCTTCTTCCACTACGCCCTTGGAAGCCGACTGTGGCACAGATGGGGCTGTGAGACGCTCCAGGAGTGCCCTCTGCACAGGGATACACAGAAGGGGGGGATGCACACTTTGACAGCAGGCCGATTTGTGTGACTTAGCAAAGTCACAGTATGCCGTTCCAAGACAAATAGTTAAAGGTAAGATGAAACATACAAAATGGAGACACTGCATTCTTAAAGTTACCCCTTTAGCCTTGCTGAGCCCTACGATAAAAAGGGTACAGGTGAGAGACTTACCCAAAGCTAAAGGACACGTTTATTTATTTATTTAGGAATGCTGCAGACTCCTTCTGGAGTCCAAGCAGGAGTAAAAACACACAGGAATGATACCAAAAATACAAAACAAAGGGAAAGAAAAAAGTTAGACATTCATACTTTTCAAAGCGGCAATAAATTTCACTTCATCAGGAGAATCAACAAGATTCTGAGGCAGCCTGTTCCAGTCGGACACAGCCTTAGGGAAATAGGAATATTTAAATTAATCGATAAAAGTTCAGTATTCTTGTGAGATTTTCCCGTGGTTAAAGCATGTGTTAGCTCGAGGTACAGGGGTAAGGCAGAGAGTCTTGTTTATCTGCGTCTTATTGTTGTACAGGAGGTACAAGAACTTAAGCCTGTATTCTGTGCGTCTGGATTGGAGGGTCTGAAGATCCAAGAGATTAACCATCCCTGTTACGCTATCTGTTAGAGTGTAACGGTTGCAAATAAAACGGATGGCCATTCTCTGCACATTCTTCAACTTGTCTATATTTGTTCTGGTGTAGGGATCCCATACGCATGACGTGTACTCCAAAATCGGTCTAACCAGGGATTTGTATGCAGTGAGCTTTACCTGTGTTGGGGCTGTCGCCAATTTTCTTCGAATCCCTCATAAATCCTTACGTGCGGTACAACATAAGTTATCAATGGGTTGGACTTTGCGGTTTAAACCAAAAAAAGTCAGCGTTCTGGGCTTGCATGTCACAACTAACTGGCTATTCAGAACATGGCAACACTGAGAAAGTTCTGCAGCGAGGACCACAATGAGACAACGGTATCTTTGGAATTTACTATTGTAAAGTTGTTGTTACAAGACGCTCTTGTAGATGGCGCCAGCTGTACCGGCAGCGCACCCTCCGCTGTCGGAGCAGCGGCCAGCCACCCTCGCAGGCGATGCGCCGAGCGCACGGGCCCGACGGCCGCCGTCCTCCTCACCCTCTTATAGACAAGTGGCAGACGACTCGGATTCCGCGGCGTCCCCACTTGAACAGCTACGCAGCAGACCCAACCATGTATTCCTCCTAATCAGACCTATGTAGCCCAGACTGTAACAAACGTTCAATAATCCCCATCTAAAAGAAGTCCTCAGTTACTAGAGTCATCCTAAATTAGACAGGCACGAAACAGTTGTGAGTTTTGAGGCACTGATCCATGAACTCAGACATGTAGCAGGTCAAGAGGCTAAGGAATGTCGGCTAGCACAGCACCGTATGCTCAGGCTTACCACCAGATTAGGGCTGTTGCTTCGTTAAGTAATATTTTTCACGGCATCTGAGGATACCGGGAACTTCTGGAATGGTAAGAGATAACCGTCAATGCGAAACTATGCATAACCCACCTGCAAAGGTTAAGCAGCAGCTATATGGTTCCCATCAGCCCGTGAGTGAAATGATGCACAGTCCTCTCATTCGATGCAGGGTGCAGCCACAATGACAACCAGGTTTTTAGGACTAAACTTCCACTGAAGTTTTTGTCTTCAGGATTCATCATCAGGTAACTTCAACGTCTTTACTTTTTATTACGATGGAAAGACTTCTACTTTTACCAGTTAATTGTGCACTGATTACTGCTCCATGGGCTGCTTGTGCTAGTAACAAAAGGCTAAGATAAGCTCATCACTTTCAGCAGCACAGGGAGATTGTTCACTTTACCGAAAAATAAGTGAAAATTCATTCAAATGAAATAATATTTGCAAAAGAAAACTGATAGTTGTGTTTTGAAAAACACTGAAAAAAGTGTGTTGAATTTACAAAATAAAAACTGAAATCTACAACCCCTACACACATTTTATGGTTGCCGTACATGGGTAAAATATGGTTGGGAGCGGAATAGGCGAAACAGTTTCAGCCCTGAAAGTTTCTCTAGTGCTTTACATTTATTTCATACATGAAAGGCTGCCCTAACAATTTCAGCTATAACTATTACAGTAATCTTCTGACATCCATCCCTTCAGTATGCTAGTTATAAGAGCTCAATTCATTACCAAGAAATGACTGTGTATGAAAAAGAAGCACTGAATTCTATCTCCCTAACTATGAAAACTTTGTAGTATCTGCTATGCAATTCACTCTTGCCTCATCTACTTCTGTGAAATCTTAGCAGCATTTTTCTACCGCATTTTTGTTTCGACTAAACGAGACATTGCTGCTGTTACCTTGGCTTAAACTCACTTTTACAAGAAACTACTTGCCAAGTTTAGACTTCACTGGTGATTAAGTTCATGTTAGCTTGAGGGATATGTTGCTAGAGTCACACACAGTTCACTGATTGCTATGTAAGTAACCATCCCTTCATACCATCACTGCGGCGTCCCTCATAGCCTGAGTCACTTTGGGATGTTCAACCCCCATAAGCCATAAACCAACTCTGTCATACCACTGTTTAACAGGCTGTCTTGTAACCACATCTTTCTGAGCTTCTAGTTCTGCAGGTACTTTTTCCTAAACTGTCAAGCGCGCCTATAAACTCCCAATTCGCCCCGCAGACTTCAGAAACTCGCGTAGAAATCCTGCACATATGAAGTCAAACCCTGTTTCGATGTTGCTTACCGCACCATCTCAATGGCTAGCTCTGATGAGATGACCACAGGATTCCAATACAGAAAACAGTGCAGCCCCTTATGAATCTTGAACTGTTTAGAAATAAGCATGTACAAACATCAAAAGCCGCTAAGATAGTTAGCGGTAACCAAAAACCACTGAAAAATCTGCTTCCTACAATGCACTGCGTCTCTTGCTAACCAGTGTGAAAGTCTACTAGATTTGCAAAGAACAAAAATGAAGCGGCCACTTCTTTACAGCTAGAACAATTCCATGAACAGCACGTCCTTTAAAAAGCTGTAGACCAGTTATTTTAAGATGTCGGTGCCCGCACGGCACCTGCTCTTGACAGCAGATGAGATGCAACCTGTCGGATTTCCAAGCTTGCCTGACATTGGACTTCACAAGCACGAGCGAATCATACTTTATTTTCTCGGTTGCTGGCTTCACAAAGTAAATACACTCTGCCTACACCGTTGAGCGTGATTACTGTCGCTGTCCCAGTTAAACACTACAAGCTTTTCCTCGTCTTTCTTGTACTGCACAACAACCGACGTAACACGTAAATAAACATTGGGCAATTTGCAACATTACCAATTTGTGTTTAAACGTAGTGAAGTTCACTTCGTTAAGACTGGTCGAGAAGACGAATACAGGTGCTCACATGAGTTGCCACCAAAGACTCCAATCATTTTGCCTGTACCTAAGAAGGCAGGATCGAGGATCAGCTTACCCATTGCTCAACGGAATATTCCCGATTGGCCGCACTCTGCTTTGGTACCCGTGGCATCTTTATCGATCGTACCGCGCCGCTTGTACAAAAACACACTAAACCTCAGTTTCATCGGGCACTTGATGTCCAAGACCTAAAGCAGCAAAAATCGCAATTTTACTGAAATTCATGTCAGAGCTATGACCCACGCTACAATACCATGCTGAAAACACGTTGCATTGTTGTGATATTAGACGCACGCACATGGGCCACGCATGCATCTATGGCTATGGCTCTAGTTGGCTTAGAGTAAAATGTACGGCTATTTTGGTCGGTTTTCATAGATCCGACGCTGCACTCTAATAATAATAAAAAGTAATTTGACAAATTTTTTCCAACGTCACTAGAACTATAATAATACACTACACAAGAACGTTGATACTGCTAGTATATTTCTAGGCACTATAATACTGCCATGGATACTGGCCCTGTTGGATATGAGGAACTGAGACTTCTGATTGGTTGACTCAAAATTAAATTTCACTGCAATGTGATGCAATTACGCTTAAAAAAAGTTGTTACAGTATTTTTTTATTATTATTGGAATGCAGCGTCGAATCTCTGAAACCCGACCAAAATAGCCGCAAACTTTTCTCTAAGCCAATCAGAGCCATAGCCATAGATGCATGCGTGGCCTATGTGTATAAATATTCTAGTTCACTGCATAGAGTTTCTTACTACTACGTAAGAAACTCTATGAGTTCACTGTAACTGCTGTAACCCATGTGCGTGCGACAGCAGCTGGCACATGGCTGGCGCAAGGTAGACTTCTCCGGCGTTGCTCTTCCGTGTGCTTTTCTTTTGCCTTTAGTGACCTTTACCTCCCGATTCTAGGCCGATCCCCCGAAACTGTAACATGGGTATGTGCCATCTTTTGAAAGGCTAACAACAACAACAACAACGACAGCTACCACAACAATACAACGTGTTTTTAGCATGGGATCATAGCGTGGATCAGGAGTGCGCTTGTTGAACAGGATTGAGGTAAGCTCCTCCACGCGCTCTGCAGAGTGTGAAATCATAGATCATCATGTGTCTTGCAGACCTTGCATGTGTTGGTGTTATGTATTTCGGGGTAGATCCTATTGCAGCTGGTTCAGGCACGTGTTTGCCTCCAGATGACTGCCTGAGCTCTGCATAGTTTGTTGCCAGGTGGAGGGAAGGTCCGGCGGGCCAGGTAAAAGGCTTTGGTTAAGTCATTGAAGCTCGTCAGCCGGTCCCCCTCCCTGTCTTCACCATGGCCCTCTCATACACGGTTTGCGAGACCTCGCGCAACGGAGTGAGCGACCTCGTTGAAGTTGGATGGATGTATGGATTGATGGATGAGGCTGAACCCTTTAAATCGGGCGGTGGCTCAAGCCACCTGTAATATGATTCGTGAAATTTCAGTTTTCTTGGTTTTAGCCAGCAATCAGATAACCTTCGCTCGGTTACTTCTACCCTATTGCAATCTATTTTTCTTTCGCTGTTCTTAAACCCCGATGCTTTGAATAAAGCAGCCGTGCTGCATTCAACTATGGGGTGAAGCCCTTTACAGAACACTGTCAAGTGTTCAGCCGTTTCCTCCTCCTCTCCACATGCACCGCATAACGTGTCCATCCCGTGGTACCTGACTGAGGTGCGGAGAGACGTACCCCATTCGTGCAGGGAACCAAACTAGCTCGACCTTGTTGTCCGGCGAACCTGTCTGTTTCTTGAATATTCTGCAGGCTTCCACGGATATTCTCCCCTTGGCGTAATTCTTAATGGCTATGCGTGAGTCGCTGACGGCGACCCAGCAGTCGTGATTAGATATGGCGAGTGCAGTGGGTAATTCCTCGGCCACTTCGGCGTGTCGTGTCAGGTCTTTGTCCAAGAAAACTTTTTCTGAGTATCATCAAAAGGCTCCCGTCTGCAGCATGTATGCGGAAGTGGCAATTGGGGTTGCCGTGGACTGCCCTGGCTTGTCAATGACTGCATGTGTGCAAGGCACGGTTCTGATTTGTGGTGCCCAATCTTCCGCACTGGGCTAGTGAAATGGGCGTGTGAAATGCGATTTCGTTTTCATTGTATTTTCAATATTGCAAGTGGAATAACTTCTGTTTGCATGCTCTGATTTCACCAGTTATACCCGCACCGATATTTGAACAGCAACAGGAAACCTTCTAACCGGATACTACAATTTCCTCCAAGAACTTCTGGATAGCGCTTCTTTCCAGTGAAGTTCTACAGTTTTCAGAAAGGCATGCATTGCAAATTGGCTGACAGGTTGGCTGCGTACGCATTCTTCCACGAACGTTTCCTTGACCAAAGACAGCGGACTACGGGAGAATAATTGGGCACAGTGTTAGCCCCTCCTATGCTGACACAGATGTGCGCGTGGTCTCTGCACGCAGAGGCCTCTAGTGAAAGTACTGCTCTGGTTTCTCAAGCTTACCTCAGACAGAAATTACGTACAGCACAGACAACATACTGCACGCTAGGCATGTCCACAGATTGGTCATGCATGGTTGTTCTGTCTAGATTAGGCTGGCCGCCCTTAACTATGCCCTAAAGTAAGCCCAATTCTCTCCTGTCTGGTTTAATGAGAAAAGTTGATAATGAGGTTCATACAAAGTGTGCCGCCACGGTGGCTCAGTGGTTATGGTGCTTGGCTGCTGACCCAAAAGACGCGGCTTCGATCCTGGCCGCGGTGGTTGAATTTCTTTGGAGGAGAAATTCTGGAGGCCTGTGTAGTGTGTGATGTCAATGCACGTTAAGGAACCCCAGGTGGTCGAAATTTCCGGAGCCCTCCACTACGGCGTCTCTCATAGTCTTAGTTGCTTTGGGACGTTAAACCCTCTAAAACGAAACCAAACCATACAACGTGTTTTTTGGCTAAGTATACAATGAATCCTATCATTTTCACACGACAAGAACTTCCAAGCGATCTAGTGTAATCACTATTTTCCATTCAACACCTATCCACACCAACTGTTCATTTGCCAATATCATACCGGAAGCCATATTCTGTTTGCAGGTGTGCAGGTATGGAGTTGCACATGGCATTCCATAGTTCATGGGGCCACTCTATATCCTGGTACCAGGAAAAAAATATTCGTAAATGTCGACAGCACAGAGTCGAGAGTTTTCTCTTCGCGTGTGAACAGTCTCTTTTGCCACAACTTACTTCGTCGATCTGGCCTCTCCCAGTGAAGTTCTAAAAACCAAACCTCCTCTGAATCTACATTCCTTCAAAACTTGCAAAGCCGCAGACTCTATTACTCTGGAAAGCACTGAAAGATGGTGGTGTTTCATCCTTGAGTTGTGGCCATGGATAATTGCCATTTGAGCATTCGTGTAACCCTATGTCTAAGCCGTTGCTTACAAAAATGTGCACTGATCCATGTTCCTGCACAACACGTCACTTGAAAGTAATGGCAATTTAGTAATAATTTAGAACATATAGGATATTAACACAATGGAAAGAGCCCATGAAAGGACTGAGATAATTAACAAGCTGAAAGAAGACAATTAATGCACCGAGCAGCTCCTACATGATGAAAAAGACATTACTGCACCAAGCTCATCATCATCCTAATCAGCCTGACTGCGCCCACTGCAGGGCAAAGGCCTGTCTCTCCAATCAACTCTGTCCTTCGCCAGTTGCGGCCACTGTATTCCCGCAAATTTCTTAATCTTATCCGCTCACCTAACTTTCTGCTGCCCCCCAGTACACTTACCTTCTCTTGGTGTCCAGTCTGTAACCATCAGTGACCGCCGGTTACCATGCCTTTGCATTACATGCCCTGCCCAGGCCCTATTCTTCCTCTTGATTTCAACTAGGATACCATTAACTCGCGTTTCTTCCCTCACCCACTCCGCCCTCTCCCGATCTCTTAATGTTGCACCTATCATTTTCCTTTCCATAGCTCGTTGCATTGTCCTTAACTTAAGCTGAACCCTCTTTGTTAGCCTCCACGTCTCTGCCCCATAGGTGAGTACCGGTAGGATACAGCTGTTATATACTTTTCTCTTCAGGGATATTGGTAAGCTACCATTCATGATCTGAGAGAACCTGCCACATGCGCTCCACCCCATTCTTATTCTTCTAGTTACTTCCCTCTCATGATCCGGATCAGTGGCCACTGCTTACCCTAAATAGACATATTCCCTTACCACTTCCAGCACCTCATTACCAATTTGCGAACTGCTGATCCTGTGTGAGACTTAAATATTACTTTGGTTTTCTGCATGTTAATTTTTAGACCTACCGTTCTGCTCTGCCTGTCCAAGTCATTGATCGTGAGTTGCATTTCATATCCTTGAGTGACTTTGCAAGGTAATGTCATGAGCGAATCGCAAATTACTTAAGTATTCTCCATTAACTCTTGTCCTCAACTGTTCCCATTTCAGGCCCTGGATTACCTCCTGTAAACAGGCAGTGAATAGCATTGGCGAGATCGTGTCTCCCTGCCTGACACCTTTCCTTATTGGACTTTATGGAGGACTATGGTAGCTGTAAAATCGTTATATATTTTCGAGAAACACTCTTCTGCACCCTGATTCCACAATACCTGCATGACTGCTGAGGTTTCTACTGAGTCGAATGCTTTCTCGTAATCAATGAACGGTATATATATAGGGGCTGGTTATATTCTATGCATTTCCTGATTGGTAGTGTCAATGTGGTCTATTGTCGAGTATCCTTTACGAAAGCCTGCCTGATCATTTGGTTGATTGAGGCCAAAGGTTGTCCTGACTCTATTAGCGATTACCTTAGTAAATACGTTGTAGGCAACGGACAGTTGGCTGATCGCTCTGTAATTCTTGAAGTCCTTGACGTCTCCTTTCTTATGAATTAAGATAATGTTAGCGTTCTTCCAAGCTTCTGGTACTCTCGAGGTCACAAGGCCATGCGTATACAGGGTGGCTAGTTTTTCTAGCACAATCTCTCCTCCATCCTTCAACAAATCTGCTTTTACCTGATCCTCACCAGTTGCTTTCCCCCTTTTGCATTGCTCCTAAGGCTTTCTTTATTTCCTCCTTCGTTACTCGCGGGATGTCCCATTGCTGTGCACTACTGCCTCTCTCTCAATAGCCTCCTGATAACATTGACTACTGTATAGACTTGTGTAAAACTCTTCGGCTGCTTTAATTATCTAATCTATATTTGTAATGACTTTGCCTTCTTTGTCTCTTAATGTATACAACTGATTTTTGCCTATGGCTAGCTTCCTGTTTGCTGCCTTTAGGCTACATCTGCTAATTCGTGCATGCTTCATTCTCCCCGCATTAAACTTCCTTATGTCGGTTACTTTGCGTTCATTGTTTAGCTTTGATAGCTGTACCAGTTCTATTCTGTCTGTGTGCTTACAGGATTTCATGCTTTGGCGTTTGTTGATCAGATCTTTCATCTTCTGAGAGAGCTTGCCGGTATCCTGTCTAACCGTTCTGCTGCCTACTTCTACTGTGTACTCTGTGATGATAGCTATCAGATGGTCGTTCATTGTTCCAACATTACGGTCGTCTTCTTCAGTTAAAGTGGAAAATCAGTTCTGCAGCGACATTCTAAATTCTTCTACCTTCCTTCTTAATGCTAACTCGTTAATAGCCTTTCGCTTCACCAGTTTCCTCCGTTCCCTCTTCAAATCTAAGCTAATACGAGACCTTACCATTCTGTGGTCGCTGCAACGGACCTTACCGAGGACATCCACATCCTCTATGATGCCAGGGTGAGCGCACAGTATGAAATCTATTTCATTTTTAGTCTCACCATTGGGGCTCTTCCACGTCCACTCCCTGTTTGGTCGTTTGTGAAGAAGGTATTCATGATCCGTAAATTATTTATATCTACAAACTCTACTAACTGCTCACTGCTATTCCTGGAGCCTATGCCACCGTCGCCCACTAACTTTTCTCTAGCCAGCTTCTTGCCTACCTTCGCACTGAAGTCGCCCATCAGTACAGTGTGCTGTGATTTTACTGTGGTCATTGCCGATTCCACATCCTCATAGAAGCTTTCAGCGATCTGGTCATCATGGCTCGATGTGGGCGCGTAGGCCTGAACCACCTTCAGCTTGTACCTCTTATTAAGCCTAATTACGATAGCTGCCACCCTCTCGTTAATACTATAAAACTCCTCTATGTGCCAGCTATATCCTGATTGATGAGGAATCCCACACCTAGTTCTCGCCTATCTGCTAATCCACGATAACCCAGTATGTGCCCGCCCCTTAGTACTGTATACGCATTATCTGTCCTTGTAACCTCATTAAGCCGTATGACATCCAAATCAATACCCGCTAATTCCTCAAGCAACACTGCTAAGCTAGCCTCACTGGACAAGGTTCTAGCGTTAAAAGTTGCCAGGTTCAGTTTCCAATGGCGGCCTGTCCAGAGCCAGTGATTCTTAGCACCCACCACTGCGTCACAGGTCTGACCGCCGCCTTGTGGTCAGTTGCTCTGCAGCTGCTGGGGACTGAGGGCCGAGGTTTAATTGGTTTGCTCATAGAAGGTTGTGGCCAAGTACTACACCCGGGTGGCCAAATCCTGTTCTGGTGACGGAAGTGCGTGTTGAGTTCTGGGCACCGAGACCAGGCCGCGCCCCAGGCTTGGTTATGCAGTTACAGATAGACAGATTTTGAGGGTGCGAATTGGACTCCAACAATCGTTGCACCCATACACTGTTTTGAAATTACGGACTCCTCTACCAGCCTTGAGTATCTCATTCGGAAGAGAGAGACCGATGCTGGACTCAGTTTCTTTTAAGGCAGCTTTTCCGATACAAACTGCTGCCTGCCTAAATTTCCTTGCAAGATTGTAAAATGTAGTGATTGGAATCTGTGAATATATGGTTGCAGGTGTAAATGCAAGGAAGTTTTTATGCACAGAAAATTTCGGGTCATTTTGACAACACAGCTCACCACTTCTGTGGGAATACATTCTTTTCCACATAGTAATAGACTTTGCAGCCAAAAAGAAAGCCACTTCTTTTTGTTTTCAAACCAAGAACACTAACTCTTCATTCCTTAAGTCATTATGCAACTGTGTGCAAAACATCATGGTGTTCTCATTGACATGCGCCGAAATATCATGAAAATTTTTTTTCATTTTATTCCGTTTTATTCTATCCGAGCTGACTGGGCGATCTATGCATTAAGGCAGACGTCTGTGTTGTGAATGTTATTAAAAAGAAAAGGGAAATAAATTGGCACTTTCACTGATGTGTGTACATTTAAAATTGCGATGCTTTGTTTCTAGGTGGACGTACCTCAGCCATGTGGCCGAATAAAAGAACAAATTGAAATCGGCCAAGATCAGCCCATTACAAGGAACTGAAGCAGCAGTATCTGAGAAGAGGATTTATGTCTCCATTGTTGCCAGTACTTGCCACATGACATCGAAGGCTTCAGCGAAACTGTGGACAAGAGGTGTTCTGTTGAGCGCATAGCACTATTGGTGAAGAAGGGATCACAACCATGTCAGATGCCAAAAATTTTCTTCCCTATCGTGTGCAAGATATGCTTTTTCCGAGTGATGAAAAACCAGACAGCAGCAGCAGGGCATTTTTCCCTGCTCCTGAAGACATCAGCAACCGCATCCAAGCTGCTCTCAGAAGAGATCGGTTCAGCACTGTTGATCAGACAAATGCACTTAACCTGATCAAAAAAATCCAGTCTGAACAGCCTGAAAGTTCAGTAGTGTACCGGTTAATGCAGCAAGCACGAACTGAAACTGCAGCACATCTGATGACATGGAAGAGAATGTTGCCAGTGAGTGTGAGGAGACATTGCTTTTTTGTTTCCTGTCGAAGTTTATGAAAAACATGCTTGGAAAGTATGGCACTGCAGTCATTTGTTTAGATTCGACCCATAAGACCAGTGACTATGCACTGCCACTTTTTCTGCTTGTAGTGAAAACATCATTAGGCTATGCAACTGCTGGTGTGTTCATTGTGCAGTTCGAAAGTGCTTGTCGTGTAGCTGAAGCTTTAAATGTTTTCCAAAAATGGTGCGAAAATCTATCTCCAGAATACTGGATGGTGGACTACAGTCTGGCAGAGATGGGTGCCATCCGCCAAGTGTTCCCCGAAAGTCAAATATCCATCTGCGATTTCCACAGGGGCCAGGCATGGCAGAGATGGCTCCGCAGTAAAGAAAATGGTGTGTCACACCCCGATGATGCCCTTAACCTTATGAAGCGCTTAGCGAACGCTTCTAATACAGATGAATTTGAGAGCTCACTGGAAGCTCTCCTGGCTTCAGAGCACTGGAGAAATGAAAAGCTCCAAACTTATTTTCAAACAGTGTGGCTCTCTGTGAAAGAGCTGTGGGTTCTGTACTACCGGCTTGGATTTGATGTTGTGCTTACCACAAACAACGGGATCGAGGCTCAGAACAGAGTACTCAAGGCACATTATGTGAAGAGAGCAAGTGGGAAGTGATCCCTTACCTCCCTTATCACAGCCCTTGTTTACGCATACTTGCCAGATGGTGAGAAAAAATTGATAGAGTCACAGATGAGGCAGTCAGCGCTATACAGATAGTACAATGAAAATGTCCCTGCATACCTTGCTGGACGCCCTCGCAACTTCATTAAGCACATGTTGAGGAGGCTTGTAAATGCAGAGGAATATACCCGTGCTGATGTAGCTGAGCTGCCCATCAATGGGACATTTTCCGTTCGCTCTGAGAGGACAGATTCATCTTACATTGTTAACTTTCACAAGCCCTCATGCACATGCCCTGATTTTTGCAAGCACAAGTGCCCCTGCAAACATTTCTGTGCAGTTTTTAAAATTGTTGAAGGAAGGACTTTCCCCTCACTGCCTCATGAATATCTTAATGGGCCACACATAACACTGGACACACATAACAGACAGAAACAGCTAGCTTCAGTGATGCCAGTACACAAGAAGCCAGCGTTGCGGACCTGACCTCGCCTGAGCCATTACTTACACACAGAATGCCTTCGGCACTGCACAGAAGTGTTCTTGAAAAGTGGGAGAAATGAAATTCGATTCTCTTCCGATGCCGCAGCAACGAAGTGCTGTCGGAAGTTAGTGAACTGCTCGACAGTGCTTTTGCTAGGCTAGCAAGCTGTGTGACAGGATGTTCTGGTGTCCACGTTCGTAGCTCACCAACAAAGGGGTGCTCTTCCTTGAAACCCCTCCCAAAACGAAGGCGCCTGCAGCATGACTGACATTTTAGCCTACTGGCTTAGGGTGATAGATGTGCACTCCATCTCCCACACCAAAGAAATAATACAGCCAGGGGGTTGTTTCGGCGACAGAACACCCCGCCCCGAAATTCTCTGAGCGCTGCATCCCCTCTCAACTCCTCCTTTCGGTCTTTTTTTTTTGCCCATGCTATTTACACACTGCATCAATATAGTAAAATGAAAAAACGAAAAGAACAAGAGTGTCAGTTTATTCTCGAAAAGATTGATGTTTCCATGGCTCTATAACCAGAAGCGGAAATTATTGCAGAAGAGTCACTCTCCTTCACCATCGAGCGACATACATATGGCACTGCTTTTAATTATAGGCACAGCTCATCCAATTAAATATGCATTTTCGCGTCAGTGTGCCGCGATGGCTCAGTGGCTACGGCGCTTGGCTGCTGACCCAAAAGATGCGGGTTCGATCCCGGCTGCGACGGTCGAATTTCGATGAAGGCGAAATCTAGAGGCCCGTGTACTGTGCGATGTCAGTGCACGTTAAAGAACCCCAGGTGGTCGAAATTTCCGGAGCCCTCCACTACGGCGTCCCTCATAGCCTGAGTTGCTTCGGGACGTTAAACCCCAGTACATCAATACATCAATTTTCGCATCAGCCTACTTTTTCACCCTTTGCATTGTGCTCAGATCTTCATAAACAATCACGAAAATAAAAAGTGCTTTTTTTAAACCGCCTCTGCAGCCGGGCACAGGTTCACATGCATGGGTAGAAGTTTTGACAAATGCTATTTGTTTGCAGTTGCCAACTTTGTTGTAGAGCAGAAGCTTTTGTGTTGTTGTATATTATGTGAAGTTATACAACAAATACAAATATACAAGTTAACAACATCTTACTTGAAATCAAGAGGAAGGTATGTGCATGGCATGTAATGCGCAGGCAAGATAACCGCTGGTCCCTAAGGGTAACGGAGTGGATTCTAAGAGAAGGCAAGTGTAGCGGGGGGTGGCAGAAAGTTAGGTGGGCGGATGAGATTAAGAAGTCTGCGGGGATACGGTGGCCACAACTGGCGAAGGACAGGGTTAATTGGAGAAGAGACATGGGAGAGGCCTTTGCCCTGCAGTGGGCGTAGTATGGCTGATGATGATGATGATGTGAAAATATTCTAAATAGCCACGATTTATCATACGAGTTTTGTGTGTGTGTGAGAGAGAGAAAAGAACTGTTCTTTATGAATCAAGTCCTCAGAGTCCTGCGTGAACTCGTATTTTTATGTATATGTTTATATTACAGTTAACGAAACCACTAACCCTTCGGCTTTATTAAAGCGGAAAAATGAGCAAAATATTGTTTGGGTGCAGGCTTTCTTTTTTATTTCTTTACTTGTGCTGTATAACACCCCTTGAAAATTATTTCTGTCTACGCCACTGTAATACAGTGCTGGAAAACTTTAGCATCAAGTACCATTTCTGAAAAAACTTTTTTGTGCTGTATTCTTGGTTGTTGTTGTATTGTACATCTGATGTAATGTTATGTTTATTGGCATTAAAAGTTGTCTGAGTTAGCATAATTCCTTGTATAGAATCTATGATCTATTCAGGTTAAGAGTTAATACTATTCTGTGCTTGATAGACTATCAACAGGTGCAGACTACGCATTATTCTTGTTTTGAAAAGTGCCCATAGCATGTTCTGCCCTACTGTCCAACATGATTCTCATTATAATACAGCTTTTTTCTATGGGCAAACTTTCACCATACAATTCTGTCACAACTGCACAGCTGACTGGTTTTTATGTTTGCTTAGTGGCACTAGTTGGAATCTTGATTTTGTAGAATAGTGTTTCGCTGACTTGTTTTTGAAGTGAAAATAACAGATGTGGGCAATCATAGGCAGCTGACTTCAACATTGTATGTACTGCTGGGAGCTTTGTGCCACAGTAGGGAATACAGTGAAGCATATGTGCGTAGTAACAGTCGTGGTGCCTCTAAAAAGAGGCATGTTTGCCACAATATGTGCACTTGTGGGGACAAATGCAATTAACATATTCCTATAGCTGGGTCCAATGGAATGTGTACCAGGCACAGACTTAGTAAACTTAGTAAAAATACGCGTACAGACTGTAGTCCATAAATCATGGCACATTGTCACGCACTTGCTGTGCGTGTTGTGCACCTCTGCTTGCTTTTAATGTTTGTAATGTTTTTGTGTGACTGTGTTTTTATGTACTATTGCACTCGATATGACTTGCACTGTGTCTGTACTGAACAAACCAAAGTCCCCCTTGATACCAAATCTATGTACAGTCTTTGTTAAAAGTAACCAGGCTGCATGATTTGCTTCTAGCTCGTACAGTGGAGCCCTTACAGCTTCCCTGGAGCTGAAATGGTCATTAAAGGTAAGGACTGAGGACCTTCTTACCTTCCAGCAACTTTTGATTTTTGGGAAAGTCACAAAGGCTCTACTATACAAGCTAGAAGCAAACCATTCAGCCTGGTTACTTTTGAGAAAGACTGTACCTTTAAGTCGTATCCTACTATAGTAAATATCCAACAGAAAGTAAAAAACAGCAGAGGGCCATGAACACTGCTTTGGGAGAATCCCAAAATCACATGAGCGACTAAATATAGGCAAAATTGAAGTGAACATACTGAAAGAAATGTGAGAGAAAATAAAAATATCCACTCAAAGGGGCCCAGAAACACAATCTTAGTTAACTGTTTTGCCTGTTGATTGCATACAGTGAGTTATAATGGTGCTATTAGCGTCGGTAATACCGCGTACATTCCGTTTTTTAATATTTTAATGTCCTCCCAAAAACAGCTTCATGGCTCTGATGGTGTCGCCACACAGTGGCGGGTTTTCAGCAGCGGATATGACATCACCCGGCGCGAGCTTGATGACCGGACAAACAGTAAATATACTGCAAATTGTGTGAATAAATAGAGACCCATTTTGTCACCTGTCTGCGTTTTATATTAGATCAACAAAAACAACTTGCTTGTCTTAGATAAAAGCCCTACAAAGCAAGTAAAATAAAAATACACCACCAGGGGCGCTCTGGCATGGAAACAACGCTGCCAGTCTCACAGAGAGCAGGCAACCATGGAGTGCAAACTTCCGCTACGTGCTCTGGCTGGCTGTTTTGATTGGTTGCGCCAGGTGCCGTCATTGGGAGAGCGAAATAGGAGTGGGAAGCCCCGCCAAAATCGAGTTGAGGGCAGCGTTTTGTTTGCTTGTATTTTGAAATTTCTTCACTGAATAGCTCCCGTTCCTGTGCATCGATTCCTGTAATTCTTTTTAAGTCAGCCTCTGTGTGACATAAAGAACCCACCTGAAGTATAGCCGGTATTCCCCCAGGCAGTGTTTCGCAGCCCCTTTAAAACAAAGCACCCAACTTTGCCACACATTCATTAATGTCACTTATTTTTATTGTCCAGTAATTGCAGAAGTTTTCAACTTGGCTGGTTTGCACATGCTTTGTGAATTGAGATCCTACCACATATTGTGAGTTGCAGCTCATACTGAGTGCAGTATAGTACATGCAGCAGAGATATGTTCATGCCTGTATACTATGTGACAATGTCTCCAAAGGGCTGCATTTTGTATGTGCACATTGAACGGAATATACGAAGTTGAAATTTCAGACTTACTTCCTAGTGTTTTCAGTGTAGTCTGACCATTTGCAAGGAAACAACAATGCATCTCAGCTTACTTTTTTCTTAGATATGGTCATAGAAAAGTTGGAAGGTTGCACACAAAGGATATGTCACTCCCAACAAGGAAAATTTGTAACAGTATTGATGGTAAGCAGGTGTCAATAAAATATTGCCTTCTTGAAAGCTCCTGTTAGACAGGTAAATGAACTTTAGCTATGTAGCTAGCTCAGCTCTGCGAGTTCTTTATTTTCAGCCTAATAGTAGTCGCACATAACAGTATGTCAGAATTGGAGCAAGACATCAGGGAAGTGTGCTCGGACCCCTACTTTTTTAATTTATGTAAATGATCTAGTTTCCGGTATTAATCCAGCTGTCAAGATTGCTCTGTTTGCGGATGACTACATGATATATACTGCCGTATATTTCGTTTCTGACCAGGAATATTTAGATAATACTCTGCTTAGTGTCGTTTCCTGGAGTGAAAAATGGGGCATGGAAATAAATACCCAAAAGACTGTGCTCTTGCGGATAACGAGGAAGAAAAATCCATTTTCTTTCAACTATTGCATTAATGGTGTTTCAGTTAAAGAAGTGCCAAGGTAAAAGTACCTTGGTATTGTACTAAACTCGCAACTCAAATGGAATGACCATACAGACCACATTAAATCCTCAGCTTTACGTAAACTTGGTTTTCTTCGCCATAAACTTAGAGGCGCACCTAGCAATTGCAAGCTATTGGCCTACAATACGCTTATAAGGCCAAAACTGTATAGCTGTCTTGAAAATTTTACACCAAAGCACACGATTCTAACGGCTCCTGAAATGCCCTTGGACATGGAGCTTAGACGTCGTGCACTACCTAATCGCTTGTCTGCCTACATGGTCCATTAGATGTTTTGTAGAAAACAGTCATGCTTATGTGGCGCAAAACGGTTGCCTTTGTGGCCATAATAATAAATGTGCCAGTTTGAGAGAGAATTTCACACTTTTCGACACCAATGACAAAATATTTGATGCCACCCAAGCTTAAACAGCGCGCGCGGGAGAGGGCGGCGTGGCCTTCTTGCATTCGTCGCCATTACAGCGCGAGAGCAAAGAGTTCACCATCAAACTAAATAGAACGAACCTACACACAGATTATGTGCAAAAAAAAACGTCATGGATAATTAAATGAAAAAATTTGTATCATGTATTGACACATTTTGGAGAAACTCGGCATCACAATGTTTACTTTCAAATATTTGTGTCAATGCGCTGTTTCCGTCTTCTGCATGGTGCGGTCAGAGTGCGCTCGTCGCCGTGCCGCGCGCACTACGTCGGAGTATAAACGCACCTTTAAGCAGTACGCAATCGCACAATGTCCGGTTGTTTTTGCTAGAGCTTCCGTGCATTTCTCTTTTCATCTCTTTGCTTGTGCCGTTGTAACTGCTGTTGGCATTAATCTCGGTAAGTGCCGCTCTTTGGCTGCATTACAACTTAAATTGCGGCGTTAATGTTTCATTGAATCCAGGTTAATTGTATTTTTTTTCATATTATCCATTTTCATTGCATGCTTTTCAATCACTATATCAGCGAAATGGACCAGTTGTTCCCCGAGCGTAACGTTTTCGCATTTAAACGAGTTCATACACCTAGTTTTGGCGGCATACTTTCTTCTCTATAATTATGCGGAAGACACTACTCTGCATGAATCACCATGTGGTATTGGCCTAGGACCGCTAAATAATTTATAATCGAATTTTTCTGTCATGCTATTTCGGTTTCGGTTTTGAACAGCCGAGCGATGGCTGTGATGTCGAGAGAGGTTTAGGTCACGTGAGGCATGAAAAAAAACCGACATAATCCGACCCGCCGCGGTGGCACAGTGGTAAGGCGCTCGTCTACCGAGCCGGAGTACCCGGGTTCGAGCCCGACCGCGGCGGCCGCGTTTCGATGGAGGCGATACGCAAGAGGCGCCCATGTGCTGTGCGATGTCAGTGCACGTTAATGAACTCCAGGTGGTCGAAATTATTCCGGAGACCTCCACTGCGGCACCTCTTTCTCTCCCACCTTCCTCCCTTCCCTTACGGCGCAATTCAGGTGTACGCCGAGATATGTGAGACAGATACTGCGCCATTTCCTTTCCTCAAAAACCAATTTACCAATCCGTTCTTCATCGTTTTAATTCAGTACAGTGCTGAATCCAGCCTTTTTCAAAAGTTGGAATGACAACGTATGTTGAAGCACCGATATTGCAGTTTCTCATGCCTCACGTGATCTATAACCTTTCGTTGACGTCACAAGCGTCGCTCGCTGCTGAAATGAAATCGAAACAGCACGAGAAAGAAATTTCATTATAAATTATTTAGCGGTTGTAGGAGGTTACCACTTGGTAATCCATGTATAATAATGACTTCCTCCTCATTGCAAAGAAGAAAACACGCATTCAAAAGTTGGGTGTCTATACTCCTTTAATATCTTTTTAAACACTCCTTGTGATTTCTGATTTCGGCAGCAAGACAGCTGTTCTTTCACTCTGTAGGAATGTTTTTGACACTTAAAGGGTCCCTGAAAGGGGTGTCTGAGGTTGTCAAAAAAATACTTGCATTACGTAGAGCATAGGCCACTGAACGTTCATGCCGCGTACAATACATCAAAAGCGAGTAGATAATTTATAATACATTTTAAAAAACTGCTGCTCCCGAGCCTCGCGGCGACCAGCGGCGGTGAACTTCCGCCTGAATCTGTACTCATTACGTCACTTTAGTACTCTTTACGTCACCAGCGCAGGGCTATCATTGGTTCGCGGTGCCAATGTGAAATCGCACATTTAACAAACTAAAAGCTCTAGATACTTCACATTCTTACTCTTTGCGGGACCATTTCGCATTTCAACAAGGAGAGTTGTCGTTTATATGCATGTTTACGCGGTTATTGCGTGTTGGGTGTCAGAAATTAGTACTGCACTTCCGGTTTGCAATGTTTTCGTCTGCTCGTACCGCTTGTGTCACTCCGCCGGCGCCGCCGTCGAACAGAATCGAGAATCGAGGTGCGATTTCCGCAGTACTGATTTCTGCCGCGACCTCCGTCGCATGCGCAATCAAAATGGACCGGCCGTGCTGTGTCGTTGGTTGCAAAGCCAAGATATGTTGCCCTTCGGCACTGTCTGCCGAAGGATGGAAGTGAGCGAGCTGTCGTCGTCGTCAGGATTTGGCGCCGGATTTCTGAACGGCGTGTCCTTAAAAACCTGGCCGACGCGCCTCACCGATCGTCGCTTGTGAACTGCCGCCCCACTACAAGCAGGGACACACGGAGCGGTGAGCATCGCTGCGCCGCTCTACCCAAGCTCCGCTCACAACCGGTGTCGCACTTCGCCGCCGTGCAGCAATGCCTGAACGCTGCATGGGATGGTGTACAAATATCACAAGGCAAGATCGCCTTGTTATCAGAAATACTGCTCGAGCAGCGACAAAGCATGTCTGCTTATGTTGCGATGCTTTCGGTAACGGCACCGCTCGCGGGCGCTCCGGGCGACGAGCTCTGCTGCTGCCTGGCTGCCGTGGTCGTCGCTAGGCCTATTGCCTCTTTGGCATCGAAGCCGCAGCGGCCGGCGCTTCGGAAGTCGCATGAGCTATAATAAAAGGCTTACTCTACACATCGCTTTGCAGTCAAAAGCATCCTCTCACAATAAAATAATAGTATGGTCACTTTCCGCGACTCCTTCAGCAGCGCAGCGAGCGGGCGCCAGACGAGCCGGACCCCACGTCGGGCCAGCGGCAGCTGCGAGACGGTTGTGGCAAGAAATTTGCTCATATCACAGTCGTTACCTTTACCAGCAGCTCAGTATTGGTCAGCGATCCTCAAAAATGACACATTTTTCACATTTCTTATCCCAGGGTTTATTATTTACGTCAAGAACACACTTTAGCTCGTTTTTATGACGACGGCAGACGGGATCCAAGCTGGCCGGCCGGCCGGCATGCTCGGCGTACCTCACGTTCGCACAAGAAAATACAAAACAGCCATGATA
The DNA here is from genome assembly GCF_055824585.1 of Amblyomma mixtum. Taxonomy (NCBI): domain Eukaryota; kingdom Metazoa; phylum Arthropoda; class Arachnida; order Ixodida; family Ixodidae; genus Amblyomma; species Amblyomma mixtum. Next base: position 149,384,434 of record NC_143021.1, on the reverse strand, counting down.
TCAGACAGGATGCTTCCTATAGATTCGAGCAATGACAATATGCCTGTGCAAAAGTGGATCTTTCGGCAACAACACCGCCTGCGGCAACGCCGCGCGACGAACTGCGCGCTGGTCCCAGGCTGCCCTAGTCGTCGCTAGGCCTAGCTGGTTTCGGATCGAAGCCACAGCTGACGGCGCTTCGGAAGTCGCCTACACTATAATAAAAGGCCTACTCTTCACATCGCTTTACTGCGAACTCGTCCCATTATAAAAAGATATGTTCGATTTCCACAACGCCTTCAGCAACGGAACCAGAAGACGGCAGGCGAACTGCACCTAGTAGCAGCAGCACCAAAGTGGCTTTGGGATGAAATTTGCTTGTATCGCAGTCATCACTTTTACCAGCCACTCGATATTGGCCTACGATAGTCAGAAATTATGCATTTTTGACATGCATCTATCCAAGGGCTTGCTATGGACGAGAACAAACAATACTAGCGCGTTTGTCAGTCGCCGGCGGCCGGCATCAAGGCTGGCAGGCCGGCCTGGCGTGGCTCGGCCCCGAGCGCCATGAGGAGCGTGCTGTACGGCATCACGACGCTGCCGCTCTCCGCGCTCGTATTGGCTCCCGCTTCCCGTCGTTGCGTTTTACACGCGCGGCTCGTCGTTGATATCCAGCAGGTTGGACGTAGGCGACGAGCTGCGATCGGTCGTTACGACGTCGTTCACAACGGCGCGCCGCGGCGAATCGCACACACTTTTCGCACATATGTCCCCGCCTTAAGGCTGAAATCCCATTTGGGCACCCATCCGCAAAAGTCGTTCCTTCAGCTCGGGGTCCACAGTACGACAGAAGCCGCAGCGACGGTTGCGAGAGACAGGTGAGCAGACAGCGGGAAAGCGAGCGAGCGAGCGCGTCAACCGGAAGTAAACAAACCGATCTCGTCGATGACGTATTTGTGGGCGGAGCATGGTCCCGGTCTGTAATCTTTATTTTTTTATGGTTCGCTCCGGTGTACGAGTTGAGGGGGAAAAGGCTGGTGGTCATTTTTAATGGCCATTATCTCTGGTTCCACACAAGGTAGATCAAAAATTTTTGCGGTAGGATGATGGATCGTTCAGTGTCTATCAATGCTTCGACTTCTCTTTGCCTACATGGACACCGTTTCAGGGACCCTTTAAAGGGGTGGAGACACCAAATTTGTGGTTCGCGCGTTCTTAGTTTCAAACGTTTCTTATGGCTCCAGGAAGCATGATACACACTCAAAGATTCATATATTCACAGTGAATAATTTATTATAGCATTTTTAGGTGAACGATTTTCGGTTTCGGTTTCGGAACGCCGAGTTGTACAGTGACGTCACAGAGGGGGAAGATCAACTGCTTCGCTTGGTCACGTGGGCCCACAAAGGTTGTGACGCACCTACTGCTGCATCGTCTGCTTTCCGACACACGTGCTGACCAGCGCATGAAAACAAACAACTGCACGTCTAGTCCCAGCAGCTCGGATTCTGACAGATCTGATTCCAATGAGTGAGGACATCGACTTTTTTTTTGTTCGCACGCTAATATCGCCTTCGCGGGTTCGCGTGAGGATGCGAAACACTTTGCAAAATGCCAGTAAGCATCGCTGCGCCGCTCTACCCAAGCTGCGCCCACAACCGGTGTCACACTTCGCTGCCGTGCAGCAGTACCTGAGCGCTGCTTGGGATGGTGTACAAATATCACAAGAAAAGACAAGATAGGCTTGTTATCAGAACTGCCAGCTATACTCGAGCAGCGACAAAGCATGTCTGCTTATGTTGGGAGCTTTCAGCAACAGCACCGCTCGCGGGCGCTCCGGGCGACGAGCTCTGCTGCTGCCTGGCTGCCGTGGTCGTCGCTAGGCCTATAGCCTGTTTAGCAAGCGGCCGGCGCTTCGGAAGTCGCCTGCGCTATAATAAAAGGTCTACTTTTCACAAATAGCTGTAGTGTTAACAGAATAATCTCACAATAAAATAATAGTATGGTCAATCTCCTCGACGCCTTCGGCAGCGGAGCTAGCGGGCGCCGGGCGAGCCGGACCCCAACGTCGCGCCAGCGGCAGCTGCTAGGCGCGGTTGTGAGAAATTTGCTCATATAACAGTTGTTACCTCTACTAGCAGCTCAGTATTGGTCAGCGATCCTCAAAAATGACACTTTTTTCACATTTCTTGTCCCATGGTTTATTATTTACGTCAAGAATACTCTTTAGCTCGCTTTTATGACGTCGGCAGACGGTATCCAGGCCGACCTACCGGCCGGCAGACTCGGCGTACTTCACGTCCGCACAAGAAAATACAAAACAGCCATGCTACCAGAAAGGATGCTTTCTAGATTCGAGATACGACAGCATGACTGTGCTAAAAGTGGATCTTTCGGCAGCGACACTGCCTGCGGCAACGCCGGCCGACGACCTGCGCGCTGGTCCCAGACTGCCCTAGTCGTCGCTAGGCCTAGCTGCTTTCGCATATCGACTCCGCAGCTGAGGGCGTTTCGGGACTGGCCAGCGCTCAGAAACGTGCTCCGCTCGGCACCCCTTTACTGTGAACTCGTCCCATAATAAAAGATATGTTCGATTTCCACGACGTCTTCAGCAACAGAGCTAGCAGACGGCAGGTGAACCGCACCAGGTAGCAGCAGCACAAAACCGGCTGATGAAATTTGCTTGCATCGCAGTCATCACTTCTACCAGGAACTCGGTATTTGCCAACGATCGTCAGAAACGATGCATTTTTGATATTCATATATCCCAGGGTTTGCTATGAACGTGAACAAACAATACTATCGCGTTCTTCAGATGCCGGCGTTCGGCACGAAGACTGGTGCAGACCGCCCGGCTCCAAGGAGTGCGCCCTATGTCATCATGACGCTGCCGCTTTCCGTCGTTGTTGCCGCGAGCGGCCCGCCGTTGACGTCTAGCAGGCCGGACGCAGGCAACGAGCTGCAATCGGACGTTGCGACGCTGTTCGCAACGGCGCGCCGCAAACCGAGCGAGTGGCGGTTAGCAGTAGACGCGGCTCGCTGGATCGCTGGTGCGTCGACTGCGCTCACGCGGCTGTGCCCCGCTCATCGTACGTCACTGTATTTTGGTATGACGTCACTACAACTTTAATTTTTCTACACCTCTTGTGACGTCATGGTTGATGGCGCTAGCGATGGGTCTAGATCGTGAGAGTGAGCATTTAGGTAATCTTTGGAACCGAATTAAAATATTTTTTAAACGTTTGTTGCGTCCACCACCTGGCTGTGAGTGCCCTTGCATACATAGGAATCCCATAGCAGGCTTTTTATAGCTTCAAAATTTGGTGTCTCCACCCCTTTAAGGGTATTTCTGCGAACATTTTCAGAAATAGGCTCGTTGGGTAAAAATAAGGCTTTTGCACCATAGCATTACCAGTTCTGGCGGACACCGGAAAACCGGTAAATCGTCGTACCGGTGGCGGTTAATTAATTGTTAAAAAATTAATTTCTTAACCAGTAGAGTTAGACACCTAGTTGCAATTAGAGATTAGTAGCGGGTCATTTGTAATAGCCATGCCAGTTTTTAGAATTTTGAAAGCGGGAATTACCCTAGGTGCTGACAAAATTAGGCATTTTTGACTAGTTACCTGCACTGGAGGGAGTTGAGGTCCTCTCTTGATCTTGTAGAGGGAAATTGGGTTGATGATAATTGTTGTAGGATGCTTGATGTCTTGCAGATTCAATCACATTTCAAGAGGACACTTCTGGAGAGGTTAACTTTTTATGACAATTAAAAAAAAACGAAGGAAGATACAAGCAAGGAGAAAACATACATGGTCTGTTCTGAAAGTAGTAGGACTCATTTTTTTAAACAAAATTTATTCAAGAGAATAGTACAAACGATTACAATTTTTCAAGGTAGCACCCTTCCGCACCTACTCACTGCTGCTAATGAGTTTTACAATTTTCGTACGCCTCCAGGAACGCCTGGACCGGAATGCTGTTTAGCTCCCTCGTCACGGCCTGTTGAACCACCTCTACCGATCCGTGATGTTTCCCCTCGAGCGTCGATTTTATTCTCGGGAATAGAAAAAAGTCTGGCAGGGCCAAGTCGAGGCTGTAGGGGGGCTGAGACAGCGTTGCCGCCTTGTGCGGGACAAAAAATCAGGGGTCCTCATTCAGATGACGAAGAAGATCCTACCGGTTGGCCTTTTCCTCCTCTGACAACAGTCCCGGCACCAACTTCAAGCACGCTTTCCTCATGGCTAAGTTTTCTGTCACGATCTCAAAAACTTGGGTTTGAGGAATGCTCAAGTCATCAGCAATCATTCTGATAGATCACTGTTAAGTAAATGTTTCCCTCGCTACACATTTTCGTTGGTCTTGCTGGTCGAAGGGCGTCTGAAGCGGTCGTCTCCTCCACTCTTTCCCTACCTTCTCGGAAAAGCTTGTGCCTATCAAAAACACCTGATCTACCCATGGAAGCGTCACCGTAGGCCTCCTTAATCATGTTGTGAGTCTCTTTGCCCGTTTTACCAAGATCTACTCAAAATTTGATCGCGTATCGCTGATGCAGTTAACGCTCGACGATTCTGCGTGACGAGACGTTTCGACAGGGGTTCACAGTACAAGCGACCTCCTCTTTTTAACGGCCGAGAGCCGACTGCCGATTTTCCACAGCATTCCCAATATCCCTCTTCAACGATCCTGCACGCGCAGACCACCTCTCGTCCGCCCGTTCGCCCAGGAAAAAACCAGTCCTACTACTTTCAGAACAGACGATGTATTTACACTTGACTGACTCGACGTGACGAAACCAGCCTTCGGTCCTGCCGAAACAGCTGGTTTTAAACCCTATGTCCCCGCCCTCGGTGGGGAGAATAACCAATCAGTTAACTGCACAAAGATACACCCAATAGATTATTGGGGAAAAGAAAACATCACCAATCAACAATTCGGAAAGGATAACACAACCAATCAATGATTGGGGTAAGAAGGTTACTCATCGCGACACCGTACACATATGTACACTTTCTACCATCACGATTTCGTATAATTATGCTTTCCTGCTGCGAGCTTCGCGAACACTCACTTTCCCAACGTCCGGTTGACCACAGTTCAAGGAAAATCACTTCAACCCATCTGTTCCGCATCGTCGCTCATCATGCCTGCAGCTAGCGTGGCAATATCCTGTTGACCGCGCTTCAAGCTGTCAACGCACGCCGCTGGAGACATGGGACAAAAGCCACGCACTGTGACGCGGGTCCGCCTCGCCGCAAGCACGTGCACACAGGATGCGACCTAATGAATCCGTCCCTGAAGGGAGTTTGACCTTTCCCGTAATCCTCCGCTATCCGGCGCCCCCCTTATCCCGCTGGGTTAAGTACGACTCATCCCCCATCTCTGCAGTTGTGCGGAGGGCCCAAGAGAAAGAACGTAATGGGCAGTCCACTAACGCGAACCGCATGCGGCAAAACAAAGTACAGCACCGCGAACTTCACTCTTCCCAACCAAGAATGTAACGCGGACACTTGTTGTCAGTGGGACATTAAAGTTCAGCCACGGTGTCCGACAACAAAACTACATACACGCACACGCACGCCGGCTGTCCAGTCAGTCCACCAGCACGCACACATGCGCGCACACAGCGGTTATTTCAACCCGCAAACACAAGGCCGGAAACCAATCTGCACATTCCAGAGTCCACCATGTCAGATCGGTGCCCAAAACTGGCAGAAATAACTTCTAGCCGCCTATATCTCGGTTTCTGTTGAGCTTTGATCTTAAGATTGGACCAGAATTCTAAATGATCCGGCACAGCGCCGGTTGCAAAGGCTGCCATCGCTATCAGATTAGTAGAGCTGACTGGCTCCCTGCGGGCTACGAAGATTGCTGCTGCCCTCGCGTCGACATTCTCTCCTTTGAATTTCACAGTAGTGTCAGGCCTCTCATCGGCTACTTCACATGCAATTTTGCATCGAGTTTCAGGTAGCGCTAGTTCTTTGAATAGATGGCGTCCGCCATTCTCCTCAAAGAAAAGCGTGCCCTCATTCATTCTGTTCTCGCGATTGCCTTCACCTGCTTGCATCCGCACTAAGCATGTTGCTCCAAGTTGAAGCCTACAGGAATGGGCGCATTACCCAAGTCCTCCAGTTCCCTACCTGCTTCGAACAGCGTTACAGCGATCAAATACGCATTTCTTACATCCTCGACATCAAACGCTGGCTCATCTTTCCTGGTTAGCCTATGATCACCTGCAATAACACTGGCAACTTCCGGACCTGCCTCAAGCGCCACAGGAGCCTCATGTTTGTCTCAAACAGTCTCATGCGCAGTTTTGAAATGCTCTTCACAATATGCTCTCTCATTTGCTACATATATAGCTGCTCCCTGTCTGGCTGCTCTCGTAGCGAGTGTGTCTCAGGAGTTGTCAACTTACCTACACCTTCAGCTATAGCATCTGCTATCACGGCGCAGAGTGTCCGCTCCGGCTGGCTTACCAATTCATCTTTGGCAGCCAGCTTACCTTCGCCTTTAAAGAGTGTTCCCGCTATTCGCGCCTGCTCTACCTCTTCGCCGAGCGTTACAGCTGCCCCAGAGTTTGCGCCCACGTGTTCTGTCCCAATGCTGAACTCCTGTTCACAAACAATACACTCATGTGCCTCCTGGGTCTGCTTTATCTCAGCTTGCTCTGACAAGCAGCGCTTCACAGGCGTGACTAACTCCCCTATGCCTTCAGCCATCTTTTCTGGCATGACACACAGGGTTAGGCCCTGCTGGCTAACTGCTGCAGCTTTCACAGCTATAGCCATTGGCACACACGTCATTCTCACCACGAGAACATCCTGTTTTTGCTTTGAGTTCGGACATTCAGTCATGAAATGCCCAAATTTCATGCAGTCAAAACATTGAACTGCTGCAAATAACATCCCTCTATAAGCTTTCGTTTCCTGGTTTAATTTAGATTGCATCTGTGCAAGCTTTATCTTTTCTCGCTCAATTTAGAGTTTCAACTTGTCAATTTCAAGCAGCTGCTCTGCCTTCTGCTCAACCTCCATGCGTCGCATAATGCCCTTCCGATTATGCCGTACGGCAGCCATGTCCCTTTTCCGTGCTATCATTTATAGCACGAAACCACTACACCGACATGTTGAATTCGGAGAAAGCAGAAAGGTCTCCTACCATGTCACTAGTTGCTTTCGTCTGCCGCGGTAATCTCGTCGCCCTCAGTGACGACAGCGGGCTCCTCGATACAAATGAGTTGAGCCCCGGCTCTCACAGCAGCTCGCTAACTTGAACCTCCCTGATGATGTCGCCTTGCAGCTTGAACTTTCTCGATGCTACAGCCCGGTTAATTCAGCAGCTTGCTGACGTCTGCTTCGTTTGACTCGCTGGTCGCCTGGTTCTTGTCTTGAACCTCAACGTGGACGCCTGGTTCCTTCCGCAGTTCACGGACTTGGCATCTCTACGACACGTCGGTCGCCTGGCTCCTTCAGCTCCTCGCTGACTTGAGCCTCCTACGTCCCGTTGACATTGACCAGCAGTCTCCGAAGCTTCCAACGTCACTCTGTGACGCTGACTCACGTTCCTCCTTTAGGACGTACCACTCTACAGCTTGTCCGCCGACTTTATCTTCCGCCCCTCCATCAGATACCTCGAGCTGAAAGACGTAGCAAATCCTGTCCCGACTGCGCCAGTTGAGATTCCCTCTGCCTTATCTGATATAGGGGAATTACACAAAGGAAGATACAAGCAAGGAGAAAACATATTTACACTTGACTGACTCGAAGTGACGAAACCAGCCCTCGGTCCTGCCGAACAGCTGGTTTTAAACCCTATGTCCCCGCCCTCGGTGGGGAGAATAACCAATCAGCTAACTGCACAAACATCCACCCAATAGATTATTGGGTAAAGGAAAACATCACCAATCAACAATTCGGAAACGATCCCAATCAATGATTGGGGAAAGAAGGTTACTCATCGCGACACCGTACACATATGTACACTTTCTACCATCACGATTTCGGATAATTATGCTTTCCTGCTGCGAGCTTCGCGAGCACTCACTTTCCCAACGTCCGGTTGACCCCATTTCAAGGAAAGTCACTTCAACCCATCTGTTCCGCATCGTCGCTCCTCATGCCTGCAGCTAGCCTGGCAATATCCTGTTGACCGCGCTTCAAGCTGTCAACGCATGCCGCCGCACACATGGGACAAAAGCCACGCACTGTGACGCGGGTCCGCCTAGCCGCAAGCACGTGCACACAGGATGCGACCTAATGAATCCGTCCCTGAAGGGAGTCTGACCTTTCCCGTAATCCTCCGCTATCCGGCGCCCCCCTTATCCCGCTGGGTTAAGTACGACTCACCCCCCATCTCTGCAGTTGTGCGGAGGGCCCAAGAGAAAGAACATAATGGGCAGTCCACTAACGCGAACCGCATGCGGCAAAACAAAGTACAGCACCGCGAACTTCACTGAGGGGTTGCTTTGCTTGCATGCTTTCAGAAGCGCATGTTTTTTCGCACGATGCAGCCAGATTTTGTCGAGTCACAGGGCGAGGGTAATCGCGTTTTCGAAGTTCTAGAAACTCTTATGGCTATTACTAAAGACCGGCTACAAATCTCTAATTGAAACCATTGCAGTTGCCTATCTGTTTTAGCCAAAAAAGCCCATTTTCGAAAGGCTTCCCTGAAACACCTTGTATATCAGGCGAGCCGCCTTCCGGTACGAGGACTGCTTAACACTTTAAAGCGCTTGGCACACAACTGTGCCCAAACAGAACACACATAATTTTTTCAAAGTGCGCTACATCTAGCAGTGTTTCTTGCGTTTCGGGCGGATTTAACATTTTTCTTATCGCGGTTACGGCGATTTTTTGGCACACTAGTGAGCGCAGTAAATAACATTTCTGTAAACGGTGGACTTGGTAACCCGGCCTTCGTCATTTTTATGGCGGCACATTTTGCCACCAGTAATACCATAAATTTTCTAATTTTCAAGCTTAATGCACGTCTTCAAAACACGAAGCTACTCCCCAATTATTCGGTTGTTTGACACAAAAATCCTGCCAGTTAGTTGTTGCTATTACTGTTTTTATATTTAACTACGATGTCACAATGTGTGTTAACGCGCTGCATCTCTTGCTCTCTTGGGCACTTATTGCTATGTTTGAAGCCTTTACAATTATAGCGTGTGAAAATAGCAGCAGTGTATACTGTTTTGAGACGTGCTGTAGGAACTGCTTTTCTTGTTCTTTTTTTATAATGTTCTCTTCTGTGATTTGTAACGCAGTTCAGCAAACGTTTCTTTATTTGTACTTAGTGCAGTTTTTCGTTCCCTGCCAGGCGCTTCCCTTCTAGCCCAATGAGCAGCCCGTCAGCAGCCCGAAAGACGCGGGTTCGATCGCAGCCGCGGCGGCTGAATTTCGATGGAGGCGAAATTCTAGAGGCCCGTGTACTGTGCGATGTCAGTGCACGTTGTAGAACCCCAGGTGGTCGAAATTTCCGGAGCCCTCCACTACGGCGTGTCTCATAGCCTGAGTCGCTTTGGGACGTTAAACCACATTAAACCATCCAACCGTCTCCTGAGAGGAATGCCAGGACAAACCATGCCAAACGTTGAAGAACCACTTTAGCTGGAGGTTTTCGTCCTTCATGTGAATCATTAGACATTAGAATACATGGTTAGTCGCGTTGTGCAAATAAACACGTGTAAATGAAAGGCTATGCCATGCATATCACAGAAGCTTGCCATGGAAGCTCTTTGTTCTTTATGGTTCATTTTGCTATTCATGCATTTTTACTTCCGCCCTCTTTACAGCCAACGGATTCCTCCACAAGGGCACCGGCCGAAGAGGATGACGACCAACTATCGTTCTACCATAGATGATGATGATGATGATGATGTCCTCGGGCTGAATGGCACATACCCACGGCAATCGAGTTTTCTTTCCTCTTCCTCCTCTGTGGTGTGCAAAACCCGCACTGTGCTCTTTGGCATGTTGAAGTTCTGCCTTGGAGGGACTTGCTGCATATGCGTGTAACAAGGTGCATACTTTTTAATAGCGGTTATGATTACCGGATTTAGGTGAACATCTACGGCTATAGTTTATATTTACGGTATCGGTGGTGCTCGTATGTGAACTTGTGGTAAGCTCAGAAGACACCGCTGCGGTGTCATCGCTCAAACCAACTGATTCCTTCCCCTTCCTCAGCGTAACGAGAGATGTCCGAGAGAGGAGGGAGAAAAGGAAAACGGCTGAGAGGAGCGAACGAAGCACAAACCAGTTGATGCAGATACTCCAAGCTGCATCCCTGTCTCCACGTGCATGCCAACAAACATTACAACAAACTGCCAACAAACTTAACATTAAGGGGACTCAAGCAGTCCAGTTGCTTTATTTTGTCAAACTAAATCGCGAAATAGTCTCCAAAAATAGGGTGTCTTTTCCTCCCACTGAGTAAGCGGGGAAAGTCTGGAGAATTTTTTTCTTCCCATGTCAAGGCATTACTTGTGGTTGATAATAGAATCAAAAAGAAAGTGCTCGAAGAGAACATCAAGTTCTTACTCTTGATTCGGTTTTGTGAAACGTAACAGTTTTATTGTCATACTGTACGCGTCGTAATTCAACGCATGTGGGTACACAAGCATGGAAAATGTGCGCAGGAAAGACGAGCAGAAGAGGGAAAAGTTTTAATCTTTTATCACAATATCTACAGAAATTCATGAGGTAGAATTTCAACATAATAAGAAAAAGCTAACTGCGCGCCAGCGGCGAACGCCTCTCTGCCGAACAGGACAGCCGCATAGACCTCACTACGAAGCAGGTTTTATTCCAACGAAGCTGCCTTCATTCGGTACTTGCAAAACCCTTCAGATATGTTTTATTATGAAGCTCTTAAGCATAAGCAATTTAGCATGTGGCAGAAAAACAAATTCTTTCAGTATGAGTAGGAGCACTGCTTGCACACCACTGCCAACAACTCTTGGAGCATCCAATTCATAATAAATTCGAATGTTTGGAGCTCAGAGCTAATAATTAACATCACAAATATTGTCCTCTTGTACGCTTTCAAACTTGCAAACAGTCGGATGAACCGTCGCATCTAATGCACTGCGGCCAAATGTGAGTTACAGGCGTTGCAATAAGCTTGTGCACAGGGCGAGCAGTGGCCGCTTCTCACATAAAATCAAATGAGGGAAAATTCCGCCTTGACCGGGCAAAAAAAAAAAGGAGTCCATTGAAGCACTAGAAAGCGGTCAGTGAAGAGATCAGTCCTCTCCGAACAAAAACCACAAAAAGGGGTGGGATTGGGCGCACTCTGCTCTTACTAGACCACATAAAGCGCGAGTATGTCATACATTTTCTTTCATCGTAAAATGATTCAGAGGCTGTTAGGAAATGTTTTGTGATGCAGGCCAAGGTAGCGCACATTACACAATTAGCCTGCGCATCGCATGTTGTTTTGCATCGAATTCATTAATTACCTTGAAGCCTACACAAATACGAGAAAAACGTGCAAGAAAGAAGTCTGTGTAGTTTCGATACGCTTTGACACTAAAGAAGAGCGGCGTGGGACTACAATGGCACGGAAGCGTTGGTCGTAGTGGCTGCTTGCGTCCAGGTGAAGTTGGTCACCAACCGATGGTTCGGTCGACACTGGAAAGCACGCTTGAAGGCTTCCACGGAAGGCAAGGCAACGTTGCAGATGGCCCTCTGAAAAAGAGCAATCAAAGAAAGTTTAAAATTTTTGGATTTATCTTCCAGAAGCGACACATGAGGTTCGAGGGTTACCACGGTGGGCAGTCAACGTGCGCTGATATTTCACAGTACACGGGCGCCTTTTTTGCTTCGCCTCCATCGAAAGGTGGCTCCTACAGCCGGGATTGCACCCGGGTTCTTCGGCTCAGTAGCCGAACGTGCTAACCACTGAGTCACAGAGGCCGGTTAACCTCTTGGCGGAATTGTACGAGCCAGGATCGTCATAAGCCGACTGCCATTTCTGGCTCCTGATGAGCCTGCAGCTTTTCTTGTGCTTCCTGGCACTCTGTCCTGTTTAAGGCGAGTAGGGCTCGGGCAAAGCGTTTTATTTGGTTTACAGGCCGATGGCAGCACGTACACTGAATGGAAATTCAAACAATTCACCACTAAAATACATTCTTCCGAAATACTTGAACACGCCATTTCACGACAAGTTGCACAGCATGTCTGTCTCGGCTATTCGAAATGTGTTTGCAAGCTAGGCCCCACAGTACGTGTACCCATGTGTAGAACTTTATTGCATTTAATAGTAAATGTTGTGTAAAACCTTTATTCTGTTGTGCGGAAATACTACTTGTCCATGCAAAATAAAAAAAAGAAGTTTCCTTTCATGCATGTATTTAAAACCAAATGTTTCCTTTTATGCATGTATTTACACGCCTTGTCTTTCCGTGTACCTTGCGTTGTTACCAGTGTATGAAGTAACCATCATAGTCGCTACCAAACTGCCTCTTTGTATAGGGGTGGCGAGCCTTGTCAAGCGGTCGTAATGACTGCTTTTTTTCTTGCTGCCCTCAGTTTTTGTAAACAAAGCTGAAACAAAGTGATTGATTGATTGATTGAAACACCATTTTCTAGAAACTCCTTGTGCCGCCGCGGTGGCTCGGTGGTTATGGCGCTCGGCTGCTGACCCGAAATACGTGGATTCGATCTCAGCCGCGGCCGTCGAATTTCGATGCAGGCGAAATCCTAATGGCCCGTGTACTGTGCGATGTCAGTGCACGTTAAAGGACCCCAGGCGGTCGAAATTTCCGGAGCCCTCCACTACGGCGTGTCTCATAACTTGAGTTGCTTTGGGGCGTTAAACCCCATGGAACCAAACCAACCAAACTATTTTCTAGAAACAAAAAGTTGTCAGTCAGGGGGTTAAGAGTGATGGAAGGTAATGATCGTTAGCAAAAATTTCTCTTTTCAAATGGTTGAGGAGACCATTCTACCACCAACCATCGATGGGTAGCCTTGGCAACCAAGCCTATTTTATTATTTCACCTTCAACGTCTCTAACATAGCGGAATATGAATGACATGCATTCACAGCGTTTGTAAAAAGTATTCAGCCTCAAGAGGATTACTTATATGGCAATGCTGTTTGGCTGCTTATGCAACGCCAGCGACAAACATATGTTCAATGTGAGACTAATGTTGTTGACCTCATCAGTTACAAATGTTAAAACTTCCGAGGATGTGGCAAGACACCCACAACATTGCTTAGAACCGAACCCCTTTGGCTGTTAACTTTTGACGGAGCTGTACATTTTGTCGTACAAAGCAATCTAGCGACATTTGCGCAGTGGCGGCGTCACCACCTGGCTTCCGGACTGATTATATAGTTTTTATAGAGAAGACGAGCAATGACAGTTCGTATGGAATGATATATTACTGGCGCGAGATTACAAATCTATGTTTATTTACAAAGCTGCCTGCACGCTAATTTATCAGTTATGGAGTACTTCAATCGCAGATCTGTAACAAGTTTCACTGTTTCGCGTAACAGAAGAGCGTGTTTCAAAGGGCGATTGAACTCAAATTCAGAGGTCTGATTGGATCACAGTGTACTTTGTGCTTCGTGGAGTCGGGACCACGCTCGAATCGCTGATTCGAATACGCCATTAGTTTATGACGCGAGCTGGAGCAAGATTTACCCGGGGTTCTTGAAGCCACTGCAGCTGTTTTCACGTTATCCGAGATTTTAGTCGGCAATTTCCGCGCTTTACCTCGAAATTTGTTAGCTCCCTTTAAATTGAGCGCAGGATATAGCGGTGGATATTCAGTCCTTCAATGAGCGCCGAACACTCGGCGCAAACCCGATCAAGTCAGCGGCTCGCGGGGCTAGCAGCAAGGTACTACGGTCTATGAACCCTTCATGACCTCGCAGATGGGCGTATTCGAGGGGGGCGCTACTGTGCCCAACAGCGCACCCCCCACCCCCTACCAAAACCTTTCTCTTGCCAGTGTCCTTTTGGGCTTGGAATTGGAATGTAACCCTCAGTAGCCCCCCCCCCCCCCCCCCCCTCTTTTTTTCAACCAACGTTTAAAGTGTCGTTGTCCTCTCCGGGGGAAAAAAATGAATATTTGACAGCGTGCCTGTGTGCGGTCAAAATGTCAAAAACTGGCAGATTTAGTTTTTGTTTTAAAGGGTTTAACGTCCCACAGCAGTAACTTCATTCCGTTTCAGTCCCTTAAAGACCCCTCGTGCGGGTATTACATAAGGGGCGGAATGAGCTAAAAAAAAAGAGATGAAAATAACGATGCCAGCATTGCAGCGGCACCACAGACTCCCAGAAGTTGTACAGTATGTGTCATACTTAGAGGGAACGCATGGAATGTTTAAAATGGCTCTGAACTCCAGAGCACTAGGTTTCACCGCAAAGAGAAAAAATTTAGGGCACGGTCAATTGGATTGGTGCGGAGAAAATGCGATAGCATGCTTTTTTCACTTGCAATGTATTCCGGTCGAGGTTCTATTCTAATTCTATTCTATTTCACGTGGTGTTTAGGGGAATTTGCTCTCTCCACCTGTCAGCCATATCCATTTCAACCTGCCCCTCTTTCCCTCCCCTTGTACACATGTAGGGGAGAGGAAGGGGACGCCAGACAAAGAATGATAAAAATGAAAATGCCTACGAAGAAGACTCAGCCAGCACAAGCCTACGTGCAAAAATATACTGCGTACCGAAGAGCAATCTGTGTAAAGAAGCTTGCGGGAGCTATTCCTTGTCGCATTCCTCAGGAAGAGCAACATGAGTCAATCCCCAGCGGTGGGTGTGTTTGAAACAGCCATATGCCAGTGCAGTAGGGCATCCAGAAACGCTGCGCCACAGGGTCAGAGTGGCAGGAGGGCTTGCTGCGATCTATGAATGTGAGATTTTGTGTAGTTGGAATTATAATAGAATCAGAAATTAAATATATTAGTGAGTGAAAGACAATTATTGCCGAATTTTAACAAAATCAAAACTGGAATAGAGTGGGGAGTGAAAAAAGCTTGCTATCACATTTCCTCCGCATCAATTCAATTCATAGTGCCCTAATTTTGTTTGAAAGGGGGGGGGGGGTGAATCAGGGTTCTTCTTTCGATGAGGCACCTATTGCTTTCGCATTAATGAACCCTTTCACATGGAGACCAACGAATCTTGTCCCTAGAGGCTCCACAACTTAAAGGCAGCCCTTAGATGAAGGACCTTCACCTTAGGCGATCCACGCATCTAGAGAAGGAGTTAGCACTATCCGTCCTCAGGATTTTTGGTCTTTTTGCTTGTCGTCGCTTCTTTAAAACTTCACACTCGTCACAACCGGCCATATGTCCGTATTGGAAAGAAAACGTAAAGATTTGCCCCAGGACCCA
Source organism: Amblyomma mixtum (assembly GCF_055824585.1). Lineage (NCBI taxonomy): Eukaryota > Metazoa > Arthropoda > Arachnida > Ixodida > Ixodidae > Amblyomma > Amblyomma mixtum. Next base: position 149,369,090 of record NC_143021.1, on the reverse strand, counting down.
CTGTACTTTCGCCACTTCCTGCGTTCTCCCTGCTTTCGAAAGCCTGTAGTGGTTTATATGTCCATCGCGCATAGTTCACAGAACAGTCCCGTCCCGCAGACTGCGAAGCCTGTGAGCAGCAAACGTAGCTAATTTCAATAGCGCTGTTGAACCAGTACTCGGTGAACAGGACTTAATCACAAAATAACCACCGAGGAATATTCGTGGAAAAAAGTTCCAGCTAGGCAAGGAACATGGTAAGAGACAGGCGTTCAGCTATTCCCAACTCCGCGGTAACATTTAGGTTTAACCGGGCTCCACCGCTTTTGCTAGAGGTCTAGACGGTTGCTAGACCTCAGTCTGCACAAGCTTTGTCCAAATTGCGGCGCTCTGCAGAATGAAGTTCTGAAAAGAGGCATCTTCATCACTAACCTGCACTTTGAGGGTCCTGCCTGTAGCGCCGCAGTGCGTGAAGCAGCTGACCAGAAAAAACAGCTGATCCACTGGTATGCCGCGGTAAGTCTGCCGCTCCCGTGCCTGCTCCGAATCAACCTTAGCGGCTTTGAATTTGCCCTCGGCGATGCTGCTGGCGAGCCGGGCTGCCCATCCGTCGACCATCAGATTTCGCGTCTCGCGCCGAGTCTGGTCCGGCAGGAAGCCGCTGGCATTGGCCATGGCCTCGTAGCGAGCCAGGTCGTCGACCAGGCTCCGCAGGTCGTGGTATATCGTGTTCATGCGATCGTGCTGCAAGAAAGCGCAGCAATCGTCATCGGAGGAACGTAGGACAATGATTGTCGAATTTCGGGCGGAGAAAAACGAAGGCATAAGAATCAAAATGCACAGGACAGACCTCAACTAAAAACTCACCTTTTGTTGAAAGAACACTGCTTTTATAGGGGCCGCCGCGGTGGCTCAGTGGTTATGGCACTCGCCTGCTGACCCGAAAGACGCGGGTTCGATCCCGGCCGCGGCGGCTAGAATTTCTTTGGAGGAGAAATTCTAGAGGCCCGTGTACTGTGCGATGTCAGTGCACGTTAAAGAACCCCAGGTGGTCGAAATTTCCGGAGCCCTCCACTACGGCGTCTCTCATAGCCTTAGTCGCTTTGGGACGTTAAACCCCATAAACCAAACCAAACCGAACCACCTTTTATAGGGGAGTCTTTCTTAACAACAAAAATAAACACGATGGAAGCTTAATCGATCGCCTTGCTTATCTCGTCCGCCTTAGGCATAAAACTGCGTAAAATGAGGTTTACTTGTGTTTAACGTATTTGATCTGTTTATCTATAAATGATATTGATGGCGTACCGACGCATGTTGTTTTTCAGGAGCTTAGTTTCGTTTCCTTCAACTATTTTCCTTCAAAGCTGCATTCGACATGCGCTCAAAACTGCTGTCTTTTCAAGTGCTAGGCTGCAGATGCGGCATTTCAGGATAAGCTGGACCATTCTGCTTCCTGCTTTTTTTTTTTTTTTGCACGTCTCTGGCATGCACCCTCAGCCCCTCATTCAGGTGCCTTCCTGCCTGGCCCATGTGCCGTTTAGCGCATATCAGCGGAAGGGAATAAACCACTTCTTTGTTGCAGGCTACAAAGCGGTGCTGGTGACGCTTATAGCAAGCGATGGTCGTGACATCAGCATTAATTCTCTTACAGATTACGGAGGGCTTCTCAAGAGCGGAAAAAAGGAAATTGCTCCAGCTGTTCTGCCGGTTTTCTTCAGGCTTGTCGAGACCCCGTGAAAATAAGGGATGACCGCAACCTTTTGAGTGCGTTCTTCATGAACTTTAATTTACTCGCTGGTACGTTTCGAGTTTTTATGAATTTTTTCGGCAACTGACGTCAGCAGGGCTACCTGGTATCCTGTGCTAGACAGGCGCTGCACCTGGTTGGCGAAGCTGTATCCTGCCCTATTTAGGCAGGATTTGTTGACGTTGGTTAAGCACGATTGCGCATTTCCACTCTTAACCAGCTTGGAGTGCGCAGAATGGAAAAGGAGCAAGGGTTTGTTGCCTCTGGGCTCAAAGGCCGAACGGACATGTCCGGTGGAAAAATGTGGTCCTATATCTGAAAATCTTATAAATTCATTTTCCGGCAGTCAATGAGTCAGTTCTAATGATTCAGGGCACTTTGAAAACGTCGAAGGATGCTGGCTTACACTAGCAGAAGAATATTCTTTGTCACAGCCAAGAAAAACAGCAAAATCATCTAAATATCCAAACACTTTTTGAGCGTAAGTACCCTGAAAATAATCTTCGAATACTTTGTCACATTATGATAAAAAGACGTCACTGAGACATGGCACTAGGCACGAACAGATACGTATCTCTTCTTTTTATATGACATGGTGTTCCACTGCGCATGTACACTCCAGATACACGGAAAGTAACTCGATGAAGTTGCACACAGATACGCCCCAAGTGTTTTAAAACATTTCTGCACAATGCCTATAAATGCAGTTCCCGACACTTATCAAAAGACTTTCTTCAGGCATATAATCACGATGGACGTTATCAGGAATTCAGGATCTTGATAGCGAGCGCCGCTATGGTTTGCGCCCGACGCCGTTTCAGTTAGAGAAGCCTCAATTTTCAGTTCACTTTATCAGAAAAAAACGCGTTGGGGTTGTCCATAGGATTCACGCTATAGGTGATCTCCCTCACACGTCATAGGTAGAGGATTTTCGACGGCTTTCCTAACGTCCGTTGGTGTACCATTCCAAATTTATTGAACCGGAGCATATGGAAACGGCGACAATTTAACGTCTTTCAGACAAAAAACTTAATTTTGGAAATGATCTCCACCTCCAGTAGCTTCTTCTACAGGCTTCAATTAGGGCAGGGGCAGGTCTTGCCAATATTAACTGCCGAAAAACAGCGCGCTTACACGGGACGGAAAAATGAGAAGGCACCCACACACACAGCGCTGTGTGTGGGGGTGTCTTCTCCTCTCTCTGTCCCCTGTAAGCGGGCTGTTTTTCGGTGATATCATGTACCAATTGGCCCGACAACTATCCTTAATATTAACGGCCGCGTATGTGAAAACAGAAAATTTGTCCAAAATTAACATTTTTACAATACCGTTATCCCATATCAAGCGGAAAGTTTATAAGGCAATGTGTCCACACACACGATTCGTCGCGCCGTAGAAGGGTATCCACCTCTGCGCCAAACTCAAATTTCTCAGAACCTGCCCTACCGTGGCGCATTTTTTTTTTACAGAAGAAAAAAAACAGCAATTAGTTTCTTCTAACGCGCAACGTGCCAGAAAAAAGTTTACTTCTCGGGCATATGGAATTGCTGGTAATGCTTGTTAAGAAAATTGTGAACAAGGCACCCATGCTGATGTGGCCGAAACGTTATCTTTTCAACTCAGCGGGTCTTGTGATTTTCAAACGTATCACTTCGCCAAGTCAGGTATTTAACGATGCTATTGGTTTTCTCTAATTTGAAAATTAGCGAATTGAAGTGCTTTAAAGATTTATGGGCCAGGAACATACGGCCTTCGGTAAACGTTAGCGCAGCATAAAACAATCACGTGAAAGGAAGACATGACGACACGCTTTTCACGTGATTGTTTTATGTTGCGCTAACGTTTTTTTTTATTCAGGAGTTACCGCGCATTTGCCCGAAGGCGTTATAGCAGGGGGGTTATACATTGGCAAAAAATACATCTTCACTTGCAGAGCACACTTACATTTCGGAAAGCCGGTTCCATTGTTGCACTGTTTTAACAAAAAATGAATTTGCAAACAAGTTCGTCCTGGTACGGTACTCTCTAATTTTACGGGAATGGTCATCTCGTTGAGAAACGTAAAAGGGCTGTTTTAAATAACTTTCAAAATCAATCACCGTTTTTCCGTGAACTATTAAGCACAGCAATTCTAGCCTCAATTTTCTTCTACGGGAAGCGAGTGGTTCCCATTGCAATTCTTTTTTCATTGCTGTACAACTATCAATTCGCCCGTACGTGCCCAAGACGAACCTTGCTGCTCTGTTATGAATTTTCTCAAGTTTTTCAATTAACACCCGATGTGCAGGGTCCCATACAATACAGGCATATTCAATGATAGGTCGAACACAAGAGAGAAAAGCAGTTTTCTTGAGATTTGGCTGCGAAGACCTTAAACTCCGCTGTATGAAATTTAGCGCCCTACCGGCTTTGGTAACCACATGATCCACGTGAGCATTCCAGGAACAGTCATCTGTTAGTATAACACCTAAGTATCTGTAAGTACATTTCTGTGTGATCAATTCATTATTTATGCGATACTGAGCTTGGACTTTGAATTTTTTTTTCGTGAAAAACAAAGATGAGCGCATTTCTCCGTGTTCAAAGATATTTTCCATTTCAGACACCGAAGAATGCGCAGCAACCCGCCCAGCAACATGTTTTACTTGAGTAACAAGTGGTCTACTAGGGCAATGATGAATATTTGGTTTTTCAATACACGAAAAGAGCTCAGCGAGATCAGTTGGAAATGAATTTCTTATGCCAGCAGTAGGAACCAACATTGCAGGGAGAACAAGACTACAGTTGACGGTTGCGAGCACGCTTAAACTGAACTGTTCGGAGTGCTGCAGCAAGCAAACTGCGAAGAGTAATGTGCGGAATTCATTCTTCGCCAATATTTTGGTACGAAAATGTAAATACTCACCATGAAGTTTTCACCGTAGAAAAACACAAAGCGGGCCAGAATGGTTATCTGCCTGCACATTAGCATGCCCACCGTGGCCGCGTGGACAGCCAGCGGATGCCTTTCATCGAACAGCGGCGGTGTCGTCAAGAAGTTTGGGACGATGATCTCTCGCGCCACAAGGATACGGTACTCGTAAATGCTCGAAATGCCAGGCGCGTGAAGCATGGTCGGCTCTGGCTTCCGCATGTGCGTCTTCAGGGCATGAACGCCTCTAATGGTCGCTTTTAGGAACGCGTCAAAAAATCCAGCGCTGGTGTCGATTTGTACGTAGGCATACGCCTTGTCCAACATGCTCCAGCTCATGGTCATGTTATGGGCGTTGCTCGAGACGCGCTCCATAACGGCCGAAAAGAGGGTCCTGAAGGCGGCACCGTAAAAGCGATGAAGATTGTTGAAGGAAAGCACTGCCATTCGTAGCATTCTCCATGTATTCCTCTTGTCGCCTTGGGTGTCGTGCTCAATCTGCCACTTTGCCAGCGGCATCACGAACTCCAGCGCATCCAGGCACTTGTCATAGCGGTGGCTGCGCTCCATGTTCGCCCAGCCTATGTCGGCTAGCATGCTGGCTGTGAGGTACTGCGAGACGAACGGCGTGAACACCCAAACCACGTACGCGCCCAAGAAAAGTTTGAAGCCCTCGGTGAAGTTCGCGTTGCCAAGGTGCGTGGTGTTAAGCTCGCCGAACAGTTGGGGTTGCATGTTGACAATCTCGTCCCAGGGCCACAGCTGCGAGTCGTCCGGAAGGTGGCCATTGATGGCTCGGCGAAGTTCAGGGTCACTCATTTTCAGGAAGGCGGGCACTGCGTACGGGTCCCAGAGCAGGTGAACCTGCCTGGCTATTCTCCGGTGGGCGACCGTCACCTCCTCGATCATGGTCGAGTACGACTGGCCGGTGCCGCCAACGATCTCCGCGCATCGCCGCAGGTACTCCCGGTGTCTGCCCCGTGCGATGATCAGCTCGAAGTCTCGGATCCACTCGATGCAGCGCTCGTCCAAGGTCGTGTAGATGGTGCTCTCGTACGGGCGCAGCGGATGGGGACCGATGTAGAAGGCCCAGAACACGTGTATGCCGAAGTGAAGAGACGCCTTCACCAAGGTGCCGAGTAGTTCAGCTCGCGAGGCCGTAGATTTCAGAGGCCACGGAAGACCGAGCTCCAGGAGTAGCTTGGGCAGCGTCCACGTGTTCTTTCGGCCCGTCTGGGGTGCAGAAGACATGAAGTGAAGGGATTGAGGCTCATATTTTTTATTTACGGCGCAAGAACACTGGCAGTCATGAGTGAAAGTTTGGGTGCACCAATATCTCATTCCTCCCATAGTGTATATAGCGTGGCTTCGTGTGTTTAATTTTCCTGTAGATTGATAGCTGCATCAGGAGTTATTCCGTGCAAATCGCGTGTTTCGAGAATAGTATGGAATCGGGCCTGAAGAATACATGCTTCACACTCGGCCCAAAAGGAGGTCTCTCTAGGCAGCTTTGAGATCTGATCGTTGATGACAATGGGTTACATTTGCTGCAGCTCGAAACGCGACGACGAATCACACATTTCTGAATCGTCCTCTTTATAAAGCTGCTCGCACAGTTCTCCATAAAATAGAGGTATCGGGGTGATGATGCAGGCGAGATCCGAAAGAAGTGCAGTAACGTGAACTGACCGCCTCTATTTTCTCCTCCTTCTTTCTTTGTTTTTATGTTTCCGCACGATTATTTCCTATTTCTGTACAAGCTGGCTGATTAGTGTGCGGCTGGGGTTGTGTTCTAGAGTGCCATTAAAATGCATAGTGCTCACTGGTATACAAAACTGTGAATTACGCAGGCGACGACCACGAGACACGCGTAAACGGCAGCCATGACGCCATTGCCTCTAAAATAAGTTCTTCTTTAGTTTAAACAACGAATGAAAAGCAAACGCTTTCAAGCATAGCCCTGTGTAACAGCTATGATAGTAGAATAAAATGCTGCAATGCATTCTCCGTCTTCAAAGGACCAGTTAAAACTCGCAGTTTGTTCATTTCTTTTTCCGGTTCTTTGCTTTTGTTCACTACATTGCATTCTTATATTTTCCTTTGTGTGACGAGTAGAAGTTTTCCTTAATCGCTAGCGCGCGCATATTGAACTGTCATTTTATTTCACATAAGAGTTACCGCCACCGCCTTTCTTTGGTACCTCCTGCTGAATAATGTCTGTATTGGTATTTATTCGATCCCGGCCGCGGCGGCGGAATTTCGATGAAGGCGAAATTCTAGAGGCCCGTGTGCTGTGCGATGTCAGTGCACGTTAAAGAACCCAAGGTGTCGAAATTTCCGGAGCCCTTCACTACGGCGTCCCTTGTAGCCTGAGTTGCTTCGGGACGTTAAACCCCAATAAACCAGACCAAACTAATAAAGATTTATCTATTTATTGAGGGTTGAGAATCGATGTCAGGTGATGTGAACACCCAACAGACTAACGAAGGCTTCAGTTGTAGCAGTCTTGAAGCCATGGGTAGCATAAGAGGCTTCTCGCACAGTTTACACCCTCACCGTTCGATGACATTCCACGTTAATTAAAAGACTAGCGCATAAAACTGGGACAAAGGAAGAGAAGGAGACAGGACGAGCGCTAAACAAAGAAAGAGAAGGAGACAGGACGACCGCTTTGTACCAGTTTTATGCGCTAGTTTTTTTAATTAACTACGACACACCAACTAGCCCAGCTTTCCGCCTTGATTACATTCCACGTGACACTCACATTAATGCAGGAGGTACTACGTCCGCCGCTATGGACGATGGTGGCGCCGAAAGCAGAAGATTGGACAACTGTCGCCGTGGCTCAATGTTAGAGCACTGGACGCGATATTCGGAGGTCGTTGGTTAGCATTTCATCGGAAGAACGTGGCTTTTTTTCTTCTGCATTTTAATCAATGATATTTAAGCGATAAAATAATTGCACTGTCAACTCCCTTTGATCAACACCATAGTCAAAAAGAAGAAAACATTCCCCTATGCACCTTAGTTTCTGTGGCTGTTGGCTTCCTTCGTATGCAAACGCGTCTCAGAATTTCACTCATAAAAAAGTTACTATAACATTTTTTCAATAGCCCAGGAATCACTGAACCATATAAAAGTGTTGCCTTTTGTTTTGGTCAAACTTTAATGAATTGTTGTTAATGTAATTTTTTAAAACAATTCTGAGACTTTAGAAAGAAACGCTGTAAAAAATTTTTCATGTCCTTGGATAAACACTTACACAATCAAGATGCAACGTTCCCTAAATTGGTCAAGTGACCCCGCAAGTCCACACCCGCCAGTTGAGGTCCGTCACCACTTCAATCAACACCGATGCTTTCTTCTAGGCTAGTTGCTTCAGTGTGCTATCGGAAGAGGCAATGCCGCTTTATGGCGTGAGTTGATAGAAGCGTTCCAGATCCGTAAAAGGCATTGATTGCATCACTAGCCGTTCGGAGCAACTGTACTCTAGCCTACGCTCTCGCGAGTGTGGCTTTTTGCATGGGCATGTCTGATGGCTTTCGTAGTTGTTTGAATTGTCGTCTGCGCGAGCGGGTGCGCTTTTTGTGAACGTGAAAAAACTGTAAAACGTGTGTCTGCGAGCCATTAATAACATCAGTTCAGTGTAGCTCTTGTCCCGTCACTCTTCTGTGTTCTATTGTATCTGTTCCGCGAAATACATTCCAAAACACTTCAATCAACACTTTAAATGTTCTAAGGGGCAACGAGGATAACACGCACTATGAAAACACCACATTCATTGCATGAAACTCTCATGCTCATTGTTTAACGAATAGCATGGCCCCAAACTTATATAAGCAGCCGCGAAGGGTGATATAAGGGAGAGTGGTGAATAGATAGCATGCGAAGTTTGCTAAAGAAATTTGGCGACTATGCATGCAATTTATCTTATGAGCCTATGAGATATTTAACTGCAAAGTGCTGCTAGTTGAGAACCGCTATTAGTGCACGAACAGTGCGAAAATTCTGACACCCATCGCTTGAAAACATAATAATGATGTTTTATGCGTATGACTTGAAAGTTAGAATGGCACATGAATTTTAATCTTGTTTGGAAGTTATAATATGAACATAAGATTGATAACTTAAGATGATATGAACACAAATAAGATTTTAAACTAATTATTAGCATATTGTTCAGCTTCAACGTTAAACTGATGTTTACGACGCTTCATATAGCGTTATTCTTAGGTTTTGTTTGGTTTTTGGAGTTTAACGTCCCAAAGCTACTAAGGCTATGAGAGACGCCGTAGTGAAGGGCTCCGGAAATTTCGACCACCTGGGGTTCTTTAACGCGCACTGACATCGCACAGTACACGGGCCTCTAGAATTTCTCCTCCAAAGAAATTCTAGCCGCCGCGGCCGGGATCGAACCGTCTTATAACATTAACATAATGTTCATATGTAACGAAAGGGTTAGCTCTATATCGGGTTAATTGGTGTATATACTTCGTTATCGGAAGAGCTACAATCAGCGCAGACACATAGTGAGAGAGACAAGGACGAGTGCTCCTCCATGTTTTTGTCTTGGTCCGGGTTGGCTGCAGCGCTCCCAAAAATGACCTTGGTAACATACAATATTGATACGACGAAGAGGAAGTGGAAGTCGAAGTGGCCTCCCGCGTGAAAGGGTCGCATGAAGAAGAAGAGGTTGTTGGTGCTTCCTGCTGGCGTTGGTGCTTCCTGATGCTCGCCGCTAGGAACTATTATCCTACCGCTTGTAAATAAATGTAAATACTATTTACCCCGCACCTCCACCAAGATGTCCCAAGTGCCCGAAGTCCCTCCTCTATACCCTGTCCGGCCTGTTTACGCCGCTCCTCGGCCGCGCAACCCCTCCGAGTGGCGTACGCCCGACGATAGGCCTATCTGTTTCAACTGTTCCCGTGTCGGCCACATCGCCCGTCATTGCCGTAGTCGATGGTACTCCTCCCAGCGGAACCGTTACTCGACCCCACCTTATCGCCCCGACGCTGCAGACTCAAGCTCTTTCTCGCGACCCTTGGACACGTCCAGACCCACCACCGACGTCCCGCCGCCCCGCTTCAACCGCTCACCATCTCCACAGCGTCGCCAGTCCCGTTCGCCGCAACGACCGCGCGCTTCCTCTCCCGGCCCCTACGGACGATCACAGGCGGAAAACTAATTTCTGCAGCGTCCAGAGGTGATGCTGCAGATACAACCCGGCTCCAAAATCCTCGTTTAGTTCTTCGTGCCCCGCGCAATTTACTGACCATACAAGTCGATGGCGTTGCCGTCTCTGCTCTGATTGACACGGGCGCCCACATTTCTGTGATGAGTTCCGACCTACGACGCCGCCTCCGCAAAGTACTGACGCCTGCTCCTACAGCTGTTGTTCGAGTTGCCGATGGCACAACGTCCCCAGTCCTCGGCCTGTGTGCTGCTCGTGTGACGATTTCTGACCGCCAAACCACTGTGCTCTTTACCGTTCTGAATCAGTGCCCTCATGACGTCATACTCGGCCTTGATTTCCTTAGTGAGCACGCAGCCCTTATTGACTGTGCTACAAGTGTTGTTGAGTTGGACCTACCGTACCTCTCAGAACCACCTGCCCCAGTTGTGCACCGTCTCTGTACTGCCGAGTTCACCCGTTTACCACCTGAAGCCGCAACTTACGTATTGTTTAAATCTGCTCCACCTCTTCCTAACGGCCAGTATATCATCACCCCTGTCCTTGATTTGCCCGTCACAAAGAATGTTGCCCTTGCCCATACGGTTGTCGCAGTCTCGGCAAACAGCGCGTGGTTACCTGTTCTCAACTTCAGTACGCACGTCCAGACGCTTCCTCAAGACATGTGCCTCGCCACGCTGTCCCCTACCGATGAATACGTGATCTCTGCAGTCACAAATTGTGTATCGTCCTCTCCGGACGATCATGTCACAGCTCTTTCGAGACCTGACCACTTTGCCAATATGATCGCTTCAGATCTCTTTGCCGACCAAGCCGAGGCGCTTACCCATCTTCTGGCACATTTTGATCCCGCAGCCCCTACTGAACTCCGCACGGACGCCTGTGGCTACGGGATCGGAGCCGTGCTGGCTCAACGCTCCCGGGGCCCACACCACGTGGTTGCGTATGCTAGCCGCCTGCTTTCACCTGCCGAGCGAAATTACTCCATTACGGAACGTGAGTGCCTCGCTCTGGTTTGGGCTGTAGCTAAATTCCGGCCATACTTGTTCGGGCGTGTTTTTTCTGTTGTCACGGACCACCACGCCCTATGCTGGCTGTCCTCGCTGAAAGACCCTTCTGGGCGTCTTGGCCGCTGGGCGCTACGCCTTCAGGAATATTCGTACACTGTCGTGTACAAGTCTGGACGTCTCCATCAAGACGCTGATTGCCTGTCTCGGTACCCTGTCGAGCTACCTGCTCTCAGTGACACTGACGATATCCCTTCCCTGTTTGGCATTTCTGCTCTACACAACATCGCCGAGGAGCAGCGCAAAGACCCATATTTGCAAACCATCATCGAGGGCCTCAGCTCTGGAAGCTTGAAGCGCTCCCTGCAGCTCTTCGTTACTAAAAATGACATACTCTATCGCCGCAACTTCCGTCCTGACGGGCCCTCACTCCTCCTAGTCATTCCCCAGCAGCTGCGGTCTTCTATAATTGCAGAACTCCATGACCTGCCTGCAGCTGGCCACCTTGGTGTGGCACGAACTTACGACCGCATACGGCGCCGTTTCTTTTGGCCTGGATTATACCGTACAGTCCGGCATTACGTCACCAATTGCGACCTTTGTCAGCGCAGAAAGAAGCCTTCGGCACCACCTCCTGGTCTTCTGCATCCTATAGACGTGCCTGTGGAGCCGTTCCACCGTGTAGGGCTCGATCTCCTCGGACCATTCCCGACCTCGAATTCCGGCAATAGGTGGATCGCAGTAGCCACGGACTATGCCACTCGGTATGCGATCACCCGTGCGCTGCCTACGAGCTGCGCGACCGATGTCGCTGACTTTCTTTTGCACAGTCTTATTCTACAACATGGTGCCCCTCGTCAATTACTCACAGACCGCGGACGCTATTTCCTGTCCAGAGTTGTCGACGACATCCTGCGTTCGTGTTCTACCAAGCATAAGATTGCCACAGCATACCACCCACAGACAAACGGGCTAACCGAGCGTTTTAATCGAACATTAACAGACATGTTGTCTATGTACGTCTCCCCCGACCACAAAGACTGGGATCTCGCCTTGCCCTATGTGACGTTCGCTTACAACACCTCCAGGCATGACACAACTGGTTACTCTCCGTTCTATCTCTTATACGGCAGACACGCCGTACTGCCATTGGACACACTCGTGCCATCCGCTGACCGTCCCGTCACCGCATTCGCCCGGGACGCCATTGCTCAAGCTGAAGACGCTCGCCAAATCGCCCGAACTCGGCTCCAAGCGTCCCAACAAGCGCAGAAGTCATTGTACGATAATCGCCATCGTCACGTCACCTACGAACCGGGGTCGCTCGTTCTTCTGTGGTCCCCTTCCCGTCGCGTCGGTCTCTCTGAAACTTTTGTCTCCCTACCATGGTCCTTATCGTGTTGTGCGTCAGGTCACCGATGTCACGTATGAAGTTGCTCCTCATACACCTGCCTCCTCTTCATGTACACCACCCACCGACATTGTTCACGTTATGCGCCTCAAGCCCTACCACGCCGCTCCTCTATCACCGGCCTAACGCCGGGACGGCGCTCATGCCGCCGGGGGTCATGATACGACGAAGAGGAAGTGGAAGTCGAAGTGGCCTCCCGCGTGAAAGGGTCGCATGAAGAAGAAGAGGTTGTTGGTGCTTCCTGCTGGCGTTGGTGCTTCCTGATGCTCGCCGCTAGGAACTATTATCCTACCGCTTGTAAATAAATGTAAATACTATTTCCCCGTAACAATATTACTGAAATTTACACAATTTTTATAACATTTTTCTAATGCTCGGTACAACCTGATATGTTCAGAAGAGCAAGATGCTTCTACTATAGACACATGTGGAGAGCAAGGAACGAATATTTGAAAACATAGTGCAAAAAAAAAAGACGAACATCTGTGCTGTCCGTGTCTTTTTTGCTATGTTGTCAAAAAACTGTTACCAACTAGCCCAAATCAAGCTACTGTAGCAAGGAACGAAACTTGAGCGTAACCGCCAAAGAACAGGGCAGCGCCGAAAATGCCGTCTTTTATTTTAAGCGCCTTCCACGCCGTGCCGACCGCCACGCCAGACATAAACATCTTCTGGTTACTGAAACTTTCACGCCTTTTGTGGGATCGGAGCGTCTATAGAACACCGCCTCCCTCAAAGCCCGCTCTTTTTGAGCTTATGTCCAAAGCGCATGACCAGAATTCAGCGGTGGACGAGTTTGCCATGAACGCGAGCTAAACACGCTTGATTGCAACTGCATCTTCACGGCCGTTCACTAACACAGTCAAAGACTTTCCTCTACGCTGTAGGCATTTGAACAGGCAGTCTTGCGGTGCCGTCTGCGCTGACGGGATTCCTTCGCGGCGCACGAAAACATGAGCTAGGTCCTTGCTTACGAAAACGTTAATGTCGAGGCAAGGAGTTGGCCGCAAGGGCTCCAAGAGAGCCCGAAGTTGCTAAACGTACGGGGGAAGCGAGGGTTGGTGCAGCCGATGGAGCGAAGTCGCAGTACATCTCGGCACCAGTGTACACTAGGTCCTCTTTAATTGCAGTCCCAATACCGAGCAGAACTGGCGGAAGGTCCGTGACCAATGAAGTTCTAGCGGCGCGGGCGATGAGGGCAACCTTCAATTGACTGTGGAACCTTTCAAACATTACATACGCATATGAATGGTAAGCAGATGTGCCGATGTGGTGGACGCTGAGGAAGCTTGTAGTTGGTAGTTAACATGGTCACACATAATTGCGTTTTTGAAAAAGACTTGGAACAACACAGGGACGACACAAACTTTAGTGCGCAAACTGTGTGACCAATTATGCATAATTGCGCAATTATGTCTGACCATGAAAGGATCACTTTCAAATTGTCCTTCAAGGCCGGTTCTTACCACGCTAGTAGTCGTTGCCATCGGCTACGAAAACGGAGGTCTTGGTGGGCGCCGTGATATCGTGTACCGGCAATGCGTCAGGAAAGCGCGTGTAGCGGTCAGCGCGGGTGAGGTGCAGCGTTCACCACGTGATGAAGGCAACGGAACGACAATGTCTATGCGAACATTGTTAAAGCGCGAGTCAGGCGTACGGAAGTGCCGACGTGTAGATTTGTTTGGGTGCGTCGTAAATGCACGCGGGCAGTGCCGTCATCCTCGAACCCAGTGGCGCACACTGGCTTTGGTGCCGGGCCACACATAAAGAGAGGTGATTAGGTGATGAGTGGCGTGAACACAAGGGTAGCTCAGGTCGCGCAGCTTAGCAAGGACGACGGTGCGAGGACGGCAAAAACGAACGTGTGTAACCCGTTGATATCAAGATAATGGCAGTGGCCCCTCAAAACGACAGAGATTCAAAGCCCGCACGCAGGTGAGGAAGCTCACTGTCATTACATTGTGCATTTGCGATGATGTGGACGTCCAATGCACCTCAAAAAAGCGCATCGACATGTGACAGGGCGTCGGCAGCCGCTTTAACGGGTCCTTCGATGTACCAGAGGTCAACCATGAATTCGGATATGAAAGGTAAGTGCCGAATTTTCGGTACGTGCACTTGCTGTGGTTGCCAAAGAAGTGAATGTCAGTGGCTTGTGATTTGTAAGCAGGTGGAACACGCTGCCTTCAAGAAGATGACGAAAGTGCTAAATGTGAAAGTAGACAGGAAGTAGATCGGTGTCCAGCGTGCTGTACCGAATCTCTACCAGCTTCATCTTCCACGAAAAGAAAGCAAGTGCACAACACAAATTCGGCTAGAGTTCTTGCAGAACTGCAGAAATGGCATGGGAGGAGCCGTCGGTGATCAGCCTAATGGGGGCGTCGGGTAAAGAGTGCACAGAGAGGGTGGCATGCAACAGGGCTCCCTGGAAGGCGGCTTCATTTTCAGGTGTCTAGCTAAGAGATGCAGTTGGTGCTTTTGGAGAGTTCAGGACGTCGGTGAGAGGCAAAATAATGCGGGCTGTATTAGGCAGGAAACGACGGTGGAAATTAGGGACCTGAGAAATTCACGGAGCTTTGGAGGCAGCGGGGAAAATCATACAAGCCTCGCACAATCCAGTCTAATGGCTTGATTCCACCATGGGTGAGAACGTGCTAAGAAATTCAACGGTGTCAACGCCAAACACATTTAATTTTGCTGATGATCACGCCTTGCCCCTGTAGCCGCGAAAACAGCAACCGCATATGCTCAGCGCACCTGCTGAAGTAAAATTTAACTTTTGTAAAACGTTGAAGACTCTGGCGAAAATACGTAAACCGAAACGCATGCGGACGTACTCGAAAAGGCCAAAAATGTTTGGTTTGGTTTGGTTTGGTTTATGGGGTTTAACGTCCCAAAGCGACTAAGGCTATGAGAGACGCCGTAGTGGAGGGCTCCGGAAATTTCGACCACCTGGGGTTCTTTAACGTGTATCGTGATGTAATTTTTAATGCGCCGGATGGCTCAAAAAGAATCAGATGATAAGCCTTGACAAAGAGAATTTCTGCGAAAGATGGTGCTTCAGACAAGAGTGGCATCGAAGTCGTGAACATGAGTAGGCATGTACTGGGGCAGGGATGGTGCATGATTTCAACGTATGGCAGTCACCACCAACAGCACCAGTCTCCGGGGCCACGCGTGGGAACCATGTGCGGAGCAGATGACCAGTTGCTTGACTAAGCAAATGATGTCTAAGTGCAACGAAAGGAGAAACTCCCTGTGTGCTGTAGCAAGGCGGTCTCCGGCGATACTTGAGGTGCCATGGTGGTGATATCGCAGCTAGTGCGCCACACTGGGTGTTCCAGGTTGCTCGGTTTTGTAATGACCGGTTAGTCAGACAGGACCGAGACCAACTCTGATGCTGACAATTGTGGAGCTGCTTGCATATGGATGGACCCAGGTACGAGGATACTTTGCACATACAGGCTGGTTGTTCTGTCCACGAGTTGGCAGGGCGGAGATTGATATTCAAACCAAAGTAAGGAAGTTAGTCCGCACTTACTATGGCAAACTGCTCGTTGGGAACGGCGAAAAACCGCCTAAACCTGGGGCGCAGGCATGAGCGAGCGCTGTCAAAGCCTCGCAGTTCGGGAGATATTTACCTCAATTAGTGCGCTACTCATGGCAACAAACAATGCTGGACGCAAAAACCACACACAGACAGGGCGCTAAGGCCGGGTGCATTATTGTTCATTCCCATGAGTAGCGCACTAATGAAGCTAAATATGAAGCAACTAGATCCATTTGCAGCTTTACTCGCGTTCTGAAGGTACTCGCAGCCTGCAAAGGCACCACCCTCGGACAACATTGTCTGTCCAGGTGGTGGTGGTGGTGAAAACTTTTAATTACTGAAATAGAGTTTGGGAGCCACAGGGTGGCCCCGCTACATGGTCGGCGTCCCTAGTACGGGACACCAGGTGAAATGCAGGAATGACGCGGACCTTGGCAGCAGGGTCCACTAGAAAGGGATGTCCTGCGATCTGCCTGTGACGTAGAAAAGGCGGCTTGACGTAGCTGTAGAGTCAAGCGCCGCTATTCGTGACTAGCTGCCGTGTTCTCCTACCACCGATAGGGCTTCCGACATTTGGCAGCCTTGCCGCCGAACCTGGTCTTGCAGCAGCCGTATCCATTTGACGATGGGACGTTGGGCGAGAATGGCGTCTTGAGCGCCACCACAGCGGGATGTCGAGCGGCGAGGCATCGAAGTTTGAATCGCGGCTGTAGAGTCCACCAGCCCGTTCATCTTCGACTCGAAACGAGACAGCCGTATCGCTGCAGAAGAGTCTGTATCTGGACTAGTTGGTTCATAGCGAAAAAATGGCAACAGTAGACGACTGTGCGTCGTCTCCTGTTTGCTGTTGCGATCTGGGTGCCGTGTCGCTGGCTGCGATGGCGTTGTAGTCGAAGCTGCTTCGGAGCTTGAAGTTCCACGAGAGGCACATCATCCGCAATTGCCAAAACCACGACTAGTGTGTGAGACAAGCGCTGTAGGAATCGTTCACGTAGCCGTGGGCGTCTTGAGTACGGTCGCCAAGTAACTGTGGCATTTGGTGTCAGAAATGCGATGGCCGGCGATCTCCGAGTTCCTCTGCATTGACAAGTTGCTGCTGGAAGCTTAGCTCCGACACTGCTTTGCGCGTCAGCTTGGTGTGATCTTGTCTGGGGTCCACGACGCTGTCGAATTCATCTGCCACCTCTTAAGAAAGTGACGAGACGACTGGAGGCGCAGTTACGGACAGAAGTTAATACACCGCGCTTCTGAGCTATCTCTTCAGTCGCTTTGCGTAATAGAAGGAGTTTGGTGTGATGCCTCTGCTCGCAAGCGTACAGGCTACTTTCACTGAGAAAGTATAAAAACGCCCATTATAGTTTGCTCGGCAAATCTCACAATATTTAGAGTGCCTAAGCATGATTCATATTATTCTTCGCGCGACTGTACATCACACGATACGGTGTGATGCGCCGGAGGTCGAAAAGTATTTATAATAGTGTAAACCACACGGTGGGGTTCTTAGGTCAAAATGGCGGCAGACGAACCTGCACATTCGAAACGGCGTTAATGGCTGTGTCGGGGGGTCGGAACAGGCTGTGGTTTTTAAGGCGGAAGCCTTTAATGCCTCATCGTTGTAAGCAGGAGTTGTCGACAGAAATGTCACGCCCTTCAATTGGTCGGAATAGTCGTGACGTCACAGTGCGCGAATTTGATACTGAGCCAATTGTACTTTGCCTAGTATCCATGCAACCAATTCAAGGGATGGCATAGTGATGCTCCAAGCAAGTGGGAAGGAGTCTAGATAATTAGTTAATTAACCAATTACCCTAACTAACCTTTATAGTCCGACCAGAGAAATAAAAAAAAACCGAGTAGGAAATTGGTCGATTTGGGGAACAGGGTCTCCGGAGTGCGAGACAAGCACGCTAACCACTCCGCGATGCCAGCTCGGTGGTTTGGAATGAACAAAGGGACGTCTAGTGAATGCGGTCTTTTCGTTCACTCCGATCGTTCTCCCTTCCCTTACGACGATTTTCAGGTGACCACCGAGATATGCGAGACAGATACATTTCCTTTCCTCAAAAACCAATTTACAGACGAGCAAGGCGTAGAGCCGAACGGGCGATGGCGTTCTGTGGACTCCCTGGCAGCGTTGCAGAACACTGTCGCGTTCCACTCATAGAGGCGAAGCTTAAGATCTTAACCGCACATCAGTGACACAAGCAGCAACATCGCGCTTAAGGCTTTCGCCTCACCGCACTTCAGGTCAACAAAGCGCCACCCTGAATTTTTTAGTTGAGGCTGTGGAGCCGTGGTGCCGCTGCTGCCGCTGCCGCATTTGTATTGTATTCCGTTGCGTACGCACTACGCTCGATTCAGCAGCTGTGAGGGCCAGATTTACGTCCGTTATGAACAGCCACACCTGACAGTAAGTGCGCAACCTCCGAGAAAGCTGGCAGCGGTGAATCTTATTCTTCAATCATTACTTGGGAAATAGATCGGCTATGCGAATGAGAACCCGGCGTCTGTCTGGCGTCCGTCTTTCAGTGTACAGTGGAGTGGAGAAAAGTGGAGTGAGTAAGAGGGGGCCCATGACGTCACGAAGCAGTCAGCTCTGAGCGAATAGTGGCAGCGGCTGAGGGGTGGTGATGAAGTAAACGATTCGCGGAACAATAGGAAAGATTTGAATCAGAATCGAAACGGAGTAGCTATTGAAATTGAAGAATATAACTAGAAATAAAATTGGAATTGGAAATAGTATTGGAAGCTTTCAAATTGCAGTAAATGAATACAGAAAATGCCACGAAATATATTGTCAAAGCGAAAATTAAACTGTCATTGCAGTGAATACATTCAGTTCAACACAAATCGGTCACGAAATAACTCATTCTTCGCCACATCGATCTCATAGATCGCCAGAGAATTTTTCTTTCTAACTTCCGTGTCCAGGGAGGCCGGCACTCCACACATGACAATCCGCTGGTTGCGGATACGTACACGGCGGCGCTGGAATCCGACCTTCTACAGCATACCTTGTGTAAACCCGATCGCTGAGGCCGGTTGTAGGCAGAAAACGAGCATCACTTGTTTCTGCGTAGAAAAGGCCTTTGATGCTAAGAGGTCGGTAAGGTTGTGAGGATAGCAGCCAGTGTATTTTCATCACACGCATAAAATAATTTCCTCTGTAACTCTCTGCTTACCGAGAGTAACATTTCCTGTAACATTTGCTCTGTTTAAAAGTTATCCAGGAGCTCTGAAAATTATCAAGACCCGGCCAACTGCTTCCAGGTTAGCGCTTTTTTTAGAATCAGACCAAAACTTGTCAGCATTCCGCATCGAGCTTGACATCTTCACGCTTTTCGATGAGTGCACACGGTGCTCGGCTGCTGACCCGAAAGACGCGGGTTCGATCCCGGCCGCGGCGGTGAAATTTCTTTGGAGGAGAAATTCTAGAGGCCCGTGTACTGTGCGATGTCAGTGCACGTTAAAGAACCCCAGGTGGTCGAAATTTCCGGAGCCCTCCACTACGGCGTCTCTCATAGCCTTAGTCGCTTTGGGACGTTAAACTCCATAAACCAAACCAAACCATATAATGAGCAAAAATTTGGTCCCAGCAGCGTTAAGTGTTTAGTGGAGTTTGGTGTGCCATAGTGTGAAAACGGTGTGTCATAGTGCCTAACTGCTGGCATGTGCTTACTCATTACATCCGTGGGGCACTGGCTGCAGCTGTAATGAATAAATGAAAGGCACATTCATCTTACCCTGCTGAGACAATTCAGTAGCAGTGCCGATGCCTTGTCTCGTGCCTTGACTAAGCGTGCAGGCATTGGACGGAGCAGGAGGCGCTTGATGAGAAGACGGTCGAATACGCTGTGGTACTTGTGCAGAGGCGACCGGTAGCGGCCCTTCAGGCTTGCGTCCCAGCCTCCGCACATATGCCTGCGTCCCAGTGACAGTACAGCGCGTAAGTTGACCGCTAAATGAATTTTGTTTCTAAGTATATCGAATAAGTGCACATAAAGTGCCACGCACTGCCCCAGAGCTGAAATCAGAGACCGTGCTGCTGAACCACATATGCTTAAATTCTGTGCCATTAGAGAATTCGCTATAGTGTTGGAGGTATGCAGTGGTGCTCGGTTGGACCGCGACACTGCGCCATACGCAGCGGGTCTCCATATCTTCGGTCCACGCAGCTGACGAACTCTAGCTTGGAAAGCCTGCCTTTCTCACGATTCGCATTCGCACTGCCGTTTTCAACCAACGTGCATTGTACACTCGGCCGGTAGTTGCCATGCATTCCATCCGCGGGAATCTGCGTCGTAAAGGAACGCTGCCGAGGTTGATGAACTGCGTTCTTTAAGGTTGCTGGAGCTAGTCGTGAAAGGGCGCAGCAGCGAAGATTAGCCGCCGGTTAGGTTACTCTAATTTCCGACGCGTAGTTCTGAGCTGGTCCGTGAGCTGCGCCTCTGTCAAAGCGGAGAGCCGCATGATTGCAGCTCATTCGTAGAGTGTGAGTAAGACGCATTTATTACTAATGTGGGAATGACGGGGGGGGGGGGGGGTCCATGTTGCGGGACAGAGTGGGATCTTCGGTCCAGGGCCCCAACATCCCTCAACGCTGCTTCGGCCCGGTGAACGAGCAGGCGCTGGTTCTCCAGGTCAGGTGCGCAGAGAACCCCCCCTCAGTCTGCTTCGGTTGACACTGGTGTACGGGGGCCCTCTTCAATAGCTTGGCAGGCCCAGACTGGGTGGTAGAATTTCTAGGGCCTGTTGGGTTTGGGAAGCCCCCCCCCCCCCCCCCCTGCCTGGGTGGATTAAGGCAGCTCGCGCTCCCCTCCTGGCTAAGTGGATTAAGGCAGCGAACTTCCAGGACCGAGAGACCACGGTGGCAGCGGCGAAGGTCAAAAACCGCCGAAGGCCGAAGATGCGGCGACGATGACGGCGTCCCGTGGCCGAGTCGACCCTCGGGTCAACGGAAAGAGTGGTGGTGTGCTGAGTGAAAGACAGCAGTGTTTAATTACTGAGCCTCTACCCTCTCCCATCAACCGAGCTGCGAGAGAGCGGGACAGCCAGCACCGCCCAGCCGTGGGTGGTACCTCCGGAGTCCACGTCTGCCCGTGCGATTGGACGTCATCCTTCGAAGTTTAGTCCCCAGTCAGGGATCTGGGGAATACGCAGACTATTTAACGAGGTGCTGTTTTGGGACTCCAGTGCACTCCTGTTGACTCCTGAAGAAGTTCCCTCACACTGAGAGTCCCTCTCAGTTGCTCTCTTATGTAAATAATGTAAATATTCGTGTAGAAAGTTCTTCTTTCCTTGTTTTCCACTCGTAACCCCGTCTCCCGCCTTCCTCGTCCTTTCTCCGGCCCGACCACACTCACCCGATCCTAATAGGCCCCATAGAGTGGACCTTCAGGGCGAAAGCGGGCTGGGTGTATACGGTGAGAAGAGAGAAGCAGGAGTAAGTCTGAGTTTGGAGCATTCGAAGAGACCGTCTCGGCCCGTGAGAGCCGGCGGTGAGGCAGGGGAAAAGCGCTGCCGGTCGCGCGGTTATGGTCGAGGGTATCCCGGTACACCTGAGGTACCAGAGTGCAAGATGTCGGAGGCTAGCCCGGCGAATTTGACTGCGGCTTTTTCCTACCGAGCGGCGAATCACCTCAATAGGAAAGAGCGAGCCCATGCATGTGCCTGCTGATTGCCGTCGAGCACGTCCTGTCCTGGGGTCCAGACCAGAGTGGTCGATGGGGAGCGAGTAGGGAGGTGCGGAAGGGAGGTGCGGTGGTGTGGTGAACAACTTGATCGCGGTACCCATGACAGGCGGAGGCTGAGTCGGTAATAACATTGGGGGGTGGGGAGGGGCCGCAGATAGCGAGAGCCAAAGCGATGACCAACTCCTCTGCCGACTGAGCGCTGTGGGTACGGAGCGAGGCTGCCGTGAGAAGGCGGCCCGTACGGTTGACCACGCTTGCCATGATGGTAGCCAGCGAGGCATGTTTGGCTGCGTCCACATAAAGCGTGGACCAGGACAAGCCATATCGGCGGTGGAGATAGTCCGTCCGGGAGGAGCGGCGGGCAGTGTGAAGAGAAGGGTGCATACGGCATGGGATGCATATGGCATGGCAGTTTGGTTGCTGGGAGTGAACAGATGGTGGATGAATGTCAAGGAGGGTCAGGAGTGCCCGTCCGAAGGGGGACGAAGTCAGGCGTGGTGGGTATGGGCTTCAAACAACTCTCGCGAAGTGTTATGAAGGCCGAGACCAAGAAGTGTCGAGGTAGAGATGCACTGTGGGTGGCCTAAGGCAGTCTAGTAGATCCTGCGAATGAGGATATCGATCCTGTCGTGGTCTGAAGGAGGAAGGACAAGGTAAAGAACAACATAGTGGAAGTGGCTCAGGATGAGCGCTTGGACCAAGCGGACAATGTCAGCTTCCGCGAGGCCCACTCGGCGGCGTAGGATATGGTGACTAAGGCAGAGAAGCTGCGTGATCTGTAAGAGAGACCTAGGACTTGAAGCGAAAATGACTGTTGCAAATGTGGTGTCATGGAGCAACATAGCTATAAATGTCGCAGGGTCGGTTGGGGTGCGAGACCGGCCGCGCGCAACGAGGTGTTCGGACTTGGGTGAGGTAAAGGTCATTCCGCAGGAGGTCGCGTAGGAGGTGACAGTATCGATGCCGTCCTGTAGGGTGGATTGAATGCAGCGCGCCAAACCGGCACCCAGACGGTGATATCACCCGCGGAAATCGCGAGACAAAAGTCAGGGATGAAGGACAGCGCTGCCGGGAGACCGGCCATAGGAATGTTGAAAAGGAGCGGAGATAAGACAGAGCCCTATCGAGTGCCGCGGGCGGGTAGAGGAAAGGCCGGGGACCGAAGTTGTCCGATGCCGACTGTAGCAGTGCGGCCAAGGAGGAAGGCACGGATGTATGCAAAGGTACGGGGACCGCTGTGGATATAGGCTAGACAGTCTAAGATAGCGGCGTGGGAGACGTCAGAGGCAGCGTGCAGATCCAGTGCCAGGATAGCCCTAGTGAACGCTGAGGTGAGGTGTGCGAGATTATCGTGACGAAGTTGTGGGAGGACCTCGTGGGTGGAGAGATGACCAAGCCGTATTGAGTATGTGGGAAGAAACACCGCGAGTAAAGGAATGGTTGGAGACCCCTCAGAACAACGTCACGAGGTAAGGGAGATATGGGGCGGCGATTGGACAGGTCGAGAGGTTTGCTGGGCTTCAGTATGAAAGTCACGCGATCGTGGCGCCACTCCGAAGCGAAAGTGCCCGCTGACCAGTATGTATTAAAGAAGTCCGTAAGGGGGTATCGATGTTGCGGAGCATGGTATAGGTGACCCGATCTGCCCCGTGCGTGGATTTAGGCTCAAGATATTGCAGCACTGGAGAAATACTCTCGACTGTGGAAGGCGTGTCCATGTGAGGATTTGGCTGGCCTGTGTATGGGGGCAAAGTTGGAGCAAGCCGGGCGGTATGGGGAGCTATTTTGTGGAGAAGTTGGACAAGGAGGGCAGCATCAGAACCCGCGAACGTCTGGAAAAAGCGACGGAGAGATTGTGAGGTGTATCTGCAGGATTTTGCGGGATCTAAGAGATGGCGATGAGGTGCCAGTTGTGCGCGGTGCCCAGGCAAGCGTTCAGTGAGCCTCAGATGCCGTGCCATTGTTGCTGCGCCAAAAGGGACGCATGGCGTTCTGCCTGCTCTGTAAGGCTGGCGATACGTTGCTTAAGACGTCGGTTATGGCTTTGGTGGCGCCAGCAGCGCCCAGGGCCCCTGCGGGCCTCCCCCAGATGGACAAGGCAAGGATCGGCGTCAGGGTGTTGGGCTGTGAGCTGAAGGGTCTTAGCGTCGCGATCGACGTCGGAATGGAGGGCGCGGACCCAGAGTGCGATATCAGCAATGGTGTCTGTGAGGAAGGGGGATTCCTCCCAAGCTGTGCGAAAGGCGGGCCAATCACGACATCGATGAGGGCCACTTGCGAGTGAATCTGCAGCGAGCACTGCATATCTCGACGCCAGGGTATCTGTGCAAATCTTGATTCCACCGAGGTTAAATGCAAATGTTACGCTGCCCTTTCTAATTGAGTTTTAGTTTCCGGATTACCCTGGTAGCCTTTGTATGAAGCGCACTCTTTTGGCTGCAGAACGGTCAGCCAAAACTTGTGTAAGATCAATGAAAAACCTTTACACCTAAGCTTACCGGCTTAGCGCAATAATCACCGTAAAGTGATATAGCTTTGGTTTAGCGATTTAGCACCTTATTTGGCCGTGAAATCTACTTTGTCAGCCGTAAGAGAAAGCCTGAATTTCTGAAATAGGCTGATACAAAATGAATTTCGTTTATCTGAAGGCGTTTCTACGCTGCAACGATAGAATAAAAATATGTTAGCCGAGTATCGATACTAACTGGCGTTGGTATCGACATCGACGGCCCACTCTCAAAGGATGCTCTTCAATAATCGAAATATGCCGTATAAGCTGCTGAAGGAATTTAGTTCTAAGAACCATGAGAAAGGACGCATCAGACGCCAGTGTAAGCCTGTGGTCTAATAGTGGGAAAGCACTATTCCAGACGTATCACGCAAGGATGTTGTCTTGTGTGCCTTGTATTGATGGCGATTAATTGCTCCGGAAGAGCAACACAGGTCGCAAAATCCCTGCTGCATGGTGGCTGTGATAGAAACAGCCACCTGCCAGTGCAGTGGAGCATACGTTGATCGCTGCGCCACTGTGCTGGTAGCGGTGTGAGGTCTCACCGCGGTCTGTGAATAAGTAGAGGATTAACAAATCTGGACGTATAGATATTCGAAAACTAAAGACCTTAAGGCGGAGTTTAAGTGTACAGTGCTTTAGGACGCATACTTGGTTGAACTACGTTCAACCCGAACCACTTTTTCCTACTTTGTGCAGATTAAGGCAATTTCACTTGGGGTATGACCTTTCTTAAATCCGCTCACTGACCCCAGGAGGCTCATTATAAGGCTTTCAATGCAGAGTGCTGTAACTCCAGTAATTATTGACAAAAGACAGCGCTCACTGGTAGAAGTCGTCGCACGGGTGCACGCTCGGGTCCCGGGAGCGCTCCAGGTCTTCGTCCAGAGAGACGTAGCGCTTCTTCAAGACCGCCACTCGCTCCAGCAACATCACCGGCGGCAGGAGGAGCGTCGCCGACGTCACCAGGACGCCGGCCATCACGAACGAAGAGTAGCGCACGCAGGAGGCGGGATGGGACCTGTCCACGGGAGGCGCAGGAGGACTGCTCTTGACCGCCGACTCTTGCTGGACAGGATGACCATGCCGAGGCGGGGGCGGCCAAGGCACGTCCACGGGGCCTTCAGCTAGACGCATGGAAGGTCCTTGATGCAAGTTCGAGGCGGTAATCCTGGGGTGACTGTGTGCCACGCTTCTTGGTTGCACTGTTGCGTTAGGCTTATGGGACGCGAGATGATCGGTGCCTAGCCGGCTCCAACGCAAGCCTTCTTCTTCTTGTGCTCGCGCGCTCTTGCGAAGCGAGGCACGTTATCAAGGCTGGGTTAGACATCCAAGCTGGGCGACAGATGCCGCTCCTAAAGGGTTCATGCCCAGTGAAACAACGAAAAACAAGGAAGAAAGAAATAGAGAAAGGAAGTTAAAGTAGGAACTTTACTGCGGAGCTCACTGTTTCATACGCCACCCAAAATAAAAAAAAATAAACTTGTTTGGTACATAGAAACTGAGAAGGTAAATTCGAGAACCAGAACCAGTTTTTAATGCGCCCGGCTCAACGAAAATAATACGACTCCTACCTAGTATGGCTCGTGTCAAATGTCAGAAAGGATATGGGACCTCGACAGTTTTATTCTTGTCGAGGCAGAGCGAGAGAAAGAACCTAATTCAAGTATCTTTTGTTTTAATTTTCCAAGCTAGGTGCCTTCTTGGACCTGTACGGCACTGCAACGTGACTGTAGATTAACGCTGTATGAAAGAAAATGAGTATTCGAGTTGATCTGCTCCCAATCAAGTGATCGCGGCCTATATTGTTTCAGGTCGCGTGGTGAGCAATGGATGCGGTATTTGCTGCAGCAAATGATTGCACTGCATATAGGTTGGTGCCAGGGATAGGTTTCCCCGTCGCAAGACCTACCTTAACAAGCACAGACGTGCGGAGACTGAACTGCGTGACTTCGCTTTCGAATACCTCCTTTCAACGTGTTGTTATCAATTAGGAACCTTGGATGACACGATTCTGAAACTAATCAATGCATGCTAATAATCAGCATCATGGAACAGATTGTGCATACTACCGGTGAAATGCCTGTACTCACGGTCCCACGTTTTCTCTAGTTCCCTTCGCGGTCGGCCTCCCAGCAAACCACCGAGCCTTGTCTACACATGACGTCTTGTCGTTTCTGACCGGGCTTTTCTTACCTTCTCATCAACAGCCTTACTGTAATCGATCACTGATTTTCTGTTCACTACATTACATTTATTTCGGAGTCCACTTTCGTTTGTTTTTTCCCTTTGAAAAGAGTATTCACGATCAGTGTGATTGACGTCGCAGAGTACTCGTTAGTATAAGTGCTTCCTTGAATGGAGAAGCCGCTGCTGTCGACACGTTCGGACCGTGCAAGCCGGGAGCGTGATGCTGTCGGTCAATGACCGTGCGACAAACCCGTCAGCCGACACCCGTCGCCTCGAAACCTTTCTCCCTCTTCTCTCTCCTAATTTTGCTCTACCTCTACATCTAACCGAGGATGGGGTGATTAACTCCATCTACTTTGCCGCCCGCCACACGTCACCTCCCACCCTGTCTCAGTATTCTTAGATATTTCCATTCGATATTTCGACCGGAGAGGTGGGGTCTGGTTTCATAGAGAAGCGAAGTGCTTTTACATTGAGGGACATCGGTAAGATGTTAATAAGGCGAGAGTAAATGCCTTTTTGAGAGTTGAATGCCTGTGAAATGCACTTCAACTCATTATTCCTACACATATCCAGTCCATACAATAGCCAACATCATTAGAACGCTAAAGAGGGAGGCAATACTGCACACCAATCGGACATCCCGCCAGTAACGAAAGAGGAAGTAAAGAAAGCCTTAAGAGCAAGAGAGAGGGGAAAGCAGCCTGTGAGGATCAGGTGAGTGCAGATCTCTTGAAGGACGGAAAGGAGATTGCGCTATAAAAGCAAGGCCCCTTATGCGCGCAATACCTTATGGCCTCGAGCGTACCGGGTGTTTGGAAGAATGCTAGCATTATCTTAATTAATAAGAACAGAGATCTCAAGCGTGGCCCGCATGCAGCGTTTTTCCGGGCGATTCGTCGGCGTCGACGGCACCGGGGCGTTTTTTGCCGCCTGTGAGGACGTTTTTGCCAAATCGTCGGGTTCTGTGGAAACAGAAAGAAACGTCGACGCCGCGCCGACGCCGGGAGAGGGCAGAGACAGAGGGCCAATGAGAGCCGGAGCGGGCGTCACGTGACTCTGGACGGAGCCACGCAGGCCGAGAGAGACGCGCTCGCGAGCTCTCTCTGGCACGGTAGCTCGACCACCAAAACTTCGTCGTGCTTCCCGGAAAGACGGGTGTTTGGCGCTCCGAGGGTACCGAGTTCTAGTTCACAATAGTACCGAGGCTTGTGCTTCGGGTTTCTCGGCTGAAACGGCCGAGCAGAGTGTTGTCTTTCGGAGGAATCCCTTTTAGCTGGCCGCGCCGTCCCTATCAGGGGCACGCGTAAACGGTAGCGCCATCTAGTGACAAGACGCCAAAGCACATCAACGCTGTTTTGAAGAAATTTTTCTTCCGTAATTACTGATAACTACGATGGGTGCATTGCGAGCCTTTTTTCGTTCCAAGCAGAAAAACTGCAAATAGATGAAAATGTAGCAAGTGAGTAAAAGCTAGACAACTGCTTCACCAGGTGTCGTTCTTGCGAGGTAAACACACTGTATTTAGTTAGGCCTAAGAGCTTGAAAATCGCCAAAATATCTGAAAAACAGGGGCTAGTTATCGCTTATACCTCTAGGCATGGGCGAGCTGCACGAAGTAAAAGCGAACCACTACCATTTGAGCGAGCTATCGCATCGAAGAATACAGCGGTGACGTATTTATTCCGAAGTGGGCGAGCAGGGCGCCGCCATCTTGTCAACGTATCCCGTAACCATGAAGGTTATGGTTTTTTTCCTCCATGCCCGTAACGCGCCCGTAGCGCGCGCCGCTCGGCTGCTGACCATGCGGGAGTGAATTCGGCGACGCCGGCGCGGGCGTTCGGCGCGTGACGCGATTTCGCGGGTAAAAAACGCTCCACGCGGGCCAGGCTTCAGGGACTTGAAAAATTACAGACCAATCAGCTTACTGTCCATTAGCTGCTAAATATTTGATAAGGTAATCGCTAACAGTGCCAGGACAACCTCAGCCTCCAATGTTGGGCAAATGTTTAGGGGAATGAGTGCGTAATAAGGGAGTAATTACTCATTGACATCCACTCAAGCGCAGCCATACGCTACAGAGGAAAGGCTTCCACAGAAACTTTACAGTTGAAAAATTCACGGACGGGAATTCAAAGCCGGTGCTTAGGTTTGGAGAGACTGTACCTCCCTGCTTTACACGATTCATTCTTGTAATTCTGCTGCTGACTTTATCGAGGACTATGTTAGAGTTGCAGTCGTTAATTATATCTTCCAGTATGTTCACATAACACTCCTGTATACACCAGTTCCACAAAAATACATCTCAGGACCGGGACGAGTTTTTCTTTAACTATGAAGCTTCTGTGAAAGCATTCAATCAAGCAAACATTCAGACAGGCTTTTGTAATGTATAGTGGAAAATAGATCATATTCACACTTTCAGTCAGGTGATAGAAAAATGCGCTCAATACAACCAACTTCTATATATAGCCTTCACTGATTGCGATAAAGCGTGTGACTCAGTGGAAACCTGGACAGTCACTTAGGCGTTGCGAAATTTGCGTGTAAAACAGTCATGTCTGAAAATTCCAATAACGAAGGATGTAAGGCAGGGATACATATTCTCGCCAAAGCTATTCATTGCCTGTTTTCAGGAGATGTTCCGAGGGCTCGACGAGCGAACAGTTGAGACGAGAGTTAAGGAAGAATACCTAAGTAATCTGCGATTAACTGATGACATTGCCTTGCTAAGTCACTAAGGACATGAACTGGAAAGGATGTTCAATGAGCTAGACAAAGAGAGCAGAACGGTGGGCCCAAAAATTAACATGCACAAAACCAAAGTATTGCTGAACAGTCTAGCAAGGGAACCGCAGTTGGCATTTGGCAGCTAGGTGCTGGAAGTAGTACTTAGGGCAGGTAGTGACCACTGATCAGGATCGTCATCATCATTATCAGCCTGACTACGCCCACTGCAGGGAAAAAACCTCTTCCATGTCTCTCCGATCAAAACTGTTCTTCGCCAGTTGCGGCCACCGTATCCCCGCAAACTTCTTAATCTCATCCGCCCACCTAACTTTCTGCCGCCCCCTGCTATAACGCTTGCCTTCTCTTGGAATGCACTCCGTTACCCGTAAGGACCAGCGGTTATCTTGCCCTCGCATTACATGCCCTGCCCAATCCCACTTCTTCATCTTGATTTCGACTAGGATGTCATTAACCCGCGTTTGTTCCCTCACCCACTCCGCCCGCTTCCGGTCTCTTAACGTTACACCTATCATTTTTTTTCCATAGCACGCTTCGTTGTTCTTAAGCTGAACCCTCTTCGTTAGTCTCCATGCTTTTGCCCCATAGGTGTATACTGGTAAGATACAGCTGTTGTATGGTTTTCTCTTGAGGGAATTGGCTGAAGGGAAAACATTTTGTACTCAGCAAATTTGGCATTTTAATTAATATCCCTGCAGATAATCCCAGGGACGATGACGTAGGCTCCGATACCTTTTCTCGCACCGACGGCACCGATGTCGACGGCTGGTTCAGCCTTTATGAGCGAGTAAGCACCTATAACCCCTGGGATCCTACATGAATGCTCGCAAATGTCATTTTCTGTCTGAATGGCGGTGTGAGACCAAAAAACAACTCACAAGCTGGGACATATGCAAAGTGAAATTACGAACGCTGTTTGGAAGTCCTGACGATGGAGAGCTCAGTGCGGAAAAAAGAGCTTGCTTCTCGTGCTCAGTTGTCGACGGAAATTTATACTGCCTATAGGCAGAAAATATTCGCTTTTTCCCATAAAGTCGATGACACCATGAGCGACTCCGAGAAAGTGCGCCACGTGCTGAAAGACATCGCTGACGACGCTGACGACGAAACATTGCACTACTTTTGACACCATCATAAAGGAGTGCCGTCGACTTGAGCAAGTGAAAAACCGTCGCATTCCTCAACAGTTTTCGCGACTTCTGAACACAGCCGCCACATATTCTTGTGAGGAGCAGTGACTTGTATCCCAAATGCCCTCTTACTCTTCTCCCATCACCGACACAGTCGCAAGAATCATTTGACATGAACTCAAGGCTCTAGTACCTGTGGTAATGTCATCGACTACCCCAGATAACACCTTGCCCACCGTCTCGGTTATTCGGGCCGTCTATTTGAACTCGCCAATCTGAACTTTTCTTCGACAGTGAGCGTCATCAAAAACTCGGTTACACAGCACACGGCAGCCCTTTCCGTCCGACATGTTATTCGCCACGGCGTTACCACATTCCAAATGAGTGTCGCGCGGCAGACAACCGCCCATTCTAGAGAGAGAGAGAGAGAGAGAGACTCACCATTCTGCTTCCAATGCTCTCGCATCGTCCACATTGCTTGCTACTGCCGCAGCCCATGGGCTTCATTCCCTCCTACCCCCCACGCCGCCTTTTCTCCTACCTACGTCCAAACTCTTGTCGCCGCTTCTCGCCTCGAAACGCATCCAAGAGGTCTGTTGCCGCCGTTCAACCTCCACGACGATCCTACCGCTCGCCTTCGCCGCTAGCCCGCCGCTCTCGCTCACCGCAGTCGTCTCGTCTTTTGACTGCTGCTTCGTACCGCCCCTCCCATTGAGAAAACTGAATGATGCATCTCCCGGTGGTGACTATCCATCAACAGCTCGGACCACAAACCCTCTGCTCACCACCCGACCAAGCATCCTGGACGTCACAGTCGACGGTGTTCCTGTGCGCGCCCTCATTGACATCGGTGCCCATATATCCGTGATCAGTGCTGACCTCCGCCGTCGCCTTCGCAAGGTCCACACGATAGCAACGTGCCGTGTGCGCGTCGGGGATGGTGCCACGCCTGCTGTCGACGGACTGCTGTCGAGTATACCGGTTCAGTTCACTGTTTTGACCACATGCACCCATGACCGCATCCTTGGTTCGGACTTTTTGTCGGACATATCCGCTCAACCTTTCTCTCAACCTCGAGCTTCTCCAACTAGATCTGGAGCCCATCGACTCATCGCTGCTCTTGCTCTGCCTCGACTATGCACACTTGCCCTCCCAAGCCTCATCCTTTGTTTTACTGGCACCACTCCTCCCGGTTCCCGCTGGCTACTACCTCGTTGTGTCCATCCTTGACCTCGTACTGACACGCAACGTTGCCCTGCCCCATACCGTCGCTACCATCAAAGCCAATGCCATCTCTACCTTTCTGGAACTTCGGCTTCTCCTCGGAAGTGTTTCCGGCCGAAATCTGCGTCAGTAAACGATGTCTCCCCTCGCTTCGTGCCATGGGGCTAAATTGTACGCGACTTCTGTTCACGACACAGCCGGCTCGCTCCATTCCTCCCCTCTGTCGTCGGACGCATTCACGCCCATAATGCCCACCGACCTTAGTCCCGATCAAACTTCCCAGCTTCGTGACGTTCTACAGTCCTTTTACGACATTTCTGACCTTACTTGGCAGCAGCGGCAGCAGCGGCAGCAAGCCGTGAACACCATTTGAAAAACTGCTCTTTTGCAGTGCCGTCTACTTCGAGGCCCCACCGAACGTGCATTCGAAGCGCTGCGTCGACTTCTGGCTCTACATTTCACGGATCCGCCCCAGTGACGAGGGATTTCCTGGCAAGAAGTCATCTGCACATGCGCACCCAGCCAGCTCGACCCAACAAAAAGCGGAGCATCTTCGGCCGCCCGTCACTTGGCAGCAGCGGCAGCAAGCCGTGAACACCATTTGAAAAACTGCTCTTTTGCAGTGCCGTCTACTTCGAGGCCCCACCGAACGTGCATTCGAAGCGCTGCGTCGACTTCTGGCTCTACATTTCACGGATCCGCCCCAGTGACGAGGGATTTCCTGGCAAGAAGTCATCTGCACATGCGCACCCAGCCAGCTCGACCCAACAAAAAGCGGAGCATCTTCGGCCGCCCGTCACTTAGCAGCAGCGGCAGCAAGCCGTGAACACCATTTGAAAAACTGCTCTTTTGCAGGTTAGTAAGCGTATGTTTCCATAATATCTATTTTAATAGTATTTCTGCTGCTGCTGCTGCTGCTGCCATTTGCTGCCATTTGTTGACATTTGCTATGCTTTTTGCATTACTGAGATTCCTTTTGCGAGTACTTCTGTACACTTCAAGCAATGTCTGATTCCTGTAGCACGTGTGATGTGATCATCTCTGAGGATGAGCCATTTGTGGAATGTTCCAAATGCGAGAGCAACTATCACTTTGGAAAATGTGCTGGTCTTACTGAAAAGACCTTCAAATCGAAGTATGAGGCCACAAAGAAAGCGTGGCAGTGCCCATCATGCAGAAGTGCAGGAAGTAGCAATACATGTAGTAAAGAGAGTAGTGGCTCTGAAACAGATATCAAACTTGCGCTCTTCTCAATTAACCAAAAGTTAGAGCGGCTGATGCCCCTGGCAGAAAAAATTGAAAGCATGGAGGAGTCTCTTAGCTTCATATCTTCGAAGTTTGATGAATTTGAGCAAAAGGTCGGCCATCAAGAGGCTGATATCATGGACCTAAAGAAGAGGATATCGGAGCTTGAGAAAAAGGATGACTCAAATCAGGCAGCACAAGCTCAGTTTGAAAAGGAGATACACGATCTTGAATTCCGAAGCAGGCAGCTGAACTTGGAACTGCATGGCATACAAGAAGTGCAGGATGAGGATCTAACAGTCATATTGAATAACGTGGCTGATAAACTTCGAGTGCCTCGCTTGATGGAATCGGAGATAGCAACTGTTCATCGACTTCCCGCTAAACGTGATAAGACGCCAGGCATCATTGTGCGTTTTGCGAAGCAAGCTACAAGAGAAAACTGGTTGAAGAATAAGAAGAACTTAAAAGATAGCGACCCGCCCATTTTCATGCAAGAAAATTTAACACGCCGAAATAGAGAACTGCTTCAGGCAACTAAAGTCTGTGCCAAAGAAAAAGGCTATAAGTTCACTTGGTATGTCAATGGAAAGGTTTTCGTTAGGCGAAGTGAGGGAATGAGTGCCATTCATGTGAAGGGAAAGAGCGATTTGGATCGGCTATAGCACTCAGCATGGTATCTTTCGAGTTTCTTCTTGAAACATAATCGAAATGCAGCAGATGTATTATCTGCCGAGTGACTTGAACCGCACTGCTTCGTGTGTTGCGCTGACAACGCTTAACGCTATTCACCTGAACGCACGCTCTGTAAAAAACAAGATATTGTGTTTAGAAGAGTTCTTTGGCGAAT
Source organism: Amblyomma mixtum (assembly GCF_055824585.1). Taxonomy (NCBI): domain Eukaryota; kingdom Metazoa; phylum Arthropoda; class Arachnida; order Ixodida; family Ixodidae; genus Amblyomma; species Amblyomma mixtum. Next base: position 149,335,699 of record NC_143021.1, on the reverse strand, counting down.
TTTCATTTCCTTTTTCTTTGATCATGCTCAGTGAGACTTGGAGCACAGATGATTCCGACGTTTTCAGGATGACCAATTACAAAACTTATTACTTGAACCGCTCCGGCCTCCGGGGGGGTGGAGTGGCTTTACTGGTGTCAGATGACATTGAATGCGACAAGTTGGACTCGTACAGTCTTATTACTGAAGATTTTGAAGTGCTATCAGCCTGTACTGGCAGGTTCGTGTTTTCGGTTTGCTATCGTCCACCGAAGGGAAATATGGTTAGGTTTTTGGAATTTTACGACTGTTTTCTTTCATTTATAACAGATAACAAATACACTCTAATAGCTGGAGGTGATTTTAATATCGATATGTTGAAGGATAACTCCTCTACTAGAGACTTTAACGCAGTCTTGGCCTCGAACGGATTTATTAATCTTATTAACGACCCAACAAGGGTAACACAAGAAAGTGAGTCACTTCTTGATCTGCTGATTACGAACACTTCCCAACCGATAGTTGAGTCGGGCGTAATATCATGTGCGATCAGTGACCACCTTCCAGTGTTTGCATGCATAAATAAGACTAGACTGGTAAAGTACCGACAGGAGAAAGCGAAGTACCAAAGTATAACCAATGCTACCCTCAATTCATTTCACAGTTCACTAGAACAAGTTGAGTGGGATAGTATTGACGTTACCAGTGACGCAAATGAGGCTTACGATGAGTTCCTCCGAGTATTTAAACAGCTCTACCATTCCTCTTTCCCGCTAAAAGTGCGTGCAATAAAGCGTAAAACTCGCAAACCTTGGATATCTTCTGAGTTGCGCCAAGAAATTAAAACGAAAGACAAACTGTACAAAATCTTTTTAAACACACGTTCAACAGATGACCTAAGCATTTTTAAGAAATACAGAAATAGATTAACAAAAAAGCTACGTCTCGCTCGTGCGGAATACTTCGCGACATTTCTTGAAATTAAAAATGGTCGCCACGATCTGTTGTGGTCAAGGTTGAATTTCTTACTGAGGCGTGAGCAACCACAGGCTGCCCCGCGGGCTTTAAAGCTTGATAACAAAGATGTATCCGGCAGAGAGTTGGCAGATGCCTTCAACAACTTTTTTACCACTCCTGCCCATAACACCCCGTCAAGTGATTTCAACACCTATTTTAGCTCTTACAATAGGGACACAATATTTCTGAACCCAGTTACGACAGAGGAGGTTATATCAGTCGTACAAAGCCTAAATAACAGCCATAGCTGTGACATTGACGGCATTCAAGTGAGGCCTGTCAAGCATGTTATAAGAGTTATTGCCCCTGTTCTTGCAGATATATTTAACTTATGCTTTACTACGGGCACATTTCCTAAAAAAATGCAAATAGCCAAAGTAACGGTTTTGTATAAGAAAGGAGACCGCAATGATTTAGGAAATTATAGACCAGTATCGATACTCCCAATATTCTCGAAAGCTTTTGAAAAAGTTCTCTATACACGGTTGTCTGATTTTATTGATAAACATGACCTTTTGTCACCTAATCAATTTGGGTTTTGTAAAAATAAATCTGCCGAGTTAGCACTACTCGAACAAAAGGAATATATACTAACACAGTTTGAAAATAAGGCCTTTGTTATTGGTGTCTTCGTGGACTTCTCGAAGGCATTCGATTTAGTAAACCACAGTGTACTCCTGAAAAACTTGGAGCGTTGTGGTATTCGTGGACTGGCTCAAATGATCCTGAAATCATATCTTTCGCATAGAAAACAGGCTGTAAGCATAGACAATGTGACATCTGAACTAAAACTTGTTACTTCTGGCGTTCCCCAGGGTAGTATATTGGGACCATTACTTTTTAATATGTACCTAAATGATATCTCCAACATTAACTCCGCCGCAAAATTTATTATCTACGCTGACGACACTAGCATCTTTTTTACTGGAAATGATCTTGATCTCCTTGTTCGGGAATGCAATGACACCTTGAGTGAATTACAAAAGTGGTCCGAATCCAGATACATGCGTATAAATGAGAAGAAAACAAAAGCTGTCATATTTCGTCCTAAAAACAAAGTACTTCCTTCCCCCATCGAGATTAAACTAAACTCACGACGTATAGACATAGTTGAACAATTTAAATGCCTTGGAGTAGTTTTTTCTTCCAGCATGTCTTGGGAACACCACACGGACCATATTGTCACGAAACTGGCTCAAATAACCGGAGTCATAAGTCGGCTCAGATACGTCATTCCAAGAACAGTAAAGTTACTCCTCTACAATTCACTTTTCTACTCCTATTTAAACTACTGCCATCTAGTGTGGGGCACAGCTACGGTTAGCTGTCTTCAGCGTATCTACATTTTTCAGAAAAAGTTCCTTCGTCATGTTTACAATGTCCCCTGGGACTCGCCAAGCAAAGATCTCTTTCTACAAAGTGGTGTGCTAAAAATACACAACTTGTATAAATATCGCTTGAGTGTCCGGTTTAAACTCGAAACACGTAGAAACGTAAAACACATACGTAAACTAGCTGAACTGCATACCCGAGATGCAAGCTACACAACAAGGCATGCGGAGACGTGGATAGTCCCGACCCCACGGTTAAACTCGGGTAGAGAACGCCTGCAGTTCACTCTTCCGTCCCTGCTAAACGCGTATATATATAATAATTTTGACCTTTTCAGTTCGTCAAACAGGTCTTTGCGTGCTTTGTATGCTAGCATGTAGGATTTTTGTTTTGTGTTTTTTTTTCTCTCCTTTGCTTTCATTACCTGTGTCTACCCAATGTGAATATTGTGTCAATATTGTATAATGTTCTTTCGTTTTCTCTTGTATTGTATACTTGTTATCACCTTCTGTATTAAAAGTCTTGCTGTCAAGCTGCTGCCAAGCGAAAGGGGGCTGCGGCTTAGTCAAGCTGTTTCTCAGCTTTTTCTGCGCCTCCGCTGTCTGTATGTTTACAAGGCAGAAAATAAAGAATTTGAATTTGAATTTGAATTTGAATTAACAACACCTCACAGGGCCAAACGCTCGCCCCGACACACCCCATTGAAACCAGTGATTCCCCTCCCACCCTTGGCCGTCCCTAGCGTGTCTCCCACGCCGAGCGCAAGGCCACCAACGCTGAGGTTGTAAAAGTGCTCTCTAAGAACGTAATCGAGCCCTTCCACACTCACTGGGCCTCTCCAGTGTGTTGTGTGCGGTGGATGATGCTACGATTATTTAGAGAAAAGCGGTTTAAGCTAGTTGCTACCAAGCATGTCCTGCCCAATGAAAATAGGCTTGAACCAGAAGAGAGCGAATGTAAGAATGTACGGAGTACATATGAACGACACTTAAACTTTTCATTGCAAGATGCCATTAGCTGCCCCTCCGATTCCAAACGGATACCAATAAAATCCATGTTCAAGAAGGACAGCGCGAAATAGACAAGGACTAGAAGGAAGATACACATAGAGAGGCGCTGTCTATGTGTGTCTTCCTTCTAGTCCTTGTCTATGCTGTGTATGTGTATCTGCCTTTAGTCCTTGTCTACTTCGCGCTGTCCTTCTTGGATATGGCATACCAACTCGCCCAAGCATCAGACCTAACAATAAAATCCGTCCACCCGAGTTACACGAACTAGGTGGTGTTGGGCGGCGGCCGTCGATCACGCTGTTTGCCGCCAGCATTTCTTGCGTATCCGCTGGCGTGAACGTTCAGTCATTGCAAATTTCCATACGTGTTTCGTATTCTTGTCGGCAGCCACGTGAAGAGTCCCATCCATTACAAAGGGCGAGGCTTTCACTCCACCAGCTTAATGCAGCGCCGCCCCTCAGCGGATTTGTCTCAGCCAGAGCTCAAAGAAAGAAGAAGAGTTGCAAAACCGGTGGATCGCACGCCCAGGACACAATGCGCCAAGGGATATGCCCTGAAACCAGTGTTCGATTTTATGCACGATTATATAATTTCATCTGGTAGATTCCTCTGCTAGAATGTGAATTCACAACTTTTCTTTCTCCGTATTTTTGGTTTTGTACAAATTCTAGCTCTGCGTCCCAAAATTTTAGATTTAAATGTATTCCCTGTTCATGAGTGCGTTTGTATCCGCTATGCACCCTGGTCAATCCCCCGCTGTGGGCATGTGCCATTAAGCCCGATGACATCATCATCATCATCACTATGCCCATCAGCGGCTGTTCGGGCACTTCTGGGAATGCTTCCACGGAGATCAGGTGAGTAACCACCACGGGAGCGCACTGCGCTGTTCTATCGGGATTGCATTATTTTACCATGATGAGTAGGCGCTGAGTAGGCCAGTTTCCATCTGCCGACCTTCACCTCAGCCATAGATAATGTGGTGCTGGCCGTCTAGTAAGGAGAGTCGAGTCCGTGCCGCCGTCTCCATGACCAAGAACAAGACAAAGACACTTTATTGGACGGACGCAGCCTATATATACACGAGATGACGTCACAAGGCAAGAATACAAGACAATCCACAAAACCGAAACAAGAACTGAAACAAGCACAGAAAACACATGAACCACAATACAACAGATAAGTCATCGCTTTGATCACGACGGCCAAACAGCTTAGTGGGACAGACGAGGCATCGTAGGCAAGATACCACCATCCAGCGGCGTGAGTTGTACTTTAAAGGCCATTGCTAATGTCTCGCACTCTAAGTACGTTGTGTGCTGATAGAGGACGTGTGGTCCTTTGACTATACGTGCCGGTACTTAAGGGCACTTCAGTAACGAATGGCAGTTAAAGGCTGTATGAGACTTTCGGGGCAGAGTGGAGTCTGCTCCCGGGTCAAGACTTAGAAAAATTAAATGTCGTGCGAGGGATATGACCGGAAAGAGGATCGTCGCAAACAATGTAAAAAGATGCGCAGGTCACCGCCCCTAAAAGATGCAGTGCATTTCAGGACATGCTGGTCCCGTGGCCTTGCTTCAAAGTGAGGTTGCTGATCAAGGAGGCGGTTATGCGGCAACACTGGCACAAGTGCGCCACAGCACGACAGAAGTAACGGTATTATAGCTTATATTGCGTCTGTCGATGGGAAGATTGTGTAGGCTGCAGGAGAAGCTGAAAGCTCAGAAGTCGTGAGGCAGCCAGCACGGTAAAGCGCGTGATGTTACTTCGGAACCGCTTGAGATTTATTAATGGGGCACGTTTTATTTCGGTGCTTTAGGCGGAAGATATTAGTGTTGACACTCGCTGTGTAAATCGCCAAATTCAACTAAAGCTATTGTAAACGCGTAGCATTATGTTCGCACATTCCATATGCTTGCTAGTTAATCGTTGGATGTTTTTGTCGTGATTTTCTTCATAATTTGGAGCATGTCTTCCTTTCTGAAGAATGGTCATCACAGTGACGAAAGGCTTGTTTGTCGATTTTGAAACGAAGCCTTATCTGCGCTAACTGTAGTACAGCATTTGGTGACAACTCCAAATTCAAGCCAGATTCTCAATGCCTGGTTTTGTTGTTATATACTAGAGTTATCAGGTGTTAGAATGTACCGATAACGAAGCTGTCAATCATTCTGGGTGTGCATGTAATGTCTTCCTTTGCAGAGCTCTACCAGTGCCCCGCGCACTTTCTGCTCTTAGCCTCAAAGAAGACGAAGCGGTCACAGACGCATACAGCGCTGGGACCTTGCCACGCGATCTTGATGGGAAGAGAATACGGGGCGACGTAAAGATCCTCTTCTGGGTGACTCCGCATAATATCTTCCACTTTAATATACACAACACCTCGGGGAAGGCTCAGTGCTTTTATGACATGACTTCACTACTGAGCGCCCACTGGATGTTTGCATCTTGCTTAAGCATTGTAGTTAACAAGCCCTGCGAGTACAGCTTCTTAGCTATTCACCTGATATAAAGTTCTTATAAAGGACGAATGAGCAGGCACCGACAGTAGCAGTTGTACCAGGAAGAATTTCAGTCACGCTTCAAAGGGGCCGTTGTAATCGCATGCTTTAAATATGTTGACGCTCCAGCTGCTGAGCTCGCTTGGCAGCACACAGTACAGCACTTCCATTTTAGGATTTATTTTACTACGTCAGCACTATACTTCACTTTTGGCGAAAAAGGCTCTATTTATGCGTGTGTGCAACCTTCGCCCTCCAAAAGCGCTCCCTAGTGAACGCACTTTCGGGGCCTTCCGAGAGCCCACCAGTAATAAAGCATCTCCCGCTTATAACCGTGTACCCACCTCCCTCATACACAGGTCTCCAACGAGCACGAGCCGACGCAGCAGCGGAACGCAAACAGAACACAGCAATTTAATTCAAAGACGGAAAGGAAGCAGTCGTTTTAAAAGCGAAAATTAAAAAGGCGAATATAAAATTAACATTGCAAAGGTAGATTTGTTGCATCGCATCATATGATAGTCGTAGGACTTGTTAAATTTGGAAAAAAAAGTAATTGCACCACTTTCACGCCATCGGTAAAATGATAATGAGATAGCATTAATATTCTTTTCCAAAGCCGTTCTTAAAAGGCCCTACTATACAAAATACCGGAATAGTTTGCTAAGTGGGCCAATTAAAAACTTTGTCCGGTTTCTCTGCAGCATGACGCTGAAAAAAAAAATTAAATGAAAATTGGTTTTCAGGAAAGAAAATGGCGCAGTAACTGTTTCACGTATCTCGGTGGACACCCAAACCGCGCCTTAAGGGAAGGGATAAAGGAAGGAGTGAAAGAAGAAAGGAAGGAAGAGGTGCTGTAGCTGAGGTCTTCGGAATAATTTCGATCATCTGGGGATCTTCAACGTACACAGAAGAATACAGAAAACCTACACTATACCACATCACATGGGCCTGCCAAAACATAGACGTGGTCCCCAAAATACAAAACCCGAGTGCGGAGCAGTGGGAGACTCTGCTGTCCAGCGACCGCTGCGAAGACCAACAAGGTCTGGTACAGCGAGCTCAACGGGCGGCAGTGGCCAGCGGAGCCCTGGACTGAGGGCAACCGACCACTGATTAGAGGCGGACGACTTCGACAGAGAAGGCTCCTGGGGGTAGAACCAAGACGTCTCTGAAGATGCCCCCAAACCGCACGAAAAACCATTAGTGTAAATAAAGTTTTCCCTTCCTTCCTTCCTTCCTTCCTTCCTTCCTTCCTTCCTTCCTTCCTTCCTTCCTTCCTTCCTTCCTTCCTTCCTTCCTTCCTTCCTTCCTTCCTTCCTTCCTTCCTTCCTTCCTTCCTTCCTTCCTTCCTTCCTTCCTTCCTTCCTTCCTTCCTTCCTTCCTTCCTTCCTTCCTTCCTTCCTTCCTTCCTTCCTTCCTTCCTTCCTTCCTTCCTTCCTTCCTTCCTTCCTTCCATACAGCAGCCAGCCGCCTGTATTTGGTCGCGTCGTCTTAGTGTGCATCGGCATATTTTTTCAACCCCACCTACAGTTACCTCGGACACCGTGTATTCAGTAGAGCGGTAGGATAATGTACTTAGATTAGTAGGACAGTAAGGCGGAGAACTTCTAAAGTTCCTCCTAAAGCTTTACTGCGGCGCCATTTATGCACTTTTGCCGTGAGCAGGGCTGACAAGGTGCAGCGGGTGCCCGCGAGAGCCCAAGAGGAGCGGGGCCTCCACCCTGAAGGTCGTGGAGGGGGCGCTGCCGAGGTACCAGCGGCGCTGGTCGCGACTCCTGCGGAGAGTCCGCCACGAATCCTCAACGCCGATAGGAACCCTCCGGACCACGTGTGAGTGCCAAGGAACCAGACGGGCTATGTACGGTGCTGTGGAAGAGCATGTTCAGGGAGGAGCGGAAGCTTTATGGTAGGAATCTGAACAGTCCATAATGGGAAACGCATGGTTAAACAGTGATACGGCGTATTATGTAGTTCGATGAACTGCGCAGTCTACTGCAGAGAAAGTGCTTTGATTAGCATGAAATGCTTTATAAGAGTCGTTGTTAGTGACCTTAAGGTCACATCTAGCGAAAAGCAAGATCCAAAATAAGCTGTAATTTCGCGTTATCCGGCCACCAAAAGAGATTATACTAGTCGACTTCTCCGCTTTCTAAGCCCTCGTACAGGACTGGCATACAATTGCTTGGTGCTACCCAAACAAGTTATAGATGGATGGGCGGAAAACTTTATTACGCAAGCGAGTTTGGACTCTATTCCCATACTATGGTAGGATTTCGAGCCCATCTCTCGGCACAAGTTATAGAAATCATTGGTTTTTGGGAAAGAAAATGGCACAGTAACTGTCTCACATATCTCGGTAGACACCTCAACCGCGACGTAAGCGAAGGGAGGAAGTTGGGAGTGAAAGAAGAAAGGTAGAGGTGCCGTAGTGGCGGTCAACTGGAGATCGTTAACGGGAACTGACGTCGTACAGACGGGCGCCTTTCGCGTGGTTCGAACCCGCGTACTTCAGCTCAGTAGCCGAGCGCCGTAACCACTGAGCCACCGCGGCGGGTATTACAGAAATCATTGTATCCAATTTCTGCATGTTGGGATATCTCTTTCTTTTTTCACTCATACATTTCTCCCTTCCCCTACCGCGCGGTTCAGGTGTCCGCCGAGATATGTGAGGCAGATACTGCGCCATTTCTTTCCTCAAAAACCAATTTACCAATTTTTATATCACTCAAGCTGTGTATCTAAGATACCCTGAAATATAATTTGTCATTTCTAATAACACCGTGAAAAAGGCATGGCATACATAGCATCAGGCTATCAGGGGCCTTTGAAAGATGGCCGCACCACGGTGAGAGAGGCGCTTTGCGGAACAGCGGCTTTCGCGCCGTCGCCAAGGATGGCGCCATTTTCCCACACACTCACTCACGTAGAAGACCACCCGACGCTGGCGGCGGCAGTGTGCAGCGCTGTCAGAGGAATGAAAACAACGATTACAAAGCTGGAAGTCAAATGGAAGCTGGAGACAGCTGACGAGGCAGACACGAAGAGATTGCCTCTGTCAGGAATGCAATATGTCCATATGGACCAGTGCACAGTATGGCGTGCTCTTCACTAGACCCATTCAAGATTGTGGCTAGTACCATCTACAACCAGTCTGCTATGCCCCTAAACATTTCATGCTTGCTTCTACTCTCGATTACGGGAGAGGCATTATGAAGGATTTTGTGCACAGCGATTAGTAAAAGATGACAACAGAAAAGTACCAAGAAACGAGATGTGAGAGGAAGGCAAGCGCGCTTGGTGCTTATATGCGATTGAGCATAAAGCTAAGCAGGTCCTGTGCGTACGCGTACGGCCCCGCTGCGGTGGCTCAGTGGTTAGGGCGCTCGGCTGCTGGCCCGAAAGACGCGGGCTCGATCCCGGCCGCGGCAGCCGAATTTCGATGGAGGTGAAATTCTAGTGCCCTGTGTACTGTGCGATGTCAGTGCACGCTAAAGAACCCCAGCTGGTCGAAATTTCCGGAGCCCTTCACTACGTCGTCTCTCATAGCTTGAGTAGCTTTCGGGGGTTAAACTCCAATAAACCAAACCATACGCGTACGAACGCTGATCGTGTACGTCATTATCAAAGCGTGGCGCTGCGCGTATACTTGTGATACATTCACTAGATAAGTTTAAGAGTACCGTGTTCTTTTTCCCCGCGTCGGCGGGCTTGGAACAAATATGGCTGCCAAGGCCCAATATTGACAGAACAAAAAGAAACAAAATTTTTGGGGCATTGACACAATGCGGCAACCATCCAAAGTCCCTGGGCTGTCTTCTAACACCTGCCTTGGCAACGTACTCCAACGAGTTGAGAAAGTTAGTGCTCCACTTTTTTTTTAAGCGAAAGCTTCACTACGCTTCAATAATCACGTTTCGCGCCTCTTTTGTGCTGTTTCTAGTACAGCCTCGAGCTCTCAGTATCGTGTGCGCTACGGTGAGCGACTGCTAGTCTAGCACCGCGTAGGGGTAGCCATTGTCCGAATGGAAAATGGTAGTTGCACAATACGGGGAAAGAGAGACGGCGTTACATCTGGAGTTTTTAAAGATTCTTATCTGCGGCAAAGCGCCTAGATGTTCAGCGTCATGGCTTCGAGTTACACTGCGCGTTTTTGTTTCACGGGGCCTTAATTTTTAGCTGCGCAATATTATTTCAACTGGCGGCATTTCCACCTGTATGACCCTTCAGATCGTCAAATACAGAATCTAGAAATACAAATCTTACTTCCTATAGAGATTTATAAGCATCGTGCACACACCAGTGTTGTAGTGCCGCCTTGAAAAACTAATGGTCACCGCTATCATCATCACCCTAAACAGATGCGCTTTCATACAGGTAGCTTAGTCCCTCGGCTAGCACAGCTGTGCTCCTGGAAATTTGCATGACCCCTATACACGCAACAAACAGAAAACTCTACTTGTGCAAGAACTGCAGCCTGTGAAGAACATACGTCACAACAATAATCGAACGTTAGAAACTGATATGCAGTTATGAAACAGGATATAACTGCTTGTCAAGTGCATTAAAAAAGATGTGGAAGATAATGGCAGGATTCAAGAGCATGCAGAAGTTGCAGTCTCGCTTGCCTCTTGTTGACAGGAATAGCTATGGTGCACTCTACTCTGGCGGCCTCCCGAAGCAGGGTCCAGGCCACGATGCATCTGCTCCCTAGGTGCACATGTCATGCGTTATCGGTATCGCGCTTTCCCCGGACCCTACGCCTCCTACGACGCAGTTCTACGGAGGCAGCTTTGTCCTTGGGCAGCAGCAGAATGTGTGAATGCGACAGTTCTTTTGCGACCAACAGCGAGGCCAGTGCCGACTGCGACAGTGACCTTTAGAGGGCTTCTCGTACGGCTAGTGCAGTAAACAAAAAGGAGGATATCTGGGCACAGCAGTGATCAGTACAGAAAGTTTAAGAAAGCGAAAATGAAACCCATGCCCTGTCTTCGACGTCTTGTAAAAGTGTAAAGACCTTGAACGTAGCTTTTAGATGGAAAGGCTGCGAACAAAAAAATGACTTCGCCAGTAATTCTTTAAAGCTGTCCAGAATATCAGGAGGACCAACAAAGGAGGAGCCAATTTCAGCGCCGCCTAGTCGTTTACCCATTATGAAATTAAAGCGATGCCTTTCAATCGCATGCTCGGTGTCGGCGTTGCGAAAAAAACAGTTGGTCCACCTGCTGCTGAGGTCATGTGACCGTGTTACCTCATAACTTTTGCACCGTGGTAGGTGGCAGTTAATTAAGGATTGCTCACTAGAGGCTGCTTGGGAAGAGCAACCTGGGTCCAATTAGCCCTACCGATGCCTATGTTTGAAATACCCACCTGCCCGGGCAATGGTTAACCGTTAAGAGTACTTGTACAGGAGTGGTATGAGGACAGCCCGCGATCAATGAATATACGGTGCACATATGCAGTGTGCATCATAATGAGAATGTAGATGACATGTTGGCAGAACCTAGGCGACAGAAAAGCAGCACTTGCGCCGAAGGGATCTCTAATGCTATCACATTGTACTCTCGGGGCATGTTAAGTGTTATGTGAAGGTGAAAAAGAACAGCGTACGCGTCTTCGAAGGGGGACGCAAAGAGGACCCTGGCGTTTTGCAGTAACCCATAACGCTATCGCGTCCAACCCTTAAGTGGCGTTTAAGTGCTCATTCAACTTTTTTCGCGTGCGAAAGCATCCTTACCTGGAAAATGCCGGTGTGTGGTGAAGCCTCTCATGTTAGTCACGCGATTCGGGAAATGGCGAGAACTGAACGAGACTTTGAGGGTGGCCTTGGCCAACCTGGAGAAATCAAATAAATATTGCCGATGTTTGGTTGGGAACCCGCGGCGACGCGTGCAGTCAGGCTTTGCTGGCCACTGTACGAGACACTATCCTATCGCGGCTGCCGATCACGCCTCATGTTGTTTTTGCCTCATGTTAAACTGCAGCGCACTCTCGCGCTGTGCATTACGCGTAGTGGTCTTCATCGCCTTCCATCTGTACGCAAGTAAATCACGAAAGGAAAGGAAACGCGATTTCAATCGGGCTCTCAGGTATATGGCGCTGCTGCCCGCCTTCTAACACCTGCTTTCGTACAATATTTCATCGTCAGCAATAAGCCGCCAGCAGTTTTTTATTTCTTAGCCACGGCCTCGGCTGGATGAAAGAATCGGGGTCATATAAAGAGGCCTCTCGTGGCTCCAGATAAGAGAATGAACTATAACTCGACGCATATGGGCTGCTCCCGCTGAGTCAATACTTAGCAAGCCCACATTTCCGCCGATAATTATGTTTGGAATAGCTTTACTTCCACAATGAGCGGCAGTATGGACGAGCGATATGTGCATTTCGAACAGTAATGTTGTTGCAACTTTAGGAAGGATGAAAGAGAAAGTGCACGGGCCTTCGGACTGAACCGCAATCGCTCTCACGCGCAGACACAGGGCAGTTGAAATATGTGAGAGTACATAATGAAAGAACAGATGTGCGTCGCAACATCCGGGTCCGCCAAAGCGACGACGCTGGTTGTAACAGTGTTGTTGTTGTGACTGAGAGAAGGATGAAAAGAAAAGTGCACGGGCCTGCCGACTGAACCACAATCGCTCCCACGTGCAGACAGAGGACAGTTGAAATATGTGAGAGTACATAATGAAAGAACAGATGTGCGTCGCAACATCCGGGTACGCCAAAGCGACGACGCTGGCTGTAACAGTGTTGTTGTTGTGACTGAGAGAAGGATGAAAAGGAAAGTGCATGGGCCTGCCGACTGAACCACAATCGCTCCCACGTGCAGACAGAGGGCAGTTGAAATATGTGAGAGTACATAATGAAAGAACAGATATGCGTCGCAACATCCAGGTACGCCAAAACGACGACGCTGGCTGTAACAGTGTTGTTGTTGTGACTGAGAGAAGGATGAAAAGGAAAGTGCACAGGCCTGCCGACTGAACCACAATCGCTCCCACGTTCAGACAGAGGGCAGTTGAAATATGCGAGAGTACATAATGAAAGAACAGATGTGGGTCGCAACATCCGGGTCCGTCAAAGCGACCGCGCTGGCTGTAACAGTGTTGTTGTGACTGAGAGAAGGATGAAAAGGAAAGTGCACGGGCCTGCCGACTGAACCACAATCGCTCCCACGTGCAGACAGAGGGCAGTTGAAATATGTGAGAGTACATAATGAAAGAACAGATGTGCGTCGCAACATCCGGGTACGCCAAAGCGACGACGCTGGCTGTAACAGTGTTGTTGTTGTGACTGAGAGAAGGATGAAAAGGAAAGTGCACGGGCCTGCCGACTGGACCACAATCGCTCCCACGTGCAGACAGAGGGCAGTTGAAATATGTGAGAGTACATAATGAAAGAACAGATGTGTGTTGCAACATCCGGGTACGCCAAAGCGACGATGGAGGCGGTAACGGTGTTGTTGTTGTGACTGAGAGAAGGATGAAAAGGGAAGTGCACGAGCCTGCCGACTGAACCACAATCGCTCCCACGTGCAGACAGAGGGCAGTGAAATATGTGAGAGTACATAATGAAAGAACAGATGTGCGTCGCAACATCCGGGTACGCCAAAGCGACGACGCTGGCTGTAACAATGTTGTTGTTGTGACTGAGAGAAGGATGAAAAGGAAAGTGCACGGGCCTGCCGACTGGACCACAATCGCTCCCACGTGCAGACAGAGGACAGTTGAAATATGTGAGAGTACATAATGAAAGAACAGATGTGCGTCGCAACATCCGGGTACGCCAAAGCGACGACGCTGGCTGTAACAGTGTTGTTGTTGTGACTGAGAGAAGGATGAAAAGGAAAGTGCACGGGCCTGCCGACTGAACCACAATCGCTCCCACGTGCAGACAGAGGGCAGTTGAAATATGTGAGAGTACATAATGAAAGAACAGATATGCGTCGCAACATCCAGGTACGCCAAAACGACGACGCTGGCTGTAACAGTGTTGTTGTTGTGACTGAGAGAAGGATGAAAAGGAAAGTGCACAGGCCTGCCGACTGAACCACAATCGCTCCCACGTGCAGACAGAGGGCAGTTGAAATATGCGAGAGTACGTAATGAAAGAAGAGATGTGCGTCGCAACATCCGGGTCCGCCAAAGCGACCGCGCTGGCTGTAACAGTGTTGTTGTTGTGACTGAGAGAAGGATGAAAAGGAAAGTGCACGGGCCTGCCGACTGAACCACAATCGCTCCCACGTGCAGACAAAGGGCAGTTGAAATATGTGAGAGTACATAATGAAAGAACAGATGTGCGTCGCAACATCCGGGTACGCCAAAGCGACGACGCTGGCTGTAACAGAGTTGTTGTTGTGACTGAGAGAAGGATGAAAAGGAAAGTGCACGGGCCTGCCGACTGAACCACAATCGCTCCCACGTGCAGACAGAGGGCAGTTGAAATATGTGAGAGTACATAATGAAAGAACAGATGTGTGTCGCAACATCCGGGTACGCCAAAGCGACGATGGTGGCGGTAACGGTGTTGTTGTTGTGACTGAGAGAGGGATGAAAAGGGAAGTGCACGAGCCTGCCGACTGAACCACTATCGCTCCCACGTGCAGACAGAGGGCAGTGAAATATGTGAGAGTACATAATGAAAGAACAGATGTGCGTCGCAACATCCGGGTACGCCAAAGCGACGACGCTGGCTGTAACAATGTTGTTGTTGTGACTGAGAGAAGGATGAAAAGGAAAGTGCACGGGCCTGCCGACTGGACCAGAATCGCTCCCACGTGCAGACAGAGGGCAGCTGAAATATGTGAGGGTACATAATGAAAGAACAGATCTGCGTCGCAACATCCGGGTACGCCAAAGCGACGACGCTGGCTGTAACAGTGTTGTTGTTGTGAATGAGAGAAGGATGAAAAGGAAAGTGCACGGGCCTGCCGACTGAACCACAATCGCTCCGACATGCAGACAGAGGGCAGTTGAAATATGTGAGAGTACATAATGAAAGAACAGATGTGCGTCGCAACATCCGGGTACGCCAAAGCGAAGATGCTGGCTGTAACAGTGTTGTTGTTGTCACTGAGAGAAGGATGAAAAGGAAAGTGCACGGGCCTGCCGACTGAACCACAATCGCTCCCACGTGCAGACAGAGGGCAGTTGAAATATGTGAGAGTACATAATGAAAGAACAGATGTGCGTCGCAACACCCGGGTCCGCCAAAGCGACGACGCTGGCTGTAACAGTGTTGTTGTTGTGACTGAGAGAAGGATGAAAAGGAAAGTGCACGGGCCTGCCGACTGAACCACAATCGCTCCCACGTGCAGACAGAGGGCAGTTGAAATATGTGAGAGTACATAATGAAAGAACAGATGTGCGTCGCAACATCCGGGTACGCCAAAGCGACGACGCTGGCTGTAACAGTGTTGTTGTTGTGACTGAGAGAAAGATGAAAAGGAAAGTGCACGGGCCTGCCGACTGGCTTGAGCCGAGCCACCACCGCAGCCACGTGCATGCAGAGGGCAGTGGGAAGTTTTTAATGTGAATCTGCCTTCTTCATCACACTTGTGCGGATGTCGAACTTCGTGAAATCGGTCAGAATTCGTAGTGCAGCCAGCACTGTAGAACGCATGAAGTGACCGTTGGGAACACCCAGCAGTCGCTGCGGCCTCTTCTGTCCTTGGCAGGCAGGAGCCGCAGTTGGAGAGCAGCTGCAGCCAGCAGTGGCACCAGCGGGTGACTGCGGCTCTGTGCGTGGCTGGCGTGGCGCTGTCCTTCGTCATCCTCGTCCCGGGGCTGCTCTTCGGCGGGGGACTGCGCTGAGTCAAGGGGTCCCAGTGGAAGCACACGGAGGCCACAACAGTCGCGGTCGCCAACGAGACGTCCGCTGCCACGCCACATTCTAGGATGGACTTGCCTTGACGTTAGAGCCCCTCACTTATATTTTTACTACACGGTTATATCTTCCTTACATGAAAACTCTGGCCTTGGTGCGCTTTTGTTTAACAATGGCGCCCAGGTATGCTGGGGATTTTTGGGTTCCTGCCCAACGACCACTTCCTAGTAGACGTTCCTGACAGCATGCCTTGTGAGTTGATGGGATCCATCTCAGCGGCTCAATAGGTTATTCTTTTGCGATTCCAAGAATTTCGGGATGTCTTTTAAATTGCGGGAACTGGGAAGCGTGGACTAATAATTTAAAGCCGTTAATGTCTAAAGAAAAATTCGACTTGACTAAGAAGTGTAGTGCACACAGGTAGTCAGCTGATGTTTCTGGATGTAGAAATAGGCATAGGAGAGGATGGGAAGCATAGTCGGGGACTTCCTGTGTAGACTGAAGAGGCATTACATATGTCATTTAACTGAGAGGTAGAAGATGTGATTGCAATAATGTGTCTTAAGTGGCATCCGAATAAACAGCAGAGAAAGTCTGCAGCGATTCTTGACGGATTCAGAAGTTTGATATCTGTAATCCTATTGACAGCCAGGAAGCAGTCACAGAAACTGAGAAATCGTGAATTTAGAAAGCACAGGGCGGCAGTTTTCAGACAAACACTACATTTACTGCAGCCTGTCAATCATATACACTCGCACACTGTTCAGCCGCAGGCCGCCTCAAGCAGCTCCAGCCAGGTGAGGTCGGCATGTGCTACAGTAGTAAGTTCCGATAACACTGACGCCTATAAAAGTACTTTGAGAAGGCTTTGCGCATTTTCACCACCTATTCTATTAGTTTCGAGCCATTTATAGCAATTTAAGGGCTACACTTATGAAGAGGGATTATAAAGGACTACTTCAGATTTGCGGACCAGTAGCCTACACATGTTACCCTTTTCGGCTACCACCGGAATCAGTGATCGTTGTGCAGAGTTGGCCGGTGATATTTACGGCACGTGTATTATCTTGCACACTGCAATGCATCTGTCTTTTTTAGCATTTTCCGGGGATTCTTCGTTATAAGTAAATCTTTTGTGCCCCAAGGCTTTGTTTTCATGATTACTGGACGGGACTTGAATTTGCTCCGGATTCATGCGCGTACCATTTATTGCTTGGAGAGGAAAAAAGTTACAAATGTCGCCTCTTATGTATATAAACAAAAAAGACGCGAACTCAGGGCTACCTGCGTACATCCTGAATACGTGAATGTTCAGTATTATGAAGCAAAGTACCGTTGTGAAGTGGCCCAACAGTTGTAGCTGTATTACAGCTTCTGAAAAATGTAAATCCAGCATTTAGATTTGGTTAAAAAAGCTACTTTTAAGCACCGTACACTAAGCAAGGCACACCACAAGTCGCTTTAAAGTTCGGTTTCTGATTACAGTGAAAACGTTCTTCAATAACCCGTATTTGTTTGGTTTACTGTTGCTGATTGGTTCTTGTTTTTCACGCCTTTGCTTTCAGCTTGAAGAGATTCCCGGAAGAAGGAACACTTCAATGAAAGGCACGTGGTGACACAGGAGCTATTACACCAATAGGAGCGACCTGTGCGTATTCCCTGAAATGAACAATGGTCGCGAGTAAAATAAACTTACAAATTATTTGCCCTTGTTGTTGTAATAATTTTATTCCCCCTGTCACAGAAATAATAAGCAATCTAATAAAATAAAATGCGAAATGGAAAGCGATTAGCAAGATCTCTCTGAAGTGAGGAGCCGCTAGTCGGCTAATGCCATCTTTTCAGCATGCCCTCAGTGGTAGCGGCAGCTGCTCCTGATGTGATGAAGCCAATGGCTGAGAAAACTGGAGCTCACTTCACTGCTTCTCCAACAACTTTTTCAAAAAACGTTTTTGGTCTTCTAATTATCGGTGGGCATATAAACCCGCAAGGAATATCGACGGTTGGGCATCAGACCTTGATTGAGGAGATAGGAAAGGCGTATACGGTCAAAAAAGGCCCTAAGCAATGAGAACGACAAACCTTCAGGCCGCAGAAATAGAACTGCGTATGGCAATAAGCACAAAAAGAAACACTCAAATTAGCGTGTCCAAATTAGGCAATAACATAAAGTACAGCTTTGATAGAAGCATTAGGTGATACAGCTGGAAAGGTTTGAGAAGTACAATACGCGTTCTTTGGGAAACTACAAGAGCTGCCATCTAAGTTTTGAGTTTATATACTATGGCACCCACAAAAGAAAGTGTAGCATCTACCGCTGGCATGCTAAGTATTAAGCAGCGACCTGCGCTGTGAAAAGTGCAGTGTTGAGCTGTTGGACGAGCTCTAATGGTGAATTACACACACACACACACACACACACACACACACACACACACACACACACACACACACACACACACACACACACACACACACACACACACGCGCACGCACGCACACACACACACACACACACACGCACGCACGCACGCACGCACGCACGCACACACACACACACACACACACACACACTGTTGTGCCATAGAGGTGGTCCCGTTGCGCTCGCCACCCGTTTCGTGACTGAGCGTTGCCAGCTCTCTTAGCGGTAGCGAAGACTCTGAGTCAGGCGTCGGTGAGACCAAGAAAACGCTTTATACATTATGTATAGGGCATAATATAGTTCAACATCGGCACGGGGGCCGAGAGCTACACAACGCGACTGTTCTCGCACAGCGACGATCAGCGAGACACCAGCACGTCGCACCATCCGACTCCACTCGTGAGCAGCACTCAACTCACGGTGGGTCGGTCACTCGGTCACTCTCCCCAAGCTGCAGCGGTGGGGCTTATATTGCCTGAGGAACGGTGGCCCCTCAGAACTGGCCAATTCAAAGGCAGCACTCGACGGCAGTCCGAAAGGACCAACCAGCGACCGCGCGGGCCAACCGCTTCAAATTTTGCCGCGCGCGGTGGCGTCCTGGGGAAAGAGAAACCGGCGACCGGTAGTCTGGCACCCAGCGACGTGTCCAGGCACGCTGCTCGCCGATGCTTCTCCTTAAGACCCCGCTGACTTACGGCGCAGCATCGTGCCTTGCGGCGCAGCACCAGGGCTTGTCAAACGGACGTTCGCAGCAGAAAGTTTGCGGCCTGCAGAATTGGAATCCGGGAGCGTTTCCCGGCATAACAGCATCCCCGCCATCAGATAAGGCGCCGGGAAGACGAGCTGCTTCCACGTGGCTCGGATGCCAGGCGCGCATCTTCGTCAGGCTCTTCCAAGTTCACGTCCAGGTAACTTCACGAGCACCAGGTCCCACTCGCAGGCCAGGTGCTCTGTTCACCTCGTTGTCGCCAAGGCACCTCGACCAGCTTCGCTGAGGTCGTTCCGATCCCCTTGCTTCTCGCCACTGGTCATGGTTGGTCGTTCGGCAGACTACAAAACCGACCGGCAAAAGGCAACACCCAACACGAGCAAGTGCCCTCTGTCTCCCATCAAACACCAGACGAAGCCATAATCCAAATGAACCTAACTAAATTGCTGTCCCCATTTATTCCCGCTGCAACAAGAGGCATGTGTACGATCTGGTACGCAAGGTTCCAACAACCATTTTACAAAGTATCCACACACCAAAATAGCAGGAGAACTTAATAATCAGCAATAATAATGAAAATCAGATTGGTCCACTTGAAATCATTTGGACCGAAAACACACTACTGAGGAAGCAAATGAGGTCATTCATTTTTGCCCCTTTCTTCCTTCGAACATGACAGTTTGTTGCAAAGCGAGAGAAGGTAAGTAACGAGGAGGTCACTGAAAGAAGCGAGGCCTAGAATGCACGACTTAGAGCATCGGCGTTCGCGTTCAACCTTCCCTTCTTATAGCGGACAACCAGATTGTGCTGCTGGAGGGTCATGCTCCACCTCAGCAAACGGCCACTTTTAGACGACATGTTACTTAAAGGGATACTGAGGCGGTTTTCGAATCAGCTAATTTTTTAGGATTTTGAAGCAGTGTCATTGCTGATCACGTCTGTGAAATTATTTTTTCGATTTTGGCTAAAACATTGGCGCAATCACTAATTGAAAGCACGATGTTTAAATCTCCCGCGCCCCGCGCGAGCGCAGGAGAGAACAGCGGAGAGGGATGTCGGCCAACGTGACGTCATGTTGACGAGCCAGGGATACTTCGGCGCCCTCGAGTGAGCTTTCAGCGCGCGTTGTTTCTCGTCCTGAATGCGTTGTTCCTCGTACTGCGTGTGTTGTGACGTACAAAGCGTGTCAGCCGATCTTGAGAATCAGATTCAACACGAGGCACTACTCTGCGTTCGTGTCCACGAACAACTACGGCCGCGACTGTGTCGTCTTCCACTGTTTTCCGCCATAAGCTCGCAGCGCAAGCGCTCGCTGCTGTGACAAAGAATTCAAGCCGACCAAAGCAAGCGTACTCTTCTCGAAGCACTTTCGTAAGAGCGGCTACATGCAGAGCTTGTCCCTAATGTGCTCTCTGGAGATTTCTGTCGAAAAGGCGCGGCTGAACCATGACACAGTTCCTTCGATTTTTTCGCGCATGAGAGGCGTGTCACCATGCCGAAGAAGCGCCTCTTCTATAAGTAGAAACATGCTCACTTAGCCCCTGCAGAAACCTTATGGAGGCTCAAGCATGTGTCGCTCTCCTCAGCTTAGGTGCGGCCAGGCCACCTGAGGCGTGCTCAGCAACGCTCAGTTAGTGATTTTACACTCGGTTCGACGTGTCCAAGCAAGCAAGGAAACAAGCAAAGCACAATAAAGCAAAGCAAGCAAGCATCGAAGCTCTTCATATGCGGCATCTCGTTTAATCGTAGCTAAGCGATTAAAATGAAAGCATTCGACAGCGTTCGACGTTCTGATTTTGGATGCAAATTTAATAAAGAAATGAATGCCAACCAAGTTTTTGCAAAAAAAAAAAACACCGTGTTTCGCAACCTATTCGGTATCTTCATCAAGTTGTGGCAGCGCGCAAGTTGCAGCTAGCTTGGCTTTTAAACGCACATATAGTTGGCCACCACTTCACTGAACCTAAACTGCAAATCTAGGAAGGGAGCGATTAATATTTTCTGGCAACTGCTAAACGCGCCACGAGTGAAGCAGCAGCCTTGTGCGCGTATTTGGCTTGGTTTCCAGCGCACAATGATTGCGTCACTATCCTGTGATTGCCTCGCAGTGCTCGGCTACTGCGCTTCGCTCATTTTGACATCAATTTTGTGCTGCTTCATCGTTTCCTTGAAATACCTTCTTGCCCCAACCTACAACGCCGGGTACTGAGAACAGGATTTTTGCTACACAGCGCTTTGGGCCTTTTCTTTAGGATGACGCTATTTCGGGCGAGCCAGGAGGCGTCCGGTGGTGGTATAGACTTGAGTATTGTTCGCACCCCCTCCTTTCCGAGAATACGAGCCGAGGTTGTACTGCCACCTTTTACGCATGGTCTGCATACGCATCTTTCACGCTGGCGTATGCTTGTGCTAGGCGTAGAATTTTTTGCTTGCGCCTTGGTTCAAGGTGATACGTGGAATCAACAAACTGTGGTATACTTTTATTTGGAGGTCAGTAAAGAAATAGTCGCCATATTCGCTTTTATAACCCCAGGGAAAGCTGCGATCTGCCCTCAACGCAGCGCCGGATCCGCAACGGCAGCTTCTCCAGTCCTCAAAGTGACATCACAACCTCTCTTGACCAATCACGGGCGGCGGCGCGCCGCACGGCGTGCCCCGCGACACAGGCCGCATATTTTTGGTAAAAAAGGCAATTCGCGCTTGTTTTTGCCTTATTTGGATGCGATATTCCAGTATGCAGCATGAAAAACTATAGGACGACGCTGCCAGCCTGATTTTCAAAAAAAGTGCTTCAGTCTCCCTTTAACCAGGTTAGAGGGCAATGGTCCGTTTCCACAACAAACTTAGAACCGGAGACATAACAAGCCAGCTTCTGAACTGCCCACACAAGGCAGGCGCACTCTCTTTCAGAGGTGCTGTATGCCTCTTCCCTACAGCTTAGTTTGCGACTCAAATACAAAATTGGTCGCTCATGACCACTAGCATCTTCTTGGCATAGCACCGCTCCAATTCCGCGATCACTCGCGTCACATTGAATGATGAAACCTTTCGAAAAGCCTGGCCCCGTTAGAACCGGCTTACGGCTCAAGGCTTGTTCCAACATTTGGAACGCATTTTCTTTCTTCGAGTCCCACGTCACCTTAATGGGCTCCGATTTTCGAAGCGCGTCTGTTAGCGGGCTGGCAAGGTCAGAGTAGTCTCTAACATAGTGTTGGTAATATCCAGCTAAACCTAAAAAAAGCCCTTATATCCGTCTTAGTGGTTGGCCGGGGATAGTTTACAATAGCGGCTACCTTGATGTCGGAAGGTCTACGCCGGCCGCGCCCCACCACATGGCCCAAATAAGTCACTTCACCGCAACCTAGATGGCATTTAGCTGGTTTCACAGTAAGGCCTGCCTATTTCAACCTGCACAATACGACTCGCAAGTGCTCGAGATGTTCTTCCCAAGTGTCCGAAAAGATGGCAACATCGTCGAGGTATGGCAATGGAAACTCGCCCAAACCATGAAGCACTCTGTCCATCAGGCTAGAGAAACAATACGGCGCGTTTTTAAGTCCGAAGCTCAGCATGAGTGGGCGGAAGGTTCCGAACGGGGAAACGAACGCGGCGCAACGGCTAGCCCGTTCCGTAAGGGGTACTTGCCAATAGCCTCGCACGAGGTCCAGCGTAGATATATAATTTGACTTCGACACCGTCTCCACTCTTTCTTCTAGGTTCGGTATCGGATATGTCTGATCTCGGGTGATCGCGTTCAGACGCCGATAATCGACGCATGGCCTCGGATCCTTTCCCGGAACCTGGACAAGTATCAGGGGCGATGTGTAGTCGCTCTCACTTGGCACTATAACCCCCAAGTCACGCATGCGCTGAATCTCCTCAGCCATGATTTTTTTCTGCACGATATGGTTTACTGCTGATCGGTTGCTCAGATGTTAGCTCGATATCGTGCTCTAAGACCGTGGTCTTTTCAGGACGGTTCGAAAAAACCTCCTTAAACTCGGAAACTATTCCCTTTAAATCCTCCTTTTGGGTGGTACTTAGACGCGCGTCCAAAGTCAGCTGTTCTAACATTAGCTCTAAACCACAATCTTTCATGTCAGCTGTCGTGAGGATTTCCGCCCCTTCCTCATCGGCAGCATTTATCAGCATGCTTACAATCGCGTGACGCTGAATGTAGGGCTTCATCAAGTTGCTGTGATAAATTTTGTTGTGCTGTCTCCCTAATTTAACTTCGTAGTTGGTATCGGAAAGCTTCGATACAACCTTCGCGGGTCCTTCCCAGTGAACCTCGAGCTTGTTTTTCTTCGACGGACGCAGCAACATCACTTGACTACCTGCTTCGAAGGTGCGTTTTTTTGCTGACTTGTCGTATTATCCCTTTGAAAAGATTTGCGCCGCCTTCATGTGGTTCTCTACAATATCTTTTGTTTTCCCGAGCCTCTGAAGAAGGTCGAGGACGTAGGAGACTACATTCGGGTAGTCATCACTGCCTTCCCAAGACTCTCGCAACATGCGCAGCGGAGTTCTAAGGCTTCGGCCATACACGAGCTCCGCGGGGCTAAAGCCTGTGCTCTCATGGAGAGCAGACCTCAAGGCGAACATAGCGGCGGGAATGCAGGCCTCCCAGTCACAGTGACGCTCAAAGCACAGGGCTCTCAATATGCGCTTCAGCACCGAATGCATTCGCTCTACTGGATTAGATTGCGGGTGATGGATAGAACTGTGCACCACTTTAATGCCGCATCTTTCCAAAAAGGTAGAAGTTAGGCAGCTGGTGAAGACGCTGCCATTGTCGCACTGGATCTCAGAAGGGAACCCGACGCGTGCGAACATTGAGAGCAGAGCGTCCATGACCTGGGAAGAATTTAGCTCCTTAAGTGGTACCGCCTCTGGGAACTTGGTCGCGACGCACAGGGCGGTCAGAACATACCTACACCCGTTCGTTGATTCTGGCAGAGGACCTACAATATCAATTACCAGTCGCCGAAAACGTTCTGTTATGACTGGCACTAACTTCATCGGCGCCTTCCACTTGTCAGTGGATTTGCCCACTCTCTGGCAGGTTTCGCAAGATCGCACGAATTGTTCGACATCCCTCCAACAATACGGCCAATAAAACTCCTGAGCCAATCTAGCCTTGGTCTTTTTTAAGCCAAGATGCCCTGCCCACGCATTTTCGTGCGCGAGTTCCAGTAACTGAAAGCGATATTTTCGAGGGATCAAAATCTGCTCATATTTGCGACCCTGCTTATCGGTGTAGCAGCGATACAATAAGCCAGATCTCTTGTAAAATGGAACCCTCTTTTTCTCCACTCCCAGTCTGACGCTCTTCATCAGATCGGCTATTGAGCAGTATTGCTGCTGCTCGCGAATGAGCGTTTCCTTTTCAACTGCGGCCAGCTCCTGCCAGCTGGCGGAAACCGGAGCGAGTATGGAGCCCGCGTCGCCTAACTGCGGCGTCGTGTCTAGATCGCGGCTAGCAGTGCACGTATCACTCTCAGTCTCGTCCAAACCACGCTCTCCCAAGCCAGTCTCCGAGCTCTGCATCTCCCGTGTCTGCCCGCCACTCAAGTTACCTTGATCACTCCGCGTGCCGCACGGCTGTTCGTTCACCGACTCAAAGTCCAGTTCCCTCGACAGTTGGCGCGCTTTGGATCGCGTGAGGGCCATGTACGCCACGTCGGCAAAGAATGATTTGCCCTGATCCTTCAGCATCTGCTCCGAGCTATTTGAGAACAGGTAGGGAAAGTGCTCCGGAAGGGCGGCAGACACAGCGGCTTCTGTATTAAGTTTTCCAAACTCTCCTTCAATGATGACCGCTGCGATCGGTAAGCAGACACTCTCATCCTCGGCCACTTGCCGTATCCAAGCGCATTCTCCTGTAAAGTCACTAAAGGAGACGAAAGTCGGGTGAACGACGTCCATAGTTGCCGCCGAGTCCCGAAGTACTGTGCACTTTTTGCCGTTTACTTTAATTTCCTGCATGTAGGGCTCCAACAGTCGCATGTTTTTGTTTGTTTCCCGTATCGTTGCAAAAGCAACTTTCTCTTGGCAGTTCGCCGCGATGTGCCCTTGCTTTTTGCAGTTGTAGCAGATTAACGGCTTCCGTTTTTCAAAAGAACGCGTCGCATCGTTTCGCTGCTTGGGACCATCGTTAGCATTCTGAGATGCATTCTGCCCTTCCTTCACAGTTTCTTCGGTAAGGGACTTGTCTTTCCGAAACTCGCGACGCTTGATTTCCTTCCGTTCGTCGGGCTTCCTTGAAAACCCGTCTCTCTTATCTGCTTTTTCTACACGCACTGCCTTGCTGTGCAAGCTGCGGCGGATGTAATACTCTCCAGCTAACTCTGCTGCCTTGTCTAGCTTGACCTCCTTTAGCCTATCTTGCAGCCAGAGCCTTACATCCTCATCAATGCAACGGTAAAACTGTTCTAACGCGATGCATTCGACGACTTTATCGCGGTCGTCGTAAACCTCTTCGCCTTTCAGCCATTCAACCAGGTCGGCTTTTAGACGAAACGCGAAGTCAACATGTGACTCCCTGGCCTTCTGCGCATACCGGAACCTCTGCCGGAAAGCTTCGGACGACAGTTTGTGCTTTCGCAATAGCGCCTCCTTCACATCACTGTAGCTCTCAAACGCCTCTTTCGATAAGCAAGTTATCACGTCAGATGCCTCCCCGGGAAGCAAGACTAACAGATTCTGTGCCCAGAGGGATCGCTCAATGTCATTCCGTTCGCACACATGCTCAAATTTAACGAGGTATTTTGCCATATCCTCGCCGACTACAAAGGGCGGCAGTTAGTCGCGTATTTTTGGAGCGTTAGAGGGAACCGTCGTCGAAGCAAGACTAGGCGCTGGCGAGGTTTTTCGGAGCTCCAGCTCTTTCATTTTAACCTCGTGCTCTCTAAGCGCCTGGCGCTTTCGCATCTCCTTATCTTTCATTTCCTCCTCGCGACGTTCCTTTTCTCTATTTTCCTCCCGTTCACGCCTTTCATTGATATCAGCCCAGGCCTCTTCGGCTTCCTCAGCCGTCACGTCCTCGGTTCTCATGACCCCAAGGATCGCATTCTTTCTTTTTGTTGAGCCCAAATCAATGCCCAACTCCTCACAAATTTGGAGAAGTTCTTTAACCTTGTAACTCTCCATCGTTCACACTTGCCTCTTGCTGTTTACCCTTTTAGAAACTACTTGCCTTACACTACTATATCGCTACTAGTTAGGTACGCGCAAGAATTTCACACACTGCCTTGTTTACCCCTTCAGCATCCCTTGGTTTTCAAAACATTCTTACTAGGCTTGAAATACACACAAGGTTAACACAATGCTACACCAATTCTTTCTCTAAGCTACAATAACCTGTGTTAGAGAAAGTCTGGCGCTTGAGGAAAACTTCAGGCACTCACCGCGCCGAGGTAGCTGATGTCGGTCGATCCCATAGCTGCCATCCAATGTTGTGCCATAGAGGTGGTCCCGTTGCGCTCGCCACCCGTTTCGTGACTGAGCGTTGCCAGCTCTCTTAGCGGTAGCGAAGACTCCGAGTCAGGCGTCGATGAGACTAAGAAAACGCTTTATACATTATGTACAGGGCATAATATAGTTCAACATCGGCACGGGGCCGAGAGCTACACAACGCGACTGTTCTCGCACAGCGACGATCAGCGAGACACCAGCACGTCGCACCATCCGACTCCACTCGTGAGCAGCACTCAACTCACGGTGGGTCGGTCACTCGGTCACTCTCCCCAAGCTGCAGCGGTGGGGCTTATATTGCCTGAGGAACGGTGGCCCCTCAGAACTGGCCAATTCAAAGGCAGCACTCGACGGCAGTCCGAAAGGACCAACCAGCGACCGCGCGGGCCAACCGCTTCAAATTTTGCCGCGCGCGGTGGCGTCCTGGGGAAAGCGAAACCGGCGACCGGTAGTCTGGCACCCAGCGACGTGTCCAGACACGCTGCTCGCCGATGCTTCTCCTTAAGACCCCGCTGACTTACGGCGCAGCATCGTGGCTTGTCAAGGGAGCGTTAGGGCGTGTTGCCTTGCGGCGCAGCACCAGGGCTTGTCAAAGGGACGTTCGCAGCAGAAAGTTTGCGGCCTGCAGAATTGGAATCCGGGAGCGTTTCCCGGCATAACAACACACACACACACACACACACACACACACACACACACACACACACACACACACACACACACACACACACACACACACACACACACACACACACACACACACACACACACACACACACACACACACACACACACACACACACACACACACACACACACACACACACACACACACACACACACACACACACACGCGTGCAAGCAAACTGAAGCTCTTGTTATTTGCATATAATTAAAAACATGCCAAGCACGCGCACACAAACGCGCGCGCAGACACATACACACGCACACCCACGCACACCTGCAAACAAACTCTTTCATTGTACGTAATTAAAGGTGCAAAAACACACACGCGCAGACACATCCACGCATACATGCGCACATATACACACACACGTGACCCTCAAGCAAACAACATTTGCTCATTGCGCATAATTAAACGTTGCAAACAGACACACGCACCCCCCGCCCTCACATACACGCGCACGTGCAAACGAACTCAAATTTTGTAGCGAGAGCTACATTGGCCGTATTTTCTCCGTTTCGCTGTGGTCGGTGTCCACACCGCGAGCTGAGCCGTTGCCTAGCAACCGCCGCAGCTGGCAGCGCTGCTCACCACGCCATCTGGCATGACGTCGGAGGAGGAGCCGGTGAAACTGCGTTGCAACAACAGAAGAGGAGCCGGCGTTGCATCGCACATATAGAAGGGGCTTCTCGGTGGGATTTGCCGGCAGATATGGAAAGTGAGACGGAGAGACTGAAAGAAGCCAGGCTTCGTCGACTGGCCCCCTGGGACAGTGGACACCTTAGTCGCTCTTAAAGGGATACTGAGGCGGTTTTCGAATCAGCTATTTTTTAGGGTTTTGAAGTAGTGTCATTGCTGATCACGTCTGTGGAATTATTTTTTCGATTTTGGCTAAAACAGCGGCGCAATCATTAATTAAAAACGCGATGTTTAAATCTCCCGCTCCCCGCGCGAGCACAGGAGAGGAGAACAGCGGAGAGGGAAACCTCGTCCATGTTGGCCAACGTGACGTCACGTTCAGGAGCCGGGGATACTTCGGCGCACCCGAGCGAGCTTTCAGAGCGCGTTGTTTCTCGTGCTACATGCGTCGTTCCTCGTATTGCGTGTGTTGCGACGTAGTACAAAGCGTGTCAGCCGTACTTGAGAATCAGATTCAACAGGAGGTACTACTCTGCGTTCGTGGCCACGAACAACCACGGCCGCGACTGTGTCATCTTCCACTGTTTTCCGCAAGATCATAAGCTCGAGGCGGAAGCGCTCGCTGCTGTGACGAAGAATTCAAGCCGACCAAAGCAAGCGTGCTCTGCTCGAAGAACTTTCGTAAGAGTGGAACATGCAGAGCTTGTCCATAATGCGATCTCTGGAGATTTCTGTCGAAAAGGCGCGGCTGAACCATGACACAGTTCCTTCGATTTTCTCGCGCATGAGAGGCGTGTCACCATTCCGAAGAAGCGCCTCTTCTAAAAGTAGAGAGGTGCTCACTTAGCCCCTGCAAAAACCTTATAGAGGCTCAAGCATGTGTCGCTCTCCTCAGCTTAGGTGCGGCCAGTCCACCTGAGGCGTGCTCAGCAAGGCTCGGTTAGTGATTTTATACTCGGTTCGACGTGCCCAAACAAGCAAGCAAAGCAAAGCACAATAAAGCAAAGCAAGCAAGCATCGAAGCTCTTCATATGCGGCATCTCGTTTAATCGTAGCTAAGAAATTGAAATGAAAGCGTTCGACAGTGTTTGACGTTCTGATTTCGGATACAAATTTAATGGAGAAATGAATGCCAACCAAGTTTTTGCAAAAAAAAACACCACGTTTCGCAACCTTACTCGGTTTCTTCATCAAGTTGTGGCAGCGGGCGAGTTGCAGCTAGCAGGGCTTTTAAACACACATATAGTTGGCAACTACTTCACTGAACCTAAACTGCAAATCTAGGAAGGGCGGACGTTTCCGAGGCAGCGATTAATATTTTCTGGCATCTGCTGAACGCGCCACGAGTGAAGCAGCAGCCTTGTCCGCGTATTTGGCTTGGTTTCTAGCGCACAGTGATTGCGTCACTATCCTGTGGTCACAGGCCTCGCAGCGCTTGGCCACTGCGCTAGGCTAATTTTGACATCAACTTTGTGCTGCTTCATCGTTTCCTTGAAATACTTTCTTGCCTCAACCTACAACGCCGGGCACTGAGAGCAGAGTTTTTTGTACACAACGCTTTGTGCCTTTTGTTTAGGATGCCGCTCTTTTGGGTGAGCCAGGAGGCGTCCGGTGGTTGTAATTGACTTGAGTATTGTTCGCACCCCTTCCTTTCCGAGAATACGAGCCGAGGTTGTGCTGGAACCTTTTGCGCATGGACTGCATATGCGTGTTTCACGCTGGCGTATGCTTGTGCTAGGCGTAGAATTTTTTGCTTGCGTCTTTTTTGCTTTCAGGTGATACGTGGAACGAACAAACTGTAGTATCCTTTTCTTTGGAAGTCAGTAAAAAAAATTACCGACGATTACGTTACTTCCTAATGCAAAATTTGAGCGCAGCAAATAAGCTGTTTCACCTTTTCGATAGATTGAGGCAAAGAAATCGAGCAACACATGTATGCGCTATCACAGAATTTTTTTTTATTTTTCACACGTATTCCTTTAACAAAGACTCCACTAACAGTTCTTGACAGTCATGAAGGAAGCTTTGTGGTCGGAGAAATAGAGTGATATATGTTCGAATTGGTACACCAATGCTTGATTCTCAAAGACGAGATCTATACAAGTGCCTCGCGAGGTTGTCACAGCCGTGGGACGCGTTACGAGCGAGAGGAACGGGATGTTCTCCCGCATAAGTGTTAGGAAATTGCTTTTTGTCTTTATGTCAACATTAAAGTCCCCCACTACTAACATCGGTGTGGATCGATGGACGGTTAATGCGAGTTGCAGGAAGTGCACGACGTCTTTCGTGAGTGCGGTAGGGGCGAAGTAGGCAGCTACTACCAGCAAGCCGTTGGGCAACTTTGCGGCGCACAGTTCGCCAACTTCATGTGACGTGCCAAACATTTCGACTGGTATTGCAGAGAGACCTGTGCGCAAGTAGATAGCGACTCCCGCCGCTCTGTTGTGGTCTCTGCGAGCACCACAGCAGTATAGGAAATCTATGATTTCGAGAGGCTCTTCGGGATCCATCCAGGTTTCAGCAAAGCAAAGTACAGAGGAATGGCGCAGAATGTGATCGTGGTGTACGTCCTTGGCATGTGCGGCAAGGGAGCGTACGTTAAGAATGTGGTTGTGAATGATGAATCAAGTGCTGCCAGCGAATGACGCGTCCATTGGCTGTCTGCGTGTGTTACTGATGTGTGGTTAACATGTTAAGCTTCGCCTGTAAGAGTGGAACGCGACAGCGTCTTGCAATGCTGCCAGGGAGTCCACAGAACGCCATCGCCAATTCGGCTGTACGCCTTGCTGGACGGTAAATTTATTTTTTGAGGAAAGGAAATGTATCTCTCTCGCATATCTGGGTGGACACCTGCACCTCGCCGTAAGGGAAAGGGGGAAGATGGGAGTGAACGAAGACGCCGTATTAGCTAGACGCGCCTTTCTTCATTCCAAACCATTCAGTTGGCATTACGGAGTGGCTAGCGTGCTCGTATCGCACTCCGGAGACCCTGGTTCGATTCCCCAACTCGACCAATTTCGTTCTCGGTTTTATTGATTTATGCGGTCTGACTAGAAAGGTTAATTAGGCTATTAATATTTATATTATTGTATTTCTATCCATCGTGTTCTGTCATTAACCTGTCAATTGTTGGAACTGTCTAGGATGTTCGACACAACGTATATGAAACGAGCAACGTCTTACTGAGTGGGGAAGTGCGTGGTAGTGGAGGGAACGCGGCTTCGTACTTATCTGTTTTTTTCAGCAGCGTCTTCTTCCGCGGACGCTGTTGTCGCTGCGGCGCGCGTCTTTCTTTTCATTTCTTCTGACCTCTTCATTCTCCTCTATATTAATTAGGCTAATTGATTAATTAAGCAATTAACTAAACTCAGTCCAACTTAGTTGCAGCATCACTATACGATCCCTTTGATTGGTTGCATGGTTACTAGCCAAAGTACAATTGGCCCCATTTGAAATTCGCGCACTGTGACGTCACGAGCATTTCGACCAATTGAAAAGCGTGACATTGGGGGCGGAGCTGGTTACGAGGCCGACGACGACGCGAAACCCAGGAACGGACGCCAAAGAGCTGCGCTCTAAAATAGTCGCCATATTCGCTTTTACAACACTACGGAAAGCTGCGATCTGCACTAAACGCTGCCCCGGATCCGCATCGGCAGCTTTTCCAGTCCTAAAAGTGTCGTCACGAACTCTCTTGACCAATCACGGGCGGCGGCGCGCCGCACGGCGTGCCCCGCGGCACAGGCCGCATATTTCTGCTAAAAAAGGTAATTCGCGCTTGTTTTTGCCTTATTTGAATGCGATATTCCAGTATACAGCATGAAAAACTATAGGACGCCGCTGCCAGCCCGATTTTCAAAAAAAGTGCTTCAGTCTCCCTTTAACGTTCCAGTCCATCGCCGGGCTGGAGAGACGTGACGCCGTAAGAGAGGATTTTGCAATGGCGCACAACTGGCATGGATGGTACACGACAAAGCGCGGCCAAAATTGAGTGGCAGAGAGACCGTCTCCGAGTTAGCTAGGTGTAACTCCGCTAGAGCTCCTTCAGAAAACGAGTGGAGAGGGCACGGATGGCGTCGGACAAAGCCGAGCCAAGAGAGACCTCCCAGGCTAGCTAACCAGACCGTCGCCCAGTCAGATAGTCGCAAACCTGAGATTAAGGGCATAGAAACGGAGTCTAACCGGCGCCGACGGTTTAGAAAAGAGAGAGCTCCGAAGAGAGGCCGTGCAGTGAGAGTAGGAACCGTGGCCGATTTGGTCAAGCGCGCGGACGCTAGAAAGGGGCCTGTACAGGCGACTAACCGGCACGGATGTGACCCTAAATTCGGGCAAAATTGAGGGGTCAGTATTCTGGAGCAGGATTTTGTTTTTCATTAAAAGGAGCCTGGTGGGTCTTGAGTGAATTCCAAGCGCTTGCGCATGGAGTGGTGCTTTGTTGTTTGGAACATCCCATCTAAGCTGTCCTCTGTTGGTGGTTTGGTGTTTTTGGTTTGCCTTGGGAGTTGATGTTGCAAGCCAGGATATCACCGTGGACCCGAGCCCATCTCTTCCTCCCCAGCGGTCGGGAACGCTGGCCATTCGAGATTTTCCTGGCCGCGGAGGAGTTGTTGAGATCGACGTCAGCGGGCCTCGTTTGGAACCAGCCAGCACACCTGTTTCTACTGTATATGGCTGCGAGCAACTTGAGTGTGATTACTTTCGGGCCTGCCGTCATGGGCCGCACAGAAGGGACTTAGGTGACAGCTGATTCCAATTACGGAGTTTGCCCGGTCGCAGTGCAGGACCAAAACGAAGGGGCTGAAGTTTAAGCAAAACCAGACCCCCTTTCCGAAGGGTATGCACGTGTCAAACTCCGCCGCCGCCGCCACGGGGAGATGGACGTTATTTTCCCCAGTTGCTGTGACCGTGCCGGGGAACAAAGGGCTTCGTTTCCTGTGGCTCTTGGGCGTGCCAAGCACCGCGACTAGCAGGTGGGCATCATTCGAACATCTCCAAGGACGAAGGACCACTTTCCGGCCTTTTCGTGACCTCGCGTTCCGGCCTCGAGCGGCGGGTGTCATTTGATGAACAGATGTCGGTGACCCGCGGGAACCTTTGGCTGGCCGGAAACCACCACCTACCGCAGTCGACGCCTCGACGGCAACCTTCATTCCCTCGGACTCAACACGTATTAGGGGCGTGACCATAAGTGCAGTGTTGTGTTTGTGCGCACAAGCGAAAGCTCTAGGCCCCTCCAACTCCGTCGTGGGCGCCCTCAACCTAGGGAACTTAGGGAAAGAGAAGGATATAAAAGTCGACAACGAATGCAGCCGAAGAGCTTCACTTCAGTCTCACTCCAGTCTTACTTCTATTCACCATGATGTAAAAATGTCAATAAACCCACTTGTAATCTTCCTCCCATCACCCAACCTCTTCGCTCAGCGGCACTCCTGTCCTGGTGGTGGTGGGAACGGGCGTCACCTTGACCACGGTTCCGTCAAGCGAGCAGCAGCAACGGCAGCAGCTAGCAACAACTCCAAACCCCTATCATACCCAACAACGTGTAAGCAAATTCGTTTTTTTATTGTACATAAACGTGCCAAGCACAATAACGAGCACACGCACACACATACACCCACATGCACACACCATCCACACACACCTGCCAGCAAACCACAGCTTTTGTCGCGCCAAGCGCGCGCGCGCGCACACACACACACACACACACACACACACACACACACACACACACACACACACACACACACACACACACACACACACACACACACACACACACACGCACACACACACACACACACACACACACGCGCGCGCACGCACGCACACACGCACACGCGCACACACACACGCACACACGCACACACACACACACACACACACGTGCACACACGCACGCACACACACACACACACATACGCGCGCGCACATGACGCACACGCACACACATGTGCGGCTTACTGAGGACTTCAAGGAAGAAGAGGGAGGCGCGCGCAGACTGATCTGGGCTCTGAGCTGTTTGCGGCCAGCTGTGTTCCGTCCAGCCTTCACCTGTATAAAAGCAATTTCATCCGCTACAATTGGTGGAGGTGCTGGGTTTGGCCGCACCTGCGGGGTTCCCCAGTATGGTGACCTTTAGCCGAGAGCAGTGTTGTAGGCGTTACCGAAAAAAAGTAACTAAATACGTTACTCGTTACGCTAAGAAAAAAAGAACGAGTTACCGCCCTACGTTACCTAAAAAAAGGTAACGCGTTACCGTTACCGAAAGAAGTACCGCACGTTACTTTGCCGTTAATCCATGGCCATAAATTTTAATCAGTGCGTCTTCGCTGTAACTGTTAACTATACCTCGTCTTCTCTGCAAGGCTTGTTTTCCAACGAAAAGATCTCAAACCCTGACGACGCGCTCATATTCTTCAAGCGAATGGAAACTCCGGATGGTCGCACTATGCTTGCAACAGAGTCTAGACAGGAAAAGGAGGGAGGCCGTCTTTAGTCACAGTGCTGTGGGGAGTGCGTTGTTCCTTGTTCTGGCTAGGGGAGAAGGGGGTATGACTATGACCAAAGGAAGTTGGAGCGACAGTGTTGTTCAGCAGACAATTTTTAGAAAGTTTAGTGTGAGGTAGCGCACTACTGCCGGCACAGGAATTAACAAAGGTCCATTTCCTTTTATCCTCTACTTCGGCGGTACAGCCAGTTGACTGCAATCCCCTTTTCTGTGCTGTACCACTGTACTCTCTCGACGGCTCTCTTGGGGCCATCTTGAAATAAAGTGGTGACGTTCCTGAGTTTACTCAGAAAAGGGAGCTGCTTCCACAAAGAATGCGAGAGTGTCGCCTGGGAACGAGACCTTTTGATTGGAAAACAAGCTTAAGGAGAAACTGACTTAGATTTCTGCAAATGGTCCATTGGTGGCTCGGCCAGCGTCCACTCTTTAGAGAGTGGTTTGGGGGTGAGGACAAGTGTGTTAATGCGTGTTTGTGCTTTTTTTTTTTAGTTGAGTGCGTCCTCAAGGGCAGATGTTTTCTGGCATGCATGCGAGCCGCAACAAGGGTCGTCGAGAGCACCCGTAGGTTTTGTTTATTTGAAACATCATTTTCGGCGTTTTTTTTTCTGAAAAAGAGGCGGAAAGGGACAATTGAAATAAAAAGTAACTAGTAACGTGACACCTCACGTTACCGGAAAATGTTAACGCAAGTACGTTACCCGTTACAGTTCCGAAATGGTAACGAGTACGTTACTAAGTTACCGAAAAAAGTAACGCGTTACCGGTAACGCCGTTACTTGTAACGCGTTACCGACAACACTGGCCGAGAGCAACGTAGAGACCTTTCACTGCAGCCCCTTATAGAAGCAGCAGAGGGAGGAGTAGATTCAACCCAATTTATTATCAAAGATAGTATTTTGTTCAAGAAGAACTACTCTGTCGATGGTGCTGCCCTGCTTTTGGTCGTCCCGAAAAGTCTCCAGTCGCAAGTCTTGCACGCTATGCACGATGAAATCACGTCTGGTCATCTAGGCTTCTCTCGTACCCTCCATCGAATTCGGCAGCGTTTTTCTTGGCCGCAAGTTTATAAGACCACCAAGCAGTACGTTGCGACATGTGAACAATGCCAACGCCTTAAGGCACGAACCACCACGACGGCCGGTCCTTTGCAGCCCGTCAAACCACCCACTTCCCCTTTTGAAAAGATTAGAATTTACCTGTTTGGTCCTTTCCCAAAGTCTTTAGAGCGACGCCGTTGGGTGATTGTCTGCGTGGACTATCTTACCCGATACGCCGAAACCGCTGCTCTCGCTACCGCAAAGGCTGATGATGTTTCGTCGTTTCTTCCACTCTGCTATACTTGGCCAAGGCGCACCCCGGGCTATAATAAGTGATCGTGGACGGCAATTTACTGCTGATGTCGTGGAAGAAATGCTACGGCTCTGTGGATCAGACTACCGGCACTCTACACCGTATCACCCGCAGACCAATGGTCTTACCGAACACACCTACCGCACCCTGACAACTATGTTGTCCCTGTACGTTTCGTCTGACTATCGCAACTGGGACGCCGTGTTGCCATATGTGACGTACGCTTATAACACGTCAAATCATGAGGACACACACACAGAACAGTACGCAATGGGACAGGAAGAGCGTGCCTGTTTTTCCGTGCTTTTAATTTTTTGGAATGAACAACTACGAACTCGTACTAAAATAAGAAATCTGAAGTCTTGCGGTTTATGTAATTTAAAAATGTTTCTATAAAGCTTCACCCCAATAGGGACGAAATTGATCGCTGCCGGTGTTGCATATGAGGTGGTCACCCTGGGTCGCTGTGGTTCGACGCTTTAGAAACATAAGACTGAAGATCTAAAGGTCCCTGGTTCGATCCCGGATTACGGTAATGCTTCTTTTTTCTTTTCGTTCGAACACTGAGCAGAGTACCCACACAGCCGCCAATGGGGGTGACTCCGTGCCGAAATAGCTCAGTTGGGAGATTCTACTTCCGGCCACCGTTCGGTGCGGTCGCAGAATCATGGGCTCCAGCCACTCTATCTCCGTGGCTCCAGCGGAGCGGCGACAGCAGCCCTTGCCGGCCGCGGAAACAGGCTATATGTAAAAGGTGATAACGACTACAGGATTATTTTGCCGTGACTGCCCACCGGGCGTGTTGTGTTAGACACGGTTTTCTTGCATGGTAACGTGCGTGCGAGTCCCTTTCGGGTCGAAGATTTTCGTGAAGCCTTGGTCGAGACTGGTACGCTCCCCGACGTGGTGGCTTTGGGGGCGTATCAGGGGAACCACGTCTGGGCGGTGACTCTCAGTAGCGCGGAGGCAACGAAGCGCCTTCTCGCTTTTAAGGAGGTTCAGGTGAAAGACCGTCGGTGCATCATTATCAACCGAGAAGACCAACAGGCGAGACTGCACCTGCATTGAATGTTGCATGGCATGGCAGACGAAGACATAAGGACGGCCCTCGCGGCATTCGGAACAGTTACCGAAGTTACTCGGGAGCGCTGCCGGGTTCAAGGTTTCCACCAGAAAGGGTCGACTACAAGAGCCGTGCTCATGAAGCTGAAAGCTGGCATGAAAGTGCAAATAGTCGTGTGGACGTAATTGACAAGGACAAAGCGAACGAAAAGTCGTGTGGACAAAGCGAAAAAGACCTCCCGCACCAAATCCGAGTCGCGGGAGAGCTGGCTCTCGTTGTCGTGCCCGGAAGGCCAATGCAATGTCTGCGCTGTGGAGGCAAGGTCCACGTCCGCAGGGATTGCAAGGTACCGCCATGTACACTGTGTAGACGGTAAGGTCATGTTGCGGCGGACTGCGTGCGGACCTACGAAGCGGCGACAGGGTCGACGGTAAGGGACGAGTCGGTAGACCAGCTGATGGACGTAGACGAGGCTGAAGCGGCTGCGAAGGGTTCCGGAGGTGACGAAGGGCAGGCAGCGACGAAGCATTCATCGGTGTCTATGGTGGAAGAGAGCAAGGTGACTGACAGCGCGGAGACACAGACTACGGCTGCGGTATCACCTGAGACAGCTGAAAGAGCGTCAACTGAGGGTGGGAGCTCTCAGCTTGACGAGTCGCTGAAACCAATGGACTGTGAGGCCGCGACGCGAAAGGACAACACTATCGTAGCCAGTGTCTCCGACCCCGCAAAACACTCTCTTGCACACAATGAAGAAGACAAAGCGGCCGCGACTAAAGCAGAGGAGCCGCCTGCAAAAGCACCTCCAGTACGACGACCACCTTTCAAGCCGCGGCCAAATGTCGCGACGAAAAGACGGCCGGCCGACAAACCGGCACCGTAGCAGAGTGACCCTGGTCCACCCGATGACTCAGGGGCAAAAGACGGCGTCTAGCTTCGTGCTAGGCGTGAAGGGTAAGCACCATGCTTCTGGCCTTTTCTTTTGCTACCAAAATGTATTCGGAGTCGTGCCTTAATTTCGCCACGCTTAACGTAAGGGGTATGAGCGGGAAGCGAAAGCAGAGTCAAGTGCTCCGCCTTTTGACTGACAGAGACATAGATCTGCTGACTCGAACGCTTTTTTTCATCTGTATGAAGGGCGCTTATCAACACTGAAGGGCGCTTATCAGCGCTTATCAATCAAGGTCACTGTGAAACTGAAATGAAACTGCTCTAAATCCCTGCTCCAAGCAGTTCGCAACAGTTATCAAAATGCCACCACGTATAACCGAAGCGACAAGACTCCGAATTATAGGAATGTCATTGGGCGGTTCATCGCAGGAGGTTGCTAAAGCAACTGGAGTGGCTGGGGCTTCAGTGGGCAGAATCATACGTGCCTACCGGGACGAAAAAAGGAGCGGAGAAGCTCCTCGCTACCTCAATAGGAAAACAACAGAAGAACACTTGCAGATTGTTGCCTGCGCTAGTGATAATCCTTCCATAACAGCGGGTGAAATAAGGGCTACCCTCGGTCTAAATGTGTCAGACGAGTTAATTACGCAACGACTAAAGGAAGCAGGGATTAGAAACAGGATGGCTGCACAGAAGCCTCTACTTTCCGACAGTGCCAGAGCAAAAAGGCGCGCCTTAGCTCAAGAGAATCTGCAGTGGACCGTCGACGATTGTCGAAACGTCGCGTCTACAAATTAAAGCTCTCTCTGCACTTAGTGGGAGCAGAAACAAAAGGTGTACCGTCCAGTGGCTAAAAGGTAAATAATTAGACTTTTGTCTTTTGTCGCGTGGCTTGCTTTATTATATACCATATTATTATTTTGCTA
Source organism: Amblyomma mixtum (assembly GCF_055824585.1). Taxonomy (NCBI): domain Eukaryota; kingdom Metazoa; phylum Arthropoda; class Arachnida; order Ixodida; family Ixodidae; genus Amblyomma; species Amblyomma mixtum. Next base: position 149,297,366 of record NC_143021.1, on the reverse strand, counting down.
CCGACTGTCATTAATTGGGATTAAATGCTTCTTTTTTAAGGTATGATCCCCGTTACGTCTAGACCGTCAAGGCAAGTGGCCGAACATCTGTGAATGTGTGGGGGGTGATTACGAAGGATGGCCTCGGGCCTCTTCACCGCATTGATGGTCGGCTGTGCTCCGAAGTGTATACTGCAATCATTGACCACCAGCTGCTCCCTCATGTGCTTGATGGACCATACAGAGATGGATATTTCCTGCTGCAGCATGATCTTTCTCTGATCCACACGGCTCACCCAGTGAACGCGCACCTTGAAAACCTTGGAGGGATGACGCTAGATTGGCCGCCCAAGGGCGCGGATATGAATGTCATAGAAAACCTTTGGGGCATTTTAAAAGCCAATATATCAAAAATGGGCCTCCATACCGCATTTTCTGATGAATTGTGGGAGGCCATCAAAAGTCAGTGTGAAGAACTGAAGGCCGACAGCGACCTTGTACCGGCGCTCTACGACTCCCTGCCATGTCGCATGTCTGCCGTCCTCGGGCTTGGCGGTTATTCCAGCCGCTACTGAACGGCCTGTGAGCGCGCATTATTGTCCACACCATTTTTTTATTTTATAACGTTTCAGCAAGCATGCAGCGCATAATAAAATGGTTTACGACCTCATTTTTTGTTGTTTCGCTCAGATGCTGGAAAAGTGCTTTAATACGTTTGACAGTAACAAGCCCAGTTTTTACTAGCTTCTCTGTGCGGTGACATCCCATTATGTTTGTCATGTGGCTTGAGGTATGCGTGGTGACATTGTCATAACTGTTCTGAACTGCCTCGAGCAGGGCTTTAAAGCAGCTTCACTTCAGTTTCACAGCGGCCTTTTAGTATTCTCGCCACGCTGAAGCATGTGGAGTGTTGATAAAGGCCGATTCACACGACGGACCGTTCGCCCGCGGCCCGCGCACTACGTGTGCATACGTCAGCACTTTGAGGGGCGCGCTGTCGGCCGCCATCCATCCATGCATCCAGCGCGCCTCTCAAAGTGCTGACGTATGCACACGTAGTGCGCGGGCCGCGGTCGAACGGTCCGTCGTGTGAATCGGCCTTAAGCGCCCTCCATACAGATGAAAAAAAGCGTTCGTGTCAGCAAGTAACAAATGAATGATCCATGTTCTCCGGGTTATCGCATGATTGGGCGTGTTCGGCCTATCGTTCAGTTTTATTTCTTCGCTTGGTTGCTACAACGCTGTTCTTCGGAACGTAAAATGCGAGCGAAACCATTCGCCTACTCACGCTGCCTGCTCGTCGAAACGCGACAATAATGGGTGACGTCCTTAAGAAGTAACAGCCTAGTAGACGACGGGCCCAGCTGAGCGTGCTTTGTGAGCATGCGCTTAGCCTCAGCCTGTTTCCAACTTCGCCCCGTCATATGGCGCTGACGCACAGAAAAGTCGCCGCTCGCGCACGCCAGCTAATGATTTGGGCGCCGGTACTATGCAATTGTGAGCCATGCGATTGGCAACTCTGCTGGGTGTGTTGTGTTTGTGAAAAAGTTGCCGGGACCCGAAATACAGGCGTATTTTCCTTGTCAATCGGGCCGCTACGTAGTATGCGATTTTTTGTACTGCAACGTTATGTGGCGTGTGTTATGCATTTATGCGCCAAACGTAGTGGAAGACAGGGCAACGTTTTTTGGAGAACCGTCAACAGTATTTTCTTTCCGACAAACAAATAGTTTTCATGGGTGACTTTATCTGTGTTTTGAGCGCTCGCGATAAGAGTAGCACCCGTGCCTTCAGGGACAGAAGTACTGAGGTTTTAAATCGAATAATAGACGAATACGCCTTGGTAGATGTTGCCGAATGCTTAGAGGGCGCACGCGATGTGCAGTACACGAACTTTCAACGTGTCAGTCACGCGCGCCTCGATCGCATTTATATCCACTTGATTTATTACCGAAATGTCATAAGTACAATGTTTTGCCTGTGTCCTACTCTGATCACTGTGTAGTCGAGTGCTCTGTAGGATCGAAGAAGCGAAATAACAGCTTTTCGTGGGACCTATGGAAACTAAACTCTAACCTGCTAAGTGACAAAACTTTCACTGATACCGTAGTAGAAAAGATTAATAAAATAGAGAGGGAGGGAAAAAACGAAGTCGGGTTGCAGTGGGGACTAGCGAAACAAGACATTAAAATGAAGGCTGTAGAACAGTCCACCTTTCTAAGGCACGAAGAACGGTTACAAGAAAGGCAGCTGAAAGTTATGCTAGAAAAATTATTAGCTCAAGAATGCAAACAACCGGGCATATGCATGGAAGACATCAAGAAAAGAAAGCAAAAGCTGGAACTTATCGAAGAAAAACGTTATCAGGGAGCGCTAGTTCGGGCGCGAGCGGCAGATTTGGTCGCGGGAGAAACGCCCACTAAGCGGGCGCTTGGAATGGAAAAGGCGCACGCTCGACGAAACCAGACTCACGAGGTAGAATGAGCAGGCACTTTAGTCACTGATAACGATAGCATACAGCTGGCCTTCTTTGAGCACTTTCAGACAACCTTTGCGCAACATGAAGTCGACTCGAATGCATTTAGAGACGAGTTTTTGGAGGATATGCCACGGCTGGATGACGAGAAAAAAGAAATTTTATAGCAGCAGATTACGCAGCAAGAAGTCGAATGCGCTATAGAAGACCAAAACCCTGGAAAGTCTCCAGGCCTGGATGGTTTAAGTGCTGTTTTTGATAAAGTGTTTAAGAGTGAATTAACGCCTTCGCTGACTACATTATTTAACGAAGCCTACATTTGTAATGCTCTGCCTCCATCCTACGGTACGTCCGACACAGTACTCTTTCCTAAAACAGATGACGCGCAGAAACTTAAACTGGTTACAGCATATAGGCCCATCTCGCTGACGAACGTCGATTAGAAAATTTTTATGAAAGTGCTAGCTGCCAGACTTCAGATGGTAATTAAAGAAATCGTTGGCCCTCATCAAACGTGAGGCATCAAGGGGCGGTCTATTGCTTATAATATTCACAAAGCAAGAAGTGTGTTGGAGTGCTGTGACGCCATTGGCGCTCGTGTGGCAGTTCTCCAACTAGATTTAGAAAAAGCTTTTGACTGTGTTGCGCATGACATATTGTTTTCTATCCTTCACCATGTTAATTTAGGCACTGTTATCACTGAGGGCGTGGCCTTGGCGTGAAGAAATTGCACTACCAGGTTAGTTGTTAATAAATCGTTGGGGACCTCATTAACGTTCAGCGTTCTGTTCGCCAGGGTTGCCCCCTCAGTCCTCTTTTATTTTGTATCTATATAGAAACTTTGTGTAAGCACATAAGAAATAATGCTGTTCAAGGATTTCGGCTACAGACGGCTGAAGTCAGGATCCTAGCATATGCTGATGATGTTGCTGTTTTTGGCGTGAGTCACGATAGCATTCGTAACGCGGTCGACGGGGTAAAGCGATTCAGCACTGTGACGGGGAGCAGGGTTAACTGGGGGAAGTGTGTGGGGTTCTGGCATGGACAGTGGCCAGTGACACCGGAAAATTTTGCTAACGTGACCTGGCACACGACCCCTGTGAAATACTTGGGTGTCCCGCTGGAAAATGATCGCGACAGCGAACCGTATTGGACACGTCAGGTGCAAGAAACACGCGAAAAGGCTGAAAAGTGGAAAGCGTCCGATCTATCTATATTCACGAGAACCACAGTCTGGAATCTGTTTTTCATCAGCAAATTGTGGTATGTGATGCGAGTGATGCATTGTTCCCGAATTAATGTGCAAATGTTTCATCGTATATTTTTGCTGGTTTTGTGTGGGCCTCTAAATGGGAGAGGTGTACGCGAACCAATTTCTTCTGAAGAGTAAGGGATGGGGGACTCGGGCTTCGACATTTATTTGCGAAGCAATTGGTCAGTAGATTCCTGTTTTTGCGCGATGTGCGTGATCCTTTTCTGCGCACAGTGTGCCAAGTAAGGCTGGGTAGGGCTTTGCTAGACTTTGTGATTTCAAGTGAGTGTATGACGGGTGGCATTTTTTGGTTTCTTCATGGATAGTTGCCAGCGTCAGATTTTGAAATGCCAGATTTTCAAAAGAATATTTGAGTGATCTGAGCCGGAAAGATTTGTACAAGGATTTGTGTGACATCCTCTTTCCAGTGCCCTTGTACAGGGCTATGTACGGTGGAGGGCCGGGCTACAACGTATTGAAAACGGTAAAGAAAACGAAGGTACCACCGGGAGTCAAGAGTTTCTTCCTTAAATTACACTGTAGAACTTTACCTGGGAAAACATTTCTTGAGGCAAAACAGATATTTCTTCCTTGGGGGTCGCATTGCATCATATGCAAAAAGCTGGAGGCAGTTGATCACGTCGTTTTGCACTGTTGGGAAGGGGTCTATTTTTGGGACGTTTTGCAGAAGACTTTAAAGAAACAGCTTCCAATCCACTCATATGGAATAAGGTTCTTGCCAACCAAAAACGAGGATGGGGTTCCGTTAGACTTAGTCATGCTGGTGGGCCTCCACAGTATATGGCGCTCCCGCATGGCAGGATATCACTGTGACCCTGACGCACGGCCAGCCCGCATGTATTTTAGAGAAAGTATGCACAAGTTTCCAGAAGAACAAAAGCTAATAGTGGAGGTTCCTGAGTGGTTACCAAGGCTGGAACCCCTCGTAACTTTCCTGGCTAACTCTGTATACTGTATGTACAGAGGGCAAAATGCATGTCTAGAACGGCCGAACTGCGTGCTCCGGGCCGCTCAGAGCTACGTGCGCGACGTCTAGCGATATAACGCTTGGTTCGAGACGACGGAGTGTGGGCATGCGTGGCCAAACTGATAGCGCTGCCTGTCTTTTCGGGGCTCACAGGCGGCCGCGCCTTTACCTCCTGCTTTTGCCTTTAGTAGCGATGATTTGCGCTACCCTCTGCGAAAGGACATACGCGGCAGAGCGCACGCCACTGGCTTGTTTTTTTTACTTTCTTTTTGTGCTACGACAGCCAACCCCACCTGAGGCCGCAGTATGATTTCAATAATCACATGCCTATTTTGTCATTTGCCGAAGAATGCAAAATGGCAAACCTCGCTTCCTTATCTAAGGCTCGTAGCCGCAATGACGATGCATTACACCGGCGCGTATGTGATGCGGTGAACTGCTCCTCGCCAGAGCTGTGCAATTGCACAAAAAGAAAGTAAAAAAAAAGAAGCCAGTGGTGTACGCTCTGCCACGTATTTGTTTCGCAGACGGTAGCGCAAATCAGCGCTACAAACGACAAAAGCACGAGGTAAAGCCGCGGCCACCTGCGAGACCCGAAAAGACGGGCAGCGCTATAAGTTTGGCCACGCATGCCCACACTCCGTCGTTTCGAACCAGGCGTTATATCGCTAGACGTCGCGCACGCAGCTCCGAGCGGCCCGGAGCACGCAGTTCGGCCGTTCTAGATATGCATTTTGCCCTCTGTACATATTGTCATTGTTCTGTTTTGTAATGTCAAAGCCCTGCAATAAAGAAAAAAAATACCTCAGTTGGGAGAGCGTTAGACTGAAGATCGAAAGGTCCCTGGTTCGATCCCGGGTTTCGGCAATGCTTCTTTTTCCTTTTCGCTCCAACACTGAGCAGAGTACCCACACAGCCGCCAATGGGGGGGGGGGGGGGATGCAGTGCCGAAATAGCTGTTGGGAGAGCGTTAGACTGAAGATCTAAAGGTCCCTGGTTCGATCCCGGGTTTCGGCAATGCTTCTTTTTCCTTTTCGCTCCAGCACTGAGCAGAGTGCCCACACAGCCGCCAATGGGGGTGATTCCGTGCCGAAATAGCTCAGTTGGGAGAGCGTTAGAATGAAGATCTAAAGGTCCCTGGCTCGATCCCGTGTTTCGGCAATGCTTCTTTTTCCTTTTCGCTTCAACATTGAGCAGAGTACTCACACAGCCGCCAATGGGGGTGACTCCGTGCCGAAATAGCTCAGATTCGACTTCCGGCCACCGAGCGTGACGGACGTGTGTATCATGGGCTCCCAAGGAGTGGATTCAGCGGCCCTGCCGGGCCGCGGTATCAGGAGTACGATCAAACCGAACGAGGACTACCAGCTGATTTTGCCGCATTTGCCAACAGGTTCGACTGTTTTGCATACTGTTTTTATGCGAAGCATATTAACGCAGGTTTCGGGCCTTCGCGCGACGCCCGGCGGTGGCCACCATTGACCTTCAAGTGACTTTAAAGTTGGTCACGTGACATGACGTCACGTGATGACGTCACACCGGCTGCAGATGGGGCCTCATATCGCGCCGTCGGTCGCCTCCCGGCGGTGGCCACCATTGACCTTGAAGTGCGATCACATGATGTGACGTCACTATGATGACGTCACACTGGCTGCAGGTGGGGCCTCATATCGCGCCGTCGGTCGCCTCCCGGCGGTGGCCACCATTGACCTTGAAGTGAGATCACATGATGTGACGTCACGTGATGACGTCACACCGGCTGCAGGTGGGGCCTCATATCGCTCCGTCGGACGTCGCCCGGCGGAGGCCTCCACGCTGCGGTTCGCGCCGTCGCGCGCGACGCGGCGGCGGCGCCACCATCGCTGCATCACGTGATATGTGACGTCACGCCAGGGATGAGGCGGCGCGCGCCCGCCGTCGCGTCAGTCTCTGTGCCCGCAACCGCGCCAGCGTCTTTGCGCCGGGCGTGTATGCGGTCAAGATGCCTCCAAACGCTAAGGACATGCTTCGCATCCACTGGGCTTAACCTTGATAAGCGTCCAATTTTTTTTTGCATGGCGCCGTCCAAGCCAGGCCATACCGTGTTGAAAACTTTCGTGACGCTCTTGAGCGTGTCATTGCTGCCGAAAGTGGTTGTCCTCGGGGCATATCAGATGGATCATGTTTGGGCCGTGACATTCTGCAATGAAGAAGGAAAAAACAAAATGCTACAGGCGGAGGCGTTCAACGTCAAGGACCACCGCTGTGTGGTCATTGACCCACGCAACCAGGGCGTCAGGCTGAAGCTGTTCTGGCTGCTACACGGCGTGCAAGATGACGACGTGAAGGCAGCTCTGGCGGCTTTTGGAAAAGTGACCGACATAACTCGGGACAAGTGAGAGTCAAAGGCTGCGTCGACAAGTCGTTTACTACGCGCTCAGTGACATTGAAGCTGAAGGTGGGCGGTACCATCGAGGACTTACCGCACCAGCTGCGTGCTGGAGAGGACGTCGCACTCATCGACGTTCCTGGCAGAGCTCCGCTCTGCCTCCGGTGCCGCGGCACCGGCCACATACGTTGGGGGTGCCGTGTGCCACGTTGCGGGCTCTGTCGTCGCTTCGGCCACGACGACGCCCAGTGCGTGCGAACATATGCTAGCGTAGCTGGTCCTGGTCGTACGGATACTACCGAGGAGCATATTATGGACGAAGTCGACGCGGTAGAGGCGACCCGTGAGAGTCGGGAAGACGCAGTACCAAAAAGCATAGCCTCAGAAAAAGCAACGCTTCCCACAGAACATGAGGCTGCCAACTCAGCAGAACCATCTGCGCCTGACACCAGAACTGAGGCGGAGGCGGGAAAAGCAGATGATGCTATGGTAGGTGCACCTGAGACGGTTTTGGAACCGACCGACGAGAAGGACATTGACACGGAGATGCCCGCGGCGTCAACTTTGCCAGCGAAGAGGACGCACGACGAAGCTGATGACAAGGCGGCGAGCTGCGACGGGACGGACCATGAGGAACCTCTTCCCAAACGCCACTGTTCGACGTGCGGCCTACAAGCCCAGGCCGAACGTCCCTCCTGATCGTAGGACTTCGTCGGCTGTCCCTCCGCCTTAGCGGAGGTGCCTTGCAGGGTCTTTGTGTGGGTAACCCGGTCTTCGATCGGGTTCAGTGCTGACACCGCCGTACGTCTTTGCAAACTGGAAGGATTTTTGATGAGGTGAGCTACAAACAGATGTCACTTCGAGAGCGGCGAATCCCAACCATTTAGATGGCGTCTCAACTAATATCTAGCTTGCGTATTGCCACACTGAACGTGAGAGGTCTTTCTGCGCGAAGGAGGCAAAATCAGCTTAAGCGTCTCTTGTTCGAAAACGAAATCGATCTGTTGGCTGTTCAAGAGACAAAAATTGAAAGCGAAGAGTTGACAGATGCGATGGCTGAAATTTACCGTGCACAGTTCAGTGTTTGCGTGTGCCATGCAAAAGGAAAGTCGGGAGGGTGTCTAATTTTAACTCGAAACTGCAAAGTCGCCGTGGGAAGTGTATTTTCCTGTGAAAGTGGCCGGATTGTAGCATGCGATTTTTTCTTTTCTGGTGTAGAGTGGAGAGCTGTGTGTGTATATGCACCTAATAGAATTCCCGAACGAGATGCCTTTTTTCGCCGTGTTCAACCTTTCCTGCTGACAGAAAAGCGTGTACTATTGCTTGGAGATTTTAACTGCGTGTGTAGACCTGAAGATAGAACAAGGAACAAAGCCCTGCAGGACACGAGGGCCGAGCTGCTGTCTGAGATGATTAATGAAGCAGAATTGGAAGACATTGGCATTATAATGCAAGGTTCAGAACGAGCACAGTACATGCATTTCCAAGGCGTTAGTCACGCAAGGCTGGACAGAATTTGTTTCTTCTGAGGTTGCGCCCTTGTGTTCCCAGTACCAGACTGTGCACGTCAGCTTCAGTGATCATTCTTTAGTCGTGGTCACACTTGGGGAGAGGAAAAGGACTGTCAAGTTTAGTTGGGAATGATGGAAATTTATTGACACATTGTTGGAGGATGAGGAGTTTAGCAAGAAACTAAAAGACTCAGTCAAAAGCTTGTTAGAGAAAGAGTCAGGCTTTATACAAACATGGGAACAATTTAAATACGACGTGAAAGTGGCCGCTATAGAAAGAGCATGTGTTTTAAAGCGTAAGGAAAAAAGCAAGAAAAGGAACTTCGTACCGAGCTTGATTTCATGCTCAGCATGGAAGGCGTCAAGCCGCGTTTGTACAGACAAGAAATAAGAGACCAAAACTAAGCTTGAACTAATAGATGAAACGAAATGTCGAGGTGCTGTGATAAGGGCGCGCAGCGAAAGATTTTGGCTTGGGGAGACGCCCACAAAAAGGGCGCTCAGCGACGAAAAACAGTATGCAGTTTCGAAAGAGATAAAGGAAATTTGTTATCGCAATGACGTAACTTCCGAATCTGAGATGATTGAAAGGGCGTTTCTGGAATATTACCAAAACTTGTTCAGCCTTAAAACGCCTGATGTTGAACATTACAAAACTGCATTCCTGTCGCTAATGCCAAGAGTCGAGGGTGACCTGGCGCACGTACTTGAGGAGCCCATAACGGCAGCAGAAATCGAAGCTGCAATACAGCAGCTGAGCTTAAACAAGTCGCCTGGGCCGGACGGCCTCGGTGCCGCACTTTACAAGGCTTTGAAAACAGAAATGGCAATAGCATTGCAGCGCGTAATAAGCGAGTGTTACGAAAGAAAGTTAACTCCGCCGTCTTTTCGAACTTCCCACGTGGTGTCGATCCCAAAATCGGACGACCCGAGTAGGTTGCAGTCAGTTGAGTGTTACCGCCCAATAAGCTTAACTAACGTAGACTACAAAATTTATATGAAAGTGCTAGCCGGACGACTCCAAACAGTAATTAAAACCCTTGTTGGCCCACACCAGACCTGTGGCATAAAAGACAGATCCATTTTTACTAACATACACGTAGCTAGGAGTGTCCTTGAATGCTGTGATGCAACGGAGGGTCCTGTCGCCATGATGCAACTGGACCTGCATAAGGCGTTTGATAAAGTTGTGCATGAAATTTTGTTCGTGCTTTTGGAACATGTGAATGTAGGATGTATCATGACTGATGGCGTGAAAATGGTTTATGATGGCTGTACATCAAGGTTCATAATTAATTACCGCCGGAGTAATAGTATTCCTGTCTTGTCGTCAGTGAGGCAGGGTTGCCCTCTTTTACAAATTAAACAATGTGATCCCCAAGGTAGAAATAACTGCTTCCTTTCCAAGAATTCCTTTACTGGTAGTGTTCCGGTATGTAATTTAAAGAAAAAAGTTTTTGCACTTGGCGGCACCTGCATCGCCTTCACACGCTTAAGTACGTCGCGTCCGAGGCCTCCATTGTATAAGGCCCTGTACATAGGTTGTGGAAGAACTACATCGCACAAATCTTTATACAACTTCTTCCTGCTAACAGAAGATAAATATTCATACGAAAATCGAACAGACAGGAATCGAACACTCGCGACAACCTCTCTAAAGTAACCAAAAATACGTCCCGAGAAACTTTCGGTTGTGACAACAAAGTCCGGCAGTGCATTTCCGAGCCTTAATTGGCACACAGTGCGCAAAAACGGATCGCTTACATCGCGCACAAAACAAAATCTGCTTACAATCTGCCGCAGAAATAAGTGTCCCAGACTCAGGCCGCCATCCTTCACCCGCCTAAACAAATTGGTCCGGCTGCAGCGTTCCCAGTCCGCAGCCCACACAAAAACGGCAAAGATCCGGTGCAGTCTCTGTACGTTCATCCTTGCACAATGCAACACTTGCATCACGTACCACAGCGTAGACATAAAAAACAGATTGCACACTGTGGCCCTTGCGAAAATTGAAAGGTGTCGCCCTTTCCACCTTTCCGCCTTTTCACGCGTGGCTTGCGTCTGTGCTTTCCAGTACGAATCGCTATCGCGATAACCGTCCAGTGGGACGCCTAAGTACTTTACTGGGGTCGTCACCCAGGACACGTTTGCAAAATTGCCGGGCTTCGTTGGCCATTCACCGTGCCAAAGCCCCAGGGACTTTGACCAATTCACTTTACTACCGGTGATCTTGGTGAATTCTTTTACGCATGCCACGGCCTCGGTTATACCTTCCCGGTTCACTGTGAACACCGCGACATCATCCGCATAAGCCAGCAGCTTAACTTCTGCCGCCTGTAGCTGGAAGCCTCGAATTTTTTCCCTTTCCATGATATTCAAACAACGCTTCAATGTAAATGCAGAATAGAAGAGGGCTGAGGGGACAACCCTGGCGCACCGAACGCTGCAGGCTAATGGGGGCCCCCAAACTCTTATTTACAATTAATCTTGTCGTGCAGCTCCGGTACGCCAAGGCCACTCCCTCGCAAATAATGGACCCTACATTCACATGGTCGAGTATGCAGAACAGGATATCGTGCGAAGCACAATCGAATGCCTTCTCAAGATCTAGCTGAAGGATGGCTACACAGCTATTTGTGTTATCACAACATTCCAGCACACACCTCGCTCTATGAATATTGGAAACAATAGAGCGTCCCTTGATCCCACACGTCTGGTGGGGACCGACTATATCCTGAATTACTGACTGTAGTCTACGGGCTAAAATCTTCATGAAAACTTTATAATCTACGTTTGTGAGGGCGATAGGACGATATGCTGTGACCTGCTTTAACTTTTCTGCGTCATCGGATTTAGGGATTAGCACTGTATGGAATTTACCATAAGACGGGGGCAATTCATTTTCTTTGTAGGCTTCTTTAAAAACTGCTATCAGTACTGGCACTATTTCGTGTTTATATGCTTTGTAAAAAGCGGCGCTTAACCCATCAGGTCCAGGAGATTTTCCCAGGTTCAAATTTTCTATCGCTTGCTCGACCTCCGACGCAGTTATCGACAGCTCCAGCCTTTCTTTCTGTTCGTCATCTAATCGCGGCAAAGCGCCAAGAAACTTTTCCTTGAATGCGCTCACATCCACTTCTTGCTTTGCAAACAGCGCCTGATAATATTCAAGAAATGCCTGCTGGATATGCCCGCTTTCTCCAGATAACGCCCCGCCCCATTCAATCTGTTCAATGTGGTTTCGTTGAGCATGCGTTTTTTCCATTCCTAGCGCTCGTTTTGAAGGTGTCTCCCCATCAGCTATATCTTGCGCCCTAGCCCGCACCAGTGCGCCACGATAGCGTTCTTCTTCAAAGAGTTCAATCTTATTTTTTATTTTCCTAATGTCATCCATCCATTTGCCAGTCTCTTCGCTTTCTCTTTCGAGAAGTCTAGCTAGTAAAGATCTTAAATTGTCCTCCTCACGCTTCTCCTCTTGTCGTATGCAGCTTGACCTTTCGACTGCTGCTATTTTTATTTGTTGTTTGCAAAGTTCCCACTGCTGCCATACTTTCAGTCCCCGCTCGGCTTTAATTTACTGATTTCTTCGTTTACTTTCCTGCTAAAGATGTCGTCTGTAATGAGCTTATTATTTAATTTCCACATCTCCCAAGAAAGCTGATTTCCTCGTTTTTTGTCCCTATCCCACACTGCACTAAACAATGATCCGAAAATGATACCGGTACTGCATTGTAGCAACTGCATTTTGAAATAACGTTCGGTGACACATAAATGCGATCTAGCCGCGCATGGCTTGACCGTTGAAAATGTGTGAGTCTCACACAACGCTCGCCCTCTAAACATTCGGCCACATCATCGAGGTTGCACGTGTCTATAATTTCTGAGAGTACTTCAGTGCTTCTGTCCCTAAATGCCCTTGCACTGGTTTTGTCACAGCCTCTCAGGACGCAATTGAAGTCACCCATGACGATCAGGCATTTCTCACAACTGAAGTGCTTTTGTACGCGTTGAAAAAACGCTGTCCTCTCATCCACCGCATTTGGGGCGTACACACAAATGATGCGCCAATATGTTTTGTCGTACAGGAGGTCAACCAAAACAAATCGACCTGAAGGACACGCCGTATATGCCTGAACCTCAAGTCCCGGTACATTCTTTACAAAGATGACACAACCCGCAGACGTTCCTACAGCGTGGGCGACAACTGCAAAAAACCTTGACGTGAAACGTCGCACCATGCTCCCGGTCTCCTCTTTCCCGTCAATTTTCGTTTCCTGCACTGCCAGGACGTCGGTGTCGTGCTCAGTTAAAAGGCGGTACACCTGGCTCTGCTTCTTCTTACTTGCCAGTCCCCTGACATTAAGTGTACCGACTTTCATGGGGAACGCATGAGCCATTTTCATGCAGAAGAAAGTGGCCGGGAACATGGTGCTTACCCTTCACGTGTAGCGCTTGGCTAGACGACATCATTGACACCAGAGCCATCCGGTGCTGGTGCCAGGCCTGGCAGCGGGGGCGGCTTGTCAAGGGCTCTCCTCTCCGTCGACACATTTGGTCGTGGCCGGATGGACGACCGCCGTCCTTGGGTCGTTTTTGCCGGCGGCTCTTCGACGCTGGGGGCTTCCGCCTTGTCGTCTTCGGTTCCGGTCTGGGCGTGTGGCCGCTTCGCTGGGGCAGGGACGCCGGTCGTGCGGGCGCCGCTCTGGTCAAGGTTCTCCTCGGTCAGAGTCGCTGGCTCGGTTTCTTGGAGCGCTGGCACGCTTACTTCACCGCTCGACGCCTCCGTCTCCTTTCTAGTAGGTTCTGCCCCTTCAGGCTTGCGTCCGGCATCGCTGCTGGAGGGTCCCGAAGAGCCCGTCGATCCTGCTTGATTTTCGGGTTCCTCTATGCCTTTCGCAGATTCTTCGGCCTCGACTACGTCCATCAGGAGTTCCGCAGAGTCGTCTTTCGACGCCCCGCCCGTAGCCACCGCGTAAGTGCGGGCACACTCATTATCCGCGTGGCCGTACCGCCGGCATTTCGTACAGCGGGGAACCTTGCATTCACGCCGCACGTGGCCTGTACCATGGCAGCGCAAGCACTGCATTGGACGCCCAGGCGCTACGACAAGAGCCAACTCTCCGGCGACACGTACCTGGTGTGGCAGGTCATCCACTTTCAAGCCGGGCTTCAACTTCAGTAGGACCGTTCTTGTCGTTGAGCTCTTGTCATTGACGCCTTGTATCCGCCACCGCTCACGCGTAACGTCGGTCACTTTGCCAAACGCCGCGATTGCCGTCCAGATGTCGTCGTCGGCCACACCGTGAAGCATCCAGTGTAGCCGCAGCTTTACCTGCTGGTCTTCCGGGTCGATATTGAGGCAGCGGCGTTTAACTTGCAGCTCGTTGAAGGCGAGCAACTTCTTTGCTGCCTCCGTGTTCCGCAGGGTAACCGCCCACACGTGGTTGATTTTGTACGCCCCCAACGCGACAACGTCGGGGAGCGTACCGGTCTCGGCCAGGGCGTCACGGAAATCCTCGACCCGGAACGGCCTCGCTCGCACGTCGCCGTGAAGAAAAACGGTGTTGAAAACAACACGTCCTGTTAGCAGTGTCGGCAAAATAATCTGGTAATCCTTATCACCGCAGTCATCGATCCTGTTTCCGCGGCCGTCAAAGGCCGCTATCGCCGCTCCGCTGGAGCCCATGACCCTGCGATCCGTTCAGCTCGGCTGCCGGAAGCAGAATGACTCCGCCATGCCAGCTCGATGGTATGGAATGGACAAAGGCGCGTCTTGTCAATACAGTGTCTTCGTTCACTCCCATCCTCGTCCCTTCCCTTCCGGCGAAGTTTAGGTGTCCACCGAGATATGAGAGGCAAATACATTTCCTTTCCTCAAAAACCAATTTACCGACGAGCGAGGCGTAGAACCGAATGGGCGATGGCGTTCTATGGACTCCCTGGCAGCGTTGCAAGAAGCTATCGCGTTTCCATCTTAGAGGCGAAGCTTAACATCTTAACCACACATCAGTGACCGCACTTTAGGTCAAAAAAGTGCACCCCCCACCTTTGAATTTTGGCGGGTGTCCACCGAGATATGTGAGACAGTTACTGCGTAATTTTCTTTCCTCAAATACAATTTTCATTTTCTTCATTACGGGCCATCTTTGTCTTTCTTCTTTCACTCCCACTTCCTCCCTTCCTCTACAGTGCGGTTCAGGTGTCCACCGAGATGACAGAGAATTACTGCGCCATTTGCTTTCCTCAAAAACCGTTGCGTTCAAATGGCAAGGCATCGCGCCGATCGGGTGGTGGCGTTACGTCGACTCCCTGGCAGCGCTACAACACGCTGTCGCGTTCCACTCCTAACGGCGAAGCTTAAGCTTAAGCTTAATTAGCAGTTAATTAGTATTGAGGCATTAATCAGTAATTAACCATTAATTAGTGATTTGTCATCACTTAGTAATTAGTACTCAATTAGATGCGACGCCACCAGTGCCACAGAAGTAGTCAAAGTGGTGCGGAAAACGCTTTCGCCTCTACGCACTTTAGACAGTTAAAGTGCCCCCTGAATTTTTTGACTATGTTGTTTACACACACCGCTATCTTTAAAAAGCGCAAAAGGTCAAAAGGAAGGATATTTAATAACTGGAAAAGTGGTTTACTTGGCTCGGTATACTTGCTTTGCGTTACAATTCGGATAGCCCGTTTTTGTAATCGCCGTATAGGATCAAGGTAAGTATTGTATGTCAAACCCCATGATTCTATACAGTATGTTAAATGACTATTAATAAGTGCAAAATAAAGGGTACGCAGTGTTTGTGTGTGAAGACAATCGCGGGCCTGTAGTAAGGCGTAAGAGCCTGAGGCCAGCTTCGAACAGACGGCGTTAATCTGGTTTTTCCAGTGAAGATGTTCATCTAGAATGACTCCGAGATACTTAAATAAGTGTGTTCGTTCAAGTGAGTGGCCATTAATAAAAATGTTAATTTGGTTGCTATGGATGACTTTTCCTCTTGAGCTAAATACTATATATTTGGTTTTGCTTGAATTAATTGTTAGCTTGTTGGTAAAAAACCAGCTTGAAATTTTTTCAATTCAGTGTTTGTTTTTGCTTCTAGATCCTCATGGTTGTCAGCTGTAACAATGATCGCAGTGTCACCTGCATACATTAAAATATCCGAGCAACTTAGGACCTTCGGCAAGTCATTCAAATATAACGAAAATAACATGGGCCCTAAAACAGATCCTTGAGGAACCCCTGTCTTTAAATATTGAAGGCATGATGTAATGTTATTCATAATTACAGCTTCTTGACGGTTTTCAATGTAACTGGAAAGTAAGCGGTAGACTTCACCGCGGAATCCATAATGGTTTAACTTGTTCAGCATAATAGCGTGATCCACGGTATCAAACGCTTTCTTTAAATCAACAAATACAACGGCGGCCAGTTTGTTTTAATGTAATGCTGTATTAATTAACTGAGTCAAACTTAGGACTGCAGATGCCGTTGAATAGTGTTTTCGAAATCCATGTTGCTGTTGACAGATTAAGTTATACTTTTCTAAAAATTTGCAAATATTGTTAGATAGAATCTTTTTGTAAGTATTATTAATAACACTTAGGACAGAAATGGGTCTGTAGCTTGACGGGTTGGTCGGTCTCCATCCTTGTATACCAGGACAACTTTGGCAATCTTTAGTACGGAGGGGTATTTTGCACATTTTAATGAATGATTAAAAAGTTTTCATAATATGGGTACCAAGATATCAGTGTTTTTCTTAAGCAAGGGTGGGTAAATTCCATCCAGTCTGGTAGATTTATTACCTGTAAGCTGAGAATAATGGATGTAATTTCATCGGGTTCGATCTCAAACATTCCAAAAGTATTGAGAACTGGACTGGATGCAGTATATTGTTGTTGCGATTCAGGAAGTTGAGCAGCTAATGACGGGCCGATATTGGTGAAAAAGGAATTGAATATTTCTGTAGTATTGCGATCTATTCTCTCCGGAAGAACCCGGCGCAAACTGGGTTTGCCAGCGACTTCATTTATTATTTTCCAGACCTTATGTGTATTGCCGGAAGCCTGTTCAACGAGACGCGTGTAATATGCTTTTTTTACGTGCCCTCATCATCGACACGGAACTATTGCGCAGGCTCTTAAATTGGTTTAGATAGTAAACGTTATCTTTGTGTTGCCTCCACTTGGGGTACCATGTATCCTTTTCTTTTAGAACGGCCAGGATTGGCTCAGTCATCCAAGGGCATAGTGGCACTTCGTAAGAGCGAACACTAATATTTCTGCTGCACTTAGTAACCATTCGAGAAAGCGTGTCTATTAGGTTACTAAATTCTGTATCAACATCATCATGGTATATTAGGCTAGGGTCGACGGCCAATAGATTTTCATGCAGTAGTGCATAATCTATTTTAGATACATACTACTTGCTCTCACGCTCTGGTTTTATATCAGTGTCGACAGTAACAAAAAGTGGAAGGTGAGCGGAGCTGGGTTCACTGTAGACCTCAGCGCGTATCCCAGTCGGTATATTTGTTAATGCGTGATCAATAATAGATGAAGAGGAGGTAGTTACACGCGTCGGTGTATTAATCATGTTTTGGAAATTGTACGACGTTAACAGGTACACGTAGTCTTTGTGGCATTCAGAATTTGTATCTATGTTGAAATCGCCAACAATAATTATGCGTTCTGAGTGTGTAGTAAACGTTTCAAAAATTCCTTCAAGTTTATCAAGAAAGGACGAAAGGCTTGAATTTGGTGGGCGGTAAATAACTCCAACAGTGAATGAATGTGGCAGTTTTATGAACAGTGTTTCTATGTCTGTATGACTGAGGGTGACTGGCGCCAAAAGCGAGAAAGGTAGACCATTTTTGACAAAAAAGGCAACACCACCACCACGGTTTTTTGATTCTCTCGGATGAGATAGCATTAACATAGTCGGGAAACATAACATTCTCATCTTTTTGCAGCCAGGTTTCTGTAAGCGCTACAATATCAAAAGATTGGGAATATCTCGTCAAAGAAGCCACTAGAAGGTTCAGGTTCTTGCGGATATTAGAGTAAAATATTGACGTACATTTGTCACTGCTTAACAGGTCATCTTCTTCTATGACCATAGACATTGCAAGAGCAAACAGGTACTAAAACACAAGAGCATTGGTAATCAAACAATTTGTTCCAGGTCATCTTCACAAGTTATGTGCATTACTTTTGAGCTTTCTGTTTTTCTCATCAAGATTTTGCCTTCAGACACCCATGCGAACTTCCAGCCTCTGTCACGTTTCTTTCCAATAGCTTTGCCGAGCAAAACCTTTTTTTCCGGGCACAAATGTTCGTTGACAAAAACAGGATCGTTCTCTGGGAAGCCAAGCACCGAAGTATTTAGCCTGTTCTTTTTCGCAGCTTGCAAGATTCTGTCACGTGGGGACCTTGACTTAAACTTTACAATTACATTGGAAGGTCCTTTCGCCTTGGTTGGAACACGGTGCATCACGTCAATTTCCTCAGGAGAAAGCTCTACCTGTAGGTAGGAAGATATCTTTGTCATGACGCTACCGAGGTTCTCGTTATCAGATTCAGGGATACCTTCCAATTCAATGTTGTTCCTTCTGCTGTATTGCTTCAGTTCAACTAGTTGTGTTTTTAGCTCCTTCAATTCGCTCGTCAGCTTCTTGTTTTCTTGCTGAATTTCCAGATTGTTCTTCTTTACTTCTGTGAGTTCTAGCCTCATCGTTTTAACTTCTGTTCTGAAGTCCTCAAAGGCAGTGTTCATGAAACCAACTGATTCCTTCACTGCTGCTATTTCAGTCTGCACAGCATCACTAGAAGAGTTCAGCTTGTTTACTGCGACCTTGATTTCAGTAATGGCCTCCATAAATTTAAAAGTTATTTCCACTAGAACTTTAGGAACTTCTTTAATGCTTTTGGGAGCCTCATCTGCGAGTGTCTTAGCAAAGTTGTCAAGTTGCGTCGCCTCGTCGTCCCCCATTTCAACAAGTTTTCCGCAGACGCGTTCACAAATAACAAGAGGGCCCAGAGCAGTGCAGCAACCGTAAAATTCAATGAAATAAACTTTCACACGAAAGTGTGTATGCCCACCTGCATGAGTACAGCGATACGGTTAGCAGTTGCACAGACGGCTGCCAGCACCGCTCTGATGTGTCCGTCACAGTCGCTGGCTCCTTTTATCGGGTTGCTGGAGGGGCTTCGTGAACCTTCCGCGCAGGCGCGAATTTCCTGGCTGATTGCTTCTGCGGCCACTCTGCGTCCACGTTCCGAAATGCAGCGTTGGTGTTGCGTTGAGTAAGGTGGTCCTGCGCCGCTCGATGGAACCGTGTCAAAATGCCTGCATGAGTACAGCGATACGGTTAGCAGTTGCACAGACGGCTGCCAGCACCGCTCTGATGGGAACGAACCTAGAGTAGTATTCGACCAGTCCCAGGAACGATCGAAGGCTGGCTGCATTGGTGGGTGCCGGTGTATCCTTGATGGAAGCAACCTTTTCCTCCAGCGGAACAATACCACTTGCTGTGATCCTGTGACCCAAAAATGAAAGTTCCTGCGTATCGAAAATACATTTGCTTTTCAGTTTGAGTCCTGCCTCTTTAATGCGTTTAAGTACTGGTGCAAGATTATTTATGTGCTCCTGCCGGCCCCGCCCGAAGACTATAATGTCATCTATATAGAAGAGCTCGCCCTTACATCCTTGCAGGACTTTGGACATCATACTCTGAAATGCAGAAGGCGTGGAAGCCAGTCCGAAGCACACTCGTTTAAAACGAAAGAGGCCTTCGTGAGTTATAAATGCGGTCAAATCGTGGCTCGCAGGGTGAAGCATGACCTGGTGGTAAGCTGATGCGAGGTCTAGCTTAGAAAAATTTGTAGCCCCCACTAAACCATGCAATAGCTCTTCTGTATGAGGAAGGGGAAAGCTGTCTATTACGACAGCTTTGTTTGCTTGTCGAAGGTCTACACAGAGGCGAATACCTCCCTCTTTCTTCTTAACGACCACAATGGGTGACACCCATTCAGATGCCGCCAATCTCTCTATCACGTCCAGATTTTCCAACCGATGGAGCTCTTCCGAGACAAATGGTCGTAGCGAGAGCGGAAGGCGCCGAAGTTTGGATCGCACTGGCTGCACCGTGGATCGCGTTTTGACGTGATGCACAAAACCTTTCGCGAGGCCAAGGCCTGGCTCGAAAACAGATCCAAACTCGCCAGCTAATTCCTTTGGGAGGTTAATATCCTGCACGGCTTTCGTCGGGTCAGGGCGCTGTTCCCTTCGAGAATTAGAAGTTAGCGTCGTTTCAAGGCATTGAAGAGATGACCCATCAATCTGTAGACCGAGGGCCTTGATGGCATCGATACCTAAGAGTGAGGTGCATTGTTCTACGACGTAGAAAAGAAGGCTTGTTGTGCTAGCTTTGTACGTAACTTCAGCGAAGAAACAGCCACGAACCGGAATTGCCTGTTTTGAATAGTCCAGTAACCAAACAGTCGGGGCCAAAAGTCAAAGTCAAAGTCATTTTATTCAGGCAGCAGTAATAGGTGCCTAGGAGGCAGACATAAAGGCAAATTAATGCCTGACTCAGTGTCGGCCCCCTTCCCCCCTTCCCAAACACATCACTCAACAGCAGGTACAGTCAGATCGTTAAACAAAGTTTCGATCAACATAAAAGGAACCCATTAATACAGCATAGCATACAGGGCTAATTCATACTGCGAGGAAACAAACAGCCAAAATAAATCGCATGTAGTAATAGGCAGAGAAAATAAAGAAGCGGGAACAATAAAACATTCACAACAAAAACCATCTGGTGTCTACTTGGAACCCAGAAAAAAAAAGGAAATAGTCAAAATTGTGTGCTCAAAAAGAAATGTGTTAATGTTTCTTTTAAAGGCTAGAGCTGAAGAACTGTCAGTAATGATATTCATAACCATGGCGTGCTTATTCAAGAAGTCAGGAATCTGATATGTTAACTTTTGTGTTCCGTAGTTTGTACGAATCCTGTCTCTGTTATAAATGGTATGCCGGAGATTGTACATGTGTTCTTTATGAAGATATTTCTCAGTGAACGATGATGCATTCTGTTTGATTTGAGTGTATATAGCTAGTGCTAGTTTTTTACATAGGATGTTTGTGATAGTCAGGATTCGGTGTTTTTGGAATAACGGTGCTGAATGAGTTCGGCGTGGGACATTTTCTATTTGGCGCAGAAAATGTTTTTGTAGTACATGTAGGTTCTCTAAATTTGTTTTTGTGGTCGTACCCCATACAAGAAGACAGTAGTGCAGACGGGAGTGTATTAGAGCATAATACAATTGCTTTTTTAACCATGGCGGTAGCAAATCCTTTAGTTTATAGGTGAGCCCAATCGTTCTTGATATATCTGTTCGAACTTTTGAGACATGTGTAGACCAGTTTAGGTGTTCCTGAAAGATTACACCTAGAAATTTATGTGATGCAACGCGTTCAATTTGCTCATTGCCGAAGCGCAGAAGAATGTCTGACATACATTTATTTTTTGGTCGAAATACAATATATTTTGTTTTGTTCGTGTTTAGGGCTAGTTTATTTACGTCAAGCCACACCGATAGGTTACACAGCCAGACATTCGCCTGCCTCTCGATATCTACAATATTCGCACCAGAAAAAAAGGCGTTAGTGTCATCAGCATACAGGATAATTTGCGGGGTTAGTGGAATATTTATAATATCATTAATATATAACAGAAACAATAATGGACCAAGTATGAACCCTTGTGGTATCCCATATGCGATAACACCAATATCTGACTGCACTTTGCCTACCGCTGTGTACTGAAATCTGTTTGACAGGTAACTCTTAATTAAGTCGAGAGCAACACCCCTAATTCCGTAGTTGGGTAACTTTTGCAGTAAGATTTCATGTTTGATAGAGTCGAATGCTTTTTTGAAATCAAGAAACAATCCTACTGTGTACAATTTATGCTCAAAGTTATCTATTATTCGATCTTTAATGTATAGAAGGGCCGTCTCCGTTGACTTAGATTTTTGGAATCCATACTGTTGTTCTACTATGACGTCGTTGTGCTGGAAGTAGTTTAGAAGGCGTGTATTTATAACTTGTTCTATTATTTTAGAAAAGATTGGCAAGACAGAGATAGGTCTGTAGTTATTAAGGCTACATTTATCACCTCCTTTATGAACAACGGATACTCTTGCAATTTTCAGTTTATCAGGAAAGACACCCGAACTTAGGATCAAATTGCATATATGCGACAAAGGGCGGCTAAAAAGATGTGCAACTGATTTTATTGGTTGCGCTTTCAAGTTATCCACTCCGCAAGCACTACTGTTATTTAGCTTTTTTACTAGCGTAAATATTTCTGCCTCTGTAGTAGGAGTCAAATAGATTGAACCCGCAACAGCTGAACCCATATATGATTTGCAGTCAAGGTTAGAGCTATCCGCGTTGTTTGTATTAAATGCTCCTGCGTTTAGGAAGTGTTCGTTGAATTTATTTGCTAGCGAGGTTCCCGTATAAGTTGTGCCTTCAATACTCAATTCCTTGAGTTCTTTCTTCTGAGTATTTGACATGAGATGGTTTGCGGTTTGCCACATTTTTCTTGGGTTGTTGATGACACCTGCAAACTTGTTTTCGTAGTAGGAATGGCGCGCTTTTTTAATGTTATGTCCTAGTTTGTTTCTTATTTTCTTATATTGATTTAAGTAGTCCAGAGCTCTAGTTCTGATAAATAGAGCGAAAAGTCTATCACGTTCCTTGATTCTGTTTAAAAGTGCTCTGTTAATCCACGGCTTTCTTACTTTCCTAGTTTTCCTGAATTCTAATACTGGAAATGATTGTTTATAAGTGTTCTCAACTTTCTCTAAAAATAAATTGTACGCCATTACTGGGTCCTCTGAACAGTAAACGTCATCCCAATTTGTTTGCGCTGTTAGTCTTTCAAATATCTTGATTGTTTCTTCATTAATAACCGTGTACTGAATCCATGTGCGCGAGGGTCGCACCGTGTGCTGTGTAAGGTGTGTTAGAAAAATAAAGATCGGTAGATGGTCGCTCAGGTCCGCTAATAAAACACCAGAGTCAATATCGGCTGAGCTACAGTTCGTGAAACAAAGATCTAACAAGGTTCCAGAATTGTTTGTTACTCTTGTTGGTACATAAATGACATTTTCATACCCGTATAAAAGAAACATATCAGTAAGTTTTTGATTATTCAAATCAGGACAAAGAATGTCTACATTGAAATCACCAATGAAAACAACCGATGAGCTATATTGTATGCAGCATTCCAACATTTCTTCGAGAAATTCAAGAAACATAGACAGTGTTCCAGATGGGGGTCGGTATACTACCACACATACTATGCTCTCGCACTTTATCATAACCGTCTCAAAATGAGTACTTATTCGGCAATATTTTGAGATAACACTGCAACTTAAATTTTCCTTGACATAAACGGTCACGCCTCCGCCTCTTGTATTAGTACGAAAGTACTTGGCCTTCAAAATACTGCTTAAAAAGATCGTGTGTAACAACGGAAACTGACGACCCAGAATCTACAAGGAAAGTTATGTCCGCACGGCCAATCGAAACTGTGACGTGAACAGCGGAGCGAGCGGCCGACGTCACAGCCAGAATGCTCAAAACTTCCTCGCTAGGAGAATCTTGGCTGTCTACCTCACGCACCGGAGCGGAGCCTCGTTTCTGGCACACAGAGCGGAAGTGACCCATGACATTGCAATGGTGACAACGCTTGCTTTTGGCTGGACAGCGAACTGATGCTGCATTGTGCTGGGATGAACCGCAGCGGTAACAATGAGACTGGCGGTTGTACGACCGCTTCGAGCTCTCGTCGGATTCTGGTGTACGCGTAGGCGTATTTCCACGAGTATTTATGCGTCCTACATCTACAGAAGGAAATTCTTGCAGATCATTGTACGCCTGCTCAAACTGCCTTGCCAGTAGTACTGCTCTAGCGAACGGGAGAGACGATCCTTCAAGCAGAAGACGCTCGCGCAAGCTCCGAGACGAAATACCAGCACGAACTGGTCACGCAGCGAATCTTCTTCGACAGGAAAAGAGCATGTAGCAGAAAGCTCCCGCAATGCAGTGATGTACTCATTCACTGATTCACCAGCTTGCTGAACTCGCCTACTGAAACGATGCCGTTCGGCAACAACATTGCTTGTTGCCGAAAAATGAGCGTGCAGCGCGGCGACTGCGATATCGTACGACGATACTTCAGGCCTTGTGTCGCCTGTGCCCTTGCTATCTTCCGACGCTTGCTGAGTAGCAGTTTGCTCGCTGAGCTTGGCGTTGTACAACGATGGAAGTGATAATGTGTAAAATATGCGCTGACCTTCTACGCCGAGGCTGTGAAGAAGTAGTGCTTTGCGACGATCCGGCGTGCAGTCAGAGGCCCCCGAAGCAAGCAGGTAGTTCTCGAAGATGCGGAACCATTGCGACCACGCAACAGCAGGTCGACCAGGCACAGGCAGGAACGGGGGCGGCGGTGCGAGTCCAGAAATGCTCATGGCGCCGGAAAGCAAGCGGCGAAAGTCACGCCCCCCGAAATGATCCCGTCCTCGTCGCCAATGTTGTAGCGGCGGGTGCCCATGGGGTGCCGCCCAAGTACACGAACTGCTAGCAACCAAACAATCCCCCTTTATTGCCACATACAGTCATATTGTTACCGATGAACTGGTTACTCAATAAGTGGGCGAATCGTGAACGAAGAAGTGGCGGTGCGCTGAACGACGACGACGTTGACAGTTGGTAGCTGGGCCCTCGGTGTCTGAGGTGAGTGCTGGCCATCTCAGAGCAGCCGCCAATATAGACTTACCGCCGTAACATCCCTGTAACATCTTTTGGTGGAGGTCGCGGGTTCGAGCCGACATGCCGACGACCCGACGAGCCGACGAGATGACGGGCCGAACCGGCGAGATGACTACCGACCCGGCCCCTCCGTCTGCGCCTTCCACGCCAACTGTCGTCGTAGCCCACCCTCGCGACCCGGGCACATTCTGCGGTACAGATGACGTGGACGTCGAGGAGTGGCTCTCGCTTTATGAGCGTGTTAGCCAGCACAGCAGGTGGGACGCCTCGCTGATGCTGACCAATGTGATAATTTATCTTGCCGGCACCGCACGCGTCTGGTTCCAAACCCACGAAGCAGAGATTGTCACGTGGGATGCCTGCAAGCAGAAGCTCCGCGACCTGTTTGGGAAACCAGTTGGCCGTCAGCTTGCTGCCAAAAAAGAACTTGCAGCTCGCGCCCAAACGGCCACTGAATCATATATTACATACATTCAAGACGTCTTGGCACTGTGCCGAAAGGTCGATCCCAACATGACCGAAGACGATAAGATAGGCCACATTCTTAAAGGCATTGCCGACGATGCCTTCCACCTTCTTGTATGCCGGGACTGCTCTACGGTTGACTCCGTTCTGCAGGTGTGTCGACGCTTCGAGCAGGGCAAGCACCGGCGCATTGCACACCGCTTTGACCACCTGCCTAACACAGCTGCCAGTTCCACGTGCGAGGATTTGCCGACACTGAGGCAGCCTTCAAACCCCGACAACGAGACTCACATCGTGCGCCGTGAACTGGAGGCCCTGGCTTCTGTTACGACCAACGCGCCCTTGTCGGACAACACCCTGGCCACAATATCCCTTATTCAAGCTGTCGTCGGCCAGGAGGTCGCCAACTTGGGCATGCCCTCCAGCCATCGTCCCGTCGAACCTCGGAGTGCGAGCCCCATCTCTCCCGTGGTCGCTACTGCTACGGCCCGCAACACCTTCGTCCCAAGTTACACAAGGTATCGCAATCCGGATGAGTGGCGTACCCCTGACGACCGGCCGATCTGCTTTACGTGCTCGCGCGTAGGCCACATCTCTCGCCACTGCCGCAGCCGTTGGTCCGCATATACACATAGCGACACTGGTGCCTCTGGCGGCAGGTGATCCCCAAACCGGAGCCGAAACCACATATACAACAAAGCCCCGCATCGATGAGGTTATTCGTTTAATGGAGGACTTTGGTTCGGTGTCAGGAAGTCGGATTAATCGCTCTAAGAGTTGCGGTCTTTGGTTTGGTAGCTGGAGTACGACACCTGCTGAATGTGCTGGTATAACATGGACATGCAGGCCACCAAAGTACCTTGGCGTCCCTTTGAGTGCCTATAAGCATAGCGCACATTATTGGAAAGCGCTATGCTCAATCGTTTGTCCCCCATGGCCTCTCAATTTTTGGCAGGGCGACCGCCTGTAATTTGTTTCTCGCCACTAAAATATATTATGTACTGCAAATTATTCATTGCGCAAGACTTCCTATCCAGCGTTTTCACAGGGTTTTCGCTACTTTTGTGTGGGATTCGTCTTTTGAATCCATGAGGCGTGATAACCTTTTTCGGCCTGTAAGCGCTGGTGGCCTTGGTCTAGTTCACCTGTATGTCCGACAGATAGTGTCACGTTTCATGTTTTTCCGTGACACTACACACCCAATAGTACGCTCATTCCTGCAAAAAAATTTAGTTCATGTTTTACCCAACCTCACTGTGTCTTCCAATGTTTGTGACCGTCCGTGTTTGTGGGGCATAATGCAAGAGGTGTATTTGGCTGTCCGTTTCCTACTTGTTCGTTTTTCTCCTGAGTTCCTTTTTTTAGAGCGCAGCTCTTTGGCGTCCGTTCCTGGGTTTCGCGTCGGCGTCGGCGTCGGCGTCGGCCTCGTAACCAGCTCCGCCCCCAATGTCATGCTTTTCAATTGGTCGAAATGCTCGTGACGTCACAGTGCGCGAATTTCAAATGGGGCCAATTGTACTTTGGCTAGTAACCATGCAACCAATCAAAGGGATCGTATAGTGATGCTGCAACTAAGTTGGACTGAGTTTAGTTAATTGCTTAATTAATCAATTAGCCTAATTAATATAGAGGAGAATGAAGAGGTCAGAAGAAAAGAAAAGAAAGACGCGCGCCGCAGCGACAACAGCGTCCGCGGAAAGAGACGCTGCTGAAAAAAAAACATAAGTACGAAGCCGCGTTCCCTCCACCACCACGCACTTCCCCACTCAGTAAGACGTTGCTCGTTT
Organism: Amblyomma mixtum; assembly: GCF_055824585.1. NCBI lineage: Eukaryota > Metazoa > Arthropoda > Arachnida > Ixodida > Ixodidae > Amblyomma > Amblyomma mixtum. The sequence continues at coordinate 149,270,693 of NC_143021.1, read as the reverse complement.
CATATACGTTGTGTCGAACATCCTAGACAGTTCCAACAATTGACAGGTTAATGACAGAACACGATGGATAGAAATGCAATAATGTAAATATGAAATAGCCTAATTAACCTTTCTAGTTAGACCGCATAAATCTATAAAACCGAGAACGAAATTGGTCGAGTTGGGGAATCGAACCAGGGTCTCCGGAGTGCGATACGAGCACGCTAACCACTCCGTAATGCCAGCTGAATGGTTTGGAATGAACAAAGGCGCGTCTAGCTAATACGGCGTCTTCGTTCACTCCCATCTTCCCCCTTCCCCTTACGGCGAGGTGCAGGTGTCCACCCAGATATGCGAGAGAGATACATTTCCTTTCCTCAAAAAATAAATTTACCGTCCAGCAAGGCGTACAGCCGAATTGGCGATGGCGTTCTGTGGACTCCCTGGCAGCGTTGCAAGACGCTGTCGCGTTCCACTCTTACAGGCGAAGCTTAACATGTTAATCACACATCAGTAACACACGCAGACAGCCAATGGACGCGTCATTCGCTGGCAGCACTTGATTCATCATTCACAACCACATTCTTAACGTACGCTCCCTTGCCGCACATGCCAAAGACGTACACCACGATCACATTCTGCGCCATTCCTCTGTACTTTGCTTTGCTGAAACCTGGATGGATCCCGAAGAGCATCTCGAAATCATAGATTTCCTATACTGCTGTGGTGCTCGCAGAGACCACAACAGAGCGGCGGGAGTCGCTATCTACTTGCGCACAGGTCTCTCTGCAATACCAGTCGAAATGTTTGGCACGTCACATGAACTTGGCGAACTGTGCGCCGCAAAGTTGCCCAACGGCTTGCTGGTAGTAGCTGCCTACTTCGCCCCTACCGCACTCACGAAAGACGTCGTGCACTTCCTGCAACTCGCATTAACCGTCCATCGATCCACACCGATGTTAGTAGTGGGGGACTTTAATGTTGACATAAGGACAAACAGCAATTTCCTAACACTTATGCGGGAGAACATCCCGTTCCTCTCGCTCGTAACGCGTCCCACGGCTGTGACAACCTCGCGAGGCACTTGTATAGATCTCGTCTTTGAGAATCAAGCATTGGTGTACCAAGTCGAACATATATCAGTCTATTTCTCCGACCACAAAGCTTCCTTCATGACTGTCAAGAACTGTTAGTGGAATCTTTGTTAAAGGAATACGTGTGAAAAATAAAAAAAAACTCTGTGATAGCGCATACATGTGTTGCTCGATTTCTTTGTCTCAATCTATCGAAAAGGTGAAACAGCTTTTTGCTGCGCTCAAATTTCGCATTAGGAAGTAACGTAATCGTCGGTAATTTTTTAGTGTCGAGGGAAAAGTTGTATAAGGATTTGATTAGTATGCTCTTCCCTCCGCCCATGTACCGCTCTCTGTATTTTGGTTTACCTGGGCATGCCGTGCTCAAAAGAGTACGTAAGATGCCAGTCTCGCCGTGTACAAAGACCCTTTTCTTTAAGTTCCACACCGGTACGTTGCCCGTTAGAACATGGTTAGAGAAAAAGGGTATTTTTGTGTCTACCGTTAATTGCCGTCTTTGTGATGAACCAGAAACAATTGAGCATTGTTTCATCAGTTGCAAAGATGCAGTACCCTTCTGGGATATCCTGCAACGCACATTTAAAAAAAAGAATTCATCTGACTCCACATTCTGTTCGCTATCTCACTGCGCTGGCATTTGTTGATGAACCCCTGGACATGTTCTTTCTTATTGGACTGCACAGCCTCTGGAAAACCCGCATGATGGACACACACTGTGAACCTGTTGTGTCTACAAATGATCACTTCAGTCGAATGGTTCATCTAAGAGACGTGTATGCCCAGACTGAGTACGAACCGGAGTGGCACTCACTATTAGTGATGTGCTCTGCATTGCCCCTTTTCTAGTGCATGGTCTTTTCAATATGTATTGTTTAACACTGTTTTCATAATGGCTTGTATATAGTTCATGTACATAGAACATTACATCACTGTAATAAATACCATGTTGAAGAAAAAAAATAGCTCAGTGGGAGAGCGTTAGACTGAAGATCTAAAGGTCCCTGGTTCGATCCCGGGTTTAGGCCGATTCACACGACGGACCGTTCACCCGCGGCCCGCGCACTACGTGTGCATGCGTCAGCACTTTGAGAGGCGCGCTGGATGCATGGTTGGATGGCGGCCGACAGCACGCCCCTCAATGTGCTGACGTATGCACCCGTAGTGCGCGGGCCGCGGGCGAACGGTCCGTCGTGTGAATCGGCCTTTTCGGGAATCCATTATTTTTCTTTTTCGCTCCAACACTGAGCAGGATACCCACACAGCCGCCAATGGAGGTGCCGCCTTGCCGAAATAGCTCAGTCATTCTACTTCCGGCCACCGAGCGTGACGGACGCAGGATCATGAGCTCCGGCGGAGCGGCGATAGCGACACTTGCTGGCCGCGGTAACAGGTTTGCTACCGACGCAGATTGGGAATACGAGATAGTTTTGCCTACCCTGCCTACAGGACGTGTTGTTCTTAACACGGTGTTTCTTCACGGCGACGTGCGAGCGAGGCCCTACAGGGTGGAAGATTTTCGGGATGCCCTGGCCAACGCTGGTGCGCTCCCCGACGTCGTGGCGTTGGGGGCGTATCAGATTAACCACGTGTGGGCGGTGACGATGAGCACCTCAGAAGCTGCGAAGAAACTTGCTGCCTGCAAAGAGCTACAAGTGAAGGGGCGCCGGTGCAATATTTTCGACCCTGAAGATCAGCAGGTAAAGCTGCGCCTGCATTGGATGCTGCACGGGGTGGCTAATGACGACATCCGGACTGCGTTCGCGGCGTTCGGCAACGTGACGGAGATGACGCGGGAGCGTTGGCGTGTCCAAGGCATGAAGCAGAAAGGCTCGACCACCAGGACTGTGCTACTGAAGTTGAAGCCGGGAATTAAGGTGGATGATTTGCCACACCAGGTCCGAGTAGCCGGTGAGCTGGCCCTCGTTGTTGTCCCTGGGCGACCTCTGCAGTGCCTGCGTTGCCACGGCACGGGTCACGTTCGCCGCGACTGCAAGGTGCCCCAGGTGTTCCCTGAGCAGGCGCTACGGACACGTGGACGCGGACTGCCTCCGTACGTACGCGTCAGCTACCGGGCTCGGAAAGGCGAACGACACTGCGGAACTCATGGACATCGCCGAGGCGGAGGAAGCAGCCACTGGTAGGGACGAGGCGGGCAAGTCGGCTTCTACGCTTGCGACGTCTGGGACTCCCAGTGACGACACCAAAGCGGCCGACGAACCAGAGAGCCAACAGCCGACGGGAGGCTCCCTCGGCGTCTCCAACGAGACGTCAGAGAACGGGGCGTGCCTATCAGAGCCCGTGGTCGACGAGGGAAAGGACCTGAACGAGGACCACCACGAGAATACCGGCGCCCGCACAACAAGCGTCACGCCCCCCGTTACTACCCCGGCGAAGCGTCCCCATGACCAGGCCAGCCCCGAAGGGGACAAAGTGGTAGCACCCGGCGTCGAGGAGCCCGGCGTTCGTCGTTCCGGCCACGAACAAACTATGCGGCCGACAAACGGTACTCCTCCGCAGACAAGGTACTACTCGAGAAGACTTGATGTTCTTGCGCCGGATGATACCGGCGGCAACAGTGGCGTCTAGCTGCGCGCTAGACGTGGAAGGTAAGCACCATGCTGTTGGTTCCTTCCTCTTGCGTAAAAATGGCTCCCGCCTCCGCCTTTAGAGTCGCTACATTGAATGTGAGGGGCCTGGCGGCAAGGACAAAACAAGGTCAGGTGTACCGACTTATTACGGAGCGCGAGATAGATGTATTGGCCGTGCAGGAGACGAAAGTGGACGGCAACGAAGGAACCGACAGCATGGTGCGAGGTTTCACGACTAGATTTTATGCTGTCGTCAGTCATGCAGTGGGAACATCGGCTGGCTCCGTGCTTTTTGTAAAGAAGATGGCGGGGCTAGAGGTGCAGGCTTATTACTCGTGTGTGTCTGGCCGGTGTATTGCGCTTGATATTTGTCTGAACGGCACTGAGTGGCGCATTGTTACCGTGTACGCGCCGAATGTGGTTGAGGAAAGGGTTGCCTTTTTCCAAAGCCTCCAAGAGCGCCTTTGCACGGAGAGGCGGCTCAGTGTATTAGGCGACTTCAATTGTGTTCTTAATGCGCGCGATAAGTCAAGCATCCGGGGGTTTCGAGACAGGAGCACTGAAGTGTTGATGCGAATGATCGAGAACGGAAACCTTGAGGATGTGGCAGAACTTATTGAGGGTGCGCGGGCAGCGCAGTTCACTCACTTCCAGGGCCATGTAAAGAATCTTTAAAAATCAATGCAATAGAAAGGGCGACATGTATCCGTTATAAAACAAGACGAAGCTGAGCTAAGGGCACTGCTTCAAACGCTGATGAAGCAGGAATGCAAAGAGCCTGGGAAATGGATAGAAGATGTCAGGAAAACAAAACAAAAGATAGAGCTTATGGAAGAACAGCGTTATCGCGGAGCACTAGTGAGGGCGAGGGCGGAAGACACAGCTTCTGGCGAAGCGCCATCGAAACGTGCTCTCGGTCTAGAAAAAGCGCGCGCTGAAAGAAATCACATCGATAAAATAATTTGGGGGGGGGGGGGGGGGGGCATCTTATCGGCATACACTGACCACATCAAAGATGCCTTTAATGAATACTACCAGAGGCTTTTTTCATCGACTCCTGTAGACGAAGTAGCTTTACGCATCAGTTTCTTGGTGCAATGCCACGGCTTGACGAAGAAAGCAAAAAGAGAATGGAACTAGCAATAACTCACAGCGAGGTAGAGCACACGATAGATCAGTTAAACCTAGGAAAATCACCAGGACCAGATGTACTCAGTGCAGCATTCTATAAATAATTTAAGCACGAAATTGCCCCAGTGCTGTGTACAATGTTCAATGAAGCCTAGGAAATAAACGTATTGCCTCCGTCTTTTGGGACCTCCCATACAGTGCTCATACCTAAAACGGATGATATAGAGAAATTACAATTGGTTACAGCGTATCGACCGATAGCACTCACTAATGTGGACTACAAAATTTTAATGAAGGTATTGGCGCGAAGACTGCAGACAGTGATTTCGGATATTGTTGGACCCCACCAGACTTGTGGAATCAAAGGGCGCTCAATTTTTTCCAACATTCTCAAAGCGCGCAGTGTGCTTGAAAGCTGTGACGACATCATTGGGCGAGTAGCGATGCTTCAGATTGATCTCGAAAAGGCATTTGATTGTGTTTCCCATGAAATTTTGTTTACCGTTTGAGACCATGTGAACGTCGGTTCAGTTATCCGTAAGGGTGTCGTATCGAAACTGCACGACAAGACTGATCGTTAACAAGAGTCTGGGGGCCCCCATTAGCGTGCAGCGTTCGGTGCGTCAGGGCTGCCCCCTCAGCCCTCTCTTGTTTTGTATTTACATCGAAACGCTGTGCATGAAAATCATAGAAAACAATAGTATTAATGGCTTTAGGTTGCAAGCAGCTGAAGGTAAGCTGGTGGCCTATGCAGATGACGTTGCAGTATTTACGGTTGGTCAGGGGAGCATAAGTGAGGCTGTCGGGTGTGTACGCGCGTTCAGCGAAGTCACAGGTAGCGGGGTTAACTGGTCCAAGTGCCTTGGGCTCTGGCATGGATGGTGGCCATCCCACCCGGACCATTTCGCCAACGTACCGTGGGCGACGATCCCGGGCAAGTATTTGGGCGTTCTGCTCGATGCTTATCGCGATAGCGAGGAGTATTGGAAAGAGCAAACTAAAGACGCACGTGACCGAGCTGAGGAATGGAAAGGCACCAGCCTTTCAATTTTCGCCAGAGCTACAGTCTGCAATCTTTTTTTTATCAGCAAACTCTGGTATGTGATGCAGGCTTTGCATTGCTCGCGTGTGAATGTTCAGAAGCTACACAGGATTTTTGCAGTTTTCATATGGGCGTCCGAATGGGAACGTTGTAGCAGAACGAACCTGTTCCGGCGGGTAAAAGACGGGGGGCTAGGGCTAGGGCACCTCTTTTTAAGGCAGCTGGTGAACCGTTTTTTATTTTTTCGCGACGTCACAGACCCGTTCTTGAGCACCGTGTGCCAAGTGAAGCTGCGGCGATTGCTGCCGGAGTTTGTGGTATCCACAGAAGAGCTCTCTGGTGGAACTTTTGGTTACTACAAAGAGATTGTAGCGAGCGTTCGGTTTCTTTCGGCACGTTTTTCCACCGATTATTTGTGGAAAAGTAAAAGGAAAAAGTTGTACAATGATCGTTGTGATATTGTTTTCCCGGAGCCCATGTACCGCGCCTTGTACAGTGGAGGCCCGGGAGGGGATGTTTTAAAAAGGGTGAAGAAAATGCAGGTGCCACCAGGAGTAAAGACTTTCTTTTTTAGGTTCCCACTGGGACGTTACCAGTTAAAAAGTTTCTAGAGGGAAAGGATTTATTTTTACCGTGGGGATCGAACTGCTTAATTTGTAAACAGCCTGAAACGATAGACCATGTTTTCTTGCATTGCTGGGAAGGGGTTTATTTTTGGGACATGTTACAAAGGACCATAAAGAAAGAGCTACCACTTGACGCGCACGGAATTCGCTATTTAAGCACTGATAATGAGGATGGGGCACATTTTGGTCTCATAATGGTCTTGGGCCTCCACTGTATAGGGCGCTCCAGAATGGCAGGCTACCATTGTGACAAAGACGCACGACCGGCCCGAATTTATTTTCGGGAAAGAATGGACTGGTTTCCTGCCATCCAAAAAGCCGCTGCGGAGCCTCCCGAGTGGCTCTCAAGACTAGAGCCGTTGCGCATGTTGCGGGAATTTTAATCTGACGAAGCCAGTCTCGTGCCGGCTGACCACGACAGTGTCGTTTGTATATAGCGTTATGTGTATTTTTGTTGTGCAATGTCATGAGCCAAAGCCAGGCAATAAAGAAAAAAAAAGCCGAAATAACTCAGTTGTAGTTCAGAATGGCGCAAAAGACACACACACAGGAAAAAAGGGGATGACACAAAGGCGCTCTTTGTGTCATCCCCTTTTTTCCTGTGTGTGTGTCTTTTGCGCCATTCTGAACTACAATCATGAACCAACTAGCCCCAAAGCAAGTTCTTCTGCAACGTAGCTCAGTTGGGAGAGCGTTAGACTGAAGATCTAAAGGTCCCTGGTTCGATCCCGGGTTTCGGCCATTCGTTTTTTTCTTTTTCGCTCCAACACTGAGCAGGGTACCCACACAGCCGCTAATGGAGGGGCCGCCGTGCCGAAATAGTTCAGTTTGGAGAACGGTAGACTGAATATCTAAAGGTCCCTGGTTCGATCCCGTGTTTCGGGAATCTATTTTTTTCTTTTTCGCTCCAACACTGAGCAGGGTACCCACACAGCCGTCTATGGGGGTGCCACTGTGCCGAAATAGCTCAAATGGCGGACGCGTTCCTCGATGTTCTCCGTACAAAAGGCTCGATCGGCCTCCGGCCGAGGTACTGCTCAGGCTTATGCCGGCATTAATGACTACTGTATTGTTCTGCCCCGACTCCCAACCGGTAAGCTTGTGACCGACTCCGTTTTTCTGCATGCAGACCTTGCCGGACGCCCGTACAGGGCACAGGATTTCAGAGACTCGCTGCGAAACGTCGTGGACCTCAAAGAAATCAGCTCCATCGGACAATTCCAGATGTCTCACGTCTGGATGGTGACATGCAAATCTACGCAATCGAAAGAAAAGCTCGTGTCGTGCGGCGATTGTTGTTGACCCAGAACCAAAGGAGGTGAAGCTGAAGCTTTTGTGGCTTCCCGAGCGCTTGGAGGATTGCTTCATCCGCGAGGCACTTCAGGCGTACGGGAAGGTGACATCTATCTCGGCGGAAAATTGGAAATTTTCAGACATGCCGTGATGTCGTCCTGTCTCTTGCTGAAGGAGTTTGGTTAGTGACGTTCCGCATCAGCTGACTGTGTGCGGCATTCAGAGCCTTGTACTAATTCCGAGCAGACCACGTTTGTGTTTACGTTGCAACCGCGTTGGCCACATTCGTCGGCACTGTCGTACGGCGCGGTGTGACGACTGCCGGCGTTTCGGCCACACAACGGAGGAGTGCGTCGTGACGTATGCTGACAAGCTGCGGCATCGTGTGCGGCCCCCTGAGCACGCTCTACAGGAGCACATCATGGACGCTACAGAAGTACTTGACGGGACTGGGGACTTGCCAGCTGCCGTTGTAGCTGAGCCTTCGAGTGTCAGTGCGCCGGTTGTTCCCCAAAGTGCTGCCGCGGAGTGTTAAGAGCCGGCGGATGACCATGCAGCGCCGCCTCGGTGTGAGGCGTCGGATTCTGCTGCTGGTGGAGAACCAGTCGCCGTCCTTGAGGCCCCTACGGATACCACAGCGGACCCTTCGCCTCCTCCTGTCAATGCTGGCGAGCAGCTTCCGGATCAAGGCCGTCTTCCAGCGGATGCGGAACCCGGTTCCGCAGACGAGCCGCTTCAGAAGCGCCGTGCGTCCTGCGCTTCCGAAACGAGTGGCGATGAGGACCCGGTGCGCAGCACTCATCGCCGTCGGCGTCGTGCGTCGAGGCACAAGGAGCAGTGCCGACGTTCGCGGTCCAGGAGGCCTGGAGGTGGTTCTCAGGCGGCTTCGCCGTCTACCGACATGGACAAGGAACTGTAGGCATAATTAGTTACAGTCATCATGGCTGCTTCCGCAGAGTTAGTATCGGAACACTGAATGTACGTGGCCTTAGGTCTCGCCAGAGGCAGGCGCAACTCCGCCGACTCTTCTGCAGCAGACACCTTGATGTTATCGCCGTCCAGGAGACGAAAATTGAAAGTGAGGAGGATACTGAGGTGGCCCTGCAGCTCTTTTTATCAGAATATAATGTCCTCGTAACGCATGCTGTAGGCTTGTCGGCGGGTTGCTGGTTGTTTCTGCGCAAGACACTCCCCTGTTCGGGCTTGACCTATAATGTCGATAATGAGGGCCGGTTGATATGCTGCGATTTTCTCCTCTATGGAAAGCCATGGCGACTAATGAATGTCTATGCATTTAATACTGTATCACAGCGCATTACTCTTTTTGAATGCATTGCCAGCTTACTGGACTGTGACCGGCACGTTGTGCTAATGGGTGACTTTAATTGTGTGTGCTACCCAGTTGATCGCGCCGGTCCTGATACACCCAGGGATAGGAGCGGTGAATTTGTTTCTTGTTACGGAAGACGCAGGGCTCATTGATACCGGAAGTTCATGTCCTGGTTTCCGCTTATTCACACGCATTCAGGGCCATTCTCAGGCTCGCCTAGATCGAATTTATGCATCTTTTTCACTTGTCTCTAGAGGATTGGTCTTTGAGACTGTAACAGTTTCGTTCTCTGATCACTGCATGGTGGTTGCTCGCCTCGGAGGCAGTGCTTGTTCAAAATTTAGGCCGAAATGGGCGCTTTGGAAGCTGAACACCTCAGTAATTAATGATGAAGATTTTGTCATTCGTGTCCGCTCGCAACTGGAATCTTGCCTCTCGAACAAGATGCCGTGGTTCGCCGCTTGGGAAATATTTAAGCAGGACGTGCGTGCTACAGCTATAGAAATAGATTCCGTGCGGTTCTTTCACAGGAAACATCAAGAGCAGACACTCAGGAAAATTTGTACAATCTGTATGAAATGGAATGCGAAGCACCTGGCTTATATACGGGTGATTTAGTTGGTATCAAAAGTGAGTTACAAAGATTTGATGCAGAACGTTACCGGGGTGCCCGTGTTCGATCTCGTACCAAGCGTGATCTGCAAAGTGAGCACCCGACACGACAGGCTTAGCTTTATGAGCGCCGTCATGCGACTGCGAAGTTTATTTCGGGGATGATGTCCAATGGCACACTAGTGTCCAGTACAAATGAGGTGATGACCGTATTTGTAGATTATTACACAGAGTTGTTTAGTGCTTCACCTGATGTGCATAATTCGGAAATTTTGGCGTATTTCAGCACCTTAGTGAGCCCTTTATCGGAAGATGATTGTTCTGTTATTAGCGGCTCTTTCACGCAGGTAGAGGTAGAACATGCAATTTATCAGTTACCTGTCTCAAAAACGCCTGGTCCTGACTGCATTTCAAGCGAATTTTACAAGGCCTTTAAATCTATTCTCACTCCTGTCCTGCCGTGGGTCTTCACAGTGGGGCTCGATATAGGAGCCCTTCCTCAGTCTTTTACAAAAAGCCACACAGTCCTAATTCCGAAAACTACTGATGAAGGAAAACTGCGCTCCGTAGAAGGCTATCGGCCCATTACAATGTCAAAAGTGGATTACAAAATTTTTGCTAAAGTCTTGTCAAATCGCCTGCAATTCGCAATGTCGGTACTCATTGGATCTCACCAGACTTGCAGTTTGAGAGGCCGCTCCATACAAAGTAATGTTCACACTGCGCGGACAATACTTGAATATTCCTCCAGCTGTCATGAGCAGCTTGCCCTGCTTCAGATTGACCTTTCGAAAGCATTTGACCGCGTTCGCCATTCATTTCTGTTTTCACTTCTAGAGCGAGCAAACGTGGGTTTTACTGTACTTAAAGGGGTGCAACTTTGCTACAGCAACTGTTCAACACGATTAATCATTAATGGCCAGCTCTCGAACCCTGTGCCAATCCGCTCTTCCGTGAAGGAAGGCTGTCCGATGTCTCCTCTGCTTTTTGCTCTTTACCTGGAACCGCTTTGTTTGAGTCTTTTGCGTAACAGTAACATCCGTGGGTTCCCAGTTTTGGGTAATGAAGTCACATTGCTAGCATTAGCTGACGACCTTGCATTTTTCTCCATTGACAAGCCCAGCATTGATGATGTGTTGTCCACATTAAATCGATTCGGCATCGTTTCTGGTGCTCAAATGAATCGCTCCAAAAGTTCTGGCCTATGGTTTGGTTCATGGGGCACAACTCCACCTCTGTACACTGGCATAGAATGGTCTTGTGTGCCTTCTAAATATCTTGGTGTTCCACTTCATGCCTACAAATCCAGTGCCCATTACTGGAGAGAGCGAGTTCCGGCTTTTGAGCGTTATGCTCAGATGTTTGTACCGCATCGCCTCTCAATTTTTGGTCGAGCACAGGCTTGCAACACCTTTCTGGCAACAAGGATTTATTACGTACTGTAGGTCCTTCACTTCGCTAGAGATTACATACAGCGTTTCCATCGTATATTTGCGACGTTCATTTGGTCTTCCAAATTTGAGCCCATGCGGCGTGATAACCTTTTCAGGCCTGTTTGTGCAGGAGGCCTGGGCCTAGAGAACCTCTATGTGAGACAGTTGGTTGCCCGTTTCTTCTTTTTTCGTGCTTGTTCCCTTCCGATTATTAGAGCATTCTTGCAGGTTAACTTCATGACTCTACTTCCGAACTTATTAGTTTCTTCCAATATCACTGAACGACCCCGTTTACTAGGCTTTATGCAGGAAGTTTATGCCTCCGTGCGTTTTTTGACAGTTCGGTTTTCAAATGAGTATATACTCTGTTTCGCGCAAACATCTGTACAGGGATTTGATATCGATGCTCTTCCCACTCCCACTGTATCGTTCCGTTTACTTTGGGCTCATGGGTCATGAGCGAGTGCGTAAAATGCTAATTTCTCCTTGCACCAAAACATTTTTCTACAAATTACACACTGAAACTCTACCTGTCAAGACGTGGCTCGATAGGAAAAACATTTTTGTGTCTTCTGTAAACTGTCGCTTGTGCAATGTGCCTGAAACAATTGAAAATTGTTTTATAGACTGCAACGACGCGATTTTGTTTTGGGATGTGTTGCAGAGGACGCTACAGAAAGATTTTCTTCTAAATTCCTACAGTGTGCGCTACCTTGTTGTTTCCCAACCTTACTCGAACCCCTATGATATGATTCTTCTGATTGGACTTCATAGCCTTTGGAAAACGCGCATGCAAGACCGCAACGTTGAACCTGTTGTTTCGCCAAGAATTCACTTCAGCCGAATGCTGCTGCAGGTAACGGACATTTACGAAAAATTAGACTTTGTACCGGATTGCTTTCCTCTCCTGATGAGCTGTATATCCTTGCCGGCCTTTTAATTCTAATATGTTAGTATTATGTTTCTGCCACGTAGCGCCTACCAAGGTGCTCTGTAAATAGTTGTTTGTGTGTGTGTGTGTGTGTGTGTGTGTGTATACACACACATATTTGTATATATGTGCTTTCTATACAAAACCATGCAAATAAATACCGTAAAGAAAAAAAAAGCCGAGATAGCTCAATTGGGAGAGCGTTAGACTGAAGATCTGAAGGTCCCTGGTTCGATCCCGGGTTTCGACAATCCATTTTTTTCTTTTTCGCTCCAACACTGAGCAGGGTACCCACACAGCCGCCCATGGTGGTGCCACCGTGCCGAAATAGCTCAGTAGGGATTCTAAGTTCCGACCGCCGTGGCGAACGGACGTGCGATCATGTGCTCCGTGGAGCGGTATCAGCGGCCCAGCTTGGCCGTGGAAACAGGTCTCATGTATCAAGCCAACAGGATTACGAAGTTATTTTGCCCCGCCTGCCAAGAGGTCGTATCGTCATGAATACGCTTTTTTTTTGCATGCCGACGTTAGAGCCAGGCCCTACAAGGTAGAGGATTTTCGCGACGCACTTGTTCGTTTGGCACTGCTCCCAGAGGTCATTGCCTTGGGGGCGTATCAAATGAACCACGTGTGGGCGGTCACGGTCAAGAGTTCTGAAGGAATGAAAAGCCTGCTTGCTGCCCGTGACGTAACAGTGAAAGATTGGGAGTGCATAATTGTCGACCCCGGGAACCAGGCAGTGAGAATGAAAATTCATTGGTTGCTTTACAACGTTCAGGATGAAGATGTGCGGGAGGCCTTAGCGCCGTACGGCACAGTGACCGACGTCAGCCGGGAATTATGGCGTGTGCAAGGCGTCACGGACAAAGGTTCGTCAACGAGATCAGTGTCTTTGAAGTTGAAGCCTGGAATCACAATTGATGACCTACCACACCAACTGCGAATCGCCGGGGAGCAGGCACTGGTCGTGGTCTCTGGCAGAGCCCCGCTCTGTCTAAAGTGCCGTACTGTGGGTCATGTGCGACGTGACTGTCGAGTCCCGCGGTGCACGCACTATCGTCGCTTTGGGCAGGACGAGTCCCAATGTGTCAGGACTTACGCAAATGTCACAGGGCCCATGAGAAGAGAGGACGAGTCCGAACTACTCATGGACGAGGCTGAAGCTGAAGAAGCAGCTGGAGGAGCAAGTGCGAAAGCGGACCATCTAGCCACTACAACTAAGAGTGTAGAGGAGAAGCTCAGCGAGGATGCAACGAAGGAACTGGAAGCAGTGGTCGCCGCAGAAACTACAATTGACGACCGCGGCAAAGGAGACAAGGTCAATGCTGCGAAAGAGCCAACAGCAGGCGGAGACGTCGAAAAAATGGAGCTTACGCAGAAAGACACAAGCAGCGCAGCGGGAAAGAGGACGCATGAAGAGAGCGTTAGCGATGGAACGCTAGCCCCTTCAAGTGCGGGAGAGCCGCCAGCTAAAACGACGGGACAACGTCGGGCATCCTTTCGCCCCGAAGCCCAACCTCCCACCGGATAAAAGGCCGGCACCGGTTACACCAACGCAGTGACGATGGCTACAGCTCGGCTGTGGCAAGGGGGGAGAAAGACGACCGAGGAAGCCAGCGAGCATCGCGACAACGTGCAACGTCGTCGCTATGCCCATGGATTTTACGCAGTAAGACTGAAGGTCACTGGATTGGTCTTTATTCCGGCTGAGCATCAAGGTGAGCACCATGCGGTTTGTCTGGGTTTATCGCGTACATGATGGCCAGCTCAGCTACGGCACTTCGGTTTGCAACTATTAACGTAAGGGGTCTAGCTGCGAGGCGACGTCAGTACCAACTGTGTCGCCTCCTTCTGGGAAATGACCTTGATGTTGTGGCAATTCAAGAAACTAAGGTGGAAAGCGAACAAACGAACCGCATGGTCGACCCCTTCAGGAGCCGATACAACGTGTGTGTTTGCCACTCTGTTGGCACTTCGGGTGGATGTGTGCTTTTAATTAGAAACTCGATAGGTGCTACAGAAGAATCGGTGATTGTTTGTAATACCGGTCGTTTTGTTCTGTGCGATTTTTCTTTCTTTAATTTACAGTGGCGTGTAATCTGTTTGTACGCACCAAACAAGGACAATGAACGCAGTGCCTTTTTTAACGTGGTGGAACCGTATGTCAGCACTCGGCGATACACAGTCCTGATGGGAGACTTTAACTGTGTGTGTTCCCCAGATGATCGAGTATCTAATACGCCCATCCGTGATCAAAGCGCAGGGCGCCTGACGGCTATTGCCCAAGAAAAATCTCTTGAGGATATAGGCAGCATTTTGTCCGACGGTAGGAGACCACAATATACACATTTTCAAGGAGCAAGTCACGCTAGACTTGATAGAGCATACGTTTCCACGAGCCTTGTGTCATTGAGCAATAATTTCAAGTTAAGAGTGTCAGTTTCAGTGACCATAGGTTAGTGATGTTTGCCGTTGGAACGAAACGGAAGCAATCTCGGTTTATTGGGACCTGTGGAAATTCAACATGAAGCTTCTAGAGGATGAAACTTTCCAGAAGGTAATTACGAACAAAATGGATAGTTTACTTTCAGTGGCGAAAGGCAACGTCATAAGAGAATGGGAACTGTTTAAAGTAGAAATCAAAATGAGCGCCATAGGACGAGCTAGCGAACTTCACCATGAACAAAATGAAGAGGAAAAGGTGTTGCAACATCGTCTTGATGTGGTCATGGCACTGGAAAGTGCAGAGCCGGGGAAGTTCACGAAAGATGCTCGGGAAATCAAAAGCAAGCTAGAGGTAATTGATAAAGAAAGATACAAGGGGGCGGCCATACGGGCACGCGCAGAAAGACTGTGGTTGGGGGAAGCGCCGACAAAGCGAGCAATCAGTGATGAAAAGAGGCACGCTACGAAAAACGAGATAAAAGAACAACGGCAGATTGGGCGAGTTGGTGTTCCATGGCGACAAGTACATATAAAGTTGGCCTTCGCCCATAACGTGTCATCCAAGGCTCAGCCTGAGGACAGAGCAAGGTGTGTATCGGAGTGTGCTGATGCCGTAGCCAGTAGCAAGTGCCTTAAAAAGCGTGAGCATAGGTTACGTCCGTTGGTGGATTTCTTGTGTCAGAGGCGTTTGCGCGTCGTCCAGTCCGACAAAGAAGGCTTCTTTGTTGTACTTTCTGAGAAGCAATTTTCAGGTAAAGCATGTGATGCCATAAGGAAACATTTTAGAGGGACTAGAAAGGATCCGGTACAGAATAAGAAAAATGCCGTTTCATTATTGAAAGGCTTTGGGCTTCAAAGTCTGGCAAATAAAGTTAAGGTTCAGCGCCGTGTTTGTCTACTCCTCTATCTCGTACTGTTGTTTAGCGCTGTTTATATGTACTTGTCGCCATGAGATAAAAGAAATTGAGTACGGGAATGAAATCGTGCGCGATAGTAAGGCTATTCAACGCGCTTTCGAAGAATATTATCACGAATTACTGGGACACGAGACAAGCGTGGAAGACGGCTTTGCAAGCGAGTTCCTTCCACTGATGCCGGTATTGGACGATGAGGAAAAACATACTCGAGGCACCGATAAGCGTAGCTGAAGTAGAGCGAGCTATTGAGTTAAGCCCTGGAAAATCGCCTGGACCGGATGGTCTTGGTGCAGGGTTTTATAAAGCGTACAAAAACATCTTAGCTCATATTTTACGCTAGGTAATGGCTGAAGCTTACGAAAGCGGTATGCTGCCTCCATCTTTCCATAAAACTCACATTGTATTGATACCGAAAAGTGACATTCCAATGAAGCGTGTGTCAGTGAAAAGTTACCGTCCTATAAGTCTCACAAATGTGGACTATAAGATTTTTATGAAGGCCCTGGCGAGTAGGATGCAGAATGTGATAAAATTGATTGTAGGTCCGCATCAAACATGCGGAATTAAGGGCCGCACGATACAGACTAACATACACGTAGCAAGAAGCGTTCTAGAATGTTGTGATGCATATGATGGGCGGGTGGCCATGTTACAACTTGACCTCAAAAAGGCCTTTGACCGTGTGGCGCACACTGTTCTCTTTTCGATACTAAAGCATGTGAAAGTGGGCCGAGTGCTCCTTCGAGGTGTGGAAATGGCGTATGCGGGCCGCAACGCGGCCATAATTGTCAATAAGGAACTGGCTGAGAGTTTCACTGTTCGATCGTCAGTAAGACAAGGTTGTCCTTTGTCCCCCTTATTATTTGCTCTGTACCTAGAACCCTTTTGTCTCAAGCTAATGTGCAATGAAAGGGTAAAGGGATTTCAGTTCTTATCAAATGAAGTCAAGGTGCTGGCTTACGCTGATGATATCGCTGTATTTTGCAGCGATAAGGAAAGTGTGTCAGAGGCGGTGAAAGACGCGGAACGGTTTTGTAAATTGTCAGGAAGCCTGATTAACTCGAACAAGTGTTTCGGTTACTGGCATGGTGACTGGGACAGAGCGCCTGCGAGCTTTGAAAATGTTGAGTGGACAACATCGCCATAAAAGTATTTAGGGGTGCCGCTAGAGCATTATCGTGAACCTGAAGACTACTGGCGGGAAGAAACCCAGCGTTCTCGTACAAATACGGACAAGTGGGGCGGCCGAGACTTTTCCATTTTCGGCCGTGCCACTGTATGCAACCTGTTTGTTGTGGCGAAAGTATGGTACGTCCTTCAAGTACTGTGCGTGGCACGGACGAGCGTCCAGAAGATGCATAGAGTCTTTGCGGTGTTTATTTGGGGGTCGGGATGGGAGCGAACAAGTCGCACAAACCTGTTTCGTACTGTGGGAAGTGGCGGGCTGGGACTGGCACATTTGTTCTTAAGGCAAGTAATTTCGAGGTTTGCCTTTCTTAGGGACCAAACGGATGGGTTTTTGCTATCTGTTATGCAAGTGAGGCTGAAGGACGCTTTGCCAGAATTTATTGTCTTCCAGCAATGTTAAAAGTGCTAGAGTGCGAGGTTTTCTCTGGGAAGTCGTCCGTGCTTTTCAAACGCTTAAGGTTCGGTTTTCAATGGAATACCTCGCCGCTGTTCCACGGAAAAGATTATATAAAGATCTTGTCGATGTTTGGTTACCTGTACCTATCTACCGCTCCATATACTGTGTAGGCTCAGAAGGAAATGTCCTTAAAAGGGTAAAGAAGATGCCGGTTAGGCCAGCACTGAAAACCTTTTTCTTCCAGTTACAGACAGGGACACTGCCAGTGAAGCCATGGCTCCAGGAGAAAGGGATATTTGTCCCGTGGTCCGTAAATTGCATAATATGTAGGAAACCGGAGACAATCGAGCATATGTTTCTTGACTGTACTGATGCAGTTTTCCACTGGGACATTCTTCAGCGGACGCTCAGCAAGCAGCTACCTGTCACCCCCTATGGTATTCGTTTCCTTCCTGTAGAAAATGAGGTCTCATATGTTCATGGCTCTGAGACTGCACAGTATATGGAAAAACCGCATGGCTTTCAGACATACTGATGAAATTGTGAAATCTGTTAGAGAGTACTTCATTGAGAGTATATTGCATTTAAGAGAAGTATTGAAGACCCAGAAGGAGCAGCCAGAGTGGATGCCAGTGCTGGATCATCTTGCAGCACTTAAGCGCTTTTAATTGAATACCGTCAGCTGAATAGAGCATCACTGGCGGATTTTATCTGTTTTGGAATGTGAATGTTACGTTGAAATTTTGTTATGTGCAAAGCAGGCAATAAAGAAAAAAAAAGAAATGGCTCAGTTGGGAGAGCGTTAGTCTGAAGATCTAAAGGTCCCTGGCGCAATCCGGGGTTTCGGCAAACCATCTTTTTCCTTTTGGCTCCAATACTGAGCAGAGTACCCACACAGCCAAAAATGGAGGTGCCGCCATGCCGAAATAGGTCAGTTGGGAGAGCGATTCTGCTTCCGGGCACGCCAGTGAACGGACGCAGGATGCAGGGCTCCGTTGGAGCGGCTTCAGTGGCCGTGTCTGGCCGCGGTAACAGGTCTGCTGAACAAGAAAGTATGTATCAGGTTGTTTTACCAGGGCTGCCTACAGGGCGTTACGTTTTGAATACAGTTTTTTTGCACGCGGATATCTCGGCCCGCCCGTATCGGATGGAAGATTTCCGGGACGCGTTGGCTCAGCATTCTTTGCTCCCGGACGTTATCGCCTTGGGGGCGTATCGCATGAGCCATGTCCGGGCCGTCACATTCAAAGAAGCCGAAACAGTGAAGAAGATTGCCAGCATCGGTGAACTTCGTGTGAAAGAACGGCGCTGCCTGGTGATTGACCCTGCGAACCAGGACGTGCGTTTGAAGCTGCACTGGCTGCTCTACAACGTGCCGGACGAGGACGTGCGTGTCGCCTTCGCGCCGTACGGAAAAGTCTCTGAAGTGGCCCGAGAGCGCTGGCGAGTACAAGGCGTGTCGGAGAAGGGCTCAACCACCAGACTCATCACACTGAAGTTAAAAGCTGGCATGAAGCTTGACGACTTTCCGTATCAGCTCAACGTCGGCGGGGAGCTAGCGCTGGTTGTCGTCCCGGGCAGGCCTCCGTTGTGCCTCCGCTGTCGAGGTACAGGCCATATCCGCAAAGAGTGTCGGGTCCCTCGGTGCGGTGCCTGCCGACGGTTCGGGCATGAAGACGGCCAGTGTGCTCGCAGTTAAGCGAGCATTGCCGGTCCCGGGAACAGTGAAGACTCATCTGAGTTGCTGATGGACGAGGCGGATGCAGAGGAGGCAGCCAGGGCAACTGGTCAAGTTTTAGCTCAAAAGGCACCTTCGCTGACGCCTCTATCGAAAAAGAGTTCGACGACGAGCAGTGCTGTAAAGCCTAGTGGAGATGTGAGCCTTGAACCGAAGCAAGGAAGTGTTGACAAGGCGGAAGACGTGACGAAAGCCACGGCCGAAGCTCCGGAGAATGTGGAGGCTATCAGCACCGATGCCATGGACTTCAGCCAGGAAGCTGCTGGTCTTCCAGCCGGGAAACGCTCCCATGATGAGAGCGTCGGAGAGAAGCCGCTGCCTTGTGTGGGTGGTGGTGAGCCGCCGGCTAAAACATCGGGGATTCGACGCTCCACGTTGAAGCCCCCGCCGAACATCTCGGCCGAACGCTGGCAGGCGGGGAAACCGCCTCCGTAGCTGCTCAATGAGGTTTCGTGTTTTGTTTTTGTTTTTTTCCTTTGTTGTGGTGGGAAGTACCCAGCAGACAGTGTGCCTTGGTCCGGAAAGGCTGGCGAGGGACATTCGTGTGGTTTCCCGACGTCAGCACTCGGATTCCTGGATCAACGACCAAGTACGCTGCACACTGTGAGTTAGAAAATGTTGGACAATTTTGTAGAGTGGGCGCTGTACCTCAATGGCATTCTATTCCAAGTGCATGGCGATGAAAATAGATAAAGCTCTGCGCGTAGCAACTTTGAACGTCAGAGGCCTTTGTGCAAGGAGGCGCCAATGCCAGCTGAATCGTCTACTTGCTGACAACGCGTTTGATATAGTAACTGTACAGGGGACGAAAATAGAAAGTGAGGAAGCTACTGATCGTATGGTGTCCCACTTTCGTCCAGTCTTCAATGTTTGTGTTTGTCATTCTGTGGCACCTCGGGCGGGTGCGTTATTTTTATGCGCAACAATCTAGGCATTATTGTAGAGTCTGTTTTCGCTTGTACTAGTGGACGTCTTCTTGTCGTTGATTTTACTTTTTCTAATGTGTGTTGGCGAGTTATCTGTGTGTATGCACCAAACGTTGAAGCCGAACGCCGAGAGTTTTTCGATCGCCTTGAATATTATTTTGTTTGTGACAGAACCTTGCTGGTGTTGGGTGATTTCAACTGTGTTTTTGTAGCGGCGGACCCTATGAAGCGCCTGCGGGTGCGCGAAAAAAGTGCTCAATTATTGAATATTTTTGTACATGACCATTGCTTAGAAGACATCGGCGAAATGTTTACTTACGGTAATAGCCCTCAATATACACATTTACAGCGTGACAGCCATGCTAGGTTGGATAGGCTGTATGTGTCTTCGGAACTCGTGCATCTCTGCATGGACTATGATGTTCAGCCTGTTGCATTCAGCGACCACTGCCTCGTAATCGCAACCTTTGGTGAAAAAAAGAAACATACGTCATTTAACTGGCACTTGTGGAAATTTAATGCTAAGCTGTTGGAAGACGAAGATTATAAATTAAACTACAAATGAACTGCACAACTTACTAGAGACGCAGACTGACAGCTTGGCTGTTCAGTGGGAAGATTTCAAAGAATGGGTGAAACGTAAAGCAATACAAAAGAGTTGTCTTAATAAGCATAAAGAGAAAGAAAATTAAACTGAATTGAATGAGCAGTTAAAATTCCTGACCTACATGGAAAGTTCTGAGCCCGGCCTTTTTTGAAAGAATTGAGAGGAGTAAACACCCAGCTTGAACAAATACACAGAAAGGTACAAAGCAGCCGTCATTCGCTCTAGGTCTGAGAAATTTTGGACTGGTGAAACGGCGACCAAACGGGCTTTGTCCGACGAAAAGCGCTACAGTCGCCAGAAAGAAATCGCGCAGATAAGACACGGGGCTGAAGTTTCTAGCGACACGAAAGTTATCCAGAAGGTTATAATGCACCACTTTAACGGCCTTCTCGGAAATAAGCGGGAGATGGATGAAGCATTTCTGGTTCATTTTTTGCCCCTATTGCCAAGGGTTGAGGATGAAGTGAAGGTGCGCCTTGAAATGCCAATTAGTGTCGGAAAAATTGAATCCGCGATAGATGAATTGCAAAACGGAAAAGCACCTGGGCCAGATGGACTAAGCGCAAGTTTCTACAAAGAATTCAAATGCATGATAGCTCCGTTTCTGCTCAATGTGCTCTCTGAGGCGTACGAGCGCAAAAAAGTTCCACTATCTTTTACTACATCACACATTGTCCTGATTCCCAAAACAGATGACCCGGAGAAGCGCTTGTTGGTGGGCTCTTATCGGCCGATAAGCCGCACCAACGTAGATTGCAAGATATATATGAAAGTTCTAGGAAAAAGATTACAGGGCGTAATCAAAACATTGGTTGGACCACACCAGACTTGTGGCATCAAATGACGGAGCATCGCGACAAACATACACGTTGCACGTAGCATACTGGAATGCTGTGACGCCCTTGGGGTGCGCATTGCAATGATTCAGTTGGATCTTGCGAAGGCCTTCGCTCGGGTTTCACATGACGTTCTTTTTTGCATTCTTGACCATTTGAACGTAGGGCGCGTGTAGCGGAAGGCGTGAGAATGGCTTATGCGAACTGCAGCACGCGAGTAATCGTAAATAGGGAGTTGACGGACAGAATAGAAGTTAATTCTTCAGTGAGGCAGGGATGCCCTCTTTCGCCCCTACTGTTCGCGACTCACATAGAGCCACTCTGCTTGGCCATAATTAACAGTAACCGTATTTCCGGCTTTCAACTGCAGTCATCCCATATGAAAGTCCTCGCCTATGCAGATGATATTGCCATTTTTTGCTCAAACAAGGACAGTGTTACTGAAGTTACCAGCCTCGTCGAAAAGTACTGTCAACAAACTGGCTGCCTGATAAACTGGGACAAGAGCTGTGGGTTTTGGCACGGTAATTGGGATGATGCACCGGAACAGTTCTGTCGGTTGCAGTGGTCAAAACTGCCAACACAGTATCTTGGCGTGCCTCTGGAATGTTATCGGGATCCCAATGACTGCTGGAACGATGAAGCGTCAAGGGCGAAGGAGAAGGCCGACTCGTGGCAAGGGAGGCAGCTATCGATGTTTTCGCGCGCCTCTGTCTGTAATATTTTCCTTGTGTCAAAGATATGGTACCTAATGAATGTATTGAGTGCATCCCGAGACAATATTCAAAGGATTCACCGTGTCTTTGCTATTTTTGTCTGGGCGCCGACATGGGAGCGAACCAGTCGCACCAATTTGTTTATTCTTGTCAAAGGTGGTGGCCTGGGTCTTGTTCATTTGTTTTTACGCCAGGTTGTATCAGGATTTATGTTCCTCCGTGACCAGTCGGACAGTTTTTTGCGGACTGTTATTCAGCTGCGATTGCAGAGACTGCTTCCTGAAATTGTTGTGTCTTCGAGTGAGAATATGCGTGGTTCCGTCGTGGGGTACATGAGAGAGGTTGTACTCTCGTTCAAGCTTCTACAAGTGCGGTTTTCTCTTGGCTACTTGAGTAAAGTTTCAAAGAAAAAGCTGTATAAGGAATTAGTGGATGTAATGATGCCAATTCCTCTTTACCGAAGCCTGCACCGGGGGAGTCCAGGGCAGGATGTTTTAAAAAGAGTTAAAAGCATGCCAGTTAACCCATCTATGAAAACGTTTTTCTACCAGTTACATTCAAATACGCTCCCAGTTAAAACATGGCTGAACGAAAAGAGGATTTTCGTCCCCTGGACAACTAACTGTATCCTATGCAAGAAACCCGAGACAATAGAACACGTATTCTTGGATTGTTGGGACCCCATCTTTCACTGGGACGTCCTCCAAAGAACTATCAAGAAAGATCTACCCCTGGACCCCTACGGTATTAGATTTTTGCCCATCCAAAATGAAACAGGAGTGCCCTATGACTTACTGATGCTGGTCAGCCTCCACAGCTTGTGGAAAACCAGAATGCAGGTGCGGCATGCAGATATAAACGTGAGGTCTGTGCGAGAAAACTTCATTGCAAGTGTCGTGTGCCTGAGAGAAGTATACCGGGCACGAGCTGAACAGCCTGACTGGCTCTCTGTACTAGATGACTTGGCTGTATTGAAAAGATTTTAATCACCCTTGTATGAGCCGCATTGGGCTGAGGTGTTTTACATTTTTTTGTAATTTTGGTTCTGTGTCAAAATCGGCAATAAAGAAAATAGCTCAGTGGGAGAGCGTTAGACTGAAGATCTAAAAGGTCCCTGGTTCGATCCCGGGTTTCGGCAAACTATCTTTTTCCTTTTGGCTCCAACACTGAGCAGAGTACCCACACAGCCACCGGTGGAGGTGCCGCCGTGCCGAAATAGCTCAGTATACAAAGCATATATATACATATGTGTGTGTGTATATACACACACAAAAACAACTATTTACAGAGCACCTAGGTAGGCGCTACGTGGCAGAAACATAATAGTAACATATTATAACTAAAAGGCCGGTAAGGATATACAGCGCATCAGGAGAGGAAACCAATCCGGTACAAAGTCCAATTTTTTGTAAATGTCCGTTACCTGCAGCAACATTCGGCAAAAGTGCATTCTGGGCGAAACAACAGGTTCAACGTTGCGATCTTTCATGCGCGTTTTCCAAAGACTATGAAGTCCAATCAGAAGAATCATATCATAAGGATTCGAGTCAGGTTGGGAAACAACAAGGTAGCGCACACTGTAGGAATTTAGGAGAAAATCTTTCTGTAGCGTCCTTTGCAACACATCCCAAAACAAAATCGCGTCTTTGCAGTCTATAAAACAATTTTCAATTGTTTCAGGCACATTGCACAAGCGACAGTTTACAGAAGACACAAAAATGTTTTTCCTATCGAGCCACGTCTTGACAGGTAGAGTTTCAGTGTGTAATTTATAGAAAAATGTTTTGGTGCAAGGAGAAATTGGCATTTTACGCACTCGCTTTAAAACATCATGACCCATGAGCCCAACGTAGACGGAACGATACAGGGGGGGCGGGAAGAGCATGTAAATAAATACCATGAAAGAAAAAAAAAGCCGAAATAGCTCAGTTGGGAGAGCGTTAGACTGAAGATCTAAAGGTCCCTGGTTCGATCCCGGGTTTCGGCAAACTATCTTTTTCCTTTTGGCTCCATAACTGAGCAGAGTACCACACAGCCACCGATGGAGGTGCCGCCGTGCCGAATTAGCTCAGTTGGGAGCGCGTTAGACTGAAGATCTAAAGGTCCCTGGTTCGATCCCGGGTTTCGGCAAACTATCTTTTTCCTTTTGGCTCCAACACTGAGCAGAGTACCCACACAGCCACCGATGGAGGTGCCGCCGTGCCGAAATAGCTCAGTTGGTTTAAGGAAAGTTAGAGAAATCATGGATATGTTTAATAATAGTGAAACAGGATGTATTGAATCTTGGGAACGCCTTAAGCAGGAGGTGAAAATCCATACCATTGAGCGTTCAACCCTAAGAAAATATGAGGAAAAAAAAGAAGAAAAGCAACTGCGTGGGCTTTTGACGAATTTAGGGCTTGAAGAGGAAAAAACGCCAGGCATGTTCATGCATAATATAAAAGGCGTCAAAGTTAGGCTAGAAGCTTTAGATGCTCAGAAGTACAGAGGGGCAGCGATAAGAGCACGCACGGAAAAGTGGCTTACTGGTGAAATGCCAACAAAACGCGCGCTCTCAGATGAAAAGCGATACGCGTGGTCAAACGAGATATCAGTTATCGAATACAAAGGACAAACCCTCAGTAAACAAAGTGGAATTTCGAGTGCATTCGTGGAACAGTACCGTGAGCTGTTTGCCCGCAAAGCACCAAGTGGAGAAGGGTTTCGGGAAAACTTTTTGCCACTTATGCCAATATTAGGAAATGAGATTACTGAAGAACTAGAAAAGGAAATAAGTATTAAGGAAATAGAGACAGCAATTGATGAATTGAATGCCAGAAAGTCGCCGGGACCTGACGGTTTGACTGCGGCCTTTTATAAGAGCTTTAAATATGACCTTGCCACTATGCTCTATAAGCTTTTCAAAGAGTGTTTTGAAGTTGGTAGGCTGCCACCTTCGTTTAGCAATGCTCATACGGTATTAATTCCTAAGACAGATGACCCTGCCAAGCTGGTAAAAGTAACAAGCTATAGACCAATAACGTTAACAAACGTTGATTATAAAATTCTGATGAAAGTGTTCGCTAAGAGATTGCAATACGTCATAAAGGATATTGTAGGACCTCACCAAACGTGTGGAATAAAAACAAGAAGCATATTTAAAAATACTCATGTAGCACGCAGCGTGCTCGAGTGCTGCGATGCTTTAAATAAGAAAGTCGCTATGGTTCAAATTGACTTTGAAAAAGCATTTGATCGGGTCTCTCGTGAAATACTCTACTGTTTGTTGGAACATATTGGTATTGGCTCGGTTGTTCTCAAAGGGGTAAAAATGGCTTATGCATGTTGCTCGACACGCCTTATTGTAAACAAAATATTATCTGAAAGAATTGATGTGAGGGCATCTGTTCGACAAGGATGTCCACTCTCCCCACTACTTTTTGCAGTTTATTTGGAGCCTTTTTGTAGGATGATAACTGCGAGCGAGCACATCCGAGGTTTTAGGTTGGGAGCCTGTGAGGTGAGAATACTGGCATATGCAAATGATGTGGCCCTCTTTTGTGAAGACCACAAAAGTATTGTAGAAGCGTTACAAGTAACCGAAAGGTTTTGCAGGCAAACTGGTAGTGCTGTTAATCTAGATAAATGCCTCGGAGTCTGGCATGGACAATGGGACTTAGAACCAGAATCGTTCTGCGGGCTTCGATGGGCTACAACTCCCGGGGTTTATTTGGGAGTCCCGCTGGACAAATATGGGGAGAATACCAATTACTGGAATGATAAACCGGTAGAAATGCGGGACCGGACCAAAGGATGGATGGGCCGTAATCTTTCTATTTTTGCGCGTGCAACTGTATGTAACACCTTTCTTGTGGCAAAGATCATGTATTTACTTCAAGTATTATATTGTGCACGAACCAATATCCAAAGGTTTCATCGGGTTTTTGCGGTTTTCATTTGGGCGTCTAATTGGGAACGAATTCGCAGAGATAATCTCTTCCGGAGAGTAAAGGTCGGGGGACTGTCTCTGATGCATCTCTATGTGCGGCAGGTTGTTTTAAGGTTTTGTTTCCTGCGTGACCAAAATGACGCCTTTCTGCGAACATTCATACAAATCATGTTATCCAGTGCACTTCCAGAATTCATTGTCTCTTCGTGCAATGCTCGGCAGTACACAGTGTCTCGCTTCCTGCGAGAGGTTGTCTGGTCGTTCAGGTTTTTGCAAGTGCGGTTCTCTCTAGAGTATTTAGCGAATGTAACGCCGAAGCGATTATACAAGGATCTTATTGAACAGTTGTTTCCAGCGCCACTGTACAGAACCTTATACTGTGAAGGCCCTGGAAAAGACGTTCTCAGGCGAGTTAAAAAGATGACTGTTGCACCTGGCGTCAAAACATTCTTTTTCAAATTGCATACAGGAACCCTACCAGTAAAAAAATGGCTAGAGAAAAAGGGCCTTTTTGTTGCTTGGGGCTCGAACTGTCTACTGTGTAGAAAACCGGAGACGGTAGAACATGTTTTTCTGGATTGTTGGGATGCAGTGTTCTACTGGGATGTTTTGCAAAGAACCCTAAAAAAGGACTTGCCATTGACACCGCGCGGAATTCGGTACCTGACCGCTGAAAGTGATGTTTTACAGTATTTCCAGATTATGTTATTGGGCCTTCACAGCATTTGGAGGAGTAGAATGGCTGTTCGACATTGTGACTTGGATGCACGATCGGTATGTGATTATTTTGTGGAACATGTGTATAAATTAAGAGAAGTCTTGAAGCAACAAGGTTACGCTGATGATATATTGAGTCTGATGGACCAACTTGTGTTAATGAAAGTCCATTAGACACGGTTGTCTGCCAAGGGGCATGACAACTACGATATTTTACTTATGTATTCATTCATGCAATAAAGAAAAAAAAAGAAATAGCTCAGTTGGGAGAGCGTTAGACTGAAGATCTAAAGGTCCCTGGTTCGATCCCGGGTTTCGACAAACTATCTTTTTCCTTTTGGCTCCAACACTTAGCAGAGTACCCCCACAGCCACCGATGGAGGTGCCGCCGTGCCGAAGGAGCTCAGTATTCCACTTCCGGCTTTCGAGCGATGCGGTCGCGGGATGGATGGCTCCCACGGAGCGGTTTTTGCGGCGCAAGCCAGGCGCGGTAACAGGTTTCTTGCTTCTGGTGCTGATGATTATCAAGTTATTCTGCCAAACAAAAAACAATCCCGCTACGTCTTCGGCTGATTCTCCTGGTGCAGTTTCCAGCGTCATCTCTGACCAGCTCAGAATTATTGAATCGCGTTGTAATGACGCGGAAAACAGGCTGAGACGCTGCAACTTGCTTTTTTTCGGCCTTTCCGATGACATATCTGAGACACGGCCAAGTGCTGAAACGAAAGTGATTGACCTGTGCAAGAATGAATTGGACATTACAGTAGATTCATCGCAAATAGAACGGGCACACCGCATTGGTAAATACGACCCGGAAAAGTGCAGGCCAGTGATGGTAAAATTCACATTGTTTAACGACAAACAACAGATCATTGGGAACGGCATCAAGCTGAAAGGAACTAACTACGCTGTGCGCGAAGATTTTTCCTTTCAGACACGACTGGCTAGAAAGAAGTTGATCGAATTTGCCAAACCACAAAAAGTTCCGTACAAGCTAAATGTCGATAAGCTGAGAATAAACGATAGTGTTTACGTGTACGACGCCGCTACTGACACCGTAAAACTATCTTCCGCATAGGTAAGGTGTTGCTCGGCTACACGTGTCATCAGGAAAGAACGAACATCTTACCGCAATAACACCGCGCAATCGCAGCTCTCCTTACTTTTCACTAACATACGCAGCATTCTTCCTAAGCGCATCGAACTTTGTTCATACCTTGACAATTGTGAATGCGACATTTTAATACTAACCGAAACGTGGCTCCATAAAGATGTTAGGAACGATGAAGTCTTGCCTGATATGGACAGTTTCACTATCTACAGAAACGATAGGAGCGACAGAAGGGGAGGAGGGGTGTTGATTGCTGCTAAAAAGCATATAACTTCTTTTCCCGTTGATATTCCTAGTAAATTAGAAATTTTGTGGGTTTGCATCACATCGCCATCTTCCAAGCATCTTCTTGGAGTTTGTTACAGACCACCAGATAGTCCGCAATCACGCAATCATTCGTCTCCGATCTACATGATAACCTAACTGAAGCAAAACCTAAATTTCCAAAAGCAAGTATTTGTCTACTAGGTGACTTCAACTTTCCCGAAATTGACTGGCCGAGCTTAAGTTCGAGAACACGTGATAGCACTAATTTTTTTCAACTAACTCTCGATTTCTCTTTGGTCCAATTAGTCGAAAAACCTACCCGAGGAAACAATAAGCTTGACCTTGTCTTCTCGTCAGTCCCAGACAATATAAGCCCTATCTCTTATTCTGATGGCTTCAGTGATCACGAACTGCTTAATTTCACGATTTCCATGCCTTCATGCGCACGTGCACAAACACATAAACGTATTTTTGATTATAACCGCGCTGACTACAATGCCATTAATACCGGGTTACAATCCTTTTGTGACACATATCTTCCGACTTTTTCTTAGCGTTCGGCCAACGATAACTGGGTTTTGTTCAAAAATAGTTTACTGGAATTAGTACACCGTCATATACCACTGCTCACCCTCCGCACGAACGCGTCTAAACCATGGTTCAACAGGATGTTACATGCATTAAAAAACAAGAAAAAGCGACTTTTCAAAGCTGCCAAACGCCTTGGCACACCGGCTTCATGGCAGAAACACAAAACCGCCGAAAAAATATATTGTAGTGCCATCCGCAAAGCAAAGCTTAAATATTATTCCCATGACCTTCAATCCCTTATGACACACAACCCTAAAAAATTTTGGAAAACGATATCACCTATTGACACTCCGGTTCTTGTTTCGTTGTTGGATAACACTGGTGCTCCAGTTATAGAAGAAGAATGCCCATTTATATTTAATAATTATTTTTCTTCAGTGTTCACACAGGAAGACCATTCCACTACTCCACCATTAGTAGATGCCGATTACCAGTACATGAGTCCCATAGAAATAAGTGTCTCCGGTATTGCAACATTAATAAACAATCTCAAGATTTCGACTTCTGCTGGTATTGATGTTATTAATACAAAAATTCTCAAAAGCACAGTGATCCATTCAAGCAATATTCTCTTCCATATCTTTCGTCAGTCGCTATCAACTGGTGAAATTCCAAGGGATTGGAAAATTGGTAAAATTATCCCCATCTTCAAATCAGGTGATAAAACGAACGCGCAAAATTATCGCCCCATATCTTTGACATCTGTCCCATGTAAGATCCTCGAACACATCATCGTATCAGCAGTGGCGCAGCATCTAGATAGTAATAATTTCTTTTTTTCTAACCAGCACGGGTTCAGGAAAGGCTTCTCTTGTGAGACTCAACTACTGGAATTTACTAACGAGCTACTACACAACATGGACGAGAACTTCCAAACAGACTGCATATTCTTAGATTTTTCAAAAGCATTCGACCGCGTTGCGCATTCACGCTTAATAGGTAAAATTACTTCCCTCAACCTAGACTCACTAACTACCTCATGGCTAAGGAATTTCTTGTCTTTTCGTAAACAGTTCACAGTTGTTAACGGCCACTCATCTCCGTTTAGCGATGTTCTATCTGGTGTTCCTCAAGGAAGCGTCCTGGGCCCGTTGCTGTTCCTGATTTACATTAATGATCTGCCATCCAATATTACATCAACCATTCGCTTGTTCGCAGATGACTGCAGAATTTACCGCAAAATCCGATCACCTGCAGATCATCTTGCACTTCAAAGGGACCTCGATCATGTAACCGCTTGGTGTTCATCATGGCAAATGTCACTTAACACTGAAAAATGGAAGTTAATGACATTCAGCCGCAAAAAATCTAACTCTTCGTTCAATTACATGCTCGATAACAGCTTAGTCTCTCAGGTGTCTTCTTACAAATACCTCGGTGTCCATTTTTCATGTAACTTGTCCTGGTCCACTCATATACAGAAAATAACAGCTAAAGCATCCCGGACCTTAGGATACCTAAAACGGAATCTTCATGGAACTCCTGCTACTACCCG
This sequence comes from Amblyomma mixtum, assembly GCF_055824585.1. Taxonomy (NCBI): domain Eukaryota; kingdom Metazoa; phylum Arthropoda; class Arachnida; order Ixodida; family Ixodidae; genus Amblyomma; species Amblyomma mixtum. The sequence continues at coordinate 149,240,755 of NC_143021.1, read as the reverse complement.
TAAGCTCGCCTATCAAACATTTGTTCGTCCGCAGCTCGAGTATGCATCATCCATTTGGTCACCTCACCAGGCTTAATTAATTAACTCTCTTGAATCAGTCCAAAACCGTGCTGCGCGTTTCATCTCCAGAAACTATGACCGTCAATCAAGCGTCACAAACATTAAATTATCGCTCTGTCTTTGTACCTTGCAATCACGAAGATTAATTGCCCTTGTCTGCTTATTTCACAAGATAGTCTATAGCACTAATCATTCGACTCTCCCTCTTGCCCAACCTCACCGCACCTCGCGCCGTTTAAACAAACATCTCAGCTTCAAACGCCTTTCAGGTAAAACCGTTGCATTCAATTCATCCGCTTTGCCGCAGGCTATTGTTCACTGGAATGGTCTTCCGGAACACATCGTCAATATTCGTGATCCAGCTTCTTTTAGGACCGAAATAACAGCCATTTTTTCTAATTACTGACGCGTCAATAACTATTGTATGTTGTTCTCATTGTTTGATGGTGAGTACTAACAGTCAGTTGGCATTGTGTAATGATGTTCTTATTGTTTTATGGTGAGTACTAACAGTCAGTTGGCATTGTGTAATGATGTTCTTACTGTCTAATGAGTACTAACAGTCAATCAGCATTATATAATCATGTTATTCATGCTCCTGTTATTACCCCTATTTATGTAATCCCCCCCCCCCCCTCACACAATACTCCATGCTTGGAGCCTGTGAGGCAACGTGAATAAATAAAAATCCGCCTACCGGTCGCATCGTCGCCAACACCGTTTTTATGCACGGTGAGCCAAGGGCCCGTCCGTACCGTGTCGAAGATTACCGGGACACTTTGGCCGAGCTCGGTGCGCTCCCCGACGTTTTAGCGTTGGGGGCGTACCAGATGAACCATGTGTGGGCGGTGACGCTGACAAGCGCCGATGCTGCCCAGAAGCGACTTTCCGCCTCCGATGTCAAGGTAAAAAATTGTCGCTGTTTGCTTATCGACCCAAATAACCGGGAGGTTCGCTTGAAGCTGCATTGGCTGTTTCACGGAGTTGCAGATGAAGATGTCCGTGTGGCATTGGCGCCCTATGGGAAGGTGACGGAGGTGACGCGAAAAATGTGGCGTGCCCTAGGCGTTACGGAGAAAGGTTCGACGACACGCACAGTGGCACTAAAATTGCACGCGGGAGTCAAGATAGACGACATCCCCCACCAGCTGAAGATGCCCGGAGAGTTGACCCTTGCCGTTGTGCCGGGCCGCGCTCCGCTTTGATTGCGCTGTAAGAGCACTGGGCACATACGTCGAGATTGCCAGGTGCCGCGATGCAGGCGTTGTCGCCGCTTCGGCCACGAGGACGACCAGTGCCCCAAGACGTACGCCAGTGTCGCGGGACCAGTGGATGCAATTGATTCTTCAGATAACCTAATGGATGAGGCAGACTCGGAAGAAGCAGCAAGGGCGAGCCTCAGCTCGGCCGCCGAGAAAGGCTCATCGGACACCGGAAAAGATAAGCACGCTGTCGTCGCCGACGAACCCGTCGCCGAGCTTCGACAAGATTGCCCAGATGTAGGGGGTGAGGGAGCGCAGACCAGCAGTGCTGACAGCAGCCTTTTCAACGTACCCGCTGTGACTCACAGCGAACCGGAGCCAATGCAGGGGACCGATACGGACAGTGCCAACTCAAGTGGAAAACGAGCTCACGATGCAGTTGAAAAAGTGTCGGGCCCTGGTGCGGTCGGGACGGATGAACCACCAGCCAAAACGAGTCCTGTGCGGCGCCCTCCCTATCGTCCTCGCCCGAATACTTCGGTGGAGCGGAAGAAGGCGGAGACACCGCCTTTGCCGCCTTGAGGGATTCTTTGTGCCAAGGCACTCAGCAACACAGCCCAGTTGTGAGGTAAGCGCCATGCCTCCGGTATTTACTCCGCCTTGAAAAAAATGGCTGAGGCTTAACTTGGTTAACGCTGGTCAGATGCGAAGCGTATTGATGGCTAGGCTTGGTAATACATGGCTTTCCTTGGTTGAATACTTGGTCATTTTAATACAACCACTAAAAGCCTTCGTCGTGGGGGAAGACAACGGCATGGCTACAGCGGAACGCCGACTAACCCCGAGACGCGCGTTGGGTGAGCGCCTGGATTGCCACGGAAGCCGCGTCCGCCTGCCCGGTGGAGCGAGCGTTTCACCTACACCGAGTGTGAACGCGCGTTCGAAATGCGCGGGAATGCCGCTCGAGGACATTCCGGTGTCTGTGCGATGGCATCGTTCTCCCTCTCCCTGCGCGTGACGGCGATCTGTCGTGACGTCATGTGTCACGTGGTATATCACGTGGTGTGACGTCACTGTACCACGTGGTCTGCACGGCGTGCAACCACAGCGACGGCGCGAGGTGGACCTCCGTCTTCCTCTGTCGTGACGTCATGTGTCACATGATATGTCACGTGGTGTGACGTCACTGTACCACGTGGTGTGCACATCGTGCAACCACGGCGAAGGGCTGTAGTGTACCTCCGTCTTCCTCTGTCGTGACGTCATGTGTCACGTGGTGTGCACGGCGTGTAACCACGCGAAGGGCTGTAGTGTACCTCTAGTAATATGCTTCGCATAAAAAAAAATCGTAATGGATAAGTCAATTCGTGTCGCGACTCTAAACGTTCGTGGGCTTGCCTCTAAGAGGAAGCAGAGTCAATTGTACCTATTGGTAAGCGACTTTGACTTGGACTTTGTAGCAGCGCAGGAGACAAAGGTTGAGGGCGATGTGGAAACCGAAGGCATTATCACTGATTCCTAGCGCGATACTGCGCTGTTGTGAGCCATGCCGTGGGTACTTCTTCTGGGTGTGTGCTATTTGTGCGAGAGAGCCTTGGTCCAAAAATTGAGTCTGTAATAACTTTACCGTCAGGTCGCCTTATTATATGCGATGTTTCATTGTTTTCTTCTAAGTGGCGTGTCATTTGTTTGTACGCGCCAACTGTGGCCGAGGAAAGACGTAAATTTTTTGAGCAGCTGAAACAATATATTCGCTGTGACAGGCTCCTAATTGTTATTGGTGATTTTAACTGCGTCCTTTCAGCCCATGATAGAACTAGCACCCGCCAATACAAAGACGCTAGCACCACTCTGCTAAACGAGATAATAAGAGACTGCAATTTGGAAGATGTGGCCGAATGTCTTGGCGGTGGGAGAGCTGCACAGTATACCCATTTTCAGGCATCCAGTCACGCTCGGCTAGATAGAGCATACGTGAGCCTTGATGTAATACCACTTTGCAGGCAATATCAAGTGAGTGCTGTTTCATTTAGTGATCATTGCTTAGTCAGTTTTGTAATAGGTAGTGCAAAAGAAAGAAAAAACAGTTTCGAGTGGCAGTTGTGGAAATTAAATTCAAAGATACTCAACGACGAACAGTTCATGGCGGCTATAACTAATCAATTTCAAGAAATGAATGTGATGAATAACAAGACAAAGAGCGAAAAATGGGAGAACTTCAAGCAGGCAGTCAAGATGAAAACATTAGAGCGATCGAGCGCTATATGCAGAGAAAAGCGAGAGGAAGAAAAAGTGATGCGCAGGAACCTGGAAAAATTGATAAGCGAAGAGTGTCGAATGCCCGGCATTTTCATGGACGATATTCGAGCGCTAAAGCACAAACTAGAGCAGTTTGACGTCGAAAGATACCGTGGTGCTCTGGTCAGAGCAAGGGCTGATAGGCTGATAGCGGGAGAAGCACCTTCAAAGAGAGCGCTGAGCTCAGAGAAGTGGCATGCACGGCGCAACCAGATAACGGAAATTGAACATAATGGAAAAGTTAGCGATACGGCGGAAGACATCGAACGCGCCTTCTACGAGCACTACCGCGCTTTTTTTGCCAATTTTTCTTTCGACATAGATCGTTTCCACAACGATTTCCTGTCATTGATGCCAAGGTTAGAGGACACAACGAGAGACATATTAGAGGCACCTATTTCAGCCGAAGAAGTGCGAAGCGCTATCGAAAGCATGCATCCGGGGAAATCTCCAGGACCAGATGGTCTGACTTCAGCCTTTTACAAATGTTTAAAAGGTGCTCTTTCTCCAGTGTTGGCGGACATGTACAACGAGGCATTCGATAGAAATGTACTACGCCCTTCTTTCTCGTCTTCCCACACGGTCCTCATACCGAAGTCAGAAGATCCAGTTGTACTGCGCAGAGTGACGTCTTACCGACCCATTTGCCTCACGAATTGTGACTACAAGATAATGATGAAGGTATTGGCTGAGAGGCTGCAGACAGTTATTCACGAGTTAGTGGGGCCGCATCAAACATGCGGAATTAAAGGCCGGACGATTTCAACAAATATACACATAGCGCGAAGTATACTCGAGTGTTGCGACGCAGTGGGTACGCGTGTAGCAATGCTCCAAATAGATTTGGAGAAAGCGTTTGATAAGGTGCCTCATGATGTTCTGTTGAGTGTTTAGATTATGTAAATGTCGGTAGAATTATAAGAGACGGGGTTTCCATGACGTACCGGGATTGCTCAACGCGGCTAATTATCAACAAGGTGGTGGGAGAGCGCATCCAAGTACAGCGCTCGGTGCGCCAGGGTTGCCCCCTCTCGCCGCTGTTGTTTTGTTTGTACATTGAACCCGTTTGTTTAAGTGTCATAAAGAGTGATTGTGTACGTGGTTTCAAACTGCAGGAAGCGGAAGTCCGTCTCTTGGCTTACGCAGATGATGTAGCGATGTTCTGCGCCGACACTGATAGTGTCGCGCATGCTGTCCAATGTGTAAAAAGGTTTTGTACTGTTAGTGGTAGCGCTGTAAACTGGTCTAAGTGCCTGGGATTCTGGTACGGGGATTGGCCGGCGACTCCAGCCACTTTTGGCAACATGTCTCCGCAGGGGGGCGTCTGCAGCATGCAGACGTTGGTGAGTGGCGACACCACGGGTTTAACCCGAGCATCCGCAGGAACATCCCCGCAGGGGGATGATGGTGAACAATGCATCACCACGGACCCGAGCATCCGCGCTTAGCCGTGCGTGGCATCGCCGTGTCCGGGGAAAAGGGGATCCTGGTGGTTGAGCCGATGCCGAGCGTTTGGACCCTTAAGGCCCCTCGGCGGAGGCAACACACCACTTTGGCCCCAGCTTCCTGTATACGGCACCTCCGGCCTGACCCGACCGGGGGAAATCGGCAGTCGCCTTTTCCTATCCTCCCCTCTATCTTTCACTTTCCTATTTCCTTTCTTACAACTTTCTTGTATCCTCGTCCCTTCTTAGTTTTTTCCTCTTTTTCCTGGCGGCGATGGTTAACCGTGTGTGACCAACTACCCTGAGTTGAGTCATATTAGGTTATAGTTAAGGTGTACAGCTGGCGTGGGCAGGACTTGCTCGCAAGTTCCTGTCCCGTCCCCTTGTTGGGCTCCATGGTGGGTGGCTGGCACCGTGGCCGAAACACACACATTTTTATGGCTTCCCTTACTTCAAGTAACGATCGCACTCCAAAAAGAGTGCGGACCGAAGACCTCACAGCCCAGTGCTTCCGAAAAACGAAACAAACTTTACCCAAATACCACGTCATCCACAGCGAAACTGAAAAAACTGCCAGAAAATTGTCGCCATTCATGGTGTCCAAAAGTCTGACCGATACTTTGAGCACGGGCTACAAGTTGTAAAAAATGCCTAGCGGTGACCTGCTTCTAGAAATAAAAGACAGCAACCAGCACTCCAAACTGTCCAGCATAGTTTCAATAGGAGACATCCCTGTTGCAATAACTGCTCACCGATCCTTAAACACCGTCCGTGGAGTGATATCCGAATTTGACTTTCTCGACCTCACCGAAGATGAAATGCTTGAGGGTCTCAAAGACCAAAACGTCACAAATGTCTTTCGTATCAAAATCAGGAAAGACAACAAAGAACTACCAACCAAACATCTCGTCCTCACTTTCAACTCCAGCACACTCCCCGAGTACATTGAAGTAGGTTACCTGAAGATCAAAGTCCGACACTATATCCCAAACCCGAGAAGATGTTTCAACTGCCAGCGATATGGCCATGGGTCGCTGAGTTGCCGTGGTCGACAAACCTGCGCAAAATGCGCATCACATGAACATGTGTCTGAAAACTGTGAAGCCGCAGCTCTGTGCTGCGCAAACTGTGAAGGAGATCATCCTGCCTACTCAAGGTCCTGCCCAAGATGGAAAACTGAAAAAGAAATAATTACACTCAAAACAAAAGAAAACATTTCATTCAAAGAAGCTCGTAATCGATTGTCACACAACATCAATACATTCTCCTTCACTGCAGGAACAAATTTTGCTGATGTGGTGCGCAGGGGCGGCACACCACACCGGTTTCCGGCCAATGCCCAGGCAAAGCCTGAGGCACGGCCTTCCCCGTCCCCGGCAGGCGCAGCCAAGGCTGCCCTGCCACCTCTCAAAAAGGGTCTGCCGGCCCCTCAGTCGGCTACCCGCAAGGCTTCCCCCAGTCGGGAGAGGCCTGCAAACCACACACCCGTGGGTTCCCCGCGGGCCTCCAGAGCCTCTAGCGAGGCGATGGACACAACGCAAACCTCGCCTCCGCTTCAGCGGCGGCGCAGCTCACTTGAGCAAAAAAGAAAAGACAAGAGCCCAGTAATGGCACCCCCAAATCCTCTATCGTAGCTTCTTTACTACACTCCCATAAATCATCCAACATTGCGTTCCTTATACATTGGAACTGCCGTGGAGTACTAAATAATTATTCTGACATAAAAGAACTTCTAAACACACTTTCCCCTGTGGCTTTATGCCTACAGGAGACAAACTTAGGTCCCAAACACAAGAATATCCTAAAGAAGTATCAAGTATTTCGGTGCGACCGAGAGCAAGCCAATAGGCTCTAAGGAGGTGTATCCATTATTGTGCAGTGTGGTGTTGCAACCCATGAAATCAAGATCAAAACCAAATATGAAGCTGTTGCAGTCACCATCCTCCATTTTAAAACCATCACCATATGCTCTCTATATCTACAGCCACATCTATCAGTAACACTTCATGACTTAGAAACACTTTTACAACAGCTGCCAGAGCCATATCTGGTAGTCGGTGATTTTAATGCTCACTCTAATTTTTGGGGAAGTACACAAACAGATTCTAGGGGTTATATTTTAGAAGATTTTATTCTAGCAAATAATCTCTGCCTGCTCAATACAGGCAAAAACACATACTGTTCTCCAGGCTCGGGAAAAATGAGCTGTATAGACTTATCTTTTAGTTCACCGTCTGTTTTTATGGATTTTAAATGGGATGTCCTTGACAACCCGTACGGAAGCGATCATCTACCAGTAGTAATCAGCTTGTCGTCATCACCATCAATCATCCCAACCAAACCACGTCGCTGGAAACTTCACATAGCGGATTGGGCGCTGTTTCGGGAAAAAGCCTCTCTAGAAAAAACATTTGCGGATCACCTTAATGTAGACGAACTAAATGAAATGATCACATCCTGTATAATTTCTGCGGCACGCCTGGCTATCCCTCAGTCATCTGGGGTGGTTCGACACAAACACAAGGTGTGGTATGGCAAGGAATGTAGAGAAGCGAGGAAGGTGCAAAATAAAGCCTGGGGAATTTTTAGAAGATACCCCACACACGAGAACCTTATAAACTTTAAAAAGGCGAGAGCCAATGCAAGACGCATACGTCGTAATGCCGAGAAAGCTTTTTGGAAAAATTACATATCATCCATAAGCAATTCAATCACAAGCAAAAAAATGTGGGAGCAAGTTCGTAAATTAAATGGCGACTTCTCCCCTTTTACAGTTCCTTTTCTTAGAGCACCTGATACACAAACAAGTATAGAAGAACAAGCAGACATCCTGGGTGAATATTTCTCACGTGTTTCCAGTTCCACACACTACACAGAATATTTTTAAGATACAAAAACACAGCTGAGAAAAATAGACTTCCAACAACTGGTTGCATAACTGAACCTTTCAATAGATTAATCACAATCCAGGAAATAAACAGAGTTTTATCTGCCGGCAAACAGACTGCCCCAGGCCCCGATGAAATACACTACGAAATGCTAGCACATCTTTCACAACCTTCAATAGAAGTACTTTTGAAATTTTTTAACAAAATTTGGACAGTAGGAAAAATTCCGGAAGCTTGGAAAAAAGCAATTATAGTGCCATTCCTGAAACCTGGTAAGCAGCCAACTTCCCCTGGCAGTTATCGGCCAATAGCTCTTACCAGCTGCCTCGCCAAGTCTTTTGAAAGCATATTAAATATCCGGCTAACCTTTGTGCTTGAATCTCGGGAACTCCTTGACATTCATCAGTGCGGGTTTAAAAAGGCATGCTCCACAACAGACCACTTAGTTCGCCTCGAAAATACTGTTCGAGAGGCTTTCATACACAAACAACACTGTCTCGCTGTCTTCTTTGACCTCGAAAAGGCATACGACACCACTTGGAGGTTCGGTATCCTTCGCGATTTAGCCGAGCTTGGCATCCGGGGAAGGATGTTGAACTGCATAAAAGACTTCCTATCCAATCGTTCCTTTCACGTCCGCCTAGGCTCAACCATCTCAAAGAAGTTTGTTCAGGAGAATGGAGTACCACAGGGATGCATTTTAAGCGCTACACTCTTTGTCGTAAAAATGAATTCGTTAGCCCAAATCATCCCAAAATCAGTTATGTACTCAGTTTATATTGAATTAGAAATATTATAGCGCAAACAAAGACACGGACAAAAAAGAGAGTAAACACACACACAAGCGCTAACTGTCAACTGAATTTATTCGGTGAAAGCCACACCTTTTATAGGCCGAAGGATCGTGAGAAAAAATGACAAAAAAACAAAACAAAGGTTGAGTCAGAGCCATCAAATCGCGAGCGCATGCGCGGGTAGACAAGGGCATCACACTTCGGTTTATCTTCCATCTAAGTAGCTGCATTAAAATAGTCAATCTCAGCCTGGAACAGAGATAAAGAAGGTTCGCTGATGCACTCGCTACCAAGTTTCTGAATGTGGTAGGCTTCTAGGCTTATCCGTGCTGTCCTGTCTTTACTTTTGCCAAGAACCTTTGTCTCCTCAAACCGGGCCACGCATGCTCCACACTTACTTACATGTGCAACAAGATGCTTGTATTTATCGCTTTTATTTTCTAAATTTAGGGCGTGTTCCCCTAGACGGTCGTTGACACAACGTCCAGTTTGTGTCCCTAGGCCCCTAGCCTAGCCCCTAGGCCAGAAGTTGTGCCCTACCTCCACAAAATCTCGCACAACCTCAAAAAAGTAGCTGGCAGGCATGGAGTACCAGTTTTGTTCTCGGCTCCCAACAAGTTGGGAAAGCTCTGTCCGCGCATTTGCAGTGCAAAAAAGCGCGAGTGCCTGAAAAAGCATCAGAAGCCGTTTGTAAGGTGTTCCACTGGAGTGGTTTATTCCATTCCCCTGTCTTGTGGAAAGTTTTATGTAGGCCAAACTGGACGTTGTGTCAACGACCGTCTAGGGGAACACGCCCTAAATTTAGAAAATAAAAGCGATAAATACAAGCATCTTGTTGCACATGTAAGTAAGAGTGGAGCATGCGTGGCCCGGTTTGAGGAGACAAATGTTCTTGGCAAAAGTAAAGACAGGAGAGCACGGATAAGCCTAGAAGCCTACCACATACAGAAACTTGGCAGCGAGTGCATCAGCGAACCTTCTTTATCTCTGTTCCAGGCTAAGATTGACTATTTTAATGCAGCTACTTAGATGGAAGATAAACCGAAGTGTGATGCCCTTGTCTACCCGCGCATGCGCTCGCGATTTGATGGCTCTGACTCAACCTTTGTTTTGCTTTTTTTTGTCATTTTTTCTCACGATCCTTCGGGCTATAAAAGGTGTGGCTTTCACCGAATAAATTCAGTTGACAGTTAGCGCTTGTGTGTGTGTTTCCTCTCTTTTTTGTCCGTGTCTTTGTTTGCGCTATAATATTTCTAATTCAATATGAACTACCAACTCGCCCAACAGGAAGTTTTAACTCAGTTTATGTTGATGACCTCCAGATCGCTTGCACATCAACCAACACATCAACGTGCGAGAGACAAATACAATTGACAATAAATAAACTAGCAGCATGGGAAGACAGAAACGGATTCCAGTTCTCTCCTCAAAAAACAGTGGCCGTCATGTTCTCTCTCAAACGAGGCCTTCAGAACAATCCCGCTCTCCACCTAAAGGAAACAGAATTACCGGTAAATGAACAGCACAAATTCCTAGGTATAATTTTTGATAAAAAGCTAACATTCCTTCCTCACATTAACAACCTGAAGAAGAAAGCTTCCCGATCCTTAAATGTTCTGAAGGTGCTTTCACGTAAACGGTGGGGGTCCGACAGGGCATGCCTTTTGCACATTTACCGTGCTCTAGTACGATCCTGTCTAGATTACGGGTGCATCGTGTATGGGTCAGCGAGACCATCATACCTAAAACGACTGGACCCCGTGCATAACCTCGGTTTACGTCTCTCAACTGGCGCTTACAGAACATCCCCCATAAACAGTCCCTATGTCGAAACAAATGAACCCTCCCTTACAAATAGAAGAGCTATACTGACATCTGCATATGTACTAAAAACACGTTCATTGCCAAAGCATCTGTGCTACCCCATAGTTACAAAATGCCAATCCAGACAACTCTTTAACAACAAACCACAAGCAATCAGACCACTACTCCTCCGTTTTGAAGAAATATGTGAAGAATTAGGTGTACTGGACACACTGCCCAATATTGCCCCGAGACCCCGCCCACTGCCACCTTGGTTCATCTTTCCCTCAGTATGTGATCTTACGTTGACCCACATACACAAAAATCGAAGTCCACAAGAATATATATTGCAGGAGTTCTTGGCATTAAAAGAAAAGTACGACAACTTCACAGAATTTTACACAGATGGCTCTAAAACCGCACACTATGTTGGGAGTGCAGTAATACATGAAAAAGAAGAAAAAATAGTTAGGCTACCTGAGTGAGCATCAGTTTTCACAGCAGAAAGTTATGCCATTGCTGTGGCAGTTAAAGAAATAATCACGAAAAATATTCCAAATAGTGTCATCTACACCGACTCACTCAGCGTAATTACACCACTCAACTCCAGAAATGCAGTTCAGCCTATAATAGGAGACATAATACATAAAATAATTAAAGCAGACACACAAAGACTTGTAATAAAGTTCTGCTGGGTCCCTAGTCATGTGGGAATCATGGGGAATGAAAGGGCTGATGCATGTGCCGCACGTGCTAGTAATGTACAAATAAAACAAGTAGATATACCTTATAACGACTGCATGAAACTAGTAAAAAATAAACTTAGAGGAAAATGGCAGGCCTCTTGGGACAACGAACTTAACAACAAGCTACATTTAGTAAAGCCTGTCCTTGGTGAGTGGAAGACCTGCGGGCATCAGGAGCGTTTTATCGAAGTGATTTTATGCCGTCTGCGAATCGGACACACACACATTACACACAGCTTCCTGCTTGCAAAACAAGAAAAACCAGTGTGCGAAAAATGTGGAGACGAACTTACAATTGATCACATTTTATTCTCATGTGTGAAACTTGAAAAAATAAGAAAAAAGTACTTCACTCAATTTTACAATGAACGCATTCCTTTTCACCCTGCACTGATTTTAAGCGACAATGCAATTGTTAACATATCGTGTGTTTTTAGCTTTTTAAGAGAAGCAGGTTTTCTCGACAGACTTTAATTTCTAGCTCAGAGCTTTGCTCCACTTTTTATACACCTCAGTCGTCTTCTCATTCCCGAGAAGAATGCTGAGGTTTTTACTTGAATGGTTGGGAGCCTCGGGATCCTTGCCCAGCCAAGGATTGCCACTGAGGTTACTCGACCTTCTTTTAAAGGTTTAATTCTCACATTTCCAAAATTTTTATTCCAGCACTACAGTGTAGCAGCAAATCAATTTTTAGGCTCTTTACACCATCGATTTTTTTTCGCTTTTTAGTAAAATGCTACAGAAATCAATTTTCATACACCTTGAGCTTGGCGCATGATAGCCTTAGATGCTTATGCGCCACTAAACCCAACACAACAACTTTTGGCAACATGACCTTCGTTAGAACTCCAGTCAAATACTTGGGTGTGCCCCTCGACTGTTACAAGGATAATGAATCGTACTGGAGGAGAGAAGTGGACAATCTTCGAGATAGAGCAAATAAGTGGAATGGGTGGAATTGGTCGATGTTTGCGAAAGCCACAATTTGTAACATTTTTTTAGTTAGCAAAATTTGGTACACCCTCCAACTCTTGCATTGCTCAAGGGTAAACATACAAAAATTTCATCGCGTGTTCGCCGTTTTCATTTGGGCATCATCTCGGGAAAGAACAAGCCGCACTAATTTGTTTTTGCGAGTTCGGAATGGAGGACTTGGTTTGGCGCATTTGTTTTTGAGACAAGTGGTCAATCGCTCCTTTTTCTTCAGGGATGTGAACCATCTTTCCTTCGTACTATCTGTCAACTTCGCTTGGGGATGCAACTGCCTAATATGGTTGTGCCCGTCGAAAGTTTGCCTTGCAGCGTCCATGGCTTTCTGCGTGAAGTCGTGATTTCGTGCAGCTTTCTGTCAACACGGTTTTCACTTGAATATCTGAGCGAAGTTAATGGGAAAAAGCTCTACAAAGATCTCTGCGATGTGGTTCTGCCCGTACCGTTATATCGGTCTCTTTACAGAGCAGGCCTTGGGAAGAACGTTTTAAAGCGCGTGAAAGCAGTGTCAATCCCAGCTGGTGTAAAGTCCTTCTTTTTTAAACTCCATACGGGAACTCTCACTGTAAAACCGTGGATGGTCGACAGGGGTTTTTTTGTTCCATGGGGTACACATTGTATAATATGCAGAAAAGAAGAAACAATTGAGCATGTGTTCCTGCAGTGTTGGGATGCTGTGTTCCTCTGGGATGTGCTCCAGCGTACCATCAAAAAAGAGTTTCCACTCGACGCCTATGGAATTCGTTACTTACCAATAGAAAGTGATGACGGAACCCCTTTTGACTTGATTATGTTAATGTGCCTGCATAGTATTTGGAAATGCAGAATGGCGGTTCGGCACGCTGATCCTGATGTAAGACCTGCACGACTGTATTTTAGAGAAAGCATCAGAAACTTTTTTGAGGAGCAAAAGTTGCAGGAATGTGTCCCAGAATGGCTGTCACGTTTGGAACCGTTATTGTCGATGAAGGACTTTTAAGTACGTCCGCACAAGGTGTGCGGTCGTTTTTAACTTAGTTGGTGAGTGCGGTTTGTTTTGTATGTATATGTGAATACCGGAAATAAAGAAAAAAAAATTGCTCAGTTGGGAGAGCGCTAGACTGAAGATCTAAAGGTCCCTGCTTCGATCCCGGGTTTCGGCAAACTATCTTATTCCTTTTGGCTCCAACACTGCGCAGAGTACCCACACAGCCACCGATGGAGGTGCCGCCGTGCCGAAATAGCTCAGTTGGGAGAGCGTTAGACTGAAGATCTAAAGGTCCCTGGTTCGATCCCGGGTTTCGGCAAACTATCTTTTTCCTTTTGGCTCCAACACTGAGCAGAGTACCCACACAGCCACCGATGGAGGTGCCGCCGTGCCGAAATAGCTCAGTTGGGAGAGCGTTAGACTGAAGGATTCTACTTCCGGACGCAGAAGCGAACGGACGTGTCTCGATGGGCTCCGTCGGAGCGGGTTCAGCGGCCCAGTCGGGCTGCGGTAACAGGATTTTGGACACTGCTGACCAGGATTATCAAGTGATACTGCCGCAACTGCCATCAGGTCAGATTGTTTTGAACACAGTTTTTTAGCACGGCGATGTGAGAGCGCGGCCTTTCCGCGTCGAAGATTTCAGAGACGCCCTTGCTAATCTGGGAGCACTCCTAGATGTTATCGCCCTGGGGGCGTACCAAATGAACCATGTATGGGCGGTAACTTAAAAGACAGCGGAAGCGGTGAAGAGCATGCTCGCTAAAGGCGACATGCTGGTGAAGGAGCGTCGGTGTCTCGTTATAAACCCGAACAACCAAGACGTCAGGCTCAAGCTTCACTGGCTCCTTCATGGAGTCAGCGACGATGCTGTGCGGGCTGCGCTGGCAAATTATGGCAAGGTAACTGAAGTTACCAGGGAGAAGTGGCGTATCTACGGCATTACCGACAGGTCGTCGACGACGCGCCTCGTCGCCCTGAAGTTGAAGGCCGGTGTCAGTGTGGAAGACCTGCCCCATCAGGTTCATGTGGGCGGTGAGCTGACTTTAGTTGTGGTACCGAACCGGGCACCCTTGTGTTTGCTCTGCAACAGTAAGGGCCATATACGGCGTGATTGCAAAGTCCCACGCTGTTCTCGATGCCGGCGCTTTGGTGACAACGATACGGACTGCGTTAAAACCTGCGCAACCATCACCGGTCAGCCGAAAAAGAACGGTGTGACCGAGCTCGTTATGGATGACGAAGACGCTGAAGAGGCTTTCAGAGGGGCTGGGAATGTGTCCGTGCAGTCTCCAACGGGCGACAAGGCTGAAGCCACCGAGGACACTCAAGGCGCCGTCAGCAAAGGCGACCAACAAGATCAAGGCAACACCACCCCCTCGGGGGCGGGGACTGCGAAAGAAGACTCCGGCAAGGAGTTGGAAGTAGTGTCGACGGGGGGCTGGTGGGATGGTGAGCAAACCATGGACACCACAAGTTCAGTGCCAGGAAAAAGAGTGCACGAGGAAACAGTCGTCGCGGGCGACAACGCCGACGTGGAACCGCCTCCCAAGACGTCTGCTACTCGGCGGCCGAGTTTCAAGCCCAAGCCGAACATTCCACCCGACCGCAGAGGGGGCGGCACGGAGCCCTGGTAGCAGCGTGGGCCAGTCTTTTTCCTGCCCACGAAACTACAATTAGCGTGCATCATGGAGCTGTGTCAAGGGCCAAAACAACGACGAGGACTACTATCTTGCTGCGGGGGCGGAAAAGTCGAGTGCCGCGGTTTTCAACACCAGCGGCGTACCTCAGACTGTCGAGGTAAGCTCCGTGCGGTCCTTGAGTCCTAGTGTAAATATGGCAGCGAACTTTAAAAAATCCCTTCGTGTAGCAACATTGAATGTTCGGGGCTTGGCAAGTAGGCGAAGGCAGTGCCAGGTTAGTAGGCTACTTATCGAAAACGAGCTGGACATCGTTGCTGTGCAAGAAACGAAGGTCAGCAGCGAGGACCAAACGGACCGCATGGTGCAGCCCTTTAGAACTCATTTCAATGTTTGTATAGCTCATGCGGTTGGAACATCGGCGGGATGCGCGCTCTTTGTACGTAACAGTATTGGGATTTTGGAGGAACAAGTCACTGTTTGCGAAAGTGGCCTTTTTGGTATCCTGGATTTTTCATTCTCTGATTTATTGTGGCGTGTTGTGTGTCTTTATGCGCGTAACAAAGAAACCGACCGCAGAATTTTTTTTGAAAACCTCGAGCAGTATTTGAAAACAGAGCGACATGTTATATTTATGGGAGACTTCAATTGTGTTTGCAGGCCAGAGGACCGAGCTAAAGTCCGTACTCTAAAGGATCAAAGTGTGCATGTTCTGGATGAGCTCGTAGAGGAGTACGACTTAATAGATGTTGGCTGCATGTTATCACCCGGCAGTCAGGCACAGTTTACTCATTTCCATAGTGAAAGCCATGCCAGGCTCGATCGAATATACATATCGGTGCATCTGGCACCGCTCTGCGAAAACTACGAAGCCATTCCAGTATCCTTCTCTGACCACTGCATGGTTTCCTTCACCTTAGGATCAAAATTAAAGGAGGTGAGATTTAATTGGGATTTATGGAAATTTAATGCCAAACTTCTGGACGACAACAGCTTCGTTTGCGAGGTAAATAATTTACTGAAGTCATTGCATGTGTCTGGAGCCGAAAGCTGGTTGGAAAGGTGGGAAGGTTTCAAAAATGACGTAAAAATGAGAGCTATTGAGAGAGCAAGCATACTAAGACGCGAAGAAAAACAAAGAAAAGGAATTGCACAGCCAGTTGAAACTATTGCTGAACATAGAATCTGCGCAGCCTTGTTTATGCATGAACCAGATAAAGGAAGTTAAAAGAAAGCTAGAGCAGGCCAATGAAGATAAGTACCGAGGGGCCGTTGTGCGGGCACGCACTGAGCGATTATGGATGGGTGAGGCGCCCACTAAGCGGTCACTGAGCGATGAAAAGAGCTATGCCTCGAAAAAAGAAATACAAAAAATAATGTACAGAAATGAAAAACATCTGATCCAGACAAGATAAAACGTGCCTTTTTTGAGCAATATCAAGCTTTGCTGGGACAGGAGCAAGTGAAGAAGGACGGCTTTGAACGTGACTATTTCCGATTAATGCCCAAATTAGATGAGAGTGAGAAGGAAAGACTTGAAGCTCCAATCAGTATAACAGAAATACAGAAAGCAATTGACCAGTTAAATGCCGGGAAGTCCCCTGGGCCCGACGGCCTGGGTGCAGCTTTCTATAAAGCCTTTAAAGATGAACTAGGTCAGGTCCTGCATAGATTAGTCGAAGAAGCCTATGAAACAAAGCGATTGCCGCCATCTTTCAAAGCTGCCCATGCTGTATTGATTCCGAAGTATGAGGACTCAGCAAGGCTACTTTTGGTGGGGTCTTATCGGCCGATAAGCCTCACCAATGTAGACTACAAAATCCTTATGAAAGTTTTAGCGAGAAGGACACAGAGCGTCATTAAAGACCTAGTGGGACCCAACCAAACTTGTGGAATACAAGGACGAAGTATTACGACCAATATACATGTGGCGAGAAGTGTTTTGGAGTGTTGCGATACTTTTGATGGACGAGTTGCGATGATGCAGCTCGACCTAGCAAAAGCTTTTGATCGAGTGTGCCATGAAGTGCTTTCTAATCTCCTAGAATTTGTGGACATAGGAAGTGTTATTACAGAGGGAGTCAAAATGACTTACTCTGATTGTGCAGTGCGAATTATTATAAATAAGAATCTCACCGAAAGAGTGCCAGTGAAATCGTCTGTGAGGCAGGGCTGTCCATTATCCCCGTTGCTTTTTGCTGTATACCTAGAGCCGTTATGCTTGAGCATGATACAGAACGAAAGGATACGCGGTTTCGCGCTGGAAGCAACGGAGGTAAAAATGCTTGCGTACGCAGATGATGTCGCTATTTTTTGTAGAGATAAAGAAAGCGTTCAAGAAACTGTTAGAGTGGCGGCTGATTTCTGCGCTAAAACGGGGTGCCGTGTTAACTGGGGGAAATCATCTGGATTCTGGCACGGCGAGTGGGATCAAAAGCCTGAAGTATTTGCCAATGTGCGATGGACAGCGCTGCCCTCAAAGTACTTGGGTGTACCACTTGACCAATACAATGACACTGAGGAATACTAGAATAGTAAAATAGAGAATCTCAGAAGGAAAACGCTAGCATGGAACGGCCGGAACCTATCTATGTTCACACGAGCAACTGTTTGCAACCTTTTCTTGGTTGCAAAAGTGTGGTATGTCTTGCAGGTATTGTTCATGTCGCGCGTAACCATACAAAAAATACATCGAATCTTTGCTGTTTTCGTGTGGGGAAGCACATGGGAACGTACGAGTCGGACAAATATGTTTCTTTCGGTTCGAAAAGGGGGAGTGGGGCTTGTGCAGTTGTTTATCAGACAGATTGTGTCGCGTTTTATTTTTCTGCGAGACCAGAATGATCCCTTTTTGTGTACTTTTGTGCAAGTACGCCTGCGCAATGCTTTGCCTGAGTTTTTGGTGTCCTGTTCTGATAAAAGAACGACGGCTGTAAGAGGATTTTGGCCCGAAGTTGTACGGCTTTTAACATGCTGAAAGTGCGGTTTTCTTTAGATTATTTAAGTTATGTGTCGAGAAAGAAACTGTATAAAGATTTGTTGGATGTCATGCTGCCTGCACCAGTGTATCGACAGCTTGGTTGCGGAGGCGCAGGGGAAGATGTTCTGAAAAGGGTGAAACGTATGCCAGTAAATCCTAACGTGAAAAGTTTTTTCTTCAAACTCCTTACTAACACTCTGCCAGTTAAAACCTGGCTAGAACAAAAGGGCATTTTTGTGCCATGGACGGTTAACTGTACGCTCTGCAAAAAGCCTGAGACAGTCGAGCATGTGTGTATGGAATGTTGGGATCCGGTATTCCATTGGGACATTTTACAAAGGACAATAAAGAAAGACCTGCCAATCACGCCGTATGGAATCCGGTTCTTAGCGGTAGAAGATGACCGAGATGTACCTTATGATCTCATCATGCTACTGGGCCTCCACAGCATATGGAAAACCAGTATGTCGGTGAGAAATGCCGATGTAAACATTCGACCTGTAAGAGAAAATTTCATTGAAAGTGTTGTGCGTGTGCGGGAATGTTACCGAGCCCAATCGGAGCTACCCGAATGGCTTGGCGTGCTGGATGAACTTGCAGCCCTCAAGAAGTTTTAAACAACCACGTTGACCGTAGGCCGGTTCACTTGTTTTAGCGGTTTGTTTGTGTGTTTGTTTGTTATCATTGTCAAAACAGGCAATAAAGAAAAAAAATAGCTCAGTTGGGAGAGCGTTAGACTGAAGATATAAAGGTCCCTGGTTCGATCCCGGGTTTCGGCAATCCATCTTGTTCCTTTTCGCTCCAATACTGAGCAGAGTACCCACACAGCCACCAATGGAGGTGCGGCCGTGCCGAAATAGCTGTCATTCTACTTCCGGCCACCGAGCGTGACGGACGGAGGATCATGAGCTCCAGCGGAGCGGCGATAGCGGCCCTTTCCAGCCGCGGAAACAGGCTCGAGGACAACAAAGATAGAGAGTACCAGATTATTCTGCCAGCTTTGCCCACCGGACGCGTTGTTTTTAACACGCTTTTTTTGCTCGGCGATGTGCAGGTTAGGCCATACAGGGTCGAGGATTTCCGCGACGCCCTTGCCAACGTCGGTGCGCTCCCCGACGTTTTGGCGTTGGGGGCGTATCAGATCAACCATGTGCGGGCTGTCACGTTAACCAGCACAGAAGCAACAAAGAAGCTGGCGGCGTTCAAGGAACTGGATGTTAAAGGTCGCCGCTGCCTCATCATCGATCCCGAAGACTAACAAGTGAAGCTGCGACTCCACTGGATGTTGCACGGCGTGACAGATGATGACATCCGGACGGCTTTTGCTGCTTTTGGGAATGTGACCGAAGTGACCCGGGAGAGGTGGCGAGTTCAAGGCGTCAAGGAGAAGGGGTCCAGCACGAGGACGGTGCTCCTGAAATTGAAGCCGGGCATCAAGGTAGATGATTTACCGCACCAGCTGCGAGTCGCCGAGGAATTAGCCCTTGTCGTGGTGCCTGGGCGGGCGATGCAGTGCTTACGCTGTCGAGGCACGGGACACGTCCGCCGCGAATGTAAGGTGCCCCGATGTTCAAAATGTAGGCGCTACGAACATGAGGAGGCTGGCTGTGTGCTCACGTACGCTTCGGCCGCGGGACCTGGAACGAGGGAGCGGTCGGCGGAGCTCACTATGGATGTAGTCGAGGCAGAGGAGGCGGCAAAGGGAACCGGAGAAGCGCGTATGCAGGCACGGGAGACAGACTCGTCGGGGGACTCCGCACGAGACATCAATGCTGCCAGCGATGCGGGGAGGAGTGACGCTACACCTGACCTCCCTAGTTCAGACGAAGAGACGTCACCTCAGCCGGCAGACGACATGAAGCAGGATAACGGTGAGGAGCACCCGGACACCAGCGGTACTCGTTCGCCAAGCGTCACAGCTCCAGCCAAGCGACCCCACACACAGACCGATCTCGAAGGTGAATAGGCAGCAGCCCCCGGTGTCGACGAGCCGCTAGCAAAAACAGTCCAATCCCGGCGGTCCGCACTACGTCCGCGGCCAAACCTTTCTTCGGAGAGGCGTGCAGCGGATAAAGCGCCCCCGCTGCCAGTTCAGCCGCTCGCTCCAGACGGAGGCGATTCCAACGACGGCGTCTAGCCGCGCGCTAGACGAGGAAGGTAAGCACCATGATTTCAGTCTTTTCACTCTTTATGAAAATGGCGTCTGAAACCCCTTTGAGAGTAGCCACGTTAAATGTCAGGGGATTGGCAGCAAAAAAGAGGCAGAGCCAAGTGCACCGCCTGCTAAGTGACCATGATATCGACGTGCTTGCCGTGCAAGAAACAAAGGTTGATGGGGACGAAGAGACCGGGAGCATGGTGCAACGTTTCACGGCTAGATTTTACGCCATTGTGAGCCACGCGGTGGCTCGCAATGCCTGGACAAAAGCTGCCTGGACTGATTGTACAGGCTCACTACTCATGTCTGTCAGGACGGTGTGCTGTAGCCGATTTTGCATATTCCAATGCTGAGTGGCGCATTATTTGTGTGTATGCTCCTAACATTGTTGAGGAAAGAGCAGTGTTTTTCGAGAATTTTATGCAGCAGTTAAGTACGGAGAGGCAGGTTGTAATGCTGGGCAATTTCAACTTGTACTGAATGCTGGGGACAAAACCAGCACACGCGGCTTCAGAGACAAGAGTACTGATGTGCTGTGCCAGTTAACAAGCGAGTGGAACATGGAAGATGTGGCTGAGTACCTGGGGGGAGCGCGTGCCGTACAGTACACGCACTTCCAAGGTTCGAGCCACGCGCGCCTTGACAGAATTTACGTGTCGCTGGATTTGATTCCTGTATGCAATGAATACGAAGTTGTGCCCATGACATTCACGGATCACTGCTTAGTGAAATGCGTATTCGGCACCAAAAAACGAAGGAATGCATTTAGCTCGGAGTTATGGAAATTTAACAACAAATTGCTCAGTGATGAAGCCTTTGGACGGGTTGTACTGAATGAACTCATTAAAGTAAGGCCGGGCACATTGTACGAAATCTGGAAGCAATGGGAGATGTGCAAAGAACAGATTAAAATAAAAGCCATTGATAGGTCCAGTTGCCTGCGGTACCAGGCGAAAATTAAAGAAACGCAGCTAAAGGATTTGCTGGAAAAACTACATGAGCGAGAATGTAAGGCACCCGGCAAATGGATAGAAGATTTTCGGAAAATAAAAGAATAGCTTGCGTTGATGGAAGAAGACAGATACCGAGGAGCGTTAGGGAGGGCAAAGGCGGAAAGTTGGAACATGGGCGAGACGCCCTCGAAAAGAGCACTGGCATTGGAAAAGGCTCATGCAGAGAAAAATCACATTGATAAGATTGCACGGGGCGGCATGCTATCGTCAGATGACGAACATATCAGAAAAGGCTTCTTCCGATATTATCAGCAGCTTTTTAACAAGCAGGAGGTCGACATAAACGTGTTCAAAGAAAAGTTTCTTATGGCTATGCCACGACTAGACGAGGACACGAAGAAAAGATTAGAGATGCCAAGCACAGAACTCGAGGTCGAAAAAGCAATCGGTAGTTTAAATATGGGAAAGTCGCCTGGGCCAGACGGCTTTAGTGTAGCTTTCTATAAGGGGTTTAAGAACGAAATAGCGCCAATATTGACTGCGTTGTTCCAAGAAGCCTACGAAATAAACAGATTGCCGCTGTCATACGGGTTATCTCACACTATTCTAATTCAAAAGACAAATAACGAGGAAAAGCTCCAGCAGGTCACAGCTTACAGGCCAATTTCCTTGACTAATGTCGATTATAAAATATTAATGAAAGTGCTAGCAAGGAGACTGCAGTCAGTAATTCAGGATATTGTCGGCCCTCATCAAACGTGCGGGATAAAGGGGAGATCAATTATGACTAACATACACACGGCAAGATCGGTTCTGGAGTGTTGTGATCTGACTAATGAATGTGTGGCCATCCTCCGACTAGACCTCGAAAAAGCATTTGACTGTGTAGCCCACGAAATTTTGCTGAGTATTCTGGACCATGCGAATGTAGGTTCCGTAATTCGAGAGGGCGTGACCATGGCGTACCGCGGCTGCACTACGAGATTAATTACAAACAAGAGTCTGGGGGCCCCCATTCGGGTGCAACGTTCGCTACGCCAGGGCAGCCTCCTCAGTCCACTTTTGTTTGCCATTTACATAGAGACACTATGTTTGAACACTATTAAGAACGATGCTGTTCAAGGTTTTAGGTTGCAGGCAGCTGTAGTCAAGTTGATTGCGTACGCGGATGACCTAGCGGTGGTTGTTGTGAATCAGCAGGGCATACGGGAGGCGGTTGTGTCTGTTGACAGTTTCAGGAAGGCAACCGGAAGTAAAGTGAACTGGGCAAAGTGCCAGGGACTTTGGCATGGGGGTTGGCCATCAACCCCAGATCTTTTTGCAAATGTGACTTGGGTAACTATCCCCCCAAAATACCTAGGAGTGCCACTAAATTGCTACCGGGACAGTGATGCATATTGGAAAGAACAAGCGAACGAACTACGGGAAAAATCAGATAGATGGAAGGGGCACATTTATCAATATTTGCAAGAGCGACGGTGTGTAACTTGTTCTTTTTAAGCAAACTGTGGTACATCATGCAAGTGTTGCACTGTTCCCGGGCAAATGTACAGAAGATACATCGCATTTTTAGCTGTTTTTGTTTGGTCCTCGACCTGGGAACGGTGCCGACGGACGAATTTGTTTAGACATGTGAAAGATGGTGGCCTTGGGCTAAGACATCTGTTTCTGCGCCAGCTTGTAAACAGGTTTTTCTTTTTCGAGGTGTGCGTGAACCTTTTTGAGAACTATGTGTCAACTAAGGTTGACCCGTGTTTTGCCTGATTTTGTTGTGGGAACAAATTATTTTTCCGGAAGAACTTTAGGTTACTTCAGGGAAGTTGCTGATAGCGTTAAATTTATTGTTGTGCGTTTTTCGACAGAATATTTAAGTGACGTGAAGCGGAAAAAGCTATACGCAGATCTGTGTGATGTTGTTTTTCCAGTGCCAATGTACAGAGCTTTGTACGATGGAGGCCACGGAGGCGATGCTCTGAAAGGAGTAAAAAGAATGCAAGTACAGCCAGGAACCAAAACTTTCTTCTTAACTCTTTCCTTACCACGCCAATGTGCTTCGATCACCGGTGATCGAAAAATTCGAAGCGCTACGGCAGCGCGACCGCGGCCGCTACGGACTTGCTGAGTCATTCGGTTTGTTGTTCACACATTAAACTTCAACTTCCTGTTTAGTTTATATTTTTGCCAAAAAGCGGCAATTTTTGAGACACGCTTGAAGTTGGGTGTGCGGCGTCGGGCGCTCCGAACAAGCCGTCATCATCGGGAATGGCGCTCGCTCGAAAAAACCCGGTTCCACTCAATTCCGCTGCGTTTGCACCACATATTTTTGATGTATCGATTAGCACGGACCCTGACGACGATGCTGTATCGTCAGGTATTGTTTCGAAGCCCAAACTGGGGCAACGAGAGCCCAGAACGCTCGCCTGTGCGTTCAGATTCCTCGTTCCGGTCTGTTTGTGCGAACCGAAGCTCCTCATTGTAGCCGTTACGGTGATGTGGCGCCATCTAAGTTGTTCTCCAGAGACTACAGTTTCGGTTTCTGCGTAGAGAGCAATTTTCCCACGACGCGCGAATTTTTGAAACGCCCTTGAAGCGGAGGGTACGGCGCGGACGCTCCGTGCATGGCGTCGGGCGCGCAGACGGCGCGCGCTCGGAAAAACCTTGCTGCGCGCAATTCTACTGCGTTGACTGCAATTATTATCTATGCTACGAGTAGTAGAGTCTCTGGTGACGATGTTGCATTGTCGGATTTTGGTTCAGACGCTGTAACTGCGCAAACCGATCCCGGAACGTTGGCCTGATAGTATCGCTTTCTTTTTCCTGTCCGCTTGTGCGGGCGCATCTGGTTTGTTGTTCAGACGGTTAGTTCCATTTTCGGCCTAGTTCGTAATTTCCCCGCCAGTCGTGCATTTTTGAAGTGCCCTTGGAGCATAGGCTTATTGCGACATAATACGCGGTGAGGATGGCGTCGCGTCGAGGTCGGGCGCTTCGCGCGCTCGGAAGAGTCCCGCTGCACGTGATTCTCCAGCCTCTGCAGCTGATTTTCAAGATCCTCCGAGCAGCAGTGCCTCGGACGAAGATGTTGTAACGTCGGATTTCGATTCTGCAGCTACATCGCAGCTATACTTATCGCATACTATATATCGCAATATCACACCTATACTTGTTGTGTTTTATATATATTTTTTTAATTTTTGACGTAAATTAAATAAGTTTTGATTTGTATTTTTTAAACCACGCTTACCAAGCTTTCGTTTGGCGCATAACATTACACTTCCAATTTTTTTTTGTTGGACTGTAAAAATCATATAAAGGGCACTCTCAAACGAGCCTTTTCAAGAGGCATGAAGAAAAAAAATTCTAGCTCGAAAACTATTCAAGTTATAATTTTCAAACTTTAATGCCATATTTTAGAAAGAATTTGAATTGTTTTGTAGTTTCTAGAATTTTTTTAGTACAAGTGTTTGGAAAGTTATTCTCATATAAACACAAAACTTTTTTTCTTTTTTACTTTTTGTTGTGTTTACTGATTTTGTTTCACAGCATTTCAAGCAGAATATGTGTTCAAATAAATTTCATTATAAAGCGCATTCTATCTGAATTATTGTTATGCATTTTATATAATTTTATCTATCACATCTTTTCTAAAAAAAAATTTTGTCTGAGACATGTGAAAAATGGTCGTTTTTCCCGTGGTAAGGAAAGAGTTTTAAAGTTACATACAGAAACATTATCAGTTAAAAGGTTTTTAGAGGGATGTGGTTTATTCCTACCGTGGGGTTCGCATTGGCTAATATGCAAGTGTCCCGAAACAATAGACCATGTGTTTCTTCACTGTTGGGAGGGGGTGTTTTTTTGGGACGTTTTGCAACGAACAATTAAAAAAGAGCTGCCGCTTCATCCCCACGGTATCAGATATTTGGGAATTGAAAACCAGGACGGGTTCCCGTTTTATCAGGTGATGCTCTGGGGCCTCCATAGTATATGGCGCTCCAGAATGGCGGGGTATTACTGCGATTCTGACGCGAGACCAGGCCGCATGTATTTTCGGGAAAATGTACGTAGATTTGTGGAAGTGATGAAACTGCAAGCATGTGTACCCGATTGGCTACCCAGGATGGAAAATTTGACTCTGTTGAGAGAATTTTAAACTTGACAAGGCAATCCAGTAAGATCTGGAAGGTTGCTGGTTTTCAATGTTTTGGTGTCTGTAGTTTTTGTGTTGTTTTCTTGAAGGCAATAAAGAAAAAAAAAACGAAATAGCTCAGTTGGGAGAGCGTTGGACTGAAGATCTAAAGGTCCCTGGTTCGATCCCGGGTTTCGGCAATCCATCTTTTTCCTTTTCGCTCCAATACTGAGCAGAGCACCCACAAAGCCACCAATGGAGGTGCGGCCATGCCGAAATAGCTCAGTTGGGAGAGCGTTAGACTGAAGATCTAAAGGTCCCTGGTTCGATCCCAGGTTTCGGCCATCTTTTTCCTTTTCGCTCCAACACGGAGCAGAGCACCCACACAGCCACAATGGAGGTGCGGCCGTGCCGAAATAGCTCAGTTGGGAGAGCGTTAGACTGAAGATCTAAAGGTCCCTGGTTCGATCCCGGGTTTCGGCAATCCATCTTTTTCCTTTTCGCTCCAACACTGAGCAGAGCACCCACACAGCCACCAATGGAGGTGCGGCCGTGCCGAAATAGCTCAGTTGGGAGAGCGTTAGACTGAAGATATAAAGGTCCCTGGTTCGATCCCGGGTTTCGGCAATCCATCTTTTTCCTTTTCGCTCCAACACTGAGCAGAGCACCCACACAGCCACCAATGGAGGTGCGGCCGCGCCGAAATAGCTCAGTTGGGAGAGCGTTAGACTAATTTCATTTCCGGCCACCGAGCGTGACGGACGTGCTATCATGAGCTCCGTTGGAGCGGTGTCAGCGGCCCAGCAGGGCCGCGGAAACAGGTTTTTTGCCCAAGATTCCCAGGTTTATCAAGTTGTATGCCGCAATTGCCAACAGGTGCGTCCGTTTTGAATACCGTCTTTCTTCAGGGTGATTTGAAAGCCAGGCCTTTTCGTGTTGAAGACTTTCGCGACACGTTGGTTCGCCTCGGAATGCTCGCCGAAGTGCTAGCTCTGGGGCGTTTCAGATGAACCACGTGTGGGCGGTCACCTTCAGTAGCCCAGAAGCGACGAAGAAAATTCCGCGAGCTGGCGAAGTGAAAGTGAAGGAAAAACGATGCCTTGTCATTGACCCGACCAACCAGGATGTGCGGCTGAAGCTGCATTGGGTGCTGCATAGCGCCCCGGACGAAGATATTCGTGATGCGCTGGCCCCATACGGGAAAGTAACCGACCTGTCTCGGGAGTGCTGGCGCGTTCAGGGCATTGCTGACAAGGGCTCTTCTACCGGCACAGTCGGCTTTAAACTGAAGCCCGGACTGACCCTCGAGGACTTGCCTCATCAAGTACGTATTGCTGGAAGCAATGCCCTACTAGTTGTACCAGGTAGGCCGCCTTTATGCCTAAGGTGTCACAGTCGAGGCCACATCAGGCGAGAGTGCCGAGTGCCGCGCTGCAGCTTTTGCAAGCGCTACGGCCATGATGAGAGCAAGTGTTCTCGAACGTACGCAAACGTAACAGGACTGGGCGCAAGCAACGAAGTCCAAGCTGAGCACCTCATGGACCAGGCCGACGCTGAAGAGGCGGCTGGTGGCCCGACTGTGCCGCCTGCTCAAGACGCCACTAGACCGCTTCCTCCCGCGAAAGAAGAGGCCCAGAGTGCACCAGCAAAGGAGGCTAAGCCGGGGAGCGCTGCAACGTCCACCAACGACTGCCCCGAAAAGATGACTAGCGCCTCGCCTACTGCAACCGTCACGCAACAGGGGACTGAAGACGTTGTGATGTCGAGCGTCGGTGCCACGGCAGCGAAGCGACTTCACGACGACAGCGGCAACGAGGCGCACGAAACCAGCAAAGAAGTCGGCGGGGAGCCGCCTGTGAAAACGACGCCCACCCGACGATCAACATTGAAACCGGCACCCAAAATTCCGGCCGAGCGTCGGCCCGAGCGGATGCCGTCGGCGCTGCCGCCGACGTGACCCGCGGCCAAGTGAGTGTGTCGGGCTTGCCGGCGAGCGACAATGGCTAGTGTAGGGACGCTTTCTTGCGGCGACTTAATAAGCGCCGCCTCAATGAGCCGAAGGGCGCAAACGACTGTGCAGGTTGTTGGAAATGCGAATAGTGCCGATAGTGAAGGGGATACTGTTTGGTTCGAATGCTTCTTTAAGGAAAGATGGCAGTCAACCTAGAAACAAGTTTACACGTCGGCAGGCTCAACGTGCGCGGCTTGTCTAATCGTAGGAAACAGTACCAACTTAGCCGACTTTTTATGGAGTGCGACTTAGACATAATTGCTGTTCAAGAGACGAAAGTTGAAAGCGAAAAGGCAACGAACCGCATGGTGGAACCTTTCAGAGCGAGATATAATGTGTGCATTTCTCACGCTATTGGCACAGCGGATGGGTGTGCGTTATTTGTTAAAAATTCCATTGAAGCGATTGTAGAAAGTGTTTATGCTTGTGACAGTGGCCGCCTCATTGTGTGTGACTCTATGCTGCATGCCAATAAGTTCCGAGTTATTTGTTTATATGCTCCAAATAGTGCAAGTGAACGGAAAATGTTTTTTGAGAGTGTTGATCGGCACCTAAACAGTGATGCAAGGATTATTGTCATGTTGGGAGATTTTAACTGTGTGTGCAGTTCAGAAGATCGAGCGAGACAGGCACCCGTTCGAGATGCGAGTTCAGTGTTTCTGAGCGAGTGTGTAGAGGACCGAGCAATGGCAGATGTTGGTTACTTTATGTCGAATCCTACGTTACAGTACTTTACCTATCAGCGACGAGGCAGCCTTGCCAGATTAGACCGAATTTATGTTTCCGCAACACTGATGCCTGTGTGTACCAATTATGATGTCAAAAACGTTTCTTTTAGTGATCACAGTCTGGTCACTGTGACGTTGAGTCCGAAAAAGCCACCGAAATTCAACTGGGATCTGTGGAAGTTCAATGTACAGATTCTTGATGATGGTTATTTTCTACAGAAAATGGAAGAAAAAATGAGCGACGTGCTTGCATGCAGGATGCAAAGCTACACTGAGGCGTGGGAACTATTCAAACAAGAAGCGAAAATAACTGCCATTGAAAGAGCCAGCGTACTGCGCAAGAATAAGAGTAAAAAAGAAAATGAACTGAAGAAAAAGTTGGACTGCTATCTGAGCGAAGAAGCTTCGTCGCCGGGTCGGTTTGTTAAAGAAATAAAAGAAGTGAAGAGCGAACTTGAGATAATCGACGTAGACAGATACCGAGGAGCGGTAATACGCGCGCGTTCTGAAAGATTGTACATGGGGGAAGCCCCGACTCGACGGTCCATGTCAGACGGAAGGAGCTACGCTGCACGCAACGAAATAAGAGCGATAACGTTCAGAGAGACAGTTGTGCGAGACAGTGAATCGATAAAGTGCGCTTTCGTAGATTAATACTGTGAACTGATTGGCAAGGAACCAGAACTCGTAGAAGGATTTGAAACAGAATTCTTAAAGCTCATGCCAAAGCTAGAAGAAGAAGTGAAAGAAAGCTTAGAGGCACCAATTACCATAACAGAAATAAAAAGTGCTATTGACGAGTTAAGCACCGGAAGAGCACCAGGGCCGGACGGGCTCGGTTCGGAATTTTATAAAGCTTTTAAAGAGAAGGTTGCAATGGCACTACACTGTGTGATAGAAGAAGCATACAACAGAAAAGAATTGCCTCCGTGTTTTAGACATAGCCACGTGGTACTGATTCCCAAATCTGATGACCCTACTGCGCTGTTGTCTGTGCGCGCGTACCGACCGATAACGCTGGCCAACACAGATTATAAGATTTTCGCGAAAGTATTAGGTAAAAGACTTCAACGGGTAATACAACAGCTAGTGGGACCACACCAAACATGTGGCATTAGAGGACGTTCTATCCAAACAAATATACACGTGACCAGAACTGTTCTAGAGTGCTGTGATGCGCATTTCTGGAAGGTGGCAATTGTTCAGTTAGATTTAGAGAAAGCTTTCGATAAAGTCGCCCACAAAGTCCTTTTCAATGTCTTGAAACACGTGAACGTCGGCAAGATACTTCTAGAGGGGATAGAGCTATGTTACGCAAATAATTTTACCAGAATTATAATAAATAAGACATTAACCACTCCAATCCAAGTGAAATCGTCTGTTAGGCAAGGGTGTCCCTTGTCACCTCTATTATTTTCATTGTTTCTTGAGCCCTTTTGTTTAAGCATTATAATGGACAAGGATGTTACCAGTTATAGTTTTTGTTCAAGCGAAGTTAAGCTTTTGTCATACGCGGACGACATTTTGGTCTTCTGCGCCGACAAACCCATTGTCAGCAACGCAGTAAGAATGACAACAAAGTTCTGGAGGATGACGGGAAGCAGTGTCAACTGGAGCAAATCAGTTTGTATTTGGCACGGTGAATGGGGCGTCACGCCGGCTGTTTGAAAATATGCAATGGTCGCACTCACCAACAAAGTATCTCGGAGTGCCTCTGCAGCACTATAAAGACACCGAGGAATACTGGAAGCACGAAGCGGAACGCATTAAGGAAAAAACAGCAAAGTTCGGAGGGCGTGACCTCTCTATATTTGCGAGATCAACCGTGTGCAATCTGTTTCTTGTAGCAAAGATTTGGTATGTTCTGCAGGTCATGTGTGCGTCAAGAGCGAGCATACAAAAACTGCACAGAGTGCTTGCTGTGTGCATGTGGCGTTCAACATGGGAGCGCACGAGTCGCACCAATCTGTTTCGCGCAGTGAAGAATGGAGGGCTGGGTTTAGCCCACCTGTTTTTGAAGCAAGTCGTTTCCAGGTTTCTGTTTGTGCGAGACCAAAGCGATGGATTTCTGCGGACAGTCATTCAAACGAGACTGCGTGATCATTTGCCGTTTGTGTTGTGTCATCTACTCTGGCCAACGGGCCAAGTGTGCGCGGATTCTTACGGGAGGTTGTTTTGTCTTTCCGCTTTCTTCAGGCACGTTTTTCAGTAGAGTACCTGAACAACGTCACCCGGAAGAAACTGTACAGAGATATGGTTGATGTGTGTATGCCAGTGCCATTGTATCGTTCAGTATATCCACATGGAGGGGGTAAAGATGTTTGGAAGAGGGTAAAGCGGATGCCAGTTAGGCCATCTGTAAAAAGCTTCTTTTTTCAAGTACACACTGCGACGCTCCCGGTCAAGCCGTGGCTCGAGCAAAAAGGCATCTTCGTCCCGTGGACTGTAAACTGTTAGCACTGTAGAAGACCGGAGACCATCGACCACATTTTTTTTTAGTGTTCGGACGCGGTTTTTCTATGGGACATTCTTCAACGCACCATAAAAAAGGACTTGCCAGTCACGCCGTACGGCATCCGCTTTCTC
Source organism: Amblyomma mixtum (assembly GCF_055824585.1). Taxonomy (NCBI): domain Eukaryota; kingdom Metazoa; phylum Arthropoda; class Arachnida; order Ixodida; family Ixodidae; genus Amblyomma; species Amblyomma mixtum. Next base: position 149,210,383 of record NC_143021.1, on the reverse strand, counting down.
CCTACCGCTAATGAAGGAGGGGTGCCGAATGACATGATTATGACCCTGTGCCTCCATAGCATATGGCGCACTAGGATTGCTGTGCATCATGCCGATCTGAACCCAAGACCCGCCAGAGAGTACCTTATTGAAAGTGGTGCTTTCATACGTGAAATGTGTAAAGCAAGCAGTGACCAGCCAGACTGGCTGCCGCTGTTGGACGCTCTTGTCAATTTGAAGCGCTTTTAAACACCGGCGCATGCCAAAGAACTGCAAGCGCCTTTTAAATTGTTCCATTTGTGTATGTATTGTTGCTGGCCGAAGAACAGTCAATAAAGAAAAAAAAAAGAAATAGCTCAGTTGGGAGAGTGTTAGACTGAAGATCTAAAGGTCCCTGGTTCGATCCCGGGTTTCGGCAATGCTTCTTTTTCTTTTTCGCTCCTACACTGAGCAGAGTACCCACACAGCCGCTAATGGTTGTGACTGCGTGCCGAAATAGCTCAGTTGGGAGAGCGTTAGACTGAAGATCTAAAGGTCCCTGGTTCGATCCCGGGTTTCGGCAATGCTTCTTTTTCTTTTTCGCTCCTACACTGAACAGAGTACCCACACAGCCGCCAATGGTTGTGACTGCGTGCCGAAATAGCTCCGGGATTCGACTCCCGGCCACGGAGCGTGACGGACGTGTGTATCATGGGCTCCCAAGGAGCCGATTCAGCGGCCCAGCCGGGCCGCGGTATCAGGAGTACGATCAAACCGAACGAGGACTACCAGCTGATTTTGCCGCATTTGCCAACTGGTTCGAGTGCTTTGCATACTGTTTTTTTGCATGGCGACGTCCAAGCCAGGCTATGCCGTGTTTGAAACTTTCGTGACGCTCTTGAGCGTCTGTCATTGCTGCCGGAAGCGGTTGCCCTCGGGGCATATCAGATGAATCATGTTTGGGCCGTGACATTCTGCAATGAAGAAGGAAAAAACAAAATGCTACAGGCGGAGGCGTTCAACGTCAAGGACCACCGCTGTGTGGTCATTGACCCATGCAACCAGGGCGTCAGGCTGAAGCTGTTCTGGCTGCTACACGGCGTGCACGATGACGACGTGAAGGCAGCTCTGGCGGCTTTTGGAAAAGTGACCGACATAACTCGGCACAAGAGGAGAGACAAAGGCTGCGTCGACAAGTCGTCTACTACGCGCTCAGTGACATTGAAGCTGAAGGTGGGCGTTACCATCGAGGACTTACCGCACCAGCTGCGTGTTGGACAGGACGTCGCACTCGTCCACGTTCCTGGCAGAGCTCCGCTCTGTCTCCGGTGCCGCAGCACCGGCCACATACGTCGGGAGTGCCGTGTGCCACGTGGCGGGCTCTGTTGTCGCTTCGGCCACGACGACGCCCAGTGCGTGCGAACATATGCTACCGTAGCTGGTCCTGGTCGTAGGGATACTACTGAGGAGCATATTATGGACGAAGTCGACGCGGTAGAGGCGACCCGTGAGACTCGGGAAGACGCAGTACCAAAAAGCATAGCCTCAGAAAAAGCAACGCTTCCCACGGAACATGAGGCTGCCAACTCAGCAGAACCATCTGTGCCTGACACCAGAACTGAGGCGGAGGCGGGAAAAGCAGATAATGCTACGGGAGGTGCACCTGAGACGGGTTTGGAGCCGACCGACGAGAAGGACATTGACACGGAGATGCCCGCAGCGTCAACTTTGCCAGCGAAGAGGACGCACGACGAAGCTGATGACAAGGGGACGAGCTACGACGGGACAGACCATGAGGAACCTCTTCCCAACACGCCTTCTGTTCGACGTGCGGCCTACAAGCCCAGGCCGAACGTCCCTCCTGATCGTAGGACTTCGTCGGCTGTCCCTCCGCCTTAGCGGAGGTGCCTTGCAGGGTCTTTGTGTGGGTAACCCGGTCTTCGATCGGGTTCAGTGCTGACACCGCCGTACTTCTTTGCAAACTGGAAGGATTTTTGATGAGGTGAGCTACAAACAGATGTCACTTCGAGAGCGGCGAATCCCAACCATTTAGATGGTGTCTCAACTAACATCTAGCTTGCGTATTGCCACACTGAACGTGAGAGGTCTTTCTGCGCGAAGGAGGCAAAATCAGCTTAAGCGTCTCTTGTTCGAAAACGAAATCGATCTGTTGGCTGTTCAAGAGACAAAAATTGAAAGCCTAGAGTTGACAGAAGCGATGGCTGAAATTTACCGTGCACAGTTCAGTGTTTGCGTGTGCCATGCAAAAGGAAAGTCGGGAGGGTGTCTGATTTTAACTCCAAACTGCAAAGTCGCCGTGGAAACTGTATTTTTCTGTGAAAGTGGCCGGATTGTAGCATGCGATTTTTACTTTTCTGGTGTAGAGTGGAGAGCTGTGTGTGTATATGCACCTAATAGAATTCCCGAACGAGATGCCTTTTTTCGCCGTGTTCAACCTTTCCTGCTGACAGAAAAGCGTGTACTATTGCTTGGAGATTTTAACTGCGTGTGTAGACCTGAAGATAGAACAAGAACAAAACCCTGCAGGACACGAGTGCCGAGCTGCTGTCTGAGATGATTAATGAAGCAGAATTGGAAGACATTGGCATTATAATGCAAGGTTCAGAACAAGCACAGTACACGCATTTCCAAGGCGTTAGTCACGCAAGGCTGGACAGAATTTGTTTCTTCTGAGGTTGTGCCCTTGTGTTCCCAGTACCAGACTGTGCACGTCAGCTTCAGTGTTCATTCTTTAGTCGTGGTCACACTTGGGGAGAGGAAAAGGACTGTCAAGTTTAGTTGGGAATTATGGAAATTTAATGACACATTGTTGGAAATGAGGAGTTTAGCAAGAAACTAAAAGACTCAGTCAAAAGCTTGTTAGAAAAAGAGTCAGACTTTATACAAACATGGGAAAAATTTAAATGCGACGTGAAAGTGGCCGCTATAGAAAGAGCATGTGTTTTAAAGCGTAAGGAAAAACAGCAAGAAAAGGAACTTCGTACCGAGCTTGATTTCATGCTCAGCATGGAAGGAGTCAAGCTGTTGTTGTACAGACAAGAAATAAGAGAGACCAAAACTTAGCTTGAACTAATAGATGAAACGAAATATCGAGGTGCTGTGATAAGGGGGCGCAGCGAAAGATTTTGGCTTGGGGAGACGCCCACAAAAAGGGCGCTCAGCGACGAAAAACAGTATGCAGTTTCGAGAGAGATAAAGAAAATTTGTTATCGCAATGACGTAACTTCTGAATCTGAGATGATTGAAAGGGCGTTTCTGGAATATTACCAAAACTTGTTCAGCCTTAAAACGCCTGATGTTGAACATTACAAAACTGCATTCCTGTCGCTAATGCCAAGAGTCGAGGATGACCTGGCGCACGTACTTGAGGAGCCCATAACGGCAGCAGAAATCGAAGCTGCAATACAGCAGCTGAGCTTAAACAAGTCGCCTGGGCCGGACGGCCTCGGTGCCGCACTTTACAAGGCTTTGAAAACAGAAATGGCAATAGCATTGCAGCGCGTAATAAGCGAGTGTTACGAAAGAAAGGTAACTCCGCTGTCTTTTCGAACTTCCCACGTGGTGTTGATCCCAAAATCGGACGATCCCAGTAGGTTGCAGTCAGTTGAGTGTTACCGCCCAATAAGCTTAACTAACGTAGACTACAAAATTTATATGAAAGTGCTATCCGGACGACTCCAAACAGTAATTAAAACCCTTGTTGGCCCACACCAGACCTGCGGCATAAAAGACAGATCCATTTTTACTAACATACACGTAGCTTGGAGTGTCCTTGAATGCTGTGATGCAACGGAGGGTCGTGTCGCCATGATGCAACTGGACCTGCATAAGGCGTTTGATAAAGTTGTGCATGAAATTTTGTTCGTGCCTTTGGAACATGTGAATGTAGGATGTATCATGACTGATGGCGTGAAAATGGTTTATGATGGCTGTACGTCAAGGTTCATAATTAATAACCGCCTGAGTAATAGTATTCCTGTCTTGTCGTCAGTGAGGCAGGGTTGCCCTCTTTCCCCACTGCTTTTTGCACTTTACTTGGAGCCCTTTTGTTTAAAGCTGTTAACTACGCAAACATTCGAGGTTACGCCTTTTGTCATAATGAAGTGAAGGTATTGGCATATGCAGATGATATAGCAGTGTTCTGCAGAGCCCAGGAAAGCCTGCAAGAAGTGTTGAGAGAAGCCGTAAATTTTTGTGATGCAAGTGGCTGTGCGATAAGCTGGCAGAAATGTTTTGGTTATTGGCAAAGAAAGTGGCAGGCCACGCCAGAAGTATTCTGTCGAATGAAGTGGGTAGACACGCCAGGAAAGTACTTCGGCGTGCCTCTAACCAACTACATAGAAAGCAAAGAATATTGGGCCCATGAAACCGAACGAGTCAAAGCTCAGACAAGCAAATGGGGCGGTCACAACTTTTCCATGTTTGCAAGAGCTATGGTGTGCAACATGTTTTCAATAGCGAGGATTTTTTATGTTCCGCAAGCGTTAACTTTGCCAAGGACTTTAGTGCAAAGGTTGCACAGAGTGTTTGCAACATTTATTTTGTCGTCAACATGGTAACGTACCAGCCGATGCAATCTGTTCCACAAGGTGCGCAACGGTGGGCTAGGGTTATCAAATTTATTTCTGAGACAGATAGTCACTAGATTCTTTTTCTTGCGTCAAGATAATGATTTTCTGCGAACTGTTATACAAGTGCGATTGTCAGAATCAGTGCCTGATTATGTTGTGTCATCCATGTCTGTAGGTCGGAGTGGGTTAAGGGCTTTCTTGCAAGAAGTTGTTGCAGCAGTCCGTATTCTTCGGTCAAAATTTTCCGATGAGTATCTAACCATTGTAACAAGGAAAAAGATGTACAAGGACCTGTTTGATGTGTTTCCAGTGCCTGTTTATCGCAGTGCATATCTTCTGGGTCCCGAAAGGGATGTGCTAAAAAGAGTCAAAAGTCGGTGAAGCCGTCAGTGCATTCTTTCTTTTTTCAATTGCATACTGGAACGCTCCCAGTGAAGCCATGGTTGCAAAGCAAAGGCCTTTTTGTACCTTGGTCAGTAGAGTGTCTTTTTTGCAAAAAAGTGGAAACTATAGAACATATCTTTCTCGACTGTCATGACGTTGTTTTTCTTTGGGATGTTTTGAAACGCACACTGAAAAACGATTTCCCCCTGACGCCTTTTGGAATACGCTTCCTACCATGTGCAGAACCAGGTGAAGTGCCTTGCGACCTGCTAATGTTGCTCTGCATGCACAGCCTATGACGTACGCGAATGGATGTCAGGCATGAACATGTTGTGAAACCGGCTCATCAGTATTTCATTGAGAGCATCATGTATACTCACGAAGTTTTCGGACAGCAAACTCCTCAGCCTGAGTGGCTGCCTGTCCTCGACCAACTAAAATCTTTTAACCCATTTTATCATCGTGCACTAGCTAGAAACTGACCAGTGCTTTTATTGTCATGTCATTGTATTTTTGTTTTGTTTGCCCGGCCAAGTCGGTAATAAAGAAAAAAAAAGCCGAAATAGCTGAGCTGGGAGAGCGTTAGACTGAAGATCTAAAGGTCCCTGCTTCGATCCCGGGTTTCGGCAATGCTTCTTTTTCCTTTTCGCTCCAACATTGAGCAGAGTACTCACACAGCCGCCAATGGGGGTGACTCCGTGCCGAAATAGATCAGTGATTCTGCTTCCGGCCACGCCAGTGAACGGACGCAGGATGCAGGGCTCCGTTGGAGCGGCTTCAGCGGCCGTGTCTGGCCGCGGTAACAGGTCTGCTGAACAAGAAAGTAAGCATCAGGTTGTTTTACCAGGGCTGCCTACAGGGCGTTACGTTTTGAATACAGTTTTTTTGCACGCGGATATCTCGGCCCGCCCGTCTCGGCTGGAAGATTTCCGGGACGCGTTGGCTCAGCATTCTTTGCTCCCGGACGTTATCGCCCTGGGGGCGTATCGCATGAGCCATGTCTGGGCCGTCACATTCAAAGAAGCCGAAACAGTGAAGAAGATTGCCAGCATCGGTGAACTTCGTGTGAAAGAACGGCGCTGCCTGGTGATTGACCCTGCGATCCAGGACGTGCGTTTGAAGCTGCATTGGCTGCTTTACAACGTGCCTGACGAGGACGTGCGTGTCGCCTTCGCGCCGTACGGAAAAGTCTCTGAAGTGGCCCGAGAGCGCTGGCGAGTACAAGGCGTGTCGGAGAAGGGCTCAACCACCAGACTCACCACACTGAAGTTAAAAGCTGGCGTGAAGCTTGACGACTTGCCGCATCAGCTCAACGTCGGCGGGGAGCTAGCGCTGGTTGTTGTCCCGGGCAGGCCTCCGTTGTGCCTCCGCTGTCGAGGTACAGGCCATATCCGCAGAGTGTCGGGTCCCTCGGTGCGGTGCCTGCCGACGGTTCGGGCATGAAGACGGCCAGTGTGCTCGCAGTTAAGCGAGCATTGCCGGTCCCGGGAACAGTGAAGACTCATCTGAGTTGCTGATGGACGAGGCGGATACAGAGGAGGCAGCCGGGGCAACTGACCAAGTTTTAGCCCAAAAGGCACCTTCGCTGACGCCTCTATCGAAAAAGTGTTCGACGACGAGCAGTGCTGTAAAGTCTTGTGGAGATGTGGGCCTTGAACCGAAGCAAGGAAGTGTTGACAAGGCGGAAGACGTGACGAAAGCCGCGGCCGAATCTCCGGAGAATGTGGAGGCTATCAGCACCGATGCCATGGACTTCAGCCAGGAAGCTGCCGGTCTTCCAGCCGGGAAACGCTTCCAATGATGACAGCGTCGGAGAGAAGCCGCAGCCTTGTGTGGGTGGCGATGAGCCGCCGCCTAAAACATCGGGGATTCGACGCTCCACGTTGAAGCCCCCGCCGAACATCTCGGCCGAACGCCGGCAGGCGGGGAAACCGCCTCCGTAGCTGCTCAATGAGGTTTCGTGTTTTGTTTTTGTTTTTTCCTTTGTTGTGGTGGGAAGTACCCAGCAGGCAGTGTGCCTTGGTCCGGAAAGGCTGGCGAGAGACATTCGTGCGGTTTCCCGACGTCACCACTCGGATTCCTGGGTCAATGACCATGTACACTGCACACTGTGAGTTAGAAAATGTTGCACAATTTTGTAGAGTGGGCGCTATACCTCAATGGCATTCTATTCCAAGTGCATGGCGATGATAATAGATACAGATCTGCGCGTAGCAACTTTGAACGTCAGAGGCCTTTGTGCAAGGAGGCACCAATGTCAGCTTAATCGTCTACTTGCTGACAACGCACTTGATATAGTAGCTGTCCAGAAGACGAAAATAGAAAGTGAGGAAGCTACTGATCGTATGGTGTCCCACTTTCGTCCAGTCTTCAATGTTTGTGTTTGTCATTATGCTGGCACCTCGGGCGGGTGCGTTATTTTTATGCGCAACAATCTAGGCATTATTGTAGAGTCTGTTTTCGCTTGTACCAGTGGACGTCTTCTTGTCGTTGATTTTACTTTTTCTAATGTGTGTTGGCGAGTTATCTGTGTGTATGCACCAAACGTTGAAGCCGCACGCCAAGAGTTTTTCGATCGCCTTGAATATTATTTTGTTTGGGACAGAACCTTGCTGGTGTTGGATGATTTCAACTGTGTTTGTGCAGCGGCGGACCGTATGAAGCGCCTGCCGGTGCGCGAAAAAAGTGCTCAACTATTGAATAGTATTGTACGTGACTATTGTTTAGAAGACATCGACGAAATGTTTACTTACGGTAATAGCCCTCAATATACACATTTCCAGCGTGACAGCCATGCTAGGTTGGATAGGCTGTATGTGTCTGCGGAACTCTTGCATCTCTGCACGGACTATGATGTTCAGCCTGCTGCATTCAGCGACCACTGCCTCGTAATTGCAACCTTTGGTGAAAAAAAAACATACGTCGTTTAACTGGCACTTGTGGAAATTTAATGCTAAGCTGTTGGAAGACGAAGATTTCATAAATGAAACTAAAAATGAACTGCACAGTTTACTAGAGACGCAGACTGACAGCTTGCCTGTTCAGTGGGAAGATTTCAAAGAATGGGTGAAACGTAAAGCAATAGAGAAGAGTTGTCTTAATAAGCATAAAGAGAAAGAAAAGGAAACTGAATTGAATGAGCAGTTAAAATTCCTGACCTGCATGGAAAGTTCTGAGCCCGGCCTTTTTTTGAAAGAATTGAGAGGAGTAAAAAGCCAGCTTGAACAAATAGACACAGACAAGTACAAAGCAGCTGTCATTCGCTCTAGGTCTGAGAAATTGTGGACTGGTGAAACGCCGACTAAACGGGCTTTGTCCTACGAAAAGCGTGACATTCACCAGAAAGAAATCGCGCAGATAGGACACGGGGCTGAAGTTTCTAGCGACACGAAAGTTATCCAGAAGGTTATAATGGACCACTTTAACGGCCTTCTCGGAAATAAGCGGGAGATGGATGAAGCATTTCTGGTTCATTTTTTGCCCCTTTTGCCAAGGCTTGAGGATGAAGTGAAGGTGCGCCTTGAGATGCCAATTAGTGTCGGAGAAATTGAATCCGCGGTAGATGAACTGCAAAACGGAAAAGCACTTTGCCCAGATGGACTAAGCGCCAATTTATGCAAAGATTTCAAATGCATGATAGCTCCGTTTCTGCTCAATGTGCTCTCTGAGTCGTACGAGCGCAAAAAAGTTCCACTTTCTTTTACTACATCACACATTGTCCTGATTCCCAAAACAGATGACCCGGAGAAGCGCTTGTTGGTGGGCTCTTATCGGCCGATAAGCCTCACCAACGTAGATTACAAGATATATATGAAAGTTCTAGCAAAGAGATTACAGGGCGTAATCAAAACATTGGTTGGACCACACCAGACTTGTGACATCAAAGGACGGAGCATCGTGACAAACATACACGTTGCACGTAGCATACTGGAATGCAGTGACGCCCTTGGGGTGCGCATTGCAATGATTCAGTTGGATCTTGCGAAGGCCTTCGCTCGGGTTTCACAAGACGTTCTTTTTTGCATTCTTGACCATTTGAACGTAGGGCGCGTTGTAGCGGAAGGCGTGAGAATGTCTTATGCGAACTGCAGCACGCGAGTAATCGTAAATAGGGAGTTCACAGACCGAATGGAATTTAATTCTTCAGTGAGGCAGGGATGCCCTCTTTCGCCCCTACTGTTCGCGACTTACATAGAGCCACTCTGCTTAGCCATAATTAACAGTAACCGTATTTCCGGCTTTCAACTGCAGTCATCCCATATGAAAATCCTCGCCTGTGCAGATGATGTTGCCATTTTTTGCTCAAACAAGGACAGTGTTACTGAAGTTACCAGCCTAGTCGAAAAGTACTGTCAACAAACTTGCTGCCTGATAAACTGGGACAAGAGCTGTGGGTTTTGGCACGGTAATTGGGATGATGCACCGGAACACTTCTGTCGGTTGTAGTGGTCAAAACTGCCAACGCGGTATCTTGGCGTGCCTCTCGAATGTTATCGGGATCCCAATGACTGCTGGAACGATGAAGCGTCAAGGGCGAAGGAGAAGGCTGACTCGTGGCAAGGGAGGCAGCTGTCAATGTTTTCGCGCGCCTCTGTCTGTAACATTTTCCTTGTGTCAAAGATATGGTACCTAATGAATGTATTGAGTGTATCCCGAGCCAATTTTCAAAGAATTCACCGTGTCTTTGCTGTTTTTGTTTGGGCGTCGACATGGGAGCGAATCAGTCGCACCAATTTGTTTATTCCTGTCAAAGGTGGTGGCCTTGGTCTTGTTCATTTGTTTTTACGCCAGGTTGTATCACGATTTAGGTTCCACCGTGACCAGTCGGACAGTTTTTTGCGGACTGTTATTCAGCTGCGATTGCAGAGGCTGCTTCCTGAAATTGTGGTGTCTTCGAGTGAGAATATGCGTGGTTCCGTCGTGGGGTACATGAGAGAGGTTGTACTCTCGTTCAAGCTTCTCCAAGTGCGGTTTTCTCTTGACTACTTGAGTAAAGTTTCAAAGAAAAAGCTGTATAAGGAATTAGTGGATGTAATGATGCCAATTCCTCTTTACCGAATCCTGCACCGTGGGAGTCCAGGGCAGAATGTTTTAAAAAGAGTTAAAAGCATGCCAGTTAACCCATCTATGAAAACGTTTTTCTACCAGTTACATTCAAATACGCTCCCTGTTAAAACATAGATGAACGAAAAGGGGATCTTCGTCCCCAGGACAACTAACTGTATCCTATAAAAGAAGCCCGAGAAAATAGAACACGTATTTCTGGATTGTTGGTACCCCATCTTTCCCTGGGACGTCCTCCAAAGAACTATCAAGAAAGATCTACCCCTGGACCCCTACGGTATTAGATTTTTGCCCATTCAAAATGAAACAGGAGTGCCCTATGACTTACAGATGCTGGTCAGCCTCCACAGCTTGTGGAAAACCAGAATGCAGGCGCGGCATGCAGATATAAACGTGCGGTCTGTGCGAGAAAACTTCATTGCAAGTGTCGTGTGCCTGAGAGAAGTATACCGAGCACAAACTGAACAGCCTGACTGGCTCTCTGTACTAGATGACTTGGCTGTCTTGAAAAGATTTTAATCACCCTTGTATCAGCCGCATTGGGCTGAGGTGTTTTGCATTTTTTTTTCTAATTTTGGTTCTGTGTCAAAATCGGAAATAAAGAAAAAAAACAAACAAAAAAGCGAAATAGCTCAGTTGGGAGAGCGTTAGACTGAAGATCTAAGGGTCCCTGGCTCGATCCCGGGTGTCGGCAATGCTTCTTTTTCCTTTTCGCTCCAACACTGAGCCGAGTACCCACACAGCCGCCAATGGGGGTCACTCCGTGCCGAAGTAGCTCAGTGATTCCACTTCCGGCCACCGAGCGTGACGGACGTGTAATGACTAGCTCCGTCGGAGAGGCTACAGCGGCCATGTCTGGCCGCGGAAACAGGAATTTTGGCTCGGACAGCGAGTACCAGGTTGTACTGCCTAGTTTTCCTACAGGGCGTTTTGTTTTGAACACAGTTTTCCAGCACGGGGACATCAGTGCTCGCCACTACAGGGTGAAAGATTTTCGAGATGCGCTCGCTCAAGTTTCGCTCCTGCCGGAAGTTATCGCCCTGGGGGTGTATCGCATGAGTCATGTGTGGGCCGTAACCTTCAAGGACGCCGACGCTGTGAAGAAGATTATCAACATCGGTGAGCTCAAAGTGAAAGGTGCCCGATGTCTTGTGATAGATCCTGCAAACAGGGACGTCCGAATGGAGCTACATTGGCTCCTACACAGCGTACCGGACGAAGACGTGCGGCTTGCCCTCGCTCCGTTCGGGAAGGTGACGGACGTCACAAGGGAGCGATGGCGTGCACAAGGCGTGTCGGACAAGGGTTCAACTACGAGGCTGGTGAGCCTTAAGTTGAACGCCGGCGTCAAGATGGACGACTTGCCCCACCAGGTGAGCGTAGCCGGAGAGCTTGCGCTAGTGGTCGTGTCGGGCAGGCCTCCCCTTTGCCTGCGCTGCCGCGGCACAGGCCATATTCGGCGTGAGTGCAAAATCCCACGTTGCGGTGCTTGCCGTCGTTTCGGGCACGAGGAAAGCCAGTGCGCTCGGACGTACGCCAGCGTCACCGGACCATCGACCAGTTAGGAGACGACAGAGCTGCTCATGGATGAGGCCGATGCGGAGGACGCATCGAGCGCGGCGAGCGGGCCAGTGGCGAGCGAGACCGCGTCGGCTGCTCCTCGGGAGGTTGAGTTGGAGGCGCAACTTTGCCCTGTTGACACTCCGTCGCAGTCGCCTCCAGCTCCTGCACAGGCTGACGATGTCGTGACGAGAGATGCGACTGCAAAGCCTGGGGACTCTCCGGTGAGCGCCGCCTGTGATGTGGCTGAGCCCATGGACATTCCACCAACAACCAGTGTCATGGCCGGAAAACGGGCGCATGACGACAGCGCACGCAAGGAGCCGCAGCAGGATGCCAGTCGGGGTGATGAGCCTCCCCCTAAAACGCCAGGTATGAGGCGAGCGTCCTACAAGCCGCGGCCGAACATTCCGGCCGACTCATGGCAGGCGGGGAAACCGCCTCCGTAGTTTTGCACTGTAGAACCCGAGCTGGGGCGTGGGTGGTTTGTGGTGCGGGCGTGATGATAGACACCATGCGATAAGGGCCTTTTTTTCACTCGATATGGCTATAAATCTCACGGAAGCACTGCGTGTAGCAACTCTGAATGTACGAGGCCTCGGGGCAAGAAGGCGACAATGCCAGTTGAGTCGCCTTCTTCTAGAGAACGATGTGCACTTAATACCAATTCAGGAAACTAAGATTGAAAGTGAGGAGGCGACGGATAGAATGGTGTCTGTTTTCCGTACGCATTTCGATGTATGCGTGTGTGACTCTGTTGGCGCCTCATGTGGCTGTGTTCTCTTCATTCGGAATAACATTGGTATCACTGTGCAGTCTTTGCTCTCCTGTGAAAGCGGCCGACTTCTTGTCGTTGATTTTGTGCATTGCGGCCAGAATTTCAGGGTTATTTGTGCCAGGGTGTCGAACCGGAACCGAACCCGAAACCGGAACCAAACCCGAATTTTCGCCCGGAACCGGAACCGAACCGAACCCATATTTTTTTCGCCATCTTGGAACTGAACCCGAACCGGAACGATTCAAAGGAACCGTTCCGACCCGGTTCGGGACCCGGTTCAGCCCCACTTTTTTGCATCCCGGCATACCTCATGTTTACGCACAAAATGAGATGATCTAGCGCATAGATTTACCCATCCGTAGATCTCTGCACTGGGAAGTGCGAAAATGGTACCCAGTATATGCGACAGCAAACTTACAGGAAGTCTGGTGCCTGTGAAGAAGCCTAATTGACGTTTCTGTAATGTACTACCGCCAATTCTAAAGATTTGTACGTCAGGTTTATGTGAAATCTTGAGTTACTACTCCCCTTTTACATATTTGCGTAAATATTTAATCAGATTGTTAGGACTGCTCGAACTCAATAAAGTACTACAGACACCAAATTTTTGCTTGCGTGATTTCTTCTTTCAAACAATGCGTTAGACATTGGGGTACATGGAGCACCCCGTGGTGTTCACCAAACACATAATAAATAATTTATATTTGAATTTCTTCATGACCCTGTTTCGGTTTCACCAGCATAACGGTGGCTGTGACGTGTAGTGGAAATTAGGTCGCGTGAGGTGCAATAAAACGGCAATATAACTGCTGACACGTCGTTCGTTGTAAATATAGGTCTTGGAGCCGCCGGCTGATTAAAGTCCTATAGTGAGTATAAACAACATATCAGCGTTTGTATTAGTTTTCTCGTGCCTCTCGTGACCTAATGTTGAACTCACGTCACAGCCATCATTCGGTTGATAAAACCGAAACAGCATGAGAGAAAAAATATTTTCTAAATTATTTATTGGCAGTAGGGGAATACCACACGGTGAACCATGTATTCTAAAAACTATGGCGTCATTTGAAAGGAGAAAACACGCAACAAAACTAGGTGTCTATAATCATTTCAGCACCGATTGAGAATGCCTTCATTTTATTTGCGTCATTTCCCACAAATAGATGAAATATTAGCGCGAGGACCCAACAACGTTGTGATGGTGGTTTTTGAGGAAAGGAAATGGCGTAGTAACTGTCTCACTTCTTGATGGACACCTGAACCATGGGTGAGAGTGAAAGAAGAAATAGAAACAGGCGCAGTAGGGGAGGGCTCAGCAATAATTTCTACCAGCTGGGGATCCTAAACGTGCACTGACATCGCACAGCACACGGTACCTTTTGCGTTTCGCCTCCATCGAAACGTGGCCCCCGGGTCCGGGTTCGAACCCGGGTACACCGAATAAGTAACCGAGTGCCCTAACCACTGAGCCAGCGCCGTTGGTAGTGCAACATTTACTTTTGTAGGCGCTCATTGTCTCTGACAGCAGGTTCTAAATAAAACCCCTCACGATGGGTCTGTAGGGCAATACAGGAAAAAAAATGGCTCAATGGCTGTCGAGCTCGGCTGCTGATTCGAAAAATACAAAAACCAATGAGTTCTGTCGCACGTTGTAAATCCCCAGCTGGTGTCGTCAATCTGGAGCCCGCCATAACACCTTCTATCCTATAGCCCCAATGTCTACTCGACACGTTAAACCCGAGATATTGCTACTAGTGTTAACAAAAGAAGAATGTATAAATTGGTGCAGTTTCTTTTTTTTTAGAATCCGCATATTCTTGTTTGTGCGCGACGGAAATATGCAACGAAAGGTGGCCCTTGGCAACGGTGGAGATGTACTAATAAGAAAAAAAATTAAATACCGATTGCATAAAAGGGCAATGCGGAAATACATGCGCTCGCTGGCATGCGATAGTGATTACGCCCAGAAAGATGCTGCGATGAAATGTAACTGCGATGAAGTGATTTCGTTATGCCGATTTGCTGAAATCATTCTGCTTCAAAGAAAAAAAATATCTGCCAGTCGCCAGCGCGCGGCTCAAAGCCTCATGCCAGCATAACTCCCTTTCTCCGCCCGCATATGGAAATTCCAGACGGTGCACACGTCAAGAAAGGGGAACCAATCAGGAGGTTGAACTTGCGCAGCATATTTCTCCTGCATTAAAGTGCATTGTTATCTGAACAGTGACCTCGTTGAACGCGGCGGTTCTGCGTGTTCATCCATCATGCGGGTTTTCCACACGCTAAACAGTCCTATGAACACGAAGAGTTCGCACGGAATTCCGAAGTTTTTCATCGCAGCCATAAATGTTATAATGAAATGTGTGATGTTAATGGGTTTTTTAAGAGAATGCTTAAGTATGTCTCAAAAGAACACATCATCGCGACAAAAATATCATTTTATTGCTCAAATTGATTCTCGTTGCTCGCACAGGTAGAAATCCACTCACCACAGCACAAACATCCATTTGGCGTGAAGGTACTCTCTGTTGCAAAAGTTTACAGCCCACCACACCATTGAAATAAACGGCGCGGTGGGCTGTAAACTTTTGCAACAGACGGTACGTCCTAGCATGTAAGGCCCGTGTCTGAAGCGTGAAGAAGGTTTTTGTGGCCGATTGAATCTACAGTCGAGCCCACTTCTAACGAACCTGACGGTCACGCGAGCTCAGTTCGTTATATCTGATGTTCTTAGCAAGTGGATTCTTCTTACAACAGCCAAAAACACTAAGGCCGCTAAAAGTGGCGCTTATTTCTTATAAAACTGCGGCCTACTTGTGCAAAGCAGAGCCTGTCGCAGCTCTTTCCAGGCTATCTAGGGCGGTCATTTAATCCTCGTCGAGACCTTGCTGCCAACTATCAAATTCAGGGACGGGGTATCACTAATCATGGATGAAGTGTGCATGGAAACTGGTGGCAGGTCGGCCACATAATTGAGATTCCTGGCAGTAGGGAGAGCTCGCGCTTGGTGTTCAACGTCTCCGTCAGAGCAGGAGCTTCTGCGATTTTTTGGTCCGCAGGAACATAGTTATCCGAGGAAATATCTGGTCGGCTATGGATCCACGAAGCGCGTTGCCACAAATCTGCATGTTCCTGGTCACGCGTGTTTTCGAGCTGCTTCTACCGTACCTTGGCTGATGCAGCGACGAAGTAGCGCAGCGCTTGTGGCGCAGAATGCATCCGTTGCACTGTCCGCTGTATGACAAGGCCTGCACATAGTAGCGGCGCTAAAGATGGAGACGACTGGGCAGGCTATGCATGCCACGTGACCGGCATGGCCGGTAGGGATTTCAGAATTGTGAAATCGTTGCTGTTAGTTGATCTGCGACCATGGTCAGTAGCTTCGCTTTCGACGATGCCCCTTTCTCACGCGCACCGCGCTTCTTCCATTCGGGATGTTTTGCCGAGCCAGCGAACGCGTAGGCAATGATTGCCCTCGTAGGCCATCGACGCGGGTTTGGCCGGCGTTTACTTACTATTTCAATAGAGAGTTATAGCATATCGTTACCGTGTTTACTTCACCGTTTACAGTGTTACCGGATGCCGGACTTTCCGGTTAACGCTGCGCACGCCAGTGCCCCCTTTTAATTCCATTTCTGGGTTGACATGTTCTTTCCTGGGCGGTGTCGTGAAGTTTGAGAGGCGCTATTTCATCTGTGTGCTTAGCGGAAGAACTACCTCTACAACTTCGGGGTAGTTCACCGTGCCACCTCGTTCGCTGTAACCCAGGGGTGTCGCCAGAGTTGTTCGCTGTATCTGCGACGAATTTGCGTTGCCCTTATGCATATTTTCACAGGAGCACCACACCCGCTCGTAATATGCGAGCGTTCGTTATATGTGCGGCCATTAAAGTGGGCTGCACAGTACATCCGCTCATGATACACTAGTATCAAGAAAGTCTAGGTAAGGCTGTATATCTAAGGGTAGAGGAAGTAATGACCGATCGCAATATTTGCCATCTGCCTTGTGGAGAGGCCGCACAGGTAAGTAACAGCGAAGAGTGAGAAAAGCGAATGAATCAGCACAAAGCTTTCTCGCGAGCATGTCCGGAAAGTACAGGCGAGCACTTAGTCGTCTATTAAGCACAGCTGCCAGAAAGGGGTTGTTTGTAGCTTTGAAAATAAATGGCTGAAACAAGTTGGTGGAAAAATGGTGCAGGCCAGATTAACCACTCTTTATTACTTCATCAAGGGCGCCAAAAATTCTGTTGGCACAACGGTTGCATTTGATAGCGCCCCAGGAAAAGTCCACAAACATTCTATGTAGTGCAAGTATTTCTACTTCCTCGCACAATGCTGCACTTGCAAGAATGTTGCAGCTCAACGTCGCAATGAAGATATTGCCAATTTGTGTCCGTGCAAAAACTAAGCTTTCTCAACCCATCCAAGCGTGTGTTTTTTTATAATACTCTTTTTATCAGAAAAAAAGAGGTTGACGTCACCATATTAAGCCAATGTCGTAATTTCTTATTGCATTATAGTGCGAAGCCACGATTAGCTGTGTTTTTGAAGATACTGAGCTATAGGGGCTCGGTATTCACAAAGGTGATGTCGAATAGGTGATTTAAATAAAATATATTTGCTAAGTTGTGGATCTTAGGGAGAGCCAGTGCTCCCATGAGGCTCTCGTTGGGCGGCGGATGGGCGGTGGACGGACTCTCGCACATTTTTTTACCATGCTATAGTGAAGGATGTGGGGACTGGCAAGTCGGTTTCGGGGCGACGGAAAGGTCTCTGTATGCAGGTGCCGCTGCATGACAGTTTCGTTTCTTAGTAGTGCGCGGGAACGTACAGGGCGCGTGCGGCGGCAATTTTGGGGTCCTGTAAGTACACTGCGAACAATAAGGTCCCAACTGACTCAAGCTTCAGGGGAAACCTATTACTCGCGCGACGGGGTCTCCCAAACTGCTCAAGCAGGAGGGCTTTGTAGATGCAAAATCCACCGGCTTTTCGCCTTGCACCTCATAAGGTGAATTATAGCGTATACATAGCCGATTGTCATTAATTTCAGGTTCATTTCATTTTGCGGTTGTTGCCGTAAATTCATCCTTTTGCTGTGGACCATAAAATAAAATGGGTAAATTGAGAACATCTCGCATTAAACAATTTATTCATGCTTAAGTAACGCACTAAACACGGCAAAAGGAAGGCAGGAGACGACACGAGCGCTGACTAAGAACTGGTTATTTTTTCTGGGAAAAGTATATAAAGGCGCAGGACACAGGGAACAACCCCAAAAAACAAAACAACAAAGGTTAAAACTTAAAAACCATACTGCGGATGCACGTCACATTCGAGTAATGATGTCTTTTTCAATGAAATTCGAAGACTATCTTCCATAGTAGACGGCACTCATATCTCCTGAACCTCACACAATTGCCATGAAAGCCTGACTCCTTATCTACAAAATAGATGATGAAGCAGTACACTCATCTGCTTCCTTCCTGATCATAAAGGCCTCGACCAACTCCCTACAAATGCAAACAGGGTTATTAAACAAGACACTTGTCTTCTTTACTGAGGGAAGCAATTGTGGCACTCGCGGCAATGCAAAGCCAAGTTGTACGACACCGTTGCTTTTTTCACCCATCTCTGATGTTCGAACAAATGCCCACTGCTTCCCCACTTAGAAAGACAAGTCTCCTGTTTATTCACCCTGATAGAAATTGTAGGGAGATGGTAGAGGCCTTTATGATGAGGAAGGAAGGAGATGAGCGTATTGCTTCACCATCCATCAATTTCGTAGATAAGGAGTCAGGCTTTCATGGCATCTGTGTGAGGACCAGGAGATAGAGGAGTGCCGTCTACTATGGAATATAGACTTCGAATTTTGTTGAAAAAGATGTCATGACTCGTCGACTATGATGTGCATGCGCAATATGGTTTTTTAGTTTTAATATTCGTTCTTCTGTTTTCTGGATTGTTCACTGTAACCTGCGCCTTCAGATACTTTTCCGAGAATGTAATAACCAGTTGTTAGTCAACGTCTGTGTCGTCTCCAGACTTCCTTTTGTCCTTTTTACTTAAGCATGAACCCTTACCAACTAGCCCAGTTTTATGTTCTCGTAAACAAATATTTGCATATTTTTATTTTGTATATCGATGTGCCAGGAAAAAGAAAACGCATAGCAAGGTTGACTGAAACTCACTTGCGTTCTAATTTTTTTGTCCTGAACCCGTTTGAACCCGTTTGAACCGGTTCGAGAAGTCCGAACCGGTTCGAACCGGAACGGAATGGCCCTCTGGAGCCGAACCCGGAACTGAACCCGAAAGGCGTGAACCCGAACCCGAACCGAACCCGAAAAAATCCCGGTTCGACACCCTGATTTGTGCGTATGCGCCAAATGTAGAGACCGACCGGGAAATGTTTTTTGAGCGCTTCCAGACATATTGCCACGCGCCTAACGCGCCGCTCGGCCTCCGCGCTGAGTCGAAGACGACGACGAAGCGGCGGTGGGCTCTCGTGGCGCGCTGTTCTGTTCTGTGCCGTGGAAGCTGGCTCCATAATTAAAAAGAAGGCTCCCGGTCTTGGGTTCTTCTCGACGTCTACCTTCACGGCTCTTCTGGTCGTGACACTGGTGGAGGTGCGGCCGATGCTCCCTACTCCTGAGGACGACTCGACGCGTCCGCCTCTTGTGACCACCCCTGTCCATCGTGCCAGCCGGAGGATCCGAGGCCTGTCCCCCGAGGCCCTCCCTTTTGTCGGTGAGCCCTCGACTACCCCTACACTCATGGCGACGCCAATACCCGCCCTGCCTCCGACTGTCCCTACAGCCAACCCCACCTACCTCACTCTTCAGACCCCACGAACGCCTAAGCCCTTTCACGGTGACCTGTTTGAAGATGCCGAAGATTGGTTGGCGCACTACGAACGGGTTGCGACCTTCAACTGCTGGGACGCCGCTACAAAGCTGCGTAACGTGTATTTTAGCCTTGAGGACTCTGCACGCACGTGGTTCGAAAACCATGAGGCTACTTTCTCGACGTGGCCGGACTTTCGACGTCAGCTCCTGAGTACGTACGCCAACAGCGACCGCCGGGAGAGCGCGGAGCGTACCCTGTCATCTAGAATTCAGCTCCCCAATGAGGGTGTTGCCATGTACGTCGAGGATGTGACGCGTCTTTGTCATCGCGCCGATCCGGCAATGCCTGAAGAAAAAAAGCTGCGGCACCTCATGCGCGGCGTAAAAGACCAACTCTTTTCCGGCCTTGTGCGGAACCCGCCCAACACCGTCGCAGAGTTTCTGGCCGAGGCCGTGCACATGGAGAAATTGCTGCAGCAGAGATCCCAACAGTACGCCCGGCAACTGCGTCCGTCGTCGACACTGTCAACGTTGGACCGGTTCGAACATGATCCCAGGCCGAATCCGGACTCCCTTCGTGAACTCATCCGTTCAGTGGTCCGCGAGGAGCTGCAGCACCTTCAAGGAACCTTTGCCCCTCGCGTCGATTCCGTCACCAGCGTCATCCGCGAGGAAGTCCGGCAGGCCCTCAGAGCACAAGACGCTGCAGTTGTGCCGGCGCCGCAACCGACTCCATACGATCCCGCGCCGTATCCGACTCCGGTCCAGCCAGTCACGTACGCGGACGTCGTCCGCCGCGCGGCCTCATCTCCTGGGCCTTTGCCTTACACCGCACCATTGGTCGCGGTACACTCTGCTCAGCCTACTCCTTTCTGGGCGGATCGGCGCCTGGCACCGCGGAAGACTGACCTCTGGCGCACCCCAGATCAACGACCGCTCTGCTACCACTGTGGTGAGGCCGGCCATCTCTACCGGCGGTGCCCCTATCGCGAAATGGGACTACGCGGATTTCCCGTCGACAGCCCCCGTCCACGGCCTGGAGAGCGCCCTCAAGACATCGCCGAGTACGTCACCCGCCAGCGTAGTTCACCGCCTCCTCCGCGCCGCGAGTCGCGATCGCCTTCTCCTCGCCGGTCTTCCCCCTCTGGGCTCCGTTTCGCCTCAGGACAACGCGGTTCCTCGAGCCCTCGTCGGGAAAACTAGCTCCGGCGGCCTTTAGAGGCGAGGCCGCCGAACGCCGATCCGCCGCAAAGCATCCACCGCCGCAGCAACCGAATAGCCCCGACGTCGGATGCCGCAACGCTGCACAGTTTTCCCCGACGCGCCTTCCGACTCGCCGCGATGCCGTAACCCCTATCGCCGATCCGCTTCCGCCGCCGCACCGACCCGATCGCCCCGACGCCGAACGCCGCACCGCCGAAGAGTTTTCCCAAACCCGCCGCTTGAATCGCCCCGACGACGCAACCCCAGTCGCCGACCTGTTCCCGCCGCCGCTCCGACTGAGTCATCCACAACAGCCATCGACGGGCCGCGCTGAAGGAAGGGTCTCTTTGGATATCCCTGTTCTCGTCGACACAAAGGAGGTCAGCGCGTTGGTCGATACGGGCGCAGATTACTCTATTCTTAGCGGACGGCTGGCGACGGCCCTGAAAAAAGTGACGACACCCTGGGATGGCCCCGACATACGTACGGCCGGCGGACATCTTGTCGCACCACTCGGTATGTGTGCGGCCCGGGTTACGGTCCGAGGCTGCACATTCGTTGCCACTTTTCTCGTTCTGCGCGAATGTTCTCGCGATGTCATCCTTGGCATCGACTTTCTTCGCGAGCACGGTGCTATCATAGACCTCCCGAATCGCTTGGTGACATTTTCTACCGCAATGGCCACAGAAGAACCTGCGCACCAGGGTTCTCGGTCCGCCCTGCGAGTTGCCGACGATACCGTTACGGTGCCACCACGTGCCAGCATTCTCGCAAGAGTTACCTGTGACGAGCCACATAGGGGACTGCGGGTTGTCGAGCCTAATGTCTCCCTCGTACTCACTAAGGGAGTTGCGGTGGCACGGGGCCTTGGATCCCTTCATGACGGTTGTACAGAGGTCCTTGTCACCAACTTCTGCAATGAGCATCGACATCTGTTTCGTGGCACAGCCATCGCTTACGTCGACTATGTTCAGGAAGTGGCCGAATGCTTTGCTTGCGAGGAGGGCACACCTGGAACTGACACCGAAGCGGTCACCAACGTAGACATCAATCCAGGCCTTGCACCCGCTGAAAAGAGGCAACTCCAGGACCTCTTGCGGGAGTTTGGTGCGTGTTTCACGTCGTCGTCTTTTTTCGTCGTCACAATATTTAAACTGTGACAGGGTGCTGGTATTAGCGGGCGATTTCAATTGTGTTTGTCATGCCTCGGATCGTGCAAATGGTGCTTTGGTGCGAGACAAAAGCGTGGACGTCTTGAAAGAAGTGGTCTACGACCACTATTTAGAGGATATTGGGAATGTATTCTTACATGGTACCCGTCCGCAGTATACTCATTTTCAAGGAAATAGCCATGCACGGCTAGACAGACTCTATGTGTCAGCAGAGCTGGTACCTCTATGTACAATGTACGAAGTAAAACCTATGCCCTTTAGTCGCCATTCTCTTGTAATAGAAACTTTTGGAAATAAACAAGAGAAAACTCGTTTCAACTGGCACTTGTGGAAATTTAATTCTAAATTATTGGAAGACGAGGGATTTAATAATGGAGTAACGCAAGAGCTAAAGAAGCTACTTGCAGCGCAACGGATAAACTACGCTACCGAATGGGAAGAGTTTGAACAGCTTGTCAAAATAAGAGCGATTGAAAAACCTAGCACCTTGAGGTACGCAGAGAAACAAACCGAAACACAGCTTCGCGATCAGCTTGAATTCCTGATCAGTATAGAAAGCGCTGAACCAGGAACATGTTTTAATGAGATAAGGGATGTAAAAACACAGCTTGAAAGAATAGACGCTGATAAGTACAGAGCGGCAGTTATTCGTGCACGGTCCGAGAAGCTGTGGGCAGCGGGAACGCCAACAAAGCGTGCTATGTCTGATGAGAAACGATACGCATGTCGGAAGGAAATACGACAAATAAGCACCGGCGCAGATATTTCGGCAGACAGCAGTGTTATCAAGCGCGTAATCTGTGACCACTTCAAAAACGTACTGGGTCATTCGCGAAAAGCTGAAGAAAAGTTTTACAGTGAATTTCTACCGTTCATGCCGAAACTTGACGAAGAAGTGAAAACGCGTCTTGAGCAACCGATTTCCGTGGACGAAATAGAGCACGCGATAGACACATTACCAATTGGTAAAGCTCCTGGTCCAGACGGCCTGGGGGCTGCTTTCTACAAAACATTTAGAGCTATGATAGCTCCTGTCCTGCTGAAAGTATTTGCCGAGTGTTATGAAGCAAAACGTGTTCCCATGTCCTTCACAACTTCACACATTGTGCTCATACCAAAAACTGATGATCCGGAAAAACGCCTGTTGGTGAGCTCTTATCGTCCGATAAGCTTCACCAACGGTGACTACAAAATATTCATGAAGGTGTTGGCAAAAAGATTGCAGGGAGTCATAACCATGCTGGTAGGGGAACATCAGACATGTGGCATAAAGGGGCGAAGCATCGCCACTAACATACACGTAGCGCGATCCGTGCTAGAATGCTGCGACTCTTTTGATGACCAAGTGGCGATGATGCAGCTGGATCTGGCAAAAGCCTTTGATCGTGTTTCCCATGAAGTGCTCTTGGCCATATTAGATTACTCGAATGTGGGCGAGATAATAACAGAGGGGGTGAAAATGGCCTACGCAAATTGTACAACTCGAATTGCTGTCAACGGAGACCTCACAGAGAGCCTGCAAGTGCGGTCTTCTGTGAGGCAGGGTTGTCCTTTGTCACCCTTGCTATTTGCGGCCTACCTTGAGCGACTTTGCCTGGCTATTCAGAATAACGACCGCATAATGGGCTTCAGGCTGCAGTCAGCGCAAGTGAAAATCTTGGCATATGCCGATGACATTGCAGTTTTCTGCTCAAATAGAGAGAGTGTTTGTGAAGCCACAGATGTAGTACACAAATTCTGTAGATCCACTGGGGCTCAGATCAACTGGGAAAAAAGCTACGGGTACTGGCATGGCAGTTGGGAAGTCACGCCCGACTACTATTCTCGAATGCGCTGGTCCACCATTCCGATAGTATATCTAGGAGTACCACTTGATTGTTACCGAGAGCCTGATCGGTACTGGAATGAGCAAGCAGCGAAAGTCAAGGAAAAAACCGATGCTTGGCAAGGACGACAATTGTCCATGTTCTCACGTGCCACTGTTTGTAGTATTTTCCTTGCCGCAAAGATATGGTATGTGATGAGTGTGCTGAGCGCAGCGCGGGTCACCATTAAAAAAATCCATCATGTTTTTGCCGTTTTTATTTGGTCTTCGACTTGGGAGAGGACCAGTCGAACAAATTTGTTCTTGTCCGTGAAGAAAGGTGGGCTTGGACTTGCACACTTATTTTTGAGACAAGTGGTCTCGCGTTTTACGTACCTCCGAGATCAAAACGATATGTTCCTACGCACCGTAGTGCAAACTCGGCTAGGTCTATTTCTTCCAGAGTTTCTTGTGTGTTCGTGCCAAAGCATGGGTGGGGCCGTGAGAGGGTATCTGCGAGAGGTCGTACTCGCGTATAGGATGTTGCATGTGCGATTTTCTATGGAATATTTGTGTGATGTAGGGAGGAAAAAACTGTATAAGGAATTAGTGGACATAATGCTACCTGTACCAATGTACCATTTCCCGCATCGTGGAGAAGATGCCAGTATCGCCATCAGTCAAATCCTTTTTGCTTTAAACTTCACACTAACACATTATCAGTCAAAACATGGATGCAAGATAAAGGCACCTTCATTCCCTGGTCAACTAACTGTTTTCTATGCAAGAAACCTGAAACCATAGAAGATGTTTTTTTGGACTGTTGGGACCCCATCATTTTCTTGGATGTTCTAAAAAGGACTTTAAAAAAAGACTTACCCTTAGATTCCTATGGCATAAGATTTTTACCGTTCCACGACGCAGATGGCATTCCATTGGATGCGATTACGCTCCTGGGCCTGCACAGCTTGTGGAAAACAAGAATGCAGTTCAATCATGCTGATGTAGAAGTTCGTTATGTACGGGAACATTTCATTCAAAGTGTTGTACGTTTCAGAGAAGTGTATCCGGCACTCCCTGAACAACCAGAATGGGCTGATGTGCTTGACATTTTGTCGCAAATGAAAAAAAATTATAGCATACCGTGTCAGCCAAAGCCTGGTTGACACGTTTTATCAATTGCATATTGTTGTGCACGTCGAAGTCGGCAATAAAAAAAAAGAAATAGCTCACTTGGGAGAGCGTTAGACTGAAGATCTAAAGGTCCCTGGTTCGATCCCGGGTTTCGGCAATCCATCTTTTTCCTTAAAAGGCCGCACTATCGCGACGAATGTGCACGTGGCTCGAAGCGTGCTCGAGTGTTGCGATGCGCTGGGCGATCACGTCGCGATGATGCAGCTTGACCTGGCAAAAGCCTTCGACCGTGTCTCACACAAGGCATTGCTCTGCATACTTGAACACACGAATGTGGGCAGTGTGATTAAGGAAGGCGTCACGGTGGCGTACAAAAAATGTACAACGTGTATTATTGTTAACGGTGAGCTCACTGATAGCTTGTGCGTGCTCTCGTCGGTGAGACAGGGATGCCCCCTTTCACCACTGCTGTTTGCCGCTTATGTTGAGCCACTCTGTCTGGCGATGGAACATAATGTGCGCATAACAGGTTACAGACTACAGGCTGCCGAAGTCAAAATTCTGGCGTACGCGGATGACATCGCGGTGTTCTGCGCCAGCAAAGATAGCATTAGAGAGGCAACTAATGTCGTCGAAAAGTTTTGTGACGCGACTGGAGCCCAGATAAACTGGGATAAAAGTCATGGCTTCTGGCATGGCGATTGGGTGGACACACCAGAAGCCTTTTGTCGGCTCACCTGGTCAATGGTGCCAACGCAGTACCTTGGTGTGCCTCTCGGAAATTATCGCGACCCTGAACCATACTGGAGGGATCAAGCCTTGATGGCTAAAGAAAAGGCGAACGGGTGGCAAGGCAAGCAACTGTCGATGTTTTCTAGAGCCACTGTCTGCAACCTTTTTTTGATATCAAAAATCTGGTACGTCATGAATGTGTTGTGTGCGGCGAGGATGAGCATTCAAAAAATGCACCGGATTTTGCTATTTTTATTTGGGCCTCGACTTGGGAGCGGTCCAGTCGAACGAATTTGTTTTTGCCTGTAAAGAAAGGTCTTGGCCTGGCTCACTTGTTTCTGCGACAAATTGTGGCACGCTTTGTTTTTTTACGGGATCAGAATGATATCTTTCTGCGCACAGTTATACAAGTAAGACTGTATAGACTTCTGCCTGGATTCGTAGTCTCGTCTGTTCAAAATATGTGCGGAAGGGTGACTGGATACCTGCATGAAGTTGTCTTATCGTATAGGCTGTTGAATGTACGTTTTTCCCAGCAGTACCTGTCAACCGTTACAAAGAAAAAACTCTACAGAGACCTTGTAGATGTCATGCTCCCTGTACATTTGTACCGTTCTCCACATCGCGGTGGCCCAGGACAGGACGTCCTAAAAAGAGTGAAGAAAATGCCCATACTACCCTCCGCCAAATCGTTCTTTTTCAAGTTACATACAAACACCCTCCCAGTTAAGACCTGGCTTCACGATAAAGGACTCTTCATTCCCTGGAACACTGACTGCTTTTTATGCAAGAAACCCGAAACAATAGAACACCTATTTCTAGACCGCTGGGACCCGATCTTTCATTGGGATGTACTCCAAAGAACTATAAAAAACAGTTACCCCTGGATCCGTACGGCATACGTTTCTTGCCTGTGAATACCTCAGAGGAAATACCTTATGACCTCATTATGGTCCTGGGCCTCCACGCGGTGTGGAAAACACGAATGCAGTTCGAACACGCGGATTTGGTTGTTCGCCCGGTTCGCGAACATTTCATTGAGAGCGTTGTGCGCTTAAGAAATGTGTACAACGGCAATAATGAAAAAAAAGAAATGTGTACAACGCACTGCCTGATCCACCACAATGGACAACTGTACTAGATGGATTAATGTCGCTCAAAAAATTTTAAAGTCGTTTCGGCCGGAATGTGGCCGCCATGTTTTATTTCTTGTAACCTCTTGATTTGTACGTCAAAATCGGCAATAAAGAAAAAAAAAGCCGAAATAGCTCAGTTGGGAGAGCGTTAGACTGAAGATCTAAAGGTCCCTGGTTCGATCCCGGGTTTCGGCAATGCTTCTTTTTCCTTTTGGCTCCAACACTGAGCAGAGTACCCACACAGCCACAAATGGAGGTGCGGCCGTGCCGAAATAGCTCAGTTGGGAGAGCGTTAGACTGAAGATCTAAAGGTCCCTGGTTCGATCCCGGGTTTCGGCAATCCATCTTTTTCCTTTTGGCTCCAGCACTGAGCAGAGTACCCACACAGCCACAAATGGAGGTACGGCCGTGCCGAAATAGCTGATTCTGTTTCCGGCCACGCCAGTGAACGGACGCAGGATGCAGGGCTCCGCAGGAGCGGCTTCAGCGGCCATGTCTGGCCGCGGTAACAGGGCTATGGAACAGGAAAACGACTATCAGGTTGTACTGCCAAGTCTCCCAACAGGGCGTTTTGTTTTAAATACAGTTTTTTTGCACGCGGATATTAGTGCCCGCCCGTACCGGGTGGAAGATTTCCGTGACGCGTTGGCTCAGCATTCACTGCTCCCAGACGTTATCGCCTTGGGTGCGTATCGCATGAGCCACGTTTGGGCCATCACATTGAAGGATGCGGACGCAGCGAAGAAGATTGCAGGCGTCGGTGAGCTGCTTGTGAAGAAACGCCGGTGCCTGGTGATTGACCCGGGAAACCAAGATGTGCGCCTCAAGCTTCACTGGCTGCTGCATTGCGTGCCGGACGAGGACGTGCGGGTCGCGCTTGTGCCGTATGGAAAGGTGTCCGAAGTTACCCGGGAGCGCTGGCGCGTGCACGGCGTGTCAGAGATGGGCTCTACCACTAGGATTGTCACGCTGAAGTTGAAAGCTGGCGTCAAACTTGACGACTTGCCGCATCAACTGAATGTCGGTGGTGAGTTGGCCCTCGTCGTGGTTCCAGGAAGGCCTCCGTTGTGTCTTCGTTGCCGAAGTACGGGGCACATTCGTCGGGAGTGTAAGGTCCCGCGGTGCGGAACCTGCCGACGTTTTGGCCACGAAGACAGTCAGTGTACCCGTTCTTACGCGGGCATCGCCGGTTTTGGAAGCAGTGAAGATGCTTCGGAGCACCTGATGGATGAGGCGGACGCGGAAGAGGCTGCGAAAACAACGGGGCAAACAGCGAGAAAAGATGGGCCTACGTTGACGCCTCTCGTAAAGAAGACGGCGTCCGTCACCGCAGCGGCTACTCCGCAAGTAGAGCAGGAGCCCCAGGAAGGCGGAGGTGATAGAACGGTGGACACGCCACCACAAACTCTCCAAGCACCAGGCAGCGTGGAGTCGTGCAACGCCGACACCATGGAAGTCAGCGATGATGTGGCTGTCTTAACCGCTGCGAAACGGTCCCACGAGGAAAGCGTCGGCGACAAGCCGCAGGCCGGAGCTGGCAGCGACGAGCCACCATCAAAAACAACGGGGACCCGACGTCCGTCCTTCAAGCCGCGCCCGAACGTTGAGGCTGCGACACGGCAGGCGGAAAAACCGCCTCCGTAGTTTTGTTGTGTTTCGTTGGCGGGAGTGTTGGTTGTGCGTCGTCCGACGTAGTGTGCTCTCACCTGGAACTCTGCGTTTGTGTGAGCGGATTATGGAAGCTGCTGCGGGGAATGGGCTTATAGTGCCTCCAGACGCATCGTTGGGAGGCCGCACATGCGTGCAAACGCAGCGGAACAAGGAGAGCCACACGCACGACTGAGGAGGTAGGCGCCATATGGAGCAGATTGCATTATTTTGATTAATCGCATGGCTATTAAACTAGAAGCCCCATTGCGTGTCGCAACTTTGAATGTCAGAGGGCTGGGAGCACGAAGGCGGCAATGTGAACTTAATCGCTTGATGCTTGATAATGACCGAGACTTAACAGCTGTGCAAGAGTGAAAGATAGACTCTCAAGACCAGACCGACCGCATGGTGTCATCTTTCCGCGCAAACTTCGATGTGTGTGTGTGTCACTCTGTCGGTGCATCAGGTGGATGCCTTCTTTTTATTCGTAATACACTAGGTATAAGTGTAGAGTCTGTACTTGCATGTGAAAGTGGTCGTCTCTTGGTTGTCGATTTTTCGCTTTCAAATTTATTTTGGCGCGCAGTTTGCGTTTATGCCCCCAATGTTGAAAGTGATCGTCAGGTGTTTTTTTCTTCCATTGAGCCTTACTTGAGTTGTGACAAAGTTTTGATCCTAATGGGAGACTTCAACTGTGTGTGTGCTGCTTCTGACCGCGTAAAGTGTAGACCAGTGAAGGACAAAAGTGCCGAACTATTGAATGCCTTCGTGCACGACTATTCTTTGGAAGACATTGGAGATAAGTTTTCAGCCGGAACCCTGCCTGAATACACGCATTTTCAGCGCGATAGTCATGCAAGATTGGATAGGTTGTATGTATCGGTTGATATCGTGCCGCTCTGCACTGGATACGCCGTGAAACCAGTGTCGTTCAGTGATCACTGCCATGTGAGTGCGACTTTTGGAATGAAAGAAAGAAAATCACGCTTTAAATGGCATCTGTGCAAGCTGAACAAAAATCTTTTAGATGACGAAGAATTTGTCCAGGAAATTACAAAAGACTTTGACAGTGCGCTAGCTGCGCCTGTAGACAGCGTGTCAGTCGAATAGGAAAGTTTCAAAGAAAGAGTGAAGATTAAAGCAATAGAAAGGAGTAGCGTAATTCAGTATCAACGGAAGGAAAGAGAAAAAACTTAACGGACAGCTCGAGTGCCTCTTGAGCATGGAAAGTAGTAAGCCAGGTTTCTTCACTAAACAAATAAAATACGCCAAATGTCAGATCGAAAGAATCGATACTGACAGGTACCGAGCGGCGGTCGTACGCTCAAGGAACGACAGATTGTGGGCAGGCGAAGCACCTACGAAGCGAGCGCTATCAGATGAAAAGCGCTACGCTTGCCAGAAGGAAATCAGGCAAATAAGACACGAGGGGAACATTATAAACGACTCTAGAGATATTCAGCGTGCTATTACGGAGCACTTTTCTGACCTTCTTAGTAATGAGCGCGAGCGCACTGAAGGATTTGAAGAGAATTTTTTACGACTGATGCCAACTCTAGAGGACGATGTTAAGGAGCGTCTTGAGCTGCCTATTACTTTGGAAGAGATTGAGACGGCAATAGATGACCTTCCATCTGGGAAATCTCCTGGGCCAGATGGGCTGAATGCTGCCTTCTATAAATACTTTAAAAACTAAGCTGCTCAGTTTTTATTGAATGTCATAACTGAAGCCTATGATTGAAAAAAGGTCCCGACGTCGTTCACTACTTCACACATTGTACTTATTCCCAAGTCTGATGACATAGAAAAACGAGTGTTGGTGGGTTCCTATAGACCTATCAGTCTTACCAACGTCGATTACAAGGTATACATGAAGGTTCTATCAAAAAGGCTGCAGAGCGTAATCGACAAGTTAGTTGGGCCGCACCAGACCTGTGGCATCAGAGGACGCAGCATAGCCACAAATATACATGTGGCAAGAACAGTACTGGAATATGTTGATGCGTTTGGAAGTCAGGTAGCTATGATACAGCTAGACTTGGAAAAAGCGTTCGATCGCGTTTCGCACGACATTCTTTTCAGCATCCTAGAGCATTCAAACCTTGGTAGTGTAATCGTAGATGGGGTGAAAATGGCCTACGCAAACTGTACGACGCGTATCATAGTTAATGGCGAACTTACTGACAGCCTCATTGTCCGCTCGTCGGTGAGGCAAGGGTGCCCGCTCTCTCCGCTGCTTTTTGCAATGTACCTTGAGCCGTTGTGCCTGACCATTCTCAACAGTGATTATGTCACGGGTTTCAAGCTGCAATCCGCGCATGTCAAACTCCTTGCATACGCGGACGACATAGCAGCTTTTTGCGCGAACAGAGACAGCATTCTTGAAGTTCAGAGAGTTGTTGAAAAGTTCTGTGGTCAGACTGGATGTGAGGTCAACTGGGAGAAAAGCTCTGGATTTTGGCACGGTGATTGGGATGTTACACCGAATTCTTTTTCACGACTGCAGTGGTCTCGCTTGCCAACGCGCTACCTTGGTGTGCCCCTGAACTGTTATCGCGATCACAGCTCGCACTGGAGTGAAGAGACGTCAAGGGCGAGAGAGAAAGCGGACGCGTGGCAAGGAAGGCAGCTGTCAATCTTTTCGCGCGCCTATGTCTGCAATGTGTTTCTGATCTCGAAGATATGGTATGTGATGAATGTGCTGTGTGCATCGAGAGCCGCTATTCAAAAAATTCACCGCGTGTTTGCTGTTTTTCTTTGGTCGTCCACCTGGGAGAAAACCAGGCGAACAAACCTGTTTCTTCCAGTCAAAAAAGGAGGCGTTGGACTGGTTCATTTGTTTTTGCGACAAGTTGTATCACGCTTTATTTTCCTGCGCGACCAAAATGACATCTTTTTGCGAACTGTGATGCAAGCACGGCTGCAAAGACTGCTCCCCAGAATCGTAGTGTCGTCCGGCGAAAGCATGTGTGGCGCTGTGACGGGATATTTGCGTGAGGTCGTGCTGTCTTACAAGTTGTTAGAAGTTCGATTTTCCCCGGACTATTTGTACAATGTATTGAAGAAAAAGCTGTACAGAGACCTGGTTGACACCATGATGCCGATACCTTTGTACCGTGCGCTTTACCGTGGAGGCCCAGGGCAGGATATTTTAAAACGCGTGAAGAAGATGCCAGTTAGGCCGGCAGTGAAAACGTTCTTTTTCAAGTTGCACAGTAATACACTGCCCGTAAAAACTTGGCTTCATGAAAAAGGACTCTTTGCCGCCGCGGTGGCTCAGTGGCTATGGTGCTCGGCTGCTGACCCAAAAGACGCGGGTTCGATCCCGGCCGCGGCGGCTAGAATTTCTTTGGAGGAGAAATTCTAGAGGCCCGTGTACTGTGCGATGTCAGTGCACGTTAAAGAACCCCAGGTGGTCGAAATTTCCGGAGCCCTTCACTACGGCGTCTCTCATAGCCTTAGTCGCTTCGGGACGTTAAACCCCATAAACCAAACCAAACCGAAAAAGGCCTCTTTGTCCCTTGGACAACCGACTGCTTGTTATGTAAGAAGCCAGAAGCTATCGAACACGTGTTTTTAGGTTGCTGGGACGCAGTATTTCATTGGGACGTCCTACAGAGAACTATTAAAAAAGAACTCCCACTGGACCCTTATGGCATCCGGTTTTTACCAGTGGATCACGCAGATGTACCTTATGACTTATTCATGCTCCTTGGCCTCCACAGTTTGTGGAAAACGAGAATGCAACTAAGGCACGCGGATATCAATATCCTCAGTGTACGTGAAAACTTCATTGAAAGTGCTGTTTGCCTACGGGAATGTTTCCGGGAACAACCTGACCCACCTCATTGCGTAACACTTCTGGATGACTTGGTCAAGCTGAAGAAATTTTAACCTCACTAGCTTCAGCTGAAGTGCAGCAGAAGCGGTATTTTAAATGAGCCTTTGTGTTGTGTCGTTTTCGGAAATAAAAAAAAAATAGCACAGTTGGGAGAGCGTTAGACTGAAGATCTAAAGGTCTCTGGTTCGATCCCGGATTTCGGCAACGCTTCTTTTTCCTTTTGGCTCCAACACTGAGCAGAGTACCCACACAGCCACAAATGGAGGTGCGGCCGTGCCGAAGTAGCTCAGTTGGGAGAGCGGTAGACTGAATATCTAAAGGTCCCTGGTTCGATCCCGGGTTTCGGCAATGCATCTTTTTCCTTTTGGCTTCAACACTGAGCAGAGTACGCACACAGCCACAAATTGAGGTGCGGCCGTGCCGAAATAGCTCAGTTGGGAGAGCGTTAGACTGAAGATCTAAAGGTCCCTGGTTCGATCCCGGGTTTCGGCAAAGCTTCGTTTTCCTTTTGGCTCCAACACTGAGCAGAGTACCCACACAGCCACAAATGGAGGTGCGGCCGTGCCGAAATAGCTCAGTTGGGAGAGCGTTAGACTGAAGATCTAAAGGTCCCTGGTTCGATCCCGGGTTTCGGCAATCCATCTTTTTCCTTTTGGCTCCAACACTGAGCAGAGTACCCACACAGCCACAAATGGATGTGCGGCCGTACCGAAATAGCTCAGTGGATTCCACTTCCGGCCGCGATAGCGAACGGACGCGTGTGAAATGGGCTCCGTTGGAGCGGTATCAGCGGCCGTGTCCGGCCGCGGTAACAGGTTTTCTTCTGCATCGGATGATGAGTATCGTGTTGTTTTGCCTAGTCTGCCTTCAGGGCGTTTGGTTTTGAATACCGTTTTTATGCATGCGGACGTGAGAGCACGGCCCTACCGGGTAGAAGACTTCAGGGATACGCTGGTGAATTTGAATCTGCTCCCCGAGGTTACGGCCTTGGGGGCGTATCAAATGAATCACGTGTGGGCAGTTACCTTCAAGTGTGACGCAGGTGTGCAAAGACTGCTCGCCAACAACGAAGTGCAAGTGAAGAACCATCGCTGCGTTCTCATCGACCCGTCTCACCAGGACCTACGGTTGAAACTGCACTGGCTGCTGCCCACCGTCCCCGACGACGACGTGCGGGCGGCTTTGCTAGTGTACGGGAAAGCGACAGATGTGGTCAAGGAGCGTTGGAGGGTGAATGGTGTGTCTGACAAGAGCTCGACGACCCGGACCGTGACTTTGAAGCTCAAGGCCGGTATGAAGCCGGAAGATATACCGCATCAGCTTAGGATCGCTGGTGAGCTGGCCCTTGTCGTGGTGCCGGGCAGGGCACCCCTCTGCTTGCGATGCCAGAGCACAGGCCACATACGTCGTGACTGCAAGGTACCGCGCTGTGTGCTATGTCGTCGCTTTGGCCACGACGAGACCGAGTGCGTGCGTACCTACGCCAGCGTCGCAGGGCCCGCGAGGAGTGACGATAACTCGGAGCTCCTAATGGATGAAGCTGATGCTGAAGCAGCAGCCAAGGCGGAGTCAGAAGACAAAGCTACGGCTGGAAATGAGCCGGCTGAGCAAGCCTCGGGCGAATCAGTACGCCAAGGCACCCCGAACCTCGAAGAAAATGGCACACTTGCGAGAACAGAAGACCCATCGACGGCGAGGTTGGTTCAGGACGAGAAGATAAACGCGACATCGGTGGGAAGCGCCAGCGAGGGGGAGCAGAACATGGACACATCAAACGAGGGCACCGCCGCCGCGGCGACTAAACGCTCGCACGAAGTCGTCGAGGAAGATGACACATCTTCTGGCCCGCCTGTCAACGGAGAGCCACCGTCAAAAGCAGCTCCCGTGCGTCGGTCGACGTTGCGACCTCGGCCGAACATCCCTCCAGACCGGAGGACGACGACGAGGGCGACGACGCCGCCGCCGACGCCGCCGACGCATTCGCCGCCGCCGGCGGCCTCGTAGTTGTAAGTTTTGTGACTGGACGAGCGCTTGTTCTGGCTCTGAGGATGCTTCTTGTCAACGGTAAGCACCATCCTCTTGGTCTCCTTCCATACTACAATGGCGCTCCCAGATAGAGCTTTGCGATTCGCCACAATCAATGTCCGAGGGCTATGTGCGAGGAGGAGGCAACGGCAGTTATATAGGTTGTCAACGGAAAAAGATTTAGATATTATTGCCGTACAAGAGACGAAAATTGAAGGAGATGTTGAGACCGAGAGTATGGTGCTGCCTTTCATGTCACATTACTACGCGTGTGTGAGCCATGCGGTGGGGAGATCCGCAGGCTGTGTTCTTTTTGTGCGCCAATATTTGGGGCTTGAGGTGCAGGCCGTACGGTCGGACGTTGCAGGACGTATGGTTTTTTGCGATTTTAGTTTTGGTTCAGTGCTGTGGCGGGTGATATGCTTGTATGCTCCTAATGTACTCGAGGAAAGACGACAGATGTTTGAGGGACTCAAAAATTATTGCGATGTCGATCGGAAACTAGTACTGATGGGAGACTTTAATTGTGTTTTAGCGGCGCGAGATAAAGCGAACGATACACCGTACAGAGACGCCAGCACGGCAGAACTTCGAAGCTTAATCGATGAATTTGGGCTCGAAGACGTAGCGGAATGCTTGGAAGACGACCACTGCGTTCGCTTTACGCATTTCCAAGGAGCCAGTCACGCC
The DNA here is from genome assembly GCF_055824585.1 of Amblyomma mixtum. Classification (NCBI taxonomy): domain Eukaryota; kingdom Metazoa; phylum Arthropoda; class Arachnida; order Ixodida; family Ixodidae; genus Amblyomma; species Amblyomma mixtum. The sequence goes on along the minus strand of NC_143021.1, from coordinate 149,175,819 downwards.
CGGCTTGATAGAATGTATGTTTCGGCCGAATTGACAGCGCTTTGCCGAGAGTACCATGTGCAGTCTGTGTCATTCAGCGACCACTGTCTTGTCTGGTTTGATATTAAGAACAAGAAAGAAAATAAAAATAAATTCACATGGGAGTTATGGAAGTTTAACGCGAAGATTTTAGATGACGACGGCTTCAAGGAACAAGTGTCAAGTATGCTTGAAGAAATTAAGGATGATACAGCCACAGTGGTTTGCGAAGAATGGGAGACTTTCAAGCAAAAAACTAAAATGAAAGCGTTGGAACGAGCTAGCGCTATAAAGTACGAGAATGATAAGTATGAGACGAACTTACGAAAGAGCCTGCAAATGCTAATAAATCAAGAAAACTCAGCTCCAGGCACGTTCAAGGCTGACATCTGTTCGCTCAAACATAAGCTCGAACAGTTTGATATCGACCGATACCGCGGTTCGCTTGTACGAGCTAGAGCCGATAAAGAGATAACCGGTGAGGCACCAACTAAAAGAGCACTGGCAAGGGAAAGAAAATGGGCCCGCAAGAATGTGATTTCCGAAGTTGAACAAGACGGCATTATTTTGAACGAACAGAACGACATCGAAAACGCTTTCACCCTGTTTTACAAAGGTCTATTTGCGCTTAGAGCGGTAGACTTAGAAATCTTCAGGACAGAATTCCTGGCTTTAATGCCTAGGATTAATGACAACTCAAAAGAGGTGTTAGAGCGCCCGATTACTGTCGCTGAAATAGAGTTAGCTATCGATGACTTAAAACGAGGGAGGTCACCAGGACCAGATGGATTAGGCGCCGAATTCTACAAGACTTTCAAGAATGAATTAGCCCCTATAATAGCCCACCTTTTAGAAGACGCATATGAGCGGAAGCGCCTACCGCCTTCTTTCCTGGCCACGCATACAGTTCTCATCCCCAAAACAGAGGATCGAATCGCTTTAAGGCATGTAAAGTCCTATCGTCCAATCAGCTTAACGAACGTCGACTACAAGATCTATATGAAAGTACTGGCTAAAAGACTTCAAACGGTTATAAAAGAGATTGTTGGACCACACCAGACTTGCGGTATAAGGGATCGGTCAATATTCACTAACATTCACACGGCGAGATGCGTGCTAGAGTGCTGCGATGCACTAAACATGAACGTCGCAATGCTCCAGCTCGATTTGGAGAAAGCGTTCGATCGTGTACCACATGAAATCTTGTTTACACTTTTGCAACACGTCAACGTGGGAGCAGTTATCACAGAGGGTGTCGCAATGGCTTACAGGGGATGCACAACGCGCCTAGTAATCAACAAATCGGTAGGAGCACCGATCGAGGTGCAACGATCCGTGCGACAGGGTTGCCCCGTCTCACCATTACTTTTTGCGTTATATATCGAACCCTTCTGCCTTAGTATAATAGACACCAGCTACGTAAAAGGCTTTAAATTACAGCTAACCGAAGTGAAACTGTTGGCATACGCGGATGATGTGGCGGTTTTCTGCGTTGACAATGAGAACATCTTGAAAACGGTGGAAATTGTTAAGCGTTTCTGTGATGCCAGCGGCAGCGCTGTTAACTGGGGCAAGTGCCTTGGATTCTGGCACGGTTCTTGGGCGACGAAACCAGGCACTTTCGCCAACATGCAATGGGCTGATACACCAGTGAGGTACCTAGGTGCTCCTTTAGAGTTTTACCGCGACAGTGAGCCCTACTGGCGGAGCCAAGTTGCAGAAGTGCGTGAAAGAACGGAGAAGGTTAAAGGAGGGGACTTGTCTATGTTTGCGCGCAGCACTGTGTGCAATGTCTTTTTTGTTACCAAACTGTGGTATGTGCTGAGTGTTTTGCACTGCTCACGCGCCAATGTACAAAAGTTGCACCGTGTATTGGCCATCTTTGTGTGGGGGTCGGTATGGGAGAGGACAAGCCATACCAACCTCTTCCGGAGAGTTAGTCAAGGAGGCCTGGGCTTGTCGCATTTATTCCTGAGGCAAGTGGTCAACCGTTTTTGTTTCCTTCGAGATGTGAAGGACCCGTTTTTGCGTACTGTAGTACAGATCAGATTGAGCAGACTTTTACCGGATTTTGTGGTATCTACCGAGTGTATACCAGGAGGTGTTTTTGGATTCCTGAAGGAGGTTGCGGTTTCCTGTAACTTTCTCAGCGCACGTTTTTCCTACCAATATCTTGCAAAAGTAAAACGCATACAGGTATACAAGAACCTTACAAACCTGGTTTTTCCTGTGCCACTGTATCGAACTATGTACAGCACCCATCCAGGCAGCGATGTTTTAAAGCGTGTGAAGCGAATGTATGTAGCTCCGGGAGCCAAGTCCTTTTTCTTCAGGCTGCACACCGGAACGTTGGAGGTAAAAACTTGGATGGCAGAGAAAGGATTGTATGTTCCATGGGGTGATCATTGCTTTATATGTAGAAAGCCAGAAACTATCGAGCATGTTTTTTTGGACTGCTGGGGAGGAGTGTTCTTTTGGGACATTCTTCAAAGAACACTCAAAAAAGATCTGCCCCTTGACCCCCGTGGGATTCGTTTCCTAGCAGTGGAAAATGAAGAAGGTGTACCGTTTGACGCAGTAATGCTCATGGGATTGCACTGTATTTGGAAGGCCTGCATGGCGGCCCGACATGCTGACATCGATGCAAGGCCGGCGCAGGAGTACTTTCGCGAGTCTGTAGGCAGATTCTTGGAAACCTACAAAACTTTGAAACAAGTGCCTGAATGGGTACCGAGAATTGAGCCGCTTGTACATATGAAACGCTTTTAGCGCCTTACGTCAGCCAAGGTTTGGTTGACGATTTTAGCCCATACCGACGCCACGTACCATTAAGTGTGTGTATACTTCTCTTGTTTTCTTGTGATGTATGTGTCTGAGCAGGCAATAAAAAAAAATAGCTCAGTTGGGAGAGCGTTAGACTGAAGATCTAAAGGTCTCTGGTTCGATCCCGGGTTTCGGCAATGCTTCTTTTTCCTTTTGGCTCCAACACTGAGCAGAGTATCCACACAGCCGCCAATTGGGGTGACTACGTGCCGAAATAGCTCAGTTGGGATTCTACTTCCGGACGCAGAAGCGAACGGACGTGTCTCGATGGGCTCCGTCGGAGCGGGTTCAGCGGCCCAGTCGGGCCGCGTTAACAGGATTTTCGACACTGCTGACCAGGATTATCAAGGGATACTGCCGCAACTGCCATCAGGTCAGATTGTTTTGAACACAATTTTTTTGCACGGTGATGTGAGAGCGCGGCCTTTCCGCGTCGAAGGTTTCAGAGACGCCCTTGCTAATCTGGGAGCACTCCCAGATGTTATCGCCCTGGGGGCGTACCAAATGAACCATGTATGGGCGGTAACTTTCAAGACAGCGGAAGCGGTGAAGAGCATGCTCGCTAAAGGCGACATGCTGGTGAAGGAGCGGCGGTGTCTGGTTATAAACCCGAACAACCAAGACGTCAGGCTCAAGCTTCACTGGCTCCTTCATGGAGTCAGCGACGATGATGTGCGGGCTGCGCTGGCAAATTATGGCAAGGTAACTGAAGTGACCAGGGAGAAGTGGCGTATCTACGGCATTACCGACAGGTCGTCGACGACGCGCCTCGTCGCCCTGAAGTTGAAGGCCGGTGTCAGTGTGGAAGACCTGCCCCATCAGGTGCGTGTGGGCGGTGAGCTGGCCTTGGTTGTGGTACCGAACCGGGCACCCTTGTGTTTTCGCTGCAACAGTAAGGGCCACATACGGCGTGATTGCAAAGTCCCGCGCTGTTCCCGATGCCGGCGCGTTGGTCACAACGATACGGACTGCGTTAAAACCTACGCAACCATCACCGGTCAGCCGAAAAAGAACGATGTGACCGAGCTCGTTATGGATGACGAAGACGCTGAAGAGGCTTCCAGAGGGGCTGGGAATGTGCCCGTGCAGTCTCCAACGGGCGACAAGGCTGAAGCCACCGAGGACACTCAAGGCGCCGTCAGCAAAGGCGACCAACAAGATCAAGGCAACACCGCCCCCTCGGGGGCGGGGACTGCGAAAGAAGACTCCGGCAAGGAGTTGGAAGTAGTGTCGACGGAGGGCTGGTGGGATGGTGAGCAAACCATGGACACCACAAGTGCACTGCCAGGAAAAATAGTGCACAAGTAAACAGTCGTCGCGGGCGACAGCGCCGACGTGGAACCGCCTCCCAAGTCGTCTGCTTCTCGGCGTCCGAGTTTCAAGCCCAAGCCGAACATTCTGCCCGACCGCAGAGGGGGCGGCACGGAGCCCTCGTAGCAGCGGGGGCCAGTCTTGTTCCTGCCCACGAAACTACAATTAGCGTGCATTATGGAGCTGTGTCAAGGGCCAAAACAACGACGAGGACTACTATCTTGCTGCGGGGGCGGAAAAGTCGAGTGGCGCGGTTTTCAACACCAGCGGCGTACCTCAGACTGTCGAGGTAAGCTCCGTGCGGTCCTTGTGTCCTAGTGTAAATATGGCAGCGAACTTTAAAAAATCCCTTCGTGTAGCAACATTGAATGCTCGGGGCTTGGCAAGTAGGCGAAGGCAGTGCCAGGTTAGTAGGCTACTTGTCGAAAACGAGCTGGACATCGTTGCTGTGCAAGAAACGAAGGTCAGCAGCGAGGACCACACGCACCGCATGGTGCAGCCCTTTAGAACTCATTTCAATGTTTGTATAGCTCATGCGGTTGGAACATCGGCGTGATGCGCGTTCTTTGTACTTAACAGTATTGGGATTTTGGAGGAACAAGTCATTGTTTGCGAAAGTGGCCGTTTTGTTATCCTGGATTTTTCATTCTGTGATTTATTGTGGCGTGTTGTGTGTCTTTAGGCGCCTAACAAAGAAACCGACCGCAGAATTTTTTTTGAAAACCTCGAGTATTATTTGAAAACAGAGCGACATGTTATATATATGGGAGACTTCAATTGCGTTTGCAGGCCAGAGGACTGAGCTAAAGTCCGTACTCTAAAGGAACAAAGTGTGCAGGTTCTCGATGAGCTCGTAGAGGAGTACGACTTAATTGATGTTGGCTGCATGTTATCACCCGGCAGTCAGGCACAGTTTACTCATTACCAGGGTGAAAGCCATGACAGGCTCGATCGCATATGCATATCGGTGCATCTGGCGCCGCTCTGCGAAAACTACGAAGTCATTCCAGTATCCTTCTCTGACCACTGCATGGTTTCCTTCACCTTAGGATCAAAATTAAAGGAGGTGAGATTTAATTGGGATTTATGGAAATTTAATGCCAAACTTATGAACGACAACAGCTTCGTTTGCGAGGTAAATAATTTACTGAAGTCATTGCATGCGTCTGCAGCCGAAAGCTGGTTGGAAAGGTGGGAAGGTTTCAAAAATGACGTAAAAATGAAAGCTATTTAGAGAGCAAGCATACTAAGACGCGAAAAAAAACAGAAAGAAAAGGAATTGCACAGCCAGTTGAAACTATTGCTGAACATAGTCTGCGCAGCCTGGTTTATGCATGAGCCAGATAAAGGAAGTTAAAAGAAAGCTAGAGCAGGCCAATGAAGATAAGTACCGAGGGGCCGTTGTGCGGGCACGCACTGAGCGATTGTGGATGGGTGAGGCGCCCACTAAGCGGTCACTGAGCGATGAAAAGAGCTATGACTCGAAAAAAAGAAATACAAAAAATAATGTACAGAAATGAAGAAACCACTGATCCAGAGAAGATAAAACGCGCCTTTTTTGAGCAATATCAAGCTTTGCTAAGACAGGAGCAAGTGAAGAAGGACGGCTTTGAACGTGACTATTTGCGATTAATGCCCAAATTAGATGAGAGTGAGAAGGAAAGACTTGAAGCTCCAATCAGTATGACAGAAATAGAGAAAGCAATTGACCAGTTAAATGCCGGGAAGTCCCCTGGGCCCGACGGCCTGGGTGCAGCTTTCTATAAAGCCTTTAAAGATGAACTAAGTCAGGTCCTGCATAGAGTAATCGAAGAAGCCTATGAAACAAAACGATTGCCTCCATCTTTCAAAGCTGCCCACGTTGTATTGATTCCGAAGTATGAGGATTCAGCAAGGCTGCTTTTGGTGGGGTCTTATCGGCCGATAAGCCTCACCAACGTAGATTACAAAATCCTGATGACAGCTTTGGCGAGAAGGACCCAGAGCGTCATTAAAGACCTAGTGGGACCACACCAAACTTGTGGAATACAAGGACGAAGTATTACGACCAATATACATGTGGCGAGAAGTGTTTTGGAGTGTTGCTGTACTTTTGATGGACGAGTTGCGATGATGCAGCTCGACCTAGCAAAAGCTTTTGATCGAGTGTGCCATGAAGTACTTGGGTGTACCACTTGACCAATACAATGACACTGAGGAATACTGGAATAGGGAAATAGAGAATCTCAGAAGGAAAACGCAAGCATGGAACGGCCGGAACCTATCTGTGTTCACACGAGCAACTGTTTGCAACTTTTTCTTGATTGCAAAAGTGTGGTATGTCTTGCAGGTATTGTTCATGTCGCGCGTAACCGTACAAAAAATACATCGAATCTTTGCTGTTTTCTTGTGGGGAAGCACATGGGAACGTACGAGTCGGACAAATCTGTTTCTTTCGGTTCGAAAAAGGGAGAGGGGCTTGTGCATTTGTTTAGGAGACAGATTGTGTCGCGTTTTATTTTTCTGCGAGACCAGAATGATCCATTTTTGTGTACTTTTGTGCAAGTGCGCCTGCGCAATGCTTTGCCTGAGTTTTTGGTGTCCTGTTCTAATAAAAGAACGACAGCCGTAAGAGGATTTTAGCGCGAAGTTGTCACGGCTTTTAACATGCTGAAAGTGCGCTTTTCTTTAGATTATTTAAGTTGTGTGTCGAGAAAGAAACTGTATAAAGATTTGTTGGATGTCATGCTGCCTGCACCAGTGTATCGACAGCTTGGTTGCGGAGGCCCAGGGCAAGATGTTCTGAAAAGGGTGAAACGTATGCCAGTAAATCCTAACGTGAGAAGTTTTTTCGTCAAACTCCATACTAACTCTGCCAGTTAAAACCTGGCTAGAACAAAAGGGCATTTTTGTGCCATGGACGGTTAATTGTTTGCTCTGCGAAAAGCCTGAGACAGTCGAGCATGTGTTTATAGAATGTTGGGATCCGGTATTCCATTGGGACATTCTACAAAGAACAATAAAGAAAGACCTGCCAATCACGCCGTACGGAATCCGGTTCTTAGCGGTAGACGATGACCGAGATGTTCCTTATGATCTCATCATGCTACTGGGCCTCCACAGCATATGGAAAACCGGGATGTCAGTGCGAAATGCCGATGTAAACATTCGACCTGTAAGAGAAAATTTCATTGAAAGTGTTGTGCGTGTGCGGGAATGTTACCGAGCCCAATCGGAGCTACGCGAATGGCTTGGCGTGCTGGATGAACTTGCAGCCCTCAAGAAGTTTTAAACAACCACGTTGACCGTAAGCCGGTTCACGTGTTTTAGCGGTTTGTTTGTGTGTTTGTTTGTTATCGTTGTCAAAACAGGCAATAAAGAAGAAAAAATTAACGAAATAGCTCCGTTGGGAGAGCGTTAGACTGAAGATCTAAGGGTCCATGGTTCGATCCCGGGTTTCGGCAATGCTTCTTTTTCCTTTTCGCTCCAACACTGAGCAGAGTACCCACACAGCCGCCAATGCGGTGACTACGTGCCGAAATAGCTCAGTTGGGAGAGCGTTAGACTGAAGATCTAAAGGTCCCTGGTTCGATCCCGGGTTTCGGCAATGCTTCTTTTTCCTTTTCGCTCCAACACTGAGCAGAGTACCCACACAGCCGCCAATAGGGTGACTACGTGCCGAAATAGCTCAGTTGGGAGAGCGTTAGACTGAAGGTCTAAAGGTCCCTGGTTCGATCCCGGGTTTCGGCAATGCTTCTTTTTCCTTTTCGCTCCAACACTGAGCAGAGTACCCACACAGCCGCCAATAGGGTGACTACGTGCCGAAATAGCTCAGTTGGGAGAGCGTTAGACTGAAGGTCTAAAGGTCCCTGGTTCGATCCCGGGTTTCGGCAATGCTTCTTTTTCCTTTTCGCTCCAACACTGAGCAGAGTACCCACAAAGCCGCCAATGGGGGTGACTACGTGCCGAAATAGCTCAGTTCATTCTACTTCCAGACGCGATAGCGGACGGTCGCAGAATCATGGGCTCCCACGGAGCGGCGATAGCGGCCGTTGCCGGTCGCAGAAACAGGTTTGCCAGCGACGCAGATAAGGATTACGAGATCGTTCTGCCTACCCTGCCCACCGGACGTGTTGTTTTAAACACGGTTTTTCTGCACGGGGACGTGCGTGTGAGACCCTACAGGGTCGAAGACTTCAGAGACGCCCTCGCCAACGTTGGTGCGCTCCCCGACGTCGTGGCCTTGGGGGCGTATCAGATAAACCACGTGTGGGCAGTGACCTTCAGCAGCTCTGACGCCGCAAAGAAACTATCCGCCATGAAGGAGCTGGAAGTGAAGGGAGCCCGCTGCATCGTTTTTGACCCAGAAGACCACCAGGTAAAGCTGCGCCTCCACTGGATGCTTTACGGCGTCGCCGACGAGGACATCCGTACGGCATTCGCGGCGTTCGGCAACGTGACCCAGGTCACCCGGGAGTGTTGGCGCGTTGCCGGCATGAAGGAGAAAGGGTCCACCACGAGGACCGTGCTCCTAAAGATGAAGCCAGGCATGAGGGTGGACGACCTGCCCCACCAGGTTCGAGTTGCGGGCGAGTTGGCTCTCGTGGTTGTTCCCGGGCGGCCGATGCAGTGCCTGCGCTGCGGCGGCACGGGGCACGTGCGCCGTGATTGCAAGGTGCCCAGGTGCTCGAAGTGCCGACGCTATGGCCACTCCGAGGCTGACTGTGTTCGCACATACCCGTCGGCTACCGGGCGCGTGGCAGCGAGCGACTCCGCAAAACTGATGGCCGTCGTCGAAGCGGAGGAAGCAGCAAGCGGGGCCGTCGACGCGGCCAAGACGGAGGGGGTGGCGGTTCAGCCAGCTGTTGCGAGTAGCAACACCGAAACGGCTGTCGCACAGGAGAGCGGGTCTCCAGCTACTGACTCATCTTCGACGCCTGTGGAGACGCCCAAAGATGGAGCGAGCCCGCCCGTGCACGTGGACGCGGAACGGAAGGCGGCCAGCGAGAGCCACGACGACAAGGCCGACTCCCGCATGAATGTCGGCGTGACTACACCTGCGAAGCGTCCGCACGCCGAGACCAAGGCCGACGGGGAGAAGGCAGCAGAGCCCAGCGTCGAGGAACCGCCGGCAAAGATGCCCCAAGCACGACGCGCCAGTCTGAGACCGCGCCCAAAAGTTCCGGCTGAGAAGCGTCGCGGCGACAAGGCGCCTCCTGACCAGGAGCACGTGCTCGCGCCGGATGACACCGGCGGCGACGGCATCGTCTAGCGACATGCTAGGCGCGGGAGGTAAACACCGTGCTTTCGGTCTCTTCTTCCTAAGTTAAAATGGCTTCTGCAACTCCGTTTAAAGTCGCCACCCTAAATGTCAGAGGCCTGGCAGGTAAAAGAAAACAAAGCCAGCTGTATCGAGTTATAACGGAGCAAGATATTGATATACTGGCAGTGCAGGAGACTAAAGTCGATGGTGAGGAAGAGACCGGGAGCATGGTGCGACGTTTCACGTCTAGGTATATTGCCGTCGTTAGCCATGGTGTAGGCACATCGGCTGGCTATGTTCTGTTTGTTAAGAAGTTGCCGGGAATAGAGGTACACGGTCATCATTCGTGCTTCTCGGGTCGATACGAGTCCATCGATTTTTCGCTCTGTAACATAGACTGGCGCATTGTTTGCCTGTACGCACCTAATGTGGTTGATGACCGAGCCGCGTTTTTTGAAAGCGTCTAAGAACGGCCTCGCACGGACAGACAGCTGATTGTTATGGGCGATTACAACTGTGTGCTTAGTGCGCGCGACAAGACAAGCGTCCGAGGTTTCCGAGATAAAAGCACCGAAGTGTTGTTACGAATGATTGTGAACTGCAACCTCGAGGATGTAGCAGAGTGTCTTGAAGGAACGCGTGCTGTAGGGTACAGACTATTCGAGGGCACAAGTCACGCACGGCTAGACCGCATTTATGCATCCGCGGAAATTGTACCTAAATGCAATAGTTATGTAGTTTGCCGGTTTCATTTTCTGACCACTGTTTGGTTCAATGCTGCATAGGATTCATTAAGAAAGGGAATGGTTTTTCATGGGAAATGTGGAAATTAAATGACAAGCTACTTCAGGACGAATTTTATAACCGAGCTGTAAGGGAAGAAATAGCAAAAATAGAACCAAGTAGCAACATGAGGATATGGCAGCAGTGGGAGCTCACTAAAGAAACTTTAAAATTAAAAGCAATAGAAAGAGCCACTTGTATACGTCATCAAGCAAAACAACAGGAAATGGAGTTAAAGACACTGCTTCAGAAGATGCTAAAACAGGAATGCCGAGCGCCTGGTAAATGGATGGAGGACATAAGCAAAACCAAACAAAAGCTAGAGCTAATCGAAGAACAACATGAAGAACATGAACATGAACATGAGGATATGGCAGCAGTGGGAGCTCACTAAAGAAACTTTAAAATTAAAAGCAATAGAAAGAGCCACTTGTATACGTCATCAAGCAAAACAACAGGAAATGGAGTTAAAGACACTGCTTCAGAAGATGCTAAAACAGGAATGCCGAGCGCCTGGTAAATGGATGGAGGACATAAGCAAAACCAAACAAAAGCTAGAGCTAATCGAAGAAGAACGTTATCGGGGAGCGTTGGTGAGGGCTAGGACAGAAGACACGGCTGCAGGGGAAGCGCCAACAACGAGCGCTTGGTTTAGAAAAAGCCCGTGCCGAAAGAAATCACATTAACGAAATAGAATGCGGGGGTGTTTCAAAAACGGACATCGATCATATCCAAGCAGCTTTTTTCGAGCATTACCAGGCGCTTTTCGCATTGCATCCGGTAGATGCTGTCACATTTAAGGCGGCGTTTCTAGCCGAGATGACGCGTCTGGACGACGAAACTAAAGAAAGATTAGAGCAGGAGATAATTCAAGAGGAAATTGAGCAAGCAATAGACAGTTTAAACCCAGGTAAGTCGCCTGGACCGGACGGGTTCAGCGCGGCATTCTACAAAGAATTTAAACATGTAATTTCCCCGGTCTTGAAGGTCATCTTTAATGAAGCCTTTAAACTAAAAGCTCTGCCTCCGTCGTATGGCTCGTCTCATACTGTGCTGATTCCGAAAACGGACGACATAGACAGATTACGACTGGTAACAGCATACCGACCCATAGCACTCACTAACGTCGAGTACAAGATTTTTATGAAGTTTTTAGCGCGAAGGTTGCAGACCGTGATTCATCACTTAGTTGGCCCGCATCAGACCTGCGGGATTAAAGGGCGGTCCATTGTTACAAATATTCACGTTGCGCGCAGTGTCTTAGAAACCTGTGATGACACCAATGGCCAGGTGGCAATTCTCCAGATCGATTTAGAAAAGGCATTTGACTGCGTCGCCCACGAACTTTTGTTTGCAGTATTGGGCCACGTTAAGGTAGGTTCTGTTATCTGTGAGGGGGTGGCCCTGGCATACCGGAACTGCACGACGAGATTGATCGTTAACAAGAGTTTGGGGGCCCCCATTAGCGTGCAGCGTTCGGCGCGCCAGGGCTGTCCCTTCAGCCCTCTTTTATTTTGTATTTATGTGGAGACCCTTTGTTTGAAGATACTGAAAAACAGGTGTATAAACGGATTCAGTTTGCAGGCAGCCGAAGTTAAGCTCTTAGCGCACGCTGATGACATTGCAGTGTTTGCCGTGTACGAGGGAAGCATAAGCGAGGCTGTTCAATGTGTACGCGATTTCAGCCAAGCTACTGGAAGCGGGGTTAACTGGTCGAAATGCCTCGGGCTTTGGCATGGAAGGTGGGCGTCTACTCCTGAACGGTTCGCCAGTGTGCCTTGGACGACGACGCCAGATAAATACTTGCCGTTCCGCTCGATGCTTATCGTGACAGCGAACAGTATTGGACAGGACAGGTCAAAGAGATACATGAGAAAGCGGATAAGTGGAAAGGAACGGCCTTGTCGATTTTCGCCAGAGCCACTGTTTGCAACTTGTTCTTTATCAGCAGGCTTTGGGGCGCGATTACGAGTCGCTCGAAATCGTCTCAATCGGAAAGTGTCTCAAAAAGTGTCTCATTTGCCCCGTTCCTATTGGTCGGTCGTGACAAGCGGCCATATTGTTTTTTAGCGTCACCGGCTGACGTCATAAAACGGGCAGAAGTGTTGACATTGCTTACCTAATTATGCGAGCCCATTGAGACGATTTTTCGGGATTGGAACGAGTGGGCAAGATGTTCTGAAAAGGGTGAAACGTATGCCAGTAAATCCTAACGTGAAAAGTTTTTTCTTCAAACTCCATACTAACACTCTGCCAGTTAAAACCTGGCTAGAACAAAAGGGCATTTTTGTGCCATGGACGGTTAATTGTTTGCTCTTCAAAAAGCCTGAGACAGTCGAGCATGTGTTTATAGAATGTTGGGATCCAGTATTCCATTGGGACATTCTACAAAGAACAATAAAGAAAGACCTGCCAATCACGCCGTACGGAATCCGGTTCTTAGCGGTAGACGATGACCGAGATGTTCCTTATGATCTCATCATGCTACTGGGCCTCCACAGCATATTGAAAACCAGAATGTCAGTGCGAAATGCCGATGTAAACATTCGACCTGTAAGAGAAAATTTCATTGAAAGTGTTGTGCGTGTGGCATTCCATTTCCGGCTTTCGAGCAGGACGGTCACGGAATGTCAGGCTCCTCAGGAGCGGTTTTAGCGGCCCAGCCGGGCCGCGGTACTAGGGGTGTTGCCAACGACGACAAGGAATATCAAGTGCTTCTTCCTCAGCTACCAACAGGTCGTGTTGTTTTAAATACCATTTTTTTGCATGCAGATGTGCGGTATCGACCATATCGTGTGGAACATTTCCGAGATGCGCTGGCTGGCTTATCGCTGCTGTCCGAAGTAGTCGCCCTGGGGGCGTATCAGATGAGCCATGTGTGGGCAGTGACATTCAAAAGCGGCGACGGTGTGAAGAAGATACTCAGCGTGGGCGACATAAAAGTGAAAGAGCGGCGCTGTGTGGTCATCGACCCCACCAATCAAGACATTCACCTGAAGCTACACTGGATGCTGCATAACGTGCCTGATGAAGACATACGCCATGCCTTTTCATCATATGGAAAGGTCACTGAAGTTGCAAGGGAACGGTGGCGAGTTCAAGGCGTACAGGCCAAAGGGTCGTCGACGCGACTGGTGACTCTTAGGCTCAAAACGGGCCTGTCGGTCGAAGATTTGCCCCATCAGGTGCGCATTGGTGGGGAGCAGGCACTAGTTGTTATCCCGGGGAGGGCTCCGCTTTGCCTTCGGTGCCGCAACACAGGCCACGTACGGCGAGAATGTCGTGTACCGCGTTGTGCGCTTTGTCGGCGCTGCGGGCATGACGAGTCCGAATGTGTCAGGACGTACGCTAGTGTCACTGGACTGAGAGGGAAAGAGGATGTTTCCGAACTGCTCATCGACGAGGCTGACGCCGAAGAAGCTTCAGGTGGCAACGACAGCGTGCCGAAGGCTGCATCTGAACTGCCTCCTGAGAGCGCCAATGCGGAGAAAAAGCAGGAGGACGTCGAGCACTTCAAAGGAGGTTCCAGTGACCAAGAAGCCAAAAGCGTAGGTGAGCCGGAAGAAACACCCGAGGTCGAGGAGGGCGTGGTCGATATGGACGGCGTCAAGGCAAGCGGAGCAACTGGTAAAAGATCGAGCAAGGAAATGTTAAACGACGGCGAGCTCCTTTCTCCCAGCAACGATGAACCACCACCTAAAACGGTGGGGGGACGCCGGGCTTCACTACGCCCGAAGCCTAAGATCCCGCCGGACAGAAGACCGGCGGCACAACCGCCCCCGTAGATGCCGGGACCTGTGCCTGAGAGGGCTCCTAGGAGCACAACGCCAAGCAATGGACGATCAAGCAGCGGTGTGCTCGCGCGACGTTACCAAGGTACGAGAGAGGAGACAGCGTTGGGCATGTTGTACTGTATGCTGCGCGCAAAGAGCATTTCTGGCTATTGCTACGCGTCACATGTCTCTCTCCACTGCCCGATCTGTCTGTTCCTGCTCTTAAATGATAGCTAAAATGGAGAAAACACTAATGATTGCCACCATTAATGTTCGAGGTCTTTCAGCAAGGCGGCGACAATACCAGCTCAGCCGCATCTGCCTAGACATTGAGCTTGACATTGTGGCTGTGCAAGAAACGAAAGTTGAGAGCCAGGAGCAGACAGATCGTATGGTTGCAGCGTTTACAGCACATTATAATGTTTCTATTTGCCATGCTGTAGGTACATCTGGTGGTTGTGCCGTCTTAACACGTAAATGCGCTGGCATTTTTGAGGAGTCGCTAACTGTCAGTGAAAATGGGCGTCTGATTGTTTTAAATTTTCTTTTTGCCGGTTCGCAATGGCGACTGATATGTGTGTATGCACCAAATGATATGCAAGACCGAATTATGTTTTTCGAAAACCTTGAACCCTACATCAAATGTAATAGTGCTGTTATTTTTCTGGGTGATTTCAACTGTGTCTGTTGTGTGGACGATCGTGAAAACAACCCCCACGTTAGAGACAAAAGCGCTGAACTATTGAACACGATAATCAATGAACATGACCTTGAAGATGTTGGCATGGTTTTATCAAACGCGGGAAAACGACAATACACACATTTTCAGGGGAAAAGTCATGCGAGACTAGACCGAGCGTATCTGTCACTGGATCTGGTACCTCTTTGTAATTCTTATTCCGTTACACCTATATCCTTTAGTGACCACTGTATGGTGTCCTTTACGCTAGGGACGAAAAGAAAGCAATCAAAGTTTAATTGGCAATTGTGGAAGCTTAATGCTAAAGTGCTCGAAGATGACACTTTCGTTAATAGCGTAAAAGAAAAGATTGACGATGTGTTGACAAGGGAGCCCGCGCAATACGCGGTCGCGTGGGAGGAACTAAAAATCCAAGTAAAAATGATGGCGATTGAAAGGGGCACTATCCGACGCTACAACGAAACGTTAAAGGAAAAAGAGCTCAAACGGCAGCTTGAATGGCTAGTAAGGATGGAAGGAGAGCAACCCGGCGCGTACACTACTGAAGTAAGCAAAGTTAAAAGCGAATTGGAAGTTCTTGATGTGGAAAAATACAAAGCAGCAGTGATTATGGCTGGGGGAAAGCTCAAATAGACGGGCGCTGGGCGATGAAAAACGATACGCTACGAAGAAGGAAATCAAACAGCTATCTTATCAAAATGAAATCAGTTCTGATAGCGCGGTAATTGCAAGGGCATTCGTCGAGCACTATAGGTATCTTTTTGGCGGCGCAAAACAAGTGCAAAGTGGATTTGAAGAAGAGTCTCTTGCTGACATGCCGAAGTTAGAAGATGAAATAAAGAGAGCCTAGAAGGTGCTATAAGCACGGACTAAATTGTGACGGCGATAAGGGAATTACCTGTAGGCAAGTCACCCGGGCCCGATGGCTTAAGTGCAGCCTTTTACAAGGCTTTTACACCCGAACTGTCAGTGATTTTACAGCGTGTGTACGCAGAAGCGTACGAGGAAAATAGACTGCCCCCTTCTTTTAGGACAAGTCACATGGTACTAATAGCAAAAACAGAAGACCCAGAGAAGGTGTTGTCGGTTGAGTCATACAGGCCAATTACATTAACAAACACCGATTATAGAATTTTAATGAAAGTTTTGGTGAAGAGAGCACAATCAGTAATTAAAAGTCTTGTGGGGCCTCACCAAACATGCGGAATCAAGGGCCGCACGATCATAACTAATACTCATATTGCGAGAAGTGTTTTAGAGTGCTGTGACGCGTTCACAGGCCGAGTTGCTATGCTGCAGCTCGACCTGGCGAAGGCTTTTGATCGCATGAAATAATGTTTGAGGTACTAAAACATACCAATATCGGCAGCGTGATTACTGAGGGTGTCAGGATGGCTTACAGCGACTGTTCAACGCGTATTGTAATAAACTGGACACTCAGCGAACTTGTTCCTGTTCAATCATCAGTGAGGCAAGGCTGCCCACTCTCCCCACTGTTGTTTACCTTGTACCTTGAACCCTTTTGTGTTGCTCTGTTGCGCCATGCAAGCATTCATGGCTTCAAACTGCAGTCAACCGAAGTTAAAGTGTTAGCTTACGCGGATGACATCGCTGTATTTTGCGAGGACAGAAGTAGTGTCCTTGAGGTGGTTCAAGTAGCCGACAAATTTTGTAAACAGACGGGCTCCCAGATTAATTGGGAAAAGAGCGTTGGCTTCTGGCACGGCAACTTGGACATGACTCCGGGCTATTTTGCAAATATGACTTGGACGGCGACACCAGCTAAATACCTGGGTGTCCCACTACAGTATTACAAAGGAAATAACGAATATTGGAAGGGAGAAATGGAGACTTTGAAAGAAAAGACTGCATCATGGCAAGGTCGCGGTTTCTCGATGTTTGCGCGGGCTACAGTGTGCAATGTATTTCTTGTCGCAGATTTGGTATGTATTACAAGTTCTCTTCATGTCACGTGCGAACGTGCAAAAAATGCACAGGGTTTTTGTGGTATTCATTTGGGGCTCGAGTTGGGAGAGGGTTAGTCGGTCAAATCTTTTTCGATCCGTTCGCAGTGGAGGACTTGGCTTATCAAACTTGTTTGTTAGACAAACCAAACGGGACCAAAGTGATGGTTTTTTGCGCACAATGTTACATGTTCGACTGGATAGAACTTTACCTGAATTCATTGTTACCACTGGTGATGCTGTGAATCGTGGTGTAACTGGTTATCTGCACGAAATTGTTGTCTCATATCGCGTACTAACAGCTCGGTTTTCTTTGCAGTACTTGTCTTTGCTTAACAGAAAGAAACTGTACAAAGATTTAATTGACGTCATGATGCCAGTCCCACTGTACAGAACGGTGTACTGCGGAGGTCCAGGAGATGATGTTCTGAAAAGAGTGAAAACGATGCCAATCAGAGGTTCTATTAAAACTTTCTTTTTCAAGCTGCACACTAATACTCTTCCAGTAAAAACATGGCTCGAGGACAAAGGAATTTTTGTGCCCTGGACAGTAAACTGTCTTTTGTGCAAAAAACCGGAAACCATTGAACACGTTTTCATTGAATGCTGGGACCCGATCTTTCTCTGGGGCATTTTACAATGCACACTTAAAAAAGAACTACCAATTACCCCTTCAGGAATCAGGTTGTTAACTGCAGGGACTGGTGATGACACACCGTATGACATGTTCATGCTCCTGGGCCTCCACAGTTTGTGGAAGACAAGGATGGCGGTTCGACATGCGGACATCGTTGTTCGCTCTGCCCGTGAAAATTTTATTGAGAGTGTCACATACGTTGCAGAGGTGTATCGCGCACTAGCGGAGCCGCCGCAATGGATGGCTGTTCTGGAGGATTTGGTGAACCTTAAAAAATTTTAACCACGCCAGGTGTGCCTGTACTGGCGTGTTTTATTCGTGTCTGTATTGTTTGAACTGTTGTCTAAGGAGGGAATAAAGAAAAAAAAAGTGTTGTGCGTGTGCGGGAATGTTCCCGAGCCCAATCGGAGCTACCCGAATGGCTTGGCGGATTCCATTTCCGGCCACCGAGCGTGACGGACGTGTGTGTCATGGGCTCCATAGGAGCGGCTTCAGCGGCCCAGCAGGGCCGTGGTAACAGGAATATTGCTTTAGACAATGATTACCAAGTTGTTTTGCCTAGTTTGCCAACAGGGCGTTTTGTTTTGAACACCGTTTTTCTACACTGTGATGTTAGGGCCCGCCCGTATCGGGCAGAAGATTTTCGCGATGCGCTCGCCGAGTTATCGCTCCTGCCGGAAGTGATTGCCCTCGGAGCCTACCGCATGAGCCATGTGTGGGCGGTGACTTTCAAGGACGAAGATGCGGTGAAAAAGATTGTCGGCATGGGTGAGCTGCTGGTGAAAAAGTGCCGCTGTATCGTAATTGATCCTGCCAACCAGGACGTTCGCATGAAAGTGCATTGGTTGCTGCACAGCGTGCCCGACGACGACGTACGGTTTGCCTTCGAGCCGTACGGGAAGGTCACAGACGTCGGCCGAGAGCGGTGGCGGGTGCATGGCCTAGCAGATAAGGGCTCAACTACCAGACGGGTCACCTTGAAGTTGAAGCCGGGCGTAAAGCTGGACGACCTGCCGCACCAGGTGAGCGTCGCCGGAGAGTTGGGCCTCGTGGTCGTGCCAGGCAGGGCTCCGCTCTGCCTTCGGTGCCGTGGCACGGGCCACATTCGTCGCGACTGTCGCATCCCTAAGTGCAGTGCGTGCCGACGCTTTGGTCATGAGAGCAGCCAGTGCGAGCGGACGTATGCCAGCGTAACAGGACTGACAACCACCGACGACGCCTCAAACCTGCTCATGGACGAGGCGGACATGGAGGATGCAGCATCGGTGGCAAGTGGAAGAACGGAGGTAGCCGAAAATACGGTGATTCCACTGCCGCAGCAGGAGCAACCCGGAACCGAAGCGGTTACCGCAGAGCAGCAACAACCGCCTTCGCAGGATTCTTCGAAAGCTCCGAGCGCCGAGCTGAAAACCTCAGTTGATTATGAAGCGGCTCCCAGCACCTCAGCACCCGAGGTTATGGACATCCTTAGCGCTTCAGCCATCCTGCTGGCGGGGAAACGACCACACGACAAGACCCTTAGCGTTGGGACGAAGGAGGACGGCGGGGGCGGAGACGAGCCACCCACCAAAGCCCCAGGTATGCGGAGGTCTACCTTGAAGCCGCGACCGAACATTCCGGTCGATTCGCGGCAGGCGGGTAAACCGCCCCCGTAAATTTAGTTTGTCTAGCTAAGGTGGGTTGGGAGGGGTTTCCGTAAACGCCATGGCCCTCATCCTGAGCGGTTCGTTTGTCGTGTTCGGGCTTGGAAAGAGGTGCCAAGTTTACTTGGACTGTCCTTTTTTGTTGGTTAGAGTTTTATTTTTTTTTCCTGGCCTTCGACGCGCTTATCGCCACAGTATCATGACCACAGACCCTTGGGCTATTGTAATGGGCACCATTCTACCGTGTAGCCATGGCGGTTAATATCGAAAGAGCGCTACGGGTAGCGACGTTAAACGTACGGGGCCTTGGAGCAAGACGACGACAATGTCAGCTTAGTCGCCTTCTCTTAGATAATGACTTACATATAGTGGGAATCCAAGAGACAAAAATTGAGAGCCAGGAGCTCACCGACCGAATGGTGTCCAATTTTCGTGCTCATTTCGATGTGTGTATTTCTCACGCGATTGGTGGATCAGGTGGTTGCGCCATATTCATACGCAACAACTTTGGAATCTTCGTGCAGTCAGTATTTTCATGTGACAGTGGACGCCTCTTAATTGCTGATATCGTCTTTGGTGAATTGGAGTGTCGCGTCATCTGTGTATACGCGCCGAATATTGACATGGAGCGGCGGGCATTCTTTGAAAGGCTTGAGGCGTACCTAAACTGTCGGAAAGTGATAATACTGCTAGGCGATTTTAACTGTGTTTGCAATGTTGATGACCGCGCAAAACATTCGCGTGTTCGTGACAAGAGTGCAGAATTTCTTAATACACTTGTGCACGAATATGACCTTGAAGACATTGGTAGCGTTTTCGCCAGCGGTACTCGTCCGCAGTTTACACACTTCCAGCAAGACAGCCATGCAAGGTTAGACAGATTATATGTCTCTGCCGAATTGATACCCATGTGTAGCGAGTACGAAGTGAAACCCATCGCATACAGCGATCACTGCTTGGTAACGGCCGCCTTTGGAAAGACGCAGAGGAACCGAATCTTTAGCTGGGACTTGTGGAAAATGAATGCGCAGCTGTTGGATGACGAAGCTTTTGTCGACGCTGTAACGAAAGAACTTAAAAATTTGACTGCAAGCGAGCCAGAAAGTTACGCCATTCGTTGGGAAGATTTTAAGCAGAAAGTAAAAACAATGGCTATTGAAAGAAGTAGTGTCATTCGACGCAATCAGAAAGAAGCAGAGACAAAGCTTCGCCAGCAACTGCAGTTTTTTGTTAGTATGGAGAATGTCGAACCTGGTCTGTGTGTTAGAGGAATAAAGGAAGTGAAAACTGAACTTGAACGGATAGATTCGGAGAAGTACAAGGCGGCAGTAGTGAGATCAAGGTCCGAGAAGCTGTGGGTGGGAGAAATGCCAACCAAGCGGGCTCTCTCAGATGAAAAAAGATACGCATGTCAAAAAGAAATCCGCCAACTAGCTATAGGTGAAAACGTCACGTCTAACAGAAATGAAATTAAGCATGCGATTTCCGAGCACTTTAAAGAAATTCTAAGCCATCCACGGGACCTTAAAGATTGTTTCCAAAAAGAATTCCTTCCGTTGATGCCAAAGCTTGACGAAGAAGTAAGGACACAGCTAGAACAACCAATCACACCAAGTGAGATAGAATGCGCAATAAATGAGCTGGCAGTCGGGAAAGCACCTGGGCCGGATGGCTTAGGGGCCATTTTCTATAAAACCTTCCGGTCTGAGGTTGCCCAAGTTCTTTATCACGTTGTTAGCGAAGCGTATGACCAGAAAAGACTACCCTTGTCCTTCACAACCTCGAATATCGTGCTAATCCCGAAGAGTGATGATGCTCAGAAACGTTTGTTGCCAGGCTCATATCGCCCAATAACTCTCGCTAACGTCGACTATAAAATATTCACCAAAGTTCTAGCAAAGCGACTGCAAGGCTTTATTAAGAAGTTGGTTAGACCACACCAGACTTGTGGCATTAAAGGCCGCACTATCGCGACGAATGTGCACGTGGCTCGAAGCGTGCTCGAGTGTTGCGATGCGCTGGGCGATCACGTCGCGATGATGCAGCTTGACCTGGCAAAAGCCTTCGACCGTGTCTCACACAAGGCATTGCTCTGCATACTTGAACACACGAATGTGGGCAGTGTGATTAAGGAAGGCGTCACGGTGGCGTACAAAAAATGTACAACGTGTATTATTGTTAACGGTGAGCTCACTGATAGCTTGTGCGTGCTCTCGTCGGTGAGGCAGGGATGCCCCCTTTTACCACTGCTGTTTGCCGCTTATCTTAAGCCACTCTGTCTGGCGATGGAACATAATGCGCGCATAACAGGTTACAGACTACAGGCTGCCGAAGTCAAAATTCTGGCGTACGCGGATGACATCGCGGTGTTCTGCGCCAGCAAAGATAGCATAAGAGAGGCAACTAATGCCGTCGAAAAGTTTTGTGATGCGACTGGAGCCCAGATAAACTGGGATAAAAGTCATGGCTTCTGGCATGGCGATTGGGTGGACACACCAGAAGCCTTTTGTCGGCTCACCTGGTCGATGGTGCCAACGCAGTACCTTGGTGTGCCTCTCGGAAATTATCGCGACCCTGAACCGTACTGGAGGGATCAAGCCTTGATGGCTAAAGAAAAGGCGAACGGGTGGCAAGGCAAGCAACTGTCGATGTTTTCTAGAGCCACTGTCTGCAACCTTTTTTTGATATCAAAAATCTGGTACGTCATGAATGTGTTGTGTGCGGCGAGGATGAGCATTCAAAAAATGCACCGGATTTTGCTATTTTTATTTGGGCCTCGACTTGGGTGGCTTTGCGTGGCTCCGGTTCGTCAAAACTGGCTGCACATTGCAAATCCTGCCTATGCACTCCGTACTTTGACAACACTGTTGTGCTGTATCGCCATAAAGAACAACTGGTACGGGAAGTAGTAGAGGCGTATCATATCTGCACAGAGGTTGACTCATGTGTGAGCAGCACTTCGATGCCCTTGTCTAAGCGCGAGATATATCTGTTGGAAAAGCGTGGGAGCCTGTTGGTGCTTACCTTTCGCCAATGGTTTTTCCTTTCTTTTTATGTTAGTAGTTTGCGATGACGACGTGAGGCTGTGACGCAGCGATTAGAGATATGTGGTTTATATTTATATGTGGTCTTCCGATTAAAACAGTCAGTTGTAAGTCAGCGCGTGTTCGTGTCTCTCTTTTTCTTGGTCCTTCGTTTTAGTTGCGCTGTTTCGTTTCTTAAAGATGCAATACCAACTCGCCCACTATGCTATGTTGCTCGACTTAGGAGCGGTCCAGTCGAACGAATTTGTTTTTGCCTGTAAAGAAAGGAGGTCTTGGCCTGGCTCACTTGTTTTCCACGCGGTGTGGAAAACACGAATGCAGTTTGAACACGCGGACTTGGTTGTTCGCCCGGTTCGCGAACATTTCATTGAGAGCGTTGTGCGCTTAAGAAATGTGTACAACGCACTGCCTGATCCACCACAATGGATAACTGTACTAGATGGATTAATGTCGCTCAAAAAATTTTAAAGTCGTGTCGGCCGAAGTGTGGCCGCCATGTTTTATTTCTTGTAACCTCTTGATTTGTACGTCAAAATCGGCAATAAAGAAAAAAAAACCCGAATGGCTTGGCGTGCTGGATGAACTTGCAGCCCTCAAGAAGTTTTAAACAACCACGTTGACCGTAGGCCGGTTCACGTGTTTTAGCGGTTTGTTTGTGTGTTTGTTTGCTATCGTTGTCAAAACAGGCAATAAAGACAAAAAAATTAACGAAATAGCTCTGTTGGGAGAGCGTTAGACTGAAGATCTAAGGGTCCCTGGTTCGATCCCGGGTTTCGGCAATGCTTCTTTTTCCTTTTCGCTCCATCACTGAGCAGAGTACTCACACAGCCGCCAATGGGGGTGATTCCGTGCCGAAATAGCGGAGTTGGGAGAGCGTTAGACTGAAGATCTAAAGGTCCCTGGTTCGATCCCGGGTTTCGGCAATGTTTCTTTTTCCTTTTCGCTACATCACTGAGCAGAGTACCCACACAGCCGCCAATGGGGGTGATTCCGTGCCGAAATAGCTCAGTTGGGAGAGCGTTAGACTGAAGATCTAAAGGTCCCTGGTTCGATCCCGGGTTTCGGCAATGCTTCTTTTTCCTTTTCGCTACATCACTGAACAGAGTACCCACACAGCCGCCAATGGGGGTGATTCCGTGCCGAAATAGCTCAGTTGGGAGAGCGTTAGACTGAAGATCTAAAGGTCCCTGGTTCGATCCCGGGTTTCGGCAATGCTTCTTTTTCCTTTTCGCTCCAACACTTAGCAGAGTACTCACACAGCCGCCAATGGGGGTGATTCCGTGCCGAAATAGCTCAGTCATTCTACTTCCAGCCACCGAGCGTGACGGACGCAGAATCATGGGCTCCCACGGAGCGGCGATAGCGGCCGTTGCCGGCCGCGGAAACAGGTTTGCCAGCGACGCTGATAAGGACTACGAGATCGTTCTGCCTACCCTGCCCACCGGACGTGTTGTTTTAAACACGGTTTTTCTGCACGGCGACGTGCGTGTGCGACCCTACAGGGTCGAAGACTTCAGAGACGCCCTCGCTAACGTTGGTGCGCTCCCCGACGTCGTGGCGTTGGGGGCGTACCAGATTAACCACGTGTGGGCGGTAACCTTCAGCAGTGGGGATGCCGCAAAGAAACTGGCCGCCATGAAGGAGCTGGAAGTCAAGGGACGCCGCTGCATCGTTTTTGACCCAGAGGACCACCAGGTCAAGCTGCGACTCCACTGGATGCTACACGGCGTCGCTGACGAGGACATCCGTACGGCATTCGCGGCTTTCGGCAACGTGACCGAGGTCACACGGGAGCTTTGGCGCGTCGCCGGCATGAAGGAGAAGGGGTCCACTACGAGGACCGTGCTCCTCAAACTGAAGCCAGGCGTGAAAGTGGACGACCTGCCCCATCAGGTACGAGTCGCTGGCGAGTTGGCTCTCGAGGTGGTTCCCGGGCGGCCGATGCAGTGCCTTCGTTGCGGTGGCACGGGGCATGTTCGCCGCGATTGCAAGGTGCCCAGGTGTTCGAAATGCCGACGCTATGGACACTCGGAGGCTGACTGCGTTCGTACCTACGCGTCGGCTACCGGGCAGGTAGCAGCGAGCGACTCCGCAGAACTGATGGACGTCGTGGAAGCAGAGGAAGCAGCAAGCGGGGCCGACGACGCGGTCAATACGCAGGAGGTGGCGGTTCAGCCAGCGGTTGCGAGCAGCAACATCGACACAGCAGTCGCACAGGAGAGCGGGTCGCCAGCCATTGACCCATCTTCGACGCCTCGGGAGACGCCCAAAGATGGAGCGAGCCCGCCCGTGCACTTGGACGTGGAACGGAAGGCGGCCAGCGAGAGCCACGACGACAAGGCCGACTCCCGCATGAACGTCGGCGTGACTACACCTGCGAAGCGTTCGCACGGCGAGACCAAGGCCGACGGGGAGAAGGCAGCAGAGCCCAGCGTGGAGGAACCGCCGGCAAAGACGCCCCAAGCACGACGGCCCAGCCTGCGGCCGCGACCAAAGGTCCCGACTGACAAGCGTGGCGGCGACAAGGCGCCGCCTGACCAGGAGCACGTGCTCGCGCCGGATGACACCGGCGGCGACGGCATCGTCTAGCGACATGCTGGACGTGAGAGGTAAGCACCATGCATTCGGTCTCTTCTTCCTAAGTTAAAATGGCTTCTGCAACTCTGTTTAAAGTCGCCACCCTAAACGTTAGAGGCCTGGCAGGTAAAAGAAAACAAAGCCAGCTGTACCGACTTGTAACGGAGCAAGATATCGATATACTGGTAGTGCAGGAGACCAAAGTCGACGGGGAGGAAGAGACCGGGAGCATAGTGCGACGTTTCACGTCTAGGTATTTGGCCGTCGTTAGCCATGCTGTAGGCACATCGGCTGGCTGTATTCTTTTTGTTATGAAGTTGCCGGGGATAGAAGTACACGGTCATCATTTGTGCCTGTCGGGTCGATACGTGTCCATCGATTTTTCGCTCTGTAACATCGACTGGCGCATTGTTTGTCTGTATGCACCTAATGTGGTTGATGGCCGAGCCGCTTTTTTTGAAAGCGTCGAAGAACGGCTTCGCACGGACAGGCAGGTCATTGTTATGGGCGATTACAACTGTGTCCTTAGCGCGCGCGACAAGACAAGCGTCCGAGGTTTCCGAGATAAAAGCACCGAAGTGTTGTTACGAATTATTGTGAACTGCAACCTCGAGGATGTAGCAGAGTGTCTTGAAGGAACGCGTGCTGTAAGGTACACACGATTCGAGGGCACAAGTCACGCACGGCTAGACCGAATTTATGCACCCGCGGAAACGGTCCCTAAATGCAATAGTTATGTAGTTCTGCCGGTTTCATTTTCTGACCACTGTTTGGTTCAATGCTGCATAGGATTCATTAAGAAGGGGAATGGTTTTTCATGGGAAATGTGGAAGTTAAATGAGAAGCTACTCCAGGACGAATTTTATAACCGAGCTGTAAGGGAAGAAATATCAAAAATAGAACCAAGTAGTAACATGAGGATTTGGCAGCAGTGGGAGCTCACTAAAGAAACTTTAAAATTAAAAGCAATAGATAGAGCCACCTGTATACGTCATGAAGCAAAAAAAGAGGAAATGGAGCTAAAGGCACTGCTTCAGAAGATGATAAAACAGGAATGCCGAGAGCCTGGTAAATGGGTAGAGGACATAAGAAAAACCAAACAGCTAGAGCTAATCGAACAAGAACGTTATCGGGGAGCATTGGTGAGGGCAAGGGCAGAAGACATGGCCGCAGGGGAAGCGCCAACGAAACAAGCGCTTGGTTTAGAAAAAGGCCGTGCCGAAAGAAACCACATAAACGAAATAGAATGGAGAGGTGTTTCTAAAACGGACATCGATCATATCAAAGCAGCTTTTTTCGAGCATTACCAGGCGCTCTTCGCATTGCATCCGGTAGATGTTGTCACTTTTAAGGAGGCGTTTCTGGCCGAGATGCCGCGCCTGGACGATGAAACTAAAGACAGATTAGAGCAGGCGATATCTCAATTGGAAGTTGAGCAAGCAATAGACAGTTTAAACCCAGGAAAGTCGCCTGGACCGGACGGGTTCAGCGCGGCATTCTACAAAGAATTCAAAAATGTAATTTCCCCGGTCTTGACGGTCATCTTTAATGAAGCCTTTAAACTAAAATCACTGCCTCCGTCCTATGGCTCGTCCCATACTGTGCTGATTCCGAAAACGGACGACACAGACAGATTACGACTGGTAGCAGCATACCGACCCTTAGCACTCACTAACGTCGAGTACAAAATTTACATGAAGGTTTTGGCACGAAGGTTGCAGACCGTGATCCATTTATTAGTTGGTCCGCATCAGACCTGCGGGATTAAAGGGCGGTCCATTTTTACAAATATCCACGTTGCGCGCAGTGTATTAGAATGCTGTGATGACACTAATGATCACGTAGCTATACTCCAGATAGATTTAGAAAAGGCTTTTGACTGCGTTGCCCATGAACTTTTGTTTGCAGTATTGGGCCATGTTAACGTTGGTTCTGTTATTCGCGAATGTGTGGCCCTGGCACACCGGAACTGCACGACGAGATTGATCGTTAACAAGAGTCTGGGGGCCCCCATTAGCGTGCAGCGTTCGGTGCGCCAGAGCTGTCCCCTCAGCCCCCTTTTATTTTGTATTTATGTGGAGACCCTTTGTTTAAAGATAATGAAAAACAAGAGTATTACCGGATTCAGATTACAAGCAGCCGAAGTGAAGCTCTTGGCGTACGCTGATGACATTGCTGTGTTTGCCGTTGACGAGGGAGGCATAAGCGAGGCTGTTCAATGTGTACGCGATTTCAGCCAAGCTACAGGCAGCGGTGTTAACTGATCGAAGTGCCTCGGGCTTTGGCATGGAAGGTGGGCATCTACGCCTGAATGGTTTGCTATTGTGCCGTGGACGACAACACCAGATAAGTACTTGGGCGTTCCGCTCGATGCTTACCGTGACAGTGAACAATATTGGACAGGACAGGTCAAAGAGACACGGGAGAGAGCTGATAAGTGGAAAGGAACGACCTTGTCGATTTTCGCCAGAGCCACTGTTTGCAACCTGTTCTTTATCAGCAGGCTCTGGTACGTAAAGCAGGTGTTGCACTGTTCACGGTTAAGTATTCAAAAGCTACACCGAATTTTCGCCGTCTTTATCTGGTCGTCTGAATGGGAGCGCTGCAGCCGGACCAACCTGTTCCGACGGGTACAAGACGGCGGGTTGGGATTGGGCCATTTGTTTTTGCGACAGCTGGTCAATCGTTTTTTGTTTTTTCGGGACACAAGAGACCCTTTTTTGCGTACCGTATGCCAAGTTAGGCTGCGGCATCTACTTCCAGAGTACATAGTCGGAACTGCTGAGGTGTATAGTAGGGTCACCGGTTTTTACCGGGAAGTCGTAGCCAGTGTAAGGTTTCTTTCCGCGCGGTTTTCCAATGACTTTCTGTCCAGCGTGAAACGAAAGAAACTGTACCGTGCCTTGTGCGATGTAGTTTTCCCCGAGCCCTTGTACAGGGCCTTGCACAGTGGAGGCCCAGGTAAAGATGTTTTAAAGAGAGTAAAAAAAAATGCAGGTGCCGCCTGGAACAAAACCTTCTTTTTTAAGTTGCACACCGGGACCTTACCGGTTAAAAAATTTTTAGAGGAAAAGGAATTGTTTTTACCCTGGGGATCTCACTGTTTAATTTGCAGAAAGCCGGAAACAATAGACCATGTATTTTTACACTGTTGGGAAGGGGTCTATTTTTGGGATGTATTGCAGCGAACCCTAAAGAAAGAATTTCCACTAGACCCGTATGGCATCCGGTACTTATGCGTTGAAAATGAGGATGGGGTGCCTTTTGACTTAATAATGCTGACAGGCCTCCACTGTATATGGCGCTCCAGTATGGCAGGCTGTCATTGTGACCCAGACGCAAGACCTGCCAGGATTTACTTTCGCGAAAGCATGCACATGTTTCTGGCCATTAAGAAAGCCGCTGCGGAGCCTCCGGAGTGGCTCTCAAGGCTAGAGCCGCTCTGTACTTTGAGTGAATTTTAAATTGACGAAGCCAGACTCATGCTGGCTGGGCATGTGTGGTGTGTACATAGCGTTTATTGTCTTCTGTTGATAGTTTGTTTTGTGCAATTTTCTGTGTCAAAGCCAGGCAATAAAGAAAAAAAATAGCTCAGTTGGGATAGCGTTTGACTGAAGATATAATGGTCCCTGGTTCGATCCCGGGTTTCGGCAATGCTTCTTTTTCCTTTTCGCTACATCACTGAGCAGAGTACCCAAACAGCCGCCAATGGGGGTGATTCCGTGCCGAAATAGCTCAGTTGGGAGAGCGTTAGACTGAAGATCTAAAGGTCGCTGGTTCGATCCCGGGTTTCGGCAATGCTTCTTTTTCCTTTTCGCTCCATCACTCAGCAGAGTACCCACACAGCCGCCAATGGGGGTGATTCCGTGCCGAAATAGCTCAGTTGGGAGAGCGTTAGACTGAAGATTTAAAGGTCCCTGGTTCGATCCCGGGTTTCGGCAATGCTTCTTTTTCCTTTTCGCTCCAACACTGAGCAGAGTACCCACACAGCCGCCAATGGGGGTGATTCCGTGCCGAAATAGCTCAGTTGGGAGAGCGTTAGACTGAAGATCTAAAGGTCCCTGGTTCGATCCCGGGTTTCGGCAATGCTTCTTCTTCCTTTTCGCTCCATTACTGAGCAGAGTACCCACACAGCCGCCAATGGGGGTGATTCCGTGCCGAAATAGCTCAGTTGGGGATTCCGTTTCCGGCCACCGAGCGTGACGGACGTGCTATCGTGAGCTCCGAAGGAGCGGTGTCAGCGGCCGCTGCTGGCCGCGGAAAAAGGTTTTTTGCTCCGTCGGATGAAGATTACCAGGTCATCTTGCCAACGCTACCAACAGGGAAAATTGTTTTGAATACCATCTTTATGCACACTGATCCGAAGAACAGGCCTTACCGTGTCGAAGATTTCCGGGATGCGTTGGTTCGTCTAGGTTTGCTCCCCGAAGTGCTGGCTTTGGGGGCGTACCAGATGAATCATGTGTGGGCTGTCACAATGAAGAGCGCCGACGCTACGAAGAAGCTTTTGACTGCCAGAGATGTTCAAGTGAAAAACGGCCCGTGTATCCTCGTGGATCCGAATAACCAAGACCTGCGGATAAAGATTCACTGGGTGCTGTACGGCGTCGAGGACGAGGATGTGCACGAGGCCCTGTCCCCGTACGGAAAGGTGACGAACGTGACGAAGGAAAGGTGGCGGGCACAAGGCGTGGTGGACAAAGGAAACACAACGCGTACCGTCACCTTGAAACTGAAAGCCGGAGTCAAGACTGACGACATTCCACACCAGCTGAGAATTTCAGGTGAGCCCGCACTTATTGTTGTGCCGGGAAGGCCGCCGCTCTGCTTGCGGTGCAAGTCGACCGGGCACATTCGACGGGATTGCAAAGTTCCGCGCTGTAGCCTATGCCGCCGCTTCGGACATAACGAGGGGCAGTGTGTGAAAACGTACGCAAGTGCGGCGGAGTCTGGCAAAGGTGATGGTTTTGTAGAACATTTAATGGACGAAATAGTGGCCGAAGAGGCGTCAGGGGCCCAACGGGGTCTCAAAAAAGCGGATGCGGCGGCCAGCACGCCTCTTTCTTCTGAGCACGTGCCTGAAGACCGCGAGAACAGCGTTCAGGCCCCACCCACCGTGCAGCATGAGCATGCTCCGGCACCGGACTCTAGCGCACGAGGGAATTCTTTGGGCGATGGTTTGGAGGCCGTTGCCAAGGAAGACACAGTCCCCATGGACGCGAGTGAGGATGTATGCAGCGGCGGTGCGGCGAAGCGTACTCGTGAGGACGACCACAACTTGACAGGCAGTTCAGAGAACACCGAGAATGAGGAACCGCCCGCAAAGACGGTCCTAACTCGGCGCCCAAGCTTCAAGCCAAAGCCAACCATCCCACCGGAACGGAGACCTGCGGGAACAACGCCCCCGTCATGACGGGGGAAAGTGTTTTCGTTACCAGCGTGGAACTAAGAGGTGTCTGTGGCGTCGGTGACGAGGCCGAGACACCTAAGCAGTTGCCGAGGCGCCAACCACTAGACCATTGGAACGGTGTTGCGGCACATGGGACGTCTCTATTTGCCGACGAGCTCAAGGTAAGACCATGCGGCTCGTTTCACTTGTAGCGAAAATGGCAGCAAATACCATCACAGCACTGCGTGTAGCCACTTTGAACGTGCGAGGGCTGTATGCGAGGCGTAAGCAGTATCAAGTGAGACGTGCTTTTTTAGAAAACAACCTAGATTTAATTGCAGTGCAAGAGACCAAGGTTGAAAGTGAAGAGCAGACGAACCGCATGGTCGAGCCTTTTTGAGAAAGATACGACGTGTGTGTGTGCCATGCTGTTGGGTCTTCGGGAGGCTGTGCGTTATTTGTTCGCAAATCCTTGGCTGTCCAATTGGAAGCCTTGACTGTGTGTGAAAATGGTAGATTTATTGTCTGTGATTTTTCTTTGTCAAACGTTGAGTGGCGAAGTATCTGCGTTTATGCGCCAAATAGGGAGGAAGAACGTAGATTGTTCTTTGCAAACGTAGGGCCTTACCTGAAATGTGACAGATGCGTTATTTTTCTTGGAGACTTCAACTGCGTATGCAGAGCCGAAGACAGAGTTGGTAGTCAAGCTGTTCGAGACAAGAGTGCGCATTTATTGAGCGAACTGATGCTTGAAAATGACTTGGAGGACATTGGATACGCTTTATCCAGTGGTGATATACCAGAGTTCACGCACTTCCAGCGAACAAGCCATGCGAGACTCGATAGACTGTATGTTTCCACTGATCTTTTGCCAGTGTGCACGCGCTATGAAGTGAAACATGTATCTTTCAGCGATCACAGTATAGTAATTGCCACAATAGGATTAAAGCAAACGAAGTCGCTGTTCAACTGGGAGTTATGGAAATTGAATGCTAAACTGCTACAAGACGAAGTTTTTCTAAACCAAGTAAAGCAAAGTATTCAGTTGCTACTAGAAGCTCGGCCAGAAAGATCAATCGAGATGTGGGAACAGTTTAAAGAACAAATTAAGATGAAAGCCATTGAAAGAAGTAGCCTCCTAAGGCACAGTCAAAGGAAAAAAGAAAAAGATTTGCAGTGCGACCTAAAGTTTGCCCTGAGTTTGGAAAGTGCACATCCGGGCAGGTATACGGATGAAATCAAAGAACTCAAAAATAAACTAGAAGTTATCGCCCAAGAAAAGTACATGGAAGCCGTTGTGCGGGCACGTGCCGACAGACTGCTTTTAGGAGAGGCACCAACGAAGCGATCCCTATCAGACGAAAAGAGATACGCAGCAAAGAATGAAATCAAACAGATAAGGCACGGGGATTCTGTGACCACTGACCCCGATTTAATCCGGCAAGCTTTTGTAGATTACTATCGTGATTTACTCGGTCGGAAGAGAAGTGTAGACGACGGATTTGAACACGAATTTCTAAGCCTCATGCCGAAGTTAGATCAGGATGTGATGTCTGCGCTAGAAAAGCCAATCACGGTGGAAGAGATAAGGACAGCAATTGGTGAACTCTGCCCTGGCAAAACGCCTGGACCAGACGGCATAGGCGCGGTGTTTTATAAATCTTTCAAGGATGAACTAGCAGCTGCACTGCACAGAGTACTGAAGCTGGCTTATGACGAAAAGCGACTGCCCCTGTCTTTTCGGAGAACGCACGTTGTGCTTATTCCTAAAACTGACGATCCCGTGAAACAGCTTTCAGTGACATCGTATCGCCCCATCAGCCTGACAAACGTCGATTATAAAATTTTCACGAAAGCTTTGGCGAGAAGACTCCAGAGGGTGATGAAAGAAATAGTTGGGCCCCACCAGACATGCGGAATTAAAGGAAGATCAATTTTTACAAACATACATGTGGCCAGAAGCGTGATGGAGTGTTGTGATGCTTGGGGGGAACGTGTCGCCATGATGCAGATCGATTTGCAAAAGGCCTTTGATCGCGTCGTACACGAAATTCTCTTCAGCATATTAGAACACGTTAATGTAGGTTCAGTGATATTGGAAGGCGTTAAGATGGCATATGCCGAGAGTTTCACGAGCCTTATTGTCAACAAGTGCGTCACAACACCCTTTCAGGTGTTGACATCCGTGAGGCAAGGATGCCCACTGTCTCCTCTGTTGTTTGCGATATACCTAGAACCGTTTTGTTTGAAGGTTATTCATAATGAACAAGTGAGGGGTTTCCGTCTAATGGCGACTGAAGTTAAACTCTTAGCTTACGCTGATGATATAGCAGTGTTTTGCACAGACAGAGACAGCATCAACGAAACAGGGAGCATTGTAAACAAATTTTGTAAAATGTCAGGGAGCACTGTGAATTGGGGTAAATGCTTGGGTTTTTGGCACGGGAGCTGGGAGTCCAAACCTGTATCTTTCCAAAACATGCAATGGACTGAATCACTGGGAAACTATTTAGGGGTACCCCTTGAGCATTATAAGGACGCTACTGAATATTGGAACTGCGATACTAACAAAGCGCGAGAGAGAACACTAAACTGGGGAGGACGTGAGCTGTCAGTGTTTGCTCGGGCCACAGTATGCAATTTGTTTATAGTGGCGAAAATCTGGTATGTGCTTCAAGTTATGTGCATGAAGCGTGTAAATGTTCAGAAACTGCACAGAGTTCTCGCCGTTTTTGTGTGGGGCTCTACATGGGAGCGAACGAGTCGGACCAATTTGTTCCGGTCGGTGAGAGAGGGAGGTGTGGGGCTAGCCCATTTGTTTTTGAGGCAGGTCGTCTCCAGATTTATGTTCCTGCGGGACCAAAGTGATCCTTTCTTAAGAAGCGTCATACAAGTTAGGCTACGTGAACTCCTTCCAAATTTCGTTGTGTCGACGAGTGACGTAAGAAGCACGTGTGTCCGCGGTTTCCTGTTTGAGGTGGTTGCTGCTTTCCAGATGTTGAAAGCTCGTTTTTCTTTAGAATTTTTGTGTACTGTCTCTAAGAAGCAATTGTACAAAGATATATGTGATTTAATGATGCCCGTGCCTTTGTATCGTACCATATACAGTGCTGGCCCAGGAGGAGACGTCCTAAAAAGAGTTAAAAAGATGCCAATTCGCTCTTCAGCCAAAACATTCTTCTTCCAGCTCCACAGCAATACACTGGCGGTAAAACCCTGGCTTGAAGCAAAGGGAATCTTTGTTCCGTGGTCTACAAACTGTCTATTGTGCAGAAAGCCAGAGACAACAGAACACATCTTCCTCGAGTGTTGGGATGCCGTATTCTTGTGGGACATCCTTCAAAGAACCTTAAAAAAAGACCTCCCGTTGTCACCTCGCGGCATCCGGTTTCTACCTGTCCGAGATCTTGGTAGTATACCCCTAGATATGGTCATGCTGCTGGGCCTGCACAGTCTGTGGAAAGTGCGTATGGCAGTCCGCAATGCAGACATTGATACTCGCCCTGCGAGACAGTTCTTTATTGAGAGCATTTTATATGTCAGAGATACACTCAAGGCCCAAAATGACCCCCCAGAATGGATTGGTATCATGGATGAACTTGCAAATTTGAAACACTTTTAATGAACGCTCCACCAAATGTCGGAGGACGTATTTTAACATTCCATGTACAGTGATATTGTTTTTCGCCAAGCCGGCAATAAAGAAAAAAAAATAGCTCAGTTGGGAGAGCGTTAGACTGAAGATCTAAAGGTCCCTGGTTCGATCCCGGGTTTCGGCAATGCTTCGTTTTCCTTTTCGCTCCAACACTGAGCAGAGTACCCACACAGCCGCCAATGGGGGTGATTCCGTGCCGAAATAGCTCAGTTGGGAGAGCGTTAGACTGAAGATCTAAAGGTCCCTGGTTCGATCCCGGGTTTCGGCAATGCTTCTTTTTCTTTTTCGCTCCATCACTGAGCAGAGTACCCACACAGCCGCCAATGGGGGTGATTCCGTGCCGAAATAGCTCAGGATTCGGCTTCCGGCCACCGAGCGTGACGGACGTGCGATGACGGGCTCCGTTGGAGCGGCTACAGCGGCCATGTCTGGCCGCGGAAACAGGATTTTTGCCTCGGAAGATGAATATCAGGTGATTATGCCTACCCTTCCTACAGGAAATGTTGTGTTAAACACAGTCTTTTTGCACGCTGACGTGCGGGCCCGCCCCTATCGGGTCGAAGATTTCAGGGATGCGCTGGCTCAGCTGATGCTGCTCCCCGAGGTTATCGCCTTGGGGGCGTATCGCATGAGCCATGTGTGGGCTATTACCTTCACCAGTGCTGATGCGGTGAAGAAAATTCTTGCTGCCCGGGAAGTAAAAGTGAAGGACCGCCGCTGTCTAGTTATTGACCCGGCAAACCAAGACGTCCGCGTCAAGCTACACTGGCTGCTGCACAACGTGCCCGACGAAGACGTGAGGGTAGCCTTCGCCCCGTACGGCAAGGTGAGCGAAGTCACCAAGGAACGGTGGCGCGTCCAGGGTGTCGCCAGCAAGGGGTCGACGACGCGCTTGGTTTCATTGAAAATGAATCCTGGCGTGAAACTGGAAGACCTCCCTCACGAAGTCAGGGTTGGCGGTGAGCTGGCTCTCGTGGTTGTACCGGGCAGAGCTCCGCTCTGTCTGCGCTGCCACGGTACTGGGCACATTCGCCGTGAGTGCAAAGTTCCAAGGTGCGGCGCCTGTCGCCGTTACGGACATGAGAATAGCAGCTGTGTACGCACGTACGCGAGCGCTGCCGTCCCAGTCAACAATGACATCTCGTCCGAGCTTGTCATGGACGAGGCTGACGCGGAAGACGCTGCAGCAGAGGCAGGCGACGGAGCGGAGAAGGAAAAATCCCCGGCTGTGTCGACTCCTGGAACATCCGCAACCGCGGAGACGCTCAGCAGTAAGCTGCAGCAACAGGAAGCGCCGCCTGCAGATGTTAAGACGTCAAAGAGCGAAGTCCTCTCGGGGAGTGGGGCGTCACTTCCCGTCGTTCCCCAACATGCTGAAAGCATGGAAGTGACGGATGCGTCAACCAGCAACCAGGGAGGAAAGCGACCGCACGAGCACAGTGCGAACGGAGAGCCTAAGGCGAGCGAGGGCGACGAGCCACCGCCGAAGACTGTTGGTGTGAGGCGATCGAGCGACGCTGAAACCGCGGCCGAATATACCGGCCGATCAACGAGCGGCGGCTAAGCCGCCGCCTTAGTTGAGTGAGTGCGTTGTGTGTGGCTTCTGTGGACGCGAGATGGCCTTTTTTGGTGACGTATTGCATGGGCTGGGTCTCCAGTCCGTACGCATGACGCAGAGGTGCAAGAGACGTTGGAATACCGGCACTGTACCCATCGAGCACCATGGACTAGGCAAGTCGCCCTCCGCCGTCGCTTTGTGTCCTCAGGTACGCACCATACGGCTCCTGTACTTAAACTAGATGGCTTCGACACCTGTTGAAGCGTTGCGCATTGCAACAATTAATGTCAGGGGACTGGCTTCTAAAAAACGTCAGTACCAACTAAGCCGGTTGTTCCTCGATAATGACCTCGACATAATAGCCGTCCAGGAGACCAAAGTCGAAGGACAGGAACAGACGGACCGTATGGTGCAGCCTTTTGCGACACGTTACAATATTTGTGTGTGCCATTCGTCTGGCACATCGGGGGGTTGTGCTGTCTTTATTAGGAATTCCATGGGGATTGTCGAACAGAATTTAACTGCGTGTCAAACTGGCCGTTTGCTTGTAGTTGATTTTCTTTATTGCAATTTACTGTGGAGGATCATATGTGTGTATGCCCCTAACAAAGAGAACGAGCGCGAGGAATTTTTTGAGCGTCTTGAACAATACGTATGCTGTGAGCGGTTAATTGTGCTGTTGGGTGACTTTAACTGCGTATGTAAAGCAGAGGACAGAACTACAAAAAGACTTGTCCGCGACAAAAGTGCGGAATTGTTGAATTCGCTTGTGCACGAAAATGGTTTAGATGATGTTGCTGAAGTTCTGTCGGTAGCATCGCATTTTACTCACTTTCAGGGTGAAAGTCACGCGAGATTGGACAGAGCGTATGTGTCCCTTGATCTTGTTCCTTTGTGCAACAGCTACGAGGTGAAAAACATGTCTTTTACCGACCACAGCTTAGTTGCGTTTACCCTGGGAAAAAAAGAAAAGAAATCTCGTTTCTCGTGGGATCTTTGGAAGTTTAATGCACAGTTACTCGAGGATGAACTTTTTGGTAGTAAAGTTAATGAATGTATTAAAGCATTGCTATCAGCAGAGCCTGGGAACTGGGTAATTAGATGGGAAGATTTCAAACAGCAAGTGAAAATGAACGCGATTGAAAGAGCAAGCGTTATTTGCCATGATAAACGTGTTAAAGAAAAGCAACTACATTGCCAACTTGACTTGCTCGTAAGCCTGGAAAGTTCCCAGCCGGGAAGATATAAGAAAGAGATAAGAGAAACAAAAAGCAAACTTGAGATTATCGAAAAAAACAAGTATGCAGCTGCCGTTATAAGGGCGCGTGCTGAACGTCTCTGGCTTGACCAAGTGCCTACTAAACGCTCGCTTAGTGACGAAAAGAAGTATGCGACTCAAAATGAAATAAAACAAATTAGGTACAGAAACGAGGTAACGAATGATAGCAAGATGATTCAGTTAGCTTTTGTTGAACAGTTTAGGGAATTGTTTGGGCGCCGTCAGCTTGAAGAAGAGGGCTTTACAGAAACGTTCTTGTCTCGTATGCCAAAGCTTGGAGATGAAATAAAACAAGGGCTGGAGGTACCATTCAGCGTAAGCGAAGTGGGAAGAGCGATCGAAGAACTGAGTACCGGAAAATCTCCTGGTCCTGACGGCCTAGGCAGTGATTTTTATAAGAGTTTCAAAGCCGAACTCACTTATGCTCTGCACTGCGTCTTCACCGAAATGTATGAAACAAAGAAAATGCCGCCGTCATTTAAAACAGCACACGTGGTTTTAGTGCCCAAGAGTGAAGACCAGGCTAAACTGCTGTCCGTTGGGGCTTATCGGCCGATAAGCCTGACCAACGTCGACTATAAAGTGTTTATGAAGATTCTTGCCAATAGACTGCAAAAGGTTATAAAGGACCTTGTAGGGCCGCACCAAACGTGCGGTATTAAAGGTCGCACCATTGGAACGAATGTGCACATTGCTAGAACTGTTCTTGAATGTTGCGATGCGTTCGTGGGACGAGTTGCCATGATGCAGCTTGACTTGGCGAAGGCCTTCGATCGCGTGTCACACGAAATTCTTTTCGCCGTTCTAGAATATGCCAACGTCGGCTCTGTAATATTACAAGGTGTACAGATGGCATAGGAAAACTGTGTTACGCGTATTATAGTGAACAAACAGCTTACTGAACCTGTGCCTGTCTGTTCCTCGGTCAGGCAGGGCTGCCCGCTCTCGCCTCTGCTCTTTGCGATCTATCTTGAGCCTTTTCTGTTATCGCTGTTACACAATGATGGGATCTGTGGTTTCACTCTTCAGTCGGTGCAAGTAAAAGTGCTTGCTTACGCTGATGATATTGCTGTTTTTTGCGCGGACCAAGAAAGCGTTAAAGAAGTTGTCAAAGTTGCGCGGGCCTATTGCAAAAAGACCGGGTGCGAAGTTAACTGGGATAAGTGCATTGGATTTTGGCACGGTGATTGGGAGAGCACACCCGCAGTGTTTGCTAACATGCAATGGACGACCTCCCCTGCGAAGTATTTGGGGGTACCCTTAGAGCACTATAAGAACAGTACAGAGTTGTGGGGTGAGGTAACGCAGAGTGCAAGGAAAAAAGCGGATGGATGGAAAGGATGTGACCTTTCTGTTTTCGCGCGTGCAAGTGTGTGCAATGTATTTTTGATAGCCAGAATTTGGTATTTTTTGCAGTTTTTGCTCATCACCAGAGCAAACGTGCAGAAGCTGCATAGAGTGTTTGCTGTTTTTATTTGGAGCTCGAATTGGGAGCGAACTAGTCGAGCTAATTTGTTCCTACCGGTCAAAAGAGGTGGCCTTGGACTTTCCAACTTGTTTCTGAAACAAGTTGTCTCAAGATTTTTGTTTCTACGTGATCAAACCGATCCTTTGTTGCGCACAATGTTGCAGGTGCGCTTAGGAAATGTGTTACCGGAATTTGTTGTGTCCAGTTTCCCAGCCACGAATCGTGCTGTAACTGGGTTTTTACGTGAAGTTGTGGCTGCCTTTCACATTTTGAGCTCTCATTTTTCGACTGAATATCTGGCTGCTGTACCCAGGAAAAAATTGTACAAGGATTTGTTAGATATCTTTATACCTGTACCCTTATACCGATCCTTTTACTGCGGAGGCCCAGGCAAAGATGTGCTAAATCGAGTTAAGAAGATGCCGGTAAGACCGAACGTCAAATCCTTTTTCTTTAAATTACACTCGGGTACCCTTCCGGTGAAAACATGGCTAAACGATAAAGGCATTTTCGTACCATGGAACGTCGACTGCACACTGTGAAAAAAACCCGAGACCATCGAACATGTCTTTATCGACTGCTGAGACCCGGTTTTCCACTGGGATATCTTGCAAAGAACTTTAAAAAAAGAGCTACCTGTTACTTCATATGGCATCCGGTTCCTACCTATAGAAAGTGGCGAAGTGCCATACGATATGTTTATGCTACTGGGCCTCCACAGCATCTGGAAAACTAGGATGGCGGCTAGGCACGCAGACGCAAATGTGAAACCAGTCAGGGAAAACTTTATAGAAAGTGTAGTTTCTCTGAGAGATGTTCTCCGCAGTCAGCCTCAGCCACCGGAGTGGGTGGCAGTTATGGACAAATTGATCGAAATGAAAATGTTTTAATCCGTCGCCTTAGCCAAGTCTGGCTAGCGACTTTTTATGCCTGCGCATGTATTGTTTTCCGGCAATAAAGAAAAAAAAATAGCTCAGTTGGGAGAGCGTTAGACTGAAGATCTAAAGGTCTCTGGTTCGATCCCGGGTTTCGGCAATGCTTCTTTTTCCTTTTCGCTCCATCACTGAGCAGAGTACCCACACAGCCGCCAATGGGGGTGATTCCGTGCCGAAATAGCTCAGTTGGGAGAGCGTTAGACTGAAGATCTGAAGGTCCCTGGTTCGATCCCGGGTTTCGGCAATGCTTCTTTTTCCTTTTCGCTCCAACACTGAGCAGAGTACCCACACAGCCGCCAATGGGGGTGATTCCGTGCCGAAATAGCTCAGTTGGGAGAGCGTTAGACTGAAGATCTAAAGGTCCCTGGTTCGATCCCGGGTTTCGGCAATGCTTCTTTTTCCTTTTCGCTCCAACACTTAGCAGAGTACTCACACAGCCGCCAATGGGGGTGATTCCGTGCCGAAATAGCTCAGTCATTCTACTTCCAGCCACCGAGCGTGACGGACGCAGAATCATGGGCTCCCACGGAGCGGCGATAGCGGCCGTTGCCGGCCGCGGAAACAGGTTTGCCAGCGACGCAGATAAGGATTACGAGATCGTTCTGCCTACCCTGCCCACCGGACGTGTTGTTTTAAGCACGGTTTTTTTGCACGGGGACGTGCGTGTGAGGCCCTACAGGGTCGAAGACTTCAGAGACGCCCTCGCCAACGTTGGTGCGCTCCCCGACGTCGTGGCGTTGGGGACGTACCAGATAAACCATGTGTGGGCGGTGACCTTCAGCAGCGCTGACGCCGCAAAGAAACTGGCCGCCATGAAGGAGCTGGAAGTGAAGGGACGCCGCTGCATCGTTTTTGACCCAGAAGACCATCAGGTAAAGCTGCGCCTCCACTGGATGCTACACGGCGTCGCCGACGAGGACATCCGTACCGCATTCGCGGCGTTCGGCAACGTGACCGAGGTCACCCGGGAGCGTTGGCGCGTCGCCGGCATGAAAGAGAAGGGGTCCACCACGAGGACCGTGCTCCTGAAACTGAAGCCAGGCGTGAAGGTGGACGACCTGCCTCACCAGGTACGAGTCGCTGGCGAGTTGGCTCTCGTGGTGGTTCCCGGGCGGCCGATGCAGTGCCTTCGTTGCGGCGGCACGGGGCACGTTCGCCGCGATTGCAAGGTGCCCAGGTGTTCGAAATGCCGACGCTATGGACACTCGGAGGCTGACTGCGTTGGTACCTACGCGTCGGCTACCGGCCGTGTAGCAGCGAGCGACTCCGCAGAACTGATGGACGTCGTCGAAGCAGAGGAAGCAGCGAGCGGTGCCGACGACACGGGCAAAACGGAGGGGGCGGCGGTTCAGCCAGCTGTTGCGAGTAGCGGCACCGACACCGTGGTCTCACAGGAGAGCGGGCCGCCAGTTAGTGACCCTTCATTAATGCCTCTGGAGGCACCCAAGGACAGAGCGAACCCGCCAGTACCAGTGGACGTGGAATCGAAGGCGGCCAGCGAGAGCCGCGACGAGAAGACCGACGCCCGCATGAGCACCGGCGTGACCACCCCAGCGAAGCGTTCGCACGCCGAGACCAAGGCCGACGGGGAGAAGGCAGCACAGCCCAGCGTGGAGGAACCGCCGGCAAAGACGCCGCAAGCGCGACGGCCCAGCCTGCGGCCGCGACCAAAGGTCCCGACTGACAAGCGTGGCGGCGAGAGGGCGCCGCCTGACCAGGAGCACGTGCTCGCGCCGGATGACACCGGCGGCGACGGCATCGTCTAGCGACATGCTAGGCGCGGGAGGTAAGCACCATGCTTTCGGTCTCTTCTTCGTAAGTTAAAATGGCTTCTGCAACTCCGTTTAAAGTTGCCACCCTAAATGTCAGAGGCCTGGCAGGTAAAAGAAAACAAAGCCAGCTGTACCGACTTGTAACGGAGCAAGATATCGATATACTGGCAGTGCAGGAGACCAAAGTCGACGGGGAGGAGGAGACCGGGAGCATGGTGCAACGTTTCACGTCTAGGTATTTTGCCGTCGTTAGCCATGCTGTAGGCACATCGGCTGGCTGTATTCTTTTTGTTAAGAAGTTGCCGGGCATAGAGGTACACGGTCATCACTCGTGCCTGTCGGGTCGATACGTGTCCATCGATTTTTCGCTCTGTAACATCGACTGGCGCATTGTTTGTCTGTATGCAGCTAATGTGGTTGATGGCCGAGCCGCGTTTTTTGAAAGCGTGGAAGAACGGCTTCGCACGGACAGACAGCTGATTGTTATGGGCGATTACAACTGTGTTCTTAGTGCGCGCGACAAGACAAGCGTCCGAGGTTTCAGGGATAAAAGCACTGAAGTGTTGTTACGAATGGTTGTGAACTGCAACCTCGAGGATGTAGCAGAGTGTCTTGAAGGAACGCGTGCTGTAAAGTACACACGATTCGAGGGCACAAGTCACGCACGGCTAGACCGAATTTATGCATCCGCGGAAACTGTACCTAAATGCAATAGTTATGTAGTTCTGCCGGTTTAATTTTCTGACCACTGTTTGGTTCAATGCTGCATAGGATTCATTAGGAAGGGGAATGGTTTTTCATGGGAAATGTGGAAGTTAAATGACAAGTTACTCCAGGACGAATTTTATAACCGAGTTGTAAGGGAAGAAATAGCAAAAATAGAACCAAGTAGTAACATGAGGATTTGGCAGCAGTGGGAGCTCACTAAAGAAAGTTTAAAATTAAAAGCAATAGAAAGAGCCACCTGTATACGTCATGAAGCAAAAAAAGAGGAAATGGAGCTTAAGGCACTGCTTCAGAAGATGATAAAACAGGAATGCCGAGCGCCTGGTAAATGGATGGAGGACATAAGCAAAACCAAACAAAAGCTAGAGCTAATCGAAGAAGAACGTTATCGGGGAGCGTTGGTGAGGGCTAGGACAGAAGACACGGCCGCAGGGGAAGCGCCAACGAAACAAGCGCTTGGTTTAGAAAAAAGGCCGTGCCGAAAGAAACCACATAAACGAAATAGAATGGAGAGGTGTTTCTAAAACGGACATCGATCATATCAAAGCAGCTTTTTTCGAGCATTACCAGGCGCTCTTCGCATTGCATCCGGTAGATGTTGTCACTTTTAAGGAGGCGTTTCTGGCCGAGATGCCGCGCCTGGACGATGAAACTAAAGACAGATTAGAGCAGGCGATATCTCAATTGGAAGTTGAGCAAGCAATAGACAGTTTAAACCCAGGAAAGTCGCCTGGACCGGACGGGTTCAGCGCGGCATTCTACAAAGAATTCAAAAATGTAATTTCCCCGGTCTGGACGGTCATCTTTAATGAAGCCTTTAAACTAAAATCACTGCCTCCGTCCTATGGCTCGTCCCATACTGTGCTGATTCCGAAAACGGACGACACAGACAGATTACGACTGGTAGCAGCATACCGACCCTTAGCACTCACTAACGTCGAGTACAAAATTTACATGAAGGTTTTGGCACGAAGGTTGCAGACCGTGATCCATTTATTAGTTGGTCCGCATCAGACCTGCGGGATTAAAGG
Organism: Amblyomma mixtum; assembly: GCF_055824585.1. NCBI lineage: Eukaryota > Metazoa > Arthropoda > Arachnida > Ixodida > Ixodidae > Amblyomma > Amblyomma mixtum. The sequence continues at coordinate 149,133,491 of NC_143021.1, read as the reverse complement.
GCGGTCTATTTTTACAAACATTCACGTTCCGCGCAGTGTCTTGGAAACCTGTGATGACACTAATGGTCAGGTGGCTATTCTCCAGATCGATTTAGAAAAGGCGTTTGACTGCGTTGCCCACGAACTTTTGTTTGCTGTATTAGGCCATGTTAATGTTGGTTCTGTTATCAGCGAGGGTGTGGCCCTGGCATAGCGGTACTGCACGACGAGATTGATCGTTAACAAGAGTCTGGGGGCCCCCATTAGCGTGCAGCGTTCGGTGCGCCAGGGCTGTCCCCTCAGCCCCCTTTTATTTTGTATTTATGTGGAGACCCTTTGTTTGAAAATACTGAAAAACAGTAGTATTACCGGTTTCAGTTTACAAGCAGCCGAAGTAAAGCTCTTGGCGTACGCTGATGACATAGCTGTGTTTGCCGTTGACGAGGGAGGCATAAGCGAGGCTGTTCAATGTGTACGCGATTTCAGCCAAGCTACAGGAAGCGGGGTTAACTGGTCGAAGTGCCTCGGGCTTTGGCACGGAAGCTGGGCATCTACGCCCGAACGGTTTGCCAGTGTGCCTTGGACGACGACGCCAGATAAATACTTGGGCGTTCCGCTCGATGCTTATCGTGACAGCGAACACTATTGGACAGGACAGGTCAAAGACACACGGGAGAGAGCAGATAAGTGGAAAGGAACAACCTTGTCGATTTTCGCCAGAGCCACTGTTTGCAACTTGTTCTTTATCAGCAGGCTCTGGTACGTAATGCAGGTGTTGCACTGTTCACGGCTAAGCATTCAAAAGCTGCACCGAATTTTCGCCGTTTTTATCTGGTCGTCTGAATGGGAGCGCTGCAGCCGGACCAACCTGTTCCGACGGGTACAAGACGGCGGGCTGGGACTGGGCCATTTGTTTTTGAGACAGCTGGTCAATCGTTTTTTGTTCTTTCGGGACACCAGAGACCCGTTTTTGCGTACCGTATGCCAAGTTAGGCTGCGGCATCTGCTTCCAGAATACATAGTCGGCACTGCTGAGATTTACAGTAGGGTCACCGGTTTTTATCGGGAAATCGTAGCCAGTGTAAGGTTTCTTTCCGCGTGGTTTTCAAATGACTTTCTGTCGACTGTGAAACGAAAGAAACTGTACCATGCTTTGTGCGATGTTGTTTTCCCAGTGCCCTTGTACAGGGCCTTGTACAGTGGAGGCCAAGGCAAAGATGTTTTGAAGAGAGTGAAAAAAATGCAGGTGCCGCCAGGAACAAAAACCTTCTTTTTTAAGCTGCACACCGGAACCTTGCCGGTTAAAAAATTTTTAGAGGGGAAGGATTTATTTTTACCCTGGGGATCTCACTGTTTAATTTGCAGAAAGCCGGAAACAATAGACCACGTATTTTTACACTGTTGGGAAGGGGTTTATTTTTGGGATGTATTGCAGCGAACCCTAAAGAAAGAATTTCCACTAGACCCGTATGGCATCCGGTACTTATGTGTTGACAATGAGGATGGGGTGCCTTTTGACTTAATAATGCTGACAGGCCTCCACTGTATATGGCGCTCCAGAATGGCAGGCTGGCATTGTGACAGAGACGCAAGACCTGCCAGAATTTACTTTCGCGAATGTATGGATATGTTTCTGGCCATTCAGAAAGCCGCTGCGGACCCTCCAGAGTGGCTCTCAAGACTAGAGCCGCTCTGTACATTGCGTGAATTTTAATTCGACGAAGCCAGAATCATGCTGGCTGACCACGAGGCGTATGTACAAAGCGTTTATTGTGTTTGTTGATTTTCTGTGTCAAAGCCAGGCAATAAAGAAAAAAAAAAGAAATAGCTCAGTTGGGAGAGCGTTAGACTGAAGATCTAAAGGTCCCTGGTTCGATCCCGGGTTTCGGCAATGCTTCTTTTTCCTTTTCGCTCCATCACTGAGCAGAGTACCCACACAGCCGCCAATGGGGGTGATTCCGTGCCGAAATAGCTCAGTTGGGAGAGCGTTAGACTGAAGATCTAAAGGTCTATGGTTCGATCCCGGGTTTCGGCAATGCTTCTTTTTCCTTTTCGCTCCAACACTGAGCAGAGTACCCACACAGCCGCCAATGGGGGTGATTCCGTGCCGGAATAGCTCAGTTGATTCTATTTCCGGCCACTGGCGTGTACGGACGCAGGATCAGTAGTGAAGCAAGAAGCAAGACCAGTGAAGCAAGACAGTGCAGCAAGACCAGGCTGTTTTCACCATAACGGCTCGGATTGAGCGCGTGGAAAAATCCACCCAAGAAAAAGAAGTTTTGTGCCTCAAAGAACAACTCCATAACCTAGAACAACATGGTCGGAGAAATAACCTAGAGAGCCATGGTGTTGAATTGAAAGAAAATGAGAACCTTCTCGCTAAAGTGAATAAGTTGGCAACAACCATTGGCGTTCCTCCGCTGAAGGAAGACCTGGATGGCCTGCATCGCCTTCCATCAAAGAGTGAGCGCGGGCAACTAGTTTTGATTCGTTTTGTCGCGCGGAAAACGAAAGAAAATTGAAAAGAAAAAACAAAACAAACGCGGAGAAATGGCTCAGGAGTAAGCTTGTATGATAATGTGACGCAAAATGCGCTGAAGTTAGTTTGTACGATAACCTGACACCGCAAAACAAACACCTGCTTTGGTTGGCACGCACACGCGCTCAAGAGATTATTTATCAGTTCACATGGCAAAACAACGGCAGAGTGTTTGTTTGAAGGGCTCCACGGTGGTCTGGCATTGCTCATCACTAGTGAAGCTTACTTATCTAAGATACGCCCACTATCTGTAGCTACCGATGCCACTCAGAACGAAACCGTTTAGTAAGATGCCTGTTTAAACTAAATACGCGATCCCTGAACAGAATGGAAATGTGCCATTATAGCCTCCCTTTCAATAAAAGATATTATAGTGTCGATGATTTCAAAACCCTTTTACAACCCGTTTCTTCAAAAGATGGACTCTATTCCATATTTTGCCTGAATTCTCGAAGCCTAAGGAACAAAGCTGATGATGTCTCTGCCTACATAAATCTTCTTGAACACGAATCAGTAACCCCAAGCTGTTCCACCACGGGTTCGTGCTATCCATGTAGCCTAGATTAGGTATTGCTCGTATGGCCTTTTTCTGTAGTAAAAACAAAGCATTTAAGTTTGTCGGTGTTGAGTCTCCCCATATCAGTAAACAATAGTGAAGATGCGAATGAATTAAACTGAAATAAAGTTGCTTTTTGAGCCATACTGGTAATAGAAGCCTAAATTTATTTAGAAGGCCCACTGATTGCGAAATTTTTTATCTTACTTGATTAATATGGTCAGTCCACAGCTGGTATTCATTAAATATAATTGCAAGGAATTTTATTGACTGTACTCGTTGTAAAACATTTGAATTGTATAATATGATTGGCTCATCATCTATGACTTTATTTTTAGCTCTGAATATTACATACTTCATCTTCGTTATGTTTAGTTCTAACCTGTTGGCCCTCAACCATAATGTAAGGTTTTCTAACCATAGATTTGCTCTACATTCTATTGCTTGTAAATTTGTGTCATGAAAGAAAATATTTGTGTCGTCAGCGTATAAAACTGTTTCGGAGCAAGGAAGAATATTAACAATGTCATTTATGTGAACTAGGAATAGAATAGGACCCAGTATTGAGCCCTGTGGCACACCAGTGCGTATAAGGCCGTAGCTTGAAGGTATGTCGTTAATCATTGTGAATTGTACTCTGGATGATAAGTAGCTCTTAATAAGATTAAGTGCGGAGCCTCGTATCCCACAGAATTGTAATTTTCGCAGTAAAATTTCGTGACAGACCGAGTCGAAGGCTTTTCTAAAGTCTAAGAATAGCCCAAGTGTAAAAATTCTGTTTTCTATATTGTTAATTATTTTGTCCTTTATGCGAAGTAAAGCTTTTTCCGTAGATTTCCCTTTCTGAAAGCCATATTGTTCTTTCGCAATAGCTCCGGCCTTAATGAAGTACGAAGTAAGGCGGGTATTGAGGACTTGTTCAGCAATTTTTGAGAAAACCGGCAAAATGGATGTTGGGCGGTAATTATTAGGATCATTATAGCTGCCTGTCTTATGTATCACACAAACTCTTGCTGTCTTTAATTTATCTGGAAACCTGTCTTCTTTGAGCATTTGGTTGCATATATGGGACAACAAAGGTGCTATAATATCAGATACGGCTTTCACTACCTCACCCTTGATGTTATCAGCTACAACGGAACAGTTATTTTTTAGACGCATTATATACGAGGAGATTTCGGCTGCACTTGTTGGGGAAAGAAATATCGGAGGCTTTGGTCTGCCTTTAAGATATGACATTGGAGCAGTGCATGTTGTTCGCGCAGACTTATTTTCACCAACTGTCAGGAAGTGTTCGTTAAACATGTCTGATAAGGGACGACCTCTGAGTGGAACGCCATCTACCACAATCTCTACTGGAGTTGGCTCGGTTCGTTTTGATACTAAATTGTAGTATGACCTCCATATCTGATTAGGGGCAAGTTTATTAGCGGACGCTTTTGCGCAATATTCCTGTTTTGCAATTTTTAGACCACTGTTGAGCTTATTCCTTACAGCTTTATGCAAGTTAAGTATATTGATGTCCTTGTGCTTCAAAAAATCAGCAAAGAGATTGTATTTTTGCCTTATTCTTTTGTACAGATCTTTCGTAACCCACGGTTTCTTAGAGTTTCTGTATCTAGAGCGGTGGACTAGAGGAAAGGCGCCATGATTAGCATCTTGAAATTTTTTTTCAAAGACATCATAACAACGACTAGGATCTTCTTCATTAAAAACGAGTGACCAGTCCACCTCTGAAATCATGCGTCGAAAGCAGTTTATAGTTTTGTCATTAATTTTTCGATACAAAGTGTTAGCTGTGCTATTAGAAAAAGTTTTCCTCGAATGGGGCAAAAAGACAAAAAATGGAAGATGGTCGCTAACATCGCAGGCCATCACACCGAACTGGACATCATTTGGTAAGAACTCAGTGAAACATAAATCGAGAGCAGTTCTGGTACTTGGGGTAATTCTTGTTGGCAGGTTTATAACATTTGCACAGCTGTAGGTAGACATCATACCAATAAAACTCTTAGAAACTGTATTCTCAGTAATATATCTATGTTAAAATCACCCAGCACGACAACAGATTGGCTATGTCCAGTAAACGAGTGAAGTACACTGTCAAGGTAGAAAAAAAAAGCGTTCAACTTTACCAGACGGGGGTCTATAAACAGGAATTATAATAACACCACAAGATTCGGCAACAAGTACCTCAAAATCACAATCAACAACGGAAAACGACTCTAAGAGGCATGTGATACGCCATCACGAAAATACAGAGAGACACCGCCCCCTTTTTTGTTGTCTCTGAACAAAGACACATGAGAGTAGTCTTCAATTTGAACAACGTCAGATGAATCAGTGAACCTGGTTTCTGTAAATGCTATAACATCAAATTTATGGTGAAGTAAGTTCAGATAAGCGCCAACGGCATCTCCTTTGTTTCGAAGACTTTGCGAGTTTAAACAAAACAAAGAAAAAGGCTTATTTGAATGGGAAGGTAATCTCATTACTGTATCGTTAAATTCATGTATCGCGTAGTAATTGCGGTTTTGTGAAGATGATTCGTAATCCATACTGCTAGAAGAGATAAAGAAAAAACAGAAGAAAACTCAGTTGATGGACGCTCACGCCTCCGAATCATCACTTTCAGCCTGGTTAGTTTCCTTGATATTACACAGATCTGCCTCCCATAAAATCCTCAAATTTGGTTCTCCTGGGCCCTTGCGGACCATCACCTTTCTATTCTTCTGCCACGAGAAGCAATAACCCATCTGCTGTGCCCTTGTGCGTGCCAGCCACAAAAGATGCTTGTTTCGACTGGTATGGTAATCGCAGAAGCGGACTTATGATTCACTCTCAACCAGTTGCTTACTCTTGCTCTTCCAGTTCTCTTTTGTTTTTCGAGAAACGAACCGCTCTAGAATGGGAGCCTTTCGCTCTTTCCTTGTGGAAAGGCGGTGAATGCCATCAATGTCGTCTTCCACAAGCGAACGAAGGCCAAGGGAAGCAGCCAACTTATTGATTTTAGGCAAAAGGTTTTCATTTTCTTCCCATTTGACCCCATGAATCTCCAGATTCTGCCGTCTACCATACTGTTCAAGTTCGTTAACTTGATCCTTTAAATCAGAAATCTCCTTCGCACTGACGGAGTCTTCCACTGCTGTAATATGCTCCTTGATGTCTGTTAGTTCACGGTCCTGCTTGGTTAGGCGCTGTAGCACTTCATCATACTTATCCGACATGTGTTGGACAGACATTTGTACATCAATCACATGCCGTCATGCCGACATGCCGTTCGCAACGGCGCGTCGTGCGCCCAGCAAGTATCAGTCGTGCCAAGAGCCCACGGCACCTCTGCTTGCGGAAGCCCTGAGCGTGAACCTTCCGAATCCGGTCGTGGACTCGAGTCCTCACCTCCATCACAAGGGGTGGTTGACTCGCAGCCCCCGCCGCAAACTATGCCTAATCCTCTTTTACGCTCGGGGAAAGCATTTTTCCGCAGCGAAGAACAGAAGCGTGGAGCCGCTGCGCGCCACGACAGCGGGCTCGCTCGTATCGAGTTCGTGTAAACTGAGTCGTCGAGATCACCTGGCCTTGCTCAGCTCGATTCCCTGACTCAAGCCACGGCTGTTGGTTGATGAAATACTACCTAGATAGGTTCATGTACGCAAATAATCGCTGATACTGAAGCCACGAAGGATGGAGAAGCAGAACAGAAACCGAAACTCGTCCCAAGTCAGTGATCGATTTATGACCACGTGCTACAGCTCAACGGAGTGCAAGTACGTGTGCAAATAATTGAAAAAAAAACTTTATTTTGCTTTCTAACTTTTGCATACAGCTATAATATTTGGGAAAGAAAAGTTAAAGATACGTCTACGCTTCTAAAAGTGTTAAGATGACGTAGTAGAATAAAGCTTGTGCCGGCCGACGGAGTCGCTTGGTCGTTTCATGAGAGCAAAAAGGACCCGATTTCAAACGGGCTGTATTAAATGCGGACTCTGTATTGCGCCGAAATATTTCGGAATCAGCATGTGTAATGTTCATGGAAGCAGTTAAAATTAAAACCGAACGGGTTCAGTTTCTTTTCACAACCTCTTTAACTACTCTCTGTAAACAACAGTACGTCCACTGGGGAATGCATCATGGTGAGCACATTTGGACAGATTTAGTCCCATTCTCCAGAAGGAGGCGAAGCAACGAAGCTCTTACGGAAGGAAGCGCACGACGGGGTGCATTCAGAAAGATAGAGTACTTTCAGAAGCAGCAGCACGCGCATCGCTCCAAGACTGCACAGGCGCCAACTCAGGGGGGTAAAGCTAAGCTAGCAAAGCGGTCCACGCATGTAAGTCGCCATCGTGGACGCCATCTTACAGCACACTACTGTGGCCAGCGCAGTTTTTCTCGCAAAGCCAGGGATGGGTGAAGTTTGAACTTGATTTCGGGAAACTGCGGCAGAGGAAATAATTATATGTCACTTTTACGCGTATTTTCAATGTTTTAAACACATTTTGTAATTTTTAGCATACTGATTGTGGTCATTTCTTTTCATATCGGACGATTGTGAACATGTTCACGAGTAAAGTGAGCAAACGCTCTCGGAGTTTCGGCCTTAAACTTCTGGTTTCGAATCTGATTTCAAGTTGCTTTAAGCTATGGGATCAAGGCACTTAATTCAAGGAGCTGCATACGACAAGGAGTCACTCGCGCTCTCGTGCACCGCGATGCCACCTTCATGCGTTGGTGCATGACAAAAGCTCCAAAAAGATCGAGCATTTCGCATCATTTGTGAATAAACGTGGGAAGTGATACATAAGCACATTTCGCAAACTGCAAAGCGTTCAAGAAAAATCTCCCGCTCTCGGAAATCTCTTTAAAGGCGGATGACACCAAGCAACCAAGCGAATGATTTCTTGTGCAACAGCTCAGCGGCACAAGAAATAATGTCTGACCAACGTGCCCATCAGTTATTGTTATACAAGCGAATGAACCCTGCTGCCATTTTCTTTCTCACGGTATTCGGCTATCTTAACGCCATTGCCTCAATCTGCTTGACAGAGTACACATTGGTGCTACTTCTAAAGGATGTAGGCGTTATTGCTTAAATGCGTTTTTATAACGTTTTTCAGCACTAATGCGCGCGGTAATTAAAGGTAGCACTGTTGAAATGAACGGCCGCGCATCGACAACGGCACAAGAAGGACAACACATGCGTACTCTACCAACTGTTTATTAGACAGAAAAGAGGCACACTTATGACCCTCAGCTCAAGCATGTGACACAGCGCATTATCGCTCCGAACAGAGCCAGTGACAAGAAATCGGCATGAAAACTAGACGCAGGACCCTTTTTATTCCGTGCGTATAAAGTACTAGCGGCACTAGCTTCTCATAAATAGGTTTTGAAACCAAACAGAGGAATAAAAAAAAGAACTCAGCAAAAACTTCGTGTCATACGCTAGAAGCAAAAGCACACAACATAAAATCACCACAACAACCAACCAAGCACCCACAATTTAGTGCGCACAATGCTAGACATGAAACGAAAGTTCCTCGAGCGGTACATGCCGTTTCATACATTTCTACCTCCACCTTGTTTCAGTCGTTCGTAATGAAGCTATGAGCGTTGCTGCGTACGAAAAATCCCATTATGAGCTCGTCCCGCGCCAGAAAAACACGGCACCGTCTTCCTCGGCGAAGGAGAAAGATAAAAAAAAATGCGAGAGGCCCGCGGTACTCTAACAAACCTTCGACATTTAATATAACAAAACGCCGAACACTCAAAACAAACCAGGCAGAGCAGTTGCTCCATTTACCTTGGGCATTCGTTTCCTTTGCGAATTGTGTTCGTCCTTTGGGGGTCAAAGCAAATTTCCGACGTTTATTTGCACTCGACAACAGAGGCCATGCAAAATCCCGTGCGCCCTACAGACGAAATACACTCCAAGCGCGTCACAGTCGCGATACTTGCCTTCAAATACCTATTCAGAAGTCACAAGCCACCTATATGAAATTACAGTCTGTAGGCGACACTGCATATACCACTGAAAATGATCCAAACGCGACGATTTTCCTGTTGTTTAAAGGAGTTTAGAGCAGTCTAGAGCTACTCGGCATACCGCCATCTTCCCACGGACTACGTTGCCAGGTTCGAAGCCCGTTCTTTGTCCAGATTTAGCAAGTGTCTAAACAGCTGGCAACGTACGCAAACCGCTGTGTGATGGCGGCGTTCATGCGTTGCCCACTGGAACGCATGGGCTCAATGGGCAGCTTTCCCTCTAGAGTAGGTTATATTAACTCTATGCGCCAACTCAATGAAAGTGAACGTTGCGTCACAGCGCCCAAGAGTGCAGCAAATGCCCTCACGAGAGAGAGATAATGTGTGCGGTAGAGCCATCTAGCAATGGAGTGGAAAGTCAGCTGGACTGCACCAAAGCACGGTGTAAGAAGTATTTCTTACACCCTGCACCAAAGCCACCTAGTTTTGGCGCGCCGCTCCAGATGGCAGTGGCTGCGCGTCTGCGAAAACAGTGACTCTAGAGAAACACGATCCGAGCCTCCGAGTCATATTCCCACCAAATTGCTGATAATTTTGGCTCCAACGGAATATAAGACGGTGGCCCCCGTGGTGTCAGACCCGCCCTACACTCCTGCACACTTAGTGGGGATGTGGGGCCAAACCAAAGCATATATAGTAGCAAAACACGTCTTTTAGTGCGAAATTAATCCGGAGGTTCAGAATCTAGTAAAATCGTAGCCGTGTTGTCCGGCCGCTAGCCCCAGCCTTGCGCTTAGCCTGGCATAGCGTGCGTGCTGTGTCCCGCAGCGCTGCCCGCTCATCGTCGTCTTCTGCGTGGGACGAATGTTGTGAACATTCTCTGTCATTTTATGTCCCCACTGGATCGAGACAAGCCATGCTTCCTTTGTCCCAGACTAGTGGAACATATCACCCCTTCTTACTAGGCACTAGATACCATTTTGAGTGGTGAGAGGCGCTGCTGATCAGCGATACCAACGAGCCCTCATCCAGCAAGTCCACAAGGCAGCTGATGCCATTGGAGTTCTAGGATAAGGACCACACCCATAAGCTCAAGCAACTGCCTTTGTTTAATGAAGTGTACCTCCTCGTCGCTGCAACCAGACCGACACTCGAACTTCCGTATTATGCAGTGGCAGGTGACGAAGACTCTCTACTGAACTTTGTTTGAAAATAACTATCCAGCGGCCGATAGAGATGCTGCGGCGAAGGTGAAATATAAGAGAAAATAGAAAAGACTGCAACGTATTGAAAAATTTTCACGCAGCACGACATATTACCTCAGGTATTCTTATCTGGGACTAATTTTCCTTTCTTACATCTACCATTTAGCGGCATAGCTTGCTTAAAACATGATTTTGGAAGTTTGCTTTGCCACAGGAAACGCGAGTTGTTTTCACAGTAACATACGCAATCACACTTTGTCCCCTATTGAAAGAGATCGCACCTTACCAGGAAAGGTCAGGAATGAGAGGCTGAAGTCAGCTGAAGTTGCGAAAATGAAAATGAAAACAAGCGGAAATATGCAAAATTAATACGTGGCATTCGCGCAACAATAGATCCATAAGCCATCGTCGACAGGTCAAGCAAGATTTCTCTGGGCCTGTCATCCTCACATGCAAGTTCAATCCTGAGCACTAATGGGGCATCTAAACAATCGATCGGCGCCAGCTCTCCACTGGACAAAATGCCGCACAGCAGACGGGATCTTAGAAATCTATGCAACACCAAGAGGCAGTCGTTCTCACGAGCACGCCGCTATCATCGTGATCCGAGCAAACGGCCCACTCGAAGATGCCTATAAGAGGTGTCAGACAATGGCACCAGGCAAGACGAAACATTAAGAGAAACGAAGTCGTTACACATTTCAAGGATAGCAAAAGTTCAGTTGCCATGTGCCACACACAAATCTCTCGCGAAGACGTCAAGCTACCGTTGCCGGCTGCGAGCGCTCGCTGTAGACTTCTCCGATGCGGTACTCGACTTGGACTTGGATGTTCGACTGTGCAAGCTGGGCTCACGATGTTCCTTGCATTCTTTTTGTTCCAGTGTCTTCTTCATCCGTTCCATGTTTTGTTCCCTGAAAACAGATTCTCGTCTGACAGCTGTCTTGGTGCATTCAGCCGTGGTGTTATGAGGCAATACTCGCAGATCAAGCAGCGATGCAAACTTGAGGGATCCTGCGATGGCGAAAGACACGTCCTCACGGCCCATTCTCTGCAACGGCATGCCCAGAGGCGCCATGGTGGTGCCGGCGCCGCCAAATCTCTGAGTCCAAACCGCAACTGCTCCACGAACTCCAGTTGGGAACAGCTCCAAGCTGTAAGCGCCGAGAACTATGTATTCAATAAAAACCAGAGCTTTGGAGGATGTGGCGAGGGTGTGCTTTACGACGAGCAAATTCGAGGTGGCGGTAAGGCTCAACATGCACTGCAGGAGTCCGAGCACCGCGAAGCAGGCCCTGGTCAACTTCAGCAAGGTGACTCGTAATAAACAGCAGCATCGCAGCAAAGCTAACCGCGACGACCGCTATCGAGACCCAATTCAGCAACATTGCCTGCCGCATTATAGAGGAGGAAAGCACGATGCGCAAGATGAAGACAACAGAAAAATAGCTGAAAAACACGACCATGGCTCTCTTAAGAATGGAGACTCCTTGAAGTAACTCCGTGGAAGAAGTACGCTGGTCTTGCTGACAGGTCTCGGTGACTTTGTTCTTCAGCTTGTCCAAGAGGCACGCCATGTTCCGCAAGGGAAAGAGGTTGGTTTTGGCAGCGACGAGCATGACATCTTCCGCCTCACGCAGTCGGGTCTTAGCGACCAGCCACTGTGGAGATTCCACAACCACGCAGAAAGCGGCCGCAGAGAATGACGTCGGCATAAGGAAGATTGCCTGCTTCAACTTCCAGTTTATGCTAGGGAGTATCATGGATGCGAACCACAGGCTGGATACGACGGTGCCCACAGCCCCGGCGACCACTAAGTGAAGCGGCCGGTTTTCGTTCGTCGTGATCTCGAAGAAAAGGACGCTGGTTACGACGTACAGGGCGGACGCGCTTCCAGAAGCGACGAACGAGGCCATTAGGTACAGAGCGTACGTCCTCACCAGGAACAAAGCAAGAGTAGATGTCGCCAATGTTATTGTGGATGCCAGAAGGACAAAGTCTACGGCCTATGGTGTGAGCGACAGATCCTGCTACGATGCCGACAATGATTGAGCCAGCGCTGTTCAATAAAACAAGTGCAGCGCGCAGGAGCCGTCGGTGGCACACCAAGTGCCATTGGCTGATGATTGAAGTCGTCCCCTATTCTTGGTCGTACTCCCAAGCTGCGCACGGCATCGTTGCAGTGTCGTTGTTGTAGTCGGAGTCTGCGTACTGACAACTGCTGTAGTGTCCATCCAATTCCAGAGGGATGGCCACGTTCTTCCATTCCTGCCTGGACATGACTGTTCCAATGCAGTGGTCGCTTGCACCAGTGGTCTATCTCCCGCAGTGTGAGTGGGATGACGTACATATAACTGTGCTTGACACAGGTGACAATGATGCAGATGAGTAGTAATCACCTCTGGAAGACGCCTTGTCCGAAGCCATCGTAGCAGTCGAATTCTTCGCTTGATAGAAGATCCTGACTTTCCAGTCGATGAGGAAGGAAGAGCTTCATGGCTTCTCTCTCATGGCTTCTCTACTGGAGAAGTGTTGCAGTGTTTGTTTTACATTCTCTGAGGAGCACTCAGGGCGATGAAGTATGGAAGGCCGCTTCTTCTTGTACTAGGCGCTCTAAGCTTGCCCTTCTTTCCGTTACAAGGCCTCGTGCTCAAGGCAGTGATATGCTGCTGTACCTGGGGCTGCAGGCTTGAATTGCAGTTTGTTTATAGCAATGTTTATTGCCTCAGGGCATAAAAGGGTATGTAATGATGGATGACAAGCAAGCTTAATAAATAGTCTTCATTCTTATCGAAGTGTAGGAAAGTTATCAGATTTAGCAGTGAGGATCACACGTTCATGTGTCGCCGCGGTATCATTCATAATTCACGAGGTTTGGCTGTAGAGCAGTTCGGAAGACTTAATAGTCCTGCAGAACTGAAAATCACAAACATTGGACGATGAAAGGATAGTTCTGTCCTTTGTGTGTTTCTTCTTCTTCCTCGCTTATACGCACCACATGATTACCTGAATTTCACGTTCTGAATTTTAGAGGGAAGGTATCTAGGTTCAACGTGCCTTTGACCGCGCAGTTGGAGCACAGCGCCATACAAAGTGAGATTTGGCTGTGTACATGCATGTTTTCCACCTACATAATGTTCTTCACGCGAGCGAATGGACAGTTCGTGAACCTGTTGGCATCATCATCACCATCATTAGAAGCCTGAATATGTCACACTCCAATACAAAAGCATTTCCCATTTCCTCCAATAGACGTTGTCTTATGCCAACTGTGGCAACTTATCTCAGCAGACTTTTTTATCTCATTTGCCCACCCATCTTTCTGCCGCCCCCTTGCTACAATCTCGTCCTGTTGGCATCCAGTCTGTTACCCTCAACGACCCTCGGTTATCTAGCCTTCGCATTACATACCCAGCCGAAGTCCATTTCTTTTTCTTGATTTCGACTAGGATGTCATTAACCCGCGCCTGTTCTCTGACCCACATTGCCCTTTCCTGTCCCTTAACGTGTCACCTATAATTTTCCTTCCCATAGCACGCTGCTTTGTCCTCAGTTCAATTTGAACTATTTTCGTTAGCCTACCCGTTTCATCCCCATAGGTGAGTAGCGGTAACACGCTGCTGTTATATATTTTCCTCTTCAGGGATATTGGCAAACTGCCATTCATGATCTGACTCAACGGGCCAAATGCGCTCCACCCCAAACTTATTCTAGTTATTTCCCTCTCGTGATCCGGATATGCGGTCACTACCTGTTATAATTAGATGCATTCGCTTACCGCCTCCCGGGCCTCGCTACCAATTCTAACTGGTGTTCTCTGGCGAGACTGTTCAAGATTTGCAAACAGCTGTTCTCTTTTGAGACTGTTCAACATTACCTTGCCTTTTCTAAGATTAATTTTTAGACCCACGTTTCTGCCCTGCCTGCCTTGCAATTCATTCCCAAGTGACTTACCAAGGCAATGCCATCAGAGAATTGGAGATTGCTAAGGTATTCACCATTAACCCTTAAACCCCAGTTGTTCCCAAACCAGGACTCTGAATGCCCCTTGAAGGCAATGGAAAACGCGACGCGCTTCTTCACCCGAATTAAAATGCTCACGCAATTTGATATGGAATTACAGCGCATGCGATCACTGCGACTGAGGGCAGATACCGACGCACAAAGTCGAGGCTTGACCTCAGAGGTGCGAGGCGCATGCGAAAGAAAATTCAGCGCAGTATTCAAGCCCCTCAGGCACAACGATGACGGTCATTCTGTGAAACGCTTGATCCACGGAAACCTTTGTCACGCATCTGCAATGTCGTTTGTGGCCTTCGAACATCCACACACCAGTTACACCCTTTCAAGTCTCTTGCAGTATTGCAACGACGTGGCGAGGTCGAGGTAGCTGAGGATTTCTGCGCTAGCGTAGCAGGACCATCCACCCCATCTGCCACGCTACATTGCAGCGATGTTCCCCCTTCTCGGGATTCCCGGATGGACCTTTCCTTCTCCGTGGAGGAACTTGACGCTACGCTGGCTTGTTGCAGACGGTCATCTTCGCCGGGACACGACGGTGTGCCATACACTGCACTTGCTAACCTTGGACAAGAAGCTAGGCGTGTTCTTTTAGAGTATTACAACCAATCATAGAACGAGGGCACAGTTCCAGACGAGTGGAAGTCCTGTCGTCTAGTTCCACTCCTAAACCAGGGAAATCGCCTCTTGACCTAACATCATACCGTTCAATTGAGCTGGCTAGTTGCGATGGCAAAGTACTGGAAAGATGGTACTTACCCATATTAAGTAGTACCTGGAGCACTACCGCATATATCCGGCCATTATGTCCGATTTTCGACGTGGACGCTTTTAAATTGAAGACTCCAGGAGCCGATGAGCGTAGGTGAGATAGAGTGTGCTATTGGCGAGTTAAGCTCCGGTAACTCGTCTGGGCCTGGTGGCTTCGGCGCGGCTTTTTACAAAGCCTTCTAGTGCGATCTGGCAGTGATTCTACATAAGGAAATTGCCGAAGTTTACGTTAATGCGATGTTGCCCCTTCTTTTCGGAAAAGCCACATTGTCCTAATACCCAAGACCGATGATCCGATTAAACGACTATCTGATAAAAGTTACCGGCCAGTAAGTCTGGCAAATGTGGGCTGCGAAATTTTTATGAAGGTTCTTGCACGAAGAATGCAGAGCGTTATAAAACTAATTGTAGGCCCGCACCAGACTTGTGGAATCGAAGGGCGCACTCTGCACACTAATGTACTCCATTTGCCAAAAGTAACCGAGCGAGGGGTTTTGATTCTCAACCATATAAAAGAGCCTTTACGACACCCCTAAAAATAGAAATGTGTGAAAATGTGAGGACAAGGGTTCACCTTACTTTGCGCAGATTCAGAGCTTAAGTGCTTCGCTACGCGGCTAAGAAACAAATCACCATTGCTCGGTAACTTTCAGCAAAGGGGCTACATGTAGCAAGACGCGTTTTGGAATGCTGCGATGTTTTTGATATTAGGGTGGCCATGTTAAATCTAGACCTTGAGAAGGCATTCGATCGAGTAGCACACAGCGTTCTTTTCTCTATATTAGAACATGTGAACATCGGTCGAGTGCTGCTGCAAGGAATAAAAATGGCATCCGCAGTCTGCACTGCAAAGTCAATGTTAATAAGCAACTGAGCGAGCGTTTTGTTATCTGATCTTCAGTAAAACAAGGTTGCCCCTTGTCCCCCTTCTTATTCGAAAGTACAGGTGCCGTGAAAAGTAAATGGAAGGCAATATTCACCAAAAAATTTAATCATTGCCCCCCCAATTCAAGAATAATTGAATACATATCTGCAGCCGAATTGTGATTTTGCGAATTGCAATGTGCACCAACAAACATGGACCACTATGCTTTTAATTTAAAGAAATTAAATTTTGTTGACAAAGTCGCCTTCCACTTACTTTTGACGGCGAGTGTACCTCGAACCCTTCTGCCTCTAGACATTGTGCCATAAAAGAGAGAGATTTTCAGTCGCTGTCGAGTGAAGTGAAAGTGTTGACTTACGCTGGTGATATTGCTATATTCTGTAGAGATAAGGAAAGTGTTGGCGAGGCTACTAAAAATGCGGATGGGGTTTGGAGAATGCCAGGAATACATGTCCTTTACGTCTACTGGCAGACCTGTTGAGTATAAAAGCGCCACATCCACTGAAATAAATCAGCTGGAAGTGTGCGCTTCATACGTCTGTGTTCACATCTTTCTGTATGGCTTAGCGGGATTTTCTCTGTAAGAACTTAGGAAATCTCAATCAGAGGGTGGATGGTATAGAAGGAGGAAGGTATCACGAGAGCATAGCACTCTAAACCGCAGGGCGGTTACGATGCATGGAAGAAGGTAGGGCGATAGCATAGGAAATTTAAATGGGAGGGTGGTTGCTGTGAAGATAGAAAGGTGCAGAGAAAGCGCAGGAATGCTCAGCTGAAGGATGGTTACCGTGGAAAGAGGCAGGTATGGCGAGAGCGTAAGGTGCAAGCGAAGTATGGCTGCCACGGGAAACACCCGGATGGTAGTCACTTGGAAGGAGGATGTGGGAGGTTACCATGGAAAGAGTAGATTTTGGTGAGAGCGTAGGTATTGCGTAACCGGATGGTGGTTACCATGGAAGGAGGAGTAAGAGTACGGCAAGAATGGAGGAGTGTAACACGCTCCATCTGTGACAACTGCTGCGAAACAAGGAAAGATAGAGGAGAACCACTAAAAAAACGAGTATGCGTAAAAAACTAAAAAAAGTGGTCTAGAACTATGAAGATGTGAGGTCACTCTCACATTCTGTAACTCAAATTATAGTAAAAGATACCTTAACATGGCCATTTTTAGCGTTTGTATAAACGAAGATAGAGTGCATATCTACTGCCTCATCAGTTCAAATTGCTTATGACCGTGCCTACTTGAAGTTTGTTGCTTTCGATGTGTAATGTGTCCCTTTCCTGCAACGTACTCAAATGTGAGGCTAGCAGTATGTTCAAATTGTAGGAGGGGGTTGTGGCTGAGCAGAACCTAGGTCGCTTTGCAACGTTCAGCCAAGGTGCAGGCCAAGCGTTCGGGCTGCGAGCGAGCGTCAGACCTCAGGATCGTCGTCTTCTTTCACTACCACAGTTCACCACAGTGAGCGAGCGCGGCTGATACACTACAATTACCCCCCGGCGAAAAAGGAGGCATCCTGCCGACTTAGGGCGCACAGATGGTAGGCGGATCGTAGTACGGCTTGAGACGGCCGACGTGCACTGTTTCACGGCCACGACGGCGCGCATCTTGCGGCGGCGAAAGCGGTTCAATAATGTAGTTGACTGGAGAGGTCTGGCAGATGACACGGTACGGGCCGTGGTACTTTGAAATGAGTTTTGTGGAGAGACCGGGACTGGTTGAGGGAACCCAAAGCCACACGAGCGAGTCTGGGGTATAAGACGGAAGCGGACTGGTAGGGGCGCGAAGGTGCTTCTGGCGATTCTGATCTTGCGTTGTAAAAGAGCGGACAAGCTGGCGGCATTCTTCAGCATAGGTCGCTGCTTGAGAAAGGGTAAGAGATTCGGAGATATCAGGGCGATACGGAAGCACGGTATCCATGGTACAGGAAGGCTCGCGGCCGTAAAGAAGAAAGAACGGAGAGAAGCCAGTTGTGCTCTGTGTGGCAGTGTTGTACGCATATGTCACAAATGGGAGAATGCGGTCCCAGTTTGAGTGGTCCGAGGCAACATACTTGGCGATCATGTCGGTCAATGTGCGATTGAAACGTTCAGTAATGCCGTTCCTTTGAGGGTGGCAGGCCGTAGTAGAGCGGTGAACAATGCGACATTGGCGAAGTAGGGCTTCGACAGTGTCTGAGAGGAAGACACGGCCGCGGTCACTCAGAAGCTGCTTAGGAGAACCATGGCGTAGAACGAGATGATGCAGGATGAAAGACGCAACGTCGGGCGCAGACTCGGATGGCAAAGATGACGTTTCGACGTAGCGGGTAAGGTGATCGACTGCCACTATGACCCAGCGGTGTCCAGCCGGAGTTATGGGAAGGGGCCCGTAGAGATCGATGCCAACGAGGTCGAATGGGCGCGTGGGGCAAGGCAAGGGCTGCATCGGAGCAATGGAACGGCGAGGAGGGGTTTTGTGGCGTTGGCATTCCGGGCAGGAGCGAACGTACTGTTGGATGAAACGGTACATTCCCCGCCAGTAGAAGCGGAGGCGAAGGTGCGTGTAGGTCTTCAGCACACCGGCGTGAGCACACTGGGGGTCGGCGTGAAAAGAGGCGCATATGTCGGAACGCAGGTGGCGAGGAATGGCAAGGAGCCATTTGCGACCGTCGGGAAGGTAGTTGCGGCGGTAAAGGAGGCCCTCCCTTATTGCGAAGTGGCGGGCTTGACGACGGAGAGTGCGGGTCGCAGGTCGCTGAGATGGTGTAGACAGGACAGCGAGAAGGGAAGCGATCCAGGGGTCCCGTTTTTTGTTCAAATGGTATGTCGGCAATATCAAGGGAGGACGCATCAGTGGTGGCGAAAGATGTGGAGTCTAAGTCACAAGGTGTGGGGACCGCGATAGTGCGTCGGCATCATAATGCTTACGGCCAGATCGATAGAATACTTCAATGTCGTATTCTTGTAAGCGCAAAGCCCAACGAGCAAGACGGCCGAGGGGTCTTTGAGGGACGACAGCCAGCAGAGGGCAAGGTGGTCGGTAACGACAGAGAACGGGCGACCATATAGGTAAGGTTGGAACTTTCCAATAGCCCCAATTATTGCCAAGCACTCCTTCTCTGTCACGGAATAATTGCGCTCGGCCTTTGTCAAAGTGCGGCTGGCATACGCAACAACATGGTCGGCGCAGCCGGGCTTGCGCTGAGCTAGCACGGCGCCGAGGCCCACACCGCAGGCGTCAGTGTGAATTTCATTGCGCAGGCTGGGGTCGAAATGGCGGAGGATCAGCGGGGACACAAGCAGGCGCCGAAGCGTTGTGAACGCCGTGTCGCAGTCTGGTGTCCAAGACGAGAGGCTGATGTCGCGGGCAAGCAGATCAGTCAGGGGAGTCAGGATGGAAGCGAAATTGCGTACGAAGCGGCGAAAATAAGAGCACAGCCCGATGAAGCTACGCAGCTCTTTCAGGGAGGTGGGTCGGGGAAACTCGGCGGCTGCGCGCAGTTTTGCAGGATCGGGAAGGACGCCTTCTTTGGAGACGACGTGGCCCAAGATGGTAAGCCGCCGGGCTGCGAAGCAGCACTTCTTTAAATTCAGTTGCAAGCCGGCGTCGGTCAAATTTCTAGCATTGTGACACTTACACCACATCGGACACCGTATATGACACGACAGCGTATCATCTATTCATTACCACGATGCAGAACAAACTATGGCTTTTCCACACTAAAATACATTCTTCCCAAATACTTGAACACGCCCTTTTACGACACGTTGCTCAGCATGTCTGTCTCGGCTATTCGAAATGTGTTTGCAAGCTAGGTCCCACAGTATGCGTACCCATGTATAGAATTCTATTGCATTGAACCGTAAATATTGTGTAAAACCTTTATTCTGTTGTGCGGAAATACTACTTGTCCATGCAAAATAAAAACAAAGTTTCCTTTCATGCATGTATTTAAAAAAAAAGTTTCTTTTTATGCACGTATTTAAAAAAAATATTTCTTTTTATGCATATATTTACATGCCTTGTCTTTCCATGTACGTTGCGTTGTTACCAGTGTATGAAGTAACCATCATAGTCGCTACCAAAATGCCTCTTCGTAGGGGTGGCGAGGCTTGTCAAGCAGTCGTAATGACTGCTTTTTTCTTGCCGCCCTCAGTTTTTGTAAAAAAAAAGCTGAAATAAAGTGATTGATTGATTGAAATAAACATGTGTCGCTAAACCTCGCTTTTCAGAGTGGTAAGCGTATTATAATTTTTTTCTTAAAGTTTGTCGGATCTCTGGCGGATGCTTACTTCTCTTTTTGGAGGGGGGGGGGGGGGGGGCTCTGTGTTCTGGCCTAATTCACATTCAGCATTACTGAGCGTCGCATTGTCGCCTTGTCTGCATCAGTGTGAGGCATGAAACAGCAGCGTCTTTTCAAGAGATTGAAGATTGAACAGCGTCTCAGCTTGTACGTACGGCTCATTCTCATGAGTGATTACAAGTGCATCCGCAGTGGTTGCGATAAGACCAGCGCATGGGGCTTTAGGCATATAAGCACTGAGGCACCTTCAATGAGCATTGCAAAATGAAACCTTAAGGACGCTGCAGGATGTCTAGAAGGCGCGTGCGGTGTGCAGTGCACACCTAAACTGAAAAAGGGTGTGCTTAAAATTCGAGTAAATACGGTATTGCTTTCGAAATCTGTACCACCAGTTGCAGTACTCTGGATTAACTTTCGTTTACATAAAATATCTTTGCTTTTTGCAGCACCCAAGCTGCCCTCTTCGTTCCCTTCATCTACATTGTTAACGGCGGCATATATAATTTTCTAACTTAGTGCCACCCTGTTTATCGCTGATCTACTTTTTGCACCTGCCGTTAACAAGCGCTCCCTGGGCGCCGCCTTACTCAAGCCCACTTAACCTAGAGAAATGAATGTAGTTTGCAAGCATTCCACCACATGGGCGTGGCGCTGAATGCTCAGAATCACCGGTGAAATTTGGAATGTTCAGGGCATCCCACTGATTTCCTATGTCCGAGAGAAATATTTTGTGCCAGTGTAGGAAGAATTTTACAGATGAGACTTTCGAGCGAGACAGTAGATTACGGCCTCTTTTCGCGACTCTCCAAGTTTGTAAAAATTACACAATATCGCCTTTTCGGCGACTATGTATACTCTATAGGGCGCCAACAGATGACGCTAGTTGGTGATGTCCAGAAAAGCTAGGCATGGTCCGCTGAAGCACTTTGAGGCGCATGCCGCAGGCGTGGCAGAATTCCTGCGTCAGGTAAAAAAAGCACTCCAGCGATGAAAATGGAGGAAGAACGGCTGTGAAAGGTCTACATCGCAGCGAAAGTATCAGGTCCGAAGTTGTTTATGCCGGAGGAAGCAAAGAGGCGTTTTTCGTAGCGCCCCTACACCACACTGGCCATGTTCCTCGTTGCACTTGCAGTTTAATGAAACGTGCCCCATCCCAAAAACGTCTCCAAACGTTCCAAAAACGTTCCAAAAACATCCAAAAACGTTCTTCATGCCAAAAACGTAGCTATGGTTACGTACGGCGCCACTGAAAATTCTGAAATCCAGTGTCTAGACGTGACCACATGCTGCAAACGAAAGTAGAAGTATGGACAGCTACCGTCGTCAGTTGTTCGGACATTACATGCAGCACGCTGATGTCTTCAGGCCTGGTCTTGAAGTCGGCACGTTGTCGCTTCTTCCAGCAATTCCTTTGAAAGCGTATGCTATCAAAACGATCCTTAATTTTTTCCCCTACCCAAATAAGAAAATTTTACCCTGTACTCTAATTGCTTCGAAGGCCCGTCGACATCACTAGTGTATAAGAAGATGATGAGCTCCATTTCCCCTCCGAACTGATTCAGAAGGCCTCAGAACAGATACTGCGTGAAGCCATTGGGAAATGTGTAACTTGTGGCAGGTCACTCTACAATACATGGCGTATAATTTAATGGTTGTGAAGGAGAAGAAGATACCAAAACAAGTTCCTGCCTAAGTCCCTCCTCTGCTATTCACCCCTCTGTTCGCACTATTTTTTATCAAAGCTGTAGCAATAAACCACAGCTTAAGAAGTCAGTCCCCGCTTAATTTGTGATGACTGGTACCAGCACGCTTTTGTACAATGCTGTCATCATGGCGCTTTTAAATCAGGTCACAGTGCCTACATGGTTGTTAAAATCATCATTTGCAACAAAAGGAGTATATGACAGAACGATTATTTTTTGCGCTTCGTTTTATTCTTCCAGCTATAATAAAGGCCGAAGTATGTTCTTTGAATTTCATTGCACCCTCAAGGTTGTTGCAGTCTTAGGCTTCATTGACAGAGTTGCCTAAAGGAAAAGCGGCCTGTTAAGGCAGCTTATGTGATACAAAGAAGCTTGTTTGTGGGGTTTTTCTTTTGCGCGGGAAATTTACCTTACGACATACGATTAGATAACTCTAACGCGAACTGCAAATTCTTACTGCCAAAAGAAGAACCAAAATATATTTGTTGGTTGAGGAGAAATTCACATAGAACATCGCGATACGTCCACACTGTGGTCTCTGCATGAGAAAATAATTTACCTAATGTTCAGACTAGCTGAGTGAAATATTTTGAAATGATAGCTGAACGAAACGCACATAGTTAACCGCTTAATTGCTTTATCCTGCATCGTCATTATTTTTACAGACTACGCGACCGTCACACACGTAACTTACTTGTCCGCATGGTTGAAAATGAATTCAATTTCAATTTCAATTTCAATAACTTTCAAGGCGCTTTATATTTTACTTGCTATTCAGGGTGGCCTGTTGGATGAATGTTGTGAATCTTGCCGACGATCCTCAACGTGTAACATAAAGTTGTCGTCAAAGCTTAACCGAAGTTTTTATTGGCTTTGATCCTTCAATCGCAGCAGTGCTTTAAAATTTAGTGCTCACGGGATCCGCTGCCACGGGTCGTCATCGCTTGTGGCAAGTCTGTAGGTGGTTGAAAACTCATCCTCGAGAACCTTGAACACGTTGGCTGGTTTATTGGTTACGATGCCGTCGACGCCGAGGCTGTGAAGAAAAAAAGGAAACAGATATTAGCATGCACGTTTCTCTCCTTGCGACACACAGTAGCACGTCTGTTCTCTATGTCACTTGGGTAACTTTGTTACTTCCTGAGATTGAGATAAATACTTGTATGTGGTGCCGAATTAGGAACTATTAAAAGAACATTGCCGGTAATGGTTACGGAAAAGCGGTAATTAAGTATTGATGATTTTTGTGGATTATAACCCATTTAAAAAGTGGTCGAAAGTTTTATTCTTCGCTTGCAAATTTGTGCAGGTTCGAAGCTATATGCTTGTGTCATACGCATTAAAAAATAAAAGTGAATTGAAACTGTGCAGCTCTTAGCAAGCTTTGCAGGGCTGTAGTAAATATGTTCTTGTAAACTGGGAACGGAAACGTGGCCAAAACCCACCACCACCGCAATTCACTGGATATTGTGACCTTTTTTTGAGTAAAATATGGAAAGGCCTTAAGAGGATTCACTGATTGCATTTCAAAGGACGCGGATTGCGAAAACTTCAACGCACTGCAGTTGTGTTACGCGTCCAAGAATTTTGAATGGACAAAAAATACCCTTACCTGCCCCCTAGATCTCGCTTCGTAGCACTGATATAATTTTTTTTTTAAATTGTAAAGTGCATTTGCATTTAGTATAGCTTCAACCTGCCGAACAAACACTGCGCCAGGTTCGCGAAAGTAAAAAAATACTACCTCATTTCCTGTGCCCAAAAAGCGTTGTTGCACACAGAGCGAACAAGGACGAAGAAATGATTGTTGAGTTAGACTATAGCATGAACTGGAGCAGGAGACGACGGCAACACCGGCGATGACGTGGAAGTTCACGCTGTAAGCGTTCATTCATCACTTCTCAGCGAAGCAATTTGGAGGCGTTTGGCAAAAGAAACGCTTAAGGACGACTACTGGAGGATATAGTCATCCACTTTTTGCAAAGCAATCCTCCATTCCTTGGAACACTAAAGCCCTATGAAAGTGAAATAGTAGTCGTCGGGAGTGTTTTAGTTCAGGGATGCAAGGCCGTAATACCGTCTAGCATACTTCAGGAACTACTTCGAAGAATTCACGAAGGCCACATTGGAATAAATAAATCGAAGTCTCGAGCGCGTAAGTTGCTGTTTTCGCCTGGTCTGAACGTGGACATTGAAGCCCTCGTTAAAAGATGCGCAGTTTTTTGGAAGAACGCATATCGACCACAAAGTGACCGCTCATGGAGCGCGTAGTGCGGAACATGCATGGTATCGAGTAGGTGTAGGTATTTTTATGTGGGCTGGAAAATCCTACCTTGGTGACTTTAATGCGTTATCCAACTTTTAACAATTAGACTTATAAACTCCAACAACTCCAACAATTTGACTTATAAACTTACCTTTCTTCTGCCTAAGAGGTACTTACGAAAGAAATTAGTCATATCAGGTTTTCTTTCGGCACGAAAACGAAATATTATATTGCTGCGAGTCTTTTTAACGTTTGTATGTTCATTCATCAAAGCTGCCGGCAAGCTGCTTTATCGCTTTGTGTGGTATGCAAGACGCGACCAGATTTATATATATTAATCGCATCCAGGCGGAGCCGATTCTACGTTGTTCCAGAATGTTCTATTAACTTTGCACGCTTTATCTCAAAAGTTCGCTATCAGTTTTAAATTGAGCACGGCTGAGAGCGGCGGGCATTCTATTCGACGGCCGCCGAGAACGCCTGGTACTGCAACGCCGCCGCCGTATTCAGTTCTTTGCGGGCGAGCGCAAATAAAGAGTTTTATTTAAAAGTCACTTCCACAGTCTTTTTGCTCTCCGGACTTCATTCACCACTAAGTGACTATGTCTCATTTGCATTGCGAGTGAAATGATAGAAATATTATCAGAAGGTCACCAAATTCCAACAGATAGCCTTGTGAGATGATGAGTAAGCCTTGGATTCAGTCGAAGCGTCGGCAATTATGAAGAAAGTTTGCAGTCGATGTTTTGAAAACGCATATAGGAAGGTGCAGAAAAATATTCCTATCAATGCGCTTTCATATTACTGCCCTTGACTAGCTAAGGTGCTTGGTTCTCACTTCCGCGTTTAGGGTTTTCGCTGAAGACGTCATTTTGAAATGCCGTTGCCGGCCGCATGACAGTGGCGTCACGATAACATGATGCGTTACGGCAACGATGGGACCGAAACCACCAGTGAAACATATTAAATATTGGTTGTAAAATAGCCTTAGCGGACGGCACAGCTACTACTCTGACTGAATCTCAAGAAGGAATGCAGTCAGGCCGAAAGAGGCGATTTTGCTGCTACTATCCGCTATGTGTTTACATGAAGGTAAATAGAGGACTGCATGATGGGGAGATTGGGATAAAAGTTCATTTAGAATACTTTGGAAGCTCTGTTTTGCCGATGAGATTGTACTCGTAAAAAGTGAGCGAATGAAGTGCAGGCAGCATGATTTCGGATCTAAACAGGCACAGAATAACGGTGTGCCTAAAATTGAAATGGTAGGGAAGAAGTGATTATATACGCGTATATAGTAAGAAAATACTTTAGGGTCATCTCTGTTACAATCACGGCCGACCTTAGCGCATTTTTACAATTCTCTAGTGTCCATGATGCAATCATGATCGGCTATAGTGCCCCTTTGTTTCCACACAAAGAAGAACGCGATGAAAAAAAAAACGCGAACAGCCCCGCTGTTCTAATTTCAGTTTATCGCCTATGTATCTAGAGGCGGCAGTGGCCAAAGATCCTACCTACAACAGTGACATATTTTCGATAATATGAATGCAGCCTATTTGCAAGGTACTATTGATCACCTGAAAGTATACTCTCATTTAGGGAATAGCAGCTTAGCTTTAGTTTTCGAGAAAAGTGTATATTAGTTGTATCATGGCAGCGCCATTTTATAAGGCAGTAACATAGAGGCTCAAGAAAAGTAGCAAGACGGAGAGTTTGGCTGGTTGGTACATTATTCTTCGGAACAAAACCACAGGGACAAAAACGGAGCCTGTGACCGCTAAGGACAGCACCTTTCCTGTTTGCATGCTCCGTGCTTCGTCCCTGTGCTGTTTCTTTCACAAGACTAAAGAAAAGGCTTGAAATAAATTATGTTCAACGCCGCAAGCTAGAGAACATACAAGGACAAGTGAGACGAGATAGCAAGAGAGAAGTATGTGTTAGGAAAGAAATGCTAGTAAATTAATCGCGGTGTAAAGAATGACGAAATGGTTTTAGGGAGCAGATTTAACTCGAAGAGAAATAAGGATTGTTTCCTAGCTTAGTGGCGTGGATTTCAATGTAATGCGAATGTAGCAACCGCTTACAAGAGTCAGCTGGGCAGATTAGTTTCGAAAGCTTGCGGGGAGAACATAGCCGACGTTTGCTCAAGAGAGTGTTAAAGGGAGTGATATGTGAGAAGCCTTTGTCGTGTAGTCGACGTACTTAGTCTGAAGGGACGACCAAAGTGCAGGGCTTGTTCGGCGTCGCGTCAGCGTCTCTGGTTCTGGCACCCCCGGCGGCGAAATTCCAGTGTATCGAGCGGCGCCACGAAAGTATGCGCAGGTATATTGCGGGGCCAGCTCTCAGAATAGGCTCTGGAAATAGCTCGTAGATGGGGACTGAAGGGACCAATGACTAGCCGGGCATTGGCAGCGACCTCATGAATAACCTGGGCCGCTGCTGTGCCCGCCATAGCCGCAACCTCTTTCTTCGAAGGCAAGAAGGCCACGTCTGTCGCCGCGCCATTATCCCTAGTGGCCGTGTAGTAGATTTCCGTTGGCGCTGTATAGGACGATTGAGTAAAGCAGAAATTTGGGCAAGTTGGTACGTATTCATTTTTGGTACGTATAGGACGATTACTTACAGACAGTGGGAGGCCCTCCTGGCTGACTCCGACCCGAGCACTCAGCTTATGCTGGTGACGAGGGCCAAGGCAGCAGCGGAGGCCAACGGTATCCTGGACTAGGGAAGACCGACCACTGTAGCTCCACATCTATCTATCCCCATCCCCCTACTCCCTAACTCTTCCTTTTGAAAAAATAAATAAATAAATAAATGTTTTTACTACTACTACTACAGACAGGGAATAATAAAGAGCTTTATCCAATATCTCCCCACATCCCTGTTTGGAGGCGCCAGTTCGTATATCCCATGTGTTTGGTAGCTCTATCCTACGGGTACCCAGAGACAATGCCAGTATCGAGACTGTCACGCGACGCCGAAGAATCGCTGCTACGTTGGGTCTTGATGATTATGATGATTACCTTGAACGCTGGACGTCATAAAACAACACTGTAAAGTCTCAGACACGGCCTAGTCGACGACAGCGCTAGGTTTTTTCAGACTTCGTGGTGCTTTTTAGCGTTCATCAGATACTGATGACCTAAGCTATTCAACGTAGCTCTACGATGAATGTCGTGTATATTGCGCATTCCGCGTCGTTAGACCAGTACGTACCAGACGTAGTTAGCAGAATCTGATAAACAGATCACATCTACATCTGTGGAAATAGGCAGAAATTTGTAATATATTACTGCTCAACTGACTGCGCTGCCGCACCAGCCCATGTAGAAGACGTTGGCACGTGTCTCTCCTAGGCGAGGACGGCGGTGCTGGCGCAAGAATTGAAAGCCTGGGCGCACGGTGACGTTAAGATCATTGTCTCTAGGTTAGCGCAGCAACTTGATGGAAACGAACCGATTACACTGGTGTCTCTGGTGCCTACTCTGCATCTGTCCGTATGCTTTATGTGCGCCTGAGAGATGAGTCGTAGTGTTAATTACCACCAACTAGCCCAGCTGTCTACGCTTACTGACACTTGCATCACTGATGGCCAGATGCGTTGCTTGTGCTGTTTCAGTAGCGTATTGCGTACGTTATAATAAATTCCTCTCTTGTTTTCCATACTGGGCGCTGAGATGACGTCTTCTTGCAAGTTACTGAGGATTTCCTATTTTGTAGAACTTGGGCGTTATCTAGCAAACTAGATGCACTCTCAACGCCAAGGATGCCAACATCCTGATGGGAAAACCACTGGCCTTTCTGCCAATAGCCATGCAGCCTCCAAATTGGTTGATCGTAGAGCAATTACATATAAAGCTTATGACGGTGCCATCACATACATCATTCAGCTAGAAAAAAAAAAAACGAGGCACCTTAGGTATCGGTTGATGGTCAAAGTGTCGTCGACGGTCCAAACATAAGCCTTGTCCACGTAGTTCCTGGTGGAGTTGTCTGCAGATCGCCGTTCAGTCACCAGGCGCATCCGAAGTGATGGGTAGATCTTCATCAAACAGTTGATTGTTCCGTCACCTTGCCATCTGTGTCGGTCGATGCCCACCTCTTCGTAGTAGGCAGCAATGCTGCTAAGTAAGCTGTAGGCACTCACGTCGAATCCTGCGCGTGAATTGAAGTGATTTTTTTTTCACTGCAACGCTCGATAAAACGATAAAAAGGACAACGATGCTCGATAAAAAGGACAAAAGCTATTGAAGTTTAAAATATTTGTAAGTGATTACCTAGGCCCTTAAACATCACAGACTGAAAGAAAAGGACAATTTCTGCTTATGCGGGTGGCGTTCTTCTATGAAAAAAGAATCTAAAAAAGGCGAGAACAAGGTTATTTTTCCAAGCGGCGATTGTAGGCTTTCAGTAGGGTTTCAACCTGAAAACCTATTATAGCACGAAAGCATTCCTAAATCGTTAAAGTAAAATTTTGGCAATAGAGTGGGCCGTATTTAGAGGTCGCTATAGTGTCAGGCGCACTCAGTTATGGTTGGACATCGATTGTGGTACAGATCGACCAAGGTTAAATTTCTGAGGTGGCCCAGGCCCCATTTTTGGAAATCATTGATGCCAAATTTGAAGGTCGGCATCATGTCAGGCTTGCTGAATTATGGTTGGACGTCGATATTTGTCCCAATCAGCCAAGGTCAATTTCCGGGGGTGGCCGGGGCATATTTTTATATATGATCAGGACAAAATTTGGAGGTCGCCATCTTACTCATTTATCTTTCTTTTTATTGCTCTTTAGTGCACTACAAAAAAGACAGAGACACTGCCTGGACCCATAGCAAGTGGGTAGTGATGAGTAAAATGGATGAAAGTACATAAATTGCAGGGAACCATTTGTCAGAGGGGGCAGCACTAGGAACTTTAAATCAAGCGTGTACAAGTTAGTTGTCACTCTAAGCACTCGTAAAAGTGACAGCGAATACAAGACAAGGAAAATAAAACCTAAAAACTTGCAAATCAAACAAGAACGCGTAGACATATGGAAGCAAAGAATAGAGCAATGTTAAATGAATGGGTAATATCACCTCACAAAGACCACAAATAATGTCACATCGCACTGATCACAAACAGTGCATATCACTTTACCGGATTCCAAAGGATGAAAAATGCATATTACAAAAATATCACATCCCATTAAATTCGGGCATGTGTACGGGGTTACGGGAAGGTTATTCCAAGCGAACGACATAAAGTTACAGTAGCTGAGCGCAGCTGTGAAATCGAAGTGCTTCATTTATTTGAGGGTAGGAATTTTTTTAGAGTGGTTGGCACGCTTAGGGCACACAGTAAACTATTCCTGACTTTTGCACCAGTGAACTCTAGCATATGCTGACCATAAACATTTCTTTTTACTTTGAGTTAAAATTTCCGTACGTATGGCTCCGTGTTGCGCGTGACGGGATATATTAAATATAGAAATATTGAAAAGGAGGTTGCTACTGCTTAGTGGGTACATTGCGCAGTGTCCTTGGGCACAGGGAACTACGGTAAGCTTGCAGCGTCGCATCCTGGGGGATGGTGTCGTCGGGTAGCCGGCCCGCCGGTTTCCAAGGGGAGTAATACCCGTGGACGGAAGGTGAAAACCGAAATTGCTCTGCGCATTGGCTGCGCCGCCAACATTTACGCCCACGCTGGCAGCAGATGTTGCGTAATTTCCCCTAATGCAACTACAGCCTGAACAGACTGAGTTTTTGGCGGTTACGCTTGCGATCGGTACCTACGATGTGTACGCAGCGCGCGTAGTCTGAACGCGGCTTTACGCTGATTCCACGGATAGAATCTATGATGGCGGCCCCAATAGCAACCACACTGAATCCCAGTGGTCGCCATATATCGAGGTGGTTACATAAGGAAAGAAAGGAATAACAGGCGGCAGCGTGATGCCTGAGGACCACAGACGAAGGTATAGCCCATGTCGATCCTGTATATATATACCTGTCTGGGCCTTAAAGTGGGGCCAATTAGTCCTGACATTCGTGCAATGTTTGTCGGCCAAACGTTTGCCGCACAATGTTCTTGGATGGTGTCACACGACTGAGCGTTTCGTACAGCATAAACTTACCAGTTAAGTTAGAGCCCACCTTGAGGGAGAGGTTCGAACCATTGACCTACGTTTGATGTGCTAACACTTGATATGCGATCGCTGCCTCAGCGTCGGCTCGATTTTTCCCTTAGTATTCAATGCCAATTTGCTCATAAGATAAAAGTTCCAGATTTTTATTGCGAAAGCAATACTGCTCGAGGTTTCCGCTGTTGGCCGTCGTCCCGGAGAATCCACCATTGACCTTTTGCGTTGCCTACGTGTGACGTCATACCAGCTGTGGAAAAGTGGGGCCCCAACTCGGCTCGTCCCGATCGTCCCAGCGAATCCCCCATGCCGCAGCTGCGCGGCGCTCACTCTACGTGACGTCATACCAGCTGTGGAAAAGCGGGGCCCCAACTCGGCTCGTCGCGATCGTCCCAGCGAAGCCTCCATGCCGCAGCTGCGCGGCGCTGCCGCGAGGGGCGCTCGCTGTACGTGACGTCATACCAGCTGTGTAAAAGCGGGGCGCCAACTCGGCTCGTCGCGATCGTCCCAGCGAATCCTCCATGCCGCAGCTGCGCGGCGATGCCGCGAGCGGCGCTCGCTTTACATGACGTCATACCAGCTGTGGAAAAGCGGGGCCCCAACTCGGCTCGTCGCGATCGTCCCAGCGAGTCCTCCATGCCACAGCTGCGCGACGCTGCCGCGAGGGGCGCTCGCTGTACGTGACGCCATACCAGCTGCGGAAAAGCGGGGCCCCAACTTGGCTCGTCGCGATCGTCCCAGCGAATCCTCCATGCCGCAGCTGCGCGGCGATGCCGCGAGCGGCGCTCGCTTTACATGACGTCATACCAGCTGTGGAAAAGCGGGGCCCCAACTCGGCTCGTCGCGATTGTCCCAGCGAATCCTCGACGCGCCGCTGCCCTGGGGGAGGCGCTCGCTCTACGTGACCAGTCAAACCAGGCGCAGCCAGGGCTATAGCCTTGCGTTAAAAGGGCAAGGCATCGCGCTGAACGGGTGGTGGCGTTCCTCCCTTCCTGTACGGTGCGGTTAAGGTGTCCACCTTGATGACAGATAATTACTGCGCAATTTCGTTTCCTCAAAAAGCGTCGCGTTCAAAGGGCAAGGGATCGCGCCGAACGGGTGTTGGCGTTCCGTGGACTGCCTGGCAGCGCTACAACACGCTGTCGCGTTCCACTCCTAAAGGCGAAGCTTAAGCGTCATTAACTAACTTTGATAACATAACCCTTACTAAGAGCACCACCAAGACACACCACAAGCCAACCTAGGGGCAGCCAGGGGAAATTGCTTTCGCAATTACCGGGCTTAACCAAGCTAAGCCTCAGCCAATTTTTCTTCAATTTTATATTAGCGATTCTTTCCGGTTCGCCAGCATGATGAGCAGCAACTATAATGGTAGTATCATCAGCATACATGAGAATGTTGGCTGAGGTAAAATCTGAGGGGAATCGTTGACGTAAAGTGAAAAAGGCAACGGGCCAAGAGTAGGCCCCTATGGTACTCCTTTGCTCACGTAATGCATGAATGATGTTCTATTATTCATTGAAACATCTTGTTGGTGATCTGCGAGATAACTGAAAAAAAAAATCATGCACGTTATCGCGAAATCCGTATTTTCTTTTTTTTTTAATCAAAATGACATGCTAAACTGTGTCCAAGGTTTTTTTATGTTCCGAACTATAATAGTTGCGATCTTGTTATTATGCGAAGCACAGTTAATTTCATGGGTGGCTTCAGTCATAGCTGAGCTGCTAAATTCTTGCGACGAGATACGTACTGCGTTGGGCGCGCCCAATTACGGGTGGAGATCGATTTCGGTCGAAATTGGCCAAGGTAAAATTTTGGGGGTGGCCAGGGACAAACCTTTGGAGATGCCGCGGGCCAAATTTGGATGCCCCCATTTGGCGGGCATAGTCATTATAGTGGACAACGATTTTTCTCCAAGTCGGCCAAGGTCAAATTTCGGCGGTTGCTTGGGCCAAACTTTGGAAAGCGCCAAGACGAAATTTCGAGTTCGCCATCGGGTTTGGGCATGCCCAAATATGGTTGGGCGTCGATTTTGGCCCAAATCAGCGAAGGTCAAATTTCAGAGGTGGCCCGGGCCAAATTTTGGAAATGACCCCGGATAAATTTTGAGGCCACCAGCGTGTCGGTAATGGTCCACTACGGTTTGAGATCTGATATTTAACCTAAACCTATTGCTGAGCGTCTGATCTGTCAGTCAGGGTCAAGGATCGCACCGTCATCGAGATCAGCTTTACATCTAGAAGAGCTATCACTTTAAAACTGATTGCGCCTTTCTTTCATGCTAATTCATTTCTGAGATAGCGTGATTTAAAGCATTTCTCGTCCCAAGTTCGAAGCTCGTAACGTTAAATCCGTAGGAAAATCCGTGAACACCGTACGAAGTCAATGGACGTGTAGTACAGCGTCTGGGATTTGCGCCCACAAAGCAACATAGACGGCCGAAATTTTTTGGGGTAATGGCCTGTAGTGGAGAGCTCTGTAATAAATTAGTCTTTTTTTATTGGATGTAATAGAGACATTTAACTCAGCGCGCACCGCCACCACAACTGCTGTTGCTTACCTCGCACCCTCAGTGACCACTTGCTCAGTGGTATGAAAGCGGTAGGTGTGCGCCCAGCTAGCCGGCACGTGGCGCCCCCTTACGCCCTCAGCGCCATCGGCGCATGCTCAGTGACGGCGAGCGTTGCGCCCCAAGCGTCAACACAGGGTGCACGGACTGTGCTAAAAATTTTGCGTCTTTATGATCACAACGCGGCATGCAACCCATAAACACCACCTAAGATTTGTCCCAAGTGCACCTTTTAAAGCAGATTGAACTGGTAATTTCCCCTTTCTGCAAACATTGGTTTTGAAACACATATTTCAAATAAAAAAAATGTTTTTCTGGAGGGTAGAGTAAACGTAGTTATGGTTCCAAGCAGAACGTCACTGTTTGTTTCTTGTGTCAGGTGAAGAAAAGTCTCTAAATTAGGTAAAGTAGAATTATGCCATATCAAAGCATTCCTTTCCTGAGCTTTCGAAAAGCCATTTACAAGTTAAAAAATCATCTGCGGACTAGTTTTAAAGCATAATTATTAAACACAACTCTCCTATTAGTGTAGGGGCATTATGTCTTAAGTTTTTTAAGGATTAACTGCTGCCAATATATTAAAGACACTTTACAGAGCTGGCTCACGCACTGATTGTTCGACAAAAGCACTTATTCCGAATCATATTGCAGTGAGTTCCAAAATCCTAACTAATTCGAACTCATCCACAAATTAGCTGTACGGTTTGTTTCCTCGGATTACTTACAACAAAAAAGCGCTACCAATCCAATCATTCGAGCAAATTTACAAACACTGCCACCTCGTAGAATCGTCTCAAGATTGCAATATTTGTAACTCCTGTTTTGCGGCAACATTAAAATACCAAGTTCCAAAATCTGACGCTGTCCTTACATCGTCCTAACCAGAACATGCTGCAGAGTGTACATACGAAGGCTTATTTCTTAATGACATTAAGAACGCTGCGTTTGATCTTTCTCGCCGTTTTTGTGTATGGGTTTTAAATTACAGAGCACACATTTTTTGAGTGTGCATTTCCTTTCTTGACCAAAAAATGTCTTTTAAACACTGCTGCACAGAGCTGAAAATGGTCTGCAGTATATAGAAGTAAATAACATAAATAAATATTATAAGTCCATTAAGTGGCATCAACTTGAGTGGTATTAAATGCAAGTTTTACACGAAGAAGAATAAGAAGAAAGCGCCGAAAAGCAACGATGCACTATGCGGTGAAGAAGCACACGCGTAAAGCATAGGCAACACAACAATACAATTCTCTGTAATTAGCAGTTGCTCTAAGTACTAAGACTGCTCATTTAACGCAGAAACTCAACAATAGTCAGAAGAGATACAGGGCTTAGTACCCTATTGCACATTATATCTGAAATAACCGTATCAAGCCATAGGCCAACCAACAAAACCTTATTTCCTACACAACACCGACATCTTTCTCAATGACTGTACCTTACAAAAGCTTGTATAATTTAAATGTCTTGGCGTATTTTGGCACCAAATTTAATATGACGCACAGGAAACACCCGTGAGGACCAGTTATATATTAAAAAAAGAACCTTTGGAAAGGGCACTTCGTATTGCGTTTAGTGATTAATTCGTTCCCCTTTTGTGTCAGACACGTATTAACATTGGTGGTAGTTTATCATCTTTTCATCGCATGAAAAAGCACTATCCGAAAATTACAATGAAATAAAAGCCCCTTGAAGTAGCACATACCACTAAAATTCTTCTTTAGAAAAAACTGTGGACTCAGGTGTAACGTTCGGCAAAAGAAAATTGGCTTCAAACTGTTTATATTCATCTTCCCTCTACAGCTTGATAGCATGCCATTATTTTTGTTGAAACAAATGCCTATGAAAATATGCATAATAAGTGGTATAACGACCGCTCACAGCAAGTTAAGTTGCATTAGTATTGGGCTGCAAAGCTGCATTTAAAAACCGCGCAATGACGTGGACGAAGGTTTAAACAAAACAAGCTGGAGAACTCTTGGACATTTGCTCAAGAGCTTGTCCTCATTCTCCATCCCTTTTCGGTTTTTAGCTGCTGAGAAAAAGCTGTTAGATACAGTAACCTAACAAAAATTTGTCATACATATGTCGTACAATAATCATACAAATAATCAAAACCAAAGTAATGTTCAACAATCTCGCACGGGAACAGCAGCTCACAATTGGTTGCGAGGTGCTGCAAGAGGCGAAGGAAAACGTGTACTTAGGGTACATTAGGAACACTGATCCGGATCATGACACGGAAATAATTAGAACAATATGGATGGGGTGTAGCCCATACGGCAGGTTCTCTCATGTCATGAATGGCAATTTACCAATATCGCTCAGGAGAAAAGTATACAACAGCTGCACCTTACCGGTTATCACCTGCGGGGAATTAACGTAGAGGCTAACGAAATGGTCACAGCTGAAGTTAAGGACAGGGCAAAGAGCTATCGAAAGAAAAACGATAGGTGTAAAGTTAAGAGGCAGGAAGCGGGCAGAGAGGGTTAATGACATCCTAGTTGAAATCAAGACGAAGAAATGGGCCTGGGCAGGGCATGTAATGCGAAGGCAAGATAACCGCTGGTCCCTAAGGGTAACGGAGTCGATTTCAAGAGAAGGCAAGCGGAGGAGGTTGCGGCAGAAAGTTGGGGGGGGGGGGGGACGGTGAGATTAGAACGTTTCCGCGGATACGGTGGCCGCAGCTGGCAAAGGTCAAGGTTAAATTGGAGAGACGGGGGAAAGGCCTTTGCCCTGCAGTGGGGTTAGTCAGGCTGGTGATGATGGGGCATCATACAAATGCCATACATTCTTCAAGGATCATACATTTGAATTACCAGTGTATTAAAAGTTTATACAAATTCTATCATCAAGCCTGTACGAAATTAGTACATCCTAAAGCTTTTTATAAAACAATTGTGTTTAAATGCATTCTGTGTTGAAATTCAAATCAGCTCGACTAACTTGGTCATTTGATTGACACGACGGTATTTTTTTTCGTAGAAATCTATCCGCAATGCACGAAGGGCCTTTAAAATCAATAGCTTTTGCAAACGCGTCTAACTTTGGAAATAAATAAAAAGAGCCAACCTTTGCAAGCGAGCCATTAAAAGAAAGCTGGATATATGCGAGCGAACCATGGGACAATGTAGTGAAAATTAGTCGCGTCATGACATTGTCAGGAGACAGCAGATGCCACTTTGTACAATCTAACAAGGCAGCGTGAAAAACATCACACACCAGGGTATCAGAACTGAGTCACCGAATGCAGCCTTACCAACGTGATCCAAGTAGGCGGATGCATTTTCAGCTTGAGAGAGGGTATCCAGTGCTCCCTTGAGGAGATCCTTAGATTTGAGGTCAAAAATAGAGATGAAGACGTTGAGCATGCGCTCGTAGGGGGCTGCGTGAAATCACATAAGCAAAATGAAATGGTGTGGAGTTAGTTGGCCTGGTTTCCGGTGGCACGTGGGTATGCAGGTAAGAAAACTAATACCGTGGGTGCCACTTAACTGGGAACCAACGAAACCAATGACCTCCGAGCACATGCGGCTATTCTCTATAGGTGGCCTGTTTTTAAGCGTGTACTTATATTACAACTTTTCTTCTTTGCATGACACCTTCGCAGTAATAGGTACAGTTCTTGTCTATAGCCCGTAGCTCTCCATGATACGTTCACTCAAGATAATGTCCGAGCGTTCCTCTAACGTGGAAGACATTCAATGAAACTTTGTGCATTTGCTTCAGCATGGGCGTAGTGTGAGACAACACTACCTATTTTTTCAACAATGATAGTACAAAAAACAGCACGAAGAGTTGGGCACAAAGAAGCAGACACCACGTAAGTGTGAAGGTGGAGGAACAAGCCTAATTATCTGTACTTGTCCTGATATATGAGTATCTCACGCCTAGTACAGGGTGAAATTATGTTACACAATACGCATAAAAGAGTAGCCCTCCCATGGAGCATCAGCACACAGTCTCAATGAGCTTTTTATTGCGAAAGCAATACTACTTGCACTTTCAAGCCTTTGCCGTGCGGTGGCGGTGCCACCATTGACCTTTCGCATGACCTCTGTGTGACGTCACGCCGAAGAGCTGGGCGACCATCTCGCGCCGTCTGCGAGTAGTGGCGGTGCCACCACCAGCCGCCTAACTCCCGCGCTGTCCGCCAGGAGCGCAACACGTGTTGTGACGTCACGCCGAAGAGCTGGGCGACCATCTCGCGCCGTCTGCGAGTAATGGCGGTGCCTCCGCCGGCGGCTTGACATCTGCTTCGACGATGCCACCTACCGCTAGGGAAGCTCGTCGAAATGCGCGTAAGAGACAGCAGCGAGCTATTCATCCTTCTATCAGGTGCAAAAACAACAGCCGTCTAAGCAGAGCGGCGGTAGACACAGCGGATGCGGGCTGAAGAAACGGATGAAGTTGCTTTCGCAATTTCCGGGCTTAACCAAGCTGAGCCGCTCCCATTTTTTTTATGCGAAGCATACTACTTTAGCTACCACTTCAGCCCTTCACCGTGGTTATGCGCCTCCAAATTACGTGATACATGACGTCACACCACGTGACACGATGACGACACGACAGTGGAGAAATGGGGGCCCACCTCGCGCCGTCGCTGTGGTTGTGCGCCGCCAAATCACGTGATACATGACCTCACACCACGTGACACGATGACGTCACGACAGTGGAGAAACGGGGGCCCACCTCGCGCCGTCGCTGTGGTTGTGCGCCTCCAAATTACGCGACACGATGATGCTTCGCATTCTCCAGGCTTAACCAAGTTAAGCCTCAGCCATTTTTTTTCAAACATTTGCGGCAGAACATCGATATTGAGACTAATGGTGAAAGCATTAAGTAGAGTGGTACTCAAGAGGGACTTAAAGGCCTTAAAGTTCTCAAGAAAAGCTATCAGGGCAAGGTTTCTTTGAAAGTGGCAATTGATAAATGGAATCTTCTGGTGCTGCTAAACTTAAAGGGCCAATCATTGTCGAACGCTCATCCTCTGAAAAGAGCTCCACATGGACGGTAAAGGACATCACAGCCTCAGGATCTGAGGCTTCGGAGAAAGCGGAAAACAGAGGCTTATAATTTTCGAATTCCGAAATTAATAAATTCATGCTCGCCACCTAGGCACTGCCACGGTAATGTGCTGATACTCTCTTGGCAACCGCTTAACGGCACCAATCAAGTAAAGCCTTACGAGACGGTTCTTCAGCGAGCAAAGCGCGATTTGAGCGAGACGCACTACGAGTGGGTCTGTGGCGTTTCACGTCAAAGAGTTAAAGCTGGCACTTGACGCCAGCGATTTCCTCTGAGTACAAACCAGGAGCGTTACATTCAAGGTCACAAAGGCTATAATGTGTTTTCTCTACTTGCTTTGCTTCAGCCTTTTCAACGCTGGACCTAACAAAACCAATTACAATCGGTGTGCTTCGCACTCCTGCTTATGCTTAAACATCTCTCAATCTACATGGAAGTGCATTCGTGTAAAGAAATTGGCTGTGGCTTAGCTAAGGTTAAGCCTGGACATCTCGAAGCGAGAAGCTGCGGCAAGGCGGAGGAGGAGCCGCGCGTGTAGTGAACACGGTGCTGTCTTAGAAAGTTGCTTTAGAGACATGTACTGGGCGTGCATTCCTCTCGGGTGTAGACCAAGCTATGAGAGACAGGCATTTGCTTTCCTTGAAAGCAATTTTCATTTCATTTAATTTTCCTTAAGGCCCTTACGGCGTGGTTCGGGTATCCACCGAGATATGAGAGAGGCAGGACTCGTTTCCTTTCCTTAAGACATAATGTCTTTTCATTCTCCTTTCCTTACGGCACGGTTCGGGTGTCCATTGAGATATGAGAGGTTCCTCACGCACTGCTTGTCTTTTCTTTATTTTTTTATTTGTGCAGTGTGTGACTTCACTACTTTCGGGTGTACACCAAGGTATGAGAGACAGGCATTTCCTTTCCTTAAAACCAATTTTCATTTCATTTAACTTTCCTTAAGGGCGCGGTTGAAGGTATCCACCGAGATATGAGAGAGACAGGCGTCGTTTACTTTGCTTAAAACCAATTTTCTTTTCATTTTCCTTCACTTACGGCGCGGTTCGGGTGTCCAGCGTGACGTCACGCAGTTCGCGCATGCGCACCTGTGGCATTTTTTGACGACGGGGCCCACGCTAGCCTCGGTGTTGACTAGCCTAGTGAAGCTTTTCGCTGCACAAGGTGAATGAACTTGCATGCAGAATGAAAAGTTAAATTTACGCGTGCTTTAAAATTCGCATCGCCTATCAGCGTAGCATTGAGATTCCAAATATCGCAGCGAGTTTGAAACTTAGGGACGGCTGAATTCACCAATATACACAATATCCACGTTGTGATCAGAGAAAGACACTGAATTTAAGCA
The DNA here is from genome assembly GCF_055824585.1 of Amblyomma mixtum. Classification (NCBI taxonomy): domain Eukaryota; kingdom Metazoa; phylum Arthropoda; class Arachnida; order Ixodida; family Ixodidae; genus Amblyomma; species Amblyomma mixtum. The sequence goes on along the minus strand of NC_143021.1, from coordinate 149,094,223 downwards.
ACGCAAGATGCGTCTGGTAAGAAGAGCCGAAGATACTTAGGTCCCGTCAAGACGGCCATGCGAATTTCCTTGGGCATGCGTACAGGAACAGGACGTTGGTCCAGATAGCCCAGTGTTTAGTAAACCTGCGATTTCATTGACACTAGATAGCGCCGCCGCACTCCTGTCGTTACTTTTGCTCGATGCAGCTTGATCACTAGGGTTACACGTGCACTTAAAGTCCGTCATCAAAACGACGTCGCGCTCAGATTACAGAACACCGAGGTTCAAAAATGAAATTACTGTCTTTGGCTGATCACAGAAATCGAAGACGTTAATCAACCGCCGCAACTCGCCATGCATCCGAAAGTCGCAACATGTGAAGCGCCCCTCCGTATGTGCTAAGCACACAAGATCAGAATAGGACGCGCTCTTTTCAAATCCTGGAGACAACCTGCTGAAAGACCCACGCAGTGTGACACGCAAGCACTGTAATCTGCTAAAAAAGGCCGGAGGGCTCAATCTCTCGCGAGTCATCACTCTCTATCTTGTTCTCCTGTACAGCGACACAGGCGAACCGACGGCCCGAAATAAAGGCGGCGCGGTTGTGACTTTTTTTGCCGAGTACGGAGTCCACAGACATACACAGCAGCGAAGTTTAGTTGCTGAGCAATCGCCACGATGGACTACTGGCGTTTAAATCGCGCATCTGTGATGCCATACAAGGAATGAGAGGGCGAGGCCTCTCTTGAGCCCATGTAACAAATGAAGGCGGGCTAGTTGGTGGTTGACAAAGGAGTGCATATTGCAACCGCGCAAAACGACGAGGGACGAAGAGAGGAAAGCACAGGACAAGACGCGGAACTTCAACTAAGGTTTACTGCAGGTAAAACCACATTTATGCAAGATTCATAATCACACCTGATAAACAGCCGACGCCATCGCATTATACAGGCACGTGGGCGCGCGTAGCACAAGTTAGCATCTAGATAGTTGAATTCTTTCTTGGATAACGATACTGATGTGGGTCTGATGCAAAGGCAATTTTTTTTTTAGAAAGAATTCAACTGTCTAGATGCTAACTCGTGCCACGTGCGCCCACGTGCCTGTATAATGTGATGGTGTCGGCTGTTTATCAGGTGTGATTACGAATCTTGAATAAATGTGGTTTTCCTTGCAGCAAACCTTAGTTGAAGTTCCGCGTCTTGTTTTGTGCTTTCCTCTCTTCGTCCCTCGTCGTTTTGCGCTGCTGCAGTATGCACTCCATTGCCTCTCTTGAGGCAGCACACTTTCTCTTCCATCTTGAGCAGCGCGATGTCTTGTTCTTGGATGCTTTGCGGCGGGGCTTATGCGTGGCAGGAACAATGTCCTACGTTTCCTCCGAAGATCGAGAAGCTATTGAGGCACACCATTTCGCAGCCAAATTCTCGCAGCATGTGTCTTTATTAAGAGCATTCCCGAGGCTGCTGTACACAGCGCTGGTTTTAAGGCTCTTCAACGGTGCCTCTACGCAGCCCACCAGATTCCACAGCAAAACACAGCCTAAGCGGTGCCGCATCAGGCCCAACTCCACTACTCGGGAACTCAGCAATTACCTCACATCTCGATCGGCATCCGAACCGTGCCTTAAGGGAAGGGAGGAAGGTGGGAGTGAAAGAAATAGAATATGTAGTAACATATGTGACAACCCGTTTCTACCCCAAAGTTAGTAAGTACTACTAACATTTTTCTAATAGGACTGTTGCCGTAACTGCGCTTTACGTAACACATCTCGGGATATTCGGTAATATCAGAGCGCATCGGATATTCGGTAATACTAGCCGTAGTGGAGGTCTCCGGAGTAATTTCGACCACCTGGGGATCTTTAACGTGCACCCACTTGGCACAGCACACGGGCGCGTTTACGTTTCGCCTGCATTGAAACGCGGCATGGCGCTGCTGTTTACAACCATGTCACTCTGCCACAAGATAACAGGGCGTCCCGAATGTACACACCCTCCAGAGGTTATGGAAGCCAGAGGAGTCTAATGTGGGCGACCTGGCTCTGGGCCAAATCCATGTTGCTTCATGGCGAATAAAAGGGAACCTAGTGTGCGCGTTACCTAATCATTTGCATGCAGTCGTAAGGAGTGTCATTAGACAAGAAGGAATCTTTAATGAATCTCGCAACAGAGCTCACAATGAGACAGTGCCTTCGAACTCAAAGCACGTGAGTAGTCTTGAGTGCCTTCGGTAATATTTTGGTGCTCTTGAAACCAGGGCACTTTCTGCGCACGCGTCGCATTTTCCCCACCGTGCATGCGTACGTGCATCAAGTCTGTGGCACATGCAACAGCTCTGTGTTTAACGACAAGCTGGCCCATATGTACTCGTACAAAGGTAACAAAGACCCGCCGACCCTGCAAGATCTACCGCACTCAATAGCCTTATCATATATGAACCGCCCGTGGTCCGCTTTCGGTGACTTTATCCTGTTACGGAGCAAAGTGGGACCGAAGAGTTTTTTTTTTTTTTTGACGTTGCGACAGCGAAGTCGCAACCCCAGCTTTTGCGAAGGAAGCTTTCCGACGCCAGCCCATAAATCGTTGTTGCCGTCTTTTCCACTGTCGTTATCTATATCCAGTGCTGCAGGTTCTTGCGCGTTTAGCTGCCTTGGAGCAGATGGGCAATGAGTCACACGCAATCAGCTTCACGCTGTGTTGTCGCACCACAGGTGGTGGCTGCAGAAGCGGAAGTGTATGTTCCCGCTGACATAAAAAAAGAGAAACTCAGCTGACTCTTCTACCTGCTGATAACGAATTGCCAGCATGGATGAAAAACACAACCCCTGTAGACCGGTTTTGAGCTTAGTCATAACCATGTTTTCTTTTTCGGGATTGCACTTGTGTATAAATACAAGAAGGTAAAAGTTGGAAGTTAACTAAAAGTCCGTCCTTGTATGTTGTATTCCTTAATACGCATGGAATTGCGCAAATAGCGAGAGCATGCTTCTAGGTCATTCACTTTTTTTTTTAGAAACCATTCGCTGGAGATTCGACATTAATTTACTCGTTTGCTCGACGAGTACATCCTTTATAGCTAAAGTCGAGGAATATTTGAGTATAAGTTTCATTTCTTTCTCTCTTTTAGAATATTGGGGTGCTCTGTTCCAGACTGGTTCGTGAGAAGCCACTTTGGCAGCGCTGTGCTGAGGTCCAGAGGTACGCTGCTGACAGGCTCTGTTCATTTTAAATCAAATATTGCCACGAGTGTTCGGAACGTACGTTTTGTCACTTGTGCGCTTATTTTACCTCCGCAGGCAGCTAAGTTGTCTGCTACGCGCTCCTGCCAGCTGCGACTTAAGCGTTCACGACCAATGCAGATTGCGCGGTGCGTCATGTGCGATGTTCGAGTCAGTTATCGATGATGCGCTCTAGTATTACCGAATATCTCGAGATGTGTTAAGTAAAGCGCCTATACGGCAATAAGCTGCGCTCATAGAAAAAAGTAGTAGTACTTACTAACTTTGGGGTAGTAACGGGATATCACATATGTTACTACACTGTTAGTTAACTCCAGCTAACTGTTAACTGCGGTTGGTAAATGGAAGGTTAGTAACAGTTACTAACCCATTGAAAAAGCAACGGCTGCAACCTGCAGTTAGTGATGGGAAGCTAGTAGTATTTCTAAGAAAAAATGGAAACTTTTGCATATGTTGCCGGTTCTTCGTCAGGTATCCTGGTGTGGCTTGTTAAATTTCTGCATGCTAGGATAATAAAGAAAGCTGCATAGTCAATTTTACTAATTCCAGAAACTAGTCAGAGCTATCATATCATGCGGGCCCTAAATAACGCATTTGGTTTAGGTTTAATGACATTAGTTTTGCCAATGATGTTAGGTGATGGCATAAAACAACCTTACCGGCAACACCGCCTTCCCTCTGCGTGCCCGCTACGGTACAACCTGCATCACTCGTCCGGCGGCACTGGTTGCTCCTGGCAAGGACACGCGGGTGCGTGCACCTAAATCCCTTTCACATGCACATGAAGGCACCTGTTTCATAAATTACTGGGCGTCCTCAAACAGCTCCTCGGACCGTTCGGAGCAAGTCTGCCTGCTGCTGCAGTGTGGCGCGCCGACGATGCTCGGTACTTGTCGTTTCTTGGTTTATTGGTTTATAGCGTTTAACCTCCCACAGCGACTCAGGCTATCAGAGACGCTGCAGTGAAGGTCTCCGAAATGTCGACCACCTGGGGTTATTTAACGTGCACCGACAACGCACGGTACACGGACCTCTAGAATTTCGACTCCATCGAAATTCGGCCGCCGCGGCCGCGATCACACCCGCGTCTTTCGGGGCAGCAGCCGATCGCCGTAACCACTGAGCAACCGCAGAGGGTTGTTGTGGTTTGGGTGTGAGGGATAGCCACAGTGATGATTTTTAGCTTGCGGCAAGAAGTGACCGCTCTGCGTAGGCGGGCGGCAGTACTTGAAGGTGTCTCTTCCGGCCTGGCATCTCGGATGCCTCCAAATTTATCCGCCGCAGCTAATTCTAAATAAAATTGTGCTTATTACAGGAAACTAATTATAGATCTGTATTCCAGCAATCCCAAGGACGTTATTATGAGAAATGCATGAAACTATTGAATTTAAACACTTGCAGTATCGTAAATAAGACAGTCCAGCGTGAATCTGTTGTTTTATCTTGTAGTCTACATAGAGTTGTAATTACTGAGACATGGCTTAACATTACAACCAGCAAAGACGTTCTCATCCCACCTACCTACAAAATTTACCTCATGAATAGGAAAAAAAGAGGAAGTGGCGTAGCTGTAAACAGTAAAACTGGCATTGAAATCAATATTTTAGAGCAAATCCTTAGTAACGAAACTCTCTGCCTTATACTTATCCTTTTTTGAACATCCTTATCCGGTATTTTAAGGGTATGAGCTCCCAGATTCGGCATATGATTTTTTAATGCAACGTAAAACGAACATGGAAAAATTCAGCAGCCAAGAACCTATTATGACCGAAGGCAATGCTGCAGGAAAGAATATGTTTAGAGATATTTAGAGATAGAAGGGAATAGCTGCGAGCGCCACCGAGAACACGGCCAGAACTTCGTTGTCGTCTTCGTCTCCTCGCACTTGTTCTCTCTCTCATTGTCGTCGTCGTCTACCCTCTTCAATATTAACCTTCCTGAAATGGATTGATTTGCTTGAAATCGGGTTTCGTTTTACACTACTCTTCTATTGTAGTGTTTGGTATTATGTTTCGTCACAATACACTAGAAGTTATGCAGCAGCCAACACGCGTTACCGCTTCGTCGTGCTCACTTCTTGACGTTGTTTTTATTCCTCGCCCTATAGATGATTACGATGTTTCAGTTGAATGTGGTATATGACACCTGAAAATTGTCTCCGTCACTTTTACCCTGCATTGTACTGGACAAAATCACGGCTCTGCGCTCAAAACTGTTCTAGAATATAGGCAATCTGACGATGCAAGCGTAACAGACTACCTAGAGTGTCACCTTGATAATTTCGCTGATAGCGACGTTGACTCGTAATGGAAGAAGTTTAAATTTAAAATTGTGCTTCTGCTTTGAACCATCGCGGTGGCTAAGGGGTTATGGCGCTCGGCTACTGACCCGTAGACGCGGGTACGATACCAGCCGCGGTGGTCTAATTTCGATGAAAGCGAAATTATAGAGGCCCGTGTACTGTGAGATATCAGTGCACGTTAAAGAAGCCCAGGCTGTCGAAATTTCCGGAGCCCTTCACTATAGCGTCCCTCTTAGACTGAGTGGCTTTGAGACGTTAAACTCCTAGAAACGAAACCATAAACGAGCTTCTGCTTTGATCATTCAGTCCCCCAAAATTAAAATAAATGACTGCTAAATGTAATCCATGAATAACAGAGAATACAATAGATTTAGAAAGGAAAGCGAATCGCGAAAGGAAAAAGCGCACTGCTTCACATTGATCGCAATACTCGTCTCGCCCTGTCAGAGGCTATTAATTCATCAGAAGATCTTTATTTGAACACTACCCAGCCTAATTTTATTAAATCATATCCTAAAAAATTCCGGATGTCTCTTAGCGAAGAAGACTGTTAATGAAATGTTACATGAAGATGACCCAATAAAAGATCCTGAAGTTATTGCATTACAATTCAATTACCATTTTAGAACTGTCTTTTGTATTTCTTGACCAGTTTTAAATACACCTTGTGATATTCCTGACAATAACATTACTGCCTGTGAGAGCATAGTTAACATGCTCTTAAGGATGGAAGCGAAATCGCCCTCAGGATGGTGAAATATTGGTGCGAAGCTTTGCACTGTTTGTTCATCCTTGAAGGCTGCCGGAACGCTCCTTTCTCGCTTTCGTTGTGATGCAAGACGCGACCAGATTTATCTCTATTCATCGGCTCCAGGCGGAGCCGAGTCTACGTTGTTTCAGAATGTTCTGGTAACCTTGCACGCTCTATCTCGGACGGTCGCTATCAGCTACACGCTGGGGTTCCTCAGTAGTCTAGGGGCTCGACTACAGAGCTCAATGACGTGGCTTCGTTTCCGGATGCGGCGATCGCATTTCGATGGAGTAGGAACGAAATAGGCACCCGTGTGCCGAGAGGTTGCTCGGGAAGAACAACATGGGTCGCATTGTCATACCGGTGGCTGGGTGAGAAACAGCCACCAGTCAGTGTGGTGGCGTATCGCTTAACCACGGCGCCACTGCACTGGGACATTATCCCAGTAACCCTATCGCGTCATTCCTTAAGGGGGACCTTAAATGCCCCTCCAATTGAAGAATGAGCACATGCTTTCGATCGTCTACTCGGTTTCACTACTCTAAACCTCTACCTCTTATTCAAGCAAGAACCTTTCACTACGGCGTAACGGAGAGCTGATGCGTCTGTTTTGGATATGAAATCACATATATTGTCACGTTGTAGTGACGGCAGTGCAGCGGTCAGGAAGACACCAACCAGTCTTGGAAACGAAGCTCTTTATTTGGGCTGACTTGCGCCCAAAAAAGAACTGAGTCACTCGACGGCGGCGTAAGCAACAAACGTGCTCGTCAGTCGTCGAACTACGAATGTCCGCCGCTCGCGGCATCGCTCAATTTAAAGGCGGCAAGGAAACTTCCAGATAACAAGACAAGATCTTCTACAGTAGTCTAGAAAAACCTAGATGCAGCCTTTCATGGCTGCGATCAATCGAGATTAGTCTGGTTGCGTCTCGCGTCACGAACAAAAGTGATAACAACCCTTTCCTGCAGCCTTGAGCGTGAACGAACAAACACTACAATGATACGTGGCATTACCCCCCTTCCAAAGAAGCATCGTCGCGATGCTTTAAAATGAAATTAAACACGGAGAATGCTTCGAGAACTTAGAGTCCTTTAGCGTTCCTAATAAGGTGTAAGGGCAGCGGTAAAAGCTTCAAGTCTGGCCGTGTCGTCGTCGCCGTCGGTGTTGTCGTCGTATTTGTCGTCGTATTTGTCGTCGTCGTCGTAGGGATCGTCGTCGTCTTAGGGATCGTCGTCGTCGTAGGGATCGTCGTCGTCGTAGGGATCGTCGTCGTCGTAGGGATCGTCGTTGTCATAGGGGTCGTCGTTGTCGTAGGGGGCATGGTCTTCTGTTTTCGTCGATGGAGGATCTTAGTTCTTGCGCTCAGAAGCAACATCACCTCCAGAGGCTGCTTTATTCAGTTTAACCTTCGGGGGCTGGGGAAGCGTCCACGCACTGCGTAGCCTCGGCTAGGAGATACCTAGCGCGGTGACGATGGCGACGGAGAACGCGATAGGCGCCTCGGCGATGAGTGTCCTTCCCGACGCAAAAAATCCTCGATTTCGGCTGGTCGCTGGCCGGGTCGGTTTCGTGGGGCGTCGTAAGGGAACCCTCGGATGCCCATTCTCCTGTATGAGCAGTACCGGAGAATGTGACCGGCTTCTCCGCAGTGGAAGCATTGTGGGCGGCGCTGGTCGGGTGTTCTCCACTCGACGCATTTCCTCGGCCGTGTACGACGCTCGTAGGACGGGCGAGTTGGGGCGAGAGGGCGGCGCTCCAGCGCAGCTGGCTAAGGGCGATAGGGGCTTGGGTCCCGTCGTCGAGGTCCAGGACGGCGCACTGCTGCGGCGTAAGTCATGGCTGGAGGCTCCAGAGGCTGCGTGGTAGACTGGAGTCAGGTCTTCCGGCGAATAACTCAAATAGCTGGCGTCACGACTTGCAGGGGTTGTCCGGTACCTGGAAGGCTACCCAGCACCTCCACCAGATGTCACGTTGTAGTGACGGCAGTGCAGCGGTCAGGAAGACACCAACCAGTCTTGGAAACGAAGCTCTTTATTTGGGCTGACTTGCGCCCCAAAAAGAACTGAGTCACTCGACGGCGGCGTAGAAAGAGAAGTTTATTTTTTCTGTTTTAACATAGAAAATACAAAACAAAACAGATGAACTTAATGCTCTGATCAGTCAAGCACATGCTCAGTGACGCAGCACTGAGCACGTCAGTAATGCAGTAGAAATGCCGATACTCGACCGCCGCGCAGGACGATAAAGTATGTCGACCATTTGCGCAAGAACTCAGCCTCGCTCATTGACAGAGCGTCCATGCATGCTTGTTCAAAGAGGCGCGTGCGCAGGCGCTGCAACATTGGGAACATTGTTCTTTGCGGACGCCCATTTAAGGATGCCACTCCACGCTGCCGCCACAAAACGAACATGCCGACACACAAGAGCATATTTTGAAACACTTCGGGAGAACTAGTGCGCGCTTCCAGGCGGGTTAAAAACATGCGTGACACTAATGTCCAAAAGGTGCGCGCAACTACACACTCAAACATTGCGTGCTGCAAAGTTTCAAGCAGACCGCACTGCGGGCATCGGGCGGAGGGCGCCACGCCCCACGCCGCAAGGCGGTCTCTTGTGGGCAGGACCCGCCAGCCTCGCAGCCAGCCGAAGTCCCTGACATCTGCAGGAAGCGTAGCTGAGGTCAGTTGGCGCCAGCGTGCCCGTCTCGTTTTCTGGAGTTGTTCGCAGGTCAGCGCAGCGACCGTTAGTGCTTCACACATCCTGGAGGGCGGGGTTTCATCAACATCCAGATCGGGCACGCTGGCAGTCAACGACGTCAGTGTGCGACGCACATTAACGAAAAATGCCGGGGGCTGCTCGGCTGTAGGGCCAACCACGTGTTGTGAAAAAAACTCGTTACGCGCTGTACCCAGAAAGTATGTGAGGAGTGTTCTCCCGGGATAGTCTTGGGTTGCGTACAAGATCTCGTACTCCTCGCAAGGCGAGCACATTGCACATGGTGCGGATACAAGGTATACCAAACCCACCCATGTACGATGGAAGGCGCATGAACATTCGTGACACAAGTTCGGTTTTGCCCGCCCAAACGAAAGAGCCACAGGCCGAGGTTAGCCTGCGCGCAAACGTGCGCGGTGGGTTTGCGACGCGGGCGACAAAAAAACATGCGGCTAGGATTGTGGACTTAACTATATAGCAGCGCTCTGCCATTGAAAGGCGGAAAGTTGACGCCACCGAGAGGCGTTTCTCAGCGTTCGTGCGGAGGTTAGTCCAGGTTTCGCGGGCTACTTCTCCGCTGGCGAGGAATACTACTCCCAGGACTTTCACTCCCTGCACCCACTCCACCTCGCCCGCAAAGTTCGGTGGGAAGGTGCCAAACCTTAGTGCCTTGCTTTTTACCCTGTTCAATAGGGCCCCAGATATCTCGCTGTACTCGAGAAACAGCCGCGAAAAAGCGGCGTAGCTATCCTCGTCCTTGAGGAAAAGCGACACGTCATCGGCGTAGGCCGATACCTTGATTTGGCCCTGGCCAGGCAGAGGGAAGCCGCGTATGGATAGGCTGTCGTTAATGCGCCGGATGAGTGGATCCAGGCATAACACGAAGAATGTTGGGGAGAGAGGGCATCCTTGCCTTATGCCCCTGGTGACTGAGAAGGGAGCGCTCTGGTGGCCGTTTACGGAGAGGCGAGCATTCAGGTCTGCGTAAAGTAAGCGCAGCCTGCTGACAATTTGCGGAGGGAATCCGAAGGCTTCAAGGACTCCGAACAGATACGAGTGTTCCACCCGATCGAATGCTTTCGCCTGGTCTAGTGAAACAAAGCACCCGCTGAAGCCCGTCCTGCTGGCAAATGTGAACAGGTCTCTAGTGAGTGCCAATGCATCAAACACAGAGCGGTCAGGGACGCTGCTGGTTTGAGCCCGGTGGATTAGGTGAGGTAGGATCGTCCGCATTCTTGTGTTCAGTAAAGATGTGACTATTTTGTAATCTGCGTTTAAGAGGCTTATGGGCCGCCATGCTTGCGGGTCGGAGGGGTCACCGCCCGCTTTCGGAATGAGTATGATGCGACATTCGCGGAAAGAGTTTGGACGTAACCCATCCGCGAGGAAGCCGTTGACCATCTTCAGGAGCGCTCCTTGGATCTCGTAAAAAAAGTCTGAATAAAAACTTGTTGGAATGCCGTCTGGACCGGGGGCAGAGGCTGCATTCATACTCTGCAGGATGGCGTGTAGCTCTTGGCTTGTGGCTGGTGCGCAAAGGTTTTCATGCAACTCTTCAGCTACTCGTGGCAAGTTTCCAAAAAAACTTTGTAGAAGCCCGTCATAGCCATCCTGAAGATGTAGCCAACTGTCCGTAGAGAACAGGTTCGAAAAGTGGCTTGCGAAGATCGTGCAGATATCGGCCGTGGTTTTGCTTTGGGTGCCGTCTGGGAGTGTCACGAAAGGCACAGTAGCGGCAGCGAATTCCTCTGCCGTGCCTGCGCGTACGTGTCGTAGTACAGCCGGGTCTGATATCGGCCGCCCGAGCTGGTGTGCACGACTAGCTGCCCGTGATGACTGGCAGAGCAACACGTGGTAACGTGCTTTAAGTAGACTCAGGTAATCGCTCATGGCAAAGGTTAAGGGTGCTCCCCTTTGCACTATACGGATGCGCTTGAGGGTGTCATTCAGTGCATGAGTTACCCGCCGTCTGCGGTCTTGACCGGCCGCCACCAGAGTTGCCTGCCAACGAGCCTTGAGTGTGTCCCATCAATCAGTCGCAACGAAGCTCTTGCACGATGCTGCCAACGCCGTACGCAGCGACGCCACGCTTTCCGGGTCCGCCAGTAGGCTCGTGTCCATGCGCCACGTAACAGTACGTGGGGTGTCCTCACCAAAGTCGAGCCTGACTGACAAGGGGTGGTGATCGGAAATCACCGGCGTGCCTGCAGGGAACGCGAGAACTTCGCAGCTAACGACAAACGAAGCGAGCTCTGGTGGAAAATAGAATTTGTCTATCCGACTCGCTGACTGTGCTCTCTCAAACGTCGCTCCAAAGGCATCCCCGTGAAGCTGCACCCACGCGTCAGACAAGCGGAACTGAGTCACGAGATCGCGGAGCGCGGGGGCACCGCAATAACGGCGACCGTGACCCTGTCCGCGGACGTCACGGTCGATGTTAAGTACACAATTGAAGTCACCGACGATGAAAGTGGGGTAGGGATCAAGGAGGAATGAGTCGAGGCGCTCAAAAAAATCAGAACTACTAGTCCGCCGTGCTGGCGCATATACAACCAACGCACGTACCCGCCGCTGGTTTAGTGTGAAGTCGACCGCAAGAGTGCGGCCGTCCAGCCCGAAAGTGCAATGAGCACCCGCGCGCAGGCAGGGGTTTACAAAAACGACACCAACACCGCACATATGAAAATCAGTCAACGAAAAATAAGCAAAAACAGAAAACCGGGTGGTGAAATTCAGCACATCAAGTGAAGTACGGAAGTTGCATTCCTGTAAAAACAGGATGTCGACGCCCCTAGCCCTGGCAAAGTGCATCACCTCTCTCTGTCTGTCTACGGATTGAAATCCCCGAACATTCAGGGAGAGGAGATGCACAACCGCCATGACTGCCAAGAGCACCGACGGCATAGCATACAACCTAAAGAGCGCTGCCATGGGCGGCGCTTGGCGCGCGCGGCACTTTTTTGCTAGAACGTTCGTTAACAGTCCCTTCGGATTCCGATGATTGGGGGTGGGCACGTTTGAAGTCTGGTCGGGAAAAGTCCATGTTTTCGGGGCCGTCGGCGCTTGTGGCCTCGCTCACCGGTTGCTGCGTGGTCTTGGCGACGCTCGCAGCTGAAGCCGATGCCGACGCCAGGGTCGCCGATGGGAGGGTGTGGCTGGCTGGTGATGGGAAGCGCGCGTCGTCCGCACCTCCAGGAGTCATCGGTCCTGACGTCAAGTCGCCTGTCAGGCGAAGCGGCGTGACTTTGTCCGGTACGTCCACCAGGTCGCCCGACGCCACGCTCGACTCATCGCCGCTGCTGCTCTCGGTGTTGAAGGAAGCTGTGCGGGGTAGCGGCGGCAAGGGTTCCGAGAAAACAGCACCGAACGGCTCCACCTCGTTTGAAGGCGACCCCTCGAGCTGCTCCTTCACGGGCACCTCCGTCGCGGGGGTGGGCTCGGGCTCCCTCGGGCTGCTGGTCGTAGGGACCACGTCGGCAACAGGCGTCCGGAGGGTTGGTGTGCTCCGTGTTTCCGTGGCCACGTTGTCTTTGCTCGGGGCTTTCCTCGAGGCGGCGGCCGCCGCATACGACCGTGGCCGCAGGCAGTCCGCTGTGGCGTGGCTTCCACCGCAGCGCCTGCAAGCCGCTCCGCATCCTGCCGTGTCGTGGCCGAACACCTCGCAGCGAGCGCACCGCGGCGTTCGACACGCCGCGCCGATGTGGCCGTCCTGCCCGCAGCGGGAACACACCTTCCGGACGCCTCGGTAGTCAAACATGACGCGGTGGCCCTGGACGGTCAAGAAGTTCGGCACCGCCTGCTTCATCTCGATCCGGACCACGCGCGTCCCGTTGCCGACGTGACGACGGCCCTTGAGGACGGGGTGGGTGATGTCCAGCACCTTTCCGTAAGAGGACAGTGCTGCCGCCTGCGCCGCGTCTCCCACGAACAGCGGCACACGAAAAGCCGTCACGTGGACCACGGCGGGTCCCACGCAGGCTACTGGGACGGAAGTGCCATTCACGTTGAAGGCGCCTTCCACTAGCATTTTCTCTGCCGCCGCAGCCGAGGCCATGGCGACGCAGAACTTCATGCCTCCATGGTGTTGGAGGCTCTCTAGCCCTTTCGGGCCGACAACCGACTCGATGCCGTCGACGATGTCGTCAGCCGTCGCGTCGGAAGTAACTACGAACTCGAAACAGTGCGCCTTTGGGGGCGGCGCACGGAACACCGGAGGTGCAGCAGGTCCCGGGCCTCCCATGACGTCACGGGTGGCCGGCTGGGCTGCTGCTTGCACGAACTTCACACAGTTTGCCCGAGCACCGGCAAAGGCACGGCGCCTGGGCGGGGAGGCTGGTTGCGGAACCTCCGGGCCGCAGTGGATCCGGGGCCCGCCTGCACTTGTCGAAACTTCTCACGAAGCCAGCGCCGAAAAAAACTTCGCTGGTTCTGGACGAGCTCGGGCAGCGACAAACGTGCTCAGCGGTCGTCGAACTACGAATGTCCGCCGTTCGCGGCATCGCTCAATTTAAAGGCGGCAAGGAAACTTCCAGATAACAGGACAAGATGTTCTACAGTAATCTAGAAAAACCTAGATGCAGCCTTTCATGGCTGCGATCAATCGAGATTAGTCTGGTTGCGTCTCGCGTCACGAACAAAAGTGATAACAACCCTTTCCTGCAGCCTTGAGCGTGAACGAACAAACACTACAATGATACGTGGTAATATCATGAAAGAAATGCTAGTGGCGTGGTTCTGTTAACTCTTCGTGAAGAAGAAAACAGGCAGCGTTTCCGAATAGCCCTGAATATTTCGTCCCCGCCATCTGTACGTTTGGAACTGAGCACGAATCGACACAAAAATAGTAGTGCGAGTAGTATAACGTGAAATAGAGGGAAACATTGCAGACTGGCCTACACTGCGCACTATAGAGAGAAGGGGGATATCGCGCGATGGAAATTAGGGCTCCTTCACAAAATGGTGCTTTGCTAGAGTGAATGTAAATTTAAAGTTAAATGGTTTCTCGTCGTTATTCATTCTTTACCTAGCCTTGCGACTTTTTCCAACGTCCTCAACGGAAGGAACAGCGCCCTAAATTGCTGCTCAAACGATTTCTTTCTTCATTATCTAACTATGGAAGAGAACATGATTTCTGAAAGTGTTAGTAAAAATTACCCATGAAACTAGAAACAGCTTATCAGAGGAGTATTTGGGATGGATAAAAAGCATCACTTGCCATTCATCCAAAGATGCTCCATCAGGTTATTGGCCAGGCTAACTCCAGCTTGGTATACTCTATCACCTTCGAGGTCATCTGTCTTGGTGTCGGCGTAGAAAAGCAGCAACTTGTCGGCGTACTTTCCCCCTTTGATTGACGTGTCAAAAGCGAAAGAGAAAAGGAAACAGTTTTAAAATACATCGGGGAAGCTTTGTCAGAAATTGGAAGTGTTTTCCTTATATTTGTGCTATCAGATTTTGATTTGCGTGCAAGAAAAAAGAAATACATTAGAAATAAACAAATGGAAATGTGATCTCCGAATTGCAGTTGTGGGCATTTTACCGTTCGCACATGTGTGCCAAATTCTACAAAAGTCATATGTTCCAAATGCTCAAGCGTAAGTATACTATTCAAACCTAACACTGATGAGGCGAGGCGTAGGTACAAGAATACATAGACGTAAAAAGTGCAGCGCACGACGACTTTCAGGACTATATCAAGTTGTTGTTTTAGCCGTCTTCTGAGGTGGCTAGCGAGACAATAATTAGGACTAGTTGGGTTTTTGGTGGTGCAGGGACTCGCGCTTAAGTAGTTACTAGACGAATGACAAAAATACAAATGATTCAGCACCACCAGTCAAATAGCAATCGCAGAGGTAAGGAGCTTTTATTACATTTGGCACATTCTGCGTCCGCTGCATCAGATCTGGCACTGTGCGCGAAGAAAGGAATGGGTGTGGTGTCAACCGCGGTGCTGCGTTTGCAGCTTGTGTCTGCGGGGTGGTTTATACTACTCATTTACATTCGGGCTGAAGTACACAGCACAGACCGAGTGGTGTCTCAATATCGACAGCTTAGAACATACGGGGCTACATGAACGGAAACACGTAGAAAACACGTGTAAATGAAGTGCCAAATGCTCATGCATAGTCTTCCGCTTGAATTGTGATGATCGCCTGAATTTTTAAAATGTTTATATTGTAAAGCACTGTATGGCTCATCGCCAACGAAACCCGCTGCGTTGACCAGCAGCAGGGTTTTGAGAAACCCGAAATGACGTCACCGTCAGATCTAAGAAAAATACTTTTTTTTTTCGAAGAAGCAGGGAATAAAATGCAGGACTTTCAAATGGCGAGTCGAGCACGCCACCCTTAGGCCGCAAAACGGCGCTGCTTTCTGGGAACATAGGCCAACCTAGGATATCTGCTGCCTTACGACTGTATGCTAACGAGTAGGCTTGATTCTGTTTGTGAGGTTTGGTGTTATGAGGAATGCTAGAAGATATTTATAACGACTGCACAGCTATCATAGGCGTCCATGTACTCAGCAAGAAGTCCTCAATGAGGAGGGGTGTCATGCAGGGAGACGCAATCAAGCCAGTGTGCTATTCCCCGCCTGTTTACAGGAAGTATGGCGAGGTCAGGATTGGGAACAGCTGGGGACAAGAGTTATTGTGGAATATCTAAGTCATACACAATACTGGACAGAATCATTTTTGAGCGGGAAACTGTTTATGAACGCAACTCTTTCTTATAATGGAAACTTTCCCTATAACAGTCGATATATCCGCAGGTTCTGTGACGCAGTCATGCATTTATTTTTCTACTAGCGTTTTTGCTATGATGAAAGTCGATCCTCATTGGTTTTCAATGGGAGTCTCAAGTTTTCAGTGCGTTTGATGAAAAGTTTTTAAAAGAAGGAGTTTGCTACATATCAAAAGATTATATATATTTCATATTTCCCCAAGATTATAAAATAATCAAATTTAAAAAAAAAATTGTGCACGAATACTGCACATAAGTTTAATGAAAGTGTTCGACGGGCAGAGAAGAACGGTGGGTCTAAAATTTAACATGCAGAAAACCAATGTAATGTGCAACAGTCTAGCAAGGGAAGAGCATTTCGCAATTGATAGCGAGGTGCCGGAAGTCGTAGGGGAATATGTCTACTTAGGGCAGGTTGTAGCCGCTTATCCGGATTATGAGATGGAAATAACTAGAATAAGAATGGGGTGGAACGCATACGGTAGGTTCTCTCAGATTATCAATGGCTGTTTACCAATATCCTTCTAGAGAAAAGCATATAACACTTGTATCTTACCGGTACTAACCTATAGGGCCGAAACATGGAGTCTAACTAAAAGGGTTCAGCTTACGTTAAAGACAACACAACGAGCTATGGAAAGAAAAGTTATAGGTGTGACCTGGAGAGGCTGGAAGCGGGCATAGTGGGTGAGAGGACAAACGCCGGTTAATGACATCCTAATGGAAATGAAGAGGACGAAATGGGCTTGGCCAGGGCATGTAATGCGAAGGCAAGATAACCGCCGGTCCTTAAGGGTAACGGAGTGGATTCCAAGAGAGGGCAATCGCAGCAGGGGGCGGCAGAAAGGTAGGTGGGCGGAAGTTTGTGCGGACACCATGGCCGCAGCTGGGAAAGAAGAGGGTTGATTGGAGAGACATGGGAGAAGCCTTTGCTCTGCAGTGGGCGCAGTAAGGTTGCTGCTGCTGATGATGATAAATGAAGATTAACACACTTGAGCCACTCGGGCTATGAGGAACGTCGTAATGAAAGGCTGAAGGTTATATGGACCACCTGGGGTTCCTTAACGTGCACGGACATCGCACAATACACGGGGTTCTAGCATTTGGCATCTATCGCATTGCGACCGCCACAGGCGGCGTTGAACCCACGGCTTTCGGATCAGCGGTCGAGGATCATCACCACTAAGGCACCACGGTGGCTGATGAGTAGGTGCATCATTAGAAAGAAAGTCGTATACGAAGCACGTAAGTAGTGTTAAGTGCCCTCCTTACTTCTTTTCTTTTTGTGCGTCCTTGTGTAAACTTGACCGCAAAACAAAGACTCCACCAAAGGCCAACACTTTTACCGAAGGACATTTACGGGACAAACTCTAAGACTTCCTTTCCTCCGATCACTTCTTAACCTCACATGAGGCCTCCCTTCAGGAAAATATGGAAGTCAGCCTACTCTGGATGTTACCCCCGCTCGACTTCAGGTAAGGAACAGATGCCGGACGTCTGGATTCGAGGGAGCGCGTCGTAACGTTTAACTGAACGCCTTTTCCAAGGTAGTCCGTCGCAGATTTTTTAAAATGAAGTGCTAGTATGAAGACGCATGGTAACTTTGTTCTAATTTTGATATCGCCGAGAAGCACAAAACGACATGGTCTAGCAACAATGGCGCTCTCTGGGTCCGCCCTAGCTGCTGTTATCTTCCGACCACGTTCAGGCCACGCTAGCGTCTCGCTGCTAACCAGCAACAGGGGATAACGGGCATGCGCAAGCCATAATCTTAATATTCAGCGTAGTGAATTGGTCGTCCTGGGCCAGGAGCGATGAAATCGGGCATGAAAGTAGCTTCGAGTTGCCGTTTGCCGACGAAGAACTAAGGAAGCCTTTATTCAAGTCCCCTCATGAAGGAAGCTATCAGATTGACATCAGTTGGCCTCACCACTATGAAAGCTTCCATACTGCTGCAACAAAAACTTCATAATTTGAGCCTATCTTTGCTTCTAGGTATGACTGAGAAATTATTTGTTACATACGGAAAATCTCTACATTTTTAGAAGGTTCTCGCAGCTTTCACCACCAGCGCAATCTAATTCTTACCTTCGTCTTGGTTAAGATGACCCTAGGGTAGCATAAGTGAAAAAAAAAACAGTATTTGTTCTGCTTGACTTCCGTGAGCTCTACTAGAGTCAGCTAAAGTGCGCTTATATAGTAGAGCGGGTATACCAGATGTAGGTCGGTGCCTGAGTTGGGATCGATAGCTTTTTACCCCACGTTTAGAGTGTGTGGTTTAGCAGTCATAAAATTTTAAGGGACAGTGCCCTAAGTGTAATATAAAAGGTTTTTTAGCATTGCAGGAGATGTAATAAATACTAAACTCGGTGTGACCATCTCAGGCGTAGAAAGGTCCATCGCATAGGCGCAAAGAAAGAAGACAAGACTCGACCCGTAATATTGAAACTGCTTAACTACAGAGACAAAACCAAGATCTTATCGAACTGCCGGAAGTTAAAAGGTTCCTCGATATCGGTTAGTGAAGATTTCTCGTTGAGGGTGAGGAGCATACGGAAAAAGTTGTGGTATAGGTGCAAGACAAATCGAGATAACAAAGAAAAAGTTTCATTATTGTATGACAAGATCAAGGTGAACGGCTAAGTTTTTGTCTGGGATGATAGTAAAAATGACAAAGTAGCCATAACAAAAAAAGTCCGTCAGCCAGTTTCAAGAATGGTACAACTTGAGACAAAGAAACAGCTAACAATAGCAAATATAAATGCTCGCAGTATAGTTAACAAAGCAGTTGACTTGGAGGCCTTCGTTATAGAACACGAACCCGATGTGATTACGCTCACGGAAACCTGGTTGTCTTCATGCATTCCCGACGATCATATCTTCCCCCCGGGCTACATAGTACTACGCAAAGACAGGCCTACACGTGGCGGAGGTGTTGCAATTCTAGTCAAAGATAACTTATCGTGTACACTGCTGCCTGCCGTTGATGGTATAGAGGCACTTTGGTGCAAAGTAGCGCCGGACCAAGCCGCATTCTTCGTTGGCACTTTATACCGTCCACCCGACGCAAGCGCAGACACTCTAAACCTGCTTGAGCAGTATATGCAACACCACGTGCCGGCATCTAAAAAGATTATCCTAACTGGCGACTTCAATTTGCCTGGCATATCTTGGGAAACGCTTGACTGTGGGCCCGCAGATAGGAATAGCGCTGATGCACTTCTTGCTTTGATGTTTAATTTTCGGTTGAGCCAAATCATAAATGAACCAACACGGGTTACTTCGACTAGTAGCAGCATCCTTGACCTGACGTTCAAAAGTGACGCTATTCCCTCAGAAAATATTTTATGCGAAATTGCTGAGGGCATCAGTGACCACAAAGCAACTATATGCTCTATCAAACTCTCTACGTGTCGCAAACCGAAAGAAACACAATCCTTGATTTACGATTGGAAAGGTACCGACGATGCGTCTATTCTAGATGATTTAGCCTATGAGTATACAGAATTTTCGATCCTCTCTGCCGACGTCTCAGTTACTGTAAACGACCTATGGAACCGGCTTAAGCTTACAATAGAACAATGCTTGTCGCTCTATGTGCCCAAAAAACTAAAAAAAGTTCGAAAAACAAACCCGTGGATCACCCGACCAATTATTCACCTGAAGCGCAAAATATCGCGATTGAGGAAATCTAAAAACAAGCACCCAGTAATTGCCTACAATAACAAAATGCATGAACTATCACGAGCCCTAAAAAGTGTTGTTAAAACTGCTAAGTATAAATACGTAAACGTCACTTTAAACAACTTTATACGATCAGCTCCTAGTAAGTTCTGGCGCTACCTAAACCCACGCAAGCCCAGACAGAGTGACACACCTGAAATAGAATCGTTACAAAAAGCGAACAGGTTCTCTCATTACTTTAAATCCGTTTTTACGGTGGATAATAGCATAAGGCCTCAATTTTCAAGCCGGCAAAATGGCAACAGTCATTTAGGCGAATTGTTGATAACTGAACCAGGCATACTGTCTTTACTGTTAAACATTGATGGAAAGAAATCTAGTGGCCCCGACAATATCCCCAACCAGTTCCTGAAAAGGTACGCAGAGTGGATGTCCAAATATCTTCTCCTTCTCTACAATAAATCCTTGGATACTGGCGATGTACCCAGTGAATGGAAAGTTGCAAAAGTAATTCCAATTCATAAAACTGGAGACGTTAATAACCCTGCAAACTACCGCCCAATTTCCCTTACCTGTACAGTATGCAAAATCTTAGAGCATATTATACTTAAACACATTGTAACCTATTGTGAACAGAATGATTTACTGAACAATAACCAGCATGGCTTCAGAAAGGGTCTGTCCACAACAACGCAGCTATTGGAAACCATATATGACTTGGCATCGACAATTGACATGCGCGGACAAATCGATATGCTTTTCCTCGACTTTTCAAAAGCTTTTGATCGCGTGTCCCATCCCAAACTCATCTACAAAATCGAAAACGTTCTCGGTACTAATACGACTACTGCCTGGATAACAGCATATCTTTCTGACCGCAAACAGTTTGTTCAGTTCGAAGGATTTTCATCTGAGTGCGTAAAAGTTACTTCAGGGGTCCCGCAAGGCACGGTATTAGCGCCGATTCTATTCCTAATATATATAAATGACATAACAAATGGTATTGACGCTACTGTTCGCATGTTTGCGGATGATTGCATAATATATAAAAACATTAACAGTAAAGAAGACGAGATCACATTAAACGCCGATCTCGAAGTAATATCAAAGTGGTGCCAGGAATGGCAGATGACACTAAATCTAGAAAAAACAGTTGGGATGACCGTGTCAAGGAAAAAAAGAACACTCACTTTCCCGTATAAAATTGGAGATAACATAGTAACATTTGTCGATAAATATAAGTACCTTGGCATAATCATTTCTTCAGACTTAAAATGGGACAAGCATATAGCATACGTAACATCCAAAGCATTTTCCGCTCTTTGCTCATTAAGGCGCTCCATCAATTTCGCCTCACCCGACACAAAATTGCTTGCTTATACATCCCTCGTGCGACCAATTTTAGAATACAGCATAATATGCTGGTTCCCACACACAAATAATTTAATTACCAAATTAGAAAACATACAACGCAAGGCAGTTAGGTTCATCTATAACAAATATCGCCGCCACGAGTCACCATCCGAACTCTCACCCAGGCTGGTCTCAGCACTATTAGTAGTCGCGCCAAGCATACACGCATCAAATATATGTATCTTCTCTTGTCTGGAGCCTTTAAGATCAACAGTGAGAGTTACATCTCCCGCTCAGCTCACCGCAGCACTAGAACACAACACTCCAAGCATTTAATCGAATTCCGGGCACACAGCAACACTTTTAAGTACTCATTTTTCCCCCAAGCTGTCCGTGAATGGAATGCCTTACCTGATGACGTGGTCAAGTGCCCGTCCCTGGAAAGTTTTATTTCAAAGCTGTCAACTGTGCCCTGACTGCAGAATGTTGTCGATTCGTTACTTTTGCCCTCCTGCAATTTGTTTTCTTTTTGTGACTTATGATCTCTGACTGTAGTTTTTTTTTCTTTGTTCCACTGTGCCAACTAGAACTGTATAACAATAATTTAAGTGTACTTTTCTTACTGTTGTTTTCTCCATTTGTATCATATGCCCAAATCCTGCAACAGCCTCAGCATGAGGCTGGCAGTATGTACTAAATAAATAAAATAAAATAAATAAATAAACGATTGAAATGTATAAGGCTTCTAGCTAAAGCTTTCCAGCGGTTTTTTCGCGACCATTTTAAATCAGGCCTTCTTTATTTAGACACGATTAAGGGTCTCTTTCAGCGGTCGTCATCATTGGCGGGGGCAGCGTGTGTGAAAAATCCTCAAAGCATCCAAGGTGGGCCACATAGTTCACTTTACTTTGTGACGTCATCACAGCCTCCCCACCGGATTCACACCAAACGCCCACCTTGGAAGGTGGCAGGAAAAATAATGATTGCTCGCGACAGGCTGCTCAAGTAAAGCAACCTGGGTGTCACCGGGAGCAGCACCTGCCAACGCGAGCAGTGGCGCATCTCTTCTCCGAAGCACCACTGCGCCAGGAGTCATACGTGTTCTCCCAGCCATTTACGAATGTTAAGCGGGGAATAATCCCAATATATGGGAATTAATCCAATATCCATATCGTGCCATACCTTTCCGGTGCAGCTGAACTGCAGTTTTTGCGGATTAAAACTGCAACGAAGTTTAGGTTTCTTCGCAGCTGCTTAGAAGTGCGAAATGGCTGAGCAATAGCGTCATCGATGCCCAGTATTCAGATTTCTGCTGCATTCACCTACGCCTGGCATTGTTTCTTTGAATGCTGCCAAGCAACTCACCTTGAGCCATAACGTCGGTGGCGTTCCCTTTCTTCCTACTAAGCCTCTATGCGCTAGAAATCTACAGCCACCATCGTCGACGCCATCACACGGCGGCTAACAGGGCATTGTGTGCTGCTGAGGAGCCGGAATGATGTCGCGGCTGTGATCAGTGATTACTTCACTATTTTTTAAATATGTTATCCCAAAAAAGTTTCGCGTGCTTTACCAGCAAGTTTAACACTTTTGTTTCATTCGAGATCATTTCAATCTGAAACCTTTTAAGCAATCTTTTCACGAGCGTTCCTAACGTTGCTAATATATAGTCGGATACAACTTAATCTACAGTGAAGCTCCGCCCTCATTCACCGTTCGCGCACAGAATTCCTCTATGACGAAAAAGTAGTCCGCTGCTTAAACGCTTCTTGTTACGTAAACAAGAAGCTTACGACAAGAAAACAAATTATGAGCTCTAGAATTTTGATACATCCCTTAGCAAAAACTAATACGTTTGGAATATACGGTGGGCTATTTAAATTGTATTTTAAACATATTTTGTATTCATGAATGCACTAAAAATACGTAGGAAATACGTTCCTGAAATTTCATGCTTGGTATTCGAAATATATTTTTAAAATGTGCCAAAAATACCTCACTTAAAGCATACTTCGAGCACTTTTCAAATACGTGCAAAAATATGTATGCAGTTTTAGCATCTTGTCAGTGTATTAAAAGTGTATTTTCGGAAATATGAAATTAATTCATCGAAAGTATACTTCAATTCTAGAAAACGGGCAGCCCTTGTAAACGTATATGTATGCAGTTTTAGCATCTTGTCAATGTATTAAAAGTGAACTTTCGTAAATATGAAATTAATTCATCCGAAATATACTTCAATTCTAACAAACGGGCAGTCCTTTTAAACGTCTTTGCACACTTCTAGCTGCCATTGAACAGTCGAGTGCTCGCAATCGCGTTTCGGGAAATGGCATTTGCGTGTCGTCAATGTATTTGAAGTGTACTTCCGTAAATACGCAATTAATTCGTCCAAATAACACTGAAATTCTAGCAAATTGGCAGTCCGCATTAGCATGTTTGCAGCGCACTACAAGCTGTCGTTGAACAATCTAATGCTCAAAATAGAGTTTCGGGATCGCATTTTGGTGCTGGCCATCTATTTAAAGTGTACTTTCGTAAATACGCAATGAATCCGTCTGAAGTATATTTAAATTCTAACAAATGGGTTGTCCGCGTAAACATATTTGCATTACACTTCAAGCTACCGTGGAACAATCTAGGGCTCGAAATGACGTTTCAGCGAAGAGTGAAAACTTTCCCTTTCTTGTCATCCTTTCGTTTATGGTAACTTCTAGCAGGAAGGTGATCACCACTTATACCCCTGCTACAAGGGCGCTTCGAATGCCTTCCAACCGAATGTCATCTAACGATGCTACACGTGTTCTGTCTAAGGGAGTGCTTGAAGATAATATTACGCCAATGAATATTAACCGCATCAGCATGAAATTTCCCCGGGAGTGCGCCGATGAGGACGACTGCACTCATACTGTTGTTTACATCGCTTGTTTACATAACATAAAACGCAATCTGCGCTTTCGTTCTATTAACCAATCTGTTTCCCTTTTTACTGGTTGTACTCGTGCTTGTTTACGCAGTGCGACAATGTGTGGGAAGCGATGATGAGATCGCACGCCTGAGAAAGCCGGGTTGTTGGCATCGCGCAGGACTGGCGCTTCTCGCTTCTTGTCCCGGCTTTCTCCGACGTGACCAGTACTTTTTTTTAAACTACTTTATCCAGAAGTATGTCTGGCGACTGTTATCCACAAGCTAGCGACGGCGACGACTGCTGCTGGCCGTAAAGCACGGCTCGGCAGTCTGGGTCACACAGGCGATTCCCGTTCATCGTACGCGTGCCCTGCGATGTAAGTAATAGTTGATTTCAGGTCACTGTTGCCAAAACTACACCTGGTGACCATTTGCATTCGCTAAAGCTTGTGATTCGCTCTTCACAACCGCCGAAATCACAGATCCAACCCTGCGAAGTCGCTGGGCCTAGTCGTCGCGGAAGGGAACAGAGCAAGCGCTTATCGCTGGTGAGTGTTCAGGTGTGCACACGTGAAATATAGCCGTTCGTTTCGCTCATTTAGTAGCGCGAGCATATACACACCGCCGCCTCATCACCGTGCTCTCGCTCAGCCGCCGACAAGGCTGACCGTCCGCCAACCGGATTCGTCGGTGTCGTTGGCCTGAAAAACGTGTCCCTCTAGAATCATATTATAGTAAACTAGATATTTCACTATAATTACATGCTGTTGTTCAGCGTGATATATACTGTCGTTGTCGGACTAGTGTGACCGCCGTCGTCGTCGTCGCTGTACACTGAAAACGAGCTGAGGCTTTCGAATGCGTTTCGAAAGTGTCGTGCAACACCGCGGCAGTCCGTCGAGTCCGAATGTCATTCCTATTCTCGAATGTCATTCCACTCAATGTCATTCGAACATTTCCGTGTGAGAACGTGATAGCATTATACCAGCAAAAGCGCCTTGGGTACTTCTGGGTCCGAATAAGCCAGCGGAAAGGACCCCGTCTGGCAGGGCAGACCGGCTCCCTTACACACCCATGTATCTGTTAGTTGACAGTTCGACTCCTGACCTGTGCCTGACGCAAGTTTCAACTAGCAATTCCGTTCTCAATTAACCCCAGATTCGAACGCGACCAGTAGGGTACTTCTGCGATAATTTGGCAGCCCACAGTATTTGCGCAAAAAAAGGCCTCACCGCGCAAAATAATGCGTAGCTTTCGTTGGGTATATATACGGCAAGCCAAGTATAGCGCTTGTCGTAGGATTTGCTGTTTGCCGTGTCGCTGTCGTCTTGGTAAGCTGTGTGTAGGTACCTGCCGTTCCCATTCAATCACGTGACCTTATAATATCAGACGCCTGTTGATTAATGATAAATACCCGTGTACGATTTGTTCTCCAGTTGAAGAATTAACCCGTGTCATTCCATGGAGCCGCCCAGTAGACTTTTTTTAAGCCCGAGTAAACATATTTTTAATGTATTAAATGTATATTTTTAGTATATTTCTAATGTATATTTTTATTATATTTTTAATGCATTATAAATATGCTAAGCGGGCAAAAATGCACTTTTCACGTATTTTTAAGAACGTTTAAAATATTATTCCTAGTATACTTAGAAAGCATTCATATTGTAGTTTAAGCATAGGGACAAAAAAATGCGAACTAAATATGAAATTAATACAATACGTTTGAAATGCATTTTTAGCACATCCTCTTTTTCGCTAAGGGATGGATTGTTTGATATAGTCAAACATTAAAGAGCTGATTTCATTTACAGTTTCGATTGGTCAGCGGAATAATACAGGACGCCGCGGACCGCGGCCCACCCAGTGTTAGCAACTGCTGTTTTTTTAAGCTGTATCCTACTATAGTTGTTGCTAAACTAGATCGAGTGAGTGTTCTTTCGACGACAGCCGGCATTGAAGCATCTAAGTTTAAAAAGAGGTTGCATCCTATTAATTGTCGCGTCTCACTTAACGGGCGCTTAATGGAAGATTACACTTTCGACGCTTTTTATAAGTATGTCTATCCGTCTGTTTGTCTGAAGCTTTGGTTGGCACCTAGCAGAATGCAGTAAGTGCCGTAAAGGACATCATAAAGCAGGGGGTAGAAAGCAGGAGAGAAGAAGTCCCTCTCTCCTCTTGCAGAGGAAAGGTGCGAGATGGACAAGACGAGGGTAGGACAGAGAGTAGGACAGGGGCCGAAGGCAGCGGACGAAGTCGGCGGTAGGAAGCACAAGCTAGTTTCGGTTTAAAGTACTTCAGCACACCCTGGTGACTGAAGGAGAACTAATGGCTAAAAATGGGAGAGAACAGAGTTGGCCGTGTTGTCTGAGGCGCCAGAAAACGAAGTGGCTCTTTTTTCGCAGCCAGTGGTTCGAATTCTACTCGGGCATGCTCCTTGATACCATTGCCATGAGAAAGATATGGCGCTCCAAATGGCTTCCACAGGCCGCTATGGGAAGAATTGGAGCTGTCGTTTCGATTAGTCGGACAATAGTGTCGATGAAAGCTTCCTACCCCCGTCGAAGTGATGATGGGATGTGACTGGTGCCATGTAGGGGAGTGTGGAGCGGAGGTGTGGCATGTCACATGTGGGGTAGAGTGGCGCGGGGGGGGGGGGGGGGGGGGGGCATGCCACATGGTGATTGGCAGACTGGATAACGCCATCCACTCCTACACATTTAACCTTTCAGAGGTAACTGCTGCTCCGTTCAGGGGAGCACTATTGCTGACGGATAATCTGCCACATCCGTCGCACTGATCGTCTATACTTCACTTGTCACATAACGCTAAACAGACACGGACACAGGGAGACAAACAGGACGGGGCGTCCCTGTCTGTTTAGCGCTATGTGGCAAGTGAACCGTCACCAACTCGCCCAAGTTTCCATTTTGCCTATACTTCCTTTTGTTTTTGCCGCAGTTCAATTCAATAAACCATCTATTTAAAAAAAAAACAGCGTGGTTTAGAGCTTACCCTGCCTCAGCTGCATATTTATGTTTGCCACTGATATTACTTCTCTTTATCATGGTTTTACGTTAGGGCGCACCACACTTACCTTCACTGACAGAGTCCTTAAGGTATGTCAGGTAAGCCGAAACTTCTGTGGATTGCTCGCAGTCAAGGCCACAGAAGCAGCTGGAAGGGCCATGGTAAAGCTTCAGTGCGGTTCCATTGGAGGCGAATGTGAAGTCGGCTTCAATAGCGTTCACACCTTGTTCCATGTAGGCATCCACATCTTTCAAGCTGTTCGCCATGTGTCCAAACACGAACAGCGGCCGGGGTTGTTTCGATGCAGCGACCTGCACAGCGCAAAACGGAAACGGCTACATGGTTGTGGTTATCCTGGTTATTGCAGGCAATATAATTCAAGAAAAAAATATTCACTGGTGATAGTATGATGTGATGCGGCAAATCTGCGGTAGGAGTATTGGTTGTGCGCTTCGCTTTTCTAACTGTTGCGGTCCCATTACACTTTTGAATATGATTTCGCCCCCACTCTCTCCCTCCTGTGCTCTATGGAATTCGGTAATGTGGTGGCGGGTGGCAAGAATTTTCTTCGTAAGAGGACGAAAGCAATGGGAGTAAGTTGATCTAAAAAAAGATTGATACTTCATTTCAACGTCAATTCTGAGAGCTTAGCGCCGTGCGGGACATAGTTGTTTGTCTGGGGAAGTGAAATGTGCCCTATCCAATGGTTTTTTTTATTTTGCGGAACTTTATTTTCTTTCCACATTGGTCCATGTCAGCAGATTGGTGTTATGTTGTGATCTCGGCACCGAACGTATCTTAACCAACTGTTGCTCCGGAATGGCTAAGTGAAGCCGTTTTACTCATGGCAGTGCCTGCCGAAAACAAAACCTTTTTGAGAAAACACAATAGAACTTTAAGCTTTTCTTGTTTATATCACTTTATTCCTGCTTTCCTGGTACGTTAATCATATAAAGTTAACATGCTTAGTTAGAGGATATCTGATAATATAGTAGCCCTATGGAAAGCACGGCTAGCTCCGGGCATTCTCATTCATCAAGACGGAGCTGTAGTGCTCTCTCTAGTCGCATTTTAGAGCCACTATTTAAATAATTTTCTTCCGTTCTACGCAGTTCACAGCAAGAATGCATAGTGTCCTACATTACCCGTTTCTTTTGAAGCCTTTGAACTGGAACAAAAAAGCCGGCGCTATGGCTCAGTGGTTATGGTGCTCGGCTGCTGACCCCAAAGACATGGTTCGATCCCTTTCGCGGTGGTTGAATTTCTTTGGAGGATAAAATTCTAAAGACCCGCGCCTTGTACTATGTCAGTGAACGTTAAAGAACCCCAGGTGGTCGAAATTTTTGGAGCCCTTCACTATGGCGTCCCTCATAGCCTGAGTCGCTTTGGGACGTTAAACCCCATAAACCAAACCATAAACCTGAACTGGAAAAAAACTCCAAGGTATTTTCAGTAGGAAGTGCTCCTATTGCGTCTACGTGAGCCCCTTTGCACTTCACCGCTCGCACTACCATTGGTTAGTGAATTGAAATGAAACAGGCTTGAATGCTGCTTCTTACTTTCTCAGATTTGCTTTTCTCCCTGCCCAACCATGCCGGTAAGAAATTCTACGCGGTACTTGTAAGCGCTTGGCTGACAGCGCCACTTTTTCTAGCACCCGCTTTCACATGCAAACGCAGACGCTCGAAAGGATCCACGGCAGATATCCTCCTCTGCAGCGTCCTTCATACCCTGAGTCGTTTCGGGACGATAAACGCCACAATCCCGTTCCCACCTCGAAGCTATTCGTCAAATTCTGTTTTTTGTCCCCCGCCTATATATTAGCTTTGCTTTGGTCCTGTGTAGCTACCGTTTGTGTTTAAGAATTGCTGATTGGTAATAGATTTTTGAGTACCATGAAAGTATTACTTTCATGGTAATACTTTCCAGAAGTTCCTGGACAGTCTGTCGAAGGAGGTGTAACTTCAGCGTGCAGTAGACCGAACAAACGAAGAGGTACCACAGATAAGCTTTCTGTTATTCTTTCCGATGAACAGAGGTGACGTTTGCAGCGAGAAATTAAGCACAGGACGAGCCGTGTGTGAGTGATCATTTTAGGACAACTCCAGCCACTAAACATAGCAGCATGAGCTCCTGCAGGTGAGCAAGAGTTGAAGTACTGAAATATTTGATAAACTTATGATCTGACTTACATTTATGCAGTTTACACTGCGGCGCTCTCAATCCGCGATTTATACTGTTTACAACTAAAATCCGACAAGCGTTCCGGGATGCACTTCATCTTGGAACTTAATGTATATCTGCCAGTTTTCTTGTTATGGCGAGCTGTATTTTTTCATTTGCAAGCAAATCTGGAATTTTCCATAATCGCCTTAAAATTTATAGGAGCAGTGCCTAGGTACGAACGACGGGGCTAATATGACGAATTTGTTCCTATGCGTATGTACATCTATTATACATCTATATAGCGCTTGTCCCTGTCCTTCCTTCTCTGTCTATTTCCCGTCGCAGCGCTGGTGAAGTTGTGAAGAATACATCTATTATTTCTTGCTCATCTATTATCTATAGACATACATCTATTATTCTTTCCGCGCTTCAGCATTGGCTTATAATGTCATAGCCATACTGTGCCTCATTTTTTATGCAACTACTGTGTGTTTTCATTCTTGTGTTCTTACAACTCCCCGTGTGTAATGCCTTTTGCCCTGATTGGCATTTTAAATGACATTAAATGAAATGAATCAAGACTGTAAATATACTAGCAGGGATAAAATAAAACTGTCATCTAGTTGCGCATGAATAAATTAGAAGTTAACCCATAGCTGTAGATGAATTTTTTATAGGTGGACGGCATTTCTGCAATTTCCCAAAGCCTTGAAAGCCCAGATGTACTTTGTCTGAGCTCTTCTAGGACTGTTGTTTTGGAGGACGTTCTTTATCGGAAATTTAAAAAGCAGCTTTGTTGACCCATTAGGAAACACAAAGACGATAATAAGGCAGTGATTGCTCATTGGCATCCACTTAAGCGCAGCAATACGGCTACAAAGTAAAGCTATGCAGCTTTCATAGAAACTTCGCAGTAAAGAAAGGATTGTCACGGTCCGCAGTTTGAACCCAGAACCACCGCTTCACCGAAGCAGTCGTTCTAGAAACTGAGCTGATCGGGACGGCAAGCTTGGAAGGGCGAGAGCGAACTGATAAATAACTCGAAGTGGGAAAGAGAGGGAAGGAGAGAGCGTTTTTGGGCGGGTAGGTCAGACGTTTCAACAAAGGGTACGGCGCACAAACAGACAAGGACTTGTATTGTGAACTCTTGTTATGTTAACCTTTTTGTCCTTGTCTGTGTGCGCGTAGCACCCTTTGTCGAAGTGAGAACAGCACTGGTCCCACCCACCACCTCCTGCACCTCTTCCTCTCAATAAAATATTTTTCTCTCTCTCTCTCATTTGTCCGATGTTTATGAAAATACCCATTGTGAAGTAGACTTGTGCGAAGACAGCAGATAAAACGGTGGTCCCGGGTACGAACCCCGGACCAGGACGAATTTTCTTTAACTACGAAATTTCTGTAGAAGCTGCGGAGGTTTTATGTGTAGCCGTAAGGCTGAGCTCGGGCGGATGTCAATGAGTAATTACTCCCTTATTACAAATCTACTCCACCTTGGCGGATTCCCCTAAAGATTTGACCATCATGTTTCGTCTTCCGTTATTGATCATTCGCTATCTCTCTACCGCATGCTGTCCATCACGGTTAGCTCAGTTGGTAGAGAGACAGCTCCAGTGAAGCGGTGGTCTGGGGTTCAAAGCCCGGACGACGAAAAAGTTTTCATTAAACTACGAAGTTCCTGTCTCAGCTGTATAGCTTTCCTTTGTAGCCTCATTCTACTCCACCTTAGAATGCCCTAAACATTTGAACAACAAAAACGGTTTTCGTTTAGTTTGTACACAGCCCGTAAATTGATCCAAGCAAGCGCATGACGGACAACAAAAATTGCATTGTTATACATAAGAGGTGCAAGACAAAACATCGGTAACCAACTAAGCAGTGATCCTGTGAAGAAGAGTTTTGACTGCAATGCCTTTCAAACGTTCCTTGCATGTACGCACACTTGATGCTAATACTGTAACCTTTGAAATTCTTTCAATAAACAAAATTATCACTGCCTGGAGTTTGATGAAAATATTTAATCATACTTTTGGTTGAAATATGTCTTCCTTAGGTACAACAGCTTTTCTGCTTAAAAAAAGTGTGGCTGCGCATATTGTACTTTGTCATGCATTGGCATGAAGACATAGTCGCTTGTATTGAAATGCAAGTCTGCTATATACTTACGCAGAGTACTGGTAGCACACAAAGCAAGAACGCCTGCAGAGACATTCTCGATCTCAAGTTTTGTTTTTCCACAGCTGTCTTCAAATTCATCTGAAAACAATACTGAAATAAGTAATTGACTGACAATTGTTCATGTAAACAACGACACCTAAGCTAAACAGGACTGCTGCAAGCGCACGAATATCCAATATTTTTCTTGTTGGAAAAAAAAAATTGCCAATGATGGCGGCCCTCGGTAATGCAAAATCTGAGCACTGCTGCTTGGGTATTTGTGGTCGGACGATGGCGGGAATCACTCTGACGCCTCCTTTGAGCGAGCGACCTCAATAAGTTGAACCTCTCGCAATGTGGTCTCCGTGTATTTTACCGATGGCGTTGTCATCGAACCCTGTATGGCGCGCGCTACGATGCGCTATTGGTTGTCTCCACGAGAGCTGTCTTCACGCTACCGCGGCACCCACCTCCTTCGCTTTCCTTCTCGGGTTCTCTTAGCTTTCGCTGTCTTTTATCCTTCGCTGCTCTCCGTGTTCGCTCTGTTTCATCTTTCGCTGCGCTGCTGCGCTCTGCTGTTCCTGCCGACAAGGGCTGCCGCGACGCTACGCTATGAATGGGCGCTTAAGAGCTGCCTTCTAAATGCAAGACAACAGGAATGAAAAAAAAAAAAAGAAACCGTGGAGTTGCCCCTCTTCATGTCAGAGCCAAACCTTCGGGTACTTACATCGCTTCTGAAATTCTATGATTCATGAAAAACAACCACTTTCTTTCCCATCTTGGAAAAAGTTTTTCTTATGCGACGTTCGCTTCACCGGGAAAAAGTGGCCTCCAACATTTTAATAGTAATCTCAAAATCGAGCACAGCCGCAAGATTTTAGATCTGAAAGAAGACGATGGATGTCTGGCGGCTTGGAACTCGCCTCATAACACAGAAAATTGTGGAACGCACGACTCAGAGGCCCCCGAGAAACCCTCCCCTAACCTTTTATGCAGAAGGAAAGAGCACTGTATATGCATATTCATCGGTTTGATATCACTAATCCGTATCATTCTTAAGTGCAGTAGTTGAAATATGGAGGCAAACGTGCATTAACATCCACCAACGCGTGTGGGTGCCTCTGCAAGGTGAAGCAATACAGCCTTCAGGGGAACATCGCATAAAGGAATCATTCTCCGGGTCCGCGTAGAGAACTCGAGGCAACCACCTGTCGGGGTCAATTTCTCTGCCAACTGAGCTGACCAGTTAGCCGGATGAGGCTGCTTTCATCCAAAACTAGAACTCAGAACGTTGAAAAATTCTGAGGTAGTCATATTACTCAATGCTCTTTTGGTGTTAAATCAGGCAGGATAATAAGAAGCCGATCACACTGGACATACGAGGACCGAAATGCTACAGACAACGCCTTGGGGTAATGGACCATTTGTGATTTCGCCGAGGGTATCAAATTTCATGGTGAATTCGAAACCTTATATGAATCTACACGCAACTGATGTTGTGTTGTTCGTTTTTCGCTGTGTTGAGCATTCCGGTGCATAGGCAAGTAATGCCATCATGCGCCAAACTGATGTAATATATACGTGCATTGCAGAAAAGGACCGAAGTAATTTTGCTCCGGTCTTTTGTTTAGCACCGGAAATGTCAACGAGTGCTTTTTCTCTCAGGAGTAACCTTGGGTGCAACTTGATGTCTTCCTGGGAATGCGGGAATGCTTCTTCCTTACAGTTTCGTGCCTAGGGAATGAACATAAAATATGTGTTAGAGGACGCACATCTCCGCTGCGTTCACATGTAGGTTTTTTTTTTGTTTTGTCAGGATTAGGTCCTGTGTGAGGCGTGTTGCCCATTGCAAAGATGTCATCCCATCAGTGAAGTGTTCCATGTGTGTACATGACTTCCATTCTCCTTGCAACGTTTTTATCAACATCAGCTTATTATTTGCGTTATTACTACAAGTAGACTACCATTTGTCCCTCAGTTTAGTGTGTACTCGCTTGGGGAAAGATTAATGGAGAACGGTTATTTTCATAATTTTCTTTTTGGAAGCTTGATCTCCGCACGCGTGCGCGTACAATTCCGGCATTGCTTGGGACCCAGCTGAATTTTACATTTTTCCCTAGTTTTGGGGCCCTTGTTACTGCATGCATTATATTAAAGAGCTCGTGTGTGTCTTTCTTACTGTGCGCTTGTTCCACGCAGTGTTTTGTTATGCAGTACCAACTAGCCGACACCTTGTGCGGTGAATACCAAGCAACGATGATCAAGGATTTCTGGAGTACGACCTCGGCCTAAACCTAGACAACCAGTGTAGATAATAGTCTTCTAGACCTTTCATTTACTATTTTTGCTACAGCTATCAAGACTTAGTATTTACTCACACTGAGAAAGTCGCATTGATTTTGTCCAGTTCCCCTGCATGACCGCACTCACAACGTAATTCAAGTTTTCTAGTCATGTCAGGCGCAGAGACACGATCTCGCAAATGCTATTCACTGCCGGCTTACAGGTGTTCCGAGGCCAGGATTGGGAACAGTTGAGGATAAGTGTTAATGGAGAATACCCAAGTAATCTATGATTCGCGGATGGCATTGCCTTGCTAAATAACTCAGGAGAATAACTGGAAAGCATGATAAATGAATTGGGCAGACAGAGAAGAACTGTCACTTCTCCACTTTCAGCGAGGAGCTGAAAGTGGTAAGGGAAAGTGTCTATTTAGGCCACGTAGTGACCACTGATCCGGAACAAGAGAAGGAAATGACGAGAAGGATAAGAAAGGAATGGAGCGCATATGGCAGGTTTCTTCAGATAATGAATAGCAGTTTACCAATATCCCTTGAGAGAAAAGTATACAACAGCTGCATGTTACTGGTACCAACCTATGGGGCAGAAACATGCATGCAAAGGAAAGGGTTCAGCTTAAATCAACGACAACGCAGCGAGTTATGGAAAGAAAAATTATATGTGTAGCGTTAAGAAACCGGGAGCGGGCAGAGTGGTTCAGGGAACAAACGCGGGTTAATGTTACCCTAGTCAAAATCAAAATCAAGAGGAAGGAATGAGCTTGGGCCGGAGATGTAAATCGAAGGCGGGATAACCGCTGGTCTTTAAAGGTGCACTGAAGAGGAATCTGAACTTGTCTTTTTGCCGCGGGAACTCGATGTACACGTTTCTAGCATTCTTAGAAACTGCGACTTATTGCCCTGTATGGCCGATTTCCCAAATTAAACCGAATTAACGGCCGGCTCCCGCCCTTTTTTTTGAATTCTGCCTCGTACGGTGGGCGGAGTCGACCAACGCGTGGAGTGCCTTTCACCCAGTCCCGTGGCGGCTTGCCGCTCTGCCATCGGCGGAGTAATACGCAGTAGTCCGTAGTAGCAAATAGTCCGCGCGTATTTTTATTTCTGCGGGCTTATTTTGCGGCTATATTATCTGCGAATGAAACTATTTATTCATGGAAACCTAAAAAACAAAATAAAGCGAAAGCAAAGCCTCCACGGAGCTGGCTGAAAGGAACTTCACGCGTTGGTCGACTCCGCCCATCGTACGAGGCAGAATTCAAAAAAAAGGGCGGGAGCCGGACGTTAATTCGATTTAATTAGGGAAATCGGTCATACAGGGCAATAAGTTGCAGTTTCTAAGAATGCTAGGAACGTGTAGATCGAGTTCCCGCGGCAAAAAGACAAGTTCAGAATCCTCTTCAGTGCACCTTTAAGGGCAATGGAGTCGATTCAAAGAGACGGCAAGCGTAGCAGGGGGTGGCAGGAAGTTAGGTGGGCGGATGAGATTAATTAGTTTTCAGGGATTGGGTGGGTGCAGCTGACAAAAGAAGAGGGTTAATTCGAGAACTTGGGAGACCTTTGACCTGCAGTGGGCGTAGTCAGGCTGATGATGAAGTTGGCATGTCAAAGGATTGGCAATGTGGTAAAGGTTATTCGGAAAACATCTGTAAGGCGCTCATAAACTTTGTATCGTTCTACAGCCTTCTTGCCTCAAGCTACGAGCATTGGGCAAGAGTGGCTGTCTAATGTAGGTTAGGCTGCACACCGCCGTAGCGGGTCACAAGGCCGCCGAACAGCCTGGCTCTAGAAGCGACTGTTCTGAGCCTTCAGGGTCATTCCCGAAAATTCAACTGCGTCCTTGGCGGCCTTCAGTCTCTTGAAGTGTTCGTCATAGCTCATCGCGAAGACTACACAGTTGCCTGGATTTACAAGACAGATTTGTCACTTGATGGCTACTAGAACGTTTTTCATTACAAGCTGAAGCGTTGCCGGTCCAGTGCGGAGCATAAATGGCATGACTTTCAGCTCGAGTAACTCTTCAGGCGTAATGAAGTGCTTCTTTCCGCGTCTCTCTCGACGACTTCCGTCAGCCAGTATCCGCTTGTAAGGTCCATCAACGAGAAGAAACTGGCGTGGCAGAGCCGCTCGTATCATCAATTCTCTGCATTGGCAGAGCCTCTTTCTTTATGCTGTTAAGTCTGCGCTAATCGAGGAAAAACCGTTGGCTTCCTTCTTTCTTTCTGGCAGGAAAGAATGGCGTTGCCAAATGTAATCTTTTAAGGATAAACCACATCATCGTGAAGTATTTCTTCTAGTTGATCTCGGGTGATATAAGGTTTTAGAGGCGTCACGCGATAGGGCCTTTGGCGGAGAGGTCAAGCCACTGGTTGGATGGCGTTCGTGTGTTCTTTCAAGAGGATGACGAGGAGGGCCTTTCACACAGAGTTCCTGTAGCGCTGAAACACACTTAGGATCTGACTTTTCTGTACCATGTTTGCGCTCGGCTGATGTCGGATGTAGGCGCTTGGACTTCTGAGCTGAAGCCTTTTTCACATGCATCGGAAAGGGCCAACGGATACAGTCTGCCGCTGATATTGCCGAGAAATGCAATCGTAGACACTGTGCTAAGGAGGGTGTATTGTTCGCCAAAGTTTATTGTAGAATCTTTGCATTTCCAGAAGTGGGCATTGCCCTATTCGATGCCGATTCCTTGGTCTAGAAGCTACTCCGTATTGAATTCGATGGTGGCTTCGACCTTCGCGGCATCCCTGATACCTACGATGGCTATGACGCTTGAACACTGCGGGAAGCTTACTTCTTCATCCCAGAGACATAGGTCATGATATGGCATGGTTAACATAGAAGGGATCGCTTATGTTCGTGGAAAGCTTCATGGGCTTCAATGGAATGTCGATGACCACGTGGTGATAACCCAGGTAGTGCATTGCCCAAGATTACGGCGCAGGAACATTACTACAGGTGCATGAAAATCACAGGATAGGTATGCCAAGTAAGATAAACTCGTACTGTGTATCGTCCAAATGGTGCAGTCAGTTGGCCTCCAAAAATGCGAATTCGCAGGCCGTTACAACTCGTCGTTGGTTTGTTAATCTGAGCTGGAAACGGTCCACTCCTCCGACTCTTTATCACAGTCAGCGTCCTACCGACAACAACACTTCAAGCTTGGTAGTTCGTACCGCCGTATTGAACGGAGGCATTGGCGTATTCCGTGGTCGTAGATGAGGAACACGCTCCTCCACCAGGTTTCGCGGTGTCACCATCATCATCAACCTGACTACGCCGACTGCAGGGAAAATGACTCTCCCATGGCTCTCCAATTAACCCTGCACTTTGCCAGCTACGGCCACCGTATTCCAGGAAACTTCTTAATCTCGCCCGCCCGCGTGACTTTCTGCCACCCTCTGCTATACGCTTGCCTTCTCTTGGAATAAACTCCGTTATCCTAAAGGTTCAGCGGTTATCTCGCCTTCGCGTTACATGCCCTGCCCGAGTGTATTAAATTCCCTTCATCGTTTAGCGACGGCGTACTGGCAAGCAGGCAGGAAGCAGCTGAGTGGAAAAAGAAAATTCAAGGGTTAATTTGCGCACAAAACATTGGAGGGCACGCTTAAGCTCTTCCTTAAGGCTAAGACGCGATAGCGTAATGGGTAGTTCTCATAGATACAGGTGATTCTATACTTAACATTCAGAGATTCCTCGGAGCTCTTATACCCCTTCTGGAGCAACGGTGCTCTACTTACGCGTTGCGCCACTACCCCGCGATGGCTAATTTTTCCAGCGGATGTCCTTGGGCGGCCCAGGTTGCTCTTCCCGAGCGACCAACGGTTAATTTAACTGGCACCTGCCTCTGTGGGCAGTTTTCTCACCATTCAGTGGGCAGGTTGTGAAGATGCCACAAGGTAATGTGACACGAGGAAACCCCCTGCCTCCTCGGTTGCTTTCTGGGGACCACCTGGCATAGACATGCGCATGATTTTCACTCACAAGCAATACTCCTACAACGCCGATACCTGACTGTCCTGCCTGCGAACGAAGCCTTTAGCACTATCGTGAAAAAAGGAAAATTCGGTGCTATCGATATCGTCCTTTGGGCTTGGCGAGTGTCGAGGAACCGAAACGGCAAACATTGCAACCTTTGGGGTATTGACACGTGGGGGACGGTTTTTTTGGCCATGTTCTTTTTGTTTTGCGAACAATCATTCGCAATCTGAATAGCTCGAAACTGTCAAAAATGTTCATCTAAAAATTCTGGCTGTTCGTCGATGTTGGCTGTTGTACATGGGGTGGTCGGAAACGAAATTAGGAACGAAGAGAAGCTGGCTAGTAGTTTACGAGCTTGTTCCCACTTTCATTTCGGTGTTTTTGAATTGTTTCTGTATAACATATAGGTTTGGCACTGAGGTTTGCCAGGATTGAGGCAAATATGTTCAGTTTCTCTCTCGCTTTTTTTTAAATATAGAAAGGACCCGACAATTTCATCTGGATTTATTTTGTTCTAATTTTGCTTCGCCACATTCTTGTGTATAAAATAATTTATGATTTTGTCGTACCACTCCTAAGGACTGAAAAATAAAGGTACAAAAATTCAATAACTTTGACGACATTAAGACTATCATCAAATATTTTTTAAAAGTTGCTTGTTCTCAAAACTGTGGCCAATCAGCTACTTGTAGCTTTGAACGGCGAAGTTTGCTTTGCATTAGTGACAGCAATCATGACAAGCTTGTTATCAATGGAACTCGATTGCTACCATTGGCGTTGTCCGAAACAGCAAATTTAATGTCAGTAAAAGACAAGCGGGACAAAAACACACATTCATGCAGGTGATATATCAGGAGGTCAGAGAGTGGTCCGTGTAATGAGCAGGCAGACATTCTTTGTATGTATAATATATTATAGAAATCAGACTCTTTTGCCAGGTTCTCATTACGTTAGAAAGGAGGAATGCGAATTCAAATCCCCGACAAACAATTATGGCATTGGTAACTGTTTAAAAAGAGCTTTTAAGCAAGGAAAATTTACCTTTAGTGCTGAACTTCACAACGCTGTTTAACATACACGCTTTCCTTGCCTCGAATGAGCACCCTCTGCTGTCCTAAACTCACGGAAGCAATAAAGAGAGCCATCTAATTTACGAATCAAATTTGCCTGCTCTTTGGGTTAGGAGGCATTACGGAAGAGGAGGCGCCGCTTGTAAGCGTCTGGAGTAGAGAAAATGCGCCTAAATATATTTATCTAAACAAAAAATGCAAGTAGGCATACATAGCTTTTTGCTGGGCTTATGTATGCGTACGTATGTGTTTTCATTTTGCATTTCACGTGCATGTTTCAAGCCTCTAGATGTATTGGTAGTCAAAGGTAGCTCGTCAGGCATTCTGCAATGCCGCTCGTCTACAATGCCGCGGCAGCAGCGTAGTTGCTCCCTAACACTATGAACTCGGCGACCCCTCTGCCTCCGTAGACAACTCACGGCGCAAGCGCAGAGCGATCTGTTCAGCAGGTAATTTTGCGTACTGGTCAACGAGGGGAGCAAGAGAGCATGGAGGTAACTTGTGTCTATGTCCAGGAAATGGCGCCCTAGTGGAGACTTCCCTAAGCGCTCCTGAGGCGCATTTGAAGAGTGACCGAAGGAAGATTAGCCGCTTCTAAATCATTCTCACTGATGTAAGGAGTGTTCTAAAATTTTTCCCTTGGATGCGCATCGAGATATTTACTACTGTATGTGGACTTCTTCCAATGAACAATTGCTTAACCCACTGCATATTTAGTCGGAAGTCTTATTTTGGGAGTGGGCGCACCACTCTGTACGTCCGTAGCAACCCCTCCAGAAAGCCTAAATGCTTGCTCACGGTGAGAAGCAATGACTTTATTATTCTAAATATTTTTGTGCCGTGTTGCTGATTTGATCTCTTTCAAAGTTAAAGCGAGTAAAGAAGATGAACTCTGATATCGCTTAGATCTCTGTGGTTCTTGACAAGTCCGCAACAGTTGCAGTACATTGCGAGCGCCATGTTTGATTACATTTAGAGGTGTAGTTAAAATTTAGGTTTTTCTTTGCCTTTTGCTGGTTTTATTTACAGGTTTTATTCTTTGCTCCCTCAAGCAAGGTGTTCCGCTGTTGTTTCGCGGGTGAGCTGTGAGCACGTACTGTATGCTGTGCTCTCGTTCCGTACGCTCACTCGAGCCTCTGGTGGTTCTCTAGTAGCAAGTTTACCTCGATGGGACGGCTGGGAATAGTTGCGGTCTGCCGACTCCAGGGTTGGTGGGCTCTTTTTCCGCAGTGCGGGGATATCCGCAGCGTCTACCGGGGCCGTGTTCTGCAATGGTTGAGCCTTTGCATCTGCAGTGGCTGGATACCGTTGCGATGCTGCGCCCTTACGCACCACATTACCAAAATATGGTTTTACGGTGAACAACTGTATGTCTTGCGTGATTGGGAGTCGCCGTCGTTCTTCTTTGAAAATGATAATTTTTTTTTGTCGTAATGGTTATGACCTTGTTCCCTCGCTTGCAGCTTGGACATGGCGTGTAGTAAGCACAGTGGTCTCCTTCACGGTCTGCGCAGCGTGGCACAGCGTTGAAGTCGCCCAGTAGACGAACATTGGAGGAGTATTAGGCACAAATATGGCGGCCGCGACAACTCAATCGGCAATGACCAAATTGTTGGCTCTTGAGGCATAGAGCGGGAGCCATAAAATGTATCAGTTCGTCGGAAGTATTGATAAACGCCCAGCATGAAGCCCAACAAGGATAGGTTACAAAATATTCCATGAAAATTCTGTGCCGGTCAGCTGTACAACACCAATATGGCTAGAGAGGGACAGCTCTGGGTAGTTACTTCAAACAAGGTGGACACTAGCCATCAAGATGGGAGAAAAACAGAAGATATGAAAGCGATGGATAGAGGGGAGGATGGAAAATGGCGACCGCCAATTTCCCCTGAAGGGGTAAGCCCGGAGGCGTTGTATAATAGAAGCGAAAATGAAAGTGGCGAGGGGCCTGAAATGTTGAAGCGCGTGGCGTTGCTTCAAAAGCCAAACGATAGGCAGGGCAAGACGTGGATGGGTCAAGTCTACATACGATCTGCAAACCATGCGGTCGCAACTCACCAGCATCTGCATTTTCCAGATGCATTGTGGGTTACACGTGAGTAAGGAACCTGAGATCACTCCGAAAGTAGTATATGAATGGCCTACAGCAGAGGTGCTCGACTGGCGTACTAAACTTCACAGCTGTTGAAAAAACACCGCACGGTTTTTTTCAAGTAAATGTTTTCTTTAAAAATTGTGCTCGACACCATTCCGCGCTAACATCATCGCCTGAACCGCCACCGCTACGCAGTCAATATGTTCAGTGCGTAGACAATTTATGAATGTTAGAAGCTTGTGAGAGTGAGCAGGATTCTGGTTCGATTCTTGCTGTGTCCTAGTCGTTAGGTACCTTGAATACGTACATCAAGTATAAAATCCCAGATCTTTCGCTCTCACGACAAGGTAGCTATCTTAAATAAGAGTGCTATATATTTGCTCGTAAATACCGCCTTTCTACGTGTAGAATAGAATTATACTTAAATTGCATAGTTTCGTTTGCTGATATGCTTTTATGCTTATAGGGATGATATGCTCTATAGGTCCTAAGTAAAGAGCCACGTATATATTGTTTGAACAAAAATTGTTTCCCTAGTTAGTTTAAGAATCAAGAAGCTGCATTGCGATGGGTGGCAAGAATGGCACAGGAACACTTAAGAGAGTGAAAAGCTTCAGAGTCGGTTTCAATTACTTCTTTTCAACATTTTCCCTTTCGTTCAGCTGTTATTTCACTTTTTTTTTATTGACAGCTTTGGTGTAACGAGTACGGATTGCAGTGCCACCCGCCAACTATTCCTGACGCAGATTCACTAGTAGCAAAAATTGCTTCGCTTCTTTGTGATAGGTGGACGATCAAGTTATTTGCAGAAAAAATGTTTTCCGAAGCAACAACATGGCACGTGAGAGCGTTGTTTATAATGATTTGGCATTTACACTGCCGCTACAAAGTGTGACCATGTTCGTGCGTTACTGAAATCTCTATGATTCATCTTTTGCGCGATATAGTGCGCAGTCAAACACACGTTCTTTGCCTACCGGGCACCGCCTTCTTTACGTTCTATACATAACCGATAGCTTCATTCATTAAAGTATTCATTCATGCACCACACACTGTCGAGCCCACAATTGTCTTGTTTTTTTGGCGTCTCGTGCAACAATTTCGTGCCAGAGAAGGCTTCTTCAGAAATCCACGCAATGTTGCCGACATCAGAGATGAAATGAAACGTGTAATCGCTCGGAGAACCACTGCGGCGGTAAACGTATAGTCCGTTAGGCTACTAAGCCGGGGGACTCGGGTTTCAAACGAGACGTCATAACGAATTTGCCTCAGTTCTTTGCGCTGTCAGAGCGCGGTAAAACTCTTAAACCGATCCCAAATGCACCAGGCACATCCGCAACTTCAACTATTTCTGTCTTTCTCCTCTCAGTCCGTCTGCCAGTACTTTCAAAATGGCGTAGTTCGAGTCGGTGTCTACCCAGAAGTGAGGCAATTATGGCACCCCTTCCTTTCTCAGAACCAATTCTCATCGTAATCACTTCGAATACAAAAAAAATACATATTTGTTCATTTCTAGCAAACAAAGCATCTTAATCAGCATTAGCTCCTTTATTGCTTCAAAGACAATTTCCGTCTAGAGCAAATCAGAAGCGAACCTACCAAACTTCTGTGTTGGCAGTTTTTGCATTCAAGGTAAATAGAAATATTAGTGGGGCCTAAGTTTTAGCATTCGTCAATTGTGGACCACGTCTACTTATTACAACCAGAGTAGATGATCTCTATCCATCGTGCGCCAGGCCTAATCACTTTTAACTGTCCTATCAGCGGAAGGTAGTGCGAAAGGTAGCTGACCAGAAGGTATTATGGAAGTAAAAAAGAAGTAAGTCTTGAAGCGCAGACCGCATTGCTACAAATTATCTGGATGTTTTCTTTGTGCTAATTTTCTGCGCAAAAAAGCAGAAACGCTGCTCAGGAAGTCACTATCAGCCCAGAGGCCCCCACAGTAAACTGAGACAAGCCTTAGCTTTAAAAATTTAAATGAATCCCAATGACGTGACTGCTTTAATAAATTTACGCAACGGTAAATAACGGCTGTTTCTCGACCCCCCCCCCCCCCCCCCCCCCCCCCCCTGACAATCTCTTGATTTCCTGAGGCGCATAAAACTGACGTACATACCCACGGTGAGTGGATGTGTAAGCCACGACATAGCAGTTCAAATTACACCTGTGCTGATGTTATTGAAATGCCATTATTTACAGCATAACTGTCGCAAATAAGCCTACACCAGAAAATAATCTAGTTTTAAGATGTCTGGCTTCAATTCTGGCAACCTCGTCTGCACAGCTATTCGTGATTGTATTATGTACAAGTAGCATTGCGAAACCCGTATTAAACTTAATTTTAGGCATGCAGCGATAGTGTGTCTAAATTTTGCATAGCGGCAAAAATTATACATATATTTTTCCAGTAGTTGTACGCTGAAAGTTTGGTTTATGCTTTAATTTATGGAAGTTTTACGTCCCGAAGCGACTCAGGTTATAAGAGACGCCGTACTGAAGAGCTCAGGGTATTTCCGACCATCTGGGGTTCATTAACGTGCACTGTCGTCGCACTGTACCAGGACCTCCGGAATTTCATCTACATGCAAATGCGACCGCCGTGGATTTAAACCGCTTCTTTCGGGGGAACAGCCGAGCACCATAATCACTACGGCAGCCGGCGGCGCACGCTGAATGTTTATCACAGGACATCCGTCATAGAATCTAAGTAAACAGGATACAGAATTAATTAAACTCGAACAGCCAAAATGTCGCAGGCAGAGTCTGTAAGCATCTGCCACGTGGCAGACTTCCGTCTAGAGCGCAGTACGCC
Source organism: Amblyomma mixtum (assembly GCF_055824585.1). Classification (NCBI taxonomy): domain Eukaryota; kingdom Metazoa; phylum Arthropoda; class Arachnida; order Ixodida; family Ixodidae; genus Amblyomma; species Amblyomma mixtum. The sequence goes on along the minus strand of NC_143021.1, from coordinate 149,050,937 downwards.
AGGACGCTTTCACCTTGCTCTGTTTGCGGAGTCTACAGATAACAGCGTCATCCAAGCGAGAAAGAATGGCTTGCAATTTGAACAAAGGCTCAGAGATCACACGGGAATGACGCAGTCCATTTGACCATCGCCATCACGGGATTTGGAAGTCCGACCAAAAGAGAAATACTGGCACTGACGATAGCTTACTGGGAAAAGAAGTCAAGTGAAAGAGAGCTAAAAGCAGTTGGCGCAGGCGTTCGTAACGCTGGGTATTGCACGCATTCCTCTGAAGCGGGCCAAATTTCATCATCGTTTATAACTGATTCCAAGACTTGTGATCTTCCAAGTAGTCATGGCTCCCCGAACAACAAAAAAGTAGCTGCGTGCAGCCCTCACCTTTTAGTTCCTCATCAGAAAGGCCACGGATGCCGTCCCTAGTGGCTTTAGGCTGTCACCTTTATAGCGTAACGGTTGCGGTCTTGTTCACAGTATTCTAAACGCTGGCTTCGATGATGTACGGTGTGGGCATGAAGGAGGCTCACAATCAGAGCGTTGCTAAAACGGAGTCTGTCCGAGAGGTTTTGCAGAGAGCGTACGGAGCGCCACTAAAGCATTTGAACATGTAATCGCACCATGGTATGCAACACCAAGAAGTAAAAAAAGAAGAGACATCCTGGTGCGCGGATTTTTCTGGTTTTATGTGTGCGACAAACATTGCTGTATTTTTTCCCTGCTGTCGCGAACAGCACTGGAGCGAAAAGACTGCGGCTGAGCAATGGGATATTTCCGGGAAAGACTATTTGTATTTTACGTTGCCGCTCGCAGAGGTATGAGCGCATGATAGGACTGGCTCGCAAGCTGTTTAACGAGCGCTCAAACCAGGATGCTACGACCGCGCTTCGATGCAGGCGTAGCGCAAACGGCGCACATGCGCTGTGCGATATGAGCGAGCGCGTTTCGATGGACGCAAAAGCAAAGGCTCTCGTTTGCTCTGCGATATCAATGCACAATAAAGATACTCCGGTGGTCGAAAATATTCAACAGCCTTAATTCCACTAGGGTAGCTTCTTTCTTTCTTTCTTTCTTTCTTTCTTTCTTTCTTTATTTCTTTCTTTCTTTCTTTCTTTCTTCCTTTCTTTCTTTCTTTCTTTCTTTCTTTCTTTCTTTCTTTCTTTCTTCCTTTCTTTCTTTCTTTCTTTCTTTCTTTCTTTCTTTCCTCCTTTTTTCTTTTTTTTCTTTTTTTCTTTCCTTCTTTCTTTCTTTCTTTCTTTCTTTGTTTCTCTCTCTCTTCCTTTCCTTCTCTCTCTCTCTCTCTCTCTCTCTCTCTTTCTTTCTTTAGTTATTTATTTCTTTCTTTCTTTCCTTCTTTCTTTCCTTCTTTCTTTCCTTCTTTCTTCCTTCCTTTCTTCCTTTCTTTCTTTTTTCCTTCTTTCTTCCTTTCTTCTTTCTTTCTTTCTTTCTTCCTTTACTTCTTTCTTCCTCTATTTCTTTCTTTTTTTCTTTCTTTCTTTCCTTCTTCCTTTCTTTCTTTCCTTCTTCCTTTCTTTCTTCCTTTCTTTCTTTCTTTCGTTCTTCCTTTCCTTCTTTCTTTCTTTCTTTCCTTCTTTCTTCCTTTCTTTTTTTTTCTTTCTTTCTTTCCTTCTTTCTTTCTCCCTTTCTCTCTTTCCTTCTTTCTTTCTCCCTTCCTTTCTTTCTTTCTTTCTTTCTTCCTTTCTTTCCTTCTTTCTTCCTTTCTTTCTTTCTTTTTCTTTCTTTGTTCCCTTCTTTCTTTCTTTCTTCCTTTCTTCCTTTCTTTCTTTCTTTCTTTCTTTCTTTCCTTCTTTCTTTCTTTCCTTCTTTCTTCCTTTCTTTCTTTCTTTTTTCCTTCTTTCTTTCCTTCTTTCTCTCTTTATTTCTTCCTTTCTTTCTTTCTTTCTTCCTTTCTTTTCCTCCCTTCTTTCCTTCTCTCTTTCTTTATTCTTTCTTTCTTCCCTTCTTTCTTCCTTTCTTTCTTTTTTCTTTCCTTCTTTCTTCCTTTTTCTTTTCTTTCTTTCTTTCTCTCTCTCTTTCTTCCTTTGTTTCTTCCTTTCTTCCTTTTCTCTTTCTTTCTTTCTTCGTTTCTTTCTTTTTTCTTTCTTCCTTTCTTTCTTTCTCTCTTTCCTTTGTTTCTTTCTTTCTTACTTCTCCTCACTCTCTTACCCCACGCGCGGCGAAGGTGTCCACCGAAAAGTGAGTGAGTTGTTCCAGCTTTCAATCCCTTAAGAAAGCCAGTTTTCAGTGCACATTAATGATCCGCATTATTTCGGGTTCCTCCACTATGGCACCCCTTTGTTCCGGTATCCACTTCTCATTTATTCTCTCACGGCGAAGTTAAGGTGTCCACCTAGTAACGCGACAGTTGCCGCTTCCTTTCCTTTCCTGAAAACCGCTTTTCACTTTCCAGTTTACTCAACACGAATGAAGTTAGCATTTCGCGCGTCCAGTCTCAAGTCGCTGGCCCAGCGTCCATAGGCGATCGCTTTCGAACTTCGCATTTTGGATGCGTTGCGGTGGTGTTTTCAACAGCAGAGTAAAAAAAAATTGGAGGTCAGTTAGGCTTTCCCTTAAGAGTTGAAGCGGTACCGCCTTCCTCTCACATAGCAGTCGTAAGTACCTATTGTAAATGACTAACCCTATCTGGCTTACACTGCACGATATACTACGCTACTTTATATACACACGCACACTGTTTCAGAGAAACCATTAACCATAGCATCTCCTTTTCTTTGCGCGCAATTACGGACAGTTATTTAGAATTTATACACTTGGTTTTATTTTTCTAAATGACTACAACTTTAGTACAGAGCCCAAATACACGTTACTGATAGAAACACCACAACATGTGCAACAGTTGCCCATCTAACGTGCTTGAACCAACTACCCTTCATGGCCTCTGCTGGTAGCGTCCCGGTGCGTAATTTAAACAAAAAAAAGGTCTTTACTTCTGGCGGCACTTTCATTTTCTTCACCATTTTTAAATTATCACTTCCCGGGCCCCCACTGTACAAGGCCCTGTACATGGGCTCCGGGAAAACAACATCACAAAGACCACGTTACAACATTTTTCTTTTGGTTTTGTACAAATAATCGCTGGAAAGACGTGCACAAAGGATCCTAACACTTGCTACAATCACTTTGTTGTGGCCAAAAGTTCCACCCGAGAGCTCTTCGTTGGATACAACAAACTCCGGCAGCAGTCGCCGTAGCCTCAACTGGCACACGGTGCGCAAGTACGGGTATTTGAATTCGCGAAAGAACAAAACCATAGTTCACCAGCTGCCTTAAAAAGAGGTGCCCTAGTCCCAGCCCCCAATCTTTTACCTGCCGGAACAAGTTCGTTCTGCTGCAATGTTTCCATTTGGAAGCCCATATGAAGACGGCAAAAATCCAATGTAGCTTCTGAATGTTCACACGAGAGCAATGCAAAACCTGCATTACATAGCAGAGCTTGCTAATAAAAAAAAGATTGCCGACTGTAGCCCTGGCGAAAATTAAGAGGTTGGTGCCTTCCCATTTCCCAGCTCTGTCTCGTGCGTCTTTAGTTTGCACTTTCCGATACTCCTCGCTTTCGCGATAGGCATCGAGCGAAACACCTAAATACTTGCCCGGGGTCATTGCCCACAGTACGTTGGCGAAATGGCCCGAGTGGGATGGCCATTATCCACGCCAGAGTGCAAGACACTGAGACCAACTAACCCCGGTACCGGTGAGTTCGCTTAACTCGCGTACACACCAGACATCCTCGCTTATGATACCCTGATCAACTGCGAAAACATCCATGTTATCTGTATAAGCTAGCAGCTTAACTTCAGTTGCTTGTAACCTAAAGACACTAATACTGTTGTTTTCTATTATTTTCATACACAGCGTTTTGATATAAATACAAAATAAGAGAGGGCTGAGGGGGCAGCTTTGACGCACCGAATGCTGCACGTTAATGGGGTCCCCCAGACTCACGTTAAAATCTTGTCGTGCAGTTTCGATGCGCCAGGGCTACACCTTCGCGGTTGAAAGGTTTTTAAAGGGAAAGGATTTCTTTTTACCATGGGGAACAAACTGCCGAAACAGTAGACATTATTTTGCCTTGCTGGGAAGGGTGTTATTTATATGATGTGTTACAAAGAACAATAAAGAGCTACCGCTTCACGCACAGGGAATTCTTTATTTAAGCAGTGACAGTGAGGATGGGGTACCATCTGATACCATAATTCTGTTGGGCCTCCACTGTATATGGCGCTCAAGAATGGCAGGCTATCATTGTCATACAGATGCACGACCTGCCCGAATTTACTTTCGGGAAAGAATGCACTGGTTTCTAGCCATCCAGAAAGCCGCTGAGGAGCCTCCCGAGTAGACCTCGAGACTAGAACCGTTGTGCATGCTACAGGAATTTTAATCTGACGAAACCAGACTCACGCTGATCACCACGACAGTGTCGTATGTACATAGGGTTTTGTGGTTTTTTGCTGAATATATTTTGGTTAAATGTTGTGTGCCAAAGCCAGGCAATAATTAAAAAAATGCCCAGGCTTAGCTTGATTAAGCCAAGAATGCGTTGCATATTGCGCGGTCTTTTTGCGCGAGGTATTGCTTGGTGGCACTCGATTTTCTCAGCAGCCTTTCCTCCGTGACGTATGGATGGATGGATAGGAGCGCCCCCTTTGAAACGGGGCGGTGGCAACCGCCACCATGCTCAGCCGTCCTTTTTTTGTTTTTTTTTTGTCTTTTTTTAGGCGGTTTCGTGACGTCACGTCACCACGTGACGTGACGTGACCAAACCACGTGACATCACGTCACGTGGTTTGGTGGCTGCCCGGCCGCGCCCAAGGGCTGAACTGAGTGATTGCAATATGCTACGCATAAAAAACCCTTCGTGGCCTATGCGTTGCGTGCCCACTTAGCACGTGGAGGGCCTGCTTTCGGTCCCAAAGCTGGTCAATTTAACTTTTTTCAGCGACTTGTACTTTATTAAATGCCAACCTTACATGCTCCTCCACGCCAAATTTGGCTTCATTTTAGCCTTCCACCAATTCCATCGGGATGGATGGATGGATAGAGAACTTTATTTTGTAATAGAGTTTCGGCCCTTTAAAGTGTAAGGGCCACCCACAGCCTTCATATTACGCGCAGTGTCCAGGCCACGTAGGGCCATGGCATTAGCTCCCCTGTTCCCACAGCGAATTTGGGTGCCCGGGACCTGCGACGCAAGGAGGGCTTCCCATTCCTCCTCTGTTCCGATGGCGGGCTCTCCCTGCAGGAGAGGAGCGGTAGGGCAGGCGAAGAGGATGTGGTCCAGTGGGGCGTGCGATTATCCGCAGACAGTGCACTCTGAGTAAACGGGGCGGAAGTAGGGTAGATGCTGAGGGGTGGGAAGAGTTCGGGTGTGGAGTCGCCTCTAGAGGATTTGTTGGGAGTGGGATAGGTGGATGTGGAGAAGGGGGTAGATTCGACGGGCAAGGTGGGCTTGTTTTGAGAGTTCTGAGGGCATGTGTGCCCACTCCCTCGAGAAATCCCGGATGTTGCCGCCATTTGCCCGGCAAATATTGGATGTGCCCGATGATCGCGGTGAACTCGCCGGTGAAAACGTCTCCGGCTCCCTCGCCGCTGCACTCAGTCTCGCTTCATCGAGGCGAACCTCGCCGGCGGGCCGAGTTCCTCACTCCCCAAAGGTCATGGAGGAGCTCGTGGATGGAGAGACGATTAACCCGTCGGGCTATTACCCGGTGAGTGGCAAACTACGCCGCGTGCTTATCGAAATCGGATCTTAGGTTCGAATTTGCCCCCAACACACCTCAACGGCACCGGTCCGCGATATCCCAAACGCCAGCAACTCCGGCGCACCACTGGGCGCTGCATCCGGAACTTCTCGATCCTCGTTCAAGGAGACGCCGCTGCGGCTACGCATGACACGGGCGGTTGTACAAAGAAGTAAACAACTTGCCGCACTGCCCGCGGGAACGATCGGAGGCGGCCACTCCCTGGAGAAGCTCTCAGCTCCGTGTATCCAGCAGGAACTTCACTCCACAGTCCGCTACTCACTGAAGGGTGGATTACACATCACAGTTCATCCCATCAACGACACCTTCACTGTGGCGACGGTAGTGGAAGCAACAGCTCTCGCTTTGGTGAAAATACAGGAAATCACTTTAGGTTGGAAGCAACGCCCGATAGCCGCGTAAATCGCGGCCCCTCTAGCGGCAGTCAATGGTGTGATTTCACGAGCATAGTGGAATGAAACACCACAGATAATCCTAAATGGCTTGTAATATCGAAACACGGAGGCTAACATCATAGCGGCCCGACACATGGGGACAACAGCAAAGATTACAATAAAGATCGCCACTGGTCCCGTGCCTCATCGTTACACATATGTGTGTGGTACACCACTGGTCGTTGTGTGTGCCTCGTCTCTCCTTTGTCCCCGTCTTTTTGGCTGGTTTTTCTTAAGTATGTACCAACTAACCCAGATTTCAACTCTTCTGCAAAACTCTTCTGCTCCAAGTACAAGGGTAGCCTTGATGGTTGGACGAACTGCAGGAAACCCGGCCGCAGGTGCGACGTATGCCTTTAAAAGGAAGAAACAGCGCGAACAAACACGGACACACGAAGAAACGATACACACACGAGCGGTGACCCACAACTGAATTTTTATTCTAGTGGAAAGGCGCTTAAAAAGAAAACATGAGGGGATGGGTAGCAGGGCTGCTGCAGCGATAACCGGCAATCAGTGTGGTCACGTCACAAGATGGCAAGAAACCCAACAGAGAACAATAGAAAGTTATAAGCGATAAAAAGACGGTGTGAAGGGCCGGGAAACATTGGTCAGGTAGGTAACATTAACAAAAACAAAGAAAAAATACCCAAAAGGGCGGGGAATGGTAAACACTATGAAGGACACCGTTGAAATTGTACAGGTGAAAACATAAAAACATAAAAATTATAAAAACGTGCAGAGGTAAAAGTTTTTAAAAAGCGTGCCCAAAAGGGAGTGTGGAACTAAAAGCAGGATAAAAGCATTACCAACGTGGATTCCGTGAATTAATCAGCTGTGTGTGGCGCACCAGAAGCCTTAGGCATTTGTCAAGTCACCCAGAAAATCCAGCTCTTTTTTTGACAAGGAGAGTGATGGAGTACTGACGCATTCTTGACCGGCATACTGGATTTTCAGGGCTTCAACGATTTCCCTCGTCAACCTATCTCGTCGTCGCCCGATAGTGGCGTAACGATTAAAGTCAGGGGTGTACATTCCTTCAAGGGTGTTTCTCCAGTTTTGCACTTCTTACAGTGCTTAGCCAGGTGCCCAGAAATGGCTACACATTTAACATTGTTTTGATGTCCTTGGAATCTCATATTGATACACTTTCCCTTTCGACCGATGTACCTCTTCCCGCATGACACTGACACAGAATAAATTATTCCTCAATCACAGGTGACATATTGGTCAGAGTGTGTCACCCTGCACGCTAGGGGTTCCCGCGGCTTATTCAGTTTGGAACACAGGGCGGAAACTTGTTGGAAGCCGTGAAGACGACGTCCACGCCGGCGCGCTGTGCGACGTCGTCGACGACGTCATCGTACAATGGAACATCAGGGGGTTCCGCCGCAAATGAGACCCCCTGCAGCAGCTCCTCTCCTCTGCGTCCTCCACACCCCTTATGTGGTAGCACTGCAGGATGCGGGCACAAATTTATCGCTGCCACGATACCTTCCGGTACCCTTTAATATCACTCTAAACCCTAGGGTTACCATGTATGTTCAGCATTTCGCACCATACAATTGTGATGTACTAACCTCTCCAGTAGTTCAGACATTCCTACAATTAATCCCCTCCATCCACAGATCTCATCCCCTTTTCATCCTTAACCGTTACCTCCTACCGTGGAAACCAATCTCAGATATAACTGCTCTCATTAAAGCCACCTCCACCGCTGCAAACAAGAACCCCCTCATTATCTTGGGGTACTTTAACTGCGCACATGAAGACTGTGGGTTCGCACGCATCAACAGGAGAGGAGCGGAAGTGTACAACAACCTTGGGATGCATGGCCTATCTATATATTGTCACCGAGAAACGGGTGAAGAAATAGCCCAGGTTCTAATTAGACGAGGTGGGCGTGCCAGCCAGCAGGCAGCTCGAGCGAGGAAGAAGACGATCTTTTAGCACCTCGAATGCCGAAGGCTTGGCAAGTCCCAGCTTAAACAGTTCGGCCGCGGTACGGCGCCACTGATTGGTTCGGACGGTGGCATTTCTCCCTCTTTCTGAAGGGCACCGACTCGGTGCCGCAGCAATGGGCAGCACGAAGAGAAGGGACGCTGCATGTGTCCGGCGGCAGGTGCAGACACGCCTGAAGCGCTAGCGGGCGTGGTATGGCTTCATCCGTGCGACATGGACAACTTCGGATTTCGGCCGTATGGAGGAGCGAACTGTTCCTTGGGGAAGAACTTCATAGTTCACCTCGCTTACTTGGTGGAGTACCTCGTAGGGGCCGAAATATCGGCGCAGAAGCTTTTCGGAGCGTCCACGCATGCGGATTGGGCTTCAAACCAAGACTTGTTTGCCGGGCTGGTAACTAACAGCTCTGTGGCGGAGGTTATAGCGGCGGGCGTCGTGGGTTTGCTGGTGCCGGATGCGCTGTCGAGCGAGTTGGCGGGCGGCCTCGGCGTGACGAACGAAGTGGTCAGCACCCACAACAGTTGAGGTAGTACTAGTCGGAAGCAACATTGCGTCCAGCATGGTGGTGGCTTCGCGACCATGCACTAAACGAAATGGAGTGAAACGCGTCGTTTCTTGTAGTGCAGTGTTATAGGCGAAAGTGACGTAAGGGAGTATGGCATCCCAGTTCCGGTGGTCTGCGTCAACATACATGGAGATCATGTCGGCGATCGTCTTGTTGAGCCGTTCGGTGAGTCCGTTCGTTTGAGGGTGGTAAGCGGTTGTTTTTCGGTGACTCGTGCCGCTAAGGCGCATAACTTCCTGTGTGAGGGCCGAGGTGAACGCCGTTCCCCTGTCAATTATAACGACGATGAGGGCACCATGAAGAAGCACAATATTTTGAACGAAAAAGTTCGCAATTTCGTCAGCGGTACCACAGGGGAGAGCTCTAGTTTCACAGTACCGGCTGAGGTAGTCGGTGGCCACCACAATGTAGCGGTTACCCAGCGAGGACTGCGGAAAGGGGCCGAGTAAGTCAGTGCCGACTTGGTGGAAGGGGTCTTGTGGCGGAACAATGGGCTGTAGTAGTCTGGCTGGCTTAGTCGGTGGCGTCTTGCGACGTTGGCACTCGCGTCAAGTTCGGACGTAACGCTGTACAACTACAGCAACCCTGAGCCAGTAGTACTTTTGGCGTATCCGCGCCAAAGTGCGAGAAAAACCCAGGTGACCAGAAGATGGGTCATCATGGCACGCCTGCAGGACTTCTTCGCGCAAAGCCGCAGGTACGACGAGCAGATAGACAGCTTCCGTCGGGCGGTAGTTTTTCTTATACATAACGCCATCGCGCAAACAGAATGACGACAGACCACGTGAGAAGAGTCGCGGGGGCGACTCTGTGCTTCCTTCAAGATACTTAATGAGAGGCCGTAGTTCACTGTCGTCTCTTTGGTGTTGAGTGAGGACGGACGTGCGTTTTCCCACTGCGGGGAGCCCGGCCACATCCTCCGCCACTGCCCCAACGGCAGAATGGGTTTAAGGGGGTTTTCACCTGACGCACCTCGACCGCGCTACGGTGAAAGACCACGGGATATCGAGCTGTACCTGGCTGATAACGTGCAGTCCTCGACCTCGCAGCGGCGCCAGTCCCGATCGCCATCCCCAATGCGGTTCTCTTCGCCCGGCCGCCCATCGTCCTCCGGCCAGTTCAGAGGTGCGTGCCCACATCGGGAAAACTGAAGACGGCGTCCTCCGGGGGTAGGGCCGCCGCTACTGGACCGTGTCAAGAGCCTCCATTCGAAGAATCGCCGCGACGCTCCGACCGACGACGACCTTACCCGACGACCTCAACGACGTGCTGCGACCGACTGGTTTCCGCCGAAATTCCGGTATCCGCCTACAACCACGACGTTACTGCACTGGTGGATAGCGGCGCCGATTTTTCTGTAATGCGCAGTCGGTTAGCCACGGCCCTGAGGAAGGTACTGACCCCTTTGTCTGGGCCGCAGATCCGGACACCTGGTGGCCACGTCGTAACTCCGATCGGTGTCTGCACTTCGCGAATCCAGATCCGCGGAGTTACTTTCCCTGGTTGCTTTGCTGTGTTACCCGAGTGTTCCAAGGACCTTATACTCGGTTTAGATTTTCTTCAAGGGTACGGCGCCGCTGATTGGTTCGGACGGCGGCAATATAGTGATCTGAGAACACCCACAAGCATCGGTAATAGTGTCAGCGACAACAGTAGGCCAGATCTGACTTTTGGTCGCAATATGCACACAAGGGTCTGGAGGAACTAAATTGAGGCCCTGAGCAGTGATTATTATATCATAACTATACAGCTTGACTTAGCCAAAAAAGCTAAAACTGCCGTGTCCGGATAACGAGCTGGGGTAATCTTCGAAAGCACAGAGAGGCCAAAACATTTGAATCGCCTTTTCACCTCCACACATAGATAACAGAGCTGAAACAGGATGTCCAAGCAATGACGCAAACATTAGATGCCACCCCCGAGTCCCCAAGCACAATACAGTACCCTCATTCGTTGGAAAGCCAAGAAATAGAATCGGAAACTTGAGCTGAAATTAGCGCAAGTACAAAAATAAATAGAAGAGCACAGTGCCGCACTCAGTAAATCTAACTGGCAACAATTATGTGAGAGGAGGACAGATTACGAGGTAATCTGCCCTCCTCCAGGTCTTGCCATCTTCTGCGTCGTATGATAGACGCCACTCAAGCTAAACAGCAAACCCGGCTTTCACTCAAAAGACTTTCCCATCAAAATCGCTATAATCAGCAGCACTATTATGCAATATTAAATCAACTTATACCTCTCTGGGCCAAGCTCTATCATATCCCGGCTACATAAGCCCCGATCAACCCTCCCTCGACGCCCCCATTCTGTGGATTCAAGTGAGAGCAACCATCATCAGGCTCGCAAGCTCAACCCCTGTTGATGACCAAATCACAAATATCATGCTCAGAAATCTAGATGACCGTTCGTTCTGGGTGCGTTTCTCACTTCCGCAGGAGAACGACCGGTTTTTCAGCAGAACAGGCTCGTTACGCTTCCTCGTAAAAGAAGATAGTTAAATGGTCTCGAACCCTTACGCGACGGCCGCGTTTCGAGGGAGGTGAAACGCAAAAACGCCTGTGTGCTGTGGGTTTAAATACATCCAAGTGGTCGAAATTATTCCGGAACCCTCACCTATGGCACCTCTTTCCATATTTCTTCTCGTCCACCTAGATGTCAGACAATTATGGTGGCCCTTACTTTCCACAGACAGCAATCTTTCAATGCATTCATAGGTATGAAACCTGCTCAGTGAGTGGCCTACAAAGGCCGTCAGCTTGCTTAGTAACAATGAAGGCTAGTAGCAGCGACACTGATTGTTTAAGAGAATTTATTGTTTACCAAAAGATCTACAATTCAACAGACATGTTCAACAAGTTCACAATGTGGACTGCATTCAAAATCACATCACAAGTGGTCGATTTTTACAGTTCAAGATAAGAAGAGCTGGTTTTATGTAAACCCATCTCGTACTTATGTACAAACAGGCAAACGGAAAAAACAGAAAACACAGCACTTGTCAACCTTCCTAGTATGGAAGGATAGGCGTGCTGATTCCTTTTAATTCCATGCGAATCATTACTTCTTAATTTGGCTGCCTGTGCTAGGTTGAGAGAAAACGGTATCCTTCGAATATGAAGACCTCTCTGCGCATCTGAGCATCGCCAGCAGACAACCTCAGCGGAAGAAAACTGAGGGCTATGGGAGGGAAAATGCCCCCTGTTGTGATGCATTTCATATCACGTGGGTGGGTATATTTTGAAAAGGCTGGTTCTACGGCTTAGTATCTTCAGCTTGGGCGGAACCCGTGGCCATTCAAATGAAACCTAAACTACCCTTGCAAGTGCAGTCTTGAGAGTGTAGTGATAATCAGTGACCCAAAGTTAGCACTAGAGTACTTTCAAGCGGGGTCCCTTAGGAAAGGTTTAATTAACTAGAATTGCGCCCAGTAGGAAATTTCAATCGCAAAAAATGCACTATCTTTGCACATTTGCTGGTAACAGAGTAGTCGATGCATCTGTGCGAGGACCTCGGGTATTCGCAACTTCAGTTAGCATTTCGAATAAAAAAATTTCGTAAAGTAGGTCGTCACTAGCACGTCACTTAGGCTCTTCAATCTGTTAGAGAATGACAAATCGGAATGGGGAGCGAGTAAGAACACTCGACGCACACACAAATTATTGAGAATAAACAACTGCTATACTACAGTCAGAATTCGATTCTTGTTCGCGCACTTCAATAGGGCTCGCACTGTCCCACGCATGTCCGCTCGCCACGCTCGAGCACCACACACCAGGGTTGCCGTTGGGAACATTTTAAAAGGAGCCAAGACTAGCCATGCGATTCAGTCTTGGCACCAAACTTGCAGCCAAATAGAATAGAAGCGATATTAGGAATGTGACGGTTATAAAAGAACAATAACTAATAGTATTTGAAATCAACGCAAGAAAAAGATAAAGAGCACAACATTTTAGCCCTTTTTATTAGTCTTTAAGGCACAGGTACGTTGCAAATAGATGAATTTTAAATGCTATTTGTGGGTAGGTAGTGTGATCTTGCGAGAGTGATTTTGTCACGTTCTAGCCAACAACCTATTAGGGCATTGAAGCTGTTTTAGCTTTGAAGCCGTAGGTCCAACTTGACTCGTGTAATCACCGTAAGGCAGTGAAGCTTCATTTCGTTGCGCACCTTTTTGTAGCAAGTTATCAAGGGAGAACACTTGCTCAGCATCAGAGTTGAAAACTGAAAGTGACAAAAGTTTGTGCTTTGTTGAGCCAGGTGTGGAAAAAGCCATTAGCTGCAAGTGTCTATGTATGATCCGGCCACTGAGTGTCATAAACTCAAACATGAATGTGATCAAGTTCACGCTATTGTTTGCAATTGCCGCATTTCTGACTCCAGCTCAATGTGGGAACATCTGTAAAAAAAATGGAGCGACAGCTTTAGTACGCCTCCACCGCTATTCGTGTCTTCTTTGGCATCAGGATTGATGGCATGCGGCCTCCGAAGTACAAGGCATTTGGAAGCCACTGCAGGAGTTGGATCGCCATTTGCCTCAAGAACTGGAAGCATCGGTCTACTACGGCTCCTTGGCATAATTAAATCTTTTCCTTGATGTCACCTAGATACACTAGCCGTGCGTAAGGGTGCCTCGATGCGCAGCAACCCGGCCGGCGAGGATGCTGCGAGTTAAAAAAAATGGCTAGTAAATGCGCCATTATAAAAGTTCGAAGTAGCCAGAAAGTAGCCAGGGAGCCAACCCAAAATTTTCTTCGCCAGACAGGTTTCAAAAGTAGCCAATTTGGCGCAACTCTGCCACGCACTGCCTTCCCGTCGTCCGCGCTGATGAGTCGACGCGCCACACTCGCAAAAACAAACGTCCCAAATAAAAAAAAAACGGCGTCCAGACGGCGTCGGGAAGAGAGGAAGCCGATGTAGTAGGCACTTTAGGGCCAGCGCACCGAGGCAGACGTCACGTGTGCGCCCCCCGAGGAGACGACTGCCGCCGCCTGGGCGGGAGTAGGCGCCGATGCGGAACTGCGTCATCCGATCGCTTACATTCTGGCATCCTGACAGAGATTGTCCTCGTTAAAACGAGCGAACAAAAGCTTAGAACGAACAAAAAAAGCGCACACACGTAAAAGAAGCATTTAACTGAGTGAACAGGCGGAAGAAACAAGTTGCCTGCATGCTCGAACGTTTCGTAAAATGCCGTTTATCCCTGCAACGCTCGCTTGTGTGGTGAACGCGTTAGCGGCGGTACACTGTCAGCCTCACTCACACTCTCTTCTCCTTAGTCGACCACTCGTCGTCTTCGAGACAATCTTGAGGTGTTGCAGGCGTCCAGCCGTTTAGCTACCAAACATGACCTCTGGTCGCAAAACGGGTGTTCTTGCACTGGTCATGCTCGGTCACCCTGTACGTGCCTGATGGTAGGACCTGAGTGACCACCAAAGGCTATCGGTACTTCTGCTGAGCCTTCACCGGCTTCTCTCCTTGTTCAGGCGCTCTGGTCATAAATACGATGTCGCCGACACTGAAAAGACGCGCTGGAAGTGTCTGGGACCGTAAGCTGTCTTGCCTTTCTTCTTTTCGGCGAGGATGCGCTGCCGAGCACGTGTTCGCAATCCTTTGAAATTTCCGCACTGAGCGTCGTCGTTGCTCACAATTGTTTTCAGCGCGGCGCCGTAAAAACCCGGCTGGTATCCGCACGGCATCTCGAAAGGCGTTTTCCTGGATGTCTTGTTGACGGAATTATCGATGTCACGCTCTGCCTTGGCGAGGTTTGTGCCCCAGTCGCGCTGCCTTAGGTCGTTCATTGAAGTCACAATGACCGGCAGAATAGTTCTATTCACTCTCTCCACGAGGCCGTTTGCCTGCGGGTGGCGTGCGAGTTGAGCACATGGTGTATGGATCGAGCAGTGTAAAATTTTTCGAACGCGTGCGACACCAAACAACTGCCTCCATGGGTAATACAGTTCTTGGAAGACCCCTTTCGAGGAACAACTCTTCCTTTCTTGAAGTGTCGCGTGTAGCGATGAGTCTCACGAATCTTTGAGGTCAATGAATGCAAGTAGACAGGGTTGCGCCTCTTGCTCGGGACGAAATGCCCCATGTGGTCCATATGTATTACCTCGAACAGTCGTTTACCTGGTCGCATCGGATGCAGAAGATCTGCTCGTCTGCCGGTAGGCGCCATGTTGTAAATACACTGGAAACACTGAGAAATGTGCTTCCGGACGTAATTCCTCATTCACAGGAACCACATGCTCGCTTGAATTTTGGAGACTGTCTTGTAGGCCACGTTTCCCCATCAAATCATGAGACTGTGCCACAAATGACTTTCTCGCGCACTTGAGTAGTACGAACTTCCACATTGTTCTTCCGTCCTGTTCGAGTTCTCTCACTAGACTGCTTTATCTAAGGCTGTAGCCTTTTACTCTCGCCCACTCCTCTTTAGTACTAGCCTTCTCAGGCTTCTCCGGAATGGTTATAAGTTTTCGAAATTCTTCATCTCCTCTCTGAAGAACATTTACTTGGTAGGCGAGGTCACACGTGATACACACCTCAAACCGGTCTCCAAGCAGGGAGTCCATCGTGTCTTGAGGCTAGTGATGCAAAACTATCGATAGTACTATCGAGTCACTATCGAACTATCGATGGTAAAAAAGACTATCGATAGTACTATCGATAGCGCGCTATCGATAGTAGTATCGATAGCACCATCGATAGTACTATCGATAGTTCTATTGATAGTACTATCAATAGCCTTGTCGATACTACTTGTCATATATAGTACTACCGATAATATAAAATCAACAACGCATAGCCACTGCATCCTAAACTTGGTTTCCCGAGTGTGTGGTATGGAGGTGATGGTATGAGTAACTGACAGGACTCCTCCCGTTTTCGCGGCTTACGCGTCAGCGAGCTCTGCAGACGTTCCCCACCTAAAGTTGCTGGATAAAATGTTATCGTGCGAATGTCCCAGTTGAGAAACATATGTGCGAAAACCATTTCTGCAGCGGTTATGTCAGCAAGCCAGCACAACGGCTGTTTGTTCTTTCATCGTATGCAGTTCCAGGTATTTTTTCGAACTGTCCCAGTGTTTGCTCTTTCATCCGATGCAGTTCCAGGTGTTTTTCCGAACTGTCCCAGTGCACGTTAGAGAACCACAGCTGGTCGAAATTTACCCGGAGACCTCTACTACGGCATCAATCATAGCTTGAGTCTCTTTGCGACATTAAGCCACATGAGACCGTAAAACCAATCAGGTATCGCAAATGTTTTGGTTATATCGCTGGCCAACAAATGCATAATATCAATATTGTTACTATCAATAATCTTACCATCGACAGTTCAACTATCGATAGTCTTGCTATTGATAGCGGTTCTATCGCTAGTAGTACTATCGATAGCAACACTATCGATAGTATTATGTATAGTAATACTATCGATAGTAGAATCGATAGTATTACTATCGATAGTAGACTATCGATAATACTATCGATAGTCTATCGATAGTACCACTATCGGTAGTTTTTCACACTATCGATAGTCAATATTCCGATAGTTTTACATCACTACTTGAGGCGCTTCAACAGGGCCTCGGCTGAGGGAGTCAACGGGAAGCATATGCGTACCGGTACGGTGCTTAATTGAAAACTTGAATTCCTAGATTAAGTCGTAAAACTGTGCTATCTTGGGTTTCTGAGTTCTCTGAGCGTTCAGGTAGTCTAAAGCCTGACATTCGGTTACGATTTTAAATCGGTTTCCTAGCAGTAGTGGTCGGAGACGATTCACTGCACAAACAAAACCCGTCGATTTGAGCGTTGATGAGTGGTAGTACCTTTCCGCATCCGTGCGCTTTTTGCTTAAGCAGTATAGAAGATGTCTCTTGAATTTTCTCTTTTGAAGAAGCATTCCTTCCAAACCGTTAGAACATGCGTCTGTATGCAACTCTGTAGATGCCTTCGGATCGTACAGCTGCAGAACTTGGTTCACTCGTGAGTTCCGATTTTACTTCCTGCAAACCTCTCTCCTGCTCGACGCCCCACACAATTGTTTCGTTTTTCTTAGTGAGCCTGGGGAGATATTCAGCGATGAGAGCATATCTCGGCATGAAACGTCGGCAGAAGCTCGTTAGCCCCAGGAGTCGTCACACGTTGTGGGCGTTCTTCAGAACTGGGAACAGGGCGATCGCCTACACCTTGGCCACACCGGGTTGCACAGTTACCTTGTTGAGGCCGAAGCCAGAAAATTCCACGCTATTCTTCCCGAATGCACCCTTGCTGAGTCGTAGGGTCAGATTCACTTTTTTGAAGGAGTCGAGAACTTGGCGCAGCCTCTTTAGCAACTAGTCCAAGTCCCTCGCCGGAATAAGCACATCGGGTAGGTAACACATCGCCATTGTACCTCTTAAAGGTCCCAACACACGATTCATGAGACACTGAAAAACGGATAGTACGTTAGTGAGCCCGAAAGTCATTCTCTTGAATTGTCCCGTCTCATCAGCGGTTACTAAGGCTGTTTTCATTTTTGCTTCTTCAGTCAGTGGCACTTGCAGATAGCCGTGGGCGAGGTCCAGAACCGCGTGTAGTTTAGCTCCGGAAAGTTTCTCGAGTTGCTCATTCATGCTGGGAAGGGGATACCTTTCTTTTATTGTCTCTGCGTTCAGGCGCTGCTAATCTATGACCAAACTTTTTTCGTTGTTTTTCTTTGTACGAGGATTACGGTGCTGGAATACGCTGAACAAGCCTCGCTAAAGATCCCCTCTCGCTTCCGGTATGCGACGATTACGCGAATGGTCTGTCGCTCCGCTGCATTCGTTTTGCGCGGCCTAACCGCCCCAAACGAACTGCCAGGAGGCTCCTTAATGTCCATTTTCAGGATGGACGCGCACCCAGGCTCGCTCAAATGCTTGGCGAAACACTCCCGAAACTCGTTTAGGAGGCAAAGAAGCTCAGCCTTCTCTTCTGTGGTCACTGAGGGCCCCGCTACCAGCTGTTGCGACTCGAGCGGCTGCCGATCTGCTCTCACACAGAAAATCTATGGCTCGTCTACTGGGCGATCAAGCTCTTCAGGTACACCAACAACGTCGACCTCTGTTGCGCGCCCGAATCGCTTTCCTTTTTTTGAGAACTACTTCTTCGTATAAGCTCGTAAAAAACCGCCGCGGTGATTTCCCCGTCTTTCATTTCAAGAAAGATTTCGTTTTCAAAGGTACCGAGCAAGAACCGACCCAGAAAGGTCACGTGCCGTCGGCAGTACGATCCAGTTGAATGTACTAGGTTGCAGAACGCTCTTGACAGTAGTCTGCACACGCAACTTCAACTCATTGGCCGGCTCTAAAAGGGATAATGGACATTCTTGCTGACGCCAAAAGCGGAGGCAATCACCAAGCATTCCGTAAGCTATGTATGGCAGTTCTGCATAAGTTCTAGCCACGATTAAATCGAGCGACAAAGCATCGTCCAAGACTACAAAAATTGGAATATTCTGGCCTGTGACGCCGTCAATTGGCAGGTCGGCGTAACAATTTCCAGTCTCATTGAGTAAAGCAGAAATTTTGGCAAGTTGGTACGCATTCATTTTTAAAACAGCGCAACAAAGACGGGACGTGGAAACTGAGGGGTAAAGACAAACAGGCGCTGACTAATTAAAGGTTAGTCAGCGCCTGTCAGTCAGGCGCTGACTAACCTTTAGTTACTCAGCGCCTGTTTGCCTTTACCCCTCAGTTTCCACGTCCCGTCTTTGTTGCGCTGTTTCAAAAATGAATTTCCAGTCTCTCTTGCGAACGGGGTGCTTTGGCTGCCAAAACCTTAGAGCGCCGTGGAATCTTTTGTCAGCACTGCGCCGCAGCGTGCCGTCGCCGCCGCGCGCAAGAGACACCCGGAGCTCCCGTTATCAATCATGCCGACGAGGGCCGTGGTCCCCTTCTATGTAACTTCTTTGAGTAGCGCTCGCGGAGCGATCTTCTCCCGTTCAGAGTCAGTCACTGTATTGGTTTCGTTGCTTTAAGTTTTTTTTTTTCAGAACAGTGACGCTGTGTGCATCCGCTTTTTTGGAAACGTAAACATCGCATCTCACGCCTTTCGTCCGGGCAGTCGCGGTAGATGTGCCCGAATCGGCCACAGCTATAGCACTTCATCTCTCCTTTAGCGTTCATTAAAGGGACCATGAAAAGAATTACAAGCCGCTTGTAAATGTTAGAAGTGATGCTCAGAAGCATTGACACCAAGTATGAGTCTTCGGAACTCAGCCGGCAATTTATTATGAATTTTTAAAAACCGTGTTTTTCAAAATTCGCGGGCCGCTTGGTGTCTTCGTAGGGAGCAGTTCTGAAACCAAAACCGGGAAGATAGACGTCACTAGTCCCATGACGTCGGCAGGCCACCACACGCTGTCATTCGCTAGAGCCGCGGCAGCTTCGACGTCACGGGCACACTTCCGGTAGCGGTGAAAATCGTCTGCTCGAGCTGCCGCGCGACCTCCTGGGGCAAGCGCGAGCGAGGGCATTGCCTTCGCGCATATGGTTTTAATTTACCTCTGCCGCCTCTTTCTGTCGCGAGTTCAGGAGCCACTAGCAGTGCCTTTTTCGACCGCCCAAGATGAATACGCCTTGCTGTGTCGTCGGCTGCAAACCCAGTGACTGGCGAGGTGTTGAACTCAGGCATGTTACTCCTAGAGACGTGCGTGAGCGAGCAGCCTGGATGGAGTGCATCGGACTGCCAGCGTCGCACGCACGCCGAAGACTCCGCGTTTGCGGTCGACACTTCGCACCTGACGCTTACTACTATAACCCAGCGCTCGTTCGATAGTCAGGCATGAATGTCAAGCACCTGAAGCTTCGACCGAAGTCGCTGCCGACACTGTTTCTTCCCGCCGGGAAGGTGAGTTTCCAGCTTACAGCGATCGGTATGGACGTTTACACGATATGATCTGCGATGGAAGACATTTTTATCTACGAGAACTTAAAAAAAGGTGCCGCATTTACTTAGGGCACAGGACGAATTCGAAGCGTTAGCTGTCGCGGAGGGCCTTGGCCTGACGGCTACGTACTGCTGCTGTTCACATTCGGCTGCTGCTTCGACATGCAGACTCGGTCCCGACCTTCTTTGACTCTCCCGTCCGTTTTACGACCGTAATACCGTATGTTCCTTGTGTTCTAAGTCGGGCGGCGCGATTTTGCGATCCCGCAGCCGGGTTGGCCGGGTGTCCAACATCATTCTAGAGCTAGGCTCAGTATATGCACGGTGTTTCACACCAAGACTTGGCAGCATCGGTGTGACGGCCGAACCAGCGCACAAAAAAATAAAACATTGTGTGAGCCGGGAACAGGTCCGGGTCCATTCTGCCAACTAGCAAAGAAACCCGACGCGCGCCGCAATCCAAGAAAGCGCCGAGACCGGAGAGACGCTGCCGACGCACGCTGCTCCTCGCGAGTGCGACAACCGGAAGTTGTAAACCGAACGTCAGCGAATGACGTTTTCATGGGCGGAGCCCAGCCCCGGAGCTGTTTTCTTTATTTTTTTATGGTGCCCCGCGCGTACGAGTTGAGGGGGGAGAGGAGGAGGGTGATTTTTAATCGCCTATAGACCAGATTTTTTAGCCTCTCCTGGGCGCGGCCATTTTGCACCGACTGGCGCGCCGCGGTGCGGGCGTTTCTTTGGGGACTGCGGGACTGCGGCAGTTCCGCGGCCGCGCCTGCATATAGCCGCGCTTCGGGCGCTAAAAAAACATTGTCGAGCATACTTCCGCTGCGTGGCTGTGTTGCAGGAAGTATTTACGTTATCAAAGCGATAACATTGACGCGTTTTAATGACATTTAGTTTGACATTCAGGTTAATTGTGCCGGCGCTTAGAACGCGCTCGTGCTTATATCGAATTCCGTCTTGGTGCTCCACCGCAAAGAAACTTTTTATTCAATATCAAGAATTAGGTGTGCGGCTAGTATGCAGTTCCAATTCCCATGCACTCTTATTCCTTCCTTCCGGCCATAAAGCACCCCCCCCCCTTTCCACAAACGGCTTTCTTGTCGCCGCGCCAGTTTATCAACAAATTACCGCTGTGAGCTCAACTGAGTCGCAGCGCCAACAGAAAACAAATTTTGTCATGGTTTATGCAACCTGGTGCATAAAAACGTACTTTCGCTTAATTTATAAAAGCTTGAATAGATATGAGCAGCTAATCCAGCTTTCACTAATTCTGAGGTCCGAAGTCGCGTTATGTTATTCAGGAGCTCTCGCCGCGTGTGACAGCGTTTCGTAGGCGTTTCGCTAAGTGTGGAAAATGTAATGAAATCGCGCATATTTTCCTATGAATAATGTAGATACCGCACCGCTGCGGTGGCTCAGTGGTTACGGCTCTCTGCTCTGGCCCAAAAGACGCGGGTTCGATCCCGGCCGCGGCGGCCGAATTTCGAAGGAGGCGAAATTCTAGAGGCGCGTGTACTGTGCGATGTCAGTGCACGTTAAAGAACCCCAGGTGGTCGAAATTTCCGGAGCCCTTCACTACGGCGTCCCTCATAGCCTGAGTCGCTTTGGAACGTAAAACCTTAATAAACCAAACCAAGCTAAGGTAGATACCAACAGCAGAAAGATACTATAGATAAACCTTTACCCCCCAGATACCTCTGACATGTGTGCGGAAAAAGCAGCTGAAATCGGTAGCGGTCGTGCTTACAATCCTGTGCATGAAATGTTCTGAATGGGAACAAGAGCAAGCTCAGCGCAAGGATGCTGAACACGTACTGGTGATCGAAAACACGCGCTCCGTCGGGACAACCTTCAGTCTGCAGCTCGCCTATCCAGTTACTATTCCACTGAGTCAAGTCAATAGATCTACATTCTAATGCATAATATTATCATAGATGATATCGCACGTAAAAGGCGACAACAAACGACACGACAGCGCAGAAATCTGCTTCGAAGTGCCGGTTTCCAATCCGTACACTACCTGGTCGACTACCCTCGGATGTCACGTTAACGAGTAACTGCGCACAAGATAACCGCAGCACTGTCCGGAAGAGGGCAAATGTGAGTAGTGACGCACAGCACACACCCTCATACGTTAGCCGATGGAGCACAAAACGGCAGAAGCGAACACGTAAACATGCGTTCTATGCGCGGCGCCGGCGCGACCCGCAGTCCCTCGGGTCGCGCGCGCCGACAGATGGCGACTGGTGTCGAGAGTAGGAGCGCGCCCGCAGCCTGCGTGCGAGGGTAAAAAAATCTGGTCTATAACTTCGTTGTTATTGATGCTAGCTCAAAAATTCTTGCGCTGGAGTGACGAGTGATGGATTGCCTATCTCAACATAATCAGTCCTAACTCGGCCGCTCGTAGATGCTCTTCCGTACAGGGAGTCTGCTTGGATTACATGTGGTGGTCGCGCTGAAAGGCCTCTTCTGCGTACCGCCAAACCTCTGCTCCCACTCGCGATCAATGCGCTAAAACTGCATGATGTCTCGGATGAGATCCTCGTCGTCTTCGTGGGGGCGCCCTAGTAGATCGTACACAGTTGTCTTGAACGTAAGCCAGTCAACACTCGATCACAGGTGTCACAGAAGGCAAGATTGGCGTCCCGAGAAAGGCGAACCTTCGAGGGGAAGTATGCCGTCGTGCTCTCGTTGTTCTGCTGCACGCGCTCCTGCACCTTCCTCCACCTTTGAGCCGCTCGGGACTGGCCACGGAAGGTGCGGCGGAAGTGGAGTAAACACCTTTCCCGTGACGTCGAGACATCGACGCGCGAACGGAGACAGTCCTTGGCAGGTCCGACTAACTAAGTGGCCTTTGGCAGTTTCTAACCGGAACTCTTCTGGCGACCGGTGTCAGGTAGCCGTCATTTGTAGGTTTTCGAGCCACTTTTTATCCTATGCGGCGTCTACGCCTCCATCGAAGTCTGCGATGTTCTTACCCAGATCAGGCGCCACGTGATAGCTCGGTGCTGCCGCGCTCGGAGTTTGTGATGACCCCGGCAGGACGAGTCGCTCCAGGAAACCTGTCCTTTTCACGCTTTGCGCTTAGCAGCTCCGTCACAGTAACGCTCTCGCTCGCCCTTGCGCCACCCCGGGCGTCGCTGGTGTACGCTATTTCTGCAGGGCCCGTATTACGGAACTGTCAAATCAAAAACTTGTCAAAAACGCGTCAAAAACTCGTCAAAAAGCACCGCCGTAGCCGCACTCCTATTGGTCGGCCGTGTCCGGCGGCCATGTTGCTTTGTTGCGTCATGGGTGGCTGGCGTTTACGTCACGGACATGACAGAAGTGGTGACGTTGCACTCCTAATTATGCAGGCGCATTTTGACGATTTTTTTTGACGGCTTCGAGGCGGTCAAATTCGACCGTTGTTTTTGACAGAAAATGGCGGAGGCGGCAGCGGCGGCGTATGTGGCTGTGAGGCTGAGGCGGCTGCGTCGACGCGAGCAACGGCGAAGGAGGGTGCACGAAGACGCGTTTGACTTGCCGGACGAGCTGTTCCGACGTTTTTTTCGATTGGAGAAGCAGACTGCGGTGTGGCTGTGCGACGAACTCGCCGATGAACTGGGAGGTGTGCGTGCGAGTGCGTTGTCGGTGCAGCGGCAGGTGCTGTGTGCACTTCGGTTCTTTGCCACCGGCGGCTTTCAAGCTGCCGTTGGTAACGAGGCGCACGTCGGCATCGCACAACCGACGGTGAGCAAGTGCGTGCGACGGGTGGCGGCGGCGATATGCGAAGTTGGCGCGCAGAAGGGCTGGGTTCACTTCCCCGTGAGCCCTGAGGAGAAGGCGGCGGCGAAAGAGGGCTACCTTCGCAACGGCAGCATCCCCGGCGTCGTCGGGTGTGTGGATGGCACACTCGTTGCCATCAAGGCGCCGCGGGGCAATGCTGCCCACAGGACAGCCTTCTGGAGCCGGAAGGGGTACTACGCCCTGAACGTACAGATCGTGAGTACATTTCGGCCTCTGCTTGCTCACATGTGTTCGTCTACAAGTTCGGGCCTCGAGAGTGGAAGTTCACGACTGAATTTTTACTGTATGTTCCAGATCTGCGACGCCAACATGCGTATCCTGGCCATCGACCCCCGCTGCCCGGGATCTTGCCACGATGCCTTCGTGTGGCGGTATTCGTGGATCCGCCGAGAGATCGAGGGAGGGCTACTAGACGAAGGAGAGTTTCTGCTCGGTAAGCAGAGGAAAGCCCTGTGAAACATCGGGCCATCCCGCTTACACACAGCGCTGTTCAGTAAATCACATGTATTGAAGCTAAAAGAATCAGTCCCGTAAGTTAGTGTTTTGACGACGCGGTGTAGTACGATATGCGCGCCTTGTCAGAGGAGTCTGTATGTTACTATTGTCACGCCGAACACATGCCATATGAAGCGTTGCTGGAGTGTACTGTATTATCAGGCCAATTTAAATCAAGGCACAGGGTGTCTGTGCTGTGTAGCAAAACGTAGCACACCATGATAAGTTACAAGGCCACTCTTGCCGCAGCAGTTGCTTAAAAATCTCAAATATGCATTGTATTCGTGTCGATGAATATCAGGCATTTCAAAATGTGTCACTGAGCTACGCATTGTGAATGTTGCGTTGTACTGTATAACTTGCTTTAATGGTGTTGAACTCGGCGCCGACAAAGGGCATGTTTAACTGTGTGTCATTGTTGGTTACACAGGGGACAGTGGTTATCCGCTGGAGCCATGGCTTCTAACACCGGTGCCAGGCCACCCAAGCACTGCGTCTCCACAGGGGCAGTACAACACGGCACACGCCTCCATGCGATCGGTGGTTGAGCGCGCCATCGGCGTGCTCAAGAGCCGCTTCCGGTGCCTGCAAAGGTACCGGACGCTCCATTACGAGCCGGAGCGAGCGGCTTGCATCATCGCAGCGTGTGCCGTGCTGCACAACCTCTGTTTGGGTGCCCCCCCTTCCAGCAGACGAGGAGGATGTCACTGGCCCGGACGAGAATGGACCGCCTCTGCCAGACGGCTACCTACATGGTACAGGGACTCGTGTGACGTACATACCTGCGGGGTGCAGCCATGAGGAGCAGTGTCGTAGACCTGTTCCGGAGAACACGCCGCCAGAGGCTGGACTATCTCCGCATGGTACGCCGGCGGTTTTGGCGGCAGTCCCAGCCAGCGCAGTAGCAGGGATCAACATCGGTTGTGCGCCTTCTCCTCAGGGCTCACTTGGAAGTGAACCCAGCCCATCTGCGCGCCAACTTCGCATATCGCCGCGGCCACCCGTCGCACGCACTTGCTCACCGTCGATTGTGCGATGCCGACGTGCACCTCGTTACCTACAGCAGGCTGAAAGTTGCCGGTGGCAAAGAACCGAAGTGCACACAACACCTGTAGCCGCACCGACAACGCACTCGCACACACACCCGCCAGTTCATCGGCGAGTTCGCCGCACAGCCACACTGCATTCTGCTTCTCCAATCGAAAAAGACGCCGGAACAGCTCGTCCGGCAAGTCAAACGCGTCTTCATGCACTCTCCTTCATCGTTGCTCGCGTCAACCCACCTGCCTCTTTGCTGACGTCACCTTGCAACATGGAACAGTTGCTTGTGTTCACCACCTATGCGAGTATTCATGTGTGTAACCACCTACTTCTTTGCTGACGTCACTTTGCAGTATGAAACAGTTGCTTGTGTTCACCACCTATGCGTGTATTCATGTGCGTGGCACTGCATAAATGATGTTTTGGGTGAACAAGGCAACAAATGCTCTCGGTGTTTTCTTGGAAGAGGAAGACCACACACACACTGTTTTGCATCGCATGTATTCAGCGTGCACATTTCACCGTTTAGAGACAGCATGGCACCCATTTCGACCTTTAAGCATTGAGTGTACTGCATACAATGCAATTGACACAGATGTAACGCATTCAGTAGTGCCTCGTGATGCGCAACTTGTGCCAAACATAGACAGAAAAGAACAGTTGTACAGTGGTTAAGTATCACAAGCCTGACACATGCTGTGCAAGCAGAAAGGCATATTCGTACATCGCTGTGGTAAAATATGAAACACGACTAGAACAATGGGCTACTGTTGCATTGGACAGTGGTCATAGTAGATTCAGGAGGACTACAAAAACCTGAATGCAAAAACATCCACAGATGTTGCAGCATGAGCACAGAAGAAACGCATTTAAATAATGCAGCTGATTCAGCATGAACAATGGAAAACATCTACATATCACAGATGATACAGCAGGAACACTGAAAAAAATATTTTCATATGCGTATCGCAGATACTGCAGTATGAACAGTGTAAAAATCATCTACATATCACAGATGACACAGCAGGAACAATGCAAACAACATTTACCTATCAGAGATGCAAAAGAAAAATTTCCATATAACGGATGATACAGCGTAAAGGCATGTGAATACTTCAGTTCAATGATTGTTGCATGGCTGCATCCTGCCTATGACAGGCGTGTTTGCATATATAAAAATTCAGACTGCACTAGTGTTCCGAGTGACGACAGCGCACATCAGCGTGCATACACAACATGTTGCTACGACATGTTAAGACCAATAAAAAAACCCAACAAATTGTTATGCCTATAAATCGAAATGAGAACATCACAGCTGCAGGTGCACGCATGAAATGTACGTGTAACGGAAGAAAACGGCAGGGAAAATTACCTGCGAACAACATAGTTGCATGCAGAACAGCTTTTACACCAGGCACACGGCAGGAAAAAAAAGAAATACGAATACACAGCGCAGTTTGAGCACCTGGCAGAACGCAACTAAACCAAAGGGAATTGAGACCAGCTTCTGCACCTGCTAAAAGCTTGGAAGGAAAAAATGAGAATACACGTGCAGTTTCTGCGCGTGGCGCTAGTGGGAAACAAAAAGAATTAAACGCACACAGTGTGTGCATGTCAGAAGGTTAACAATAAAGAAGATGAACAGAAAAATTACACGGATGCGTCCGGCGACTGTGTGCGGTTGCGGATTAGCACGGTGAGTAGCCCGACACACTGAGCAAGCAGGTGCTGTCGGGCCGACTCCTCTCCCCGTGACTCCGCAACAGCAGCTGCCATTTGCTGTGTGGCCGTTGCTGACAGCTGCAGTGCGCCTGCCGCCTGCCGCATCGCAGCTGCCACATCCGCCATGGCGGCAGTTTGCGCAGCGGTTGCTGCAGTCGCTGCTGTCTGCACCTGCAAAGGAAAGGAGCTTGAACTGCACTACCCCGAGTGATTGAAGAGGGCTGGTTTCACTTCCACGGTAAACATGATGCGGCCAAGCCCTACACGCGTGCGTTCCATATGGCAGCGACAGAACGCCAGGCTCTGTAAATCATGTGTCAAGGGTACGCACTGTGCGAAATAATGACGCGAAACGTAAAAAAAAAAAATTTGATAGATGCTTAAGCTTCACCTTTGAGTGGAACGCGGCAGCGTGTTGCAGCGCTGCCAGGGAGCCAAGGCATGGCCGTGAGCACAACAATCAGTCATTATCAAAATTGAATACTGTTGTGTCCCCTTATTGCTTTTGTGTGTGTGCGCCCCCGCGTCCTCCTCCTAACGACAGTTCGCATCCTCCTCCTAACGACCACTCAATCCTCCTCCTAACGACCACTCGCATCCTCCTCCTAACGACCGCTTGCCCCTCGTCGCACGCTGTCGCCGGATGCCCCCCCACGGTGCGCCCCCGCACCCTCCTCCTGTTCGGGGAGCCACTCCCTGCCGTGGACGCTTCTCCACTCCCTCCTTTCTTCGGGCGGCCAGTTCGGCTCCTGCCTCGGTCGACGCTGGTCGCACCCTCATCGGCTTTAAATAAACGAAGTCTTAAAGTACCGTGTGCGTCTTTCGCTGCATTCAACACAGCGACCGGACACGACAGTGGCGACGAGAAAGTGGATTCGACCCGCGCTACGCAACGCTATTGACAAGCCATGGCTACGCGAGGGTTTCCCAATCAGATACCAGAATTCAACGGCTCATCGTGGTCATCGTGGGTTGGACGCCTTCAGTTCTACTTTGAAGCTAACAACATCACAGACCCAGCCTTGAAGAGGGCCAACCTGCTGACGCTGTGCGGGGAGCAGACCTACGATACTGTCTGCGCCCTTATTCAGCCAAGCACACCAGCGGCAGTGTCTTACGACGACATCGTAAAAGCGCTGCAAAAGCACTACGACCCAAGGCCATCCGAGGTCTACAGCCGGGCTCGCTTCCAACGACGAGATCAACTGGGAGGAGAAACTGTGAGCGCCTACGTAGCCGCGCTCAAGAAGCTCGCTGCCGACTGCAATTTTGGAACGCTGTCGACAACAGCTACCGGGCAGGAGGGAGACGCAGCTTCTTCTGCTAACACCACCATGCTTCCCTTGGACGTGATGTTACGCGACAGATTTGTGTGCGGACTGAGTGACGAGTCACTGCAGCAGCGCCTGTTCGCTGAGAAGGACCTCACATTCAGCAAAGCTTACGACATCGCCGTTCGAGCGGAGAGCGCCGGTCACCAGCAGAGAGGGATTCGCCGGAACACCGAGCCGGTACACCAGACAAGCAACCAGGTGCGCAAGCCTTCTGTTGTTGTAAAATCGGTCAAAAAGGCACAACGCTGCTGGCGGTGTGACGACCAACACAACCCCCAGGGATGTCGATTCCAGTCAGCCACGTGTAATTTTTGCCACAAGCGAGGGCATATCGAAAGAGCATGCATTACGAAACGGAGACTTGCCAAGATAAAGTCACCTTCCCAGCCTAATCACAGCGTCAACGCCTCAGAGAATACGCCGCTATCTGATCTCCATGGAACAACATCAGCAACACCATCTGTGTTGTACGACCTGAACACCATGAATCTCGGCACGCGACCGAAGATTTTTACAGAAGTAAGCGTACATCACCAGCTGATTAAGTTCGAGGTGGACTCCGGCGCAGCCTGTACTCTGATCAGTGAGGACACGTTCCGAACTTCATGGCCATCTGACGCACCCGCCCTGCAACAAGACGACACGCACCTGCGAACGTGGTCAGGACAGAATCTGCCACTATTGGGCTCTGCCAACGTGCAGGTTAACTACAACGGCCAGACCCATACGCTACCTCTGCTTGTTGTGAAGGGCACAGGATCAAGCCTTCTAGGGAGAAACTGGTTTTCTCCACTAGGCGTGATGATATGCGGCATACACCAGACGCCGAGCCAGAACATGGTTGAGCAACTGCAAGAGAAATACGAAAGAGTATTCTCGGAAGAGATTCCAGGAAACGAAGGGCCCCCGGTCACACTGGAGTTGTTGGACAACGCGCAACCCAAATTTCTGAAGGCCAGGCCGGTGCCGTTTGCTCTCCGAGATTCAGTTGAAAAAGAGTTGGACAAACTGGAGCAGCAAGGTGTCATCGAGCCGACGCAGCATTCCATCAAACTCTCAGCGTACGACTACGCTCTGGTCTACCGCAATGGGAGTAAACACCAAAACGCCGATGCGCTAAGCCGTCTGCCACTCGACGCAACTGTTGACGAACCATTTCCACCAGGAGACGTTCTGATGTTCGAAGCACTGCCAGAACCTCCGCTTACAGCAGGCACAGTTGCAGCATCTACGCAGAAGTGCGCAGCTCTCCGGCTAGTTTACACAGCTGTTCAACAAGGCAACGTGCATAAACTCAAAGGGGACAACTTCGACGCTTACCGCAGGCGAGCTACAGAGTTGAGCACCCATCGCGGCTGCATCATATTTGGGTCCCGAGTTGTGATGCCGAGAGAACTACGCGCACAAGCTATGTCTCTCATCCACGCCGGACATCGGGGCATCGTTGCAATGAAAAAGTGTGCCAGAAGCTACATGTGGTGGCCTGGCATTGACAACGACATCGAAACAGTGGTGCGAGAATGCAAGCCTTGCCAGAGCAGCCGGAGCGCCCCGCCGAAAGCTCCTGTCCCAGAATGGGAAAAGCCAGACACACCATGGCACACATTGCACATTGATTTTGCAGGACCAATTGAGGGCTGCACTTTCCTTGTGGTCGTAGATGCCTACACAAAGTGGCTTGAGATAAGGCAAATGGGACAGACGACTTCGGCAGCAGTCATTGACAACCTCCGATCACTATTTGCAACGTTCGGCCTGCCGCGCAAGGTAGTGTCGGACAACGGAACACCGTTTGTGTCTGCGGAGATCCTCAAGTTTTATCGCGACAACGGGATCTCATCAGTTACATCGGCCCCCTACCACCCAGCGACAAACGGACAAGCCGAGCGCTACGTAGCCGAGCTAAAACGCGCCCTTGAAAGAGATCAGACAGGCTCGCTGCAGCGCCGCCTTGCGCGCTTTCTCTTCAAGCAGCACACGACGGTTCAGAGCACAACAGGCGAGACCCCCTCGAAAATGATGTTCGAGCGTGAAATGCGAACCCAGCTCACAGCCATCCTCCCCGAGCCAAAGGCAGAGACGTTCCGGGAAGAAAAAGCAATTCCGCGCTGCGGCACGCTTAATGAGGGGCAGCGCGTCCTCGCCCGACAGTTTCTGAAAAAGCCACGCTGGGAGGAAGCTACAATTGTCAGACGCATAGGCCTGCGCTCTTGGCTCGTCAACATACATGGCACAGTAGCACGCCGACATCTCAACCAGCTGCGTAGATTTACGACGCCGTCTGAGAGCTGTCCGCCAGCGGAGAGAATACGTGCACCATCTTCCCACATAGCCTGGCACCTCTTCCCAGAAGAAGAGACTTCGCCCAGGACAGACCTAGGAGACACAGCGAACAACAGCCAGCCTACAAGTGTTTCTCCCCCGAGCGCACAAAGCCAGCGCGCCTCCACGCGTGAGCGCCGACCCCCTGCACGATACCAGGCAACTTTCTAAGGGGGAAGGAAGTGTTGTGTCCCCTTATTGCTTTTGTGTGTGTGCGCCCCCGCGTCCTCCTCCTAACGACAGTTCGCATCCTCCTCCTAACGACCACTCAATCCTCCTCCTAACGACCACTCGCATCCTCCTCCTAACGACCGCTTGCCCCTCGTCGCACGCTGTCGCCGGATGCCCCCCCACGGTGCGCCCCCGCACCCTCCTCCTGTTCTGGGAAGCCACTCCCTGCCGTGGACGCTTCTCCACTCCCTCCTTTCTTCGGGCGGCCAGTTCGGCTCCTGCCTCGGTCGACGCTGGTCGCACCCTCATCGGCTTTAAATAAACGAAGTCTTAAAGTACCGTGTGCGTCTTTCGCTGCATTCAACACAGCGACCGGACACGACAAATACCCATGCATTATGTTATATTTCTGTGTAAAAATCCGAACATTTTGCCTGCACATACCTGACTGTTGCTCTCAATGAGCCTTTCCATGGTGTCGAGCAGCCGCTGTTGGAACTCGGCGTCCTGGCGGTTTCGCGCCTCCGCCAGGTCAGCGCTGCGCCGAGTTTCCAGCAGCAGCTGCTCCACGGCGTCTTCCTCCGCCCGCCTGCTATTGCGAGGCGGGCGCCTTCTCATGGAGCTTGGCTCCGGCTGTGGCTGCTGAGGGGCTGTCAGAGGGGAACATGCGCATATTACTCAATGCGGTACACTGTTGAATAAGCAAACTGATCTGTACCTTGTCTGAGAGAACTATGTACATGAATACACACGAACAGGCCCATACAAATGCATACGCTGTCAGTGATGTAACGAACGTGCCATTGTAGCAACATATACGCTGTGCGCATTGATTACACCAATGGGTGCGATCACAGTCCCCACTGCAAGAGGACAAAACTTGCACAAGCTCCAGTGCCTGATGTACGGGAAAGTTTTGCGACCACTGTTGGATGATTTTGATTATACATATTGCTCTGCAAATCATACTGAGGCCGAGCAGCTTCCAACTCGGCTGCTAAAGAGGCTACATATTTGCAGGCTGACTCACCGGCTTCTTCGCTCAGCTCCTCAGCAAGGAGGTCCCCCAGCAGCACACTATCAATGCTGCTCATGCTGTCGTCTGCGTAAAAGCATTACAGCACAACTGATCAGTGGACAGTTGCACCGAAGTGTGCAGTGCACCATAGTAAAATGAACACCTACTTCATTTGCGGCACTACGAGAACTAGCAAATCCCTAGGAGCAGAACAAAAACATCACTATCAAATGTGGAAACTGCATATGCAACCTCCACTTTCTGCATTTGGACTACTCAAATCCTTCTCATAGGATTTAACTTCTTCTACCTCAGGCTCATCTGCTCCATGATATTCAAATCCACACAAGACGCTAACAATGCGCA
Source organism: Amblyomma mixtum (assembly GCF_055824585.1). NCBI lineage: Eukaryota > Metazoa > Arthropoda > Arachnida > Ixodida > Ixodidae > Amblyomma > Amblyomma mixtum. The sequence goes on along the minus strand of NC_143021.1, from coordinate 149,019,022 downwards.
CAACTTACTAGCCATACAGGTGATTGATGAAATGGTTCACCTACCCGCTGACAATGGAGACAGCGGTGTAGGCGGCGGCGGTGGTGGTGCTGCTGTTGCTGGTGCTGCTGCTGGTGCTGCTGCTGCTGCTGGTGCTGCAGGGGGTGGTAGCAGCAGAGGTGCTGCTGCTGCTGCTGCAGAGGGTGGTAGCAGCAGAGGTGGTGGTGCTCCGGAGGGTGGCAGAGGTGGTGGTGGAGATGGTGGTGCTGCTGCTGCCGCTGCTTCTGCTGGTGGCGGTGGTGATGGTGGTGCTGCTGCTGCTGCTGGGGGTCGCGGTGGAGCTGATGCTGCTGCTACAGGAAGCTGGGCCTGCGAGAAGGCAAACCGCCGCACGTTTACACATGCATATCCCGAAGTTCATCTTGATGGTACATTGTTCACAGCACATGACTTTGTGAAACAGTAAAGAATCCCTCATTACCACCAAGCAGGTAACTGTGAAAACGTCTATAACCTCACTACGATTCTATTACAACATTGCAAACGCACCTGTCGCCTGGCAATGGGGAAATAAGGTTTCCCCACGCCCTTGGCACTGGCCCACCCCAAGATCTGGATGATGCGGCCCCCAGAGCCAGGCAGCTTGCCACCTCCGGTGCCCCTGCGAGCGAATGCGAAGAGACACGTTACTGCGGCATTCCATTTACCAACACTGTTGACAGACTCACCCTTGGCCGGCCCGCAGACTTGCCAGCTCCGCCCTTGTGTGGCAGCACATTTGCCGCCAAGACTGCCGCCAATGCTCGGCAGTCTTGACAGCCGGTCCCAATCGGTTCAGGCTCTCCGCCAGCTCGTCCCAAAGAGCGCGCTTGAGGGCCGCGGTGATAGTATTGGAGAGCTCCGTCTAGGCCCGCGCCAAGAAGATGTGCTGCTCCAAAAAATCGAGCAGCATCTCTTCTTGGGCAGCGGACATGCGGGGTTTCTTAGGCGCCATCGCAAACTAGATTTCCCGCGTATTCTCTCAGAGATATCAAACAACTTCCGCAGGGAATAGCGGGGAGTTCTTTCTGTAAACAGGCAATAGTGCGGACTACACAGCTTGGGGTCAGGGTAGTCGCTTTACGAGAGGGAGCGTATGCGTGCTGTATTCCGAGCATTATTTCTCGCGACTATCGCTTTAATGCGAGCATTTAGGCTTCCGTCCGGTTACAGACAGGGTCGGGAAATGTACTTTCTGCTGTCCGCCTAACCGTTTTGCTCTTCTTTGTTTGTTCCCGCGGTCGTTTTCGTTACTCAGTTATCTCTTTGCCGCAGCTATACGTATAAACAAAACACACATATGCGAGCGTACATCATTTATTTTTCCCCACAAATCGCACTTCATGGTCGTCTTCTATTTCCTATGGGAATACAGACAAACAACCACACATTAGATACTGGAATACTCCACCCTTTGACACTTTTGCCATCGATCGTACGCGCCTACCAACACAGGCTTACCTCAAGCAGTTTTCGCCGATTTCGTGCCAACTGCTCCTCGCAAGTTTGCTCAGCAGACAAGTAGCCTTCACTGTCTTCATTCACATTTTTCTCCGCACTTGGAACAACCGCACAGAGTACCTTGATTTTCGACGCCGCGGAAGAAAACAGTATCAAGGCGTGGAACAGCTGTTTTCGTGCGAAGCCGCTCGTTGACGTTTTTTACCGCCGTCAGCGCACCCCCGCGGCAGCGAAAGTTACCCACTTACAAATTTAATAGCCTAACTTCTTGCGCTTCTTGTTTTTCTTGATATTTTTCATCTTTAAACATATTTTGTTGGCAAAAAAAAATTATTATTTTTATCGCTGAGCATTTCTTTACTCTTTTAGCAAAAATTTAGCAGACGGTCCCTCGTCGTGCAGACAAATGCTTCCGGGGCGCCGCTCTGCTGCAATTGGCTGATTCCCCGTTACGTCAATTTTGCGTCAAGCGTCGACGTCACATTGTTTCGTCATTTTGACGTCACTGTCAATAACTTTTGACAGGTTTTTGACAAAGTTCCGTAATACGGGCCCAGGTGTTTCACTCATAATTTGCTTTGCACACAAGCGCAAGACACTTAATTAGCACTCGCACTCTTCTCCGGCTCGTGTTGGCTTTTATCTCACTTCTGACACATAATAGATGACAAACGAGCGGGGGAGCGAGTAAGAACACTCGACGAACGCACAAAATTATTGAGAATAAACAGCGGCTATATTACAGTTACTACTGGATTCTCGTTCGCACACTTGAATAGGGCTTGCACTGTCCCACGGATGCCCGCTCAGCTTGCTCGCGCACCACGCACTGCCTTCTCGCCGTACACGCTGATGAGTCGACGCGCCGCACTCGCAAAAGAAACATCACAAATAAAACAAGGCGTCCAGACGGCGTCGGGAAGAGAGGAAGGAGGATAGGCAGGCGATATAGTAGGCACTCTAGGGCCAGCGCACCGAGCCAGACGACCCGTGTGACCCCGCCCTCCGAAGACGACTCCCGCCGTCCGGGCGGGAGTAGGCGCCGATGTGGAATCGCGTCATCCGATCGCTTGCAATTCTATGCATTGTTCAATACCAACCGTAATTTTCTGTTGATTCCCAACGAAGGGGTTTAAACTTCCTGAAAGCACATAGCCGAGAATAGATTTCGTTATACCCCACAATTGTCCGATTCACGTGAAGAACAAGTGGCGCATCGTGTACTTAAGCCTGATCACATTCTTTCCTCATATATCATTGCCTTCTTTAGTTGGCTTGAGTTAAAGAAATCGTGGTAGTTTCCGCGCGCTGCCTTTCATCGCAGAGCTGGCGGATAGTTTGAAGATCCGCCTCGTGACAAACTTTCGTATTGAGCGCAGTAAGAACTTTCGCCTTTATTTGTTCTTAAGCTGTTCAGCGAAAAGCTTCAACAAACTAGAAATTGTGGCTTGCAGACTTACAAGAGATCACACGCGAACGACACGAATGGAGGGGGAAAGATATCATCATCGTTCATAAGTGATTCCACGACTTGTGGTCTTCCAAGTACTCACGACCCCTCAAAACGTAAAAGTACCTACGTAGAGGCTTGACCTTTTAGGCCGTCAGTTGAGAGGCCGAGGATGACGTCTCAAGTGGCTTAAAGGCCGACCCACATGGAGCGAACAGACGCTGCGAATTTCATGCGGCGCGGTGGGACGCCGACGCGCTGCCGCCGTGCTGCACCACATACGGCGAAAAACAGGCGACCGCCGCCAGACCGAAGCCGTCTCAATTTCAGTGTTGCTGACCACGGGATGGCCTTAATCTTAGTTAACTGCAACAAAAAACGATTTTTAAGCAGGGCGGCAAAGGAAACAACTTATTATTTATATTTGCCTCAATTTTATCAATTTTGTCTTCATTTATCAGACCGTAGGCTAGAGTAGGCGCTCACAGTTGTTCAAAAATCTGAAGCGGATCCGCTCACCGCAAAAACTAGTACAGAGGGCAAAACGCTTGTCTAGAACACGTTATGGGCGTGTTTCGAGCTTAACGCCCGATATCTAGCGATAGTATTTGGTTAAAAGTTGTTTTGATGTAAGCATGTGCATTTAAACTCATACGATTTCACCGTCATTTTGTTCCTTCTTGGTCGCGGCGGCTTTGGGAGCTGCGGAGCATACAATTCGGTCGTTCTAGAAAAGCGTTTTACCCTCTGTACCTGTTCTCCTCTGTCGACGCGCGGGCGAGGCGGAACAGCCGCGCCGCTGCTGTTTCTCGCTTTTCTACACCACGTCGCCGCTTGCGGCGTACACAGATACAGTGAGAAACAAACATAAATTTACTCTGTCTACGTACCATAAGCGTATGCATGCTTACGTACGCTAAACGGAGGCGCATTCCCACTTTTAGTTCAGCGTATGCTAGCAGAGACGCAAAAATGAACTCAGCCTATAGTGGCGCGATCTGGTTCTCAGGACAGGAACCATTACTTTAAACAAACCTCTCCTCCTAGAAGTGGGAGAACTGTCACTCTAAATAAAAAAATAAACCAAATTTATCACTTATACGTTTTCTTATAGGCAAGGTGAGATGAAGCGAAATACCGGTGCTCCATTTACGGCCAGTGAACGCTCTGAAAAAGGCTGCAACAACGAGAATTCAGTCCAAAGCGAGGGGTCCGGCTTCGAAGGGCGCCGCCATGTTTGTCGCCGCGCGCGGGCGGAAGCTAGATGAGGGAAGAGAGCGCCCTCATTGGTCCGCGCTGACAGCTCGCATTCGCCGCTTCCGGTGAGCGGCTGACCGCCGGGCGAACATACCTAGTACTGCTTGGTCGGCGGCCGCCGCCGGGCGGCCGTTCGCAGGTTTTTTGCGAGGAAATCGCTCCATGTGGGTCGGGCTTAAGGGTGTAACCTTCATTCCGCTGCGGTTGCGGCCTTGTTCACGCTATTCGCAACGGTGCCTTCGGTTATATCAAGGCGAAATCCTTTAATGCCTCATCGTTGTCGACAGAAGGTTGTGAGCAGAGGTGTCACGCTTTTTCTGGTGAGACCAGAAAAAAATCTTTGTGCACGATGGGATTCCAACCACCATCCTTCCGTTCCGCAGCTGAGCGTGCTAATGACTACGCTACTTCATTTTTTTTTCTTTATTGCCTGTCTTTGACACATATAATATTCAATAAAACAAACAATGAACAAAACACACGATTCATGCTGGCTGACCATGACAGTGCCGCGTGTATGTGCATGGCTACGCTACTTCCTGCCAACGGATATGTAGTTCTCCTTGTCTAGGACGCTGGAGTGTTTGCTGAAAGGCGTCAAATCAGACCGATGCCTCCCAAACACCCTCCACTGTCTCTAGCATTTTGTATTCACAAGCAATTGTGTACTTAATTAACATGTTAACCACAAGTCAGTGACACAAGCAGCAACACCGCGCTAGAGGCTTTCGCCTCATCGCCCTTTAGCTCAACAAAGTGCTCCCCTCAATTTTTTGGTGTGGGCTTAAGGAGTCTGAGTATGGAGTGTTGCTAACTAGCAGTCTGGCTGAATTATTTTGCAAAGAGCGGATGGAGCGCTGTCACAGCCTTTATTCATGTAGTCGCACCACGGGATGTAACAAAAAAAAAGAGAGACTTTGTTGAGCGGCTTTTTTCTGGCTCTACAGAACTGGGTGGCGAGCATTTGCTTATTTTCTTTACTTGATATTGCCACTTGCTTTGAAACGATAACAGTGCGGCCGAGTGAAAGGGAGATTTTGGGACGGATTGTTTGTATTCCACGTTTCTGCTGGCGGCGGCATGAGTGCGTGATGGGATTTGCTCGCAAACAGTTTAGCGAGTGTTCAAACCACACTGCGACAACCGCGCTTCGATGCAGGTGTAACACAAAAGGCACACATGCGCTGTGCGATGTTAGCGGCCGCGTTTCGATAGAGGCAAAAGCAATGGCGCTTCTTTCCTGTGCTACGTCAATGCAAGTTAAACATCCCCCGGTAGTCGAAACCCCTGCGGCGCCTTCCGCTACGGTACCTTATTCTGTCTTTCTTCTTTCACTCCAACCTACCTCCTGTCCGGATAGCGGGGTTGAGGTGTCCACTGTGAAGCGATATACTCCACATTTCAATTGCATAATAAACAATTGTTCAGCGAGCGGGAAGGATCGCCAGGTGCTCGAATTACTCCTGGTTCCTTCATTATTGAACCTCGTTCTGCATTTTTTCACTGATCATTCTTTCGCTGTTGAGGTGTCCACCTTCTGGCAGCGTTTCTTTTCCTGAAAACCATTTTTAATTTTCCGCTTCTGTGGACAGGAATAACCTCATCTGGATTGAGCTTTTCACGCATCCAGTGGGAAGGCGCTTAACCGCGGTTACAGGCGATGGCTTTCGAATTGCTCGAAGTGGCGAGAAGAGAAACACTGAATTATGGCTTTCGTGGGTCTGTTTGGACTACTAATGAAAGAAAATTTTGAAATTGTTCAGCTTCCCCTTCACGCGGACGTGATGGTGACTTCCCTTCAATAACAAATTACAATTATTGATGTGAAAATATTTCTAGGCTTTCTCGGTGGGGTCGTGTCCGCAAAACGTGTTCGCAAAACTTATCTGCAGCAGTTGTGACGTTCTCAGAACAGGTAGTATCAAATAAGTGGTTGTAATCGAAAGAGGATGGTGTTAGGATGCTGCGCAAATTAAAGATTGTGTCGATAGGATGATTAGTAAATCAGAGCAAGAAATATCAAGAAACGTGAAAACAGAGTGCACGTCCATATATTGAGTGGACGGGAAAACAGCCTTGGATGTGAATAAAGTTCAAAAATAGGCAAAGGAGTGAAAATAAAATAAAGTGAGTGATAATTAATCGAACGAAAGAGTTTTATTCACACACTTTAATAAGTTAATTAATTACTAATATACACTACTGCACATGTCTCTAAACACTCTTCTAAGATAACACCGTATTCACTAGACTCGACTTTGTTCACTCCAAACCATCGAGCTGGCGTGGCGGAAAACAACAAGGTAGCTTTTGACGAGTTGCTGGGCGAGTTAGTTCCCATATTCCATGACTACAGCACAACGAACGGGACAAGAAGAAGGACACGTGTCTCTGCCTGTGTCCTTCTTCTTGTCTCGTTCGTTGCGCTGTAGTCATGGAACAAGGTAGCGCGCACTGTAGCCATTTAGGGGAAAATCTTTCTGTAGCGCCCTCTGCAACATATCCCAAAACAAATCTTGTCTTTGCGGTTTATAGAACAATGCTCAATTGTTTCAGGCACATTGCACAAGTGGCAGTTTAGAAAAGACACAAAAAAGTTGTTTCCTATCGAACCACGTGTTTACAGGCAGAGTTTCAGTGTGTAATTTATAGAAAAATGTTTTGGTTCAAGGAGAAATTGGAATTGTACGCACTCTCTTTAAAACATCATGACCTATGAGTTCGAAGTAGACAGAACGTTACAGTGGGGGCGGGAAGAGCGTCGGTATCAAATCCCTGTACCGATTTTGGCGCGAAGCAGAACTACTCATTTGAAAAGCGAACTGTCAAAAAACGCATGAAGGCATAAACTTCCTGCATAATGCCTAGTAAATAGGTGCGTTCAGTGAAATTGGAAGAAACTGCTCAGTTCGGAAGTAGAATCATGAAGTTAACCTGCGAGAATGCTCTAATAATCAGATGTGAAGAATCAGGAAAAAAGAAGATACGGACAACCAGCTGTTATACATACAGATTCTCTAGGCCCAGTCCTCCTGCACAAACAGGCGTGATAAGCTAATCACGCCGAATGGGCTCAAATTTGGAAGACCAAATAAACTTTCTCAAATATCCGATAGAAACGCTGTATGTAATGTCTGGCGCAGAGAAGGACCTGGAGTACGTAATAAATTCTTTTTGCCAGAAAGGTGTTGCAAGCCTGGGCTCGACCAAAATTGAAAGGCGATGCGGGACAAACGTCTGAGCATAACGCTCAACGGCCGGAACTCGCTCTCTCCAGTAATGCGCACTTGATTTGAAGGCATGAGGTGGAACACCAAGATATTTAGGAGGCACATAAGACCAATCTCTTACAGAGTACAGGGGCGGAGTTGTGCCCTATGAACCAAACCATAGAAAAACTTTTGGAGCGATTCATTTCAGCACCAGAAACGATGCCAGATCGTTCTATCATGGACAGCACAATTATCAATGCTGGGCTTGTCAATGAATAATAATATAAGATCGTCAGCATATGCTAGCAATTTGACTTCATTACCCAAAACAGGGAGCCATTGATGTTACTCTTGCGCAAAACACTCAAACAAAGCGGTTCCAGGTTGCGTAACAATAACTGCTTGTTTGAACCCACGAAAGATGTACTTCAGTGTTGATCTTCTCGCCACATCGAACAATTCGAAAGCCGCCGCCTGTAACCGTTAGGTAACCGCCTTCACACTCGATGCGTGAAAAGCTGATTCCAGATGAGGTTATTCGTGTCCACTGAAGCGGAAAATAAAAATGGGTTTCAGGAAAAGAAACGCCGCCAGAAGGTGGACACCTCAACAGCGCCGCGGCTGAAAGAATGAGAAGTAAGTTTAAAAATGCAGAATGAGGTTCAATAATGAATGAACCAGGAGTAATTTCGAGCACCTGGCGATGATTTCCGTTCACTGAAAAATTGTTTATTAAGCAATTGACAGGCGGAGCAAGTGTCTCGATTCTCAGTGGACACCTCAACCCCGCTATCAGGACAAGAGGTAGTTTGGAGTGAAAGAAGAAAGACAGAATAATGTAACGTAGTTTAAGGAATTTTCGCCTACCAGGGATTTCGCCAGGGATTTCGACTACCTGGGGATGTTTAACTTGTATTGAGATAGCACAGGAAACAAGCGCCTTTGCTTTTGCCTTCATTGTATCTCGGCTGCTCATATCGCACAGCGCATGTGCGCCTTTTGTGCTACACCTGCATCGAAGCGCGTTTGTAGCAGCCTGGTCCGTCGGTTCGAACTCCTACGACGCTTCGCCGGCCGCCTTTCCAGTCTGCAAGCTTTCAATTGCCGAGCCCTCCCGACCACTAGTCTAATTTGAACGGTGGCCAGTGCCGTCACCTGACTGGAGGGTTTGAACGGCTGGCTGCCGCAACGGACACCGGCGGCTATAAAAACGGAGCCGCGCTGAGCCCGAGCAGCAGACGGGCAGCAGAAGAGCCATCAAGCCGGATCTACGCTCGCTGCCGGGTGCCGCCCTTCTTCTTTGTGCTAGCACGTGGTGCTCGTGGCCCTTGTATCTATCATGTGAAACCCTTGTACAAATTGTACTATCAATAAGAAATGAAACGCGAACAAGACAACTGAACCACGGACTGCAAAATAAGCAGCTCTTAGCCAGGGGAAGCTGAATACTAGCTCCTGCTTTTTTAATTCAGAAAGCACGAAGACTCTTCTTTAGAAGTGCTATTTGACCGCGCTTGTATTTCTAATAGAGGAGCTAATACATTGGTGCTTTTGTGCTGCCACCTCAGTTTTCTTGTTCGCGTTTCATTCGTTGCTGATAGTACATAAACGTACTTTGACTCACCGTCGCCTCGACCGTTTCTTGGCTGGGATCCCCCACTCTCAACAGAGGATGGCAGCTGCGGCATCGACCGGCGTCAGCTACCTGGGCGCGGTGAGTGCCTGATGTTTGCCGCTCAATTCGCCAGACTGCTCTAGCACACGTGATTGTAGTTTATAGTAGGGCTGTGTGTGTTGCACTGTAGAGAGCTTTGCTGTTTTGAGCGAAGTCGGAGCTCTTTGAAACGAAAACTGGTGCAGAGGGAGTAAACGAGGCGTTGTTGGAGCTTGCGCGTGTCGTACTAGTAGCGCTATAGTAGTGACCGGCAAGGGAATTCTAAGAAAAGGGCAAACTACAAGAGGCTATTGTGCGCGCTGGAGAACTTCAAAGTGAAGATAACTCATCGAAATTTATGAAGAGTTGAGCTTTGATTTGGGCCTCGCAGAACGAAAGCATGTGATTCCTGAGATCATGCGGGCAGAGGGAGTAACGGCTGAGGAACCCAATGAGGCCTGGGATGAGATCACAGAGTGCCGTGAGCGCGAAGAGGCAGAAAAACAGAAACAGCTTCAGCGCGAAGAGGCAGAAAAACGGAGGCAGCTTGAGATAAACGGCGTGCTCGCGCTAGGAAATTGATGGGCCTGGAGCTTGAAGCGCATCAGATCAGTTTCGGGAGATATAAAATATTGTCCGTTCTGCATGAGACCAACGGTCGGCAGCCGAGAGAAAGGCCGCGGCCCTTCGTGATTGCTGAAGATATGGCGAAATATTTGGCGGAGTTCAAGCGCGTCTGCGAGAGAAAGCGCTTTGAGCGGAAGGGCTGGGCACAGAAGTTGGTCGCCCTGCGTTCCAGCGAAGCGTATGACGTTGTCAAGTGCCAGTTGGACGACGGCTTGGCGGACTACGATGCGCTGAAAAGCTTCTTACTGACGAATAACGTGTCACCGCTTGACCTTCGCCAAAGCTTCCTGCGAGAGAATAGCACCCCATCGTTTTACGATTTTTCCTACCAGTTTAAAGCCGACGTTATAGAGTGGCTCGAAAATGAGGAAGGTTCGGAGGATCGCGAAAAAGAGGTAGAATGCGTCGCTGTAGAGCAGACCTGCCAGTGCGGCAGAGAGGAAGATAGCTCGTACGTGGCAGATGTAACTGCTGCTATAACAGTGGGAATTGCCCCGCATTCGTCACCTGAGGAAACCTCTCTACCATCGCATAACGTAGTCACAGCATCGGATGATGCACTTAGAGGTCTCGCCCATTGAGATTGTGGCGGAGTTAACGGAAAGCGGATCTCCTAGCGTGTCAAAAGCAGGAGAAGTTGCCGAACAGGGCAGAGAGGACGTCCGTCTGAACATTAATGAAAACACCTGCGCCGACGCGAGCGAAGTAAACGAGGACGGCTCACCGTGTTGTGCATCGCGTTCGGCAGAAATGCAGAAACCCGACACTTACGATCAACGGAAGCGGGCGCATGTAGAGTTTGCGGACGCTGAGTAGTGCGTTGGTGTTTCTGGCGAGGGAGGCGAAACGAGTCCCGTGCTCTCGCACTGCTCTGAGCTTTGCAACATTCCAGAAAGCAGCTGCAGTAGCGAGAACACCGCGACTGAGAGCAGAGCCGACCCTCATCCGCAATCGGCTGAAACCCGTCAGGAGCATGACGAGAGCTGTATGCCAGCACTCATGTCAGGAGAAAGCACTAGTTCTTCAGCGCCTGAAGAAGCTAAGGCGCTGGACGACAGTGGAGAACAGAACGTTCCGGATGACATAGGAGAGGTAGACGCCATTCCATCCGAGGGAGATGAGCACGAGTGTGCACTCAGAGACGCTGAGGAAGAGCGCAGCTTTGAGGCTTGTAAAGGCGCCAAACACAGACCTGGTCTAGGTAGCGCACGTGAATCGGCTGACAATCACAGTGAGTGAGTGAGTGAAACCTTTATTAGCTCTAGATTCGGTTGTGTTCGGCGGTTTTGAGATGGCTTCGTCCATCTTGCTCAAAGGTCGGTTGCCCTTAGTCCAGGGCTCCACTGGATGCTGCTGCCAGTTTTGCTCGCCGAATCAGACCTTCTTGGTCGACCCGGCGATCGCTGGAGAGCACTCCCTCCCATTGCTCCGCACTCGGGTTTGTTATCACTGGTACCACGCTTATCCTCTGGCATGCCCACGTTATGTGGTACAGCGTGGGGGGTTCTTGGCACCAAGGGCATTTGTCATTGTATTGTGTGATATTGTCAGAGAGGAGAAACCTAGGCGACGAAAGCAGCATATGCTTCCACCGAAGAAACCGAAAGGAAAGCACAAGATAGGAAACTGCAACCTGAAGGAAAGGAACCGCCGGTTAAGGAAAGTGAACTATCACCTCAAGGTGATAGACAGACAGGAGAAACAGTGGTGCTGCCGAAAGGCGAGGAAAGGCAAGCACAAGAAAGAGAGTTGCCACCGAAGCATGAAAGGCAGGCATAAGAAAGAGTGGTGCCTCCGAAAAGCGAGAAAGGGGCAAGCGCGCGGAAGCGGGTTGCCACCATCGGAAGCGCCAACGTAGCCGGCAAAATGACTTCAGTAAAGTCAGTCACGTTGTTAGCCCTGAAACTAGAGTCAGAATCAGAGCTAAAGAAATGTGCGAGGCATCACTATCGCGCAAAGGGAGGTGCATAAGTGTGCCGAGGCAGATGGATTTGGGCAGTAGGATAAACCGCAAAAAGAAAGCATACAAGCATTCACGCGAGAAAGAGTATCAAGGGCTGAAATCGATATTCAAGAGAGCGCTGCGCGGCAGGCGAAAAATTAAGGAGCGGGACAAGCGTGAATCTTGCCACCATTACACAAGAACAAGACGCGCAAAGGCTCGTGCTCTCATGCAGGCTCTCGCTTTCCAGTGCAGTCACGGGAGAAACCGCGGTCCCACAGAAAGCGGCACGCGCGCACAGGGAAAACGCGTGTACGGCTCAAAGAGCGAAAGATTGTACGAGGCCGTAGTGACAGGGGCAAGAAAATTGGCAAGACGAAACCGTCTAAGTGCTCGGGCTGACATTCCTGTATGCCTAAGCGAATGCTGTTCACTCTGAGAAAAGACTAGTTTTAGAGGCTGATAGTGTCTTATGGGAAATACACTGCATGCAATTTTCGTTTAGTGTGTATCTCGGGACTAAGGCCAGTTTCGGAATGATGTCAACATCATCACCAGCCTGACTGTGCCTACTGCAGGGCAAAGGCCTCTTCCATGTCTATTTAATTAACGCTGTCCTCTGTCAGCTGCGGTGAACGCATACTCGCAAGACAGAATGATACACTCTGTAAAATTAATCGCAGATTTCTTCTGTAAGCGTTAAAGCGGCGCCATCGAAGAGAGCGTTTAGCTTCAGTAACACTGACCTTCTTCCGCAGTTTTCATGAAGAACACTGAGAAAATTGTTGTCTTTTTTTTTCAGGTTTGTTGGTAGCTTTCAGCTAAAATTATGTCAGTACACGTATTTCGACTCAATTATCAATTGTAAGAGTGGCAAATACAATTGTTCTTTCACGCAATTTTCTTGAGGTTCCGGTAAAAATTCGACCGATACATCTCGGTTTTAGTTTCTCTGGATTCTGCTTAGAGGTGCCTAGTTTAAAAGAGAAGTTCCCTTCGCGAAAGTGCTCTACCCGGCGATCACATTTAGAGTGCAGTTTAAAAAGAATAAGTAATCTATGTTGTGCGTTGTCAACGTAGTGAAGGAACAGGCTTCATGCCTTGTGAAGCTGCATTTCTTCGCTACAGCCCCAGGAGAAAAAATTCAGGGGGCACTTTGACTGTCTAAAGTGCGTAGAGGCGAAAGCGTTTTCCGAACCACTTTCGCTGCTTCTGTGGCAATGGTGGCGTCACATATAATTGAGCACTAATTACTAAGTGCTGACAAATCAATAATTAATGGTTAATTACTGATTAATGCCTGAATACTAATTAACTGCTAATTAATGACGCTTAAGCTTCGCCTTTAGGAGTGGAATGCGACAGCGTGTTGTAGCGCTGCCAGGGAGTCCACGGAACGCCACCACCCGTTCGGCGGGATGCCTTGCCCTTTGAACTCAAAGGAAATGGCGCAGTAATTCTCTGTCATCTCAGTAGACACCTGAACCGCACCGTAGAGGAAGGGAGTAAGTGGGAGTGAAAGAAGACAAAGAGGGCTCGTAATGAAGGAAATGAAAATTGTATTTGAGGAAAGGAAATTACGCAGTAACTGTCTCACATATCTCGGTGAACACCCGTCAAAATTCAGGGGGCACTTTTTTTACCTAAAGTGTGGTCACTGATGTGTGGTTAAAATGTTAAGCTTCGCCTCTAAGAGTGGAACGCGGCAGCATCTTGAAACGCTGCCAGGGAGTCCATAGAACGCCATTGCCCATTCGGTTCTACGCCTCGCTCTTCGGTAAATTGGTTTTTGAGGAAAGGAAATGTATCTGTCTCTCATATCTCGGTGGACACAACCTCTCCGGAAGGGAAGGGAGGAGGATGGGAGGGAGGTATTCACTAGACGCGCCTTTGTTCATTCCAAACCATAGAGCTGACATGCAAGCCCAGCTTTCCGGGACAAGGCCGTTTAGTTCGGCAGACTGCCGCCACGGGCCGCTTCACCCTGAACTCCTCCTCCCTCTTTTCGTTTCCCCTTTCCTGCCTCGCGTAGCCGCTCGCGGGCAGACGGGAGGGAACACCGCGGGAGGAGGTGGGGGGGGGGGGGGCGTTTGGGCGGTCGGGTGAACTTTTGTTCGGAATGCCTTCAACATTGTGGGAGGAGGGGGAGCAGGAAGGGCTCTGCGGGCGAAAGAAAAGTACCAATGCGGCGGGAAAGGCCGTTGTACGATCGTTTTTGGGCGGATCCGCCAGCGAGCGAACCGCTCGCTTTCGGCCTTCGCTCGGGCGTGGGGCGGAATGGGTGTTGTACGATCATTTTGGAGCTGGCGGACGAGGCGGATGGTTTAAAGCGTTCCGATTGGCGCGCCCGGGATTGCCGTCTGTCCAATAGCATGCTCCTGTTGGCAACCTAGACGGCGCGAAAACGTGGTCTTTATTTGCTCCTCGGCGACCGGCACTCAGGCTGAACGTCGGCATAGCCATGGCGTGGTTTTTGAAGTTCTTGCTCTTGTACGCGGCTCTCGTCAGCTACCAGATGAGTAGCTCGGCTGTAGAGGTTTTGACTGCTTACATGGGCAACACAAACAGGGTGATCTGGCCATTAGTCGCGCAGTTCGTCGCTGCCGACGCAGTCATTCAGCAGCAGCGTAAGCGTAGGCGCAAGCCTATACGACGTTGCGTAGGGTTCTCTGTGCTGCTGAATGATAGCAGTGATGTCGGGTGAATATGACTGTTATTATTTTCAACTGGTAACCGTCTGTGCAATCAAACACATGCTTTTAGTGAGTTTCCATTGTTTGCAGAAGCAAACCGACATCCTGAGTGGAGTACTTTAACACAGACGTTGGCTGCCTACCTACAACATAACTGCAAGTAAAAAAATAATGGTGCATTTCATGACAATGGTTTGCTGGATTTGAGGATGGTGACCTTGTGGAACACACATCAAACATCTGAACAAGATGAAATTGCTGTGACTGAAATTTTATGATTCTGGTTCACATACCGCGTATCTCATGTATAGTAGGATAAAACTTAAAAGAAACAGCAGTTGTTAGCACTCGGTCATGGCCCGAGGTATCCTGTATTACTCCACTAACCAATAACAGTAAACAAAATAAGTTGTTCGATGTTTGACTTTATTAATCTATCCAGGTATCAGAATTCTAGAGCTTATCATTTTTTCTTGTAATAAGCTTCTTATGGTAGTATACAATAAAAGTTTTAACAGAGGACTACTTTTTTCGGCGCGGAAGAATTCTGCGCGGCGGTCCAGATGGCAGAGCTTCACTGCAGACTTAAATTGAATCTGTCTATAGTGTTCGGTGATAACATGTTCTGACAGCCAAAAACCAAAACTGAACATTGGTTGTTGGCTGAGCTTAGATGGCAATTCAATGCGAACAAAAATATTTGTTGTAGGAATAGATACGCATAGTTAACATGAAACAAAAAGAGACAACCCGCAACAAACACCTCACTGATACTGCCAACTGTCCAAAGCGATATAACGAACAGTGTATGCTGGACTGTCCTACACAAGAGGTGACGTAGAGCAGATGCCTCTGTGTGCTCTTAGATAAAAGGGAATAGTACCGAGGCTTAGTCCATGCTACTACTTCTGACGTCAAGGTGACCTTGACAAGATTGATTGTTGCATCTGTAGAGAGGGCATCTGCTGCTGCTGGTGTGGACTGCTTGTTCACAGCCTTTAACAATGCTCTGTCATAGCACGTTAAAGAACCCCAGGTGGTCGAAATTTCCGGAGCCCTCCACTACGGCGTCTCTCATAGCCTTAGTCGCTTTGGGACGTTAAACCCCATAAACCAAACCAAACCAAACCAGATCACTTTTGCCCAGCTTGGTTCTTCAGCTGTGGGAAATCCAGCATCACCTGTATATCATTCTTCTTGTGTCCCTGTTCACTCCCGCCGCACTTCAACTCTATCCACATCATAGTATGTGTGGTCAAATGACATCAAACACGCCACTGTCTCTCATTAAAGAAAAGGTGTATGTGTATGTTTGTATTATGCATGAATGAAAAAATCAGCATATTTTAGCATGTTACCATCAGATATGAATGCATCTATACATGAGGAAATTACAATGTTCCCAACCTTTACTAATATGGAAGATCAGTGTTAACTGCAGGTGTTTACAATATCACAGAAAAATGACGACGCAATAATACTGATTTCTTTTCTGATTTTTTTTCGTCATGTTTTTCACATCATTACGGAAATCGAAATAGAAATACCACTCAGTGGCTTCAAAGCGGATATGGTGCGCATCACTGTACTAAAGTGCACGCTTTTGTTCTGCAGTGACAGTGGGCAGGCCGCTTCCTTTTACCAGTGCTTCCTGAGGTGACATTGCAGTGAACATTGTGCAAACCAGTATGCAGCATAGTAAACAAGTGTGGAAAGTTATGTTGAGAGCCAGTCAATGTTCACATGCACAGAAACAAGGTGGCGTATTGTGCGTATGACCACAAAGCATTCTTAACTGTCCCATGAATTTAAAACAAAGTGGTTGCTCCGTATTTCAGAAAAGTATACATGTGCCATCCTCATTAATCCATACATAATTAGATAAGGGAGTAAGTACACTGGCCTAGAGGTTAAGGAAATGCAAGAACCGATTTGGAAAGCTTACATAGCAAATATTGGCGGAGACTAAGATAGAATGCTTTGTATAGTCAAGGGAACGGGAACTGCTTCATATTTTGCAGTTACCTCAAACAAACACAATCATATGAAGCAGAATGCGAAAAAGTTAATTTTCAGAAATAAGAGCTATGATGTCTCAGGACAGAATGAATTGAAAAATAAGCCATTGAAGTATGTGTGGGCCATAGATGCTTAAGTTCTCCAGTAAAGCTCTACAGCAATCTTGAAGGTACGTCCTTTCTGATCAGTAAAATATAATATGAGAAATTTTAAGGGCAACTCTGATTCCAAAAGCAGCAAGCAAAAGAGAGAATCTGTATTTGTTAATTGATATCCGCACCACTTGTTATATATAGAATAATGTCGTACTAGTTGCTAATTACCAATTTCTTAGCAAAATATCCTTATTCCACTGCCAGTCTGGGTTGCAAGGAAACGAATTAACTGAGCCATCAGTAGTCATAAGGAAGTTGGAAAAAAACCAAGTTGAAGTCAGGCCGAAGGATGACGAAGAAAAACAGAAAGGCAGTGATGACTTTTGTCTTTTATTGCTATCTCTTTGCTGCAATCTGATGATGAGAGCTTTTAAGCTGAACCAATTGCCCAGTTAATACTATCCTTAGTACATGTGACTATATACAAGTTACATGCATAAGCATACACATGTAGAATTCTCACTGAGCCACATCATGAAGTCAGTGTGTTGCTCAGCTGAGCAGAACAGACAAGCACAAAGAGAAGCCTGGTCAACAACACGTGGGTGCACTAATCATGTTTAGCTTTGCAGTGAGGGAATGTAGGTAGCTAGAGCTAGCTTGCGCAAAGTTAGCCCAAATGCTACTATTGTGTAAATCTGCCCCGATATAGTTTGAAATAAATTATGAACAAAGTTCGCAATGAACACGTTATGCATAAGAGAGCATTGTACTGGTTTGCCGAGGTGACCGAGTGACTGAGCACTATATCAGATCTATTTGTTTTCATATTTATCACACCTCAGTGGTCCTAAATGACGTTAGTTTAGTAGCGAGCTTTAAAATAGTGTGCCAGGTAGGAGCTCAGTGAGTTCGTAATTTATAGCATGATTTCTGTAGTAACCACTTCGAAGGACAGTAAGATACAAAGCCTTGTAGGATGCAAGACCGTTACAGCCTTCTGTGGCACGAACAAAAACGAATCTTGAAATTCAGTGGCATATGAGCTAAATGAGGCACAAGAGTGTTAGTGCACCTAGTGCACGAGAGACTACAAGTTGGGACTGATTAGTTGGGGACGTGTTGGTAAGGAGCAAAATAAACCTGCATAAGATGAAGACATTCAAATATGCACTTTTAGTGCTGTCACACTGGACCTTCAAAAATGGCCTGCAAAATAAAACAAGCGGCTCAGGACTGAACTAATTCAAGGATTCTAGTTAAATTAGATTTGTGCCATGTGCCATTAGAATACCCAAGTTGATGACACACAGGGGAATTGAATGCAAGTAACTTGGAAGACGGTGATACTAACAACACGTCATGGTGTAAATATCCTAGGTTGTGGGTGGGTGTATGAGGAATAATTTATTAGGTATTTGAACCAGTATACAGTGAATATACCTTTATCGGAAGGCCTTATAAGTTGGCAAAATGTAATGCTGACAATAAAAAACAATATTACTGTATTCTTAGTAACATTAGCAAACAGGACAATCCAGGGCATGCTAATTGTTGTTTTGAACAACTGAAATGCTGGTATTGATTGCAATATGGCACACACCATATGGCTGTCAGTGAAGGCATATGACAAAACACTGAAGGGACGCTAATAATGCAAGTAATGAAAAGCTGAGGCCCAAAGGAGTGCCTTGGCGGACGTCCGAGATTGCAGGAAAAGGCAAGATACATAAGAATTGGCAAGGGAAATCTGCCGAAGGCTGGCTGTTTAAGCTTGGATCCAGTTTAGAGCTATTCGATGCAAGTTAAAGCACGAGAAAACCAGCCTCACATAAATAGGGGAAATGCATGCTTTTTCAAAGCTAAGAACAAAAGCATCATAGGGGGATGTTGCAGTCACGGTGCATGTCGTGAAGAACAAGAAAAAGTTGGCTATTGCAGAAATGTCTTCTAAAAGCTTGCCGATTTGAATCAAACAACTTAATGGGCCAAAACAATCTAGCAGGGTCAAGAGTATGAAATGTGTTTGGTGATTTGCAGCACATGCCAATAACACAAATAGGGCCATAGGTGCTGGGTGATGAAGGATTATAAACAGAGGGGCCAGGCTATAATAAGGCAGGAAGCTATCTGTACAGCATGCACTAGATATGCCTATACAACCTACTTCCTCTCCCGTTGTTGCTTTCTGTAAATTTCACAGAACTTGATCATAGCGTACTGTGGGGTGCACCGGTGGCAAGTTGGCATGTCGAAACTGTGCTAAGGGACGACGACAGAGCAAGAATTGCTACCCTGTGCAGTGATGTTGTTACCATCGTCTTTGTTCTTAGCGTAGCTTTACCAGCTCCACAGGGCTTATTTTGCAGTCTGCAAGTAGTCATGTCTGTAGCAAGCAGTCACAGGCAAATGAAGGTGGTAGCAGACAGACATATGCAAGTGCATCGACGAGATCTTCTCAAAGCTTCGAGAATGGCTTGTTAAACAAAGTGCTGCGGCTGACCCAGGAAGCGCCGCTGAACAACGGCTTAACACCAATAAGGCCGATTTCGCGAGCAGCTCTGCAACAATAGCATTGCGAACACATCCAGTTTCGTACCACTGATCTCCGGATCGAAAAGGACCATGAGCAAAATCAACAAGACACTGTCATTGCCTATGAGGTGCTTCAAGACCACTGCATTTTTCTGATTGCAGTGGAAACCAACATCCCACTTAAACTGAATACTGCCAAGCATTTGTCAATATTGACTTAACACTGCTAAGCAAAAAGAGAAAAAAAGCAATGGCAAAGGTTTTCTCAATATTTTTTTCTTCTTTTTCATCAAGACTCGTTATGCTCAACTTGCTCTGTGGTCAGTTTTGATTGCATAAGCTGCTGCCACACTTTTCATTTTTTTTTCTGCACAACATCAATTGAAATTCTCATGAAAAACAGACTTATGAGTTGGCACATATTAGAGATTTGTACACTGTCAATCAGTCGTGATTCAAAAGCGGCAATGATTCTTGTTTGTAATCGCGTAATACCATGTTGTTACAACCTAAACCGAAATGGCTAGCGGAAGTGTTCAGTCACCCATTCATCACGCCGATATGTTTATTGCAGGCAAATGTGCGCACAGCCGGCAGGAAATAAAAATAAATGACGCTCCCGAAGATACATTCGCACTGCACCGATGTTTTCAAACAGGTCACACAGTTTCTCCGGCGAGTCGTAAACCGAGCACCCATCATCACAAAACGTACTGAATGGAGCACCAAAGCTCAGAAGGATGGCGACATCGCTGTTGTCGCCGCAAAACAGTCCTACGGCCGTGCAGCCAAGCTCGCGTCGCGTCACGTCGCACACACGGCAATTCTCAAGCACAGTGCCAACACGAATCGTGAACAAAATGGTAACGAATGCGTAGCCAGCAACAACGTCATGTGCACGCTTCGGTCGCGATCACTGCAACCATCGCAACGAATGCGACTAGCTGCACAACGCCACGTTCATTTCAGCATTCGGAAAGCACGGCGTGCGTAGTGAGCTCTCGAAGGCGCACATTTCACTGCCTTGACGTAAAAGCACTCGCTTCGATCGCAATCACTTTCACTACGCGGACACTAGTCACTGTGCTACGCAGCTCATGCACGCACAAAAGTTCACCATGAGCAGCTGTTGTTCGCCGCTGTGCGTGATGATCCTCGCAGGAATTAGGAACGCTTGCAGCAACCACAAACAGCTTCATATAAACACTTCGTGACACCGCCAACGCGTAGGTCTTGCGTCGGTTTGAAGAGGCGCTCTGTCAACTACATCAGCGTCGATTTCAACTCGGGAAACTGTCGCTGCTCGCAGCTGCTGCACGCGGAGAAGTTCGCAGTCGCTCTGAGCACTCGTAATATCAACATGTGGCCAATATAGTATGCCTCGCGGCATAGGTGCCACCACTACAGCCACGACCTATGCCTCGCTCCCCAGTTCAGTCGACGGACGGCCATCTTTCCCCGGCAGGAGCGGATGGCTACGTCACGTAAAAAGCAGCCAATCGCTGCAATTCGGTCGCCGGGCGGTTCGCTCGTCCGCCCCAAAGTTGAAGTTCACCAACTTTCCTTTCGCCTGCCGAACGGGGCGAATGCCTATTGTCTGCTCGTTCGGTCCGCCAGTCCGCCTGCCTGGCGGATCCCCTCAAAAGCGATCGTACAACGGCCTGAAGCCTTCCCTGCGCCTGACAAACGCATGCTGAGTAGTCGGATACTGAGAAGGGCGCCTTGTGGGAGGAGAAAGATGGGACAGAAAAGGCAAGATGGTTGACGGGCTTGTTGCATCGCTTGAGGGGGCGAGGATGCTTTTCGCGATTTTTTCTGACGAGTTGTAAGGTCTCCAAAAGGTGCCTGCAGGATTTTGAGAAAAGCAAAAGCTATACATCCCGGTAGAAACATGACGCAGTGGTACACAGTGTGCCGTGTCTCTCCGGGGCCGTATTTTTCGCCACACACGCGCTATGTTACACATACGCACGCACACCCGCACGAACGCAAGCTGGAGCACCGAAAGCACACGTAGCGTGCGTCTGCATATCTGTGCCGTGTCATGTGGCCGATTGAGTAAATATCACACTGGCAATATGCGCTGAATTTTGAGAAAACAACTATAATCGCAAAATCAAGAAACAAGTATGTAAGAGAAATGTTGTTAGCCTTCTTTATGGTCACAGCGACTAAGGGATAAGTGAGCACGCTGTCTGCCTCATCGACCAAGTAAAATTATAGTAACAGAAATCAGAGAGTGAAGGAAAACGAGGAATTCGTTTCCTACACTCTGGTCATGCGATGAGGTGATATATTTTGTTTTTGTGCAATGCTGTTCACCTGTGGCCATGAATGTATTGTTCAAGCGTGTATGAACACAGGCATGCATTTCAAGGCTACACCTTCGACTTGACGCAAGAAGTCACCCGAAAAAAAAAAGTGCTTCTGGAATAATTTCAAGTTTCATCATGTTTCTAACCTCTTTTAAGTGTGCGACCATAAACGTCTGTGGCTTTGTGAACAGCTCGACGATAACCATAAGTCACCAGTGAATGTCTCTAGGAGTTATTTATACTTGCAAGAATTAGCGCTCTACCCTGAGCGGCGGGAAGCGACTGCATAATGGCAGAAAAGCAACACGAAAAGTCTAGAAACGGAGCCAACAGACAGAAACACTAAATGGATGGCCTAGGCTCTACAGTAAAACGGAGTTGTCGACATGAATGGGAACAGAGGAGAAATTAGTAGTCCGAAGCGGCGCACTTTCGCCTGGCTCCGCAAACGCCACGACAAAGCGACAGCGGGCCGGGGCATCTGTCGCGGGGAAGAGGCGCCGAGATCACCTTCGCAAACAGCGACTGAGAGCTGAGAAGCGACGTTCATTTCATGCAGTAGCCTTTCCAGCATGTAGTTTAGCCAAGCCATCACCACACGCCCTTGGACACTTGGTCACAGAAGCCAGAACACTAAATGAGGTTCCTCTTGAAGTTTCCCTCTCGCGGAATGCGTCTGGGGCGACAGCACGTAATGCAAGCGCAACGAAACAAATTCATAAAGGTTTCCGTAGTGACAACGCTCGATATATATACATTGCTACAAAAGACGGCACACTACCCATGCATTAATGCAATGTGGTAGTCCAGGTGTAGCACGGATTGGAACAGTTTCTAATGCGAGAGCATTATACTCGTGCCATACTGGAGAGTTTAGTGCCACTTTCAACAAGTGACATTTGCTTAAAGTGTCATTTGCGCACTGTCACACGATGAGCTTTACTGACACTCGCTGCAGAACGCACTTTCCTCGCAGTGAGTTTTTTGGGCTCCCTCAACTTGGTCCGGCAAGGCGAGAGTGTAGCCTCAACAGCAGTTCTCCAGCATTCAAAAATTTGCTCTTAGAATTAAAAATCTCCATCTTATTTCATGATTGCGCTTTTTAATGAAAGATTGTTCTAATTCATATGTAAATAAAGATAATGCGCACACTTGAACAGCTACCCTCGCTTTGCTCACGGCGACCCCCTTCCGCGGTAGGCTTGATGAGTCCACTGGGTGTGTGTACGCAATTTCGGTGATTGGGGAGAGCGAATTCTCAAGCTTCAGCGAACCCAAATGTACAGCGGGTGTAGTTTTGCCAGAGGTGACCAGAAATCGACTGTCGCTTACATTACAGGGCGCGCATGCACTGAACGGGAAGCGCGGGTGCGGCACGGACTGCCGCTCAATGTTTTGGGCAGCCAGCAGCAGTCGCTTGTGGATGACAAATTAGGCCGTTTCAATGAATGCGAATGGTCACCGAATATGTCTCTGCGTAAACTAATTCAAAATCAAGTATTCGCCTCATCGGAGAAAGGAGGGGTGATTACCGCGAAGCTCCGGTCCTACGCGATGTCAGCAACTAGGCTACCAAGTGTTTCCTAGGCGCGCAGTCGCATCGGCGCTTCCTACAGAGTTGTCGCACTTTGTAAATAAGCAAGGATACAACCGTTACAAAATGAGATTAAGGTAACTAATGCGTAGCTCTCGTATTATGCCATGCAAACGAGCACTAGCGGTTTGTACAGAGCGATGTAAAATAGAGTACTGGAGTGCAGTCGTCCTCATCGGTGCGGTGCATTCCTGGGCAAATTTCGCGCTTATGCGGTAAATATTCGGTCATGTACGATGATCTACAAGCACTCATTTAGCGTGTACACATAATATTTGCTAAAAAAAAGAAGAAAAAAAGCGAACAAAACAACACACATGAAAATAGTACATCTCCGAATGATTGTTTTGGCTTCGTTACTGACAAGCCGCAATTAAACTATACTTGTTTTTTTAGTCCTGTTACTGCTTTTTGTCTTTTTTTTCTACCTTACAACAAGCTAATTCCATGTGCTCTATCTGCTCTCGAAGAGTGGAATTTCATTGATCAGGGCGTACTGTGTACTGTATTTTTCATTTTTTTAAGAAGCAATGCCACTGTACCGCTGTCTAGTGCTCGGAGGCATGCGGCTCTGTCGAGCTCTCATTTATGACAACTTTTACTGCCGGCCTCCACTGTTCTGTGCCCTGTGAGACACGAATAAAACCATTATTCTCTTAAAATAAACGTCCACAGAACCAAAGCCGTCCGGCGTCGTTGTGGGGGGCGAAGCGATGGCGACGGCTGTTGGTCACTGCGGGTAGTGCGGGCTGTGTTCGAGCTTCATAGGCATCACAAAATCTCGAATAAATTAGCGGAGCTCCGTTTTTACTGGAATGTACCTCACCCGAATGCTATTAAAAAATTTGTCTAGCAGCACAACGTGGCAGTCGGATCGAATGACTTTCACTTGGACGGTATTCGAGACTGCCGTGTAGAAGGGGTTTTACTTGTCACGGATCGTGATGCTTTTTGTCGTTACTATTTGTTCAGATGTGGAAAAAATTCAGAAAATTGACTCGGAGTAGTTTATTTTACGAAAAATTGTATTTTGTAGATATTTACGTGAATTAAACAAGAATTTCTCAAAGGTGCTGCAACATCCCTCGCCACTGCCATCATTTCCAAGTGACTCTTTTTTGGCGTGTGACAGCGCGCACCGAAAGTATCATTTGTTCAAGAGAAGTGTACCCCGTGAAAGTGTCACTAAACCTGCCTGTGTGACAGGGCACTTGGCTCGTTATGCGAAAACCCCGACGTAGCCAGAAAGCCGTGGCAGGCCGGAACTACTTAGACTGGAAGGCACGCGTGGCAAAGACGCCGCACGCGAGTGACGTCATCATCATCAGTGCGACTCTCCCCTTCCGAGAAGGGCAAGACGACTTCCGTGGGGAATGAAAACAAGTTTAGGGGCGCCCCACTACATTCCTGGGGTCGTTATACAATAACCTTCACTCGTATAACAAAGCAGACCAGGCTCAAGATGGGAGCAGCTGGCCCCTCTGCTGCAGGCACTGGGCGAGATGCCACTGTACCGCCTGACTTGATGTGTAAAAAATTGCGTGTCGCTTCCACGAGATAGGCGAGGAAATACGATGCGCCACTCTCGTATTCATGTAAACGCGGCTAGATATTACACAAATAGGAAGTCCCTTCCGCCGCCGACCTTCAGCTTTCGGTTAGTGAGGTTGCGGTGTTATGGAGCCTCATCGTCCAAGTTGAATCGCTTTCTACTACATCGACAGGCGAGACAGCAAAGCGTGGCCGGAGGCGGCAGTTCACTGTCGATGAAATACGCGACCAACGCAACGCAGCTAAACGTGCGAAGCGAGCTGCTGCAGGGAAAGAACGTTCGGCCCTCCAAGTTCCGACCAACAACTCAGCGAAAAGCAGTCCTCTCGCAGTTACACATCATAAGAATTACTTAGGTGCCCCCATAATTTTTTGTGTGTGTTTGTATGTCGTGTTTTTTTTGTTATACCCCTCATTTGCGGAGAAGGGTCTATGGGCACATGGTTTGCTCTTCAAGACGCAATGATTGCTATCCATTAAATGTCTCTCCAATGGTGCACTCGGCTATGCATTGTGCTAGCTTTGTTTCTGTGCATCGTTTTCATAAGATAACTATTCCTCGTTCAACCAAAGAGGAATAGATGAAGGCCCAATGAACGAAATTCCTTGTGGGAAGTGCCTGACGACGTGGACTGGTCAAACGAAAAGATGAAAAATAGAAGCAGAATAGAAATAGAATAGAAGAACTACGTTCGGAACTTCCTGAGGGAGCGCACGGAGCTACCGGTCATCCAGATTGCACCGACCGCAAAGGTCCACGCGCCCAGCGTCTGTGCTCTTGGCGTACGCCAGAACCGAACTGCGAATGCGCACTGCAGGAGACGCCAGCGAACCTCGGCGAGGCGCCGATATGTGTCCGTGCTAGATATCAGCGCCAGCGCACGGGCGCTCGCGTACGCGTCGGAAGCCGCGTCCGGTTTGCAACAATCGGAGGTCCCCGGAATCTCGGTGGCCTTTTCTCCATGGCTTGAGCCTCTTTCAGGTTCCCCGAACTTTTCTTCGCGGTTTAGTTGGTCCTTTCAGCGCCCCCCAACCCCTTTTCTTCACGGTCTGAAATTCATTCCCTCGACTCGAGAGGCGGAACGAACCAGCACCAGTGACATGGAGAGGCATGCCCCTTTTCGACGCCCGTTCCGACATACGCCAAGAGCGCCGACGGTGATCGCGTACGCCCAGGAAGTGTGGTTGGAGTTGGGGCTTTACACTGTTGCAATCCACTTCTTGGCTTACCCAAACACAAACACTGGACGAAATTCCGAGACCTACCTCGTGTTCCGCGGAGCGACTCGCGGAAACGAAACAGGGAACAAGTGAGTGCATGGTATGACTCACAACAAGACAAGGCGTCGCCACGCTCCTTCAAGAGCCTCTTCCCCTCCCTCCCGCAACCGGTCGCCCCCGCACCACGTAACAATTGTACCGCAGAATGCCCAACACTCGTTCCATCCTTTCTCACGCGCATCCAGAGCTGCCTCTGTGTGCTGCGCCTTTCCATAGCTGCTGAGGTAGGAACCAAAAAAGAACACGTCCACTTTCAATATACCTCTCCCGGCAGACGTCATCGGCACACGTGTCTATGATGTGGCGGGCAAATCATGGGGCTTCTGACCGGGAGAGGCAGCAGGTGCTACTCATACCCTCTTCTTGCCAAGGCGTCTCTAATCGGGAGAAGAAAGGCAGCGGGAAAATGATCGACATATACAACACCAGTTTAAAAGCAAAAGTGGGCGATTTTTCCCACAGGGACTTGTCCCTTTGTCATCATGCTCTTTGTCCAGGAGAGTTTCCTCTTTTTATTGCTCATCCTATTATATGTTTCCAGTTTTCATTCTTTTAAGATTCTTAACATAGTATTTGTATTGGCTTGGGCAGGACTGTTTAGTTGTTCCTTTTCTTCCCCTTCGACATCCTTTGACCTGGCTTTTCGCGATCAATTTTTTATTCGTTTTCATTGCATTTTGAACAGGAAGATGAATCGTAAAAGAAAGCTGTGAGCGATAACGCAACTAATCTCCTACACTGGTAATATAGAATAATTTACTTTTTTTAAATGATTACACCCCAGCTTCAAGGGTACAGATGCAAACGTTACTCAAAGGAGACCCTCAAGCCAATGGCGTCAGCCGGTTGACATGACTTCGCGGCCAATCCTGTTCATCTGCGGTTAAGCCTTTTGCACCTTCCAGCCCCCTGCATTGTAACTGTTGGAGGTGCGGTGGGTTTAACCGCTGCACCATGACAATCGGCTGCTGCCATTCGCTAGAGGGTCTGCTTTGTCGGGCATTTGCCGCTTAATTCTTGAGCTCTCTCCGACTCTATGCAGTCTCCCGACAGGCAGCGTAGCGAAATACTACAGCCGCTATACATACCATTTATATCTGCCATTTGTAAACTGCTTTCTTGCCGAGGCCCATATAAGAGCGCTTTTTCGAAGGACAGAAGAGGACAAAATTAAATTCGCCACTTTCGTCGCAACAATTAAACAAAGTTGGTGGTATCTCGTGGTATAAGAGAACTTTGGTGACTCAAAAGCGCAGCCTCATTTCTGCAGTGATACCCCACAGGTAGGATCCTGGCTATACGTCATCCATGCATATGACAGAAGTTTGAATGAAAGAGCACCAAAAAGAAGTCACCTATAGCTCTTAAAAAAAAGTACGAATGGTTATAATGCGTGAAATTGTTCATTGATACTAATATATTTTCGACGTCATGAAACGAGAACTCTTGATTAAAATTGGTTGAGAAAAAAAAAGGTTCTGAACAAAGGTTAGAACAACAAGTCCAAACGCCAGTCACCTTATTCCGACAGCGCTACAAATCACTCATTTAAAAGCATTACAGATGGAAGCGACAGTTGACCTTCTAACTAGGGGCCATCTGCTTCTAGACTTATAATTCTCTCTTATTTCCGACGACATGTAATAAGCTGAACAGGTACACAACGTCTGTGAGTAAAGCTCCACCAAACTTCTTACATCAGCATTAAGAGAATAAACTCAAACGCTTCCATCCGACAATACTTTTTAATGCCGGCCGTTTGGTTGCCGCTACGCTCTTCCAAAATGACAAGAATATCCAAATTCAAACGAGCTAGCTCTCATACCCTATTCTACCATGATCACAGACGCAAAAAATTAGCACAGGGCTGACAAATCGCGAAGTTGCTCCAATACAAGCATTATGAACACCCACAAATACTTTTTGTAGCTACGTTAATTTTCATTGTAGTAACTTTCTTTGTTTAAAACTCCGGTTCATACACTAGGTTCGAACTCTCGCACGTGTTTTTTCTATAAGGCATACGTCTCCTGACAAAAAGATAATCATCAAAATGGACAAAAATTCATCGCTTCGAACCATTTCTGCAGAGTAACTAGCTACCAGGCGCCATCTTTCATATGTTCGGCATTACCAGGTTTCAGATAAAAAGGCCTCGGGAAGCTTCTGGGTCAAAGCTATGACAGATCGACGCACACCATTTGAAACAGCATATGTTAGGGTACCTAAAACCCAGGGTCATGTTTGATACCTATCTGTGTTGCGGCGCTATACAGTTTTAAAGTTTGAAAAATGGCCAAAATGTGGCCCTCTCCGATAGGTAGCATCGTATAATATTCGAACGCGCTGGGAAGCTCGTCTATTAACAGCAAAGAACTGAAACCGCGGCGCATTCTTCATCTAAGCGTATACTATACAAATCCCCGGGTCTTTTTTTGTAGGTGCTTTTGTTCACGTTTTACGATGTTTTTGTACCCCTTCCCTTTCAGTTACGCACCGTGTCGCCGCCACTGCCGACAGATGGCGCAAGTAGTCCATGTCCCGGAAAGCTGGGCATGGCGGATTGGATAGCATGCTCGTCTCGCATGCCGAAGACCGGGGTTCGATTCCCGAGCTCGACCAATTTCCTACTCCGTTTTATTTATTTATATGGCCTGACTAGAAAAGATAATTAGGCTAATTGGGTAATTGGGTAATTAAGCAATTAACTAAGCTCAGTCCCACTTATTTGGAGCATCACTATACGATCCCTTCAATTGGTTGCATGGTTACTAGGGAAAGTACAATTGGCCCCGTTTGAAATTCGCGCACTGTGACGTTACGGCCGTTTCGACCAATTGAAAAGAGTGACATTTTCTGTCGACAACTGCTGCTTACAACGATGAGGCATTAAAGGCTTTCGCCTTAAAAAAATTCGCTGTGGCTTAGCTTGGTTAAGCCCGGTAATTGCGAAAGCAATATTCGTACCTACGCCATGGTACAGCTGGTAGTGTAGCTGGTGGTGGTGCTTGTGGTTAGACTTGTGGTGATGCATCGGTTATACATTTCAATCCAATCCAATGTAATCTACTCTAATCTAATGTAATCTAATCTAATTTAATCCAATCCAATCCAGTCCAGTCCAGTCCAATCCAGTGTAATATAATCTAATCCAATCTAATACAATCTAATGCAATCAAGGTCAAACGAAGGTCAATGGTGGTCACCGCCGCGGCACGATGGTGGTCACCGCCGCGGCACGGCAAAGGCGTGAAAGTGCAAGTAGTATTGCTTACGCAATAAAGCAGTTTTCTGATAGCTTCAAGAGCGCTTAGCGGCCCATACAAGGCAGCCGTAGTCACATCATAAACAGAACCGTGAGTTCACATTGTCTGCACATATTGCCACCGTCCGAACCAATCAGTGGCGCCGTACCGCGGCCGAACTCTTTAAGCTGGGACTTGCAAGCCTTGGGCATTCGAGGTGCTAAAAAGATCGTCTTCTTCCTCGCTCGAGCTGCCTGCTGGCTGGCACGCCTACCTCGTCTAATTAGAACCTGGGCTATTTCTTCACCCGTTTGTCGGTGACATATTTGGTGGAGCCGCTGGGTAGCGTCCCATGGACTCGGATTGCGAGGACACTCCCGACACCTGTTCTCCACGCGTGGACACAACACCCGTCCACAAAGCGAGCCGCCGTCTACGAGGTTTACAACCGGAGTTCACCCAAGTGACAGCGCCGGTAAGAGCGGTAAGAGCAATGACATCAACCGTGGCTAGCCAGACAACTCAGCATTCCGGGAATGCTCCGCCATTCGTCCTTCACGCACCTCGCTCGCCGCCGCCGTTCCACGGGGACAGGTTCAGGAACATAGAAGACTGGTTGGCCAGCTTTGACCGAGTGGCGGCCTACAACGAATGGGACGGCGAGCGCAAATTGCGCAACGTCTGCTTTGCGCTGCAGGACTCAGCCAAAACATGGTTCGAAAATCACGAAGCCTCCTTTACCACCAGCGAAAGGAAAGAATAGGCTGAAATCGCCCTGCACTCGAGGTCACAGCAGTCAAATGAGAGCGTCGCGATGTTCATCGAGGACATGACGCGACTGTTCAATCGGGCCGACCCTGCTATGCCAGAGGCCAAGAAGGTGCGCCACCTAATGCGCGGCGTAAAAGAGCAGCTATTTGCTGGACTGGTCCGTGACCCGCCAAGAACAGTGGCAGACTTCACAAGGGAAGCAACGAGTATCGAGCGTTGACTGGAGGAACGGGGCACTACGGACGTGAGGCTACTGTAGCACCCGCTTACCAGTACGCGCCTACGTCGCTGCCCGCCGAGGAGCTTCGGGAGCTTGTAAGAAGCGTTGTGCGCGAGGAATTGGCGAAACTTCGCTTGGAAGCTCCACAGGCCAGTGTCGCTGCTGTAACGGACGTGGTCCGTGTCGAAATTCGCCTCGACCTCCAAGGTTAGGCAGACTCCACTCACAAAGCATCGCATTATAGTTGACGCAAACCAGCGAGCGTTGTGCCAGCCGCCTTATCGGATCTCTTCGAAGGAACGTCATGCCATTCGCCGACAAGTTCAAGAAATGCTCCAGGACGACGTGATTCAGCCGTCGACGAGCCCATGGGCATCGCCTGTTGTTCTAGTGGCGAAGAAGGATAGAACCCCACGGTTGTGTGTTGATTACAGGCGTCTAAACAAAGTCACTAAAAAAGACGTTTTTCCTCTGCCGCGCATTGATGACTCCCTGGACCGGCTACGCCACGCCACGTACTTCTCGTCACTAGATCTACGCAGTGGCTATTGTCAAATCGAGGTGGACGAACGCGACCGGGAAAAGACCGCATTTATTACACCGCATGGTCTGTACGAATTCCGGGTGCTCCCTTTCGGCCTGTGGTCGGCTCCTGCCACCTTCCAGCGGATGATGGACACTGTGCTTGCCAATCTAAAATGGCAGTCCTTCCTCGTCTACCTGGATGACGTTGTTACCTTCTCCGCCACGTTCGAAGAGCACCTGAGGCGCCTGCGGGCTGTGTTTGCCGCCATTCGTTCAGCCGGTCTTTCCCTCCAGCCCGAAAAGTGTCACTTCGCCTTCCAGGAGCTGAAGTTTCTGGGTCACATCGTGAGCGCTAAGGGAGTTAGCCCTGACCCCGATAAGAACGGCCGCTGTCGCTGCTTTTCCCGTTCCAACCGATAAGCGCAGTGTGCGCCGCTTTCTGGGTCTTTGCGCCTATTATCGGCGTTTTGTGCAGAATTTCTCCCAGATGGCTGAGCCCCTCATCCGCCTCACGAAAGATGCCGAACCGTTCTTCTGGGGCCAAGAGCAACAAAAGGCCTTCGAAGACCTCCTCACTCGTCTCCAAAGGTCGCCCATCCTTGGCCACTTCGACGAGTCAGTCGACACTGAACTACACACAGACGCCAGCAACATCGGCCTCGGTGCGGTCTGTGCAGTGGCAGGATGGTCTCGAACGCGTAATCGCATACGCAAGCCGTACCTTGTCACGCTCGGAGGCGAACTATTCCACTACTGAAAAAGAATGCCTGGCATTTGTGTGGGCAGTGACTAAATTTCGCCCATATTTATACGGCCGCCCGTTTAGAGTTGTCAGTGATCATCATTCGCTGTGTTGGCTAGCGAACCTGAAAGATCCCTCGGGGCGGCTTGCACGCTGGAGCCTTCGCCTTCAAGAGTTCGATGTCTTCATCGTTTATAAGTCCGGTAGGAAGCACAGTGATGCCGACTGTCTGTCTCGTGCCCCTGTCGAGGACAACCGAGCTGATCCCGACGACGATTCTGTGTTTCTCGGCGCCATCTCCACGTCCGTCCTCACTCAACACCAAAGAGACGACAGTGAACTCCGGCCTCTCATTGAGTATCTTGAAGGAAGCGCAGAGTCGCCCCCATGGGCCTTGAGGTGGCTTTGCTCGAACCTGGCTCAACAAGAGGTTGAAATAACCTACACCGTGGGAAAGCGAGAATGTTCGCGAAGCTCGCGGGAGGAAGGAGAAATCCTTCGATATTCTCATCGTTGAAAGTGTACATATTTGCACATGTTGGTTAATTGGTGACGTTTTCCTTTCCCCAATGTTTTATTGGGTGGATGTCTGTGTTGTTGCCTGATTGGTTACTGTCCCTCCGAGGGTGGGAACGCAGGGTCTAAAACGAGCTTTTTCGGCGGGACCGAGGGCAGGTTTCGTCACGCAAAACTACGAGTCAGTCAAATGTAAAGAAGTTTTCTTTTTGCTTGTATCTGTTTGTTTTATTAATTGTTAATAAAAAAGTTAACCTCTCCAGACGTGTCTTCTAGCAACGTGATTGAGCAATATGGAATCAGCAAGACGCCAAGCATAATTAATCACCATCAACAAAAGTTCCCTCTACAAGATCGACAGGGAAACTCAACTGCAATAGCCATGACTGGTTTGACGGCCAAGACTGAAAAGCAGGGACCGTGCAGTGGTGGCTCAGTGGATATGGCGCTCGGCTGCTGGGCCGAAAGACGCGGGTTCGATCCCGGCCGCGGCGGCTGAATTTCGATGGAGGCGAAATTCTAGAGGCCCGTGTACTGTGCGATGTCAGTGCACGTTAACCCTAGGTGGTCGAAATTTCCGGAGCCCTTCACTACGGCGTCCCTCATAGCCTGAGTCGCTCTGGGACGTTAAACCCCAATAAACCACACGAAACCAATCAAAAGCAGGGAGTGCCTTGACACTGAAATTTAAGCAAAAGGGGGGCTTGGAAACGATTTGTAAGGCAGCTCCTATTGAAGCACCTTAAAAAACGTTTTGTCAGTGTTCCATTCGCAACAACAACAAAAAAAAACTCGTTGAAAACAATTGAATGCCTTGTGCTTGTGTTTTTTTGCTGGTTGTGTTTTTTTTTACGTTGACGAAAATACCTTTCTTCATTTCATCTTTAAAGAAATTCTCCACAGCTTTTCGGGAACACATTTAGGAAAACGAGTAAGGTCTTTTCAGAATGCCACCGCGTTTTAAGTGAAGAATTTTTTGCCGTAAGAATTTTGCGTTAACGCCACAGTTGTACAGTTTGGAAGTTTATTATGCATACAGAAGAAAGAAATTTGTATTGGCTCTTGCAATGCGCCAGTCTTGAGCAATATTTTTATTTCAATTATCGATGGAAGAGTGAACAAGCAGTTGGATGAAGATAAGACTTTGAAGACTAAGATTTTTATAAAAATTTTTTATTCTTCCAAACAAACAGCACGCACGGTCCCATCTGAGCAAAGTGATGTAGTTCCAACACATAGACTGGTGGTTTGAAAAAAAAGGAGGTGGCCGCCCAGTGCAACGTTGAAGGCTCTCTGGTAGAGCTGAAGTATTGTTCGCTGACCGGCAATGATCATCAGGTCTCAAACAGTCTACAAAAAATTGGAGGCTTATCAAGGTTAAGCCCAGTGGATGCGAAGCATGTCCTTAGCGTTTGGAGGCATCTTGACCGCATACACGCCCGGCGCAAAGACGCTGGCGCGGTTGCGAGCACAGAGACTGACGCGACGGCGGGCGCGCGCCGCCTCATCCCTGGCGTGACGTCACATATCACGTGATGCAGCAGTGGTGGCGCCGCCGCAGCGTCGCGCGCGACGGAGCGAACCGAAGCGTGGAGGCCGCCGCCGGGCGACGTCCGACGGCGCGATTTGAGGCCCCATCTGCAGCCGGTGTGACGTCATCACGTGACGTCACATCATGTGATCTCACTTCAAGGTCAATGGTGGCCACCGCCGGGAGGCGACCGACGGCGCGATATGAGGCCCCATCTGCAGCCGGCGTGACGTCATCACGTGACGTCATGTCACGTGACCTACTTGAAGGGCACAAAACTACAAGTGCTTTCGAGAAGCTTTCAGGCACGCAAAAGAACCTCTCCAGTGCCCGTAACTCTTTGTCATAGCCAAACCTGATGATAATGGTGATGAAGGATACCGGAGTTCCTAATATGAAGGACGTGCCCATTCGTCCATTCTTTCTTAATTCTCTCGATCAACACCACTCATTCTGGGCTCTGTTCACTAAAATAACCCACCTGTCTCCTTTGTCGCTGTGCACTGCGCCTCCAGGAATAATCATACACCACGAGAACAAGACAGGGCGCTTCCACCAAGAAGCTGGCTGTCTGTCTTACTGCCCTGTGGAGCCACTTAATCTTTGTGAAACTGATACCGCGCCCTGTTTCCTAGCCATATCTGACTTCCTCATCACCATAGACAAATAGCGTCAGGGCTCCTGTGTCCAGCTCCTCAGGGCAGCCTAGAATGACCATCCACCCCCCTAAACTTTATATTGTTGACAATACCTTTCTCTACTGCCGCAATCAGAGCCCTTGAGGGCCTCCACTACTGCTCTTCATTTCAAAGGCCATGTACTTCTGTCCAGGAAGAACTCCATGACCTGGAGCAAGACGGACACTTAGGCGGGTCCCGCACATGAGCTCGAGTCCAGTACCGGTTGTTTTGAACTAAATGCATTTCTATTGTAGCATCCCGCGTTACCTCGACCATAAGTACTTTAAAAACATAGGAAAAACATAGTACTTTAAAAACTCACGTCGCCTGCTAGTCTCGCGCAAGACTAGCAGAACTTTTCTTTAACTCGCGCAAGTCTCGCGCGCTAGAGTTCATCATGTACAAAACAACGGGTTAACTGGGAGGCTAAAACGATAATTGGCAAGGGCATAGAATGGTTTTTAAGGAGAAAGCCTTTAAAGGTGCACTGAAGAGGAATCTGAACTTGTCTTTTTGCCGCGGGAACTCGATCTACACGTTCCGAGCTTTCTTAGAAACTGCGATTTACTGCCCTGTGTGGCCGATTTTTCCAATTAAATCGAATTAACGTCCGGCTTCCGCCTTTTTTTTTTAAATTCTGCCTCGTACGGTGGGCGGAGTCGAACAACGCGTGGAGCGCCTTTCACCCAGTCCCGTGGCGGCTTGCCGCTCTGCCATCGGCGGAGTAATAGGTAGTAGCCCGTAGTAGTAAATAGTCCGCGCGTATTTTTATTTCTTCGGGCTTATTTTGCGGCTATATTATCTGCGAATGAAACTATTTATTCATGGAAACCTAAAAAACAAAATAAAGCGAAAGCAAAGCCTCCACGGGACTAGGTGAAAGGCGCTCCACGCGTTAGTCGACTCCGTCCATCGTACGAGGCAGAATTCGAAAAGAAAGGCGGGAGCCGGGCGTTAATTCGTTTTAATTGGGGAAATCGGCCACACAGGGCAATAAGTCACTGTTTCTAAGAATGCTAGGAACGTGTGGATCGAGTTCCCGCGGCAAAAAGACATGTTCAGAATCCTCTTCAGTGCACCTTTAATGGCTCCTACTCGCGATTACTCTGTCCGTGCTGTCATTACATAAAATGGCTGTGATTTGTGGCGTTTACAAAAGATGCCGCCGATAATCCACATGCTACACCACCTTCCTGCCAACGCATATGCAGTTCTCCTTGTCTAGCGTAAGAACGGTGGAGAGCATTGCGGGAAAGGCTTTCGCCTCACCACACTTTGGATCACCAAAATGCCCACTCCTAATTTTTACGATGTTATGGCAGTAATTTCCAAGATTCAAAACGATAATTATAAGTGATTAAGTATCATCTCATCTAAGCACACATTATTTTGGGCAAGAATGCTGTGGTAAGAAGCAATGTTTTAAACCGCGCGGTGGAACGTGGGGCAAAACGGTTGACTCCAGAGCAAGTGATATCACAAATTGCGCGCTGGCGTGTACCGATGACTATTTAAAGCTTTCATTAAAAGTTCGTATCTTGCTAGAGTGGTATTTTTGTATATACACAATACCAAACTGTTTACTGAAGATGCATATGGTGTCCGTAAAAACCTTGTTTATTGTGGGAAGCGAACTATTCGAATAGCAATGCACTCATAGACAACTTGGCAACTTTCTACCAATTTGCAGACATTCCAATCATTCCTTCATCCTTTGTCCAGGAAACATCGCACTTTCTTGAGAATAATAGAACCGCTGAATGATGCTGCCACTATCCCGTTTTTGGTATACCAAATACGGTAGCTGTTTGTTTACATTATGCCGTCGAAGCCATTAGCATTATTTCGCAACACGAGGAGCTCAATCTAAAAAAACAAATGGCAAACAAGGTATCTAGATTGTAGAATTGAAGTTAACCAATGAATAGAGTTACGGCGACAAGTCAGATGCTAAAATGAGAGGTCACAAGTAGTTGAAAGATTGAAAAACTTCAAAGAACCTGGGTATGCTCAAAAAGCTGGGTATATAGTTCGCAGAGGCAAGTGCGCTATCTGGGTATTGCATTGAAAGTGCCCGCACCATTTAATATGATATCGGGTGTAAGAACGCTGTGAACTATACGTAGGAATACTACCTTTTTTTCCTAAGTACAACATTTTGGATTGAGCATAAACGAGAGAGACGAAGACGAAGTGGAATGACTGGGACGCTGTTCTAAGGCACTCTGACAAACTCTCCCTGTCGTTGTTACCTCGGCTGCTGCAGAGAGAAATCTTTAAAGCTGTTCGATGCCCGAAGCTTTCAGGAGCAAGTGGATACCAACCACTAAAGTGAGAGACAAGAAATTAGAATGCTGTGACAGTTTAAAGAGGCGCTAGACATGACGACATGGAGGGGATCGTCGGATTCGATCCCATTGAGATCCAAGTTGGGAGTTTCATAAGAAGGGGATGCGGAAGAAAATGAAGCCCGGGATCCAGCTTCGCTTCAGTGGAGCGATGCAGATTCCATGAAAGCTGTGCAAAGAGCCAAGCTGAACCGAGAGCTATTGGGACGGAATGATGACATGGAATGTGCCAAGCTGAGCCCAAGAAAACGCAATTTTTTTCCTAGAGCTCCGGCGCGGGAAAGGGGAGATGTCGTAGCAATTATCAGACCAAGAAGCGATTTAGACTTGAAAAAATACAGAGCGAACGTTTGGAATTTTGCTGCGGCCACTGCTTCAGCAACTGGCCGGCCCAACATAAAAAACGAGATCAAAGATATAAAATTAGCATTTTTTGGTAAGCTGACCCATTCAGCGTTTATATTTCTTTCTAAGCTAAGGACGTCAATCCTCTGTACTTTCGTTGCGAAGGTAGTTAATTAATTTTAGAGGGAGGCTGTAGTTTTCTTTTTGCGACATGTTACTTCTACTTTTAGGCTGGCGACGCCGTTAACGCCAGAAAACTCCGATTCAATCCTGCCGCTATAATGATAACGAGGTAATGAACCGGCGCCCAACTTAACATACACAATGATCCGAAATGTTTCCTGCCCGTTCAATGACGGATAGGAAACTTGAAGCCCCTCCCATTGATCCATAATCAGCTGTCCATCGTTGCACGCGGCCGCCCAATCCTTGCAAATTTTCTGACCTCATCGCAGCACCTGACCCCTTTTGTCCGCGGATGTATTGACCTTGTAGAAGAATCTACTCTGTTGTACGGAATGACTGTCTAACATATGTTACGAGTTTCATAGGTCTCCTTCTTGATTGTCGCTGCGATCTTGTTGACTCGCGTTTGCTGCCTAAACCAGCAACTCTTTTTGTGGCAGTTAACGTAGCTCTGCATATACTATGTTTTATAGTTTTTGCTGTACAGTAATTGAATTCTGCCTTTTCGAGCCTCTCAGTTTCTGCCCTGTCGATCAGCATTGGTAAGGTGAATTTTCTTCTATTCGTACACTTTAAAGGTTCGGAGGAAGTGCTGTTCATAAAATTGGCTCGACATTGAAAAATAATTGCTTGAAATTTAAATAATGTTCATTGCTTTTTCAGTGTCTTCTTCGAAGTCGCTGCTTGATCTAGCGAGAGGCTTTCTTACGATTTGCTATACCCCAAAACATATCGGAAAGTGTTTGAATACATCACTCTTGAGGCTTTGTTTTCATCATATTAACTTTAAGGTCTAATTTTGTTATTGTGTATTTTTATCCTCCACCAAATAAAGGCATTATGAACTTACTTAGCAGTGCATAGCACTTATTTTACTAAAAACTAAGCATTGCATAATGTTGACGGAGACGATTAACAACGCTTAATAAAGGACAAAGGGTACGAGACACCGCGCAAGTGTGTGTCAAGACTGTTTTCGCTGCCTCCTCTCCTCTCTGTCAACCTTTACCAACGCCCACATGATCTCTCGTTTTGCAATACAGAATATTTTTATGACTAAAGTGTCGACGTGATTTACATCATTTCTTATCCGCAATAGCCGGTGCCTGCAGCTGTTTTTTAGATTAGTTAGGGGTGCTGCCTCACACAGCTGTATTTAAAACGAAATACGACGAATAAAAGCTCCGAAAAAATAACATCTGGCATTCCTGAATATTCACTACTTCTCCTTCAGGCATAAAACCACCAGCTGAGGTTGTAACTAGCGAATTACTGTTTGTTTTCTCGAACTAATTTAACTCATTGGATTGTCGTGAAAGAGCCTGTAGGGCCTCTCCGTTAAAAGAAACATATCCACTCGATAACCACGTGCTAGCTTTGTTATTGACAAAGGAGAAACACTGCTGAACTTAAGCCGCTTGCTTTAGGAGTGTGCTGTCTAGGATTACGGTACTCTAGAGGCCATGATCAATGTGACACCGGGAAATCCGCTGCCGAACAGTATTTACTTGCCTGGGAGCCAGCACCGCCTAACTGGTTGTATTCCTTTTATTTCGGTTGACATTATTCTTACAGTAGTTCGTCTCGATGTGCATGGTAAATTATTACAGCGGCAGAAATTTGAGATACTCCCCTTGGGAATCGTTGCGCAGTGCCGCAAAGCTGCACGTCAGGTGAAGAGGCCAGTCACTGCAACCAGGGGCGTCCATACTCTACATAAAAATGGCGAGGCCTTTGCAAGATATGTCACAGTCAGGCCTCTTGGAGTTGGCGAGTTGGGCATTGTTCCTATTCGAAAACAAGCAGAAAAAGCGACGACGACGGAAAAAGGGCTTGTATCATCGTGTATATTTTGGTGGTCAGCTTATGGGGCTTCCTTCCAATGAGTGGCAGACCTCAGTACGTTCCGAATTCCATGAAATCCGCGGTCTCATTCTACGGTTCTCTACCAGAGCGGCTATCGAGTTCGTCAATCATCAGCTTATGGAGGAAATCCGTGGCGTTATATCCGATACCGAAGTCACCGTGTCGAAATTCCCGCTGCAGAACTACGTGGTGAAAAATCAGCCTTGAGCCCAGCCTCTCGTTAAGATCAGATACGTCCCTTGGGGAGGCCAGGGTGTCTCCGTCGGACGAAAAGAGCCCCACCCGGGCAGTGATGCGTTCCAAAGGATACGGAGGGGGCTTCGCCTAAAAGAAAAAAAGTTACAGATGGATAGATCAATCTCCTGAGGAATCCAAGCGCATGTGGAGGCGTTCAGGCAATGAATTTGGCCGTAGTAGAACATTCGTTGAGATAAAGCGGAATGAACTTGAAGGATGTGTACTTGACCATGCATTCCCGAGCACGATCTATCAAAGAATATTGCAACATCACAGAAGTGATCATCTTTTATTTTGTCGTGTACTTTAATATGCCCAGATTTGATTTTTGCAGGTTATGGAGCGAAGATATCCCAGTAGTCCTCTTAAATTACAGTAGACCGAAGGACTGAGGTGGGCACTTATGGTCCACTCGAAATAGAAAATCTATCTTCATTTGGAGTGTCTAAGTCTTCATAGGGTGATTTTTGTAATGCTACAAACCCAGACCAAAACCCAGCCAGCACTAAAAACTGTAAACACGTTGAGAGCTGCGCCGCAAGTACGCATGGTCCCGTTAACTACGGCAAATTATGCTCAGGTTGTAGCTTCCAGGCAGACGCGCTTTTGCTCCTATAATTTTAAAGCAAATTATAAACACTCATTGCGCTGCGGTAACGTATGCTCTTCTATGGTCGACTCTTTACAGGTTTAACATTGCTTTTAAACAGCTTAACGGAGATCTTGGTGTTAATACCCCAACCCCCCGCCCCCCTCCCAAAACAAAAGCACGAAAAACACACTGTCCTTTCGTGATTCAAACAAAATGGCACTTGATCGGAAGCATGCCCAGAGGAGAGTGCGCTTTAATTCTTGTTTCACGCCAAGCGGCAAGTTATTTTCTTAGTCGAAATTCGACACCTTGATAATGCATTTTCGTCGAAATAATAAATATATAGCGAGTTTTTTCGTCGTGAACAGAAGTATTACCTCGGTATGAATTGACTGCAAAATCCGTCATTCTTCGCCGGACCTTTCCGCCGAGTTTCTCCTAGTTATCATGAGATATGGGTTCTCTTGAGGGAGACTTCGCAGTCATTTTTGTACTTTTGAGGCGCCAAACGTGATCGTTGTTAATAAATGACTCTATAGAAGTTGCTAGCTGATAAGCTGTGGTGACAACAAAACTGTTTGAATGATTTCAAAGAGCATGCACCGCCTCACTTTGTTGTCGCACTCTTTATTTCGGTGTTCTGATCTAGAGCGCCACAAAGAAAGAAAAATCGGAAGCAACACTTGAGCAAGACCTTATCATGAAAGTAATAGGCCCTGGTGAAGAAAAAGAACTAAGAAAATGCTTGTTTACCTGACCGTAGAGTCTATCATTTTCTATACGTCCATGATCGTACATGAGGAAATTCTTGGCCCTGTAAATCTGCATAATAAAAAAAATGTACCACATTAAACCAAGTGCCTATTTCTGTGGCGTTGTGATCACTTTTCCAACTGTGTGTCTGTCCTAGAATAAGTTTGCCGTAAAATTAAATGTTTCCCGCGGGACTGAAATTAAAGGTCGGGCGGTGCAGTGGGAAGTTGAGAAAAATATGAGCAGGGGCAAGTGGCAGGAGGCCCGGTACTGGAATAATAAGGATAACTCAGGAGCAACACATTAGTTTTGGGCGAGAAAGTGAGTACGATTTTTTTGCGAACGGCGCTACTGTCAAATTACGAGCAGTGGTTGCACGAAAATTTTTGAATTTTGGTGCTAGACGCAGCTGCTGTCATTTGCTCAAAGCCCAGGAAGCTGCACGTTCTCAACTTATTTTTAGAGGACACGAAAATTGTTAGCAATACAGATTCCCCAAAACTAGGCTTAATTTTAAAAATGTGTTTTTATTTCCTGGCGTTTACTTGGTTGAGGACCATAATAGTTCACTGAAACCTTTGTAAGACCAGCCAAAACGTTACAGCTAAATATCCCTGTGTGGTTGCTCATTTTGCTCAAGGGTCTTCACGTACAATTAGTTCACGAGAGCGCTAGAGTATGGTAGAGCGAAATTGCTGTTACGTGTTTTCCTTTTTTCTTTATATGCTATGATCTAATCATATTTTCAAAAAACAAAGTCCGCGCAGGGGCTGCTTTGCTCCAAAAGATGTTATCGGAAATAACGAAATGCCCTGGCACAAAATTAGTGCGGAACTACTAATCGTGACGTTGCGAGACTAGCAAAGTCATCTCTTCCCTCTGTATGTCAGGTTAGGCGCCCAGCAAAAACAGTTCACACCAGCATCCAAGACTGGGAGTCGAACCCCCGTGCGCGAAAAGCGCCGAGGCATACAAAGGCCTTTGCGCGAGGCCATTAAGCCATCGCCCCTCTTTTTTTTTTTTGAAGCGGAAGCTACGCTAGGCTAGCAAAAGCGCATTTCGCCGTGCCTGCCAAAGGCCACTACTGCGCATGCGCCGTTACCAAGGCAACCAGTGCCATGCCAGCTATGGAGCCGCAGCTGATGCGCCGCACTGCGCATGCGCAAAGTCGCGCCGCGCATCCGGGATACAATTCGGAAGTGATGCGCTCGCTCCTCGGACGCCCACTGTGGAAGAAGAGCGGCCGTACTCGTCACGACAGCAGAACAGCCTGCGTGAAATTGAGTCTTCCGATCCAGAAGTCGTCGCATGGTACATGGCCAGCCGAGAGCGTAAAAACGAGGCGAAAAACGCTCAGCGGGCGGTCGAGATGCCCGAAGAATGAGAGGAACGTCTCGCGAAGAGACGCCGCCAGGCTGGTGAACGACAACGACGGCGTGTCGCTACCGACGTGTCAGTAGACGACACTGCTTTCGTTACGTATCTCCTGGCCTATCTGAGATAAGCAACTCCCAATTTTTAAAGATGGTACTATTTACAGTAAAGCAGTGTTCCATCGCCACAGCCGAACGCGCCACGCATTAAACTGCATACTCGCAAAAAAAATCGGATGGAGTAGAAAGCTACGAAGTGCATTTAGCAACGCGAATTCTAGCGGCATTTGAAAACAAAGAACGAAAACCCAGGACTAGAGCGGCCACTCCAGATTGATGCTACCTAATCTGAAGATATTTAGACAAGAAAGTAGCCCAGAGGCTATCCTCAGGCAGTATAAAAGAGGACGCTATCCTCAGGCTGTATAAGCGAGTGCTTGTCGCCTAAAGCAAACCGGTGAAAGAGGCCGAGAATCAACCTGCGT
This sequence comes from Amblyomma mixtum, assembly GCF_055824585.1. NCBI lineage: Eukaryota > Metazoa > Arthropoda > Arachnida > Ixodida > Ixodidae > Amblyomma > Amblyomma mixtum. Next base: position 148,976,903 of record NC_143021.1, on the reverse strand, counting down.
TCTAAGATGACAAACTAACTGATGGTGGCGGTCTTCCAACCCCGAAATAGCCAGGGAGGCGGCGCACGAGGCTGAGATTTAGGCATCAAAATTGGCGCCAGTCAAGGGACTTGGGGAACATTGATGTGATATGCGCGGGCAGGTATGTGGCGCCCATTCGACAGGATGGCTCGAGAGTTGAGCGCAAATTTCATGGCACTGCCTACTCTGAAAGAAAGGACTACAAGTATTTCTTTGAAGTAATAGCTTCTTCTTTGCGCTGTAAATTCAAAAGAAGGATTGAGTTATTTTATATAGAAATCTTCCGCTAGCAGTAAGAAATGATAAGTGCTTCTATTCGCATATCTTTCTTTACACTGCCTTTTTAGCGAGGACCGTTTCGGAAGTGCATGTTGCGCTGTTCACAAAATTTTTAGACTAAGTTTCCAAGAGGGACAGTTATTTGCCCGAAATTCGGATTAGGTCTCTTTAATTGACGGTCGCGCATACTCTCACTGGCCTGGCTGATCAATAAAACACAGAACCTTAAAGATCGTATGTTGATAAAGAGGAGTTTGAATCTATATGCTGGTATCACAAACTAAAATTTTGGTCTAAGTAAAATGATAAGTTCGTGGCCTTCATGTAAGTGCCAAAAAATAACCAGCATCCTAAGAAAGGATATGTCTAACGAGCTAATTCCCCTGAAAGGGTAATTATATCAGAAAGCCTTAGTATTGGTATTAGACACCTATGAACAAGAAACTCTGCGGTAATATGAGCATTTCTTCGATAAATCAAGTCTGTTGTTGTTAGCACTGATAATAACTCGTTCTTTAAGCCCTGCTCTCATGACATCTCTTGAACAGAACATTTGCGACAAAAACAATATTGAACAGATTAAGGACGACTGTGTTTATTGAAACTAAACACATTGTTCATTCCATGCATTTATTTGTAAACAAAGCTCGCTACAGCAATGTGACAGACAAAGCACTGCAGGAACAATACTAAAACAGTGGAAAAGTCTTTTGTCGTTTCCTGAAACAAAGATTTTTTAGAATCACAGGTAAGTCTTGCCAAAAAAACCCTTAGGTGGATGTCTAATCTTCGGTAACCGGCAATGTTCGAAGCAAGCTGATACCTACGTCATTGTGACGACCCATGATATTCTGAGAAATGGAGTAGAACCTAAAGCTGTATGCGGACACGTTTTATTCTAACAGGTTTAAGGATCCTTCCGACGGTTCGTGCGCAGAACAGAGGCATGAATGCACTTAGAAATGAATTAGAATGATGGAAAAGATAGAACAGAAGAAGACAGAAAGATAGAAAAAGCGCCAACAACCGAGTTTATTCTGAAGAACACTACCTTTTATACGCCAGTACATTTTCATTAGCAGTACATTATGCGAGCCAGAACAAGCCAACAAGAAAATAAGAAATAAATTACGGAATCAAGATCAAATATATAAATAAATCCAGTGCATTACTGATCCCAGGAGAAGGTATAAAAAATTCAGAAACACGATACCATGACCGAATAAAAATATCTATACATAACGATCTGAAAAAATCCAGTTTCCGGCCATTCAGTCTAACCGACGAAGCGTTTGCACATAGGCCCAACTCCCTGTATGTGAAATTCCTCATTACATCCCTTTTAACTCAATCTCTGCCTTTTCTGACAAACTTTGCCCTCTCCAGCACAGATTCGCAATCTTCACAATTTCTGCAGTGATCAGCGAGGTTCCCTCTTTTATTGTTCTTTTATGTTTATTTTATTTATTTATTTATTTTTACATACTATCGGTCCAACCTGCAGCAAGATAGGAGTGGACACAACATCAAACTTGTGGCATACTCAGAACAGCAGTAACAAGATGCAGTCCATACAGTAGAAACAATAAAACAGTGTTAATAAAGTAAAGTCATAAAATACAGGTGCAAAATTCGTTTGTTCCCTTTGTTCTCGCTCGCTCTGTCTTTTTAACAACGGCTGCTCTGGCCAATGTAGATACGCCCACACTGGAGAGGTTTCTCTTAGGTGACTTCCGGCCTGCATTAAGTACATCGCAGCCTATGCTTTATAGCGCACACTGGGGGTCGTTTGTCATCATAGAGCAAATGTTTGCAAGCTTACATGGTGTTGCAAACACTACGTTCACCACGTATCGGCCGCCTATCTTCTTGATGTTAAGCGCGATTTTATGCATGTACGGATTTACTGCAGCAGGCTTCTTATCTATCTGCTTGCTTAGTAGAACACCACACGAAGCGAGTTTGAGCTTTTGTAGGAAAGTTTCGCAAACAGCGGTTATCAAAAGGCACGGAGAGCCAGCAATGTTTAGTCTTTGATTAGTTTGGTTTATCGGGGCTTAACGTCCCAAAGTGACTCGGGCTATGAGGGATGCCGTAGTGAAGGGTTGTTTCGTCTTTGAGGCTGCTTGCAAAGTCTGTCAGCATACAGTGTACGCATGATTTTGAGAGGCTTGCAAGAACGTCATGGCGATGGTTCGTTGAATTAGTTTCGAATGGGCACTGCAGAACGGCATGAGGCCTTTCTTGGAACGTGGGTTGTGCAACCAACACACATGATCTACGCCAGTATAGAGTCGAAATGAACGTCCAGAATGGAGATCTTGCCCCCTTGAGTTGAGGTAGTTCCCAACTGAAGCTAAGGCTTTGGGAATTGTCTCTAAAAATGTTAGGAACATCAGCAACAGCTTTGTCAAAGTTAAAAGAGGTAGGCCCGGCGAAAACAATAAAGTAATCATCAACAAAGCTGAAAACTCGTGTAACATATGCGCTGTTTAACTGCGCACATATGCGCTGGTCAGTAAAAGCTAAAACTTCTGGTTAAAATCAGTGAGACTGGATTGAAGATAACATTAAAGTAAAGATATAATATAGCCACTGGCAATCCCAATGGCGCTCTGAAATCTTCATCAAAATCATTTATGCTCTCAAGAATGGCTGTAAAGAGGCCGTCGTGATGAACAGAGTAATAAATTTTTTGTAGATCTACTGAGAACGCACATGATGTATTATCAAATCTTGCTCTTACTACTGTCAAACCCTTATTAGAGTTCCTAATAATTTCAACTATGGAGTTGGCAATCACCTAAACTTACCATACTGGGCAAATACAAATTGGAAACAAGTAACGAGCTTTCCAGGAGGGTTAAATAAAAGGGTGTCAGCAATGTACAACTGGAAAACTTTGGAAAACAAAAAAAAACAGCTAGGAAGAGGCTCCGACAGAACCCTTGTTTTGATATGACTTTCATTGTGCTTATAGACCAGAATTTTGAGCCTCTCCCGGGCGCGGCCATTTTGCGCCGACTGGCGCGCCGCGGTGCGGGCGTTTCTTTGGGGACTGCGGCGCTAAAAAAACATTGTCGAGCATACTTCCGCTGCGTGGCTGTGTTGCAGGAAGTATTTACGTTATTAAAGCGATAACATTGACGTATTTTAATGACATTTAGTTTGACATTCAGATTAATTGTGCCGGCGCTTAGAACGCGCTCGTGTTTATATCGAATTCCGTCTTGGTGCTCCACCGCAAAGAAAATTTTTGTTCAATATCAAGCATTAGATGTGCGGCTAGCATGCAGTTCCAATTACCATGCACTCTTATTCCTTCCTGCCGGCCGGCCATAAAGCCCCCCTCCACAAACAGCGCCTTCTTGTCGCCGCGCCAGTTATCAACAAATTACCCCTGTGAGCTCAACTGAGTCGCAGTGCCAACAGAAAACAAATTTTGTCATGGTTTATGCAACCTGGTGCATAAAAACGTACTTTCGCTTAATTTATCAAAGCTTGATTAGATATGAGCAGCTAATCCAGCTTTCACTAATTCTGAGGTTCGAAGTCGCGTTATTTTACTCAGGAGCTCTCGCCGCGTGTGAGAGCGTTGCGTAGCCGTTTGGCTAAGTGTAGAAAATGTAATGAAATCGCGCATAGTATTTTCCTATGAATAAGGTAGATACCGCACCGCTGCGGTGGTTCAGTGGTTACGGCTCTCGGCTCTGGCCCAAAAGACGCGGGCTCGATCACGGCCGCGGCGGCCGAATTTCGATGGAGGCGAAATTCTAGAGGCCCATATACTGTGCGATGTCAGTGCACGTTAAAGAACCCCAGGTGGTCGAAATTTCCGGAGCCCTTCACTACGGCGTCCCTTATAGCCTGAGTCGCTTTGGGACGTAAAACCTTAATAAACCAAACCAAACTAGTGTAGATACCAACAGCAGAAAGATACTATAGATAAACCTTTACCCCCCAGATCCCTCTGACATGCGTGCGGAAAAAGCAGCTGAAATCGGTAGCAGTCGTGCTTACAATCGTGTCATGAAATGTGTTTAATGGGAACAAGAGCAAGCTCAGCGCAAGGATGCCGAACACGTACTGGTGATCGAAAACACGCGCTCCGTCGGGACAACCTTCAGTCTGCAGCTCGCCTATCCAGTTACTATACTCCACTGAGTCAAATCAGTAGATCTACATTCTGATGCATAAAATTATCATAGATGATATCGCACGTAAAAGGCGACAACAAACGACACGACAGCGCAGAAATCTCCTTAGAAGTGCCGGTTTCCAGTCCGTACACTACCTGGTCGACTACCCTCGGATGTCACGTTAACGAGTAACTGCGCGCAAGATAAACGCAGTACTGTCTGGAAGAGGGAAAATGTGAGTAGTGACGCACAGCACACACCATCATACGTTAGCTGATGAAGCACAACAACGGCAGAAGCGAACACGGAAACATGCGTTCTACGCGCGGCGCCGGCGCGACCCGCAGTCCCTCAGGCCGCGCGCGCCGACAGATGGCGACTGGTGTCGAGAGTAGGAGCGCGCCCGCAGCCTGCGTGCGAGGGTAAAAAAATCTGGTCTATACTTTAGTGATAGTGGTGAATATACCTTAATTATAAGTGTTTACTCTCAATCTCGCAAGAAAGCATACGAAGCACTAGTAATGCGCAGTTTGCTGTTCTAGATGGCCCATTCACTGCGCGGTCTTCTCGAAACTAAGGCCTTTGGAGCAAAGTAGCTTTTCCTTACCTGTACGAAGTGGCGCAGGTTTTGATACGAGGTGCCGACCGCAGTGTGGGGAAGGATCACTGGTACTCGTGTCTGAAAGAAGGGACCAAGAATGCTAGCCTGAGTAGTGTGAGATGTCATTTCCAGATACGTTGCATTTTATTCTTTTCGCTTCTAGCATGCTGCTGGAGCGCTGAACACATCTCCAATTCATTGAGGGCCAAAACTTTATGAAAGTGCTATTCGGTGCGACATCAAGGCGTCGTTAGAACCAATATTTCACAAATCTACGTGTTTATTGCCGTTTCGACAGTTTTTTCAACTAGCGAACTCTGATATTAGTGCCTTTCGTTTAGAATAACCTCTATTTTTAGTTAAACACCGCATAATCTCGTTCACACGGCCTACTGTGCCTTCAGTTCCATCATACTCCCTAACAAGGAATATATTTTTTACTTCGAATTTTTGCAAGTTCCTACATGACTTGGGAAACTTTTTCGCTCAAAATAATTTTGAACACAGCAGGGGGAACTCACTGATCAGGTACTCATAAAACAAATGCAATCATCATTAAGCTACGCAACAAAAGTAGATAGCTCGAGAGCTTTTACCAGGTCATTTCTATAGATATTGCACAGTACTTGGAATAAAACGGATCCCAAAGAGGCATCTGTGTAAGCTACTAAGAAACTAACTGGCTCCACAGATGTGCCAAACTATTTCTTTGCTTCCTAAGTATGATGTGGTCAAAATTTTATCTCAAATGGAATACCTATGGTTTCTACTCTGTCAGTAATTTATCCTGATGGACTCTATCAAAGTTTCGGCGTGGTCTCAAAGTGTCATATCGACAAGACCAACATCATCGTGCAGTTTTAAAAGTTAATCTGTAATGACAACGAGCTATGTACTAGTAGAAGCTGCTGGTCGGGAAATGCGCTTGGCGTTAACAGGAATCAAAGTGCTCCGAATGCTCTCATATCTGCCGCGTACATTGTATTGCTCTCTGAGATGGAATGGTTATGTCTAATAAACACTCCTGCACCTTATTACTAAACACGGCTGCATCGTACGGTATTAATACTAATATTACAAATTTCGCTAAAAACAAATCAATAAAACAAAGTACTAGACACTATGTTTCACATTCATTCAACTGAAAGCCCAAGGCTTCCTGAGATCGTCGCACGTTAAGCCTATAACTCTTCGGTGTTCGCGTTATCAGAACTAATGCTTTTCTGAATTCCGGCGCCATCAAAGAGACTTTCTGAGGTGACGGCTTAAGCGCACTGCGCTCATTTTTGCGATAGCCCTTCAAACAATCTGCTGCAGTTCATTGAGTACAGTCCGCCATTTGCACCACGATAGTTGAAAAGTCCGGGAAGTTTTAACTGCTCCGGTCAGTGCGTTTCACTTTTCACGTTCTAAAGAGGGCCACTGCTAGAACGTCTTGTAAGGAAAACTTTGGCATTTGTTGGGAGCTAAAAGGGAATATCGGCGACATTAGAGGGTGCAAGAAAGACAAGGGGGCTGAGGTGTGGCCATTCTACCTAATTAAGTTTCTGTAGCAGTGCACTCCAAGCAGTCCCAAAAAAGGGCCACCGAGGATCTCGAGAAGCGGTTAGCTAAAGACTCTTCTGACTTGTCCTCGCAGCAAAAACGATATGCGAAATTGCTTGGCGGTCTGGCAACACCGCGCCCACAACTTCCGGTTTCCATCTTGGTTCGGTCGGGCTCGTCGAGCTGGTGCATCGTTTGCTATGCGTACTTTCTTCTTGTGAGTGGAATTTCAACAGGCAAGCTTCAGCTGCTGCGTTATTTTCACAGCTGATCTTTGACCAAATGTAGGTGCTTTCAATAAGCGCCAGCTTACTCCTACCGCGTCCTCAGCTTCGCTTGAAGTCTGGCGCTGATGATCGCGATAATCGGCACTCGAAAGTGGGTTTGAAAGTCGAACCGTGACCGTGTGCTGTTGTCGTTTTAATGCTCGCATTAAAGCACCATTTCAAGCATCACGCATTATCATGACTATTTTATTCCCAGGTGGACGGGAATTAATCTGGTAGGGTAGCGAGCGGTTATTTTGCGCTGAGTGCGCACGTGTGTTGACAAACATCTGTGACAGTGATAACTTTCGTTCGTGCCGACGCCAGGAGCTTCGTGCATTGCACTATAATCACACAAGACCCTCAACCGGCTGCGTAATTCGATTCCTTTACTGTAATGTGCAATGCGCATCCGCGGTTTCCAACGTCACCGTTTGTAGGGTCTGCTCGCGGGCAGGTCAAATCCCGCGCCGCTCACCGCGGGTAGCCTCGACCCCTTCTTCCCGAGTGGTGGGGCGGGGGGAGCGAGGCTAGGAGGAAGCCTTCTTAAGGCGCGACCGCGAAGGCTTGCTCTCTCTCTTGGACCAGCCCTGCCAGAGGACCACCTGACCCCGCTGCCCCAACGACGCCCGACCCTCTGCCATGTGAGAATAAACCTTTTGTACAAAGACCTGCCTCGAGTCACTGTCTCTGCGCCCCCCCCCCCCCCCGCGCAGAGGAATCGCCCACAAATAATGGCGCCCAGCGTGCGGCTTTAATTAACACCTTGTGGACGATTTCTCTGCCGATTTTGGGACGGGCAGCCAGACTCGTGGCAGGCCCTCTTTGTTCGGGGCCACGCCGGACCGCTAGGGTTAAGGAGCGGGTCAGGCGGAATGTTCGCGGGGTAGCGACTTGTGTAGTGTTGTAAATTTGTTAGGGGTTTTGTGTTATTTATGTAGTTTTCGGGCGTTCTCTGTTGTGTATTTCCGTGTGTTTGTAGATATATTGTTGTGTATACGAATGTTCTTGTTGCCATGAGCAGTTAGCCGGTGCGGCCGGACAGTTAGCGCGAACTATGCCTCCCAAAAAGGATGTTTCAGCCACGGCTTTGGATGGCGGGGCAGCCGGTAGTGAGACGGCCGACGCGGCGGCCGTAATAGGGCAGGTGACTGAGATGTTTGCCGCATTAGCCCGTCAGCTCGGTACGGTGGCTGGCGCCAGCCAGGCCGCAGCATCGGTAGCATCGGCGACAACATCGCGCCCGCGGATAAATATGGAGGTCCCCTCCTTTTCCGGGTACACGGACGCGAAATCAGTCAACGAGTTTTTACTACAACTCGACGACTACCAGACGGCTCTAGGCGCCCCAGATGACGTAATGCTAGGGCAGGTCCTGCCTGTAGCACTCGTCGAGAGCGCGGCGCGATGGAGGCGCTGCCAGCCGACTTTCCAGTCGATGGCGGACTTCAAAGACCGTTTCCGCGCCGAGTTCTTGCCGCCTGATTATGAGCGCCGGATGCTGGAGGAGCTCGCGTTGCGCACCCAACACCCAGAGCAAAGCCTCCTCGAGTACGTACGCGCAATGCAGGAGCTGTACAAGAGGGCAGATCCGACGGCAACCGACCGAGATCAGGTTGCGCGTGTGATCAGGCAGTGACATCCACGCTTTAAGCCGTATCTGCGGGGCCGCAGTTTTACAAACCTCGAGGCCCTAGCACAGAAGGCCAAGACCGTGCAGGCGGATTTACTGGCCGAACTGCGCTACCAGCCGCCCCCCAGGCCAGCCGAATCGCTGGAACCGGGATGCGCATGGGATGGAGGCCGAGAATACACGATGAGGGCTCGGCGCGCCGAGGTAATGGCCGTGGAAAGGCAGGCGGAACCCCCTGTTGTCCCTCGCGCGCTAGACCCGTACGCGTTTGAGCAGCGGCGACGTGCCGGCCTCACAGGCCGCGCGCCGAGCGAGCGTCAGGAAGGCGCGGAGAAAGGGGAGAGTCGTCCCCAACCGCTTCGTGGAACGAGGGGTCCTCCGTCGACGCGGCGGGTGAACGACCGGCTTTGCTGGAATTGCAACTAGCCCGGCCACATGGCACGCGAGTGCCAAGCTAGGCGTATGCAGGGAAGCGCCAGACGCTGGCGGTGATGTCTGGTGGCACCGGCCTTTCACCGTCAGCGGGAGAATTTCATGGTTGTCAAGGCGCTAGTAAGGAAAACAACTCCCGCGCCGGCGACGGGGAGGCCTTTGTCTCGCTCGCCTGTAGAGCTCAGGGAGTCGTTCCGCGCTCAAGCCCATTTATGCTAGTGCAGTTAGCGGGTCGCTGCTACTCCGCACTCGTAGACACGGGCTCAACGCTGTCACTGGTCGATGACGAGGTGTACGAGGCCTGCCGGATAGGTAACATCCGTGTCAGACCGGCCGAAACCCCGTTAAGCTTAGCAGCTGGGGCGGCAAAGGCAAAGGGAGCAGTGCGTCTTACGATGCGCTTTGACGGCAGAAAGCGGAGACATCGCTTCGTCTATCTGCCTGGCTTGTCGATACCAGTAATTCTGGGAAGGGATTTTCTCTCGAGCGAAGGCATTGTGCTCGACATGGGGGAGAATGGCTATCGTTACAGCCCGCTCGCCCCCTCATTCCCTTCGAAAGCGCACCCTTGCCCGGCTGTCCGGCACAAAAGGTGGGTGTCCACACCTGTGCGACAGAAAGGCAGGTGAGGTCCCTCGAGATGCTGAGAGACGGTGGCCCGTTAGAAGTGATTATTGCGTCTTTCTCAGGACCCAGTAGTCAGCGCCGAAGGCTCGCGGAAACTTTACTCCCGTTTTCGGATTGCTTCACGGAGAAACCGGGCAGAACCGACCTGCTTCAGCACGAGATTCAGACGGGTGATACGCGCCCTTTCAGGTGTAACCCGAGGCCGTTAAGTGCGCATAAGAGGCAGCTTCTCGATTGTGCCCTTGACGAGATGATTGATACCGGTGCGGTGAGACCCTCACAAAGTCCCTGAGCGTCACCAGTGGTTCTAGCGCCGAAGAAAGATGGATCGGTCAGGTTGTGTATTGATTATCGTAAGCTCAACTCACTGACGCCTACGGGTGCGTACCCTTTTCAGTCAATCGAGGCTGTGATGTACGCGTTAGGGAACGCGAGGTTCTTCACAGTCCTAGATGCAAGCAGAGGGTACCTGCAGATTGAGGTGCCCGAAGTTGACATTGAGAAAACCGCATTCACCTGCCACCGCGGGCTCTTCGAATTTACTCGACTCCCGTTTGGTTTGTCTAACGCCCCGAGCACGTTCATGCGACTGATGGACATCGTGCTGGGCGATGCAAGGTTCAACTACGCCATGGCGTACCTCGACGACGTTGTGATATTCTCACAGTCGTTCTAGGAGCACCTCATTCACCTGAATTTCGTTCTCGATAGAATGAGACGTGCCGGTCTAACCATTAATCCAAAGAAAGTGCAGTTGGCATCGAAGAGAGTGAACCTCTTGGGCTTTATCGTGGATGATGGCACGCTGAGACCGAATGATGACAAACTGCAGGCAATTCTGAACTACCCCTGCCCCATGGATGTGAAAAGCTTGCAGAGGTTTTTGGGGATGGTTGCGTTCTAGAGGCAATTCATCCCGCGCTGTTCGGAGCTTGCAAGGCCGCTGAACCTGCTGTTGCGTAAAGGCTCGAAGTGGGTCTGGGGCAAGGAACAGAGTGACGCATTTGTTGCCTTGGCTCGCGCGATAGCGAATACCGCTAGTCTGCGCCTCCCCGACCTGAACAAGCAGTTTGTCTTGCAGACAGACGCTAGTGACTACGGTGTTGGAGCTGTTTTGTTGCAGGAACACGAGGGCAAATGCGCCCTGTCGCGTTCGCTAGTCGCACGCTCACATCGGCGGAGCGGAATTACTCCGTGACCGAAAAGGAATGCCTGGCGATCATGTTCGCATTGTCGAAGTTCGAAATGTACCTAGACGGAGCGGTCTTCACCGTGCAGACAGATAAACAGGCATTGACTTGGTTAAAGAGGCTCAAGAACCCCGCAGGCAGACTCGCGAGATGGGCGCTGACGTTGCAACGTTACGCGTACGCCATCGAGTACCGCCGGGGCAGCTTGAACAAGGTGGCCGATGCTTTATCGCGCGCACCGTGGAAGGCTGGCGGAAGCGCTTCAGAGCCGCAGCCCAGCTTTGTAGAAAGCGGCGTCACAGCTGTTGGAGAGGAGGAGAGGGCGCACGGGAGTGTCGCGCCCGGTTTGGCGAAAGAGCAGACGGACAAAGGTACCGCACGGTGCTGTGAGAGAAGGGAAGCACAGCAGCTCGTGGCGGCGACCGCTCGCCTGCCAAGGAGCGAGGCAGAAAGAAATCTGTCTTGGGGAGTAGCGGTCAGTAGAGAAGAGCTGATCGAGGCCCAGAAAGCAGACGGTCTTTGCCAGCGGGTGCTGAAGGTGCTTGCGAGCAGCGCAGCTTGCACCGGGAACGCTGAGGGCAAGTACGACGCGTATCTGCTGGGCGATGATGGCTTGCTGCTCCGCTACATCCCCCAACTTGACGAGGAAGAGGCGATAGCATCCCCTTTCCGAGTCGTGGTCCCGAGAAGGTGGCGGAAACGGTTCCTGCAGTACTTCCATGAGTCAGCGCTGGCAGGCCATGGCAGCGGCAGTAAGACTTACGACAAGTTATGTCGTGTCGCGACCTGGCCAGGCATGAGAAATGATGTGCTGGGATACGCCCGTACCTGCCCGGTATGCCAGGTAGCCAATCCTCGGGCGGGCAAGCCCGCTGGCATGATGAAGGCGGTAGCTAGCAACTACCCGTGGCAAGTGGTCGCGTGCGATATCATGGGACCCCTCCCTCGGTCCGCGCGCGGAAAGCAATTCATCCTGGTAATAACGGACCACTATTCCAAGTGGGTTGAGGTTTTCCCCCTTAGGAAGCTTGTGTCGGAACGAATTTGGGAAAAACTGTTGGAGACTTTCACTCGTTTCGGTTTCCCTTCCGACCTGATTACAGACAATGCTTCTTATTTCACATGCAAAGTCTTTGTAGACTCTTGTCGGGCGCTTCAAATCCGCCACAGGAGAACGAGTCCCTACCACGCTCAGAGCAACATAACCGAGCGGGTGAATCGAAATCTGAAGAGCATGCTGGTCGCGACGACCGAGCAGCACAGAGGTCGGGACGCGCGGCTGTCCGAACTGGCGTTCGCTACAAGGACAACCGTGAACAGGTCAGTGGGTATTACACCCGCTTACTTGAATTTTGGGAGAGAGATCGCTTTTCCGCTAGAGAATGCCCTACTCGACGCGGCGGGGCCCGCGCCCCCTCCGCTTTCGCAGTACGCGGCAAGGCTCCGGGAGCGCCTGGAGGCAGCGCAGCGCGCAGCCCGCAAAAACCTCGATGTCGCGCGCATGGAGCAGGCGGATCAGTACAACAAAGGTCGCCGTCACGTCGTTTTCAACTCGGGCGACTTAGTACTCAAGAGAACGCACCCACTTAGTAACGCAGCGCGCGGTTTCGCCGCGTCGCTAGCGCACAAGTGGGGTGGGCCGTACGAAGTTACGGCACGGACTACGCCGCTCACCTACCAGCTGCGGTTGTTGACAAACGGCGAAACCGCCGGTCCGGTGCATGTCGCTGATTTGAAGGCTTTCCACCTTCGCAAGGACGATGGCTGCGAAGCGGTGGAAAATCAGCGCGATGCGGCGATCTCACCCCCGGGAGGACGAGCAGGTAGCGGTGCGGTTCGCAACCGACGCTACAACCTGAGGACCAGGTAGTACCCGTGTCTCTCGATCAATAGTCCCTCGCAATGCTCTCGCCCTCTCAGTATGTCTTCTAGGAAGCTCCAGCGGACCGACGCCCGTGGCTCGCACTCCAGAAGGCAAGGCAGACCACCGTCGAACGGTGGCCGCCATCAAGGCGCGCCACCCGGATGGCGGCAGGAGCCGCGCGAGTGGCGCAGGTTCCACGGCCGCGGTGGCCCCCACCGCCAGCCAAACTACGTGCCTAACCACTGGAGAGCACCTCCCAGTGGTGCAGGCCAACGCAAGGGCGCCAGGGATCATCAAGCGCAGGGCACCCCTCAGCACCCAGCCGGCGCTTCGGCCGCCGAGCAGCCGCAACCCAGGCGGTCCAGGAGCCATCGGCCGCTTGTACAACGACGAGGAGCGGGCCGGCCTGTGCTCGCTCTGCGGCACACTTGTCGTGCACCGGCTCCGCCACGAGGCCGGTGCGTTGCATACCTGGCATACCGGCGACTGCTGCACCTTTCCCCGCCGCGCCACTGCAGAGGGTCAGCCCGGAGGAGGCGGCCCTCCGTATCCTCCAGTCCAGCCTCCCAGACCTGCTGTCCCCGGCGGCCGACGAGCTTTGGAGGGCGCTGCCGGCAGGGCCCCCAGTGGAGCCAGGCGCCTCGCTACCCCAGGCGGCTCGTGAGGAGCCCATCCATGTAGTGGTGAGCGGCCCCCCGGCGAGCTCTCCTCCCCCCTGCGACGACTCCATGGATAACGACCCGGACCCGGAGGTCATCGAACGCCTACTGGCGGACCCCGGGACGGACGTTTGAGGGGGGGGGGGAGATGTAGGGTCTGCTCGCGGGCAGGTCAAATCCCGCGCCGCTCACCGCGGGTAGCCTCGACCCCTTCTTCCCGAGTGGTGGGGCGTGGGGAGCGAGGCTAGGAGGAAGCCTTCTTAAGGCGCGACCGCGAAGGCTTGCTCTCTCTCTCTTGGACCAGCCCTGCCAGAGGACCACCTGACCCCGCTGCCCCAACGACGCCCGACCCTCTGCCATGTGAGGATAAACCTTTTGTACAAAGACCTGCCTCGAGTCACAGTCCGTGCGCCCCCCCGCGCAGAGGAATCGCCCACACGTTTCAGAGCCCGGCGTCGGTTGATTTTCGCCACAATTCGTTGAAACCGCGTCCTGCTTAAGACGCAGTCAGTCAGTCGACATTAACAAGAGGAAAGTAGCCATGCACATATAATTCAAAATATTGTAGGCAAAGACGCAGCTTTTTATTTTCAGATAAGCGCTGAGCCACCGCGGCGGCTTGATAAGAGAAAGATGCTACAGCTGTAGGTGCATGCACGAACTCGATACGCTGGTCAAGCTGTGTGTGCAGGGGCGAAATTAGCTTGTCCGGTGGCTTCCGAAACTTAATTAGCTTACTCCAAAACTTGGACAAACGGCTTTGTTGCGAAGCAAGCTGTTGGAGCTTGCCAGAACGATAATAAAATCTGATGGCCTGAAGCGTTTTCAGAGCACTGTCACACGTATTTCTAGCTTAGGAATGCGTCCCTCCTTCGTAATAAAGTAGCTATATTATTCGCTTCTTTTTTTAGATTTTCGTCACCGCAGATATCGAACGTACAGGAATCCTCAAGAAATAAAGCATTCGCACCTCAGTTTTTATACGTAGGGTTTATTGCTTCACAAAGACTCCTTAACGCGCATAACATATGCGTATGGTCCAGAGAGTTTGCTCGCCCTTCTAAAACTAATTGAACACGGGAAAACTTAACTGAACACGTAGCAAACTAAGCAGTAATCGGCATATGGTTCTTCGAGTGAACTTATTTCGCCACGGCACGAGCAATTGGCCCGCTCAGAAATATTACCTTCTCTACTACGTTGTTCAAGTATGCGTCTATATATATTCACGGCCGACCGGAGAGTTGATAAATGCACGAAATCGTCTTCTAATTTTGATCGGAGACAACAAAGGCTGTGGTCCCCATCTTAATTTAAACACAAATCACCTCGAAAGCTTTGTTAAAAATCAGCGCAGAAAGCAAAAGCTGCGCACTGATCCGCGTGCTGACACCTGATACCTCGCATGGCGTTTTGTGTTACTGAAACGTTGAGACGGATTAAAGAAAATAGAAAAGCGAAAAGCTGGAACGCACCTAGTTCTGGCACGCATCGTAGTGTCTTTTCACAGTAGAGAGGGTAGCGCAACACTGCATCGGCATTTTAATTTTCAAACGAAGCGCAGCCGTTCTAACCCAACGCTGGGCAGCGGTTTCGTTTTCTGTACCGAACCAACATGGCGGACTTAGTTCTCGGAGCGCCGAGAGATGGCACTGCGCATTTCGCATATCGTCTATTTCATGCGTGAAACGCTGCATACTGTTCCATACTTACTTTTCTATGTCTATCGGCAGTCAGGACTCCTGTGTCTGATCAGTTTTGCACATACAGAAAAGCTTCCGTCATTCAGTACTGGTACACCTTTGCAAAGGGCGGCGAATTTTTGTTAACATTTTCAGGTTCTACTCTGCACAGTTGAACCTGTCCATCTGACGTCGTGAGATGAGCAACGTCCCAGTAAAGCTGCTGCTTTATTAGTGAGATTAATTAAAAGTGAATCTGGGTTTACAGACCTTGAGTGATTTTTGAGAAGACAGGAAGACTCTTGTATTCATCACTTATGCAGGGGCGTGTATTATCTCTTTGATAATCACAGCGCAAGAAGAGGGCACGCCTGAGCATAACGGTATATAGTACTCAGGTTTTTAGGTGGTGGCAAACCAGTTTGTCACATAGAGGATAAGCCTGCAATGTTTTCACTGACGTGAAAACGTCAGTGCGTCGGTGCCTTGCAGGTATATGTGCGTCGGTGCCTTTGTGTCACGCTTGTGGCAAAGGGTATATTACCATATTTAACTGATCCGGACTGTTCAGTAGAGTCAGGATGTATAGTAAGGAACAGGGAAATCCTTGCAAGGTGCTGCATACAATTTGGGCGACCTCTCTCGGTGTCTTGGGGACATGGAGGTAGCCGCTGTCTCCTTGCGGGTCGAGGATAAACTGCGTGGGAACAAAGCAGTGCGGTAGAAAGAGAATGGAATGGTGCCTATGGGCTAGTGTGGACCGTAAGTACGGAAAAAAATCTCTCAATCTTAAAACCTGTATATTAAAATAGAATTAAGTGTTTGTGAGAAAACAGAGTAAAAACTGTAACGGTAGGAGTGACTTCGCGGCATGTGAGAAGTTATCCGCCACGCATGTAAAATGGGAGAAACATGAAGTCATTTGAGACTTATATCCAAACAGAGCTCCTTAAAACAGCGCAAAGACGTGAACGAAGAATATTGAGGACACACACGGACGTGACTTTCAACTATGTTTATCGGAGAAGTTTAGATATATATAGATCCGTAATCAAACAGCGAGAAAAAACCCGAAAAAGTGAGAGATGGGGGGCAGCACGAGCGCACACTATGGACTGTTTTTTTATTTTTAAAAAGGGGTCGATACATAGGCGCCAGACGCTGCGGAAAAAGCAACAAACAATTAAACAGAAAACCAAAGAACATGTGTACACTGATTAGGCGAGTCACTTCATCTTTACAAGGCATGAGCAACCGCTCATTAATATAGAAGCCAGACCGATCTAATGATGCGATGGAAAGAAACGCGAACAATATGTCGCCTACAAGGTCCGCTGTTGGAATTTTTTTTGATCGCCTTATTACCTCGGCGGTAACAAAAAGACGCTATAGTCGTCCGTGTGGCATTCTGGGGCAACTATACAGGGTTTTTCTAACCACCCGGGCAAAAGCACGATCAAAATAATTTCTAAGAGCTCAGCTCATTCGCGCCACGTTGTTCGCGTTTGTTTCCATCGTGACAGGACAACTTGCTGTACGAAACACGACAGTGAAGACAACGCCAGTGTCACAGTTGAAGAGTGGTTTCCTATGGGCTACGGTGCACCAACCGCAGCAAACTGCTCCTCAACTGTGTCTCGGCTGTTGTCTGTACGGTCCCGCTTTGGTGCCGAAAGAAGTACATCGGACAGGCTTGCCGCTGTATTAATGAACGGTTCTTTCAGGAGCGCAGGTCTCTGAAAGGTACAGTGTCGACTAACCTTGTTTTGCACTGCAGATTGGGCGAAGGTAGCTCCCCTCTCTTAGATAAGCGAAGTTTCTTGTTTAATCACCCCTATCGTACTTGTTGGGAATTAGTGGAGGCATATCCCATCAGACACGAAGACGCGTGCGTCTTCCTATGCTTCGGAAGGTGCTTGCTTCTAGCATCCAAATTCAAGCACCACCCGGAATCAAAACACCTCTACTTGCGCTTCATCTGCTGGAACGGTTCAGCACCGGCCTTTTGCAGACTGCCGAAAATTCATACACCTGGCGTTCCGCTGCGCCTAATCGCCGAATTCACCACCTCCCCACTTAAGGCACTCTCGGCCTATCTACAACGAGTCTTGTCGACCCTGACAGGCAACACATCAGTGCACGTGCGAAACTCCACCCACTTTGTCGAACACCTTTCCAACGTACTACTGGAAGCGGACGGGTGTATGGTTTCATTCGACGCGGTCTCGCTCTTAACCAGCGTTCGTGTGCCCTTTGCCTTTTCCGCAGCGATGCAAGCCCTCGAAGCGGACGATGACGTAGGCACCAAGACGAGCCTGGACCCAGAAAAACTCTGCCGGCTCTTGGAGTTTTGCCGAAGCAGCAAAGATTTTTCCTTCAAAGGGCAATTTTATAAGCAGACAAGCGGCAGTGCCATGGGCGCCGCGATCTAGGTGACTGCTGCTAACTTAATGATGGCGGCCATCGAAGAGGAGGCACTGATGTTCTTTCAGAAAAAAAAAGTTTTTATTTGTTACACTGACGATGCGTCTGCATTCTGAAGACATCGCAGGTCGAAAATTTCCTGGCACACCTCAACTCACTCGAACCTTCTATTCAGTTCACAATGAAACGAGAAATTAAAAGCACATTGCTATTCCTTGAAGTCTTTATAAGAAGAAAAGGGGAGGATCTAAAGTTTGGTGTCTATAGAAAGCTAATCCATAACGGCCGGTATCTAGATGTTAATTACAACCACCTTATAGCACCAAGGCATCCGTCGTCTATTCTCTTCTGAGAAGAACAAAGTGAATCTACTTCTACGAAGCGGAGAAAAATGCAGAAGCGGCCAACGTTTTTTCCTACCTACAGAAGAATCGCTACACACGTAGCTTCATTCAACACGTTGGTCGCCGTCAGGCTCGGAGGACACGCGAAATAGCCGACAATGAAAGAACGGCACGCGCACGCGTGGTGCTTCCATGCGTGAGGGGAACCAGAGAGGCACTAGCACGCATTCCGGGAAAATATGGAATCTTCCTGGCTCACAAACCTGTTTCGGCAATAAGCCGCTTCTTACCACGACCGAAAGACCGTGTCCCCAGAGAAAAACAACCGGGTGTCGTTTACAAAATTCCATGCTGCAAGTGCCCAGCTTCATACGTCGGCGAAACAAAAAACCTCCACCAAAGAATAAGGCAATATAAAAATAATATCCGGCTGACGAGTTCAGAATCCAACCCCTTCGTCGAACACTTCGAGCGCGCCGACCACCGAACAGCCTTCGAGGAGGTGAGTGTCATGGCCGCGGAGCCAAACGGGTTCAAGAGTGTGGAGTCATGGCACATCGGGCTCACAAAGGCGAGGATGAATACGACTCCAGAAACGCTCCCCTCGGCGTACGTTAGTGGACTGCGCCACGTGCTAACAAAGGGAGAGCGAAGGCAGCACCCCGCTGCTGCTGGCACACTTAAGTCAACCTTGAAGAAGGGACCGAGGTGGGCCCAAAATGTTGGGCAAAATTAAAATATTGGTTGACGTCAGTTTTCCGATAACTACCCCAAGAACCCAACCAGACGGACTTCCGTCAAAGATGTTCTGGTTCAAATAGCCGAACACAATTTGTCCAGAATACATCACACACTCCTATGCCTAAGCAACAGTAACGACCGCTACAAGTGTAAGAGAAATCAAAATATTACTCACAAATAAGAGGTCCGAAACAGCTACCAGTTCACGGAAAGGAAAGCCCATGTGCGTGAGGTTGGCAACCGGAGCGTACCCTATTAAGACGTCGACCTGCAAGGAAGAAATTCAGATTCAGACTGTTAAAGTTTTTGGCATATATAGCTGTCTGCTGCTCCGACTTCAGACGGGATATTTGGTTTGAGTTCTCGTAGCTATGCTTTTGGCAACTAAAGTAGGCCACGTCAGTAGTGACCGCATAAATTTCATATCTTTGGTGCTGCACGTCAGATTAACTAAACGGTCTATACTGATATAAAACTATATTCTATTCACCTTATTAACAGAAGGTTAAGCAAATCTACACGTGATGAGCTGCAGTCACACCCACATAATACTGCGCTCAGTGCATCCCAACAAGTCCCACAGGAACTGCTTAATTAGACCTTCTTATCTCTAAATCGGGCTTCGCACAATAACTACTGATGTTTGCAGTGTTCTTTCTTATAGTTATAGGTATTTGAATCACAGCGAAAACAGTGCTGCCACCCCCTGCCTAAGAAAGTCCTCTCCAAGAGCCTCGCTGTAGAGATTTGAGCACTCGCGCAACAGATGATAATATATGATTTGCATTAAGATTACCCAGCTCAGGGTTCTCTATTTTAGCTACGAGTACATCATGCTGTCCTCAAGTGCTCATGCTATTCAGTTCAATGTTAGAAGTTATCTCGCAGCACAGCTACGCCGCCGTCCACTACCGGCTGTACTGATACCGCTGTTGTCAATGCGATCGAATAGCAATATACTCAGCGCATAACAGCTTGGCTGCTTTAATTGCAGTAAGCGTGTCTACCTGCATACCTATAAATGGCCATATTTAAAATATGGCTGGCAGCTTGTCCAAACAGAACAGGTCTTCGGTACTCTCCCTTACGAAGATCGTCTTTCATGAGGCCTTTTTATTGTCTACAAAGACCGTGAATTTTTGTTTCATGTAATTCCAGAAGTGTGGTTAACTGTGCAGGGGCCTCAAATTCACTGTCATAAATGGAAACACAAAAAAGGTGGTTGTAGTTTTTTATTCTTTTTGAGAAGTTTCGAACGTGACAATTAGATCAAGACTTTTTTGATGAAAGCAGTAAACATGCACTGCTTACCTTGGGCCGTTTTCATAAAGTTTACAAGGCAGTAGAAGATAGCAAAAAAGAAGACTAAGCCATAAACGTAACCCAGAATGAACTTGAAATACGCTCAGAGAAGAAAAATTCCGGTACAGGTTACGCCGACACGAGGCAAAAACAGTAGCGATGCGTTATTACATCAGCGACGTATTTTGTTGCGACTGAAACGACGCTTCGTAGTAGAGAACGTCGGTTTAATCCTCCTCCGTGTGCATACAAGCCTAGATAACTTTGATAACTGGCGAAGTTTACTCCTCCACCGCTGATTGCTCTAAGGAGCAGTGCAGGTTTAGAGCAGCTCGGCTACCGCACATCAAACGCTAACGTCTCGTTCCGCTTTCCTTGTCTCACCGATGAGACGCAACTGCGAGTTCTTGGAAGTCGTTTCTGAACAGAACCGAGGTCATCCCGCACCGCTCAGGTTCATCTACCGGCAAGATTAAAGTTTTGGGCTACGGCATAATACACCAACTGGCGTTGGTGTATGCAGGGCGTTTCGTTCCACCCCCTACGGCAAATTTATGATATTTACACACAACCTCTTTGAGGTACAGTTATACGGACATGCGGATACCTTAGATAATAACTGAGGTGAAGAGAACTAGTTAAATACGAATTAACGAATATATTCGTACTTAACAAAATGAAACCCTGTGCATGTAGCGCTATGAAAAAAACTCTCTGCCTCTCCCGTAACCGAGAGTAGAGTAAGCATGAAATGTTTACGGGCCTAATGTCATCTCGGTGGTCACCCGCACCGTACAGGAAGGGAGGAACGCCACCACCCGCTCAGCGCGATGCCTTGCCATTTGAACGCAAGGTTTTTGATGAAAGGAAATGGCGCAGTAATTCTCTGCCATCTCGGTGGACACCCGAACCGCACCGTAATGGAAGGGAGGAACGCCACCACCCGTTCGGCGCGATGCTTTGCCCTTTGAACGCAGCGCTTCTCACCCGGGCCCCTGTGCGCCTGCGCGGCTTTGCTTCGATGCGCGAAGCCCCTAAGAGATCACGTATGACAACGAAGTGTATCGTAACATTTATGTGCTTTTTGCACGCGTTATTAGAAATCGGAAATTATAATTCCGTGCATTATCAAACGCACAGCGATTGATATCTTGACAAACATTGAGAAGGCACTGGCAGCACTTATTTTTTGTGACTCCTTTGGAGACCAACCGGCGCTTGCATGCCGGTCGCGTAGGAGGGCTTAGAGAGTCTCGTTAAATCTCGTTAAGTCTCGTACGGTGCCCGGATGTTCTCGTTTCAGAGCCCGGATGACTGGAATTCAGTGCCCGGATGAGTAGATTTCAGTGCCCGGATGATGGCTCTCGGTCTCGGCGTGACGTCACCACACTGCCGACAACGGGGGCTAAAAGCATTTCATGCTTAAAAAAACGGAATTTCACACTGTGGGGTAGACTGTTTACTGAAGCGTCGCCGAAGCCCTGTTGAAGAAAAATGCTCTTTGAAAGAAATCGTGTACGACTAAGGCAGGTCTTTAGACGATACTGTGAGGCCAGCAGTGTTTTAATGTGGAGTGAAGCTCCATTTGAGCAATGCACCTTGTCGTTGTACTCAGGTCTCGTGGAGAGAAGTACCATGCTCGAAAGGAATCCTTGCGAGGCCGCCAGCAACGGCACCTTGGATGACCGGGTGGCGTTAAGCACGGTGTCGACGGCTGCGGCTATATCCCAACGGCCAATCTCATTGAAGCTGCGAGAAGAGAAAAAATACATTAAAATAGGCTGAAATTTGTTTTGTTTTTCTTAAATATGATAAAAAGGTGGAGTAAGCGTCATGAATGTAACAGTAAGGAGATTTTATTTACTTGTGTTTTACTGAGTACCTGCATCCCAATTTAGGCATTACAGATAGGTGTGTTATATTTAAGAAACAACAGGGTAAAATAAAATTGTTTTAGACTCAAAACATGGTATCAGCATCAATAGATATGATTTGTAGAACATGAGGCGCAAGATTGTTCTAGGTATATGCTGGGTGGGAAAAGAAAAAAGTACCTGAAAACGTCTCCTTAAAAAACCGCTTTTATGGCTTTGAAAGGTTACCATTGCTTGGTGAAATAAAGCAGGTTCCACCGAAGTCTGTTAGCATTACTTAAATCTAAGTACATTGATCATTACTTAAATCTAAGTACATTGATTCACAAAATCGTTGCCTCCGGCACAGCTTGGTCAGCAGCGCAGTTTTTTAGAGTGTAGCTTCGACGTCTAAATTAACCCTGACGGTTAAGTTTTAATAAAGGAATAAGTGTTACTGGAAGGTGAAAAACGTAGCGCAGAGACGAGGACACAGAAAGACGGACAACACACGGCGCTAACTTCCAACAATGGTTTATTTCAGAAAGAAAGGTGGTTTTATAACGACATCACGACCAACATGCCGTCAAACCGTGTGCTAGCAAAGCGTATCAGCCAGATATGAGAGCTCTTTCGCCATCAATGATACAGAGGGGGTACTAACACAATCATCTTTCAAAAGTGATATCCCTTCCGCTTCTATGATTTCTCGTGTCAACCGGTTATTATGCACTTTTAAAACCATGCATTGTTCAAGAAGCGGTATGCAGTGACACGACCGGCAGTGGGCTGACAACCCTTTTCCACGCATATCATCTACGTCACGCCCATGCTCTCGAAGCCCATCATTCAGGCATCTGCCGGTTTGCCCGACATACTGCTTGCCACAGGAAAGAGGAATCTGATAAATGACATTTTCAATACAATTGACAAACTTTTTCCTATGTTTTTTCGTACAACCAACACCCTTTTTAGATTTTTTGAAATGTTTCGTACACAGATGGCTCAACTTCTTAGGCGCCGAAAAAACCACTCTGGCTAAAACCACCTTTATTTCTGAAATAAACCATTGTTGGAAGTTAGCGCCGTGTGTTGTCCGTCTTTCTGTGTCCTCGTCTCTTTGCGCTACGTTTTTCACCTTTCAATTATGAACCAACAAGTCCAAGCATATACCCTTCTGTTACTGGAACTTCTATGTGTTCCATATTTTGAGAGGCTTGCAGCGCCCCATGTAATATCCATGTCACCTTTTATATTTTTAGAAATGTTAATCTTGACGCTGCTGCACCGCGAGGAATTTTAGGGCCGCACAAATGGTGGAACCGATGCTGCGCGGCAAGGAGAAGGGGCTAGCCAAGCCCACATGCAGACGTCATACACTGACGTGGATGTCCCGTGCTCTGTTCACCGCACCCTCCAGAGGGAGGCGAACCAACTCCAAACAAGTGACAGTCTACTCGCTTTGTGACAAGCGCTTGTAGGTGGGGCCAGCCCCCTGTGCGGCCGCACAATTACGGACCACCTGTGTGCGCCGCCCCAAAATTCCTTCCACTACAGTGGCGAGAAATTCATATTTTCTGAATATTGGAAACCAATATCGATATTACGCTTAGCTGCAAACCAGACGTATCTGGTATACGAATTCCAGTGTTACCTATTCAATATAATTTATTCTCATGCTAGTTAAGAAGCCCTCGCTGTATTATGATCCACACTAACGCTACCAGTGCTATATACCGACGCGAGCATTCCTCTCTCTCAAAAAAGACCTACTTTACCAATTTTTAGTTGTCCGTGGTCAAGCACTGCGCATACGCATTTGGTTCTATGTATATATAGGGACTAATGACTTAATGTCAACTTCGAAATGATATATATTCCTGAAGAATTTATACCAATATGTCTTCCGTGAACTATTAGAGTATGTTTAACTTCTGTAAAAATTATTTTTCCGACAGTGTTTTCAAGGATAACAATAGCAGCCCTGTTCACTATTTCATCATGTTTGTTGCCAACTACAAGCATAAAAGGCGCCAGCATGCTGATGTGTGCTCGAGTATATCGATCGTAGGAGTATGAATATTAGATGCTGGATTGAAGTTTGTGCAGAAATCTAGCGACACACATTTTCCTTTTTATTTCTCCGGAATAAGTCTAGAAGCTCCTAAGTTAAAAGGGATGCTCCCTTTGAGAAAGTTCTTTATGAAACCTGTCTATGTTCTGCGCGCAATTAAAAAAAAAAGTTATCTTACGATGTGAGTTGTCAGGATGAAAATCTTCAACCAGGTTGGCCTGAATGATAATTTTGACCCCCATGCCACATTTCTATTTTCATTCGATAAGTATCTGCGCTTGTGCGCATGGTTGTTCAGCCCTAACTAATACACAACGAATGCAATAACACATTCGGGGCACACTGTGGTTATAGTAGAGTATAGTAGAGTGCACTATAGTAGAGCGCACGGGGTACTACAGGCACACTTTTTATTTCTGGTAAGTCACCTGCTTAATTTTTGCCAGCTCGAAGTTGGAAGCACCGGGCGGAAAAGCTGTATTTTAACGCTTTACGAGTATTTACATGCCCAGACAAGGCAACAGCTGTTACATCATAAACAGAAATGTGAGCTCATATAGTCTAAAAATCTGGAACTATGATTATTGCCTATTCCAAAACATTACACTAGTTCCATCAATCCAACTACCCTATTCGTCCCACAACCTCCAAATCATAGCTGCCATAAAAAACTAGTACCATATTTTCCTGACAGCAAAATTTGGAGCTAACCAACTCGGCATTGAAGCGAATCAGTGTTTGACCTAAAACTTCTTGCCTCCATTGCCAGTATCGGTCGTCCTTTTGGCTCAGCTTTAGGTGGTGAGAGCGGTTTGCGATGTCTCTTGTGTTCATAGCCCACACGTCGTAGCCATGGTCCGCCAAAAGGAAACCTGCCATGAAAGATATGAATGTTACTAAGCACTTTATTTACCAGAAAATCTAATTTATTAGGCTTAGACGCTTGTTAGCAGTTTATTTTATTTGTATTGTGAAATTGTTAACGCCCGGAGCAGGCTTAATTGACACCGGCACGAATGGCGTAGGTCACGAAGATGACCACGGGATATGAAGACGAATATAGGAAAATGAGAATGACGTTCGCCCACAGTGCACAACTTTCCCACCAGGATGAAAGCGACAATCCT
Organism: Amblyomma mixtum; assembly: GCF_055824585.1. Classification (NCBI taxonomy): domain Eukaryota; kingdom Metazoa; phylum Arthropoda; class Arachnida; order Ixodida; family Ixodidae; genus Amblyomma; species Amblyomma mixtum. The sequence goes on along the minus strand of NC_143021.1, from coordinate 148,952,100 downwards.
GGTAACGAGTTAGAGGGATGTCAAGTGACGGGCAAAGGCCTTGAGACCGACACGTGGAGGATGTTTATGCCTCGAGAGCGACGGCCCGTAGCAGGTGAAGCGGAAGTGACAAGATATTTACTGTGGGGCGTTTGTTCAAGCACTGTATAGTGACCAGTATCATGGCTCATAAATTATTCACATAAGTTTGGAGTGCGCACGAACGGCGCACGCCGCGAAGACGACCATGGGATATGAAGACGAATATATAAAAAGGAGGATGACGTTCGAGCACAGTCCTTGCACTACTGACCCCCCACCCTCCCCGGATGAAAGCGAAAACCCTGGTTGCGAGTTAGAGGCATGTCGGACGAAGGGCAAAGGGCTTGATGCACGACACGTGGACGATCTTTATGCCACGACAGCGACGGCCCGCATCAGGTGAAGCAGGACTGACACGATAGTTAACGGGGGACGTTTCTTCAAACGTTGTGCAGAGACCAATATTACGGCTCGTAAATTATTCACATAAGCCTGGAGTGCGCACTAATGGCGCGCGCCGCGAAGATGACCATGACAGATGAAGATGAATATAGAAAAAGAATGTGATCTTCGAGCACAGTGCTTGTACTAATTGCTACCCCATCCCCTCCTGGGCGGAAGCAACCATCCTGCCTGAGAGAGGGATGTCAGGAAAAGGGCTTTAGGCGCTACACATGGGCGAACTCTATTCTACGACAGCGACGGCCCACAAATGGTGATGCAGGAGCGACACGACAGTTAACGGAGGATGTTTGTTTAAGCACTGTATAGGCACCGATGCAGCGTTAATAAATTTTCTCCTAACCCTTAAGTGCGCACGGGTGTCCAGAGTAAGACCTCATCACTAGGGCAAAAAAAACGGCCCTCTGGGTAACGTTACAGCTTCGTTTGAAGGAGGCCTGGGAGGCTCCTGTGTTCAATCGCGCAAGTTCATGGCATTATACGAGGCGCTAAGTAAATTATTCGTGGAAGTGTGCTGAACTTTGAACTGGGATAGAAAATAAATATACCTCCGTACCGAAGGTAGATTTCCATTCATAAACTTGAAAAAATGGAGAGAATTAGGTTGCTCGCTGTAGCGCATCATTGTAGGCGAAGGTAACAAATGGGAGCAGGGAGTCCCAGTTGGTATGGTAAGGTAGAATGTCGGTAGAAAGCATGTTGAAATGATCCGATGAATGCGTGCTTTGAGGCCATGGGTTGGCGGATTATAAGCGGATATTGCTTTGTGTGTTCGGAGCTATGGACGTACGTTCGAAACTCGGTGAGAAGGAGGTGGCGGTGAAAGGGAGCGACGGCGATTGGGGTAGTCATAGTTCCGGCGGTACGGAAACTGCGGGTACATGTCAATGTGCCGAGGGCTACTCTAGCCGTACCGGTCGTCAAGCATTCGCTGGTGACAGACACGGGCGGCTTGGCGTGAAATTCAGCCTTAAAAACAAACTGAACGAGGCCAACGCGGACGCCATGCAGGAGGGTAAGCAGCGGCGGGAGGTCTTGAAGAAAGAAAGAGCTGCAAGGTTGGGCGGCACAGATCCAGAACGGGACGGCAGGAAAGGTGGCAACGGGGTCGCAGGAACCTCAGCGTACGTCGGGACGCAGCGAAAGACGGGGGCTCTTGACTCATCGGGGCGTGAAGGACGCCACCTCGTCCTTGATCGTGTCACGCAAACTGGAGACAGGAGGTGGAGGTGGCTGCAGACGATGAAATAGCGCAGTCGAATTCGTCGTGGAAGGAGCGTGCGCCAGTCTGCATCAATAGAGGATTGGGAAACCCATGTTTTTCGAATCCGGTTTGACTGCAGGTCTTCAAAACGCTAGAAGGTGGTTCGAATGTGCAGGATCGATGAAGGGTTCCGGGCAGCAAGTGCAGTCAACGTGAGCAAGCCGATGCCTTGCAGCACGTGGAGAACGCGATCGGATCCAGGCATGGCCTTGCACACTCGGCGGCAGAGGGCAAGCACGTACTCAATGCAGAATGTGTAAGACTCGTCTAGAAGCTGAACGCGGGATGTCCAAATGCTTTCTGTAGGCTGTAGCGAGTCTTCGACGTCGTCGCCATGAAGGCCTGCGGAAACGGGAGGGTCGCGCTGGCGGATGTCGAACTACCAAGCAGGCTGGGCCGGCGACGGTGCGGTAAGGGGTTCCAGTGGGCCCCAGGCTGCCGTTGGAGGGTCGGCGCCGAGAGAAAACATGCCGGTGGCGGCCTGTGCAAGGATGGTGGATTGTTGTGAGCGATTGGAGTCGGCGCACTCCATCGGGTCAGGTTGGCCGACCAGACGGCTATCTGGACAGAGCTTCAGGGGGCTAGGGAAAAGTACAGGGGAACTAAGAGCCGCCTCCACTACGTGTGAGAATGAGAACGCCCGGCGCAGGCTTTATTGCCACCGGCAGGAATGGCGTATGCCACTAAGACGGCCATAGGAGATGATGATGATGAATAAAGACAAATGAAGATCATTTTCGCGCGAAATGCTTATAGTATTTCTTTAGTTATACCATGCAGGAAAGTGCTTAATGTTGACATCATTAGGTGAAGTGAAAGCTTTTTCTCGGCTCGTTTAACAGATAGCGCTCAGCGGTGGTCAGAACCCCTGAACTTACAAAAAAATACATACCACTTCCAAGACAGGGACAGAATAGAAACATATGCGAGGCGCTGGATTCCATCAGTGGTGTTATTGCGCTTCGGAAAAGTTGTTCGTATGGCCGCTAAGCACAGTGAACAGCGCAGAAAGGGCGAGATACTAACGGGTATAACCGATATATGCATTTCCTTTCATATTACTGCCACATGAGGGCTCCTTGCACAATCATTTCAGAAAAGTGCCATCGTTATGGTTTGAATCCTTCCCCGTGTGAAATATGCTTGTCAGGTTTTCAACTACCGCAATTTTTAGCCGTGATACACTTGAACGATCGCGACAGTGGGCTGGCAAACCTGCGCCGCACATGGTGCTGGTTACAAAAAAAAATTAAGAAGAGAATTCAGGGTTTGGGTGGGACTCAAACCGGGGCCGCCAGCTCGCGAGACGGGGACGCTGTGAATGCGCAACGACATTCGTCTTTGTTTTCAGCATGATATTTATTAGGCACGTTTATATGCATAAAAGAGTTACATACATTATTTGCAAAGTAGGCAGCCGGTAGCCGAGCAAACTGAATGGGAACCACACCACACAACTAAAACACACGTCTTAACACAACGTCACTAAAGCTGTGGCAAGGGAAGACAAGACTTGAATAACGAGAACCAGCCTGGCTCTTAGTAACTGCCCTCGTAAGTGCCTCTCAGCTGGCTCACCATCTGGCCGAAATGTGTGCTGGAGGAGACTACAGGCTCAGCATGCCGGTCCAACATGCGTGTTTTAACACAGGCTTTGCAGTCCGAGCAGGAAAATAATGCCGATGGGTTCGCGGTCAGGTCGGGTGGCCATTAGGTAACGCACACTCTTAGAACTCACAACAGTCTTTTTTTCAATATCCTTTGTAGAATGTCCCAAAATATTATCGCATCTTTGTACTCAATAAAGCAGCGTTTGATGGTTTCAAGGGCATCACATAGGCTACAATTAAGAGAAGAAACCGAAGTATTCTTTTGTGATGCCACATTTTAACAGCTAGAACTCCGGTGTGAAGTTTCAAAGAAAAAAGTTTTAGTACTAGGCGAATATGGCATTTTACGTAGTCATCGCAGCACATCATGACCAATACAATTACAGAAAGCGCTACAATGGAGACGGAAAGAGCACAGAACCCGCCGAGGGGGTTCAGTGGTTACGACGCTCGGCTGCTGGCCCGAAAGACGCGGTTTCGATCCCGGCAATGAGGGCTGAATTTCGATGGAGGTGAAATTCAATAGTTGCAACAGCGCAGAAAGCGGAGCTAGTTGGTATACATTCATTGTGAAAAATCCAGGCGCTAACAAACAACAACACAGAGGGGACACAGCGCTGTGTCCCCTCTGTGTCGTTTGTTAGTGCCTGGATTTTTCACAATGAAATTCTATAGGCTCGCGTACTGTGCGATGTCAGTGCACGTTAAAGAACCACAGGTGGTCAAAATTTCCGGAACCTTAACTACGGCATCCTTCATAGCCTGAGTCGCTTTGGGACGTTAAACCCCAATAAATTAAATCAAATCAATTAAAGAGCATAGATATCAACCCTTTGTATAATTTTTACGTGAAGCAGAAAATAACTACTGAAAACAAGCGATCTGCCATAAAATGCACTAAGTCTAAAACATCCGTGATAAAACCAAATAATATGGGCCACGACATTCCGACGTTTCAATCTTATTAAAGACGTGTCTAGTGAATGCACAGTTCTAAAAAGCGTACTATAAGCAGCAGAAGCTTGCGGGATATCCAGCCCGTGGCAGAGCAACGCAAAACTGCATTCCAGCGCCATCTGCCGTGATTACGCTTGATGTCGAGGCTCACAGCACTCCCGCGTTAACCATTATTTGTGCATGCCTATCCTTTCTTTGTTATCAGGCATGTCTCATCGCGTTCTTCGCCGGGATCCGCTATTGCCACTCGCCGCTGGCAATGAATCGCTGTGTCACCATCGTTGCGTGTCTGTTTCGGCTGCTGCGATGGTGAGCAGTGCTGCGATCGCTCGCGCGAGCCCAAGGAGGACTGGCTGCGAACGTCACACAGCGCCTCAGCGGTTTCCCTGAGTCTGATAAGCGCGTCACGGGGAAGCAAGCGTCAAGGCATGCTTGATAGCGAAGAAAGGATAGGCATGCGCAAAGCGTGCTTGAAACGCAATTTCCGTGAGCCTCGACAACATGCTTGGAAGCGGCAGATGGCACTGGAATGCAGTTTTGCGTCGCTCCGCCACGCGCTGGAGATCCCGCAAACTTTTGCTGCTGACAGTACCTTCGAGGTATGTACTGAAGCCTACATGAGTAATCATGGGCATGTTAGTTACAGATGTCGCAATCCTGCGAGTACCCCATTTCATCCGTTTCCGGTAAATTTCTTTCGTCCTTGGCATTCAGTCATGGCGCCTTCATGCGGCACCAACTGAAACTCCCCTCTTGCAATGTAGGACGCTGGCCCAGCAGGTGGCGCCAGTGGCGGACCACACACAGCTTTCGCATTTCCCCGCGTAAGGAGGCTGCAGTGCACCTCTTTCATTAGAGGATGATCAGCCCATTGCCAAGATTATCAGTATATACCGGTGCTAAAAAAATGTGCTGTTTTAGAATTAACAAAAGACGTTTCAATCGTGAACTCACTGAGGCAGAAAAATCGCGATTTGTGGAAATGATTCTCTAAGTGGCCTTTCTGTAGCACTCACATGTAAATAAACCTCGTTTCTGTGTGGTCACTGTTGATAGTTTGCCTCGTGTCTTCTCTAAATTAGAAAAAGTGAATGTTTAGTAAAAAATACAGTTTTCATATGCGTAATAAAGTACAAGATAGCCCTCTGAACGTCCTGTGTTGCTATGTTTAACTCGCAACGTACTTTTATGTATCATAAAGAAATGCCCCAGAAGTGGAGTATTTTCAGTGAGTCAGTACGAGCCCTCCAAGGCTCACATGCTCGTCTTCGCCATGAATTTTACGAAAAGCTCCTCAGAAAAATCCGTGAGTTAAATCGCTGCGGGATCATTTAAAGACAAGATATTATGAACCCATGCCTACCAGGACACAGCGGCATCGCAGGCAATTAGTGCGCTACTCAAGTCCGCGCGAACTGCCCAAAATGATGGCGAGCTTGTGTGTCTATCGAAAATTCAAGAGTGGGCGCCGCGCGTAGGCCTCGAACTCAAGCGCAGAATATCACGCATGTCTCACAAAATTCCGGCCCGTTCCCGACCGACATCACAGTCCCGGACACTGACCAAGTCTCTGCCTTCCCGCCGGCTTGAAACGATGTGCAGCAGATCTGCGGGGTCTCCTGTGGCTTGGCTTCGCATTCACCAGCCACCTCCTTCTTAATTCCTATAGATGATAGCCGTCCATGCCCTACTTACGTTGCGACGTGACCAAAGCACACATTCTCGGTGCATGCCCTACACACAGTGGTGAAAGGCAGTCGCTATGCCCTGTGCCGTAATGCTTGCACCCACGCTTGCTGACCGAGGTGAAGATTTCGGGACTGCGGTCTTGGCGACCGTCGGCGGTGGAGGGCTGCTAAGCTAAGTTCCGTTTCTAAGGGGTCCTGTCGTGCATCATAGGCTATGAATTTGACAGAAGCTATCTGCTCACGGACTTCTTTCTGTACAGGCGCCCAAATCTTTAGCTGGCGTGCGCGAGCGGCGACTTTTCTGTTCGTCAGCGCCGTATGACGGAGCGAAGTTGGAAATAGGATGAGGCTAAGCGCATGCTCACAAAGCACGCTCAGCTGGGGCCGTCGTCTGCTAAGCTGTTCCTTATTAAGGACGTCACCCCTTATTATCGCGTTTCAACGAGCAGACAGCGTGAGTAGGCCAACGGTTTTGCTCGCATTTTACGCTGCGAAGAACAGCGTTGTAGCAACCAAGCGACGAAATAAATCTGAAAGACATGCCGAACACGCCCAATCATGCGATAAGCCGGAGAACATGGGCCGTTATCATTATGAATGGAGAACATGGGTCATTATCGTTATGAAAGGGTTATCACTAGCTCTGGCAACAATCAGCAAATCTTCTTCTTTTGTTTTCCTGATAAGGTAGCGAGGAGCATCTTCGATCCGGCTTTCGTCCCAGTAGGCACGTATGATTCTGCCCACTGAAGTCCCAGCCACTCCAGTTGATTTAGCATCTCCTTCTGCGATGAGCCGCCCAAGGACATCCCTATAATTCGAAGTCTTGTCGCTTGACATACACGGAGTGGAATCTTGATAACTGTTCCGAACTGCTGCGAGCACGGCTGCAGAGCAGCTTCACTTCAGTTTCACAGCGGCCTTTTAGTTTCGTCGCCACGCTGAAGCATAAAGCACGCTGAGTGTTGATAAGCGCCCTTCGTTCAGATGAAAAAAAGCTTTCGCGTCAGCAAGTAACACATGAACGATCCATGTTCTCCGGCTTATCGCATGACTGGGAGTGTTCGGCCTATCTTTCAGTTTTATTTCCTCGCTTGGTTGCTACAACGCTGTTCTTCGGAACGTAAAATGCGAGAAAAACCATTCGTCTACTCACGCTGCCTGACCGTCGAAACGCGATAATAAGGGGTGACGTCCTTAAGAAGGAACAGCTTAGCAGACGACGGGCCCAGCCGAGCGTGCTATGTGAGCATGCGCTTAGCCTCATCCTGTTTCCAACTTCGCTCCGTCATATGGCGCTGACGCACATAAAAGTCGCCGCTCGCGCACGCCAGTTAAAGATTTGGGCGCCTGTACCTCAGTATTCTCCCTCATCCTTAATATTGCCTCAGCCTCTTTCGTAGTGCAAGGTAGCAAAGCGATTTCTTCTCCAAGTCAACTTCCAAAAGGCTCCTTCTTCCCTTCTTAATCCATCATCCTTCACGTGTCTATTCTATGTTATTTCCGCATAGGTAGGTCAGACATTCCTCAATTTTTGCGGAAGAAAGAAAGAGCTGATTTAGAACAAAAATACGTACAGAGACGCGTCGTGAAAGGCGCCCATTAAAATGGAGCACTCGATATTGGGTATATTTTGAAAATGGGTGTAGGCTCGCGAAACCGGGCACAGGAAATCCTTTGAAGCCGCTTGAACAAAGCTTACTGGGCAGGCAGGCCTATTTTTAGAGAGTCGCAGTGCAAAAGCGAACAATTTGGAGCGGACATTTAAGCTCCGCGTTAAGGATATGACTCGATAGCGTTAACTGGTTGTTGTCCGTATATGCGTGGTTGGTTATTCTCGACTTCTCATTCATAGATTTCTGGAAATCCTCATAGCACCTCTGGCGCAGTGGGGCAGCGGTTAAATGATTCGTCACTGCCTTGCGATGGGAGATACGGCCACCATTGAAAATTATGCGACCCTCGATCCCCTTAGAGACCAACACGTCGCGACGAATCTTAAATTAAATCCGCCTGCCACGGCGATCACTTTGGTCAGAATCTAATGGGTAGGTTTTGATCAAGCATCAAGGTCACGTGGCCTAAGTGGTTAAGTTTGGTTACTTCTCCGAGATTGTTCGTGCTCAACGCCCAATTCGCCGGATTTTATCCATAAAAGCATCATTAACGATGTCGCGTTAAAAGAACCGAATACCTAAGTGCCCGTCATGGAGTGAAGATACCTGTATGGGAACACTGAACGACCCACTCAAGGTGCCGGTTAGGCAAGTCTGCTACGGCAGACCGTGGATCGGTCAGCTCTGCAGAAAGCGATGAAATGTGGCGCATAGTGTGTCCACGATTATGCATATTGGTCGCGCGAGCATTCAAGCATGCAGTCACCTGGGCTTTGATGCGGGAAGTTGGCGAACCATGATCCAGAGTCGGAAAGTAGGCCTGCCACCAGCAGGACGGGTTTTCTTAGCATGGAGCTCTCTGTTGACGTGGTCCCATTCCCTTGTTCAAGCTTCCGCACTCTATCCACATCCAAAACGTATCCGTCGTCTGTCGTAGCCTGGTGTGTCTCGCAGGAGTAGCCGAAGTCTCGGACCAACTCGCACTGCGAACATTAGACTGCCATCCATTGTGTGCAAGAAGCGCTCGGTCACCCAGCGTTTATGCCTGAAACTCGAGCGGTAAAGGCCGCCGTAGGTTCCGTTTAAAACTAAAAATAAAGAAGTTCCCAACATGTCCACAAAAGCTTTCTGTTATGACTACAAGGGAAAAAACAAAGCAGCGTGTGGCCTGCCAGTTTAATGAATCTTAAGGAGTTTGCTGTTATTATTACGTCAAAGACCCCTGGCAAATAATGAAGCACTTCTCAGATGGGGACGAAACTTTAGGTCCTTGAAATCGTGTTGACAATCCTCCACAACATTTTTTTTTGTACTGCGTAAGCAGCATGATTGGCAATAGGCGAGAATGTCGACCGCTATCGGTCTGCTACGGCAGACCGATCCACAGTCTGCCGTAGCAGACTTGCCTAACCGGCACCTTGGGTGGGTCGTTCAGTGTTCCCATACAGGTATCTTCTGTCCCTGACGGACATTTAGGTAATTGGTTCTTTTAACGTGAAGAGTGAGGACGTGGCCCGGAGAGAGGTGAGAGGGGAACATATGCAGCGGCCGAGACATGAAGACACCAATCCCTGTGATGCTGAAAGTAGCGAGACTCTCCTCCTCTCTCTCCCGGGTTTCCGCTGGGTTCACCTGACTCGCCGAGGACTCGCGCTCGACAGCTGCAGATAAAGTGGTGCCAGTGAGCGCGACTCTACTTCTGCTGTTGTATCGCTTCTATAGAAAGAAATATAACTTGATGGAAGGGGATCGTGCTCTGACACATCATATGAGTCATCGTTGTAGCAGCGAAGTTGGTAGAAAAAGAGCTCGCGCTCCAACCAGCAATTTCGCCGCCGCTGAGCGTGTATGCTGTTGCACAGGTTGACTTTAAGCATAAAATCGTCGCCTACCTCTGTATGCTCAGTAAAATGACAGAAAATATACTGATCTTTAATTTGTACACTTTTAAGTGCAAATAAATGCTTTCTGCTATACCATTCGTGATGAATATATAAATGAGGAACACAGCAGTTTTCTTCAAGATTAACGTCTACGATTGGTTACAATTCTACGTTAGGGGTCAGGCTGATGTACAATAGACGGGTAGAGGATTAAAATCATATTTTGAGAATTTTGGTCTCGTTCAGTACGAAAGAGATAATCATTTAAAGAAAAGATTAAGAAGTAACGAATGCTTTTTCGCTCAATACTTCATAAATTTCCCTGCTGCTTCTTCAAGGTTCGTTGTTTGCTGCTTTCGACATGAAGTTAACAATGGCGGCATTAATTGTAGTGGAGCATAATAAGCATTAACAATGCTACGGGTTTGCCTCCTCTTCCTGGATGATGTGTGTATGACTTGAACGGATAAATAACTGAAGCGATGGGAAGTTGTTATACAGGTTACGAAGAGTTCTTCTGGGCGGCCCCTGTAAGCATTCAAGCTTTAAATGAAGGGTTTAACAGCGCGACAAGATTTGGACAGCCTAAAAAAACAGACATCGCAGCTTCTAAGTTTCGCGGGGTATGCTTCAAGTTGTCTTAACGCTTTCGCGCAGTCGCACCTTTCGTCAGTGTGAACTAACCCGGCAAATATTATTGCAAAGCATTCAGTTGCAGGCGTTGCTTCAGTGCTTCACACTGTTAAGATGGTTACACAAGCAGCGTTTTCTGAGGAACGGGGCGCTGATCACAGTCACCTAAAGATCATATTTATGTGATTTTCAAAATATATGCAGCCGGGCACACTGTCAGTATATTTTTTTTTTTTTGAAAAACGCCTCTTTACATCTCACGCCTCAAATGACTCTCACTCTAAAGATATAATATGGCCATACTAGAGTTTTGTTTTAGTCGCCAACGCACAGCCTACTAGTTTCACGGCGGATTACTTGCAGGTTTTGCTACGTAGATATTTCATTATTGTTCACAGGATTTATCTTTTAAGAGAAAACAGATGTCTAATAAAAGCGCCATGAAATGTACGGAGGATGCGGTGTTTACTGCGAACATATTTTGTTGCGAAAGAGTTGTTTCGTTACCCTGTTATTCACAAGAAAACACTTCACGATATATCCTCATCTACCGATTTTACAATTGCTCCAGTCATTTACAACACACATTCCGAGATCTCCACGTATTTCACCTCTAACGAACCAAAAGACGCCCGAAACCACTGCTGCGCGGTCTTTGTAGGGCTCGTTTTAAAATGAGTAAATAGGGCGCCTGCAGTGCACTTTTGGGCCACACTTACGAGAGGCGTATGCATGTGCTTAGTCATGTTGTTTTTGTTTGCAGAAAAGAACCATGGCCGTCATGTATTTGTCAACAAAGATACTCACAGTAGACATCTTGGCTTGGCGGGCCACGTCAGCTGCAAGGCCTCTCGACACAGATAGAATGAACAAAGGAGCCACGATCTGTGTACAGAAACTTGAGAATAGACTTAGTTCTCGCATGTTGGTTGTTCTGCGTGGTCGCAACGGTCGTTTATCGAGAACATCTTTCGTTTTCTTTTATACTTTATACTACGCGTGTGTATTATTCATCGGCGGCCTAAGTTTTAAAATTCAGCTTTCGCAAGCTCGTTCCATTTACAGGTGTTCCGGCCAGGCGAGTCTGCTTGTTTAGAGTTCACTGACTCACGTACCTCTAGAGGACTTGATATTATTTTGAAATATGCATTACGAAGGGCCTAGTTACACTGCGTGCTGGCATGTAGCGAACTCTACGATAATAAAATCAAAAGATATAGCGTACCAAGTAATACCTTCTGTATTGGCACAAGCCATTCTCCGAACCAAATCTTCATTTAACCTAATGGGTCTAGTTTTGGCAAATTAAAGAAAAAATTGTTTTAAAAGAAAAAATGATGCTTTCATATGAGTGATTTGCAGCAAATGTTCGTACAAGCGCTTTCCGTTTCTACTGGGCTTGTAGATTTTAATATTTCATCTTATTTCATAAGAAATACTTGTCCAGGGAGCGGATTGTCCTAATACTAAGACAGCGAGAAAAGGCAAGCAGCCGACTGTCTCCGCGCATGCAGCCGGCAAGCTCGTCCATGAAGTCGTCGGAAGGTGACGCGATGTTGACGCGTAATCTTAGTATTTCCGGAGCACTTTACTGCGACATTGCTTCTAAATAAAACAAAAGCCCTGTAAAAGCTTGAATCTGGCCCGTCCTTCCTCCTTCTGAGAACAAAATCATCATTATTCTTTTTGTGATGCTCTAGTGCGGGACACTTTCTTCATGCACTAACACGTAGTGGTTTGGCTTTGAAAATGCTACGGGCCTGGTTTCGACCGCCACCATCCTCCCAGAGAACGCTAGCAAGTGTCGATCTTAATGGTACAAATCCTTGTTTAGCCAAAAGAAGGTGTTCGCACAACAAAAAACATTAAAATAGAAGCTTCACTGACGTCTTCTCATTCGCTCTTTCACCGCTGAAGGGTCACATTGTCTGGTCGACTTGATTGCTGTTGGTATGTGCTTAAACACGTCACTGTTCTGTCCACTGCCCTTTACATCGCTAAAACACTCATTCAGCGAGTGTTTATATGCTATTGTACCTCATATTTGTTTTCTGCGTAGAGGCAATAAATTTATGTTGTTTTGCGTCCGTTATAGGTGTTGTGTTCGCACTTCAAAAGACGCATATGATATGCGAGCCCAATACTGTAGGGGACGTCCGCTGTGTGAGGACGTGATTGGATTTTCGACGATGTATGTGGGTAAATATAGGTTTGCAGGCAATGCTAAGTTTTAAAGCATAGCCACCAAGGTACTGCATGGCATTGGCAGATTAATAAGTCTACTATTCCTCTACACTGACTTAATTTTTCGTGACACGTACGTAGAACAGAGGCTGTTTGGGTCGCCAAAAATAAATAGTTTAAATCATATACCATTCAGAAAGTAACTCCAGACGGCATTTGTTAATTTGTTTCACCTAAAAAACTAATAGTGTATTAATGTCCTCAATCTCATAGCACGAGTAGTGGCGGCAGCAGCTCGGATGAATTTTTGAGAGCTGTTATGCTTTGCAGCTTGTGTACATCCCTTGGCTTCACTAAATCGGTTGCCCAGTTGGCGAGGACTTGCGCTGTTACGGAGGCAGCTCTGTCCTTTCATGTTTAAATCGTCCTGTTTGCGCCCTATTGTTCCTAATAAACAATAACTAATTGCAGAGACTTTTTAACAAGACATTTATCCTTATTTAAAGGGACACTGAGGAGAAATTGAAGTTGGCTTGTATCTAAGGAATACCAGCTCCTGATTACAAAAACGCCACTCATACTGACAACAAAGCTCTTGTAGCGTAGAAAAGAGCAAGAACCAAAATACAGGTATCGCCGCCACAGGCCAAACTCGCAAGTACAAGCGTGATGACGTTATAGGACAAAACAGTGTTGCTAGAACAACTCTAGGACCCGAGAAGCCACAAATCCGTGAGGCGCAGCCAATGCATGCGCAAATGTCCTTGACCTGGCTAGATGGCGCCACGTGCCCGGCAGCTACGCGCGCTCCTGAAGCGTCGGGACCAATCAGAGCCTGTTTTCCGGCGGTAGGTGGGCTCCCGGTATTCCGCTAGCGGTAACAAGGTACACGGTATGCTAAATGTGTCTATTTGCGAGAACTTCCTTGACGACTTCGAGAACGAGATCCATCGTAACGCTGGCAAAACGCCAGTGCAAACGTAATCGAAGCGACTGTAGCGACGGCCGCAATAGCCGATAGATGCCTTCAACGTGCGGCCCGCGGTAGCTTTCTTTTCGGCTGCTGCTAGGCCGCACTATGCTAGACACAGTAGCCGCACTGCTGCTGCCAGAAATCACGGAGTCTGCGCTACGTCATGCGCACGTCATGTTTCACGTCACTTAGTCCTGTGTCGTCATAGGAGAATCCCAAGTTTGAATCAGAGCGGCGGGAAAAAACTTTTCAACTTCGAATCCAAATTTCGTAGAAATACATGCATCTTTCGCTGCCGGCCAAGTGGCAACAAAGCCATGACATGCCGAACTATCGGATTTTACTATTAAAAAAATATTAATAGTGCTCTCCTCAGTGTCCCTTTAATAAGTCCCACATGGCTAGTAAGGGTCAGTTGCAGCTCACGTCTGTAACTATTCCTTTTTGTAAAATGAACATGTCAGTCAGAGTTTACCGTGAAGACTAAAGAAAAACGTGCTGGTGTGAAATATTTGCGAAACATTGATTGATTCATGAGCTTTCCCGGCGTGGCGAGCAGTCTAGTCTTTCTGGTTTGATTACAATTTCGGAAGCTCGCTTTTCGTGTATTTTATGAATAAAAGTAATGTCAGCCCATTTACTGTGTACATTTCACATGGAATCGACAGCACCTTTCCGAGGGGCGTTGGAGCCAGCAATCGTTCACCCAAAACGAAAATAACGAAAAAGCTTCGTTTATCAGAAGTTTATTTATGGATCGAAATTGATGGGTGATTTGCAATGTGCATCCCTAAATATTACAATCCCACTGCAAACTATGAAAATTTACATGTTTATTGTCGATCCCTTTGAAAATCTTTCTATGAAAATACTGACGTATGGGAGTCTTGGTGGCTGAGAAGGAAGCCCTCTCTATGCAACTGGAGAGGCTAGCATGGTAAACAGCCGGAAGGCTGCTCCCGATGAGGATGCTGATGATGGAGGAGGAAAATTAACACATAACTCTCTCCTATGTTTAAACACACACAGGCTCTCACAGGCTGAGTATAAGCCTGTGTAGTTAATAAATGTCAAAATTCCTTTCGTACCACGTAAGGTCGAAGAACTGTTCTACCAGAGTTAATGTACAGTCCTCAAGCTCAGGATGTAGATCTGACGGAGACATAATCCAATTTTAAATATGTGGAATATATTAAAATAAACTTGCTACTAATGAAGGTCAGTGCTGTTCATATTTACTCAAAGCGGAGGCTGAACAAATTGGCTCGGTCGAGCGTCTACTTAAGTGATGGAAGACGTTCGTGTAGGGAACATGTTGATTGGGTCCAAGCTGGTTTAGTAACCAAGATCGGGTCTGTGCAAGAGCGAGCACAGAAGTTTCAAACACTCCCACACATTAACCTCTTTTATTCGTAAACAGACCACAGAGTTCAATAAGAAGCTTGGAGCATCCGCCGACGAAATGACTGCGTCCGAGATAACGACTCTCAGGATCCATGTGGATACTTATAACCAGCGGGGTGCTGGAAAAAATGCACGCAGGTGGTCTTGTCATTAATGAATGAAAAGACTGGCGCATAAAACTAGGACACAGACATAGAGCGAGACAGGACGGGCGCTAAACATGCACTGAGGACTTACTGCGACAAACAGGTACATAACAGCACTACGTTGGCACATGCGCACGCATGGTTAGAACGAATCCAAACTGATCACAATGTGGCAAACTGCTCCTGAGATACATCTCTTCTTTCTTGGTCAGGGCAAGTGATGTCCTCCTGACACAGTTATCGCCTTCCCTGTTAATGTGATCGGCGTCACAAATCTCAGAGCCTAACCTTGTGCCTCCCCTACCAAGCACACACGTGGCATCAAACGCTGGCACGCACCCGCACTGCTTACAATGCGTGACAAAATGGCCGCCCGCAGCCAATGAATCCACCACGAATGAACGGGTGCCTCCACTACCTCGACCTATGTTTGTTCTTTTTCACTGGGCCCACCTGTTGGTCGTACCAGCCACGCACAAAAAAAGGAAATGTTAGCGTTTAATTCGGCTCGTTCGAAACTGATCAAATGGGGCATTGCAAACAGTTGCCTGCGGGGTGCTCTCGAGAGGTCTTGCCAGCATAATACTGAGGTCAGTTTGCAAACGCAAGTGCACCGGTTGCAGAAGGCCGGTTTTTCTAAGGATGCAGTGTCGGCTGTGGCGGAATGCCTCTTGAAAGAAATCACCGCAGGGGGCCGCCCTGGCGTAGCAGCCGGAGAAATATGCAGCTATACCCTACGTGCACCAGTTATCGCACCGGCTGAGGAAAGTTGGAGGGAAGTGCGGTGTGGACGTCATGTTCACTGCCCCGAAAAGCTGGTGACCGTGTGCAAAGCCGTAAATGAGAAGAAGAAACCGGTCTGCACCATAAACAACGAGTGCAAATTCGTTACTTGCACTGTTGACGTTGTGTACAGCATACCCCTCTCCTGCTGTAGATGTTACGTGGGAAAGTCTGGACGCTGCCTAAATGACCGGCTACGAGGGAAAGTCTGGACGCTGCCTAAATGACCGCGGCTACGCGAGCACCGCATGACGGTGGATTCATTGGCGGGGGCGACCATTTCGGCACGCATAGTAAGCGGTGCGTGTGCGTGCCGGAGTTTGATGCCACGTGTCTGCTTGGTAGGGGAGGCACAAGGTTAGGCCGTGAGATTTATCAGGCTTAACTCATTAACAGGGAAGAGGATAGCTGTGTCAGCACGACATCACTTGTCCTGACTAAAAAAGAAGAAATGTATCTCAGGAGCAGTCTGCCACATTTTGATCAGTTTGGGCTCGTTTAATCCAGTGTGCGCATGTGGCACCGAAGTGTTTTTCATGTGCCTGTTTGTCGCAGTAAATCATCATTTGATGTTTAGCGCTCCTCCCATCGCCTTCTATGCCTTGTCCTAGTTTTATGCGCTAGTATTTTAATTAATGATGACAAACCAACTAGCCCAACTTTACATTTTAATTGGTCTTGTACCTGAAATTCAAGAATGAACGCCGCGTATGTTCATTGGCCTAATGCCTCACAAATGCTTCGCCGCAATCCACCAGAGTTTTTTTATATTTTGACGCGGGGACGTTTCGAGCCGGTCGTAAGCCAACCGGAGCACGTAGCAGCGCCATCGTCGCTACCGCACCGACGACGATGGCGCGATATTGAAGAACGAGCTAGGAGCAGACGGTCTTAAGGAATAAAACAAACACACGCACTGGACATGCATGCAAGAAAAAAAAGATAGCTAAGCGCGCAACACTGCTGGCGCTACGGCTATGCGAACCGCCCGAACACGAAAATCTGCGACAACAGCATGGCAATGCTGCCCGATAAAGGGTCGCACCGAGTACGACTCTACAGACAAAAGACAATATGCAGCAAGTTTGAGCTCCTCATTATCTTAGCTTGATGGAACACCTGCCAAATAGCATTTTAAGTAAGAATAGGTGAAAAGACGTGACTGTTGAAGTGCACACTGTGCTTTTAGTACGCTGACCAGCAGTGAAACCTCCCGATCATTTTGTGCCGCACATCAGCCTAAGCTAGCAAAGCATAGCGTGCTCTTGCGCATATGCCCGGAAGACGGTCTGCAGTGCACAAAGCAGAAGCACTTATTTCTTTCTTGGACGGTAGGGCATCCAAGCTGCCAATATTTGTGGTTAATGTCCCAGGATGCAGCTTACTGCGACACAATTTGCATCTTTCACTAGGGACGGAGGTCTCTGGCATTCACCACAAACTAGCAACTCATGGATGTCTCGGAACGCATGGAAGAACTGCCACAAGTGTGACAGGCTATTTTCTTTTAGTCCATCGTAAGGAATGGTGGAGTCAGTGTGCATATTCAGAAAACACTGGAAGCGACACCTCTGGTTCTTGAAGCCTGGTGTCTTCTGTTTGCGTTCAAGTGGGAGTCTGGCTTAGGTGGGAGTGCGCGGAAAATCTAACTTTGGAGCGTACAGAGCATTCTGACTGGCTTGCGCTGTTTCGTGATACTATGTATGACAAATGACAGCCTACGAATATGTTGCCGCTACCGCAATACAGTGAACGCAGCCACAAGAAAGCAGCTTGCCGACTTGCCACAGCAGAGGAAGTGCTCACCAGCCTTCGCAGTTGAGCAATCCTTAGGTGACTACTTGGCAAAAGCAAACCAGAAGCTTGTAGTTAGAGAATGTATCACGGCTCCTAGCAGTAAAGATAATTGAGGGTTTTAAAAAGAAATTTTTCTGAATCGAACATTTACTAGGATTTCTGTTGATCAAACGTTTTTCGATTTGCTTTATGCGTGGCAGAAAATTTGTAGAGAGCCACGACAGCAACATAGCTTAGTGGGCGAGTTAGTATTGCGTCTTTAAGGAACGAAACAGCGCAACTAAAACGAAGGACCAAGAAAAAGAGAGACACAAACACGCGCTGACTTACAACTGACTGTTTTAATCGGAAAACCACATATAAATATAAACCACATATCTCTAATCGCTGCGTCACAGGCTCACGTCGTCATCGCAAACCACTAACATAAAAAGAAAGGAAAAACCATTGGCGAAAGGTAAGCACCTACAGGCTCCCACGCTTTTCCAACAGATATATCTCGCGCTTAGACAAGGCTATCGAAGTGCTGCTCACACATGAGTCACCTTCTGTGCAGATATGATACGCCTCTACTACTTCCCGTACCAGTTGTTCTTTATGGCGATACAGCACAATAGTGTTGTCAAAGTACGGAGTGCATAGGTAGGATTTGCAATGTGCAGCCAGTTTTGACGAACCGGAGCCACGCAAAGAATTAGCGTGTTCCAAAAGGCGTTCGTTGAGGCACCTGCCTGTTTGACCCACGTAGAAATGGCCGCACGAGAACGGAATCCTGTAAACGACTCCAACTCTGCACTGCACAAACTGAGTGGCATGACGGACTCCGCACCCTTGGGGATCGCCTTGGCGTGCCTTGGAGCGGCAATTAAGAAGTCATGCTTGCATGAAGTTGGTTCAAGCTTTGACACACAATGGTCTCGTTGCAGAGCAGCAGGTTTTCCGGAAGAGGTGTTGGTGTCAACGTGCAACAGGCTACTCTTGAAAATGAAAACAAAGAAAGAAAAAGTAGCTGAAAGTGACACTGGAAGTAAGAACAAAGGGGTGGTAGTCCCATATGTGCATCGGCTGTCTCACAGATGGAAGAAGATAGCGGCGAAGTTTGGGGGCAAGGTCTTGTTTTCAGCGCCTAATAAGCTGAGCAAGGTTCCGGCGTCAGTGAAACGCAAGAAAGAAAACGACAACGCCACAGAAGGGTGCGGAGTCCGTCATGCCACTCAGTTTGTGCAGTGCAGAGTTGGAGTCGTTTACAGGATTCTGTTCTCGTGCGCCATTTCTACGTGGGTCAAACAGGCAGGTGCCTCAACGAACGCCTTTTGGAACACGCTAATTCTTTGCGTGGCTCCGGTTCGTCAAAACTGGCTGCACATTGCAAATCCTGCCTATGCACTCCGAACTTTGACAACACTGTTGTGCCAATGGTTTTCCTTTCTTTTTATGTTAGTGGTTTGCGATGACGACGTGAGCCTGTGACGCAGCGATTAGAGATATGTGGTTTATATTTATATGTGGTTTTCCGATTAAAACAGTCAGCTGTAAGTCAGCGCGTGTTTGTGTCTCTCTTTTTCTTGGTCCTTCGTTTTAGTTGCGCTGTTTCGTTCCTTAAACAACCAC
This sequence comes from Amblyomma mixtum, assembly GCF_055824585.1. NCBI lineage: Eukaryota > Metazoa > Arthropoda > Arachnida > Ixodida > Ixodidae > Amblyomma > Amblyomma mixtum. The sequence goes on along the minus strand of NC_143021.1, from coordinate 148,933,068 downwards.
GACAGACTGTTAGCAATGCAGAAGCGATTCTCAAATGCAAGCACCTCGCCAAAGAAGTTTCCCTGCCACTCTGAAATATCCAATATGTAATGCTGTGGTAACAACTATCGTCAAGTTTCGGATGATCTCAAGTATCTAAGAACAACGCTCACGCAGTTGTAAGGTAACCATAAAAATTATCTAGGAGGTCCTACCGTGGATTCAGTTTCAGGCATAGTGGCATTCTGTGGTCGCGTTCTTGAACAAAGGGCCAAAAATTATTTAGCGCTCTACAAACGGTTACGGAACAATGAAAAACGCAACTGGGAGCGAAGCACAAGGCAACGTTTGACCAGTAAGTACAAAGATTATTGAAGCATGTGGCGCTGGCAATCTCAAATCACACCAAGCCGCCCCTGTTACCACAGGAAGCGAGGCCTCACTGCGTTGGTGTGGTCTGCGTGCTAAACTGTATTTAACGGAACACGTCTGTAGATTTTCGTCACATACATTAAGTACGGCAGAGTGAAATTACTGTCAGCTTGACTTTAAGAGCCTGCGTTTTCCATTCTCAAAATAATATTCGTCAGTTTGAGAACTAAATGGGCAGGCGGGAAAGTAAATTCAGTATACGACATATTCATAGCTTTATATCAGGTAACATCAACTTCACGAAAGCTAGAAGGCGCACCATCAGAAGGCGAAGAATTATGATGTTTTGGTGCATCCGATCACCTTTCGGCGCGAAAAATCAGAGTGATTTCGCTGTTAGCCCTCTTATATTTCCCAGCAGTCACATTCATAAGCAATCAGTTCCTATGCAAAGCGACGGTGTTGTTTCACACTAAGGTCAGCATTCAGCACCCTTGATGGAAAAGAACTTTGTCATGCAAAATATATTTCATGTTGCTTTCTTCCTTTTGCTCAAGAGAAGGTAATGGTAAAAGTCTGACGCATAGAGAGGCAGACTTCGTCAAGTCATCGTTATGCGAAAAGAGCCTGCGAGCTTGATGGGAAGGCGTATTCTTTGGATCATGATAACTTGTTTTAGGGGTCATCAAGATCCTTTTTAAGAGGTTTTAAAGCTTTTTAATGGTTGTCTTCTACGAGGTGCGAGGCGTTGCTGTCACTATATCACTAAATGAACCATTAAGGCCTGTTAATGCAATTTACTGTGGGTGTAGTAACTTCTGCTCCATGCAGAGTATTAGCACACAAACGGTGCCCTGAATTGAGTGTGCTGACAGGCTAAGCACTAAACCGGTTGGTGTGACAGATCGCTGTGGAGGTGTAACAACCGTCTGGGTGGCATACGTGTGGAAGAAAAACGACACGTGCACGTTTGTGGCACTGACATCGTAATAACTCTCCTCGCGGGAAGCGCGCAGCTGCGCTTCGCAGAAACCTGGTACATTAGTAGGGATTGTCATGGTTTTTAAATGAGCTGCTATGTGAAGCAGATGCAATGGTGTAGGTGCACACTTATTCATTTCCTCAACCAGGTCTCATCCTGCACGTGTACTATTTCTCTTACGCGTACACGCCCCGGATAATGTACAACAGTGAACTGGAGTCGTCATTTTTTTCGAATGAGGTTTACTGCACTAGAGAATGCACGAATGATGAAAGCCACTCTACCTACCATAGTAATCAGAGTTGAACACAAGAACTGCGTAAATCTAACCGCCGTTTAGGAATACTGTTGGCTTTCTGATATTTTTCCCTCACTTTCTAATCACACAACAGGTCCCTATTACTGCTAGTGAAGGATCAATGACACCATGAACTACGAAGACCACGCTGTTTTGATTAATATAACGAGTAATAAACTGTAGCCGGGTAGTCATGCAGGAAAGAAAAGCTGCATTATGAAACATTAGGTGTGCTGCTACTTTGGTTGTAGAAAATATGGAATAAAGAAGAACATAAATGATGATACTCTTGGTATCTGTGATTGCTAGAAAGAGGTTGAATTAAAGATAAGACGAAAATGATACAGCGATCACACTGCTAAGACATGCAGTTTTACTCTTTACGCAGATGCTAACTCGCCGAGCTTGTACCTTTGCTACACTGAGGTATAGGCCACCACCGCCTGGCTTCAAATGCTATGCTAAAGCGCCTAAAACAGCGAGCAAGTAGACATCACAGTTACCTGAACACACGTTTGGAAGCACCAGGCGTTCGCACAGGTGATGGCAAAAGAGTAGAAGTTAAACATGTCTCCCAATCAGCATCATCAAAACAAGCGCATCCTACTGACCCATCTGCGCTCTTGTTGATCGCTCCCACAGGCCCAACGATTTGTCATTGTTCTCAACCTCAAGCTAGAGTAATAGCTCCACGAATAAACACGTCATAAATTCTGTTCAGGTATTCATTAATTCTATGGCTTGTGAAGAAATATAACATAATATTTAAAAGATGCGTACTCTAGAGGGAGGGCACATTACTGCTGACCTAAGAAAAGCAAAATGGGGCGAAAACAGAAATATTCCTGTCTTTACAGTGCGAACTTAAAAGAAGAAACCGAGGTACGTTTAGAAGTAGTGCCAGCGTACAAGAAAGCTTTCAATCTAGGTAAAATCAGAGAGGTGAAACGTGCATACGTAATGTGAGCTGAAGGAATTGAGATTAGAATGACACTTGGTTCTAGCTTCGGTGGCACGCGGCCCCCTGTAGGGAATCGCTACTTATTATTTCCTTATATGTCACCTCACAACCACTGCACTGGTCTAATACAGTACGCATGAAGATATCTTCACTAGATCTGACATACGTAACTAAAAACTTTTTGTCGTCCTCTTTCAGATGCACTCGGTCGACAGCCTGCCGCCAAGAATTACCTTTTTAACTGCGCTGAAACATACGATGTCTTGTGTATTCAGGACGTTTTGGTTCGATGTTACAATGCTGACCACGGGATGGGTTTTGGTGACAAAGTGAGCCCTGTCTTAAAAGAAGGAGCGCATCACGCTTTCAACTTTTCTCAAACCACCATAAGCACACCGGTCTTGCAGCTTGTTGCCAGGGCTCCACGGCGCTAATATCCGCCTAGGAAGTCGCGCCAGAGGACTGGTCTTAAGTTTGCTGGCGCTCTACATCAATATCATTAGCGGCGTTTGATAGCAAACGAAGCTATTTCCATGGCTGCAAGTGATTGCCACTCAAGCCACTCAAACCAGTTAACCTCCACCCCTTCCTCTCAAAAAATGATAGAAATAAATATGAACTCAACCCGAATGCTCTACGACGCTCTCGGAAAGCAACAGCACGTTGAAAACTATAAACACTAAAGATAACGTGGACCCCCCTTCTCAACTTTCCGGCCCTACATCTACTCAAGCGAGCACCTTCAATGCCTCTGAGAGAAGTGTTTTCGCGGCAGCACTACTCTCCCGCAGCTCACGCATGCATTTCACGAAGCACATAAGCCTGATGCTGCTTTGGCTTGCGGTTGTTAGTTACTAATCGGACTGTCAAAAAACAAGATTGCTTGAAGCAGTAAAACCCGTAAAATAACAATCTCTGCGCTGAAGAGCTGTTAGTTATCTGTATAAATTTAAGTATCAACAAATTAATGCTCGCTGCTTGACCTATAGCAACCCTAATTTAATTTCGAGATATCGCGGTCGCTGTAAGAAAAAACGCTGTGCATTTCGTGGTGGCTTGACAACACAAAGAAAATAAAACCACACATACCTGAGCCTCGTGCCTATATATGGGCGATTTTATAACACAATTATTGCTTTCAGTTTCCCCAATTGGCCGTCACTAAGCGCGTAGGGAAAGACGCGTTATTGCTTTGCTGTACGTAGCTCCGGCGTAAGGGTATAATGCAGTACTAAATGGGTTAATGACCATGTATGCAGAATTGCGCATTTCTACTTAATATTCATAGATTCATGACAGCCCTCATACCAATCCTGGCGCAGTGGTGCTGCGGTTAATTAAGCAATGTGCCACTTTCCTGCTATGGCAGGTGTTGTCACCTGTGGGACATATGCTATACAGGTTGTTCTTCCCAGCAACCTCTCGGGAACAAGGAATAATTGAGCAGCCACCTGCCTCGGTGGGCAGTTTGCTCACAGTTGGGTGGGTAGGTTGTGATGACGTCACTAGGTCACATAACCTAGGTGGACCACCTGCCTAATATTCTGCGCTCTGGGAGTTTTTAGGGAAGTTTTCGCTCTCGGTCAGCGACGCCGGCGACGGTGCCCTATTTTATGCGAAACGCGGTTTCTAAGGTTATGGGGTTAAAACTCCACGATATATCCCACGGCCTCGTATTCAGCAATCTCCGCAGCCAGTCAGCCTCCTCAGTGCTGCTGAGAGAGCTGTTCCACATTATTAAGTGTCGCGACTTTACGATGCAAAGTAATCGACCGTCAACTCTTTTGCGCACCTTTTGATTAAAAGCTAAATATATATAAAATGAGCGGCAAGTTTTCCTCATCACTTTTTCAGACCTCAGAGCTCTTCAAGAAACGGAAAAAGATGTGTTAAAGTTAATAGCAGTCTGCATGTTAAATGCGCCATATTTCCGCTGAATGGCGATGGTTTTTATGCCGTGCAGCCCTACTATGCATTTCAAACAAAGTTCATGCAGCAATGTGGGGACATTCCGCGCTGTCGCCTGGGTTTGTCCCATCTCTTGGCCACAGATTACCTCAATTAAAGACAAAAATGCCCGATTCAAGCCACTTTTTGCTGCAGCAGCTTAAATCCTTATGCAGTTTTGAAAAAAAAAACAGTTTCTGTTAATAAATCTTTGTGAAATTCCACAGATTTTAGTCGTAACAATCCTGAAAAACGAAATATTTCCCGCACCGAAGACGACTACTGGCGTTCGTTTAGACTTCTGGCCTAGACCATTCACTGATTTTTTTACGCGAATACACTTTACACTCCAACGTTGCTACAATACAATTTTCTTTGCTTTAGAAAAGCATATACATAAACACTATTTTTGATGGAGGTGAACGGAATGTTCTCGGCACACGAAACTCTTATCCCAACCTCCTCGCTGGACACTCAACATCCGTGCAAATAGATGCTCTCAGCGGGGGTGAAGTGGGAACGAGTGGAATGGCAGGCGCTTCTAATCGTGGCTGGGTAAGCAATCGCAGAGGTAGCCAGGGTTTATCTCAGGAACACTAATGCCTGCGTCTGCTCTTCAGAAGAAAGGTCGGTGCTCCTTTTGACGCAGTGAATCTGTTGCCGTAACATTCTTCCCTACCACCATGAATGCGATGCACATGTGGCTGCCTGCTTACCTGCTCAGCCTTGCTCTGCTGTACTTGGAGAAGCCTGCCACTGTAGGTAAGAACCGCGTCTTGTTGTATGGTGTCGCCGCTCAGTGCAGTGAAGGCGTAGCAAGAGCCTGACGTTAGAGACACTGTTTAACGGCGACTTTAAAGAAGCGGTGCTGGAGCTTTAATTAGCCGTGGGAAAAAATGTATTGGACCCCCATACCCACGTGTGCATGTGCCCTCAGCCGACATCAACCGCAAGACTTGAGGTGGTGCATTTTCAACAGTGCTCACTCAGTGTTCGCGGGTACTTAAGGCGCTGGTCCTACTGGGAAACGTTTTGTTCGTGGTGACCGGTGACTGCTCGAGATTTTAAATGTAACTCAAATTTCGTGCTGTTTACTTCGAAGAAGTTCCACCATAGCAGTATTGTCATAAAAAGAAGAGCACCTGAATTTTAATGCAGTCGGTGATGAACACGACCACAGGCGTCTCGGCCTGTATATGTATATAAAGAGATACTACAGCAATTTTGAAATCTGAATTTGAAAACAATTTAAAGCCGCAATTAGTTTAGAGGTACTGTTTTCACTCAGCGATGATTCTTTCGTATAGATAGTTGCCGTTCTCTTCTCGAATGTCTCCGTGGACAGAGCGTACCGAAGATTGTGCTTTTAATTTATTAAAATAAAACTATCGATCGCTGTCGGCTTTTTCCTTGGATAATGAGTCTTTCAACAGATTGCTGTGGGTATTTTGGAAGCAGCCTTAGACGTCTTAGTTTTACGCAGCCACCTTGACTCGTCAGAACTGAAAGGGTAAGCATATGAGAGAAACTGCTTGTTCCTGAAGTACTGGCCGCTTATCCTGTGGCGTCATCCTATTTTCGACTGCATTCTTGATAAATGAGGCCCCACATTTGGCAACGTGGAGGACCCAATTGGCCGGCTCTTATAGAAGGTAAAGATGTGCAGATATCGGTGCTACGGGGCTCGTGATATAGGCAATCTGAAAGCTTAACTTAAAAAATTTTAAATAATGAATTGACTTATCCTTCTGCTTGAAGGTTCCCTAAGGTCGAAAACTCGTATAGGAATGTTCCAGGCGTGTTTAAAATAGTCTGCTTTAGTGATTAATTCTCTGCATCATCCTTTACCACAGCCAGAACAGCTATGTTACAAACAACCTCATTTACTCACGTCGGTATCTCTTTATCAGCTTTTCACTCCGTTTACTTATTCGTATGTTACGAATCCCTTAAAATAATAGAAAAGACTGGCGATGGTACACGCCGTCACCTATCATAACATTCTTTCTTCATTATCGTTTTGCGCTAGAATTTCAAATTGTGACGTAATCTCAGAATAAAGCGGCGTCGCTGTTGAGGCGTCTCTTCAATAACCTGCGACGGTCAGAGGCCTCGATAATAGACACCTTTAGTGTGGTGTCTGGTTCAGACCAGACGCATGACACGGGGCCACGCAAGCGCAGTATGCAAAAACACTCTCCTTTATTCGTCACAGTGAAGCCACTTATATAGGAAATCATATTGAATGACGATGACGATATGCACACTGAAAGAAACGAAACTGAAACAAGAAAGAAGGATACAACATTTAGCATACCGTGTACCGTGTTTACGTTACCGGTACCGGAGTACCGGGAGCCCGCGCGCAGCCAATGCGCATGCCCAGATCGCCTTGTCGGCGCCAGATGGCGCCACGTACCCGGCAGCTTCGCGCGGGGGGGGGGGGGGGGGGGCATCGGGACCAATGAGCGCGGGCTCAGCGGTGGTGGCCGGGCATCCGGTACTCTTTTACCGGTGACGGTAACACGGTACACAGTATGCTAAAGGTGTCTAATGACGTAAGACAGCGCTATGTTTAAAAAAAAACCAAAGCCATCGAGGTTGAAGCTTACAAAGCATTGTTTGGGGACAACGAACGACGCACAGCAGCATGCAGATGAAGGCATTGTACATCTAAAATTCCGGTAACGATGATGTCACAACGAGGTTCCCGGCACTTCTCGAACGCCTGAACATCGTTGTGGTTTTACTCTACGATGACGTTACCACTTTAAACGCTAGTACAAAAATAATTTGCATGCTTTTCCTCGAAGTTCCAAAGAGCGGAATTCCTGAGTAACCAATTAGTTTTCCATTTAAGTGGTCCTATAATTTTTTTAGTCTCTCCGAGAATATCTCGTCTGCAACGGTGAGAAGTTTAAAATGAAATTCGACAACTATTATGGATTACGATTTCGATTCTTCCAACCCGAAAACAACCGAGCATTTGTTTAACTTAAACGTAGTGCTAATTAAGGGCATGTGTAAGTTATATAATAACTCAAATAAACAGGGGGCTTCGCATATGTATGTCTATTAAATCTAGTGGTTGGACTTTTCTGTTTGAACCGAGAACAGCAGATAAAAGTACACTGAGTGCAGGTTAGAAATGCGCTTTAAACCTATAACTGCAAGGCTTAGCTAGGTGGCTGTTGAGTGCCAGTTGCACTCAGTCAAAGCTGAAAATTAACGAAGTGGGGAAACAGCACAGTTGTGCAAGCTCAAGTATTTCGTCATGGCTTACATGCATCGTACCAGCTACAGCTAAGCAGCTTCTTGACTGTCTTTGCCTCCTTGGAGCAGTCAGTCGCTTAAGAAGGTTAATGATGTGCTAGTAGGAAACCGATACGGAACAATGCATCCGCGTAACGAAAATTATATTCTGGCGACAACTGAGTGGCTGTTCCAGCTCTGCCATCAACACGCAAACCACGCAGTACTCCGCGCTTGCACTGAACCGAGGCCAGCAACCCAACGATAACATTTAAAACCAGTTCTATGAAGCAAGGCTAGAGGTGTTTTTGTCTGCCGGCTATCTAATTTAACCTGAGTTGTTCTTTTATTGACGTTATCATTTTTTTCCAAAATCACAGCTCTAAGTAAAACAATTTGCAAGTTCTTGCTACTAGATAAATTGATCATGAGTAAAAAAGCGCTGAGATAGATATTAAGGCAGTATGAAAAGACAAGATTGCCTGACTCAATCGTTGAAAAAAGTTGGCATTTTATTTGCCGAAGAAAAAAAAAAGAAAAATTGTGTTGTGAAATAAAAACAAAAAAGACCGCAGAATTATCAAAATTCAAAACAGAAAAACGAGCCCCTGCATATAACGAGAGGCGATGTTATGAGTACGGAAGTGCAATAGTTTTTCAGACTTTCTTAATTCCTTGTGCAAATATGAAACGCTAATGATATTTAAAGCGCTACAATGGCACCAATTCTTAGCAATCTACGGAGAATATGTGCCGAATAAACCGGTAACCTAAAACCGTGTCCGACGAAAAATATAAAGGGTGACCAACTTAAGCTTTACCGACTCGTTAAAGTTAGGCGCTGAGAGGTACGTGAAAATAACATCTGCACATCAGTCATTTGGCCTGAGGGATACAAAACAGGATAATTTCTCCCGTCAGGTACCTAATGAAACTAATCCATTCCTAATTTTGCAGTGAGTGCAGTAAGGGCACATGTGTATATTGGAAGTGTGTATATTGGAAGTATATTGGAGATATTCACTTCTAAGTTTTCAGCTCGATCAGATTAATTGCGCATGTAAGGTAGTGACGATCGGCGTGAACATCCTCCGGGCGTGATGCGGCATTTCGTCTGATAATGGCCTAAAGCGACTGGTGAAACTCTCGTTTCCCTCTCACTTTCGGATATCGCAAGGGAAGAAATTCTCAACGCAACATCGGCCTAACAATACGGCACAACAATAGCTTCCCGGCGACTGGCACCAATTTGCATGATCAGTTACGAGAAATCAGTGGAAACACTACGGGGCGGATATCTCGAGACACGCGTGACCTTGAAAAATCGTATCAAATAAAGTGGCCTGCAAAATCGATTGCCCATTGTATCGTACATGATACGCATGCGCTGTGCGTGCCAGCCACATCCCGAACCGACCGCTTCCGTTGACGCGAAGACGTGCCTACATCGACCTGCCCCTTTAAAACCGAGCAGCTGCTATCAATAATGGTTCATTCTGTTCTTGCTTGGCCTGGTCGTTACACCCATAGGTGGCCAATATAAATTTTCCCGCTAGCCCAAATGGCTAAAGGTTCATTAATATACTTTACTTAATTCGGTGTCTGATGGTGAGAATTACCATTTTACCTTTTTTCCCTCTGGCCGCACATGTCTAATGCCAGAGGTGGATTTCATGTGCGTTGTGCCTATAAGGGTATAATTCTGCGAAATCTGTAAAGCTTAGTATTGATCACCCTGTATACAAAAGCTCGAAATTATGTGGGAGAAAATTTTAAAGCTAAAAAAACTGTATTACGTTTTGGTCCCGGAGGGGGTTCGAATATGCAGCGCCAGAAAAAAAAGCAGATTCGTTTCATCGTACCTTAGACCACTAGGCCATCAGCGCAGCTACTCGCGGTGTGAATTGCTGATCGCCTTTTCGAACATGGCCATTATTCACAACAGGGAATTGGCCAGTGTTTGGTGATGAATGCGAAAGAAAATTGTTGCAGTGATTTAAAGTAAGGGCTGCCAGCACAGGTTTGGTTTGTTATGGCCAAGAATTTTTGATAAGGCCGCTGGAGATAGTGTCAATAGGCACATCAAAGTGTGAAAACAGCGAGAGACGCTGCGCGCGCTGCCCAGCAGCCGCCCCAAAAATATAAACCGCTTTACGCGCCGCCTCATCCCACACCAATACCGGCAAACATAGCTGAGCGCGGCTGATGGTGAAATCTAAATTCGCAAAAGCTGCCAGGGAGACCATAAGCGCTTCCCGGCAAAAAGAACACAAGCGGGAACAGGAGGAGGAAGGGGGCGAGGTGTGGAACCGTGAACAGCCGCAAAAAGACATGATCAATATCTGTGTCCTGCGAAAATATACTTATTTGTTTATTTATTTCTGATACTCTCGAGACCCACAGTACATCACTGAGGGGAGTGCTACATAAAAAAAATAAATTGGCGAAGGAAGGGGATATCCAAAAAATCTTAAACATGATTGCGACAAAATGAAGATATTGACTAGGAGAAACATGTCAATCAAGCAACGGAAGCACGCGAATAAATACATGTAAGAAAAAGAGAAAATTCACAGAAAGTATACTCGCAACAAATTTCCAGAAACACCAAACACATGAAGAACATGAAGTAATTTCACCATTAGTACTTATATTGAGCGCACAACTGGGCATGATGCAGAAGGTTATAAATATAACAGAGCGCATGGTTAATGAAATAAAATAGACAGAAGAAATACATTTCAGCAAGACCTTGGTAAGAGGTGAGATATTGGCAACTTCCTCTTAAATTTGAGAATGCCGTTCGCGGGTGTAACTTCTGGTGGAAGGTGGTTCTGGTGGCAGGATGTAACGTAGGATGTAACGGTGGCAGGATGTAACGGATGTAACGCAGGAGCCACTCGGACACAAAGAAAAGCTATATAGAGTTTTCTTAGAAATTTCGTAGTTAAGAAAGAATTAGTCTTGGTCTGGGGTGCACAAACACGTCCTATTTGTGGCTGTAGGGATATCACTCCGGCCAGCATAGACTCTGTCATTGTTTCCCAGCCGAGGCGACCACAACGTATATGAGCAGAGCGGCCTACGACCGACCATTTTGGCTAATTCGGCTCTGCAACGAAACGGCCATCATAGACTAAGGAAGATGGTAAGAACGCTTCACTATATACTACATCTTGGTATTTTCTTGCAGCACTACTAAACCTACGAGGAGTACACAGAGAGCATTCTTACACTGAATATAGTAGTGGCAGTATAAAATAGGCAAACTGGCATATAAGATAGCGTGCATTAAATTTCGCATGCGTTAAACACTATTTCATATCGAGCCTTAACATACTCTAGAGTTACGTACGCTATTTCTCGAGTTCAACGAGGGCAACACTTGCCTATGCTAAAAGATCGTATCCAAAATGACAGCACGCTTCGAACCAGCACCCCTTACGCCGGACGGGATACTTCGCTATTGCTGGCACTTTCAGCCCGTTCATAGGCTCTAAATTGGGCGCAGGGGTTTTTCTTCGTCTCCTCTCGCCGATAACAAATTATATGGGGGTTAAATTTGCTTTATTTCTTTTTTAGAGTGGCAATAAAGCCGATTGTAGTGCTAAGAGGAGCGTGGATTTGTTAACAACAATGGTTCCCGCTTTAACAATCAGATGGCGCCACTAGGCAGAGCTGATCGTTGAGTGCAGTGGAAGTACGAATATGAAAAATCGAGTAACTTCCAGCAAAACGTTTGCATTTAGCGTACGTAAGCGTGCACAGGCTCCTGGTACGTAGACAATGCCGATTTATACTAATTCCTAACCTTATGTGTGTTACCCACGAGAAGACGACAAGCAGACGACGATCGTGTAGCAACACATTTAACCCGCTCTTCTGACTGGCAGAGGTCGTCTCTACCTTACATATCGCTGCAAGCAACTAATGAGATGGAGTATATATGACGGGGTGAAGGTTGCGGATTCGGAAGTTTTCATTTTTATTGTTGGCTTCTGTTGCATTGACACATCCTCAAGGTGTGGCATTGACGAGGCTGCGTTGCTGTCTCCTTAAATTTTATGCGAAGCATACTACTTTAGCTACCACTTCAGCCCTTCACCGTGGTTATGCGCCTCCAAATCACGTGATACATGACGTCACACCACGTGACACGATGACGTCACGACAGTGGAGAAACGGGGGCCCACCTCGCGCCGTCGCTGTGGTTGTGCGCCTCCAAATCACGTGACACGATGATGCCACACCACGTGACACGATGACGTCATGGCAGTGGAGAAACGGGGGCCCACCTCGCGCCGTCGAGGTGGTTGTGCGCCTCCAAATCACGTGATACATGACACACACCACGTGGCACGATGACGTCACGACAGTGGAGAAACAGGGGCCCACCTCGCGCCGTCGCTGTGGTTGTGCGCCTCCAAATCACGTGATACATGACGTCACACCACGTGACTTGATGACGTCACGACAGTGGAGAAACGGGGGCCCACCTCACACCGTCGCTGTGGTTGTGCGCCTCCAAATTACGCGACACGATGATGCTTCGCATTCTCCAGGCTTAACCAACTTAAGCCTCAGCCATTTTTTCTTCTTTACAGACCACCTATTTTGTTTTTCGTGCCCTAGTACTAAAACCCCCAATCTCCATAACACGCCGACGTACCCACCTGGTTGTGGGCAACCTTCCAGAAGTATTTCTAGCCAAATATGCAATTTAATGGCAAAACGCTCGATGGTCATGAGTGGCTTTTGACTTCAGGGCGGCGGCAACTGCTCAGCTTCGCTGGCCTCTGCATTAAATCAGTACGTCGTTGCCGCTGCAGAGCATCTCTTCAGAGGCAACAACAACAACAGCCGAGCATTCCGCATGTTTATGTGCCATTCTCACGTTCTCGCCTTTCTTGGGGGAAAGTCGTGGGGAGCGTCGGTGCGGTCGATGATGCAGCTCTACAACGCCTTATTCATGGGATTTCTTCGCTACAGCCTCCCTGTACTTGGAAATATTCGAAAAACAAACATACGAAGTCTGCAAAGCGCTCAAGCTCAAGCTCTCCGGACTTGCCTAGGATTGCCGAAATGTGCCTCTACGGCCGCATCTGTACTTATCGCCCAGGAGCATCCAATCCCTACCTACTTAACAGTTGACGCACTGAGCGCACATTTCCGGCACATTTCCCGGGTTCCCTCTCACCATCTTGCCAGTCTTCCTATTACCAGGCCGCGCACTTCGTTTACAGACGTCATTGACGCACATCCCGCCATTCTGCCGTCCCAGTTTACACCTGCCTCTAGACCGTCCTCGCCACTTTGGAGCCTGCATAATCCCCGTGTGCTTCTTTCGATACCTGGCATCAGGAAGAAGATAGACTTATCGCCGACAGAACTACAACAAGTCACCCTTGAATATTTACATGAGCACCATGCAAACCGGGTGCACGTTTACACCGACGGCTCAGTGAACACTATATCTTCTTCTGGCTCCGTCGTCATACCCGCAAGCACTACAGAAATTAGAGTTAGGACAGGTCACCGCACTTCTTCGACGGGTGCAGAACTCACCGCTCTTCGTGTCGCCATTGAATGCATCAGACAGCAGCGCCCTCAGCGGTGGTCTATTTTCACCGATTCGAAAGCTGCCCTCCAAGGCTTACAAGCTGCTCTTCGCCGTGGAGCCCATGAACAACTGGTCGCAGAAATTCGACAGCTACATCACTCTGCCATCAACAAAGGGCATGACATTATCTACCAATGGCTACCGGGGCACAGCGGCATAGCAGGTAATCACCGCGCGGATGAGGTCGCGCGAACTGCGCACGACGACGGCGATTTTGTATCGATCCCCATTTCGAGATCGGATGCAGCGAGCAGGCTTCGCGCACTTGCGCGGGACATCACGCTTGCCGTGTGGAATTCCGGCCAATTTTGCAATTCCCGTTTACAATCCTTGGACCCAGACCTGAAGCTCCGGCTACCATCAGGCCTACCACGACGAGAAGAAACTTTGCTGTGTCGCCTCTGGCTTGGTGTAGCGTTCGCCAATCACTACTCATTCTTAATCGGTATGGCTGATAGTCCTGCATGTTCCATCTGCGGGCAAGACGAGACCATAACCCACATTCTTTGTGACTGCCCTGCCTACACCACCGAAAGGCAGTCTCTCAGCCGTGCGCTGGAGCGCCTAGATACACGCCCTTTCACGGAAATGAAGATTCTCGGCCCCTGGCCGCGGCGGTCATCGGCGGAGAAGGCCTGCAAGGCACTGCTCCGCTTCTTGAGAACTTCTGGCCTGCACGATAGGCTGTGACTTTAACGAACAGTGACGTTTTATAGTGACTTCAATTTTTTGTTACTCTCCTTTCTCTTTCTTTTTTTTATCCCCTCACCCCCTTACCTCCGTGTAGGGTAGCAAACCGATTATTATTTCGGTTAACCTCCCTGCCTTTCCTCTTCTATATCCTCCTCCTCCTCCTCTGGAGGTCGTCGTCTTCATCAACTTTAATCCATGAGCAATCGATTTAGAACACATCGCTATCGTCTCGCCTTTTTAAACCGAGCCTCGCAGTGAAACCGAAGTGAAAAGCGAAGTTTGAGCGCACCTAATTCGCATTCGGCCGAACCATGCTAAATATTCGGTCATTTTTATTTAGTCTTGTCTTCATGGGTAGGACTAGCGGCGGTCGCCTCTTTGGGTCCGCTGGGTTTTAGTGTTAGTGGTGTAAACACAGAGCCAGGTTTAGACTTACTTAGTCGTGTCGGCCACTGCTCCACCTCAGTCAATGGTTTAAAGTGTTTCATCTCTACATCTGACCCATAAGTCCACTGTCCGCTAAAAACATCCGTACTCATCGTGACAGTAATCGTCGCTCAGTTCGGCAGACCTCAGGATACACGAGACGTCGTCCACGGGAACGTTCAGACTCCTCAGTTTCTCGAGGAGTGCCTCACGTTCAGCGCACAAACACGGGCACGCTAAATAGAAGCGGTTCACATCACCGACATTGCAGTGTACACACATAGGTGAGGTGGCGCGGTGAATCTTGCGCAACTATACTGGCGTGTAGAGAGTGTTCATGCGCACTCCATACTCGATACAAGAAAGTGGCTCTGTCGTGCAACAAGCCTCGCGTAACGCAGGGGAGGTTCAAAGGTACTCGAAGTTTAGAAAAGGGTCTATAAGGAACGCGCCACTACCGCCTTGCCCTCTCAAACCGAGCCTCGTAGCGAAGCTAGAAAATTCACGGTGCTGTGAAAAATCTTTTTTTGCCTCTCATATTGCACACGACTGTACATAATTTGGTGACATGACTGCAAGTATCGCTGCCTACAACCGATAGCACCACAATGTTTTCTGTCACTTTTGATCACCCTTGGCTGTTAAAGAAGTGGTTAATAATCAACCATTTTGCATTGTGCCCAATGTGCTTTAAAGGCGAACGTTTTCTGTCATTTTTGTACAGTGTTTCCCTTGAATATATATCTGGCAACTTTGCGTGCCTTTCCAGAGCCGCCGACCATCACCATCTCTCCACGGAACCAGACGGTGGTAGCAGGACAATCGGTGGTGTTCGTCTGCACGGCTGCAGGCCACCCACAGCCGCAGATAGAATGGCGTAAGAAGGGAAGGCTCGTCTCCAACACAACCCGGTACACTTGGAGGGAGATGGTCGAAGGCTCAGTACTGCGCGTCGAGCCCGTCCGCGCCCGGACAGCGCCAACTTCGAGTGCCTTGCTGCAAATGGTGTCGGCGAGCCCGCGCTTGCTCAGTTCACGCTCACTGTGCTCGAAGGTGAGAGTAAACTGTGTGCATGCTTGTTTGGAATTCATTCCATTCCGTTTCGCAGCGAGTGCCGACAGCGTAGTAGTATTTTGTACGCGAAAAACAGAAAGACGGTTTACAAGGCGAACGTGACGCGGTCCAAGTGGCTGTAAGAGCTAAAATTTTCCCCTTTGCACTGCTTGTGGAGAACCAATTGAGGGACTGCTTCAGACACCACGGAGAGACCTGCTCCGGTGGGTTCTCACGCTTTGCGCCGGGCACCAGGTCGAGAGCAACAGCGAAGAATCAGATATGACCTATCTCGTCGTGGAGAAGGCAAACCTGCAAGAAATTCCTGATGACAACTGTAGGGGACCATGGACGGAGCCGCGAGGAAGCGTGAGGCTCGAAACGGTGCACATTAGGGCAAAGCTATAATGTAGTATGGCTTTGTGGGTTTTTTCGTTCCTAGTCTTGTTGGCTTCTGTTCTGTGTGTATTCGTCTTATGCTGCGGTACTGTGCATCTAAACACTGTAACCCGCTAAGGAGAGGTAGATGGAGCGCTGGATAAACGCACTTGGTCGCGAATGTGCTGCGGGGAATGATCTCTCACGTGTTAAGGAACAAACAAACAAAACCAAATGCATGAAAATAATGGCATCGCAAAGGTGGTAAGGAGATAAAGCTCCATTATGAAAAAAAAATGGCAGTGCTTTAGCTCTGGGTAAACCGGGTAAATTGCGTTAGCATTGCTGCGCGCGTTCTTCTGGCGATCCTTCGGTGCGATGCCTTCGCCTGGTAGCTTTACGGCGTTCCTGAGCAGTCAGGTGTTCAGATTCATCAGGGACCGATGACGTGGAACCAGGCAGCGAGGTAGAACGTTGTCGCCGAGCTGCATCCTTAGCACAACGCTTTGCAAGACGTTATTTGCACTGTTCTGGCGTCTCTTGTGCACGTTGTCGCTTTCTCGCTTCTTCCTGTCGCTGCCACTTCTCCTTAGAGGACTGCATAGCAAAGCATTCATGCCAAGGCAAGCGCACATGCAAAGACGCTTTAAAGCGTGGGAGCATGGGCGCCGCCATATTGGTCAAGTGATTATTCCGACACGCTGCCAGGGAGTCCACAGAACGCTATCGCCCGTTCGGCTGTACGCCTTTCCCGTCGGTAAATTGGTTTTTGAGGAAAGGAAATGCATCTGTCTCGCATATCTCGGTGGACGCCTGCATTTCGCCGTAACGGGAAGGGAGGAAGATGGGTGTGAACGAAGACACCGTATTCACTAGAGGCGCCTTGTTCATTCCAAACTATCGAGCTGGCAGGGCGGAGTGGTCAGCGTGCTCGTCTCGCACTCCGGACACCCTGGTTCGATTCCCCAACTCGACCAAATTTCGTACTCGGTATTATTTATATGTATGGTCTGACTAGAAATTAGGCTAATTGCTTAGCTATTATTGCTCAATTAATCACTATTTAGTATGCAACTATTACAGAATGCCTTAAATCGCGTTCCGATATCAATCGAATGCCATTGAAGCACTGCGCGTCAATGCTGCTAACGCCGGCTTCGAAGGCCAGAAGTGGCGGACCTCCTAGTGGCGTCATCTGTCGTAGACAGAGCAAACTGCTCGGCGTCGCTGCCGCGCTGCGCGCCGACGGCGCGGCCATCTGTCGGAGCGCGGCTGAAGCAACGGCGCGCCACCTCCTCGGCGCAGCGGCTGTTCAAGGTCATCCGTCCCTACCTACCGGGGCTACGCGACGAGGCCAAACCTACAGTAGTATTGTTAACGCAATAAAACAGCGCCGAAAATAGCAAGGACAAGACGACACGAAGACAGTATTAACGACTGTGCTGATCGTGAAACTTCGTACTACCGCGTGGATATGAGAGAGCTTAGAGTGGGAACAAAAAAAAATGAGTAAAAACAATGATGTCTTACACGCACCGCATGGACATTAAAGAGTGTTGTTGGACTGCAGTAAAAAATTCAGGGGGCACTTTGGCTCACTAAAGTGCTGCAAGGCGAAAGCGTTTCGTGGCGCACTGTTTGTTTTTATTTACTGTTTCATTTTCATATTTTGTTTTTGTTCATTTTTATTTCTGCTCCTTTTCTCATCTTTTATTGTTTTTTTTTATTTTTATTTTGATATCTTATTTTTATTTCGTTTTTATTTTGGTTTATTTTCTTATTTTTACTTATTTTCCTTTTCTTGCCTTTATTTCTTTTATTTGATTTATGAAACCCATGCATTCACTAGATGCGCCTTTATTCATGCTCGAAACGTTGAGCTTCTTGGTGCAGTGGTAGCGTATCCGCTTCAAATGCCACAGGCCCTGGTTCGATTTCCACCCTCGGCGCAGTTTCTTTTTAAGCAGTGACGCTGAAAGGCGGACAAATCTGCTGATACGGCAGCCGACGCGTCGGTCGACACGGTTGCCGACGCGTCTGTCGACACAGCTGCCGACGCGTCTGTTAACGACAGTATCAGGCATTAAAGGCCTTAAAAATGGTGTCCCTTGTCACTCGTTATGAATGGCTAGCACCCGTCCGCATGGTCACGCGACAATTAGAACAGGGTGTCTGACCTGTATTTGGATATTAATGCAGGGAGCGAGATTTCAAGTGTTTGAGGAAATAAACATTTACTGACCAATTTATGCAAATAAATGACCAATTAATGCGAGACTGCAAGCGTACAGAGCAACGTGTATTAGCTTGCATTGCCTGTCGGGCTCTCGCGGCTCTTTTGTTCTGGAACCGCCTGCAAGTCTCATGTCAAGCCGATCGCGTCGGTGGAATGAAAGATTGCAGCGAATTGGAATACATTATCTCCTCTGCGTGAGGACATTTTTGGCGACCGTGGTATGTTTGTGGACAGAGCAGGCTAGCGTCATCGGGGAACAGCCTTCATTGACCTAGGGGAAAGAAGTGGACAAGGTGAAATGGAGTTGTATTCTAACCGAGTCCAGTTGTCCAGCTTCCGACCACTAGCTGGTTGACGACAGGACTTCACCATTGGCTGCTTATGGCTGGCGATATTGATGATTTCCTATTCATTGCTCTTTATTTTTATTTCATTTTTTTAATTTATAGATTTCTCTATTTTATTTTAAAGTTTGTTATGAACCCGTTACCGAACGTCCAAGTCACAACCAGCCACACTGTTATTTCCTTCAATGGCCGCTTGCTTCTTTCGTATGTTGCTGCTATGACAGCAAATGAAATGGAAAAAAGAAAATGGATCTTTATGTACTAATCCTCCAAGACCCCCAAACTTCCTTACTTGTTCGGCTACTGATGACTATTGACGTTTCTGTTCAGTGTTCTGCATCTTTTAAAATGCAAGTTTCTATTCACTATTAACGAGAAGCAAACCATTCTAACGTTTTAACTTCCTGCACAGTACGCTCGAAGTGTGAACCTGCCGTTAGCTTGCTGCCATGCCTTTCGTTATATCTACCTATAATAATTACCCCTGGGATCGGTCCTATCAAATCGCTTGCTAAATCATTAGCTGCTTGGTGAAACAATGCTTGCTCACGAGTTTTGTCAGCTTATCCTTCGTTCTAGCTGCTTGGTACGCTCTAAAAAGGTTTCAAAATTAGCTACATATGCATAAGGAAAAGTATGTGCTCTCTTTCATGTGCAGCATGCTTTCTTCGATATGAATTCACTCTAGGGGCGCGTAAATGTGCATTCGCATTGTGGTCTTTAAAGAGTGCCAAGAGACATCAGCCAAGCCGCTTTGAATTGTTCATCAAAGGCACTTGCGTTGAAATCGCGCTGATACGTGTACCATTCTCAGTGTGATGTGCACACCACACTGTCGAGGGACTTTTGGAACGCGGCAGTGGTGCGTCGGACATCGGAGCACCGTGCGTGCCAGCCCCGCGTTGCGCGTGTGCGCGTGCGAGTGGTGTGAGCGAGGAAGGCACGAGGAGCGTAAGGCTACGTGTCAGGAAACCGAGGTGTAAAGGAAGACACCGCCCCACAAGTCTATTCGTTCAAGCATGGAAGTGGGACTTGTCGGACGTTTGATCCGAGCTCCCAGAGACTTCCCTTGAATCATCGACTCAAAATCATCGAATCTCGTTCAAGCGTGGAAGTGGCAGCGGTCGGACGTTGGGTTCGAGCTGCCAAGGCTTCCCTTGAATCATCGACGCAAGACCATTAAGCCTCAGTCAAGCGTCGAGGTGGCAGCCGTCAGACTTCGAGGCTGTGCTGCCAAGGCTTCCTTTTATAGGCTGCTCAAACCTACGGCGTTTTGGGAACGCCATCGACAAGACCTGGCCACGGTTTTCCTGCTGTTGCTGCCCAGTTCTTGGGGGCGACTGACAATTGTTCGTCAGCGTCTCCCGTGTCATCTCCGTTCCTCCTCTCCTGGCTCTCTACCACCGCCTCCCTGGACGTAACGCCAGCGACGCATCGCAACTCGCCAACCCGCGTCTGTGTCCCCTGAAAGGCCTTCCCGCTCCAACTGGGACGCTTTGTATCCGGTGAACTCTCTCCTTTTTGTCTCTAGTGTTGTACGCGTTTCTAGTGTGTGTTTTCCTTGATGTTTTCGTATCTTTTATTGGCTCCTTTTCTTTAAAATATAAACACGGCTTCGTTTTGTTTTGTTTGATTCCTTTCTTTTCTTTCCTCGAACCTGCACGCAAAAGCGTTCTCCTTCAGCAGTCGGGGACGCGTCCACTTGATTCGCGACACTCAGGCGTGTTTTATTTTAGCAACTTTCAGAATTGTGTGGACCTATGTAAAAAGTGCGCGGGCCAAGAAAGGAGATGTTGACGTTCAATGCGGTATTGAACAAAACGGTGGCCGAAAGCAGGGTGCATAGGTGCCGTTCTATCGCCACCTGTTTGGACCAGCGGTTAGAAATGTCGCAAAATGTTAAAGGTCGCAGGCTTCCATTTGAAAAGTCTGCAAGCCTATATGACACGAAACACAGACATGAAATATGCCACTTGTTTGAACGAAGTTGGTCACTATTTGTAAAAATAGGCTTTTTTCTGCGAAGGAATGGCTTTTTTGGCAAAATATCAGCGATGTTGCCAGACATCAAGACACAGGTGATCCATGTTAACTGGTAAACTCGTTAAATAAACGCTAGTGCATAACTTTTTTACTATTGCAGATCGTTATCTGTTTACAATTAAAGATTTTTAGCCCACCATTAGTCATATCCTTATCTGTTTCTAGAATTACGAAAGCGCGATTACCCTTTCGCTGTGGCTCACCAAACTTTGGCATCATCATCATCGTCGTCTTCGTCAGCCTGACTACGCCCACTGCAGGGCAAAGGCCTCTTCAATGTCTCTCTAATTAACCCTGTCCTTCGCCAGTTGCAGCCACCGTATCCCCGCAAACTTCTTAATCTCATCCGCCCACCTACTTTGCTGCCGCCCCCTGACACGCTCGCCATCTCTTGGAATCCACTCCGTTACCCTTAAGGACGACCGGTTATCTTGCCCCATAGGTGAGTACCGGTAAGATACAGTTGTTGTATACTTCTCTGTTGAGGGATATTGGTAAACTGCCATTCATGATCTGAAAGAGCCTGCCATATGCGCTCCACCCCATTTCTATTCTTCTAGGTTATTTCCCTCTCATGATCCAGATCAGCGCTCATTACCTGCCCTAAATAAATTTATTCTCTTACTACTTCCAGCACCTTGCCACCAATTGCGAACTGCTGTTCTCTTGCTAGACTGTTGGATATTACTTTGGTTTTCTGCACGTTAATTTTTATCCCCACCGTTCTGCTCTACCTGTCTAACTCATTGATCATGCTTTGCAGTTCACGTCCTGGGTGACTTAGCAAGGCAATGTCATCAGCGAATCGCAGACTACTTATGTCTTCTCCATTAGCTCTTAGCCCCAACTGTTCCCATTCCAGTCCCCGGAATACCTCCTGTAAGCAGGCAGTGAAGAGCATTGGCGATATCGTGTCTCCCTGCCTGACACCTTTCGGTATTGGAATTTTATTGCTGACTTTATGGAGAACTATGGTAGCTGTGCAATGCAAAAATCGCACTCCACCTGCAGGCACGTCGCGACTTCTGTAAATTTACTTCAAAGCGCAGCTTAGGTGCCGCGCTTCCTTCTCCATCCCGCCTGGGATATCAGCGCTACGCTGCTCACCACTGCTTCCTGCACCAGACGAGGCAAGAAGGTGAAGGTAACACACTGCGTACGTCGTCGAGTGTCATTCACTGATGCGCAGACATCATCATCATGAGTCTGACTACGTCCAGTGCAGGGCAACGACCACCTCTCCTATGCCTCTCCAATTAATATTGTCTTTTGAAAGCTGCCGCCACCGTAACCCCGCAAGCTTGTTAATCTCATCCACCCACCTAACTTTCTGTCGCCCGCCTGTTACGCTTGCCTTCTCTTGTAATCCACTCCATTACCCTTAAGGACCAGCGGCAATCTCGCCTTCGCATTATATGCCCTGTCCAAGCCCATTTCTTCGCCTTCATTTCTACTAGGATGTCAATATCCTGCGTTTGTTTCCTCACGCACTCTGCCCGCTTCCGGTCCTTTCCATAGATCGCTGCGTGGTCCTCAACTTAAGCTGGAATTTTTTGTTATCCTATACGCTTGTGGACCACAGGTGAGTACCGCTAACTTACCGCTTTTTTACTTTTGGAGCGCAGACAAGGTAAGCGAAACGAGGGGCATGTTATTACATACATATGAAGGAAGTCAGGAGTCGCCTGAACCAAAGAGCATAAGGGAATGTTTCTAATACTTTTTAATTGTGATGTAACCAATAGAGAGTATTATTGCAATTGTTTATCGCTGAAAAATAATTGATTAGAGAGTATAAAAAGAATCACATGCCGCATTTCGGATCCGAAACCATGACCTCCGCATTTTGCACCTGATGCCGGCAACGCGGGCATGTGACTCTAGGTTGTTGCAAGAATTGGCCAAAATATGTTGAGTCACAGTGACGAGGGTAATAAAGATTTCGAAATTCTAAAACACAGACATAAATTTCACAAATGATCAGCCGCAAACCTTTGATTGCAACGATCTGCGTTGATGGAAAAGTTTAAAAGATAACTATTATAATTTAGCGAAATTATTTCAGTTACCTTCTGACGTGGGATAGCATTGCTTCTGCACCACTGAAAAATTCAACTTTTTTCCTGAAAGGAGAGTTTTTATATTTTTTAGTGAGGTTCCCTGAAACACCTGGTATATCACAGTGCGCCTACCCAACAGCAAAGCCCTTGACTTCAACAACTGTAACTCAGAGAAGCGCCGCCACTTACTCAGATGTGGGATATTTTAGGCAGGATTTGAAGGAATACAAACAGCATTTGTCCTAAATAAAACACAAACTGTTCCTTTAGTCATCTGTAAAGCTTCAAACTTTGGCCTAATGAAAGGCCAAGGAATATAGTAGCCATGGCTGTGCTACGCATTTTGTGTACTTGTAATATGAAGGTCAGCCGTAGAAGCAAAAAGTCGATATTGATATTTAGGACTTCGATGGGACGAAGAACTGCTTCACTTCCTGAGAAGTTCAAACTGACAGTAGGCTTTAGAATATTCTTCGAGCCTACAGACCCGAAGTTTAAGTTGAAATAAAGGTTGGCGCGTTTATGTCCTAAAGCGACTAAGGCTAAGTTGGAATAAAGGGGAAGTTAAAAACAATACAACATGATATAAAGAATCCGCACAAAAAAGAACTGCCTATCGGCAGCTTTGTAGAAGCAGTCGTTGTATAACGGACATTTAGTAATAAAACGGCTTAGTGGTATTCCCGATTGATGATTTCCTTCGGGCCTGTACGTGAACGTTTTTCAAATAGGTTCCTGTCTTTCCTGATGAGCTTCCTCCCTATCCCGTTTACTTTGCTTTCTTTTTTTCCTGCGGGCCGCAGAGGGCCGCATTCCGCCGGGTTTCCCACACTTCACTCTGCTGCCAAAACGTACGGCCGTGCAGCGCAGCCGTAGTGCCCTGCTTCCCTGCAAAGCCGAAGGCATCCCCAAGCCCACGATCTCCTGGCTGAAGAACGACATCCCCATCAACACTGCCGACCCACGCTACTCCATCGCCGCG
Organism: Amblyomma mixtum; assembly: GCF_055824585.1. Lineage (NCBI taxonomy): Eukaryota > Metazoa > Arthropoda > Arachnida > Ixodida > Ixodidae > Amblyomma > Amblyomma mixtum. Next base: position 148,909,439 of record NC_143021.1, on the reverse strand, counting down.
GAAGGCAAGTCTTGCCGTCCGAAGGGAAAACCTCTCTTCCGGTGCAGTTTCATGTATCACCGTCAGTTTTGGAGCGCACATATTCATGAGCCGCGTGCAACATTTAGCCAACAAGAGTGTTAAGGTGTGAGAGGGTGAGTAGGCGCATGCTACATGGTTCAAATTAAAGGTGGCATGAAATTGGGTGGGGCTTGCTGACAGGTCATTTTTACCGAATTACGGGCCACAGTAGTTACTATGAAGCAGGGGAAAGTATATACGGATAACTACAGAGATTGAGAGCCCCCTGTGAACCGATTTATAGCAGAGAAAAGGGTTCTGTTGTGGGCAAAAACTTATCTTGCCGACATTAATTCGTTACTTGCTGACGATATAGATTGCCTAAAGATTACGGCGATGAGAACGGAGAAGACCCTGCCGGAATTATCACCCTTATGCATAAAAAATGTATTTTAAATGCATACAGGAAGCATCTTAGATCCTAGGTGAATCGTGATTACGCGAATAAAGATGATGGAGATTATCTCGGTATGATTTCAACTTCCTCTTATACCTTCAGCAACCAACAAAAATCACCATGTGTCGTCTTTAATGAAAATATGGACAACAAATAAGATGATATGCGGCGTCTGTAAAATTACGTATGTGCATCGGTCTTCCTTTCTCAAGCCACTCTGTTGAGGAATTCTCTGAATTACGAATTGGAAAAACAGCGCAATCAAAGACGAGACACAAGAGAAGGACAAAACACCAGCGCTGATTGCGCTGCTTTTCCAATTCGTAAAACATGTACCAACCAGCCCGTATTTGCCCTCTTCTGGAATTCTCTGAATATTCTCCAAAGAGACAAGTAGCCATATAAACAACAGCACTAGAGATATTTGTAGCATTTTACTTGGAAATGAACGTTTTGTGGACATATTAATGATATTGTTACGAAGAAGACGAAGTTGGCAGTGGCGCGGGACGGAGCGCTCGTGTAGGCCAGCGGCCATTAAACCATCTCTTGTTCATGGTTATAGTGAACTAGAATAATTCATGGTTCACCACGCCTATAGTGAACTAAAATACTAGTTCACTATAACCACGCCTCATTCTTCGGCTGGCCGCCACGTTACATTTGGTGTGAGGTGCTGGGGTCCCTTCATCGCCATCCTGGTCCCGGAGCTTCTGTGTCCTGCGCCTGCCGTGGACGTCGGCCGTGAGTGCCTGGGCCGCGCCGCTCGGTCATGCCCCAGCCGGCCCGACCTGAACGACCTCGCAGCTCACCCCAGCCCCGTCCCCCGCCCGGACCACAAGACACGACGACCCAAGACCCGACCGACCCGAGACCCTGCCCACACATAAGACCCCCTGCCCCTGCCGTTCGGTGCGTCCATGGACCTCGGCCGTCAGCTTCTGGCACCCTGCGGCCCGGATGCTTCCTGGACCGGGACTCATTCTTCGATCCTCTCATTCACTGTGGCGGCCAGCGCTTCATCACCTTGCCACTTCTTTCTACCCTACAAGCCCATCACCGTTTCGCCCATGCTTTCATCGACGTCTTCTTCTGTTTACGATCGGGACGATCGCTCGGTGGCCCCGGGTAATGTTACGAAGAAGACGCCTCATTCTTCGGATGGCCGCCACGTTACAATATTGTAAACATACCGGGTGCTCAGAAGTTGGTTTTATATGCGGATGACACCAATGTGTTCTTTTCGGGTAGGGATCTAGATGCGCTGTTCAGGGAGGCAAACAATTCGATGTTGGGTTTGACCTCAAGGCTGGGAAGTAACCGGCTCGCATTAAACTTAAAAAAAAAAATGTATGTACTATTTCGCTTTAAAGGTACGGAAATGCGTACAATTCCAGGTTTAAAATTTGGCCAGGACATACAACAGTCTCCTACGACCAGATTCGTAGGTGGCGCATTCTACGAAATTCTCTTATGGAATGCCCACATAGACACACTTAGAACTGATTTCAACTAGGATGTCATTAAGCCGCGTTTGTTCCCTCACCCACTCCGCCCACTTCCGATACATGACAAATCGCGGTTAGGCCCGTAGAACGGCTCTTCCTGTACATTAAAGTGATCAGTACTGAAGACAGTATTCTCCCTTTAAGATTAGGCTCGCACTGCGGTAATTCCTTTTCGCAGCACCCTAGCTTCACATGATGCGCCCCTACACCGGCACATTCACGTTCTAACATTTATACAGGGAGTGCAGAAAGCTGGGGCAAAAAATTAGTATGCAGAACAGCGATGCAGTCTTCTAAGGGGACAGCAGTTAAAAATTGGCAGCGAGGTGCTGGAAGTAGTAACGGAATATTAGTTAGGGCAGGTCCTGTTCGCAGATCCGGATCATAAATGGGAAGGTATTTGACTAACTAGGGGGTGGAGCATATTGGCCGGTTGTCTCTGTTTGTGAATAGCAGTTGAACATTATTCCTCGGCAGAAAGGTGCTTAGCAGCTGTATATTACCGGTTCTTACCTCTGTAGCAGAAACGGGGAGGTTAACGAAAAGGTTTCAAGCTAAATGGATGACAACGCAGCAGCTATGGAAAGGGAAATTACTGATGCGACCTTAGTAGAAAAGGAAGAGAGCAGAGTGGTTCAGAGAATAAACGCGGTTTAATGACGTCACAGTCGAAACTCAAAAAGAAATGGGCTTGGGTAGGGCATGCATGCAATGCGAGGTCAAGATAACCGATGGTTGGTAAGATTAACGCACTAGATATTAAGAAAGATGAGCGTAGGAGGAGGCGGCAGAAAGTTAGCTGGGCGGATGAAATAAAGAAGTTTGCAGTGATAACGCGGCCGCAGCTGGCACAGAACAGGTTTAATTGGAGAGGTAGGGTAAAGCCCCTTGTCCTGCAGTCGACGTAGTCAGGCTCGGGGCGATAACAATTTTAACAATTATTGACTGCCAATTCGAGGTTCTTAGGCCTTGTCAAGGTGACCCTTAAAGCATTTAACGCTGCAGTCCTTCCACGATGTAATGAGAGTGAATGCAACTGGGTTTCATAGTTCAAGAATGGCCTAACTGTAATATTTGTACTTCCTGACAGGTTCGCTACAGATAGATGATGCCCAGGAACAAGACCAGGGCAAATACGAGTGCGTTGCAGATAACAGTGTTGGGACCGCCATCTCGCCCATAGCGTCCCTATACGTTCGCGGTAAGTGGATACTGCCTCCAAAGTCGGGAGTAGAAGTACATCGTTTGGCTGAATTGAGCATCTCAGAATGAAAGGACCGGTGCCTGCGACAAGTTTAGGCATCAGATGTGATGGCCACATTGGCCATTAATGCCGTCTTGTGCGCTACGAATGTTGGGTATTGTCGCATCTAGGGTACGACCTCAGCAACGCTGACTTCGCACACACATGCTGCTGCAAAAAACTTAATGGTATTGCTGATGTGAGACGCATTAAAATAGAGATGCCCGCAGTATGTTTTTTGGATCGACAAAGTGTCCACATTTTTTTCGTGATTCGAAGGTAACTAACAGAACACGTTTGCATAAGGTTCTCGGGGAATTGTGAGATTCGATGTGAGCTTTCCAGAAGGAGCCATATCGCTATCGGAAGCGACCGCGAACAGTCAGTAAGAAAGCAACAAAGCGCTATATTTAGAAATTATTTGAAACATTCTCACTCGCTCATCCGGTGGCGGTTATTGCGTACACTAGCGCCTATTGCTCTTTTTAAAAACGAACTTCCTAAGCTTGTCACCAAGGCTGCTCGGCAGGAAGATTGTTTTCCTAGACTCAAAGAATATCAAACTAAAACAAATGCGCAAGAAATGACAGTACCATGACGGGGAGGATAAATCGGGTGCCGATGTTGAGCGCTACTATCTCGTGACATCGGAATAAGTTTTCCTCTTCCTATATTGTTCCATCCGTTTTTTTAAGTGCTACCATCTACCAGGGCACCGTTACCTATGCTGATAGGCTAAGTAGTGCCAGATTTTCCACCTGTTTCTCATCATTGCTAGACCCCGAAGCCGTCTTTACCGCCCTCTAGGTTGTTCACCGATGCCTTGACTACCAAAATTTCAAATTGTGATGCTCAAGGTCCCGATGCGACACGTAGGCTATGAGGAACGCTGCAGCCCAGGGTTGCAAAATAATGTATACCACCTTCGTACCCTACCATGTGCCAACGTGGCCCAGCACGCGGCTTTTTAGTATTTCACTTTCATCGAAAGACTGCTGCCGCGACCGGCATTGTGCCCGCGACACTGAGATCTGCTGCCGAACGCCGAAGCACTCAGCTACCACGGCGGGTGCCCAGACCAATCTTTGAACAAGTTTAGCAGAACCCGTTGTTTTTTTTAAAATTGAGAAAAAAAACCACGCTATCCCTAATGTTTACTTAATCTAGTACGTAGATCTGAGAGTTCATAATGTTTGCTCCAGACCATCGTAAAAGGAAAAAATAGCTTGAAAATACTAGTTTTCACTAACTAATTTAAAATAGTCACCGATATTAGAGAGCGTCCAAATAGGGAAAGAGGCTGAAGCTGAACATAAGGCGTAGCGCGGTAGACAGCTTCGGTGACTGCGACGTAATCCGATAACCTGTGTTTCAGATCGGCGAGTACCGCCCTACTTCTTGAAGCAGCCGGAGTCGACGTACGAGCTGCCGCCTGGCGCCGCATTAAACCTGACCTGCGTGGCCGTTGGGTCTCCCATACCGCATGTACGCTGGCGTAAGGGGGACATCGACCTGTCTCCGGCGAGCGAGGTACCAGTTGGGCGCAACGTACTTGTGCTGGGGAACGTGCGCGAGTCAGCCAACTACACCTGCCTGGCGACTTCCTTGTACGGGAGCATCGAGCACGTCTCGCAAGTGCTCGTCCAAGGGGACGATGGCAGCACACCATGGAACTCTGAAAGGGCTTCTACCCAAACTGCTGAGATATGAAAAAAAAAAGCGCTGCAGTCGGTTGTTTCTTCGACAGAGCTCCTTGACCATACCAGCTACGGAACTACACTTCGGAATCTGTATACTTCCCAGGGCCACGTCACGTGTGTTTTCTCATGGAGGCGTCAGCAGGGCGCACCAAACAAAAAAGGGTCGCTGTGCATTGTTATATGCAACAGAAACGGAGAAATTTACACCTTGTATAATATTTCATATTCGGAGCATCGTATTTAATTATTTTGAATACATTTCTTTCCCTTATTATGCTGCAATGCACAACGGCGCCACTATGCCAAGTTCGAAATTTTGGATCGAGTAACTTCGTCACAGTTGGCTTCGCTTAATAGAGGCGTCACAACCGCCCGAGTGCCTTCCATTTTAGTCCCACTGAGATCACCCGATATTGTTACATGGGGCCTGCGGGCAGTCTCGCAACCAGCGTCTGATCAGTAAATTATAGATTTTCGTTAGAACTATAGAACTATAAAAAGGGGCTCATTACTTCAAGATTGTAGGTGTACTCAGAATTTTTCGCTTGTTCATCTTTGTCCAAACCTTCAGAGATAGTTTGCTGCTCGTTTATTTACAGATTTCCTGTTTAACGATGGAGGGTAGTGTAAAATGGAAGGGAAATAAATTTTGGTTTTCTAATAATCTGCAATTCCGAAAACTTGCTGAACATTACGCATGGCCAACAATCTTCGAGCGAAAATTTTAATATTGGAAAGTTGTAACGAAAATTTATGAAAATATTGTGACGAAGACGAAGCTGGCAGTGGCGCGGGACGGAGCGCCCGCGCTAGGCCAGCGGCCATTAAATCATCTCGTAGCCATCGTTCACCACGTCTCATTCTTCGGCTGGCCGCCACGTAACATTTGGTGTGAGGTGCTGGGGTCCCTTCATCGCCATCCTGGTCACGGAGCTTCGGCGTCCTGGGCCTGCCGTGGACGTCGGCCGTGAGTACCTGGTCAGCGCCGCACGGCCATGCCCCAGCCCGCCCGACCTGAACCGACCTCGACGCTCACCCCAGCCCCGTCCCCCGCCGGGACCACACGACACGACGACCCAAGACCCGACGGACCCAAGACCCCACCGACCCAAGACCCCACCGGCCCAAGACCCCACCGACCCAAGACCCCACTGACCCAAGACCCAAACGTGAAGACACCGTCCCCCTGCCTCTGCCGTTCGGTGCGTCCAGAGACCTCGGCCGTCAGCTCCTGGCACCCTACGGCCCGGATGCTTCGTGGACCGGGACTCATTCTCTCATCTTTCTCATCGTGGCGGCCAGCACTGCACCATCTTCTACATATTATTCGATCCTTCACTCAAGACCATCGCCATTTCGCCGTCTGTTCGTAAACGATCGGGACGATCGCTTGGAGGCCCCGGGTAGTGTGACGAAGACGAAGCTGGCAGTGGCGCGGGACGGAGCGCCCGCGCTAGGCCAGCGGCCATTAAATCATCTCATAGCCATCGTTCACCACGTCTCATTCTTCGGCTGGCCGCCACGTAACAATATTGAAGTTAATGATGAATCCTTCTGATGGGTAGCAAAATCATTCTTTCAAGTTTTTCCATAGCTCGCATCGAGCAAAGAAGTATGCCATAGGAAAACAATGGGAAACGCTTCTGACGGTATAAAAAAAGGTTTTAGCAAAAAAATAAAAGCATTTGGCTGGTAGATCCGTGTATCTACTGAATTTTATCGTGAAATCTTACACTGACTGAAATAAATTCCATACATAAACCCGTTTCCGTTAAAAATGTTTTTTTTCCAGAATTATTGGCAGTGCGGTAGGGCACAGTAGCCAGGCTTCTGAAGCCCATTAGTGAGCGTGCATGCCTGACTTCTCTGGAGTTTGCTTCGATGAACATTTTTGCAAAATACAATCTATCAAAAGATAATATAAATTTTCCTACCTCACCTGCTTGTCTAATAGGTCTCTAGAAAAGTAATAAAGGTACTGCACTGAATGGTTTATTGAACGCCCTAGTCTCATGCAACTCAAGAACCATCGGGTAGCGACCGTCTAAGGAGGACGTTTAGCATATGCCGCTGGCCAATTTTTATAGCGTAGTCGTTAACCCAGTTAACCCTTGCACTGCCAGCCGGCTGCGATGCCGCGTACACTAGCGGGTCACAGGGGAGAAGCCACGGCATCATTAGAATCTTTCGAGAATATTGGCAGGAGAGCCTCGTTTCACAGCTTCTTAACCGCGTCTTAAGTTGCACCGGACGCTAGTACAGTATATTTTGCAACAGTTTTACATACTGTGAGGCGCACAATTCCTTCCCATTTTGCTTTCTTTGCTGTGCTAGAAAGAGCACCACATTTGCTAAGAAGTCAAGAATTAAGTGAGAAGCCAACGTTTGCGTGTAAGTACTCGACCAAAGCAGTCCATCCCCACATAACTCCTGTTTGCCATTAATTAGGTGAGCCAAAGTGTGACGAAAACTGTCTCCACCTGCGGTTAGGAAATGTCAACAGGCCATTTACTATAGTCTTTGAGTCCGTGCTAAAAATTGTACACCTAAAATGGACATCTCGAAAGTACCATTTTGGGCCCAGCGCTGACCTTGAGGGATGGCATTATGGTTCGAATATGTAATAAGTTGGGGAAGTCACATTGAAAAAGTTAACAGATTTATTCAACGTTTCGACCAGGGACTGGTCTTTTTCAAAGACCAGTCCCTAGTCGAAACGTTGAATAAATCTGGGACTTCCCCAACTTCTATTTTTAATCAGTTTCCTTGACGTTTTTGTTATTCCTTATATATGTATATATATATATATATATATATAGCATAAACAAAATGAGCAACGAAACGACAGAATGTTCGATCTCTTTAGATTTTTATATACACACAGATGAAAAAATACTTAACAGGAATACTACACAACTGGCTGGTGCGTTTCTTTGCAAGATCAGTTGTCATTTATGAAAGTGTTAAATATACGATGCGGGAAATAAAATATGAAGCGCTAACATATTCACTCGAATACAACATTTCCATTCCAGTAGAAGGATTGTGAATGAGCAGTAATACGAAGTAACGCGAATGAATTCTGCGGAGTAGTGGCTGATTATATGCGTCATAAAACAGCCTAAATGTACACCGCAGGTATAGGACCTGTCCTATGCCTTCAAGCACAGTAGGAACGTACAATTCCCCAAATTTCCTAAACAAAGGCCTGGATTGCTGTACACCTGTTTGGCGACGCAGAAGAGCGATCTGCACAAGCCTTGCGTTCGAAGTGATGAGTAGTTGCTCCTTTTTGCTTGAGTACGTTTCAGTCTTGTAATCAAAAATCTGTCAAGCATTTCAGCCTACAAGCAGTGAACCTAGCTTCAAGAACAGAAATAACGAATGTCGGTCAAACGCAAAAAGGACAAAAGTCTAATGGGTTCCATGGTTTTATTATGCTGTTACGATAGCTCCATTCCGGTGGGTAAACCCCGCACAAGATATCGCGATGTCTTTCGGCGCGTGCCAAGTATCTTACGATGTTTGCGGTTTTGTGCCAAGAGAAATAAATAAACAAAATTGAATCAGCCAAATACTTCCATGCTCGGGAGTCGAACCCGCTGCTTAGCGAACAGATTTGCTTCGATCGCCAGTGCTTGGAAGAACTACGCTACCGAAGAAATTTTTAATGCGAGAGCATTACTTGCCTCATTGTGCAAAAAACCCTGCCGCCGCCAGAAAGGCGTGGCAGGGAAGCATGCCAAACTCACAGCAGATACGCCCCACACCAACAACGTCACCATCATCAATGCGATTCTCCCCGTCCGATAAGGGCAAGTCGACTTCCGCGGTGAATGGAAACAAGATTGAGGGCACCCCTCCTCCTCCCTGTGGTCACTATACAATATCCCCTGGCCACCTCCACCGCATACGCTGGGCGAGGTGCCGCTAGCCACCATTACGTGAATGAGACAGTTACGCATCGCATTTCCTAGCGTATCTCGAGGAGGCGATGCGCTTCAGTTTACGTGTACCGCATCACGTCTGGTGGGACAGTGGCCCTCACGCCCATAACACGCAGCAGAGGGGTAAGGCCACCCCGATCTGGCGTGCAGTCCCCTTTGTAAACCGGCTGAGAGAAGTATTGTATAGCCACAAAAGGAACGAGGGACACTGCCAAACCTGGTGCCGTTCACCGCGGAAGTCGCCCTATCATTCTCGATCTAACCCCGTTTGGCGCATTGATGCGACGCACTTTCCTAGTACACTATCGCCATTGACATGAATTAAGTTAATGGAAGTATTATTCTGCCACTTATATTGCCACGCGCCTAACGCGCCGCGCGGCCTCCGCGCTGAGTCGAAGACGACGACGAAGCGGCGGCGGACTCTCGTGGCGCGCTGCTCTGTTCTGTGTCGTGGAAGCTGGCTCCATAATTAAAAGAAGGCTCCCGGTCTTGGGTTCTTCCCGACGTCTACCTTCACGACTCCTCTGGTCGTGACACTGGTGGAGGTGCGGCCGATGCTCCCTACTCCTGAGGACGACTCGACGCGTCCGCCTCTTGTGACCACCCCTGTCCATCGTGCCAGCCGGAGGATCCGCGGCCTGTCCCCCGAGGCCCTTCCTATTGTCAGCGCACCTTCAACTACCACTCCACTCATGCCGACGCCACTGCCCGCCCTGCCTACGACTGTCCCTGCAGCCAGCCCCACCTATCTAACCCTTCAGACTCCACGCACGCCTAAGCCCTTTCACGGCGACCTGTTTGAAGATGCCGAAGACTGGTTGGCTCACTACGAACGGGTCGCGACCTTTAACTGCTGGGACGACGCTACAAAGCTGCATAACGTTTACTTCAGCCTTGAAGACTCTGCGCGAACGTGGTTCGAAAACCATGAGACTACTTTCTCTACGTGGCCGGACTTTCGACGTCAGCTCCTGAGTACGTACGCCAACAGCGACCGCCGGGAGAGCGCAGAGCGTGCACTGTCCTCTCGAATTCAGCTTCCCAATGAGGGTGTTGCCATGTACGTCGAGGATGTGAAGCGTCTTTGCCATCGCTCCGATCCGGCCATGCCTGAAGAAAAAAAGCTGCGGCACCTGATGCGCGGCGTAAAAGACCAGCTCTTTTCCGGCCTCGTGCGGAACCCGCCCAACACCGTCGCGGAGTTCCTGGCCGACGCCGTGCACATGGAGAAATTGCTGCAGCAAAGATCCCATCAATACGAGCGGCAACTGCGCAAGACGTCGACTCTATCAACGTTGGACCGGTTCGACCATGATCCCAGGACGAATCCGGACTTCCTTCGCGAACTCATCCGTTCCGTGGTCCGCGAGGAGCTGCAGCACCTTCAAGCCACCTTTGCTCCTCGCGTCGATTCCGTCACCAGCGTCATCCGCGACGAAGTCCGACAGGCACTCAGGGCACAAGACGCTGCAGCTGTACCGGCGCCGCAACCGACTCCATACGATCCCGCGTCGTACCCGACTCCTGTCCAGCCAGTCACGTACGCGGACGTCGTGCGCCGCGCGGCCCCATCTCCTGGGCCTTCGCCTTACACCGCACCATTGGTCGCGGTGCACTCTGCCCAGCCGACTCCTTACTGGGCGGATCGGCGCCAGGCACCGCGGAAGACTGACCTCTGGCGCACTCCGGATCAACGCCCGCTCTGCTACCACTGTGGTGAGGCCGGCCACCTCTACCGGCGGTGCCCCTATCGCGAAATGGGACTACGCGGTTTTTCTGTCGACAGCCCCTGTCCACGCCCTGGAGAGCGCCCTCAAGACATCGCCGAGTATGTCACCCGCCAGCGTAGTTCACCATCTCCTCCGCGCCGCGAGTCGCGATCGCCCTCTCCACGCCGGTCTTCGCCCTCTGGGTCCCGTTTCGCCTCAGGACAACGTGGTTCCTCGAGCCCTCGTCGGGAAAACTAGCTCCGGCGGCCTTTGCAGGCGAGGCCGCCGAACGCCGTTCCGACGCAAAGCTTCCACCGCCGCAGCAACTGAATCGCCCCGACGTCGCACGCCGCATCGCTGCACAGTTTTCCCCGACGCGCCTTTCGTATCGCCGCGATGCCGCAACCTCAATCGCCGACCCGCTTCCGCCGCCGCACCGACCCAATCGCCTCGACGCCGAACGCCGCATTGCCGAAGAGTTTCCGCCAACGCGCCGCTTGAATCGCTCCGACAGCGCAACCCCAGTCGCCGACCAGGTTCCGCCGCCGCACCGACTGAATCCTCCACAACAGCCATCGACGGGCCGTGCTGAAGGCAGGGTCTCCTTGGATATCCCTGTTCTCGTCGACACAGAGGAGGTCAGCGCGTTGGTTGATACGGGCGCAGATTACGCTATCCTTAGCGGACGGCTTGCGACGGCCCTGAAAAAAGTGACGACACCCTGGGACGGTCCCGACATACGCACGGCAGGCGGACATCTTGTCGCACCACTCGGCATGTGTGCGGCCCGGGTTACGGTTCGAGGCTGCACATTCGTTGCCACTTTTCTCGTTCTCCGCGAATGTTCTCGCGATGTCATCCTTGGCATCGACTTTCTTCGCGAGCACGGTGCGATCATAGACCTTCCGAACCGCTTGGTGACGTTTTCTACCGCAATGGCAACAGAAGAACCTGCGCACCAGGGTTCTCGGTCCGCCCTGCGAGTCGCCGACGATAACGTTACGGTGCCACCACGTGCCAGCATTCTCGCGAGAGTTACCTGCGACGAGCCACATAGGGGACTCCGGGTTGTCGAGCCTAATGTCTCCCTCGTACTCACTAAGGGGGTTGCGGTGGCACGGGGCCTTGAATCCTTTCATGACGGTTGTACAGAGGTCCTTGTCACCAACTTCTGCAATGAACATCGACATCTGTTCCGTGGCACAGCCATCGCTTACGTCGACCATGTTCAGGAAGTGGCCGAATGCTTTGCTTGTGCGGAGGACACACCTGGAGCTGACGCCGAAGCGGTCACCAGCGTAGACATAAATCCTGGCCTGGCCACCCACTGAAAAGAGGCAACTCCAGGACCTCTTGCAGGAGTTTGGTGCGTGTTTCACGTCGTCGTCCAAAGTGCGCCAAACGTCGATAGTTAAACACCGCATTATCACGCATGAAGGAGCCCGACCCATCCATCAGCAGCCCTATCGTGTGTCCCCTCGTGAGCGAGATGCTATTCAAACACAGGTCGAAGAGATGCTCGCAGACGGCGTCATCCAACCGTCAAGCAGTCCGTGGTCGTCTCCTGTCGTCCTCGTGAAAAAGAAAGACGGGACACTACGGTTCTGCGTCGACTACAGGAAGCTGAACAGTGTGACCAAGAAAGACGTGTACCCGCTCGTGACAATATACACCAGAAAAAAAATAAATTTGTTGCCGTGGGGACCATTGTTTCAGCGTCTGTTGGCTTCCTTCTTATGTATGTCAGACAAGCCCATATCCGATCCCTTTTCTGCTAAACAGTTTAACGAGGGACTCGGTTCTGTCAGTCTTGATGCCATAGGCAACATAAGAGGGTTCTCGCATAGCTTTTGCCCTTAATGTTTAATGACGTTCCACGTAACACTCGCGGTAATAAAGGGCGTACAACATCCGCCGCTATGAACGAGGGTGGTGGGGCTGGTGAATACCCCCGAAACCAGATGATTGGACAGCCGTAGCCGTAGCTGAGCTGGTAGAGCACCAGACGCGGAATTCGGAGATTCTGGGTTTGGATCCCATCGGCGTCATCGTTGTTTTCCTTCTTCTTTAAAATTAATGGTCTTTAAGCGGCAGATTAACGTCAGTATTATTCCCCCATTGATGAACCCTACAAATGAAAAAAAAAATGCCAACATTCCCTGACGCATCTTGGTCACGATGACCCTTGGCGTCCTTCACATGTATATAAAATGAGCCCCTCATTTCCGTTTCCTTGCCCACTAAACCACCTGATGGTAGACGTACAAACCTTTCAATGAAAACAATCTTTTTGACCTGTTCTAAGTTGTGAGCGCCTCTCGCAGGGGAACCCACTCCTTCCCATCCCCGTTATTATGTGGTCATTTCATTTAAAACCACTGCTTTGCTCTTCCCGCAGTGGTCCTCACGAGGATAGAGCTTAGAGGTGGTTACTTGAGCGATCAGACAGCTCTCCTTATTTCTTCGCTACTCGAAGCCGCTAGCATGCATTCATCTGCACCTAGATTATCACGATCGTTGCCCGGGTATTCCCGCTTTCGTGACAACAACGGCAGAGTCGTTGGATAGGTTTTCAGTGACTAATGCGGGCGCAGTTTGCGATCGTGCCCATATCAAATGCCACTGTGGCATCTGGCCCGGCGCATTTGCTGTAGCCACCGGTAAACCCATGTGATGTTTCTGCCTTTACAGTGCCCTGTCGCTCATCCCCGCCAGTGCGTGGCCATCTGATGCAAACAGGAGCCACGGCTGCTTGGACAGCTACCACAATCGGGCGGTCAATGTGCTCGAGTTGAGAATTTGTGGCGAGCAAACTATGACGATAAAAGGATAGAAAACTTGACAGCAATTTTGGCTGTGAATCTAACTCAACTCAAAAGTAGCGGTATTCAACTGTTTTAATTTTTAGCCGACTTCAGACTATTTGCAAGCACTGCAGCAGCAACGTAAAAAAAAAATTGCAAAGGATAACTGAAACGACGCGAGCACGAAAAGCAAAAGTATTATCATGTGGAAAGTGAAGAAGAAAACTTTATATAAGGCTACGTCTAAGGCTTGTGATGAGACTTTTATACTGGGCTTGCTACTAGTTAAAAAGATGATAATGTGCCTGCGTAGTGAGCATAAACTGCGCTATAAATCACTTCCCTTCAACTAAGACATTATCAAGATTTATGGAATTCAGTGGTTTGCTCTGGTTTAATGTGATGCTGAAAGTCACTGTAGGCGAAAACCGGTAGCATTAAGGGGCACTGGGCACTTGCGCTTGCCCGCCAGCGAAAACGCATAAATGTCTACAAATTATACTTCGGTCAGGTAAGTCCTTGAGAATACGATTGTTTTATTGCACGAGTGACTGCAGCGTCGTGAGTTCGACCACAGAAGCGTGATGTACTGACGGTTAACTTAACTCCATCGTAGGCAATGTTTCACAGGTTCTGAGGCTATTTTGAGGCTTTCAGCCGGGGTGCTCGCCCAGGCAAAAGCGCACGAATAAAATGGGGCTAGAGCACATTAATTAGAAAGAGACGATTCCAATACCGTTGCGAAGCCATAAACCATGTCAGTTTTGTTGCCACCACCAGCCTTCATTCTTGCTACGTTCATTGCATGCCAGACAGACGGCTAATACCTTGGGCTTCTGCACATTCTGCGACAGTTGGAATGAAGAAAAATGCTGACCGTTCAGGTAAAAGCTACGTCCCTTCAACTATTTTTCAATTTGCGGTGGCTGCCAAGCGAAATAAACCGTTTTTGCCGTTATGTCCCGTGGCTTACAGAAGATTCGTTGTTTACATTGCCAACCCGATAAAGATTGCGCACTCTTCCACACCTGGACAATGGGAAAAACAGTGCCAGCAGCGTCAAATTCGTCAGTTGATGCGTTCATCGCAGTTCACAGTTGTTGAGGGGCGTTCGTGAGAATTTAGCTCTCTATCCATACCGCCAAGGCCACCGAATCTAGGTGGCTACATGCTCTCATTTTAACCGTTGAGAATAGGCACCTGCATAAAGTAACACATGACCCCTGCTGCAGTAGAGAGGCTTTTATAGTTTGCTTCGTTTTCGTCATGGCCGCATCGTCGGGCGGTTTGAGCAAATGCTGTTAATATCGCTAACTAAAAGTAACAACTAAATAACATATTTGGTGGATAAGTCCTGCGTAATAAAGCTTACATTGTTTTATTTTTTGTTTGTATTCCGCCTTTTGATGTGCGAAACTAATCTGAAGATGTATGTTAAAGCCAGTCCTGGGGGAAAAAAGTTGGCAGAGGCTTAGCTTGGTTAAGCCCGGTAGGTTGCGAAAGCAAACGAGGCCTTGGTCGAAACACCTTATATATACACATCCACACGTGGTCTTCTCTCACAGAGAGGAAGGGAAGGAGAGAGAGAGCAGCAGCGGCATGGTTATCCTGGGTTTGCGGCGACGAGCGGAGCTGGTCTCCAGTTTTCTCTCCGCTTGGTGAGATGGATGGATGGATGGATGGATGGATGGACGGACGGACGGACGGACGGACGGACGGACGGACGGACGGACGGACGGACGGACGGATGGATGGATGGATGGATGGATGGATGGATGGATGGATAGGAGCGCCCCCTTTGAAACGGGGTGGTGGCAATTGCCACCATGCTCAGCTTTTCTTTGTTTATTTTTGTTCAACTGTGTTGTCAATTTTCATTAAGATTCGCCATCTTCTTTATCTACGGTTTCCTACACTTCTAACCTTATGCCACATCTCTGCTTTTCAGCCACCAATCCTCCTATCGCTTTTTGCTAACTTCTACTGCAGATTTATTTACATGACCATTGTTATCTTTAAACTCTAGGGCCTCCGGAAGAGTGACTGGGCCTGCATCGACATCCGGATGGATACCATCACATTTGAGTATGAGGTGTTCAATTGTGGTGTGACGTGACCACAGCGAGCGCCTCCTCGCGGCTGCGGCGCGCAGCACGGATGCACGGCGCGCCTTGGTTACCCTTGGACCGCGCCGACAATCCGAGCTGGTCTCCAGTTCTTCCTCCACTCGGTGTGATGTCATTACGGGGGTCGTATAAAGGTCAAACGTGGTTACCGCCGGGTAACCACGCAATAAAAAACCTTTCGGTTCTCCCAACCATACTAACCTTGTAGCATTTAGCACAGTGCAAAGACAGAAGCAGCCCATTAAATACCACAGCAACAAAACATAAGCATCACAAAATATTTCGTTTATTCGTAGGTATTGAATAGCTGAGACGCAGCTTCACATAAAGGAAGTTATATTTAAAAAGTTTTGTTCTACTGCTCCACTTCTATCAGTTCTAAAGAAACCAGCCAGCTACGCCGGCAATGGAGCTTTAAAATTTGTTCAGCTGATTTAGTTTAATCCCTTTCAGAACAGCGTGCTGTATTGATTACTACAAATGTTCCTCAAATCGAAAAGAAATTTCTTAACTAAGCTGTCGTTATTACCTGCATCAATAATACTGATGATTTCTGTGGTGTATCGAACTATCCAAGATGCAGTATCACGTATCTGAATCTGAAAATATTATCGGTTCTGTATCCCGCATTGGCATCGTAAATATTGCCACGCGCCTAACGCGCCGCGCGGTCTCCGCGCTGAGTCGAAAACGACGACTAAGCGGCGGTGGGCTCTCGAGGCGCGCTTGTTCTTTTCTGTGTCCTGGAACCTGGCTCTACAATTAGAAGAAGGCTCCCAATCTTCGATTCTTCCCGACGCCTACCTTCACGGCTCCTCTGGTCGTGAGACTGGTGGAGGTGCGACCGATGCTCCCTACTCCTGCGGATGACTCGACGCGCCCCCTTTTGTGACCACCCCTGTCGACCGTGCCAACCGGAGGATCCGAGGCCTGTCTCCCGAGGCCCTCCCTTTTGTCGGCGCGCCCTCGACTACCACTCCACTCATGGCGACGCCAATGCCCGCCCTGCCTACGACTGTCCCTGCAGCCAGCCCCACCTATCTCACCCTTCAGACCCCACGAACACCTAAGCCCTTTCACGGTGACCTGTTCGAAGATGCCGAGGACAGACTGGCTCACTACGAACGGGTTGCGACATTTAACTGCTGGGACGACGCTACCAAGATGCGTAACGTGTACTTCAGCCTTGAAGATTCTGCACGCACGTGGTTCGAGAACCTTGAGGCTACTTTGTCGACGTGGCCGGACTTTCGACGTCAGCTCCTGACTACGTACGCCAACAGCGACCACCGGAAGAGCGCGGAGCGTACCCGGTCCTCTCGAATTCAGCTTCCCAGTGAGGGTGTTGCCATGTAGGTCGAGGATGTGACGCGTCTTTGCCATTGTGCCGATCCGGCCATGTCTTAAGAAAAAAAGCTGCAGCACCTGACGCGCAGCGTAAAACACCAGCTCTCTTCCGGCCTCGTGCGGAACCCGCCCAACACCCTCGCAGAGGTTCTGGCCGACGCCGTGCACACGGAGAAATTGCTGCAGCAGCGATCCAATCAGTACACCCGCCAACTGCGTCCAGTGTCGACTCTGTCAACGCTGTACTGGTTCGACCATGATCCCTGGGCGAATCCGGACTCCCTTCGCGAATTCATCCGTTCTGTGGTCCGCGAGGAGCTGCAGCACCATCAAGCAACCTTTTCCCCTGGCGTCAATTCCGTCACCAGCGTCATCCACGAAGAAGTCCGGCAGGCATTCAGGGCACAAGACGCTGCAGTTGTGCCGGCGCCGCAACCGGCCGCATACGATCCCCCGCCGTACCCGACTCCTGTCCAGCCAGTCACGTACGCGGACGTCGTGCGCCGCGCAGCCTCATCTCCTGGGCTTTTGCCATACACCCCTTCAGTGGTCGCGGTGCGCTCTGCTCAACTGACTCTTTAATGGGCGGATCGGCGCTAGGCACCGCGGAAGACTGACCTCTGGCGCACTCCGGATCAACGACCGCTCTGCTACCACTGTGGTGAGGCCGGCCATCTCTACGGGCGGTGCCCCTATCGCGAAATGGGACTACACGGATTTTCTATCGACAGCCCCCGCCCACGGCCTGCAGAGCGCACTCAAGACATCGCCGAGTATGTCACCCGCCAGCGTAGTTACCATCTCCTCCGCGCCGCGAGTCGCGATCGCCTTCTCCACGCTGGTCTTCGCCCTCTGGGTCCTGTTTCGCCTCAGGACAACGTAATTCCTCGAGCCCTCGTCGGGAAAACTAGCTCCGGCGGCCATTGGAGGCGAGGCCGCCGAACGCCGATCCACGCAAATCTTCCACCGCCGCACCAACCGAACCGCTCCGACGTCGCACGCCGCATCGCTGCACAGTTTTCCCCGACACGCCTTTCGAATCGCCGCGATGCTGCAACCCCAACCGCCGACCAGCTTCCACCGCCGCACCGACCCAACCGCCCCGACGCCGAACGCCGCATCGCCGAAGAGTTTCCCGCAACGCGCCGCTTGAATCGCCTCGACGACGCAAGCCCAGTCACCGACCAGCTTCCGCCGCCACACCGCCTGAGTCATCCACAACAGCCATCGACGGGCCGCGCTGAAGTCAGGGTCTCCTTGGATATCCCTGTTCTCGTCGACACAAATGAGGTCAGCGCGTTGGTCGATACGGGCGCAGACTATCCTTAGCGGACGGCTTGCGACAGCCTTGAAAAAAGTGACGACACCCTGGGACAGTTCCGACATACGTACGGCCGGCGGACATGTTGTCGCTCCACTCAATATGTGTGCGGCCCGGTTACGGTTCGAGCCTGCATATTCGTTGCCACTTTTCTCGTTCTGCGCGACTGTTCTCGCGATGTCATCCTTGGCATCGACTTTCTTCGCGATCACGGGGCTATCATACACCTCCAGAATCGCTTGGTGACTTTTTCTACCGCAATGGCCACGGAAGAACCTGCGCACCAGGGTTCTCGGTCCGCCCTGCGAGTCGCCGACGATAACGTTACTGTGCCACCACGTGCAAGCATTCTCTCTACAGTTACCTGTGACGAGCCACATAGGGGACTCCGGGTTGTCGAGCCTAATGTCTCCCTCGTACTCACTAAGGGGGTTGAGGTGGCACGGGTCCTTGGATCCCTTCAAGACGGTTGGACAGAGGTTCTTGTCACCAACTTCTGCAATGAGGATCGACATCTTTTTCGTGGCACAGCCATTGCTAACGCCGACCATGTTCAGGAAGCGGCCGAATGCTTTGCTTGCGAGGAGGGCCCACCTGGAGCTGACGCCGAAGCGGTCACCAACGTATACATAAATCCAGGCCTTCTACCCGGTGAAAAGAGGCAACTCCAGGACCTCTTGCGGGAGTTTGGTGCGTGTTTCAGGTCGTCGTCTAAAGTGCGATAAACGTCGATAGTTAAACACCACACTATCACGCATGAAGGAGCCCGACCCATCCATCAGCAGCCCTATCACGTGTCCCCTCGTGAGCTGGATGCTATTCAAACACAGGTCGAAGAGATGCTCACAGACGGCGTCATCCAACCGTCAAGCAGTCTGTGGTCGCCTCCTGTCGTCCTCGTGAAAAAGAAAGACGGGACACTACGATTCTGTGTCGACTACAGGAAGCTTAGCAGTGTGACCAAGAAAGAAGTATATCCGCTGCCGCGTATGGACGAATCCCTCAATCGACTTCGTCAAGCCAAGTACTTCTCTTCGGTCGACCTCAGGAGCGGTTGGTTATTGGCAGATAGAAGTTGATGAGAGGGACCGTAAGAAAACCGCCTTCATCACACCGGATGAGCTGTGCTAATTTCGCGTCCTCCCATTCGGGCTCTGCTGTGCTCCTGCCGCATTCCAAAGAATGGTGGCCACCGTCCTCACAGGGCTCAAGTGGTAGACCTGTCTTGTTTATCTTGATGATGCCATCATTTTTACGCAACGTTCACAGAACATCTGCACCGCCTCAGAACTATCCTCGAGGCCATTCGATACGCCAACCTCTCCCTCAAACCAGAAAAATGCCACTTTGGGTTCACCGAATTGAAGCTCCTCGGGCACGTCATTGGTGCTGGCGGAATCCGAGCTGACCCAGAGAAGCTTGCTGCCGTTGCTGCCATTCCGGTCCCCACCCACAAAAAAGC
This sequence comes from Amblyomma mixtum, assembly GCF_055824585.1. Taxonomy (NCBI): domain Eukaryota; kingdom Metazoa; phylum Arthropoda; class Arachnida; order Ixodida; family Ixodidae; genus Amblyomma; species Amblyomma mixtum. Next base: position 148,889,812 of record NC_143021.1, on the reverse strand, counting down.
AGTCCGACGTTTTCTGGGCCTGTGCTCCTACTATCTCTGCTTCATTAGAAACTTCGCCCAGCTCGCCAGCCCTCTGACTCTCCTAACCCTTGATGACACGTCATTTTCCTGGGGCAACGAACCGCAGACTGCCTTGGACGAGTTACGACGCTGACTCCAATCGCCGCCCATCCTGGCACATTTCGACGAAGACGCTGACATGGAGGTACACACGGATGCGAGCAACGTCGGTCTTGGCGCCGTTCTAGTTCAGCGGGAAAACTGTTTCGACAAAGTAATTGCCTACGCCAGCCGCGCACTGTCGCACGTTGAGTTGAACTGCTCTAGTACGGAAAAAGAATGTTTGGCCGTAGTCTGGGCTACCGCTAAGTTCCGCCCATACCTGTATGGCAGACCGTTTTGTATCATCACCGAGCACCGCTCGCTGTGCTGGCTGAAAAATTTAAAGGTCCCTTGCGGCCGCCTAGCACGTTGGGCATTACGCCTGCAGGAATTCGATTTCACCGTCACCTGCAGGTCAGGCCGGCAACACACCGACGCTGATAGCTTGTCACGCGCTCCCGTCGAACTTCCTCCACAAGACACCACCGACGATGATAGCTTCCTTGGAGCGGTCAGCACGTCTGAGCTCGTTTCCAGACAGCGCGCCGACGCCGAGCTGCGTCTCCTCATCGAACATCTCGAGGGTGGGCGCCCTGAAATACCACGATACCTAGCTCGTGGACTATGATCGTTCTGCTTGCGGAGAGGGGTGCTTTATAAAAAGACCTCTACTTGTAGTCCGTCTACTTGTTGTGGAGGCCTTGTTGCGCGGGTGCCCAGAAAATTGAGAATCCCTCCTGAAGTTCCCGTGCTACATTTATTAGATGCGCTGTACTGCCGTAACCCTTCGTCTTTGATAATTTTTAATCGCAGGTTTGGAATCACTGACAACCACCTTGACTTAGGCATGACATGCCCCGAGTGCTATGGCCACCTCCTCCGCCTCTACTATCGTGACACCCGTTACCGAACAGAACCACTCCAGGCATCCATCCTCTCGAACCGCAACCGCCATGTAGGCGTTGCCCGTCTTGTATTCTGCTGCATTTACGTACAGAACGCCTTTCGTGCCTTGATACTTTGCCTGCGCTGCAGCCAATCCTCACATGGTATCCAGGCATAGGGCTTCGTCCTCGAGGTACCGACTGCACCGAGTTTGACCTACGGGCTCCATAAGTCTGCCCACACAGGAGCCTGAGATTCTCGACCGATACTTTCTTGCCCGGCCGAGAAATGAGAATGAGGTTTGCAGATTTACAGATTTACAGTCCAGCGAAATGGCACCGTTGTCCCAATACCCTTGCAAGTAACCTACGAGATTTGCTATCGACCTATCGTTTAGGTTTCGTAACAGTTTGTTCGTAATCGTATCCGCACCTGCCACCGATCCAGTTCTGTCTATTGTGCTCCACCCTAACTCTGCTATGGAGATTGGGGCATCTAGGCCTGGGCTATCTCCTCCAGTGCACGCTGGGCCCTGTTCGTAACCAGCCGAATTCGTGTATCTGTCCTTTATCTGTACAAGTAGTTGCACCTTAGGTCCATGGAAATGATGTACTAGCCTTTCGAGCTGCTGCCCCGAGGCCGATTTTATAATCTGGGGGTCGTGTATGTGCCAGACAAGTCGCCATGTTCAGGACTATCCATCTGATCGCATACGTTTCCCCCAATTTTGCCTTGTAAGTTCGATCGCGTAGCTCTCTATGTCCTTCTTGAGTTGCGCTAACTTCTTTCATAAATTTCGATCCAATTTGCGTTGTTTCAGACTGTCCTCCAATCTCTTTTTCTTTCCCCATAGATTCATGAAGCTGCGATGTGCTACCTCTTCCTCTCAGTCTATCCCTACCGCTTCCGTGGCGTCTCGCACTGGTTACAGAACGCCTTAATTCCAGCTCAAAATGTGGACGATCAGTCCCGCGTCATTAGGAAAGGCTCTAAAAGGGTCCCAATCAACCGAATTGTCTCCCCTCCTGCGGGGTGTTGATGATCACCCTTCTACTATTACCTCTATGATTTTGTTGTCGCTGCCAAGATCCTCCCGTGCATCAAACCCCATTGCTGAGTTCCCCTTTTTGACAAAGGTGAGGTAGGGAGAGGTGTCTGTCTAAGGCGACGCTGCTTTCAGCCCTCGTGGTCTGCAAGGGTCTGTTAGCAAGTCTAGCCCGTGTGTTTGTACGATGTCCCACAGACTCCTACCTTGTACAGGATTCTGCTTATATCCCCATGCCGTGTGTTGACCATTGCAGTTCTCGAGAATGACCAAAGCATTCTGTTGACAAATTTGTTTCCTCCTGGCGAACAGTTTCCCAAAGTCGGATTTTACGCTGCCTCGGTTTACTCTACATGTTTAAGATAAAACGGCTACTGTTTCCTTTCTACTTAGCAATAACTTCCACAAGGACTCCGGGCGCGGTTCATTTGTTTATTTCCAGTGTCGTGCTACATCGTTGTAACAACCCACCGAGTCAAGATATCCAATGGCATGTTGTTTTTCCCATTTCTTTAAGATTTGTACCCAGATAATTTTGTCTTTTTACTGCAATCTTGGAGCGCAATTGACTCCGGTCGGTTCCCGCGCTTTAAGTATTCTTGCAGTGCTGCCTGCTTCCTCGGAAAGCCCCTATAGTTCCACTGGCAGATTGTATCGTTCCCATTGGTTTCGCGAGCCATGATAGTTGACGGTAAGTGCCATTGTTGGTCCAGACGGTTTTCTGCTAAGATGATCCACTTCTTTCCACAGCAATTGCACCTGTATGGAGCCCTGAAATTCAACCGTTTTACCCTGAAGTTCAGCTATTACCCGCTCAATCTTTCCAACCCTGACTTCAATTGACCTTACTCGTTCACCCTTGCGCTTTGACGGCGGCGCCGCGCATGTCTGCGCTTTTCTTTCCTCTGCTGCCGAATCTCGGATTTTTTTTTTGCACTTCCTTTCTCCCATCGGATACGGTCCCTTGCAAAGAGCGCACCAAGCTTTGCACTCGTGTCCCTCTGTGGGATCCTCGATTCCACAGTTCTAGCAAAATTTCGTGCTTAGGCACACGTCGGACCGATGCCCGAGATTCCCACACCGGAAGCACACTTCGTACCTCTTTTTGTATAGCGTAAAATTTACGAAGATCTGCGACTAGTACACGCGCCGCGGCACTCGTTATTCCTTGAAGAAGATGACCGCCGCTCCTGTTTTTCCTTTTTCACAGCAATGATTTCTTTGCTGCATCTGAGAACGTCCCAAGTGCTGCGGCCACCTTTTGCGGGCACGTTTTGGTGGCACGATCCTACCGACATAACACAGAAGTGCTTTCGCATTAAAACCTCACATTCCGGCTTTAATGCAAAAGCGACACAGCAATACGCCGACAATGCAGGTGCGCGTCAACCGTGACAGCGCCCGAGGAGGCACGTGCGCAGCATGAAGTTCTCAGTGCACGCTCATCGCCTTAGCCTTGCTGTCAATTCGAGCTTCATCACGACCCACCGACTTATACACAAAAACGTTTGACGCAGATATCTCATGTTGTGCGCAGATGTTTGTAAAAGAGAACCTGACGACAACACTCATCTTGTGCGGCTGCCCCCCCCCCCCCCCCCCCTCCGCAAAAACGTTGCCTCACTGACCTGGCTTCAACCGCTAAAGGCCGATTCACACGACGGTCCGCGCTGTCGGCCCGCAGCCTGGTCAGCGTGCCTCTCAATGTGCCGACGCATGAACACGTGATGTGAATCGGCCTTAAACGGCGGTGAGGAAGGGAAGAATTGAGCAGAGGCCGTTGCGTGAGATTTTTTTTTAAGCTGAAGGTGTGTGCTTCACATCGCTAGTTGGTCGTTGTCTCAGGACGCTTGCGCATGCGCAGGAGACAGTGAAGTAGAGATGCCGCTGCGGCCAACGTTGCTGCTACTCGCTGCTCCATCAGCCCAAGACTTCCAGTAGGCCTTGGAAAAACACGTACTTCTGGCACGCTTTTTGTCAAGCAGCTCGGGTAGCTATTGCCTCGCCTATGGTCTCCTTCCTCCATACCATCCCGCCTGCCGTGCCTACAAAACCGGGAGAGCGTGCCTATCAATATGTCAGGCAAGCTAACAATATATCACGCACTGTTATTTTCATATATTGACTGTTGCAATTCGCTGTCGTTAACAACAACCATGGCCACATTAAGAAGATTCATGTGTTGCAAAAAAGATTGTGTGCATCATAGCTAATATTCACTAGTTTTATTCTACAAAACAATATTTTTGACAATGCAATATAGTCTCGATACGAAAAACGTACGAGTTTCTTACGTTGCGCTGATTTTATTTATTATCACCCGCTTTCAGGTAGTTTATTTGGTCGATCGCATCCTTACAAAATAACCTAGCTATTGCCTGTACAGACATCACTGATCGGTGGCTCATCCCACACTTCCGCAACAATTATAAACTACAGTCTGTGACACATAACCTTCCCTTAATACTCAATATGAGCAATTTACCAGAGCCAACCTTAAAAAACCATGGCAGATTGTTATTTACTTCCTGTTGTTCAGATTTTCTACGTATTCTAGCTATATAAACGTTTTACTCCTCGTATGTATACATGTCCTTGCTACAATAAATTTTTCACTTGCTCACTTATATGCTATGAATTTATGTATTCCGTTATTGTAATGTATATTTAATTTACAATAAATTGCATGGTACGCCCGTTCTTGTTGTCTATTGGGCCCTGGGCCTTGTAAAGCTCACATGACAGCATTTAGCCCTGGTGACTCGTCAGGGAAAGAAAGAATAGAATTTGAATTCAAGTTAAATTGCCACAGTCAATTTCGACGCATCGTTTTTAAGCTGCATTGCCGTAATAATTTATTCCTCTAGCTTTTGACACACATTTAATTTGTAGGTAGGCCGCCGCGGTGGCTCAGCGGTTATGGTGCTCGGCTGCTGACCCGAACGACGCGGGTTCGATCCCGGCCGCGGCGGCTAGAATTTCTTTGGAGGAAAAATTCTAGAGGCCCGTGTACTGTGCGATGTCAGTGCACGTTAAAGAACCCCAGGTGGTCGAAATTTCCGGAGCCCTTCACTACGGCGTCTCTCATAGCCTTAGTCGCTTTGGGACGTTAAACCCCATACACTAGGGGTGTGCGAATATCAAATTTTTCGAATACGAATCGAATACGAATACTTAGCTCCGAATATCGAATCGAATATCGAATAATCAAGGACAGACGCATTTAATCACTACAAAACATTTATTTGGGCACCCAAGAACATCACAGTTCAACTATCGATGAATAAATGAACACAAAATATGTGTGTGGCTGCACAAAAAGTATCAAAGTCTCGAACATTATTCTTAGAAGAGTGGAAATATCAGAGAAGATGGCTAGTACACAGCATTGATTAAGGCTAACTTGCCATCAGCACAAAAGCGCGTTGCTGGGATGACGTAAAAGGTTGTCGTGAAGGAAAACCAGCTGCACCACATGCTCAGGCAGAAGTAGTTCCCTTCTAACTGAAACGACTCCTCCAGCAACAGAAAACGCCCTCTCACTTGGCACTGACCTGGCACGTATTGCGAGGTACTTCGTGCACACCTCTGACTATACCAGCTTCGCAGGTATAGCACCAAAAAGCTCACCAGCGCAGTCAGCTACGGCATGGCCCTTGGAGGAAGAAAGTATTTTCCTTCCGTGTAGGCGCCACCATGTTGTTATGTATCTGTCGATATGGCTTGCGGATCAAAATGAACGCCGGTGCTCACAATGAATATTCGGCTAGATACGAATATTCGCGTCGGGTCGAATATTCGAAACAACACGAATTCGAACAACACGAGGCCTCCGGAGACGAGGCCTCGTCAGGCGTGCATTAAACGCCTTTTGCCTCGTCTACCTTGGCAGTGCTTTATGCCAATGTGTGTTATTCGGTCTTGTATTGGAACCAGTTCTGTCAAAATAAAATGATCAAACAAACAAACATACTCGGATCTCGAATCGAATTCGAATACTAAAATTATAATATTCGAAATATATTCGAAAATTTCGAATATTCGCACACCCCGACCATACACCAACCAATTTGTAGGCAGACCGCGCAGCCGCCCCATATTTCGGGCATCATTTCAGTTGCACAACTCCAACTGATACCGTTGGCAATAGGTTTGGAACCGGATTGGTCACCTACAACGCGACCAAGTAGGAACCTTCGCTCCCCCGTGAGGTAAAATTAGAAACTGCCCGCTATTATCGGTACCTGCATGTTCGTGGCTACGCGGTGCTACTCAGAAATTGTATCTCTGGGGTGACTTGCTATTTACGGCGATATTTTTAACGCAGACAGTACTGACAGAGCAATGTTCCCACGAATAAACTTCACGCATGATTCCACATAAGCTTTATGCGCAGAAGAAAGCTTTACAACTGGGTGAAAAAATAAGCAGGTACCGACACAAAGAACACAGGCAACAGGGATGGACTGTTTATGAGAAGGTGAACGTGGAAAGCTAGCAACGTAAACAACTGAGATGAGCAACATATAGGAGTACAGCTGCAGGCACAGTGCTTGGATTGCATCATTCAGTTTCTAAAATACTCCACACGCTATATACTCGCTCATTTTTGCGGTTCGCACTTGCATAATGGTCTTAGCACCCTCAATTTTCCAGGGGATGTCACCTCAAACGGCGGCTTCTGAGTAACTGGATGCGGCCTCGCTGCGAAAGTCGCCAATGTATGGTTGACAGCCTTGATCGCTGAATACGATGACGTATCTTGTTTCCTACGAATCAGAAGATGACGAGATATCATTCGTTAATGCCAGCCCAGCCGACTTGAACACTGTTACCACTTCCTTCAAGAGCACTTTTTCCGAAGCCGGAGACGACGAGAAGTCTTCCACTGTCGCCAAGGGAGCTTTCCTGACCAAGGAAACTCCTTCTGTCTCGAGCACTTCCGGTGGAAGTTGCTCAAAAACTTCACTTCGTTTGGCGAAGGTGTTCGGTTGTCGATCGTTCTTCACTGCGCTGGCGTCTGCGACACAGGTGGACGATTCTGGTAAGGCTTTCATCGCAAGGCTCCTGGCAGCTTCAGGTGACCCTTCTTGGACGCTTGCCGGCAAGAGACTGTTTGTTTTCACCCACAGAAGTGTAGCTTCCTCTCTCTCTTCTGGTGACGCTCCCCATTCTGGAGGCTTAACTGCAGGTGTTCTTTTGAACAGGGCAGCCAGCTTGAAGATCATTCGGTGGAAGGGAGACTTGTGGCTTGATGGCAGAGTCTTGTGGCGGTTTGGAGTTTCGTATGGCTGTGCCCCGGGAGCAGGAGCATGACTGCAGCTGGGTTGACGAACGTCCTGTGTTGGCCTGCGAATGTAATGAGGGCGTGCTACCTGAAATCCGAACATCGCGATGCGGCAACGGCTCGTCCTTGTTTGGCGGCAGCCTGTTCACAAGCTTCCGCATTGGAACTTTGCTTCTTGTTAACATATCGGTGCGCTGATGCAAGCATCAGACGATATTTGTCAATGCGACAAGTGGTGTGATTTGGTATGTGTGATAAGTTCCGCTACCAAGCAATTTATTTTTTCCTGCGCAGCGGAAGAGTACTTGCCGTCAGTGACCAGGATGCCGCATCACGAAACAGGATTTCATTGTATTTTTCCGTAAGGACTAGTGTTATCTTCGCCGCTGTAAATCTTATGAAGCGTCCAGGAAAAGGTCATAGCAGCCTATATGAAAAGCTGACAAGAATGTCTTATCTCCTCGCTTTGGCAGAACGACTTATTTATATTGCTTTGAAAGATAAGAATCATAGGAGGCTTTAAAAGACAAATGCCCAAGATTAAAGTAGAAGGCGGTTTTGGCTTATGGGAGACAAAGGGGCGCCGTAGTGAAGAGCTCCATAAATTACGACCTCGGGTTCTTTAACATCCACTGACATCGCACAGCACACGGGCCTCCACAATTTCGCTTCCATCAAAATTTGACCACCGCAGCCGGCATCGAACCCGAGTCTTTCGGGTCAGCGCTGACGAGCCGAGCGCCATAACCATGGAGCCATCGCGGCGGCCAGAGTACAAGTTAGTAGCACTGAACCGATGCTTTCAGCCCGGAGGACTATTCTGCGAATGCAGCGGGTTAGGGAAAAAGCCCGAGGATATGCTGACAGCCGCGGATTTGAAGTCTTTTGTCCGCATAGCAATTTTCGAAAAGGCAATAAAAACGTAATGACTCAGTGGTCAGCTGCTGACGCGAAAGGCACCGGTTCGAACCCGGTAGCGGCCGCCTCGTTTCAGTGGAGGTGAAGTGCTCGAGGCCCGTGTACTGTTTGACGTCCGTGCATGAAAATATCCACAGTTCTTTACTACAGGCTCCTTCATAGCCTGAGTCGCTTTCGAACACTAAATCCTGTGAACCAAACCAATCACGCGAAGGTTTACTACATTGATTAAGCTGAAAAAAAAAGAAACCGCAGCAAAAAAATCTGCTCTCATAACCAAGACAAAAATGGAAGAAAAAAGCAAACCCAAAGGTTTATCCTTTTCTTCCATAATGTAAACGCTATTTGACAGTTATCGACATAGCAAAGTGCTCCTCGTGTGCGTTTTTCAATGAAGGACACATATCCAGTGTGTTACCGTGCCCCAAACGAGCGAGGACTAGCTTGAAAGCAAAGTGAATAAATGAAGGTGAATCTTAACTATTGCTTTTTCAGGCAAATATTAATGACACCTGACTAATCTAATCGCATCTAAGGAGACTGATTTGAGTGACCATATTCACATTATCAATCAGGTGATAGAGAAATGCGCAGGATGTATCCAATCCCTATATACAGCCTTCTTTAAGAGAAAACATTTGACTGAGTTGTGGCCATTCAGGTATTGCGGGATAACGGTTCAGAAAAGCCCTATGAGGAAATACTACTAGATATCAATAAAGACTGCACGGCTAACATTGTCCTCTGTTAAACCAGCAATAACATTCCAAAGCGAAGTGTGTCAGGCAGAGAAACTCTATCTCGCCAATGCCATTCACCGTCCCTTTACAGGGGTATTCTAAAGCTTGCATTGGCAACAGCTGGGGACAAGTGCTAACGGAGAATACCTAAGCAACCTCCGATTCGCTGATGACATTGCCTTGCTAAGTCACTCTGGAGATGAACTACAAAGCATGACCAACTGGTTAGAAACAGCTGAACGGCAGTCCTAAAATTAACACGCAGAAAACCAAAGTAATGTTCAACAGTCTTGTGAGGGAAGTGGTAAGTAAATACGTCAAGTTAGAGTAGGTAGTGACCGCTGATCTGGATTATGGGAGAGAAATAACTAGAGGAATAAGAATTGGGTGGATCGCATACGGCAGGTTCTCTCGGGTAATGGGTCGCAGTTTACCAATATCCCCGAGAGAAAAGTATACAGCCGCTGTATTTTACTGGTACTCGCCTATGGTGTCGAAACGTGGGGGCTAACAAAAAGGGTTCAGCTAAAGACATCGTTAAGGACATCCTTCAGTTAAGGACATCGTAGCTAGCTATGGAAAGATAATTCTTACAAGTAACGTTGAGGGAGCGGAAGCGGGCAGAGTAGGTGGAGGAACAAACGCTGGCTAATGACATCCTATTCGAAATCAAGAGAAAGAAGTGGGCTTGGGCAGGGCATGTAATAATGCGAAGGCAAGATAACCGCTGGTCCTTAAAGGTGACGGAGTGGATTCCAAGAGAAGGCAAGCGTAGCAGGGGGTGGCAGAAAGTTAGGTGCGCAGATGAGATTAAGAAGCTTTGGGGATACTGAGCCCGTAGGTTGCAAAGGACAGGGTTAATGGGAGAGGCCTTCGCCCTGCAGTTGGTGTAGGCAGGCTGATGATGAGGACATCACATCCGCGAAAATCTGACGTCCAGAATTTTATGATCGTTAAAGATTTCGTTAGCATGATTAGACACTGGCAATTTATATTATGCATTAACTTGAGTCCATGGGCTTCAATACTTTGTATTTATGTTAGTTTCTGTTTATTTTGAAACCGCTACGGCCAGAAAATCTCACTGCTTTGTCAGCTCAGCTTTCGCCTTTGGGAACACGACTTTATATCGCGACTACAATGAAGCAGGGCACTGCCATGAGCGTAGTGTACACAGCACGCAGTAAAATTGAGTTGAATAACGTTTTTAAAGCATACATTCAAAAGAAATTATAAAAAAAATTTGTTTGTGGCTTACCAGATGAAACATCTTGAACTGCTTGTAATCGTTCCAATCCTGGCACAAAGCTTTCGATCGCGAAAACAAACTACACGGCGGATGCCATAACTGCTACGAGTGCGACGGCCGTGACGAGGGAGAAAGAAAATCCCTGTCAAAACGACGTATATTATCCAATCCTTAGAGTTTATGGGTCAGAGTAAAAAGGGGACCGTTTGAAAGGGGTGCATAGTTTTTAACCACCCGCGGCCCGTAGGCACTTTGCGTGGTGCCTGTTCCGCGGCACGTTATCAGATACTGAAATAAGGACTTAGCTTATTCAACAAAAATTAAGGAGAATATTTAAGCTTCGCCTTACGAATAAACCTAATTATGCCTTCTCCTATGTTTCTTTTTTTATTAATTTCCTATTAAATTTGTCACCGAAAACCAATCCACAATCACATACAGAATACGATCATTGATTAAGTTGACAATTACCGACCACGTTAAAGATTAACAATCACATTCATCGATTGCAAATCAGTATCTAGGTTAGCCTGCACAACGTGTTACACCACTACATACTCTGGCATATGTACACCATTTGTCTCAGCAATATGAAGCATTGTAACACCAACTTTTCATTCCGCGCAATATCTCACGATGAATAGCATATATATATTTGGTTTTATTTTTAGTTTTTACAACATGCGCACACGTTCGAAACACACGTTAATAATTTGTATAAACCACAACGCTTTCACCACTTGTGATGTCTTCCGCCAAAAGTGCTCTTACTGCTGAGTTAAAGGCTCTTCTCTGATATGAATGCGTCTTAACGTCTATTTCTGTTGTCTGGCGCGCACAATACGACTGTATTTTGTCTTGTATCACCGCATGTAACTTTTTATAGATACTGCCATTGTACTGGATTGTCGATTCTCGTGAGGCACAGAGCAAAGTTTTGTACCTTTTAGTTTTTGTATTTTTATCTGCTCCTTTAGAGGCCGTTTTTTTGGCTGACAGTATAAATAAACAAACTAGGTGCCTCTCCAACACGCTCGACCCACCTACCATTTATGTTCTATTCGTTGCGTGCCCGCCAGGCACGCAGAGGGCCTGGGTTCTTTTAATTATTTTAATGGTAATATTCTTTTAATCGCCAACTGCTATATTCTGGAATTTTTCCCCTGATTTCGGGACGACAGTGGTGCCGGGTACTCAGCAGAATGAGCTCATGACTCTATCGCGTAAAACAGTGCGGTTCGAGAAGTGAAAGGCCTAACCCATAAAAATACGCGGTGTAAACAAGAAGCTTTCAATGTTTTTGATGATAAACTCGGCCGTAGTTACCAGCGCTTACTCATTACATTTCCCTCGAGGAAAACCACGTAGATAGTCTTGTAATCAACTGTTCTGTCACGAATTTTACTGCGCGTAATAATGTGACCACTTCTAAGCCTGTCAAAACACTATCCTTCAAGTATGTATTTCCAGCTAGCCCAACTAGCTACTTCCAACTAGCTTCCAACTAGCTCTTTTGACTATTGAGGAGACAAGGCAATAGAAGTGAGGCACTTATTACGACATAGACACAAACGAAGCCAACAGAAACCGCAACCAAAGAACATAGGGGAATGATGCTCTCTTCTTTTTTCTTAGTTTATGGTGCTGATCATCAGGAAATAATTAGTGGAGGCATTTTACCGCTTAACAATAACTGATTACAAAGTAGAAGAAAACAACATGCCGACAGTGGGATCCGCACCCGCGACCTCCGACTTTGGCTTCCGGCCCGCTATGCATGAAGGAGCCGTCGGTGAACACTCTGAAGATTAGGTTACGCGCAAAATATATCCTGCAGACCTTTTCCGAAAGCAGAAGACTGGACAGCAGCCGCAGTAGCTCAATTGTTAGAGCCTTGCATGCGAAATTCAGATGCTGTGGGGTCGGATCCCACTGGCGTCATGTGCTTGTTTTAGAGCGAGAGCGCTGCTTCAAGACCAAAGCTGCAAAGTCCGATTAATCGCTGAAGCCTTCACCTTTAATAAATAAATGAAATACTGCCGCAACTGACATTTCAATCCGCGGTTGCGCGAAGAGATGAGCTTCACTGGCCACTGCACGAGAGCAGTGCGCTACCACGTCTTCACAGAAATTCGTGATGGCCAGCTTGTAGTCCCTTCAGACGGTGTGCGTCGATGTATCCTTGAAGTCAGCGCCACTGCAGCCTCTTCGGTTTCTACAACTTAGGCCGCTTTAACCACAGCCGTGATAACTATTCTTCCTTCCCCGGTCACTGCACATGCTGTGAATTGGTGGTAAGTGTGCTCAGCTGCCTCTACGTATACTGCATGGTGGTTGCAGTCATGCTCGATTTTCAACGCAGCAGCTCTCGCTGTTCGTCTGCTATCATGTCTGCCTGGAAAAATATTATTAGGTATTAGTATGACAATTTAATGATATCGTAAGAGGTCCGGAAGTTTCCTTCAGCCATCCTATTCCATTACAGGATTAATATTGAGTTTGCCTAGTATGTGTCTCCCAGCCTCAGTACAAGATGTCCTTTGCCGTTTACTTGAAAGTGAGACGGCGCCGCTCTCACGTGCATACACAGTGCCGCCACGCACTTTTTCGCTATGTATTTCATTTTTTCATTTCATTTATTTCCCTTAAAGGCCCGGTGAGGGGCATTGCATAAGGGGTGGGTACAATATTCGTTGGCGGCAAGTGTTAACACGATGATATGAGCATGAAGATTATCAGCGAAGGTAGCGGAGCACATTATGGCTGCAATGTCTCTGGGAAGGTCGTTCCAGTCCACAATGGTACGGGGGAAAAATGAGGCTGCAAAAGTAACCGTGCGGGCACGTGGTCGAGAAACTTGGAAAGGATGACAAGTGCGATGAGATATGCGGGTTGGCGGGACGATGTAGGGCGCGCAGGAAAGTGAACTGTGGTAAAATTTGTAGAATAAGCAAAGGCTGGCGATGCGACGACGAACTGAAAGGAGTGATAACCCTGATTTATCTTTCAACCCTGACACACTGATGTCGTAGGAATATGAAGAGTGAATGAATCTGGCTGCTCTGTTGTGTACTGCTTCAAGAGCGTTGATGAGGTAAGCATGATGCGGGCTCCAAATAGGTGAGGCATATTCTAATTTTGATCTGACAAGTGTTTTGTATGCTAGTAATTTTACATGATCGGGGGCATGGCGGAGATTACGTCGTAAAAAACCTAGTGTTCTATTAGCATATGAGATAATATTAGTGATGTGTGCACTCCAGGACAAGTCGTTACACAAGGTGACACCTAAATACTTATATGATAGACAAATCTCTACAGGGACGTTACTAATTACGTATGGGAAATCAAGCAGATTATGGCGGCGGTGAAATGACATCCGTTTACACTTACGTGGGTTAAGTTCCATTAACCAAATGTCACACCATTCCTGAATGCGGTTAAGGTCCTCCTGGAGAGAATTTTGGTCATTAATGGTAGTAACTGAGCGGTAAATGACGCAGTCATCTCCGAACATGCGAATTTTAGAATTCTTGTTGCCTGGCAAGTCATTAATATAAATTAAAAACAGAAGTGGGTAGGCCGGGAGTAGGCCGGGACAGTCTACGCCATTGGGATGGTCTCGTAGAAGACAGGCTGAGTGTGATAATCCGGCTCACGTTGCCAATCATGCTTAGTATTTAGCTATAAGCAGGGAAGTCAAACGTGCGAATCTAGCGGCAGAGACCGACGAAGAACGAACTCGTCGACTCGCAACGGGCAGTTGGAAGATGACTAAAGCGGGCAGTGAAGAGCTTTGGAATGAACCGATGCTGCTTGTGCCTCCGCCACTACTTCGGCGGCGGAGAAAGAAGCTGAGTCTAACCTGGCTTACCAGCACAGCATAACCACGCATAACAAGTTTTTTCTTGCATAACTGGGCTCGTGCCAACAAGTTCTCTGACCGCCGTGCCTGTCTTGAGGTTACTACCATGGCCTGTAAGCGACCGCACCCAATGCGCTTTCCTTCGACGTCTTCCATCGCACCATCGCTGCCGACCTTGTGCCCGCTCAACGTGACCAGATATTGCATTTTTCCAACGCTTCAGCACGTCTTTTGATCTTTCCAGCCTTCCTTGGGCCGTGCGTTAGCCGTCTATCACTAGGTGCCGTGTCATCTGTGACAATGTTTGCAATATGCTTCAGCGCGGCATGATACAGCCCTCTCGCAGACATTGCGCCTCTCCGCTTGTTCTGGTGCGAAAGAAGGCGGCTTCTCTAGGTTCTGTGCGGACTACCGGCGTCTCAACAAGGTAACCCACAAAGTCGTTTATCCTCTACCTCGAAGCGACGACGCACTAGATTGCTTGAAGGTAGCGGAGTAGTTTTCGTCCTTAGAGTTGCGCTTCGGATTCTGAAAAGTTTCCATGGCTGCCGGTGATTAGCTGAAAGCCGTCTTCGTCACCCAAGATGGTTTGTATTAGTTCAGCGTCATGCCACTCGGCCTGGGGGATGCCCCTGCCAGATTCGAAAGAATGATGGCTAAGAGTCTTAGCGGGCTCAAACGTGAAACGTTTCTATGTTATCTGGGTGGCATTGCCGTTTTATCTACAGATTTTACTTCCCAGTTACTCCGTCTTCAGCGCGTACTCAAGTTTCTCACTGAAGACGAGCTGCAACTTAACCTGAAGCAATGCTACTTCGGCGCCACGAAGCTGACAGTATTAGGATATGTCACCTCCAAGGATGGCCTTCTTCACGACATTGTCGAACTTCGCGGCGTTGCTCACTTCCCTAAACCGACAACACCGAAAAAACTGAGCAGTTTTATTGCCCTGCGTTCCTACTTCCGCCGCTTATTACGGAATTTTGCCTGTATCATCGCCGCTTTAACGTAGCTTCTCGCCCGCAGCCCGAACTTCTCGTCTTGGTCACCCGCCTGCAATGCCGCGTTTAACACTTTGCGTCGCCTGCTGGTCTCCATACCTGTACTCCGCCACTTTGATCCCGAATGTACAACAGAAATTCACACCAATGCAAGCGACATGGGCTTGGGCACCGTTCTTGCCCGCGGAAAGTCTGGGCATCCGGAATATGTTTTCGCTTACACCATATGCGCCCTCACTAATACTGACACCAACTAATCTGTTGCTGAAAAAGAATATCTTGCCATCACTTGGACAATCTCCAAGTTTCGCCCTTACATCTGTGGCCATCCATTCTGCATCGTCACCGACCATATATAATGCCCTCTGCTGGCAGTGCTTCCTCTTGACGACTCGTCCGATGGGCTTTACGTCTCCAGGAATTTGATATTGAAGCCATATATCCCTCATTCAAGTCACTAATCGATCCCGACGCAAGTACTCTGATGCCGACGATCTTTACTTCACCGCTCCCCTGCGATTCCACCTAGTCTTACCCCGGATTCAGAGATGTACCTTGGACCGAATTTGACCCGCAGCCGACTTGGGACAGCGCGCACATATTTCATAAATTCCCCTTGACTTCAAGCGCCGCCTTACAGCTGCCTTGACTCGAAAAAGCCTACGAAAATTCCAAGTCAGGGGTATGGCTACCTTGACGCAGCCTTGGAAAGGTTTTTCAACACGGCGGCTTGGGACGGTGATGTGCTGAGCCGGGTCTCCGCGTTCGAATTTTGTGTGCGCGCTTGCGATGTGGTCTTTGGTTAGGCCCACGCTTTGCCGAGTCCCGCGACCAGCACTCGTCGACCGCGGGAATCCAATGGAGGCATACAAGGACATCTAGTTCCTGGCGAGATATCGCTTTACCAAGGACGGCTGCCGTACGTACGGCTGCCGTTCGATGAAAGGGGAGACAACAGAGCCCTGTCACTGCCTCCAAATGCTGCAGCTAATCGTCGCGCTACGTTTTTATGGTGCCGGCACATTTCAGATTGTTTGCGGAGACCTGGTGAACATCTTGCAACCGACGGTGTGCCGCACTGTCGTGTCAGTTACGCAACTGATAGCCGGACATCTATTCAGGGACCTTGTGCACTTTCCGGACGCCTCCATCTTTTCCAGTGTGATGAGGGACTTTTACGAAATGACCCTATTTCTGGGGGTCACCGGGTGCATCGACTGCACCCACATACGCATGAAAAGTCCCGGTGGTCCCGACGCAGAAGTGTACCGCAATCGGAAAAGAGTGTTTTCTATCAATGTGCAGGTAAGCACTTCGTTTACCCTTGCGAAATTTTGCAGCTTCGAAGTCATTGGCGTGAATGAACTCTTGGGTTCGAGAAATTAAAATACTTCGCAGCCGCCATGTTCGCAAATTTCACGTTAGCATTTCATTTGTGCGCTGTTTTAATTGTTACTTTATTTCCTGCGGCAAAAATATGGCCATGTGAAGGTATAAAAGAAAAGTAAAGTATGGTTTGCTTATTACATTTCGCCCTCATCTTTTAGCTGCCCAATGGCAGCAGGTAAAATACAGGTATAATCATTATAGCAGTGAATTTAATATGCAATCATTTCAGTTCATGATTGCCTAAAACCCTTCCCAATAGGCAATCCAGAATGTTAAAAAATGCGCTTGCCTGGTGAGCTGTATTGCATTACCAGTTACAAAAAATATTTGGTGGAGGTTGTGATAAAAGCTGCGGTGAAAGCTGCGGTACCCCAGTACATAGATAGCAGGGCAGAGCATTTATATGCGTTTCCACTTTTACATATACATTCATGTATAGCTTTCCTTTTGTTTTGTCTTGATATATCTACAGTTGAGATCCCATTGCATACAATGCACTCAGGCAACCCAGCCACGAAAGCCTGCTCCCACTGCTTCCATAGGTTCTTTCCAGTTTTCAACAAACAGTTCCGGCTTGTTTATCATGTCAGGATAATTTACTTGCAGGCAATCACTGGACCACACCTTGAATTCTGCGATGTGGTTGCAAGTTGGCCAGGGTCTGTCCGCGACAGCCGAATGTTTGATAATTCACGTGCTCGTGTGGTATACGAGGAACACCGGGTACCCGGAGTGCTGCTCGGAGATATGGGCTGCGCCTGTCAGCCATTTCTGCTGACTCCCCTAGCAGATCCTTGCCCATCAAATTCACCCCGAGGCAGGCAAGGGAAAACCCCATATCACGTCTCAGCACATTTATGCGGCAAAACGGTAAAGCTCTCTTGGTATGAGTGAAGTGGATATGAGAGACTGAAGTGTGTGAACAACAAATGAACAGCGTTGAGAGTATGGTGGGGTGGCCACAAAGCTACACCGTGACTTGCATTAATGACTTCAAAGATGAGATCCATTGTCATAACACTACCACTGGATTAACGGAAGCCCCACCTGACTTGCGCTCATGTTCACCCGGTTCAGTTTCGACTGCTTGCTTTTAACCTGCTGTGATCTGTACACGCTCTCCAGGCATCGTGTACGTTACAATGCTCATTTGTCTTTTATGGAAATCAAAAGTATGCACCCGTCGTGCAGCGTAACTGCTATTGCAAGTCGGAGTGGAGGTGGAAGCTATCTACACTCCTATGCAGTCAGATTTTCAAGAACGATGCAGCAGTACGGGCATTCGAAGAAGCCGCTGTCAAAATTGGTTCCCTTGTAAATTCAGATTTATCCTCCAAGAAGACAAGTAGATGCCACGTGTCTCGTGCTTTACCGCCGTATTATTTATAAATTCGGTTGAAGTATGCATTGTGTCATGGATGTACTTGCTGAATATTCGTCGTGACTGTTCCATGATTCTGAAGGCACAGAGTCCCGTAGCAAAGACCATAGAACGAACTCGTGGACGTAGGGCTGCCAAATTTTTTGTGCACATCCATTAGAACAAGGAGACTAGAAAATATATTTGCATTAACCATTCCAAGCCTATCTTTTGCTTGGGTTTGGTGAAAGTATGCAGTTAGTGTTCTTATAGGAGCACACTGGAAGCAAAGATACATGCACATTTGTATGTAAAGGCAGAACTGTAATGCTTAAGTGACTCCCGCAGGTGCAACGCTGCCCACATCAGAACACGCAACTCCATTGAGAGAGCATTCGGAGTGTGGAAGCGGCGGTTCACCTGCTTAGACATGAATCTATAGCACAAGCGCAGCCGTGCATGCCGAATAATAACGGCATGTGCCGCATTACACAACTTGGCATGCAGAGGAGAGAACCGGAACCGCCATCTACTCAAGAGCAGCTCAGGCCTCGCACCACCAGGAGGACGGCCGGGCGTCGAGAGCACCTGCCTCCTGTCAATGCAAATGAGGATTCCCTTTCCGGCGTGGAGGCGCGAAACCTGCTTGTCCAGAGGAGTTTCACTTGAATGCCGCAGTACTGCAGACTGCACAGCATATTCAGCATATCAGTATCGCGTGAATGACTGTTTGGTATCATGCAAATTGCAGAAATTAAAATTCTTACGCCTCTCACTGCGTGTCATGTGTGTTCAGCGTACGAAATGGGAAGATGTTGTTGTAAATAAATATGCAACAGAACTTACCTGCCAAGATTGTTTGGCACATTTCACTCAAAAATATGAAGGCCATGGGTCATACAACTGGTAAATTATCTTACTGAATCGCACTGTAAACATCACAGAGCGTGTTTGCTTTCTCGGCTACAAAAAAAAAAGAAACAGCAGATTGCAACTTCTCACAAGCTAATCACTGGATTGGTGCCTCGGCAAGCTATGAGGTGTTTTGTTGTACATTTGTACATGTATTCCGTGAGCATCCAAGCAGAGGAAAGAGGTGAAAATATAAAAACCACTACACAGTCTAGCAGCTGTCAATGCAGGAGTCTCAAAGAGGCTTGGAAACGCACCACACAGCTGGAACAAAAGCACCATCATGCTGTCTAGCTCATTACTGCCCCGAACAGCTGCAGTTATTACGAAATAATAAGGAGCACCATCAATTTGCCCATGGCCCAGCCCCAGGAGAGAGGCAAAGCAGCCATTGTTATTACCATCTGCCGGTCTACAATACTTTATTATAGCTGTGTTATTATTCGAGAAGAGCTTCTCTCACTCTGGGTACTGTGAAAAAAATTCACACAAAATTCAGTGCCCTGAAGATATACAAACTATGGTGTTTATTCTTTCTTCTTCTCCAGGCTGTTGAGCTCGACCTGCTGTTTCTTTAAATTCAGCTCGCCCGGCTGTGCCTTTAAGTTCAATATTTTCATGTGCCCTTCGTGCCCTTCGTGCTCTTCTTTCCTCTTTTTCAGGTGATAATTAATTATGATTAGCCTCCATGATTCTGACTCGGACTGCAGACTCTTCTCGCAGTAGCCTGAATCGGATGTCATTTTCGTGCAGCAGTGCCATCTGAGCCTTTCGCATACTTGTGTGGTCATCGGTAGCCACTTCAGCATCACTCTTGCCGCTTGAGCCTGCCTCTCTCTGTCCATTAGAAGCTGCAGGCAAATCAACAATTGCAGCAAGATTTCCTTCACCCTCTGCCGTAGCCGTGTTCGTGACGTTGGGTGCAGCTTGTAGCGGTTGTGCGTGGTCACTATAGGCGCTTGTATCTGCAGGTGGGGAGTGGTCCTCTGTAAACATATGGTAGATAACATAAAACAAGCGTCAAGCACACTTCACATCACATTTTCTCACTGCTGCAGTGACCTGGTGCTCTTGAATGTACCACCAGTGTACTACTGTTTTGCCTTTGTGAACAGTACATACTTTTGTCTATAACAGTTTGCTGTAGCTCGACGCCATTGCGGAAGTGGCCAGGCTTCTTGCTTTTGCATGCCTAGTTAGTTCAAAGCTCAAATACGCCAAATTAGAACTATAGGATACAGCTGCTCGCTTTATCAATGTAGAACAGTTGCCATATTCAAATAACTCAGACATCATCAATAACATTCACCTTCTGCCATTTAAGTGCATGAAAAGTGACCCTTACTGTTTTTCTTAACATTATTTAAAACCCTACAAATGCACTGAGCAATATGAATATTTTAATATTTTCATTTCTACGCTCGCATATGTAAAACAAGCCAGTAGTCATTTAAATGGCAGGAAAGCAAAGGGGAAAGTGGTTGTTTTTTTCATTTCCGCCATTTATTATTGTGCATTTCGTGCTGCAATAATTTTTTTACCTGAGAGATAATTCATCAGAAGGTCAAAGCATAGACAAAAGCACAATGCCAGTGAAATCTAAACCAATCCCCTTCGCATGTTGGTATGCGTACAGTGCTCTTCATACAGTGCTGCTCTATATGTATGCTGTAACGAGCCCCCCATTTCCCTATGCTTGTCTGCTTAATTTCCACGCTCAGCTTGCCAATAAACGGTATCCCCTTCATGAACCGATTTTTGACATTATTGACGCTGGAAAGCGTATAGATACTTTTCAGCACTGCAAATGTACATGAGTGCAACCAAACCTGTGAATCATAGTGTACCTGTGTAGTCAAATGTCTCTTTAACGCAGCCGTTGATCATAGGGTGGAAAAGCCGCACAGCCGGCTGACTGTGGATGGGTTGCAGATAATGGGCCCCATCCGAGTCATACTCATTATCAACACGAGTGGTCATGTGCCCTGCCACTGACCCAACAAGGACTGAGGTATCACTCATGGGAGCTGGGGCCGGACGTCCACCTAAAGGACAGCAAAGCATACATTAATGCACTTCTTCGTTTGGGCATGTTATAAGTGATACCCAAGTGTATTTAAGAACCTATGCACTGGGAAGGCAATATACAAACTATCGATAAAAATGCCTTCACAATAAAAAATACAAATGCTTCTTACTGGAACCTCCAATTGAAATCAATTAGTTGTTCACAAATTGCAGTTAGATTCCATCGCCCTTTTTACACTTTCAATTTGGCTGAATCAGGTATGAAACAATTGAAAATTTCCTTTTTTGCCTTTGACACCAGTTGGACATTTCCGATTTTTTTAATCGGCTTTAAAAATGACAAAGGCTGCAGTAAAATAATAAAGAAAATCATGCGCTGTCGCCCATACGCTGCTTCGCATATAGAAATATTTTCCCGAAGACATCACTTCTTTGCCTATGCACACAATGCATATAGCGCAAAACGGCGGATCTCCGTCGTGAGTATGTGCCATTCTCCAAGGGCATAACAACAACAACGCGGCACTGCAGATTTCGGCATTCTGCACCATATCCTGGTCTTCTCATATTTCGTCATGGTCCTAAAAGCGACTCGGATGACAGTTTCGCAAGCAAAAACTGAGCGAGCTATCTGGGAAATTGCAGCGACACAAGTATTTAAGCAAAACCAGCAAGACGCTTCCCCTGCATACTAGCAGCAGTCGCAGTGTACTGAGTATGCAAGTTCAAAACAAAAGAACACTTGCCTGTCTTGTGTACCTCTCTGTTTTCTTCCGATCGTTCCTCTTTCCATTTCTGCTTGAGATTCCCCCAGCACTTCTTTAATTGTTTAAAATCCCGCGGAATCACACCATGCTGGGCATTGTTTAAGAGCGTACGTTGTTGGGCTAGTCGGTTAATCGTGGTAAATAAAAGGAGTACTGCGCGCAAAAAGACACGGACAAGAAGGTAACACAACAAGCGCAGGGCTTTGTACTCAACAGCGAGCCTCTTCCAGGTCTCCATCTTGCGCCCTAGAGAAGCAACGTCCGTTTTCTTGCACTCCAAAATTGATCGGTACTTCTTCACTACCCAATTGAAATTCTCTTCTCTGCAGTAGTGAAGCGCGGAGCGGCTCTCTTTGCAGTGGCCATATCGGCACAAGAAAAACAGAACTGCGCTCGTCAGCAGCGGTACACAAACACAGTCAACGCGTGGTGAAGCGCACGGTGAAAAAACGTGCCAGCAAGATCCATGGTGCTACACTGGCACGGATCGCAACGGCTACTCGTCTACTTTGTACGTTGCCAGATGAAAGCGGGTTATCTCTAAAATAGGCGTGCAGCATTGGTTTGCGAAGCGCGTGGCTCATCTTTTCGCGACCGGCAGTTCATAAACATATATATTATGAAGCAAGCTTAATTAATCTGTTTTCTATGAGAACGTAAAACACGTTTTAAAATAAAATTGCACGTTATTCTCGCTCCCAGGAGCTGACAAAGCTCGACTTGCCGAAGGAAGTCAACGAGAGGGTCTATGAAACGCGGAAGCCGACTTGAGCGCGTCGAAGCCAAGCGCGGTATCAAGACGTACTTGTGCAAGTCAATCCGCGGCTTCAAGTCAGGATCGATTTATGAATTCGGGGGTTAGTCTGCACCTACGATCACTTCATTTGACGCCCCTGATATGCTTTCCGAACAACTGAAAAATCCTTGGATTGCCTTTCTCCACTACTTTCTGTCAGATCCCTCACCACATTCTTTCCCTCACCACCCGGTCCCTTCACCGCCAAGCCAGCCTAGCTGCCTCTCGTGACGGCCTTTTATACCGCCGTAACTACATCTCCGACGGGAGGAAATTGCTGTTGGTAATTTCTCG
This sequence comes from Amblyomma mixtum, assembly GCF_055824585.1. NCBI lineage: Eukaryota > Metazoa > Arthropoda > Arachnida > Ixodida > Ixodidae > Amblyomma > Amblyomma mixtum. Next base: position 148,867,174 of record NC_143021.1, on the reverse strand, counting down.
ACACCTATGTACTGCCATCTGCGCCTCTTTCCACGCAGATCCACAATGCGGCCATGCCAGTGTATTGAAAACATATGCTCGCCTGCGTATGCGATACTACTGGCGCGGTATGTACGGCTTCATACATCACTACATTCGGTCATGTAAAGCCTGCCAACACCGCAAGAACCCTCCTTGCTACGGCTCCGCTCATTTACAACCGTTACCCTGCCCTGGCCGCCCTTTGACCGCGTCGGAATAGATCTGTACGGCCCGCTTCCAACCACTTCTAACAACCACCCGGTCGTCGTGGCCGTTAAGCACCAACCCATTACGTAGAAATATTGAATCTCCAAAATGCCACCACACAGCATGCAGCTTTTTTATCCTAGACAGTCTTTTCCTCGTCGCGGCGCCCCAAAAGAATTTCTGAATGACAGCGGCTGTGTTTTCCTCACAGACGCCTTGGTGGCGCTGCTAAAGCAATGCCAAATCGTACATCGCTGTGCCAGCGCATATTACCCTCAAACCTACAGCATTAGTAAGCGGTTCAATCGCACTCTAATTGAGATATCCGCCATGTACGTTGATACCACCCATTCCAACTGGTATCGAGTACTCCCATTCGTCACGTACGCGTATAATACGGCTACGCAGACAAAGACTAGATTTTCTACTTTATTTCTCTTATACGGCCGGGAGCCTACATCCACCATTGACGCCATTCTTTCCTAGCGCCCTGAGCCGTCCGAGGCGAAACCTCTTTCCGAAGCACTCATGCATGCTAAAGAATGTCTGCAACTGGCATGTCTTTCATCACACATCTCCAGTGGCACGAGAAGCACCGTCGGGAGTCCTCGAAGCCTCCCGCGTCTTATCCCTCCGGCGCACTCGTTTTGCTCTGGGTGCCTTACTCCGCTCCCGGCCGCGCCATGAAGCTGCTTTCCCGCTTTCACGAACCTTACACCGCTCTATAACAAACTTCTCGAGTGAATTACATAGTTGAGCCCCTTGGCGCCTCTCGCAACGTAGTCACCGGGGGTACCAACTGTTCACGTCGAGCGCATTACGCCCTACTATTATCCGCCCATTCTCCCTTTCCCTTAAGTCATCAGGATTGCTCCTTTTCGGGCGGGGAAGTAACTGCAGTGGCAGCGACTAGCAGCAGTTCAAGCGGTGGGACGAAGAGGTAGAGGAAGAGCAGTTTGGGATCTCTAGTTACTCCTGGGAGTCTGCTCATCGTGACGCTCTTCGGTCGACGACCATCGACCTGCGCTTCGAATAAACACCTTTGCAATGGCAATAGGCGTGCCCGTGTCTGTGAAAGGTGGATCAAGGGGACACCGAGGCTACCGTAAAATCTTTTTAACTATACAGCGTCATTATCTTTGATCAAATTAAGTTTCCCCAAGTTTTTACTATAAGTTTTCTTATCACCTTGTACTGCTGTCATGTCTTGTGGGGGAGGCGCGGTAACTGGTAAAAGGAACCCCCGGCGACCGGCGAGGCTGCTTCTGGCTTTAGTGGCTCCTCGCTGTCACTCCTTCTGGCAGGGCGAGCGCTACGAATAGCGTTAGTTGTTAGCAGCCGGCTCAATCTTCACCAGGCTCTAGAGCTTAGGACAGGGCGTACCTTATTTTTACTGCTACGTTCTCTGTTCCCCGGGCTTCAGACCACTCTGACCGCACCCTGTTTTTCTGTATAGATTTTGCATGTACACATGGCCTTAGTGGTGTCATTCAAATGAGATACAAAAACTGACGAAACGACGGGCGCAAGTGTCACCAACTGCTATCTTATTGTCACAAGCACCTTAGCTATATGCGATGGAAATCAAATGTGCTGGGGCAAGATATAGAGCCGCAGCAAAGACAGGACGGGCAGCGAGAAAGTAGTCTGTATATAGCTTTCACTCTCAGTGTAAGTCACCAACACCAGGCGTCTTTTTTCAAGCAACGCATCAAATCGCATTCAGTCACCTAGTCGCGATGAGTTTTTTATATATAGAAGCAGCCTTAGAAAGATGTTAGGAGTGTAAAACAACCTTGTGAGTAATCATAAATATCTGCTGCGGAACCCTCTCAGAACTTAACTGGTGAAAAAATAATTTATTATCCTATCCATGAATCGACTTATTAACGTTAATGAAGAGCAATGGACGAGGTAATAAAAGTATTAGCCATCATACATTCTTAGCAAACTTTTAGCTGAATATAATGTATACAATTGTTTCATTCGCCTATCTCAAGTGCGAGTAATTGAGTCCCTAAGGACGATTTACGGGCAACAGAAGTTAGACTGCCTCCTCCCATTTGGCTTGACCAGCCTAGTGTTTCAGAAAATATGATATATGCAAGAATGATTTGTGAGTTCAGGTATGCTGCTGTGTTTGTTTTCTTGTTGCATATTGCCCTAAAACGGGGCTTCGAACCCCGTCACCGGCACATTGAGCCGTTTATTACCTGTCCCTGGGCACCCTCATTCTCAAACTAGATCGTGTGATAGACCGTTTAACCCAAAGGGCACGATAGAGATCGAACTGTGAAAGCTCTGCAATAAGTGTAAGGTAAATGACAGAACAACGTTTAACATGTAGACGATCGAGCACGATATAAAAAATGTCAGTAAATTTGGGTAATTAGGCTAAATGCGGATATATGAGGTAGCATGATGTGTTTGGGTGCTGCGCTGCTAGGTTAAGTTTGTTCTTGACGTGATAGGACACAATCTTTGTACCGATCAAATCACACTAATTGCTAGAGCAACAACCTGCTAGCTGGTACCAGGTAACACCTAATTACCACCCAAACATCTTCCGCTTTGCCACTGTGCAATCATCATTTGAATCACTCTCTTCTCCTAACTGCTGCTGCTCATTCCGCTTATCTCGGTGCGCGTCAGGGCGGTGCCGCCTAATTAGCGCCCCAGGTTCTCGCCTGATTTGCTCCGGCTACACCTTGGCAAGTAAGCCACCCGGCGCGCAGTGGCCCAGTGGCACAAGGCAGGCGCTATGTCAGGCGTTGCCATCGATGGGACATGGGTTGCTTTGGTTGGGTTGCGACCCAGGCTGCTCGTCAGAAGCAGTCTGTCACGAATAAACGTGCTGCTGCCTGACAAGATGAGCAGGCTGCCCACCATCCGGTGGACGGGTGAGCAGCTTGCCATAAAACCGGCTTCAGACAAACAGACAGACACACAGACAAACACACAACACCAAAATGCGGGGAATGGCCACTATAAGTGCTGGTGCACTGAAAAGGAAGGAATTTCGATAGAGGCGAAATCCTAGTGGCTCGTGTACTGTGCGATGTCAGTGCACGTTAAAGAACCCCGGTCTCGATATTTCCGGAGCCCTTCTGTACGGCGTCCCTCATAGCCTGAGTTGCTTTGGGACGTTAAACCATAATAAACCAAGCCAAACCTTAAAGGAAGGCTTGAAGCGGACAAGAGGAAGCTTACCATAAAAAAACAAACAAGGTTCGTGCCTTGAGATGCAAGGAAAGTAATGTATTTAACCTATACGGTTAGGATAGCTGAAAGAGTCGAAAAATATTCCTTTGACCTCTTCAGCAGCCGGAATAGACTGGATGCGAATGATAAAGCCAACGGTGCGGATGAGATCGACATCCAGAAGGCAAACGTGGGTGGAAATAATGTATCTAATATCTAAACGGTCGCACAGCGGTCATAGTTATTCAATGTGAAATCGATCGAAAACCATTAAGGTAGGGCATCAGCAAAAATAAACATTTGGCGATACTTATTAGGCACTTTAGCATCGAGTCCAAAAAAAGGAGAGCTTTGTCTCTGAAATGCATTCCGCGCAGGCAAAGACGTGAACTTCCAACTCGTCTTTTTTGGCGTAATATCACCACAATCATGGTACTCTCCGCTTTTAATCTTTCGGGTTGAAAGCTTCGAGAAAACTCCGTCGGGTACGCTTGTCCTTTAGGCACCAACTAACACCTTTGGCAGAATTAAAAAACGTGACGCTGTTGCCGCCACAGTACATTCTCAAAATGTGCTACGAGGAACACCTCGACTGAAAAACTACGGAGGCAAACTCATTCTCTGTCCTTTTAGACCCGTAAATGCTTTGCTGCACTGCTCCTGCACTACGGTGAGTGACGTGGTCCGAACTGTGACGCGAGACTAGAGCTTCCTCCTTAGGCTTGTATAATTTTGGAACCGAAGCCCAATATTACTCATCCTGAAAAGATGACGTCTGTTCCTCTATGTGTCCCGCTGGCCGACAAGACAACAGAAGTGTGCTCGATAAGATAATTTTAATGTCAGGCGAACAAGTGTAGCCCCCGATAGCGCGAGTGCGCGAATGCACGAAGAAATGTGATCATAACGCACAACGAACCAGTATTAGAACACCTGTTCAGCTGACGTTCTTCGCAAAATTGCGCGATACTCTTTACATGCTCCTTTTTCTGCGCAACTGGAAGCGGCTAACTTCAGATAACTACGCTCGTATCTTTACAAAAGAGAAGTATAAGGGGCGTTTGCATCATTTTGGAAGGACACTGTCCCCGAAAAAAGAGATTCCACAGCACCCTAAAATCGCACAGTTTCCAAATACGTCAGAGCTGAAAGGAGGCGATTCGGCAGCTACGAGTGCAAGCTCTCCTGGCATAGAAACCTTCGAAGCCTCTGTGAAAACCGCCTGAAACGAAAACAGCTATTGCAGTGAACTGCTCATTTTTGTGACCTCATCGAAGACCGTACGTTGAGGACTGTCGCATCAGAACCGCAACTGTGCTCCCCCATGGCATCTACGGCAGTGGCTATACAGACGCTCAGTCTTGGTTGTCTGCTTTGCACTTTCCTGCCAGGGCTGCTGCGATACCTGGACGCAGAGCAGATACCGTGGCTGCCACGGCTGCAGCACCTGTCACCAGACGCCATCGTGAAGGGCATCTGTCTAGGTGTGCAACAGGGTGTGGCTGGCGAAATCTGTCTCCGGCGCATAGCGTGGCTGCGCTGCTGGCTTTTGCCATTGCAGCGCCTCGAAGGGTGGCGGATCCACTCTCTCACTGTTTCGCTGTCCTGGGTCAAGCGTCTAGAGCTGCTCGAGCAAATGGCATTTGCGCTTCGGCTTGGCGACCACGAAGCAACGCTCGGTTGGAGAGTGCACAGACGAGCTCTCACTGCCTGCTTGCTGACAGAACAGGATCACCTGTCCCAGGATGAAAGCGCTGTGTACGTAGTCCTGTATCCGGATCGGCATTTTATGGCCGTCCGCTACGTGGGGTTCGACACTCAGCAGCGGGTGCTAGCAGCTCTGCGTGCAGTGCTGGGATACGATCCTCGCGAGGTCGACCACGCAGATATCAAGAACATCGACGAGACCTTCCATGTCATTGACAGTCTCGAGCGCGAGTGCTCGGCTCAACGAGAACTCGAATGGCGTGTCCAAGGGCCCAGACATTTTGCGACGGATTCTCGCGGTGGAATATATGCGTCTTCTTTGGTGGAAGAAGGTAAATACATTTTCGTCACTTAGACTTATTCTTTTCAGGAATCTTAGTGACCTAAAAATAATCTCGGGAAAAAAATACATTAAACGCCATGGCACTTTATGTGAGACGAGGGAGCAAGTGCTTCTTCTGGTAAGATTGCTATCGATAGAAAACAGTCTGTCGATGGTTATGAAGTGCCTACCATGATAGAGCTGCCTAAGATATTTTTTTGAAGCGCCGCCGCGGTGGCTCAGTAGTTATGGCGCTCGGCTGCTGACCCGAAAGACACGGGTTCGATCTCGGCCGCGGCGGTCGAATTTCGATGGAGGCGAAATTCTAGAGGCTCATGTACTGTACGATGTCAGTGCGCGTTAAAGAACCCCAGGCGGTCGAAATTTTCGGAGCCCTTCACGACGGCGTGTCCTATAGCCTGAGACGCTCTGGGACGGTAAACCCCATAAATCAAATCAATAGCATTTTCACAAGCACTTTCAGTTCACCTTTGTGCTCTATTTAGATGAAGAAAACAAACTTAACACCCAGGGGCTATTCAAAACATAAATTTACCTTGAGGATTTTCGAGTTCCCCAATTAGTGGTTGCCTACAGCTAAGGCCAGATTTCTGAGATAAATTTCATTAAACAAGTCCCACCTTATTCGATACCTCAAAACGTACACTTCGAACAAAGCCAAGGCGTGGATTGCGTCTACAAAATAAATTAAGGATTTGTCGCAGCTGGACGTTGTCAGCCGAAGTTTGTGGAAGAATAGAAAAAAAAGTTTTTTCAGCCTTTCACACCCTCATCTCTGTCCCCACAATTCGGCGCGCTATGTTTCCCAGGTGGCATTATACATTTTACGCACATAAAAAGTGATTAGCACAAAAAATGAACAGCAGGAGCGGCGCAATATCCGTGATGTGATCTCTGCGGTTATAACTGCCTTACACCCCCAATGGACTCTTCTACTCGGGGTCTTTGGCTTGGTTGCGTATTGTAGAATACTCATTTCTAACAGCTTCCAAAAGACATTTACGCAATGTATGTTTTCACTTGGCTGCTTTACAATTTATGAAAGGCGCCCTTAGTCCCTTAGTTCTTTCCCATGCATTCGCGAAACCAAGGCACAGGCAAAATGCGAAACAGAAAGTACCGCAAAAGCGTTTGCGCATTTTTTATTGAAAGTAACTTTGTTTCGTTCTCCTTTCTATTGCAGAAGCTGGGGATTTCACCTGCAACAAGTGCGGCCGTTCTTCTTCAACGCTTCAAAAACGGGACTGGCATACGTGGCACGAACACCTCTAGATAGATGGAAAGCAGAATTTTTACAGTCCTGAGAATGACTTCTCTTAGTCACAAACGAACAAATGAGCTCCTGCAGCTCGGGACATGTATTCGAACTCGACGTGGACAGAAACAAGCTTTTATTTCGGATGACGTGACTTTGAGGTTTATCAATAAAGTCTTTCAGCCTGCCTTTATCTTGAAACGAAAATTGATTTGTTGCTAAAACATGCGAAGACAGCGGAAAGCAATTCCTTCACGCAACTGATGTGCGCTTGGAACAAGCGTTTAAGTTTGAAACCGGATAGATTAGGAGGCAAAGAAACAAAAAATGAAAAAGGTTTAAAATCATGCGTATAGTACACTCGCACCGTACGTACACTTTCTTCCGTAAAAAAAAGGAGGCATATTTGAAATTAGCTACAGACACAGTGCTAACAATAACCTTGAAATATAGGCTAGAATAGGCCACAAATTTTGACACAGGTTTTCATTCGTCCAGCGCAATGAATGACGTCAATTCATTGCTGCTCGCTATCACAGCAGAGAATTTCGCCTGCCATTCTTATGAGTTTTGCGCTCGTTTGAACGGCATGCTCAACTGTAGCGGGCAGTGAGAGCCTCATCCTCGACTCGCGAGAAACTTCTGGTTGAGAGTTTGACAAAAGCCGTTTAGCCAGATCAGGGAGAGCGGCATTCCTGCCCTGCGTTGCCCCTTTGTTCTGTACAGCTTCGTATCGTCTGTTAGTTCTGAAGGGCAACAGTTTGCAACACTTCCTCTGCATGACAAGTGATACAGGGAAATGGCGTACTTCCTCTGCATGATAAGTGATACAAGGAACTGGGATATTCCTAATGATCTTAAGGACGCGACACCGACGAAGGCTGACACTATTGAAGATGGCTGCTAACGAGCGGTTTCTTACAGGGCGGGAGCTAAGATTGCTTAGAATAGCAGGGAAAAAAAGGAAAGTAAGGACAAGGAACTTTTGTAAGCTCTCCACAGTGACAGGAGAATGACGAGAACATTGTATTCATGCTGCTTAATCCATACTTGCCTCTCTTGGTCTGCATCAAACCAGACCTGCCCAGAAGCGAGCTGCTATTCCGTATATTCTAAGCGTTAGCGAGACTCTAGCAGCTATATTACGTCGCTACAGATCTCAGACTGTGCATGTGCCAACCCGCAAGCTCAGAATAGCATTAGGATATGTAGAAGGAAAACTCGGGAAGAAAAAGTTCGCACGCTTCGTATACGCTATCCCTTGAGCCTATTGAGCATCTGTGTGCGTCGGCGAATCGGTGGCTTTTGAACGAACATTTCGGCTGCACCAAATTGATGTAAGCAATCAGCGGGTTACTTGAATGCGCTTGCCGAGCATGCGGTATCTACCAGCCACAACAACCACTGGGCGCAGACACATCTGGGTGCCAAAGAAAGAGCAAAGTCTCGGGTCTTATATTGAGTCGCTTATTATTCAGACCAGAGAACACAGAGTGTACCGCAAAGATGGTAATCTGCCCACTGTACGCGCAAGGTGCTTGGGATCTGTCATGCGCCATGCTTAAAACGGCGATTCTTTGTTTCGTAATCGTTATAAACAAGGCTCCCGTGAGGGAGTCGAAACGTCATCGTTTTTTTGGACGATGTCTTTTATTGTTCATAACAGATAAGCCATAAACTACAACATTTCTTCCGAAATATCGCCGAAGCACTGCCTCGTTTCCCGTGGAATGTGTAGCTACACAAGTTAAAAAGCTGCAAAGTAGCTGCGCAGGACACAAGTGCCAGACACAAGGCGAAAAGGACGACATAAGGAAAAGCGAAAAAAAAAAACGCGTAAGACTACGCATAGCTCCGCCAGATTTCGGTACCAACAAAGACAGGAATCAAAGCTCGCTTATCATTGTGAAGAAATCACGAAGCGTTAAAATTTAAACGCAGTCAAGCACATAACAGAGGCTTTGACGCTAAGAGGGCCGTCAGAACACACGTCTAAAAAGTTTCCTAAGTGTATTATCTTCTTTCGCTACTCACTGTAATTGTCATACGCATGACATATTGATTGCACAATTGGAAAACATTTTTTCACCGGCAAAAAGCAGTTTAAGGTGAGGTCTTGGTCGCGCTAGGTGGCCGTCAGCCCGTGGCTTACGGTGATCTCGATGGCTCGCTCCACTGCCCGGAGTTGGGTCTCCGGGTCGGAGCTAAGCAGCACGGCCTCCCAATGCTCGAAAGTAAGGAGCAGAGTTAGGCCGCGGGTAGGTGGATGTTCCGGACAGTTCCACAGGATATCGTCTAGTGTGGCGCTGTCACCGCACTTGTTACATTGGGGTGAATATTGCCCGGGGTATATGAGCGAAATTACCGCCTGGTTGGGGTGGGAATGGGTTTGCAGTCGGCACCGGACCGTCTCCTGGGTCTTTGTGAGCGATTTATGCGACGTAGGAAAGGTGCGTCTTTCAAGGCGAAAGTCATGCGTAATGTGTGAAACGAGTTCAGGCCATCCCTTGAGAAACTCGAGTCAGAAGAGCCCACTGCCCGGCCGACGAAACCTCGGGCGCAATCGCGGGCTGCCTCGTTCCCCGGGTTGTCCGAGTGGGCCGAAACCCATAACAGCTCGATCTCCCTTGCGGTGGTATGGTGGGTGTTTCTGAGGATTTGGAGGGATATGTGGAAAACGCGGCCTCTTGCAAAGTTGCGTATGGCTGCTTTTGAATCGCTGAATATAATGTCAGCTGATGTGTTGGCTCTGGCTAATGCAACTGCCGCTTCCTCCGTTTTCTCGGAGGAGGTGGTGTATATCGTGGCGGCTGTTAGGGGTGAACCGCTCCTGGTCACTGCGCCTATCGCGTACGCAATTGAGCGGTGTTATATAATCCGCTACGTCGACGTAAGCTGCCCCGGCATAGTCCTTTGTTTTGTCTGGCATTAAGGCGCTAAATGCAAGGACCAGCAAGACTTTGATTTGAGCTAGTTGGTTGGAGCATGGCATGGTTTACGCAAAAAGCTTACTGGTGGTAGAAGACGGAGACAACACACATAACAAAGAACTAAGTTTATTCATGGAAGAAACAACTTAATAACCACAGCAGTGGGCAAAAGAGATAAAAACAAAACAGATACAAGGGGTGATTTAACAAAGGCAAACGTACCAAAAGGAATTATTAAAACGCGGACAAAGACCCACTAAGAAATAATCTCTTCATATGACAGCGACACAGATGGCTTCCTTAGGCGAGCTTTGGGGCTTTCTTGCGACGCAAGAGCCTGGAAGCGTGCGCAGCGGTGAGCTTCCTCGGCTAGACAAAAGGTCTGGTATATGCACGGTTCGTCATCGACGAAAAGGGGGAAGATAGTCTCGAGAGAATACCGAGGACGCGGCGCGTATAGAAGGAAGAATGCGCTAGAGCCGGTTGACTAATATGGCGCGCTATTGAAAACGAACGTAATAAGTAGAAGCACGTGTCCGAGTTTTTGCGATCGTAGGCGATGAACATGGCGAGCATCTTGGTATTTTTGCCGGTCGTGCGCTCTGTTAAACCGTTTGTCTGAGGGTGATATGGCGTGGGGTGCCGGGAATAGACGCACGTAAACGGATAAATTGTTCTACCGCTTATGCCGTAAACTGGCGACTGCGGTCGCTGATCACCACGTCGACCTCTTATAATAAAAATAATATAATAAAAAGTGCACTCGTTCAAAATACGCAAAAGGGCAATGGCAATTTATCGCAGATACATCGAACAACTTTGGCCGCACCACTAGGTTAAAGCGAACAAGGAGGCGCCGTAAACTACCCCCGATGTTGAAGAGGTAGTGCTTCTATATTAAGCGCAGAAATGAAAGAGCGCCTCTGAACCTTCACGACACTGCCCTGGAAAGAATCCAACCAAAAAATGCAATAAAAGGCGGCACTGCCGAGCGCAACGCTAACCGGAAAGTCCGGTGTGCGGTAACACTGTTATCGGTAACGTAAACAAGGTAACGATATGCTATAGGCACCCTGCACCCGCCAGGCACCGCCACCGTCGAGGCTGCGTTCAGATCCCCCGCACGGCCACTACCTCGTCCCTGTCAGGAAGGCTCGCCCCGCGACTTCGTAGGGATGGCGTCTGCTAGCGGCTGCCTCTGTTCGTAGAGGCGGTATTTCGACCTATTCATTTATGAGGCTGAAAAATTCTTTCGAGGAGCGAACGTCGGGAAAGGAACGAAGCTTTTTGAAGCAGGCCATGTACACAATGTGAAAGAGGTGGTGTCGTGCGACGGGAGCGAAGTAGCAGTACTTTGCATTGCGCAGACTAGTATCACTGCGCCCCCGAAAACGATCAAATTAACGCTAATAAATATTTTTTATCTAATGCCTGTCAGCGCTGCACTCTCAATCATTTTTTTTTTATGTAGCTATCTTCCAGTAGACTGCTTGTAGCCGCGAGCTGCAGTTGCAAGGCAGGCAAATGTAAACACGCTGCTGCCGTTACCGTGTTTTTGGAGCGGTGTGAAACGCTCTCCAAAACAAGCCACCCGCAAGCCTAGGGTGTTCCTGTATTTAGAAAGGCTTACCCTGAACTTTCAAAGACAGACAGGCGGCGTAACATTGATGGTAATTAGAAAACTCCAGTTTCTGAGCGAACGGCGCTAACTTGACTTCATAACATTCCTGTTTGCCGCACCTTGGGGGTTTGATGTGGAATACTCTGTTCAAACTACGGCTTGAAATTATGTGCCCATTGCGTAATCTGCCACTCATATTTTGTCTTCTTTAAGCCATTGCCATGCTGTTATCGCTACAACACGTGTTTCAGTATTTTGGTGATATGAGATGTCCAATGAACGAGCTTTTTCAAGCAGAAGAGAATGCAAGCTGCGGCGAAGCGCCTGTGCGCACTGAAACTCATGCGGAAAACATAAAACTTTTTGACTGGGATTTTGCAAAGAAAGAGTATCCCGGCTATTTCATGCAGGATTCTTGCAGTGCCCTGACTCTTCGACATTAGGATATATGATTATTGTACTAAATTATCACCCAGTCATTCAGACGTGGAGGCAAAAATTTATCAGGAGCATCTTGCCGTTGCCCCTGAAAACGTGCCTTTACTGTCGAAAAGGACGCTGGACGACAAGGCGCAGTGGAAGCGAGCAAGGATTCTGCGCATAGCTTGAACTAAGGTAAACGATTATTTGCAGCGCAAAACTTGAGCTTCTTCCTAAGGTGTGACTGCGGGCGAGTTTCGGCGTGGCTTTAAGCCCACATATTGTTGACAGCCAAGTTAATGACCGGAAATCGTGGGTGCAAGAAGAGGGAAGTGTTCCCAGCGAGTCATTAGCATTCCTCCGCGTCTGTTGAATGTGCCATGACTCAAAAACCTGTCTAGGAGGCAATGCATGAGTCAAGTAAGCGTCTTCCGCACGGGTATGACCATTGTTTGACCAGAAACCGCGCGCGCGTGTTGCCCGTCGCGAAAGGTGGGCTGTCTTCAGTGTCGCGTTGGAAATCCATAAAACCTTAACCGAGGCGACTTTATATCTGCAATTTTGCATCCTACAACACAGCAATGTGTCTCGCTGTTGTTATGTGCTATTTAATGCTCGGGAAAGACGCGCACAACTGCTTCACGACGGCGCGCGCAACACAGCGGGAGCTGTCTACCTGCCCCTGCCTTCCTTACAGGGACGCGCGCGCCGCCGCCAGTGGCGCGCGCGTCGTGCTGGAGTTCGATGCGCAGGGTGCCTATAACTCTCTACTGAGACAGCAGGTAACTGTCGACGAAGCCCGCGTCGATGGCCTACGAGGGCAATCACTGCCTGCTGTGTTCGTCGGCTGCGCAAAGCATCCTGAGTGGAAGAAGCGCGGTGCGCGTGGTAAAGGGGCATCGTCGAAAGCGAAGCGACTGACCATGGTTGTGGATCAACTCCAGTGATTTGAGGATTTTGAAAGCTTTTTGCTGGCTATGCTGGTCACGTGGTATGCATAGCCCGCCCAGTCGGCTACATCTTTTGCGCTGCTACCACGTGTAGGCAGCGTCATGCAGCGGACAGTGCAACTGATGCACTCTGTGCCACGAGCGCTGCGCTACTTTGTTGCTTGAGCCCAAGAACGAAACTAGAAGCTTGAATACATACGTGAAACGACACATGTAGATTTGTGGCAACGATTCGCTGAACATTAGCTGGCCAGGTGTTTTGTCGGATAACTACGCTGCCACGCCGCGGTGGCTCAATGGTTACGGCGCTTGGCTGCTGACCCGAAAGACGCGGGTTCGATCCCGGCCGCGGCGGCTGAATTTCGATGAAGGCGAAATTCTAGAGGCCCGTGTGGTGTGCGATGTCAGTGCCGTTAAAGAACCCCAGGTGGTCGAAACTTCCGGAGCCCTTCACTACGGCGTCCCTCATAGCCTAAGTTGCTTCGGGACGTTAAACCCCAATAAACCAACCAACCAACAAAACTATAACTACGCACCTGCGGACCACAATATCGCAGAAACACGTGCTCTGACGAAGACGTTGAACACCAAGTGTACGAGCCCTCCCGTACCGCCGGGAACCTCATGCGGCTGACCTCCCACCAGCTGCCGTGGACACTTGAACCACGATTAGTTATACCCGTCTCTGAGTTTGACAGTTGGCAGCAAGTGTGTCGACGAGGACTAAATGACCGCCCTTTATAACCTGGAAGGAGCCGCGGCAGGCTCTGATTTGCCCAAATAGACGCGCATAACGCAGTTTTTTTAAAGAAATAAACGCCACTTTTAGCGGCCTTAGTATCTTTAGCTGTTATAGACAGAGTCCACTTACTACAAACATCGGATATAACGAACGGAATCCGCGTGACTGTCAGGATCGTTATAAAGGGCTTGACTGTAGTTTAAATCGGCGGTGAAAATCTTTTTTCACGTTTCAAACATGGGCGTTACGCGTTAGGTCGTACCTTCGCGGCATGGAGGCGTTTGTGCCACGGTCAGGGAATTGCTAGCTGTGTGAGCAACGAGAAATAACTGAGAAATTACTTTTTTTGCCGTGATGCTGTGTTTTTTTGGGACATACTTCAGCAATCTCTTAAAAAGACATTGAGATCATGCACTTCAGTATAACGTTTCTGTCTGCGAAGGAATACTAAGAAATTTCGTTCGAACTCTTCGTGTTCATAGGACTACTTAGCCTATGGGAAATCCGCATGATGGATGAGCACGCAGAACTGCCGCGTTCAACGAGGTCACTGTTCAAAGAACAGTGCTCTTTAACGCCGTAGGCATATGTTGCACAACTTCAGCCTCCTAACCGGTTTTGGAATTTTTATGAACGGGCGGAGTAAGGGAGTCATGGTGGCGTGAGGCCATATGCCGAGATCGCTGTATTCGACGAGATCAAAGGCACGAGGAGGGTCAGAGAGGTTGCTGATATTATATGCAACAAAGATAAAAAGAAGCCTCGGAGATGGCGAAGTTGCCTGAGGCATCTGGAAACGGAGCTTTTCTGTTGCGCCGCCACTGCTACGAATCCGGAGTATGGATACCCTTGTAGTTGTTCTTTTTACTGCGTCAGCATTGTAGCCTCCTTTCCCAAAAATAACTGCGCTCCGTGTGCGTGCGTGCAGCCTCCACCCTCGATGCACACTCCGGTGAACGCACATCCGGGCACTCACTGGCAAAAATGCATCTTCAGCAACCTTAACCCATCCCCATATCACCCACCTGTACCCTATGTAGCCGAGGCGGATTGTTGTGAATGCTCAATGTATGCCGTCGCCCGAGCGTTCTACGAAAAACTACAAGCAAGCATAACCCTCTCGTCTCAGACACCAAGAACCTGAAGTATGACAGCGAAAACTAGATATAAGCCTCCAAACAGAGAATTCAAGATCCAGTAGTCCGAGAATAATGTGATGAAGCCACCCGCTAGCGACTGGCATCAATTTTCTTTTATAAGCAGAACACTTTAGCGAATCCGCGCAACGGAATAATTTCATCGCAGTTACATTTCTTTGCAGTAGCATCTTGCTGGGCGCTATCACTATCACGTGGTAGTGAACGTATGCATTTTGGCATTGCCCCTTCGTGTAATCGGTATATAATTTTTTCCTTATATCACCACCGCTGCCAAGAGCCCGCGCTTTCCTTGCTTTTTTTTTTGGTCGTGTGCAAGAAAGAATATTCGGATTCTAAAATAAGAAGCTGCACCAATTCATCCATCCTTTATTTGATACTAAGAGGAGTAATACCTCGTGTTTGACGTGTCGAGTGGACACGGAGGCTTTACGATGGACGCTGTAGAGGAAGACACCAGATTAACATTTTGGAGCGAGGGTTCCACTACGCCATGTTTCGCCAAGGTCATCGGGTGTTGCACTTTAACCTCCAGCAGGAGGAGCGCCGGAGGTGTGGCTGTGGCGTAAGAGCACGTGACTCGCCGCAGCTGCAGCCGCCATGCCGCTACTCTGACCGCGGTCCCGCGGTGTGCCGACCGGCGCTTCGCCAGGTATGGTCATGTGATTATGCACGTGACATGGCGTTCGCGTAAGGAGGCGACGCCGCTCACGCACACAGTTTCGGCATGGATAGGAGCGTGGCTGGCAGTGTGCCTGAAACGCCTGCGAGGCGTTTCAGGCATTTAACAAAGCGTAACCAAGTGTACTGGAGCTTTCGATCTGTCTAACTAGTTTTAGAAGGGTTAGACCACTCGAATTTTTTTTTTCAACTTGATACAGCGCACATACATTTTTGCGTTTCGCCTCCATCGAAATGCGGCCCTCGAGGCCAGGATCGAACTCGAAATCTTGGAATCAGCAGCATACAGCCACTGAGGCATTTTTGTTTATTTACTGCACCACTGACCCATCGTGAGGGGTTCTATTTAGTACCTGTTGTCTGCGACAACGAACATCTCAAAAGTAAATGTGGCACTGCCCACTGCGGTGGCTCAGTGTTTAGCGCGCTCAGCTACTTATTCGGTGTATCCGGGTACGAACCTGGCCACGTTTCGTTGCAAGCGAAACGCAAAAGGCACCCGTCTGCTGTGCGATGTCAGTGTACATTAAAGATATCTTGTTGGTCCAAATTATTCCCGAGGCGGGAATTATTCCCACTGCGGCATCGGTGTCTCTCTTTCTACTTTCACTCCCACCTTCCTCCCTGCCTTATCCGCGCGGTTTGGTGTCTATCGAGAAGTGAGACAGTTACTGCGCCATTTCCTTTCCTCAAAAACCACCACCAGAACGTTGTTCGAAATGACACAAAGAAAGGGAAGGTATTCTCAATAGGTGCCTAAATGACTATGCACAACTAATTTTCTTGCGTTTTTTCTCCTTTCAAATGGTGCCCTAGATATTTGAAAACATGGATCATCGTGTGGTATTCGCCTACAGCCCCTGAATAATTTAGAAAAGAACTTATTCTCCCATGTTGTTTCGGTTTCATCAGCCGAACGATGTCGATGACGCGTAGTTGAACTTTAGGTCACGTGAGGCGCGGAGAATACGTGATGCAAATGCTGATACGTTGTTTTTATTCACTACTGCACACAAGCAGCCTGCGTATAAGGCTAGAATTACAACAAACGACGCATTAGCAGTTACATTGCTGCTTTCTTCGTGCCTCACGTAACCTAAATTCAACATGTCAGAGTCATTGTTCTGTTGGTGAAACCGAAAAAGCTTTAAGAAAATAATCAAATATAAATTATTTATTGGTCACAGGCGAATACCACGGAGTGCTCCATGTATACCAATGTCGACAGCATCGTTTGAAAGAAGAAAACACGCAAGCAAAATTTTGTATTTGTACTCATTTATTGAGTTAGAGCAGTTGTAACAATTTCATTAAAACCATACGCAAACATTTAAGAGGGATGGAGTAATAACTTTAGATTTCACATAAACCTATCGTAAAATGCTTTAGAATTGGCGCTAGTACATTACAGAAATATCAATTAGGGTTCTCAGGCATCACACTTCATTCAATTTTGTTGTCGCACATACTGGTTGCCATTTCCGCACTTTCCAGCGCAGACAGCTTCAGATAGGTAAACCTACGTGCTAGACCATCTCAGTTTGTCTGAGAAAAAAGTATGTGGGGTTGCAAAAAAAAGCTGCGCTGAACCGAATCCGAAACGGTTCGAAACGGTTCCTTTGAGTCGTTCCGGTTCGGGTTCAGTTCGAAGATGGCGAAAAAAATATGGGTTCGGTTCGGCTCCTGTTCCGGGTGAAAATTCAGGTTCGGTTCCGGTTTCGGGTTCAGGTTCAGTTCCGATTCGACACCCTGATCACAAATATCACGCTACAACTTTTTCCTTTTAGTTTTGTACAAATAATAGCTGGAAAAACGTGCACAAAGAAACCTACTACTTGCTACAATCTCTTTGTAATAACCAAAAAATCTACCCGAGAGCTCTTCTGTCGTTACAACAAACTCCTGCAGCAATCGCCGCAGCCGCACTTTGCACACGGTGCGCAAGAACGGGTCTTTGACGTCGCAAAAAAATTCGGGGAGGCACTTCGTTGACCCAAAGTGCGGTGAGGCGAAAGCCTTTAGCGGGGTGTTGCTGCTTGTGTCACTGATGTGTCGTTAAGATGCTAATTAAGTACACAATTGTATGTGCATCTTAAATGCTGGAGGCACTGGAGGGCGTTTGGGAGGCATCCGTCTGATTCGACGCCTATCTGCAAACACTCTCCAGCGTCCAAGACAAGGAGAACGACATATGCGTTGGCAGGAAGTAGCGTAGCCATTAGCACGCTAGGCTGCGGAACAGAAGGATGGTGGTTCGAGTCCCGTTGTGCACAAAGACTTTTTGTGGTCTGACTAGAACAAGCGTGATACTGCTAACAACCTTCTGTCGACAACGATGAGGCATTAAAGGCTTCGCCTTAAAAAACAAAAAAAAACGGTTCACTACCTGCTCACAGGTAGTGAAAAAACGGTTCACAGTGCTCGTTATTTGAGCACTGGTATCATAATGCTCTTGGGCCTTCACTCTGTATGGCGCTCAAGAATGGCAGACTATGATTGTTATACAGATGCATGACATGTAAGAATTTATTTTCCTGATAGAATAGACTGGTTTCTTGCCATACGGAAATCCGCTGCGGAGCCTTCCGAGTGGCTCTCAAGACTAGAGCCGATGTGTATGTTACAGGAATTTTAATTTGACGAAACCAGACTCGTGCTGAGTGACCACGAGTGTTTTTTGGTGAAATGTTATGAGCCAAAGCCAGGCAATAAATACAAAGAAAAAGACTTCGTAGCGTTGTTCTGCGCGTGCTCACTTCGCAATCTGAAATACCTTGGTTCGATTCCCCGTATGCCGGCAACATTTTTTCATTCGGAGATTCTCGTGTTGCGTGTTACAACGCCAACGGCCCTGAACGCCGACACCGGCTTTTCTGCGGCAGGAGCTCCTTAGCGTTATCGCATTAACAGAAATTACGCAATTTAGGCAATGGTGAATACCTACATGAATAAAGGTGTTTCACCTGAGACTTTCCACAATTTTTAAAAACTGGCTTTTTGTGTTAGAAGAGTGCCCTTATTCGGTATAGCTTTGCCGGGGTGTAGTAGACACGAGAAAACAGCTAACACGTGCTAACTAGCAGGCTGTTTAACCAATATTCAATACTTAATTTTTTAAGTATTCCGGTTAGGCTTCCTAATTATTAATAGCCATTTAGAATACCACATGTAATATCCATAACAGTTTTTGTAATCTTCAAAACTAAGTTACCCTCGACGCTGTAGTCCAACAAATTTTGGCTACATCGCGGAAGAATACATGCACTTTCGATATGCTTGCAGGCAAAGTAACGCCTTCAGTGCACGAAACTCGTAGAAAGAGGCAAAATATGTCTGGCACAGTGGCGCGCATAACTGCTTTTTGGGAATTCTATGAACTGATAGAGATCTTGGTTACTGATAGCTACACGCATCTATATAAGTAGTGAGCCTAACTGTAGCAGTTAAAAGGTTCATTGTTCAATACTAGCGCATTACACCGCTGGCAATGCTGTGCGGAAAAAGGGCTGCTGTAACTCGACAAGCCTACATTTAGAAATTGGGGAAAGTCTTACGTGAAATACCCTGCACACATAACTACACGCAGTTTCAGGGAAGACTAAGTAATTTTCAAAAATAGGGCTTTTGCCGTAAAAGTCTGGTTTTTGAGGCATCATATAACCAGTATTACCGACACCAGAAAACTTGTGTACCGTTTTATGCAGAAGGCTGGTTAATTTTTTATAATTAGCTTCTTAACTATTATAGCTAGGCATCCAGTTGCAATTAGACATTTGTAACGGATTTTTAGCAGTACCGATAGAAGTTTTTAGAATTTGAAAAATGAAATTATCCTCGGCCCTGCGAATCTTGAAAATTTGGCTAGAATGTGTCAAAACACATGCCCTTTCGAAAAGCACGCAGGCAAAGCAACCTTTCGAGTGCACATAGCTACTCCAAAAAGCCAGATTGTATCCAGCCGCAGCGCCGAGGATAATTACGTTTTTTTATTTTCTAAAATTTGACTTGGCTATTACTAACTACCGGCTACAAATCTCTATTTGCAACTAGGCGCCTAACACTTTTAGCTAAAGAAATAATGATTAAAAATTAGTTAACCGCCTTACTACCTTAAAGGATTGATGAAAAAGGCAGAGACTGGCAATGCGCCTGCGATGGGAAAGAAGTGACAAGTTAATTTCAGCTTTTAAGCCGATACACTGATGTCTTATGAGTATGCGGAATGAATGAATCTAACAGCGCGATTTTGAACTTGTTCAAGGTTAGCCTTCAGATAGTTTTGATGGGGATCCCAGATGGCTGATGCGTATTCAAGTTTAGGTCTTATCAGTGATTTATATGCTAGTAATTTTAAGTCTTTTGTTGCATGGCGTATGTGGCGTTTAAGGAAACCTAGTTTTTTGTTGGCCGATGAAATGATGTTCACAATATGCGCATTCCAGGATAAGTTAGTTGATAGTGTGACGCCTAGGTACTTAAATGTTTGCACAGATTCTATTGGTAGGGTGTCTATTGTGCAAGCAGAACGAAAAGGTCTAAGACTTCGGGTGAATGATATGAGCTTACATTTGTAAGGGTTAAGAGTCATTAACCACTGGTCGCACCATTCTTGTACACTGTTAAGGTCAGTCTGAAGAGCGTTTTTGTCTAAGATGTTAGTTACTGTACGCAGTCGTCAGCAAATAAGCGGATTGAGGAAGACACATTCAAGGGTAAGTCGTTAATGTATATTAAGAAAAGAAGAGGACCAAGGACGGCCCCTTGTGGGACGCCTGAGGTTACGGGTAGGGGGCTAGACGACTGGCTGTTTATGAGCACAGATTGAGTACGATTACTAAGAAACTGTTCTAACCATCTTAAGACATGTGGTTGTAAATTTAAGAGGGAAAGTTTTAGCAGCAAGCGTCGGTGGGATACTTTATCGAATGCTTTAGCGTAATCTAAAAATACAGCGTCAGTCTGGATGTTACAGTCAAGATTTGCATGCAGGTCATGTAGAAAAAGTGCCAATTGTGTTTCACATGAAAATCCTTTCTTAAATCTATGCTGTGAAGAGTGAAAGAAGTTGCTAGTATCTAAGAAGTTCATGATTTGCGAGTATATGACATGTTCCATGATCTTGCACGGCACGCTGGTTAGTCAGATGGGACGATAATTCAAAGGGGAATATTTATTACCTGATTTGTAGACGGGAACGACCTTTCCCACCTTCCAGTCGAGAGGCAAAATACCTGTAGGCAATGACTGCGAAAATATGAGGCACAAAAATTTTGCAGAGGTATGTTTGGTATTCTTTAACACTTTCGAGTTGATTTCGTCGATGCTGGCTGATGATGAGAGTTTAATATTTTGAATTTGGGAAGCGACATCATCAACCGAGAACGTTGAGGCCGGCAGTTTATTCGTTATGTTTCTGGGAAGGGTAGACGCGGAAAGTAGGCCGGTATCCTTGGTAAATACAGATGAAAATGCATGATTAAACATGTCTGCACTGTCAGCATCTGCGATTATTTCATCACATTCGTTAGTGAGAATAACTTCGCGGGGCTGTTGGGGGTTTATTATTTTCCAAAATTTTTCTGGGCTGTGACGTAGGATGTTAGGCAAATCATTTCGGAAAAAAGAGTGCTTTGCGTCGCGGATAGCTGCTAGATAATCTTTTTCGGCTGCGTAGTATTTATTTCATGCTGTAGTGCTGGGTCTAAGTTTGGCTGTGCGGAAAAGTCTTTTTTTTTCTAATTTTCTATTCGTTTTATGGACCTTGTGAACCATGGTTTGTGGCGGTTTTCATGAAAAGTGGTTTTCGGAATGAATTTCTTTGTTAGTTCGTGTACCTAAGTTTTAAATATAATCCAGTTGTCTTCAGGAGATCTGTTATGAAGCGATGCTTCAAAGGAAGGCAGTTAGTTCATTATTTATGGCCTCATAGTTCCCTTTATCGTACAGGGCGATAGTTTTTTTGCGAGTGGCACGTGGTGTTGGAGCAAAGGAAAATGTGGCATGGATTACCTTGTGATCACTGATCACTGGTAGGAAACAAATAGACGCTAGGCTTTCCGGGTGGTTTGTTAGTATCAGGTCTAGAATAGTGGCGGAGTTTTCTGCTACACGTGTCGGCTCCGTAATGAGTTGCGTAAGGTTAGAATTAAGACATACGTCAAGAAAATAATTTGATTCAGTGTTAGCAGCCGTTTGGGTACGCCAATCAATATTTGGAAAGTTAAAGTCACCGAATAATAGGATATGTGCATTAGGGTGTGATGTAGCAACGTCACACAGAATTTTATTTAATTTTGTGCAGAAATCAGGATTACTGTTTGGAGGGCGGTAGCAGACGCCCAGCAATACTGTTTGGGGCGAGGCTCGAATGAGAAGCCAAATAATTTCCAGATCTGAGGCAAGGTTGATTGGCGCACATGACAACTGCTGGCTTCCTGCTATTAAAACCGCCCCACCTCGTGTTTCTTTACGATCCTTGCGATAAATGTCGAAACCGGGAAAGTCTGTCTGCATTTCATGGTCGCTAACGTCGTTAGTCAACCAGGTTTCTGTTAGGATGAGCAGGTTACTATCAGATGATGACATGAGGTTGAATACGGTATCGCGTTTCGGAAGAAAGCTACGAATGTTGGTAAAGATAACGGAAAATGAAAGCTTGTGCTGAGGCATAGGATGGGAACAGTTTCTTACCCTGGTATCGCGAGATGATAGCTATGGGATTTCTTTGACTGTTTCTGATGATGCATCGTAGTAATAGCGCTTCGGGCCAATGAAAAGGGTTTTGAAAGGAAGGGCGAAAGCTACTTTTTTTTCTTTTGCAAACGCAACAAGGTGTTTGCGAGCAGTTCTCACAGGCCCTGAAAAATCTTCGCCGGTACTAATATCGGTGAGCCAGGATGAGCTTTTTAGTTTTGTGGTATGTGAGCTTTACGATGATGGACGGTCTGTGCTGTCAGAATGGCGGTCGATGCGATGAGCACGTTCGATTTCTTTTGTGTCTAAATTTATGTTTAAAAAGGTATGGCATTGACCAATTATTAGTTGTTCCGATTGCGCAGAGGTTTCAGATGGGTTAGTGTCGCGTATGCCGTAAAATATCAGGTTGTTTCTTCGGGATCGGTTTTCTAAATCATCAATGCGGTTTTCTAAACCGCATATGAGCTGGTTAGTTTGAACTGTTTCACCTTTGACGCTGTCAACTTCTGTTTGCAGAGCCATTAGGTTTTCGGGCTGACTCTCTACTTGAGTCATCCTTTGGCTCAGATCGAGTATTTTCTTGTCTGTAGCTAGGAGTTGGTGCTTCAAATCTTGTATTTCCGCGATTAGAGTGTCGTGACCGGCATTTAGTTTCTGTAGTTCACTTAGTCAGTACAGCGGCATTATCGTTAGGGCCGGGGTTGGTTTCAATGTCCCCCGACAACAACAGCAATGAACGAATCACGGATACGCATTCAGTAACAATGGCAAGGCACATCTGAGGGCTCGGTAGCTGTATCAAAGCTTAATTGCTGGATTTTTTAGAAAAGGATTCCGTTTTACTAACCTGCATGGCGAAAACCATAGGGTTAGCTGGCAGTGTTGTGGCGCAACCACCGAGCCCACAGAGTGTCTAATTAGTGTAGCCATGGTTTGTTAATGTCTGACTAGTCATGGGTTTTATGACTACTAGTCATGACTAAGTAGTAATGACTGGTTAGTTAGTGATGACTTATTAGTTGATGGATAACCAGTCATGACTGATTAGTGACTATCTAGTCATGATTTGTTAAACACTAACTAGTAATGACTAATTAGTTGATTAGTGGTTAATGAAAAGTTATTCATGTCGAATTAGTCGATTACAGGCTAATTACTAGTTACTCATGACTTGTGATTAGTAATAACTAGTTATGACTTTCACTTCAGATAACGGACAGACGGATGGACAGAGAGTCATGGCCACGGGTTTAAACCAATAAAGGCTTTCGCCTTCATAAATAACGATCGGAATGGAGGTACTATATTGTTCGTATGTTAAAACATTAGCGGGCGAAAGGGCATTTACTTTCCGGAAAGGGGACAGACATATCCGCGCCTTGCAAAGGGGATGCTGACCTGTAGAATCTCGCCTTCGCATACCTCGGCCATTATTAGGTTCTCCGCATCAAAGCCTATTGCGGGCACTGCTACCATATTTTAACTATTTGCAGTTTTCTTTAAGGCTTCATTCGCTTTTGAATTATTTCCCTCGACGAATGAAAGCTTTTCATGTAAAGCTCTTCATCGCCCACCACCTGCTCCTCTTCAGAGTTCAGTCCGTTGGCCAACGAGTTAGCATGACAGGCTTCACCGAATGAGAGGTGGCGTAACTGAATCTCTGCGTAAACGCGGCCATCACTGAGAGAAGCCTCGAGAGAGAGAGAGAAACCTTTAATGTGTGATATGGTTCGGCGGGTCCCCATTCAAGGAGCCCATTCACAGGCAGCACAAACCGTTTACCCAATATTGGGAGAGAGTTGCCTATATCTGGTCTTATATAGGACCAGTGCTGATTTCATTGTGCCCATATTGGCATTTTCATTCAGTATAATATCCAACAATGACCCTAGTTATCCGCTATTCTCCTCATATTGCCATGCCCCTTTATATCATCTCCAACAATGGCTCTAAATGCCAGCTGTTGTCCCCATATTGGCAATGCCGATTCATTACACCAGCAATGATGGCACTGCTTGTCCACTGTAGCCCCCATAACGGCAATGCCACTTCACTAGACCTCCATCGATGGCCCTACTTGTTTGCTCTTATCGTCATATGGGCGGTGCCACCTCTTTAGACCTGCAGTGATGGCCGTACTTGTACGATATTTTATCTGTTTTCGCAATGCCACTCCATGACACATCAAATGATTTTCCTGCTTTTTTCAATAACGATTTTCGTCAAACATTCTTCGTTTTGATATTCGCTCATTTTCGGTTATTTCCAATTAATTGCCTTGTTTCATAAACAACAGCGTCAAACATTGTCAAACATCGTCAAACATCGTCACAGCGTCAAACATCTGCTACGGTCGTGCCGTACTATCTCATGTGTTGGGTATTACTTCTGAATCAGGAATAGCTTCATTCAACCAAGTCTCGGTTATGATTGTGATGTCAGCGTCGTGTGTGATAAGAAGACCTTCTAAGTCATCGCATTTATTCCATATGCTTCTGGCATTAATGTTCAACAAAGAAAAAGGGCCCGCAGCGGGGTGGACTTTGAGGCATTGGCTGGGTAACTTCAGTCTGCGCATGTCTGATATTTGCGAGCGTCCGAACATACGGGTCAGGGATCATTTACGGGCACTCTTTCCTCGAGAGTTTCATCCCATCGGAACAGTTTTCCGTTGATCTTTATCTTGTCAAAAAAGAGCCCGACCTTCGCACCATTTGGTTTTTGCTGTTGGGCGCTGTCCCGAAGCTTCTTACTCGTACGTATCGACTGAACCCGTGGCGAAAAGTCTTCCGAGATGACGTATTTCGTGTTTTTTAGCTTGCTGCAATTTTGAACGATCCTTCCCTTGTCCCTTCCCTTCAACAGTTTGAAGAGAGTTTTCTGTCTTTTCTTTGAGTTTTCTGTCAGTTTTCTTTCAGTTTTGCATGTCCGCTGACTGCTTATATGTAAAATGTTACATATACAAGCTCCGGCTGGTGGAGAACAAGCGCAATAAGTATGTATCGTTGTTAGCCAGTCCATGTGTATCAAAAGGCTGCTTGCAGCTTTGGATGAATGGTTGGCTGTTGTGGGCAAAAACATTGCAGAATACGTAGCATTGGGTCTGAAATAAAACTAGGAGGACCCGCCATCGCATACACTTACCAATGGGCCCTGCAAATAATAACCCACCTCTAAATGACATTTGCAGTACATTAGGGATGAATCTTGAACAAGAGAAGAAAAACTAGCACATGGGCCGAGTGCTGGCGCGAACGCAGAGCCATTATTCACAGACAGGCTGAACATGGGCATATTCCTGGCACAAACCTCGGGCCATTATTTCTAGACCAGCTGAATATGGGCACAGTGCCGGCATGAATGGTGGCCCATTATTATTAGACTGGCTGAATATGGGCATAGCATTGGCGCAAACGTCGGGCCGCTCTTGACACACTGGCTGCAAATAGGCCCTGCCCGGGCGTAGACTATGGGCCAATGCCAATCGTTAGACTGGCTGAGCATAGGTCCTCTGTCGTGTTGGCATGAATGAGGGGCCATTGTTGGAAAAAGTCTAGAAATCCCTAAATGCTAGTATAGGACCCATATTTATGCCAATTTTAGCCACTGTTTTGCCACTGTCGGCCCAATCGTTTTGTGCTGCTTGGGAGGTGATCTGAGCTTTTTTAGAGGTCCCGAATTTCCTAACCTCGGCGATGGTGCCTGCCCCCCACTGTACCAGCTGCCGAAGCGATTCAATAGTGTCCGAGTTGCTGACGATGGTGACACCGTGACAGACATCTCCGTTTTGTCGAAGGTATCCGTGCAGTGGAATTTCCCCATGCTCGGTGTGGTCCCCGAGGAGCCGACCAACCGCCGTCGGGTTCGGGGTGTGAATCACAATGAGGTTTTGTTGAAGGGATGGCCGAACCTTAAGACACCTTGCTACCTCGGACTCGAGGTAGGCCGTAATGGCGGCGTCGTACCGATTCTCTGAAAAGGCTTGGTGCAGCTACATATGTTTGTATGGCTTGAGCACGGCCACGAAGTCGTCTGGGCCCGGTCTTGGGAGTAAGCGAGGCTTCCAGTTAAGAAGGGCCTTGCCTTTGCGTCCCGCAGCGCGCGAAGCAGGAGGCTGCGTCTTGCCAGCCGGTGGGCCGGGGCCGGGACAGCGATGGACGGCGCCAGTTTCGCTTAAGTGAGCGGGCGGCGCGCGACCGCTTCGTTGAGGGCTTGGTTCCGAGATTTCAGAATAGCTGCGGACTTGTCACCTTGTGATGTAGAAACTATCGACCAGATCATTCCCTCAGGATCGTAACCCCTCAAGAATGATGCAGGGGAAGCCATGTTACCTCGGGAGGCCGGTTCCACAGCGCCGCGCGTCTGCGTGGAACGCCCACGCCGTTAGGCTAAACTGCGTCTCCCGGGTGGTCGGGTGTAATTAGGCCCGACCAAGACGTGTGGCGTCGCGGCTCAGTCGTTTCTCGGCTGGAGCCACTGGAGCTGGAGCCAATCTTGTTCATCCCTACAATATCGCTGTCTTTCGATGCAGCAAGCAATCTGGACCGCTTGGATAAAAAATTTCGCCAGGTGCGGGTGACAGCGTGGGTGCAACCCTTCGGAACCTCTTCGGGCTTAAGACGGCCAGGCAGCGGTGACCGGATCTGTGTGCGTCATGTTTTCTGCGGGTGTCATCCATTGCGTTGCCACGGAACCCGTACAGCTCGAGTGCCTGTGGTGTACTCTTCTGTGTGCTGTTGTGGTGAAAGAATGCTACGCTCCCAAAGACGCAACCTCCATTACGGCCTGTCTTTCTGCCTTTTCTCTTTCACTACAAACGTCCTTCCTTCTCTTAAAGCGTGGTTGAGGTGTCTACCGATAAGTGAGATAGTTACTGCACTCTTCCTTTCCTCTAAATTCACAATCACAACGGAGACGCACAACGGCTAGTTCAGGGAGCAGCATCACTGCAGCACATTCGTGGTCCCTTCGGCTGGCGTATGGGCTATTTTCAGAGGCCTCCTGAAGAATCCGAGCGATTTTTCCAACGGGCGAGACCGCGCGCCGAACGGGCGATGGTGCTGCGTCTATCCCTGGCAGCGCAAGAACCCACTGTTCCGTTCCATTCTAAGGCAAAGCTTCACCATCCTCAAATTTTATTAACTTTCACCCTTTTGTATAAAAAATGGAGCATTAGTTAATATATTTGCGCTCAACTTTTTCCTCCTCTTCAAAGGGAGCAACAAATTGCGTATTAAGAAGTAGGATTGTACTACAATTAGATGTGCTGCACTCTTGATGTAAAATTTAAGCAGAAAGCTAGTCGTTGAGAGTGTCGGTGATGCTTTCTGGCAATATTTTTATTTTATTCGTCTTCAACGAGAGAAGCTTTACTTTTCACTTTATTCTTCGTCAAGTTTACTTTGCCAATTATAGCTATGGTTTTTTATCGTTATTGTGGTTATTTTGTTTTCTTTTTTACTAAGCAATCCTGACATCCGGAACGCTCTGTAGCATGCCAGCTGTGTCTTGGCTCTGCTTACTGAAGGTCATCGTGTGTAGTTGCATGTAACCAGAAGAGTGCATGTATAATGTTTAATGGCGCTGTACTCTAAACACTACGTCTCGTTGTTAACACCAAGTAGTTAACAGTGATCATACTTTTAAAACCTAAGCGAAAATTTTGAGGTAACCGCCTGCTCTACCTCCAGCTTTGCTGGAAACAACTAATTTAAGCCCGTTTCGGTGGAGCTCTCTATAACTGCTTTTTGTTGGAAAACCTTTTTTTTGCAACAACAGCTTCTCAACCCGGAGAGCACATCATACATAATCCTCAAAAAGCTTCACGCCTAAACAGAAATTTTGGTAATTTCTCTCCTCCTAACGCTCCAAATTCCTGTTAGCAGAGAAGACAATCTTCATGGCTCGCCGCTTCTCGATATCATGCACCGTTTGCAGTAGCGCTCTTTCGGACGAGATCAGAAACTTGATTGATGTTTTTAGCAGCTCTAGGTTCCATGGCCATTATGAATGCAGCGCTAAAGTATATGAATGTAAGAAAGTAGATCATAAAGAATGTCTTTATAACCATGTATTCGAATACAGCTAGCAAGAAGGAGGCAGGAGCGTAGAAAAAAAGTAAAAAATTGCAGCCAGTAAATTATTGTGCAAATACATACGTAAGGACGGCCGACAAAATATATGTGTACATATGAAAAAACAATAAATAACCTCAATGAACCAAGATAATTATAAGGAGACATTTTACTAGTGCGTGCTTCGTTCATATGTGTGCACCAGCTACGAATTAGCCTGTAATTAAGCGAAAGAGATGCCATCGTGTGCGCGTTCGTTGAAAAAGAATGATTAAAGCTTCGGTCTGCGGAGTGTAAGGGAGGGCAAATTGGTTGAGGCAATCAGCAGAAGACGAATAAATCTCATTCACTGCAGCGTCAGGCGGAGTTATTTCAATACAAGCCAGCCTAGGGGCCTTGTCTTCCAACGTGTTACACCAAAATCAGAACGACTGTCCTTGAAGACCAGTTCAGCATCAAGGAAAAAATTTCTTTTTCATTTGTTTCAAATTCCTTTGTTGCGACAAATGTTTTCATTAAATTATATTCACAGTAGCTGCAAGGACTCGCTGTGGTGACATTTAAATTATGTGAGACTTTTCTAAAGTACTTCCCACGGCATCCACGTCGCCTTTCAGGAAATTGTAATGTGGTATTATAAATAAGGGGCGACACGAGCGTGAAGCCTTCCCAAGTGATGAGCGCTACATAGAGGCTTAATGCAGAAAACGATGGCTGCTACCCAAGTAGCACAGGTTATCGACAAAATGTTGTATGTATATTGACAAATGTCGGTCTTACAAAGGACCGGAAAGAAACCATCCATTTGCAATATTGGGCCGATTGTAGGTGCAGCTTCGGTACCGTATCGGACGGAGTCTATATGCTTAAAGGAATCTCTATCCAGGCTCCATGACACTAGGCATTTCTCGATGGAGCAACGGGCGACACACTGGTCTAAGACAGTGCTGAATGGACTCGTGTACGAGCTGCTGAAAATGCTGAACGTTCTGCCGCTTGCGTCTTTTCATCTGCAGCAAGTCACTTTCTGCTCTGCAGCATGACAACTTTCTGAAATACATCATTCCGTGGCGGCGCTGAATTCACACACATTCTTTATTAAATCTTCGTGCAAAGCGAAGAAATAGCGTGTTTGAGCCACAGTCTCGAGAGACGACAGGCTACTTGCCATGATAGACATCACATTCTGGGATCCGGTTCATAGTTGAGGGTAAGGAAGTGCAACGTTGTTAATATACCCTTCTGACCCTTTGAGTAGGATAGAGGATCGAATAATCTTGAACAAGTCATTGCCAAGCACTGAAAGAAAGAGAAAAAAGCGCAACTTTTAACCAGCTTCCTTGAACTTACACAGGAGGAAACGTTGAGCTAAACGGCTCTGAAATTAGACATTCTAGTGAAAAAGCATTTAAGCAGAAGCAAGCATGGGAGCTTGCAGCAAAAAAATCAGCACAAAAGAATCCGGGCACAAAATTGGTCTATAAACGTGCTCGAAAATATAGGTGCCCTTACATTCCTGGCTAGAGCAGCCTTGGTTCAATCGTCAGGCTGGAGTATAGACTAAAGTAATGTACGATTGCAGCGATAACCTGCGCACTTCGCTTAAAACCAGCAGCAGAAAAGAAACAAGCACTACGAAGAAACACGGAAACGTTGACGAAGCTGCACTGACAACTGAAGATCTATTCGGAACGCCGCCAGAACAGTCAACACCTCGAATGATTTCTTATCGCTATCTGTTTGCACCGCTGCGGAGGAAATTCACTTCTTTCCTGGATAGGCACACTGAAGGCGAGCTGATGCATTGTTCTCTTGGACTCACGGACTGCCAAGGCTGCCAAGATTTCTCGAGTCAGCTTGTCTCGGTCCTTTTTCAGTACGTGCACATATGTAGAAAAGCGGGGGTTGTTAGTTTTTTTTTTAAGTTTTTCACAAACCCTGCACTGCACTGCTAGGTTAGTGCTGCTCGGCCGTTAGCGTGCTCTCTTGTTCTGTCATTGACACATCTCACCGTATGTCCGACATAAAGGTTTCCGCAGGATACAGGGATGCGATAAACGACGTCTTGAACGCATTCAGCGTACTTCGTTCGGTGTCCGGTCTGACAATCGCACTTTTTCAACACCTGCCCGTTCACACGCGCACACATGCTTATTGCCTTGTTTGGCGCCATCGACATCGGCATCGAGATCGTTTCCACGGCGCCAGTCAAGGCATTAAGCTTGCGTGCATGTGTGAACGGGCAAATAAAAAAATGGTATTGTCATACCGAACACCGAACTCGTCAGTGCGTTCAAGGTGCCGTTTATCACATCCTCTTATCCTGTGCAAAGCATTATGTCGGACCGACGGGCAGATGTGTCAAATGACAGAACAAGAGAGCACGCTAGCACTAGAGCACGGAAATCTGGCACTAACCTATCGGTGCCCTGGAGGGTTTGTAAAAAATGTAAAAAAAAGTAAGAAGCACCGCTGATCTAAAGGATGTGCAAAAACTGAAAAAGAACCTCAACACCTCGAGCCAGTTCTTGTCGTGAGCTGTTTACACCGCTCCGCAGGAAATTCGCTTCATTCCTCGATAGGCATGTTGAAGGCGCTTTAATGCATTGTTCTCCGGATTCACGGATAAAGGGAGCTTTTTTTAGGTATTGGGGTAATACAAAGTTCTTACCCTTGAGGCAGGGCAAATAGAGAAAATATGTCATCCTAACTAGGGCAGCGACGGTGCCGCAACAGTGGCGCGTCAGCAGTCGTTCTCCGCAATAACATTCCCAGAAGAACTAATGGCATTTCCAGAATATTTTACTATAGCTAAACGTCCTGTGACATCATAATGTAACGCTGCTGTGCGGGAAGCGGAGGAAAGTAAAAAAAAATAGTTGGTCAATAAATTTGAAGACAAGCACTGAAGGGAAATAACACCAGCATACTCTGTTTAAGGTGGCCCTAAGAAAAAGATAGAAAAAATTGGAGGCTTATCAAGGTTAAGCCCAGTGGATGCGAAGCATGTCCTTAGCGCTTGGAGGCATCTTGACCGCATACACGCCCGGCGCAAAGACGCTGGCGCGATTGCGGGCACAGAGACTGACGCGACGGCGGGCGCGCGCTGCCTCATCCCTGGCGTGACGTCACATATCACGTGATGCAGCGATGGTGGCGCCGCCGCCGCGTCGCGCGCGACGGCGCGAACCGAAGCGTGGAGGCCTCCGCCGGGCGACGTCCGACGGCGCGATATGAGGCCCCATCTGCAACCGGTGTGACGTCATCACGTGACGTCACATCATGTGATCTCACTTCAAGGTCAATGGTGGCCACCGCCAGGAGGCGACCGACGGCGCGATATGAGGCCCCATCTGCAGCCGGTGTGACGTCATCACGTGACGTCATGTCACGTGACCTACTTGAAGGTCACTTGAAGGTCAATGGTGGCAACCGCCGGGCGTCGCGCGAAGGCCCGAAACCTACGTTAATATGCTTCGCATAAAAGAAAGAAGGGCGCAAGACCGTCCATTATACAATTATGGAGACCGTGATATGAAAATCCAGCATTCATGCTTAAATTTGCGAGCTCTTTTACTTTCCATTGCAAAATCAATTAACATAAGGTGAGCATTACACTGAGCATGATTTGATATTCCACAGTTTCCTTTCCATAACTGGTACGAGGACGCTCCACTACAACTAAGGTTTGCCGCAAAAAGTAAGCCTTATCTCAGCTAAGGTATTGATTATAGAAGTCACTGTAGGTATTGTAGCTATTGTTGAAGTTAACGATTATGGAAGCCAAGGCTTCCATGATTTCTCGTGTCAGCCTGAAAAAGAGCCGAGGCAAGCTGACTGGAGAAATCATGGAAGCCTTGAAAATCCGCGAATCCGGAGAACAATGCATCAGCGCTCCATCAGTGTGCCTATTGAGGAAAAAAGCGAATTTCCTGCACAGAGGTGCAAACAGATAATGGTAAGAACTCTTTAAAGGTGTTTACTATTCCGGTGTATATTATGCGGTGCTCCTAATAGCCCAGTTTTCAGTGCAGCCTCGTCCATGTCTCTGTGTTCCTTCCTACTGTTTGTTTCTGCTCTGGTGCTGGTTTTATGTGATCATGCACCAAACAGCTGAACAATTCATCTTAATACCCAGCTTGGTGTGCTCCCTAAATACTAGTGATTTTGAAGCAGTAAGCAGAGCAGTGTTAATTTTGACAAATACGGTACGTTGTTGCAGGCGTGGTCTGTGTTTTGGCTGATGTGATATCTTGAAAACCTGCACCAAAAGGCATCGGTGTGGATCGTTTGGGTTTTTAAGAACTCAATGACGTCGCGAGTAGGCACATGCAATGCAAATCCCCTCCTGCTTTTGCACAACTCATTATTTCTAAGATAAGTCACAGCACTCTGGGAAATAGATGAGAGGCGTGTCACAAAAAGAGTGCATTCTAAAGTGAGGCAAACGAAGTAGATTGCTGACTGTCACGTGGGCAGAGGAGAAGAGCAAAATTTTCGGGCATTGCGTGGCCGCAGGCGGCGAAGGGCACTAATAACTGCGCAAAGAGAGAAAGGCGTTACACATGTAGTGCAAGTATCTGGGGTGATGATCGTGACAACTGCAACATTCAAGGGGAAGCTGTTTTTCAAGTTGTGTTGAGCAGGCAGATTATTTTGCTTCCGACTTTGTTCGAAACTACTACTTTAACCTCGTTGGGAACTTAATACGCACCAGGAAATCCTAAGATGTGTATGTCAGCCGCTGGTTTATTGCACATGATTTCGTCAAAAGTTTTAAAATAATCGCCGTATTTGAACGCATTTTGGCCGTATTTCATTGTTTTCGCCTGCACGAGCAGGTCACTTTCTGTTCAGCAGCAAGACCACTTTCTAGACACCGCAAACTTGTGGCGTAGCACGATTCACCTCAAATTATTATAAAGTCTCTGTACAAATTGATTACCTTGCATCTCTCCGTCTTCGGAGCGCCAGGTGACTGGCTTGGAAATAGTAGTCTTTATACCCAGGGTTGACAGCTCCAGTTATTGGTCTGGAAATCATATAAGTTCCTGAATGAGTGAAGAAAGATCATTTTCGCTACTAGTGAAAGGCTCTCAAAGAAAAAAAAAAGCACAATTTTTAATCTACTTCCTAAGCCGCTAAGCCGCTCTGGAACAAGATATCCCCGTTTATGCCCATGTAAGTAGAAGGCGGCATGGGAGCTTATAAAAGGGAGATAAGGACAGCAAATGTGCCCACAAACTTTTCAATACAGCAATAATGGCATTTATGAATACATAGGCGGTGCTGCATTGTAGGCAAGAGCAGCTGGCCTCCACGTATTGCCAATATACTCGCGAATTTCTTATAAACTGTGGGGATTCGCGCTGTCTCGAAGGAGGCAGTATGTGCTGATGTGCTGATGATCACTTTGGACACCTGCGAAGCTCCGTCCGCTAACGGAGGCGTGGTGCAGCTTCAAACACTTTCTGCCCCCCCCCCCCCCCCCCCCCTCCCCCCGATAGCACACATATGGTCGCCCTGTGTTGTGCCGCGCTTCGTGGTCTTCTCATCGAGTGGCGGTTCGCGGGGAGCTGAAGAAACGAGTGCGCAACGAGGGCGGAACACATGGCTGCACACACGAATCAAGGTAGGTGAGCGACTGTTTTTCGCTGTCCCTGAAGCCTTTGCCGGCGGGAATTCGCGTACCTTGTCGTACAGGTCTCTAAAATCACAAGCCAAGTGCCTGGACCACCGCCCTTGCTGAAACTGTGAGCGCCCGGCGAAACGCATCACGTGACCACCGCCTCTCACCGGAGTCCGCAGCAGTTCGCACAAGAACTTTTCTGCCGCGCCGGTATGCGCGTGCCAACCCATGTCCGTGCGCGCATCTGTTGCGGCCCACTGTCGGATTGGAATGGAGTCCAGGTGCGCCTTAGCTGAGGGAGTTCAATAGAGTGGTTGTGTTTGTATTATAGTTGTCTGCGCAGTAACTGCGTGCAGTGTGAACGCGCTAATTCTTCTGGAGTGAGAGCGCACGAGTGTGGCAAGACCACACCCTTTTCGGCTCGGTAATCGAACCGCTCAGTGGATCTCTCTCTTCACACGCCAGCAGCACATGTAAGGAGCCTACTCCTTGGCTACGTATTCATTGAGAATAGCTGAAAACTTATGTTTTCCCAGCGTTTAGAACTAGCTCTAAATCATCTGTATCAAACTATGGGCCTATCTCTTTGTGCTCCTCTTGCTGTAGAATATTCGAACATATTGTCGCGTTGTAGTGACGGCAGTCCTGCGGTCAGCAAGAAAGCAACAGGACTTGCAAATGATGTTCTTTATTTGCGTTGACTTGCGCCCGCAAAACAACTGAATCACTCGGCGGCGGCGTAAGACACAACCGTGCTCGTTAGTCGTCGAACTAGGAATGCCCGCCCGCCGCTCGCGGTCAATTTCCGGGGGCCCTGTTGGGGACCGGGGGCCCTGCGGGGGACCGTTTTCCGGGGGCCCTGCGCGAACGAACCTACACTAAAATAATGTCGCGAGTGGAAGAAAAAGACTAGGAGTGTTTGCCGCGCGCCGACGACGACGTTGCTGCTGGTGGACCTCCCTGTTTTTCTGTGCTCCCTGTCTTCACCAGTTCTCGCCGCCGGCCTGTACGTCAAGCCGTGACATTTGGTGCAGGTGCTGGGTAACGCATCTCATGCAGCGCACCCCGCCTCGTAGTTCGAGCCCAGTCCTAAGTCCTGGCCGTCGAGTTTTCTTGGAGGAACCCTCGGCGGAAACTGAGACTCGCGCTAGCCGATGCCAGCAATGCCAAGCGCCGGAATTCGGACTCTTGCCCGAGGGATCGCGGACATCTAGGACAGCCAACGTCACCATGGCGTCCCAGTCACAACAAACCGAGCCCGCAATTGCATCGAGGATCGTCTACGTGCCTCTCACTCCAAGATCTGTCGTGCCGTTCCGTGGCGATGGCCTTGACGATGTTGAAGACTGGGTCCAAAACTATGAAAGAGTAGCGCGACATAACGGGTGGACTCCAGACCAATGCCTGCAAAACCTGTACTTCTCCCTGGAAGCCACAGCGAAGTATTGGTTTGAGAACCATGAGGCTTCGTTAACATCATGGGAGACGTGCAAGAGCGAACTGGTACGCACGTTCGCGAACCAGCACCGGCGACAGCAAGCTGAAGATCTGCTCCACGCTCGCATACAGGGACCTACCGAAAGCGTCAGGAGCTTCGTCGAAGACGTGTTGCGTCTGAGTGCCCGCGCCGACCCGCGGGCTACTGAGGAGAAAAAAGTACGGGCGTTGATGAGGGGTGTCCGGAATGACACCTTTGGAGGCCTCATCCGCAATCCTGCGACCACAGTGGCCGGATTCGTCGCCGAAGCTACCAACATCGAACAATCATTGGCGACAAGAACCAGTCACTTTCAGGGACTGAGCGCCCTTCCTGTCATCTCAAGTCTTGCCTCGTCTGACTTGGGCGAAGTTGGTCTCACCGATGTTCGAGAAATAATTCGCGACGTCATCCGCGAGGAGCTGAAAAAGCTCTTCCCTACTCCTGAGCAGCCCGCCTCTGTCTCCATCGCGTCGGCCGTTCGCGAAGAACTGCGACACGCGCTGGCGCCAGAAGACGTCCCAATTGTAGCTGCAGCCGACCCACCAGCTCTGAGCTACGCCGCCGCAGTTCGTCGTCCTCCTCCCGCCCATCGCCAGGACCAGAGCGCTCCCGATTCCGGCCTTCGACGCCGTGAGTTCCTGCACTCGTCTGATGCACGCCTGGGACCGCCGAGAGGCAGGAAGACCGACATCTGGAGGACTGCGGACCGGCGCCCACTGTATTTTCACTGCGGTGAGCCTGATCACATGTATCGCTCCTGTCCATACCGCGAACTCGGCCTAAGGGGTTTTCACCGGGCCGATCCGTGCCCCCGCTACGGTGAGCAGCCCCGCGACATACAAGACTACCTTCGACGTTCTCCATCACCGGTTACAGCTGCTCCTCGCACCTCTCGGTCACCGCCACCTCGCCGCCCACCATCCCCTTCTCGCGGGTCTCGCCGTGAGAGCCTTTCGCCACTTCGGGAAAACTGAGTACGGCGACGCCTGGAGGTGGCGTTGCCGGAGTCGCACGAAATAAAGAACCTCCGTCTACGTTAGTGTGTCCCAGCTCGACCGATGGTATCCTTGGAAATGCAAACCGTTTTGTAACCTCTAGCAATGTGAACATTCTGATCGACGGGCGCGACGTAACTGCGCTTGTGGACACCGGCGCTGATTACTCGGTCTTCAGCGGCAGTTTCTCTCGGCGTCTTCGCAAGGTTACCACCCAGTGGGACGGACCGCCCATACGTACCGCGGGCGGCCACATCGTAAACCCTGTGAGACGGTGAGACGTGCCCCGCCACTTTCGTGATATTGGAGAATTGCTCTAAAGATGTTATTCTGGGCATGGACTTTCTCCGTGAATATGGCGCCGTAATCGACATAGGGCAGAACAGGTTGACCCTCCGCGCACGTTCTTCATCGCCAGTACCGCCCCGGGCCACAGGCTTTGCGATGAAAGTTGATGCCGACCATGTCCACTTGCCGCCGTTGTCGACAGTTTTCCTGCCGGTCCGAGCCGATACAACAGCATGTGGAGCAGGCGTTCTGGAAGGCAGTGTCCAGATGTTACTTACGCGCGGCATTGGTGTTGCGCGAGGGGTCGCAAATGTTCAACGAGGGCGAGCCAACATCTTCGTGACCAACTTTAGGAACGAGCCGCAGCACCTGACGAAAGGGTCAGTAAATAGCCCAAATGGAAGAGCTTAGCGACGTTCGTGAAGCAGTTGCGCGGCCTAAGGAGGCGGCCCCGCCCGGGTCACGAGACCGTACAACGTTGCCCCTGGATATCGATCCCAAACTTGAGCCTTCCCAAACACGCGAACTGCTCTCCCTTTTGCATCGGTACAACGACTGTTTCGCGACGACATCCCGAGTTCGACAGACGCCAGTCGCCAAGCATCGAATTATTGTCGACACCGCAACGCATCCGATTCGCCAACCTCCGTACCGCGTTTCCTTGAAGGAAAGAGAAACCATCCAGGAGCAAGTGCGCGAAATGATACGCGACGACTTCATCCGGCCATCCAACAGTCCGTGGTCCGCACCTGTAGTGCTGGTGAAGAAAAAAGACGGGACCCTTCGATTTTGCGTTGACTACCGGCGACTCAATAAGGTGACCAAGAAGGACGTGTATCCACTCCCACGCATCGACGACACCCTCGACCGTCTTCGTCATGCCCGCTATTTTTCGTCCATCGACTTGAAGAGTGGATACTGGCAAATTGTAGTGGATGAGCGCGAGCGCGAGAAGACCGCATTTATAACCCCGGATGTCCTCTACGAGTTTAAGGTGATGCCGTTTGGCCTATGTACAGCGCCCGCGACATTTCAACGAGTCATGGATACTGTGCTAGCCGGTCTGAAGTGGCAGACATGTCTCGTGTATCTGGATGACGTTGTCATCTTCTCAAGCACTTTCAGAGACCATCTGGTGCGTCTTGAAGCAGTTCTTCAAGCTCTTCTGAACGCCGGACTTACGCTCAAGCCTTCGAAGTGCCGCTTCGCATACAGTGAACTGAAGTTCCTTGGTCATATCGTCAGCCAAGTGGGTGTGAAGCCAGATCCCGAGAAAACGGCTGCCGTTGCATCCTTCCCTCCACCGTCGGACGAGAAGACCGTCAGAAGCTTTCTCGGTCTTTGCGCATACTTCAGACGTTTCGTTCGAAACTTTGCCCAGATCGCGGCGCACTTTACCGCCTTACGAAGGATAGCGTTGCCTTTGAGTGGAACGAGGAGCAACAATCAGCATTCCGCTGATTAAAACACGCCCTTGCAACATCCCCCATACTAGGCCATTTTGATCAAGACGCCGACACTGAACTCCACACGGACGCCAGCAACAAAGGACTAGGAGCAGTGCTTGTGCAATTCCAGGATGGCGCTGAGAGAGTTATTGCGTATGCCAGCCGAGCTCTTTCGCAGGCGGAGGGCAATTACTCGACAACTGAAAAAGAGTGCCTCGCTGTCATCTGGGCCATCACCAAATTCCGGCCCTATCTGTACGGTCGCCCTTTTCGTGTCGTCACCGACCACCATTCGCTGTGCTGGCTCGCCAATATTAAGGATCCCGCAGGCCGCCTTGCTCGGCGGAGCCTTCGGCTACAGGAGTACGACGTCACCATCACCTACAAGTCCGGCCGCAAACATCATGATGCTGACTGCTTGTCTCGAGCCCCTGTGGAGCCGGCACCGGGAGGCGCAAATGACGAAGAGGACGGCTTTCTTGGGGCATTGGACACGGCAGATATGGCTGCTCGGCAACGCAGTGATCCTGAGATTGGTCAGCTGATGGCGCACTTGGAAGGCCACGAAGCTGCGGTGCCTCGCGTTTTCCAGCGCATGCTGCCGACGTTCAGGATAATGCACTGCGTATTGTACAAGCAGAACTTCGACAGCAGCCCGAGGTCGTGGCTCCTTGTTGTGCCGGAGGACCTGCGCTCCGAGGTCGCCCAAGCTTGCCACGACGATCCTACAGCTGGTCACCTAGGCTACAGCCGGACGCTTTCACGTATTCGAGAACGGTACTACTGGCCGACACTTCCTAAGTACGTGCGTCACTACGTAAGAACTTGTCGAGAGTGCCAAAGGCGCAAAACAACACCCATACGACCAGCTGGTCTTCTCCAACCACTCGAACCACCGCTTGTTCCGTTCCACACCGTCGGAATGGATTTTCTTGGTCCATTTCCGACGTCGCAGTCGGGCAACAGGTACATTATTATAGCGACGGACTACCTAACGCGATACGCGGAGTCCCGAGCACTTCGGTCTGCGACAGCTGTTGAGGCAGCCCAATTTTTTATTGAGTGCATTGTGCTCCGTCACGGTGCTCCTGCCGTTTTGATCACTGACCGGGGTGCCGCGTTTCTGGCCAAGCTCACACAGGAGATCCTCCGTCTCAGCTGCACCAGCCACCGCCGAACTGCTGCGTACCATCCGCAAACGAATGGGCTGACGGAGCGGCTGAACAAGACCATGGCCGACATGATCGCCATGTACGTGGATGTCGCCCATCGCAGTTGGGACTCGGTACTGCCCTACGTTACATTCGCTTATAATACCGCTGTCCAGGAGACGACCGGTATGACCCCTTTCCAGCTGGTCCACGGCAGACAGGTCACCACGATGCTTGACGCTCTTCTACCGCAAGAGCCGCCTGTCGACGTAGACGATGGTGCCCGAATAGTATGCGAGCGCGCGGAAGAAGCTCGGCAACTCACTCGTCTCCGCATCCAACACCAACAGCATGCCGACGCTCGTCGGTACGATCTCCGTCGACGCGACGTACATTTTTACCCTGGAGACAAGGTCTGGGTGTGGACGCCAGTACGCCGTCGAGGTCTCTCCGACAAACTCATAAAGCGGTACTTTGGCCCGTATACAGTTCTTCGCCGCATCGGTGAACTTAACTACGAGGTGCTGCCCGAAGGAACACGACCGTGATCACGTCGTTCACCCCGCCCTGAAATTGTGCACGTAGTGCGGCTTAAGCCGTATTACGCGCAATGATCGTCTGCCCCGAACTCATTTTTCCCACCTCCTTCTACACTGGCCAGCAGGAGTTTATGTGCGCGTGTGCGGTTTTCCGCCCTGTGCCTTTGTTTTCGTGTTAGCATCGGGACGATGCTTCTTTATAGGGGGAGGTAGTGTCGCGAGTGGAAGAAAAAGACGAGGAGTGTTTTGCCGCGCGCCGACGACGACGTTGCTGCTGGTGGACCTCCCTGTTTTTCTGTGCTCCCTGTCTTCACCAGTTCTCGCCGCCGGCCTGTACGTCAAACCGTGACAATAGTACGTTGCATTACCCCCCTCCCAAAAAAGCTCGCCTCGATGCTTCAGAAATGAAAATGAACACGGAGAATGCAAAGTTCGAGTCTTTTAGCGCTCAAAATATAGTTTAAGGCGTACGACGTGTACGACTTCCGGGCGTGTGCGTCGTCACTGAGATGGTGTCGTGCCGTCGGGGATGGCATCATAGTCGAGATCACCGATGCGACAGAGAACCCTGTACGGGCCAGAGTGGCGTCGCAGCAAAATTTCACTCAATCCTACTATCAGTTCTCGGAAACCATGACATTCCTGTTACCCCCTTTGCCCCCACCTTTTGGCTTTCTCTGAACTCGAGCCATTCCCCCCGCCCCCTCCCCCTGACTTGTCCTTCCTTGGAAATGCCCCCCCCCCCCCCTCCCCGCTTTCTTTCACCTTAAAGTGCCAGCCTATTTTGTTTGCCTTGTTCTCATTTCCCTGTACCACGCTGACAAATCCTCTTATCTGAGTTTTTCAGGTCCACCCAGCGCCAACCCCCTGTCGCAGCCCCTTCAAAGCCTTTGTTCATTACACACCCCCAGGATATAAGTTTTTCCACTATTGCAGCTTAACGAATCAAGATTCACCTCCCTCCCCTTCCTGACACGCATCTCCTCTCACACCACTTTCCTTCCCCCCCCCCCCCCCCCCCCCCCGGGGCCTTCCTCCTCGGAGCGAAGACCCTATTTAATCCCTGCCAATGATGAACGCTTTGCCCAGACGAAGACGAGTCTCCTTGTCGAAACGT
This sequence comes from Amblyomma mixtum, assembly GCF_055824585.1. NCBI lineage: Eukaryota > Metazoa > Arthropoda > Arachnida > Ixodida > Ixodidae > Amblyomma > Amblyomma mixtum. Next base: position 148,826,522 of record NC_143021.1, on the reverse strand, counting down.
TGGCTCAAGCAACCTGAGGTTTTCCCCTCCCTTGTTCATTTTGTGATCGCCAAGGACCATCTACCACACCCTCTCTCTGCTAATTATTCCCACTAGTATTTCAAATATGGCAAGCTCTAGCGATTAGGCGAAGAAAACAACTGTTCTGGAGCGCCTAAAGCCGACGCGTGAAAAACGCATTCTGGCCTCCAAAAAAGTTACTTAGGCATCACCAGGGGCACCATAAACCGTTAGCAGGAACTGCTAATGTCATCACTTTAACGTTTGTAGGGATTTCAAGCTACTAGAGGCATGATTCCGACTTCCCCATTTAAGCGCGTGCAAGGCATGCAAATCCAATACCTTCTCCTCGATGCTGGTATTTTGCATTGACACACTCACAGTCCATTTCGTCGTAAAAGCTTTTGCTCGCATCATGCTGGGCTCCTTTGTTCATAGATACCGTGCGTCTCGCCCCACTACCCTTGCATCACCAGTTAAACAGTGCATTTCCAGGTATAGCTTTGTACTCGTGTAAGAGCCGCTCGTTTTCTGGGGATGGTTTAGGCCTTGTGGGGCAGTGGCAGAGGTTGTGGCTCTGAAGTGAGCGTGTGTACAGTGCGCTAGCAGGAGAACACAACAAAACTTCCTCATTAGTCGAACTTTTCGAAAGAAGCGAGGGAACCAAACCTGAGGCAAGTTATAGAAAAGAAAATCTGATGCACTGCACCCCCCCCCCCCCTCCAATCGCATGTAGTATACACCTTGCCTTTAATTAGTGAAGATATAGACACCAGGTATCGGATTTGAAATTGGGTTTAAATGGTATTCATAGTTTAAAGACGCCGCTTAGGATTTTGTTAAATGTGTTACAATCTTAATTTTTCGAGCAAATTCTGTAGGAGGATTTTTACCCGTATCTTGCAGTTCGGCCGTCGTTCTGTCCATTCGTTTCAGTCTTGTCTTCCGACTTTCAGTACGATAAGCTAAGTGCAGTGCCCACAAGTCTCAAACCGGGAAGCTTCATGCCGTGTCTTGATTTTCCGTATTTTTATTTAGTTAGCGACGCAGCCACACTTAGTTATGGCGCCAGTCACTGGCCGGGCTGACCTGATGTCGAAAACTTGGTCGTCACTACAGGATCACTTTCGTAGTATGTTTTGTGCGACGATATCAAGAAAGCGTTTAGATAATTGATACCTTCGATGTGTGACGAATAAGGCGGTAGAAATATATGCCCTATCTTCGTGTCGCCATATCTTCCGTGACATATTTTGGTGTAGGCGCTGGGTACAGATCCCTGTATGTTTCTCATACTTCTCGGGATACGTTGGTCTCCAGTCCTTCGCTAGTGGACACCCCTGTGCACCGTGCAAGAAGGAGAAACCAAGGCCTACCTCCTGAACACGGGCCATTGGAGTCTGCCAGGGCACCCACCCATCGACCTGTCATGCCAGCTCCAGCCTGCTATACCCAGCACCTCCACCAAAATATGTCACGGAAGATAGGGCGACACGTCGCTAACCAGCAGAACACGGCAGCTGCCAGCCCGAGGCACTTCAACGTCTTCCTCGTCAAGCGCCACCCGAGAACACCAGGTGGCATTATAGACCCGTTACACGCTGGTAAATTATCCTTACAGGCTCAAAGGAAAGAGCAGGTCACCTCACAATGATCACTCGTCGCTCTTTGCTAAGTACACATGTTACATTTTTAGCCTTGCTTATCTCGAGGATAAAGCGTGGAGAAGGACGACCGACAGAACAAGTCTTTTCAAAACCAAGTTATTTTAATACAACATACTAAGCATGAGCAATAAATGAACAAAGGAAGATCCGCAGAGCCAAAATAGACATGAATCAAAAACGTCTTGCAGTTCTCACACTGTTCACTCTTCGTATGTTTAAAATTGCGTGTTTTGATTAAAATACTTACTGGTAACAAAACACTTTTATCACATTATTCCTGTTGTGAACGCCTTGGTTCTCGCTTTTTCTCAATATGAAAAATATACAACTCGACCAACCATCATCTTGCTGCTTGATCGTCATGTCAGACGATGGGATGGACCGAGTTTTTTTACCGTCTTCAAAAAGTGTTACAAGCTCTTTTAAAGGTCACCACTTGTCGTTTACTAGAATAAATTCTTTTTTGTTGGCATTTGAGCTCGTCTTTACGGTTTATCTTGCACGTCAGGCACATCCTACCTCTCCGTTGCGAAAAAAAATTTCCAGCGTTCAAGAGCTTTGTACAAATTCAGTGCCAACCGATAGTTTAGCCCCGCCTCCGTATAATACTGCTGCTGAACGATGCTCTTAAGATGGCCCCCATAAATACCAATAGTGATATCACGTTTCGCCCCTGTGTTGAGACCGACAGCCAAGGCTTCGCTGGTGCTGCTACCATAAACACTGAGGCCGACACCTTTTCCTCATCACAACGACGTGTCCTCGTCTCTCGTGACTTGTCGCTGTTGATGCATTCGTTGGGTCTCACAACAGTTGTTAGAGTTCCAACAGTTATTCCGTAGTTGGTTTATCAGACGCCCGTCACGCAACAGCGGATCATTGCCTATGACGACACTCGTTCTGAAAGATAGCAGCAGCGTTATGGAGGTTTTGCCAAAGAAGAAAAGCGATCCAAGCGCAGGTTCAGGAAATGCTTGACAATGGTGTTTATAAGGTATCGATGATGCACGCGGGGCCATTTAGACCGGTAATCCTTTCTCAGCACGTCGTCGCTGCCGCCTTCACTCGACCCCCCCCCCCCCTCATCCCCACCCCCCCCCCCCCCCGGCGGGGTGAACTCAAAGAGAAGCGTCTCCTTTCTCGGAACGATGCGGCCGCGCGCCAAGGCGCCAGGACGTACGGGTGTCCCGCGCCCGCAGGGCCGATTCGGGACGACTATGCAAAAGAGTGGCGAGAGCTATGGGGCTGACAGAGCCGCCGCATGCCGACCGCACCCCTCTTCCTAACGGACACCACATGCGACACTTAATCGCGGCGAACTCCTGCTTCGAAAGGTCTCCAGACCTTCTGAAGATTAGCACTGCCGGATGGAATGACGTCAGGGCACTGTTGACGAAGGGGCAACAAAAATGAAGAATAGCCGGTGAAAGCGCGGCTAGCTGAGGACAGCTAACAAATGAGTTGAGTGACGCGACTGGCCGATGTCGGTGAGGAGCGGACTAAACAGCCTTAGGAAAGCTAAGTCACCTGGGTACGCGGGTCCGAGCTTGCAGTAGCTTACAGCGGTAACTGCTGATTTAAGAGCAATAATCTCCAATTCCGAGACGACGCAAAGGTCGAGAGTCATCGGGGAAACCGTTTCCACATGCTGACGTGACTGTGTGTTTGTGTTTATTTTTGTTTTGCGAAGGAGAGAATGTTTTTTCTTATGGTAGCTGGAGGGCTGCCACGCTCTTGATAAACCATTAATCTTAAGTGTACCATTTTTGGATGCTACCAAATGTGGGCCGGGCCTTTAGGCCTTTAAAACCGGGCCACGGAGACGGCAAAACGGTTCTCTTTAATGTCAGATGTAATGCATCTTCGGTTATGCCGAGTAGATGCCTCCCCTAATGTTAGCCAGTTCCACCTTTTTGTTATTTTTCTTTTTGCCGCTTAATATATCTGTCTTGCCTAAACTTGTATGTGATGTAAATATCTATATATAAAACTTTAGGTACTCCCTTTACCCCTGCATCTCACCTCATCGCAAGACCGTCTTTGACGGGGCAACTCTGGTGCGAAGATGCCCATCAGGCTTCCAGGTTCAGTCTTCAGTCTTCCAGGCAGCATTACTGGCGCAGAAGGCAAGGATCCGGCAGCCATCGCAAGACGGCGAAAGAAGAAGACTGAAGGGAGGGAAAAATACGACGACCACTAAATATTTCAGCCTTCGAGAAGACCTGCAGAGCGTGCGGCAAGGGCCACGGCTGCGGACCAGCGACGCAAGGCAGCCGGTCAGAAAAGAGAGCAGCGACTGTAACACCACCGGGCACAAGCGAGACGACAGCAACGGGCGCGACGCCATTGGCATCGAAGGGTGAGTCCCTTCATGCTTAGTACTGGCGTGAGCATTGCTGTGCAGTTAAGCTTGTGTGGGTTGCATGGATACGCACTTTGCCCATTGAAACCCCAATAAGCCAGAAAGCAAGCGCGATGGGCGACACAGATGACACTGTGGTTGTCGAAAACGGGGCAAGTGAGGCGGAGGCGCCGGAGGTGCCACAAGTCGAGGAAAGAAATGGAAAAGTGCAGGACGAACTGCTGGTGTTACAGGAGAGGTGTCGGCTGGCAAAGCTGGAACTTGAGCTTGCTCAGCCGAGACATCGAGGAAGCGCTAGAGAGTACTCCAAGGTCGTAGAGAGGCAAGCTAACCACAGCGAGCTATGGCATTACTCAAAAATTCCAGGGGCACTTTGGCTGTCTAAAGTGCGTAGAGGCGAAAGCGTTTTCCGCACCACTTTGACTGCTTCTGTGGCACTGGTGGCGTCACATGTAATTGAGTACTAATTACTAAGTGACGACAAATCACTAATTAATGGTTAATTACTGATTTGTGCCTGAATACTAACTAACTGCTAATTAATGATGCTTAAGCTTCGCCTTTAGGAGTGGAACGCGACAGCGTGTTGTAGCGCTGCCAGGGAGGCCACGGAACGCCACCACCCGTTCGGCTCGATGCCTTGCCCTTTGAACGCTTTTTGAGGAAAGGAAATGGCGCAGTGATTCTCCGTCATCTCGGTGGACACCTGAACCGCACCGTAGAGGAAGGGAGGAAGTGGGAGTGGAAGAAGAAAGACAAAGGTCGCCCGTAATGAAGAAATTGAAAATTGTATTTGAGGAAAGGAAATTACGCAGTAACTGTCGCACACATCTCGGTGAAAACCCGTCAAAATTCAGGGGGGCACTTTTTTGACCTAAAGTGCGGTCACTGATGTGTGGTTAAGATGTTAAGCTTCGCCTCTAAGACTGGAACGCGACAGCGTGTTGCTACGCTGCTAGGGAGTCCATAGAACGCCATCGCCCATTCGGTTCTATGCCTCGCTCGTCGGTAAATTGGTTTTTGAGGAAAGGAAATGTATCTGTCTCTCATATCTCGGTGGACACCTAAACCTCGCCGGAAGGGAAGGGAGGAGGATGGGAGTGAGCGAAGACACCGTATTCACTAGACGCACCTTTGTTCTTCCCAAACCATCGAGCTGGCATGGCGGAGTGGATAGCATGCTCGTATCACACTCCGAAGACCAGGGTTCGATTCCCGAGCTCGACCAATTTCTTACTCGGATTTATTTATTGATATGGCCTGACTAGAAAAGTTAATTAGGCTTATTGAGTAATTAAGCAATTAACTAAGCTCAGTCCCACTTAACTGGAGCATCACTATACGATCCCTTCTATTGGTTGCCTGGGTACTAGCCAAAGTACAATTGGCCCCGTTTGAAATTCGCGCACTGTGGCATCACGACCGTTTCGACCAACTGAAAAGCGTGACATTTCTGTCGACAACTGCTGCTTACAACGATGAGACATTAAAGGCTTTCGCCTTAAAATTGCTGCGGGAATACTTCCAAAATTTCCAAGTGACGCAGAAGTGTCAGTTTGCTTTGAGGCGGCTGAGAACGCACTAAATGCATATAAAGTGCCGAAAGAACCGTGGGGCCAAATTGTTTTCCTGATGGTTGCAGACAAAGTGCCATTTCTGTCTACCCATTTAGCGCCATCTCAGCACAGGGAATACGAAGCTGTAAAGAAGTTGGTACTGGAGGAGCTGAAACTCTGCGCGGGAGAGTACATCAGTATGTTTCAAGGCGCGAGGAAGCGGAGCACCGAACGATGGAGAGTGTATACGAGGCGTCTCCAGAGCTACTTGCGCTTCTGTTTAGACCAGCGCAGCCTCAGCACCTTTGAACAGTCGCGGGAGCTGTTAGTGGCGGACCACCTAAAGAATAACCTCCCAGATGCAGCACTAAAGTACGTTACGCTCCAAGAACGAAACGGGTTGCGGAAAGCCACCGAACTGCCCGCACTACTACACACCTTCGAGGACGCGGAGGGGAAAAATAGTGCTGATAAGATCATGCTGATGGGCCCACTACAGGGCAAAGGCCTCTCCCATGTCTCTCCAATTAACCCTTTCCTTCGCCATGCGCGGGCACCATATTCGTGCAAATTTCATAAGACACGATCTCGCCTATGCTATTCACTGCCTGTTTACAGCAGGTATTCCGGGGCCTAAAAAGGGAACAGTTGGGGATAAGAGTTAATAGAGAATACCTAAGTAATTTGTGATTCGCTGATGACATTGCCTTGCTAAGTCACTCAGGACATGAACTGCAAAGCATGATCAATGAATTAGACAGGAAGAGCAGAACGGTGGGGCTAAAAATTAACATGCAGAAAACCAAAGTAATGTTCAACAGCTTAGCAAGGGAACAGCAGTTCGCAGTTGCTAGCCAGGGGCTGGAAGCAGTAAGAAAATATGTCTATTTAGGTCAGGTAGTGAGAGCTGATCCAGATCATGAGAGTGAAGTAACTAGAAGAATAATAATGGGGTGGAGCGCATATGGAAGGTTATCTCAGATCATGAATGGCAGTTTACAAATATCCCTCAAGAGAAAAGTATACAACAGGTTTTTTTTACCGGTGCTCACCTATGGGGCAGAAACATGGAGGCTAACAAAGAGGGCTCAGCGTAAGTTAAGGACAACGCAGCGAGCATTGGAAAGAAAAATGATCGGTGTAACGTGAATAGATCGGAAGCGGGCGGAGTGGGTGGGAGAACAAACGCGCGTTAATGATATCCTAGTTGAAATCAAGAGGAAGAAGTGGGCTTGGGCAGGGCATGTAATGCGAAGGCAAGATAACCGTGGGTCCTTAAGGGTAACGGAGTGGATTCCAAGAGAAGGCAAGCGTAGCAGGGGCGGCAGAAAATTAGGTGGTCGGATGAGATTAAGAAATTTGCTGATAAGATGGTAGAGCAGAAAAGAACGGACGTTCAAAGTGCAGCTGCTAGAAAGCCGGCTGAGAAGCCGCTTAGATATGCTACAGGCAGACCACAGGCACCACGGGCAAGGTCACAGCCTAGAGATTGTTTCTCGTGTAGAGAAACGGGGCACCAAAAAGCGAACTGTCCGCACGCGAAAAGAAAGGATGCAGCAAACGCGCCTAACAATAAGAGTAACGGCCTCTCGGCAAGCGTCGCAAGAGGATGACTCAGCAGCACAACACCACGGCGAGCTAGTAATGCTCATTTGTGGAGATGGGGAGATTGAGGCCATTCTAGACACCGGAGCTGACGTTAAGGTAGTTCGGGAGAGTGTAGTGCCTCCGGAACTGGTCAAGCCGCCCGGAACAATCAATCTGGTCTCCGCATTTGGGGAAAAGGTGCAGGCAATGTAGCAATCGGACACCTTGCGGTAAAGCGAAATTCGGGCAGCGTCGCCGGCATCCGCGAGGCCGTGTCGGTCATGAGAACTTTACCATACAAGTGGTGTTCCAGACGAATTGTTTCCTCCCAGAGGAAGGCTGGGAGCCCCTCAAACAGGAGGCGGAGATCAGAGGGATCGTTGCCGACAGAGAGGAGCAGGGCGATAACTACACGCCGCTAGAGAAAGAGTATCGGGAGCATCCGCCGTGGTGGTAGATGGGAAGAAAGAGGCCGCTGTCGCCCAGGTGGCAATGCAAAGCGAGGGTGACAATATCACGAGATCGGACGGCAGCGACAAGGACGCTCCCGCGTTGGGAGCACAAGCGCACCGGAAACATTCCAGCAGAGCCAGCGGAGTGACGCGACCTTACTGGGAGCGTGGAGGGACGCCAGAGCTAGAAATAAAGTCATCAGAGCAGTAGATTGGTTCCTTTATTCCTGGGGTTCCTGGGGCGACGGTGATGCAATTGGTGTTCCCAGAATGCCGCCCCGGAGAAGTACTACAAATGGCACACGAATCAAATTGTGGAGGACATCTGGTGATCAGGAAAACGAAATCAACAATTAAAGCCACATTTTATTGGCCAAGCATAGAAGACGAGGTCAGGCGGCATTGTACCAGCTGTCATAATTGCCAAATGAGATCATATCTGCGTCGAGCAGACAGCGTGTCCATAGAACCGTTGGTGAGGCCACGATATTTATTTCTGCGGGTAAACGTCAGCGTCTTCGGGACGCTATAACCAGCCTCGGGTAGGGGACCCAGTTACGCACTATGTGTCATTGACCTGTGCACGCGCTGGCCAGAGGTTGTGTGTTTTCGTTCACTCAGTGCTAAAGCCACCTGTGACGTTCTTCTCGCGGTGTTCAGTAGGAGAAGCATCACCGAGGATATATCGTCAGACTGCGGAACGAATTTCCCCACGAAACTGACCCAGGAGTTTTTAGAGAAGCTGGGGTGCTCCCCTTGGTTTTCCACACCGGGTCACCGGGAGAGTAATGGGGCTGTAGAACGCTGGAATAAGACGTTCAAAAACATGCTGTATCACGTTATCCAGAAAGAGGGCACGAACGGCGACAAGTTTGTACCCCTTTTGCTGTGGGCATACAAAAGGTACCTCATGATGGGACTGGGGTGGCGCTTTTCGAGATTCTTTATGGAAATAAACCGAACGGCCCGCTCATATTACCAAAGAACGCATGGACAGGAGAGCGTGAGTCTCCAGTATGGTTGGGGCTCTCCCGGCTCAGTACATGCTAGACCTGAAAGGCCGTCTTGAACGAGAGGCTGAATTCGCAAACAGAAAGCTTGAGGCAGCGAAATGCGTACGCCACGCAATTCAAAGGCGAGCGACCGCGGAAGACTTCGCAAAAGGGGAGGCGGTTTTAATATTCAACGAACAGCGCCCAGGCAAGATGTTACCAAAGTGGAAAGGGCCAGGCAGCGTCGTTGAAAAGCACCGAGAGCGCTCTTATTTCGTGGAAATGCCGGATGGCGGTGCATACAAGCAGGATGCGTCCCTATATGAGCCCAGTATTGATTGCGGGCGCAATGTTCGAGGAAGACAGTGCGTTCGTTATGTGGAGTGCGCACTCCGGCAGTCAGCCGCACGGTCTGCGGATGCATGTCTACCTCGAGACGCGGTTGCTCATTTGTCACTAAATGAGGGAGAAGGAATTCTGAAAGTCTTCACGGAATACGAGGAGCTTTTCAGTGACCGGCCGGGGGTGGCATCGGTAAAAGAACACGAAATTGTGCTTCAGGAGGGGTTCACGCCTAAGGGCTGCCATCGCTACCGCGTACCTGCGAGCCTAACAGCCCAGGTGGGAAAACATGTGGATGAGCTTCTCGAGTTGAGTTTAATCTTTCCTTGCGAAAGGCCTTATGCGCACCTCCTTGTTGGCGTGCCAAAGGAGGACGGCAGTATCACAATGTGCGTAGATTTCCGCAGGCTGAACGCCGGGACTGAAGCTGTCGCCTTCCCGAGGGCACTACAACAGGAGATGATTATGAAAGTAAGGAGAGCGAAATATGTAACAGGGAGGAAAGCTGAGCTAGTTGGTGAGCGAAATATGTAAACGAAATAACGAAATATGTGACCCTCCTGGTCCTTGGGAGGGGGTATTGGCAGGTGCCGCTAGCTCCATCAGCCCAGCATCTTACGCTTTCGCGTGTCACTGGGGAGAGTTTGCGTGGAAAGTCATGCTGTTTGGGCTCAAAAACGCCGCACAGATATTCCAGAGGGTTATGAAGAGGCTCTGGTTCCCGCACTCTCAGCTTTGCTGCGCATACCTAGATGATATCGCAGCGTTTAATGACACGCTCGAAGAGCATGTGCGCCATCTTAGATGGGTGTTTAAGACACTTGAACAGGTAAGGTTCAGGTAAAGCTGGAGAAGTGCCAAATAGCACGAAAGCCGTTTCGCTACCTAGGGCACGTTGTTGGTTCGGGACGGCACGCACTTGACCGAGAGAAACGTGCAGAGATAAGGGCGTTGAAAGCACCTGCAACGCAACGGGAACTCCGAAGTGTTCTCGGACGATGCGGAGGTTGCCGCAGCTACGTACCGAACTATGCTGAGGTTTCGAGGCCACTGACAGAGCTCACCGGGAAGAGGATTCCGAATAAGATACCATGGTCGCAAAAAGCTTAAGGTGCATTTCAACAGCTCAAAACGGCGCTCTGCGAAGCCGTAGCCTTAGCTACTCCGGTCCCGAAAGGACGATACTGGTTGTACACGGACGCGCTAGCCTTTGCCGAGGGAGCCTGCCTTTTACAGCGAGCCGAGGATGGCTCGGAACGGCCGATTGCGTTTGCGAGCCACACGTTTTCCCCATCGCAGACACGTCGGTCAACCATCAAAAGGGAGGCATTGGCGGTGATTTGGGGACTCAATAAGTTCGATCACTGGCTCTTCGGCGCACCTGTCACTACCTGCTGCGACGCACGGGCTGTAGTCTCGGTGAAGGTTAGGAAATGTTCTTTATTCACAGAATTTGACCGGAAAGAAAAGGGGTCCCCAGGCCCTTGGAAGGTAGAGACTGGCTCCCCGAGCAGCTGCTCTCTTCCGCTGCTGGAGGAAGACTCCCCTGCGTTGACTGCCGCTCCCTTGAACGCCGTGCCCACGTGACCACGATGCGCGTTCTCGGACAGAAGCGTTCCAGGGCGCTGACGGTCGCGCTCTCGAACACCGTGTTAACGCCAACAAGTCGCGCGTTCTCGGAAGGAAGCGTTCTTGGGCATCGACGGTCGCGTTTTCGAATGCCGAACATAAGCCCCGCGTCCGCGACGAGGCCGGTACCCTGCAACGCGAGTATAGGTCTGAACGCTCGCGGCACAAACAGTTTCCGAAGCGGGCGGGCCCTCAGGCCAGCAGTGTCTTGCAACGCAACAGACCACAATCCTCTTGCGTACCTTACGCTTAGCACAGCACACGGCGCGAAGTTGACACGCTGGGCGCTTGTGGTCCAGCGGCATAATGTGATTGTGCAACCCCGAAAGGGTAGCGAACACGCCAACGCTGACACCTTGTCACGAGTAACTAATGATTGCTGGAATCTGGACCGCGGTGCTCCGCTGACAGGAAGCGGGATGGTGCTCCCCTTGCCACTTCCACATGACCACCACGCGATTGAACTGTGTGTGTGTCGTAATGAATGCGTGCACTCGGAGGTGGTGAACTGGGTGCAGCTTATCAACTTGGAAGCCGTGTTACGGCGTACAGCAGGCATGCCAATATGTATTTGAGTGTGCGTGGCGTTTTTTTCCCTGGGTGTTCCTATTGGCACTCCCGGCTACAGTCTTGTGGCCTCTCTGCTTATGGAATTAAGTGCTGCACAACGGTTTCTCCCCCGTAGGGAGTTTACACGCCCACACCGATCCCTTTTAGCTATAGTTCTAAAAGTACCACTTGGGCCTTTTGGGAAATTTTGGGAAGGGCGTGTGAGCTATCCGTGTGCGCGCGGAGTCATTGGAACCGGTAATCCTTTCCCAGCACCCCGGGTAGCACATGACAGCGGGCCAATATTAGAATACCGCTAGCATTGCGTGGCCATAAGTAGGCCCACAGTTCCCAATGAGTTTCTGAGATTGGCTGAACCACTCACTACCGCATCAAATGATGGCTCTGGTTGTCCATCGCTTCCCCTGTACTGGCTTAGCCATCAAAAAATCTTGCCTTTCGTGGGCCAGGTAAGCCAGACTTTTCACACTCTTTGCCATTGTCGGTTGTGCCATCACAAAATCCTGGCTATCGTGGCCCAGGTTAGCCAGAATTTTCTTGCTTTTTGCCATTGTCGTTTGTGCCATCTCAAAATCATGGCTATCACGCGCCACGTTAGCCAGAGTTCCCCCACTGTTTGCCAGATTCGGCTATGCCGTTGTCTATATTGACCTATAGCGTTGCCATCACTCATCGAGTGTTAAAAGTATACTGGCACTCGGCGATCAACATTGTGGCATCTGCTAAAACGACATGGCAACGTTCAATAGTGCTGCAACAGGGAGCGACAGTTTCTATAATTTTTCAGACTCATAAAATGTTACTTGAGCTCTAGATGAGAGGAGTGAGACCTGTATAAACCTAATCTTATTTTAACTATAATTGGCATGTATATGTTGCCAAAGCACATGTTTTGCGCTGATCCTTGAGATCAAAACACATGTTCCTAAAGCACATTGTAGCATATGAACAGTATGAGTGTAGTAGCGCAGTACTATTGCTCGACTACATCTACTGCAATTCTGCCATAACACGCATGCTACGCGGACTATTAAGTGGCATATCAGTCATATGGTATTCGACACTTCTAATGGCATTCGGACCGAACGGAGTTGTGCGGTGCTTCACTACAATTTATAAACGCATTCGCTCGCTGTACAGCTGGTGCCGTCGAGTTTTTTTTTTTTTTCCTTCGTTGTTTTTGAGTGGAATAAAGACGTGACGACGACTTTGGCGGTGGTCAGTGGACTGTGCCTATTCCGCAACAAAGGAATTGGCCTGTTGCATAACACCGACGATGACACCATCCAGACCGCCGAACACAGATGTAAAGAATTGTATCGTTAATACTGAGTTACTAGGAACGGCTGCACTACTCTCTCAATTTGTTTTACTAGGTCCTGTAAATTTAGTAATTGAAGAATGCGCGCTGGCTGATTCATGTAATGATATATGCCCTAGTCATGCCGCTAACCACAAAATATATTCTTTGTTTGAGAGGTGCATGGACAGAGCTCACGCTGCTGCTTTTGTCGGATTTCTGGGCATAATGACACACCTATTTTTCACGCACCATTATGCATTTAAAAGCGTTTTTTCAAGCCCTGCTCGAGCAAGTAACTGGAAATCAGCCTAAAGGCACCTTCAACAAAGATCAAATAAGTTTAATTTGATTAAATTTTTTAATTAAAACTCACTTTTTTTATTCGCTACAGGAAATCACTGTCGCAGTGCGTAGCGGGTGTCTGCTTCATGGAGATAGCGATGCAAACGTAATAGCTTAGTGCAGGTGCATTCGCTAAAGAAATTTTTTCGCAGATTTAGCAACGTCCAGTAACGAAGCAGTCGCATCAGAATATCGAATTAGGCGTTGCACAAGCGAAATATTAGGTCGGTGCTTCATAAAGGAGCGTGGACACGCGCTAGAGATTCCTACGCTTCCCATCGTCGAGACCTGTGATCGCGCCTTTCCCGTGTTTTCTTGTTTGCTATTTCCTTCCTTTTCTGCAAATCGAAGTGTTGGAAATGGTTGTTTTTGTGCCTTTTATTCTTCTGCTGCGTAAATTGCATTGGGGGCTATACAGCACTTTCTCACGTCTTTGCATAATTACTCGCAAGTTTTTTTTTTGTTTTCCAACATCAAATTTATTGATGAACACCATCGGAAGTAATAGCGAAACAAAATTGAACGAGCTTTTTTTGTTTTTGCTTTTTTGCGTGAAACTTTCACACCAACAAATATTTGAGTATTCTTCGACGACCGGAGAATAAATCGACTGACAACTGGTGTTCGACGCAAGTTAACCTAGCTTGTTTTGCACATGTATGGTACATGAAACAATGAAAGAGCGCGCACTCTACTTGGATATCTTTATTGCTTTACATTTTTGTTATTATATGGTAATAATTTAAGCCATCTTGAACTAACAGAAGCTACATCATACGGCCCTGCAAAATACGCCAGTGTCTGAAGTCGTTTCGGCGAAATCCATCTTGCAGCTCCACGTTTTTCACTTCAAAGTTTTCAAGCTTTTGCTGCGTCTTTGTAACAATACTTTGACGCTTCCCGTGTTGCCCATACACTTCTTTTTTTAGATATTGCCTTCTCCACTGTTTTTGACCATGTGACTCATTATCCAAAAATTTCAAACCCTTTTCACATGTTTTGGCCCCGTGCCATCTCTCTTTCTAGGCCAATGTCTCCCCATCTTTTCTCCCGGCCGCGTCCTTTTCCAGGTAGCCGGGAAGCCGCCAGCCCCGCGACTAGCTATTTTTTCTTTTTGATTGTCACTTTCTCGAAGCTGTTTTCCCTCGAGCGCAGCTACGCGCTTCGCCGTTCGTGCATCCTCCCACGATCTCCCTTTCTCCACCTTTCAGCTCGAGGCCTTTTCAAGGGACCACAAAACCCCTGTAAAGAATAATGAACTCTCCCCTACAGCCAACACCCCCCCCCCCCCCACCTCTCCCCCAAGCTTCGTCTGCTCTGCTCGTTTTGGAATCGCTCGGCGCATCACAATAACACATCCTTCACTCGACGGTGTTGCCTTGGCTGGTACGGCGGAGCTCAACCGCGCGCACAGCCTTCGCGACGAAAATGCACGCACACTCGAGCTGTCACCGTTCATAGTCTGTGCAAGCGAAAAGCCATATCTGATATTTTAGGAAAGCTCCAACGCTGTTCGCACCGTGCCCTGCAAGATCTTATTTGTAGGCACTAAAAGTCTTTGATCTCGACATACGTCTTGTAGTTAAAGTGGTTTTGGAAGTAAATGTTGCTTTGACTCCATGCGCGTTTATTTTCTCGGCGTGAAAAGAGAGCGAGCCAAAGCACGAGGACGACTGCTGTCATTGCGAAATGGCTTGCTTGACGTCGCGCGCAGTGCAAATGTGGACGAATGGTAAGAACTTGGACTTACGTCTTTGGTGAGATGAGTTCACCAAACATTCACTACTTCGTCCAACAGCGGGTGTGAATTCATTTGACCCGAGGTCGGATGGATTCGGGAATATGTCCTTTACCTTTTATGTTCCACAGGAATCAGAACCGCTTATTTAATTTTCCACTGTATGTCAGTGAGATTATTTGTACTTCCGTACTGTTCTTTTTCCCTTCTACACTTGCAGGCGCAATAGAAAATCCGCAATTTGAGGTTAAAGCTTCTGCCCAAGTTGTCTCTCAATGAAAAAAAGGGCATCAACGAGTGTTTTTGTGTGGTTTTCAAGTCACTGTTTGGAATCCATTTATAGCACGCATCCGAAGTGACTAAGATAAACTGTTAGATTTAAAAAAAACTCAAAGGTGCCGTGAGTTTCTTGCTTTCAACGTATTTCGCTAAAAATTGCAAGCCGTATGTTTAAACCCATTTAAAAAAACTGATAAAAATGTTGTTTTGACGTCTATGTGGAAGAGGCGCTACATCCTGTGCATATTTACGTGAATAAAAAACTAGCCGCTATGATAATAAAACAAAATAATACATTAATCTGTTGTCATTATGACATTGAGTTGCTTATGTCGGATTGAATATATTTACTGGGAGGTGCGACACGACGAATTAAGCTTAAAATGGACCATTTGGTACCAGACAAGTTTAGTAAATAAGATTACACATTGTGCAACTAATGTGGTGTTGGTTCTTCAGCATAAATTAAAAAATACCTTACAAGATATTTTGCTAGCGTCTTCACGCAGGCTGTGTCTCACAAAATTAGACGTTAAATAATCATTTTTATTTTTGTTTTGTGATGGATTTCATTAAACTTATCATGACATCATGCATCTCTTTGCAGGCTCGGCGCTTCGTGAGGCCATCGTGCAATAGCTGGACGAGGAATTTGATCGAATGCAGTGCAGCAGTCCTCTTGCAAAAGGAGTGCAACGATTATTTCGGATATGAGTGATCAGTTCACTGGAGGACAGCTCTGTTGAGCACTTTATGTATGCCTTAGCCGGGCCACAGCAGATTGCCGAGCTGCGTTGTCCAACCTGACGGATCGGCACGCACCAAACTTGAGAATAAATTATT
The DNA here is from genome assembly GCF_055824585.1 of Amblyomma mixtum. Classification (NCBI taxonomy): domain Eukaryota; kingdom Metazoa; phylum Arthropoda; class Arachnida; order Ixodida; family Ixodidae; genus Amblyomma; species Amblyomma mixtum. Next base: position 148,810,860 of record NC_143021.1, on the reverse strand, counting down.
TTCCCACAGCCTCCGCCACCATGCTCTTGGACCCCCTTCCTTTACTCCCCAGGGTGGCTGGTGGTAGCGCAAGCCATCCTGTGCTTGCTTGAAGCCTGATTCTTGTAACTCAGTGCAATAAACGGTTCCTTTTTCTGGAATTCTTTGGCACCCTCATTGATGAATGTTTGCTAGGTAGAATGGTACATCCACAGTGCCGGTCATTGGCGAGTGGGTTAATTGCATGTGCGAGTTTTCGAAAGCAGGATATCAATGCTCAAAAACTGGATAGCATTATTAGAAAGCTGGATACCATTATTCGAAAGTTGGATTCCAGTATGAGCACTTTACTAGCCCATGCTGCAGAACTAACGCCGGGCCTGCGTTGGCCACTCGGTAAGCCGAATATTGGCACTAAATTGACATGAAAGTAGGGCCAATGTGTCAAAATGGTAGCGCTCGGCGAAATTTCATCGCAGGACCGACGTTCGTGCCAATTTTTGCCAACAATTGCCCGATATTCGGCCAATGGTGTTATGGCTGGGCAAATGAAGCGTTTCTCAATTTCGAAGATTACCTCTAGCAACCAAGTATATTTTTCTTTTAAAGCTCTATATATATATATATATATATATATATATATATATATATATATATATATAAGGTAAGGGGAATTTAGGGGAGCGTTATACATGTTATACATATATATATACCTAGAAGCCAACCGCCACAGAAACCAAAGAACACAGGGAATTTTTTGCATTTATTTATTTTGTGATGTTGATCAATGGAGAATATTACTGAATATGTTATCGCTTAAAAATAATTTATTATAAAAGCAGAAGAAATACAACCACATGCCGCCGGTGGGAACCGAACCCACGTCATCCGTGGGTTCGGTTCCCACCGGCGGCATGCTGTCCTGTCATTCTTTGTCATGCTCTGTCCTGACATTTTTGTCGTCAAGTGTCGCATTTTTGTGCGCTAAAAGAACAGCGGCTGGAGCATTACCTGTTCCAAGCTCTGTTCTGAAATTTTACACATGAGGATCAGTGTTTGGAAACTCACCGTCGGTCATGTAAAGGTAAATCTGGACCTTTGGGACCACAACCGTAAATATGCTCCACCAACATACGAGAACTGCACCTCTCCCTCTTAACACCTGAATATGATGTGAATACCGCTGAGGTTGACTCATGGTCAGATAATCCAGTCTGAGATGTAATCTGTAATGTGCCTCAATTTCTAAGGAATCCTGAGGCAGCTAAGTTTGAGTAGTTGATGGCAGAAATTTTTAGCTGTCCTGCCACATTCTTTTACAAATACGTACAACCTGTTCACTCCGCTTGTTCCGCAGATATCAGCAGTGACGACCATTAAAATTCTGTGAGCAGTGCAGGCAGGCGCAGGTTATTTGTTGCACTTCTTTAGAATAAAGAGTTTTCTATTCTTGATCATGGAATGTGCACCCCAACATGCTCTTCTCATTTGGAATTGTCGAGGAATGTCAATCAGCTGCGGCACACGAAGGGTTCTCCAGGACAGGGCAATGTTCAAAGTGACTAAGTATAGCCGGAGGAGTGGGAAAGGGTTCACCGCATCGCCTGCATATATGTACAGGTGTGAATACAGCTCCTGAGTTTGTCGCTGTTTCTTGCACGCGTTGAGTGTCAGGGGTCTTGGTGGAAGAACTGCCGTCTCCTGTGTGAGTTCGCAAGTGGGCCTCTAGTTGTGACCTGGAAAAATAAATCCACAAAGAAGAGAAAAATGCCAATTTTGGTAATCGTAGAAAGCTATTATTACGACGGCATCGAGTCATGTAGGAACGTACAGGTGCGGGCATGAGTAAAAAAAGCAGGCTAATCAGTTCCGAAGGCAACCATGCCTCCGCTATCCGAAATGAAGAAGCAAGCGCAAGTTCATGAGCAAGCGCACTAGCATCGACCGACTTCCGCCATGCAAATTTATTTGCCGGAAATATCAGTCACACACGGCATGAAAAATGTTCGAAGGAGATAGCGTGCTCAGTTTACTTTTATCCACACCTGTGCACTCAATTTTTACCATCAGCGAGCGAACTGTTTTTTGCAGTGTTAATTTAAAGCAGACAAATATATGCCTTGAGTCACATCTTCGTTGATACGCATTTGGTTGTTGACACAAGTATACAACCCGCTTAGTTCGAATTGACTCTCTCCGGCACTGTGATTGGATTGTACTTCATCCCACTGCTTTGCCTACCCACTTCTGAAACCTGAGTTTTAGCTGCAGGGATTAGTGCTGATGGCTGCGCATGTGCGCTACATTGGTTCACGCTCGAAAATAAGGCCATGAATATAATTTTCTTATATAATGGCCTCTGTCAAACTTATTTTTTATAAATTAGGTGTTTTTACAGTGCCGTACAAATACAGTGTTCCACAGTTATGCTTTCAACAGCACTTATAGCAGCACTTATAGAAGCTGTTAATGAAGTTGCTCCCTTTTGCAGGCGCATGTAGCTGCCGTGGCCTGTGTCCGCTTTTAATTCCGTGCTTTATAACTGCACTCTAGCTAAGCATTATAGAGCCCTACAGTGTGTGTTCGGAAATAAAACTAAATCTTTGGCGTATTTTGATGGAATCCTGAGGCAGTTAATGGCGCTTCGGGCGGTGAGGGTCGCAGTCGTGTAGGGCTTTCGATAATTTCGATTCCCCAGGCTTCTTTAACGTGCACTAATGCTGCGCAGTTGAGACACCTGCCGCTCCTCGCCTCCACGGAAATGCGATCGCCGCGGCACAATACAAAAACTGGAAAGCTCGCAATTCGTCGGGTTCGCCTCAATGTGAGTCTCAGCTTTTTGAAAATGGCTGTCGCCCTCGTGTTTTTACGTGCGAGCTGATTTCAGATCTGAAGGGAGCCTAGTAGAAATTTCAGGGCTGGTGGCAAAAGTGATGCCGCTGAACTCCGAATGCATAGCAAAATTTTCTAAGAGACACACGCTGTTTGTAGAGTTACTGCATTTGCTGACGTTGTAATGCAAGAGGCAAGGCCTTCGGAAGAAGCTAATTGTTTCCAGAGACGGAAAATGTGCATGTGACGCGAGAATATTACCACAATTTCTTAAATTCCAAGGCAAGTTGCCACCAAATGTGGTTTTTCGATGCTATCAGCTATTAGCCTTACAAACATGAATAGCACTAATCACGTTTGGCATTCGGCACTAAGCTTCAGGAAATGAAAAGTATATGCGAATGAGACATTGCACTCCAAATTATCTGAAAACATTGGGAAAAATATAGATGACAGCATTAATCAGGAGAGAAGTGCCGGTGTAAGTGCATCATTCCCTATGGAAATCTGATTGAACCTATGAGTAAATGGTAGAAAGTGAAAACAGGGCATTCATACAGGCAGAAGTGCGCAGAGCGCATGGTGTAGGGATACCGGGGTTAGTCGAAAACTAAAAGGGAATATAACGAATAGAGGCTTGTGGAGCAGGGGCAGAACGGTTATCGCCTTCGCGTTAAATATTTCTGGCTAGTGTAACGTGTTTGTTTGTTTATAGGGTTTAACGTCCCAAAGCGACTAAGGCTATGAGGGACGCCGTAGTGGAGGGCTACGGAAATTTCGATCACCTGGGGTTCTTTAACGTGCACTGACATCGCACAGTACACGGGCCTCTAGAACTTCTCCTCCAAAGAAATTTGACCGCCGCGGCCGGGTTCGAACCCGCGTCTTTCGGGTCAGCAGCCGAGCACCATAACCACTTAGCCACCGCGGCGGCTGCTAATGTAACGGTTCTTCACGGTAAAGTGCATTTATTTAGAACCCACATCAACCTCCATTTTCGAAAATAGTCTTCGCCAACATGAGACCAAACGCTGTGTAATTTTTGTTTTCCGACCTACTGTTCAAAACTAATTTACAAACAGGTGCTGACTGAAAGTGTTTTGACTATGCAGTCTTGTGTGTGGATGTGTACAGGCGAACTGAAAAATAGGATCTGAACACTGCTCTGAGACCAGAATTAAAAAACGGCTTATGCGCATTCTAATTCGTGCATATAGTACAGGAAGTAAAATAGCTGTTAAGTGACAGCTAAGTGCAATAATTCACGAAATATTAATTTCATTGGTGAAAGTAGAACCACTGCCGGCAGCCCTGTTAAGCGGCTGTGGACATAGAGTTGAGTTGAGTTGAGTTTAATGGCGCATACGCAACTAAGGCTATCATGCGCCAAGCTCAGGGTATAGAAAATTCTTTTAAATAGCTGTTATACTAAAGTCTAAATGAACGGTGGTGTAAAGGGCCTAAAAAGTTGATTCGTGCAACCTAGTAAAAATATAAGACAAAATTTTAAAAGAGACTTACGGTAAGTGCTTTAAAAAGGTTGACAACCTCAGCAGCCATCCTTGGCTGTGGACATAGAGTACTGATGAGTTTTTGCATGGGGGGCAATTGATTACACACTGCATCGATTATTTTGCGAACCGCATGCAACCCGCGGACACGTGTGCGAGTTCTTGGCAATAGTTACTATGCAACCGTTAACGCTAAAAAATATATAAGGAAAATTGCAACTAAGTGCCTGGCTGACCTTAATATCAAAGGAGCTTAAGTGAACGCTTGTGATATTGGTGAGCCGTTTTTTGTAATCCGGGCTACACCTGCATGACATAAAATTCGCCTTGCGGACGTAATTCGTGGCCACCATAAATTTGGGATAAACTATGCCCGGGGATAAACATTGCTGGGATAAACATTGGGATAAACATTGCTCGATTGCACTGGAAAACAAATTTCTTTGCTTCGAGGTGTGCTTTGTACTTTTGAACAGTCGTCTCTCTACTTACCATTACATCGAATTCATGCATGATGACGAAATAAAAAAATACGTTTAAATAAGTTTGTCGTCTTCGCCGAAAAAAGATTATTATTAAGAGGCTACAACGAAGCAAAACCGATTACCTGCTGAAATTCCAGTAAGGGCATTGGGGACAGAAGTGCTGTTCCTTCATCTCGGCTAGATGCTCATGGGAGAAGTGCCGTTTCAGGGCCTCTTGGGAGCTGAAGTCTTCCCAGCAGTGGCCAATGGGACAATGGAATAGTTGGCGCTGATCAGGAACGCCGTTTTGTGTGCCGGCTGTAAATAGGTGAATGCGACATGAGGCTGTCGTGAAGGATGGTTCAACGCACCTAACTTTTTACAGAACAAGAAACAAAACAATAGCACCAACAAAGAGCGCCCTCTGTGTTCTTGCCATTAACAAAACTGGTGCTATTACCAAGCCTGCTAAAGCTCGTGTACGCATAACGTAAATTGCGCTGCGCCGATATTTGGCGCGGCGGCGTCGCCAATTAAGAGGTTCCGGTTCCGGGCAGCCTCTGTGATGGTTGGCGCTTCCTACACACCCTCACCTTACACTACGAAGATAGGTAGCATGAGGGTGAGGAGGAACAGAGATTTGAAAAATTGAGGGGCAGTTTGTTGATCTTAAGTGCGGTGAGGCGAAAGCCTCGAGCGCGGTGTTGCTGCTTGTGTCAGTGATGTGTTGTTAGGATGTTAAGCTTCGCCTTTAAGAGCAGAACGCGGCAGAGTTTTCCAGCTCTGCTAGGGTGTCCACAGAATGCCATCTCCCGTTCGGTTCTATGCCTTGCTCGTCGGTAAATTGGTTTTTGAGGACAGGAAATGTATCTTTCTCGCATACCTCGGTGGACATGTGAACCTCGCCCTAACGGGAAGGGAGGAAGATGGGAGTGAACGAAGACACCGTATTCACTAGACGCGCCTTTGTGCATTCCAAACGATGGAGCTGGCTTGGCGGATTGGTTAGCGAGCTCGTCTCGCACTGCGGAGACCGAGGTTCGATTCCCGAACTCGACTAATTTCCTACTCGGTTTTATTTACCTATCTGGCCTGACTAGAAATGTTAATTAGGCCAACTGGGTAATTAAGCCATTAACTAAACTCATTCCCACTTACTTAGGGCATCACTATACGATCCCTTTCATTGGTTGCATGTCACTAGCCAAAGTACAATTGGCCCCGTTTGAAATTCGCGCACTGTGGTGCCACGACCGTTTCGACCAATTGAAAAGCGTGCATTTCTGTCGACAACTCCTGCTTACAACGATGAGGCATTAAAGGCTTCCGCCTTAATATGAGCGAGGAGGCTGAGACTAACGCGCTGATGCAGCAGCACAGGGTAGAGACACGCTGCATGTGGCGACGGAGGACAACTGCGCTATTAGGTGGGAGAAAGCGGTGGATGGTTCTCTTGATCTCACTTGATCTACTGCGCAAGAATGATTGTGAACAGCGAAAGATGTCAGAACTGAGCAATGCCGTGTACACGGTATCTGCGTCTGGAGCATCTCGTTGAACTGAGGAGATTTAAAAAGAACGTTTAATTGTTAATTAACTTAGGGTTTATTGACGAAAAGCTCACTTTAGTGAAAGAGCAGAAAAACAGTGTCTAGATTATTAGCGTTGGAAAAGAAAGGCAATCTGAAATGTGATGGAATCAAGTGAAATGATGCGTGAAAAAAGGGCTTACGCGATTTTGTAAACTTGTCCTAAAGTGCTGGAATAACACCACCCCATATAAAGAGGAGAAAGATATGTACGGTGTCTAAGAAGGCGGGATGAAATTGTTAGCCTTGCCAGAAGCGCGCTAGAAATCTCCTCCAACCCTGCGTGAATACGGCGCCCTAATTGATTGGACAGGGTACAACTCAATAGAACAACCTTGGAAAGAGCAAAGAGAAAGAAACGTTTCGTACTCTAAGGTTCCAAAGCTGTTGAAGTGATCGATACGTTTGAGAGTGGTAAACAGCATCGTTACCCAATTATAATGAATAAAATTTACAACAATATTTGTAAAATTTTGTAAAATATGCGTTACTATGGGTTTCAAGTTGTGGACAGATTACTTCAAGCGGATCTATACATTGCGCGCATTCCGGAGGCTGCCCTCCAAAAACACCTGACATGTTCTCCATTTTTTGGAAACTGGCTGTTTGAGTTAGAAGAGTGCTTTCTTCTGCATGTTATCATGTTATCATCATGTTATCATGTGCATCATGTTGTCTACGATGCGCTTGGACGCGTCCTGGCGTTCGACTGCACGTTTAACGCACTTCAGCTGAGAATTCTTTGCATTTATGCGCCTGCGCATTCCAATTTGGTAAACGTATTCTTTAAAGATTTAGATGTGTATTTTCTTGGAGGGCGTAATGTTGTGATGTTGGGCGATTTGAACGGCGTGCTCGATACGGTCGCTGATGTGCAAGGCCCTGGTAGGAGTAGGCCAGGCTGGAATGCGCGCGAGTTGCACCGCCTAGTCAGCCATTTTATGCTCACGGACGCTTATGAGCTCCTCTATGGCAACGTCTTTGTGTGGACTTGGCGTCGCGGGTTATCGGCGAGTCGGTTAGACAGGGCGTATGTTCCGACGAGCCTTTCGGGGACAGTGTGTGCAGCCAATGTAATGACGCTACCATCCTCGCCGGTGCACATATCAGACCACCGCCCTTTTCTTCTATCACTCGCGGTTCCGGCGGCTGCAGGATCTCCTCAGAGACCATGGCGGTTGGATGCACGCATCCTTCACGACGCCAGCACTAAAGAAGGGCTCACCCGCGTCTTGCGTTTTTCGGTTGTTGGGGCCGTGCCTGGTGACTGGGACCGTCTGAAGGAGCAATGGCGTCACCATTGCGCCGCAGCTGGTCGATCCCTTAGGGCTCGCGTGTCAGATGAGGTGCGCGTGGTGACGGCGAAGCTGCGTATTGCTCAACGCACCCCGTCGCCTTCGTCGCTTATGAGCGCATGGAAAGAGGAGCTTTCGGAGCGCCTACAGCGCCTTTTACGTGCCTCCTCTTTGACAGCTTCTGCATGGCGTTGTCGATGCGGTCCAACTGCTCATCCCGAGCACCTTCGCTTTGCGCGTCAAAAGCTGTTGACCCCTCAAGGTGCCCCTGCCTTTACACCTACCGCAGGGGCTATGTCCCAACCAGGTGGCAGGAATTTCAGTGCGTTTTATAACCATTTCAGGAGTATTGCTCAGTCGCTCCTTCTACTTGATCGCAATGTAGTTTCCGCAAACCCATTTTTAGCAGGCTTGCCTCAGGTTTCCACTCAACTCCATGACAACCAAATGGCTCTGCCAACAACAAGGGAAATCAAGGAGGCGTTGGACTCCATAAAACGAGGCTCAGCACCTGGACCAGACGGCCTTCCTGTTGAGTTCTATTTACAATTCTGGGATATTGTAGGCCCCATATTCTCGGAAGTGCTAAAATTATGCTTCAGTCAGCAAGCCTTCCCTGAATCATTCAAAAGAGGCAGCATTGTCCTAATTCCTAAAAAGTCTCCTTTCTCGACATGTCCGGCAGATTGGCGCCCTATCACCCTACTAAATTCAGATTACAAAGTACTAGCAAAATTACTCGTTCGTCGTCTGCGGTCTCTCCTCCCGTTACTTATTTCCTGCCACCAGGTTTGCTCCATCCCAGCCCGTGAAATACATAGTTTATCTTCTGTAACGCGAGACATCCTAGCGTATACTTTACGGCGGCGCGCACAGGGTCGTTTTGTTTCCCTTGATCAAGAGAAGGCGTTCGACTTTTTAGAGCACGAGTATATTTACGGGACCATGGATGCTTTCGGTTTCCCAGCTTCTTTCGTGCTTCTCATTAAAGAGATGTACACACATATTTCAAGCACTCTGCTCCTCGATGGCCGGGAAAGTACCGCGTTTGATGGTTCTCCGTGGCGTCCGTCAAGGTTGTCCGCTCTCCCCCCTTTTGTTTGTCTTAGCATTAGAGCCTTTCCTCTTGGCAGTCAATCGCCACTCCCTTATTAGAGGTCTGGCTTTGCCTGGGAGCGAAGCGGTACGCGTCACTGCTTATGCAGATGACAACACTCTGTACTTAGCTGATGAACGCAGCCTGCTTAAACTCTAAATGTTTTTCGTGAGTACGCCTCCTTGTCTGGAGCTGCTCTTAATTACTCGAAGAGTCGTTACTTTTTTGTGGGGTCTACCCAGACTCGTATTAGATCTGCAATACCTTTGCAGTGGTGCGCGCAGATGCGCATTTTAGGTGTGACCTACGACTCTGCTGGAATATGGGATGGTGTGTGGTCTTCGGTCGTCAACGACATTACAGCTCGTGTGCGAAGGGCGCAGACATTCGACCTGCCTCTGCTTGAGAGGCGCTACCTGGTTCAGTCAGTCATTCTCGGTGCCTTCTGGTACCTTTGCTATACTGTTAAACCACCCCTCCGTGGCATAAAGCGGGTGCAGACTACAGTTTCTTCTTTTTTTTTTGGTCAGGCGGTACCGAGCTTGTGGCTCGTGCTGTTCTTGGACAACCACGGGAGAGAGGAGGTTTTGCCTTTCCAAATTTGTTACGTCCTCGCTGTTAGCTTTGAAGGGTATTTTGCGTATCCTGCTAGGAAACGCGTCTCCGGCGCGAACCTTGACTCGGTACTTTTTGGGCCCTTCTTTACGCTTTTTGGATCCCGCGGCCCCTGTTAATCATGGACCTCAGTCAGAGCAACCTTCCGCTTTCTATGCCTCGTCAGTGGCCTTTTACAGGCATGTAACAGCAGTAGCACCTGATGTCAACATCGTCGCAGACCGTGTGGTGGACATTATGGGCTCGCTATTGTTGCCGGTTGTGCCGGCGGCTCGCCGCTCACTTATGCGCCGCGTTCAGTGGGCGCGCTTAGCGCTCCCCCAGACCATCTACGCGACTTTGTCTGGAAACTTGGCTGGGCAGTGCTCCCTACTTGTGATCGGTTAGAGCGATGGGGTGTTTTACGCTCCAGTACCTGTCCGAATTGCCCGCTCCCGGAATCTAATCGCCACGCTACAGTAACCTGCTTGGTAGCGCGTGTTTTTTGGCGCGCGGTTCATGCCGGATTCCGTGGGCAGGGCATTTCGTGCTTTGTCTCCCGCGGCCGATTCCCCAGCGGCCGTTTTGCTCGCCTGTTAATTGTTGCGGGTCTTTTTAGTTTATGGCGCAGTCGATGCGCCGCGGTCGCTGGTGGCTTTCGACTCCGCTCTGTGTGACCGATTCTCGGCGGTCTCCGACGGGAGCTCATCAGTTTTTTGTCCGAGTAACTCTTTTTCTTGGGTGAGGAAGAGTTTCTCCTGCAATGATCATGCCCATTCATTTCTGTGAATAATAGTCTTGTCCTGGTTTTTAGGCCAAACTGGCGCTAAGGTATCCTTTTAAATATTTCAATGTCAAATTATTGCCTTTTCACCCTTGTGTCTATAGGTATTTCTTCCTGTTTTACATCGCCCACGAGTAATAATTCCTATTAGTTACTTAGAGATGTGTATGGTAGCTTTCCAATTGGCTCGCTTTACATGCTTATTGTCATGTGTTCTTGAAAATGTCACTGTACCTGGTAACCTTGGCATGTGTACATATGTAAATAAAAAATTTTCTAAACTGGTTCCAAAGCTGTTCAAGTGATCGATACATTAGAGAGTGGTAAACAGCGTCATAACCCAATTATGAAAAATTAAAATGTAGAACAATATTTGTAAAATTTTGTAACATATGCGTTACGATGGGTTTCGTGTAGTGAACTGGTTACTGCAAGCGGGTCTTTGCAGTACGGGCATTTAGGAGGCTGCTCTACCAAACCGAATACCAGATGCTGCACCAAAGATGTTCTCCATTTTTTGGCAAACTACCTGTTTTAGTTAGAAGAAGGTTTTGTGCTCCATAGCAGTGTCAGTGTTTTAGCGCGTCAGATTACATCTAAGGCATGCTAACCGACTTGTTGGTTAACTAACGTTGAGTAGGTATCTCCTTTACATTTATTCAGAAGAGCGTGCTGTCGGGCAAGTTGGCTTTGCATCATATAAATGAAGTGGGTACAAAACTTAGACTAGGACCGAGAAGAAACTCATGCGACGAATAACAAGCACTTGTCAGTCGTCGTATGTGTTTTCTTCTCTCTCCTTGTCGAAGTTTTGCGCTTCACCTAATTTGTGTTATTAAGAATTATTGTTAGTCCTATTAATTATTCAAAGGTGTGTAGTCCACCGTTAGTAACATCGATATCAATTTCTATAATTTCGAAAGCACACTTGCCGTCGGTTCTTTGGCCCAAAATATTTGCTAAGTAGTCGAGTTCCGTACACTGAACGGATTAGTTTGCCTCCCCCAACTTTCGCATCGTGCGTGCATTTTGGCTCGATGTGTGCAAACTTTGGTGGGCCATTATACGGACGGTAACGGCGTTTTCGCAACTCTAAATATAATTAGAATACTAATTTGGTGGGCTGCAAGTCTCGCAATAGAAAGAAGATTAACATGAATCTGAAAAGATTAGCTACTGAATATTAATTGACCAGCCTACTAGTTAGCACGTCTAGCTACACTGTACTTTCCTAGAGGTATGACAATGCTGTGGGGAAAAAAGGCTCTGCTAAGAGCACAAGGCTATTTTAAAAAATTCCACATCTTAGATGAAACACCTGCTATAGTTTCGTTCCAGTGGCGTGTATCCGATTACCTGAGTCGAGTATACAGGTTCGCAGAATGGGTCAGTATGATGAGATTAATTCGATTCGAAATTGGGTGGTTTAATCTGATATGCTGCGATATTTTGATTAGTATTTTTTTTTTCCAACGCTCGCTTCATTGTTCCTTTATAGCCCTGAAAAGGCACTTTATCCTTGCAGCCGCATCTCACGCCTGCATTACTTGCTAAACAGTCACCTGGGTGATTCCTCGAAATCCTAGCATGGCTTAGAACCCGGCGCAGCTGCGGAACGACCGCGTACGCAACATCGTGATTGCAATAACATGTACTTCGATATGTTCCACACGCACTGCTGAAATACTGCACCATTCATGTTGCTGGATAAACCGATTGTGCTTCTCTGGCTTCCTCTGTGTATTCATTCCAGCCGAGACTATAGATACACGGTGCATTGCGTCAACTTTGTGTCATTTGTTTTCTTTCGCTCTCAACAATTTTAACTGTTGGGGCTCCGAAAAAATCTGACCTCTTCAAGAAAACGCTTTGTTCATTATTTTTCTTAATTTAGAGTGGGGCGACTTTAGAATTAGCAATCATAAACTGTTCTTTCTCTGAGGCAAAACCAATGATGCGGTAATGAAATTTTGCGCAAATGGTGCACAGGAGCTGTGGATGCCAGAAAGGTTGAATTTATTAGATTTTTTAATGCCTATTTTTTTACTGAAGTGGCTTGAAACGCGGCGCTGAATTTAGACATCTGAGACGCCACGTAACAACTGAAATATCAAGAAGTAACAGAATGATAAGCCATGAAAAAACTACATTTGCTGGTACCCTTTATGGCTATGTGATTTAAAGTCCCGAAGCGACTCAGGCTACGAGGGACGCCGTAGTGTAGGCCTCTAGAAATTTCGACCACCTGCGGTTCTTTAACGTGCACTGACATCGCACAGCACACAGGCTTCTAGAATTATGATGCCATCGAAATTGGACCGCCGCTTCAGCAATCGAACCCGCGTCTTTCTTGTGAGCAGACGAGCAACATGGCAAGTGAGCCACTATGGTGGCATACATCTGCTGGAATGGGTTCTTTATTGTCACGGAGCAAACTTGCTCAGTGCCAAAAAAGAAAACTTTCTAGAAAAAGCACTAAATTGTAGACCTAAAATTGCAAATGTCATGGGTGTGTTGCAGGGTATTTCTGAGAAAAAGGTAAAACTCTGTAAAACAGGAACAGAGAATAAAAATATAAAAATTTCTGCGTCAAATTTTCATGGTTTTTGCAAATAAAACGTTATAAACAATTTCTGCGAATCGTAATTCTTATTCACCACTGCTATCCAAGATTTTATGGTTATTGCTTCTAAAGCAGCACACTACTTTAAGCGAAAACTACATCAGCATGTTTTAATAGAATATGCACACGACAAATACAGTGAACAGAGGCATAGCGAATAGGCTCCAATAAAGGCCTATAATAGCGTCTGACTGGGCTGCTACCCGATCTAGTTCTTGAGCCAATGGAATGCTTTGGCTTGCCAATCAGCTTGTGATGGCATACAAGCTTACTGAATGGCTTCATTGGAATTCGTTGGCTATTCAATATTAACCATCCGAGTTATGTACAAGTAGTGGAATTCGTGGACAAATGATACGCTGGAATGATCGTCATTCGTCCAGACAGATGAAAAGAATTTGTGGAACTGAGACTAGAATCGCTCACCAGAAAGAGGCACGTGTGCCTCTCTATGTGAAGACACGTAATTGATATCACGTTGTGCCACAACCACCTAACGAAATTTTTGGACGCTGATTTCAGCAACGCGGGAATATCCCTAGAAATATACTTTTCCCTAGCTTTGCGTATGGCGGCACGGTATGATATGCGTATGGCGGCACTGACTGCAAGTCATCGAAGCTTTTCTGCGTTGCATAAAAGTTGTATTTTATGCATACATTTTCTGGGGTGATCTTTTCAATCAAGGATTTGACTTATCGTTTCTCCCTTTCAAAAACAGCAACTAGAGGTCGACCAACTCGTTTACCTTATCCATGAAAAGAACCCAGTTTTCTTGAGCCGTTCGAAAGATAATGTTTGGCAGGATTGTATGACCAACGGATCTATGGAAATCAGCGCTCATTTCAGAATAGTTGCCTTTGTTTTATTCTTAGATCTTCTTAGTATCGCAACCGGTGTGCCTGTGAGGGATATGGACTGGCAACGTCATTAACTTGTGGTCGATGAAATCAAAGAAATATGCAATGCAGCCGATGGCATCATGAGCGGTGCTGAGAGCTAGGTGAAACGCTTTCCGGCGACGCAAGACGATTCACTGTTTGAAATTTGCCTCGGTCCAGTCAAACTAAGGAAAACTCGGGAGGTAGTACAGTTAGGAAATTAGGAAGGGTAGTTAACGTCTAGAAAGTTGAAATCCACAAAATGGTAGACGTGATCACACGGGAAGTTGCAAGATACCAGGATAAATACTGTGGTAGACATTGTCAACGATGCAATGATTTTGGTGACGTGTCCATTAAGAGCAGCTTAAAAGAAACTTTGTTGAAGACAGGACACAGGCCGTCCAGACAATTTATAGAGGCGAAAGTGTGTCCGCTACAAAAGATGTGAAAGATTCTTAATAGCTATCGAAATGCCTCCGCCTCTCCTTTCTGATCGGTCATGACGATATATGATAAACGTAGAATGCGTATATAGGCGTATAGACTACGCGTAAGAATATCGGTGCTGTTATCATGAATGAAATGACGTATCTAGCCTTGTTTCGGAAACAAGCTGCGAATATTAGTGAAAGTATCTGATGAACACGGTAGTGGTGCGCTTGTCGCAGCAAACGTATGCGTATGCTAGCCTCAAATAACCAGTTGCTAGTGTTGACGGAATCTCTGTAGCAACTTCAGTTCCGCTGTGCGTTTGCAATTTGTCTCCAGACAACCCACAGAACGCAGTGCATTGCTGATAGCCGGCTTACTGGGCGGCTCGCAGGCGATAACTGCCAGTGCATCTCTTGTAACAACAGTAATCGCGTCAATCCAGCTCGCAGTTTGGGAATGGCCTAAAAAGACCAAGCTAACATTGCGCCCCGGCTTGCGTGCTCTCCATACAACGCAATATGCGCTTCCGTGCTCACGTGCATAAATTTTATGACAGCGCCTAACGTCTAAGCAGCCCTCCAATGCGGTCACCCATCCTGAACAAACTGCCACCGCCTAAGGCTTATGCCGCGCTTATTGAAGGATGACAAGAAGAGATTGCTAGTCAACAGCCCTGGGACATTCTGGGGAAGTGTCCCTGGTAAAGCCCACAGCGCGTCAAGTAGGGCGAAATAACACCTTTTCTCGACGAATAATGCAGCTAACCTACCAGTTCAGCCTTCTTGGCACACGAATGGGTGACCAGCTCAAGCTTTTTGAAAGGGCTAGGCATGAAAGGAAGGCCAGAGGGCTATTGGCCTGAAAAGCCCTTTTGAAGAAGGCTTTTACTTTCGTTAAAAAATAAAATTTACCCTCCTTATTTAGCGACTGAAGGCTGAATTTTGTACAATAACTAGTTAAAGATGATGTTACTGACCTGATGGGCTCACAGGAGAAGAAAGTGGATCGCTATGGCAACCCGCAGCAGAATCATCTGGAAGCTTTTCTTGAACATTGGTGCACTTCTCGCCTTCTGCCTCCGTTGAAGCTTGTCGCAGTATGCTAACTACATGATGGAAAGCCGCTCCGAGACTGCAGTAAGGCACTTTCGGCAGCCAGAAGACGTTGCCAGTGAGCGCTATGCCAACAGCCTTGTGCATTCGTGTTTGTATTCTTTTGACGGAACCGTGGGTGGCGATCAGGGGATGTGTGGTCCACATGGCCACGTAGACGGCGTGCCGTTCTATGCCGTTCTTCGCCATCACTTCCGGCAACAGGCAGGCATAAAAGGCACTCCCGCGCTCAACCCAAGCATAAGTGACTTCACTTGCGCCGCGGTACCGCAGTTTCAGCGATGCAGCCAAGAGTGCCAGCGTCACGACGCAGTCATCTAGCGCTGGTACTGCTGCTGTGCGGTAGAAGGACCATTTCCGTACGTCTACGAGAGATGTCAGCCAGCAGCGAATCTCTGCTATGCGCTGTAGCCGCTCCGCCTCAGTCGGGGTGGCTTCCACGGCGAAGCAGATAGCGTTCACGAGGTTGTTACGTTTCAGGTTTCTCAGCCGCGGTAGCCACAGTGCGTGTTCATCGTCCAATATCTCCAGTTCCTCCGTCTTGAATTCTTCTAGAAGCTTCCGCAGTGGGCCTAACTGAGTGGATGCCATCTTGAGGCGCGGTGTGACGCCCAAGATGAAGTTATGGCAGCTGTGGGCAGAGGACTACTGTCGCTGTGATGTGCGCCACGGTTTGGAGCGAAAATGCGGTCGTTTCCGATTTGGATAAGCATGGATAACACCATGCTATCTGATTTGGAGTGAAAATGCGGACTCATTCGTTTCGGTCAGGGATGGATAATAAGACCAATATCGTCGAAGGTCCGTTGTTATCGTAAAATTGCAGCGTCTTCTTGCCAATCTCTGAAACCGACGATTTCTTCAGTCTTGCGCAACAAACGCCAAAATGAACGCTTTGTTAGGAAGGGAAGGGGAAAAAAAGGAAAGAAAAACGCAGCTTTGTAGCAGAGTGGCGAGGCAACAAACATTTCTGTAAGAAAGAAGGAATGAGATTATGAAACGCGACAAACACCAGTAGTCGCCTTGAGCTCCTGCACTCAGAAAGCAGTGAAGCATACGTGTTCTGCCGTGGTTACAGTATGTGTCATGGATAGGGCGAAGATAGTATCGCGCCGCTGCCTTGCGTAGCCAAGCGCTGACACTAACAGCAGGTGAGAATGGGCAGCAAAGGCGTATGCGCAGTAAGCACTGCCGGCTGTTGCTTCCACGCACGGACCTGCTTCGCCCACTCTTGCCGGCTCTCGGCGGCACCCGCACGTTGCTGTTTTCCTTTTTATTATGACAGATGCTGTATATGAACTGCCGTATTATCTGCGAATAGCATTCCTTTGAAAAGCACCCTAAAGAGACGTCCCAAGTACGGCTTGTTTTCCTTTGACGATTGTGAATCATGTTTCGAGTAAAGGCGAACGAAAAGATGGTTGGGACTGTGGTTGCGACTTCGTGTTTTTCAACAGGCCCGCAGAACACTTAACGGCGGACAGAAAACTAGAAATTTTTGGTGCCAGGCGCTCTACGAATTCGAAAACAATCGCGTACGCCGATCACTTCAGCAGCTATTGAATCTTCACAAAAAAAATCATGAAAATAGAAAAAAAACACCTTCATAAAACTCTGTGAGGATGCTGCCAACTCGTATCTCACACTACATTCATAACGAGAGGTTCTTTTAAGCTTGGGAAACAAAAGCTAACCCTGTAGTTAGAAGTGTACGTTTAAGGAGTCTCTGGATATCGCTATATATCGCTCCTGGTCAAAGACTTTTCTAAAGATTATTGGGATATGCCTGTGAATAAATGCCCAGTTGTTCCCTGTACGCTTCACTCGTGGGGACAAATTTATAGACTCGAGATAAAAAAAAAAACTGCTCTGGTCATTCCAGTTCTTATCCAGTGTTTTTGAAATGAAACTCCTTTATTGATCAGCGGGAGATGTAAAGCGGATATGATAGGCGAAATACAAGAACTCTCTGGGTTAACTTTATCACGTCATATTTGTAACGAAACGGCATTAAAGAGCTCCCTTCGCAGATAAACAGGCGACGGCGTCGTTGACTCTCAGCGAAAGATGAACAAAAATGCCCAGAAAAGCGAACTAACTACCAGACAGGTGTGCCACCTAGAGCGATATCGTTCTGACGTCATCGAAAGCTGCCCAACGATGCCTAAAATAAAGACAGCAGCGAAAAAATACAAGCAGCAAGGTCGGGAGGGAATGGTACGAACGCTGTCTGGGGTGAAGCAGATCAGTTTTTGCAGCAATGCTTAGAGAGGCTGTCGACTCACGCTGTCTCAGTACGTAAAGAGTTTACCGCGAACAATTTAGGATTGAATTCAAAAACAGTTTGTAGGAAACCACTCCTGACGCATCGCATCTGAGCATAGGAGGAATACGTCACCGATCTTTCAGATTCATTACCACCCATAGTGCTGCTGCAAGAAAAAGGAACAAATTTCTGGGCTTCATTTTCTTTTTCACTTCAAATATAGCGCATGTTGTAAATAAATGCACGTAGTGATGGACATCTTTTCAGTGCACCTCATTTAGATTACTGATGTGTACAATGTGTGCGGCGATCTTTTTGCCGATTTCATAGCCCCTGGGTGTTCGATGTACTACGTCTATGCACTCGCGGAATGACGTGGCTCGGCTGTTCACCCGAAAGACGCGAGTCAGATGCCGGCCGAGGCGGTCGAATTTTGATGGAAGCGAAATTCTATAGGCCCATGTACTGTGCGATGTCAGTGCGCGTTAAAAAAACTCTAGCTGGTCGAAATTTTCAGAGCCCTTCACTACGGCGTCCCTCATATCCTGAGTCGCCTTGAGACGTTAAACCCCTTGGAAGCAAAACACTCTCGAAATGCTCGTCAAAGAACTCCAAGAGACTCCTTCGAGGTGTGCGATTCACACACACATACAAAAATTAGCCGTGATTTATTGTTGATGAACATGGCCAAAGAGCGAAAGCTATGGCGTATCGGGCAACTATACGCGGCTTGACGACTGTAACGCTGAGTGCGTTCCGGATACCGGATAGGCAGTGCGCCCACCCTTCCACCCTGGCATGTGGGAGTTAGTGGTTGATCGCGAGAGTTTGCTCACCCAATGAACAATGCGGCCTTTTGGTGCAGTTCCGCGTCCCTTCCACAACGTGGTCAGCGCTAACGCATGCGGGCCACAACTCTCTGTGACCACCGCATGCACATGTAAGCGCGATTCAGGCGTCCACTGACCCAGGGAACCAGTTATGCTAACTTTTTTCCTTCAAACCATCCGAGTGTCAAGCGTTGTCAACGCCAACGCCAATGAACGCAATGAACACAGGCGGCCTATGGCTAAAAATTGGTGAATTGTTTAATTGGTTCACGAGGAAAAGAAATGGTGCAGTATCTGTCTTATCTCACATATCGCGTTGGACACCTGAACTGCGCCGTAAGGGAAGAGGGGAAGCTGGGAGTGAAAGAATAACGAGAGAGAGAAGTGCGCTAGTGGATGTCTCTTGAATAATTTCGGTCACATGTGGATCTTCAACGTGCACTGATATCGTACAGCACACGGATGCCTTTTGCGTTCCGCCCCCATCTAAACGTGACAGCTGCAGGAACCCGCCGTTGCATATACACAACGCGCAGTGCTCTCCCAAACTCAAGCGAGTGACTTTGGGGACCTCTTTAGCCGCGCGCTAAGAGTAACGGGTCGCGATCCCCTGCTTATTCTGGGCGACTATTCACGCTCCCAGTCAGCTGCGGGGGTATCGCAAGCAGGAGTCGCGTGGACGTACGATGGCGGAGCTAGTGTCCACGTTGGGCCTCACCCCCCACACTGACCCCGTCCACCCAACCCGGCTAGGAAACTCCGTGACACGGGATACGGGTCCGGACTTAGCCTTCATTCGCAACATCAGACACGTAGACTTGCTCAACACCCAGGAGACCCTCGGTAGCGACCACCGCATGCTCAACAGTACACTACGCACACGCCTCCTCAAGCGTCCCAGAACACAAGCTATTTTCCTATATTGGGCGATATTTGGGAAACATTTTGACTCTCTCAATAATACACCCATTTCCAAGCGAGGCTAACCAGCGCGGTCACAACAACTGTTGATACACCTTCGCTTGCACGAAATTCAGACTCAGCTCTCAGCGGCGGTGACGGACGTGAATAACCACCTTTTACACCTCTGGGAAGCCCGTCGCAGCCTCATCCGCCGTTGGCGACGCCAGAAACACAATAGAAAGCTCAAAGTTCGAATTGCCGAGCTTACCCGGAAAGCAGCAGAGTACCCGGCCCAACTCGCCGACTCCAATTGGGTGGGCAGAGGCAACATGTCGGCGCGACAGTTAAGTGCATGAGTATCCATTTCATGAGTAGTGCTGGTGAGCTAACATGTAGTACACAGGCAGAACTGTCCAGCAGCAACAAATGGCGTCTCTTTCGAGCACGAATAGACTACACCCAAACACTAACCGAAACACAAAAATATTTGCAGCGAGCCTTACATGCTTTCCCTGGTAACACGACTCAAATGGCACAGAAACATCGGGGCAAGTATCGGTGTACAGCCCGAGACACCCGTGGGTCTGCGTAGTCTTATGCAGGCAGAGAGAACACGGAGTTGGATCAACCTCTCGGATAAACCTTTCCAGCTCCATGAACTGCGGGCGGCTCTCGCCAAAATGAAACGGGGCACTGCGCGAGGAAGGGATAAGGTCACCGTCTAGCTTTAGATGAACCCACCCGACTTTGCATACCAGTCTCTCATGGATTACATCAATGCGAATTGACGCGGGGACACCTCCCTGCCAATCGAGTAGGGAACAGCTCTGGTCAATTTTATTCCAAAATGCACGCAAACCAACTAACACAGCTAAGCCACGCCCCACGTCTCTCACCTCCTGTGTGGTCAGTCTAATGGAGACGATCATTCGGGATCGGGTATCTGCATATCTTGAACACAAACATGTCTTTACGAGCACCATGTTCGGATTCCGCCCAGACAGGTCCGCTCAGGAAGTCCTCCTGCAATTTAATCGGGAAGTCCTTGACCCCCTCGAATGCCCCCATAACGATCGGGTATTACTCGCCTTGGATCTTAAAGGGGCATTTGACAATGTACCACACGAGATCTTACTAACCTATGCCAGACCGACTGTGGCCTCAAAAAATTAAGATACATATGCGCATTTCTAACTTATCGTCAATCATACATAAGCATCCAAGACAGAGAGCATGGTCCTTACCTATTCGACACGCGGGATACCCCGAGGCGTGGTACTTTCCCCGCTGCTCTACAGTCTGACTATGATGCACGTCCCGGCCCAGCTGCGTAGTGTAGCCGCTGTGCAGCACGCCCTGTACGCCGATGACATCACCCGGTGGGCCGCGCAGGGCAGCACAGGGGACACTTAAACCAGCCTGCAAACAGCGGCGACGATAGCAGACCGCTACGGCCACCACCGGGGTCTTCAATATTCAACTCAAAGATCGGAATTTCTGCATCTCCAACCCTCAGAAAAGTGCGCAGCTAAAATCTCTTTCTCTTGAGAGTGGTCACATACCGGAAACTGACGAGATACAGGTATTCGGGCTCTACATCTACAAACACAGATGGCCAGAGAGTAACACTGACCAAACTCCATAAGGTGGGGGAACAGGTGGGCCGCGTTATCCGCCGGGTTTGCAACAAACGCGTGAAGTTATGATGTAAGGATACCATGCGACTGGCAAACAACTTCATAACCAGCCGAATTTTCTATTCGACTCCTTATCTCCACCTACAGAAGAGACAAGAGGAGGACGCTGTTGAAGTCATCATTCGCTAAATTATTAAGCGTGCCCTTGACCTTCCCATCACTACTTTAAGCCGCCTTTGGGGTGGGGAATATTTGCCGGGAGCTCCGGGAGCCGCAACTTGCTAACCAATACAATCGCTTGTCGCAAAGTGAGTCGCGTCGCCGCCTTCTTGCTCGACTCACTATCCAACACACCACTTCCATGGAAGACAGGTTTCATATCCCAGAACTGCGGAGACGTGCCCTCCGTGTGCGAACTCTTCTAACCAACATGTCACACAAAGACCATGTTAGGCACGAGCGGAAGCCTTAGCCCGACGTTATGGCAAAAAAACAGGTGTATACTACGTGGACGCCTCCGGTCCTCATCATGGGGGATCGTACACGGTCGCGGTAGCTCACAACAGAAACACAGTTCACGGCCTCACCTCCAGAGCCCCCAGTGCAACACACTCAGAAGAGGTCCCAATTGCTCTCGTGACCTCACATTCTGATTTAAAATACATAATCACCGACGTCGACCAAGCCTGCACTCCCTTCCTAGCCTTTTCAATCTAGCAAAATTGCATACGGGTTACGGATCCGCCATAGAGGAAAATAAAGATGGACAGCGCGTGCTCGGAGCGCACGCCCGGCACGGGCTATTCGGAACTAGAAGCGTGCCACGCTGGTCATATTGCTCTGGTGCTCCGCTGCGACACCGCAAATCTTCAACAGCGGTGACCCGGACGTGATTCTACCACGCAACCTTCTGAGCTGGAGTTCTTGGGCCACAACATCTCGGCGCTGGGAATTCGTCCATTGCCTTCTCACGTCCAGGCTGTGAAGGACTTTACAGCTCCAACTACCCTACGCAAGCTCCGTGAGTTCCTGGGCCTAGTGAATTTTTCACGGCGCTTTATCCCACACTGCGCCGTGCTTCTTCACCCCCTGACTGACCTTCTCCGCACCGCCAACTCCAGAAGAGCATCTGTTTGCATAATACCCGCCGATGGCAGCCCTTCCACAAGCATCGCAGTCACGCGCATCTGTGGCTGGAGTACTGCTGCAGCCGTACTGCTGCAGCCGTACTGCTGCAGCATCTCCTGAAGGGATGCTCTAAAAGTGCTGTTACTGACAGCCTTGGATTATATGGAAAGGCTATGCAGAGCTTACGCTTCATCGTCATGCGCCTGAGCAGAAACACAACTTTGTGTGCTGCTTAATACTGCTCATTGGATAAGATCTGTATGTGACTGTCCTCTCACAGTTACGGGTAAATGCCGTGCATCTGAGGCTCCAGTAATTGCCTGGCCTATTAGGCCTGTGACGCAAGCGCAACTACTCAGTATTGCGACTTCATATGCCTTGCCACAAGGTGCACCTGCTTAAGTTGCCCGGTTAAGCGGCGCCTGTGCCACACTGACCTGTGGTTGGAGTTATAAGATGCGCTGCTCTGTGCACTAATTATCTGCTTCAAGCAGCAGTGCGCTGCTGTAGTTTGCAGCCACCTTCATCTACTGGTGTAGTGCGAGCCCCACTCCTTTACTCCTTAAACAACAAATACAACAACAAACAGTGTGCATAACTCACCGTGGGCAAATTTTCAGAAGAGCTACCACTCGAAGGTGCAGGACTTGCCTGGCTCTTCGGTGCCTGGTGTGTGGCATTTGGCTGCAATCAAATCAGCTGTTTACTGCACTGCCAGCTTGGTGCATTTGTTACAAAGCTATGTAGACTGCACTGTATAATAACTTGGATAAGACTTGCCCCTTAAATTTTCATGTTGTCGCCTTCTTTGCTTTATACTCACTCTGGCAGAACAACGATTGCTGTTCATCTGTCAGATATTGCGCCTTTCACAATCTACAAAGCTTTGCATCCTCATCCACGGCAGCACCTAAAAGAGTTTTTGAGTATTTTTTTCTGCACCTTCGTGTCAGAGTTCCCGGAAAGAAAGAGAGTAGCCTCTGTAAATGCTTTTCGCTGGTTACCTACAACCTGCTTTACCTTGAAGAATGTCTTGCTCCGAGCCTGTATAAAATGCACGAAGAATTAAATTGGCGCAGCAAGCTTTGCTCACCTGTGTTTTAGATTTTGCTCCAACTGCCTGTATGCATTTGGAGCATTTGGAGCTGTACGACAATGTCATGTTTTGTTCTTTGGTAAAATAATCTAACCAAACAAAATTGATTACCTTGAGGAATTTTAATTGAAGCACAAGTTGCCGGGACACCAAAACCGGGGGTCCTTTGCGCAAGCCAGATCTCAGCGTCCCACTTTCATTTTGAAATGTCAATTGTGAAATTTTATTCAAGAGATTGGCCCTCTAAGCTCTCCTCGTTCCGGCGTCCCTAAAAGTTGGTGATGCCTGCGGGATCGATACCGGCTGCTGCGGCCGCATTTGGACGTAGGCGAGATGCGATGCAAGCGCAAAAAGGCCTGTGTGCTGTGCGATGGTAGCGCGCTTTAAGAAAGCCAGGTGGCCTATATTATTCCGTATTCGCGGGGTGTGTCGCTTGAGGACGTTAAACACCGCAGTTAGCAGTTTGCCGATGCATTAGTGCATTCCTATGACAGGGCTGTAAATGCAAGATATCCAAATACCCCCGTGAGCAGCACTTCTTATTTTGAGCACTCCCCTTGACAGCCGCCTACTCTGATAATTAATGCACGCTTCTGCACGTCGAAGGCCAGGCAACGTTCCCTCAGCTAAATGATTATTTCCAGACAACTGCACTGTGATTACCGCGTTCTATAATTATAGAATCGTGAGCCTACACTCACCGACAGTGTAGGAAGAAAAAGCTTTAGTACCGCGCCTTTCCGCAAGCACAATGTTGCTATGACACCCAGGTCGCAGATCAAATCCGAGTTGAAGGTGTGGGCCTCAGCGGAGAAATGGCGTCGACAAACGAAGAGAGACACTTTCTTCCCGATGCTGGCTTACCTATGAGCTGGAACTACGCTTGGCGGAGGCCGGTGTCTTGAGACACTTGGTGCATAAATTTTCGCCTACCGTCGCTGGCAAAGTCGTCGCAGCCAGAGGCTGTACAATGTCGATAAGTTGAACCGATTTCTCGTCAGAAAGAGAATCACAGACTTCGCCAACTGAGCGAATGTGTAGGTGAGCCCACAAAGCCCTTGCACGCGTCGCAACCACGAAGTGACACAAAATCAAGCAGATCAAGTGCCGAATGTTTGGCATGAACCAAAACTTTTAGAATAGCGATGAAGGAAGGCGTTCGTCATTAGCAGACGATGAGACATCGCGGCGGCGCATCGCCAGCCCATCGCGTCAGAACAGAAATGCGGCTTGCAGGTATAAACAAAAGAGTAAAGGTACAAACCACTTCTTGATGCGTCAAAGGTGATGTAACCGTGGGCGGGGCGTGTAGAAGAGTGCTGGCCTGCACGCGTGCAAAAAGTGTCGAAATGAGAGAGAAAGGCGCGAAAGAGCAGAATATCAAATTTTGATTACAAATTACTCCGCTTCCCAAACTAGCATTTAGAAAATTCTTGCTGGGCGCTATTTGTGCAACGGCCTTCTTTAATAGTGCAGGAATATCGCATCTGTATCGGCGAGTGTTCACAGCCCCTTTAATCGTCATATTTGATTTAGTGAGCTGCCACTCAGACCACCACTCCCCGATTTCGCCTCTGCCTCTCTTGCTGCGCTGGTTGCTTGGGAAGCCCGACCTAGGCCTCACAAGCACTACCTTCGGCTTGTCATGACTCAGAACTTTAGAAAAAAAGTAATGTAAAGTGTATGGGGTTTGTAGAATGTATGCGTAATCATAACTCATTGATAGTGATTAGGAAAGTGCGTTGTGCCAAATCAACTTTTATGGTAATCCTATTGCTCTCATTGGCATTTACAGAGCACCGGAAGTTCACTATGACGGTATGACCAGCTGGGAAAGTATCGAAGGCACAGGATGATAATAGCAGAAGATTTTAACCTTCCAGATGTCGACTGGAAGTAGTTTACTGCTGGAATAGGTGAACAGGAGACTATAAGAAGCCTGTTTGATATGTTATTGTAGCTTAGAATCTAAATTACGTTGTTTTACATCCCACACGTGTAACTGACTACTGTTTCAGTGCAAGACCTAATTTTAAGAAAAGTATAAGCAGCGCAAAAACAGGGACAGCAGGTAAGACACAAACAACAGGACGGGTGCTGAACTACCGACTGAAATTTTATTGAAAACGGCAGAGCTTTAAATGCAGACAGGCCATAACATGTTCAAGAAGATAATGAATTGTCATAAAATCGTAATACCAGCATCACAACCACTCTATCAAAACGCATGACTCATGAAAAACAACAGAACACGAAGCGATATCATATCAAAGGCTTTAACGCGGATGTCATTAAGCGTAGCAAACGCAGAGTCAAACGCGTGAAAGCAAAATAACGAAATTACAACCCAGGAGACTCCCGGCCACACCAGAAGTAAAACGTAAAAAAAAGCAAAAAACGTATTAGAAGCAGCGACAAGGAAGTGAGAAAACACTACGCGAAAACAAGGCACTCAGCGAAGGGAAACCTAAAAGCGCAATGGCGGGCTAACTAATGCTACCGCCCCGAATTTCTTGGTTAAGGCAATGGATGGTTTGCTCACACACCAGTCACCTCCCATGGATATGAGCCAGACCTCGATGACCTCCCCCTGGCGTTGGTCCCTCGCTCTGGCCCTAATTTCGGACTCCCCAAACATAGAATCACGCTTGAACTCTCAGTTGGATCCGCAGTCATACTCGCAAAAGCACCTTCTCCAATTCTTGCAGTGGTCCGCCAGATATCTGCCCCATTGCCATTCACACACCATTCTTGTGCCGCTAAACGTTCATTTACACATCTACCAGTCTGCCCTATGTAGGAACCAGAATGCATAAGCGGTATCTTGTACACAACTCCCGTGGAACAGTTAATCGATTGTATAGCATGTTTGATTCTGCAATCATCACGCTCTTTTGTCTTGGTCATCATGCTGGAGACGGTAGACAGCTTGCATGGCGCAGGAAATACTAGATTAATCATGTACCTGCTGTCCATTTTCTGCAAATTGTGCAAGAGCTTGTGGTAGTACGGAATGACCTGCACATTATTCCTATCTTGCTGCCTAGCAAGCTGCTTCTTGGGCTTGAGCTTTTGCAGAATGCCTTCTGATACACTGGAAATCACATTTGCTGGATAGCCAGAACCCTTCAAACGCCTCACTTGGCCCTCAATGCTTTCCTTTTGCACAGTGCTCACAGCTTTTGTTCAAGGCTGACTGCAGGCTGTTGCTAACAATTGCCCATTTGACAAGCTTAGAGAGGGCGCTATCATAGGGAAGAGGGCTTTTCTGGAGCGAAGGTTGTACATCTAGCAGATGCGGCGTTCTGAAAAATGGAGGCATAAATCTAAGAACTGGATGTGGCTGCTCTGCATTGGCTCCGAGGTAAAAGTAACGGCACCAGATTCATCTTCGAAAAGGCTCATAATCTGTGGAATATCCAGTGCGCCTTCACTAATGATGAGAAAATCATCCACATACCGGAACACCTTGGTCACGTTTGCGCTTGGAAGGTGTTGTTCCATTCGTTTATCCATCGCTTCGAGATAGATGTTACACAGGGACGGCCCAATACATACGCCATCTTTCTGGACATAGTACTCGCCGTCGAACTCAATAACAGTTGACTTCAGGTAGAATCCCAGAACTGCGAGGAAGTTGCCGCCGCTAAGACCGGTAGCATTTTGGAACCGAACTGCTCCTTCCTCCTCCACCTTGTCTCTGATAGCCCTGAAGAGGCCCGCATGTGGCACTGAGTAGAGGAGGTCTACTACGTCTATGGAGAAGGCTGAGGCTCGTATGTTGAGTGTCTCTAACTGTTTGATGACGTCAGTTGAGTTCTTTACCATGAAAGGGTCGTCACTGCGAAGGCTCTTAAGGTGACGCTGAAGGAAGTTTCCCACTTGGACTTGTCACGTCCCAATTTAAGTTACAATAGTTCTGAGCGGGCACTCTGGCTTGCGTGATTTGCCCGTGAAGAATACTGAGCAAATTTTTGTATGTGGAATACTGCCCAATTATCAAAGAAGCCATTCGGTGTGTTGCTCTCTTTCGTTAATTTCCCTCCATTGGTTTTGTGGGCTTTTATAAGCGAAAGCATTCAGTTCGACGAGACCCATCTGACCTTTATGGTTTCCGTGGCAGGCACACTCTGAATGCCGATTGTTCCGCTCTCGGTATAACTTGTTCCTTACAGTGCAGTCATTCGAAGGATTACGCATTTCTACTCTCTGGCCATACCTTCCTAATTCCATGATAACCACCCTCCGATTACGCACTACTACGACAAAACCGAAACAGGGTGGGTGGCCAATAGCTCCCACTGTGAAAAAGTAAAATTGATGGCTACATTATTCGTAAGTACCACAAGAGCAACATGCATCCTGTTCTGAAGCTTCGATGTAACCGTGGCGCCACTTGATGCAAGCGACAGGTATTGGCTGGCCCGCACAAAGCTGGCCCCGCCTAGGCCAGTCATGCTCACTTCCTGAGTCGATTAGGGGCTTTCACTGAGTGTTTGTGAGTGCCCGAAGACCTAAACCGTAAGCCGACTCTTATTATTGCTCGCTACTATATAGGACAGTAAATAATCCTCCTCCCCTTCCCCTTATTGTGAGTGTGGGGTGGGGAAGGGTTCTGAATGGGGATGCTTCCCATCCTTCAGGCAAAATTCTAGGGGCGACAGAAGTCTCCCAAAGCAAGGACGCAGCAAGTGACGACAGCAACAAAAAAAGTTGCGGTATAATCCCTGCTACCCGTATAATGACGTACTGCAGGAAGGCATGCGTGCTGCATCATGTTTTGTGAGAGGTACATTGCTTGTATGGCACCAAGAAGAGAATAAAAGAAACTTTTGTGCACTCGTTTTTTAACGGTACTAGTCAGCACTGATGCTGCATCGACGCTGACGGAGCGCTTCCATAAAATCTATTTAGCCTCATTTCTTGTTACCGGCGTGAGAGCGGAAGAATTACTTTGTCTTAACATCTGGTTTTCCAGTGATGTCACGCGTTCCAGGAGAGGCCAGTGAGGGAAAATAAGAGAACGAGGTTGGGAGAGATACTACACGGAGTGACATTTACTGCGCACAATGAGAACAAAAAACCTTCAGAAAACTGTCACGTATACAAAGAACAATCTCGTACAGTATACACGCACGAGATAGCGCTGGCAAGAACACTTTTGAGGAAGCCCACAATCACGCGATCGAACGCTAAAGTGAACACGCGGCCGCGGGGCTCAGCGGTTACGGTGCTCGGCTGCTGACCCGAAAGACGCGGGTTCGATCCCGGCCGCGGCGGCTAGAATTTCTTTGGAGGAGAAATTCTAGAGGCCCGTGTACTGTGCGATGTCAGTGCACGTTAAAGATCCCCAGGTGGTCGAAATTTCCGGAGCCCTTCACTACGGCGTCTCTCATAGCCTTAGTCGCTTTGGGACGTTAAACCCCATAAACCAAACCAAACCTAAAGTGAACACAAATAATCATTGATGTGAACAGCGAAATTTTTTTTTTTAATCTCAAAGAATATTCATGAGAGAGCAATGCTGCGTGCATAGTCCAGGGCAGCACGGTCGCTTACCGCTTTCACGACACGTTGTAGTTGGAAAGTACATATGCGTTGTTTTACAGTGAAATCCCTGTATGGTTTGGTTTATTTGGGTTTAACGTCCCAAAGCAACTCAGGCTATGAGGGACGCCGTATTGAAGGGCTCCGGAAATTTCGACCACCTGGGGTTCTTCAACGTGCTCTGACATCGCACAGTACACGGGCCTCTACAATTTCGCCTCCATCGAAATTCGGCCGCCGTGGCCGGGATCGAACCCGCGTCCCTGTATGGCTCATCAGCAAAGAAACCCGGGGTTCGGCATCCAATAAAAGTGGTCGTGAAAAGCCCAGTGACATCCACTGCAAAGAACGGAAGGTGTGAAACCAATTTAAGGACCCCATGACATAAGATCAAGGACCATGCATTCAAAGTATAGAAAATATATGTATCTTCGATACTTTGCGTTTATGGATTTTTTTTATTGGTATTAGTATCGCTTGCCAAAAATTAAGCTGCCGAAGTGTCGGTATCGAAAGTACATTTTTAGAACCTCGTGCAATTTGTTGATTGCGCTACTAGAAAAAAAAATGCTGCAGATTTTGAGGCTTCTATGAATCGGATTTCGAGCCGAATGTGCACGACCAGGTGACAGACTTCATTCTTTCAACGTTGATTGTTTAGCCGATGGATGACATAAACCTTGCACCACTGCACACTCAATGAGAGAAACAATAATGACATAGGCTCACCGTTGTTGCAGAAAAAAAAACCGTTCTCTCGTTTATCATGTTGTGCAGGTTTCAACAGACATAGACGACTTCAGCCGTTATATTCCTGGGCTCACAAAGCTAAAGCTATGTTTGTCAGAAAGATAATCGTCAAGCGGGCCAGATAATTGTCAAAGCAGTCAAACGGGGTCATCAGGGTTGACCACGTTAAAGGCATCAGCTGATGCATTCCTTTCCTTTGCAGAAGCAAGCACTAGAGGCCTTACTTCTCAAGATGCTTTCATGAACACTGAGTTTCTTAAGTAGGCCACCAAGGTCGTCGAATAGACGTGGTTGTATGCTGTTCTCTTATCCGTTAATAAAAGGCACCTTCAAAAAAACCTTTGTGGACACTCAAGTTCCGCCTTAAGTGTATGAAGAGGTAGCGCCTAGCGGTTAATGGGCACATACGCCGAATTGCACATTACGCGTATTACGTTACGTTCATAGATACCTCACGTTCATACAACTCTGGAAGTTATCCTACCAATATCATACCCACAGCATGGAAATCTGCAACTAACCTAGCGGTGCACCCCAAGGTTTAAAAAAAGTGTAAATAACTAGTCAACTACCCTGATCTAAAACATATGCAGATGCCGAAAAAAATACCTAGACAAGCTGACTCGAAAATCTTGGAAGTCTTGACAATTCGTGAATGCAGAAACCAATGCTTCAGCTCGCCTTAAGTGGGCGTATCGAGGAAGTAAGCGGATTTCCTACTGAGTGGCGACCACTAATAAAGAAAAGTGAGAAGATGTGTTGACTCTGCTACTATAATATTATGCAGCGTTCCTAACAGTTCTTCAGCTGTCAGTGCTGCCTCGTCCACGTTTGTGTGCTTTTTCCTGGTGTCTGTTTCTTCTATGCTGCTGGTGATAGGTAATCATGCAACAACTAGCTCAACAATCCTCCTTATTAGCGTTCGTCTCAGCTACATTTAGCCTTTGTGCTAGTTATCTGTATCTTCTGGAACGCGACACTTGATCCAATGCATCGCCACCGCCACTTGTCGGGCACGTTTGCTGTCATGCTTCATGAAGAAAAATGAAGCGGCGGCTGAGCTAGACGCATTATTCTGGATGATTTCACCCAGCCATGGCAATGCAAGAAAGGTATTGAAAATACTGTCCATTCAGAACTATGAGGACAGGTTCGCCTTTTGGGCAAAATTCTCAAGGTAAGAGTTGTGACGAGAAACGATTTCCCAACTTCTCTGCCTCCACGCGAATTGACATCGAACATATGTGGAATGTGTGGTTCCTCCCATCAGTAAGGGCTTGCACAGAGAAGAAGAAAAGATGCGTCCAAACGAGAAACAAAATCCCGTTCTTGCCGTCAGAAACATCCAGTAAACATCTTCGACCAGTTACGTGTTAGAACGCGGGCCAAAGTGTCCGTTTACCTCTAAACTTGACGCGCAGGGAAGCTCGCCATTGTTAGGCAAGTCGCCGCCAAAGCGGACGACGAACCCAGCCGAATTGTGGCTGAAGGGATGAACATTTTAAAGCGCACCAAAGAGTGAACGACAAAAGAGAAGTTTGAACTAGCCATAAAGGAACTAAAAAGAGAAAAACTTAAAGCTGTGCCCTGCTGATAAAGAAAGCTGTTTTGTGATGTTCGATTCGAGCAATTTCGCAATAAGAGCTTTCGAAGCTCTTAGCGAGAACTTCCGTAAAGTGCAAAAAACAAAGGACCTGATGACAGCCAAAAACAAGGCTGTGTCTCTGCTCGAAGTTGCGAATCTAGAGCCTCTTGCCTCAAGGTAAAATCCACCAGACAAAGAACCTTGCCAGTGCCTTTCAGCGCGAAAACGCACAAAGTCGGGATACCTTTTCGGGCGATTCTGTCAGATCATCACACGTTAAAATTGCAACGTTCGACGTATCTTCGCAGTCAGCCACATCAAGTGCAGGTGGATGAAGAACTGATCTCCGAAATAATGACAAACGATTCGTGCATATCCGCCGGGTTTTCACTCGATATGGAAGATATGTATTATTCCACCCGGCGTCAGAACTTGACGAGAGTGCTGCGAGAAACTATCTAAAAACAGGGTGCTATCTCGTTTCAAAACACTGCCGGCATTTCAGTAAGTACTTTCTTGGAGCTGTTGCGAGCCTACATCAAGTCCACCATAGCTTCTCGCTATGAACCTCTGTATGTGCAGAAAATTTAAGTTTGCACTAGCTGAAGAGTCGCACCTGCCCTGAGTGATATATACCTCGCTGTCTGTGATAGAAGAACTTAGGAAGCATTGCAAGACAGAAGCATCGTAAGCAATTTCCGATGCGACGATGATTACTTGGTGCTAGAACGAGAACGGAACGGAAAGACTAAAATTCTTCGCAATGACCGTGTTTCGAAACAACTGCCGAGTGCACAAATTCACATGGTAGCTTCCTGAGCACGGAGCCTTGCTTCCTAGACCTGCTACTGATCTCACGCCAAGACTTTTGTTGGGCGTACAAGCCTCCAGCCAAGAGTAATTTCTTCCCATTCACGTCATTGCATTCCAAGACGGTCAAAAGAGGACTTGCGAAGGCCGGACAGCAGTCTGTGCTAAACAAGTCGCATCAACATCAGATAAGCGAGGGCTTCCTGTGGCAAATTGTCAGGCTTTAGGAAGCGGGGTAGCCCTTGGCAGTGCTATGCACCACAGAAGAAAAACTCTTGCCGGTGAACAATTGTTGCAAATATTATAAAAATACACCACGCAAAGGAAGAAGTTTTCCCTGATTTCCTACGTCCCCTGGCTCACCCACGATCTTAAGCAAATCGGGAAGAGACACGCCATCGTGATCGTTTGCCCTTGGCAAAACAAGAGAATATGTGCGCGTGTGAACAGGCGAGAGAAGGAATCCAGATTGTCCGATCAAACACCGAACGAAGTACACTGAATGTGTTCAAGGCGTCGGTTATCGCCTCCCCGTATCCTGTGGAAAGCATCACATAGGACAGACGAGGAGATGTGTCAATGACAAAACAAGAGAGCATGCTAACGTCATAGCAGAGAAATCTGGCAGTGCCCTTGCAGTGAACGGCTGGGTTTGTGAAAAATGTAAAAAACTGACATGCTCCGCTATCTGCGTCATGTACAGATATTGGAAAAAAAAACGGGTCAAGCTTAGTCGAGCAACCACGGAATCTTTGGCAGTCCGTGAATCCCGAGAAGAATGCGTCAGAACACTATCAGCGTGCCTAACGAGCAAATAAGTGAATTTCCTGCGCTGTGGTGCAAACGGGTAATGATAAGAACTCATTCAATGTGTTGAATCTTCCAGTGTATATTATGCGGCGTTCCTAAGAGATCTGTTGTCAGTGCAGCCTCGTCCGCGTTTGTGTGTTTCTCACTTGTGCCTGCTTATTTGCTGCTGCTTATTTTAAGAGGTTATCATACCCCTCGAGGAGCAGCGGTAAAGTAGCTAAGTGCGCGACTGCGTCGGGAGGTGCCTGTTTCAAACACAGCCACTGATGGGGCTTGGAGACCCATGTTGCTCTAACAGAGCTACCTCTCTCGACCAATGATTAATTTAACAGGCACCTGCTACGGTCCGAGCTCTGCTCACAATCCGGGAAGGCAAGCTATGATCATGTATGACGACAAAGAAAATTAGAAGCTGCGAGGGCCGCCTGCCTTTTCGATCACAAGGCGAACAATGCAGAAATCCGAATTTCAGCAGACTTTCAGCAGATTTTCAGCAGATTTCCAGCTTTAACGCTCTCGTCTTAAACATCAACGTGGCGCCAGCTCCCCGAGATAGGTATTTTCATTTCTTTTGCTTAAAGCATAACCCCATCGCGGGGCCGATTCGGACCGGCTGTTTGAGACAATGTTTTTAGTCATGTGGTTAGCATGTACTGCATACTAGAAATTTTCAGCTCTTTTTTGTTGCTTTCCTTCTATTATTTAGCGGAGAATTTTTACCTTTAAACACCTGTTAGAATGCAGAGGAAAAAACTATTAGGTTTTCGCAAGTGTACAGAGCTTCCACGCTTCACCACTTGCCAAAGACAGAGCCAACCCGTTAAATGCTGCAGTAACAAGCGGAAAACGTGAAAGTTTGTTTCAATCTGTGCGTATGTTGAGAAATGCTCTCCGACAGGTTTTGAGAACGCTAGAGAAAGAAAATATTTTGACAGGCGGGTTATCATTGTAACCCTTTGAACATAGCCATGGGGTCAGTACAATGCTATAAATCCAATTGAAGCCAGCTGTGCCGACAGAATAGCTTAAAAATATCTGTGCGGCTGGTTAAGTTAAATCTTTATCATAAACAACGCGCAATATTGACTGCACAAGGATTCTAAAAAACACGGATATATTTTTAGAGCGCAGCTCTTAGGGCAACCGGGAAAGGGACCACCATATTGCGAGGCGACCACGCAGCGCGTAGGCTGTAAACCACGTTGCAGCTGGCAGTCTAAACGTAAACCTCGTAAATGCGTTATCTAAGGACTCTATGCTAATGCTTAGGTGTGTCATTACAATTTTGTGAAAAAATACAAAATCAAAGCTTTTGCTTCCAAAGCATGTCGGCAGTCTCAAGTGCCGTCCGTAATTTTGGCATTGAGGGTTGTGTGGGATTGAATGTGTTCCTCAACCTGGGCGAGTGCCCGGGCCCCGGTGACGATCCTCTTTGCAGCCTGATGCGAATTGAGCAGCAAGGCAGCCCGCTGTTAGTTTAGGAGAATATACTTTTTTAAGTGACACTGAATCATCTGTAGTGCGCTGGAGTAGCTACATGTTTTGAACAGACCGTTGTAAATAGAGAGTCTAATTTCATTTTCTAAGCGAGGCTAAGGGAAGGCATGGGGTTGCGTTTGTCGCCAGAGAATTTTTCGGCACTCGTCGTTCTCTTCTGTAATGCAAGTTTTTAAGCTTTCGACATACAACCATGCGGAAAACTGTAGTACAGGTCTTGGACGTGGATGGTGAAGGCGACACAGTTTCTGGAGCTTTTCTTTGAGATAAGTCACAAAGGCTTCAGAGTTAGAAATCCTCAGAGGTTCAAAGGGGTTCGAGTACGAGAGGTGCTGGAGAAATT
Organism: Amblyomma mixtum; assembly: GCF_055824585.1. Lineage (NCBI taxonomy): Eukaryota > Metazoa > Arthropoda > Arachnida > Ixodida > Ixodidae > Amblyomma > Amblyomma mixtum. The sequence goes on along the minus strand of NC_143021.1, from coordinate 148,776,463 downwards.
CCCACGCATGTCGCTAAGAGCTCATTTCTAAGATGATGGCGCGAAACGGGACGTCCACCCTATGTGCCTTTGGAGCGAACAATACCGCTACGTTCAATTTATTGCATTGTATGACATGCACACAGAACCGTCCGAGGCTGAAGTCCTTAAGCATCAGCACACCTTCGATTAACCACATAACTGTAAATGTGTTTCCAGACAGACTTTCATTTCCCTCCTGGAATGATATGGGTGTTTACAATTCGCTTCCCCATTTCGTCGCTAAGCGGCCATGATCGCGAGCATCCGCACATGAAGGGAATCATGTAACCGACACCAGATTCGTAGTGCACAAACTAACCTCACAGCGTGTTTTATTTTGCTTGAGCGAAACGTGCGGCCGACATTTTCCTCCTTGATTAGTACTAGACGGCACACTCTAGATAAACCTACAGAAGACCGATATTTTTTTTTTCAAAGATTGGTCTCTGCTGATGTTTCCACTTTTGTAAGAGAAAAGAGAAGACACCAGAGAAAACGAATCACTCTTGAAAAAGGTCAGTCCTCCGATCGAAGCGTCAAGTGCAATAGAAATGTTTCCTTTGACGAAGCGCACACTCGCTATATACTCTGTAAAGGAGCCAAGCGCTTCATACTCTCACAATGTGTGTAAATTATCACGTAGTGGTGACTGCAGTCCGGTGAACAGGAAAACAACGAGGATGTCTTCGTAACAGAACTCTTTATTCGGGCTGACTTGCGCCCGCAAAGACCTGAATCACTCGGCGGCGGCGTAGCGACAAGCCTGCTCGGCGGTCGTCGAACAGAATGCCCGCCGCTGTCGGCCGTGCTCTTTTTAAAGCCGATATCGAATCTTCGAGATAAAGCTTTAGAAGTTACTAAAACATTCTGGCACAAACTAGAGTCGGCTCCGTCCGGATGCGATCCATCGAGATAATTCTAGGCGCATCTTGCGTCACAAACGAAGCGATAAAGCGGCGTGCTGGCAGCCTTGAAGCATGAACAAATAAACACAACAAACAAACGCTACAAAGACTCGCGGCAATATTGTTGTTGTTATCCTTGGAAAAGATGGCACATACCCACACTTCTGGTTCGGCCAAGAATCAGGAGGCAAAGGTTGCTATTCACCTGTGCATGCTAAAGGCGCAGTTGTTCCAAAAGTCCCTCAACGAAATTGTCTCGCCATGTCATTGGAAGTTAGCGTAAGTTGTTCCTATTTATAAGAGTGGTATGAAAAACTCCGTTCAGAACTACAGACCATTTTCCTTGACAAATATCTCCTGTAAAATTATGGAGCATGTAATATATTGCCACGTATCAATGTAGTGTCCGTTCGTTCGCGCAAGGCCGCAGGAAAGGGGTTTTATCATTTTTGTTCGTGACGCGAGAAGCGACCGGACTAATCTCGATTGATCACAGCCATGAAGAGCAGCATCTACGTGTTTCCAGATTACTCTAGATGATTTCGACCTGTTATCTCGAAGTTTCCTTGCAAGCTTTAAAGTGAACGAAGCCGCGAGCAGCGGGCATTCGTAGTTACACGACTGACGAGCACGTTTGCTGCGTTTGCTGCCGAGTGATACAGTTCTTTTGCGGGCGCAAGTCAGCCCAAATAAAGAGCTTCGTTTGCAAGTCTTTCTGTTGTCTTCCTGTCCACTGGACTGCCGTCACTACAACGTGACATCTGGTGGAGGTGCTGGGTAGCCTTCTATTTTCCGGACACCCCCTACAAGTCGTGACGCCAGCCCTCTGAGTCATTCACGCAGGACCTGAGTCCAGTCCACCGCGCAAGCCGACGTCTGCAAAGGGACGCACCTGAGTTCGGGATTCTGCCGGACCGTACTCGGAAGCGAAAGCCAGTAGCAACGTCCAGTATGATCTTGCTTCAGACGACGACTGCAATCATTCTTCAGCACCCCCGGGTGCCACCAACCTTCGACGCTTCGCCTGGCGCCGACCCCGAAGAATGGCTAGAACAGTTCGACCGTGTGGCTGTCTTTAACAACTGGGACGATGCCACGAAAATTAGGTACGTCTTCTTTGCCTTGGAGGGACCAGCAAGAATCTGGTGTGAGAATGAGGAAGCTAGCCTTACGGATTGGGAAACCTTCAAGGAGCAGCTCTCAAGACTTTCACAAACGTCGTGAGAAAGGAGAGAGCCCAGCAGCTGCTACAGTCTGGCATACAACACCCAAACGAGACCGCTGCAGTGTACACGGAGCAGATGAAGCGTCTCTTCCGGCTTGCCGACTCGAGCATGAAGGAAGACGAAAAGGCCAAGCTGCTTATGCGAGGAGTTAAGAGCATCTCTTTGCGGGCCTAGTACGGAACCCACCAAAAGCGTCGCGGAATTGATGAGGCATCCACCATGGAAAAACCTCTTGATGCCAGAGCCCGCGAGTATGACCGCCAGCAGTGCTTCTTGTCAGCAAGCTGCATAGACACCCCTGAAAACGATAACCTGCGGGAGGTTATACGTGAAATTGTGCGAGAAAAGCCCGACGATTGCGGCCAACAGGAACGCAGCCGCAGCTCACTTCGCTCACCGATGTCATCCGGGACGAGGTGCAACAGGCCTTGGGTGTGACACCGACAACCACGCAGCCTCTGGAGCCTCCAGCCACGAATTACGCCGTAGCAGTGCGCCATCCTGCCCCTCGACAACGGGACCCTAGCCCTTATCGCCCTCAGCCAGATGCGCTGGACCGCCGCCCTCTCGCCCCAACCCGCCGGTCCTACGAAAGTCGCAGACGGCCGAGGAAATGCGACGAGTGGAGAACACCTGATCAGCGCCGCCCACTGTGCTTCCACTGCGGTTAAGCCGGTCACATTCTCCGGTACTGCCCATACAGGAGAATGGGCATCCGAGGGTTCTTTTACGACGCCCCACGACCCCGACCCGGCCAGCGACCAGCCGAAATCGAAGAGTTTTTGCGTCGGGAAGAATGCTCATCGCCGAGCCGCCTATCACGTTCCCCGTCGCCATCGTCCCTCGCGCTTTGTATCTCCTTGCCCAGGTTACGCCATGCGTGGACGATCCCCCAGCCCCCGAAGGTTAAACTGAATAAAGCAGCCTCTGGATGTGAGGTTGTTTCTGGGCGCAATAACAAAGATCCTCCATCGACTTAAACGCAAGAGCATGCCTCAGCTACGACGACAACACCGACGACGACGACGACGACGCGGCCAGACTTGAAGCTTTTACCTCTTCCCAGTGAAGTAACGTCGGAGTACGCCCACCGCAGCCTCACTGCTCGACGAAGCCGAGATCGGACACCGAAGACAACGTACAATACGAGAACGCGAACAAGTGACCTTGAAGTTACGGTCGACGGTCACGCGGTTACTGCCTTGGTCGAAACGGGAGCTGACTACTCTGTCATGAGCGGCAAAATCACAGCCCGACTCAGGAAGGTAACAACAACTTGGGATGGCCCGCTGATCAGCACGGCAGGTGGCAACCTGTTTACGCCGTCAGGACGTTGCACCGCGAGAGTTACTGTAATTGAGAGAACCTATGCTACAACCTTATTGATCTAGCACCAATGCTCGCGAGATATGATTTTGGGAATGGACTTCCTGAATGAAGATCGGGCGATCATCGACCTTCGATATAAGTCGATTAAGCTTTCCACGGACAAAGCCATACCTGTTGCGACGAGCGCGACTCATCACGTTGCCTTAAACATTCTCGACGAAGCACAGAGCGTACCGCCAAGATCCAGTGTCGTAGCTTGCATAGGTACTGGAGACATCGAAACTGCTGAAGGCGTCGTCGAGGGCAACACCAAATTGCTCCTGGATCGAGGACTGGGCATCGCAAGGGGAGTCGCCCAAATCCTGGAATGGCCAAGCCCAAGTGCTGCTAACTAACTTCACCAAAGAATACCGGCATCTAAACAAAGGTACGACGATTGCGTTTCTCAACGAGCTTGCAGATATCACAGACATATTTGCCCTACCTGACCAATCCGTAGAACCATCTGACCAAGGCCATCAACCCACGTTTGATATCAACCCAGCATTAACCCAGAGCAGACAAGACCAAATATGGAGTCTTCATTAAAAGTACAGCGACTGCTTCTCATCAGCATCGAATGTGCGATGAACCACGCTTGCCAAGCACCGCATTGTCACATACGAACACGCCTGACCACTGTGAGAGAGCCCCTACCGCGTATCGCCGCTAGAACACCAAGCTATCCGCATGCTAGTTGAGGAAATGCTTCGTGACGACGTCATCCGCCTATCGAGGAGCCTCTGGGCAGCACCAGTCGTAACAGTGAAAAAGAAAGACGGCACCCTTCGCTTTTGCGTCGACTACCACCGCCTGAACAGCATTACGAAGAAGGATGTCTACCCCCTCCCCCGCATCGACGACACATTGGGTCGGCTATGCAACGCTAAGTACTTCTCATGGATGGACCTGAAGAGCGGCTACTGGCAAATTGAAGTAGACGAAGGAGATCGCGAGAAGACTGCGTTCATCACACCAGACGGACTCTTCGAGTTCAAGGTTATGTCATTCGGCCTCTGCTCTGCCCCAGCGACGTTCCACTGAGTAATGGATACGGTGCTCGCAGGCTTGAAGAGGCAAATTTGCCTAGTCTACTAAGATGACGTTGGTGTCTTCTCCTCAAGCTTTGAAGACCACCTCAGAAGGCTTCGGATAGTGCTGTAAACAATCAAGTCTTCAGGACTAACACTGAAACCAGTGAAATGCCACTTCGCCTACGAGGAGCTGCTGTTCCTTGGTCACGTCGTAAGCAAGGATGGAGTTAGCCAGACCCCCAGAAGACGGCAGCTAATGCAGAGTTTCCACAGCCTAATGACAAGAAAGCTACACGCAGATTCTTTCGATTGTGCGCTTATTACCGTGGATTCGTCAAGGACTTTTCGCGTATCGCTGAATCTTTGACTCAACTTACCAAAGCTGACGTGCCATTTAAATGGGAAGCGCCGCAAGTAGAAGCCCTCAGGGAACTTCTGCGCCGTTTACAGTCCCCATCGATCCTCGCGCACTTTGATGAAAACGCGGAGAATGAAATTCATACCGACGCAAGTAGTGTGGGCCTAGGTGCTGTCCTCGTTCAGAAAACTAACGGAGTGGAGAAGGTCATCGCATTCGCCAGCTGTTCCCTGTCCAAAGCCGAGGCTAATTATTCGACCACCGAGAAAAAAATGTCTCGCCATTATTTGGGCCACGTCGAAATTTCGCCCCTACCTGTACGGACGACCATTCAAGGTTGTGAGCGATCACCATGCTCTGTGCTGTCTAGCCAAATTGAAAGATCCCTCCGGCCACCTTGCTCTTTGGAGCCTGCGCCTTCAAGAATTCAACATAACTGTAGTCTACAAATCTTGCCGCAAGCACTCCGACGCAGACTGCTTGTCGCGAGCCCCCGTCGACGCAGCACCGGAAGAGGAAGACGGCGACGCTTTCTTAGGACCGGTAAGCGCCAGCAGATTCTTGCAGCAGCTGCGCTCGGATCCTCAGTTGGAAAGCCTAGTTGATTTTCTTTAAGGCAAGACTGCATCCCCTCCCCGAGGGTTCAAGCGGCAACTGTCGTCCTTCGTCCTTCACAATAATGTCCTCCTGAAGAAGAACTTCGCGCCGAACAGGACAGTGCATCTTCTTGTTGTGCCCAGAAATCTCAGGCAAGAAATTATGCAGGCATGTCATGATGAGCCGACTGCAGGACATCTCGGGATTGCTCGCACGTTGCACTGCATCCAGGAGAAGTACTATTGGCCGCGGCTAGCTGCCGACGTTTGCCATCACGTGAAAACGTGGCGTGAGTGTCAGCGACGGAAAACGCCTCCGACTAGACAAGCAGGACTCCCGAACCCCATACCACCGCAAGCTAAGCCCTTTCAGCAAATGGGGATGGACCTCCTCGGCCCCTTTCGTACTTCATCATCAGGTAAGAAGTGGATCATCGTGGCCACCAACTACATGACCCGCTACGCTGAAGCAAAAGCGTTACCTAGTGGTACCGTAACAGAAGTCGCAAAATTTTTTGTCGAACAAATTGTCCTGCGACACGGCGCCCCCTACCTGCTCATCACAGACAGAGGAACGGCATTTACAGCGGAGCTGACGCAAGCCATTTTAAACTACAGCCAGAGCCATCGAAGGACAACTGCCTATCATCCGAAAACCAACGGACTCACAGAGCTTCTGAACAAAACCATCGCAGACATGTTCTCCATGTACATCGACGCCGAACACAAGACGTGGGACTCCATTCTGCCCTACGTGATCTTCGCCTATAATACTGCCGTCCAGGAGACAACCAGGTTTACCCCATTCCATCTGGTTTACGGCAGGAAGCCCACGTCAACACTTGACGCAATGCTCCCCCACGTTTCCGACGAACACATCCTCGACGTCGCCGCCTACATTCATCGCGCCGCGGAAGCCCGAAGGCTTGCGCGCCTTCGCATTCAAGACCAGCCGCACAGCGACGCCCGACGCTACAATCTGCGTCGACGAGACACGCATTACAAGCCAGGTGATCTTGTTTGGATATGGACGCCAGTTCGCCGCCGCGGATTGAGTGAAACGTTGCTCCGACGCTACTTTGGCCCGTACAGGGTTCTCGGTCGCATCGGTGACCTCGACTATGAAGTAATCCCCGATGGCACAGCAGCATCTCAGCGACGCCGCACACGCCCGGAAGTCGTACATGTCGTACGCCTGAAGCCATATTATGAACGCTAAAGGACTCGAAGTTTGCATTCTCCATGTTTATTTTCATTTTAAAGCATCGAGACAATGGTTCTTTGGGAGGGGGGTAATGCCACGTATCAATGTACATACATACATACATACATACATACATATTTATTTTGTCATATTTACACATGGAAGTATGTATGCCCGCGGAAGCGCAAGACAGGGCGCTTGTGGGCGGGCCACGGCAATCAAACAAAGTGCAGACTCAGTACAGACAAAATTACATGGTTTGCAATATAAAAGAGAGAAAAAAAAGAAAAAAAAAACTAATGTCCGTTCGTTCGCGCAAGGCCGCTGGAAAGGGGTTTTATCATTTTAGTTCGTGACGCGAGAAGCGACCGGACTAATCTCGATTGATCACAGCCATGAAGAGCTGCATCTACGTGTTTCCAGATTACTCTAGATGATCTCGACCTGTTATCACGAAGTTTCCTTGCCGGCTTTAAATTGAACGATGCCGCAAGAAGCGGGCATTCGTAGTTCGACGACTGACGATCACGTTTGTTGCTTACGCCGCCACCGAATGATTCGGTTCTTTTGCGGGCGCAAGTCAGCCCAAATAAAGGGCTTCGTTTCTAAGCCTTGTTGGTGTCCTCGTGACCGCTGGACTGCCGTCGCTACAACGTGACAATATGGCTGTGTCATGACTCATTTAACGAAACATAATCTCTTAAGTTCCAGCCAACATTACATTAGATTTACCGTGCGATACACAGTTGTTAGAGTTTACCCACGATTTGGCCCTGGCAACTGATGGCAACTGATGGCAACTGATAAGCAACAGGTTGTTGACTGTGTTTTCCTAGATTTCCGCAAAGCATTCGCTGTAGTCGCGCACAGCTTCCTCGTTATCAGATTAGACGCTTATAAGCGTGACCCTAATATTAGTAAGTGGACTGCCGACTATTTGTCATTATGGAACCAGGCTGTTGTTCTGAACGGTGCTTTTCCCAGTACATACCAGCGACATCGGGAGTTCCCCAGGTTTCTGTGTTGGGTCCACTGTTGTTTTTGTTATATATTAATGATAAGTGATATTTCAACTGGTATATGGGGTTCATTTAAAATGTTTGCTGATGATTGTGTTGTTTACAGAGTAATTAGTGCCAATTGTGATTCACAAGTCTTGCAAGATGAATTAGATACCATGGTAGGTTGGTGTGCGTGTTGAAATATGTCGTCACTTACAAAACTTTTGACGTCACATTTACAAAAAAACGCCCTTGCCATCCGTGAAGTTATAGGATTGGAGAGATTACCTCATGCACAAGTCATTAAATTAAATATCTGGGAGTCTTTTTTACATCTGATTTACGGCGGAACAGGCACGTTAACTATATTGGAAATAGGGCGGCGTCAGTTTTGGGTTTCTTGATTAGGAATTTCAGTCATATTCCAAGTAACCTAAAACGCCAGCTCTACTTAGTCATCCTCGACCAATACTTGAGTATGCTTGTGTTTTTTGGGATCCTCACACAGCTGAGCTTATATGTAAATTAGAAAAAAATGCAGAACAGGGCAGTCAGTATTGTACTTTGAAATTACAGCCGGAAATTTATCATGACAGAAAGCAAACATGAACTTCAATGACAAGAGCTAAGGGATCGTAAAAGACATGCTAGATTAATTTTTTTTTCGTGACATGTATTACTCTAAAACAGGCATCAACCGCGAAAAGTATATCTAGGCACCATATTGTATATCGAAGCGACTTCACCACGATTTGCAGACCTGTGCAGATAGAAATTTAGAGCCATGATAGGGCAGCGCTACTTCGTCAAAGATACTTCTAGCTGCCGAGATAGACAAATTTTTCTGCTCCGGGAGTAACGCAAATGTTGATATTCCGCCGATGCTAAAAGTGCGGTGTCTTGCGCGCTTAATAACGCTCATCGCCGGAAGCTAGATTGTGCGATATACGCTGTAGCCGGTATGATGGGCAACACGGCACCGCCCAGGGAAGCCTTTTCGAGGTTATCTGCGATCTCATTTACTGTCACGCTGCTGTGATCGGGTACCCATAGCAAATCAACAAGGCTCAAGTTCTAAGGAAGTAGCGATAAAAAAGTGCTTAAAATGGGACAGTCAGCGTGCGATGCGAGGGACGAACACAAAGGTAAAGAATTGGCAATGACTGCCACTTCAGTAATAGAAGGGCCGAGGTTGCGCAGAGCAAGTACAACTGCCAGAAACTATGCTTGAAAAACAGGGGTGAAATCCGGAAAGCGCCGCGAAAAGGGCCGTTTTATACTTGGCGAAAAAAATCCCACACCTCCCTTTTCGTTGTACTGAGAGGCGTCGATTCCTATCGCAATTTTTGTAGGAAGGGACCATAAATGAACTGCTAATAGCCCATTTATTATACGTAGTGATAAAGGTTTTGCGTTCTGGGGGAAAATGTTGTCGAAAACAATATGGATAGAGGAACCACTGTTTACTGTTGGAAGGATGTTGTAAATTTGCACGTTTAAAGGCTCTAGTATTCTCCGTACAAACACAACCTATTGAGTATGAAAACGAGGCCAGTGGAAATAGCTAGAGTCAACCTTAATTGCTCTAAACCCTGATATTTTATGCGCCACGGAAACGTGGGTGCACGGAGATAAAAGAGCCATAAAATTTATCCCGCTGGCTGCACAACGGTTCGTAAAGATAGAATAACTAGAGTTTGGGCAGTGGCTGGGCTCCTGAGGCTCGGCATACGCTATTCACTAATGCCAGACGTTCAAGGCGCAGAAGCAGTCTGGAGTAAGGTTCAACTAAGTCAGAGCTCTGCTTACGTTGGCGCTGTGTACAGACCCCCAAACGCAGTGGTTACCTGCCTTGAGCCGCTTCTTGAGTATATGCACAGGTGCATACATGCTGGGAAGCACTGCAGTAATGGAAGGCGACTTCAACCTTCCAGACGTAAATTGGAACTTGTTAAGCCTGTCCACGCTAATCAACAATCTTCTAGTAAACTTTTATTCACTCTGAATCTAACACAGGTTGTTTCCCAGGCTACTCGTGTCCAGGGTACTTCAAGCTCTATGCTGGATTTTATTTTCTTAAGCGATCATTTTAGGACAGAAAAGTTTAGCGTGAATATTTTTGATGGTTTATCTTATTATAAAATGGCTGCGTTCACAATATCGTTTCCAGGACGGTCTCGCCAGAGTGGTTCTACAAAGTGTGTATATGCAATTAACACAGCTGACTATATGCAGCTATCGTGATATACCTTGCACACGATCACCTCTAATTTCGCAACCTGTGCACAGAAGGCTCCGCAGACATCGATTAAATATGGCTGCAGTTGAAAAATCACGTAAAGCACTGTATGTGTTTGAGCCAGTTTGTTTCACTGATTAAAAACACCACAAGAAAGCATATTCCATGCATAACTCGCGAAGTAATTCGCCTAAAACGTAGAATTAAAAGGCTGAGAAAATCCAACAAATCAAAGAATCAATCAATCAAAAAATCTAAAGAAAACCGTCCGAACCCTTTGTTTCTTACGAAGAAAAAAAAAACAGGCGGTTGTATTTAACGCATTCTTCCATTCCATATTTACGCCAGACAATGGTAATATGCATTCTTTTAGGCAAGAAAACAGAGTAATATGGTGTGCTTGATGCGCCAGTCGTAACTGAAGAAGGAGTACTGTCACTGTTGTTAAACCTAGATTATAAAAAGTACAGCGGTCGGGCGAAATTCGTAATTTCTTTTTGAAACGTTAGCCTGAACCCAAGAGTAAGTGTGTTTTCCTTGTGTACAATAAGTCGATAAGCCAGCGCTTACTCCCAGCGGAATGGAAACTTGCAAAAAAATACCAGCTCATAAATCAGGTGACAAGACTTGCCTGTCAAGTTACAGGCCAATTTCTCTTACGTGCACTACCTGTAAAGTTATATAACAGATCATCATAAATTCATTCACACAGTTCATTGAATCAAATAACATTCTCCATCCCGAATAACATGGCTTCAGGAGTGGTCTGTCTATTGATACACAAATTGTCGAGACTATACACGACTTCGCAAAAGGAATTAACGACCAAATGCAAACAGAAGCAATCTTCTTAGATTTCTCAAATGCTATCGATCGAGGCTGTCAAAACAAACTGCTACAGAAACAAAATCATAAATTAGGTGGTGATTCAATAGTCCAATGAATCGCCAGTTATTTTATCGACGTCGCCAGTTTGTGAAACTCAGCGACCACACTTTATATACTGTCCCGGTCCTTTCCGGTGTAACACAGGGCTCTGTTCTAGCCGCAATCCCCGTCTTTCTCTTCATAAACGTTATTGCAGACCAGGTAGAAGCGAAACTGAAGTTGTTCGCAGATGATTGCTTGCTCTATAGAGAAATAAAAAAGCCAAGAAGATGAAATAAGCTTAAATAATGATTTTGACAAGATAGCAGAATGGTGTTCGAAGTGGCTAATTGCTCTTAACACAGACAAAACCGTTTCAATGACTATAACAAAAAATAAATTAAAAAAAAGCTTCCCTTAACGGCTATAGTAGCACTACACTGAAGTCAGCCACCGAGTACAAGTACTTAGGCATCATTATATCAGAGAATCTTGAGTGAACAGCTCACGCAGCTCACGTAACAAAGCGATGCGTAAGATCATGTTTCTGCAACAAGCCCTGCGGTATTCATCGAACGACACCAAGGATTTGGCGGATACTGCTATTATACGACCAATACTAGAATACGCAAACGTCGCCTGGTTCCCCTAACCCAAGATGGCATACCTACGACTGAGGCTGTCCAGCGAAAAAGTGCGCGCTTTATCTGCAACAGATACATGCGCTTCGATTCTCCGACGCAGAACTTATCTGAGGGTGGGCATGATACGCTATCTATTCGTGCGACGCTCCACCGTGTGAAGTTTCCGCACATGATCTTGCATAACAAACTTGTCGTGTCCGGTCGCTGTGTTGAATGCAGCGAAAGACGCACACGGTACTGTCGTGTCCGGTCGCTGTGTTGAATGCAGCGAAAGACGCACACGGTACTTTTAGACTTCGTTTATTTAAAGCCGATGAGGGTGCGACCAGCGTCGACCGAGGCAGGAGCCGAACTGGCCGCCCGAAGAAAGGAGGGAGCGGAGAAGCGTCCACGGGAGGGAGTGGCTTCCCAAAACAGGAGGAGGATGCGGGGGCGCACGGGGGCGCACCATGGGGGGGCATCTGGCGACAGCGTGCGACGAATGGCAAGTGGTCGTTAGGAGGAGGATGAGAGTGGTCGTTAGGAGGAGGATGCGAGGGCGCACACACACAAAAGCAATAAGGGGACACAACACTTCCTTCCCCCTTAGAAAGTTGCCTGGTATCGTGCAGGGGGTCGGCGCTCACGCGTGGAGGCGCGCTGGCTTTGTGCGCTCGGGGGAGAAACACTTGTAGGCTGGCTGTTGTTCGCTGTGTCTCCTAGGTCTGTCCTGGGCGAAGTCTCTTCTTCCGGGAAGAGGTGCCAGGCTATGTGGGAAGATGGTGCACGTGTTCTCTCCGCTGGCGGACAGCTCTCAGACGGCGTCGTAAATCTACGCAGCTGGTTGAGATGTCGGCGTGCTACTGTGCCATGTATGTTGACGAGCCAAGAGCGCAGGCCTATGCGTCTGACAATTGTAGCTTCCTCCCAGCGTGGCTTTTTCAGAAACTGTCGGGCGAGGACGCGCTGCCCCTCATTAAGCGTGCCGCAGCGCGGAATTGCTTTTTCTTCCCGGAACGTCTCTGCCTTTGGCTCGGGGAGGATGGCTGTGAGCTGGGTTCGCATTTCACGCTCGAACATCATTTTCGAGGGGGTCTCGCCTGTTGTGCTCTGAACCGTCGTGTGCTGCTTGAAGAGAAAGCGCGCAAGGCGGCGCTGCAGCGAGCCTGTCTGATCTCTTTGAAGGGCGCGTTTTAGCTCGGCTACGTAGCGCTCGGCTTGTCCGTTTGTCGCTGGGTGGTAGGGGGCCGATGTAACTGATGAGATCCCGTTGTCGCGATAAAACTTGAGGATCTCCGCAGACACAAACGGTGTTCCGTTGTCCGACACTACCTTGCGCGGCAGGCCGAACGTTGCAAATAGTGATCGGAGGTTGTCAATGACTGCTGCCGAAGTCGTCTGTCCCATTTGCCTTATCTCAAGCCACTTTGTGTAGGCATCTACGACCACAAGGAAAGTGCAGCCCTCAATTGGTCCTGCAAAATCAATGTGCAGTGTGTGCCATGGTGTGTCTGGCTTTTCCCATTCTGGGACAGGAGCTTTCGGCGGGGCGCTCCGGCTGCTCTGGCAAGGCTTGCATTCTCGCACCACTGTTTCGATGTCGTTGTCAATGCCAGGCCACCACATGTAGCTTCTGGCACACTTTTTCATTGCAACGATGCCCCGATGTCCGGCGTGGATGAGAGACATAGCTTGTGCGCGTAGTTCTCTCGGCATCACAACTCGGGACCCAAATATGATGCAGCCGCGATGGGTGCTCAACTCTGTAGCTCGCCTGCGGTAAGCGTCGAAGTTGTCCCCTTTGAGTTTATGCACGTTGCCTTGTTGAACAGCTGTGTAAACTAGCCGGAGAGCTGCGCACTTCTGCGTAGATGCTGCAACTGTGCCTGCTGTAAGCGGAGGTTCTGGCAGTGCTTCGAACATCAGAACGTCTCCTGGTGGAAATGGTTCGTCAACAGTTGCGTCTAGTGGCAGACGGCTTAGCGCATCGGCGTTTTGATGTTTACTCCCATTGCGGTAGACCAGAGCGTAGTCGTACGCTGAGAGTTTGATGCACCAACGTGTCATTCGCGGTGACAAAGTTGGTGGCATAGGCCTTTGTGGTCCCAGAATGCCCAATAGCGGTCGGTGATCGGTTATAAAGGTCACCTTCCGGCCGGCAATGTACTGGTGAAAATGTGTCGCCGCGTGGACGATGGCTAGCCCTTCTTTGTCAAGTTGCGCGTAGTTGCGTTCTGCTTGCGACAACGTACGTGAGGCGAAGGCGATGGGAGCTTCCCTTCCTTGCTCGTCAGTTTGCGATAGAACCGCGCCGACTCCGTACGGTGATGCGTCGCAAGCCAAAAGCAGAGGCTTCCTTTCGTCGTAGTGGCGGAGGACTGTACATCTTCGAATCAGGTCTTTCAGGGCATCGAATGACTGCTGATGGCGTGGCGACCATGTCCATGTCACATCTTTCCGAAGGAGTTGGTATAAGTCGTTGGCCACGGTAGCTCTTTGTTCCAAGAACCGGTCGTAGAACGTCAAGAGTCCGAGAAAAGCCTGTAGCTCCTGCTTGTTTGTTGGAGCTCGTGCGTCTGTGATCGCTCGCACTTTGTCCTCGGTAGGGTGAATGCCTTCCGCATCAATTCGGTGTCCCAGAAATTGCACCTCTGGCACCGCAAAACAGCACTTCGATTTGCTTATGCACAAATTAGCGTTTGCTAGCCTTTCGAGAACGAGCTCTAGGCGCACTGCATGCTCTTCAGTGGAAGTGCCACTGATGATGACATCGTCAAGGTAGACACAAACTCCTGGGATGCCCTGAAGCACTGTCTCCATGAATTTTTGAAATATGGCCGGGGCTGCAGCTACGCCAAAAGGCAGTCGCTTGACTTTGTACAAGCCTTTCAGTGTGTTAATTGCCAATAATTCAGCAGTTGACTCGCTCACCTTCAGCTGCTGATACGCCTGGGTGAGGTCCAATGTGCTGAAGACTCTTGCGCCACGTAGTACACTGAATACTTCTTCAGGTGTCGGTAGCGGGTAAGAGGACGCTTTAGTCGCAAGATTGACGGTGCTCCGGTAGTCTCCGCAGAGGCGTATGGTTCCGTTCTTCTTGCGAACTACGACAAGTGGTGTGGCCCATTCTGAATGCTGCGTCTGCTCGATGACACCTTGGTGCTCCAGTTTGTCCAACTCTTTTTCAACTGAATCTCGGAGAGCAAACGGCACCGGCCTGGCCTTCAGAAATTTGGGTTGCGCGTTGTCCAACAACTCCAGTGTGACCGGGGGCCCTTCGTTTCCTGGAATCTCTTCCGAGAATACTCTTTCGTATTTCTCTTGCAGTTGCTCAACCATGTTCTGGCTCGGCGTCTGGTGTATGCCGCATATCATCACGCCTAGTGGAGAAAACCAGTTTCTCCCTAGAAGGCTTGATCCTGTGCCCTTCACAACAAGCAGAGGTAGCGTATGGGTCTGGCCGTTGTAGTTAACCTGCACGTTGGCAGAGCCCAATAGTGGCAGATTCTGTCCTGACCACGTTCGCAGGTGCGTGTCGTCTTGTTGCAGGGCGGGTGCGTCAGATGGCCATGAAGTTCGGAACGTGTCCTCACTGATCAGAGTACAGGCTGCGCCGGAGTCCACCTCGAACTTAATCAGCTGGTGATGTACGCTTACTTCTGTAAAAATCTTCGGTCGCGTGCCGAGATTCATGGTGTTCAGGTCGTACAACACAGATGGTGTTGCTGATGTTGTTCCATGGAGATCAGATAGCGGCGTATTCTCTGAGGCGTTGACGCTGTGATTAGGCTGGGAAGGTGACTTTATCTTGGCAAGTCTCCGTTTCGTAATGCATGCTCTTTCGATATGCCCTCGCTTGTGGCAAAAATTACACGTGGCTGACTGGAATCGACATCCCTGGGGGTTGTGTTGGTCGTCACACCGCCAGCAGCGTTGTGCCTTTTTGACCGATTTTAC
The DNA here is from genome assembly GCF_055824585.1 of Amblyomma mixtum. Classification (NCBI taxonomy): domain Eukaryota; kingdom Metazoa; phylum Arthropoda; class Arachnida; order Ixodida; family Ixodidae; genus Amblyomma; species Amblyomma mixtum. Next base: position 148,761,064 of record NC_143021.1, on the reverse strand, counting down.
AACAACAGAAGGCTTGCGCACCTGGTTGCTTGTCTGGTGTACCGGCTCGGTGTTCCGGCGAATCCCTCTCTGCTGGTGACCGGCGCTCTCCGCTCGAACGGCGATGTCGTAAGCTTTGCTGAATGTGAGGTCCTTCTCAGCGAACAGGCGCTGCTGCAGTGACTCGTCACTCAGTCCGCACACAAATCTGTCGCGTAACATCACGTCCAAGGGAAGCATGGTGGTGTTAGCAGAAGAAGCTGCGTCTCCCTCCTGCCCGGTAACTGTTGTCGACAGCGTTCCAAAATTGCAGTCGGCAGCGAGCTTCTTGAGCGCGGCTACGTAGGCGCTCACAGTTTCTCCTCCCAGTTGATCTCGTCGTTGGAAGCGAGCCCGGCTGTAGACCTCGGATGGCCTTGGGTCGTAGTGCTTTTGCAGCGCTTTTACGATGTCGTCGTAAGACACTGCCGCTGGTGTGCTTGGCTGAATAAGGGCGCAGACAGTATCGTAGGTCTGCTCCCCGCACAGCGTCAGCAGGTTGGCCCTCTTCAAGGCTGGGTCTGTGATGTTGTTAGCTTCAAAGTAGAACTGAAGGCGTCCAACCCACGATGACCACGATGAGCCGTTGAATTCTGGTATCTGATTGGGAAACCCTCGCGTAGCCATGGCTTGTCAATAGCGTTGCGTAGCGCGGGTCGAATCCACTTTCTCGTCGCCACTGTCGTGTCCGGTCGCTGTGTTGAATGCAGCGAAAGACGCACACGGTACTTTTAGACTTCGTTTATTTAAAGCCGATGAGGGTGCGACCAGCGTCGACCGAGGCAGGAGCCGAACTGGCCGCCCGAAGAAAGGAGGGAGCGGAGAAGCGTCCACGGGAGGGAGTGGCTTCCCAAAACAGGAGGAGGATGCGGGGGCGCACGGGGGCGCACCATGGGGGGGCATCTGGCGACAGCGTGCGACGAAGGGCAAGTGGTCGTTAGGAGGAGGATGCGAGGGCGCACACACACAAAAGCAATAAGGGGACACAACAAAACTTAAAGTTGATTTTGCTACATACACCTTGAACACTTCCAGAGAAACCCGTCACGAAAATGAACTCTGCACTAATACTTCTGCACGAATAATACCTTTATGTTCTCTTTCTTTCCGCGAGCTCCCTTGATGATTCAGTGACTGTGCAGCCAACAACTGAGAAATTTTTGGCGCTAGCTGGCAAACGTGTACCGTCAGGCAACAAACTGATTTTTTTTCCAACATTTTTGGGATTACCATGTATTTGTATTTCCGTATATTTATTTGTATTGCTGGTGATTATTGATGAAGTGGAAAGGTGATGATTATTCACGCGTTATCTTTGCAATGCCATTTTCCAATGCCTCTTCCCTTTGTCCACATAATTTTCACTGTCCTTTTTGTATACCTGAAGTAGCGTTTTTGCCTGGTCGACTGCAAGTCTGCGGTCAAAACCCACTCCTGTAAAAATCTCTGAAAAAGAAATTGGCAGTATTAATAAATAAATAAACATTAAGAATTTACTTCCACCTCCTCAAGAATTCTTTCAAAACGCGGTCCAATGGGAACCTTAAACAATACTTGACAATTAATAACATTCAATTTCCATAACATTTCACTCCAGCTTCCCGTACAGTTCCTCTGTATCAGGCGAGCTGTTAGCTTGATGATTATGTATAGTGATCAGTAAATCTTTGTTGTGTTGTATCTTCTGTGACTTTATGTAGAAAAGACAGTGTTGAAAATTGTTTTGGGTACCGTGTTCCAAACTGCACATAGTTCCTCTCTTTCTTCCTTAACTTGTATTTTGGCTGAACAGATTTTTCATGTTTTTTTCCACTGTCTTGCAAACTGTACATGGGTGTTGAGAATTTCGTCAGGCAAGAAAACCTTTTGTGTCAGCTCCCCCTTTCTACGGAAAGAAAATAGAAAATTGAATTGAATGTGGCAGTGGGTCCGTTCTCTATGCCGTACGGGGAAGCGACTTACTACGCGCCATTCTTCTTCAAACTGGAGAAGGATTGGCCTAATTAATTACAGTTAAGCAGCTTTCTGAAAAGCCATATTGTAACTAAGGAAGGAAAGAGACAACCTAGCTTTACAATTCCACCAACTCCCGAAAACGAAGCGCGTTATTTACCCCATGCCACCGATGTGCCTCGGCGATGTGGTAGTACCGTGCTTCCAGTAAAATGCGTTTTGGGGCCAGTCGGTCAATTGCGCTCTCAGAGTTCTTTTAGCACACAAAAAGACGACTGTCATCACTTCTGCGCACTTTAGCGTACGTTCCGAGACACCCTTAGAGCGCGTGGGTGTAGCGGTCTCGGACTCAAAGCAGATGCCCTCAACTCAGCCTGGCAAGCTCAGTGGAGAGCAGCTACCAAGTGACAAGAGGTTTTTGGTCGTTTGGAGCCCAGCTTTCGCCGGTCGAAAGCCAGAGAATGGGTCGGAGCCAAAGGTTCACAAACAAACCAAACTTCATGACAATGAGACGACACAGAGGATTTCACAAAACACAGTACATTCACATACAAAGTGACTAACAAAACAATGCAACTCGTGCAAAGTTATACTCGAGAGAGATTACAATACAAAATAAATATTGCACATAAAGTGCACTAAATAACAGGGAGACAAACAAACAAAACAATTTGTTCACAGGGCACTGCGACCGTCCGACGACCAGAGGTTCATGACGGTGCCGTTCCGCAGACTGGCGTGCGCTGCCTCGTTGAGTCGCGGCTGGGCGAGTGGTGTTATCCCAGGTGTCGAGCGGGCACGCTTCACTCAAGCTAAAACGGCGGCTTGGGCTAGTCGACAGCGGTCTACGCCCCTCTTATATGGGCTGGCTTTACGTCTGCCTCTTCTTCACGCCAATGCAGGCGCACACAAACACATAGTATCGGCTGTGCAGTCTCCTTCTCGCACAGGGCGCGCATCCCCATTGGTCAAAACCTGTGACGGGCTTCGAGTACCTTCCAGGGCTCTCTAGGCTGGCGCCGCTGCATACGCACTAGTGAAGAGGGGGAGGGTCTCTCTTAGCACACGTCGACTTCGAGTAGAAACGTCACTGATATTCCAGAACTTTCGAAGTGAGGATACAATTCCTCGGCGCGGTGTCGGCGAAAGATGGTTTAGGGGGCAGCGTCAGACACAAGGCTAGTGCCTGTCCGTGGTTTCCTTCTCCCCTGTTTTGGACTACCGCTGGCGAGATGCGTCCGCGCTACGCTGTTTTTTTTTCCAAAATTGAACCGTTTTTTTTGTGTGACAACTACACGTGAAGACAAGCAACAGAAGAATAGAAAGCTCTGTCCTGTAATTCTTGTCGTCACGTGTCGCATTTTTGTGCTCTAAAAGAACAGAGTATAGTGACCAGAGCGTTACCTGTTTCAAGCTCTGTTCTGAAATTTTACACATGAGGATCAGTGTTTGAAAACTCGCCGTCGGGCATGTACAGGTGAATCTGGACCTTCGGGACCACAACTGCAAATATGCTCCATAACACATACCAGAACTGCACCTTTCAGCCTTAACACGTATGACGTGGATATCACAGCGGTTGACTCATGGTCAGATAATCCTGTCTGAGATGTAATCTGTAATATGCCTCAATTTCTTAGGAATCATAAGGCAGCTAAGTTTGAGTAGCTGATGGCCGAAATTTTTAGCTGTCCTGCCACATTCTTTTACAAATACGTGCAACCTGTTCGCTCGGCATGCTCCAAAGATATCAGTAGTGACGACCATTAAAATTCTGTGAGCAGTGCAGGCAGGCGCAGGTTATTTGTTGAACTTCTTTAGAATAAAAAGGTTAGGTTTTATGGGGTCTAACGTCCCAAAGCGACTAAGGCTATGAGAGACGCCGTAGTGGAGGGCTTCGGAAATTTCGACAACCTGGGGTTCTTTAACGTGCACTGACATCGCACAGTACACGGGCCTCGAATTTCTCCTCCAAAGAAATTGAACCGCCGCGGCCGGGATTGAACCCGCGTCTTTCGGGACAGCAGCCGAGCACCATAGCCACTGAGCCACCGCGGCGGCGTTTAGAATAAAAAGAGTTTTCCATTCTTGATCATGTACTGTGCACCCAAACATGCTCTTCTCACTTGGAATTGTCGAGGAATGTGAATGCGCTACGGCACACGACGGCTTCTTCAGGACAGGGCAGTGTTCAAAGTGACTAAGTATAGCCGAAGGAGTGGGAAAGAGTTCACCGCATCGCCGGCATATATGTACAGGTATGGATACAGCTCCTGAGTTTGTCGCTGTTTCTTGCACGCGTTGAGTGTCAGGCATGTTGCAGGAGGAACTGCCGTCTCCTGTGTGAGTTCGCAAGTGGGCCTCTTGTTGTGACCTGGAAAAGTAAATCCACAAAGAAGAAAAAGATGCCGATTGTGGTAATCGCAGGAAGCTATCATTACGACGGCATCGAGTCATGTAGAACGTACATGTGCGGGCGTGAGTAAAGAAAGCAGGCTATCGAGTTCTGAAGGCAACCATGCCTCCGCTATCTGAAATGAACATTGTTCATGATCAAGCGCACTAGCATCGACCGACTTCCGCCATGCAAATTTCTTAGCCGGAAATATCAGTCACACATGGCATGAAAAATGTTGGAAGGAGATAGCGTGCTCAGTTTACTTTTATCCACACCTGTGCACTCAATTTTTACCATCACCGCGCTAAGTGTTTTTAGCTGTGTTACTTTAAAGCAAACAAATATATACCTTGAGTCATAGCTTCGTTGATATGCATTTGGTTGTTGATACCACGATACAACCCGTTTAGTTCGAATCGACTGCCTCCGGCACAGTGATTGCTTAGTACTTCATTCCACTGCTTTGCCTGCCCACATCTGAAACCTGAGTTTTAATTGTAGCGATTAGAGCTGATGGCTGCGCGTGTGCGCTACATTGTTTCGCGCGTGAAATCGAGACCTTGAATACAATGTTTCTATTTAATGGCTTCAGTAAAACTTCTTTTATATAGATTAGCTGTTGCTACATTGCTCTACCGATACAATGTTCGACAGTTATGCTTTCAGAAGCACATATAAAATCACTGTCCAACCTTTTTTCACCAAATGGAGCTGGTCCCTTTTGCAGCGCATGTAGCTGCCGTTGCCTGTGTCCTCTTTGAATTCCGTGCTTTCTAACTGCACTTGAGCTAAGCATGTTAGAGCCCCACTGTATGTGTTCGGAACGAAAAATTATTCTTTGACGTATTTTGAAAAAAAACGTTACGTAGTTGGCGGCGATTCAGGCGATGAGGGTCGCCGTCGTGTAGGGTTCGGGAAATTTCGATCCCCTCGGCTTCTTTAACGTGCACCAATGCTGCGCAGTACAGACACCTGCAGCACCTCGCTTACATCTAAATGAGATCGGCGCGGAACAATGTAAATCCTGGAAAACTCACAATCCATCGGGTTCGCATCAATGTGAGTCTAAGTGTTTTGAAAATGACTATCGCCTCTTGTTTTCACATGCGAGCTGGTTTGAGATCTAGACAGAGCCTAGTGGCAATTTCAGGGCTGTCGACAAAAGGAATGCCGCTGAACTCCGAATACGTAGCAAAGTTCTGTAGCAGACACAGGCTGTTTGTAGAGTTACTGCATTTTTGGACGTTGTAATGCAAGAGGCAAGGTCTTCGGAAGGACCTGGTTGTTTCAAGAGACTGAAAATGTCCATGTTACACCAGAATATTACCACGATTTGTTAACTTCCAACGCAAGTTTTCATCAAATGTGGTTTTTCGATGCAATCAGCTACTACCCTTACAAACATGAATAGCACTAATCACGTTTGGAATTCGGCACTAAACTTCAGGAAATGAAGTATATGCGAATGAGATCTTGCAGTCCGAAAAATCTGAAAACGTTGGCAAAAATACAGATAACAGAGGTAATCAGGAGAGAAGTGCCGGTGTAAGTGCTTCATTCCCTATGGAAATCTCATTCAACCTCTGAGTAAATGGGAGAAAGTGAAAAGACGGCATTGATAGAGGCAGAGCTGAGCAGAGCTCATGGTGTAGGGATGCGGGGTATAATCGAAACTAAAAGGGAATATAACGAATAGAGCTTTGTGGCGCAGGGGCAGAACGGTTTATCCCCTTCCCGTTAGATATTTCTGGCTAGAGTAACGGTTCTTCGCGGTAAAGTGCATTTATTTAGAACCCACACCAATATCCACTTTCGAAAATAATCTTCGCCAACATGAGATAAAGTGCTGACTAATTTTTGTTTTGCGACCTACTCTTCAAAACTAATTTACTAACAGGTGCTGACTGAAAGTGTTTTGAGCATGCAGTCTTGTGTGTGGATGTGTACAGGCGAACTGAAAAAAAGGATCTGCGCACTACTTTGAGACCAGAATTATAAAACGGCTTATGCGCATTCTAATTTGTGCATATAGTACAGGAAGTAAAATATCTGCTAAGTGACACCTAAGTGCAATAATTCACGAAATATTAATTTCATTGGCGAAATTAGAACCACTGCTGGGAGCCCTGTTAAGCGGCTGTGGGCATAGACTACTCATGAGTTTTTGCATGGCGGGCAATTGATTAGACACTGCATCGATGCCTTTGTGTACCGCATGCAACCCGCGGACACGTATGCGAGTTCTTGGCAATAGTTACTATGCAACGGCTAACGCTAAAAAATATATAAGGAAAATTGCAACTAAGTGCCTGGTTGACCATAATGTGAGAGGATCTTAAGTGAACGCTGGTGATATTGGTGTGCCGTTTGTGAGAAATCACAAGATCTGAATTTTATAATACGGCCTACACCTGCATGGCATTAAATTGGCCTTGCGGACATAATTCGGGGCCACTATAAAATTTGGGATAAACTTTGCCCGGGGATAAACATTGCTGGGATAAACATTGGGATAAACATTGCTCTATCGCACTAGAAAACAAATTGCTTCGAGGTGTGCTGTGTAGTTTCGAACAGTCGTCTCTCTACTTACCATTACCTCGAATTCACGCATGGTGACGAAATTAAAAAATACGTTTAAATAGGGTGGTCGTCTTCGCCGAAAAAAAAGGTTATTATTAAGAGGCTAAAAAGAAGCAATACCGATTACCTGCTAAAATTCCAGTAAGGGGAGAGCGGACAGGAGTGCTGCTCCTTCATTTCGGCTAGATGCTCGTGGGAGAAGTGCCACTTCAGGGCCTCTTGGGAGTTGAAGTCTTCCCAGCACTCGGGGCAAGGGAACAGTTGGCGCTGATCGGGAACGCCGTTTTGTGTGCCGGCTGCAAATGGGTGAATGCGACATGAAGCTTTCGTGAAAGATGGTTCAATGCACCTAACTTTTTACAGAACAAGAAACAAAACAACAGCACCAACGAAGAGCGCGCTCTGTGTTGTTGCCATCAACAAAACTGGTGCTATTACCAAGCCTGCTGAAACTCGTGTACGCATAACGTATAACTCACTATCAGCGTCAGCGGCATCAGTCAGTCGCTGCTATCTCTTCCCTCCTCCCTTTATCGTGTTGTCCGCTTGCTGCGCGCGCTTCTGCCCTCATCGTTTGCCGCTGGGTGTACACGCCGCCCCCCTACCCCCTCTTCCTGCGAGTCTCCGGTTGTCAAAGCGCCGGCTCGAACTTAATTCGTTTCTTCGCTCCTCCTCCAATGCAACCCCTGTGCGGTGGCAATCAGAGAGCCAGATCGGTGGCGGCGGATCTGTATATGTGCACCGCCCGAGTCGAAATTGCCGCTGCCGTTCGCCCTGTGCGGTGGCAATCAGAGAGCCAGATCGGTGGCGGCGGATCTGTATATGTGCACCGCCCGAGCCGAAATTGCCGCTGCCGTTCGCCACTGCGAAATTATCTGCCAGTTGTTTCTGAGCCATGAGCGAGACGACCGATGGAAGTCCTCCGTCTGCTAAAAAAAAATTCTGTGATAGCGCATACATGTGTTGCTCGATTTCTTTGCCTCAATCTATCGAGAAGGTGAAACAGCTTACTTGCTGCGCTCAAATTTCGCATTAGGAAGTAACGTGATCGTCGGTAATTTTTCATTTCTGCCTCAAAACATTTTAACTGCTGGGGCTGCGAAAAAAACTATGACCTCCAGAATAAAACGCCTTGTTCATTATTTTTTTTTAATTTACAGTTGGGCGACGTCAAAACTGACATTCCTGAATATTCTTTGCCACAGGCAAAACCAAAGATCCGGTAATGATATTTTGCGCAAATAATGCACAGGAGCTGTGGGTGCCAGAAAGGTTGTATTTATTACAGATTTTTTCAATGCGTATTTTTTTACTGAACTGGCTTGAAACACAGCGCTGAATATAGGCGTCTGAGACGCCGCTTAAGAATTAAGATATGACGAAGTGACAGAATTATAAGCCATGTATAAAACTACATTTGCTGGTACCGTTTATGACTATGCGGATTTAACGTCTCGAAGCGATCCAGGCTACGAGGGACGCCGTAGTGAAGGGCTCCAGAAATTTCGACCACCTGCGGTTCTTCAACGTGCATAGACATCGCACAGTAGACAGGCTTCTAGAATTATGGCGTCATTCAAGTTCGACCCCCGCTTCTGGCAACGAACCCGCGTCTTTCGTGTGAGCAAACTTGCACCATGACCACTGAGCCACTACCTTGGTCTGCATTTGCTGCTATGGGTCCTTTATCATCACGGAGTAAACTTGTTCTCTGCCAAAAAATTAAGATTTCTAGAAAAAGCATTTAATTATAGGCCTAAAATTGCAAATGTCAAAGCTGTGTTGCAGGCTATTTCTGATAAGAAAGTAAAAATGTGTAAAGCAAAAAAAACAGATAATCAAAATCTAGAAACTTCTGCGTCACTTTTTTATGTTTTTGCAAAGTAAACGTGATACACAATTTCTGCGAATCATATTTCTTATTTACCATTGCTATCCAAGATATTATGGCTATTACTTCTAAAGCAGCACACCACTTTAAGCGAAGGCTACATTAGCATGTTTTAACAGAATATGCACACGGAACAGATAGTGAACAGATGCATAATGGAAAGGCTCCAATAAGGCCTATAATGGCGTCTGACTGGGCTGCTACCCGATCTAGTGTTCGAGCCAATGCATTACATTGGCTTGCCCATCAGCATATAATGGCATAAAAGCTTAGTGAATGGCTTCTTTGGAATTCCTTGGCTATTCAATATTAGCCATCCAATTTATGTACGAGCAGTGGAATTCGGGAACAAATAATACGCTGGAATGATCGCCCTTCTTCCAGACAGATGAAAAGAATTTGTGTCATCGAAGCTTTGCTGCGTTGCATAAAAGTTGTTTTTTCTGTACACATTTTCTGAGGTGATCTTTTAAATCAAGGATTTGATTTATTGTTTATGCCATTCAAGAACAGTACGTACAAGTAGACCAACTCGTTTACATTATTGATGAAAAGAAGGCAGTTTTCTTGAGCCGTTCTAAAATAATGTTTGGCAGGATTGTACGACCAACGAATAGATGGAGTTGATCGCTCATTTCAGATGGCTCAAATGTATTCTCAAATATTCTTAGTATTGCGACTGGTGTGCCTATGAAGGATATAGACTGGCAACGTCATTAACTTGTGGTCGATGAAATCAAAGAAATAAGCAACCGATGGCCTCATGAGCGATGCCGAGAGCTAGATGAAACGTCTGCCGGCCACCTAGAGCAATTCACTGCTGGAAATTTGTCTTGGTCCTGTCAAAGTTAAGAAATCTCGGGATGTAAAGAAGGGCAGTCAATATCTGGGAAATTGAAATCTCGAAAAGGTAGCCTTGGTCATATGGGGGTTTGCAAGGTATCAGCATAAATACTGTGGTGGACATTGCCAACGACAGATGTTTTGCACACATGTTCAGTAAGAGGAACCTAGAAGAACCTGTGCTGAAGACACGACGCAGGGCGTGCAGACAATTTTGAGAGGGGAAAGTGTCCGCTACAAAAGACGTAAGTGATTTTTAATAGCTATCAAAATGCCTCCTCCTGTCCTTTCTGACCGGTCATGATGATATATGAAATACGTATAATGCGCATATAGGCGTATGCACTACGCTTAAGAATATCAATGCTGTTATCATGAATGAAATGGCATACCTAGTCATGTTTCGGAAACAAGCTGCGAATATTAGTGAAAGTATCTGATGAACACGGTAGTGGTGCGCTTGTCGCAGCAAACGCATGCGTACGCTAGCCTCAAGTAACTAATTTCTAGTGTTGACGGAATCTCAGTAACAACTTCATTCCTATGTTCGTTTGCATTTTGTCTGCAGACAACCCACTGATCGCAGCGCACTGCTGACAGCCGGCATACTGGCCGGCTAGCAGGTGATAACTAGCAGTGTATCTCTTGTAGTGTAATCGCGTCAATCGAGCACGCAGTTTGGGAGTGGCCTAAAACGACCAAGCTAACAATGCGCCCCGGTCTGCGTGCTCTCTATACAACGCAATATGCGCTACCGTGCATAAATTTTGTGACCGCACCTAATGCCTAAGCAACCCTCCAATGCATCAACCATCCTGAACAAACTAACACCGCCTAAGGCTTATTCGGCGCTCACTGAAGGATGCCAAGAACAGAGTTTTCGAGTCAACAGCCCTAGGACACCCTGGGAAAGTGTCCCTGGTGGAGCCTACAGCATGTTAAGGAGGGCAAAATAAGGCCTTCTTTCGACGAACAACGAAACTCACTTGCCAGTACTCCCTTCTGGCCACACAAGTGGGTGAACAGTTGAAGCTGTTTGACAGGTCTGGGCATGAAGAGAAGGCCAGAGGGCTATTGACCTCAGAAGCCCTCCCAGAGCGTTTTTTATTTTCGTTATTAAATAAAAATAACCCTACTTATTTAGCAACCGAAGGTCGAATGCTACGCAATAATAATTTAAAGATGATGTCACTCACCTGCTGGGCTCAGAAGAGAAGAAAGTTGGTCGCTATGGCAGCCCGCAGCTGAAGCATCTCGAAGCTGGTGTTGAGGTTTGGTACACTTCTCGCCTTGTGCCTGCGCCGAACCCAGTCTCAGAATGTTAACTACATGCTGAAAGGCCACTCCGAGACTCCAGCGAAGCGCTTCCGGAAGCCGGGAGACGTTCCCGGTGAGCGCCAAACTAACCGCCTTGTGTATTCGCGTTCCTATTCTTTCGCCGGAACCGTGGGTGGCGATCAGGGGATGTGTGGTCCACATGGCCACGCAGACGGCGTGTCGTTCTGCGCCGAGCTTTGCCATCTTTTCCGGCAACAGGCAGGCATAGAATGCACTGGCGCGCTCAACCCAAGCATAAGGGACTTCACTAGCGCGGACGTACCGGTGTTTCAGCAATGACGCCATGCGTGCCAGCCTCGCGATGCAGTCATGCAGCGCTGGTACTGCTTCTGTGCGGTAGAACCACCACTGCCGCACGTCTTCGAAGGATGTCAGCCAGCAGTGTATCTCTGCTATGCGCTGAAGCCGCTCCGCCTGAGTCGGGGTGGCGTCCACAGCGCAGCAGATCGCGTTTACGAGGTTGTCGCGTTTCAGCTTTCTCAGCCGTGGGAGCCACGGTGCGTGTTCATCGTCTAATACCTCCAGTTGCTTCGTCTGGTATTTTTTTAGAAGCTTCCGCAGTGGACCTAACTGGGTGGATGCCATCTTAAGGCGATTTGTAACGTCCCAGATGAAGTTATGGCAGCTGTGGGCAGAGGGAAACTGTCGCTTTGATGTGCGCCACGGTTTGCAGCGAAAATGCTGTCTGATCCAATTCGGTTAGGGTTGGATAAAACTATGCTATCTGATTTGGAGTGAAAATGCGGACTCATTCATTTCTGTCAGGGATGGATAAGATGACCACTATCGTGGAAGTTCCAATGTTATCGTAATAGTGCGGCGTCTTTTTGGCCCATCTCTGAAGCCAACAGTTTCTTCAGAGTTGCGCAACAAAAATCTAAAAGAATGGTTTGTTACAAAGGGAACAGTAAAAAAAGAGCGCCAAAGAAAAACAAAGCTTTGTTGTAGAGAAACGAGGCAAGAAATATTTCTATAAGAGCGAAGGAATTCGATTATCGTACGCAACAAACACCAGCAGTCGCCGTTCGCTCCTGCACTCAGTAAACAGTAGAGCCTGCGTCAGGTTCTGCCGTGTTTACAGCATGTGTGATGGTTAGAGGGAAGATATTATCGCGCGGCCGCCGTGCGTAGCCAAGCGCTGACGCTAACAACAGGTGAGAATGGGCAGCAAGGACATATGCGCAGTAAGCACTGCCGGCTGATGCTTCCGCGCACGGACCTGCTTGGCCCACTCTCGCCGGCTCCCGGCGGCAGCCATGTGTTGCTCTTTTCCTTCTGATTATGACAGATGCTGTGTATGAACTTCTCTACTATCTGCGAATAGCATTTGTTCGAAAAGCACGCTAAAGAGATGTCCTAAGTATGGCTTGTTTTCCTTCGACGATTGTGAATCACGTTTCTGGTAAAGGAGTCCGTAAAGATGGTTGCGGCTGTGCTTGTGAGTTCGTGTTTTTCAGCAGGCCCGCAGCACATTTAATGGGGGAAAGAAAATTTAAAATCTTTGCTGCCAGGCGCTTTTGCGACGCTGAAAATAATCGCATGCGCGGATCACTTCAGGAGCTATTGCACCTTCAGAGAACGATAGATGAAAACAGAAAAAAAGCGCCTTCATATAACCCTCTGAGTAACTCGTATCTGACTTGACATTCATAACGAAAGGTCCAATTAGGCTTGGGAAACAAAAGCTAGCACTGTAGTTGGGAGTGGAGGTTTCACGAGTGTCTGGATATCGCTATATATCGCTCCTGGTCAAAGGCTTTTGCAAAACATTTTTGGGGTATGCCTGTGATATAATGCCCATTTGTTCCCTGTGCGCTTCCCTCGTGGGGACAATTTTATAGACCGGAGTTCAAAAAAAAAAAAAATCTCCTCTCGTCATTCCAACTCTTATCTAAAGTCTCTGAAATGAAACTGCATTGTTGTTCACTGGGAGATGCAAAGCAGATGAAGATCTTTCTGGGGTAATGTTATCACGTCATATCTTTAACGCAATATCATTCAGGAGATCCTGTCGCAGATAAAAAGGCGACGGCGTCGTTGACTGTGAGAGAAAGATGAACAAAAATGTCAAGAAAAGCAGCCTACCAGGCAGATGTGCCACCTATAGGTTCTTATCCTAGTTATGTCATCTAAAGCTGCCCAACGATGCCTAAAGGAAAGGCAGCAGCGAAAAAATACAAACACGGAGGTATAGAGGGAACGGTACGAGCGCTGTCCGAGGTAAAGCAGATCGAAGATTGCTGCATCTTAGAGACGCTGTCGACACATGCCGCCTCAGTACGTGAAGATTTTGCCGCGCAGAATTTAGGATTGAACTCAAAAGCAGTCTGTAGGAAATCACTCCCGAGATGTCGCACCTGAGCAAGCAGCAATACGTGACCGATCTTTTAAATATTCATTGCAACCCATAGTGCTGCTGCCAGAAAAAGGAAGAAATTTGTGGGCTAGATTTTCTTTTTCACATCATATATAGCGGATGTTGTAAATAAATGCATCTAGTGATGCATATCTTTTCAGTGCACCTCACTTGGATTTGTGATTTGTGCAGTGTGTGCGGCGATTTTGTTGCCGATTTCACAGCACCTGGGTGTTCGATGTACTTCGCCAACACACACGCCAAATAACGTCGCTCGGCTGTCCACCCGAAAGACGTCGGTCAGATGCCGGCCGAGGCTGTCGAGTTTTCATGGAGGCGAAATTTTAGAGGTCAGTGTACTGTGCGAGGTCTGTGCGCGTTAAAAAACTCCAGGCCGTCGAAATTTGCGGAGCCCTTTACTACGGCATTGCAACTAGCGTGGAAACACAAGGACAGCGACACAAGAAACCGACGGGACAGCACGCTAGCGTGCTGTCCCGTCGGTTTCTTGTGTCGCTGTCCTTGTGTTTCCACGCTAGTTGCAATGTCGCAGTCATTAACGAATTCACACCAACTAGCCCAACTGTCTTCCATGATCATACTCCTTTACTACGGCTTCCCTTCATAGCCTCAGTCGCTTTGGCACGCTAAACCCCGCGTAAGCACAACACTCGTGAAATGCTCGTGAAAGAACACCCAGAGCCTTTCATCGAGGTGCGCGATACACACCAAAACAAAAATTAGTTATAGCTTAACTACTGATGATCCTGGCCAGATAGCAAAAGCTATAGTGTATCAGGCAACTCTACGCAGCTAGACTAATTTAATGTTGAGTACGTTCCGCATACTGGATAGGCAGCGCGCCCACCCTCCACACTGGCAGTTGGCAGTTAGTGGTTGGTCGGGAGAGTTTGCTCACGCCATGAACACTGCGGCCTATTGCTGCAGTGTCGCGTGCCTGCCACAACGTTGTCAGCGCTAACGCATGCAGCGCGCAATTCTCTCTCATCACCCAACGTACATCAAAACGCGATTCAGGAGTCCACTGACCTAGGGAGCCGGTTATGCGCACCTTCTTTTCTTCAAATCATCGGACTCTAGAGCGTTCTCACAACGCCAACGCCAATGAACGCAATGAACACCGACGGCGTTTGACTGAAATTTGGTTTATTGGTGTTTAAAGTCCCAAAGCGACTCAGGCTATGAGGAACGCCGTAGTGAAGGGCTCCTGAAATTTCGACCACCTGGGGTTCTTTAACGTGCACTGACATCGCACAGTACACGGGCCTCTAGAATTTCGTCTTCATCGAAATTCAGCTTCTGCAGCCAGGATCGAACCCACGTCTTTCGGCTCAGCAGCCGAGCGCCGTAGCCGCTGAGCCACCGCTGCGGGGCTATGGCTAAAATTGGTGAATTGGTTATTTAGTTTTTAAGGAAAGGAAATAGCGCTGTATCTGTCTCACATATCTCGCTGGACACCTGAACCGCGCCGTAAGAGAAGAGACGAAGGCGGGAGCGAAAGAAGAAAGAGAGAAAGACGTGCCGTAGTGGACGTCTCAGGAATAATTTCGATCACCTGGGGATCTTCAACGTGCACTGACATCGCACAGCAGACGGGCGCCTTTTGCGTTCCCCCTCCGTCTAAACGCGGCAGCCGCAGGAACTCGGCAGTGCATATACTCAACGTGTACAGATCTGCCAAAATCAAGCGAGTGACATTTGCGGACCTTTTTAGCCGCGCGCTGGGAGTAGCGGGTCGCGATCCTCTGCTGACTGTGGGCGACTTTAACGCTCCCAGTCAACTGTGGGCGGATCGCAAGGAGGAGTCGAGCGGACGTAAGCTGGCGCAGCTTGCGTCCACGTTGCTCCTCAGCCTCCACACTGACCCCGCCGACCCACCTCGGCTAGCAAACTCCGTGACACGGGATACGTGTCCGTACTTAACATTCAGTCGCAACATACGACAAGCAGACTGGCTCAATCCCCAGGAGACCATCGGTAGCGAACACTGCTTGTTTAACACCACACTGCGTACACGCCCCCTCAAGCATCCCAGAACACAAGCTCGTATCCCAGATTGGCCGAAATTCAGGCAACATTTTGACTGTCTTCAGAACACACTCATTTCCAAACAAGCCTACCCAGCATGGTCCCAACAGCTGCTGGCACAATTTTGCTGGCATGAAACGCAGGCCCAGCTCTCAGCGGCAGTGACGAACGTGAATAACCATCTTTTACACCTCTTGAAAGCCCGTCGAAGCCTCAACCACCGTTGGCGAGGCAAGAAACACAATAGAAAGTTTAAAGCTCGAATTGCCGAGCTCAACCAAAAGGCGGCAGGGTACACGGCCCAACTCGCCGACTCCAACTGGGTGGATAGATGCAACATGGCCGGTCGACAAATGTCGAGCTGCAACACATGGCGTCTCTTTCGAGCACTAATCGACCGAACCCAAACACGAACCGAAACACAAAAAGATTTGCAGCGAGACTTGCACGCTTTCCCTGGCTGCATGACTGAACGAGCACAGAAACTACGGGACAAGTATCTCTGTACAGCCCAAGACCGCCGCGGGTGGGCGTACTCTTATGCAGGCAGAGAGAACACGCAGCTGGATCAGCCTTTCCAGCTCCAGGGAGTGCGGGCGGCTCTCGCCAAAATGAAACGGGGAACTGCGCCAGGGAGGGGTAAGTTCCCCGTTGCACTTTAGACTAACCTGCTCGACTTGTCATAATAGTCCCCAGTCGACTACATATAAGCGATTTTACGCGGGGCACCCCCCACCCCCCTGTCAATCGACTGGAATAATGCTCCGATCACTTTTATTCCATAAGCAAGCAAACATTCATCATCGTCATCATCATCATCAGCATTACTACGCCCACTGGAGGGAAAAGGACTCTGCCATGTCTCTCCAATCTACTGTGTCTTTGCCAGTTGCGGCCACGGTATTCCCGCAAACTTATTAATCTCATCCGCCCAGATAACTTTCTGCCGCCCCGTACTACGTTTGCCTTCTCTCGGAATCCACTCCGTTACGCTTAGAGACCACCTGTTATCTTGCCTTTGCATTACATGCCCTGCCCAAGCTCCTTTCTTACTTTTGATTTTGACTAGGATGTCACTAACCTGCGTTTGTTCCCTCACCCACCCGCCCGCTTCCGATCTCTTAACTTTACACCTATCATTTTTCTTTCCATGGCTCGCTGCGTTGTCCTTAACTTAAGTGAACCCTCTTTGTTAGCCTGCAAGTTTCTGCCACATAGGTGATTACTAGTACGATACAGCTGTTGTAGACTTTCCTCTTCAGGGATATTGGCAAATTGTCGTTTATAATCTGAGAGAACCTGCCATATGCGCTTCACCCTATTTTTATTCGTCTAGTTATTTCCCTCTCATGATCCGGATCAGCGGTCGCTACTGCCCTAAGTAGACATATCTATTACTACTTGCAGTGCCTTGCTACCAACTGCGAACAGCTGTTCCCTTGCCAGACTGATGAACATACTTTGGTTTTCTGGATGTTAATTTTAGCCCCCCTGTTTTGCTGTGCGTGTCTAACTCATTGATCTGCCTTTCTAGTTCATGGCCTTAGTGACTCAGCAATGCAACTTCATCAGCGAATCACAAATTACTTAGGTATTCAGAAGTACTTGTATTTGGGCGTGCTGGTTCATAACTTTTCAGGAGGACACAGGGGCGCAATAAAAGACACGGACAGAGAAGTAGACAATGACGAGCGAGGGACGATGTAAAGCGCGTCCCCACAAACTGTCGTGGTGGACTCAAGCAAGTGCCTAAAAATTAACGTTACCATAACAAAACGCCTAATATTTACGCCTGCATGTCGAGATATCAAACTAAAACACTGTTCTGTGCAAATAAAGACGTAAAAGAGGCAAAGAGTTGCGAGCGACGTTTAGGCAGCACCTAAACTGGTATGCGCACATCGAACGCATGGCAAGAAGCTTGGCAAGCGCTTGTGGTATGCTTTTGTTGGTTTAGGCAGATGCTCTTCCGACTAAAATTCAATTAGTAATGTAAGAGCATTACTAGGCTAGGGGTCCTGTCATCAAAACGTGTCCGCAAATTGCAGTGGTGACCTCAGAAGAGACAGGATCAAATGAGAGAAATCCCGCCACGACCTCAATCAAAGAACTCCACGCTTCCCCAATTCCGAGGAATACTCCGGGCCTGTCATCAAAATTTATCGCCAAGTACGCTGGCCCATACCATGTCCTGTAGCGCACATTTCCAGGTAATTACACTGTAGAAACTTTCAACCCCTCTTCTGATAGCCGCCGCAGTGGACGTGAGACTGTTCACGCCCATCACCTCAAGCCATTGTATAACCCAGCCATCCTGCTTGCACCCTCAGTCGCCAGGTTGCCTCCTTTTCTCCCCGCGGGCAAATGTAAAGACGAAGACAAACATCCCCTGCAGCTCCGGCATTGCCATCGCTGTGACTGCTGTGGGTTCGCCATGGCAACCCGCAGACATACATTTTCTAAGCATGAAGTGCTTGGATACATATATAATATTGGTCACTCCTGGCGATTACTACGTGGTTTCTATTCTTTAGTCCGCTTCGTACATGTTTGCTGCACCCACGCAGTGTGCCGTTCTGCTCTCATTCTTCTGTACACAGATTTCGCACCTTTATGCTGTATATTTACGTTCTATATTGTACCATGACTGACTGCGGCAGCAGTGCGAAAGCTATCTTGTTGCCATTGATTAAAAAAATTGGCTGTGGCTTAGCTTGGTTAAGCCTGGTAATTGCGAAGCAATACGTGGTTCTGCTGCCGTTCTTCTCGTTGTTCTTCTGTCTTCGTAGCTCGCTGATGCTTTCTCTTTGCAACCTGCCGAAGCGTATAGGCTGGAGGCGGCATCTCATGGGCTTGACGAGAAGAGCGCAATCAGGCCGCGGCCGTGGCTATGCGCCGCGCAAGGCGACGGCGTGAGATGGGGCCTCGTTTTTACATAGACGGTATGACGTCACGCAGCGAGGTCACGCGAAAGGTCAAGCGTGGCTATGCGGCCGCGGCACGGCACGGGCTGAGGTGGTAGCGAAAGTAGTATTGCTTCGCAATAAAACATTGCAATGAATCGAACAGAGCTTATATGTCCTTGCATGTCGGCTGTTTATTAGAGTATGTATGATATCTCCTATTAGGGATTTTATTCCATATTCAAAGGCAGTGCTATAATTACACGTATGTGGCCGGTGTTGATGCTGTTTTGAATGGTTTTGGTTAGTATTCCATAACCATGAAGATGGCGTAGGGTTCGGCATTGGAAAGCAGATGCGCAAACAGCCACCTGTACTATTTTCTCTACTTTGTTTCTATTGCAGCACCCCAACCTTTAGTACGATTTTAGAGCCACCGGCATAAGAGATGGATGGATCTAGTGAGTACAAGGTCCGACTGGACGAAAGGCAAGATGAATATCAGGCCTTCTACTGTGTACTGCAGAACGGGAAGAGGAAAAGGAAAATAATCATGGTGGGTGATCATGTTGTGAAGGACAGATAGAAAATCTATGCAAGCCCATTTGGTGGCACCAGAGTCACGAGTCGAAGCCCATGTGCTCAAAAAGTGCGAAAGCGCCCACAGTGCCTGGAGAGTTCTGAACTGTGCGGCCAAGAGCCTAGCAGTAAGTCTTGCGAGAATGGCCTGCTGTCTAGACGTTCCAAGGAAGCAGACAACGTGACTCTCACGCACGCATACACTGGGTGCATCATTGTTACTTGCTTCAGCATCTGCTGTACCACGAGTGTAACGCTGCAAGGAGTACACCAGTTGAATAAAATGCAAGTACTCGCGCCTGAATGTGACGGCTAAACGAAGTCTACGCAGCATGCAGGCATCTGAATACGGAATTCCACGTGGGGCAAAAATTGCCATTGTGGGATCTAGGCTTTAAAGGCGGACGTGATGATTCTTTGACTAGGCTCAGTATCTAGCTCTCGCCCTCATCATGAAGCCCGAAAGAAAGACGGCGTGATGATTCTTTGACTAGGCTCAGTATCTAGCTCTCGCCCTCATCATGAAGCCCGAAAGAGAGACGGGGTCCGATCGGGAAAAAAGCAGAACTGCATGGATGCCATTGTTCAGAGCGTATGAAGAATTGAGTAATTCTCCTTACTTTATTTAGTCCGAAATATTCTTGCAGTACACATTCTTGTGTGATGTGCTCTCCGAGAATGTAAGTGCGCAGTCACATAAACTGCAAAAACTAATAATGCCTCCGAACAACACCTCTCTTCATTAAACACATTATGCTGAAGCCAAGTGGATACACTTGTTCAGATTATTTAAATGTATTCACCAAAAACCGACTATGCGCTTCCATACCTGACAATCCTTCCACAACACCTGTTCATAACGCAAATAAAACTGGTTCCTAAAATTCGGCCTAATTACAGCAGACACTTCGCTACCAAGTTCCTGCAGATATTACTAATTTACTTCAACCTCCTCACTTCAATTCTTTCACCACGCGGTTCTATGAGTATCTTAAACAATGTTTGATAAGTAGTAACATTCAATTTCCATAACATTTCACTCGAGATTTCCTGACAGTTCCTCGGTTTGAGTCATGCTGTTTCTTTCATGATTATGTATAGTGATAAGTAATTTTTTTTGTTGTATGTTCTGTGACTTTATGAAGAAAAGGCAGTGTTGCAAGTTGTTTTGGGCATCGTTATGTTCCAAACTGCACATAGGTCGCATCTTTTTTTCCTTAACTTGTATATTGGTTGAGCACATTCTTCATGTTTTTTGCCACTGTCTTGCAAACTTTACATGGGTGTTGAGGATGTCTTTATGCAAGCAAGCCTTTTGCCTCAGGTTCCCCTTTCTATGGAAACAAAATAGAGAATTGAATTGAACGTGACAGTGGGTCGAGTCTCCAAGCCGCTCCGGGAAGCTGCTTATTACGCGGTGTTTTTCTTCAAACTGGAGAAGGATTGGCCTGATTAATAGGAGTTACGCAGCTTTCTGCAATTATATATTGTACCTAATGTACAAAACGGAAAACCTTCATTTACAATCCGACCAGTTCCCGAAAACAAAGCTTGTGATGTATCCCCATGCCACCGCTCTGCCACTGCGATGTGATAGTACCGTGGTTCGAGTAAAATACGTTGCGGGACAAGTTGGTCAGTTGTGCTCTCCAAGTACTTTTAGCGCACAAAAAGTCGACTGTCACCACTTTTGCGCACTTTAGCGTGCTTTCCGAGACACCCCTAGGGCGCGGGGGAGTAGCGGTCTCGGACTCAACGGACATCCCTTCGACACAGCGCGACAAGCTGAGCGGAGAGAAGCTACGAAGTGACGAGAGGTTTTTGGCCGTTTGGTGCCCAGCTTTCGCCGGTTGTAAGCCAGAGAATGGGTAAGAGGCAAAGGTTCACAAACAAAACAAACTTTATACAGCAATGAGACGACAGAGAGTTTCACAATCAGTAGTACAAACACATACAATGTGATTAACAAAACAATGCAACTCGTGCAAAGTTCTACTCGAGAAATAATACAATACGACATAAATCTTCACCTTCAAGTGCACTAAAGAATAGGGAAGCAAAAAAACAAAACAATTTGTTCATAGGGGACTGCGACCGTCCGACGACCAGAGGTTCACGGCGATGCCGTCCCGCAAACTGGCGTGCGCTGCCTCGTTGAGTCGCGGCTGGTCGAGTGGTGTTATCCCAGGTGTCGAGCGAGCACGCTTCACTCAAGCTCAAACGACGGCTCGGGCTAGTCGACAGCGGTATACGCCCTTCTTATATACGCTGGCTCCACGTCTGCCTGTTCTTCGCGCCGAGACTGGCGCGCACATACACATAGTATCGGCTGCGCAGTCACTTTCTAGCACCGGGCGCGCGTCCCCATTGGTCAAAACCTGTGCCGAGCTTCGAGCAGCTTCCAGGGTTTTCTAGGCTGGCGCCGCCGACGACGCACGAGTGAGGATGGGGAGGGTCTCTCTTAGCACACGTCGACATCGAGTAGAAACAGCACTGACATTCCAGAACTTTCGAAGTCATGACACAATCCCTCGGCGCGGTGTCGGCGAACGATGGTTTCGGGGGCAGCGTCAGACACAAGGCTAGTGCCTCTCCGTGGTTTTTTTCTCCCCTGTTTTGCACTACCGCTGGCGAGATGCGTCCGCTCTGCGCGGTTTTTTTTTTGTTTTCATGAATTGAACCGTTTTTCGCGACTACTACACGTGAAGACAAGCAACACAAGAACAGAAAGCTCTGTCCTGCAATTCTTGTCGTCACGTGTCGCATTTTTGTGCTCTAAAAGAACAGAGTACAGTGACCAAAGCGTTACCTGTTTCAAGCTCTCTTCTGAGATTTTACACATGAAGATCAGCGTTCGGATACTTACCGTCGGGCATGCAACGGTAAATCTGGACCTTCGGGACCAGAACCGCAAATATGCTCCACAACACATACCAGAACTGCACCTTTCCGCCTTAGCACGTGATTATGACGTGGATATCACTGCGGTTGACTCATGGTCAGATAATCCTGTCGGAGATGTAATCTGTACTATGTCTCAATTTCTTAGGAATCCTAAGGCAGCTAAGTTTGAGTTGTTGATGGCAGAAATTTTCAGCTGTCCTGCCACATTCTTTTACAAATACGTGCAACCTGTTCGCTCGGCATGCTCCAATGATATCAGTAGTGACGACCATTAAAATTCTGTGAGCAGTGGAGGAAGGAGCAGGTTATTTGTTGCACTTCTTTAGAATAAAAAGAGTTTTCCATTCTTGATCATGAACTGTGCACCCCAACATGCTCTTCACGTTTGGAATTGTCGAGGAATCTCCATCCGCTGCGGCACAAGACGGATTCTCCAGGACAGGGCAGTGTTCAAAGTGACTAAGTATAGCCAAAAGGAGTGGGAAAGAGTTCACCGCATCGCCGGCATATATGTACAGGTATGGATACAGCTCCTGAGTTTGTCGCTGTTTCTTGCACGCGTTGAGTGCCAGGCATGTTGCTGGAGGAACTGCTGTCTCCTGTGTGAGTTCGCAAGTGGGCCTCTAGTGGTGACCTGAAAAGGTAAACCCACAACGAAGAAAAAGATGCCAGTTTTCGTAATCGTAGAAAGCTATAACTTAATTCAGAGGAGATTTAGATAGTAGAAAAATTTAAAACACTTGGAGTCGTCTTTCACGAAACAATGTCATGGGACCATCATGTAGATACTATCATGCCTAAACTCGATCGAGTCGTAAGACACCTATATCGCCTAAAAACAATGCTTCCTGCGGGGATTAAGGGGCTCATATACAGATTTTTGTTTTTGTCCCATTTGAATTATTGTCACCGTGTCTGGGGCATGACCACTCTGAATAATCTTGACAAAATTTATCTACTTCAAAAGAAAGCGATAAGGTGCATATTCCAGCTTAGTTTCAACCAGCATACAAGCCAGTACTTTGAAGATGCATGTATTATGAAAATTTTTGACATCAATAGTTTTCAATTGCTTTCTAGCTATAAGAAGGAGCTACTTCGTCATATTGATTATTTGGGGACACTGGCCTGCTCTAACACCGAGCGAGAAGCTGTACAACACTAGACAACACTCCCCGTGGCAGACTAAAACTCCAAGAACAAACTACGGATTACAAATGTTTGCCTTCCAGCTGCCTAAACATTTAAACACGTTACATCATAAAAATATTGACATAATTAGTACGCCGATCCGTGACCTTTGTAAACATTTCCTGTGTTTCAAAAATTAGTCTGGTTTTATAATCTTTTCATTTTTCCTTTTTATTCAAAGTTTGCATCAAAAGTTTGTAGTACTATTTTTGTTATTGTGATACTGTTGCACAATATGTATTCTTTGTTCCCCTGATGCCTTTGTATATGAAGGGGCCGAGGGCTCGTCAAGCCTTGCTGGCTTTTTTCCTCGGCCCTTTTCATCGTTGTGATGAATAAATCTCTATTAATACTATTATATTATTATTATTATTATTACTACGACGGCATCGAGTCATGTAGGAAGGTACATGTGCGGGCATGAGGACAAAAAGCAGGCTAATCGGTTCTAAAGGCAACCATGCCTCCGCTATATGAAATGAGCGCACTAGCATCGACCGACTTCCGCCATGCAAATTTCTTAGCCGGAAATATCACTCTCACATGATATGAAAAATGTTGGATGGAGATAGCGTGCTCAGTTTACTTTTATCCACACCTGCACACTCAATTGTTACCATAACCCCGCGAAGTGTTTTTAGGTCTTCGGAAGAAGCTAGTTGTTTCGAGAGACGGAAAATGTGCATGCTACGCGAGAATATTACCACAATTTCTTAACTTACAACGCAAGTTTTCAACAAATGTGGTTTTTCGATGCTATCAGGTAATGAAAAGTATATGCGAATGAGATCTTGCACTCCAAAGAATCTGAAAACATTGGGAAAAATATAGATAACAGAGGTACTCAGGGGAGAAGTGCCGGTGTAAGTGCATCATTCCATATGGGCATCTGATTCAACCTATGAGTAAATGGGAGAAAGTGAAAAGAGGGCATTGATAGAGGCATAGCTGAGCAGAGCTCATGGTGTAGGGATGCTCGGGTTAAACGAAACTAAAAGCGAATATAACGAATAGAGGCTTGTGGCGCAGGGGCAAAACGGTTATCGCCTTCCCGTTAAACATTTTTGGCTAGTGTAACGGTTCTTCACGGTAAAGTGCATTTATTTAGAACCCACATCAACCTCTATTTTCAAAAATAGTCTTCGCCAACATGAGATCAAGTGCTGTGTAATTTTTGTTTTCCAACCTTCTGTTCAAAAGTAATTTACTAACAGGTGCTGACTGAAAGTGTTTTGGCTATGCAGACTTGTGTGTGGATGTGTACAGGCGAACTGAAGAATAGGATCTGCGCACTGCTATGAGACCGGAATTAAAGAACGGCTTATGCGCATTCTAATTCGTGCATATAGTACAGGAAGTAAAATAGCTGTTAAGTGACCCCTAAGTGCAATATTTCACGAAATATTAATTACATTGCTGAAATTAGAACCACTGCTGGGAGCCCTGTTAAGCAGCTGTGGACATAGAGTATTGATGAGTTTTTTGATGGCGGGCAATTGATTACGCACTGCATCGATGACTCTGTGTACCGCATGCAACCCGCGGACACGTATGCGAGTTCTTGGCAAAAGGTACTATGCAACCGCTAACGTTAAAAATATATAAGGAAAATTGCAACTAAGTGCCTGGCTGACTATCATACGAGAGGAGCTTAAGTGAACACTTGAGATATTGGTGAGCCGTTTTTTATAATCCGGGCTACACCTGCATGACATAAAATTCGCCTTGCGGACATAATTCGTGGCCAATATAAATTTGGGATAAACTTTGCCCGGGGATAAACATTGCTGGGATAAACATTGGGATAAACATTGCTCTATTGCACTGTAAAGCAAATTTCTTTGCTTCGTTGTGTACTGTGTAGTTTTGAACAGTCCTCGCTCTACATATCATTACCTTAAATTAACGCATGATGACGAAATTAAAGAATACGTTTAAATAAGTTTGTCGTCTTCGCCGAAAAAAGGTTATTATTAAGAGGATACAAAGAAGCAATACCGATTACCTGCTGAAATTCCAGTAAGCGCAGCCCGGACAGAAGTGCTGTTCCATCATCTGGGCTTGATGCAGGTGGGAGAAGTGCCACTTCAGGGCCTCTTGTGAGTGGAAGTCTTCCCAGCAATGGCCAATGGGAGAATGGAATACCTGGCCCTGCTCAGGAACGCCGTTTTGTGTGCCGGCTGTAAATGGGCGAATGCGACATGTGGCTTTCGTGAAGGATGGTTCAACGCAGCTAACTTTTTACAGAACAAGAAACAAAACAATAGCACCAACAAAGAGTGCGCTCTGTGTTGTTGCCATTAACAAAACTCGTGCTATTGCCAAGCCTGCTAAAACTCGTGTACGCATAACGTAAATAGCGCTGCGCCGATATTTGGCACGGCGGCATCGCCAATTAAGAGGTTCCGGTTCCCGGCAGCCTCTGTGATGGTTGGAGCTTCCTACACACGCTCACCTCACACTACGAAGATAGGTAGCATGAGGGTGAGGAGGAAGAGAACTTGAAAAATTCAGCGGCAGTTTGTTGACCTAAAGTACGGTGAGGCGAAAGCCTTGAGCGCGGTGTTGCTGCTTGTGTCAGTGATGTGTTGTTAAAATGTTAAGCTTCGCCTTTAAGAGTGAAACACGACAGACCCAGGCAGCACAAACCGTTGGCCCAATATTAGGAGTCTGTTGGCTATGTGTGCCCCTATACAGGGCCAATGTTGCCTTCATTGTCCCCATATTGGCACTGCCACAATGTGCCATTTCCAACATTGGCCCTACTTGTCCGATGTTTTCCCCATATTGGTAATGCCGCTTAGTTACACCTCCAACGATGGCCCTACTTGTCCGATGTTTTCCCCATATTGGCAATGCCACTTAGTTACACCTCCAACGATGGCCCTAAATGTCCGCTGTCGTCCCCATATTGGCAGTGCCGCCTCATTACACCCGCAACGATGGCAGTACTTGTCCGCTGTTTTCCCTGTATTAGCAGTGCCGCTCCACCACACACCAAAGGATGTCCCTGTGATTATCTGTGGTTATATCTCTCAATCTGTTTTTGTTTTCAATATTCGGACTTGTGTATTTATTTCTTTTTTATGACCAACAACAGCGCTAGCGTCGAACTCTGATTCGAAATTACAATAACAAGCGCGATGTAATTGATCGCGCGAAAGTGAGCAGAGGTCAGATTCATTCACGAAGGTATACGAATTTTGGAAAGCGGCGTCTTTTATAATTATGGTATGCAAAGAAAAAGAGAAAGAGAGAAAGAGGTGCCACAATCAAGGAAATGAAATTTAGATTCGTAGAATGGTATAATAACGCACTAATTAACGTACTGCCTCGCATATTTCTGCGTACCACAGCCCCCGATTATAGGTTGCCGGTTCAAATTCGTGTCTCAAGATATAGGCTCAACTTAACTAATAAGTTTATGCTGCACGAAACGCTGAATCGTATGACACAATCCGGAACACAATGCCTCACCCACAGGATGCTCACCCTAGAAAAAAACAAATAAATCGCTTTTTCCTCTGCTACAATTTAACTAGTTCACAAATTATTGCGTGGCGCGTTTGGAGAGAAGAAACGATCTGAGTAAAACTGGATTTTGGTTTTATAGCAAATAAACAGTTGACGTGAACAACTTGCGCACATTTACGGGAAAAAAAATGTCGATGTTTGGTAAATTAAAAAAAAATAAGCGAACAAACGGCTCTGCTTACTGAAGCCGCGAAGCTAAGGTGGCTAGGTTTTTTAAAGTCGCAAATTGTTTTTTTATTCTACTGTGCTTTTTGGGTATTCTATAACGACGGCTCTTGCATACGTTTTTGCTTTAAATTATCACGTTTATCAAATTATAGATCGGAACTTTTTCCCGGTCGCATTTCCACTCGTTTTTTTGGCCTTTTCTTTGCGCGAATCCCTAATACCAATGAGCCATAACAGGTGCATTGCTGAGTAGCGCGTCGCGTCATTTCGAGCTAGCGCAGGCACGCACGGGTGGGCCGCATGACTATGGCTTAGACCGACCTGCCTACACTGGTGTGTATAAAATGTAGGGTATTCGTCGCTCTAGAAGCGAATCATTGGATTATATTGATGAATGGTGTTGCTTGGACGTATGTCATCCTACTTTGTCCGCCACAAGTATCATATATGAAACACTCAAAGAACACGCATTGTTCCCGCTAATTTTAGTTATTGCTTTATATTTCCGGTATTTTCATAGTAACACATTTATCTCAGCTTCAACCAAAGAGGCACACGACCGCAGAGATTACGCTAATGTTTGGAGCCGTTTTGACGAAATTCATGCCCAAGCTCCACGTTTCCACTTCCAACATCTCCGCATTGTCGTTTCCTTGCCGCTTTTCACGTGCTCAACTGCCTATGGCGCATCCTCCGGACATTCCGGAATTGTTTCACTCATTTCACCCCCCCCCCCCCCCTTTTTGAAGTCCCATACAGCCGCCTTTTGCCGGGCCGAGGCTCTTTCTTGTAAGAGCGCTGGCCCTCACCACGCTAGGAGTTATTTTTTTCTTTGTGATTTTAGGTACACTGACATTCTCTAACCTGTTTTCCCCTCGCTCCCAACTAAGCGCAACGCCGCTCATCCACCCTCCCTAGATTTTCTTCTACCCCTTTTCCAGCTGCAGTTTCTCTTGCTGCAGCAAATTCTCCGAAAAATATAAGAAACCTGTCCCATCGTCGTCTCCTCCTTTCCCGAACACTCGCCCAACGTATCGCCTGTAGCTAGCAAGGCGGCGAAAAGCCACACAACCAGCGTGCCGACAAAGCATGCGCGCTCAAGCAGACGCCTTTCGTTGTCGAGAATCCACACCCGATACGTTTTGACAATTATGACGTAATTCAGTAGCCTGGCCTGCAAGATTCTATTTGTGAGTACCACCATACATTTATATTGAAAGGTGTTCGGAAATGAATATGGTTCTTGGCGTAATTGCCGCTTTGACTCCGCGCCGATCTTTTTTTTCTCCGGCTGGAAAAGAGAAAGTGACAAAGCACTGGCGCGAGTTCTGAATGCCAACCTTCACAGCGAAATGTCTAGCGCAAAGGCATGCACAGAATGGTGAGAACTTTATTTTTCAGCTTTGATAAAATGGATTTACCGAACGTTGACTATCTCTTCAATCACCGTGGCGGAGTGTTGTGTGGCCCGACTCATGTGGCGTTCATTACGACATTGGTCGTCTATCGTTTGGGCAAGATGAGTACCAGAAGCGCTTATTCTTCCACTGCAGCAGTTTTCTGGCCGCGTGTAATATTCTCGTGCCGGGTGCCTTTGTCTTGGCCAGTTGCAGGCGTATGAGAAAAAGCGGAATTCCTGGTCCCAGCGAACTTTATCCATGTTGTCTAGGAATTAATCACCCATGGACTATCGGAAGAATGATTTCATGTGGTTTTCAAGTAAGATTTCCGTCTGCCCTGTTACACGAATGCCAAGCGACATTGATAATCTGCTTACTTTAAAGAAAGTGTGTTCGGTCTCCTGCGTTCAGCGCATTTCGCAAAACTGTGCAAGCCGTCTTTGCATGGAATATTATATTTCATAGAGAAAAAAAAATGCTCACAGCTGTTCAATGGGGAGGAGATGCTACCACCTGTGCCATACTTTGCTGGAACAAAAAGGCAAACAACCAGCTCGCAATAGACATGTAATTTTGATAGCAAATATAAAAAGAGATTGATTTGTATTAAACACTATATTTATCTGTTTTTGTGACTTTTAATATGTATTTGAGGGTGTGACACGGCAACTTGGGATTAGAAATTAGCAATATGGTGGAAAAAAATTTGTGAAATTTAATTCAACATTCTGCTACTAGTGTGGGGATTTATATTAAGAGTCATATAGAAATTATACTTTTAACATATGTTGCGAGTACCTTCTCGCACACTGCGCGCCACTAAGATCAATGTGTTATTTTAACTCGTGTCTTTTTTTCTGCGATGGTTGTATTTACACTCATGATCACATCATGCACCTCTTTGCAGCTGCGATGCACAGCCAGGTCATCGTGCAAGAGCTTGGAGAGGAATTTGTTTTGAAGGCACTGAAAAAGTTCTCTTACAAGAGGAGTGCAACGATTAGTGCCGATATGACTCATCGATTCAGCGGCTCCGGCACAGTGCATTTCACGATGTACTGGCACCGTAGATGCAATAAATTTCGTTCTTTGAATCCGTTCCTTTTTTTTTGTATGTCTGCATACTGCTTATATGTAAATTGTTACACATACAAGCACCGGCTGATGGAAAACAAGCGATAAATGTCTGCATTGTTGCTGGCCAGCAAGAGATGTGGTACAAAACTAGGTCGGACCCCCGATCGCATACAATTTCCCACTGTCCTTGCAATTGATATGCCACCTTTTGTAAGGGATCGTTAGTGTACGCGGGTTCATCGGAACGCGGCTTGGAGCGCTCAAAGCAAAGCGTCTCCTTTCTCGGAACGCGGCCGCTCGCGAACGCGCCAGGAAGTACGGGTGTCCCCCGCACCGCTGTACCGATTCACGCGCGTACTAGCACGAATGTGTATTTGTGTTTGTTTTTATGTTTATTTAGTGGTAGAGAGGGTGGTTTACCTTGTTGAAGCCGGAGGGCTGGCCATGCCCTTGAAGAACCAATCATGTTAAGAGCACAACATGATTGGAAGCTACGAAATGTGGGCCGGGCCTTTAGGGCTTTAAAACCGGGCCCCGGAGCCGGAAGCGGGGTTCTGGGCTAAGGTCAGGTGCTATGCATCTTCGGCTATGCCGAGTAGGGGCCTCCCCTAGTGTTAGCCTGTTCCACCCTTTTTGTTCTTTGTCCTTTGCTGTTTAATGTATCTCCAGTGCCTAAACTTGTATGTGCTTATGCTGTAAATAGCTGTACATAAACTTGAAGTATTCTCCTTATCCCTGCGTCTCAACTCCTCACAAGACCGTCTTTGACGGGGCAACCCTGGTGCGAAGATCAAGCTTCAGTCTTCGAGTTGTAACAAACCGTCTCTGGCGGGGCACCTCTAGTGCGTGGAAGGTAGAGAACCTGTGAACTTAACTGGCGCAGTCGACAGGATCCTGCGGCCATCGGAAGAGGGCGCATGAAGAAGATTGAAGACAGGGAGAAAGGCGTCGACAAGGCAACAGGTCAGCGTTCGAGAACGGACCTGCAGGGAGAGACAGCGGCAAGGACCACGGCAGTAGTCCAGCGACGCGAGACTGCGTCCGGTCAAGAAAAGCAGCGCGTCGAGAAATCGACGGTCACCGGCGTGTCGAAGCAAGGCGACAGCAGCGGGCACAGGACCAGCGGCGTCCGACACCTCATCGCAGCGTGCAGTGAAAGTGGCGGTGGACTCCGACGCAAAGGAGCTGGAAATACGGATCGACGCATCGAAACTGAGTTTCCTTCGTCGCATTGTTCACGTCCCTGTTCATGTGTTCGAGCCGGTAGGACAGTTGAGAGGTACAGACGGCGGTATGGAGGGTTATCCATGCCGGCCCTCACTCGTTATAAGGTACCGAGTGGAATTGGCGAAGGCGCGGTTGGCTTATTTTCAAGCTGAACTTGCAAAAGTGAGTGGAGGAAAAACGCCGCTATGCGAGGAAAAACTAGTCGAGTTCAGTGCACAGAAGGGATTAGTTTGCCTATCAGTTGCGAAGGGTGCGTGCATTTTGGCTTGATGAGCGCAGACTTTGGTGGGTCACTGCACGGACGGTAACGGCGTTTTCTCAACTCTGAAATTAAGTTAAATACTAATCTGATGGGCTGCAAGTCTCGCAATAGAAAAGGAGATTAATATTAACCTCAAATGATTAACTACTCAATATTAATTGACCAGCCTACAAGTTAGCACGTCTTAGCTACACTGTAGTGTCCAACAGCTATGACAATGATGTTGGGATAAAAGGGCTCAGCTAACAGCACAAAGGCATTTTTGAAAATTCCACCTCTTGGATGAAACACCTGATATTTGTTTTGTTCTAGCTTCGTGTATCCAATTCCCTGAGTGGAAGATACAGGTTCGCAGAATGGGTTTGTATGATGAGATTCCTGCGATTCGAAATTGGGTGGTTCAATCTGATATACTGCACTGTTTTGATTAGTTTTTTTTCAATGCTCGCTTCATTGTTCCTTTATAGCCCTGAAAACGCACGTTAACTTTGCAGCTGTATCTCACGCATGCATTACTTGCTACACAGTCATTAAAGGTGATTCCCAGCAATCCTTGCATGGCTTAGAACCCAGCGCACGTGTGGAATGACCGCGTACGCATCATCGTGATCGAAAAGAACATGTACTTGAATATGTTCCAAACACCCTGCAGAAATACTGCGTCATTCATGTTGCTGAATAATCCGATTGTGCTCGTCTGGCTGCTGTGTATATTAATTCCGGCCGAGACTAGAGATGTACGGTGCATGGCGTAAACTTTGAGTAATTTCTTTTATTTCTCTCTCAATAAATTTTAACTGCTGGGCTAAAATCTGTGCCCTCTTGAAGAAAACGTCTTTTTGATTGCTTTTCTTGCTTTAGAGTGGGAAGATTTGAAAGTTAGCGTTCTAAAATTATTCTGTGTTAGAGGTAAACCCAAAGATGCGGAAATTAAATTTTACGCTAATAATGCACAGGAGCTGTGGGTTCCAGAAATGTTGAAATTTATTACAGATTTTTTCAGTTCGTATTTTTTTACTGAAATGGCTTGAAACACAGCGCTGAATTTAGGCGTCCGATGCGCCGCTTACGAATGAAGATATGACAAAGTAACAGAATTATAAGCCAGGTATAAAACTACATTTGCTGGTACTGTTTATGACTATGGGGATTTAACGTCTCAAAGCGATCCAGGCTACGAGGGACGCCGTAGTGAAGGGCTCCAGAAATATCGACCACCTGCGGTTCTTCAACGTGCACAGACATCGCACAGTAAACAGGCCTCTAGAATTATGGCGTCATTGAGATTCGACCGCTGCTTCTGGCATCGAACCCGCGTCATTCGGGAGAGCAAACTTGCACCTTGACCACTGAGCCACTACATTGGTCTGCATTTGCTGCTATGGGTCCTTTATCTTCACGGAGTAAACTTGTTCTGTGCCAAAAAATTAAGATTTCTAGAAAAAGCACTTAATTATAGGCCTAAATTGCGAATATCAAAGCTGTGTTGCAGGCTATTTCTGAGAAGAAAGCAAAAATGTGTAAAACAAAAAACAAACAAAATGTAGAAACTTCTGCGTCAATTTTTTTATGTTTTTTGCAAACTAAAAGTGATACACAATTTCTGCGAATCGTATTTCTTATTTACCATTGCTATCTAAGATTTTAAGGCTATTACTTCTAAAGCAGCACACCACTTTAAGCGAAGGCTACATTAGCATGTTTTAATAGAATATGCACACGGAAGAGATAGTGAAGAGATGCATAGTGGACAGGCTCCAATAAAGGCCTATAATGGCGTCTGACTGGGCTGCTACCTGGTCTAGCGTTCGAGCCAACGCACTATATTGGCTTGCCCATCAGCATATAATGGCATACAAGCTTACTGAATGGCTTCTTTGGAATTGCTTGGCTATTCAATATTAGCCATCCAATTTATGTACGAGCAGTGGAATTCGGGAACAAATAATACGCTAGAGAGATCGCCCTTCGTCCAGACAGATGAAAAGAATTTGTGGAACTGAGACGAGCATTCTTCACCTGAAAGAGGCACGTGTGCCTCCTTACGCGAAGACACGTAATTAATATCAGGTTGCGGCTCAACCACCCATCTAAATTTTGGACGTTGATTTCAGCATTGTGGGAGGACCATTAGAAAAACACTTTTAATTAGCGCTGCGTATTGAAGCACGGTATCATTTCACAAACTCCTTGTACTTCTCCCAGTCAGTATGAATGCAAGTCATCGAAGATTTACTGCGTTGCATAAAAGTTGTTTTTTGTCCACACATTTTCGGAGGTGATCTTTTAAATCAAGGATTTGATTTATTGTATATGCCATTCAAGAACAGTACGTACAAGTCGACCAACTCCTTTACCTTATCGATGAAAAGAAGCCAGTTGTCTTGAGCCGTTCTAACATAATGCTTGACAGGATTCTACGACCAACTAATATATGGACTTGAGCGCTCATTTCAGAGGGCTGTATTGTATTCTCAAATATTATTAGTATTGCTACTGGTGTGCCTATGAGGGATATTGACTGGGAACGTCATTAAATTGTGGTCGATGAAATCAAAGAAATTTGCAACCGATGGAATCATGGGCGATGCTGAGAGCAAGGTGAAACGTCTTCCGGCCACCTAGAACAATTCACTGTTGGAAATATGTCTTGGTCCTGTCAAACTTAAGAAATCTCGGGATGTAGTGCAGTTAGCTGGTAAGGAAGGGCAGTCAATATCTGGGAAATTGAAATCTCGAGAAGGTAGACTTGGTCACATGGGGGGTTGCAAGGTACTAGCATAAATACTGTCGTGGACATTGCCAACGACACATGTTTTGGACACATGTTCAGTAAGAGGAACCTAGAAGAACCTGTGTTGAAGACAGGACGCAGGGCGTTCAGACAATTTTGAGAGGGGAAAGTGTGTCCGCTGCAAAGGTTTTGTGGGATTTTTTAATACCTATCAAAATGCCTCCTCCTGTCCTTTCTGACCGGTCATGATGATAAATGAAATACGTATAATCCGCATATAGGCGTATGCACTACGCGTAAGAATAACAGTGGTGTTATCATGAATGAAATGGCATATCTAGTCATGTTTCGGAAACAAGCTGCGAATATTAGTGAAAGTATCTTACGAACACGGTAGTGGTGCGCTTGTCGCAGCAAACGCATGCGTACGCTAGCCTCAAGTAACTATTGAACTTAGAAAAGCGCAATAAAAAGACGGACAAGAAGAAGAAGAAGCACGCAGGACAAACGCTTGACATCAACTAGTTATTTACTCGGGAAAAAGCACATATATACAGATACATAGAGGGCGGAAACAAATTATTAACCAAACAATTAACCGGCTTTATCACAAGTGTGTTTAGCGTGAACAGGTATCAAGGTAAGCAATTTCCTTGCGTGATAAGGTCAGGGAAGGAGTGCTGATACATTTTTCAGCTTTCTTTACAATACGATAGGCCTCTATAATTTCTCTGTGAAGCCTCTCTTTTCCTTTACCGCACGTGCGTGTAGCATTGAACTGCGGCTCATTTGCTTTGCATTTTTTACATGACTTGCAGTGTTCTGCTAGGTGCCCATCCGTTGCTACAGCTTGCACAGCACGACGGTGTTCCCTCAACCTATCGTTCAGGCAACTGTCTGTCTGGCCAATGTACGATTTCTTGCACGAGAGCGGAATCTCGTAGACCACCCCTGTGACGCAGGTTCTGAAACGGGTGGCATGCTTCGTTGTGCACCAGGATGGTCATTCACCTCGTTGACAGCTCGACACATTTGTGAGAGCTTACTGGGCGCTGAAAACACGACGGATACCCCGCACTTCTCGGCCACTTTTTTAAGCCGGTGCGACACGTTGTGTATGTAGGGGATCACCGCCGGACGCCTAGTCTGGGGTGCCTTTTCTTTTCGCTTCCCAGAGTTTAGCTCCTTCACTAGGCTTTCAACCACAAAGGCGATGATTTCTTGTGGGAAACCAGCCCTTTTCAGGCGCTGTGACTGCATCTGCACACTGGCCGAGACTTTGTGCTTACACGATTTGTTGAGGGCCTCACGTATGCAATTTAGGGCCATCCCCCTCTTTACTACGTTTGAGTGGGCCGAATCATAGTTCAAAATGCCTTTTTTGGTACGCGGCTGATACACCCAGCAGACTTTATCCTTATCTAGAGTTAAACAAACGTCAAGGTACTGCAGACTGCCTTTGATAGGATCCTCACACGTAAACTGCAGACCTTGGGAATAATTTTCGAACACCTTGATGACATTTTTTATAGCATTGCTACTTTGGCCACCTTCTGACGATTTTATAACCACAAAATAATCATCCACATACCTAAACACTTTGACAACAACAGATTTATCAAGGCTGTCGCTAATGCGCCTGTCACAAAGGGCTAAAAAGACGTCACTTAAAATGGGGGCTAGGCAAGAACCAATGCATATGCCTTCTTTTTGAAGAAAAGACTGTCCGTTATGAATAACAAATGTTGATGCAAGGTAAAAACGAAGCACTTCTAAGAAGTTGTCAATAGATAAACCTGTCGAGTTTTGGAATGCGACAGCACCCGATGTATCGATAAGATCTCTTACAGCCCAGCATATCCGACTGTGGGATAGAATAAAACACATCTACCACATCCAAAGAGAAAGCGTACAGGCTCTCAGAAGCTTGTCCCCTGTTCTTTAGGTAGCTTATGACTTCCGACGAACTTCGAATCATGAAAGGATCCATGAAAGGTAACGAGCTGATATGCTTCTGCAAAAATCTGGATACCGCACCTTGCCAGGAGTCCCTTTCCGTAAGAATGGCAATGCTACACGCACGTGCGGTAAAGGAAAAGAGAGGCTTCACAGAGAAATTATAGAGGCCTATCGTATTGTAAAGAAAGCTGAAAAATGTATCAGCACTCCTTCCCTGACCTTATCACGCAAGGAAATGGCTTACCTTGATACCTGTTCACGCTAAACACACTTGTGATAAAGCCGGTTCATTGTTTGGTTAATAATTTGTTTCCGCCCTCTATGTATCTGTATATATGTGTTTTTTTCCCGAGTAAAGAACTAGTTGATGTCAAGCGTTTGTCCTGCGTGCTTCTTCTTCTTGTCCCTGTCTTTTTATTGCGCTTTTCTAAGTTCAACATGTACAACCAACTCGCCCAACTTTCTGCATTGCTTCAAGTAACTAATTGCTAGTGTTGACGGAATCTCAGTAGCAACTTCGTTCCGCTGTTCATTTGCATTTTGTCTGCAGACAACCCACTGATGGCAGTGCACTGCTGACAGCCGGGATACTGGGCGGCTAGCAGGCGATAACTGGCAGTGTATCTCTTGTAACGTAATCGCGTCAATCGACCACGCAGTTTGGGAATGGCCTAAAAAGACCACGCTAACAATGCTCCCCGGCCTGCATGCTCTCTATACAACGCGATATGCGCTACCCTGCTCACGTGTATAAGTTTTATGACCGCACCTAATGTCTAAGCAACCCTCCAATGCGGTCAACCACCCTGAACAAATTGCCACCGCCTAATCCTTATGCTGTGCTTACTGAAGGATTACAAGAAGAGAGCTTGCTAGTCAAAAGCCTTAGGCCCGTCTGGGTAAGTTTCCCTGCGGAAGCCTACAGTACATCAAGTACTGCGGAATAACGCCGTCTCTTCACGAAAAATGCAGCTCACCTACCAGCACTCCCTTCTGGTCACACGAGTGGGTGAACAGCTCAAGCTGTTTGACCTGGCTAGGCATGGAGGGAACGCCAGAGGGCTCTTGGCCTGGGAAGCTCTCCAAGGAAGGTGTTTGTTTTCGTTATTAAATAAAAATTATCCTCCTTATTTAGCAAATGAAGTAAGAATGCTATAAAATATTAAGTTAAAGAATGTTGCTCACCTGCTGGGCTCAGAAGAGAAGAATGTTGATCGCTATGGCAACCCGCAGCCGAAACTTCTCGAAGCTGTTCTTGAGCTTTGGTACACTTCTCGTCTTTTGCCTCCGCTGAAGCTTGTCGCTGGATGCTAACTACACGCCGAAAGGCCTCGCCGAGACTGCAGTGAAGCGCTTCCGGATGCCAGGAGATGTTGCCGGTTAGCGCTAAGCCAACAGCCTTGTTTATGCGCGTTTCCAATCTTTGGTCGGAACCGTGGGTGGCGATCAGGGGATGTGTGGTCCACATGACCACGTAGACGGCGTGTCGTTCTGCGCCGAGACGCGGTATGACTTCCGGCAACAGGCAGGCATAGATGGAACTGCCGCGCTCAACCCAAGCATAAGGGACTTCATTATTGGCGCGCCACCGGTGTTTCAGCGATGAAGCCATGAGTGCCAGCGTCGCGGTGCAGTCATTCAGCGTTGGTGCTGTTGCTGTGTGGCAGAAGCACCATTGCCGCACATCTTCGGGGGATGTCAGCCAGCAGTGAATCTTTGCTATGCGCTGTAGCCGCTCCGCCTCAGTCGGGGTGGCTTGCACAGCGCAGCAGATCGCGTTTACGAGGTTGTCGCGTTGCAGCTTTCTCAGCCGCGGGAGCCACGGTGCGTGTTCATCGTCTAATACCTCCAGTTGCTCCGTCTTGAATTCTTTTAGAAGATTTTGCAGTGGACCTAACTGGGTGGATGCCATCTTGAGGCGAGTTGTGACGTCCCAGATGAAGTTATGGCAGCTGTAGGCAGACGACAACTATCGCATTGATGTGCGCCACGGTTCAGAGCGAATATGCGGTCTGATCAGATTTGGGTAGGGGTGGATAACACCATGTAATCTGGAGCGAAAATGTGATCTCATCCGTTTCGGTCAGGGTTGGATAAGAGGGTGAATATCATTGAAGTTACGTTGTTATCGCAATGATGCGGCGTCTTTTCGCTCATATCTGAAGCCAACAATTTCTTCAGACTTGCGCAACAAAAATCGAAACGGACGGTTTGTTCAGAAGGGCAGGGTAGAAAAACGCCAAAGAATAATGTAGCTTTATCGTAGGGGGCACAGCGCAGCAAAAGCGGGACACGCTGAAGACAAGCGCTTGTCTTCCGTGTTCCAACTTTGTTGCGCTGTTCCCCCTAAGATTGATACTTACCAATTGGCCCAAATTTCAGCTTTGCTAAAAAAACGTAGCTTTGTAGCAGAGACACGAGGCAAGAAATATTTCTCATGAAGTCGAGAGTGTGACGGAATCCCGTCTGGGCGGGAGGTACATTTCAAAAAACAGAGACGCCGACCAGTAAACGAAAATTGAAATTGACGTTTCGGCGCCCAGAACAGGGGCCTTGTTCACAATGGAATCATACCAAGAGGGTCCGTCTTTAGAAGAGAGTTCGTCTTTAAAGACGAACCCTCTAGGCGTGGTTTCATTGTGAACAAGGCCCCTGAAGTGGGCGCTGAAACGTAAATTTCAATTTTCATTTACAGATCGGCGTCTCTGTTTTTTAAAAAGAAATATCTCTATAGCAAAGAGGAAATTAGATTATCATACGTGACTATCACCAGTAGTCGCCGTTAGCTCCTGCACTCAGAAAGCAGTGGAGCATACATGTTCTGCCGTGTTTACAGTATGTGTCATGGTTAAAGGGATGATGGCATCACGTGGCCTCCGTGCGTAGCCACGCGCTGACGCAAACAACAGTTGAGGATGGGCAGCAAGGACATATGCGCAGTAAGCACTGCCGGCTGCTGCTTCCGCGCACCTGTCTGCTTGGCCCACTCTCGCCGACTCCCGGGCCATGTGTTTCTGTTTTCCTTCTGAACATGACAGACGCCGAATATGAACTGCTCTACTATCTGCGAATACCATTTGTTTGAAAAGTACGCTACAGAGACGTGCTAAGTTTGGCTTCTTTTCCTTGGGCGGTTGTGAATGATGTTTCTGGTAAAGGCGTCCGAAAAGATGGTTGCGGCTGTGCTTGTGACTTCGTGTTTTTCAGCAGGCCCACAGCACATTTAACGGCGGACATAAAACTTGAAATCTTTGATGCCAGACGCTTTTGCGAATGTGAAAACAATCGCCTGCGGCGATCACTTCAACAGCTACTGCACCTTGAGAAAAATATACATGAAAACAGAAAAAAAACACCTTCATAAAACCCTATGAGAACATTGGCAACTCGTCTCTCTCAATCCATTCATAAAGAAAGGTCCATTTAAGCTTGGGAAGCAAAAGCTAGCACTCTAGTTGGGAGCGGAGGTTTCAGGAGTGTCTGCATATCGCTTCATATCATTCCTGGTCAAAATCTTTTGCATAACATTATTGGGCTATGCCTGTGATTAAATGTCTAGTTGTTCCGTGTTCGCTTCACTCGTGTGGACAACTTGATAGACTGGAGTTCAAAAAAACGTGCTCTGGTCATTCCACGTGGTGTCCTGTGTCCTTGAAATGAAACTGCGTTGTTGTTAAGAGGGAGATGTAAAGCGGATATGATAGGCGAAATGCAAGATCTCTCTGGGGTTACGTTATCACATCATATTTTTAACGCAACGGCATTAAGAAGCTTCGGTCGCAGATAATAAGGCTATGGCGCTGTTGACTGTGAGCGAAAAATGATCAAAAAAGCCCAGAAAAGCAACCTACCAGGCAGGTATGCCACCTAGAGCGGTATTATTGTCATGTCATTGACAGCTGCCCTACGAGGCCTCAAAGGAAGACAGCAGCGAAAAAATACAAGCAGGGAGGTATGGAGAGTAAAGCTGAAATTTGGGCTAGTTGGTAAGTATTCATCTTACGGGGAACAGCGCAGCAAAGGCGGGACACACACAAAGAAGACAAGCACTGACTAGCAACTGATTTTATTGAGAGACAGAGCGTAGAATATATGCAAGAAAAATAACAAAAACACCTAGTCAAATGAAACCATGTTATGAGGGAGGCAAGATAGTCGATTTCTTTGTCAATCAATGTCACGGAAGGGTGGCTGACGCACTTTGCTCCCTTATTGCGGATAAAATACGCTTCCATGGCTTCGCGGGTCACCTTGTCCTTCTGTCGAAAAAGCACTCCTGTTTTTTTGTAGATAGGGGCGCACTTGCATTTTTTGCAACGAAATTTTATGTCAGGAAGCAGCCCTTCTTCAAACCTTCTTTCGCATTCCCTTTCATTGTTGCACTTGAATTTGGCACAGTGTAGGGCAACATGGCAGCGGGGCTCGTTTTTCTTGCGTGCTCATGCTCCATTTGCCGCTTGTTCAGGCAACTCCCTGTTTATCGGACGTAAACGGCGCCGCATGTGAAGGGTATCTGGTATACCACATTTTCTTCACACGAGACCGGGGCGACACATGTCGTACCTGGCAACTCGGCACGCTCACGGGGCTCATCTCAGTACTGGCAGGTCGAGATTGCTGTTCCATTTCAACCTGAATGACCGACTCAGCAACATCCGGCAACTCTGCGTCAACAATCTCTGAAGTACTTGACGGGACGCGATATTCCACTCGCACGCTCTCAATTTCAACCGGCTTCATGCCGTCGCGACCAGCCGGCTCATCTACAGCATTGCTCTGCGCCTTACTGACATCTCTATCTGAAGGGGATGATCGGCTCCCAGTTCGCTCTAGCTCATTACTGTCAGCCATCCGCTGGTGTAGGGTTTCGCATTCGAACCACAAGACTGGCTCGGCGCCTGCGTCTGGACCTGATTCATCCGGTCTGTCTTCACCTGGCGGCGACAGAGTTCCAACCGCCTGCACTAGACCCTCGCTGTCCGATTTGCGCGTGTCGTGCAGCTGTTCCCATGCGTCTGCCGAGATTAGACAATCGGCGTGCGTGAGCTTGTCGGTGAGCGCACACGTCACCGGTGTCGCATCGTCCACATTTTCAATTAAGGAAGCACCACGACACAGCTTCAACGGAACAACTGCCAGCTTCGCCTCTACTTTTTCTCCGAAGGCGGAGATGAGATCGATTTTCCCGTGTGGGTATACAAACTCCTGAGGTATAAGGCTTTCGCGCACTGCGGTGATATCTGCGCCAGTGTCCACAATGGCGCTGAAAACTGCTTCCCGACAGCTGATTTTAACGTCCCTGAGAGTTGGACGCGTGGTTTCCGAGGCATGGGTGGACACGCGTGCCGTTAACCTGTCCTCGCGCGGCGGACGCTCTCGTTTGTCAGATGGGTTCTCACGATCAAATGGGCAGTTCGCAACAACGTGCCTCCTGCTTCCGCATCGAAAACAGCCACCCGATCGCGATGCCTTTCTTTTTCTCCTCCTGGCCTGACTGCAGCCTTTACGCCTCCTCGTTCTGCCCCAGGCTTCTGCGCGGGTGGGGATTCCATCCTCGGTTTTGGCCGGTTGTCAAAACCCTTAAAGCTGTCGGCTTTCCTCTGTGCGCTTCCCTTCCCGGCGGCTTCCTCGTACGGCTGCAGCAATGCGGCTATATCATCCGCGTTCAGCCATTTCTCACCCTCGCGCAGCTTGACATATTTCCGTGCTTCTTCTGATAGCCCCTCTTTGAGCTGGCCGGCGACCAGCAGCTTCAGAAGTCCGTCAAAAGTCGACACGCCTCGAGACTTTAAATAAAAATTTAAGTAACTCTGGACGCGTGCGACAAAAACCTTTCCAAGTTTCTTCACGTCGCTTGGTGGCCCCAGAAAACCGCCTCTGGTACTCTGCGGCTGAAAGTTTTAACACGTCTAGGACCACCGTCTTTAACTTATCGTAGTCCCTGTGCTGTTCTACAGTGAACCGAGTCGATAAGAAGGTCACCCATTCGGCCAGCACTGGGAACACAAGCTGCGCCCAGTGTTGCTTCGGAACGTTGTAAACCCTAAGCGAGCATTCCGCTGACTCGATCCAGACGGGTACTTCACCGTCTGCAGGATATTTAGGGAACGCGCCGGCGAGTAGCTTAGCGTACTGTCTAAACCGATCGTCTTCGGTAGGCGCCGCATTCTGGCTTCGAGCCCGCATGATTTGCATCTCAAGTTCTAAGGCTTTTATCTTTTTTTCGTACAATTCCAGCTCCTTATCGATGTTTTGGCTACGCCATGGCCTCGACGCCACATTGCTGCCCTTGTCACCACCGTCCCCACTGTCACCCCTGTCACTATCGCTGTTCATTGTGGATGCCTTATCGTGGTTAAGATGCCCAAATCGGCTTATCATTAACTACGCCCACCGTAGTGAAACAGTGACCACCAAGAAAAAGGAACCAAGGAACTCACTCGGAGCTGGTCGCAGTGTCCTCCTTTCGGGCAAGAATGGCGTCGACCTCTTAAAGTGCCGATTGAAGCCGCTAGCTGCTGCCGTTACTCGGGAATGCCACTTGGCGTCCGCTGAAGGTCGTGTCCGCTTCAATCTCCCAACTGCCGCCGTTGCTCAGGGATACCACTCTGTGCCCGTTGAAGGCCTTGTCTTCGGCGTTTCACGCCCGATGCTCCTCGCACCTTCGTACCCTTAGCCTGTCGTCCACTCGGTATCTCGCCTTGAATACCGAACTTCATCCTCTACTGGGGTCCGCTGCAGTGCACCAATCCTGTCGACTGCGCCAGTAAAGCTGTGCCGGTGATGTTGGTCCGGTGGTTTCGAGCAATTGGATGCACCGCTTGAAGGGCTTCTGGATGAAGTGACTTCCAGGCGAATCGATTTAGGGAGAAACGAAGAACTTTTATACAGGTTATTTACAGATGGGTACAAGACTCAGTACGGCCAAACTATCGCGGCCGGCCTAGCCGACCGCCTGCACAGAGGCGAGGGACACCACGTCCCAACAGTCGAACTGGCGCGCCTTGCACCAGCTCTCAACGGCCGCTACCACGCGCTCGGCCCGACCGAGCGCCTGCCAGCTAGGAGTAGCTTGAGACAAAAAAAGCAACCGGGCGCGGGTCTCTTCCCAAACTCACATCGTTCTCACCG
The DNA here is from genome assembly GCF_055824585.1 of Amblyomma mixtum. NCBI lineage: Eukaryota > Metazoa > Arthropoda > Arachnida > Ixodida > Ixodidae > Amblyomma > Amblyomma mixtum. The sequence goes on along the minus strand of NC_143021.1, from coordinate 148,718,566 downwards.
CACCCCTTTCCACACGCAAAAAAAAAAAAATAAACTGCGCTAACTGCAGCTTCCCGCCTGACATGAGTTTTAACAAATAGGAAAGCTCAGAACTGATGTCAGGGTCTTTCCCTCACCCAGAAATTCCTCCCTGCGTGGTTGCGCGATCCTCCGACAAGTGGACCGGATGCACGCTAGACGTCTGGGGCTGTCGTACACATTCGGTGCCTTACCGGTGCCGAACCCTACCGCTGTGCATCGGCAGCTCGAAACAGGGCAAGGCGAACGGATAGAGTAGAAAGGTAGCAATAAGGGCAATCACCGGGCAGGGCGGAGCCGCTGCCGTCAGCGCTGGGCATTCCGTGTGCGCGGGTTCTAGCTGAAGTCCGAGGTCAGCTCTTTGTGGCGTCAGCAAGTATGAGGCCGTGGTGAGGGAAACATCGACTGATTTTTTTGAAGTAGTGGTGCAGGACTTAATGTTCTGCCTTGAGTCAGCCAGAACAAACTCGCGCAAAGCTGCAGGGCGAGGAGGGAGCCAAACCGGGATTGTCCTCAGTGTTATCTTCATCGGCGGCCGCTGTCATCTGTGCTGCGTGAGACCCGTGCTAATGGTAGAAATTCAATGCAATTGCAACCTGCCTGGTGTGGCACACTGCGCATTACGGGAGCTCGGGAGGAACAACCTGGGCCTCACAAGTCCTATTGGTGGGTGTGTTTGAAGCAGCCATTTGCCGGGGAAGTGGTGTATCGCTAAACTTCTGCACCACCGCGGCAGCATTGGTATGAGGATTCTCCACGATCTACGAACACGACTGAGGTGGTCGTGGCATCATAGAGTAATATAGAAGTAAAGAGCGGACACTCCCGTAGGCCCCAGCGGCCGACTTTTGTGCACAGCGCACCTAGCGGACCCGGGGAAACGCACTGGCCTCAGAGATAATAGGCATAAACAGGAATCTTGGAGGCTCTACTGTCAAAACCTGGTGGTGGGCATCTGCCCTTGACGCAGCTTTGTTGCCTCTTTGGAAGTGCTTAGGAAGAGCCGCCGCCGCCGCCTTTAAGGCCGACAGCTGCACCTTCTTGTTGGACAGTTCACGGGGTGGAAGAAACAACCGTCGCGGCACCACAGCAGTACACAAAACGGACGTGCCCACGAAGCTTGCAGACGCCGCAAAAAAATACAGCCGCTCACACCGTCGGTCCGTCGCACACTGCCGCCTGGGCGTGCTTGCCCGTTGGCTTGACGCACTTAAAAGACGCCGCTGTTGCTAACGTAACTGCGGCCGTAGTCGCGCAGCGCACGTCACTGCAAGCCAAGATATGCCAAGACCATACTCTTTCTTTTTTTATTTGCACGTTCAGTGCCATCTGGCGGAAACGGGGAAGCGCCGAACTCGGCCGCGAAAGGGCCCGAGTGTCCGCTCTTTACTTTTATGTTACTCTATGGTGGCATTATCAACGCCCGCTACCAGCATTGGGCCGATTATAGCGTGCCGCCAAATTTGAAATCCTGAGGAACCCGAAATTTTAAATGTTGGTTAACCCATAAAATAAAGGACCACCCCCAAGTATTGAACTATTCCCACCCCTAAGAATGAATTTATGAAAAATAATAAGAATTAGTGTGTGGATTGAAGCGGATTAGAAAGTCGAATTAGTGTAATGCCGCATGGTGTACGAATGGAAGGTACAAGAACAAGCTAGAGGGTGCTGACTCATGAACACCATATACACGCAAAGGTCCCAGTTCCAGCTGGAGTTGTGGCAGGATAACAATAACCAATAAATAATTCATTACAATAAAAATTGAATAAAACAATAAAATATTCGTTGCACACACTGCACAAAATTAAAACACTGTCATTTCATTTTTAAAAATGTGCTTCAGAGGACACCGGGTCCTATGCCTGTCTTGTGAAGTTCTGACCTGATTGTTGGGGGTAACTTCAGTAGGGCGTACAGGTGTGGCTTCGTTGATTCACGAACCATTTCACTGCTCGTCGAATGGGTAGCGTGGTAGGCGCAGAGAGGTCTCCTTGGAGCTTATAGGATCAGCACAGCTTGTGCAGCGGGTCAGAGAATGCGGACCGCTTCTCTCGTCAGCGTTCGACCATTCTTATTTTACAACCGCCTTCCGTTTTAATGCGTCCTGTGTCCATCCTTTTTTTTTATTGCGATGGCATAATAGGGCACATCAAGGCGAAAACTGTCCGGCTACGTCGGCAGTGTTTCCGTCTGGGTGAATCCACACGTGCTAAGTGGTGTCCTGGGGCATTTGCCTCTTTCCACCTGCCACCTGTCCACGGTTGCCACCGTTTCTCGCGTAGTTGTGTGTGCACTCCCAGACACCATTAGAACGTGTGGGGGTAGCGGTCTCGGTCCCAAAGGAGATGCCCTCGACTCAGCGTAACAAGCTCAGTCGGAGACCAGCTACCAATTGACAAAGGGAGTGGTCGTTCAGTCCCCAGGTTTCGGCAGTGGCAAGCTAGACAATGGGTCGCAGTCAAAGGTTAACAAACAAACTGAAGTTTATATAGCAAAGAGACGATACAGATGACTTAGCAGTCACTCTTACGAGCACAAACAAAGTGAGTTACAGTACAATGCGATGACCACTTCGAATTATTAATCAATTCGCTCTCGCCTTACCGTAAGCTTGATGCGGTGGTCTTGGATTCGAACCCCGAACAAGCACGAATTTTTCTTTAACTGCTAAGTTTCTAAGAAAGCTGTATAGCTTTCCTTTGTAGCCGTACGGCTGCGCTTGGATGGATGTCAGAGAGTAATTACTCCCTTTTTAAAATTCTGCTCCACCTTGGGGGTGTCCTGTAAACATTTGAGCAAAGTAACGCCCGAGGGAGGCTACAGCATAACAAAAATACTACATCTAAAATGCACTAATACGAGAGAGTAGGAAACAAAAAAAAATGACGCTGCTTTAACTTTGGATACACCGAGTGAGAGCCAGTAGCTACAGAAGAGTTCAGCTCAGAAATTACCAAAGAAACGCGCAACGAACAGCATGAGATGACTTTGCCAAGCTGAACAATCGTGATGCTCGGTTTAACCATCGTTCTCTTCTCACTCGGTTTAACCAAAACTAAAGCACCGTTAGTTTTGTTGAAATGTCTTATTGCTTAACTAATACTTCGCGTCCTCGTTCTCTGCTCCGGCCTTGCGCTTGGACCAGCAGCTTCGCTAGGCCTACCACTGCCCGAAGCTCGAGGCCCCGTCTACCTTCTATCGTGCAAGCCCTGGTCATGAATCCCCCCATTCTTGTACCGTCTCCGTCGGCTCTCACGCCGCCACCTCATAAGTCCGCGGTCTCCTCCCTCAGGCTCCCCGACTTCTGGTCATCGGACTCGGAATTTTGGTTTGTCGCCATCAAGGCCTTGTTCGGCCGGCCCCGCATCACGTCCGGGTCACCAAATTTGTGGAGACGAATCGCAGACACAAGTCGTCGTCGGGCCTCCACAAATATATTCGGCTGGACGCGCTCAGCCAGGCGGGATCGAGACAGCGTGCCGACGGCATGCGGTTAAGCAGCCACGAATTCCAGTCTGCGCGTGCTTGGCAGGCATGCTGAGGCTGTTGTCTTCTGCGACCGGACCGCGATGACGCACTTCTAATGTGCGTCGCAAAATAAACACACTTGTAATGTGAAGCAATGTCTTGAAATAGAGAAAACTAGCGCCAAGCCATGCACACCACAAGAAAAGAACGTGGACGAGACACAAGCTCAAACTCACAACTGATATTTTATTGAAGCCAGGATGGACGTTATATAAGGTGAAGTTTCAGGGGGAAAGAAGTGTGACATGGATGAGAAGGTGAACAAAGGCAACAATCTGGGAATGCAGAAACAGGCAGGCAGCCAAAAATCACACACAAAAAAGAACAGTCACTTGAGAGGCGAATCTAGAAAATTGAACTCGGAGGCAAAAAGAGATAAACATGGAGAGCTGACGCACCAACAGCCAAATTTATTTATGTAAAATGCCTCCAGACTAACATATGCAGTTTTATCTGTGCTCTTGCCAAGGATCTTCGCCTCATTTTACCCCGCCTCGTATCCGTCGCAGCTCATAACGTGCGGAACAAAATGTGCGTACTTGCCTTTCAAATCGGATAAATTTCGGGCATGGCCCTCAATACGCTCGTTGATGCAGCGGCCACTCTGGCCGACAAAAATTTCCGGCACGTTAAGGGGATACCGTAGACCACTCCCACGGAACATTTGGTAAACGGAGCACCATGCTTCATCTGGCAACCCCGCTTTCTAGAGTTGCATATTAAGGGTCACCACTTTTTCAGCTTGTTAGGAGCCGAAAAGACGACACTGGCGCCATACCTGTTGGCCACTTTCCCCAAGTTGTGCGAGGTGTTGTGTACGTAGGGCACAACTAGCGACTTCTGTGTCCTAAAACGATGCTCTCTGCTATTTACTCGTGTTCCGTGCTTAAGTTTTTTAAGAAGCGTCTCGCAAACAGCGACAAACAGATGGAAGGGAATCCAGCCACCCAATGTCGGCTCATCTGATTTTGAAAGCTGTCTTGCAACTGGTGTGGCCATGGTTTCTTGAGAGAAGACCCCAGGTAATGGGACGCTATTGCTCATTTTATGGTCTTGGAGTGCATAGAATCGTAAGGCAAAATATCTTTTTGGCACGCGGTTAATAATCCCAGAAAACTTGCCTTTCAAGGAAGATTAGTTTTGTGTCGAAAAACTGTAAAACATTAGTGTCGCATAGTTCATGGGTAAAAGTGAACGAAAGCCCATGTTTGTCCAGAAGACGATGATTAGTGGGCCGGCTTTCTGACAACGGTCCGTAATTTTCGGCTTTATTTTCTCACTTCAGAGGTTTTTCACTTTTTTGTGGCGTGTGTTCTCGACGTGCGACGACCTGAGGGTCCCTGACCGCCGGCAAAAGCACGTCAAGCGACCTCCTCGGCGCTGTGCGCCGTATCAACGCCGACACGGAACATCACCACCAGCTGAACTCCATGCTGCACTGATGGCAGCAGCGGCAGCGGCGGGTCCAGCGGCCCCTGTAGTTGCGGCTAGAGACCAGGGCCCGGCAAACAAGAGACTGCGTGACGACCAAGCCAGCAACGAGCCTCTGACCGACGATCCAGAGGACATGGACCAAGCATTGTTCACAGTTGTCTCGTACAAGAAAAAGAGAGCTACCGGTGTTCCTGTAGTCTTCAGGCCCACAGAGGAAAGCGGAAGCCTATGGAAAGCCAACCCCAACACTGTGGCTTCGGCGGTTGTAGCATCGGCACAAGAAAACGTCCTCAGCCATCACATTCACAAGGATGGGAGCCTGATGGTTACAGTATCGACGCTGCCCGCCGCCAACCGTCTGCTGACGGTAACTAAGCTGGCTGGAGTGGCCGTAGAGGCCCGAGTCCCATACTCTTACATGGAAAGCTATGGAAAAATACAAGATGTACCTGTCACCTACACAGACGAAGATCTGAAGGAATATCTACGCGACCAAGGTGTCCTTTCAGCAAGAAGGCTAACCGCCTACACTCCTGAGGATGGTGGAAAGATCAAAGAGGTACGCCGTCGCGCAGTTATAGTGCAATTAGCAAAAGATGCGCCGCTACCAAAAAGAGTAACGCTTGGGTTCTGTAGTTACCCTGTAACTGAATACGTCGGAGCAGCAACTCAGTGCTATAAATGTCAGAGGCATGGCCACATATCAAGACATTGTAACGGCCCCGTGCGCTGCAAAGTGTGTGCTGGCCCCCACTCGCACAAAGAATGCACTTCGAGAGCAAAATCCTAAATGCGCTAACTGCGGTGGCCCTCACCCTGCTTCCTATGGAGGGTGTTATAAAAAGAAAGCAGCCACAGTTGCTCGCACGGCAGAGCAAACACAAGGGAAACCCCCTAAGCGCCATGAACCACCACCTAACCCCGACGTGGTTTTCACGACTACGGCAGCTCTTTCCGAGAATCAGTCAACACAACGTGGGAAAGCACCTGACAAGACCTACGCAGATGCAGTAAAAAAGAAGCGTAGGAAGTCCGTTGGTTCTTCGCCTTCATCAAAGCTGCTGCAGCGCACTGCACAAGACCCGAAAAACAGCGTCGCTCGCTCTGAGCCTAAGGCGCCACAACATGACAGGAAGATCAGCGACAGGCAGCAAACCGGAAACTCTGAACAAGATATCACAAGCCTACTCATTCCGATGCTGTTTGCAGCCATCAAGGCTCTTATCCGTGCAAACCCCTCGTCAGGAGGACTCCCAGAAGTAGAAGCTGTCCTTGTAATGGAGCCGTTAGTGTCGGTCTCCTACGCTCCGCAGGGGCGTAATACCACACTTCAGTAATCATGGCTTCAACAGCGAGAACTTCGCCGCAGCTGACAATCCACAACATCTTTCGTACATGCAACATTTTCCAGTGGAACGCTCGCGGGCTACACTCTAAACTCTCAGATTTCCGACATTTCGTGCGAGCGTACCGCTTCCCCTTCATAGTCATCTGTGAATCACGCGTCGAGGAAACTTTCCGACTCCACGGATACTATTTCCATCATTAACAACGACCAGATAATGTCAGCAGATTGCTGATAGGCTTTCGCAAGAATATCCTGGCCTCATCGGTTGATGTCCCGCCTCACAGCAACAATGAATACGTGTGCGCTGTCACAGTTATTGGCGGACAACAATACACTCTGATTGGAGTATATCTTGAGCCAGGCACGCCATTGATGCTATGAGACTTGATAGCTTGATAGCAAGGACGCCCTCACCGCATATTATTTGCGGAGACTTCAATGCTATAATGAAATATGGGGCAGCTCACATACATGTGCCCGAGGTGCCAAGCTTGCAAAACTTCTCTCCAAGCATTCAGTTCAGCCATTAAATGACGGCAGCATCACCTACCTCCGAGGCCCGACGACTACCAGTAGCATCGACGTGACATTTGTCACAATTCATTCGCCCACAACTTTGGCTGGTGCACTGATTTGGAGACACGCGGAAGCGACCATCACCCAATCCGCATATCGGCTTTCCATGCGCCGAGGAACCCAAATAAAGTCGTTACAAAATCTACAGACTGGGACGCATACAAGGACGCTGTAAGCAGAGGAGTTACTGCGGCAACTCGCAATGAGGAATTAGCATCGACAATGGCGTATTGCGTGAGAGCGAGTACACAAATTACAACTAAAAATGATAGCCTACCTTCAAATGATGACACATTTCAAAGGCTCTGCGCTATACGCAGGCGAGCTGAAAGGAAAGCTCTGCGCACAAAAAGCCTCGATGACCTACGTGCATGCCGACGGGCACAACGTCACATTCGACGCTATATGGATAAACTCAGTCGGCAAAAGTGGCTTGACTTTTCTTCTACGCTGGATGTGCGCCAACCAGTAACCAATATTTGGCGGATAGTTAGAGGTATGCGCACGCCACCTCAACAACTCCACCCCTTCGCTGCACTCTCCCTTCACGAACAAAAATCTATAAAAGAAGTCTCAGAAGAATACCGCAGGCTACTGTCGGCAGGGTCAGGGCATTCGACACTCTCCGCAAATGGTCAGTCAGGCATCCCAAAGGCGGCAGTGCCAGCGTTAGACCTGCCTTTCACAATGGAAGAACTATCCACAGCTATCGCGGGAGACAAACATACACACGTCTCCGGGTCATGATGAGGTGACCTATAAAGCCATTGCAAAGCTACCCCACACCTCCCGTCTTCGACTCTACGAGTATTACAATTCTTCCTGGATGACTGGTGAGGTCCCCTCGGAATGGAAGCTGGCGAAAATTGTCCCTGTTTTGAAACCCTGTAAGCAGCCAACAAGCTACGCATCATTCCGGCCCATTGCCCTACTGAGCTGCGTAGGTAAGCTCATGGAGCGCATGATCTGCAAACGCATAACTTGGTTCCTACAAAGCCGAAATGAGTTCCCCGAAGAAATTAACGGGTTCCGTCAAAACAGGTCTGCGACTGACAATATCATCTCCCTCGTCTCATCAATTGAGGAGTACCTTCATGCTGGGTACATCCCGACAGCCGTTTTCCTAGACATCAAGGCTGCCTTTGACTCTGCCTGTCACCATGCAATTCTCGCCGCCTTTGCCAGTCTTGGCCTTGGAGGAAAGCTATACAAATGGATTGGGCATTATATGAAAGAACGGCAAATTTTTATTACCACTCCAAACGGTCCAACACGCTTTCACACAGTAGTGAGGGGTGTACCACAGGGAGCGGTGCTCAGCCCTCTCCTGTTCAATATTGCCCTTATACACATAAGAAGAAACCTTCCGCGAGGGGTCCGTATAACAATTTATGCTGATGATATCTGCATCTGGACCGCATCACGCTCGCGCTATATCACCCAGCAACGTCTACAGAGAGCGCTATTGCACATTTCGATGTACCTGGCTTCCAGAGGTCTTCGTCTCTCGCCAGTAAAGAGTGTTGCAATGGCGTTTACAAGAAAAACGATGACCCGATATCCGCTGCTCCTGGGCGGACGATCGCAGCCATATGTACGATCTCAGCGATTCCTGGGTGTTGTAATCGACTATTATTTGTCATGGACACCTCAGATCAAAAAGCTCTGCAAGAGGATAACTGCAGCATCGCAAGTGTTTAGGTTCATGGCGGGAAAGAGGTGCAGTAGCAACTGCCGATCAATGCTTCTGCTTGAAAAAGCCTACGTTGAAGGAACCTTGCGCTACTGTCTACCAGTGTTTCAAAGATTATCTGCATCAAGCAATAAGTCTCTCGTTCCCGCACGGAACAACTGCCTGCGAATATGCCTTGGCCTCCCAAAGGGTTCCTCGGCATGGCGAACAGTAGCGGAGGCAGGATGTCTCCCACTAGAGGTGATTGCCGCCCAGGAAACTATGCGTACCCATCTCCGCCATATTCTTCAAGGGAAGAAGCACTTCCTGCACCATGTCCACCTAACTCACAGCATCTCTAGCTTTGGCCAGGCAGTGCAGCTCCTGCCCATCCCTACTATTATTCAGCCACAGAAAATACTACCTCTGGCCTTTCCTCCATGGACACTCTCTCCTCTAAAGGTGAAGAAGTTTGTACCAGGTGTGAATGCAAAGAGCCGCATGCCACAGGCAGCGCTTCTGCAAACTACTCTCGCCTACTTAACGGAGGAATATAGGCAGCACACCCATATCTTCGCTGATGGTTCAACTACTAAAGAAACCTCTTCATGTGGCCTTTATGTGCCCTCCACAGGCCATGCCCTTTCTTACCGGCTGCAGCGGAGGACATCCACTACGACAGCTGAGCTTCACGGCATTAAGGAAGCTGTTTCTTACATCCTGCGCCGAACCGCCGACCGTTGGGTTATCTTCACCGATTCGAAAGCATCTCTCCAGATCCTGGCCAACCTGCTGAAGAAAACGAATCACCAGCCAGTTTCCCTGGACATCGGATATCTACATCATTGAGCCATTGCCGCAGGCCACTGCATAACATTTCAGTGGGTACCTGCTCACTGTGGCATTCAGGCTAATGAAAAAGCAGATGAAGCGGCCCGTAAGGGCCATCAACATCGGAGATACATTAGAACTTTTTTTACAAAATCTGATGCGTCGCAGATGGCCAAAAGTTTTGCTTCCGAAGAAATGTATCGGCTTTGGAGTTTGCCGACACATCAGTACCAATTTCTTAACTCAATCGACCCACATCTTAGATCAAGACTCTCACCCAGAATTCCTCGACATCTGGAAACACTTTATCATCGACTTCGTCTGAATGCTGCATATACAAACGGCTTACGATACCGTTTTAGATAAATGGACAGTCCGCACATTGACAACTGTGTCGCGATAGAAACTGTGGAGCATATCTTGCTTGAGTGCCCTGCATATGCTAACGAGCGTGCGTACTATGAACATTGCAGTGCCCCTTACAATGGACAAAGTTTTAGGTCCCTTAGCCTGCCTTAGGCAATAGGGACTTGCAATGAACTTTCTATTCACATATTTAAGACATTGGACATCTCGATAAGCTTTAAATTCACTTGCACGTTACCTTCATGCATTCTTCATGCAGTGAACTTCGTCAGCCCATTTGACGGACTATGCACTCCATCATTCCATAGGTTACATCAATACTCGCCATTGCATCCTTAGTACCCATTTCATGGCCGCATTTTATCTTCGTTTTTTTTTACCTCTTCCACTCTGCTCTCCTTTTGTCTATCTCCCAAATTCCCCTCCCTACGCAGAGTAGCATGCCAGCGATTTTTAAACGGCGGCTAAATTCTCTGCTCTTCATTAAAGAATCTCACTCTCTCTCTCTCCCATGTTTGTCAAAAGCATTTAAAAATTCGCCTACTGTGAGAAGCAGGCGAGTGTAAGTCCTTTGAGAGTAAGCAAGGTTTGCTTTTTAGCCTTAGGGGGGTTTATCGTATCTTGTAGAAAATGCCAGGCCCTGGCGGAGGAGAGATTACCTTTTAGTCGGTCACATAACTGGTGCGAGTTAGATTTACCGCGTGCGGAACTCTGCTCTTTTAGTTGTTCTTCTTTTCAGTTGCGCCAGTTTTAGCTTACGTTTTCTTTCTGTTTCTGGGTTTTGCAGTGAGTGAGGATACTGTTTTGTGCTTGGAGCAGGTGCGCTAAACGGCAATATGCAGCGGGGGTCTCCAGGGGTGGCGTCTAACGTTTGGTTTCGTTAGAGCTTTCGCTCGAAAAATGTTTGGTGTAGCGTTAAGATACTGGAAGCGGGCAGAGTGGGCGAGGGAGCGAACGCGGCTTATGGACACCATAGTATAATGGCGTGTAATGCGAAGGCAAGATAACCGCTGATCCATAAGGGTAATGGGGTGGATTTCAAGAGGAGGCAAGTGTAGCGGGGGGGGGGGGGGGGGGCGACTGAAAGTAAGGTGGGCGGAAGAGATTAAGAAGTTCGCAGGAATACGATGTCCGCTCCTGGCGAAGGAGAGGATCTATTGGAGGTAAATGGGAGAGGCCTTTTCCCCGCAGTAGGCGTAGTCTGTCTGACGACGGTGACAAGTTCTACTCGCCCTTTACCCTTGAAAAGAATGTTATTCAGAGGAAATGTAGTTTGCATTACCTTATTTTTTACACTGACATTCGGCTGCATTCACACTTTGATGTTTGAGTCTTTGGATTGTAATTAAAACACCAGCGCTGGATATCACTGCAATGTAAGCAACAACACAGGCCTTCAGACAATAGCAACACAACTACAATTCAACTATGAGTTGCGCAACCGCTGTTCATCAACAATCATTTTGAATAAAAAAAGCAAAACGCAGCGAGAGAAGCCTGGATACACTAACTCAAAGACACAGCACAAGCGCTGAATGCACGCAGCGACTTGTGTTCTGTCTGTGATGTGATGTGCAGTCATGCCGCGCATTTTTTTAAAGTGAATCATTACCAACTCACCCAAATCACAGCCTTATTTCTTCCAAAATATCTCAATGAAGTTTCAGGGAGTTTTCTGGTGTGGTCAAGGAGTTACTAAACATAATGAAAATTATAGGTAGACATTAGTGGCTACAGTTAAAATAAGAAAGCATGGACGATTTTTAAGAAAAACCTTTATATAACCTCTCAGCTACCCCAATGCTATTAGTGCCAAATTTCGATACAGCTCGTGAGCCTTTAATAGTCTTATTCTAATTGTTTTAAAACTTTTGATGGTTTGCCATGTTGGCCGTTCTTAAGCAACCATCTAAAACACCACTTAGGAGTGGCTCAACATTCTGATCCTATCCGTTCCTAAATCGGCTACCTTCCTGCAAAGCTTCTTTCATGAGCAGCAGCCCCACAACACAGCAACGGCCCAACAAAGAGTCCTTCGAGATCTAGAGGGAATAGAGGCGCTGAATTATGTCTTTCGGTCAGGTAGGAGTAGACCAACAAGTTTATTCAATCCATGTGTTTTTCCCCTCTTTAATTAATGACCCCAAGGTAAACTGATGCTTGGGGTTCAAAACAAGGCTCTTTATTAGGAGTTTTTGGTGCTTTTGTAATATCTTAACTCATGATTAGTTGTTTTTCAATTCAATTTAGTCGCCAAAAAATCGCCTTACTCGGGGAGGATTAGGACTTTAGCCCTTTTCATTAGCATAATGAAGCCGCTAAAACAACCTGTGCCTCAAAGTCGCCCTGCGTATCAGTGACGTCTACTCAGAAGTTAAAGTAAGAATCGCATTACACTATATTGTCACCGACAGACGCAGCAGGAAGCGTGAAGGACAGCCGTTTCCTAGGACGAAGCTCGCCGAACCGACAAGCTCATTCAAGACGAAGAAGACGTTCGGCCGCGCGCCTGGAGACAAGTTTCGGCTACCAGGTGGCGCCGGCAGAGTGTCAGCAGTGTGGCATTGCCCCCCTCCCTTCCAATGGGCATCGTCTCGATGCCGCTTGGGCGAGGAAAACAAATAGCAATAAAGGTAAGGCGGAAAGTTTGCCGCGCGGGTGTCTCCGTGAAGAGGGGCTAACGGGAGAAATACGGCTTCATTCGCCCCACATGGACGACTTCGGACGTAGGTTTTTGTTGTCGAGAGGACCGGACAGTTCTTTGGGGGAGTACCTCGTAGGCCACACCGCTGAGGTGGCGTAACACCTGGTAGGGACCAAAGTAACGGCGAAGAAGCTTCTCAGAGTGCCCTTGCAAACTGATCGGGCTCCACACCCAGACTTGGTCACCGGATGTGTAAATCACCTCCCTGTGGCAGAGGTTGTAACGTTGGCGTCGTGTTGTTGTTGGCGCCGGATTTGTTGTCGAGCCACACGGCGAGCGGCTTCGGCGTCACGAACAAATTGGTCAGCGGCCACGACAGAAGAAGGAGCAGGATCCGGGAGAAGCATGGCGTCCAGCATGGTCAAGGCACCAAATAGAATGGAGTGAAGCGTGTCGTTTCGTGGAGCGCAGTATTGTACGCGAATGTGATGTAAGGCAGTATCCGGTCCCTGTTTCCGTGGTCATCGTCGAAATACATCGAAATCATTATTTTATTTTATTTTATTTTATTCAATACTGGCAGCCTCCATTTGGTGGCCAAGGCAGGATCGGTACAAGGATACATCGTACATCGCGACAAAACAAAGCAAGTAAAAATGCGAATAAAGAAGCAAAAGCTAACACACGGGGTTTTATAGAAAGCCAAAGAGCAAAATTAAATGCACTCGGCTACCTAAAAATACAAAAGAAAGCAAACAAAAGAGCATGAATGAATACATTGCGCTTAAAATGACGATATGGCAGCAGATAAAAAACACTTCTGGGGCGCTATGCCGGAAGGCCCGAGTTTGGCGCTCGCCCGAGTTTCATCCGAGTTTGCGATGACGGCAGTCAGTGAACGAAGATAGCGCGGAACGTGCGCAGGCAGCGGACAATCAAATGTAGAAATAAAGTCACGTAAAGGCGATACAAGCGCACCCTGCGCGCCTGTTTCACACTTCAAACAAAATACACTGCGCAATACCAGGCCGCAGCGCTACCTGAAGTTATCAGCGCCATATCAGCAATCGCGAAATCGTGACTTCTCTGCTACCTATCTGCACACTCGCCGCTAGCCGTTTGACACGCCTTTTCGGGCGCGTCAAAGGCGTGTCTTCTCTTTCAGGCTCTATCTGTCTCTCCATTTCCGAAGACGAACAGTGCGCACTAGGTGCGCTCTTGTATCAACCCTTTCTCTTCTCTCGAATACGTTAAAAGGCAACAGATAATATTATGAACATTTTGTTCATTTCCAAATGTATTTTAAAATCTGAATCCAATGAACCGTAGTTTAAAAGCATAGCTTTAGGATATTAACAAAGATTTGGCACTTTCTGCCGCTAGAGGCGATAGTGAGGCCATTGCTTCCAGCGTGCTTGCATACGTACTAGAGCGGCAACCCACCGTGTCGAAAACGAGAGCTCCTGCGCTGACACGCCGCCGGTAGCGCTGCCTTCGACTGGAAATACTGGGCAACTACTACACTCTGAATCTGTCTTATTTTTCGGCTATTGCGATAATATATTTTATTGTGTCGTATATCAAAATATAACAGTCATGCATCTTCTGGCTTGCATAATAAACAAAAGCAATAAACTGAACTCACTGCACCCCCGCGTCACTGCTGCTCTCTGCAGTGACCTCAGGTGGAGCTCTCCGCTGCTACGGCCGCTGCCGCACCCTGCTATGGCCAACCATTGCATTTAGTACGCTCTTGGCGAATCTCAGCGGTAGAAATTGGCCGCGCGAGCGGCTGTGATGCGGTGTTAGAAAAAGAATTGTTGTATGGCTGTATTCAATGATTCATTACGTATGCCTGTTGTGTGTGACGCCTCTTTAGTGCACTGCGAATGCGAAGAGCGTGCTACCCAGTGACAAAACTCATGCTATGTCATGAGGCGCTGACTAAAAGCTGTGAAGGGGGTGGCGCGCGTATCTGCGCAGTGTTTGTTAACGTCGCGCACTTCAAGGTTTTCCGGACTGGTTTAGTCACTATAACGTCGATCGCCGTTGTATACCGCACGGACATCGCAATAATATCATTCGGGCAGGTGAGGGATCCTGTTTGTAATAATGGAATCGGACTTATAATAGAGAAAGGTGTTACGGTTCGGTTCGGTTCATGGGGTTTAACGTCCCAAAGTGACTAAGGCTATGAGAGACGCCGTAGTGAAGGGCTCCGGAAATTTCGACCACCTGGGGTTCTTTAACGTGCACTGACATCGCACAGTACACGGGCCTCTAGAATTTCTCCTCCAAAGAAATTCCAGCCGCCGTCGCCGGGATCGAACCCGAGAAAGGTGTTACGGTTGTGAAGTACGCAGTGCTTGCGTGCTGGAAATTACATACTTCATTGCACTGGGTCTGGAGCAGCGATGGTTTGTCGATCCCAGATGTGTTCGACACATTGATGCTGAGCTTTATCACTGATGAAAAGACGGCCAAGCCAAACACCTGTGATGCGATGTTGTTGGAGTAGGACGTGCTCCAAGCACCGGTTCGCCGTCGTGCTTCGTGTTTGACGCCTTGCAAGCAGGTGTGATGCGCCTTCAGCGCTGTGCTGTGTCTTACGTGGTTGCAACAGGCTATAGTGTTGTGCAATCTTGGTATGCGAGCGAAGAAATCGGCGGCTTTTGCCACGCCACGTTGCGTGTCCTTCGCAGAGGTGCTTAGATTTATCAGCGATGACGTCCGTTTTGCCTCTTATATTTCGATGGTCAACATCGTCGATGTCTGTCAGCAATCAGCACAGCCGCGCAGCATACCTGTAGCCGGCAGGGATGTTGGGAGTGGCCCACCCATAGCGCGTACGCCTATAATTTATGTACGGCACGCCGGGGGCTTGACCAATGGTTTTAATGCGGAAGCCTTTAATGTCTCATCGTTGTAAGCAGCAGTTGTCGACAGAAATGTCACGCTTTTCAATTGGTCGAAACGGTCGTGACGTCACAGTGCGCGAATTTCAAACGTTGCTAATTGTACTTTGGCTAGTACCATGCAACCAATCGAAGGGATCGTGTAGTGATACTCCAAGTAAGTGGGACTGAGCTTAGTTAATTGCTTAATTACCCAATTAGTCTAATGAACTTTCCTAGTCAGGTCATATAAATAAATAAAACCGAATAGAAAATTGGTCGAGCTCGGGAATCGAACCCCGGTCTTCGGCGTGCGAGACGAGCATGCTATCCACTCCGCCATGCCAGCTCGATGGTTTGGAATGAACAAAGGTGCGTCTAGTGAGTACGGTGTCTTCGTTCACTCTCATCTTCCTCCCTTCCTGTTACGGGGAGGTTTAGGTGTCCACCGAGATATGAGAGACAGATACATTTCCTTTCCTCAAAAACCAATTCACCAACGAGCAAGGCGTATTTGTCCGCGTTTCAGATTGGTCCAAATTGTCGTGACGTCACCGCGCGCGAATTTTGACGGGTGTCTACCGAAATATGTGAGACAGTTACTGCGCAACTTCCTATCCTCAAATACAATTTTCGACTAGTGCCTACTGAGATATGTGAGGCAGTTAATGCGTAATTTCCTTTCCTCAAATACAATTTTCATTTTCTTCATTACGGCCCCTCTTTCTTCTTTCACTCACACTTCCTCCCTTCCTGTACGGTGCGGCTCAGGTGTCCACCGAGATGACAGAGAATTTCTGCGTAATTTCCTTTCCTCAAAAAGCGTGGCGTTCAAAGGGCAACGCATCGCGCTGAACTGGTGGTGGCGTTCCTGGACTCAGTGGCAGCGCTACAACACGCTGTCGCGTTCCACTCCTAAATGCGAAGCTTAAGCGTCATTAATTGGCAGTTAATTAATGCACCAACAAAATGTGCAGTGAACAATCGCGAAGCAGAATGCAGCTCCCAGGCTTTCGCCTTTCACCATTTTAGCCGCTAAAGTTCCTCGTAATTTTGGTTGACAGGTGAACTCGGGGCTAAACTCGTGAACGGTGAAGTGCCCCGAATTCATCTCGGGACTGTCATGGCGGCAGCAGCAGCACCCTGGGTAATCGCTTCCTCTCACGACAAATGTCAGTACGGCCGGCTGGACCCGTTTACTGCCTTGGCCGACGACGAATTCCAGCGACATTTTCGCCTCTCCAAAAAATCGGTACGATGGTTGTGTAAATAGTTAGGCGAAGACCCACGCCTGCGGCGAGTGCGTACCGGTCTTCATTCGCTTTCGGTCGAAGAGCAAGTCCTCTGCGCCGTCCGGTTCTTCGCGACCGGGAGCTTCCAGGGAAGCGTCGGCGCAGACCACTTTATTGGACGCCACCAAAGCACTGTGAGCCGCTGTGTGAGGGACGTCTCCGACGCGCTTATCGACGCGGCTGTGTAGAAGCGGTGGCTCGCTTTGCCCACGACTGCGGCCGAGCGTTCGTATGTTAAGGAGCGTTTCCTTCTGCGCGGCGGCATCACAGACGTCGTGGGATGCGTCCACGGGACCTACATTGGCGTAAAGGCCCCTTCGAAGTCCAGCCCTTGAACATGCATTGAACGGTATATGCTTGGGCTTGTTGGTTAATAACTGCAAGGAGAAAAACGTAGCGCAAAGAGACGAGGACACGGAAAGACGGACAACACACGGCGCTAAGTTCCAACAATGGTTTATTTCAGAAAGAAAGGTGGTTTTATAACGACATCACGACCAACACGCCGTCAAACCATGAGCTAGCAAAGCGTATCAGCCAGATATGCGAGCTCTTTAGCCATCAGTGATACAGAGGGGGTACTAACACAATCATCTTTCAAAAGTGATATCCATTCCGCTTCTATGATTTCTCGTGTCAACCGGTTATTGTGCACTTTTAAAACCATGCATTGTTCAAGAAGCGGTATGCAGAGACAGGACCGGCAGTGGGCTGACAACCCTTTTCCACGCATATCATCTACGTCACGCCCATGCTCTCGAAGCCTATCATTCAGGCATCTGCCAGTTTGCCCTACATACTGCTTGCCACAGGAAAGAGGAATTTGATAAATGACATTTTCAATACAACTGACAAACTTTTTCCTATGTTTTTTCGTACAACCAACACCCTTTTTAGATTTTTTGAAATGTTTCGTACACAGATGACTCAACTTCTTAGGCGCCGAAAAAACCACTCTAGCTCCCGAACGTTGCGCTATTTTTTTTAGATTATGGGAAAACTTATGAAAATAAGGAATGACGGCAACTTTTTCTTTCTTACTCATGGCTTCCTGGTTATACTGGCCTTTTTTATTGCAGACTTTTTTCAAAACACCTTCCGCCACAGACACTAGGACATGGGAAGGGTATCCAGCATTCTCAAGCCTCTTGCACTGCTGAGAAAAACTTTCATGCATACCCCGCAAGGACTGGATCTTCCTGACCATGTGAAATCTGTTCTATCGTTGGGTCCTAAATTTGCTCTGGAGCCAAGTACGTCTTCAGCGGAGCGGTTCACGTTCGTTCACCAGATTTCCCGAATCGTCCCTGAACAAGGGGCTGACCGGTGTGTTTCGGCAGGCGTCGATACCTTGGTGAGATGTAAGTGGCAGCCTTCCAGACTTCCTGTAAATCGTGTTAAGTCGTATCTCGAGCAGCATTCATTGTGCCTCCTTCCTGCGGATAAAGAAGGAGGGTTTGCTGTGTTTCCGTCTGGTATGTTTAATGAAAAAGCGTGTGAAGCTCTGTTCTCCCGTTTTAACTGCCATCCAACTGTAAACATTTTAAAGAAAAAAGCTGAAGCGAAGAAACTGTGCAAAAAGTCAGACCTTGGTTCTGTTTTGAAAAGAATTAGGGATTGTAATAAGGACTTTCTTCACGTTTTCTTCAATGCAAAAACCCATAAAACTGATGTTCCTTTCAGAGTTATTGTATCCGAGAATGGTACTTGGCAAAAATCGGTTGCCATGTGCCTACAAGAAAAACTAAAGCTGCTTTCTATTCAGGATCCCTTTCTTGTCCGTAATTCTGAGCAGGTTCTAGATTTTTTCAAGTCACATGAGGGACAAGGCCTATGCGCTTTCTCTGTGGACATAAAATATCTGTATTATTCCATTCCGCATGATGCTTTGTTATCCTGTATTGAAGAATGTATAGACCAGCAAGGGCCGATTGCTTTTCAAAATGCTTCTGGCATCTCGGTGAATGGATTTATAGAACTTTTGAAATTATATCTCAAGTCAACATTCATAGTACGGGATGAAAAACCTTATCTTCAGAAAGACGGCATCTGTATAGGTTCCTGCATTGCACCCATCCTCAGCGATTTGTTTTTAGCCCGTTTGGACAGGTCTTTTGCTGATATTGTAAAAGATACCAATGTAATCAAGATTTTTAGGTACGTTGACGACTTTCTGATTGTTCTTAACAGTAATGACAGTTCCTTTAAGGATGACGTTCTGAATGTTCTCACCCTTTTTCGTAACCATTTTAGTCCTCTTGAACTAACGTCTGAACTACCTGAAAACAGGGTTATCCAATTCCTTGACATCAGCATTACAATGCATCATGACCGGACGTGCTGGATGTTCAAACCTCGCGGCGAAAAACCATTGTTACCTTTTCATTCAGCCGATTCTAAGCTCGTAAAAAGATCTATTGCCAACCTTTCATTTTTTAATTCTCTGAAGAAGTCTTGCCCGCACCTCATGCATGAAAGTTTTTCTCAGCAGTGCAAGAGGCTTGAGAATGCTGGATGCCCTTCCCATGTCCTAGTGTCTGTGGCGGAAGGTGTTTTGAACAAAGTCTGCAATAAAAAAGGCCAGGATAACCAGGAAGCCATGAGTAAGAAAGAAAAAGTTGCCGTCATTCCTTATTTTCATAAGTTTTCCCATAATCTAAAAAAATAGCGCAACGTTCGGGAGCTAGAGTGGTTTTTTCGGCGCCTAAGAAGTTGAGTCATCTGTGTACGAAACATTTCAAAAAATCTAAAAAGGGTGTTGGTTGTACGAAAAAACATAGGAAAAAGTTTGTCAATTGTATTGAAAATGTCATTTATCAAATTCCTCTTTCCTGTGGCAAGAAGTATGTAGGGCAAACTGGCAGATGCCTGAATGATAGGCTTCGAGAGCATGGGCGTGACGTAGATGATATGCGTGGAAAAGGGTTGTCAGCCCACTGCCGGTCGTGTCACTGCATACCGCTTCTTGAACAATGCATGGTTTTAAAAGTGCACAATAACCGGTTGACACGAGAAATCATAGAAGCGGAATGGATATCACTTTTGAAAGATGATTGTGTTAGTACCCCC
Source organism: Amblyomma mixtum (assembly GCF_055824585.1). Lineage (NCBI taxonomy): Eukaryota > Metazoa > Arthropoda > Arachnida > Ixodida > Ixodidae > Amblyomma > Amblyomma mixtum. The sequence continues at coordinate 148,698,888 of NC_143021.1, read as the reverse complement.
TCTGTATCACTGATGGCTAAAGAGCTCGCATATCTGGCTGATACGCTTTGCTAGCTCATGGTTTGACGGCGTGTTGGTCGTGATGTCGTTATAAAACCACCTTTCTTTCTGAAATAAACCATTGTTGGAAGTTAGCGCCGTGTGTTGTCCGTCTTTCTGTGTCCTCGTCTCATTGCGCTACGTTTTTCACCATGCATTGAACATTGCAATCAGTAAAAAATAAGTGTTCTCGCCAAGTCCTTTGGGCTACTCTACAGCACAGTGCCAAAGTCGGTCCCAGACTCTTTTCGCGAAGACTGGATCAGCCGCTAACCGGTTCCAGAGAACGATTCATAACATGCCAGGTACCTTAAGAGAGGCCCACAAAAAAAGTGGGCTCCTCGGCAACGGCGAAATCGAAAGTTGCAGATGGCCACTTGTTAATCGGGCCCCTGCAGAGCACTCACCACTGTGCTAATTAATTAAATCCGACGAATGAATGTCATCTTTCGCACAAACCTCTCACTTGCACCTAAAAAGTATAGTCACAATGCTGCAGAATCGGGAAGATAACCGCCACTGCTGACCAAAAGCCGGTGCGAGCTCATTGACAACGAATTTCGGACAGCTCACATTAGCGCGGTATGCATGAAATGAACAGATGCATGCAGGTCATTTCAGAACACGGCATAATATTCAAGCGATTCTGAACAAAGCGAGTTTTCTCATTCAAGTCACGCGAAATTCAACTTGCGATGAAAAAAAAAGTGAGATAAAAAAAGTTTCACCATGCAGGATTTGAACCAACGCGCTCCCATCGCCTGTCGACTCTCCCGAGCGACGCGTTAGACCACACGGCCACAGAGCAGCGCGGAGTGATACACCTCTCTTTATTTTTTTTTGCAGACTACTTCCGTAGCCTTCACAGCGTTGCGCATGTACATACCTCGTCGCCACTGGCGGTCAGCTGATGACGGGCGTTGGTATCGTTCCCTCGCGGTACAAAGCAAAATTTAATAATACATAAATCACTCCAAAGCGCTTTAAATCCAAATCTTGCACACTATAAAATGCTTATAAAGGTGTATTAAGTCCATTATAAAATTCAACAAACCTCGTTTGTCTAGTTGCACACGCAGTGCACTTGGTGGAGCGACACACAAATGAAAAGTGCACCGGCGGTTGGCTCACGTGACCCGTTCTTTGTAGAAAGCCCAAGAAGCCGATGAGGTGGCGCCGATGTGATGATAAAGCACGGAATATATCCAGATAACCCAATGAAGTGTGAGGCGTGACGACGGTGGGATTTTGTCTTGCTACCATTAGTTCACTCATCTGAGGGCGTCGCCAGAGCTCGGGAAGATTCCGAGTTTCAGCAAACTCGGGCCTTCCAGCATAGCGCCCCTGATCTGTCAAGCAGACCACGTCACACGGAAGCCCATTCCATTCCAATATCATTCTTGGAAAAAAAGAAAACTGATACGCTTCAGGCCAGACAGCACGGTGTCCATCATTCGTTGGAATATGGCAGGAGCCGAGCACAAGCCAAAAGGGAGCACCTTAAACTCGTATAATTCGTCAGGGGTAATAAAGGCGGTCTTCTCTCGGTCGCGTTCGTACACGTCTATTTGCCAATACCCACTGCGGAGGTGAAGGGACGAAAAGTAGGTGGCATGGCGCAGGTGGTCTAGGGAATCATCAATGCGTGGCAGAGGGCACACATCCTTTTTCGCGACGTTTTTGAGGCGCCTGTAATCTACGCAGAACCTGAGGGTGCCATCTTTCTGCGTGACGAGGACAACAGGCGATGCCCAGCGGCTCGTGGATGGTTTATGACATCGTTCTGGAGCATTTGTGTAACTTGGCGGCCTGAGACCTACAACTATATCCCGGCCTTCTTAAACGGTCGCACTGCCTCCCTGCATATAGATGATATACAGACCCCCTCCTTCACGCTTGGTAACGTTGGTACTCCGCAAGGGGCGGCCGCATCCCGCACTTAGGACACAAAATTTACGCAGATGATATAACGGTTTGGGCCACATATGACTCGGATGGCGACATAGAATTCACCCTTCAGGAAGCCGCCACAACTATAGCGACTCACGCAGGAAACATTGGGCTTGAATGCTCCCTCACAAATTCAGCACTCCTCATAATCCGCCCGCGGCGCGTCCCTACCTCCCCCATCACGATTTACCTGCATGACACTCCCATAGCGCCAACACCTACCCTCCGCATTCTTGGCCTACATTTACAGGACACGGGGAAAACAACCTTACACTGAAAACACTAAAACAGTCCACTTACTCCGTCATCCGTCTTCTTAGAAGGGTTTCTTATTCACGAGCCCGTCTAGACGAAGCAGACAATCTGAAGTTGCTGCATGCCTTTGTGCTTAGTCGCATTCTTTACGCCACTCCTTACCTGAACCTCTCCTGTGCGGAGAAGGATAAGATCAATGCTCTAATCCGCATGGTCACCAAAGCAGCGCTACACCTACCAAAGAGCACTAGCACAGACAGGCTCTTAAAGTTAGGAATGCACAACACTATACAAGAACTTATAGATGCACATCGCTACACAGAGTAACTTCGTCTGGCTGGCACGGAAACCGCACGATATATACTGGATTCTCTGGGAATTCGCATACCCGCATACACTACACACTTCACCGCTCTCCCTCGCGCCATACACACCGCGCTTGTCTTCAAACCCCTTCCTAAGAATGCCCACCCTGAATATCATCAATCCCGCCGAGTCGCGCGAGCCCAAGCTCTCCATAAAGAATATGGCACTTCAGAGGATGTGCGCTGGGCGGACGCCGCGTGTAGTCTAGACCGTTCAGTAGCTGTGGCTTACCATCCAGAAGCCCCCCTATTTACTCATTTCAAAGACCCCCCTTGTACCCCGGAAGAAGCAGAGGAAGCAGCTATAGCAATAGCCATTGCCGAAACCAATGCGGCTTATATAGTTAGCGATTCAGAAACAGCCATTCTTAACTTCGCCCTCGGACGCGTCCATCCCCCCGCATGGCAGATATTGAGAATGTGCACCCTAAATTCCGAAAGGCGTATTGAGCTCGTGTGGGTGCCGGCCCACTCTGGCAATCCTGGAAATGATACCGCCGATAACATAGCCCGAGGACTTATTTGCCAGGCAAATGGCGACCCCAGCCGGGATTTCTCGAGGGAGCGGGCACACACGTTCTCAGAACTGACTCAAAAAGCACGTCTTGCCCGTCGACACTACCCCCCTCCCCACCCCCGCCTATCCCACTCAGCAAATCCTCTGGAGGCGACTCCAGACCCGAACTCTTCCTACCATTCAGCTTCTATCCTACTTCCGCCATGTTTCCCCAGAGTGCACTCTCTGCGGAGAATCGCACGCCACCCTGGACCACATCCTCTTCGGCTGCCCTGCCGATCCTCCCCCGCAGGGACAGCCCGCCATCAGAACATAGGAGGAATGGGAGGCCCTTCTTGCGTCGCAGGACCTGGACACGCAACTTCGCTGTGTGAACCGGGGTGCCAGTGCCATGGCCCTACGTGGCCAGGACACATACGCGTAATGTGAGGGCTGTGCGGTGGCCCTGAGACCTTGCACGGTCCAAACTCGCTTGCGTAATAAAGTTTTCCATCCATCCATCCATCCATCCATCCATGGTAAGCGGCGTCTGTCGCACCTTGGAAGTTGATGCAAAACAGTCGCGGAAGAAATAGATGAGACCTTCTGCGGAGCGTTTCTGACTGGCCAAGAGGGGCGGGTTTACGTCGGTCGGGATGGCTGTAGCCGCCGCGTCGTCGAGGTCTGACGTCGTGGACAAAGAGCACTGCCTGGTACACTCTCTGAGCTCGTCAAAGTAAGCGACGACCTCTGTCTTCGTTAGATGCTGCGGTTCACGGGTAAAGTTGGTGACTAAGATGTCGGTACGACCGTTGGCGAGTTCTACTAGGCCTCGGGCTACAAAAACCTGCCGAGCGGGTAGCAGCGACACGTTCGCTTCAGCGATGCCAAAGGTGCCGGTGCTGCCATCACACTCGACTGTGACGAATTTGCTGGCTCGCGGAGGGATCGTTATGTGGTCGTCACATAGGCGCAACACGACTCTGCTGGGCTCGCTGTTGGTGTCAACGGCTCGCTGGACGGAAAAAGACACCATGAGCTCCCGAAGGTCGATAACCGCACCATGGTCTCGAAGGAAATCCATGCCTAGAATGAGATCTTTCGAACAGTCCCGTACTACGGCAAAGGAGCCAGCGAAAGTAAGACCTCCTATCTGGATGCGGCAGGTGAAGACGCCGATTGGCGTCACTAAATACCCACCGGAGGTGCGGATCACGAGTCCACACCAAGGAGTCAGAACCTTACGAAGACTCGTGGTGAGCTGACTGCTCATCACAGAAAAATCAGCGCCAGTATCGACGAGTGCGGTCACTTCATAACTGTCGGCGGTAACTAAAATTTCAGCTGAAACCAGTCGTTCGCAGCACGTCGGTGAGTTCGTCGGATCGGGTGGTTGCCGCCCGGGTCGTCGCGTCGAATCGTCGGGTGGAGGCTGTTGACTCTGTGCAGTGGCGGCGGCAATACCCCCGGAGGACGCCGTCTTCAGTTTTCCAGGCGAGGGGTCAGGCGTCTGAACTGACCAGAGGCTGAGGACCGATTGGGCGAAGCAAAGCGCCTCGGGGATGGCGATCGCGATTGGCGCTGATGAGAGTTCGTCGGGGACAGCACGTGAGCGGCGAGGTACTCATCCATGTCCTGTGGTCTTCAACCATAGCGCGGTCGAGGCGCGTCCTGCGGGAATCCTCTCAAACCCAGACGCCTGTACGTGCAATGCCGCAGAATATGGCCAGGCTCCCCCCAGTGGTAGCAGAGCTGGCGATCGTTGGACGTGCGTCACACGTGCGCTTTGCTGATAGGAGGGCGCAGATCCTGCTGCTGCTCGACGGGGCGCAGGTAACGGTGGGCTGGTCGTGGTCCGGGAACGGGGCGAAACGCTTGCGGCGCGGGGGCAGGTAGGCGCAGGGCATCGCTGTAAGACAGGACTTGCGGCTCCGATAGTGGTGCTTGTGGTGGCTGCACCGCTCGCTGGATTTCGTCACGGATGACGTCCCCTGTTGAAGGTATGCCTGGCGGCGGAGCATCCAAGCGGAGGTGTCGCAGTTTTTGCGCGGACGATGCTCCATACAACCTCTAGCAGCAACTCGTCCCCGGTGCTTGTCAAGGATGCGAAGTAGTGAGTGGCCGCTACATTCGCCTGACGGCCGTATTGTGCCCTGCGTTCCTGCAACGAACGTTCCATACTCGCAGCTTCCTTGGCGAAGACGGTGACGGTTAGCGGAGGGTCGCGCATGAGGCCAGCGAACAGCTGCTCCTTCAACCCGCGCATAAGGTGCCGCACCTTTGTAGCTTTGGGCATGGCAGGGTCGGCCCTATTGAAGAGGCGTGTCATGTCCTCTATAAACATGGAGACGCTCTCGTTGGACTGCTGAGACCTAGAGCGAAGGGCAATCTCAGCATTTTCCTTCCGTTGGCTCGAGCTGAATGTGGCGACCAACTCGCGGCGAAAAGCTGCCCAGTTGGAGGACGCCTCGTGGTTCTCAAACCAAGATTTCGCAGAGTCGAGCAGTGCAAAATACACATTCATCAGTTTGCGCTCGTCGTCCCACTGGTTGAATGCGGCCACATGGTCAAAACTGGCCAACCAATCCTCTACATCCTCGAACAGGTCGCCGTGTAAGGATGGTGGCGACCGAGGTGCGAGGAGGAGGAACGGCGGAGCACTGCCGGAACACTGACCTGTCTGGCTACCAGTAGTGGACGTCATAGCTCTCACAGGCCTTGTCAGCGGCTCAAACTCGGGTTGCAGGCCTCGAATGCGACGGCTCGCTTTGTGGACGGGTGTGGTGTCCGCGCGTTGGGGAGAAGCGTCACGGCTGTCGTCCGGGTCAGGGTACACGGGATGGTACCCAACACCTCCACCAAATGTCCCCGACATACGCAGCAGGAAGCGTGAAGGACAGCCGTTTGCTAGGACGAGGTTCGCCGAACCGCCAAGGTCATTCAAGACAATGAAGACGTTCAGCCACGCGTTGGGAGACAAGGTTCGGCTACCAGGTGGCGCCGGCAGAGTGTCAGCAGTGTGGCAATATGATAAGCGAATATAGAACGCTATACAAGAGAGCGTGTGCATGTGTTTGTGTGCGTGCCCGCATACTATGGTGTGTTGCGCTTATCGTCCCAGAACTGTGTGTGGTTCACGGAAATCGCGGTAGCAGTGGGCTGTCCGTCAACGCTTCCGCTGTAGGGTTCTGAAAGTCAACTCCTGTTGTGGATAAGTGCTATGAAGCGTTCGAAAGAGGTAAGACGAATGAAATAGTTGTTTGTTAATCCGGTTTACTTGCCATAAATGCATAATTTGGATTCGCTATAGAGAATAATGCAACGAATTTTCTTGCTGGAACTGGAGAGGGCTCGTGCTCTTATTGTTTTCGGTCAGCCACTTCGAGAATTCCTCCTCCCTTGTCGCCGGTAGTCCCACTTCAAGTAATATCCATGTCCTTGAAGTTCTTGTCTCTGCACAAGTCCATAGCAGGCGGCGAAGATCCTCCCGTCAGCTGGTGGGCAACACCTGAGGCAGCTGGTTCGTCCTGCGCCTTCTTGTGAGTCCCAGCGGCACGTGACCGACGTGGTAAGGGCCGCACCAGCCCTTATCTTTATAAGGGAAATTCTCCTCTCTGCATTTCCTCTTATTCCTCCTCCTCCTCTTTCGATTCGTTAGGTTTGAGGGAAGAGGAAAAGCATCTGTAAACGAGAACACGTGTGCTTTTCCTTAAGAAGAATGCTGAGATGGGGAGAGTGGAGCGTGCATCAAAAGGGAACCTGGGGTTACAATGAGATTAGGAGCTTGGTGTCTAAGGTTTTATGGTTTTCTATGCTTAGCGTTCTCAGCGTCGTCTTGAGTTCAGTGACTCTGGATGCGTATCTTTCCTGTTGACTGCATGGATCTCCTCAGTGGCACATAGTGTTTCTGTCACTCTTTTCAATTGTCTAACGGTGGCAAGCAGAATGTATAGGGAATAAACAGCTGCATCACGTTGTTGCTTGGAGTCTTTGCGCCCACTCTATATTCACTTGATGCACCAAGACGTGGTCAAGAACATTTTACAGGACTCGAAGATAAATATTTTGTAATTACCGTCTGCCACAGTGGGCAGATTTTTGTGACGTCACAAGTTCACGTGACTTAGGAGGCAGGTGCGCCACCTCGTTTTTTGCTCACAACGCCGACGACGACGCCGCATTATCTTCACAACTGAAGCCTTGACGATGGCTTGTTAAAATTTTAATGAGAAAAGCATTGCTAGTCCCATTACGAGAAAAGCCGGCGGCGTGCTTTAGTATGCATACTCGCAGATGGCGCAGAAAATCCCATCGGAGGCAAGAGAAACTGCGTGGCGTCATCAAGTGGCCGCATGATGCACACAGAATGCCGAGCACCGCAACTACAGATAATCGTATGCTTCCTATTGGAAGACCTCAATGTGGCGTCAGTTTTCCCGACATAAATCGTGCCAAAACTGTGACTCATCCGCTGTCGTACTGCGTTGCGGGTGATGTATACGATCTCTCGTTGCATATAGCTTACATGTATCATTCAATTTCGAGGCAAGCATGCGATAGCGACACAAGCCGACGACATATGCACCCACAATTGAATCCCTTGCCAGGCTCCCTACCTGCTAAGCCACGGGTGTCCACCCAGATGTGAGGCAGTTACTGCGCCCATTTCCTTTCCTCAAAACTAACTTTCGTATCAAAATTTGTCTGCAACCGTTAGTCGTACAGCGTTCCGGATGGTGCAATGCGCACGCGTCTTTGTGTGGGTGGTGTGTGTGTGCGGGTGAGTATCATTGCACCCAGGCGCGCTAAAATTTGGCATTCCCTCCTGCAAGCAGCCATAGGTGTCTTTGCCTTATTTTTGCTTTAAACTTAACTATATGCTGCACTATCATTCTCGGAGCAACTTGCGTACATATTGCGAGCAGCCGTGATTAAGCATACCGTTATGAAGAGAACAATTTAGCATACGTTTTTCAAAGTTAGATAAATGACGAAACAGTCCATATTATCCTTCCACAACGAAGAAAGCCCTCAGTCTGAGGAAAATTCGAATCAGAACCCGTGTATTGAAACAAAAACGAAAATATAAGGCGAAAAATGTATACAGAAGCAGATCCCGTAGTCAGGAACAGCGCTGGCAACTCCTTCCCGGCATATCGTATTTTGAAGAATTTATGCTCGTGAACGGTGCTTGATTCAGTATACGAAACGCAATAATGCGCAGCGTAAAAAGTCCGCTTGGTCATCAAACACTCCCATCGCGCATCCACCCAATAGTGCCACTGAAATTTCCAATATATTGAAATGTTGTTCTGATGCCGAATTGCAATGAATACCTCTCTTTTTAGTTAATACAAAAAGAACGACGGAACCAACACCATAGATGAACCCGTGTACATTACATTCAAAATGTATTAGCAACGTTTGCGAAAGAAAAAAAGAGAGGGTCCCTAGCTTTAAGTGAACCTCTTTCTCTTGTAATCAAATGTGTCAAGTGGACTATTTCTAACACAACTCTTCCTAACTTTAATAGTGAGGATTATAAAAACAATTGCATGTCTTTTTTTGCTTCAGTAACTTTGTCCCTCGTTAGACGAGGAGAGCGATGAAATACGCAGCCGGAACGAACCGACGTCTAATGCCTTTAGGACGAAAACGAGACCGAAAGAAAACAACAGTGATTCATGCTTTCAGCGAAGCTCTTTGGGATGCCGTCAAACGCTCTACATATGTTTATTTTAGCACAACATTCCAACAATGCTACTTATTACATTTAATACATTTGTATGTCTCTTGTCGATACTCTTCCTACCGCAAAAGACGAAGAGGGTGGCGAAAGTGCTGCATGGGCTAACATTTGAGAGGGAAAGCCAAAGTATGCGAAAGGAAAGAATACCGGTTCAAGCCGTTAGCGAAGCTCTTACTGATGTCATCAAACGTGCGAAATCTGTATACTTTAATGAAACTCTACAGCACTTTACTTCCGAAGATACTAGAAAGATCGGCGACTTTGCAATACATACTAAAAGCATGCACAAAGATATTGTATTACGGCACTATTAGAATTAATCGCCAAGTTATTGATCTACACTTTAATGGTATTGATTATTGATTAGTGTTTCTTCCCCGGCTTCTGGACCTTCAATTTTCACATTTACCTCGCCTTTCTCAGTCACGGGCTTGAACTCCGATGAAGCAGCAGATAATATGCTGCTTTCTTTAAAAGCTAAAATTTTGCCGCGAGCTGATGGTATACAAAGCGCATTACTTCGACGCTTCGCTCAAGCACTAAGAAAGTTCCTTGTTGTCAATATTTTTAGCTTCCTGGGAAATGGCTCGTGTCGTGTCCGCCCTGAAGAATGGCGACCCGCTTTCTGTGTTCTACTGCCACCTCATACCTGCACTGCATTCTTCATTGGCCTATTCTGTAGCTATTTCTCAAGAAGAAAGTCCAGAACAGTTCTATCTTGGAAGTTGCATGTAATTAACCGGCGCGAACACTACAGACTAAGAAAAAGACGTTTACTTTAAATCAGTGCAGCGCAACAAGCTGTAAAAAAGAACATCACAGTGGAAGGAAGCGCAATTGTTGAGAGAAAAACGCAAGTTGATGACAGTCTAGCAGAAATAAAGAAAGTGATTTGAGTGTGCGCTGGGATGTAATAAAAAGGAAGAAAAAACCGATGGTCCCTTAAGGCACCAGTGTGTGTCCAAAGAAAAGACGGACGTAACAGGGCTCACTGGGAGTCATATCGAGGGATGAGATCAGCGAATTGGCGAGGTAAAATTTCTGCACCGGCAGCAGCCCAGCACTGACTGAAATTAAGTGCAAGAGGCCACTGTTTTGCAGTGAACGGACACAGTTACTTTAGAACAGACGCAGGATTACTTTATAACTGTGCTTTTATGCCTTATGTGCAAAACACTGCAACCTCGAACGGATATTCTGGTGACTGGGCGCACACGGCCAAAGAAATACGCAATTACAGCGTTAAGAATTACGCGCAGATGAACAAACAAGGCAGAGCAAAATTCGAATCGTTTTCATCCGCCTTAATTGAATGTAAGGCATCTTTACTCACCAAAGCTGGTGGAAAGTCGGAACTGCCGCTATCTTCCTGACAAGAATGGTAGAATCAATATTCTTGTTCCTCAGTTCCAGTAACGTGTTTTGCTTTATAAAGAGAGGATATCATCGTAAGGGATTCCGCCGCACTTATGTTGAGGTCACTCATGGGCAATAAAATTATAAGTTCGTAGCGCACCTTCACGGCAAGAACGAAAAAGCGAGGAGTTCTTTTCAAGACAGGTGCTAGTGTGCACTGGATTGCCACGTGAGAATAAAAAGAACAGCACGGAACATGCTACTCATTTCGTAAGTCAACCATGTGCTTTTTTTTCGTGGTCTTGCAAACTTAAATTGGATTATTCCCACTAGTATTTCAAGTGCGGCTAGCTCAAGCGATGAGGCGAAGAAAACAACTGTTCTTGAGCGCCTAAAGCTGACGCTTGAAAAATGCTTTCTGGCCTCCAAAAACGTTATTTAGGCATCACCAGGGGCACCATAAATCGTTAGTAGGCACTGCTAATGTCATCACCTTAACGTTTGTAGTGATGTCGAGCTACTAGAGGTACGATTCCGACTTCCCCATTTAAACGCGTGCAAGGCATGCAATTCCAATACCTTCTCCTCGATGCTGGTATTTCGCATTGACACACTCACAGTCAATTTCGTCGTAAAAGCCTTTGCTCGCATCATGCTGGGCTTCTTTGTTCATAGATATCGTGCATCTCGCCCCACCACCCTTGCATCACCCGTTCAACAGTGGATTTCCAGGTATAGCTTTGTACTCGTGTAAGCGCCACTCGTTTTCTGGTCATGGTTTAGGTCTTGTGGGGCAGTGGCAAATTTTGTGGCTCTGAAGTGAGCGTGTGTACAGTGCATTAACAGGAGAACACAACAAAACTTCCTCATTAGTCGAAGTTTTCGAAAGAAGCGAGCGAACCAAACCTGAGGCAAGTTTTAGAAAAGAAAATCTGATGCACTGCACCCCCACCCCCCCTCCAATCGCATGTAGTATACACCTTACCTTTAATTAGTAAAGATATAGACACCAGGTATCGGATTTGAAATTGGGTTTAAATAATATTGCTTGTTCAAAGACGCCGCTTAGGAACTTGTTAAATGTGTTACAATATTAATTTTTCAAACAAATTCTGTAGGGGGTTTTTTACCCATATCTTGCAGTTTGGCAGTCGTTCGGTCTATTCGTTTCCGTCTTGTCTTCCGACTTTCAGTACGATTAGCTATGTGCAGTGACCACAGGTCTCCAACAAGGAAGCTTCATGTCGTTGCTTGATTTTCCGTATTTTTATTTAGTTAGCGACACAGCCACACTTAGTTATGGCGCCAGTTACTGGCCGGGCTGACCTGATGTCGACAACTTGCTCGTAACTTCAGGATCACTTTCGTAGTATCTTTTGTGCGACGATATAAAGAAAGCGTTTAGATAATTGATGCCTTCGATGTGTGACGAATAAGGCGGTAGAAATATATGCCCTATCTTCGTGTCGCCCTATCTTCCGTGACACATTTTGGTGTAGGCGCTGGGTACAGATCCCTGTATATGTCTCATACTTCTCCGGATACGTTGGGCTCCAGTCCTTCGCTAGTGGACACCCCTGTGCACCGTGCAAGCCGGAGAAACCAAGGCCTACCTCCCGAACACGTGCCATTGGAGTCTGCCAGAGCACCCTCCCATCGACCTGTCATGCCAGGTCCAGCCTACTATACCCAGCACCTCCACCAAAATATGCCACGGAAGATAGGGCGACACGTCGCTAACCAGCAGAACACGGCAGCTGCCAGCCCGAGACACTTCAACGTCTTCCTCGTCAAGCGCCACCTGAGAACACCAGGTGGCATTATAGACCCGTTACACGCTGGTAAATTATCCTTACAGGCTTAAAGGAAACAGCAGGTCACCTCACAATGATCACTCGTCGCTCTTTGCTAAGTACACATGTTACATTTTTAGCGTTGCTTATCTCGAGGATAAAGCGTGGAGAAGGACGACCGACAAAACAAGCCTTTTCAAAACCGAGTTATTTTATTACAACATACTAAGCATGAGCAATAAATGAACAAAGGAAGATCCGCAGAGCCAAAATAGGCATGAATCAGAAACGCCTTGCAGTTCTTACGCTGTTCACTCTTCGTATGTTTAAAATTGCGTATTTTGATTAAAATACTTACTGGTGACAAAGCACTTTTATCGCCTTATTCCTGTTGTGAACGCCTTAGTTCCCGCTTTTTCTCAATATGAAAAATATACAACTCGACAGCCATCATCTTGCTGCTTGATCGTCATGTTAACAAGACGATGGGATGGACCGAAATTTTTTACCGTCTTCAAAAAGTGTTACAAGCTCTTTTAAAGGTCACCACTTGTCGTTTACTGGAATAAATTCTTTTTTGTTGGCATTTGAGCTCGTCTTTACGGTTTATCTTGCACGTCAGGCACATCCAACCTCTCCGTTGCGAAAAAAAATTTCCAGCGGTCAAGAGCTTTTCTACAAATTCAGTGCCAACCGATAGTTTAGCCCCGTCACCGTATAATACTGCTGCTGAACGATGCTCTTAAGATAGCCCCCATAAATACCAATAGTGATATCACGTTTCGCCCCTGTGTTGAGAGCGACGGCCAAGGCTTCGCTGGTGCTGCTACCATAAACACTGAGCCCGACCCCTTTTCCTCATCACAACGACGTGACCTCGTCTCTCGTGACTTGTCACTGTTGATGCATTCGTTGGGCCTCACAACAGTTGTTAGAGTTCCAACACTAATTCAGTAGTTGGTTTATCAGACGACCGTCACGCAACACCGGATCATTGCCTATGACGACACTCGTTCTGAAAGATAGCAGCAGCGCTATGGCGGTTTTGCAAAAGAAGAAAAGCGATCCAAGCGCAGGTTCAGGAAATGCTTGACAATGGTGTTTATAAGGTATCGGTGGTGCACGCGGGGCCATTAAGACCGGTAATCCTTTCTCAGCACGTCATCGCTGCCGCCTTCACTCGACCCCCCCTCACCCCCCCCCCCCCCCCCCCCCCCCGGGCGGGGTGAACTCAAAGAGAATCGTCTCCTTTCTCGCAACGATGCGGCCGCGCGCGCAAAGGCGCCAGGACGTACGGGTGTCCCGCGCCCGCGGGGCCGATTCGCGCCGGCTATACAAAAGAGCGGCGAGAGCTATGGCGCTGACTGAGCCGCCGCATGCCGACCGCACCCCTCTTCCTAACGGACACCACATGTGACACTTAATCGCGACGAACTCCTGCTTCGAAAGGTCTCCAGACCTTCTGAAGATGAGCACTGCCGCATGGAATGACGTCAGGGCACTTTTGACGAAGGGGCAACAAAAATGACGAATAGCCGGTGACAGCGCGGCTAGCTGAGGACAGCTAACGACTGAGTTGAGTGACGCAACTGGCCGATGTCGGTGAGAGCGGACTAAACAGCCTTGGGAAAGCTAAGTCACCTGGGTACGCGGGTCCGAGCTTGCAGTGCCTTACAGCGGTAACTGCTGATTTAAGAGCGATAATCTCCAATTCCGAGACGACGCAAAGGTCGAGGGTCATCGGGGAAACCGTTTCCAAGTGCTGGTGCGACTGTGTGTTTGTGTTTATTTTTATTTTGCGAAGGAGAGAATCTTTTATCTTATGGTAGCTGGAGGGCTGCCACGCTCTTGATAAACCATTCATCTTAACAGTGTACAATTTTTGGATGCTACCAAATGTGGGCCGGGCCTTTAGGCCTTTAAAACCGGGCCACGGAGACGGCAAAACGGTTCTCTTTAATGTCAGATGTAATGCATCTTCGGCTATGCCGAGTAGATGCCTCCCCTAGTGTTAGCCAGTTCCACCTTTTTGTTATTTTTCTTTTTGCCGCTTAATATGTCTTTCTTGCCTAAACTTGTATGTGATGTAAATATCTGTATATAAAACTTTAGGTACTCCCCTTACCCCTGCATCTCACCTCATCGCAAGACCATCTTTGACGGGGCAACTCTGGTGCGAAGATACCCATCAGTCTTCCGGGTTCAGTCTTCAGTCTTCCAGGCAACATTACTGGCGCAGTCGGCAAGGATCCTGCAGCCATCGCAAGACGGCGAAGGAAGAAGACTGAAAGCAGGGGAAAAGACGACGACCAGGAAATATTTCAGCGTTCGAGAAGACCTGCAGAGTCTGCGGCAAGGGCCACGGCTGCGGACCAGCGACGCAAGGCAGCCGGTCAGAAAAGCGAGCAGCGACTGGAACGCCACCCGGCACAAGCGAGACGACAGCAACGGGCGCGACGCCATTGGCATCGAAGGGTGAGTCCCTTCATGCTTAGTACTGGCGTGAGCATTGCAGTGCAGTTAAGCTTGTGTGGGTTGCATGGATACGCACTTTGCCCATTTAAAAACCGATAAGCCAGAAAGCAAGCGCGATGGGCGACACAGATGACACTGTGGTTGTCGGAAACAGGGCAAGTGAGGCGGAGGCGCCGGAGATGCCACAGATCGAGGAAAGAAATGGAAAAGTGCAGGACGAACTGCTGGTGTTACAGGAGAGGTGTCGGCTGGCAAAGCTGGAACTTGAGCTTGCTCAGCCGAGACAGCGAGGAAGCGCTAGAGAGTACTCCAAGGTCGTAGAGAGGCATGCTAACCACAGCGAGCTATGGCATTACTCAAAATTGTTGCGGGAATACTTCCAAAATTTCCAAGTGACGCAGAAGTCTCAGTTTGCTTCGAGGCGGTGGAGAACGCACTAAATGCATATGAAGTGCCGAAAGAACCGTGGAGCCAAATTGTTTTCCTTATGGCTGCAGACAAAGGGCATTTTCTGCAGACCCATTTAGCGCCATCTCAGCACAGGGAATACGAAGCAGTAAAGAAATTGGTACTGGAGGAGCTGAAACTCGCCGCGTGAGAGTACCTCAGTAGGTTTCAAGGCGCGAGGAACCGGAGCACCGAAGGATGGAGCGTGTATACGAGGCGTCTCCAGAGCTACTTGCGCTTCTGTTTAGACGAGCGCAGCCTCAGCACCTTTGAACAGTTGCGGGAGCTGTTAGTGGCGGACCAGCTAAAGAATAACGTCCCAGATGCAGCACTAAAGTACGTTACGCTCCAAGAACGAAACGGGTTGCGGAAAGCCACCGCACTGCCCGCACTACTACACACCTTCGAGGACGCGGAGGGGAAAAATAGTGCTGATAAGATCATTCTGATAGGCCCACTACAGGGCAAACGCCTCTCCCATGTCTCTCCAATTAACCCTTTCCTTCGCCAGGCGCGGAAACCATATTCCCGCAAATTTCATAAGACACGAACTTGCCTGGGCTATTCAATGCCTGTTTACAGCAGGTATTCCGGGGCCTGAAATGTGAACAGTTGGGGATAAGAGTTAATGGAGAATACCTAAGTAATTTGTGATTCGCTGATGACATTGCCTTGCTAAGTGACTCAGGACATGAATTGCTAAGCATGATCAATGAATTAATTTCAATTTCAATTTTCAATTTATTTTCTCATGTACACATAGTGAGGGCCGAGGGAAAAAAGCCAGAAATTTTGGCTTGACGTGCCCCTCGGCCCCTACATTGCAGGGCAGCAGGTAACATGAATGTTTTAAACAAATAGAATCTCAAGATGCAAACAATAGTTATCAAAAATGATTTTGCGTATTATTCGAAAAATGACAAGAAATGAAGTGTACAACAAAAAATGGTAACAGAAAAAGGAAACAGAAAAATACACGTCATCGAACAACAGGAATTCGGTTACTCAAATCAGGTCAACACTATTCGGAAACGAAAGAGATAAAGAAGCAGTGAAGGGATAAAGAAGCATTGAATCTATAAAGTGGAACATACATCGTGTATAACTTGGCGGCATGCACGTGAAAGGTCAACTTGTGCAGTTTGAAATTTATTTAGAAGATGGGGCAACGTGTTTGCTAGACTATGAGTACCATATATTGTGCGGCAGGTTGGAATATGCCACAGTTCGCTGTGTCTCAAACATTTCAATTCGGCCTTTTCGGGCGAGTGCCCACACTGTGGGGAAGTGTTCGCGGACACGTATCACATGGTGTGGGCATGCCCTGCGAATCCTGCTTTCCCACCCCCTCTCCAGCCCACCCGAGAGGACTGGGAGGCTGCCCTGCTCGGCTGCTCAACTCTCCAGGACCAACGAGCCCTGGTGACAAGAGCCCGGGCCGCCGCGGAGGCCGGAGGGGTCCCGAACTAGGGATCCCTCCTAGTGATTGTGAGGGCCGGGCCCTTCAGGCACGGTCCAAGCAATACCTCTCTTGTATATAGTATAAATAAATGTTTTACACCACCAGCACATCTGAGCTGGAACTACGCTTGGCGGAGGCCGGTGTGTTGAGACGCTTGGTGCAGAAGTTTTCGCCTACCGTCGCTGGCAAAGTCGTCGCAGCCAGAGATTGTTCAATGTCGATTTGTTGCACGCATTTCTCGTCAAAAAGAGAATCCCAGACTTCGCCAAGTGACCGAATGTGTAGGTGAGCCCACCAAGCTCTTGCACGCGTCGCAACCACGAAGTGACACAAAATCACGCAGATCAAGTGCCCAAAGTTTGGCATGAACCAAAACTTTCAGAATGGGGATGAAGAAAGGCGTTCGTCATCAGCAGACGATGAGACATCGCGGCGGCGCATCGCCAGCCCATCGCGTCAGAACAGAAACGCGGCGTGCAGAGATAAACAAAAGAGTAAAGGTTTAAAACTTCTTCTTGATACGTCAAAAGTGTTGTAACCATGGGCGGGGCGTGCAGAAGAGTGCTGGCCTGCACGCGTGCAAAAAGTGTCGAAAGGAGAGAGAAAGGCGCGAAAGAGCAGAATATCAAATTTTGATTACAAATTACTCCGGTTCCCAAACTAGCATTTAGAAAATTCTTGCTGGGCGCTATTTGTGGAACGGCCTTCTTTAATAGTGCAGGAATATCGCATTTGTATCGGCGAGTGTTCAAAGCCACTTTAACCGTCACATTTGATTTAGTGAGCTACCACTCAGACCACCACTCACCGATTTCGCCTCGGTCTCTCTTGCTGCGCTGGTTGCTTGGGAAGCCCGACCTAGGCCTCACAAGCACTACCGGCGGCGTGTCATGACTCAGAACTTTAGAAAAAAAGTAATGTAACGTGTATGGGGTTTTAAGAATGTACGCGTAATCATAACTCATTGATAATGATTAGGAAAGTGCGTTGTGTCAAATCAACTTTTATGGTAATCCTATTGCTATCATTGGCATTTACAGAGCACCGGAAGTTCACTATGACGGTATTACCAGCTGGGAAACTATCGCAGGCACAGGATGATAATAGCAGGAGATTTTAACCTTCCAGATGTCGACTAGGAGTCGCTGGCTGCTGGAATAGGTGAACAGGAGACTATAAGAAGCCTGTTGGATATGTTATTGTAGCTTAGGATCTAAATTACGTTGTTTTACATCCTATACGTGTAACTGACTACTGTTTCAGTGCAAGACCTTATTTCAACAAAAGTATAAGCAGCGCAAAAACAGGGACAGCAGATAAGACACCAACAACAGTACGGGTGCTGAACTACCGACTGAAATTTTATTGAAAACGGCAGAGCTTTAAATGGAGACAGGCCATAACATGTTCAAGAAGATAATGAATTGTCATAAAATCGTAATACCAGCATCAAAACCACTCCATCAAAACGCATGACTCATGAAAAACAACAGAACACGAAGCGATATCATATCAAAGGCTGGAACGCGGATGTCATTAATCGTTGCAAACGCAAAGACAAATGTGTGAAAGCAAAACAACGAAATTACACCCCAGGAGACCCCCGGCCACACCAGAAGTAAAACGTAAAAAAAAGCAAAAAACGTATTAAAAGCAGCGACAAGGAAGTGAGACAAAACACTACGCGAAAACAAGGCACCTAGCGAAGGGAAACCTAAAAGCGCAATGGCGGGCTAACTAATGCTACCGCCCCGAAATCCGATTTATTTCTTGGTTAAGGCAATGGATGGTTTGTTCACACACCAGTCAATTCCCATGGATATGAGCCAGGCCTCGATGACCCCCCCCCTGGCGTTGGTCCCGCGCTCTGACCCTAATTTCGGACTCCCCAAACATAGAATCACGCTTGAACTCGCAGTCGGATCCGCAGTCATACTCGCAAAAGCACCTTCTCCAATTCTTGCAGTGGTCAGCCAGATATCTGCCCGCATTACCATTCACACACCATTCTAGTTCCGCTAAACGTTCATTTACACATCTACCAGTCTGCCCTATGTAGGAACCAGAATACAGGAGCGGAATCTTGTACACAACTCCCGTGGAACAGTTAATCGATTGAATAGCATGTTTGATTCCGCAATCATCACGCTCTTTTGATTTGGTCACCATGCTGGAGACGGTAGACAGCTTGCATGGCGCAGAAAATACTAGATTAATCATGTACCTGCTGGCCATTTTCTGCAAATTGTGGAAGAGCTTGTGGTAGTACGGGTTGACCCGCACATTATTCCTATCTTGCTGCCTAGCAAGCTGCTTCTTAGGCTTGAGATTTTGCAGAATGCCTCCTGATACACTGGAAATCACATTTGCTGGATACCCACCACCCTTCAAACGCCTCACTTGGCCCTCAATGCTTTCCTTTGCACAGCGCTCACAGCTTTTTTTCAAGGCTGACTGCAAGCTATTGCTAACAATTGCCCATTTGACAAGCTTAGAGAGGGTGCTATCATAGGGAAGAGCGATTTTCTAAAGCGAAGGTTGTGCATCTAGCAGATGCGGCGTTCAGAAAAATGGAGGCATAAATCTGGGAACTGGATGTGGCTACTCTGCATTGGATCCGAAGTAAAAGTAACGGCACCAGATTCATCTTCGAAAAGGCTTATAATCTATGGAATATCCAGTGCGCCTTCACTAATGATGAGAAAATCATCCACATACCGGAACACCTTGGTCACGTTTGCGCTTGGAAGGTGTTGTTCTATTCGTTTGTCCATCGCATCGAGATAGATATTACACAGGGACGGCCCAATGCATGCGCCATCTTTCTGGACATAGTACTCGCCGTCGAACTCAATAACAGTTGACTTCAGGTAGAATCCCAGAACTGCGAGGAAGTTGCCGCCGCTAAGACCGGTAGCATTTTGCAACCGAACCGCTCCTTCCTCCTCTACCTTGCCTCTGATAGCCCTGAAGAGGCCTGCATGTGGCACTGACTAGAGGAGATCTACTACGTCTATGGAGAAGGCTGAAGCTCGTGTGTTGAGTGTCTCTAACTGTTTGATGACGTCAGTTGAGTTCTTTACGATTAAAGGGTCGTCACTGCGAAAGCTCTTAAGGTGACGCTGAAGGAAGTATCCCCCTTGGACTTGCCACGTTCCCTTTTCAGTTACAATAGTTCTGAGCGGGCACTCTGCCTTGTGTGATTTGCCGGTGAAGAATACTGAGCAAATTTTTGTGTGTGGAATACTACCCAATTATCAAAGAAGGCATTCGGTGTGTTGCTCTCTTTCGTTAATTGCCCTCCATTGGTTTTGTGGGCTTTTATAAGCGAAAGCATGCAGTTCAACGAGACCCATCTGAACTTTATGGTTTCCGTGGCAGCCGCACTCTGAAGCCGATTGTTCCGCTCTCGGTATACCTTGTTCGTTACAGTGCAGTCATTCGAAGGATTACGCATTTCTACTGTCTGACCATACTTTCCTCCTTCCATGATAACCACCCTCCGATTACGCACTACTACGACAAAACCGAAACAGAATGGGTGGCTAATAGGTCCCTCCGTGAAAGAGTAAAATTGACGGCTACATTATTCGTAAGTACCACAAGAGCAACATGCATCCTGTTCTGAAGCTTCGATGTAACTGTGGCGCCACTTGATGCAAGCTTAAGGTATTGGCTGGCCCGCACAAAGCTGGCCCCGCCTAAGTCAGTCACGCTCACTTCCTGAGTCGAGTAGGGGCTTTAACTGAGTGTTTGTGAGTGCCAGAAGACCTAAACCGTAAGCCAACTATTATTACTGCTCGCTACTATATAGGAGAGTAAATATTCCTCCTCCCCTTCCCCTCTTTGTGAGTGTGGGGTGGGGAAGAGTTCAGAATGGGGATGCTTCCCATCCTTCAGGCAAAATTCTAGGAGCGACAGAAGTCTCCCAAAGCAAGGACGCAGCAAGTGACGACTGTAACAAAAACAGTTGCGGTATAATCCGCGCTACCCATATAATGACCTACTACAGGAATGCATGCGTGCTGCATCATGTTTTGTGAGAAGTACATTACTTGTATTGCGACCAAGAAGAGAATAGAAGAAACTTTTGTGCACTCGTTTTTTACCGGTACTAGTCAGCACTGACGCCGCATCTACGCTGACGGAGCGCTTCCATAAAATCTATTTAGCCTCATTTCTTGTTGCCGGCGTGAGAGCGGAAGGATTACTTTATCTTAAAATCTGGTTTTCCAGTGATGTCACGCTTTCCGGGAGAGGCCAGTGAGTAGCACGTCCTATATATATATATATATATGACTATACATTTCGATGGGAAGACCGATCATTTTCAAGTGATAGCAATTTGCTGCGCTTCCCCTTTTGTCGGAGAAGACGAATCACTCTAGAAAAAGATCGGTCCTCCGATCGAAGCGTCAAGTGCAATAAAAATGTTTCCTTTGACGAAGCGTACACTCGCCATATACTCTGTAAAGCAGCCGAGCAGTTGATGCTCTCACAATGTGTGTATACTGTTGTTGTTATCCTTGGAAAAAATGGCACATACCCACACTTGTGGATCGCTCAAGGATCGGGAGGCAAAGGTTGCTATTCAACTGTGCCTACTAAAGGCGCTGTTGTTCCAAAAGTCCCTCAACGAAATTGTCTCGCCATGTGATTGGAAGTTAGCGCGAGTTGTTCCTATTGATAAGAGTGCTATGAGAAACTCCGTTCAGATTTACAGACCAGTATCCTTAACAAGTACCCCCTGTAAAATTATGGAGCATGTAATATATAGCTGCGTCATGACTCATTTTACCATTCATAATCTCTTAGGAAAATGAATTCAGGAAAGATTTATCGTGCGATACACAGTTGATAGAGTTTACCCACAATTTGGCCTTGGCAACTGATAAGCAACAGGTTGTTGACTGTGTTTTCATAGATTTCCGCAAAGCGTCCGATGTAGTGCCCGCACAGCCACCTCGTTGCCAAATTATAAGCTTATAAGCATGACCATAAGATTAGTAAGTGCATCGCCGAATATTATCATTACGGAAACAGGCTGTTGTTCTCAACGGTGTTTTTCCCAATACATGCCAGCGACTTCGGGTATTCCCCAGGTTTCTGTGTAGGGTCCACTGTTTTTTTGCTCTATATGAATGATATTTCAATTCTTATACGGTTTTCAGTTAGAATGTTCGCTGATGATTGTGTTGTTTACAGAGTAATTAGTCCCAATTCTGATTCACAAGTCTTGAAAGATGATTCAGATACCATAGCAGGTTGGTGTGCGTGTTGGGATCTGTCAATAAACACAAATAAAGCTTTTCTCGTCACCTTCACATGAAAACGCGCTTCCCCTCCGTATAGGTAGAAAATTGGCGACCATTACCTTAGGCACAATTTAGGAAATTAAATATATTGGAGTCTTTTTTACATCTGATTTAAGGTGGAATAGGCTCGTTAAATATATCGCAAAAAGGGCGGCATCAGTTTTGGGTTACTTGAGAAAGAATTTCAGTCAACTTCCAAGTAACTTATAAACCCAGATCTACTTCAGTCATGTTCGACCAATACATGAGTATGCATGCGTTTGTTGGAATCCTCACGGAGCTGAGCTTACAGGAAAATTAGAAAAAATTCAGAACAGGGCAGTCAGATTTGTTATTGGAAATTGCAGCCGGAAACTTAGCATGACAGAAAGCAAACATGACCTTCAATGGCAAGAGCTAAAGGATCGTGAAAGAGATGTTACTTTAAAACTTTTTCACAGCAATTATTACTCTAAAACAGGCATCAGTCACGAAAATTATATCCAGGCACCAAATTATATATGGATGTGATTGTACCACGATTTAAGGGGGACCTCTTGCGTTACTCTTTTTTTGACATAACAGTGCGAGAATGCAACAGTTTGCCATCAAGCACTGTGTATATTCCGATGAACGATGCTTTTTACCATGGGTTGAAATAATATATAAAGCGACCGCTAAAGTTTGTGGCCCCCCTGCTGTGATCTCCTGCGGGCGATGCAGGTATCCAATAAACAAATAAAAAAAGCACACGGGAGAGCAAAACCGGGGGAGTCTACCACAAGGAGGGCAGGGAGTGAAAAAGATACGAGTATGGATTGAAGAGAGAAAGAGAGAGGATAAGATAAAAAAGAAGCGATTAATTCAAAATGTAATAAAGCATAGAACACAAAATACTGAAAAATTTAGCAAGGCTGTCGATGAGATTAAAGTAACAAATTTTGAACAGGGTCAAAAAGAGACCTTTGGCTGAACCCAAAGGTGGTGGCGCCAAATAATAGCAAGAGTGGGCTGCTGAAACTAAGGCCACGATGCTGTAAAGGCAACTCCAGCAGTCTTCTTCAGAAATAGGTGGAATGGCGACAATGGAGCCAAAAAGGATCGATAGATTCAGGCTCACGTTCAAATGCACAGAAAGGAGATAGTGAAAAACCAGACCTGTGCATATAAAGATTTAGAGGTGGGATACGACAGCGCTAAACCGTCAAAAATACTTCTAGCTGCCGAGATCGACAAACTTTCCTGCGCCAGGAATATCGCAGATGTTGATATTCCGCCGTTGCTAAAAGTGCTGTGTCTTGCGCGCATGTTAACGCTCGTCGCCGGAACCTAGATTGTGCGATATACACTGTAGCCGGGATGATGGGCAATGTGGGGCCGCCTAGGGAAGCGTTTGCGACGTTATCCGCGATCTCATTTACTGTGACGCTGCTGTGACCGGGTAGCCATATCAAATGGACAAGGCTCAAATGCGAAGGAAGAAGTGATAAAAAATGCTTAAAGTGGGACAGTCAACATGCGATACGAGGGACGAACACAAAAATAAAGAATCGATAATGACTGCCACTGCAGCGACAGAAGAGCCTAGCTTGCACAGAGCAAGAGCTAGTAACTGCCAGAAACTCTGCTTGAATAATAGGGGCGAAATCCGGAAGGCGCGGCGAATAGGGGCTTTCTAAACTCGGAGAAAAAAATCCCACACCTGCCTTTTTGTTGCACTGAGAGGCGTCGGTTGATATTGCTATTGTTGTAGGTAGGGACCTTAAATGATCTTATAGCAGTCCATTTAGAATGCGGAGAAATAAATATTTTGCGCTTTGGGGGCAAATGTTGTCCAAAACAATTTGGATAGAGGACCCACTGCTTATTGCTGGAAAGATGTTATAAACTTGCATGTTTAAAGGCTCAAGTATTCTTGGTACAAACACAACCTGTGTGATATGAAAACGAGGCCGGTGGCAACAGCTAAAGGCAATCTTATTTGCTCTATACCCCGATATTGTTTGCATCATGGAAACGTGGCTACACGCAGATATCAGTAGCCATAAATTTGCTCCTCCTGTCTGCACCATGGTTCGTAAAGATAGAATAACTAGAGGCGGGGGAGCGGCTGTGCTTCTGAGGCTTGGCATATGTTATTCACTAATGCCGCACGTTCTAGGCGTAGAAGCAGTCTGGTGTAAAATTCAACTAAGTCAAAGCTCTGCCCACGTTGGCGCTGTGTACAGACTCCCGAAGACAGTGGTTAACTATCTTGAGCCGCTTCTTGAGTATAGACAGAAGTACATGCTGGGAAGCGCTGCAACAATGGAAGGTGACTTCAACTTTCCAGACGTTAATTGGAGCTTGTTAAGCCCGTCCACGCTAATCAACAATCTTCTAGTGAACTTTTTATTCACTCTGAATCCAACACAGGCTGTTTCCCTGGCTACTCGTGTGCAATGTACTTCAAGCCCTATTCTGCATCTTATTTTTTTTAGCGATCATTTTCTGAAGGAAAAGGTCAGCGCGAATATTTTTGATATTTTATCTGATCATAACATCGTTGCATGCACACTATCGTTTCCAGGACGGTATCGCCAGAGTGGTTCGACAGAGCGTGTATATGCCTTTAACGCACCTGACTATGCAGCTATCGTGACTTACCTTGCGCACGATTACCTCGGCTTTCACAACCTATGCACAGAAGGCTCCGCACACATCGATGAAATACGGCTGCAGTTTAAAAATCACGTAATGCAATGTATGAGCCAGTTTGTCTCACTAATTAAATATACCACAAGAAAGCCTATTCCATGCATAGCTCGCGAAGTAATTAGCCTGAAACGTCGAATAAAACGGCTGAGAAAATCCAAGAAATCACGCCCGGTCACGGAGTGCTGCCAAAAGGTTAATGCAATGGGCAAAGAACTGGAAAAGAGAAAAGAACCAAAGTACACTTCTGAAAATCAACTCATAGCAATAGCAACTTTATCAAAGAATTGCCCGACATTTTTTGCTGACCTTGCGAATCTACGGGAAAATACCGCTGTTCACAAGACAAGACACTACGAATATTGGTATGTACCTTGTCCACGCACAAATTACGGTTTTCAAACTCTCAGGTATGTGTTGCCATCTTTCCTTAATAGTAACGCTTTCACTAATCAATCCATTCTTTCCGTTTCATATAACGCTGTCAAAAATATGTTCTTACAAAAGAATGAATCATATCCAACTGTAAAATAAACAAAGTGTCCATGTGCTGTGATTAAACTATCATTTGCGTGTGTGTAACAGTACCGAGACTATTCTGGTGATCTGTTATGAAGATATTGTACATATTTGTTATTTCATGCATTCTCTTGTTATTGTTTTACTGCTGTCTGTCATCGCCGTGCCAAGCCGCTACGGGAGATGGGAGCTTTGTCAAGCCGCGTGCGCGGCTTTTTTTCCTTTCTCCTCAGCCATTGTACATGACTGAAATAAATGCACTGAACTGAACTGAAATTCTTGCGGTATATTAATAACAGAGAAAACCCTCCGAACAGTTTTCCTTCTTGCGAAGAAAAAATTAGGCGGTTGCATTTAACGCGTTTTTCCAATCCATATTTACACCAGACAATGGCAATACGCATTCTTTTAGGGAAGAAAACAGAGAGCAATATGGGGTGTTGTATGGCGCAGGCGTAACTGAAGAAGGAGTACTATCACTGTCGTTAAAACTAGATTATAAAAAGTACAGGTGTCCGGACGAAATTCCTAATCTATGTTTGAAGCGTTATGCCGAAAACCAAGAGTAAGTACCTGTCCCTTGTGTACAATAAGTTCATATGCGAGCGCTGCCGCCCAGCGGAATGGAAAGTTGCAAAAATAGTACTAGTTCATAAATCAGGTTATAAGACTTGCCAGCCAAATTACAGGTCTATTTCACTTACGTGCACTTCCTGTAAAATTTTAGAACACATTATCCAAAAATCAATAACAGAGTTAGTTGAATCAAATAACACTCTCCATCCCCAACAACATGGCTTCAGGCGTGGTCTGTCGACTGTTACACAACTTGTCGACATTATACACGACTTCGCAAAAGGAATTAACGACCAAATGCAAACAGATTTATTCTTCGTAGATTTCTCAAAGGCTTTCGACCGAGGCTGCCACACAAAACTGCTTCAGAAACTAAGTCATATATTAGGTTGTGAGCCAATAGTCTAATGGATTGCCAGTTATTTAACCGACCGTCGCCAGGTTGTGCAACTCGGCGACAACAATTTATGCTTTGTCCCGGTCCTTTCTGGTGTACTACCGGACTCTGTTCTAGCCCAAGCTCTCTTCATTCTCTCCATAAACGATATTGCAGGCCAGGTAGAAACGAAACTGAAATTGTTCGCAGATGATTGTTGACTCTATAGAGAACTAAAAGCCCGAGAAGGTGAAATAAGCTTAAATAATGATTTTGGCAAGATAGCAGAATGGTGTTCGAAGCGGAAAATGGTTCTTAACATAGACAAAACCATTTGAATAAATATAGCAAAAAAGAAGTTAAAACTTAGGTTCCCTTAACGGCTATAGTAGGAATACGCTGAAGTCAGTCACCGAGTATAAATGCTTAGACCTCATTATGTCACCGAATCTAGAGTGGACAGCTCACGTAGATCACGTAACAAACAAAGCGATGCGTAAGCTCATGTATCTGCAACGAGCCCTGCGGTATTCTACGAAAGACGCCAAGCATTTCGCGTATACTACTATCCCACGCCCAATACTACAATACGCAAACGTCGCCTGGTTCCCCTACACGCCAGATACCATAACTGCCATTCAGGCTGTCCAGCAAAAAAGTGTGCGCTTTATCTGCAGCAAATACAGGCGCCCCGATTCTCCGCCGCCGATGCTATCTAAGGCTTCGCTTGATACGCTAGCTAATCGTGCGACGCTGCATCAGCAGAAGCTTCTGTACATGATTTTGCATTACAAACTTGGTTGGTTTGGTTTATGGGGTTTAACGTCCCAAAGCGACTGAGGCTATGAGAGACGCCGTAGTGGAGGGCTCCGGAAATTTCGACCACCTGGGGTTCTTTAACGTGCACTGACAACAGACAGTACACGGGCCTCCAGAATTTCTCCTCCAAAGAAATTCTAGCCGGCGCGGCCGGGATCGAACCCGCGTCTTTTGAGTCAGCAGCCGAGCACCATAACCTCTGAGCCACCGCGACGGCATTACAAACTTAAAGTTGATTCCGCTATATATATTACCTTGAACACTTCCAGAGAAAAGCGTCATCAAAATGAACTCACTATACAAGAATACTTCCGCGCTAATAATACCTTTATGTTCTCTTTATTTCTGCGAGCTGTGCGGGAGTGGAACTCACTAGGTGATTCATTGATTGTACAGCCAACTACTGAGAAATGTTTGCGCTAGCTGGCAGAAGTGTATGAACAGCGAACAAGCTGTGAATTTTTATCTTTTTGTAACATTTTTGGGGTCTTCCATATATTTGTATTTTCATGTATTTATTTGTATTTCTCGTGATCATTTATGAAGTGAAAAGGTAATAATTATTCATGGGTTACCTTTGCATTGCCTTTTTCTAATGCCTCTTCCCTTTGTCAGCATAATTTCAACTGTCCTTTTCTTACTTGAAATAGTGTTTCTGCCTGGTCCACTGCTTGTCTGCGACCAAAACCCACTCCTGTAAAA
This sequence comes from Amblyomma mixtum, assembly GCF_055824585.1. Classification (NCBI taxonomy): domain Eukaryota; kingdom Metazoa; phylum Arthropoda; class Arachnida; order Ixodida; family Ixodidae; genus Amblyomma; species Amblyomma mixtum. The sequence continues at coordinate 148,671,521 of NC_143021.1, read as the reverse complement.
ATTGCTTAAAAAGGGATTGGCAGTAATAATAAATAAACAAATAATAATAAATTACTTCCACCTCCTCACTTGGCTTCTTTCACAACGCAGTCCAATGAGAACTTTAAAGAATACTTGACAAGTAGTAACATTCAATTTCCATAACATTTCACTCCAGATTTTCGTACAGTTCCTCTTTATCAGCCATGCTGTTTGTTTGATGATTATGTATAGGGATAAGTAAATCTTTGTTGTGTTTTACGTTCTGTGAAAGTTATGTAGAAAATGCAGTGTTGCAATCAGTTTTGGGCATCGTTGTGTTCCAAACTGCACAAAGGCCCTCGCGTTTTTCCTTAACTTGTATATTGGTAGAGCAGGTTTTTCATTTTTTTTTGCCCCTGTGTTCCAAACTGCACATGGGTGTTGTGGATTTCGTCAGGCAAGGAAGCCTTTTGTCGCAGCTCCTCCTTTCTATGGAAAGAAAAAAAGAGAATTGAATGTGGCAGTGGGTCGGGTCTCCATGCAGTACCGGCAAGCGGATTACACGGCATTTTTCTTCAAAGTGGAGAAGAAATTGAATGGCAGTTACGCAGCTTTTTGAAAGGACGTAGTGTAACTAAGGTACAAAAGAGACAGCTTTCATTTACAAATCCTCATACTCCCGAAAACGAAGCGCGTGGTGCATCCCCATGCCACCGCTGTGCAACTGCGATGTGATAGCACCGTGGTTCCCACCAAATGCGTTGAGGACCCAGTTGGTCAATTGCGCTCTCAGAGTTCTTTTAGCTCACAAAAAGACGACTGTCACTGCTTTTTCGCACTTTAGCGTGCGTTCAGAGACACCCTTAGAACGCGTTGGTGTGGCGGTCTCAGGCTCAAAGGAGGTATCCTCGACTCAGTGTGCCAAGCTCAACGGACGCCATCTACCAAGTGACAAGAGGTTTTTGGTGGTTTGGTGCCCAGGGATCGCCGGCCACAAGCCAGAGAATGGGTCGGAGCCAAAGGTTCACAAACAAAGCAAAGTTTATACAGCAATGAGATGATACAGATCATTTCAGAATCACTAGTACAAGCACATACAGAGTTACTAAGAAAACAATGAAACTCGTGCAAAGTTATACTCGACACAGATTACAACACAAAATAAATAGTGCACATAAAGTGAATTAAATAACAGGGAAGCAAAAAAAATCAAAACACAGTTTGGTCACAGGGCACTGCGATCGTCCGATGACCACAGGTTCATGACGGTTCGTCCCGCAGACTGGTGCGGGCTGCCTCGTTCAATCGCGGCTGCCGAGTGGGGTTATCCCTGGAGTCGAGCGGGTACGCTTCGCTCAAGCTCAAACGGCGGCTCGGGCTAGTCGACAGCGGTCAACGCGCTTCTCATGTAGGCTGGCTCCACGTCTGCCTGTTCTCCGCGCCCAGACTGGCGAGCACATAGACATAGTATCGGCTGTGCAGTCTCCTTCTCGCACCGGGCGCGCGTCCCTATTGGTCAAAACTTGTGGCCGGTTTCGAGTACCTTCCAAGGCGTTCTAGGCTGGCGCCGCCGCCGACGCAGGAGTGAAGGGGTGGAGGGTCGCTCTTAGCATACGTCGACTTCGAGTGCAAAGGTCTCTGACATTCCAGAACATCCGACGTCATGTTTGACACAATCCCTCAGCGCCGTGTCGGTGAACGATGGTGGAGGGGGCAGCCGCAGACACAAGATTAGTGGCTTTCCGGAGTTTCCTTCTCAATTGTTTTACGAAGCCCGCTGGCGAGATGCGTCCGCGGTGCCCTGTTTTTTTTTTTCCGGACTGAACCGATTTTGCGTCTACTAGTCTACTACACGTGAACACAAGGAACACAGAACAGAACGCCCTGTCCTGTCATTCTTGTCGTAACGTGTCGGATTTTAAAAGAACTGAGTAAAGTGGCTAGAACGTTTCTGTTACAAGCTTTGTTCTGAAATTTTACACATGAGGATCAGCGTTCGGAACTCACCTTCGGGCATGTACAGGTAAATTTGGACCTTCGGGACCACAACCGTAAATATGCTCCACCGACATTCCAGAACAGCACCTCACCCCTTACGACCTGAATGTGACGTAGATACCGCTGCGGTCGACTCGTGGTCGGATAATCCCGCTTCAGGTGTAATCTGTAATATGTCTCAATTTCTAAGGAATCCTAAGGCAGCTAAGATTGAACAATTGATGTCACAAATTTTTAGCTGTCCTGCCCCATCTTTTTACAAATACGTACATCCTGTTCGGTGGGCTTGCTCCGCAGATATCAGTAGTGACGACCATTACTAAATCTGTTAGGAGTGCAGGCAGGCGCAGGTTAATTATTGCGCTTTTTTAGAATAAAAAGAGTTTTTCATTCTTGATCATGGACTGTGCACTCGAACATCAATATCACACTTGGAATTGTCGGGGAATATCAATCCGCTGTGGCACAGGACGGGTTTTCCAGGACAGGGCAGTGTTCAAAGTGAAGAAGTAGAGGCGAAGCAGTCGGAAAGCATTCACCGCATCGCCGGCATATATGTACAGGTTTGAATACAGCTCCTGAGTTTGTCGCTGTTGCTTCCACGCGTTGAGTGGTAGGCATCTTGCTGGAGGAACTGTCGTTTCCTCTGTGAGTTCGCAAGTGTGCCTCTAGTTCTGACCTGGAAAAGTACATCCAGAAAGAAGAAAGAGATGCCAATTTTGGTAATCGTCGAGAGCTACCATTATGACGGTATCAAATCTTGTAGGAACGTACAGCTGCGAGCATGAGTAAACAAAGCAGCATATTCAGTTCCAAAGGCAACCGTACCTCCACTATCCGAAATGAAGAACATTGTTCATGAGCAAGCGCACTAGCATCGATAGACTACCGCCACGCAAATTTCATAGCCGGAAATAACATTCACACATGGCGTGAAAAATGTTGGAAGGAGACAGCGTGCTCCGTTTACTTTTATCCACAGCTGTGCACTGAACTTTTACGATCCCCGCGCAAAGTGTTTTTAGCATCTTTATTTTAAAGCAGACAAATATATGCCTTGAGGCATAGCTTCATTGATACGGATTTGGTTGTTGACACAAGTATACTCCCACTGAGTTCGAAAGGACTGTCTCCGGCAAAGTGATTCCTTAGTACTTCATCCCCCGGCTTTGCCTACCCACTTCTGAAACCTGTGTTTAACTGCAGCAATTAGAGCTTATGGCCGCGCGTGTGCGCTACATTGTGTCAAGCGCGAAAATGAGGCCACGCATATAATTTTTCTATTTATTGGCCTCAGTCAAACTTTTTTTATACAAATTAGCTGCTTCTACCGTGCTTTGCCGATACAAAGTTCGAATGTCATGCTTTCAGCGGCACTTATAAAAGCACTTTCTAACCTTTTTGTCACCAAATGGAGCTGCTGCCTTTGGCAGGTGCATGTAGCTGCCGTGGCCTGTGTCCTCTTTGAATTGAGCTAAACTAAGCTTTATAGAGCCCCACAGTATGTGTTCGGAAATAAAAATTAATCTTTGGCGTATTTGGGTAAAAACCTTAGGTAGTTGCTGGAGATTAAGGCGGTGACGGTTGCCGTCGTGTAAGGCTTTGGATAATTTCGATCCCGTCGGCTTCTTTAACGTGCACTAAAGCTGCGCAATAGACACCTGCAGCACCTCGCCTGCACCGAAATGCGATCGCCGCGGCACAATATAAAACCTGGAAAGCTCGCAATCCATCAGGTTCGCGTGAATGTGGGTCTCAGTGTTTTGAAAATGCCTACCTCCCCCAGTTTTGACGTGCGAGCTGGATTCAGATCTAGAGGGAGCCTGGTCGTAATATCAGGGCTGGTTGCAAAAGTCATGCCGCTGAACTCCGAGCACTTGACAAAGTTTTGTAACAGACACACGCTGTTTGTAGAGTTACATCATTTACTGACGTTCCAATAAAAGAGGAAAGGGCTTGGGAATAAGCTAATTGTTCCAAGAGACCGAAAATGTGCACATGACGCCAGTGTATTACGACAATTCCTTAACTTCTAGTGCAAGCTGATATCAAATGTGGTTTTCGATGCAATCAGCTATTAGCCTTACAAACATGAACAGCACTAATCCCGTTCGGCCTTCGGCACAAAACTTCAGGAAAAGAAAAGTGTATGCGCATGAAATCTTGCACTCTAAAAAACCTAAAAATATAGAGAAAAATATAGATGACCGAGGTAATCAGGAGAGAAGTGCCGGTGTACTTGCATCATTCCCTATGGACATCTGATTCAACCAACCAGTAAATGGGAGAAAGCGAAAAGAGGGAATTGAAGTGAGCAGAGCTCATGGTGTTGGGATGCTGGGGTTAGTATAAAACTAAAAGCGAATATAACCAACAGAGGCCTGCGGCGCAGGGTCAGAACGCTTACCGCATCACGGTAAAACATTTCTGAGCAGTATAACCGTTCTTCACGGTAAAGCGCGTTGATTTACAACCCACATCAACCTCCATTTCTGAAGACAGTCTTCGCCAACATAAGATCCAGTGCTGTGATTTTTTTATTTTCCGACCTGCTGTTGAGCATTACTTTAATAGTGGATGCTGAATGAATGTGTTTTGAATACATCATCTTCGGTGTGCATGTGTACAGGCGATCTGAAAAATAGGATCTCCGCAACGTTTTGACGCCAGAAAATAAAAGCGGGCTATGCGCATTCTGATTCGCCCATTTAGTAGAGGAAGTAAAAAAATTGCTATGTGGGATCTAAGTGCAATAAGTCAAGAAATATTAATTTCATTGCAGAAAGTTAGAATCAATGCTTGGAACCCTGCAAAGCTGCTGTGGACATATTTCGAGCATTGGTGAGCTTTTGCGTGGCGGGAAATTGACTACACACTGCGTCGACACCTTTGGGAACCGCATAGAACCCGCGAAGCGGTATCCAGGCTCGTGGCAGTAGTTACTGCGCAACCACTGAAGTTAAAAAAACAGAAGTAAAATTGCAACTAAGTGCCTGGCTGGGCATAATATGAGAAGAGCTTACCTAAATGCTCGTGATATCGGTGAGCCATTTAAGAGAAATTTAATCCGGGCTACAGCTCCATGACAAAATTTGCCTTACTGACCTAATTCGTGGCCAAGCCGCCGCGGTGGCTCAATGGTTATGGTGCTCGGCTGTTGACCCGAAAGACGGGGGTTCGATCTCGGCCGCGGGGTTTGAATTTCTATGAAGGCGAAATTCTAGAGACCCGTGTACTGTGCGATGTCAGTGCACATTAAAGAACCCCAGGTGGTCAAAATTTCCAGAGCGCTTCACTACGGCGTCTGTCATAGCCTAAGTTGCTTTGGGACGTTCAACCCCGTAAACCAAACCAAACCAACCATAATTCGTGGCCACTAAAAAAATTGGGATAAACGTGCCTCTATTGCCCTGAAAAACAAATTTCTTTGCTTCTAGATGTGTTGTGTACTTTTTAATCGTATTCTCTACTTACTATAACCTCAGATTCCCGCACGATGACGAAATAAAAAATTATGTTTAGTTAATAAAACTTGCCGTCTTCGCCGAAAAAAGATTATTATTAAGAAGCTACAAAAAAGTAATACCGCTTACCTGCTGAAATTCCAGTAAGGGCATTGGGGGCAGAAGTGCTGTTCCTTCATCTCGGCTAGATGATCGTGGGAGAAGTGCCACTTCAGGGCCTCTTGTGAGTGGAAGTCTTCCCAGCACTCGGGGCAAGGGAACAGTTGCCGCTGATCAGGAACGCCGTTTTGTGCGCCACCTATAAAGGGGTGAATACGACACGAGGCTTTCGTGAAGGATGGTTTAACGCACCTAACTTTTTACAGAACAAGAAACAAAACAATAGCACCAACAAAGAGCGCGCTCTGTGTTGGTGCTATTAACAAAACTGGTGCTATTACCAAGCCAGCTAAATCTCGTGTGCGTGTAACGTAGATTGCGCTGCGCCAACATTTGACGCGCCGGCGTCACCGTTTAAGAGGTTCCGGTTCCGGGCAGATTCGGTGATGGTTGGCGCTTCCCGCACACCCTCACCTCACACTACGAAGGTATGTAATATGAGGGTGAGGAGGAACAGAGCTTGAAATATCAGGGAGGAGGCTGAGCCTAACGCAGTCATGCAGGAGCACAGGGTAGAGACATCCTGCATGTGGCGACGGACGACAACTGCGCGAGCGGGTGGGAGAAAGCGGTGGATAGTTGCTCTTGATCCCACTTGATCTACTCGACAAGAATGGGGGTGAACAACAGCGAAAGATGGCAGAACGGCGCAATGCCGTGTAGACGGTATCTGCAGCTAAAGCATCTCGTTGAACTGAGGAGATTTGAAATGAACGCTTAGTTGTTAATTAACTTAGGGTTTACTGACGCAAAGCTGACTTTAGTGAAATAGCACAAAGACAGTGTCTAGATTATCGGTGTTGGAAATGGAAGGCTGTCTGAAAAGTGATGGAATCACGTGAAATGCAGCGACATAAAAGGAGTCACGCGATTTTGAAAACTTGGGTTAAAGAGCACGAATAACACCACCACATATAAAGAGGAGAAAGATATATAAGTGTGTAATAAGGCGGGATGAAAATGTTAGCCTTGCCAGAAGCGCGCTGGAAATCTCCTCCAACCCTGCGCGAACTCGGCGCCCTAATGGATTGGTCAGGGTACAACTTCATAGAACAACCTCGGAAGAAACAAAAATAAATATCGTTTTGTACTCTAAGGCTCCAAAGCTGTTCAAGTGATCGTTACATTTGAGAGTGCTAAACAGCGTCATCACCGAATTAAAAAATAAAATGTAAAACAATTTTAAATATGCGTTACGATGGATTTGGCGTAGTGGACTGGTTAACTCAAGCGGGTCTCTACAGTGCGCGCATTCCGGAGGCTGCCCTCCCAAAACGAATACCGGATGCTGCACCTGACATGTTCTCCATTTTTTACAAACTGGCTGTTTGAATTAGAACAGGGTTTCCTTCTGCATAGCAGTGCCATTGTTTTGCGCACCAGATTACAACTAAGGCATGTTAACCGACTTCTTGTTCAACTAATCTTCAGTAGGTAACTCTACATTTTTTCAGAAGAGCCTGCTGTCGGGCACGTTGGCTTTGCAACGTATAAATGAAGGGGGTGCAAAACGTATACAAGGACCGAGAAGAAACACATACGACGACTGAGAAGCACTTGTCAGTCGTCGTATGTGTTTTCTTCTCTCTCCATGTCTAAGTTTTGCGCTTCACATAATTTTTATTATTAACAATTGTTGTTAGTCTTTTTTTTTATGCAAAGGTGCGTAGTCCACCGTTAGTAACATCGATATCAATTTCTAAAATTTTGAAAACACACTTGCCGTCGGTTCTTTAGCCCAAAATATTTTTTGCTAAGTACAGGAGTTCCGTGCACTGAAGGGATTAGTTTGCCCCCAAGTTTCGCGGAGTGCGTGCATTTCGGCTTGATATGTGCAGAATTTGAAGGGCTATCGCAGGGACGGTAACGGCGTTTTCGCAACTCTAAAATTAAGCAGAATACTAATTTGATAGCCTGCAATTGTCGCAATACAAATGAGATTAACATTAATCTTAAAAGATTACCTATTCAATACTAATTGACCAGCCTATTGGTTAGCACATCTTAGCTGTAGGACACTACAGTGTAGCTATGAGAATGCTGTGGCGATAAAAGGGCCTTGCTAACAGCACAAGTCCATTTTTAAAAATTTCACATCTTATATGAAAGACCTGGTAGAGTTTAGTTCTAGCTGCGTGTATCCGATTACCTGAGTGGAAGATACAGTTTAGCAGAATGGGTTTGTATGATGAGAGTCCTGCGATTCTAAATTGGGTGGTTCAGTCTGATATACTGCACTATTTCGATTAGTTTTTTTCAACGCTCGCTTCATTGTTCCTTTATAGCCCTGAAAAAGCACTTTATCTTTGCAGCCGTAGCTTAGCAAAAACTAATACATTTGGAATATATGGTGGGCTATTTAGATTGTATTTTAAACATATTTTGTATTCGTGAATGCACTAAAAATATGTAGGAAATACGCTCCTGAAATTTCATGCTTGGTATTCGAAATATATTCTTAAAATATGCAAAAGACAGCTCACTTAAAGCACACTTCGAGCACTTTTCAAATGCACGAAAAAATATGTATGCAGTTTTAGCATCTTATCAGTGTATTAAAAGTGTATTTTCGGAAATATAAAATTAATTCATCCGAAATATACTTCAAATTCTAACAAACGGGCAGTCCTTTTAAACGTATTTGCAGCACACTTCTAGCTGCCGTTGAACAGTCGTGTGCTCGAAATCGCGTTTCGTGTAATGGCATTTGCGTGTTGTCAACGTATTTGAAGCGTACTTCCGTAAATACGCAATCAATTCTTCTAAAGAATACTTAAATTCTAGGAAATTGGCAGTCCGCCTTAGCATAATTGCTGCACACTTCAAGCTGCCGTTGAACAACCTAATGCTCGAAATCGAGTTTGGGGAAATCGCATTTTGGTTTTGACAATGTTTTTGAAGTGTACTTTCGTAAATACGCAATTAATCCGTCCGAGTATACTTAATTCCAACAAATGCGCAGTCCGCGCATAAGCATATTTGCAGTGCACTTCAAGCTACCGTGGAAGAATCTTGGGCTCGAAATGACGTTTCAGGGAACAGTTAAAACTCTCCCTTTCCTGTCGTCCTTTCGTTGCAACAAAGTAATCATACCGCGGGAGCAACGCAGGACAAGGACGAGACGGGACGAGAACGCCTGCGTTGTTCCCGCTCTATGATTACTGCGTTGCAATGAATTACTAACCTGCCCAAGCCTTTTATGTTCTGAAGTCCCTTCGTTTATGGTAACTTCTAGCAGGAAGGTAATCACCACTTATTTACACTACGTGCGGAGAACGCGATAGCATGAAACCGGCAAAGGCGCCTTAAGGCGCGTTCACACTAGGCCGGCGATCGGCCGATTTCAGTCTGGCAATGGTCGGTGGCAGCGATTTTGGTGCCGTCGGCGCGTCTGTCACACTGCGCAGACGCCGACCAAGCCCCGATCGTCGCCCGACGAGCGCATCGCCGTCGCGTCGCCGACATAGCAACCGTCGGCCGACCCGTGTGTCACACACAGCCGACCTCACGCCGACGTTGTCCAATCCCGACAGCTCGACGCTGCTGCTTCGTGCGCGCTGCTCGTCTAGCTCCGTTGCTGAAGGTGTCGTGGAAATCGAATTTATCTTCTATTATGGGGCGAGCTCGCACTAAGCGATGTGAATAGTAGGCCTTTTATTATAGCACAGGTAGAGTGTGCTAGAATAGGTTATTCTAGTACTGTCTAGCACAGGCGACTTGCAAAGCGCCGTCAACTGCGGCTTCGATGCGAAACCACCTAGGCCTAGCGACGACTAGGCCAGCCTTGGACCAGCGAGCAGTTCGTCGCCCGGCGTTGCCGCAGGCGGTGTCGTTGCCGAAATATCCACTTCTGCACAGGAATATTGTTCTTGCTCTAATCTAGGAAGCATCCTCTCTCGTATCATGGCTGTTTTGTATTTCCTTGAGAGAACGTGAAGTACGCCGAGCATGCCGGCTGGCCGTCCAGCCTGGATCCCGTCCGCCGGCGTCATAAAAACGAGCTAAAGTGTGTTCTTGACGTGAATAATAAACCCTGGGTTAAGAAATGTAAAAAATGTGTCATTTTTGAGGATCGCTGACCAATACTGAGCTTCTGGCAAAGGTAACGAGTGTGATACGAGCAAACTTCTTACCACAACCGCCTCGTTGCTGCCGCTGGCTCGGCGTTGGGGCCCGGCACGCCTGGCGCCCGCTCGCTTCGCTGCTGAAGGCGTCGCGAAAATTTACTATATTATTAATTTATTGTGAGATGATGCTGTTGACAGTAAAGCGATGTGTAGAGGAGGCCTTTTATTATAGCGCAGGCGACTTCCGAAGCGCCGGCCGCTGCGGCTTTGATGCGAAAGAGGCTATAGGCCTAGCGACGACCACGGCAACCAGGTAGCAGAAGAGCTCGTCGCCCGGAGCGCCCGCGAGCGATATCGTTGCCGAAAACTCGAAATATAATAAGGCATGCTTTGTCACTGCTCGAACAGTCTTTCTGATAACAAGGCGATCCGGTCTTTTCTTGCGATATTTGTGCACCATTCCAAGCAGCGCTCACGCACTGCAGCACGGCGGCGAAGTGTGACACCAGTTGCGGGCGGAGCTAGAGTAGTGCGGCGCAGCGATGATCACCTCTCCGTGTGTCCCTGTTTGCAGCGGGGCGGCAGTTCGCAAGCGAAGATCGGTGCGGCGCGTCTGCCAAGTGGCCATATGGCTTGATTAATGTTGCTGTGCGTGCATTATTTGTCTAAATAGTGATTGCACTTCGCGCTCTGAGCTTGGTACTCGCTTTTGGTTGGCAAATGTTTTCGCTCGGCCACCGATCTGCCCAAGACACGTCGGCCGACGGGTCTCGTCGGCATCTTTGGTCGGCGGCGTTGTCACACTAGGACGACGCTTGGTCGTTGGGAGCGTCGTCGTCGTCGGTGCAGTGTGACTGGCTAGTCACAGAACGACCAGGTTGTCCGACGCGACCGCTGATCGTCGGCGTCGCCTAAATATTATGCCAGAAGTGCCCAGTAGGGCACTTCTGGGATAATATTTAGGCCCACAGTGTTCGCGCAAAAAAACGCCTCACCGGCAAGATGGTGCGCCGCATTCGGTGGGTATATATAAGGCAAGCCAAGTATGGCGCTTGTCGGAGGATTTGTTGTTTGCTGAGGCCCTTCCGTGGGCGTCCGAATGGGAACGTTGTAGCAGAACGAATCTGTTCCGGCGGGTAAAAGAGGGGGGCTAGGGCTAGGGCACCTCTTTTTAAGGCAGCTGGTGAACCGTTTTTTTCTTTTTTCGTGACGTCACACACCCGTTCTTGCGCACCGTGTGCCAAGTGAAGCTGCGGCGATTGCTGCCGGAGTTTGTGGTATCACAGAAGAGCTCTCTGGTGGAACTTTTGGTTACTGCCGCCGCGGTGGCTCAGTGGTTATGGTGCTCGGCTGCTGACCCGAAAGACGCGGGTTCGATCCTGGCCGCGGCGGTGGAATTTATTTGGAGGAGAAATTCTAGAGACCCGTGTACTGTGCGATGTCAGTGCACATTAAAGAACCCCAAGTGGTCGAAATTTCCGGAGCCCTCCACTACGGCGTCTCTCATAGCCTTAGTCGCTTTGGGACGTTAAACCCCATAAACCAAACCAAACCTTTTGGTTACTACAAAGAGATTGTAGCAAGCGTTCGGTTTCTTTCGGCACGTTTTTCCAGCGATTATTTGTGGAAAAGTAAAAGGAAAAAGTTGTACAATGATCTTTGTGATATTGTTTTCCCAGAGTCTATGTACAGGACCTTGTACAGTGGAGGCCCGGGAGGGGATGTTTTATAAAGGGTGAAGAAAATGCAGGTGCCACCAGGAGTAAAGCCTTTCTTTTTTAAGTTACACACCGGGACGTTACCAGTTAAAAAGTTTCTAGAGGGAAAAGATTTATTTTTGCCGTGGGGATCGAACTGCTTAATTTGTAAACAGCCTGAAACAATAGACCATGTTTTTTTGCATTGCTGGGAAGGGGTTTATTTTTGGGACGTGTTACAAAGGACCATAAAGACAGAGCTACCACTTGACGCGCACGGAATTGGCTATTTAAGCACTGATAATGAGGATGGGGCACCTTTTGATCTCATAATGCGCTTGCTCCAGAATGGCAGGCTAGCATTGTTGCAAAGAAGCACGACCGGCCCGAATTTATTTTCGGGAAAGCATGGACTGGTTTCTTGCAATCCAAAAAGCAGCTGCGGAGCCTCCCGAGTGGCTCTCAAGACTAGAGCCCTTGGGTATGTTGCGGGAATTTTAAGCTGACGAAGCCAGTCTCGTGCTGGCTGACCACGACAATGTCGTATGTATATAGCGTTATGTGTATTTTTGTTGTGCAATGTCATGAGCCAAAGCCAGGCAATAAAGAAAAAAAAGGCCCTTCCGTCATGGTTTGCAGTGTAGGTATCTTTGCCGTTCCCATGCCATCAAGTGATCTTATAATCTCATGTACATTGTGATTGATGATAACTGTGCTTGTACAGTTTGTTCTGCACTTCATTCCGTCTCATTCAGCTAAGCAGACCAGTCGACGTTATTTAAGCCGAATGGATATATTTTTAATGTTTCTGATGTATATTTTTAGTGTATTTCCAATGACATCTAATGTATTTATTGCATATATTTAGTATATCTTTAATGCATTTTTAATATGCTAAGCGGGCAAAAATGTACTTTTCACGCGTTTTAAAGAACGTTCAAAATATTATTCGTAGTATACTTAGAAAGCATTCGTATTGCAGTTTAAGCATAGGGGCTAAAAAATGCGAAATAAATATGAAATTAATACAATATGTTTTAAATGCATTTTAAGCACATCCTCTTTTTCGCTAAGGGGTATCTCACGGCTGCATTACTTGCTTCACAGTAATCTAGGTGACTCCCAGCAATCCTAGCATGGCTTAGAACCCAGCGCACGTGTGGAACGACCGCATACGCAACATCGAGATTGCAAAAACATGTTCTTCAAGATGTTCCACACGCACTGCACAAATACTGCTTCATTCATGTTCCTGGATAAACCGGTTGTGTTCGTCTGGCTTCTCTTTATATTAATTCCGTCCGAGACTAGAGATGTACGGTGAATGGCGCAAACTTTGTATCAATCCTTTTATTTCTCTCTCAACAAATTTTAACTGCTGGGGCCGCGAAAAAATCTCTGGCCTCTTCAAGAAAACGCCTTGTTTTTTGTTTTTCTTATTTTAGAGTGGGGCAAATTTAAAATTACCATTCCTAAATATTCTTTGACATAGGCAAAAGCAAAGATGCGGTAATGAAATTTTGCGCAAATAATGCGCAGCAGCTGTGGGTGCCAGAAAGGTTGAATTGATTACAATTTTTTTCAATGTGTATTTTTTTACTCAAATGGCTTGAAACACAGCGCTGAATTTAGACATCTGAGACGCCACTTAGCAACTGAGATATGAAGAAGTAACGCAATTATAATCCATGAATTAAACTACATTTGCTGGAACCGTTTATGGCTAGGGGGATTTAACGTCCCAAAGCGACTTAGGCTACGAGGGACGCTGTACTGCAGGGCTCCAGAAATTTCGACCACCTGGAGTTCTTTAGCGTGGACTGACATCGCATAGTACACAGACCTCTAGAATATATGACGCCATCGAAATTCGAGAGCCGCTTATGAGATCAGAACCCGCGTATTTCGTGTGAGCAGACTAGCACCATGACCACAGAGCAACCACGTTGGCCTACATTTGTTGGTATGGGTTCTTTATCTTCACGGAGTAAGCTTGCTCAGTGCCAAAAAAATTAAGATTGCTAGAAAAAGCACTTAATTGTAGGTCGAAGATTGCAAATGTCAAAGCTGTGTTGCAGGTTATTTCTGAGAAAAAGGCGAAAATGTGTAAATCAAAAACAGAAAATCAAAATGTAGAAACTTCTGCGTCAAAATTTTATGTTTTTTTGGAAAGTAAGCGTTATACACAATTTCTGCTAATCGTATTCCTTATTTACTATTGCTATCCAATATTTAATGGTTATTACATCTAAAGCAGCACACCACTTTAAGCGAAGACTGCAGTAGCATTTCTTAATAGAATATGCACAGGGAACAGATAGTGAACAGAAGCATAGCGAACAGGCTCCAATAAAGACCTATAATGGCGTCTGACTGGGCTGCTATCCGATCTAGTTTTCGATCCAATGCAATACATTGACTTGCCAATCAGCTTGTAATGGCATACAAGCTTACTCAATGGCTTCTTTGTAATTCCTTGGCTATTCAATATTAGCCATTAAAGTTATGTACGAGTAATCGAATTTGGGACAAATGATAAGCTGGAATGATCGTCCTTCATCCAGACAGATGAAAAGAATTTGTTGAAAGGAGGCGAGCATCCTTCACCTCAAAGGGGCATCTGTGCCTCTGCACGTCAAGACACGCAATTAATATCACGTTGCGGCACAACCACCTATCGAAACTTTTTGGACGTTGATTTCAGCATCGTGGGAAGATCCCTAGAAAAATACTTTTCCTTAGCGTTGCGTGTGGCAGCACGGTAATATTTCACACAATCCTTGTAGTTCTTCTAGTCGCACTGATTGGAAGTCATCGAACCTTTGTTGCGTTGCATAAAAGTTGTTTTTTTATGGACACATTTTCTGAAGGGATCTTTTAAATCAAGGATTTGACTTATCGTTTCTCCCATTGAAAAACATGACGTACAAGTCGACCTACTCGTTTACGTTATCGACGAAAAAAACGCACTTTTCTTGAGCCATTCTAAAGATAATGTTTAGCAGGATTGTATGACGAACGCATCTATGGAGATTAGCGCTCATTTCAGATGGCTTTGTTGTATCCTCAAATCCTATTTTCGCGACCGCTGTGCCTATGAGGGATATGGACTGGCAACGTCATTAACTTGTGGTTGATGAAATCAAAGAAATATGCAATGCCGCAGATGGCATCATGAGCGGTGCTGAGAGCTAGGTGAAACGTCTTCCGGCCACGCAGAAAGATTCACTGCTTGAAATAGGTGCTTAGGAAATCTCGCGATGTAGTGCAGTTAGCAGGCGAGGAAGGGCAGTCAATATTTTGGAAGCTGAAGCCTCTAAAAACGTAGACGTGGTCACATGGGGGGTGCAAGACACCAGCATAAATACTCTGGTGGACATTGCCAACGATGCAGTGATTTTGGCCACGTGTTTAGTAAGAGGAACCTATAAGAAACTATCTTGAAGACACGACGCAGATCGTTCAGACAATTTTGATAGGGGAAAATGTCCCCTACAAAAGATGGGAGCCATTTTTTAATAGCTATCAAAACACCTCCGCCTATCAATTATGACCGGTCATGATGATATATGAAATACGAATAATCTGTATATAGGCGTATGCACTATGCGTAATAATATCAGTGCTATTATCATCAATGAAATGACATATCTAGTCACGTGTCGGATACAAGCCGCGAATATTAGTGAAAGTATCTCATGAACACGGTAGTGATGCGCTTGCCGCAGCAAGCGTACGCATATGCAAGCCTCAAGTAACTAGTTGGTAGTGTTGACGGAATACCAGTAGCAACATCATTCCGCTGCCCGTTTGCAATTTCTCTGCACGCAACCCACAGATCGCAGTGCATTGCTGACAGCCTCCGTACTGGGCGGCTAGCAGGCGATAACTGCAGTGTATCTCTTGTAACAACAGTAATCGCGTCAATCGAGCACGTAGTTTGGAAGTGGCCTAAAACGACCAAGCTGACAATTTTCCCCGGCATGTGTGCTCTCTATACAACGCGATATGTGCCTCCGTGCTCACGTGCATAAATTTTATGACTGCACCAAATGTCTAAGCAGCCTTCCCATGCGGTCAGCCATCCTGAACGGACTACCGCCACCTAAGGCTTACGCTACGCTTACTGAATGATGACAAGAACAGAGCTTGCTAGTCAACAGCCCTAGGACAGTCTGGGTAAGTTTCCCTGGGGAAGCCTACAGCACATCAAGTACTGCGGAATAACGGCATCTCTCGACGAACAATGCAGCTAACTTACCAGCACTCCCCTCAGGTCACACAAGTGGGTGAACAGCTCAAGCTGTTTGGCCTGGCTAGGCATGAAGGAATGGCCAGAGGGCTCTTGGCCTGAGAAGCCCTCCCAGGAAGGTTTTTGTTTTCGTTATTAAAGAAAAGTTATCCTCCTTATGTAGCAAATTAAGTCAGAATGTTAAACAATATTAAGTTAACGATGATGTTTCTCACCTGCTGGGCTCAGAAGAGAAGAAAGTTGGTCGCTATGGCAGCCCGCAGCCGAAGCATCTGGAAGCTGGTGTTGAGGTTTGGTACTCTTTTCGCCTTCTGCCTCCGCCGAACCCAGTCTCAGAATGTTAACTACATGCTGAAGGGCCGCACCGAGACTGCAGTGAAGCGTTTCGGGAAGCCGGGAGACATTGCCGGTCAGGGCTAAGCCAACAGCCTTTTGTATTCGCTTTTCCAATCTATAGTCGGAACCGTGGGTGGCGATCAGGGGATGTGTGGTCCACATCACCACGTAGACGGCGTGTCGTTCTGAGCCGAGCATCGTTATGAGTTCCGGCAACAGGCAGGCATAGAAGGCACTGCCGCGCTCAACCCAAGCATAAGGGACTTCACTAGCGCGGAAGTACCGGTGTTTCAGCGATGAAGCCATGAGTGCCAGCGTCGCGGTGCAGTCATTCAGCGTTGGTGCTGTTGCTGTGCGGCAGAAGCACCAGTACCCTACGTCTTCGAGGGATGTCAGCCAGCAGTGAATCTTTGCTATGCGCTGTAGCCGCTCCGCCTCAGTCGGGGTGGCTCGCACAGCGCAGCATATCGCGTTTACGAGGTTTTTGCGTTTCAGGTTTCTCAGCCCCGGGAGCCACGGTGCTTGTTCATCGTCCAATACCTCCAGTTGCTCCGTCTTGAATTCTTTTAGAAGCTTCCGTAGTGGATCAAACTGGGTGGATGCCATCTTGAGTCGAGTTGTGACGTCCCAGATGAAGTTATGGCAGCTGTAGGCAGACAACTGTCGCTTTGATGTGCGCCACGGTTTGGAGCGAAAATGCGGTCTGATCCGATTCGGTTAGGGTTGGATAACACCATGCTATCTGATTTGAAGCGAAAACGCGGACTCATTCATTCCTGTCAGGAATGGATAAGATGACCAATATCGTCGAAGTTCCATTGTTATGGTAATAGGGCGGCGTCTTTTTGGCCCATCTCTGAACCCAACAATTCATTCATAGTTGCGCAAAAAAAATTGAAAAGAATGGTTTGTTACAGAGGGAAGAGTATGAAAAGAACACCAAAGAAAAACACAGCTTTGTTGTAGAGAGACGAGGGAAAAAATATTTCTATAAGAAAGAAGGAATTCGATTATTGTATGCAACAAACACCAGTAGTAGCCGTTCCCTCCTGCACTCAGTAAGCAGTAGAGCCAGCGTCGTGTTCTGCCGTGTTTACAGCATGTGTGATGGTTAGAGGGAAGATATCATCGCGCGGCCGCAATAGGCGAGAATGGGCAGCAAAGGCGTATGCGCAGTAAGCGCTGCCGGCTGATGCTTTCGCGCACGTGTGTGCTTGAAGCACTCTCGCCGTCTCTCGGTGGCAGCCATGTGTTGCTCCTTTCCATCTGATTATGACAGATGCTGTATATGAACTACTCGACTATCTGCGAATAGCATCTCTTTGAAAAGCACGCTAAAGAGACGTCCTAAGTATGTCTTGTTTTCCTTCGACGGTTGTGAATCATGTTTCTGGTAAAGGCATCCGCAAAGATGGTTGCGGCTGTGCTTGTGACTTGGGGTTTAAATTAGGCCGGCAGAACATATAATGGCGGACAGAAAATTTGAAATCTTTGCTGCCAGGTGCTTTTGCGACTTTGAAAACAATCGCCTGCGCCGATCACTTCAGGAGCTGTTGCACCTTCAGAAAACGATAGATGAAAACAGAATAAAGAAACGCCTTCATATAACCCTGTGAGTATGCTGCCAACTCGTATCTCACTTGACATACATAACGAAAGGTCCAACGAACAAAAGCTAGCAGTCTAGTTGGGAGTGGAGGATTCAAGACTCTCTGTATATCGCTATATATCGCTCCTGGTCAAAGGCTTTTGCAAAACATTTTTGGGGTGTGCCTGTGATTAAATGCCTATTTGTTCCCTGTACGCTTTCCCAGGGATGTGGGGACAACTTTATAGACCGGAGTTCAAAAAAAAAACTGCTCTCGTCATTCCAATGTGTATATAAAGTCTTTGAAATGAAACTGCATTGTTGTTGACCGGGAGATGTTAAACAGATATGATAGGCGAAATACAAGATCTTTCTGGGGTAATGTTATCTCGTCATATTATTAACCCAACGTCGTTCAGGAGATCCTGTCGCAGATAAACAGGCGACGGCGTCGTTGACTGTCAGAGAAAAATGAACAAAAATGTCTAGAAAAGCAGCCTACCAGGCAGATGTGCCACCTAGGGCCTTATGCTAATTGTGTCATCTAACGCTGTCCAACGATGCCTAAAGGAAAGGCAGCAGCAAAAAAATACAAACACAGAGGTATGGAGGGAAAGGTACGAGCGCTGTCCGAGGTAAAGAAGATCGATTATTGCTGCATCTTAGCGAGGCTGTCGACTCAAGCCGCCTCAGTACGTGAAGATTTTACCGCGCATAATTTAGGATTGAACTCAAAAGCAGTCTGTAGGAAATCACTCCTGAGACGTCGCACCTCAGCTAGGAGGAATAAGTCACCGATCTTTTAAATATTGATTGCAACGCATAGGGCTGCTGCAAGAAAAAGGAAGAAATTTGTGGGCTTCATTTTCTTTTTCATTTCATATATAGCGCATCTTGTAAATAAATGCATGTAGTGATGCATATCTTTTCAGTGCACCTCACTTGGATTTGTGATGTGTGCAGTGCGTGCGGCGATTTTGTTGCCGATTTCATAGCACCTGGGTGTTCGATGTACTTCGCCAACACACTCGCGAAATGACGTCGCTCGGCTGTTCACCCGAAAGACGCGGGTCAGATGCCGGCCGAGGCTGTCGACTTTTCATGGAGGCGAAATTTTAGAGGCCACTGTACTGTGCGAGGTGCGGAGCCCTTCACTACGCGGTGTGCAGAGCCCTTCACTACGGCGTCTCATCATGGCATGAGTCGCTTTGGGATGTTAAAACCCGCGTAAGCAGAACACTGGCGAAATGCTCGTGAAAGAACACCCAGAGTCATTCAACGAGGTGCGCGATACACACCAAAAAAATTAGTTGTAGCTTAACTACTGATGCACCTGGCCAGATAGCAAAAGCTATGGCGTATCAGGCAGCTCTACGCAGCTAGACGAATTTAATGTTGAGTACGTTCCGCATACTGGATAGGCAGCGCGCCCGCCCTCCACACCAGCAGTTGGCAGTTAGTGGTTGGTCGGGAGAGTTTGCTCACACCGTGAACACTGCGGCCTATTGCTGCAGTGCCGCGTGCCTGCCACAACGTTGTCAGCGCTAACGCATGCAGCGCGCAATTCTCTCTCACCACCCAACGTACATCAAAGCCGGATTCAGGCGTCCACTGACCTAGGGAGCCGGTTATGCGCACCTTCTTTTCTTCAAATCATCGGACTCTAAAGCGTTCTCCCAACGCCAACGCCAATGAACGCAATGAACACCGACGGCCTGTGGCTGAAATTTGGTTTATGGTTTTGGTTTGGTTTATGGTTGGTTTGGTTCGGTTTATGGGGTTTAAAGTCCCAAAGCGACTCAGACTATGAGGAACGCCGTATTGAAGGGCTCCGGAAATTTCCACCACTTGAGGTTCTTTAACGTGCACTGACATCGCACAGTACATGGGCCTCTATAATTTCGCCTTCATCGAAATTCAGCTTCCGCAGCCGGGATCGAACCCGCGTCTTTCGGGTCAGCAGCCGAGCGCCGTAACCGCTGAGCCACCGCGGCGGGGCTATGGCTAAAATTGGTGAATTGGTTATTTAGTTTTTAAGGAAAGGAAATAGCGCAGTACCTGTCTCACATATCTTGCTGGACACCTGAACCGCGCCGTAAGGGAAGGGACGAAGATGGGAGTGAAAAAAGAGAGAGAGATAGACGTGCCGTAGTGGACGTCTCGGGAATAATCTCGATCACCTTGGGAACTTCAACGTGCACTGACATCGGACAGCAGACGGGCGCCTTTTGCGTTCCGCCTCCATCTAAGCGCAGCAGCCGCAGTAAGCCGCTGTTGCATATACTCAAAGTGTACAGCTCTCCCTAAGTCAAGGGAGTGACTTTGGCGGACCTCTTTAGCCGCGCGCTAAGAGTAGCGGGTCGCGATCCCCTGCTGATTGTAGGCGGCAATTAAGGATCCCGGTTAGCTGAGGGGGTATCGCAAGGAGGAGTCGCGCGGACGTAAGCGGGCGGAGCTTGCGTCCACGTTGCGCCTCACCCTCCACACTGACCCCGCCGACCCAACCCGGCTTGTAAACTACGTGACACGGGCTACGTGTCCGGACTTAACCTTCACTCGCAACATGCGACACGCAGACTGGCTCAACACACAGGAGACCCTCGTAACGAACACTGCATGTTTAATACTACACTACGCACACGCCGCCTCAAGCATCCCAAAACACAAGCTCGTATCCTAGATGGGCTCTAGTTTAGGCAAAATTTTGACTCCCTTCAGAACACACCCATTTCCAAGCAAGCCTACCGAGCATGGAACCAACAGCTGCTCACACAAATTTGCTCTCATGAATCTCAGACTCAGCTCTTAGGGGCCGTAAAAGACGTGGGTAACAACTTTGTACACCTCAATGACGCCCGTCACAGCGTCATCCGCCGTTGGCGAGGCCAGAAACACAATAGAAAGATTAAAGTTCGAATTGCCGAGCTTACCCAAAAATCGGCAGTGTACATGGCCCAACACGTCGACTCTAACTGGGTGGTTAGATGCAACAGGGCCGAGCGACTCAACTGGCACAGAAACTTCGGGACAAGTATCTGTGTCCAGCCCAAGATCCCCGTGGGTCTCCGTACTCTTATGCAGGCAGAGAGAACACGCAGCTGGATGAACCTTTCCAGCTCCATGAAGTGCGAGCGGCTCTCGCCAAAATGAAACCGGGTAGTGCGCCAGGCAGGGGTAAGGTCATCGTTAAGCTTTAGACGAACCTGTCCGACTTGGCATACTAGTCCCTTGTAGACTACATGAATGCGATTTGGCGCGGGGACGCCACCCCTGCCAATTGACTGGAATACTGCTGTGATCACTTTTATTTTAAAAGCAAGCAAACCATAATCATCGTCACCGTCATCATCAGCCTGGCTATGCGCACTGCAGGGAAAAGGCCTCTACCATGTCTCTCCAATTAACCCTGTAATTTGCCAATTGCGGCCACCGTATTCAAGCGAACTTTTTAATCTCATCCGCCCAACTAACGTTCTGCCGCCCCCTGCTACGTTTGCCTTCTCTTGGAATCCGCTCGGTTACCCTTAAGGACTACCGGTTATCTTGCCTTCGCAATACATGCCCTGCCCAAGACCATTTCTTCCTCTTGATTTCAACTAAGTTGTCATTAACTCGCGTTTGTTCCCTCACCCACTCCGCCCTCTTCCGATCTCTTAACGTTACACCTATCATTTTCCTTTCCATAGCTCGCTGCGTTGTTCTTAACTTAAGCTGAACCCTCTTTGTTAGCCTCCACGTTTCTGCCCCATAGGTGAGTACCGGTAGGATACAGCTGTTGTATACTTTTCTCTTCAGGGATATTGGTAAGCTACCATTCATGATCTGAGAAAACCTGCCATATGCGCTCCACCCCATTCTTATTCTTCTAGTTATTTCCCTCTCATGATCCGGATCAGCGGTCACTATCTGCCCTAAGTAGACACATTCTCCTACTACTTCCAGCACCTCGCTACCAATCGCGAACAGCTGTTCTTATGCCAGACTGCTGAGCACTACTTTTATTTTCTGCATGTTAATTCTTAGCCCCACCGTTCTGCTCTGCCTGTCTAACTGATTGATCATGCTTTGCAGTTCTTGTCCTGAGTGGCTTAGCAAGGCAATGTCATCAGCAAATCGCAAATTACTCAGGTATTCTCCATTAACTCTTATCCCCAACTGTTCCCATTCCAGACCTCGGAATACCTCCTGTAAGCAGGCAGTGAAGAGCATTGGCGAGATCCTGTCTCCCTGCCTGACACCTTTCCGTATTGAAATTTTATTGCTGAGTGTATGGAGAACTATAGTAGCTGTGCAATCGTTATAAATATCTTCCAATATTTTCACATAACACTCTTCTACACCCTGATTCCGCAGTGCCTGCATGAGAGCTGAGGTTTCCACTGAGTCAAATGCTTTCTCGTAATCATTGAAGGCTATATATAGGGGTTGGTTATATTCTGCGCATTTCTCTATCACCTGATTGAAAGTGTGAATGTGGTCTATGGTCGAGTATCCTTTGCGAAAGCCTGCCTGATCATTTGGTTGACTAAAGTCCAAGGTTGTCCTGACTCTCTTAGCGATTACCTTAGTAAATACCTTTTAGGCAACGGACAATAAGCTGATTGGTCTGTAATTCTTCAAGTACTTGACGTCTCCTTTATTATGAATTAAGATAATGTTAGCGTTCTTGCAAGCTGCTGGTACTCTCGAGGTCACAAGGCATTGCGTATACAGGGTGGCTAGTTTTTGTGGCACAATCTCTCCTCCGTCCTTCAACAAATCTGCTGTTACCTGATCCTCACCAGGTACTGGTCCCGAAGCTTCAGTGCGAGCTGGGCCGCATTTCCTTTAAATGCATGTACCGCTCTCTGCAGGTGCTTCTGCGTCTCAGTGCGCGTCTGGTTTGGATCTATGAGCGCCCGGAAGAGGCGCCACGTGTTTTTGCTAGACATCTGCCTAGCGGCCGCGTTGCACCTATCTACCCAGTTCGCGTCCGCGAGTTGCGCCGCGTACTCCGCCGCTTCTTTAGTGGTTGCAGCGATCCGAGCTCTTAGCTTTCGGTTATGCTTCTGTTTACGCCATCTTTTGACCATGCTGCGTCTGGCTGCCCAGAGGTGGAGGAGGTGGGTGTCCACGTCTGTCACCGCCTCTGAGAGCTTTACCTGCGTCTCCGTCGAACGGAGGTTGATCAACAGCTGTTTTGTCCAGGCTTGATATCCCTGCTCCTGGATGGAGCTTACCTCGTATTCCTTTCTAAATTTCGTCCAGTCCGGCAGCATAGTGTGCCCCGTAGGCCTGGTAAGGGGTTTCGTACGGATCGTTATGGTGATCAGGCAGTGGTCACTACCGAGAGTTTCCTCCGTATTCGTCCACTCCACTCGCCTCGCGTTTTTCGTGAAGGTTAAGTCGGGACACGTGTCCCTCTGCACCGAGTTCCCTATCCGCGTGGGGCACGCCGGGTCAGTGTGTAGGGTTACACCTAACGCGGACGCCGCCTCCGCTAGCTTCCGTCCTCGTATGTCTTCTCGATGATAGCCCCATTAGGGACTCTGCGCGTTGAAATCTCCAATTACTAGTAGCGGGTCTCGTCCCGCTTCCCTAATAGCTCTGCTCAGGAGTGTGGAGAAGGTTACGTTTTTTGCTTTAGGTGGGCAGTACACGTTCAGGATGTGTAGCGGTGAATCCTCCTTCTTCAGTGGCAGAACAGACACCATCACGTGCGAAAAGCTGGTTTGTAATTCCAGATCTACCAAATTTGCAGTCAAATTTTTTTGCACAAAGATGCACGTTAGGGGGTCGAGTTGGAACGTTTTGTAGTTTGTGAGGTTCACGTTTCCGCCAGGTTCCTGTACGGCCACTACTGCCGGAGTATGCTCGTACGTAGACAGGTGCATCCTCAGATCCGCTCTCTTAGTCCTCGATTTCAAGCCTCGACTATTCCACTGGGTTAATGTTATGGGACTCTCTTCAGTTTGTCTCGCCATGTTGTATCTGGAGATTGGTGTTATTCTGGAGGGGAAATTGCTCCTGGTGGTCTTCCTCCTCGTCCTCGCTCAGCGCCCTACGCATCCTGTAGGCTCGGGGATTCTGGAGTCTCCTCGTGTTAGCGTATTTGCGAACCGTCATCGCTTTCGCTATCTGTTGTGAGACTATGGTGGGAATGGATTCCTGGACCCTTCTCATAATAGCTTCTAGTTTATTTACAAGACTAGGTTCCGCGTCGCTTTCCATCGCCTCCTCTTGCTGAGGTGGCTGGGATTTAGCTAGCGCACTTTCTAGTTTGCTGGTTAGCACCTCGATCTGCGCTTTTAGGGCTGCTATCTGGTTTCGTAACTCGGTTACTACTGGGTTGGGTGTGGGTGGAGAGGAAGGTTTGGGAGGAGGAGGAGGAGGAGAGGCGGTCCCACTCACCTGCTGCTTCCCGTTCTGGACTATGCTGGCCCAGGTCCTCTTTTGCATGGGTTGATCAGAAGTCGACTCCCTGTTAGGTGGAGGGGGCGGGAGATTCCCGCTTCCGCCCTTTTTCTTCTTGTTTTTTTTCCTCTTTTTCCTCTTTTTTTCCTGGTTGCTGTGTTGTTGCTGCGCGTTCGTGCGGAATTTCGCCGTGCAGTCTCTTGAGTTCGTGGCGTGTTCGCCGCCACACACCGCACATTTTGGTTTGCACACGTGAGGGGACCGCACCCCCTCCACAAATGGGGCTTGCGTTCCGCAGAGTCCGCAGTTTTCTTGTCTCGGTGTCGGGCAGGTATCTGGCCTATGTCCCACCGTGCCGCACATGTTACACGCTAATATGGTGCGGCGGTACGTTGCTACCGGTATCACTTGCGCGTTGTACAGTACAGCTCTGGGGTTGTACTTGCCTTCGAAGGTTATTCTGGCTTTGTTCGAAGTTCCGAACTTTCAGATCTCCAGGATGGTGCTCTCTCCGTGAAAGCTTTTCACCTTCCCTCGCAGGGACTCGGTGGTTTCCAGATTGGCCACTGTGATGACTCCGTGAACCACGTTGTCTTCGCTCTGTTTTACGTGCCCATGCAAACGGAGGTCTGCTCCTTCTTGGAGTTGTATCGCAAAGTCCCCGACCAGTTTGTCTGCCGCGTGGATGCTCGACGTGCCCACGATGATCAGGTTTTGATCCGGGGATATTGTGAAGTAAAAGTTGTCCGCTTCGGCCTCCCCGACTCGCTGTCGTAATCTCAGCGCCGGCGCTTTATAGCGTCGCCGGGCGCTATAGGGCCCCCCGCCTAGACGGAACGGCGAAATTTGCGCGCCGACGGGGCAGAGATCGAGTAGCCAGAAATGGAGAGTCCGGTAAGTTCATGTAAGGTGCCGGGAAGAGCCGTCGGGTGGAGTGCGCGGCTCAGGTAGACGAGCCCGGCTGCTTCGCAACGGGCGAATGGTGCTGGGTGCCGAGTTGACAAAGGACATGGGGGCAGGGAAGGCCAAGGTCGAGCCGTCACCGACTATGGTGCTGCCAGCGTACACAAGTGTCGTCGGTGTTGGGACGTTGGAGCTGGTGTCGGTGGGAATGTGGCGCGCCGAGTACGTCGTCACAAGCACTGGAGCGGGCGAAACGGCTCCGTGGACTGAAAGCAGCTGTGCTGCGACGGCAGCAGCTGTAACAGTATTTGGCACAGGTGTGACCGTCGACACAACGGTGATAGCCGTGACGATGGCGGAGGAAGTTGCAGGGCGCAATGTCAGGCGCTTGGGTGAAGGAGGATCGACATTCCGGAGCGGTTGGCCAGGGATGATGCGCGTGTGAGCATGGTCGGCTGTGGGTGGCTGCAAAAAGGTTGTCTCAGTGATAGGCCGTGCAGCTGAGACTGCTACATCAGACGGCTGGCTGACAGCAACATACACAGCTGGTGGATGGACAGTTGGTGAATTACTCGTTTTGGGTAGCTCTACCATTCGTTGCTGAAGGTTGTTCAAGTCAGGCACCAAAGCAGGGGCTTGCTGCGACAGTGTCGAGCTGCCAGGGTCAGACTCCGAGAAGCGGTTGACAGTACTGAGGGCTTGGGGTGGGGCCTCTTGGGCAGGCGGTGTGGCCGCCTGGGTAGTGGGGCTGGTATTTGACAGATGCTGCGGTGCCAGCAATCTCACTTCGCCCTTGGCACGATCGCTCAGGTCAGTGACTGACGGCTTTAGCGAAATGAGCAGTGAGGCGGCAGGTGAGCTTTCGGCTGGCAGCGATGCTACGCAGTAGGGTACAGATTTTGGCGGAATGGGGCACTCGTCGAGGAAGAGCTGGACTGACGGCGGCACTATTGCAGATGAGAGAAGCTGCTCACCGGGCTGTGACGTAGACGCTGTATCGTCCTTATTGGAGGCGGTATGGCCAGAGGCGTTGAACAAGGTGGCGCGAGGTGCATCTGTCGCTGAGTTCACTGACGTGGCAAACCGCGGTGGGCCAGGCACCTCACCGAGCTGCTGAGGGAATAAGTGCGGACTTGGGGCCATGGAGTCGTCGAACAGTGCTGCTAGTGTGACCGGGGTAGCAGGATGTGCTGCAGGAAGCGATGCGGCAGCATCTGGTGCGGTCGGTGATAAAGATGCTGGGCCGGAGACGCTGGACTGGAGTGGCGGCGAGGCGGCGGGGGGCTGCTGAGGCGGGCCGGGTTCTGATGAAGGCTGCGTGGGCGCGAGCGAGGCCGGTGCAGGGCCAGAGGCTGGCGGCGGCGAAAACGGGTCCGCTGCGTCGTAGAGCGGCGGCGGAACGTAGTAGGCGCCGACGTCCGCCAAGACGGCCGCACGCAGCTCATCGTATGGCCGGCAGCCGAAGGCAGAGTACGTGAGCCGACGCAGGAGGTCGGGCGGGAGGATGTCGCAAAGGACTGCGTGTTTAAACGGCTGGATGGTGATGCCGTTCAGGTACATCGCAGCCTCCAGTTGGGCGAACCACCCGCCGACGCCTGCAGGCCGGAACGCCAGGAGCGGCGGGTCGAAACTTGGGTGCTGCCAGTACGCCATGCTAGGACGCCGCTGGGATAGAAGGCACGGTTCGCCAGGTCACCGCTGTTGAGGATTTGCGGGGTCGCAGCGGAGCACCAGAGAGACGACCAGCGTGGCAGGCTTCTAGTTCCAGACTGCCCGTGCCGGGTATGCGCCCCGAGCACGCGCTGTCCATCTTTATTTTCTTCTAGCGCGCGCTGTAACGCCGATCTCAGCGCCGGCGCTTTATAGCGTCGCCGGGCGCTATACCATGCGCGCTGGCGAGATTTCCTGCGCGCGGTGTTGTTTTTGTTTCACTTTTTTCAGAATTGCGCCACCAATTGTATCGCTGCCCCCTCCTTTAAGAATTTTGTGCAACAATTTTGACAAAACACGAAATTCGCGCCCACAAGCATGCGCTCACAAAAACAGTGGCGAATGCCAATATACATACATTAATACAATGATGTTTTCGCATACATAACAATATGCAATGGTCCCAATACACTTAAAAGCAAACCACAATTCGGCAATACATTGACACAACATTACAAACTGAAGGCACACAACTACGATGGATACTTTCGCCTCTACTGCCAGATTCGGACTACAGAGTGGACATGGAACAGCACTTTTTCCCTCAAGCTTTCTGTCGCGTTTTTCATTGTTTTTGGCAAGCTACTGCGGTTTTTCTCCCTGTCGCGGCACGACTTTTCCTCCGCCCTCTATTGAGGCTTCTCTTTCACATGCTGTTCTGGCCCAGCTTCCTACTAATACTGTTAGCCTTTTCCTTTCCAGACTGAGTCCTTGCTGAACGCTTGGCTCGTTCGTCTCAGCTTCTTATTCACTTTGCTGCGATGTTCGTGCAGCGTCCTTGCACTTGGCTCAGCTGTCTTCTGCTTAGTTCTCGTTCTTTCCATTTTCTTCCTGACCTTTCTCCAAGGCTCGTCCGGGTCAATTCCACCTTTATCGGCGGTGCCCTATACGCTTCTCTTTGTTTTTACTTTCTTCAGAACTCTACTTTGTGGCGAGCCTGGTTCGCTGACAATTTCGTCATCCAAGCTGCTCTTTAGCGATGAATCTACTGGTCCAGCTCCTTTTTGTTTTTCGAGGACTGAGCATTCTTCACCTTCAAAGCCCTTTTTCTTCTTCTTCCTGTTTTGGAGCCTTCCTCGTGAAAAGTACCCTGAGCATGGCGCATTACCCATGGTGACACATTCTCCACATTTTTGAAATCTCCTTTCTCCGATTATTTTTTAGGCTCGCCAGTTTCAGTGTAGTTGTGCGCCGTTCCTTGCACAGCAGTTTCGCCTTCCTGACCGGGAAAGCCCTCCTCGCTGCTCGAGGGTTCACTGGCAATGGTTTCCCGGTTTTCACTGAGTGCGCTCTGCTCAGCTACAATTGCACACTCAGAGATTGCACACTGGACCACTCCCCATGGCAGTCAGCGCTGCAAGATTCAGAAGTGCTGCACGTGGGTTTCACGATGGAGGTCCAGTCGACTTTTTCGTCGTCGTCAAGCGACGTGCTTAAGGTACACCCTGACTGAAGCGATAGAATGGCCTTCTGCTCAGTGCCTTCTGCCTCAACTGTCCAATTAAGTTTATTACCTGACAAGTCCTCTGGGCATTACATCAGGGGTGGGTTTTTATACAAACCGTAAGGATCATGGTAAACAGAAATTGAAAATATGGTCACATAGAAGTTGCAAACACGAAGATGGGCTGGTATTAGAAAGGATTTCGTACAGAAGGCCGTTCCAGTCTGTGGCGGTTGGGAAAAAAAATGACGCAGTGAAGGTGGAGGTCCGGGCATGTGGGCGCGAAGCTTGAAGTGGCGGCTGGTTCGATATAATATGCGTGTTGCTGCTGTAATGTATGTTGCTTAAATAAGAGACTCAAAAAAGAAATTGTGGAACGGTGAAAGGCTGTCAAGGCGACGTCGACAGAAAAGCTTGATAAACCAGATTCTGCTTTGAGAGATAAAACGCTGATATTATATGAGTACGATGCATGAATAAATCTAACAGGGCGATTTTGAACTGATCCTAATGCGTCGGCGAGATAAGCTTGGTGCGGATTCCAAATGGATGACGCGTATTCGAGTTTTGGCCTGACAAGTGATTAATTAGCTAGAATTTTACATCTTGTGGGGCGTTTCGCAGATTACGTTTCAGAAAACATAAGGTTTTGTTAGCTGCGGAGATTAAGTTAGTGACACATGTGCTCTAAGACAAATCGTGAGAGGTTACGCCTACATATATGAGTTCAATCATGATATGGATATATAGGGAATTGGGCATATCAGGCCATATATGCCAGATATATCCTTATATGAATTCAATCATGATATGATTATATAGGGAATTGGGCATATCAGGCCATATATGCCAGATATATTCATATATTGTCATATATGAGTTCAGTCATGATATGGATATATAGGGAATTGGGCATATCAGGACATATACGACCATATGCACATATATTTCCTTATATGAGTTCCATTCAGATAATGGTATATAGGGAATTGGGCATATCAGGCTATATACGCCCGTATATTCATATAAGGCCTTATATGCCCAATTCCCTATTTGTTCATATCTGGATTTTTTCATATCAAACCAGATATGACATTTCCGTACGGGCTAGGTTACGCCTAGGTATTTGTATGAATACTAATTCTAGAAGTGTGTTGAGAATTGCGTAACGGAAACAAAAGTGTTTGCGCCGGCGGGAGAAGTACATGCATTTACATTTTATGGCATATAACGTCATTAATAAATTATTGCACCATTCTAAAATGCTGCTAAGATTGTTTTGGAGAGCAGTTTGGACAGATATGTTATTGATTGTGAGGTAAATTAAGCAGTTGTCTGCGAACATGCGTATTTAGAAGAAATACACTGAGGTAATTTTTAATGTATATTAAAAACAACAGAGGACCAAGGAGAGATCCTTGGGGACCACCGGCAGTTAGAGGGAGGGGTCTAGATAAATTGCTGTTGACTAAAACCATTTTGCGTACGGCTGGACAAAATTTCTGTATCCACATTGTAAAGTTATGGTCTAGGTTCAGCAGTTGTAGTTTTAGTAACAAGCGCTGGTAAGATACCCTATCAAAGGCTTTCGCAAAATCCAAATAGATTGCGTGAGTTTCCACATTAATGTCCATGTTAGTATGCAGGTCATGAACAAAAAGAGGTAATTAGATTTTACAGGAGAAACCTTTATGGAACCGGTGCTGCGAGGGATCCAAAAAAACTGTTGCAGTGGAACAAATAAATAATTTTAGGGTAGATTACATGTTCCATGATTTTGCATGACAAGCTTGTTAAGCAGATAGGTCGATAATTTAATGGAGATTTAATGTTACCGTTTTTGTAGACTGGAACGACGTTTCCCACTTTCCAATCAGCTGGCATGGATCCTGAAGAAAGTGACAAGGATAACAGCAATGACAAGTACAAAGCAACCATATGTCTCGTGTTCTTTGAGAATTTGAGTTAATACCCTCAATGCCAAATGATGATGACATCTAAGTCTTCTAATTTATGAATGTAATTCCGTCTTCATGTCTTCATGTCTTCATATCTTACGCTTGGCAATGTAACTTAGATATTGGAAAAAGGAAAAGAAAAGGCCGTTTCGATTTCTTTCGTGAAAACTGCAGCAAATGCCGAATTGAAAGCGTCAGCACATTCAGAAACGCTAATGGTTTCTTGTAAATCATTGATAAGAGTGATAAAGCGTGTTGGGTGCAATTTTATTACTAGTCAGAACTGTCTTGGGTTAGTACGGAACAAATTTTGAAGTGTAGTAGCATAAAATGAGCGCTTTGCGCTGGGGATTTCGGTTAAATATTTAGGTCCAGCGTCGTAGTAGTTTTGCCATCGGAATGAGTTGTTTTCAGCCGCAAGATAGAGATGTTTTCTTATTTTCTAGTCTTTTTAAATAAGGAGTTAGTAAAGCATGGTTTTTGGTTGCTGGTGCGAATGTTGACAGTTGGCATATATTTATTAGCGAAATCGTTTAACTTATTCTGAAGCATCGCTCAACTTATTCTCAAGCATCGCTCAGTTATCTTGGATCGATTGGCTGTGACATGCAGCTTCGAAGCTGGGAAGCAAGGTATCAAGTTCATGATTTATCGCGTCATAATTCTCTTTTTCGTAAAGTGCTATAGTTTTCTTTTGAGTCTTGTTTAGTGTTACAGGCAATGAGAGGGTGGCATATGTGACATAATGGTCACTAATTCCTCGAAGATATGTAACGGAACGGAGGGCATTACGGTTATTTATCAAAATAAGGTGCACAATGGTTTCGAATTCAGGCGTGACGCGCGTTGGTCGGATACTAATTGTGTTAAATTGAAGTTGAAACATATGTCAATTAAATTCCTTTTCTCTGCAGGACCTGCTATTGAAGAAGATGGCAAGTTACACCAGTCAGTGTTTGTGAAGTTAAAATCCCCGAAAAGGAAACTGGAGGCATTTGGGTAACTTGTTGTGAGATGAATTGAGTTATGATTGAGTTCTTTGTAAGAGTCAGGCGTGGAATGGGGAGGCCTGTAGCCGACTCCCAGTAGCACTGTTTTTCTGATGCTAGACAAAGTAACCAGAGTATTTCAAGCTTTGATTTCACATTTATCGCAGTACATAAAATTTCGTAATAAGCTGCTGTGAGAACAACACCGCCCCTTGAACCTTCGCTGTCGTTTCGAAAAACATGGACGTCAAGTAGGTCTGCCAAAACATCGGTATCAGGGACGTATTTTTTATCCAGGTTTCCGCTAAGATGAGCAGATTGCTGCCTGTTGATGATATCATGTTGGACAGGAGCCTTCGCTTCGGAAGATAACTGCGAACGTTCATCTAAAAAACGGAAAGGAAAAGTCAAATCGACATGTGGGTCTTGGTTTGTTTTTTACTTTTAAGGAACGAGATAATTGCTACTGAGTTTCTCTGACACAGTTCGACGCCCCGTCGAAAATGCACCGTTTTGGGCCGATGCACAAGGTTTTGTAACGCAGAATAAGCTACTGTTTTCGATTTAGCGAAGGTCAATAGATGTATTCTTGCTTTCTGAAAAGGGCGTGTGAAGCCTTCGCCTATACTGTATTTTGTTCCTTTCAGCATTCGGCCATTTGATTCAAGAGCGTCTTTAGTTTACCACGTCGTGTATTTTACTTTTGTTGGGCGGTTTTGATCATGTGAATGTTTCCCTAAAAGATGGGCCCGTGTTATGTCCGCGGGGCTAATATCAGTTTGTAAGCTTTCATGACAAATCTGGATGACTAGTTCCTCGGACTGAGAATATGTGTGATTAGTAGTGGTATCAGGGATTCCATAGAAGAGATTACAACGGCGTCATCGGTATTCAGCATCATCAATGCGAGCCTTAAACTCTGAAACAAGGTGAGTTGTTTCAGTTGAGGTCGCTTCTAGGGTTTTTATGTCCTGGTGTAGGGGCATGAGGGTCTGATAGTGGGCCTCTAAATCGATTATGCGCTTGTTAAGGTCGTTTATTCTTTTGTCTGTTGTCCTCAGCTGCATCTTCAGGTCCTATATCTCTTCTACGAGTAGCGCTTGGCCTGCGATTAGTTTTGCAATTCGGTCAGAACAGTGTCTAGGTTAGCAGGGCCAGGATTCGTTTCTACATCACGGTACAGGGTTAGTAACAGGCGGACAACATCGGCACATTCAGAGGCAATAGCGACACAACACTGTGGGCTCGAAAGCTATAACAAGAAGCTTTTTTTATTTTTTATTATAGAGTGCGTGTATTTGACTGACCTGCATGGCGAAAGGGACGCCGGTTAGCAAACTGCGCCATTGCACACTCTCCGTGGTGGTGTAAAACATTTATTCATACTAAATACAGAGGTATTGCTTGGACCGTGCCTGAAGGGCCCGGCCCTCACAATCACTAGGAGGGATCCCTAGTCCGGGACCCCTGTGGCCTCCGCGGCGGCCCGGGCTCTTGTCACCAGGGCTCGTTGGTCCTGGAGAGTTGAGCAGCCGAGCAGGGCAGCCTCCCAGTCCTCTCGGGTGGGCTGGGGAGGGGGTGGGAAAGCAGGATTGGCAGGGCATGCCCACACCATGTGATACGTGTCCGCAAACACTTGCCCACAGTGTGGACACTCGCCCGAAAAAGCCGAATTGAAATGTTTGAGCACTGCCGGGCACAGTACCGTGTTGGTGTAGAGGCGAAGTAGCCAACGCTCCTCTGCCTTGTTGAGGCCTTTACAGGGGGGTGGCTATCGGCCGTGAGCGTTTTGATACAGGAGAGAGATCTCCCGAAAAGTAATAGCCGGATTAAAATCAGTAGCCGGATCAGGCGGCGAGAGAGGCGATGCCCGGTGGTTAAGCGCGCGGGCGGTAGTGTCCGCTACCTTATTTCCCTCTATCCACGCATCTGCTGGGGCCCAGATGGTGGTGCGCCGGGTTGGGAAATCCCGGTACTCACATCTGTGTAAAATTTGGAAAGCACGATCTGGAATTTGTCCCTGTTCAAAATTGCGGCAAGCTTCTCTTGAGTCGGTGATAATGACTCGGGACGCTGGATCCGCAGCTGCAAGTGCGATAGCAACTTCCTCCGCGAATGTAATGTTGGGGGCACGGAAGGTGAGGCCCTGAACTGGGTTGTTTTGGTGGACAACGGCAGCCGTGTACCAACCCCCATGGTGTGGTTTAAGGCAGACAGCTGGGCTAGTTGGTGTTTAGATTGAGAGGACATAGTAGTAGCGCTTAAAAAAACAAGGACGACAGGGTAGAGAAAGACAGCACAGGCGCTAGGGACTAGCGCCTGTGCT
The DNA here is from genome assembly GCF_055824585.1 of Amblyomma mixtum. Lineage (NCBI taxonomy): Eukaryota > Metazoa > Arthropoda > Arachnida > Ixodida > Ixodidae > Amblyomma > Amblyomma mixtum. Next base: position 148,638,276 of record NC_143021.1, on the reverse strand, counting down.
GTCTTTCTCTACCCTGTCGTCCTTGTTTTTTAACGCTACTACTATGTCCTCTCAACCCATGGTGTGGACTTGCCGCGTCCGTGTAAAATACCCCTGGTCGAGCACCATACTGCTTGGAAATGGCCTCCGCTCGCGCGAGGCGGCGGCCATCATGGGCATCTTTTGTGATGTTATTGGGGAGAGGGCGAACCTTTAGTGCGAAGCGCCAGGCCTCGGGCATGGATACCCGCTTCTCCTCTTGGGTTGTGTAATTGATGTGGAGGCGGGCCAGTAGGCGGCTACCCGCACGTGTTTTGCTTAACCGCAAGTGTTGATTGCTGAGATGAGCCTCGCGCAGCTCCCCAAAGGTTTTCGTCATCCCCAGGCCGAGGAGGACGTTGGCTGGATGTTGCAATTGGGAGGTCGAGGGCTCTCTTATAGATTTTTCGGAGGATCACTTCGAAAGCGTTCTCATCGCATTTGCGCAGGTGGAGGGACGGTGCCGAATACAGGATTCGACTGGTTAGGAATGCATTGGCCAGCCGCAGGGTGTCTTTGCATCGCAACCCCCCTCGTTTGTTTGATACCCGGCGGACCATACGGCCCACCTGATCCCCCACCTTGCGGAGTTTCTTCAGCGTGGTGTCAATCTTGCGGTTCTTTTGTATGTAGAGTCCCAATACTCTGATTTCATCGTGTTCAGGTATCGGGCCACTAAGCAGGGAGAGGGCAATTTTGGTTGTGCACCTTGGATTGGGACGTATGCGCACAAATACCGATTTGCTCGGGGAGCACTCAAGGCCGCAGCGGTGTGCATAATCGTCCACAATAGCCGCCGCTTGCTGCAGGTTGGCCTCGATTTCTCCAACCGAACCGTGTGTTACCCAGAGGGTGATGTCGTACGCGTACAGGGCATGCTGCACACCTGGGACCTCACCCAGCAGGGTAGGGAGCTTCATCATGGCCAGATTGAAGAGAAGAGGCGAGAGGACTGCTCCCTGTGCAGTCCCTCGCGTACCAAGTTGGTACGGGCCATGTTCACAGTCTTGGAGTCGGATATATGATTGCCGATCTGTGAGGAATTGCTTGATGTATTGGAATGTGTTGTTCCCACAGTTCACTTGGGACAGGTGGGAGAGGATGATACCATGAGTAACATTGTCGAAAGCCCCCCGCAAGTACAATGCGAGGACCACCTTGTCATCGCTAGGGTGCTCGACGGGATCAAGAATCTCTCTATGAAGTTGCAGCAGCACATCTTGTGCGGACCGGTGTGGGCGGAACCCGTACATGGTGTCTGCAAAGGCGTTGTGCGTTTCTAGGTAGGTGGATAGTCTTTCACGGACCATGGTCTCCATCAACTTCCCCACACAAGAAGTGAGAGATATGGGCCGGAGGTTGTCAGTGTTGAGAGGTTTGCCTGGTTTGGGTATGAATGCGACGAGAGCCGTCTTCCGAGCCGACAAAGCTGAGTCGACGGTGGCTCTTCTTTTAGAGGCGGCGGATTGGCTGCCCTTGATGGCGATGAGTCTTTTCAGGGTTGTTCGAGGTCAGGCATCTCACGTTCCAGCAATAAGGCTGACGGAAATAGCGATGAGTTGAAGCCGGCAAAGCGGTTTCATATGGCCGCCTCATCTTCGTGGCAGCGGAAGGCCCGTCCTGACGAGGCACCCGGACTTAAGCAAGTCAGGTCGGGAATCAGCAGGTTGCTGATTAGACAGATGCCGAACGGCATGGCGAAAGGGAAGCGGTTGGTAAACTGCGCCGTTCGACAGTCTCGGAGCCCGCCTTGAAAGTAACTACACTTTCACTCTCCTGAGGAAGAGACGCTCCGGTCTGGCCTTTACTCGCTGCTATCTCACTTGTAGGAACGGGTTGTTCCAGGACCAGGTTAATCTGTAGAGCTAGTCATGACCTCATATGTCGTTGCTAACGAATCAGTCTCGTTATAACTGAACAGTTTTTCGCTAGAGGCTAAAAATAACACTCCGTTTTCCAGCCTTGCTTGTTCTTGCGCCGCCATCTCTACTGTAGACCTATTGCCTACCGACCTTTCTTCCGTATAGGGAGCGACATTCCTGTCAACCAAATCAGTGGCCCATATTTCTGGGTGGTTCGGCGATCTCACACGATTGATGTTAACCACGATGACGGACTATTCTTGTGCACTCTGGCTTCATTTAACAGTTGAGCGGTACCATCCAAGAAAAACACAGCGCTCATCTCTCCATTAAGTTTTTCATCGCTAACCAAGTCCCTTTTGATGGAAACCTTCTCAGAACGGAAACCGACTTTCCTCGAATTTTGCCGGGGAGAACCGGCATTCCCTCAGTTAGAGACCCTGGCTTGACGCACAGAGCTGTGCACAACACTGCCGGTTTCTCCCGATACACCTCTTCTACACAGTAGCCCTTGAAGTCTTCGTCCTCGCTGTTTTACGAAGAGGCACAGGGATGCGAAATGTGGGACTGGCTTCCCAATACATCACCACGCCGCTGCGTTGTGACCCTTACCTGCGCACTTGAAACAAACAGCCATTCTATCCCTCACTAAGTTTCTACGGCAGTCCGAGGCTTAGTGGCCTATCTTCTTGCACCGGTAGCATTTCGGCGCTCTACCACTCTTGCCCCTTCCTTTGCTTCGATCTGAAGCTCGATCTTATTCCTTTATTTCATCATCTCTCATAAGAATCTCATTTCCTCGATGAAATTCTTTTTGTTGGTTCACTCCGAATTTTACTGCCTCTCTTTGGTCACTTTTCATTACACTCAGCGCTTCTTCTCTCGCTTTCTTAGTGGCTGAACGAGCCATTTCTCCTTCTCTGTCGGCGTCTTCTCTAGCGATCTTTCTTTGCCTCTTCTCGTTTTCTTTTCGTTTTCTCTCTCTTCCTTCTATTTCCTGGCTCAGCCAATCCGCAATCTCGGATTCTTCCGGGCTCAACTGACAAATGAACGTCACAATATCTTTTTGATTCATTTTGGAGTCCCACCTGTTCACACCTCGAGCGTAGCTCAACTCAGCGTGCCATAACCAAGCGCCCCTGCGTGACACCTCAGAATATCGCTCTGCTGCTAACTATCGTCTACGACTTCTTCTTGAACATGTTTCGACTCTTTCCCCGTTCTCTGCGCTTACAAGCGCCAAATGTCCTCTCCGCGGGCGCCAGAATAAAGGTCGCAACACTTTGCGCATTCTAGCGTGCATTCCCAGACACCCTTAGACCATGTGAGTGTAGCGGTCTCGGACTCAAAGGAGATATCCTTGACTCAGCGTGGAAAATTCAGCGCAGACAAGCTGCCAAGTGTCAAGACGTTTTTGGTTGTTTGGTGCCCAGCTTTCGGCGGTCGCAAGCCAGAGAATGGGTCGCAGCCAAAGGTTCACAAACAAAAATTGTATACAGCACTGAGGTAATACAGAGGATTTCACAATCACTAGTACAAGCCCAAACAAAGTGATTAACAAAATAATGCAACTCGTGCAAAGTTGTACTCAAGAGATATTGCAATCCAAAAGAAATAATGCCCCTAAAGTGCACTAAAATAAGAGGGAGGCAAACAAACCAAACAATACGTTCACCGGGCACTGCAACCGTCCAACGACCAGAAGTTCACGACGGCGGCGTCCCGCACACTGGCGAACGTTGCCTCGTTGGTCCGTGGCTGGCCGAGTGGTGTTTTCCCCGGGAGTCGAGCGGACGCGCTTCACTTCGAGTACCTTCCAAGGCTTTCTAGGCTGGCACCGCCTCCGACGCACGAGTGAGGAGGGGGAGGGTCTCTCTTAGCGCACGTCGACTTCGAGTGGGAACGTCTCCGACATTCTAGAACATCAGATGTCACGACGCCCGCTGGCGAGATGCCTCCGCGCTGCGCTGTTTTTCTTTTTTCAAAATTGCACCGATTTTTGCGACAACGACAAGTGAATACAAGCAACACAGTACAGAACGCTCTGTCCTGTTATTCTTGTCACGTGTCGCATATTTGTGCGCTCAAATAACTGAGTACAGTGGCTGGAGCGTTATCTGTTCCAAGCTCTGTTCTGAGATTTTACACATGAGGATCAGCGTTCGGAACTCACAATCGGGCATGTACAGGTAAATTTGGACCATCCGGACCACAACCGTAAATATGCTCCACCGACATACACGAACAGCCCATCCCCCCTTACGACCTGAATGTGACGTAGATACCGCTGCTGTTGACGCGTGGTCGGATAATCCCGCTTGAGATGTAATCTGTAATATCTCTCAATTTCTTAGGAATCCTAAGGCAGCTAAGATTGATCAATTGATGTCACAAAATTCTAGCTGTCCTGCCACATTCTTTTACAAATACGTACGACCTGTTCGGTGGGCATGCACCACAAACATCAGTAGTGACGACCATTATTAAATCTGTTAGCTGTACAGGAGCAGGTTATTTGCTGCACTTTTTTAGAATAAAAAGAGTTTTCCATTCTTGATCATGGACTGTGCACCAAAACATGAATTTAACAATTGGAATTGTCGGGGAATATCAATCCGCTGTGGCATAGGACGGGTTCTCCAGGACAGGGCAGTGTTCAAAGTGACTAAGTAGAGCCGAAGGAGTGGGAAAGAGTTCACCGCATCGCCGGCATATATGTACAGGCATGAATACAGCTCCCTGAGTTTGTCGCTGTTGCTTGCACGCGTTGAGTGTCAGGCATCTTGCTGGAAGAACTGCCGTTTCCTGTGTGAGTTTGCAAGTGGGCCTCTAGTTGTGACCTGGAAAAGTACATCCGCAAAGAAGAAAAAGATGCCGGCTTTAGTAATCGTCGAAAGCTATCATTACGATGGCATCCAGTCATGTAGGAAGGTACATGTGCGGGCATGAGTAAAAAAAGCAGGCTAATCAGTTCCAAAGGCAACCGTACCTCCACTATCCGAAATGAAGAACATTGCTCATGAGCAAGCGCACTAGCATCGATCGACTACCGCCATGCAAATTTCTTAGCCGGAAATATCATTCAAACATGGCATGAAAAATTTTGGAAGGAGATAGCGTGCTCAGTTTACTTATCCAAACCTGTTCACTGAATTTTCACCACCACCACGCAAAGTGTTTTTAGCAATGTTAATTTAAAGCAGACAAATATATGCCTTGAGTCACAGCTTCGTTGATACGCATTTAGTTGTTGACACAAGTATACAACCCGTGTTGACACAAGTATACAACAATTGACTGTCTCCGGCACAGGGATTGCATTGTACTTCATTCCACTGCTTTGCGCACCCACTTCTGAAACATAAGTTTTAACTGCAGCGATTAGAGCTGATGGCTGCGCGTGTGTGCTACATTGTTTCAAGCCGAAAACGAGGCCATACCATATAGTTTTTCTATTTAATGGCCTCAGTCAAACTTCTTTTATACAAATTAGCTGTTTCTACAGTGATTTGCCGATACAATGTTCGAAAGTCATGCTTTGAGCAGCACTTATAAAAGCACTTTCTAACCTTTTTGTCACCAAATGGTGCTGCTGCCTCTTGCAGGTGCGTGTAGCTGCCGTGCCTGTGTCCTTATTGAATTCCGTGCTTTCAAATTGAACTTCAGCTAAGCGTTACAGACCCCGCAGTATGTGTTCGAAAATAAAAATTAATCTTTGGCGTATTTGGTAACAACCGTAGGTAGTTTCTGGAGATTCAGGTGCTGAAGAGCTCCGTCGCGTAGGGCTTTGGATAATTTCGATCCCCTGGGCTTCTTTAACGTGCACTAAAGCTGCACAGTACAGACACTTGCAGCACCTCGCCTCCATCGGAATGCGATCGCGGCGGCACAACATAAAACCTGGAAAGCTCGCAATCCATCGGGTTTGCGTTAATATGAGTCAAGGTTTTGAAAATGCCTATCACCCCCGTGTTTTTACGAGCGAGCTGGTTTCAGATGTGGAGGGAGCTTAGTGGCAGTTTCAGGGTTTGTGGCAAAAGTGATGCCGCTGAACTCAGAATACGTAGCAAAGTTTTGTAACAAACACACGATGTTTGTAGATTTAGATCATTTGGTGACGTTCGAATGCAAGAGGCAAGGCCTTGGGAAGGAGCTAATTGTTTCAAGAGACCGAAAATGTGCACATGACGATAGTGCATTACCACAATTTCTTGACTTACAACACAAGCTGATATCAAATGTGGTTTTTCGATGCTATCAGCTATTAGCCGTATAAACATCAATAGCACTAATCGCGTTTGACCTTCGGGCCTAAACTTGAGGAAAAGAAAAGTATAGGCGCATGAGGTCTTGCACTCCAAAGAACCTGAAAAAAGTTGGGAGAAATACAGATGACAGAGGTAACCAGGAGAGAATTGCCGGTGTAACTGCATCATTCCCTATGGACATCTGATTCAACCTATGAGAAAATGGCAGAAAGTGAAAAGAGGGCATTGAAATGACCAGAGATCATGGTGTTGGGATGGTGGGGTTAGTTGAAAACCAAAAGCGAATATAACGAACAGAGCCTTGCGGCGCAGGGTCAGAACGCTTACCGCATTAAGGGTAAACATTTTTGGAAGTGTAACGGTTCTTCACGGTAAGGCGTATTGATTTACACGCCACATCAGCCTCCATTTTCGAAGACAGTCTTCGCCAACATGAGACGCAGTGCTGTGAATTTTTTTTATTTTCCGACCTACTGTTCAACATTAGTTTAGTAGTGGATGCTGACTGAAGGTGTTTTGAATACACCGTCTTCTGCGTGCATGTGTACAGGCCAACTGGTAAATAGGATCTCCGCACTGTTTTGAGGCCAGAAAGTAAGAGCGGGCTATGCGCATTCTTATTTGTGCATATAGTAGAGGAAGTAAAATAGCTGCTAAGTTGGATTTAAGTGCAATAAGTCAAGGAATATTAATTTCATTGCCGAAAAATAGAACCAATGTTTGGAACCCTGCCAAGCAGCTGTGGACATATTTCGAGTATTGGTGAGCATTTGCATGGCGGGAAATTGACTACACACTGCGTCGATGCCTTTGTGAACCGCATGGAACCCGCGAAGCGGTATCCAGGTTCTTGGCAATAGTTACTGCGCAACCACTGAAGTTAAAAAAAAAACAAGGAAAATTGCAACTAAGTGCCGGTCTGGGCATGATATGAGAGGAGATTACGTGAACGCTCGTGATATTGGCGAGCGATTCAAGAGAAATTACAAGTTTTGAATTTTTTACTCCGGGCTACAGCTCCATGACAAAATTTGCCTTACTGACATAATTCATGGCTAAGCCGCCGCGGTGGCTCAGTGGTTATGGTGCTCGGCTGCTGACCCGAAAGACGCGGGTTCGATCTCGGCCGCGACGTTTGAATTTCTATGGCGGCAAAATTCTAGACACCCGTGTACTGTGCGATGTCAGTGCACAATAAAGAACCCCAGGTGGTAAAAATTTCTAGAGCGCTTCACTACGGCGTCTCTCATAGCCTGAGTTGCTTAGGGACGTTAAACCCCATAAACCGAACCAAACCAACCATAATTCGTGGCCACTAAAAAGTTTCGGATAAACACACCTCTATTGCCCTGGAAAAAAAAATTTATTTTCTTCAAGGTGTGCTGTGTACTTTTTAGTCGTAATCTCTACTTCCCATAACCTTGCCCTCCCGCATGATCACGAAATAAAAAATTATGTTTAGTTAAAAAAACTTGTCTTCGCCGAAACAAAGTATGATTAAGAGGCTACAAAAAGGAATACCGCTTACCTGCTGAAATTCCAGTAAGAGCAGCGCGGACATAAATGCTGTCGGCCAGATGCTCGTGGGAGAAGTGCCGTTTCAGCGCCTCTTGTAAGTGGAAGTCCTCCCAGCACTCGGGGCAACGGCGCTCATCAGGAACGTCATTCTGTGCGCCGGCTATAACGAGACGAGGCTTTCGTGAAGGATGATTCAACGCACTTAACTTTTTTACAGAACAAGAGGCAAACCAATAGCACCAACAAAGAGCGCGCTCTGTGTTGGTGCTATTAACAAAACTGGTGCTATTACCAAGCTTGCTAAAACTCGTGTGCGCATAACGTAGATTGCGCTGCGGCGATATTTGGCGCGCCTGCGTCACCGATTAAGAGCTTCTGGTTCCGGGCAGATTCGGTGATGGTTGACGCTTCCCGCACACGCTCAACTCACACTACGAAGGTATGTAATATGAGGGTGAGGAGGAGCAGAGCTTGAAATATCAGGGACGAGGCTGAGAGTAACGCAGTCTTGCAGGAGCACAGGGTAGAGACAGGCTGCATGTGGCGACGGACGACAACTGCGCGCGCGGGTGGGAGAAAGCGGTGGATAGTTGCTCTTGATCTCACTTGATCTACTCGGCAAGAATGAGGGAGAACAACAGCGAAAGATGGCAGAACGGCGCAATGCCGTGTAGACGGTATCTGCAGCTAAAGCATCTCATTGAACAGAGGAGATTTGGAATGAACTCTTAGTTGTTAATTAACTTAAGGTTTACTGACGCAAAGCTGACTTTAGTGAAATAGCACAAAGACAGTGTCTAGATTCTAGGTGTTGGACATGGAAGGCTGTCTGAAAAGTGATGAAATCATGTGAAATGCTGCGACATAAAAGGAGTTACGCGATTTTGAAAGCTTGGCTTAAAGAGCAGGAATAACACCACCACATATAAAGAGGAGAAAGATATATAAGTGTGTAATAAGGCCACAAGCGCGCTTGAAATCTCCTTCAACCCTGCGTGAACACGGCGCCCTACTGGATTGGTCAGGGTACAACTTCATAGAACAACATTGGAAGAAGCAAAAAGAAATATCGTTTTGTACTCTAAGGCTCCAAAGCTGTTCAAGTGATCGTTACATTTGAGAATGCTAAACAGCGTCATCACCTAATTATGAAAAATAAAATGTAAAACAATATTAGTAAAATTTTTTAAAATATGCGTTACGATGTGTTTCGCGTAGTGGACTGGTTAACTCAACCGGGTCTCTACAGTACGCGCATTCCGGATGCTGCCCTCCCAAAGCGAATACCGGATGCAGCACGTGACATGTTCTCTATTTTTTACGAAGTGGCTTCTTGAATTAGAAGAGGGTTTCCTTCTGCACAGCAGTGCCAGTATTTTAACGCACCAGATTACAGCTAAGGCATGTTAACCGACTTGTTGTTCAGCTAATCTTGAGTAGGTAACTCTACATTTTTTCAGAAGAGCCTGCTGTCGGGCACGTTGGCTTTGCAACGTATAAATGAAGGGGGTGCAAAACTTAGACAAGGACCGAGAAGAAACACATACGACGACTGACAAGCACTTGTCAGTCGTCGTATGTGTTTTCTTCTATCTCCATGTCTAAGTTTTGCGCTTCACATAATTTGTACTATTAACAATTATTGTTAGTCCGTTTATTTATGCAAAGGTGTGTAGTCCACCGTTAGTAACATCGATATAATTTCTAAAGTTTCGAAAACAAACTTGCCGTCGGTTCTTTAGCCCAAAATATTTTTTGCTAAGTACAGGAGTGCCGTGCACTGAAGGGATTAGTTTGCCCCCAAGTTTCGCGGAGTGCGTGCATTTCGGCTTGATGTGTGCAGACTTTGAAGGGCTATTGCAAGGACGGTAACGGCGTTTTCGCAACTCTAAAATTAAGCAGAATACTAATTTGATGGCCTGCAATTGTCGCAATACAAATGAGATTAAGAATAATCTTAAAAGATTATCTATTCAGTACTAATTGACCAGCCTACTGGTTAGCACGTCTTAGCTACACTGTAGTGTCCTACAGCTATGACAATGATGTGGGGATAAAAGGGCTCTGCTAACAGCACAAAGCCATTTTTGAAAATTACACATCTTAGATGAAACACCTGATATAGTTTAGTTCTAGCTGCGTGTATCCGATTGCCTGAGTGGAAGATACAGTTTCGCAGAATGGGTTTGTATGAAGAGATTCCTGCGATTCTAAATTGGGTGGTTCAGTCTGATATACTGCACTATTTTGATTAGTTTTTTTCAACGCTCGCTTCATTGTTCCTTTATAGCCCTGAAAAAGCACTTTATCTTTGCAGCCGTCCCTTAGCAAAAACTAATACGTTTGGAATATGTGCTGGGCTATTTAGATAGTATTTTAAACATATTTTGTATTCGTGAATGCACTAGAATATGTAGGAAATACGTTCCTGAAATTTCATGCTTTGTATTGGAAATATATTCTTAAAATATGCAAAAAATACCTCACTTAAAGCATACTTCGAGCACTTTTCAAAAGCACAAAAATAAATGTATGCGGTTTTAGCATCTCGTCAGTGTGATAAAACTGTATTTTTGGAAATATGAAATTAATTCTTGCGAAATATACTTCGATTCTACAAAACGGGCAGTCCTTGTAAACGTATATGTATGCAGTTTTAGCACCTTGTCAATGTATTAAAAGTGTACTCTCGTAAATATGAACTTAATTCATCCGAAATATACTTCAAATGCTAACAAACGGGCAGTCCTTATAAACATATTTACAGCACACTTCTAGCTCCCGTTGAACAGTCGTGTGCTCGAAATCGCGTTTCGTGAAATGGAATTTGCGTGTTGTCAACGTATTTGAAGTGTACTTCCATAAATACGCAATCAATTTTTCCAAAGAATACTTAAATTAAGCATAATTGCAGCACACTTCATGCTACCGTAGAACAACCTAATGCTCGAAATCGAGTTTGGGGAAATCGCATTTTGGTTTTGGCAATGTTTTTAAAGTGTACTTTCGTAAATACGCAATTAATCCGTCCGAGTATACTTAAATTCTAACAAATGGGCAGTCCGCGCATAAGCATATTTGCAGTACACTTCAAGCTACCGTGGAACAATCTTGGGCTCGAAATGACGTTTCAGGGAACAGTTAAAACTCTCCCTTTCCTGTCGTCCTTTCGTTGCAACAAAGTAATCATACCGCGGGAGCAACGCAGGACAAGGACGAGACGGGACGAGAACGCCTGCGTTGTTCCCGCTCTATGATTACTGCGTTGCAATGAATTACCAACCTGCCCAAGCCTTTTAAATTCTGAAGTCCCTTCGTTTATGGTAACTTCTAGCAGGAAGGTAATCACCACTTATTTACACTACGTGCGGAGAACGTGATAGCATGATACCGGCAAAGGCGCCTTAAGGCGCGTTCACACTAGGCCGACGATCGGCCGATTTCAGTCTGGTGATGGTCGGTGGCAGCGATTTTGGTGCCGTCGGCGCGTCTGTCACACTGCGCAGACGCCGACCAAGCGCCGATCGTGCCCGAGGAGCGCACTGCCGTCGCGTCGGCGACTTAGCAACCGTCGGCCGACCCGTGTGTCACACTCAGCCGACCTCACGCCGACGTTGTCCAATCCCGACAGCTTGACGCTGCTGCTTCGTGCGCGCGGCTCGTCCAGCTCCGTTGCTGAAGGTGTACAAATCGAAGGTATCTTCTATTATGGGACGAGCTCGCACTAAAGCGATGTGAATAGTAGACCTTTTATTATAGCACAGGTAGAGTGTACTACAGTAGGTTATTCTAGTACTCTAGCACAGGCGACTTCCAAAGCGCCGTCAACTGCGGCTTCGATGCGAAACCACCTAGGCCTAGCGACGACTAGGGCAGCCTGGGACCAGCGAGCAGTTCGTCACCCGGCGTTGCCGCAGGCGCTGTCGTTGCCGAAAGATCCACTTTTGCACAGGAATATTGTTCTTGCTCTAATCTAGGAAGCATCCTCTCTGGTATCATGGCTGTTTTGTATTTTCTTGAGAGAACGTGAAGTACGCCGAGCATGCCGGCTGGCTGTCCAGCCTGGATCCCGTCTGCCGGCGTCATAAAAACGAGGTAAAGTGTGTTCTTGACGTAAATAGTAATCCCTGGGTTAAGAAATGTGAAAAATGTGTCATTTTTGAGGATCGCTGACCAATACTGAGCTGCTGGCAAAGATAACGACTGTGATACGAGCAAACTTCTTGCCACAACCGCCTACTTGCTGCCGCTGGCCCGGCGTTGGGGCCCGGCTCACCTGGCGCCCGCTCGCTTCGCTGCTGAAGGCGTCGCGAAAATTTACAATATTGGTATTTTATTGTGAGATGATGCTGTTGACACTAAAGCCATGTGTGGAGTAGGCCTTTTATTATAGCGCAGGCGACTTCCGAAGCGCCGGCCGCTGCGGCTTTGATGCGAAAGAGGCTATAGGCCTAGCGACGACCACGGCAACCAGGTAGCAGAAGAGCTCGACGCCCGGAGCGCCCGCGAGCGATGCCGTTGCCGAAAGCTCAAAACATAAGCACGCATGCTTTGTCACTGCTCGAACAGTCTTTCTGATAACAAGGCGATCCGGTCTTTTCTTGCGATATTTGTACACCATCCCAAGCAGCGCTCAGGCACTGCAGCACGGCGGCGAAGTGTGACACCGGTTGCGGGCGGAGCTTGGGTAGTGCGGCGCAGCGATGCTCACCGCTCCGTGTGTCCCTGCTTGCAGCGGGGTGGCAGTTCGCAAGCGACAATCGGTGCGGCGCGTCGGCCAAGTGGCCATATGGCTTGATTAATGTTGCTGCGCGTGCATTATTTGTCTAAATAATGATTGCACTTCGCGCTCTGAGCTCGGTACTCGCTTTTGGTTGGCGAATGTTCTCGCTCGGCCACCGATCTGCCCAAGACACGTCGGCCGACGGGTCTCGGCATCTTTGGTCGGCATCCTTGTCACACTAGGACGACGCTTGGTCGTTGGGGGCGTCGTCGGTGCAGTGTGACTGGCTAGTCGGAGAACGACCAGGTTGGCCGACGCGACCGCCAATCGTCGGCGTCGCCGTCGCGTCGGCATCGGGGTCCCGTCGGCCTGACAGTTCGACTGCTGACCTATTTCGGACGCAAATTTCGACTAGCAATTCTCTTCTTGATCGCTTCCCGATTCGAACGCGCCCAGTAGGGCACTTCTGGGATAATTTTTGGGCCCACAGTCTTTGCGCAAAAAAACGCCTCACCGGGCAAGATAGTGCGTCGCATTCGGTGGGTATATATAGGGCAAGGCCCCGCCGCGGTGGCTCAGTGGCTACGGCGCTCGGCTGCTGATACGAAAGACGCGGGTTCGATCCCTGCCGCGGCGGCTGAATTTCTTGAAGGCGAAATTCTAGAGGCCCGTGTGCTGTGCGGTGTCAGTGCACTTTAAAGAACCCCAGGCGGTCGAAATTTCCGGAGCCCTTCACTACGGCGTCTCTCATAGCCTCAGTCGCTTTGGGATGTTAAACCCCAATAAACCAAACCATATAAGGCAAGAGAAGTATGGCGATTCTCGGAGAATTTGTTGTTTGCTGAGGCCCTTCCGTCATGGTCTGCAGCGTAGGTATCTTTGCCGTTCCCATGCCATCACATGACCTTATAATCTCATGTACATTGTGATTGATGACAACTGCGCTTGTACAATTTCTTCTGCACATCATTCCGTCTCATTGTGCTAAGCAGACCAGTAGACGTTTTTTAAGCCGAACGGATATATTTTTAATATATTTAATGTATATTTTTAGTGTATTTCTAATGACATGTAATGTATTTATTGCATATTTGTAGTATATTTTTAATGCATTATATATATGCTAAGCGGGCAAAAATGTACTTTTCACGAATTTTAAAGAACGTTCAAAATATTATTCGTAGTATACTCAGAAAGCATTCGTATTGCAGTTTAAGCATAAGGACAAAAAAATCGAAATAAATATGAAATTAATACAATATGTTTGAAATGCATTTTAAGCACATCCTCTTTTTCGCTAAGGGTTATCTCACGCCTGCATTACTTGCTACACAGCAATCTAGGTGATTCCCAGCAATCCTAGCAGGGCTTAGAACCCAGCGCACGTGCGGAACGACCGCATACGCAAAATCGAGATTGCAAAAACTTGTTCTTCAAGATGTTCCACACGCACTGCACAAATACTGCTTCATTCATGTTCCTCGATAAACCGATTGTGCTCGTCTGGCTTCTCTGTATATTAATTCCATCCGAGACTAGAGATTTACGGTGAATGGCGCAAACTTTGTATCAATCCTTTTATTTCTCTCTCAACAAATTTTAACTGCTGGGGCTGCGAAAAAATCTCTGACCTCTTCAAGAAAACGCCATGTTCATTATTTTTCTTATTTTAGAGTGGGGCAAATTTAAAATTAACATTCCTAAATATTCTTTGACAGAGGCAAAAGCAAAGATGCGGTAATGAAATTTTGCGCAACTAATGCACAGCAGCTGTGGGTGCTAGAAAGGTTGAATTTATTCCAATTTTTTTCAATGTGTATTTTTTTACTCAAATGGCTTGAAACACAGCGCAGAATTTAGACCTCTGAGGCGCCACTTACCAACTGAGAAATGAAGAAGTAACGCAAATATAATCCATGAATAAAACTACATTTGCTGGAACTGTTTATGGCTAGGGGGATTTAACGTCCCAAAGCGACTTAGGCTACGAGGGACGCTGTACTGCAGGGCTCCAGAAATTTCGACCACCTGGAGTTCTTTAGCGTGGACTGACATCGCATAGTACACAGACCTCTAGAATATATGACGCCATCGAAATTCGAGAGCCGCTTATGAGATCAGAACCCGCGTATTTCGTGTGAGCAGACTAGCACCATGACCACAGAGCAACCACGTTGGCCTACATTTGTTGGTATGGGTTCTTTATCTTCACGGAGTAAGCTTGCTCAGTGCCAAAAAAATTAAGATTGCTAGGAAAAGCACTTAATTGTAGACCGAGATTGCAAATGTCAAAGCTGTGTTGCAAGCTATTTCTGAGAAAAAGGCAAAAATGTGTAAATGAAAAACAGATAATCAAAATGTAGAAATTTCTGCGTCAAAATTTTATGTTTCTTGCAAACTAAACGTCATACACAATTTCTGGTAATCGTATTCCTTATTTACTATTGCTATCCAATATTTTATGGTTATTACTTCTAAAGCAGCACACCACTTTAAGCGAAGACTATATTAGCATCTCTTAATAGAATATGCACACGGAACAGATAGTGAACAGAAGCATAGCAAACAGGCTCCAATAAAGGCCTATAATGGCGTCTGACTGGGCTGCTACCCGATCTAGTGTTGGATCCAATGCATTTCATTGGCTTGCCTATCACCTTGTATTGGCATACAAGCTTACTGAATGGCTTCATTGGAATTCCTTGGCTATTCAATATTAGCCATTTAAGTTATGCACGAGTAATCGAATTTGGGACAAATGATACGCTGGAATGATCGTCCTTCATCCAGACAGATGAAAAGAATTTGTGGAACGGAGGCGAGCATCCTTCACCTGAAAGGGGCATCTGTGCCTCTGCACGTGAAGACACGTGATTAATATCACGTTGCGGCATAACCACCTATCGAAACTTTTATGCGAAGCATACTACTTTAGCTACCACTTCAGCCCTTCACCGTGGTTATGCGCCTCCAAATCACGTGGTACATGACGTCACACCACGTGACACGATGACGTCACGTCAGTAGAGAAACGGGGGCCCACCTCGCGCCGTCGCTGTGGTTGTGCGCCTCCAAATCACTTGTACATGACGTCACACCACGTGACACAATGACGTCACGACAGTGGAGAAACGGGGGCCCACCTCGCGCCGTCGCTGTGGTTGTGCGCCTCCAAATCACGTGATACATGACGTCACACCACGTGACACGATGACGTCACGACAGTGGAGAAACGGGGGCCCACCTCGCGCCGTCGCTGTGGTTGTGCGCCTCCAAATCACGTGACACGATGATGCCACACCACGTGACCCGATGACGTCACGGCAGTGGAGAAACGGGGGCCCACCTCGCGCCGTCGCTGTGGTTGTGCGCCTCCAAATCACGTGATACATGACGTCACACCACGTGACACGATGACGTCACGACAGTGGAGAAACGGGGGACCACCTCGCGCCATCGCTGTGGTTGTGCGCCTCCAAATCACGTGATACATGACGTCCCATCACGTGACACGATGACCTCACGACAGTGGAGAAACGGAGGCCCACCTCGCGCCGTCGCTGTGGTTGTGCGCCTCCAAATTACGCGACACGATGATGCTTCGCATTCTCCAGGCTGAACCAAGTTAAGCCTCAGCCATTTTTTGGACGTTGATTTCAGCATCGTGGGAAGATCCCTAGAAAAATACTTTTCCTTAGCGTTGCGTGTGGCAGCACGGTATGATTTAACACAATCCTTGTAGTTCTTCTAGTCGGACTGATTGGAAGTCATCGAACCTTTGTTGCGTTGCATAAAAGTTGTTTTTTATGCACACATTTTCTGAGGGGATCTTTTAAATCAAGGATTTGACTTATTGTTTCTCCCATTCAAAAACAGGACGTACAAGTCGACCAACTCGTTTACGTTATCGACGAAAAGAACGCAGTTTTCTTGAGCCATTCTAAAGATAATGTTTGGCTGGAGAGTATGACGAACGCATCTATGGAGATTAGCGCTCATTTCAGAGGCTTTGTTGTACCTCAAATCTTCTTATTTTCGCGACCGCTGTGCCTATGAGCGATATGGACTGGCAACGTCATTAACTTGTGGCCGATGAACTCAAAGAAACATGCAATGCCGCTCATGACATCATGAGCGGTGCTGAGAGCTAGGTGAAACGTCTTCCGACCACGCAGAACGATTCACTGCTTGAAATAGGTCTTGGTCCAGTCAAATTTAGAAAATCTCGCGATGTAGTGCAGTTAGCAGGTGAGGAAGGGCAGTCAATATTTTGGAAGCTGAAGTCTCTAAAAAGGTAGACGTGGTCACATGGGGGGGGGGGGGGGGGGCAAGACACTAGCATAAATACTGTGGTGGAGATTGTCAACGATGCAGTGATTTTGATCACGTGTTCAGTAAGAGGAACCTATAAGAAACTATGTTGAAGCCACGACGCAGGCCGTGCAGGCAATTTTGATACGGGAAAATGTGTCCGCTACAAAAGATGGGAGGGATTTTTTAATAGCTATCAAAACGCCTCCACCTATCATTTATGACCGGTCATGATGATATTTGAAATACGTATAATGTGTATATAGGCGTATGCACTACGCGTAATAATATCAGTGCTGTTATCATCAATGAAATAACATGTCTAGTCACGTCTCGGAAGCAAGCCGCGAATATTAGTGAAAGTATGTGATGAACACGGTAGTGATGCGCTTGCCGCAGCAAACGCATGCGTATGCTAGCCTCAAGTAACTAGTTGGTAGTGTTGACGGAATCCCAGTAGCAACATCATTGCACTGCCCGTTTGCAATTTCTCTGCAGACAAGCCACAGATCGCAGTGCATTGCTGACAGCCGGCTTACTGGGCGGCTCGCAGGCGATAACTGCCAGTGTATCTCTTTTTACAACAGTAATCGCGTCAATCGAGCACACAGTTTGGAAGTGTCCTAAAAAGACCAAGCTAAGAAAGCGCCCCGGCTTCCGTGCTCTCTATACAACGCGATATGCGCTTCCGTGCTCACGTGCATAAATTTCATGACTGCACCTAATGTCTAAGCAGCCTTCCCATGCGGTCAACCATCCTGAACGGACTACCGCCACCTAAGGCTTATGCTACGCTTACTGAATGATGACAAGAACACAGCTTGCTAGTCAACAGCACTAGGACACTCTGGGTAAGCTTCCCTGGGGATGCCTACAGCACATCAAGTACTGCGGAATAACGTCGTCTCTCGACGAACAATGCAGCTAACCTACCAGCACTCCCCTCTGGTCACACGATTGGGTGAACAGCTCAAGCTGTTTGACCTGGCTAGGCATGAAGGAAACGCCAGAGGGCTCTTGGCCTAAGAAGCACTCCCAGGGAGGTTTTTGTTTTCGTTATTAAATAAAATTTATCCTCCTTATGTAGCAAATGAAGTGAGAATGTTAAACAATTTTAAGTTAACGATGATGTTACTCACCTGCTTGGCTCAGAAGAGAAGAAAGTTGATCGCTATGGCAACCCGCAGTCGAAACATCTCGAAGCTGTTCTTGAGCTTTGGTACACTTTTCGCCGTCTGCCTCCGCTGAAGCTTGTCGCAGAGTGCTAACTACTCTCCGAAAGGCCGCACCGAGACTGCAGTGAAGCGTTTCGGGAAGCCAGGAGACGTTGCCCGTCAGCGCTAAGCCAACAGCCTTTTGTATTCGCGTTTCCAATCTGTAGTCGGAACCATGGGTGGCGATCAGGGGACGTGTGGTCCACATGACCATGTAGACGGCGTGTCGTTCTGAGCCGAGAATCGTTAAGACTTCCGGCAACAGGCAGACATAGAAGGCACTGTCGCGCTCAACCCAAGCATAAGGGACTTCACTAGCGGGGCGCAACCCGTGTTTCAGCGATGAAGCCATGAGTGCTAGCCTCGCGATGCAGTCATGCAGCGCTGATGCTGTTGCTGTCCGGTAGAAGGACCATTGCCGCACGTCTTCGAGGGATATCAGCCAGCAGTGTATTTTTGCTATGCGCTGTAGCCGCTCCACCTGAGTCGAGTTGGCTTGCACAGCGCAGCATATCGCGTTTACGAGGTTGTCGCGTTTCAGGTTTCTCAGCCGCGGGAGCCAGGTGCGTGTTCATCGTCCAACATCTCCAGTTGCTACGTCTTGAATTCTTTTAGAACCTTCTGCAGTGGATCAAACTGGGTGGATGCAACCTTGAGTCGAGTTGTGACGTCCAAGATGAAGTTATGGCAGCTGTAGGCAGACGACAACTATCGCATTGATGTGCGCCACGGTTTGGAGCGAAAATGCGGTCTGATCCAGTTCGGTTAGGGTTGGATAACACCATGCTATCTGATTTGGACCGATATTGCGGACTCATTCATTTCTGTCAAGGATGGATAAGATGGCCAATATCGTCGAAGTTCCCTTGTTATCGTAATAGTGCGCCGTCTTTCTGGCCCATCTCTGAAGCCAACAATTTCTTCAGAGTTGCGCAACAAAAATTGAAAAGAATGGTTTGTTACAAAGGGAAGAGTATGAAAAGAATGCCAAAGAAAAACACTGCTTTGTTGTAGAGAGACGAGGCAAAAATATTTCTATAAGAAAGAAGGAATTCGATTATTGTATGCAACAAACACCAGTAGTCGCCGTTCGCTCCTGCACTCAGTAAGCAGTAGAGCCTGCGTCGTGTTCTGCCGTGTTTACAGCATGTGTGATGGTTAGAGGGAAGATATTATCGCGCGGCCGCCGAGCGCAGCCAAGCGCTGACGCTAACAATGGGTGAGAATGGGCAGCAAAGGCGCATGCGCAGTAAGCGCTGCCGGCTGATGCTTTCGCGCACGTGTGTGCTTGACGCGCTCTCGCCGTCTCTCAGTGGCAGCGATGTGTTGCTCTTTTCCTTCTGATTATGACAGATGCTGTATAAGAACTAACTTCTCTACTATCTGCGAATAGCATTTGCTTGGAAAGCACGCTAAAGAGACGTCCTAAGTATGTCTTGTTTTCCTTCGACGGTTGTGAATCATGTTTCTGGTAATGGCGTCCGCAAAGATGGTTGCGGCTGTGCTTGTGACTTGGGGTTTAAATCAGGCCCGCAGCATATTTATGGCCCACAGAAAATTTGAAATCTTTGCTGCCAGGCGCTTTTGCGACGTTTAAAACAATCGCCTGCGCCGATCACTTCAGGAGCTATTGCACCTTCAGAAAACGATAGATGAAAACAGAAAAAAAACGCCTTTATCTAACCCTGTGAGTATGCTGCCAACTCGTATCTCACTTGACATCCATAACGAAAGGTCCACTTAAGCTTGGGAAACAAAAGCTTGCAGTCTAGTTGGGAGTGCAGGTTTCAGGAGTCTCTGGATATCGCTATATTTCGCTCCTAGTCAAAGGCTTTTGCAAAACATTTTTGGGGTATGCCTGTGATTAAATGCCTAATTATACCCTGTTCGCTTCCCTCGTGGGGACAACTTTATAGACCAGAGTTCAAAAAAAAACTGCTCTCGTCATTCCAATTCTTATATCCTCCTGAGACCCGTGTATGGCAATTTGTCCAATATATTGGACATTAGCTTTTAAGCCAGTACTCCCGCGCCGAAAGATTCATCTTCATAAAACCCGCTTGCCCAATACATTGGACAACTGGTTGCGCCATCTGTGCACCTTTTTTAAAATTAAACTGCTCACTTTCCCGCCAAAACACTTTGAAAACGGCGGCGTTCAGCGGCGCGGCGTTCTATGGCACCTGCCGGAAAAGTAAGTGTTGTTTCTGCGATTTTACCGACTTTGAACGCGTAAATTTTGTTGGATATTAACAAAAATAGAACAGAAAACATGTAGATATCATAATTGTAACTCTGCATGACCTAACTTTTCTGTGCTTTCAATCTGATTTCACGTGTCCAATACGTTGGACGCTGGGACTCAGCCCGGTTATTTTGACCGCGCTTTTGAGATGGCTTTCGCAATAACTGTAAATGAATACTGCTGGTATTTAACGGCTGGGGACGAAATAACGTCTTTTTTGTTGTAGGAGACAGGCCTCGCGTTCCTGATGAGACGGTCGAAGCAGTTTTACAAAGAATTGGACAAGCCAACACATCAGTTGGTTGGTTTAGTTGGTTTATGGGGTTTAACGTCCCAAAGCAACTAAGGCTATGAGAGACGCCGTAGTGAAGGGCTCCTGAAATGTCGACCACCTGGGGAACGTGCACTGACATCGCACAGTACACGGGCCTCTAGAATTTCTCCTCTAAAGAAATTCCAGCCGCCGCGGCCGGGATCGAACCCGCGTCTTTTGGGTCAGCAGCCGAGCACCTTAACCAATGAGCCACCGCGGCGGCCTTCAACACATCAGACATTGACTATCGGACAGCGACAACGACACTATTGTCGATCCAAAAACAGCAAGAAACCCAAGAAACGTCAAGGAGCAAGAAACGTAAAGGAAAAAAAAACAGCAAGAAACAGAGAGTGACAGTGAAGTTGAGTGGAGCCCCCCATCAAAGCAAGCTCGACGAGGAGAGACCAACAAAAGTGCCTACCATTTCCCAAGGCTCTCTGACGCAGCTAACGCTGCGCGCTGCAGGTTTGAGGGGTGCACCATGAAAACAAAGTTTTTTTTTGCACAAAATGTCAGCAGTTCTGCATAACAAAAGACAGAAGATGCTTCGAAAAGCCACACAGCAAGTGAGCACAGCGAAACTTTTTTATTCAGTTGACGTATATTTTGCTACTTTGACTTTTGTCATAATAAAGTATTTTTTTCGCACAACTTTCACAGCTTTATCTGAAGTATTTTGTGGCACGCCAACTGGGTGGGAAATTACGGCTAGAGTCCTAGTGTCCAATATATTGGACATCGTGCTGAGCTGAAATTATTAGTACTGTTGAGAAAATATCTCTCACTTTTCACCTTTGTACTCCTACCAGCTTATTCTGAAACCTTACAAAGTTTTTGTGCACTCAAATTCACTTCGGGTCTCAGGAGGATATAACATCATTGAAATGAAACTGCATTGTTGTTGACCGGGAGATGTAAAGCAGATATGATAGGCGAAATACAAGATCTTTCGGGGGTAATGTTATCTCGTCATATTTTTAACCCAACGTCCTTGAGGAGATCCTGTCGCAGATAAACAGGGGACGGCGTCGTTGACTGTCAGAGAAAAATGAACAAAAATGTCCAGAAAAGCAGCCTACCAGGCAGATGTGCCACCTAGGTCCTTATCCTAGTTATCTCATCTAAAGCTGTCCAACGATGCCTAAAGGAAAGGCAGCAGCGAAAAAATACAAACACAGATGTATGGAGGGAACGGTACGAGCATTGTCCGAGGTAAAGCAGATCGATTATAGCTGCATCTTAGTGAGGCTGTCGACTCACGCCGCCTCAGTACGTGAAGATTTTACCGCGCATAATTTAGGATTGAACTCAAAAGCAGTCTGTAGGAAATCACTCCTGAGACGTCGCACCTGAGCAAGGAGGAATACGTCACCGATCTTTTAAATATTTGTTTGGTTTATGGGGTTTAACGTCCCAAAGCGTCTAAGGCTATGAGAGACGCCGTAGTGGAGGGCTCCGGAAATTTCGACCACCTGGGGTTCTTTAACGTGCGCTGACATTACACACCCTGATTCCGCAATGTCTGCATGACAGCTGAGCTTTCCACTGAGTCAAATGCTTTATCGTAATCAATGAAGGCTATATATAGGGGTTGGTTAAATTCCCCGCTTTTCTCACCTGTCTGATAGAGTGAATATGGTCTATTTTCGAGTATCCTTTACGAAAGCCTGCCTCATCAATTCATTGATTGAAGTCTAGGGTTGATATTTTTTCATCGATGACCTAACCCACTCCCGAAATGTCACACCAGTAAATGTTGTTGGGTTTTAAATAGAGAAAGATAAACACGCCCTCCCCGTACAACCGCGGCTGACGCAGCTCAAGACTCCGCGAACCCCGTCCCGTGGTCGCATGAGCGCACGGCGACTACGGCGGGCCTTGCTCTGAGGGAACAAAGGAATGACACTCTGGCTGACACAAACAAAGAATTCATTGCTGCAACACTAACGCCGGCTGGCAACAATATACGCTGAGGAATTCAGGACGTCCGACTCACTTGCACGGCTACGATCGAATGTTCGCCCACACTAGGGCACGTTGAGACCTTAAGGCCGCACGGGACGACCTGTGGGAGAACGTTCCTCCCCTCCACGAGGCACCACCTTTCTCCCCGCCTAAGAGCGGAGGGTCGCGCGTGAACGTCAGCGCGTTTCCAAGGTCCCGAGCAGAGAGCCGTCTCCCACGCGCGCGCAGCAAAAAAACAGGCCATTGTAGCAAAAAAAAGAGGCCAGTGTACAGTGCGATGTCTGTGCGCGTTAAAAAACTCCAGGCCGTCGAAATTTGCGGAGCCCTTCACTACGGCGTCCCTTCATAGCCTGAGTCGCTTTGGGACGTTAAACCCCGCGTAAGCAGAACACTCGTGAAATGCTCGTGAAAGAACACCCAGAGTCTTTCATCGAGGTGCGCGATACACACCCAAAAAATTAGTTGTAGCTTAACTACTGATGAACCTGGCCAGATAGCAAAAGCTATGGCGTATCAGGCAACCCTACGCAGCTAGACTAATTTAATGTTGAGAACGTTCCACATACTGGATAGCCAGCGCGCCCACCCTCCACACTGGCAGTTGGCAGTTAGTGGTTGGTCGGGAGAGCTTGTGTACGCCGTGAACACTGCGGCCTATTGCTCCAGTGCCGCGTGCCTGCCACAACGTTGTCAGCGCTAAAGCATGCAGCGCGCAATTCTCTCTCACCACCCAACGTACATCAAAGCGCGATTCAGGCGTCCACTGACCTGGGGAGCCGGTTATGCGCACCTTCTTTTCTTCAAATCATCGGACACTAAAGCGTTCTCTCAACGCCAACGCCAATCAACGCAATGAACACCGGTGGCCTGTGGCTGAAATTTGGTTTATTGGTGTTTAAATTCCCAAAGCGACTAAGGCTATGAGGAACCCCGTAGTGAAGGACTCCTGAAATTTCGACCACCTGGGGTTCCTTAACGTGCACTGACATCGCACAGTACACGGGCCTCGAGAATTTCGCCTTCATCGAAATTCAGCTTCCGCAGCCGGGATCGAACCCACGTCTTTCGGGTCAGCAGCCGAGCGCCGTAACCGCTGAGCCACCGCGGCGTGGCTATGGCTCAAATTGGTGAATTGGTTGTTTAGTTTTTAAGGAAAGGAAATAGCGTAATATCTGTCTCACATATCTCGCTGGACACCTGAACCGCACCGTAAGAGAAGAGACGAAGACGGGAGTGAAAGAAGAAAGAGAGAAAGACGTGCCGTAGTGGACGTCTCAGGAATAATTTCGATCACCTGGGGATCTTCAACGTGCACTGACATCGCACAGCAGACGGGCGCCTTTTGCGTTCCGCCTCCGTCTAAACGCGGCAGCCGCAGGAACTCGATGGTGCATATACTCACCGTGTACAGATCTGCCAAAATCAAGCGAGTGACATTTGCGGACCTTTTTAGCCGCGCGCTAGGAGTACAGGGTCGCGATCCTCTGCAGACTGCGGGCGACTTTAACGCTCCCAGTCAACTGTGGGCGGATCGCAAGGAGGAGTCGAGCGGACGTAAGCTGCCGCAGCTTGCGTCCACGTTGCTGCTCACCCTCCACACTGACTCCGCCGACCCAACTCGGCTAGTAAACTCCGTGACACGGGATACGTGTCCGTACTTACCCTTCAGTCGCGGCATGCCACAGGGAGACTGGTTCAACCCCCAGGAGACCACCGGTAGCGAACACTGCTTGTTTAACACCACACTGCGCACACGCCCCCTCAAGCATCCTAGAACACAAGCTCGTATCCCAGATTGGCTGAAATTCAGGCAACATTTTTACTCTCTTCAGAACACACTCATTTCCAAGCAAGCCTACCCAGCATGGTCCCAACAGCTGCTGGCACAATTTTGCTGGCATGAAACGCAGGCCCAGCTCTCAGCGGCAGTGACGAACGTGAATAGCCATCTTCTACACCTCTGGGAAGCACGTCGAAGCCTCATCCACCGTTGGCGAGGCCAGAAACACAATAGAAAGCTTAAAGCTCGAATTTCCGAGCTCAACCAAAAGGCGGCAGGGTACAGGGCCCAACTCGCCGACTCCAACTGGGTGGATAGATGCAACACGGCCGGTCGACAAATGTCGAGCTGCAACACATGGCGTCACTTTCGAGCACTAATCGACCCAACCCAAACACGAACCGAAACACAAAATATTTGCAGCGAGCCTTGCACGCTTTCCCTGGCTGCACGACTGAACGGGCACAGAAACTTCGGGACAAGTATCTCTGTACAGCCCAAGACCCCCGCTGGTCTGCGTACTCTTATGCAGGCAGAGACAACACGCAGCTGGATCAACCTTTCCAGCTCTATGAAATGCGGGCGGCTCTCGCCAAAATGAAACGAGAAACTGCACCAGGGAGGGGTAAGTTCCCCGTTACACTTTGGACTAACCTGCCCGACTTGCATAATAGTCCCTAGTCGACTACATATAAGCGATTAGACGCGAGGCAACCCCCCCCCCCCTTGCCAATCGACTGGAATAATGCTCCGATCACTTTTATTCCAAAAGCAAGCAAGCCATCATCATTGTCATCATCATCATCATCAGCATGACTACGCCCAATGCAGGGAAAAGGCCTCTACCATGCCTCTCCCATCAACGTGTCCTTTGCCAGTTGCGGCCACCGTATTCCCCCGCAAACTTCTTAATCTCATCCGCGCACCTAACTTTCTGCCACCCCCTACTACGTTTGTCTTCTCTTGGAATCCACTCGTTACCCTTATAGACCACCGCTTATCTTGCCTTTGCATTACATGCCCTGCCCGAGCCCATTTCGATTGATTTCGATTAGGATGTCATTAACGCGCGTTTGTTCCCTCACCCACTCCGCCCGCTTCCGATCTCTTATCGTTAAACCTATAATTTTTCTTTCCATGGCTTGCTGCGTTGTCCTTAACTTAAGCTGCACCCTCTTTGTTAGCCTCCACATTTCTGCCCCATAGGTTATTACCGGTACGATACAGCTGTTGTAGACTTTCCTCTTGAGCGATATCGGCAAATTGTCGTTTAGAATCTGAAAGAACCTGCCACATGCGCTCCACCCTATCCTTATTCTTTTAGCTATTTCCCTCTCATAATCCGCATCAGCGGTCACTACTGCCCTAAGTAGACATATTCTCTTACCACTTCCAGCACCTTGCTACCAATTGCGAACAGCTGTTCCATTGTCAGACTGTTGAACATACTTTGGTTTTCTGAATGTTAATTTTACCTCCACCGTTTTGCTCTGCTTGTCTAACTCATTGATCTACCTTTGTAGTTCATGGCCTTAGTGACTTAGCAAAGCAATGTCATCATCGAATCACAAATTACTTAGGTATTCTTCCATTCACTCTTGTCCCCAACTGTTCTCATTTCAGGTCCTGGGATACTTTCTGTAAGGCGGTCAATAGCGTTGGCGAGATCGTGTCTCCCTGCCTGACACCTTTTCTTATTGGAATTTTATTGCTGACTTTATGGCGGACTATAGTAGCTCTGCAATCGTTATAAGTATCTTCCAATATTTTCACATGATTCTTCTACAACATGATTCTGCAATGTCTGCATGACAACCGAAGTTTCCACTTGGTCAAATGCTTTCTTGCAATCAATGAAGGCTATATATAGGGGCTGGTTATATTCACCGTATTTCTCTATCATCTGGCTGATAGCGTGAATATGGACTATTTTACAGCATCCTTTACGAATGTCTGCCTGATCAGATTGAAGTCTAGGGTTGTTCTGACTCTATTAGCCAGTACCTTACTAAATACCTTGAAGGCAACCACTTCAGCAAGCCAGTTGGCACAGACAACCTCTGCCCCATCTCTCTCACCTCCTGTGTGGGCAAACTAACGGAGACGATGATCCGGGATTGGGTATCTGCATAGTTTGAATACCAACATGTCTTTGCGAGTACCATGTTCGGATTCCGCCCACACAGATCCGGTCAGGAAGCCCTCCTCCAACTGAATCAGGAAGTCCTTGATCCCTCCAATGCCCCCACAACGATCGCGTAGTACTCGGCATGGATCTTGAAGGGACATTTGGCAATGTAACACACGAGATCATACTAAACTCAGCCAGACTGACTGTGGCCTCAATACACTTGGATACATATGGCGATTTGTAAAGGATCGTCAGCCCTACATCCGCGTTCAAGGTAGTAGAATGGTTCTTACCTGTACGGCACCCTGGATACCCCCCAAGGCGCGGAACTTTCTCCTGTGCTCTGCAATCTCGCTATGATGCTCCTGCCGGCCCAGCTGGTTGGTGTCGCCGGCGTGCAGAACGCCCTGCACGCCGGTGGCATTGCCCTGTAGGCCACGCAGGGACGCGCATGGGACATTTGAATCAGCCGGCAAACAGCGGGGACGATAGCATACCGCAACGCCCACCGCTGCGGTCTCCAATGTTCCCATCAAAGATCGGAATTTGTGCACCCCCTCACAAAAGTGCACAACTAAAAAAAATCTTTATCGTGATAGTGGTCCCATACGGGAAACTGACGAGATACGGGTTCTCGGAGTCTATATCTACAAAGACAGATGGCCTGACAACTACACTGACCAAACTGCGTAAGGTGGGGGACCAGGTGGGCAGCATGATCTGCCGGGTTTCCAACAAACGCGTGCGGTCAGAAAGTAACGATGCCTTGCGACTGGCAAACAACTTCGTAACCAGCCTAATGCTCTATTCGACTACTTATCTCCACCAGCAGAAACAAGGGGAGGATGCTCTTGAGGTCATCATTCGCAAACTTGTTAAGCGTGCCCTTGATCTCCCCATCACTACTTCAAACAGCCAGCTTATGTCCCATGGGGTGGCGAATATTTTAGCGGGAGCTCTGGAAGCGCACCTCACAACCTGTACTCGTGCTTGTCGCAAACGGAGTCTGGTGGCCGCCTTCTTGCTCGGCTCCATATCCAACACACCACTCCCATGGAAGACAGGTTTCATATCGCAGAACTGTGGAGATGCGCCCTCTATGTGCGACCTCCTCCAGACAACATGTCACATGAAGACCCTGCCGGGAAGGACTTGAAGCGCTAGATCGGCAATATGGCAACAAAACAGCTTTCTACTACGTGGACGCCTCCTTTCTTCACTACGGTCGCGGTAGATCACAACTGGAACACAGTTGGCGACATCACCTTCAGAGCCCGCAGTGCTACAGACGCAGAACAGGTTTTCATTTATCTCGCGGCCTCACATTCCGATTCAAAATAGATAATCACCGACTCGCGAGGGGACTGTCGGAACGTCGAACACGCCTGCACTCCCTTCCTAGCCTATCGAATCTACCAAATTTGCAGACGTGATACGGACCCCACACACCGTACCTTATATGGGCACCTGCTTATCAGGGGTTGACAGGACACGAGGCAGCAGACGCAGCCGTCCACGCGCTCAATCACCAGGCTGTTTTCTCCTCCCCACCTGATCAGTAAGCCTATCTTAATCTCGTCTATACATTCGAATATGTTGCAAGCTACTGTCAAGGCAGTTATCGCCTTTACCTTCGCCCATGTAAAATGCCTCAGAAGGCCGATAACGGGCTTGTTCTCCACCTTCGCACCAGTGCATTGCTGTTCCCGGCAACACTAAAACATTTTGACCCCTTCTATAAGGGAAGCTGATCGCAGTGCAGAGCGGTGTCTTGTGACACCTATCCCACTGTGTGGGCCTGACCCTCCAACCCCCCCGACCCTACCCCGGAGGAGTGGGAGGCAACCCTGCTCGGCTGCCACCAATCAGAGGCCCAACAAGCATCAGTCGGGCGCGCCCCGGAGGCGGCCACCGCGGTCCCAAACTAGAGACCTCCACCTAGTGCTTGAAAGGATCGGTCCCTTACGGGCTGACACAAACATACCTCCTGTCCCTTTTTGTTAAATGCTTTTATCACCGCCACCGGTGGGGTTCGAACCCGGGTACTCCAGCTTGATAGGTGAGCGGCTTAACCACTGAGCCACTGCTGCTGGTAAGCGCTGCCGCGTTTCTGCCCCAACGTTGTGAATGCCAACGCACGCTACGCATGTCTGTCACTACCGCCCCACGGCGGTCGAATTTCGATGGAGACAAGATTCTAGAGGCCCGTGTACTGTGCGATTTCAGTGCGCTTTACAGAACCTCAGGTGGTCGAAATTTCCGGAGCCCTTCACTACTGCGTACTGAAGTGAAGCTTTGCTTTAAAGTTTGGGAGAGCAACTGCACGGTAAGCATTTCAATATCAGCAATAGCGAGGCAGATGGGAAATAACAGCTGTCAGTCATATTGGAATCTCACCATTAGGGATTGCCTCTATCACTTTTAGATATCAAGCTGATATCGAACTGTTCTACCCTCCTTTTCTCAGTCCAAGACCATGACGATACCAAATTTCAATTAAGAAGGTAACGAGAAATTAAAATGTAAACATGCTTACAGCTGTGCTCCCTGATAGAAAAAAAAGATGCAAATATCAGATATGTTATCTTGCAATATATGCTTTTCCTCTAGTATTGAAAGGTATTGAACTTAGGAAATATGGAAGTGATGTGTTACAATTATTGTTTTCTCGAGGCAGAAGCAAGCAATGAAGGCATGTGAAAGGAACTGACCTACAGTGTTATATGTATTTTTTATTCGCCCTGACGAAACCGTTTCCAATAATCCGTTTAGCGTCCTTTATGCTGCAATTGTTCATCCACACAAATAAATACTTTCATTTTTATCGCGATTACATCCATTGTGGGGTACAAAAGGGAGTAGGGCAATGATGCAGGCTGGCTGCTGACCCAACAAATTACATGAACAATACAGGCACAGGGTACTTGGTGGTTAAATCCAAGGTTTGACGGAAACCCATCTGCTCGGGTATGTTCATGACCGAAATTCTTCAAGCGCCGTCCGCTCGTAATAAAAAACATTTTTCGGCCTCCCTACGGGACCGTTGTTCGCAGTTATAAACAAGGCCCCCGTAATAGGGTCGAAATGTCATTTTTTATAAAGAATGGTCGGCGCTGGAAGAATTTCCGCCAGGGTACTTGGCGCTGCATGCTTAAAGGTGCACTGAAGAGGTATCTGAACTCGTCTTTTTGCCGCGGGAACTCGATCTACACGTTCCGAGCATTCTTAGAAACTTCGACTTAATGCCCTTTGTGACCGAGTTCACTAATTAAATCAAATTAATTTCCGGCTCCCGCCTTTATTAAGCATGAAATGCTTTTAGCCCCCGTTGTCGGCAGTGTGGTGACGTCACGCCGAGACCGCGAGCCATCATCCGGGCACTGAAATCCACTCATCCGGGCACTGAATTCCAGTCATCCGGGCACTGAAATCCACTCATCCGGGCACTGAAATCCACTCATCCGGGCACTGAATTCCAGTCATCCGGGCACTGAAACGAGAACATCCGGGCACCGTACGAGACTTAACGAGATTTAACGAGACTCTCTAAGCCCTCCTACGCGACCGGCATGCAAGCGCCGGTTGGTCTCCAAAGGAGTCACAAAAAATAACTGCTGCCAGTGCCTTCTCAATGTTTAGCAAGATATCAGCAGCTGTGCGTTTGATAATGCACGGAATTATAACTTCCGATTTCTAATAACGCGTGCAAAAAGCACATAAATGCCACGATACACTTCGTTGTCATACGTGATCTCTTAGGGGCTTCGCGCATCGAAGCAAAGCCGCACACGGGCCCGGGGGAGACGCGCTGCGTTCAAAGGGCAAGGCATCGTGCCGAACGGGTGGTGGCGTTGCTCCCTTCCATTACGGTGTGGTTCGGGTGTCTACCGAGATGGCAGAGAATTACTGCGCCATTTCCTTTCCTCAAAAAAACCTTGCGTTCAAATGGCAAGGCATCGCGCTGAACGGGTGGTGGCGTTCCTCCCTTCCTTGACGGTGCGGTTCGGATGTCCACCGAGATGACATTAGGCCCGTAAACATTTCATGCTTACTCTACTCTCGGTTACGGGAGAGGCAGAGAATATTTTTTTTAATTCTCCCCGTACGGTGGGCAGAGTCGACCAAGGCGTGGAGTCCCTTTCAGCCAGCTACATGGAAGCTTTGCTTTCGCTTTATTTTGTTTTTTAGGCTTCCATGAATAAATAGTTTCATTCGCAGATAATAGAGCCGCACAATACGCCCGCAGAAATAAAAATACGCGCGGACTATTGACTACTACGGATTAGTGAGTATTACTCCGCCGATGGCAGAGCGGCAAGCCGCACGGGAGTGGGTGAAAGGAACTCCACGCGTAGGTCGACTCCGCCCACTGTATGGGGAAATTTATAAAAAAGGCGGGAGCCGGACGCTAACTCGATTTAATTAGGGAAATCGGCCGCACAGGGCAATCAATCGAAGTTTCTAAGAATGCTTGGAAAGTGTGGATCGAGTTCCCGTGGCAAAAAAGACAAGTTCAGATTCCTCTTCACTGCACCTTTAAGGGATATTCAATATTACGAAAGTGCACTTTTCTGCACAACAATGTTGCCTAAGGTGAGATGGCGTTTCCAGCTGCAACAAAGAAAGACGGAGCTTCTATTTCATTCCCCCAACGTGCGTTTTTTACATTCTACCCACACCCTTAGCGCCAGCCCTGAAGTCCTCCTAGTTTTTTTTTTCTATAGAGAAGTCGGCCATCTTGTCTTTCGCAACATAGTTGAGCGGGAACGCACATTTATGGAATTTTCAATATCCGCTATAGAGAAGAAGACCACGATGCCGCGACAAAAAAGCAGTGCGCACTGGATTTTGTCAGCTTTTCTGTGATCAGCAGCAACTCTCACGTAATTACCGAGATTGTAGTCCCACTTATATAGGTTGCTTGAATATTATGTTGGCCCGCACTCGGTCAACCTGCCAAGAGAAGTGTTGTGACGTGATGGTGTATTCTTCTTTTTGTAAGTTATTTTCAAATTAGTATACAAGTCATCGATTTTCGAGTAACTATGAGTTCATTGTGGGCGGCATTCGTGTGCCGACTTTTTTGGCTGGTTCGTATCCTCTGCTTCCGCGGAATTTTTATTAAACGCACGTGAACAGAGAACCCTCTCAGGTCCAGGAGGCAAGGCTTGAATTTTTGAAATTCTAAGTTGCAACCTAGGCTGCCGTGGGGGCCCGTTATTCCAGGTTATAGGCGGCACCGTAGTAAGGTGAGGAAATCATGGTTGATATTTTTTCATCGATGAGCTCGCCACTCCCGAAATGTTACACCAGCAACACTTGTGGGGTTTTAAATAGGGAAAGATAAACACGCTCTCCCCGTGTAACTGCGGCTGACACAGTTCAAAACTGCGGGTACCCCACCCTGTATTCGCAAACGCTATTCAGCGCACGGTGACTACGACGGGCCTTGCTCTGAGGGAACAAAGGAACGACACTCTGGCTGACACAACAAGGCATTCATTGCGACAAAAATAACGCCAGCTAGCAAAAAAATACGCTCAGGAATCGAGGACGTCCGACTCACCAGCACGGCTACGATGCGAATGTTGGCCCACGCTAGGGCAGGGGGAAACTCCGAAGCCGGACGGCACTAGCTGTGGGAACACGTTCTATCCTCCCTCCTACCCCTCCCCGAAGCT
This sequence comes from Amblyomma mixtum, assembly GCF_055824585.1. Classification (NCBI taxonomy): domain Eukaryota; kingdom Metazoa; phylum Arthropoda; class Arachnida; order Ixodida; family Ixodidae; genus Amblyomma; species Amblyomma mixtum. Next base: position 148,606,244 of record NC_143021.1, on the reverse strand, counting down.
TCGCCTTTCTTCCCGCCGACGATGAGCACAGCGTCGCGCGTGAACGTCAGCACGCTTCCCAGGTCCCGAGCAGAAGAGGGCCGTCTCCCCCGTCCGCGCGCAGCAAACACGCCATCCTTGGCGCTTGTGGCGGTGCGACGCCGACGGCCTCTCATGTTAGTTAAAGTAACTAACACGGCTAAAGAGGGTCCATGACGGGGAGGCGAACGACAGGGGACGAGTAAAGACCGTTCCCACATACCCCCCACCTTAAATAGAACCACGCGCCGGTGACCGCATGCTATGGAGCAGTCTCCTGGTCTTCAGGCACTTCAGGCAGGTCTTGCAGCAAAGAGATGGCCGGTTGAAAACTCCAGGCCAGGGTTGCGCAGTAGTCGCCAGGGTAACATCAGTCGGAGGTTACTGCTGACTTGTCTCGCCACGACTGCCCCGGATGGATGCGCCAAACAGTATACAGGCAGCTCCGTCTCAGAAGGGCAAGCGAGACGATGTGCGCAGGAGAGCAAGCCTGGGTGACTCCACTGAATATGCAAGGTTTCCAAAACCCACTCCGCATGACTTTAACGTAGGTCACGGGTGGGGAAACGGCGTCCGCAAGAGTCTCATGGCTCATTAGTCATTTGGCTATAAAAACGTGTCGTGTGGCTGTGCAAACGCAAAGTTCGAGTGATCAAAGCACTTTCGTGAGTTGAACTAGACTGCTCGGTTCGTGCTGGGTTACAAAACGGGTGGGCAGCCAAGTGCGGCGCCACTCAACATCACAGTCCGGTGGACGTGTCTCTACAGGGCACAGACAGCTTTGAAAAGCCTTCGGCCTAACTACCATTGTGACGACCCTCAACAAAAGAAATACCAGAAACGGATTACGTGCACGCAGTGGCGAGGAGACATCAGCTATGTAGGGTGGTCCTACCCCGCTCACTGCAAGAAGCAGCTTCTTAGCGGTTGGCGCCCACCGTGTCGGACGGTGTCGGACCGCCCGGTGCCGAGCTGCGATACCAGCGATCTCGTAGCAGCACTCGTGGCCCCAGGAAACCAGGCTTCCCGAGCCGCGACTCCAAAATTGTAACAGAGACAGCAGAGAAAATATATACAGAAAACTCGCACCACCCATGCAGCTTCAGTACTCACTTGCTTCTGGCTCGGTAACTCCGCGGGCGCTAGGCCTCCCTCTCCCTTCATGCGGACCAAGTGGTTCTGGTGCAGAAGAAACACCCGAGAAAACTTGACGAAAAATTCGCTTTGCATGTAGAAATTTCAACCATTCTGCAGCGCAATACACCTCGCACTCAAGAAAGCATGCCGCATCCCATGGAGATCCAAAATTCACGCTAGGCCTAGCCCTTGCCATGTCTGCACAAAGAGCGTTCCTCGAACCGAACAGACAATCGCCCAATGTTCCAAGAGCAAGCCAAAATTTTGGCGCCAGATGGCGGCGCTTTAAATGGGTAGAGATAAATATGCTCTCCCCGCTTAACCGCGGCTGACACAGTTCATAACTGCGCGGACCCCACCCCCTGGTCACATACGCTGCCGAGCACGCGCCGACCACGGCGGGCCTTGCTCTGAGGAAACAAAGGAACGACACTCTGGCTGACACAAACAAGGCGGTTATTGCTACAACACTAACGCTACCAAGCAAAAAATACGCTGAGGAATCGAGGACGTCCAACTCACTAGCACTTCTACGAGCGAATGTTCACCCAAGCTAGGGCAGGCTGAGACCTGAAGGCTAGACGGGACGACCTGTGGGAGAACGTTCCTCCCCTCCACGAAGCTCCACCTTTCTCCCCGCCTAAGAGCGGAGGGTCGCGCGTGAACGTCAGCGCGCTTCCAGCTCCCGAGCAGAGGAGAGCCCTGTACCCCCCGCGCGGGCGCGCAGCAACCACGCCATCCGTGGCTCTCGTTTCGCTGGGACGACGGCGCCCTCCGTTATTAGTTAAGGTACCTAACACGGCTAAGGAGAATATATCGCGGAAAAGCGACCCACAGTGGACGAGTTGACGGTGCATTGCGGGGAAGCGAACCACAGGGGACGAGTAAAGCGCGTCCCCACAGACTGTCGCAGTGGACTCAAATAAGTGCATAAAAATTAACGTTACCATAACAAAACCCCTAAAATTTACGCCTGCATGTTCAGATATCAAAATAAAACACTGTTCTGAGCAAATAAAGACGTAAAAGAGGCAAAAAAGTTGCCTCGGAAAAAAGTTGCGAGTGACTTTTATGCAGCACATAAACTAGGATGCGCACATCGAACGCATGGCAGAAAGCTTTGCAAGGGCTTGTGGCATGCTTTGTAGGTTTAGGCAGATGCTCTTCCGACTAAAATTAAATTCGTAATTTAAGAGCATTACTAGGCTAGGGGTCGTGTCATCAAAACGTGTCTGCAAATAGCAGTGGTCACCACAGAAGAGACAGGATCAAATGAGAGAAATCCCGCCACGACCTCAATCAACGAACGCCATGCTTCTCCAATTCCGAGGAATACTCCGGGCCTGTCATAAAAATTTATCGCCAAGTACGATGGCCCATACCTTGTCCTGTAGCGCACATTTCCAGGTAATTACACTGTAGAAACTTTCAACCCCTCTTCTGATAGCCGCCGCAGTGGACGTGAGACTGTTCACGCCCATCACCTCAAGCCATTGTATGACCCAGCCATACTGCTTGCACCCTCAGTCGCCAGGTTGCCTCCTTTTCTCCCCGCGGGCAAATGTAAAGACGAAGAGAAACATCCCCTGCAGCTCCGGCATTGCCATCGCGGTGACTGCTGTGGGTTCGCCTTGGCAAACCGCAAACTGTTGCCGCAGTGCTCCTGCAGTCCAAGGGATTTCAATAAACCCCGTATATATATATATATATATATATATATATATATATATATATATATATATATATATATATATATATTACGATGAAAAAACTTGCTCGACTGTTGATAACATAAGGAAAGAGTTGAAGTACACTTCTTAGAGAAACATTTATTTACCGACGGTTTCGGACGGTGGACCGTCCTTCATCAGGGTAAGGATGTTTCTGAACAAAAACGATCCACTTGCTCACGGCACCGCACACAGATGGAGAGGGAAAGACGCTCTCCTTTGAGGAAACAAAACAAAACACGAAAAACAGGACATATATATATATATATATATATATATATATATATATATATATATATATATATATACATATATATATATATATATAGGTCAAGAAGGCCTGCGCGTTCTACAGCGTCGTTTATTAATCGCGCAGGATATTTCCGTTTAGTCAGGGCGTTTCGGAGGTTAGTAGAGTTTCTTTCGAAGTCGCGCTCGTCAGAACATATCCGTCTAAAGCGGACAGCTTGTCCATATGGGATGCTAGTCTTCCAGTGTTTAAGGTGGCTGCTTTCGAAATGTAAGTATTGTGGTCTGTCACTGGGTTTCCGGTATAAATCTGTGCTAAGTTTGCCATTCCTTATTGAAACTGTTACATCTAGAAAACTAATTGTGGTTGCCGAGTAAGAATGAGAGAAAGTAATGGCCTCAAGGGCGTTATTAGAACTAGAGATGAATGATAGAAGTTCAGCTTCACCATGCTCCCAGATAAGGAAAATGTCGTCAATGAATCTTTTGTAGTAGAAGGGTTTTAACTGTGTCTTTTGCCTGTACCCCATCACTCTGACGAAGGCCAGACCCTGGTCGAAACGTTAGAATAAAGGTGTTGTTTTTCTACCGTGTGTCAACCGAATTACGTTTATGTTCTACCGGATCCATCCGATCTTCACCCCTTCTTATATATATATATATATATATATATATATATATATATATATATATATATATATATATATAAGAAGGGGTGATATCGGATGGATCCGGTAGAACATAAACGTAATTCGGTTGACACACGGTAGAAAAACAACAACTTTATTCTAACGTTAAGACCAGGGTCTGGCCTTCGTCAGAGTGATGGGGTACAGGCAAAAGACACAGTTTATAAGGGAACGTACGCGGGGAGGGAACATTCTGATTGGCGCATCGCCGCGGCAAACACCTCAGTATGAATCGCCAGTGAATGATAAATGTAGTCAACGAAGCACCGTCAAAAATTACTAAATCATCGTAAAGGATAACTGCAATCACATTGTGAAAAAAAAATGTAAATAATACAAAAATGTTTTGGTCCTAGCTCAAATGCACAAGAAAAGGCGAACAACAACAACAAAAAAACAAATAAATAAATAAATAATAAAATCATTACACACGAGAACACAGGTGAATACTGCTTTTGATTAAACAACGCCTCTTGTGAAAGGGTATGGTACTAAGATGCGGTGTTGTTTCAGAGATAAACAATTTACTAAGACAGAAAAAAGCGGCGCTAACAGTAAAAAGAGGACGAAAATGATCAGTGTAGATGAAACATGGCATGTTACTATGAAGTGTTGCAGTTATGACGATAGGCAAGTCAGCTTCCCAACATTTTCATTGAGACGACAAGAAACAGTATTAAATTTGTGTATAAAAAATGATTCACGAACTTCGCGTTCATGATGGGTCTTGAAGCCTGATTCCAGTAACGTTACTTGGATTTCATCGAAAGGGTGCTTAGTGCGGTTCACATGTTTAGAGATGGGAAGGCTAGGCACTGTCTTGCAATGAGCTTTGTGATTATTAAAACGATATCTGAATGGTGTCTCTGTTTGGCCAATATACTAAATTTTGCAGACTGAGCATTCAAGCATGTAGATTACGTTGCTGGTATCACATGAGTAGTTTCCCTGAATATTTACTTTAAAGATCGACGCAGTGCTGGAAGCCGTTACTGATGTCATCATCTGCGCGCAGACTTTGCAACGTGATTTATTACATGGATGACAGCCGATCGACACACTTGTGCTGGTTTTAGAAGAAGTGAGAATGTCACTGAGGTTTTTGCCACGGCGATAGACGACACGGGGAGCTCGTTGAAAAATGTGCTTGAGTCGATCACTTTGCATGAGAATGACATGGCGTTTTTTCAAAATGCCGCGCGACGTTTGGAACCGATGCTGAGTGGGTTAGTACCAGGTTGATATGCGATTGATGGGATGGTTGGTGTTTTGCTCTGAGGAGTGCCTCACGGTCAAGAAGGCCTGTGCGTACTACAGCGTCGTTTATTAATCGCGCAGGATATTTCCGTTTAGTCAGGGCGTTTCGGACGTTAGTACAGTTTCTTTCGAAGTCGCGCTCGTCAGAACATATCTGTCTAAAGCGGACAGCTTGTCCATATGGGATGCTAGTCTTCCAGTGTTTAAGGTGGCTGCTTTCGAAATGTAAGTATTGTGGTCTGTCACTGGGTTTGCGGTATAAATCTGTGCTAAGTTTGCCATTCTTTATTGAAACTGTTACATCTAGAAAACTAATTGTGGTTGCCGAGTAAGAATGAGAGAAAGTAATGGCCTCATGCGCGTTATTAAAACTAGAGTTGAATGATAGAAGTTCAGCTTCACCATGCTCCCAGATAAGAAAAATGTCGTCAATGAATCTTTTGTAGTAGAAGGGTTTTAATGGGTGCGTAGCAAGAAACTGGTCTTCCAATACACCCATAAATATGTTGACGTAGTTGGGACCAATCCGTGTGCCCATCGATGTCCCGTTTATCTGGACATAACGTCTATTATCAAATTCGAAGTTGTTAAGTTGGAGTATTAATTTCAAAAGTATGGCTAGCGTGGGACCATCAACGTTGGAACCAAAGTCTTGCTTCTCAAAAGCCTGCACAGCTGACCGGATGCCGTCGAAATGGGGAATGTTAGTATAAAGCGACGCAACATCAAGGGTTACAAGCAAAGCACCATGGGGGATGCTGATGTCGGCTATCTCGGCTAGGAAGTGTGTTGTGTCCTTTATGAAGGACTGAAATGTTGCAGGAATTTTGTTGATAAGGGTGTCAACGTAGCTTGACAGTCTTTCAGTCACGGTTCCTATTCCGGAAATGACTGGTCGGCCAGGATTGTTGGGTTTGTGAATTTTGGGCAATCAGTAAAATCTGCCTGGTGCAGGGCTCAGTGGAATTATTGAATTGACTGTACTTTTATCCAGTTTGTTACTGAGAATGAGATTGGACAAGGTTTTTTCCAAATCCGTTTTAAACTGAGCAGTTGGATCGCTTTCTAGGAGACGGTAAAATGAAGTATCTGCAAGCTGCCTTTCGGCTTCAGCGACATAATCGGTTTTGTTCATGACCACGATGGCACCACCCTTGTCAGCCGGCTTGATGACAATGTCAGTTTGAGAAGCTAGTCTTTTTATTGCTGCGGTTTCTTTCCCGGAAAGGTTGCGACGGAAATTCTTTTTAGTGTTGTATGCTTCTAGCACATCCTTTTGATCTGCCTTAATGTAGATGTCAAGGCAGTTTTCTCTCTGAGTAGGGGGGGTCCAGTGATTTTGCGACGGCAAATTTTCATCTCGTTTCGGATCTTGTGGTCGGTCATGGAAGTATTCTTTAAGTCTCATATTGCGGGCAAAATTTTCTAAGTCATTGAACAGTTGAAACTCATTAAACCCACCGGACGCGGGGCAGAAATATAGACCATGTGACAGGGCACTCTCGTCGTCAGGAGTCAAGGTGAAGTTTGATAGATTAATAACTGAGTTTTGCAAGAGAGATGGCAGCGGGAACAGAGGCTGGCACTGCGTGGAGGGAAATATTTTGTCGCGCGAAAGCTTTTTTGATTTGATGGCATTTATCTCGGCCCTTTTTTTGTCTTTGTAGACTTCAAGGGCGATTAGTTCTTCGGAAGACAGATTAGAGTGGTTGAGCTATTGCTTCTCTGTATTTGTTACTGAATTTAGGGTTGATCGGTGGTGATCCAGAACAACACGCGTAAATCCTAAAGCAGCCGTTGCTGAAATGTTTTCCCACTTTGCAGCGTTGCTGCTGGACAGTTTGGACGTTGCTGGTTTGACATTTACACGGAGACCACGCGGAGCAGTTGAGGATGCTACATAACTTTCTAAAGTGTTAACATGAAGTTGCGAACGAATACGTTTTTCAACAACTTTTCTAATGCGTAGGAATTTCTCTGAGTATATGGGACAAAAACTGGCGTCAGGAAGCGAATTTCTTAGTCAACAGGCGGGTTTTCTTATGGTGTTTGGGCGTTTCATTCGTAGGTTGTAGCTGTCCTCGGTCGAGGCATGGTCGGCTGGAGTTGGAACAGATGTAGCGTTGGTCCTGGAAGCTTTTACTCTAGAAGTGGAGGCTCCAGAGCCCAGAGTGTTGCGATCCTGAGGGTTGGAACATGGCGTAGTTTTATCCCGATGGCCCCGATGTCGGGGTTTGGAAACACTGGCACCACAGTCCCGAGAGCCGGAGCTTTGGGCGTCGAAAACTCGAAGGTTTAAAGTATGAGGGTCGCTAGCTGATTCTGGGAGGAGTATTCTGGGGGCAGTAATGGCACAATCGGAAGCAAGCAGAGCTGAGTCAGCGGGACTAGAGGTGCTAGAAGCATGGTCATCATCAGCAGGAATGCCGGTCGCTGAAACATCAGGAGCCGGAGAGCACGAAGCAGGAGCGTCGGGAACGATGGTGTCGAGGGCGCAGTCGTCAAGGGCAAGAGCATCGGTAGCTGGGACGTCGAGGACACGAGTTTCGGGAGCAGCAGCGTCGGGAGAAGCAGCGTCGGGAGAAGCAGCGTCGGGAGAGGCAACGCCGGGAGAGGCAACGCCGGGAGCAGGAACGCCGGGAGCAGGAACCCCGGGAGCAGGAACGACGGGAGCAGCAACGCCGGAAGCAGCAACGCCGGAAGCAACAACGCCGGGAGCAGCAACACCGGAAGCAGTAGCGCCGGGAGCAAGGACGTCGGCAACAGAAGCCCCAGGCGCTCCGGGAAGAACGCCAGGCGGGCGGTCGTGTAGAACAGGCGTGCACGGGAATGGAGCATCACGCGCACTAGGGCTAGAAGCTGGGCCACCAGCAGCACGGTTGTCGGCAACAGCGGCGTTGACAGCACGAGCGTTAATAGACGTCGCGCGTGAGACTGAATCCGGGGAACCGGAGACGTGAGAGCCGAAAGTGGTAGCATCTGGTGCGCACTCCCTCCAGGAGGAAGCTCCTAGATCCGATGTACGTTTGGAGCAAAGTTGCTTAATTCTGCTCGCAATCAGGGCGGTGCCGTCATAGCTTGGATGGAAGCCATCTGTAGCGAGTACGCGTGCTGGTGGAAGCCACTCAAAGCCATGATCCACATAATGCACGAGTTTGGAGCGTCTGCAGAAGGTTCGCAGAAGGCTGTTCAACATGCAAGTCTCACGGTTGGGCCAATGAAGTCTCTCGTCTCTGCGCTTTCGACGATTTGCTGTTCTGGGAAGGATTAGGCTTGCGTATAAGCGAGTAATACTGGGCCGGGTCGTCGCAATATGGTCCAGTAATTTGCAGAACCTTTCAAACGCACCCCGACCCGAGCAGGAAGCTAGATCGTTGGTTCCGATGTGTAGCAGAAGAGTTGAGGCTGTTGGTGGCACTAAGTTCAGGAGGACGAACGCATCAGCAATGAAGGCGCCGCATTTCGTAACGAATGCGGGAGTATCTAGTCGGGAAGGATCAAAGTGCTGGTAGACGTGTTTGGTTTGGGAATCGCCTAGCACGACACTCGATGCGTCAGCACGAGGGAACACGTGTCCTCGACGTCCCAGCTACCGATGCTCTAGCCCTTGACGACTGCGCTCTCGACACCATCGTTCCCGACGCTCCTGCTTCGTGCTCTCCTGCTCCTGATGTTTCAGCGACCGGCATTCCTGCTGATGATGACCATGCTTCTAGCACCTCTAGTCCCGCTGACTCAGCTCTGCTTCCTTCCGATTGTGCCATTACTGCCCCCAGAATACTGCTCCCAGAATCAGCTAGCGACCCTCATACTTTAAACCTTCGAGTTTTCGACGCCCAAAGCTCCGGCTCTCGGGACTGTGATGCCAGTGTTTCCAAACCCCGACATCGGGGCCCTCGGGATAAAACTACGCCATGTTCCAACCCTCAGGATCGCAACACTCTGGGCTCTGGAGCCTCCACTTCTAGAGCAAAAGCTTCCAGGACCAACGCTACGTCTGTTCGAACTCCAGCCGACCATGCCTCGACCGAGGACAGCTACAACCTACGAAAGAAACGTCCAAATACCGTAAGAAAACCCGCCTGTTGACTAAGAAATTCGCTTCCTGACGCCAGTTTTTGTCCCATATACTCAGAGAAATTCCTACGCATTAGAAAAGTTGTTGAAAAACGTATTCGTTCGCAACTTCATGTTAACACTTTAGAAAGTTATGTAGCATCCTCAACAGCTCCGCGTGGTCTCCGTGTAAATGTCAAACCAGCAACGTCCAAACTGTCCAGCAGCAACGCTGCAAAGTGGGAAAACATTTCAGCAACGGCTGCTTTAGGACTTACGCGTGTTGTTCTGGATCACCACCGATCAACACTAAATTCAGTAACAAATACAGAGAAGCAATTTCTCAACCACTCTAATCTGTCTTCCGAAGAACTAACCGCCCTTGAAGTCTACAAAGACAAAAAGTGGGCCGAGATAAATGCCATCAAATCAAAAAAGCTTTCGCGCGACAAAATATTTCCCTCCACGCAGTGCCAGCCTCTGCTGCCACTGCCATCTCTCTTGCAAAACTCAGTTATTAATCTATCAAACTTCACCTTGACTCCTGACGACGAGAGTGCCCTGTCACATGGTCTTAATTTCTGTCCCGCGTCCGGTGGGTTTAATGAGTTTCAACTGTTCAAAGACTTAGAAAATTTTGCCCGCAATATGAGACTTAAAGAATACTTCCATGACCGACCACAAGATCCGAAACGAGATGAAAATTTGCCGTCGCAAAATCACTGGACCCCCCCTACTCAGAGAGAAAACTGCCTTGACATCTACATTAAGGCAGTTCAAAAGGATGTGCTAGAAGCATACAACACTAAAAAGAATTTCCGTCGCAACCTTTCCGGAAAAGAAACCGCAGCAATAAAAAGACTAGCTTCTCAAACTGGCATTGTTGTCAAGCCGGCTGACAAGGGTGGTGCCATCGTGGTCATGAACAAAACCGATTATGTCGCTGAAGCCGAAAGGCAGCTTGCAGATACTTCATTTTACCGTCTCCTAGACAGCGATCCAACTGCTCAGTTTAAAACTGATTTGGAAAAAAACCTTGTCAATCTCATTCTCAGTAACAAACTGGATAAAAGTACAGTCAATTCAATAATTCCACTGAGCCCTGCACCAGGCAGATTTTACTTATTGCCCAAAATTCACAAACCCAACAACCCTGGCCGACCAATCATTTCCGGAATAGGAACCGCGACTGAAAGACTGTCAAGCTACGTTGAAACCCTTAGCAACAAAATTCCTGCAACATTTCAGTCCTTCTTAAAGGACACAACACACTTCCTAGCCGAGATAGCCGACATCAGCATCCCCCATGGTGCTTTGCTTGTAACCCTTGATGTTGCGTCGCTTTATACTAACATTCCGCATTTCGACGGCATCCGGTCAGCTGTGCAGGCTTTTGAGAAGCAAGACTTTGGTTCCAACGTTGATGGTCCCACGCTAGCCATACTTTTGAAATTAATACTCCAGCTTAACAACTTCGAATTTGATAATAGACATTATGTCCAGATAAACGGGACATCGATGGGCACACGGATTGGTCCCAACTACGCCAACATATTTATGGGTGTATTGGAAGAACAGTTTCTTGCTACGCACCCATTAAAACCCTTCTACTACAAAAGATTCATTGACGACATTTTTCTTATCTGGGAGCATGGTGAAGCTGAACTTCTATCATTCATCTCTAGTTTTAATAACGCGCATGAGGCCATTACTTTCTCTCATTCTTACTCGGCAACCACAATTAGTTTTCTAGACGTAACAGTTTCAATAAAGAATGGCAAACTTAGCACAGATTTATACCGGAAACCCAGTGACAGACCACAATACTTACATTTCGAAAGCAGCCACCTTAAACACTGGAAGACTAGCATCCCATATGGACAAGCTGTCCGCTTTAGACGGATATGTTTTGACGAGCGCGACTTCGAAAGAAACTGTACTAACCTCCGAAACGCCCTGACTAAACGGAAATATCCTGCGCGATTAATAAACGACGCTGTAGAACGCGCAGGCCTTCTTGACCGTGAGACACTCCTCAGAGCAAAACACGAACCATCCCATCAATCGCATATCAACCTGGTACTAACCCACTCAGCATCGGTTCCAAACGTCGCGGGCATTTTGAAAAAACACCATGTCATTCTCATGCAAAGTGATCGACTCAAACACATTTTTCAACGAGCTCCCCGTGTCGTCTTTCGCCGTGGCAAAAACCTCAATGACATTCTCACTTCTTCTAAAACCAGCACAAGTGTGTCGATCGGCTGTCATCCATGTAATAAGTCGCGTTGCAAAGTCTGCGCGCAGATGATGACATCAGTAACGGCTTCCAGCACTGCATCGATCTTTAAAGTAAAAATTCGGGGAAACTACTCATGTGATACCAGCAACGTAATCTACATGCTTGAATGCTCAGTCTGCAAAATTCAGTATATTGGCCAAACAGAGACACCATTCAGATATCGTTTTAATAATCACAAAGCTCATTGCAAGACAGTGCCTAGCCTTCCCATCTCTAAACATGTGAACAGCACTAAGCACCCTTTCGATAAAATCCAAGTAACGTTACTGGAATCAGGCTTCAAGACCCATCATGAACGCGAAGTTCGTGAATCATTTTTTATACACAAATTTAATACTGTTTCTTGTGGTCTCCATGAAAATGTTGGAAAGCTGACTTGCCTATCGTCATAACTGCAACACTTCATAGTATCATACCATGTTTCATCTACACTGATCATTTTCGTCCTCTTTTTACTGTTAGCGCCGCTTTTTTCTGTCTTAGTAAATTGTTGATCTCTGAAACAACACCGCATCTTAGTACCATACCCTTTCACAAGAGGCGTTGTTTAATCAAAAGCAGTATTCACCTGTGTTCTCGTGTGTGATGATTTTATTTTTTATTTATTTATTTATTTGTTTTTTTGTTGTTGTTGTTGTTGTTCGCCATTTCTTGTGCATTTGAGCTAGGAGCAAAACATTTTTCTATTATTTACATTTTTTTTCACAATGTGATTGCAGTTATCCTCCACGATGATTTAGTAATTTTTGACGGTGCTTCGTTGACTACATTTATCATTCACTGGCGATTCATACTGAGGTGTTTGCCGCGGCGATGCGCCAATCAGAATGTTCCCTCCCCGCGTACGTTCCCTTATAAACTGTGTCTTTTGCCTGTACCCCATCACTCTGATGAAGGCCAGACCCTGGTCGAAACGTTAGAATAAAGTTGTTGTTTTTGTACCGTGTGTCAACCGAATTACGTTTATATATATATATATATATATATATATACATACATACATAGGTTGCGAAAGCATGAAGTGCTGGACTGCTTACAAGAATACATAGCGAAGTATACGCTTCGTTAAAGGAACCATATTTATTCGACTTGACGTTTCGATCGGTCTTCCGATCTAAACGTCGAGTCGAATAAATATGTTTCATTTAACGAAGCGTATACTTCGCTATATATATATATGTATATGTATATATATATGTATATATATATATATATATATATATATATATATATATATATATATATATATTGTTCAACCAGCTAGAACACCCCGGCTATAAAGATTATAGCCGTAACATCTTGGTGGAGGCGCCGGGTAACGATCTCAGCAACAAAACGGCTCAGCAACAACTGGAGCAGCCCCGCCGGCGTCGTCGCCTTGCCGGCCTGGAACCGCTGACCGAAACCATGCAGTCTCCCGAAGAGCCATCCGCAGCACGAAGTGACGCTGCGATCCAAGTTTCAGACCAGCGTGTGGCCACAGCGACCGGTTCAACGCAGCACTATCGGGAGCCTCGCAGTTTCGCCGGAGCAGCAGGCGAGGACGTGGAGGAATGGCTGACCCATTACAAAAGGGTGAGCCGCTATAACCGCTGGGACGCCGCCACTCAGCTAGCCAACGTGGTCTTCTTTCTGACCCATACAGCTTTGGTGTGGTTTTAGAACCACGAGGACTCCTTCACCACCTGGGACCGCTTCGTGACTGAACTGCGACAGTGTTTTGGCGATTGCCTCGCGCGCCGCAAGCGGGCCGAACAAACGCTGGCACACAGGGCTCAGTTACCGGGCGAAACTTGCACGACCTATGTAGAAGAAATACTTAAGTTATCCAAAACAACGAACGCTAATATGACCGAGGATGATAAAGTAGGCCATCTTCTGAAAGGAATTGCAGAAGATGTGTACAATTTTCTAATCACCAAAGATGACTTGGGGGCTGTCTCAGACGTCATTCAGCACGTCCACACATTCGAGATGTTGAAGACTCGTCGTATTACGCCTAAATTTGGGCGACTGGCTAACGTTCCAACTGTGGCCAGCGTCGAAGAGCGTTTTACGGATCTCTCAACGACGATCCGCCAGATCGTTCGCGAGGAACTTCTGAGATTCGAGCCCCATGCACGGTGTCCTCCATCTGTGCCGTCTGATGTTCCCGTTTATCAAAGTTCTCCATTAGTAGTCCCCTCGATGCCTGGGCTGAGTTCTGTAAACACTGCACACACGTCCAGGTTCGGTGGACCCAGTCATCCCTATCACTCCTACCCACGCTCGGCAGACTTCGAATTGAACTACGATCCAGATTTTGAACATCGTTCAAGACCGCCTGCACCCTCCTTCCGGCGCCCAGCCAGAAGGCCTGAGGACGCGCGTGGGTATTCAGTGCTTCCCGCCTCGTCAGAGTCTTCAGGAGAACAAGCTCTTCGTCGCACCGCTCCCGTTTGCCGCAGCTGCGGCATCGAGGGGCACATTGCTCGCTATTGCCGCCGCCGTCCACCACCTCGATACGAGCGGCCCGTCCATCCTCCTCCGCCGGTCAACAATTCGTACGACCCTCCTTTTCAACTGCCCTTGACCTCGAGCGACTATCCTCTGCCCGAAGGACAACGCAGCCACTCTCCCGTCTCCGACCGAAGTTTCTCACCACCCCCTTCCTCTTCTGTGCGCCGTTTTTCGTCACCCCGGCGACGTTCCCCATCGCCTTCGCCGGGAAACTAGTCAGCGCGGCCGCGGGAGGTGAGGCCGCTGGAGACTGTGCGCTGCGTTTAGAAATTCCTCCCTCAATTGTTATGCTGAAGAACACAGTTCATGTGCTTGTAGATGGTGTGCCCACAATGGCGTTAGTGGATACGGGTGCAACTGTCTCAATTATGAGTTTGTCATTCAAGAACCAGTTAGGCCGCAAAGTTATGTTTCTTTGGGACCGCAGTGTTAATTTTCATGGCGCGGGCGGTGAGTTATTGTGCCCCTTGGGGATATGCAGTGCTGTGGTGTACCTCGGCGGAGCCGTTTTTACAGCGGAGTTTGCAGTGCTTCCGAGATGTACGCATGACGTTATCTTAGGTATTGACTTTTTACGAATGTGTGGCGCAACTGTTGACTGTCGCTCTGGGGAACTCTGCGTTGATGGTTCCCTTCCATCTGGACTCTTCGAAGAGACGCCGGCTCGACAAGATGTGTTTTGTGTATCCGAGGATACCAGTGTGCCCCCGCTTTCTATCAAGTGCGTCCCAGATTCATGCCCCAGCCGTGCTTCCGATACCTTCGATGCCACAGTGGCGCCTCTATATTCTAACTGCGCTAAGAAACTCATTCTGGTTCCACATTGCATGGTGTCAGTGTTCCAGGGCAGGACCCAGTTGTGGGCCATCAACTGTTCTTCGCAACCAGTTGTTTTCCCAGTTCACATGAAGATCGCCACGTGTAATCAAGATGTCCCTGCCTCGGTGGCTTTGGTTGCTGACGCACCAGACGCAGTAGCTGCTACTCCAGCCACTGACTCACAGCTGCGTCGGATGATCAGCAAGTCTCTGAACAGTGTCGAGCGTGATGCCTTAGAAGCCTTGCTGGTCAAATACTCGTCTATCTTTGACTTTTCAGAGCCCAGTGGTTCCCGTAGCATTCCCGTGTCACGTACACGGCATAGGATTGACACCGGTTACTCACACCCCATTCGACAGAAGCCGTACAGAGTGTCCCCAACAGAACGACAGGTCATCAATCAACAAGTTCGGGATATGCTGCAAAAGGGTGTTATACAAGAGTCCTGCAGTCCTTGGGCCGCTCCTGTCATTTTGGTCAAAAAGAAAGATGGTACATGGCGCTTTTGTGTGGACTATCGCCGCCTGAATGCTGTAACAAAGAAAGACGTGTACCCGCTTCCTCGGATTGATGATGCCATTGACTGCCTATTCTCTGCATCGTACTTCTCATCCGTTGACCTACGGTCGGGCTACTGGCAGATCCCTATGCATCCCGAGGACAAAGAGAAGACCGCTTTTATCACACCGGACGGCCTTTTTGAATTTAACGTAATGCCTTTTGGGCTCTGCAATGCTCCTGCAACTTTTGAGCGATTTATGGACGCGATCTTACGTGGCTTGAAATGGCATATTTGTATGTGCTATCCCGATGATGTCGTCATTTTTGGCCGGACATTCAATGAGCACAACGAACGCCTCGCCCTTGTGCTGGATTGCCTGAAACGCGCTGGTATGGTGCTTAATTCGAAGAAATGTCGTTTCGGTGAACGTCAGACGTTGGTGCTCGGACACCTCGTCGACAGTGAAGGTGTCCGCCGTGACCCGCAGAAGACCGCGGCTGTAGCATCATTTCCAACACCTCAGACTGCAAAGGAAATTCGCAGCTTCCTCGGACTTTGTTCGTATTTTCGCCGCTTTATTCCCCGTTTCGCTGACATCGCTCACCCGCTCACGAGCCTGCTCCACAAAGACGCTCCCTATGATTGGACATCTGAGTGCGATTCTTCTTTTCGTCAGCTTAAGTTCCTCCTCACATCGCATCCAATTCTCCGCCATTTCAATCCTTCTGCCCCAACAGAAGTGCATACTGATGCCAGTGGTGTTGGCATTGGTGCCGTGTTAATTCAGCGTTATGGCGACAAGGAACACGTCATTGCTTATGCCAGCCGTTGCCTGAGCAAATCTGAGCGTAACTATACCATTACTGAACAGGAGTGCCTTGCGGTAGTTTTTGCCGTTCAGCGGTTTCGCTGCTACCTCTATGGGCGACCTTTCACAGTGGTTACCGACCACCATTCCCTCTGTTGGCTGATCAACCTCCGTGACCCATCTGGCTGTCTTGCACGGTGGGCAATCCGTTTGCAAGAGTTTGATTATACAGTGTCGTACAAGAGTGGACGCCGACACGCTGACGCAGACTGTCTCTCTCGGTTGCCGCTTGCAACGACGGAATGTGACGCCGACGACTTTTACCACTACATCGCTTCCGTAGAACCTAAATTCCCCGATGCCCGTACATTCCACGAGGAGCAACGGAAGGATCAGCATCTCACGTCATTCTTTACCGCTGCGCAGGCCCCTACAACCTCCTGCGCATTCTGTGTACGCGATGGTCTTCTCTACAAGAAGGTCTACTCCGCAACTGGTCTCCGTTTCCTCCTGGTTGTGCCTGAAAGTCTACGCTCCTCTGTTTTGCGTGTCATGCATGACGATCCCACTTCGGGACACCTGGGTTCTGCGAGGACACTCCACCGCATCCAAGAGCGCTTTTACTGGCCACGTATGCGCGATACGACTGAGAAGTATGTGGCTAGTTGTGCACAGTGTGCGAGTCACAAACGTTCCACCGGTCCTCCTCCTGGTCTTCTTCACCCGGTGACGCCTCCCAGATCTCCTTTTGAGAAGGATGGGATAGACCTCTTGGGACCTTTTCCCAAGTCCCATGGCTGCAACCGTTGGATTGTCGTCTGTACAGATTACCACACTCGTTACTGTGAGACAGCTGCTCTCCCCTCGGCTACTGCATTTAACGTCTCTGTCTTTCTGCTGCATTCTGTGATCCTGCGCCACGGACCCCCGCGAGTCGTAATCAGCGACCGTGGCCGCCAGTTCACCGCTGATATTGTTGAAGCACTCCTTCGATTGTGCACAGTGCAGTTCAGACATTCTACCCCCTATCATCCACAAACCAATGGTTTAACGGAGCGAACCAACCGGACACTCACCAACATGCTTTCCATGTACGCAGCTCCTGACCACAAAGACTGGGACTCCATCCTACCTTTTATCACATACGCATACAACACCGCTCAACACGAAACTACGGGTTACAGTCCGTTCTTCCTCCTCTATGCCCGCTCTCCACGACACACCCTGGACACTATACTTCCGTTCTCCACCGACGATGACCCTGGCATCGCTGAAATCCTCTGCAATGCTGAGGAAGCCCGCTAACTAGCCCGCCTGAGAACTCTCGCCTCACAGGACCGCTCCAAAGCCCGCTACGACGACCATCATCGCCGAGTCACCTACCTCCCTGGCGAGTTGGTCTGGGTTTGGCATCCACTCAGGAAGCGTGGCTTAAGCCAGAAACTGCTCGCGAACTATACCGGTCCCTATGTCATCTCGGAGCGACTCAGTGACCTCACTTATAGGATTGCGCGCGTCACCGCAAGCGGCCGACGTTCTGCCCGCACAGAACTCACCCATGTCGCGCGGCTGAAACTTTGTCATCCACGTGCCGATGCCTGACTCGCCCAGCGGGCTTCGCCTGCGACGGGGGAAGTGTTACGGGATTGGAGAAACGCAGGAAGGGCAAGGCCGGAGAACAAAAGAAGAAGAGGTTGAGTGTGTTGTGCCCCGCTGGACGCTGATTCCCGCTCGCCGATCGAACCTCTCGCCGCTGGCCTGTTGAACCAGCTAAAACACCCCGGCTATAAAGATTATAGCCGTAACAATATATATATATATATATATATATATATATATATATATATATATATATATATATATATATATATATATATATATATATATATATATATATATATATATATATATATATATATATATATATATATATATACGTATCTTCTAAGAATGAAGGGCTTGGATATATATATATGATTGGTCCCTCCTGGCGATTACTACGTGGTTTCTATTCTTTAGTCGGCTTCGTACATGTTGTTTGCTGCACCCACGCAGTGTGCCGTTCTGCTCTCATTTTTCTGTGCTCAGATTTCGCATCTTTATGCTGTATATTTACGTTCTATATTTTACCATGACTGACTGCTGCCGCAGTGCGAAAGCTATCTTTTTCCGATTGATTAAAAAAATTGGCTGTGGCTTAGCTTGGTTAAGCCTGGTAATTGCGAAGCAATACGTGGTTCTGCTGCTGTTCTTCTCGTTCTTCTTCTGTCTCCGTAGCTCGCTGATGCTTTCTCTTTGCAACCTGCCGAAGCGTATAGGTTGGAGGCGGCATCTCATGGGCTTGAGGAGAAGAGCGCAGTCAGGCCGCCGACGTGGCTATGCGCCGCGCAAGGCAACGGCGTGAGATGGGGCCTCGTTTTTAAGCAGATGGTATGACTTCACATACCGCGCAGCGCCCCTGGTGAGAGGAGCGGGAGTCAGGCCACGGCCGTGACTATGCGCCGCGCAAGGCGACGGCGTGAGATGGGGCCCCGTTTTTACACAGATGGTATGACGTCACGCATCGAGGTCACGCGAAACGTCAAACGTGGCAATGCGGCCGCGGCACGGCACGGGCTGAGGTGCTAGCGAAAGTAGTATTGCTTCGCAATAAAACATTGCAATGAATCGAACAGAGCTTATATATCCTTGTGTGTCGGCTGTTTATTAGAGTAGAGTATGTATGATATCTCCTGTTAGGGATTTTATTCCATATTAAAAGGCAGTGCTATAATTACACGTATGTGGTCGGTGTTGATGCTGTTTTGAATGGTGTTGGTTAGTATTCTATAACCATGAAGATGGCGTAGGGTTCGGCATTGGAAAGCAGATGCGCAAACAGCCACCTGTACTATTTTCTCTACTTTGTTTCTATTGCAGCACCCCAACCTTTAGTACGGTTTGAGAGCCACCGGTATAAAATATGGATGGGTCTAGTGAGTACAAGGTCCGACTGGACGAAAGGCAAGATGAATATCAGGCCTTCTACTCTGTACTGGAGAACGGGAAGAGGAAAAGACAGAGAATCATGGTGGGTGATCATGTTGTGAGAGGATAGATTGAAAATCTATAAAAGCCCATTTGGTGGCACCAGAGTCACGTGTCGAAGCCCGTGTGCTCAAAAAGCGCGAAAGCGCCCACAGTGCCTGGACAGTTCTGAACTCTGCGGCCAAGAGCCTAGCAGTAAGTCTTCCGAGAATGGCCTGCTGTCGAAACGTTCCAAGGAAGCATACAACGTGACTCTCGCACGCATACACTGGGTGCATCACTGTTACTTGCTTCAGCATCTGCTGTACCTCGAGTGTAACGTTGCAAGGAGTACACCAGTTGAATAAAATGCATGTACTCGCGCCAGAACGTGACGACTGAACGAAGTCTACGCAGGATGCAGGCATCTGAATACGGAATTTCACGTGGAGCAAAAATTGCCATTGTGGGATCTACGCTTTAAAGGCGGACGTGATGATTCTTTGACTAGGCTCAGTATCTAGCTCTCGCCCTCATCATGAAGCCCGAAAGAAAGACGGTGTCCGATCTAGAAAAAAGCACAACTGCATGGATGCCATTGTTCAGAGCGTATAAATAACTGAGTAATACTCCTTACTTTATTTAGTGCGAAATATTCTGGCAGTACACATTCTTGTGTGATGTGCTCTCCGAGAATGTAAGTGCGCAGTCACATCAACTGCAAAAACTAACAATGCCTCCGAACAATACCTCTGTTCATCAAACACATTACCTTGAAGCCAAGTGGATACACTTGTTCAGATTATTTAAATGTATTCACCAAAAACCGACTATGCGCTTCTATACCTGACAATCCTTCCACAACACCTGTTCATAACGCAAAGAAAACTGGTTCCTAAAATTCGGTCTAATTACAGCAGACACTTCGCTACCAAGTTCCTACAGATATTAATAATATACTTCCACCTCCTCACATCAATTCTTTCCCAACGCGGTCCTATGAGTACCATAAACAATGCTTGATAAGTAGTAACATTCAATTTCCATAACATTTCACTCGAGATTTCGTGACAATTCCTCAGTTTGAGTCATGCTGTTTGTTTCATGATTATGTATAGTGATAAGTAAATTTTTTTTGTTGTATGTTCTGTGACTTTATGCTAAAAAGGCAGTGTTGCAAGTTGTTTTGGGCATCGTTATGTTCCAAACTGCACATAGGTCGCCTCTTTTTTTCCTTAACTTGTATTTAGGTTAAACAGATTCTTCATGTTTTTGGCACTGTCTTGCAAACTTTACTTGGGTGTTGAGGATTTCTTTATGCAAGCAAGCCTTTTGCCTCAGGTTCCCCTTTCTATGGAAAGAAAATTAGAGAATTGAATTGAACGTGACAGTGGGTCGAGTCTCTATGCCGCTCCGGGAAGTTGCTTATTACGAGGTGTTTTTCTTCAAACTGGAGAAGGATTGGCCTGATTAATAGGAGTTACGCAGCTTTCTGCAATTACATATTGCACCTAATGTACAAAACAGAAAACCTTAATTTACAATCCGACCAATTCCCGAAAACAAAGCTTGTGATGTATCCCCATGCCACCGCTCTGCCACTGCGATGTGATAGTACCGTGGTTCGAGTAAAATACGTTTCGGGGCAAGTTTGTCTGTTGTGCTCTCCAAGTACTTTTAGCGAAACAAAAAGTCGACTGTCACCACTTTTGCGCACTTTCGCGTGCTTTCCGAGACACCCCTAGAGCGCGTGGAAGTAGCCGTCTCGGACTCAAAGGACATCCCCTCAACACAGCGCGACAAGCTGAGCGGAGAACAGCTACGAAGTGACGAGAAGTTTTTTGGCCGTTTGGTGCCCAGCTTTCGCCGGTTGTAAGCCAGAGAATGGGTAAGAGGCAAAGGTTCACAAACAAAACAAACTTTATACAGCAATGAGACGACACAGAGTTTCACAATCAGTAGTACAAACACATATAAAGTGACTAACAAAACAATGCAACTCGTGCAAAGTTCTACTCGAGAAATAATACAATACGAAATAAATCTTGCCCTTCAAGTGCACTAAACGACAGGGAGGGAAACAAACAAAATAATTTGTTCATAGGGGACTGCGACCGTCCGACGACCATAGGTTCACGGCGATGCCGTCCCGCAAACTGGCGTGCGCTGCCTCGTTGAGTCGCGGATGGTCGAGTGGTGTTGTCCCAGGTGTCGAGCGAGCACACTTTACTCCAGCTAAAACGACGGCTCGGGCTAGTCGACTGCGGTCTACGTCCTTCTTATATAGGCTGGCTCCACGTCTGCCTGTTCTTCGCGCCGAGAGTGGCGCGCACATACACATAGTATCGGCTGTGCAGTCACTTTCTAGCACCCGGCGCGCGTCCACATTGGTCAAAACCTGTGCCGAGCTTCGAGCAGCTTCCAGGGCTTTCTAGGCTGGCGCCGCCGACGATGCACGAGTGAGGATGGGGAGGGTCTCTCTTTGCACACGTCGACTTCGAGAAGAAACATCACTGACATTCCAGAACTTTCGAAGTCATGACACAATCCCTCGGCGCGGTGTCGGCGAACGATGGTTTAGGGGGCAGCGTCAGACACAAGACTAGTGCCTCTTCATGGTTTCTTTCTCCCCTGTTTTGCACAGGCGAGATGCGTCCCCGCGGCGCTGTTTTTGTTTTTCATGAATTGAACCGTTTTTTGCGACTACTACACGTGAATACAAGCAACACAAGAACAGAAAGCTCTGTCCTGTAATTCTCGTCGTCACGTGTCGCATTTTTGTGCTCTAAAATAACAGAGTACAGTGACCAAAGCGTTACCTGTTTCAAGCTCTCTTATGAGATTTTACACATGAGGATCAGCGTTCGGAAACTCACCGTAGGGCATGCAAAGGTAAATCTGGACCTTCGGGACCAGAACCGTAAATATGCTCCACAACACATACCAGAACTGCACCTTTCAGCCTTAGCACGTAATTATGACGTGAATACCGCGGCGTTTGACTCATGGTCAGATAATCCCGTCTGAGATGTAATCTATAACATGTTTCTATTTCTTAGGAACCCTAAGGCAGCAAACCAGACATTTGGGATAGTTGGTGGTTTGGGCGCTTGTAGTGTCTCCCTTCTTTTCTGTGTTTTCTGTCTTAGTTTGCGTTTTGTTTTTCCACCATGAATCTTAAGGCAGCTAAGTTTGAGTTGTTGATGGCAGAAATTTTTAGCTGTCCTGCCAATATTCTTTTACAAATACGTGCAACCTCTTCGCTTGGCATGCTCCAAAGATGACAGTAGTGACGACGATTAAAATTCCGTGAGCAGTGCAGGCAGGCGCAGGTTATTTGTTGCACTTCTTTAGAATGAAGAGACTTTTCCATTCTTGATCATGGACTGTGCACCCCAACATGCTCTTCTAACTTGTAATTGTCGAGGAATGTCAATCCGCTACGGCGCACGACGGGTTCTTCAGGACAGGGCAGTGATCAAAGTGACTACGTATAGCCGAAGGAGTGGGAAAGAGTTCACCGCATCGCCGGCATTGATGTACAGGTATGGATACAGCTCCTGAGTTTGTCGCTGTTTCTTGCACGCGTTGAGTGTCAGGCATGTTGCTGGAGGAACTGCCGTCTCCTGTGTGAGTTCGCAAGTGGGCCTCTAGTTGTGACCTGGAAAAGTAAACCCACAACGATGAAAAAGATGCCAATTTTGGTAATCGTAGAAAGCTATCACTACGACGGCATCGAGTCATGTAGGAAGCTACATGTGCGGGCATGAGTAAAAAAAGCAGGCTAGTCAGTTATAAAGGCAACCATGCCTCCGCTATACGAAATGAAGAACATTGTTCATGAGCAAGCGCACTAGCATCGACCGACTTCCGCCATGCCAATTTCTTAGCCGGAAATATCAGTCACACAGACATGAAAAATGTTGGATGGAGATAGCGTGCTCAGTTTACTTTTATCGACACCTGTGCACTCAATTTTTACAATCACCCGGCGAAGTGTTTTTAGGTCTTCGGAAGAAGCTAGTTGTTTCAAGAGACGGAAAATGTGCATGTTACGCGAAAATATTACCACAATTTCTTAACTTCCAACGCAAGTTTTCAACAAATGTGGTTTTTCGATGCTATCAGCTATTGGCCTTACAAACATGAATAGCACTAGTCACGTTTGGGATTCGGCACTAAACTTCAGGAAATGAAAAGTATATGCAAATGAGATCTTGCACTCCAATTAATCTGAAAACATTGGGAAAAATCTAGATAACAGCAGTAATCAGGGGAGAAGTGCCGGTGTGAGTGCATCATTCCCTATGGGCATCTGTTTCAACCTATGAGTAAATGGGAGAAAGTGAAAAGAGGGCATTGATAGAGGTTATAGCTGAGCAGAGCTCATGGTGTAGGGATGCTCGGGTTAATCGAAACTAAAAGGGGATATAACGAATAGAGGCTTGTGGCGCAGGGGCAGAACGGTTATCGCCTTCCTGTTAAATATTTTCGGCTAGTGTAACGGTTCCTCACGGTAAAGTGCATTTATTTAGAACCCACATCAACCTCCATTTTCGAAAATAGCCTTCGCCAACATGAGATCAAGTGCTGTGTAATTTTTGTTTTCCGACCTACTGTTCAAAACTAATTTACTAACAGGTGCTTACTGAAAGTGTTTTGACTATGCAGACTTGTGTGCCGATGTGTACAGGCGAACTGAAAAATAGGATCTGCGCACTGCTATGACACCGGAATTAAAGAACGGCTTGTGCGCATTCTAATTCGTGCATATAGTACAGGAAATAAAATAGCTGTTAAGTGACACCTAAGTGCAATAATTCACGAAATATTAAATTCATTGGTGAAATTAGAACCACTGCTGGGAGCCCTGTTAAGCATCTGTGGACATAGAGTATTGATGACTTTTTGCATGGCGGGCAATTGATTACACACTGCATCGATGACTTTGTGTACCGCATGCAACTCGCGGACACGTATGCGAGTTCTTAGCAATAGTTACTATGCAACCGCTAACGCTAAAAATATATAAGGAAAATTGCAACTAAGTGCCTGGCTGACCATAATATGAGAGGAGCTTAAGTGAACGCTTGTGATATTGGTGAGCCGTTCTTTTATAATCCGGGCTACGCCTGCATGACATAAAATTCGCCTTGCGGACATAATACGTGGCCATTATAAAATTTGGAATGAATTTGCCCGGGGATAAACATTGCTGGGATAAACATAGGTATAAACATTGCTCTATTGCACTGGAAAGGAAATTTCTTTGCTTCGTGGTGTGCTGTGTAGTTTTGAACAGTCGTCGCTCTACATACCATTACCTAAAATTAACGCATGATGACGAAATAAAAAAAAATGCTTTTAAATAAGTTTGTCTTCTTCGTCGAAAAAAAGATTATTATTAAGAGGCTACAAAGAAGCAATACCGATTACCTGCTGAAATTCCAGTAAGCGCAGCTCGGACAGAAGTGCTGTTGCTTCATCTCGGCCAGATGCTCGTGGGAGAAGTGCCACTTCAGGGCCTCTTGGGAGTTGAAGTCTTCCCAGCACTCGGGGCAAGGGAACAGTTGGCGCTGATCGGGAACGCCATTTTGTGTGCCGGCTGTAAATGGGTGAATGCGACATGAAGCTTTCGTGAAAGATGGTTCAACACACCTAACTTTTTACAGAACAAGAAACAAAACAACGGCACCAACAAAGAGCGCGCTCTGTGTTGTTGCCATTAACAAAACTTGTGCTATTACCAGGCCTGCTGAAACTCTTGTACGCATAACGTAAATTGCGCTTCGCCGATATTTGGCGCGGCGGCGTCGCCAATTAAGAGGTTCCGGTTCCGGGTAGCCTCTGTGATGGTTGGCGCTTCTTACACGCGCTCACCTTACACTACGAAGGTAGGTAGCCTGAGGGTGAGGAAGAAGATAGCTTGAAAAATTCAGGGGCAGTTTGTTGACCTAGAGTGCGGCGAGGCGAAAGCCTCGAGCGCGGTGTTGCTGCTTGTGTCACTGATGTGTTGTTAGGATGTTAAGCTTCGACTTTGTTCATCCTAAAGCATCGAGCTGGCTTGGCGGAGTGCTTAGAGAGCTCTTCTCGCACTGCGGAGACCGGGGTTCGATTCCCGAACTCGACTAATTCCCTACTCGGATTTATTTACTTATCTGGCCTGACTAGGAATGTTAATTAGGTCAATTGGGTAATTAAGCAGTTAACTAAACTCATTCCCACTTACTTGGAGCATTACTATACGATCCCTTTAATTGGCTGCATGTTTACTAGCCAAAGTACAATTGGCCATGCTTAAAATTCCCGCACTCTGATGCCACGACCGTTTCTACCAATTGAAAAGCATGACATTTCTGTCGACAACTCCTGCTTACAACGATGAGGCATTAAAGGCTTCCGCCTTAATATGAGCGAGGAGGCTGAGACTAACGCAGTCATGTAGGGGCACAGGGTACAGACACGCTGCATGTGGCGACGGACGACAACTGCCCGAGCGGGTGGGAGAAAGCTGTTGATAGTTGCTCTTGATCTCACTTGATCTACTCTGCAAGAATGAGGGCGAACAACAGCGAAAGATGACAGAACTGCGCAATACCGTGTAGACGGTATGTGCGGCTAAAGCATCTCGTTGAACTGAGGAGATTTAAAATGGACGCTTAGTTGTTAATTAACTTAGGGTTTGTTGACGCAAAGTTTATTGACACAATGTCTAGATTGTTAGCGTTGGAAATGAAAGTCTTCCTTAAATGTGTTGCAATCATGTGATTGCTGCGCCATGAAAGGAGTTAAGCGATTTTTAAAACTTGGCCTAAAGTGCTGGAATAACACCACCACATATAAAAAGAAAAATATATACGGAGTGTAATAAGCCGGGGTGAAATTGTTAGCCTTATTTATTTATTTATTTATATATCAATACTGCAATCCCCTCTGGGGATTTTAGCAGGGTGGGATACAATGAATACATAATAAAAAAAATAACACAGACAAAGCATATAATACAAATTAGATCCATGGAGCGAATAAACAGTTCAAGACAACACGTTTCTAAACAATACCAAAAACAAATGCCGATAGTGATGATTTTGAAATTTGATCATTGGTTAGAAGATTCCATTCAGTTACTGTTCGTGGAAAGAAAGTATACTTAAAACAATTATTATGGGTGCTAAAGGCGGTTATTGTGCGACTGTGTCTCTGCCTTGTTGAATACCCAGATGAAAAACTAATTATTCCCGTGAGGTCGGTTTTATAATGACCGTTAATAAGTTGAAAGAAGAATTTTAGTCGTGATACACGGTTTCTTTGCGTTAATGGTGACAGGTTTGCTTTCATTAGTAGTTCGGTTGCTGATGTACGTCCAAAGCTATTATAAATGAAGCGAACTGCTTTTCTTTGCACCATTTCCATGACACAAGCACGCCGGAAAGCCCCTCAAACCCTGCGTGAATACGGCGCCCGATTGGATCGGTTAGGGTAAAACTTCATGGAACAACCTTGGAAGAAGCAAAAAGAAAAAAACGTTCTGTACTCTAAGGCTCGAAAGCTGTTCAAGTGATCGATGCATTTTTGAGTGGGAAGCAGCGCCATCACTCAATTGTAAAAAATCAAATGTAGAACGATATTTGTAAAAATTTGTAAAATATGCGCTACGATGGGTTTCATGTAGTGGACAGATTACTTCAAGCGGTGCAGAACAGTACGCGCATTCCGGAGGCTGCCCTCCCAAAGCGAATACCGGATGCTGCACCTGACATGTTTTCTATTTTTTACAAACTGGCTGTCTGAGTTAGAAGAGGGTTTTCTTCTGCACAGCAGTGCCAGTGTTTTAGCGCACCAGATTACAACTAAGGCATGTTAGCCGGCTTGTTCAACTAATCTTGAGACGGTAGCTCCTTTACATTTATTCAGAAGAGCGTGCTGTCGGGCAAGTTGGCTTTGCATCATATAAATGAAGTGGGTACAAAACTTAGACAAGGACCGAGAAGAAACACATGCGACGACTAACAAGCAGTTGTCAGTCGTCGTATGTGTTTTTTTCTCTCTCCTTGTCTAAGTTTTGCGCTTTACCTAATTTGTATTATTAACAATTATTCTTAGTCCTCTTATTTACTCAAAGGTGTGCAGTTCACCGTTAGTAACATCGATATCAAATTCTATAATTTCGAAAACACACTTGCCTTTGGTTGTTTAGCCCAAAATAATTTTTGCTATGTAGAAGAGTCCGTGCAATGGAGGGATTAGTTTGCGCCTAAGTTTCGCAAAAGTGCGTGCATTTTGGCTCGATGTGTGCATACTTTGGTGGGCCATTGCACGGACGGTAACGGCGTTTTCGCAACTGTAAAATTAAGTAGAATACTA
The DNA here is from genome assembly GCF_055824585.1 of Amblyomma mixtum. Taxonomy (NCBI): domain Eukaryota; kingdom Metazoa; phylum Arthropoda; class Arachnida; order Ixodida; family Ixodidae; genus Amblyomma; species Amblyomma mixtum. The sequence goes on along the minus strand of NC_143021.1, from coordinate 148,578,808 downwards.
ATCTGATGGGCTGCAAGTCTCGCAATACAAATGACATTAACATTAATCTTAAAAGATTAACTGCTCAGTATTAATTCACCAGCCTACTGGTTAGCACGGCTTAGCTACACAGTAGTGTCCTACAGCTATGACAATCCTGTGGGGATAAATGGGCTCTGCTAACAGCACAAGGCTATTTTTAAAAATTCCACATCTTACATGGAACACCTGGTATAGTTCCTTTCTAGCTGCGTGTATCCGATTACCTGAGTGAAGATACAGGTTCGCAGAATCGGCTTGTATGAGATTCCTGCTATTCTAAATTGGCTGGTACAATTTGAAACACTGTACTATATTGATTAGTTTTTTTTTTTCCAACGCTCGGTTCATTGTTCCTTTATAGCCCTGAAAAAGCACTTTATCTGTGCAGCCGTATCTCACGCCTGCATTACTTGCTACAAAGTCATATAGGCGATTCCCAGCAATCCTAGCATGGCTTGGAACCCAGCGCACGTGCGGAACGACCGCATACGCAACATCGTGACAGCAAAGAACATGTACTTCAAGATGTTCCACACGCACTGCAGAAATACTGAGTCATTCATGATGACGTGATGGATAAACCGATTTTGCTCGTCTGGCTCCTCTGTATATTAATCCTGGCCGAGGCTAGCGATGTACGGTGCATGGCGTAAATTTTGTGTAATTTATTTCATTTCTCGCTCAACAAATTATAATTGCTGGGGCTGCGAAAAAATCTCTGACCTCTTGCAGAAAGCGTCTCGCTCATTATTTTTCTTGTTTTAGAGTTGGGCGACTTTAAAGTTAGTATTCCCAAATATTCTTTGTCAGAGGCAAAACCAAAGATGCGGTAATGAAATTATGCGCAAATAATGGACACGAGCTGTGGATGCCAGAAAGGTTGAATTTATTAGATTTTTTCAATGGGTATTTTTTTTTATTGAAATGGCTTGAAACAAAGCGCTGAATTTAGAATTCTTAGACGGCACTTAAGAAATGTGATGTGAAGTAACAGAATTATAAGCCATGAATAAAATTACATTTGCTGGTACCGTTTCAGGCTATGGGCATTTAACGTCTCAAAGCGACTCAGGCTATGAGGGATGCCGTAATGAAGGGCTCCAGAAGTTTCGACCACCTGCGGTTCTTTAATGTGCACTGACATCGCGCAGTACAGAGGCGTCTAGAATTATGACGCCATCGAAATTCAACCGTCGCTTCTCGAATTGAACCCTCGTCTTTCGGGTGAGTAGACTAGCAGCATGACCACTGAGGCACGATGCTGGCCTACATTTGCTGGTATGGGTTCTTTATCTTCACGGAGTAAACTTCCTCAGTGCCAAAAAAAGTAAGATTTCTAGAAAAACCACTTAATTGTAGGCATAAAATTGCAAATGTGAAAGATGTGTTGCAGGGTATTTCTGAAAAAACGTTAAAAATGCGTAAAACGAACACAGATAATCAACATGTAGATGCTTCTGCGTGAACTTTTTATGATTTTTGCAAACAAAACGTTATCCACAATTTCTGCTAATCGTATTCCTTATTTACCATTCCTATCCAAGATTTTATGGTTATTACTTCTGAAGCAGCACACCACTTTAAGCGAAGACTACATTAGCATCTATTAATAGAATATGCGCACTGAACAGATAGTGAACAGATGCATAGCGAACAGGCTCCAATAAAGGCCTATAATGGCGTCTGACTGGGCTGCTATCCGATCTAATCTTCGATCAAATACATTAATTTGGCTTGCCCTTCAGCTTGTAATGGCATACAAGCTTACTGAATGGCTTCATTGGAATCCATTGGCTCTCCTATATTAGTTATTCAATTTATGTACGAGTAGTCGAATTGGGGAAAAATAATACGCTTGAAGGAGCGCTGTTCTCCAGACAGATGAAAATAATATGTGGAACATCGACGAGCATTCTTCACCTGTAAGGGGCATGTGTGCCTCTCCACTTGAAGACACGTAATTGCTACCACATTGCGGCACAACCGCCTATCGAAACTTTGTGGACGTTGATTTCAGCATCGTGGGAGGATCCCTGGAAAATACTTTTGCTTAGCGCTGCGTATGCCAGCACGGTATCATTTAACACACTCCTTGTACTTCTTCCAGTCAGATTGATTGCAAGTCATCGAAGCTTTGCTGTGTTGCATAAAAGTTCTTCATGTATACATTTTCTGGGGTGATCTTTCAAATCAAGGATTTGACTTATCTTTTCTCTCATTCAAAAAGAGGACGCACAAGTCGACACACTCGTTTACCTTATCGACGAAAATAATCTAGTTTTCTTGAGCCGTTTTAAAATAATGTTTGGCAGAATTGTACGACCAGCGAATATATGGAGTTGAGCGCTCATTTCAGATGGCACTGTCGTATTCGCAAATCTTCTTGGTATCGCGACTGGTGTGCCTATAAGGGATATGGACTGGCAACGTCATTAACTTGTGGTCGATGAAATCAAAGAAATATGCAACGCCGCCGATGGCATCATGAGCGATGCTGAGAGCTAGGTGAAACGTCTTCCGGCCACGTAGAACAATTCACTGTGGCAAATATGTCTTGGTCCTGTCAAACATAAGAAATCTCGGGATTAGTGCAGTTAGCTGGTAAGGAAGGGCAGTCAATATCTGGGAAATTGAAATCTCAAAAAGGTAGACATGGTGACATGGGGGGTTGCAAGATACCAGCATAAATACTGTGGTGGACATTGCCAACGATGCAGTGATTTTGGTCACGTGTTGAGTAAGAGGAACCTAGAAGAACCCGTGTTGAAGACACGACGCAGGGAGTGCAGACAATTTTGAGAGGGGAAAGTGTGTCCGCTACAAAAGATGTGAGGGATTTTTTAATAGCTATCAAAATGCCTCCTCCTGTCCTTTCTGACCGGTCATTATGATATATGAAATACGTACAGCGCGTATATAGGCGCATGCGCTACGCGTAAGGCTTATGCTACGCTTACTAAAGGATGACAACAGAGCTCTCTAGTCAACAGCCCTAGGGCACTCTGGGTAAGTTTCCCTGAGGAAGCCCACAGGACATCAAGTACTGCGGAATAACGCTTTCTCTCGACGAACAATGAAGCTCACCTACCAGCACTCCCTTCTGGTCACACGAGTGGGTGAACAGTTCAAGCTGTTTGACCTGGCTGGGCATGAAGGGAAGGCCAGGGGGCTCTTGGCTGGAGAAGCCCTTCCTTGAAGGTTTTTGTTTTCGTTATGAGATAAAAATTATCCTCCTCATTTAGCAACCGAAGGCCGAATGCTACACAATATTAAGTTACAAATGATGTTACTCACCTGCTTGGCTCAGAAGAGAAGAATGTTTATCGCTATGGCCACCCGCAGCCGAAACATTTCGAAGCTGTTCTTGAGCTTTGGTACACTTCTCGCCTTCTGCCTCCGCTGAAGCTTGTCGCAGAATGTTAACTACACGCCGAAAGGCCTCACCGAGACTGCAGTGAAGCGCTTTCGGAAGCCAGGAGAAGTTGCCGGTGAGCTCTAAGCCAACAGCCTTGTGTATTCGCGTTTGCAAACTTTTCCCGGAACAGCGGGTGGCGATCAGGGAATGTGTGGTCCACATGACCACGTAGATGGCGTGTCGTTCTACGCCGAGCATCGTTACCACTTCCGGCAACAGGCAGGCATAGAAGGGACTGCCGCGCTCAACCCAAGCATAAATGACATCACTTGTGCTGCGGTACCGGTGTTTCAGCGATGAAGCCATGAGCGGCAACCTGGCGATGCAGTCATCCAGCGATGGCGCTGCTGGTGTGCGGTAAAAGCACCATTACCGCACATCTTCGAGGGATGTCAGCCAGCAGTGTATCTTTGATATCGGTTGGTTGGTTGATGGGGTTTAACGTCCCAAAGCGACTAAGGCTATGAGAGACGCCGTAGTGGAGGGCTCCGGAAATTTCGACCACCTGGGGTTCTTTAACGTCCACTGACATCGCACAGTACACGGGCCTCGAATTTCTCCTCCAAAGAAATTCAGCCGCCGCGGCCGGGAACGAAACCGCGTCTTTATCTTTGATATCCGCTGTAGCCGCTGCGCCTCAGTCCGGGTGGCGTCCACAGCGCAGCATATCGCGTTTACGAGGTTGTAGCGTTTCAGGTTTCTGAGCCGCGAGAGCCACGGTGCTTGTTCATCGTCTAATACCTCCAGTTGCTCCGTCTTGAATTCTTTTAGAAGCTTCCGCAGTGGAGCAAACTGGATGGATGACATCTTGAGGCGAGTTGTGACGTCCCAGATGAAGTTATGGCAGCTGTAGGCAGATGATAACTGTCACTTTGATGTGCGCTACGGTTTGGAGCGAAAATGCGGTCTGATCTGATTCGGTTAGGGACGGATAACATCATGCTATCTGATTTGGAGCGAAATGTGGCCTCGCCCGCTATGGTCAGGAACAGATAAGATCAACAATGTTGTTGAAGTTCCGTTGTGATCGTAATAGTGCGACTTTTTTTGGCCCATCTCTGAAGCCAGCAATTTATTCAGACTTGCGCAACAAAAACCAAAACCAACGGTTTGTTAGGAAGGGAAAGCTAACAAAACGGCAAAAAAACGCAGCCTTGTAGTAGAGACACGAGGCAACATATATTTCTGTAAGAAAGAAGGAATTTAATGCTCATACGCGACAAACACCAGTAGTCGCCGTTAGCTCCTGCACTCAGAAAGCAGTGGAGCATACATGTTCTGCCGTGTGTACCGTATGTGTCATGGCTAGAGTGACGATGGTAAAGCCCGGCCGCCGTACGTAGCCAAGCGCTGACGCTAACAATCGGTGCGAATGGGCAGCAAAGTCGTATGCGCATTAAGCACTGCCTGCTGATGCTTCCGGGCACGTGTCTGCTTGACGCACTCTCGCCGGCTCTCGGTGGCAGCCATGTGCTGCTGTTATGCTTGAGAATATGACAGATGCTGTATGTGAACTGCCGTACTATCTGCAGATAGCATTTGTTTGAAAAGCACCCTAAAGCGACGTCCTAAGTACGTCTATTTGCCTTGGGCGCCTGTGAATTATATTTCTGGTATAGGTTTACGCAAATGTGGTTGCGGCTGTGCTTGTGACTTCTTGTTTTTCAGCAGGCGCACAGCACATATAACGGTGGACAGAAATTTTTGAAATCTTTTCTGCCAGGCGCTTTTGCGACGGTGCAAACAATCGCCTGCGCCGATCACTTCAACAGCTATTGCACCGTCACGAATAGAAACAATAAAACAGAAAAAAAACACCTCCATAAAACCGTCTGAGGAGTTTTCCAACTCCTCTCTCACAGGACATTCATAAAGAAAGGTCCATTTAGGCTTGGCAAACAAAAGCTAGCACTGTAATTGGGAGTGGAGGTTTCTGGAGCCTTTGCATGTCGCTGCATATCGCTCCTGGTCAAAGGCTTTTGCAAAACGTTATTGGGGTATGCCGGTGATTGAATGTCTAGTCTTCCGTGTTCGCTTCACTCGTGGGGACCACTTTATAGACAGCAGTTCAAAAAAAACTGTTGTGGTCCTTCCAGGTGGTATTCATTGTGCTTGAAATGAAACTGCGTTGTTGGCCAGCGGGAGATGTAAAGCGCATACGATAGGCGAAATACAAGACATCTCTTAGGTAATGTTATCACGTCATATTTTTAATGCAACCGCTTTAAGGAGCTTCTGTCGCTGATAATCAGGCTATGACGTCGTTGGCAGTCTGCGAAAAATGATCAAAAATGCCCAGAAAAGCAACCTACCAGACAGGTGTGCCACCTTGGGTGGTATTCTTGTGACCCATAACTACAGCGCAAACGACTGGACAGAGATGAAGAAGGGACACCACACTGCGCTAACTCACAACTAATGTTTTATTGGATGCCAGCAGGAATAAATACCTCCCTGGCGGCCAGGAAGAATGCAGTTCACACTTACATGCGTGTCTGACATACTAGTATACCAGTCACGTGCCACCAAGCAAATCACATGCGCGAGAATACAATATTGTAGCGTGCAACGCGAAATAGAACACCGGAGCTGAGACGACAAAACTGCGGCAGTCCCTCAGTGGCCCGAGCGCGCGCTCGAGAGCCAACTAACTTCTTCCTCTTCTAGTGCATGCATTACTTCGGTCTCTTCGAATGCATGTATCACTTCCCCCCTCTCTGCAGCATCGACACGATGCGGCTAGGAGAGAAAAGTCAGCGAAAGGGTAGAGCACAGCTGCAGTGGACCGCAGTTCAGTCAGGTAGCCGGTCGTGGTAAGGCTTCATGCGAACAACCTGTACGAGTTCAGTTCGGTGCGACCGGCGCGATGAACATGCTGTCGGGGCGGGAGCAACTGCATAAGTCACATCACTTATCCGGCGCACACTTCGTAAGGGCCGAAGTATCGGCGCAGCAGCTTTTCAGAGAGCCCGCGGCGACGAACAGGGATCCAAATCCACACAAGGTCGCCGGGCGCATAACTGACGAAACGGCGCCCACAGTTGTACCTAGCGGCGTCAGTCTCCTGTTGGCGGTGGATTCGCAGGCGGGCCAGTTGACGCGCTTCCTCAGCCCGTTGAACGAAGGTATCTACATCGAGGTCAGCGTCAGAGTCGCAGTAAGGGTCGACGGGCAACATGGCATCCAACGGAGTGGCCACTTGGCGACCGAAGACAAGCTGAAAGGGGGTCAGTCGGGTTGTTTCCTGCAGGGCGGTGTTATACGCAAACGTTACGTACGGCAGAATGGTGTCCCAAGTTCGATGCTCGACGTCAACGTACATTGATAGCATGTCGGCTAGTGTGCGGTTGAGTCGCTCTACCAGCCCGTTTGTCTGTGGGTGATACGCCGTAGCACGTCGATGGCTCGCGTGCGTCAGAGTCATCACGGACTGGGTTAAGCGGGCCGTGAAAGCAGTTCCGCGGTCAGTAACAACAACGGCGGGTGCTCCATGACGCAAGACAATGTTGTGGACGAAGAACTGCGCCACTTCAGCAGCAGTGCCTTTGGCAAGAGAAGTGGTCTCAGCGTACCGTGTGAGGTAGTCAGTCGCAACGACTATCCAACGCTTTCCAGACGAAGACTTCGGAAATGGACCAAGGAGGTCCATGCCGACTTGTTGGAAAGGGGTCTTCGGTGCATCGACGGGGTGAAGAAATCCGACCGGTTTCAATGGAGGAGTCTTCCGACGTTGGCATTCACGGCATGTTTTGACGTAGGCCCGGACCGATGGGAGTAACCTGGCCCAATAATACTTTTGTCTAATACGCGCGAGTGTACGGCTGACTCCAAGGTGGCCGGCGGATGGTGCATCATGACAGGCACTCAAGATCTCAGACCGCAGCTGGGATGGTACGGCAAGTAGGAACACTTCTTCGCTGTTGGCAAAGTTCCGCTTGTAGAGAACACCAGACCGTAAAGTGAAGGTGTGAAGCCCTCGAAGAAAAACACGCGGAATGGGAGCCTCACTGCCTTCGAGGTAATCGATGAGCGGCGCCAACTCCGTGTCCGCCCTCTGAAGCTGCGCCATTTGGCTGGTACTAAAAGAGCCCAGGAAAGTAAAATCATCGGTGGTTTCTTCGGTATTGATTGGGATCGGCGAGCGCGACAGACAATCCGCATCCTGATGCTTATGGCCAGACTTGTAAACTACTGTTAAGTCGTATTCTTGCAGACGTAAGCTCCATCTAGCCAAGCATCCTGAGGGGTCTTTGAGGCTCGCCAGCCAGCATAAGGAGTGGTGGTCGCTTACCACACGGAAGGGTCGTCCGTAGAGGTACGGTCGGAACTTGCAGATGGCCCATATCACTGCAAGACATTCTTTCTCCGTCGTACACGTGCAAAACTAACATGCGTGCCCTCCAGTCAGTGCAGGGTCAGGTCCTTCGCACATGCCTAGGTCTACCTCGGAGCGCATCAACAATGGGTAGCATTGCACTCGCCAAAGACCACCCGATCTCTACTTATATTGTCCTAGACTGCTTGCGAATGCACATACGTCATATCTCAAGGATTCCACAGCATCACCTTGCGCCTCTGCCACTGCAGAGACCACATTCTGCATTTGCAAAGGTGATAACGACGCAAGTCGTCGATCCCACAACAGTTCACCCCGGCAGCACTACCTCCCTCTCCTCTGTGGTGTATGCAACTCCCATGTGTGCGCCTTGCTATTCCGGGGATAGCGAAGAAGTCAAATTTATCGACGCCAGCCATTAAGCAACTGACACTGTCCATGCTCCACTTCGAATATTCGGACCGCACTCACGTCTATACGGATGGATCAGTAACCTCTACTAGTTCTGCTTGCGCTGTGGTCGTTCCTGCGCGACAGACTCAAATTCACCAACTAATTTCGCATCGGACTACCTCTACTGGAGCAGAGTTGGCTGCGCTTCTTGCGGCAGTACAGTATATCTCACAACAATCACCTCAAAAATGGGCTGTTTTCTGTGATTCAAAAGCTGCCCTACAATGTCTTCAATCTGCCTTGAGACAGCGACCATGAGCAACTTACAGCGGAGATACAATATCTGCACCACCAGGCAATCGAACTAGATCATGAAATCATCTTCCAGTGGGTACCAGGCCAAAGCGGCATTGTTGGTAACGCTTTAGCTGACGATGCTGCTCGATCGGCTCACGATACAACCAACACTGTCCGCATACCACTGACAAGAGCTGACGCAGCAAGGCACCTTCAACTGCTCGCCCGAAACCTGACTGTAACGTCGTGGTCTGCCCCTGGAGGTTGGTCACCCCGCTCGCATCACTTCAACCTCTTGCTCCAACATCACATACCATTCGGCCTCCCCCGCGGTGATACTACGCTGTTGTGCCGCCTGTGGCTGGGAGTGGCGTTCACAAACGCCTATTCCCATCTGATCACAATGGCTGACTCTCCTGCGTGTGACCAGTGCGGTGCTGACGAAACGATCAGCCACCTCCTCTGTGACTGCCCTCGTTTTGAGCGAGAGCGCGGTGTCCTAAGTGTTTCTCTGCTCCGCTTGGACTCGCGTCCTTTAACAGAGTCTAACGTTCTGGGGCCTTGGACTCAACCTTCCAGACAACGGAAAGCGGTGAAAGCGCTCCTGACTTTCTTAAAAGACTCGGGGTTGCATTCCCGCCTATAATCTTTAAGTTTTCAGTGCGCGCCCTCTGTCCCTGTGACATGGTGGTCGCTGGACACTTAGAAAACTCATTTCCTTGCCGCTCTTTTTCCTTTTTTCCCCTTTGTTCCCCTCCCCAAGTGTAGGGTAGCCAACTGGGCATCGCCTGGTTAACCTCCCTGCCTTTCCGTCCTTTTCTCTCTCTCTTCTCCGTCGTAGAATAATTGGTCTCGGAACGCGTAAGTGTTCGACTAGCATAACTGATGACCCGTTCTGCACCGTCTTGCCACTGGATCAGTACTGCACCAAGGCCAACATTGCTGGCGTCAGTGTGGATGTCCGTGGCAGCATGCTCGTCGAAATGGCTGAGTATCGGAGTGCTTTGCAGACGGCTGCGAAGCTCGACAAATGCAGCCTCTTCGTCGGTCCCCCACAGGAAGGGCGTGTCGTCACGGGTCAGTGCGTTCAGCGGTTCCACAATTTTCGAGAAATCTTGAATAAAGCGCCTATAATAGGAGCACAGGCCTAAAAACCGGCGAACGGCCTTCTTATCAGTTGGGCGTGGAAAACCTGAGACGGCAGCGGTCTTCTCAGGGTCCGGGCGAACGCCTTGTGCGCTGACAACGTGACCAAGAAAACCAAGTTCCTCAAAGCCAAAATGGCATTTCTCGGCTTTGATGGTGAGTTGCGCGGACTTGAGCGCTTGTAGCACAATACGCAACCGCTCCAAGTGTTGGTCAAAGGTGGTCGAAAATATAACGACATCGTCCAGGTACACCAGGCAGGACTGCCATTTCAAGCCGGAGAGAACAGTGTCCATCATGCGTTGGAACGTGGCCGGTACTGAGCACAGACCAAATGGGAGCACTTTAAACTCATACAGGCCGTCAGGCGTCACGAAAGCCGTCTTCTCCCGGTCTCTCTCGTCCACTTCGATTTGCCAGTACCCGCTTTTAAGATCCAATGACGAGAAGTATCTGGCGTTCCGCAATCGGTCGAGCGCGTCATCTATACTGGGCAGCGGGTAAACGTCCTTTTTGGTCACGTTGTTAAGTTTCCCGTAGTCCACGCAGAAACGCAGAGTATTGTCCTTTTTTTTTACAAGGACCACAGGCGATGCCCACGGACTGGTGGACGGCTGAATGACATCGTCTGCAAGCATCTCGGCAACCTGATTCTGAATGGCTTCTCTCTCCACCGGGGAAACACGATATGGGCGCTGGCAGACGGGTCGCGTAGTCTCATCAGTGATGATACGATGCTTGGCGAGTGGAGTTCGGCCGACCTTCGAGCACGTAGCGAAACAGTCCGCAAAGTCTGCCAAGAGGTCCGACAGAAGATCTCGCTGAACCGACGGCAGGGCAGGATTTATTCTGACTGACTGAAGAACGTGATGTGGGCCAGCATACTCCGGAGTGGGTCCTCCCACGGTGCACGAACCTGGAACCTCAGCAACGTCGTGGAGGAAGGCAATAGCCATGCCTTTGGCCAGGTGCTGATATTCGTTGGCAAAGTTAGTCAGGAGGACGTGGGTACGGCCGTCACGTAGTTGGACGAGACCTCTTGCAACGGCAAGTCCCCGCTTAAGCAGCAGTGGACTATGGCTGTCCGCTAGGCCCTCGTAGTCGTGAAAGAGGTCATTCCGCACGAGCACCAGAACACTGCACCGCGGCGGCACCGTAACGTCGTTCTCGACAATGCGCAGGGCGTTGCTGCAGGGATCGCGGGAGTCAAAGCGCGCCACGACCTGTTTGGTCGAGAACGTGACACGTGCCTCCTGAAAGTCAATCACAGCGCCGTTCGACTGCAGGAAGTCGATCCCCAGAATCAAGTCTCTGGAACACTCGGGGAGTACGACAAATTCACCAACGTACGTGAAACCACTAATCCCAACTCTAGCCGTGCACTTGCTCACAGGGGAAATTAGGTGGCCACCAGCGGTGCGAATGGGGGTCCCCGTCCACGGTGTCAGAACTTTCTTGAGTTCTCCAGCAAAGACACGGCTCATAACAGAATAATCAGCACCGGTATCGAGCAGCGCGGTAATCTCGGTGCCATCAATTGTCACGCGCAAATCGGATGCAGCGTATCGGATACTGTCGCTGCCTCTCTCTGTCCAGGTATCGTCGGCTCGAGGGTTTCGCGACGGAGGATCTTGACACGTCCCGACGTCAGCGGCCTTGCCTCCAGAGGTCGCTGGTGTTAGTTTTCCCGACGCGGACTCGGCGAGCGACGTCCAGCAGAGCTACTCTGTCGGCCAGGGGCTGGAAGGGCGAGAACGGAGAGGCGAAGGGGAACGGGACTCGCGCTTTCCAGAGTAGGCAGGGTTCTGGCGTGCCCAGAGATGCTGCGCGACCTCATGCGGTTGTGCGCCGTTCTGAGGGCAGGGTGCGTCGGGACGGAAACCGCGAAGGCCCACTTGGCGGTACGGACAGGCGCGGTAGAGGTGACCAAGCTCCCCACCGTGGTAGCAGAGAGGCCTATGGTCCGGTGTACGCCACAAATCCGACTTGCGAGTGCGTGGCCCAGCTGTAGCAGACGCGGTTGCAGAATATGTGGCGATGTTACTCACGGGGGTCGGCGGGGTCACACCGTAGCCAGGCACGCTTGCGTGAAACGTGCCGCTGTTGCTCACGCCAGGCGTTGGGGTAATGGGACCGTAGCCTGTCGTGCGACGTACAACAGATGCGTACGTGGGTCGGTCATCGAACCGGGACGGCGCTTCGGGTGCAGGAGGTGCCTGCGCATCCTGTCGCACCTCGTCCCTGACAACTTCGGTCAGCGCTGCCAGCGGCGCAGGTGCAACATGGGGCAGATGGATCCGTTGAAGTTCCTCCCGGACAACTGAGTGAATTATTTCGCGCAGGGTGTCTGCACTGCCGCCGAGACACGACGAAAAGCCTTCGGGCACCATGCAGTTGATGTCCCGGTTGTACTGGCGGGCTCGTTGTTGCAGCGTCGTCTCCATCGTGGTCGCCTCGGTTAGAAATTCCGCCACCGTGCGCGATGGGCTGCGCACGAGGCCCGCGAACAGCTCCTGCTTAACCCCACGCATGAGATGGCGCAGCTTCTTCTCCTCTGTCATGCTGGGGTCGGCACGCTTGAAAAGACGGGCCATGTCTTCGGTGTACATGCGCACGCTTTCGTTCGTGCGCTGATTTCGGGAGTGCAGCGCAGCTTCGGCCTTCTCCCGGCGGTCAGCGTTGGGGAACGTAGCCAGGAGACTCCGGCAGAACGTCTCCCAGGTGGGAAGGGTAGCCTCGTGGTTTTCAAACCACGTCCGAGCAGACTCTTCCAGGGCAATGTGGACGTTATTGGGCTTGCGCTCGTCGCACCAGCCGTTGTAGCGTGCGACCCGCTCGAAGGTCTCCAGCCAGTCCTCAGCGTCTTCGAACACGAAACCGTGAAAAGATGGCGGTGTTCGCGGTGGGTGGCAAAGAATCGGCGCCAGGGGCCTGGTGTCAGCGGCCATGGCAATTGGACTCGGCGGTAGAGGCTGGGTCGGCGGCGGGGTCCTGGTGTCAGTGGCCATGTCAGTTGGACTCGGCGGTCGAGGCTGCGTCGTCCTTGTTGGCGGGGGAAGGGGCCCAAATTCAGGCGACTCTCCGCGGAGACGGCGGCTGGGTCGCTGGTGAACCGGTGTGAGGTCCGTAGTGACGCTGTACAGAGTGCGCAAGTCGGGAAGCGTACCCAGCACTGCTCCACCAAACTGTAGCGTACAACGCGAAATAGAACACCGGAGCTGAGACGACAAAACTGCGGCAGTCCCTCAGTGGCCCGACCGCGCGCGCGAGAGCCAACTAACTTCTTCCTCTTCTAGTGCATGCATTACTTCGGTCTCTTCGAATGCATGTATCAATATAATAAGTGAGCATGCACTTGCCAATATTCGCAATCAAGGTATCGTCTTTCTTTTTCTGACAACGCGACAGATTTAGCACTGATGCATTCTTCCGAGAGCCTACCTATTAAGTGAGCTTCTATGATCTCCCTTGCTAACGAGTCACGGTTCTTTCCTAACACTGCACTTTCCTGATAGTTTGGCGCACAAACGTGGGTATCATCGTCATCTTCATTGCCTTTGCAGGGCCTGCAATGTTTCGCCACGTGGCAAGAGATAGCGACACGGGAGACATTATACTCATGCTCTTTCAGTCTTTCGTTTAAACATCGGCCGGTTTGGCCGATGTATCGCTTACCACAAGACAGTGGCAGCGAATATACCACCCTTTCCTGGCAAGGCACAAATTGTTTTGCGTGCTTTATCGGACACTTGCGCGATTCTTTAATCTCTGAATTTGCATTCTTAATCAGGCTGGACAGTCGTTTGGGCGCCAAAAAAACATCAACGCCTGCATGTTTTCCGATTCTTTTTAGATTGTGCGACACTTGGTGAAGATATGGCAACACAAGAATCGTCCTTCTCTTCGTCTCTTTCGTACATTCACTTTTTCCCTTTAATTTTAACTTTTCCTGTAGCTTTCCCGTCACGGAAACTAATAATTCAGATGGGTAGCCTGCCTCTGCCGGGCTGTCTACTTGGTTGCTGGAGCTATGCTCCAACCTGTGTTCACAGGATTTGTTCACTGTGTTGCTAAAAACGGTATGTATAAATGCCCTCTTCACCAGCTTGGAGTGAGCTGATGAAAATGGCAAGACGGGCTTAACAGCACGGGGCTCATAAGCCCACCAAACATGAGATGGAATGAAATGAAGCGAAAGATCTAAAAACCTAATAAAATCATTCAGTGGTACTTCGTGTGTTAAACCAATGCTGTGAGGCATGCTGAGAACACCGAAAGGACGTCAGGGAATTGCTGCTCGAAACCAAGGTTGTCACAATCTAAAAGCACAAAGTAGTCATCAACAAATCTAAAAAGCTCACTTAGTAGGTAGGCTCTCGGAAGAATGCATCAGTGCTTCATCTGTCGCGTTGTCAGAAAAAGAAAGACGATACCTTGATTGCGAATATTGACAAGTGCGTGCTCACTGATTATATTGTATTCTCGCGCATGTGATTTGCCTGGTGGCACGTGACTGGTATACTGGTATGTCAGTCACGAATGTAAGTGTGGACTGCATTCTTTCTGGCCGCCAGGGAGGCATTTATACCTGCTGGCATCCAATAAATCTTTAGTTGTGAGTCAGCGCTGTGTTGTGTCCCTCCTTCATCTCTGTCCACTCGTTTACGCTGTAGTTATGGATCATCGAAAACACCAACTCGGCCAACAAATCCTTTTGTCGAAATCATTGTGACCTTATCGAAAGCTGCCCAACGAGGCCTCAAAGAATTACGGCACCGAAAAAATACAAACACAGAGGTATGGAGAGAACGGTACGATCGCTGTCCGGGGTAAAGCAGACCGATTACCGCTTCCGATCTCGTAACGCTACATCTATCATTTTCCTTCTCATAGCTCGCTGCGTTGTCATTAGCTTCCGCTGAACCCTCTTTGTTAGCTTCCATGTGACTTGATCGCGCTTACACCCGGCCCTTGGATCGTCATGGGTGACTTTAACGCTCACCACACCATGTGGGGAAGCGTTAGAATGAACATTAGGGGACGGAAACTTGTGTCCTTCGCTTCTGACCATGATCTTCAGTGTTTAAATGACGGCTCCCCAACTTATATTCGAGGGACAACTTACAGCAGCTGCCTTGACTTGGCGTTCGTTTCTCGATGCCTTATCAGCGATGTACGGTGGTTTTCTGATATTGAAACCCGCGGCAGTGACCATATCCCTACATATCTTACCATTACTGGCCTTTCCACATGCACCTCTGCCACACGCATGCGACGCATCGATTGATCAGTGTTTCAAGCACTTATGGAAGATGCATCAAGAGAAGGTTCATCCGCAAGTTTTGAAGGGAAAGTTAAGGAGGCCATTGAGAACGCGACACGGTTATTCACCCCAATTAAAAAGTACACGGAATTCGATATGGAATTGCAGCGCCTGCGATCACTGCGGCGTAGGGCCGAGCGTAGGTACCGACGCACAAAGTCGAGCCTTGACCTCAGAGATGCGAGGCGCATGCAAAAGAAAATTCAGCGCAGAATTCAAGCAGTACAGGCACAACGTTGGAGGTCATTCTGTGAAACGCTTGATCCACGGAAACCGTTGTCACGCATCTGGAATGTAGTTCGTGGCCTTCGAACATCCCCACACTAGCTGCACCCTTTCAAGTCTCTTTCACTCTTCCAACGACGTGGCGAGGTCGAGGTAGCTGAGGATTTCTGCGCAAGGGTAGCAGGACCATCTTCCCCATCTGCGACGCTGCATTGCAGCGATGTTCCTGCTTCTCGGGATTCTCGGATGGACCTTCCCTTCTCCGTGGAGGAACTTGTTTCTGCGCTGGCTTGTTGCAGACGATCATCATCGCCGGGACCCGACGGTGTGCCATACACTGCACTTGCCAACCTTGGACAAGAAGCTAGGCGTGTCCTTCTGGAGCATTACAACAAATCTTGGAATGAGGGCACAGTCCCAGACGATTGGAAGTCCAGTCGTCTAGTTCCGCTCCTGAAACCAGGGAAATCGCCTCTTGACCTGACATCATACCGTCCAATTGCGCTGGCTAGTTGTGTTGGCAAAGTACTGGAAAGGATGGTCCTTACACGCATTGAGTGGTACCTGGAGCGCTACCGCATATATCCGGATATAATGTCCGGGTTTCGACGTGGACGCTCTTCAATCGACAGCGTGGTCGACCTAGTGTCATCCGTCCAGCGCCAAAAACATTTGAAGCGCTTGACCGCGGCGTTGTTCCTGGATGTAAAGGGCGCATACGACAATGTAACCCACCAGGCTATTTTGGACGCTCTGGAAACTGCCGAGCTTAGTGGCCGCGTATTCTGCTGGATACGTTGTTATTTATCCAACAGATCTCTCTTTTTGCAGACAGAGGAAGGCCCAACATCTTCTCATTTCACTTCCCGTGGAGTCCCGCAGGGTGGAGTGCTCAGCCCAACGCTGTTCAACCTTACACTTGTCGGGCTTGTCGATATACTACCACAGTCGGCGCAACTCTCAATATATGCGGATGACATCTGTATCTGGGGATCTGGAGTTACGCGCCCACAAGTTCGAGCGAGACTTCAAAAGGCGTCAAGTATTCTTGCTGCCTACCTTCGCCAGCAAGGACTACAGATTTCAACCGAAAAGTGCTCGCTGGTTGCCTTTACACGAAAGAACATGTCTCCTTATACCGTATGCATAAACGGCACAGCAATACCCTACGTAAAGAGCCATCGGTTTCTGGGAGTAATCATCGACCGAAATCTATCATGGACCGCTCATATCTCATACATAAAAAAAAGAGACTGACAGCGATTTCTCACGTTCTCGCCTTTCTTCGGGGAAAGTCGTGGGGAGCGTCGGTGCGGTCGATGATGCAGCTCTACAACGCCTTATTCATGGGATTTCTTCGCTACAGCCTCCCTGTACTGGAAATATTCGAAAAACAAACATACGAAGTCTGCAGAGCGCTCAAGCTCAAGCTCTCCGGATTTGCCTAGGATTTCCAAAATGTGCCTCTACGGCCGCATCTGTACTTATCGCCCAGGAGCATCCAATCCCTACCTACTTAACAGTTGACGCACTGAGGGCACATTTCCGGCACATTTCCCGGGTTCCCTCTCACCATCTTGCCAGTCTTCCTATTACCAGGCCGCGCACATCGTTTACAGACGTCATTGACGCACATCCCGCCATTCTGCCGTCCCAGTTTACACCTGCCTCTAGACCGTCCTCGCCACTTTGGAGCCTGCATAATCCCCGTGTGCTTCTTTCGATACCTGGCATCAGGAAGAAGATAGACTTACCGCCGACAGAACTACAACAAGTCACCCTTGAATATACCGACGGCTCAGTGAACCCTATATCTTCTTCTAGCTCCGTCGTCATACCCGCAAGCACTACAGAAATTAGAGTTAGGACAGGTCACCGCACTTCTTCGACGGGTGCAGAACTCACCGCTCTTCGTGTCGCCATTGAATGCATCAGTCAGCAGCGCCCTCAGCGGTGGTCTATTTTCACCGATCGACAGCTGCCCTCCAAGGCTTACAAGCTGCTCTTCGCCGTGGAGCCCATGAACAACTGGTCGCAGAAATTCGACAGCTACATCACTCTGCCATCAACAAAGGGCATGACATTATCTACCAATGGCTACCGGGGCACAGCGGCATAGCAGGTAATCACCGCGCGGATGAGGTCGCGCGAACTGCGCACGACGACGGCGATTTTGTATCGATCCCCATTTCGAGATCGGATGCAGCGAGCAGGCTTCGCGCACTTGCGCGGGACATCACGCTTGCCGCGTGGAATTCCGGCCAATTTTGCAATCCCCGTTTACAATCCTTGGACCCAGACCTGAAGCTCCGGCTACCATCAGGCCTACCACGACGAGAAGAAACTTTGCTGTGTCGCCTCTGGCTTGGTGTAGCGTTCACCAATCACTACTCATTCTTAATCGGTATGGCTGATAGTCCTGCATGTTCCATCTGCGGGCAAGACGAGACCATAACCCACATTCTTTGTGACTGCCCTGCCTACACCACCGAAAGGCAGTCTCTCAGCCGTGCGCTGGAGCGCCTAGATACACGCCCTTTCACGGAAATGAAGATTCTCGGCCCCTGGCCGTGGCGGTCGTCGGCGGAGAAGGCCTGCAAGGCACTGCTCCGCTTCTTGAGAACTTCTGGCCTGCACGATAGGCTGTGACTTTAACGAACAGTGACGTTTTATAGTGACTTCAATTTTCTGTTACTCTCCTTTCTCTTTCTTTTTTTTATCCCCTCACCCCCTTCCCCCCGTGTAGGGTAGCAAACCGATTATTATTTCGGTTAACCTCCCTGCCTTTCCTCTTTATATCCTCCTCCTCCCTCCTCCATGTTTCTGCCCCATTGGTGAGTACTGGTAAGATAGAGCTGTGTATACTTTTCATGGCGACCATGGTTGCTCATAGACTCTATGACTCAATGCATTTTGAAGAAATTGGAGGGCACCTTTAAAATTATAGAAAACATCTCGTTTTTAGGTGATTGTTGAGGAATGTAATTTCCCACCGCAAGAAGTGTCGGCAATTCTGTTGGAGCAAAGGTAGCCTTATGCGAAATTGGCGAATGTTGGTCTCTCTCGCCGGAACGATCATGACGCAAGCAACACGATGAAACTTCGATATTCAGAAGCTGTCGCGGGCCATGATGAATTGACTGCTTACTTGGGCGAGCCGCAGCTGAGGATCGGCAGCTTAGAACGGGGCAAGGCGAAGGGAAAGCGTAGAAAGGTCGCGAAAGGGGCAATCGCCGGCAGGCCGGAGCTGCTGCCGTCAGCGCTGGCCATTCTGGGTGCGCGGGTTCCAGCTGACGACCGAAGTCAGCTCTTTGTGGCGCCAACAAATATGAGGCCGGGATGAGGGAAACATCGACTAATTTATTGGAAGTAGTGGTGGAGGGCTTAATGTGCTGCCTTGAGTCAGCCAGAACTAACTCGCGCATGGCTGCAGGGTGAGGAGGGAGCCAAACCAGGATTCTCCTTGGTGTCGTCTACACCGGCGGTCGCTGTCCCCTGTGCTGCACGGGACCCGTGCTGATGCTAGAAACTCAACGCAGTTGCAACCTGCTTGGCGTGGCACACTGCGCATTGCGGGAGCTCGGGAGGAACAGCCTCGGCCTCACAAGTTCCATTGGTGCTGCCATTGGTGCTTGAAGCAGCCATTTGCCGGGGAAGTGGCGTATCGCTTAACTTCTCCACCACTGCGGCAGTAGTGGTATGAGGACTCTCCACGATCTACGAATACGACTGAGACGGTCTTGACATCATCAACGCCACGCTGCCAGCATTGAGTAAATTATAGCGTACCGCCAAATTTGAAATCCTGAGAAAGCCTAAAATTTAAAAGTTGGTAAAACAGCGCGGAAAAAACACGAGGACGGAGCAAACACGACATGGATAGTAATAACCAACTTGCCCACCTTTCTGTACTTTTAAAAGTTGGCTGTCCCCCAAAAATAAAGGACCTCCGAATGTCCCGAACTATTCACGGCCCTAAAAATGGATTTATGGAAAATATTAAGAATTAGTGTGTGGATTAAGGCGGATTACAAAGTGCAATTAGTGTAATGCCATACGGTCTAGCAATGGAAGGTACCGTCCGAGCTAGATGGTGTTTACTTATGAACACTATATATAGGCAAAGGTCCCAGTTCCAGGTGTAGTTGTGGCAGGATAAAAATAAACAATAAGTAATTCATTACAATAAATGATTCAATGAATAAATAAACGATTCATTGTACACACATCATGAAATTGAAACACTTGGAAGTTTAGCCTGTCCCGTCTAGCTTTCAGTGTGTTGTCTGTTTTGGCGCTAGAACCATTTTCTTGAAACACTAATTTCATTTTTAAAAATGTGGTTAAGAGGGCTTCAGGTCCCAGGCCTGTCTTGTCCAGTTCTTACCTGATTGTTGGGGTAACTTCAGTACGGCATACAGGTGTGGCTTCTTTGATTCACAAACCAATTCACTCGTTGTCGAATGGGTAGCGTAGTAGGCGCGGATAGGTCTCCTTGGACCTTAGAGGAACGGCACAGCTTGTGCACCGGGTCAGAGAATGCGGACCGCTTTTCTCGATTACGTTCGACTATTATTTTCAAGCCGCCTTCCATTGGAATGCGTCCAGCTTCCATCTTTGTTTCTTTTTAACGCGATTGCATAAGAGGGCACATCAAGGCGAAAACTGTCCTGCTTCGTCGGCAGTGTTTCCGTCTGGGTGAATCCAACGCGTGCCAAGTGGTGTTCTGGGGGTTTTTCCTTTTTCCACCTGCCACCTTTCCACCGTTGTCACCCTTTCTCGCGCACTTGTGCGTGCACTTCCAGACACCCTTAGAACGTGTGGGGGCAGCGGTCTCGGTCAAAAAGGAGATGCCCTCCGCTCAGCGTGGCAAGCTCAGCCAGAGGCCAGCTACCTATTGTCAAGGAGAGTGGTCGTTCTGTCCCCAGGTTTCGGCAGTGCAATGCTAGAGAATGGGTCGGAGCCAAAGGTTCACAAGCAAACCGAAGTTTATATAGCAAAGAGACGATACAGATGATTTAGCAATCACTCTTACGAGCGCGTACAAAGTGAGTAACAGCACAATGCAATGCCCACTTCGAGTTAGTGATCAATTGGCTGTCGCCTTACCATAACCTTGCCGTTCCGAATAATGGGCCACGAACTGAAGGTATTGGTTTATGCAGATGACCTGGCGTTTTTTTGTACTGATAAGCCAAGCATCGATGAGGTTATTCGTTTAACGGAGTACTTTGGTTCGGTGTCAGGAAGTCGGATTAATCGCTCTAAGAGTTGCGGTCTTTGGTTTGGTAGCTGGGCTACGACACCTGCTGAATATGCTGGTATAACATGGACATGCAGGCCACCAAAGTACTTTGGCGTCCCTTTGAGTGCCTATAAGCATAGCGCACATTATTGGAAAGATCGCATGTGAACTCTTCAGCGCTATGCTCAAACGTTTGTCCCCCATGGCCTCTAAATTTTTGGCAGGGCGACCGCCTGTAATCTGTTTCTCGCCACTAAAATATATTATGTACTGCAAATTATTCATTGCGCAAGACTTCCTGTCCAGCGTTTTCACAGGGTTTTCGCTACTTTTGTATGGGATTCGTCGTTTGAATCCATGAGGCGTGATAACCTTTTTGGCCTGGAAGCGCTGGTGGCCTTGGTCTAGTTCACCTGTATGTCCGACAGATAGTGTCACGTTTCATGTTTTTCCGTGACACTACACACCAAATAGTACGTTCATTCCTGCAAACAAATTTAGTTCATGTTTTACCCAAGCTCCTTGTGTCTTCCAATGTTTGTGACCGTCCGTGTTTGTGGTGCATAATGCAAGAGGTGCATTTGGCTGTCCGTTTCCTACTTGTTCGTTTTTCTCCTGAGTTCCTTTCTTTTAGTGTCGAGATAAAAGTTGTATAAGGATTTGATTAGTATGCTCTTCCCTCCGCCCATGTACCGCTCTCTGTATTTTGGTTTACCTGGGCATGACGTACTCAAAAGAGTACGTAAGATGCCAGTCTCGCCGTGTACAAAGACCTTTTTCTTTAAGTTACACACCGGTACGTTGCCCGTTAGAACATGGTTAGAGAAAAAGGGCATTTTTGTGTCTACTGTTAATTGCCGCCTTTGTAATGAACCAGAAGCAATTGAGCATTGTTTCATCAGTTCCAAAGATGCAGTACTCTTCTGGGATATCCTGCAACGCACATTTAAAAAAAGAATTCATCTGACTCCACATTCTGTTCGCTATCTCACTGCGCTGCCATTTGTTGATGAATCCCTGGACATGTTCTTTCTGATTGGACAGCACAGCCTCTAGAAAACCCGCATGATGGACAGACACTGTGAACCTGTTGTGCCTACAAAGGATCACTTCAGTCGAATGGTTGTTCATCTAAGAGACGTGTATGCCCAGACTGAGTACGAACCGGAGTGGCACACTCACTATTAGTGATCTGCACTGCATTGCCCCTTTTCTGGTGCATGGTCTTTTCAATATGTATTGTTTAACACTGTTTTTATAATGGCTTGTATATAGTTCATGTACATAGAACATTACATCACTGTAATAAATACCATGTTGAGGAAAAAAAAAGTCCCGGTTTGCTCAGTTGGTAGAACGACTGCTCCGGTGAAGCGGTGATCCCGGGTTCGAACCTGGGACCACTGCTTAATTTTTTTTAATTTCAGCCTTAATTTTGCTTCTCTGCGCATCGGGATGATGCGCCTTTCGGGACGAGAGCAGTGTCATGTGAATTATTTGATGATGATGATGATGATGATGTCCTCGGGCTGAATTATTTGTTATTTTCCACTTAACGTCATCTTCAACAAGCGGGGAGGCGGTCGCCGGCAAAGAGGAAGAGGCTCGGTGGAAAATCGCTCGTGAGCCCGGCCGCGACCGCTTGGACTGTCTCTGGCGCCTGCTCTCAGGTGGTCCTGCTCCTCTAGTGTCCCCACGACCCGCGTCGTTTGAACAACTCGTGACGATACGAGAGAGGCATAAAAAAAATTGACCCTGATTGAGCTTTGGATACGCCGAGTAAGAAGGAGTAGCGTCAGAATAGTTAAGCTTGGAAAACACCAAAGAAACGCTCAACGAACAGCATAACAAGACATTTACAAGCTGAACCATCCTGAAGCTCGGTTGGACCATCGTTCTCACTCAGTTTAACCAAAGCTACAGCACCTTTAATTTTATTGAGCTGTCTAAATTCTTAACTAATGCTTCGCGACTTCGTTCTCTACTTCTGCCCTGCGCTTGCATCAGCAGCTTCGCATTACCCATTGGTGACACATTCTCCTCATTTTTCAATTATGCTTTCTCCAATTCTTTCTTAGGCTTGCCAGTTTCTGTGTAGTCGTGCGCCGTTCCTTGCGCAGCACTTTCGCCTTCCTGACCGGGAAAACCCTCCTCGATGCTCGAGGGTTCACTGGCAATGGTGTCCCGGTTTTCACTGAGTGCGCCCTCCTCAGCTGCAATTATCTGAGTGATTACACACTCATTGGAACTGGACCACTCTTTCTGGCAGTCCGCACTGCAACATTCAGAAGTGCTACACGCGGACTTCACGATGGAGCTCCAATCCTCTTCTTCGTCGTCATCAGGAGACATCCTTAAGGTACGCTCTGACTGACGGGGTAGGATGGCCTTGTACTCAGTGCGTACTGCCTCAACAGTTCAGTTCAGTTTATTACCTGAAAAGTTCACTGAGCATTACATAATGGGTGGGTTTTTATACCAACAGAGAGGATCATAGTAAAGGGTTATTGAAAATATAGTCAGATACAAGTTTCAAACACGAGGATGGGCAGGTAGTAGAAGGGATTTCGTCGGAATGCCGTTCAGGTCTCAGAGTGCTCACTTGCACTCTGGCGTCATGTAACAGTTTAGTGGAACTATCCAAAAAATACACAACGCTCATCTCTCCAGTAAGTTCTTCATCGCTAACCAATTCCCTTTTGATGGAAATTCCGGTGCTTCCTGTGATTCTGAGAACAAAAACCGACTTTCCACGAATTTTGCCGGGGAGAGCCGGCATTCCCTCAGTTAGAGACACTGGATTGACGCACATAACTGTGCATAACATTGAAAGTTTCTTCTGGTACACCTGCTCCACACGGTGGGTCTTTCTCCTCGTTGTTTTACAAAGAGGCACAGGGATGCGAAACCTGTGGCTCTGGCTTCCCAAGACATCAGCACACCGCTGCTTTGTGCCCCTTACGTGCGCACTTGAGACAAACAGGCATTATCTTGCTCATTATGTTGCTAGGGCAATCGGAAGCATAGTGGCCTATCTTCTTGCACCGGTGGCATTTCGGCGAGGGTTCTGGCACTCTACCACTCTTGGCCCTTCTTTTGTTTAGAGCTGAAGCTCGCTCTTATTCCTCCCTTCATCATCCCTCATAAGAATCTAATTTCCTCGATGAAATTCTGTATCTCGTTTGATTCCGAAGTTTACTGCCTATCTTCGGGCACTTTTCCTTTCACTCTACGATTCGTCTCTCACTTTCATAGTGGCTGCACGAGCCATTTCTCTTTCTCTCTCAGCGGCTTCTCTAGCCATCTTCCTTTGCCTCTTCTTGTTTTCTTTTCGGTTCATCTCTCTTCCTTCTATTTCCTGGTTCATCCAATCCGCAATCTCGGATTCTTCCATACCCAACTAACGACTTTACGTCACATCTCTTTGATCCATTTTGGAGTCCCAGCAGTTTAAGCCTCGAGCATAGCTCAACTCGGCGAACCGTAACCAACCGCCTCTGCGTGCACCTCACAATATCGCTCTGCTGCTAACACTCGTTTACGACCTCTTCGTAAACTACTTCCGACTATTTCTCCGTTCTCTGCGCTTATAAACACCAATCGTTCCGTCGGCGGACGCGAGAATAAAAGTCCCTCCAATTTTGTGCACTCTAGCGTGCGTTTCCAGGCACCCTTAGACCATGTGGGGGGGTGGCGGGTTCGGACTCGAAGGAGATGACCTCGACTGAGCGTGGAAACCCCAGCGGAGACCAGCTACCAAGTGACAAGAGGTTTTTCGTTGTTTAGTGCCCAGTTTTCGCCGGTCGGAACCCATAGAAGGGGTCGCAGCCAAAGGTTCACAAACAAAACAAACTTTATACAGGAGTGCGATAATACAGAGAATTTCACAATCACTAGTACAAGCGCAAACAAAGTGAGTAACAAAATAATGCAACTCGTGCAAAGCTATACTCAAGAGAGATTACAATCCACAAAAATAATGCACCTAAAGTGCACTAAAATAAGAGGTATGCAAACAAACAAAACAATTTGTTCACCCGGCACTGCAACCATCCGACGACCACTACGGTGGCGTCCCGCAGATTGGTGCGCACTGCATAGTTGAATCGCGGCTGGGCGAGCGGTGTTATCCCGGGAGTCGAGCGGGCGCGCTTCACTAAAGCGTGAACGGGTGCTCGAGATGCTCGATTCCCTTCCAGGGCTTTCTAGGCTGGCGCCGCCGCCGACGGACGAGTGAAGAGCGGGAGGGTGTCTCTTAGCAGACGTCGACTTCGAGTGGGAACGTCTCCGACATTCTAAAACATCGGACGTCATGGCTGACACAATCCCTCGCCGCCGAGTCGGCGAGCGATGCTTTAGGGGGCAGCCGTAGACACTAGGCTAGTGGCTGTCCAGAGTTTCCTACTCCCCTGTTTTACGACACCCGCTGGCGATTAGCGTCCGCGCTTCACTGTTTTTGCTTTATTTTTCAAAATTGAACACTTTTTTGCCACAACGACATGTGAAGACAAGCAACGCAGAACAGCACGCTCTTTGCTGTCATTCTTGTCACGTGTCGCATATTTGTGCGCTAAGATAACTGAGTACAGTGCTTAGAGCTTTACGTGTTCTAAGCCCTGTTCTGAATTTTTCCACATGGTGATTAGCGTTCGTAAACTCACCGTCGGGTAAACTCACAGGTAAATTTGGACCTTCGGGACCACAACCGTAAATATGCTCCACCGAAATAACAGAACTGCACCTCACCCCTTACGACCCGAATATGAAGTAGATACCGCTGCGGTTGACTCGTGATCGGATAATCCCGCTTGAGATGCAATCTGTAATATGCCTCAATTTCTAAGGAATGCTAAGGCAGCTAAGATTGAACAATTGATCTCACAAATTTTTAGCTGTCCTGCGACATTTTTTTACAAACATGTATAACCTGTTCAGTTCGCATGCTCCGCAGATATCAGTAGTGACGACCATTACTAAATCTGTTAGCAGTGCAGTCAGGTGCAGGTTATTTGTTGCACTTTTTTCCGAATAAAAAGAGTTTTCCATTCTTGATCATCGACTGTGTACTCAAACATGAATTTCACACTTGGAATTGTCGGCGAATATCAATCCGCTGTGGCACAGGACGGGTTCTCCAGGACAGGGCAGTGTTCAAAGTGATTAAGTAGAGGCGACGCAGTGGGAAAGACTTCACCGCATCGCCGGCATATATGTATAGGTTTGAATACAGCTCCTGAGTTTGTCGCTGTCGCTGTTGCTGAGTTTGTCGCTGTCGCTGTTGTCGAAGTGGCAGGCATCTTGCTGGATGAACTGTCGTTTCCTATGTGAGTTCGTAAGTGTCCCTCTAGTTCTGACCTGGAAAAGTACATCCAGAAAGAAGAAAGAGATGCAAATTTCGGTAATCATCGAGAGTTACCATTACGACGATATCAAATCTTGTAGGAACGTATAGGTGCTAGCTTGAGTAAACAAATCAGGATATTCACTTCCAAAGGCAACCGTACCTGCAATATCCGAAATGAAGAACATTGTTCATGAGCAAGCGCACTATCATCGATAGACTACCGCCATGCAAATTTTTTAGCCGAAAATAACATTCACACATGGCGTGAAAAATGGTAAAGGAGATGGCGAGCTCCGTTTACTTTTATCCACAGCTGTGCACTGAATTTTTACCATCACCGCGCAAAGTATTTTTAGCAGCGTTAATTTAAAGCAGACAAATATGTGCCTTCAGCCATAGCTTCGTTGGTACGGATTTGGTGATTGACACAAGTATACAGCCCACTGAGTCCGAATGCACTGTCTCCGGCGCAGTGATTGCTTAGTAATTCATTCCACTGATTTGCGTACCCACTTCTGAAACCTGAGTTTTAACTGCAGCGATTAGAGCTGATGCCCGCTCGTGTGCGCAACTTTGTTTCAAGCGCGAAAATAAGATCATGCATGTAATTTTTCCATTTAATGGCCTCAGTCAAACTTTTTTATACAAATTAGCTGCTTCTACAGTTCTTTTTCCGATACAATGTTCGAAAGTCATGCGGTCAGCAGCAGTGAATGTAGGTCTCAGTGTTTTGAAAACGCCTATCGCCCCCGTGTTTTTACGTGCGAGATGGTTTCGGATCTAGAAGGAGCCTGGTCGCAATTTCAGGGCTGGTGGCAAAATTCATTCCACTAAACTCTGAATACTTGGAAAAGTTTTGTAACAGACATACGCTGTTTGTAGAGTTCAATCATTTGGTGACGTTCGAATGCAAGAGAAGGGCTTGGGAATAAGCTAATTGTTTCAAGAGACCGAAAATGTGCACATGACGCCAGTGTATTACGACAATTCATTAACTTCCAGTGCAAGCTGATATCAAATGTGGTTTTTCGATGCTAACAGCTATTAGCCTTACACACATCAATAGCACTAATCGCGTTTGGCCTTCGGCACAAAACTTCAGGAAAAGAAAAGTATATGCGCATGAAATCTTGCACTACAAAGAACCTAATAATGTTGGGAAAAATATAGATGACAGAGGTAATCAGGAGAGAAGTGCCGGTGAAACTGCATCATTCCCTATGGACATGTGATTCAACCTACGAGTAAATGGGAGAAAGTGAAAAGAGGGCATTGAAGTGAGCAGAGCTCACGGTGTTGGGCTGCTAGGGCTAGTGGAAAACCAAAAGCGAATATAATCAACAGAGGCCTGCGGCGCAGGGTCAAAACG
Source organism: Amblyomma mixtum (assembly GCF_055824585.1). Taxonomy (NCBI): domain Eukaryota; kingdom Metazoa; phylum Arthropoda; class Arachnida; order Ixodida; family Ixodidae; genus Amblyomma; species Amblyomma mixtum. Next base: position 148,551,694 of record NC_143021.1, on the reverse strand, counting down.
CTTATCGCATTACGGTTAAATTTTATGAGGAGTATAAGGTTCTTCACGGTAAAGCGCGTTGATTTACAACCCATATCAACCTCCATTCCTGAAGACAGTCTTCGCCAGCATGAGATCCAGTGCTGTGATTTTTTTATTTTCAGACTTACTATTCAGCATTAATTTGCTAGTGGATGCTGAATGAAGGTGTTTTGAATACACCACCTTCTATGTGTATGTGTACAGCCGAACTGAAAAATATGATCTCCGCACTGTTTTGACGCCAGAAATTAAAAGCGGGCTATGCGCATTCTCATTCGCGCATATAGTAGAGGAAGTAAGTTGCCAAGTGGGATCTAAGTGCAACAAGTCAACAAATATTATTTGATTGCCGAAAGTTAGAATCAATGGTTGGAACCCTGCAAAGCTGCTGTGGACATATTTCGAGTATTGGTGAGCTTTTGCGTGGCGGGAAATTTACTACACACAGCGTTGACGCCAGGTTCGTGGCAGTAGTTACAGCGCAACAGCTGAAGTTAAAAAAATATAAGTAATATTTCAACTAAGGGCCTGGCTGGGCATAATACGGGAAGAGCTTGCCTAAACGCTCGTGATATTGGCGAGCCATTTAAGAGAAATTAAAAGCTCTGAATTTTGTACTCCGGGCTACAGCTCCATGACATAAAATTTGCCTTACTGACATAATTCGTGGCCAAGCCGCCGTGGTGGCTCAGCGGTTATGGGGCTCGGCTGTTGACCTGAAAGACGCGGGTTCGATCTCGGCCGTGGGGTTTGAATTTCTATGGCGGCGAAATTCTAGAGACCCGTGTACTGTGCGATGTCAGTGCACATTAAAGAACCCCAGGTGGTCAAAATTTCCAGACCGCTTCACTAAGGCGTCTCATAGCCTGCGTTGCTTTGGGACGTTAAACCCGATAAACCAAACCAAACCAACCATAATTCGTGGCCACTAAAAAAATTCGGATAAAAGTACCTGTATTGCCCTGGAAAACAAATTTCTTTGCTTCAAGGTGTGCTGTGTAATTTTAACCGCCGTCTCTCTATTTCCCATAACCTCGGATTATCGCATGATGACGAAATAAAGTATTATGTTTAGTTAAAAAAGCTTCTCGTCTTCGCCGAAAAAATTATGACTAAGAGGCTACAAAAAAGGAATACCGCTTACCTGCTAAAATTCCAGTAAGGACATTGGGGACAGGAGTGCTGTTCCTTCATCTCGGCTAGATGGTCGTGGGAGAAGTGCCACTTCAGGGCCTCTTGGGAGTTGAAGTCTTCCCAGCACTCGGGGCAAGGGAACAGTTGGCGCTGATCGGGAACGCCGTTTTGTGTGCGGGCTGTAAATGGGTGAATGCCACATGAAGCTTTCGTGAAAGATGGTTCAACGCACCTAACGTTTTACAGAACAAGAAACAAAACAACAGCACCAACAAAGAGCGCGCTCTGTGTTGTTGCCATTAACAAAACTTGTGCTATTACCAAGCCTGCTTAATCTCGTGTACGCATAACGTAAATTGCGCTGCGCCGATATTTGGCGCAGTTAAGAGGTTCCGGTTCCGGGTAGCCTCTGTGATGGTTGGCGCTTCTTACACGCGCTCACCTTACACTACGAAGGTAGGTAGCCTGAGGGTGAGGAAGAAGAGAGCTTGAAAAATTCAGGGGCAGTTTGTTGACCTAAAGTGCGGTGAGGCGAAAGGCTTGAGCGCGGTGTTGCTGCTTGTGTCACTGATGTGTTGTTAGGATGTTAAGCTTCGCCTTTGTTCATCCTAAAGCATCGAGCTGGCTTGGCGGAGTGCTTAGAGAGCTCGTCTCGCACTGCGGAGACCGGGGTTCGATTCCCAAACTTGACTAATTTCCTACTCAGCTTTATTTACTTATCTGACCTGACTATAAATGTTAATTAGGCCAATTGGGTAATTAAGCAGTTAGCTAAACTCATTCCCACTTACTTGGAGCATAACTATACGGTTTGGTTTGGTTTATGGGGTTTAACGTCCCAAAGCGTCTGAGGCTATGAGAGACGCCGTAGTGAAGGGCTCCGGAAATTTCGACCACCTGGGGTTCTTTAACGTGCACTGACATCGCACAGTACACGGGCCTCTAGAATTTCTCCTCCAAAGAAATTCTAGCCGCCGCGGTCGGGATCGAACCCGCGTCTTTTGGGTCAGCAGCCGAGCACCATAACCGCTGAGCCACCGCGGCGGCCATAACTATACGATCTCTTTAATTGGTTGCATGTTTACTAGCCAAAGTAGAATTGCCCCATTTGAAATTCGCGCACTGTGATGCCACGACCGTTTCTACCAATTGAAAAGCATGACCCTTCTGTCGACAACTCCTCCTTACAACGATGAGGCATTAAAGGCTTTCGCCTTAATATGAGCGAGGAGGCTGATACTAATGCCGTCATGCAGGGGCACAGGGCAGAGACACGCTTCTTGTGGCGACCGACGACAACTGCCCGAGCGGGTGGGAGAAAGCGGTGGATAGTTGCTCTTGATCTTACTTGATCTACTGGGAAAGAATGAGGGAGAACAACAGCGAAAGTTGTCAGAACTGAGCAATGCCGTGTAGACGGTATCTGCGTCTGAAGCGTCTCGTTAACAGAGGAGATTTAAAATGGACGCTTAGTTGTTAATTAACTTAGGGTTTATTGACGCAAAGCTGACTTTAGTGAAAGAGCACTGAAACAATGTCTAGATTGTTAGCGTTGGAAATGAAAGGCTTTCTTAAATGTTATGGAATCATGAGAATGCTGCGTCATGAAAAGAGTTATGCAATTTTGAAAACTTCTCTTAAAGTGCTGGAATAACACCACCACATCTAAAGTGGAGAAAGATATATACGGAGTGTAATAAGGCAGGGTGAAATTGTTAGTCTTGGCACAAGCACGCTGGAAAGCCCCTCCAACCCTGTGGGAATACGGCGCCCTATTGGATTGGTTAGGGTAAAGCTCCATGAAAAACCTTGGAAGAAACAAAAAGAAAAAAACGTTTTGTACTCTAAGGCTCGAAAGCTGTTCAAGTGATCGATATATTGGAGAGTGGGAAGCAGCGTCATCACTCAATTGTAAAAAATCAAATGTAGAACGATATTTGTAAAAATTTGTAAAATATGCGCTACGATGGGTTTTATGTAGTGGACAGATTACTTCAAGTGGTTCTCAATAGTACGCGACTTCCGGAGGCTGTCCTCCCAAAACGAATACCAGATGCTGCACCTGACAAGTTCTCCATTTTTACAAACTCGCTGTTTGAGGTAGAAGAGGGTTTTCTTCTGCATAGCACTGCCAGTGTTTTAGCGCACCAGATTACAACTAAGGCATGTTAACCGGCTTGTTCAACTAATTTGAGTAGGTAGCTCCTTTACATTTATTCAGAAGAGCGTGCTGTCGGGCACGTTGATTTGCATCATATAAATGAAGTGAAGCGCAAAACTTAGACAGATATCTAGGAGAAACACATGCGACGACTAAGAAGCGCTTGTCAGTCGTCCCACGTGTTTTCTTCTCGGTCATTGTCTAAGTATTGCGCTTCTCTTAATTTGTATTATTAACAATTATTGTTAGTCCTTTTATTTATTCAAAGGTGTGTAGTCCACCGTTAGTAACCTTGATATCAATTTATATAATTTTGAAAACACAGTTGCCGTTGGTTCTTTGGCCCAAAATAATATTTGCGCCGCCGCGGTGGCTCAGTGGTTATAGTGCTCGACTGCTGACCCGAAAGGCGGGGGTTGGATCCCGGCCCCGGCGGTTGAATTTCCTTGGAGGAGAAATTCCAGAGGCCCGTATGCTGTGCGATGTCAGTGCACGTTAAGGAACCCCAGGTGGTCGAAATTTCCGGAGCCCTCCACTACGGTGTCCCTCATAGCCTGAGTCACTTTGGGACATTAAAACCCATAAACTAAACTAAACTAAAATAATATTTGCTAACTAGTCGAGTTCTGTGCACAGAAGGGATTAGTTTGCCCACAAGTTGCGGAGGGTGCGTGCATTTTGGCTTGATGTGTGCAGACTTTGGTGAGCCATTGCACGGACGGTAACGGCGTTTTCTCAACTCTGAAATTAAGTTAGATACTAATCTGATGGGCTGCAAGTCTCGCAATAGAAAAGGAGATTAACATTAACCTTAAAGGATTAACTACTCGATATAAATTGACCAGCCTACAAATTAGCACGTCTTAGCTACACTGTAGTGTTCTACAGCTATGACAATGCTGTGGAGATTAAAGGGATCTGCTAACAGTACAAAGCCATTTTTGAAAATTCCACATCTTAGATGAAACACCTGATATAGTTTCGTTCTAGCTTCGTGTATCCGATTACCTGAGTGGAAGATACAGGTTCGCAGACTGGGTTTGTATGATGAGATTCCTGCGATTCGAAATTGGGTGGTTCAATCTGATATACTGCACCGTTTTGATTAGTTTTTTTTTCAATGGTCGCTTCATTGTTCCTTTAGCCCTGAAAACGCACTTTATCTTTGCAACCGTATCTCACGCCTGCATTACTTGCTACACAGTCATTAAAGGTGATTCCCGGCAATCCGACATGGCTTAGAACCCAGCGCACGTGCGGAATGACCGCGTACGCATCATCGTGATCGAAAAGAACATGTACTTGAACATGTTCCAAACAACCTACACAAATACTGCTTCATTCATGTTGCTGGATAAACAGATTGTGCTCGTCTGGCTGCTGTGTATATTAATTACGGCCGAGACCAGAGATTTACGGTGCATGGCGTAAACTTTGTGTAATTTCGTTCATTTCTCTCTCAACAAATTTTAACTCCTGGGCTGCGAAAAAATCTTTGCCCTCTCGAAAACAACGTCTTATTCATTGTTTTTCTTGCTTTAAAGTGGGACGATGTGAAAAATAGCGTTCTAAAGTTATTCTGTGTTAGAGGTCAGCCCAAATATGCGGAAATGAAATTTTGCGTAAATAATGCACAGGAGCTGTGGGTGCCAGAAATGTTGAATTTATTACAGATTTTTTCAATGCGTATTTTTTTTACTCAAATGGCTTGAAACGCAGCACTGAGTTTAGGCGTCTGAGACGCCGCTTAAGAATTGATGTATGACTAAGTAACAGAATTATAAGCCATGTATAAAACTACATTTGCTGGTACCGTTTATGACTATCCGGATTTAACGTCTCAAAGCGATACAGGCTACGAGGGACGCCGCAGTGAAGGGCTCCAGAAATTTCGACCACCTGCGGTTCTTCAACGTGCACAGACATCGCACAGTAAACAGGCCTCTAGAATTATGGCGTCATTGAGATTCGACCGCTGCTTCTGGCATCGAACCCGCGTCATTCGGGAGAGCAAACTTGCACCTTGACCACTGAGCCACTACATTGGTCTGCATTTGCTGCTATGGGTCCTTTATCTCCACGGAGTAAACTTTTTCTGTGCCAAAAAATTAAGATTTATAGAAAAAGCACCTAATTATAGGCCTAAAATTGCGAATGTCAAAGGTGTGTTGCAGGCTATTTCTGATAAGAAAGTGAAAATGTGTAAAGCAAAAAACAGATAATCAAAATCTAGAAACTTCTGCGTCACTTTTTTGTGTTTTTGCAAAGTAAACATGACACACAATTTCTGCGAATTATATTTCTTATTTACCAAGAGGCACGTGTGCCTCCCCACGCAAAGACAAGTAATTAATGTCAGGTTGCGGCTCAACCACCTATCTAAATTTTTGGACGTTTTATTGCAGCATTGTGGGAGGATCATTGGAAAAATATTTTTCCTTAGCGCTGAGTATGGCAGCATGATATCATTTCACACATTCCTTGTACTGCTTCCAGTCAGTATGACTGCAAGTCATCGAAGCTTTGCTGCGTTGCATAAAAGTTGTTTTTTCTGTACACATTTTCTGAGGTGATCTTTTAAATCAAAGATTTAATTTATTGTTCATGCCATTCAAGAACAGTACGTACAAGTCGACCAACTCGGTTACCTTATCGACGAAAAGAAGGAAGTTTTCTTGAGCCGTTCTAAAATAATGTTTGGCAGAATTGTACGACCAACGAATACATGGAGTTGAGCGCTCATTTCAGATCGGTCTAATGTATTCTCAAATATTCTTAGTATTGCGATTGGTGTGCCTATGAGGGTTATGGACTGGCAACGTCATTAACTTGTGGTCGATGAAATCAAAGAAATATGCAACCGATGGCGTCATGAGCGATGCTGAGAGCTAGGTGAAACGTCTTCCGGCCACCTAGAACCATTCACTGCTGGAAATTTGTCTTAGTCCTGTCAAAGTTAAGAAATCTCGGATGTAGTGCAGTTAGCTGGTAGGGAAGGGCAATCAATATCTGGGAAATTGAAATCTCGAAAAGGTAGACTTGGTCACATGGGGGTTTGCAATGTACCAGCATAAATACTGTGGTGGACATTGGCAACGACACATGTTTTGGACACATGTTCAGTAAGAGGAACCTAGAAGAACCTGTGTTGAGGACACGATGCAGGGCGTGCAGACAATTTTGAGAGTGGAAAGTGTCCGCTACAAAAGATGTGAGGGATTTTTTAATAGGTATCAAAATGCCTCCTCCTGTCCTTTCTGACCGGTCATGATGATATATGAAATACGTATAATGCGCATATAGGCGTATGCACTACGCGTAAGAATATCAGTGCTGTTATTTTGAATGAAATGGCATACCTAGTCAAGTTTCGGAAACAAGCTGCGAATATTAGTGAAAGTCTCTGATGAACACGGTAGTGGTGCGCTTGTCGCTGCAAACGCCTTCGAACGCTAGCCTCAAGTAACTAATTGCTAGTGTTGACGGAATCTCAGTAGCAACTTCGTTCCGCTGTTTGTTTGCATTTTGTCTGCAGACAACCCACTGATGGCAGTGCACTGCTGACAGCGGGCATACTGGGCGGCTAGCAGGCGATAACTGGCAGTGTATCTCTTGTAACGTAATCGCGTCAATCGAGCACGCAGTTTGGGAGTGACCTAACACGACCAAGCTAACAATGCGCCCCGGCCTGCGTGCTCTGTATACAACAAGATATGCTCTTCCGTGCTGACGTGCATAAATTTTGTGACCGCACCTAATGTCTAAGCAACCCTCCAATGCACTCAACCATCCTGAACAAACTAACACCGCCTAAGACTTATTCGGCGCTCACTGAAGGATGCCAAGAACAGAGTTTTCGAGTCAAAAGCCCTAGGACACCCTGGGAAAGTGTCTCTGGTGAAGCCTACAGCATTTTAAGGAGGGCAAAATAAGGCCTTCTCTCGACGAACAATGCAACTCACTTCCCAGTACTCCCTTCTGGCCACACGAGTGGGTGAACAGTTGAAGCTCTTTGACCGGACTAGGCATGAAGAGAAGGCCAGAGGGCTATTGACTTCAGAAGCCCTCCCAGGGTGTTTTTTTATTTTCGTTATTAAATAAAAATTACCCTCCTTATTTAGCACCCGAATGTCTAATGCTACGCAATAATAATTTAAAGATGATGTTACTCACCTGCTGGGCTGAGAAGAGAAGAAAGTTGGTCGCTATGGCAGCCCGCAGCCGAAGCATCTGGAAGCTGGTGTTGAGGTTTGGTAAACTTCCCGCCTTCTGCCTCCGCCGAACCCAGTTTCAGAAAGTTAACTACATGCTGAAGGGCCGCTCCGAGACTTCAGGGAAGCGCTTCCGGAAGCCGGAAGACGTTCCCGGTGAGCGCCAAACTAACAGCCTTGTGTACTCGCGTTCCCATTCTTATGCCGGAACCGTGGGTGGCGGTCAGGGGATGTGTGGTCCACATGGCCACGTAGACGGCGGGTCGTTCTGCGCCGAGCTTCGCCATCACTTCCGGCAACAGGCAGGCATAGAATGCACTGCCGCGCTCAACCCAAGCATAAGGGACTTCAATAGCGGCGCGCCTCCGGTGTTTCAGCGATGAAGCCATGAGTGCCAGCCTCGCGATGCAGTCATTCAGCGCTGGTACTGCTTCTGTGCGGTAGAACCACCAGTGCCGCACGTCTTCGAAGGATGTCAGCCAGCAGTGTGTCTTTGCTATGCGCTGAAGCCGCTCCGCCTCAGTCGGGGTGGCGTCCACAGCGCAGCAGATCGCGTTTACGAGGTTGTCGCGTTTGAGGTCTCTCAGCCGCGGGAGCCACGGTGCGTGTTCACCGTCTAATACCTCCAGTTGCTCCGTCTTGCATTCTTCTAGAAGCTTCCGCAGTGGACCTAACTGGGTGGATGCCATCTTGAGGCGAGTTGTGACGTCCCAGATGAGGTTATGACAGCTGTAGGCAGATGGAAACTGTCGCTTTGATGTGCGCCACGGTTTGGAGCGAACATGCGGTCTGATCCTAATTGAGTAGGGGTGGATAACACCATGCTATCTCTTTTAGAGTGAAAATGCGGACTCATCCGTTTCGGTCAACGATGGATAAGGGGATTAATATCGTCTAAGTTTCATTGTCATCGTAATAGTGCGGCGTCTTTTTGCTCATCTCTGAAGCCAACAATTTCTTCAGACTTGCGCAACAAAAATCGATCCGGACGGTTTGCTAAGGTGGGAAGGATAAGAAAACGCTAAAGGAAAACGTAGCTTTATCTTAGGGGGAACAGCGGAAGAAAGGCGGGACACGCTGCAGACAAGCGCTTGTCTTCTGTGCCCCGCCTTTTTTGCGCTGCTTCCCTACGATGAATAGTTATCAACTGGCCCAAAGCTGAGCCTTACTAAAAAAACGTAGCTTTGTAGTAGAGACACGAGGCAAGAAATATTTCTGATGAAGTCAAGAGTGTGACGGAATCCCGTCTGGGCGGGAGGTACATTTCAAAAACAGAGACGCCGACCAGTAAACGAAAATTGAAAATGACGTTTCGACGCCCAGAGCAGGGGCCTTGTTCACAAGGGAATCATACCAAGAGGGTTTGTCCTTAAAAGAGAGTCCGTCTTTAAAGACGAACCCTCTAGGTGGGATTCCTTTGTGAACAAGGCCCCCGTTCTGGGCGCCGAAACGCAGATTTCAATTTTCGTTTACTGGTCGGCGTCTCTGTTTATTGAAAAGAAATAGTTCTGTAAGAAATAAGGAATTGGATTATCATACGTAACAAACACCAGTACAGCGCTGTGTGTGTCTTTTCTATCTGTGTCCCTGTCTTTTCTGCTGTTTTAAAGAATCTGTTTTAAAGAAACACCAGAAGTCGCCGTTACCTCCTGCGCTCAAAAAGCAGTGGAGCATACCTGTTCAGCCGTGTTTACCGTATGCGCCATGGCTACAGTGACGATTGTATCGACCGGCCGCCGTGCGTAGCCAAGCGCTGACGCTAAAAATAGGTGAGAATGGGCAGCAAAGGCGTATGCGCAGTAAGCACTGCCTGCTGATGCTTCCGCGCACGTGTCTGCTTGGCGCACTCTCGGCGGCTCTGTATATGAGCTGCTCTAATATCTACGAATACCATATTTGGAAAAGTGCTCTAAAGAAACGTCCTAAGTATGGCTTCTTTTCCTTTGACGGTTTTGAGTCATGTTTCTGGTAAAGGCGTCCGGAAAGTGACTTCGTGTTTTGCAGCAGACTCACAGCACATTTAACGGGGGACAGAAAACTTGAAATCTTTGCTGCCAGGCGCTTTTCCGAAGGTGAAAATAATCGCCTGCGCCGATAACTTCAGCAACTATTGCACCTTCACAAAAAGAAACATAAAGACAGAAAAAGAACACCTTCATAAAATCCTCTGAGAATACTGGCAACTCATCTCTCACAAGACGTTTATAAAGAAAGGTCCATTTAAGGTTGGGAAAAAAAAGCTAGCACTGTAGTTGGGACTGGAGGTTTCAGGAGTATCTGAATATTGCTTCATATCAGTCCTGGTCAAAGGCTTTTTCATAACATTATTGGGCTAAGCCTGTGATTAAATGTCTAGTTGTTCAGTGTTAGATTCACGCGTGGGGACAACTTTATAGACTGGAGTTTAAACAAAAGTGCACTGGTTATTCCAGGTATTATCCTTTATCCTTGAAATGAAACTGCGTTGTTGTTCAGCCGGATATGTAAAGCGGATATGATAGGCGCAATACAAGATCTCTCTGGGGTGACGTTATCACGTCACATTTTTAACTTAATAGCATTGTGGAGCTTCTGTCGCAGATAGTCAGGCTATGGCGTCGTTGACTGCCAGCGAAAAATGATCATAAATGAGCAGAAAACCAATCTACCTGGCAGGTGTGCCACCTAGGGCGGTATCCTTGAGACGTCATCGAAAGCTGCCCAACCAGGCCTCAAAGAAAGACAGCAGCGAAAAAATACAAACACGGAGGCATGAAGAGAACGGTACGATCGCTGTCCGAGGTAAAGCAGATCGATTATTACTGCAATGCTTAGACAGAACGTTACATCTATCACTTTTCTTCTAATAGCTCGCTGAGTTGTCATTAGCTTGCGCTGAATCCTCTTTGTTAGCTTCCATGTTTATGCCCCATTGATTAATACTGGTAAGATACAGCTGTTGTATAGTTTTCATGGCGACCATGAGCTCATGGTCTCTATGCCTGAAGGCAGTCTGAAGACCTTGCTGGGCAGCATTAGAATTGCAGACAACATCCCGTTATCAACAGGCTCCAGTGCTCCTTCTGCCAGAAACAATATATCGGAGAAACCGAGAAACAATGAGTGCCAGATTAAACGGGCACCGGGCTGACACAACACGGAATGAACAGAAGGCAGTGTCGACCCATTTTAATCAACGCCATCACAAATTTGATGAACTCAAATTGTTCATTCTTCAGTCAGGCTTCAAATCGACTAGGGACAGAAAATACAGAGAAGCATTCCTAATCCACAAATTTAAAACACGGCAACCAACAGGGATTAACATGTCCAGAGGAAACCTGGAATCTCTCAGGTACATTCCAGGGTTAGCATAGCTTTAAATTAACAAATGTCTTGAACGTGGCCAGACCATTTCCTAGAACCTCGCATAAGTATATTATCGCTCTTTGCATCCTTCCCACGTCATATCTTTCACCACATTTCCGGCCTTCTCACCCTCTCCCTTTATTCACCCTTCTTTTTCCTTTTTTTTTCTTTTTTTTTCTTCTTTTCTTTAATCCCCTACTATCAGTTCTCGGAAACCATGACATTCCTGTTACCCCCTCCGCCCCCACCTTTTGGCTTTCTCTGAACTCGAGCCTTTTCCCCACCCCCATCTGCCTTGTCCTTACTTAGAAATGCCCCCCCCCCCTTTCTTTCTCCTTCCAGCGCCAGCCTATTTTGTTTACCTTGTTCTCATTTCCCTGTGCGGCGCCGACTAATCCTCTTATATGAGTTTTACAGGTCCACCCAGCGCCTCCCCCACGACGCAGCTCCTTCAAAGCCTTTGTTCATTAAACACCCCCCGGATATAAGTTTTTCCATTATAGTAGCTTAACGAATCAAGATTCACCTCCCTCCCCTTCCTGACACGCATTCCACCTCACGCCACTTTCCTTCCCCACCCGGGGCCTTCCTCCTCGGAGCGAAGGCCCTATTTAATCCCTGCCAATGATGAACGCTTTGCCCAGACGAAGACAAGTGCTCTTGTCGCAACGTTGGCTCAAGCAACCAGAGGTTTTCCCTCCTTTGTTCATTTTGTGATCGCCATGGACCATTTACCACACCCTCTCTCTACCATGGATCCCATTTTTAGGTAATTGTTAAGGGATGTACTTTCCCGCCGCAAGTGTCGGCAATTCTGCTGCAGTAGAGGTAGCCTTATGCAAAATAGGTGAATGTTGATCGGTTTCGCAGGAACGACCATGACGCAAGGGACGCGATGAAACTTCTATATCCAGAAGGTGGTGCGGGCAATGGTGAATTGGCTACTGACATGGGCGAGCCACGGCTGTGGGTCGGCAGCTCAGAACGGAGCAAGGCGAAGGGAAAGCGTAGAAGGGTCGCGACAGGGGCAGTAACCGGGCAGGGCGGAGCCGCTGGCGCCAGCACTGGGCATTCTGGTTGCGCGGGTTCTACCTGACGTGCGAGGTCAGCTCTTTGCGGCGTCAACAAGTATGAGGCCGGGATGAGGGAAACGTCGACTGATTTATTGGAAGTAGTGGTGCAGGGCTTAATGTGCTGCCTTGAGTCAGCCAGAACAAACTCGCGCAAAGCTGCAGGGCGAGGAGGGAGCCAAACCAGGATTCTCCTCCGTGTCGTCTTCATCGGCGGCCGCGGTCACCTGTGCTGCGCGAGACCCGTGCTGATGCTAGAAACTCAGCGCAATTGCAACCTGCCTGTTGTGGCACACTGCGCATTACGTGAGCTCGGGAGGAACAACCTGGGCCTCACAAGTCCTATTGGTGGGTGTGTTTGAAGCAGCCATTTGCCGGGGAAGTGGCGTATTGCTTAACTTCTGCACCACCGCGGCAGTAGTGGTATGAGGACTCTCCACGATCTGCGAATACGATTGAGAGCGTCGTGACATCATCAGCGCCACGCTACCAGCATTGGGTCGATTATAGCGTACCGCGAAGTGTGAAATTCTGAGAAACCCCAAAATGTAAAAGTTGGCTAACCCCCCAAAATAAAACACCCCCTAAAGTCGAACTATTCCCGCCCCTAAAACTGGATTTTTGGAAAATATTAAGAATTAGTGTGTGGATTAAGGTGGATTAGAAATTCGAATTTGTGTAATGCCATATGGTGTGCCAATGGAAGGTACACGAACAAGCTAGAGGGTGCTGACTCATGAACACCATATATAGACAAAGGTCCCAGTTGCAGGTAGAGTTGTTGCAGGATAACAATAAAAAATAAATAATTCATTACAGTAAAACATTCAATGAAACAATAAAAGATTCATTGTACAAACAGCATAAGTATGACACACTGTCATTTCGTTTTTAAAAATGTGGTTAAGAGGACACCAGGTCCTATGCCTGTCTTGCCCAGGTCTGACCTGATTGGGGGGGGGGGGGGGGTAACTGCAGTACGGCGTAAAGGTTTGGCTTTGTTGATGCACAAACCAATTCACTGCTCTTCGAATGGGTGGCGTGGTAGGCGCGGAGAGGTCTCTTGGAGCTTATAGGATCAGCACAGCTTCTGCAGCGGGTCGGAGAAGGTGGACCGCTTCTCTTGTCAGCGTTCGACCATTCTTAATTTACAGCCGCCCTCCATTGGAATCCGTCCTGTGTCCATACTTTTTTTTTAATGCGATAGCATAAGAGGGCACATAAAGGCGAGAACTATCGGCTTCGTCGGCAGTGTTTCCGTCTAGGTGAATCCACACGTGCTAAGTGGTGTCCTGGGGGATTTGCCTATTTCCGCCGTTTGCACGTGTCCACCGTTGCCAGCCTTTCTCACGCACTTGTGCGTGCACTTCTAGACACCCTTAGAACGGGGGGGGGGGGGGGGTAGCGGTCATAGCTTTACTCTTTTTTATAGCATTCATGGAAGAATAAATTTCTGGGCAATTCGTGAGCGCAAGAAATAGGGACTGACCGCTATACATTTCCGGAAGAAATCAAAGTTCCTCAGATTAATATTACTGCAATCCTTAATGTGATTAGATTGTTTCATGAAAAGAGTATTAAAAGCGTCGTCTAGTGTGCTACTGGAAATCCACACTGCATGGTGCTGAAAATTATAAGGAATAGCCTCTAGGTCACCAACTGAGAGCAACGACTGACCCGCTTAGCCAAGGGAAAACCCTACCCAACGGAACAGCAGCAGAAGTCGGCAAATATATCGTGCAGTACATTCTTCCGCGAAACGGCGCCCCCGAAGTGCTCATCACGGACAGAGGAACAGCATTCATGGCGGAACTGACGCAAGCCATCCTGCGTTTCCCACAAACCAGCCACTGGAGCACAACTGCGTGCCACCCGCACACCAACGGAATGACCGAGTGCTTGAACAAAAGCACCGCTGACATGCTCGCCATGTATGTCGATGCCGAACACAAGACCTGGGACGTCATCCTGCCTCACATCATCTTCGCGTACAACACCGCAGCACTCGGAGACCACCCAGATGACGCCTTTCAGGCTCGTCCATGGCAGGGAGGCCATGACCTCGCTAGACGCCAAGCTGCCTAAAGTTGCCGACGAAGATAAAGGAGATGTCGCCGGCTACCTCTAACTAGAAGACGAAGCTCGAAGATTCCCCGATTACGGATCAAAGACCAGCAGCGGACCGACGCCAGACGCTACAACCTACGAAGACGCAATAAAGGCATGAGTCTGAGTTTGGGTTTGGACGCCCATTGGCTGCCGCGGATTCAGTGAAAAGCATTTGCGCCGCTATTTCTGCCCGTACAGAGTTCTTCGTAGGAGGTGAACGTGACTATGATGTCCTCCCTGACGTAATGACTGCATCCAAGAGACGCCACGTACGACCAGAAGCTTTCCATGTCGTAGGTCTATTGCTCAATATGCGCGCTAAAGGACGCTGTGTTTCCACTGTTTCTTTTTGCGCAATCACATTTTATTTCTTTCTACTCGGCTTATGTTTCAAAGCATCGAATCGATGGTGCTTTGAGAGGGTAGTAATGCTACGAATTTTGTAGTGCTTGTTTATTCTTCAAAGTGGCCGGCAAGCTGCTTTATCTTCTTTTTTTTGTGATGCAAGACGCGACCAGATTTATCTAGATTGGTCGCATCCAAGCGGAGCCGATTCTACGTTCTTCCAGAATGCTGTGGTAACTTTGCACGCTCTATCTCGAAAGTTCGCTCTCAGCTTTAAATTCAGCATTGACGAGAGCGGCGGGCGTTCTCTCCGACAAGCGCCGAGCACAACTATTGCTACGCTGCCGCCGAGTCATTTAGTTTATCGCGGGCGCAAGTCAGCCCAAATAAAGAGTTTTGTTTGGAAGCCATTCTCGCTCTTTCTCATGCTCGCCGGATGGCAGTCACCATTACGTGACAATATTAGTCACACATTTCTGCGGTAAATGTTTGCGGATATTAGTCACGTGACTGTGACAGTCAGCTGGAAATGGCGTCCTCAAATACTTCTGTAATTTAAGAAAAAAAATTTGCAGGATTATACCGACATTTTCGCAGCAGCACGTTTGCGTGAATTCCCAAACCGCGCATATATCAGTTGAGAGAGAAGTATAAGAAGCCAAGAAATAAGTACCAGGTAAAAAATATAGGCAAGCTAGCCGAATGGCTTCTTTGAGAAAGGTTGTGACATTTGGTTGCAAACGCAGTTTTGCGTAAGTGGTGCCTGACCTGTACATATGTCCTAGTGTAAACTGATTACTTGAATACAGTACCTCTTTCACCCTATCATTTCTGCCTGTCACCTCACCTCTTTCTTTACATTTCTCTGGCCTGCCAGCTATCCCTTTATTCCCGCTTCCCCTGCTTAGGTGCTTCCCGTAACGATGACAGAAGCCGGGGATAGGTAAAATTGTTCCTCCTTTTATGATTATTTTTAATTAAACCACCACTACTACTACTATAACTATCAGTGGTGCCCACAGTCGTGCGAGTCTGCCTCTGGGTTTTTTAATGCGATGACATCGGGAGGGCAAGGGAGGCGAGACTGTCCGGCGGGTTCGGGCTCTGAAGCCTCCCCTGCCCAACCGCGGCAGGCGGTGTTTAAGGATGATCTTCGACATCAGCCTGCTACATGGCAAATTCCAATTATGTTTATTTGGGCGTGCTGGAAAGGGCGCATCTTGTAAAATTCAGCGCACTTTTGAGTTTTAGTAAAACGAGCTTGTGGGCAAGTTGGTAATTTGCTTCGACATCACTGCAGCGTAAAAAAAGACGAGCACAAGGGAAGGAAAAGATCAAAAGCAATGATCAAACTGCACGTGAACTACTAGAAGCTTACCATATAAAGAAAAAGGGAGATTTTTGCGTAAGCGAAACTTCAATTCATTTGCACAAGCCGGAATGTGACCTTTTCTCTGCCACACGATAAGATATGTCTGACGGGTGATAATGTTTCATTGTTATTCATGACATGTGTACTTTCCTGCGCGCGTATTCGCGGCGGAATCTTTATATTTCCCATTGCTGGCGAAATAAAATCAGTTGTGAGTGCAACGTTTGTCTGTGTCGTAGGGGCTTTCTTCTTTCGTGCTCGTCTTTTTTTACGCTGCAGTGAAGTGGAAGCACTTTTTAGTCTTCTTCTGATGTACTCGTCCTTTTGTAGCGCTGAATTTTCCAAGATGCCAACTCTCCCTGCGCAGCTGTTCAATTGTAAGAAAGAGGAGGAGGACGGTGTAAGAAGATTGACTGGCCAAAAATAGCTACGCCACTGCACCGGCAGTGGCATGAGGACTCGCGGTGATTTGTGAAGATGCCAAATTTTGCCTAGTAGCGCGGTCGGAATGGAATCGGTCGGTCATTGAAATTCAAAGAACTGAGAATTAGAATTAAATCACAATTCGAATAACATCAAAAATGGAATATAATCAGAACTGGCAGATACTTTAGTGAAAGAATGCCTTCGTATTTTCGCTACGCAAAAACAATCGATCCCTTTATATTGTTCTTTCTATCTTTCGCTGTTTGCTGTTGTGTCGTTTTCTTCTTTTCTGCGCTATGGTCGCATTTCTCATGTAGCATATTCCTTTCACAGCGAAAGCATTTACAGCTTTGCTTTAGTCATATATCCCCGGTTTCCACCCTGTAATCTACAGCGTCAGCTGTCGGACATTAATTACTCAGTCACACAGTGCATTTAAAATCTGCTCAGGGCAGTCATCATCAGCTTGACTACGCCCACTACTGGGCACCGGGCTCTTTCATGTCTCTCCGATTAACGCTGTCCTTTGCCAGCTACAGCCATAGTATCCCCGCAAACATCTTAATCTCATCCGCCTACCTAACTTTCTGCCGCCCCCTGCTAAGCTTGCCTTTTCTTGGAATCCACTCTATTACCCTTAAAGGATCAGCGGTTATCTCTGCCTTCGCATTATATGCCCTGCCCAAACCCATTTCTTCCTGTTGATTTCGACTAGTATGCCATTATTCGG
Organism: Amblyomma mixtum; assembly: GCF_055824585.1. Classification (NCBI taxonomy): domain Eukaryota; kingdom Metazoa; phylum Arthropoda; class Arachnida; order Ixodida; family Ixodidae; genus Amblyomma; species Amblyomma mixtum. Next base: position 148,534,767 of record NC_143021.1, on the reverse strand, counting down.
CGTCTGTTATCTCACCCACTGTGCCCCGTGCGGTCTCTTAAAGTTACTTCTACCATTTTTCTTTCCATACCTCGCTGCATTTTCCTAAATTTAAGCTGAACCCTCTTTTTTAGCCTCCATGATTGTGCCCCATATGTGAGAAGCGGTAAGATATAGCTGTTGCATACTCTTCTTTTGAGGGATATCGGTAAACTGCCGTTCATGATCATGATTTAAGTCGTTGAAGATTCAAAAATGTAATTAAATTGCCAACCTTCGGGGTGGGGATTTGGCAAAGAGGAGAGAGAGAAATGCTGTCTCCACGTTAAGGGAATAAGAAAAGTGCTATACCGTGACAGGCAGCCGGTCGGTCAGTGGCTTGGAAGGGTATGGCGACAGAGCAGGAGTCTGCAGCCGGACAGTGGTTATTGCAGAATGCACGGCTACAGAGCGATATCGAAGCTATGGCTGCTTTCGTTGCATAATGTATTAAGGCGGTAATCCAACCTGTACAATTCTAGCTCTCGTCAGTTTGTTCATAATTTTACCGCTTTCGTCGCGGCGGGCCACAGCTCCACCTCCAAACTGTCCAGGTGGTTTTCACAAGAGCAGATTCTTACAACCACCTCACTACATTTAGGGCAGAGGAGGCAGACTGAAGAGAACGAGAGGGTGGCAGGCGACGGGTGGCCGTATAGCTAGTGCTGCCGCCTCGGCTCGTTTGGTGGTTTGTTCAAAACTCACCGAAACCCATAGCTAGTCAAACAAAAAAGCTACAACTATTGTTTGTTGTTGTTGTGTGTTGCGTTTTATGGAACATAAGGCAACTAAGGGCATTATGTCCAAAGCAAAACGTATGCATGAAATATTTCTTCGCTGAATTCTATACAGTTGTGAAAAATCATTGGTGGTGTAGAAGGTCTAAGACGTTAATACTACCTAGTGCTCACATAGCAGTGAAATTTTTTTAAATGGCTTGTATTGAAAGCTTAAAAGAGGTCTGGTAACTTCTGCACCTCTCCTTGGCTGCCCAAGGGTGTCGAGGCTACCAACAACCAAAATAAAGAGCTCAGCCTTCTTCTCCACAATGAGAAAGGGGCTGAGGGGTACCTAAATACCGGCAAACCAGCTGAACAGAATTTAGAGATTCTCAAGAAATCCTCTGTAACACGTTCTGCTGGGCGAGTTGGTTCATCTTGGTGAAGTAAAAGCTTTTAGCGCAAAACGACTAAGAAAGGACGGGGCTCCTTTGCTAGCGCTCCTTTGTGTCTGTGTTCTGTCCCCGTCCTCTCTTAGTCGTTTTGCGGTAAAAGCTTTTACTTTATCAAGAAATCATGCTTCTTTTAAAAAGCTAAAAACGGAAGATGTGTCAACAATTGCATAATCCCCTGAAAGCAGGGTTGGATGAACTGGAATATGTTCTTTATAAAATTGAATGAATTACTTTTCTCAATTCACGCAAGTTTCACACAAGAGAATAAAATGTTGCTAATCGTTAATTCTTCTGCACATTCTTCGCAAGCAGGTTTCTCTTGTTTGGCTAGCAGGAAGTTGTGCGTAAGGTGTGTGTGGCCTATTCGGGGACGGCAGAGAATCACTTCCTGGAAACGTTCCAGGCGCACACATTACTTCCACTCACCTAAAGCCGGCTTTCACAAGTGTAGTTTGTTATTTACTCATTGTTCCAAGATTACTTTCATTTTTCTCTTAATTTAGGCTGTATTGAGTTCACACATTCCTTAAAGGGAATATTTAGCTTCTTTATTTCCTTGACACTAGCTTGAGCAGCGCATAAATCTGCTCTCTCGTTGCCTTTTATTGACACATAACTCGGGACCCAACAGAGGTTTATGGTTTTTCTTCGAGCTGCGGCTATTGCTATGTTGTGTACGATGTCACCAAGTATAAGAGCGATTGCATTTCTAAATGCAAGAGCTGTAAATACGCTTAGGGAGTCTGTATAAATGATACTGTTCAAGAGGTTCTCATTTACTATTATGCGAAGCATATTAACGTAGGTTTCGGGCCTTCGCGCGACGCCCGGCGGTGGCCACCATTGACCTTCAAGTGACCTTCAAGTAGGTCACGTGACATGACGTTACGTGATGACGTCACACCGGCTGCAGATGGGGCCTCATATCGCGCCGTCGGTCGCCTCCCGGCGGTGGCCACCATTGACCTTAAAGTGAGATCACATGATGTGACGTCACGTGATGACGTCACACCGGCTGCAGATGGGGCCTCATATCGCGCCGTCGGACGTCGCCCGGCGGAGGCCTCCACGCTTCGGTTCGTGCCATCGCGCGCGACGCGGCGGCGGCGCCACCATCGCTGCATCACGTGATATGTGACGTCCCGCCAGGGATGAGGCGGCGCGCGCCCGCCGTCGCGTCAGTCTCTGTGCCTGCAACCACGCCAGCGTCTTTGCGCCGGGCGTGTATGCGGTCAAGATGCCTCCAAACGCTAAGGACATGTTTCGCCTCCACTGGGGCTTAACCTTGATAAGCCTCCAATTTTTTTCCTACAGCTGCACTAATGGCATAACATTTGGCAGTGAAAATGAATGCTCACTGTGGAAGTTTTGCTGTTTCTTTCAAATTCCCTCGTACCACTGCGCTTGCTACGTAAACATTCGTTTTTGAACCGTCACTATAAAATTCCGTAAACCTACCATATTATTCTTGGAGTGCAAGGAATTCTTGTTTGATAGTGGCTGTGGAGTTTTTTTTTTCACAAATCTCTGTCAGAGTGAAGTCGCAATTGTACCATGTAGACAGTGGAACCCGTCTTTGGGCAATGTTAGGCAATGTGTGCTGTAGATTGAGGTCCTGGCATATCTCTTTGAAAAACAAGACCAGTGGCCGGGTTGCATGAGATTTGTTGGTCAATATTATTCTACAAGGACATTTCATTACAACTGGGTAGCAGATGTGTTTTGGTAGTTATCTTACTTTAAAGACATATGCACACGTTAAAGCAGTTCTTTCGACTTTTATTGAGGGTTCACTCGTTTCTGAATAGAGACTTGCTATGGTAGATGTCCTCTATGCGCCACATGAGAGGCGTAGGCCTGAGTTGTGTTCTGGGTCTAATTTTTTATGGTCTGATGGTCTTGGTCCACCGCACACAACGCACCCATAATATAATTAGGAGCGTAACCAAAGAACAATAGATGTGCAACAGACATACTCTATCAGAGCCGCAGTGCTTCCTTGAGAGCACCTCGAGCATATTTAGAGATTGGGAGGTTTTCTGTTTCAGTGTGTTAATGTGCGGCAGGAATGTCAGTTTTTTATCAAATGCTCCTCTTAAAAATTTGTTCTTTTTTTATTGATGTGATTTTTTCATTCAGGTGTAGGATGGGGTTATTCTGCAAACCTCTTCTGAGCGAGACAAAGACTGCTACTGTATTTTGTGGGGAGGGCTTAAACCCGTTTCTGCCTGCCCAAGTTCCTATGCTGTTTAATGTGAGTTGTGTCGGTCTCTCACAGGTTGTTAAGCTGGATGATATGCATGCAATTTGAAGATCGTCGTCATATACTGAGTACATCACGGTCTTAGGAATTATTTTTGCTATAGAATTGATTTTTGCGACATAAACCTTAGTACTTATATGCCCCTATGAACGAATTTTTTAGAAACTGTTGAATCCAGACGTACTTGAAGTGAACTGTGAGACAGGAAATCTCTCAAGCAGTTCAGGATGCTTCCACGGATACCGCCATCTGCTAGATCGCGGAGAATCCCGTCCTCCAGGTAGTGTTGTAAGCATTTTTCTTGTGAAGCCGCCGCGGTGGCTCAGTGGCTATGGTGCTCGGCTGCTGGCCCGAAAGACGCGGGTTCGATCCCGGCCGCGGCGGTTCAATTTCTTTGGAGAAGAAATTCGAGGCCCGTGTACTGTGCGATGTCAGTGCCCGTTAAAGAACCCCAGGTGGTCGAAATTTCCGGAGCCCTTCACTACGGCGTCTCTCATAGCCTTAGTCGCTTTGGGACGTTAAACCCCATAAAGCAACCAACCAACCATTTTTCTTGTCAAAGAAGACCGCCAGACTGTTGATTTTGTATGAATGCTTCGCATACTGCACTTTCAAGACGGACGAGATGGTCAGTTGTTGAACATCCTTCTTTAAAGCCACATTTATGGACGTCACGAAGTTCACTGTATTCCATAAACAATAACCTAATATTTAATTCACTTTCGAAATATTTGGCGAGACAAACTGTGAGGGCTATGGGTCTGCAGCTACCAGTAGAGGTTGGAGGCTTTGCAGGTTCGAGGAATGGCCCAATAACTGCTTTTTTCTAAGCGTGTGGTATTTTTCCCACTTTCCATATTTTGTTGAAGAATTGTAAAAGTGTTTCTACTGAAGCTTCTGAAAAGTCTGCCAGCATGTAATGTGTTTCATCAGGGTCGGGTGCAGGCTTTTTATCGGCCGACAGTACGTATGAATTTCTTTTCGAGTGTAACTAAATTACTATATGGCTCACCCGAACTGGCACTTGTTGTAAGTCTTTGTTTTTAAACCGTTTTTTTCTACTTTAAAAATTACTGTGTGTAATGCGCTGAACTAGAAATTGTAGAAAAATATTCCCCTAAAACGTCTGCCTGTTCAATACTTGTTTGTGTACCTGGGGCCATGAGAAAAGGTGTTGTGAAGGGGGAGTAGCTGACATTTATTTTGTGGACTTCCTCCCGCATTTTCTTCATTAATGTGATTGAACTGTTTACATATGATATGTAGTTTTTCGATGATGTTTTTCAGCGTTTCTTCGGATATGCCTTGCTTTGGCTCTTGCCGTTTTGAAATTTATAAGGTTTTCTTATGCTGGACATCTAGGTGAAATTCCCCATGCTTTATTTAGTTTCTTTTTGCTGTTTTACATTCTTCCCAGTACGATGTCTTATGATTTTGTCTCACTACGCCCGACGACTGAGGAATAAGATAACCGCGGTGCAGTAAATATACAGGTTGTGCACGTATTATTCAGTTCGTCAGCGCCTAGATCATCCGAAAACGTTATCCTAGACTGGCATTTTCACGGGGCAGTGCCCACTCAGCCAAGTGTAACTTCCAACGGTGAAGTTTGCTCGGGATGATTTAGAGTGAGGACGACAGGCTAATAATTATTGGTAAATGATCACTTCTGCGTGTGTTACCCAGAACATCCCATTTAAAAGCAGCCAAAGCAGATGGGGTAATATATGGTAAATCTAAAAAGCTCATTTTCCGGTGCTGGGGGGCACTACATGTGTTTTCCTGAATTCAGTTAGCAGACATCATTGCATGGAATAAAATATTCTAAAATGCGACCTCTTGTGTTGTGTTAGTGGGCATTAAAATCCCCGACTAACAGATATGGCTCTGCTAGCTGTTCTGGATGTGTTTCTAAGTCGTTAAGAGTAACTCTTAAGTGTGGCTGTAAATATATGAAACATTGTGATAGTTTTACAATGAATAACACTAACTGCGACACCTTCATATTTTGTTATTAATTTGATTTCACGGCTTGCAACAATGGCCTGCATGATAATCGTAAAACCTCCAGAGTGCCTACTCGCCTGCTCTCGGTCACAACGAAAGACGATTTTTTTAAATGTCTTTTTTTAATCTAGGTTAGTTTCCTGTAGGTATAAAGCCACAGGAGAAAGCGTGTTTAAAAGATCTGTCACGTCACTGAAGTTTTTTAAATGTCCCCCACAGTTGCAACTAATTAAGAACGCCATTCTGGATAAGTTTCCGGGGCGCAGTTAAAAACCTATGTTTTGCGGGTCCTGTTACAGGAGTCCTTTTTTTTCATTGTCGCTCAAAAGAGCTGTGCCGCCGCTGCAGCGGGGGCGAGTTTTTGTTCTGTCCACTGCCTCACTAGAGGCTCTGGACGGCCGCTGGGAGCTCGCGCGGGTCCGGTATAGGGGCCTCTCCCGACTGGGGCAGTGCAGCCTTCGCTGCGTTTACCGGGGGAGGTGATGGCCCTGCCAGAGGCTTTGCCTGGGCAGTGGCCGGAGCCAGGCGTGGTGCTCCGCCCCTGCGCACCACATCCGCGAAGCTTGTCTTTGCAGTGAATAGAAATGAATTGGCGAGTGCAATGTTTTTTCCTGGCTTCTCTAAAAGTTCTATTTTATTTTATGTTCAATCATATAGTTTCTTTTTCGTTTTTCATCTTGAACAAGACCGTGAATATGCAGGATGGTGTCCTTCGCAGTTGGCACAGAGGAATGTTTCTGTTTCGCAGGTCTCAGTTGCGTGCTCCTTCGAGGCACATTTTCCGCGGGTTTTGTGACCGCGGCAGCTGTTTGATCCTTGGCCGTACCTTCGATAGGTGAAGCATCTGCGGGGCTTCGGTACATATGGACATTAATTTTCAGGTAACCTACGTCTATTGTTTCCGGTAAGGTGCTTACATAGAATGCAAGGATCAGGTGCTTAGTAGGGATTTCTTTGCCTTCTTTTCTGATAGTGATTCTTTGAACTGTTACCAAATTTTGGTCCACGAGACCATCTAACATTTCTTTTTCAGTGATGCAGAGGAAGTCATGGTCAGTAATTACACCAAGTACGGTTTACATTGACCTATGAGCTCTGATATTAAACTGGGACGTTTCCAATATGTTGATTGTTCGAGAGCGTTGCTTGCTGAGGTTCATTATCCAATTCGATTAGCAGGTCTCCACTGCCTGTTTTGCTAGCTTTGTACCTTAAGCCTACGACATCTGTCAGACATTTCTGTACTTAGAAAGGGGACAAAATTCGGGCTGGCTTTTCTTCGATTTCGGAGTGTAGGGCATGATTTTTAGCAAAGATTTTTTTTTTCATTTTTGCAGAAAATCTGCACTGACTTCGGTCCGCCTCGTTTTTCGGGGCGACCACTTTTTTAAGAATTAGAAGCCATAAAATGGTATTTTGTGCGGCATTAGTGCCAGCCGCCCACCATGGTGTCCAACAAGGGGACAAGACAAAAGCTTAGAAAAAAGTCCTGCCGACGCCAGCCGTACACCACCACTAAAACCTAATATGGCGAAACACAGGGTTGTCAGCAGCACAATGTTAACTTTCGACGCCAGGAAAAAGGAAACAAGTGAATAGGAGACAGGAGAGTTGCGAGAAAGAAGATAGGAAAGTGAAAGATGTAGGAGAGGACAGGATAAGGCGACTGCCGATTTCCCCCGGCCGGGTCAGGCCGGAGGTGCCGTCTACAGGAAGCTGGGGCCAAAGTGGTTTGTGGCCTCTGCCGAGGGGCCTTAAAGGTCCAAACGCTCGGCATTGGCTCAATCACCGGGATTCCTTTTTCCCCGGACACGGTGGGGCCACGCACGGCTAAGAGCATGTGCTCCGGCCCGGGGTGCCGCATTGGTCACCATCATCTCCCTGCGGGGAAGTGTCGGCGGATGCTCACAAACTCGTGCTGTCGCAACTCACCAACGTCTGAATGAAGCAGACGGCCTTGCGGGATGCTAGAACTACTGAGTTGCTACGGGTCCCTGCTCAGTTGCGGAACCCTGGTAACGAAGCGGTGCACATCAATGCTCGAGTATTCGTCGGCCGAGCAGGGGACGCGGGGCTTACTGAGAATTTCGCGAAGGACCTCCTAGCAACATACCACGACATAACTAACCATTTTAAATAAGAAAGGAGGATCTTACTGCTCTAGACGAAACCTTAGATAAGGAACAGGACCTCCTGAAGGCGACTCCAGACGCGATCTTTCATGACTCCTTGCATACTATCAAAATTCTATCCAGGTGATTACCACCCGCAATGTACATATGTGGCAAATTAGCCACTTACGAACACATATTCTGCAACTTTAAAGCGGAGCCACTACCGGAATCTCTAATACTAAAGTTTCGACTCTCGAGCAATGGGAGGCCGTGTTGGTAAGCTGAGGCCTGGGCGTTCTAACCCGGGCCATTGAATGAGCTATTCAGGTCGGTGTCAGCCGTGGGCTGATAGCCACCTAGCACGGATCGTCTGCATTTGCATTTCCGAACGAAATAAATGTTTTGCAATTATAGCTAGTGCCAGTGCAGTCCTGCCTAAGTGACGGTGTCCCCAGTGCAACCGCTCACCAGGCACTGTTGGATGCGAGCATAGCTTTTTGATTGCGTCCGTATTTAACGCGTTAGGTCTGATTACCTGGTTCCCTAGTTTGGCGCCGTCTGTGTCAGTATTTACAACGCCACCTGCCGCTTACCACCGTCGACCTTTCTCGACAGGCAGGTGACAAAGCGCAGACAGGAAAAACCTCTCCTCTGCTTTCACGGAAGAGGAGAAAGAAGGAAGAGGACGAGAGAGCTAGTAGAAGGCAAATGGTGGCCCAATGGCTTGGGCGGCCGCTTCAGCGGCGAGAGGTGGCTGATATGAAACCCACTGGAGAATATCACAGCAGACCTGCACAAATCGAGATTCGCCTCTGGATGCCTGAATTAGCAAGAAAATACAAGAAGGCATCTCTGATCCCAAGATGCTAGCACAAACGTTTCGCAACCTGAACACAAATAATAAACGCAAGGTCAATCGCTGAAAGACAGCTGCTAGAGACTGCATTAAACTTTACATTGAGAGTGTTATAGATTACCTTGATATAGCTTTGGATAATTTTTCAAACTACAGATTAGGGTGCGTGAAGAGCATATTGGTAAAATAAAATAATTCGTTTGAGCGTTGCGAATCCAACTTGATTCCGACAAGATACAAAAGAATTAAGCGCGAAACTCCATGAGTAACGTGTTCAGTAAGTCATAGGAAAAGAAAATTGCCAAGAATGAGATAGAAAAAAAGCGACAGCCCGGAGGTGCCACTGTTACTTAAACTGAAGCTGGAATTTAAGATAGCAATGAGTAGGTTTTTACTGACACATTAGGAAGTCTGTTCAAAACAAAACACCAAAAGTTCTAGCGTTATTTGGCGCAGCCAAACGACCATACTGAGAAATTAGAAATTAATGCATTAGTTATTGAGGATGAAAACAAAAAAACGAATTCAATAAATGAATATTTAATCTGTTTTCACGCGATAAACTGCGGTAGGCATGCAAGAGACAACTTTTAATTGAGGGAGGCCTCCTGAACTTGCTATTACTGATCGAAACGGAAAAGTCATTCGGTCCAGACAATATCTCAAATGTATTTTTAAAGCGAGAGCACGCAGCAAATAGCCTCTTTTCTGCACTCTATTCTTGTACAGCCACCAGAAATTATCCCGCTGCCTGCTGACTGGCTTCGAGCAAAGATAATGCATATTCATAAAGAAGGAAATAAAATGTCGTTAACCCCTTTGGCAATAAAAAAAAAACTGCTGACCCATATCTCTTGCAAGTGGTTGTTGCAGTCTTATGGAACATATTTTTAAGAAAGCAATCATGAGGTATTTGGAGGAAAAGAAGCTATCGAACTCAATGCAACACGGTTTCCGGAAAGGGCTATCCAAGGTACCTCGATTATTAGAAATAACATGCGACTTTACGAAAGGAATAAATTCCCGAGTACCAATTCACAAGATATTTCTCAATTTTACCTTAAGATCTGACCCTGTGGTACACAGTAAATATATTGAAAAAGTCAAGCTGATCGGCAAAATTATCAAGGAATAGCATAGAGAGCAGCGTACGTATCAAACGTTACCCAATATATGGTGATAAATAATAGTGAATTAGAGAACCTGTAAGTGGTTTCCGGTGTGTCACAGGGATCAGTCTTGGGACCCTTATTCTTCGTACATACATTGAGACGTCGGTTCATGTGCACATGATAGGGTAAAAATCCTACTTTGCGCCGACGGTTCAATATTGCCGCGTCTACAACAATAGCCGCTCGGCGGCTGTTCGGCACGCAGCTCGTGCGCCACGCGGTTCGCTGCTGAAGAAGACGAAGCTCGGCGTTCCATCCTGGCCGTCTCGGTGCGCGCTGGCATCATCTCGGTGTTGGCGTTCCTCTGCCGTCTGGACGCGGCGCTACCTGTACCAACTGCTACGTGACACTGGTGGAGGTTGCGGGCTCGACGTCCCATGTCCAACACCTCTTCAGACAGCCGCTCATCGAGTCCTGACCAGCTACCCCTTGTCTGCACGCCCGTTCACCGCAGCAGCCGCCGCCTCCTGGGACTGGTCCCAGAGTTTGGTCTCCTCCCACAAGAGGCACGCACTCATCGACCTGGTGAGCATACCACCATGGCTCAGGCTAGCGCTTCACACTTGACGCTCCAGCAACCCCGCGTGCCAGCCAGCTTCCATGGCGTCACTTTCGAAGACGTTGAAGACTGGCTTGACCAGTTTGAGCGGGTTGCCGATTTCAACCAATGGAGCCCTGCGCAGAAGCTGCGGAACGTGTATTTCGCCCTCGAAGATGGAGCCAAGATTTGGTTCGAGAACAGGGAGGCCGATCTCCAAAGCTGGGATACCTTCCGCCAGCAGGTCCGGGACACCTTTGCTAGCACGGACCGCCGGGATCGTGCGCGGCGCCTCCTGGACGCTCGCGTCCAAAAGCCTAATGAGACAGTTGCCATGTTCGCCGAGGACGTGACCCGTCTTTGTCGGCGCGCTGACCCAGATATGGCGGAATCCGCGAAGCTCCGCCACCTGATGCAAGGTGTGAAGGACCAACTCTTCGCTGGTTTGGTCCGGAATCCCCCGCAGACGGTAGCCGACTTCATCAAAGAGGCGACCGCCATTGAGCGGGCCTTGCATCAACGCTACCGCCGAAATGACTCCTTGTGCGGTGAGCCAAGCGCCAGTGCGGCTTCTTTGAGCGTGTCCAGCGACAATGCGTCGCTGCGTGAGCTCATACGCGCCGTGGTCCGTGAAGAGCTGCAGAAACTGACCCTTGCCTCGTCTGACCCGACGGCTGCGGCTCTTACCGAGGTTGTGCGCGACGAGATTCGTCAAGCATTTTCACCGCCTCCTCCAGTCATGCCGGAGCCACGCCCCATGAGCTACGCCGCGGCTCTCCGTTCCGAGTTGCCACCTGTGCAACGCTTGCCGTACCACCCGCCGCCGCCAACCGCTCCGCCACCGTCATTCTACCAGCGGCCTCAGCGAGGACCTGCCATGCGCCCACCGGCCCGGAAGGCGGCTGTTTGGCGCACTTCTGATCAGCAGCCGCTCTGTTACCATTGCGGGGAAGCCGGCCACCTGTATCGCCGTTGCCCATACCGTGAAATCGGCCTCCGGGGTTTCCCACGTGACGCTCCTTGTCCCCGTTTCGGTGAGCGACCCCACGAAATAGAGGAGTACCTTGCTGCCCATGACACCACCTCTAACCGCCGACCCCGATCTCCGTCTCCCGCACGCGTCACGTCGCCCAGCCGCCAGCCTTTCTCAGATGGACTGCGGGGCAGGTCTCCAAGCCCACGCCGGGGAAACTGAAAGCGGCGACCTCAGGGGGGAAGGTTGCTGACAGCGGATATAACGAAGACCCCCGACCGCCGCCGGAGCGCGATGCCGAGATCCCGATGCCGCCGCAGCACGATTCTGTGAACCCGAGTTTCCCTGACACCGATGCAGTTAGCGCCGACCTCCGCATTCACGTTGACGGGCACCCAGTGACTGCTTTAGTCGATACAGGCGCGGACTTTTCGATCATAAGCAAGCACCTCGCGGATCGCCTCAGCAAGGTAAAGACAGCCTGGGATGGACCTCAAATTCGTACTGCTGGCGGTCACCTCATGACGCCTGTCGGAAGATGCACTGCTCGAGTCACCATTGCCAATTCTGCTTTTGTTGGCACTTTTGTTGTTCTGCCGCACTGCTGCAAAGACCTGATTCTCGGAATGGACTTCTTGCGTGAGCATGGTGCTATCATAAACCTTCCTGATCGTCTGGTAACATTTTCGACCCCTGGAACGATTCCAGCCGACACCGAACCACGCAGAGTGGCCCTGCGCATAATCGACGCCGATGTGACCGTCCCTCCGCGATCCTGTGCCCTCGTTACCGTCATTTGTGACGACCTGTGCAGTGCTGACGGCGTAGCAGAACAGAACACTGCGCTTGTGCTCTCCCATGGGGTCTGCATCGCCAGAGGTATCGTCACGCTACGGAACGGCCTAGCAGATGTCCTTCTAACGAATTTCGGGACCGAACGGCAACACATCGCCAAGGGCACTGCGGTCGCATACTTCGAGGGCATCGCCGAAATTAACGACTGCCTTGCCCTCCAGAGCGAAACGTCCAATTCTTGCACACCTCAGCTGATCCTCGACGTGAACCCAGGCTTAACCCCAGCCGATAGGGAGAGCCTAGTCGGCCTACTGCATGAGTTCCAAGACTGTTTCTCGTCTACGTCGGCAGTCAAACAGACGCCTCTCGCTAAGCACCGCATCATTACGGACTGCAGTACCCGACCAATTCGGCAAAACCCATACCGTGTCTCACTGCGGGAGCGTGAAGCCATAGCTGAACAAGTCAAAGGGATGCTGCAGGATGGTGTTATTCAGCCGTCGAGGAGCCCGTGGGCTTCGCCTGTGGTTTTGGTTAAGAAGAAGGATGGTAGTCTGCGATTTTGCGTTGACTACCGGAAGCTTAACCAGGTTACCAAGAAAGACGTCTACCCGTTACCACGAATTGACGACTCTCTTGACCGGTTGCGGCACGCGCGCTACTTTTCTTCGCTGGACTTAAAAAGTGGTTACTGGCAGATCGAAGTTGACGAGCGGGATCGCGAGAAGACAGCGTTCGTGACGCCGGATGGCCTTTATGAGTTCAAGGTCCTTCCTTTCGGTTTGTGTTCAGCTCCAGCAACATTTCAGAGAATGATGGACGCTGTTTTGTCGGGCCTGAAATGGCAGACGTGCTTGGTATATCTGGACGACGTTGTTGTATTTTCGCCAACGTTCGAAGAACACCTCCAGCGCCTCTTGACCGTGCTACAGGCTATACGATCTGCCGGCCTGACGTTGAAGCCCGAGAAATGCCACTTTGGTTATGAGGAGCTCCTTTTCCTGGGCCATGTCGTCAGCCATCGTGGAGTCCGGCCGGATCCTGCTAAAACAGCTGCCGTCGCCAACTTTCCCACTCCTTCGGACAAGAAAACGATCCGGCGTTTTTTGGGCCTTTGCGCGTATTACCGGCGGTTCATTGCCAACTTTTCCCGACTTGCTGCACCGTTGACGCATCTTACAAGAGAGGACGTCCCATTCACGTGGACAGAACAGCAGCAGCAGGCATTTGATGAATTACGGCGACGCTTGCAAACCACGCCTGTCCTTGGTCATTTCGATTCTCGTGCGGAGACTCTCGTCCACACAGATGCCAGCAACGTGGGTATCGGTGCTGTACTCGTCCAGTGGCAGGACGGCGCTGAGCGCGTAATAGCATACGCCAGCCGCACTCTGTCTCGTGCCGAATCTAATTATTCCACGACCGAAAAAGAATGCCTTGCCGTGGTATGGGCTGTGACAAAATTTCGACCTTACCTGTACGGCCGGCATTTTCAAGTTGTAACCGACCACCACTCTCTTTGCTGGTTGACGAACTTACGGGATCCCTCTGGCCGCCTTGCGCGTTGGAGCTTACGCCTTCAGGAGTTTGACATGTCCATCGTTTATAAATCAGGGCGCCAGCACAACGATGCCGACTGCTTGTCCAGATATCCAGTCGAGGCTGCGCGCGACGACGACGAACCAGACTTTCCTCTCATCGCAGCCGTAGACGCAGCGACTATTTCCAGTCAGCAACGTGAGGACCCGGCGCTGAAACCTCTCATCGACTTCCTGGAAGCCCGTACCGAGGAGGTTCCCCAGCCCTTCGCAAGAACCCAGTCCTCCTTTTGTCTGCGCAACAACGTGCTGTACAAAGCCAACTTTTCTCCAACCGGAAGCGACTACCTCCTCGTCGTTCCAGCGAATCTCCGTGAAGAAATCTTGCAGGCGTGTCACGACGAGCCCACCGCAGGTCACCTCGGCTACGCCCGCACTCTGGCTCGGATCAAAAAGAGCTATTACTGGCCTAAGCTTGCGGCGACTGTACGACACTATGTGCGCACGTGCCGTAATTGTCAACGAAGAAAAACACCCCCTGTCAAGCCAGCTGGACTTTTACATCCCGTTCAAGTGCCCAGACTCCCGTTTGAGCAAGTTGGCATGGACCTTCTCGGCCCTTTTCCAACTTCATCTTCGGGAAACCGGTGGATTATCGTCGCTACTGATTACCTTACGCGCTACGCTGAAACCAAGGCCCTCCAGCGCGGCACAGCAGCCGAGGCTGCGAAATTTTTCGTGGAACGCATCGTCCTCCGGCATGGCGCTCCAGCACTAATTATCACGGATAGAGGCACCGCTTTCACTGCCAAACTCTTGGAATCCCTCATGCGACTGAGTGGCACTACTCACAGGAAAACAACCGCCTACCATCCCCAGACGAATGGCCTAACCGAGCGCCTCAACAAAACTCTCGTCGACATGCTGTCCATGTATGTTGATGTTGAGCATCGATCTTGGGACAATATCCTGCCATATATTACTTTCGCGTATAACACGGCTCAACAGGAAACCACGCGGAGGACGCCCTTCTGTCTGTTGTACGGCCGCGAAGTGTCGACAATGTTGGAAGCAATGCTGCCCCATGATGGCCGCGACCCCGACGTTGGCGCCGAGGAGTTCACGCTTCGCGCAGAAGAAGCTCGACAACTTGCAAGAGTGCGCATCCTGAACCAACAAGACCGTGACGCCCGACGTTACAACCGCCGCCACAGACTGATGACGTTCGCCCCGGACGACAAAGTGTGGGTATGGACCCCCATTCGACGCCGTGGCCTTTCCGAAAAACTGCTCAAGCAGTATTTCGGCCCCTACCGAGTTCTCCGTCAGCTAAGCGACGTAACCTATGAAGTCCTCCCTGATGGGGCTTCCCGGACTACTCGCCGTCAGCAGAGACCAGAGATTGTTCATGTAGTGCGGATGAAGCCCTATTTTTCGCGAGACATTCAGTGACTAAGTGCTGTGCGTTACTCTGTTGTTTTTTGCTTCTTTCTCCCTATTTTCTTGTTAAAGCATCGGGCCGATGCTCTTTCCGAGAGGGAGGGTAATGCCGCGTCTACAACAATAGCCGCTCGGCGGCTGTTCGGCACGCAGCTCGTGCGCCACGCGGTTCGCTGCTGAAGAAGACGAAGCTCGGCGTTCCATCCTGGCCGTCTCGGTGCGCGCTGGCATCATCTCGGTGTTGGCGTTCCTCTGCCGTCTGGACGCGGCGCTACCTGTACCAACTGCTACGTGACAATATTACTCAGTTATGCGTAGACTTTGTGAACAACTGAGAGAGAGAGAGAGAAAACTTTATTACAACAGGAATTCAGGCCACGCCCCAGGCTCCCCGCACGACCCCACTCCACTCAAGTGTTTGTTACTAAGGTTCATAACACTGGCAGCCCGGCCGGTGACGGTGGTCTGCAAAGCCGGGTCCTCCGAGCGCAGCAGGGTCTCCCAGTCCTCCAAGGAGGGGTGTGAAGGAGGGTATAGCTGGCGTGAGACTGTATACCTGGGTCAGCTCACTGAGTGAGGGCATGCGCTCCTTCGTGAATCCCGCATCCGAGGCCACCTGAGCCAGGTTTAAAGAACCTTGGGCTAAAAGGTTGGCGGCCTCGTTTCCGGGATTCCCGGAGTGCGCAGGCACCCATATCAGCTCCACTTGGCGGGGCGGGGATGCATCGGGCGAGTCCAGCATGCCAAAAGCAGGGACATGGATTCGGCCTCGAGCAAAATATAGAATCGCAGTTTTTGAATCACTAAAAATGTACCGGGCTTCCGTGCGGGTGATAGCAAGTGCAATGGCGGCTTCCTCCGCAGCTTCTGGGGAGGTGTCTGGAGGGAGAGGAAGTGTGATGAGAGCAGATAAAGAGGAGTCCACCACAGCTCTGTCGCTTCATCACCCGTGCAGGCAGCGGCCACCCATACGGCGTCCGGCTCGGAGCCGTACGCTCGATGGAGTGCCTTCGCACGGGCTCTGCGGCGCTGCTCATGGTGGGACGGGTGCATATTCCTCGGGAGCGGCCTGATGAGGAGCTCCCTGTAAAGGGGTTGTGGCATGGCGAGGAGGGTTGGGTCGTTGGCCGGTAATCTTATTCCGAGGGAGTCCAGGATATACCGACCTGTGGAGGTTTTTGTGAGCCTGATGTATTTGGCCTGTCAGTGGGCCTCCACCAGTTCCCCGATCGTGTTGTGGAGGCCCAAGCGTAGTAATCTCTCTGTGGGTGTGTTGAGGTGAAGATGAAGGGCTACTTTGAATGCCTTGCGAATCAAAGCATCCAAAGCGTTTATGTCATGTTTGGATAGTTGTAAGTATGGGGTAGTGTACTGCGCACGGCTGAGGACAAAGGCATGAATGAGGCGACATAGGTCACGCTCCTTCATGCCTCTATTATGTCCCGAAACCCTGCGGATGAGGTGCGATATCGC
This sequence comes from Amblyomma mixtum, assembly GCF_055824585.1. Lineage (NCBI taxonomy): Eukaryota > Metazoa > Arthropoda > Arachnida > Ixodida > Ixodidae > Amblyomma > Amblyomma mixtum. The sequence goes on along the minus strand of NC_143021.1, from coordinate 148,518,406 downwards.
GCCTACAACATGCTTGAGTTTCTTCAGAGTGGTGGTGTTTTTGCCATCGTTCTGGATGTACAAGCCCAATACACGGAGGGTGCCAACCTCAGGTACCGGGTCACCATTCAGTTCAATAGCAATGGGGGAGCGGGGACAGCTGTGGTTCTTAGGACGGATGAGGAGCAGTTCGGACTTCTCTGGGGAGCTAGACAGTCCGATGGTCCGTGCGTAATTTTGAGTGAGGGTGGCTGCTTCCTTTAAGGTGTTCTCTATGTCGCCGTCACTGCCGTGGGTGGTCCACAGGGTGATATCGTCGGCATAAAGAGTGTGCTTGAGGTGGGGAATAGTTGCCAATTTTCGGGCGAAGGGGATGAGGGTAATGTTAAAAAGAAAGGGGGAAAGGACGTACCCTTGAGAGGTGCCGATACTCTGAAGCGTGTAGGAGGGGGACGACAAAGGGCCGAAGTGTATCTCAGCCGTGCGGTCAGTGAGAAATGCTTGAATGTAGGTATACATGCGCACACCCACATTCAATGGGGATAGGGCAGTCATGATCGACTGATGTTCAATGCGGCGAAAAGCTTTGGAAAGATCCAAAGCTAAGACTGCCTTGGTGTAACCTGGGAGAAGCGGGTCAAAAAGGTCGTGTGTGAGTTGCAGCATGGCGTACTGTGTGGATAGATGGGGGCGGAATCCCACCATGCTATGCGGGTAAAGATTGTTGTCCGCCATGTGACTTGTGAGTCTTGCTAACACAACATGCTCGAGGAGCTTCCCGAGGCATGAGGTTAGCGAAATAGGGCGAAGGTTTTGGATGGTTAGTGGTTTTTTGGGTTTGTGTATGAATATTACCTTCGCGTGGCGCCACGACTGCGGGAGGCTACCCTCCCTCCAGAACTTGTTGAAGTATTTCGTAATCTGGGTGATCGATCGGTCGTCCAAATTACGGAGCATGGAGTTTGTGATTTGGTCTGCACCAGGTGCGGAGTTGGCGCGGAGAATCAGGAGGGCCGCTCTGACTTCCGTCTCCGTGATGTCGGTGTCCAGTGTGGGATTTGCTTGTCCTGTGTAGTGGGGTAAAGGTGTGGGGGCGCCTGGAGAGGTGTAAATGGTTTGAAGTGTGTCTACGAGGGTGTCGGGATCGTCAATGTGTTCGTGTGTGAGGCGTGTCACGTGGTACTGTGTTGCTGATTTGGTGCGTGTGGTGTCAGTGAGGTTTCGGAGGAGTTGCCATGCGCGTTTGCTGGGCAGGTTTCCGGCGATGCCGTCACATATTTGTCCCCAGTTGGATCGGCAGAGCTCCTCAGAGTGCTGTTGGATGTGTGTCTGCAGCGCGGCCAGCCGCTTTTAAACGCCTACGCGGATCGGCAACTGTGTCAGCATGGATCAACAACTGAGACTTAACATGCCGTTGAATAGCGTTTCAATTTTGTGCAAGACATAGGACATGAAAATTAATGTCAGGAAGGCCAAATGTTTGAGCGTAGGTTATAAAAAGTAGGAATTGAGGTTTCATCATTTAGAGGCAACTCTTACGCGTACATGAAAACGGGACGTGCACATCAGCAAGATGTGCGGAAAAGCCTTCAAAACAATATGATTTTACGAAGAAAATTAGCCACGGCACGTCATGATGTAAAACTACAAGCCTACTAAGCGCTTGTCCGGCCCATTTCGGAAATGGTAGGATAGTCTGGAACCCCCGTCAACAGCACTTAATAAGTAAGTTAGGAAGGGTACCAAGTAAGGCAATAAGAAAAATGAAATAAGGCTCATCTACTCAAAGTATTCACTGTAGTGCACTTATAACAAAAGCAAGTGTTCGCACACATAAAGTGGACGTGTGTACGTAGTATGAAACTACCACACAGCCGCACTAAGTGCAGAAATCATAATAAGCACTTTAAGCACTTCATCACACTATGAATAACATTTAAGTTTTCTCTTTTCTATCATCCTTAGGAATTTTCACTACCGCGAGATGTCTTTGACAGTTATTCAGCGCCTAGCTTTGTCACTAAATTAGAATCTTTCTAGCATTCTCTTTTGAAACGAGGAATTTGTCCTCTGCAAACATCGGTAGAATGATATGTTTGTTTGCGTATTACTGTTATGTTCTAATGTGCTGTACAAAGTGATACACATTGTGAACACACCTGCAACCTGCTGCCTGTGTGGGGCTGTCAAGGCTCACAATATTGGTTAAGAAAAAATTTCACGCCGTATCGCGGCTAACGCCCATACACACCACGTTACGCACTTGTAACCGTGCTTGATGTCCTAAAATTTTATGTTCTGATATTTTAAACTTGATATTTTAAATCAGGCCTCATTTGTTCACGACATATGCCGCTAACAATGCAAAAAGACGGTCATATTGATAAGGGTAATAATGTAATGACTGTTGACATTTTCACTGCAAAACGTTATGGGCAGCTTCATCCAATGGGCTTGTGCCACCCAGCCTCTCTGTTCCAAGACCTAGCGATATATGTGTTCTACGCCACCGCAGCCCCAACATATTCAGTGCCTTATATGTGCTGTCAATAAATTCCAATAGCTTTCAAACGAAATATTGATATAAGCTTTTCTGAGGCGGATATCATTTCAGGCTCGAACAAGCATTCTATAGTAAAATTAACATGCGGTCACCTCCATACGAACGCCTCAGTAGGCTAGGTGAACTTAAACGTTTAATCCGTTATTGTGAATACGGCTATAGTCTACGTAAGCAATAGGTAGAATAAACTGCGTTTTTGTCAATAGGTTGTTCTATTTCCACAACGCGTGACATTTTCAATGCACGTCCTACCCACCTCCCTACACCCCCCCCCCCCCCCTCCACCCGGATTTGTATATGTGTAGGCTACAGCGACACTGAATCCGACCTATGCTTTAGACACATTGATGCTATTTACAGGGCTCGATGTGAGTATGAATGGGCAGACAAACCGTGCATACTTATTAATCAGTCTGTATGCGATGAGATCCGCCCTGAGTATGTGCTAGCCAACAGGGGGAATACGTATCTACGGCGCCATCTTTTCTTCTGTCCATGCAGTGCGAGCTCTTGGAGCGAAGAAATTGAGCACGAAAGGCACAAGTTTTTGTGTGACTGTTTGATTATCTTTTTTAATTTCTTATTCCATCGAACCAGCGTAGATGCCCATTTATTCTTGCTGTGTGTGCCTCGTTTGTATTTGCGCATAGGCAAAGCAGCATGCTGAGTAATGTTGCTATTATCAAGCCATAAATGGCGCACACCCTCGGGGAGGGGGGGGGGAGGGGGGAGGGAGATATTAACGTTTCTTACTATTTCTTCTCCCTCCATTTTTTTATCTGCTTTTGGTTCAAAGTTCGCTGGTGAAACGTGTAGTTCTTAAATGCCTACCTCCACAGCGAGGTCTACAGTGCATATTTTTGTAGATTTGCTCTCGAGGTGAAATTTTCTCTAGTTTGCTCTGCTGGGGAGGCTGCCTTTTTAGCAATGGTGCACCCCGGAAGTGAACAGAAAAAAAGACAAATGTCCAGCTAAAGGAAATGAAAACATAAATTAAATAGACGTTGGTACGGGTGACGAGGGAAGCTTTAGTCGCAGTGGAGTTCTAGTGTTTCCCTATTGCTTGTTCTTGCGATGAACAAACAGCTAGCAAAACGCAGTTGTAGTAAAACGCTGCTTCTCTTTCCTGGACAAGGCAGCACAACCGCTATGTTTTAAAGGGGACACCAATTAATCTATCCCTCCATCTGCGCTCCGCTTCGCTTTCGTATAATAGGGGAACGGAACCTAGCGGCGGATGTGTACGGCCTGTGCCGCCTGCGTCGGACTCGCGGTAGCGCGGGATGTACTACGTCCGCCACTATGGATGAGGGTGGCGCTGGTGAACACTCGAGCTTCCTTTTCACTACAAATAAATCCACAATGAAAGCAGAACTTAGCAAAGTCGTCGCCGAAGCTTTCGATGTTTTGGAAGGTGGAGTCATGCAGGGGTATGGAGGCCTGGTGTTTGGCGGCGTAAGCACGCTCAGATTTTTTTCTGTGCAAGTATTTCACGAGGTTGTCACCGCCGTGGAAGGCGTCACGAGCGACAGGAACGGCATGTTCTCCCGCTTAAGTGGTAAGAAATTCCTGTTTGTCTTTATATGTACATTAAAGTCCCCATCCACCCTGCCACCCTGGCAGGTGGCAGTTAATGGTTGATCGCCAGAGTTCGCTCACCGTTATCAGCTCTAACGCATGCAGCCCACCTCTCTTTCTCATCGCCCTACGCACCTATAAGTGCGATTCAGGCACACTTACTTGCCTTAAAATGATGAGAGTGTAAAACGTTGTCCACGCTAACGCCAATGAACACAATGAACGCCGACGGTCTATCGCTTCAGCGCCCGCGTTTCTGGCACAACTTTCTCAATGCCTGAAGGCTACATTTCTCTATGATCACCCCACGTACCTACAGTGCGATTCAGGCGTTCAGTGACCCAGGGAGCCAGTTATGCGCACTTCCTTTCCTTAAAATGGCACAACATTGTCAATACCAACGCATGCAGTGCACATGTGTCGCTACCGCCTCTTAGATTAAATCATGATTCAGGTGTCCCCTGTTCCAAGAGGCAGCCATGCGCCTTTCCTTTGCTTTCCAAGCCCCCGCTTCATTGGTTTCGCAGCTTTAAAGCGTGACTGCGGGTTACAACGGAGAACGGTGGTGGTGGTGGTGAAAATATTTATTAAAAAGGAACAGGAGGTATGCTTGGATCAACCCTTAAGGGACTGATCCTTACAAACACTAAGGATCAGTCCCTTAAGGGCTGACAGAAACATACCACCTGTCCCTTTTTAATAAATGTTTTCACCACAACCACCACCGTTGTCCGCTGTAACCAGTAGACAACGGACAACGGTGGTGGTGGTGGTGAAAACATTTTTTAAAAAGGGACAGGAGGTATGTTTGGATCCACGCCCACTGGTAGAAATGAATATTCTCGGCCACTGGCCGCGGTGATCGTCGGCGGTGAAGGCCTCCAAGGCACTGCTCCGCTTCTTGCGAACTTCTGGCCTGCATGATAGGCTGCGACTTCAACGAACACTGACTTTTCAAAGTGACTTCAATTTTCTGCTACTCTCTTATATCTTTCTTTTTTTACCCCCTCACTCCTTTTCCCCCGTGAAGGGTAGCAAACCGACTATTCTTCGGTTAACCTCCCGACCTTTCCTGTTCTACCTCCTCCTCCTCCTCCTAAGTTCCCAGCCTAGAAAAGGCCTAATTTTTTATGTTCCTTTTAAGTGTTTATTCTCTTCAGCAAGTCACGAGCTCATTATACACACCTGCCTGCTTTTTTACGCAAGGGTGTGCATGCACGGTGCGATCGTAATATACGGAGGCTTTTAACGCGATAGCGTTAAAGGCCCTCTTCCGAAAATCCGGTGTCGTCGTCGGCACTGTGGGCGAAAAATCGTATGCTTGACTTTGGCAGGTGGCGGCCAGACAGCAACTCTTGGAGAGAGGTGGGCAACCTAATTTCTACAAAACAGATTAACACAGCGCAACGAAACGAGGACAAAATAAAACGCGAAACACAAGACGGGCGCTGACTACCAACTCTCTATTTCGTCATAAAAACTAACACACCTCATATCATTTTCTTGGGCCGTGTTGTAATCTGTCAGCCAGTGGACATTGGGAAGGAACGGCTCACACGCTTGGCTACCATAACAAAGCAAAAATAAACTCATATCAAGAGCATGCACTGACACTCATTTTCTCGCTTTTTTTTAATGCGATGTTGATTGCCACATGGCATAAAACTTTATGTAATGATAGAGGAGGATGAGATTTTTTAGAGCTATAGTTGTCTAAGGTCTGTAGCTAGTACATGTACAGTACGGTCTACTGTTAAAGGGAACATGGTATCTCGTGGCTTCCGTGCTTCGCAAAGCGCTGCCGCCTAGTCCATACGAGAATTGACGGCACAAGCTGCATGCACAGTAAGCATGGCGGCTGGTCTTTACGCGCATTCGCCTGACCTCGCCCATTCTCGCCGCATCTAGGCAACAGGGCTTTGCAAAGCGGGGAGGCCACGTGATCGCATGTTCCCTTTAACAATGTACCATACTGTACACCTTTTATCTATGGTCCGTTTTTCATTATTTTAGTAATGTCATTTCAGGTTGGTCCATGCATTAGTCATAAGTTTTGTTTTCTTTGTGTAATGATCGCCAAGCGTGTGAAGCGTTCCGTCGCAATGTCCACTGGCTGACAGTGTACCACGCGGTCCAGGAAAATGGTATAAATTGTGCTGGTTTTTATGACGCAATAAAGTGCTGCTAGTCAGCGCCCGTCCTCTGCTTCGTGTTTCTTCTGCCTGTCCTCGTTCCGTTGCGCTGTGTTAATCTGTTGGTAGAAAGTATGAGCCAACTAGCACCCACCAGAATGCACTTAGAACGCATTCTAATTCACGTGAACTTGCAGGGTCATCACAACCTAGCCAACGGATAGCAAACAGATTGCCCACAGTGTCAGGTGGAAGCTAAATTAGTAAATGATCGGTCAGGAAGAGCAACTTGGACCGCACAATGTCCGCCGCTGGGAGCACTTACCATCGCAGGGCATCGGCGCATCACTCAACCGCTGTACGCTGTCGCGTCCAAGTTTTTCCTCTTTGCCGCCGTAGCCATAAAAACGAACACGCGGTTTTAGTGTATCGCACCGCTTCCGAGCGTAACTGCTTTGCGTGCAAATACTGCTGCCCGGTGCCCTCACGTGGCTTAGAAACAATCTTACTTAGATATGAACAGAGAGGCTGAATAAAATATCTTTATTTGATAAACATCCATGATGTAAACTGCGCGAACTACAAAGGACAAGAAAAGAAGGGACACAGGACGAGCGCTGACTCGCAACGACAAGGTTTATTCACTGAAACCTTCTTATATGAAGAAACAATCAAAGGGAAGAAACAACAAAAAAAATTAAAAACCATGAAACGCACATTCGTCAGGTGCTCCCGACAAAATTCATCTCCCTATCGCAAAGGAAAACGATGGTTTGGTAACGCAATTCAGTTGATCCCCTGCGATGTGAAAAGCCTCGACAACTTCTCGTGTCGTCTGATCACTGTGGGTGTATAGTACACGCGTTTGATTGAATAAGGCAGGGCATTTTTTTCTTTTTCTTTTTCATGACTTTACATTCTAGACAATGTTTGACCAAATGTGAAAGGTCATCACCAATGTTTAAGTTGTTCCTATGCTCTTGTAGGCGCTTCTTAAGGCAACGCCCGGTCTGGCCAATGTAACGCGCTCCACAGGATAGGGGTACACTGTATACAACACATGTTTTACAGGCCACAAACTTATCCCTGTGCGCAACGCCACATCCTTCTTTTTTCTTCTTGGCCTCTTTCTTTCTTTCAATGGCAGGGCATATCTGTTTGATCTTGACGGGGGCTGAAAGAAACGCGCCAACTTTGTACCTACTTGCTACGTTCTTTAGTCCGTGGGAGACGCGGTGTACATATGGTAAAACGGCAAATTTCTTCCATTCAGGCTGGTCGTCTGTCGTAAGCGGAGTGGCCTGACGCTTTAATGACTGAATTAACCGAGAACACGCCCCTGCTATCATCTGGTCTTGATATCCAGCAAACTTAACCCTAGACAACTGGGTTTGAAAGCTATCTTGAATGGTGTGATGACAGGATTTGGTCAAAGCACTTCGCAAGCAGGAACTGATTATGCTATTTTTTACCAATTTGGAATGACTGGAGCGAGAATTAAGAAGTGTCTTTGACGACCTCGGGTTATACTTCCAGCAAACATGGTTCTGCTCGAAATGCAGCCGCAGGTCTAAAAACTGCAGTTCGTCGTTAACTGGTGCCTCAAAAGTGAACTGTAAGCTCGACCCACACTCCCTGAACACTTTTAGAATGTCAACCATTCGAGCCGGAAAACGCCCACGTTCTACAAAAATAAGATAGTCATCAACATATCTGACGGTCTTGAGATGTAGGCCAGACAGGTGCTTTTCCAGATCCCTGTCAACGTACAACAGAAAAAATTACCGACGATTACGTTACTTCCTAATGCGAAATTTGAGCGCAGCAAATAAGCTGTTTCACCTTTTCGATAGATTGAGGCAAAGAAATCGAGCAACACATGTATGCGCTAGCACAGAATTTTTTTTTTTATTTTTCACACGTATTCGCAATTTCGGCTCGGGCGGTGCACATATACAGATCCGCCGCCACCGATCTGGCTCTCTGATTGCCACCGCACAGGGGTTGCATTGGAGGAGGAGCGAAGAAAGGAATTAAGTTCGAGCCGGCGCTTTGACAACCGGAGACTCGCAGGAAGAGGGGGGAGGGGGGCGGCGTGTACACCCAGCGGCAAACGATGGGGGCAGAAGCGCGCGCAGCAAGCGGACAACACGATAAAGGGAGGAGGGAAGAGATAGCAGCGACTGACTGATGCCGCTGACGCCGATAGCGCTGGGGGGATGAAAGGGGGGCGGAGCTGGTTACGATGCCGACGACAACGCCGACGACGACGACGACGCGAAACCCAGGAACGGACGCCAAAGAGCTGCGCTCTAAAATGTCACTTAAGACCGGGGCGGCGCTGGACCCGATGCACACTCCTGATTTCTGCGCAAATAGCTTGCCTTGCCACCCTATGAAAGTGGAATGCAAATAAAACCGTACCAGTTCTAGGAAGTTTTCCACAGACATCCCGCATTGTGTTACGAACGCCACTTCGTCATTATCATCTGTAATGTACCTTTTCACATGCTTTAACAGGCAGTCATGTGGAAGGCTATAATACAGGTCTGTGACATCGATACTGAAGGCTGCACAGGCACTCTGGTTGTTCTCTTTTAAGAAGGACACGAGGGCGTCGGAATTGGGGATCTTGAGAGGGTCGAATGCATCCAAGGACTAAAGATGCCGTTGCAGAAATTTTGACACGTGGTGTTGCAATGTGCTCCTTTCCGATACAATCGCTCTGAAGGGTACGTCAACTTTATGTGTCTTCACGGTGAAAAAGATGTCCAGGTGCAATTTCTTGCACTGCCCAACCTGCTTGGCCAAGCGTTCGAGGCCGAGAGTTCTTAGAAGGGAGACACCTTGCTCCTTGACCTTGGCCTCTTTCAGCGGAGACACCTCGAAGTTCTTTATGACCGCGGCAAGGGCTTTTTCTTGGAATTGGCTTTCATAAAAGATGGTAAAACAGCCTTCCCTGTCAGACAACAGGACCCTTAGGTCCTTTCAACACATCCACTTCGCTATGGTGCCGACTGGATTGCGTTTGGCTGTTTTTGTCTTGCTGCGCTCTAGGACTTCGACGCACTCTGTAATGCAACGGTGCCTATCATTTTCTTCCATCTTTTTGGCTATTGACCTTGATAGGGTGAGCTTTTCCGCCTTGTCTAGTGTGGGTTCAAAGGCAGGCTTCGGGCCTAGCTTGAGTACGCTGCTGATGCTCTCGGGAATCTGTTGGTCAACAAAAGAGAAAACCTTGCCTTCTTGTAAGCCGCTCTTCTTATTCTTGGTCGGTAGTCGAGGACGAACATTGTTCCAGAGTTATTCAATGAGATGATCCGATGTGGCACACCAACCACGGTAGGCACGTCCCATGCGCTGACTACCGTAGATGCGCCCGCAGGAAACACTCAGACAGTCCTTGAAGTGCCGGACCTGTCTCCACGACTCCGAGGCCAGGATGCGGCACAACCTTCGGCTGTGTCCTGCGGACGGCTGAAGGAACCCAAAGGCAACCACGAGTTCCGGAGGTGTTGAGCCGAGTCTCGCATACCACGATGCCTTCCTTGCTTGGCATACACAAATGGCTATGAGCGGCGCGAGCACCGCGGGGTTGTAGAAAGAAATGTTAGGACAGTGAAAAGAGCCCGTTGCATAAGAAATATGGTTTAGCAAAACGTTCAGATGGGCGAGTTGGTAGATATTCATGATGTAAACAGCGCGAACTACAAGGGACAAGAAAAGAAGGGACACAGGACGAGCGCTGACTCGCAACTAAAAGGTTTATTCACTGAAACCTCCTTATATGAAGAAACAATCAAAGAGAAGAAACAACACAAAAAATTAAAAACCATGAAACGCACATTCGTCAGGCGCTCCCGAGAAAATTCATCTCCCTATCGCATCTCCCTTTCGTCCTTGGATGCATTCGACCCTCTCAAGATCCCCAATTCCGACGCCCTCGTGTCCTTCTTAAAAGAGAACAACCCGAGTGCCTGTGCAGCCTTCAGTATCGATGTCACAGACCTGTATTATAGCCTTCCACATGACTGCCTGTTAAAGCATGTGAAAAGGTACATTACAGATGATAATGACGAAGTGGCGTTCGTAACACAATGCGGGATGTCTGTGGAAAACTTCCTAGAACTGGTACGGTTTTATTTGCATTCCACTTTCATAGGGTGGCAAGGCAAGCTATTTGCGCAGAAATCAGGAGTGTGCATCAGATCCAGTGTCGCCCCGGTCTTAAGTGACATTTTTCTGTTGTACGTTGACAGGGATCTGGAAAAGAACCTGTCTGGCCTACATCTCAAGACCGTCAGATATGTCGATGACTATCTTATTTTTGTAGAACGTGGGCGTTTTCCGGCTCGAATGGTTGACATTCTAAAAGTGTTCAGGGAGTGTGGGTCGGGGTTACAGTTCACTTTTGAGGCACCACTTAACGACGAACTGCAATCTTTAGACCTGCGGCTGCATTTCGAGCAGAACCATGTTTGCTGGAAGTATAACCCGAGGTCGTCAAAGACACTTCTTAATTCTCGCTCCAGTCATTCCAAATTGGTAAAAAATAGCATAATCAGTTCCTGCTTGCGAAGTGTTTTGACCAAATCCTGTCATCACACCATTCAAGATAGCTTTCAGACCCAGTTGTCTAGGGTTAAGTTTGCTGGATATCAAGACCAGATGATAGCAGGGGCGTGTTCTCGGTTAATTCAGTCATTAAAGCGTCAGGCCACTCCGCTTACGACAGACGTCCAGCCTGAAAGGAAGAAATTTGCCGTTTTGCCATATGTACACCGCGTCTCCCACGGACTAAAGAACGTAGCAAGTAGGTACAAAGTTGGCGTGTTTCTTTCAGCCCCCGTCAAGCTCTAACAGATATGCCCTGCCATTGAAAGAAAGAAAGAGGCCAAGAAGAAAAAAGAAGGATGTGGCGTTGCGCACAGGGATAAGTTTGTGGCCTGTAAAACATGTGTTGTATACAGTGTACCCCTTTCCTGTGGAGCGCGTTACATTGGTCAGACCGGGCGTTGCCTTAACAAGCGCCTACAAGAGCATAGGAACAAATTAAACATTGGTGATGACCTTTCACATTTGGTCAAACATTGTCTAGAATGTAAAGTCATGAAAAAGAAAAGAAAAAATGCACTGCATTATTCAATCAAACGCGTGTACTATACACCCACAGTGATCAGACGACACGAGAAGTTGTCGAGGCTTTTCACATCGCAGGGGATCAACTGAATTGCGTCAGCAAACCATCTGTTTTCCTTTGCGATAGGGAGATGAATTTTCTCGGGAGCACCTGACGAATGTGCGTTTCGTGGTTTTTAATTTTTTTGTGTTGTTTCTTCCATTTGATTGTTTCTTCATATAAGAAGGTTTCAGTGAATAAACCTTTTAGTTCCGAGTCAGCGCTCGTCCTGTGTCACTTCTTTTCTTGTCCCTTGTAGTTCGCGCTGTTTACATCATGAATATCTACCAACTCGCCCAACTGAACGTTCTGATAAACGTCATCGTCATAACTAAAAAAATAAAAGCTGCTGGCAGACCAGATTGAGCTCTAATACTTGTCCCGAGCTGCAAGAGCCGGTCTGTTTTGTCCATCACATAAAGAAGTCGTTCTCAGCGGTGCAACGCTGCTGGTGCTGCACTAGCATCTTGGGGCTTTCGTGCCACTGATGCGTGTCCCTTTTTGACCCAATAAGAAATTGCTGCCGCACTTGTTGCAGGTGTGAGCGCCAGCATCTGAAACTGGAAGAAGAACGATACAAAGTTATCTTCAATGCAGAATGTCTTAAAGAGGTCGCATTACTTTTAGTTCTACATTTAGCTTGGTATAGAACTGATGCCTGCTCTCCGACTCCTGACGTGCAAACCAAAATCGCAAGGAAGCCGAGCGAACAATAGGCATGTGCGGCAGTGTCTTTTACAGGCTGTTCGAAATGGGTATTTCGCAATTTTTTTTCGCAAATACGCCAGCGAGACAGACCAAGAGTAGGAAAGTTCACCTAGGCAGTAGCCAGCTGTAACCTTGAAGATTTAGCACAGTAGCTCTAGTCGGAGCATTTTCTGATATCGAGCATACGTACGCACCTAAAATGGCAGGCGGTGCGTCCTCCTGCCAGGTCTATAAACGTGGCACCTGTATACACCTGCAGATCTTCACCGGGGTGAAACTCCTTAATTTACTTGGGGGTAAAAGCCTTCATTTCAAAGTCCTTTTGGAGTAAAAACCTTTATGACCAAGGTTTTTATGGTGAGAAAGCAAGATATGGTGGTGAGTTAGCAAGGTTTTTATGGTGAGGAGCTTATTTTAAAGGCCTTTACTGTGAAGGCCATCATTGTAACTGTCTTCCCGGTGAAGGACTTAAAGGCACAAGCTTTTATGGTAAAGGTAGTTTGTTGAAATGCGTTTAGCACGTAATGACCTTACGTGCTCACCGCAACTAGTGTAACTGCACAATATTCCGTGCTGAACGAACGGCAAATTTTTGTTTTGCTTGTATTTAATTGGAAGTTAGTGGCCCACATCACAGATGTTTCGCCGATCCTCCTGCGTATTGTTTGTAGGAATGGCTTTTCTTGCTGTAATATTTAACACCACCTCGAGAACTTAGCTCACTGAATCGCGTCGACAGATATGTAGGTCTGAAAGGGTCTAGAAACGTTTTTTTCCCCATTTTGGCTAAATATCTGGCCACAAAGTGTAGTGGCGACAAATTATTTGTTAATTCTCTCGCAGGTGCCATGCTGATATAGAATGCTCTAAGTGATTGTTCTTCTCAAAGAGTCACCGAATGAGATACGACCTGTATTCAAAACATTCTTTAGAATTCTGGCATTCGCCACCGACGAGCACTTATGAGGTAGCTAAAATAGCGTAGAGTTAATGGTATTGCTTAAATGAATCCCATGTATTACATTGATATATTAGCTAACCAGAACACACTCAAAAATTGACAGTGCCTCAAAAAATGTTTTTGGGCACTCGGTCACGAAATCTAACATATTTTTGAGCAAACTGGCGAAAACCTGTGGACGTATGCGCGAACGTGAATTGCGATTCATTTTTCGAACATGCGAAAAACATACTATACACTCCATATACAATTCGTAGCCGTAGATGAACTGTCTATTATGTATAGAATTGTTCTCACATTAAGAGTTCCGTCCCATGGCTCAGAAGAAGCGCGATAATGTTCAAAAGTTTTTTTCTCATCAAATATTTTCAGAACGTAATGATTCCCGAGGAGTATGAAGTCTAAGCAACCAAGATGTACTTGCCTTCTTCCGCCTGAGGACATCATAATCGTCTTCCGCCAAAGAAACCGGATCAGTTCCACTGCAAGAATCCGTCGCAAAATGTCTCGGCTGTTACAAATGCACTTCTTATCGTGGTTCCGTCAAGGGGTCGCGCTGGCGCTCGAGGTTGTCAATCACGCGCAAGGTCGTGTCGATGTCGTTGACATCTAGCCCGTAGAGCTGCTGAGGATCATAACCCAGCGCTTCACTCAGAGCGGCTGGCACTCTCTGCTGATTGCTGAACCCCACGTGGTGGACTGCCAGGAAATGGGGCCCGGGCCACAGGACCATGTACACGGCGCTTTCATCAAGGAAGAGGAGATTCCGCGGTACGGTCAGCAAGCAAGCAGTAGGTGTTCTTCTGTACATTCTCCAAGCGAACGTTGCTTCATAGTCGTCAAATCGAAGCACACGTGCCATTAGCTCTAGCATCTCGAGACACTCTTCCCATTCCAGCGAAACCATGAGGGCGTAGATCCGCAACCCCTCTAAGCGCTGCATTGGCAACAGGCAGCAACGTGGCTGCGCTATGCGCCGGAGGGTCTCATCGCCATCCTCAGCCTCTTCCACACGTAGTCAGATCTCATTGTGGATGCTGTGAGGTGGCAGACCCTGCAGCCGCGGCAGCCACGAAATATTCACCTCGTCCAGGCCTAGCAGCCAGGCCAGCGGGATTCTGCAGAGGAGGAAACGAAGACAGAGCGTCTGTCTAGCCGCTGCCGTTGATGTCATGGCGAAGCAGAGTTGCGATGCTGGTGATTTTCAGCCGCCGTTCGTTGTTGTCTGGAAAATGAACACCGTGCCGATGAGGTCATACAAGTGAGCCCTTCACTGCCACCGTTATTTTCGTCTCGGGCTCCTGGCCCGGAGGCTTCGAAGGTTTCTATGCGTGCAGAGCTTCCGAGTGCGGCTGCCGAAACGCCTTCTTCCACTTTTGCCGCATTTGGAAACGGTACAATTTTAAGGTGCGCTGAAATCCCTTTGCAGGGAACCCTAGCTGTCCTAACAAAATGATGCAAACGCCATTTGTCCTTTTTTATATGGTTCGGAAGTTATCTTTTGAAAGAACCGAACGCACTTATCTCAAGTGGAGCACTTTCAAATGCGCAGAAAAAGAAAAATGCACAGAGTATCGTTATCAAGACTGGTGAACATGCCTCACGCATTTATTCCAAGAACACCAGAGCTAAGCAGGGATCTTATGGCTAGTTCCTTGTGCGTTATTATCAGATTTCTACGTTCAGTCATGCACCTGCTCTGTCCAGAGGTTACATTTTTTCGCCTCATACAAAAGTTATCTTATCGAGCACTCGTGTTTAGCATGTCGGCAAGCGCGATTCATATAGGAACAGGTCTCGTGCTTTCAAGACTCATACTATATTAATTGGGAGCTTGATCGTAAATTCCAGAGGGGCAGCGTGAATCTCAGGCCCCAGCTCGTATTATGTGACTTTACTTTTTACAGGAGCTGAGGGTTCTCGAAAGAATTTCAGGGGTCAGAAGCAAGCAGGCAGAGTTTATTTTCTTTGAATTTTTCGTGTTGACGAGTTCTTCGCAGTACATTTTGAACGCATAATTCTAGCGGCAATAGAGGCACGTTTGTTCTGCTTCTCCCAAGGTGGTTTATTAGGGTATAGCGCCCGCCGACGCTATAAAGCGCCGGCGCTGAGATCGGCGTTACAGCGCGTGCTAGAAGAAAATAAAGATGGACAGCGCGTGCTGGGAGCGCACGCCCGGCACGGGCAGTCCGGAACTAGAAGCCTGCCACGCTGGTCGTCTCTGTCTGGTGCTCCGCCGCGACTCCGCAAATCCTCAACAGTGGTGACCTGGCGAACCGTGCCTTCTATCTCAGCGGCATTCCAGCATGGCGTACTGGTAGCACCCAAGTTTCGACACGCCGCTCCCGGCGTTCCGGCCTGCAGGCGTCGGCGGGTGGTTCGCCCAACTGGAGGCTGCGATGTACCTGAACGGCATCACCATCCAGCCGTTCAAACACGCAGTCCTTTGCGACATCCTCCCGCCCGACCTCCTGCGTCGGCTCACCTACTCTGCTTTCGGCGGCCGGCCATACGATGAGCTGCGTGCGGCCGTCTTGGCGGATTTCGGCGCCTACTACGTTCCGCCGCCGCTCTACGACGCAGCGGACCCGTTTCCGCCGCCGCCAGCCTCTGGCCCTGCACCGGCCTCGCTAGCACCCACGCAGCCTTCATCAGAACCCGGACCGCCTCAGCAACCCCTCGCCGCCCCGCCGCTACTCCACTCCAGCGTTTCCGGCCCGGCTTCTTTAGCACCGACCGCACAAGACGCTACCGCATCGATTCCGGCAGCGCATCCTGCTACCCCGGCTACGCTAGCAGCACTGTGCGACGACTCCACGGCCCCAAGTCCGCACTCATTCCCTCAGCAGCTCGGTGAGGTGCCTGGCCCACAGCGGTTTGCCACATCAGCGAACTCGGCGACAGATGCGCCTCGCGCAACCCTGTTCAGTGCCTCCGGCCATACCGTCTCCCATACGGACGATACAGCATCTACGGCACAGCCCGGTGAGCAACTTCTCTTATCTGCAATAGTGCCGCCGTCAGTCGAGCTCTTCCTCGACGAGTGCCCCACTCCGCCAACTTCTGTACCCTACTGCGTAGCATCGCTACCAGCCGAACGCTCACCTGCCGCCTCATCGCTCATTCCGCTAAAGCCGTCAGTCACTGACCTGAGCGATCGTGCTAAAGGCGACGTGAGATTGCTGCCACCGCAGCATATGCCACATACCAGCCCCACTACCCCTGCGGCCACACCGCCTGCTCAAGAGGCCTCACCTCAAGCCCTCAGTACGGTCAACCGATTCTCGGAGTCTGACCCTGGCAACTTGACACTGCCGCAGCAAGCGTCTGCTTTGGTGCCTGACTTGAGCCACCTTCGGCAACAACTGGTCGAGCTACCCACACCGAGTAGTGCAGCAACTGTTCGTCCACCAGCTGTGTCTCTTGCTGTCCGCCAGCCGTCTGATGTAGCAGTCTCAGCTGCACAGCCTGTCACTGCCACAACCTTCTTGCAGACACCCACAGCTGACCATGCCCACACGCGCATCGACACTGGCGAAGTGCTCCGGACTGTCACTCCCGTTTCACCCAAGCACCTGGGATTGAGCCCAGCAACTTGCTCCGGCATCGTCACAGCTGTCACCGTTGTGTCGACGGTCCCACCACATCTGCTGTCAGTCCATGGAGCCGTTTCGGCCGCTCCTGTGCTTGTGATCGCGTACACGGTGCGTCAGATCCCCATGGACATCAGCCGCAACGTTCCAACACCGCTGACACTTGTGTTAGCGGGCAGCACTACAGCCGGTGACGGCCCGACCATGGCCTCCCCTGCCCCCATGTCCATTGTTAGCTCGGTACCCTGCATCATTCGCCCGTTGCGCAGCAGCCAGGCTCGTCCACCTGAGCGCGCGCCCTCCACCCGACGGCTCTTCCCGGTCCCTGACATGAACTTACTGGACACTCATTCCCTCCTCTCTTCAACCGAGTCCACATTTCGACGTTCCGTCTAGGCGGGGGACCCTATAGCGCCCGCCGACGCTATAAAGCGCCGGCGCTGAGATCGGCGTTACAGCGCGTGCTAGAAGAAAATAAAGATGGACAGCGCGTGCTGGGAGCGCACGCCCGGCACGGGCAGTCCGGAACTAGAAGCCTGCCACGCTGGTCGTCTCTCTCTGGTGCTCCGCTGCGACCCCGCAAATCTTCAACAAGGGCATAAATGTTAGCCGTGCGTGACGGAGCTTTGTGTTTGGTTTGATTTGAAGCCAGAAGATTAAATGCTGCGAGAATCATAATATATTACGCAGAGAATGGGCAAAAAAGGCGGGTGCACACTGCTGTGTGCGCAGCGAGCATTTATTCGAGGACCACAGTTTCTCTCATGCACTTGACGCAAAATTCCTACTTTGTATCACTGTATGCCTCCTTGGCCGATGCCCTTTCTTAATGGCATTTTATCACTTTCCCACTGAAGACCCATGGTCACGGGGAACCGGCCAGGATTGAACCACGGTCCACTAGCAGAGTAGTCCTAAGCATTCAGCTGTCAGAAGTGCCGGTACATTATTCCTCCTTTTTGATCACGGCGAGGTTAGGCTGAGCACAGCGAGAGTGAGACTGCTGTTTGTTGTTTTGCGTTTTTTCGCAACCATTTCTTTTTTTTATTACGCTTCGCGTTACCACAGAATCCGAGTTGCCGCTTATTTGAATTATTATAGGCAAAATACTTCAAAAACTTTTATACAGATCTAAGGGTAAGGTAGAAAACCTAAGCTCATTAAATACTTCACGAAAATAAAGCATTGCGCCGCTAGTAATACCTTGTTTTCCGTCTGTCTTCAAACGTTTCGAAACTCTGAAAATGATATGACGTCAAATATCAGAGGCTGGCAGGCTGATTAGTAGGACGACTGGCAGCGTCGTTGAGTAACGTTGGCTGCATGTGCAATCTTTCAGCGGCAACGGTGACACGAGCAATAGCTTGAGCTGCTTTAAGGTATGATGACTACAGCGTAATGTTTATGTGGTCGACATGCTGAATATAATAATCATGGTAAGCACCACTGAGCAATTACAGAAATGCCTAGGCATCGCCAAGCTACTGATGGACAGGAAATTTCAGCGAACTGCTATGTTGCGGGATTCTTAGCTTTGTTTTGGAGTGAAGCTCTTAGAGGCTAAATACGAATGACGCAAGATTGAAAGTTCGCGGTGTTCGTCCGCTTTCAAACAACGCATCACTGAGAGCACTTGCTCCTGGGCTAGCTGGTTTTGGTTCATAATTAAATAGTTCTTAGGCGCAAAAAACAGACGAGACACATAGGAAGGTAACAAGACAAAGCACTTGTTACCTTCCTGTTTTGTGTATCATCTTCATGTTTCATTGATGATTATATCACATGTGTCGTCGCCAACACCTGTCGTGAAAAATAGCGCTTTGTCCTGTTATCTTCCTATGTGTCTCGTCTGTTTTTTGCGCCTAAAAACTATTTAATTATGAACGAATCACTGGGCGAGAAATTTGGTAGAATGACCTTCATAACATCAAAAACACCAATGTCACTCCAGGTGGTAAATGTCGCTGCGCTTACGAAGTCTTAAGCCGTCTAACGGAGTCTTCAGACCAGGTTTCCAACGGAGTAGAGAAAAATACAGACGATACTTTTCAACCTCGAGTAGGTTGCGCACTGGGAAATGAAAGGAAAACGCATATACGAACGATGTTTCACCAAGCAGTTAATCCGGAAAGCTCCGGCATCCTCCTCCTCGATGCCGGCGTTGCGAGATGATTGCTCCGAGATGATGGCTCCGAGATGGAAGCGACGCTCCGGTCTAGCCTTTACTCTCTGCAATTTCACTTAAGCACGGGTTCTTCCACAACCAGGCTTTGATCTGTAGAGCTAGTCAAGACCTCATATGTGGTTGCTAACGGATCAGTCTTGTAATCACTGCAGAGGTTTTCCCTTTAGGCTAAAAAATATCACTCCGTTTTCTCAGCCGTCTCTACTGTACACCTATTGCCTACCAACCTTTCTTCGGTATAGGGAGCGACAGTCCCGTCAAATAAATCAGTGTCCTATATTTCTGGTTCGTTCGGAGATCTCGCACATTTTACGTTAACCAGAATGAGGTCATACAGCAGGCGCTCCATGCACAGCGCTGTCTCTTTTCCGATGAAGTACGGAGTGCTGACGTGCACTCTGGCTTCATGTAACAGTTGAGTGGAACTATCCAAGAAATACACAGCGCTCATCTTTCCAGTAAGTTCTTCATCGCTAACCAATTCCCTTTTGATGAAACCTCCGGTGCTTCCTGTGATTATCAGAACGGAAACGGACTTTCCACGAATTTTGCCGGGGAGAAACGGCATTCCCTCAGTTAGAGACACTGGATTGACGCACAAAACTGTGCATAACGCTGGAAGTTTCTTCTGGTACACGTGCTCTACACGGTGGGTCTTTCTCCTCGTTGTTTTACGAAGAGGAACAGGGATGCGAAACCTGTGGCTCTGGCTTCCCAAGACATTAGCACACCGCTGCTTTGTGCCACTTACGTGCGCACTTGAGACAAACAGGCATTCTCTCCCTCACTAACTTTCTACGGCAGTCCGAGGCTTAGTGGCCTATCTTCTTGCACCGGTGGCATTTCGGCGAGGGATCTGGCACTCTACCACTCTTGCCCCTTCTTTTGCTTAGAGTTGAAGCTCACTCTTATTCCTCCCTTCATCATTCCTCATAAGAATGTCATTTCCTCGATTAAATTCTCTTTCTTGTTTCATTCTGAACATTACTACCTATCTGCGGTCACTTTTCCTTTCACTCTGCGACTCATCTGTTACTTTCATAGTGGCTGCACGAGCCATTTCTCCTTCTCTCTCGGCGGCTTCTCTAGCCATCTTCCTTTGCCTCTTCTCGTTTTCTTTTCGTTTTATCTCTCTTCCTTCTATTTCCTGGTTCATCCAAACCGCAATCTCGGATTCTTCCATACCCAACTGACGACTTAACGTCACGATATCCCCTTGATTCATTTTGGAGTCTCAGCTGTTTAAGCCTCGAGCATAGCTCAACTCGGCGAACCGTAACCAACCGCCTCTGCGTGCACCTCACAATATCGCTCTGCTGCTAACACTCGTTTACGACCTCTTCGTAAACTCCTTCTGACTGTTTGTCCGTTCTCTGCGCTTAGAAACACCAAACGTTCTGTCCGCGGATGCCAGAATAAAAGTCCCCCAATTTTGCGCACTCTAGCGTGCGTTCCCAGACACTCTTAGACAATGAGGGGGTAGCGGGTTCGGACTCAAAGGAGATGACCTCGACTGAGCGTGGAAACTCCAGTGGAGACCAGCTACCAAGTGACAAGAGGTTTTTCGTTGTTTAGTGCCCAGTTTTCGCCGGTCGGAAGCCATAGAATGGGTCGCAGCCAAAGGTTCACAATCAAAACAAACTTTAAACAGGAGTGCGATAATACAGAGGATTTCACAAACACTAGTACAAGCGCAAACAAAGTGATGAACAAAATAATGCAACTGGTGCAAAATTATACTCAAGAGAGATTACAATCCAAAAAAAATAATGCACCTAAAGTGCACTAAAATAAGAGGGAGGGAAATAAAACAATTTGTTCACCCGGTACTGCGACCAACCGAAGACAAGAAGTTCACTACGGTGGCGTCCCGCAGATTGGTGCGCGCTGCCTAGTTGAATCGCGGCTGGGCGAGTGGTGTTATCCCGGGAGTCGAGCGAACGCGCTTCACTAAAGCGTAAACGGGTGCTCGGGCTGCTCGAGTACCTTCCAGGGCTTTCTAGGCTGGCGCCGCTGCCGACGCAAGAGTGAAGAGGCAGAGGGTCTCTCTTAGCACACGTTGACTTCGAGTGGGAACGTCTGCGACATTCTAGAACATCGGACGCCATGGCCGACCCAATTCCTCGGCTCCGTGTCGGCGAACGATGGCTTAGGGCGATATGCGTCCGCGCTGCGCTGTTTTTGTTTTATTTTTCAAAATGTAACAATTTTTTGCGACAGCTACACGTGAAGACAAGCAACACAGAACAGAACGCTCTGTCCTGTCATTCTTGTCGTCACGTGTCGTATATTTGTGCGCTAAAATAACTGAGTACAGTTCCTAGAGCTTTACCTGTGCTAAGGCCTGTTCTGAAATTTTACACATGAGGATTAGCGTTCGTAAACTCACCGCCCGGTAAACTCACAGGTAAATTTGGATCTTCGGGACCACAACCGTAAATATGCTCCACCGACATAACAGAACTGCTCCTCACCCCTTACGATCCTAATATGAAGTAGGTGCCGCTGCGGTTGACTCGTGGTCGGATAATCCCGCTAGAGATGTAATCTGTCATATCTCTATATTTCTAAGGAATGCTAAGGCAGCTAAGATTGAACAATTGATGTCCCAAAAATTTTTTGCAGTCCTGCCACATTTTTTTACAAATAAGTACAACCTGTTCGGTGGGCATGCTCCGCAGATTCAGTAGTGACGACCATTAATAAATCTGTTAGGAGTGCAGGCAGGCGCAGGTTTTTTGTTCCACTTTTTCTGAATAAAAAGAGTTTTCCATTCTTGATCATGGACTGTGTACTCAAACGTGAATTTCACACTCGGAATTGTCGGAGAATATCAATCCGCTATGGCACAGGAAGGGTTCTCCAGGACAGGGCAGTGTTCAAAGTGACTAAGTAGAGGCGAGGCAGTGGGAAAGACTTCACCGCATCGCCGGCATGTATGTACAGGTTTGAATACAGCTCCTGAATTTGTCGCTGTCGCTGTTGCTGAGTTAGTCGCTGTCGCTGTTGTCGAAGTGGCAGGCATCTTGCTGGAGGAACTGTCGTTTCCTATGTGAGTTCGTAAGTGCCCCTCTACTTCTGACCTGGAAAAGTACATCCAGAAAGAAGAGATGCCAATTTCGGTAATCATCGAGAGCTACCATTACGACGATATCAAATTGGTTTGGTTGGTTTGGTTTATGGGGTTTAACGTCTCAAAGCGACTCAGGCTATGAGAGACGCCGTAGTGGAGGGCTCCGGAAATTTCGACCACCTGGGGTTCTTTAACGTGCACTGACATCGCACAGTACACGGGACTCTGGAATTTCTCCTCCAAAGAAATTCAACCGCCGCGGCCGGGATCGAACGACAGTATCAAATCTTGTAGGAACGTACAGCTGCGAGCATGAGTAAACAAAGCAGGATATTCAGTTCCAAAGGCAACCGTACCTCTACTATCCGAAATGAAGAACATTGTTCATGAGCAACCGCCTAGCATCGATAGACTTCCGCCATGCAAAGTTCTTAGCCGGAAATAACATTCACACATGGCGTGAAAAATGTTGGAAGGAGACAGCGTGCTCCGTTTACTTTTATCCACAAGTGTGCACTGAATTTTTACCATCACCGCGCAAAGTGTTTTTAGCAGCGTGAATATAAAGCAGACAAATGCATGCCTTGAGTCATAGCTTCGTTGATACGGATTTGGTTGTTGACACAAGTATACAGCCCGCTGAGTCCGAATGGACTGTCTCCGGCACAGTGATTGCTTAGTAATTCATTCCACTGATTTGCCTTGCCACTTCTGAAACCTGAGTTTTAACTGCAGGTATTAGATTTGATGCCCGCTCGTGTGCGCACTTTTGTTTCAAGCGCGAAAATGAGACCATTCATATAATTTTTCCATTTAATGGCCTCAGTCAAACTTTTTTATACAAATTAGCTGTTTCTACAGTGCTTTGCCGACAGAATGTTCGAAAGTCATGCGTTCAGCAGCAGTGAATGTAGGTCTCAGTGGTTTGGAAATGCCTATCACCCAAGTGTTTTTACGTGCGAGATGGTTTCAGATCTAGAGGGAGCCTGGTCGCAATTTCAGGGCTGGTGGCAAAAGTCATGCCACTAAACTCCGAATGGCAAAGTTTTGTAACAGACATACGCTGTTTGTTGAGTTACATCATTTGCTGACATTCGAATGCAAGAGGGAAGGGTTTGGGAATAAGCTAATTGTTTCAAGAGACCGAAAATGTGCACATGACGCCAGTGTATTACGACAATTCCTTAACTTCCAGCGCAAGCTGATATCAAATGTGGTTTTTCGATGCTATCAGCTATTAGTCTTACACACATCAATAGCACTAATCGCGTTTGGCCTTCGGCACAAAACTTCAGGAAAAGAAAAGTATATGCGCATGAAATCTTGCACTACAAAGAACCAAAAAATATTGGGGAAAATATAGATGACAGAGGTAATCAGGAGAGAAGTGCCGGTGTAACTGCATCATTCGCTATGGACATCTGATTCAACCTACGAGTAAATGGGAGAAAGTTAAAAGAGGGCATTGAAGTGAGCAGAGCTCACGGTGTTGGGATGCTGGGGTTAGTGGAAAACCAAAAGCGAATATAATCAACAGAGGCCTGCGGCGCAGGGTCAGAACGCTTATCGTATTTCGGTTAAATTTTCTGAGGAGTATAACGGTTCTTCACGGTAAAGCACGTTGATTTACAACCCATATCAACCTCCATTTCTGAAGACAGTCTTCGCCAACATGATTTCTAGTGCTGTGATTTTTTTTTATTTTCCGACTTACTGTTCAGCATTACTTTACTAGTGGATGCTGAATGAAGGTGTTTTGAATACACCATCTTCTGTGTGCAGGTGAACAGGCGAACTGAAAAATAGGATCTCCGCACTGTTTTGACGCCAGAAAGTAAAAGCGGGCTATGCGCATTCTCATTCGCGCATATAGTAGAGGAAGTAATTTGCTAAGTGGGATATAAGTGCAACAAGTCAAGAAATATTATTTCTTTGCCGAAAGTTAGAATCAATGGCTGGAACCCTGCAAAGAGTCTGTGGACATATTTCGAGTATTGGTGAACTTTTGGGTGGCGGGAAATTGACTACACACTGCGTCGACGCCAGGTTCGTGGCAGTAGTTACTGCGCAACCGCTGAAGTTAAAAAAATAGAAGTAATATTGCAACTAAGTGCCTGGCTGGGCAAAATATGGGAAGAGCTTGCCTAAACGCTCGTGATATTGGCGAGCCATTTAAGAGATATTACAAGCTCTGAATTTTTTACTCTGGACTACAGCTCCATCACATTAAGTTTGCCTTACTGACATAATTCGCGGCCAAGCCGCCGCGGTGACTCAGTGGTTATTGTGCTCGGTTGCTGACCCGAAAGACGCGGGTTCGATGTCGGCCGCGGCGTTTGAATTTCTATGGCGGCGAAATTCTAGAGACCCGTGTACTGTGCGATGTTAGTGCACATTAAAGAACCCCAGGTGGTCAAATTTGGCAGAGGGCTGCACTACGGCGTCTCTCATAGCCTGCGTTGCCTTCGCACGTTAAACCCGATAAACCAAACCAACCATAATTCGTGGCCACTAAAAGATTTGGGTTAAGCATACTTCTATTGCCCTGGAAAACAAATTTCTTTGCTTCAAGGTGTGCTGTGTACTTTTTAACCGTCTCTCTATTTCCCATAACCTCGGATTCTCGCATGATGACGAAATAAAATATTATTTTTAGTTAAAAAACCTTGTCGTCTTCGCCGAAAAAATTATGACTAAGAGGCTACATAAACGAAATACCTCTTACCTGCTGAAATTCCAGTAAAGGCAGAGCGGACAGAGGTGCTGTTCCTTCATTTCGGCTAGATGCTCGTGGGAGAAGTGCCACTTCAGGGCCTCTTGGGAGTCGAAGTCTTCCCAGCACTCGGGGCAAGGGAACAGTTGGCGCTGATCGGGAACGCCGTTTTTTGTTCCGGCTATAAATGGGTGAATGCGACACGAGGCTTTCGTGAAGGATGGTAATACCAACGTTTTTAGATCCCTTTCAGTTTGAAAGCTGCGGTGCGCGGATTGTCGCCTTTCCGTTTCCTTCCGTGCGCTGGCGCTCGCCACGCTGTTTGCCCGACCAGCGTGGCCCTTCGCGTCTACGCCATGGTCACCGCCGCCTGATTTGGAGCAGCCAGCAGATATCAGCATGGAAGATATCAGCTGTCCTGTGCCAGTTGTTGGCAGTGACGCTTATCTTACAGTATAAAAAAGCTTCAAGCAAGGGTGCTTAAAGCATCCCACCAAAAAGATGCTAGAGTTTACCAACAATGTAAACAAAGCAATCCCGATTTCTTTGAAGGAAGGTCCCGTTTTTGAAAGGGACGTTTTTTGGGAGCTGCTAGACGAGTTTGAATTGCAAAACCTTGTTCGGCTTGGATGTGCAGAGCATATGGCCACTTTTACATGCCAAGTGCTGCATTTTGTCATAGTGACACGCATCCACTTCTAGGCGAGAGACGTGAACCGTCGGCTAGAGAACAGAGAAATATTGTCATTGAAAATAAAAAAGCTCGCCTTCAAGTAGCCATTCCCTCCGTGCTTCCGACTTAGTGTGTCTGCATTTAATGCTTGTCTGTGTTCAATGAAATTAACATTCTAAAAATGAAAGTGCAGAACGCTGCTCCTGTCTGTGCTATCATTGCAAATAAAAAGCTCTTCTACAGTTATTCCCTCCCTGCATCCAGCTAAGTGTGTCTGCATTTATACTTGTGTTCTCTGGAATTGGAATTCTAAAAAACGTGCAAAATGCTGCTCGCATGTGCGGTGCTTCGTTGATAATATAGCGCGGAATTTCGTGACTGATCTAGAAGCGGAACATCGCTAGTTTTATCCTTTCATTAATGTTTCGTGCATTCTCCCGAAGAAATATTGATAGCTCTACTCCAACATACGCATATCATCAGCGCTAAACGTCGCAAACGTGATGCGATAAAGCGCAATGCAAACGATTGGTTTTTTGCGAACTGGCATCAGCCTGCTCTTTATCTCACCCTTACTAGCCAGGTGAAACATTTCTTTAACCATGAGGCTGAAGTTTCAACGTGACAGCTCCAAAAGTACAGCAAATTTGAGTCCGACGTGTTCGCTCCCAATGTTATCGCGGGTGAGAACAGGCTGTCACAGCAACTGCCAAGCGCGAGCGCTCCGAAACCTCCGGGCCGACAGCGACAGCAGCGCCGCGTGTTGAGTGGATGCGGACAGGGGCCGCTTTCTCGGGAGCGGCGCGGGGGAGCTTGCAAACTGAAAGGGATCTAAACACGTTGGGTAATACGCACTTAACTTTTTACAGAACAAGAAACAAAACAATAGCACCAACAAAGAGCGCGCTCTGTGTTGGTGCTATTAACAAAACTGCTGTTATTACTGAGCCTGCTGAAACTCGTGTGCGCATAATATAGATTGCGCTGCGACGATATTCGGCGCGCCGCTGTCACCGATTAAGAGGTTCCGGTTCCGGGCAGATTCGGTGATGGTAAGAAGGTAGGTAGTATGAGGGTGAGGAGGAACAGAGCTTGAAATATAAGGGAGGAGGCTAAGAGGAACGCAGTCATGCAGGAGCACAGGGTAGAGACATGCTGCATGTGGCGACGGACGACAACTGCGCGAGCGGGTGGCAGAAAGCTGTTGATAGTTGCTCTTGATCTCACTTGATCTACTCGGCCAGAATGGGGGTGAACAGCAGCGAAAGATGGCAGAACAGCGCAATGCCGTGTAGACGGTATGTGCGGCTAAAACATCTAGCTGAACTGAGGAGATTTGAAATGAACGCTTAGTTGTTGATTAACTTAGGGTTTATTGACGCAAGGCTGACTTTTGTGAACGAGCACAAAACAATGTCTAGATTGTTAGCGTTGGAAATGAAAGGCTATCTGAAATGTGAAGGAATCATGTAAATGCTGCGTCACAAAAGGAGTTATGCGATTTTGAAAACTTGGCTTAAAGTGCTGGAATAACACCACAACATCTAAAGTGGAGAAAGATATATACGGTGTGTAATAAGGCGGGGTGGAATTGTTAGCCTTGCCACAAGCGCACTGGAAATCTCCTCCAACTCTGCGTGAATACGGCGCCCTAATTGATTGGTCAGGGTGCAACTCCATAGGACAGACAACCTTAGAAGGAGCAAAGAGAAAAAATGTTTTGTACTCTAAAGTTCCAAAGCTGTTCAAGTGATCGTTACATTTGAGAGTGGTAAACAGCGTCATCACCCAATTATAAAAAAATAAAATGTAGAACAATTTGTATAATTTTTTTAAATATGGATTACGATGGGTTTCGCGTAGTGGACTGGTTACCTCAAGCGGGTCTCTACAGTACGCGCATTCAGGATGCTGCCCTAAAAAGCCACTACCGGATGCTGCACGTGACATGTTCTCTATTATTTACAAACTGGCTCTCTACTTTTTACAAACTAGAAAAAAGTGATTAAGCGCACCAGATTACAACTAAGGCATGTAACCGACTTGTTGAACTAATCTTGAGTAGGTAGCTCCTTTACATTTTTTCTGAAGAGCGTGCTATTCGGGCACGTTGGCTTTGCATCATATAAATGAAGAGGGTGCAAAACTTAGACAAGGACCATGAAGAAACACACGCGACGACTAAAAAGCACTTGTCAGTCGTCGCACATGTTTTCTTCTCCGTCCATGTCTAAGTATTGCGCTTCCCCTAATTTGTATTATTAACAATTATTGTTAGTCATTTCATTTATTCAAAGGTGTGTAGTCCACCGTTTGTAACCGTGATATCAATTTATATAACTTCGAAAACACAGTTGCCGTTGGTTCTTTGGCCGAAAATAATATTTGCTAACTAGTCGAGTTCAGTGCAAAGAAGGGATTAGTTTGTCCACAAGTTGCGAAGGGTGCGTGCATTTTGGCTTGATGTGCAGACTTTGGTGGGCCACTGCACGGACGGTAACGGCGGTTTCGCAAATCTAAAATTAAGCAGAATACAAATCTGATGGGCTGCAAGTCTCGCAATACAAGTGACATTAACATTAATCTTAAAAGATTAACTACTCAGTATTAATTCACCAGCCTACTGGTTAGCACGTTTTAGCTACACAGTAGTGGCCTACAGCTAAGACAATCCTGTGGGGATAAAAGGGCTCTGCTAACAGCCCAAGGCTATTTTTAAAAATTCCACATCTTAGATGGAACACCTGGTATAGCTTCTTTCTACCCGCGTGTATCCGATTACCTGAGTGAAGATACAGGTTCGCAGAATGGGCTTGTATGAGATTCCTGCGATTCTAAATCGGCTGGTACAATTTCAAATACTGTACTATATTGATTAGTTTTTTTCCAACGCTCGGTTCATTGTTCCTTTATAGCCCTGAAAAAGCACTTTATCTGTGCAGCCGTATCTCACGCCTGCATTACTTGCTACAAAGTCATATAGGCGATTCCCAGCAATCCTAGCATGGCTTAGAACCCAGCGCACGTGTGGAACGACCGCATACGCAATATCGCGATCGCAAGAACATGTACTTGAAGATGTTCCACACGCACTGCAGAAATACTGCGTCATTCATGTTAATATGATGGATAAACCGATTTTGCTCGTCTGGCTCCTCTATATATTAATCCTGGCCGAGGCTAGAGATGTACGGTGCATGGCGTAAATTTTGTGTAATTTATTTAATTTTCGCTCAACAAATTATAACTCCTGGGGCTGCGAAAAAATCTCTGACCTCTTGCAGAAAGCGTCTCGTTCATTATTTTTCTTGTTTTAGAGTTGGGCGACTTTAAAGTTAGTATTCCTAAATATTCTTTGTCAGAGGCAAAACCAAAGATGCGGTAATGAAATTTTGCGCAAATAATGCACACGAGCTGTGGATGCCAGAAAGGTTGAATTTATTATAGATTTTTTCAATGCGTATTTTTTTTACTGAAATGGCTGGAAACCCAGCGCTGAATTTAGACTTCTGAGACGGCACTTAACAAATGTGATGTGAAGTAACAGAATTATAAGCCATGAATAAAATTACATTTGCTGGTACCGTTTAAGGCTATGGGCATTTAACGTCTCAAAGCGACTCAGGCTATGAGGGACGCCATAATGAAGAGCTGCAGAAATTTCGACCACCTGCGGTTCTTTAATGTGCACTGACATCGCGCAGTACACAGGCCTCTAGAATTATGACGCCATCGAAATTCGACCGTCGCTTCTCGAATTGAACCCTCGTCCTTCGGGTGAGGAGACTAGCACCATGACCACTGAGCCACGATGTTGGCCTACATTTGCTGGTATGGGTTCTTCATCTTCACGGAGTAAACTTCCTCAGTGACAACGAAAGTGAGATTTCTAGAAAAAGCACTTAATTGTAGGCAGAAAATTGGAAATGTGAAAGATGTGTTGCAGGGTATTTCTGAGAAAACGTTAAAAATGCGTAAAACGAACACAGATAATCAAAATGTAGATGCTTCTGCGTGAACTTTTTATGATTTTTGCAAACAAAACGTTATCCACAATTTCTGCTAATCGTATTCCTTATTTACCATTCCTATCCAAGATTTTATGGTTATTACTTCTGAAGCAGCACACCACTTTAAGCGAAGACTACATTAGCATCTATTAATAGAATATGCGCACTGAACAGATAGTGAACAGATGCATAGCGAACAGGCTCCAATAAAGGCCTATAATGGCGTCTGACTGGGCTGCTATCCGATCTAATCTTCGATCAAATACAT
This sequence comes from Amblyomma mixtum, assembly GCF_055824585.1. Taxonomy (NCBI): domain Eukaryota; kingdom Metazoa; phylum Arthropoda; class Arachnida; order Ixodida; family Ixodidae; genus Amblyomma; species Amblyomma mixtum. The sequence continues at coordinate 148,488,791 of NC_143021.1, read as the reverse complement.
TATTTGGCTTGCCCTTCAGCTTGTAATGGCATACAAGCTTACTGAATGGCTTCATTGGAATCCATTGGCTCTCCTATATTAGTTATTCAATTTATGTACGAGTAGTCGAATTGGGGAAAAATAATACGCTGGAAGGAGCGCTGTTCTCCAGACAGATGAAAATAATATGTGGAACTGCGACGAGCATTCTTCACCTGTAAGGGGCATGTGTGCCTCTCCACTTGAAGACACGTAATTGCTACCACATTGCGGCACAACCACCTATCGAAACTTTTTGGACGTTGATTTCAGCATTGTGGGAGGATCCCTGGAAAATACTTTTGCTTAGCGCTGCGTATGCCAGCACGGTATCATTTAACACACTCCTTGTACTTCTTCCAGTCAGATTGATTGCAAGTCATCGAAGCTTTGCTGTGTTGCATAAAAGTTCTTCATGTATACATTTTCTGGGGTGATCTTTTAAATCAAGGATTTGACTTATCTTTTCTCTCATTCAAAAAGAGGACGCACAAGTCGACACACTCGTTTACCTTATCGACGAAAAGAATCTAGTTTTCTTGAGCCGTTCTAAAATAATGTTTGGCAGAATTGTACGACCAGCGAATATATGGAGTTGAGCGCTCATTTCAGATGGCACTGTCGTATTCGCAAATCTTCTTGGTATCGCGACTGGTGTGCCTATGAGGGATATGGACTGGCAACGTCATTAACTTGTGGTCGATGAAATCAAAGAAATATGCAACGCCGCCGATGGCATCATGAGCGATGCTGAGAGCTAGGTGAAACGTCTTCCGGCCACGTAGAACAATTCACTGTGGCAAATTTGTCTTGGTCCTGTCAAACATAAGAAATCTCGGGATTAGTGCAGTTAGCTGGTAAGGAAGGGCAGTCAATATCTTGGAAATTGAAATTCAAAAATGTAGACGTGGTAACATGGGGGGTTTCAAGATACCAGCAGAAATACTGTGGTGGCCATTGTCAACAATGCAGTGATTTTGGTCACATGTTGAGTAAGAGGAACCTAGAAGAACCCGTGTTGAAGACACGACGCAGGGCGTGCATACAATTTCGAGAGGGGAAAGTGTGTCCGCTACAAAAGATGTGAGGGATTTTTTAATGGCTATCAAAATGCCTCCTCCTGCCCTTTCTGACCGGTCATGATTATATATGAAACACGTACAATGCGTATATAGGCGCATGCACTACGCGTAAGGCTTATGCTACGCTTACTGAAGGATGACAAGAACAGAGCTCTCTAGTCAACAGCCCTAGGGCACTCTGGGTAAGTTTCCCTGAGGAAGCCCACAGCACATCAAGTACTGCAGAATAACGCCTTCTCTCGACGAACAATGAAGCTCACCTACCAGCACCCCTTCTGGTCACACGAGTGGGTGAACAGTTCAAGCTCTTTGACCTGGCTAGGCATGAAGGGAAGGCCAGGGGGCTCTTGGCTGGAGAAGCCCTTCCAGGAAGGTTTTTGTTTTCGTTATGAAATAAAAATTATCCTCCTTATTTAGCAACCGAAGGCCGAATGCTACACATTATTAAGTTACAAATGATGTTACTCACCTGCTTGGCTCAGAAGAGAAGAATGTTGATCGCTATGGCCACCCGCAGCCGAAACATTTCGAAGCTGTTCTTGAGCTTTGGTACACTTTTCGCCTTCTGCCTCCGCTGAAGGTTGTCGCAGAATGTTAACTACACGCCGAAAGGCCTCACCGAGACTGCAGTGAAGCGCTTCCGGATGCCAGGAGATGTTGCCGGTTAGCGCTAAGCCAACAGCCTTGTTTATGCGCGTTTGCAAATTTTTGCCGGAACCGTGGGTGGCGATGAGGGGATGTGTGGTCCACATGACCACGTAGACGGCGTGTCGTTCTACGTCGAGACGCGTTATGACTTCCGGCAACAGGCAGGCATACAAGGCACTGCCGCGCTCAACCGAAGCATAAGGGACTTCATTAGTGGGGCGCCACCGATATTTCAGCGATGAAGCTATGAGTGCCAGCGTCGCGGTGCAGTCATTCAGCATTCGTGCTGTTGCTGTACGGCAGAAGCACCATTGCCGCACATCTTCGAGGGATGTCAGCCAGCAGCGAATCTTTGCTATGCGCTGTAGTCGCTCCACCTGAGTCGAGTTGGCTTGCACAGCGCAACATATCGCGTTTACGAGGTTGTCGCGTTTCAGGTTTCTCAGCCGCGGGAGCCACGGTGCGTGTTCATCGTCCAATATCTCCAGTTCCTCCGTCTTGCATTCTTCTAGAAGCTTCCGCAGTGGACCTAACTGGGTGGATGCCATCTTGAGGCGAGTTGTGACGTCCCAAATGAAGTTATGGCAGCTGTAGGCAGATGACAACTGTCACTTTGATGTGCGCTACGGTTTGGAGCGAAAATGCGGTCCGATCTGATTCGGTTATGGACGGATAACACCATGCTATCTGATTTGGAGCGAAAATGTGGCCTCATCTGCTATGGTCAGGAACAGATAAGATCAACAATGTCGTTGAAGTTCCGTTGTTATCGTTATAGTGCGACTTCTTTTTAGTCCATCTCTGAAGCCAGCAGTTTCTTCAGACTTGCGCAACAAAAACCGAACCCAACGGTTTGTTAGGAAGGGAAGGCTAACAAAACGCAAAAAAAACGCAGCCTTGCAGTAGAGTTGAACTTAGCAAAGCGCAATAAAAAGACAGGAACAAGAAGAAGAAGAAGCACGCAGGACAAACGCTTCACATCAACTAGATCTTCAGTCTGTCAGCCAATATCCTATTAATACTCCTTTTCCTCTAAAACTGCTAATCATTCCAACAGTTCACCGCCTGTGTCCTGGCCACTCCCCCGTAGGTGGTATGTGCCATTCTACTTGAGGCCAACCAACCAACCAACTAGCTCTTTACTCGGGAAAAAAACACATATATACAGATACATAGAAAGCAGAAACAAATTGCAACGGATGGGCACCTAGCATATAAAGGGCGCGTCGCAGAACACTGCAAGTCATGTAAAAAATGTAAAGCAAATAAGGCGCAGTTCAATGCCACACGCGCGTGCGGTAAATGAAAAAAGAGGCTTGACAGAGAAATTATAGAGGCTTATCGCATTGTAAAGAAAGCTGAAAATTGTATCAGCACTCCTTCCCTGACCTTATCATGCAAGGAAATTGCTTACCTTGATACCTGTTCACGCTAAACACACTTTAGATAAAGCCGATTCATTGTTTGGTTAATAATTTGTTTCCGCCCTCTATGTATCTGTATACATGTTTTCTCCCGAGTAAAGAACTAGTTGATGTGAAGCGTTTGTCCTGCGTGCTTCTTCTTGTCCTTGTCTTTTTATTGCGCTTTGCTAAGTTCAACATGTATTAACAACTCGCCCAACTTTCTGCATTGCTTGTAGTCGAGACACGAGGCAACATATATTTCTGTAAGAAAGAAGGAATTGAATTCTCATACGCGACAAACGCTAGTAGTCGCCGTTAGCTCCTGCACTCAGAAAGCAATGAAGCATACATGTTCTGCCGTGTTTACCGCATGTGTCATGGCTAGAGTGACGATGGTAACGCCCAGCCGCCGTGCGTAGCCAAGCGCTGACGCTAACAATTGGTGAGAATGGGCAGCAAAGGCGCATGCGCAGTAAGCTCTGCCTGCTGATGCCCCGCGGACGTGTCTGCTTGACGCACTCTCGAAGGCTCTCGGTGGCAGCCATGTGTTGCTGTTATGCTTGAGAATATGACAGATGCTGTATGTGATTTGCCGTACTACCTGCAGATATCATTTGTTTAAAAAGTACCCTAAAGCGACGTCCTAAGCACGTCTATTTTCCTTGGGCGTCTGTGAATCATATTTCTGGTAAAGGCTTCCGCCAGGATGGTTGCGGCTGTGCTTGTGACTTCTTGTTTTTCAGCAGGCCCACAGCACATTTAACGGCGGACAGAAAACTTGAAATCTTTGCTGCCAGGCGCTTTTGCGACGGTGAAAACAATCGTCTGCGCCGATCACTTCAACAGCTATTGCACCTTCACAAATAGAAACCACAAAACAGAAAAAAACACCTCCATAAAACCGTCTGAGGAGTTTTCCAACTCGTCTCTCACAAGACATTCATGAAGAAAGGTCCATTTAGGCTTGACAAACAAAAGCTAGCACTGTAATTGGGAGTGGAGGTTTCAGGAGTCTTTGCATGTCGCTGAATATCGCTCCTGGTCAAAGGCTTTTGCAAAACCTTATTGGGGTATGCCTGTGATTGAACGTCTAGTTGTTTCGTGTTCGCTTCACTCGTGGGGCCCACTTTATAGACAGGAGTTCAAAAAAAAAACTGCTCTGGCCCTTCCAGGTGGTATTCATTGTGCTTGAAATGAAACTGCGTTGTTGGTCAGCTGGAGAGATAAAGCGCATATGATAGGCGAAATACAAATATACCTCTGAGGTAGTGTTATCACGTCATATTTTTAACCCAACGGCTTTAAGGAGCTTCTGTCGCTCATAATCAGGCTATGACGTCGTTGGCAGTCTGCGAAAAATGTTCAAAAATGCCCAAAAAAGCAACCTACCAGGCAGGTGTGCCACCTTGGGCGGTATCCTTGTGACTTCATCGAAAGCTGCCCAACGAGGCCCCAAAGAAGGACGGCACCGAAAAAATACAAACACATAGATATGGAGAGAACGGTACGGTGGCTGTCCGGGGTAAAGCAGACCAATTGCCGCTTCCTATCTCGTAACGCTACATCTATCATTTTCCTTCCCATAGCTCGCTGCGTTGTCCTTAGCTTACGCTGAACCCTCTTTGTTAGCTTCCATGTTTCTGCCCCATTGGTGAGTACTGGTAAGATAGAGCTGTGTATATTTTCATGGCGACCATGGTTGCTCATAGACTCTATGACTCAATGCATTTTGAAGAAATTGGAGGGCAGCTTTAAAATTATATAAAGCACCCTATTTTTAAGTGACAGTTTAGGGATGTAGTTGCCACCGCAAGAAGTGTCGGCAGTTCTGCTGCAGTAGAGGCAGCGTTATACGAAATTGGTGAATGTTGGTCTGTCTCGCAGGAACGATCATGACGCAAGGAACGGGATGAAACTTCAATATTCAGAAGCTGAAACGGGCAATGATGAATTGACTGCTGACTTGGGCGAGCCACAGCTGAGGATCAGCAGCTTAGAACGGGCAACGCGAAGGCAAATCGTAGAAAGGTCGCGACAGGGTCAATCACCGGGCAGGCCGGAGCTGCTGCCGTCAGCGCTGGCCATTCTTGATGCGCGGGTTCCAGCTGACGTCCGAAGTCAGCTCTTTGTGGCGTCAACAAATATGAAGCCGGGATGAGGGAAACATCGACTGATTTATTATAAGTAGTGGTACAGGGCTTAATGTGCTGCCTTGAGTCAGCCAGAACTAACTCGCGCATGGCTGCAGGGTGAGGAGCGAGCCAAACCAGGATTCTCCTTGGTGTCGTCTACACCGGCGGTCGCTGTCACCTGTGCTGCACGGAACCCGTGCTGATGCTAGAAACTCAACGCAGTTGCAAACTGCTTGGCGTGGCACACTGCGCATTGCGGGAGCTCGGGAGGAACAACCTGGGCCTCACAAGTGCCATTGGTGCAGCCATTGGTGCTTGAAGCAGCCATTTGCCGGGGAAGTGGCGTATCGCTTAACTTCTCCACGACTGCGGCAGTAGTGGTATGAGGACTCGCCGCGATCTACGAATACGACTGAGACGGTCTTGACATCAACAACGCCATGCTGCCAGCATTGAGTAAATTATAGCGTACCGCCAAATTTGAAATCCTGTGAAAGCCTAAAATTTAAAAGTTGGCTGACCCCCCAAAATAAAGGACCTCCGAAAGTCCCGAAGAATTCCCGGCCCTAAAAATGGATTTTTGGAAAATATTAAGAATCAGTGTGCGGATTAGGGCGCATTAGATAGTCCAATTAGGGTAATGTCATATGGTCTACCAATGGAAGGTGCGCGCACAAGCTAGAGGGTGTTGAGTCATGAACACCATATATAGGCAAAGGATCCAGTTCCAGGTGGAGTTGTGGCAGGATAAAAATAAACGACAAGTAATTAATTACAATAAAACATTCAATGAAACAATAAACGATTCATTGTACACACAGCATGAAACTGAAACACTGTAATTTCATTTTTAAAAATGTGGTTAAGAGGGCTCCAGGTCCTAGGCCTGTCTTGTCCAGTTCCTACCTGATTGTTGGGGGTAACTTCAGTACGGCGTACAGGTGTGGCTTCTTTGATTTCCGAAACAATTCACTGGTTGTCGAATGGGTGGCGTGGTAGGCGCGGAGAGGTCTCCTTGGACCTTAGAGGAACAGCGCAGCTTGTGCCCCGGATCAGAGAATGCGGACCGCTTCTTTCGATTAGGTTCGACTATTCTTATTTCCAGTCCAGTTTCCATCTTTCTTCTTTTAGCGAGATTGCATAAGAGGGCACATCAAGGCGAAAACGGTCCCGCTTCGTCGGCAGTGTTTCCGTCTGGTGAATCCAACGCGCGCCAAGTTGTGTCATGGGGGATTTTCCTCTTTCCACCTGCCACCTTTACACCGTTGTCACCCTTTCTCGCGCACTTGTGCGTGCACTTGCAGACACCGTTAGAACGTGTGGGGGCAGCGGTCTCGGTCACAAAGGAGATGCCCTCGACTCAGCGTGGCCAGCTCAGCCAGAGGCCAGCTACCAATTGTCAAGGGGAATAGTCGTTCGGTCCCCAGGTTTCGGCAGTGGCAAACTAGACAATGGGTCGGAGCCAAAGGTTAACAAACAAACCGAAGTTTATATAGCAAAGAGACGATACAGATGATTTAGCAATCACTCTTACGAGCACATACAAAGTGAGTAAGACCACAATGCAATGCCCACTTCGAGTTATTGATCAATTCGCTGTCGCCTTGCCGTCCCGGTTAGCTCAGTTGGTAGAGCGACTGCTCCGGTGAAGCGGTGGTCCCGGGTTCGAATTCCGGACAAGGACGAAATTTTCTTTAACTGCGAAGTTTCTGAGGAAGGTGTATAGCTTTCCTTTATAGCCGTATGGCTGCGCTTGGGTGGATGTCAACGAGTAATTGCTCCCTTATTACAAATTCTGCTCCCTCTTGGGGGTTTACTGCAAACATTTCACCAAAGTAACGCTCGAGAGAGGCTACAGCATAACAAGAATACTACATTTAAAGTGCACTAATACGAGAGAGCGACAATAAAATTGACGCTGATTTAGCTTTGGATACACCAAGTAAGAAGCAGTAGCGTCAGGATAGTTTAGCTTGGAAAATATCAATGAAACGCTCCACGAACAGCATAACAAGACTTTTACAAGCTGAACCTTCCTGAAGCTCGGTTGGACCATCGTTCTCACTCGGTTTGACCAAAACTGCAGTACCGTTATTTTTATTGAGCTGTCTAAATGCTTAATTACTGCTTCGCGACTTCGTTCTCTACTCCTGCCCTGCGCCAGCATTAGCAGCTTCGCATTACCCATTGGTGACACATTCTCCTCATTTTTCAATGCTGCTTTCCCCGTTTCTTTTTTAGCCTCGCCAATGTCAGTGTAGTCGTGCTCCGTTCCTTGCACAGCCCTTTCGCCTTCCTGGTCGGGAAAGCCCTCCTCTCTGCTCGAGGGTTCACTGGCAATGGTGTCCCGGTTTTCACTGAGTGCGGCCTCCTCAGCTGCAATTATCTCAGAGATTACACACTCATTGGAACTGGACCACTCTTTCTGGCAGTCAGCATTGTAACATTCAAAAGTGCGACACGCGGACTTCACGATGGAGGTCCAATCCTCTTCTTCGTCATCAGAAGACATCCTTAAGGTACGCTCTCACTGACGCGATAAGATGGGCTTCTCCTCAGTTCCTACAGCCTCAACAGTTCAGTTCAGTTTATTAACTCAAAAGTTCACTGAGCATTACAAAAGGGGTGGGTTTTTATACCAACAGAAAGGATCATAGCAAACAGTTATTGAAAATATGGTCAGATACAAGTTGGAAACACGAAGATGAGCAGGTAGTAGAAGCGATTGCGTGGGAATGCCGTTCCAGTCTGTGACGGTTCGGGAAAAAAAAAATGAGGTGGTGAAGGAGGTCCGGGCATGTGGGCGCGGAACTTGAAGTGGATGGCTGGTTCGATATGATGTGCGTGCTGCTCCTGTGATGTATGGTGCTTAAATAAGGGACGAGAAAAGAACTTGTGGTACAGTGACAGGCTGGCAATGCGACGTCGGCAGAAAAGCGGTGATAAACCAGATTGTGCTTTGAGAGATGGAACGCTGATATTATATGAGTACGATGAATGAATGAATCTAACGGCACGATTTTGAACTGATTCTAATGCGTCGGCGAGATATCATTGAGGCGGATTGCTAATAGGTGACGCGTATTCGAGTTCTGGCCTGACAAGTGCTTTATAAGCTAGTAATTTTACATCATCCGGGTCGTTTCGCAGATTACGTTTCAGAAAACCTAAGGTTTTGATGTCTGCGGAAATAATGTTACTGACATGCCTGCTCCAAGACAAACCCTGAAAGAGGGTTGCATCTAGGTATTTGTAGGACTGTACTATTTCTAGGGGTGTGTTAAGAATTGTGTAAGGGAAACAAGAGGAACTGCGCCGGCGGGAGAAGTACATGCATGTATATTTTTTGGCATTTAGCGTCATTAGTGAATTATTGCTCCATACTGAAACACTGATTAGATCGCTCTGGAGAACAGTTTGGCCTGATACCTTATTGATTGTGCGGTAATGGAAGCAGTCGTCTGCCAACATGCGTATATTAGAAGAAATACACTCAGGTAAATTGTTAATGTATATTAAAAAAACACAGGACCAAGGACAGATCCTTGGGGCCCGCCGGAAGATACAGGGTGGGGTCTAGATAAACAATTGTTGAGTAAAACCAATTCGCGTACGACTGGACAAAAATTTCTGTGTCCACATTATAATCTTATGGTCTAATTTCATCAGGTACAGTTTTAGTAACAAGCGCTGGTGAGATACCCTATCAAAGGCTTTCGCAAACCCAGATAGATTGCGTCAGTTTCCAAGTTAGTTTCAATGTTAGTATGCAAGTCATGAAAAAAAGCTAACTGAATTTCATTGGAGAAATCTTTGCGCAGCAGATGCTGCGTGGGATGAAAGAAACTGTTGCAGTCTAACAAAGAAATAATTTTCGAGTAGATGAGAAGTTCCATGATTTTGAATGTCACGCTTTTAAGGAGATAGGTCAATAGTTAATAGGGAGTTTCTGTTACTTGGTTTGTAGACTGGAACAACCTTTCCCACTTTCCAATCATCTGGCATTGTTTCTGAAGGAAGTGACTGGCAGAACAACAATGACATGTACGAAGCAACCGTTGGTCTCGTCAATGCCAAATGATGAGAACAGCGTAGTCTTCTGAAGTATGCCGCCGCGGTGGCTCAGTGGTTATGGTGCTCGGCTGCTGACCTGAAAGACACGGGTTCGATCCCGGCCGCAGCGGTTGATTTTCTTTGGAGGAGAAATTCTAGACGCCCGTGTACTGTGCGATGTCAGTGCACGTTAAAGAACCCCAGGTGGTCGAAATTTCCGGAGCCCTCCACTACGGCGTCTCTCATAGCCTTAGTCGCTTTGAGACGTTAAATGCCATAAACCAACCAACCAATCTTCTGAAGTATGTACGAAATTCTGTCTTCATAAAATGTGACGTTTGGCACGGTACCTTTCATATTAGAAAGAAGAAAAGAAAAGGGAGTTTCGATTTCTATCGCGGAAACTCTAGCAAATGCCGCATTGAATGCCTCAACACATTCAGCATCGGTAACGGTTTCTTGTAAATCATTGCTGAGAGTGGTAGCGCGTGTTGGGTGAGGGTTTATTACTCCCCAGAACTGGCTTGGGTTAGTACGCAACAAATTTGAAAGTGTAGTAGCATAAAATGAAAGCCTTGCGTGGCATATTGCAGTCAAGTATTCATCTTCAGCTTCGTACTAGGTTTGCCATCGGAATGAGTTGTTTTTAGCCGCCCCATAGAGATGATTATATTGTTTTCTAGTATTTTTAAGGAATTAGTAAACCTTGGTTTTTGGTTGCTGGAGCGAATGTTGCTAGTTGGCATATATTTATGAGCGAAATTATTTAACTAATTCCTAAACATCGCGCAGGTATCTTGGATCGAATTACAGTGACATGCTGCTTCGAAGCTGGGAAAGCAGGTATCAAGTACATGATTTATCTCGTCATAATTCTCTTTTTCGTAAAGAGTTACAGTTTTCTTTTGAGTCTTACTTGGTTTTACAGGAAATGAGAGGGTAGCATAAAGGTCACTATGGTCACTAATTCCCCGAAGATATGTCACGGAAAGGAGGACATCAAGGTTATTTGTCAAAATAAGATCCAGAATGGTTTCAAATTCACGCGTGACGCGCGTTGGTTGTAATACTAAATACGTTAAATTAAAGTTCAAACAGATGCCAATAAATTTCCTTTTCTCTGCAGGACCTGCTATTGTAGAAGATGGGAGGTTACACCAGTCAGTATTTAGGAAGTTAAAATCCCCGAAAAGAAGAATGGACGTATTTGGGTAACTTGTTGTGAGATGAATTAAGTTAAGATTGAGTTCTTTGCAAAAGTCGGCCTTTAGCGGAGGCCGTTAGCGGACTCCCAGTAGCAGTGTTTTTGGTGGTGCTAGTTTAGTAACTACAGTACTTCGAGCTTTGATTTGATATTTATCGCAGTATACAAAATTTGGTGATGAACTGCTTTGAGAACACGACCGCCCCTTGATCCTTCTGGTGATTTCGAAAAACTTTCAAGTCAGGTAGGTCTGCCAAGACTTCGTTTTCAGAGACGTAAATTTGTAGCCATGTTCCTGTTAAGATTAGCAGAGTGCTGCCTTTTGATGATATGATGTTGGACACGAGCTCTTGCTTCAGAAGATAACTGCGAAGTTTAGTGTAAAGTGCGGAAAATGAAAGGTCAAATCTTGACGTGGGTCTTGATTTGTTTTTTTTTATTTTTAGTTTTAAGGAAGGAGATGAGTGCTATTGACTTTCTTTGACACAGCTCGACGCCTCGTCGAAATTGTACCGTTTTGGGCGATGGCCAAGGTTTTGTAACGCAGAGAATAAAAAAAAAACTGGTAATGGCACAATAAGCGAGGACATGGGAGGCACACAAAACACAGGCACACATGGCGTCAGTCCTCTCTTTTGTGTGCCTTCCGTGTCCTCGTTTCTTGTGCCATTGCCAGTTTTTTTTTCTTTCAACATGAACCAACTCGCCCAAATTAGAGTTTTGCTTGAGCAGAGAATAAGCTACTGATTTGGATTTAGCGAAGGTCAGCAGATGTTTTCTTGCTTTCTGTAAAGCGCGAGTGAAGTCTTCGCCTCTACTGTACTTTGTTCCTTTCAGCATTCGGCAATTTGATACAAGAGCGTCTTTAGTTTTTCAGAGCGCGAATTTTACTATTTTTGGGCAGTTCCGATCATCTGAATGTTTCCCTTAGAGAAGTGTCCGTTTTATGTCTGGGGGGTTAATATCAGTTTGTAAGTTTTCAAGACAAATTTGAATGGCTAGTTCCTCAGACTGATCATATGTTTCATTAGTAGTGTAATCAGGGATGCCATAGAAGATCAGATTACAACGGCGTGATCGGTTTTCAGCATCATCAATGCGAGCCTCTTAAACAAGGCGAGTTGTTTCAGTTGAGGTCGCTTGCAGAGTTTCTGTCTTGGTGTAGGGGCATGAGGGTCTGATAAAGGACCTCTATATCAATCATGCGCTGTTAAGGCTGTCTATTGTTTTGTCTGTTGTTGTCAGCTGCACCTTCAGTTCCTATATCTCTTGCACAAGTAGCGCTTGGCCTGCGATCAGTTTTTGCAATTCGGTGAGGACCGTGTCTAGGTTAGCCAGGCCAGGATTTGTTTCTACATCACCGGATAGGAATAGTAACAGGCGAACAACATGGGCACATTCAGAGGCAAGTTTGACACAATACTGTGGGCTCGGGAGCTATACCAAGAAGCAATTGCTCGATTTTTATAGCATAGTGTGCGTGTATTTGAGCGACCTGCATGGCGACAGGGAAGCGGTTAGCAAACTAGGTTTTTTCACAGTCTCCGAGCCCACAAAGCTTTGTTGACAGTGATCCTTCTTTTATAGCTGGCGGAGTGGCTGCCATAGATGGGGATGAGTCTCACGTTCCAGATATAAGTTTGATGGAAATGGCGCTGAGTTGAAACCGTGGAGGGGGTTTCATATGGCGGCCCCATCTTCGTGGCAGGGGAAGGCCCGTCCTGGCGAGGCATCCGGAGATACACAAGCCAGGGCGGGAATCACCAGGTTGGTGATTAGAGAGATGTCAAACTGCATGGCGAAAGGGATACGGTTAGCAAACTGCTCCGTGGCACAGTCTCCGAGCCCACCTTGAAAGTAGCTACACTTTCACTTTCCTGAGGAAGTGACGCTCCGGTCTAGCCTTTACTGGCTGCAATCTCACTTAAGAACGGGTTCTTCCACAACTAGGCTTTGCTCTGTAGAGCTAGTCACTACCTCATATGTGGTTGCTATCGAATCAGTCTCGTGATCAGTGGACAGTTTTTCGCTAGAGGCTAACAAATAACACTCCGTTTTATCAGCCTTAGCTTCTGCTTGCGCCGCTGTCTCTACTGTAGAACTATTGCCTACCGACCTTTCTTCCGTATAGGGAGCGACAGACCCGTCAACTACATCAGTGTTCTATATTTCTGGGTCGTTCGGAGATCTCGCACATTTTGTGCTAACCAGGATGAGGTCATACAGCAGGCGCTCCATGCACAGCGCTGTCTCTTTTCCGATGAAGTACGGAGTGTTCACGTGCACTCTGGCTTCATGTAACAGCTGAGCAGAACCATCCATGAAATACACAGGGCTCATCTCTCCAGTAAGTTCTTTATCGCTAACCAATTCCCTTTTGATGAAAAATCCTGTGCTTCCTGTGATTCTCACAATGGAAACCGACTTTCCTCGAATTTTGCCGGGGAGAACCGGCATTCCCTTAGTTAGAGACACTGGATTGACACACATAACTGTGCATAACACTGGATGTTTCTTCTGGTGCACCTGCTCTACACGGTGGGCCCTAAAGTCTTCATCCTCGTTGTTTTACGAAGAGGCACAGGCGCGCGAAACCTGTGGGTCTGGCTTCCCAAGACATCAGCACGCCGCCGCTTTGTGCCCCTTACGTGCACACTTGAAACGAACAGGCATTCTCTTTCTTATTAAGTTGCTACGGCAATCGGAAGCATACTATCCTATCTTCTTGCACCGGTGGCATTTCGGCAAGGACTCTGGCACTCTACCACTCTTGCCCCTTCTTTTGCTTAGAGCTGAAGCTCACTCTTATTCCTCCCTTCATCACCTCTCATAAGAATCTCATTTCCTCGATGAAATTCTCTTTCTTTTTTCATTCCGAACTTTACTGCCTATCTTCGGGCACTTTTCCTTTCACTCTGCGATTCTTCTCTCACTTTCATAGTGGCTGCACGAGCCATTTTTCCTTCTCTCTCCGCGGCTCCTCTAGACATCTTCCATTGCCTCTTCTTGTTTTCTTTTCGTTTTATCACTCTTCCTTCTATTTCGTGGTTTATCCAATCCGCAATCTCGCATTCTTCCATACCAAACTGACGACAGAAAGTCACGATATATCTTTGGTCCATTTTGGAGTCCCAGCTGTTTAAGCGTCTAGCATAGCTCAACTCGGCGAGCCGTAGCCAACCGCCTCTGCGTGCACCTCACAATATCGCTCTGCTGCTGACACTCGTTTACGACCTCTTCGTAAACTCCTTCCGACTGTTTCTCCGTTCTCTGCGCTTACAAACACCAAACGTCCTCTCTGCGGACGCCAGAATAAAAGTCACCCCAATTTTGCGCACTCCAGCGTGCGTTTCCAGGCAACCTTAGACCACGGGGGGGGGGGGGGGGGGGGGGGCGGGTTCGGACTCAAAGGAGATGACCTCGGCTGAGCTTGGAAACCCCGGCGGAGCCCAGCTACCAAGTGTCAACAGGTTTTTCGTTGTTTAGTGCCCAGTTTTCGCCGGTCGGAAGCCATGGAATGGGTCGCAGCCAAAGGTTCGCAAACAAAACAAACTTTATACAGGAGTGCGATAATAAAGAGGATTTCACAATCACTAGTACAAGCACAAAGTGATTAACAAAACAATGCAACTCGTGCAAAGTTATACTCAAGAAAGATTACAATAAAAAAAAATAATGGTTTGGTTTGGTTTGGTTTATGGGGTTTAACGTCCCAAAGCGACTAAGGCTATGAGAGACGCCGTAGTGGAGGGCTCCGGAAATTTCGACCACCTGGGGTTCTTTAACGTGCACTGACATCGCACAGTACACGGGCCTCGAATTTCTCCTCCAAAGAAATTCAACCGCCGCGGCCGGGATCGAACCCGCGTCTTTCGGGCCAGCAGCCGAGCACCATAGCCACTGAGCCACCGCGGCGGCAAAAAAAAAAGTTATGCTCAAGAGAGATTACAATAAAAAAAAATAATGCACCTCAAGTGCACTAAAATAAGAGCGAGGCAAATAAACAAAACAATTTGTTCACCCGGCAGTGCGATCATTCGACGACCAGAAGTTCACTACGATGGTGTCCCGCAGATTGGTGCGCGCTGCCTCGTTGAATTACGGCTGGGCGAGTGGTTTTATCCCGGGAGTCGAGCGGGTGCGCTTCACTAAAGCGTGAACGGGTGCTCGGGATGCTCGAGTACCTTCCAGGGCTTTCTAGGCTGTCGCCGCGGCCGACGCATGAGTGAAGAGGGGGAGGGTCTCCCTTAGCACACGTCGACTTCGAGTGGGAACGTATGCGACATTCTAAAACATCGGACGTCATGGCTGACACAATCCCTCGGCGCCGTGTCGGTGAACGATGGTTTAGGGGGAAGCCGCAGATTCTAGGCTAGTGGCTTTCCGGGGTTTCCCACTCCCCTGTTTTACGACGCCCGCTGGCGATATGCGTCCGCGCTGCGCTGTTTTTGTTTTATTTTTCAAAATTGAACCCTTTTTTGCGACAACGACACGTGAAGACAAGCAACACAAGAACAGAAAGCTCTGTCCTGCAATTCTTGTCGTCACGTGTCGCATTTTTGTGCTCTAAAAGAACAGAGTACAGTGGCCAGAGCGTTACCTGTTTCAAGCTCTGTTCTGAAATTTTACACATGAGGATCAGCGTTTGGAAACTCATCGTCTGGCATGTAGAGGTAAATCTGGACCTTCGGGACCGCAACCGCAAATATGCTCCATAACACATACCAGTACTGCACCTTTCAGCCTTAACAAGTGAATATGACGTGGATATCACTGCGGTTGACTCATGGTCAAATTATTCTGTCTGAGATGTAATCTGTAACATGCCTCAATTTCTTAGGAATCTTAAGGCAGCTAAGCTTGAGTAGTTGATGGCAGCAATTTTTAGCTGTCCTGCCACATTCTTTTACAAATACGTACAAACTGTTCGCTCGGCTTGCTCCGCAGATATCAGTAGTGACGACCATTAAAATTCTGTGAGCAGTGCAGGCAGGCGCTGGTTGTTTGTTGCACTTCTTTAGAATAAAAAGAATTTTTCATTCTGGAGCATGGACTGTGCACCCCAACATGCTCTTCTCATTTGGAATTGTCGAGGAATGTCAATCCGCTGTGGCACAGGACGGGTTCTCCAGGACAGGGCAGTGTTCAAAGTGACTAAGCAGAGGCGAAGCGGTGGGAAAGACTTCACCGCATCGCCGGCATTGATGTACAGGTATGGATACAGCTCCTGAGTTTGTCGCTGTTGCTTGCACGCGTTGAGTAGCAGGCATCTTGCTGGAGGAACTGCCGTCTCCTGTGTGAGTTCGCAAGTGTGCCTCTAGTTGTGACCTGGAAAAGTACATCCGCAAATAAGAAAGAGATGCCAATTTCGGTAATCGCAGGAAGCTATCGTTACGACGGCATCGAGTCATGTAGGAACGTGCATGTGCGGGCATGAGTAAAAAAAAGCAGGCAATTGAGTTGTAAAGGCAACCATGCCTCCGCTATCCGAAATGAAGAACATTGGTCATGAGCAAGCGCAGTAGCATCGACCGACTTCCGCGGTGCAAATTTCTTAGCCGGAAATATCAGTCACACATGGCGTGAGTGAGTGAAAACTTTATTGTATCTTTCAAGGGATTCGCGGTTGTGAAGTCTCCGTCGTCTTCTCTGGCGCTGGCGACTTGAGGCTTCTCGTCATCAAGGGTGGGCCCCTATTCCAAGGGTCCACTGAGTCGTGCTGCATCAGTCGCTGCACTAAGGCCCTTTGGGTCGCGAGCTCGCCGCTGGTGAGCCGACTCTCCCATTGCTCCGCACTCGGGTGTTCGTGTTGGTGGAATGCTTTGTTGCGTTCGCATTCCCACGTGATATGATAAAGTGTAGGTGTGGCATCGCACCAAGGGCAGGTGGCTCTGTATTGTGTCGGGAACATCTTATTAAGTATGTGTAGGTTAGGAAAGGAGTTGGTCTGTAATCTGCACCAGCCGGTCGCTTCCTCCTTTGTTAGGGCTTTGTGTGGTGGTGGATATCTAATTCTAGCTCCCCTATGCAAGTGCAAGGTCTCTGCGTATCCCCCCTCGCAAGCCTGTAGGCGGAGCTCCGGAATGCGTTACCTCGAGCTAGGCTGTCTGCCCTTTCGTTCCCCACTATGCCCGCGTGGCCCGGGATCCAGATTAGGTTATGCCTGGCTTTCTCCTCGGCGGAGGTTATCCCGCTGAGTATTTTAAGGGCTGTTCTGCTGATCCTGCCCCTCGTGTAGTTCCTACACGTCTCCTTCGAGTCTGTCAGTATGTTGAGAGATCGGCCCGTTCTGTAGCCTTCTGCTGCCGCCAGCGCAACGGCAATCTCTTCGGCCTCCGCTGTGCCGGTGACCTTTGCCGTGGCACACGTGATCATGTTTCCTTCCTTGTTTACCACTACCGTCGCGGCTACGCGTTCTCTCTCGCGCGGATATACGGCAGCGTCTGTGTATACGGTGTTGTCTAAATGGGCTAACGTTCTCTCCACGTACTCGGCCCTCGCTTTTCGTCTGTTTTCGTGAAGATTGGGGTCCATGTTTTTCGGCAATGGTCCTACGTTAATAGTTTTCCTAAGGTGGTCCGGTACGTCCGCGTATCTGTCTACCATTCCGCTCGTGTCCCTACCCAACCTTCTTAGCAGCGCTCGTCCCTTGGGGGTGCCTCTGAGTCTCATGGTTTGCGTTTCCAGCAGAGCTTCGGTGAGCTCGCTGAAGGTGTTGCTGATGCCTAGCTGGAGCAACGTTTCGTTTGACGTGTACTTGGGTAGGTGCAGAGCAGTCCTGTACGCCTTCCTGAGAATGATGTCGGCTTGCTCTCTTTCCGCCTTGGTTGTCGCGTGGTACGGCAGGGAGTACGTGACTCGGCTGACAATTAGGCTGTTAAATAGCTTGAGAGTGTCTTCTTCTCTCATTCCATATCTCTTTTGGGAGACTCTGTTGATCATACGGCCCACCTGCTCTGCCGCCTTACTCAGCAGGCTGATGGTGTGGCTGCATTTCCGGCTTCCTTGCAACCACATGCCCAGCATCCTTATCATGTTCTTTTCCGGGATGTTGTGTCCCTCGAGAACGACCTCCAATGTCGCTTGGGTGGGATGCTTGCCGACCCTGAGGAGTTCCAACTTCTCCTTCGAGCATCTTAGGCCCCTCTCTCTGGTGTAAGTTTCTACGCAAGTTGCCACTTCCTGTAGTTTTTCTTGCTTCTCCCCGAGTGATCCTTGGGTGACCCATATCGTGATGTCGTCGGCGTACATCGCGTGTTGGATGCCCTGGATCTCCTTGAGCCGTTTTGAAAGTCCAATCATTGCCACGTTGAAGAGGACGGGCGATATGACGGATCCTTGGGGTGTGCCTTTGCACGGCGTGGGGAAGACGTCGCTTCTCAGGTCGCCCAGCCCCACGGTCGCCGTTCTGTCGCTCAGGAAGGCTCTGACGTAATCGTGCGTTCTCTTCCCGCTGTTGGTGTTGTTGATGCCCTCCATGATGGCCGCGTGGCTTACGTTGTCGAAAGACCCCTTTATGTCGAGGGCCATGACGACGTTTTCGCCCGCCTTCGGCATCGCTCGAGCACTTCCTCCTTGAGTTGGAGCAGCGCGTCTTGCGTAGAGAGCTTGGCTCTGAACCCGTACATGCTGTCCGGGTACCATTGTTCGTTTTCCAGGTGCGACTGGATTCTCTTCGTGATCAGTTTCTCGTACAGCTTGCCCAGGCACGCCGTTAGAGATATCGGCCTGAGGTTCTCGATCTGGAGCTTCTTGCCTGGCTTCGGAATCATCACGACGACGGCGTGTTTCCACTCCGCTGGCACTCTTCCCTCCTGCCAGAGCTTGTTGAGGTAGGTCGTAAGCTGATATATCGCCTCGGCACTGAGGTTCCTTATTAGCGAGTTCCGGATCTTGTCCGCCCCCGCCGCCGTGTTCTTTGTGGCCGGTCTTATCGCCTCGACGACCTCCTCTCTCGTGATGGGTCGGTCCATGGTCGGGTTCTCCTCGCCACGGTATTCTTCTCGGTAGCTCTCGACCTGATCTTTGCCGTAGCACTTGATCCGGACCTCTTCGAGTAGTTGTTCGTCCGTGCCTTCGTATTGGTGCACCAGCCTCTGTATCGACTTGCTGCCTTCGGATTTGTTTTTGCTCGGGTCCATGAGGGCCTTGAGGATCTGCCACGTTCTGGCTGTGCTGAGGGTGCCGTTCAGCGAGTTGCTGAATTGCTGCCACCCCTGCCTGGCCAGCTGCGTCGCGTACTGCTCCGTTTGCTTGGTTATATCGGCAATTTTCCTCTTTAGCTTCCTGTTGAGTTTTTGTCTCTTCCACCGCTTGGTGAGCCCGCGTCTCGCCTCCCATAAGTTGAGGAGCCGCTTGTCCACCTCCGGCGTTTGTTCCGATGTGTCTACTTCTTTCGTGTACAGGTCTTGGATTCGTCTGAGTTGTTGGCTCCACTCTTCCGCAGAACCGATGTCGCCCTCGAGCTGCTTGCAGTGCGCTCTGAAGGCGTCCCAGTCCGTAAGCCGAGCCGTGCCAATCTTCCTCCTGACGTTGTGCACCTCCGTGCAGATCCTTATTATGTGGTGGTCGCTTCCATGGTTCTCGAGTAGATTTTCCCACTCCGCTTGTTTGGCGCCCCTTATGAAGGTTAGGTCGGGACTCGTGTCTGGACTGACGCTGTTCCCCTGCCTAGTCGGTTGATTCTCGTCGGTTAGCAGCTCGCATCCTGCGTTCTCTGCCGCCGTGCAGATGCCGCGCCCCTTTTTGTCCTCTCTGTTATAGCCCCATCTCGGACTCTTGGCGTTAAAGTCGCCCGCTATGATTAAGGTATTTTGTCCCGCCAACTTTTTCGCCTCCGCAAAGAGCCTAATAAAAATCCCATTTGTTTGCTTGGGTGGGCTGTATAGATTTACGATATAGGTGCTTTTGGAATTTGTTTTCTTTTTGGGAAATATCTCTGTAATTACGTGTTCGACCTGGGTGTCCTCTATTTCCTCTATTTCTATAGCCCCTGAGTGTTGGGGTGGTGTTTGTTTCTTGTAACATAATTACATCCGGTGGGGTTCCTCTGGTGTATATGAATTGCTGCAGGAGGCCTTGCTTACGCTTGTACCCCCTGCAGTTCCATTGCCAAAGTTCTAGTTGTTAGTGGCGTTCTGCCATGTTTTGTTATTGTTGTTTGTGTTGGGGGTCTCTTGCCCGAACCTGCGTTCGTTGAATAGTCTGTCTCTGGCGTCGTTGGTGGTTCTTTGCGTGGTCTGGTTTTTAACATAGGTTCTAAAGTTCATACGTGAGTATCACCAGTAGTCGCCATTAGCTCCTGCACTTAGAAAGCAGTGGAGCACACATGTTCTGCCGTATTTACAGTATGTGTCATGGTTATAGGGATGATGGCATCACGTGGCCGCCGTGCGTAGCCTTGCGCAGACGCTAACAATAGGTGAGAATGGGCAGCAAGGACATATGCGCAATAAGCACTGCCGGCTGCTGCTTCCGCGCACGTGTCGGCTTGGCCCGCTCTCGGCGGCTCCCGGGCCATGTGTTTCTGTTTCCTTCTGAATATGACAGATGTCGTATATGAACTGCTCTGCTATCTTCGAATACCATATGTTTGAAAAGTACGCTAAAGAGACGTGCTAAGTATGGCTTCTTTTCCTTGGCCGGTTGTGAATGATGTTTCTGCTAAAGGCATCCGCAAAGATGGTTGCGGCTGTGCTTGTGACTTCGTGTTTTTCAGCAGGCCCACAGCACATTTAACGGCGGACATAAAACTTGAAATCTTTGCTGCCAGACGCTTTTGCGAATGTGAAAACAATCGCCTGCGCCGATCACTTCAACAGCTACTGAACCTTTAGAAAAATGTACATGAAAACAGAAAAAAAACACCTTCATAAAACCCTCTGTGAACACTGCCAACTCGTCTCTCACAACCCATTCATAAACAAAGGTCCATTTAAGCTTGGGAAACAAAAGCTAGCACTGTAGTTGGGAGTGGAGGTTTCAGGAGTGTCTGCATATCGCTTCATATCGTTCCTGGTCAAAAGCTTTTGCATAACATTATTGGGCTATGCCTGTGAATAATTGTCTAGTTGTTCCGCGTTCGCTTCACTCGTGGGGACAACTTGACAGACTGGACGGAGAGAAGGAGACCAGCTATGGTTCCTTACACGCACGGCATGTCACATGGCCTTAAGAATTGTGCCGGCAGGTTTGACGTTGATCTTGTATTTTCGGCACCAACCAGTTGGGCAGGCACAGGGAACAAAGAAAAAAAGTTTGCCATGTACGACATGTGTCGCCTCTGGTCACGTGTGAAGAAAATGTGGTATACCCGATACCCTTCACATGCGGCGCCGTTTACGTCCGATAAACAGGGAGTTGCCTGAACAAGCGGCAAATGGAGCATGAGCACGCAAGAAAAAACGAGCCCCGCTGCCATGTTGCCCTACACTGTGCCAAATGCAAGTGCAACCATGAAAGGGAACACGAAAGAAGGTTTGAAGAACGGCTGGTTCCTGACACAAAATTTCGTTGCAAAAAATGCAAGTGTGCCCCAATCTACAAAAAGACAGCAGTGCATTTTCGACAGAAGGACAAGGTTATCCGCGAAGCCATGGAAGCGTAATTTATCTACAATCAGGGAGCAAAGTGCCTCAGCCACGCTTCCGTCACATTGATTGACAAAGAAATCGAGTATCTTGCGTCCCTCATAACATAGTTTCATTTGACTAGGTTTTTTTGTTATTTCTTCTTGGATATATTCCACGCTCTGTCTCTCAATAAAATCAGTTAATAGTCAGTGCTTGTCTTCTGTGTGTGTGTCCGGCCTTTGCTGCGCTGCTCCCCATAAGACGAATACTGACCAACTCGCCCAAATTGCATCTTTACTGTCTAGGCCTCCCTGCTTGTATTTTTTCGCTGCTCTTTCTTTGAGGCCTCGTAGGGCAGCTTTCGATGACGTCAGAATAATACCGCGCTAGGGGGCATACCTGCCTGGTAGGTTGCTTTTCTGGGTATTTTAGATGATTTTTCGCTCACATTCAACAGCGCCATGGCCTGATTATCTGCTACAAAAGCTCCTTAATGCCGTTGCGATAAAAATATGATGTCATAACGTAACCCCAGAGAGATCTTGTATTTCGCCAATCATATCCGCGTTACATCTACGCGCTTAAAAACAACGCAGTTTCACTTCAAGGACACAGGACACCAGGAGGAATGACCAGAGCACTTTTTTGAAATCCAGTCTATCAAGTTGTCCCCACGAGTGAAGCGAACACGGAACAACTAGATATTTAATCACAGGAATAGCCCGATAATGTTATGCAAAAGCTTTTGACCAGGAATGATATGAAGCGATATGCAGACACTCCTGAAACCTCCACTCCCAACTAGAGTGCTAGCTTTTGTTTCCCAAGCTGATATGGTCCTTTCTTTATGAATGGGTTTTGAGAGACGAGTAGGCAATGTTCTCAGAGGGTTTTATGAAGGTGTTTTTTTTTCTTTTTTCATGTATATTTTTCTCAAGGTGCAGTAGCTATTGAAGTGATCGGAGCAGCCAATTGTTTTCACATTCGAAAAAGCGTCTGGCATCAAAGATTTCAAGTTTTATGTCCGCCGTTAAATGCGCTGCGGGCCTGCTGAAAAACACGAAGTCACAAGCACAGCCGCAACCATCATTTCGGACACCTTTACCAAAAACATAATTCACAACGGCCCAAGGAAAAGAAGCCATACATAGCACGTCTCTTTAGCCAACTTTTCAAACATATGGTATTCGAAGATAGTAGAGCAGTTCATATACGGCATCTGTCATATTCAGAAGGAAAACAGAAACACATGGCCCGGGAGCCGGCGAGAGCGGGCCAAGCAGACACGTGCGCGGAAGCAGGAGCCGGCAGTGCTTACTGCGCATATGTCCTTGCTGCCCATTCTCACCTGTTGTTAGCGTCAGCGCGTGGCTACGCACGGTGGCCACGTGATGCCATCATCCCTCTAACCATGACACATACTGTAAATACGGCAGAACATGTATGCTCCACTGCTTTCTGAGTGCAGGAGCTAACGGCGACTACAGGTCATAGTCACGTATGATAATCCAATTTCCTTTTTGTTATAGAAATATTTCTTTTTAAAAAACAGAGACGCCGACCAGTAGATGGAAATTGAAATTGACGTTTCAGCGCCCAGATCGGGGGCCTTGTTCACAAAAGAACCACGCCTTGAGGGTTCGTCTTTAAAGACGAACTTTCTTCTAAAGACGAACCCTCTTGGTATGATTCTATTGTGAACAAGGCCCTTGTTCTGGGCGTCGAAACGTCAATTTCACTTTTTGTTTACTACTCAGCGTCTCTGTTTTTTGAAATGTGCTCCCCAGCCAGACGGGATTCAGTCACACACTCGACTTCATCAGAAATATTTCTCGCCTCGTGTCTCTGCAACAAAGCAACGTTATTTCAGTAAAGCTGAAATTTGGGCCAATTGGTAAGTATTAATCCTAGGGGGAACAGCGCTACAAAGGTGGTACACGGAAGACAAGCGCTTGTCTTCAGCGTGTCCCGCTTTTGTTGCGCTGTTGCCCCTACGATAAAGCTACATTATTCTTTGGCGTTTTTCTACCCTTCCCTTCTTAACAAACCGTTGGTTTCGATTTTTGTTGCGCAAGTCTGAAGAAATTGTTGGCTTCAGAGATGGGCGAAAAGACGCCGCATTATTACGATAACAACGAAACTTCGATGATTTTCACCCTCTTATCCAACCCTGACCGAAACGGATGAGATCGCATTTTCGCTCCAAATCAGATTACATGGTGTTATCCACCCCTACCCAAATCGGATCAGACCGCATATTTGCTCCGAACCATGGCGCACACCAATGCGATAGTTGTCGTTTGCCTAGAGCTGCCATAACTTCATCTTGGACGTCACAACTCGCCTCAAGATGGCATCCACCCAGTTACATACACTGCGGAAGCTTCTAAAAGAATTTAAGACGGAGCAACTCGAGGTATTAGACGATGAACACGCACCGTGGCTCCCACGGCTGAGAAACCTGAAACGCGACAACCTCGTAAATGCGATCTGCTGCGCTGTGGACGCCACCCCGACTGAGGCGGAGCGGCTACAGCGCATAGCAAAGATTCACTGCGGGCTGACATCCCTCGAATATGTGCGCCGATGGTGCTTCTGCCGCACAGCAACAGCACCAACGCTGAATGACTGCACCGCGACACTGGCACTCATGGCTTCATCGCTGAAACACCGGTGGCGCGCCGCTATTGAAGTCCCTTATGCTTGGGTTGAGCGCGGCAGTGCCTTCTATGCCTGCCTATTGCCGGAAGTCATAACGATGCTGGGCTCAATACGAAGCGCCGTCTACGTGGTAATGTGGACAACGCATCCCCTGATCGCCACCCACGGTTTCGACCAAAGATTGGAAACGCGCATAAACAAGGCTGTTGGCTTAGCGCTAACCGGCAACATCTCCTGGCATCCGGAAGCGCTTCACTGCAGTCTTGGCGCGGCCTTTCGGCGTGTAGTTAGCATCCATCGACAACCTTCAACGGAGGCAGAAGACGAGAAGTGTACCAAAGCTCAAGAACAGCTTTGAGATGTTTCGGCTGCGGGTTGCCATAGCGATCAACTTTCTTCTATTCAGAGCCCAGCAGGTGAGCAACATTCATTAACTTAATATTTCGTAGCATTCTGACTTCATTTGCTAAATAACGAGGATAATTTTTATTTAATAACGAAAACAAAAACCTTCCTTGGAGGGCTTCCCAGGCCAAGAGCCCTCTGGCCTTCCCTTCGTGCCTAGCCAGGTCAAACAGCTTGAGCTGTTCACCCGCTTGTGTGACCAGAAGGGAGTGCTGGTAGGTGAGCTGCATTGTTCGTCGAGAGACGGCGTTACTCCGCAGTACTTGATGTGCTGTGGGCTTCCCCAGGGAAACTTACCCCAAGTGTCCTAGGGCTGTTGACTAGCAAGCTCTGTTCTTGTCATCCTTCAGTAAGCGCAGCATAAGCCTTAGGCGGTGGCAGTTTGTTAAGGGTGGTTGACCGCATGAGAGCGCTGCTAGATATTAGGTGCGGTCATAAAATTTATGCACGTGAACACGGTACCGCATATCGCGTTGTATAGAGAGCACGCAGGCCGGGGCGCGTTGTTAGCTTGGTCGTTTTAGGCCACTCCCAAACTGCGTGCTCGAATGACGCGATTAGGTTACAAGAGTTACACCGCCAGTTATCGCCTGCTAGCCGCCCAGTATGCCGGCTGTCAGCAGTGCACTGCGATCTGTGGGTTGTCTGCAGACAAAATGCAAACGAACAGCGGAACGAAGTTGCTACTGAGATTCCGTCTACACTAGCAATTAATTACTTGAGGCTAGCGTACGCCTGCGTTTG
The DNA here is from genome assembly GCF_055824585.1 of Amblyomma mixtum. NCBI lineage: Eukaryota > Metazoa > Arthropoda > Arachnida > Ixodida > Ixodidae > Amblyomma > Amblyomma mixtum. Next base: position 148,463,867 of record NC_143021.1, on the reverse strand, counting down.
CTGCAACAAGCGCATCACTACCGTGTTCATCAGATACTTTCACTAATATTCGCAGCTTGTTTACGAAACATGACTTGATATGCCATTTCATTAATGATAACAGCACTGATATTCTTCCGCGTAGTGCGTACGCCTCTATGCGCATTGTACGCATTTCATTTATCATCATGACCGGTCAGAAAGGACAGGAGGAGGCATTTTGGTAGCTATTAAAAAATCCCCCAAATCTTTTGTAGTGGACACACTTTCCCCTCTCAAAATTGTCTGAGCGCCCTGCGTCGTGTCTTCAACGCAGGTTCTTCTAGGTTCCACTTACTGAACATGTGTCCAAAACATGTGTCGTTGGCAATGTCCACCACAGTATTTGTGCTGGTACCTTGCAACCCCTCATGTGACCAAGTCTACCTTTTCGAGATTTCAATTTCCCAGATATTGACTGCCCTTCCTTACCAGCTAACTGCACTACATCCCGATATTTCTTATGTTTGACAGGACTAACACATATTTCCAAAAGTGAATTGTTCTAGGTGGCCGGAAGACGTTTCACCTACCTCTCAGCATCGCTCATGATGCCATCGGTTGCATATTTTTTTGATTTCATCGAGCACAAGTTAATGACATTGCCAGTCAATATCCCTCATAGGCACATCAGTCGGTATACTAAGAATATTTGAGAATACAATAGAGCCATCTTTAATGAGCGCTCAACTCCATGTATTCGTTGGTCGTACAATCCTGCAAAGCATTATTTTAGAACGGCTCAAGACAACTGGCTTCTTTTCTTCGATAAGGTAAAGGAGTTGGTCGACTTGTACGTATACTGTTCTTGAATGGCATAAACAATAAATCAAATCCTTGATTTAAAAGATCACGTCAGAAAATGTGTACAGAAAAAACAACTTTTATGCAGCGCAGCAAAGCTTCGATGACTTGCAGTCATACTGACTGGAAGAAGTACAAGGAGTTTGTGAAATGATACCGCGCTACCATACGCAGCGCTAAGGAAAAGTATTTTTCTTATGATCCTTCCACAATGCTGAAATCAACGTCCAAAAATTTCGATAGGTTGTTCAGCCGCAACCTGATATTAAATACGTGTCTTTGCTTGGGGAGGCACACGTGCCTGTTTCAGGTGACGAATGGTAGTCTCAGTTCCACAAATTCTTTTCATCTGTCTGGACGAAGGGCGATCATTCCAGCGTATTATTTGTTCCCGAATTCCACTGCTCGTACATAAATTGGATGCCGCCGCGGTGGCTCAGTAGCTATGGTGCTCGGCTGCTGGCCCGAAAGACGCGGGTTCGATCCCGGCCGCGGCGGTTGAATTTCTTTGGAGGAGAAATTCGAGGCCCGTGTACTGTGCGATGTCAGTGCACGTTAAAGAACCCCAGGTGGTCGAAATTTCCGGAGCCCTCCACTACGGCGTCTCTCATAGCCTCAGTCGCTTTGGGACGTTAAACCCCATAAACCAACCAACCAACCATAAATTGGATGGCTAATATTGAATAGCCAAGGAATTCCAAAGAAGCCATTCAGTAAGCTTGTATGCCATTAAAAGCTGCTGGTCAAGCCAATGTAATGCGTTGGCTTGAACACTAGATCGGGTAGCAGCCCAGTCAGACGCCATTGTAGGCCTTTATTGGAGCCTGTCCACTATGCATCTGTTCACTATCTCTTCCGTGTGCACATTCTGTTAAAACATGCTAATGTAGCCTTCGCTAAAAGCGGTGTGCTGCTTTAGAAGTAGTAGTAGTAGTAGTTAACACGTTTATTGTAAAAAAAGGAAGAGTTAGGGAGTAGGGGGCGGGGATAGATAGATGTGGAGCTTCAGTAGTCGGTCTTCCCTAGTCCAGGATCCCGCTGGCCTCCGCCGCTGCCTTTGCCCTCGTCACCAGTATAAGCTGTGTGCTCGGGGCGGAGTCAGCCAGGAGGGCCTCCCACTGCTCTAGACTAGGGCTATTTACCTTTGGTAGTAAAGTTCTTTTTTCACAGCCCCAGGTGGCGTGGTAGGTTGTGGCGTAGCCCCCACACCAGACGCACTCTTTCGCGTATTTGTTCGGCCAGATTTTATGATACATGGCTCTGGTTGTGTAGGTGTCTGTTTGTAGTCGTCTGAACGTGGCGGCCTGCTCTCTGTCGAGGATATCCGCCGGAGCCGAGTACTTCTTGCGCGCTCCCAACAACGCCTTCATTGCCTCCCCGTAAGATTCTGGCGTGCTGAATTGTTCGACCGGCAAACCCGCCCTCCGGTTCGTGAACCCTCGGACAACGGTGTCTGCCATGAGATTTCCCTCAACCCCAGTGTCAGGGACCCAAATGATGGTGTGTTGAATGTTTGTGTTGTTTGATCCATGTCTGTGTTGTTTTTGTGCGAAGAGAATCCTCGCGGCTTTTTGGCAGATCCTTCCATCTCTGTATGCCCTCGCTGCAGCCTGAGAATCCGTCGCTATCCAGTAACTCAGTTCCTGCCGATGGGCTTCAGTCAGGGCTAGAGCTATGGCGACCTCTTCCGCTGCTTGTGTTCTCATTGTGCGCACTGAAGCACCAGGAATTATCTTCCCATTGGCGTTCACTACTGCTACCGCCCTAGCGTTTTCCTTCTTTCTGTACTTGGACACGTCAACATACAGAACCATCTGTTTCCTGGTAATAGCCTTAAAGTCTTGGATAGCAATGGTAAATAAGAAATACGATTCGCAGAAATTGTGTATCACGTTTAGTTTGCAAAACACATAAAAAAAGTGACGCAGAAGTTTCTACATTTTGATTCTGTTTTTTGTTTTGCACATTTTTACTTTCTTCTCAGAAATATCCTGCAACACATCTTTTATACTCGCAATTTTAGGCCTATAATTAAGAGGTTTTTCTAGAAATGTTAATTTTTTGGCACAGAACAAGTTAACTCCGTGAAGACAAAAAGCGCCCATACCAGCAAATGCAGGCCAACGTAGTGGCTCAGTGGTCATGGTGCAAGTTTGCTCACCCGAAAGACGCGGGTTCGGTGCCAGAAGCGGCGGTCGAATTTCAATGACGCCATAATTCTATAGGCCTGTTTACTGTGCGATGTCTGTGCACGTTGAAGAACCGCAGGTGGTCGAAATTTCTGGAGCCCTTCACTACGGCGTCCCTCGTAGCCTGGATCGCTTTGAGACGTTAAATCCCCATAGTCATAAACGGTACCAGCAAATGTAGTTTTATACATGGCTTATAATTCTGTTACTTCGTCATATCTTAATTCTTAAGCGGTCTCTCAGACGCCTAAATTCAGCGCTGTGTTTCAAGCCATTTGAGTGAAAAGATACGCATTGAAAAATTCTGTAATAAATTCAAGATTTCTGGCACCCACAGGTCCTGTGCTTTATTAGCGGAAAATTTCATTTTCGCATCTTTGGGTTTATATCTCTAACAAAGAATAATTTTAGAACGCTAAATTTCAAATCGTCCCGCTCTAAAGCAAGAAAAACAATGAACAGGACGTTTTCTTCAAGAGGGCACAATTTTTTCGCTGCCGAGCGGTTAAAATTTGTTGAGAGAGGAATAAAAGAAAATTACACAAAGTTTACGCCATGCACCGTGCATCTCTAGTCTCGGCCGGAATTAATATACACAGCGGCCAGACGAGCACAATCGGTTTATCCAGCAACATTAATGACGCAATATTTCTGCAGGGTGTTTGGAACATATTCAAGTACATGTTCTTTTCGATCACGATGATGCGTACGCGGTCATTCCATTCGTGCGCTGGGTTCTAAGCCATGCTAGGATTGCTGGTTTCAAATTTAATTGCTGTGTAGCAAGTAATGCAGGCGTGAGATACAGCTGCTAAGATAAAGTGCCTTTTCAGGGCTATAAAGGAACAATGAAGCGAGCATTGAAAAAAAACAATCAAAACAGTGCAGTATATCAGATTGAACCACCCAATTTCGAATCGCAGGAATCTCATCACACAAACCCATTTTGCGAACCTGTATCTTCCACTCAGGTAATCGGATATAGGAAGCTAGAACAAAACTATAATAGATGTTTCATCTAAGATGTGGAATTTTCAAAAATGGCTTTGTACTGTTAGCAGAGCCCTTTTATCTCCACAGCATTGTCATAGCTGTAGGACACTACAGTGTAGTTAAGACGTGCTAAATTGAAGGCTGGTAAATTAATATTGAGTAGTTAATCCTTTAAGGTAAATATTAATCTCCTTTTCTGATGCGAGACTTGCAGCCCATCAGATTAGTATTTAACTTAATTTCAGAGTTGAGAAAACGCCGTTACCGTCCGTGCAATGGCCCACCAAAGTCTGCACACATCAAGCCAAAATGCACGCACCCTTCGCAACTTGTGGGCAAACTAATCCCTTCTGTGCACGTAACTCGACTAGTTAGCAAATATTTTTTTGGCCAAAGAAGCAACGGCAACTGTGTTTTCGAAATTGTATAAATTGATATCAAGGTTACTGTCGTGTCCGGTCGCTGTGTTGAATGCAGCGAAAGACGCACACGGTACTTTTAGACTTCGTTTATTTAAAACCGATGAGGGTGCGACCAGCGTCGACCGAGGCAGGAGCCGAACTGGCCGCCCGAAGAAAGGAGGGAGTGGAGAAGCGTCCACGGCAGGGAGTGGCTTCCCAGAACAGGAGGAGGGTGCGGGGGCGCACCGTGGGGGGGCATCCGGCGACAGCGTGCGACGAGGGGCAAGCGGTCGTTAGGAGGGGATGCGAGTGGTCGTTAGGAGGAGGATTGAGTGGTCGTTAGGAGGAGGATGCGAACTGTCGTTAGGAGGGGAATGCGAGTGGTCGTTACGAGGGGGATGCGAGGGCGCACACACACAAAAGCAATAAGGGGACACAACACTTCCTTCCCCCTTAGAAAGTTGCCTGGTATCGTGCAGGGGGTCGGCGCTCACGCGTGGAGGCGCGCTGGCTTTGTGCGCTCGGGGGAGAAACACTTGTAGGCTGGCTGTTGTTCGCTGTGTCTCCTAGGTCTGTCCTGGGCGAAGTCTCTTCTTCCGGGAAGAGGTGCCAGGCTATGTGGGAAGATAGTGCACGTGTTCTCTCCGCTGGCGGACAGCTCTCAGACGGCGTCGTAAATCTACGCAGCTGGTTGAGATGTCGGCGTGCTACTGTGCCATGTATGTTGACGAGCCAAGAGCGCAGGCCTATGCCTCTGACAATTGTAGCTTCCTCCCAGCGTGGCTTTTTCAGAAACTGTCGGGCGAGGACGCGCTGCCCCTCATTAAGCGTGCCGCAGCGCGGAATTGCTTTTTCTTCCCGGAACGTCTCTGCCTTTGGCTCGGGGAGGATGGCTGTGAGCTGGGTTCGCATTTCACGCTCGAACATCATTTTCGAGGGGGTCTCGCCTGTTGTGCTCTGAACCGTCGTGTGCTGCTTGAAGAGAAAGCGCGCAAGGCGGCGCTGCAGCGAGCCTGTCTGATCTCTTTCAAGGGCGCGTTTTAGCTCGGCTACGTAGCGCTCGGCTTGTCCGTTTGTCGCTGGGTGGTAGGGGGCCGATGTAACTGATGAGATCCCGTTGTCGCGATAAAACTTGAGGATCTCCGCAGACACAAACGGTGTTCCGTTGTCCGACACTACCTTGCGCGGCAGGCCGAACGTTGCAAATAGTGATCGGAGGTTGTCAATGACTGCTGCCGAAGTCGTCTGTCCCATTTGCCTTATCTCAAGCCACTTTGTGTAGGCATCTACGACCACAAGGAAAGTGCAGCCCTCAATTGGTCCTGCAAAATCAATGTGCAGTGTGTGCCATGGTGTGTCTGGCTTTTCCCATTCTGGGACAGGAGCTTTCGGCGGGGCGCTCCGGCTGCTCTGGCAAGGCTTGCATTCTCGCACCACTGTTTCGATGTCGTTGTCAATGCCAGGCCACCACATGTAGCTTCTGGCACACTTTTTCATTGCAACGATGCCCCGATGTCCGGCGTGGATGAGAGACATAGCTTGTGCGCGTAGTTCTCTCGGCATCACAACTCGGGACCCAAATATGATGCAGCCGCGATGGGTGCTCAACTCTGTAGCTCGCCTGCGGTAAGCGTCGAAGTTGTCCCCTTTGAGTTTATGCACGTTGCCTTGTTGAACAGCTGTGTAAACTAGCCGGAGAGCTGCGCACTTCTGCGTAGATGCTGCAACTGTGCCTGCTGTAAGCGGAGGTTCTGGCAGTGCTTCGAACATCAGAACGTCTCCTGGTGGAAATGGTTCGTCAACAGTTGCGTCTAGTGGCAGACGGCTTAGCGCATCGGCGTTTTGATGTTTACCAACCATGTTCTGGCTCGGCGTCTGGTGTATGCCGCATATCATCACGCCTAGTGGAGAAAACCAGTTTTTCCCTAGAAGGCTTGATCCTGTGCCCTTCACAACAAGCAGAGGTAGCGTATGGGTCTGGCCGTTGTAGTTAACCTGCACGTTGGCAGAGCCCAATAGTGGCAGATTCTGTCCTGACCACGTTCGCAGGTGCGTGTCGTCTTGTTGCAGGGCGGGTGCGTCAGATGGCCATGAAGTTCGGAACGTGTCCTCACTGATCAGAGTACAGACTGCGCCGGAGTCCACCTCGAACTTAATCAGCTGGTGATGTACGCTTACTTCTGTAAAAATCTTCGGTCGCGTGCCGAGATTCATGGTGTTCAGGTCGTACAACACAGATGGTGTTGCTGATGTTGTTCCATGGGGATCAGATAGCGGCGTATTCTCTGAGGCGTTGACGCTGTGATTAGGCTGGGAAGGTGACTTTATCTTGGCAAGTCTCCGTTTCGTAATGCATGCTCTTTCGATATGCCCTCGCTTGTGGCAAAAATTACACGTGGCTGACTGGAATCGACATCCCTGGGGGTTGTGTTGGTCGTCACACCGCCAGCAGCGTTGTGCCTTTTTGACCGATTTTACAACAACAGAAGGCTTGCGCACCTGGTTGCTTGTCTGGTGTACCGGCTCGGTGTTCCGGCGAATCCCTCTCTGCTGGTGACCGGCGCTCTCCGCTCGAACGGCGATGTCGTAAGCTTTGCTGAATGTGAGGTCCTTCTCAGCGAACAGGCGCTGCTGCAGTGACTCGTCACTCAGTCCGCACACAAATCTGTCGCGTAACATCACGTCCAAGGGAAGCATGGTGGTGTTAGCAGAAGAAGCTGCGTCTCCCTCCTGCCCGGTAGCTGTTGTCGACAGCGTTCCAAAATTGCAGTCGGCAGCGAGCTTCTTGAGCGCGGCTACGTAGGCGCTCACAGTTTCTCCTCCCAGTTGATCTCGTCGTTGGAAGCGAGCCCGGCTGTAGACCTCGGATGGCCTTGGGTCGTAGTGCTTTTGCAGCGCTTTTACGATGTCGTCGTAAGACACTGCCGCTGGTGTGCTTGGCTGAATAAGGGCGCAGACAGTATCGTAGGTCTGCTCCCCGCACAGCGTCAGCAGGTTGGCCCTCTTCAAGGCTGGGTCTGTGATGTTGTTAGCTTCAAAGTAGAACTGAAGGCGTCCAACCCACGATGACCACGATGAGCCGTTGAATTCTGGTATCTGATTGGGAAACCCTCGCGTAGCCATGGCTTGTCAATAGCGTTGCGTAGCGCGGGTCGAATCCACTTTCTCGTCGCCACTGTCGTGTCCGGTCGCTGTGTTGAATGCAGCGAAAGACGCACACGGTACTTTTAGACTTCGTTTATTTAAAACCGATGAGGGTGCGACCAGCGTCGACCGAGGCAGGAGCCGAACTGGCCGCCCGAAGAAAGGAGGGAGTGGAGAAGCGTCCACGGCAGGGAGTGGCTTCCCAGAACAGGAGGAGGGTGCGGGGGCGCACCGTGGGGGGGCATCCGGCGACAGCGTGCGACGAGGGGCAAGCGGTCGTTAGGAGGGGATGCGAGTGGTCGTTAGGAGGAGGATTGAGTGGTCGTTAGGAGGAGGATGCGAACTGTCGTTAGGAGGGGAATGCGAGTGGTCGTTAGGAGGGGGATGCGAGGGCGCACACACACAAAAGCAATAAGGGGACACAACAGTTACTAACGGTGGACTACATACCTTTGAATAAATAAAACGACCAACAATAATTGTTAATAATACAAATTAGGGGAAGCGCAATACTTAGGCAAGGACCGCGAAGGAAGCACGTGCGACGACTGACAAGCGCTTGTCAATCGTCGTATGTATTTCTCCTAGATCTCTGTCTAAGTTCACTTCATTTATACGATGCAAATCAACGTGCCCGACAGCACGCTGTTCTGAATAAATGTAATCGAGCTACCTACTCAAGATTAGTTGAAGTCGGTTAACATGCCTTAGTTGTAATCTGGTGCGCCAAAACACTGGCACTGCTATGCAGAAGAAACATTTGCAGGAGAACATGTCAGGTGCAGCATCCGATATTTGTTTTGGGAAGGCAGCCTCAGGAATGCGCGTATTGTTTAGAACCGCTTGAAGCAATCTGTCAACCACATGAAACCCATCGTAGCGCATATTTTACAAACTTTTACAAATATCGTTCTACATTTGATTTTTCATAATTGAGTGATGACGCTGCTTCCCACTCTCAAATGTATCGATCACTTCAACAGCTTTGGAACCTTAGAGTACAAAACGTTTTTTCTGTTTGCTTCTTCCAAGGTTGTTTCATGAAGTTTTACCCTGACCAATCCAATCGGGCCCCGTATTCACGCAGGGTTGGAGGGGCTTTCCAGCCTGCTTGTGTCAAGGCTAGCAATTTCACCCCGCCTTAATACACTCCGTATATATCTTTCTCTTCTTTATATGTGGTGGTGTTATTCCTGCTCTTTAGGCCAAGTTTTCAAAGTCGCGTAACTCCCTTGATGACCCAGCTTTCACATTATTCCATCACATTTAAGAAAGGCTTTCATTTCCAACGGTAACAATCTAGACATTGTTTCAGTGCTCTTTCACTAAAGTCAGCTTTGCGTCAATAAACCCTAAGTCAATTAACAACTAAGCGTCCATTTTAAATCTCCTGTGTTAACGAGATGCTTCAGACGCAGATACCGTCTACACGGTATTGCGCAGTTCTGACATCTTTTGCTGTTTTTTACCCTCATTCTTGCCCAGTAAATCAAGTGAGATCAAGAGCAACTATCCACCGCTTTCTCGCACTCGCTCGCGCAGTTGTCCTCCGTCGCCACATGCACCCTGTCTCTACCCTGTGCTCCTGCATCAGTGCGTTACTCTCAGACTCCTCGCTCATATTAAGGCGGAAGCCTTTAATGCCTCATCGTTGTAATCAGGAGTTGTCGACAGAAATCAGTTTCAGTTTCAGTTTCAGTTTTATTCCTTAAAGGCCCCCTTTTCAGGGGGTGTTACATAAGGGGTGGGAATACACTTGAAAATGTGAAAAAAAAAACAGCAATGATTAACATTGAAGATGATTTGTTACACGCGCTTGAAAAACAGATGGCGAAGCGATGACGACGATGTCATAGGGAAGGCCGTTCCAGTCTGAAGCTGTTCGCGAAAAGAGCGATGCAGAAAAAGTAGTAGTGTGCGACGATGGGCGTGCAACTTGCAGTGGATGACTGGTGCGGTGAGATATGCGTGCTGCGGCTGTGATGTACGGTGCTTGATTCAGGGAAGAATAAAAAAACTTGTGAAAAAGAGCGAGGCTAGCGATGCGGCGACGAAATGAAAGGAGTGGCAATCCGGATTTCACTTTCAAAGTTGAAACACTGGTGTCGTACGAGTATGAAGAATGAATGAACCGGACGGCACGATTTTCAGATGCACGCTTTTCAATTGGTCGAAATGGTCGTGGCATCACAGTGCGCGAATTTCAAACGTGGCCAATTCTACTTGGGCTAGTAAACATGCAACCAATTAAAGGGATCGTATAGTGACGCTCCAAGTAAGTGGAAATGTGTTTAGTGAATTGCTTAATTACCCAATTGGCCTAATTAACATTTCTAGTCAGGCCAGAGAAGTAAATAAATCCGAGTAGGGAATTAGTCGAGATCGGGAATCGAATCCCGGTCTCCGCAGTGCGAGACGACCTCTCTAAGCACTCCGCCAAGCAAGCTCGATGGTTGGGAATGAGCAAAGGCGCGTCTAGTGAATGCGGTGTCTTCGTTCACTCCCATCTTCCTCCCTTCCCATTACGGCGAGGTTGAGATGTCCACCGGGGTATGCGAAACAGATACATTTCCTCTCTCAAAAACCAATTTACCGACGAGCAAGGCGTAGAATGGAACGGGCGATGTCATTCTGCGGACTCCCTAGCAGCGCTGGAAGACTCTGTCGTGTTTCACTCTTAAAGGCGAAGCTTAACATCTTAACAACACATCACACTGACACAAGCAGCAACACCGCGCTCAAGGCTTTCGCCTCACCGCACTCTAGGTCAACAAACTGCCGCTGAATTTTTCAAGCTCTCTTCCTCCTCACCCTCATGCCACCTATCTCCGTAGTGTAAGGTGAGGGTGTGCAGGAAGGAACAGAGGCTGCCCGGAACCGGAACCTCTTAATTGGCGACGGCGCCGCGCCAAATATCGGCGAGGCGCAATTTACGTTATGCGCGCACGAGTTTTAGCAGGCTTGGTAATAGCACAAGTTTTGTTAATGGCAACAACACAGAGCGCGCTCTTTGTTGGTGCTGTTGTTTTGCTTCTTGTTTTGTAAAAAGTTAGGTGCGTTGAACCATCTTTCTCGAATGCCTCGTGTCGCATTCACCCATTTCCAGCCGGCAAACAAAACGGCATTCCTGATCAGCGCCATTGGCCATTGCTGGGAAGACTTGCACTCACAAGAGGCCCTGAAATGGCACTTCTCCCACGAGCATCTAGCCGAAATGAAGGAACAGCACTCCTGTCCGCGCTGCCCTTACTGGAATTACAGCAGGTAATCGGTATTGCTTCTTTTTAGCCTCTTAATAATAATCTTTTTTTTCGGCGAATAAGACACTTATTTAAACTTATTTTTTTATTTCGTCACAATGCGTGAATTCGAGGTAATGGTAAGCAGAGAGACGACTGTTGAAAACTACCCGGCACACCTCGAAGCAAAGAAATTTATTTCTCAGTGCAATAGAGCAATGTTTATCCCAATGTTTATCCCAGCAATGTTTATCACCGTGCAAAGTTTAACCCCAATTTTATAGTGGCCAATAACTATGTCCGCAAGGCGAATTTAATGTCATGCAGGTGTAGCCGGGGTTAAAAAATTCAGATCTTGTGATTTCTCACAAACGGCACACCAATATCACAAGCGTTCACTTAAGCTCTTCTCATATTATGGTCAACCAAGCACTTAGTTGCAATTTTCCTTATATATTTTTTAGCGTTAGCGGTTGCATAATACTATTGTCAAGAACTCGCATACGTATCTGCGGGTTGCATGCGGTACATAAAGGCATCGATGCAGTGCGTAATCGATTGCCCGCCATGCAAAAACTCATCAATACTCTATGTCCGCAGCCGCTTAACAGGGCTCCCATCAGTGGTTCATATTTCACCAATGAAATCAATATTTCGCGAATTATAGCACTTAGGTGTCACTTAACAGCTATTTTAGTTCCTGTACTATATGCGCGAATTAGAATGCGCATAAGCCGTTTTTTTAATTCCGGTCTCAGAGGAGTGCGCAGATCCTATTTTTCAGTTCAAGTGTACGCATCCGCACACAAGACTGCATGGTCAAGACACTTTCAGTCAGCACCTGTTAGTAAATTAGTATTGAACAGTAGGTCGGAAAACAAAAGTTACACAGCACTATATGTCACGTTTGCGAATACTATTTTTGAAAATGGAGGTTGATATGGGTTCTAAATGAATGCATTTTACCGCGAAGAACCGTTACACTAGCCAGAAATGCTTAACGGGAAGGCGATAACCGATCTGCCCCTGCGCCACAAGCCTCTATTTCTTGTATTCTCTTTTAGTTTCGATTAACCCCAGCATCCCTACGCCATGAGCTCTGCTCATCTCTGCCTCTATCAATGCCCTCTTTTCACTTTCTCCCATTTACTCATAGGTTGAATCAGATGTCCATAGGTAATGATGCACTTACACCGGCACTTCTCTCCTGATTACCTCTGTTTTCTTTATTTTTCCAATTGTTTTCAGATTTTTTGGAGTGCAACATCTCATTCGCACATACTTTTGATTTCCTGAAGTTTAGTGCCGAATCCCAAACGTGATTAGTGCTATTCATGTTTGTAAGGGTAATAGCTGATAGAACGAAAAACCACATTTGATGAAAAATTGCTTTGGGTGTTAAGAAATTGTGGTAATATTCTCGCGTAACATGCACATTTTCCGTCTCTTGAAACAAGTAGCTTCTTCCGAAGACCTTGCCTCTTGCATTACAACGTCAACAAATGCAGTAACTCTACAAACAGCGTGTGTCTGCTACAGAACTTTCCTACGTAATCGGAGTTCAGCGGCATCACTTTTGTCGCCAGCCCTGAAATTGCCACTAGGCTCCCTCTAGATCTGAAACCAGCTCGCACGTAAAACACGGAGGCGATAGGTATTCTTAAAAAACTTGACTCACACTGACGCGAAACCGATGGATTGCGAGCTTTCCAGGATTTGCATTGTGCCGCGGCGATCTCATTTCGATGGAGGCTAGGTGCTGCAGGTGGCTGTACTGCGCAGCATTAGTGCACGTTAAAGAAGCCCAGGGGATCGAAATTATCCGAACCCTACACGACGGCGACCCTCAACGCCTGAACCGCCGCCAACTATGTAAGGTATTTTCAAAATACGTCAAAGATTAATTTTTCGTTCCGAACACATACAATGGGGCTCTATTATGCTTAGCTCAAGTGCAGTTAGAAAGCACGGAATTCAAAGATTATACAGACAACAGCAGCTACATGCGCTGCAAAAGGGACCAGCTCCATTTGGTGAAAAAAGGTTGGAAAGTGCTTTTATATGTGCTGCAGAAAGCATAATTGTCGAACATTTATTGTCGAACATTACTGCACTGTAGCAACAACTAATTTATATAAAAGAAGTTTTACTGAAGCCATTAATTAGGAAAATTATAATCAAGCCCTCGATTTCGCGCTTGAAACAATGTAGCGCACACGCGCCGCCACAAGGTCTAATCACTGCAGTTAAAACTTATGTTTCAGAAGTGGGTAGGCAAAGCAGTGGAATCAAGTATTAAGCAATCGCTGTGCCGGAGACAGTCAATTCGAACTAAGCGGGTTGTATCTTGGTATCAACAAACAAATGTATATCAACGAAGCTATGACTCAAGGCAGATATTTGTCTGCTTTAAATTAACACTGCTAAAAACACTTCGCGCGGTAATGGTAAAAATTCAGTGCACAGCTGTGGATAAAAGTAAACTGAGCACGCTATCTTCTTCCAACATTTTTCATGCCATGTGTGACTCATATTTCCGGCTAAGAAATTTGCATGGCGGAAGTCGGTCGATGCTAGTGCGCTTGCTCATGAACAATGTTCTTCATTTCGGATAGCGGAGGCATGGTTGCCTTTAGAACTGATTAGCAGCTTTTTTTACCCATGCCCGCACATGTACCTTCCTACATGACTCGATGCCGTCGTAATGACAGCTTTCTACGATTACCAAAATTGGCATCTTTTTCTTATTTGTGGATTTACTTTTCGAGGTCACAACTAGAGGCCCACTTGCAAGCTAACACAGGAGACGGCAGTTCCTCCAGCAACATGCCTGACACTCAACGCGTACGAGAAACAGCGACAAACTCAGGAGGTGTATTCACACCTGTTCATATATGCAGGCGATGCGGTGAACTCTTTCCAACTCCTTCGGCTGTACTTAGTCACTTTGAACACTGCCCTGTCCTGGAGAGCCCGTCGTGTGCCGCAGCGGATTGACATTCCTCGACAATTCCAAGTGAGAAGAGCATGGTGGGGTGCACAGTCCATGCTCAAGAATGAAAAATTCGTTTTATTCTAAAGAAGTGCAACAAACAACCAGCGCCTGCCTGCACTGCTCACAGAATTTTAATGGTCGTCACTACTGTCATCTTTGGAGCATGCCGAGCGAACAGGTTGCACGTATTTGTAAAAGAATGTGGCAGGACAGCTAAAAATTTCGGCTATCAACTACTCAAACTTAGCTGCCTTAGGATTCCTAAGAAATTGAGACATATTACAGATTACATCTAAGACAGGATTATCTGACCACGAGTCAGCCGCAGCGGTGTCCACGTCATATTCAGGTCTTAAGGGGGAGAGATGCAGTTCCGGTATGTTGGTGGAGCATATTTACGGTTGTGGTCCCGAAGGTCCACGTTTACCGGTACATGCCCGACGGTGAGTTGCCGAACGCTGATCCTCATGTGTAAAATTTCAGTCCAGAGCTTGGAACAGGTAACGCTCTAGCCACTGTAGTCAGTAGTTTTAGCGCGCAAAAATGCGACACGTGACAAGATTGACAGGAGAGATCCTGACAAATGACAGGACGACATGCCGCCGGTGGGAACCGAACCCACGGAGGACGTGGGGTCGGTGCCCACCGGCGGCATGTGGTTGTTTATTCTTCTGTTTTTATAATCAGTTAACTTTAAGCGATAGCATATTGAGTAATATTCTCCATTGATCAACACCACAAAATAAATAGAAAAAATTCCCCTCTGTTGTTTGGTTTCTGTTGCTGTTGGCTACTATGTTTATGTATGTAAAACTAGCCGCTCATTACCCTTTCGTTATATATATATATATATATATATATATATATATATATATTGCTCAAACGGTGCTGTTTGCACGTGACAATATATATATATATATATATATATATATATATATATATATATATATATAAACAAGGGAAGTGGAATGAGGGGCTCGTTATAAATATGAATGAAGCCAACAGCCACAGAAACCAAGGGGCACAGGGGATTTTTTTTAATTTCTTTATTTATTTTGTGGTGTTGATCAATTTAGAATATTACTGAACATGTTATCGCTTAAAGCTAATTGATTAGAAAAGCAGAAGAAAAAACAACCACTGCCGCCGGTGGGATCCGAACCCACGACCTCCGAATTACGCGTCCGGTGCTCTACCTCTGAGCTACGGCGACGGCTGTCAAATCTTCTGCTCTCGGGGGTATTTATGTTTACAAGTAACCTAACCTTGAGAGTGTTCATCAGCGCCACCCGCGTTCATAAGCGGCGGACGTAGAACGTCCTGAGTTACCGCAGGTAGTGACGTGGCACGTCACTACGTTCCACGTCACTACCTGCGGTAACTCAGGACGTTCTACGTCCGCCGCTTATGAACGCGGGTGGCGCTGATGAACACTCTCAAGGTTAGGTTACTTGTAAACATAAATACCCCCGAGAGCAGAAGATTTGACAGCCGTCGCCGTAGCTCAGAGGTAGAGCACCGGACGCGTAATTCGGAGGTCGTGGGTTCGGATCCCACCGGCGGCAGTGGTTGTTTTTTCTTCTGCTTTTTTTTTTCTTCTGCTTTTCTAATCAATTAGCTTTAAGCGATAACATGTTCAGTAATATTCTAAATTGATCAACACCACAAAATAAATAAAGAAATTAAAAAAAAATCCCCTGTGCCCCTTGGTTTCTGTGGCTGTTGGCTTCATTCATATATATATATATATATATATATATATATATATATATATATATATATATATATATATATATATATATATATATATATATATATTGTCACGTGCAAACAGCCCCGTTTGAGCAAGTTGGCATTGACCTCCTTGGACCTTTCCCACGGTCCTCTAAAGGAAATCGATGGATTCTTGTGTGCGTAGACCACTTAACCCGTTATTGTGAGACAGCCGCTATACCAGCTGCTACTGCGTCTGAAGTATCTAACCTCTTACTTCGATTCGTCATTCTTCGGCACGGCCCTCCTGCAGTTCTCATTAGCGACCGTGGGCGCCAATTTACGGCGGACGTTGTTGAAGAACTTCTCCGCCTCAGCAGCTGCAGTTTTCGCCAGTCCACGCCATATCATCCCCAAACGAACGGTGTGGTGGAACGCACTAATCGGACGCTCACCACCATGCTTGCTATGTACGTCGCTGCAGATCATAAGGACTGGGATGGCGTCCTCCCGTTCATTACTCATGCATACAACACAGCGCAACATGAGACAACTGGCTACAGCCCCTTTTACCTGCTCTATGCTCGCTCGCCTCGCTCCGGCCTTGACACCATTCTACCATTTTTCATCAACGACGAACCTTCTCTTGCGACCACACTCTGCAGAGCTGAAGAAGCTCGCCAGCTTGCCCGCGTTCGAATTTTATCTTCGCAAGAACGTTCCAAGAAACGCTACGACGTCCAACACCAAGAAGTTTCTTATGTTCCTGGTGACATTGTGCGGTTGTGGACCCCTCTACGCAAGCGTGGTCTGTGCCAGAAACTGCTATCCCACTACACTGGACCGTTTGTTGTGTTGGAGTGCATAAGTGACGTTAATTACGTCATAGCACGACTAACTGCTAGTGGTCTACGGTCACGCCAGTCTCAGGTGGTGCATGTAGCCCGCCTCAAGCGATTCCATTCCAGACGGTCTATTTAACTCGCCCGACGGGCTTCGTCTGCGAGGAGGGAAATGTCACGTGCTTCCACAGACCCTCGACGGAAGAAGCAGAAGATGGACTGACCAGCAGGGAGAAAGGAAGAGAAAGAGCTGAAGGACGCTGGTAGGCTTCCTGCTTCCATCCTGCTCCGACCGATCCCCTCCGTGAATAAGCCCCGTGCGTGCTAAGCACGTAACAATATATATAGCAGAAAAAGATAAATATACTTGGTTGCTAGAGAAACGATTCATTTGCCAAGGCATAACACCATTGGCCGAAGATCGGGCAATTGTTGGCAAAAATTTCCACGAACATCGTCCCTGCGATGAAATTTTGCCGAGCGCTACCATTTTGACACATTGGCCTACTTTCATGTCAATTTAGGGCCAATATTCGGCTTATCGAGCGGCCAACGCAGCCCGGCGTTCGTTCTGCAGCATGGGCTAGTAAAGTGCTCATACTTGAATCCAACTTTCGAATAATGGTATCCAGCTTTCTAATAATGCTATCGCTGGTCTAGATGGTTTCGTCGTCGGTGTTATGCGACAGGCCAATTCCTTTGTTGCGGAATAGGCACAGTCCACTGACCAACGCCAACGTCGTCGTCACGTCTTTATTCCACTCAAAAAACAGCGAAGGAAAAAAAAAGAAAACTCGACGGCAGCAGCTGTACAGCGAGCGAATGCGTTTGGAGATTGTAGTGAAGCACCGCACTACTCCGTTCAGTCCGAATGCCATTAGAAGTGTCGAATACCATATGACTGATATGCCACTTAATAGTCCGCGTAGCATGCGTGTTATGGCATCGTTGCAATAGATGTAGTCGAGCAATAGCACTGCGCTACTACACTCATACTGTTCATATGCTACAATGTGCTTTAGGAACATGAGTCTTGATCTCAAGGATCAGCATAAAACATGTACTTTGGCAACGTATACATGGCAATTATAATTAAACTATGTCAGACAGGTTTATACAGGTCTGACATCTCTCATGTAGAGCTCAAGTAACATTTTATGAGTCTGAAAAATTATAGAAACTGTCGCTCTCGGTTGCAGCACTATTGAACGCTGCCATGTCGTTTTAGCAGATGCCACCAAGTTGACCGCCGAGTGCCAGTATACTTTTAACACTCGGTGAGTGCTGGCAACGCTATAGGTCAATATAGACAGCGGCATAGCCGAACCTGGCAAACAGTGGGGGAACTCTGGCTAACGTGGCGCGTGATAGCCATGATTTTAAGATGACACAACCGACAATGGCAAAAAGCAAGAAAATTCTGGCTAGACTGGGCCACAATAGCCAGGATTTTGTGATGGCACAACCGACAATGAACAAAAAGTGGGAAAAGTCTGGCTTACCTGGCCCACCAAAGCCAAGGTTTTGTGATGGTTAAGCCAGTACAGGGGAAGCGATGGACAACCAGGATAATCATTTGATGCGGTAGTGAGTAGTTCAGCCAATCTCAGAAACTCACTGGGAACTCTGGGCCTACTTAAGGCCACGCATTGCCAGCGGTATTCAAATATTGGTCCGCTGTCATGTGCTAACTGGGGGTGCTGAGAAAAAATTACCGGTCCTATTGACCCCGCGCGCACCACCGATAGCTCACACGCCCTTCCCCAAATTTCCCAAAGGGCCCAAGTGGTACTTTTAGAATTATAACTAAACGGGATCAGTATGGGCCATGAAAACGCCCTACGGGGGACATACCATAGTGCAGCACTTAATTGCATAAGCACAGACGCCACTAGACTGTAGCCGGGAGTGCAATAGGAACACCCAGGGAAAAAAAAACGCCATGCACACTCAAATACACAGTGGCGTGCCTGCAGTGCGCCGTAACACAGCTTCCAAGTTGGTAAGCTGCACCCAGTTCACCACCTCCAAGTACACGCATTCATTACGACACACACACAGTTCAATCGCGTGGTCGTCATGTGGAAGTGGCAAGGGGAGCACCCTCCCGCTCGCTGTCAGCGGAGCAGCGCCGTCCAGATCCCAGCAATCATTAGTTACGCGTGACAAGGTGTCAGCGTTGCCGTGTTCGCTACACTTTCCGGGTTGCACAATCACATCATGCCGCTGGAGCACAAGCGCCAGCTTGTCAACTTCGCGCCGTGTGCTGTGCTAAGCGTAAGGTACGCAAGAGATTGTGGTCTGTTGCGTTGCAATACACTGCTGGCCTGTGCGCCCGCCAGCTTCGCAAACTGTTTGTGCCGCGAGCGTTCCGACCTATACTGGCGTCGCAGGTTGCCGGCCTCGTCGCGAACGCGGGGCTTATGTTCGGCATTCGAAAACGCGACCGCCGGTGCCCAAGAACGCTTGCTTCCGAGAACGCGCGACTTGGTGGCGTTGACACGGTGTTCGAGAGCGCGATAGTCAGCGCCCTGAAACGCTTCTGCCCGAGAACGCGCATCATGGTCACGTGTTCATGGCGTTCAAGGGAGCGGCAGTCAACGCAGGGGAGTCTTCCTCCAGCAGCGGAAGAGAGCAGCTGCTCGGGGAGCCAGTCTCTACCTTCCAAGGGCCTGGGGCCCTCTTTTCTTTTGGGTCAAATTCTCCGAATACAGACCCATTTCCTAACCTTCACCGAGTCCACAGCCCGTGCCTCGCAACAGGTCGTGACAGGTGCGCCGCAGAGCCAGTGATCGAACTCATTGAGTCCCCAAATCACCGCAAATGCCTCCCTTTTGATGGTTGACCGTCGTGACTGCGCTGGCGAAAACTTGTGGCTCGCAAACGCGATCGGCCGCTCCGAGCCGTCCTCCGCTCGCTGTAAAAGGCAGGCTCCCTCGGCAAAGGCTGGCGCGTCCGTGTACAACCAGTATCGTCCTTTGGGGACCGGAGTAGCTAAAGCTACGGCTTCGCAGAGCGCCGTTTTGAGCTGTTGAATCGCACCTTCAGCTTTTTGCGACCATGGGATCTTATTCGGAATCTTCTTCCCGGTGAGCTCTGTCAGAGGCTTGGCCACCTCAGCATAGCTCGGTACGTAGCTGCGGAAACCCCCGCATCGCTCTAGAACACTTCGGAGTTCCCGTTGCGTTGCAGGTGCTTTCAACGTCCTTATCGCTGCACGTTTCTCTCGGTCAGGAGCGTGCCGCCCCGAACCAACAACGTGCACTAGGTAGCGAAAGGGCTTTCGTGCTATTTGGCACTTCTCCAGCTTTACCCTGAGCCTTGCCTGTTCAAGCGTGTTAAACACCCATCTAAGATGGCGCACATGCTGTTCGAGTGTGTCATTAAACGATGCGATATCATCTAGGTATGCGCAGCAATGCTCAAAGTGCGGATACGAGAGCCTGTTCATAACCCTCTGGAATTTCTGTGCGG
Organism: Amblyomma mixtum; assembly: GCF_055824585.1. Lineage (NCBI taxonomy): Eukaryota > Metazoa > Arthropoda > Arachnida > Ixodida > Ixodidae > Amblyomma > Amblyomma mixtum. Next base: position 148,444,055 of record NC_143021.1, on the reverse strand, counting down.
CGTTTTTGAGCCCAAACAGAATGACTTTCCACGCAAACTCTCCCCAGTGACACGCGATAGCGTAAGATCCTGGGCTGATGGAGCTAGCGGCACCTGCCAATACCCCCTCCGGAGGACCAGCAGAGGCACATATTTCCTTACATCGTTTGCATATTTCGTTTACGAACTAGCTCAGCTTTCCTCCCTGTTAAATATTTCGCTCTCCTTACTTTCATAATCATCTCCTGTTGTAGTGCCATCGGGTAGGCGTCAGCTACAGTCCCGGCGTTCAGCCTGCGGAAATCTACGCACATTGTGATACTGCCGTACTCCTTAGGCACGCAAACGAGCAGGTGCGCATAGGGCCTTTCGCATTGAAAGATTAAACCCAACTCAAGATGCTCATCTACACGTTTTCCCAACTCGGCTGTTAGGCTCACATGTACGCGGTAAGGATGGCGTCGCTTAGGCGTGAACCCCTCCTAAAGCACAATTTCGTGTTCTTTTACCGATGCCACCCTCGGCCGGTCACTGAAAAGCTCCTCGTATTCCGTGAACACTTCCAGAATTCTTTCTCGCTCATGTAGTGCCATATCGGCAACCGCGTCTCGAGGTAGACATGCATCCGCAGACCGTGCGGCTGACTGCCGGAGTGCGTACTCCACGTAACGAACGCACTGTGTTCCTCGAACATTACGCCCACGTTCAATACTCGGCTCATATAGGGACGCATCCTGCTTGTATGCACCGCCGTCCGGCATTTCCACGAAATAAGAGCGCTCTCGGTACTTTTCAACGACGCTGCCTGGCCCTTTCCACATTGGTAACATCTTGGCTGGGCGTTCTTTGTGGAATATGAAAACCGCCTCCCCTTTTGCGAAGTCGTTGGCGGTCGCTCGCCTTTGAATTGCGTGGCGTACGCATTTCGCTGCCTCAAGCTTACTGTTTGCGACTTCAGCCACTCGTTCAAGACGGCTTTTCAGGTCTAGCATGTACTGAGCCGGGAGGGCCCCAACCTTACTGGGGATTCACGCTGTCCTGTCCATGCGTTCTTTGGTAAGCTGAGCGGGCCGTTGGGCAGCTTTCCTCAAAGCATCTCGAAAAGCGCCATCCCAGTCCTATCATGAGGAAACCTCTTGTATGCCCACAGCAAAAAGGGTACAAACTTGTCGCCGTTTCTCCCCTCTTTCTGGATAACATAATAGAGCATGTTTTTGAACGTCTTATCCCAGCGTTCTACAGCCCCATTACTCTCCGGGTGACCCAGTGTCGAAAACCGAGGGGAGCACCCCAGCTTAACTCCTGGTTCAGTTTCGGGGGGAAGTTTGTTCCGCTGCCCTGCGATATATCTTCGGGGATGCTTCTCCTACTGAACACCGCGCGAAGAACGTCGCAGGTGGCTTTAGCATTGAGTGAACGAAAACACACGACCTCTGGCCAGCGCGTGCGCAGGTCAATGACATATAGTGCGTACCTGTGTCCCCTACCCGAGGCTGGTTCCAGCGGCCCGATGACGCTGATGTTTACCCGCTGCAATAAATATCGTGGCCTCACCAACGGTTCTATGGACACACTGTCTGCTCGAGGCAGATATGATGTCATTTGGCAATTATGAGAGCTGGTACAATGCCGCCTGACCTCGTCTTCTATGCTTGGCCAATAAAATCTGGCTTTAATTGTTGTTTTTGTTTTCCTGAACACCAGATGTCCTCCACAATTTGATTCGTGTGCCGTTTGTAGTACTCCGCGGCGGCATTCTGGGAACACCAATTGCATCACTGTTGGCCCAGAAGCTTATCCTTGTGATAAAGGAACCAATCTACTGCTGTCAAGACTTTATTTCCTGCTCTGGCGTCCCTCCACGCTCCCAGTAAGATCGCGTCACTTAGCTGGCTCTGCGGGAATGTTTCCGGCGCGCTTCTCCTTTTTCCGATCTCGTGATATTGTCACCCTCGCTTTGCTTTGCCACCTGGGCGACAGCGGCCACTTTCTTCCCATCTACCACTTCGGCGGGTGCTCCCAATACTCTTTCTCTAGCGGCGTGTAGTTATCGCCCTGCTCCTCTCTTGGCAACGATCCCTTTGATCTCCGCCTCCGATTTGAGCGGCTCCCAGCCTTCCTCTGAGAGGAAACAATTCGTCTGGAACACCACTTGTCTGGTAAAGCTCCCATGATCGACACGGCCTCGCGGATGTCGGCGAAGCTGCCCAAATTTTGCTTTACTGCAAGGTGTCAGATTGCTAGCTTTGCCTGCACCTTTTCCACAAATGCGGAGACCAGATTTATTGTTCCGGGCGGCTTTACCAGTTCCGGCGGCACTACACTCTCCCGAACTACCTTAACGTCAGCTCCGGTGTCTAGAATGGCCTCAATCTCCCCATCTCGACAAGTGAGCATTACTAGCTCGCGGTGGTGTTGTCCTGCTGAGTCCTCCTCGGTTGCGACGCGTACCGCGAGGCCGTTACCCTTATTGTTAGGCGCGATTGCTGCATCCTTTCTTTTCGCGTGCGGACAGTTCGCTTTATGGTACCCCGTTTCTCTACACGAGAAACAACTTCTAGGTTGTGACCTTGCCCGTGGTGCCTGCGCCTGCCTGTAGCGTATCTAGGCGGCTCTCAGCCGGCTTCCTAGCAGCTGCACTTTGAACGTCCGTTCTTCTCTGCACTACCATCTTATCAGCAAATTTATTAATCTTATCCGCCCAACTAATTTTCTGCCACCCCCTGCTGTGTTTGCCTTCTCTTGGAATCCACTGCGTTACCCTTAAGGACCAACGGTTTTCTTGCCTTCGCATACATGCCCTGCCCAAGCCCGCTTCTTCCTCTTGATTTCAACTAGGATAGCATTAACGCGCGTTTGTTCTCTCACCCACTCCGCCCGCTTCCGATCTCTTAACGTTACACCTATCATTTTTCTTTCCATCGCTCGCTTCGTTGTCCTTAACTTACGCTGAATCCTCTTTGTTAGCCTGAGGAGCCGCCTATATACGCTACAGGCAGACCACAGGCACCACGGGCAAGGTCACAACCTAGAGGTTGTTTCTCGTGCAGAGAAACGGGGCACCAAAAAGCGAACTGTCCGGACGCGAAAAAAAAGGATGCACCAAACGCGCCTAAGAATAAGGGTAACGGCCTCTGGGCACGCGTCGCAACAGAGGAGGACTCAGCAGCACAACACCACCGCGAGCTAGTAATGCTCACTCGTCGAGATGGGGAGATTGAGGCCATTCTAGACGCCGGAGCTGACGTTAAGGTAGTTCGAGAGAGTGTAGTGCCGCCGGAACTGGTAAAGCCGCCCGGAACAATAAATCTGGTCTCCGCATTTGTGGAAAAGGTGCAGGCAAAGCTAGCAATCTGACACCTTGCGGTAAAGCGAAATGCGGGCAGCTTCGCCGACATCCCCGAGGCCATGTCGGTCATGAGAGCTTTACCAGACATGTGGTGTTCCAGACGAATTGTTTCCTCCCAGAGGAAGGCTGGGAGCCCCTCAAAGAGGAGGCGGAGATAAGAGGGATCGTTGCCGACAGAGAGGAGCAGGGCGATAACTACACGCCGCTAGAGAAAGAGTATCGGGAGCACCCGCCGTGGTGGTAGATGGGAAGAAAGAGACCGCTGTCGCCCAGCTGGCAATGCAAAGCGTGGGTGACAATATCACGAGATCGGACGGCAGCGACAAGGAAGCTCCCGCGGTGGGAGGAGAAGCGCACCGGTAACATTCCAGCAGAGCCAGCGGAGTGACGCGACCTTACTAGGAGCGTGGAAGGACGCCAGAGCAGGAAATAAAGGCATGACAGCAGTAGATTCGTTCCTTTATCACAATGATAAGCTTCTGGGCCGACAGTGATGCAATTGGTGTTCCCAGAATGCCGCCGCTGAGAAGTACTACAAATGGCACGCATATCAATTTGTGGAGGATATCTGGTGTTCAGAAAAACGAAATCAACAATTAAAGCCACATTTTATTGGCCAAGCATAGAAGACGAGGTCAGGCGGATTGTACCAGCTGTCATAATTTCCAAATAAGATCATATCTGCATCGAGCAGAGAGCGTGTCCATAGAACCGTTGGTGAGGCCATGATATTCATTTCAGCGGGTAAACGTCAGCGTCATCGGGCCGCTGGAACCAGCCTCGGGTAGGGGGCACAGGTACGCACTATGTGTCATTGACCTGTGCACGCGCTCGCCAGAGGTTGTGTGTTTTCGTTCACTCAGTGCTAAAGCCACCTGTGACGTTCTTCCCACGGTGTTCAGTAGGAGAAGCATCCCCGAGGATAGATCGTCAGACTGCGGAACAAAATTCCCCACGAAACGGAACCAGGAGTTTTTAGAGAAGCTGAGGTGCTCCCCTCGGTTTTCGACACCGGGTCACCGGGAGAGTAGTGGGGCTGTAGAACGCTGGAATAAGACGTTCAAAAACATGCTTTATCACGTTATCTAGAAAGAGGGCAGGAACGGCGACAAGTTTGTACCCCTTTTGCTGTGGGCATACAAAAGGTACCTCATGATGGGACTGGGGTGGCGCTTTTCGAGATTCTTTATGGAAAGCAGGCGTACAGCCCGCTCAGATTACCAAAGAACGCTTGGACAGGAGAGCGTGAGTCTCCAGTAAGGTTGGGGATCTGCCGGCTCAGTACATGCTAGACCTGAAAGGCCGTCTTGAACGAGCGGCTGAAGTCGCAAACAGAAAGCTTGATGCAGCGAAATGCGTACGCCACGCAATTCAAAGGCGAGCGACCGCGAAAGACTTCGCAAAAGGGGAGGCTGTTTTAATATTCAACGAACAGCGCCTAGGCAAGGTGTTACAAAAGTGGAAAGGGCCAGACAGCGTCGTTGAAAAGCACCGAGAGCGCTCTTATTTCGTGGAAATGCCGGACGGCGGTGCATACAAGCAGGATGCGTCCCTATATGAGCCGAGTATTGAACGTGGGCGTAATGTTCGAGGAACACAGTGCGTTCGTTACGTGGAGTACGCACTCCGGCAGTCAGCCGCACGGTCTGCGGATGCATGTCTACCTCGAGACGCGGTTGCTCATTTGTCACTACATGAGCGGAAAAGAGTTCTGAAAGTCTTCACGGAATACGAGGAGCTTTTCAGTGACCGGCCGGGGGTGGCATCGCTAAACGAACACGAAATTGTGCTTCAGGAGGGGTTCACGCGTAAGGGCCGCCATCGCTACCGCGTGCCTGCGAGCCTAACAGCCGAGGTGGGAAAACATGTAGATGAGCTTCTCGAGTTGGGTTTAATCTTTCCTTGCGAAAGGCCTTATGCGCACCTGCTTGTTTACATGCCAAAAAAGGACGGCAGTATCACAATGTGCGTAGACTTCCGCAGGCTGAATGCCGGGACTGTAGCTGACGCCTACCCGATGGCACTACAACAGGAGATGATTATGAAAGTAAGGAGAGCGAAATATGTAACAGGGAGGAAAGCTGAGCTAGTTGGTGAGCGAAATATGTAAACGAAATAAAGAAATATGTGACCCTCCTGGTCCTTCGGAGGGGGTATTGGCAGGTGCCGCTAGCTCCACCAGCCCAGCATCATACGCTATCGCGTGTCACTGGGGAGAGTTTGCGTGGAAAGTCATGCTGTTTGGGCTCAAAAACGCCGCACAGATATTTCAGAGGGTTATGAGGAGGCTCTGGTTCCCGCAATCTCAGCATTGCTGCGCATACCTAGATGATATCGCAGTGTTTAATGACACGCTCGAAGAGCATGTGCGCCATCTTAGATGGGTGTTTAAGACGGTTGAACAGGTAAGGCTCTGGTAAAGCTGGAGAAGTGCCAAATAGCACGAAAGCCCTTTCGCTATCTAGGGCACGTTGTTGGTTCGCGGCGGCACGCACTTGACCGAGAGAAACGTGCAGAGATAAGGGCATTAAAAGCACCAGCAACGCAACGGGAACTCCGAAGTGTTCTCGGACTATGCGGGGGTTGCCGCAGCTGCGTACCGAACTATGCTGAGGTTTCGAAGCCACTGACAGAGCTCACCGGGAAGAGGATTCCGAATAAGATCCCATGGTCGCAAAAAGCTGAAGGTGCGTTTCAACAGCTCAAAACGGCGCTCTGCGAAGCCGTAGCCTTAGCTACTCCGGTCCCGAAAGGACGATACTGGTTCTACACGGACGCGCTAGCCTTTACCGAGGGAGCCTGCCTTTTACAGCGAGCCGAGGATGGCTCAGAACGGCCGATTGCGTTTGCGAGCCGCACGTTTTCCCCAGCGCAGACACGTCGGTCAACCATCAAAAGGGAGGCATTGGCTTTGATTTGGGGACTCAATAAGTTCCATCACTAGCTCTTCGGCGCACCTGTCACAACCTGCTGCGAGGCACGGGCTGTGGACTGGGTGAAGGTTAGGAAATGGGTCTTTATTCAGAGAATTTGACCGGAAAGAAAACGGAGCCCAAGGCCCTTGGAAGGTAGAGACTGGCTCCCCGAACAGCTGCTCTCTTCCGCTGCTGGAGCAAGACCCCCCTGCGTTGACTGCCGCTCCCTTGAACGCCGTGCCCACGTGACCACTTTGCGCGTTGTCGGACAGAAGCGTTGCAGGGCACTGACGGTCGCGCTCTCGAACACCGTGTTAACGCCACCAAGTCGCGCGTTCTCGGAAGGAAGCGTTCTTGGGCATCGACGGTCGCGTTTTCGAATGCCGACCATAAGCCCCACGTCCGCGACGAGGCCAGCACCCTGCGACGCGAGTATAGGTCGGAACACTCGCGGCACAAACAGATTCCGAAGCGGGCGGGCCCACAGGCCAGCAGTGTCTTGCAACGCAACAGACCACAATCCTCTTGCGTACCTTACGCTTAGCACAGCACACGGCGCGAAGTTGACACGCCGGCGCTTGTGCTCCAGCGGCATAATGTGATTGTGCAACCCGGAAAGGGTAGCGAACACGCCAACGCTGACACCTTGTCACGCGTAACCAATGATTGCTGGCATCTGGACGGCGGTGCTCCGCTCACAGCGAGCGGGAGGGTGCTCCCCTTGCAAACTTCCAAATGACGACCACGCGATTTCACTGTGTGTGTGCCATAATCAATGCGTGTACTTGGAGGTGGTGAACTGGCTGCAGCTTATCAACTTGGACGCCGTGTTACGGCGCACGGCAGGCATGCCACTGTGTATTTTAGTGCCCATGGCGTTGTTTTCCCTGGGTGTTCCTATTGGCACTCCCGGCTACAGTCTAGTGGCGTCTGTGCTTATGCAATTAAGTGCTGCACTATGGTTTGTCCCGCGTAAGGCGGTTTCATGGCACATACCGATCACTTTTAGTTAAAATTCTAGAAGTACCACTTGGGCCCTTTGGTAAATTTTGGGAAGGGCGTGTGAGCTATCGGTGGTGCGCGCGGGGTCATTAGGACCGGTAATCCTTTCTCAGCACCCCAGGTAGCACATGACAGCGGGCCAATATTAGAATACCGCTAACACTGCGTGGCCATAAGTAGGCCCACAGCTGCCAATGAGTTTCTGAGATTGGCTGAACCACTCACTACCGCATCAAATGATGGCTCTGGTTGTCCATCTCTTCCCCTGTACTGTCTTACCCATCACAAAATCTTGGCTTTCGTGGGCCAGGTAAGCCAGACTTTTCGCACTCTTTGCCATTGTCGGTTGTGCCATCACAAAATCCTGGCTATCGTGGCCCAGGTTAGCCAGAATTTTCTTGCTTTTTGCCATTGTCGTTTGTGCCATCTTAAAATCATGGCTATCACGCGCCACGTTAGCCAGAGTTCCCCCACTGTTTGCCAGATTCGGCTGTGCCGTTTTCTATTGTCACGTTGTAGTGACGGCAGTCCAGCAGTCAGGAAGACACCAGAAAGACTTGCAAATGAAGCTCTTTATTTGGGCTGACTTTCGCCCGGAAAAGAACTGAATCACTCGGCGGCGGCGTAAGCAACAAGCGTGCTCGTCGGTCGTCGAACTACGAATGCCCGCTGCTCGCAGCATCGTTCAATTTAAAGCCGGCAAGGAAACTTCGAGATAGCAGGTTGAGATCATCTAGAGTAATCTAGAAACAAGTAGATGCAGCTGTTCATGGCTGTGAACAATCGAGATTAGTCCGGTCGCTTCTCGCGTCACAAACAAAAGTGATAACAACCCTTTCCTGCAGCCTTGAGCGTGAACGAACAAACACTACAATGATACGTGGCACTATATTGACCTATAGCGTTGCCATCACTCATCGAGTGTTAAAAGTATACTGGCACTCGGCAGTCAACTTTGTGGCCTCTGCTAAAACGGCACGGCAACGTTCAATAGTGCTGCAACAGAGAGCGACAGTTTCTATAATTTTTCAGACTCATAAATTGTTACTTGAGCTCTACATGAGAGATGTGAGACCTGTATAAACCTGTCTGACTTAGTTTCACTATAATTAGCGTGTATACGTTGCCAAAGTACATGTTTTACGCTGATCCTTGAGATCAAACCACATGTTCCTAAAGCACTTTGTAGCATGTGAACAGTACTAGCGTAGTAGCGCAGTACTATAGCTCGACTACATCTACTGATATTTCCATAACACCCATGCTACGCGGACTATTAAGTGGCATATCAGTCCTATGGTATGCGGCACTTCTGATGGCATTCGGACCGAACGGAGTTGTGCGGTGCTTCACTACAATTTATAAACGCATTCGCTCTCTGTACAGCTGCTGCCGTCGAGTTTTGTTTTTTATCCTTCGCTGTTTTTGAGTGGAATAACGACGTGATGACGACTTTGGCGGGGGTCAGTGGACTGTGCCTATTCCGCAACAAAGGAATTGGCCTGTTGCATAACACCGACGTTGACACCATCCAGACCACCGATCACAGATGTAAAGAATTGTATCGTTAATACTGAGTTACTAGGAACGGCAGTACTACTCTCTAAATTTTGTTTTACTAGGTCCCGTAAATTTAGTAATTGAAGAATGCGCGCTGGCTGAATCGTGTAATAATATATGCCCTAGTCATGCCGCTAACCACAAAATATATTGTTTGTTTGAGAGGTGCATGGACAGAGCTCAGGCTGCTGCCTTTGTCGGATTTCTGGGCATAATGACTATTTGTCACCGAACATTATGCATTTAAAAGCGTTTTTTCAAGCCCTGCTCGAGCAAGTGACTGGAAATCAGCCTAAAGGCACCTTCAACAAAGATCAAATAAGTTTTAATTTGATTAAATTTTTTAATTAAAACTCACTTTTTTATTCGCTCCAGGAATTCACTGTCGCAGTGCGCAGCGGGTGTCTGCTTCATGGAGATAGCGATGCAAACGTAACAGCTTAGTGCAGGTGCATTCGCTAAAGAGAATTTGTGCGCAGTTTTAGCAACGTCCAGTAACGAAGCAGTCGCATCATAATATCGAATTAGGCGTTGCACAAGTGAAATATTAGGTCGGTGCTTCATAAAGGAACGTGGACGCGCGCTAGAGATTGCTACGCTTCCCATCGTCGAGACCTGTGATCGCGCCTTTCCCGTGTTTTCTATTTTGCTATTTCCTTCCTTTTCTGCAAATCTAAGTGCTTGAAATGGTTGTTTTTGTGCATTTTGTTCTTCTACTGCGTAATTTGCATCGGGCGCTATAGAGCTCTTTCTCACGTTTTTGCATAATTACTCGCAAGTTTTTTTTTTTGTGTTTTCTAACATCAACTTTATTGATGAACACCATCGGAAGTAATCTCGAACCAAAATTGAACGTGCTTTTTTTGCTTTTGCTTTTTTGCGTGAAACTTTCACACCAGCAAATATTTGGGCATTCTTCGACGACCTGCGAATAAATCGACTGACAACTGGTGTTCGACGCAAGTTAACCTAGCTTGTTTTGCACATGTATGGTACATGAAACAATGAAAGGGCGCGCATTCTGCTTGGATATCTTTATTGCTTTATGTTTTTGTTATTATATGGTAATAATTTAAGCCATCTTGAACTAACAGAAGCTGCATCATACGGCCCTGCAAAATACGCCAGTGTCTGAAGTCGTTTCGGCGAAATCCATCTTGAAGCTCCACGTTTTTCACTTCAAAGTTTTAAAGCTTTTGCTGCGTCTTTGTAACAATACTTTTACGCTTCCCGTGTTGCCCATACACTTGTTTTTTTAGATATTGCCTTCTGCACTGTCTTTGACCATGTGACTCATTATCCAAAAATTCCAAACCCTTTTCACACGTTTTGGCCCCGTCCCATCTCTCTTTCTAGGCCAATGTCTTCCCACCTTTTCTCCCGGCCGCGTCCTTTTCCAGGTAGTGGGCAAGCCCCCAGCCCTGCGACTGGCTATTTTTTCTTTTTGATTGTCACTTTCTCGAAGCTGTTTTCCCTCGAGCGCAGCTACGCGCTTCGCCGTTAGTGCATCCTCGCACGATCTCCCTTTCTCCACCTTTCAGCTCGAGGCCTTTTCAAGGGACCACAAAACCTCTGTAAAGGATAATGAATCTCTCCCCTACAGCCAACCCCCCCCCCCCCCCCCGCTCTCCCCCATACCTTCGTCTACTCTGCTCGTTTTGGAATCGCGCGACGCATCACAATAACACATCCTTCATTCGACGGTGTTGCCTTGGCTGGCACGGCGGAGCTCAACCACGTGCACAACCTGCGTGACGAAAAATGCACGCACACTCGAGCTGGTACAGTTCATAGTCTGTGCAAGCGAAAAGCCATATCTGATATTTTAGGAAAGCTCCAACGCTGTTCGTACCCTGCCCTACAAGATCTTATTTGTAAGCACTAAAAGTGTTTGATCTTGACGTACGTCTAGTAGTTAAAGTGGTCTTGGAAGTAAATGTTGCTTTGACTACATGCGCCTTTATTTTTTCGCCGTGAAAAGAGAGCGAGCGAAAGCACGAGGATGACTGCTGTGTACCTACTCTCATTGCGAAATGGCTTGCTTGACGTCGTGCGCAGGTGAAATGTGGACGAATGGTAAGAACTTCGACTTACGTCTTTGGTGAGATGAGTTCACCAAACATTCACTACTTTGTCCATCAGCGGGTGGGAATTCATGTGACCCGAGATCGGATGCATTCGGGAATATGTCTTTTCCTATTATATTCGACAGGAATCAGAACCGCTTATTTAATTTTCCACTGCAGGTCAGTTAGATTATGTGTAGTACATCCGTACTGTTCCTTTTTGCCTTCTGCACTTGCAGGCGCAATAGAAAATTCGCAATTTCTGGTTAAAGCTTCTGCCAAAGTTGTCTCTCAATGAAAAAAGGGCATCACTCCGGACTATCAGACGAGTGTTTTTGTGTGGTTTTGAAGTCGCTGTTTGGAATTCAATTATAGCCTGTATCCGAAGTGACTAAGATAAACTGTTAGATTTTTAAAAAAATCAAAGGTGCCGTGAGTTTCTTGCCTTCAGCGTATTTCGTTAAAAATCGCAAGCCGTATGTTTAAACCTATTTAAAAAAAACTTATAGAAATGTTGTTTTGACGTCCATGTGCAAGAGACGCTACATCCTGTGCATACTTACGTGAATAAAAAATTAGTTGCTATGATATTAAAACAAAATAATACATTAATCTGTTCTCATTATGACATTGATTTGCGTATGCCGCATTGAATATATTTACTGGGGGGTGCGACACGACGCATTACACTAAAAATGGACCATTTGGTACCAGGCAAGTTTAGTAAATTAGATTACACTTTGTGCAACTAATGTGGTGTTGGTTCTTCAGCATAAATTTAAAATTACCTTATAAGATATGTTGCTAGCGTCTTCACGCAGGCTGTGCCTCACAGAATTAGACGTTATTTATTCATTTTCCTTTTTGTTTTGTGATAGACTTCATTAAACTTATCATGACATCATGCATCTCTTTGCAGGCTCGGCGCTTCGTGAGGCCATCGTGCAATAGCTGGACGAGGAATTTGATCGAATGCAATGCAGCAGTCCTCTTGCAAAAGGAGTGCAATGATTATTTCGGATATGACTGATCAGTTCACTGGAGGAAAGCTCTGTTGAGCGCTTTATGTATGCCTTAGCCGGGTCACAGCAGATTGCCGAGCTGCGTTGTCCAACCTGAAGGATCGGCACGCGCCAAACTTGAGAATATATTATTTTCCCACAGCCTCTGCCACCACACTCTTGGACCCCGTTTCTTTACTCCCCAGAATGGCTGGTGGTAACGCAAGCCATCCTGTGTGTGCTTGAAGCCTGATTATTGGAACTCAGTGCAATAAACGGTTCCTTTTTCTGGAATTCTTTGACACCCTCATTTATGAATATTTGCTAGGTAGAATAGTACATCCACAGAGCCGGTCATTGTCGAGTGCGTTAATTGCATGTGCCAGTTTTCGAAAGCGGGATATCAATGCTCGAAATTTGGATAGCATTATTTGAAAGCTGGATACCATTATTCGAAAGTTGGATTCCAGTATGAGCACTTTACTAGCCCATGCTGCAGAACTAACGCCGGGCCTGCGTTGGCCACTCGGTAAGCCGAATATTGGCACTAAATTGACATGAAAGTAGGGCCAATGTGTCAAAATGGTAGCGCTCGGGAAAAGTTCATCGCAGGCATTCGTGCCAATTTTTGCCAACAATTGCCCGATATTCGGCCAATGGTGCTATGCCTGGGCAAATGAAGCGTTTCTCTAGCAACCAAATATATTTATCCTTTTCTGCTATATCTTTTCTGCTTATCTTTTTCTGCTTATATATATATATATATATATATATATATATATATATATATATATATTTATATATATATATATATATATATATATATATATATATATATATATATATATATATAGAAGGAAAGGAGAATAAGGGGCTCGTTGTACATACATATATATAGAAGCCAACTGCCACAGAAACCAAAGAACACAAGGGAATTGTTTGTATTTATTTATTTTCTGGGGTTGATCAATGGAGAATATGTTATCGCTTAAAGATAATTCATTCTAAAAACAGAAGAAAAAACAACCACATGCCGCCGGTGGGAACCGACCCCACGTCCTCCGTGGGTACGGTTCCCACCGGCGGCATGTTGTCCTGTCATTCTTTGTCATGCTCTGTCCCGTCATTCTTGTCGTCACGTGTCGCATTTTTGGGCGCTAAAAGAACTGAGTACAGTGGCTGGAGCGTTACGTGTTCCAAGCTCTGTTCTGAAATTTTAGACATGAGGATTAGCGTTCGGAAACTCACCGTCGGGCATGTACAGGTAAATTTGGACCTTCGGTCCCACAACCGTAAATATGCTCCAGAGACATAACAGAATTGCACCACACCCCTTACGACCTGAATATGACGTGGATACCGCTGCAGTTGACTCGTGGTCGGATAACCCCATCTTAGATGTAATCTGTAATCTGTCTTAATTTCTTAGGAATCCTAAGCCATCTAAGATTGTATAAATGATGTCACAAATTTTTAGCTGTCCTGCCACATTCTATTACAAATACGTACAACCTGTTCGCTAGGCATGCTCCGCAGATACCAGCAGTGAGGACCATTACCATTCTGTGAGCAGTGCAGGCAGGCGCAGGTTATTTGTGGCACAGGACGGGTTCTCTAGGACAGGGCAGTGCTCAAAGTGACTAAGTAGAGGCGAAGCGGTGGGAAAGACTTCACCGCATCGCCGGCATTGATGTACAGGTATGAATACAGCTCCTGAGTTGTTCGCTGTTGCTTCCACGCGTTGAGTGGCAGGCATCTTGCTGGAGGAACTGCCGTCTCCTGTGTGAGTTCGCAAGTGTGCCCCTAGTTGTGACCTGGAAAAGTACATCCAGCACGAAGAAGAGATGCCAATTTCGGTAATCGTCGAGAGCTACCATTACGACGGTATCCAATCTTGTAGGAATGTACAGCTGCGAGCATGAGTAAACAAAGCAGGATATTCAGTTCCAAAGGCAACCGTACCTCCATTATACGAAATGAAGATCATTGTTCATGAGCAAGCGCACTAGCATGGATAGACTACCGCCATGCAAATTTCTTAGCCGGAAAAAACATTCACACATGCTGTGAAAAATGTTGGAAGACAGCGTGCTCCGTTTACTTTTATCCACAGCTGTGCACTGAACTTTTACCATCAGCGCGCAAAGTGTTTTTAGCAGCGTTATTTTAAAGCAGACAAATATATGCCTTGAGTCATAGCATCATTGATACAATTTGGTTGTTGACACAAGTATACTCCCACTGAGTTCTAATGGACTGTCTCTGGCAAAGTGATTGCTTAGTACTTCATCCCACGGCTTTGCCTACCCACTTCTGAAACCTGAGTTTAACTGCAGTAATTATAGCTTATGGCCGCGCGTGTGCGCTACATTGTTTCAAGCGCGAAAATGAGGCCATGCATATAATTTTAATATTTATTGGCATCAGTCAAACTTTTTTATACAAATTAGGTCTTTCCACCATGCTTTGCCGATGCAGTGTCCGAAAGTCATGCTTTCAGCAGCTCTTATAAATGCACTTTCTAACCTTTTTGTCACCAAATGGAGCTGCTGCCTTTTGCAGGTGCATGTAGCTGCCGTGGCCTGTGTCCTCTTTGAATTCAGGGCTTTCTAAATGCCATTGAGCTAAGTGTTATAGAGCCCCACAGTATGTGTTCGGAAATAAAAATTATTCTTTGGCGCATTTTCGTAAAAACCTTAGGTATTTGCTGGAGATTAAGGCGGTGACGGTTGCCGTCGTGTAGAGTTTCGGAGAATTTCGATCCCCTGGGCTTCTTTAACGTGCACTAAAGCTGTACAGTACAGACACTTGCAGCACCTCGCCTCGATCGAAATGCGATCGCCGCGGCAAAGAATAAAACCTGGAAAGCTCGCAATCAATCAGGTTCGCGTGAATGTGGGTCTCAGTGTTTTCAAAATGCCTATCGCCCCCGTGTTTTTACGTGCGTGCTGGTTTCAGATCTAGAGGGAGGCTAATCGTAATTTCAAGGCTGGTTGCAAAAGTCATGCCGCTGAACTCGGAATACTTGGCAAAGTTTTGTAACATACACACGCTGTTTGTAGAGTTACATCATTTGCTGACGTTCGAATGCAAGAGGCAAGAGTTTGAGAATAAGCTAATTGTTCCAAGAGACCGAAAATGTGCACATGACGCCAGTGTATTAGGACAATTCCTTAACTTCCACCGCAAGCTGATATCAAATGTGGTTTTCGATGCAATCAGCTATTAGCATTACAATCATCAATAGCACTAATCCCGTTCGGCCTTCGGCACAAAAGTTCAGGAAAAGAAAAGAGTATGCGCATGAAATCTTGCACTCCAAAAAACCTAAAGATATAGAGAAAAATATAGATGACCGAGGTAATCAGGAGAGAAGTACCGGTGTACTTGTATCGTTCCCTACGGACTTCTGATTCAACCTATGAGTAAATAGGAGAAAGCGAAAAGAGGGCATTGAAGTGAGCAGAGCTCATGGTGTTGGGATGCTGGGCTTAGTGGAAAACTAAAAGCGAATATAACCAACAGAGGCCTGCGGCGCAGGGTCAGGAGGCTTATCGCATTACGTTAAAACATTTCTGAGGAGTATAACGGTTCTTCACGGTAAAGCGCGTTGATTTACAACCCACATCAACCTCCATTTCTGAAGACAGTCTTCGCCAACATAAGATCCAGTGCTGTGATTTTTTATTTTCCGACCTACTGTTGAGCATTACTTTACTAGTGGATGCTGAATGAATGTGTTTTGAATACATCATCTTCGGTGTGCATGTGTACAGGCGATCTGAAAAATAGGATCTCCGCACCGTTTTGACGCCAGAAAGTAAAAGCGGGCTATGCGCATTCTGATTTGCCCATTTAGTAGAGGAAGTAAAAAAATTGCTATGTGGGATCTAAGCGCAACAAGTCAAGAAATATTAATTTCATTGCCGAAAGTTAGAATCAATGCTTGGAACCCTGCAAAGCTGCTGCGGACATATTTCGAGTATTGGTGAGCTTTTGCGTGGCGGAAAATTGACTACACACTGCGTGGACACCTTTGTGAACCGCATAGAACCCGCGCAGCGGTATCCAGGTTCGTGGCAGTAGTTACTGCGCAACCACTGAAGTTAAAAAAATAGAAGTAAAATTGCAACTAAGTGCCTGGCTGGGCATGATATGAGAAGAGCTTACCTAAATGCTCGTGATATCGGTGAGCCATCAGAGAAATTACAAGTTCTTAATTAATTAATCCGGGCTACAGCTTCAAGACAAAATTTGCCTTACTGTCCTAATTCGTGGCCAAGCCGCCGCGGTGGCTCAATGGCTATGGTGCTCGGCTGTTGACCCGAAAGACGGGGATTCGATCTGGGCCGCGGGGTTTGAATTTGTATGGAGGCGAAATTCTAGAGACCCGTGCACTGTGCGATGTCAGTGCACATTAAAGAACCCCAGGTGGTCAAAATTTCTAGAGCGCTTCACTACGGCATCTCTCATAGCCTGAGTTGCTTTGGGACGTTCAACCGCGTAAACCAAACCAAACCAACCATAATTCGTGGCCACTAAAAAATTTGGGATAAACGTACCTCTATTGCCCTGAAAAACAAATTTCTTTGCTTCAAGATGTGTTGTGTACTTTTTAATCGTATTCTCTACTTACTATAACCTCGGATTCCCTCACGATGACGAAATAAAAAATTATGTTTAGTTAATAAAACTTGTCGTGTTCGCCGAAAAAAGATTATTATTAAGAAGCTACAAAAAAGTAATACCGCTTACCTGCTGAAATTCCAATAAGGGCATTGGGGACAGAAGTGCTGCTCCTTCATCTCGGCTAGATGATCGTGGGAGAAGTGCCACTTCAGGGCCTTTTGTGTGTTGAAGTCTTCCCAGCACTCGGGGCAAGGGAACAGTTGCCGCTGATCAGGAACGCCGTTTTGTGCGCCACCTATAAAGGGGTGAATACGACACGAGGCTTTCGTGAAGGATGGTTTAACGCACCTAACTTTTACAGAACAAGAAACAAAACAATAGCACCAACAAAGAGCGCGCTCTGTGTTGGTGCTATTAACAAAACTGGTGCTATTACCAAGCCAGCTAAATCTCGTGTGCGCTAAATCTCATTTCCCGGTCGCACGCCGTTGAACGTCAGCGAGATGAGCGAATCGCTTCATTTCTGCTTAGCCAACACGTACTTTACCTTCAACGGAACAGTGTACAAGCAGATCTTCGGAACCGCAATGGGAGCGTCAATTTCAGTCACGGCTGCCAACCTGACAATGCAGTGTATTGAACAGAAAGCCCTGAACTCGTTCACTCATCGTCCAAAGGTGTTTCTGAGGTATGTTGATGACTGCTTTTTCATTTTAAACAAGCAGAATATTCACAGCTTTCTTGAACACCTGAATGCCGTAGAGCCATCCATAAATTTCACTTTGGAAGAGGAAGCGAACGGCATGATCACGTTCTTGGATGTGCTCGTCAAACGTGATGCACATCGCTTTGCCTTCAGCGTCTTCCGAAAATCAACGCACACGGGAAGATACCTGGATTTTGACTCCGCTCATCCTACGGCTCACAAGCGTTCAGTGGTTGCTTCCCTTGTCAACCGTGCTAAAAACATCTGTTCCGACCCGGTCAGCCTTGGCAACGAGATGGCGCTTATTCAGAAGGATCTTGAGCGAAACGGCTACCCCAGAAATTTTATCAGCAAAGTGACTAAGAAAGTCACCTACACAGGAGGAGCACAAGAGCTGACAAGAAAGATAAAACGTGCTGCGATTCCCTACGTGTGTCAGATCAGCGAGGCCCTTTCAAGGATTTTCCGTAAACACGGAGTGCACATTGCACACGTGCCGAGCAGCAAGCTTCGAGCCGATGTGGTCAACGTGAATGTGGTCAAGACCAGGACCGAGAAGAAACACATGCGACGACTAACAAGCACTTGTCAGTCGTCGAATGTGTTTTTTTCTCTCTCCTTGTCTAAGTTTTGCGCTTTACCTAACTTGTATTATTAACAATTATTCTTAGTCCTTTTATTTACGCAAAGGTGTGTAGTTCACCGTTAGTAACATCGATATCAAATTCTTTAATTTCGAAAACACACTTGCCTTTGGTTGTTTAACCCAAAATAATATTTGCTATGTAGAAGAGCTCCTTGGAATGGAGGGATTAGTTTGCCCCCAAATTTCGCAGAAGTGCATGCATTTTGGCTTGATGTGTGCAGACGTTGGTGGCCATTGCACGGTCGGTAACGGCGTTTTCGCAACTCTAAAATTAAGTAGAATACTGATCTGATGGGCTGCAAGTCTCGCAATACAAATGACATTAACATTAATCTCAAAAGATTAACTACTCAGTATTAATTCAGCAGCCGACTGGTTAGCACGTCTTAGCTACACAGTAGTGTCCAGCAGCTATGACAATCGTGTGGGGAGAAAAGGGCTCTGCTAACAACAGAAAGCCATTTTTGAAAATTCCACATCTTAGATGGAACACCTGGTATACTTTCTTTCTAGCTGCGTACATCCGATTACCTGACTGAAGATACCGGTTCACAGAATGGGCTTGTATGATATTCCTGCGATTCTAAATTGGCTGGTACAATTTGAAACACTGAACTATATTGATTAGTTTTTTTTCCAACGCTCGGTTCATTGTTCTTTATAGCCCTGAAAAGGCACTTTATCTTTGCAGCTGTATCTCACGCCTGCATTACTTGCTACACAGTCATTAAAGGTGATTCCCAGCAATCCTTGCATGGCTTAGAACCCAGCGCACGTGTGGAATCACCGCGTACGCATCATCGTGATCGAAAAGAACATGTACATGAATATGTTCGAAACACCCTCCAGAAATTCTGCGTTAGTCATGTTGCTGGATAAACCGATTGTGCTCGTCTGGCTGCTGTGTATATTAATTCTGGCCGAGACTAGAGATGTACGGTGCATGGCGTAAACTTTGTTAATTTCTTTTATTTCTCTCTCAACAAATTTTAACTGCTGGGCTGCGAAAATATCGGTGCCCTCTTGAAGAAAACGCCTTGTTCGTTGTGTTTCTTGCTTTAGAGTGGGACGATTTGCAAACTAGCGTTCTAAAATTATTCTTTGTTAGAGGTAAGGCCAAAGATGCGGAAATTAAATTTTGCGCTAATAATGCACAGCAGCTGTAGGTGCCAGAAATCTTGAATTTATTACAGAATTTTTCGATGCGTATTTTTTTACTCAAATGGCTTGAAACACAGGCCTGAATTTAGGCGTCTGAGACGCCGCTTAAGAAGTAAGATATGACGAAATAACAGAATTATAAGCCATGTATAAAACTACATTTTCTGGTACCGTTTATGACTATGCGGGTTTAACGTCTCAAAGCGATCCAGGCTACGAGGGACGCCGTAGTGAAGGGCTCCAGAAATGTCGACCACCTGCAGTTCTTCAACGTGCGCAGACATCGCACAGTAAACATGCCTCTAGAATTTTGGCGTCATTGAGATTCGACCGCCGCTTCTGGCACCGAACCCGCGTCTTTCGGGTGAGCAAACTTGCACCATGACCACTGAGCCACTACGTTGGCCTGCATTTGCTGGTATGGGTTCTTTATCTTCGCGGAGTAAACTTCTTCTGTGCCAAAAAATTAAGATTTCTAGAAAAAGGACTTAATTATAGGCCTAAAATTGCGAATGTCAGAGCTGTGTTGCCGGCAATTTCTGATAAGAAAGTAAATATGTTTAAGGCAAAAACCAGATAATCAAAATCTAGAAACTTCTGCGTCACTTTTTTATGTTTTTGGAAAGTAAACATGATACACAATTTCTGCGAATCATATTTCTTATTTACCATTGCTATCCAAGATATTATGGCTATAACTTCTAAAGCAGCACACCACTTTAAACTAAGGCTACATTAGCTTGTTTTAACAGAATATGCACACGGAACAGATAGTGAATAGCTGCATAGTGGACAGGCTCCAATAAAGGCCTATAATGGCGTCTGACTGGGCTGCTACCCGATCTAGTGTTCGAGCCAATGCATTACATTACCTTGCCCATCAGCATATAATGGCATACAAGATTACTGAATGGCTTCTTTGGAATTCCTTGGCTATTCAACATTAGCCATCCAATTTATGTACGAGCAGTGGAATTCGGGAACAAATAATACGCTGGAATGATCGCCCTTCGTCCAGACAGATGAAAAGAATTTGTGGAACTGAGACAAGCATTCTTCACCTGAAAGAGGCACGTGTGCCTCCCCACGCAAAGACACGTAATTAATATCAGATTGCGGCTCAACCACCGATCTATATTTTTGGACGTTGATTTCAGCATTGTGGGAGGACCATTAGAAAAATACTTTTCCTTAGCGCTGCGTATGGCAGCACGGTATCATTTCACACACTTGTACTTCTTCCAGTCAGTATGACAGGAAGTCATCGAACCTTTGCTGCGTTGCATAAAAGTTGTTTTTTGTGTACACATTTTCTGAATTGATCATTTAAATCAACGGTTTGATTTATTGTTTATGCCATTCAAGAACAGTACGTACAAGTCGACCAACTCGTTTACCTTATCGATGAAATGAAGGCAGTTTTCTTGAGCCGTTCTAAAATAATGTTTGGCAGGATTGTACGACCAACGAATATATGGAGTTGAGCGCTCATTTCAGATGGCTCTAATCTATTCTCAAATATTCTTAGTAGTGCGACTGGTGTGCCTATGAAGGATATGGAATTGCAACGTCATTACTTGTGGTCGATGAAATCGAAGAAATATGCAACCGATGGCATCATGAGCGATACTGAGAGCTAGGTGAAACGTCTTCCGGCCACATAGAACAATTCACTGTTGCAAATATGTCTTGGTCCAGTGAAACTTAAGAAATTCCGGCATGTAGTGCATTTAGCTGGTAAGGAACGGCAGTCAATATCTGGGAAATTGAAATCTCGAAAAGGTAGACTTGGTCACATGGGGGTTTGCAAGGTATCAGCATAAATACTGTGGTGGACATTGCCAACGACGCATGTTTTGGACACATGTTCAGTGAGAGGAACCTAGAAGAACCTGTGTTGAAGACACGACGCAGGGCGTGCAGACAATTTTGAGAGGGGAAAGTGTCCGCTACAAAAGATGTGAGGGATTTTTTAATAGCTATCAAAATGCCTCCTCCTGTCCTTTCTGTCCGGTCATGATGATATATGAAATACGTATAATGCGCATATGGGCGCATGCACTACACGTAAGAATATCAGTGCTGTTATCATGAATGAAATGGGACACCTAGTCACGTTTCGGAAACAAGCTGCGAATATTAGCGTAAGTATCTGATGAACACGGTAGTGGTGCGCTTGTCGCAGCAAACGCATGCGTACGCTAGCCTCAAGTAACTAATTGCTAGTGTTGACGGAATCTCAGTAACAACTTCGTTCCTATGTTCGTTTGCATTTTGTCTGCAGACAACCCACTGATCGCAGTGCACTGCTGACAGCCGGCATACTGGGCGGCTAGCAGGTGATAACGTAATCGCGCCAATCGAGCACACAGTTTGGGAGTGGCCTAAAACGACCAAGCTAACAATGCGCCCGGCCTGCGTGCTCTCTATACAACGCAATATGCGCTACCGTGCTGACGTGCATAAATTTTGTGACCGCACCTAATGCCTAAGCAACTCTCCAATGCACTCAACCATCCTGAACAAACTAACACCGCCTAAGGCTTATTCGGCGCTCACTGAAGGATGCCAAGAACAGAGTTTTCGAGTCAACAGCCCTAGGACACCCTGGGAAAGTGTCCCTGGTGGAGCCTACAGCAATTTAAGGAGGGCAAAATAAGGTCTTCTCTCGACGAACAACGAAACTCGCTTGCCTGTACTCCCTTCTGGCCACACCAGTGGATGGACAGTTGAAGCTGTTTGACCGGGCTAAGCATGAAGAGAAGGCCAGAGGGCTATTGACCTCAGAAGCTTTCCCAGTGTGTTTTTTTTTATTTTCGTTATTAAATAAAAACTACCCTACTTATTTAGCAACCGAAGGTCGAATGCTACGCAATAATAATTTAAAGATGATGTTACTCACCTGCTGGGCTCAGAAGAGAAGAAAGTTGGTCGCTATGGCAGCCAGCAGCCGAAGCATCTAGAAGCTGGTGTTGAGGTTTGGTACACTTCTCGCCTTCTGCCTGCGCCGAACCCAGTCTCAGAAATTTAACTACATGCTTAAAGGCCGCTCCGAGACTCCACTGAAGCGCTTCCGGAAACCGGGAGACGTTCCCGGTGAGCGCCAAACTAACAGCCTTGTGTATTCGCGTTCCCATTCTTTCGCCGGAACCGTGGGTGGCGATCAGGGGATGTGTGGTCTACATGGCCACGTAGACGGCGTGTCGTTCTGCGCCGAGCTTCGCCATCACTTCCGGCAACAGGCAGGCATAGAATGCACTGCCGCGCTCAACCCAAGCATAAGGGACTTCACTTGCGTGGACGCACCGGTGTTTCAGCGATGACGCCAGGCGTGCCAGCCTCGCGATGCAGTCATCCAGCGCTGGTACTGCTTCTGTGCGGTAGAAGGACCAGTACCGCACGTCTTCGAGGGATGTCAGCCAGCAGTGTATCTTTGCTATGCGCTGAAGCCGCTCCGCCTCAGTCGGGGTGGCGTCCACCGCGCAGCAGATCGCGTTTACGAGGTTGTCGCGTTTCAGGTTTCTCAGCCGTGGGAGCCACGGTGCGTGTTCATCGTCTAATACCTCCAGTTGCTCCGTCTGGTATTTTTTTAGAAGCTTCCGCAGTGGACCTAACTGGGTGGATGTCATCTTGAGGCGATTTGTAACGTCCAAGATGAAGTTATGGCAGCTGTAGGCAGATGGAAACTGTCGCTTTTTGCGTGCGCCACGGTTTGCAGCGAAAATGCGGTCTGATCCGATTCGGTTAGGGTTGGATGAAACCATGCTATCTGATTTGGAGTGAAAATGCGGACTCATTCATTTCTGTCAGGGATGGATAAGATGACCAGTATCGTCGAAGTTCCATTGTTATCGTAATAGTGCGGCGTCTTTTTGGCCCATCTCTGAAGCCAACAGTTTGTTCAGAGTTGCGCAACAAAAATCTAAAAGAATGGTTTGTTACAAAGTGAAGAGTAAAAAAAGAACGCCAAAGAAAAACACAGCTTTGTTGTAGGGAGACGAGGCAAGAAATATTTCTATAAGAGAGAAGGTATTCGATTATCGTACGAAACAAACACCAGTAGTCGCCGTTCGCTCCTGCACTCAGTAAGCAGTGGAGCCTGCGTCAGGTTCTGCCGTGTTTACAGCATGTGTGATGGTTAGAGGGAAGACATTATCGCGCGGCCGCCGTGCGTAGCCAAGCGCTGACGCTAACAATAGGTGAGAATGGGGAGTATAGGCGTAAGCGTAGTAAGCACTGCCGGCTGATGCTTCCGCGCACGTGTCTGCTTGAGGCACTCTCGCCGGCTCTCGGTGGCAGCGATGTGTTGCTCTTTTCCTTCTGATTATGAGAGATGCTGTATATGAACTTCTCTACTATCTACGAATAGCATTTGTTTGAAAAGCACGCTAAAGATACGTCCTAAGTATGGCTTGTTTTCCTTCGACGGTTGTGAATCATGTTTCTGGTAAAGAAGTCCGTAAAGATGGTTGCGGCTGTGCTTGTGACTTCGTGTTTTTCAGCAGGCCCGCAGCACATTTAATGGGGGACAGAAAATTTGAAATCTTTGCTGCCAGCCGCTTTTGCGACGTTGAAAATAATCGCCTGCGCCAGTCACTTCAGGAGCTACTGCACCTTCAGAAAACGATAGATGAAAACAGAAAAAAAGCGCGTTCATATAACCCTCTGAGTATGCTTCCAACTCGTATCTGACTTGACATTCATAACTAAAGGTCCAATTAAGCTTGGGAAACAAAAGCTAGCACTGTAGTTGGGAGTGGAGGTTTCAGGAGTCTCTGGATATTGCTATATATCGCTCCTGGTCAAAGGCTTTTGCAAAACATTTTTGGGGTATGCCTGTGAGTAAATGCCCAATTGTTCCCTGTGCGCTTCCCTCATGGGGACAATTTTATAGACCGGAGTTCAAAAAAAAAAACTGCTCTCGTCATTCCAACTCTTATCTAAAGTCACTGAAATGAAACTGCATTGTTGTTCACATGGAGATGTAAAGCAGATGATGATCTTTCTTGGGTAATGTTATCACGTCATATTTTTAACGAAACATCATTCAGGAGATCCTGTCGCAGATAAACAGGCGACGGCGCCGTTGACTCTGAGAGAAAAATGAACAAAAATGTCCAGAAAAGCAGCCTACCAGGCAGATGTGCCACCTATAGGTTCTCATCCTAGTTATGTCATCTAAAGCTGCCTAACGAAGCGTAATGGAAAGGCAGCAGCGAAAACATACAAACATGGAGGTATAGAGGGAACGGTACGAGCGCTGTCCGAGGTAAAGCAGATCGAATATTGCTGCAGCTTAGAGAGGCTGTCGACACACGCCGCCTCAGTACGTGAAGATTTTGCCGCGCATAATTTAGGATTGAACTCAAAAGCAGTCTGTAGGAAATCACTCCTGAGATGTCGCACCTGAGCAAGCAGGAATACGTCACCGATCTTTTAAATATTCATTGCAACCCATAGTGCTGCTGCAAGAAAAAGAAAGAAATTTGTGGGCTAGATTTTCTTTTTTACTTCATATATAGCGGATGTTGTAAATAAATGCATGTAGCGATGCATATCTTTTCAGTGCACCTCCCTTGGATTTGTGATGTGTGCAGTGTGTGCGGCGATTTCGTTGCCGATTTCATAGCACCTGGGTGTTCGATGTACTTCACCAACACACTCGCGAAATGACGTCGCTCGGCTGTCCACCCGAAAGACGTCGGTCAGATGCCGGCCGAGGCTGTCGAGTTTTCATGGAGGCGAAATTTTAGAGGCCAGTGTACTGTGGGAGGTCTGTGCGCGTTAAAAAACTCCAGGCCGTTGAAATTTGCGGAGCCCTTCACTACGGCGTCCCTTCATAGCCTCAGTCGCTTTGGGACGTTAAACCCCGCGTAAGCAGAACACTCGTGAAATGCTCGTGAAAGAGCAACCAGAGTCTTTCATCGAGGTGCGCGATACACACCAAAAAAAATTAGTTGTAGCTTAACTACTGATGATCCTGGCCAGATAGCAAAAGCTATGGCGTATCAGGCAACTCTACGCAGCTAGACTAATTTAATGTTGAGTACGTTCAGCATACTAGATAGGCAGCGCGCCCACCCTCCACACTGGCAGTTGGCAGTTAGTGGTTGGTCGGGAGAGTTTGCTTACGCCGTGAACACTGCGGCCTATTGCTGCAGTGCCGCGTGCCTGCCACAACGTTGTCAGCGCTAACGCATGCAGCGCGCAATTCTCTCTCACCACCCAACGTACATCAAAGCGCGATTCAGGCGTCCACTGACCTAGGGAGCCGGTTATGCGCACCTTCTTTTCTTCAAATCATCGGACTCTAGAGCGTTCTCACAACACCAACGCCAATGAACGCAATGAACACCGACGGCCTTTGACTGAAATTTGGTTTATTGGTGTTTAAAGTCCGAAAGCGACTCAGGCTATGAGGAACGCCGTAGTGAAGGGCTCCTGAAATTTCGACCACCTGGGGTTCTTTAACGTGCACTGACATCGCACAGTACACGGGCCTCTAGAATTTCGCCTTCATCGAAATTCAGCTTCTGCAGCCGGGATCGAACCCACGTCTTTCGGGTCAGCAGCCGAGCGCCGTAACCGCTGAGCCACCGCGGCGGGGCTATGGCTAAAATTGGTGAATTGGTTATTTAGTTTTTAAGGAAAGGAAATAGCGCAGTATCTGTCTCACATATCTTGCGGGACACCTGAACCGCGCCGTAAGAGAAGAGGCGAAGGCGGGAGTGAAAGAAGAGAGAGATAAAGACGTGCCGTAGTGGACGTCTCAGGAATAATTTCGATCACCTGTGGATCTTCAACGTGCATTGACATCGCACAGCAGACGGGCGCCTTTTGCGTTCCCCTCCGTCTAAACGCGACAGCCGGAGGAACTCGATGGTGCATATACTCAATGGGTACAGATCTGCCAAAATCAAGCCAGTGACATTTGCGGACCTTTTTAGCCGCGCGCTAGGAGTAGCGGGTCGCGATCCTCTGCTGACTGTGGGCGACTTTAACGCTCCCAGTCATCTGTGGGCGGATCGCAAGGAGGAGTCCAGCGGACGTAAGCTGGCGCAGCTTGCGTCCACGTTGCTCCTCAGCCTCCACACTGACCCCGCCGACCCAACTCGGCTAGCAAACTCCGTGACACGGGATACGGGTCCGTACTTAACCTTCAGTCGCAACATACGACACGCAGACTGGCTCAACCCCCAGGAGACCATTGTTAGCGAACACTGCTTGTTTAACACCACACTGCGCACACGCCTCTCAAGCATCCCAGAACGCAAGCTCGTATCCCAGATTGGCTGAAATTCAGGCAACATTTTGACTCTCTTCAGAACACACTCATTTCCAAACAAGCCTACCCAGCATGGTCCCAACAGCTGCTGGCACAATTTTGCTGGCATGAAACGCAGGCGCAGCTCTCAGCGGCACTGACGAACGTGAATAACCGTCTTCTACACCTCTGGGAAGCCCGTCAAAGCCTCACCCACCGTTGGGGAGGCCAGAAACACAACAGAAAGCCGAGCTCAACCAAAAGGCGGCAGGGTACACTACCCAACTCGCCGAATTCAACTGGGTGGACACATGCAACACGGTGGGTCGACAAATGTCCAGCTGCAACACATGGCGTCTCTTTCGAGCACTAATCGACCCAACCCAAACACGAACCGAAACACAAAAAGATTTGCAGCGAGCCTTGCACGCTTTGCCTGGCAACGCGACTGAACTGGCACAGAAACTTCGGAACAAGTATCTCTGTACATCCCAAGAACCCCGCGGGTGGGCGTAGTCTTGTGCAGGCAGAGAGAACACGCAGCTGGATCAGCCTTTCCAGCTCCAGGAAGTGCGGGCGGCTCTCGCCAAAATGAAACGGGGAACTGCGCCAGGGAGGGGTAAGTTCCCCGTTACACTTGAGACTAACCTGCTCGACTTGTCATAATAGTCCCCAGTCGACTACATATAAGCGATTTCACGCGCGGCCCCCCCACCCCCCTGCCAATCGACTGGAATAAAGCTCCGATCACTTTTATTCCAAAAGCAAGAAAACATTCATCATCGTCATCATCATCATCAGCATGACTACGCCCACTGGAGAGAAATGGACTCTACCTTGTCTCCCAATCTACTGTGTCTTTGCCAGTAGCGGCCACGGTATTCCCGCAAACTTATTAATCTCATCCGCCCAGATAACTTTCTGCCGCCCCCTACTACATTTGCCTTCTCTCGGAATCCACTCCGTTACCCTTAGAGACAACCTGATATGTTGTTTTTGCATTTCATTCCCTGCCCATGCCCATTTCTTTCTTTTGATTTCGACTAGGAGGTCACTAACCTGCGTTTGTTCCCTCGCGCACTCCGCCCGCTTCCCATCTCTTAACTTTACACCTATCATTTTTCTTTCCATGGCTCGCTGCGTTGTCCTTAACTTAAGGTGAACCCTCCTTGTTAGCCTCCATGTTTGTGCCCCATAGGTGATTACCGGTACGATAGAGCTGTTGTAGACTTTCCTCTTGAGGGATATTGGCAAATTGTGGTTTATAATCTCAGAGAAGCTGCCATATGCGCTTCACCCTATTTTTATTCTTCTAGTTATTTCTTTCTCATGATACGGATCAGCGGTCACTACTGCCCTAAGTAGACATATTTTATTACTACTTGCAGCACCTTGCTACCAACTGCGAACAGCTGTTCCCTTGCCAGACTGCTGAACATACTTTGGTTTTCTGGATGTTAATTTTAGCCCCACTGTTTTGCTCTCCGTGTCTAGCTCATTGATCTACCTTTCTAGTTCATGGCCTTAGTGACTCAGCAAAGCAACGTCATCAGCGAATCACAAATTACTTAGGTATTCTTCCATTAACTCTTATCCCGAACGGTTCAGATTTCAGGCCCTGGAATACTTTCTGTAAGGCGGTGAATCGCATTCGCGAGATCATGTCTCCCTGGCTGGCACCTTTGCTTATTGGAATTTTATTGCTGATTTTATGGAGGACTATGGTAGCTGTGCAGTCGTTATAAGTACCTTCCAATATTTTCACATAACACTCTTCTACACCCTGATTCCGCAAAGCCTTCAGGACCGCCGAAGTTTCCACTGAGCCAAATGCTTTCTTGTAATCAATGAGGGCTATATATAGGGACTGGTTACATTACCCGTATTTCTCTATCATCTGGCTGATAGCGTGAATATGGACCAATTTAGAGCATCCTTTACGAATGTCTGCCTGATCAGATTGAAGGCTAGGGTTGTTCTGACTCTATTAGCCAGTACCTTAGCAAACACCTTGAAGGCAACCACTTGAGCAAACCAGTTGACACAGATAATGTCTGCCCCATCTCCCGCGCCTCCTGTGTGGGAAACTAACGGAGACGATGATGCGGGATTGGGTATCTGCATATTTTGAACACCAACATGTCTTTTGAACACCAACATGTCTTGTAGGCAGCGATGGCGTAGAGGTAGAGCATCCGCCTCGCGTGCAAGAGGACCGGGGTTCGAATCCCGGTGCCACGCAATTCTCCACCGGATTAAAAAAAAAAACTCCGCGTGTCGATGGAATTGCTTACCCAGGCTTGGAGTGCGGCCTGATTTCGGTGACCAGAACCGACAACGCACTTCCTCACCAGAACAGGATTTGGACACCCTGGTGTAGTAGATGGCCATAACCTTATATGAAGAAACCAATTAACCCTCGGCCCTCAGTCCCCAGCAGCTGCGGAGCAACTGGCCAAGGCGGCGGTCAGATCTGTGACGAATCGGAGGGTGCTAAGAATCTCTGGCTCCGGACAGGCAACGTTTAACGCAAGAACCTTACCAAGTGAGGCTAGCTTAGCAGTGCTATTGGAGGAATTAGCCGGTATTAAATCGGATGTCATAGGCCTTAGTGAGGTTAGGAGGACAGATGAGGCGTATACAGTACTAAAGGGCGGGCATGTACTGTGCTATCGTGGATTAGCAGATAGGCGAGAACTAGGTGTGGGATTCCTCATTAATCAGGATATAGCTGGCAACATCGAGGAGTTTTACAGTATTAACGAGAGAGTGGCAGCTATCGTAATTAGGCTTAATAAGAGGTACAAAATAAAGGTGGTGCAGGCCTACGCGCCTACATCAAGCTATGATGACCAGATAGTTGGAAGCTTCTATGAGGATGTGGAATCGGCAATGACCAAAGTAAATTCACAGTACACTGTACTGATGGGCGACTTTAATGCAAAGGAAGGTAAAAAGCAGGCTGGAGACAAGGCGGTAAGTGACTATGGCATAGGTTCTAGGAACAGTAGGGGAGAGTTATTAGTAGAGTTCGCAGATAGAAATAATTTACGGATTATGAATACCTTCTTCCGCAAACGAGCAAACAGGAAGTGGACGTGGAAGAGCCCCAATGGTGAGACTAAAAATGAAATAGACTTCATACTGTGTGCACACCCTGGCATCGTAGAGGATGTGGAGGTCCTCGGTAAGGTCCGTTGTAGCGACCACAGAATGGTAAGGTCTTGTGCTAGCTTAGATTTGAAGAGGGAACGGAGGAAACTGGTGAAGAGAAAGGCTATTAACGAGTTAGCATTAAGAGGGAAGGTAGAGGAATTCAGAATGTCGCTGCAAAACAGATTTTCCGCTCTAACTGAAGAAGACGACCGTAGTGTTGAAACAATGAATGATAATCTTACAGCTATCGTTACAGAGTGCGCCGCAGAAGTAGGTGGTAGGATTCTTCGACAGGATACCAGCAAGCTATCTCAGGAGACTAAAGATCTGATTAGGAAACGTCAAAGCATGAGGACGTCTAACTCCACAGACAGGATAGAACTAGCAGAGCTATCGAAGTTAATAAATAAGCGCAAGGTAGCCGACATAAGAAAGTTTAACATGGAGAAAATCGAGCATGCTCTAAGGAACGGAGGTAGCCTAAAATCAGTGAGGAGAAAACTGGGCATAGGTAAAAACCAGATGTATGCGCTAAAAGACAAACAGGGCAATGTCATCAGCAATATGGATATGATAGTTGGATTAGCCGAAGAGTTCTACAAAAGCTATACAGTAGCGAATCTAATCATCAAGTTACTGAGGGAGGCAGTTGAGCACAGCAATGGGACATCCTGCCAGTAACGAAGGAGGAAGTAAAGAAAGCCTTAGGAGCAATGCAAAGAAGGAAAGCAGCTGGTGAGGATCAGGTAACAGCAGATTTGTTGAAGGACGGAGGAGAGATTGTGCTACAAAAACTAGCCACCCTGTATACGCAATGCCTTGTGACCTCGAGAGTACCAGAAGCTTGGAAGAACGCTAACATTATCTTAATTCATAAGAAAGGAGACGTAAAGGACTTGAAGAATTACAGACCAGTCAGCTTATTGTCCGTTGCCTACAAGGTATTTACTAAGGTAATCGCTAATAGAGTCAGGACAACCTTGCACTTTAGTCAACCAAATGATCAGGCAGGCTTTCGTAAAGGACACTCGACCATAGATCACATTCACACTATCAATCAGGTGATAGAGAAATGCGCAGAATATAACCAACCGCTATATATAGCCTTCATTGATTACGAGAAAACATTTGACTCAGTGGAAACCTCAGCTGTCTTGGAGGCATTGCGGAATCAGGGTGTAGAAGAGTGCTATGTGAAAATATTGGAAGATATTTATAACGATTGCGCAGCTACTATAGTTCTCCATAAAGTCAGCAATGAAATTCCAATACGGAAAGGTGTCAGGCAGGGAGACACGATCTCGCCAATGCTCTTTACTGCCTGCTTACAGGAGGTATTCCGGGGACTGGAATGGGAACAGTTGGGGATAAGAGTTAATGGAGAATACCTGAGTAATTTGCGATTCGCTGATGACATTGCCTTGCTAAGCCACTCAGGACAAGAAGTGCAAAGCATGATCAATCAGTTAGACAGGCAGAGCAGAACGGTGGGGCTAAGAATTAACATGCAGAAAACCAAAGTAATCTTCAACAGCCTAGCAAGGGAACAGCAGTTCGCCATTGGTAGGGAGGTGCTGGAAGTAGTAAGAGAATATGTCTACTTAGGGCAGGTAGTGACCGCAGATCCGGATCATGAGAGGGAAATAACTAGAAGAATAAGAATGGGGTTGAGCGCATATGGCAGGTTCTCCCAGATCATCAATGGTAGCTTACCAATATCCCTGAAGAGAAAAGTATACAACAGCTGTATCCTACCGGTACTCACCTATGGGGCAGAAACGTGGAGGCTAACAAAGAGGGTTCAGCTTAAGTTAAGAACAACGCAGCGAGCTATGGAAAGGAAAATGATAGGTGTAACGTTAAGAGATCGAAACCGGGCGGAGTGGGTGAGGGAACAAACGCGGATTAATGACATCTTAGTTGAAATCAAGAGGAAGAAATGGGTTTGGGGAGGGCATGTAATGCGAAGCCAAGATAACCGCTGGTCCTTGAGGGTAACGGAGTGGATTCCAAGAGAAAGCAAACGTAGCAGGGGACGGCAGAAAGTTAGGTGGGCGGATTAGATTAAGAAGTTTGTGGGGATACAGTGGCGGCAACTGACAAAGGACAGGGTTAATTGGAAAGACATGGGAGAGGCCTTTGCCCTGCAGTGGGTGTAGTCAGGCTGATGATGATGATGATGTCTTTGGGAGTACCATGTTCGGATTCCGCCATCGGAATGTTCGGAAGCCCTCCTGCAACTTAATCGGGAAGTCCTTGACCCCCTCCAATGCCCCCATAACGATCGGGTAATACTCGCCATGGATCTTGAAGGGGCATTTGGCATTCTAACACACGAGTTCATGCTCAGTAACTTAAGCTAGACCGACTGTGGCCTCAATACAGTGTGATACATATGCCCATTTCTAATGGATCGTCAACCCTACATCCGCGTCCAAGGTAGAGAGCATGGTTTTTACCTGTTCGGCACCCTGGATACCCCACAAGGCGCGGAACTTCTCCGGTACTCTTCAATCTGGCTATGATGCGCCTGCCGGCCCAGCTGGTTGGTGTAGCCAGCGTGCAGAGGGACCTGTACGTCGATGACATTACCTTGTTGGCCACGCAGGGCAGCACAGAGGCCATTTGAATCAGCCTGCAAACAGCGGGGACGACAGCATACCGCTACGCCCGCCGCTGCGCTCTTCAATGTTCCCCTCAAAGATTGGTATGTGTGCACACCCCAAAAAAAGTGCACAACTAAAATCTCTCTTTCTCTTGATAGTGCTCCCATACGGGAAAATGACGAGATACGGGTTCTCGAAGTCTACATCTACAAGCACAGATGGCCGGAAAACTACAGTGACCAAACTGCGTAAGGTGGGGGACCAGGTGGGCCGGCATGATCTACCGGGTTTCCAACAAACGCGTGCGGTTAGAAAGGAAGGATGCCTTGCGACTGGCGCACAACTTCGTAACCGGCCGAATTCTCTATTCGACTACTTATCTCCACCAGCAGAAACAAGAGGAGGATGCTCTTGAGGTCATCGTTCTCAAAATTATTAAGCGTCCTCTTGACCTCCTTATCACTACTTCAAAAAGCCGGCTTATGGCCCATGCGGTGGCGAATATTTTAGCGGGAACTCCGGGAGGCACACATTACAACCTGTACACGCGCTTGTCGCAAACGGAGTGTGGTCGCCGTCTACTTGCTCGGCTCCATATCCAACACACCACTCCATGGAAGACAGGTTTCATATCCCAGAACTGTGCAGATGCGCCCTCTATGCGCGACCTCTTCCAGACAACATGTCACATGAAGACCCTGTCGGGCAGGAGCGCAAGCCCTAGCCCGACAATATGGCAACAAAACAGGTTTATACTACGAGGACGCCTCCTGCCTTCACCACGGTCGCGGTAGCTCACAACCGCAACACAGTTAACGGCATCACCTTCCGAGCCCGCAGTGCAACAGACGCAGAAGAGGTCCCGGTTTATCTCGCGGCCTCACTTTCCGATTCAAAATGCATCGCGAGGGGACTGTCGGAACGTCGAACAAGCCTGCACTCCTTTCCTAGCCTATCGAATCTACAAAAATTGAATACGGGATACGGACCCCACACACCGTACCTTATATGGGCCCCTGCTGCTCAGGGGTTGGCAGGGAATGAGGGAGCCGACACAGCAGTCCACGCGTTCACTCACTAGGCTGTTTTCTCCTCCCCACCTGAGCAGTATCTTTACTTAATCTCGTCTATACCTTCGAGTATGTTGCAAGCTACTATCAAGGCAGTTATTGCATTTACCCTCGCCCATGTAAAATGCCTCGGAAGGCCCGATGAGTGGCTCGTTCTCCACCTTCGCTCCAATGCATTGCTGTGCTCGGAAACACTAAAACATTTTGATCCCTTCTTTAACGGCAGCTGACCGCGCTACAGAGCGGTGTCTTGTGACACCTATCCCACTGTGTGGGCCTGCACCTCAAACTCCCCCCCCCCCCCCCCCCCCCCCCGACCCTACCCCGGAGGAATGGGAGGCAACCTTGCTCGGCTGCCACGACTTAGAGGCCCAACAAGCCTTAGTCTGGCGAGCCCCGGAGTCGGCCACTGCCACCAGGGTCTCAAACTAGAGACCTCCACCTAGTGCTTGAAAGGACCGGTCCCTGACGGGCTGACACAAACATACCCCCTGTCCCTTCTTAATAAATGCTTTCACCACCGCCACCGGTGGGGTTCGAACCCGGGTACTCCGGCTGAATAGGTGAGCGGCTTAACCATCGAGCCTCTGCGG
Organism: Amblyomma mixtum; assembly: GCF_055824585.1. Taxonomy (NCBI): domain Eukaryota; kingdom Metazoa; phylum Arthropoda; class Arachnida; order Ixodida; family Ixodidae; genus Amblyomma; species Amblyomma mixtum. The sequence goes on along the minus strand of NC_143021.1, from coordinate 148,410,352 downwards.
CTGGTAAGCACTGCCTCGTTTCAGTCCCAACGTTGTGAATGCCACCGCACCCTACGCACATCTGTCACTACCGCCCCACGGCGCTCGAATTTCGATGGAGAAAAAATTCTTCGGCCCGTGTACTGTGCGATTTCAGTGCACTTTACGGAACCTGAGGTTGTCGAAATTTACGGAGCCCTCCACTACGGCGTCCCTGAAGATAAGCTTTCGCTTTAAAGTTAGGGAGAACAACTGCACGGTAACCATTTCAATATCAGCAATAGCGAGGCAGATGTGAAATAGCAGCTGTCAGTCATGTTGGCATCTGACCATTAGGGATTGCCTCTTTCACTTTTAGATATCAAGCTGATATCAAATTGTTCTATCCTCCTTTTCTCAGTCAAAGATCTTGGCGATACCAAATTTCAGTTATGAAGGTAACGGCAAAGTAAAATATCAACATGCTCCCTAATAAAAAAAGTTGTAAATATCAAATATGTTATCTTGCAATATATGCTTTTCTTCTAGTATTGAAAGTTATTGAACTTAGGAAATATGGAAGTGATGTGTTACAATTATTGTGTTCTCAAGGCAAGCAAAGAAGGCATGTCAAAGGCACTTACCTGCAGTGTTATATGTATTTTTTATTCGCCCTGACGAAACCGTTACCAATGCAATTAGAATCATCCGTTTAGCGTCCTTTATGCTTCAATTCTTCATCCGCACAAATAAATACTTTCGTTTTTATCGCGATTGCACCCCTTGTGGAATACAAAAGAGAGTAGGGCAGTGATGCAGGCTGGTTGGTGACTCAATAAATTACATGAACAATACAGGCACAGGGTGCTTGGTGGTGAAGTCCAAGGTTTGACGGAAACCCGTCTGCTCCGGTATGTTCATGGCAGAAATTCTTCAAGCGCCGTCCGGTCGTTATAAAAAAGATTTGTCGGCCCCACTGCGGGAGCGTTGTTCGCAATTAGAAACAAGGCCCCCGTAATGGGGTCGAAATGTCATTTTTATAAAGAATGGTCGGCGCTGGAAGAATTTCTGCCAGGGTACTTGGCGCTGCATGCTTAAAGGTGCACTGAAGAGTTATCTGAACTCGTCTTTTTGCCGCGGGAACTCGATCTACACGTTCCGAGCATTCTTAGAAACTTCGACTTAATGCCCTGTGTGGCCGAGTTCACTAATTAAATCTAATTAGTGTCCGGCTCCCGCCTTTATGTTTTGAATTCTCCCGTACGGTGGGCAGAGTCGACCAACGCGTGGAGTGCCTTTCAGCCAGCTACATGGATGCTTTGCTTTCGCTTTATTTTGTTTTTTAGGCTTCCATAAATAAATAGTTTCATTCGCAGATAATACAGCCGCGCAATACGCCCGCAGAAATAAAAATACGCGCGGACTATTGGCTACCTCGGATTAGTGAGTATTACTCCGCCGATGGCAGAGCGGCAAGCCGCCTCGTGACTGGGTGAAAGGCACTCCACGCGTTGGTGGACTCCGCCCACCGTACGGAGAAATTAAAAAAATGCGGCAGCCGGACACTAACTCGATTTAATTATTGAAATCGGCCGCACAGTGCAATCAATCGTAGTTTCTAAGAATGCTCGGAAGGTTTATTTTGAGTTCCCGCGGTAAAAAGACGAGTTCGGATTCCTCTTCACTGCACCTTTAAGGGATATTCAATGCTACGAAAGTGCACTTTTCCGCGTAATAATGTTGCCTAAGGTAAGATAGCATTTCCAGCTGCAACAAAGAAAGACGGAGTATCTTTTTTATTCTCCCAAAATGCGTTTTTTACATTCTATCCACACCCTTAGTGCCAGCCCTGAAGTCCTCCTAGGTTTTTTTCTAAAGAGAAGTCGGCCATCTCGCCTTTCGCAACATAGTTGCGTGGGAACGCGCATTTGTGGAATTTTCAATATCCCCTACAGAGAAGAAGGCCACGATGCCACGACCAAAAGGCAGTGCGCACTGGATTTTGTCAGCTTTTCTGTGGTCAGCAGCAACTCTCACGTAATTACCGAGATTGAAGTCCCACTTAGATAGATAGGTTGCTTGAATATTGCGTTGGCCCGTAGTCGGTCTACCTGCCAAGAGAAGTGATGTTACGTGATCATGTATACTTTTTGTAACTTATGTCAAAATTTGTATATAAGTCATTGGTTTTCGGTGAACTATGAGTTCATTGTGAGTGGCATTCGTGAGCCAACTTTTCTGCCTGGTTGGCATCTTCTGCTTCCGCGGAATATTTCTTAAACGCACGTCAACAGGGAACCCTTCTCAGCGCCAGAAGGGAAGGCTTGAGTTTTTTACATACTAAGTTGTAACCTAGGCTTCCGTGGGGGCCTGCTATGCCAGGTTGTAGGCGGCACAGTAGGCAGGTGAGGAAATCATGGTTGATATTTTTTCATCCATGAGCTCACCCACTCCCGAAATGTTGCGCCAGCTAAACTTGTGGGGTTTTAAATAGGGAAAGATAAACACGCTCTCCTCATATAACCGCGGCTGACACAGTTCAAAACTGCGCGGACACCGCCCCGTATTCGCATACGGTACCGAGCGCACGGCGACTACGACGGGCCTTGCTCTGAGAGAACAAAAGAACGACACTCGAGCTGACGCAAACTAGGCTTACATTGCTACAACAATAACGCCAGATAGCAAAAAATTACGCTGAGATATTGAGGACGTCCGAATCACCAGCACGGCTACGAGCGAATGTTCGCCCACGCTAGGGCAGGCGGAAACTCCGAAGCCGGACGGGACGAGCTTTGGGACGAGCACAGAAATCTTTGAAAAGCCTCAGGCCTCACTACCATTTTGACAACGACCCTCAACAAAAGAAAGACCAGAAACGGGTTACGTGCACGCAGTGGAGAGGAGACATTAGATATGTAGGGTGGTCCTACCCCGCTCACTCCAAGAAGCAGCTTTTGAGCGGTCGGCGCCCACCGTATCGGACGGTGTCGGAGCGCACGGTGCCGAGCTGCAATACCAGCGATCTCGTGGCAGCACCCGTGGCCCCAGGAAACCAGGCTCCCGGAGCCGCGACTCCCAAATTGTAATGGAGATAGCAGAGAAAATATATACAGAAAACTTGGGCCACCCATGCAGCTTCAGTACTCACTTGCTTCGGGTGGGTTAACTCCGCGGGCGCTAGGCCTCCCTCTCCCTTCATGCGGACCAAGTGGTTCTGGTGCTGAAGAAATACCCGTGAAAACTTTACGAAAAATGTGCTGTGCATGTAAAAACATTCAAACATTCTGCAGCGCAATACCTCTCGCACTCAAGAAAGCATGCCGCAGACCATGGAGATCCAAAATTCACGTTAGGCCTAGCCCTTGCCATGTCCGTACAAAGAGCGTTCCTCGAACCGAATAGACAATCGTCCAATGTTCCAAGAGGAAGCCAAAACTTGGGCGCCAGATGGGGGGCGCTTTAAATGGTAGAGATAAATGGTCTGCGGCATGCTCTCCCCGCTTAACCGCGGCTGACACAGTTCATAACCGCAGGGACCCCACCCCCTGGTCACATACGCTGCCGAGCGCACGCGCACCACGGCGGGCCTTGCTCTGAGGAAACAAAGGAACGACATTCTGGCTGACACAAACAAGGCGGTTATTGCTACAACACTAACGCTACCAAGCAAAAAATACGCTAAGGAATCGAGGACGTCCGACTCACTAGCACTTCTACGAGCGAATGTTCACCCAAGCTAGGGCAGGCTGAGACCTGAAGGCTGGACGGGACGACCTGTGGGAGAACGTTCTTCCCCTCCACGAGGCTCCGCCTTTATCCCCGCCTAAGAGCGGAGGGTCGCGCGTGAACGTAAGCGCGCTTCCAGCTCCCGAGAAAAAAAGAGCCCTCTACCCCCGGGCGCGCGCGCAGCAACCAAGCCAACCGTAGAACTCGTGTCGCTGGGACGCCGGCGCCCTCCGTTATTAGTTAAAGTACGTAACACGGCTAAGGAGAATATATCGCGGAAAAGCGACCCACAGGGGAGAAATTGACAGTGCATTGCGGGGAAGCGGACCAAAGGGGACGATGTAAAGCGCGTCCCCACAAACTGTCGCGGTGGACTCAAACAAGTGCCTAAAAATTAACGTTACCATAACAAAACGCCTAATATTTACGCCTGCATGTCGAGATATCAAAATAAAACACTGTTCTGAGCAAATAAAGACGTAAAAGAGGAAAAAGTTGCGAGCGACTTTTAGGCAGCACCTAAACTGGGATGCGCACATCGAACGCATAGCAGGAAGCTTGGCAAGCGCTTGTGGTATGCTTTGTAGGTTTAGGCAGATGCTCTTCCGACTAAAATTAGGAGTCACTTTGGCGACTAAAGTGGTGCAAGGCGAAAGCCTTAGTACAGCATTCTGTCACGAATGTGGTTGTGAATGATGATTCAAGTGCTGCCAGCGAATGACGCGTCCATTGGCTGTCTGCGTGTTTTACTGATGTCTGGTTAACATGTTAAGCTTCGCCTGTAAGAGTGGAACGCGACAGCGTCTTGCAACGCTGCCAGGGAGTCCACAGAACGCCATCGCCAATTCGGCTGTACGCCTTGCTGGACGGTAAATTTATTTTTTGAGGAAAGGAAATGTATCTATCTCGCATATCTGGGTGGACACCTGCACCTCGCCGTAAGGGAAAGGGGAAGATGGGAGTGAACGAAGACGCCGTATTAGCTAGACGCGCCTTTGTTCATTCCAAACCATTCAGCTGGCATTACGGAGTGGCTAGCGTGCTCGTATCGCACTCCGGAGACCCTGGTTCGATTCCCCAACTCGACCAATTTCGTTCTCGGTTTTATTGATTTATGCGGTCTAACTAGAAAGGTTAATTAGGCTATTTCATATTTATGTTATTGTATTTCTATCCATCGTGTTCTGTCAATCACCTGTCAATTGTTGGAACTGTCTAGGATGTTCGACACAACGTATATGAAACGAGCAACGTCGAACTGAGTGGGGAAGTGCGTGGTGGTGGAGCGAACGCGGTTTCGTACTTATCTGTTTTTTTCAGCAGCGTCGTCTTTCGCGGACGCTGTTGTCGCTGCGGCGCGCGTCTTTCTTTTCTTTTCCTCTTTCTTCTGACCTCTTCATTCTCCTCTATCTTAATTAGGCTAATTGATTAATTAAGCAATTAACTAAACTCAGTCCAACTTAGTTGGAGCATCACTGTACGATCCCTTTGATTGGTTCCATGGTTACTAGCCAAAGTACAATTGGCCCCATTTGAAATTCGCGCACTGTGACGTCACGAGCATTTCGACCAATTGAAAAGCGTGACATTTTCTGTCGACAACTCCTGCTTACAACGATGAGGCAATAAAGGCTTCCGCCTTAAAATTAAATTAGTAATGTAAGAGCATTAGTAGGCTAGGGGTCGTGTCATGAAAACGTGTCCGCAAATTGCAGTGGTGACCTCTTGAAGAGACAGAATCAAATGAGAGAAATCCCGCCACGAGCTCAATTAAAGAACTCCACGCTTCCCCATTTCCGAGGAATACTCCGGGCCTGTCATCAAAATTTAGCGCCAAGTACGATGGCCCATGTCGTGTCCTGTAGCGCTCATTTCCAGGTAATTACACTGTAGAAACTTTCAACCCCTTTTCTGATAGCCGCCGCAGTGGACGTGAGACTGTTCACGCCCAGAACCTCAAGCCACTGTATGACCCAGCCATACTGCTTGCACCCTCAGTCGCCAGGTTGCCTCCTTTTCTCCCCGCGGGCAAATGTAAAGACGAAGACAAACATCCCCTGCAGCTCCGGCATTGCCATCGCTGTTACTGCTGTGGGTTCGCCTTGGCAACCCGCAGACTGTTGCCGCAGTGCTCCTGTAGTCCAAGCGTTTCAATAAACCCCCGTCTTACAATATATATATATATATATATATATGACGCGGGTTCGATCCCGGCCGCGGCGGCTAGAATTTCTTTGGAGGAGAAATTCTAGAGGCCCGTGTGCTGTGCGATGTCAGCGCACGTTAAAGAACCCCAGGTGGTCGAAATTTCCGGAGCCCTTCACTACGGCGTCTCTCATAGCCTTAGTCGCTTTGGGACGTTAAACCCCACAAAAACAAAAACAAAAAAAACAAAAACAAACAAAATATATATATATAGTCCGCTAGGTGGCGCCGCCCTGGTTAGCTGGCTGCCTACCGCGCACTGCTTTAACCTGCCCCTGGCCTGGCCCAGGGCCTCGGCCGCCTCTGGATTTACACTCCATCGCTTCAGGAAGGCTCCCGAAGCACGTGGAAACCATCGGCATCACGGCCCGCTGCCGAACTGGCCCTCCAAGCGTCTCCAAAACTGTGAAGCGGCGCGGCGCCTCGCTAAACCTAACGCGCCGCGCCTCCACCGCTGCAATGCAGCGTCTGATCAAGCCCCTGCCGCCCAGACGCACCGATGCCGCCACCGCGGGGCCTGTTCCATCCAAGTCGACAGCTGTCTCTCAAACGGGTACGTTCAAAGCCGCCCACGCAACCGAGCACATTCCTGCCGCAGTGCACGCCCTGAGCGACGCTGGGAGCACCGGATCGACGGCCGCGGCGCAGCCGGCAGCGTTCGTCGTCGGCGCAGCGTCCACACCTAGCCAACTCCACGCTCTAAGGGACGCCAAGAGCTTCGGGGCCATAGACGCGTCGCAGCCGGCTGCGTTCGTCGCCGCCGCTGGAGCTGCTGCACCTACTCCAGCCAAAGGTCCCACTGACACCAAGACCTCCAGCCCGGCACCCGCGTCGCCCACTCAGACTCCGGCTGAGGACTCCGGCATGGACCTTACGACGTCCCCGGCAGACGACACTCCTTCCCAGGAAATCGGCTGGACCACCATCGGTGCCAACCGTAAGCCTGCCACCGCAGCCCGACCCCGCGCCGAGCTCATCACAGTTGCCATCCAGCTTCCCCCTGGAACCCTCACGCCCAAGCTACCTCTCTACGACGTACTCGCCGCAGTCGCCTCCGCTGCACAACTTTCCTCGAAGACCAGTGCCGACATCACCCTTCAGGCCAGGCCAGCCCAAAGCCTTGTGTTTCTAAAGACTCATTCTCCTCTCACCGCCCACCTCCTACTCTCTGTCACGCATCTTCAGCTCCATGGTAAGCCTGTCACCATCAAAACTTACACCCCCCATCCTCCCATCTCATGCCTCGGCGTCATCCATAACGTCGGGGGCCACTTCACTCCTGATGACCTCAAGCATGACCTGGAATCTTTCAAAACAGATATTCTCGCGGCTCGCATGATGGGATCCACTCAATCAGTGCTCATAACGTTCGCTGGTACCGTCATCCCCCACTTTGTTTATTTCAAACGCGTTGCCTTCCGGTGCCGTCCTCATAAACCTAAGCCTCCCACCTGCACCCGTTGTCTCACTCTAGGCCATCGCGCCCACCAATGCCCCCAGCACAGCGTTCCGGCCAAGTGCCGTCGCTGTGCTGCTCCTCTACCCGCTGACCCTTCCGCTCATGTGTGTGCCCAGCCCTGGTGCGTTCATTGCCAGGTGAACACCCACCCCTCCCTCGACCCCACTTGCCTCTTCATCCTTGCTAAGCAACTCGAGTGTGCTAAAGCTGCATACCTCCGACGCCTAGCTTTGCGCCGGGCCACTCAACCCACCACCCCTTCCTCCTCCCCCGCCTCCTCCTCCTCCTCCTCCTCCTCCTCTAATCATGAATCTCCATCATCTCCGATCACGTCACCACCAGGTTCCTACGCCGCCATAGTTAAAGGATCCTCGGTGCCAGCGTCCCTCTCTTCCACTACACCACCCTCTCCATCCTTGACTGACGAGAGCCGCTCCTTCGACCTCCGGCTCGCAATGCTGGAACGCCAGCAGCGAGAGCAGCAGCGCATTTCCCACGATCTACAACAGCAGATACATGCCTTGACTCAAACCCTCCAGACAACCACCTCCACTCTTACCTCCCAGCTTAGCAAGCTATATGAGCACCTTGCCACGTTCACCACTCCTTCCTCCAGCGCCCAGGTCGCCCCTTTGGCTGACATTGTAAAAACCACCACACAGGCACATCACACTCGCTTGGTTCAGCTGTAAACTTCGGTTCTCCAGATCCTTACCACCCTCCAAGCACAATCAAAGCAATTGGAATCCTTCGCATCTATGCTCCAATCCGTCCATGAGTCACTGCCCCCGGCAAAAAAGAAGGAACGCGTACCATCGCGTTCCTCTCCGCTATCATAATGGCGTTTGGCGAGGACCTCGAGATTGTGCAGTGGAACTGCCGAAATCTTTGCCACAATAAGACCCCCCTCCACCAGTATCTACTCACCCGCCCCTCCCTACCTCACTTTCTCCTTCTCCAGGAGACCCGGACGGCCCGCAATGTCCCAGGCTACCGCGCCTACCATGCCACTATGGCCACACCACTTGCGTCTATTTATGTACGCAGTGACGTGCTCGTGGCGCAAGTTGACATCCCCTCCACCCTCCTTAAATATTTAGTTGGTGTGGTTTATTACCACCCTTCTTCCCGCATCTCACTCGTCCTTTTGTCTGTTTACAACCCCCTTGTCACTTCCTCTTTATTCTCTGCTTTGGGCAAATTCCTTCACTCTCTTTCTTCTACCTCCCATCCCCTCTTTGGTGGTGATTTTAATGCCCCTCACACACTCTGGGGCTACCCACAAACCCTCAAATCCGGCCGCCTCCTCCATTGTCTGGTCCAGGAACGCCACCGCACCCTTCTTAATACTGGCTCTCCTACTCGAGCGGGCACTGCCTCACAACGCCCTACGACACCCGACCTCACTTTCTCTCGGGGTTCACTTTCCTTTCACTGGCAGGTGACAGCCGAAACTCTTCTAAGTGACCACTTTCTCATCCATACCACCACCTCTCTCTCCCACATCCCTCGCTGTCATCCAATTATTCACACTGACTGGCATGCTTTTCGCACTAATCTCGCCTCTGACTCCTTTCAATCCTACGACGACTGGACGTCGCGCATATCTGCAGCAGGTAGACTTGGTCACATGGGGGTTTGCAAGGTATCAGCATAAATACTGTGGTGGACATTGCCAACGACGCATGTTTTGGACACATGTTCAGTGAGAGGAACCTAGAAGAACCTGTGTTGAAGACACGACGCAGGGCGTGCAGACAGTTTTGAGAGGGGAAAGTGTCCGCTACAAAAGATGTGAGGGATTTTTTAATAGCTATCAAAATGCCTCCTCCTGTCCTTTCTGTCCGGTCATGATGATATATGAAATACGTATAATGCGCATATAGGCGTATGCACTACACGTAAGAATATCAGTGCTGTTATCATGAATGAAATGGGACACCTAGTCACGTTTCGGAAACAAGCTGCGAATATTAGCGTAAGTATCTGATGAACACGGTAGTGGTGCGCTTGTCGCAGCAAACGCATGCGTACGCTAGCCTCAAGTAACTAATTGCTAGTGTTGACGGAATCTCAGTAACAACTTCGTTCCTATGTTCGTTTGCATTTTGTCTGCAGACAACCCACTGATCGCAGTGCACTGCTGACTCCGGCATACTGGGCGGCTAGCAGGTGATAACGTAATCGCGCCAATCGAGCACACAGTTTGGGAGTGGCCTAAAACGACCAAGCTAACAATGCGCCCGGCCTGCGTGCTCTCTATACAACGCAATATGCGCTACCGTGCTGACGTGCATAAATTTTGTGACCGCACCTAATGCCTAAGCAACTCTCCAATGCACTCAACCATCCTGAACAAACTAACACCGCCTAAGGCTTATTCGGCGCTCACTGAAGGATGCCAAGAACAGAGTTTTCGAGCCAACAGCCCTAGGACACCCTGGGAAAGTGTCCCTGGTGGAGCCTACAGCAATTTAAGGAGGGCAAAATAAGGTCTTCTCTCGACGAACAACGAAACTCGCTTGCCAGTACTCCCTTCTGGCCACACCAGTGGATGGACAGTTGAAGCTGTTTGACCGGGCTAAGCATGAAGAGAAGGCCAGAGGGCTATTGACCTCAGAAGCTTTCCCAGAGTGTTTTTTTTTATTTTCGTTATTAAATAAAAATTACCCTACTTATTTAGCAACCGAAGGTCGAATGCTACGCAATAATAATTTAAAGATGATGTTACTCACCTGCTGGGCTCAGAAGAGAAGAAAGTTGGTCGCTATGGCAGCCAGCAGCCGAAGCATCTAGAAGCTGGTGTTGAGGTTTGGTACACTTCTCGCCTTCTGCCTGCCCCGAACCCAGTCTCAGAAATTTAACTACATGCTTAAAGGCCGCTCCGAGACTCCACTGAAGCGCTTCCGGAAACCGGGAGACGTTCCCGGTGAGCGCCAAACTAACAGCCTTGTGTATTCGCGTTCCCATTCTTTCGCCGGAACCGTGGGTGGCGATCAGGGGATGTGTGGTCTACATGGCCACGTAGACGGCGTGTCGTTCTGCGCCGAGCTTCGCCATCACTTCCGGCAACAGGCAGGCATAGAATGCACTGCCGCGCTCAACCCAAGCATAAGGGACTTCGCTTGCGTGGACGCACCGGTGTTTCAGCGATGACGCCAGGCGTGCCAGCCTCGCGATGCAGTCATCCAGCGCTGGTACTGCTTCTGTGCGGTAGAAGGACCAGTACCGCACGTCTTCGAGGGATGTCAGCCAGCAGTGTATCTTTGCTATGCGCTGAAGCCGCTCCGCCTCAGTCGGGGTGGCGTCCACCGCGCAGCAGATCGCGTTTACGAGGTTGTCGCGTTTCAGGTTTCTCAGCCGTGGGAGCCACGGTGCGTGTTCATCGTCTAATACCTCCAGTTGCTCCGTCTGGTATTTTTTAGAAGCTTCCGCAGTGGACCTAACTGGGTGGATGTCATCTTGAGGCGATTTGTAACGTCCCAGATGAAGTTATGGCAGCTGTAGGCAGATGACAACTGTCGCTTTGATGTGCGCCACCGTTTGCAGCAAAAATGCGGCCTGATCCGATTCGGTTAGGGTTGGATGAAACCATGCTATCTGATTTGGAGTGAAAATGCGGACTCATTCATTTCTGTCAGGGATGGATAAGATGACCAGTATCGTCGAAGTTCCATTGTTATCGTAATAGTGCGGCGTCTTTTTGGCCCATCTCTGAAGCCAACAGTTTGTTCAGAGTTGCGCAACAAAAATCTAAAAGAATGGTTTGTTACAAAGTGAAGAGTAAAAAAAGAACGCCAAAGAAAAACACAGCTTTGTTGTAGGGAGACGAGGCAAGAAATATTTCTATAAGAGAGAAGGTATTCGATTATCGTACGAAACAAACACCAGTAGTCGCCGTTCGCTCCTGCACTCAGTAAGCAGTGGAGCCTGCGTCAGGTTCTGCCGTGTTTACAGCATGTGTGATGGTTAGAGGGAAGACATTATCGCGCGGCCGCCGTGCGTAGCCAAGCGCTGACGCTAACAATAGGTGAGAATGGGCAGTATAGGCGTAAGCGTAGTAAGCACTGCCGGCTGATGCTTCCGCGCACGTGTCTGCTTGAGGCACTCTCGCCGGCTCTCGGTGGCAGCGATGTGTTGCTCTTTTCCTTCTGATTATGAGAGATGCTGTATATGAACTTCTCTACTATCTACGAATAGCATTTGTTTGAAAAGCACGCTAAAGATACGTCCTAAGTATGGCTTGTTTTCCTTCGACGGTTGTGAATCATGTTTCTGGTAAAGAAGTCCGTAAAGATGGTTGCGGCTGTGCTTGTGACTTCGTGTTTTTCAGCAGGCCCGCAGCACATTTAATGGGGGACAGAAAATTTGAAATCTTTGCTGCCAGCCGCTTTTGCGACGTTGAAAATAATCGCCTGCGCCAGTCACTTCAGGAGCTACTGCACCTTCAGAAAACGATAGATGAAAACAGAAAAAAAGCGCGTTCATATAACCCTCTGAGTATGCTTCCAACTCGTATCTGACTTGACATTCATAACGAAAGGTCCAATTAAGCTTGGGAAACAAAAGCTAGCACTGTAGTTGGGAGTGGAGGTTTCAGGAGTCTCTGGATATTGCTATATATCGCTCCTGGTCAAAGGCTTTTGCAAAACATTTTTGGGGTATGCCTGTGAGTAAATGCCCAATTGTTCCCTGTGCGCTTCCCTCATCGGGACAATTTTATAGACCGGAGTTCAAAAAAAACTGCTCTCGTCATTCCAACTCTTATCTAAAGTCACTGAAATGAAACTGCATTGTTGTTCACTTGGAGATGTAAAGCAGATGATGATCTTTCTTGGGTAATGTTATCACGTCATATTTTTAACGCAACATCATTCAGGAGATCCTGTCGCAGATAAACAGGCGACGGCGTCGTTGACTGTGAGAGAAAAATGAACAAAAATGTCCAGAAAAGCAGCCTACCAGGCAGATGTGCCACCTATAGGTTCTTATCCTAGTTATGTCATCTAAAGCTGCCCAACGAAGCGTAATGGAAAGGCAGCAGCGAAAACATACAAACATGGAGGTATAGAGGGAACGGTACGAGCGCTGTCCGAGGTAAAGCAGATCGAATATTGCTGCAGCTTAGAGAGGCTGTCGACACACGCCGCCTCAGTACGTGAAGATTTTGCCGCGCATAATTTAGGATTGAACTCAAAAGCAGTCTGTAGGAAATCACTCCTGAGATGTCGCACCTGAGCAAGCAGGAATACGTCACCGATCTTTTAAATATTCATTGCAACCCATAGTGCTGCTGCAAGAAAAAGGAAGAAATTTGTGGGCTAGATTTTCTTTTTTACTTCATATATAGCGGATGTTGTAAATAAATGCATGTAGCGATGCATATCTTTTCAGTGCACCTCCCTTGGATTTGTGATGTGTGCAGTGTGTGCGGCGATTTCGTTGCCGATTTCATAGCACCTGGGTGTTCGATGTACTTCACCAACACACTCGCGAAATGACGTCGCTCGGCTGTCCACCCGAAAGACGTCGGTCAGATGCCGGCCGAGGCTGTCGAGTTTTCATGGAGGCGAAATTTTAGAGGCCAGTGTACTGTGGGAGGTCTGTGCGCGTTAAAAAACTCCAGGCCGTTGAAATTTGCGGAGCCGTTCACTACGGCGTCCCTTCATAGCCTCAGTCGCTTTGGGACGTTAAACCCCGCGTAAGCAGAACACTCGTGAAATGCTCGTGAAAGAGCAACCAGAGTCTTTCATCGAGGTGCGCGATACACACCAAAAAAAATTAGTTGTAGCTTAACTACTGATGATCCTGGCCAGATAGCAAAAGCTATGGCGTATCAGGCAACTCTACGCAGCTAGACTAATTTAATGTTGAGTACGTTCAGCATACTAGATAGGCAGCGCGCCCACCCTCCACACTGGCAGTTGGCAGTTAGTGGTTGGTCGGGAGAGTTTGCTTACGCCGTGAACACTGCGGCCTATTGCTGCAGTGCCGCGTGCCTGCCACAACGTTGTCAGCGCTAACGCATGCAGCGCGCAATTCTCTCTCACCACCCAACGTACATCAAAGCGCGATTCAGGCGTCCACTGACCTAGGGAGCCGGTTATGCGCACCTTCTTTTCTTCAAATCATCGGACTCTAGAGCGTTCTCACAACGCCAACGCCAATGAACGCAATGAACACCGACGGCCTTTGACTGAAATTTGGTTTATTGGTGTTTAAAGTCCGAAAGCGACTCAGGCTATGAGGAACGCCGTAGTGAAGGGCTCCTGAAATTTCGACCACCTGGGGTTCTTTAACGTGCACTGACATCGCACAGTACACGGGCCTCTAGAATTTCGCCTTCATCGAAATTCAGCTTCTGCAGCCGGGATCGAACCCACGTCTTTCGGGTCAGCAGCCGAGCGCCGTAACCGCTGAGCCACCGCGGCGGGGCTATGGCTAAAATTGGTGAATTGGTTATTTAGTTTTTAAGGAAAGGAAATAGCGCAGTATCTGTCTCACATATCTTGCGGGACACCTGAACCGCGCCGTAAGAGAAGAGACGAAGGCGGGAGTGAAAGAAGAGAGAGACAAAGACGTGCCGTAGTGGACGTCTCAGGAATAATTTCGATCACCTGTGGATCTTCAACGTGCATTGACATCGCACAGCAGACGGGCGCCTTTTGCGTTCCCCTCCGTCTAAACGCGACAGCCGGAGGAACTCGATGGTGCATATACTCAATGGGTACAGATCTGCCAAAATCAAGCCAGTGACATTTGCGGACCTTTTTAGCCGCGCGCTAGGAGTAGCGGGTCGCGATCCTCTGCTGACTGTGGGCGACTTTAACGCTCCCAGTCAACTGTGGGCGGATCGCAAGGAGGAGTCGAGCGGACGTAAGCTGGCGCAGCTTGCGTCCACGTTGCTCCTCAGCCTCCACACTGACCCCGCCGACCCAACTCGGCTAGCAAACTCCGTGACACGGGATACGTGTCCGTACTTAACCTTCAGTCGCAACATACGACACGCAGACTGGCTCAACCCCCAGGAGACCATCGTTAGCGAACACTGCTTGTTTAACACCACACTGCGCACACGCCTCTCAAGCATCCCAGAACGCAAGCTCGTATCCCAGATTGGCTGAAATTCAGGCAACATTTTGACTCTCTTCAGAACACACTCATTTCCAAACAAGCCTACCCAGCATGGTCCCAACAGCTGCTGGCACAATTTTGCTGGCATGAAACGCAGGCGCAGCTCTCAGCGGCACTGACGAACGTGAATAACCGTCTTCTACACCTCTGGGAAGCCCGTCAAAGCCTCACCCACCGTTGGGGAGGCCAGAAACACAACAGAAAGCCGAGCTCAACCAAAAGGCGGCAGGGTACACTACCCAACTCGCCGAATTCAACTGGGTGGACACATGCAACACGGTGGGTCGACAAATGTCCAGCTGCAACATATGGCGTCTCTTTCGAGCACTAATCGACCCAACCCAAACACGAACCGAAACACAAAAAGATTTGCAGCGAGCCTTGCACGCTTTGCCTGGCAACGCGACTGAACTGGCACAGAAACTTCGGAACAAGTATCTCTGTACATCCCAAGAACCCCGCAGGTGGGCGTAGTCTTGTGCAGGCAGAGAGAACACGCAGCTGGATCAGCCTTTCCAGCTCCAGGAAGTGCGGGCGGCTCTCGCCAAAATGAAACGGGGAACTGCGCCAGGGAGGGGTAAGTTCCCCGTTACACTTGAGACTAACCTGCTCGACTTGTCATAATAGTCCCCAGTCGACTACATATAAGCGATTTCACGCGCGGCCCCCCCACCCCCCTGCCAATCGACTGGAATAAAGCTCCGATCACTTTTATTCCAAAAGCAAGAAAACATTCATCATCGTCATCATCATCATCAGCATGACTACGCCCACTGGAGAGAAATGGACTCTACCTTGTCTCCCAATCTACTGTGTCTTTGCCAGTAGCGGCCACGGTATTCCCGCAAACTTATTAATCTCATCCGCCCAGATAACTTTCTGCCGCCCCCTACTACATTTGCCTTCTCTCGGAATCCACTCCGTTACCCTTAGAGACAACCTGATATCTTGTTTTTGCATTTCATGCCCTGCCCATGCCCATTTCTTTCTTTTGATTTCGACTAGGATGTCACTAACCTGCGTTTGTTCCCTCGCGCACTCCGCCCGCTTCCCATCTCTTAACTTTACACCTATCATTTTTCTTTCCATGGCTCGCTGCGTTGTCCTTAACTTAAGGTGAACCCTCCTTGTTAGCCTCCATGTTTGTGCCCCATAGGTGATTACCGGTACGATAGAGCTGTTGTAGACTTTCCTCTTGAGGGATATTGGCAAATTGTGGTTTATAATCTCAGAGAAGCTGCCATATGCGCTTCACCCTATTTTTATTCTTCTAGTTATTTCTTTCTCATGATACGGATCAGCGGTCACTACTGCCCTAAGTAGACATATTTTATTACTACTTGCAGCACCTTGCTACCAACTGCGAACAGCTGTTCCCTTGCCAGACTGCTGAACATACTTTGGTTTTCTGGATGTTAATTTTAGCCCCACTGTTTTGCTCTCCGTGTCTAGCTCATTGATCTACCTTTCTAGTTCATGGCCTTAGTGACTCAGCAAAGCAACGTCATCAGCGAATCACAAATTACTTAGGTATTCTTCCATTAACTCTTATCCCGAACGGTTCAGATTTCAGGCCCTGGAATACTTTCTGTAAGGCGGTGAATCGCATTCGCGAGATCATGTCTCCCTGGCTGGCACCTTTGCTTATTGGAATTTTATTGCTGATTTTATGGAGGACTATGGTAGCTGTGCAGTCGTTATAAGTACCTTCCAATATTTTCACATAACACTCTTCTACACCCTGATTCCGCAAAGCCTTCAGGACCGCCGAAGTTTCCACTGAGCCAAATGCTTTCTTGTAATCAATGAGGGCTATATATAGGGACTGGTTACATTACCCGTATTTCTCTATCATCTGGCTGATAGCGTGAATATGGACCAATTTAGAGCATCCTTTACGAATGTCTGCCTGATCAGATTGAAGGCTAGGGTTGTTCTGACTCTATTAGCCAGTACCTTAGCAAACACCTTGAAGGCAACCACTTGAGCAAACCAGTTGACACAGATAATGTCTGCCCCATCTCCCGCGCCTCCTGTGTGGGAAACTAACGGAGACGATGATGCGGGATTGGGTATCTGCATATTTTGAACACCAACATGTCTTTTGAACACCAACATGTCTTGTAGGCAGCGATGGCGTAGAGGTAGAGCATCCGCCTCGCGTGCAAGAGGACCGGGGTTCGAATCCCGGTGCCACGCAATTCTCCACCGGATTAAAAAAAAAAACTCCGCGTGTCGATGGAATTGCTTACCCAGGCTTGGAGTGCGGCCTGATTTCGGTGACCAGAACCGACAACGCACTTCCTCACCAGAACAGGATTTGGACACCCTGGTGTAGTAGATGGCCATAACCTTATATGAAGAAACCAATTAACCCTCGGCCCTCAGTCCCCAGCAGCTGCGGAGCAACTGGCCAAGGCGGCGGTCAGATCTGTGACGAATCGGAGGGTGCTAAGAATCTCTGGCTCCGGACAGGCAACGTTTAACGCAAGAACCTTACCAAGTGAGGCTAGCTTAGCAGTGCTATTGGAGGAATTAGCCGGTATTAAATCGGATGTCATAGGCCTTAGTGAGGTTAGGAGGACAGATGAGGCGTATACAGTACTAAAGGGCGGGCATGTACTGTGCTATCGTGGATTAGCAGATAGGCGAGAACTAGGTGTGGGATTCCTCATTAATCAGGATATAGCTGGCAACATCGAGGAGTTTTACAGTATTAACGAGAGAGTGGCAGCTATCGTAATTAGGCTTAATAAGAGGTACAAAATAAAGGTGGTGCAGGCCTACGCGCCTACATCAAGCTATGATGACCAGATAGTTGGAAGCTTCTATGAGGATGTGGAATCGGCAATGACCAAAGTAAATTCACAGTACACTGTACTGATGGGCGACTTTAATGCAAAGGAAGGTAAAAAGCAGGCTGGAGACAAGGCGGTAAGTGACTATGGCATAGGTTCTAGGAACAGTAGGGGAGAGTTATTAGTAGAGTTCGCAGATAGAAATAATTTACGGATTATGAATACCTTCTTCCGCAAACGAGCAAACAGGAAGTGGACGTGGAAGAGCCCCAATGGTGAGACTAAAAATGAAATAGACTTCATACTGTGTGCACACCCTGGCATCGTAGAGGATGTGGAGGTCCTCGGTAAGGTCCGTTGTAGCGACCACAGAATGGTAAGGTCTTGTGCTAGCTTAGATTTGAAGAGGGAACGGAGGAAACTGGTGAAGAGAAAGGCTATTAACGAGTTAGCATTAAGAGGGAAGGTAGAGGAATTCAGAATGTCGCTGCAAAACAGATTTTCCGCTCTAACTGAAGAAGACGACCGTAGTGTTGAAACAATGAATGATAATCTTACAGCTATCGTTACAGAGTGCGCCGCAGAAGTAGGTGGTAGGATTCTTCGACAGGATACCAGCAAGCTATCTCAGGAGACTAAAGATCTGATTAGGAAACGTCAAAGCATGAGGACGTCTAACTCCACAGACAGGATAGAACTAGCAGAGCTATCGAAGTTAATAAATAAGCGCAAGGTAGCCGACATAAGAAAGTTTAACATGGAGAAAATCGAGCATGCTCTAAGGAACGGAGGTAGCCTAAAATCAGTGAGGAGAAAACTGGGCATAGGTAAAAACCAGATGTATGCGCTAAAAGACAAACAGGGCAATGTCATCAGCAATATGGATATGATAGTTGGATTAGCCGAAGAGTTCTACAAAATCTATACAGTAGCGAATCTAATCATCAAGTTACTGAGGGAGGCAGTTGAGCACAGCAATGGGACATCCTGCCAGTAACGAAGGAGGAAGTAAAGAAAGCCTTAGGAGCAATGCAAAGAAGGAAAGCAGCTGGTGAGGATCAGGTAACAGCAGATTTGTTGAAGGACGGAGGAGAGATTGTGCTACAAAAACTAGCCACCCTGTATACGCAATGCCTTGTGACCTCGAGAGTACCAGAAGCTTGGAAGAACGCTAACATTATCTTAATTCATAAGAAAGGAGACGTAAAGGGCTTGAAGAATTACAGACCAGTCAGCTTATTGTCCGTTGCCTACAAGGTATTTACTAAGGTAATCGCTAATAGAGTCAGGACAACCTTGCACTTTAGTCAACCAAATGATCAGGCAGGCTTTCGTAAAGGACACTCGACCATAGATCACATTCACACTATCAATCAGGTGATAGAGAAATGCGCAGAATATAACCAACCGCTATATATAGCCTTCATTGATTACGAGAAAACATTTGACTCAGTGGAAACCTCAGCTGTCTTGGAGGCATTGCGGAATCAGGGTGTAGAAGAGTGCTATGTGAAAATATTGGAAGATATTTATAACGATTGCGCAGCTACTATAGTTCTCCATAAAGTCAGCAATGAAATTCCAATACGGAAAGGTGTCAGGCAGGGAGACACGATCTCGCCAATGCTCTTCACTGCCTGCTTACAGGAGGTATTCCGGGGACTGGAATGGGAACAGTTGGGGATAAGAGTTAATGGAGAATACCTGAGTAATTTGCGATTCGCTGATGACATTGCCTTGCTAAGCCACTCAGGACAAGAAGTGCAAAGCATGATCAATCAGTTAGACAGGCAGAGCAGAACGGTGGGGCTAAGAATTAACATGCAGAAAACCAAAGTAATGTTCAACAGCCTAGCAAGGTAACAGCAGTTCGCCATTGGTAGGGAGGTGCTGGAAGTAGTAAGAGAATATGTCTACTTAGGGCAGGTAGTGACCGCAGATCCGGATCATGAGAGGGAAATAACTAGAAGAATAAGAATGGGGTTGAGCGCATATGGCAGGTTCTCCCAGATCATCAATGGTAGCTTACCAATATCCCTGAAGAGAAAAGTATACAACAGCTGTATCCTACCGGTACTCACCTATGGGGCAGAAACGTGGAGGCTAACAAAGAGGGTTCAGCTTAAGTTAAGAACAACGCAGCGAGCTATGGAAAGGAAAATGATAGGTGTAACGTTAAGAGATCGAAACCGGGCGGAGTGGGTGAGGGAACAAACGCGGATTAATGACATCTTAGTTGAAATCAAGAGGAAGAAATGGGTTTGGGGAGGGCATGTAATGCGAAGCCAAGATAACCGCTGGTCCTTGAGGGTAACGGAGTGGATTCCAAGAGAAAGCAAACGTAGCAGGGGACGGCAGAAAGTTAGGTGGGCGGATTAGATTAAGAAGTTTGCGGGGATACAGTGGCGGCAACTGACAAAGGACAGGGTTAATTGGAAAGACATGGGAGAGGCCTTTGCCCTGCAGTGGGTGTAGTCAGGCTGATGATGATGATGATGTCTTTGGGAGTACCATGTTCGGATTCCGCCATCGGAATGTTCGGAAGCCCTCCTGCAACTTAATCGGGAAGTACTTGACCCCCTCCAATGCCCCCATAACGATCGGGTAATACTCGCCATGGATCTTGAAGGGGCATTTGGCATTCTAACACACGAGTTCATGCTCAGTAACTTAAGCTAGACCGACTGTGGCCTCAATACAGTGTGATACATATGCCCATTTCTAATGGATCGTCAACCCTACATCCGCGTCCAAGGTAGAGAGCATGGTTTTTACCTGTTCGGCACCCTGGATACCCCACAAGGCGCGGAACTTTCTCCGGTACTCTTCAATCTGGCTATGATGCGCCTGCCGGCCCAGCTGGTTGGTGTAGCCAGCGTGCAGAGGGACCTGTACGTCGATGACATTACCTTGTTGGCCACGCAGGGCAGCACAGAGGCCATTTGAATCAGCCTGCAAACAGCGGGGACGACAGCATACCGCTACGCCCGCCGCTGCGCTCTTCAATGTTCCCCTCAAAGATTGGTATGTGTGCACACCCCAAAAAAAGTGCACAACTAAAATCTCTCTTTCTCTTGATAGTGCTCCCATACGGGAAAATGACGAGATACGGGTTCTCGAAGTCTACATCTACAAGCACAGATGGCCGGAAAACTACAGTGACCAAACTGCGTAAGGTGGGGGACCAGGTGGGCCGGCATGATCTACCGGGTTTCCAACAAACGCGTGCGGTTAGAAAGGAAGGATGCCTTGCGACTGGCGCACAACTTCGTAACCGGCCGAATTCTCTATTCGACTACTTATC
Organism: Amblyomma mixtum; assembly: GCF_055824585.1. Taxonomy (NCBI): domain Eukaryota; kingdom Metazoa; phylum Arthropoda; class Arachnida; order Ixodida; family Ixodidae; genus Amblyomma; species Amblyomma mixtum. Next base: position 148,389,765 of record NC_143021.1, on the reverse strand, counting down.
TCCACCAGCAGAAACAAGAGGAGGATGCTCTTGAGGTCATCGTTCTCAAAATTATTAAGCGTCCTCTTGACCTCCTTATCACTACTTCAAAAAGCCGGCTTATGGCCCATGCGGTGGCGAATATTTTAGCGGGAACTCCGGGAGGCACACATTACAACCTGTACACGAGCTTGTCGCAAACGGAGTGTGGTCGCCGTCTACTTGCTCGGCTCCATATCCAACACACCACTCCATGGAAGACAGGTTTCATATCCCAGAACTGTGCAGATGCGCCCTCTATGCGCGACCTCTTCCAGACAACATGTCACATGAAGACCCTGTCGGGCAGGAGCGCAAGCCCTAGCCCGACAATATGGCAACAAAACAGGTTTATACTACGAGGACGCCTCCTGCCTTCACCACGGTCGCGGTAGCTCACAACCGCAACACAGTTAACGGCATCACCTTCCGAGCCCGCAGTGCAACAGACGCAGAAGAGGTCCCGGTTTATCTCGCGGCCTCACTTTCCGATTCAAAATGCATCGCGAGGGGACTGTCGGAACGTCGAACAAGCCTGCACTCCTTTCCTAGCCTATCGAATCTACAAAAATTGAATACGGGATACGGACCCCACACACCGTACCTTATATGGGCCCCTGCTGCTCAGGGGTTGGCAGGGAACGAGGGAGCCGACGCAGCAGTCCACGCGTTCACTCACTAGGCTGTTTTCTCCTCCCCACCTGAGCAGTATCTTAACTTAATCTCGTCTATACCTTCGAATATGTTGCAAGCTACTATCAAGGCAGTTATTGCATTTACCCTCGCCCATGTAAAATGCCTCGGAAGGCCCGATGAGTGGCTCGTTCTCCACCTTCGCACCAATGCATTGCTGTGCTCGGAAACACTAAAACATTTTGATCCCTTCTTTAACGGCAGCTGACCGCGCTACAGAGCGGTGTCTTGTGACACCTATCCCACTGTGTGGGCCTGCACCTCAAACTCCCCCCCCCCCCCCCCCCCCGACCCTACCCCGGAGGAATGGGAGGCAACCTTGCTCGGCTGCCACGACTTAGAGGCCCAACAAGCCTTAGTCTGGCGAGCCCCGGAGTCGGCCACTGCCACCAGGGTCTCAAACTAGAGACCTCCACCTAGTGCTTGAAAGGACCGGTCCCTGACGGGCTGACACAAACATACCCCCTGTCCCTTCTTAATAAATGCTTTCACCACCGCCACCGGTGGGGTTCGAACCCGGGTACTCCGGCTGAATAGGTGAGCGGCTTAACCATCGAGCCTCTGCGGCTGGTAAGCACTGCCTCGTTTCAGTCCCAACGTTGTGAATGCCACCGCACCCTACGCACATCTGTCACTACCGCCCCACGGCGGTCGAATTTCGATGGAGAAAAAATTCTTCGGCCCGTGTACTGTGCGATTTCAGTGCACTTTACGGAACCTGAGGTGGTCGAAATTTACGGAGCCCTCCACTACGGCGTCCCTGAAGATAAGCTTTCGCTTTAAAGTTAGGGAGAACAACTGCACGGTAACCATTTCAATATCAGCAATAGCGAGGCAGATGTGAAATAGCAGCTGTCAGTCATGTTGGCATCTGACCATTAGGGATTGCCTCTTTCACTTTTAGATATCAAGCTGATATCAAATTGTTCTATCCTCCTTTTCTCAGTCAAAGATCTTGGCGATACCAAATTTCAGTTATGAAGGTAACGACAAAGTAAAATATCAACATGCTCCCTAATAAAAAAAGTTGTAAATATCAAATATGTTATCTTGCAATATATGCTTTTCTTCTAGTATTGAAAGTTATTGAACTTAGGAAATATGGAAGTGATGTGTTACAATTATTGTGTTCTCAAGGCAAGCAAAGAAGGCATGTCAAAGGCACTTACCTGCAGTGTTATATGTATTTTTTATTCGCCCTGACGAAACCGTTACCAATGCAATTAGAATCATTCGTTTAGCGTCCTTTATGCTTCAATTCTTCATCCGCACAAATAAATACTTTCGTTTTTATCGCGATTGCACCCCTTGTGGAATACAAAAGAGAGTAGGGCAGTGATGCAGGCTGGTTGGTGACTCAATAAATTACATGACCAATACAGGCACAGGGTGCTTGGTGGTGAAGTCCAAGGTTTGACGGAAACCCGTCTGCTCCGGTATGATCATGGCAGAAATTCTTCAAGCGCCGTCCGGTCGTTATAAAAAAGATTTGTCGGCCCCACTGCGGGAGCGTTGTTCGCAATTAGAAACAAGGCCCCCGTAATGGGGTCGAAATGTCATTTTTATAAAGAATGGTCGGCGCTGGAAGAATTTCTGCCAGGGTACTTGGCGCTGCATGCTTAAAGGTGCACTGAAGAGTTATCTGAACTCGTCTTTTTGCCGCGGGAACTCGATCTACACGTTCCGAGCATTCTTAGAAACTTCGACTTAATGCCCTGTGTGGCCGACTTCACTAATTAAATCTAATTAGTGTCCGGCTCCCGCCTTTATGTTTTGAATTCTCCCCGTACGGTGGGCAGAGTCGACCAACGCGTGGAGTGCCTTTCAGCCAGCTACATGGATGCTTTGCTTTCGCTTTATCTTGTTTTTTAGGCTTCCATGAATAAATAGTTTCATTCGCAGATAATACAGCCGCGCAATGCGCCCGCAGAAATAAAAATACGCGCGGACTATTGGCTACCTCGGATTAGCGAGTATTACTCCGCCGATGGCAGAGCGGCAAGCCGCCTCGTGACTGGGTGAAAGGCACTCCACGCGTTGGTGGACTCCGCCCACCGTACGGAGAAATTAAAAAAAATGCGGCAGCCGGACACTAACTCGATTTAATTATGGAAATCGGCCGCACAGTGCAATCAATCGTAGTTTCTAAGAATGCTCGGAAGGTTTATTTTCAGTTCCCGCGGTAAAAAGGCGAGTTCGGATTCCTCTTCACTGCACCTTTAAGGGATATTCAATGCTACGAAAGTGCACTTTTCCGCGTAATAATGTTGCCTAAGGTAAGATAGCATTTCCAGCTGCAACAAAGAAAGACGGAGTATCTTTTTTATTCTCCCAAAATGCGTTTTTTACATTCTATCCACACCCTTAGTGCCAGCCCTGAAGTCCTCCTAGGTTTTTTTCTAAAGAGAAGTCGGCCATCTCACCTTTCGCAACATAGTTGCGTGGGAACGCGCATTTGTGGAATTTTCAATATCCCCTACAGAGAAGAAGGCCACGATGCCACGACCAAAAGGCAGTGCGCACTGGATTTTGTCAGCTTTTCTGTGGTCAGCAGCAACTCTCACGTAATTACCGAGATTGAAGTCCCACTTAGATAGATAGGTTGCTTGAATATTGCGTTGGCCCGTAGTCGGTCTACCTGCCAAGAGAAGTGATGTTACGTGATCATGTATACTTTTTGTAACTTATGTCAAAATTTGTATATAAGTCATTGGTTTTCGATGAACTATGAGTTCATTGTGAGTGGCATTCGTGAGCCAACTTTTCTGCCTGGTTGGCATCTTCTGCTTCCGCAGAATATTTCTTAAACGCACGTCAACAGGGAAGCCTTCTCAGCGCCAGAAGGGAAGGCTTGAGTTTTTTACATACTAAGTTGTAACCTAGGCTTCCGTGGGGGCCTGTTATGCCAGGTTGTAGGCGGCACAGTAGGCAGGTGAGGAAATCATGGTTGATATTTTTTCATCCATGAGCTCACCCACTCCCGAAATGTTGCGCCAGCTAAACTTGTGGGGTTTTAAATAGGGAAAGATAAACACGCTCTCCTCATATAACCGCGGCTGACACAGTTCAAAACTGCGCGGACACCGCCCCGTATTCGCATACGGTACCGAGCGCACGGCGACTACGACGGGCCTTGCTCTGAGAGAACAAAAGAACGACACTCGAGCTGACGCAAACTAGGCTTACATTGCTACAACAATAACGCCAGATAGCAAAAAATTACGCTGAGATATTGAGGACGTCCGAATCACCAGCACGGCTACGAGCGAATGTTCGCCCACGCTAGGGCAGGCGGAAACTCCGAAGCCGGACGGGACGAGCTTTGGGACGAGCACAGAAATCTTTGAAAAGCCTCAGGCCTCACTACCATTTTGACAACGACCCTCAACAAAAGAAAGACCAGAAACGGGTTACGTGCACGCAGTGGAGAGGAGACATTAGATATGTAGGGTGGTCCTACCCCGCTCACTCCAAGAAGCAGCTTTTGAGCGGTCGGCGCCCACCGTATCGGACGGTGTCGGAGCGCACGGTGCCGAGCTGCAATACCAGCGATCTCGTGGCAGCACCCGTGGCCCCAGGAAACCAGGCTCCCGGAGCCGCGACTCCCAAATTGTAATGGAGATAGCAGAGAAAATATATACAGAAAACTTGGGCCACCCATGCAGCTTCAGTACTCACTTGCTTCGGGTGGGTTAACTCCGCGGGCGCTAGGCCTCCCTCTCCCTTCATGCGGACCAAGTGGTTCTGGTGCTGAAGAAATACCCGTGAAAACTTTACGAAAAATGTGCTGTGCATGTAAAAACATTCAAACATTCTGCAGCGCAATACCTCTCGCACTCAAGAAAGCATGCCGCAGACCATGGAGATCCAAAATTCACGTTAGGCCTAGCCCTTGCCATGTCCGTACAAAGAGCGTTCCTCGAACCGAATAGACAATCGTCCAATGTTCCAAGAGGAAGCCAAAACTTGGGCGCCAGATGGGGGGCGCTTTAAATGGTAGAGATAAATGGTCTGCGGCATGCTCTCCCCGCTTAACCGCGGCTGACACAGTTCATAACCGCAGGGACCCCACCCCCTGGTCACATACGCTGCCGAGCGCACGCGCACCACGGCGGGCCTTGCTCTGAGGAAACAAAGGAACGACATTCTGGCTGACACAAACAAGGCGGTTATTGCTACAACACTAACGCTACCAAGCAAAAAATACGCTGAGGAATCGAGGACGTCCGACTCACTAGCACTTCTACGAGCGAATGTTCACCCAAGCTAGGGCAGGCTGAGACCTGAAGGCTGGACGGGACGACCTGTGGGAGAACGTTCTTCCCCTCCACGAGGCTCCGCCTTTATCCCCGCCTAAGAGCGGAGGGTCGCGCGTGAACGTAAGCGCGCTTCCAGCTCCCGAGAAAAAAAGAGCCCTCTACCCCCGGGCGCGCGCGCAGCAACCAAGCCAACCGTAGAACTCGTGTCGCTGGGACGCCGGCGCCCTCCGTTATTAGTTAAAGTACGTAACACGGCTAAGGAGAATATATCGCGGAAAAGCGACCCACAGGGGAGAAATTGACAGTGCATTGCGGGGAAGCGGACCAAAGGGGACGATGTAAAGCGCGTCCCCACAAACTGTCGCGGTGGACTCAAACAAGTGCCTAAAAATTAACGTTACCATAACAAAACGCCTAATATTTACGCCTGCATGTCGAGATATCAAAATAAAACACTGTTCTGAGCAAATAAAGACGTGAAAGAGGAAAAAGTTGCGAGCGACTTTTAGGCAGCACCTAAACTGGGATGCGCACATCGAACGCATAGCAGGAAGCTTGGCAAGCGCTTGTGGTATGCTTTGTAGGTTTAGGCAGATGCTCTTCCGACTAAAATTAGGAGTCACTTTGGCGACTAAAGTGGTGCAAGGCGAAAGCCTTAGTACAGCATTCTGTCACGAATGTGGTTGTGAATGATGATTCAAGTGCTGCCAGCGAATGACGCGTCCATTGGCTGTCTGCGTGTGTTACTGATGTCTGGTTAACATGTTAAGCTTCGCCTGTAAGAGTGGAACGCGACAGCGTCTTGCAACGCTGCCAGGGAGTCCACAGAATGCCATCGCCAATTCGGCTGTACGCCTTGCTGGACGGTAAATTTATTTTTTAAGGAAAGGAAATGTATCTATCTCGCATATCTGGGTGGACACCTGCACCTCGCCGTAAGGAAAAGGGGAAGATGGGAGTGAACGAAGACGCCGTATTAGCTAGACGCGGTTTTGTTCATTCCAAACCATTCAGCTGGCATTACGGAGTGGCTAGCGTGCTCGTATCGCACTCCGGAGACCCTGGTTCGATTCCCCAACTCGACCAATTTCGTTCTCGGTTTTATTGATTTATGCGGTCTAACTAGGAAGGGTAATTAGGCTATTTCATATTTATGTTATTGTATTTCTATCCATCGTGTTCTGTCAATCACCTGTCAATTGTTGGAACTGTCTAGGATGTTCGACACAACGTATATGAAACGAGCAACGTCGAACTGAGTGGGGAAGTGCGTGGTGGTGGAGCGAACGCGGTTTCGTACTTATCTGTTTTTTTCAGCAGCGTCGTCTTTCGCGGACGCTGTTGTCGCTGCGGCGCGCGTCTTTCTTTTCTTTTCCTCTTTCTTCTGACCTCTTCATTCTCCTCTATCTTAATTAGGCTAATTGATTAATTAAGCAATTAACTAAACTCAGTCCAACTTAGTTGGAGCATCACTGTACGATCCCTTTGATTGGTTCCATGGTTACTAGCCAAAGTACAATTGACCCCATTTGAAATTCGCGCACTGTGACGTCACGAGCATTTCGACCAATTGAAAAGCGTGACATTTTCTGTCGACAACTCCTGCTTACAACGATGAGGCATTAAAGGCTTCCGCCTTAAAATTAAATTAGTAATGTAAGAGCATTAGTAGGCTAGGGGTCGTGTCATGAAAACGTGTCCGCAAATTGCAGTGGTGACCTCTTGAAGAGACAGAATCAAATGAGAGAAATCCCGCCACGAGCTCAATTAAAGAACTCCACGCTTCCCCATTTCCGAGGAATACTCCGGGCCTGTCATCAAAATTTAGCGCCAAGTACGATGGCCCATGTCGTGTCCTGTAGCGCACATTTCCAGGTAATTACACTGTAGAAACTTTCAACCCCTTTTCTGATAGCCGCCGCAGTGGACGTGAGACTGTTCACGCCCAGAACCTCAAGCCACTGTATGACCCAGCCATACTGCTTGCACCCTCAGTCGCCAGGTTGCCTCCTTTTCTCCCCGCGGGCAAATGTAAAGACGAAGACAAACATCCCCTGCAGCTCCGGCATTGCCATCGCTGTTACTGCTGTGGGTTCGCCTTGGCAACCCGCAGACTGTTGCCGCAGTGCTCCTGTAGTCCAAGCGTTTCAATAAACCCCCGTCTTACAATATATATATATATATATATATATATAGTCCGCTAGGTGGCGCCGCCCTGGTTAGCTGGCTGCCTACCGCGCACTGCTTTAACCTGCCCCTGGCCTGGCCCAGGGCCTCGGCCGCCTCTGGATTTACACTCCATCGCTTCAGGAAGGCTCCCGAAGCACGTGGAAACCATCGGCATCACGGCCCGCTGCCGAACTGGCCCTCCAAGCGTCTCCAAAACTGTGAAGCGGCGCGGCGCCTCGCTAAACCTAACGCGCCGCGCCTCCACCGCTGCAATGCAGCGTCTGATCAAGCCCCTGCCGCCCAGACGCACCGATGCCGCCACCGCGGGGCCTGTTCCATCCAAGTCGACAGCTGTCTCTCAAACGGGTACGTTCAAAGCCACCCACGCAACCGAGCACATTCCTGCCGCAGTGCACGCCCTGAGCGACGCTGGGAGCACCGGATCGACGGCCGCGGCGCAGCCGGCAGCGTTCGTCGTCGGCGCAGCGTCCACACCTAGCCAACTCCAGGCTCTAAGGGACGCCAAGAGCTTCGGGGCCATAGACGCGTCGCAGCCGGCTGCGTTCGTCGCCGCCGCTGGAGCTGCTGCACCTACTCCAGCCAAAGGTCCCACTGACACCAAGACCTCCAGCCCGGCACCCGCGTCGCCCACTCAGACTCCGGCTGAGGACTCCGGCATGGACCTTACGACGTCCCCGGCAGACGACACTCCTTCCCAGGAAATCGGCTGGACCACCATCGGTGCCAACCGTAAGCCTGCCACCGCAGCCCGACCCCGCGCCGAGCTCATCACAGTTGCCATCCAGCTTCCCCCTGGAACCCTCACGCCCAAGCTACCTCTCTACGACGTACTCGCCGCAGTCGCCTCCGCTGCACAACTTTCCTCGAAGACCAGTGCCGACATCACCCTTCAGGCCAGGCCAGCCCAAAGCCTTGTGTTTCTAAAGACTCATTCTCCTCTCACCGCCCACCTCCTACTCTCTGTCACGCATCTTCAGCTCCATGGTAAGCCTGTCACCATCAAAACTTACACCCCCCATCCTCCCATCTCATGCCTCGGCGTCATCCATAACGTCGGGGGCCACTTCACTCCTGATGACCTCAAGCATGACCTGGAATCTTTCAAAACAGATATTCTCGCGGCTCGCATGATGGGATCCACTCAATCAGTGCTCATAACGTTCGCTGGTACCGTCATCCCCCACTTTGTTTATTTCAAACGCGTTGCCTTCCGGTGCCGTCCTCATAAACCTAAGCCTCCCACCTGCACCCGTTGTCTCACTCTAGGCCATCGCGCCCACCAATGCCCCCAGCACAGCGTTCCGGCCAAGTGCCGTCGCTGTGCTGCTCCTCTACCCGCTGACCCTTCCGCTCATGTGTGTGCCCAGCCCTGGTGCGTTCATTGCCAGGTGAACACCCACCCCTCCCTCGACCCCACTTGCCTCTTCATCCTTGCTAAGCAACTCGAGTGCGCTAAAGCTGCATACCTCCGACGCCTAGCTTTGCGCCGGGCCACTCAACCCACCACCCCTTCCTCCTCCCCCGCCTCCTCCTCCTCCTCCTCCTCTAATCATGAATCTCCATCATCTCCGATCACGTCACCACCAGGCTCCTACGCCGCCATAGTTAAAGGATCCTCGGTGCCAGCGTCCCTCTCTTCCACTACACCACCCTCTCCATCCTTGACTGACGAGAGCCGCTCCTTCGACCTCCGGCTCGCAATGCTGGAACGCCAGCAGCGAGAGCAGCAGCGCATTTCCCACGATCTACAACAGCAGATACATGCCTTGACTCAAACCCTCCAGACAACCACCTCCACTCTTACCTCCCAGCTTAGCAAGCTATATGAGCACCTTGCCACGTTCACCACTCCTTCCTCCAGCGCCCAGGTCGCCCCTTTGGCTGACATTGTAAAAACCACCACACAGGCACATCACACTCGCTTGGTTCAGCTGTAAACTTCGGTTCTCCAGATCCTTACCACCCTCCAAGCACAATCAAAGCAATTGGAATCCTTAGCATCTATGCTCCAATCCGTCCATGAGTCACTGCCCCCGGCAAAAAAGAAGGAACGCGTACCATCGCGTTCCTCTCCGCTATCATAATGGCGTTTGGCGAGGACCTCGAGATTGTGCAGTGGAACTGCCGAAATCTTTGCCACAATAAGACCCCCCTCCACCAGTATCTACTCACCCGCCCCTCCCTACCTCACTTTCTCCTTCTCCAGGAGACCCGGACGGCCCGCAATGTCCCAGGCTACCGCGCCTACCATGCCACTATGGCCACACCACTTGCGTCTATTTATGTACGCAGTGACGTGCTCGTGGCGCAAGTTGACATCCCCTCCACCCTCCTTAAATATTTAGTTGGTGTGGTTTATTACCACCCTTCTTCCCGCATCTCACTCGTCCTTTTGTCTGTTTACAACCCCCTTGTCACTTCCTCTTTATTCTCTGCTTTGGGCAAATTCCTTCACTCTCTTTCTTCTACCTCCCATCCCCTCTTTGGTGGTGATTTTAATGCCCCTCACACACTCTGGGGCTACCCACAAACCCTCAAATCCGGCCGCCTCCTCCATTGTCTGGTCCAGGAACGCCACCGCACCCTTCTTAATACTGGCTCTCCTACTCGAGCGGGCACTGCCTCACAACGCCCTACGACACCCGACCTCACTTTCTCTCGGGGTTCACTTTCCTTTCACTGGCAGGTGACAGCCGAAACTCTTCTAAGTGACCACTTTCTCATCCATACCACCACCTCTCTCTCCCACATCCCTCGCTGTCATCCAATTATTCACACTGACTGGCATGCTTTTCGCACTAATCTCGCCTCTGACTCCTTTCAATCCTACGACGACTGGACGTCGCGCATCTCTGCAGCGCTGACGTCCAGTAGCCGTCGAGTTCGCTCTCGTTACCCAGTCCAAGACCCAGATCCTCACCTTCTCCGTTTATGGCGTCGCCGTAAACGTCTTCAACGCTCCTTTCGCTCCCAACCACACAATGCCCAACTTTCCTCCCGGATCACTGCTTTGCGGGCCGAGATCGTCGCCCACTGCGCCTCCCTCGAGCACTCTCGTTGGAGTGCTCTTTGTGATGGCCTTGATTCTGCATTGCACTCGCGATCCGCATGGTCTCTCTTTAAATCCCTTCTTGGCACCAAGCCTGCCCTTGCTCCCACTCTAGCTAAAGCCCTCACTCAGGGGACTCCCTCCGAAGTTTTTGATCAACTCGCCTCTCTCTACCTCCCGCCCCCTCTGGCACCCTCCTATCCGGTGTACTCGGGTGGACCTAACCCCGATCTGGACCAATGCTTCACTCTTTGGGAGCTCGAATCTGCTCTGGCTGCTAATTCTACACGCTCGGCTCCCGGTGAGGATGCCATTACATACACCACACTTCGCAACCTTCCTGACTGCGCCAAAGAATTCCTCCTTAAAACCTACAATGAGGCCTGGGAGAGCGGCTGCTTGCCGAGCTCCTGGACATCCTCCCTTATTTCTATGATTCCAAAACCGGGCAAACCTCCCTCTCTCTCTAACCTCCGCCCAATCTCCCTGACGTCGTGCGTTGGTAAGACCCTTGAGCGAATGGCTCTGACTCGCCTCTCTGATTTTCTTGAGGCACGGGAGTTCTTCCCCCATTCTCTCATTGGCTTCCGACGCCGCGTCTGTGCACAGGACATGTTTCTGATTCTCCAGCAAACGTTCCTGTCCCCTACACCTACTCAAATTTACGCACTTGTGACCGTCGATGTTCGCAAGGCCTTTGACGGTGTTTGCCACGATCACATCCTTTCTCAACTCGCCTCTTTGGATTGTGGCTCCCGCATGTACTCCTATATCCGCTCATTCCTCTCTAAACGTGTGGCTCGCTTTCGAGTAGATACCCACTTGTATAACCCGCACCACCTCACCCGTGGCACTCCTCAAGGTGCTGTTCTCTCTCCTACCCTTTTCAATCTCGCTATGGCCTCTCTCGCCTCTCAGCTAGCTGAAATTCCCGACCTGCATCATATATTTTACGCCGATGACATCACTCTCTGGTGTTCATCTGGCTCTCCCGGTCACGTACAGGACACCCTGCAACGTGGCCTAGATCTCATCGACTCCTTTCTCACCACCGCTGGCCTCTCTCCTGCTCCTGAGAAATCCGAGCTTCTCCTTCTGAACCATTCCTCCTACCAGCGCTCACACAACCACTTCGTCTCTCTCCACCTTTCTGGCTCTCCCATTCCTGTCGTCACACAGTGCAAAGTTCTTGGCTTCCCTTTGCATGCGGCTAAGAATGTGCAATCCCTTCACCGCGCTGTCACCACCTGCCACTCTGTAACTCACCTCCTGCGGCGCGTGGTCACTCGATGCTCAGGTCTCCACGAGGCTCACGCGTGCCGAGTTGCCCACGCGCTGGCCCTCAACAAGGTCTTGTACTTTGCACCCTACGCTTCCTTCACTCAGACTCAACGCTCTCGAGACTGCCCTTGTGGGCCTCTGCAAGGCAGCTCTCAACCTCCCTATCACTACCTCTACCACTAAGCTCTTTGCCACAGGCCTCTTCCATCCTCTTCGTTCTCTTCTCAGTCTCCATCGTGACTCGCAGCTTGCCCGGCTTTCCCTTACCCGTCAGGGTCAGTGGTTATTGACTCAAGCGGGTATCTCGCCCATTCCAGTCTCCCTGTTTACCTCTCCTATTCCCACCCCCGCCCCCAATCTTCGTATCCTTCCCCTCCCGACCAACATGTCCCCCGTCCTGCACGCCGGACGTCGTCATGCGGCCGCACAGCACCATTCCCCTCTCTTTGATAACCAGGGTGTAGCTTACAAGGTTGCCTCCTTCGTGGCTGCTCGAGGTTCCTGCGGCTACGCCCTGTACCATCCACACCTCCCTGCTCCTGAAACCCACACCAGCGGGCCGTATCTACACCCTCCAGACGCATTGTCCCTCGAGCTCCTCGCCATTGCGCATGCCCTCCAGTCACTTTCCCTCCTTCCCTCTCTCCAAGAGTACGCAGTCTATTCGGACTCACAAGCCGCTATACACCACATACAGAAACGCACCCTGACCCCTTCTCTCCAACAGGAGGTCGAACGAGCGGTCTCCGCACTGCAGCCTTCCATCGTTTTCCTCCGCTGCGTCCGTGGGCATTCAGGGATTGACGGCAATGAGCTGGCCCATCAGCTCGCCCGCGACACACTTTTCCGGGCACCGTTGATCCCCTGGCCCAAGCCCTCGGAGGACGGTGGGAGACTCACCCTTCGCCGCACCATAAAAGAGGTCTACCTTGAGCTCCGCCTCGACAAACGCCTTTACCCTCCCCCTCATCCATCACTCACGATGCCGGAGTCTCGCCTTCTTCGGCACATTCAGAGGAATGCAGTTATCACCCCGTCCCGCCTTTTCCTCTATCGCTATCGATCGGACCCTTCCTGTCCCAACTGCCCCTGTATCTATGCGGACCTGGCCTATTGCCTCTTCTATTGCCCGGCTGCTCAGCAGTCGGGTTCCTTCCCCCCACCCTCTCTATCCATCACCACCTGGCTCGACTGGCTTGGCGCTGAAGGGGAAGAAGAACAGCGGCTTCTGGTCGCCCAGGCGGTCGAAATGCTCGGCCTGTAAATTATGGTCGATTAAAAGTCTTTTACTACTACTACTACATATATATATATATATATATATATATATATATATATATATATATATATATATATATATACATCTAAGCATGAAGTGCTTGGATACATATATAATATTGGTCACACCTGGCGATTACTACGTGGTTTCTATTCTTTAGTCGGCTTCGTACATGTTGTTTGCTGCACTCACGCAGTGTGCCGTTCTGCTCTCATTCTTCTGTGCACAGATTTCGCACCACTATGCTGTATATTTACGTTTTATATTTTACCATGACTGACTGCTGCAGCAGTGCGAAAGCTATCTTGTTGCCATTGATTAAAAAATTAGCTGTGGCTTAGCTTGGTTAAGCCTGGTAATTGCGAAGCAATACATGGTTCTGCTGCCGTTCTTCTCGTTCTTCTTCTGTCTCCGTAGCTCGCTGATGCTTTCTCTTTGCAACCTGCCGAAGCGTATAGGCTGGAGGCGGAATCTCATTGGCTTGACGAGAAGAGCGCAGTCAGGCCGCGGCCGTGGCTATGCGCCGCGCAAGGCAACGGCGTGAGATCGGGCCTCGTTTTTAAGCAGATGGTATGACGGCACATAGCGCGCAGCGCCCCTTCTGAGAGGAGCGGGAGTCAGGCCGTGGCTATGCGCCGCGCAAGGCGACGGCGTGAGATGGGCCCCGTTTTTACACAGACGGTATGGCGTCACGCAGCGAGGTCACGCGAAAGGTCAAGCTTGGCTATGCGGCCGCGGCACGGGACAGGCTGAGGTGGTAGCGAAAGTAGTATTGCTTCGCAATAAAACATTGCAATGAATCGAACAGAGCTTATATGTCCTTGCGTGTCGGCTGTTTATTAGAGTAGAGTATGTATGATATCTCCTGTTAGCGATTTTATTCTATATTAAAAGGCAGTGCTATAATTACAGGTATGTGGCCGGTGTTGATGCTGTTTTGAATGGTGTTGGTTAGTATTCTATAACCATGAAGATGGGCGAGGGATCGGCATTGGAAAGCAGATGCGCAAACAGCCATCTGTACTATTTTCTCTACTTTGTTTCTATTACAGCACCCCAACATTTAGTACGGTTTTAGAGCCACCGGTATAAAAGATGGATGGGTCTAGTTAGTACAAGGTCCGACTGGACGAAAGGAAAGATGAATATCAGGCCTTCTACTCTGTACTGCAGAGCGGGAAGAGGAAAAGAAAGAGAATCATGGTGGGTGAATATGTTGTGAGAGGGCAGATAGAAAATCTATGCAAGCTCATTTGGTGGCACCAGAGTCACGAGTCGAAGCCCGTGTGCTCAAAAAGCGCCAAAGCGCTCACAGTGCCTGGAGAGTTCTGAACTCTGCGGCCAAGAGCCTAGCAGTAAGTCTTCCGAGAATGGCCTGCTGTCGAAACGTTCCAAGGAAGCAGACAACGTGACTCTCGCACGCATACACTGGGTGCATCACTGTTACTTGCTTCAGCATCTGGTTGGTTTATGGGGTTTAACGTCCCAAAGCGACTAAGGCTATGAGAGACGCCGTAGTGGAGGGCTCCGGGAATTTCGACCACCTGGGGTTCTTTAACGTGCACTGACATCGCACAGTACACGGGCCTCGAATTTCTCCTCCAAAGAAATTCAGCCGCCGCGGCCGGGATCGAACCCGCGTCTTTCGGGCCAGCAGCCGAGCACCATAGAAACTGAGCCACCGCGGCGGCGCTTCAGCATCTGCTGTACCACGAGTGTAACGTTGCAAGGAGTACACCAGTTGAATAAAATGCAAGTACTCGCGCCTGAATGTGACGGCTGAACGAAGTCTACGCAGCATGCAGGCATCTGAATACGGAATTTCACGTGTAGCAAAAATTGCCATTGTGGGATCTACGCTTTAAAAGCGCACGTGATGATTCTTTGACTAGGCTCAGTATCTAGCTCTCGCCCTCATCATGAAGCCAGAAAGACAGACGGTGTCCGATCTAGAAAAAAGCACAACTGCATGGATGTCATTGTTCAGAGCGTATAAAGGATTGAGTACTTCTCCTTACTTTATTTAGTGCGAAATATTCTTGCAGTACACATTCTTGTGTGATGTGCTCGCCGAGAATGTAAGTGCGCAGTCACATAAACTGCAAAGACTAATAATGCCTCCGAACAACACCTCTGTTCATCAAACACATTATCCTGAAGCCAAGTGGATACACTTGTTCAGATTATTTAAATGTATTCATCAAAAACCGACTATGCGCTTCCATACCTGACAATCCTTCCACAACACCTGTTCATAACGCAAAGAATACTGGTTCCTAAAATTCGGTCTAATTACACCAGACACTTCGCTACCAAGTTCCTACAGATATTAATAATTTACTTCCACCTCCTCAATTCAATTCTTTCACAACGCGGTCCTATGAGTACCTTAAACAATGCTTGATAAGTAGTAACATTCAATTTCCATAACATTTCACTCCAGATTTCCTGACAGTTCCTCAGTTTCAGTCATGCTGTTTGTTTCATGATTATGTATAGTGATAAGTAATTTTTTTTGTTGTATATTCTGTGACTAAATGCTGAAAAGGCAGTGTTGCAAGTTGTTTTGGGCATCGTTATGTTCCAAACTGCACATAGGTCGCCTCTTTTTTTCCTTAACTTGTATTTTGGTTGAACAGATTCTTCATGTTTTTAGCCACTGTCTTGCAGACTTTACATAGGTGTTGAGGATTTCTTTATGCAAGCAAGCCTTTTGCCTCAGGTTCCCCTTTCTATGGAAAGAAAATGGAGAATTGAATTGAACGTGACAGTGGGTCGAGTCTCCATGGCGGTCCGGGAAGCTGCTTATCACGCGGTGTTTTTCTTCAAACTGGAGAAGAATTGGCCTGATTAATAGGAGTTACGCAGCATTCTGCAATTACATATTGTACCTAATGTACAAAACAGAAAACCTTCATTTACAATCCGACCAATTCCCGAAAACAAAGCTTGTGATGTATCCCAATGCCACCGCTCTGCCACTGCGATGTGATAGTACCGTGGTTCGAGTAAAATACGTTGCGGGGCAAGTTGGTCAGTTGTGCTCTCCACATTCTTTTAGCGCACAAAAAGTCGACTGTCACCACTTTTGCGCACTTTAGCGTGCTTTCCGAGACACCCCTAGAGCGCGGGAGTAGCGGTCTCGGACTCAAAGGACATCCCCTCGACACAGCGCGGCAAGCTGAGCGGAGAGAAGCTACGAAGTGACGAGAGGTTTTTGGCCATTTGGTGCCCAGCTTTCGCCGGTTGTAAGCCAGAGAATGGGCATGAGGCAAAGGTTCACAAACAAAACAAACTTTATACAGCAATGAGACGACACAGAGAGTTTCACAATCAGTAGTACAAACACATATAAAGTGATTAACAAAACAATGCAACTCGTGCAAAGTTCTACTCGAGAAATAATGGAATACGAAATAAATCTTGCCCTTAAAGTGCACTAAACAACAGGCAGGCAAACAAACAAAGAAATTTGTTCATAGGGGACTGCGACCGTCCGACGACCAGAGGTTCACGGCGATGCCGTCCCGCAAACCGGCGTGCACTGCCTCGTTGAGTCGCGGCTGGTCGAGTGGTGTTATCCCAGGTGTCGAGCGAGCACGCTTCACTCAAGCTCAAACGACGGCTCGGGCTAGTCGACAGCGGTCTACGCCCTTCTTATATAGGCTGGCTCCACGTCTGCCTGTTCTTCGCGCCGAGAGTGGTGCGCACATAGACATAGTATCGGCTGGGCAGTCACTTTCTCGCACCGGGCACACGTCCCCATTGGTCAAAACTTGTGCCGAGCTTCGAGCAGCTTCCAGGGCTTCCTAGGCTGGCGCCGCCGCCGACGTACGAGTGAAGACGGGGAGGGTCTCTCTTAGCACACGTCGACTTCGAGTAGAAAGGTCACAGACATTCCAGAACTTTCGAAGTCATGACACAATCCTTTGGCACTGTGTCCGCGAACGATGGTTTAGGGGGCAGCGTCAGACACAAGGCTAGTGCCTGTCCGTGGTTTCTTTCTCCCCTGTTTTGCACTACCGCTGGCGAGATGCGTCCGCGCTGCGCTGTTTTTTTTTCATGAATTGAACCGTTTTTTGCGACTACTACACGTGAAGACAAGCAACACAAGAACAGAAAGCTCTGTCCTGTAATTCTTGTCGTCACGTGTCGCATTTTTGTGCTCTAAAAGAACAGAGTACAGTGACCAAAGCGTTACCTGTTTCAAGCTCTCTTCTGAGGTTTTACACATGAGGATCAGCGTTCGGAAACTCACCGTCGGGCATGCAAAGGTAAATCTGGACCTTCGGGACCAGAACCGCAAATATGCTCCACGACACATACTAGAACTGCACCGTTCAGCCTTAGCACGTGATTATGACGTGGATACCGCTGCGGTTGACGCATGGTCAGATAATCCTGTCTGAGATGTAATCTGTAATATGCATCAATTTCTTACGAATCCTAAGGCAGCTAAGTTTGAGTAGTTGATGACAGAAATTGTTAGCTCTCCTGCCACATTATTTTACAAATACGCGCAACCTGTTCGCTCTCAAAAGATATCAGTAGTGACGACCATTAAAATTCTTTGAGCTGTGCAGGCAGGCGCAGGTTATTTGTTGGATTTCTTTAGATTAAAAAGAGTTTTCCATTCTTAACCATGGACTATGCACCCCAACATGCTCTTCTCATTTGGAATTACCGAGGAATGTCAATCCGCTGCGGCACACGACGGGTTCTCCAGGACAGGGCAGTGTTCAAAGTGACTAAGTATAGCCGAAGGAGTGGGAAAGAGTGCACCGCATCGCCGGCATATATGTACAGGTATGGATACAACTCCTGAGTTTGTCGCTGTTTCTTGCACGCGTTGAGTGTCAGGCATGTTGCTGGAGGAACTGTCGTCTCCTGTGTGAGTTCGCAAGTGGGCCTCTAGTTGTGACCTGGAAAAGTAAACTCACAACGAAGAAAAAGATGCTAATTTTGGTTACCGTAGAAAGCTATCACTACGACGGCATCGAGTCATGTAGGAAGGTACATGTGCGGGCATGAGTAAAAAAAGCAGGCTAATAAGTTCTAAAGGCAACCATGCCTCCGCTATACGAAGTGAAGAACATTGTTCATGAGCAAGCGCACTAGCATCGACCGACTTCCGCCATGCCAATTTCTTAGCCGGAAATATCAGTCTCACATGACATGAAACATGTTGGATGGAGATAGCGTGCTGTTTACTTATAACCACACCTGTGCACTCAATTTTTACCGTCCCCCCGAGAAGTGTTTTTAGGTCTTCGGAAGAAGTTATTTATTTCGAGAGACGGAAAATGTGCAAGTTACGCGAGAATATTACCACAATTTCTTAGCTTCTAAGGCAAGTTTTTAACAAATGTGGTTTTTCGATGCTTTCAGTTATTAACCTTACAAACATGAATAGCAATATTCACGTTTCGGATTCGGCACTAAACTTCAGGAAATGAAAAGTATATGCGAATGAGATCATGCACTCCAAAGAATCTGAAAACATTGGGAAAAATATAGATAACAGAGGTAATCAGGGGAGAAGTGCCGGTGTAATTGCATGATTCCCTATGGGAATCTGATTCAACCTATGAGTAAATGGGAGAAAGTGAAAAGAGGGCATTGATAGAGGCGGAGCTCAGCAGAGCTCATGGAGTAGGGATGCTCGGGTTAATCGAAACGAAAAGGGAATATAACGAATAGAGGCTTGTGGCGCAGGGGCAGAACGGTTATCGCCTTCCCGTTAAACATTTTTGGCTAGTGTAACGGTTCTTCACGGTAAAGTGCATTTATTTAGAACCCACATCAACCTCCATTTTCGAAAATAGTCTTCCCCAACATGAGATCATGTGCTGTGTAATTTTTGTTTTCTGACCTACTGTTCAAAACTAATTTACCAACAGGTGCTGACTGAAAGTGTTTTGACTATGCAGACTTGTGTGTGGATGTGTACAGGCGAACTGAAAAAAAGGATCTGCGCAATGCTATGAGACCGCAATTAAAGAACGGCTTATGCGCATTCTAAATCGTGCATATAGTAAAGGAAGTAAAATAGCTGTTAAGTGACACCTAAGTGCAATAATTCACGAAATATTAATTTCATTGTTGAAATTAGAACCACTGTTGGGAGCCCTGTTAAGCGGCTGTGAACATAGAGTATTGATGAGTTTTTGCATGGAGGGTAATTGATTACACACTGCATCGATGACTGTGTACCGCATGCAACCTGCGGACACGTATGCGAGTTCTTGGCAATAGTTACTATGCAACCGCTAACGCGAAAAATATATAAAGAAAATTGCAACTAAGTGCCTGGCTGACCATCATATGAGCGGAGCCGAAGTGAACGCTTGTGATATTGGTGAGCCGTTTTTTATAATCCGGGCTACACCTGCATGACATAAAATTCGCCTTGCGGACATAATTCGTGGCCAATATAAATTTGGGATAAACTTTGCCCGGGGATAAACATTGCTGAGATAAACATTGTGATAAACATTGCTCTATTGCACTGGAAAGCAAATTTCTTTGCTTCGTGGTGTGCTGTGTAGTTTTGAACAGTCGTCGCTCTACATACCATTACCTCAAATTAACGCATGATGACGAAATTAAAGAATACGTTTAAATAAGTTTGTCGTCTTCGCCGAAAAAAAGATTATTATTAAGAGGCTACAAAGAAGCAATACCGATTACCTGCTGTAATTCCAGTAAGGGCAGCGCGGACAGGAGTGCTGTTCCTTCATCTCGGCTAGATGCTCGTGGGAGAAGTCCTGCTTCAGGACCTCTTGTGAGTGGAAGTCTTCCCAGCAATGGCCAATGGGACAATGGAATACTTGGCGCTGATCAGGAACGCCGTTTTGTGTGCCGGCTGTAAATGGGTGAATGCGACACGAGGCTTTTGTGAAGGATGGTTCAACGCACGTAACTTTTTACACAACAAGGAACAAAACAATAGCACCAATCAGGATCACAGGGTAGAGACATGCTGCATGTGGCGACGGACGACAACTGCGCGAGAGGGTGGGAGAAAGCGGTGGATAGTTGCTCTTGATGTCACTTGATCTACTCGGCAAGAATAAGGGAGAACAACAGCGAAAGATGGCAGAACAGCGCAGTGCGTGTAGACGGTATATGCGGCTAAAGCATCTTGTTGAACTGAGGAGATTTGAAATGAACGCTTAGTTGTTAATTAACTTAGGGTTTATTGACGCAAAGTTTATTGACACAATGTCAAGATTGTTAGCGTTGGAAATGAAAGGCTTCCTTAAATATGATGGAATCATGTGAATGCTGCGTCATGAAAGGAGTTATGCAATTTTGTAAACTTGGCCTAAAGTGCTGGAATAACACCACCACATCTAAAGCGGAGAAAGATATATAAGAAGTGTAATAAGGCGCGATGAAATTGTTAGCCTTGACACAAGCACGCTCGAAAGCCCCTCCAACCCTGTGTGAATATGGCGCCCGATTGGATTGGTTAGGGTAAAACTTCATGGAACAACCTTGGCAGAAGCAAAAAGAAAAAAACGTTTTGTACTCTCAGGTTACAAAGTTGTTCAAGTGATCGATACATTTTTGAGTGGGAAGCAGCGTCATCAATCAATTATAAAAAATGAAATGTAGAACTATATTTGTGAAAATTTGTAAAATAAGCGCTACAATGGGTTTCATGTAGTGGACTTTCATGTACTTCAAGCGGTTCTCAACAGTACGCGCATTCCGGAGGCTGCCCTCCCAAAACGAATACCGGATGCTGCACCTGACATGTTCTCCATTTTTTACAAACTGGCTGTTTCAGTTAGAAGAGGGTTTTCTCCTGCATAGCAGTGCCAGTGTTTTAGCGCACCCGAATAAAACTAAGGCATGTTAACCGGCTTGTTCAACTAATCTTGAGTAGGTAGCTCCTTTACATTTATTCAGAACAGCGTGCTGTCGGACACGTTGATTTGCATCATATAAATGAAGTGAAGCGCAAAACTTTGACAGAGATCTAGGAGAAACACATAATACGACTGACAAGCGCTTGTCAGTCGTCGCACGTGTTTTCTTCTCTCTCCTTGTCTAAGTATTGCGCTTTCGCTAATTTGTATTATTAACAATAATTGTTAGTCCTTTTATTTATTCAAAGGTGTGTAGTCCACCGTTTGTAACCTTGATATCAATTTACGAGGTCTGTTAGAAAAGTATCCGACCCTTGGCCGTTGAAAAAAAACTTGCATAACTGGATCGTTGCAAACCTAGTCATCTTTAAAGTAGTCTACTTGGGACTCCACACACTTCTCGCAGCGGTGCTACCATTGTGGGAAGTATTCCGAAAAGGCCCTTTTCGGAATGGAGTTTAGCTCTGCCGTCGTTGCAGCCATAATGTTCTTCCTTGTCTGAAATCGCGCTCCTTTGAATGGCCTTTTGATTTTGGGAACCAGCCAGAAATCGCAGGGGCCATATCAGGACAGTAAGGAGTCTGTTGAACTACAGGAGTCCGGTTTTTCACCAAAAAATCTGATTCGAGTGCGACGAATGTGCAGGAGCATTGGCGCGATGCGTGCGCCAATTTCCTGTTGACCTCAGACCCGGTTCTTGCGCCGCACAGCATCACGTAGGCAACGGAAGACATCCCTGTAGTACTCTTTGGTCATTGTTTGACCCTGTAGAGTGCGTACTCGTGGTCTGTCACACAGAGGGTGTCAAAGAAAGCAGTCAGCATCACTTTCACATTGCTGCAGAATTGGCGGGCCTTCTTAAGTCTTGGTGACGTGGAATGCTTCCACTCAGACGACTGGGATCTGGTTTCCGGGTCGTACCTGTACACCCAAGACCCGTCACTAGTGATTATGATGTTGATGAAGTCGGGGTCACTGTTTGCGGAATCCAGCATGTCAACACGAAGCTGCTTTTGCTCCACCGTGAGCAGCTTCGGCACGAATTTCGCCGCAACTCTCTCCATGGCCAAATCTTCAGTGGTAATGGAATGTGCGGAGAAATTGCTCATGTCCACCTCTTCCTCAATTTCTCGGATAGTCACGCGACAGTCCCGCATCACCATAGCGTTCAGTTCGGCAATCACCTGGTCATTTTGGCAGGTTGATGGCCGATTGGAGCATGGCTCGTTCTCCACCGATGTGCGGCCATCCTTAAAACAATTGCAACACTGCTTAAACTGTGTGCTGGTCATAGCATCTTCACCGAAAGCCGTCTGAATATTTCGAATGGTTTCCACTCGGCTGTCGCCAAGTTTATGGCAAAATTTGTTCCAGTAGCGCTGCTCCTTTCATTCCGCCATTTTCCTTGCAATAAAAAACCGACGAGAGGTGCACACTGCCCCACTCAAACGCTGCTTCCCAGCGACTGACGCTATCGGCAGGCGGGAAAAAATTCATGCATGCGCATGAAGGTTCAAGGTCGCCTGATGCAAGCGCGCTTGTCTCATATCCATCAGGTGTTCGCAAAAAAAAATAAAGTCGGATACTTTTCTAACAGACCTCGTATATAACTTCGAAAACAGTGTTGCCGTTGGTTCTTTGGCCCAAAATAATATTTGCTAACTAGTCGAATTCAGTGCACAGAAGGGATTAGTTTGCCCACAAGTTGCGAAGTGTGCGTGCATTTTGGCTTGATGTGTGCAGACTTTGGTGGGCCATTGCACGGACGGTAACGGTGTTTTATGAACTCTGAAATTAAGTTGAATACTAATCTGATGGGCTGCAAGTCTCGCTATAGAAAAGGAGATTAAAATTAACCTTAAAGGATTAACTACTCAATATTAATTGACCAGCCTACAAGTTAGCACGTCTTAGCTACACTGTAGTGTCCTACAGCTATGACAATGCTGTGGGGATAGAGGGCTCTGCTAACAGCACAAAGCCATTTTTGAAAGTTCCACATCTTAGATGAAACACCTGATATAGTTTCGTTCTAGCTTCGTGTATCCGATTACCTGAGTGGAAGATACAGGTTCGCAGAATGGGTTTGTATGATTAGATTCCTGCGATTCGAAATTGGGTGGTTCAATCAGATATACTGCACTGTTTTGATTAGTTTTTTTTCAATGCTCGCTTCATTGTTCCTTAATAGCCCCGAAAATGCACTTTATCTTTGCAGCTATATCTCACGCCTGCATTACTTGCTACACAGTCATTAAAGGTGAATCCCAGTAATCCTAGCATGGCTTAGAACCCAGCGCACGTGTGGAATGACCGCGTACGCATCATCGTAATCGAAAAAAACATGTACTTGAATATGTTCCAAACGCCCTGTAGAAATACTGCGTCATTCATGTTGCTGGATAAACCGATTGTGCTCGTGTGGCTACTGTGTATATTAATTCCGGCCGAGACTAGAGATGTACGGTGCATGGCGTAAACTTTGTGCAATTTCTTTTATTTCTCTCTCAACAAATTTTAACTGCTGGGCTGCGAAAAAATCTGTGCCCTTTTGAAGAAAACGTCTTGTTCATTGTTTTTCTTCCTTTAGAGTTTGACGATTTGAAAACTAGCGTTCTAAAATTATTCTTTGTTAGAGGTAAGCCCAAAGATGCGGAAATGAAATTTTGCGCTAATAATGCACAGGAGCTGTGGGTGCCAGAAATGTTGAATTTATTACAGATTTTTTCAATGCGTATTTTTTTACTCAAATGGCTTGAAACACAGCGCTGAATTTAGGTGTCTGAGACGCCGCTTAAGAATTAAGATATAACGAAGTAACAGTAACATCCTGCACAGTAACAGAAGAAGAAAACTACATTTCTGGTACCGTTTATGACTATCAGGATTTAACGTCTCAAAGCGATCTAGGCTACGAGGGACGCCGTAGTGAAGTGCTCCAAAAATTTCGACCACCTGCGGTTCTTCAACGTGCACAAACATCGCACAGTAAACAGGCCTCTAGAATTATGGCGACATTTAAATTCGACCGCCGCTTCTGGCACCGAACCCGCGTCTTTCGGGTGAGCAAACTTGCACCATGACCACTGAGCTCTACGTTGGCCTGCATTTGCTGGTATGGGTTCTTTATCTTCACGGAGTAAACTTGTTCAGTGCCATAAAATTAACATTTCTAGAAAAAGTACTAATTATAGGTCTAAAATTGCGAATGTCAAAGGTGTGTTGCAGGCTACTTCCGAGAAGAAAGTAAAAATGTGTAAAACTAAAAACAGAATCAAAATGTAGAAACTTCTGCGTCACTTTTTTATGTTTTTTGCAAACTAAACGTGATACACAATTTCTGCGAATCGTATTTCTTATTTACCATTGGTCTCCAGGATTTTAAGTCTCTTACTTCTAAAGCAGCACACCACTTTAAGCGAATGCTACATTAGCATGTTTTAACAGAATATGCTCACGGAAGAGGAAGTGAACATATGCATAGTGGACAGGCTCGAATAAAGGCGTATAATGGTGTCTGACTGGGCTGCTAGCCGATCTAGTGTTCGAGCCAATGCATTACATTGGCTTGCCCATCAGCTTGTAATGACATACAAGCTTACTGAATGACTTCCTTGTAATTCCTTGGCTATTCAATATTAGCCATCGAATTTATATACGAGCAATGGAATTCGGTAACAAATAATACGCTGGAATGATCGCCCTTCGTCCAGACAGATGAAAAGAATTTATGGAACTGAGACGAGTATTCTTCACCTGAAATAGGCACGTGTGCCTCCCCACGCGAAGACACATAATTATTATCATGTTGCGGCTCAACCTCCTATCGAAAATTTGGACGTTCATTTCAGCATTGTGGGAGGATCATTAGAAAAATACTTTCCCTTAGTGCTGCGTATGGCAGCACGGTGTCATTTCACACACTTCTTGTACTTCTTCCAGTCAGTATGACTGCAAGTCATCGAAGCTTTGCTGCGTTGCATAAAAGTTGTTTCTTGTATACACATTTTCTGAAGTGATCTTTTAAATCAAGGATTTGATTGATTGTTTATGCCATTCAAGAACAGTACGTACCAGTCGACCAACTCGTTTACCTTATCGATGAAAAGAATCCAGTTTTCTTGAGCCGTTCTAAAGTAAAGCTTGGTAGGTTTGTACTAATAACAAATATATGGAGTTGAGCGCTCATTTCAGATGGCTCTTTTGTATTCTCAAATATTCTTAGTATTGCGACTTGTGTGCCTATGAGGGACATGGACTGGCAGCGTCATTAACTTGTGGTCGATGAAATGAAATAAGTATGCAACCGATGGCATCATGAGCGATGTTTAGAGCTAGGTGAAACGTCTTCCGGCCAACTAGAGCAATTCACTGTTGGAAATATGTCTTGGTCCTGTCAAACTTAAAAAATCTCGGGATGTAGTGCAGTTAGCTTGTAAGGAAGGGCAGTCAATATCTGGGAAATATTTCTCGAAAAGGTAGACTTGGTCTCATGGGGGTTTGCAAGGTACCAGCATAAATACTGTGGTGGACATTGCCAACGACACATGTTTTGGACACATGTTGTAGGGTCTGCTCGCGGGCAAGTAAAATCTCGCGCCGCTCACCGCGGGTAGTCTCGGACCCCTTCTTCCCGAGTGGTGGGGCGGGGGGAGAGAGGCGAGGAGAAAGCCTTTATAAGGCGAGACCGGAGAGGCTCGCGGTCTTCTTGCTCCTGGACCAGCCCTGCCAAAAGGACCACCTGACCCAGCTGCCACGACGACGACCGGCCCCCCTGCCATGTGAGAATAAACCGTTTGTACGAAGTGCTGCCTCGAGTGACTGCCTGTGCGTCCCCGCGCAGAGGAATTGCCCACAAATAATGGCGCCCAACGTGCGGCTTTAAATTAACACCTTGTGGACAATTTCTCTGCCGATTTTGGGACGTGCAGCCAGACTCGTGGCAGGCCCTCTTTGTTCAGGGCCACGCCGGACCGATAGGGTTAAGGAGCGGGTCAGGCGGAATGTTCGCGGGGTAGCGACTTGTGTAGTGCTGTAAATTTGTTGGGGGTTTTGTGTTATTTATGTAGTTTTGGGGCGTTTTGTGTTGTGTATTTCCGCGTGTTTGTAGATAGATTGTTGTGTGTGTGAATGTTCTTGTTGCCGTGAGCAGTTAGCCGGTGCGGCCGGACAGTTAGCGCGAACTATGCCTCCCAGAAAGGATGTTTCAGCCACGGCTTTGGATGGCGGGGCAGCCGGTAGTGAGACGGCCGACGCGGCGGCCGTAATGGGGCAGGTGACTGAGATGTTTGCCGCATTAGCCCGTCAGCTCGGTTCGGTGGCTGGCGCCAACCAGGCCGCAGCATCGGTAGCATCGGCGACAGCATCGCGCCCGAGGATAAATATGGAGGTCCCCTCCTTTTCCGGGTACACGGACGCGAAATCAGTCCACGAGTTTTTACAACAACTCGAGGACTACCAGACGGCTCTGGGCGCCCCAGATGACGTAGTGCTAGGGCAGGTCCTGCCTGTAGCACTCGTCGAGAACGCGGCGCGATGGAGGCGCTGCCAGCCGACTTTCCAGTCGATGGCGGACTTCAAAGATCGTTTCCGCGCCGAGTTCTTGCCGCCTCATTATGAGCGCCGGATGCTGGAGGAGCTCGCGTTGCGCACCCAACACCCAGAGGAAAGCCTCCTCGAATACGTACGCGCAATGCAGGAGCTGTACAAGAGGGCAGATCCGATGGCAACCGACCGAGATCAGGTTGCGCGTGTGATCAGGCAGTGCCATCCACGCTTCAAGCCGTATCTGCGGGGCCGCAGTTTTACAAACCTCGAGGCCCTAGCGCAGGAGGCCAAGACCGTGCAGGCGGATTTACTCGCCGAACTGCGCTACCGGCCGCCCCCCAGGCCGGCCGAATCGCTAGAACCGGGATGCGCATGGGATGGAGGCCGAGAATGCGCGATGAGGGCTCGGCGCGCCGAGTTAATGGCCGTGGAAAATCAGGCGGAACCCCCTGTTGTCCCTCGTGCGCTTGACCCGTACGCATTCGAGCAGCGGCGTCGTGCCGGTCTCACAGGCCACGCGCGGAGCGAGCGTCAGGAATGCGCGGAGAAAGGGGAGAGCCGTCCCCAACCGCTTCGTGGAACGGGGGGTCCTCCGTCTACGCGGCGGGTGAATGACCGGCTTTGCTGGAATTGCAGCCAGCCCGGCCACGTGGCACGCGAATGCCAAGCTAGGCGTATGCAGGGAAACGCCAGGCGCTGGCGGTGATGTCTGGTGGCAGCGGCCTTTCACCGTCAGCGGGAGAATTTCATGGTTGTCAGGGCGCTAGTCAGGAAAAGAACTCCCGCGCCGGCGACGGGGAGGCCTTTGTCCCGCTCGCCTGTAGAGCTCAGGGAGTCGTTCCGCGCTCAAGCCCTTTTATGCTAGTGCAGTTAGCGGGTCGATGCTACTCTGCACTCGTAGACACGGGCTCAACGCTGTCACTGGTCGGTGACGAGGTGTACGAGGCCTGCCGGATAGGTAATATCCGTGTCAGACCGGCCGAAACCCCGTTAAGCTTAGCAGCTGGGGCGGCAAAGGCAAAGGGAGCAGTGCGTCTTACGATGCGTTTTGACGGCAGAAAGCGGAGACATCGCTTCGTCTATCTGCCTGGCTTGTCGATACCAGTAATTCTGGGAAGGGATTTTCTCTCGAGCGAAGGCATTGTGCTCGACATGGGGGAGAATGGCTATCGTTACAGCCAGCTCGCCCCCCTCATTCCCTTCGAAAGCGCATCCTTGCCCGGCTGTCCTGCACAAAAGGTGGGTGTCCACACCTGTGCGACAGGAAGGCAGGTGAGCTCCCTCGAGACGCTGAGAGACGGTGGCCCGTTAGAAGCGATTATTGCGTCTTTCTCAGGACCCAGTAGTCAGCGCCGAAGGCTCGCGGAAACTTTACTCCCGTTTTCGGATTGCTTCACGGAGAAACCGGGCAGAACCGACCTGCTTCAGCACGAGATTCAGACGGGTGATACGCGCCCTTTCAGGTGTAACCCGAGGCCGTTAAGTGCGCATAAGAGGCAGCTTCTCGACTGTGCCCTTGACGAGATGATTGATACCGGTGCGGTGAGACCCTCACAAAGTCCCTGGGCGTCACCAGTGGTTCTAGCACCGAAGAAAGATGGATTGGTCAGGCTGTGTGTTGATTATCGTAAGCTCAACTCACTGACGCCTACGGTTGCGTACCCTTTTCAGTCGATCGAGGCTGTGATATACGCGTTAGGGAACGCGAGGTTCTTCACAGTCCTAGATGCAAGCAGAGGGTACCTGCAGATTGAGGTGGCCGAAGGTGACATTGAGAAAACCGCATTCACCTGCCACCGCGGGCTCTTCGAATTTACTCGACTCCCGTTTGGTTTGTCTAACGCCCCGAGCACGTTCATGCGACTGATGGACATCGTGCTGGGCGATGCAAGGTTCAACTACGCCATGGCGTACCTCGACGACGTTGTGATATTCTCACAGTCGTTCGAGGAGCACCTCATTCACCTGAATTCCGTTCTCGATAGAATGAGACGTGCCGGTCTAACCATTAATCCAAAGAAAGTGCAGTTGGCATCGAAGAGAGTGAACCTCTTGGGCTTTGTCGTGGATGATGGCACACTGAGACCGAATGATGACAAACTGCAGGCAATTCTGAACTACCCCTGCCCCATGGATGTGAAAAGCTTGCAGAGGTTTTTGGGGATGGTTGCGTTCTACAGGCAATTCATCCCGCGCTGTTCGGAGCTTGCAAGGCCGCTGAACCTGCTGTTGCGTAAAGGCTCGAAGTGGGTCTGGGGCAAGGAACAGAGTGACGCATTTGTTGCCTTGGCTCTCGCGATAGCGAATACCGCTAGTCTGCGCCTCCCCGACCTGAACAAGCAGTTTGTCTTGCAGACAGACGCTAGTGACTACGGTGTTGGAGCTGTTTTGTTGCAGGAACACGAGGGCAAACTGCGCCCTGTCGCGTTCGCTAGTCGCACGCTCACATCGGCGGAGCGGAATTACTCCGTGACCGAAAAAGAATGCCTGGCGATCATGTTCGCATTGTCGAAGTTCGACATGTACCTAGACGGAGCGGTCTTCACCGTGCAGACAGATCATCAGGCATTGTCTTGGTTAAAGAGGCTAAAGAACCCCGCAGGCAGACTCGCGAGATGGGCGCTGACGTTGCAACGTTACGCGTACGCCATCGAGTACCGCCGGGGCAGCTTGAACAAGGTGGCCGATGCTTTATCGCGCGCACCATGGAATGCTGGCGGAAGCGCTCCAGAGGCGCAGCCCAGCTTTGTAAAAAGCGGCGTCACCGCTGTTGGAGAGGAAGAGAGGGGCAGCCCGGAGGAGGCGGCCCTTAGCAATCCTCCAGTCCAGCCGCCCAGACCTGCTGTCCCCGGCGGCCGAGGAGCTTTGGAGGGGCGCCCGGAGGAGGCGGCCCTCCGCATCCTCCAGTCCAGCCGCCCAGACCTGCTGTCCCCGGCGGCCGAGGAGCTTTGGAGGGCGCTGCCGGCAGGGCCCCCAGCGGAGCCAGGCGCCTCGCTCCCCCAGGCGGCTCGTGAGGAGCCCGTCCAGCCAGCGGTGAGCGGCCCCCCGGCGAGCACCCCTCCCCCCTGCGACGACTCTATGGACCCGGACCCGGAGGTCGTCGAACGCCTACTGGCGGACCCCGGGACGGACGTTTGAGGGGGGGGGGAGATGTAGGGTCTGCTCGCGGGCAAGTAAAATCTCGCGCCGCTCACCGCGGGTAGTCTCGGACCCCTTCTTCCCGAGTGGTGGGGCGGGGGGAGAGAGGCGAGGAGAAAGCCTTTATAAGGCGAGACCGGAGAGGCTCGCGGTCTTCTTGCTCCTGGACCAGCCCTGCCAAAAGGACCACCTGACCCAGCTGCCACGACGACGACCGGCCCCCCTGCCATGTGAGAATAAACCGTTTGTACGAAGTCCTGCCTCGAGTGACTGCCTGTGCGTCCCCGCGCAGAGGAATTGCCCACAATGTTCAGTAAGAGGAACCTAGAAGAACCTGTGTTGAAGACACGACGCAGGGCGTTCAGACAATTTTGAGAGGGAAAGTGTGTCCGCTACAAACGATGTGAGGGATTTTTTAATAGCTATCAAAATGCCTCCTCCAGTCCTTTCTGAACGGTCATGATGGTATGTGAAATACGTATAATGCGCATATAGGCGTATAAACTACGCGTAACAATATCAGTGCTGTTATCATGAATGAAATGACATATCTAGTCACGTTTCGGAAACAAGCTACGAATATTATTGAAAGTATCTGAGGAACACGGTAGTGGTGCGCTTGTCGCAGCAATCGCATGCGTACGCTAGCCTCAAGTAACTAATTGCTAGTGTTGACGGAATCTCAGTGGCAACTTTGTTCCGCTGTCCGTTTGAAATTTGTCTGCAGACAACCCACTGATCGCAGTGCACTGCTGACAGCCGGCATACTGGGCGGCTAGCAGGCGATAACTGGCCGTGTATCTCTTGTAACGTAATCGCGTCAATCGAGCACGCAGTTTGGGAGCGGCCTAAAACGACCAAGCTAACAATGCGCCCCGGCCTGCGTGCTCTCTATAAAACAAAATATGCGCTACCCTGCTCACGTGCATAAATTTTGTGACCGCACCTAATGTCTAAGCAGCCCTCCAATGCGGTCGACCATCCTGAACAAACTAACACCGCCTAAGGCTTATTCGGCGCTAACTGAAGGATGCCAAGAACAGAGTTTTCGAGTCAACAGCCCTAGGACACCCTGGGAAAGCGTCCCTGGTGGAACCTACAGCATGTTAAGGAGGGCAAAATAAGGCCTTCTCTCGACGAACAATACAACTCACTTGCCAGTACTCCCTTCTGGCCACACGAGTGGGTGAAGAGTTGAAGCTGTTTGAGCGGGGTAGGCATAAAGAGAAGGCCAGAGAGCTATTGACCTCAGAACCCCTCCCAGGATGTTTTTTTATGTTCGTTATTAACTAAAATTTACCCTCCTTATATAGTAATCGAAGCCCGAACGCTACGCAATAATAAGTTAAAGATGATGTTACTCAGCTGCTGGGCTCAGAAGAGAAGAAAGTTGATCGCTATGGCAGCCCGGAGCCGAAACATCTCGAAGCTTTTGTTGAGCTTTGGCACACTTCTCGCCTTCTGCCTTCGCCGAACGTAGTCTCAGAATGCTAACTACATGCTGAAAGGTCGCTCCGAGACTCCAGTGAGGCATTTTCGGTAGCCAGGACACGTTGCCGGTGAGCGCCAAGCAATGAGCCTTGTGTTGTTTCTGAGAAAGCTTCTTCTCGAAGCTTTCGCAGTGGACCTAACTGAGTGGATGCCATCTTGAGGCACGGTGTGACGTCCCAGATGAACTTATGGCTGCGGTACGCAGAGGACTAGTTTCGCTGTGATGTGCTGCACGGTTTGGAACGAAAATGCGGTCTCATCCGCTTCGGTCAGGATCAGACAAGATGGACAATGTCGTTGAAGTTCAGTTGTTATCGTAATAGTGCTCCGTCTTTTTGGCCCATCTGTGAAGCCAACAACTTCTTCAGACTTGCGCAACAAAAACCGAAACCAACGATTTGTTAGGAAGAGAAGGCTAAAAAACGGCAAAGAAAAACGCAGCCTTGTAGTAGAGACACGAGGCAACATATATTTTTGTAAGAAAGAAGGAATTGCATTCTCTTATGCGACAAACACCAGCAGCGCCTTTAGCTCCTGCACTCAGAAAGCAGTGGAGCATACATGTTCTGCCATGTTTACAGTATGTGTCATCGCTAGAGGGACGATGGTATCGCCCGGCCGCCGTGCTAGCCAAGCGTTGGCGCTAACAGTAGGTGAGAATGGGCAGCAAAGGCGTATGCGCAGTAAGCACTTCCAGCTGCTGCTTCCGCGCACGTGTCTGCTTGGCCTACTCGCCGGCTCTCGGCGGCAGCCTTGTGTTGCTGTTATCCTTCTGAATATGACAGATGCTGTATATGAACTACCGTACTACCTGCGAATAGCATTTCTTCGAAAACTACCCTAAAGCGACGTCCTAAGTACGGCTCTTTTCCTTGGGCGGTTGTGAATCATGTTTCTACTAAAGGCTTCCGCAAAGATGTTCGCGGCTGTGCTTGTGACTTCTTGTTTTTCAGCATGCCCACCGCACATTTAACGGCGGACAGAAAACTTGAAATCTTTGCTGCCAAGCGCTTTTGCGACGGTCAAAACAATCGCCTGCGACGATCACTTCAACAGCTATTGAACCTTCACAAATAGAAACATTAAAACAGAAAACATATCTCCATAAAACGCTCTGAGGATGTTGCAAACTCGTCTTTCACACGACCTTCATAAAGAAAGGTCCATTTCAGCTTGACAAACAAAAGCTAGCACTGGAGTTGGGAGTGGAGGTTTCAGGAGTCTTTGCATGTCACTGCATACCGTTCCTGGTAAAACGTTATTGCGGTATGCCTGTGATTGAATGTCTAGTTGTTCCGTGTTCGCTTCACTCGTGGGGACAACTTTATAGACTAGATTTCAAAAAAAAGTGCTGTGGTCTTTCCAGGTGGCATCCTGTGTCTTTGAAATGCAACTGCGTTGTTTTTCAGCGGGAGATGTAAAGCGCATATGATAGGCGAAATACAAGACATCTCTGGGGTAATGTTATCACGTCATATTTTTAACGCAACGGCATTAAGGAGCTTCTGTCGCTGATAATCAGGCTATGGCGCCTCTGGCTGTGGGCGAAAAATGATCAAAAATGCCCAGAAAAGCAACCTACCAGGCAGGTGTGCCACCTAGGCCGGTATAATAATAATAATAATAATAATAATAGAGATTTATTCATCAAAACGATGAAAAGGGCCGAGGAAAAAAGCCAGCAAGGCTTGACGAGCCCTCGGCCCCTTCACATACAAAGGCATCAGGGGAACAAAGAATACATATTGTGCAACAGTATCACAATAACAAAAATAGTACTACAAACTTTTGATGCAAACTTTGAATAAAAACGAAAAATGAAAAGATTATAAAACCAGACTAATTTTTGAAACACAGGAAATGTTTACAAAGGTCACGGATCGGCGTACTAATTATGTCAATATTTTTATGATGTAACGTGTTTAAATGTTTAGGCAGCTGGAAGGCAAACATTTGTAATCCGTAGTTTGTTCTTGGAGTTTTAGTCTGCCACGGGGAGTGTTGTCTAGTGTTGTACAGCTTCTCGCTCGGTGTTAGGCAGGCCAGTGTCCCCAAATAATCAATATGACGAAGTAGCTCCTTCTTATAGCTAGAAAGCAATTGAAAACTATAGATGTCAAAAATTTTCATAATACATGCACCTTCAAAGTACTGGCTTGTATGCTGGTTGAAACTAAGCTGGAATATGCACCTTATCGCTTTCTTTTGAAGTAGATAAATTTTGTCAAGATTATTCAGAGTGGTCATGCCCCAGACACGGTGACAATAATTCAAATGGGACAAAAACAAAGATCTGTATATGAGCCCCTTAATCCCCGCAGGAAGCATTGTTTTCAGGCGATATAGGTGTCCTACGACTCGAGCGAGTTTAGGCAAGATAGTATCTACATGATGGTCCCATGGCATTGTTTCGTGAAAGACGACTCCAAGTGTTTTAAATTTGTCTACTATCTCAATCTCCTCTGAATTAAGTAGTAGCTTTTTATTTGTATACAGAAGTTTATTCCGTGGTCGGAAGATAACAGCCTTGCTTTTATTCACATTTATTTTTAACCCATTTAGTTCTGTCCAGGTGTTTAGTTGGCATAAAATATTGTTTCCTTTGTCTATCAGCGAATCGCAGTCATTCGTTGAGAGGAAAATACTTGTGTCGTCTGCATAAATAAAAAACGATGCTTGGTCGGTGATGTTTACTATGTCGTTAATAAATAAGTTGAAGAGCAAAGGCCCCAATATGCTACCCTGTGGCACTCCACATTTTATATTCTTTAAAGAAGACTCAATACCATTAATGCTTGTATATTGTGCACGATTAGAAAGATAAGAGTTTAAAAGTTGCAGAGGAAGACATCTAATTCCATACATTTCAAGCTTTCTAATCAGCAGTTCGTGATTTAGAGAATCAAAAGCTTTTTTGAAATCTACGAAGATAGCTAGCACGATATGTTTCTTTTCAAAACTGTTTAGGATATATTCTTTCTCGTGAAGAAGCGCAAGCTCAGTGGATTTATTCTTCCGAAATCCAAACTGCCATCCTGTTATAATATCATTTTTTCTATGAATTTTTGCAGTCGAGAGAAGATAAGCTTTTCTAAACCTTTAGAAAAGACAGGGAGCAAAGAAATAGGTCTGTAATTTCCAAGGGAGTTCTTGTCACCTTTCTTGTAAATAACTACTACTTTAGCCACCTGCATTTTATTTGGAAATATGCCATTTAAAAAACATAAGTTGAATAAATAACTTAGTGGCGATGATAATATGTCTATAACAAACTTAATTGGCTTGACCTGGATATCGTCCGCATCACAGGCCGAACTATTAGAAAGTTCCAAAAATGCCGACACAACCTCAGCCTCAGAAACAGAATGTGACGTCATAGAAAGCTGCCCAACGAGGCCTCAAAAAATGACAGCAGTGAAAAAATACAAACACGGAGTTATGGAGAGAACGATACAATCGCTGTCCGGGGTAAACAGATCGATTACCGCTTCCGATCTCGTAACGTCACTCCTATCACTTTACATAGTGCTAGCACTCGACATAAAGGGAGCCTTCGATAACGTGGGACATGCGGCCATCCTGGAAGGTCTCAATAACATAAACTGTGGAAGCAGAGCCTTCCGTTATGTCAAACCCTTTCTCACGGAAAGAACAGCTACGATAGGCATCGGAGATACAAGATCGGAGAGCTTCACGGTGCCAAACAAGGGTTCCCCGCAAGGCTCAGTAATATCACCGCTACTATTCAACATAGCGATGATAGGGCTCACGAAAGTACTGGACGAAATAGAAAACATCAGCTACGCAATGTATGCAGATGACATAACAATATGGACAACCACAGGCTCCCTAGCAGCTAAACAAGAGCGGCTACAAAAAGCGATCGACCATACTGAACAATACGCCAGGGCCAGAGGATTATCGTGCTCAGCATAAAAATCAGAATACGTAAGAATCAAAAAAGGTACACGAAAATACGACTCCCAAATCCCCCTGAAACTCGGAAACGAGAAAATACCTGAGAAAACGGATGTTAGGGTACTTGGAATGTGGCTGCAAAACACAGGACGATGTAGCAAAACCATTGCCTCTATTAAGAATACAACAGAGCAAGTCGCCTGAATCGTGCGAAAAATGAGCAGTAGAAAGAAGGGGATGAGAGAACAGGACACCCTAAGACTCATAGAGAGCCTCGTCACGAGCAGGGTTACATACAGCCTCCCCTACGACGAACTAAACAAGCAAGAGACTCTACAAATCGACACCATACTACGCAAAGCGTTCAAAACGGCGCTCAAACACCTTCGACGAACTACGAGAAGGGCAACGTAGTGCGCATTTAGACAGACTCATTCAAACCAGAACGGGAAGAGACCTCATGGAGAAATTACGGCTACCTCTAGGTACACAAAGAGACAAGGAACAGATTAATAATGAAGACAGAAACAACATCCGGGTAAGACCAACACCACGACACATGGATCCAAATTTACATCATGAAAGACGACAAGCCAGAGTCCGAGCACTCACCAGGGAACTCGGCGACAATCCCAACGTAGTCTACACGGACGCAGCAAAGTACCGATATCAACGCAAAACGATCGCCGTTGTAACAGACGAAGGAGGACAAGAAATAACCAGCGCAACGATAAACAACCCAAACATAGAAGCAGCTGAAGAAGCCGCCATTGATCTGGCAATATCGCACGACAACGCAACAGGACACAACCTCACTATAGAGACAGACTCCGAACAAGCATGTAGAAACTACACAAGAGGCAGGATCGACAGCATCGCCAATCATATTCTACACACGACGAGAAGACACAAAAACACTAAGCATAGTATAGTGTGTGTTCCGGGACATGAGGGGACGAGGGGCAACGTGGCAGCAGACGAGTTAGCTCGAGGATACGTCAACCGAGCAGACTCAGCACTTTGCACCACAGGCACCTTTGACCCAGTTACCCCCACGTACTCAGATATACTCGATCATTACAGGGGTCAGCGGAAACGCTACCCAGCCCCACACAAAAGGCTCACCAAAGAGGAGGCGGTAGACTGGCGCAGACTACAAACCGGTATCTACCCACACCTGCACAAACTACACAAGATTTTCCCTACACAATATGCAGACGAATGTCCGTGGTGTCAGGGTAAACCTACACTAGAACATATCACATGGACCTGCCCTACGACAGACTTAGAGCCAAGAATAAACCCGAGTGTGATGCAGTGGGAGCAATTGCTGGCCAGCGAGGACGAGGAAGCGCAACGATTCCTTGTGCGCCGAGCCACGATGGCAGCAGTCAAGTGCGGCATCCTGGACCAAGGATTGACCACGGCTCCCAGTGAGCCGTAAGGGTCAAGAACACCAATTTATTGACAATAAAGTTTTTTCCATCCATCCATCCATTACTTCCCTTAGATTGCTGCGTTGTCCTTAGCTTACGCTGAACCCTGTCTGTTGGCTTCCATGTTTCTGCCCCATAGGTGAGTACTGGTGAGATACTAAGTATTGTATACTTTTCATGGCGACCATGGTTGCTCATGGTCTCTTTGGCTCAAGGCAGTTTGAAGACATTTTACTGCAGCTTTAGAATTACAGAAAACATCCGGTTTTGGTGATTATTGGGGGATGTAATTTCCCGCCGCAAGAAGTGTCGGCAATTCTGCTGCGGTAGAGGTAGCCTTATGCGAAATTGGTGGTTGGTTTGTCTCGCAGGAAAGACCATGACGCAACCGACGTGATGAAACTTCGATATCCAGAAGGAGACGCGGGCATTGATGAATCGGCTGCTGGCTTGGGCGAGCCACAGCTGTGGATCGGCAGCTCAAAACAGGTCAAGGCGAAGGGAAAGCGCAGAAACGCCGCAATAAGGGCAATCACCGGGCAGGGCGGAGCCGCTGCCGTCAGCGCTGGGCATTCTGGTTGCGCGGGTTCTAGCTGACGTCCGAGGTCAGCTCTTTGTGGCGTCAGCAAGTATGAGACTGTGGTGAGGGAAACATCGACTGATTTTTTGGAAGTAGTGGTGCAGGTCTTAATGGAACATGTCTTGTCCAATTTCATAA
This sequence comes from Amblyomma mixtum, assembly GCF_055824585.1. Classification (NCBI taxonomy): domain Eukaryota; kingdom Metazoa; phylum Arthropoda; class Arachnida; order Ixodida; family Ixodidae; genus Amblyomma; species Amblyomma mixtum. The sequence goes on along the minus strand of NC_143021.1, from coordinate 148,352,871 downwards.
TCGCATTTCTTGAAAAGAACAGTGTTTTAACGCGTTTCCAGCATGGATTTAGGAGAGGTCTTTCAACTGTTACTCAACTAGTAACTACCATTCACGAAGTGGCATCCTCACTTGATAGGGGCGAACAAATTGAAATGATATTTCTTGACTTCAGTAAAGCGTTTGACCGCGTCTCACACAGCAAACTAATCTTAAAGCTCCAGAACACTGGTCTTCCTCTACCGATTGTGAAATGGATTCAAGCCTACCTTAATAACCGAAAACAGTTCGTCCACGTCAATGGCTGCTCATCTGGAATTCTACCGGTTGGCTCTGGGGTCCCCCAGGGAAGTGTCCTTGGCCCCATTTTATTCCTCATATATATTAATGGCATCGTTGCCTCAGTTGACACCGCATCCGTTAGTATAAGGCTGTTTGCAGATGACTGTGTCCTATTCAAAACTATCCGTTGTACCAATGACCAAATCGTTTTGAACAATAACCTTAATGCTGTGAACCAGTGGTGTAATCTTTGGTCTATGGAATTAAACAGAGAAAAATCTGTCCTTCTTCGGGTAACTAACAAGAAATCTCCGGCTCAGTTTTTGTACAAAATAAACGAATATCCATTAGTTCAGGTCAACGAGTGTAAATACTTAGGTGTTACGATAACTAACAACTTGAACTGGACCAGCCACATTAACCCCTTCACCGTTTTGTTATATCAACGAATTTCTTAACAAAACTGCTTATTTTTTTTATTCATGATTTCGAATCTTATTGCAATAAAAAGCACGAATTCGATCTTCAAAAAATATCTGAAGCAAACACGAAGTCAAATTAGCACATTCAAGTTTATTATTTCTGACATTACGGAAAACCAACTTCCTGCTGGTAATGAGCGATAAATATATTCAAGCAAGTCATCAGGCAAGCTCATAATGAACATCTTACCGGGAGCTGCAAGAAAAGGAAACCGAGGGGGTCATGTAGGGATGTTATTGACGTTGACCTTCATGCACTGACGCGCGCTCGCAAAGTTCGCTTCTGAGCTGTCCACTTCTTCATCGTAAGAACTGATAAGCACAACGTCAGCACTGTCGTCCTCGCTCCCTGAAGCAATGTACACTTCGGTGTCTCAGTCACCATCGTCTGAAGAAGATTACGACGACGAAGAGCGTCTTTTCCGAGAAGACGGGCCAGCAAAACACGCGTCGCCTCCGCCGGATGCCATTTTTGAAACCCAGGTTGCCATACGAAAAAAAACGTTTATGCGGTAGAATAATATGAAATTAACAGGTCAGTGCTGCCATCTGTCGAGCACAATGTCATCTAAGCCACACACGAGCACTGCTCGTCCGAAACGAGGAAGAGAAGAACCTATTCAGAGAGGACGAGCTACAGTCGTCCAAAACGGTTTGGGGACGGCTTGGCAAGGACGAGCACAGCTCGTCCAAAACGGTTAAGGGGTTAATAAAATCTGTACATCAGCCCTTAGGAAACTACGGTTTCTTCGTTTCAAATTAAGGTCGGCCCCTTCCAATGTTAAGCTGCTTGCATACAATACTCTTATCAGACCTCAACTGGAATATGGCTGTACAGTATGGGACCCTCACTTGAAAAAAGACGTGAATTAACTAGAAATGGTACAGAGAAAGGCAGTTCGTTTCATATTCAATTCATACCGTAGATTAGATTCTCCATCGTCTCTAATGAGTGCTAACAACATTTTGACCTTAGAAAGCAGAAGCAAGATTTCCAGGCTGCGGTTTCTGTATCGGCACTGCAATCACCAACTTGGTATCAACGCGCAATTGTTCATTCATCCACGTGAGGGTCGTCAAACTCGGCACACCCATCTTTACAACCTGGAACCAATCTTTGCGCGTACTAACAGGTTTAAGAACTCATTTTTTCCGCGCACTGTCTCACAATGGAATGGACTCCCAATAGAAGTTTTTTCCGCGCATGACGCAAATGTTTTCGAAGAACGAGTACGAAAAGCTCTGGGTTGATGTTACTCTTCGCTTTTTGCTGATTCATTTCTTTTTCTTTCTTTTTCTGTGTTTGCACTGCATGCTGCGCGTTTGATTGCTTTGACTGCTTTGACCTGTTGATTGCTTATGATTGCTTGTGTTTTTTTGGTTTTTTTTTGTGATTGCTTGCTAACGGTGGCGCTGAATTGCGTTTATTTATGACCTGTATTGCCCTCCTGCTTGGTCTTCAATGACTGCAGTATGTTTTACATAAATAAAAATAAATAATGTGGTGCCTTCAGTGAGCGAGGAGGGAGCCAAACCGGGATTGTCCTCCGTGTCGTCTTCATCGGCGGCCGCTGTCATCTGTGCTGCGAGAGACTCGTGCTGATGCTACAAATCCAACGCAATTGCCACTCGCCTGGTGTGGCACACCGTGCATTACGGGAGCTCGGGAAGAGCAACCTGGGCCTCACAAGCTCCATTTTTGGGTGTGTTTGATGCAGCCATATGCCGGGGAAGTGACGTATCGCTGAATTTCTGCGCCACTGCGGCAGTAATGGTATGAGGACTCTCCCCGATCTGCGAATATGATTGGCAGGGTCGTGAGATCATCAACTCCACGCTACCAGGATTGAGTCGATTATAGCGTACCGCCAAGTGTGAAATGATGAGAAACCCCAAAATTTCAAAAGTTGGCTGATCCCAAAAATAAAAAAACCCAAAGTCTTGAACTATTCACACCGCTAAAAATAGATTTAAGGAAAATATTAAGAATTAGTGTGTGGATTAGGACGGATTAGAAAGTCGAATTAGTGTAATGCGATATGGTGTACAAATGGAAGGTACACGAACAAGCTAGAAGGTGCTGACGCATGAACTCCTTATACAGGCAAAGGTCCCAGTTCCAGGTGAAGTTGTGGGAGGATAACAATAAACAATAAATAATTCATTACAATAAAACATTCAATAAAACAATAAAAGATTCATTGTACACACAGCATGAAATTTAAACACTGTCATTTCTGTTTTTAAAATGTGGTTAATAGGGCTCCAGGTCCTAGGCCTGTCTTGTCTAGTTCTGACCTGATTGAGGGGGGTAACTTCAGTACTGCGTTCGGGGGTGGCTGCGTTCATTCAAGAACCAATTCACTGCTTGTCGAATGGGTGGCATGGTAGGCGCGGAGAGGTCTCCTTGGACCATAGAGGAAGAGCACAGCTTGTGTACCGGGTCAGAGAATGCGGACCGCTTCTCTCGACAACGTTAGACTATTTTTATTTTCCTGCCGCCTTTCGTTGGAATGCGTCCTGTCTCCATTTTAAGCATGAAATGCTTTTAGCCCCCGTTGTCGGCAGTGTGGTGACGTCACGCCGAGACCGAGATCCACTCATCCGGGCATTGAAATCCACTCATCCGGGCACTGAAATCCACTCATCCGGGCACTGAAATCGAGTCATCCGGGCACTGAAATCGAGTCATCCGGGCACTGAAATGGAGTCATCCGGGCACTGAAATCGAGTCATCCGGGCACTGAAATCGAGTCATCCGGGCACTGAAATCGAGTCATCCGGGCACTGAATTCCAGTCATCCGGGCTCTGAAACGAGAACATCCGGGCACCGTACAAGACTTAACGAGATTTAACGAGACTCTCTAAGCCCTCCTACGCGACCGGCATGCAAGCAACGGTTGGTCTCCAAACGAGTCACAAAAAATAACTGCTGCCAGTGCCTTCTCAATGTTTATCAAGATATCAGTCGCGCTGTGCGTTTGATAATGCACGGAATTATAATTTCCGATTTCTAATAACGCCTGCAAAAAGCACATAAATGCCACGTACACTTCGTTGTCGTACGTGATCTCTTAGGGGCTTCGCGCATCGAAGCAAAGCTGCGCAGGTGCACAGGGGCCCGGGGGAGAAGCGCTGCGTTCAAAGGGCAAGGCATCGCGCCGAACGGGTGGTGGTGTTCCTCCCTTGCTTTACGGTGCGGTTCGGGTGTCCACCGAGATGGCAGAGAATTACTGCGCCATTTCCTTTCCTCAAAAAACCAAATGGCAAGGCATCGCGCTGAACGGGTGGTGGCGTTCCTCCCTTCCTGTACGGTGCGGTTCGGGTGTCCACCGAGATGACATTAGGCCCGTAAACATTTCTTGCTTACTCTACTCTCGGTTACGGGAGAGGCAGAGATTTTTTTTTAATGTGATAGCATAAGAGGGCACATCAAGGCGAAAACGGTCCTGCTTCGGCGGCAATGTTTTCTTCTGGGTGAAGCCAACGCATGCTAAGTGGTGTTCTGGGGGATTTGCCTCTTTCCACCTGCCACCTGTCCACCGTAGTCACCCTTTTTTGCGCACTTGTGCGCGCACTCTCAGACACCCTTAGAGCGTGTGGGGATAGTAGTCTTGGTCGCAAAGGAGATGCCCTCGACTCAGCGTGGCAAGCGCAGCCTGAGACCAGCTACCAATTCACAAGGAGAGTGGTCGTTCGGTCCCCAGCTTTCGGCAGTGGCAATCCAGAGAATGAGTCTGAGCTAAAGATTCACAAACAAATCGAAGCTTATACAGCAAAGAGACGATACAGATGATTTAGCAATCACTACTACGAGCACATACAAAGCGAGTTACAATACAATGAAATGCGTACAAATTAACGCTGGAGAAAGACTACAGCATATCTTACAGCTTATCTTTCACTCTACATCTAATGTGCGCTAATACGAGAGAGCGACAAACAAAAAATTTGACGCTGCTTTAGCTTTGGATACGCCGAGTGAGAAGCGGCAGCTTCACGATAGTTTAGCTTGGCAAATACGAAAGAAACGCTCGACGAACAGCACAACAAGACTGCCAAGCAGAAGCATCGTGAAGCTCGTTTGAACCATCGTTCTCACTCGGTCCAACCAAAGCTAAAGCTCCGTTAATTTTACGGAAATGTGTAAATGCTTAACTAATCAACACACTTGTAATGTGAAGAAATGTCTTGATATAGATAAAAACGAGCGCCAAACCATGCACACCACAAAGAAAGAACGAGGACGAGACTCAAGCGCTAACTCAAAAGTGAAATTTTATTAAAGCCAGGATGCACCATATTTAAGGTGAAGATGGTTTGGTTTATGGGGTTTAACGTCCCAAAGCGACTAAGGCTATGAGAGACGCCGTAGTGAAGGGCTCCGGAAATTTCGATCACCTGGGGTTCTTTAACGTGCACTGACATCGCACAGTACACGGGCCTCTATAATTTCTCCTCCAAAGAAATTCCAGCCGCCGCGGCCGGGATCGAACCCGCGTCTTTCGGGTCAGCAGCCGAGCACCATAACCGCTGAGCCACCGCGGCGGCTTAAGGTGAAGACTCAAGGGGAAAGATGGGTGACATGGATGAGAAGGTGAACAAAGGCTGCCATCTGGGTACGCAGAAAGAGGAAGGGAGTCAAAAATCATACAGAACAGTTACTTGACAGCCAAATCTAGAAAATTGAACTCGGAGGCAAAAAGAGATAAACATGGTGTGCTGCCGCACCTACAGCCAAATTTCGTTATTTAAAATGCCTCCAGACTAACACGTGCTGTTTTATCTGCACTCTTGGCAAAAATCTTCCTCTCATTTAACCGCGCGTCGCATCCGTCGCAGCTCATTACGTGCGCAACCAAATGTGCGTGCTTATCTTTCAAATCTGATAAATTTCGGGCATGGTACTCTATACGCTCGTTGATGCAGCGGTCAGTCTGGCCGACATAAAATTTGCTGCACGTTACGGGGATACCGTAGACCACTCCTACGGAACACTTGGTAAACGGAGTATCGTGCTTCATCTGGCAACCCCGCTTTCCTTAGTTGCAGATTCGGAGGCACAAGTTTTTCAGCTTGTTAGGGGCCGAAAAGACGACGCTGACGCCAAACATGTTGGCCACATTATCCAAGTTGTGTGAGCTTTTGAGTACGTAAGGCACAACTAGCGGGTTTTGTGTCCTGAAACGACCCTCTCTTGTATTTATTCCTCTTCCGTGCTTATGTTTTTGAAGGAGGGTCTTGCAAAAAGGACAAACACATGGAAGGGAATCCAGCCGCCAAAGTCGGCTCATCTGACTTTGAAAGCTGTCTTGCGACTGGTGTGGTAATGATTTCTTGGGAGAAGACACCAAATAACGCGACGCTATTGCTCTTTTTACGGTCTTGGAGTGCGTAGAATCGTAAGGCAAAATATCTTTTTTGCACGCGGTTAATAACCCCAGGAAACGTGCCTTTCAAGGAAGGTTAGTTTTGAGTCGAAAAACTGTAAAACATTACTGTCGCATAGTTCATGGGTAAAAGTGAAGCTAAGCCCATGTTTGTCTAAAGCATTTAAAAATTCGCCTACTATAGAGAGGTAGGCGAAAACAAGTCCTGTGAGAGTGAAGCCGGGTTTGCTTTTTAACCTTAGTGGAGTTTATCATATGTCGTAGAAAATGCCACGCCCTGGCGGACGCGAGATTACCTGGTAGTCCGTCGAATAACTGGTGCCAGATAGATTTGCCGCGTGCGGAGCTGTGCTCTTTTATTTGTTTTTCTTTTCAGTTGCGCCAGTTTTAGCTTAAGTTTTCTATTCTGTTTCTGCGTTTTCCACCGAATGAGGATAGTGTTTAGGGCTTGGAGTAGGTGCGCTAAGCGTCAATCCGCGACGTGGGTCTTCGGGGAGTGGCGTCTAACATGCGCCGAATGCCTGCACATCCAGTTTCAGCTCTGTCATCCATGTGTGGAGGTTAAAGGAGTTTAAGGGATCGGTAGTGTACGCGGGGTCATCGGAACGCGGCTGGGGGCGCTCAAACCGAAGCGTCTCCTATTTGGAACGCGGCCGCTCGCGAACGCGCCAAGAAGTACGGGTGTCCACCCCGCCCCGCGGTACCGATTCGCGCACGTGCTGGCACGAATGTATATTTGTGTTTGTTTTTATTTTATTTTGTGGTAGAGAGGGTGGTCTACCTTGTAGAAGCCGGAGGGCTGGCCATGCCCTTGAAGAGCCAATCATGTTCAGAGGGCAACATGATTGGAAGCTACCAAATGTGGGCCGGGCCTTTACGGCTTTAAAACCGGGCCCCGGAGCTGGAAGCGAGGTTCTGCGCTAAGGTGAGATGCTACGCATCATCGGCAGTGCCGAGTAGGGGCCTCCCCTAGTGTTAGCCAGTTCCACCTTTTTGTTGTTTTGTACCTTTGTGCCGCCTAATTTGTCTCGAGTGCCTAAACTTGTGTATGCAATGTAAATATATCTGTACATAAACTTCAAGTATTGGCCTTACCCCTGCATCTCAACTGCTCACAAGACCGTCTCTGACGGGGCACCCCTGGTGCAGAGATCAAGCTTCAGTCTCCAGTTGGAACAAACCGTCTCTGGCGGGGCACCTCTGGTGCAAGGACGAAGATAGAGAACCTGTGAAACTTTACTTGCGCAGTCGGCAGGATCCTGCGGCCGTCAGAAGACGGCACAGGAAGAAGATTGAAGATAGGGAGAAAGGCGACGATCAGGCAACAGCAGCGTTCGAGAAAGGACCTGCGGAGAGACGGCGGCAAGGATGCAAGGACCACGGCAGTAGTCCAGCGACGCGGGACTGCATACGGTCCAGAAAAGCAGCGCGTCGATAACTTCACGGTCAACGGCGGCGGACCAGCGGCGTGCGACAGCTCATCGCAGCGTCTGGGGAAAGTGGCGGTGGACTCCGACGCCAAGGAGCTGGCAATGCGGATCGACGCATCGAAACCGTGAGTTTCCTTGGTCGCATTGTTCACGTCCCTGTGTTCGAGCCGGTAGGACAGCTGAGGGGTACGGAAGGCGGCATGGAGAGTTATCCAAGCCGGCCCTCACTTGATATGAAGTACAGAGTAGAATTGGCGAGGGCGCGCTTAGCTTATTATCAGGCAGAGCTTGCAAAAGTGAATGGAGGAAAGGCGCCGCTATGCGAGGAGAAACCTCCGGATTTGCAGGCGTTAGAAGCAAGGCGCCAGCAGCTAGAGCTCGAGCTGGCTAAGCTCAAGGAGTCTAGGAGAGCTAGTCAACTAGCCAGGGAGAACTGCTCCGAGTCCCGAGCGGAGAGGCCGCCAGTGCTGGAAGGCAAAGGCATATATATGCCTGTCAAGCACAGGTCAAGAAAACAGCCAGCCAGAAGTAAAAAGTGAGCCAGATTTCAGCGAAGCTGGAATCGCAGTTGAAGAAAGTGTCGTGACGGAACGCAGCGTCGCGGTATTAGAGGCGGTGAACGCGCACTCCGACGATCCAGCTGCACAGGTTAGCTCTACCCCAAATGACACCAGGGACGCGGACGCGAGTTCAGGTATAAAAACTCGGTCTCGGGCAAGCTGCGAAAAAGAGCAATTGGTTCGGCGTGAAACGACCAGCGAAGACAGACGCCAGATCGGCGAGCGAGTGAAAGGAGGAAGTCTAGCGTTGCCGCAGCGGCACACTGTGTCAGGCATAGGGCATAAAGTGTCACGTAGCGCTATTGATGCCACGAACCTTCCATCCGAGGCAAAGAACGAAGGTTGGCCTGATGGGCCGACGGGACCGAGCGCCGCGCAGTTGTTGAACGCACTCGGCGTGTGTTCCACCAGGTCCTTCGAGGACAAAAAGATGCGTGGCGACTTGCCACAAGGCAAGTTAGGGTCAAGCGACTGTGACGGAGCTCATGCAGCCTCAGACTATGCCACGAAACCGGCAAGCGCCGGTCAAGCACGGAGCGACAATTTTAAGGTTTGCCCGTGCAGTAAAGGTGCAAATGGCCCCAAGCGAAGTAGAGTAGCAGGAGGCAGGTGCGTATCCTTCAGGTTTAAAGTCAGCGCGTGGAGCAGGACGTTCCGTGCTGCAGTACGCCAAATCCCGTGTGGCAAAAGCGGCCGCACTGATATGATTAGACTGGACAGGGGCTATGCTCCTTACGCAGCACGCGTCTCGTATTGGTGCGCCGAAAAGATCGTGCCCTCAAGGGCGTCGCGTGATCAGGGATTTGGACCCATCGAATACCACAACGTTTTCGATCCTGGAGGGCAGCAACTTTTTAGTTATCGCTCCGTTGTGGCACGAGCCTAATGAGTCAGGCGTTAATCGGGTTGATTAACACGTAGTGGCTCGAAACGCACACAGGGACGCTCGGTGCGACTAAGGAGGCTCACGTGGTCACTTACGGACGTCGTGCGAGTGCTACTGAACGCTCCAATTGCGAGTGTCGGTGTGTGTGTGTGCTCGTTCGCGAGCAGGACGCGGGCGCGCATGCAAGTGAACTGGTTACATGGACGCCGTGTTACGGCGCACGGCAGGCATGCCACTGTGTGTATTTTAGGGTGCAATTTGTTTATGTTTTCTTGGTGCCCGTAAGCATTTCGCGTGATGTTGTGTTGGTGCCCATGTGCATTATTTTGCTTTTGGTTTTGTTGGTGCCAGCGCTAGCGTAGCTGCGGTATGTCACCCACAGGGTGGTTTTGTGACCCGTACCGATCCCTTCTCGTTATAATTCTAAAAGTGGCATTTGAGTCCTTTGTAGAATCTTGGGAAGGGCGTGTAAGGGATCGGTAGTGTACGCGGGGTCATCGTAACGCGGCTGGGGGCGCTCAAAGCGAAGCGTCTCCTATTTGGAACGCGGCCGCTCGCGAACGCGCCAAGAAGTACGGGTGTCCACCCCGCCCCGCGGTACCGATTCGCGCACGTGCTAGCACGAATCTATATTTGTGTTTGTTTTTATTTTATTTTGTGGTAGAGAGGGTGGTCTACCTTGTAGAAGCCGGAGGGCTGGCCATGCCCTTGAAGAGCCGATCATGTTCAGAGGGCAACATGATTGGAAGCTACCAAATGTGGGCCGGGCCTTTACGGCTTTAAAACCAGGCCCCGGAGCTGGAAGCGAGGTTCTGCGCTAAGGTGAGATGCTACGCATCATCGGCAATGCCGAGTAGGGGCCTCCCCTAGTGTTAGCCAGTTCCACCTTTTTGTTGTTTTGTACCTTTGTGCCGCCTAATTTGTCTCGAGTGCCTAAACTTGTGTATGCAATGTAAATATATCTGTACATAAACTTCAAGTATTGGCCTTACCCCTGCATCTCAACTGATCACAAGACCGTCTCTGACGGGGCACCCCTGGTGCAGAGATCAAGCTTCGGTCTCCAGTTGAAACAAACCGTCCCTGGCGGTTCTGCGCATCATCGGTGCATCATCGGTGCAAGGACGAAGATAGAGAACCTGTGAAACTTTACTAGGGGGATTCTGATCTTCTGGCCTCTCTGTGTTTTTGAAGATTATCCGAGCTAGATGTCCGGACACGTTGGTTTATAGTTTTTTTTCGGAAGTCAAGCTCTATAGTTATGATATAATGAACACTGCCCAGTGCGCAATTTGAGTTCCTTTAGACCAGTGTGGGAAGGTAGCGACCAAAAGTAAGATCTGGGCTAGTGTCAGCTGTGACACTATTATCGATTCTTGTGAGTGTGCTCTGATCATTACATATAGACAGGCAGTGCATCTGAAAGGTGCTGCACATTTCCGCTGTTTTCTTGTTTTTTTATCGGTGTCTAGGCAGTGAATTCTGGCCTTTATTTATCAAGAGCGAATCACGTGGTTATGTGACACAACTATCGAAAGCGAACGGTCGGAGCGGCGGCCGGCGCAGCGGCAGAAGGAGCGGTATCACCTGCAGACAAGTCACGTGGTATGAGGTCGCAGCCACACCTCCGGCGAACCTCTAGTTGCAGGAGGAATCCAGGCTTGATTTGACCCTAACCTCTGTATGCGAGAAGAGGAGCTTCTTGCTCCAAAATGTTTTGTGTAACGTTAAGATACTGGAAGCGGGCAGAGTGGGTGAGGGAACGAACGCGGCTTATGGACACCCTAGTCGAAATGAAGAGCATGAAATGAAATTTTGCAGGGCATGTAATGCGAAGGCAAGATAACCGCTGATCCATAAGGGTAACGGAGTGGATTCTAAGAGGAGGCAAGTGTGGCGGGGGGCGACTGAAAGTAAGGTGGGCCGAAGAGGTTAAGAAGTTCGCAGGAATACGGTGGCCGCTGCTGGCGAAGGAGAGGTTTAATTGGAGCTAAATGGGAGAGGCCTTTGCCCCGCAGTAGGGGTACTCTGGCTGACGACGGTGACAAGTTCTACCCGCCCTTTACCCTTGGAAAGAATGTTCTTCAGAGGAAATGTAGGTTGCATTACCTTATTGTTTGCACTGACATTCGGCTGCATTCACACTTTGATGTTTGAGTCTTTGGATTGTAATTAAAACACCAGCGCTGGATATCACTGCAACGTAAGCAACAACGCTGGCCTTCAGACAATAGCAACATAACTACAATTCAACTATGAGTTGTGCAACCGCTGATCATCAATAATCATTTTGAAAAAAAAAGCAAAAAGCAGCGAGAGAAGGCTGGATACACTAGCTCAAAGACGCAGCGCAAGCGCTGAACGCACGTAACGAATTGTGTTCTGTCTGTGATCTGGTGTGCAGTCATGCCGCGCTGTTTTTTAAAGCGAATCATTAACAACTCGCCCAAATCACAGCCTTAGTTCTTCAAAAATATCTCAATGAAGTTTCAGGGCGCTTTCTGGTGTGGTAAATGAGTTACTAAGCATAATCAAAATCTTAGGTAGACATTAGTGGCTACCGTTAAAACAACAAAGCATGGACGAATTTTAAGAAAAACCTTTATATATCCTCCCAGCTACCCCTATGCTATTACTGCCAAATTTCGATACAGCTCGTGAGCATTTAATAATCTTATTCTAATTATTTTAACACTTTTTATGGCCTGCCATATTGGCCGTTCGAAAGCAACCATCTAACACTCCACTTAGGAAGGGCTCAACATTCCGATCCTATCCGTTCCTAATCCGGCTACCTTCCTGCAAAGCTTCTTTCATGAGCAGTAGCCACACAACACAGCAACGGCTCATCAAATAATCCTTCGAGATCTAGAGGGAATAGAGGCGCTGAACTATGTCTTTCGATGAGGTGCGAGTAGACCAACAAGTTTATTCAATCCATGTGTTTTTTTCCTCTTTAAATAATGACCCCAAGGTAATCTGATGTGTGGGGTTCAAAACAAGGCTCTTTATTAGAAGTTTTTGGTGTTTTTTAATATCTTAACTGATGATTAATTGTTTTTCAAGTAAATTTAGGCGCGAAAAAATCGCCTTTCTAGGGAAGGATTAGGACTTTTGCCCTTTTCATTAGCATAATGAAGCCGCTAAAACAACCTGTACCTCAAAGTCGCCCTGCGTATCAGTGACGCCTACTCAGAAGGTAAATTAAGAATTGCATTACACTATATTGCCACCGACAAACGCAGCAGGGAGCGTGAACGACAGCCGTTTCCTAGGAGGAGGCTCGCCGAACCGCCAAGCTCATTCAAGACGAAGAAGACGTTCGGCCACGCGCTGGGAGACAAGGTTCGGCTACCAGGTGGCGCCGGCAGACTCTCAGCAGTGTGGCATTGCCCTATTCCCTTTTAAGGGGCATCGTCTCGATGCCGCACGGGCGAGGAAAACAAATAGCAATAAAGGAAAGGTGGAAAGTTAGCCGCGCGAGTGTCTCCGTGAAGAGGGGCTAACGGGAGTAATACCTCTTCATTCGCGCCACATGGACAACTTCGAACGTAGGTTGTCGTTGTCGAGAGACCGGACAGTTCTTTGAGGGAGCACCTCGTAGGTCACAGAGCTGAGACGGCGTAACACCTGGTAGGGACCAAAGTAACGGCGAAGAAGCTTCTCAGAGCGCCCTCGCAAAAGGATCGGGCTCCACACCCAGACTTGGTCACCGGGTGTGTAAATCACCTCCCTGTGGCAGAGGTTGTAACGTTGGCGTCGTGTTGTTGTTGGCGCCGGATTTGTTGTCGAGCCACACGGCGAGCGGCTTCGGCGTCACGAACAAACTGGTCAGCGGCCACGACAGAAGAAGGAGCAGGATCCGGGAGAAGCATGGCGTCCAGCATGGTCAAGGCTTCGCGACCGTGCACCAAATAGAACGGAGTGAAGCGTGTCGTTTCGTGTAGCGCAGTATTGTACGCGAATGTGATGTAAGGCAGTATCCGGTCCCAGTTTCCATGGTCATCGTCGACATACATCGAAATCATATCGCCAATTGTCTTGTTAAGCCGCTCAGTCAGTCCGTTCGTTTGCGGGTGGTAGGCTGTAGTCTTCCGATGACTAGTGCCCCTGAGACGAAGTACCTTGCTCGTTAGTGTCGACGTAAAGGCGGTTCCCCTGTCAGTTAATACGACCGTAGGGGCTCAGACGAAGCACAATGTTGTGAATGAAGAAATGTGCAACTTAGGCTTCGGTACCACGGGGAACGGCCTTGGTCTCACAGTAGCGGCTAAGATAGTCAGTGGTACCAGCAATATGCCGGTTACCCGTGGAAGACGCCGGAAATGGGCCGAGTAAGTCCTTACCGACCTGTTGAAATGGGAGGCGCGGGGGATCAATAGGCTGCGGCAGCCCGGCTGGTTTAGTCGGCGGCGACTGCCGGCGCTGGCACTCACGACAGGTTCGTACGTAGCGGTGGACAACCGCAGCAAGCCTGGGCCAGTAGTACTTGTGACGTATGCGCGCCAACGTGCGGAAAAACCCGAGGTGGCCCAAAGGAAGGTCGTCGTGGCACGCACGCAGAACTTCGTCACGAAGCGCTGCAGGTACTGCAAGCAGATAGACAGTGTCCTTTGGGCCGTAATTCTTTTTGTAAAGGACACCATCACGCAAGCAAAATGATGACAGCCCGCGCTTGAAGAGTCGAGGAGGAGATGGGGCGATTCCTTCGAGGTACTCGATGAGGGGAAGCAGTTCGGAGTCGGCCCTCTGTTGGCTGGCAAGAGTGGAGACGGTGACAGCACCGAGGAAAGCGGAATCGTCGTCGGGCTCGTCCGCGAGGCAGGGAATAGGAGCGCGGGACAGACAGTCAGCATCGCTGTTTTTCTGTCCGGACTTGTGCACGGTGGTGACATCAAATTCTTGGAACCGGAGGCTCCATCGAGCAAGCCGCCTCGAGGGATCTTTAAGATTCGCCAGCCAACACAGTGAATGATGATCGCTCACAATCCGAAATGGGCGGCCGTACAAGTACGGACGAAATTTCGTGGCGGCCCACAGCACAGCCAGGCATTCCTTTTCCGTGTTTAAATAGTTGACTTCGGAACGGGATAAAGTGCGACTGGCATAAGCAATCACGCGTTCTAGACCATCTTGCCACTGAACAATAACCACACCGAGACCAGCGTTACTTGCGTCAGTGTTTAGTTCCGTGTCGGATTCCTCGTCGAAGTGGCCGTGTACAGGCGTACATTAGAGACGGGACTTGTGTTACGTGAAGGCTCTTTCTTGGACCTGGCCCCGAAGAAGAGTTAAGCGTCTTTCGTCAGGAGGGTCAGAGGCTCAGCTAGCTTCGAGAAACTATGAACAAACCGGTGATAGTATGCGCGGAGACGCAGGAAACGACGTAGGCTCCGTTTGTCTGTGGGTTTGGGGAGGGCACCTACGGCGGCCGTCTTTTCGGGGTCTGGCCTAACGCCTCGAACGCTGACAATGTGCCCAAAAAACTTCCGCTGATGAAATGCAAAGTGGCATTTTACGGTTTGAGAGAGAGGACCAGCGGAACGTGTGCCTTCGAAAACAGCACACAAACGTTTCAGGTGCTCATCGAACGTGTCGGAAAAAATCACGACATCGTCAAGATATATGAGACACGACTGCCACTTCAGGCCAGACAGCACGGCGTCCATCAATCGTTGGAATATGGCAGGAGCCGAGCACAAGCCAAAAGGGAGCACATTAAACTCGTATAATTCGTCAGGAGTAATAAAGGCGGTGTTATCTCGGTCGCGTTTGTCAACCTCTATTTGCCAATACCCACTGCGGAGGTCAAGGGACGAAACGTAGGTGGCTTGGCGCAGGCGGTCTAGGGATTGATCAGTGCGTGGCAGAGGGCACACATCCTTTTTCGTGATGTTATTGAGCCGCCTGTAATGTACGCAGAACCTGAGGGTGCCATCTTTCTGCGTGACGAGGACAACAGGCGATGCCCAGGGGCTCGTGGACGGTTGTACGACGTCGTCCTGGAGCATTCGTGTAACTTGTCGGCGGATGGCGTCACGTTCTTTTAAAGACACTCGATAAGGGCGCTGACATAGTGGTCGTTGGTCGTCAGGAACGATAATTCGGTGCTTGGTAAGCGGCGTCTGTCGCACCTTGGAAGTTGCTGCCAAACAGTCGCGGAAGGAATAGATGAGACTTTCTACGGAGCGTTTCTGACTGGCCAAGAGGTGCGGATTTACGTCGGTCGGGATGGCTGTAGCCGTCGCGTGGTTGAGGTCTGATGTCGTGGACAAAGAGCACTGCCTCCGAGCACTGCACACTCTCCGAGCTCGTCAAAGTAATCGACGACGTCTGTCTTCGTTAAATGCTGCGGTTCACGAGTAAAGTTTTTGACAAAAATGTCGGTGCGACCGTTGGCGAGTTCTACTAGGCCTCGGGCTACACAAACCTGCCGAGCGGGTAGCAGCGACACGTTCGCTTCAGCGATGCCAAGGGTGCGGGTCCTGCCATCACGCTCGACTGTGGCGAATTTGCTGGCTGGCGGAGGGATCGTTATGTGGTCGTCACATAGGCGCAACACGACTCTGCTGGGCTCGCTGTTGGTGTGAACGGCTCGCTGGACGGAAAAAGATACCATGAGCTCCCGAAGGTCGATGACCGCACCATGCTCTCGAAGGATATCCATGCCCAGAATGAGATCTTTCGAACAGTCACGTAATACGGCAAAGGAGCTAGCGAAAGTAAGACCTCGGATCTGGATGCGGCAGGTGCAGACGCCGATTGGCGTCACTACATGCCCACCGGCGGTGCGGATCACGGGTCCACACGAAGGCGTCAGAACCTTACGAAGACTCGTGGCGAGCTGACTGTTCATCACAGAAAAATCAGCGCCAGTATCGACGAGTGTGGTCACTTGATAACTGTCGGCGGTAAATAAAATTTCAGCTGAAACTAATTGTTCGCAGCACGTCGGTGAGGTCGTCGGGTCGGGTGGTCGCCGCCCGGGTCGTCGCGTCGAATCGACGGGTGGAGGCTGTTCAGTCTGTGCAGTGGCGGCGGCCCTACCCCAGGAGGACGCCGTCTTCAGCTTTCCCGGTGAGGGGACGAGCGTCTGAACTGAATAGAGGTTGAGGGCCGATTGGGCGAAGCAAAGCGCCTCGGGGATGGCGATCGCGATTGGCGCTGCTGAGAGTTCGTCGGGGCAGCATGTGAGCTGCGAGGTACTCATCTATGTCCTGCGGTCTTTCACCATAGCGCGGTCGAAGCGCGCCCGGCGGTAATCCTCTCAAACTCAGACGCCTGTACGGGCCATGCCGCAGAACATGGCCAGGCTCCCGCAGTTGTAGAAGAGCGGGCGATCGTTGGACGTGCGCCACACGTGCGTTTTGCTGATAGGAGGGCGCAGGTCCTGCTGCTGCTCGACCGGGTGCAGGTAACGGTGGGCTGGTCGTGGTCCGCGAACAGGGAGAAACGCTTGCGGCGTGGGTGCAGGTCGGCTCAGGGCATCGCTTTAAGGACTTGCGGCTCCGATAGTGGTGTTGCTGTTGGCTGCACCGCTTGCTGGATTTCGTCACGGATGACGTGCCCTGTTGAAGGTATGCCTCACGACGGAGCATCCAAGCGGAGGTGTCGCAGTTCTTCGCGGACGATGCTTCATACAACCTCTCGCAGCGCCTCGGACCCGGTGCTTCGCAAGGATGCGAAGTTGTGAGTGGCCGCTACATTCGCCTGACGGCCGTATTCGGCACTCCGTTCCTGCAACGAACGTTCGATACTCGTAGCTTCCTTGGCGAAGGAGGCGACGGTTAGCGGAGGGTCTCGCATGAGGCCAGCGAACAGCTGCTCCTTCATCCCACGCATAAGGTGCCGCACCTTTGTAAGTTCGGGCATGGCAGGGTCGGCCCTATTGAAGAGGCGTGTCATGTCCTCTATAAACATGGGGACGCTCTCCTTGGACTGCTGAGACCAGGAGCGAATGGCAATCTCAGTATTTTCCTTCCGTTGGCTCGAGCTGAAGGTGGCGAGCAACTCGCGGCGAAAAGCTGCCCAGTTGGAGAAGGACGCCTCGTGGTTCTCAAACCAAGTTTTCGCAGAGTCGAGCAGTGCAAAATACACATTCATCAATTTTCGCTCGTCGTCCCACTGGTTGAATGCGGCCGCATGGTCAAAACTGGCCAACCAATCCTCTACATCCTCGAACCGGTCGCCGTGGAAGGATGATGGCGACCGAGGTGCGAGAAGGAGGAACGGCGGAGCACTGCTGCAGCACTGACCTGTCTGGCAGCCAGTGGTGGACGTCATAGCTCTCACAGGCCTTGTCAGCGGCTCAAACTCGGGTTGCAGGCCTCGAAGACGACGGCTCGCTTTGTGGACCGGTGTTGTGTCCACGCGTTGAGGAGAAGCGTCACGGCTGTCGTCCGGGTCAGGGTACATGGGATGGTACCCAGCACCTCCACCAAATGTCCCCGACAAACGCAGCAGGAAGCGTGAAGGACAGCCGTTTGCTAGGACGAGGCTCGCCGAACCGCCAAGCTCATTCAAGACAAAGAAGACGTTCGGCTACGCGCTGGGAGACAAGGTTCGGCTACCAGGTGGCGCCGGGAGAGTGTCAGCACTTCCGCATCTGCCTATTCCATAAGATTTTCTTCTCCAATTTTCAACTTCGCTCTCGATGGATTCAACCAGCACCGTTCATTTCTCACCGTCGTGATCATCAACAAAAGGTCACAGTGCCTCATTGTAACACAGTGACATGTGCGCAATCATATTTTCCGCTAACCTCTAAAGAATGGAATTCCCTACCCGCATCATTAACTAGCATCACTGATTCAACTCAATTTAGAAGAATACTTACCACTCTGATTACATAATGATCGCTGTTGTATTTTATTGTAGTGTGTTCTCCACGTACTAGTGTTGTTCTTAAACTATTTTATTAATGTGTTCCGAATTAATTTTGCTCACTTCTTTCTATCCTGCCTCAGTTGTTCTATAGTTTTGTATGAATTGTGCTTTTTTTTATTTTTCTTGTTATCAACTGCCCCTCCCCTCTGAAATGTACTCTGTACCCTGAGTATATCACAAATAAATAAATAAATATGGTAAGCGAATATAGAACGGTATACAAGAGTGCGTGGGCATGTGTTTGTGCGTGTGCCCGCGTGATATGGTGTGTTGCGCTTATCGTCCCAGAACTGCGTTTGGTACACGGAAATCGCTGTAGCAGTGGGCTGTCGGTCAACGCTGCCGCTGCAGGGTTCTCAAAGTCAACTGCTGTTGTGGATAAGTGCTATGAAGCGTTCGAAACAGGTAAGACGAATTAAATAGTTGTTTTTTAATTCCGTTTCCTTGCCATAAATGCATAATTTGGATTCGATATAGAGAATAATGCAAATATTTTTCTTGATGGAACTGGAGAAGGCTCGTGCTCTTATTGTTTTACGTCAGCCACTTGGAGAATTCCTCATCCCTTGTCGCCGTTAGTCCCACTTCAAGTCATATCCATGTCCTTGAAGTTCTTCTCTCTGCACAAGTCCATAGCAGGCGGCGAAGATCCTCCTCTCAGCTGGTGCGCAACACCTCAGGCAGCTGGTTCGTCCTGCGCCTTCTTGTGAGTCCCAGCGGCACGTGACCGACGCGATAAGGGCCGCACCAGCCCTTATCTTTCTAAGGGAAATTCTCTATTTGCCTTTCTTCTTATTCCTCCGCCTGCTCTTTCGATTTCGTTAGGTTTGAGGGAGGGGGAAAACGCATGGGCAAACGAGGGCGTCTGTGCTTTTCCTTAAGAAGTATGCTGAGATGGGGATGGTGGAGCGTGCATCAAAAGGGAGCCTGGGGTTACAATGAGATTAGAAGCTTGGTGTCTAAGGTTTTATGGTTTTCTATGCTTAGCGTTCTCAGCGTCGTCTTGAGTTCAGTGACTCTGGATGCGTATCTTTCCTGTTGAGTGCATGGATCTTCTCATTGGCACATAGTGTTTCTGTCACTCTTTTCAGTTGTCTAACGGCGGCAATGAGAATGTATAGGGAATAAACAGCTGCATCACGTTGTTGCTTGGAGCCTTTGCGCCCACTCTATATTCACTTGATGCACCAAGACATGCTAAAGAAAATTTTACGGGACTGGAAGATAAATATTTTTTAATTACCACCTGCCCCATTGGGCAGATTTTTGTGACGTCACAAGTTCCTGTGACCCAGGAGGCAGGTGCGCAACCTGGTTTCTTGCTGACAACACCGACGACGACGCCATATTATCTTCACAACGGAAGCCTTGACGATGTCTTGTTAAAATATTAAAGAGAAAACCATTGCTAGTCCCATTACGGGAAAAGCCGGCGACGTGCTTTAGTATGCATACTCGCAGATGGCGCAGAAGATCCTATCGGAGGCGAGAGAAACTGCGTGACGTCATCAAGTGCCCGCATGATACACACAGAATGCTGAGCACCGCAAGTGCAGATAATCGTATACTTCCCACTAGGAGACCTCAATGTGGCATCAGTTTTCCCTACATAATTCATGCCAAAAATGTGACTCATCCGCTGTCGTCCAGCGTTGCGGCTGGTGTATACGATCTCTCGTTGCATATAGTTTACAAGTATCATTCAAGTTCGAGGCAAGCATGCGATAGCGACACAAGCCGACGACATATGCACCTATAATCGAACCCTTTGCTATATTCTCTACCTTGAAAGCCACGGGTGTCCACCCAGATGTGAGACAGTTACTGCGCCATTGTCTACCCTCAAAAACAAATTTCATATCAAAATTTTGAAGCAACAGTTAGTCGTACAGTGTTCCGGATGGTTCTATACGAGCGGGTCTCTGTGTGGCTGGTACGTGTGGGTGTGGGTGAGTGGGTGGGTGGGTATCAGTGCACCCAGGGGCACTAATATTTGGTATTCGCGCGAGTAAACAGCCTTAGGGCGCGTTCACACTACACCAAAGTTCCGGCGAGCGAAGCGGATTCGGCCAGATTCGGCCGCTTTTGACGCCGACGAAGGCGGAAAGCGGCGCGGAGAGGGTGATCGGTGCGGGACCGATTTTTCCGCCTTCGCCGCGGAAGCGACTACGGGCCGTTGACGTCACGTCCGGACAAATTCTAGCATGGCGGCAAGCATGGCAGCGGGCCGGGCTAGCGCGCTTTCTCGGTGGAGATGCTACTAGACGCTATAAAGGAACACCCAATCCTTTACGACAAGCGGCAGCTGAACTTTAAAGACGTGTCACATAAGGAGGAGCTCTGGGAAAAGATCGGCAAAGAACTGGGAGTGAGCGGTACGTACAATTGCTTCTTGCTTCACGCCGATACACGCGAGAATCGTTTTTTTTTTTTTAGGATGCCAGTGTAGTACGTTTCGCGTTGTTCTTGTTATGCTGTGAACTTTTATCCCTTGCATGCGGACCTTGCGCGATCGTGTACGACGCATGCTCATGCCGCTGTTGAGAACTCTGTTTTCGAGTGCCAGTAGAGTATACGTTTTGGCGTATACAGTATACGTTTCGCGTGGTATTCCCGTTTTGAGCATACGGGAAGGATGGTTGTTTTCGCGGCGCTGCTAGCTTTTATACCACGCATTCGGACTCGCGCGATCGTACGACGCATGCATTACGCACTGAAAAACCGGCGCACATATTTTGCTTATATCGCTGTTTGCATCTATCGCATGCACGCACAGCTCGTGCGAGCAAGCGCGACGTACTTTCGTTACTTTGCTTGTGCCACTGCCAGCTCCTGTCCAATGCAGGTTCAGCTCGTACGAATATCTTGGAGTGTATATCATCACGGTAGCAGCGCTGGGCGTTGCGTGAAAAGCTCTGGGGCGGACCGTGAGCGCGATGCATTTTTAGCGATTTATTTCGTGTCGCGAAAGTCGAATCCCAAATATTGTTGAAAAGTGAAGACAAGGATCTTGATGTGGCTCCGCCGGGGGATCCTCTCAATAATCAGTTTGATTCCTGTACCAGCTTGGTTGTGTGCGCTTACGAGCGTACGTGTACCTTCATAACACCGAGGAAAATGTGAGCGCCCGGTTACCACATCTGAACTGTACAAAAATACAAATACAAAATGCCTTTATTTAAACATCATGTGATGCTAGGAGGCGCACCCAAAAAAGAACAACGCGAAACGTACTACACTGGCATCCGAAAAAAAAAACGATTCTCGCGTGTATCGGCGTGAAGCAAGATATAAAAGCAATTGTAAGTACCGCTCACTCCCAGTTCTTTGCCGATCTTTTCCCAGAGCTCCTCCTTATGTGCCACGTCTTTAACCAATGGAGTAATTAACTTTTTATTCCCTGCAGTTAGCATGCATGTTTGTATTAAGATAGTGACATGTGATGAATATTCAATTGTGCACAATTTTAGTAACGCGCGCGTGTCCTGTGATACGCACATCTAAATTTGAGTTTAACTTCATGTTAGATGGACCAGCTTAATTTATGTGAAACAGGCAGCTTCCTTTCATCTCGTTTAGTGGAACTGGTTGGTTTTAAGCAGAACAGATGTGATTTATAGTTCCACGCCGGTTATGTGGAAACCAATTACAGTCAGTTCTTCGAAGGTTTAGAGATGAAACTTGGTTCCTGCTCGTGGGAGGTAAAGCTCATAAAAAATTCTCCTAATTACCTTGTAGGAAAGGACCAAGCAAAGGAGTTTCAATTTTCCTTTGGGCCTACAGATCTCGTTTCGTAGATACATGGGGTCATATTCTCGAAAGGCGCACTAATGAAATAAATGCCAACACTTTATTTCTATAAACATTCTTTTATAAAATCTCCAGTATTCGCGCTCGTATTCAGAAAAAAGACACGAGATTACGTAAGGCGATACCTGTAGATCAGCGCCTGGCGCAGGTTATCAGGTGTGGTGGAAATTTTATACTGCTCTTACGAGCGCACCCACCACCGCTTCCGCCGCGAAGGTGGTCTTTCTTCTGCCTTTCGCAACACTTCCAGCATAGCCATTACAGAGTTGCAGAGAAGAATCGAAACAATCTCCTCCTCCTCTGAAATGCTCGCCATTCTGCGATAAAACGGCGCAAGGCAGTGTGCAGCCGAACAACCAGCGACAAAAGCGCGCGAACTGTCTGGGGGGCTCACGCGCGCTCTCGCTTCGTTCGCGAATTCCCGATACCGGAAAAGAAACTGCCATGAGGTCTCGCTGCTTTCGTGAAAAAGCGAGAAGCAGCCGCAGTTCCGCGTCGGATCCGCCGTCGCGGGTGGGGTAATGAGAACAGCCCCTTTTTTTCCAGCGAAGCGAATCAGCTTCGCTCGCCGGAACTTTGGTGTAGTGTGAACGCGCCCTTAGGCGCCTTTGCCATATTTTTGCTTTATACTGAACTATATGCTGCGCTATTAATCTCGCAGCAACTTGCGTACATTTTGCGAGCAGCTGTCATTAAACTTACCGTTATGAAGAGAACAATTTGCATACGTTTTTCAAAGTTATACGAATGTCGAAAGATTCCATATCATCATTCCACAACGAAAAAAGTCCTCATTCTAAGGACATTCGCCCGTTCAACAGCGCATTTCCAGGTATAGCTTTGTACTCGTGTAAGAGCCGCTCGTTTTCTGGTGATGGTTTAGGCCTTGTGGGGCAGTGGCAGATGTTGTGGCTCTGAAAAGTGAGCGTGTGTGCAGTGCACTAGCAGGAGAACACAACAAAACTTCCTCATTAGTCGAGCTTTTCGAAAGAAGCGAGCCAACCAAACCTAAGGAAAGTTTTAGAAAATAAAATCTGATGCACTGCACCCCCCCCCCTCCAATCGCATGTAGTATACACCTTGCCTTTAATTAGTCAAAATATAGACACCAGGTATCGGATTTGAAATTGGGTTTAAATCGTATTCATTGTTTAAAGACACCGCTTAGCAACTTGTTAAATGTGTTACAATATTAATTTTTCGAACAAATGCTGTAGGAGGATTTTTACCCGTATCTTGCAGCTCGGCCGTCGTTCTGTCCATTCGTTTGCGTCTTGTCTTCCGACTTTCAGTACGATAAGCTAAGTGCAGTGCCCACAGGTCTCAAACAGGGCAGCTTCATGCCGTTGCTTGATTTTCCGTATTTTTATTTAGTTAGCGACCAAACCACACTTAGTTATGGCGCCAGTTACTGGCCGGGCTGACCTGATGTCGACAACTTGCTCGTCACTTCAGGGTCACTTTCGTAGTATCTTTTGTGCGGCGATATAAAGAAAGCGTTTAGATAATTGATGCCTTCGTTGTGTGAAGAATAAGGCGGTAGAAATATATGCCCTATCTTCGTGTCGCCCTACCTTCCGTGACATATTTTGGTGTAGGCGCTGGGTACAGATCCCTGTATATGTCTCGTACTTCTCCGGATACGCTGGGCTCCAGCCCTTCTCTAGTGGACACCCCTGTGCACCGTGCAAGCCGGAGAAACCAAGGCCTACCTCCCGAACACGGGCCATTGGAGTCTGCCAGAGAACCCTCCCATCGACCTGTCATGCCAGCTCCAGCCTACTATACCCAGCACCTCCACCAAAAAATATCACGGAAGATAGGGCGACACGTCTCTAACCAGCAGAACACGGCAGCCAGCCAGCGCGAGACATTTCAACGTCTTCCTTGTCAAGAGCTAGCTGAGAACACCAGGTGGCATTATACACCCGTTAGACGCTGGTATATTATCCTTACAGGTTCAAATGAAAGAGCAGGTCACCTCATAATCATCACTCTTCCCTCTTTGCTCAGTACACATGTTACATTTCTAGCCTTGCTAATCTCGAGGATAAAACGTGGAGAAGGACGACCGATAGAACAAGTCTTTTCAAAACCAAGCTATTTTATTCAAACATACCAAGCATGAGCAATAAATGAACAAAGGAAGATCCGCAGAGCCATAATAGACATGAATCAGAAACGTCTTGCAGTTCTTACACTGTCCACTCTTCGTATGTTTAAAATTGCAATTTTTGATTAAAATATTTACTGGTGACAAAACACTTTTGTCCCCTTATTCCTGTTGTGAACGCCTTGGTACCCGCTTTTTCTCAATATGAAGAATATACAACTCGACCAACCATCATGTTGCAGCTTGATCGTCATATTAACAAGACGATACGATGGGCCGAGTTTTCTTACGGTCTTCAAGAAGCGTTACAAGCTCTTTTAAAGGTAATCACTAGTCGTTTACCGGAATAAATTCTTTTTTGTTGGTATTTGAGCTCGTCTTTACGTTTTATCTTGCACGTCAGGCACATCCTACCACTCCGTTGCGAAAAAAAATTTCCAGCGTTCAAGAGCTTCATACAATTTTAGTGCCAACTGATAGTTTAGCCCTGCCTCCGTATAATACTGCTGCTGAACGATGCTCTTAAGATGGTGCCCATAAATACCAATCGTGATATCACGTTTTGCCCATGTGTTGAGACCGATGGCCAAGGCTTCGCTGGTGCTGCTACCATAAACACTGAGCCCGACACGTTTTCCTTATCACAACGACGTGACCTCGTCTCTCGTGATTTGTCGCTGTTGATGCATTCGTTGGGCCTCACAACTGTTGTTAGAGTTCCAACAGTAATTCCTTAGTTGGTTTGTCAGACACCCCTCACGCAACACCGGATCATTGCCTATGACGACACTAGTTATAAAAGATAGCAGCAGCGTTATGGAGGTTTTGCCAAAGAAGAAAAGCGATCCAAGCGCAGGTTCTGGAAATGCTTGACAATGGTGTTTATAAGGAATCGGTGGTGCGCGCGGGGCCATTAAGACCGGCAATCCTTTCTCACCACTTCGTCGCTGCCGTCTTCAATGGATCCCTCCCCCCCCGGCCAGGGGATGGCAGCGGGGTGCACTCAAAGCAAAGCGTCCCATTTCTCCGAACGATGCGGCCGCGCGTCAAGGCGCCAGGACGTATGTGTGACCGGCGCCCGCGTGGCCGATTCGCGCCGGCTATGCAAAAGAGCGGCGAGAGCTATGGGGCTGACAGAGCCGCCGCACGCCGACCGCACCCCTCTTCCTAACGGACACCACATGCGACACATACTCGCGACGAACTCCTGGTTCGAAAGGTCTGCAGACCTTCTGAAGATTAGCACTGCCGGATGGAATGGCGTCAGGGCACTGTTGACGAAGGGACAATAAAAATTACGAATAACCGGTGACAGCGCGGGTAGCTGCGGACAGCTAAGACCTGAGTTGAGTGACACGACTGACCGATGTCGGTGAGGAGCGGACTAAACAGCCTTGGGAAACCTAAGTCACCTGGGTATGCGGGTCCGAGCTTGCAGTGGCTTACATCGGTAACTGCTGATTTAAGAGCGGTAATCTCCAATTCCGAGACGACGCAAAGGTCGAGGGTCATCGGGGAAACCGTTTGCACGTGCTGGCGAGACTGTGTGTTTGTGTTTATTTTTATTTTGCGTAAGAGAGAATGTTTCATCTTATGGAAGCTGGAGGGCTGCCATGCTCTTGATAAACCAGTCATCTTAACAGTGTACCATTTTTGGATGTTACCAAATGTGGGCCGGGCCTTTAGGCCTTTAAAACCGGGCCACGGAGACTGGAAAAGGGTTCTGTTTAAGGTCAGATGAAATGCATCTTAGGCTATGCCGAGTGGATGCCTCCCCTAGTGTTAGCCAGTTACACCTTTTTGTTATTTTTATTTTTGCCACTTAATATGTCTCTCTTGCCTAAACTTGTATGTGATGTAAATATCTGTATATAAAACTTTAAGTACTACCTTTACCCCTGCATTTCACCTCATCGCAAGACCGTCTTTGGCGGGGCAACCCTGGTGCGAAGGTACCCTTCAGTCTTCCAAGTTCACTCATCACATCACTTTATTTTTCTTAAAGACCCCTTGCGGGGTGTTACATAAGGGGTGGGTTTTTAAGAAGTACAGGTGTTCAATGCAGTCATGAATGTTCCAGGGCAGGTGATGGCAGCGATATCGTGGGGAAGGCCGTTCCAGTCAGCTGCTACTCGGCAAAAAAATGAATGAGAGAAAACAGTAGTACGGGCACGTGGGCGCAAAACTTGAAGAGGATGACTGATGCGATGGGATCTGCGCGGCGGGGGTGCGCAGATGTAGGGTTCTTGTCTGAGTGGCGAATAAAAAAACTTGTGGAATAAGACGAGACTGGCAGAGCGACGGCGAGCAGAACAATTAGATAGACCTGATTGCAATTTTAGAGATGATATGCTAACGTCGCATGAATACGAGGAATGAATGAATTTTGTGGCCCTGTTATGCACAGCTTCGAGGGCGTTTGTTAGATATGCTTGGTGAGGGTTCCAGATGGCCGATGCGAATTCCAGTTTAGTTCTGATGAGTGAAATGTATGCTTGTAGTCTTACATGTTGAGGGGCATCCCGCAGGTGACGTTTCAAGAAGCCAAGTGTTTTATTAGCTGACGATATCAGGTTAGTCACATGCTGACGCCAGGATAAATCATTAGAAATGGGGATACCTAAGTATTTGTACGACTGGACGAGGTCGACAGAGGAGTTAGAAATTGTGTACTGGAAAACAAAAGGATTTCGGCGGCGGTGAAAAAACATATACTTGCATTTGTTAGGGTTGAATGTCATCAGCCACTGCAAACACCAATTTTGCACATGGTTTAGGTCAGCCTGTAGGGATTCTTGGTCAGAAGGGTTAGTTACTGAACGATAAATAACGCAGTCATCAGCAAACAGACGGATATGACAAGATACATGCTGGGGTAGGTCGTTAATGTAAATAAGGAATAACAAAGGACCGAGGACGGAGCCCTGCGGGACGCCGGAGGTTACTAGAAGCGGGTGGGAGGGCTGATTATTAATGAAGACAGACTGAGAACGATGCGTGAGGAATTCTTTAATCCACGCGATGATGTTTGGATCTAGGTTCAGCTGAGAGAGTTTGAGAAGCCAGCGTTGATGAGGTACTTTGTCGAAAGCCTTAGCAAAGTCTAGGAATATGGCATCAGTTTGTAGGTTAGTGTCAAGGTTGGCGTGAACGTCATGAAGAAAAATAGCTAGTTGAGTTTCGCAGGAAAATCCTTTTCGAAATCCATGCTGGGACGGATGGAAGAAGTGATTTGAATTTAGGAATTGTATGATTTGGTTGTAAATGACATGTTCCATTAATTTGCAGGGTACACTTGTTAATGAAATAGGGCGATAATTAAGAGGTGAATCAGTAGTACCTGTTTTGTGGACGGGAACGACCTTCCACACCTTCCAGTCGTCAGGTGTGGTTCCTTCTGACAATGATTGCGTAAACAGTGCACAAAGAATACTGGAGCAAGCGAGTTTAGCGTTCTTTAAAATTTTTGAGTTTATATAATCTATGCCGGTAGCGGATGAGTTCTTTATTTTATCAATTATGCATGAAATTCCGGTACTGTTGAAAGTTATGGGTTCCATGGCTGTGGTGATAACAAGTGGTAATGTAGAACAGGGCAATTCGGATTCGTCAGTAAAAACGGACGTAATAGCCGTGTTAAATGCGTTTGCACATTCGGTATCAGTCATTGTAACACCGGCATTGTTAGTGAGGGTGATAGTGCGTGTTTCTTTTGGGTTTATCACTTTCCAGAATTTTTTGGGTTATCGACTATCATTTTTGTAGGTCGACTTCGTAGAAGGAGCGCTTAGCTTTTACAATCGCGGCCAAGTACAAGTGTTCAACTTCATGGTATTTTACCCAGGCATTTGGGCTCCCTTGTCGCTT
The DNA here is from genome assembly GCF_055824585.1 of Amblyomma mixtum. Taxonomy (NCBI): domain Eukaryota; kingdom Metazoa; phylum Arthropoda; class Arachnida; order Ixodida; family Ixodidae; genus Amblyomma; species Amblyomma mixtum. The sequence continues at coordinate 148,325,185 of NC_143021.1, read as the reverse complement.
CGCTGTACGAAATGCGCGTTTTTTCTTATTTTCGAGTCTTTTTAGTGTTTTGGTGAACCACGGCTTCTGATTACGCTTCCTAAAACTGCACGTCGGGATATATTTAATGGTTACGTCAGCTATTTTATGTTTGAAGAGTGTCCAGTTTTCATTTACACTTCTGCTATGAAAGGAGGTTTCAAACATTGACAAGAAGTTATTTAATTCATTGCTGATTGCTTCGTAGTTTCCCTTGTCGTAGAGCATAATAGTTTTCCGGGAAGGTTCTTTTAACATAGGTGTAAAGCTGAAAGTGGCATGAATTACTTTATGGTCGCTGATTTCGCGAAGGTACGTAAGGGATTCTAAGCTATCTGGATGAGTGGTCAGTATGAGGTCTAGAGTGTTAGCTGCTTCTCCTGCGACACGTGTTGGTTCAGATACTAACTGGGTCAAAATAAAATTAAGACAGACATCAAGGAATTCTCTCGACTCTTCCTGACTGACCATGGGCTGAAGTTGACTATTCCAGTCGATATTGGGGTAGTTGAAATCCCCAAATAGGAGGATATGTGCGTTGGGGTGCTTTGAAACCAGTTGATTCAGGATGTTGTGAAGCTTGCGAGGGAAGTCGGGACTACTTCGAGGTGGTCTATAGCACACCCCACTTAGAAGTGTCAGGGGTGAAGCACGGCACACGAGCCATAGTATTTCCAAGTCCGAGCAGACATTGATGACGGAGCATGATAACTGTTCGTTGACGGCAATTAGAACTCCCCCTCCGCGGGCTTCTTTCCTATCGGCGCGAAAAAGACGAAAATTTGGCAATTCAAACAGGATCTCTGAGTCATTTATGTCGCTGTTCAACCACGTTTCGGTTAATACAAGTAGATCGCTGCCTGATGATGAAATAAGGTTTGACACGATATCGCGTTTCGGCAAGAAGCTGCGGATGTTAGTAGAGATAACCGATAGGGAAAAGTTGGCACGAGGAGTAGGTGGGGAATAATGCGGTGGCCGGCAGGGGTGAGTTGATTGTTAAGATATTTCTTTAACAGTTTCAGAAGTTTCGTCAAAAATGTAACGCTTTGGGCCAGTATGCAGCGTTTTAAACCGCAGGGAATAAGACACAGACTTTGCCTTAGCGAAAGCTATAAGCTGTTTTCGGCAATTCTGGACGCGGCGCGAAAAATCTTCACCTACGCTGTAGCCTGTATCTTTGAACTTTGGACCTTTTGAAAGAATTGATTCTTTTGTTTTGAAGGATGTAAATTTGACAATAATTGGGCGTTGCCGATCCTGAGAGTGTCTTCCGAGGCGGTGAGCACGTTCAGTTTCGATTGGGCTTAACTGAATATCAACGTATTGAGAGCAGTGGCGAGTTATTATTTCTTCCGATTGCGAATAGGTTTCAGAGGGGTTGGTATCAGGTAAACCATAGAAAATTAGGTTGTTTCGCCGGGAGCGGTTTTCGGCGTCATCCAGGCGAGCCTCTAGCACACTAACTAGGCGAGTCGTTTCGGTCGTAGTGGTTTGGATTGCTTCTAGGTCAGTGCGCATTGTAGACAGATCTCCGCAGTGAGTTTCTAAAGTGCTGAGACGGGTGATGAAATCTGCCATTTTTTGGTCCATTGAGAGAAGTTGGCTCTTAAGCTCCTGCACTTCAGTTACTAATTTGGTCTGGCCAGAAGACATCTTTTTTAGTTCGTCAAGAATAATGTCTAGCTTGTCAGGACCGGGGTTGCTCTCAATATCGCCACACGACAGTAACAAAGAATGAACAACGTGAAGGCACTCAACACTGATAACAAAGCAGCACTGAGGGCTCGGGAGCTGCACCAGAAAATAGTTACTCGTTTTCTTTGAAAAGAGACTGTAATGGCCACCAACCTGCATGGCGAAGACGAGCGGATTAGAGAACTGTGTTGTGGCACAGCCACCGAGCCCACAGAGTGCCGGTGATGGTCGCTGTTCATTTGTAGTTGACACGTTGAATGTAGTCGCTGACGATGGGGCCTTCCAATCGGGTCTGAGGATCCAGTTGTTTTGAGCAGATATTGCAGGAAAAGGGGCGTTTTTGGTTGCCTTGTTGATGGGACCTCCGTAAGCTGCGTCGCCCAGGGGCGCATGGTCGATCGCGCTCGACCAGGGAGCGCAAAACATGCCAGGGAGCATGACGCAGACGATGAGGGGCGAGAACACCTGCATGGCGAAGACGAGCGGATTAGAGAACTGTGTTGTGGCACAGCCACCGAGCCCACAGAGTGCCGGTGATGGTCGCTCTTCATTTGTAGTTGACACGTTGAATGTAGTCGCTGACGATGGGGCCTTCCAATCGGGTCTGAGGATCCAGTTGTTTTGAGCAGATATTGCAGGAAAAGTGGCGTTTTTGGTTGGCTTGCTGATGGGACCTTGGTAAGCTGCGTCGTGCAGGGGCGCATGCTCGATCGCGCTCGACCATGGAGCGCAAAACATGCCAGGGAGCATGACGCAGACGATGAGGGGCGAGAACACCTGCATGGCGAAGACGAGCGGATTAGAGAACTGTGTTGTGGCACAGCCACCGAGCCCACAGAGTGCCGGTGATGGTCGCTGTTCATTTGTAGTTGACACGTTGAATGTAGTCGCTGACGATGGGGCCTTCCAATCGGGTCTGAAGATCCAGTTGTTTTGAGCAGATATTGCAGGAAAAGTGGCGTTTTTGGTTGGCTTGTTGATGGGACCTTCGTAAGCTGCGTCGTGCAGGGGCGCATGCTCGATCGCGCTCGACCATGGAGCGCAAAACATGCCAGGGAGCATGACGCAGACGATGAGGGGCGAGAACACCTGCATGGCGAAGACGAGCGGATTAGAGAACTGTGTTGTGGCACAGCCACCGAGCCCACAGAGTGCCGGTGATGGTCGCTGTTCATTTGTAGTTGACACGTTGAATGTAGTCGCTGACGATGGGGCCTTCCAATCGGGTCTGAAGATCCAGTTGTTTTGAGCAGATATTGCAGGAAAAGTGGCGTTTTTGGTTGGCTTGTTGATGGGACCTTCGTAAGCTGCGTCGTGCAGGGGCGCATGCTCGATCGCGCTCGACCATGGAGCGCAAAACATGCCAGGGAGCATGACGCAGACGATGAGGGGCGAGAACACCTGCATGGCGAAGACGAGCGGATTAGAGAACTGTGTTGTGGCACAGCCACCGAGCCCACAGAGTGCCGGTGATGGTCGCTGTTCATTTGTAGTTGACACGTTGAATGTAGTCGCTGACGATGGGGCCTTCCAATCGGGTCTGAAGATCCAGTTGTTTTGAGCAGATATTGCAGGAAAAGTGGCGTTTTTGGTTGGCTTGTTGATGGGACCTTCGTAAGCTGCGTCGTGCAGGGGCGCATGCTCGATCGCGCTCGACCATGGAGCGCAAAACATGCCAGGGAGCATGACGCAGACGATGAGGGGCGAGAACACCTGCATGGCGAAGACGAGCGGATTAGAGAACTGTGTTGTGGCACAGCCACCGAGCCCACCTCAGTCTTCAGTCTTCCGGGAAACATTACTGGCGCAGTCGGCAAGGATCCTGCGGCCATCGCAAGACAGCGAAGGAAGAAGACTGAAGGCAGGGAAAAAGACGACGACCAGGAAATATTTCAGCGTTCGAGAAGACCTGCAGAGTCTGCGGCAAGAACCGCGGCTGCGGACCAGCGACGCAAGGCAGCCGGTCAGAAAAGAGAGCAGCGACTGGAACGCCACCGGGCACAAGCGAGACGACACCAACGGCCGCGACGCCATTGGCATCGAAGGATGAATTCCTTCTTGCTTAGTACTGGCGTGAGCATTGCTGTGCAGTTAAGCATGTGTGGGTTGCATGGATACGCACTTTGCCCATTTAAACCCCGATAAGCCAGAAAGCAAGCGCGATGGGCGACACAGATGACACTGCGGTTGTCGGAAACGGGGAAGTGAGGCGGAGGCGCCGGAGATGCCACAGGTCGAGGAAAGAAATGGAAAAGTGCAGGACGAACTGCTGGTGTTACAGGAGAGGTGTCGGCTTTCAAAGCTGGAACTTGAGCTTGCTCAGCCGAGACAGCGAGGAAGCGCTAGAGAGGACTCCAAGGTCGTAGAAAGGCATGCTAACCACAGCGAGCTAAGGCATTACTCAAAATTGTTGCGGGAATACTTGCAAAATTTGCAACTGATGCAGAAGTGTCAGTATCCTTCTAGGCGGCGGAGAATGCACTAAATGCATATGAAGTGCCGAAAGAACGGTGGGGCCAAATTGTTTTCCTCATGGTTGCACACAAAGTGTAATTTCTGTCGACCCATTTAGCGCCATCTCAGCACAGTGAAAACGAAGCTGTAAAGGAATTGGTACTGGAGGAGCTGAAACCCTCCGCGGGATAGTACCTCAGTATCTTTCAAGGCACGAGGAAGCGGAGCACCGAATGATAGAGAGTGTATACGAGGCGTCTCCAGAGCTACTTCCGCTTCTGTTTAGGCGCGCGCAGCGTCAGCACCTTTGAACAGTTGCGGGAGCTGTTAGTGGCGGATCAGCTAAAGAACAATCTCTCAAATGCAGCACTAAAGTACGTTACGCTCCAAGAAAGAAACGGGTTGCGGAAAGCCACCGAACTGCCCGCACTACTACACACCTTCGAGGACGCTGAGAGGATAACTAGTGCTGATAAGATCATCATCATCATCATCGTAATCAGCCTGACTACACCCACTGGAGGGCAAAGGCCTCTCCCATGTCTCTCCAATTAACGCTTTCCTTCACCAGGCGCGGCCACCATATTCGGGCAAATTTCATAAGACACGATCTCGCCTATGCTATTGACTGCCTGTTTACAGGAGGTATTCCGGTGCCTGAAATGGGAACAGCTGGGGAGAAGAGTTAATAGAGAATACCTAAGTAATTTTCGATTTGCTGATGACATTGCCTTGCTTAGTCACTCAGGACATGAACTGCAAAGCATGATCAATGAATTAGACAGGCAGAGCAGAACGGTGGGGCTAAAAATTAACATGCAGAAAACCAAAGGAATGTTCAACAGCCTAGCAAGGGAACAGCAGTTCGCAGTTGGTAGCCAGGTGCTGGAATTAGTCAGAGAATATGTCTATTTAGGCCAGGTAGTGACAGCTGATCCAGATCATAAGAGAGAAATAACTCGAAGAATAAGAATGGGGTGGAGCGCATATGACAGGTTATTTCAGATCATGAATGGCAGTTTACCAATATCCCTAAAGAGAAAAGTATACAACAGGTGTACCTTACCGGTGCTCACCTATGGGGCACAAACGTGGAGGCTAACAAAGAGGGTTCAGCGTAAGCTAAGGACAACGCAGCGAGCTACGGAAAGAAAAATGATAGATGTAACGTTAACGAAAGCGGGCGGAGATGATGAGAGAACAAACGCGCGTTAATGATATCCTAGTTGAAATCAAAGGGAAGAAGTGGGCTTGGGCAGGGCATGTAATGCGAAGGCAAGATAACCGTTGGTTGTTGAGGGTAACGGAGTGGATTCCAAGAGAAGGCAAACGTAGCAAGGGGCGGCAGAAAATTAGGGGGGCGGATGAGAATAAGAAATTTGCTGATAAGATCTTGGAGCAGAAAAGAACGGACGTTCAAAGTGCAGCTGCTAGGAAGCCGGCTGAGGAGCCGCCTAGGTACGCTACAGGCAGAGCACAGGCACCACGGGCAAGGTCACAACCGAGAGGTTGTTTCTCGTGTAGAGAAACAGGGCACCAAAAAGCGAACTGTCCGCACGCGACAAGAAATGATGCAGCAAACGCGCCTGACTATAAGGGCAACGGCCTCTCGGCACGCGTCGCAACAGAGGAGGACTCAGCAGCACAACACCACGGCGAGCTAGTAATGCTCACTTGTCGAGATGGGGAGATTGAGGCCATTCTAGACACCGGAGCTGACGTTAAGGTAGTTCGGGAGAGTGTAGTGTAAGCCTCCCGGAACAATCAATCTGGTCTCCGAATTTGGGGAAAAGGTGCAGGCAAAGCTAGCAATCTGACACCTTGCGGTAAAGCGAAATTCGGGCAGCTTCGCCGACAGCCGGGAGGTCGTGTCGGTCATGAGAGCTTTACCAGTCAAGTGGTGTTCCAAACGAATTGTTTCCTCTCAGAGGAATGCTGGGAGCTGCTCAAACAGCAGGCGGAGATCAGAGGGATCATTGCCGACAGAGAGGAGCAGGGCGATAAGTACACGCCGCTAGAGAAAGAGTATCGGGAGCACCCGCCGTTGTGGTACATGGGAAGAAAGAGGCCGCTGTCGCCCAGGTGGCAAAGCAAAGCGAGGGTGACAATATCACGAGATCGGACGGCAGCGACAAGGACGCTCCCGCGGTGGGAGGAGAAGCGCACCGGAAACATTCCAGCAGAGCCAGCGGAGTGACGCGACCTTAATGGGAGCGTGAAGGGACGCCAGAGCAGGAAATAAAGTCATCACAGCAGTAGATTGGTTCCTTTATCACAAGGATAAGCTTCTGGGGCGACAGTGATGCAATTGGTGTTCCCAGAATGCCACCGCAGAGAAGTACTACAAATGGCACACGAATAAAATTTTGGAGGACACCTGTTGTTCAGGAAAACGAAATCAACAATTAAAGCCACATTTTATTGGCCAAGCATAGAAGACGAGGTCAGGCGACATTGTACCAGCTGTCATAATTGCCAAATGAGATCATATCTGCATCGAGCAGACAGCGTGTCCATAGAACCGTTGGTGAGGCCACGATATTTATTTCAGCGGGTAAACGTCAGCGTCATCGGGACGCTGGAACCAGCCTCGGGTAGGGGACACAGGTAAGCACTATGCGTCATTGATCTGTGCACGCGCTGGCCAGAGGTCGTGTGTTTTCGTTCACTCAATGCTAAAGCCACCTGCGACGCTCTTCTCGCGGTGTTCAGTAGGAGAAGCATCCCCGAGGATATACCGTCAGACTGCGGAACAAATTTCTCCACGAAGCTGACCAAGGAGATTTTAGAGAACCTGGGGTGCTCCACTCGGTTTTCGACACCGGGTCACCCGGAGAGTAATGGGGCTGTAGAACGCTGGAATAAGAGGTTCAAAAACCTGCTCTATCACGTTATCCAGAAAGAGGGGAGGAACGGCGACAAGTGTGTGCCCCTTTTGCTGTGGGCATACAAAAGGTTTCCTTATGATAGGACTGGGGCGGCGCTTTTCGAGATGTTTTATGGAAAGCAGCCGAATGGCCCGCTCAGCATACCAAAGAACACATGTACAGGAGAGCGTGAGTCCCCAGTAAGGTTGGGGCTCTCCCGGTTCAGTACGTGCTAGAGCTGAAAGGCCGTCTTGAACAAGTGGCTGAAGTCGCAAACAATAAGCTTGAGGCAGCAAAATGCGTACGCCACGCAATTCAAAGGCGAGCGACCGCCAAAGACTTCGCAAAAGGGGAGGCGGTTTTGTTATTCGACGAACAGCGCCCAGGGAAGATGTTAGCAAAGCGGACAGGGCCAGCCAGCGTCGTTCAAAAGTACCGAGAGCGCTCTTATTTCGTGGAAATGCCGGACGGCGGTGCATACAAGCAGGATGCGTCCCTATATGAGCCGAGTATTGAACATGGGCGTAATGTTCGAGGAAGACAGTGCGTTCGTTACGTGGAGTACGCACTCCGGCAGCCAGCCGCACGGTCTGCGGATGCATGTCTACCTCGAGACGCGGTTGCCCATTTGTCACTACATGAGCGAGAAAGAATTCTGGAAGTGTTCACGGAATACGAGGAGCTTTTCAGCGACCGGCAGGGGGTGGCATCGGTAAAACAACACGAAATTGTAGAACGTGGTGATCAAATAAACATTATTATTATTATTATTATTATTATTATTATTATTATTATTATTATTATTATTATTATTATTATTATTATTATTAAGAAATATAGCCTACAATACTCCAGCAATCGCTAATCCTAACATCTTTTCTGCACTTCGTCTTCCATGCTTCTGGAATCTGTTCGTCCAAACTGTGGTTTTACGGCATATCTGGTTTAGTGAATTTAAAATAAGTTACACTGCCCCCCGAAGCCTTCGTAACAGTGTTCGCTTTGTTGTTCCGCGATCTTCAACAAGATTCGGCGAAGCTAGGCGTTGTGCTTATGTGCCGAAAATTTTCAATGATTTGCCAGATGATGTATTTTCGGTATCATCAAAAAATGCATTAAAAAGCATGCTTGGTTCTTTGTAAAGTGTATGTTCTCATTTCTGTAATCTGTACGCGTTGTCTGTTTTGATGTTGTTGTTTTTTTTTGTATATGTGTGTGCGGTTCACCACATGTTGACATTAATCGTCCCAACTGTTAACCATCATTCAACACTTTTTTTTGTATGCTGATTTGAATTATTGCACCCTCGTCCGCTGACTTAGCCGGGCCTAGTCCCTCAAGCCACTGCTGGCTTTGACAGGCCCGCTCCTTGATCTATGTATCATTATGTGCAATAAAACATTTATTATTATTATTATTATTATTATTATTATTATTATTATAATAACTATGCGTGTAACTATGTAACTTCTATGCGTGACCTGAAGATGCATCTGAAAGCCCTGTGTTGATCTTGGTATTCTTCTGTTAGTGAAGTTATGCTTAAAATGTTCGTTATTTCATTTATTTTTATTTTTATTTTGACGTATACTCTTGGTTTATAGTTGAATTTCTGAATACTTGTGCTGTTAACCTGTGTTTTCCAATTTTTGTTTGTTTTTTTGCTCTCGTTTGGGTGTAACGAGAAGCGTTACTGTATCTATTGCCTTTTTTGTAGTCCTGGCCGTAACTGCCGGGCCCAGTCACTCAAGCCTCTTGTTGGCTTTGACGGGCCTGAACCTTATTGTATTAGCTACAAAGTGGCAATAAACATTATTATTATTATTATTATTATTATTATTATTATTATTATTATTATTATTATTATTATTATTATTATTATTATTATTATTATTATTATTATTAAATTGTGCTTCAGGATGGGTTCACGCCTAAGGGCCGCCATCCTACCATGCCCCTACCGATCACTTATTTTCACACTACCAGATTATACCAGTCCATAGCTTGTACCGATATTACTTAGCAACCAGATACAAGAAATCTCTACAATATAATAATCGAGCGTTTCTAGATTTGACCTGCCTCTCTCAAACTGTACCGGCTTATACCCTGCGCAATACTGAAAAATGGTCTATTCCTTTTTGTCGCACCAACTACGGCAATCAGATGCTAAGATACAATATGCCATACTTATTAAACCAATTACAATCCATGAATATCGATATTTCCAAAAGCAGCTTGCGCGGAATTAAAACTGCGTTTAAATAAGCAAAGAAAACGTTGTTAAGTATATTCTTTTTTATGATGTATAAAATGTATTGTATGTATAACTGTGTCTGTGTAAAAAGTCTGTCTCTAGCGTTTGACCATCTTCCTATGTTTGTTGCTGTATGCCATGTAAAAGGGGGTCCGGGGGTCCCTCAAGTGATCTGCGATCACTTTTTACCCGGACCTACCCACATCTATGATGTAAATAAAACAAACTTCAAACTTCAAACTCCTTACCGCGTACCTGCGAGGCTGACAGCCGAGGTGGGAAAACATGTGGATGAGCTTCTCGGCCTTTCATTGCGAAAGGCCGTATGCACACTTGCTCGTTTGCGAGCCTAAGGAGGACGACAGTATCACAATGTGCGTAGATTTCCGCAGGCTGAACGCCGGGACTGTAGCTGACGCCTACCCGATGGCACTACAACAGGCGATGATTATGAAAGTAAGGAGAGCGAAATATCTAACAGGGAGAAAAGCTGAGCTAGTTGGTAAACGAAATATGTAAACGAAATAACGAAATATGTGACCCTGCTGGTCCTTCGGAGGGGGTATTGGCAGGTGCCGCTAGCTCCACCAGCCCAGCATCTTACCGCTTTCGCGTGTCACTGGGGAGAGTTTGCGTGGAGAGTCATGCTGTTCGGGCTCAAAAACGGCACACAGACATTCCAGAGGGTTATGAAGAGGCTCGCGTTCCCGCACTCTGAGCATTGCTGCGCATACCTAGATGATATCGCAGCGTTTAATGACATGCTCGAAGAGCATGTGCGCCGTCTTAGATGGGTGTTTAGACCCTTGAACAGGTAAGGCTCAGGGTAAACCTGGAGAAGTGCCAAATAGCACGAAAGTCCTTTCCCTACATAGGGCACGTTGTTGGTTCGGGGCGGCACGCAGCTGACCGAGAGAAACGTGCAGTGATAAGGGCGTTGAAAGCACCTGCCACGCAACGGTAACTCCGAAGTGTTCTCGGACGATGCGGGGGTTGCCGCAGCTACGTACCGAACTTTGCTGAGGTGGCGAGGCCAATGACAGAGCTCACCGGAAGAGGATTCCGAATAAGACCCCATGGTCGCAAAAAGCTGAAGGTGCGTTTCAACAGCTCAAAACGGCGCTCTTCGAAGCCCTAGCCTTAGCTACTCCGGTCCCGAAAGGACGATACTGGTTGTACATGGACGCGCCAGCCTTTGCCGAGGGAACCTGCCTTTTACAGCGAGCCGAGGATGGCTCGGAGCGGCCGATTGCGTTTGCGAGCCACAAGTTTTCCCCAGCGCAGACATGTCGGTCAACCAGCAAAAGGGAGGCATTTGCGGTGATTTGGGGACTCAATAAGTTCGATCACTGGCTCTTCGGCGCACCTGTCACGACCTGTTGCGAGGCACGGGCTGTGGACTCGGTGAAGGTTAGGAAATGGGTCTTTATTCAGAGAATTTCACACAAAAGAACAGAGGGCCCCAGGCCCTTAGAAGGTAGAGACTGGCTCCCCGAGCAGCTGCTCTCTTCCGCTGCTGGAGGAAGACTCCCCGGCGTTGACTGCCGCTCCCTTGAAGGCCGTGCCCACGTGACCAGGATGCGCGTTCCAGGGCGTTGAAGGTCGTGCTCTCGAACACCGCGTCAACGCCACCAGGTCACGCGTTCTCGGAAGGAAGTGTTCTTGGGCATCGACGGTCGCGTTTTCGAATGCCGAACATGAGCCCCACGTCCGCGACGAGGCCGGCACCCTGCGACGCGAGTATAGGTCGGAACGCTCGCGGCACAAACAGTTTGCGAAGCTGGCGGGCCCACAGGCCAGCAGTGTCTTGCAACGCAACAGACAACAATCCTCTTGCGTTCGTTACGCTTAGCATAGCACACGGCGCGAAGTTGACAAGCTGGGCGCTTGTGGTCCAGCGGCATAATGTGATTGCGCAACCCCGAAAGGGTAGCGAACACGCCAACGCTGACACCTTGTCACGCGTAACTAATGATTGCTGGAATCTGGACGGCGGTGCTCCGCTGACAGCGAGCGGGATGGTGCTCCCCTTGCCACTTCCACATGACGACCACGCGATTGAACTGTGTGTGTGTCGTAATGACTGCGTGCACTCGGAGGTGGTGAACTGGGTGCAGCTTATCAACTTGGACGCCGTGTGACGGCGCGCGGCAGGCTTTCCACTGTGTATTTTAGTGTGCATGGCGTTTTCTACCCTTGGGTGTTCATAATGGCACTTCCGGCGACAGTCTAGTGGCGTCTATGCTTATGCAATTAAGTGCTGCACTACGGTTTGTCCCCCGTAAGGCGGTTTCATGGCCCATGCCCATCCCTTTAAGTCATAATTCTAAAAGTACCACTTGGGCCCTTTGTGAAATTTTGGGAAGGGCGTCTGAGCTATCGGTGGTGCGCGCGGGGTCATTAGGACTGGTAATCCTTTCTCAGCACCCCAGTTAGCACATGACAGCGGGCCAATATTAGAATACCGCTGGCAACGCGTGGCGCTAAGTAGGCCCAGAGTTCCAAATGAGTTTCTGAGATTGGTTGAACCACTCACTACCACATCGAATGATGGCCCTGGTTGTCCATCACTTTCCCTGTACTGGCTTAGCCATCACAAAATCTAGGCTTTCGTGGGCCAGGTAAGCCAGACTATTCCCACTCTTTGCCATTGTCGGTTTTGCCAACACAGAATCCTGGCTATCGTGGCCCAGGTTAGCCAGAATTTCTTGCTGTTTGCCATTGTCGGTTGTGCCATCTTAAAATCATGGCTATCACGCGCCACGTTAGCCAGAGTTCCCCCACTGTTTGCCAGATTTGTGTATGCCGTTGTCGATATTGAGCTATAGCGTTGCCAACACTCATCGGGTGTTAAAAGTATAATGACACTCGGCGGTCGACTTTGTGGCTTCTGCTAAAACGACATGGCAACGTTCAATAGTGCTGCAACAGAGAGCGACAATTCTCACATGTTCTCAAAGGTCTCACATGAGAGATGCGAGACCTTTGAGCAGATGTGAGCAGATTGTAGCATGAACAGTATGAGTGTAGTAGCGCAGTACTATTGCTCGACTACATCTACTGCAATTCTTTCATAACACCCATGCCACGCGGACTATTAAGTGGCATATCAGTGGTATGGTACTCTACACTTCTAATGGTATTCGGACCGAACGGAGTTTTGCGGTGCTTCACTACAATTTCCAAACACATTCGCTCGCTATATTGCGGCTGCCGTCGAGCTTTCTTTTTTTTCCTTGGCTGTTTTTGAGTGGAATAAAGACGTGACGACGACTTTGGCGGTGGTCAGTGGACTGTGCCTATTCCGCAACAAATGAATTGGCCTGTCGCATAACACGGACGACGACGCCATCCAGACCAACGATATCATTGTTAGAAAGCTGGATACCATAATTCGAAAGTTGGATTCCAGTATGAACACTTTACTAGCACATGCTGCAGAACGAACGCCGGGTTGCGTTGGCCGCTCGATAAGCCGAATATTGGCCCTAAATTGACATGAAAGTAGGGCCAATGCGTCAAAATGGTAGTGCTCGGCAAAATTTCGTCGCAGGACCGATGTTCGTGCCAATTTTTGCCAACAATTGCCCGATATTCGGGCAATGGTGTTATACCTGGGCAATTGAAGCGTTTCTCTAGCAACCAAGTAGATTTATCTTTTTCTGCTATATATGTATATGTATATATATATATATATATATATATATATATATATATATATATATATATATATAGCAAAGTATACGCTTCGTTAAAGGAAACATATTTATTCAACTCGACGTTTCGATCGGAAGGCCGATCTTCTTCAGGAGTGATTTTACATTGTGAATGCATCCCCTTTTATAGGGGCGGGCACAGAACAGGTAAGTGGGAAACACAAAGCACATAGCAGAAAAATACGCATAAGAAATTATTAGAGGCAGTGTGACCCACACACACATACACCAAAAAAAAAAGAGTGCGAGGAACAGGTACTCAGTCAGAAAATACAACGTCCAGATGCGGCCTCTGCTTTGTTAAGCACCACAGGCTTGCTTATTGACAGTCGTGTCCAGCTGGGAGGTGCTCGACAGGTGCGTGGCCGTGCAACAACTTTCGTAGGAAAATGCGAAAACTTGTTCCTTCTCCTGGCCGCGAGAGCAAAAAATTAAAATATGACCCTCCAACAGAGAGGGAAAAAAAAGAAGAAAAAAAAAGGAAAATGAACAGAGTAAGGAAGAAACCTCGAAAAAGAAAGTGAAATAGGTAAAAGAAAACCTTTAAAGTAGTGCTTTTTCTTCGCACCCAGCTATAGTGCACCCACCCCTCTTTGAGGGGAAGTATTGGAAGGAATGTAAAAAAAGAAAAAAAAATAGAAGAAAAATATATAAAAAATGTGAGCTTACATAGTAAAATTAAAAAGGAAAAAAATAAAAAAGAAATAAAAAAGAAATTGTGCGGGATTCGCGTGACCACAAGGTGAGCATACCCGGGGGGGAAACGGCACAGGTGTGGCACAGGTGTGGCATGCAGAAAGGGGTATGACCTCAGACGACTTAGTCAGTGTTGCTTTGTTTAATTTCGTAGGCCCCTGACCTCGGAAGAGAGGTGAGGGTGCCGTAAGTTTCATTAATGCCATTTTGCACTGTGTTAAATTTAAAAATAAAATATGATTCTCGTTGCTCGCGCTCACGAGTGTTTTTGAAGCCACTCTGTAGTATTGTTACTTTAAGTTTGTCAAACTCGTGACTTTTCTCGCGGAGGTGTTTCGAAAGAGGGAGGTTGGGGAGGGATTGGGTATGTGAGCGGTGGTTATTAAATCTGAAACGGAAGGAATTGTCTGTTTGGCCTATGTATTGCATTCGACAGTCGCCACACTCGAGCATGTAAACCACGTTGCTGGAATCGCAATTCAGGTCTTCCCGGATAGAATGCTTGAAATTTGAATGGGTGCTTTTAGCCAGTGTCGTGGTTTCCATGTGTTGCAGACTTGACATCGGCTTTTTTTGCATGGTGTGCAACCTACAGCTCTCCGTTTATTGACTGTCGAATGGAAAGCATGGTTTTTCAGATTTTTTGGTCTCCTATATGTTACTTGGGGGACCGTTCTGAAAATATTTGAAAGACGGTGACTCTGTTCAATAATATTATAGTGTTTTTTTAGGATGTTGTTAATCTTCGGGAGATTATTTGTGAAGGTTAGTATAAGATTACAGCGCTGTGATGATGGCTGAGATTCCTTAATGACATGATTAATATTAGTTGCTTCTGCCTTTTTAATGGCATCGTTGATTATAGAAGACGGGTAATGTTGTTTTTTTAGAGTGTCCCGCATGCGATTAGCATTTTCGTGAAAATCTTCCGATCGTGAGCAAATTCGTTTGAATCTGATGGCCTGTGAGTATATGGGATTGAAGTTTTGCAGTGACGTGGGTGGAAGCTGTTGAAATGAAGATACTGTTGTCTGTCTGTGGGATTTTATAGACACTAGTGATTATTGTACTTCCTTCTACTCGAACCAGAACATCCAGGAAGTTAATTTTATTGGTTGAGTAGGTGTGTGTGAAAGAGATATTGGGATGGATTTTGTTGAATGAGGCGATAAAATGGATGAGTTCGTCCTCGGTTTCTGTCCAAACTATGAATATGTCATCCAGAAAGCGTTTGTAAAAAGCTGGTTTTGTTGGATATGAGGACAGAAAGTCAGATTCAATTTTGTTCATAAATATGTTGGCGTAATTTGGAGCCATTTTTGTGCCCATAGCTGTACCGCTAGTTTGAAGATAATATGAGTTGCTGAACTCAAAGGTGTTAAGTTTAAGGACCGAATTTGCAAGTGTCTCGACGGCACTTGGAATAGGGGTGTCTAGAATTTTGTATTCTTTATATGATCGAACCATTGCCTGAATTCCGTCGTCATGTGGGATGTTAGTGTAAAGTGATACCACATCCAGGGTAACTAGGAAAGCGCCTTGAGGGAAGGTCACATTCGATAATTCTTTCAAGAAGTGATTAGTGTCGCGTATGTAAGATGGATGTTTCGGAGGTATATGTTCGATGAGCGAATCGATATACACTGAGATCGGTTCTGTTATTGTGCCAATACCAGAAACAATCGGTCTCCCTGGATGATTCTGTTTGTGTATTTTCGGAAGCATGTAGAAGCGCCCCGTGGAGGAATTTCTTGGCGTGAGCGCCTTACCTACTCGCGGTGGTAATTCACCTTCATCTGTTAGTTTTTTTATAGTTTGATCTACGATGTTCTTTTGCTTAGCGGTCGGGTCTGATGGGAGTTTAGTATAGAATTTTGGGTTATTGAGCTGGCGGTTGCCCTCCTGAATGTAGTTATCTGTGTCTAAAATAACTATGCCTCCACCTTTGTCGGCGGGCTTGATGACAATGTCGGTTCGTTTGCTAAGTGAAACCGTTTACGGTTTCCTTGTAATTGTCGGGTGTGGAAACCGTACAAGGAAACCGTAAACCGTAATTACAAGGAAACCGTAAACCAACATCCAACCACATTAGACCAAACACCCGAAGAGCCACACCTTCCGGAAAATATAATTAACACGTCAAGCTCACAGCTCACCCCCGAAGAAAAGTCACTGCTGTCGCGTGGCCTTAAATTCTGCCCAAGCCATAGCAAGTATAACGAGTACAAGTTACTCCAGGATCTAGATAACTTTTCGCGAACTCTCAGATTACGGGAATATTTCTTCGACAAACCGAACACAAATAATGTGCGGTACCAATCTCAGGAACAGTGGACACCCAAAACTGGTAGGGACAGACATCTAGACCTATATATAAAAGCGGTACAAAAGGAGATTCTTCAAGCTTTTGGGACACGAAAATCTGGGCCACCTAACCTCACAAAAAAAGAGCGTAACGCCTCAGGCTCACTTAGCAAACGAACCGACATTGTCATCAAGCCCGCCGACAAAGGTGGAGGCATAGTTATTTTAGACACAGATAACTACATTCAGGAGGGCAACCGCCAGCTCAACAACCCAAAATTCTATACTAAACTCCCATCAGACCCGACCGCTAAGCAAAAGAACATCGTAGATCAAACTATAAAAAAACTAACAGATGAAGGTGAATTACCACCGCGGGTAGATAAGGCGCTCACGCCAAGAAATTCCTCCACGGGGCGCTTCTACATGCTTCCGAAAATACACAAACAGAATCATCCAGGGAGACCGATTGTTTCTGGTATTGGCACAATAACAGAACCGATCTCAGTGTATATCGATTCGCTCATCGAACATATACCTCCGAAACATCCATCTTACATACGCGACACTAATCACTTCTTGAAAGAATTATCGAATGTGACCTTCCCTCAAGGCGCTTTCCTAGTTACCCTGGATGTGGTATCACTTTACACTAACATCCCACATGACGACGGAATTCAGGCAATGGTTCGATCATATAAAGAATACAAAATTCTAGACACCCCTATTCCAAGTGCCGTCGAGACACTTGCAAATTCGGTCCTTAAACTTAACACCTTTGAGTTCAGCAACTCATATTATCTTCAAACTAGCGGTACAGCTATGGGCACAAAAATGGCTCCAAATTACGCCAACATATTTATGAACAAAATTGAATCTGACTTTCTGTCCTCATATCCAACAAAACCAGCTTTTTACAAACGCTTTCTGGATGACATATTCATAGTTTGGACAGAAACCGAGGACGAACTCATCCATTTTATCGCCTCATTCAACAAAATCCATCCCAATATCTCTTTCACACACACCTACTCAACCAATAAAATTAACTTCCTGGATGTTCTGGTTCGAGTAGAAGGAAGTACAATAATCACTAGTGTCTATAAAATCCCACAGACAGACAACAGTATCTTCATTTCAACAGCTTCCACCCACGTCACTGCAAAACTTCAATCCCATATACTCACAGGCCATCAGATTCAAACGAATTTGCTCACGATCGGAAGATTTTCACGAAAATGCTAATCGCATGCGGGACACTCTAAAAAAACAACATTACCCGTCTTCTATAATCAACGATGCCATTAAAAAGGCAGAAGCAACTAATATTAATCATGTCATTAAGGAATCTCAGCCATCATCACAGCGCTGTAATCTTATACTAACCTTCACAAATAATCTCCCGAAGATTAACAACATCCTAAAAAAACACTATAATATTATTGAACAGAGTCACCGTCTTTCAAATATTTTCAGAACGGTCCCCCAAGTAACATATAGGAGACCAAAAAATCTGAAAAACCATGCTTTCCATTCGACAGTCAATAAACGGAGAGCTGTAGGTTGCACACCATGCAAAAAAAGCCGATGTCAAGTCTGCAACACATGGAAACCACGACACTGGCTAAAAGCACCCATTCAAATTTCAAGCATTCTATCCGGGAAGACCTGAATTGCGATTCCAGCAACGTGGTTTACATGCTCGAGTGTGGCGACTGTCGAATGCAATACATAGGCCAAACAGACAATTCCTTCCGTTTCAGATTTAATAACCACCGCTCACATACCCAATCCCTCCCCAACCTCCCTCTTTCGAAACACCTCCGCGAGAAAAGTCACGAGTTTGACAAACTTAAAGTAACAATACTACAGAGTGGCTTCAAAAACACTCGTGAGCGCGAGCAACGAGAATCATATTTTATTTTTAAATTTAACACAGTGCAAAATGGCATTAATGAAACTTACGGCACCCTCACCTCTCTTCCGAGGTCAGGGGCCTACGAAATTAAACAAAGCAACACTGACTAAGTCGTCTGAGGTCATACCCCTTTCTGCATGCCACACCTGTGCCACACCTGTGCCGTTTCCCCCCCGGGTATGCTCACCTTGTGGTCACGCGAATCCCGCACAATTTCTTTTTTATTTCTTTTTTATTTTTTTCCTTTTTAATTTTACTATGTAAGCTCACATTTTTTATATATTTTTCTTCTATTTTTTTTTTCTTTTTTTACATTCCTTCCAATACTTCCCCTCAAAGAGGGGTGGGTGCACTATAGCTGGGTGCGAAGAAAAAGCACTACTTTAAAGGTTTTCTTTTACCTATTTCACTTTCTTTTTCGAGGTTTCTTCCTTACTCTGTTCATTTTCCTTTTTTTCTTCTTTTTTTTCCCTCTCTGTTGGAGGGTCATATTTTAATTTTTTGCTCTCGCGGCCAGGAGAAGGAACAAGTTTTCGCATTTTCCTACGAAAGTTGTTGCACGGCCACGCACCTGTCGAGCACCTCCCAGCTGGACACGACTGTCAATAAGCAAGCCTGTGGTGCTTAACAAAGCAGAGGCCGCATCTGGACGTTGTATTTTCTGACTGAGTACCTGTTCCTCGCACTGTTTTTTTTTTTGGTGTATGTGTGTGTGGGTCGCACTGCCTCTAATAAATTTTTATGCGTATTTTCCTGCTATGTGCTTTGTGTTTCCCACTTACCTGTTCTGTGCCCGCCCCTATAAAAGGGGATGCATTCACAATGTTAAATCACTCCTGAAGAAGATCGGTCTTCCGATCGAAACGTCGAGTTGAATAAATATGTTTCCTTTAACGAAGCGTGTACTTCGCTATATATTCTTATAAGCAGTCTAGTACTTCACGCTTTCGCAACCCATATACATATATATATAACGAAAGGAGAATGAGGGGCTCGTTATACATACATTTACATAGAAGCCAACTGCCACAGAAACCAAACAACACAGGGGAATTTTTTGTATTTATTTATTTTGTGGTTTTGATCAATGGAGAATATTACTGAATATGTTAACGCATAAAGATTATTGATTATAAAAGCAGAAGAAAAAACAACCACATTCCGCCGCTGGGAAGCGACCCCACGTCCTCCCTAGGTTCGGTTCCCGCCAGCGGCATGTTGTCCTGTCATTCTTTGTCATTCTCCGTCCTGTCATTCTTATCGTCACGTTTCGCATTTTCGTGCTCTAAAAGAACTGAATACAGTGGCTGGAGCGTTGCCTGTTCCAAGCTCTGTTGTGAAATTTTAGACATGAGGATCAGCGTTCGGAAACTCACCGTCCGGCATGTACAGGTAAACATGGACCTTCGGGACCACAACCGTAAATATGCTCCACCAATATACCGGAACTACACCTCTCACCCTTAAGACCTGAATATGATGTGGATACCGCTGCAGTGGACTCGTGGTCAGATAATCTGGTCTGAGATGTAATCTGTAATATGTCTGAATTCCTTAGGAATCCTAAGGCAGCTAAGACTGAATAATTGATGTCACAAATTTTTAGCTGTCCTGCGACATTCTTTTAGAAATAGGTACAACCTTTTCGCTCGGCATGCTCCGCAGATATCAGCAGGGACGACCATTACCATTCTGTGAGCAGTGCAGGCAGGCGCAGGTTATTTCTTGCACTTCTTTAGAATAAAAAGAGTTTTCCATTCTTGATCATGGACTGTGCACCCCAAAATGCTCTTCTCATTTTGAATTGCCGAGGAATGTCAATCCGCTGCGGCACACGACGGGTTCTCCAGGACAGGGCAGTGTTCAAAGTGACTAAGTAGAGCCGAAGGAGTGGTAAAGATGTCACCGCATCGCCGGCATACATGTACAGGTATGGATACAGCTCCTGAGTTTGTCGCTGTTTCTTGCACGCGTTGATTGTCAGGCATGTTGCTGGAGGAACTGCCGTCTCCTGTGTGAGTTTGCAAGTGGGCCTCTAGTTGTGACCTGAAAAAGTAAATCCACAAATAAGAAAAGGATGACAATTTTGGTAATCTTTGAAAGCTATCATTACGACGGCATCGAGTCATGTAGGAACGTATATGTGCTGGCATGAGTAAAAAAAGCAGGCTAGTCAGTTCTAAAGGCAGCCACGCCTCCGCTATCTGAAATGAACATTGTTCATGAGCAAGCGCACTACTATCGATCGACTTCCGCCATGCAAATTTCTTAGCCGGAAATATCAGTCACACATGGCATGAAAAATGTTGGAAGGAGATAGCGTGCTCAGTTTACTTTTATCCACACCTGTGCACTCAATTTTTACCATCACAGCTCGAAGTGTGTTTTAGCAGTGTTAATTTAAAGCAGACAAATATATGCCTTGAGTCATAGCTTCGTTGATACATATTTGGTTGTTGATACCAAGATACAACCCGCTTAGTTCGAATTGACTGTCTCCGGCACAGTGATTGCTTAGTACTTCACTCCACTACTGTGCCTACCCACTTCTGAAACCTGAATTTTAACTGCAGTGATTAGAGCTGGTATTGGCGCGTGTGCGCTACATTGTTTCAAGCGAGAAATCGATGCTTTGAATATAATTTACCTATTTAATGGCTTCAGTAAAACTTCTTTTATATAAATTAGCTGTTGCTACAGTGCTCTACCAATACAATGTTCGACAGTTATGCTTTCAGCAGCACATGTAAAAGCACTTTCCAACCTATTTTCACCAAATGGAGCTGGTCCCTTTTGCAGCGCACGTAGCTGCCGTTGCCTGTGTAATCTTTGAATTCCGTACTTTCTAACTGCACTTGAGCAAAGCATGATACAGCCCCCTGTATGTGTTCGGAACGAAAAATTAATCTTTGACTTATTTTGAAAAAAACCTTACGTAGTTGGCGGTGATTCAGGCGATGAGGGTCGCCGTCGTGTAGGGTTCGGATAATTTCGATCCCCTCGGCTTCTTTAACGTGCACTAATGCTGCGCAGTACAGACACCTGCAGCACCTCGCCCCCATCGAAATGAGATCGCCGCACCACAATGTAAATCCTGAAAAGCTCGCAATCTATCGGGTTCGCGTCAATGTGAGTAAGTTTTTCAAAATGCCTATCGCTCCCATGTTTTTACCTACGAGCTGGTTTCAGATCTAGAGACAGCCTAGTGGCAATTTCAGGGATGGGGACAAAAGTGGTGCCGCTGCACTCCGAACACGTAGCAAAGTTCTGTATCAGACACACGCTGTTTGTAGAGTTACTGCATTTGTTGACGTTGTAATGCAAGAGGCAAGGTCTTCGGAAGAATCTAGTTGTTTCAAGAGACAAAATGTGCATATGGTGCGAGAATATTACCGCAATTTCTTAACTTCCAACGCAAGTTTTCATCAAATATGGTTTTTCGATGCTATCAGCTATTACCGTTACAAACATGAATAGCGCTAATCACGTTTGGGATTCGGCACTAAACTTCAGGAAATGAAAAGTATATGCGAATGAGATCTTACACTCCAAAAAATCTAAAAGCATTGGGAAAAATATAGATAACAGAGGTAATCAGGAGAGAAGTTCCGGTGTAAGTGCATCATTCCCTATGGACATCTGAATCGACCTATGAGTAAATGGGAAAAAGTGAAAAAAGGGCAGTGATAGAGGCAGAGCTGAGCAGAGCTCATGGTGTAGGAATGCTCAGGTTAATTGAAACTAAAAGGGATTATAACGAATAGAGGCTTGTGGCGCAGGGGCAGAACGGTTATCGCCTTCCCGTTAAACATTTTTGGCTAGTGTAAAGGTTCTTCACGGTAAAGTGCATTTATTTAGAACCCACTTTAACCTCCATTTTCGAAAATAGTCTTCGACAACATGAGATCAAGTGCTGTGTAATTTTTGTTTTCCCACCTAGTGTTCAAAACTACTTTACTAACAGGTGCTGACTGAAAGTGTTTTGACTATGCAGTCTTGTGTGTGGTTGTGTACAGGCCAACTGAAAAATAGGATCTGCGCACTGCTCTGAGACCACAATTAAAAAACGCCTTATGCGCATTCTAATTCGTGCATATAGTACAGGAAGTAAAATAGCTGTTAAGTGACACCTAAGTGCAATAATTCACGAAATATTAATTTCATTCCTGAAATTAGAACCACTGCTGGGAGTCCTGTTAAGCGGCTGTGGACACAGAGTATTAATGAGTTGATGAGGCAATTGATTACACACTGCATCGATACCTTTGTGTACCGCATGCAGCCCGCGGACACGTATGCGAGTTCTTGGCAATAGTTACTATGCAACAGCTAACGCTAAACAATATATAAGGAAAATTGCAACTAAGTGCCTGGTTGACCATAATATGAAAAGAGCTTAAGTGAATGCTTGTTATATTGGTGAGCCGTTTGTGATAAATCACGGGACCTAAATTTTATAATCCGGGTTGCACCTGCATGACAATAAATTCGTCTTGCGGAAACAATTCGTGGCCACTATAAAATTTGGGATAAGCTTTGCCCGGGGATAAACATTGCTGGGGTAAACATTGGGGTAAACATTGCTCTATTGCACTCGAAAACAAATTTCTTTGCTTCGAGGTGTGCTTTGTAGTTTTGAACAGTCGTCTCTCTACTTACCATTACCTCGAATTCACGCATGGTGACGAAATAAAAAAATACGTTTAAATATGTTGGTCGTCTTCGCCGAAAAAAAGATTAGTATTAAGAGGCTAAAAAGAGGCAATACCGATTACGTGCTGAAATTCCAGTGAGGGCAGCGCGGACAGAAGTGCTGTTCCTTCACCTCGGCTAGATGCTCGTGGGAGAAGTGCCACTTCAGGGCCTCTTGGGAGTTGAAGTCTTCCCAGCAATGGCCAATGGGACACTGGAATACTTGGCGCTGATCAGGAACGCCGTTTTGTGTGCCGGCTGTAAATGGGTGTATGCGACACGAGGCTTTGGTGAAGGATGGTTCAACGCACCTAACTTTTACAGAACAAGGAACACAACAATAGCACCAACAAAGAGCGCGCTCTTTGGTTTTGCCATTAAAAAAACTGGTGCTATTACCAAGCCTGCTGAAACTCGTGTGCGCATAACGTAGATTGCGCTGCGCCGATATTTGGCGCGGCGGCGTCGCCAATTAAGAGGTTCCGGTTCCGGGCAGCCTCTGTGATGGTTGGCGCTTCATACACACGCTCACCTTACACTACGAAGATAGGTAGCATCAGGGGGAGGAGGAAGTGAGCTTGAAAAATTCAGAGGCAGTTTGGTGACCTAAAGTGCGGTGAGGCGAAAGCCTTGAGCGCGGTGTTGCTGCTTGTCAGTGATGTTTCGTTAAAATGTTAAGCTTTGCCTTTAAGAGTGAAACACGACAGAGCCTTCCAGCGCTGCTGGGGAGTCCAAAGAATGCCATCGCCCGTTCGGTTCTACGCATTGCTCGTCGGTTATTTGGTTTTTGAGGAGAGGAAATGTATCTGTTTCGCATACCCCGGTGGACATCTGCACCTCGCCGTAACGGGAAATGAGGAAGATGGGAGCGAACGAAGACACCGTATTCAATAGACGCGCCTTTGTTCATTCCAAACCATCGAGCTGGCTTGGCGGAGTGGTAGCGTGCTCATCTCGCACTCTGGAGACCCTGGTTCGATTCCCTAACTCGACTAATTCCCTACTCCGATTTATTTGCTTATCTGGCCTGACTAGAAATGTTAATTAGGCGAATTGGGTAATTAAGCAGTTAACTAAACACATTCCCACTTACTTGGAGCATCACTGTATTATTCCTTTAATTGGTTTCATGTTTACTAGCCGAAGTACAATTGGCCACGTTTGAAATTCGCGCACTGTGATGCCACGACCGTTTCTACCAAATGAAAAGCATGACCTTTCTGTCGACAACTCCTGCTTACAACGATGAGGCATTAAAGGCTTTCGCCTTAATATGAGCCAGGAGGCTGAGACTAACGCAGTCATGCAGGGGCACAGGGTAGAGACACGCTTCATGTGGCGACGGACGACAACTGCCCGAGTGGGTGGGAGAAAGCGGTGGATAGTTGATCCTGATCTCACTTGATCTACTCGGCAAGAATGGGGGAGAACAACAGCGAAACATGTCAGAACTGAGCAATGCCGTGTAGACGGTATCTGCGTCTGAAGCATCTCGTTAACACAGGAGATTTAAATTGGACGCTTAGTTGTTCATTAAGTTAGGGTTTATTGACGCAAAGCGGACTTTAGTGAAAGAGCACTAATACCATGTCTAGATTGTTAGCGTTGGGAATGAAAGGCTTTCTTAAATGTGGTGAAATCATGTGAATGCTGCGTCATGAAAGGAGTTACGCGATTTTGAAAACTTGGTCTAAAGAGCTGGAATAACACCACCATACATAAAGAGGACAAAGATATATACGCCATCTAATAAGGCGGGGTGAAATTGTTAGCCTTGACACAAGCACGCCGGAAAGCCCCTCAATCCCTGTGTGAATACGGCGCCCTATTGGATTGATTAGGGTAGAACTTCATAGAATAACCTTTGAAGAAGCAAAAAGAAAAAACGTTTTGTACTCTAAGGCTCCAAAGCAGTTCAAGTGATTGATACATTTTCATTTCATTTATTGAAGCCTTTAGGGCCCGTGGGCATTACACGGGCATTACATTTGAGAGTGCTAAACAGCGTCATCACTCAATTATAAAAAATAAAAAGTAGAACGATATTTGTAAAATTTTGTAAAATATGCGCTACGATGGGTTACATGTAGTGCACAGATTACTTCAAGCGGGCCTTCCGGAGGCTGCTCTCAAACAACTAATTACGGATGCTGCACCTAACATGTTCTCCATTTTTTACAAACTGGCTGTTTGAGTTAAAACAGGGTTTTCTGCTGCATAGCAATGCCAGTGTTTTAGCGCGTCAGATTACAACTAAGGGATGCTAACCGACATGTTGGTTAACTGATCTTGAGTAGGTAGCTCCTTTACATTTATTCATAACAGCGTGCTGTCGGACACGTTGATTTGCATCATATAAATAAACTGAAGCGCAAGACTTAGACAGAGATCTAGGAGAAACAGATACGACGACTAAGAAGCGCTTGTCAGTCGTCGCACGTGCTTTCTTCTCCGTCCTTGTCTAAGTACTGCGCTTCACCTAATTTGTATTATTAGCAATTATTGTTAATCCTTTTATTTATTCAAAGGTGTGTAGTCCATCTTTAGTAACCTCGATATAAATTTATATAATGTCGAAAACACAGTTGCCGTTGTTTCTTTGGTCCAAAATAATATTTGCTAACTAGTCGAGTTCAGTGCACTGAAGGAATTGTTTGCCCACAAGTTGCGAAGGGAGCCTGCGTTTTGGCTTTATGTGTGCAGACTTTGGTGGGCCATTGCACGGACGGTAACGGTGTTTTATGAACTCTGAAATTAAGTTGAATACAAATCTTATGGGCTGCAAGTCTCGCAATAAAAATGAGATTAACATTAATCTTAAAGGATTAACTACTCAATATTAATTGACCAGCCTACAAGTTAGCACGTCCTAGCTACACTGTAGTGTCCTACAGCTATGACAATGCTGTGGGGATAAAAGGGCTCTGCTAACAGCACAAAGCCATTTTTGAAAATTCCACATCTTAGATGAAACACCTGATATAGTTTTGTTCTAGCTTCGTGTATCCGATTACCTGAGTGGAAGAAACAGGTTCGCAGAATGGGTTTGTATGATGAGATACCTGCGATTCGAAATTGGATGGTTCAATCTGACATACTGCACCGTTTTGATTAGTTTTTTTTTTCAATGCTCGCTTCATTGTTCCTTTAGCCCTGAAAACGGACTTTATCTTTGCAGCTGTATCTCACGGCTGCATTACTTCCTACACAGTCATTAAAGGTGATTCCCGGCAATCCGAGCATGGCTTAGAACCCAGCGCACGTGTCAAATGACCGCGTACGCATCATCGGGATCGAAAAGCACATGCACTTGAATATGTTCCAAACACCGTGCAGAAATACTGCGTCATTCATGTTGCTGGATAAACTGATTGTGCTCGTCTGGCTGCTGTGTATATTAGTTCCGGCCGAGACTAGAGATGTACGGTGCATGGTGTAAACTTTGTGTAATTGCTTTTGTTTCTCTCTCAACAAATTTTAACTGCTGGGCTGCAAAAAATTGTGCCCTCTTGAAGAAAGCGTCTTGTTCATTGTATTTCTTACTTTAGAGTAGGACGACTTTAAAACTAGCGTTCTAAAATTATTCTTTGTTAGAGGTAAGCCCAAAGATGCGGAAATTAAATTTTGCGCTAACAAAGCACAGGAGCTGTAGGTGGCAAAAATGTTGAATTTATTACAGATTTTTTCAATGCGTGTTTTTTTACTCAAATGGCTTGAAACACATGCTGAATTTAGGTGTCTGAGACGCCGCTTAGGAACTAAGATATGAAGAAATAACAGAATTATAACCGTGTATAAAACTACATTTGATGGTACCGTTTATGGCTATGCGGATTTAACGTCTCAAAGCGATCCAGGCTACGAGGGACGCCGTAGTGAAGGGCTCGAGAAATTTCGACCACCTGCGGTTCTTCAACGTGCACAGACATCGCACTGTAAACAGGCTTCTAGAATTATGGCGTCATCGAAATTCGAGCCCCGCGTCTGGCATCGAACCCGCGTCTTTCGGGTCAGCAAACTTGCACCTTCACCACTCAGCCACTACGTTGGCCTACATTTTGCTGGTATGGGTTCTTTATCGTCACGGAGTAAACTTGTTCAGTGCCAAAAAATTGAGATTTCTAGAAAAAGCTCTTAATTATAGGCCTAAAATTGCTAATGTCAAAGCTGTGTTGCAGGCTATTTCTGATAAGAAATTAAAAATGTGTAAAAGAAAAAACAGACAATCAAAATGTAGAAACTTCTGCGTCATTTCTTTAATGTTTTTTGCAAATAAACCTGATACCCGATTTCTGCCAATCGTGTTTCTAATTTATCATTGGTATCCAAGATTTTATGGCTATTACTTCTAAAGCAGCACACCACTTTAAGCGAAGGCTACATTATCATGTTTTAACAGAATATGCGCACGGAACAGATAGTGAACAGAAGCATAATGGACAGGCTCCGATAAAGGCCTATAATAGCGTCTGACTGGGCTGCTACCCGATCTAGTGTTCGTGCCAATGCATTACATTGGCTTGCCCATCAGCTTGTAATGGCATACACGCTTACTGAATGACCTTATTGGAATTCCTTCGCTATTCAACAATAGCCATTAAATTTATGTACGAGCAGTGGAATTCGGGAACAAATAATACGCTGGAATAATCGCCCTTCGTCCAGACAGAAGAAAAGAATTTGTGGAACTGAGACTAGCATTCTTCACCTGAAAGAGGCACGTGTGCCTCCCCACGCGAAGACACGTAATTAGTATCATGTTGCGGCTCAATCACCTATCGAAAATTTGGAGGTTGATTTCGTCATTGTGGAAGGATCATTAGAAAACTACTTTTCCTTAGCTCTGCGCATGGCAGCACGGTGGCATTTCACACACTCCTTGTACTTGTTCCCGTCAGTATGACTGCAAGTCATCGAAGCTTTGCTGCGTTGCATAAAAGTTGTTTTTTATGTACACATTTTTTGAGGTGGACATTTAAATCAAGGATTTGATTTATTGTTTATGCCATTCAAGAACAGTACGTACAAGTCGACCAACTCGTTTACCTTATCGATGAAAAGAAGCCAGTTTTCTTGAGCCGTTCTAAAATAATGTTTGGCAGGATTGTACGACCAGTGAATATACGGCGATGACCAGTCGTGATGAGATACGAAATACGTGTAATGTGCATACAGGCGTATGCACTACGTGTAAAAATATCAGTACTGTTATCGTGATGGCTCTGTTGTATTCGCAAATCTGCTTAGTATCGCGACTGGTGTGCCTACGAGGGATATGGATTGGCAACGTCATTAACTAGTGGTCGATGAAATCAAAGAAATATGCAACGCCACCGATGGCATCATGAGCGCTGCTGAGAGCTAGGTGAAACGTCTTTCGGCCACGTAGTACAATTCACTGTCGGAAATATGTCTTGGTCCTGTCAAACTTAAGAAATCTCCGGATGTAGTGCAGTTAGCTGGTAAGGAAGGGGAGTCAATATCTGGGAAATTGAAATCTCAAAAAGGTCGACGTGGTCACATGGGGGGTCGCAAGGTACCAGCATATATACTGTGGTGGACATTGCCAACGACACATGTGCTTGGGTACCTAGAAGAACCTGTGTTGAAGACACAACACAGGGCGTTCAGACAATTTTGAGAGGGGAAAGTGTGTCCGCTACAAAAGATGTGAGCGATTTTTTGATAGCTAACAAAATACCTTCTCCTGTCCTTTCTGACCAGTCGTGATGATATATGAAATACGTATAATGCGCATACAGGCGTATGCACTACATGTAAAAATATCAGTGCTGTTATCGTGAATGAAATGGCATATCTAGTTACGTTTCGGAAACAAGCTGCGAATATTAGAGAAAGCATCTGATGAACACGGTAGTGGTGCGCTTGTCGCAGCAAACGCATGCGTACGCTAGCCTCTAGTAACTAATTGCTAGTGTTGACGGCATCTCAGTAGCAACTTCGTTCCGCTGTCCGTTTGCATTTTGTCTGCAGACAACCCACTGATGGCAGTGTACTGCTGACAGCCGGCATACTGGGCGGCTAGCAGGCGATGACTGGCAGTGTATCTCTTTTTACAACAGTAATCGCGTCAATCGAGCACACAGTTTGGAAGTGTCCTAAAAAGACCAAGCTAAGAAAGCGCCTCGGCTTCCGTGCTCTCTATACAACGCGATATGCGCTTCCGTGCTCACGTGCATAAATTTTTGTCCCCGCACCTAATGTCTAAGCAACCCTCCAATGCGGTCAACAATCCTGAACAAACTAACACCGCCTAAGGCTTATTCGGCGCTCACTGAAGGATGCCAAGAACAGAGTTTGCTAGTCAACAGCCCTAGCACACTCTGGGAAAGTGTCCCTGGAGAAGCCTACAGCATGTTAAGGAGGGCAAAATAAGGCCTTCTCTCGACAAACAACGCAACTCACTTGACAGTACTCCCTTCTGGCCACACGAGTAGGTGAGCAGTTATGCTGTTTGACCGGGCTAGGCATGAAGAGAAGGCCAGAGAGCTATTGACCTCAGAAGCCCTCCCAGAGTGTTTTTTTTATTTCCGTTATTAAATAAAACTTACCCTCCTTATTTAACAACCGAAGGCTGAATGCTACGAACTAAGAATTTAAAGATGATGTTACTCGCCTGCCGGGCTCAGAAGAGAAGAAAGTTGATCGCTATGGCAGCCCACAGCCGAAGCATCTCGAAGCTGGAGTTGAGGTGTGGTACACTTCTCGGCTTTTGCCTAAGCCGAACCTATAGTCTCAGAATGTTAACTACATGCTGAAAGGCTGCTCAGAGACTCCAGTGAAACACTTTCGGTAGCCAGGACACGTTGCCGGAGAGCGCCAAGCAAAGAACCTTGTGTATTCGCGTTTCCACACCTTGGCCGGAACCGTGGTTGCCGATCAGGGGATGTGTGGTCCACATGGCCACGTAGACGGCGTGTCCTTCTACTTCGAGCTTCACAATCACTTCCGGCAACAGGCAGGCATAGAATGCACTGCTGCGCTCAACCCAAGCTTAAATGACATCAGTTGCGCCGCGGTACCGGTGTTTCAGCGATGACGCCATGAGTGCCAGCGTCGCGATGCATTCCTCCAGCGATGGTGCTGCTGCTGTGCGGTAGAAGGACCATTTCCGCGCGTCTTCGAGCGATGTCAGCCAGCAGCAAATCTTGCTATGCGCTGTAGTCGTTCCGCATCAGTTGGGGCAGCTTCCACAGCCGAGCAAATCGTGTTGACGAGGTTGTCACATTTGAGGTTTCTCAGCCGCGGGAGCCACGGGGCGTGTTCATCGCCCAATAACTGGAGTACCTCCGTCTTGAATTCCTCTAGAAGTTTTCGCAGGGGACCTAACTCTGTGGATGCCATCTTGAGGCACGATCTGACGTCGCTGATGAAGTTATGGCAGCTGTACGCAGAGGGCTAGTTTCACTGTGATGTGCTATAAATTTTGGAGCGAAACTGCGGTCTGATCTGATTCGGTTAGGGACGGATAACACCATGCTATCTGATTTGGAGCGAAAATGTGGCCTCATCCGCTATGGTCATGAACAGATAAGATGAACAATGTCGTTGAAGTTCCGTTGTTATCGTAATAGTGCGACCTCTTTTTGGCCCATCTCTGAAGCCAGCAATTTCTTCACACTTGCGCAACAAAAACCGAAACCTGTTAAGTTATCTAGCTTGTGTACGCGTGTCAACAACCCAGGGAAAACTTCCCCCGATTGCCCCAAAAACCATGAATGCAAATTTGTGAAGTGTCAAAAAAATGTCGTGTATTCCATTCCTCTCACTTGTAATAGGTTTTATATTGGCCAGACTGGACAGTGCTTAAATGATAGGCTCAGGCAGCACCGCAACAATGTAGATAACAAAGAGTCTCGTAACCTTAGCATGCATTGCCGTGAATGTGATTGCACCCCACAGTTTAATTTTTGCCGAGTTGTTGCTAGGAACAAAGACCAGCTTTGCCGGGAAATTATCGAGGCTTCGAATATCAAGAAGTATGGTGATACATGTGTAAGTGCTGCATCAGTGTCTTTATCACAAAAAGAACTTCGCTTCCTGAATCGCACTTCTTAGTTTGTGTTTGCTTGCAGGGATCCTGGTGCATGAATTGCTCTATGCGTGGTTTTCTATTTTGGTGCCTGAATGTATTTATACGCGCAGCGTGCCAAATAAATGTCAGTTGCTAGTTCAGCGCTGTGTTGTCCTTTTCCTCCTTTCCTCTGCTCTCTTTTTTGGCCTTCGGCCTAGCGCTGTTTCAATCATATCGAAACCAACGGTTTGTTAGGAAGGGAAGGCTAAGAAAACGGCAAAAAAAAACGCAGCCTTGTAGTAGAGACACGAGGCAACATATATATCTGTAAGAAAGAAGGAATTGAATTCTCATACGCGACAAACACCAGTAGCCGCCCTTAGCTCCTGCACTCAGAAAGCTGTGGAGCATACATGTTCTGCCGCGTTTACAGTATGTGTCATGGCTCGAGTGACGATGGTATCGCCCGGCCGCCATCCGTAGCCAAGCGCTGACGCTAAGAATAGTTGAAAATGGGCAGCAAAGGCGTATGCGCAGTAAGCACTGCCTGCTGATGCTTCCGGGCACGTGTCTGCTTGACGCACTCTCGCCGGCTCTCGGTGGCAGCCATGTGCTGCTGTTATGCTTGAGAATATGACAGATGCTGTATGTGAACTGCCGTACTATCTGCAGATAGCATTTGTTTGAAAAGTACCCTAAAGCGACGTCCTAAGTACGTCTATTTGCCTTGGGCGCCTGTGAATTATATTTCTGGTATAGGTTTCCGAAAATATGGTTGCGGCTGTGCTTGTGACTTCTTGTTTTTCAGCAGGCGCACAGCACATATAACGGTGGACAGAAAATTTGAAATCTTTTCTGCCAGGCGCTTTTGCGACGGTGCAAACAATCGCCTGCGCCGATCACTTCAACAGCTATTGCACCGTCACGAATAGAAACAATAAAACAGAAAAAAAACACCTCCATAAAACCGTCTGAGGAGTTTTCCAACTCCTCTCTCACAGGACATTCATAAAGAAAGGTCCATTTAGGCTTGGCAAACAAAAGCTAGCACTGTAATTGGGAGTGGAGGTTTCTGGAGCCTTTGCATGTCGCTGCATATCGCTCCTGGTCAAAGGCTTTTGTAAAACGTTATTGGGGTATGCCGGTGATTGAATGTCTAGTCTTCCGTGTTCGCTTCACTCGTGGGGACCACTTTATAGACAGCAGTTCAAAAAAAACTGTTCTGGTCCTTCCAGGTGGTATTCATTGTGCTTGAAATGAAACTGCGTTGTTGGTCAGCGGGCGATGTAAAGCGCATATGATAGGCGAAATACAAGACATCTCTGGGGTAATGTTGTCACGTCATATTTTTAATGCAACGGCTTTAAGGAGCTTCTGTCGCTGATAATCAGGCTATGACGTCGTTGGCAGTCCGCGAAAAATGATCAAAAATGCCCAGAAAAGCAACCTACCAGACAGGTGTGCCACCTTGGGTGGTATTCTTGTGACCCATAACTACAGCGCAAACGACTCGACAGAGATGAAGAAGGGACACCACACTGCGCTGACTCACAACTAATGTTTTATTGGATGCCAGCAGGAATAAATACCTCCCTGGCGGCCAGGAAGAATGCAGTTCACACTTACATGCGTGACTGACATACTAGTATACCAGTCACGTGCCACCAAGCAAATCACATGCGCGAGAATACAATATTGTAGCGTGCAACGCGAAATAGAACACCGGAGCTGAGACGACAAAACTGCGGCAGTCCCTCAGTGGCCCGAGCGCGCGCGAGAGAGCCAACTAACTTCTTCCTCTTCTAGTGCATGCATTACTTCGGTCTCTTCGAATGCATGTATCACTGCACCCCTCTCTGCAACATCGACACGATGCGGCTAGGAGAGAAAAGTCAGGGAAAGGGTAGAGCACAGCTGCAATGGACCGCAGTTCAGTCAGGTAGCCGGTCGTGGTAAGGCTTCATGTGAACAACGTGTACGAGTTCAGTTCGGTGCGACCGGCGCGATGAACATGCTGTCGGGGCGGGAGCAACTGCATAAGTCACATCACTTATGCGGCGCACATTTCGTAAGGGCCGAAGTATCGGCGCAGCAGCTTTTCAGAGAGCCCGCGGCGACGAACAGGGATCCAAATCCACACAAGGTCGCCGGGCGCATAACTGACGAAACGGCGCCCACAGTTGTACCTAGCGGCGTCAGTCTCCTGTTGACGGTGGATTCGCAGGCGGGCCAGTTGACGCGCTTCCTCAGCCCGTTGAACGAAGGTATCTACATCGAGGTCAGCGTCAAAGTCGCAGTAAGGGTCGACGGGCAACATAGCATCCAGAGGAGTGGCCACTTGGCGACCGAAGACAAGCTGAAAGGGGGTCAGTCGGGTTGTTTCCTGCAGGGCGGTGTTATACGCAAACGTTACGTACGGCAGAATGGTGTCCCAAGTTCGATGCTCGACGTCAACGTACATTGATAGCATGTCGGCTAGTGTGCGGTTGAGTCGCTCTACCAACCCGTTTGTCTGTGGGTGATACGCCGTAGCACGTCGATGGCTCTCGTGCGTCAGAGTCATCACGGACTGGGTTAAGCGGGTCGTGAAAGCAGTTCCGCGGTCAGTAACAACAACGGCGGGTGCTCCATGACGCAAGACAATGTTGTGGACGAAGAACTGCGCCACTTCAGCAGCAGTGCCTTTGGCAAGAGAAGTGGTCTCAGCGTACCGTGTGAGGTAGTCAGTCGCAACGACTATCCAACGCTTTCCAGACGAAGACTTCGGAAATGGACCAAGGAGGTCCATGCCGACTTGTTGGAAAGGGGTCTTCGGTGGATCGACGGGGTGAAGAAATCCGACCGGTTTCAATGGAGGAGTCTTCCGACGTTGGCATTCACGGCATGTTTTGACGTAGGCCCGGCCCGATGGGAGTAACCTGGGCCAATAATACTTTTGTCTAATACGCGCGAGTGTACGGCTGACTCCACG
Source organism: Amblyomma mixtum (assembly GCF_055824585.1). Classification (NCBI taxonomy): domain Eukaryota; kingdom Metazoa; phylum Arthropoda; class Arachnida; order Ixodida; family Ixodidae; genus Amblyomma; species Amblyomma mixtum. The sequence continues at coordinate 148,291,559 of NC_143021.1, read as the reverse complement.
GTGGCCGGCGGATGGTGCATCATGACAGGCACTCAAGATCTCAGACCGCAGCTGGGATGGTACGACAAGTAGGAACACTTCTTCGCTGTTGGCAAAGTTCCGCTTGTAGAGAACACCAGACCGTAAAGTGAAGGTGTGAAGCCCTCGAAGAAAAACACGCGGAATGGGAGCCTCACTGCCTTCGAGGTAATCGATGAGCGGCGCCAACACCGTGTCCGCCCTCTGAAGCTGCGCCATTTGGCTGGTACTAACAGAGCCCAGGAAAGTAAAATCATCGGTGGTTTCTTCGGTATTGATTGGGATCGGCGAGCGCGACAGACAATCCGCATCCTGATGCTTACGGCAAGACTTGTAAACTACTGTTAAGTCGTATTCTTGCAGACGTAAGCTCCATCTAGCCAAGCATCCTGAGGGGTCTTTGAGGCTCGCCAGCCAGCATAGGGAGTGGTGGTCGCTTACCACACGGAAGGGTCGTCCGTAGAGGTACGGTCGGAACTTGCAGATGGCCCATATCACTGCAAGACATTCTTTCTCCGTCGTACACGTGCAAAACTAACATGCGTGCCCTCCAGTCAGTGCAGGGTCAGGCCCTTCGCACATGCCTAGGTCTACCTCGGAGCGCATCAACAATGGGTAGCATTGCACTCGCCAAAGACCACCCGATCTCTACTTATATTGTCCTAGACTGCTTGCGAAGGCACATACGTCATATCTCAATGATTCGACAGCATCACCTTGCGCCTCTGCCACTGCAGAGACCACATTCTGCATTTGCAAAGGTGATAACGACGCAACAGTCGTCGATCCCACAACAGTTCACCCCGGCAGCACTACCTCCCTCTCCTCTGTGGTGTATGCGGCTCCCATGTGTGCGCCTTGCTATTCCGGGGATAGCGAAGAAGTCAAATTTATCGACGCCAGCCATTAAGCAACTGACACTGTCCATGCTCCACTTCGAATATTCGGACCGCACTCACGTCTATACGGATGGATCAGTAACCTCTACTAGTTCTGCTTGCGCTGTGGTCGTTCCTGCGCGACAGACTCAAATTCACCAACTAATTTCGCATCGGACTACCTCTACTGAAGCAGAGTTGGCTGCGCTTCTTGCGGCAGTACAGTATATCTCACAACAATCACCTCAAAAATGGGCTGTTTTCTGTGATTCAAAAGCTGCCCTACAATGTCTTCAATCTGCCTTGAGACATAGCGACCATGAGCAACTTACAGCGGAGATACGATATCTGCGCCACCAGGCAATCGAACTAGATCATGAAATCATCTTCCAGTGGGTACCAGGCCATAGCGGCGTTGTTGGTAACGCCTTAGCTGACGATGCTGCTCGATCGGCTCACGATACAACCAACACTGTCCGCATACCACTGACAAGAGCTGACGCAGCAAGGCACCTTCAACTGCTCGCCCGAAACCTGACTGTAACGTCGTGGTCTGCCCCTGGAGGTTGGTCACCCCGCTCGCATCACTTCAACCTCTTGCTCCAACATCACATACCATTCGGCCTCCCCCGCGGTGATACTACGCTGTTGTGCCGCCTGTGGCTGGGAGTGGCGTTCTCAAACGCCTATTCCCATCTGATCACAATGGCTGACTCTCCTGCGTGTGACCAGTGCGGTTCTGACGAAACGATCAGCCACCTCCTCTGTGACTGCCCTCGTTTTGAGCGAGAGCGCGGTGTCCTAAGTGTTTCTCTGCTCCGCTTGGACTCGCGTCCTTTAACAGAGTCTAACGTTCTGGGGCCTTGGACTCAACCTTCCAGACAACGGAAAGCGGTGAAAGCGCTCCTGACTTTCTTAAAAGACTCGGGGTTGCATTCCCGCCTATAATCTTTAAGTTTTCAGTGCGCGCCCTCTGTCCCTGTGACATGGTGGTCGCTGGACACTTAGAAAACTCATTTCCTTGCCGCTCTTTTTCCTTTTTTCCCCTTTGTTCCCCTCCCCAAGTGTAGGGTAGCCAACTGGGCATCGCCTGGTTAACCTCCCTGCCTTTCCGTCCTTTTCTCTCTCTCTTCTCCGTCGTAGAATAATTGGTCTCGGAACGCGTAAGTGTTCGACTAGCATAACTGATGACCCGTTCTGCACCGTCTTGCCACTGGATCAGTACTGCACCAAGGCCAACATTGCTGGCGTCAGTGTGGATGTCCGTGGCAGCATGCTCGTCGAAATGGCCGAGTATCGGAGTGCTTTGCAGACGGCTGCGAAGCTCGACAAATGCAGCCTCTTCGTCGGTCCCCCACAGGAAGGGCGTGTCGTCACGGGTCAGTGCGTTCAGCGGTTCCGCAATTTTCGAGAAATCTTGAATAAAGCGCCTATAATAGGAGCACAGGCCTAAAAACCGGCGAACGGCCTTCTTATCAGTTGGGCGTGGAAAACCTGAGACGGCAGCGGTCTTCTCAGGGTCCGGGCGAACGCCTTGTGCGCTGACAACGTGACCAAGAAAGTGAAGTTCCTCAAAGCCAAAATGGCATTTCTCGGCTTTGATGGTGAGTTGCGCGGACTTGAGCGCTTGTAGCACAATACGCAACTGCTCCAAGTGTTGGTCAAAGGTGGTCGAAAATATAACGACATCGTCCAGGTACACCAGGCAGGACTGCCATTTCAAGCCGGAGAGAACAGTGTCCATCATGCGTTGGAACGTGGCCGGTACTGAGCACAGACCAAATGGGAGCACTTTAAACTCATACAGGCCGTCAGGCGTCACGAAAGCCGTCTTCTCCCGGTCTCTCTCGTCCACTTCGATTTGCCAGTACCCGCTTTTAAGATCCAATGACGAGAAGTATCTGGCGTTCCGCAATCGGTCGAGCGCGTCATCTATACTGGGCAGCGGGTAAACGTCCTTTTTGGTCACGTTGTTAAGTTTCCCGTAGTCCACGCAGAAACGCAGAGTATTGTCCTTTTTTTTTTACAAGGACCACAGGCGATGCCCACGGACTGGTGGACGGCTGAATGACATCGTCTGCAAGCATCTCGGCAACCTGATTCTGAATGGCTTCTCTCTCCACCGGGGAAACACGATATGGGCGCTGGCATACGGGTCGCGTTCTCATCAGTGATGATACGATGCTTGGTGAGTGGAGTTCGGCCGACCTTCGAGCACGTAGCGAAACAGTCCGCAAAGTCTGCCAAGAGGTCCGACAGAAGATCTCGCTGAACTGACGGCAGGGCAGGATTTATTCTGACTGACTGAAGAACGTGATGTGGGCCAGCATACTCCGGAGTGGGTCCTCCCACGGTGCACGAACCTGGAACCTCAGCAACGTCGTGGAGGAAGGCAATAGCCATGCCTTTGGCCAGGTGCTGATATTCGTTGGCAAAGTTAGTCAGGAGGACCTGGGTACGGCCGTCACGTAGTTGGACGAGACCTCTTGCAACGGCAAGTCCCCGCTTAAGCAGCAGTGGACTATGGCTGTCCGCTAGGCCCTCGTAGTCGTGAAAGAGGTCATTCCGCACGAGCACCAGAACACTGCACCGCGGCGGCACCGTAACGTCGTTCTCGACAATGCGCAGGGCGTTGCTGCAGGGATCGCGGGAGTCAAAGCGCGCCACGGCCTGTTTGGTCGAGAACGTGACACGTGCCTCCTGAAAGTCAATCACAGCGCCGTTCGACTGCAGGAAGTCGATCCCCAGAATCAAGTCTCTGGAACACTCGGGGAGTACGACAAATTCACCAACGTACGTGAAACCACTAATCCCAACTCTAGCCGTGCACTTGCTCACAGGGGAAATTAGGTGGCCACCAGCGGTGCGAATGGGAGTCCCCGTCCACGGTGTCAGAACTTTCTTGAGTTCTCCAGCAAAGACACGGCTCATAACAGAATAATCAGCACCGGTATCGAGCAGCGCGGTAATCTCGGTGCCATCAATTGTCACACGCAAATCGGATGCAGCGTATCGGATACTGTCGCTGCCTCTCTCTGTCCAGGTATCGTCGGCTCGAGGGTTTCGCGACGGAGGATCTTGACACGTCCCGACGTCAGCGGCCTTGCCTCCAGAGGTCGCTGGTGTTAGTTTTCCCGACGCGGACTCGCCGAGCGACGGCCAGCAGAGCTACTCTGTCGGCCAGGGCTGGAAGGGCGAGAACGGAGAGGCGAAGGGGAACGGGACTCGCGCTTTCCAGAGTAGGCAGGGTTCTGGCGTGCCCAGAGATGCTGCGCGACCTCATGCGGTCGTGCGCCGTTCTGAGGGCAGGGTGCGTCGGGACGGAAACCGCGAAGGCCCACTTGGCGGTACGGACAGGCGCGGTAGAGGTGACCAAGCTCCCCACAGTGGTAGCAGAGAGGCCTATGGTCCGGTGTACGCCACAAATCCGACTTGCGAGTGCGTGGCCCAGCTGTAGTAGACGCGGTTGCAGAATATGTGGCGATGTTACTCACGGGGGTCGGCGGGGTCACACCGTAGCCAGGCACGCTTGCGTGACACGTGCCGCTGTTGCTCACGCCAGGCGTTGGGGTAATGGGACCGTAGCCTGTCGTGCGACGTACAACAGATGCGTACGTGGGTCGGTCATCGAACCGGGACGGCGCTTCGGGTACAGGAGGTGCCTGCGCATCCTGTCGCACCTCGTCCCTGACAACTTCGGTCAGCGCTGCCAGCGGCGCAGGTGCAACCTGGGGCAGATGGATCCGTTGAAGTTCCTCCTGGACAACTGAGCGAATTATTTCGCGCAGGGTGTCTGCACTGCCGCCGAGACACGACGAAAAGCATTCGGGCACCATACAGTTGATGTCCCGGTTGTACTGGCGGGCTCGTTGTTGCAGCGTCGTCTCCATCGTGGTCGCCTCGGTTAGAAATTCCGCCACCGTGCGCGGTGGGCTGCGCACGAGGCCCGCGAACAGCTCCTGCTTAACCCCACGCATGAGATGGCGCAGCTTCTTCTCCTCTGTCATGCTGGGGTCGGCACGCTTGAAAAGACGGGCCATGTCTTCGGTGTACATGCGCACGCTTTCGTTCGTGCGCTGATTTCGGGAGTGCAGCGCAGCTTCGGCCTTCTCCCGGCGGTCAGGGTTGGGGAACGTAGCCAGGAGACTCCGGCAGAACGTCTCCCAGGTGGGAAGGGTAGCCTCGTGGTTTTCAAACCACGTCCGAGCAGACTCTTCCAGGGCAATGTGGACGTTATTGGGCTTGCGCTCGTCGCACCAGCCGTTGTAGCGTGCGACCCGCTCGAAGGTCTCCAGCCAGTCCTCAGCGTCTTCGAAAACGAAACCGTGAAAAGATGGCGGTGTTCGCGGTGGGTGGCAAAGAATCGGCGCCAGGGGCCTGGTGTCAGCGGCCATGGCAATTGGACTCGGCGGTATAGGCTGGGTCGGCGGCGGGGTCCTGGTGTCAGTGGCCATGTCAGTTGGACTCGGCGGTCGAGGCTGCGTCGTCCTTGTTGGCGGGGGAAGGGGCCCAAATTCAGGCGACTCTCCGCGGAGACGGCGGCTGGGTCGCTGGTGAACCGGTGTGAGGTCCGTAGTGACGCTGTACAGAGTGCGCAAGTCGGGAAGCGTACCCAGCACTGCTCCACCAAACTGTAGCGTGCAACGCGAAATAGAACACCGGAGCTGAGACGACAAAACTGCGGCAGTCCCTCAGTGGCCCGAGCGCGCGCGCGAGAGCCAACTAACTTCTTCCTCTTCTAGTGCATGCATTACTTCGGTCTCTTCGAATGCATGTATCAATATAATCAGTGAGCATGCACTTGCCAATATTCGCAATCAAGGTATCGTCTTTCTTTTTCTGACAACGCGACAGATTTAGCACTGATGCATTCTTCCGAGAGCCTACCTATTAAGTGAGCTTCTATGATCTCCCTTGCTAACGAGTCACGGTTCTTTCCTAACACTGCACTTTCCTCATAGTTTGGCGCACAAACGTGGGTATCATCGTCATATTCATTGCCTTTGCAGGGCCTGCAATGTTTCGCCACGTGGCAAGAGATAGCCACACGGGAGACATTATACTCATGCTCTTTCAGTCTTTCGTTTAAACATCGGCCGGTTTGGCCGATGTATCGCTTAGCACAAGACAGTGGCAGCGAATATACCACCCTTTCCTGGCAAGGCACAAATTGTTTTGCGTGCTTTATCGGACACTTGCGCGATTCTTTAATCTCTGAATTTACATTCTTAATCAGGCTGGACAGTCGTTTGGGCGCCAAAAAGACATCAACGCCAGCATGTTTTTCCGATTCTTTTTAGATTGTGCGACACTTTGTGAAGATATGGCAACACAAGAATCGTCCTTCTCTTCGTCTCTTTCGTACATTCACTTTTTCCCTTTAATTTTAACTTTTCCTGTAGCTTTCCCGTCACGGAAACTAATAATTCAGATGGGTAGCCTGCCTCTGCCGGGCTGTCTACTTGGTTGCTGGAGCTGTGCTCCAACCTGTGTTCACAGGATTTGTTCACTGTGTTGCTAAAAACGGTATGTATAATTGCCCTCTTCACCAGCTTGGAGTGAGCTGATGAAAATGGCAAGACGGGCTTAACAGCACGGGGCTCATAAGTCCAGCAAACATGAGATGGAATGAAATGAAGCGAAAGATCTAAAAACCTAATAAAATCATTCAGTGGTACTTCGTGTGTTAAACCAATGCTGTGAGGCATTCTGAGAACACCGAAAGGACGTCAGGGAATTGCTGCTCGAAACCAAGGTTGTCACAATCTAAAAACACAAAGTAGTCATCAACAAATCTAAAAAGCTCACTTAGTAGGTAGGCTCTCGGAAGAATGCATCAGTGCTTCATCTGTCGCGTTGTCAGAAAAAGAAAGACGATACCTTGATTGCGAATATTGACAAGTGCGTGCTCACTGATTATATTGTATTCTCGCGCATGTGATTTGCCTGGTGGCACGTGACTGGTATACTGGTATGTCAGTCACGAATGTAAGTGTGGACTGCATTCTTTCTGGCCACCAGGGAGGTATTTATACCTGCTGGCATCCAATAAATCTTTAGTTGTGAGTCAGCGCTGTGTTGTGTCCCTCCTTCATCTCTGTCCACTCGTTTACGCTGTAGTTTTGGATCATCGAAAACACCAACTCGCCCAACAAATCCTTTTGTCGAAATCATTGTGACGTTATCGAAAGCTGCCCAACGAGGCCTCAAAGAATTACGGCACCGAAAAAATACAAACACTGAGGTATGGAGAGAACGGTACGATCGCTGTCCGGGGTAAAGCAGACCGATTACCGCTTCCGATCTCGTAACGCTACATCTATCATTTTCCTTCTCATAGCTCGCTGCATTGTTATTAGCTTCCGCTGAACCCTCTTTGTTAGCTTCCATGTGACTTGATCGCGCTTACACCCGGCCCTTGGATCGTCATGGGTGACTTTAACGCTCACCACACCATGTGGGGAGGCGTTAGAATGAACATTAGGGGACGGAAACTTGTGTCCTTCGCTTCTGACCATGATCTTCAGTGTTTAAATGACGGCGCCCCAACTTATATTCGAGGGACAACTTACAGCAGCTGCCTTGACTTGGCGTTCGTTTCTCGATGCCTTATCAGCGATGTACGGTGGTTTTCGGATATTTAAACCCGCGGCAGTGACCATATCCCTACATATCTTACCATTACTGGCCTTTCCACATGCACCTCTGCCACACGCATGCGACGCATCGATTGGTCAGTGTTTCAAGCACTTATGGAAGATGCATCAAGAGAAGGTTCATCCGCAAGTTTTGAAGGGAAAGTTAAGGAGGCCATGGAGAACGCGACACGGTTATTCACCCCAATTAAAAAGTACACGGAATTCGATATGGAATTGCAGCGCCTGCGATCACTGCGGCGTAGGGCCGAGCGTAGGTACCGACGCACAAAGTCGAGCCTTGACCTCAGAGATGCGAGGCGCATGCAAAAGAAAATTCAGCGCAGAATTCAAGCAGTACAGACACAACGTTGGAGGTCATTCTGTGAAACGCTTGATCCACGGAAACCGTTGTCACGCATCTGGAATGTAGTTCGTGGCCTTCGAACATCCCCACACTAGCTGCACCCTTTCAAGTCTCTTTCACTCTTCCAACGACGTGGCGAGGTCGAGGTAGCTGAGGATTTCTGCGCAAGGGTAGCAGGACCATCTTACCCATCTGCGACGCTGCATTGCAGCGATGTTCCTGCTTCTCGGGATTCTCGGATGGACCTTCCCTTCTCCGTGGAGGAACTTGTTTCTGCGCTGGCTTGTTGCAGACGATCATCATCGCCGGGACCCGACGGTGTGCCATACACTGCACTTGCCAACCTTGGACAAGAAGCTAGGCGTGTCCTTCTGGAGCATTACAACAAATCTTGGAATGAGGGCACAGTCCCAGACGATTGGAAGTCCAGTCGTCTAGTTCCGCTCCTGAAACCAGGGAAATCGCCTCTTGACCTGACATCATACCGTCCAATTGCGCTGGCTAGTTGTGTTGGCAAAGTACTGGAAAGGATGGTCCTTACACGCATTGAGTGGTACCTGGAGCGCTACCGCATATATCCGGATATAATGTCCGGGTTTCGACGTGGACGCTCTTCAATCGACAGCGTGGTCGACCTAGTGTCATCCGTCGAGCGCCAAAAACATTTGAAGCGCTTGACCGCGGCGTTGTTCCTGGATGCAAAGGGCGCATACGACAATGTAACCCACCAGGCTATTTTGGACGCTCTGGAAACTGCCGAGCTTGGTGGCCGCGTATTCTGCTGGATACGTTGTTATTTATCCAACAGATCTCTCTTTTTGCAGACAGAGGAAGGCCCAACATCTTCTCATTTCACTTCCCGTGGAGTCCCGCAGGGTGGAGTGCTCAGCCCAACGCTGTTCAACCTTACACTTTTCGGGCTTGTCGATATACTACCACAGTCGGCGCAACTCTCAAATATGCGGATGACATTTGTATCTGGGCATCTGGAGTTACGCGCCCACAAGTTCGAGCGAGACTTCAAAAGGCGTCAAGTATTCTTGCTGCCTACCTTCGCCAGCAAGGACTACAGATTTCAACCGAAAAGTGCTCGCTGGTTGCCTTTACACGAAAGAACATGTCTCCTTATACCGTATGCATAAACGGCACAGCAATACCCTACGTAAAGAGCCATCGGTTTCTGGGAGTAATCATCGACCGAAATCTATCTGGACCCCTGATATCTCATAAATGAAAAAGAGACTGACAGCGATTTCTCACGTTCTCGCCTTTCTTCGGGGAAAGTCGTGGGGAGCGTCGGTGCGGTCGATGATGCAGCTCTACAACGCCTTATTCATGGGATTTCTTCGCTACAGCCTCCCTGTACTTGGAAATATTCGAAAAACAAACATACGAAATCTGCAGAGCGCTCAAGCTCAAGCTCTCCGGACTTGCCTAGGATTGCCAAAATGTGCCTCTACGGCCGCATCTGTACTTATCGCCCAGGAGCATCCAATCCCTACCTACTTAACAGTTGACGCACTGAGGGCACATTTCCGGCACATTTCCCGGGTTCCCTCTCACCATCTTGCCAGTCTTCCTATTACCAGGCCGCGCACATCGTTTACAGACGTCATTGACGCACATCCCGCCATTATGCCGTCCCAGTTTACACCTGCCTCTAGACCGTCCTCGCCACTTTGGAGCCTGCATAATCCCCGTGTGCTTCTTTCGATACCTGGCATCAGGAAGAAGATAGACTTACCGCCGACAGAACTACAACAAGTCACCTTGAATATTTACATGAGCACCATGCAAACCGGGTGCACGTTTACACCGACGGCTCAGTGAACCCTATATCTTCTTCTGGCTCCGTCGTCATACCCGCAAGCACTACAGAAATTAGAGTTAGGACAGGTCACCGCACTTCTTCGACGGGTGCAGAAATCACCGCTCTTCGTGCCGCCATTGAATGCATCAGTCAGCAGCGCCCTGAGCGGTGGTCTATTTTCACCGATCGAAAGCTGCCCTCCAAGGCTTACAAGCTGCTCTTCGCCGTGGAGCCCATGAACAACTGGTCGCAGAAATTCGACAGCTACATCACTCTGCCATCAACAAAGGGCATGACATTATCTACCAATGGCTACCGGGGCACAGCGGCATAGCAGGTAATCACCGCGCGGATGAGGTCGCGCGAACTGCGCACGACGACGGCGATTTTGTATCGATCCCCATTTCGAGATCGGATGCAGCGAGCAGGCTTCGCGCACTTGCGCGGGACATCACGCTTGCCGCGTGGAATTCCGGCCAATTTTGCAATTCCCGTTTACAATCCTTGGACCCAGACCTGAAGCTCCGGCTACCATCAGGCCTACCACGACGAGAAGAAACTACTGTGTCGCCTCTGGCTTGGTGTAGCGTTCACCAATCACTACTCATTCTTAATCGGTATGGCTGATAGTCCTGCATGTTCCATCTGCGGGCAAGACGAGACCATAACCCACATTCTTTGTGACTACCCTGCCTACACCACCGAAAGGCAGTCTCTCAGCCGTGCGCTGGAGCGCCTAGATACACGCCCTTTCACGGAAATGAAGATTCTCGGCCCCTGGCCGCGGCGGTCGTCGGCGGAGAAGGCCTGCAAGGCACTGCTCCGCCTCTTGAGAACTTCTGGCCTGCACGATAGGCTGTGACTTTAACGAACAGTGACGTTTTATAGTGACTTCAATTTTCTGTTACTCTCCTTTCTCTTTCTTTTTTTTATCCCCTCACCCCCTTCCCCCCGTGTAGGGTAGCAAACCGATTATTATTTCGGTTAACCTCCCTGCCTTTCCTCTTCTATATCCTCCTCCTCCCTCCTCCATGTTTCTGCCCCATTGGTGAGTACTGGTAAGATAGAGCTGTGTATACTTTTCATGGTGACCATGGTTGCTCATAGACTGTATGACTCAATGCATTTTGAAGAAATTGGAGGGCACCTTTAAAATTATAGAAAAGATCTCGTTTTTAGGTGATTGTTGAGGAATGTAGTTTCCCACCGCAAGAAGTGTCGGCAATTCTGTTGGAGCAAAGGTAGCCTTATGCGAAATTGGCGAATGTTGGTCTCTCTCGCCGGAACGATCATGACGCAAGCAACACGATGAAACTTCGATATTCAGAAGCTGTCGCGGGCCATGATGAATTGACTGCTAACTTGGGCGAGCCGCAGCTGAGGATCGGCAGCTTAGAACGGGGCAAGGCGAAGGGAAAGCGTAGAAAGGTCGCGAAAGGGGCAATCGCCGGCAGGCCGGAGCTGCTGCCGTCAGCGCTGGCCATTCTGGGTGCGCGGGTTCCAGCTGACGACCGAAGTCAGCTCTTTGTGGCGCCAACAAATATGAGGCCGGGATGAGGGAAACATCGACTAATTTATTGGAAGTAGTGGTGGAGGGCTTAATGTGCTGCCTTGAGTCAGCCAGAACTAACTCGCGCATGGCTGCAGGGTAAGGAGGGAGCCAAACCAGGATTCTCCTTGGTGTCGTCTACACCGGCGGTCGCTGTCCCCTGTGCTGCACGGGACCCGTGCTGATGCTAGAAACTCAACGCAGTTGCAACCTGCTTGGCGTGGCACACTGCGCATTGCGGGAGCTCGGGAGGAACAGCCTCGGCCTCACAAGTTTCATTGGTGCTGCCATTGGTGCTTGAAGCAGCCATTTGCCGGGGAAGTGGCGTATCGCTTAACTTCTCCACCACTGCGGCAGTAGTGGTATGAGGACTCTCCACGATCTACGAATACGACTGAGACGGTCTTGACATCATCAACGCCACGCTGCCAGCATTGAGTAAATTATAGCGTACCGCCAAATTTGAAATCCTGAGAAAGCCTAAAATTTAAAAGTTGGTAAAACAGCGCGGAAAAAACACGAGGACGGAGCAAACACGACATGGATAGTAATAACCAACTTGCCCACCTTTCTGTACTTTTAAAAGTTGGCTGTCCCCCAAAAATAAAGGACCTCCGAATGTCCCGAACTATTCACGGCCCTAAAAATGGATTTATGGAAAATATTAAGAATTAGTGTGTGGATTAAGGCGCATTACAAAGTGCAATTAGTGTAATGCCATACGGTCTAGCAATGGAAGGTACCGTCAAAGCTAGATGGTGTTGACTTATGAACACTATATATAGGCAAAGGTCCCAGTTCCAGGTGGAGTTGTGGCAGGATAAAAATAAACAATCAGTAATTCATTACAATAAAAGATTTAATGAAACAATAAACGATTCATTGTACACACATCATGAAATTGAAACACTTGGAAGTTTAGCCTGTCCCGTCTAGCTTTCTGTGTGTTGTCTCTTTTGGCGCTAGAACCATTTTCTTGAAACACTAATTTCATTTTTAAAAATGAAGTTAAGAGGGCTCCAGGTCCCAGTCCTGTCTTGTCCAGTTCTTACCTGATTGTTGGGGTAACTTCAGTACGGCGTACAGGTGTGGCTTCTTTGATTCACAAACCAATTCACTCGTTGTCGAATGGGTGGCGTAGTAGGCGCGGAGAGGTCTCCTTGGACCTTAGAGGAACGGCACCGCTTGTGCACCGGGTCAGAGAATGCGGACCGCTTTTCTCGAGTACGTTCGACTATTATTTTCAGGCCGCCTTCCATTGGAATGCGTCCAGCTTCCATCTTTGTTTCTTTTTAACGCGATTGCATAAGAGGGCACATCAAGGCGAAAACTCTCCTGCTTCGTCGGCAGTGTTTCCGTCTGGGTGAATCCAACGCGTGCCAAGTGGTGTTCTGGGGGTTTTTCCTTTTTCCACCTGCCACCTTTCCACCGTTGTCACCCTTTCTCGCGCACTTGTGCGTGCACTTCCAGACACCCTTAGAACGTGTGGGGGCAGCGGTCTCGGTCAAAAAGGAGATGCCCTCCGCTCAGCGTGGCAAGCTCAGCCAGAGGCCAGCTACCTATTGTCAAGGAGAGTGGTCGTTCTGTCCCCAGGTTTCGGCAGTGCAATGCTAGAGAATGGGTCGGAGCCAAAGGTTCACAAGCAAACCGAAGTTTATATAGCAAAGAGACGATACAGATGATTTAGCAATCGCTCTTACGAGCGCATACAAAGTGAGTAACAGCACAATGCAATGCCCACTTCGAGTTAGTGATCAATTGGCTGTCGCCTTACCATAACCTTGCCGTTCCGAATAATGGGCCACGAACTGAAGGTATTGGTTTATGCAGATGACCTTGCGTTTTTTTGTACTGATAAGCCAAGTATCGATGAGGTTATTCGTTTAACGGAGTACTTTGGTTCGGTGTCAGGAAGTCGTATTAATCGCTCTAAGAGTTGCGGTCTTTGGTTTGGTAGCTGGGGTACGACACCTGCTGAATATGCTGGTATAACATGGACATGCAGGCCACCAAAGTACTTTGGCGTCCCTTTGAGTGCCTATAAGCATAGCGCACATTATTGGAAAGATCGCATGTGAACTCTTCAGCGCTATGCTCAAACGTTTGTCCCCCATGGCCTCTAAATTTTTGGCAGGGCGACCGCCTGTAATCTGTTTCTCGCCACTAAAATATATTATGTACTGCAAATTATTCATTGCGCAAGACTTCCTGTCCAGCGTTTTCACAGGGTTTTCGCTACTTTTGTGTGGGATTCGTCTTTTGAATCCATGAGGCGTGATAACCTTTTTCGGCCTGTAAGCGCTGGTGGCCTTGGTCTAGTTCACCTGTATGTCCGACAGATAGTGTCACGTTTCATGTTTTTCCGTGACACTACACACCAAATAGAACGTTCATTCCTGCAAACAAATTTAGTTCATGTTTTACCCAACCTCATTGTGTCTTCGAATGTTTGTGAGCGTCCGTGTTTGTGGCGCATAATGCAAGAGGTGCATTTGGCTGTCCGTTTCCTACTTGTTCGTTTTTCTCCTGAGTTCCTTTCTTTTAGTGTCGAGATAAAAGTTGTATAAGGATTTGATTAGTACTCTCTTCCCTCCGCCCATGTACCGCTCTCTGTATTTTGGTTTACCTGGGCATGACGTACTCAAAAGAGTACGTAAGATGCCAGTCTCGCCGTGTACAAAGACCTTTTTCTTTAAGTTACACACCGGTACGTTGCCCGTTAGAACATGGTTAGAGAAAAAGGGCATTTTTGTGTCTACTGTTAATTGCCGCCTTTGTAATGAACCAGAAGCAATTGAGCATTGTTTCATCAGTTCCAAAGATGCAGTACTCTTCTGGGATATCCTGCAACGCACATTTAAAAAAAGAATTCATCTGACTCCACATTCTGTTCGCTATCTCACTGCGCTGCCATTTCTTGATGAATCCCTGGACATGTTCTTTCTGATTGGACAGCACAGCCTCTAGAAAACCCGCATGATGGACAGACACTGTGAACCTGTTGTGCCTACAAAGGATCACTTCAGTCGAATGGTTGTTCATCTAAGAGACGTGTATGCCCAGACTGAGTACGAACCGGAGTGGCACTCACTATTAGTGATCTGCTCTGCATTGCCCCTTTTCTAGTGCATGGTCTTTTCAATATGTATTGTTTAACACTGTTTTCATAATGGCTTGTATATAGTTCATGTCCATAGAACATTACATCACTGTAATAAATACCATGTTGAGGAAAAAAAAAGTCCCGGTTTGCTCAGTTGGTAGAACGACTGCTCCGGTGAAGTGGTGGTCCCGGGTTCGAACCCGGGACCACTGCTTAATTTTTTTTAATTTCAGCCTTAATTTTGCTTCTCTGCGCATCGGGATGATGCGCCTTTCGGGACGAGAGCAGTGTCATGTGAATTATTTGATGATGATGAAGATGATGATGTCCTCGGGCTGAATTATTTGTTATTTTCCACTTAACGTCATCTTCAACCAGCGGGGAGGCGGTCTCCGGCAAAGAGGAAGAGGCTCGGTGGAAAATCGCTCGTGAGCCCGGCCGCGACCGCTTGGACTGTCTCTGGCGCCTGCTCTCAGGTGGTCCTGCTCCTCTAGTGTCCCCACGACCCGCGTCGTTTGAACAACTCGTGACGATACGAGAGAGGAATAAAAAAAATTGACCCTGATTGAGCTTTGGATACACCGAGTAAGAAGGAGTAGCGTCAGAATAGTTAAGCTTGGAAAACACCAAAGAAACGCTCAACGAACAGCATAACAAGACTTTTACAAGCTGAACCATCCTGAAGCTCGGTTGGACCATCGTTCTCACTCAGTTTAACCAAAGCTACAGCACCTTTAATTTTATTGAGCTGTCTAAATTCTTAACTAATGCTTCGCGACTTCGTTCTCTACTTCTGCCCTGCGCTTGCATCAGCAGCTTCGCATTACCCATTGGTGACACATTCTCCTCATTTTTCAATTATGCTTTCTCCAATTCTTTCTTAGGCTTGCCAGTTTCTGTGTAGTCGTGCGCCGTTCCTTGCGCAGCACTTTCGCCTTCCTGACCGGGAAACCCCTCCTCGATGCTCGAGGGTTCACTGGCAATGGTGTCCCGGTTTTCACTGAGTGCGCCCTCCTCAGCTGCAATTATCTGAGTGATTACACAGTCATTGGAACTGGACCACTCTTTCTGGCAGTCAGCACTGCAACATTCAGAAGTGCTACACGCGGACTTCACGATGGAGCTCTAATCCTCTTCTTCGTCGTCATCAGGAGACATCCTTAAGGTACGCTCTGACTGACGGGGTAGGATGGCCTTGTCCTCAGTGCGTACAGCCTCAACAGTTCAGTTCAGTTTATTACCTGAAAAGTTCACTGAGCATTACATAATGGGTGGGTTTTTATACCAACAGAGAGGATCATAGTAAAGGGTTATTGAAAATATGGTCAGATACATGTTTCAAACACGAGGATGGGCAGGTAGTAGAAGAGATTTCGTCGAAATGCCGTTCAGGTCACAGAGTGCTCACTTGCACTCTGGCGTCATGTAACAGTTGAGTGGAACTATCCAAAAAATACACAATGCTCATCTCTCCAGTAAGTTCTTCAACGCTTACCAATTCCCTTTTGATGGAAATTCCGGTGCTTCCTGTGATTCTGAGAACGAAAACCGACTTTCCACGAATTTTGCCGGGGAGAGCCGGCATTCCCTCAGTTAGAGACACTGGATTGACGCACATAACTGTGCATAACATTGGAAGTTTCTTCTGGTACACCTGCTCCACACGGTGGGTCTTTCTCCTCGTTGTTTTACAAAGAGGCACAGGGATGCGAAACCTGCGGCTCTGGCTTCCCAAGACATCAGCACACCGCTGCTTTGTGCCCCTTACGTGCGCACTTGAGACAAACAGGCATTATCTTGCTTATTATGTTGCTAGGGCAATCGGCAGCATAGTGGCCTATCTTCTTGCACCGGTGGCATTTCGGCGAGGGTTCTGGCACTCTACCACTCTTGGCCCTTCTTTTGCTTAGAGCTGAAGCTCACTCTTATTCCTGCCTTCATCATCCCTCATAAGAATCTAATTTCCTCGATGAAATTCTGTATCTCGTTTCGTTCCGAAGTTTACTGCCTATCTTCGGGCACTTTTCCTTTCACTCTACGATTCGTCTCTCACTTTCATAGTGGCTGCACGAGCCATTTCTCTTTCTCTCTCGGCGGCTTCTCTAGCCATCTTCCTTTGCCTCTTCTTCTTTTCTTTTCGCTTTATCTCTCTTCCTTCTATTTCCTGGTTTATCCAATCCGCCATCTCGGATTCTTCCATACCCAACTGACGACTGAACGTCACATCTCTTTGATCCATTTTGGAGTCCCAGCAGTTTATGCCTCGAGCATAGCTCAACTCGGCGAACCGTAACCAACCGCCTCTGCGTGCACCTCACAATATCGCTCTGCTGCTAACACTCGTTTACGACCTCTTCGTAAACTACTTCCGACTATTTCTCCGTTCTCTGCGCTTATAAACACCAATCGTTCTGTCGGCGGACGCGAGAATAAAAGTCCCTCCAATTTTGTGCACTCTAGCGTGCGTTTCCAGGCACCCTTAGACCATGTGGGGGGGTGGCGGGTTCGGACTCGAAGGAGATGACCTCGACTGAGCGTGGAAACCCCAGCGGAGACCAGCTACCAAATGACAAGAGGTTTTTCGTTGATTAGTGCCCAGTTTTCGCCGGTCGGAAGCCATAGAACGGGTCGCAGCCAAAGGTTCACAAACAAAACAAACTTTATACAGGAGTGCGATAATACAGAGAATTTCACAATCACTAGTACAAGCGCAAACAAAGTGAGAAACAAAATAATGCAACTCGTGCAAAGCTATACTCAAGAGAGATTACAATCCAAAAAAATAATGCACCTAAAGTGCACTAAAATAAGAGGGAGGCAAACAAACAAAACAATTTGTTCACCCGGCACTGCGACGATCCGACGACCACTACAGTGGCGTCCCGCAGATTAGTGCGCACTGCATAGTTGAATCGCGGCTGGGCGAGCGGTGTTATCCCGGGAGTCGAGCGGGCGCGCTTCACTAAAGCGTGAACGGGTGCTCGAGATGCTCGATTACCTTCCAGGGCTTTCTAGGCTGGCGCCGCCGCCGACGGACGAGTGAAGAGCGGGAGGGTGTCTCTTAGCAGACGTCGACTTCGAGTGGGAACGTCTCCGACATTCTAAAACATCGGACGTCATGGCTGACACAATCCCTCGCCGCCGAGTCGGCGAGCGATGCTTTAAGGGGCAGCCGTAGACACTAGGCTAGTGGCTGTCCAGAGTTTCCTACTCCCCTGTTTTACGACACCCGCTGGCGATTAGCATCCGCGCTTCACTGTTTTTGTTTTATTTTTCAAAATTGAACACTTTTTTGCCACAATGACATGTGAAGACAAGCAACGCAGAACAGCACGCTCTTTGCTGTCATTCTTGTCGTCACGTGTCGCATATTTGTGCGCTAAGATAACTGAGTACAGTGCTTAGAGCTTTACGTGCTCTAAGCCCTGTTCTGAAATTTTCCACATGATGATTAGCGTTCGTAAACTCACCGTCGGGTAAACTCACAGGTAAATTTGGACCTTCGGGACCACAACCGTAAATATGCTCCACCGAAATAACAGAACTGCACCTCACCCCTTACGACCCGAATATGAAGTAGATACCGCTGCGGTTGACTCGTGATCGGATAATCCCGCTTGAGATGCAATCTCTAATATGCCTCAATTTCTAAGGAATGCTAAGGCAGCTAAGATTGAACAATTGATGTCACAAATTTTTAGCTGTCCTGCCACATTTTTTTACAAATATGTATAACCTGTTCAGTTCGCATGCTCCGCAGATATCAGTAGTGACGACCATTACTAAATCTGTTAGCAGTGTAGTCAGGTGCAGGATTTTTGTTGCACTTTTTTCCGAATAAAAAGAGTTTTCCGTTCTTGATCATCGACTGTGTACTCAAACATGAATTTCACACTTGGAATTGTCGGCGAATATCAATCCGCTGTGGCACAGGACGGGTTCTCCAGGACAGGGCAGTGTTTAAAGTGATTAAGTAGAGGCGACGCAGTGGGAAAGGTTTGACCGCATCGCCGGCATATATGTACAGGTATGAATACTACTGCTGAGTTTGTCGCTGTCGCTGTTGCTGAGTTTGTCGCTGTCGCTGTTGTCGAAGTGGCAGGCATCTTGCTGGATGAACTGTCGTTTCCTATGTGAGTTCGTAAGTGTCCCTCTAGTTCTGACCTGGAAAAGTACATCCAGAAAGAAGAAAGAGATGCCAATTTCGGTAATCATTGAGAGTTACCATTACGACGATATCAAATCTTCTAGGAACGTATAGGTGCTAGCTTGAGTAAACAAATCAGGATATTCACTTCCAAAGGCAACCGTACCTCCAATATCCGAAATGAACATTGTTCATCAGCAAGCGCATTATCATCGATAGACTACCGCCATGCAAATTTTTAGCCGAAAATAACATTCACACATGGCGTGAAAAATGTTAAAGGAGATGGCGAGCTCCGTTTACTTTTATCCATAGCTGTGCACTGAATTTTTACCATCAACGCGCAAAGTATTTTTAGCAGCGTTAATTTAAAGCAGACAAATATATGCCTTCAGTCATAGCTTCGTTGATACGGATTTGGTGATTGACACAAGTATACAGCCCACTGAGTCCGAATGGACTGTCTCCGGCGCAGTGATTGCTTAGTAATTAATTCCACTGATTTGCGTACCCACTTCTGAAACCTGAGTTTTAACTGCAGCGATTAGAGCTGATGCCCGCTCGTGTGCGCAACTTTGTTTCAAGCGCGAAAATAAGATCATGCATGTAATTTTTCCATTTAATGGCCTCAGTCAAACTTTTTTTATACAAATTAGCTGTTTCTACAGTTCTTTTTCCGATACAATTTTCGAAAGTCATGCGTTCAGCAGCAGTGAATGTAGGTCTCAGTGTTTTGAAAACGCCTATCGCCCACGTGTTATTACGTGCGAGATGGTTTCGGATCTAGAAGGAGCCTGGTCGCAATTTCAGGGCTGGTGGCAAAATTCATTCCACTAAACTCTGAATACTTGGCAAAGTTTTGTAACAGACATACGCTGTTTGTAGAGTTCAATCATTTGGTGACGTTCGAATGCAAGAGAAGGGCTTGGGAATAAGCTAATTGTTTCAAGAGACCGAAAATGTGCACATGACGCCAGTGTATTACGACAATTCCTTAACTTCCAGTGCAAGCTGATATCAAATGTGGTTTTTCGATGATAACAGCTATTAGCCTTACACACATCAATAGCACTAATTGCGTTTGGCCTTCGGCACAAAACTTCAGGAAAAGAAAAGTATATGCGCATGAAATCTTGCACTACAAAGAACCTAATAATGTTGGGAAAAATATAGATGACAGAGGTAATCAGGAGAGAAGTGCCGGTGAAACTGCATCATTCCCTATGGACATGTGATTCAACCTACGAGTAAATGAGAGAAAGTGAAAAGAGGGCATTGAAGTGAGCAGAGCTCACGGTGTTGGGCTGCTGGGGTTAGTGGGAAACCAAAAGCGAATATAATCAACAGAGGCCTGCGGCGCAGGGTCAAAACGCTTATCGCATTACGGTTAAATTTTATGAGGAGTATAAGGTTCTTCACGGTAAAGCGCGTTGATTTACAACCCATATCAACCTCCATTCCTGAAGACAGTCTTCGCCAGCATGAGATCCAGTGCTGTGATTTTTTTATTTTCTGACTTACTGTTCAGCATTAATTTGCTAGTGGATGCTGAATGAAGGTGTTTTGAATACACCACCTTCTATGTGTGTGTGTACAGCCGAACTGAAAAACATGATCTCCGCACTGTTTTGACGCCAGAAAGTAAAAGCGGGCTATGCGCATTCTCATTCGCGCATATAGTAGAGGAAGTAAGTTGCCAAGTGGGATCTAAGTGCAACAAGTCAACAAATATTATTTGATTGCCGAAAGTTAGAATCAATGGTTGGAACCCTGCAAAGCTGCTGTGGACATATTTCGAGTATTGGTGAGCTTTTGCGTGGCGGGAAATTTACTACACACTGCGTTGACGCCAGGTTCGTGGCAGTAGTTACAGCGCAACAGCTGAAGTTAAAAAAATATAAGTAATATTTCAACTAAGGGCCTGGCTGGGCATAATACGGGAAGAGCTTGCCTAAACTCTCGTGATATTGGCGAGCCATTTAAGAGAAATTAAAAGCTCTGAATTTTGTACTCCGGGCTACAGCTCCATGACATAAAATTTGCCTTACTGACATAATTCCTGGCCAAGCCGCCGTGGTGGCTCAGCGGTTATGGGGCTCGGCTGTTGACCTGAAAGTCGCGGGTTCGATCTCGGCCGTGGGGTTTGAATTTCTATGGCGGCGAAATTCTAGAGACCCGCGTACTGTGCGATGTCAGTGCACATTAAAGAATCCCAGGTGGTCAAAATTTCCAGACCGCTTCACTAAGGCGTCTCTCATAGCCTGCGTTGCTTTGGGACGTTAAACCCGATAAACCAAACCAACCCAACCATAATTCGTGGGCACTAAAAAAATTCGGATAAAAGTACCTGTATTGCCCTGGAAAACAAATTTCTTTGCTTCAAGGTGTGCTGTGTAATTTTAACCGCCGTCTCTCTATTTCCCATAACCTCGGATTATCGCATGATGACGAAATAAAGTATTATGTTTAGTTAAAAAAGCTTCTCGTCTTCGCCGAAAAAATTATGACTAAGAGGCTACAAAAAAGGAATACCGCTTACCTGCTAAAATTCCAGTAAGAACATTGGGGACAGGAGTGCTGTTCCTTCATCTCGGCTAGATGGTCGTGGGAGAAGTGCCACTTCAGGGCGTCTTGGGAGTTGAAGTCTTCCCAGCACTCGGGGCAAGGGAACAGTTGGCGCTGATCGGGAACGCCGTTTTGTGTGCGGACTGTAAATGGGTGAATGCGGCATGAAGCTTTCGTGAAAGATGGTTCAACGCACCTAACTTTTTACAGAACAAGAAACAAAACAACAGCACCAACAAAGAGCGCGCTCTGTGTTGTTGCCATTAACAAAACTTGTGCTATTACCAAGCCTGCTTAATCTCGTGTACGCATAACGTAAATTGCGCTGCGCCGATATTTGGCGCGGCGGCGTCGCCAGTTAAGAGGTTCCGGTTCCGGGTAGCCTCTGTGATGGTTGGCGCTTCTTACACGCGCTCACCTTACACTACGAAGGTAGGTAGCATGAGGGTGAGGAAGAAGAGAGCTTGAAAAATTCAGGGGCAGTTTGTTGACCTAAAGTGCGGTGAGGCGAAAGGCTTGAGCGCGGTGTTGCTGCTTGTGTCACTGATGTGTTGTTAGGATGTTAAGCTTCGCCTTTGTTCATCCTAAAGCATCGAGCTGGCTTGGCGGAGTGCTTAGAGAGCTCGTCTCGCACTGCGGAGACCGGGGTTCGATTCCCAAACATGACTAATTTCCTACTCGGTTTTATTTACTTATCTGACCTGACTATAAATGTTAATTAGGCCAATTGGGTAATTAAGCAGTTAACTAAACTCATTCCCACTTACTTGGAGCATAACTATACGATCCCTTTAATTGGTTGCAAGTTTACTAGCCAAAGTAGATTTGCCCCATTTGAAATTCGCGCACTGTGATGCCACGACCGTTTCTACCAATTGAAAAGCATGACCTTTCTGTCGACAACTCCTGCTTACAACGATGAGGCATTAAAGGCTTTCGCCTTAATATGAGCGAGGAGGCTGATACTAATGCCGTCATGCAGGGGCACAGGGTAGAGACACGCTTCATGTGGCGACGGACAACAACTGCCCGAGCGGGTGGGAGAAAGCGGTGGATAGTATCTCTTGATCTTACTTGATCTACTGGGAAAGAATGATTGTGAACAACAGCGAAAGATGTCAGAACTGAGCAATGCCGTGTAGACGGTATCTGCGTCTGAAGCATCTCGTTAACAGAGGAGATTTAAAATGGACGCTTAGTTGTTAATTAACTTAGGGTTTATTGACGCAAAGCTGACTTTAGTGAAAGAGCACTGAAACAATGTCTAGATTGTTAGCGTTGGAAATGAAAGGCTTTCTTAAATGTTATGGAATCATGAGAATGCTGCGTCATGAAAAGAGTTATGCAATTTTGAAAACTTCTCTTAAAGTGCTGGAATAACACCACCACATCTAAAGTGGAGAAAGATATATACGGAGTGTAATAAGGCAGGGTGAAATTGTTAGTCTTGGCACAAGCACGCTGGAAAGCCCCTCCAAGCCTGTGTGAATACGGCGCCCTATTGGATTGGTTAGGGTAAAGCTTCATGAAAAACCTTGGAAGAAACAAAAAGAAAAAAACCTTTTGTACTCTAAGGCTCGAAAGCTGTTCAAGTGATCGATATATTGGAGAGTGGGAAGCAGCGTCATCACTCAATTGTAAAAAATCAAATGTAGAACGATATTTGTAAAAATTTGTACAATATGCGCTACGATGGGTTTTATGTAGTGGACAGATTACTTCAAGTGGTTCTCAACAGTACGCGCATTCCGGAGGCTGTCCTCCCAAAACGAATACCAGATGCTGCACCTGACAAGTTCTGAATTTTTTGCAAAGTGGCTGTTTGAGTTAGAGTAGGGTTTTCTTCTGCATAGCAGTGCCAGTGTTTTGGCGCACCAGATTACAACTAAGGCATGCTAACCGACTTGTTCAACTAATTTGAGTAGGTAGCTCCTTTACATTTATTCAGAAGAGCGTGCTGTCGGGCACGTTGATTTGCATCATATAAATGAAGTGAAGCGCAAAACTTAGACAGATATCAAGGAGAAACACATGCGACGACTAAGAAGCGCTTGTCAGTCGTCGCACGTGTTTTCTTCTCGGTCATTGTCTAAATATTGCGCTTCCCTTAATTTGTATTATTAACAATTATTGTTAGTCATTTTATTTATTCAAAGGTGTGTAGTCCACCGTTAGTAACCTTAATATCAATTTATATAATTTTGAAAACACAGTTGCCGTTGGTTCTTTGGCCCAAAATAATATTTGCGCCGCCGCGGTGGTTCAGTGGTTATAGTGCTCGACTGCTGACCCGAAAGACAGGGGTTGGATCCCGGCCCCGGCGGTTGAATTTCCTTGGAGGAGAAATTCCAGAGGCCCGTATACTGTGCGATGTCAGTGCACGTTAAGGAACCCCAGGTGGTCGAAATTTCCGGAGCCCTCCACTACGGTGTCCCTCATAGCCTGAGTCGCTTTGGGACATTAAACCCCAAAAACTAAACTAAACTAAAATAATATTTGCTAACTAGTCGAGTTGCGAAGGGTGCGTGCATTTTGGCTTGATGTGTGCAGACTTTGGTGGGCCATTGCACGGATGGTAACGGCGTTTTCTCAACTCTGAAATTAAGTTAGATACTAATCTGATGGGCTGCAAGTCTCCCAATAGAAAAGGAGATTAACATTAACCTTACATGATTAACTACTCGATATAAATTGACCAGCCTACAAATTAGCACGTCTTAGCTACACTGTAGTGTCCTACAGCTATGACAATGCTGTGGAGATTAAAGGGATCTGCTAACAGTACAAAGCCATTTTTGAAAATTCCACATCTTAGATGAAACACCTGATATAGTTTCGTTTTAGCTTCGTGCATCCGATTACCTGAGTGGAAGATACAGGTTGGCAGAATGGGTTTGTATGATAAGATTCCTGCGATTCGAAATTGGGTGGTTCAATCTTTTATACTGCACCGTTTTGATTAGTTTTTTTTTTCAATGCTCGCTTCATTGTTTCTTTAGCCCTGAAAACGCACTTTACCTTTGCAGCTGTATCTCACGCCTGCATTACTTCCTACACAGTCATTAAAGGTGATTCCCGGCAATCCAACATGGCTTAGAACCCAGCGCACGTGTGGAATGACCGCGTACGCATCATCTTGATCGAGAAGAACATGTACTTGATTATATGTTCCAAACACCGTGCAGAAGTACTGCGTCATTCATGTTGCTGGATAAACAGATTGTGCTCGTCTGGCTGCTGTGTATATTAATTACGGCCGAGACCAGAGGTTTACGGTGCATGGCGTAAACTTTGTGTAATTTCGTTCATTTCCCTCTCAACAAATTTTAACTCCTGGGCTGCGAAAAAATCTTTGCCCTCTTGAAAACAACGTCTTATTCATTGTTTTTCTTGCTTTAAAGTGGGAAGATGTGAAAAATAGCGTTCTAAAGTTATTCTGTGTTAGAGGTAAGCCCAAAGATGCGGAAATGAAATTTTGCGTAAATAATGCACAGGAGCTGTGGGTGCCAGAAATGTTGAATTTATTACAGATTTTTTCAATGCGTATTTTTTTACTCAAATGGCTTGAAACGCAGCGCTGAATTTAGGCGTCTGAGGCGCCGCTTAAGAATTGATGTATGACTAAGTAACAGAATTATAAGCCATGTATAAAACTACATTTGCTGGTACCCTTTATGACTATCCGGATTTAACGTCTCAAAGCGATCCAGGCTACGAGGGACGCCGCAGTGAAGGGCTCCAGAAATTTCGACCACCGGCGGTTCTTAACGTGCACAGACATCGCACAGTAAAGAGGGCTCTAGAATTATGGCGTCATTGAGATTCGACCGCTGCTTCTGACATCGAACCCGCGTCATTCGGGTGAGCAAACTTGCACCTTGACCACTGAGACACTACATTGGTCTGCATTTGCTGGTATGAGTCCTTTATCTTCACGGAGTAAACTTGTTCTGTGCCAAAAAATTAAGATTTATAGAAAAAGCACCTAATTATAGGCCTAAAATTGCGAATGTCAAAGCTGTGTTGCAGGCTATTTCTGATAAGAAAGTAAAAATGTGTAAAGCAAAAAACAGATAATCAAAATCTAGAAACTTCTGCGTCACTTTTTTGTGTTTTTGCAAAGTAAACGTGATACACAATTTCTGCGAATCATATTTCTTATTTACCAAGAGTCACGTGTGCCTCCCCACGCAAAGACAAGTATTTAATATCAGGTTGCGGCTCAACCACCTATCTAAATTTTTGGACGTTTATTGCAGCATTGTGGGAGGATCATTGCAAAAATATTTTTCCTTAGCGCTGAGTATGGCAGCATGGTATCATTTCACACACTCCTTGTACTTCTTCCAGTCAGTATGACTGCAAGTCATCGAAGCTTTGCTGCGTTGCATAAAAGTTGTTTTTTCTGTACACATTTTCTGAGGTGATCTTTTAAATCAAAGATTTAATTTATTGTTCATGCCATTCAAGAACAGTACGTACAAGTCGACCAACTCGTTTACCTTATCGATGAAAAGAAGGAAGTTTTCTTGAGCCGTTCTAAAATAATGGTTGGCAGAATTGTACGACCAACGAATACATGGAGTTGAGCGCTCATTTCAGATCGGTCTAATGTATTCTCAAATATTCTTAGTATTGCGACTGGTGTGCCTATGAGGGATATGGACTGGCAACGTCATTAACTTGTGGTCGATGAAATCAAAGAAATATGCAACCGATGGCATCATGAGCGATGCTCAGACCTAGGTGAAACGTCTTCCGGCCACCTAGAACCATTCACTGCTGGAAATTTGTCTTAGTCCTGTCAAAGTTAAGAAATCTCGGGATGTAGTGCAGTTAGCTGGTAGGGAAGGGCAATCAATATCTGGGAAATTGAAATCTCGAAAAGGTAGACTTGGTCACATGGGGGTTTGCAAGGTACCAGCATAAATACTGTGGTGGACATTGGCAACAACACATGTTTTGGACACATGTTCAGTAAGAGGAACCTAGAAGAACCTGTGTTGAGTACACGATGCAGGGCTTGCAGACAGTTTTGAGAGTGGAAAGTGTCCGCTACAAAAGATGTGAGGGATTTTTTAATAGCTATCAAAATGCCTCCTCCTGTCCGTTCTGACCGGTCATGATGATATATGAAATACGTATAATGCGCATATAGGCGTATGCACTACGAGTAAGAATATCAGTGCTGTTATTATGAATGAAATGGCATACCTAGTCACGTTTCGGAAACAAGCTGCGAATATTAGTGAAAGTCTGTGATGAACACGGTAGCGGTGCGCTTGTCGCAGCAAACGCCTTCGAACGCTAGCCTCAAGTAACTAATTGCTAGTGTTGACGGAATCTCAGTAGCAACTTCGTTCCGCTGTTTGTTTGCATTTTGTCTGCAAACAACCCACTGATGCCAGTGCACTGCTGACAGCGGGCATACTGGGCGGCTAGCAGGCGATAACTGGCAGTGTATCTCTTGTAACGTAATCGCGTCAATCGAGCACGCAGTTTCGGAGTGGCCTAAAACGACCAAGCTAACAATGCGCCCCGGCCTGCGTACTCTCTATAAAACACAATATGCGCTTCCGTGCAGACGTGCATAAATTTTTTGACTGCACCTAATGTATAAGCAACCCTCCAATGCACTCAACCATCCTGAACACACTAACACCGCCTAAGACTTATTCGGCGCTCACTGAAGGATGCCAAGAACAGAGTTTTCGAGTCAACAGCCCCAGGACACCCTGGGAAAGTGTCCCTGGTGGAGCCTACAGTATGTTAAGGAGGGCAAAATAAGGCCTTCTCTCGACGAACAATGCAACTCACTTGCCAGTACTCCCTTCTGGCAACACGAGTGGGTGAACAGTTGAAGCTGTTTGACCGGACTAGGCATGAAGAGAAGGCCAGAGGGCTATTGACTTCAGAAGCCCTCCCCGGGTGTTTTTTTTTTGTATTTTCGTTATTAAATAAAAATTACCCTCCTTATTTAGCAACCGAAGGTCTAATGCTACGCAATAATAATTTAAAGATGATGTTACTCACCTGCTGGGCTGAGAAGAGAAGAAAGTTGGTCGCTATGGCAGCCCGCAGCCGAAGCGTCTGGAAGCTGGTGTTGAGGTTTGGTACACTTCTCGCCTTCTGCCTCCGCCGAACCCAGTTTCAGAGTGTTAACAACATGCTGAAAGGCCGCTCCGAGACTCCTGTGAGGCACTTTCGGTAGCCGGGAGACGTTCCCGGTGAACGACAAACTAACAGCCTTGTGTATTCGCGTTCGAAATCTATGGTCGGAAATGTTGGTGGCGATCAGGGGATGTGTGGTCCACATGGCCACGTAGACGGCAGGTCGTTCTGCGCCGAGCTTCGCCTTCACTTCCGGCAACAGGCAGGCATAGAATGCACTGCCGCGCTCAACCCAAGCATAAGGGGCTTCACTAGCGCGGATGTTCCGGTGTTTCAGCGATGAAGCCATGAGTGCCAGCCTCGCGATGCAGTCATTCAGCGCTGGTACTGCTTCTGTGCGGTAGAACCACCAGTGCCGCACGTCTTCGAAGGATGTCAGCCAGCAGTGTATCTTTGCTATGCGCTGAAGCCGCTCCGGCTCAGTCGGGGTGGCGTCCACAGCGCAGCAGATCGCATTTACGAGGTTGTCGCGTTTCAGGTTTCTCAGCCGCGGGAGCCACGGTGCGTGTTCATCGTCTAATACCTCCAGTTGCTCCGTCTTGAATTTTCTTAGAAGCTTCCGCAGTGGACCTGACTGGGTGGATGCCATCTTGAGGCGAGTTGTGACGTCCCAGATGAAGTTATGGCAGCTGTAGTCAGATGGAAACTGTCGCTTTTTGCATGCGCCACGGTTTGCAGCGAAAATGCGGTCTGATCCGATTCGGTTAGGGTTGGATAACACCATGCTATCTGATTTCGAGCGAAAATGCAGACTCATTAATTTCTGTCAGGGATGGATAAGATGACCAATATCGTCGAAGTTCCATTGTTATCGTAATAGTGCGGCGTCTTTTTGGCCCATTTCTGAAGCCAACAATTTCTTCAGAGTTGCGCAACAAAATTCGAAAAAAATGGTTTGTTACAAAGGGAAGAGTAGAAAAAGAACGCGAAAGAAAAACACAACTTTGTTGTAGAAAGACGAGGCAAGAAATATTTCTATAAGAGAGAAGGAATTCGATTATCGTACGCAACAAACACTAGTATTCGCCGTTCGCTCCTGCACTCAGTAAGCAGTGGAGCCTGCGTCAGGTTCTGCCGTGTTTACAGCATGTGTTATGGTTAGAGGGAAGATATTATCGCCTGCCCGCCGTGCGTAGCCAAGCGCTGACGCTAACAACAGGTGAGAATGGGCAGCAAGGACATATGCGCAGTAAGCACTGCCGGCTGCTGCTTCTGCGCACGTGTCTGCTTGGCCCACTCTCGCTGGCTACCGGCGGCAGCAATGTGTTGCTCTTTTCCTTCCGATTATGACAGATGCTGTGTATGAACTTCTCTACTATCTGCGAATAGCATTTGTTCGAAAAGAACGCTAAAGAGACGTCCTAAGTATGGCTTCTTTTCCTTGGGCGGCTGTGAATGATGTTTGTGGTAAAGGCGTCGGCAAAGACGGTGTCGGCTGTGCTTGCGACTTCATATTTTTCAGCAGGCCCGCAGCACATTTAAAGGCGGACAGGAAATCTGAAATCATTGCTGCCAGGCGCTTTTGCGTCGTTGAAAATAATCGCCTACGCCGATCACTTCAGGAGCTATTGCACCTTCAAAAAACGATAGATGAAAACAGAAAAAAAACGCCTTCATATAACCCTGTGGGTATGCTGCCAACTCGTATCTCACTTGACATTCATAACGAAAGGTCCATTTAAGCTTGGGAAACAAAAGCTTGCATTGTAGTTGGGAGTGGAGGTTTCAGGAGTCTCTAGATATCGCTATATATCGCTCCTGGTCAAAGGGTTCTGCAAAACATTTTTGGGGTATGCCTATTTTTAAATGCCCATTTGTTCCCTGTTCGCTTCATTCGTGGGGACAACTTTATAGACCGGAGTTTAAAAAAAAACTGCTCTCGTCATTCTAACTCTTATCTAAAATCATTGAAATGAAACTGCATTGTTGTTCACTGGGAGATGTAAAGCAGACGAAGATCTTTCTGGGGTAATGTTATCACGTCATATTTTTAACGCAACGTCATTCAGGAGATCCTGTCGCATATAAACAGGCGACGGAGTCGTTGACTGTGAGAGAAAAATGAACAAAAATGTCCTGAAAAGCAACCAGCAGGCAGATGTGCCACCTATAGGGTCTTATCCTAGTTATGTCATCTAAAGCTGCCCAACGGTGCCTAAAGCAAAGGCAGCAGCGAAAAAATACAAACACGGAGGTATAGAGGGAACGGTATGAGCGCTGTCCGAGGTAAAGCAGATCGATTATTGCTGCATCTTAGAGAGGCTGTCCACACACGCCGCCTATGTACGTGAAGATTTTACCGCGCATAATTTAGGATTGAACTCAAAAGCAGTCTGAGGAAATCACTCCTGAGACGTCGCACCTGAGCAAGGAGGAATACGTCACCAATCTTTTAAATATTCATTGCAATCCATACGGCTGCTGCAAGAAAAAGGAAGAAATTTGTGGGCTTCATTTTCTTTTTCACTTCATATATAGCGGATGTTGTAAATAAATGCATGTAGTGATGCATATCTTTTCAGTGCACCTCACTTGGATTTGTGATGTGTGCAGTGTGTGCGGCGATTTTGTTGCCGATTTCATAGCACCTGGGTGTTCGATGTACTTCGCCAACACACTCGCGAAATGACGTCTCTCGGCTGTTCACCCGAAAGAAGCGGGTCAGATGCCGGCCGAGGCTGTCGAGTTTTCATGGAGGCGAAATTTTAGAGGCCAGTGTACTGTGCGAGGTCTGTGCGCGTTAAAAAACTCCAGGCCGTCGAAATTTGCGGAGCCCTTCACAACGGCGTCCCTTCATAGCCTGCGTCGCTTTGGGACGTTAAACCCCGCGTAAGCAGAACATTCGTGAAATGCTCGTGAAAGAACACCCAGAGTCTTTCATCGAGGTGCGCGATCCACACCAAAAAAAATTTGTTGAAGCTTAACTACTCATGAACCTGGCCAGATAGCAAAAGCTATAGTGTATCAGGCAACTCTACGCAGCTAGACTAATTTAATGTTGAGTACGTTCCGCATACTGGATAGGCAGCGCGCCCACCCTCCACACTGGCAGTTGGCAGTTAGTGGTTGGTCGGGAGAGTTTGCTCACGCCGTGAACACTGCGGCCTATTACTGCAGTGCCGCGTGCCTGCCACAACGTTGTCAGCGCTAACGCATGCAGTGCGCAATTCTCTCTCACCACCCAACGTACATCAAAGCGCGATTCAGGCGTCCACTGACCTAGGGAGCCGGTTGTGCGCACCTTCTTTTCTTCAAATCATCGGTCTCTAAAGTGTTCTCACAACGCCAACGCCAATGAACGCAATGAACACCGACGGCCTGTGGCTGAAATTTGGTTTATTTGTGTTTAAAGTCCCAAAGCGACTCAGGCTATGAGGAACGCCGTAGTGAAGGGCTCCTGAAATTTCGACCACCTGGGGTTCTTTAACGTGCACTGACATCGCACAGTACACGGGCCTCTAGAATTTCACCTTCATCGAAATTCAGCTTCCGTAGCTGGGATCGAACCCACGTCTTTTGGGTGAGCAGCCGAGCGCCGTAACCGCTGAGCCACCGCGGCGGGGCTATGGCTCAAATTGGTGAATTGGTTGTTTAGTTTTTAAGGAAAGAAAATAGCGTAATATCTGTGTCACATATATCGCTGGACACCTGAACCACGCAGTAAGAGAAGAGACGAAGGCGGGAGTGAAAGAAGAAAGAGAGAAAGACGTGCCGTAGTGGACGTCTCAGGAATAATTTCGGTAACCTGGGGATCTTCAACACGCACTGACATCGCACAGCAGACGGGCGCCTTTTGCGTTCCGCCTCCGCCCAAACGCGGCAACCGCAGGAACTCCATGGTGCATATACTCAACGTGTACAGATCTGCCAAAATCAAGCGAGTGACATTTGCGGACCTTTTTAGCCGCGCGCTAGGAGTAGCGGGTCGCGATCCTCTGCTGACTGTGGGCGACTTTAACGCTCCCAGTCAACTGTGGGCGGATCGCAAGGAAGAGTCGAGCGGACGTAAGCTGGCGCAGCTTGCGTCCACGTTGCTCCTCAGCCTCCACACTGACCCTGCCGACCCAACTCGGCTAGCAAACTCCGTGACACGGGATACGTGTCCGTACTTAACCTTCAGTCGCAACATACGACACGCAGACTGGCTCAACCCCCAGGAGACCATCGGTAGCGAACACTGCTTGTTTAACACCACAATGCGCACACGCCCCCTCAAGCATCCCAGAACACAAGCTCGTATCCCAGATTGGCTGAAATTCAGGCAACATTTTGACTCTCTTCAGAACACACTCATTTCCAAACAAGCCTACCCAGCATGGTCCCAACAGCTGCTGGCACAATTTTGCTGGCATGAAACGCAGGCCCAGCTCTCAGCGGCAGTGACGAACGTGAATAACCATCTTCTACACCTCTGGGAAGCCCGTCGAAGCCTCATCCACCGTTGGCGAGGCCAGAAACACAATAGAAAGCTTAAGGCTCGAATTTCCGAGCTCGACCAAAAGGCGGCAGGGTACACGGTCCAACTCGCCGACTCCAACTGGGTGGATAGATGCAACACGGCCGGTCGACAAATGTCCAGCTGCAACACATAGCGTCTCTTTCGAGCACTCATCGACCTAACCCAAACACGAACCGAAACACAAAATATTTGCAGCGAGCCTTGCACGCTTTCCCTGGCTGCATGACTGAACGGGCACAGAAACTTCGGGACAAGTATCTCTGTACAGCCCAAGACCCCCGCGAGTCTGCATACTCTTATGCAGGCAGAAACAACACGCAGCTGGATCAACCTTTCCAGCTCTATGAAATGCGGTCGTCTCTCGCCAAAACTAAACGGGGAACTGCGCCAGGGAGGGGTAAGTTCCCCGTTACACTTTAAACTAACTTGCCCGACTTGGCATAATAGTCCCTAGTCGACTACATATAAGCTATTTGACGCGGGGCACCCCCCCCCCCCCCCCGTGCCAATCGACTGGAATAATGCTCCGATCACTTTTATTTATTTATTTATGGCATACTGCAGGCCGTGAGGCCCAAGCAGGAGTGGATACAGAACAGAACACAAATTGAGCAATAATACCAAAGTGCAAACAGAAAACGAGCAGCGCGAAATGACGTGGAAAAGAAAAAGAAACTAACAAAAGAAACTAAAACAAACTAACAATGGTTACTTATCAGGTCAAGAGACCGTACACACGAAGCTGGTAAGCTGTTCCAGTCACTGATGGTTTGCGGAAAGAAAGAGTGCTGAAATAAGTTAGTCTTTGCAAAGTACGGGGTCAGAGAAAGGGGGTGGGAGTGTCGGGTTTGTCTGGTGTCCTGTAGATTAAGATACGGCGAAGAATTAATTCCAAGTTTATGGTTAAATAACAAAAATAAGAATTTCAACCGAAGAAACTTGCGCCGGGACTGAAGGGTTGGTATGGAATTCGAATGCATTAATGCAGAGACAGAAGCAGTTCTATTGTATTGCGAAAACATGAAATGCACAGCTTTCCTTTGGATCCGCTCAAGTTCTTTTATGTTAGTGAGAGTATACGGGTCCCATACAATGGACGCATATTCCAATTTAGTCCTTATAAAGGTTTCATATGCTAGTCTCTTAACCTGAAGTGGTGAATCTTTTAGTTTATGGCGCAACAAACAAAGTTTACGTAAGGCAGACGAGCAAGTGTTAGAAATGTGAGTGTTCCAGCTTAAGTTTTTTGTTAATGTAACACCAAGATATTTATATTCAGTTACTT
Organism: Amblyomma mixtum; assembly: GCF_055824585.1. Taxonomy (NCBI): domain Eukaryota; kingdom Metazoa; phylum Arthropoda; class Arachnida; order Ixodida; family Ixodidae; genus Amblyomma; species Amblyomma mixtum. The sequence continues at coordinate 148,258,572 of NC_143021.1, read as the reverse complement.
CGGTAATTTCTCCTGAACCAAGATAAAAGGAGCGTTTAAATGGATTAAGTTTTCTTGTAACACGTAGTAGGACAGTCTTTTCGAAGTTAAGTTTCATGCCCCATCGATTACACGATGCGTGGATACTATTAAGGGACGTGTTTAGTATTGCCTGATCGTCAGCTGATCGGATCTAATTGAAAATAATACAGTCATCAGCGTACATGCGAATCTGTACAGGTTCATCAACCACATCTACAATATCGTTACAATATATCAAAAACAACAGCGGCCCAAGCACACTGCCCTGAGGGACACCAGATGTGACCGTAAGAGCGCAAGAATCATCTCCATTAATAGTTACGTACTTCTTGCGTTGTATTAAGTACCTCGATACCCAAGCAATAATTAAATCTGGCAGCCCTATCAGTTCAAGTTTCTCAATTAATTTATTATGGGGTACTAGGTCGAAAGCCTTGCTGAAATCCAAGAAAATTAAGTCTACCTGGCCAGCCCTATCCACGACGGAAGCAAGGAAGTGAAATATGGTGACTGACTGAGTAGTTGCAGAAAACCCTTTCCTGAAGCCGTGCTGGTGTTGCGACAGAATGTTATTTTCTTGAAGAAATTTTGAAATGAGGTTAGACACGATGTGCTCCATGAACTTACAAGAAGAACATAATATAGATATGGGGCGGTAGTTAGGTAAAGAAAGCGGGTCACCCTTCTTTAGGACGGGCACCACACGTGCAGTCTTCCAATCGTCAGGTATTCCAAAAGCAAGCAAACCATCATCATTGTCATCGTCATCATCAGCATGACTACGCCCACTGCAGGGTAAAGGCCTCTACCATGCCTCTCCAATCAACGTGTCCTTTGCCAGTTGCGGCCACCGTATTCCCGCAAACTTCTTAATCTCATCCGCGCACCTAACTTTCTGCCGCCCCGTACTACGTTTGACTTATCTTGGAATCCATTCCGTTACCCTTAAAGACCACCGGTTATCTTGCCTTTGCATTACATGCCCTGCTCAAGCCCATTTCATACTTTTGAGTTCGACTAGGATGTCATTAACGCGCGTTTGTTCCCTCACCCACTCCGCCCGCTTCCGATCTCTTAACGTTAAACCTATCATTTTTCTTTCCATGGCTCGCTGCGTTGTCCTTAACTTAAGCTGCACCCTCTTTGTTAGCCTCCACGTTTCTGCCCATAGGTGATTACCGTTACGATACAGATGTTGTTGACTTTCCTCTTGAGGATATCGGCAAATTGCCGTTTAGAATCTGAGAGAACCTCCATATGCGCTCCACCCTATCCTTATTCTTCTAGTTATTTCCCTCTCATGATCCGCATCAGCGGTCACTACTGCCCTAAGTAGACATATCCTCTTACCACTTCCAGCACCTTGCTACCAATTGCGAACAGCTCTTCCCTTGTCAGACTGTTGAACATACTTTGGTTTTCTGGATGTTAATTTTAGCCCCACCGTTTTGCTCTGCGTGTCTAACTCATTGATCTACTTTTGTAGTTCATGACCTTAGTGACTTAGCAAAGCAATGTCATCAGCGAATCACAAATTACTTAGGTATTTTTCCATTTACTCTTATCCCCAACTGTTCTCATTTCAGGCCCTGGAATACTTTCTGTAAGGCGGTGATTAGCATTAACGAGATCGTGTCTCCCTGCCTGACATCTTTCCTTATTGGAGTTTTATTGCTGACTTTATGGCGGACTATGGTAGCTAAGCAATCGTTATAAGTACCTTCCAATATTTTCACATAAGACTGTTCTACAACATGATTCCGCAATGCCTACATGACAGCCGAAGTTTCCACTGAGTCAAATGCTTTCTCGTAATCAATGAAGGCTATATATAGGGGCTGGTTATATTCCCCGTATTTCTCTCTCATCAGGCTGATAGCGTGAATATGGACCATTTTCGAGCATCCTTTACGAATGTTTGCCTGATCAGATTGAAGTCTAGGGTTGTTCTGACTCTATTAGCCAGTGCCTTAGTAAATACCTTGAAGGCAACCACTTGCGCAAGCCAGTTGGCACAGACAATCTCTGCCCCATCTCTCTCACCTCCTGTGTGGGCAAACTAACGGAGACGATGATGCGGGATTGGGTATCTGCATAGTTTGAATACCAACATGTCTTTTCGAGGACCATGTTCGGATTCCGCCCACACAGATCCGGTCAGGAAGCCCTCCTGCAACTTAATCGGGAAGTCCTTGATCCCTCCAATGCCCCCATAACGATTGCGTAGTACTCGGCACGGATCTTGAAGGGGCATTTGGCATGTAACACACGAGATCATACTCACTAACCTCCGCCAGACTGACTGTGGCCTCAAAACACTTCGATACATATGGCCATTTCTAATGGATCGTCAACCCTACATCCGCGTCTAAGGTAGTTGAATGGTTCTTACCTGGTCGGCACCCTGGATACGCCCCAAAGCGCGGAACTTTCTCCTGTGCTCTACAATCTCGATATTATGCACCTGCCGGCCCAGCTGGTTGGTGCAGCCGGCGTGCAGAACGCCCTCTACGCCGGTGGCATTGCCATGTAGGCCACGCAGGGAAGCGCATGGGACATTTGAATCAGCCTGCAAACAGCGGGGACGATAGCATACCGCAACGCCCGCCGCTTCGGTCTCCAATGTTCCCCTCAAAGATCGGAATTTGTGCACCCCCTCACAAAAGTGCACAACTAAAATAACTCTTTATCTTGATAGTGGTCCCATACGGAAAACTGACGAGATACGGGTTCTCGGACTCTATATCTACAAACACAGATGGCCTGACAACTACACTGACCAAACTGCGTAAGGCGGGGGACCAGGTGGGCAGAATGATCTGCCATGTTTCCAACAAACGCGTGCGGTCAGAAAGTAAGGATGCCTTGCGACTGGCAAACAACTTCGTAACCAGCCGAATGCTCTATTCGACTACTTATCTCCACCAGCAGAAACAAGAGGAGGATGCTTTTGAGGTAATCGTTCGCAAACTTGTTGAGCGTGCCCTTGATCTCCCCATCACTACTTCAAACAGCCGGCTTATGGCCCATGGGGTGGCGAATACTTCAGCGGGAGCTCCGGGAGGCGCACCTCACAACCTGTGCACGTGCTTGTCGCAAACGGAGTCTGGTCTCCGTCTACTTGCTCGGCTGCATCTCCAACACACCAGTCCCACGGAAGACAGGTTTCATATCGCAGAACTGTGCAGATCCACCCTTTATGTGCGACCTGATCCAGAAAACATGTCACATGAAGACACTGCCGGGCAAGACTTGAAGCGCTAGACCGGCAATATGTCAACAAAACAGGTTTCTACTACGTGAACGCCTCCTGCCTTCACGACGGTCGTGGTAGATCACAACAGGAACACAGTTAGCGGCATCACCTTCAGAGCCCGCAGTGCTACAGACGCAGAAGAGGTTTTGATTTATCTCGCGGCCTCACATTTCGATTCAAAATAAATAATCACTGACTCGAGAGGAGACGGTCGGAACGTCGAACACGCCTGCACTCCCTTCCTAGCCTATCTAATCTACCAAAATTGCATACGAGATACGGACCCCACACACCGTACCTTATATGGGCCCCTGATTATTAGGGGTTGGCAGGAAACGAGTCAGCAGACGCAGCCGTCCACGCGCTCACTCACCAGGCTGTTTTCTCCTCCCCACCTGATCAGTAATCCTATCTTAATCTCGTCTATACCTTCGAATATATTGCAATCTACTGTCAAGGCAGTTATCGCCTTTATCATCGCCCATGTAAAATGCCTCACCAGGCTGATGACTGGCTCGTTCTCCGCCTTCGCACCAATGCATTGCTGTGTCCGGAAACACTAAAACATTTTTACCCCTTCTTTAACGCCAGGTGACCGCACTGTAGAGCGGTGTCTTGTGACACCTATCCCACTGTGTGAACCTGCCCCTCCAACCCCCCCCCCCTCCCCGACCCAACGCCGGAGGAGTGGGAGGCAACCCTGCTTGGCTGCCACGACTTAGAGGCCCAACAAGCCTTAGTCGGGCGAGCCCCGGGCGGCGGCCCCCGCCACCGGGGTCCCAAACTAGAGACCTCCATCTAGTGCTTGAAAGGCCCGGTCCCTTATGGGCTGATCCAAACATACCTCCTGTCCCTTCTTAATAAATGCTTTCACCACCACCACCGGTGGGTTCGAACCCGGTTATTCCGGCTTAATAGGTTTGCGACTTAACCACTGAGCCACTGCAGCTGGTAAGCACTGCCTCGTTTCTGCCCCAACGTTGTGAATGTCAACGCACGCTACGCACGTCTGTCACTACCGCCCCACGGCGGTCGAATTTCGATGGAGACAAAATTCTAGAGGCCCGTGTACGGTGCGATTTCAGTGCACTTTACAGAACCTCAGGTGGTCGAATTTTCCGGAGCCCTTCACTACGGCGTACCTGAAGTGAATCTTTGCTTTAAAGTTTGGGAGAGGAACTGCACGGTATGCATTTCAATATCAGCAATAGCGAGGCAGATGTGAAATAACAGCTTTGATTCATATTGGCATCTCATCATTAGGGACTGCCTCTTTCAATTTTAGATATCAAGCTGATATCGAACTGTTCTAGCCTCCTTTTCTCAGTCCAAGATCGTGAAGATACCAAATTTCAGTTAAGAAGGTAACGAGAAATTAAAATGTAAACATGCTTACAGCTGTGCTCCCTGACAGAAAAAAAAGTTGTAAATATCAGATATGTTATCTTGCAGTATATGCTTTTCTTTTCCTCTAGTATTGAAAGTTATTGAACTTAGGAAATATGGAAGTGATGTGTTACGATTATTGTTTTCTCGAGTCAGAAGCAAGCAATGAAGGCATGTCAAAAGAACTGACCTACAGTGTTATATGTATTTTTTATTCGCCCTGACGGAACCGTTACCAATAATCCGTTTAGCATCCTTTATGCTGCAATTCTTCATCCGCACAAATAAATACTTTCGTTTTTATCGCGATTACATCCATTGTGGGGTACAAAAGAGAGTAGGGCAATGATGCAGGCTGGCTGGTGACCCAACAAATTACATGAACAATACAGGCGCAGGGTACTTTTCATTTTCATTTTTTTTTCATTTATTTCGTCCTTAAAGGCCCGAGGGCATTACATAAGGAGGGGGTTACAAATTGTTTTGTGTGAACGCACTCATGATGAAAACATAGACAATAAAAGAAACACTGCAACTGCAAACACTAAAAATAAAGATAAAAAGTATCAAGTGGTTATATAAAAAAGAGAAGTCAAGAAAGCACAGAAAAATACAATAAAAACTCAGGGAAAATACAGAAGAAAAGTAAAGGCCAGCAAATGATTCACGTGTTTTGAAAATGACTGGTGAGTTTCGCGCGAAATGATTTGCGATCGTTGCATGATACTATGTCGTTGGGCAGGGCATTCCAATGGTTTATTGCGTCAGGAAAAAAGGAACTGCTCATTGCTAAAGTACGACTCTTGATGCTGGCTATGGGGTGGCTGTGGCTGAGGCGACTGGAAGTTCGGATCGGTGGTTTCAGCAGGGGATGTTTTGATATCGGATGGTAGAAAAAGCTGTGTAGTAGGCAAAGGCGTGAGATGATGCGGCGTGATTCAAGTGTGGGGAGGGAGATAGAATGTTTGAGTGCAGTGATGCTACTTTCTTTTGAGTATTCAGAGGTGATAAAACGGGTCGCGCGGTTTTGGATGGCCTCAAGTTCGGTGCTAAGGTACGCTTGAGAGGGATGCCAGATGGATGATGCAAATTCAAGTTTGGGACGAACAAATGTTAGGTAAGCAAGCTTTTTTACTTCGGGAGATGCTGACTTGAGGTTACGTCGGAGATAACCCAAGACACGGGAGGCATCAGAACATATTCTTTGGACATGGTTCACCCAAGATAGTGAAGATGTCAGATGTAATCCAAGATACTTATATGACGTTGTTGAGGCAATCGGGACTGAGTTAATATTGTATGAATGATGAATAACTGCGCGTTTGCGAGAGAATGACAAGAGTTGGCATTTATCTAGGTTTAAAGGCATGAGCCATCGGTCGCACCATGTGGCTATTATGTCAATATCTTTTTGTAGTAGGTGACTATCGGTGGGATGACGAATGGGGCTGTAAATTACGCAGTCGTCCGCGAACAGTCTTAATTTGGCGTTTGTGTTTACTGAAAGATCGTTGATGTAAATGAGGAATAGAAGTGGTGATAATCCAGCGCCCTGGGGAACACCTGATGATACATCGGTAAGGGGTGAGCGGTAACCATTGCATGAAGTGAATTGCATGCGCCCATTTAAGAAATGATCGATCCAGGTTATTAGGTTACCAGGAATGCCTAGGGAGGAGAGTTTTGCGAGCAGGTGCGAGTGAGGAACACGGTCGAATGCTTTCGAAAAATCTAAAAAAACGGCGTCTATTTGAAGGTTATTGTCCATAAAGTGTAGGATGTCATGAGTGAATTCGGCCAATTGGGTTTCACAGGAATAGTGTTTTCGAAAACCGTGTTGGTGGGGATAAAAGAAGTTAATTGAGTCTAGATGGCTCATTAAGTTAGACGATATAACATGTTCGAGTAATTTTGAAGGAATGCTGGTCAAGGAAATGGGGCGATAGTTGGACGGATTTGTGCGGTCACCTTTCTTGAATATCGGAATGATCTCAGCTATCTTCCAGTCGTCGGGGACTTCGCCGGATTCCAACGATTGGGTAAAAATTAGATGCAGGATTAAGCTTGAGACTGAACTAGTATTTTTCAGGAGTTTGCTGTTGATATTGTCACAGCCAGCCGATGATGAAGTTTTGAGAGAACTGATTAAGGTTGCTATTCCTGCCGGTGTGATTGTGATTTGGGACATGGGTAATGCTGAGGTGGCTGGCAAAAAACTTGGACTGCTAGTTGCTGAGGAGAACACTGAACAGAAGTATTTATTTAGAATTTCCGCGCACTCATTGCTGTCTATGGGCTCACGGTCAGCGTCAAGAAGCTCAATTCTAGAGGATCGGAGTTTAGGGGAGAGAATACGCCAGAATTTATTAGGGTTTGTTTGAAGGATAGAATGTAAGTCGGAAGAAAAAAACTTCAGTTTAGCGGAGACCAATTTTTCATTATATTCTTTTGCGCATAGATGGTATCGTTCCCATGTTTCAGGCAGGTTATTCAAGTTAGCTTGACGGTAAAGACGCTTTTTCCGATTAAGAATTCTTTTCAAGTCTCTATTGAACCATTCGTTGTTACAATCGGATTTTACAAGGAAGGACGGAATGTGTAGGTTTTTCAGTGTTAGCATTGTAGATTTAAAAAGTTCCCAGTTGGCACTGACCGAGCGAGCATTATAAGATTTCACAAAAGAGTTATAAAATTCTGATAGTGCGTGGTTGATGGCATTGAAATTAGCCCTTTTGTAGTCGGTTATTATCTTTTTCGTTGGGGACCGCTTTGTGATGGGCAATGATAGGCGGATGTGAATTAGTTTGTGATCGCTAATGGCTGGTAACATGGTGATGCCTTTAACGTCATCGGGGGAGGTTGTCAGAAGTAGGTCAAGAAGAAGGTGGTGAAGTCCAAGGTTTTGACAGAAACCCATCTACTCGAGTATGTTCATGACAGAAATTCTTCAAGCGCCATCCGCTCGTAATAAAAAAGATTTTTCGGCCTTCCTACGGGAGCGTGGTTCGCAATTATAAACAAGGCCCCCGTAATAGGGTCGAAATGACATTTTTAAAAGAATGGTCGGCGCTGGAAGAATTTCCGGCAGGGTACTTGGCGCTGCATGCTTAAAGGTGCACTGAAGAGGTATCTCAACTCGTCTTTTTGCCGCGGGAACTCGATCTACACGTTCCGAGCATTCTTAGAAACTTCGACTCAATGCCCTGTGTGGCCGAGTTCACTAATTAAATCAAATTAACGTCCGGCTCCCGCCTTTATTTTTTGAATTCTCCCCGTACGGTGGGCAGAGTCGACCAACGCGTGAAGTGCCTTTCAGCCAGCTACATGGAGGCTTTGCTTTCGCTTTATTTTGTTTTTTATGTTGCCATGAATAAATAGTTTCATTCGCAGATAATACAGCCGCACCATACGCCCGGACGGAAAATACGCGCGGACAATTGGCTACTACGGATTACTGCGTATTACTCCGCCGATGGCAGATCGGCAAGCCGCCTCGTGACTGGTTGAAAGGCTCTCCACGCGTTGGTGGACTCCGCCCACCGTACGGGGAAAATTTAAAATAAGGCGGGAGCCGGAGGCTAACTCGATTTAATTAGGGAAATCGGCTGCACAGGGCAATCAATCCAAGTTTCTAAGAATGCTCGGCAGGTCTATATTGAGTTCCCGCGGTAAAAAGGCGAGTTCAGATTCCTCTTAACTGCACCTTTAAGGGATATTCAATGCTACGAAAGTGCACTTTTTCGCGTAACAATATTGCCCAAGGTAAGATAGCATTTCCAGCTGCAACAACGAAAGATGGAGTATCTTTTTTATTCTCCCAAAATGCGTTTTTTACATTCTATCCACACCATTAGCGCCAGCCCTGAAGTCCTCCTAGGTTTTTGTTCTAAAGAGAAGTCGGCCATCTTGTCTTTCGCAACATAGTTGCGTGGGAACACGCATTTGTGGAATTTTCAATATCCGCTACAGAGAAGAAGGGCATTATGCCGCGACCAAACCGCAGTGCGCACTGGATTTTGTCAGCTTTTCTGTGGTCAGCAGCAACTCTCACGTAATTACCGAGATTGTAGTCCCACTTAGATACATAGGTTGCTTGAATATTGCGTTGGCCCGCAGTCGGTCGACCTGCCAAGAGAAGTGTTGTGACGTGATGATGTATACTTTTTGGTAACTTATTTCAAAATTAGTATAACTATGAGTTCATTGTGAGTGGCATTCGTGAGCCAACTTTTCTGACTGGTCCGTATCTTCAACTTCCGCGGAATATTTCTTAAACGCATGTGAACAGGGAACCCGTCTCAGCACCAGAAGGCAAGGCTTGAATTTTTTAAATACTAACTTGTAACCTAGGCTTCCGTGGGGGCCTTTTATGCCAGGTTATAGGCGGCACAGTAGGAAGGTGAGGAAATCATGGTTGATATTTTTTCATCCAAGAGCTCACCCACTCCCGAAATGTTGCGCCAGCTAAACTTGTTGGGTTTCAAATAGGGAAAGATAAACACGCTCTCCCCGTATAACCGCGGCTGACACAGTTCAAAACTGCGCGGACCCCGCCCCGTATTCGCATATGCTGCCGAGCTCACGGCGACTACGACGGGCGTTGCTCCGAGAGAACAAAAGAACGACACTCGGGCTGACGCAAACTAGGCTTACATTGCTACAACAATAATGCCAGATAGCAAAAGAATACGCTGAGATATCGAGGACGTCCGAATCACCACCACGGCTACGAGCGAATGTTCGCCCACGCTAGGGCAGGCGGAAACTCCGAAGCCGGACGGGACGAGCTGTGGGACGAGCACAGAAAGCTTTGAAAAGCCTCAGGCCTCACTACCATTGTGACAACGGCCCTCAACAAAAGAAAGAACAGAAACGGGTTACGTGCACGCAGTGGAGAGGAGACATTAGCTGTGTAGGGTGGTCCTACCCCGCTCACTCCAAAAAGCAGCTTCTGAGCGGTCGGCGCCCACCGTATCGGACGGTGTCGGAGCGCCCGGTGCCGAGCTGCAATACCAGCGATCTAGTGGCAGCACCAGTGGCCCCAGGAAACCAGGCTCCCGGAGCCGCGACTCCGAAAATTTTAATGGAGATAGCAGAGAAAATATATACAGAAAACTTGGGCCACCCATGCAGCTTCAGTACTCACTTGCTTCGGGCTCGGTTAACTCCGTGGGCGCTAGGCCTCCCTCTCCTTTCATGCGGACCAAGTGGTTCTGGTGCTGAAGAAATACCCGAGAAAACTTTACGAAAAATGTGCTGTGCATGTAGAAACGTTCAAACATTCTGCAGCGCACTACACCTCGCACTCAAGAAAGCATGCCACAGATCATGGATATACAAAATTCACGCTAGGCCGAGCCCTTGCCATGTCCCTAAGAAGAGCATTCCTCGAATCGAACAGACAATCGTCCAATGATCCAAGAGCAAGCCAAAATTTGGGCGCCAGATGGGAGGTGCCTTAATTGGGTAGAGATAAATACGCTCTCCCCGCTTAACCGCGGCTGACACAGTTCATAACCGCGCGGACCCCACCCCCTGGTCACATACGCTCCCGAGCGCACGCCGACCACGGCGGGCCTTGCTCTGAGGAAACAAAGGAACGACACTCTGGCTGACACAAACAAGACGTTTATTGCTACAATGCTAACGCCACCTTGCAAAAAATACGCTGAGGAATCGAGGACGTCCGAATGACTAGCACTTCTACGAGCGAATGTCCACCCACGCTAGGGCAGGCTGAGACCTGAAGGCTGGACGGGACGACCTCTGGGAGAACGTTCCTCCCCTCCACGAGGCTCCGCCTTTCTCCCCGCCTAAGAGCGGAGGGTCGCGCGTGAACGTCAGCGCGCTTCCCAGGTCCCGAGCAGAGGAGAGCCCTGTAGCCCCCGCGCGCCCGCGCAGCAACCACGCCATCCGTGGCTCTCGTGTCGCTGGGATGTCGGCGGCCTCCGTTATTAGTTAAAGTACCTAACACCGCTAAGGAGAATATATCGCGAGAAAGCGACCCACAGGAGACGAGTTGACGGTGCATTGCGGGGAAGCGAAATACAAGGGACGAGTATAGCGCGTCGCCACAAACTGTCGCAGTGGACTCAAATAAGTGCCTAAAAATTAACGTTACCATAACAAAACCCCTAATATTTACTCCTGCATGTCGAGATATCAAAATAAAACAGTGTTCTGTGCAAATAAAGACGTAAAAGAGGCAAAATTTTGTGAGTGACTTTTAGGCAGAACATAAACTGGGATACGCACATCGAACGCATGGCAGGAAGCTTGGCAAGCGCTTGTGGTATGCTTTGTAGGTTTAGGCAGATGCTCTTCCGACTAAAATTAAATTATTAATGTAAGAGCATTACTAGGCAAGGGGTCCTGTCATCAAAACGAGTCCGCAAATAGCAGTGGTGAACTCAGAAGAGACAGGATCAAATGAGAGAAATCCCGCCACGACCTCAATGAAAGAACTCCACGCTTCCCCAATTCCGAGGAATACTCCGGGCCTGCCATCAAAATTTCTCGCCAAGTATGATGGCCCATACCGTGTCATGTAGCGCACATCTCCAGGTAATTACACTGTAGAAACTTTCAACCGCTCTTCTGATAGCCGCCGCAGTGGACGTGACACTGTTCACACCCAGCACCTCAAGCCATTGTATGACCCAGCCATAATGCTTGCACCCTCAGTCGCCAGGTTGCCTCCTTTTCTCCCCGCGGGAAATTGTAAAGACGAAGACAAACATCCCCTGCAGCTCCGGCATTGCCATCGCTGTGACTGCTGTGGGTTCGCCTTGGCAAACCGCAGACTGTTGCCGCAGTGCTCCTGCAGTCAAAGCGATTTCAATAAACCCCCGCTTTACAGTATATATATATATATATATATACATATATATATATACATATATATATATATATATATATATATATATATATATATATATATATATATTTCTATTCTTCAGTCCTCTTCGTACATGTTGTTTGCTGCACCCACGCAGTGTGCCGTTCTGCTCTCATTCTTCTGTGCACAGATTTCGCCCCTTTATGCTGTATATTTACGTTCTATATTTTACCATGACTGACTGCTGGAGCGGTGCGAAAGCTATCTTATTGCCATTGATTAAAAAAATTGCCTGTGGCTTAGCTTGGTTAAGCCTGGTAATTGCGAAGCAATACGTGGTTCTGCTGCCGCTCTTCTCGTTCTTCTTCTGTCTCCGTAGCTCGCTGATGCTTTCTCTTTGCAACCTGGCGAAGCGTATAGGCTGGAGGCGGCATCTCATGGACTTTACGAGGAGAGCGCAGTCAGGCCGCGGCCGTGGCTATGCGCCGCGCAAGGCAACGGTGTGAGATGGGGCCTCGTTTTTAAGCAGATGGTATGACGTCACGTAGCGCGCAGCGCCCTTGGTGAGAGGAGCGGGAGTCAGGCCACGGCCCTGGCTATGTGCCGCGCAAGGCGACGGTGTGAGATGGGGCCCCGTTTATACACAGATGGTATGACGTCACATAGCACGCAGCGCCCCTTCTGAGAGGAGTCAGGCCATGGCTATGCGCCGCGCAAGGCGACGGCGAGAGATGGGGCCCCGTTTTTACGCAGACGGTATGACGTCACGCAGCGAGGTCACGCGAAAGGTCAAGCGTGGCTATGCGGCCGCTGCACGGCACGGGCTGAGGTAGCGAAAGTAGTATTGCTTCGCAATAAAACATTGCAATGAATCGAACACAGCTTATATGTCCTTGTGTGTCGGCTGTTTATTAGAGTAGAGTATGTATGATATCTCCTATTAGGGATTTTATTCCATATTAAAAGACAGTGCTATAATTACACGTATGTGGCCGGTGTTGATGCTGTTTTGAATGGTGTTCGTTAGTATCCCATAACCATGAAGATGGCGTAGGGTTCGGCATTGGAAAGCAGACGCGCAAACAGCCACCTGTACTATTTTCTATACTTTGTTTCTATTACAGCATCCCAACCTTTAGTACGGTTTTAGAGCCACCGGTATAAAAGATGGATGGGTCGAGTGAGTACAAGGTCCGACTGGAGGAAAGGCAAGATGAATATCAGGCTTTCTACTCTGTACTGCAGAACGGGAAGAGGAAACGAAAGAGAATCATGGTGGGTGATCTTGTTGTGAGAGGACAGATAGAAAATCTATGCAAGCCCATTTGGTGGCACCAGAGTCAGGAGTCGAAGCCCGTGTGCTCAATAAGCGCGAAAGCGCCCACAGTGCCTGGAGAGTTCTGAACTCTGCGGACAAGAGCCTAGCAGTAAGTCTTGCGAGAATGGCCTCCTGTCTAAACGTTCCAAGGAAGCAGACAACGTGACTCTCGCACGCATACACTGGGTGCATCACTGTTACTTGCTTCAGCATCTGCTGTACCACGAGTGTAACGTTGCAAGGAGTACACCAGTTGAATAAAATGCAAGTACTCGCGCCAGAATGTGACGGCTTAACGAAGTCTACGCAGCATGCAGGCATCTGAATACGGATTTCCACGTGGAGCAAAAATTGCCATTGTGGGATCTACGCTTTAAAGGCGGACGTCATGATTCTTTGACTAGTCTCAGTATCTAGCCCTCGCCCTCATCATGAAGCCCGAAAGAAAGACGGGGTCCGATCGAGAAAAATGCTCAACTGCATGGATGCCATTGTTCAGAGCCTATAAAGAATTGAGTAGTACTTCTTACTTTATTTAGTGCGAAATATTCTGGCAGTACATATTCCTGTGTGATGTGCTCTCTGAGAATGTAAGTGTGCAGTCACATCAAATGCAAAAACTAACAATGCCTCCGAACAATACCTCTGTTCATCAAACACATTATCCTGAAGCCAGGTCGATAGACTTGTACAGATTATTTCAATGTATTCACCAAAAACCGACAATGTGCTTCCATACCTGATAATCCTTCCACAACCCCTGTTCATAACTCAAAGAAAACTGGTTCCTAAAATTCGGTCTAATTACAGCAGACACTACGCTACCATGTTCCTGCAGATATTAATAATTTAATTCTACCTCCTCACTTCAATTCTTTCAGACGCGGTCCTGCGAGAACCTTAAACAATGCTTGACAAGTAGTAACATTCAATTTTCATAACATTTCACTCGAGATTTCCTTGCAGTTGCTCTGTTTGAGTTATACTGATTGATTCATGATTATGTATAGTGATAAGAAAATCTTTGTTGTGTTGTATGTTCTCTGACATTATGCACAAAAGGTGTGTTGCAAATTGTTTTGGGGATTGTTATGTTCCAAACTGCACATAGGTCGTCCCTTTTTTTCCCTAACTTGTATATTGGTTGAACAGATTTTTCATGTCTTTTGCCACTGTCTTGCAAACTTTACATAGGTGTTGAGGATTTCTTCAGGCAAGCATGCCTTTTGTCTCAGGTTCCCCTTTCTATGGAAAGAAAACAGACAATTGAATTGAATGTGGCAGTGAGTCGGGTGTCCATGCCGCTCCGGGAAACGGCTTATTACACGGTGTTTTTCTTCATACTGGAGAAGGATTGGCCTGATTAATAGCCATTACGCAGATTTCTGAAGATACAAATTGTAACTAATGTACAAAACGGAAAACATTCATTTACAATCCCACCAATTCCCAAAACAAAGCTTGTGATGTATCCTCATGCCACCGCTGTTCCACTGCGATGTGATAGTACCGTGGTTCGAGTAAAATGCGTTGTGGGGCAAGTTGGTCAATTGTGCTCTCCACATTCTTTTAGCGCACAAAAAGTCGACTGGCACCACTTTTGCGCACTTTAGCGTGCTTTCCGAGACACCCCTAGAGCTCGGGGGAGTAGCGGTCTTGGACTCAAAGGACATGCCCTCGACTTAGCCCGGCAAGCTGAGCGGAGAACAGCTACCAAGTGACGAGAGGTTTTTGGCCGTTTGGTGCCCAGCGTTCGCCGGTTGTAAGCCAGGAAATGGGTAAGAGCCAAAGGTTCACAAACAGAACAAACATTATACAGCAATGAGACGACACAGAGAGTTTCACACTCAGTAGTACAAACACATACAATGTGATTAACAAAGCAATGCAAAGTTATACGCGAGAAATATCACAATACAAAATAAATCTTGCACTTAAAATGCACTAAACAATAAGGAGGCAAACAAACAAAACACAGTTTGTTCATAGGGGACTGCGACCGTCCGACGACCAGGGTTTCACGACGGTGCCGTCCCGCAGAATGGCGTGCGCTGCCTCGTTGAGTCGCGGCTGGGCGAGCGGTGTCATCCCAGGAGTCGAGCGGGCACGCTTCACTCAAGCTCAAACGACGGCTTGGGCTAGTCGACAGCGGTGAACGCCCTTCTTGTAAACGCTGGCTCCACGTCTGCCTGTTCTTCGCGCCGAGACTGGCGCGCACATACACATAGTATCGGCTGTGCATTCTCTTTCCCGCCCCGGGCGTGCGTCCCCATTGATCAAAACCTTTGACGAGCTTAGCGCAGCTCCCAGGGCTTTCTAGGCTGGCGCCGCCGCTGACGCACGAGTGAAGAGGGGGAGGGTCTCTCTTAGCACACGTCGACTTCGAGTAGAAACGTTACTGGCATTTCAGAACTTTCGAAGTCATGACACAATCCCTCGGCGCGGAGTCGGCAAGCGATGGTTTTGGGGGCAGCGTCAGACACAAGGCTAGTGCCTCTTCGTGGTTTCCTTCTCCCCTGTTTTGGACTACCGATTACGAGATGCGTCCGCACTGCGCTGTTTTTTTTTCCAAAATTGAACTGTTTTTTGTTACAACTACACGTGAAGACAAGCAACACAAGAACAGAAAGCTCTGTCCTGTATCTCTTGTCGTCACGTGTCGCATTTTTGTGCTCTAAAAGAACAGAGTAAAGTGGCCAGAGCGTTACCTGTTTCAAGCTCTGTTCTGAAATTTTACACATGAGGATCAGTCTTCGGAAAATCACCGTCGGGCTAGTACAAGTAAATCTGGGACTTCGGGACCACAACCGCAAATATGCTCCACAACATATACCAGAACTGCACCTTTCAGCCTTAACACGTGAATATGAAGTGGATATCACTGCGGTCGACTCATGATCAGATAATACTGTCTGAGATGTAATCTGCAATATGTCTTAATTTCTTAGGAATCCTAAGGCAGCTAAGTTTGAGTAGTTGATGGCAGAAATTTTTAGCTGTCCTGCAACATTCTTTGACAAATACGCGCAACCTGTTCGCTCGGCATGCTCCAAAGATATAAATAGTGACGACCATTAAAATTCTGTGAGCTGTGCAGGCAGGCGCAGGTTATTTGTTGCACTTCTTTAGAATAAAAAGAGTTTTCCATTCTTGATCATGGACTGTGCACCCCAACATGCTCTTCTCATTTGGAATTGTCGAGGAATATCAATCCGCTGCGGCACACGACAGGTTCTCCAAGACAGGGCAGTGTTCAAAGTGACTAAGTATAGCCGAAGGAGTGGGAAAGAGTTCACCGCATCGCCGGCATATATGTTCAGGTTTGAATACAGCTCCTGAGTTTGTCGCTGTTTCTTGCACGCGTTGAGTGTCAGGCATGTAGCTGGAGGAACTGCCGTCTCTTGTGTGAGTTCGCAAGTGGGCCTCTAGTTGTGACCTGGAAAAGTAAATCCACAAAGAAGAAAAAGATGCCAATTTTAGTAATCGTAGAAAGCTATCATTACGACGGCATCTAGCCATGTAGGAAGGTACAAGTGCGGGCATGAGGAAAAAAAGCAGGCTAATCAGTTCCAAAGGCAACCATGCCTCCGCTATCCGAAATGAAGAACATTGTTCATGAGCAAGGGCACTAGCAGCGATCGACTTCCGCCATGCAAATTTCTTCGCCAGAAATATCACTCACACTCGTCATGAAAAATGTTGGAAGGAGATAGCGTGCTCAGTTTACTTTTATCCACACCTGTTCACTCAATTTTCACCATCACCGAGCGAAGTGTTTTTAGCAGTGTTGATATATGCCTTCAGTCATAGCTTCGTTGATACGCTTTTGGTTGTTACCAAGATACAACCCGCTTAGTTCGAAATGACTCTCTCCGGCAGAGTGGTTGCTTAGTACTTCAATCCACTGCTTTGCCTACCCACTTCTGCAAGCTAAGTTTTAATTGCAGCGATTGGAGTTTATGGCTGCGTGTGTGGGCTGCATTGTTTCGGGCACGATAATGAGGCCACGAATATAATTTATCTATATAATTACCTCAGTCAAACTTCTTTTTTTATAAATTAGCTGTTTCTACAGTGCTCTACCGATACAATGTTCGACAGTCAAGCTTTGAGCAGCTCTTAGAAAGCGCTTTCCTACCTTTTTTTCACCAAATGGAGCTGCTCCCTTTTGCACCGCATGTAGATGCCGTTGCCTGTGTCCTCTGTGAATTCCGTGCTTTCTAATTGCACTTGAGCTAAGCATGATAGAGCCCCACTGTATGTGTTCGGAACGAAAAATTAATCTTTGACGTATTTAAAAAAAGACCTGACGTAGTTTACGGCGATTCAGGCGATGAGGGTCGCCGTCGTGTAGGGTTCGGATAATTTCGATCCCCTGGGCTTCTTTAACGTGCACTAATGCTGCGCAGTACAGACACCTGCAGGACCTCGCCTCCATCGAAATGAGATCGGCGCGGCAGAATATTAATCTTTTGAAAGCTTGTAATCCATAGGCTTCGCGTCATTGTGAGTCTCAGTGTTTTGAAAATGCCTATCGCTCCCGTGTTTTTACGTGCGAGCTGGTTTCAGATCTAGAGAGAGCCGAGTGGCAATTTCGGGGCTGGCGACAAAAGTAATGCTTCTAAACTTCGAATGCGTAGCAGAGTTCTGTAGCAGACACACGCTGTTTGTAGAGTTACTGCATTTGTTGACGTTGTAATGCAAGAGGCAAGGTCCTCGGAAGAAGATAACATTTTCAAGATACGGAAAATGTGCATATCACGCAAGAATATTACCAGAATTTCTTAACTTCCAACGCAAGTTGCCATAAAATGTGGTTTTTCGATGCTATCAGCGTTACAAACATGAATGGCACTATTCACATTTGGGATTCGGCACTAAACTTCAGGAAATGAAAAGTATATGCGAACGAGGTCTTGCACTCCGAAAGAATCTGAAAACATTGGGAAAAATATAAATAACAGAGGTAATCAGGAGAGCAGTGCCCGTGTAAGTGCATCATTCCCTATGGACATCTGATTCAACCTATGAGTAAATGGGAGAAAGTGAAAAGAGGGCATTGATAGATGCAGAGCTGAGCTGAGCTCATGGTGTAGGGATGCTGGGGTTAATCGAAACTAAAAGGGAATATAACGAATAGAGGCTTGTGGCGCGGGGGCAGAACGGTTATCGCCTTCCCGTTAAACATTTCTGGCTAGTGGAATGGTTTTCACGGCGAAGTGAATTTATTTAGAACCCACAACAACCTCCATTTTCGAAAATAGTCTTCGCCAACATGAGATCAAGTGCTGCGTAATTTTTGTTTTCCGACCTACTGTTCAAAACTAATTTACTAAGAGGTGCTGACTGAAAGTGTTTTGACTATGCAGTCTTGTGTGTGGATTTGTACCGGCGAACTGAAAAATAGGATCTGCGCACTGCTCTGAGACCATAATTAAAAAACGGCTTATGAGCATTCTAATTCGTGCATATAGTACAGGATGTAATATAGCTGTTAAGTGACACCTAAGTGCAATAATTCACGAAATATTAATTTCATTGGTGACTTACAGTATTGAGGAGTTTTTGCATGGCGGGCAATTGATTAGACACTGCATCGATGCCTTTGTGTACCGCATGCAACCGGCGGACACGTATGCGAGTTCATGGCCATACTAACTATGCAACCGCTAACGCTAAAAAATATATAAGGAAAATTGCAACTAACTGGCTGGCTGACCATAATATGAGAGGAGCTTAAGTGAACGCTTGTGATATTGGTTAGCCGTTTTTTATAATCCGGGCAACACCTGCATGACATAAAATTCGCCTTGCGGACATAATTCGTGGCCACTATAAATTTGGGATAAACTTTGCCCGGTGATAAACATTGCTGGGATAAACATTGGGATAAACATTGCTGTATAGCACTGGAAAAGAAATTTCTTTGCTTCGAGGTGTGCTGTGTAGTTCTGAACAGTCGTCTCTCTACTTACCATTACCTCGAATTCACGCATGGTGACGAAATAAAAAAATACCCTTAAATAAGTTTGTCTTCTTCGCCGAAAAAAGATTATTATTAAGAGGCTACAAAGAAGCAATACTGATTACCTGCTGAAATTCCAGTATGGGCAGCGCGGACAGAAGTGCTGTTCCTTCATCTCGGCTCGATGCAGGTGGGAGAAGTGCTTTTTCAGGGCCTCTTGTGAGTTGAAGTCTTCCCAGCAATGGCCAATGGGACAATGGAATACTTGGCGCTGATCAGGAACGCTGTTTTTTGTGCAGGCTGTAAATGGGTGATTGCGACACGAGGCATTCGAGAAAGATGGTTCAACGCAACTAACTTTTTACAGAACAAGAAACAACACAATAGCACCAACAAAGAGCGCGCTCTGTGTTTTTGTCTTTAACAAAACTGTTGCTATTACTAAGCCTGCTAAAACTGGTGTACGCATAACGTAAATTGCGCTGCGCCGATATTTGGCGCGGCGGCATCGCCAATTAAGAGGTTCCGGTTCCGGGCAGCCTCTTTGATGGTTGGAGCTTCCTACACACGCTCACCTTACACTACGAAGATAGGTAGCATGAGGGTGAGGAGGAAGAGAACTTGAAAAATTCAGCGGCAGTTTGTTGACCTAAAGTGCGGTGAGGCGAAACCCTTGAGCGCGGTGTTGCTGCTGGTGTCAGTGATGTGTTGTTAAAATGTTAAGCTTCGCCTTTAAGAGTGAGACACGACAGAGTCTTCCAGCGCTGCTAGGGAGTCCGCAGAATGCCATCGCCCGTTCGGTACTACGCCTTGCTCGTCGGTAAGTTGGTTTTTGAGAGAGGAAATGTATGTGTTACGCATACCCCGCTGGACATCCGAACCTCGCCGTAACGGGAAGGGAGGAAGATGGGAGTGAACGAAGACACCGTATTCACTAGACGCGCCTTTGCTCATTCGAAACCATCGAGCTGGCTTTTACGGAGTGCTTAGAGAGGTCGTGTCGCACTGCGGAGACCGGGGTTCGATTCCCGAACTGGACTAATTCCCTACTCGGATCTTTTTACTTATCTGGCCTCACTAGAAATGTTAATTAGGCCAATTGGGTAATTAAGCAATTAACTAAACACATGTCCACTTACTTGGAGCATCACTGTACGATTCCTTTAATTGGTTTCATGTTTACTAGCCAAAGTACAATTGGCCCCTTTGAAATTCGCGCACTGTGATGCCACGACCGTTTCGACCAATTGAAAAGCGTGACGTTTCTGTCGAGATCTGCTTACAACGATGAGGCATTAAAGGCTTCCGCCTTAACATGAGCGAGGGGGCTGAGACTAACGCACTGATGCAGGAGCACAGGGTAGAGACAGGCTGCATGTGGCTACGGAGAACAACTGCGCGAGCGGGTGGCAGAAAGCGGTGGATATTTGCTCTTGATCTCACTTGATCTACTGGGCAAGAATGAGGGTGAAAAAGAGCGAAAGATGTCAGAACTGCGCAATACCGTGTAGACGGTATCTGCGTCTGAAGCATCTCGTTAACACAGGAGATTTAAAATGGACGCTTAGTGTTTAATTAACTTAGGGTTTATTGACGCAAAGCTGACTTTAGTGAAAGAGCACTGAAACAATGTCTAGATTGTTAGCGTTGGAAATGAAAGTTTTTCTTAAATGTGATGGAATCATGTGAATGCTGGGTCATGAAAGGAGTTACGCGATTTTGAAAACTTGGCCTAAAGAGCAGGAATAACACCAAAACATATAAAGAGGAGAAAGATATATAGGGAGTGTAATAAGGCGGGGTGAAATTATTAGCCTTGACACAAGCACGCTAGAAAGCCCCTACAACCCTTCGTGTATACGGCGCCCGATTGGATTGGTCACGGTAGAACTTCATGAAACAACCTTGTAAGAAGCAAAAAGAAAAAACGTTTTGTACTCTAAGGTTCCAAAGCTATTCAAGTGATCGATACATTTGAGAGTGGGAAGCAGCGTCATCACTCAACTACAAAAAATCAAATGTAGAACGATATTTGTAAAAATTTGTAAAATAGCGCTACGATGGGCTTCATGTAGTGGACAGATTACTTCAAGCGGTTCTCAACAGTGCGTGCATTCCGGTGGCTGCCCTCCCAAAACGAATACGGTATGCTGCACCTGACATGTTTTCCATTTTTTACAAAATGCCTGTTTGAGTCAGGAGAGGGTTTTCTTCTGCATAGCAGTGCCAGTGTTCTGGCGCACCAGATGACAACTAAGGCATGTTAACCGACTTGTTCAACTAATCTTGAGTAATTAGCTCCTTTACATTTATTCAGAAGAGCGTGCTGTCGGGCACGTTGATATGCATCATATAAATAAACTGAAGCGCAAAACTTAGACAGGTATCTAGGAGAAACACATGCGACGACTAAGAAGCGCTTGTCAGTCGTCGCATGTGTTTTCTTCTCGGTCATTGTCTAAGTATTGCGCTTCCCTTAATTTGTATTCTTAACAATTATTGTTAGTCCTTTTATTTATTCAAAGGTGTGTATTCCACCGTTAGTAACCTTGATATCGATTTATATAATTTCGAAAACACAGTTGCCGTTCCTTCTTTGGCCCAAAATAATATTTGCTAACTAGTCGAGTTCAGTGCACAGAAGCGATTAGTTTGCCCACATTTGCGAAGGGTGCGTGCATTTTGGCTTGATGTCTGCAGACTTTGGTGGGCCATTGCACGGACGGTAACGGCGTTTTCACAACTCTGAAATTAAGTTAAATACTAATCTGATGGGCTGCAAGTCTCGCAATAGAAAAGGAGATTAATATAAACCTTAAAGGATTAACTACTCAATATTAATTAGCCAGCCTACAAGTTTGCACGTCTTAGCTACACTGTAGTGTCCAACAGCTATGAAAATGATGCGGGGATAAAAGGGCTCTGCTAACAGCACAAAGCCATTTTTGAAAATTCCACATCATAGATGAAACACCTGATATAGTTTTGTTCTAGCTTCGTGTATCCGATTACCTGAGTGGAAGATACAGGTTCGCAAAAAGGGTTTATATGATTAGATTCCTGCAATTCGAAATTGGGTGGTTCAATCTGATATACTGCACTGTTTTGTTTAGTTCTTTTTAATGCTCGCTTCATTGCTCCTTCATAGTGGAAAAAAACAGCGCAAACTAAGACAGAAAACACAGAAAAGAGGGGAGACACTACAAGCGCTGTAGTGTCTGAAAAGCCCTGAAAAGGCACTTTATCTTTGCAGCTGTATCTCACGCCTGCATTACTTGCTACACAGTAATAAAAGGTGAAACCAGCAATCCTAGCATGGCTTAGAACCCAGCGCACGTCTGGAATGACCGCGTACGCATCATCGTGATCGAAAAGAACATGCACTTGAATATGTTCCAAACACCCTGCAGAAGTACTGCGTCATTCATGTTGCTGGATAAACTGATTGTGCTCGTCTGGCTGCTGTGTATATTAATTCCGGCCGAGACTAGAGATGTACGGTGCATGGCGTAAACTTTGTGTAATTTCTTTTATTTCTCTCTCAACAAACTTTAACCGCTGGGCTGCGAAAAAATTGTGCCGCCTTGAAGAAAACGTCTTGTTCATTGTTTTTCTTGCTTTAGAGAGGGACGATTCCAAAATTAGCGTTCTAAAATTGTTCTTTGTTAGAGGTAAGGCCAAAGATGCGGAAATGAAATTTGGCGCTAATAATGCACAGGAGCTGTGGGTGACAGAAATGTTGAATATATTAGATTTTTTCAACGCGTATTTTTTTACTCAAATGGCTTGAAACACAGCGCTGAATTTAGGCTTCTGAGACGCCGCTTAAGAATTAAGATATGACGAAGTAACAGAATTGTAAGCCATGTATAAAACTACATTTGCTGGTACCGTTTATGACTATGGGCATTTAACGTCTCAAAGCGATCCAGGCTACGAGAGACGCCGTAGTGAAGGGCTCCAGAAATTTCGACCACCTGCGGTTCTTCAACGTGCGCAGACATCGCACAGTAAACAGGCCTCTAGAATTATGGCGTCATTGAGATTCGACCGCCGCTTCTGGCACCGAACCCGCGTCTTTCGGGTGAGCAAACTTGCACCATGACCACTGAGCCACTACGTTTGCCTGCATTTGCTGGTATGGGTTCTTTATCTTCGCGGAGTAAACTTGTTCTGTGCCATAAAATTAACATTTCTAGAAAAAGCACTTGATTATAGGCCTAAAATTGCGAATGTCAAAGCTTTGTTGCAGGCTACTTCCGAGAAGAAAGTAAAAATGTGTAAAATAAAAAACAGATAATCAAAATGCAGATACTTCTGCGTCACTTTTTTTGTGTTTTTTTGTAAACTAAACGTGATACACAATTTCTGCGAATCATATTTCTTATTTACCAAGAGGCACGTGTGCCTCCCCACGCAAAGACAAGTATTTAATATCAGGTTGCGGCTCAACCACCTATCTAAATTTTTGGACGTTTATTGCAGCATGGTGGGAGGATCATTGGAAAAATATTTTTCCTTAGCGCTGAGTATGGCAGCACGGTATCATTTCACACACTCCTTGTACTTCTTCCAGTCAGTATGACTGCAAGTCATCAAAGCTTTGCTGCGTTGCATAAAAGTAGTTTTTCCTGTACACATTTTCTTAGGTGATCTTTTAAATCAAGGATTTAATTTATTCCTCATGCCATTCAAGAACAGTACGTACAAGTCGACCAACTCGTTTACCTTATCGATGAAAAGAAGGCAGTAAAAATGTGTAAAACAAAAACAGAATCAGATTGTAGAAACTTCTGCGTCACTTTTTTTATGTTTTTTTGCAAACAAAACGTGATACACAATTTCTGCGAATCGTATTTCTTATTGGCCATTGCTATCCAATCTTTTAAGGCTATTACTTCTAAAGCAGCACACCACTTTAAGCGAAGGCTACATTAGCATGTTTCAACAGAATATTCACATGGAAGAGATAGTGAACAGATGCATAGTGGACAGGCTCCAATAAAGGCCTATAATGGCGTCTGACTGGGCTGCTGCCCGATCTAGTGTTCGAGCCAACGCATTACATTGGCTTGCCCATCAGCTTGTAATGGCATACAAGCTTACTGAATGGCTTCTTTGGAATTCCTTGGCTATTCAATATTAGCCATCCAATTTATGTACGAGCAGTGGAATTTGGGAACAAATAATACGCTGGAATGACCGCCCTTCGTCCAGACAGATGAAAAAAATTTGTAGAACTGAGACTAGCATTCTTCACCAGAAAGAGGCACGTGTGCCTCCCCACGCAAAGACACGTATCAGGTTGCGGCTGAACAACCTATCGAAATTTTTGGACGTTGATTTCAGCATTGTGGAAGGATCATTAGAAAAATACTTTTCCTTTGCGCTGCGTGTGGCAGCACGGTATCTTTCACACACTCCTTGTACTTCTTCAAGTCAGTATGACTGCAAGTCATCGAAGCTTTGCTGCGTTGCATAAAAGTTGTTTTTTGTGTACAAATTTTTTGGGGTGATCGTTTAAATCAAGGATTTGATTTATTGTTTATGCCATTCAAGAACAGTACGTACAAGTCGACCAACTCTTATCTTATCGAAGAAAAGAAGCCAGTTGTCTTGAGCCGTTCTATTTATAACGAGCCCCTCATCCCGTTCCCTTGTTACCTTGGCAGGATTGTACGACCAACGAATATATGGAGTTGAGACCGCATTTCAGATGGCCCTCGACGGATTCCTACAAAAGTGGCCTGCTACCGAAGGAATCTACACTCACCCAGCAGCAGCGGCAGCTTGCGCAGGTTGGTCGACCCTTTTTGGACTGCTCTTGCTTAAGTTTTCTGTCAGTTGTGTATGGTGTCGGCCGCCGCTGCTGCTGAGTGCTGAGTGCATAAGTCTAAACAGTCTGAGTCTGAGTGCGTCAGACTAAAAATGTCTGATGAATGTCTTGCATGTCATGAAAAACTTTCTGACGATGAAGTGTTCTTGTCGTGCGCGGAGTGTGACTATAATTATCACATAGGCGCCTGCTCAGGAGTAAATCAGGCCAACTACAAGAAAAAATCGGAGATCGCAAAAAAAACATGGAAGTGCGCCACCTGCAAAACTGCACAAGCCCGTGGTAGTAGTCAGGGCACAACAAAGCAGAAAGAGGCCGGCCTAGACCTGGCAAAAGAAATTGCTGACATACAGAGCAAGCTTGCTACTGTACTGGAAATGAAGTCGAAGTTAGACAACATTGAGGCTATTATGACCACCGTGGGCTGCATTGAGAGCTCAGTAAAAGCAATGTCTGATAAATACGATGAAGTCCTCACGCGCATGGAAACTCAAAGTGCAGACATAACTGGCTTAAAGAAGCGCATGGAAAAGCTTGAAGAAAAAGTTGATGACCAAGAAACTAAGAAACTGAGGCAAGAGATCAACAATCTCGAGAAGTATAGCAGACAGCAGAATATGGAAATACATGGACTGCCTCAGCATACCGACGAAAAGCTTTTAGACAAAATTAACCTTCTGGCCGATGAACTTGAGATTGCTCGACTTTCCGAGACCGACGTTGAGGCGGTGCATCGACTTCCAATCAGGGGCGATAAAGACGCTTCGGAAAGGATAGCACCTGTGCTAGTTCGCTTTTCATCTCGTGTGACTAGGGACAAGTGGCTTAGCAAGAAGAATGAACTGAAGGACAAACAGTCAAAGATATTCTTAAACGAGAACCTTACAGCACAAAATAAGGACTTGTTGTGGAGAATGAAGTCGAAGGCGAAAGAAAAGGAATACGAGTTTGCCTGGGTTAAGAACGGAAAGCTGTTTGTGCGTCGGGCCCCTCGTAGCAAGATTATCAGGATCGCTTCTGTCGATGATCTAGAGAAAATACGATAAGGATTCTGATGGGCCAAGAGTTGCTTACTTACTGGCTTTATGCCAATGACAAACTGCATTTCTAAAGGCGGCTATCATGACGCTGTTTCTTTCCGTGATTATAAGACTCGTTGTGCTAAGGCCTTTTCTGTCTGCCACCTAAACGCTCAAAGCCTACGAACAAAAAAGGACGCGTGTGATATGCTTCTGGACTCGTTAAATCATCGGTTTGACTTGTTCGCTTTCACTGAGACCTGGTTTTCCAATGAAATGAATGTTATTGAATTTAGCGGGTACAAACATACGTCAATTTTTCGTACTAATACAAGAGGCGGAGGCGTGACCGTTTATGTCAAGGAAAATTTAAGTTGCAGTGTTATCTCAAAATATTGCCGAATAAGTCCTCATTTTGAGACGGTTATGATAAAGTGCGAGAGCATAGTATGTGTGGTAGTATACCGACCCCCATCTGGAACACTGTCTATGTTTCTTCAATTTCTCGAAGAAATGTTGGAATGCTGCATACAATATAGCTCATCGGTTGTTTTCATTGGTGATTTCAATGTAGACATTCTTTGTCCTGATTTGAATAATCAAAAACTTACTGATATGTTTCTTTTATACGGGTATGAAAATGTCATTTATGTACCAACAAGAGTAACAAACAATTCTGGAACCTTGTTAGATCTTTGTTTCACGAACTGTAGCTCAGCCGATATTGAATCTGGTGTTTTATTAGCGGACCTGAGCGACCATCTACCGATCTTTATTTTCTAACACACCTTACACAGCACACGGGGCGACCCTCGCGCACATGGATTCAGTACACGGTTATTAATGAAGAAACAATTAAGATATTTGAAAGACTAACAGCGCAAACAAATTGGGATGACGTTTACTGTTCAGAGGACCCAGTAATGGCGTACAATTTATTTTTAGAGAAAGTTGAGAACACTTATAAACAATCATTTCCAGTATTAGAATTCAGGAAAACTAGGAAAGTAAGAAAGCCGTGGATTAACAGAGCACTTTTAAACAGAATCAAGGAACGTGATAGACTTTTCGCTCTATTTATCAGAACTAGAGCTCTGGACTACTTAAATCAATATAAGAAAATAAGAAACAAACTAGGACATGACATTAAAAAAGCGCGCCATTCCTACTACGAAAACAAGTTTGCAGGTGTCATCAACAACCCAAGAAAAATGTGGCAAACCGCAAACCATCTCATGTCAAATACTCAGAAGAAAGAACTCAAGGAATTGAGTATTGAAGGCACAACTTATACGGGAACCTCGCTAGCAAATAAATTCAACGAACACTTCCTAAACGCAGGAGCATTTAATACAAACAACGCGGATAGCTCTAACCTTGACTGCAAATCATATATGGGTTCGGCTGTTGCGGGTTCAATCTATTTGACTCCTACTACAGAGGCAGAAATATTTATGCTACTAAAAAAGCTAAATAACAGTAGTGCTTGCGGAGTGGATAACTTGAAAGCGCAACCAATAAAATCAGTTGCACATCTTTTTAGCCGCCCTTTGTCGCATATATGCAATTTGATCCTAAGTTCGGGTGTCTTTCCTGATAAACTGAAAATTGCAAGAGTATCCGTTGTTCATAAAGGAGGTGATAAATGTAGCCTTAATAACTACAGACCTATCTCTGTCTTGCCAATCTTTTCTAAAATAATAGAACAGGTTATAAATACACGCCTTCTAAACTACTTCCAGCACAACGACGTCATAGTAGAACAACAGTATGGATTCCAAAAATCTAAGTCAACGGAGACGGCCCTTCTATACATTAAAGATCGAATAATAGATAACTTTGAGCATAAATTGTACACAGTAGGATTGTTTCTTGATTTCAAAAAAGCATTCGACTCTATCAAACATGAAATCTTACTGCAAAAGTTACCCAACTACGGAATTAGGGGTGTTGCTCTCGACTTAATTAAGAGTTACCTGTCAAACAGATTTCAGTACACAGCGGTAGGCAAAGTGCAGTCAGATATTGGTGTTATTGCATATGGGATACCACAAGGGTCTATACTTGGTCCATTATTGTTTCTGTTATATATTAATGATATTGTAAATATTCCACTAACCCCGCAAATTATCCTGTATGCTGATGACACTAACGCCTTTTTTTCTGGTGCGAATATTGTAGATATTGAGAGGCAGGCGAATGTCTGGCTGTGTAACCTATCGGTGTGGCTTGACGTAAATAAACTAGCCCTAAACACGAACAAAACAAAATATATTGTATTTCGACCAAAAAATAAATGTATGTCAGACATTCTTCTGCGCTTCGGCAATGAGCAAATTGAACGCGTTGCATCACATAAATTTCTAGGTGTAATCTTTCAGGAACACCTAAACTGGTCTACACATGTCTCAAAAGTTCGAACAGATATATCAAGAACGATTGGGCTCACCTATAAACTAAAGGATTTGCTACCGCCATGGTTAAAAAAGCAATTGTATTATGCTCTAATACACTCCCGTCTGCACTACTGTCTTCTTGTATGGGGTACGACCACAAAAACAAATTTAGAGAACCTACATGTACTACAAAAACATTTTCTGCGCCAAATAGAAAATGTCCCACGCCGAACTCATTCAGCACCGTTATTCCAAAAACACCGAATCCTGACTATCACAAACATCCTATGTAAAAAACTAGCACTAGCTATATACACTCAAATCAAACAGAATGCATCATCGTTCACTGAGAAATATCTTCATAAAGAACACATGTACAATCTCCGCCATACCATTTATAACAGAGACAGGATTCGTACAAACTACGGAACACAAAAGTTAACATATCAGATTCCTGACTTCTTGAATAAGCACGCCATGGTTATGAATATCATTACTGACAGTTCTTCAGCTCTAGCCTTTAAAAGAAACATCAACACATTTTTTTTGAGCACACAATTTTGACTATTTCCTTTTTTTTTCTGGGTTCCAAGTAGACACCAGATGGTTTTTGTTGTGAATGTTTTATTGTTCCCGCTTGTTTATTTTCTCTGCCTATTACTGCATGCGATTTATTTTGGCTGTTTGTTTCCTCGCAGTATGACTTAGCCCTGTATGCTATGCTGTATTAATGTGTTCCTTTTATGTTGATCGAAACTTTGTTTAACGATCTGACTGTACTTGCTGTTGAGTGATGTGTTTGGGAAGGGGGGAAGGGGGCCGACACTGAGTCAGGCATTAATTTGCCTTTATGTCTGCCTCCTAGGCACCTATTACTGCTGCCTGAATAAAATGACTTTGACTTTGACTTTGGATATTGACTGGCAACGTCATTAACTTGTGGTCGAAGAAATCAAAGAAATATGCAACCGATGGTATCATGAGCGACGCTGAGAGCTAGGTGAAACGCCTTCCGGCCGCCTAGAACAATTCACTGTTTCAAATATGTCTTGGTCCTGTCAAACTTAAGAAATCTGGGGATGTAGTGCAGTTAGCTGGTAAGGAAGGGCAGTCAATACCTGGGAAATATAAATCTCGAAAAGGTAGACTTGGTCACATGGGGGGTTGCAAGGTACCAGCATAAATATTGTGGTGGACATTGCCAACGACACATGTTTTGGACACATGTTCATTAAGAGGAACCTAGAAGAACCTGTGTTGAAGACACGACGCAGGGCGTTCAGACAATTTTGAGAGGGGAAAGTGTGTCCACTACAAAAGATTTGTGGGATTTTTTAATAGCTATCAAAATGCCTCCTCCTGTCCTTTCTGCCGGTCATGATGATAAATGAAATGCGTTTAATGCGCATATAGGCGTATGCACTACGTGTAAGAATATCAGTGCTGTTATCATGAATGAAATGGCATATCTAGTGATGTTTCGGAAGCAAGCTGCGAATATTAGTGAAAGTATCTGATGAACACGATAGTGGTGCGCTTGTCGCAGCAAACGCATGCGTACGCTAGCCTCAAGTACCTAATTGCTAGTGTTGACGGAATCTCAGTACGAACTTCGTTCCGCTGTCAGTTTGCAATTTGTCTGCAGACCGCCCACTGATTGCAGTGCATTGCAGACAGCCTGCATACTGCGCGGCTAGCAGGCGACAACTGGCTGTGTATCTCTTGTTACAACAGTTTTCGCGTCAATCCAGTACGCAGTTTGGGAGTGGCCTAGAACGACCAAGCTAACAACGCGCCCCGGCATGCGTGCTCTCTACACAACGCGATATGCGCTTCCGTGCTCACGTGCATAAATTTTATGACCGCACCAAATGTCTAAGCAGCCCTCTCATGCGGTCAACCACCCTGAACAAACTGCCACCGCCTAAGACTTATGCTGCGCTTACTGAAGGATGACAAGAACAGAGCTTGCTAGTCAAAAGCCCTCGGACAGTCTGGGTAAGTTTCCCTGGGGAAGCCCACAGCACATCAAGTACTGCGGAATAACGCCGTCTCTCGACGAACAATGCAGCTCACCTACCAACACTCCCTTCTGGTCACCCGAGTGTGTGAACAGCTCAAGCTGTTTGACCTGGATAGGCATGAAGGGAAGGCCAGAGGGCTCTTTGCCTGGGAAGCCCTCCAAGGAAGGTTTTTGTTTTCGTTATTCAAGAAAAATTATCCTCCTTATTTAGCAAATGAAGTCAGAATGCTACAAAATATTAAGTTAAAGAATACTGCTCGCCTGCTGGGCTCAGAAGAGAAGAAAGTTGATCGCTATGGCAACCCGCAGCCGAAACATCTCGAAGCTGTTCTTGAGCTTTGGTACACTTCTCGTCTTCTGCCTCCGCTGAAGCTTGCCGCTGGATGCTAACTACACGCCAAAAGGCCGCGCCAAGACTGCAGTGAAGCGCTTCCGGATGCCAGGAGATGTTGCCGGTTAGCGCTAAGCCAACAGCCTTGTTTATGCGCGTCTCCAATCTTTGGTCGGAACCGTGGGTGGCGATCAGGGTATGTGTGGTCCACATGACCACGTAGACGGCGTGTCGTTCTGCGTCGAGGCGCGTTATGATTTTGGGCAACAGGCAGGCATAGAAGGCACTGCCGCGCTCAACCCAAGCATAAGGGACTTCACTAGCGGCGCGCCACGCGTGTTTCAGCGATGAAGCCATGAGTGCCAGCGTCGCGGTGTAGTCATTCAGCCTTGGTGCTGTTGCTGTGCGGCAGAAGCACCATTGCCGCACATCTTCGAGGCATGTCAACCAGCAGTGAATCTTTGCTATGCGCTGTAGCCGCTCCGCCTCAGTCGGGGTGGCTTGCACAACGGAGTAAATCGCGTTTACGAGGTTGTTGCGTTTCAGGTTTGTCAGCCGCGGGAGCCACGGTGCGTGTTCACCGTCCAATACCTCCAGTTGCTCCGTCTTGTATTTTTTTAGAAGCTTCCGCAGTGGATCTAACTGGGTGGATGCCATCTTGAGGCGAGTTGTGACGTCCCAGATGAAGTTATGGCAGTTGTAGGCAGACGACAACTATCGCATTGATGTGCGCCACGGTTCGGAGCGAATATGCGGTCTGATCCGAATTGGGTAGGGGTGGATAACTGTCACAAAATTCGGCGCATTTTAAAAACAAAGAAAGAAAAACCGCCGCGCGCGCCGGCGCGAGCCCAACGGGAGAGAGGGAAATCCCCCGCCGAGCGCGTGCCTCTCTCTCCACCGCCACGGCGTGCGCCGAAGGAATGAGTCATCCACGCCGATTGCTCTAGAACATCCGAGTTGCTTCTATGGCTGACGGGGGTAAGAGGGGGAAGCCTTGCGTGCTCTAAGACATGTCCCTCTCCTCTGCACTCGGACATCGGCGACGCCGCCACGATGGCGCCACGCCAGAATACGCTCGAAACTTCGAGATGCGACCGCCGTACTCTGACCAATGGGGACGCGCGGCCAGTGAGAAGAGGGAAGGGAGACAGCACTGCCAAGGCTGCGTGTATGTGCGCGCCTACTCTGGCGCGTAGAACAAACAGACGTGGAAGCGCGCCTATAAAAGAAGGCGTTGGCCGCTATCAGTCAGTCCGGACCGCCGTTTAAGCTTCATCGAAGCGCGCTCGTTCGACTCCCGGGAAAACACCACTCGGCCAGCATCGGACCAACGAGGCAACGGTCGCCAGTCTGCGGGACGGCATCGTCGTGGAACTCTGGTCGTCGGACTGCCGCAGTGCCCGGTGAAGAAATTGTGTTTTGTTTGTTTACCTCTCTCTCTAGTGTTAGTGCACTTTAGGTGCAATATTGCCTTTGTACTGCATTCTCTCTCGAGTTTAACTTTGCACGTGTTGCATTGTTCAATTAATCACTTTGTATGTGTCGGTACTAGTGATTGTAAAACCCTCTGTATCGTCTCATTGCTGTATAAACTTTGTTATTGTTTGTAAACCTTTGGCTCCGACCCATTCTCTGGCTTGCGACCGGCGAAAGCCGGACACCAAACGCCCAAAAACCTCTTGTCACTTGGTGGCTGGTCTCCGCTGAGTTTGCCACGTTGAGTCGAGGGCATCTCCTTTGAGTCCGAGACCGCTACCCCCACACGCTCTAAGGGTGTCTGGGAACTTCCCACGTAAAAGTGCCTGAAGTCTGGGTGACAATAACACCATCTAATCTGATTTGGAGCGAAAATGCGATCTCATCCGTTTCGGTCAGGGTTGGATAAGAGGGTCAATATCATCGAAGTTTCGTTGTAATCGTATTAATGCGGCGTCTTTTCGCCCATCTCTAAGCCACGGAGCAAGAAATATTTCTGATGGAGTCGAGAGTGTGACGGAATCCCGTCTGGGCGGGAGGTACATTTCAAAAAACAGAGACGCCGACCAGTAAACGAAAATTGAAATTGACGTTTCGGCGCCCAGAACAGGGGCCTTGTTCACAATGGAATCATTCCATGAGGGTTCGTTTTTAGAAGAGAGTTCGTCTTTAAAGACGAACCCTCTAGGCGTGGCTCCTTTGTGAACAAGGCCCCTGATCTGGGCGCTGAAACGTGAATTTCAATTTACATTTATGGTCGGCGACTCTGTTTTAATAAAGAAACATTTCTATAACAAAGAGGAAATTGGATTATCATACGTGACTATCACCAGTAGTCGCCGTTAGCTCCTGCACTCAGACAGCAGTGGAGCATACATGTTCTGCCGTATTTACAGTATGTGTCATGGTTAGAGGGATGGTGGCATCACGTGGCCGCCGTGCGTAGCCAGGCGCTGACGCTAACAACAGGTGAGAATGGGCAGCAAGGACATATGCGCAGTAAGCACTGCCGGCTGCTGCTTCCGCGCACGTGTCTGCTTGGCCCACTCTCGCCGGCTCCCGGGCCATGTGTTTCTGTTTTCCTTCTGAATATGACAGATGCCGTATATGAACTGCTCTACTATCTTTGAATACCATATGTTTGAAAAGTACGCTAAAGAGACGTGCTAAGTATGGC
The DNA here is from genome assembly GCF_055824585.1 of Amblyomma mixtum. Lineage (NCBI taxonomy): Eukaryota > Metazoa > Arthropoda > Arachnida > Ixodida > Ixodidae > Amblyomma > Amblyomma mixtum. The sequence continues at coordinate 148,225,527 of NC_143021.1, read as the reverse complement.
TTCTTTTCCTTGAGCGGTTGTGAATGATGTTTCTGGTAAAGGCTTCCGCAAAGATGGTTGCGGCTGTGCTTGTGACTTCGTGTTTTTCAGCAGGCCCACAGCACATTTAACGGCGGACATAAAACTTGAAATCTGATCCCAGACGCTTTTGCGAATGTGAAAACAATCGCTTGCGCCGATCACTTCAACAGCTACTGCACCTTGAGAAAAATATACATGAAAAAAGAAAAAAAACACCTTCATAAAACCCTCTGAGAACATTGGCAACTCGTCTCTCATAATCCATTCATAAAGAAAGGTCCATTTAAGCTTGGGAAACAAAAGCTAGCACTACAGTTGGGAGTGGAGGTATCAGGAGTGTCTGCATAGCGCTTCATATCATTCCTTGTCAAAAGCTTTTGGATAACATTATTGGGCTATGCCTGTAATTAAATATCTAGTTGTTCCGTGTTCGCTTCACTCGTAGGGACAACTTGATAGACTGGAGTTCAAAAAAAAGTGCTCTGGTCATTCCACGTGGTGTCTTGTGTCCTTGAAGTGAAACTGCGTTGTTGTTAAGCGGGAGATGTAAAGCGGATATGATAGGCGAAATACAAGATCTCTCTGGTGTTGCGTTATCACATTATATTTTTAACGCAACGGCATTAAGGAGCTTCTGTCGCAGATAATCAGGCTACGGCGTCGTTGATTGTGAGCGAAAAATGATCAAAAATGCCCAGAAAAGCAACCTACCAGACAGGTATGCCACCTAGGGCGGTATTATTGTGACGTCATCGAAAGCTGCCCTACGAGGCCTCAAAGAAAGACAGCAGCGAAAAAATACAAGCAGGGAGGTATAGTCAGTAAAGCTGCAATTTGGGCGAGTTGGTAAGTATTCATCTTATGGGGAACAGCGCAGCAAAGGCGGTCCACACACACAGAAGACAAGCACTGACTAGCAACTCATTTTATTGAGAGACAGAGCGTGGAATATATGCAGGAAAAAATAACAAAAGAACCTAGTCAAATGAAACTCTGTTCTGAGGGACGCAAGATAGTCGATTTCTTTGTCAATCAATATGACGGAAGCGTGGCTGAGGCACTTTGCTCCCTGATTGTAGATATAATACGCTTTCATGACTTCGCGGGTAACCTTGTCCTTCTGTCAAAAAAGCACTGCTGTCTTTTTGTAGATAGGGGCGTACTTGCATTTTTTGCAACGAAATTTTGTGTCAGGAAGCATCCTTTCTTCAAACCTTCTTTCGTGTTCCCTTTCATGGTTGCACTTGCATTTGGCACAGTGTAGGGCAACATGGCAGCGGGGCTCGTTTTTTCTTGCGTGCTCAAGCTCCATTTGCCTCTTGTTCAGGTAACGCCCTTTTTCTCCGACGTAAACGGCGCCGCATGTGAAGGGTACCTGGTATACCAAATTTTCATCACACGAGACCGAGGGCGACAGATGTCGTACCTGGCAACCTTTTTTTTTCTTTGTTCCCTGTGCCTGCGCAACTGGTTGGTGCCGAAAATACAAGATCAACGTCAAACCTGCCGGCAACCCTCTTAAGTCCATGTGACATACCGTGCGTGTAAGGAACCACAGCTGGTCTCCTTCTCTCCGTCCTCTCTTTGGGCTTGCCACATTTGACACTTTCGAGGATTTCTTGCGAAGCCTAGGAATTGATTTTCGCAGGGTACCTATTGGAGCGTAATCTGGAGAATTGTGTGGCAATGCTGTCAGCAATCCCTTCGTGACACGTTTTTGTGAGAGCAGACTTAAGGCAGGACACGTCTATGCCTTCTTTGATTAGTTTAGAGGGACAAGACGAAAAGTTCAACAAAGGCTTAGCACTTCTCGAAGGATATCTTCATTCAAACAAGCTCTGGTCGAAGAATCAAGGACAGATCTGAAAACTGAATTTGATTGTCGCACGGAACTTCAGTTGTGAACTCGAGGCGGCATCCGTATTCATTGAAAACTTTTAGCACATAAACAAACACCTTAAGTAACGCTCGAGGGAGGCTACAGCATAACAAAAATTCTACATCTAAAATTCACTAATACGAGAGAGTCACTAACAAAAAAATAGACGCTGCTTTAGCTTTGGATACACCGAGGGAGAAGCAGTAGCTTCAGAATAGTTTAGCTTAGAAATTACCAAAGAAACGCGCAACGAACAGCATGACACGACTTTGCCAAGCTGAACAATCGTGATGCTCGGTTTAACCATCGTTCTCACTCGGTTTAACCAAAACTAAAGCACCGTTAATTTTGTTGAAATGTCTTATTGCTTAACTAATGCTTCGCATCCTCGTTCTCTGCTCCGGCTTTGCGCTTGGATCAGGAGCTTCGCTAGGCGTACCGCTGCCCGGAGCTCGAGACCCCGTCTACCTTCTATCGCGTAAGCCCTGGTCATGGATCCCTCCAGTGATGTACCGTCTCCGTCGCCTCTCTCGCCGCCACCTCATGAGTCCGCGGTCTCCGCCCTCAAGCTCGCCGACTTCTGGTCATCGGACTCGCAACTTTGGTTTGTCACCATCGCTGCCAAGCAGGTCACCAAATTTGTGGAGACGAATCGCAGCCACAAGTCGTCGTCGGGCCTCCACAAATATAATCGGCTGGACGCGCTCAGCCAGGCGGGAACGGGACAGCGTGCCGACGGCATGCGGTTAAGCAGCCACGAAATCCAGTCTGCGCGTGCTTGGCAGGCATGCTGAGGCTGTTGTCTTCTGCGACCGGACCGCGATGACGCACTTGTAATTTGCGTCGCAATATAAACACAATTGTAATGTGAAGCAATGTCTTGAAATAGAAAAAAATAGCGCCAAACCATGCTCACCACAAGAAAAGAACGAGGACGAGACACAAGCACATACTCACAACTGATATCTTATTGAAGCCAGGATGGACCTTATGTAAGGTAAAGTTTCAAGGGGAAAGAAGTGTGACATGGATGAGAAGGTGAACAAAGGCAACCGTCTGGCAACGCAGAAACAGGCAGGCAGCCAAAAATCACGCACATAAAAGAACAGTCACTTGAGAGGCGAATCTAGAAAATTGAACTCGGAGGCAAAAAGAGATAAACATGGAGTGCTGACGCACCAACAGCCAAATTTATTTATGTAAAATGCCTCCAGACTAACATATGCAGTTTCATCTGTGCTCTTGCCAAGAATCTTCGTCTCATTTGACCCCGCCTCGTATCCGTCGCTGCTCATAACGTGCGGAACAAAATGTTCGTACTTGCCTTTCAAATCGGATAATATTTCGGGCATGGCCCTCAATACGCTGGTTGATGCAGCGGCCACTCTGGCCGACATAGAATTTCCGGCACGTTAAGGGGATACCGTAGACCACTCCCACGGAACACTTGGTAAGCGGAGTACCATGCTTCATCTGGCAACCCCGCTTTCAAGAGTTGCATATTAAGGGTCGCCACTTTTTCAGCTTGTTAGGGGCCGAAAAGACGACACTGGTGCCATACCAGTTGGCCGCTTTCCCCAAGTTGTGCGAGGTTTTGTGTACGTAGGGCACAACTAGCGACTTCTGTGTCCTGAAACGATCCTCTCGGCTAGTTACTAGTGTTCCGTGCTTATGTTTTTGAAGGAGGGTCTCGCAAACAGCGACAAATACATGGAAGGGAATCCAGCCGCCCAAAGTCGGCTCGTGTGATTTTGCAAGCTGTCTTGCAACTGGTGTGGCGATGGTTTCTTGAGAGAAGACTCCAGGTAATGGGACGCTTTTGCTCATTTTATGGTCTTGGAGTGCATAGAATCGTAATGCAAAATATCTTTTTGGCCCACGGTTAATAATTCAAGAAAACGTGCCTTTCAAGGAAGATCAGTTTTGAGTCGAAAAACTGTGAAACATTAGTGTCGCATAGTTCATGGGTAAAAGTGAACCAAAGCCCATGTTTGTCAAAAGCATTTAAAAATTCGCCTACTATAGAGAAGCAGGCGAGTGTAAGTCCTTTGAGAGTAAGCCGGGTTTGCTTTTTAGCCTTAGTGGGGTTTATCATATCTCGTAGAAAATGCCAGGCCCTGGCGGAGGAGAGATTACTGGTAGTCGGTCACAGAACTGGTGCTGCGGGTTACATTTACCGCGTGCGGAACTGTGCTCTTTTATTTGTTTTTCTTTTCAGTTGCGCCAGTTTTAGCTTACGCTTTCTATTCTGTTTCTGGGCTTTTCAGCGAGTGAGGATACTGTTTTGGGCTTGGAGTAGGTGCGGTAAACGCCAATCTGCAGCGGGGGTCTCCAGGGTTTGCGTCCAACGTTTGCCGAATCCCTGGACATCCTGTGTCAGCTCTGTTATCCATGTGTGGAGGTTAAAGGGGGATTTTGATCTTCTGGCCTCTCTGTGTTTTTGAAGATTATCCGAGGTAGATGGCTGGACACAGTAGTTTGTAGCTTTTTTGGCGAAATGAAACTCTATAGTTATGATATAATGAACACTGCCCAGGGCGCTATTTGAGTTCCTCTAGACAGGTGTGGGAAGGTAGCCACCAGAAGTAAGATCTGGGCTAGTGTCAGCGGTGACACTATTTCCGATTCTTGTGGGTGTGCTCAGATCATTACATATAGACAGTCCTTCCATCTGAAAGATGGTGTACAATCCTGCTCCTCTCTTCGGTGTCTAGGCGCCGAACGCTGGCCTTTATTTAGCAAGAGTGAATCACGTGGTTCTGTGAGACAACTACTGAAAGCGAACGGTTGGAGCGGCGGTCGGCGCAGCGGCGGAATGAGCGGTAACACCTACGGACAGGTCACATGGTATGACGTTGCAGCCACACCTCTGGCGAGCCTCCATTTAGAGGCGAAATCCAGGCCTGATTCGACCTTAACCTTTCTATGCGAGAAGGGGAGCTTTTCGCTCCAAAAATGTTTGGTGTAACGTTAAGATACTGGAAGCGGGCAGAGTGGGTGAGGGAGCACCAGCGGCTTATGAACACCCTAGTCGAAATGAAGAGCAAGAAATGGGCTAGGGCAGGGCATGTAATGCGAATGCAAGATAACCGCTGGTCCTTAATAAGGGTAATGGAGTGGATTCCAAGAGAAGGCAAGCGTAGCAGGGGGCGACTGAAAGTAAGGTGGGCGGAAGAGATTAAGAAGTTCGCAGGTATACTATGGCCGCTGCTGGTGAAGGAGAGGATCTATTGGAGGGACATGGGAGAGGCCTTTGTCTCGCAGAGGGCGTAGTCAGGTTGATGACGGTGACAAGTTCTATTCGCCCTTTACACTCCAGAAGAATGTTCTTCAGAGCAAATGTGGTTTGCATTACCGTTTTTTTAGAGCGACATTTGGCTGGATTAACAATTTGAGGTTTCAGTCTTTGGGTTCTAATTAAAACACCGGCGCTGGATATCACTGCAACGTAAGCAACAACACTAGCCTTGAGGCAATAGCAATACAACTACAACTAAACTATGAGTAGCACAACCGCTGTTCATCAATACTCATTTTGAAAAAAAAACAGTGCGAGAAGGCGGGATACACTATCTCAAAGACGAAGCACAAGCGCTGAAAACACGCAATGCTTGTGTTCTGTCTGTGATCGGGTGTGCAGTCCTGCTGCGCTGTTTTTTAAAGTGAATCCTTACGAAAATGGCAGATATGAGGAGATATATTTTATATATGGCTGTATATACTCATATATGGGATCATATACAGTTAAATAGGTCCATATATGGTCGTATATACGGCCAGATATGACCATGGGAAACCTGATATGCCGCCATATACTGCTATATATGGGTGTATAAGACCACAAATACGGGTAGATACGCCATAAGGTACCTTATATAGTGCCATATACTGCTATATATAGTCGTATTTGCGTCCTTATATAGATGCTCTTTCTTTATATGGGAACCTTCAAATCCTTATATGGAAACAATCTCGCATATATGGAACATATCGTACCTCATATATGGGATGCTTGTGCCATATACTTCCGAACTTAAACAATTAACTTTGTGTCAAACATGATATTATTGGTTAATTAAGATGGTGCAACTCACCGCACAACAAGGTACTAAGCTTTGTATGATTGAGGCTTCAATCAAGTTAGACTGCTATTACATAGCGGTGTTTAATTAAGGTGATTTAAAATACAGTGCTATACATCGCCTTAAACTTTGCTATGATTTAAATGCACTAATACATGCATTTACGCGCTTTCTATCTTGGGTGGACTTCGAACCTTCCTGACGAACTGAACCTTCCTGTCTGGGTCTAAACAACTGGATTACAAGTCCAGCGAGTTGGTCGCGATCGATACCATAGTTTTTAGGAACATTGATACATTATAGAGTCCCGAACGTACAACATGCGCTTAGGGATCGAACTCAGCCCCTTCGCAAACGTGATGAATACTCAAACCATCAAGCCGGTCGTGCGGTGTACGTTCCTTCTTTGGGCGCTGTTCCCCAAAACTATGTCGTTCTTAAGGAATGGGAAACCTGCATTGTTTGCGGTAATGCCAGACAATAAACGTTTGCAAAACCGCTGCAGCTTACAGCTATTTCTTGTCCAGGAGCGTAAATAACATTTCGCTGCTTGCGGCACAGGAATGAAGATTAAAACGCTCTAGTATAATTGTCAGATAAAAAATACAAAATGTTTCGAAATTCATCTATCTAGAGTTGCCAGCAAAACGTTTACAATGCAGACGAGAAAAACTCCACAGCTACCCGCAAATCTTTTACCCATCGCCTTTTCCGCGCCGCCGAGTCTCCGTGGTGTACTGACCAAGCTCGCAATTTTACTCCGACTGTTGTGCCACAGTTGAACAATTTGCAAAAAATCTTCTGGAAATGGTTCTTGATACTATGCGCGTTGGTCTGTTTCTTTTCGCCTCAACTTTTTCTTCCCTTCATAATCCACCCTCCCCTGCCGGCCGATATTCAGATGCCAGTTCTGGGACCGGCAGTCACGGGGAAGCAAGACATCCTTTATTTGCAGCCACCACTCACGGCGAAATGTTTCTTACCCTACTGAGCGAGAGATGGCGTTGCTGAGGCGGTGAAAAAGCGGACCCTCGAGACCCCCCCAGAACAGCAGAAACGCGATACATTGCCGCCTTCGGCGGTGCTCTGTCAGAAGATAGCTGGGGGGTGGCTAGGTGGCGTTGGCCTAGTCCAGCTCTGTGTCACTTTCCCTCTTTCTTTCGCTCCGGAAGGCACGCAGAGGGAACCAGAGCATGGCAGAGGGGCGCTGCAAGCGCGAGTGAAAAGCACCGTCTCCCGCGACTCCCCACAATTGACCCGGCAGACCTGTCCCCCATTGAGAAGTTCCGCGTAAAGCCCTTTGTCTTGAAAAAAGACTAGTTCCGCACATGCTTTGCACGTGTTGGACTGCCTGGAAATCTGTTTGCGCTGACGCTTGCTTTCTCCTTCGTGCTAGAACGCTGACGAGATTAAGAGGGTTAGGAAAATGTACAAGGGCGATAAAAAATAATGTAAACAGCATGTTGCCTACACACTGCGAAATTGGAATTCATGTCTGTAGCGTACTTGCGTTCGAATTAGGCGCCGCGCTGTTCGCATTTGTTTCTATCGCGACAGTACCCTCTCCGGTGTAGGTTCCAAGAAAGAGTGGTCAGCGATTTTTTTTCTCCGCCGACTTGAAAAAAAAAAGAGAACTGACAGTGCATCAGGCCCACTTCGTGGAGCAGATTGTTGACGAAACCGCCGTTACCGTTGCGGCGAAAGGTGTGTCGCAAGTAAATAGCAAGTTCATTTAAGGCGTGGAATTCGAGCTTAATACCTTTTTTTTTTATGACAGGGACATTTTCGCAAAATACTTAATTTTGTTGGGTAGCTGAGCAGTTCGATGTACGCAACTTGTTTGGCCAAATAGTTGGAATTTCTTTACGTTTTTCGCTGAATAATAACGAGTATGTGTTTATTTGGACGTAAATAAAGATAGGCGAGGCTGAAAAGAAAAACGAAAACACGCGCGAAATGCGCTTACCACCTGCTCGCTTACGGCTAACAGAAAAAATGCTCTAGTTTGGTCAATCACTACGCAGTGGTTGGTACATTTAATTTAATGCCGACTGCAGAGCATGTGCATTCCCAAAACAATTTATTTGCAGAGCCATCTCTTATATTCAAATGCTCGATTATGTGCAAGCCAATATCTTTACTACTTTTACTTTGAGACATTTTTTACATCTAGCAAAATAACTTGGAAATTGAGCCGGGCGTCACACAAATGAACAATGAGGCGATCACTGAACTTGCCTCACACGCGTCTGCCTAACACAGCTGTTGATGTCAGCCTCCAAAATATTTGTTTGCGTTACCTGACCGGCGGAGGGCTTTACAGGAAAAAAAAATAGTTTCGTTAGCGTGAGCTCTACGACTAAACACTGCATGCTTAGTGATATACAATGAAAATTCGTCAGAAATCATATACACGCGCAACATACCAAACCAATTTAGCAAGAGAAAACCGCCTACTTCAGTTTGCGCACAGAAGTTATCCAGACTTGCCGTCTCTCGTTCTCAATCATTTCAGGCAACAATTCCGTGGAAAACCATTTTTGAATCGGAGAAAGTGTATGAACGCATTTTTTTTTATACACTGGAAGATTTCACTATACCAACCTCCCGTGACATGCTTGCATGGTTTTGTGTTGTTTTGTCTTGCTATTAATGTTTTTGTTATCGCTCGATGCGAGCGATGGAAAAGTTCTGCAAGATTTTGATACACATCGAAAAGATTCCCCACTACCTCCAAAATTTCCTCAGCAGTAGATTACAAATTTCGAATACTGATTTTTTTTCCAGGAATGTGGGACATATGTACAGGAAATCTATAGAGTTACACGGGCTGCTCTTGACCGTTGATGTTGTGAGAACTATTGTGGCAGCAAACGACACAACAATACGTTTCTCCACTCTCTCAACGTCGCGGCATTCCAGTCATGACTCACAACGAGCGGCAACCCCTCTTTTGTGCACCCACGAGCAGGACGGCACGTGCTCACAATGAAAGAAAGAGTGTCAGCAGCGCGAGCAGCACGGGTACCAGTCAAGGGGTTGCTGACTCCATGCGCTCCGCGGTCGACGTGCCCCCACAGAATTTCGGAAATGACCAGCAAGCATGAAAAAAGTGCAATATAATCGCTGTTTTACATTCGTTACAAGTCCGGATAGTGAAGCTCGCTGACTGGCTCCAGCATTGTAGTGAATTAAAACGAGGACGCAGCTATTATATCGCAGTTTTTCATGCCTCACTCATTGACGTCCCACTCATAGAGAAGTTATTCAAATTTAAACAGCAAGACAAAAATCGATAATAAATTATTTAGCAGTTGTAGGAACACCGCGTGGTACTCCATGTATAATAATGCCTCACGCATCATTACAAAGAAGAAAACACGCACGCAAAAGTTAGGTGTCCATACTCCTTTAAGAGCCCTTACAGTTTGAAGAACAGGTGTCTAATTGACTCACATAATGAAATCAGCCGCATACCTAACATACGCATACATAACATGGTCGGCTGGAATTGCGAAAAACGCATCGTTACTACACAAAGACAATGGTAGTACTATATACTGGATGGCTTCAGGATGAACACTGCTTTGCTTTATGTACATGTATTCCGCTCAGAGAAGAATGGGTGTAAGTAAACAAAAAGACTAAGCATTTCTTGCTGAGTATGTTACAGGACTTTTGTGTTAGGTATTTCCTCAGGGCATTCATTTAATTAGGGACAGCAAAGGAATTTTGACGTGATGTATCGCATTGTGATGAAAAACTTCAGGAAGGGTTCAGCGATGTGAAATGCAATAAATTACTTTACAAAATGTAAAGCACTTTCTACTTTTCTTTCTATTGATCCAGAAAAGGGTTTTGGATGGCGGGAATTCACCAATATCAATATAAAAATTTTAAACCGCTCTATGCAACGTGATACAAATCTATACAGAAAAACTTGTAAGCGAAACATCGTGAAAAACTACATAAGCACGCTCAGAAAAACGACATCCTACCCACAACGCGCGCGCATGCATGTAAAAGAAACTGCCCTAACCCGCTGAACCACACAGATGTATAAAAAACCGTAGTCTGAAACTACAGATGCCCGCTCCAAGAACGCCCCCCAAAACCACTGCCTATTACTCAGCGGATTCCTTCTCTTTGTACAAAGAAACAAAGCAACTCCTAGGACTCCTACCAGTGATGGCACATTGAAAACACCCCAGACTATGTAAATCCGCTCCCAGTTTGCACTCATGAATTTAGTTCCAGAATAGACTGTTCCAGTGGACCCTCATGTGCATGCGCAAGCATGCATGATCGCCATGGAAAGAGATGAAATTTTATCTTCGACATATAAACACAGCAGTAGGTCAAGCCACCCATAATTAGCGAAGTTTGTTTTCGCTTTCGGAGGGAATATCTTGGAGCTCTCCTAGCTGATTGCAAACTGAAGGAGAGAGCGACATCCACCTCTCCCCCTTCCCTGTTACCCAGATGACGTCACTCGTGCTCGCCAAACTGCAGCGCATGGAGCCTATACTTAACTTCGACACCACAGCCATCGTTCGGATATTAAAACCCCATTCGAAACACCATGTGAGAAAAAAAATGCTATGTAAATTATTTACTGGTCACATGTTAACAGCCCATTTTGTTCCGTCTAAAGCAAGGCAAGCGAACAGCCCATGTGAACGAAACAAAATATTTTGCCTGTCTACTTTCAGCTGTTGTGCAGAACTAGGCTGATTCCTGTGTCTGGGTGAAGGGTCTACCCAAGTAAATATTTTTTAACTGGCTGCAAGTGAATTTATTTATTTATTTATTTATTTATCAATACTGCAATCCCCTCTGGGGATTTTAGCAGGGTGGGATACAATAAATACATAATGAAAACAATAACACAGACAAAGCATATAATACAAATTAGATCCATGGAGCGTATAAACAGTTAAAGACAACACGTTTCTAAACAATACCTAAAACAAATGCCGACAGTGATGATTTTGAAATTTGATCATTGGTTAGTAGATTCCATTCAGTTACTGTTCGGGGAAAGAAAGAATACTTAAAACAGTTATTATGGGTGCTAAAGGCGGTTATTGTGCGACTGTGTCTCTGCCTTGTAGAATACCCAGATGAAAAACTAACTATTCCCGTGAGGTCGGTTTTATAGTGACCGTTAATAAGTTGAAAGAGGAATTTTAGTCGTGATACACGGTTTCTTTGCGTTAATGGTGGCAGGTTTGCTTTCATTAGTAGTTCGGTCACTGATGTACGTCCAAAGCTATTATATATGAAGCGAACTGCTTTTCTTTGCACCATTTCCATCTTGGTGATGTTAGTCTTGGTGAAAGGGTCCCAAATTACACATGCATAGTCTAGTATCGGCAGAATTACACTTTTGTATGCGAGCAGACGGACAGAAGGGGTGGAAAGTCTCAAAGCCCTCCTCAAGAAGAATAATTTGCGGTTAGCATTAGCTACTACATATTCAAGGTGCTTAGTCCAAGTGAGATCATTAGTGATCCAGAGTCCTAGATACTTGTAGTGTGTTACTTCGGACAGAAATGTGTCGTTAGTAGCATATGGATATTTAAGCTTGGGCTTTTTGCGTGTAATGGTCATAAAAACAGTTTTTTGAAAATTAATTGACATTTGCCAAGCTTTGCACCAGGCAACAACTTGTCCTAAGGCATTGTTCAGCAGTTCCTGGTCAGCGGCGTTCTCTATTTCTGAGTACAATACACAGTCGTCAGCATAAAGTTTAACCTTAACGGGAATGCCATGCAGTACATCATTAATGAACAAAAGAAACAAAAGAGGCCCAAGCACCGAGCCCTGCGGGACGCCAGAGCCAACTGAAAGTCGTTCTGAATGGTGGTCATTAAAAACAACAAATTGTTCTCTGTTCTCAAGATAAGCCGCAAGCCAGTTAATTAGTTGAGAATTTTTCAGTATTGCACCTAATTTGTGAAGTAACTTCTCTTCTCTGCAATGTAGAAAAAGAAGGCAATATGCGTGTGGACGCTCACGCTCATTCTGTTTGCTTCTTAGTATGATGACACCCCATATTTCCGCAAAAAATACTAAATCATAGAAAGATAGCTTTTGTCTCTTGAATTGAAGTCCATTGTGCACGCAACCTGATCATATCACGGCGCTTTCCGAGCTCTCCAGCGCCGTCATGAGCTGCTTCGATGAGACCCTTGCTTTCGACGAATAAGCGCTAGTTCTCATTGTTCGCGTATGTGGTCTGGGCTTTTGTGGAGAGCGAATACACAAGTTTTGGGGGATGCAAATGGTCATAAGTGAAGTTTTGGAAACTGCAACCCTTAGCGGAGGATTGCTGATATCGCAGGACGAATAGAACGAGCGGGAAGCGCCGGTGTCACCAGGCATGCCGAGCATTGCTTTAGGGAGCCGTCAACAGTCGACCACTGGCGCCGCTCGTGGATAAGAAATGAGATCATTTTCCTTGATGTGATAAATCGTCGAACATGCTTCTGGATAAAGCAGTTCAGCGCGGAGTATTTGTGGTATGGAAGAAAGCGGATCTACCACGACCGGGAAGCGCCAGTTCTCCGGCTATCAAGTGTTTCATCGCAATCATCCGGTCTTCTTGCAGTGATCAGGCTGTGTAAACAAGCATAGTTACAATCCGCGCATCAGACAGAGAATATTTAACATAGCTTGCGTTTTATGCCATACAAATGATAACAGGTATGCAGACAACGGTGGTACTGCAGTGCAGTCGACATTTGTGTATTCCCGCTGAAATTTCACGCGCACGCTATAAATGCTGAATGACGAGTCATTAACTTGAAGCACTAAATTAGCGACAACGCAAGCAGTGTGCTAAAAAAAAGAGGAGAAGAAAAAAGTTAGCAGCAGATGTCGAAATCAAGAGGGCCGAAGCAGTTGCGGGACGCGGCTCTGAGGCAAGATAACGGCCACCGCCAATGACAGGGGCGGTCTCTGTTCGCATTTCATAAGCATTTGAAACCGTCGAATGTCGGCCGGACGCCGAAGAGCCTCGGAGTGCTCAACTTTCCGCTAAGATATCTTTTTCTCATTTTCCGCAAAGCTCTGTCGACTCGAGTGGCGATCGGTTCGACGGGATTTCAAGCAGCCGTGTAGCACGCATGGGGCATGGCAAGGAAAATACTAGCGATAACGTCAAGGGGAACGATTAGAGTATTACAGAAGAAACTGGTGTCATCCATATCTTAGCACTAACAAAATGCGGAAAAATGAGCTTAGGGTGGCCAAGTAACGAGCCGAACAAACGTCGGCGTTCAGAGTGGCAGAGTGGACTCCAAGGGCAGCGAGTCAGAATCAAAGCTTATGGAATGTCTGATGAGCAGATGTGACAAAAATCAAGGGTAGCCTGACCCTGCCCGACTCAATTCAACAGCTAATCGGCGGTCGATGGGAGGGTTCTTTCTCTTGTAAAATTGATCACGGATGACGATAATGACGATCCCCGTCTTCAACTTTGGAGTGAAAAGCGACCCTCATATCAGGCAATTCGGTTTTTATAGCCGTTTCAGCCTTCTGCTTCTCCTTAAAGAACTACAACATGTTGCTGTGTGCTGCAATGGAGTACAGCGAACACAAATCCCCCCCCCCAAAAAAAAAAAAAAATTCCGACCCAATCAGGGCAATTATGCATACAAAACAGTATATATCAGCGATCTAATTTTTCCAATGAAGTTTGCTAACTGCTGTTCCCTGGTAGAAGGCATTTGTTGCTGAGTTTTGTGTCTTCATGACGACGAGCACTAGATGAAGCTGAAAAGTGTTTTATTTCATTCTAGGCAAGAGAAATCGAAGAAACATCACGAGATGCACCTGGTCATCACACCAGGGAAAAGTTTGGCGCCCTTGGTCACTCTAGTCAGGTCGTAATCACGTCGATTTAACCGGACACTGAAGATACCTCAGAACACCGTCGTTTATTGAAAAATTCAGGCTAAGATAACGCCCTAACACCATGACTGCCTATGTTTTCACAAGAACATTCACTTAAGCTTCAACAAGTAATTAGAATTTTAAGAGGTTTGTTAGGAAATTAACGGTGATAATTCCACCACACTATACGGCCGCTTGGCCGAATAACTTGCATACAGAAACAGCTGTGGTGTACCGCTAATCATTTCTTAATATAAATTGTGAAACCACACCTTCACAACATCATTTATGTGTGCAAAAAAACTCATGAAACCTATTTGTCCAAAACGGAAATTGCCGTTTGACTAGCTACATATTTGATAGAGAAGGCGCGCCGTTCCCTTTGATAACCAGCTGAAACGTTCCCGTAATCCACCCTGTCCTAAAGCAACAAACATGTAAAATGACGTGATTATGTGCAACAACGGGCAGCTAGTATAGGCATTCAAGAAGAGAAGACCGCTCACGCATGGGGTGCCGAATCTGCGGAACAAGCAGATGCTAAATCTGCGAGCGAATGCAAACGTCAAGCTGCGCATCGTATCAATCTTCAGGATAGGCGATTGGGACCTTTGTGATTTATCTGCCGTGATGTATGGTCGAATTCACTGCGCAGTGTCCAGCACAAGGAGCAGAGAGCTAGCGATTTTCGAAATTCGCTTTAACAATCACTTCGAATAAAACAGGTCTCAATCAAGCCTCTCTTTGGTTCATGTAGATAGGACGAAATATTTATTCGGTTCAGTTTACATAATACGTCCTACAGAGTGATCCGAAAACACGATGCAGCAGGGGTATCGTTAGTTATATTTATGTTGATAAAGATACACGCGATATAAAGCCCCACCTCGATGGACACTTCCAAGGCGTACACGCGAAGGGCCTGCGCGCCCAAAGGCCTGCTGGCTGTTCCTTCCCCCCCCCCCCCTGAGCTACGTCACGCGAAAGAGGCCCACATAGAAGTTCCGTGCAGCACGTCTCGAAGCTACGAGCGGCGCACTCGTGTTGAAAATGAGGCCTGGAAGGTACACAATGGTTAAGCGCACCTGTACCGAGAAGTCAGAGTGGGGGACGAAGGAGACGACAATGCGATCGGTTCTGGAAACACGTGACACTCCTTTCACTGCCTCGGGGAAAGTCGCGGCATGTCGCGACATGCTTCCGAACGCACATTTTTTTCTAGACGTTGACTGTTGTTGTGCCATAGAGGTGGTCCCGTTGCGCTCGCCACCCGTTTCGTGACTGAGCGTTGCCAGCTCTCTTAGCGGTAGCGAAGACTCCGAGTCAGGCGTCGGTGAGACTAAGAAAATGCTTTATACATTATGTACAGGGCATAATATAGTTCAACATCGGCACGGGGGCCGAGAGCTATACAACGCGACTGTTCTCGCACAGCGACGATCAGCGAGACACCAGCACGTCACACCATCAGACTCCACTCGTGAGCAGCACTCGACTCACGGTGGGTCGGTCACTCGGTCACTCCGTCACACCCTTCCAAGCTGCAGCGTTGGGGCTTATATAGCCTGAGGAACGGTGGCCCCTCAGAACTGGCCAATCCAAAGGCAGCACTCGACGGCAGTCCGAAAGGACCAATCAGCGATCGCGCGGGCCAACCGCTTCAAATTTTGCCGCGCGCGGTGGCGTCCGGGAGAGAAGGAATCTGGCGCCTCGCTGTCTGGCCTCTTGCGACAGGTTCAGGCGTGTTGCTTGTAGATGCTTCTCCTTAGGACTCCGCTGCCGTACGGCGCAGCATCGTGGCTTGTCAGGGAGCGTTAGGGCGCGTGCCTTGCGGCGCAGCACCAGGGCTTGTCAAAAGGGACGCTCGTAGGAGAAAGTTAGCGGCCGGCAGAATTGGAATCCGGGCGGGTTTCCCGGCATGACAGCATCCCCGCCATCAGATAAGGCGCCGGGAAGACGAGCTGCTTCCACGTGGCTCGGATGCCAGGCGCGCATCTTCGTCAGGCTCTTCCAAGTTCACGTCCAGTCCAGGTAACTTCACGAGCACCAGGTCCCACTCGCAGGCCAGGAGCTCTGTTGACCTCGTTGTCGCCAAGGCACCTCGACCAGCTTCGCTGAGGTCGTTCCGATCCCCTTGCTTCTCGCCACTGGTCATGGTTGGTCGTTCTGCAGACTACAAAACCGACCGGCAAAAGGCAACACCCAACACAAGCAAGTGCCCTCTGTCTCCCATCAAACACCAGACGAAGCCATAATCCAAATTAACCTAACTAAATTGCTGTCCCCATTTATTCCCGCTGCAACAAGAGGCATGTGTACGATCTGGTACACAAGGTTCAAACAACCATTTTGCAAAGTATCAACACATGAAAATAGCAGGAGCGCTTAATAATCAGCAATAATAATGAAAATCAGATTGGTCCACTTGAAATCATTTGGACCGAAAACACACTACTGAGGAAGCAAATGAGGTCATTCATTTTTGCCCCTTTCTTCCTTCGAACATGACAGTTTGTTGCAAAGCGAGAGAAGGTAAGTAACGAGGAGGTCACTGAAAGAAGCGAGGCCTAGAATGCACGACTTAGAGCATCGGCGTTCGCGTTCAACCTTCCCTTCTTATAGCGGGCAACGAGATTGTGCTGCTGGAGGGTCATGCTCCACCTAAGCAAACGGCCGCTTTTAGACGACATGTTACTTAACCAGGTTAGGGGGCAATGGTCCGTTTCCACAACAAACTTAGAACCGGAGACATAACAAGCCAGCTTCTGAACTGCCCACAAAAGGCAGGCGCACTCTTTTTCAGAGGTGCTGTATGCCTCTTCCCTACAACTTAGTTTTCGACTCAAATACAAAATTGGTCGTTCATGACCACTAGCATCTTCTTGGCATAGCACCGCTCCCATTCCGCGATCACTCGCGTCACATTGAACGATGAAACGTTTCGAAAAGTCTGGCGCCGTTAGAACCGGCTTATGGCTCAATGCTTGTTTCAACATTTGGAACGCATTTTCTTTCTTCGAGTCCCACGTCACCTTAACGGGCTCCGATTTTCGAAGCGCGTCTGTTAGCGGGCTGGCAAGGTCAGAGTAGTCTCTCACATAGTGTTGGTAATATCCAGCTAAACCTAAAAAAGCCCTTATATCCGTCTTAGTGGTTGGCCGGGGATAGTTTACAATAGCGGCTACCTTGATGTCTGAAGGTCTACGCCGGCCGCGCCCCACCACATGGCCCAAATAAGTCACCTCACCGCAACCTAGGTGACATTTAGCTGGTTTCACAGTGAGGCCTGCCTCTTTCAACCTGCACAATACAACTCGCAAGTGCTCAAGATGTTCTTCCCAAGTGTCCGAAAAGATGGCAACATCGTCGAGGTATGGCAATGCAAACTCGCCCAAACCATGAAGCACTCTGTCCATCAGGCTAGAGAAACAATACGGCGCGTTTTTAAGTCCGAAGCTCAGCATGAGTGGGCGGAAGGTTCCGAACGGGGAAACGAACGCGGCACAACGGCTAGCCTGTTCCGTAAGGGGTACTTGCCAATAGCCTCGCACGAGGTCCAGCGTAGATATATAATTTGACTTCGACACCGTCTCCACTCTTTCTTCTAGGTTCGGTATCGGATATGTCTGATCTCGGGTGATCGCGTTCAGACGCCGATAATCGACGCATGGCCTCGGATCCTTTCCCGGAACCTGGACAAGTATCAGGGGCGATGTGTAGTCGCTCTCACTTGGCACTATAACCCCCAAGTCACGCATGCGCTGAATCTCCTCAGCCATGATTTTTTTCTGCACGGGTGAACAACGATACGGTTTACTGCGGATCGGTTGCTCAGATGTTAGCTCGATGTCGTGCTCTAAGACCGTGGTCTTTCCGGGACGGTTCGAAAAAACCTCCTTAAACTCGGAAACTATTCCCTTTAAATCCTCCTTTTGGGTGGTACTTAGACGCGCGTCCAAAGTCAGCTGTTCTAACATTAGCTCTAAACCACAATCTTTCATGTCAGCTGTCGTCAGGATTTCCGCCCCTTCCTCATTGGCAGCATTTATCGTCATGCTTACAATCGCGTGACGCTGAATGTAGGGCTTCATCAAGTTGCTGTGATAAATTTTGTTGGGCCGTCTCCCTAATTTCACTTCGTAGTTGGTATCGGAAAGCTTCGATACAACCTTCGCGGGTCCTTCCCAGTGAACCTCGAGCTTGTTTTTCTTCGACGGACGCAGCAACATCACTTGACTACCCACTTCGAAGGTGCGTTTTTTTGCTGACTTGTCGTAATATCCCTTTGACAAGATTTGCGCCGCCTTCATGTGCCTCTCTACAATATCTTTTGTTTTCCCGAGCCTCTGAAGAAGGTCGAGGACGTAGGAGACTACATTTGGGTCGTCATCACTGCCTTCCCAACACTCTCGCAACATGCGCAGCGGAGTTCTAAGGCTTCGGCCATACACGAGCTCCGCGGGGCTAAAGCCTGTGCTCTCATGGGGAGCAGACCTCAAGGCGAACATAGCGGCGGGAATGCAGGCCTTCCAGTCACAGCGACGCTCAAAGCACAGGGCTCTCAATATGCGCTTCAGCACCGAATGCATTCGCTCTACTGGATTAGATTGCGGGTGATGGATAGAACTGTGCACCACTTTAATGCCGCATCTTTCCAAAAAGGTAGAAGTTAGGCAGCTGGTGAAGACGCTGCCATTGTCGCACTGGATCTCAGAAGGGAACCCGACGCGTGCGAACATTGAGAGCAGAGCGTCCACGACCTGGGAAGAATTTAGCTCCTTAAGTGGTACCGCCTCCGGGAACTTGGTCGCGACGCACAGGGCCGTCAGAACATACCTACACCCGTTCGTTGATTCTGGCAGAGGACCTACAATATCAATTACCAGTCGCCGAAAAGGTTCTGTTATGACTGGCACTAAATTCATCGGCGCCTTCCACTTGTCAGTGGATTTGCCCACTCTCTGGCAGGTTTCGCAAGATCGCACGAATTGTTCGACATCCTTCCAACAATACGGCCAATAAAACTCCTGAGCCAATCTAGCCTTGGTCTTTTTTAAGCCAAGATGCCCTGCCCACGCATTTTCGTGCGCGAGTTCCAGTAACTGACAGCGATATTTTCGAGGGATCAAAATCTGCTCATATTTGCGACCCTGCTTATCGGTGTAGCAGCGATACAATAAGCCAGATCTCTCGTAAAATGAAACCCTCTTTTTCTCCACTCCCAGTCTGACGCTCTTCATCAGATCGGCTATTGAGCAGTCTTGCTGCTGCTCGCGAATGAGCGTTTCCTTTTTAACTGCGGCCAGCTCCTGCCAGCTGGCGGAAACCGGAGCGAGTATGGAGCCCGCGTCGCCTAACTGCGGCGTCGTGTCTACATCGCGGCTAGCAGTGCACGTATCACTCTCAGTCTCGTCCAAACCGCGCTCTCCCAAGCCAGTCTCCGAGCTCTGCATCTCCCGTGTCTGCCCGCCACTCAAGTTACCTTGATCGCTCCGCGTGCCGCACGGCTGTTCGTTCACCGACTCAAAGTCCAGTTCCCTCGACAGTTGGCGCGCTTTGGATCGCGTGAGGGCCATGTACGCCACGTCGGCAAAGAATGATTTGCCCTGATCCTTCAGCATCTGCTCCGAGCTATTCGAGAACAGGTAGGGAAAGTGCTCCGGAAGGGCGGCAGACACAGCGGCTTCTGTGTTAAGTTTTCCAAACTCTCCTTCAATGATGACCGCTGCGATCGGTAAGCAGACACTCTCATCCTCGGCCACTTGCCGTATCCAAGCGCATTCTCCTGTAAAGTCACTAGAGGAGACGAAAGACGGGTGGACGACGTCCATAGTTGCTGCCGAGTCCCGAAGTGCTCTGCACTTCTTGCCGTTTACTTTAATTTCCTGCATGTATGGCTCCAACAGTCGCATGTTTTTGTTTGTTTCCCATCGTTTCGCTGCCTGAGACCGTCGCTAGCATTCTGAGATGCATTCTGCCCTTCCTTCACAGTTTCTTTGGTAAGGGACTCGTCTTTCCGAAACTCGCGACGCTTGATTTGCTTCCGTTCATCGGGCTTCCTTGAAAACCCGTCTCTCTTATCTGCTTTTTCTACACGTACTGCCCTGCTGTGCAAGCTGCGGCGGAGGTAATACTCTCCAGCTAATTCTGCTGCCTTGTCTAGCTTAACCTCCTTTAGCCTATCTTGCAGCCAGAGCTTGACATCCTCATCAATGCAACGGTAGAACTGTTCTAACGCGATGCATTCGACGACTTTATCGCGGTCGTCGTAAACCTTTTCGCCTTTCAGCCATTCAACCAGGTCGGCTTTTAGACGAAACGCGAAGTCAACATGTGACTCCCTGCCTTTCTGTGCATACCGGAACCTCTGCCGGAAAGCTTCGGGCGACAGTTTGTACTTTCGCAATAGCGCCTCCTTCACATCACTGTAGCTCTCAAACGCCTCTTTCGATAAGCAAGTTATCACGTCAGATGCCTCCCCGGGAAGCAAGGCTAACAGATTCTGTGCCCAGAGGGATCGCTCAATGTCATTCCGTTCGCACACATGCTCAAATTTAACGAGGTATTTAGCCATATCCTCGCCGACTACAAAGGGCGGCAGTTGGTCGCGTATTTTTGGAGTGTTAGAGGGAACCGTCGTCGAAGCAAGACTAGGCGCTGGCGAGGTTTTTCGGAGCTCCAGCTCTTTCATTTTAACCTCGTGCTCTCTAAGCGCCTGGCGCTCCCGCATCTCCTCCTCGCGACGTTCCTTTTCTCTCTTTTCCTCCCGTTCACGCCTTTCATTGATATCAGCCCAGGCCTCTTCGGCTTCCTCAGCCGTCACGTCCGCAGTCCTCATGACCTCAAGCATCGCTTTCTTTCTTTTTGTTGAGCCCAAATCAATGCCCAACTCCTCACAAATTTGGAGAAGTTCTTTAACCTTGTAACTCTCCATCGTTCACACTGGCTCTTGCTGTTTGCCTTTTTAGAAACTACTTGCCGTACACTACTATATCACTACTAGTTAGACACGCGCAAGCATTTCTCACACTGCCTTGTTTACCCCTTCAGCATCCCTTGGTTTTCAAAACACTCTTCCTAGGCTTGAAACACACAAGGTTGACACAATGCTGCACCAATTCTTTCTCTAAGCTACTATAACCTGTGTTAGAGAAAGTCTGGCGTTTGAGGAAAACTTCAGGCACTCACCGCGCCGAGGTAGCTGATGTCGGTCGATCCCACCGCTGCCACCAATGTTGTGTCATAGAGGTGGTCCCGTTGCGCTCGCCACCCGTTTCGTGACTGAGCGTTGCCAGCTCTCTTAGCGGTAGCGAAGACTCCGAGTCAGGCGTCGGTGAGACTAAGAAAATGCTTTATACATTATGTACAGGGCATAATATAGTTCAACATCGGCACGGGGGCCGAGAGCTATACACCGCGACTGTTCTCGCACAGCGACGATCAGCGAGACACCAGCACGTCACACCATCAGACTCCACTCGTGAGCAGCACTCGACTCACGGTGGGTCGGTCACTCGGTCACTCCGTCACACCCTTCCAAGCTGCAGCGTTGGGGCTTATATAGCCTGAGGAACGGTGGCCCCTCAGAACTGGCCAATCCAAAGGCAGCACTCGACGGCAGTCCGAAAGGACCAATCAGCGATCGCGCGGGCCAACCGCTTCAAATTTTGCCGCGCGCGGTGGCGTCCGGGAGAGAAGGAATCTGGCGCCTCGCTGTCTGGCCTCTTGCGACAGGTTCAGGCGTGTTGCTTGCAGATGCTTCTCCTTAGGACTCCGCTGCCGTACGGCGCAGCATCGTGGCTTGTCAGGGAGCGTTAGGGCGCGTGCCTTGCGGCGCAGCACCAGGGCTTGTCAAAAGGGACGCTCGTAGGAGAAAGTTAGCGGCCGGCAGAATTGGAATCCGGGCGGGTTTCCCGGCATGACACTGTGCCTACACCTCGTGCTGCGCGTGCGGTTGTGTCCGAGACGACGTTCTATTGCCATCGCTGGAGTAGAATGTGGACTGCGCTTCTGCCAGGATATGCCTAACAGGTGCTGCGTGCCCAATTGCCGGACTAATTACAAATCTAGTCCCAAAAACCACGTTTTCAAGTTTCCCCGGGATGAAGAAGAACAGAACACCTGGATTAGGGCAATACCACGAGAGAACTTCGTTGTATCACCGCACTACAGGGTAAGATGCTCGAAACTTTTTCAAACAATAGTTACTTTTGTAAAATATGATAAGCTTAAGCGCATGCATTGTAAAAAAAAAATGTATTTAAACTAAGCAGCTGGTTAACACTGAAGGTAGCGAATGCAGACTTTCAAGAAAACTCTTTCCAAGTTACAGCTGATATTTAAACAAAAATTTAACTTCCTTATAGGTTTGCGAGCTTCACTTCATTGAGGCTGACATCGTGCGAGGGGCCTCCGACATCGACGAGGTTACAGGCATTACAGGGCGCACCACCACTGCACTACTTTCGCATCTGCGCCTTCCCCCAGGCGCAATCCCATCAAAGTTTCCGGGATGCCCGTCTTATACTTCTAAGCCAAGCACCTCAAGGGATCGCATTCATCTAAAATATGATGTTGGAGCAAATACATGTATCTCCAATAAAAATACACATACGCAGTTGTGAAGCTAATCGAGAGTGTTTAATTCTTCATTATCGCTGTGCTTCATAAAACTAGGTGAAAAAAGGACAAGTTGGCAAATTCGTTTCAAGTAATGCATAAAGAAAAACATCTACTCAGAAAGACGAGAAAGCGCAATGCGATAGAGGTGCTGACATCAGTGCTTAAACAATCTTTGCAGAGATGGTTTGCGGCTAGTGCCTCAAAATAAATTCCGCGTAAAGTGTCTGCTATTCATTCCAGTATTTTAACTAAAGAAAAAATGTGGACTGATAAATGGAAGCTTATTGCTGCTAGTTGATTCCAGTCGCGATTCTTTAAACTCCGCCATAAGTGGCGGCGACTATGGGTCTCTTTTCGTGACGTCACGGGAGGAGCACTCAGGCCTTGTCAAAATTCCCAGCACGCGCCGCGACGGGTGTCGAAAAGTGGCATGAACCTCCATGCTCCTGGTGCTGGCTCGCTCCCCCTCGCGAGCCGACTGAAAAAAATGTCAAGCCGTGAACAAGAGATGGTTGGGGAGCTGCAAGGATTCCAAGAAAATTTAGGGGAGGCTGAAAGAGCTTCAAGCCATGAAGAAAAGAGTCCCCGAGAGCCCCGCGGTCTTCCCATTGTTGTAAACCGGACCCCGCTCTGACGCGTGCGCGAGCGCCCCTGCGCAGGTGCCGATATCTGACATGCACAGATATCTGCGCCCCGCTCGCGCGTCGCGCATCCGCAGACAGGCTCCAGCATAGGCGCTTCGCGTGTACGCCTCGGAAGAGTCCATCGAGGTGAGGCTTAAGGTTGTTTCAGGCTGCTTACATTTCACATAATTTCACTAATTGTTCTTTCGAGCTCATTGAACGCGCTAGTCGCTTTGTACACTAGTCTGCTTTTCCCTGTCTCGCACGGCCCCGTCTTGGCTCTCTTCAGTCTCCGACCGTGCCTTTGAATCGGGAACTCGGGGGGCGGGTGACCGGAAGGGCAGGAAGGTAGTAGCGAAGCTGCTTCTCTCCCTAGAATTCTCCTAGAAGCTTTTTCTTCGTCAGCGTTCAAGAAGGAGGAAAAAAGCACGCGCTGTGCAGATTTGCAACACTACAAAGCATGTGCAAAACTGGCCTTTTTCAAGAGAAACCGCACTACGCGCAGCTACACAGTGGGAGGGGTAACCGGTCTGCCCGGTTATGGCCCGGTCAATTGTCGGTAGTCGGAGGGAAAGGGCTCTTTTAAGTGGAACCTGCAGTGCGCCCTTGCTAAGCTGTGTGCGTCACCGTCTGTTTTTGAGTTCACTTGAGAACCCCGTGTTGTCGTCGGCAGAGACCTCTTTTTTATTTCTTGTTTTTGCGGTGTCCTTTTTCTTCGCTTCTTCAGTTCTTCACGTTTTTGTTTACCGTGCCATTTCCAACACAGCAAGAGTGCAGTGGCTAGAGTTGTAGCAAGAGCAGCGATGTTGGTGCACGGCTCATCTTGAGTGGTCGGTGCAAGGAGCAGCAGTTGCTAGTGGCGCTGTTATGGAAGGCATTGGTGGCGCCACCCTTCACTGTCGGTCTGTTGCACAGAGCTAGAAGCCGGACTCTGCAGTGTGCTACGCACTTTCCTGCCGGGCGAGCAATTTCCGGTTATACCCGTTGTTGCATCCACTTGTTTTCCCTTTGAAATCATGGTACAGCGCCACACTTGTGCGTTTTGAGGAAGAATACACTTTTGACGTCGTTAAAATGACCTGCGCCAAGCATGCATGGGATGATGAGCCATCGGAAGGATCCAAGGTGCAAGTGAGCGGGAAATACCAAGGTTTCTGTGAACCTGCAATCGTCAATATTTCAGGTAAGCCTGAACAACAATTTACTGTTTTTCCCGTATTGCTTTGTTGTTCACCTTTGTCAATGCTGTCGGCAGTTTTCGTGGATAGGGCTGTAAATTAAGTTAAATGGTATCATAATGCATGATTTATTTGTAAGCTGGGCTATGTGCAGTCGGCGAGTAATCTCTCATTTTTCAGTAGCGCATTTTTTACCGCCACCGAGTTCCGTTCCTGCCAGCGGTAGTTCAAGTGGATGATATGAATTGTGTAACGCAAAAAACATAGACTAACCTCGCTAAGCACATTGCGGGGCTAGTTAGGGATGTATTTTCTAAGTAACGAGACGTAGACAACAACCTGTCATGGATTCTGTCATATGCAAGTATCAGGAACTGAACCCTTTTCATTGTCGTAAGTAATAGTGATAATTCTATTTTAACACGGGATCAGCATTGCGGCGTTCTGCGTATCTAATTAGGTTACAATGGCCCCATTACATTTGCCACAAGGCTTGCGCTCTACAGCTAAGCAGGAGCAGTGGAATGAAGAGCTGGTACGCGTTTTATTTCGGGTGGTTAGTGCGAAACACCGTGTTTCAGAAACAATTGGCGTATACCTGTTTCCGTTGGCGGTTGTGCCAGGAAACCTTAATGGTAAACGCCGAAAAAAAAAGCATGAGACTAAGCTTTTGAAGGGGCACCGCGATGATTTGCTCAGTACCAGTTAATATCATTAAATAAATTCATCATGCGTTCCAGAGACCAGAGCAAAAATAATTATTGAAATCGGAGCATGCAAGCGAAAGTTATTCCACTCTGAAATTCGAAATGAAAAGCTCAGACGAAACCCCATTTCACTCTCCCATTTTACTCACCCAGTACCGAGATTGGGCGCTACTAATCAGAGCCGCGCCTAGCGTACACGCAGCGGAAGCGTGCATGCAGTTGTTGCTTTGTCGGGGCTGTAGACAGCCGCGCATTTTGACGGCGTCTTCCCCCCGTGTACGCGACGCCGTAGTCAGGGCAGGGGCGACCAACGACAAAGGAAGCTCCCCGAAGTTTTTTTTTTAGTCGGACTGTAAGGCTGTCAGCGGTAGCCCCCTTCCCCCCAAACTCGACTCCCGTCTCCTGTCCGGCCTTTCTCTTCACAATTTTGGGCAAGGTGTGTCGACTGGCTTTTTTTTCGCTGCCGTCTTGGTATGGTCACGGCCGGTCTCGACGCGCGCGCTTTCTGGTCTGAGCCAACGTTTTTTGAACAGCGCTGGCCGTCACGAAGGTTTGAAGCGGAATGGAAAGTGTCGCCCCTAGCTGTATTCTTGTTAGTTTTCGTTCGCTTTCCCTGCTTCTTTCTAGATTTTGTGGCATGCGAAAAGCTTTCAGTACTCAGAGACATAATATTTTGGATCCATTTCGCAAGTATATAGGAACAATATGCAAACTGGACGCCCAACCAATGAGAAAGACAGCGCCCTATCTGTATGCCACCTCATTTCCGCTGCCGCAAATGGCCGCCGCGTTGCGACACCATCGGCTCGAAACAAGCATTTCTAGCGAAGATTAAAATATCAAATATTATGATTTCGGTGATCTCATTGCGCGTTCAGGACTCACAATGTCCCTTACTCTGCATGCAAAGAATAAAAAACCCATGCTTTATGTACGTTACAAGGCACCTTTAATATCTCACAATGCATTTTACAGTAGGGTGTCTCGGATTCAGTGCATAATTCTTCGACTTATGCTACTGTGGCCATGTGCAGAAGTTCTGGTCAGATTTATATCATGATCGCTTTAAATTATCTGCCCCGCAGCCTACACAACGGCCTTGCCGACCAAGAAGGGGTGGGAGCTCTCCGGAAAACTGCTGTTGCTGGCCGTGGGCACTAAACTCAGCGAAATAAGGAGCGAAAAAGAAAAGCATCGACGATAAGAAGCATACTGAACTATAGAACCACAAGAGCATTAAATGGGCCCCAATAAAATTTCCTGCGCAATTTCTGTGTGGTAATTGTGTTACTTTGGGGAGAGGTATATAACTATGCTATATGATTATCAGGAGCTTTAGAGAAGCATAAAACCGAGTGGTTTTTCAATTTAAAGCAGCACTTAGAGATGTATTGGATGGATTTTTTTAACGTTTACAGATTTTTATTTACAAAGTGCGAGAGATATGTCGGTGTGGTCAGTGAAGGTGGACCGTACAGCAAGACGGGCATTATATACGTAATAGAGCTCAATAATCTCAAAATTGATTAATTACAGTCAACTAATCAGCTTTTATAATTTCATTTTGGGGATTAAGTCTGTACCGCGAAAATGAAGGCCGTCAATAAAAAAAGATAACCTTAGCTTTTAAATTTTCGTAATCGTTAATGAAATACTGAACATAACACTTGCAAGCTCGGTGAATTGCCTTGTCCGCTTCGCATATTCATAAACGCGTCGCTACGCGTCGTATCGTCGCCGAATTCACAGAAACTTTTTTATGCATCATAAAATACACAAACGGTGTCCGTGTTTGATGCATAAAAAAGTGACCGACAGTTTTATGCATTTTCAATGCGGGTATACCAACTCAGCGAGCTTTGAAATGCGTAAAATCTGGCGCTCGATATTTAAAACCCCTATACCAATTAAAAAAAAAGTTAGAAACGGGGCTCACCTTTTACGATGACGGCCTTTAATTTCGCAACATAACATTGCCCCTTAGAATGAAAATAAATTGTTCATTAGTTAATAATAGTTATTTAATCGTCTATTAAATCAGGTTTATAGCTTACATAATGTTAACCATCCTGTATAACCCCCTACACAGTACGAACGTATCTCTTAAAGTTTAAAAATAAAAATCTGCGTCAAAAATTTAAGCTCTATTACATATCTGAAGTAGTAGCGGTAAGGACGTACTGCACAGTCGCTTACGTCTGCATGTGGCGATAACGGCATATGTATGAGAGCATTCTGCAATGATTGTGACTAATTTCATTACATCTTTTGTTTGGCCGCCCTCCATCACTGGTTGGAGGCGCCACGCCCCAGGTTCGCTCTTTATTGGCTAATGTGATAGCAGGCCGCGTGGCTGTTGCAGGCAGTCACTGAGAGCGAGCAGAACAGAACTCGAATGAGAATAGCTATACTGGCTGTGATGCTGGTGTGGTTCTAAAGTAGCAGCCTGCAACATTGGAGAAGGGGAGCCTAGGTGCTTGCAGAGATTGCAGATGAAGCGCGCCGCAAATCGTTGGATTTCTTCAGTTTTTTTTTTGTAAACGTCTCCTTCGGTAGATCTCGCCGTATGAGGGCACATATACATAGGCTGCCATTTATTATATATTTTCATATGAAAGCATATAAGGTTTTAATAAGGGAATAATCACTCATTTTCATTCCGCCAAGCAGTCACACGGCTACAAAGGGAGCCGACACAGCTTCCACAGAAACTGTTGCACTTTCGTAAAAAGATTCGTTCTGGTCTGGGGACATGGTGTATGACTGTGCTTGGATGGAGGCGAATAAGTGATTAAGACTTATTGGAAGTCTGCTCCGCCTTAGGGGAAATTTCCCCTCAACATTTAACCAAAAGTATGTAAGGTTATGTGCAGATCTGTCAGTATATGTTCGTATATAGAACTAGCTCCATATATAAGTTCCAGCCAAATATGGACATATACAGATTTGTCTATATTTGGCCATATATGGCCCATATAAGTATATTCATCCATATATGATTGTTCGCAGATATGGCTATATACGGATTTGGCCGTATCTGGGTATATAAAGCCCATATATAGAAATCCCATATATGGGCTCCATCAGATATGGTCATATAACGATCGGACATATCTGGCTAGATAAGGATCATATATACATATATTTCCATATATAAGTTCAATCCATATATGAATATATAGGGAATTGCGCATATCAGGATATATATGCCAGATATATCCATATATGAGTTCAATCATTATATGGATATATAGAGAATTGGGCATATCAGGCCATATATGCCAGATATATCCATATATGAGTTCAATCATGATATGGATATATAGGGAATTGGGCATATCAGGCCATATATGCCAGATATATTCTTACATGAGTTCAATCATGATATAAATATATAGAGAATTGGGCATATCAGGCCATATAAGCCAGATATATTCATATATTGTCATATATGAGTTCAGTCATGATATGAATATATAGGGAATTGGGCATATCGGGACATATACGACCATATATACATATATTTCCTTATATGAGTTCCATTCAGATAATGGTATATAGGGAATTGGGCATATCAGGCTATATACGCCCGTATATTCATATAAGACCTTATATGCCCAATTCCCTATTTGTTCATATCTGGATTGTTTCATATCAAACCAGATATGACATTTCCGTACGGGTTAAGTCATCCAAATCAGATCCTTAGTTCTTCAAAAATGCCTTAATAAAATTTCAGGGAGTTTTCTGGTATGGTCAAGGAGTTACTAAGCATAATCAAAATTTTAAGTGGACATTAGTGGCTACAGTTAAAATAACAAAGCATGGACGAATTGTACAAAAAAAGCCTTCATATAACCTGTCAGCTACCCCAATGCTATTGCTGCAAAAGTTCGATGCAGCTCGTCAGCCTTTAGTAATCTTAATCTAATTATTTTAAAAATTTTTGTGGTCCGCTATATTGGCCGTCCGGAAGTAACCATCTGACACTCCACTTAGGAGTGGCTCAACATCCCAATTCTATCCGATCCTAAACCACCTAACTTCCTAAAAAGCTGCTTTCATGAACAGCAGCACCTCAACACAGCAACGGCTCAGCAAAGAGCCCTTCGAGATCTAGAGGGAATAGAGGCGCTGAACTACGTCCTCCGGTGAGGCAGGAGTAGATGAACCAGTTTTATTGAATCCATGTGTTTTCCTCCTCTTTAAGTAATGACGCTAAGGTAAGCTGATGCGTGGGGGTTAAAAAGAAGGTTCTTTATTAGGAGTTCATGGTGCTTTTGTAATATTTTAACACGAGGTAGTTGTTTTCTAAATCAAATTTGGCGCGAAAAAATTGTCGTACTCGAGAGGGATTAGGACTTTTGCCCTTTTCATTAACATAACGAAGCTGCTAAGACAACCGCTATCTTAAGTTAGCCCTGCGTATCAGTTACCTCTACTCACAAGTTACAGTAAAAATCGCATTACAGTGTATGCTAAGCGACTAGAGAGAGAGAGAGAGAGACAGAGAGAACTTTTATTTTTCAGCTCAAGTCCAAGCTTTCTTAGTAGCCCGTTTGGTGGGCGCTATTTATTGGCGGTGGCGGAGTAGGGCCACGTGTCCCTTGGATGTGTCGGATGTGGGCGGCGAGGAGCGTCCAGAGGGTGAGCTGCAGAGAGGTTGGGGGAGCGGTACACCGGGCCCACGTGAGGTGAATGAAGGGAGACACGGTGTACGAGGAAGGTATGCTGGGAGAGTTAGTGGCGCGGGGGCGTAACCAATATGTAAGAATGTTTGAGGGATGCTCTGCGGACACGAGACATTCGGGATTGCCCGGTTTATGAAGGATATAGTGGGAATACAGTTCGTAGGTAGGGGAGTTAGTCTGTGCCTGTCGAATAAGAGTGGCGTCGGCACAGCAAAGGAAATAGGCGGTGAGGGAAGGGTTCGTCGCATGTGCCGCAAAGTGCGGTGTTCGCGGCGCTCCGGTCGGTGTGTAGCGCGGCCTGCCTTGAGATTATAATGGGCTGGCCAGGTAGTCGGAGGGCCCGGTGGTATTTTTTCACGAGCCAGACCATGAGGAAACTCATTCTGCGGTATACCTTCAACTGCTGTTGAGGACAAGTGCTATGAAGTATTGAAAAGATGTAAGATGAATTAAATAGTTTTTTTTGAACTTCCGTTACACTCGTCATAAATACATAATTTGGATATGCTATAGAGAATAATGCAATGTATTTTCTTGCTGGAACTGGAGAAGACTCGTGCTCTTATTGTTTTCGGTAAGCCACTTGGATAATTCCTCCTCCCTTGTCGCCGTTAGTCCCACTTCAAGTCATATCCATGTCCTTGAAGTTCTGTTAACCGCACAAGTACATAGGAGGTGGCGGACATCCGCTCTGCAGCCGGTGTGCAGCACCTCAGGCAGATGGGTGGCCCTGCCTCTACTTGTGAGCCCCAGCGGCACGTGACCTATGCGGTGAAGGCCGCCGCCGTCCATATGCTTCTGAGGGATCTCTCCTCCGGTCTCGTTAGGTTCGAGGGAGGGGGAAAACGCATGGGCAAACCAGGACACGTGTGTTTTTCCTTAAGAAGAATGCTGAAATGGGGAGGGTGGGGCGTGCATCAAAAGGGAGGCCGGGGTACATTGATATTAGGAGCTTGGTGTCTAAGCTCGTATAGTTTTATACGCGTAGCGTTCCCAGCGTCGTCTTGAGTCCAGTGCATATGGGTGCGTATCTTTCCTGTTGACTGCATGGATCTCCTGAGTGGCAAATAATGTTTCTGTCACACTTTTCAGTTGTCTAATGGCGTCAAGGAGAATGCATAGGGAATGAACAGATGCCACACGTTGTTGCATGGAGCTTTTCACACTAGTCAATATTCACTTGATGCACCATGAACTGCTCACGAAAATTTGAGTGGACTCGAAGATAAATATATAAATAAATTATAAGAAAAACGAGAAAATTTTTTGCAACTGCAAACATCACTTAGCTAGCAAAAGTTAAATCCAATTTTTATTTGGATATAAGTTCATCCCTATACGCGTTACCGCTTGCATGAAACACAGCTGCGGTAATTACAGCATACTTCTAATATGCTGACGACAAACACTCATTATGATTTTTTTCGGTGGTCGTCCCTAGGCGTCGGTGGTGACCCTTGATATTCTTGGTGAGCTTAACACGTCTGAGGGGGCCGCCAGTGAGGTTGAACTTGGGACAAGCAGCGGGCTCGGCGTCGTGCTCCACATCGTAGATGGCGATTCCGTACATTGTGCCTCCAGAGACGAGGTTGGTGGTTTAACTGTAATTTGAATTTTTGTTCTCCGCCAATTCGTTGGCGGCAGCTAAAGCGATTAGAAAAATATTATCTCCGGCGGTGATATCAAAGATCCAATTCATATGCTGAGCAATTAGATGTACACAAAATTAACTGCAGGTTGCCGTAGTGAACGGAAAGTAGCTGACGCATAGTGCATCGGTAACGTGCATTAGTAACGAGGGTTTAAGTGCACTCTAACTCATGTTGCATTGTTTCCCTGCGCGCTCTCAGCAACATTGGGGCAGTGGTCTTCGTACTTCTGTTTGATGCTTCGATTCTTTGCTTTTAGGGCTCTCGAGAAGTGAAAAAAAAATCGGGCGTCGATTACGACACTCTAAAAAAGATTTCGTCACAACATATATTTTTCGACTATGACTGATTGGAGAAGAAATAAGCAGTGCTGAACGCCTCAGCTTGGGCCAAGTGACACAAACATACAACTTGACGCAGCTGCAGTGGAGCCCCTGCTGCGGAAGATTACGTAACAGTGGAAGCACACAGTGCTGGAGGCAAATGCCGCCGACCCTGTCCGTAACTCCTTCAAAGTTTTCCTCTACGCGCTTTCTTCGCTATCAGTGTATTTCGTCCTCCGTTCTGCTCCTTGTTGGCTTCCATCCTTCCCGACGTACTTTCATCCGGCACTATGCGTCTCATTCTCTGTGCCTCTCACGAGGCCGAAGACGACGATGCTCAACCCAGAACGGGCGCCTAAGAGCAGTGCTTTAAAACGCGGCAAAATTGATGACTGGCTCGCATAAATATGGCGCGAAATAACGCAAGCACTTGCAGATTAGAGAGCTAAAGAAAAAAGGGGAGAGGAGGGGATGGTTAGAAGCGTTTGGAGGCGACTGCACGAGATGGTAGGATTAAGGAAGACAGTTAAGCCTAAAACGGCGACAGCAAGTGGCAGTGAAAGTGCTGGTTTGTGGCGGAACGTGGTCACAACTTATTAGAACATTGAGCTATTTCGTGTTGCGTATCTTTACTTGTGGCATGTCTACGGCCACTGTTAATATTCTAAGATAAATGGGCACATTTTAAACATACTGAATATCCTACCTCCGCTTTACAAACCAACACCGTATATGCAAACTTGAACAGGATCATCACCTCTACAGTTCCACCGAGCATGCGCAAGTATACATAAACACTTTGTCCTCAGCGGTAGTTGGATTGCTACCGTCTTCCCATTGCGTGCGGCCATTTAGTATAGGCTCTCCCTAGATTTCTGCTGTGGTGACGTTGCGTTTTCATTCGGAAACATTGCCGCTGCGAAGAGTGCAGTGATTTAGTCGTTATTTTCTTGAGGGCTGCTTTGAGTAGTCTTGCGCAAACAAGGGAGACGCGTACCTTTTTACTGAAAAATAAATTGATTTGGACATGAAGGTGAAGTCATATCTAAATTCGCTTAAGTGCGCGAAGAGTATACGCGTGCAGCACGCCTCTTGCTTTCATGCGTTTGGCTTTGTTTTTCGTGGTTCTTCACCAGTTATCTTTGAAATGATTAGTTGATCAGTTAACTAATCATTGATCAGTTAGTTAGCTGTTACACTGACAATATTTCTTCAAGCACAGCTCTTAATACGCAGGCATCCCTAATTCTAACGAGCACATTATTTGTTGTTACTAGCATAAAACGAACACAAAATATACTTTATTTGTGACCGAAGAAAGACAATATTTCTGTGAGCAGTACAGTTTCTACAGAAATACATAAAAGTGCACTATTCAATGAATACAAAAGGTAGTCAAGCGAAATTTATAACAATAAAAAGCGAAAAGTCTAGCTCTAGCTTCCTCGCAACAAAATGCGCGGAAGTTGTCTTGCACTTGGTTAAAACTTTCTCATTTCCAGAAAGGAAAAATAATGAAGGAGTAAACAATCCTAACAATTTACGGGTTTGCTCGTGCTTTTGCCGAATATCGCGATTTACGCCACGGTGGTAAAGTTGTCAATATTTATCTTGCTGTATCTGTGAGAAGCTCTTATTGCTAAAAGAAAATTGGCTTGTGTTCGATCCTTGAACTTTTTATTACTTAATACGCAATGAGCAAATTTCAATTCCTGAACCCATTGCATAGAATCATGTAGCAGAGGGGGCACTCTAGGTGATGCCAAAACCGCATATATTTTATTACCCCAGAGATTGTAAGAAAAAAAATATCTAAACTCAATCAGAGCTCAATATTGAGGTAAGTTTATCGAGTTCTTAGTGGGCTTTCTTCTCATATGTGGTGACCAAGAAGTAAACATATTGTCACGTAGTGGTGACTGCCTCTGTCCGTGACGAGCACATCGGGGGTGCCGTGTCGCAGAAGAATGCACTCCACGAAAAATTTGGCGACTTCTGTTCCTGTTCCCTTCGGTAGGGCTTTTGCTTCGGCGTAACGTGGTAGGCAGTCTTTCGCTAAGATGATGCATTTATTTCCAGACGTTGACTTCGGGAAAGGGCCGTGCTAGTCAATGCCGATCTGCTGAAAGGGCTTTGAGGTGGGTTCATTGGGGTTAGAAATCCTGCTTGTCAGATGGGAGGGTTCTTTCATCGCTGACAATCTGGGCAGCTTTTCACATATTGTGCGGCATCGGCCGCCAGTCGGGGCCAGTAATACTTGTCTTGAATGCGGCGGAGGGTGCGAGAAAACCCGAGATGTCAAACTGTCGGCTCGTCGTAGGAATCCTGAAGAACTTCGGCGCGCAGACTTTTAGGTACAACAAGGAGGCAGGATGATTTGTTCGCAGCACAGTTCTTCGTCACGAGGGCATCAGTCTGTAAACAGAACAAAAATAATCCTCTTTTGATCGAGGCGGGGGGTGAAGAAACCTTGCCTTCCAAGTACACGATCAAGCGCTTTAGGTCGGGGTCTGAGCATGGCTGTTGTGCAAAATAGCTGGAGTTGATGGGTCCCAGGAGGGCGTCCTCATCATCGTCCAGCGGCGGTGCATCTACAGGGGCTCGTGAAAGGCAGTCGGACTCAGAGTGTTTGCGAACGGACTTGTAAAAGACGGTGACGTCAAACTCCTGGAGGCGCCGGCTCCATCGAGCGAGGCAGCCGGAGGAGGCCTTCAAACTGGCAAACCAGCACAGTGCGTGGTGATCGGTGACCACTTTTAACGGTCGTCCGTACAGGTAGGGGAGGAATATCGACGTAGCCCAGAAGATGGCAAGGGAATCCTTCTCGGTTATCGATGAATTAGCCTCGGCTTAAGACAGGGAACGGCTAGCTTATGCGATGACTTTCTCCACACTGTCAATTTTGCTGAACGAGGAGAGCGCCTAGGCCCACAATACTTGCGTCGGTATGAATTTCAGTCTCCGCGTTGTCATAAAGGTGTGCGAGGATCGGTGGGGACTGTAAACGACCAGCACCACCACCGGATGTCACGTAGTGGTGACTGCAGTCCGGTGAACAGGAAAACAGCGAGAATGTATCCTAAACGAAATTCTTTACTGCGGCTGTCTTGCGTCCGCAAAGAACTGAATCACTCGGTGGCGGCGTAGCAACACACGTACTCGGCGGTCGTCGAACAATAATGCCCGCCGCTCTCAGCCGTGCTCTTTTTAAAGAGCACTACTGTCTACCAGTGTTTCAAAGATTATCTACATCAAGCAATAAGACTCTCCTTGCCGCATTGAACAACTGCCTGCGAATATGCCTTCGCCTCCCAAAGGGTTCCTCTGCATCAGGAACAGGAGCGGAGTCAGGATGTCTCCCACTAGAGGTGATTGCCGCCCAGGAAACTATGCGTACCCATCTCCGCCATGTCTTGCAAGGGCAGAGGCACTTCCTGCACCGTGTCCACCTCACTCACAGCAACTCTAGCTTTGGCCAGGCAGTGCAGCTCCTGCCCATCCCTACTATTAATCAGCCACAGAAACTACTACTTCTGGCCTTTCCTCCATGGACACTCTCTCCTCTAAAGCTGAAGAAGTTTGTTCCAGGTGTGAATGCAAAGAGCCGCATGCCACAGGCAGCACTTCTGCAAGCTACTCTCGCCTACTTAGCGGGTTAATATAGGCAGCACACCCATATTTTCACCGCTGCTTCAACTACTAAAGAAGCCTCTTCTTGTGGCCTTTATGTCCCCTCAACAGGCCATGCCCTTTCTTACCGGCTGCAGCGCAGGACATCCTCTACGACAGCTGAGCTTCACGGCATTAACGAAGCTGTTTCTTATATCCTGCGCCGAACCGCTGCCGTTGGGTTATCTTCACCGATTCAAAAGCATCTCTGCAGATCCTGGCCAAACTGCTGAAGAAAACGAATCTCCAGCCAGTTTCCCTGGACATCGGATATCTACATCATTTAGCTAATGCCACAGGCTACTGCATAACATTTCAGTGGTTACCTGCTCAATGTGGCATTCAGGGTAATGACAAAGCAGATGAAGCGGCCCGTAAGGGCCATCAACATCGGAGATACATTCGAACGTTTTTCACGAAATCTGATGCGTCCCAAATGGCTAAAAGTTTTGCTTCCGAAGAAACGTATCGGGTTTGGAGTTTGCCGACAGATTAGTACCAATTTCTCCATACAGTCGACCCACATCTTGGATATGGACTCTCACCCAGAATTCCTCGACATCTGGAAACGCTTTATCATCGACTTCGTCTGAATGCTGCATATACAAACGGCTTGCGATACCGTTTTAGATAAATGAGCAGTCCGCATTGGGTGAACTGCGCATCGATAGAAACTGTGTAACATATCTTGCTTGAGTGTCCTGCGTATGCTGACGAGCGTGCGTACTATGAACCCAGTGCCCCTAACAATGGACAAAGTTTTAGTTCCCTTAGTCTGCCTTAGGCAGCAGAGACTTGCAATGAACTTTCTATTCACATATTTAAAAGACATTGGACACCTCGATAAGGTTTAAATTCACTTGCACGTTACCTTCATGCATTCTTCATGCAGTGTACTTCGTCAGCCCATTTGTTGGACTATGCACTCCATCATTCCATAGGTTACATCAATACTCGCCATTGCATCCTTAGTGCCCATTTCATGGCCGAATTTTATCTTCGTTTTTTTTTACCTCTTCCACACTGCTTTCCTTCTGTCTTTATCTCCCAAATTCCCCGCCCTACGCAGAGTAGCATGCCAGCGATTTTTAAATGCCGGCTAAATTCTCTGTATTTTATTAAATAGTCTCCCTCTCTCTCTCTCTCTCCGTCATAGAGAACTTTCGAGACAAAGCTTGGAAAGCTAGCAGAACACTCTGGAACAACGTAGAATCGGCTCCGCCTGGATGCGATGAATTGAGATAAGTCTAGGCGCGTCTTGCATCACCAACACAGCGAGAAAGCGGCGTGCCGGCAGCTTTGAAGAATGAACAAACAAACACTACAAGCATTCGAGGCAATATATTCAAGGTATAGGTTAATGGCTGACGGATACGTTACAATTACTAGCTCAGCCCTTGATTCCAAACAGTACGCACGCCTTGACCGGCTCTAATGCATTCGTAAGGCACCTAGCCGAAAACTTCATCTTTTCTGCTAAAGTATTCATGGATTCGAATATCGCTGTTAGGTTCACGTGGTGGTTATAGGAGAAGACGGAGACCACTTCTTTCTTGTAGATAGCTGGAATAAACCCGCTGTATAAGGGCTGAAAAAGAAAAGGTAAAGGGATATGGTTGCCACTAGGATAAGCTACAAGAGCCTATTTTAAGCCCTGATAAGCAAGGATACTAAGGATTGCCACTTTTTTTCTTGCAAGAAGTTTTCATTTTTTTCCAGGCGTCCCACTACATACTATGTGAAAGAAGACCTCTTCTGTAAAGGCGAATATTTTTTATTTTTTACTCCAGACATAGCCGAATTTGCTAGTCGGGAAACGCTTTCCAAAATTTAATTATCACTTATGATCCAACCGTTCGAAACATCATCCTTATGTAATTCTGCTTGTTATAGTGGCTGACTTTGATGTGGACTGCAAGGGCGCTATGCTGGAAGGCCCGAGTTTGCTGAAACTCGGAATCTTCCCGAGCTCTGGCGACGCCCTCAGATGAGTGAACTAATGGTAGCAAGACAAAATCCCACCCTCGTCACGCCTCCAACTTCATTGGGTTATCTGGATATATTCCGTGCTTTATCATCACATCGGCGCCACCTCATCGGCTTCTTGGGCGGTCTACAAAGAACGGGTCACGTGAGCCAACCGCCGGTACACTTTTCATTTGTGTGTCGCTCCACCAAGTGCACTGCGTGTGCAATTAGACAAACGAGGTTTGTTGAATTTTATAATGCACTTAATACACCTTTATAAGCATTTTATAGTGTGCTAGATTTGGATTTAAAGCGCTTCGGAGTGATTTATGCATTATTAAATTTTGCTTTGTACCGCGAGGGAACGCTACCAACGCCCGTCATCAGCTGACCGCCAATGGCGACGAGGTACATCTGCAACGCTGTGAAGGCTACGGAAGTAGTCCGCAAAAAAAATAAAGAGAGGTGTATCACTCCGCGTTGTTCTGTGGCCGTGTGGTCAAACGCGTTGCTCCGGAGAGTCGACAGGCAATGGGAGCGCGTGGGTTCAGATCCCGCATGGTGAAACGTTTTTATCTCACTATTTTTTTTTTCATCGCAAGTTGAATTTCGCGTGACTTGAATGATAAAACTCGTTTTGTTCAGAATCGCTTGAATATTATGCCGCGTTCTGAAATGAACCGCATGCATCTGTTCATTTCATGCATACCGCGTTAATGTGAGCTGTCCGAAATTCGTTGTCAATGAGCTCGCACCGGCTTTTGGTCAGCAGTGGCGGTTATCTTCCCGATTCTGCAGCATTGTGACTATACTTTTTAGATGCAAGTGAGAGGTTTGTGCGAAAGATGACATTCATTCATCGTATTTAATTAATTAGCACAGTGGTGAGTGCTCTGCAGTGGCCTGATTAACAAGTGGCCATCTGCAACTTTCGATTTCGCCGTTGCCGAGGAGCCCACTTTTTTTTTGGGCCTCTTTTAAGGTACCTGGCATGTTATGAATTGTTCTGCGGAACCGGTTAGCGGCTGATCCAGTCTTCGCCAAAAGAGTCTGGGACCGACTTTGGCACTGTGCTGTAGAGTAGCCCAAAGGACTTGACGAGAACAATTATTTTCTACTGATTGCAATGTTCAAAGCATAATGTGCCTTCCTCGTGAAATAGTTGGCCTTCACCATGTCAGGGATGGACTTCGAAGGGGCCTTTACGCCAATGTAGGTCCCGTGGACGCATCCCACGACGTCTGTGATGCCGCCGCGCAGAAGGAAACGCTCCTCAACATACGCGCGCTCGGCCGCAGTCGTGGGCAAAGCGAGCCACCGCTTCTGCACAGCCGCGTCGATAAGCGCGTCGGACACGTCCCTCACACAGCGGCTGACAGTGCTTCATTGGCGTCCAATAAAGCGGTCTGCGCCGACGCTCCCCTAGAAGCTCCCGGTCGCGAAGAACCGGAGGGCGCAGAGGACTTGCTCTTCGACCGAAAGCGAATGAGGCCCGGCACGCACTCTCCGCAGGCGTGGGTCGTCGTCTAACTATTTACACAACCATCGTACCGATTTTTTGGAGAGGCAAAATTGTCGCTGGAATTCGTCGTCGGCCAAGGCAGCAAACGGGTCCAGCCGGCCGTACTGACATTTGCCCCCAGAGGAAGCGATTACCCAGGCTGCTGCTGCTGCCGCCATGACAGTCCCGAGATGAATTCGGGGCACTTCACCGTTCACGAGTTTAGCTCCGAGTTCACCTGTCAATCAAAACCATTGTTCACGCCCCCGGCGTGCCGTACATAAATTATAGGTGTACGCGCTATGGGTGGGCCACTCCCAACATCCCTGCCGGCTACAGGTACGCTGCGCGGCTGTGCTGATTGCTGACAGACATCGACGATTTTGACAATCGAAATATAACAGGCAAAACAGACGTCATCGCTGATAAATCTAAGCACCTCTGCGAAGGACACGCAACGTGGCGAAAGCCGCTGATTTCTTCGCTCGCATACCAAGATTGCACAACACTATAGCCTGTTGCAACCACGTAAGACACAGCAGAACGCTGAAGGCGCGTCACACCTGCTTGCAAGGCGTCAAACACGGAGCACGACGACGAACCGGTGCTTGGAGCACGTCCTACTCCAACAACATCGCAGCACAGGTGTTTGGCTAGGCCGTCCTTTCATCGGTGATAAAGCTCAGCATCAATGTGTCAGACACATCTGGGATCGACAAACGATCGCTGCTCCAGACCCAGTGCAATAAAGTGTTTGTAATTTCCAGCACGCAAGCACTGCTTACTTCACAACCGTAACACCTTTCTCTGTTATAAGTCCGATTCCATTATTACAAACAGGATCCCTCACCTGCCCGAATGATATTAATGCGATGTCCATGCGGTATACAACGGCGATCGACGTTAGTGACCAAACCAGTCCGCAAAACCTTGAAGTGCGCGACGTTAACAAATACTACGCAGATATGCGCGCCACCCCCTTCACAGCTTTTAGTCAGCGTCTGACGACATAAGATGAGTTGTGTCGCTGGGTAGCACGCTCTTCGCATCCGCAGTGCACTAAAGAGCCGTCACGCACAACAGGCATACGTAATGAATCATTGAATACAGCCAAACAGCAATTTTTTTTCTCACACCGCATCACAGCCGCTCGCACGGCCAATTTCTACCGCTGAGATTCGCCAAGAGCGTACTAAAAGCAGTGGTTGGCCATAGCGGGGTGCGGCAGCGGCCGTAGCAGCGGAGAGCTCCACCTGAGGTCACTGCAGAGAGCAGCAGTGACGCAAGGGTGCAGTGAAGTTCAGTTTCCTGCTTTTGTTTATTATGCAAGCCAGAAGATGCATGACTGTTATATTTTGATATACGACACAATAAAATATATTATCGCAATGGCCGAAAAATAAGAACGATTAAGCGTGTAGTAGTTGCCCAGTCTTTCCAGTCGAAGGCAGCGCTATCGGCGGCGTGTCAGCGCAGGAGCTCTCTCGTTTTCGACACGGTGGGCTGCCGCTCTAGTTCTATGCAAGCCACGCTGCAAGCAATGGCCTCACTATCGCCTCTAGCGGCAGAAAGTGTCAAATATTTGTTAATTTCCTAAAGCTATGCTTTTCAACAACGCTTCATTGGATTCAGAATTTAAAATACATTTGGAAATGAACAAAATGTTCATAATATTATCTGTTGCCTTTTAACGTATTCGAGAGAAGAGAAAAGGTTGATACAAGAGTGCACCTAGTGCGCACTGTTCGTCTTCGGAAATGGAGAGACAGATAGAGCCTGAAAGAGAAGACACGCCTTTGACGCGCCCGAAAAGGCGTGTCAAACAGCTAGCGACGAGTGTGCAGATAGATAGCAGAGGAGTCACGATTTCGTGATTGCTGATATGGCGCTGATAACTTCAGGTAGCGCTGCGGCCTGGTATTGCGCAGTGTATTGTGTTTGAAGTGTGAAACAGGCGCGCAGGGTGCGCTTGTATCGCCTTTACGTGGCTTTATCTCTACATTTTATTATCCGCTGCCTGCGCACGTTCCGCGCTATCTTTGTTCACTGACTGCCGTCATCGCAAACTCGGATGAAACTCGGGCCAGCGCCAAACTCGGGCCTTCCGGCATAGCGCCCCAAGTGGCGTTATAGCCGCAGGGCTACTCAATCTACTTGTACAGAATCATTACATAACCCTTTATTTCTCAGGTTCTATCTTACAAGACCGCTAATCACTAATAAAAATAGGCTTTCTTAACCAGTCTACAAAATGGACCGTATGACAACAGTTTCGAGAGCACAGTCAAGCGGCATTTCCCAAAAGCGCCAACGCACGACTGCAGGGTTAGTATTAGTAGTTCCGTTCTCTGCATCCTTATGTTGCATGCGAGAAAATAGTCGAATCTCATAATAAGATTCAGGACAGCTATGGCCCGACAGAGGTTATAAATGCTATCGAAGAACGATCACTGCTCAATGTAACGGTGCGCGACCGCCCGAACGAAATGTACGATTTTTGGTTGGTTTGGTTTGATTTATGGGGTTTAACGTTCCAAAGCGACTCGGGCTATGAGAGATGGCGTAGTGAAGGGCTCCGGAAATTTCGACCACCTGGGGTTCTTTAACGTGCACTGACAACGCACCGTACACGGACCTCTAGAATTTACCCTCCATTGAAATTCAACCGCCCGCGGCCGGGATCGAACCCGCACCTTTCGGGTTAGCAGTTGTGGGGATACACATGAATCCCCTGCCCCATTGTAACGGCCGCGCGTAATTATCACGCGATGCTTTGCGCGCGCCGTTCGGGAGGTTTTGCGAGGGAGGGCACTCTCGCCACCCCCGCTTCCTTTCGCTCCCCGCCGCGGAGACTTTCCCTCTTTCCCCTCTTACAACGGAGAGACCTCCTCTCCACAGCCCGGGAGGAGACGCGTTTCTTCCGAGGCTCGCTGCTTGTCTTCTGGCGGGAGCCGTGCACACGCACGGATCGGAGATCTGCCACGGAGACCGCTGCCCTTATCGCCCGGCCACCGTGTGTGACTTGACCGCCGCGGGCCGTGAGCGAGGAACCACGCGAGGTGAGCGGAACCTACTTCCCCCACATTTTTGCGTGCGTTCTGCCCTTTGTGTTTTCCACCCCCGTACGCGAGCGGAACATCCTCGCTCGTTACGGCGGTTGTATTGTTGCTGCTGCATTGTATTGCTCGGGAGCAATAAACGCTCCTCCGAGTAGCATACTCGTGTTTGTCCCCTCTGGCCCGAACCCGCCGTGGTTGCGACTCACCGCACCGCGGGTTGGGGGTCACAGCTCTGACTGCTAGGGCTGGCACGCTGGTGCTAGAGAGCGACAACTGCTTCTAGCCCTTTGAGCGTTACTACAAGAATAGACCCCCATACAGTCGAGCACCATAACCACTGAGCCACCACGGCGGCTGCACAAATTTTCACCATTGACTATGTTCTGAAAGAAATTCCAAATTTCCGGGGATTAAACAAATGAATAAATAAATTCCCAATTTCGGGATTACAGTCCCCAAGTGACGGAAAAGTGAAATTAATTGAACTGGTTTAATTTCGACCACCCGGAGGTCTTCAACCTGAGCTGACATGGTGTAGCACACATGCAGTTTTGTATTCAACCTCAAACTTTGGTCGACGTGGCAAATATAGCACCCGTGGACATGACATCATCAACAAAGCACCAAAACTACTTATTAACCACCACGTGTGATACCCTCAAAACATTTTTTTGTGTTTTATGGGCCAAAGTCCTTTTATGTGCGACGACGTTGTTACGCATACGCGACAGCGCTGTCCTACCTTGCATGCCACTTTCTAAAATTCCAGCTAAAATTCGGCGTTCCCAACTACAAAAAAAGGAGCGCTTCACTGACGTGTTTTTGTGGTGGAAAAGAAAAACTTTTGTTCTACCACTTGGCAGCAAGAAGTGCCAAGCATCCACGAATGCAATAGAAACACGTGCCACAATACGGGTATTTTTACCGAAGCAAACAGAGGTGGAGTAGCGTTTTTTAGCCCCATAGTAAAAACGTGGGAAGAAGGTTAAGCTCCGTCTGAACATTAGGGGGTGATAGTGTTAACGGGTCCCTTCGGCAGCCTGGGGTCCTCTTTGCGTATCACTTCGCGGACACGGATAACGTTCTTTCACCAACTAATAACCTAACCCACCCTCAAGAGTGAAATTGGATTGCATTTGAGCTACCTCGGGCGCAGCCTCCTGTCTGCCTCCTAGCTTCTGCCTGGAGGCCAATATATGCTGATTTGGTCATAGTCCACTCTATAACCATACATCTGAGGCAGTCTCATACCAATAATAGTGAAATGGTGCGGCGTATAAGAGATGAGATGAGAGATGAGCCTGCCTTAGGCAACAGAGACTTTC
The DNA here is from genome assembly GCF_055824585.1 of Amblyomma mixtum. Classification (NCBI taxonomy): domain Eukaryota; kingdom Metazoa; phylum Arthropoda; class Arachnida; order Ixodida; family Ixodidae; genus Amblyomma; species Amblyomma mixtum. Next base: position 148,182,331 of record NC_143021.1, on the reverse strand, counting down.
AATGAACTTTCTGTTCACATATTTAAAAGACATTGCACATCTCGATAAGCTTTAAATTTCTTTCCACGCTACCTTCATGCATTCTTCATGAAGTGAACTTCGTCAGCCCATTTGTGGGACTATGCCCTCCATCATTCCATAGGTTACATCAATACTCGCCATTGCATCCTTAGTACCCATTTCATGGCCGCATTTTATCTTAATTTTTTTTTACCTCTTCCACACTGCTCTCCTTCTGTCTTTGTCTCCCAAATTCCCTTCCTACGCAGAGTAGCATGCCAGCGGTTTTTAAACGCTGGCTAATTTCTCTGCTCTTCATTAAAGAGCCTCTCTCACTCTCTCTCTCACCTCCCACAGAGGAACGAGTGCCCAGAACCGGATGGGCAGGTTACCACCTGCCACGATGGGCAGGTTTTTGTGACGTCACCAGTTCACGTGACCCACGAGGCAGGTGCGCCAGCTAGGTTTTTGCTCACAACGCCGACGACGACAGCGACGACGCCGTATTATCTTCACAACCGAAACCTTGACGATGTCGCGTTAAAATTTTAACGAGAAAAGCATTGCTAGATCAATTACGAGAAAAGCCGGCGGCGTGTTTTAGTGTGCGTACTCGAAGACGTCGCAGAAAATCCCATCGGAGGCAAGAGAAACTGGGGACGTCATCAAGTGGCCGCATGATGCACACAGAATGCCGAGCACCGCAACTGCAGATAATCGTATACTTCCCACTGGCAGACCTCAATGTGGCGTCAGTTTTCCCGACATAATTCGTGTCAAAACTGTAACTCATCCGCTGTCGTGCAGCATGGTGTCATACAATTTCTCGTTGCATATAGTTTACGTGTATCATTCAAGTTCGAGGAAATCGTGCGATAGCGACACAAGCCGACGACATATGCACCTCCAATTGAACCCTTTGCCAGATTCTCTACCTTCAAGGCCACGGGTGTCCACCCAGATGTGAGACAGTTAGTGCGCCCATTTTCTAACCTCAAAAACAAATTTTAATATGAAAATTGTGAGGCAAGACTTAGTCGTACAGTGTTCTGCCGAACCCCGCGAATAGCTATTTTTTCTTTTTCATTCTCACTTTCTCGAAGCTGTTTTCCCTCGAGCGCAGCTACGCGCTTCGCCGTTCGTGCATCCTCCCACGATCTCCCTTTCTCCACCTTTCAGCTCGAGGCCTTTTCAAGGCACCACAAAACCTCTGTAAAGGCTAATGAATTTCTCTCCTACAGCCAACGCCCCCCCCCCCCCCCCCCCTCCCCCCAACCTTCGTCTACTTTGCTCGTTTTGGAATCGCGCGACGCATCACTATAACGCATCCTTCACTCGACGGTGTTGCCTTGGCTGGCACGCCGGAGCCCAACCACGTGCACAACCTACGCGACGAAAATGCACGCACACTCGAGCTGGCACCGTTCACAGTCTGTGCAAGCGAAAAGCCATATCTGATATTTTAGGAAAGCTCCAACGCTGTTCGTACCCTGCTCTGCAATATCTTATTTGTAGGCACTAAAAGTCTGATCTTGACACAAATGTCTTGCACGTGCTCAGACCATTTCATAGAACCTCGCATAAGTATATTATCTTTTCAGGAGGACACAGGGGCGGGATGGGGGCCACGGGCGTGGAAGTAGACCGGGACAAGGGCTTGTCCCTGTCTGCTTCTATGTCCGGGTCTTTTGTTGCGCCCCTGGGTCCTACTAAAAAGTTATGAACCAACACGCCCAAATACAAGTACTTCTGAGTATACTATCGCTCTTTGCACCCTTCCCATGTCATATCTTCCACCACATTTCCGGCCTTCTCGCCCTCTCCCTTTGTTCACTTTTTTTTTCTCTTCTAATCCCCTTCTACCAGTTCTCGGAAACCATGACATTCCTGTTACCCCCTCCGCCCCCACCTTTTGGCTTTCTCTGAACTCGGGCCATTCCCTCCGCCCCCCCCCCCCCCCTTTTCTTTCTGCTTCCAGGGTCAGCCTATTTTGTTGGCCTTGTTCTCATTTCCCTGTACCACGCTGACTAATCCTCTTATCTGAGTTTTTCAGGTCCATCCAGCGCCAACCCCCTGTCGCAGCCCCTTCAAAGCCTTTGTTCATTACACACCCCCTGGATATAAGTTTTTCCACTATTGTAGCTTAAAGAATCAAGATTCACCTCCCTCCCCTTCCTGACACATATCCCCTCTCACACCACTTTCCTTCCCCACCCCCGGGGCCTTCCTCCTCGGAGCGAAGGCCCTATTTAATCCCTGCCAATGATGAACGCTTTGCCCAGACGAAGACAAGTCCCCTTGTCGAAACGTTGGCTCAAGCAACCTGAGGTTTTCCCCTCCCTTGTTCATTTTTGTGATCGTCTTGTAGTTAAAGTGGTTTTGAAAGCAAATGTTGCTTTGACTACATGCGCGTTTATTTTTTCGGCGTGAAAAGAGAGCGAGCCAAAGCACGATGAGGACTGCTGTGTGACCTACTCCTATTGCGAAATGGCTTGCTTCACGTCGTGCGCAGTGGAAATGTGGACGAATGGTAAGAACTTGGACTTACGTCTTTGGTGAGATGAGTTCACCAAACATTCACTACTTCGTCCAACAGCGGGTGTGAATTCATTTGACCCGAGATCGGATGGATTCAGGAATATGTCCTTTACCTTTTATGTTCCACTGGAATCAGAACCGCTTATTTAATTTTCCACTGTATGTCAGTTAGATTATGTGTATTTCCGTACTGTTCCTTTTCCCTTCTACACTTGCAGGCGAAATAGAAAATCCGCAATTTCTGGTTAAAGCTTCTTCCCAAGTTGTCTCTCAATGAAAAAAGGGCATCACTCCGGACTATCAGACGAGTGTTTTTGTGTGGTTTTCAAGTCACTGTTTGGAATCCATTTATAGCATGCATCCGAAGTGACTAAGATAAACTGTTAGATTTAAAAAAACTCAAAGGTGCCGTGAGTTTCTTGCTTTCAGCGTATTTCGCTAAAAATTGCAAGCCGTATGTTTAAACCCATTTAAAAAAAACTGATAAAAATGTTGTCTTGACGTCTATGTGCAAGAGCCGCTACATCCTGTGCATATTTACGTGAATAAAAAACTAGCCGCTATGATATTAAAACAAAATAATACATTAATCTGTTGTCATTATGACATTGATTTGCTTATGTCGCATTAAATATATTTACTGGGGGGTGCGACACGACGCATTAAGCTTAAAATGGACCATTGGTACCAGACAAGTTTAGTAAATAAGATTACAGTTTGTGCAACTAATGTGGTGTTGGTACTTCAGCATAAATTAAAAATTACCTTATAAGATATTTTGCTAGCGTCTTCACGCAGGCTGTGTCTCACAAAATTAGACGTTAAATAATCATTTTTCTTTTTGTTTTGTGGTGGATTTCATTAAACTTATCATGACATCATGCATCTCTTTGCAGGCTCGGCGCTTCGTGAGGCCATCGTGCAATAGCTGGACGAGGAATTTGATCGAATGCAGTGCAGCAGTCCTCTTGCAAAAGGAGTGCAACGGTTATTTCGGATATGACTGATCAGTTCACTGGAGGACAGCTCTGTTGAGCACTTTATGTATGCCTTAGCCGGGCCACAGCAGATTGCCGAGCTGCGTTGTCCAACCTGAAGGATCGGCACGCACCAATCTTGAGAATAAATTATTTTCCCACAGCCTCCGCCACCATGCTCTTGGACCCCCTTCCTTTACTCCCCAGGGTGGCTGGTGGTAGCGCAAGCCATCCTGTGCTTGCTTGAAGCCTGATTCTTGTAACTCAATGCAATAAACGGGTCCTTTTTCTGGAATTCTTTGGCACCCTCATTGATGAATATTTGCTAGGTAGAATGGTACATCCACAGTGTCGGTCATTCGCGAGTGGGTTAATTGCATGTGCGAGTTTTCGAAAGCAGGATATCAATGCTCAAAAACTAGATAGCATTATTAGAAAGCTGGATACCATTATTCGAAAGTTGGATTCCAGTATGAGCACTTTACTAGCCCATGCTGCAGAACTAACGCCGGGCCTGCGTTGGCCGCTTGGTAGGCCGAATATTGCCCTAAATTGACATCAAAGTAAGGCCAATGTATCAAAATGGTAGCGCTCGGCAAAATTTCATTGCAGGACCGACGTTCGTGCCAATTTTTGCCAACATTTGCCTGATATTCGGCCAATGGTGTTATGCCTGGGCAAATGAAGCGTTTCTCAATTTCGAAGATTACCTCTAGCAACCAAGTATATTTATCTTTTAAAGCTATATATATATATATATATATATATATATATATATATATATATGGGAATTTAGGGGAGCGTTATACATATATATATATATATATATATATAGAGACAACTGCCACAGAAACCAAAGAACGCAGGGGAATTTTTTGCATTTATTTATTTTGTGGTGTTGATCAATGGATAATATTACTGAATATGTTATCGCTTAAAGATAATTGATTATAAAAGCAGAAGAAATACAACCAAATGCCGCCGGTGGGAACAGACCCCACGTCATCCGTGGGTTCGGTTCCCACCGGCGGCATGTTGTCCTGTCATTCCTTGACATGCTCTGTCCTGACATTTTTGTCGTCAAGTGTCGCATTTTTGTGCGCTAAAAGAACAGCGGCTGGAGCATTACCTGTTCCAAGCTCTGATCTGAAATTTTACACATGAGGATCAGCGTTTGGAAACTCACCGTCGGGAATGTACAAGTAAATCTGGACCTTCGGGACTACAACCGTAAATATGCTCCACCAACATACGAGAACTGCACCTCTCCCTCTTAACACCTGAATATGACGTGGATACCGCTGCGGTTGACTCATTGTCAGATAATCTAGTCTGAGATGTAATCTGTAATGTGCCTCAATATCTTAGGAATCCTAAGACAGCTAAGTTTGAGTTGTTGATGGCAGAAATTTTTAGCTGTCCTGCCAATATTCTTTTACAAATACGTGCAACCTGTTCGCTCGGCTCTCTCCGCAGATATCAGTAGTAACGCCCATTAAAATTCTGTGAGCAGTGTAGGCAGGCGCAGGTTATTTGTTGCACTCCTTTAGAATAAAAAGAGTTTTCTATTCTTGATCATGGAATGTGCACACCAACATGCTCTTCTCATTTGGAATTGTCGAGGAATGTCAATCCGCTGCGGCACACGAAGGGTTCTCCAGGACAGGGCAGTGTTCAGAGTGACTAAGTATAGCCGGAGGAGTGGGAAAGAGTTCACCGCATCGCCTGCATATATGCACAGGTGTGAATACAGCTCCTGAGTTTGTCGCTGTTTCTTGCACGCGTTGAGTGTCAGGGATCTTGCTGGAGGAACTGCCGTCTCCTGTGTGAGTTCGCAAGTGGGCCTCTAGTTGTGACCTGGAAAAATAAATCCACAAAGAAGAGAAAAATGCCAATTTTGGTAATCGTAGAAAGCTATTATTACGACGGCATCGAGTCATGTAGGAACGTACAGGTGCGGGCATGAGTAAAAAAAGCAGGCTAATCAGTTCCAAAGGCAACCATGCCTCCTTTATCCGAAATGAAGAAGCAAGCGCAAGTTCATGAGCAAGCGCACTAGCATCGACCGACTTCCGCCATGCAAATTTCTTAGCCGGAAATATCAGACACACACGGCATGAAAAATGTTCGAAGGAGATAGCGTGCTCAGTTTACTTTTATCCACACCTGTGCACTCAATTTTTACCATCAGCGAGCGAAGTGTTTTTTGCAGTGTTAATTTAAAGCAGACAAATATATGCCTAGAGTCACATCTTCGTTGATACGCACTTGGTTGTTGACACAAGTATACAACCCGCTTAGTTCGAATTGACTCTCTCCGGCACTGTCATTGGATTGTACTTCATCCCACTGCTTTGCCTACCAACTTCTGAAACCTGAGTTTTAGCCGCAGGGATTAGTGGTGATGGCTGCGCATGTGCGCTACATTGGTTCTCGTACGAAAATAAGGCCATGAATATAATTTTCTGATATAATGGCCTCTGTCAAACTTATTTTTTTATAAATTTGGTGTTTTTACAGTGCCCTACAAATACAATGTTCCACAGTTATGCTTTCAACAGCACTTATAGCAGCACTTATAGAAGCTGTTAATGAAGTTGCTCCATTTTGCAGGCGCATGTAGCTGCCGTGGCCTGTCTCCGCTTTGAATTCCGTGCTTTATAACTGCACTCTAGCTAAGTATTATAGAGCCCTACAGTATGTGTTCGGAAATAAAACTAAATCTTTGGCGTATTTTGATGGAATCCTTAGGCAGTTAATGGCGCTTCAGGCGATGAGGGTCGCAGTCGTGTAGGGCTTTCGATAGTTTCGATTCCCTGGGCTTCTTTAACGTGCACTAATGCTGCGCAGTTGAGACACCTGCCGCACCTCGCCTCCACCGAAATGCGATCGCCGCGGCACAATACAAAAACTGGAAAGCTCGCAATCCATCGGGTTCGCTCAATGTGAGTCTCAGTTTTTTGAAACTGGCTGTCGCCTTCGTGTTTTTACGTGCGAGCTGATTTCAGATCTGAAGGGAGCCTAGTAGAAATTTCAGGGCTGGTGGCAAAAGTGATGCCGCTGAACTCCGAATGCGTAGCAAAGTTTTCTAAGAGACACACGCTGTTTGTAGAGTTACTGCATTTGCTGACGTCGTAATGCAAGAGGCATGGCCTTCGGAAGAAGCTAATTGTTTCCAGAGATGGAAAATGTGCACGTGACGCGAGAATATTTCCACAATTTCTTAACTTCCAACGCAAGTTGCCGCCAAATGTGGTTTTTCGATGCTATCAGCTATTAGCCTTACAAACATCAATAGCACTAATCACGTTTGGCATTCGGCACTAAGCTTCAGGAAATGAAAAGTATATGCGAATGAGACATTGCACTCCAAATTATCTGAAAACATTGGGCAAAATATAGATGACAGCATTAATCAAGAGAGAAGTGCCGGTGTAAGTGCATCATTCCCTATGGAAATCTGATTGAACCTATGAGTAAATGGTAGAAGTGAAAACAGGGCATTGATAGAGGCAGAAGTGAGCAGAGCTCACGGTGTAGAGATCCCGGGGTTAGTCGAAAACTAAAAGGGAATATAACGAATAGTGGCTTGTGGAGCAGGGGCAGAACGGTTATCGCCTTCCCGTTAAACATTTCTGACTAGTGTAACGTGTTTGTTTATGGCGTTTAACGTCCCAAAGCGACTAAGGCTATATGGAGGGCTACGGAAATTTCGACCACCTGGGGTTCCTTAACGTGCACTGACATCGCACAGATGCCCAGGAGGAGAACTTCTCCTCCTTTGGTGGAGAACTTCTCCTGCAAAGAAATTCGACCCCCGCGGCCGGGTTGGAACCCGCGTCTTTCGGGTCAGCAGCCGAGCACCATAACCACTTAGCCACCGCGGCGGCTGCTAGTGTAATGGTTCTTCACGGTAAAGTGCATTTATTTAGAACCCACATCAACCTCCATTTTCGAAAATAGTCTTCGCCAACATGAGACCAAACACTGAGTAATGTTTGTTTTCCGACCTACTGTTCAAAACTAATTTACAAACAGGTGCTGACTGAAAGTGTTTTGACTATGCAGTCTTGTGTGTGGATGAGTACAGGCGAACTGAAATATAGGATCTGAGCACTGCTCTGAGACCAGAATTAAAAAACGGCTTATGCGCATTCTAATTCGTGCATATAGTACAGGAAGTAAAATAGCTGACAGCTAAGTGCAATAATTCACGAAATATTAATTTCATTGGTGAAATTAGAACCACTGCTGGGAGCCCTGTTAAGCGGCTGTGGACATAGAGTTGAGTTGAGTTGAGTTTAATGGCGCGTAAGCAACTAAGGCTATCATGCGCCAAGCTCAGGGTATAGAAAATTCTTTTAAATAGCTGTTATACTAAAGTCTAAACGAACGGTGGTGTAAAGGGCCTAAAAAGTTAACTCGTGCAACCTAGTAAAAATATAAGACAAATTTTTAAAAGAGACTTATGGTAAGTGCTTTAAAAAGTTTGGCAACCTCAGCAGCCATCCTTGGCTGTGGACATACAGTACTGATGAGTTTTTGCATGGCGGGCAATTGATTACACACTGCATCGATGATTTTGCGTACCGCATGCAGCCTGCGGACACGTGTGCGAGTTCTTGGCAACAGTTACTATGCAACCGCTAACGCTAAAAAATATATAAGGAAAATAGCAACTAAGTGCCTGGCTGACCATAATATGAGAGGAGCTTAAGTGAACGCTCGGGATATTGGTGAGCCGTTTGTGAGAAATTACAAGATCTGAATTTTATAATCCGGGCTACACCTGCATGACATAAAATTCGCCTTGCGGACGTAATTCGTGGCCACCATAAATTTGGGATAAACTTTGCCCGGAGATAAACATTGCTGGGATAAACATTGGGATAAACATTGCTCTATTGCACTGGAAAACAAATTTCTTTGCTTCGAGGTGTGCTTTGTACTTTTGAACAGTCGTCTATCTACTTACCATTACATCGAATTCACGCATGATGACGAAATAAAAAAATACGTTTAGATAAGTTTGTCGTCTTCGCCGAAAGAAAGATTATTATTAAGAGCCTACAACGAAGCAAAACCGATTACCTGCTGAAATTCCAGTAAGGGCATTGGGGACAGCAGTGCTGTTCCTTCATTTCGGCTAGATGCTCGTGGGAGAAGTGCCGTTTCAGGGCCTCTTGGGAGTTGAAGTCTTCCCAGCAGTGGCCAATGGGACAATGAAATACTTGGCGCTGATCAGGAACGCCGTTTTGTGTGCCGGCTGTAAATAGGTGAATGCGACATGAGGCTGTCGTGAAGGATGGTTCAACGCACCTAACTTTTTACAGAACAAGAAACAAAACAATAGCACCAACAAAGAGCGCCCTCTGTGTTGTTGCCATTAACAAAACTGGTGCTATTACCTAGCCTGCTAAAGCTCGTGTACGCATAACGTAAATTGCGCTGCGCCGATATTTGGCGCGGCGGCGTCGCGAATTAACAGGTTCCGGTTCCGGGCAGCCTCTGTGATGGTTGGCGCTTCCTACACACCCTCACCTTACACTACGAAGATAGGTAGCATGAGGGTGAGGAGGAACAGAGCTTGAAAAATTGAGGGGCAATTTGTTGACCTTAAGTGTGGTGAGGCGAAAGCCTCGAGCGCGGTGTTGCTGCTTGTGTCAGTGATGTGTTGTTAGGATGTTAAGCTTCGCCTTTAAGAGTAGAACGCGGCAGAGTCTTCCAGTGCTGCTTTCGGCTACCGCCAGCGCGACGGCAATCTCTTCGGCCTCCGCTATCCCCGACACTCCCACTGAATGAACATTCTAACGGACTCGAAAGAAACATGCAAGAGTTATACGAAGGGCAACATTAGCGGCATCGCCCTTAGGATCATCGGCGAGGCGGCAGCTTCCGCTGGAAAAACGCCTATACAGCATATCATCTGGGTGCCAGCTCACGCAGGCGTAGCAGGAAACGAAAGGGCGGACAGCCTGGCTCGAGGGCTCACTTACCGAGCAGGCTTATCGGACGCCCCGGAGTTACGGCTACTCACGTGCGAGGGAGGCTACGCAGAGACCCTACAACTTTATAGGGGAACTAGATTGAGGTATCCACCACCACACAGAGCACTGACTAGGGAAGAGGCTGTAGGATGGCGTAGGCTACAGACGAACACTTTTCCTAACCTGTACATATACAGCAAAATGTCACCAACGCAATTCAGATCAGACTGTCCCTGGTGCGGCGGTACACCTACACTCTATCACATTACCTGGGAGTGCGAAAGAAACATAGCATTCCACAATTATCAAACACCGAGTGAGGAGCAATGGGAGAGCTGTCTCTCCAGCAGCGAGCTCGAGGTCCAGAGGGCCTTGGTACAGCACGCTGTTGAAGCGGCACGACTCAGTGGAGCCCTGGACTGAGGGCCCACCCTTGCTCGAAGACTCAAGTCGCCAGCGCCCAAGCAGGACGACCAAGAAGTCTTCATCTCCGCGAATCTCTTGAAAGAGCAATAAAAGTTTTCTCTCTCTCCCCAGTGCTGCTAGGGTGTCCACAGAATGCCATCGCCCGTTCGGTTCTACACCTTGCTCGTCGGTAAATTGGTTTTTGAGGACAGGAAATGTATCTTTCTCGCATACCTCGGTGGACATGTGAACCTAGCCGTAACGGGAAGGGAGGAAGATGGGAGTGAACGAAGACACCGTATTCACTAGACGCGCCTTTGTTCATTCCAAACGATGGAGCTGGCTTGGCGGATTGGTTAGCGAGCTCGTCTCGCACTGCGGAGACCGAGGTTCGATTCCCGAACTCGACTAATTTCCTACTCGGTTTTATTTACCTATCTGGCCTGACTAGAAATGTTAAATAGGCCAACTGGGTAATTAACCCATTAACTAAACTCATTCCCACTTACATAGAGCATCACTATACGATCCCTTTCATTGGTTGCATGTTCACTAGCCAAGGTACAATTGGCCCCGTTTGAAATTCGCGCACTGTGGTGCCACGACCGTTTCGGCCAATTGAAAAGCGTGCATTTCTGTCGACAACTCCTGCTTACAACGATGAGGCATTAAAGGCTTCCGCCTTAATATGAGCGAGGAGGCTGAGACTAACGCACTGATGCAGGAGCACAGGGTAGAGACAGGCTGCATGTGGCGACGGAGGACAACTGCGCGAGCGGGTGGGAGAAAGCGGTGGACTGTTGCTCTTGATCTCACTTGATCTAGTGGGAAAGAATGAGGGAGAACAACAGCGAAAGATGTCAGAACTGAGCAATGCCGTGTAGGCGGTATCTGCGTCTGAAGAATCTCGTTTACACAGGAGATTTAAAAAGAACGCTTAGTTGTTAATTAACTTAGGGTTTATTGACGCAAAGCTGACTTTAGTGAAAGAGCAGAAAAACAATGTCTAGATTATTAGCGTTGGAAATGAAAGGCAATCTGAAATGTGATGGAATCAAGTGAAATGATGCGTCAAAAAAGAGCTTACGCGATTTTGTAAACTTGGCCTAAAGTGCTGGAATAGCACCACTGCATCTAAAGAGGAGAAATATATATACAGAGCGTAATAAGGCGGGATGAAATTGTTAGCCTTGCCACAAGCGCGCTGGAAATCTCCTCAAACCCTGCGCGAACACGGCGCCCGATTGGATTGGTCAGGGTACAACTCCATAGAACAACCTTGGAAGGAGCAAAGAGAAAGAAACGTTTTGTACTCTGAGGTTCCAAAGCTGTTGAAGTGATCGATGCGTTTGAGAGTGGTAAACAGCGTCGTTACCCAATTATAATAAATAAAATTTGCAACAATATTTGTAAAATTTTGTAAAATATGCGTAACTATGGGTTTCAAGTTGTGGACAGATTACTTCAAGCGGATCTATACATTGCGCGCATTCCGGAGGCTGCCCTCCAAAAGCGAATACTGGATGCTGCACCTAACATGTTCTCCATTTTTTTGGAAACTGACTGTTTGAGTTAGAAGAGGGTTTACTTCTGCACGTTATCATGTTATCATCATGTTATCATGTGCATCATGTTATCTACGATGCGCTTGGACGCATTCTGGCGTTCGACTGCACGCTTAACGCACTTCAGCTGAGAATTCTTTGCATTTATGCGCCTGCGCATTCACTGTAAAAAAAAAAAAGATCCACAGTACAGAGAAACCCGCTGGTAATGCGTTGCCGGAGGGTTTTCCGCAACATGAATACAGCGACTCCGTCCGACGGTGGTCACATTCTTGGTAACGGAAAGTTACGCTATGCTATGCACTAGAATGAAATCGTTTTTTTGCAACGAATGCTTCTGTTGTGTTCTTATTAAAGGCCCCGTAATGTGTATGCATACTTCCTCCGTTCACTTGGAAGTCATCTGATCTAGAACGGAAATGATCTGCATTGTAATTATGCTCTATCGAGAGCAAAAATAACAGACCCCTGCCAGCGCGTGCCGATCCACGCCAAACTGCATGCGAGCACCGCCTGACGAAGCGCTCCTAGTGCCGAGCCCAGCTCAGTGGCGTGCGCCCATCTCGAGGAGCGCTACGCATTGCGTGCCACTGCGCTCGTCTCAGCATCTGGAGTGCTTCATCAAGCGGCGCTTGCATGCAGTCTGGCACAGATCGGCACGCGCTGGCAGGGGTCTGTTATTTTTGCTCTCGATAGTACTTTGAGTAGTACATGCACATGCATCTGTGTATAGCTTCTGTCCAGAATGTTCACTGCAGATATAGCACTCCAGAGGCCGAGGAAATAAGTATAATGTACAGGACTTCCATGCATATTATGTATTGCACACGTACAAAGAATGCAGCTTAGAATGAAAGAGTGGCAAGTGTTTGGGTGAGTACAAGTACATACGTTTTATTTTCATGACAAATTGCACACACTGTACCTCTAAACATTGCTGTCGGATTCATCTGAAAAGATAAAAAAAATCCTCATTTAGTAGCCACACAACACCAATTATAAATATCACAAATACATTTGAACCATCCGCTATTGAACAATCGGCTTTCGTAGAAGCTTGTAAAAGCCATTTCCTGAGAACCAAACCAACATGATTCATTGCCTAAAATTCATTTTTCATAACAGTAAACAGCAAAAACCACAGGGCCAGGAAGAAGCACACAAAATGCGCTTACTCGGACACCCCTGTGTGCAAGAAAGTCTTTACGGTTGTCTACAGTTTCGTGGAAATAGAAAGTAGCTAAGGATGGGTGCCAAATACAATTCAATGCAGATGCCTTTCATTACATAGTACTCAATGCACAACTTAGCGAGCAAAGAACATTGGTAACATCTGAAAAAGGCCGGACACTTGCCCACAAGCATGATGATGATTGTGATTTTTGGTGGCGCGAGGGAATCTGAGGACAAAGAGCACCATGGCACAAGGTATTTTCTTCATCTAAAGGTGGGGAAAGTAACCATTTGGCAGGCATTTCACCCTAAAGAAGACGAGCACCAGGTGAGGAGAAAGCTTGTACCCATTGGATTGGTGGTTACCCAGCACTTGCCAACAAGCAATCAGGAAGCATACTTCCCCGAAACCTTATGCTTTCAGTCATAGTTTCCATTATCTCAGCATCTGTAAGAAAATGTACTAATCTCTGATGTCAGTGAAAATGCAGTCACAGGTGCCGGTTGCAGCTCACTAAGGTATTCAAATATCTTTGCAGTGTGCCTCACGATGAACAGATGCTCAAGTTTCCACAAAGGGCTCTTCGCAGAAATTTAACCGAAGGCCGCTGCCGTGTTAACATTTTCAAAATGATGGCCCAGAAAGACGAAGTGTCGTCATGTGTCTGATGTAGAAAAAGGATGAAGGCATGAATCTCTCAGCTTCTTCAAGCTTCTTCTTCAAGCTTCTTCTTCAAGCTTCTTCAAGAGCTGTGATGTGTTTGCTACTGGTATTGGTTAGTTTAGTTTATGGGGTTTAACGTCCCAAAGCGACTGAGGCTATGAGAGACGCCGTAGTGAAGGGCTCCGGAAATTTCGACCACCTGGGGTTCTTTAACGTGCACTGACATCGCACAGCACACGGGCCTCTAGAATTTCGCCTCCTTCGAAATTCGGCCGCCGCGGCCGGGATCGAACCCGCATTTTTCGGGTCAGCAGCCGAGCGCCGTAACCACTGAGCCACCGCGGCAGGGCTGTTGCTGGTATTGCTTCGCACAGCTTCAGTCTTCTCTTTGACATTTCGTGAAATCATTCCATATCTGTGAAAGATCTCGCTCGCAAACATTTTGGTTCTAATGAAGGAGCAAAAAAGACCCATGTCCTAGGCCTTTTTTTGTGACACTAAAGGAAGGCCCGCCTTTTAGCGTCATTATTAAGAAGAGGTTCATGTGGCAACAAACTTTGAAACAATTTCTGCAAGGGCTGAGTGTTCTGAAGCCTAAGAATTTCTTATGAGGAGCCCTGTAGATTGAGTGCTCTGAAGCCTAAGAATCTCTCATCAGGTGCCCTGTAGATGCATCAGAACACCTCAGTGAGCTGTTACTGGGCACTGTGAGTGCTCTGTCACTTGACATCAAAGGTATGTACTTTTCCCCGACACATGCAGCGATGATGTATATGTCGAGCGAAAGCATAAGAGACTTCGAAGAGGTGCGCTTACAGATTCCTTGCGGAAGAAAGCACAAGAGTCTGGCCATGCTCAGCTGTTACCTTTGCTTGTTGAGTTCTGCAGTGAGTACTACATAATGACAGAAGGTATCTGCATCGACTCATGTTTAACATCTGTCTGTGCGACCTCCATCTTGCACGACACGACAGGCAACTCCATAATACCCTTCATGCAACGAGTGTCAGTGTGTTCTGTCAGCTTCCTGGTCCTGTGTTTTCTATTCTTAAAGTTATTACTGCCTTCTTTCTCCACTCCATGAAGCCTGAATGTGCTACGCTGGGTTGCTCCATGCGTCATGCAGTAACCTGACCATTTTTTTTTCATACATCGGAGGCACTCAGGTCGCAAGTCATGCTTACTATATTCAGCAGATCAGTGTACATATGAGACATCATTTATAACCAACTTTAACAGTGGTATTTTGTGTGAGAATACCTAAACGCTGCTCAATTTTTGCTCAAATTTGCTGACATGCATGCCATTTCAAGAATGACTCGTTTGCAAATAATACAATTCAACTTTTTATGACAGAAATATTTGCCTAATTTGCTGTTTTCATTGTTTATTTCATCATGCTTGTTTTTCTTTACTATTATTATCATCGTATTGGTGATCATTTTTCTGTATTATGTCTTCACGTCATGGTGTTTGTATTGACTTAGCGTGCACTCGTTTAGGCCAATTGGCTGTTCATGCATATTTAAAATAAACTATCTACCTATCTATTTAAGCAGAAGCACAGCACCAAGGTACTCACCAACTGTTTGAAGCACTGTGTGCAAGTTCTCGTGCCGACATGAATACAGGTACTTTGGAATGCACACTGTCCAAGTCTTCATCATGCCATGCCACTCCAACTCTCTGGTAGCAAAATTTTCCACTAAAAAAATACAGTTTTGTTTGTTAGACTAGTAATATTAAATTTTACTATATACTAGGTACTTCTCATCATTCTACCCCAGATTAAACCATACCAGTGATCATCATGTTTTGAATTTTGTTGTATATGATCACAAAATGTGGTGTAATTAACATGTTAGAAATTCTGGTCAAAATAAATCTGACAAAGTATTGTTTAAAAAAATCTGGGCACAAGGAAGAAGTAAGCTAGCCAGATAGCCTGGACGAATGTTTTCAGTTTCACGCAAGCATCAGTACCCTTGCACACAAAATGTACAATTTAGTGGGTTTACCCTTCCAGAATGGAATTTCATGCTGCAAACATCCAGCTATGCGAAAAAAATTTTAACTTCCATTCCAGACAAAGGAAAGAAAATTCCTCTGGTTTTTCTTCACAAGCCTCTGCAAGTATACAATTCAGTGAATCTACTCTGCAAGTACACGAACCTACCAGCTCGAGACAATGACAAGAAAGGAGACAAAACAGGCGCTGACTCGGAACTGAAGTTTATTGAAGTAAACAGGGAGTACATAGCCAAACACCACCACAAACCACACAGTTACAGATAAGCTATACCACAACATGAGTAAAAGATCGCCCTTAACTTTCCTCTTATCTAGATAGTCAAACTCGTTGCATATTAACGTGATGGACACCACACTCACACATTTGTCACCGAGTCATAAGATGTGTCTAGCCTCGATAATTTTCCGGTTAATCTGCTCCGAATGTATTGCCAGAATGAGTGTTGCCAAAAGGAATGGCTAGCAGCCTTCACATTCCTTGCGATGTACAGATAAGTTAGAACCCCTACCAATATCCAAATATCTCTTGTGCTCCCGTAGTCTTACATGCACACACCATCGAGTTTGACCAACATAAACCCAACCCCAAGATAACAGTATCCGATACACCACATACATTTTACAAGGCACATATGCTTTTCCCGGGCCAAATTCACAAAATTATTCTTCTCGTAGACAACTTATTAGGGCCAAGAGCACCATTTCTGCGCCATACCTTCTGACCGCATTTTTCAAATTGTGTGACAATCTACGTATATAAAGTAACACAGTCGATCTTTTAGCATCTCGATGGCTGGCCCCGGCCGTATCCTGCCAATCCCTGTGAAGGGGTTTTAGCTTTAACATGCTGAAGAGAAGAATGGCGCAGCATCAAGTAATAAGGACAGCAGGACAGCAAGTACACGCACAAGTGCGAACCTTGGAGCGGATACAAAATCCAAGAGCCCGTGCTTGACAATCAGCACTGACAGTCAAGGAAATGAGAAAACATTGATTTGAACATTCAAGATTGAATGAGCCTGATCCTTGACTGCCAACGCTGAATGTCAAGCACACGCTCTTGGATTCTGTATCCGCTCCAAGGTTGGCACTAATGCGTGTGTGCTCTCCTGCTGTCCTCGTTACATGATGCTGTGCCATTCTTACCTTTAGCATCTTATACGCTCAACTTTAACAATTTATCACACACTCTTGCAATAGCATGGTTGGGGAATAATGCTTTCGTAAATCTTAAAATCTGCTCTTGGAGACCACTTGTCATGCTGTGAAAGCATCACTTCATCAATACCGAGCCTAGCTTAATGACGTAATGCTATCTTTCACTAGCTTAGAATGGTTCGGCCAGTAGTCAAGTAGCTACCTGACACTCCTGGGTGAATATCGGCAGCATACATGGCATGTGCAGAACATCAAGGTGAAGCCCCGAAACAGCAGCTCTTTTTGATGGGACATTTCCTCTAAGGAAATGCTAAGTTAAAGAAAGGCCTTGCTCCTTAAACAACTTGGCAATATGCACAGGTCCCACACTATCGCAACCTTTTGTAAAAGACCAGAAAATCAGACGCAGTAAAAGATTTTCCCCCAGCCCATGCAAGTTCTTGGCAATCACTCCATCCACCCTGCTTAAGAGAATATTACTTAGCACAGGGGCATTAAATCGATACATATACTAGACTTTTGAACATATGCTGCACAGCCATACTCCACAAACATGCTCTTCAAATAAAAGGAGGTAATTCCAAAAAAAAGACTACTACACACCTGTTCCTAAACACAAGCTCATCATTGTGCTCCGATATGCACATTCACAAGCTTTTCAAGAGGTCCTCATACGGGATGGAATAAAATAGTTCTACATCGACACTAACCACCAGACAATCCGCTAGATTGCCATTCATCAGATACTCAACCACACTGCGAATTGAGTACAACAACCGGATCTTCAAGATGTGAAGTAGACAGATGCTTTTGCAAATAACCAGACAAAATTTTGAAGAACCCTTTTCTGAAATTTATCTCAAGAGCATGCTAGTGAATAGCATTTATTTGAAGAGCATGGTTGTGGAGTATTGTAGTGTGGTATGTGTTCAAAAATCTGGTATATGTAGTGGTTCGAAGATGGGCCTTGTGCTAAGAGATATTTTAAGCAGGGTGGATAGAATGATTGTCAAGGACTTGCATGGACTGGGGGAAAAATCCTTGCTATGTTGATGATTTTCTGGTGTTTTACAAAGGTTCTGATAGTTTGGGGCATGAACATATTCTCAAGCTGTTTAAGGAGCAAGGCCTTTGTCTTAGGTTTACCTTGGAGCAAATGTCGCCACAAAAAGAGCTGCGGTTTTTGGACCTTACCTTGATGATCTGCACACACCATGTGCGCTGGTGATATTCACCCAGGAGTGTTAAGCTGCTACTTGGACACAGGTTGGCTATTCCAAGCTAGTGTAAGATAGCATTGGACTGTCAAGCCTGGGCTCAGAATTGATGAAGTCATGCTTTCACAGCACGACGACTAGTTTCCAAGAGCACATATTAGGTTAATGAACGCAGGATTTCCTAACCAGGTTATTGCAAGTGCATACAATAAATTGTTAAAGAAGCCGAAAGCTTTTCACGGTGACCGGCGCAATCCGGCCGGGGCCAGCCAGCAAGATGCCAAAAGACCGGTTGTGTTACCGTACGTACATTGATTGTCGCACAAATTGAAAAATGCGGCCAGAAGGTATGATGGAAAAGCGATTTTCTTGGCCCCTAATAAGTTAGTTAAAATATATAAAATTGTTCAGAATAATTCTGTGAATGTGGCTCGAGAAAAGTACACATGTGGTGTGAAATGTATATGTACCTTGTAAAATGAACATGGTATCAGACACTATATCTTGTGGTCGGGTCTATATAGGTGAAACTGGAAGGTGTATCAATGTAAGATTACAGGAGCACAAGAGGGTAGGGGTTCTAATTTTTCTGTAGATTGCAAGGGATGTGAAGGCTGCTACCCTTTCCTTTTGCCAGAACACATTTTGGCAGTAAATTTAGAGAAGATCAAATGGTAGATTATTGACGCTAGACACACCTTACAACTCGGTGACTAATGTGCAAGTGTGTTGGACTATCTCGATCAGGGGAATGTTCAGGGCCATTGACTTATGTTGCCATGTATGCTTATTTCTAATTGTGTGGTTTGTGGTGTTGCTTGGCTTCTTCATGTATTCCCTATTCACTTCAATAAACTATGGCCGCGACACAGCGCCTGTCTTGTCTCTTGTCTCGTCTTTCACACTGGTAGATTCACCATGATGTCTCACCTCTGCAGAAATCCAACACGACTTTTTCCTCTTCACACTTGAGGTTCAGTACATAATAAGGCCAACGCTAATAATCCGCAAGAAAAGTTCATGGCTCCATTAACACCGCCTCCTGCTTACAAGACACAGTGCGGCATTCATTGTAGATTCTACCTGCAACACAAAACGCAAAGTTTTAGTTTGAGTGGACTAAACTAGGAAAGAAGCACAAAATATCTACAGCCATACGGCCGAGCTGAAAGAAACAGAGGGTAGTGAAATAGTGAATATACTGATATAGTTTTGTGTAACATCTTCTGTTCATATAAAATGTAGTTTTTTTTTTCTGATTCTGACGCCTGGGTACGCTATTTTGTGCACTTATTGCATGGGCCCGAACTAGCAGCTTGCTAAGGGCCCAGATGCTTTTATCACCCTGTTTGTATAACCTTCATCCAAAATGAATAAACTGATACTGATATTGCATGCAAGATATATGCATGATATATTGTGATATTCAACACTGCTACCATTGGCTTAGCCAACTATTTATGCATAACAAAAAATGTAGTATCACATGAATACTGATACAGTACTATTAGTGTTAATATTAGCAGTGCAGGTTCGATGAAAAAAAGGGGCCTAGTTCTAGCTGCCATTCCCACAGCAGGCTTGTGACCAATCGCCAGTTTAAAGGAAAAAAGGAATGACTGAAAAGGAAGAGAGCCAGTAGGAAGACAGGCATAAAAGGACTTAGGATACAAGAGGCAGGCAAAGTTATTTAGACAGCAACCAGAAAAGAAACATTAACACCGAAGTAAAGATGTACAAGACCAACCATACCATTGTGCAGAGTGGAAAACTTGTTAACCTGATTTAGCTCAAAATATATTTTCATATATACTTGTGCTATAAAGTGATTATATTCAATAATAGCATAACTGACCGACTGAAACCAAAACAGGGATGAAGGGCGGTGAATGAGCCCTAGGCGTGATGCTTTTGCCTTCCTAGTGGGACACAGAAGGATCATTCAGTTGAACATCGGGTCTCTTAGATTAATATGTAGTTTAATATTAGCGGAAAAATAGAAGTAGTAACAACAAAGCAAGCCATGTAGCTGAACATTGTTCTATGCACATGAGAAAAAAAAGCATTATGAATAACCAAGTATGCAATGTCTGTAGCTGCACATTTCTTCACACACGTGTCTAAAACATATGCGCATGATTTTCCACAAGAGAGTGTCTCGTTTAGATGGGGTACCTGCTATGGCAGTAGTACACAATCAGGCTGGAATGAAATGCAAACAGTGCCTATGAACAAGACAAAATATTTCACCTGTGTGATTTCGGCTTGAGTATGCAGCTAGCATGATTCCTGTTTCAGGATAAGAGATCTACCTAATACACATATATGAACTCTTTCTAAATGTATACCTCGCTGCAAAGTAGAAAAGTACTGCACATGTATGTTCGCATTTCGTTCCGGCCTAACTGTAAATGCATAACGTCTGTCTAATGCATATCATTATCAGTCAAGGCTGTCACTTCCAACACCAAGCAGATATGTGAAACCTGTAAGAACTCCTTGAAGGCAAGAGTCTGGAGACAAGCTTCTACACTCTGAAGGATGTAGATTTGGTGTTTAGTGTGGCATATAATTACGTCTGCATTAATAGCTAGCATGTACGGCCAATACAAGGAGCTTCTGAATTTGGTCGCCTGAAATTTGCTTGGGAGAACGCAAAATAATGCTAAAGTGCAATCTATAGCCACAATATTGCATGCTGAATAAGCAACAAGAAAAAAAGAAGGCAATGCTCTGGAAGCACATTCAGTCATTCAAGACGAAAATGATGAGGCATGCTGATGCTGCTACTTGAACAATAGAAAAAAGCGACCACTGCTTACTTACAATAAACGCTTTCTCTGAGCAAGCAATGAAAGAGAGCTGTAACTCATGAAACCTCACGTCATTCTTTTTACAACAAAAGGAATTTAATAGGTTGCAATGCAAGAATCCCGGCCATAATAGTATTCTCCTCACACTTGGGTTACACAAGCCAAGGCTTTTAACAGCATGTGTTTTTGCATGTGTTCATTTTGAAGCTTTATGTGGTTGAAGCGACACAAAATATTTATTTCCCCATGAACCTGTGCGTCTAGCATAACCACAAAAAATATTTTTTACACTGGACAGAAATACAACAGCATAGTGGCGTGACTAACAGACAACAGGCTTCAGGGACAGTGCAAGACAATGATCTGAAATCCTACACAACAGACCTGCGACATTACAATGGCTAAATACTTGATAGTAGCATTTAACAGCCATCTAAATGCTCGTGCGCAACAGGTGGGAGCGCTTTACAGCGAAGCAACAGTAAACCTTTGCCACTAGTCTAAACAAAAGTGCGCCGCATCGCGACTTCCACTAAACTTTTTTGCTCCCAGTGCGACATCATCTTAACATAAACAATGCATGTCGTCTCTGTTCCGGACTGCCAATCAGCCTCGAGAAGAAAAAGATGCTTATAAAAAAAGAACAAAGCAACAAGCTCTCAAACCTCACAGCGAACATAGAAGTAGCAGAACCACGTAACCTAGCCAATAGTTCAAAGCTAAGCAGCAGAAGAAAATATGTTAAGGCCAGGACTGAGAAAACAGAAAATCATGGAGTAAACCTAAAAGCAGCAATAAGCAATGAGAGTGGAGTTGCCTTGATGTTCATTGTCAATACCTACTGCTCAAAGTAAAGGAAACCTGGGTATAAGAAATACAGCATTTCATATTATGCTTTGAGTAAATGCAGTGAGAATGAAACAGACTAGAGACGTCTTATAACATTTTCACTCTTTACTTTGCACCAGAGGAAAATAAATTTGTGTGCAGTTCACCTACTGCTTGGCACTGTCCTAGAAGGAATAAATCCAGGTATCGAAAAGTCTTCAGAGAATACTGATGCTGCATGTGCATTTCTCTCTATACTCCCTCGTTTATTCCTTCCCTTAGGTTCAGGAGTCCACCGAGAGAAGTGAGACAGTTACTGCCCCATTTTCTTTCCTCAAAAACCAATTTTCATTTCATTTCTCTGAACTGTCCTGAAATGTGTATAAGTTACCAATTTTTTAGTGCCCAATTACATACTGTAATTTTTGCAAGCGATATGAGGTTGATGAACAGAAAAAAAATGTCTGGAATGGTACCTTTGGTAACTTGGCACCTGGACAAACAGCTGGCCACTGGGCGTCCCCAGGGGCTCTGCTGCGAGGCGTCCCTTGCAACAGTAGCCGGTTGTCCAGATCCAAAGGAGCCATGCGAATGACTACCGAAAAGTTTAAGGACAGCAGATGCATGGACACAAAACAGCTTTTCAGCACTGTTGCAGTGGGATGAACGGTTCCAAATCTCTAGACTATACCTGGTAATAAATAAATTATCAGAAGACCATCTCGAGCGCAGAATGATCTCAAATAGAGTTCAGTAAAGCAGAAAGTTGGGCTAGTTGGTATCGATCCATCTAAAAACGGAGCACAGAAAAACACGCAGAACACAGGGAGAGCGGACAGGACAAGCACATTCAACACGCACTACCAACATGGACAGCTTGTGCTTAATTGAATCGAAAAGTTTACGCTGACCGACCAATGTTACTTCAAATAGAGACAGAAAGCGCATGCACGTTGTGCTGATATTACCGTGAACATAACATGCGACGAGACACAGGGTTACAATACAAACAAAAAACCGCTTTCAAAATTTGAGAACAAATTTCTCACCTTCTCACAAGTTCACCAAACCGGAGACGATGCCGTGTGGCTGCCGCCAGTCACTCGTGATGCCCAGAAACAGTAAAAATGCAATGCCTCTGACTTTCCTTGAGCAATTTTCAGTCGATTAAACTTCGAACTGTTCGCACCGACCACCGTTCACCTCACCAAGCATGTGTGCACGGAGGAAGTAAAATTCATGCGGGCAAGTCAGCCGCGCAAAACTCCGAGCATGATGCCATTTGTAGAGCTATGGTGGCTAGCAGAGATGCACGGGAAATTGATAGCCCCATTCGCGTATTCGCGTCCGCAAAAGCTCAACACCTTGAAAACATATCAGATGTATTTAATTTTACCGCAGCTTTTTTAGCTGACAACTTGAATGGTTTTACATATTAAAATTTTCTTTTCGTTTCAAGAGCGTTGTTACCACAAGAGCGCAGGGCATGCAGCTTGGCCATGACGAGTCGAAGCGCTAGCCAAGCCCGCAGTCGGAACCATGCGCGGATTTGCGGAGTTGCGGAGTATGAGTGGTGTTGAGTGAACAAGTGCTTTAGAACGGTTTTTGTTCTTCGGTGTTCGCTGCGTGCGTCCTGCGCGCTGTATTGTCGTTACGGTGTGTGTATGTGTGCGGCCCGTACGCCGCATTGGAGTGTACGACTGCTTGCTGTCCCATGCGGCATCGATGCATAGTAAAACGACCGTGCAGAATGTGCGTCACAATGACAGTGGCCCTGCACTAAAGAGGAGACGAAGCCAGCGGAAAGGCTGCTCACCCTCGTGGGACTGCAAGAATCTGGCGAGGAACGGTCGACACGCGTTTCGGTGGATGATTTCGTTTATCAAGCTAAAAAATTCAGCACTGGCCAATAGCACTGATGAGCTGCTGCTGCGTCATGATAAACACCTGTCTAATGTTTATTACAAGCTTGTTGGATGTGGACGTGGCCATGAGTGGTATTCGTCGAGCAGCGGCCCTCAGGAGGTGGAACCAGTCGATACCTGAAGACGATTACTGTTTGCCCGCGCCCTGGCGCCTCGCTTCCAACCGCATGCGTTGGCGTTATGTATATCTGATTTTCACACGTAGTGGAACTGTCGCAAACATTACAGCCGCATCTTTCAAACGTTCCGTGTGAAGAGGACCATTTTTCATATTTTTTTTGAGGGAGGGGGTGGGGGAAATGAACGGCTGCTCAAATGTCATTCTTTATTATTTTGAGCTTATTTTCCATATATGTGCCAGGTTGTCTCATTCTTGCCTTTGGTTGCATGTAAGCAGTGCATTTATTGGGCATAAATTTCTTTGCTGCTGTATTGGCACAGGGTTAATGATTCTTATTGTATTGTGGTGACACATCCTTGTATACACTCCTTGCAGAATGTCTAAGGGGGTAATAAATTACTGAGCAGAGAGTATGCCCTGTAATAAATGCGAGGAACATTACTGAATTACTTCACACTTGGCATGTTCTGTTGTCGTTAGCGGTTATGTATGCCTTGCCTGCTGCTTTCCAGTGTAGGGGCGAGAGGCATGTCAAGCTCCACTTAGCAGCTTTTTTCCGTCCACTCTTTACTGGTCAACATGGTAAAATAAACTGAACATAATGCATGCTTGCTGAGACTTAGCTTAGACTACAATTCATTTATTTACTCTCAGGGCCTATCGGCGCCAGAGAGAGGAGTGGGTGGCTAACAAAAATACATGTGTAATAGGCAGATTAGTTAAGGTGATTATACACAGCATACTTGAAGGCGTCGGATGCAGTGATGGACATGACGAAGGCAGAGAAGATGTGACAGTTGGAAACATAGAACAGTAGAGATCTGTGTGAGCTTGCACATGACTTAAGGTGAACACTAGCAAAAAATTAAGAAGGTGCAGAGGACTGAGGCCAGAGTTAAAGCTAGTTTAACAAAGAAAAGAACCTCCCAGCAAGCCAAAATGAGCACATGCAAGCAGTTACGTAAACACAGAACATGGAACATAAAACTTTTTATAGAAGAAAAGCCAAGGCACATTGCTCATTGTGATGTTGCTTAAAAAGTTGGTGTCTAGTTGTTCACCTTCATATCTGGTCATTCCACACCTATCAACTGAAATGCCATCATGAAGGAGCATCTCCAATCACTCTAATTGCATGGGAGGTACACATCTCCAGATGTCAGAGGCTTGGTGTCTCATTTTAGTCTGGATAGTTTGGTAGATATAAACATTACCGCATGTAAGAGGCATGTGGTATCCTTGCAGGGGGTGTATTTTGTAAGTCTTACAGCATGTTGTGCAATGCTGGCATGTTTCATTATTTACATTGCAGCAATATGTTAGCACAGGCGAGAAAGATTGTAACTGAGCAGAAAAAAACAATATTCATGCCATGTCTAAGCCGCATTCTTAGTACCATATAAAAACATAGTGTGTATAAGGAACCCCTCATTTTTTTGTCAAATTTTTCTTTGTGAGCACTGGTTTTTTGCAAGTTAGGAGGGTTCTACAGTCTTCTCTGGCTGTCGACTGGCCCACATGTTTGTCAAAGCTGCAGAGTTCATGATGGGTCGTGTCAGTGCAAGCTAAATAAAGGTGGATAGGAAATTAATTCATGCTTCCAGAGTACATTCGAGAAAAAACAGCTATTATTTCCTACTCAGGATGAGGGAACAGCACCAACGGTGCACATCCTCCTTGTCACTACAGCAATTATGGCTGCTCACTGCTTTTTGGCAGCGTTTCATTTATCCGCAGGAAGACCAGGCATGAATGGCCGGCTATAGGTACCTAATAAATTAAACATTGCAATGAGCAATATTTTGTTGTGCCTGTGCTTTTGTTGTCTGTGAAGGAGTTAGCGTTTTTGATTGATGGATGTGTAGCAAAGATGAGACTGCTACATTGCACTGCATTCACAAATTTGTTTGCCCATGCTTTTGGCTTTCTCAGTGGTTCGTTTCCTTATCAAACGTCAGATGGAAATTCGACTTTCACCTTGTGCACTTTCATCATGTTTGTAATGTATTTTCAGCTGGTGTTCAGTTTCAATTTAGAGAAGTTGTCTAACCATTGTCTGTGTCTAAATGTTTTTTTAACTCTTGACCTCATTGCGCTGCATTTCTAAATTATTTATTGAATGCATTTATTAATTGTTATCCTGTCATGTGGCTAGCAACATGATGAAAACATTTTTTTATGAAGTCAACGTTCATCTTTTAAAGTTGTAGCAAAGTAAGTCCTTTGTTATTTAATTTTGCTCACAATTTGTACCAATCCCTCAACGTTGAAGCAACATTATGCGTCACTTGGGTCTAATTTGATTATCACCCCCCCCCCCCCCCCTCCGATCTTCACCTTTGCACACGGGGTTAATATCATTTTCGCCATGCTAGTTTGCGGACATTGTTGAACAAGAGTAAACCACACAGATCGGAAATGGAACGTCATGTGGTGCCTAGTCCGGGGGCCAACAGTTACGGCGAGTAATACATTTCAGAAAATGCATAATACGGCCAGCCACCTTCACGAATGTGTTACGGATGGACCCTCCATTTTAGATGCAAGAGAGCAAGCGTTTGTTCTGTTATGGAGAGTAGGTACGTAACATTCACGGAATTTTTTTGCAGTGCATTCTAATTTGGTAAACGCATTCTTTAAAGATATAGATGTTTATTTTCTTGGAGGGCGTAATGTTGTGATGTTGGGCGATTTCAACTCGATACGGTCGCTGATGTGCAAGACCCTGGTAGGGGTAGGCCAGGCTGGAATGCGCGCGAGTTGCGCCGCCTAGTCAGCCATTTTATGCTGACGGACGCTTATGCGCTCCTCTATGGCAACGTCTTTGTGTGGACTTGGCGTCGCGGGTTATCGGCGAGTCGGCTAGACAGGGCGTATGTTCCGACGAGCCTTTCGCGGACTGTGTGTGCAGCCAATGTAGTGAAGCTACCATCCTCGCCGGTGCACATACCAGACCACCGCTCTTTTCTTCTATCACTCGCGGTTCAGGCGGCTGCAGGATCTCCTCAGAGATCATGGCGGTTGGATGCACGCATCCTTCACGACGCCAGCACTAAAGAAGGGCTCACGCGCGTCTTGCGTTTTTCGGTTGTTGGGGCCGTGCCTGGTGACTGGGACCGTCTGAAGGAGCAGTGGCGTCACCATTGCGCCGCATCTGATCGAGCCCTTAGGGCTCGCGTGTCAGATGAGGTGCGCGTAGTGACTGCGAAGCTGCGTATTGCTCAACGCACCCCGTCGCCTTCGTCGCTTATGTTCGCATGGATAGAGGAGCTTTCGGAGCGCCTACAGCGCCTTCTACGTGCCTCCTCTTTGAGAGCTTCTTCATGGCGTTGTCGACGCAGTCCAACTGCTCATCCCGAGGTACTTCGCTTTGCGCGTCAAGAGCTGTTGACCCCTCAAGGTGCCCCTGCTTTACAGCTACCGCAGGGGCTATGTCCCAACCAGGTGGCAGGAATTTCAGTGCGTTTTATAACCATTTCAGGAGTATTGCTCAGTCGCTCCTTCTACTTGATCGCAATGTAGTTTCCGCAAACCCATTTTTAGCAGGCTTGCCTCAGGTTTCCACTGAACTCCATGACGGCCTTATGGCTCTGCCAACAACAAGTGAAATCAAGGAGGCGTTGGACTCCATGAAACGAGGCTCAGCACCTGGACCAGACTCGGTACTTTTTGCGCCCTTCTTTACGCCTTTTGGATCCCGCGGCCCCTGTTAATCATGGACCTGTCAGAGCAACCTTCCGCTTTCTATGCCTCGTCAGTGGCCTTTTACAGGCATGTAACAGCAGTAGCACCTGATGTCAACATCGTCGCAGACCGTGTGGGGGACATTATGGGCTCGCTATTGTTGCCTGTTGTGCCGGCGGCTCGCCGTTCACTTATGCGCCGCGTTCAGTGGGCGCGCATAGCGTCGACACCTCTCCCAGACCATCTACGCGACTTCGTCTGGAAACTTGGCTGGGCAGTGCTCCCTACTTGTGATCGGTTAGAGCGATGGGGTGTTTTACGCTGCAGTACCTGTCCGAATTGCCCGCTCCCGGAATCTAATCGCCACGCTACAGTCACCTGCGTGGTAGCGCGTGTTTTTTGGCGCGCGGTTCATGCGGGATTCCGTGGGCAGGGCATTTCGTGCTTAGTCTCCCGCGGCCGACTCCCCAGCGGCCGTTTTGCTCGCCTGTTAATTGTTGCGAGTCTTTGTAGTTTATGGCGCAGTCGATGCGCCGCGGTCGCTGGTGGCTTTCGACGCCGCGCTGTGTGGCCGATTCTCGGCCGTCTCCGACGGGAGCTCATCAGTTTTTTGTCCGAGGAACTCTTTTTCTTGGGTGAGGAAGAGTTTCTCCGGCAATGGTGCTAAGGTCTCCTTTTAAATATTGCAATGTCAAATTATTGCCTTTTCACCCTTGTGTCAATAGGTATTTCATCCTGTTTTACATCGCCCACGAGCAATTCCTATTAGCTACTTAGAGATGCTTATGGTAGCTGTCTAATTGGCTCGCCTTGCATGCTTATTGTCATGTGTTCTTGAAAATATCACTGTACCTGGTAACCTTGGCATGTGTACATAAGTAAATAAAATTTTTTTCTAAACAGGTTCCAAAGCTGTTCAAGTGATCGATACATTTGAGAGTGGTAAACACCGTCATCACCATTTATAATAACATAAAATGTAGAACAATATTTGTAAAATTTTGTAACATATGCGTTACGATGGGTTTCGTGTAGTGAACTGGTTACTCCAAGCGGTTCTTTGCAGTACGGGCATTTAGGGGGCTGCTCTACCAAACCGAATACCAGATGCTGCACCAAAGATGTTCTCCATTTTTTGGCAAACTGCCTGTTTTAGTTAGAAGAGGGTTTTGTGCTCCATAGCAGTGCCAGTGTTTTAGCGCGTCAGATTACATCCAAGGCATGCCAACCGACTTGTTGGTTAACTAACCTTTACATTTGTTCAGAAGAGCGTGCTGTCGGGCAAGTTGGCTTTGCATCATACAAATGAAGTGGGTACAAAACTTAGACAAGGACCGAGAAGAAACACATGCGACGACTGACAAGCACTTGTCAGTCGTCGTATGTGTTTTCTTCTCTCTCCTTGTCGAAGTTTTGCGCTTCCCCTAATTTGTATTACTAAGAATTATTGTTAGTCCTATCAATTATTGAAAGGTGTGTAGTCCACCGTTAGTAACATCGATATCAATTTCTATAATTTCGAAAGCACACTTGCCGTCGGTTCTTTGGCCCAAAATATTGGCTAAGTAGTCGTGTTCCGTACACTGAACGGATTAGTTTGCCTCCCCCAACTTTCGCATTGTGCGTGCATTTTGGCTCGATGTGTGCAAACTTTGGTGGGCCATTATAGAGACGGTAACGGCGTTTTCGCAACTCTAAATTAATTAGAATACTAATTTGATGGGCTGCAAGTCTCGCAATAGAAAGAAGATTAACATGAATCTTAAAAGGTGAGCTACTCAATATTAATTGACCAGCCTACTAGTTAGCACGTCCAGCTACACTGTACTGTCCTAGAGGTATGACAATGCTGTTGGGAAAAACGGCTCTGCTAAGAGCACAAGGCTATTTTTAAAAATTCCTCATCTTAGATGAAACACCTGCTATAGTTTTGTTCCAGTGGCGTGTATCCGATTACCTGAGTCGAGTATACAGGTTCGCAGAATGGGTCAGTATGATGAGATTAATGCGATTCTAAATTGGGTGGTTCAATCTGATATGCTGCGCTATTTTGATTAGTTTTTTTTTCAACGCTCGCTTCATTGTTCCTTTATAGCCCTGAAAAGGCACTTTATCCTTGCAGCCGCATCTCACGCCTGCATTACTTGCTAAACAGTCACCTGGGTGATTCCACGAAATCCTAGCATGGCTTAGAACCCGGCGCAGGTGTGGAACGACCGCGTACGCAACATCGTGATTGCAATAACATGTACTTCGAGATGTTCCACACGCACTGCTGAAATACTGCACCATTCATGTTGCTGGATAAACCGATTGTGCTTCTCTGGCTCCTCTGTATATTCATTCCTGCCGAGACTATAGATGTACGGTGCATGGCGTGTACTTTGTGTCATTTGTTTTCTTTCACTGATCAACAATTTTAACTGTTGGGGCTCCGAAAAAATCTGACGTCTTCAAGAAAACGCCTTGTTCATTATTTTTCTTAATTTAGAGTGGGGCGACTTTAGAATTAGCAGTCATAAACTGTTCTTTCTCTGAGGCAAAACCAATGATGCGGTAATGAAATTTTGCGCAAATGGTGCACAGGAGCTGTGGATGCCAGAAAGGTGTAATTTATTAGATTTTTTTAATGCCTATTTTTTTTACTGAAATGGCTTCAAACGTGGCGTTGAATTCAGACATCTGAGACGCCACGTAACAACTGAAATATCAAGAAGTAACAGAATGATAAGCCATGAAAAAACTACATTTGCTGGTACCCTTTATGGCTATGTGATTTAAAGTCCCGAAGCGACTCAGGCTGCAAGGGACGCCGTAGTGTAGGCATCCAGAAATTTCGACCACCTGCGGTTCTTTAACGTGCACTGACATCGCACAGCACACAGGCTTCTAGAATTATGATGCCATCAAAAAATTGGACCGCCGCTTCTGCGATCGAACCCGCGTCTTTCGGGTGAACAGACGAGCAACATGACAAGTGAGCCACCATGGTGGCATACATCTGCTGGCATGGGTTCTTTATTGTCACGGAGTAAACTTGCTCAGTGCCAAAAAAGAAACCTTTCTAGAAAAAGCACTAAATTTTAGACCTAAAACTGCAAATGGCATGGGTGTGTTGCAGGGTATTTCTGAGAAAAAGGTAAAAGTCTGTAAAACAGGAACAGAGAATCAAAATATAAAAATTTCTGCGTCAAATTTTCATGGTTTTTACAAATAAAACGTTATACACAATTTCTGCGAATCGTAATTCTTATTCACCATTGCTTTCCAAGATTTTATGGTTATTGCTGCTAAAGCAGCACACTACTTTAAGAGAAAACTACATCAGCATTTTTTAATTGAATATGCACACGAAAAATACAGTGAACAGATGCATAGCGAACAGGCTCCAATAAAGGCCTATAATGGTGTCTGACTGGGCTGCTACCCGATCTAGTGTTCGAGCCAATGCATTACATTGGCTTGCCAATCAGCTTGTAATGGCATACAAGCTTACTGAATGGCGTCATTGGAATTCGTTGGCTATTCAGTATTAACCATCCGAGTTATGTACGAGTAGTGGAATTCGTGGACAAATGATACGCTGGAATGATCGTCATTCGTCCAGACAGATGAAAAGAACTTGTGGAACTGAGACGAGAATCGCTCACCAGAAAGGGGCACGTGTGCCTCTCTACATGAAGACACGTAATTGATATCACGTTGTGGCACAACCACCTATCGAAATTTTTGGACGCTGATTTCAGCAACGCGGGAATATCCCTAGAAATATACTTTTCCTTAGCTTTGCGTATGGCGGCACGGTATGATATGCGTATGGCGGCACTGACTGCAAGTCATCGAAGCTTTTCTGCGTTGCATAGAAGTTGTATTTTATGCATACATTTTCTGGGGTGATCTTTTCAATCAAGGATTTGACTTATCGTTTCTCCCTTTCAAAAACAGGACCTAGAGGTCGACCAACTCATTTACCTTATCCATGAAAAGAACCCAGTTTTCTTGAGCCGTTCGAAAAATAATGTTTGGCAGGATTGTATGACGAACGAATCTATGGAAATCAGCGCTCATTTCAGAATAGTTGCCTTTCTTTTATTCTTAGATCTTCTTAGTATCGCGACCGGGTGTGCCTCTGAGGGATATGGACTGGCAACGCCATTAACTTGTGGTCGATGAAATCAAAGAAATATGCAATGCAGCCGATGGCATCATGAGCGGTGCTGAGAGCTAGGTGAAACGCTTTCCGGCGACGCAAGACGATTCACTGTTTGAAATTTGCATCGGTCCAGTCAAACTAAGGAAAACTCGGGATGTAGTACAGTTAGGAAATTAGGAAGGCTAGTTAATGTCTGGAAAGTTGAAATCTCCAAAATGGTAGACGTGATCACACGGGGGGGTTGCAAGATACCAGGATAAATACTGTGGTAGACATTGTCGACGATGCAATAATTTTGGTGGCGTGTCCATTAAGAGGAACTTAAAATAAACTTTGTTGAAGACAGGACACAGGCCGTCCAGACAATTTATAGAGGCGAAAGTGTGTCCGCTACAAAAGATGTGTAGGATTTTTTAATAGCTATCGAAATGCCTCCGCCTCTCCTTTCTGATCGGTCATGACGATATATGATACGCGTAGAATGCGTATACAGGCGTATGGACTACTCGTAAGAATATCGGTGTTGTTATCATGAATGAAATGACGTATCTAGCCTCGTTTCGGAAACAAGCTGCGAATATTAGTGAAAGTATCTGATGAAAACGGTAGTGGTGCGCTTGTCGCAGCAAACGTATGCGTATGCTAGCCTCAAATAACCAGTTGCTAGTGCTGACGGAATCTCACTAGCAACTTCAGTTCCGCTGTGCGTTTGCAAATTGTCTGCAGAAAACCCACAGATCGCAGTGCATTGCTGATAGCCGGCTTACTGGGCGGCTCGCAGGCGATAAGTGCCAGTGCATCTCTTGTAACAACAGTAATCGCGTCAATCCAGCTCGCAGTTTGGGAATGGCCT
Source organism: Amblyomma mixtum (assembly GCF_055824585.1). Taxonomy (NCBI): domain Eukaryota; kingdom Metazoa; phylum Arthropoda; class Arachnida; order Ixodida; family Ixodidae; genus Amblyomma; species Amblyomma mixtum. The sequence goes on along the minus strand of NC_143021.1, from coordinate 148,150,239 downwards.
AAAAAGACCAAGCTAACATTGCGCCCCAGCTTGCGTGCTCTCCATACAACGCGATATGCGCTTCCGTGCTCACGTGCATAAATTTTATGACAGCGCCTAACGTCTAAGCAGCCCTCCAATGCGGTCACCCATCCTGAACAAACTGCCAGCGCCTAAGGCTTATGCCGCGCTTATTGAAGGATGACAAGAACAGAGTTTGCTAGTCAACAGCCCTAGGACACTCTGGGGAAGTGTCCCTGGCAAAGCCCACAGCGCGTCAAGTAGGGCGAAATAACGCCTTCTCTCGACGAATAATGCAGCTCACCCACCAGTTCAGCCTTCTTGGCACACGAGTGGGTGACCAGCTCAAGCTTTTTGAAAGGGCTAGGCATGAAAGGAAGGCCAGAGGGCTATTGGCCTGAAAAGCCCTTTTGAAGAAGGCTTTTACTTTCGTTAAAAAAATAAAATTTACCCTCCTTATTTAGCGACTTAAGGCCGAATTTTATGCAATAACTAGTTAAAGATGATGCTACTGACCTGATGGGCTCACAAGAGAAGAAAGTGGATCGCTATGGCAACCCGCAGCCGAATCATCTGGAAGCTTTTCTTGAACATTGGTGCACTTCTCGCCTTCTGCCTCCGCTGAAGCTTGTCGCAGTATGCTGACTACATGATGGAAAGCCGCTCCGAGACTGCAGTAAGGCACTTTCGGCAGCCAGAAAACGTTGCCAGTGAGCGCTATGCCAACAGCCTTGTGCTTTCGTGTTTGTATTCTTTTGACGGAACCGTGGGTGGCGATCAGGGGATGTGTGGTCCACATGGCCACGTAGACGGCGTGCAGTTCTATGCCGTTCTTCGCCATCACTTCCGGCAACAGGCAGGCATAAAAGGCACTGCCGCGCTCAACCCAAGCATAAGTGACTTCACTTGCGCCGCGGTACCGCAGTTTCAGCGATGCAGCCAAGAGTGCCAGCGTCACGACGCAGTCATCTAGCGATGGTACTGCTGCTGTGCGGTAGAAGGACCATTGCCGCACGTCTTCGAGTGATGTCAGCCAGCATCGAATCTCTGCTATGCGCTGTAGCCGCTCCGCCTCAGTCGGGTTGGCTTCCACGGCGAAGCAGATAGCGTTCACGAGGTTGTTACGTTTCAGGTTTCTCAGCCGCGGGAGCCACAGTGCGTGTTCATCGTCCAATATCTCCAGTTCCTCCGTCTTGAATTCTTCTAGAAGCTTTCGAAGTGGGCCTAACTGAGTGGATGCCATCTTGAGGCGCGGTGTGATGCCCAAGATGAAGTTATGGCAGCTGTGGGCAGAGGACTACTGTCGCTGTGATGTGCGCCACAGTTTGGAGCGAAAATGCGGTCGGTTCCGATTTGGATAGGCATGGATAACACCATCCTATCTGATTTGGGGTGAAAATGCGGACTCATTCATTTCGGTGAGGGATGGATAATAAGACTAATATCGTCGACGGTCCGTTGTTATCGTAAAGTTGCAGCGTCATTTTGCCCATCTCTGAAACCGACAATTTCTTCAGTCTTGCGCAAAAAAAAAGCCAAAATGAACGCTTTGATAGGAAGGGCAGGGGAAAAAAAGGAAAGAAAAACGAAGGTTTGTAGATGAGAGGCGAGGCAACCAACATTTATGTAAGAAAGAAGGAATTAGGTTATGATACGCGACAAACACCAGTAGTCGCCTTGAGCTCCTGCACTCAGAAAGCAGTGAAGCATACGTGTTCTGCCGTGGTTACAGTATGTGTCATGGATAGGGCGAAGATGGTATCGCGCCGCTGCCTTGCGTAGCCAAGCGCTGACGCTAACAGTAGGTGAGAATGGGCAGCAAAGGCGTATGCGCAGTAAGCACTGCCGGCTGTTGCTTCCACGCACGGACCTGCTTCGCCCACTCTCGCCGGCTCTCGGCGGCACCCGCACGTTGCTGTTTTCCTTTTGATTATGACAGATGCTGTGTATAAACTGCCGTATTATCTGCGAATAGCATTTCTTTGAAAATCACCCTAAAGAGACGTCCTAAGTACGGCTTGTTTTCCTCTGACAATTGCGAATCATGTTTCGAGTAAAGGCGAACGAAAAGATGGTTGGGACTGTGGCTGTGACTTCGTGTTTTTCAACAGGCCCGCAGAATATTTAACGGCGGACAGAAAACTAGAAATTTTTGGTGCCAGGCGCTCTACGAATTCGAAAACAATCGCGTACACTGATCACTTCAGCAGCTATTGTACCTTCACGTAAAAACATGGAAACAGTAAAAAAACACCTCCATAAAACTCTCTAAGGATTCTTCCAACTCGTCTCTCACATTACATTCATAACGAAAGGTTCTTTTAAGCTTGGGAAACAAAAGCTATCCCTGTAGTTGGAAGTGTACGTTTCAGGAGTCTCTGGATGTCGCTATATATCGCTCCTGGTCAAGGCTTTTGTAAAGATTATAGCGATATGCCTGTGAATAAATGTCCAGTTGTTCCCTGTTCGCTTCACTCGTGGGGACAACTTTATAGACTGGTGTTAAAAAAAAACTGCTCTGGTCATTCCAGTTCTGATGCAGTGTTTTTGAAATGAAACTGCGTTATTGTTCAGCGGGAGATGTAAAGCGGATATGGTAGGCGAAATACAAGATTGCTCTGGGGTAAAGTTATCACGTCATATTTTTAACAAAACGACATTAAAGAGCACCTGTCGCAGATAAACAGGCGACGGCGTCGTTGAATCTCTGTGAAAAATGAACAAAAATGCCCAGAAAAGCGAACTACCAGACAGGTGTGCCACCTAGAGCGATATCGTTCTGACGTCATCGCAAGCTGCCCAACGATGCCTAAAATAAAGACAGCAGCGAAAAAATACAGGGAGCAAGGTCGGGAGGGAATGGTACGAACGCTGTCCGGGGTAAAGCAGACCAGTTTTCGCAGCAATGCGCAGAGAGCCTGTCGACTCACGCTGTCTCAGTAGGTAAAGATTTTACCACGAATAATTTAGGATTGAATTCAAAAACATTTTGTTGGAAACAAGTCCTGACGCATCGCATCTGAGCATAGGAGGAATACGTCACCGATCTTTCAGATTCATTACCACCCATAGTGCTGCTGTAAGAAAAAGGAAAGAATTTCTGTGCTTCATTTTATTTGTCACTTCATATATAGCGCATGTTGTAAATAAATGCACGTAGTGATGGACATCTTTTCAGTGCACCTCACATAGATTTGTGATGTGCGCAATGTGTGCGCCGATCTTTTTGCCGATTTCATAGCACCTGGGTGTTCGATGTATTTCGTCTATGCACTCGCGAAATGACGTCGCTCGGCGGCTGACCCGAAAGACGCGAGTCAGATGCTGACCGAGGCAGTCGAAATTTGATGGACAAGAAATTCTAGAGGCTCGTGTACTGTGCGATGTCAGTGCGCGCTAAAAAAACTCTAGGTGGTCGAAATTTTCGGAGCCCTTCACTACTTCGTCCCTCATATCCTGAGTCGCCATGAGACGTTAAACCCCTTGAAAGCAAAACACTCTCGAAATGCTCGTCAAGAACTCCAAGACACTTCCTTCGTGGTGTGCGATCCACACACACACACAAAAAAAAATTGCTGTGATTTCCTGATGATGAACCTGGTCAAAGAGCGAAAGCTATGACGTATCGGGCAACTATACGCGGCTTGACGACTGTAACGTTGAGTGCGTTCCGGATACTAGATATGCAGCGCTCCCACCCTCCCACCCTGGAAGGTGGCAGTTAATGGTTGATCGCGAGAGTTTGCTCACCCAATGAACACTGCGGCCTGTAGGTGCAGTTCCGCGTGCCTGCCACAACGTGGTCAGCTCTAACGCATGTGGGCCACAACTCTCTGTCACAACCCCATCCACATGAAAGCGCGATTCAGGCGTCCAGTGACCCAGGGAGCCAGTTATGCTCACTTTCTTTCCATCAAACCATCGTAGTGTAAAGCGTTGTCAACGCCAACGCCAATGAACGCAGTGAACACTGGCGGCCTCTGGCTAAAAATTGGTGAATTGGTTAATTGGTTCGCGAGGAAAAGAAATGGCGCAGTATCTGTCTCATCTCACATATCACGGTGGACACCTGAACAGCCCCGTAAGGGAAGAGAGGAAGGTGGGAGTGAGAGATGAAGGAGAGAAAGAAGTGACCTAGTGGATGTCCCCTGAATAATTTAGATCACCTGTGGATCTTCAACGTGCACTGACATCGTACAGCACACGGACGCCTTTTGCGTTCCGCCCCCGTATAAACGTCGCAGCCGCAGGAACCCGCCGTTACATATCAACGTGTAGTGCTCTCCCAAACTCAAGCGAGTGACTTTTGGGGATATGTTTAGCCGCGCGCTAAGAGTAACGGGCCGCGATACCCTGCTGATTTTGGGCGACTATTCACGCTCCCAGTCAGTTGTGGGGGTATCGCAAGCAGGAGTCGCGTGGACGTACGATGGCGCAGTTAGAGTCCACGTTGCGCGTCACCCTCCACACTGACCCCGTCCACCCAACCCGGCTAGGAAACTCCGTGACACGGGATACGTGTCCGGATTTAGCCTTCATTCGCAACATACGACACGCAGACTTGCTCAACACCCAGGAGACCCTCGGTAGCGACCACTGCTTGCTACACAGTACACTGCGCACACGCCCCCTCAAGCGTCCCACAACACAAGCTCTTATCCCGGATTGGGCGATAATGAGGAAAAATTTTGACTCTGTTTATAATACACCCATTTCCAAGCAAGGCTACCCAGCGCGGTCCCAACAGCTGCTGACACACCTTCGCTCGCATGAAACTCAGACCAAGCTCTCAGCGGCGGTTACGGACGTGCATAACCACCTTTTACACCTCTGAGAAGCCCGTCGCAGGCTCATCCGCCGTTGGCGACGCCAGAAACACAATAGAAAGCTTAAAGTTCGAGTTGCCGAGGTTACCAAGAAAGCGGAAGAGTACGCGGCCCAACTCGCCGACTCCGATTGGGTGGGTAGATGCAACATGTCGGCGCAACAGTTAAGTGCATGAGGATTCATTTCATTAGTAGTGCTTGAGAGCTAACATGTAGGACACAGGCAGAACTGTCCAGCGGCAACAAATGGCGTCTCTTTCGAGCACTAATCTACCCAACCCAAACAAGAACCGGGACACAAAAATATTTGCAGCGAGCCTTACATGCTTTCCCTGGCAACACGATTCCAATGGCACAGAAACATCGGGACTAGTATCTGTGTACAGCCCAAGAACCCCGTGGGTCAGCGTACTCTTATGCATGCACAGAGAACACGGAGCTGGATCAACCTTTCGGATAAACCTTTCCAGCTCCTTGAACTGCGGGCGACTCTCGCCAAAATGAAACGGGGCGCTGCGCGAGGAAGATATAAGGTCACCGTCTAGCTTGAGATGAACCCACCCGACTTGGCATACCAGTCTCTCATCTACTACATCAATGGGAATTGGCGCGGGGACAGCTCCCTGCCAATCGAGTAGAAAAGAGATCTGGTCTCTTTTGTTCCAAAATGGAAGCAAACCAACTGACACAGATAAGCTACGCCTCATCTCTCTCACCTCATGTGTGGTCAAACTAATGGAGACGATGATGCGGGATCGGGTATCTGCATATCGTGAACATAAAGATGTGTTTGCGAGCACCATGTTCGGATTCCGCCCACACAGATCAGCTCAAGAAGTCCTACTGCAACTTAATCGGGAAGTCCTTGACCCCCTCGAATGGTCCCATAACGATCGGGTAGTGCTCGCCTTGGAGCTTAAAGGGGCATTTCACAATGTAACACACGAGATCTTACTCAGTAACCTAAACCAGACGGACTGTGGCCTCAAAACACTTCGATACATATGCGAATTTCTAATGGATCGTCAACCATGCATACGCATCCAAGATAGAGAGCATGGTCCTGATATATTCGGCACGCGGGATACCCCCCCCCCCCCCCCAAGGCGTGGTACTTTCCCCGCTGCTCTGCAATCTGGCTATGATGCCCCTGCGGCCCAGCTGGGTGGTGTAGCCACCGTGCAGCACGCCCTGTACGCCGATTAAATCACCCTGTGGGCTGCGCAGGGTCGCACAGCGGACACTTAAACCAGCCTGCAAACAGCGGCGACGATAGCAGACCTTTACGCCTACCGCCGGGGTCTTTAATGTTCCACTCAAAAACTGGAATTTCTGCATGTCCAACCCTCACAAAAGTGCCCAGCTAATATCTCTCGTTTTCTTGAGAGTGGTCCCATACGGGAAACTCACTAGATACCGGTATTCGGACTCTACATCTACAAACACAGATGGCCAGAGAATAACACTGACCAAACTACATAAGGTGGGGGACAAGGTGGGCCGCATTATCCGCCGGGTTTGAAACAAACGCGTGCGGTTATGATGTAAGGATGCCTTGCGACTGGCAAACAACTTCATAACCAGCCGAATTTTCTATTCCAAATCTTATCTCCACCTACCGAAGAAACAAGAGTAGGATAGTGTTGAATCATCATTCGCAAAATTATTAATCGTGCCCTTGAACTTCCTATCACTACTTCAAGCTGCCTGCTTATGGCCTTTAGGGTGGGGAATATTTTCCGGGAGCTCCGGGAGGCGCACCTTACTTACAAATACAATCGCTTGTTGCGAACGGAGTCGGGTCGCCGCTTTCTTGCTTGACTCAATATCCAACACACCTCTCGCATGGAAGACAGGTTTCATATCCCAGAACTGTGAGACGCGCCCTCCATGTGCAAACTCTTTCAGCCAACATGTCACACGAAGATCATGTCAGGCACAAGCGGAAGCCCTAGCCCGACATTATGGCAACAAAACAGGAGTATACTACGTGGATGCCTCCGATTCTCATCACGGGGTATCGTACACGGTCGCGGTAGCCCACAACAGCAACACAGCTAATGGCCTCACCTTCCGACCCGCACTGCAACACACACAGAAGAGGTCACAATTGCTCTCGCGGCCTCATATTCTGATTCAAAATACATAATCACCGGCTCGTTAGGGGTCTGTCGGAACGTCGACCAAGCCTGCGCTCCCTTCCTAGCGTATCAAATGTAGCAAAATTGCATACGGGATACGGACCCCGCACCCCGCACTTTATATGCGCCCCTGTTCACCAGGGGTTGACAGGAAACAAGGCAGCAGACGCGGCCGCCCACGCGCTCTCTCACCAAGGTGCTTTCTCCTAGCCCTATTTTAACCCGAGCAATCCGAATTTAATCCCGTGTACACCTTCAAAGAAGTTACAACCTACTATCAAGACAGTTATAGCATTTATCCTCGCCAATGCAAAAGACCTCAAGAAGGCGGATGAGCGGCTCCTTCTCCGCCTTCGCACCAATACATTGTTGTGCCCGCCAGCACTAAAAACTTTTTGACCCTTCTTTAACGGCAGCTGCTTGCACTGTAGAGCAGTGCCTTGTGACAGCTATCACATGGTGTGGGCCTGTCCCTCCAACCCGGCTATTCCCCGCATCCCCAACCCGGGAGGCGTAGGCGGCGACCCTGCTCGGCTGCCACGACTTAGAGGCCCAACAAGCCTCAGTGGGGCGCGCCAGAGAGGCGGCTACCGCCATCGGGATCCCAAACCAGGCACTTCCACCTAGTGCCTGAAAGGATCCGTCCCTTCCGGCATGACACAAACACACCTCCTGTCCATTCTTATTGAATGTTTTCACCGCCGCCACCGGTCGAGTTCGAACCCGGGCACTCCGGCTTAATAGGTGAGCGGCTTAACCACACAGCTAATGCGGCTGGTAAGCAGTGCCGCTTTGCTGCGACAACGTTGTGAATTCCAACGCATCGAGAGCACAATTGTCACTACCGCCACGCGGCAGTCCAATTTCGATGGAGGCAATATTCTAGAGGCCCGTGTACTGTGCGATGTCAGTGCACGTTAAAGAACCCCAGGTGGCCAAAATTTCCGGAGCCCTTCACTACGGTGTACCGATAGCCTTTGAGACGTTACACCCACACAAACCGTCAAACAAACCAGGTAGCTGAAAAAAACAAGACTCAGGCGTCCACACCCGCGGGGGGTCAGGTATGCGTCTTTCCTGTGCTTTAGATGCTCCCGCTCTTAATCGATTTCATGGCTTTAAGCGCCACTGAGGCGTCCGCTGTCCCAGGGGGCCAGTTATACGCCTTTCATTTGTTTTGCTTTATCTTAAGGTCAAATGAAGGTGAAATCCTCTAGCACGGTGACCTTAGCTTTATCTAGCGTTGTGAAGCTTTCGCTTTAATGTTTCGGAGAGCAGCTGCACGGTAAGCATTTCAATAACCCCGATAGCGAGGCAGATGTGAAGTAACAGCTGTCAGTCATATTGGCATCCCACCATTTGGGATTGCTTCTTTCGCTTTTAGGTATGAAGCTGATATCAACAAGTTGTATCCTCCTCGTCTTAGATCAAGATCGTGGCGATACCATATTTCAGTTAGGGAGGTAACGACAAATTAAAATGTAAACATGCTTAGAGTTGTGTTCTTTTAATGAAAATAAAAAACCTTCTATATATCAGATACGTTATGCTGCAATATAACCAGTATTGAAAGTTATTAAACTCAGGAAATATGGAAGTGATGTTTTACAATTACTGTTTTATAAAGGCAGAAGGAAGCAAAGAAGGCTTGTCCTAGGCACGAAACTTCAGTGTTACATATATATTTTTAATCGCCCCGATGAGACCAGTTCAAATGCAAATAGAGTCATCCTTTTAGCGTCCGCTATGCTGCTACTCTTCATCTGCAAAAATAAATTACTTCCATTTCTAAAGTGGGGTACAAGGCTTGTGGGGTACAAAAGGGATAAGGGCAATAATGCAGCCTGGTTGGTGACCCAATAAATTCCACGGACAATACAGGCACTGGTTACTTGGCAATGAAGTCTAAGGTTTAACGGAAACCCGCCTGCTCGGGTGTATTCATTGCGGGAATTCTTAAAGCGCCGACCACTCGTTATACAAATGATGTTCCGGCCCCACTACGGGAGCGTTGTTCACAATCATGAACAAGGCACCCGTAGTGGGGTCTAAACATCATTTTTATATAGAATGCTCGGCGCTGGAAGAATTTCCGTCAGGGTACTTGGCGCTGCATACTTAAGCGATATTCAATATTGCGCAAGTGCGTTTTCCCGCATAACAATGTTGCCCAAGGTAAGATGGCTGAGCATGCGTTTCCAGCTGCAACAAAGAATGACGGAGTATCTTTTTTATTCTTCCAAAATGCGTTTTCTACATTCTGTCGACACCCTTAGCGACTGCCCTGAAGTCCTCGCTGTTCTTTTTTTTTATATAGAAAGTCGGTTATCTTGTCTTTCGGAACAATGTTATATGCGAGCGCGCATTTGCGGAATTTTCAATATCCTCTGCAAAGGAGACCACGATGCCGGGACCAAAAGACAGTGCGCACCGGATTCTGTCAGCTTTTCTGTGGTCAGCAGCAACTCTCACGTAATTACCGAGATTGTAGTGCCGCTGAAATAGATACGTTGTATGAATATTGTGTTGGCGCGCATTCGGTCTCCCTGCAAAGAGCAGTGTTGTGACATGATAATGTATTCTTTTTTTGCAGCGTATTTCCAAATTAGTATAGAAGTAATTGTTATAGAAGTAATTAGTATATAAGTCATTGCTTTTTGATGAACTATGAGTTCATAGTAAGCGGCATTCGAGTGGCAACTTTTCTGACTGGGCCGTATTGCCCCTGCTTCCGCGCAATTGTTCTTAAGCGCACGTGAACAGGGAGCACTTCTGAGGTCCAGGAGGAGAGGCTCGAAGTTTCTAACATCTAAGTTGTAACTTCGGCAGCCGTGGGGGGGGGGGGGGGGGGGGGGGTTCGCTCTGCCAGTTTATAGGCGGCACAGTTGTAAGGTGAGGAAATTAGGGTTGATATTTTTTCATCGATGAGCTCACCCACTGCCCAAATGTTACACCAGCAAAACTTTTGGGGTTTTAAATTGGGAAAGATAAACACGCTCTCCCCGTTTAACTGCGGCTGACACAGTTCAAAACCGTGCTGACCCCGCCCCGTGGTCGCATACGCTACCAAGCGAACGGCGACTACGGCGGGCCTTGCTCTGAGGGAGCAAAGGAACGACAGTCTGGCTGACACAAAGAAAGCATTCATCACTACAACAATAGTAACTCCAGCTAGCAGCAAAATACGCTGAGGAATCGAGGATGTCCGACTCACCAGTACGGCTACGGGCGAATGTTAGGGCAGTGGGCAGTGGGAAACTCCGAAGAGGGACAGGACGAGCAGCGGAAAAACGCCCCCCCCCCCCCCCCCCCTCCCTGTATCGTATCGCAACCTGCGTGCGCAAGATAGCGCTGTGCCCTCGCCCTGACTTGATATTGTGTCCCCTCTTTCTTAACCCCCTTGCCACTATTTCTCTTTAAATATGCTCGCTGAATAAACAGCAGGGCAAAGGCCTCTCCCATGTCTCTCCAATTAACCCTGTCCTTTGTCAGTTGCCGCCACTGTTTCCCCGCAAACTTCTTAATCTCATCCGCCCACCTAACTTTCTGCCGTCCCCTGCTACGTTTGCTCTCTCTTGGAATCCACTCCGTTACTCTTAAGGACCAGCGGTTATCTTGCCTTCGCATTACATGCCCTGCCCAAGCCCATTTCTTCCTCTTGATTTCAACTAAGATGTCATTAACTCGCGTTTGTTCCCTCAACCACTCCGCCCTCTTCGGATCTCTTAACGTTACACCTATCATTTTCCTTTCCATAGCTCGCTGCGTTGTTCTTAACTTAAGCTGAACCCTCTTTGTTAGCCTCCACGTTTCTGCCCCATAGGTGAGTACCGGTAGGATACAGCTGTTGTATACTTTTCTCTTCAGGGATATTGGTAAGCTACCATTCATGATCTGAGAAAACCTGCCATATGCGCTCCACCCCATTCTTATTCTTCTAGTTATTTCCCTCTCATGATCCGGATCTGCGGTCACTATCTGCCCTAAGTAGACATATTCTCTTACTACTTCCAGCACCTCACTACCAATTGCGAACTGCTGTTCCCTTGCTAGGCTGTTGAACATTACTTTGGTCTTCTGCAAGTTAATTCTTAGCCCCACCGTTCTGCTCTGCCTGTCTAACTGATTGATCATGCTTTGCAGTTCTTGTCCTGTGTGGCTTAGCAAGGCAATGTCATCAGCAAATCGGAAATTACTCAGGTATTCTCCATTAACTCTTATCCCCAACTGTTCCCATTCCAGACCTCGGAATACCTCCTGTAATCAGGCAGTGAAGAGCATTGGCGAGATCGTGCCTCCCTGCGTGACACCTTTCCGTATTGGAATTTTATTGCTGAGTTTATGGAGAACTACAGTAGCTGTGCAATCGTTATAAATATCTTCCAATATTTTCACATAACACTCTTCTACACCCTGATTCCGCAGTGCCTGCATGACAGCTGAGGTTTCCACTGAGTCAAATGCTTTCTCGTAATCAATGAAGTCTATATATAGCGGTTGGTTATATTCTGCGCATTTCTTTATCACTTGATTGATAGTGTGAATGTGGTCTATGGTCGAGTATCCTTTACGAAAACCTGCCTGATCATTTGGTTGACTAAAGTCCAAGGTTGCCCTGACTCTATTAGCGACTACCTTAGTAAATACCTTGTAGGCAACGGACAATAAGCTGATTGGTCTGTAATTCTTCAGGTCCTTGACGTCTCCTTTCTTATGAATTAAGATAATGTTAGCGTTCTTCCAAGCTTCTGGTACTCTCGAGGTCACAAGGCATTGCGTATACAGGGTGGCTAGTTTTTGTAGCACAATCTCTCCTCCGTCCTTCAACAAATCTGCTGTTACCTGATCCTCACCATGTACTGGTCCCGAAGCTTCAGTGCGAGCTGGGCCGTATTTCCTTTAAATGTTTGTACCGCTCTCTGCAGGTGCTTCTGCGTCTCGGTGCGCGTCTGGTTTGGATCTATGAGCGCCCGGAAGAGGCGCCACGTGTTTTTGCTAGACATCTGCCTAGCGGCCGCGTTGCACCTATCTACCCAGTTCGCGTCCGCGAGTTGCGCCGCGTACTCCGCCGCTTCTTTAGTGATTGCAGCGATCCGAGCTCTTAGCTTTCGGTTACGCTTCTGTCTACGCCATCTTTTGACCATACTGCGTCTGGCTGCCCAGAGGTGGAGGAGGTGGGTGTCCACGTCTGTCACCGCCTCTGAGAGCTTTACCTGCGTCTCCATCGAACGCAGGTTGATCAGCAGCTGTTTTGTCCAGGCTTGATATCCCTGCTCCTGGATGGAGCTTACCTCGTATTCCTTTCTAAATTTCGTCCAGTCCGGCAGCATAGTGTGCCCCGTAGGCCTAGTAAGGGGTTTCGTACGGATCGTTATGGTGATCAGGCAGTGGTCACTACCGAGAGTTTCCTCCGTATTCGTCCACTCCACTCGCCTCGCGTTTTTCGTGAAGGTTAAGTCGGGACACGTGTCCCTCTGCACCGAGTTTCCTATCCGCGTGAGGCACGCCGGGTCAGTGTGTAGGGTTACACCTAACGCGGACGCCGCCTCCGCTAGCTTCCTTCCTCGTATGTCTTCTCGATGATAGCCCCATTAGGGACTCTGCGCGTTGAAATCTCCCATTACTAGTAGCGGGTCTCGTCCCGCTTCCCTGATAGCTCTGCTCAGGAGTGTGGAGAAGGTTACGTTTTTTGCTTTAGGTGGGCAGTACACGTTCAGGATGTGTAGCGGTGAATCCTCCTTTTTCAGTGGCAGAACAGTCACCATCACGTGCGAAAAGCTGGTTTGTAATTCCAGATCTACCAAATTTGCAGTGAAATTTTTGTGCACAAAGATGCACGTTAGGGGGTCGAGTTGGAACGTTTTGTAGTTTGTGAGGTTCACGTTCCCGCCAGGTTCCTGTACGGCCACTACTGCCGGAGTATGCTCGTACATAGACAGGTGCATCCTAAGATCCGCTCTCTTAGTCCTCGATTTCAAGCCTCGACTATTCCACTGGGTTAATGTTATGGGACTCTCTTTAGTTTGTCTCGCCATGTTGTATCTGGAGATTGTTGTTATTCTGGAAGGGAAATTGCTCCTGGTGGTCTTCCTCCTCGTCCTCGCTCAGCACCCTACGCATCCTGTAGGCTCGGGGATTCTGGAGTCTCCTCGTGTTAGCGTATTTGCGAACCGTCATCGCTTTCGCTATTTGTTGTGAGACTATGGTGGGAATGGATTCCTGGACCCTTCTAATAATAGCTTCTAGTTTATTTTCAAGACTAGGTTCCGTGTCGCTTTCCATCGCCTCCTCTTGCTGAGGTGGCTGGGGTTTAGCTAGCGCACTTTCTAGTTTGCTGGTTAGCACCTCGATCTGCGCTTTTAGGACTGCTATCTGGTTTCGTAACTCGGTTTCTACTGGGTTGGGTGTGGGTAGAGAGGAAGGTTTGGGAGGAGGAGGAGGAGGAGAGGCGGTCCCACTCACCTGCTGCTTCCCGTTCTGGACTATGCTGGCCCAGGTCCTCTTTTGCATGGGTTGATCAGAAGTCGACTCCCTGTTAGGTGGAGGGGGCGGGAGATTCCCGCTTCCTCCCTTTTTCTTCTTATTTTTTTTCCTCCTTTTCCTCTTTTTCTCCTGGTTGCTGTGTTGTTGCTGCGCGTTCGTGCGGAATTTCGCCGTGCAGTCTCTTGAGTTCGTGGCGTGTTCGCCGCCACACACCGCACATTTTGGTTTGCACACGTGAGGGGACCGCACCCCCTCCACAAATGGGGCTTGCATTCCGCAGAGTCCGCAGTTTTCTTGTCTCGGTGTCGGGCAGGTATCTGGCCTATGTCCCACCGTGCCGCACATGTTACACGCTAATATGGTGCGGCCGTACGTTGCTACCGGTATCACTTGCGCGTTGTACAGTACAGCTCTGGGGTTGTACTTGCCTTCGAAGGTTATTCTGGCTTTGTTCGAAGTTCCGAACTTTCAGATCTCCAGGATGGTGCTCTCTCCGTGAAAGCTTTTTACCTTCCCTCGCAGGGACTCGGTGGTTTCCAGATTGGCCACTGTGATGACTCCGTGAACCACGTTGTCTTCGCTCTGTTTTACGTGCCCGTGCAAACGGAGGTCTGCTCCTTCTTGGAGTTGTATCGCAAAGTCCCCGACCAGTTTGTCTGCCGCGTGGATGCTCGACGTGCCCACGATGATCAGGTTTTGATCCGGGGATATTGTGAAGTAAAAGTTGTCCGCTTCGGCCTCCCCGACTCGCTGTCGTAATCTCAGCGCCGGCGCTTTATAGCGTCGCCGGGCGCTATAGGGCCCCCCGCCTAGACGGAACGGCGAAATTTGCGCGCCGACGGGGCAGAGATGGAGTAGCCAGAAATGGAGAGTCCGGTAAGTTCATGTAAGGTGCCGGGAAGAGCCGTCGGGTGGAGTGCGCGGCTCAGGTAGACGAGCCCGGCTGCTTCGCAACGGGCGAATGGTGCTGGGTGCCGAGTTGACAAAGGACATGGGGGCAGGGAAGGCCAAGGTCGAGCCGTCACCGACTATGGTGCTGCCCGCGTACACAAGTGTCGTCGGTGTTGGGACGTTGGAGCTGGTGTCGGTGGGAATGTGGCGCGCCGAGTACGTCGTCACAAGCACTGGAGCGGGCGAAACGGCTCCGTGGACTGAAAGCAGCTGTGCTGCGACGGCAGCAGCTGTAACAGTATTTGGCACAGGTGTGACCGTCGACACAACGGTGATAGCCGTGACGATGGCGGAGGAAGTTGCAGGGCGCAATGTCAGGCGCTTGGGTGAAGGAGGATCGACATTCCGGAGCGGTTGGCCAGGGATGATGCGCGTGTGAGCATGGTCGGCTGTGGGTGGCTGCAAAAAGGTTGTCGCAGTGATAGGCCGTGCAACTGTGACTGCTACATCAGACGGCTGGCTGACAGCAACATACACAGCTGGTGGATGGACAGTTGGTGCATTACTCGTTTTGGGTAGCTCTACCATTCGTTGCTGAAGGTTGTTCAAGTCAGGCACCAAAGCAGGAGCTTGCTGCGACAGTGTCGAGCTGCCAGGGTCAGACTCCGAGAAGCGGTTTACAGTACTGAGGGCTTGGGGTGGGGCCTCTTGGGCAGGCGGTGTGGCCGCCTGGGTAGTGGGGCTGGTATTTGACAGATGCTGCGGTGCCAGCAATCTCACTTCGCCCTTGGCACGATCGCTCAGGTCAGTGACTGACGGCTTTAGCGAAATGAGCGGTGAGGCGGCAGGTGAGCTTTCGGCTGGCAGCGATGCTACGCAGTAGGGTACAGATTTTGCCGGAATGGGGCACTCGTCGAGGAAGAGCTGGACTGACGGCGGCACTATTGCAGATGAGAGAAGCTGCTCACCGGGCTGTGACGTAGACGCTGTATCGTCCTTATTGGAGGCGGTATGGCCAGAGGCGTTGAACAAGGTGGCGCGAGGTGCATCTGTCGCTGAGTTCACTGACGTGGCAAACCGCGGTGGGCCAGGCACCTCACCGAGCTGCTGAGGGAATAAGTGCGGACTTGGGGCCATGGAGTCGTCGCACAGTGCTGCTAGTGTAACCGGGGTAGCAGGATGTGCTGCAGGAAGCGATGCGGCAGCGTCTGGTGCGGTCGGTGATAAAGATGCTGGGCCGGAGACGCTGGACTGGAGTGGCGGCGAGGCGGCGGGGGGCTGCTGAGGCGGGCCGGGTTCTGATGAAGGCTGCGTGGGCGCGAGCGAGGCCGGTGCAGGGCCAGAGGCTGGCGGCGGCGAAAACGGGTCCGCTGCGTCGTAGAGCGGCGGCGGAACGTAGTAGGCGCCGACGTCCGCCAAGACGGCCGCACGCAGCTCATCGTATGGCCGGCAGCCGAAGGCAGAGTACGTGAGCCGACGCAGGAGGTCGGGCGGGAGGATGTCGCAAAGGACTGCGTGTTTAAACGGCTGGATGGTGATGCCGTTCAGGTACATCGCAGCCTCCAGTTGGGCGAACCACCCGCCGACGCCAGCAGGCCGGAACGCCAGGAGCGCCGGGTCGAAAATTGGGTGCTGCCAGTACGCCATGCTAGGACGCCGCTGGGATAGAAGGCACGGTTCGCCAGGTCACCGCTGTTGAGGATTTGCGGGGTCGCAGCGGAGCACCAGAGAGACGACCAGCGTGGCATGCTTCTAGTTCCAGACTGCCCGTGCCGGGTGTGCGCCCCGAACACGCGCTGTCCATCTTTATTTTCTTCTAGCGGGCGCTGTAACGCCGATCTCAGCGCCGGCGCTTTATAGCGTCGCCGGGCGCTATACCATGCGCGCTGGCGAGATTTCCTGCGCGCGGTGTTGTTTTTGTTTCACTTTTTTCAGAATTGCGCCACCAATTGTATCGCTGCGCCCTCCTTTAAGAATTTTGTGCAACAATTTTGACAAAACACGAAATTCGCGCCCACAAGCATGCGCTCACAAAAACAGTGGCGAATGCCAATATACATACATCAATACAATGATGTTTTCGCATACATAACAATATGCAATGGTCCCAATACACTTAAAAGCAAACCACAATTCGGCAATACATTGACACAACATTACAAACTGAAGGCACACAACTACGAGGGATACTTTCGCCTCTACTGCCAGATTCGGACTACAGAGTGGACATGGAACAGCACTTTTTCCCTCAAGCTTTCTGTCGCGTTTTTCATTGTTTTTGGCAAGCTACTGCGGTTTTTCTCCCTGTCGCGGCACGACTTTTCCTCTGCCCTCTATTGAGGCTTCTCTTTCACATGCTGTTCTGGCCCAGCTTCCTACTAATACTGTTAGCCTTTTCCTTTCCAGACTGAGTCCTTGCTGAACGCTTGGCTCGTTCGTCTCAGCTTCTTATTCACTTTGCTGCGATGTTCGTGCAGCGTCCTTGCACTTGGCTCAGCTGTCTTCTGCTTAGTTCTCGTTCTTTCCATTTTCTTCCTGACCTTTCTCCAAGGCTCGTCCGGGTCAATTCCACCTTTATCGGCGGTGCCCTATACGCTTCTCTTTGTTTTTACTTTCTTCAGAACTCTACTTTGTGGCGAGCCTGGTTCGCTGACAATTTCGTCATCCAAGCTGCTCTTTACCGATGAATCTACTGGCCCAGCTCCTTTTTGTTTTTCGAGGACTGAGCATTCTTCACCTTCAAAGCCCTTTTTCTTCTTCTTCCTGTTTTGGAGCGTTCCTCGTGAAAAGTACCCTGAGCATGGCGCATTACCCATGGTGACACATTCTCCACATTTTTGAAATCTGCTTTCTCCGATTATTTCTTAGGCTCGCCAGTTTCAGTGTAGTTGTGCGCCGTTCCTTGCACAGCAGTTTCACCTTCCTGACCGGGAAAGCCCTCCTCGCTGCTCGAGGGTTCACTGGCAATGGTTTCCCGGTTTTCACTGAGTGCGCTCTGCTCAGCTACAATTGCACACTCAGAGATTGCACACTGGACCACTCCCCATGGCAGTCAGCGCTGCAAGATTCAGAAGTGCTGCACGTGGGTTTCACGATGGAGGTCCAGTCGACTTTTTCGTCGTCGTCAAGCGACGTGCTTAAGGTACACCCTGACTGAAGCGATAGAATGGCCTTCTGCTCAGTGCCTTCTGCCTCAACATTCCAATTAAGTTTATTACCTGACAAGTCCTCTGGGCATTACATCAGGGGTGGGTTTTTATACAAACCGTAAGGATCATGGTAAACAGAAATTGAAAATATGGTCACATAGAAGTTGCAAACACGAAGATGGGCTGGTATTAGAAAGGATTTCGTACAGAAGGCCGTTCCAGTCTGTGGCGGTTGGGAAAAAAAATGACGCAGTGAAGGTGGAGGTCCGGGCATGTGGGCACGAAGCTTGAGGTGGCGGCTGGTTCGATATAATATGCGTGTTGCTGCTGTAATGTATGTTGCTTAAATAAGAGACTCAAAAAAGAACTTGTGGAACGGTGAAAGGCTGTCAAGGCGACGTCGACAGAAAAGCTTGATAAACCAGATTCTGCTTTGAGAGATAAAACGCTGATATTATATGAGTACGATGCATGAATAAATCTAACAGGGCGATTTTGAACTGATCCTAATGCGTCGGCGAGATAAGCTTGGTGCGGATTCCAAATGGATGACGCGTATTCGAGTTTTGGCCTGACAAGTGATTAATTAGCTAGAATTTTACATCTTGTGGGGCGTTTCGCAGATTACGCTTCAGAAAACATAAGGTTTTGTTAGCTGCGGAGATTAAGTTAGTGACACATGTGCTCTAAGACAAATCGTGAGAGGTTACGCCTACATATATGAGTTCAATCATGATATGGATATATAGGGAATTGGGCATATCAGGCCATATATGCCAGATATATCCTTATATGAATTCAATCATGATATGATTATATAGGGAATTGGGCATATCAGGCCATATATGCCAGATATATTCATATATTGTCATATATGAGTTCAGTCATGATATGGATATATAGGGAATTGGGCATATCAGGACATATACGACCATATGCACATATATTTCCTGATATGAGTTTCATTCAGATAATGGTATATAGGGAATTGGGCATATCAGGCTATATACGCCCGTATATTCATATAAGGCCTTATATGCCCAATTCCCTATTTGTTCATATCTGGATTTTTTCATATCAAACCAGATATGACATTTCCGTACGGGCTAGGTTACGCCTAGGTATCTGTATGATTACTAATTCTAGAAGTGTGTTGAGAATTGCGTAAGGGAACAAAAGTGTCTGCGCCGGCGGGAGAAGTACATGCATTTACATTTTATTGCATATAACGTCATTAATAAATTATTGCACCATTCTGAAATGCTGCTAAGATTGTTTTGGAGAGCAGTTTGGACAGATATGTTATTGATTGTGAGGTAAATTAAGCAGTTGTCTGCGAACATGCGTATTTAGAAGAAATACACTGAGGTAATTTTTAATGTATATTAAAAACAACAGAGGACCAAGGAGAGATCCTTGGGGACCACCGACAGTTAGAGGGAGGGGTCTAGATAAATTGCTGTTGACTAAAACCATTTTGCGTACGGCTGGACAAAATTTCTGTATCCACATTGTAAAGTTATGGTCTAGGTTCAGCAGTTGTAGTTTTAGTAACAAGCGCTGGTAAGATACCCTATCAAAGGCTTTCGCAAAATCCAAATAGATTGCGTGAGTTTCCACATTAATGTCCATGTTAGTATGCAGGTCATGAACAAAAAGAGGTAATTAGATTTTACAGGAGAAACCTTTATGGAACCGGTGCTGCGAGGGATCCAAAAAAACTGTTGCAGTCGAACAAATAAATAATTTTAGGGTAGATTACATATTCCATGATTTTGCATGGCACGCTTGTTAAGCAGATAGGTCGATAATTTAATGGAGAGTTAATGTTACCGTTTTTGTAGACTGGAACGACGTTTCCCACTTTCCAATCAGCTGGCATGGATCCTGAAGAAAGTGACAAGGATAACAGCAATGACAAGTACAAAGCAACCATATGTCTCGTGTTCTTTGAGAATTTGAGAGTTAATACCCTCAATGCCAAATGATGATGACATCTAAGTCTTCTAATTTATGAATGTAATTCCGTCTTCATGAAATATCTTACGCTTGGCAATGTAACTTAGATATTGGAAAAAGGAAAAGAAAAGGCCGTTTCGATTTCTTTCGTGAAAACTGCAGCAAATGCCGAATTGAAAGCGTCAGCACATTCAGAAACGCTAATGGTTTCTTGTAAATCATTGATAAGAGTGATAAAGCGTGTTGGGTGCAATTTTATTACTAGTCAGAACTGTCTTGGGTTAGTACGGAACAAATTTTGAAGTGTAGTAGCATAAAATGAGCGCTTTGCGCTGGGGATTTCGGTTAAATATTTAGGTCCAGCGTCGTAGTAGTTTTGCCATCGGAATGAGTTGTTTTCAGCCGCAAGATAGAGATGTTTTCTTATTTTCTAGTCTTTTTAAATAAGGAGTTAGTAAAGCATGGTTTTTGGTTGCTGGTGCGAATGTTGACAGTTGGCATATATTTATTAGCGAAATCGTTTAACTTATTCTGAAGCATCGCTCAACTTATTCTCAAGCATCGCTCAGTTATCTTGGATCGATTGGCTGTGACATGCAGCTTCGAAGCTGGGAAGCAAGGTATCAAGTTCATGATTTATCGCGTCATAATTCTCTTTTTCGTAAAGTGCTATAGTTTTCTTTTGAGTCTTGTTTAGTGTTACAGGCAATGAGAGGGTGGCATATGTGACATAATGGTCACTAATTCCTCGAAGATATGTAACGGAACGGAGGGCATTACGGTTATTTATCAAAATAAGGTGCACAATGGTTTCGAATTCAGGCGTGACGCGCGTTGGTCGGATACTAATTGTGTTAAATTAAAGTTGAAACATATGTCAATTAAATTCCTTTTCTCTGCAGGACCTGCTATTGAAGAAGATGGCAAGTTACACCAGTCAGTGTTTGGGAAGTTAAAATCCCCGAAAAGGAAACTGGAGGCATTTGGGTAACTTGTTGTGAGATGAATTGAGTTATGATTGAGTTCTTTGTTGTAAGAGTCAGGCGTGGAATGGGGAGGCCTATAGCTGACTCCCAGTAGCACTGTTTTTCTGATGCTAGACAAAGTAACCAGAGTATTTCAAGCTTAGATTTCACATTTATCGCAGTACATAAAATTTCGTAATAAGCTGCTGTGAGAACAACACCGCCCCTTGAACCGTCGCTGTCGTTTCGGAAAACATTTACGTCAAGTAGGTCTGCCAAAACATCGGTATCAGGGACGTATTTTTTATCCAGGTTTCCGCTAAGATGAGCAGATTGCTGCCTGTTGATGATATCATGTTGGACACGAGCCTTCGCTTCGGAAGATAACTGCGAACGTTCATCTAAAAAACGGAAAGGAAAAGTCAAATCGACATGTGGGTCTTGGTTTGTTTTTTACTTTTAAGGAACGAGATAATTGCTACTGAGTTTCTCTGACACAGTTCGACGCCCCGTCGAAAATGCACCGTTTTGGGCCGATGCACAAGGTTTTGTAACGCAGAATAAGCTACTGTTTTCGATTTAGCGAAGGTCAATAGATGTATTCTTGCTTTCTGAAAAGGGCGTGTGAAGCCTTCGCCTATACTGTATTTTGTTCCTTTCAGCATTCGGCCATTTGATTCAAGAGCGTCTTTAGTTTACCACGTCGTGTATTTTACTTTTGTTGGGCGGTTTTGATCATGTGAATGTTTCCCTAAAAGATGGGCCCGTGTTATGTCCGCGGGGCTAATATCAGTTTGTAAGCTTTCATGACAAATCTGGATGACTAGTTCCTCGGACTGAGAATATGTGTGATTAGTAGTGGTATCAGGGATTCCATAGAAGAGATTACAACGGCGTCATCGGTATTCAGCATCATCAATGCGAGCCTTAAACTCTGAAACAAGTTGAGTTGTTTCAGTTGAGGTCGCTTGTAGGGTTTTTATGTCCTGGTGTAGGGGCATGAGGGTCTGATAGTGGGCCTCTAAATCGATTATGCGCTTGTTAAGGTCGTTTATTGTTTTGTCTGTTGTCCTCAGCTACATCTTCAGGTCCTATATCTCTTCTACGAGTAGCGCTTGGCCTGCGATTAGTTTTGCAATTCGGTCAGAACAGTGTCTAGGTTAGCAGGGCCAGGATTCGTTTCTACATCACGGTACAGGGTTAGTAACAGGCGGACAACATCGGCACATTCAGAGGCAATAGCGACACAACACTGTGGGCTCGAAAGCTATAACAAGAAGCTTTTTTTATTTTTTATTATAGAGTGCGTGTATTTGACTGACCTGCATGGCGAAAGGGAAGCGGTTAGCAAACTGCGCCGTTGCACACTCTCCGTGGTGGTGTAAAACATTTATTCATACTAAATACAGAGGTATTGCTTGGACCGTGCCTGAAGGGCCCGGCCCTCACAATCACTAGGAGGGATCCCTAGTCCGGGACCCCTGTGGCCTCCGCGGCGGCCCGGGCTCTTGTCACCAGGGCTCGTTGGTCCTGGAGAGTTGAGCAGCCGAGCAGGGCAGCCTCCCAGTCCTCTCGGGTGGGCTGGGGAGGGGGTGGGAAAGCAGGATTGGCAGGGCATGCCCACACCATGTGATACGTGTCCGCAAACACTTGCCCACAGTGTGGACACTCGCCCGAAAAAGCCGAATTGAAATGTTTGAGCACTGCCGGGCACAGTACCGTGTTGGTGTAGAGGCGAAGTAGCCAACGCTCCTCTGCCTTGTTGAGGCCTTTACAGGGGGGTGGCTATCGGCCGTGAGCGTTTTGATACAGGAGAGAGATCTCCCGAAAAGTAATAGCCGGATTAAAATCAGTAGCCGGATCAGGCGGCGAGAGAGGCGATGCCCGGTGGTTAAGCGCGCGGGCGGTAGTGTCCGCTACCTTATTTCCCTCTATCCCCGCATCTGCTGGGGCCCAGATGGTGGTGCGCCGGGTTGGGAAATCCCGGTACTCACATGTGTGTAAAATTTGGAAAGCACGATCTGGAATTTGTCCCTGTTCAAAATTGCGGCAAGCTTCTCTTGAGTCGGTGATAATGACTCGGGACGCTGGATCCGCAGCTGCAAGTGCGATAGCAACTTCCTCCGCGAATGTAATGTTGGGGGCACGGAAGGTGAGGCCCTGAACTGGGTTATTTTGGTGGACAACGGCAGCCGTGTACCAACCCCCATGGTGTGGTTTAAGGCAGACAGCTGGGCTAGTTGGTGTTTAGATTGAGAGGACATAGTAGTAGCGCTTAAAAAAACAAGGACGACAGGGTAGAGAAAGACAGCACAGGCGCTAGGGACTAGCGCCTGTGCTGTCTTTCTCTACCCTGTCGTCCTTGTTTTTTTAACGCTACTACTATGTCCTCTCAACCCATGGTGTGGACTTGCCGCGTCCGTGTAAAATACCCCTGGTCGAGCACCATACTGCTTGGAAATGGCCTCCGCTCGCGCGAGGCGGCGGCCATCATGGGCATCTTTTGTGATGTTATTGGGGAGAGGGCGAACCTTTAGTGCGAAGCGCCAGGCCTCGGGCATGGATACCCGCTTCTCCTCTTGGGTTGTGTAATTGATGTGGAGGCGGGCCAGTAGGCGGCTACCCGCACGTGTTTTGCTTAACCGCAAGTGTTGATTGCTGAGATGAGCCTCGCGCAGCTCCCCAAAGGTGTTCGTCATCCCCAGGCCGAGGAGGACGTTGGTTGGATGTTGCAATAGGGAGGTCGAGGGCTCTCTTATAGATTTTTTGGAGGATCACTTCGAAAGCGTTCTCATCGCATTTGCGCAGGTGGAGGGATGGTGCCGAATACAGGATTCGACTGGTTAGGAATGCATTGGCCAGCCGCAGGGTGTCTTTGCATCGCAACCCCCCTCGTTTGTTTGATACCCGGCGGACCATACGGCCCACCTGATCCCCCACCTTGCGGAGTTTCTTCAGCGTGGTGTCAATCTTGCGGTTCTTTTGTATGTAGAGCCCCAATACTCTGATTTCATCGTGTTCAGGTATCGGGCCACTAGGCAGGGAGAGGGCAATTTTGGTTGTGCACCTTGGATTGGGACGTATGCGCACAAATACCGATTTGCTCGGGGAGCACTCAAGGCCGCAGCGGTGTGCATAATCGTCCACAATAGCCGCCGCTTGCTGCAGGTTGGCCTCGATTTCTCCAACCGAACCGTGTGTTACCCAGAGGGTGATGTCGTACGCGTACAGGGCATGCTGCACACCTGGGACCTCACCCAGCAGGGTAGGGAGCTTCATCATGGCCAGATTGAAGAGAAGAGGCGAGAGGACTGCTCCCTGTGCAGTCCCTCGCGTACCAAGTTGGTACGGGCCATGTTCACAGTCTTGGAGTCGGATATATGATTGCCGATCTGTGAGGAATTGCTTGATGTATTGGAATGTGTTGTTCCCACAGTTCACTTGGGACAGGTGGGAGAGGATGATACCATGAGTAACATTGTCGAAAGCCCCGCGCAAGTACAATGCGAGGACCACCTTGTCATCGCTAGGGTGCTCGACGGGATCAAGAATCTCTCTATGAAGTTGCAGCAGCACATCTTGTGCGGACCGGTGTGGGCGGAACCCGTACATGGTGTCTGCAAAGGCGTTGTGCGTTTCTAGGTAGGTGGATAGTCTTTCACGGACCATGGTCTCCATCAACTTCCCCACACAAGAAGTGAGAGATATGGGCCGGAGGTTGTCAGTGTTGAGAGGTTTGCCTGGTTTGGGTATGAATGCGACGAGAGCCGTCTTCCGAGCCGACAAAGCTGAGTCGACGGTGGCTCTTCTTTTAGAGGCGGCGGATTGGCTGCCCTTGATGGCGATGAGTCTTTTCAGGGTTGTTCGAGGACAGGCATCTCACGTTCCAGCAATAAGGCTGACGGAAATAGCGATGAGTTGAAGCCGGCAAAGCGGTTTCATATGGCCGCCTCATCTTCGTGGCAGCGGAAGGCCCGTCCTGACGAGGCACCCGGACTTAAGCAAGTCAGGTCGGGAATCAGCAGGTTGCTGATTAGACAGATGCCGAACGGCATGGCGAAAGGGAAGCGGTTGGTAAACTGCGCCGTTCGACAGTCTCGGAGCCCGCCTTGAAAGTAACTACACTTTCACTCTCCTGAGGAAGAGACGCTCCGGGCTGGCCTTTACTCGCTGCTATCTCACTTGTAGGAACGGGTTGTTCCAGGACCAGGTTAATCTGTAGAGCTAGTCATGACCTCATATGTCGTTGCTAACGAATCAGTCTCGTTATAACTGAACAGTTTTTCGCTAGAGGCTAAAAATAACACTCCGTTTTCCAGCCTTGCTTGTTCTTGCGCCGCCATCTCTACTGTAGACCTATTGCCTACCGACCTTTCTTCCGTATAGGGAGCGACATTCCTGTCAACCAAATCAGCGGCCCATATTTCTGGGTGGTTCGGCGATCTCACACGATTGATGTTAACCACGATGACGGACTATTCTTGTGCACTCTGGCTTCATTTAACAGTTGAGCGGTACCATCCAAGAAAAACACAGCGCTCATCTCTCCATTAAGTTTTTCATCGCTAACCAAGTCCCTTTTGATGGAAACCTTCTCAGAACGGAAACCGACTTTCCTCGAATTTTGCCGGGGAGAACCGGCATTCCCTCAGTTAGAGACCCTGGCTTGACGCACAGAGCTGTGCACAACACTGCCGGTTTCTCCCGATACACCTCTTCTACACAGTCGCCCTTAAAGTCTTCGTCCTCGCTGTTTTACGAAGAGGCACAGGGATGCGAAATGTGGGACTGGCTTCCGAATACATCACCACGCCGCTGCGTTGTGACCCTTACCTGCGCACTTGAAACAAACAGCCATTCTATCCCTCACTAAGTTTCTACGGCAGTCCGAGGCTTAGTGGCCTATCTTCTTGCACCGGTAGCATTTCGGCGCTCTACCACTCTTGCCCCTTCCTTTGCTTCGATCTGAAGCTCGATCTTATTCCTTTATTTCATTATCTCTCATAAGAATCTCATTTCCTCGATGAAATTCTTTTTGTTGGTTCACTCCGAATTTTACTGCCTCTCTTTGGTCACTTTTCATTACACTCAGCGCTTCTTCTCTCGCTTTCTTAGTGGCTGAACGAGCCATTTCTCCTTCTCTGTCGGCGTCTTCTCTATCGATCTTTCTTTACCTCTTCTCGTTTTCTTTTCGTTTTCTCTCTCTTCCTTCTATTTGCTGGCTCAGCCAATCCGCAATCTCGGATTCTTCCGGGCTCAACTGACAAATGAACGTCACAATATCTTTTTGATTCATTTTGGAGTCCCACCTGTTCACACCTCGAGCGTAGCTCAACTCAGCGTGCCATAACCAAGCGCCCCTGCGTGACACCTCAGAATATCGCTCTGCTGCTAACTATCGTCTACGACTTCTTCTTGAACATGTTTCGACTCTTTCCCCGTTCTCTGCGCTTACAAGCGCCAAATGTCCTCTCCGCGGGCGCCAGAATAAAGGTAGCAACACTTTGCGCATTCTAGCGTGCATTCCCAGACACCCTTAGACCATGTGAGTGTAGCGGTCTCGGACTCAAAGGAGATATCCTTGACTCAGCGTGGAAAATTCAGCGCAGACAAGCTGCCAAGTGTCAAGACGTTTTTGGTTGTTTGGTGCCCAGCTTTCGGCGGTCGCAAGCCAGAGAATGGGTCGCAGCCAAAGGTTCACAAACAAAAATTGTATACAGCACTGAGGTAATACAGAGGATTTCACAATCACTAGTACAAGCCCAAACAAAGTGATTAACAAAATAATGCAACTCGTGCAAAGTTGTACTCAAGAGATATTGCAATCCAAAAGAAATAATGCCCCTAAAGTGCACTAAAATAAGAGGGAGGCAAACAAACCAAACAATATGTTCACCGGGCACTGCAACCGTCCAACGACCAGAAGTTCACGACGGCGGCGTCCCGCACACTGGCGAACGTTGCCTCGTTGGTCCGTGGCTGGCCGAGTGGTGTTTTCCCCGGGAGTCGAGCGGACGCGCTTCACTTCGAGTACCTTCCAAGGCTTTCTAGGCTGGCACCGCCTCCGACGCACGAGTGAGGAGGGGGAGGGTCTCTCTTAGCGCACGTTGACTTCGAGTGGGAACGTCTCCTACATTCTAGAACATCAGATGTCACGACGCCCGCTGGCGAGATGCGTCCGCGCTGCGCTGTTTTTCTTTTTTCAAAATTGCACCGATTTTTGCGACAACGACAAGTGAATACAAGCAACACAGTACAGAACGCTCTGTCCTGTTATTCTTGTCACGTGTCGCATATTTGTGCGCTCAAATAACTGAGTACAGTGGCTGGAGCGTTATCTGTTCCAAGCTCTGTTCTGAGATTTTACACATGAGGATCAGCGTTCGGAACTCACAATCGGGCATGTACAGGTAAATTTGGACCATCCGGACCACAACCGTAAATATGCTCCACCGACATACACGAACAGCCCATCCCCCCTTACGACCTGAATGTGACGTAGATACCGCTCCTGTTGACGCGTGGTCGGATAATCCCGCTTGAGATGTAATCTGTAATATCTCTCAATTTCTTAGGAATCCTAAGGCAGCTAAGATTGATCAATCGATGTCACAAAATTCTAGCTGTCCTGCCACATTCTTTTACAAATACGTACGACCTGTTCGGTGGGCATGCACCACAAACATCAGTAGTGACGACCATTATTAAATCTGTTAGCTGTACAGGAGCAGGTTATTTGCTGCACTTTTGTAGAATAAAAAGAGTTTTCCATTCTTGATCACGGACTGTGCACCAAAACATGAATTTAACAATTGGAATTGTCGGGGAATATCAATCCGCTGTGGCATAGGACGGGTTCTCCAGGACAGGGCAGTGTTCAAAGTGACTAAGTAGAGCCGAAGGAGTGGGAAAGAGTTCACCGCATCGCCGGCATATATGTACAGGCATGAATACAGCTCCCTGAGTTTGTCGCTGTTGCTTGCACGCGTTGAGTGTCAGGCATCTTGCTGGAAGAACTGCCGTTTCCTGTGTGAGTTTGCAAGTGGGCCTCTAGTTGTGACCTGGAAAAGTACATCCGCAAAGAAGAAAAACATGCCGGCTTTAGTAATCGTCGAAAGCTATCATTACGATGGCATCCAGTCATGTAGGAAGGTACATGTGCGGGCATGAGTAAAAAAAGCAGGCTAATCAGTTCCAAAGGCAACCGTACCTCCACTATCCGAAATGAAGAACATTGCTCATGAGCAAGCGCACTAGCATCGATCGACTACCGCCATGCAAATTTCTTAGCCGCAAATATCATTCAAACATGGCATGAAAAATTTTGGAAGGAGATAGCGTGCTCAGTTTACTTATCCAAACCTGTTCACTGAATTTTCACCACCACCACGCAAAGTGTTTTAGCAATGTTAATTTAAAGCAGACAAATATATGCCTTGAGTCACAGCTTCGTTGATACGCATTTAGTTGTTGACACAAGTATACAACCCGTGTTGACACAAGTATACAACAATTGACTGTCTCCGGCACAGGGATTGCATTGTACTTCATTCCACTGCTTTGCGCACCCACTTCTGAAACATAAGTTTTAACTGCAGCGATTAGAGCTGATGGCTGCGCGTGTGTGCTACATTGTTTCAAGCCGAAAACGAGGCCATACCATATAGTTTTTCTATTTAATGGCCTCAGTCAAACTTCTTTTATACAAATTAGCTGTTTCTACAGTGATTTGCCGATACAATGTTCGAAAGTCATGCTTTGAGCAGCACTTATAAAAGCACTTTCTAACCTTTTTGTCACCAAATGGTGCTGCTGCCTCTTGCAGGTGCGTGTAGCTGCCGTGCCTGTGTCCTTATTGAATTCCGTGCTTTCAAATTGAACTTCAGCTAAGCGTTACAGACCCCGCAGTATGTGTTCGAAAATAAAAATTAATCTTTGGCGTATTTGGTAACAACCGTAGGTAGTTTCTGGAGATTCAGGTGCTGAAGAGCTCCGTCGCGTAGGGCTTTGGATAATTTCGAACCCCTGGGCTTCTTTAACGTGCACTAAAGCTGCACAGTACAGACACTTGCAGCACCTCGCCTCCATCGGAATGCGATCGCGGCGGCACAACATAAAACCTGGAAAGCTCGCAATCCATCGGGTTTGCGTTAATATGAGTCAAGGTTTTGAAAATGCCTATCACCCCCGTGTTTTTACGAGCGAGCTGGTTTCAGATGTGGAGGGAGCTTAGTGGCAGTTTCAGGGTTTGTGGCAAAAGTGATGCCGCTGAACTCGGAATACGTAGCAAAGTTTTGTAACAAACACACGATGTTTGTAGATTTAGATCATTTGGTGACGTTCGAATGCAAGAGGCAAGGCCTTGGGAAGGAGCTAATTGTTTCAAGAGACCGAAAATGTGCACATGACGATAGTGCATTACCACAATTTCTTGACTTACAACACAAGCTGATATCAAATGTGGTTTTTCGATGCTATCAGCTATTAGCCGTATAAACATCAATAGCACTAATCGCGTTTGACCTTCGGGCCTAAACTTGAGGAAAAGAAAAGTATAGGCGCATGAGGTCTTGCACTCCAAAGAACCTGAAAAAAGTTGGGAGAAATACAGATGACAGAGGTAACCAGGAGAGAATTGCCGGTGTAACTGCATCATTCCCTATGGACATCTGATTCAACCTATGAGAAAATGGCAGAAAGTGAAAAGAGGGCATTGAAATGACCAGAGATCATGGTGTTGGGATGGTGGGGTTAGTTGAAAACCAAAAGCGAATATAACGAACAGAGCCTTGCGGCGCAGGGTCAGAACGCTTACCGCATTAAGGGTAAAAACATTTTTGGAAGTGTAACGGTTCTTCACGGTAAGGCGTATTGATTTACACGCCACATCAGCCTCCATTTTCGAAGACAGTCTTCGCCAACATGAGACGCAGTGCTGTGAATTTTTTTATTTTCCGACCAACTGTTCAACATTAGTTTAGTAGTGGATGCTGACTGAAGGTGTTTTGAATACACCGTCTTCTGCGTGCATGTGTACAGGCCAACTGATAAATAGGATCTCCGCACTGTTTTGAGGCCAGAAAGTAAGAGCGGGCTATGCGCATTCTTATTTGTGCATATAGTAGAGGAAGTAAAATAGCTGCTAAGTTGGATTTAAGTGCAATAAGTCAAGGAATATTAATTTCATTGCCGAAAAATAGAACCAATGTTTGGAACCCTGCCAAGCAGCTGTAGACATATTTCGAGTATTGGTGAGCATTTGCATGGCGGGAAATTGACTACACACTGCGTCGATGCCTTTGTGAACCGCATGGAACCCGCGAAGCGGTATCCAGGTTCTTGGCAATAGTTACTGCGCAACCACTGAAGTTAAAAAAAAACAAGGAAAATTGCAACTAAGTGCCGGTCTGGGCATGATATGAGAGGAGATTACGTGAACGCTCGTGATATTGGCGAGCGATTCAAGAGAAATTACAAGTTTTGAATTTTTTACTCCGGGCTACAGCTCCATGACAAAATTTGCCTTACTGACATAATTCATGGCTAAGCCGCCGCGGTGGCTCAGTGGTTATGGTGCTCGGCTGCTGACCCGAAAGACGCGGGTTCGATCTCGGCCGCGACGTTTGAATTTCTATGGCGGCAAAATTCTAGACACCCGTGTACTGTGCGATGTCAGTGCACAATAAAGAACCCCAGGTGGTAAAAATTTCTAGAGCGCTTCACTACGGCGTCTCTCATAGCCTGAGTTGCTTACGGACGTTAAACCCCATAAACCGAACCAAACCAACCATAATTCGTGGCCACTAAAAAGTTTCGGATAAACACACCTCTATTGCCCTGGAAAAAAAATTTATTTTCTTCAAGGTGTGCTGTGTACTTTTTAGTCGTAATCTCTACTTCCCATAACCTCGCCCTCCCGCATGATGACGAAATAAAAAATTATGTTTAGTTAAAGAAACTTGTCTTCGCCGAAACAAAGTATGATTAAGAGGCTACAAAAAGGAATAACGCTTACCTGCTGAAATTCCAGTAAGAGCAGCGCGGACATAAATGCTGTCGGCCAGATGCTCGTGGGAGAAGTGCCGTTTCAGCGCCTCTTGTTAGTGGAAGTCCTCCCAGCACTCGGGGCAACGGCGCTCATCAGGAACGTCATTCTGTGCGCCGGCTATAACGAGACGAGGCTTTCGTGAAGGATGATTCAACGCACTTAACTTTTTTACAGAACAAGAGGCAAACCAATAGCACCAACAAAGAGCGCGCTCTGTGTTGGTGCTATTAACAAAACTGGTGCTATTACCAAGCTTGCTAAAACTCGTGTGCGCATAACGTAGATTGCGCTGCGGCGATATTTGGCGCGCCTGCGTCACCGATTAAGAGCTTCCGGTTCCGGGCAGATTCGGTGATGGTTGACGCTTCCCGCGCACGCTCACCTCACACTACGAAGGTATGTAGTATGAGGGCGAGGAGGAACAGAGCTTGAGATATCAGGGACGAGGCTGAGAGTAACGCAGTCTTGCAGGAGCACAGGGTAGAGACAGGCTGCATGTGGCGACGGATGACAACTGCGCGAGCGGGTGGGAGAAAGCTGTTGATAGCTGCTCTTGATCTAACTTGATCTACTCGGCAAGAATGGGTGGGAACAACAGCGAAAGATGGCTGAACAGCGCAGTCCCGTGTAGACTGTGTCTGCGGCTAAAGCATCTCGTTGAACTGAGGAGATTTGAAATGAACGCTTAGTTGTTAATTAACTTAGGGTTTACTGACGCAAAGCTGACTTTAGTAAAACAGCACAAAGACAGTGTCTAGATTATTGGTGTTGGAAATGGAAGGCTGTGTGAAAAGTGATGGAATCATGTGAAATGCTGCGTCATAAAAGGAGTCACGCTATTTTGAAAGCTTGGCTTAAAGAGCAGGAATAACACCACCACATATAAAGAGGAGAAAGATATATAAGTGTGTAATAAGGCCACAAGCGCGCTTGAAATCTCCTTCAACCCTGCGTGAACACGGCGCCCTACTGGATTGGTCAGGGTACAACTTCATAGAACAACATTGGAAGAAGCAAAAAGAAATATCGTTTTGTACTCTAAGGCTCCAAAGCTGTTCAAGTGATCGTTACATTTGAGAATGCTAAACAGCGTCATCACCTAATTATGAAAAATAAAATGTAAAACAATATTAGTAAAATTTTTTAAAATATGCGTTACGATGTGTTTCGCGTAGTGGACTGGTTAACTCAACCGGGTCTCTACAGTACGCGCATTCCGGATGCTGCCCTCCCAAAGCGAATACCGGATGCAGCACGTGACATGTTCTCTATTTTTTACGAAGTGGCTTCTTGAATTAGAAGAGGGTTTCCTTCTGCACAGCAGTGCCAGTATTTTAACGCACCAGATTACAGCTAAGGCATGTTAACCGACTTGTTGTTCAGCTAATCTTGAGTAGGTAACTCTACATTTTTTCAGAAGCGCGTACTGTCGGGCACGTTGGCTTTGCAACGTATAAATGAAGGGGGTGCAAAACTTAGACAAGGACCGAGAAGAAACACATACGACGACTGACAAGCACTTGTCAGTCGTCGTATGTGTTTTCTTCTCTCTCCATGTCTAAGTTTTGCCCTTCACATAATTTGTACTATTAACAATTATTGTTAGTCCGTTTATTTATGCAAAGGTGTGTAGTCCACCGTTAGTAACATCGATATCAATTTCTAAAGTTTCGAAAACAAACTTGCCGTCGGTTCTTTAGCCCAAAATATTTTTTGCTAAGCACAGGAGTGCCGTGCACTGAAGGGATTAGTTTGCCCCCAAGTTTCGCGGAGTGCGTGCATTTCGGCTTGATGTGTGCAGACTTTGAAGGGCTATTGCAAGGACGGTAACGGCGTTTTCGCAACTCTAAAATTAAGCAGAATACTAATTTGATGGCCTGCAATTGTCGCAATACAAATGAGATTAAGAATAATCTTAAAAGATTATCTATTCAGTACTAATTGACCAGCCTACTGGTTAGCACGTCTTAGCTACACTGTAGTGTCCTACAGCTATGACAATGATGTGGGGATAAAAGGGCTCTGCTAACAGCACAAAGCCATTTTTGAAAATTATACATCGTAGATGAAACACCTGATATAGTTTAGTTCTAGCTGCGTGTATCCGATTGCCTGAGTGGAAAATACAGTTTCGCAGAATGGGTTTGTATGAAGAGATTCCTGCGATTCTAAATTGGGTGGTTCAGTCTGATACACTGCACTATTTTGATTAGTTTTTTTCAACGCTCGCTTCATTGTTCCTTTATAGCCCTGAAAAAGCACTTTATCTTTGCAGCCGTCCCTTAGCAAAAACTAATACGTTTGGAATATATGCTGGGCTATTTAGATAGTATTTTAAACATATTTTGTATTCGTGAATGCACTAGAATATGTAGGAAATACGTTCTTGAAATTTCATGCTTTGTATTGGAAATATATTCTTAAAATATGCAAAAAATACCTCACTTAAAGCATACTTCGAGCACTTTTCAAAAGCACAAAAATAAATGTATGCGGTTTTAGCATCTCGTCAGTGTGATAAAACTGTATTTTTGGAAATATGAAATTAATTCTTGCGAAATATACTTCGATTCTACAAAACGGGCAGTCCTTGTAAACGTATATGTATGCAGTTTTAGCATCTTGTCAATGTATTAAAAGTGTACTCTCGTAAATATGAACTTAATTCATCCGAAATATACTTCAAATGCTAACAAACGGGCAGTCCTTATAAACATATTTACAGCACACTTCTAGCTCCCGTTGAACAGTCGTGTGCTCGAAATCGCGTTTCGTGAAATGGAATTTGCGTGTTGTCAACGTATTTGAAGTGTACTTCCATAAATACGCAATCAATTTTTCCAAAGAATACTTAAATTAAGCATAATTGCAGCACACTTCATGCTACCGTTGAACAACCTAATGCTCGAAATCGAGTTTGGGGAAATCGCATTTTGGTTTTGGCAATGTTTCTAAAGTGTACTTTCGTAAATACGCAATTAATCCGCCCGAGTATACTTAAATTCTAACAAATGGGCAGTCCGCGCATAAGCATATTTGCAGTACACTTCAAGCTACCGTGGAACAATCTTGGGCTCGAAATGACGTTTCAGGGAACAGTTAAAACTCTCCCTTTCCTGTCGTCCTTTCGTTGCAACAAAGTAATCATACCGCGGGAGAACGCAGGACAAGGACGAGACGGGACGAGAACGCCTGCGTTGTTCCCGCTCTATGATTACTGCGTTGCAATGAATTACCAACCTGCCCAAGCCTTTTATATTCTGAAGTCCCTTCGTTTATGGTAACTTCTAGCAGGAAGGTAATCACCACTTATTTACACTACGTGCGGAGAACGTGATAGCATGATACCGGCAAAGGCGCCTTAAGGCGCGTTCACACTAGGCCGACGATCGGCCGATTTCAGTCTGGTGATGGTCGGTGGCAGCGATTTTGGTGCCGTCGGCGCGTCTGTCACACTGCGCAGACGCCGACCAAGCGCCGATCGTCGCCCGAGGAGCGCACTGCCGTCGCGTCGGCGACTTAGCAACCGTCGGCCGACCCGTGCGTCACACTCAGCCGACCTCACGCCGACGTTGTCCAATCCCGACAGCTTGACGCTGCTGCTTCGTGTGCGCGGCTCGTCCAGCTCCGTTGCTGAAGGTGTACAAATCGAAGGTATCTTCTATTATGGGACGAGCTCGCACTAAAGCGATGTGAATAGTAGACCTTTTATTATAGCACAGGTAGAGTGTACTACAATAGGTTATTCTAGTACTCTAGCACAGGCGACTTCCAAAGCGCCGTCAACTGCGGCTTCGATGCGAAACCACCTAGGCCTAGCGACGACTAGGGCAGCCTGGGACCAGCGAGCAGTTCGTCACCCGGCGTTGCCGCAGGCGCTGTCGTTGCCGAAAGATCCACTTTTGCACAGGAATATTGTTCTTGCTCTTATCTAGGAAGCATCCTCTCTGGTATCATGGCTGTTTTGTATTTTCTTGAGAGAACGTGAAGTACGCCGAGCATGCCGGCTGGCTGTCCAGCCTGTATCCCGTCTGCCGGCGTCATAAAAACGAGGTAAAGTGTGTTCTTGACGTAAATAGTAATCCCTGGGTTAAGAAATGTGAAAAATGTGTCATTTTTGAGGATCGCTGACCAATACTGAGCTGCTGGCAAAGATAACGCCTGTGATACGAGCAAACTTCTTGCCACAACCGCCTACTTGCTGCCGCTGGCCCGGCGTTGGGGCCCGGCTCACCTGGCGCCCGCTCGCTTCGCTGCTGAAGGCGTCGCGATAATTTACAATATTGGTATTTTATTGTGAGATGATGCTGTTGACACTAAAGCCATGTGTGGAGTAGGCCTTTTATTATAGCGCAGGCGACTTCCGAAGCGCCGGCCGCTGCGGCTTTGATGCGAAAGAGGCTATAGGCCTAGCGACGACCACGGCAACCAGGTAGCAGAAGAGCTCGACGCCCGGAGCGCCCGCGAGCGATGCCGTTGCCGAAAGCTCAAAACATAAGCACGCATGCTTTGTCACTGCTCGAACAGTCTTTCTGATAACAAGGCGATCCGGTCTTTTCTTGCGATATTTGTACACCATCCCAAGCAGCGCTCAGGCACTGCAGCACGGCGGCGAAGTGTGACACCGGTTGCGGGCGGAGCTTGGGTAGTGCGGCGCAGCGATGCTCACCGCTCCGTGTGTCCCTGCTTGCAGCGGGGTGGCAGTTCGCAAGCGACAATCGGTGCGGCGCGTCGGCCAAGTGGCCATATGGCTTGATTAATGTTGCTGCGCGTGCATTATTTGTCTAAATAATGATTGCACTTCGCGCTCTGAGCTCGGTACTCGCTTTTGGTTGGCGAATGTTCTCGCTCGGCCACCGATCTGCCCAAGACACGTCGGCCGACGGGTCTCGGCATCTTTGGTCGACATCCTTGTCACACTAGGACGACGCTTGGTCGTTGGGGGCGTCGTCGGTGCAGTGTGACTGGCTAGTCGGAGAACGACCAGGTTGGCCGACGCGACCGCCAATCGTCGGCGTCACCGTCGCGTCGGCATCGGGGTCCCGTCGGCCTGACAGTTCGACTGCTGACCTATTTCGGACGCAAATTTCGACTAGCAATTCTCTTCTTGATCGCCTCCCGATTCGAACGCGCCCAGTAGGGCACTTCTGGGATAATTTTTGGGCCCACAGTCTTTGCGCAAAAAAACGCCTCACCGGGCAAGATAGTGCGTCGCATTCGGTGGGTATATATAGGGCAAGGCCCCGCCGCGGTGGCTCAGTGGCTACGGCGCTCGGCTGCTGATCCGAAAGACGCGGGTTCGATCCCTGCCGCGGCGGCTGAATTTCTTGAAGGCGAAATTCTAGAGGCCCGTGTGCTGTGCGGTGTCAGTGCACTTTAAAGAACCCCAGGCGGTCGAAATTTCCGGAGCCCTTCACTACGGCGTCTCTCATAGCCTCAGTCGCTTTGGGAAGTTAAACCCCAATAAACCAAACCATATAAGGCAAGAGAAGTATGGCGATTCTCGGAGAATTTGTTGTTTGCTGGGGCCCTTCCGTCATGGTCTGCAGCGTAGGTATCTTTGCCGTTCCCATGCCATCACATGACCTTATAATCTCATGTACATTGTGATTGATGACAACTGCGCTTGTACAATTTCTTCTGCACTTCATTCCGTGTCATTGTGCTAAGCAGACCAGTAGACGTTTTTTAAGCCGAACGGATATATTTTTAATATATTTAATGTATATTTTTAGTGTATTTCTAATGACATGTAATGTATTTATTGCATATTTTTAGTATATTTTTAATGCATTATATATATGCTAAGCGGGCAAAAATGTACTTTTCACGAATTTTAAAGAACGTTCAAAATATCATTCGTAGTATACTCAGAAAGCATTCGTATTGCAGTTTAAGCATAAGGACAAAAAAATCGAAATAAATATGAAATTAATACAATATGTTTGAAATGCATTTTAAGCACATCCTCTTTTTCGCTAAGGGTTATCTCACGCCTGCATTACTTGCTACACAGCAATCTAGGTGATTCCCAGCAATCCTAGCAGGGCTTAGAACCCAGCGCACGTGCGGAACGACCGCATACGCAACATCGAGATTGCAAAAACTTGTTCTTCAAGATGTTCCACACGCACTGCACAAATACTGCTTCATTCATGTTCCTCGATAAACCGATTGTGCTCGTCTGGCTTCTCTTTATATTAATTCCATCCGAGACTAGAGATTTACGGTGAATGGCGCAAACTTTGTATCAATCCTTTTATTTCTCTCTCAACAAATTTTAACTGCTGGGGCTGCGAAAAAATCTCTGACCTCTTCAAGAAAACGCCATGTTCATTATTTTTCTTATTTTAGAGTGGGGCAAATTTAAAATTAACATTCCTAAATATTCTTTGACAGAGGCAAAAGCAAAGATGCGGTAATGAAATTTTGCGCAACTAATGCACAGCAGCTGTGGGTGCTAGAAAGGTTGAATTTATTCCAATTTTTTTCAATGTGTATTTTTTTACTCAAATGGCTTGAAACACAGCGCAGAATTTAGACCTCTGAGGCGCCACTTACCAACTGAGAAATGAAGAAGTAACGCAAATATAATCCATGAATAAAACTACATTTGCTGGAACTGTTTATGGCTAGGGGGATTTAACGTCCCAAAGCGACTCAGGCTACGAGGAACGCTGTACTGCAGGGCTCCAGAAATTTCGACCACCTGGAGTTCTTTAGCGTGCACTGACATCGCACAGTACACAGACCTCTAGAATATATGACGCCATCGAAATTCGAGAGCCGCTTCTGAGATCAGAACCCGCGTATTTCGTGTGAGCAGACTAGCACCATGACCACAGAGCCACCACGTTGGCTATATTTGTTGGTATGCGTTCTTTATCTTCACGGAGTAAGCTTGCTCAGTGCCAAAAAAATTAAGATTGCTAGGAAAAGCACTTAATTGTAGACCGAGATTGCAAATGTCAAAGCTGTGTTGCAAGCTATTTCTGAGAAAAAGGCAAAAATGTGTAAATGAAAAACAGATAATCAAAATGTAGAAATTTCTGCGTCAAAATTTTATGTTTCTTGCAAACTAAACGTCATACACAATTTCTGGTAATCGTATTCCTTATTTACTATTGCTATCCAATATTTTATGGTTATTACTTCTAAAGCAGCACACCACTTTAAGCGAAGACTATATTAGCATCTCTTAATAGAATATGCACACGGAACAGATAGTGAACAGAAGCATAGCAAACAGGCTCCAATAAAGGCCTATAATGGCGTCTGACTGGGCTGCTACCCGATCTAGTGTTGGATCCAATGCATTTCATTGGCTTGCCTATCACCTTGTATTGGCATACAAGCTTACTGAATGGCTTCATTGGAATTCCTTGGCTATTCAATATTAGCCATTTAAGTTATGCACGAGTAATCGAATTTGGGACAAATGATACGCTGGAATGATCGTCCTTCATCCAGACAGATGAAAAGAATTTGTGGAACGGAGGCGAGCATCCTTCACCTGAAAGGGGCATCTGTGCCTCTGCACGTGAAGACACGTGATTAATATCACGTTGCGGCATAACCACCTATCGAAACTTTTATGCGAAGCATACTACTTTAGCTACCACTTCAGCCCTTCACCGTGGTTATGCGCCTCCAAATCACGTGATACATGACGTCACACCACGTGACACGATGACGTCACGTCAGTAGAGAAACGGGGGCCCACCTCGCGCCGTCGCTGTGGTTGTGCGCCTCCAAATCACGTGTACATGACGTCACACCACGTGACACAATGACGTCACGACAGTGGAGAAACGGGGGCCCACCTCGCGCCGTCGCTGTGGTTGTGCGCCTCCAAATCACGTGATACATGACGTCACACCACGTGACACGATGACGTCACGACAGTGGAGAAACGGGGGCCCACCTCGCGCCGTCGCTGTGGTTGTGCGCCTCCAAATCACGTGACACGATGATGCCACACCACGTGACCCGATGACGTCACGGCAGTGGAGAAACGGGGGCCCACCTCGCGCCGTCGCTGTGGTTGTGCGCCTCCAAATCACGTGATACATGACGTCACACCACGTGACACGATGACGTCACGACAGTGGAGAAACGGGGACCACCTCGCGCCATCGCTGTGGTTGTGCGCCTCCAAATCACGTGATACATGACGTCCCATCACGTGACACGATGACCTCACGACAGTGGAGAAACGGAGGCCCACCTCGCGCCGTCGCTGTGGTTGTGCGCCTCCAAATTACGCGACACGATGATGCTTCCCATTCTCCAGGCTGAACCAAGTTAAGCCTCAGCCATTTTTTGGACGTTGATTTCAGCATCGTGGGAAGATCCCTAGAAAAATACTTTTCCTTAGCGTTGCGTGTGGCAGCACGGTATGATTTAACACAATCCTTGTAGTTCTTCTAGTCGGACTGATTGGAAGTCATCGAACCTTTGTTGCGTTGCATAAAAGTTGTTTTTTATGCACACATTTTCTGAGGGGATCTTTTAAATCAAGGATTTGACTTATTGTTTCTCCCATTCAAAAACAGGACGTACAAGTCGACCAACTCGTTTACGTTATCGACGAAAAGAACGCAGTTTTCTTGAGCCATTCTAAAGATAATGTTTGGCTGGAGAGTATGACGAACGCATCTATGGAGATTAGCGCTCATTTCAGAGGCTTTGTTGTACCTCAAATCTTCTTATTTTCGCGACCGCTGTGCCTATGAGCGATATGGACTGGCAACGTCATTAACTTGTGGCCGATGAACTCAAAGAAACATGCAATGCCGCTCATGACATCATGAGCGGTGCTGAGAGCTAGGTGAAACGTCTTCCGACCACGCAGAACGATTCACTGCTTGAAATAGGTCTTGGTCCAGTCAAATTTAGAAAATCTCGCGATGTAGTGCAGTTAGCAGGTGAGGAAGGGCAGTCAATATTTTGGAAGCTGAAGTCTCTAAAAAGGTAGACGTGGTCACATGGGGGGGGGGGGGCAAGACACTAGCATAAATACTGTGGTGGAGATTGTCAACGATGCAGTGATTTTGATCACGTGTTCAGTAAGAGGAACCTATAAGAAACTATGTTGAAGCCACGACGCAGGCCGTGCAGGCAATTTTGATACGGGAAAATGTGTCCGCTACAAAAGATGGGAGGGATTTTTTAATAGCTATCAAAACGCCTCCACCTATCATTTATGACCGGTCATGATGATATTTGAAATACGTATAATGTGTATATAGGCGTATGCACTACGCGTAATAATATCAGTGCTGTTATCATCAATGAAATAACATATCTAGTCACGTCTCGGAAGCAAGCCGCGAATATTAGTGAAAGTATGTGATGAACACGGTAGTGATGCGCTTGCCGCAGCAAACGCATGCGTATGCTAGCCTCAAGTAACTAGTTGGTAGTGTTGACGGAATCCCAGTAGCAACATCATTGCACTGCCCGTTTGCAATTTCTCTGCAGACAAGCCACAGATCGCAGTGCATTGCTGACAGCCGGCTTACTGGGCGGCTCGCAGGCGATAACTGCCAGTGTATCTCTTTTTACAACAGTAATCGCGTCAATCGAGCACACAGTTTGGAAGTGTCCTAAAAAGACCAAGCTAAGAAAGCGCCCCGGCTTCCGTGCTCTCTATACAACGCGATATGCGCTTCCGTGCTCACGTGCATAAATTTCATGACTGCACCTAATGTCTAAGCAGCCTTCCCATGCGGTCAACCATCCTGAACGGACTACCGCCACCTAAGGCTTATGCTACGCTTACTGAATGATGACAAGAACACAGCTTGCTAGTCAACAGCCCTAGGACACTCTGGGTAAGCTTCCCTGGGGATGCCTACAGCACATCAAGTACTGCGGAATAACGTCGTCTCTCGACGAACAATGCAGCTAACCTACCAGCACTCCCCTCTGGTCACACGATTGGGTGAACAGCTCAAGCTGTTTGACCTGGCTAGGCATGAAGGAAACGCCAGAGGGCTCTTGGCCTAAGAAGCACTCCCAGGGAGGTTTTTGTTTTCGTTATTAAATAAAATTTATCCTCCTTATGTAGCAAATGAAGTGAGAATGTTAAACAATTTTAAGTTAACGATGATGTTACTCACCTGCTTGGCTCAGAAGAGAAGAAAGTTGATCGCTATGGCAACCCGCAGTCGAAACATCTCGAAGCTGTTCTTGAGCTTTGGTACACTTTTCGCCGTCTGCCTCCGCTGAAGCTTGTCGCAGAGTGCTAACTACTCTCCGAAAGGCCGCACCGAGACTGCAGTGAAGCGTTTCGGGAAGCCAGGAGACGTTGCCCGTCAGCGCTAAGGCAACAGCCTTTTGTATTCGCGTTTCCAATCTGTAGTCGGAACCATGGGTGGCGATCAGGGGACGTGTGGTCCACATGACCTTGTAGACGGCGTGTCGTTCTGAGCCGAGAATCGTTAAGACTTCCGGCAACAGGCAGACATAGAAGGCACTGTCACGCTCAACCCAAGCATAAGGGACTTCACTAGCGGGGCGCAACCCGTGTTTCAGCGATGAAGCCATGAGTGCTAGCCTCGCGATGCAGTCATGCAGCGCTGATGCTGTTGCTGTCCGGTAGAAGGACCATTGCCGCACGTCTTCGAGGGATATCAGCCAGCAGTGTATTTTTGCTATGCGCTGTAGCCGCTCCACCTGAGTCGAGTTGGCTTGCACAGCGCAGCATATCGCGTTTACGAGGTTGTCGCGTTTCAGGTTTCTCAGCCGCGGGAGCCAGGTGCGTGTTCATCGTCCAACATCTCCAGTTGCTACGTCTTGAATTCTTTTAGAACCTTCTGCAGTGGATCAAACTGGGTGGATGCAACCTTGAGTCGAGTTGTGACGTCCAAGATGAAGTTATGGCAGCTGTAGGCAGACGACAACTATCGCATTGATGTGCGCCACGGTTTGGAGCGAAAATGCGGTCTGATCCAGTTCGGTTAGGGTTGGATAACACCATGCTATCTGATTTGGACCGATATTGCGGACTCATTCATTTCTGTCAAGGATGGATAAGATGGCCAATATCGTCGAAGTTCCCTTGTTATCGGAATAGTGCGCCGTCTTTCTGGCCCATCTCTGAAGCCAACAATTTCTTCAGAGTTGCGCAACAAAAATTGAAAAGAATGGTTTGTTACAAAGGGAAGAGTATGAAAAGAATGCCAAAGAAAAACACTGCTTTGTTGTAGAGAGACGAGGCAAAAATATTTCTATAAGAAAGAAGGAATTCGATTATTGTATGCAACAAACACCAGTAGTCGCCGTTCGCTCCTGCACTCAGTAAGCAGTAGAGCCTGCGTCGTGTTCTGCCGTGTTTACAGCATGTGTGATGGTTAGAGGGAAGATATTATCGCGCGGCCGCCGAGCGCAGCCAAGCGCTGACGCTAACAATGGGTGAGAATGGGCAGCAAAGGCGCATGCGCAGTAAGCGCTGCCGGCTGATGCTTTCGCGCACGTGTGTGCTTGACGCGCTCTCGCCGTCTCTCAGTGGCAGCGATGTGTTGCTCTTTTCCTTCTGATTATGACAGATGCTGTATAAGAACTAACTTCTCTACTATCTGCGAATAGCATTTGCTTGGAAAGCACGCTAAAGAGACGTCCTAAGTATGTCTTGTTTTCCTTCGACGGTTGTGAATCATGTTTCTGGTAATGGCGTCCGCAAAGATGGTTGCGGCTGTGCTTGTGACTTGGGGTTTAAATCAGGCCCGCAGCATATTTATGGCCCACAGAAAATTTGAAATCTTTGCTGCCAGGCGCTTTTGCGACGTTTAAAACAATCGCCTGCGCCGATCACTTCAGGAGCTATTGCACCTTCAGAAAACGATAGATGAAAACAGAAAAAAAAACGCCTTTATCTAACCCTGTGAGTATGCTGCCAACTCGTATCTCACTTGACATCCATAACGAAAGGTCCACTTAAGCTTGGGAAACAAAAGCTTGCA
Organism: Amblyomma mixtum; assembly: GCF_055824585.1. NCBI lineage: Eukaryota > Metazoa > Arthropoda > Arachnida > Ixodida > Ixodidae > Amblyomma > Amblyomma mixtum. The sequence goes on along the minus strand of NC_143021.1, from coordinate 148,107,811 downwards.
GTCTAGTTGGGAGTGCAGGTTTCAGGAGTCTCTGGATATCGCTATATTTCGCTCCTAGTCAAAGGCTTTTGCAAAACATTTTTGGGGTATGCCTGTGATTAAATGCCTAATTATACCCTGTTCGCTTCCCTCGTGGGGACAACTTTATAGACCAGAGTTCAAAAAAAAAAAAAACTGCTCTCGTCATTCCAATTCTTATATAACATCATTGAAATGAAACTGCATTGTTGTTGACCGGGAGATGTAAAGCAGATATGATAGGCGAAATACAAGATCTTTCGGGGGTAATGTTATCTCGTCATATTTTTAACCCAACGTCCTTGAGGAGATCCTGTCGCAGATAAACAGGCGACGGCGTCGTTGACTGTCAGAGAAAAATGAACAAAAATGTCCAGAAAAGCAGCCTACCAGGCAGATGTGCCACCTAGGTCCTTATCCTAGTTATCTCATCTAAAGCTGTCCAACGATGCCTAAAGGAAAGGCAGCAGCGAAAAAATACAAACACAGATGTATGGAGGGAACGGTACGAGCATTGTCCGAGGTAAAGCAGATCGATTATAGCTGCATCTTAGTGAGGCTGTCGACTCACGCCGCCTCAGTACGTGAAGATTTTACCGCGCATAATTTAGGATTGAACTCAAAAGCAGTCTGTAGGAAATCACTCCTGAGACGTCGCACCTGAGCAAGGAGGAATACGTCACCGATCTTTTAAATATTTGTTTGGTTTATGGGGTTTAACGTCCCAAAGCGTCTAAGGCTATGAGAGACGCCGTAGTGGAGGGCTCCGGAAATTTCGACCACCTGGGGTTCTTTAACGTGCGCTGACATTACACACCCTGATTCCGCAATGTCTGCATGACAGCTGAGCTTTCCACTGAGTCAAATGCTTTATCGTAATCAATGAAGGCTATATATAGGGGTTGGTTAAATTCCCCGCTTTTCTCACCTGTCTGATAGAGTGAATATGGTCTATTTTCGAGTATCCTTTACGAAAGCCTGCCTCATCAATTCATTGATTGAAGTCTAGGGTTGATATTTTTTCATCGATGACCTAACCCACTCCCGAAATGTCACACCAGTAAATGTTGTTGGGTTTTAAATAGAGAAAGATAAACACGCCCTCCCCGTACAACCGCGGCTGACGCAGCTCAAGACTCCGCGAACCCCGTCCCGTGGTCGCATGAGCGCACGGCGACTACGGCGGGCCTTGCTCTGAGGGAACAAAGGAATGACACTCTGGCTGACACAAACAAAGAATTCATTGCTACAACACTAACGCCGGCTGGCAACAATATACGCTGAGGAATTCAGGACGTCCGACTCACTTGCACGGCTACGATCGAATGTTCGCCCACACTAGGGCACGTTGAGACCTTAAGGCCGCACGGGACGACCTGTGGGAGAACGTTCCTCCCCTCCACGAGGCACCACCTTTCTCCCCGCCTAAGAGCGGAGGGTCGCGCGTGAACGTCAGCGCGTTTCCAAGGTCCCGAGCAGAGAGCCGTCTCCCACGCGCGCGCAGCAAAAAAACAGGCCATTGTAGCAAAAAAAAGAGGCCAGTGTACAGTGCGATGTCTGTGCGCGTTAAAAAACTCCAGGCCGTCGAAATTTGCGGAGCCCTTCACTACGGCGTCCCTTCATAGCCTGAGTCGCTTTGGGACGTTAAACCCCGCGTAAGCAGAACACTCGTGAAATGCTCGTGAAAGAACACCCAGAGTCTTTCATCGAGGTGCGCGATACACACCCAAAAAATTAGTTGTAGCTTAACTACTGATGAACCTGGCCAGATAGCAAAAGCTATGGCGTATCAGGCAACCCTACGCAGCTAGACTAATTTAATGTTGAGAACGTTCCACATACTGGATAGCCAGCGCGCCCACCCTCCACACTGGCAGTTGGCAGTTAGTGGTTGGTCGGGAGAGCTTGTGTACGCCGTGAACACTGCGGCCTATTGCTCCAGTGCCGCGTGCCTGCCACAACGTTGTCAGCGCTAAAGCATGCAGCGCGCAATTCTCTCTCACCACCCAACGTACATCAAAGCGCGATTCAGGCGTCCACTGACCTGGGGAGCCGGTTATGCGCACCTTCTTTTCTTCAAATCATCGGACACTAAAGCGTTCTCTCAACGCCAACGCCAATCAACGCAATGAACACCGGTGGCCTGTGGCTGAAATTTGGTTTATTGGTGTTTAAATTCCCAAAGCGACTAAGGCTATGAGGAACCCCGTAGTGAAGGACTCCTGAAATTTCGACCACCTGGGGTTCCTTAACGTGCACTGACATCGCACAGTACACGGGCCTCGAGAATTTCGCCTTCATCGAAATTCAGCTTCCGCAGCCGGGATCGAACCCACGTCTTTCGGGTCAGCAGCCGAGCGCCGTAACCGCTGAGCCACCGCGGCGTGGCTATGGCTCAAATTGGTGAATTGGTTGTTTAGTTTTTAAGGAAAGGAAATAGCGTAATATCTGTCTCACATATCTCGCTGGACACCTGAACCGCACCGTAAGAGAAGAGACGAAGACGGGAGTGAAAGAAGAAAGAGAGAAAGACGTGCCGTAGTGGACGTCTCAGGAATAATTTCGATCACCTGGGGATCTTCAACGTGCACTGACATCGCACAGCAGACGGGCGCCTTTTGCGTTCCGCCTCCGTCTAAACGCGGCAGCCGCAGGTACTCGATGGTGCATATACTCACCGTGTACAGATCTGCCAAAATCAAGCGAGTGACATTTGCGGACCTTTTTAGCCGCGCGCTAGGAGTACAGGGTCGCGATCCTCTGCAGACTGCGGGCGACTTTAACGCTCCCAGTCAACTGTGGGCGGATCGCAAGGAGGAGTCGAGCGGACGTAAGCTGCCGCAGCTTGCGTCCACGTTGCTGCTCACCCTCCACACTGACTCCGCCGACCCAACTCGGCTAGTAAACTCCGTGACACGGGATACGTGTCCGTACTTGCCCTTCAGTCGCGGCATGCCACAGGGAGACTGGTTCAGCCACCAGGAGACCACCGGTAGCGAATACTGCTTGTTTAACACCACACTGCGCACACGCCCCCTCAAGCATCCTAGAACACAAGCTCGTATCCCAGATTGGCTGAAATTCAGGCAACATTTTTACTCTCTTCAGAACACACTCATTTCCAAGCAAGCCTACCCAGCATGGTCCCAACAGCTGCTGGCACAATTTTGCTGGCATGAAACGCAGGCCCAGCTCTCAGCGGCAGTGACGAACGTGAATAGCCATCTTCTACACCTCTGGGAAGCACGTCGAAGCCTCATCCACCGTTGGCGAGGCCAGAAACACAATAGAAAGCTTAAAGCTCGAATTTCCGAGCTCAACCAAAAGGCGGCAGGGTACAGGGCCCAACTCGCCGACTCCAACTGGGTGGATAGATGCAACACGGCCGGTCGACAAATGTCGAGCTGCAACACATGGCGTCACTTTCGAGCACTAATCGACCCAACCCAAACACGAACCGAAACACAAAATATTTGCAGCGAGCCTTGCACGCTTTCCCTGGCTGCACGACTGAACGGGCACAGAAACTTCGGGACAAGTATCTCTGTACAGCCCAAGACCCCCGCTGGTCTGCGTACTCTTATGCAGGCAGAGACAACACGCAGCTGGATCAACCTTTCCAGCTCTATGAAATGCGGGCGGCTCTCGCCAAAATGAAACGAGAAACTGCACCAGGGAGGGGTAAGTTCCCCGTTACACTTTGGACTAACCTGCCCGACTTGCATAATAGTCCCTAGTCGACTACATATAAGCGATTAGACGCGAGGCAACCACCCCCCCCCCCCCTTGCCAATCGACTGGAATAATGCTCCGATCACTTTTATTCCAAAAGCAAGCAAGCCATCATCATTGTCATCATCATCATCATCAGCATGACTACGCCCAATGCAGGGAAAAGGCCTCTACCATGCCTCTCCCATCAACGTGTCCTTTGCCAGTTGCGGCCACCGTATTCCCCCGCAAACTTCTTAATCTCATCCGCGCACCTAACTTTCTGCCACCCCCTACTACGTTTGTCTTCTCTTGGAATCCACTCGTTACCCTTATAGACCACCGCTTATCTTGCCTTTGCATTACATGCCCTGCCCGAGCCCATTTCGATTGATTTCGATTAGGATGTCATTAACGCGCGTTTGTTCCCTCACCCACTCCGCCCGCTTCCGATCTCTTATCGTTAAACCTATAATTTTTCTTTCCATGGCTTGCTGCGTTGTCCTTAACTTAAGCTGCACCCTCTTTGTTAGCCTCCACATTTCTGCCCCATAGGTTATTACCGGTACGATACAGCTGTTGTAGACTTTCCTCTTGAGCGATATCGGCAAATTGTCGTTTAGAATCTGAAAGAACCTGCCACATGCGCTCCACCCTATCCTTATTCTTTTAGCTATTTCCCTCTCATAATCCGCATCAGCGGTCACTACTGCCCTAAGTAGACATATTCTCTTACCACTTCCAGCACCTTGCTACCAATTGCGAACAGCTGTTTCATTGTCAGACTGTTGAACATACTTTGGTTTTCTGAATGTTAATTTTACCTCCACCGTTTTGCTCTGCTTGTCTTACTCATTGATCTACCTTTGTAGTTCATGGCCTTAGTGACTTAGCAAAGCAATGTCATCATCGAATCACAAATTACTTAGGTATTCTTCCATTCACTCTTGTCCCCAACTGTTCTCATTTCAGGTCCTGGGATACTTTCTGTAAGGCGGTCAATAGCGTTGGCGAGATCGTGTCTCCCTGCCTGACACCTTTTCTTATTGGAATTTTATTGCTGACTTTATGGCGGACTATAGTAGCTCTGCAATCGTTATAAGTATCTTCCAATATTTTCACATGATTCTTCTACAACATGATTCTGCAATGTCTGCATGACAACCGAAGTTTCCACTTGGTCAAATGCTTTCTTGCAATCAATGAAGGCTATATATAGGGGCTGGTTATATTCACCGTATTTCTCTATCATCTGGCTGATAGCGTGAATATGGACTATTTTACAGCATCCTTTACGAATGTCTGCCTGATCAGATTTAAGTCTAGGGTTGTTCTGACTCTATTAGCCAGTACCTTACTAAATACCTTGAAGGCAACCACTTCAGCAAGCCAGTTGGCACAGACAACCTCTGCCCCATCTCTCTCACCTCCTGTGTGGGCAAACTAACGGAGACGATGATCCGGGATTGGGTATCTGCATAGTTTGAATACCAACATGTCTTTGCGAGTACCATGTTCGGATTCCGCCCACACAGATCCGGTCAGGAAGCCCTCCTCCAACTGAATCAGGAAGTCCTTGATCCCTCCAATGCCCCCACAACGATCGCGTAGTACTCGGCATGGATCTTGAAGGGACATTTGGCAATGTAACACACGAGATCATACTAAACTCAGCCAGACTGACTGTGGCCTCAATACACTTGGATACATATGGCGATTTGTAAAGGATCGTCAGCCCTACATCCGCGTTCAAGGTAGTAGAATGGTTCTTACCTGTACGGCACCCTGGATACCCCCCCAAGGCGCGGAACTTTCTCCTGTGCTCTGCAATCTCGCTATGATGCTCCTGCCGGCCCAGCTGGTTGGTGTCGCCGGCGTGCAGAACGCCCTGCACGCCGGTGGCATTGCCCTGTAGGCCACGCAGGGACGCGCATGGGACATTTGAATCAGCCGGCAAACAGCGGGGACGATAGCATACCGCAACGCCCACCGCTGCGGTCTCCAATGTTCCCATCAAAGATCGGAATTTGTGCACCCCCTCACAAAAGTGCACAACTAAAAAAAATCTTTATCGTGATAGTGGTCCCATACGGGAAACTGACGAGATACGGGTTCTCGGAGTCTATATCTACAAAGACAGATGGCCTGACAACTACACTGACCAAACTGCGTAAGGTGGGGGACCAGGTGGGCAGCATGATCTGCCGGGTTTCCAACAAACGCGTGCGGTCAGAAAGTAACGATGCCTTGCGACTGGCAAACAACTTCGTAACCAGCCTAATGCTCTATTCGACTACTTATCTCCACCAGCAGAAACAAGGGGAGGATGCTCTTGAGGTCATCATTCGCAAACTTGTTAAGCGTGCCCTTGATCTCCCCATCACTACTTCAAACAGCCAGCTTATGTCCCATGGGGTGGCGAATATTTTAGCGGGAGCTCTGGAAGCGCACCTCACAACCTGTACTCGTGCTTGTCGCAAACGGAGTCTGGTGGCCGCCTTCTTGCTCGGCTCCATATCCAACACACCACTCCCATGGAAGACAGGTTTCATATCGCAGAACTGTGGAGATGCGCCCTCTATGTGCGACCTCCTCCAGACAACATGTCACATGAAGACCCTGCCGGGAAGGACTTGAAGCGCTAGATCGGCAATATGGCAACAAAACAGCTTTCTACTACGTGGACGCCTCCTTTCTTCACTACGGTCGCGGTAGATCACAACTGGAACACAGTTGGCGGCATCACCTTCAGAGCCCGCAGTGCTACAGACGCAGAACAGGTTTTCATTTATCTCGCGGCCTCACATTCCGATTCAAAATAGATAATCACCGACTCGCGAGGGGACTGTCGGAACGTCGAACACGCCTGCACTCCCTTCCTAGCCTATCGAATCTACCAAATTTGCAGACGGGAACGGACCCCACACACCGTACCTTATATGGGCACCTGCTTATCAGGGGTTGACAGGACACGAGGCAGCAGACGCAGCCGTCCACGCGCTCAATCACCAGGCTGTTTTCTCCTCCCCACCTGATCAGTAATCCTATCTTAATCTCGTCTATACATTCGAATATGTTGCAAGCTACTGTCAAGGCAGTTATCGCCTTTACCTTCGCCCATGTAAAATGCCTCAGAAGGCCGATAACGGGCTTGTTCTCCACCTTCGCACCAGTGCATTGCTGTTCCCGGCAACACTAAAACATTTTGACCCCTTCTATAAGGGAAGCTGATCGCAGTGCAGAGCGGTGTCTTGTGACACCTATCCCACTGTGTGGGCCTGACCCTCCAACCCCCCCGACCCTACCCCGGAGGAGTGGGAGGCAACCCTGCTCGGCTGCCACCAATCAGAGGCCCAACAAGCATCAGTCGGGCGCGCCCCGGAGGCGGCCACCGCGGTCCCAAACTAGAGACCTCCACCTAGTGCTTGAAAGGATCGGTCCCTTACGGGCTGACACAAACATACCTCCTGTCCCTTTTTGTTAAATGCTTTTATCACCGCCACCGGTGGGGTTCGAACCCGGGTACTCCAGCTTGATAGGTGAGCGGCTTAACCACTGAGCCACTGCTGCTGGTAAGCGCTGCCGCGTTTCTGCCCCAACGTTGTGAATGCCAACGCACGCTACGCATGTCTGTCACTACCGCCCCACGGCGGTCGAATTTCGATGGAGACAAGATTCTAGAGGCCCGTGTACTGTGCGATTTCAGTGCGCTTTACAGAACCTCAGGTGGTCGAAATTTCCGGAGCCCTTCACTACTGCGTACTGAAGTGAAGCTTTGCTTTAAAGATTGGGAGAGCAACTGCACGGTAAGCATTTCAATATCAGCAATAGCGAGGCAGATGGGAAATAACAGCTGTCAGTCATATTGGAATCTCACCATTAGGGATTGCCTCTATCACTTTTAGATATCAAGCTGATATCGAACTGTTCTACCCTCCTTTTCTCAGTCCAAGACCATGACGATACCAAATTTCAATTAAGAAGGTAACGAGAAATTAAAATGTAAACATGCTTACAGCTGTGCTCCCTGATAGAAAAAAAAGATGCAAATATCAGATATGTTATCTTGCAATATATGCTTTTCCACTAGTATTGAAAGGTATTGAACTTAGGAAATATGGAAGTGATGTGTTACAATTATTGTTTTCTCGAGGCAGAAGCAAGCAATGAAGGCATGTGAAAGGAACTGACCTACAGTGTTATATGTATTTTTTATTCGCCCTGACGAAACCGTTTCCAATAATCCGTTTAGCGTCCTTTATGCTGCAATTGTTCATCCACACAAATAAATACTTTCATTTTTATCGCGATTACATCCATTGTGGGGTACAAAAGGGAGTAGGGCAATGATGCAGGCTGGCTGCTGACCCAACAAATTACATGAACAATACAGGCACAGGGTACTTGGTGGTTAAATCCAAGGTTTGACGGAAACCCATCTGCTCGGGTATGTTCATGACCGAAATTCTTCAAGCGCCGTCCGCTCGTAATAAAAAACATTTTTCGGCCTCCCTACGGGACCGTTGTTCGCAGTTATAAACAAGGCCCCCGTAATAGGGTCGAAATGTCATTTTTTATAAAGAATGGTCGGCGCTGGAAGAATTTCCGCCAGGGTACTTGGCGCTGCATGCTTAAAGGTGCGCTGATGAGGTATCTGAACTCGTCTTTTTGCCGCGGGAACTCGATCTACACGTTCCGAGCATTCTTAGAAACTTCGACTTAATGCCCTTTGTGACCGAGTTCACTAATTAAATCAAATTAATTTCCGGCTCCCGCCTTTATTAAGCATGAAATGCTTTTAGCCCCCGTTGTCGGCAGTGTGGTGACGTCACGCCGAGACCGCGAGCCATCATCCGGGCACTGAAATCCACTCATCCGGGCACTGAATTCCAGTCATCCGGGCACTGAAATCCACTCATCCGGGCACTGAATTCCAGTCATCCGGGCACTGAAACGAGAACATCCGGGCACCGTACGAGACTTAACGAGATTTAACGAGACTCTCTAAGCCCTCCTACGCGACCGGCATGCAAGCGCCGGTTGGTCTCCAAAGGAGTCACAAAAAATAACTGCTGCCAGTGCCTTCTCAATGTTTAGCAAGATATCAGCAGCTGTGCGTTTGATAATGCACGGAATTATAACTTCCGATTTCTAATAACGCGTGCAAAAAGCACATAAATGCCACGATACACTTCGTTGTCATACGTGATCTCTTAGGGGCTTCGCGCATCGAAGCAAAGCCGCACACGGGCCCGGGGGAGACGCGCTGCGTTCAAAGGGCAAGGCATCGTGCCGAACGGGTGGTGGCGTTCCTCCCTTCCATTACGGTGTGGTTCGGGTGTCTACCGAGATGGCAGAGAATTACTGCGCCATTTCCTTTCCTCAAAAAAACCTTGCGTTCAAATGGCAAGGCATCGCGCTGAACGGGTGGTGGCGTTCCTCCCTTCCTTGACGGTGCGGTTCGGATGTCCACCGAGATGACATTAGGCCCGTAAACATTTCATGCTTACTCTACTCTCGGTTACGGGAGAGGCAGAGAATATTTTTTTTAATTCTCCCCGTACGGTGGGCAGAGTCGACCAAGGCGTGGAGTCCCTTTCAGCCAGCTACACGGAAGCTTTGCTTTCGCTTTATTTTGTTTTTTAGGCTTCCATGAATAAATAGTTTCATTCGCAGATAATAGAGCCGCACAATACGCCCGCAGAAATAAAAATACGCGCGGACTATTGACTACTACGGATTAGTGAGTATTACTCCGCCGATGGCAGAGCGGCAAGCCGCACGGGAGTGGGTGAAAGGAACTCCACGCGTAGGTCGACTCCGCCCACTGTATGGGGAAATTTATAAAAAAGGCGGGAGCCGGACGCTAACTCGATTTAATTAGGGAAATCGGCCGCACAGGGCAATCAATCGAAGTTTCTAAGAATGCTTGGAAAGTGTGGATCGAGTTCCCGTGGCAAAAAAGACAAGTTCAGATTCCTCTTCACTGCACCTTTAAGGGATATTCAATATTACGAAAGTGCACTTTTCTGCACAACAATGTTGCCTAAGGTGAGATGGCGTTTCCAGCTGCAACAAAGAAAGACGGAGCTTCTATTTCATTCCCCCAACGTTCGTTTTTTACATTCTACCCACACCCTTAGCGCCAGCCCTGAAGTCCTCCTAGTTTTTTTTTTCTATAGAGAAGTCGGCCATCTTGTCTTTCGCAACATAGTTGAGCGGGAACGCACATTTATGGAATTTTCAATATCCGCTATAGAGAAGAAGACCACGATGCCGCGACAAAAAAGCAGTGCGCACTGGATTTTGTCAGCTTTTCTGTGATCAGCAGCAACTCTCACGTAATTACCGAGATTGTAGTCCCACTTATATAGGTTGCTTGAATATTATGTTGGCCCGCACTCGGTCAACCTGCCAAGAGAAGTGTTGTGACGTGATGGTGTATTCTTCTTTTTGTAAGTTATTTTCAAATTAGTATACAAGTCATCGATTTTCGAGTAACTATGAGTTCATTGTGGGCGGCATTCGTGTGCCGACTTTTTTGGCTGGTTCGTATCCTCTGCTTCCGCGGAATTTTTATTAAACGCACGTGAACAGAGAACCCTCTCAGGTCCAGGAGGCAAGGCTTGAATTTTTGAAATTCTAAGTTGCAACCTAGGCTGCCGTGGGGGCCCGTTATTCCAGGTTATAGGCGGCACCGTAGTAAGGTGAGGAAATCATGGTTGATATTTTTTCATCGATGAGCTCGCCACTCCCGAAATGTTACACCAGCAACACTTGTGGGGTTTTAAATAGGGAAAGATAAACACGCTCTCCCCGTGTAACTGCGGCTGACACAGTTCAAAACTGCGGGTACCCCGCCCTGTATTCGTAAACGCTATTCAGCGCACGGTGACTACGACGGGCCTTGCTCTGAGGGAACAAAGGAACGACACTCTGGCTGACACAACAAGGCATTCATTGCGACAAAAATAACGCCAGCTAGCAAAAAAATACGCTCAGGAATCGAGGACGTCCGACTCACCAGCACGGCTACGATGCGAATGTTGGCCCACGCTAGGGCAGGGGGAAACTCCGAAGCCGGACGGCACTAGCTGTGGGAACACGTTCTATCCTCCCTCCTACCCCTCCCCGAAGCTTCGCCTTTCTTCCCGCCGACGATGAGCACAGCGTCGCGCGTGAACGTCAGCACGCTTCCCAGGTCCCGAGCAGAAGAGGGCCGTCTCCCCCGTCCGCGCGCAGCAAACACGCCATCCTTGGCGCTTGTGGCGGTGCGACGCCGACGGCCTCTCATGTTAGTTAAAGTAACTAACACGGCTAAAGAGGGTCCATGACGGGGAGGCGAACGACAGGGGACGAGTAAAGACCGTTCCCACATACCCCCCACCTTAAATAGAACCACGCGCCGGTGACCGCATGCTATGGAGCAGTCTCCTGGTCTTCAGGCACTTCAGGCAGGTCTTGCAGCAAAGAGATGGCCGGTTGAAAACTCCAGGCCAGGGTTGCGCAGTAGTCGCCAGGGTAACATCAGTCGGAGGTTACTGCTGACTTGTCTCGCCACGACTGCCCCGGATGGATGCGCCAAACAGTATACAGGCAGCTCCGTCTCAGAAGGGCAAGCGAGACGATGTGCGCAGGAGAGCAAGCCTGGGTGACTCCACTGAATATGCAAGGTTTCCAAAACCCACTCCGCATGACTTTAACGTAGGTCACGGGTGGGGAAACGGCGTCCGCAAGAGTCTCATGGCTCATTAGTCATTTGGCTATAAAAACGTGTCGTGTGGCTGTGCAAACGCAAAGTTCGAGTGATCAAAGCACTTTCGTGAGTTGAACTAGACTGCTCGGTTCGTGCTGGGTTACAAAACGGGTGGGCAGCCAAGTGCGGCGCCACTCAACATCACAGTCCGGTGGACGTGTCTCTACAGGGCACAGACAGCTTTGAAAAGCCTTCGGCCTAACTACCATTGTGACGACCCTCAACAAAAGAAATACCAGAAACGGATTACGTGCACGCAGTGGCGAGGAGACATCAGCTATGTAAGGTGGTCCTACCCCGCTCACTGCAAGAAGCAGCTTCTTAGCGGTTGGCGCCCACCGTGTCGGACGGTGTCGGACCGCCCGGTGCCGAGCTGCGATACCAGCGATCTCGTAGCAGCACTCGTGGCCCCAGGAAACCAGGCTTCCGGAGCCGCGACTCCAAAATTGTAACAGAGACAGCAGAGAAAATATATACAGAAAACTCGGACCACCCATGCAGCTTCAGTACTCACTTGCTTCTGGCTCGGTAACTCCGCGGGCGCTAGGCCTCCCTCTCCCTTCATGCGGACCAAGTGGTTCTGGTGCAGAAGAAACACCCGAGAAAACTTGACGAAAAATTCGCTTTGCATGTAGAAATTTCAACCATTCTGCAGCGCAATACACCTCGCACTCAAGAAAGCATGCCGCATCCCATGGAGATCCAAAATTCACGCTAGGCCTAGCCCTTGCCATGTCTGCACAAAGAGCGTTCCTCGAACCGAACAGACAATCGCCCAATGTTCCAAGAGCAAGCCAAAATTTTGGCGCCAGATGGCGGCGCTTTAAATGGGTAGAGATAAATATGCTCTCCCCGCTTAACCGCGGCTGACACAGTTCATAACTGCGCGGACCCCACCCCCTGGTCACATACGCTGCCGAGCACGCGCCGACCACGGCGGGCCTTGCTCTGAGGAAACAAAGGAACGACACTCTGGCTGACACAAACAAGGCGGTTATTGCTACAACACTAACGCTACCAAGCAAAAAATACGCTGAGGAATCGAGGACGTCCAACTCACTAGCACTTCTACGAGCGAATGTTCACCCAAGCTAGGGCAGGCTGAGACCTGAAGGCTAGACGGGACGACCTGTGGGAGAACGTTCCTCCCCTCCACGAAGCTCCACCTTTCTCCCCGCCTAAGAGCGGAGGGTCGCGCGTGAACGTCAGCGCGCTTCCAGCTCCCGAGCAGAGCAGAGCCCACTACCCCCCGCGCGGGCGCGCAGTATCCACGCCATCCGTGGCTCTCGTGTCGCTGGGACGCCGGCGCCCTCCGTTATTAGTTAAGGTACCTAACACGGCTAAGGAGAATATATCGCGGAAAAGCGACCCACAGTGGACGAGTTGACGGTGCATTGCGGGGAAGCGAACCACAGGGGACGAGTAAAGCGCGTCCCCACAGACTGTCGCAGTGGACTCAAATAAGTGCATAAAAATTAACGTTACCATAACAAAACCCCTAAAATTTACGCCTGCATGTTCAGATATCAAAATAAAACACTGTTCTGAGCAAATAAAGAAGTAAAAGAGGCAAAAAAGTTGCCTCGGAAAAAAGTTGCGAGTGACTTTTATGCAGCACATAAACTAGGATGCGCACATCGAACGCATGGCAGAAAGCTTTGCAAGGGCTTGTGGCATGCTTTGTAGGTTTAGGCAGATGCTCTTCCGACTAAAATTAAATTCGTAATTTAAGAGCATTACTAGGCTAGGGGTCGTGTCATCAAAACGTGTCTGCAAATAGCAGTGGTCACCACAGAAGAGACAGGATCAAATGAGAGAAATCCCGCCACGACCTCAATCAAAGAACGCCATGCTTCTCCAATTCCGAGGAATACTCCGGGCCTGTCATAAAAATTTATCGCCAAGTACGATGGCCCATACCGTGTCCTGTAGCGCACATTTCCAGGTAATTACACTGTAGAAACTTTCAACCCCTCTTCTGATAGCCGCCGCAGTGGACGTGAGACTGTTCACGCCCATCACCTCAAGCCATTGTATGACCCAGCCATACTGCTTGCACCCTCAGTCGCCAGGTTGCCTCCTTTTCTCCCCGCGGGCAAATGTAAAGACGAAGAGAAACATCCCCTGCAGCTCCGGCATTGCCATCGCTGTGACTGCTGTGGGTTCGCCTTGGCAAACCGCAAACTGTTGCCGCAGTGCTCCTGCAGTCCAAGCGATTTCAATAAACCCCGTATATATATATATATATATATATATATATATATATATATATATATATATATTACGATGAAAAAACTTGCTCGACTGTTGATAACATAAGGAAAGAGTTGAAGTACACTTCTTAGAGAAACATTTATTTACCGACGGTTTCGGACGGTGGACCGTCCTTCATCAGGGTAAGGATGTTTGTGAACAAAAACGATCCACTTGCTCACGGCACCGCACACAGATGGAGAGGGAAAGACGCTCTCCTTTGGGGAAACAAAACAAAACACGAAAAACAGGATATATATATATATATATATATATATATATATATATATATATATATATATATATATATATATATATATATATATATATATATATATATATATAGGTCAAGAAGGCCTGCGCGTTCTACAGCGTCGTTTATTAATCGCGCAGGATATTTCCGTTTAGTCAGGGCGTTTCGGAGGTTAGTAGAGTTTCTTTCGAAGTCGCGCTCGTCAGAACATATCCGTCTAAAGCGGACAGCTTGTCCATATGGGATGCTAGTCTTCCAGTGTTTAAGGTGGCTGCTTTCGAAATGTAAGTATTGTGGTCTGTCACTGGGTTTCCGGTATAAATCTGTGCTAAGTTTGCCATTCTTTATTGAAACTGTTACATCTAGAAAACTAATTGTGGTTGCCGAGTAAGAATGAGAGAAAGTAATGGCCTCAAGGGCGTTATTAAAACTAGAGATGAATGATAGAAGTTCAGCTTCACCATGCTCCCAGATAAGGAAAATGTCGTCAATGAATCTTTTGTAGTAGAAGGGTTTTAACTGTGTCTTTTGCCTGTACCCCATCACTCTGACGAAGGCCAGACCCTGGTCGAAACGTTAGAATAAAGGTGTTGTTTTTCTACCGTGTGTCAACCGAATTACGTTTATGTTCTACCGGATCCATCCGATCTTCACCCCTTCTTATATATATATATATATATATATATATATAGATATATAAGAAGGGGTGATATCGGATGGATCCGGTAGAACATAAACGTAATTCGGTTGACACACGGTAGAAAAACAACAACTTTATTCTAACGTTTCGACCAGGGTCTGGCCTTCGTCAGAGTGATGGTGTACAGGCAAAAGACACAGTTTATAAGGGAACGTACGCGGGGAGGGAACATTCTGATTGGCGCATCGCCGCGGCAAACACCTCAGTATGAATCGCCAGTGAATGATAAATGTAGTCAACGAAGCACCGTCAAAAATTACTAAATCATCGTAAAGGATAACTGCAATCACATTGTGAAAAAAAATGTAAATAATACAAAAATGTTTTGGTCCTAGCTCAAATGCACAAGAAAAGGCGAACAACAACAACAAAAAAACAAATAAATAAATAAATAATAAAATCATTACACACGAGAACACAGGTGAATACTGCTTTTGATTAAACAACGCCTCTTGTGAAAGGGTATGGTACTAAGATGCGGTGTTGTTTCAGAGATAAACAATTTACTAAGACAGAAAAAAGCGGCGCTAACAGTAAAAAGAGGACGAAAATGATCAGTGTAGATGAAACATGGCATGTTACTATGAAGTGTTGCAGTTATGACGATAGGCAAGTCAGCTTCCCAACATTTTCATTGAGACGACAAGAAACAGTATTAAATTTGTGTATAAAAAATGATTCACGAACTTCGCGTTCATGATGGGTCTTGAAGCCTGATTCCAGTAACGTTATTTGGATTTTATCGAAAGGGTGCTTAGTGCGGTTCACATGTTTAGAGATGGGAAGGCTAGGCACTGTCTTGCAATGAGCTTTGTGATTATTAAAACGATATCTGAATGGTGTCTCTGTTTGGCCAATATACTAAATTTTGCAGACTGAGCATTCAAGCATGTAGATTACGTTGCTGGTATCACATGAGTAGTTTCCCTGAATATTTACTTTAAAGATCGACGCAGTGCTGGAAGCCGTTACTGATGTCATCAGCTGCGCGCAGACTTTGCAACGTGATTTATTACATGGATGACAGCCGATCGACACACTTGTGCTGGTTTTAGAAGAAGTGAGAATGTCACTGAGGTTTTTGCCACGGCGATAGACGACACGGGGAGCTCGTTGAAAAATGTGTTTGAGTCGATCGCTTTGCATGAGAATGACATGGCGTTTTTTCAAAATGCCGCGCGACGTTTGGAACCGATGCTGAGTGGGTTAGTACCAGGTTGATATGCGATTGATGGGATGGTTGGTGTTTTGCTCTGAGGAGTGCCTCACGGTCAAGAAGGCCTGCGCGTACTACAGCGTCGTTTATTAATCGCGCAGGATATTTCCGTTTAGTCAGGGCGTTTCGGACGTTAGTACAGTTTCTTTCGAAGTCGCGCTCGTCAGAACATATCTGTCTAAAGCGGACAGCTTGTCCATATGGGATGCTAGTCTTCCAGTGTTTAAGGTGGCTGCTTTCGAAATGTAAGTATTGTGGTCTGTCACTGTATTTGCGGTATAAATCTGTGCTAAGTTTGCCATTCTTTATTGAAACTGTTACATCTAGAAAACTAATTGTGGTTGCCGAGTAAGAATGAGAGAAAGTAATGGCCTCATGCGAGTTATTAAAACTAGAGTTGAATGATAGAAGTTCAGCTTCACCATGCTCCCAGATAAGAAAAATGTCGTCAATGAATCTTTTGTAGTAGAAGGGTTTTAATGGGTGCGTAGCAAGAAACTGGTCTTCCAATACACCCATAAATATGTTGACGTAGTTGGGACCAATCCGTGTGCCCATCGATGTCCCGTTTATCTGGACATAACGTCTATTATCAAATTCGAAGTTGTTAAGTTGGAGTATTAATTTCAAAAGTATGGCTAGCGTGGGACCATCAACGTTGGAACCAAAGTCTTGCTTCTCAAAAGCCTGCACAGCTGTCCGGATGCCGTCGAAATGGGGAATGTTAGTATAAATCGACGCAACATCAAGGGTTACAAGCAAAGCACCATGGGGGATGCTGATGTCGGCTATCTCGGCTAGGAAGTGTGTTGTGTCCTTTAAGAAGGACTGAAATGTTGCAGGAATTTTGTTGATAAGGGTGTCAACGTAGCTTGACAGTCTTTCAGTCACGGTTCCTATTCCGGAAATGACTGGTCGGCCAGGGTTGTTGGGTTTGTGAATTTTGGGCAATAAGTAAAATCTGCCTGGTGCAGGGCTCAGTGGAATTATTGAATTGACTGTACTTTTATCCAGTTTGTTACTGAGAATGAGATTGGACAAGGTTTTTTCCAAATCCGTTTTAAACTGAGCAGTTGGATCGCTTTCTAGGAGACGGTAAAATGAAGTATCTGCAAGCTGCCTTTCGGCTTCAGCGACATAATCGGTTTTGTTCATGACCACGATGGCACCACCCTTGTCAGCCGGCTTGATGACAATGTCAGTTTGAGAAGCTAGTCTTTTTATTGCTGCGGTTTCTTTCCCGGAAAGGTTGCGACGGAAATTCTTTTTAGTGTTGTATGCTTCTAGCACATCCTTTTGATCTGCCTTAATGTAGATGTCAAGGCAGTTTTCTCTCTGAGTAGGGGGGGTCCAGTGATTTTGCGACGGCAAATTTTCATCTCGTTTCGGATCTTGTGGTCGGTCATGGAAGTATTCTTTAAGTCTCATATTGCGGGCAAAATTTTCTAAGTCATTGAACAGTTGAAACTCATTAAACCCACCGGACGCGGGGCAGAAATTAAGACCATGTGACAGGGCACTCTCGTCGTCAGGAGTCAAGGTGAAGTTTGATAGATTAATAACTGAGTTTTGCAAGAGAGATGGCAGCGGGAACAGAGGCTGGCACTGCGTGGAGGGAAATATTTTGTCGCGCGAAAGCTTTTTTGATTTGATGGCATTTATCTCGGCCCTTTTTTTGTCTTTGTAGACTTCAAGGGCGATTAGTTCTTCGGAAGACAGATTAGAGTGGTTGAGCAATTGCTTCTCTGTATTTGTTACTGAATTTAGGGTTGATCGGTGGTGATCCAGAACAACACGCGTAAATCCTAAAGCAGCCGTTGCTGAAATGTTTTCCCACTTTGCAGCGTTGCTGCTGGACAGTTTGGACGTTGCTGGTTTGACATTTACACGGAGACCACGCGGAGCAGTTGAGGATGCTACATAACTTTCTAAAGTGTTAACATGAAGTTGCGAACGAATACGTTTTTCAACAACTTTTCTAATGCGTAGGAATTTCTCTGAGTATATGGGACAAAAACTGGCGTCAGGAAGCGAATTTCTTAGTCAACAGGCGGGTTTTCTTATGGTGTTTGGGCGTTTCATTCGTAGGTTGTAGCTGTCCTCGGTCGAGGCATGGTCGGCTGGAGTTGGAACAGATGTAGCGTTGGTCCTGGAAGCTTTTACTCTAGAAGTGGAGGCTCCAGAGCCCAGAGTGCTGCGATCCTGAGGGTTGGAACATGGCGTAGTTTTATCCCGATGGCCCCGATGTCGGGGTTTGGAAACACTGGCACCACAGTCCCGAGAGCCGGAGCTTTGGGCGTCGAAAACTCGAAGGTTTAAAGTATGAGGGTCGCTAGCTGATTCTGGGCGGAGTATTCTGGGGGCAGTAATGGCACAATCGGAAGCAAGCAGAGCTGAGTCAGCGGGACTAGAGGTGCTAGAAGCATGGTCATCATCAGCAGGAATGCCGGTCGCTGAAACATCAGGAGCAGGAGAGCACGAAGCAGGAGCGTCGGGAACGATGGTGTCGAGGGCGCAGTCGTCAAGGGCAAGAGCATCGGTAGCTGGGACGTCGAGGACACGAGTTTCGGGAGCAGCAGCGTCGGGAGAAGCAGCGTCGGGAGAGGCAACGCCGGGAGAGGCAACGCCGGGAGCAGGAACGCCGGGAGCAGGAACCCCGGGAGCAGGAACGACGGGAGCAGCAACGCCGGAAGCAGCAACGCCGGAAGCAACAACGCCGGGAGCAGCAACACCGGAAGCAGTAGCGCCGGGAGCAAGGACGTAGGCAACAGAAGCCCCAGGCGCTCCGGGAAGAACGCCAGGCGGGCGGTCGTGTAGAACAGGCGTGCACGGGAATGGAGCATCACGCGCACTAGGGCTAGAAGCTGGGCCACCAGCAGCACGGTTGTCGGCAACAGCGGCGTTGACAGCACGAGCGTTAATAGACGTCGCGCGTGAGACTGAATCCGGGGAACCGGAGACGTGAGAGCCGAAAGTGGTAGCATCTGGTGCGCACTCCCTCCAGGAGGAAGCTCCTAGATCCGATGTACGTTTGGAGCAAAGTTGCTTAATTCTGCTCGCAATCAGGGCGGTGCCGTCATAGCTTGGATGGAAGCCATCTGTAGCGAGTACGCGTGCTGGTGGAAGCCACTCAAAGCCATGATCCACATAATGCACGAGTTTGGAGCGTCTGCAGAAGGTTCGCAGAAGGCTGTTCAACATGCAAGTCTCACGGTTGGGCCAATGAAGTCTCTCGTCTCTGCGCTTTCGACGATTTGCTGTTCTGGGAAGGATTAGGCTTGCGTATAAGCGAGTAATACTGGGCCGGGTCGTCGCAATATGGTCCAGTAATTTGCAGAACCTTTCAAACGCACCCCGACCCGAGCAGGAAGCTAGATCGTTGGTTCCGATGTGTAGCAGAAGAGTTGAGGCTGTTGGTGGCACTAAGTTCAGGAGGACGAACGCATCAGCAATGAAGGCGCCGCATTTCGTAACGAATGCGGGAGTATCTAGTCGGGAAGGATCAAAGTGCTGGTAGACGTGTTTGGTTTGGGAATCGCCTAGCACGACACTCGATGCGTCAGCACGAGGGAACACGTGTCCTCGACGTCCCAGCTACCGATGCTCTTGCCCTTGACGACTGCGCTCTCGACACCATCGTTCCCGACGCTCCTGCTTCGTGCTCTCCTGCTCCTGATGTTTCAGCGACCGGCATTCCTGCTGATGATGACCATGCTTCTAGCACCTCTAGTCCCGCTGACTCAGCTCTGCTTCCTTCCGATTGTGCCATTACTGCCCCCAGAATACTGCTCCCAGAATCAGCTAGCGACCCTCATACTTTAAACCTTCGAGTTTTCGACGCCCAAAGCTCCGGCTCTCGGGACTGTGGTG
Source organism: Amblyomma mixtum (assembly GCF_055824585.1). NCBI lineage: Eukaryota > Metazoa > Arthropoda > Arachnida > Ixodida > Ixodidae > Amblyomma > Amblyomma mixtum. The sequence goes on along the minus strand of NC_143021.1, from coordinate 148,088,034 downwards.
CCAGTGTTTCCAAACCCCGACATCGGGGCCCTCGGGATAAAACTACGCCATGTTCCAACCCTCAGGATCGCAACACTCTGGGCTCTGGAGCCTCCACTTCTAGAGCAAAAGCTTCCAGGACCAACGCTACGTCTGTTCGAACTCCAGCCGACCATGCCTCGACCGAGGACAGCTACAACCTACGAAAGAAACGTCCAAATACCGTAAGAAAACCCGCCTGTTGACTAAGAAATTCGCTTCCTGACGCCAGTTTTTGTCCCATATACTCAGAGAAATTCCTACGCATTAGAAAAGTTGTTGAAAAACGTATTCGTTCGCAACTTCATGTTAACACTTTAGAAAGTTATGTAGCATCCTCAACAGCTCCGCGTGGTCTCCGTGTAAATGTCAAACCAGCAACGTCCAAACTGTCCAGCAGCAACGCTGCAAAGTGGGAAAACATTTCAGCAACGGCTGCTTTAGGACTTACGCGTGTTGTTCTGGATCACCACCGATCAACACTAAATTCAGTAACAAATACAGAGAAGCAATTTCTCAACCACTCTAATCTGTCTTCCGAAGAACTAACCGCCCTTGAAGTCTACAAAGACAAAAAGTGGGCCGAGATAAATGCCATCAAATCAAAAAAGCTTTCGCGCGACAAAATATTTCCCTCCACGCAGTGCCAGCCTCTGCTGCCACTGCCATCTCTCTTGCAAAACTCAGTTATTAATCTATCAAACTTCACCTTGACTCCTGACGACGAGAGTGCCCTGTCACATGGTCTTAATTTCTGTCCCGCGTCCGGTGGGTTTAATTAGTTTCAACTGTTCAAAGACTTAGAAAATTTTGCCCGCAATATGAGACTTAAAGAATACTTCCATGACCGACCACAAGATCCGAAACGAGATGAAAATTTGCCGTCGCAAAATCACTGGACCCCCCCTACTCAGAGAGAAAACTGCCTTGACATCTACATTAAGGCAGTTCAAAAGGATGTGCTAGAAGCATACAACACTAAAAAGAATTTCCGTCGCAACCTTTCCGGAAAAGAAACCGCAGCAATAAAAAGACTAGCTTCTCAAACTGACATTGTTGTCAAGCCGGCTGACAAGGGTGGTGCCATCGTGGTCATGAACAAAACCGATTATGTCGCTGAAGCCGAAAGGCAGCTTGCAGATACTTCATTTTACCGTCTCCTAGACAGCGATCCAACTGCTCAGTTTAAAACTGATTTGGAAAAAAACCTTGTCAATCTCATTCTCAGTAACAAACTGGATAAAAGTACAGTCAATTCAATAATTCCACTGAGCCCTGCACCAGGCAGATTTTACTTATTGCCCAAAATTCACAAACCCAACAACCCTGGCCGACCAATCATTTCTGGAATAGGAACCGCGACTGAAAGACTGTCAAGCTACGTTGAAACCCTTATCAACAAAATTCCTGCAACATTTCAGTCCTTCTTAAAGGACACAACACACTTCCTAGCCGAGATAGCCGACATCAGCATCCCCCATGGTGCTTTGCTTGTAACCCTTGATGTTGCGTCGCTTTATACTAACATTCCGCATTTCGACGGCATCCGGTCAGCTGTGCAGGCTTTTGAGAAGCAAGACTTTGGTTCCAACGTTGATGGTCCCACGCTAGCCATACTTTTGAAATTAATACTCCAGCTTAACAACTTCGAATTTGATAATAGACATTATGTCCAGATAAACGGGACATCGATGGGCACACGGATTGGTCCCAACTACGCCAACATATTTATGGGTGTATTGGAAGAACAGTTTCTTGCTACGCACCCATTAAAACCCTTCTACTACAAAAGATTCATTGACGACATTTTTCTTATCTGGGAGCATGGTGAAGCTGAACTTCTATCATTCATCTCTAGTTTTAATAACGCGCATGAGGCCATTACTTTCTCTCATTCTTACTCGGCAACCACAATTAGTTTTCTAGACGTAACAGTTTCAATAAAGAATGGCAAACGTAGCACAGATTTATACCGGAAACCCAGTGACAGACCACAATACTTACATTTCGAAAGCAGCCACCTTAAACACTGGAAGACTAGCATCCCATATGGACAAGCTGTCCGCTTTAGACGGATATGTTTTGACGAGCGCGACTTCGAAAGAAACTGTACTAACCTCCGAAACGCCCTGACTAAACGGAAATATCCTGCGCGATTAATAAACGACGCTGTAGAACGCGCAGGCCTTCTTGACCGTGAGACACTCCTCAGAGCAAAACACGAACCATCCCATCAATCGCATATCAACCTGGTACTAACCCACTCAGCATCGGTTCCAAACGTCGCGGGCATTTTGAAAAAACACCATGTCATTCTCATGCAAAGTAATCGACTCAAACACATTTTTCAACAAGCTCCCCGTGTCGTCTATCGCCGTGGCAAAAACCTCAATGACATTCTCACTTCTTCTAAAACCAGCACAAGTGTGTCGATCGGCTGTCATCCATGTAATAAGTCGCGTTGCAAAGTCTGCGCGCAGATGATGACATCAGTAACGGCTTCCAGCACTGCATCGATCTTTAAAGTAAAAATTCGGGGAAACTACTCATGTGATACCAGCAACGTAATCTACATGCTTGAATGCTCAGTCTGCAAAATTCAGTATATTGGCCAAACAGAGACACCATTCAGATATCGTTTTAATAATCACAAAGCTCATTGCAAGACAGTGCCTAGCCTTCCCATCTCTAAACATGTGAACAGCACTAAGCACCCTTTCGATAAAATCCAAGTAACGTTACTGGAATCAGGCTTCAAGACCCATCATGAACGCGAAGTTCGTGAATCATTTTTTGTACACAAATTTAATACTGTTTCTTGTGGTCTCCATGAAAGTGTTGGAAAGCTGACTTGCCTATCGTCATAACTGCAACACTTCATAGTATCATGCCATGTTTCATCTACACTGATCATTTTCGTCCTCTTTTTACTGTTAGCGCCGCTTTTTTCTGTCTTAGTAAATTGTTGATCTCTGAAACAACACCGCATCTTAGTACCATACCCTTTCACAAGAGGCGTTGTTTAATCAAAAGCAGTATTCACCTGTGTTCTCGTGTGTGATGATTTTATTTTTTATTTATTTATTTATTTGTTTTTTTGTTGTTGTTGTTGTTGTTCGCCATTTCTTGTGCATTTGAGCTAGGAGCAAAACATTTTTCTATTATTTACATTTTTTTTCACAATGTGATTGCAGTTATCCTCCACGATGATTTAGTAATTTTTGACGGTGCTTCGTTGACTACATTTATCATTCACTGGCGATTCATACTGAGGTGTTTGCCGCGGCGATGCGCCAATCAGAATGTTCCCTCTCCGCGTACGTTCCCTTATAAACTGTGTCTTTTGCCTGTACCCCATCACTCTGACGAAGGCCAGACCCTGGTCGAAACGTTAGAATAAAGTTGTTGTTTTTGTACCGTGTGTCAACCGAATTACGTTTATATATATATATATATATATATATACATACATACATAGGTTGCGAAAGCATGAAGTGCTGGACTGCTTACAAGAATACATAGCGAAGTATACGCTTCGTTAAAGGAACCATATTTATTCGACTTGACGTTTCGATCGGTCTTCCGATCTAAACGTCGAGTCGAATAAATATGTTTCATTTAACGAAGCGTATACTTCGCTATATATATATATGTATATGTATATATATATGTATATATATATATATATATATATATATATATATATATATATATATATATATATATATATATATATATATATATATATATATATATATATATATATATATATATATATATATATATATTGTTCAACCAGCTAGAACACCCCGGCTATAAAGATTATAGCCGTAACATCTTGGTGGAGGCGCCGGGTAACGATCTCAGCAACAAAACGGCTCAGCAACAACTGGAGCAGCCCCGCCGGCGTCGTCGCCTTGCCGGCCTGGAACCGCTGACCGAAACCATGCAGTCTCCCGAAGAGCCATCCGCAGCACGAAGTGACGCTGCGATCCAAGTTTCAGACCAGCGTGTGGCCACAGCGACCGGTTCAACGCAGCACTATCGGGAGCGTCGCAGTTTCGCCGGAGCAGCAGGCGAGGACGTGGAGGAATGGCTGACCCATTACAAAAGGGTGAGCCGCTATAACCGCTGGGACGCCGCCACTCAGCTAGCCAACGTGGTCTTCTTTCTGACCCATACAGCTTTGGTGTGGTTTGAGAACCACGAGGACGCCTTCACCACCTGGGACCGCTTCGTGACTGAACTGCGACAGTGTTTTGGCGATTGCCTCGCGCGCCGCAAGCGGGCCGAACAAACGCTGGCACACAGGGCTCAGTTACCGGGCGAAACTTGCACGACCTATGTAGAAGAAATACTTAAGTTATCCAAAACAACGAACGCTAATATGACCGAGGATGATAAAGTAGGCCATCTTCTGAAAGGAATTGCAGAAGATGTGTACAATTTTCTAATCACCAAAGATGACTTGGGGGCTGTCTCAGACGTCATTCGGCACGTCCACACATTCGAGACGTTGAAGACTCGTCGTATTACGCCTAAATTTGGGCGACTGGCTAACGTTCCAACTGTGGCCAGCGTCGAAGAGCGTTTTACGGATCTCTCAACGACGATCCGCCAGATCGTTCGCGAGGAACTTCTGAGATTCGAGCCCCATGCACGGTGTCCTCCATCTGTGCCGTCTGAAGTTCCCGTTTATCAAAGTTCTCCATTAGTAGTCCCCTCGATGCCTGGGCTGAGTTCTGTAAACACTGCACACACGTCCAGGTTCGGTGGACCCAGTCATCCCTATCACTCCTACCCACGCTCGGCAGACTTCGAATTGAACTACGATCCAGATTATGAACATCGTTCAAGACCGCCTGCACCCTCCTTCCGGCGCCCAGCCAGAAGGCCTGAGGACGCGCGTGGGTATTCAGTGCTTCCCGCCTCGTCAGAGTCTTCAGGAGAACAAGCTCTTCGTCGCACCGCTCCCGTTTGCCGCAGCTGCGGCATCGAGGGGCACATTGCTCGCTATTGCCGCCGCCGTCCACCACCTCGATACGAGCGGCCCGTCCATCCTCCTCCGCCGGTCAACAATTCGTACGACCCTCCTTTTCAACTGCCCTTGACCTCGAGCGACTATCCTCTGCCCGACGGACAACGCAGCCACTCTCCCGTCTCCGACCGAAGTTTCTCACCACCCCCTTCCTCTTGTGTGCGCCGTTTTTCGTCACCCCGGCGACGTTCCCCATCGCATTCGCCGGGAAACTAGTTAGCGCGGCCGCGGGAGGTGAGGCCGCTGGAGACTGTGCGCTGCGTTTAGAAATTCCTCCCTCAATTGTTATGCTGAAGAACACAGTTCATGTGCTTGTAGATGGTGTGCCCACAATGGCGTTAGTGGATACGGGTGCAACTGTCTCAATTATGAGTTTGTCATTCAAGAACCAGTTAGGCCGCAAAGTTATGTTTCTTTGGGACCGCAGTGTTAATTTTCATGGCGCGGGCGGTGAGTTATTGTGCCCCTTGGGGATATGCAGTGCTGTGGTGTACCTCGGCGGAGCCGTTTTTACAGCGGAGTTTGCAGTGCTTCCGAGATGTACGCATGACGTTATCTTAGGTATTGACTTTTTACGAATGTGTGGCGCAACTGTTGACTGTCGCTCTGGGGAACTCTGCGTTGATGGTTCCCTTCCATCTGGACTCTTCGAAGAGACGCCGGCTCGACAAGATGTGTTTTGTGTATCCGAGGATACCAGTGTGCCCCCGCTTTCTATCAAGTGCGTCCCAGATTCATGCCCCAGCCGTGCTTCCGATACCTTCGATGCCACAGTGGCGCCTCTATATTCTAACTGCGCTAAGAAACTCATTCTGGTTCCACATTGCATGGTGTCAGTGTTCCAGGGCAGGACCCAGTTGTGGGCCATCAACTGTTCTTCGCAACCAGTTGTTTTCCCAGTTCACATGAAGATCGCCACGTGTAATCAAGATGTCCCTGCCTCGGTGGCTTTGGTTGCTGACGCACCAGACGCAGTAGCTGCTACTCCAGCCACTGACTCACAGCTGCGTCGGATGATCAGCAAGTCTCTGAACAGTGTCGAGCGTGATGCCTTAGAAGCCTTGCTGGTCAAATACTCGTCTATCTTTGACTTTTCAGAGCCCAGTGGTTCCCGTAGCTGACATCGCTCACCCGCTCACGAGCCTGCTCCACAAAGACGCTCCCTATGATTGGACATCTGAGTGCGATTCTTCTTTTCGTCAGCTTAAGTTCCTCCTCACATCGCATCCAATTCTCCGCCATTTCAATCCTTCTGCCCCAACAGAAGTGCATACTGATGCCAGTGGTGTTGGCATTGGTGCCGTGTTAATTCAGCGTTATGGCGACAAGGAACACGTCATTGCTTATGCCAGCCGTTGCCTGAGCAAATCTGAGCGTAACTATACCATTACTGAACAGGAGTGCCTTGCGGTAGTTTTTGCCGTTCAGCGGTTTCGCTGCTACCTCTATGGGCGACCTTTCACAGTGGTTACCGACCACCATTCCCTCTGTTGGCTGATCAACCTCCGTGACCCATCTGGCCGTCTTGCACGGTGGGCAATCCGTTTGCAAGAGTTTGATTATACAGTGTCGTACAAGAGTGGACGCCGACACGCTGACGCAGACTGTCTCTCTCGGTTGCCGCTTGCAACGACGGAATGTGACGCCGACGACTTTGACCACTACATCGCTTCCGTAGAACCTAAATTCCCCGATGCCCGTACATTCCACGAGGAGCAACGGAAGGATCAGCATCTCACGTCATTCTTTACCGCTGCGCAGGCCCCTACAACCTCCTGCGCATTCTGTGTACGCGATGGTCTTCTCTACAAGAAGGTCTACTCCGCAACTGGTCTCCGTTTCCTCCTGGTTGTGCCTGAAAGTCTACGCTCCTCTGTTTTGCGTGTCATGCATGACGATCCCACTTCGGGACACCTGGGTTCTGCGAGGACACTCCACCGCATCCAAGAGCGCTTTTACTGGCCACGTATGCGCGATACGACTGAGAAGTATGTGGCTAGTTGTGCACAGTGTGCGAGTCACAAACGTTCCACCGGTCCTCCTCCTGGTCTTCTTCACCCGGTGACGCCTCCCAGATCTCCTTTTGAGAAGGATGGGATAGACCTCTTGGGACCTTTTCCCAAGTCCCATGGCTGCAACCGTTGGATTGTCGTCTGTACAGATTACCACACTCGTTACTGTGAGACAGCTGCTCTCCCCTCGGCTACTGCATTTAACGTCTCTGTCTTTCTGCTGCATTCTGTGATCCTGCGCCACGGACCCCCGCGAGTCGTAATCAGCGACCGTGGCCGCCAGTTCACCGCTGATATTGTTGAAGCACTCCTTCGATTGTGCACAGTGCAGTTCAGACATTCTACCCCCTATCATCCACAAACCAATGGTTTAACGGAGCGAACCAACCGGACACTCACCAACATGCTTTCCATGTACGTCGCTCCTGACCACAAAGACTGGGACTCCATCCTACCTTTTATCACATACGCATACAACACCGCTCAACACGAAACTACGGGTTACAGTCCGTTCTTCCTCCTCTATGCCCGCTCTCCACGACACACCCTGGACACTATACTTCCGTTCTCCACCGACGATGACCCTGGCATCGCTGAAATCCTCTGCAATGCTGAGGAAGCCCGCCAACTAGCCCGCCTGAGAACTCTCGCCTCACAGGACCGCTCCAAAGCCCGCTACGACGACCATCATCGCCGAGTCACCTACCTCCCTGGCGAGTTGGTCTGGGTTTGGCATCCACTCAGGAAGCGTGGCTTAAGCCAGAAACTGCTCGCGAACTATACCGGTCCCTATGTCATCCCGGAGCGACTCAGTGACCTCACTTATAGGATTGCGCGCGTCACCGCAAGCGGCCGGCGTTCTGCCCGCACAGAACTCACCCATGTCGCGCGGCTGAAACTTTGTCATCCACGTGCCGATGCCTGACTCGCCCAGCGGGCTTCGCCTGCGACGGGGGAAGTGTTACGGGATTGGAGAAACGCAGGAAGCGCAAGGCCGGAGAACAAAAGAAGAAGAGGTTGAGTGTGTTGTGCCCCGCTGGACGCTGATTCCCGCTCGCCGATCGAACCTCTCGCCGCTGGCCTGTTGAACCAGCTAAAACACCCCGGCTATAAAGATTATAGCCGTAACAATATATATATATATATATATATATATATATATATATATATATACGTATCTTCTAAGAATGAAGGGCTTGGATACATATATAATATTGGTCCCTCCTGGCGATTACTACGTGGTTTCTATTCTTTAGTCGGCTTCGTACATGTTGTTTGCTGCACCCACGCAGTGTGCCGTTCTGCTCTCATTTTTCTGTGCTCAGATTTCGCATCTTTATGCTGTATATTTACGTTCTATATTTTACCATGACTGACTGCTGCCGCAGTGCGAAAGCTATCTTTTTCCGATTGATTAAAAAAATTGGCTGTGGCTTAGCTTGGTTAAGCCTCGTAATTGCGAAGCAATACGTGGTTCTGCTGCCGTTCTTCTCGTTCTTCTTCTGTCTCCGTAGCTCGCTGATGCTTTCTCTTTGCAACCTGCCGAAGCGTATAGGTTGGAGGCGGCATCTCATGGGCTTGAGGAGAAGAGCGCAGTCAGGCCGCGGACGTGGCTATGCGCCGCGCAAGGCAACGGCGTGAGATGGGGCCTCGTTTTTACACAGATGGTATGACGTCACGCATCGAGGTCACGCGAAACGTCAAACGTGGCAATGCGGCCGCGGCACGGCACGGGCTGAGGTGGTAGCGAAAGTAGTATTGCTTCGCAATAAAACATTGCAATGAATCGAACAGAGCTTATATATCCTTGTGTGTCGGCTGTTTATTAGAGTAGAGTATGTATGATATCTCCTGTTAGGGATTTTATTCCATATTAAAAGGCAGTGCTATAATTACACGTATGTGGTCGGTGTTGATGCTGTTTTGAATGGTGTTGGTTAGTATTCTATAACCATGAAGATGGCGTAGGGTTCGGCATTGGAAAGCAGATGCGCAAACAGCCACCTGTACTATTTTCTCTACTTTGTTTCTATTGCAGCACCCCAACCTTTAGTACGGTTTGAGAGCCACCGGTATAAAAGATGGATGGGTCTAGTGAGTACAAGGTCCGACTGGACGAAAGATTAGGTGAATATCAGGCCTTCTACTCTGTACTGGAGAACGGGAAGAGGAAAAGACAGAGAATCATGGTGGGTGATCATGTTGTGAGAGGACAGATTGAAAATCTATAAAAGCCCATTTGGTGGCACCAGAGTCACGTGTCGAAGCCCGTGTGCTCAAAAAGCGCGAAAGCGCCCACAGTGCCTGGACAGTTCTGAACTCTGCGGCCAAGAGCCTAGCAGTAAGTCATCCGAGAATGGCCTGCTGTCGAAACGTTCCAAGGAAGCATACAACGTGACTCTCGCACGCATACACTGGGTGCATCACTGTTACTTGCTTCAGCATCTGCTGTACCTCGAGTGTAACGTTGCAAGGAGTACATCAGTTGAATAAAATGCATGTACTCGCGCCAGAACGTGACGACTGAACGAAGTCTACGCAGTATGCAGGCATCTGAATACGGAATTTCACGTGGAGCAAAAATTGCCATTGTGGGATCTACGCTTTAAAGGCGGACGTGATGATTCTTTGACTAGGCTCAGTATCTAGCTCTCGCCCTCATCATGAAGCCCGAAAGAAAGACGGTGTCCGATCTAGAAAAAAGCACAACTGCATGGATGCCATTGTTCAGAGCGTATAAATAACTGAGTAATACTCCTTACTTTATTTAGTGCGAAATATTTGGCAGTACACATTCTTGTGTGATGTGCTCTCCGAGAATCTAAGTGCGCAGTCGCATCAACTGCAAAAACTAACAATGCCTCCGAACAATACCTCTGTTCATCAAACACATTACCTTGAAGCCAAGTGGATACACTTGTTCAGATTATTTAAATGTATTCACCAAAAACCGACTATGCGCTTCTATACCTGACAATCCTTCCACAACACCTGTTCATAACGCAAAGAAAACTTGTTCCTAAAATTCGGTCTAATTACAGCAGACACTTCGCTACCAAGTTCCTACAGATATTAATAATATACTTCCACCTCCTCACATCAATTCTTTCCCAACGCGGTCCTATGAGTACCATAAACAATGCTTGATAAGTAGTAACATTCAATTTCCATAACATTTCACTCGAGATTTCGTGACAATTCCTCAGTTTGAGTCATGCTGTTTGTTTCATGATTATGTATAGTGATAAGTAAATTTTTTTTTGTTGTATGTTCTGTGACTTTATGCAGAAAAGGCAGTGTTGCAAGTTGTTTTGGGCATCGTTATGTTCCAAACTGCACATAGGTCGCCTCTTTTTTTCCTTAACTTGTATTTAGGTTAAACAGATTCTTTATGTTTTTTGCCACTGTCTTGCAAACTTTACTTGGGTGTTGAGGATTTCTTTATGCAAGCAAGCCTTTTGCCTCAGGTTCCCCTTTCTATGGAAAGAAAATAGAGAATTGAATTGAACGTGACAGTGGGTCGAGTCTCTATGCCGCTCCGGGAAGTTGCTTATTACGCGGTGTTTTTCTTCAAACTGGAGAAGGATTGGCCTGATTAATAGGAGTTACGCAGCTTTCTGCAATTACATATTGCACCTAATGTACAAAACAGAAAACCTTAATTTACAATCCGACCAATTCCCGAAAACAAAGCTTGTGATGTATCCCCATGCCACCGCTCTGCCACTGCGATGTGATAATACCCTGGTTCGAGTAAAATACGTTTCGGGGCAAGTTTGTCTCTTGTGCTCTCCAAGTACTTTTAGCGACCACTTTTGCGCACTTTCGCGTGCTTTACGAGACACCCCTAGAGCGCGTGGAAGTAGCCGTCTCGGACTCAAAGGACATCCCCTCAACACAGCGCGACAAGCTGAGCGGAGAACAGCTACGAAGTGACCAGAGGTTTTTTGGCCGTTTGGTGCCCAGCTTTCGCCGGTTGTAAGCCAGAGAATGGGTAAGAGGCAAAGGCTCACAAACAAAACAAACTTTATACAGCAATGAGACGACACAGAGTTTCACAATCAGTAGTACAAACACATATAAAGTGACTAACAAAACAATGCAACTCGTGCAAAGTTCTACTCGAGAAATAATACAATACGAAATAAATCTTGCCCTTCAAGTGCACTAAACGACAGGGAGGCAAATAAACAAAATAATTTGTTCATAGGGGACTGCGACCGTCCGACGACCATAGGTTCACGGCGATGCCGTCCCGCAAACTGGCGTGCGCTGCCTCGTTGAGTCGCGGCTGGTCGAGTGGTGTTGTCCCAGGTGTCGAGCGAGCACACTTTACTCCAGCTCAAACGACGGCTCGGGCTAGTCGACTGCGGTCTACGTCCTTCTTATATAGGCTGGCTCCACGTCTGCCTGTTCTTCGCGCCGAGAGTGGCGCGCACATACACATAGTATCGGCTGTGCAGTCACTTTTTAGCACCCGGCGCGCGTCCCCATTGGTCAAAACCTGTGCCGAGCTTCGAGCAGCTTCCAGGGCTTTCTAGGCTGGCGCCGCCGACGACGCACGAGTGAGGATCGGGAGGGTCTCTCTTTGCACACGTCGACTTCGAGAAGAAACATCACTGACATTCCAGAACTTTCGAAGTCATGACACAATCCCTCGGCGCGGTGTCGGCGAACGATGGTTTAGGGGGCAGCGTCAGACACAAGGCTAGTGCCTCTTCATGGTTTCTTTCTCCCCTGTTTTGCACAGGCGAGATGCGTCCCCGCGGCGCTGTTTTTGTTGTTCATGAATTGAACCGTTTTTTGCGACTACTACACGTGAAGACAAGCAACACAAGAACAGAAAGCTCTGTCCTGTAATTCTCGTCGTCACGTGTCGCATTTTTGTGCTCTAAAATAACAGAGTACAGTGACCAAAGCGTTACCTGTTTCAAGCTCTCTTATGAGATTTTACACATGAGGATCAGCGTTCGGAAACTCACCGTAGGGCATGCAAAGGTAAATCTGGACCTTCGGGACCAGAACCGTAAATATGCTCCACAACACATACCAGAACTGCACCTTTCAGCCTTAGCACGTAATTATGACGTGGATACCGCGGCGTTTGACTCATGGTCAGATAATCCCGTCTGAGATGCAATCTATAACATGTTTCTATTTCTTAGGAATCCTAAGGCAGCAAACCAGACATTTGGGATAGTTGGTGGTTTGGGCGCTTGTAGTGTCTCCCTTCTTTTCTGTGTTTTCTGTCTTAGTTTGCGTTTTGTTTTTCCACCATGAATCTTAAGGCAGCTAAGTTTGAGTTGTTGATGGCAGAAATTTTTAGCTGTCCTGCCAATATTCTTTTCCAAAAACGTGCAACCTGTTCGCTTGGCATGCTCCAAAGATGACAGTAGTGACGACGATTAAAATTCCGTGAGCAGTGCAGGCAGGCGCAGGTTATTTGTTGCACTTCTTTAGAATGAAGAGACTTTTCCATTCTTGATCATGGACTGTGCACCCCAACATGCTCTTCTAACTTGTAATTGTCGAGGAATGTCAATCCGCTACGGCACACGACGGGTTCTTCAGGACAGGGCAGTGATCAAAGTGACTACGTATAGCCGAAGGAGTGGGAAAGAGTTCACCGCATCGCCGGCATTGATGTACAGGTATGGATACAGCTCCTGAGTTTGTCGCTGTTTCTTGCACGCGTTGAGTGTCAGGCATGTTGCTGGAGGAACTGCCGTCTCCTGTGTGAGTTCGCAAGTGGGCCTCTAGTTGTGACCTGGAAAAGTAAACCCACAACGATGAAAAAGGTGCCAATTTAGGTAATCGTAGAAAGCTATCACTACGACGGCATCGAGTCATGTAGGAAGCTACATGTGCGGGCATGAGTAAAAAAAGCAGGCTAGTCAGTTATAAAGGCAGCCACGCCTCCGCTATACGAAATGAAGAACATTGTTCATGAGCAAGCGCACTAGCATCGACCGACTTCCGCCATGCCAATTTCTTAGCCGGAAATATCAGTCACACATGACATGAAAAATGTTGGATGGAGATAGCGTGCTCAGTTTACTTTTATCGACACCTGTGCACTAAATTTTTACAATCACCCGGCGAAGTGTTTTTAGGTCTTCGGAAGAAGCTAGTTGTTTCAAGAGACGGAAAATGTGCATGTTACGCGAAAATATTACCACAATTTCTTAACTTCCAACCCAAGTTTTCAACAAATGTGGTTTTTCGATGCTATCAGCTATTGGCCTTACAAACATGAATAGCACTATTCACGTTTGGGATTCGGCACTAAACTTCAGGAAATGAAAAGTATATGCAAACGAGATCTTGCACTCCAATTAATCTGAAAACATTGGGAAAAATCTAGATAACAGCGGTAATCAGGGGAGAAGTGCCGGTGTGAGTGCATCATTCCCTATGGGCATCTGTTTCAACCTATGAGTAAATGGGAGAAAGTGAAAAGAGGGCATTGATAGAGGTTATAGCTGAGCAGAGCTCATGGTGTAGGGATGCTCGGGTTAATCGAAACTAAAAGGGGATATAACGAATAGAGGCTTGTGGCGCAGGGGCAGAACGGTTATCGCCTTCCTGTTAAATATTTTCGGCTAGTGTAACGGTTCCTCACGGTAAAGTGCATTTATTTAGAACCCACATCAACCTCCATTTTCGAAAATAGCCTTCGCCAACATGAGATCAAGTGCTGTGTAATTTTTGTTTTCCGACCTACTGTTCAAAACTAATTTACTAACAGGTGCTTACTGAAAGTGTTTTGACTATGCAGACTTGTGTGCCGATGTGTACAGGCGAACTGAAAAATAGGATCTGCGCACTGCTATGACACCGGAATTAAAGAACGGCTTGTGCGCATTCTAATTCGTGCATATAGTACAGGAAATAAAATAGCTGTTAAGTGACACCTAAGTGCAATAATTCACGAAATATTAAATTCATTGGTGAAATTAGAACCACTGCTGGGAGCCCTGTTAAGCATCTGTGGACATAGAGTATTGATGACTTTTTTCATGGCGGGCAATTGATTACACACTGCATCGATGACTTTGTGTACCGCATGCAACCCGCGGACACGTATGCGAGTTCTTAGCAATAGTTACTATGCAACCGCTAACGCTAAAAATATATAAGGAAAATTGCAACTAAGTGCCTGGCTGACCATAATATGAGAGGAGGTTAAGTGAACGCTTGTGATATTGGTGAGCCGTTCTTTTATAATCCGGGCTACGCCTGCATGACATAAAATTCGCCTTGCGGACATAATACGTGGCCATTATAAAATTTGGAAAGAATTTGCCCGGGGATAAACATTGCTGGGATAAACATTGGTATAAACATTGCTCTTTTGCACTGGAAAGCAAATTTCTTTGCTTCGTGGTGTGCTGTGTAGTTTTGAACAGTCGTCGCTCTACATACCATTACCTAAAATTAACGCATGATGACGAAATAAAAAAAAATGCTTTTAAATAAGTTTGTCTTCTTCGCCGAAAAAAAGATTATTATTAAGAGGCTACAAAGAAGCAATACCGATTACCTGCTGAAATTCCAGTAAGCGCAGCTCGGACAGAAGTGCTGTTGCTTCATCTCGGCCAGATGCTCGTGGGAGAAGTGCCACTTCAGGGCCTCTTGGGAGTTGAAGTCTTCCCAGCACTCGGGGCAAGGGAACAGTTGGCGCTGATCGGGAACGCCATTTTGTGTGCCGGCTGTAAATGGGTGAATGCGACATGAAGCTTTCGTGAAAGATGGTTCAACACACCTAACTTTTTACAGAACAAGAAACAAAACAACAGCACCAACAAAGAGCGCGCTCTGTGTTGTTGCCATTAACAAAACTTGTGCTATTACCAGGCCTGCTGAAACTCTTGTACGCATAACGTAAATTGCGCTTCGCCGATATTTGGCGCGGCGGCGTCGCCAATTAAGAGGTTCCGGTTCCGGGCAGCCTCTGTTCCTTCCTACGCACGCTCACCTTACACTACGAGGATAGGTAGCATGAGGGTGAGGAGGAAGATAGCTTGAAAAATTCAGGGGCAGTTTGTTGACCTAAAATGCGGTGAGGCGAAAGCCTCGAGCGCGGTGTTGCTGCTTGTGTCACTGATGTGTTGTTAGGATGTTAAGCTTCGACTTTGTTCATCCTAAAGCATCGAGCTGGCTTGGCGGAGTGCTTAGAGAGCTCTTCTCGCACTGCGGAGACCGGGGTTCGATTCCCGAACTCGACTAATTCCCTACTCGGATTTATTTACTTATCTGGCCTGACTAGGAATGTTAATTAGGTCAATTGGGTAATTAAGCAGTTAACTAAACTCATTCCCACTTACTTGGAGCATTACTATACGATCCCTTTAATTGGCTGCATGTTTACTAGCCAAAGTACAATTGGCCATGCTTAAAATTCCCGCACTCTGATGCCACGACCGTTTCTACCAATTGAAAAGCATGACATTTCTGTCGACAACTCCTGCTTACAACGATGAGGCATTAAAGGCTTCCGCCTTAATATGAGCGAGGAGGCTGAGACTAACGCAGTCATGTAGGGGCACAGGGTACAGACACGCTGCATGTGGCGACGGACGACAACTGCCCGAGCGGGTGGGAGAAAGCGGTGGATAGTTGCTCTTGATCTCACTTGATCTACTCGGCAAGAATGAGGGAGAACAACAGCGAAATTTGTCAGAACTGCGCAATACCGTGTAGACGGTATGTGCGGCTAAAGCATCTCGTTGAACTGAGGAGATTTAAAATGGACGCTTAGGTGTTAATTAACTTAGGGTTTGTTGACGCAAAGTTTATTGACACAATGTCTAGATTGTTAGCGTTGGAAATGAAAGTCTTCCTTAAATGTGTTGCAATCATGTGAATGCTGCGCCATGAAAGGAGTTAAGCGATTTTTAAAACTTGGCCTGAAGTGCTGGAATAACACCACCACATATAAAAAGAAAAATATATACGGAGTGTAATAAGCCGGGGTGAAACTGTTAGCCTTATTTATTTATTTATTTATTTATTTATTTATTTATTTATTTATTTATTTATTTATTTATTTATTTATTTATTTATTTATTTATTTATTTATTTATTTATTTATTTATTTATTTATCAATACTGCAATCCCCTCTGGGGATTTTAGCAGGGTGGGATACAATGAATACATAATAAAAATAATAACACAGACAAAGCATATAATACAAATTAGATCCATGGAGCGAATAAACAGTTCAAGACAACACGTTTCTAAACAATACCAAAAACAAATGCCGATAGTGATGATTTTGAAATTTGATCATTGGTTAGAAGATTCCATTCAGTTACTGTTCGTGGAAAGAAAGTATACTTAAAACAATTATTATGGGTGCTAAAGGCGGTTATTGTGCGACTGTGTCTCTGCCTTGTTGAATACCCAGATGAAAAACTAATTATTCCCGTGAGGTCGGTTTTATAATGACCGTTAATAAGTTGAAAGAAGAATTTTAGTCGTGATACACGGTTTCTTTGCGTTAATGGTGACAGGTTTGCTTTCATTAGTAGTTCGGTTGCTGATGTACGTCCAAAGCTATTATAAATGAAGCGAACTGCTTTTCTTTGCACCATTTCCATGACACAAGCACGCCGGAAAGCCCCTCAAACCCTGCGTGAATACGGCGCCCGATTGGATTGGTTAGGGTAAAACTTCATGGAACAACCTTGGAAGAAGCAAAAAGAAAAAAACGTTCTGTACTCTAAGGCTCGAAAGCTGTTCAAGTGATCGATGCATTTTTGAGTGGGAAGCAGCGTCATCACTCAATTGTAAAAAATCAAATGTAGAACGATATTTGTAAAAATTTGTAAAATATGCGCTACGATGGGTTTCATGTAGTGGACAGATTACTTCAAGCGGTGCAGAACAGTACGCGCATTCCGGAGGCTGCCCTCCCAAAGCGAATACCGGATGCTGCACCTGACATGTTTTCTATTTTTTACAAACTGGCTGTCTGAGTTAGAAGAGGGTTTTCTTCTGCACAGCAGTGCCAGTGTTTTAGCGCACCAGATTACAACTAAGGCATGTTAGCCGGCTTGTTCAACTAATCTTGAGACGGTAGCTCCTTTACATTTATTCAGAAGAGCGTGCTGTCGGGCAAGTTGGCTTTGCATCATATAAATGAAGTGGGTACAAAACTTAGACAAGGACCGAGAAGAAACACATGCGACGACTAACAAGCAGTTGTCAGTCGTCGTATGTGTTTTTTTCTCTCTCCTTGTCTAAGTTTTGCGCTTTACCTAATTTGTATTATTAACAATTATTCTTAGTCCTCTTATTTACTCAAAGGTGTGCAGTTCACCGTTAGTAACATCGATATCAAATTCTATAATTTCGAAAACACACTTGCCTTTGGTTGTTTAGCCCAAAATAATTTTTGCTATGTAGAAGAGTCCGTGCAATGGAGGGATTAGTTTGCGCCTAAGTTTCGCAAAAGTGCGTGCATTTTGACTTGATGTGTGCATACTTTGGTGGGCCATTGCACGGACGGTAACGGCGTTTTCGCAACTGTAAAATTAAGTAGAATACCGATCTGATGGGCTGCAAGTCTCGCAATACAAATGACATTAACATTAATCTTAAAAGATTAACTGCTCAGTATTAATTCACCAGCCTACTGGTTAGCACGGCTTAGCTACACAGTAGTGTCCTACAGCTATGACAATCCTGTGGGGATAAATGGGCTCTGCTAACAGCACAAGGCTATTTTTAAAAATTACACATCTTACATGGAACACCTGGTATAGTTCCTTTCTGGCTGCGTGTATCCGATTACCTGAGTGAAGATACAGGTTCGCAGAATCGGCTTGTATGAGATTCCTGCGATTCTAAATTGGCTGGTACAATTTGAAACACTGTACTATATTGATTAGTTTTTTTTTTCCAACGCTCGGTTCATTGTTCCTTTATAGCCCTGAAAAAGCACTTTATCTGTGCAGCCGTATCTCACGCCTGCATTACTTGCTACAAAGTCATATAGGCGATTCCAAGCAATCCTAGCATGGCTTGGAACCCAGCGCACGTGTGGAACGACCGCATGCGCAACATCGTGACAGCAAAGAACATGTACTTCAAGATGTTCCACACGCACTGCAGAAATACTGCGTCATTCATGATGATGTGATGGATAAACCGATTTTGCTCGTCTGGCTCCTCTGTATATTAATCCTGGCCGAGGCTAGCGATGTACGGTGCATGGCGTAAATTTTGTGTAATTTATTTCATTTCTCGCTCAACAAATTATAATTGCTGGGGCTGCGAAAAAATCTCTGACCTCTTGCAGAAAGCGTCTCGCTCATTATTTTTCTTGTTTTAGAGTTGGGCGACTTTAAAGTTAGTATTCCTAAATATGCTTTGTCAGAGGCAAAACCAAAGATGCGGTAATGAAACTTTGCGCAAATAATGCACACGAGATGTGGATGCCAGAAAGGTTGAATTTATTACAGGTTTTTTCAATGCGCATTTTTTTTACTGAAATGGCTTGAAACACAGCGCTGAATTTAGAATTCTGAGACGGCACTTAAGAAATGTGATGTGAAGTAACAAAATTATAAGCCATGAATAAAATTACATTTGCTGGTACCGTTTCAGGCTATGGGCATTTAACGTCTCAAAGCGACTCAGGCTATGAGGGACGCCGTAATGAAGAGCTCCAGAAATTTCGACCACCTGCGGTTCTTTAATGTGCACTGACATCGCGCAGTACACAGGCGTCTAGAATTATGACGCCATCGAAATTCGACCGTCGCTTCTGGGATCGAACCCTCGTCTTTCGGGTGAGTAGACTAGCACCACGACCACTGAGCCACGATGCTGGCCTACATTTGCTGGTATGGGTTCTTCATCTTCACGGAGTAAACTTCCTCAGTGCCAAAAAAAGTAAGATTTCTAGAAAAAGCACTTAATTGTAGGCATAAAATTTGAAATGTGAAAGATGTTTTGCAGGGTATTTCTGAAAAAACGTTAAAAATGCGTAAAACGAACACAGATAATCAAAATGTAGATGCTTCTGCGTGAACTTTTTATGATTTTTGCAAACAAAACGTTATCCACAATTTCTGCTAATCGTATTCCTTATTTACCATTCCTATCCAAGATTTTATGGTTATTACTTCTGAAGCAGCACACCACTTTAAGCGAAGACTACATTAGCATCTATTAATAGAATATGCGCACTGAACAGATAGTGAACAGATGCATAGCGAACAGGCTCCAATAAAGGCCTATAATGGCGTCTGACTGGGCTGCTATCCGATCTAATCTTCGATCAAATACATTAATTTGGCTTGCCCTTCAGCTTGTAATGGCATACAAGCTTACTGAATGGCTTCATTGGAATCCATTGGCTCTCCTATATTAGTTATTCAACATTAGTTATTCAATATTATTAGTTATTCAATAGTTATTCAAAGATATTCTCCTATATAAGTTATTCGAGTAGTCGAATTGGGGAAAAAATAATACGCTGGAAGGAGCGCTGTTCTCCAGACAGATGAAAATAATATGTGCAACTGCGACGAGCATTCTTCACCTGTAAGGGGCATGTGTGCCTCTCCACTTGAAGACACGTAATTGCTACCACATTGCGGCACAACCACGTATCGAAACTTTTTGGACGTTGATTTCAGCATCGTGGGAGGATCCCTGGAAAATACTTTTGCTTAGCGCTGCGTATGCCAGCACGGTATCATTTAACACACTCCTTGTACTTCTTCCAGTCAGATTGATTGCAAGTCATCGAAGCTTTGCTGTGTTGCATAAAAGTTCTTCATGTATACATTTTCTGGGGTGATCTTTTAAATCAAGGATTTGACTTATCTTTTCTCTCATTCAAAAAGAGGACCCACAAGTCGACACACTCGTTTACCTTATCGACGAAAATAATCTAGTTTTCTTGAGCCGTTCTAAAATAATGTTTGGCAGAATTGTACGACCAGCGAATATATGGAGTTGAGCGCTCATTTCAGATGGCACTGTCGTATTCGCAAATCTTCTTGGTATCGCGACTGGTGTGCCTATGAGAGATATGGACAGGCAACGTCATTAACTTGTGGTCGATGAAATCAAAGAAATATGCAACGCCGCCGATGGCATCATGAGCGATGCTGAGAGCTAGGTGAAACGTCTTCCGGCCACGTAGAACAATTCACTGTGGCAAATTTGTCTTGGTCCTGTCAAACATAAGAAATCTCGGGATTAGTGCAGTTAGCTGGTAAGGAAGGGCAGTCAATATCTTGGAAATTGAAATTCAAAAAGGTAGGCGTGGTAACATGGGGGGTTTCAAGATACCAGCAGAAATACTGTGGTGGCCATTGTCAACAATGCAGTGATTTTGGTCACATGTTGAGTAAGAGGAACCTATAAGAACCCGTGTTGAAGACACGACGCAGGGCGTGCATACAATTTCGAGAGGGGAAAGTGTGTCCGCTACAAAAGATGTGAGGGATTTTTTAATAGCTATCAAAATGCCTCCTCCTGCCCTTTCTGACCGGTCATGATTATATATGAAACACGTACAATGCGTATATAGGCGCATGCACTACGCGTAAGGCTTATGCTACGCTTACTGAAGGATGACAAGAACAGAGCTCTCTAGTCAACAGCCCTAGGGCACTCTGGGTAAGTTTCCCTGAGGAAGCCCACAGCACATCAAGTACTGCAGAATAACGCCTTCTCTCGACGAACAATGAAGCTCACCTACCAGCACCCCTTCTGGTCACACGAGTGGGTGAACAGTTCAAGCTCTTTGACCTGGCTAGGCATGAAGGGAAGGCCAGGGGGCTCTTGGCTGGAGAAGCCCTTCCAGGAAGGTTTTTGTTTTCGTTATGAAATAAAAATTATCCTCCTTATTTAGCAACCGAAGGCCGAATGCTACACATTATTAATTTACAAATGATGTTACTCACCTGCTTGGCTCAGAAGAGAAGAATGTTGATCGCTATGGCCACCCGCAGCCGAAACATTTCGAAGCTGTTCTTGAGCTTTGGTACACTTTTCGCCTTCTGCCTCCGCTGAAGGTTGTCGCAGAATGTTAACTACACGCCGAAAGGCCTCACCGAGACTGCAGTGAAGCGCTTCCGGATGCCAGGAGATGTTGCCGGTTAGCGCTAAGCCAACAGCCTTGTTTATGCGCGTTTGCAAATTTTTGCCGGAACCGTGGGTGGCGATGAGGGGATGTGTGGTCCACATGACCACGTAGACGGCGTGTCGTTCTACGTCGAGACGCGTTATGACTTCCGGCAACAGGCAGGCATACAAGGCACTGCCGCGCTCAACCGAAGCATAAGGGACTTCATTAGTGGGGCGCCACCGATATTTCAGCGATGAAGCTATGAGTGCCAGCGTCGCGGTGCAGTCATTCAGCATTCGTGCTGTTGCTGTACGGCAGAAGCACCATTGCCGCACATCTTCGAGGGATGTCAGCCAGCAGCGAATCTTTGCTATGCGCTGTAGTCGCTCCACCTGAGTCGAGTTGGCTTGCACAGCGCAACATATCGCGTTTACGAGGTTGTCGCGTTTCAGGTTTCTCAGCCGCGGGAGCCACGGTGCGTGTTCATCGTCCAATATCTCCAGTTCCTCCGTCTTGCATTCTTCTAGAAGCTTCCGCAGTGGACCTAACTGGGTGGATGCCATCTTGAGGCGAGTTGTGACGTCCCAAATGAAGTTATGGCAGCTGTAGGCAGATGACAACTGTCACTTTGATGTGCGCTACGGTTTGGAGCGAAAATGCGGTCCGATCTGATTCGGTTATGGACGGATAACACCATGCTATCTGATTTGGAGCGAAAATGTGGCCTCATCTGCTATGGTCAGGAACAGATAAGATCAACAATGTCGTTGAAGTTCCGTTGTTATCGTTATAGTGCGACTTCTTTTTGGTCCATCTCTGAAGCCAGCAGTTTCTTCAGACTTGCGCAACAAAAACCGAACCCAACGGTTTGTTAGGAAGGGAAGGCTAACAAAACGCAAAAAAAAACGCAGCCTTGCAGTAGAGTTGAACTTAGCAAAGCGCAATAAAAAGACAGGAACAAGAAGAAGAAGAAGCACGCAGGACAAACGCTTCACATCAACTAGATCTTCAGTCTGTCAGCCAATATCCTATTATTACTCCTTTTCCTCTAAAACTGCTAATCATTCCAACAGTTCACCGCCTGTGTCTTGGCCACTCCCCCGTAGGTGGTATGTGCCATTCTACTTGAGGCCAACCAACCAACCAACCAACTAGCTCTTTACTCGGGAAAAAACACATATATACAGATGCATAGAAAGCAGAAACAAATTGCAACGAATGGGCACCTAGCATATAAAGGGCGCGTCGCAGAACACTGCAAGTCATGTAAAAAATGTAAAGCAAATAAGGCGCAGTTCAATGCCACACGCACGTGCGGTAAAGGAAAAAAGAGGCTTGACAGAGAAATTATAGAGGCTTATCGCATTGTAAAGAAAGCTGAAAATTGTACCAGCACTCCTTCCCTGACCTTATCATGCAAGGAAATTGCTTACCTTGATACCTGTTCACGCTAAACACACTTTTGATAAAGCCGATTCATTGTTTGGTTAATAATTTGTTTCCGCCCTCTATGTATCTGTATATATGTTTTCTCCCGAGTAAAGAACTAGTTGATGTGAAGCGTTTCTCCTGCGTGCTTCTTCTTGTCCTTGTCTTTTTTATTTATTTTTATTTTATTTATGTACATACTGCAGACCATGGTTAGGTCCAAGCAGGAAGGGCAGGTGCACAAAAAGCAAAATTATGGCAACAAAATACAACAATACAGCAAATATAATGTAGTAAAAGAACAATACAGCAATGCAAGACAAAGCAGGAAAAATACATAATACGCAATATCAAGAAAGATGCGCTTTGCTAAGTTCAACATGTATTAACAACTCGCCCAACTTTCTGCATTGCTTGTAGTAGAGACACGAGGCAACATATATTTCTGTAAGAAAGAAGGAATTGAATTCTCATACGCGACAAACGCTAGTAGTCGCCGTTAGCTCCTGCACTCAGAAAGCAATGAAGCATACATGTTCTGCCGTGTTTACCGCATGTGTCATGGCTAGAGTGACGATGGTAACGCCCAGCCGCCGTGCGTAGCCAAGCGCTGACGCTAACAATCGGTGACAATGGGCAGCAAAGGCGCATGCGCAGTAAGCTCTGCCTGCTGATGCCCCGCGCACGTGTCTGCTTGACGCACTCTCGAAGGCTCTCGGTGGCAGCCATGTGTTGCTGTTATGCTTGAGAATATGACAGATGCTGTATGTGATTTGCCGTACTACCTGCAGATATCATTTGTTTAAAAAGTACCCTAAAGCGACGTCCTAAGCACGTCTATTTTCCTTGGGCGTCTGTGAATCATGTTTCTGGTAAAGGCTTCCGCCAGGATGGTTGCGGCTGTGCTTGTGACTTCTTGTTTTTCAGCAGGCCCACAGCACATTTAACGGCGGACAGAAAACTTGAAATCTTTGCTGCCAGGCGCTTTTGCGACGGTGAAACAATCGTCTGCGCCGATCACTTCAACAGCTATTGCACCTTCACAAATATAAACAACAAAACAGAAAAAAACACCTCCATAAAACCGTCTGAGGAGTTTTCCAACTCGTCTCTCACAAAACATTCATGAAGAAAGGTCCATTTAGGCTTGGCAAACAAAAGCTAGCACTGTAATTGGGAGTGGAGGTTTCAGGATTCTTTGCATGTCGCTGAATATCGCTCCTGGTCAAAGGCTTTTGCAAAACGTTATTGGGGTATGCCTGTGATTGAACGTCTAGTTGTTTCGTGTTCGCTTCACTCGTGGGGCCCACTTTATAGACTGGAGTTCAAAAAAAAACTACTCTGGCCCTTCCAGGTGGTATTGATTGTGCTTGAAATGAAACTGCGTTGTTGGTCAGCGGGAGAGGTAAAGCGCATATGATAGGCGAAATACAAATATACCTCTGAGGTAGTGTTATCACGTCATATTTTTAACCCAACGGCTTTAAGGAGCTTCTGTCGCTCATAATCAGGCTATGACGTCGTTGGCAGTCTGCGAAAAATGTTCAAAAATGCCCAGAAAAGCAACCTACCAGGCAGGTGTGCCACCTTGGGCGGTATCCTTGTGACTTCATCGAAAGCTGCCCAACGAGGCCTCAAAGAAGGACGGCGCCGAAAAAATACAAACACATAGGTATGGAGAGAACGGTACGGTCGCTGTCCGGGGTAAAGCAGACCAATTACCGCTTCCTATCTCGTAACGCTACATCTGTCATTTTCCTTCCCATAGCTCGCTGCGTTGTCCTTAGCTTACGCTGAACCCTCTTTGTTAGCTTCCATGTTTCTGCCCCATTGGTGAGTACTGGTAAGATAGAGCTGTGTATATTTTCATGGCGACCATGGTTGCTCATAGACTCTATGACTCAATGCATTTTGAAGAAATTGGAGGGCAGCTTTAAAATTATAGAAAGCACCTTATCTTTAGGTGATAGTTTAGGGATGTAGTTGCCACCGCAAGAAGTGTCGGCAGTTCTGCTGCAGTAGAGGTAGCGTTATACGAAATTGGTGAATGTTGGTCTGTCTCGCAGGAACGATCATGACGCAAGGAACGGGATGAAACTTCAATATTCAGAAGCTGAAACGGGCAATGATGAATTGACTGCTGACTTGGGCGAGCCACAGCTGAGGATCAGCAGCTTAGAACGGGCAACGCGAAGGCAAATCGTAGAAAGGTCGCGACAGGGGCAATCACCGGGCAGGCCGGAGCTGCTGCCGTCAGCGCTGGCCATTCTTGATGCACGGGTTCCAGCTGACGTCCGAAGTCAGCTCTTTGTGGCGTCAACAAATATGAGGCCGGGATGAGGGAAACATCGACTGATTTATTATAAGTAGTGGTACAGGGCTTAATGTGCTGCCTTGAGTCAGCCAGAACTAACTCGCGCATGGCTGCAGGGTGAGGAGGGAGCCAAACCAGGATTCTCCTTGGTGTAGTCTACACCGGCGGTCGCTGTCACCTGTGCTGCACGAAACCCGTGCTGATGCTAGAAACTCAACGCAGTTGCAAACTGCTTGGCTTGGCACACTGCGCATTGCGGGAGCTCGGGAGGAACAACCTGGGCCTCACAGGTGCCATTGGTGCAGCCATTGGTGCTTGAAGCAGCCATTTGCCGGGGAAGTGGCGTATCGCTTAACTTCTCCACGACTGCGGCAGTAGTGGTATGAGGACTCTCCGCGATCTACGAATACGACTGAGACGGTCTTGACATCATCAACGCCATGCTGCCAGCATTGAGTACATTATAGCGTACCGCCAAATTTGAAATCCTGTGAAAGCCTAAAATTTAAAGGTTGGCTAACCCCCAAAAATAAAGGACCTCCGAAAGTCCCGAAGAATTCCCGGCCCTAAAAATGGATTTATGGAAAATATTAAGAATTAGTGTGCGGATTAGGGCGCATTAGATAGTCCAATTAGGGTAATGTCATATGGTCTACCAATGGAAGGTACCCGCACAAGCTAGAGGGTGTTGACTCATGAACACCATATATAGGTAAAGGTTTCAGTTACAGGTGGAGTTGTGGCAGGATAAAAATAAACAACAAGTAATTCATTACAATAAACAATTAAATAAAACAATAAATGATTCATTGTGCACACAGCATGAAATCGAAACACTGTAATTTCATTTTGAAAAATGTGGTTAAGAGGGCTCCATGTCCTAGGCCTGTCTTGTCCAGTTCTTACCTGATTGTTGGGGGTAACTTCAGTACGGCGTACAGGTGTGGCTTCTTTGATTCACGAAACAATTCACTGGTTGTCGAATGGGTGGCGTAGTAGGCGCCGAGAGGTCTCCTTGGACCTTAGAGCATGTGCACCGGATCAGAGAATGCGGACCGCTTCTCTCGATTAGGTTCGACTATTATTTTCAAGGTGGTTTCCATTGGAATGCGTCCAGCCTCCATCATTGTTATTTTAACGCGATTGCATAAAGAGGCACATCAAGGCCAAAACTGTCCGGCTTCGTCGGCAGTGAAGCCAACGTCTGGGAATATCCAACGCGTGCTAAGTGGTGTTCTGGGCGATTTGCCTCTTTCCACCTGCCACCTGTCCACCGTTGCCACCCTTTCTCGGGCACTTCTGCGTGCACTTCCAGACACCCTTAGAACGTGTGGCGGTAGCGGTCTCGGTCACATAGGAGATAGTCCCAAGGTTCGACGGAACACCGTCTGGTCAGAGCGAAGCATGATTTATTCACAAATGAAAATTGTATCACTGACCAAGTCAAAAGTTGAAAAATGAAGTTTCAGGTCCCATACGGGGCCCTTGTTCACAATAAGGCCGTCACAGAAGAAGGGATGGTTATATACGCTTCAGAATCTTCTTCAATCTTTTCACGTAAATATGATGTAGCGTGCCCTGATTCTTGTTTAGCGTGTTGGCCGCTGTCTGGATGATTAGGGATTCTAGATGCAGTCTTGCAGATAGGTTTCTTTCCGTCGCAAAGATTTCCACCTCATCCCAGCCGATCTCGTGGCCAGTGGACAGCACGTGCTCTGCAACTGCATTTTTTGCTGCGCGCTTGTTTCTGACGTCGCCCTGGTGTTCCTTCATGCGCCGTTGAAGTTCCCGGTTTCCCCGATGTAGACGCAGGGGCAGTCGCTGCAAGGTATCCGATAAACAACGCAAGGGAACTTGGCACGTGGTAAGGGGTCCTTCACGTTGACCACATCGGCTCGCAGCTTGCTGGTTGGCACGTGTGGAATGTGCACTCCGTGCTTACGGAAAATCATAGAAAGGGCCTCGCTAATCTGACGCACGTAGGGAATCGCAGCACGTCTTATCTCTTTTGTCAGCTGTTGTGCTTCTCGTGTGTAGGTGACTTTCTTGGTGACTTTGCTGATAAAATTTCTAAGGCAGCCGTTTCGCTCAAGATCGTTCGATAAAAGCTTCATCTCGTTGCCAACGCTGACCGGGTCGGAACAGATGTTTTTAGCACGGTTGACAAGTAACGCAACCACTGAACGCTTGTGAGCCGTAGGGTGAGCGGAATCAAAATCCAGGTATCTCCCCGTGTGTGTTGCTTTTTGGAAGACGCTGAAGGCTAAGCGATGCGCATCACGTTTGACGAGCACATTCAAGAACGGGATCATGCCGTTCGCTTCCTCTTCCAAAGTGAAATTTATGGATGGCTCTACGGTATTCAGGTGTTCAAGGAAGCTGTGAATACGCTGCTTGTTTAAAATGCAAAAGCAGTCATCAACATACCTCAGAAACACCATTGGAGGATGTGTGAACGAGTTCGGGGTTTTCTGTTCAATAGACTCTATTGTCAGGTTGGCAGCCGTGACTGAAAATGACGCTCCCATTGCGGTTCCGAAGATCTGCTTATACACTGTGCCATTGTAAGTAAAATACGTGTTCGCTAAGCAGAAATGAAGCAATTCGCTTATCTCGCTGACGTTCAACGGTGTGCGATCGGGAAATGAGGGGTGGCTTTTAAGAGCTCCTTGCAGGTTTTCACAGCAAGATCGACCGGGCACTTGTGAAAAGGGAACATACATCAAAGGACACGAGCACATCGCTTTCTTCGAGGACGATATCCTTGACTTTTTCAATAAACTCTTGCGAATTCTTGATGTGCGTCGCTGTTTGTCCCACCAACGGAGCCAAAACTTTGTGCAGATAACCGGACAGAGGGAAAAGAAAGAGGCGACTTGGTGAAATCCACGATTGGCCTTAGCGCAGTTTCACTTTTGTGAATTTTCGGCAAGCCATATATTGCGGGAGCAGGTCCATTAGTGCAAAGAAGCCTGTAGTACAGCTTTCTTTGAGAAGGCGGAAGACCACTGAATATGTCAGACAGGATCACTTGCAAGCGGTACTGTATTTTCGACGTAGGGTCCTTAGTGAGCTTACAGTAGGTTGTCGCGTCCTCGAGCATCTCGTCCTCGAGCACACGTGCCAACCAGCAAGCTGCGAGCCGATGTGGTCAGCGTGAAGGACCCGCTACCACGTGCCAGGTTCCCTGGCGTTGTTTATCGGATACCTTGCAGCGACTGCCCCTGTGTCTACATCGGGGAAACCAGGAACTTCCAGCGGCGCATGAAGGAACACCAGGGCGACGTCAGAAACAAGCGCGCAGCAAAAAATGCAGTTGCAGAGCACGTGCTGTCCACTGGCCACGAGATAGGCTGGGATGAGGTGTAAATCTTGGCGTCGGAAAGAAACCTATCTGCAAGACTGCATCTAGAATCCCTAATCATCCAGACAACGGCCAACACGCTAAACAAGAATCAGGGAACGCTACATCATATTTACGTGAAAAGATTGAAGAAGATTCTGAAGCATAGATAGCCATCCCTTCTTCTGTGACGGCCTTATTGTGAACAAAGGCCCCGTATCGGACCCGGAACGTCATTTTTTATCTTTTCACTTGGTCATTGATCCAATTTTCATTTGTGAATAAATCACATAGGAGATGCCCTCGACTCAGAGTGGCAAGGTCAGCCAGAGGCCATCTACCAATTGACAAGGAGCATGGTCGTTCGGTCCGCAGGTTTCGGCAGTGGAATGCTAGAGAATGAGTCGAAGGCAAAGGTTCAGAAGCAAATCGAAGTTTATATAGCAAAGGGACAATACAGATCATTTAGCAATCACTCTTACGAGCACATACAAAGTGAGTAAAAGCACAATGCAATACCCACTTCGAGTTATTGATGAATTCGCTGTCGCCTTACCATAAGCTTGCTGTCCCGGTTAGCTCAGTTGGTACAGCGACTGCTCCGGTGAAGCTGTGCTCCTGGGTTTGAACCCCGGAAAAGGAGGAATTTTTCTTTAACTGCTAAGTTTCTGAGAAAGCTATATAACTTTCCTTTGTAGCCGTATGGCTGAGCTTGGGTGGATGTCAAAGAGTAATTACTCGTTTATTACAAATTCTGCTCCATCTTGGGGGTTTCCTGTAAACATTTCACCTTAGTAACGCTCGAGAGAGGCTACAGCATAACAAAAATACTACATTTAAAGTGCACTAATACGATAGAGCGACAAAACAAATTGACGCTGATTTAGCTTTGGATAGCCCGAATACGAAGCAGTAGCGTCAGGATAGTTTAGCTTATAAAATACCAAAGAAACGCTCAACGAACAGCATAACAAGACTTTTACAAGCTGAATAATTGTGAAGCTCGGTTGGACCATCGTTCTCACTCGGTTTAACCAAAGCTACAGCACCGTTAATTTTTTTGAGCGGTCTAAATTATTAACTAATGCTTCGCGACTTCGTTCTCTACTCCTGCCCTGCGCTTGCATCAGCAGCTTCGCATTACCCATTGGTGACACATTCTCCTCATTTTTCAATTCTGCTTTCTCCAATTCTTTCTTAGGCTTGCCAGTTTCAGTGTAGTCGTGCTCCGTTCCTTGCACAGCACTTTCGCCTTCGTGATCGGGAAAGCCCTCCTCTCTGCTCGAGGGTTCACTGGCAATGGTGTCCCGGTTTTCACTGAGTGAGCTCTCCTCAGCTGCAATTATCTGAGAGACTACACACTCATTGGAACTGGACCACTATTTCTGGCAGTCAGCACTGCAACATTCAGAAGTGCTACACGCGGACTTCACGATGGAGGTCTAATCCTCTTCTTCGTCGTCATCAGGCGACATCCTTAAGATACGCTCTGACGCACGCGATAGGATGGCCTTCTTCTCAGTGCCTACTGCCTCAACAGTTCAGTTCAGTTTATTAGCTTAAAAGTTCTCTGGGCTTTACATAAGGGGCGAGTTTTTATACCAACAGAAAGGATCATAGTAAAGAGTTATTGAAAATATTGTCAGGTACAAGTTGCAAACACGAAGATGGGCAGGTAGTAGAAGCGATTTCATGGAGAAGGCCGTTCCAGTCTGTGGCGGTTCGGGAAAAAAATGAGGCAGTGAAGGTGGTGGTCTGGGCACGTGGGCGCGCAACTTGAAGTGGATGGCTGGTTCGATATGATATGCGTGCTTCTACTGTAATCCACGATGCTTAAATAAGAGACGAAAAAAAGAACTTGTGGCACAGTGAAAGGCTCGCAATGCGACGTCGACAGAAAAGGGTGATAAACCAGATTCTGCTTTGAGAGATGAAACGCTGATATTATATGAGTACGATGCATGAATAAATCTAACAGCACAATTTTGAACTGATTCTAATGCGTCGGCGAGATATGCTTGGTGCGGTTTCCAAATGAATGACGCGTATTCGAGTTTTGGCCTGACAAGTGTTTATAAGCTAGTAATTTTACATGTTCCAGGGCATTTCGCAGATTACGTTTCAGAAAACCTAAGGTTTTGTTATCTGCCAAAATAATGTTAGTGACATGCGTGCTCCAAGAGAAATCCCGAAAGAGGGTTACACCTAAGTATTTGTAGGACTGTACTAGTTCAAGGGGTATGTTAAAAATTGTGTAAGGGAAACAAGAGGAACTGCGCCGGCGGGAGAAGTACATGCATGGATATTTTTTGGCATTTAGCGTCATTAGTAAATTATTGCTTCATTCTGAAACACTGATTAGATCGCTCTGGAGAGCAGTTTTTCTGATACCTTATTTATTGTGCGGTAAATGAAGCAGTCGTCTGCGAACATGCTTATATTAGAAGAAATACGCTGAGGTAAATTGTTAATGTATAATAGAAACAACAACGGACCACGGACAGATCCTTGGGGCAAGCCGGAGTTACAGGGTGGGGTCTAGGTAAATTATTGTTGACTAAAACCATTTTGCGTACGACTGGACAAACATTTCTGTATCCACATCATAATGGTGTTATGGTGTAGGTTCAGCAGTTGCAGTTTTAGTAATAAGCGCCGGTGAGATACCCTATCAAAGGTGTTCGCAAATCGAGATAGATTGCGTCAGTTTCCACATAAGTGTCCATGTTATTATGCAAGTCATGAAAAAAAAAAGCTAATTTTATTTCATTGGAGAAATCTTCGCGCAACCCAACCTGCGCGGGATGAAAAAACTGTTGCAGTCTAACAAAAAAATAATTTTGGAGGAGATGACAATTTCGATGATTTTGCATGTCATGCTTGTTAAGGAGATAGGTCAATAATTTATGGAGAGTTTCTGTTAACAGTTTTGTAGACTGGAATAACCTTTCCCACTTTCCAGACATCTGGCATGGTTCCTGAAGAGAGTGACTGGGAGAACAAAAATGACATGTACGCAGCAACCGTGTGTCTCGTGTTCCTCAGAATTTTAGAGTTAATACCATCAATGCCAAATGATGACAACAGCGTGGTCTTCTGATTTATGGACGAAAATCCGTCTTCATAAAATGTGACGTTTGGTACGGTACCGTTCATATTAGAAAAATGAAAAGAAAGGGGCGTTTCGATTTCTTTCGTGAAAACTGTAGCAAAAGCCAAATTGAAAGCGTCAACACATTCAGCAACGATAACGGTGTCTTGTGAATCATTGCTGAGAGTTGTAGAGCGTGTTGAGTGAGGGTTCATTACTACCCAAAATTGTCTTATTACTGCCCAGACCGCAACAAATTTGAAAATTTATTAGCACAAAATGAACGCGTTGCGCAGCAGATTGCAGTCAAATATTCATCTTCAGCTTCGTAGCAGGTTTTCCATCATAATGAGTTGTTTTTAGCCGCCCGATAGAGACGCTTTCTTATTTTCTAGTCTTTATTAATTAAGGAGTTAGTAAAGCATGGTTTTTGGTTGCTGGTGCGAATGTTGACAGTCGGCTAATATTTATTAGCGAAATCGTTTAACTTATTCTCAGGCATCGATTGACTGTGACATGCAGCTTCGAAGCTGGGAAGGAAGGTATCAAGTAATAATTTATCGCGTCGTAATTTTCTTTTTGTAAAATGCTATAGTTTTCTTTTATTCTTATTTGGTGTTACAGTAAATGAGAAGGTAGCATAAATGACATTATGGTCACTAATTCTTCGAAGATATATAACGGAAAAGAGGGCAGCCCGGTTATTTGTCAAAATAAGATACAGAATGGTTTCGGATTCAGGCGTGACGCGCGTTGGTTGTGATACTGATTGTGTTAAAATAACGTTCAGACAGATGCCAATAAAGTTCCTTTTCTCTGCATGACCTGCTATTGTAGAAGATGGGAGGTTACACCAGTCAGTGTTTAGGAAGTTAAAATCCCCGAAAAGAAGAATGGAGGCATTTGGGTACCTTAAAATAAAGTTCAGACAGATGCCAATGATATTCATTTTCTCTGCAGGACCTGCTATGGTAGAAGATGGGAGTTCACACCTGTCAGTGTTTAGGAAGTTAAAATCCCCGAAAAGAGGTATGGAGGCATTTGGGTACCTTAAAATAAAGTTCAGACAGATGCCAATGATATTCATTTTCTCTGCAGGACCTGCTATGGTAGAAGATGGGAGTTCACACCAGTCAGTGTTTGGGAAGTTAAAATACCCGAAAATAACAATGGAGGAATTTGGGTAACTTGCTGCGTGAGGAATTAGGTTATGATAGAGTTCTTTGCAATAGTCGGGAGTGGAATGGGGAGGCCTGTACCGGACTCCCAGTAGCACTGTTTTTGGTAGTGCTAGATATAGTAACTAGACTATTTCGAGCTTTGATTTGATATTTATCGCAGTACATAAAATTTGGTGATGAACTCCTATGAGAACACCACCGCCCCTTGATCCTTCTGGTCATTTCGAAAAACTTGGAAGTCAGTTAGGGCTGCCAAAACTTCGTTATTAGAGACGTAAATTTTTAGTCAGGTTTCTATTAAGATTAGCCTTTTGATGACATGATAATGGACACGAGCTATCGCATCGGAAGATAACTGCGAATTTTAGTGTAAATTGCGGAAAAAGGAAAGGTCAAATCTTGATGTGGGTCTTGATTTGTTTCTTACTTTTAAGGAACGAGATGACTAGTATTGAATTTCTTTGACACAGCTCGACGCCTGGTCGAATTTTTGTACTGTTTTGGGCGATGCCCAAGGTTTTGTAACGCAGAGAATAAAAAAAACTGGTAATAGCGCAAAAAACGAGGACATGGAAGGCACACAAAACACAGTCACACATGGCGACAGTCCTGTCTTTTGTGAGCCTTTTGTGTGCCTTTTGTGTCCTCATTTGTAGTGCCATGACCGGTTTTTTTTTTCTTTCAACTTGAACCAAATCGCCCAAGTCAGAGTTTTACTTGAGCAGAGATTAAGCTACTGATTTGGATTTAGCGAAGGTCAGCAGATGTTTTCTTGCTTTTTGAAAAGGGCGAGGGAAGTCTTCGCATCTACTGTATTTTGTTCCTTTCAGCGTTCGGTAATTTGATACAAGAGCGTCTTTAGTTTTTCAGAGCGTGAATTTTACTATTTTTGGGCAGTTCTGATCATCTGAATGTTTCCCTTAGAGAAGTGTCCGTTTTATGTCTGGGGGGTTAATATCGGGTTGTAAGTTCTCAAGACAAATCTGAATGACTGAACTGAAGATTGAGCATATGTTCCATTAGTAGTGTCATCAGGGATGCCATAGAAGATCAGAATACAACGTCGTGATCGGTTTTCAACATCATCAATGCGAGCCTCTTAAACAAGGCGAGTTGTTTCAGTTGAGGTCGCTTGCACAGTTTCTATGTCTTGGTGTAGGGGCATGAGGGTCTGATAAAGGACATCTAAATCGATCATGCGCTGTTATGGCTGTCTATTGTTTTGTCTGTTGTTGTAAGCTGCACCTTCAGTTCCTATATCTCTTGCACAAGTAGCGCTTGGCTTGCGATTAGTTTTTGCAATTCGGTGAGGACCGTGTCTAGGTTAGCCATTCCAGGATTTGTTTCTACATCACCGGATAGGAATAGTAACAGGCGGACAACATGGGCTCATTCAGAGGCAAGTTTGACACAACACTGTGGGCTCGGGAACTATACCAAGAAGCAATTGCTCGATATTTATAGTATAGTGTGCGTGTATTTGACCGACCTGCATGGCGAAAGGGAAGCGGTTAGCAAACTAGGTTTTTTCAGTCTCCGAGCACACAAAGCATTGTTGACAGTGGCCCTTCTTTTATAGCTGGCAGAGTGGCTGCCATAGATGGCGATGAGTCTCACGTTCCAACAATAAGTTTGATGGAAATGGCGCTGAGTTGAAACCGGTGAGGGGGATTCATATGGCCGCCCCATCTTCGTCGCAGTGAAAGGCCTGTCCTGGCGAGGCATCTGGAGATACACAAGCCAGGGCGGGAGTCACCAGGTTGCAGATTAGACAGATGTCAAACTGCATGGCGAAAGGGATACGGTTAGCAAACTGCGCCGTGGCACAGTCTCCGTACCCACCTTGAGAGTAGCTACACTTTCACTTTCCTGGGGAAGCGACGCTCCGGTATAGCCTTTACTGTCTGCAATCTCACATAAGAACGGGTTCTTCAACAACAAGGCTTTGCTCTGTAGAGCTAGTCACTACCTCATATGTGGTTGCTAACGAATCAGTCTTGTGATCACTGCACAGTTTTTCGCTAGAGGCTAACAAATAACACTCTGTTTTACCAGCCTTCGCTTCTGCTTGCGCCGCTGTCTCTACTGTAGACCTATTGCCTACCGACCTTTCTTCCGTATAGGGAGCGACAGTCCCGTCAACCACATCAGTGTCCTATATTTCTGGGTCGTTCGGAGATCTCGCACCTTTTGTGTTAACCATGATGAGGTCATACAGCAGGCGCTCCATGCACAGCGCTGTCTCCTTTCTGATGAAGTACGGAGTGTTCACGTGCACTCTGGCTTCATGTAGCAGTTGAGTGGAACTATCCAAGAAATACACAGCGCTCATCTCTCCAGTAAGAGAAAAGCCAACAAAAGTTTTTTATCACTAACCAATTCCCTTTTGATAAAAAATCCTGTGCTTGCTGTGATTCTCAGAACGGAAACCGACTTTAATCGAATTTTGCCGGGGAGAACCGGCATTCCCTCAGTTAGAGACACTCGATTGACACACATAACTGTGAATAACACTGGAAGTTTCTTCTGGTACACCTACTCTACACGGTGGGCCCTAAAGTCTTCCTCCTCGTTGTTTTACTAAAAGGCACAGGGATGCGAAACCTGTGGGTCTGGCTTCCCAAGACATCAGCACGCCCCTGCTTTGCGCCCCTTACGTGCACACATGAAACGAACAGGCATTCTCTTGCTTATTAAGTGGCTACGGCAATCGGAAGCATAGTGGCCTATCTTGTTGCACCGGTGGCATTTCAGCAAGGGCTCTGGCACTCTACCACTCTTCACCCTTCTTTTGCTTAGAGCTGAAGCTCGCTCTTATTCCTCCCTTCATCACCTCTCATAAGAATCTCATTTCCTCGATGAAATTGTCTTTCTTGTTTCATTCCGAACTTTACTGCCTATCTGCGAGCACTTTTCCTTTGACTCTGCGATTCTTCTCCCATTTTCATAGTGGCTGCACGAGCCATTTCTCCTTCTCTCTCGTTGGCTTCTCTAGCCATCTTCCTTTGCCTCTTCTTGTTTTCTTTTCGTTTTATCTCTCTTCCTTCTATTTCCTGCTTTATCCAATCCGCAATCTCGGATTCTTCCATACCAAACTGACGACTGAACGTCACGATATACCTTTGATCCATTTTTGAGTCCCAGCTGTTTAAGCGTCGTTCATAGCTCAACTCGGCGAACCGTAACCAAACACCTCTGCGTGCACCTCACAATATCGTGCACCTCACAATTACCTTCCAGGGCTTTCTAGGCTGGCGCCGCCGCCGACGCACGAGTGAAGAGGGGGCGGGTCTCTCTTAGCACACGTCGACTTCGAGTGGGAACGTCTCCGCCATTCTAAAACGTCGGACGTCATGGCTGACACAATCCCTCGGCGCCGTGTCGGCGAACGATGGCTTAGGGGGCAGCCGTAGACACCTGGCTAGTGGCGGTCCCGGGTTTCCTACTCCCCTGTTTTACGACGCCCGCTGGAGATATGCGTCCGCGCTTCGCTGTTTTTGTTTTATTTTTCAAAATTGAACCTTTTTTTGCGACAACGACACGTGAAGACAAGCAACACAGAACAGAACGCTCTGTCCTGTCATTCTTGTGGTCACGTGTCGTATATTTGTGCGCTAAAATAACTGAGTACAGTGCCTAGAGCTTTACCTGTTCTAAGGCCTGTTCTGAAATTTTACACATGAGGATTAGCGTTCGTAAACTAACCGTCGGGTAAACCCACAGGTAAATTTTGACGTTCGGGACCACAACTGTAAATATGCTCCGCCGACATAATAGAACTGCACCTCACCCCTTACGACCCGAATATGAAGTAGATGCCGCTGCGGTTGACTCGTGGTCGCATAATCCCGCTAGAGGTGTAATCGGTCGTATGTCTCAATTTCTAAGGAATGCTAAGGCAGCTAAGATTGAACAATTGATGTCACAAATGTTTAGCTTTCCTGCCACATTTTTTTACAAATATGTACAACCTGTTCGGTGGGCATGCTCCGCAGATATCAGTAGAGACGACCATTAATAAATTTGTTAGGAGTGCAGGCAGGCGCAGGTTAATACTTGCACTTTTTCCGAATAAAAAGAGTTTTCCATTCTTGATCATGGACTGTGTACTCAAACGTGAATTCGGCACTTGGAATTGTCGGGGAATATCAATCCGCTGTGGCACAGGACGGGTTCTCCAGGGCAGGGCAGTGTTCGAGGTGACTAAGTAGAGGCGAAGCAGTAGGAAAGAGTTCACCGCATCGCCGCCATATATGCACAGGTATGAATACTGCTGCTGAGTTTGTCGCTGTCGCTGTTCTCGCAGTTGCAGGCATCATGCTGGAGG
This sequence comes from Amblyomma mixtum, assembly GCF_055824585.1. Taxonomy (NCBI): domain Eukaryota; kingdom Metazoa; phylum Arthropoda; class Arachnida; order Ixodida; family Ixodidae; genus Amblyomma; species Amblyomma mixtum. Next base: position 148,051,189 of record NC_143021.1, on the reverse strand, counting down.
AACTGTCGTTGCCTATGTGAGTTCTTAAGTGTGCCTCTAGTTCTGACCTGGAAAAGTACATCCAGAAAGAAGAAAGTTCAGTTCAGTTCAGTTTATTTACCTTAAAGGCGCCCTTGTATCGTGGGTATTACATAAGGGGTGGCACTTTAATGAAATGAGCAAACAAAACAGCGAATATTATTTAGCACTGAAGGGGATCGGTTACATGTTCTTGAAAAGTAGAGGATGAAGCGATGTTGACGATGTCGCGGGGTAGGCCGTTCCAGTCCGTTGCTGCTCGAAGGAAAAATGAAGCAGAAAAAGTGGCAGTATGAGATGGCGGCCGGGCAACTTGTAGGGGATGACTGGTGCGGTGAGATATGCGTGCGGCAGCTCTTATATACGGTGACCAATTGAGAGAAGAATGAAATAATTTGTGAGAAAGGGTGAGATTGAAATGCGACGACGGAACGAAAGGGGCGGTAGTCCAAATAATGCTTTCAGTGAAGAAATTCTGACGTCATATGAGTATGACGAGTGGATGAATCCAGTGGCACGATTTTGGACAGCTTCTAATGCATTAATTAAATAAGTTTGGTGCGGGCTCCATATGGCAGAGGTATATTCTAATTTTGGTCTGATGAGCGATTTATATCGAGTAATTTTACGTGTTGAGGGGCAAGGCGGAAATGGCGCTTGAGAAAACCAAGTGTTTTATTAGATGCTGAAATGATGTTGCCAATATGGGTGCGCCAAGATAAATCACAAAACAAGGTGACTCCTACATATTTATAAGAGGATACTGAATCAATCGAGGTGTTAGAAATGGAATATTGGAAGCGATGCGGGCTATGGCGACGAGAGAAGGATAAGAGCTTGCATTTATTAGGATTTATGGACATGAGCCAGAGATACCAATTTCGGTAATCATCGAGAGCTACCATTACGACGGTATCAAATCTTGTAGGAACGTATAGGTGCTAGCTTGAGTAAACAAATCAGGATATTCAGTTCCAAATTCAACCGTACCTCCAATATCCGAAATGGAGAACATTGTCCATGAGCAAGCGCACTATCATCGATAGACTACCGCCATGCAAATTTCTTAGCCGAAGAAAGCGATTCTCTTTGTTTGGTCGTGCTGCCTTGCCCAGGCGTCTTGCTTGAAACATTTTCAGAGTGTTTTGATTCATTTTGTTTACTTGCACTTTTGCTTACCGGTGACGTTGAGCTTAATCCAGGCCCAGAGGTAGCAAAGAAACTCGATGAAATTATCGAGAATCAAAAGGTCTCTTCATGCCAACTACAGTCTCTAGGGGCAAAACTTGACTTGCATATATCAGAAACAAATCACAGACTTGCTTCAATTGAAAGCAAACTGGAAGTACTATCGAAAACAGCCCAAAGGGTGGAAGCATGCGAGCACTCATTGGCAGGATTGAACAGAGAAATAGTTTCGCTGAGAACAAAGGTGGACTATCTTGAAAACTACTCTCGTCGAAACAACCTGCTCATTTATGGCATTGAAGAGTCAGAAACAGAAACAGTAGATGACCTTAAGAAGCATGTTCTGACGGAAATATTTGAAAGCAAACTTGAAGTCAAAGTAGGAAGTTTGGAGAGGGTGCACCGCTTGGGGAAAAAAGCTGAAGATAAAACGCGTCCCGTGATTATGAGGTTTTTTGATTTCGCTGAAAAGGAAGAGGTTCTCCGGAATGCTTCAAAATTGAAGGGTTCCCAAACGCCCATCTCGGAGGACTTTTCACCTAGGCTACGGAAAACGAGAAAGCTACTCTGGGCTACTGTTAAGGATGTTAAGAAGCCTGAGGATAAAGTGTACCTCAAATATGACAAATTAGTTGTCAATAAAGAGGTGTACGCGTGGGACGAAAAGAAGAACCAAAGGTATAAAGTAAGTGGTGCAGTTTCAGGTGATATCGGTCAAAACGCTCCGAGTAATGACGCAACTTCCTCTGAATCAGTGAAAAATGCCGGACGTCCACGAAGGAAATGTGCTCCCGCTTCTTCTACTTGACAGGCAACAAGTTCAATTCGGTCTTCCTTCAACGCCCTTTTTACTGATCATAAAATTAAAGAGATACCGTCATCTGCAGAGAATATTGTTTGCAATTCTTTTGGCAATCGGACGAAACCACCACCTGAAATTCGCCAACTACGTGTGATATCTTTGAATGCCAGAAGCATTGTTAATAAAACAGACAGCCTAGAGGTAGTGCTCATCTCTTATGATCCCCATGTGCTGGTGATAAGCGAGACATGGTTACACAGTGGTATTTTTGATGAAGAAATTGTGCCACCGGGCTACGCCATTTACAGACGTGATCGCGGTTCACGTGGTGGAGGGGTTGCTGTGATTGCTAGGCGTGAAGTGAACGTAACGTTGCTTGACCAAATTGATCAGCATGAAAGCTTGTTTTTGCGCCTAGTAACGCATGGCTTCACATTTTACCTTTGCGCTGTGTATCGTCCACCTGATGCAACGGATTCTTTCATGTCTAGTCTTTTCGATCATTTAATACATTACCAGAATCGGAATCTAATCCTTACCGGTGACTTCAATCTTCCTGCCATCGACTGGGACAAACCGTCGTATGGCCTATGTGCCTCATGTGATATTGTTTTAGATCTGATGTTTTCTCTAAACCTTAAGCAAGCTGTTCGTGAATACACCAGACAGTCATCTGTGCTAGACCTATTCTTTGTTAGCCAGACCTTTTTTGATGGAGTGCTTGACGTTGAACCGGGAATATCAGATCATTGTCTTTTGTACTTTTGTTCTGCTTCGCCTGGTGCTTCGGGGGTGCGTCCAGCTAAAATGATAAAGGACTTCGTTCGTGCTGATGATAATGCAGTCATCGACGCCTTACAGTCGCTGTTAAGCAGCTCTTCCGGGAATGACGTTCATAGTTTGTGGCATCACTTTAAGAATGCAGTGCAGTACTATACCGAACATTTTATTCCACTTAGAAAAGTTCATATCAAGCGTCGAAATCCTTGGATAAGCCGAGAAATTCTTCAACTGAAACGCAAAGTGAAGCGACTTAGGAAGAAAAAGATATCTTCATTACAACAGTTCCAACTACTGAAACAGAAACTTGCCTTAAAGTTAAAATCAGTAAAGTTTCATTATTTTAACATGACGCTCCCCGAATTCATCAGAAGCAATCCCCAAAAGTTTTGGAATTTTTTAGGTCGAAAGAATGAGCAGTTGAGCAAGGTTCGAATTAATGACGACATTGTGACCGACTCCACAGTGATTGCAGAGGGTTTTAACTCTTACTTTCAAAGCGTATTTCTGACGGAGAGGGCAACCACAGCTAGAATTCGAGGTGAAGATCTTGGTAACGTACCGGCTATTTCAGTGAATGGTGTTCTGTCGATGCTGCGTAAACTTGATGATAAGAAATGTTCTGGTCCTGATGGGCTTGCAAATGCTTTTCTTAAACGTTTTGCAACACAAGTATCCGAGTTTTTAACACAGATATTTCAAGTCTCTTTAATTTCTGGTGATGTGCCGGAGGACTGGAAAATGGCCCGCGTTGTACCAATCCATAAAAAAGGAGATAAGCTAAGTATTTCTAACTACAGACCGATTTCAATTACTTCTTCTTGTTGTAAGTTAATAGAACACATAGTCTCAGGGTACCTTAATTCGTTTCTAGCTGAAAATAACATTTTATACCCTTTGCAACACGGCTTCAGAAAGGGTATGTCCACCGTGACGCAGTTGGTTTCTACGGTTAATGAATTCCAAATTGTTCTTGATAAATCCGGGCAGGTTGATGTTCTTTTTTTAGACTTCCGCAAAGCTTTCGACACTGTTTCTCATGGCAAACTCATTTCTAAATTAGATAGTATTGGCGTGCCTACTTATCTTGTCAACTGGACTCATGCTTATCTTAAACATAGAAAACAATACGTAGACGTTAATGGCTGTAGATCTAACGATCTTCCAATTACTTCAGGTGTACCTCAAGGCAGCGTCTTAGGGCCACTGCTTTTCCTAATCTATATCAACGATCTGTCTACTTTCATCCCCGGAAATGTCTCTTGAAAGCTTTTTGCAGATGATTGCATACTTTTTAATACCATAAATAACCAGAACGATCACTACATGTTGCGAAATGCGCTTCTAGCTGTTCATCAGTGGTGCGTAAAATGGGATATGCAACTAAACCTTGATAAAACTGTACTCTTACGTATTTCGCGCAAAAAACATTTTAGTTCTTTCTCTTACACCCTGCAAAATCATTTAATCCACGAGGTTACACAATACAAATATTTAGGGGTAACGTTAACTCATGACTTAACATGGACTTCACACATTGCAGACATTTGCTCCTCGTCCTTTTCCAAGCTTTGCTGCTTAAGGCGGAAGCTTAAAGATGCCCCAAGTAAAGTTAAACTCCTTGCATACTCAACATTCATTAGGTCCAAATTAGAGTACGCTTCGGTATTATGGGATCCATTCACAAAGAAAGACATATACAAGATAGAGATGGTGCAAAGGAAAGCGGTTAGGTTTATTTATAACAAATACAGGAGGTTAGATTCACCTACAACACTAATGAAAACCAACCATATTCCATTACTTGAAGTACGCAGAAAAATTTCCCGTCTGTTGTTTATGCATAACCTTTTAACACATAAGCTAAACATACCCCGCCCTGTAATTCTCAAACAATTGTCGCGCCGAACACGCCATTCACGAATTCATTTTCTGGAACCCATTTTTGCAAAGACTGACTCATTCAAGCACAGTTTTTTTCCGCGGACTGTTTCCGACTGGAACTCTCTTCCCGAGGCCATTTTCCAGTCCTCAAATTTTAGTAAAGCTCTTGAGAAGCATTTTCTCGAGTGAATGAGCGTTGAATTTTTGTTATTCTCCTCATTGTTTGTAACCCCATGTATTTTTCTTTGTATTTGTCATTTTCAATGCCTTGTATAGCCCCTCCTGCATGGGACAATCTATTGGCTTGCAGTATTATGAAATAAATAAATAAATAAATAACATTCACGCATGGCGTGAAAAACGTTGGAAGGAGATAGCGAGCTCCGTTTACTTTTATCCACAGCTGTGCACTGAATTTTTACCATCACCGTGCAAAGTGTTTTTAGCAGCGTTAATTTAAAGCAGACAAATATATGCCTTGAGTCATAGCTTCGTTGATACGGATTTGGTTGTTGACACAAGTATACAGCCCACTGAGTCCGAATGGACTGTCTCCGGCACAGTGATTGCTTAGTAATTCATTCCACTGATTTGCGTACCCACTTCTGGAACCTGAGCTTTAACTGCAGAGATTAGAGCTGATGCCCGCTCGTGTGCGCAACATTGTTTCAAACGCAAAAATGAGACCATGCATATAATTTTTCCATTTAATAGCCTCAGTAAAACTTTTTTATACAAATTAGTATTTCTACAGTCCTTTCCCGATACTATGTTCGAAAGTGATGCGTTCAGCAGCAGTGAATGTAGGTCTCAGTGTTTTAAAAATGCCTATCGCCCCCGTGTTTTTACGTGTGAGATGGTTTCAGATCTAGAGGGAGCCTGGTCGCAACTTCAGGACTGGTGGCAAAAGTCATGCCACTAAACTCCGAATACTTGGCAAAGTTTTGTAACAGACATACGCTGTTTGTAGAGTTACATCATTTGCTGACGTTCGAATGCAAGAGGGAAGGGCTTGAGAATAAGCTAATTGATTCAAGAGACCGAAAATGTGCACATGACGCCAGTGTATTAGGACAATTCCTTAACTTCCAGCGCAAGCTGATATCAAATGTGGTTTTTCGATGATATCAGCTATTAGCCTTACACACATCAATATCACTAATCGCGTTTCGCTTTCGGCACAAAACTTCAGGAAAAGAAAAGTATATGCTCATGAAATCTTGCACTAGAAAGAACCTAAAAATATTGAGAAAAATATAGATGACAGAGGTAATCAGGAGAGAAGTGCCGGTGTAACTGCATCATTCGCTATGGACATCTGATTCAACCTACGAGTAAATGGGAGAAAGTGAAAAGAGGGCATTGAAGTCAGCAGAGCTCACGGTGTTGGGATGCTGGGGTTAGTGGAAAACCAAAAGCGAATATAATCAACAGAGGCCTGCGGCGCAGGGTCAGAACGCTTATTTATTTATTTATTTATATTTATACACAGTACCTACAGCGCCCTCACTGGGGCATTATTGTAGGGGGTTGAATTACGGTTGAATTACGCATTACGGTTGAATTTTCTGAGGAGTATAACGGTTCTTCACGGTAAAGCGCGTTGATTTACAACCCATATCAACCTCCATTTCTGAAGACAGTCTTCGCCAACATGAGATCCAGTGCTGTGATTTTTTTATTTTCCGACTTACTGTTCAGCATTTCTTTACTAGTGGATGCTGAATCAAGGTGTTTTGAATACACCATCTTCTACGTACATGTGTACCGGCGAACTGAAAATTAGGATCTCCGCACTGTTTAGACGCCAGAAAGTAAAAGCGGGCTATGCGCATTCTCATTCGCGCATATAGTAGAGGAAGTAAGTTGCTAAGTGGGATCTAAGTGCTACAAGTCAAGAAATATTATTTCATTACCGAAATTTAGAATCAATGGTTGGAACCCTGCAAAGCTGCTGTGGACATATTTCGAGTATTGGTGAGCTTTTGTGTAGTGGGAAATTGACTACACACTGCGTCGACGCCAGGTTCGTGGCAGTAGTTACTGCGAAACCGCTGAAGTTAAAAAAATAGAAGTAATATTGCAACTAAGTGCCTGGCTGGGCATAATATGGGAAGATCTTGCCTAAACGCTCGTGATATTGGCGAGCCATTTAAGAGAAATTACAATTTCTGAGTTTTTTACTCCGGGCTACAGCTCCATGACATAAAATTTTCCTTACTGACATAATTCGCGGCCAAGCCGCCGCGGCGGCTCAATGGTTATTGTGTCGGCTGCTGACCCGAAAGACGGGGGTTCGATCTCGGCCGCGGGGTTTGAATTTCTATGAAGGCGAAATTCTAGAGAACCGTGTACTGTGCGATGTCAGTGCACATTAAAGAACCCCAGGTGGTCAAAACTTGCAGAGGGCTCTACTACGGCGTCTCTCATAGCCTGGGCTGCTTTGGGACGTTAAACCCGATAAACCAAACGAAACCAACAATAATTCGTGGCCACTAAAGAATTTGGGTTAAGCATACCCCTATTGCCCTGGAAAAATTTATTTGCTTCAAGGTGTGCTGTGTACGTGTTAACCGTCATCTCTCTACTTCCCATAACCTCGGATTCTCTCATGATGAAGAAATAAAATATTATGTTTAGTTAAAAAAGCTTGTCGTCTTCGCGGAAAAAATTATGACTAAGAGGCTACAAAAAAGGAATACCGCTTACCTGCTGAACTTCCAGTAAGGGCATTGGGGACAGAAGTGCTGTTCCTTCATCTGGGCTAGATGGTCGTGGGAGAAGTGCCGTTTCAGGGCCTCTTGTGAGTGGAAGTCTTCCCAGAACTCGGGGCAAGGGAACAGTAGGCGCTGATCGAGAACGCCGTTTTGTGTGCCGGCTATAAATGGGTGAATGCGAAACGAGGCTTTCGTGAAGGATAGTTCAAAGCACCTAACTTTTTACAGAACAATAAACAAAACAATAGCACCAACAAAGAGCGCGCATGGTGTTGGTGCTATTAAAAAAACTGGGGCTATTACCAAGCCAACTAAAACTCGTGTGCGCATAACGTAGATTGCGCTGCGCCGACATTTCACGCGCGGGCGTCACCGATTAAGAGGTTCCGGTTCCGGGCAGATTCGGCGATGGTTGGCGCTTCCCGCACACGCTCACCTCACATTACGAAGGTGCGTAGTATGAGGGTGAGGAGGAACAGAGCTTGAAATATCAGGGAGGAGGCTGAGAGTAACGCAGTGATGCAGGAGCACAGGGCAGAGACAGGCTGCGTGTGGCGACGGACGACAACTGCGCGAGCGGGTGGGAGAAAGCTCTTGATAGTTGCTCTTGATCTCACTTGATCTACTCGGCAAGAATGGGGGTGAACAGCGAAAGATGTGAGAACAGCGCAGTGCCGTGTAGGCGGTATCTGCGGCTAAAACATCTCGCTGATCTGAGGAGATTTCAAATGAACACTTAGTTGTTGATTAACTTAGGGTTTATTGACGCAAAGCTGACTTTTGTGAACGAGCACAAAGTAATGTCTGGATTGTTAGCGTTGGAAATGAAAGGCTATCTGAAAAGTGATGAAATCATGTAAATGCTGCGTCATAAAACGAGTTATGCGATTTTGAAAACTTGGCTTAAAGAACAGGAGTAAGACCACCACATGTAAAGAGGAGAAAGATATATACGGTGTGTAATAAGGCGGGGTGAAATTTTTAGCCTTTGCCACAAGCGCGTTGGAAAGCCCCTCCAACCCTGCGTGAACACGGCGCCCTATTGGATTGGCCAGGGTACAACTTCATAGAACAACCTTGGAAGAAGCAAAAAGAAGTATCGTTTTGTACTCTAAGGCTCCAAAGCTGATCAAGTGATCGTTACATTTGAGAGTGGTAAACAGCGTCATCACCCAATTATAAAAATAAAATGTAGAACAATATTTGTAAAATTTTTTAAAATATGCATTACGATGGGTTTCGCGTAGTGGACTGGTTACCTCAAGCGGGTCTTACAGTACGCGCATTCAGGATGCTGCCCTCCAAAGCCACTACCGGATGCTGCTCGTGACATGTTCTCTATTTTTTACAAACTGGTTCTCTATTTTTTACAAACTAAAAAAAAGTGTTTTAGCGCACCAGATTACAACTAAGGCATGTAACCGACTTGTTGAACTAATCTTGAGTAGGTAGCTCCTTTACATTTTTTCAGAAGAGTGTGCTGCCGGTCACGTTGTCTTTGCATCATATAAATGAAGAGGGTGCAAAACTTAGACAAGGAGCGTGAAGAAACACATGCAACGACTAACAAGCACTTGTCAGTCGTCGTATGTGTTTTCTTCTCTCTCCTTGTCTAAGTTTTGCGCTTTACCTAATTTGTATTATTAACAATTATTCTTAGTCCTTTTATTTATTCAAAGGTGTGTAGTTCACGGTTAGTAACATCGATATCAATTTCAATAATTTCGAAAACACACTTGCCTTCGGTTGTTTAGCCCAAAATAATTTTTGCTAAGTAGTACAGTTCCGTGCAATGGAGGGATTAGTTTGCGCACAAGTTTCGCAGAAGTGCATGCATTTTGGCTTGATTTGTGCAGACTTTGGTGGGCCTTTGCACGGACGGTAACGGCGTTTTCGCAACTCTAAAATTAAGTAGAATACTAATCTGATGGGCTGCAAGTCTCGCAATACAAATGACATTAACATCAATCTTAAAAGATTAACTACTCAGTATTAATTCACCAGCCTATTGGTTAGCACGTCTTAGCTACACAGTAGTGTCCTACAGCTATGACAATCCTGAGGGGATAAAAGGGCTCTGCTAACAGCACAAGGCTATTTTTAAAAATTACACATCTTAGATGAAACACCTGGTATAGCTTCTTTCTAGCTGCGTGTATCCGATTACCTGAGTGAAGATACAGGTTCGCAGAATGGGCTTGTATAAGATTCCTGCGATTCTAAATTGGCTGGTACAATTTGAAATATTGTACTATATTGATTAATTTTTTTTTCCAACGCTCGGTTCATTATTCCTTTACAGCCCTGAAAAGGCACTTTATCTTTGCAGCCGTATCTCACGCCTGCATTACTTGCTACACAGTCATTAAAGGTGATTCCCAGCCATCCTAGCATGGCTTAGAACCCAGCGCACGTGTGGAACGACCGCATACGCAACATCGTGATCGAAAAGAACATGTACTTGAATATGTTCCAAACACCCTGCAGAAATGCTGCGTCATTGATGTTGCTGGATAAACCCATTGTGCTCGTCTGGCTCCTGTGTATATTAATTCCGGCCGAGACTAGAGATGTACGGTGCATGGCGTAAGCTTTGTGTTATTTCTTATATTTCTCTCTCAACAAATTTTAAATGCTGGGGTTGCGAAAATATCTCTGACCTCTTGAAGAAAACGCCTTGTTCATTATTTTTCTTATGTTAGAGTTGGGCGACTTTAAAATTAGTATTCCTAAGTATTCTTTGTCAGAGGCAAAACCAAAGATGCGGTAATGAAACTTTGCGCAAATAATGCACACGAGATGTGGATGCCAGAAAGGTTGAATTTATTACAGGTTTTTTCAATGCGCATTTTTTTTACTGAAATGGCTTGAAACACAGCGCTGAATTTAGACTTCTGAGACGGCACTTAACAACTCTGATGTGAAGTAACAGAATTATAAGCCATGAATAAAATTACATTTGCTGGTACCGTTTAAGGCTATGGGCATTTAACGTCTCAAAGCGACTCAGGCTATGAGGGTGGTGGTGGTGAAAACTTTTTAATAAACAACAGGAGAGTTTGCAGGCCAAAAATGGCCCTTTACATAGGTGGAGTCCTTAGTCCGGGACCCCGCTGGACGAGGCCGCTACTCGCGCCCGTTGGACTAGAGCCCTTTGAGACTCCAGCCCCGAGCAGTTGAGCAGGGCTGCCTCCCATGCCTCTCGGGAAGGGGAAGGATTGGGGGGAAGGGAAGGATTCTTTTGACAGGCCCAAACCATGTGGAAGGTATCGGAAACTTCCCCACAGTGAGGGCAGCGCCCATCAATTTTGGGGTCGAAATGTTTCACTATTGCAGGACACAACAGAGTGTTGGTCTGCAAGCGCCTCAGAGTTCGCTCATCAGCTTTACTCAGGCCCTTAGCAGGGACCGGGAAAAGACGATGGCGTTCGCAATAGTCGTCCAGAATTTCTCTGAACCGCAGAAGCGGTTGCACAATCTCCGAGCCGGAAGAGCCTGGGTGAGGTGCCCGGTAGGTAAGCGCTCGGGCAGCCGCGTCCGCAGCCTCATTACCTCTAACGCCCTGATGGCCTGGAGTCCAAACTATGCGTTTGGGCGAAGGGTCCGATTCCCTCACTGCGCGCTTTAATATACTCCAGGCTAAAGGTGAAATCTCGCCAGCCAGGTAGTGTTGACAGGCTCGACGCGAATCTGTCACGATTACCTTCGAATTCAAGTCCGAGGCGGCAAGCGCAATGGCTACTTCCTCAGCCTGTGCTGAATTTCGAGCTCGAAAGGAGAGCCCGTTAACGCATTGATCCTGGTGAACTACTGCGGCCGTGTAGAATCCATTGGGCGACGGCCCTGCCACGTCAACGTAGTATACACCCTGTTTGGATCCGTGTTGGTGTTCGAGGGCCCGAGCGCGCGCCTCTCGTCTGCCTTCGTGTGTATGTGTGTCCATGTTGCGCGGGAGTGGAGGGACCCAGAGCTTGTGACGCCATAGCTCCGGAATCCGACACGTCTCCTCTGGAGTGCACTCGTGTTGAATGTGCAAGCGGTCTAGCAGGCGGCGCCCGGATGCCGTCTGCGAGAGTCGCGTATATTGGTTCACGAGGTGGGCCTCTCGTAACTCCTGGTAGGAGTTGATCACCCCCAACGCCGACAACTTAGCATTGGAGGTGGCCACTGGGAGGCCCAGTGGTCGACACCATCGTTAGAAAGGCTACAAAGCAGGCTATGAGGGATGCCGTAATGAAGGGCTCCAGAAATTTCGACTACCTGCGGTTCTTTAACGTGCACTGACATCGCACAGTACACAGGCCTCTAGAATTATGACGCCATCGAAATTCGACTGTCGCTTCTGGGATCGAACCCTCGTCCTTCGGGTGAGTAGACTAGCAGCATGACCACTGAGCCACGATGTTGGCCTACATTTGCTGGTATGGGTTCTTCATCTTCACGGAGTAAACTTCCTCAGTGACAACAAAAGTGAGATTTCTAGAAAAACCACTTAATTGTAGGCATAAAATTGGAAATGTGAAAGATGTGTTGCAGGGTATTTCTGAGAAAACGTTTAATAAGCGTAAAACGAACACAGATAATCAAAATGTAGATGCTTCTGCGTCACATTTTTATGATTTTTGCTAGCAAAACGTTATACACAATTTCTGCTAATCGTATTCCTTATTTACCATTCCTATCCAAGATTTTATGGTTATTACTTCTAAAGCAGCACACCACTCTAAGCGAAGACTACATTAGCATCTTTTAATAGAATATGCACACGGAACAGATAGTGAACAGATGCATAGCGAACAGGCTCCAATAAAGGCCTATAATGGCGTCTGACTGGGCTGCAATACGATCTAGTGTTCGATCCAATACATTAAATTGGCTTGCCCATCAGCTTGTAATGGCATACAAGCTTACTGAATGGCTTCATTGGAATCCATTGGCTCTCCTATATTAGTTATTCAATTTATGTACGAGTAGTCGAATTCGGGAACAAATAATACGCTGGAAGGAGCGTTGTTCTCCAGACAGATGAAAATAATATGAGGAACTGTGACGAGCATTCTTCACCTGAAAGGGGCTTGCGTGCCTCTCCACGTGAAGACACGTAATTACTACCACATTGCGGCACAACCACGTATCGAAACTTTTTGGACGTTGATTTCAGCATCGTGGGAGGATCCCTGAAAAATACTTTGGCTTAGCGCTGCGTACGGCAGCACGGTATCATTTACCACAATCCTTGTACTTCTTCCAGTCAGACTGATTGCAAGTCATCGACGCTTTGCTTTGTTGCATAAAAGTTGTTTTTTATGTATACATTTTCTGGGGTGATCATTTAAATCAAGGATTTGACTTAAGTTTTCTCTAATTCAGAAACAGGACGCACAAGTCGACATACTCGTTTACCTTGTCGACGAAAAGAATCTAGTTTTATTGAGCCGTTCTAAAATAATGTTTGGCAGAATTGTACGACCAGCGAACATATGGAATTGAGCGCTCATATCAGATTGCTCTGTTGTATTCGCAAATCTTCTTAGTATCGCGACTGGTGTGCCTATGAGGGATATGGACTGGCAACGTCATTAACTTGTGGTCGATGAAATCAAAGAAATATGCAACGAAACCGATGGCATCATGAGTGATGCTGAGAGCTAGGTGAAATGTCTTCCGGCCACGTAGAACAATTCGCTGTGACAAAATTGTCTTGGTCCTGTCAAACTTAAGAAATCTCGCGATGTAGTGTAGTTAGCTGGTAAGGAAGGGCAGTCAATATCTGGGAAATTGAAATCTCAAAAAGGTAGACGTGGTCACATGGGGGGTTGCAAGATACCAGCATAAATACTGTGGTGGACATTGCCAACGATGCAGTGATTTTGGTCACGTGTTGAGTAAGAGGAACCTAGAAGAACACGTGTTGAAGACACGACGCAGGGCGTGCAGACAATTTTGAGAGGGGAAAGTGTGTGCGCTACAAGAGATGTGAGGGATTTTTTAATAGCTATCAAAATGCCTCCTCCTGTCCTTTCTGACCGGTCATTATGATATATGAAATACGTACAGCGCGTATATAGGCGCATGCACTACGCGTAAGGCTTATGCTACGCTTACTGAAGGATGACAAGAACAGAGCTCTCTAGTCAACAGCCCTAGGGCACTCTGGGTAAGTTTCCCTGAAGAAGCCCACAGGACATCAAATACTGCGGAATAACGCCTTCTCTCGACGAACAATGAAGCTCACCTACCAGTACTACCTTGTGGTCACACGAGTGGGTGAACAGCTGAACCTGTTTGAACTGGCTAGGCATGAAGGGAAGGTCAGGGGGCTCTTGGCCTGAGAAGCCCTCCCAGGAAAGTTTTTATTTTCGTTGTGAGATAAAAATTATCCTCCTTATTTAGAAACCGAAGGCCGAATGCTACACAATATTAAGTTACAAATGATGTTACTCACCTGCTTGGCTCAGAAGAGAAGAATCTTTATCGCTATGGCCACCCGCAGCCGAAACATTTCGAAGCTGTTCTTGAGCTTTGGCACACTTCTCGCCATCTGCCTCCGCTGAAGCTTGTCGCAGAATGTTAACTACACGCCGAAAGGCCTCACCGAGACTGCAGTGAAGCGCTTTCGGAAGCCAGGAGAAGTTGCCGGTGAGCTCTAAGCCAACAGCCTTGTGTATTCGCGTTTGCAAACTTTTCCCGGAACAGCGGGTGGCGATCAGGGAATGTGTGGTCCACATGACCACATAGATGGCGTGTCGTTCTACGCCGAGCATCGTTACCACTTCCGGCAACAGGCAGGCATAGAAGGGACTGCCGCGCTCAACTCAAGCATAAATGACATCACTTGTGCCGCGGTACCGGTGTTTCAGCGATGAAGCCATGAGCGGCAACCTGGCGATGCAGTCATCCAGCGATGGCGCTGCTGCTGTGCGGTAGAAGCACCATTACCGCACATCTTCGAGGGATGTCAGCCAGCAGTGTATCTTTGATATCGGTTGGTTGGTTGATGGGGTTTAACGTCCCAAAGCGACTAAGGCTACGAGAGACGCCGTAGTGGAGGGCTCCGGAAATTTCGACCACCTGGGGTTCTTTAACGTGCACTGACATCGCACAGTACACGGGCCTCGAATTTCTCCTCCAAAGAAATTCAGCCGCCGCGGCCTGGATCGAACCCGCGTCTTTATCTTTGATATCCGCTGTAGCCGCTGCGCCTCAGTCCGGATGGCGTCCACAGCGCAGCATATCGCGTTTACGAGGTTGTAGCGTTTCAGGTTTCTCAGCCGCGAGAGCCACGGTGCTTGTTCATCGTCTAATACCTCCAGTTGCTCCGTCTTGAATTCTTTTAGAAGCTTCCGCAGTGGATCATACTGGATGGATGACATCTTGAGGCGGGTTGTGACGTACCATATGAAGTTATGGCAGCTGTAGGCAGATGATAACTGTCACTTTGATGTGCGCTACGGTTTGGAGCGAAAATGCGGTCTGATCTGATTCGGTTAGGGACGGATAACATCATGCTATCTGATTTGGAGCGAAAATGTGGCCTCGCCCGCTATGGTCAGGAACAGATATGATCAACAATGTTGTTGAAGTTCCGTTGTGATCGTAATAGTGCGACTTTTTTGACCGATCTCTGAAGCCAGCAATTTCTTCAGACTTGCGCAACAAAAACCAAAACCAACGGTTTGTTAGGAAGGAAAGGCTAACAAAACGGCAAAAAAACGCAGCCTTGTAGTAGAGACACGAGGCAACATATATTTCTGTAAGAAAGAAGGAATTGAATTCTCATACGCGACAAACACCAGTAGTCGCCGTTAGCTCCTGCACTCAGAAAGCAGTGGAGCATACATGTTCTGCCGTGTGTACCGTATGTGTCATGGCTAGAGTGACGATGGTAACGCCCGGCCGCCGTACGTAGCCAAACACTGACGCTAACAATCGGTGCGAATGAGCAGCAAATGCGTATGCGCATTAAGCACTGCCTGCTGATGCTTCCGGGCACGTGTCTGCTTGACGCACTCTCGCCGGCTCTCGCTGGCAGCCATGTGCTGCTGGTATGCTTGAGAATATGACAGATACTGTATGTGAACTGCCGTACTATCTGCAGATAGCATTTGTTTGAAAAGTACCCTAAAGCGACGTCCTAAGTACGTCTATTTTCCTTGGGCGCCTGTGAATTATATTTCTGGTATAGGTTTCCGCAAAGATTGGTGCGGCTGTGCTTGTGACTTCTTGTTTTTCAGAAGGCGCACAGCACATATAACGGTGGACAGAAAATTTGAAATCTTTTCTGCCAGGCGCTTTTGCGACGGTGCAAACAATCGCCTGCGCCGATCACTTCAACAGCTATTGCACCGTCACAAATAGAAACATTAAAACAGAAAAAAAAACACCTCCATAAAACCGTTTGAGGAGTTTTCCAACTCCTCTCTCACAGCACATTCATAAAGAATGGTCCATTTAGGCTTGGCAAACAAAAGCTAGCACTGTAATTGGGATTGGAGGTTTCTGGAGCCTTTGCATGTCGCTGCATATCGCTCCTGATCAAAGGCTTTTGCAAAACGTTATTGGGGTATGCCGGTGATTGAATGTCTAGTCTTCCGTGTTCGCTTCACTCGTGGGGACCACTTTATAGACAGCAGTTAAAAAAAAACTGCTCTGGTCCTTCCAGGTGGTATTCATTGTGCTTGAAATGAAACTGCGTTGTTGGCCAGCGGGAGATGTAAAGCGCATATGATAGGCGAAATACAAGACATCTCTTAGGTAATGTTATCACGTCATATTTTTAATGCAACGGCTTTAAGGAGCTTCTGTCGCTGATAATCAAGCTATGACGTCGTTGGCAGTCTGCGAAAAATGATCAAAAATGCCCAGAAAAGCAACCTACCAGGCAGGTGTGCCACCTTGGGTGGTATTCTTGTGACCCATAACTACAGCGCAAACGACTGGACAGAGATGAAGAAGGGACACCACACTGCGCTGACTCACAACTAATGTTTTATTGGATGCCAGCAGGAATAAATACCTCCCTGGAGGCCAGGAAGAATGCAGTTCACACTTACATGCGTGACTGACATACTAGTATACCAGTCACGTGCCACCAAGCAAATCACATGCGCGAGAATACAATATTGTAGCGTGCAACGCGAAATAGAACACCGGAGCTGAGACGACAAAACTGCGGCAGTCCCTCAGTGGCCCGAGCGCGCGCGCGAGAGCCAACTAACTTCTTCCTCTTCTAGTGCATGCATTACTTCGGTCTCTTCGAATGCATGTATCACTGCCCCCCTCTCTGCAGCATCGACACGATGCGGCTAGGAGAGAAAAGTCAGCGAAAAGGTAGAGCACAGCTGCAGTGGACCGCAGTTCAGTCAGGTAGCCGGTCGTGGTAAGGCTTCATGCGAACAACGTGTACGAGTTCAGTTCGGTGCGACCGGCGCGATGAACATGCTGTCGGGGCGGGAGCAACTGCATAAGTCACATCACTTATGCGGCGCACACTTCGTAAGGGCCGAAGTATCGGCGCAGCAGCTTTTCAGAGAGCCCGCGGCGACGAACAGGGATCCAAATCCACACAAGGTCGCCAAGCGCATAACAGACGAAACGGCGCCCACAGTTGTACCTAGCGGCGTCAGTCTCCTGTTGACGGTGGATTCGCAGGCGGGCCAGTTGACGCGCTTCCTCAGCCTGTTGAACGAAGGTATCTACATCGAGGTCAGCGTCACAGTCGCAGTAAGGGTCGACGGGCAACATAGCATCCAACGGAGTGGCCACTTGGCGACCGAAGACAAGCTGAAAGGGGGTCAGTCGGGTTGTTTCCTGCAGGGCGGTGTTATACGCAAACGTTAAGTACGGCAGAATGGTGTCCCAAATTCGACGTCAACGTACATTGATAGCATGTCGGCTAGTGTGCGGTTGAGTCGCTCTACCAACCCTTTTGTCTGTGGGTGATACGCCGTAGCACGTCGATGGCTCGTATGCGTCAGAGTCATCACGGACTCGGTTAAGCGGGCCGTGAAAGCAGTTCCGCTGTCAGTAACAACAACGGCGGGTGCTCCATGACGCAAGACAATGTTGTGGACGAAGAACTGCGCCACATCAGCAGTAGTGCCTTTGGCAAGAGAAGTGGTCTCAGCGTACCGTGTGAGGTAGTCAGTCGCAACGACTATCCAACGCTTTCCAGACGAAGACTTCGGAAATGGACCAAGGAGGTCCATGCCCACTTGTTGGAAAGGGGTCTTCGGTGGATCGACGGGGTGAAGAAATCCGACCGGTTTCAATGGAGGAGTCTTCCGACGTTGGCATTCACGGCATGTTTTGACGTAGGTCCGGACCGATGGGAGTAACCTGAGCCAATAATACTTTTGTCTAATCCGCGCGAGTGTACGGCTGACTCCAAGGTGGCCGGCGGATGGTGGATCATGACAGGCAGTGAAGATCTCAGACCGCAGCTGTGATGGTACGACAAGTAGGAACACTTCTTCGCTGTTGGCAAAGTTCCGCTTGTAGAGAACACCAGACCGTAAAGTGAAGGTGTGAAGCCCTCGAAGAAAAACACGCGGAATGGGAGCCTCACAGCCTTCGAGGTAATCGATGAGCGGCGCCAACTCCGTGTCCGCCCTCTGAAGCTGCGCCATTTGGCTAGTACTAACAGAGCCCAGGAAAGGAAAATCATCGGTATTGATTGGGATCGGCGAGCGCGACAGACAATCCGCATCCTGATGCTTACAGCCAGACTTGTAAACTACTGTTAAGTCGTATTCTTGCAGACGTAAGCTCCATCTAGCCAAGCTTCCTGAGGGGTCTTTGAGGCTCGCCAGCCAGCATAAGGAGTGCTGGTCGCTTACCACACGGAAGGGTCGTCCGTAGAGGTACGGTCGGAACTTGCAGATGACCCATATCACTGCAAGACATTCTTTCTCCGTCGTAGAATAATTGGTCTCGGAACGCGTAAGTGTTCGACTAGCATAACTGATGACCCGTTCTGCACCGTCTTGCCACTGGATCAGTACTGCACCAAGGCCAACATTGCTGGCGTCAGTGTGGATGTCCGTGGCAGCATGCTCGTCGAAATGGCCGAGTAACGGAGTGCTTTGCAGACGGCTGCGAAGCTCGACAAATGCAGCCTCTTCGTCGGTCCCCCACAGGAAGGGCGTGTCGTCACGGGTCAGTGCGTTCAGCGGTTCCGCAATTTTTGAGAAATCTTGATTAAAGCGCCTATAATGGGAGCACAGGCCTAAAAACCGGCGAACGGCCTTCTTGTCAGTTGGGCGTGGAAACCTGAGACGGCAGCGGTCTTCTCAAGGGTCCGGGCGAACGCCTTGTGCGCTGACAACGTGACCAAGAAAGCGAAGTTCCTCAATGCCAAAATGGCATTTCTCGGCTTTGATGGTGAGTTTCGCGGACTTGAGCGCTTGTAGCACAATACGCAACCGCTCCAAGTGTTGGTCAAAGGTGGTCGAAAATATAACGACATCGTCCAGGTACACCAGGCAGGACTGCCATTTCAAGCCGGAGAGAACAGTGTCCATCATGCGTTGGAACGTGGCCGGTGCTGAGCACAGACCAAATGGGAGCACTTTAAACTCATACAGGCCGTCAGGCGTCACGAAAGCCGTCTTCTCCCGGTCTCTCTCGTCCACTTCGATTTGCCAGTACCCGCTTTTAAGATCCAATGACGAGAAGTATCTGGCGTTCCACAATCGGTCGAGCGCGTCATCTATCCTGGGCAGCGGGTAAACGTCCTTTTTGGTCACGTTGTTAAGTTTCCTGTAGTCCACGTAGAAACGCAGAGTATTGTCCTTTTTTTTACAAGAACCACAGGCGATGCCCGCGGACTCGTGGACGGCTGGATGACATCGTCTGCAAGCATCTCGGCAACCTGATTCTGAATGGCTTCTCTCTCCACCGGGGAAACACGATATGGGCGCTGGCAGACGGGTCGCAAAGTCTCATCAGTGATGATACGATGCTTGGAGAGTGGAGCTCGGCCGACCTTCGAGCACGTAGCGAAACAGTCCGCAAAGTCTGCCAAGAGGTCCGACAGAAGATCTCGCTGAACCGACGGCAGGGCAGGATTAATTCTGACTGAAGAACGTGATGTGGGCCAGCATACTCCGGAGTGGGTCCTCCCACGGTGCACAAACCTGGAACCTCAGCAACGTCGTGGAGGAAGGCAATAGCCATGCCTTTGGCCAGGTGCTGATATTCGTTGGCAAAGTTAGTCAGGAGGACGTGGGTACGGCCGTCACGTAGTTGGACGAGACCTCTTGCAACGGCAAGTCCCCACTTAAGCAGCAGTGGACTATGGCTGTCCGCTAGGCCCTCGTAGTCGTGAAAGAGGTCATTCCGCACGAGCACCAGAACACTGCACCGCGGCAGCACCGTAACGTCGTTCTCGACAATGCGCAGGGCGTTGCTGCAGGGATCGCGGGAGTCAAAGCGCGCCACGGCCTGTTTGGTCGAGAACGTGACACGTGCCTCCTGAAAGTCAATCACAGCGCCGTTCGACTGCAGGAAGTCGATCGCCAGAATCAAGTCTCTGGAACACTCGGGGAGTACGACAAATTCACCAACGTACGTGAAACCACTAATCCCAACTCTAGCCGTGCACTTGCCCACAGGGGAAATTAGGTGGCCACCAGCTGTGCGAATGGGGGTCCGCGTCCACGGTGTCAGAACTTTCTTGAGTTCTCCAGCAAAGACACGGCTCATAACAGAATAATCAGCACCGGTATCGAGCAGCGCGGTAATCTCGGTGCCATCAATTGTCACACGCAAATCGGATGCAGCGTATCGGATACTGTCGCTGCCTCTCTCTGTCCAGGTATCGTCGGCTCGAGCGTTTCGCGACGGAGGATCTTGACACGTCCCGACGTCAGCGGCCTTGCCTCCAGAGGTCGCTGGTGTTAGTTTTCCCGACGCGGACTCGGCGAGCGACGGCCAGCAGAGCTACTCTGTCGGCCAGGGCTGGAAGGGCGAGAGCGGAGAGGCGAAGGGGAACGGGACTCACGCCTTCCAGAGTAGGCAGGGTTCTGGCGTGCTCAGAGATGCTGCGCGACCTCATGCGGTCGTGCGCCGTTCTGAGGGCAGGGTGCGTCTGGACGGAAACCGCGAAGGCCCACTTGGAGGTACGGAGAGGCGCGGTAGAGGTGACCAGGCTCCCCACAGTGGTAGCAGAGAGGCCTATGGTCCGGTGTACGCCACAAATCCGACTTGCGAGTGCGTGGCCCAGCTGTAGCAGACGCGGTTGCAGAATATGTGGCGATGTTACTCACGGGGGTCGGTGGGGTCACACCGTAGCCAGGCACGCTTGCGTGACATGTGCCGCTGTTGCTCACGCCAGGCGTTGGGGTAATGGGACCGTAGCCTGGCGTGCGACGTACAACAGATGCGTACGTGGGTCGGTCATCGAACCGGGACGGCGCTTCGTGACATCATCAACGCCACGCTGCCAGCACTGAGTAAATTATAGCGTACCGCCAAATTTGAAATCCTGAGAAAGCCTAAAATTTAAAAGTTGGTAAAACAGCGCGGAAAAAACACGAGGACGGAACACGACATGGATAGTAATAACCAACTTGCCCACCTTTCTGTACTTTTAAAAGTTGGCTGACCCCAAAAATAAAGGACCTCCGAATGTCCCGAACTATTCACGGCCCTAAAAATGGATTTATGGAAAATATTAAGAATTAGTGTGTGGATTAAGGCGGATTACAAAGTGCAATTAGTGTAATGCCATACGGTCTAGCAATGGAAGGTACCGTCACGAGCTAGAGGGTGTTGACTTATGAACACTATATATAGGCAAAGGTCCCAGTTCCAGGTGGAGTTGTGGCAGGATAAAAATAAACAATAAGTAATTCATTACAATAAAAGATTCAATGAAACAATAAACGATTCATTGTACACACATCATGAAATTGAAACACTTGGAAGTTTAGCCTGTCCCGTCTAGCTTTCTGTGTGTTGTCTGTTTCGGCGCTAGAACCATTTTCTTGAAACACTAATTTCATTTTTAAAAATGTGGTTAAGAGGGCTCCAGGTCCCAGGCCTGTCTTGTCCAGTTCCTACCTGATTGTTGGGGGTAACTTCAGCCCGGCGTACAGGTGTGGCTTCTTTGATTCACAAACCAATTCACTCGTTGTCGAATGGGTGGCGTGGTAGGCGCGGAGAGGTCTCCTTGGACCTTAGAGGAACGGCACAGCTTGTGCACCCGGTCAGAGAATGCGGACCGCTTTTCTCGATTACGTTCGACTATTATTTTCAAGCCGCCTTCCATTGGAATGCGTCCAGCTTCCATCTTTGTTTCTTTTTAACGCGATTGCATAAGAGGGCACATCAAGGCGAAAACTGTCCTGCTTCGTCGGCAGTGTTTCCGTCTGGGTGAATCCAACGCGTGCCAAGTGGTGTTCTGGGGGTTTTTCCTTTTTCCACCTGCCACCTTTCCACCGTTGTCACCCTTTCTCGCGCACTTGTGCGTGCACTTCCAGACACCCTTAGAACGTGTGGGGGCAGCGGTCTCGGTCAAAAAGGAGATGTCCTCCGCTCAGCGTGGCAAGCTCAGCCAGAGGCCAGCTACCTATTGTCAAGGAGAGTGGTCGTTCTGTCCCCAGGGTTTCGGCAGTGGAATGCTAGACAATGGGTCGGAGCCAAAGTTTCACAAGCAAACCGAAGTTTATATAGCAAAGAGACGATACAGATGATTTAGCAATCACTTTTACGAGCGCATACAAAGTGAGTAACAGCACAATGCAATGTTCACTTCGAGTTAGTGATCAATTCGCTGTCGCCTTACCATAACCTTGCCGTTCCGAATAATGGGCCACGAACTGAAGGTATTGGCTTATGCATATGACCTTGCGTTTTTTTGTACTAATAAGCTAAGCATCGATGAGGTTATTCGTTTAACGGACCCTTAGCGAAAAGAGGATGTGCTAAAAATGCATTTCAAACGTATTGTATTAATTTCATATTTATTTCGCATTTTTTTGTCCCTATGCTTAAACTGCAATACGAATGCTTTCTAAGTATACTAGGAATAATATTTTAAACGTTCTTAAAAATACGTGAAAAGTACATTTTTGCCCGCTTAGCATATTTATAATGCATTAAAAATATAATAAAAATATACATTAGAAATATACTAAAAATATACATTTAATACATTAAAAATGTGTTTACTCGGGCTTAAAAAAAAGTCTACTGGGCGGCTCCATGGAATGACACGGGTTAATTCATCAACTGGAGAACAAATCGTACACGGGTATTTATCATTAATCAACAGGAGTCTGATATTATAAGGTCACGTGATTGAATGAGAACGGCAGATACCTACATACAGCATACCAAGACGACAGCGACACAGCAAACAACAAATCCTACGACAAGCGTTATACTTGGCTTGCCGTATATATACCCAGCGAAAGCGACGCACTATTTTGCACGGTGATACCTTTTTTTGCGCAAATACTGTGGGCTTCCAAATTATCGCAGAAGTACCCTACTGGTCGCGTTCGAATCTGGGATTAATTGAGAACGGAATTGCTAGTTGAAACTTGCGTCAGGCACAGGTCAGGAGTCGAACTGTCAACCAACAGATACATGGGCGTGTAAGGGAGCCGGTCTGCCCTGCCACACGGGGTCCTTTCCGCTGGCTTATTCGGACCCAGAAGTACCCAAGGCGCTTTTGCTGGTATAATGCTATCACGTTCTCACACGGAAATGTTCGAATGACATTGAGTGGAATGGCATTCGAGAATAGGAATGACATTCGGACTCGATGGACTGCCGCGGTGCTGCACGACACTTTCGAAACGCATTCGAAAGCCTCAGCTCGTTTTCAGTGTACAGCGACGACGACGACGGCGGTCACACTAGTCCGACAACGACAGTATATATCACGCTGAACAACAGCATGTAATTATAGTGAAATATCTAGTTTACTATAATATGATTCTAGAGGGACACGTTTTTCAGGCCAACGACACCGACGAATCCGGTCGGCGGACGGTCAGCCTTGTCGGCGGCTGAGCGAGAGCACGGTGATGAGGCGGCGGTGTGTGCATGCTCGCGCTTCTAAATGAGCAAAACGAACGGCTATATTTCACGTGTGCATACCTGAACACTCACCAGCGATAAGCGCTTGCCAAATCAGTTTCAATCGACGACGGATCTGTTCCCTTCCGCGACGACTAGGCCCAGCGAGTTCGCAGGGTTGGATCTGTGATTTCGGCGGTTGTGAAGAGCGAATCACAAGCTTTAGCGAATGCAAATGGTCACCAGGTGTAGTTTTGGCAACAGTGACCTGAAATCAACTATTGCTTACATCGCAGGGCACGCGTACGATGAACGGGTACGCCGGTGTGACCCAGACTGCCGAGCCGTGCTTTACGGCCAGCAGCAGTCGTCGCCGTCGCTAGCTTGTGGATAACAACTTAGGCCGTTTCAGTTAATACGAACAGTCGCCATACATACTTCTGGATAAAGTAGTTTAAAAAAAGTACTGGTCACGTCGGAGAAAGCCGGGACAAGAAGCGAGAAGCGCCAGTCCTGCGCGATGCCAACAACCCGGCTTTCTCAGGCGTGCGATCGCATCATCGCTTCCCACACATTGTAGCACTGCGTAAACAATCACGAGTACAACCAGTAAAAAAGAAAACAGATTCTTTATTAGAACCAAAGCGCAGATTGCGCTTTATGTTATGTAAACAAGCGATGTAAACAACAGTATGAGTGCAGTCGTCCTCATCGGCGCACTCCCGGGGAAATTTCATGCTGACGCGGTTAATATTCATTGGCGTAATATTATCTTCAAGCACTCCCTTAGACAGAACACATGTAGCATCGTTAGATGACATTCGGCTGGAAGGCATTCGAAGCGCCCGTGTAGCAGGGGTATAAGTGGTGATCACCTTCCTGCTAGAAGTTACCATAAACGAAGGGATGACAAGAAAGGGAAAGTTTTCACTCTTCGCTGAAACGTCATTTCGAGCCCTAGATTGTTCCACGGTAGCTTGAAGTGTAATGCAAATATGTTTACGCGCACAACCCATTTGTTAGAATTTAAACATACTTCAGACGGATTAATTGCGTATTTACGAAAGTACACTTTAAATAGATGGCCAGCACCAAAATGCGATGTCCCGAAACTCGATTTTGAGCATTAGATTGTTTAACGACAGCTTGTAGTGCGCTGCAAATATGCTGATGCGGACTGCCAATTTGCTAGAATTTCAGTGTTCTTTGGACGAATTAATTACGTATTTACGGAAGTACACTTCAAATACATTGACGACACGCAAATGCCATTTCCCGAAACACGATTTCGAGCACTCGACTGTTCATGGCAGCTAGAAGTGTGCAAAGACGTTTAAAAGGACTGCCCGTTTGTTAGGATTGAAATATCTTTGGGATGAATTAATTTCATATTTACGAAAGTTCACTTTTAATACATTGACAAGATGCTAAAACTGCATACATATACGTTTACAAGGGCTGCCCGTTTTCTAGAATTGAAGTATACTTTCGATGAATTAATTTCATATTTCCGAAAATACACTTTTAATACACTGACAAGATGCTAAAACTGCATGCATATTTTTTCATGTATTTGAAAAGTGCTCGAAGTATGCTTTAAGTGAGGTATTTTTGGCACATTTTAAAAATATATTTCGAATACCAAGCATGAAATTTCAGAAACGTATTTCCTACATATTTTTAGTGCATTCATGAATACAAAATATGTTTAAAATACATTTTAAATAGACCTCCGTATATTCCAAACGTATTAGTTTTTGCTCAGGGGAGGACTTTGGTTCGGTGTCACGAAGTCGGATTAATCGCTCTAAGAGTTGCGGTCTTTGGTTTGGTAGCTGGGGTACGACACCTGCTGAATATGCTGGTATAACATGAACATGCAGGCCACCAAAGTACTTTGGCGTCCCTTTGAGTGCCTATAAGCATAGCGCACATTATTGGAAAGATCGCGTGTCAACTCTTCAGCGCTATGCTCAAACGTTTGTCCCCCATGGCCTCTAAATTTTTGGCAGGGCGACCGCCTGTAATCTGTTTCTCGCCACTAAAATATATTATGTACTGCAAATTATTCATTGCGCAAGACTTCCTGTCCAGCGTTTTCACAGGGTTTTCGCTACTTTTGAGTGGGATTCGTGTTTTGAATACATGAGGCGTGATAACCTTTTTCGGCCTGTAAGCGCTGGTGGCCTTGGTCTAGTTCACCTGTATGTCCGACAGATAGTGTCACGTTTTATGTTTTTCAGTGACACTACACACCCAATAGTACGTTCATTCCTACAAACAAATTTAGTTCATGTTTTACCCAACCTCATTGTGTCTTCCAATGTTTGTGACCGTCCGTGTTTGTGGCGCATAATGCAAGAGGTGCATTTAATAATAATAATGTTTATTTCCATCATAACATATGATGGAGGTGGTGAGAAAAAAAGCGAGGACGCTTGACTAAGTTCTCACCACCTGAGGCAGTGGCATGCAGCAAGACACATTCCGCTCTGTACATACTGCATACATGCAGCAAAAAAAAAGAAAAGTGCAAGAAAAGAATTAAAAACACGTAATACAACATTAACACACTTAGTAAAGCAAAAAAAAATAACACAATGCAAGGCTTGATTCCAAAAGTGGTGTTAGTGCTGCTTATGAATTAGAATTAGTATAATTACAAGCTTTGAATTATAAAATCACGTACAGTGGAAAACGGAATATGAAGGACATCAATGTTTGAGTCAATAAATATGTTTAAAAGTAGCGGGAGACGGTAATTAAGCATTTGGTGTCCGTAATTTGTTCGTGTAACAGGTATAGACCAGTGTGGTTTGTGACGTGGGTATGGAGTCTGGAAATCCTGAAGTGAGGCTAAGTGGGTAATTGTGTTTAAGTAGGCTTTTTGTTCAGTTATGTAAGATTTAATTAACCTGTAATTATATATTTTCTGGACGTTTACAATGCTGAATGTGGTAAACAAGTGCCTGGTTGTGTGTCCGTAGGGTAACCCATATATTATTCTAAGCATCTTTTTTTCCAGTACTGAGAGTTTCTGTAGGTTTGTGTTTGTTGTGGTGGCCCATATTAGTGGGCAGTAATTCAAGTGAGAGCAGAATAAGGCGCGGTACAGAATTATTTTCACTGTTAGTGGCAATAAATTCCTGTGGCGGTAAACAAGACCAATAGCTCCGTTTCCTACTTGTTCGTTTTTCTCCTGAGTTCCTTTCTTTTAGTGTCGAGGAAAAAGTTGTATAAGGATTTGATTAGTATGCTCTTCCCTCCGCCCATGTACCGCTCTCTGTATTTTGGTTTACCTGGGCATGACGTACTCAAAAGAGTACGTAAGATGCCAGTCTCGCAGTGTACAAAGACCTTTTTCTTTAAGTTACACACCGGTGCGTTGCCCGTTAGAACATGGTTAGAGAAAAAGGGCATTTTTGTGTCTACTGTTAATTGCCGCCTTTGTAATGAACCAGAAGCAATTGAGCACTGTTTCATGAGTTGCAAAGATGCAGTACTCTTCTGGGATATCCTGCAACGCACATTTAAAAAAAGAATTCATCTGACTCCACATTCTGTTCGCTATCTCACTGCGCTGCCATTTGTTGATGAATGCCTGGACATGTTCTTTCTGATTGGACTGCACAGCCTCTAGAAAACAAGCATGATGGACAGACACTGTGAACCTGTTGTGCCTACAAAGGATCACTTCAGTCGAATGGTTGTTCATCTAAGAGACGTGTATGCCCAGACTGAGTACGAACCGGAGTGGCACTCACTATTAGTGATGTGCTCAGCATTGCCCCTTTTCTAGTGCATGGTCTTTTCAATATGTATTGTTTAACACTGTTTTCATAATGGCTTGTATATAGTTCATGAACATAGAACATTACATCACTGTGATAAATACCATGTTGAGGAAAAAAAAGTCCCGGTTTGCTCAGTTGGTAGAACGACTGCTCCGGTGAAGCGGTGGTCCCGGGTTCGAACCCCGGACAAGCACGAATTTTTCTTTAACTTTAAGTTTCTGGGGAAGCTGTATAGCTTTCTTTTATAGCTGTATACGGCTCCGCTTGGGTGGATGTGAAAGAGTAATTGCTACCTTATTACTAATTCTATTCCATCTTGGGGTTTCCTGTAAACATTTCACCGAAGGAACGCTCGAGAGAGGCTACAGCATAACAAAAATACTGCATTTAAAGTGCACTAATAGTGCCGTCATCAACGGCTTCGGATGTGTCAAAGTTTTTCGTCGAGCCAGTTGTTCTTCGGCACGGTGCCCCAGAGGTCCTTCTCACTGGTCGTAGTGCCGCGTTTGTGTCCCAACTTCTTTCCCAGATACTGAGGTTAAGCCATACCGCTCACCGCAAAACTACCGCATAGCACCCGCAAATAAACGGGCTGACAGAGCGCGTTAACAAGACCTTGGCTGGCAGGCTCTCAATGTATGTAGACATCGAGCACCGAACCTGGCACGAAGTGTTACCTTACGTCACTGTTGCGTATAACACCGCGGTTCAAGAAACTACCGGATTTTCACCATTCCGCCTGGTGCACGGCAGGGAAGTCACTACCATGCTCGTCGCTATGCTGCCCCACCAGCCAGACGTCTACACTCACGCCGATGCTCAAGTCGCCGCCCAACATGCGGAAGAAGCCCGACAGCTGGCCCGCCTTCGCATCCCAGCCCGCCAGCAAGTCGATGCTCGGCAATACAACCAAGGCCATCGGGATGTTCAATTCAATCCTGGTGATCGCATGTGGGTGTGGACTCCAATTCGACGCCGTGGCCTTAGCGAAAAGCTGCTCAAAAGATACTTTGGCCCGTACGAAGTGATTCGCCGTATAGAAGAGTTAAGTTACGAAATGCTGCCGATAGTAACGCGTGCGTCCCGCCGCCCGCCTGCCTCCGAGGTTATGCACGTCGCTCGCCTCAAACCGTACTGTGACCGCTCGGAGTATGTGGCCTAACTCTTCGCGCTTTACGCGTTTTTCAGCGTTAATTTTGCTTCTCTGCGCATCGGGATGATGTGCCTTTCGGGACGAGACCAGTGTCATGTGAATTATTTGTTATTTTCCACTTAACGTCATCTTCAACCAGCGGGGAGGCGATCGCCGGCAAAGAGGAAGAGGCTCGGTGGAAAATCGCTCGTGAGCCCGGCCGCGAGCGCTTGGACTTTCTCTGGCGCCTGCTCTGAGGTGGTCCTGCTCCTCTAGTGTTCCCACGACCCGCGTCGTTTGAACAACTCGTGACAATACGAGAGAGGAATAAAAAAAATTGACCCTGATTTAGCTTTGGATACACCGAGTAAGAAGGAGTAGCGTCAGAATAGTTAAGCTTGGAAAACACCAAAGAAACGCTCAACGAACAGCATAACAAGACTTTTACAAGCTGAACCATCCTGAAGCTCGGTTCGACCATCGTTCTCACTCAGTTTAACCAAAGCTACAGCACCGTTAATTTTATTGAGCTGTCTAAATTCTTAACTATTGCTTCGCGACTTCGTTCTCTACTTCTGCCCAGCGCTTGCATCAGCAGCTTCGCATTACCCATTGGTGACACATTCGCCTCATTTTTCAATTATGCTTTCTCCAATTCTTTCTTAGGCTTGCCAGTTTCTGTGTAGTCGTGCGCCGTTCCTTGCGCAGCACTTTCACCTTCCTGTCCGGGAAAACCCTCCTCGATGCTCGAGGGTTCACTGGCAATGGTGTCCCGGTTTTCACTGAGTGCGCCCTCCTCAGCTGCAATTATCTGAGTGATTACACACTCATTGGAACTGGACCACTCTTTCTGGCAGTCAGCACTGCAACATTCAGAAGTGCTACACGCGGACTTCACGATCTTCTTCTTCTTCTTCACCTCATTTTAATGGCACAGACCCACGTGGGGGGATTGGCCAAGGTGTAGTGGTATACATAAGAAAATTTCCATAGGATTAAACGTGAAATTTGAAAAATGTATTCATGAAAAACGACAGAAGAATAATTGAAGTGAAATAACAAAGAACATTTTGGCGAGAATAATAATAATTAAAAAAAAACAAAAAAAAACTCCGACATTTTTAAAGGAGTTAGCAAATCAACCTACCAGTTGCAATTATGTAATCATGTAGATTCCCACAAATTGAACTCAAAGCAAATCCTTTGGCGCTCGCTCCGAACGATAACAACACTTGCATAGATAACGGGAGCCCTAACCTGGAGAGAGGGACCTGCAGGTAAATCTTTCTCTGAAGTGCGAACTTTGGACAGTAGAGCATGAAATGGTCCACAGATTCAACGACCCCGCATGAGTCACATAGGTTTGTTGGAGACCAGCCACATCTGCACGATGGAGCTCCAATCCTCTTCTTCGTCGTCATCAGGAGACATCCTTAAGGTACGCTCTGACTGACGGGGTAGGATGGCCTTGTCCTCAGTGCCTACTGCCTCAACAGTTCAGTTCAGTTTATTACCTGAAAAGTTCACTGAGCATTACATAATGAGTGGGTTTTTATACCAACAGAAAGGATCATAGTAAAGGGTTATTGAAAATATGGTCAGATAGAAGTTTCAAACACGAGGATGGGCAGGTAGTAGAAGGGATTTCGTCGGAATACCGTTCAGGTCTCAGAGTGCTCACTTGCACTCTGGCATCATGTAACAGTTGAGTGGAACTATCCAAGAAATACACAACGGTCATCTCTCCAGTAAGTTCTTCATCGCTAACCAATTCCCTTTTGATGGAAATTCCGGTGCTTCCTGTGATTCTGAGAACGAAAACCGACTTTCCACGAATTTTGCCGGGGAGAGCCGGCATTCCCTCAGTTAGAGACACTGGATTGACGAACATCACTGTGCATAACATTGGAAGTTTCTTCTGGTATACCTGCTCCACACGATGGGTCTTTCTGCTCGTTGTTTTACAAAGAGGCACAGGGATGCGAAACCTGTGGCTCTGGCTTCCCAAGGCATCAGCACACCGCTGCTTTGTGCCCCTTACGTGCGCACTTGAGACAAACAGGCATTATCTTGCTCATTAGGTTGCTAGGGCAATCGGAAGCATAGTGGCCTATCTTCTTGCACCGGTGGCATTTCGGCGAGGGTTCTGGCACTCTACCACTCTTGGCCCTTCTTTTGCTTAGAGCTGAAGCTCACTCTTATTCCTCCCTTCATCATCCCTCATAAGAATCTCATTTCCTCGATGAAATTCTGTATCTCGTTTCATTCCGAAGTTTACTGCCTATCTTCAGGCACTTTTCCTTTCACTCTACGATTCGTCTCTCACTTTCATAGTGGCTGCACGAGCCATTTCTCTTTTTCTCTCGGCGGCTTCTCTAGCCATCTTCCTTTGCCTCTTCTTGTTTTCTTTTCACTTTATCTCTCTTCCTTCTATTTCCTGGTTCATCCAATCCGCAATCTCGGATTCTTCCATACCCAACTGACGACTGAACGTCACATCTCTTTGATCCATTTTGGAGTCCCAGCAGTTTAAGCCTCGAGCATAGCTCAACTCGGCGAACCGTACCCAACCGCCTCTGCGTGCACCTCACAATATCGCTCTGCTGCTAACACTCGTTTACGACCTCTTCGTAAACTCCTTCCGACTATTTCTCCGTTCTCTGCTCTTACAAACACCAATCGTTCTGTCGGCGGACGCGAGAATAAATGTCCCTCCAATTTTGTGCACTCTAGCGTGCGTTTCCAGGCACCCTTAGACCATGTGGGGGGGTGGGGGGGGGGGGGGGGGTGGCGGGTTCGGACTCGAAGGAGATGACCTCGACTGAGCGTGGAAACCCCAGCGGAGACCAGCTACCAAGTGCCAAGAGGTTTCTCGTTGTTTAGTGCCCAGTTTTCGCCGGTCGGAAGCCATAGAACGGGTCGCAGCCAAAGGTTCACAAACAAAACAAACTTTATACAGGAGTGCGATAATACAGAGAATTTCACAATCACTAGTACAAGCGCAAACAAAGTGATTAACAAAATAATGCAACTCGTGCAAAGCTATACTCAAGAGAGATTACAATCCAAAAAAATAATGCCCTAAAGTGCACTAAAATAAGAGGGAGGCAAACAAACAAAACAATTTGTTCTCCCGGCACTGCGACGATCCGACGACCACTACGGTGGCGTCCCGCAGATTGGTGCGCACTGCATAGTTGAATCGCGGCTGGGCGAGCGGGGAGTCGAGCGGGCGCGCTTCACTACAGCGTGAACGGGTGCTCGAGATGCTCGATTACCTTCCAGGGCTTTCTAGGCTGGCGCCGCCGCCGACGCACGAGTGAAGAGCGGGAGGGTGTCTCTTAGCACACGTCGACTTCGAGTGGGAACGTCTCCGACATTCTAAAACATCGGACGTCATGGCTGACACAATCCCTCGCCGCCGAGTCGGCGACCGATGCTTTAGGGGGCAGCCGTAGACACTAGGCTAGTGGCTGTCAGGAGTTTCCTACTCCCCTGTTTTACGATGACCGCTAGCGATATGCGTCCGCGCTGCGCTGTTTTTGTTTTATTTTTCAAAATTGAGCCCTTTTTAGCGACAACGACACGTGAAGACAAGCAACCAGAACAGAACGCTCTGTCCTGTCATTGTTGTCGTCACATGTCGCATATTTGTGCGCTAAGATACAATGCCTAAGGACAGTGCGCTAAGTACAGTGCCTAGAGCTTTACCTGTTCTAAGCCCTGTTCTGAAATTTTACACATGAGGATTAGCGTTCGTAAACTCACCGTCGGGGAAACTCACAGGTAAATTTGGACCCTCGGGACCAAAACCGTAAATATACTCCACCGAAATAACAGAACTGCACCTCACCCCTTACGACCCGAATATCAAGTAGATACCGCTGCGGTTGACTCGTGATCGGATAATCCCGCTTGAGATGCAATCTGTAATATGCCTCAATTTCTAAGGAATCCTAAGGCAGCTAAGATTGAACAATTGATGTCACAAATTTTTAGCTGTCCTGCCACATTTTTTACAAATATGTATAACCTGTCCAGTTCGCATGCTCCGCAGATATCAGTAGTGACGACCATTACTAAATCTGTTAGCAGTGCAGTCAGGTGCAGGTTATTTGTTGTACTTTTTTCCGAATAAAAAGAGTTCCATTCTTGATCATGGACTGTGCACTCAAACATGAATTTTGCACTTGGAATTGTCGGCGAATATCAATCCGCTGTGGCACAGGACGGGTTCTCCAGTACAGGGCAGTGTTCAAAGTGATTAAGTAGAGGCGACGCAGCGGGAAAGATTTGACCGCATCGCCGGCATGTATGTACAGGTATGAATACTGGTGCTGAGTTTGTCGCTGTCGCTGTTGTCGAAGTGGCAGGCATCTTGCTGGAGGAACTGTCGTTTCCTATGTGAGTTCGTAAGTGTCCCTCTAGTTCTGACCTGGAAAAGTACATCCAGAAAAAAGAAAGAGATGCCAATTTCGGTAATCATCGAGAGTTACCATTACGACGGTATCAAATCTTGTAGGAACGTATAGGTGCTAGCTTGAGTAAACAAATAAGGATAATCACTTCCAAAGGCAACCGTACCTCCAATAGCCGAAATGAAGAACATTGTTCATGAGCAAGCGCACTATCATAGATAGACTACCGCCATGCAAATTTTTAGCCGAAAATAACATTCACACATGGCGTGAAAAATGTTGGAAGGAGATGGCGAGCTCCGTTTACTTTTATCCACAGCTGTGCACTGAATTTTTACCATCACCGCGCAAAGTATTTTTAGCAGCGTTAATTTAAAGCAGACAAATATATGCCTTCAGTCATAGCTTCGTTGATACGGATTTGGTGATTGACACAAGTATGCAGCCCGCTGAGTCCGAATGGACTGTCTCCGGCGCATTGATTGCTTAGTAATTCATTCCACTGATTTGCGTACCCACTTCTGAAACCTGAGTTTTAACTGCAGCTTTTAGAGGTGATGCCCGCTCGTGTGCGCAACTTTGTTTCAAGCGCGAAAATAAGATCATGTATGTAATTTTTCCATTTAATGGCCTCAGTCAAACTTTTTTTATACAAATTAGCTGTTTCTACAGTTCTTTTTCCGATACAATGTTGGAAAGTCATGCGTTCAGCAGCAGTGAATGTAGGTCTCAGTGTTTTGAAAATGCCTATCGCCCCCGTGTTTTTACATGCGAGATGGTTTCAGATCTAGAAGGAGCCTGGTCGCAATTTTAGGGCTGGTGGCAAAATTCATTCCACTAAACTCCGAATACTTGGCAATGTTTTGTAACAGACATACGCTGTTTGTAGAGTTCAATCATTTGCTGACGTTCGAATGCAAGAGAAGGGCTTGGGAATAAGCTAATTGTTTCAAGAGACCGAAAATGTGCGCATGACGCCAGTGTATTACAATTCCTTAACTTCCAGTGCAAGCTGATATCAAATGTGGTTTTTCGATGCTAACAGCTATTAGCCTTACACACATCAATACCACTAATCGCGTTTGGCCTTCGGCACAAAACTTCAGGAAAAGAAAAGTATATGCTCATGAAATCTTTCACTACAAAGAACCTAATAATATTGGGAAAAATATAGATGACAGAGGTAATCAGGAGAGAAGTGCCGGTGAAACTGCATCATTCCCTATGGACATGTGATTCAACCTACGAGTAAATGAGAGAAAGTGAAAAGAGGGCATTGAAGTGAGCAGAGCTCACGGTGTTGGGCTGCTGGGGTTTGTGGAAAACCAAAAGCGAATATAACCAACAGAGGCCTGCGGCGCAGGGTCAAAACGCTTATCGCATTACGGTTAAATTTTATGAGGAGTATAAGGTTCTTCAAGGTAAAGCGCGTTGATTTACACCCCATATCAACCTCCATTTCTGAAGACAGTCTTCGCCAGCATGAGATCCAGTGCTGTGATTTTTTTTATTTTCTGACTTACTGTTCAGCAA
This sequence comes from Amblyomma mixtum, assembly GCF_055824585.1. Classification (NCBI taxonomy): domain Eukaryota; kingdom Metazoa; phylum Arthropoda; class Arachnida; order Ixodida; family Ixodidae; genus Amblyomma; species Amblyomma mixtum. The sequence continues at coordinate 148,016,894 of NC_143021.1, read as the reverse complement.
TAATTTGCTAGTGGATGCTGAATGAAGGTGTTTTGAATACACCACTTTCTATGTGCATGTGTACAGCGGAACTGAAAAATAGGATCTCCGCACTGTTTTGACGCCAAAAAGTAAAAGCGGGCTATGCGCATTCTCATTCGCGCATATAGTAGAGGAAGTAAGTTGCTAAGTGGGATCTAAGTGCAACAAGTCAACAAATATTATTTCATTGCCGAAAGTTAGAATCAATGGTTGGAACCCTGCAAAGCTGCTGTGGACATATTTCGAGTATTGGTGAGCTTTTGCGTGGCGGGAAATTTAGTACACAATGCGTTGACGCCAGGTTTGTGGCAGTAGTTACAGCGCAACAGCTGAAGTTAAAAAAATATAAGTAATATTTCAACTAAGGGCCTGGCTGGGCATAATACGGGAAGAGCTTGCCTAAACGCTCGTGATATTGGCGAGCCATTTAAGAGAAATTAAAAGCTCTGAATTTTGTACACCGGGCTACAGCTCCATGACATAAAATTTGCCTTACTGACATAATTCGTGGCCAAGCCGCCGTCGTGGCTCAGCGGTTATGGGGCTCGGCTGTTTACCATAAAGACGCGGGTTCGATCTCGGCCGCGGGGTTTGAATTTCTATGGCGGCGAAATTCTAGAGACCCGTGTACTGTGCGATGTCAGTGCACATTAAAGAACCAGAGTTGGTCAAAATTTCTAGACCGCTTCACTAAGGCGTCTCTCATAGCCTGCGTTGCTTTGGGACGTTAAACACAATAAACCAAACCAAACCAACCATAATTCGGTTTGGTTTGGTTTGGTTTATGGGGTTTAACGTCCCAAAGCGAATAAGGCTATGAGAGACGCCGTAGTGGAGGGCTCCGGAAATTTCGACCACCTGGGGTTCTTTAACGTGCACTGACATCGCACAGTACACGGGCCTCTAGAATTTCTCCTCCGAAGAAATTCCAGCCGCCGCGGCCGGGATCGAACCCGCGTCCTTTGGGTCAGCAGCCGAGCACCATAGCCACTGAGCCACCGCGGCGGCCAACCATAATTCGTGGCCATTAAAAAAAATCGGATAAAAGTACCTGTATTGCCCTGGAAAACAAATTTCTTTGCTTCAAGGTGTGCTGTGTAATTTTAACCGCCGTCTCTCTATTTCCCATAACCTCGGATTATCGCATGATGACGAAATAAAGTATTATGTATAGTTAAAAAAGCTTGTCGTCTTCGCCGAAAAAATTATGACTAAGAGGCTACAAAAAGGAATACCGCTTACCTGCTAAAATTCCAGTAAGGACACTGGGGACAGGAGTGCTGTTCCTTCATCTCGGCTAGATGCTCGTGGGAGAAGTGCCACTTCAGGGCCTCTTGGGAGTTGAAGTCTTCCCAGCACTCGGGGCAAGGGAACAGTTGGCGCTGATCGGGAACACCGTTTTGTGTGCCGGCTATAAACGGGTGAATGCGACATGAAGCTTTCGTGAAAGATGGTTCAACGCACCTAACTTTTTACAGAACAAGAAACAAAACAACAGCACCAACAAAGAGCGCGCTCTGTGTTGTTGCCATTAACAAAACTTGTGCTATTACCAAGCCTTCTTAATCTCGTGTACGCATAACGTAAATTGCGCTGCGCCGATATTTGGCGCGGCGGCGTCGCCAGTTAAGAGGTTTCGGTTCTGGGTAGCCTCTGTGATGGTTGGCGCTTCCTACACACGCTCACCTTACACTACGAAGGTAGGTAGCATGAGGGTGAGGAAGCAGAGAGCTTGAAAAATTCAGGGGCAGTTTGTTGACCTAAAGTGCGGTGAGGCGAAAGGCTTGAGCGCGGTGTTGCGGCTTGTGTCACTGATGTGTTGTTAGGATGTTAAGCTTCGCCTTTGTTCATCCTAAAGCATCTAGCTGGCTTGGCGGAGTGCTTAGAGAGCTCGTCTCGCACTGCGGAGACCGGGGTTCGATTCCCAAACTTGACTAATTTCCTACTCGGTTTTATTTACTTATCTGACCTGACTTGAAATGTTAATTAGGCCAATTGGGTAATTAAGCAGTTAACTAAACTCATTCCCACTTACTTGCAGCATAACTATACGATCCCTTTAATTGGTTGCATGTTTACTAGGCAAAGTAGAATTGCCCCGTTTGAAATTCGCGCACTGTGATGCCACGACCGTTTCTACCAATTGAAAAGCATGACCTTTCTGTCGACAACCCCTGCTTACTATAATGAGGCATTAAAGGCTTCCGCCTTAATATGAGCGAGGAGGCTGATACTAACGCAGTCATGCAGGGGCACAGGGTAGAGACACGCTTCATGTGGCGACGGACCACAACTGCCCGAGCGGGTGGGAGAAAGCGGTGGATAGTTGCTCTTGATCTTACTTGATCTACTGGGAAAGAATGAGGGAGAACAACAGGGAAAGTTGTCAGAACTGAGCAATGCCGTGTAGACGGTATCTGCGTCTGAAGCATCTCGTTAACAGAGTAGATTTAAAATGGACGCTTAGTTGTTAATTAACTGAGGGTTTATTGACGCAAAGCTGACTTTAGTGAAAGAGCACTGAAACAATGTCTAGATTGTTAGCGTTAAAATGAAAGGCTTTCTTAAATGTTATGGCATCATGTGAATGCTGCGTCATGAAAAGAGTTATGCAATTTTGAAAACCTCCTAAAGGGCTGGAATAACACCACCACATCTGAAGTGGAGAAAGATATATACGGAGTGTAATAAGGCGGGGTGAAATTGTTAGCCTTGACACAAGCACGCTGGAAAGCCCCTCCAACCCTGTGTGAATACGGCGCCCTATTGGATTGGTTAGGGTAAAGCTTCATAAAAGAACCTTGGAAGAAACAAAAAGAAAAAAACATTTTGTACTCTAAGGCTCGAAAGCTGTTCAAGTGATCGATATATTGGAGAGTGGGAAGCAGCGTCATCACTCAATTGTAAAAAATCAAATGTAGAACGATATTTGTAAAAATTTGTAAAATATGCGATACGATGGGTTTTATGTAGTGGACAGATTACTTCAAGCGGTTCTCAACAGTACGCGACTTCCGGAGGCTGTCCTCCCAAAACGAATACCAGATGCTGCACCTGACAAGTTCTCCATTTTTACAAACTCGCTGTTTGAGGTAAAAGAGGGTTTTCTTCTGCATAGCACTGCCAGTGTTTTAGCGCACCAGATTACAACTAAGGCATGTTAACCGGCTTGTTCAACTAATTTGAGTAGGTAGCTCCTTTACATTTATTCAGAAGAGCGTGCTGTCGGGCACGTTGATTTGCATCATATAAATGAAGTGAAGCGCAAAACTTAGACAGATATCTAGGAGAAACACATGCGACGACTAAGAAGCGCTTGTCAGTCGTCCCACGTGTTTTCTTCTCGGTCATTGTCTAAGTATTGCGCTTCTCTTAATTTGTATTATTAACAATTATTGTTAGCCCTTTTATTTATTCAAAGGTGTGTAGTCCACCGTTAGTAACCTTAATATCAATTTATATAATTTTGAAAACACAGTTGCCGTTGGTTCTTTGGCCCAAAATAATATTTGCGCCGCCGCGGTGGCTCAGTGGTTATAGTGCTCGACTGCTGACCCGAAAGTCGGGGGTTGGATCCCGGCCCCGGCGGTTGAATTTCCTTGGAGGAGAAATTCCAGAGGCCCGTATGCTGTGCGATGTCAGTGCACGTTAAGGAACCCCAGGTGGTCGAAATTTCCGGAGCCCTCCACTACGGTGTCCCTCATAGCATGAGTCACTTGGGGACATTAAAACCCATAAACTAAACTAAACTAAAATAATATTTGCTAACTAGTCGAGTTCTGTGCACAAAAGGGATTAGTTTGCCCACAAGTTGCGGAGGGCGCGTGCATTTTGGCTTGATGTGTGCAGACTTTGGTGGGCCATTGCACGGACGGTAACGGCGTTTTCTCAACTCTGAAATTAAGTTAGATACTAATCTGATGGGCTGCAAGTCTCGCAATAGAAAAGGAGATTAACATTAACCTTAAAGGATTAACTACTTGATATAAATTGACCAGCCTACAAATTAGCACGTCTTAGCTACACTGTAGTGTTCTACAGCTATGACAATGCTGTGGAGATTAAAGGGATCTGCTAACAGTACAAAGCCATTTTTGAAATTCCACATCTTAGATGAAACACATGATATAGTTTCGTTCTAGCTTCGTGTATCCGATTACCTGAGTGGAAGATACTGGTTCGCAGAATGGGTTTGTATGATGAGATTCCTGCGATTCGAAATTGGGTGGTTCAATCTGACATACTGCACCGTTTTGATTAGTTTTTTTTTCAATGGTCGCTTCATTGTTCCTTTAGCCCTGAAAACGCACTTTATCTTTGCAACCGTATCTCACGCCTGCATTACTTGCTACACAGTCATTAAAGGTGATTCCCGGCAATCCGACATGGCTTAGAACCCAGCGCACGTGTGGAATGACCGCGTACGCATCATCGTGATCGAAAAGAACATGTACTTGAACATGTTCCAAACAACCTACACAAATACTGCTTCATTCATGTTGCTGGATAAACAGATTGTGCTCGTCTGGCTGCTGTGTATATTAATTACGGCCAAGACCAGAGATTTACGGTGCATGGCGTAAACTTTGTGTAATTTCTTTCATTTCGCTCTCAACAAATTTTAACCGCTGGGCTGGGAAAAAATTGTGCCCTCTTAAAAAAATGTCTTGTTCATTGTTTTACTTCCTTTAGAGTGGGACGATTTGAAAACTGGCGTTCTAAAATTATTCTGTGTTAGAGGTCAGCCCAAATATGCGGAAATGAAATTTTGCGTAAATAATGCACAGGAGCTGTGGGTGCCAGAAATGTTGAATTTATTACAGATTTTTTCAATGCGTATTTTTTTACTCAAATGGCTTGAAACGCAGCACTGAGTTTAGGCGTCTGAGACGCCGCTTAAGAATTGATGTATGACTAAGTAACAGAATTATAAGCCATGTATAAAACTACATTTGCTGGTACCGTTTATGACTATGGGGATTTAACGTCTCAAAGCGATACAGGCTACGAGGGACGCCGCAGTGAAGGGCTACAGAAATTTCGACCACCTGCGGTTCTTCAACGTGCACAGACATCGCACAGTAAACAGGCCTCTAGAATTATGGCGTCATTGAGATTCGACCGCTGCTTCTGGCATCGAACCCGCGTCATTCGGGAGAGCAAACTTGCACCTTGACCACTGAGCCACTACATTGGTCTGCATTTGCTGCTATGGGTCCTTTATCTTCACGGAGTAAACTTGTTCTGTGCCAAAAAATTAAGATTTATAGAAAAAGCACCTAATTATAGGCCTAAAATTGCGAATGTCAAAGCTGTGTTGCAGGCTATTTCTGATAAGAAAGTAAAAATGTGTAAACCAAAAAACAGATAATCAAAATCTAGAAACTTCTGCGTCACTTTTTTGTGTTTTTGCAAAGTAAACGTGACACACAATTTCTGCGAATCATATTTCTTATTTACCAAGAGGCACGTGTGCCTCCCCACGCAAAGACAAGTAATTAATATCAGGTTGCGGCTCAACCACGTATCTAAATTTTTGGACGTTTTATTGCAGCATTGTGGGAGGATCATTGGAAAAATATTTTTCCTTAGCGCTGAGTATGGCAGCATGGTATCATTTCACACACTCCTTGTACTGCTTCCAGTCAGTATGACTGCAAGTCATCGAAGCTTTGCTGCGTTGCATAAAAGTTGTTTTTTCTGTACACATTTTCTGAGGTGATCTTTTAAATCAAAGATTTAATTTATTGTTCATGCCATTCAAGAACAGTACGTACAAGTCGACCAACTCGTTTACCTTATCGATGAAAAGAAGGAAGTTTTCTTGAGCCGTTCTAAAATAATGTTTGGCAGAATTGAACGACCAACGAATACATGGAGTTGAGCGCTCATTTCAGATCGGTCTAATGTATTCTCAAATATTCTTAGTATTGCGACTGGTGTGCCTATGAGGGATATGGACTGGCAACGTCATTAACTTGTGGTCGATGAAATCAAAGAAATATGCAACCGATGGCGTCATGAGCGATGCTGAGAGCTAGGTGAAACGTCTTCCGGCCACCTAGAACCATTCACTGCTGGAAATTTGTCTTAGTCCTGTCAAAGTTAAGAAATCTCGGGATGTAGTGCAGTTAGCTGGTAGGGAAGGGCAATCAATATCTTGGAAATTGAAATCTCGAAAAGGTAGACTTGGTCACATGGGGGTTTGCAATGTACCAGCATAAATACTGTGGTGGACATTGGCAACGACACATGTTTTGGACACATGTTCAGTAAGAGGAACCTAGAAGAACCTGTGTTGAGGACACGATGCAGGGCGTGCAGACAATTTTGAGAGTGGAAAGTGTCCGCTACAAAAGATGTGAGGGATTTTTTAATAGCTATCAAAATGCCTCCTCCTGTCCTTTCTGACCGGTCATGATGATATATGAAATACGTATAATGCGCATATAGGCGTATGCACTACGCGTAAGAATATCAGTGCTGTTATTTTGAATGAAATGGCATACCTAGTCAAGTTTCGGAAACAAGCTGCGAATATTAGTGAAAGTCTCTGATGAACACGGTAGTGGTGCGCTTGTCGCTGCAAACGCCTTCGAACGCTAGCCTCAAGTAACTAATTGCTAGTGTTGACGGAATATCAGTAGCAACTTCGTTCCGCTGTTTGTTTGCATTTGGTCTGCAGACAACCCACTGATGGCAGTGCACTGCTGACAGCGGGCATACTGGGCGGCTATCAGGCGATAACTGGCAGTGTATCTCTTGTAACGTAATCGCGTCAATCGAGCACGCAGTTTGGGAGTGGCCTAACACGACCAAGCTAACAATGCGCCCCGGCCTGCGTGCTCTGTATACAACACAATATGCGCTTCCGTGCTGACGTGCATAAATTTTGTGACCGCACCTAATGTCTAAGCAACCCTCCAATGCACTCAACCATCCTGAACAAACTAACACCGCCTAAGACTTATTCGGCGCTCACTGAAGGATGCCAAGAACAGAGTTTTCGAGTCAAAAGCCCTAGGACACCCTGGGAAAGTGTCTCTGGTGAAGCCTACAGCATTTTAAGGAGGGCAAAATAAGGCCTTCTCTCGACGAACAATGCAACTCACTTCCCAGTACTCCCTTCTGGCCACACGAGTGGGTGAACAGTTGAAGCTCTTTGACCGGACTAGGCATGAAGAGAAGGCCAGAGGGCTATTGACTTCAGAAGCCCTCCCAGGGTGTTTTTTTATTTTCGTTATTAAATAAAAATTACCCTCCTTATTTAGCAACCGAAGGTCTAATGCTACGCAATAATAATTTAAAGATGATGTTACTCACCTGCTGGGCTCAGAAGAGAAGAAAGTTGGTCGCTATGGCAGCCTGCAGCCGAAGCATCTGGAAGCTGGTGTTGAGGTTTGGTACACTTCTCGCCTTCCGCCTCCGCCGAACCCAGTTTCAGAAAGTTAACTACATGCTGAAGGGCCGCTCCGAGACTCCAGGGAAGCGCTTCCGGAAGCCGGAAGACGTTCCCGGTGAGCGCCAAACTAACAGCCTTGTGTACTCGCGTTCCCATTCTTATGCCGGAACCGTGGGTGGCGGTCAGGGGATGTGTGGTCCACATGGCCACGTAGACGGCGGGTCGTTCTGCGCCGAGCTGCGCCATCACTTCCGGCAACAGGCAGGCATAGAATGCACTGCCGCGCTCAACCCAAGCATAAGGGACTTCAATAGCGGCGCGCCTCCGGTGTTTCAGCGATGAAGCCATGAGTGCCAGCCTCGCGATGCAGTCATTCAGCGCTGGTACTGCTTCTGTGCGGTAGAACCACCAGTGCCGCACGTCTTCGAAGGATGTCAGCCAGCAGTGTATCTTTGCTATGCGCTGAAGCCGCTCCGCCTCAGTCGGGGTGGCGTCCACAGCGCAGCAGATCGCGTTTACGAGGTTGTCGCGTTTGAGGTCTTTTAGCCGCGGGAGCCACGGTACGTGTTCACCGTCTAATACCTCCAGTTGCTCCGTCTTGCATTCTTCTAGAAGCTTCCGCAGTGGACCTAACTGGGTGGATGCCATCTTGAGGCGAGTTGTGACGTCCCAGATGAAGTTATGACAGCTGTAGGCAGATGGAAACTGTCGCTTTGATGTGCGCCACGGTTTGGAGCGAACATGCGGTCTGATCCTAATTGAGTAGGGGTGAATAACACCATGCTATCTCTTTTAGAGTGAAAATGCGGACTCATCCGTTTCGGTCAACGATGGATAAGGGGATTAATATCGTCTAAGTTTCATTGTCATCGTAATAGTGCGGCGTCTTTTTGCTCATCTCTGAAGCCAACAATTTCTTCAGACTTGCGCAACAAAATCGATCCGGACGGTTTGTTAAGGTGGGAAGGATAAGAAAACGCTAAAGGAAAACGTACCTTTATCTTAGGGGGAACAGCGGAAGAAAGGCGGGACACGCTGAAGACAAGCGCTTGTCTTCTGTGTCCCGCCTTTTTTGTGCTGCTCCCCTACGATGAATAGTTATCAACTGGCCCAAAGCTGAGCCTTACTAAAAAAACGTAGCTTTGTAGTAGAGACACGAGGCAAGAAATATTTCTGATGAAGTCAAGAGTGTGACGGAATCCCGTCTGGGCGGGAGGTACATTTCAAAAACAGAGACGCCGACCAGTAAACGAAAATTGAAAATGACGTTTCGACGCCCAGAGCAGGGACCTTGTTCACAAGGGAATCATACCAAGAGGGTTTGTCCTTAAAAGAGAGTCCGTCTTTAAAGACGAACCCTCTAGGTGGGATTCCTTTGTGAACAAGGCCCCCGTTCTGGGCGCCGAAACGCAGATTTCAATTTTCGTTTACTGGTCGGCGTCTCTGTTTATTGAAAAGAAATAGTTCTGTAAGAAATAAGGAATTGGATTATCATACGTAACAAACACCAGTACAGCGCTGTGTGTGTCTTTTCTATCTGTGTCCCTGTCTTTTCTGCTGTTTTAAAGAATCTGTTTTAAAGAAACACCAGAAGTCGCCGTTATCTCCTGCGCTCAAAAAGCAGTGGAGCATACCTGTTCTGCCGTGTTTACCGTATGCGCCATGGCTACAGTGACGATTGTATCGACCGGCCGCCGTGCGTAGCCAAGCGCTGACGCTAAAAATAGGTGAGAATGGGCAACAAAGGCGTATGCGCAGTAAGCACTGCCTGCTGATGCTTCCGCGCACGTGTCTGCTTGGCGCACTCTCGGCGGCTCTGTATATGAGCTGCTCTAATATCTACGAATACCATATTTGGAAAAGTGCTCTAAAGAAACGTCCTAAGTATGGCTTCTTTTCCTTTGACGGTTTTGAGTCATGTTTCTGGTAAAGGCGTTCGGAAAGTGACTTCGTGTTTTGCAGCAGGCTCACAGCACATTTAACGGGGGACAGAAAACTTGAAATCTTTGCTGCCAGGCGCTTTTCCGAAGGTGAAAATAATCGCCTGCGCCGATAACTTCAGCAACTATTGCACCTTCACAAAAAGAAACATAAAGACAGAAAAAGAACACCTTCATAAAATCCTCTGAGAATACTGGCAACTCATCTCTCACAAGACGTTTATAAAGAAAGGTCCATTTAAGGTTGGGAAAAAAAAGCTAGCACTGTAGTTGGGACTGGAGGTTTCAGGAGTATCTGAATATTGCTTCATATCAGTCCTGGTCAAAGGCTTTTTCATAACATTATTGGGCTAAGCCTGTGATTAAATGTCTAGTTGTTCAGTGTTAGATTCACGCGTGGGGACAACTTTATAGACTGGAGTTTAAACAAAAGTGCACTGGTTATTCCAGGTATTATCCTTTATCCTTGAAATGAAACTGCGTTGTTGTTCAGCCGGATATGTAAAGCGGATATGATAGGCGCAATACAAGATCTCTCTGGGGTGACGTTATCACGTCACATTTTTAACTTAATAGCATTGTGGAGCTTCTGTCGCAGATAGTCAGGCTATGGCGTCGTTGACTGCCAGCGAAAAATGATCAAAAATGACCAGAAAACCAATCTACCTGGCAGGTGTGCCACCTAGGGCGGTATCCTTGAGACGTCATCGAAAGCTGCCCAACCAGGCCTCAAAGAAAGACAGCAGCGAAAAAATACAAACACGGAGGCATGAAGAGAACGGTACGATCGCTGTCCGAGGTAAAGCAGATCGATTATTACTGCAATGCTTAGACAGAACGTTACATCTATCACTTTTCTTTTAATAGCTCGCTGAGTTGTCATTAGCTTGCGCTGAATCCTCTTTGTTAGCTTCCATGTTTATCTTGAAAAATTTAGCGCGACACACAAGGACAGAAAGAAGTAGACGACACGAGCGCTGACTAACAACTGGAAGTTTATTCGAAAACACGTAGAATTATAAAGGAAGAAAATGCGATAAAATCGTTGGTCAAAAACCAAAAGAAGAAAACTAAACACAACAGTCACCGCCAGCTCCTGCTATCAAGACGCAAAGCACTTGTCCAGATAAGCTACCTCTTTTTCCCGTATAGTAACGGACGGTTTGGCCACGCACGTGTTATGAGCCTTGGCGATACTATATGCCTCGTAAATTTCCCTACACAACACGTTGTCATTCTTGTACACAATCGTAGTGTTGTCAAGGTTCGGCGAGCACTTGCTGGTCCCGAGATCCTTGCACTCACGGCAGTGCAAAACAAGGTTCGAAGAAATTCTTATAATATATAAGAATAATAATAATATCCTTTATAATTCTACGTGTTTTCGAATAAACTTCCAGTTGTTAGTCAGCGCTCGTGTCGTCTACTTCTTTCTGTCCTTGTGTGTCGCGCTAGATTTTTCAAGATGTATGTTAACCAACTCGCCCAATCTGCAGTATTGTTAAATTCCATGTTTATGCCCCATTGATGAATACTGGTAAGATACAGCTATTGTATAGTTTTCATGGCGACCATGAGCTCATGGTCTCTATGCCTGAACGCAGTCTGAAGACCTTGCTGGGGAGCATTAGAATTGCAGACAACATCCCGTTATCAACAGGCTCCAGTGCTCCTTCTGCCAGAAACAATATATCGGAGAAACCGAGAAACAATGAGTGCCAGATTAAACGGGCACCGGGCTGACACAACACGGAATGAACAGAAGGCAGTGTCGACCCATTTTAATCAACGCCATCACAAATTTGATGAACTCAAATTGTTCATTCTTCAGTCAGGCTTCAAATCGACTAGGGACAGAAAATACAGAGAAGCATTCCTAATCCACAAATTTAAAACACGGCAACCAACAGGGATTAACATGTCCAGAGGAAACCTGGAATCTCTCAGGTACATTCCAGGGTTAGCATAGCTTTAAATTAACAAATGTCTTGAACGTGGCCCGACCATTTCCTAGAACCTCGCATAAGTATATTATCGCTCTTTGCATCCTTCCCACGTCATATCTTTCACCACATTTCCGGCCTTCTCACCCTCTCCCTTTATTCACCCTTCTTTTTCCGTTTTTTTCTTTTTTTTTTCTTCTTTTCCCTTAATCCCCTACCATCAGTTCTCGGAAACCATGACATTCCTGTTACCCCCTCCGCCCCCACCTTTTGGCTTTCTCTGAACTCGAGCCTTTTCCCCACCCCCATCTGCCTTGTCCTTACTTAGAAATGCCCCCCCCCCCCCCTTTCTTTCTCCTTCCAGCGCCAGCCTATTTTGTTTACCTTGTTCTCATTTCCCTGTGCGGCGCCGACTAATCCTCTTATATGAGTTTTACAGGTCCACCCAGCGCCTCCCCCACGACGCAGCTCCTTCAAAGCCTTTGTTCATTAAACACCCCCCGGATATAAGTTTTTCCATTATAGTAGCTTAACGAATCAAGATTCACCTCCCTCCCCTTCCTGACACGCATTCCACCTCACGCCACTTTCCTTCCCCACCCGGGGCCTTCCTCCTCGGAGCGAAGGCCCTATTTAATCCCTGCCAATGATGAACGCTTTGCCCAGACGAAGACAAGTGCTCTTGTCGCAACGTTGGCTCAAGCAACCAGAGGTTTTCCCTCCTTTGTTCATTTTGTGATCGCCATGGACCATTTACCACACCCTCTCTCTACCATGGATCCCATTTTTAGGTAATTGTTAAGGGATGTACTTTCCCGCCGCAAGTGTCGGCAATTCTGCTGCAGTAGAGGTAGCCTTATGCAAAATAGGTGAATGTTGATCTGTTTCGCAGGAACGACCATGACGCAGGGGACGCGATGAAACTTCTATATCCAGAAGGTGCTGCGGGCAATGGTCAATTGGCTACTGACATGGGCGAGCCACGGCTGTGGGTCGGCAGCTCAGGACGGAGCAAGGCGAAGGGAAAGCGTAGAAGGGTCGCGACAGGGGCAGTAACCGGGCAGGGCGGAGCCGCTGGCGCCAGCACTGGGCATTCTGGTTGCGCGGGTTCTACCTGACGTGCGAGGTCAGCTCTTTGCGGCGTCAACAAGTATGAGGCCGGGATGAGGGAAACGTCGACTGATTTATTGGAAGTAGTGGTGCAGGGCTTAATGTGCTGCCTTGAGTCAGCCAGAACAAACTCGCGCAAAGCTGCAGGGCGAGGAGGGAGCCAAACCAGGATTCTCCTCCGTGTCGTCTTCATCGGCGGCCGCGGTCACCTGTGCTGCGCGAGACCCGTGCTGATGCTAGAAACTCAGCGCAATTGCAACCTGCCTGTTGTGGCACACTGCGCATTACGTGAGCTCGGGAGGAACAACCTGGGCCTCACAAGTCCTATTGGTGGGTGTGTTTGAAGCAGCCATTTGCCGGGGAAGTGGCGTATTGCTTAACGTCTGCACCACCGCGGCAGTAGTGGTATGAGGACTCTCCACGATCTGCGAATACGATTGAGAGCGTCGTGACATCATCAGCGCCACGCTACGAGCATTGGGTCGATTATAGCGTACCGCGAAGTGTGAAATTCTGAGAAACCCCAAAATGTAAAAGTTGGTTAACCCCCCAAAATAAAACACCCCCTAAAGTCGAACTATTCCCGCCCCTAAAACTGGATTTTTGGAAAATATTAAGAATTAGTGTGTGGATTAAGGTGGATTAGAAATTCGAATTTGTGTAATGCCATATGGTGTGCCAATGGAAGGTACACGAACAAGCTAGAGGGTGCTGACTCATGAACACCATATATAGACAAAGGTCCCAGTTGCAGGTAGAGTTGTTGCAGGATAACAATAAAAAATAAATAATTCATTACAGTAAAACATTCAATGAAACAATAAAAGATTCATTGTACAAACAGCATAAGTATGACACACTGTCATTTCGTTTTTAAAAATGTGGTTAAGAGGACACCAGGTCCTATGCCTGTCTTGCCCAGGTCTGACCTGATTGGGGGGGGGGGGGGGTAACTTCAGTACGGCGTAAAGGTTTGGCTTTGTTGATGCACAAACCAATTCACTGCTCTTCGAATGGGTGGCGTGGTAGGCGCGGAGAGGTCTCCTTGGAGCTTATAGGATCAGCACAGCTTCTGCAGCGGGTCGGAGAAGGCGGACCGCTTCTCTTGTCAGCGTTCGACCATTCTTAATTTACAGCCGCCTTCCATTGGAATCCGTCCTGTGTCCATACTTTTTTTTTAATGCGATAGCATAAGAGGGCACATAAAGGCGAGAACTATCGGCTTCGTCGGCAGTGTTTCCGTCTAGGTGAATCCACACGTGCTAAGTGGTGTCCTGGGGGATTTGCCTCTTTCCGCCGTTTGCACGTGTCCACCGGTGCCAGCCTGTCTCACGCACTTGTGCGTGCACTTCTAGACACCCTTAGAACGGGGGGGGGTAGCGGTCATAGCTTTACTCTTTTTTATAGCATTCATGGAAGAATAAATTTCTGGGCAATTCGTGAGCGCAAGAAATAGGGACTGACCGCTATACATTTCCGGAAGAAATCAAAGTTCCTCAGATTAATATTACTGCAATCCTTATTGTGATTAGATTGTTTCATGAAAAGAGTATTAAAAGCGTCGTCTAGTGTGCTACTGGAAATCCACACTGCATGGTGCTGAAAATTATAAGGAATAGCCTCTAGGTCACCAACTGAGAGCAACGACTGACCCGCTTAGCCAAGGGAAAACCCTACCCAACGGAACAGCAGCAGAAGTCGGCAAATATATCGTGCAGTACATTCTTCCGCGAAACGGCGCCCCCGAAGTGCTCATCACGGACTGAGGAACAGCATTCATGGCGGAACTGACGCAAGCCATCCTGCGTTTCTCACAAACCAGCCACTGGAGCATAACTGCGTGCCACCCGCACACCAACGGAATGACCGAGTGCTTGAACAAAAGCACCGCTGACATGCTCGCCATGTATGTCGATGCCGAACATAAGACCTGGGACGTCATCCTGCCTCACATCATCTTCGCGTACAACACCGCAGCACTCGGAGACCACCCAGATGACGCCTTTCAGGCTCGTCCATGGCAGGGAGGCCATGACCTCGCTAGACGCCAAGCTGCCTAAAGTTGCCGACGAAGATAAAGGAGATGTCGCCGGCTACCTCTAACTAGAAGACGAAGCTCGAAGATTCCCCGATTACGGATCAAAGACCAGCAGCGGACCGACGCCAGACGCTACAACCCACGAAGACGCAATAAAGGCATGAGTCTGAGTTTGGGTTTGGACGCCGATTGGCTGCCGCGGATTCAGTGAAAAGCATTTGCGCCGCTATTTCTGCCCGTACAGGGTTCTTCGTAGGAGGTGAACGTGACTATGATGTCCTCCCTGACGTAATGACTGCATCCAAGAGACGCCACGTACGACCAGAAGCTTTCCATGTCGTCGGTCTATTGCTCAATATGCGCGCTAAAGGACGCTGTGTTTCCACTGTTTCTTTTTGCGCAATCACATTTTATTTCTTTCTACTCGGCTTATGTTTCAAAGCATCGAATCGATGGTGCTTTGAGAGGGTAGTAATGCTACGAATTTTGTAGTGCTTGTTCATTCTTCAAAGTGGCCGGCACGCTGCTTTATCTTCTTTTTTTTTGTGATGCAAGACGCGACCAGATTTATCTAGATTGGTCGCATCCAAGCGTTCTACGTTCTTCCAGAATGTTGTGGTAACTTTGCACGCTCTATCTCGAAAGTTCGCTCTCAGCTTTAAATTCAGCATTGACGAGAGCGGCGGGCGTTCTCTCCGACAAGCGCCGAGCACAACTGTTGCTACGCTGCCGCCGAGTCATTTAGTTTATCGCGGGCGCAAGTCAGCCCAAAAAAAGAGTTTTGTTTGGAAGCCATTCTCGCTCTTTCTCATGCTCGCCGGATTGCAGTCACCATTACGTGACAATATTAGTCACACATTTCTGCGGTAAATGTTTGCGGATATTAGTCACGTGACTGTGACAGTCAGCTGGAAATGGCGTCCTCAAATACTTCTGTAATTTAAGAAAAAAAATTTGCAGGATTATACCGACATTTTCGCAGCAGCACGTTTGCGTGAATTCCCAAACCGCGCATATATCAGTTGAGAGAGAAGAATAAGAAGCCAAAAAATAAGTACCAGGTAAAAAATATAGGCAAGCTAGCCGAATGGCTTCTTTGCGAAAGGTTGTGACATTTGGTTGCAAACGCAGTTTTGCGTAAGTGGTGCCTGACCTGTACATATGTCCTAGTGTAAACTGATTACTTGAATACAGTACCTCTTTCACCCTATCATTTCTGCCTGTCACCTCACCTCTTTCTCTACATTTCTCTGGCCTGCCAGCTATCCCTTTATTCCCGCTTCCCCTGCTTAGGTGCTTCCCGTAACGATGACAGAAGCCGGGGATAGGTAAAATTGTTCCTCCTTTTATGATTATTTTTAATTAAACCACCACTACTACTACTATAACTATCAGTGGTGCCCACAGTCGTGCGAGTCTGCCTCTGGGTTTTTTAATGCGATGGCATCGGGAGGGCAAGGGAGGCGAGACTGTCCGGCGGGTTCGGGCTCTGAAGCCTCCCCTGCCCAACCGCGGCAGGCGGTGTTTAAGGATGATCTTCGACATCAGCCTGCTACATGGCAAATTCCAATTATGTTTATTTGGGCGTGCTGGAAAGGGCGCATCTTGTAAAATTCAGCGCACTTTTGAGTTTTAGTAAAACGAGCTTGTGGGCAAGTTGGTAATTTGCTTCGACATCACTGCAGCGTAAAAAAAGACGAGCACAAGGGAAGGAAAAGATCAAAAGCAATGATCAAACTGCACGTGAACTACTAGAAGCTTACCATATAAAGAAAAAGGGAGATTTTTGCGTAAGCGAAACTTCTATTCATTTGCACAAGCCGGAATGTGACCTTTTCTCTGCCACACGATAAGATATGTCTGACGGGTGATAATGTTTCATTGTTATTCATGACATGTGTACTTTCCTGCGCGCGCATTCGCGGCGGAATCTTTATATTTCCCATTGCTGGCGAAATAAAATCAGTTGTGAGTCCAACGTTTGTCTGTGTCGTAGGGGCTTTCTTCTTTCGTGCTCGTCTTTTTTTACGCTGCAGTGATGTGGAAGCACTTTTTAGTCTTCTTCTGATGTACTCGTCCTTTTGTAGCGCTGAATTTTCCAAGATGCCAACTCTCCCTGCGCAGCTGTTCAATTGTAAGAAAGAGGAGGAGGACGGTGTAAGAAGATTGACTGGCCAAAAATAGCTACGCCACTGCACCGGCAGTGGCATGAGGACTCGCGGTGATTTGTGAAGATGCCAAATTTTGCCTAGTAGCGCGGTCGGAATGGAATCGGTCGGTCATTGAAATTCAAAGAACTGAGAATTAGAATTAAATCACAATTCGAATAACATCAAAAATGGAATATAATCAGAACTGGCAGATACTTTAGTGAAAGAAGAATGCCTTCGTATTTTCGCTACGCAAAAACAATCGATCCCTTTATATTGTTCTTTCTATCTTTCGCTCTTTGCTGTTGTGTCGTTTTCTTCTTTTCTGCGCTATGGTCGCATTTCTCATGTAGCATATTCCTTTCACAGCGAAAGCATTTACAGCTTTGCTTTAGTCATATATCCCCGGTTTCCACCCTGTAATCTACAGCGTCAGCTGTCGGACATTAATTACTCAGTCACACAGTGCATTTAAAATCTGCTCAGGGCAGTCATCATCAGCTTGACTACGCCCACTACTGGGCACCGGGCTCTTTCATGTCTCTCCGATTAACGCTGTCCTTTGCCAGCTACAGCCATAGTATCCCCGCAAACTTCTTAATCTCATCCGCCTACCTAACTTTCTGCCGCCCCCTGCTAAGCTTGCCTTTTCTTGGAATCCACTCTATTACCCTTAAAGGATCAGCGGTTATCTCTGCCTTCGCATTATATGCCCTGCCCAAACCCATTTCTTCCTCTTGATTTCGACTAGTATGCCATTATTCGGCGTCTGCTATCTCACCCACTGTGCCCCGTGCGGTCTCTTAAAGTTACTTCTACCATTTTTCTTTCCATACCTCGCTGCATTTTCCTAAATTTAAGCTGAACCCTCTTTTTTAGCCTCCATGATTGTGCCCCATATGTGAGAATCGGTAAGATATAGCTATTGCATACTCTTCTTTTGAGGGATATCGGTAAACTGCCGTTCATGATCATGATTTAAGTCGTTGAAGATTCAAAAATGTAATTAAATTGCCAACCTTCGGGGTGGGGATTTGGCAAAGAGGAGAGAGAGAAATGCTGTCTCCACGTTAAGGGAATAAGAAAAGTGCTATACCGTGACAGGCAGCCGGTCGGTCAGTGGCTTGGAAGGGTATGGCGACAGAGCAGGAGTCTGCAGCCGGACAGTGGTTATTGCAGAATGCACGGCTACAGAGCGATATCGAAGCTATGGCTGCTTTCGTTGCATAATGTATTAAGGCGGTAATCCAACCTGTACAATTCTAGCTCTCGTCAGTTTGTTCATAATTTTACCGCTTTCGTCGCGGCGGGCCGCAGCTCCACCTCCAAACTGTCCAGGTGGTTTTCACAAGAGCAGATTCTTACAACCACCTCACTACATTTAGGGCAGAGGAGGCAGACTGAAGAGAACGAGAGGGTGGCAGGCGACGGGTGGCCGTATAGCTAGTGCTGCCGCCTCGGCTCGTTTGGTGGTTTGTTCAAAACTCACCGAAACCCATAGCTAGTCAAACAAAAAAGCTACAACTATTGTTTGTTGTTGTTGTGTGTTGCGTTTTATGGTACATAAGGCAACTAAGGGCATTATGTCCAAAGCAAAACGTATGCATGAAATATTTCTTCGCTGAATTCTATACAGTTGTGAAAAATCATTGGTGGTGTAGAGGGTCTAAGACGTTAATACTACCTAGTGCTCACATAGCAGTGAAATTTTTTTAAATGGCTTGTATTAAAAGCTGAAAAGAGGTCTGGGTAACTTCTGCACCTCTCCTTGGCTGCCAAAGGGTGTCGAGGCTACCAACAACCAAAATAAAGAGCTCAGCCTTCTTCTCCTCAATGAGAAAGGGGCTGAGGGGTACCTAAATACCGGCAAACCAGCTGAACAGAATTTAGAGATTCTCAAGAAATCCTCTGTAACACGTTCTGCTGGGCGAGTTGGTTCATCTTGGTGAAGTAAAAGCTTTTAGCGCAAAACGACTAAGAAAGGACGGGGCTCCTTTGCTAGCGCTCCTTTGTGTCTGTGTTCTGTCCCCGTCCTCTCTTAGTCGTTTTGCGCTAAAAGCTTTTACTTTATCAAGAAATCATGCTTCTTTTAAAAAGCTAAAAACGTAAGATGTGTCAACAATTGCATAATCCCCTGAAAGCAGGGTTGGATGAACTGGAATATGTTCTTTATAAAATTGAATGAATTACTTTTCTCAATTCACGCAAGTTTCACACAAGAGAATAAAATGTTGCTAATCGTTAATTCTTCTGCACATTCTTCGCAAGCAGTTTTCTCTTGTTTGGCTAGCAGGAAGTTGTGCGTAAGGTGTGTGTGGCCTATTCGGGGACGGCAGAGAATCACTTCCTGGAAACGTTCCAGGCGCACACATTACTTCCACTCACCTAAAGCCGGCTTTCACAAGTGTAGTTTGTTATTTACTCATTGTTCCAAGATTACTTTCATTTTTCTCTTAATTTAGGCTGTATTGAGTTCACACATTCCTTAAAGGGAATATTTAGCTTCTTTATTTCCTTGACACTAGCTTGAGCAGCGCATAAATCTGCTCTCTCGTTGCCTTTTATTCACACATAACTCGGGACCCAACACAGGTTTATGGTTTTTCTTCGAGCTGCGGCTATTGCTATGTTGTGTACGATGTCACCAAGTATAAGAGCGACGGCATTTCTAGATGCAAGAGCTGTAAATACGCTTAGGGAGTCTGCATAAATGATACTGTTCAAGAGGTTCTCATTTACTATTATGCGAAGCATATTAACGTAGGTTTCGGGCCTTCGCGCGACGCCCGGCGGTGGCCACCATTGACCTTCAAGTGACCTTCAAGTAGGTCACGTGACATGACGTTACGTGATGACGTCACGCCGGCTGCAGATGGGGCCTCATATCGCGCCGTCGGTCGCCTCCCGGCGGTGGCCACCATTGACCTTAAAGTGAGATCACATGATGTGACGTCACGTGATGACGTCACACCGGCTGCAGATGGGGCCTCATATCGCGCCGTCGGACGTCGCCCAGCGGAGGCCTCCACGCTTCGGTTCGTGCCGTCGCGCGCGACGGCGGCGCCACCATCGCTGCATCACGTGATATGTGACGTCACGCCAGGGATGAGGCGGCGCTCGCCCGCCGTCGCGTCAGTCTCTGTGCCTGCAACCGCGCCAGCGTCTTTGCGCCGGGCGTGCATGCGGTCAAGATGCCTCCAAACGCTAAGGACATGCTTCGCCTCCACTGGGCTTAACCTTGATAAGCCTCCAATTTTTTTCCTACAGCTGCACTAATGGCATAACATTTGGCAGTGAAAATGAATGTTCACTGTGGAAGTTTTGCTGTTTCTTTCTAATTGCCTCGTACCACTGCGCTTGCTACGTAAACATTCGTTTTTGAACCGTCACTATAAAATTCCGTAAACCTACCATATTATTCTTGGAGTGCAAGGAATTCTTGTTTGATAGTAGCTGTGGAGTTTTTTTTTCACAAATCTCTGTCAGAGTGAAGTCGCAATTGTACCATGTAGATAGTGGAACCCGTCTTTGGGCAATGTTAGGAAATGTGTGCTGTAGATTGAGGTCCTGGCATATCTCTTTGAAACGCAAGACCGGTGGCCGGGTTGCATGAGATTTGTTGGTCAATATTATTCTACAAGGACATTTCATTACAACTGGGTAGCAGATGTGTTTTGGTAGTTATCTTACTTTAAAGACATATGCACACGTTAAAGCAGTTCTTTCGACTTCTAGTGAGGGTTCACTCGTTTCTGAATAGAGACTTGCTATGGTAGATGTCCTCTATGCGCCACATGAGAGGCGTAGGCCTGAGTTGTGTTCTGGGTCTAATTTTTTATGGTCTGATGGTCTTGGTCCACCGCACACAACGCACCCATAATCTAATTAGGAGCGTAACCAAAGAACAATAGATGTGCAACAGACATGCTCTATCAGAGCCGCAGTGCTTCCTTGAGAGCACCTCGAGCATATTTAGAGATTGGGAGGTTTTCTGTTTCAGTGTGTTAAAGTGCGGCAGGAATGTCAGTTTTTTTTATCAAATGCTCCTCTTAAAAATTTGTTCTTTTTTTATTGATGTGATTGTTTCATTCAGGTGTAGGATGGGGTTATTCTGCAAACCTCTTCTGAGCGAAACAAAGACTGCTACTGTATTTTGTGGGGAGGGCTTAAACCCGTTTCTGCCTGCCCAAGTTCCTATGCTGTTTAATGTGAGTTGTGTCGGTCTCTCACAGGTTGTTAAGCTGGATGATATGCATGCAATTTGAAGATCGTCGTCATATACTGAGTACATCACGGTCTTAGGAATTATTTTTGCTATAGAATTGATTTTTGCGACATAAACCTTAGTGCTTATATGCCCCTATGAACGAATTTTTTAGAAACTGTTGAATCCATGCAGACGTACTTGAAGTGAACGGTGAGACAGGAAATCTCTCAAGCAGTTCAGGATCCTTCCACGGATACCGACATCTGCTAGATCGCGGAGAATCCCGTCCTCAGGTAGTGTTCTAAGCATTTTTCTTGTGAAGCCGCCGCGGTGGCTCAGTGGCTATGGTGCTCGGCTGCTGGCCCGAAAGACGCGGGTTCGATCCCGGCCGCGGCGGTTGAATTTCTTTGGAGGAGAAATTCGAGGCCCGTGTACTGTGCGATGTCAGTGCACGTTAAAGAACCCCAGGTGGTCGAAATTTCCGGAGCCCATCACTACGGCGTCTCTCATAGCCTTAGTCGCTTTGGGACGTTAAACCCCATAAAGCAACCAACCAACCATTTTTCTTGTCAAAGAAGACCGCCAGACTGTTGATTTTGTATGAATGCTTCGCATACTGCACTTTCAAGACGGACGAAATGGTCAGTTGTTGAACATCCTTCTTTAAAGCCACATTGATGGACGTCACGAAGTTCACTGCATTCCATAAACAATAACCTAATATTTAATTCACTTTCGAAATATTTGGCGAGACAAACTGTGAGGGCTATGGGTCTGCAGCTACCAGAAGAGTTTGGGGGCTTTGCAGGTTCGAGGAATGGCCCAATAACTGCTTTTTTCTAAGCGTGTGGTATTTTTCCCAGTTTCCATATTTTGTTGAAGAATTGTAAAAGTGTTTCGACTGAAGCTTCTGAAAAGTGTGCCAGCATGTAATGTATTTCATCAGGGTCGGGTGCAGGCTTTTTATCGGCCGACAGTACGAATGAATTTCTTTTCGAGTGTAACTAAATTACTATATGGCTCACCCGAACTGGCACTTGTTGTAAGTCTTTGTTTTTAAACCGTTTTTTTGTACTTTAAAAATTACTCTGTGTAATGCGCTGAACTAGAAATTGTAGAAAAATATTCCCCTAAAACGTCTGCCTGTTCAATACTTGTTTGTGCACCTGGGACCATGAGAAAAGGTGTTGTGAAGGGGGAGTAGCCGACATTTATTTTGTGGACTTCCTCCCGCATTTTCTTTATTAATGTGATTGAACTGTTTATATATGATATGTAGTTTTTCGATGATGTTTTTCAGCGTTTCTTCGGATATGCCTTGCTTTGGCTCTTGCCGTTTTGAAATTTATAAGGTTTTCTTTTGCTGGAAATCTAGGTGAAATTCCCCATGCTTTATTCAGTTTCTTTTTGCTGTTTTACATTCTTCCCAGTACGATGTCTTATGATTTTGTCTCACTACGCCCGAGGACTGAGGAATAAGATAACCGCGGTGCAGTAAATATACAGGTTGTGCACGTATTATTCAGTTCGTCAGCGCCTAGATCATCCGAAAACGTTATCCTAGACTGGCATTTTCACGGAGCAGTGCCCACTCAGCCAAGTGTAACTTCCAACGGTGAAGTTTGCTCGGGATGATTTAGAGTGAGGACGACAGGGCTAATAATTATTGGTAAATGATCACTTCTGCGTGTGTTACCCAGAACATCCCATTTAAAAGCAGCCAAAGCAGATGGGGTAATATATGGTAAATCTAAAAAGCTCAATTTCCGGTGCTGGGGGGCACTACATGTGTTTTCCTGAATTCAGTGAGCAAACATCATTGCATAGAATAAAATATTCTAAAATGCGACCTCTTGTGTTAGTTTCTTCACTTCCCCAGAAAGAGGAGTGGGCATTAAAATCCCCGACTAACAGATATGGCTCTGCTAGCTGTTCTGGATGTGTTTCTAAGTCGTTAAGAGTAACTCTTAAGTGTGGCTGTAAATATATGAAACATTGTGATAGTTTTACAATGAATAACAGTAACTGCGACACCTTCATATTTTGTTATTAATTTGATTTCACGGCTTGCAACAATGGCCTGCATGATAATCGTAAAACCTCCAGAGTGCCTACTCGCCTGCTCTCGGTCACAACGAAAGACGATTTTTTTAAATGTCTTTTTTAACCTAGGTTAGTTTCCTGTAGGTATAAAGCCACAGGAGAAAGCGTGTTTAAAAGATCTGTCACGTCACTGAAGTTTTTTAAATGTCCCCCACAGATGCAACTAATTAAGAACGCCATTCTGGATAAGTTTCCGGGGTGCAGTTAAAAACCTATGTTTTGCGGGTCCTGTTACAGGAGTCTTTTTTTTTCATTGTCGCTCAAAAGAGCTGTGCCGCCGCTGCAGCGGGGGCAAGTTTTGTGTTGTGTCCACTGCCTCACTAGAGGCTCTGGACGGCCGCTGGGAGCTCGCGCGGGTCCGGTTTAGGGGCCTCTCCCGACTGGGGCAGTGCAGCCTTCGCTGCGTTTACCGAGGGCGGTGATGGCCCTGCCAGAGGCTTTGCCTGGGCAGTGGCCGGAGCCAGGCGTGGTGCTCCGCCCCTGCGCACCACATCCGCGAAGCTTGTCTTTGCAGTGAATACAAATGAATTGGCGAGTGCAATGTTTTTTCCTGGCTTCTCTAAAAGTTCTCTTTTATTTTATGTTCAATCATATAGTTTCTTTTTCGTTTTTCATCTTGAACAAGACCGTGAATATGCAGGATGGTGTCCTTCGCAGTTGGCACAGAGGAATGTTTCTGTTTCGCAGGTCTCAGTTGCGTGCTCCTTCGAGGCACATTTTCCGCGGGTTTTGTGACCGCGGCAGCTGTTTGATCCTTGGCCGTACCTACGATAGGTGAAGCATCTGCGGGGCTTCGGTACATATGCACATACTTTAATTTTCAGGTAACCTACGTCTATTGTTTCCGGTAAGGTGCTTACATAGAATGCAAGGATCAGGTGCTTAGTAGGGATTTCTTTGCCTTCTTTTCTGTTAGTGATTCTTTGAACTGTTACCAAATTTTGGTCCACGAGACCATCTAACATTTCTTTTTCAGTGATGCAGAGGAAGTCATGATCAGTAATTACACCAAGGACGGTTTACATTGACCTATGAGCTCTGATATTAAACTGGGACATTTCCAATAGGTTGATTGTTCGAGAGCGTTGCTTGCTGAGGTTCATTATCCAATTCGATTAGCAGGTCTCCACTTCCTGTTTTGCTAGCTTTGTACCTTAAGCCTACGACATCTGTCAGATATTTCTGTACTTAGAAAGGGGACAAAATTCTGGCTGGCTTTTCTTCGATTTCGGAGTGCAGGGCATGATTTTTAGCAAAGATTTTTTTTTTCGTTTTTGCAGAAAATCTGCACTGACTTCGGTCCGCCTCGTTTTTCGGGGCGACCACTTTTTTAGAAATTAGAAGCCATAAAATGGTATTTTGTGCGGCATTAGTGCCAGCCGCCCACCATGGTGTCCAACAAGGGGACAAGACAAAAGCTTAGAAAAAAGTCCTGCCGACGCCAGCCGTACACCACCACTATAACCTAATATGGCGAAACACAGGGTTGTCAGCAGCACAATGTTAACTTTCGACGCCAGGAAAAAGGAAACAAGTGAATATGAGACAGGAGAGTTGCGAGAAAGAAGATAGGAAAGTGAAAGATGTAGGAGAGGACAGCATAAGGCGACTGATGATTTCCCCCGGTCGGGTCAGGCCGGAGGTGCCGTCTACAGGAAGCTGGGGCCAAAGTGGTTTGTGGCCTCTGCCGAGGGGCCTTAAAGGTCCAAACGCTCGGCATTGGCTCAATCACCGGGATTCCTTTTTCCCCGGACACGGTGGGGCCACGCACGGCTAAGAGCATGTGCTCCGGCCCGGGGTGCCGCATTGGTCACCATCATCTCCCTGCGGGGATGTGTCGGCGGATGCTCACAAACTCGTGCTGTCGCAACTCACCAACGTCTGAATGAAGCAGACGGCCTTGCGGGATGCTAGAACTACTGAGTTGCTACGGGTCCCTGCTCAGTTGTGGAACCCTGCCAGTGCAGTCCTGCCTAAGTGACGGTGTCCCCAGTGCAACCGCTCACCAGGCACTGTTGGATACGAGCATAGCTTTTTGATTGCGTCCGTATTTAACGTGTTAGGTCTGATTACCTGGTTCCCTAGTTTGGCGCCGTCTGTGTCAGTATTTACAACGCCACCTGCCGCTTACCACCGTCGACCTTTCTCGATAGGCAGGTGACAAAGCGCAGACAGGAAAAACCTCTCATCTGCTTTCACGGAAGAGGAGAAAGAAGGAAGAGGACGAGAGAGCTAGTAGAAGGCAAATGGTGGCCCAATGGCTTGGGCGGCCGCTTCAGCGGCGAGAGGTGGCTGATATGAAACCCACTGCAGAATATCACAGCAGACCTGCACAAATCAAGATTCGCCTCTGGATGCCTGACTTAGCAAGAAGATACAAGAAGGCATCTCTGATCCCAAGATGCTAGCACCAACGTTTCGCAACCTGAACACAAATAATAAACGCAAGGACAATCGCTGAAAGACAGCTGCTAGAGACTGCATTAAACTTTACATTGAGAGTGTTATAGATTACCTTGATATAGCTTTGGATAATTTTTCAAACTAGAGATTAGGGTGCGTGAAGAGCATATTGGTAAAATAAAATAATTCGATTGAGCGTTGCGAATCCAAGTTGATTCCGACAAGATACAAAAGAATTAAGTGCGAAACTCCATGACTAACGTGTTCAGTAAGTCATAGGAAAAGAACATTGCCAAGAAAGAGATAGAAAAAAAGTGACAGCCCGGAGGTGCCGCTGTTACTTAAACTGAAGCTGGAATTTAAGATAGCAATGACTAGGTTTTTACTGACACATTAGCAAGTCTGTTCAAAACAAAACACCAAAAGTTCTAGCGTTATTTGGTGCAGCCAAACGACCATACTCAGAAATTAGAAATTAATGCATTAGTTATTGAGGATGAAAACAAAAAAGCGAATTCAATCAATGAATATTTATAATCTGTTTTCACGCGATAAAGTGCGGTAGGTATGCAAGAGACAACTTTTAATTGAGGGAGGCCTGCTGAACTTGCTATTACTGATCGAAACGGAAAAGTCATTCGGTCCAGACAATATCTCAAATGTATTTTTAAAGCGAGAGCACGCAGCAAATAGCCTCTTTTCTGCACTCTATTCTTGTACAGCCACCAGAAATTATCCCGCTGCCTGCTGACTGGCTTCGAGCAAAGATAATGCATATTCATAAAGAAGGAAATAAAATGTCGTTAACCCATTTCGCAATAAAAAAAAACTGCTGGCCCATATCTCTTGCAAGTGTTTGTTGCAGTCTTATGGAACATATCTTTAAGAAAGCAATCATGAGGTATTTGGAGGAAAAGAAGCTATCGAACTCAATGCAACACGGTTTCCGGAAAGGGCTATGTGAACAACTTTGTGACTTTGTGAACAACTGAGAGAGAGAGAGAAAAAACTTTATTACAACAGGAATTCAGGGCACGCCCCAGGCTCCCCGCACGACCCCACTCCACTCAAGTGTTTGTTACTAAGGTTCATAACACTGGCAGCCCGGCCGGTCACGGTGGTCTGCAAAGCCGGGTCCTCCGAGCGCAGCAGGGTCTCCCAGTCCTCCCAGGTCTTGAGGTTCTCGAGGTCCCGCGGGGAAGTGTCCGCTGGCCAGAGGGAAAGGATGTGGAGGGAAGAAGCGAAGGGTTCTGGGCATTGGGCGCATGCCGCAGTAGGGTAGGAGGGATGATAGTGGGCTAGGGTAAGGGGTGAGGGAAGAGAGTGTGTCTGTAATCTGCGCCAGAGTGTTGCGTGTCAGTTATCTAAGGAGGGGTGGGAAGGAGGGTATAGCTGGCGTGAGACTCTGTATACCTGGGTCAGCGCACTGAGTGAGGGCATGCGCTCCTTCGTGAATCCCGCATCCGAGGCCACCTGAGCCCGGTTTAAGTAACCTCGGGCTAAAAGGTTGGCGGCCTCGTTTCCGGGATTCCCGGGGTGCGCAGGCCCCCATATCAGCTCCACTTGGCGGGGCGGGGACGCATCGGGCGAGTCCAGCATGCCAAAAGCAGGGACATGGATTCGGCCTCGAGCAAAATATAGAATCGCAGTTTTTGAATCACTAAAAATGTACCGGGCTTCCGTGCGGGTGATAGCAAGTGCAATGGCGGCTTCCTCTGCAGCCTCTGGGGAGGTGTCTGGAGGGAGAGGAAGTGTGATGAGAGCAGATAAAGAGGCGTCCACCACAGCTGCTGTCGCTTCATCACCCGTGCAAGCAGCGTCCACCCATACGGCGTCCGGCTCGGAGCCGTACGCTCGATGGAGTGCCTTCGCACGGGCTCTGCGGCGCTGCTCATGGTGGGACGGGTGCATATTCCTCGGGAGCGGCCTGATGAGGAGCTCCCTGTGAAGGTGTCGTGGCATGGCGAGGAGGGTTGGGTCGCTGGCCGGTATTCTTATTCCGAGGGAGTCCAGGATATACCGACCTGTGGAGGTTTTTGTGAGCCTGATGTATTGGGCCTTTCAGTGGCCTCCACCAGTTCCCCGATCGTGTTGTGGAGGCCCAAGCCTAGTAATCTCTCTGTGGGTATGTTGAGGGGAAGATGAAGGGCTACTTTGAATGCCTTGCAAATCAAAGCATCCAAAGCGCTTATGTCATGTTTGGATAGTTGTAAGTATGGGGTAGTGTACTGTGCACGGCTGAGGACAAAGGCATGAATGAGGCGACATAGGTCACGCTCCTTCATGCCTCTATCATGTCCCGAAACCCTGCGGATTAGGTGCGATATCGCGCCTACTACATGCTTGAGTTGCTTCAGAGTGGTGGTGTTTTTGCCATCGTTCTGGATGTACAAGCCCAATGTACAAGCCCCCTTACTTTAAATTTAACAGACATGCTTGAGCGTGTTCAGAACTTTGCCGCTCGGTTTGTCTCAAGTAATTATGATTTTCACAGCAGTGTTACTAACATTAAACTAACGCTGGGATGGGAGCTGTTACGGAAACGCCGTACCAACTCCCGGTTAGAAATGCTGTATAAGATCTTTCACCGAAAAGTAAAAATAGATAAAGAAAATTATTTGTTTCCACCGCATTTCAGGTCAAACAGACTTGACCATGGGTGGAAGATTAGAGAAATTAAATGCAAAACTAACACTTATCAAAACGCATTTTTCCCATCTACCATTCATGACTGGAATCGCCTGCCCCATGAAATTGATGAAATTGTTGAGTGCCGTTCAGAGTCTATGTTCCGCGCGTTGCTGTCGGATGTATGAGTGCGCAGTTGGCTTTCGTTTTTTTTTCGTCATGTCTTTTTGTTGTTTCATATTTCATTCATTTTGTACTTGCTGTGTTATGCCTTGTTGTATTGCTTTTTTTTTCTTCCTCTTTTTTTTATGGCCTATTCTTCTGTTATGTATCCTCATCCCCCCTGCAATAATGCCTTCGGGCGCTGCAGGTATTTCCAATAAATAAATAAATAAATACACGGAGGGTGCCAACCTTAGGTACCGGGTCACCATTCAGTTCAATGGCAATGGGGGAGCGGGGACAGCGGTGGTTCTTAGGACGGATGAGGAGCAGTTCGGACTTCTCTGGGGAGCAAGACAGTCCGATGGTCCGGGCGTAATTTTGGGTGAGGGTGGCTGCTTCCTTTAAGGTGTTCTCTATGTCGCCGTCACTGCCGTGGGTGGTCCACAGGGTGATATCGTCGGCATAAAGAGTGTGCTTGAGGTGGGGAATAGTTGCCAATTTTCGGGCGAAGGGGATGAGGGTAATGTTAAAAAGAAAGGGGGAAAGGACTTACCCTTGAGAGGTGCCGATACTCTGAAGCGTGTAGGAGGGGGAAGACAAAGGGCCGAAGTGTATCTCAGCCGTGCGGTCAGTGAGAAATGCTTGAATGTAGGTATACATGCGCATACCCACATTCAATGGGGATAGGGCAGTCATGATCGACTGATGTTCAATGCGATCAAAAGCTTTGGAAAGATCCAAAGCTAAGACTGCCTTGGTGTAACCTGGGAGAAGCGGGTCAAAAAGGTCCTGTGTGAGTTGTAGCATGGCGTCCTGTGTGGATAGATGGGGGCGGAATCCCACCATGCTATGCGGGTAAAGATTGTTGTCCGCCATGTGACTTGTGAGTCTTGCTAACACAACATGCTCGAGGAGCTTCCCGAGGCATGAGGTTAGCGAAATAGGGCGAAGGTTTTGGATGGTTAGTGGTTTTTTGGGTTTGTGTATGAATATTACCTTCGCGTGGCGCCACGACTGCGGGAGGCTACCCTCCCTCCAGAACTTGTTGAAGTATTTCGTAATGTGGGTGATCGATCGGTCGTCCACATTACGGAGCATGGAGTTTGTGATTTGGTCTGCACCAGGTGCGGAGTTGGCGCGGAGAATCAGGAGGGCCGCTCTGACTTCCGTCTCCGTGATGTCGGTGTCCAGTGTGGGATTTGCTTGTCCTCTGTAGTGGGGTAAAGGTGTGGGGGCGCCTGGAGAGGTGTACATGGTTTGAAGTGTGTCTACGAGGGTGTCGGGATCGTCAATGTGTTCGTGTGTGAGGCGTGTCACGTGGTGCTGTGTTGCTGATTTGGTGCGTGCGGGGTCAGTGAGGTGTCGGAGGAGTTGCCATGCGCGTTTGCTGGGCAGGTTTCCGGCGATGCCGTCACATATTTCTCCCCAGTTGGATCGGCAGAGCTCCTCAGAGTGCTGTTGGATTTGTGTCTGCAGCGCGCCCAGCCGCTTTTAAACGCCTACGCGGATCGGCAACTGTGTCAGCATGGATCAACAGCTGAGACTTAACATGCCATTGAATAGCGTTTCAATCTTGTGCAAGACATAGGACATGAAAATTAATGTCAGGAAGGCCAAATGTTTGAGCGTAGGTTATAAAAAGTAGGAATTGAGGTTTCATCATTTAGAGGCAACTCTTACGCGTACATGAAAATGGGACGTGCACATCAGCTAGATGTGCGCAAAAGCCTTCAAAACAATAGGATTTTACGAAGAAAATTAGCCACGGCACGTCATGATGTAAAACTACAAGCCTACTAAGCGCTTGTCCGGCCCATTTCGGAAATGGTAGGATAGTCTGGAACCCCCGTCAACAGCACTTAATAAGTAAGTTAGGAAGGGT
Organism: Amblyomma mixtum; assembly: GCF_055824585.1. Taxonomy (NCBI): domain Eukaryota; kingdom Metazoa; phylum Arthropoda; class Arachnida; order Ixodida; family Ixodidae; genus Amblyomma; species Amblyomma mixtum. The sequence goes on along the minus strand of NC_143021.1, from coordinate 147,986,902 downwards.
ACCAAGTAAGGCAATAAGAAAAATGAAATAAGGCTCATCTACTCAAAGTATTCACTGCAGTGCACTTATAACAAAAGCAAGTGTTCGCACACATAAAGTGGACGTGTGTACGTAGTATGAAACTACCACACAGCCGCACTAAGTGCAGAAATCATAATAAGCACGTTAAGCACTTCATCACACTATGAATAACATTTAAGTTTTCTCTTTTCTATCATCCTTAGAAATTTTCACGACCGCGAGATGTCTTTGACAGTTATTCAGCGCCTAGCTTTGTCACAAAATTAGAATCTTTCTTGCATTCTCTTTTGAAACGAGGAATTTGTGCTCTGCAAACCTCGGTAGAATGATATGTTTGTTTGAGTATTACTGTCATGTGCTAATGTGCTGTACAAAGTGATACACATTGTGAACACACCTGCAACCTGCTGCCTGTGTGGGGCTGTCAAGGCTCACAATATTGGTTAAGAAAAAATTTCACGCCGTATCGCGGCTAACGCCCATACACACCACGTTACGCACTTGTAAGCGTGCTTGATGTCCTAAAATTTTATGTTCTGATATTTTAAACTTGATATTTTAAATCACGCCTCATTTGTTCACGACATATGCCGCTAACAATGCAAAAAGACGGTCATATTGATAAGGGTAATAATGTATTGACTGTTGACATTTTCACTGCAAAACGTTATGGGCAGCTTATCCAATGGGCTTGTGCCACCCAGCCTCTCTGTTCCAAGACCTAGCGATATATGTGTTCTACGCCACCGCAGCCCGAACATATTCAGTGCCTTCTATGTGCTGTCAATAAATTCCAATAGCTTTCAAACGAAATATTGATATAAGCTTTTCTGAGGCGGATATCATTTCAGGCTCGAACAAGCATTCTATAGTAAAATTAACATGCGGTAACCTCCATACGAACGCCTCAGTAGGCTAGGTGAACTTAAACGTTTAATCCGTTATTGTGAATACGGCTATAGTCTACATAAGCAATGGGTAGAATAAACTGCGTTTTTGTCAATAGGTTGTTCTATTTCCACAACGCGTGACATTTTCAATGCACGTCCTACCCACCTCCCTGCACCCCCCCCCCCTCCACCCGGATTTGTATACGTGTAGGCTACAGCGACACTGAATCCGACCCATGCTTTAGACACATTGATGCTATTTACAGGGCTCGATGTGAGTATGAATGGGCAGACAAACCGTGCATACTTATTAATCAGTCTGTATGCGATGAGATCCGCCCTGAGTATGTGCTAGCCAACTGGGGGAATACGTATCTACGGCGCCATCTTTTCTTCTGTCCATGCAGTGCGAGCTCTTGGAGCGAAGAAATTGAGCACAAAAGGCACAAGTTTTTGAGTGACTGTTTGATTATTTTTTTTTTAATTTCTTATTCCATCGAACCAGCGTAGATACCCATTTATTCTTGCTGTGTGTGCCTCGTTTGTACTTGCGCATAGGCAAAGCAGCATGCTGAGTAATGTTGCTATTATCAAGCCATAAATGGCGCACACCCTCGGGGAGGGGGGGGGGGGGGGAGGGGGGACGGAGATATAAACCTTTCTTACTATTTCTTCTCCCTCCATTTTTTTATCTGCTTCTGGTTCAAAGTTCGCTGGTGAAACGTGTAGTTCTTAAATGCCTACCTCCACAGCGAGGTCTACAGAGCATATTTTTGTATATTTGCTCTCGAGGTGAAATTTTCTCTAGTTTGCTCTGCTGGGGAGGCTGCCTTTTTAGCAATGGTGCACCCCGGAAGTGAACAGAAAAAAAAAGACAAATGTCCAGCTAAAGGAAATGAAAACATAAATTAAATAGGCGTTGGTACGGGTGAGGAGGGAAGCTTTAGTCGCAGTGGAGTTCTAGTGTTTCCCTATTGCTTGTTCTTGCGATGAACAAACAGCTAGCAAAACGCAGTTGTAGCAAAACGCTGCTTCTCTTTCCTGGACAAGGCAGCACAACCGCTCTGTTTTAAAGGGGACACCAATTAATCTATCCCTCCATCTGCGCTCCGCTTCGCTTTCATATAATAGGGAAACGGAACCTAGCGGCGGATGTGTACGGCCTGTGCCGCCTGCGTCGGACTCGCGGTAACGCGGGATGTACTACGTCCGCCACTATGGATGGGGGTGGCGCTGGTGAACACTCGAGCTTCCTTTTCACTACAAATAAATCCACAATGAAAGCAGAACTTAGCAAAGTCGTCGCCGAAGCTTTCGATGTTTTGGAAGGTGGAGTCATGCAGGGGTATGGAGGCCTGGTGTTTGGCGGCGTAAGCACGCTCAGATTTTTTTCTGTGCAAGTATTTCGCGAGGTTGTCACCGCCGTGGAAGGCGTCACGAGCGACAGGAACGGCATGTTCTCCCGCATAAGTGGTAAGAAATTCCTGTTTGTCTTTATATGTACATTAAAGTCCAAATCCACCCTGCCACCCTGGCAGGTGGCAGTTAATGGTTGATCGCCAGAGTTCGCTCACCGTTATCAGCTCTAACGCATGCAGCCCACCTCTCTTTCTCATCGCCCTACGCACCTATAAGTGCGATTCAGGCACACTTACTTGCCTTAAAATGATGAGAGTGTAAAACGTTGTCCACGCTAATGCCAATGAACACAATGAACGCCGACGGTCTATCGCTTCAGCGCCCGCGTTTCTGGCACAACTTTCTCAATGCCTGAAGCCTACATCTCTCTATGATCACCCCACGTACCTACAGTGCGATTCAGGCGTTCAGTGACCCAGGGAGCCAGTTATGCGCACTTCCTTTCCTTAAAATGGCACAACATTGTCAATACCAACGCATGCAGTGCACATCTGTCGCTACCGCCTCTTAGATTAAATCATGATTCAGGTGTCCCCTGTTCCAAGAGGCAGCCATGCGCCTTTCCTTTGCTTTCCAAGCCCCCGCTTCATTGGTTTCGCAGCTTCAAAGCGTGACTGCGAGTTACAACGGAGAACGGTGGTGGTGGTGGTGAAAATATTTATTAAAAAGGAACAGGATCCCCGGTCAAAAAATCCTTCAAAGTTCCTTCAGGGAGCCAACAGGATTCTTGACTGTCACCTCTACATGCACCTGATGGTCCTGAAGGAATCTGCATGGATGCTCTGTTTGCAATGGCGCGACTCTGACGGGGCTGAAGGCATCTCCATTAGCAGCTCTGTTTGCACCGGCGCGGCTCTGACGGTGCTGAAGGCATCTCCGTCAGCCGCTCTGTTTGTACCGGCGTGACTCTGACTGTGCTGAAGGCATCTCCGTCAGGAGCTCTGTTTGCACCGGCGCGTCTCTGATGGTGCTGAAGGGATCTCCGTCAGCACGTCTGTTTGTACCGGCACGAGCTCTGACGGTGCTGAAGGCATCTCCATTAGCAGCTCTGTTTACCGGAGTGACTCTGACGGTCCTGCAGAAATCTGCATGCAGCTGCTCTGTCTGCGGGCGACGTAAGCTTCGACCGTCACCGGCATAGCTGCGAATCGCTTCGGGAAAGTTATAATACTGGCAAGAAGCTTAATTGTACGTTTTAATCGGTTTGTGTAGCACACACCTTGTACCAGCACAACCGCTCACCGGTGGAGATTTATTTGGCCAGAAAGCAGCTTACGAAATTAGCGGGGACATATCTGAAACACACGTACGTATGCTCAAACACATACAATATTCGTGCAAATTGCATGATTCTTGCAAGCACGCATTAAGTATATGTGAGCTGCGCGCCCTTCCGATAGTGCCTGAAAATTCTTTGCACGGAGGCCATGAATCGCTGTAGAGCTCGCGTTCTCGATCATATGCTTAGCTTTCAAGGATCATCCGGCCGGCTTCACTCGATCCTGGCTCATTTTCGGCAAAACTGTACACATATCATATATCAATATTGGACGGTAAACGTTGTCTCGTAGTGAACTTGACAACTGATGCGTACCAACCAAGCGGTTCGCATAACTGAAGTACTTCTGCGTTTCGTGCGAAGCATGCAAAGACGGCCGGCCGCTATTCGGCTTTGCTGACTTGTCTTCACTCGTCCTCGGCGCAGACGATTCCAGGCGCACGGCATAAACTACGGCCAGGTGAAAAAAAATGTGTGTTAGCTGCGCAGTTAATTTTAATCTAGGGAGAACCATCAATTGAGGCGAATGAATTTTTAAAAGGTGCTGCACAATTAATTCTAGCTTAACGCGTTTGTGCGCGTTGCGCGCAAAAAGTAGAGCAAATGTGGTATCGGTACGTACGTCGATCATACTTCATACTCAAAACTGATTATGTTCGACCTTTCCGCTATGCATATGCTGCGCACCGCGTGCAGTGAACCCGCCCGCTATCAGGGCAGATCTGCCTATCTGATAGCCAGTACACGTACGCATGTTTGTGTGCGGTGTACACCGGCCAGGAACTGCGCCAGTCGGAATTAACTTTTTCTACTACGCATAGCCTTCCCTCGATCCTCAATCATCCTTTCAGCAAGGTGGAGACGCTGCATGCATGCTCGATCGTCCAGAGCTTCCTCGATCGGGCAACGAAACCAGTGCCCATATTCTACGCGGGAGCGCGCGCCCGCACCGATTGTCGTAGTCACGAGGAATTCATACGCCAGCGCACCTTTCAGTCGGGGATTAAGGTGACTGAATGCAGCGCACAGCGCTATAAGCGCGGCAAAGACGTGCAGCGAATTGCTCGCGCTGAACGACAGCGCAAATATTTTTTTTTTTCCATGGCGCGACGTTTCTGTTTAAATAATTTTCACCAAGTAGGAAAGCGCCCTGCACTTGCATTGACTGTTGAAGCCAAGCGCAGTGAGTACACTGAAGTCCCCTCGAGGCATCTGTGTTGTCATGAGAAGCCGCACAACTCATGTGCGGCTCTCCTTCAGTCTTTATCTCCCAAACTCCCCTCCCTACGCAGAGTAGCATGCCAGCGATATTGAAACACCGGCTAAATTCTCTGTATTTCATTAAAGAGTCTCTCTCTCTCTGGCGATGTGTATCATTGAAAACATTAAACTCGCCCACCTAGCACCGCGATGTCAAGTGAACATATTCCTTGACGCTGGATTCATGATCTCTATGCAGTTAATTCCCAGCCCCCTGTATGTCACACTAAGTGAATGGGGATTAACCATCACATCACACCAACTGGCCAGCTCCACTGGCTGGAGGACCTTCTTTGAAAGGCATTTGCGTAAAAATTCTTCGTATCACTAAGGTATACGGCAACTTAATTGACAGCAGTAACAGAATTTTGGTTCCCGGAACACACCCATGGAACATGTAACGCTGCATCAAAAATAAGTGCAGCCAGTTTTGAGGCTTTGAGGTTTTGAGGATTGTTCTCGCAATCACTCTCCGAAGGTAGCATTCCAGACGACTGGGAAGTGGGGAAGGTCGTTCCCGTCCACAAATCAGGTAGTACTGATTCACCTCTTAATTATCGCCCCATTTCATTAACAAGTGTACCGTGCAAAATCATGGAACATGTCATTTACTCTCAAATCATGCAATCTTTGGATTCAAATAATTTCTTCCATCCATCACAGCATGGATTTCGCAAGGGGTTCTCCTGCGAAACTCAACTAGCCATTTTTCTACATGATATTCACGCCAACCTTGATACTAACCTGCAAACTGACTCCATTTTCTTAGATTTCGCTAAGGCATTCGACAAAGTACCTCATCAACGCTTGCTTCTTAAACTCTCCCAGTTGAAGTATACATCCGAACATAATTGCATGGATTAAAGCTTTCCTCACGCATCACTCTCAGTCCGTCATCATTAATAACCAACTTTCCAACCCGCTTCCAGTAACCTCTGGCGTCCCACAGGGTTCTGTTCTCGGTCCTTTGTTATTCCTCATATACATTAATGATTTACCCCAGCATGTCTCTTGTCACATCCGCTTATTCGCCGATGATTGCGTCATTTATCGCTCAGTGACTAACCATTCTGACCAAGAATCCCTTCAGGCAGACCTGCGCCATGTGCAAGACTGGTGCTACCAGTGGATGATGATGCTCAACTCTAACAAATGCAAGTGCATGTCCTTTCCCCGCCGTCGAAATCCTCTTGTTTTCAAATACACAGTCTGCAATTCCCCAGTTGACCTCGTCCAGTCATATAAATACTTAGGAGTCACCATTTCTAATGATTTATCTTGGCGTTTGCACGTGACTAACCTGATATCATCTGCTAATAAAACACTAGGTTTCTTAAAACATCACCTACGGGAAGCCCCACAACACGTAAGACTACAAGCGTACATCTCATTCATTAGAACTAAACTTGAATACGCATCACCCATCTGGAGCCCTTATCAAGAATATTTAACACACGCTATCGAATCTGTTCAAAACAGGGCTATCAGATTCATGCACTCCTCATACTAGTACGATGTCAGCATATCATCCCTCAAATCGTAGTCAGGTCTAGCTAATCTTTCTAGTCGCCGTCGCATAGCCAGTCTTGTCCTGTTTCACAAGTTCTTTTATTCACCACTAAAACAAGAACCATACATTTGCGCACTTCCACAATGTAGGTCCCACCGCATCGGTCGATCATTCTCTTCCAAGTTTTGCGTCCACGTGGCCGTACCACTGTTTTTGCCAACTCATTTTTTTCTCGTGCAGCAGCTGACTGGAACGGCCTTCTCCATAATATTACTGCCATTACATGTTCATCATCATTTTCAAGCACTGTTGATTCCTGCATTTCGTAAACCCCACCCCTTATGTAACACCCTGGAAAAGGGTCTTTAAGGAAAATAAAGTGATGTGATGTGATCTACAAACATGATTTATTACACACACTAGGCCACAACAACAAAGCAGAGGGAGTAATAAATCTTGGACAGGAACGTGCATTATTCTTTACACTTAAAAGCAGCAAACATTTTAAACACATGAAAAAACAAGGATGACAAAGCATCATACTATCAGGATGCAAGGCCAGGTATATCCTTATGTCTAGAGACCAGATTTTAGGCAAATGCCTATTTTTTTCAAGGCATCATAGGCGCACCATTTTTACATATGAGCATGAATTAGGCGTTCACGACATGTTTAATACACATTTGATGGTGCCATAAATGCCTATTTTGGGCGTCAGCGCCTATAAATGCCGATTTCCAACGTTGGTGCCTAAAAATGCCCTATTTTGAAGAAAATGGCCCTGATATACGTTGTGGTTTTGTTTTCAGATTCTCTTTGTTTTCGAATCCATTTCGGTTTTGAGTTGAACCCACACATGGCAACATTAAATGACTTCGTCACTTGGGTGTGGTGAACACTACTCCAACGCCGACTGTGTAGACAATGTCAACCACATCAGCCAAAAATATCGAAATAACCTTTTTCCTGTTTCTGCCGTTTTGTAGTTACAGCTTGTAAACTCTGGCCGTTAAAATGGTAGTTGACCAGATGGTGCTACATTTTGGAAAGTACATGAAGTACGTAAGTTTCGTCCACATAATTCCCAGTGGGTTCGAGTTGACTGCAAATTGTTCCATAAGCTGGCTGGATAAAGTTTAACTGGATAAAATTTGCCATATTGGTAATCTGCCTTATGATCATTCCTTGTGCCTCATCTGCATGTCATCCTAATCAAATAGCCTTTGGCGGCAGTTTTCTTGGAGTAGGCCGCACTGGACAGCTGAGAGCCGTGCCAGTCGTGCGTGCATACGGAACACATTCATGCACTCAAACAATGTTTGATGCTTGTATGAATATCACTCTTTTGGCGTCACTCCTATGTCATATTATCTCAACCCTTCAATCGAAATGGTTTCCTACAAGCACACTCCTGTAACATCTGTTGGTGTGGAGCGTTCCTTTTCAGCTTACAAGCTTGTTCTCAATGAGAAGAGAAACAATTTTGAGCCCACCAACATGGAGACATTGCTTGTGTGCTACTGCTTTCATGACTTTAGCAGTGATTACTATATGAACGGTGTTTATTTATTATGAATCCCCAGTGGATGTACGTAGGCCCGTGCTGAACTATATAATTATTTTCGGCATATAAAGCATCACCAGCACTAAGCGGCTACATTTTTAGCATCTCGTACTTATGGTTTCCAGACCCTTTTAATAGCAAGCACCATTTTAAGTCCGCGTGACTTCCGACACTTGGAGCCACTAACTATAAAACGCAGTTTACACAAATGGCGACACATTTATTAATGTTAAAGCACCGTGCATGCAAGTTTAATTCCTATGAGGATGACTCTGAACACATGTCGGATGCTTTAAAGTCACATTTGCGTCAATTGCTAAATGCACGGCCTCTTGTTTTACTATTGTGCACGACAAGCAAATTGTTTGTTTCCAGGTATGCCAACGCATTTTAAAAGGCTTTGTAACCATCTCTTTTGCTCTGCTGAAGCATGCGTGTTGTACGAAAAGCTTCACGACAGCTTTAAAAAGAGTGCTTCTAAGGTTCGCACACAATGGTTAAGATCTCAAATCATTCCGGCTGTTTTTACTTTATGGCAGATATTGCGTGCTGATGTTCGGATCTGATAAGTGCAATTTTGATGCAGTTTATAGTGCCTATTTTTCTTTTTAGGTGCCTAAAATCAAATCTTAACCACCTATTTTTGGCGCCTAAAACATGCCTTCTTGGTGCCTAAAAATCCGGCCTCTACTTATGTCTTATAAATCCCATCAACAGACTTTGTCAGCATACATGGCAATGTGTTCTCTCTTGCATTATTTGCACTAAATACTTTGAAGCATAAATGTTCCAAGAATAAAAGAAACTTTGAGATTAGTGTAATATTGTCACGTAGTTGTGATGGCTGCAGTTTGGTAGTCAGGTAGACAGCAAAACGGCTTCCAAAGAAACACTGTTGGGCTGTTTCACACCCACAAAGAACTGAACGACTCGGCAGCGGTGTAGCAACAAGCGTGCTTGGCGGTCGTCGAAGACAATGCCTGCCGCTTGTGGCCGTGCTGAATTTATAACCGACGACGAACTTTTGACAATGTGACAATATGGAGCAACCTCCCGTCACAATCTGAAGATTGGTGTAATTGCTGCTAACTGCAATAAATTTCATGGCCACAAGTTTGAAAAAAGTTAAACACACTGAATACAATACCTACAATACAATAAAGGAATACAAAAATAAAAATACTCTGAAACTACCTTCATGAACTGCACATCATACATCACTACCAGATCAATCTCTTTCCTTCTGGTTGGGCACTTCACACAAGTATGAAACATTATTAATACTAAAGAAAACACATTGCAGAGACACATCATCAAGGGAGTGCAAACAATTATTCTGATCAGCCGGTGGGTGCTGACACTGCATGATATGTAGGACATCAAATACAAGTGGTGAAACAAGAAGCCTTTGGGAGTGAAAATATATACAGCCTGCAATCTCATAAGTTCCAAGTACATAACAATATGAGCCGTCTACCATTTTAACATAACAAGAGCTGGTCTTTTTTGGAGTCAAATAATCCGAACTGTGTATAATAATGCTGCCAATTTGTGCTCGAAAGTACCTAGACATCTGAGGAATGCAGCCAAAGTGTGAATTGAAAATCATTTTTAGCTGCTCGGGAAATGAAGGAACAGGGTGTGGCACACCTAGAGCACATGTCTGGTAGCTGTTTGTGTGCTAAGCGCCAATATTTTTCTTGGCAAAAGCCAAATGAGCTGGGAGCTCCAAATTTCTTTCTGAGCTTCGATAGCACTGCTGCATTATGCACCGTTCAGCGACCTGCATAGGCACCAGCTTGGCTGCTGACACAAGCCGCAGTGCACGGCCAATCCCATCTTCAAAAGGAACCGTGGACACACCCCATAATGGGCAAAACATGCGCGTAGCCTTAGAAAGGTGCAGCAGCTGGTGAACATTATATGTCATAGCTGCCTCACCAAGAGCCTCGCTGCTATCCCTAGTAGCACAGTATGTAACTGCAACGTTGCCACAACATTGCCAATGTTGTACTATGTTGCGCTAACATTCTTCAACATTAGATAATGTTGCTGCAATGTTACCAAGCAACTTGCTGATAACGTTGCTCTGAAGTGGTCTTTTCACATTGCAGCAATATTGTCAAATGATTAATAAATGTTGAACCACATACGATGGCATTGCTATAACATTCATGCTATAGGTTAATCTGCCCTCTCTGGCTATTTCTGAAGCCCAAATAGAAAAGTCGGTACCAGATCACTTCCCCTCACCGTGAGAGTATTAATTTGTTTATTAATTTTTACTTCGATTGCAAGTTTGCATGTGGTGTGTATGCAAATGGTGACACTAAGGTAGAAAGATATATTTCTATCTGAAATATTTTTAAACAGCTGGAATTACTTTGTTTTTAATTAAACAGGCAGACAAAATTAAAACTGCCGAAGAAATTTAGTTCTGGTTTCACTGACGCCCTGCAGTCTAATGGTCCAAATCCAAACCGCGGCTACTCGCGGCCGCGCCGAGAGACAAATTCCAATCCTGCGGCGTGCGCTGGTCCGAGAACTCGCGTGTCAGCGGCAGTCATTGCAAGATTTTCACGTTTTTTGTTCTTCTAGTACAGTTTTTTGGCGGTCGTCGTGCCCGCACTGCTGTGTTTCGTTGTGGTTTCACTGGAATTCAGCTGAAACAACAAAGGCTTGCCCAGAGGATGACCTCAATGGTGAGTGATTTCTAGACTTGCATTGTTGTGTTGTGACCTGTGTTGGTTGGCACAAAGCCAGTAGTGTATATATTTTACCCATGCCCTGCGTGATAGTTTGATAAAGTGCTACATTCGTTGTATCATGAAGAGAATGAAGTGTTCGCTAATCGAGGTGTCATTTCGGCAACGACGCCGAAGAACAGCAGAGGCTGTTCACGACGAACTAGAAAACTGTTTTCGTCAAGGGTACCCACGATGGTGAGAGCCGGCTTTTGCGGGTACGCATCACGAAATGCTACCCTGTTTGGCAGTTGTCAGTCTTGATAATGGTCATGGCAGCAGATTGTGCGCAACAGGAGCAGAACAGTTTCAAGATTCATATGTATCAGCAGCGCGAACACCACACAGTAAGAAGAAGGAGAAGAAGCGCTCTTTACCTTCTTCTCCTTCTTCTTCCTGTGTGGTGTTCGCGCTGCTGATACATATGGATCGCAACCAACTAGCCCGACAGATGGTGTTATTCAAGTTTCAAGATGCCTTTTCATCGCATAATGTTAGTTTATCCTCTTTATCAGCGCCGGTCGAGGACGCAGTTGAAAGCCGCAGTTCTCACTTGTCAGATTTTAGCACCGCTAGCAGCATCCCTGACATAGAAAGTGCAACGTAAGAGTTGTCGCGAATTTCTGACAATGAGGAGTTGGTGGGTTATGAAGATAGGATGACACCTGAGTCTGGTTCCGCTACTCAATGTCTAGAGCACGACTTGCGCGTGTGGGCAATTAATAGCCAATTGCCTGCTTCTCACCTGCATTCCCTGCTTAAAGTGCTGAAGCCATACCATCCAGAGTTACCCACGGATTCTAGAAAATTACTAAAGACGCAGAGGCATAGTGAGCCAGCAGTGATGAGCGATGGTCATTACCACTACTTTGGAATTTTTCGTTCTCTGGAAGAACAAGTTGTGCATGTTCCTTAACGTCTGCACTTTGTGCGAGGGCATCACACCAGTTCTCATGCATTCTACTGGAAGATAGCATAGATCCAGCGACATTGTAAGCAAGGAACCAGAATTTATTCTTTCACTTAACACTGACGCTGCTGCATCATGCCAGTAGTGTAGTCTTTGCCCTCTCATTCTTAATCAGATGTATACTCTTATAACCAACATTTATGGGACTGTGCAGCGATTTGCACCAAGGGTAAGAAAAGTGAAATATTCATTGGAATTCAATCATCCTTCATCATCATCAGCCGGACTATACTCGCAGCAGGGCGACAGCCTCTCCCATATTCCCCAAATTAGCCCTTTCCTGTGCTAGCTGCATCCACTTGACCCCTGCACCCATCATCAGTTTGTGATCTAGCTTATGTAGCCCACGAAGAATCGGCCGTTAGCAACTATGCCTTTCAAATGGTGCACAGCAGTGAGGCTGAAAAAGACTATAGGCTGGGCCTGCCCTCTTCGCTCAGTTTACTTTGTCGGCCACCTGCCATGGCACAATTGAGGGAAGACAAAGGGAGTGATGTGCAACCACCTCCAGCCGCGTCTTCATCTACAAACGCCCTTGTGGTTTTAAGCAATTGAATGGCCGTCCCCATGGCTGACACCAGTAGGTCCGCTTGTAAGGCAGGATTCAAGCCAGACAGCAGCACTGGCCATTGCTGTGAGATGCGGGAATGGGAATTTTTGCTTGTATATTATTTGCTTGCTTTTGAGGAATTTTAGTTGGCATGAATAGTCGATGTCTTTTTGTAATAAATGCATTTTTAGCCACTTTCAGAACAATTTGTTGCTCAGGCTGTTAAAATATGCTCGCGCTGCCAGGGAAGGGCGGATTTTTTTCTCACTATTTTGGTTTGAGCCAAGTGACTGGACATAAGTTCTTTGTACAGAGCTGTCCAATGTCTGTGCTCATTGAGGATTGTAAAAGATTTGTTATTAAAATTTTTGGTTCTTTCTTTTTTTTTGCAGGGATGCAGCTTTGCTTGTCACATCATGAATTAGAAGAGACCATCATTGTGAGCAGCTGGAGGCTACCAGAAGATAAGCATATTTTAGACGTGCTAAATTGTTCAGGCAAATGTTGAGAGTACTTTAAATTTGTAGTTTTCCAGTGCAACGGTGCATGACCAAAGAAGGGAAGAAGGATACTTGAAGAAAACAGCGCAGCAACAGGGACAAGAGAGAAGATGAGACAGGTGCTGACTAGCAACTGAAGGTTTATTGAAAAGGAATGCATAAAATATACTCTCTTCGCAACCAAGAGCGTGCATGAGCTGCGCAAACAACACTGATAACCTGTCAACTTCAGTCATGGTGGTCAGGATACAATAGTTCACAATAATTAACAAGGACGGATGGCCGTTCATGGCTGTGAACTGTTGAATCTTGACCACCATGACTGAAGTTGATAGCTTATCAGTGTTGTTCGCGCAGCTCATGCACGCTCTTGGTTGTGAAGAGAGTATATTTTAAGTGTTCCTTTTCAATAAACCTTCAGTTGCTAGTCAGCACCTGTCCCATCTTCTTTCTTGTGCCTGTTGCTGCGCTGTTTTCTTCAACTTGCCATTTTACTGAAGTTGGGAAGAAGGATAAAACACAGCACTCACTGACAACTGGTTATTTAACGGCGCAGACACTGCTTAAATGCCTTCAGACCAGCGGAGCAGGAAAAAAACAAACTTATCACACCTTTATCATCAAAACTATGAAAGAAACATCATTTCTGTGTTATATGATACAACTGAAGTATTGCTCGCACATTGCGAACCAGCTTTTTTAATATGATGCGTCTCTATCCCTTCACAAGTGGCTTGCTTCTGCTAAGGATCTTCACACTTGAAAATCTCCGTACAATCACTGCAGTGCTTGACAAGTTTGGAACCTGTCCTCATTCTTTAGATCTCCTGCATGCAGTTTGCATTTACGGGCCTGTAGCATTTTGCCTCCATCGAAATGCAACCACCGCGGCCAGGATAGAACCCGTGTCTTAACAGGCCAGCAGCCGAGCACCATAACCACTGAACTGCCGTGGCGGCTCATGTATGTGTGTGTGTTCCGTAGGGCTGGAAAACTATGAACTTAAATCAGTGATGCTAACCAGGCCAACAACTAACTCTGCTGTTCATAATACCTCTGCTCCTTGTTTCTAAATGGCCAATTAGGTAGCACTGCTACTTTGTTTATTTGTTGCAATTTTGTGCACAAAATGAAGGTCTTATATTTGGGAAACACAAAGTCCAGGTGGTGTATGTTTGCAAGGTGTGCTATTGTTGTGTAGATAGTTTACTGAAGTGTTTTGTATTTCTAACATGCCAGTTGAGAGGTGTGTGTGCATTTTCATGCTATGGTAATGTGCCTAGTAACTGTTTAAAACATTAGCTCTGGTTCTTGTTCCTGAGTAGCTCACATGTGTGCTGCTCATCCCTTTTTTCTTAGCTAAGCTACTTCATCAAATTGCATGTTGTAGGTGTCACCATGCATGTATATCTTAGAGCTTAAAGTAAGTGCTCTTGGAAGTCATCTTAAGGTGAATTCGCACGGTGGACTGAATTGCAAATCTTGAGGGTGAACTGTGCATTATGTGGCTTGACGTCACGAATTGACTGTTGAATCTTGACCACCATGACTGAAGTTGATAGCTTATCAGTGTTGTTCGCGCAGCTCATGCACGCTCTTGGTTGTGAAGAGAGTATATTTTAAGTGTTCCTTTTCAATAAACCTTCAGTTGCTAGTCAGCACCTGTCCCATCTTCTTTCTTGTGCCTGTTGCTGCGCTGTTTTCTTCAACTTGCCGTTTTACTGAAGTTGGGAAGAAGGATAAAACACAGCACTCACTGACAACTGGTTATTTAACGGCGCAGACACTGCTTAAATGCCTTCAGACCAGCGGAGCAGGAAAAAAACAAACTTATCACACCTTTATCATCAAAACTATGAAAGAAACATCATTTCTGTGTTATATGATACAACTGAAGTATTGCTCGCACATTGCGAACCAGCTTTTTTAATATGATGCGTCTCTATCCCTTCACAAGTGGCTTGCTTCTGCTAAGGATCTTCACACTTGAAAATCTCTGTACAATCACTGCAGTGCTTGACAAGTTTGGAACCTGTCCTCATTCTTTAGATCTCCTGCATGCAGTTTGCATTTACGGGCCTGTAGCATTTAGCCTCCATCGAAATGCAACCACCGCGGCCAGGATAGAACCCGTGTCTTAACAGGCCAGCAGCCGAGCACCATAACCACTGAACTGCCGTGGCGGCTCATGTATGTGTGTGTGTAGGGCTGGAAAACTATGAACTTAAATCAGTGATGCTAACCAGGCCAACAACTAACTCTGCTGTTCATAATACCTCTGCTCCTTGTTTCTAAATGGCCAATTAGGTAGCACTGCTACTTTGTTTATTTGTTGCAATTTTGTGCACAAAATGAATGTCTTATATTTGGGAAACACAAAGTCCAGGTGGTGTATGTTTGCAAGGTGTGCTATTGTTGTGTAGATAGTTTACTGAAGTGTTTTGTATTTCTAACATGCCAGTTGAGAGGTGTGTGTGCATTTTCATGCTATGGTAATGTGCCTAGTAACTGTTTAAAACATTAGCTCTGGTTCTTGTTCCTGAGTAGCTCACATGTGTGCTGCTCATCCCTTTTTTCTTAGCTAAGCTACTTCATCAAATTGCATGTTGTAGGTGTCACCATGCATGTATATCTTAGAGCTTAAAGTAAGTGCTCTTGGAAGTCATCTTAAGGTGAATTCGCACGGTGGACTGAATTGCAAATCTTGAGGGTGAACTGTGCATTATGTGGCTTGACGTCACGAATTGACTGTTGAATCTTGACCACCATGACTGAAGTTGATAGCTTATCAGTGTTGTTCGCGCAGCTCATGCACGCTCTTGGTTGTGAAGAGAGTATATTTTAAGTGTTCCTTTTCAATAAACCTTCAGTTGCTAGTCAGCACCTGTCTCCCATCTTCTTTCTTGTGCCTGTTGCTGCGCTGTTTTCTTCAACTTGCCGTTTTACTGAAGTTGGGAAGAAGGATAAAACACAGCACTCACTGACAACTGGTTATTTAACGGCGCAGACACTGCTTAAATGCCTTCAGACCAGTGGAGCAGGAAAAAAACAAACTTATCACACCTTTATCATCAAAACTATGAAAGAAACATCATTTCTGTGTTATATGATACAACTGAAGTATTGCTCGCACATTGCGAACCAGCTTTTTTAATATGATGCGTCTCTATCCCTTCACAAGTGGCTTGCTTCTGCTAAGGATCTTCACACTTGAAAATCTCTGTACAATCACTGCAGTGCTTGACAAGTTTGGAACCTGTCCTCATTCTTTAGATCTCCTGCATGCAGTTTGCATTTACGGGCCTGTAGCATTTTGCCTCCATCGAAATGCAACCACCGCGGCCAGGATAGAACCCGTGTCTTAACAGGCCAGCAGCCGAGCACCATAACCACTGAACTGCCGTGGCGGCTCATGTATGTGTGTGTGTTCCGTAGGGCTGGAAAACTATGAACTTAAATCAGTGATGCTAACCAGGCCAACAACTAACTCTGCTGTTCATAATACATCTGCTCCTTGTTTCTAAATGGCCAATTAGGTAGCACTGCTACTTTGTTTATTTGTTGCAATTTTGTGCACAAAATGAATGTCTTATATTTGGGAAACACAAAGTCCAGGTGGTGTATGTTTGCAAGGTGTGCTATTGTTGTGTAGATAGTTTACTGAAGTGTTTTGTATTTCTAACATGCCAGTTGAGAGGTGTGTGTGCATTTTCATGCTATGGTAATGTGCCTAGTAACTGTTTAAAACATTAGCTCTGGTTCTTGTTCCTGAGTAGCTCACATGTGTGCTGCTCATCCCTTTTTTCTTAGCTAAGCTACTTCATCAAATTGCATGTTGTAGGTGTCACCATGCATGTATATCTTAGAGCTTAAAGTAAGTGCTCTTGGAAGTCATCTTAAGGTGAATTCGCACGGTGGACTGAATTGCAAATCTTGAGGGTGAACTGTGCATTATGTGGCTTGACGTCACGAATTGACGCCAACCAATTGGTGTCTGCAGATGGAAAGAGGAGGGCGTTTTTTTTCTATTAGGACAAGATCTGCTGTTTTCATCTCATGTGTGAATGCTTTCAGCATGCGGACACTGCCTTTACTTGAGGTGATGCTAGAGATCTTTTTGCGACCTCATCCGTTGTGTGAATATACCGTAAAAACCCGCGTATAATACGAACCCGAATATAATACGGGGCTAAGATTTAGAGACGCGAAATGGGAAAAAAAGTTTCACCCGCGTATAATACGAGTAACACAAGCTCATAGAAGACATTTATTCAAATCGCATCCCGCACTTCACTTCAATTACTTTGTTCTTCAGTAGCGCTTTCTTCGAACATTTCTTTGTCCGACAAATCATCCCAAATGTACTCATCTTCCGTGCCATCGAGGGCGTTCGAGATGCCGCACTTCTTAAGCCCGCTTCAGCCGCCCGGTTGGCGTCACTGCAGGCTCACCTGAGCGCATCCACTCTGCGTAGCACCGCCTGACTGCGTCCTTGAACGGTTTGTTTACACAACCATCAAACGGCCGCAAAAGCTTTGTCGCATTCCGCTGCACGCGAAAAGGGCTTCTTTCTGTTGTGGCCATCCACGAATGCTTTCTTCGACGACACCAAACTGCCTCCCGGCCGCACCGTTGCCGATGTTCTCCGCAGCCAAAATCGCTTGAAAGTAGCCGAGTACTGTTTTCGAGACCGTGACATCGTGCTCTCTAAAACAATATCCACTTCACGAAGCGTGCCTTACATGCTAGCACGTGTGTTGTCAACAGGCGCACGGCACACCGCGACCCCCCGGCGCACCCAACGGATCAACAAAGAAACGACGTCGTGACGTCGTTTGTCGAGAGTAACGAAGCCAAGCCGTAGCCACGCGCCAATAGCGAAGCGAAGCCATAGCCACGCCGCAAAAACGAAACCAAAACATCGAGTAACTTCGAAAATTTTTGTTCGGATCCGCAAATAGTACGAGGCGGAAATTTAGGACGCTAATTATGGGAAAAAACCTCGTATTATACGCGAGTTTTTACGGTACCTTTGATGTGCATTTTGGTGTAAGGACATGAACTCTAACTATACCTAATTCACAGAACTGGCCCCAGCAATGACATCCATCAATGGGGCTAGTGGCAGTGGGCCGGACGAGTTTGGTGAGCGAACCTTCTTGTGATGCATGCCATTTTTTATTTTTCATAATCAAATCGGCCTAAGAAAATGTTCACTGCAAACAAAGGATTTGTACAATGAGCGCCTGTTAACCCTGTCCTGTGCCACTTGAAGGCGCCTTATCCCCTGAAACTTCTACTCTCATCCTTCCACCATCTCTGCTGTGCCCCTAACTTTGACTGTATGTGCTACATTGACCTTTCTTGAAATTGGTTACATACCCTTCCCAGGCCCCATTTCTTTCTGTACTTTTTATCTCTACTTTGTGTCGCTCTCCTACTCTACTGTGTGATTACATCTATACCTTTCGATAGCTTGCCGTCCTGCCTTCAGTTGCATTTCAAGCCTTTTCATTAAGCTTCATGTTT
Organism: Amblyomma mixtum; assembly: GCF_055824585.1. NCBI lineage: Eukaryota > Metazoa > Arthropoda > Arachnida > Ixodida > Ixodidae > Amblyomma > Amblyomma mixtum. Next base: position 147,968,666 of record NC_143021.1, on the reverse strand, counting down.
CTTTCCCATAGTTATCTAATAATTAAAAGCTTTTTAATTGATTGACATCCCCTTTCTTGTGAATTAACAAAATATATTAGCATTATTCTGGTCGTCTGGTACATTCAAAGTTGTTAGGCGTTGTACCGTGTACAGGTTGAAAAGTTTTCTGGCACAGTGTTCCTGCTGTCCTTCAGCAGATGCGCAGTTAATTGAACCTGACGTCTTTTTTTTTCTTTTTGCATTGCCTATGAGGCTTGCTGTACTGTCCCTTTCATTTTTGGCAGGATATGCGATTTTTCTGAACTGCTCTCGCTCCGCAGTGTTCTGCTGTGTCTTTAAGGCTCGTTTATGGGGGTTCAACGTCCCAAAGCGACTCGGGCTATGAGGGACGTGGTAGTGGAGGGCTCCGGAAATTTCGACCAGCTGAGGTTCTTTAACGTGCACTGACATCGCACAGCACACGGGCCCCTGGAACTTCGCCTCCATCGAAATTCCATTGCCGCAGCTGGATCGAACTCTCGTCATTTGGGTTAGCAGCCAAGCGTTATAACCACTGAGCCACTGCGGCCACGGTTGTCACTTGTCACTTAGCCCTCATTATTTCACCAGTTATCTTTTTAGCCATCAGTGTTAGTGTAGTTTGAAAGGGTGTGCGCTAAAAAAGACGTACACAGGGAAAAGATAGAGACGACAGGAAAGAAGCGCAACTTCCAACTTTAATGACAACAAAAGAAGCCAGGCGCACATATATATACGCTGATAAACAGATATGAGCTGCGTGATGGAGCGTGACCCCATCAACCAAACATAAGACAGCGCAAAAAATGCATATCTAAGTGGCATTAAAAGAAACCCAAGAAAGTGAACATATCAAACACCTGCCGAGGTAAGGTAAAAAAGTGGGATTCGTATCGGCTGACAACAATGCATAACAACATGGGAAAACAGAGCTGTATGAAAGATGACACTGAAAAAGAGGATAACACCATAAAAAAGGCTAACAACATGACGAAATTTTTAACAAAGAACAAGTGAAAGATGGAGATAAAAACCGTGTAAAGGGTGGTAAATAAAGGCACATTGGAACATCTAAAAGGACACTAAAACATAGAGAGGCGAACGGGTTAATAGTCTAGATGTACCCATCCAGAAAGGCAAGTTCATTTCTAGACAGGTTAATGGAAGGCGTGCTAACGCACTTGTCTTTCCTGAGGTGAATAAAAAAGGCCTCGATTACTTCTCTTTCTGTCTTGTCCTGAGCCTTAGCTAGAAACTTGGTTTCATTAAACTTGGGGTCGCAGTTCTGGCAACTGCTGCAGTGTAATGGAAGGTTACCTCCAGACCTGTTCTTCATGGTGACGTTGTGCCTGCGGGCGCGCTCATTGAAACATTTCCCGGTTTGACCCACATACACTTTGCCGCACGTCAAGGGAATCTCGTACACAACATTGGCAGTGCATTGTGTGTACACGGTTTGATGCTTGATATTACAGGCCTTCTTAACACGCTTCCTGGTCACCATCGGACATAATTTCGCCAGTTTGCAAGTAGCCGAAAAAACCAGCCTAACCCCGTGACGAGACGCAACTTTCTTTAAATTGTGTGAAAGACCATGCAGGTAAGGTATAACCTGCACAGGTTTCCGTTCTGTTTGATGTTTAGCATGCTCCGAGTTTTTAATTTTTTTGCAAAAGGTTTTCAGACATGTTCGTGACCAGATTTGCAGGGTAACCTGCAGCAGAAATTCGGTCGATCTGGCACTGGAAACTTTCACCTATCTTGTGGCCGCAGGATTTTTCTAATGCAGATTTCATGCAAAGAGATACTATGCCAAGCTTTACCAGCTTGGAGTGGGCACTATCATAGGGCAAAAGTGACTTCTTTGAGTGCGGCTGATAAGACCAACACACATGATCATTTGTAAAAATAAGCTGTAAGTCAAGAAACTGGAGTCGATCATGATCTGCTCGCTCATGCGTGAATTTTAGACCCCTCGATGAAGAACAGAAGGTAGTGAGAATTTGGACTACAAGTGTATCAGCAGCACAGTATGAAGGTGCGTTAAGAAGGACAAGATAATCGTCGACGTATCTGAAAATACGTGTTATCCCTGTGTCCTTCAAGCTAGCTTCAAGGCGCCGGTCAAATGACGCCAGAAAAATTCCGCATAAGACCGGTGCGACTGAGGAACCTATACAAATTCCGGCTTTTTGCAAGTAAAACTCATCCTGGACGCAAATAACAGTGGAATCCAAATAAAACAATAGTAGGTCCAGAAATTTTTCAGTTGTGACACCGGCAGAATTTTGAAACCTGACTTCGCCAAATTCTTCCAAATGTTCACGAACAGCATCCAACAACCCGTCGTGAGGCACAGAGTAAAATAAGTCCTCAACGTCAATTGAAAAACCAGTTGTGGCCGATACCTTGCCTCCCTCCAGTACCTGCACCACTTCCTTTGAGCTTCGAACGCGGTAAGGGTAAGCGCCAGCTATTCTGTCCAGTTGGCACCGAAGGAAGTCACCCACAACTTTTTGCCACGTATCCCTTTCAGACACAATGGCACGTAGTGGACAAGCAGGCTTATGCGTTTTACCTGAAAAGAATATTTCGAGGCATCCGGTCTCAGCTCCTTTGACCGCCTCGGAGCATGCTAAACATCAAACAGAACGGAAACCTGTGCAGGTTATACCTTACCTGCATGGTCTTTCACACAATTTAAAGAAAGTTGCGTCTCGTCACGGGGTTAGGCTAGTTTTTTCGGCTACTTGCAAACTGGCGAAATTATGTCCGATGGTGACCAGGAAGCGTGTTAAGAAGGCCTGTAATATCAAGCATCAAACCGTGTACATACAATGCACTGCCAATGTTGTGTACGAGATTCCCTTGACGTGCGGCAAAGTGTATGTGGGTCAAACCGGGAAATGTTTCAATGAGCGCGCCCGCAGTCACAACGTCACCATGAAGAACAGGTCTGGAGGTAACCTTCCGTTACACTGCAGCAGTTGCCAGAACTGCTACCCCAAGTTTAATGAAACCAAGTTTCTAGCTAAGGCTCAGGACAAGACAGAAAGAGAAGTAATCGAGGCCTTTTTTATTCACCTCAGGAAAGACAAGTGCGTTAGCACGCCTTCCATTAACCTGTCTAGAAATGAACTTGCCTTTCTGGATGGGTACATCTAGACTATTAACCCGTTCGCCTCTCTATGTTTTATTGTCCTTTTAGATGTCCCAATGTGCCTTTATTTACCACCCTTTACACGGTTTTTATCTCCATCTTTCACTTGTTCTTTGTTAAAAATTTCGTCATGTTGTTAGCCTTTTTTATGGTGTTATCCTCTTTTTCAGTGTCATCTTTCATACAGCTCTGTTTTCCCATGTTGTTATTCATTGTTGTCAGCCGATACGAATCCCACTTTTTTACCTTACCTCGGCAGGTGTTTGATATGTTCCCTTTCTTGGGTTTCTTTTAATGTCACTTAGATATGCATTTTTTGCGCTGTCTTATGTTTGGTTGATGGGGTCACGCTCCATCACGCAGCTCATATCTGTTTATCAGCGGATATATATGTGCGCCTGGCTTCTTTTGTCGTCATTAAAGTTGGAAGTTGCGCTTTTTTCCTGTCGTCTCTATCTTTTTCCTGTGTACGTCTTTTTTAGCTCACACCCTTTCAAATATGAATATGTACCAACTAGCCCGTCAAAAAGCTTTACTACTGTTAGTGTAGCAGCCGATCAACTCTTCACTGAGATGTGTTTCTCATAGTATTAATGTTTCTACAAGTTTTAATACAGCATAACCCTGCTGATGTACTCCTCACGGGACTAAAAAAAATTGGCTGTGGCTTAGCTCAGCTATGCCAGACATACGTAGCGAGAGGTAATGGACCTTCAGAGGCTAGGCGAACTCGTCGAGCTGCATCTTCACGGCGTCGCTTATTCAGACGTTCTGCACGTTCTTCCTCGGTCTCGTCGCCTTTGCCTTGTTTCGTTCCAACAGCTTAGCTTGGTTTATTTCAGCCTCTCCGACTCGCTCTCCATCTCTGGCCACAACAGCTTCAACGAACCGCCCTCTTATACAGGCCGCTGCTCATTCATTCATAAATCTTTAATCACAAGGATGACCTGAGGCCCAAGGGGGAAGTGGGTTGGTTAGGTGAAGGTGAGCGTGTCGGTCTCTGACATGAAGTCTAGCAGGGCACTGAGCTTGCGCTTGGCGTCGGTACTGGGGGCCGTCCAGTCATCGTATGTCTGGATGTGGTAGGCAGAGGTGTAGCAGGCGCAGAGGCTCGCAGTGCCAGGACAGGTCCAGATCAGGTGGTGCAAATCAACAGAGTCAGCAGGGCAATCGGGGCAGCCGATCCTGGTTCGGTGCCATCGACTCGGGATGTCCGGGGTGTACGCTGCACCGGCTCGCACCTTGTGAGCGAGAACTTGGGCCGGGCGAGAAAGTCCAGAAGGAATGGATGGAGTAATGTCTGGGATAAAGTCCCACGACAAACTCCTCTGCTCTTGTTAAAGGCGTGTGATGATAGAGTCAGGTATTATGAGCGGGATGGGAGAACGATAAGGGTGGTCCGAGTTGGTCGGCTCACGTTAAGGCAATGCCGACGGTCTTCCTCTAGCTGCGCGCCAGCAGCCTCGTGGGCAGTCCTGTTCCCGGTCCCTTGTGCGTGATTTCTGGGTGTCCAGTGAATGCATACGTAGACCTGGGAGGTCTCTTGCTGTGCCTACTGCTATCTCTGGCTCTCCTCCTCCTCTGACGTTGCACCAGATGGCGCGGCTCCATCTGGCAACGGTTGCTAGGCAGCGGCGCAAGAAGCGGTGTGACCACCGCCGCAGTGAAAATGCTACTTTGCGACCAATAGCTCTTGCTACAAAAAAAAAATGCAAGAGCGAGGAAACATTAGAGGCAGGAAGTAGGACAAATTTAAAAATGACAGGAATGAAGAACTAAACACATTTATTGCAGTGCTGGCACTTGAAAAAATCATGCAGCATTGTCTGCTGCATTTTCTTACGTCCGGTGAGGACTACTCATTTCTCCAGAATTTACGGGGCTATGTGGCTGTTGCGATCATTGCAAACATACTTTCTGAGAATGTCTAATGCCGCTACAGCCAACATAATGGTTGGTTCCAGCGGAGGCTAGCCCTCGTCCTCTTTGTTGCCACTGCTGTGTGCATCCAGAAGTCACAAAAGATGTGATGAGGTGCGGAAGGACAAAATCAATCGCGCCAGCCACACTAACACTAGCAGCACAATTACAAAGAAACAAGGATAGGTGAAGAAAAAATTAGCTGTGGTTTAGCTCTGATTAAACATGGCGAGAAGCGGTAGCTTCATGTGGCTGCGCTTTGCAAAGCTTTGTTTGTTTCTAGTTTCTCGGCTTGTTGAAAGATTGTTGTTTCTTTGGACTTTGCCGCACGTAGCTACGTGAAACTACTGCTTCTCACCAGGTTTAACCGAAGCTAAACCACAGCTGATTTTTTCCTATACCCGTGGTGTTAGATTTTCTGCGTGTGGAGCGCTAATCTTCCTCTTTGTATTCTTCGTCTTCCTCTTGTTATTCTTCTTCAAACTCCTCTCGAAATCGCCTGTCACTGATCAATCATGAATCGCTCGAATCACAAATTACCATGATATTGCATGAGCGGCTGTGTAACCTAGCAGTTAGTATACAAGAAGCACATATACAGGGTGTCCCAGCTAAAAGTAACGAAGCTTGTAAAAAAGAGGATGATCCCTAGCCGAGTGAGACCAACTGAGGGTTGTTGCCAGTCGCGTGTCCTAGTCTGTAGTATTTTTTTTTATTATGCAAACATGATTAATTAGCAGAGACTAATTAGCTAACTTTTTAATTATTGCCTACAGGAAGAAAGTGTCAATGCAGGAGTTGTAGATCCCTTTGAAAAATAACCGTTTGCCGTGTTTGCAGCCAAGTACCACTGATACAGCTTCTTTTATTTGACTTAAAAGAAAGCCCGTGAAATACAAAAAGAGCCACGTGATAGGGAAGCAGTTTCAGCGCTCCCAGACGACCAGCCAAGCAAAGACATTCGCTTATCTTTGCAACGTTGTCCCGAACGGGGTTCGGCGTTTTGTGATGGTTGCGAGATATACGTAATTAACTCTCGCATCGGCGCTAGGGCGACCGTTTCTTCAGCGCGTGACGGTGCAAGTTAGCGGCACGGCCACATTCCTATCACTCGAGGCGAGGTTACGCGTGAAAAAGCGCTCCATGCGAGCCGCGCTTCACTTCCTTGAAAAGCAGCACCCGCTCACTTTCCATGACGCATAAGCAGTTCCTGGTGCATATCTCGCCACCTCCTCAAGACGCCAAAAGCTGTTCGGGACAGCGTTGCAAACATAAGCGGATGTCGTTGCTTGATCGCTCGTTTGGGAGCGCTGTAACTGCTTCCCTATCACGTGGTTCTTTTTGTATTTCGCGGGCTTTCTTTTAAGTCAGATAAAAGAAGTTGTATCAGTGGTACTTAGCTTCAAACAAGGCAAACGATTATTTTTCTATGGGATCTACAACTCCTCCATTGACAATTTCTTCCTGAAAGCAATAATTAAAAAGTTAGCTAATTAGTCTTTGCTAATTAATCACGTTTGCATAATAAAAAAATACTGCAGACTAGGACACGCGACTATCAACAACCCTCAGTTGGTCTCACTCGGCTAGGGATCATCCTCTTTTTAACAAGCTTGGTTACTTTTAGCTGGGACACCCTGTATATCTCCAGTTTTGTTGAATTGTCACACCGTGGGTCTGAAGCTTAGTGGTTAGCGCACCTGGCTCTCGCCCAATGGACCTGAGTTTGAATCCCACTGATTGTGAGGTTTATTTGTTTGTTTATTTTATTTGTGGCAGACTTGAAGGTCATGTTGCGTACATGGCGATCTCAGCCGTGCACCTGTAGCAGTGAAGCTACTGCTTCAAAAAAGTGCAACCACTGTGGATGATGATGGCACAGCCTGTCTGAATGCCGTCTGCCTAACACAGTGGTGCTAGACATGCCAGGCCAAGTAAAGCCGCTTTAGAAGTAAACATATGACCGCCACCGTTTCTCATTTAGGCTGGCATGGGGTGTTATTTCACAAGTATTACTGTGTAGGAATGTGGCCGAAGTTACAATGCAACGAACAGCAGGGTTTATAATGCATGGAACCCTATTATCATCATGCCAGATCTAGACCACTACAATGTGTAGCAGCCAGGAAAATGCAGCACCCATCAACTCAGCAGCGAGGTTCTACTGTGCAAAGCTTTCACTGTTACCTTGAGAGCAAAATACTTAATTTTTTTCATTTACTTGATAGCCCACAATGTCAAACTGAACTCAGTTTGCTTTTTGCTTATATGTGCTGCTGAGGTGCATTGATATTTGTGTACTTCCTTTTCTTGTCAAAAAAGTATGCTCAGCCGAGGAGATGGAGAGCGCCGCGGACTGCCAGCTCCAGCTGCCTGGTGGGCAGGACACTGTGATAGGTTCTGCTAGGGATGATGGAAAGGTGATTGTGCGTGTTCTTAAGTCATATAGTGTATCAAATACCATAGTAGAGTGAGTGAATGATTCTTAATTAAATTGGGGCTGGTACATAGTGAAATGGGTACAGTTTAGAGGATGATGCTAGCTTACAGTAGAAACTTATACTAGTCCCAGTAAGTGTGCCGAAAAGGGTAGTGTGCAAAGCATAGATGTGTGGTTTCAGACAATATCATGTAAGGCACAGGTCAGCATTTCTAATTTGTCATTTTTGTACTTCATTACCTGACGATGCCATAATGGGTCTGCAGTTATTCTTGTCCTGAGGAAATTCTTAGTACACAAATAATTTTTGATCATGAGGAGGCTGCCTTGTTCTGCCAGGTATGCCTAGTTGGTATGTGAAATTTATTCTCATTTCTGAAGTTTGTTTGAATTGGGGCAGAGAACATTATTTCAACTTTTGGCGGTATTTGACTCGGAATGAAGAGAAGCTAGAACTGTCAGAAGATTGTGCTATATATTTCATGTTGCACGCAAGCAATTTCTTTTTTTTTTCGAATTATAAGGCTAGAAATAAAAAATCTACTGATTTTGGACACTGCTCGCTGTAAAAGAGTGCATTCATGCCTACATAATTTTTATGTTTTTCAGCTGTTTGTTTTAAGTTATGAAATATTTAAAATCCCTTGATTCATTGCTGTTAATGTGTACAAATGCGAAATTCTCCACGTTTGCTGCAGGTCTATGCAGGCAGTGGGCTCTGGATGGAGCCTGGTGCCTGGCAGATGCTCCTGAGAGCACCAACAGACTCAATGTTCTTCCGCGGTGCTACTCAGGTGTATTGGACACCTGATGAGCTGAAGAGCCGCAGCGTGACTGGCGTGCTTTCAAATAAGTGCCGGTCTCTTGGCAGAACAGAGGCGAAACCGGCACTTACACCGGAAAAAGTCTTCTCTGAAAGGTGCTAGTGCTTTTTTTTTCTTTGCTTTGAGTAACACCTAGGCAATCAAACTTTGCTTCAGCCAAATACAGTCGCGCTCACTTACAGAAAGCGTGATAGTCATGAAGATCCTGTTCATTGTATCCGAGGTTTGTAACAACTGCAATGTCCTTATTGCATCCAAAACTGCAAAGTCGGGCAAAAGTGACGTTTAGTTTTTGCAAGGTGTGTTATGCCCATACGTTTCTTCATGCAGGCTCTATCACAGCACTTTCAGAGATCTCCACACTGTTTGTGTGGCTCTCGCTAAGATCCGTTCTGCCAGTAACCTGATTTATCTATTTGGTTGTGAAATTAGCGTTCTCAACGACTGGTGGCAAGTCATTGTGCGCGTTCTCCGATCTTGCTGCAACAAAGATAGTGCAATTGACATATCTGCACAGAATGTATAAATAGCATTGCCCGTTGTTTCGAGTAATCTCTGTCTTTGGTTTTCATGCAAGCATCTCAATGCATCCAACAACACACAGCAGACACGGAGTGGGTAGGCCCATGTGTCGTCAGCTATCAGAGGTTGCCAGACAAGCAGTCAGTTCGCAAAGGAAACGAAAATCGTTTTAATGATATCTGCCGCACGGAATCAACTGAAAGTTTTGGGTATTGTAATTTAATGTGTTGGGAATTAAATGCTACAACAAGGGTATGCACGAAAGTAGGCTTCATGGCCCCTTTAATGGCGAACATTCGTTTCTGTGTTTTTACAATGAGAGTGGTAATTCTGAATCTCACTTTTGCATTTATCATGTATCTAGTTGTGTTCAAATGTGGCCTATTTTGTGTTCTATTGTGCAGCTCTGTTTCATATCTACATGGGAGACATACCAAAGGAGCTTGCAGAGAAGAGACTGAAAGCCGTGCGCATGCACCTCTCGCAGAAGCTGGGGGACGTGCAACGAAAAATTGGAGGTCATGATGTATAAATTTATTTTGCCACTTACCTATGCCGAAGCCGTCAGGCGTCCCCGCCCAGAAACGTTCGTTTCGTACCAGCATCCACCACAGTCGACACCATTTCGTCCTGCCTGGCCACCACCGCAACGTTTCCGTCCATGGCGGACACCGGACAACCTACCCATTTGTTATGTCTGCGGCATTCCTGGCCATGTGATGCGTCCCTGCCGCCGCCAAGTGTTGTCCCCTGCTGCCAATACTGACCCTCGAGGTTACGCCTACGCCCCTCCCCAGCCTTTTCACCGCACTTCGCCTTCTGAGACCACTGCTTCCTCCGATCTCAGGCCGTCTATTCGCCGCCGTGCTCCATCTCCGCGTCGTCGCTCGGTTTCCCTGATGCGCCGTCGTCCCTAGTGCCGGAAAACTAGTGCCCGCAGTTCCGGAGGCAAGAACTGCTTGCTCGTCACCAAGCTCAAGACCTCGACTTTCTCCGACAAATTTGATCGCGGTTTCTGTGGAGGGCACCGATGCTTTCGCGCTTGTTGACACCAGTGCTGCTGTATCTGTACTAAGTGAGAAATTGTGCTGCCAGTTACGAAAAGTGATGACTCCGCTATATGGTTTTATGCTTCGCGCCGCTAATTCGCAACTTATTGCGCCTTTGGGGGCATGTACAGCCCGAGTTACTATTCAGGACGTTCTGTATATTGTTGAATTCATCGTCTTCCCATGGCCGTCTCACGACGTCATCTTAGGCTGGGACTTTCTCTCCCAACATGACGTTGTCATCGACTGCGCTCGTTCCGAAGTCGCCCTTCTTCCCTTCGGCGACGACTCTGTGAACGCTTCCACTAACTTGTGCTCCAAGCTGACTGTGGCTGATGACGTCATGATCCCGCCGTGCTCTGCTGTGCTCGCCTCTGTTCATTGCGACTCTGGATCCAACGGCCCTGTCATCTTCATCCCGTCCGACTCCTCTGCTTCTCGCCACTGTCTACCCCTGCCATTCGCCGTGCTTGCCGTCTCAGCCGGCTGCAGCGCCTTGCCCCTGACGAATCCATTCCTGTGCCCCTCCACTCTTCTTCGTGGTGAATGCTTGGGATGTGTCCAGCCTTTCGCTTCCGTCGTCGCCTGGGACCCTTCTGAGGACGACTCCTGCCGCCTGCAAGTGTCTTCACTTCCTCCTCACCGTCTCCTGATCCCGTTCCCGAGGCCGTCTTTGTGGGCTCAATCGACACAAATCTTTCGCCACCGGAGAAGACCCAGCTTGCGGCCCTGCTAGATAAGTTTCGGTCATCGTTTGACTTCTCTCACCACCGTTTTGGTCGCACTTCAGCTGTTACCCATCGGATCGACACTGGCGCCCATTCGCCGTTGCGCCAACGCCCATATCGCGTCTCGGCCACCGAACGCCAGGCTATCGACACCCAGGTCAATGATATGCTGCAGCGTGGCGTCATACAACCATCACACAGTCCTTGGGCTTCCCCCGTCGTCCTTGTCACCAAGAAAGACGGCTCTATCCGCTTTTGCGTTGACTACTGGCGCCTCAACAAAATCACCCGAAAAGACGTCTCTCCGCTACCCCGCACCTCCACCAAGATGTAACGGCCTTTATTGACAGTTGTGAAGGCCGGTTAGAGCGGGCAAGGACAGGTCCGGTCCCGGAACAGTTCACGCTCTCGTCTCGCGCCGCGCGTCGGCTCTGCTGCTTCAGCTGCCGATCGTCGTCTTCTCATCTCGCGCCTCGCCTCGGTTCTGCTGCTCTGACTGCTGATCATCTTCCTCTTTACAGGTTTCTATTTTATAATAAAGCTTTCGTTTGCCCTAAATCTGGTTGTCAGTATATATATCGTAGGGCATTACAGACCCTTTTGGCCAGCTTAATTGGAAAATATTATTAGTAGCAGGCGCTGCCTTTTTGCAACAGCTTGCTATGCACTAATCGAAGAAGCTATGTTATCATGCGCAATGTGCAGCACACATTTCTGAGTGATGAAAAAACTTATCTATGGTGCGCCATTAGGACTGGCGTCCCTCATTAGGCCTAACACTATCCCGATACCTGCAAGCAGGATCTGTGCCAACAGGCCGACGCCATTAGAACCAACAGGTCTGACACCGACAGGTCCATCACCATCAGGTCCATCACCATCAGGTCCATCACCAACAGGCCCGACAGGCCATCACCAACAGGCCCGACAGGCCATCACCAACAGGCCCGACAGGCCATCTCCAACAGGCCCGACAGGCCCATCACCAACAGGCCCAACAAGCCCAAATTACGGGTTCCTTCAGCCTTCAGACCGATGGGCTGAAGGAATTTTTGACTGGGGAGGTATGCTTGGATCTACCCTTAAGGGACTGATCCTTACAAACACTAAGGATCAGTCCCTTAAGGGCTGACAGAAACATACCACCTGTCCCTTTTTAATAAATGTTTTCACCACAACCACCACCGTTGTCCGCTGTAACCAGTAGACAACGGACAACGGTGGTGGTGGTGAAAACATTTTTTAAAAAGGGACAGGAGGTATGTTGGGATCAGCCCTTAAGGGACTGATCCTTAGTGTTTGTAATGATAAGTCCCTTAAGGGCTGATCCAAACATACTTCCTCTTCCTTTTTAATAAATGTTTTCACCACGGCGACGCGGCGAAACGTAGAAACGGACGCCAAAGAGCTGCGCTCTAAAAACAGCCGTCGCCGTAGTTTTGTTGGTACGTGTACCCTACGCGAAATTGTGATGCCATGGGTTCGAGCGCCAGCATCGGCGTGTGCTTTTAATCTTCTACTTCCACAATCTCCCATTGATGAAAAACTACGAATTATCGTACCTCTCCTGTGCTCCTTTGCACTCGGTGGCTGTTAGCTCCCATCATATAAGCTGTACCGCGCATCTCCGTTCCCTACACTTGTACGCATGCCCCAAGAAGCTTTTCTAGACAAGAACAATTCATCCTCGAATGTAACAAAGCGGTTGTATTGCCGCGTAGCTCAATGAATGTTTTTTTCTGCTATTATCATTTATACTTATGAAAACAAGTTGTATGACAGGCTGAAAATGTCGTCTATCTGTCTGTTCCTTACAAAAATGGATATCAACTTTCTTTAGAATTTGTATTAACATTCTATTGACTCTAGTAACCTTGTAGTAACTTTTACATTCTATAAACAATTGTTCATACAACGTTGGTAGAAGTTACTTCTTTGTATGTACTCCTGTCAATAGAAAGTTACTAGAAAATAATTTTTACATTCTATGTACCTTTGTCAATACAAAGTTGGTAGACTGTTACTTCTTTGTATTTACTCCTGTCAATAGAAAGTTACTAGAAAATCTGGGTGCAGTTTCACACGTTGAGAGAAGTAAATGAACAAACTGCATCGTGTTCGAGGTGATTAACACTATCTTGTTCGTATAATCGTGACATCTTACCTGATTACATGGTGGAATCTGTTGCAGCTAGTCAACAATTTCACTATATCGAAAAGCGACCAACATTATTCGCAGCAAATGCGTTTGGAATGTAATCAGGATATGGGAAAACGTTTTAAAACAAAATATATATTCCATTTTAATACTTTATGTTCTTTACGGGCTGTGAGCAGAAATACTCTAGAAAGTGACAATACATTTTTGGTCATGCGAATAGATGCCTCGAATCATGTACTGTAGGCGAACACTTCAAAGCTATTAAAACAACCTTGAACACGAAACAAACATTACACTCACATTCCCTTAGCCGAGCATATTCTATTAACATACGTTGATAGGAAGTTCATACAATTTCCTTACTGCTTTCTATGTACTGCTGTAAGTAGAAACATACTAGACACCGACAGAACGTTTTATAATGAGAATAAATGCCTAAATTAATTAAGTACTCTAGCCTAACATGTCAATGCAACTAAAGCAACCTTGAACACGAAACAAACATTTGCAGTCACATTTTCTTAGGGCATATTTTATCAACATTTGCTGATAGAAAGTTTATACAATTTTCTTACTGCTTATATACTGCTGTCAATAGAAATATACTACGAACCGAGAAAGCATTTTGGTGATGCGAATAAACAAATAAAAGCCTAAAATAATCAAGTGCTGTAGTCGACAACTTCAAAGCGGCAACTTAACTAACCTTGAAGACGAAACAAAAATTTGCAATCACATTCCCATAGCCGAGCACGCTGTGGATTTTTAGAAATTTCAGTTCAATTTTCTCAATACTAGCTTTACTGCTTTCGCATTTTCGAGTGCGGGGAAAAGGGCAAAGTTCATAACAGAACATTTATCCCGAAATTCAGAAACGTGCCTTGAATTGAAGACATTTAGTGACAATTTTTGATTGTATGAAGTCTACGAAAAAAGTTACCAGCAAACGAAATAATTTTGGTACAAAGTGAATGAATTCATAGAATACTCAAGTATTATTGCCTCGCACTTCAAGGAAATTAAAAGAACTTTAAGAAAAAATAGGAGCTAGTGACATATTGTGTTACATAAGCGCAATGATGACTTCGTTACAGCGAATCAGTTTCGCTGATGGCTCATTCTACACGAAAACAATGCTTTCTGCTGCGTATTCGTCCTTAAATTCTGTACTCAGGCAGTCATTAAACAGATTTAACAATTCAGAACTAACAAAGAATTTCAGCAGAGCTGTACAACAACTATGCCAATTCGAAACACGTTGGTGTTGCTATTGTTGTAATTCTTGATAGGTCATATTTTAACGTGCAGTTGAGCAGTGATGTACCGTACGACGGTGCTAAAACACACTAGCATTAAGAGCGTTTCGCTCGGAGGTTTCAGAGGGATTATTGTTGCGAGCTACATAAAAATTCAAGTTTAGCATTGCACCGATGTGTTTCCACACTCATTGAATGACACGTTCTCGCTAGCCGAAATGGCGCCCAAATTATATCACCAGCTTCCTGAACCTGCACCGCAAGCACACTTTCCCTGCACACTGCCCGCCATGCAAAAGTGCCCGGTACACTTTATGCCACTCCACGTGGGAGCGCCCAATTTAAACCCTCGCACTACCCTCCTCCTCGAGCGACCAGCAATGGCTGATCGCAGGGGACTAGAAAACCCCGCGCGAAAAGGGCCGCACCGCTTCGCGCTCTGAGTAAATTCTGTGTAACGTGTGCAGGCTTACAGCTTCGAGAACTCAAGTTGCTTCGTTCCTCAGCGACTGTACATGCGAAATTTCAGGCAAGGCAATATTAATTTTTATTCATGTTCTGCGGCCGATACTATAAAGAGAAGTATAGAGAAACAAAACAGGTAACAGCGGCCCGCTGTACTCAACTGCGGTAACAAGGGCTTTGCATGAGGAAGGTGCACGGCAATTGGAGCACTATAAGCCCTCATTCTTGACTTGTTACATTTTCCGCTAGTACTGAGCCACAGAGGAGCTTCCAGTATGGAAAAAGCTAGGGCGAGAGCAGCCTCCCACTTTGAGCACCGCTAAAGCACAGGCGCAGTGCCTCTTCCGCATCTTCACTTGCATCTCCTTCAACGCAAACACGGTACGAAGCTGTGGCGAGGGAAAACGTGGTGATAGCTGTATTTTCTATCTTCCCGTAATGCAATGATTAAGGAATCCTAGAATAAAGTGTTGGGTTTTAACGTAGTCAGACGGAGTAGACGCGCGAAAGCATGTGTTCATTCTTCGCCTTTTCTTACTGCCATCAGCGGACGTGAGGCCGAGCCGAGGACCGCGTAAGGCAGAGGCAAAAAGCAATCAAGGAAGCACACAAAAAGACTACGGTAGCGCGACTGTCGGCGAGGCTCGCTCGAGCAAAGAGCGTGCAAGGTGTCCAATGACGTGATATAAACACACACAAAACAGAGGCGATGCTGCAGCGCAGCCTTGAAAGTTTCCCGCGTCACGCTAGAGCGGCGTACACACACACACGTACACTAAATCGCATTAGCCAAGCTGTGTAAAGTACGCTAAGCCACACAATATGCGAAAATAAAAACCGAAACCAGTAGCGTTTGGCAACATCATCATCATTCCTTATTCTGCGACGACGCAGTTACGGGGAGCTGAGTTATAGTCTTAGAACTAGGCAGACAGTGCAGCCGTTGCTGCGGCTTTCCTGGCCCCTGATGCGTCGCCTGTAGCTGCCCGGCATGCTGCCCGGTTTTCCAAGCTTACGTTCGCAGCGCCGCCAGAAACAGATGGTTGTGAGTAGTCGCATTTTTTCACCTCAATCATTCCAATTTGCTGACTTTGTAATTGAAACAAAATATTTTGTTGTTTAATGCAACAAGTTTGTGGCAAAAAGAACTTTATAAATTCTTTTTTTAAGTCGTGTAAAGTTAGGCGACATTAGCGCCACTTTTCCGTTCGCTGGCGGCGGATTGCGAGTCTCATGTTGGCCGCGCGCTACACTATCTTTTTTAGGACGCTGAAACGACTCTTTGTTGACGGGGTGCGATGGTTGTGAAGTTCTGGGTGCGTTTCTTCAGTTTTTTTTTGTGTTAAATGTGCGGCCTCGCTAGTGCTATGGTAGTGTGACTGAACTCGGAAGGTGACAGATGGCTCCAGTGCTGCGGAAGACGTTCTTACGCGCACGCAGTGCTCAAAAACTGCTCTGACGTACTGCACGCAACCACGCCGAGAGCGGCCGGCGCCCGATGCCCGATAGAAGAAACGGCTTGCCTTGAACGTTGACAAATGTAAGTACAGAACTGGAAAATGACTTCTGCGATGTGTCGGGGGTAGAGATGTAAAATTTCAAGAAATTTTGAATGGCATGAAAAAAAACCATTCTTTTCAGGGTTTTTTTCATGAAAAATTGGAAATTTTGCAAAACGCGTTAAAAACAGATTTATTTGCAACAGCACAACGACCAATAATAATGCTCCGAAGTTCAGTCTAATGTGCAGCTATAGATGTCATATTCTGAAACGAACTTCTTGTTCTATTGCATCGAGAAGATAAATAATGATTTGCACTCCAGGCGAATATATAAATATCGTATTTGTGGAACGAACTGCTTGTTCTATTGCACCGACAAAGGGAACATGAAAACTGATCTATAAGTCACTCCATATCGGATTCATTGTCACTGCCGCTGGATGTGGCACTACGCGCAGCAGCATGGATTAAGTTGTGCCCACAGTTAGGTTCGACTGCACATACACGAGCTTTCGAACGCGTTCCCCTGAAAGCCTGTTGCGAATCCTTGTATGGACGTTTCCGAAACGTCACCAGTTTCGTTCGCAGCTGGCGGTTGATTATGGTATCTGCAGCAGTCGGCAAGCCAGAGGAGTTAGCGGCTGGTTGGTGCAAAGGCCTTGCCACCAGGTAGATGGGGCCCCGTGCTTCGCTGAGCCCCAGACCCCTGTCCTGGATCAAATTCCTGCGGATGTCCTGTACTCTGCTACGTTGGAAATCAAGAAGCTAGGCTTGTATTTGGCTGGAACCGCTTACGTGCACAGCAGACTATGTTATTTATGCCGTGTGTGTCGCGCTTTAGAATTTGCAGTCATTTTGTTCTACTTCAGCCGTGAGTTCAAGTATTAGTGTGTTTTTAAGTCAAGCTTGGATCTTACATGTCACCTGGCCTCCAACCCGCGTACTCGCAGCCCGAACGTTTTAAAAGCACTACCTGGCACCGCCGATGACGACTGCTCTCCAATTGTTCAACGATGCAAACTGCTACGATTTTCAAAGCAAAAACAAAAACCTAAACTGAAAGCAAGAAATCATAGAACCTTGAAATTGCATTGTGAAATTTTCGATGTTTCTTTCCATTTTTTGTCGTCTGAAAAAAACGGAAAAAAAAACGGTTTTTTTTCCAAAATTGCAGTGTTTTTTTCAGGCCTTCACATCTCTAGTCGGGGGTATGATTGAGGGCTGCGAATGCATTTGGGTTGGTCTTCACGTCTTGTTCGCAGTGAGGTGCAAAATGCGGGCACCACGCGATCGTTTGCAGAGAGAAGGTGTTCTGACACGCTCGCTTGCCAACTATGCAACTTTTAACCCGCCGCCTCACGCTCTTTGCGTCAGCTCCTCGGCGCAGGAGTTATGTGATAGAATTTGGTTGCACGCCGAGAACTATGGGGTGCTACTTGATTCGTTATTCCGACTGAACAGGAGCAGCGCGTGAAAAGCAGACCATAAGAACGAAAAGTGCTTGTAGCGGCGTGCGTCTTTTGATTCTGCTGCCTGAGTGTTTACTGGATAAGGAGCATTGCCCGTTCTACGTCGTAGTCACATCAAGTGCTGTGTTTCTTGATAGTTCTGGTCAACGAAACGACGATTAAAAATAGCAGAACCATTCCATTGCAGTGCAGCTGAGGTAATCGCACAATGGAAGTTTTGTTGTCATTTTATTTTTTTACGTTCACTACTTTTTTGTCATTCCCTCATTTTCAGTCTGAAGCGATAAAAGTATAACGTGATTCGCGAATAATAGCTTTAAGAAAAGTATGACAAGGTTTGTAAACCATTTTTTTGCTAACTATTGGAGGCATAGGTAATTAATCGTTAGCCTCCACTCATGAACACATTGGACTGAACAGCTAGAGGTTGTAATGGGATGTGCCTTCTGTGATGTTTATGAAAGCATGGCTCTAATGCAGCCTTTCTTCAAATGCACCCGCAGTCAAGCCCTGTACAGCTGCTCCACCGGTATCATCACGCTACTTTTGCACCAACTTTCACTATCATCGAGCCAATGCTACCTCAACCAGAGGCAAATGACATCAAGACCTGCTGGTTCAGCCTATCAGCCATTGACACTGGATATCAAGCATGTGCCACTTGTAAAAGGATAGGTAGACAAGTGGGTATATTTTCCTTGTCTTTTTTAGCCTGCCAAAAATCTTCTGGTCCAGGCTCCCTCCCTCTTTCGTTTTTTTTTTCTTTTAAAAGAGGACCAAGAGAAAGGGAAATGATATTGCGGGCATCATGAAAGCACTCCCCTAGTCAAGAGCATTGTGTTATAGTGGGAAATGCTTTTTATAGTTTTTTCCCTCATGCCTCTCGTGCTTGGAAATCTTGACCACAGTATAGACCAAATTAAAACAATTATCTGCTTCATGAC
Source organism: Amblyomma mixtum (assembly GCF_055824585.1). NCBI lineage: Eukaryota > Metazoa > Arthropoda > Arachnida > Ixodida > Ixodidae > Amblyomma > Amblyomma mixtum. Next base: position 147,950,226 of record NC_143021.1, on the reverse strand, counting down.
CTTTATACAGCAGTCTAAAAGCAGCAAATAAATTTTATAGGTTTACTTCAGCAGTACCTACCTCTTACAAGGTATGGCATGTTTGAAGTGAACCAGTGATGTGATAGGCATGGCCTAACGGGCAATGCATAATTGAATATTGGCGTTCAAGTGGAGCACTCTGCTTTAGAAGCATATTTGTTGCTAGCATCAATAATTGATACCTTACCAGGTTATCCTTGCATTACATGAAACCCTGTAAAGCTTATATTTTAGCTGTACAGAAGAAAGGTGCTTATTCGATGTCATGAGCATTGCTGAGGTTTTCTTTCACACTCCCTTTGTCACAACTGACTGCACTGTTCAGTTGAAATGCATTTGGAATTGAGTATTGGTACATTCTTATTTTTATTCATGCCGACGTTCAGTTACTGATTGCATTACACTAGCTGAGCCTAAGTCAACAAATATTGCTGTGACCTTAACAAGACCCCTTGCTTTACTTGAACCGATGCATTTGATGTTGCCTTTCTCCCGTGCCATCAAGGTTTGTAATAAGCTGTGTAAATAACTTAATTTACTTTCTCGAGGTATTTATTGCTGCAATTAGTGACAGGTAATTTCCTAAAGAACAACCTAAGTGCACATTTTTATCTTCTTTGGAACACTTGTTTGCTTGTTTCCCGTGTATTCTTAACTTAAACAGATATGAGCAGGCCTCAGCACTGGAGGGATGTGCTGCGGGACAAATAAAAAACTACCAGTCCAGCTGCTCCCTTAGGGTCACGTTTCTGAGGCTTTTATCGCTTGTAGTTCTATGCAGCTTTACTTACAAGTATTGTATCTGACGCAGTGTGTGCCTTAATATTTTGATTCATTTGCGTTAGAGTGTGCCACTCTTGCCCTGACGAACTTGCTCACCTTTGTACTCTTTGTTCATACATTTTCCCCTAACACCTGGTATAGCTCCGAATGATACATTATCTACAGCAACATGTGCATTATATTGCAATGTCTTTGTGCCATCACTTTTGAAAACAAAAGCTGCCTGAATTTTTCTGCAGACAAATCAGAAACACAAAATAATTTTCATATTTGATGGCCTGCATGTTATCTTCATATGACTGCAATGGCTAAATATCTCTTCGTGGTAGCCTAATTAGGTGTAACACGTTAATGTCAGTTCCTGTGAATATAATTCAGTCTTCGAATGTGGGGGCAGAATTGAACACAACAGCATGTTATAGCTTTTTCTTGTTCAAGGACGCATTACATTTATTTCTAGTCTTGTGACTGCTGCTTATGCTATTACTCAGCAGCCTTATCAAACTCACTCGGAGTGCTGCATTTTAGTGCACATTTAACTGATTGTTGCTTCTCCGTGTTTGATTCTATTAGAAGTTACTATAACTGTATACTTTGAATGTTTTCTTGTGCAGTTCTCTTGCTGCTGCATTCTGCCAGGCTACCTGTTCGTGCACACGTCTCATCACTAGGACGCTACCTCTTCTGCTGGTGATGCAGACAAGTAACGACAGGGTTAATTGGAGAGGCATGGGAGAGGCCTTTGCCCTGCAGTGGGCATAGTCAGGCTGATGATGATGATGAACAACAAGCAGGCTGCCTGATATTGAGGACAAGTGTCAGGATAGTGCACCAACAAAGTCGCTTAAGCATTTCTGTGCTGATGCATTTTTATTAAAATCAGCTCATAGCTTAATATCTACATCCATGGGGACATTTAGCATATGTTTGGCATCTGTTTGACTTTTAATTTGCTAGTGTTTGCAGCCTTTAATGTTGGTCTTAAGACAGTGTAAGCATTGTTTCACTGTGTGGGATTTTTTAGCTGTTTTGGAGAGATGTGTGTGTATGCATGCAGTTTTTTCCACGGGTTTGTTATGTGGCTCATGGAACTTTCATGTTACAGAAGAAATTATTTCGTTTCTGTGTTGTACAGGAAAGTGAGCAGTATTTATATGCACCAGGTGTTTCAGGGAAGAATAAGTAGTTTTCAAAAATATGGCTTTTGCTGCATAATATTACCAGTGTTAGCAGACACCAGAAAGCCGGTGAGGTGTATTTAGTAAGCTGGTTAACTAATTTCTGATAATTAACTTTTTAACTAACACAGGTTTGCAACTGGTTGCAGTTAGAGACTTTTAGCCAGTTGTTCGTAGTAGCCATATCAGTTTTTAAAATGTACAAAACATGATTACTTTCGCCGCTGTGGCTCGACAAAATTTGGCTGCATCGTGCGAAAATACATGTGCTTATGAAAGCACAGAGGGAAAGAAACCCCTCCAGTGCATGTAACTGCTACAAGTCTCTAATGGCAACTAGACGCCTAACTCTGATAGTGAAGGAATCATATTCTTAGCAGTAAGAAACACACATAACACCAAGACACACACACACAGGACACCCGCTAGACTTCAACTATCTATACTGGACACTTGTACGACATAAATATGTATCACTGAGCACACGCAGGTGCCTCGTCATCCGCAACAGGTCTAACTACGCCCTGCCCTCTCCTGCAAGGCATACGGTTGCGTCGATAAACAATCTCTTTTTCTGCCAACGCCAGGGAGGGAGTGCTTACACACGTCACCCGCCTCTTGAATACGAAAGACTTCGATAATTTCTCTTTCTTTTTTCTCGGCTCCCAGGCCTTTCATATTCAAGACGCGGGCATGTGTGTAAGCACTCCCTCCCTGGCATTGGCAGAAAAATAGATGGTTTATCGGCGCAACCGTATGCCTTGGAGGAGAGGGGAGGGCGTAGTTAGACCTGATGCCGATGACGAGGCACCTGCGTGTGCTCAGTGATACATATTTATGTCGTACAAGTGTCCAGTAAAGATAGTTGAAGTCTAGCGGGTGTCCTGTGTGTGTGTGTCTTGGTGTTGTGTGTGTTCTTACCGCTAAGAGTATGATTCCTTCAAGCCGTTACCAACTAGCCCAACTTAATGTTTTAACGAAGTTTCTGATAGTGAAAAGGTTCATTAATAAAAATTAGCTAACCAGCTTACTACGTAAGACTCTTCACAAGTTTTCTAGTGCCTGCCAACACTGGTAATACTATGCTGAAAAAGCCATACATACATCTCAAAATACCTGTTTTTTGAAAATTACTTAGTCTTCCCTGAAACACCTCGTATATGAATGGTACGGCAAAACAGCGCTGACGGACGGGACGGCGCTGTTTTGCCGTACCATTCAACATGAACCAACCAGCCCGACTCAGCCCTCTCCTTGACCTCGTATATATGTAAGAAAAACCTAACGGGATTTAATTGACGACGTTTTGGTTGGAGGGCCAGCCGTTTTCAAGTGTACTGCAGCATTTGAAGCACACAGCTTTTGTTTCGAATGCTATACTATACTCGAAAAAGGCTGGTCCTCCAGCCGAAACATCGTGAATTAAAACCTGTTATGTTTTTCAATTGCTGTGTGTCAGTCATTGTTACTCAGAGGGAGCTGAGGGGAAGTGTGCCGAAGGCAATATTCTGTTCCTCTATTGTTCTCCATAAAATATTTTGATGCATCATGCATGTGTTGTAGCGCGTATGTACACTTGTGCACAATAAATGTAATAATTTGCATTTTGCTTCTATTATTCTTTAAGCACTCCAGGATAGTGTTCACAAAATGATTTTGAAGTGATAAAACTATGTTGGTAAAAGTGTTGTACTGTGTAGTTAACATACACTTTTCCAAAAGTTGATGTAGGAATTATACTTTCTTCGTACTTGAGTCTTTTGAATAACGGTGGCCAATTGTCGGAAGACCGTTGATAGGGTGTTGGTAGACATTGTCGGTATGTGGTTGATAAGAAGTGTAAAGACTTTCTATGTACTTGAGTCTTTTGGATAACGGTGGCCAATTGTCGGAAGACCGTCAATAGGGTGTTGGTAGACAATAGAAAGTTTTAGTATAGCGTTAGCGTGATAGCGGACCTAAGGGAAATTACGTTAGCGTGCCGCAAGCAACTTATCCCCACAGACAGTTTTAGTGTTTTGAAAACGCTAAACGCCATCTGCTTGACATGGATGCCAACGCTCCTTCTAAAATGGTTGACATTGCCGCTAACTTGCCAAAGTATAATATTTCCGAGTTTGTTAAACGAATTATTAGTGCAGCGTTCATTTTCGTCTGCAAAATTACCCCGAAATTGAAAAAAAATAAAATAGAAACGTAAAATAGTGGCGCCATATAGTAAAGGCAATGTTAACTACAAGCAGTTGGAGCAAGAATATTTGTTATCACATGACGTCTAATGTTAAAAAAAACTTTTGTAAATTTAATATAAACTCTCTTTACATAATTTAAGTCCATAAAACACCGCGAAAAGCCTCCAAATCTATTTTTGTCTCGTTCCAGATGTTTTTGCTAGGTTTCTGCTGCGTTTCGGGCCGTTGCAGACGGTAGCAGTGCAGCTGGAGGTGCTATTAGGCTTGCGCGCTCCAGAATCGAGAGCGTATCTTAAAAACAGGGCTGAATTGCAGCTTAAACTTTATCGTCGAAGCAAGGTAAGTCATAGCGAAAAGCAAAAACACCAGTAGTTGCCGGTAAACATGCCGACCGGAATCGCAAGAGCTGCTGAATCGGCTGAAGCGGGCGGCTGTCGCTTGAAAGGACGCCGCCATGTTTCCACGCTAAGGGCGCAAATGCCGCAACGCTAAATTCTGAAAATTGCGTGCGTACGCTAACGCTATTTCCCCGTTAGCGTTCTGCGCATGCGCACTCTGGACCCGCTATTCCGCTATGCACGCAATTACGCAAAGCCCGCTATACTAAAACTCTCTATTGTCGGTATGAGGTTGATAAGAAGTGTAAAGACTTTCTATGTACTTGAGTCTTTTGGATAACGGTGGCCAATTGTTGGAAGACCGTTAATAGGGTGTTGGTAGACATTGTCGGTAAGGGGTCAGTAGGAAGTGTATACAAACTCGATAAGGGGATGATAGGAAGTATAAAGACTTTCTATATACTTGAGTCTTTTGGATATCGGTGGCCAATTGTCGGAAGACGGTTGATAGGTTGTTACTACAATGTACAAAGGCGTTTTAAAGACTTTCTATTCAATGTTGATAGGTTCTATTAACAATAGACCTTTCCACAAATTCCGCCGCGCCACCAAGCGGCCGCGCAAAGCACTCTGGGAAAACGGAGCGCCGCGGCACCCGCGGCGCCGCGCTCGCGTCTTTTCGTTCCGTCTCTCCGACTGCGCCTGATCACCGGAAAGCCTTCCTCTGCCATCTCGTCGCCATCGCTGTTTCTTATACCTGTGCTACACGGCAACGTTCGAATGACATCTGAGTCGAATGACATTCGAAAACTGGAAGGACATTCAGACTCGACGGACGCGCGCGGTGCTACACGAAACCTTCCAAGCGCATTCGAAAGCCTCAGCTCGTTTTCAGTGTACAACGATGACGACGGCGGTGGTCACACTGCTCCGACAACGACACTATCACGGTCAACAGCAGCATGTGATTATAGTGAAATATCTAGTTTACTATAATATGATTGCAGTGGGACACGTTTTTCAGGCCAACGACACCGACGAATCCGATCGGCGGACGGTCAGCCTTGTCGGCGGCTGAGCGAAAGCACGGTGATGAGGCGGCGGTGCAAATATGTTCGCGCTTCTAAATGAGCGAAACGAACGACCATATTTCACATGTGCACACCTGAACAGTCACCAGCGATAAGCGCTTGCCAAATTAATTTCAGTCGACGACGACTCCCTTCCCTTCCGCGACCACTAGGCCTAGCGGGTCCGTGGGATATGATCTGTGATTGCGGCATTTGTGATGATCGAATCACTAGCTTTAGCGAATGAAAATGGTCACCGAGTGTAGTTTTGGCAATAGTGACCTGAAATTAATTATTGCTTACATCGCTAAGCACGCATATGATGAACGTGAAACGCCGGTGTGACCCAGACTGCCGAGTCGTGCTTTACGGCCAGCAGCAGTCGTCGCCGTCGCTAGCTTGTGGATGACAAGTTATGCCGTTTCAGTTAAAGCGGACGGTCGCCAAACATACTTCTGTATAAAGTAGTTTAAAATAAAGTACTGGTCACGTCGCAGGAAGCCGGGACAAAAAACGAGAAGCGCCGGTCCTGCGCGATGTCAACAGCCTGCAGTTGTTAAGTGTTTCTCAGGCGTGCGATCGCACCATCGCTTCCCACACATTATCGCACTGCGTAAGCAAGCACGGCTACAGCCGGTAAAAAAGAAAACAGGTTGATTAATAGAACTAAAGCGCCGATTGCGTTTTATGTCATAAAAACGAGTACTAACTGTTCGTACGCAGCGATGTAAACAACACTATGAGTGCAGTTGTCCTCATCGGCGCACTCCTGGGGAAATTTCATGCTGACGCGGTAAATGTTCACTGCTGTAATATATAATCTTCAAGCACTCCCTTAGACAGAACACGAGCTATTTGCTAAACATGACACAGTTGGTTGACACAGTAAGCGTGACACAGTCGGATGTTGCGTTCCGCAGCCACGGATCACCAGACGAGCACCAGCAGACGCAGACCGGCGTTCTCCCAATGCATGTATACACAGAGCCCTCGCCGCTCATGTGCCCATGGTGGTGGTGAATAACTTTATTCATAAAAGCCCCCCCCCCAAAAAAAAACAAAAAAAAAACGAAAATTATGCAGCAGCATTGCGGGCGGCCTTCAGGCTGCCGGTTGTGGCGTCCTGGCCGTACCTAGTCGAGACGCTCTCTGCCCCGGTCACCAGCCGAAGTTGGAGATTCGCATGTGCCCATTGCTCTGCGTAATCACAGCAGGCGTCCGTTCCGCATACACTCGGTGTGGAAAGATCGTGGAGAGACGATCCATGTATCCCTTGCGCCCGCTAGTGTTGAAATGCGTACCATATATTTTGTGGTGTTTCGAAGGCTTCCACAGGGTAAATCGCCCTTGGGAACCTTGCCGATTTATCCTGCGCACCCATTCTACCTTCAGCTTCTTGTCCTTGGGGAATACGTGGTATGAAATGTTGATGTCCTTTCTCGTGTTGTTACTACAGCCGGGCACGCAGCACCTTTGACCGCCACCGCGATTCTAATCTGCAGACATGTCGAATGTCTAAAGAAATCCCCACATAATTGCAGAAAGACTAAGAGATAACCACCACAGCAGTGCGCTGCAACATTTACAACGCGCACGAGAACACGCACAACGCCTGAACACGGCGGCACAACACAGCAACACGCTTGACAGCAGACGACGCGGGCGGCGACCGCTCCTTTCTCCCATCATGCTTTGCGCGGATCCGCTAGGGGATGGCGCAGCGCTGCAATTTGTGGAAAGGTCTATTGTCGAAAGACTTTCTAAAGAATGTTACTAAAAATTTTGTAAGGGTAGGTTTTTTGAGATTAGGGCACGTTTCAGCGCTTATGAAAAAAAACGACTGGCTTTTCGTTTGGCTCTCTCACTTCAACTGAGGCGTCGTTTTTTTGTGCTTGTTCTTTCTCGTTATCTTTTTCTGTCACAGAAGGGAAATCCTGTGGATATCCTGAATGTGTCAGCGTGAAAACTGTGTTTCAACAGCGTTTTTGCATTTCGGCGGTCCTCATTTTGTTCGGCAGTGATGAGAAGCTGATTGCATTTTTGTTTTTTTCTAAGACAAATTGGCGGAGAGCATGCATCTACAAGTGGTGCGCTTGACGAAGGCAGGTTTCTCTTGCGAAACTAACTGTTGTGGTGGAATACCTGGTAAAAGAGATTAGGAAGGGTGGGCACTTAGTCATGAGAGCCAGAAATTGCGGCAAAACTTTGAGGAGTACAGCGACTCAGTCTATGAGGGACGCTGTAGTGAAGGGCTTCTGAAATTTCGACCACCTGGAGTTTTCTAACGTGCACTGACATCGCACAGTACACAAGCCTCTAGATTTTTGCCTCCATCGAGATTCGGCCGCCAATACCGGGTTCGAACCCGCGTCTTTCGGTCCAGCAGCCGAGCGCCGTAACCACTGAGCCACCGCGGTGAGTCCGGCCGAAGAAAGTCTGAGAGAATTGCGGAGTGGATGTTTAGTCACCGCCCCCGAAAAACTTCTCCGTAAAAAGCAGTAAGCAAAGAAATATGTGCCATTTGTCAAATTAAAAAATTCAAATGATGTTTAGCGCTCGTTCTGTCTGGTTCTTTTTTATTCCACCTCTTATGCCATAGTCTTACGTGTAATATAAATCAAAATTAGCCACAGATGTGTGTAGTTTTGGTCGTTCCTTTTTGTTTTTTGCTTATGTGCCTTGCTCTCGCCTCGTGTCTAGATCTTGAGCAGCCCATTGCTACACTGTGCGCGGGAATGGCGGCAGTGGTTCGCTGATTTTCAGAAAGCATTAACAAGTATAAAGATCTTCTCTCTTGTTGCATCATTCTGCTATTGCAGCGCAGGGCTCACGAAAACTTCTTCACATTTTCTTTCATTCTTTTCCTGCTACTCGGGGCGATGTAACCTCCCGCCCAGAAAAAAAAGCCGTCAGTTTTGTAGTCCACCTTGGTAGAGCCAGCCTTCGTCACTGTGATGTTATTTAAATGTTTCGAAACATACCAGATAGTACTAACACTTCTCACGCAGAACACGTGGTGGAAACAGATGCGCTTCAGAATCATCGGGGGGTACGAAGCTGCAAATAATAAAAATGAAGAAGGCAGGAATGTCGCACACCGTGAACGGGCACAATGAATTTCGTCAATCGCCCAACCAGACCTCTCTCGTGAGTCAATTGGCAGGTTAGTGTTCGCCCGCTGCAGTTCAGCATGCCTCTCTGCTGAGAGCCTAACTTCGAAGAATGGGCGAAGAACGCTCGTTTGCGATAACGAATGGTAATGAATTGATGCCTGATATTATGCTGTATTGATGAAACCCAGGTCGCGCGAACTGCTCACGACGATGGCGATTTTGTGTCGATCCCCGTTTCGAGATCAGACGCAGCGGGCAGACTTCGCGCACTTGCGCGGGACCCCACGCTTGCCGCGTGTAATTCGGGGAAATTTTGCAATTCACGTTTAAAATCATTGGACCCAGATCTGAAGCTCCGGCTTCCCTTCGGGCTACCACGACGAAAAGAAACTTTGCTTTGCCGCCTCATGCTCGGTGTAGCTTTCACCAACCACTACTCATTTTTAATCGGAATGGCTGATAGCCCTGCGTGTGCCATCTGCGGGCATGACGAGACTATAACCCACATTCTTTGTGAGTGCCCTTCTACAGCGCCAAAAAGGCAGTTTCATAGCCGTGCGCTAGAGCGTCTGTATTCACGCCCACTGGTAGAAATGAAGATTCTCGGCCACTGGCCGCGGTGATCGTCGGCGTTGAAGGCCTCCAAGGCACTGCTCCGCTTCTTGCGAACTTCTGGCCTGCATGATAGGCTGCGACTTCAACGAACACTGACTTTTCATAGTGACTTCAATTTTCTGCTACTCTCTTATATCTTTCTTTTTTTACCCCCTCACTCCTTTCCCCCCGTGAAGGGTAGCAAACCGACTATTCTTCGGTTAACCTCCCTGCCTTTCCTGTTCTACCTCCTCCTCCTCCTCCTAAGTTTCCAGCCTAGAAAAGGCCTAATTTTTTATGTTCCTTTTAAGTGTTTGTTCTCTTCAGCAAGTCACGAGCTCATTATACACACCTGCCTGCTTTTTTACGCAAGGGTGTGGATGCACGGTGCGATCGCAATATACGCAGGATATACGCAGGTAATATACGATCGTAATATACGCAGGATATATGCAGGTAATATACGATCGTAATGTACGCAAGAGAGGGCCTTTAACGCTATCGCGTTAAAGGCCCTCTCCGAAAATCCGGCGTCGTCGTCGGCACTGTGGGCGAAAAATCGCATGCTTGACTTTGGCGGGTGGCGCCCAGACAGCAACCCTCGGAGGGAGGTGGGCAACCTAATTTTTACAAAACAGACTAACAGAGCTCAACGTAACGAGGACAAGAAGAAGCAAGAAACACAAGACGGGCGCTGACTACCAGCTCTCTATTGCGTCATAAAAACTAGCAAACCTCATATCATTTTCCTGGGCCGTGTTGTACTTTGTCAGCCAGTGGACATTGCGAGGGAACGGCTCACACGCTTGGCTACCATAACACAGCGAAAATAAACTCATAACAAGAGCTTGCACTAACACTCATTTTCTCGCTTCTTTTAATGCGATGTTGATTGCCAAGTGGCATAAAACGGTATGCAATGATAGATGAGGATGCGCTTTTTCAGAGCTGTAGTTTTCTAACGACTTTAGCTGGTACATGTACACCTTTTATCTATGGTCCGTTTTTCATTATCTTTGTAATGCTATTGCTTGTTGGGGCATGCACTTGTCATGAGTTTATTTTCACTGTGTAATGATCGCCAAGCATGTCAGCGTTCCTTCGCAATGTCCACTGGCTGACAGTATACCACGTCGTCCAGGAAAATGGTATAAATTATGGTATTTTTTATGACGCAATAAAGTGCTGCTAGTCAGCGCCCGTCCTGGGCTTCGTATTTCTTCTTCCTGTCCACGTTCCGTTGCGCTGTGTTAATCTGTTTTCTAGAAAGTATGATCCAACTAGCCCAAACCAGACTCCTCTTAGAACGCATTCTAATTCACGTGAACTTGCAGGGTCATCACAACCTAGCCAACGGATAGCAAACAGATTGCCCACAGTGGCAAGTGGAAGTTAAGTTAGTAAATGATCGGTCAGGAAGAGCAATCTAGGCCGCACAATGTCCACCGCTGGGAGCACTTACCATCGCTGGGCAGCAGCGCATCACTCAACCGCTGTACGCTGTTGCATCCAAGTTAGTTAGTTATATGGGGTTTTATGGCGCATAAGCAACTATGGCTAACATGCGCCAAACACAAGGTTAGATGAGGTTATGTCAAGTGTACAGAAGTTACATTATATTAAATTTAAAACATTGGCTTTCTTTAGAAACTTACAAACAAGTGAAAACTCCACGAGTGTTTGCTCGCCTAAAAGCAATGCGGGATGAAGTGGAATGTGTTCATTGTAAAATACCGTAAAAAATTTTTTTCGAAGTTCTTCGAGATGCGAACAAGAGATTAAAATGTGATTCACTGTGAGCTCCTCACCACACATTTCACACACAGGTTTGTCTTTTTTTGTTAATAAGAAGTTATGGGTGATGTGTGTGTGGCCTATGCGTAAACGACATAAAATTACTTCGATAAAACGTTTTTTATGACGGCATGATTTCCATTCTTTCAAAATAGGCTTTACAGTATGCAGCTTGTTGTTTCTTTCATTTTCCCAAGAAGCTTGCCATTTGGCTCTTAGTTTGCTATGCACTAACTTCATGTAATCCCTCGGAGGAAAACCCACATGTTTCACCTCCATGGCTCTGGCTTGTGCAGCACACGTGTCGGCTCTCTCATTATCCCTAATGCCAACGTGACTGGGAACCCAGCAGAATTTTATAACATGTTTTTGTGCTGTGACCTTTAATATATTGTGTATGATGCTTCAAATCAGTGGCTCCGTGGCATTTTTGGAGTTTAATGCTGTAAGGACGCTCAGTGAATCTGTATAAATGATGCTCTTTTTGATGTTTTCATTTGTTATTTTCTGTACCGAAACACAAATGGCATAACACTCCGCGGTGAAAACTGTAGCACATGAGGGCAGTCGTACTGCATTTTCATTTTTTCCTTGTATTACTGCGCTTCCTATATGAGCAAGAGTTTTTGACCCGTCAGTATAAAATGACGTGTAATTTCTGTATTTTTCTTGTAGTGCTAGATATTCTTGTATTATATGGTCGTGTGGCGTACAGGTTTTACTGAGGCGTGTTAGTTTGACGTCACACACTGTGGGGAGAGTGTACCACGGTGGTAGCGCTTCGTGTCTTGGGGCAATATTTTTGATTTCCTTTAGTGCGTTCAGAGTTTGAAATTTTTCTTCGAAGCGCAAGAACGACGGCTTAATCGCATAGGGCTTGTTGTTGAAGAGTATTCGGGATGGGCATTTCGTGACAATTGGGTATCAGAGATGTTTGGGCTGAGAAAGGATTTTGAAGATGTATGTACAAGTTAGTGCAGTTCTTCGATCTTCTAAGGAAGGTTCATTAGTTTCCACATACAGACTTGCTATTGGTGAAGTTCTGTAAGCACTGGAAGACAGCCTTAAACCAAGATTGTGGACAGGATCGAGTCGTTTTATGTAGGACGGTCTTGCTGAGCCATATACTATGGACCCATAATCTAACTTATAGCGAACCAGAGAACGATATATATGTAACAGGGAAGCTCTATCAGACCCCCAGCGTTTTCTTGATAGTATTTTCAGCACATTGAGGGCTTGGGAAGCTTTTTTCTTTAAGCTGTTTATATGTGGCAAGAAAGTGAGTTTTTTATCGAAAGTAATCCCTAGAAATTTGTGCTCTTGTTTGAACGGTAATGGGGTTTGGTTTAAATATAGTGTGGGGTCGGCCTGTAGGCCTCGTCTCAAAGAGAACAGAACCGCTACTTTTTTCTGAGAGGAAAATCTAAATCCGTTTCTATCTGCCCAGGTAGCCAGTTTATTTATTGTTATTTGTATTTGCCGCTCACAGGTAGGTATGCTGGAAGACGTGCATGCTATTTTTAGGTCGTCTACGTAAACTGAGTACAAGATGGATTTTGGGATTACTTTTCCTATGGAGTTCATTTTGATGACAAATAAGGTCGTGCTGAGGATGCACCCTTGGGGTACACCAGTTTCTTGGAAAAAAGTCTTGGAGAAGGTTGCACCTAGGCGGACTCTGAACGTGCGATTGGTCAGGAAGTCGCTCAAACAGCTCAGCATCCTGCCGCGGATACCTAGGTCCGCTAGGTCACGGAGGATACCGAACCTCCACGTTGTATCGTAGGTCGAAGAAGACCCCGATACAGTGTTGGTTGTGGATGAACGCTTCCCGGACTGTGTTCTCGAAGCGGACAAGGTGATCGGTTGTGGAACATGTCTTTTTAAACCTGCATTGATGTATATCTAAAAGTTGCCGAGACTGAAGTATGAAGGTTAGTCTGATGTTTAGAATGCTTTCGAATGATTTTGCTATGCAGCTAGTGAGTGCTATTGGCCTGTAACTGGTGGGACTTGTTGGTGGTTTGCCAGGTTTTATGAAGGATACTATGATGGCTTCTTTCCATGCATGGGGGATTTCTCCACTCATCCATATTTTATTGAAAAATTTTAGGAGAGCCTCTATGGCAGTCTCAGAGAGGTGAGCAAGCATGGCATAATGTATACTGTAATGATCAGTCCCTTAAGGGCTGATCCAAACATACTTCCTCTTCCTTTTTAATAAATGTTTTCACCTCGGCGACGCGGCGAAACGTAGAAACGGACGCCAAAGAGCTGCGCTCTAAAAACAGCCGTCGCCGTAGTTTTGTTGGTACGTGTACCCTACGCGAAATTGTGATGTCATGGGTTCGAGCGCCAGCGTCGGCGTGTGCTTTTAAACTTCTGCTTCCACAATCCCCATTGATGGAAAACTACGAATTATCGTACCTGCCCTGTGCTCCTTTGCACTCGGTGGCTGTTAGCTCCCATCATATAAGCTGTACCGCGGATTTCCGTTCCCTTCACTTGTACGCATGCCGCAAGAAGCTTTTCTAGACAAGTCCAATTCATCCTCGAATTTAACAAAGCGGTTGTATTGCCGCGTAGCTCAATGAATGTTTTCTTCTGCTATTGTCATTTATACTTATGAAAACAAGTTGTATGACAGGCTGAAAATGTCGTCTATCTGTCTGTTTCTAGGCTTGTTGAGATTAGGGCACGTTTCAGCGCTTATGAAAAAAACGACTGCCTTTTCTTTTGGCTCTCTCACTTCAACTGAGGCGTCGTTTTTTTGTGCTTGTTGCTTCTCGTTATCTTTTTCTGTTACAGAAGGGAAATCCTGTGGATATTCTGAATGTGTCAGCGTGAAAACTGTGTTTCAACAGCGGTTTTTGCATTTCGGCGGTCCTCATTTTGTTCGGCAGTGATGAGAAGCTGATTGCATTTTTGTTTTTTTTAAAGACAAAATGGCGGAGAGCATACATCTACTAGTGGTGCCCTTGACGAAGGCAGGTTTCTCTTGCGAAACTGACTGTTGTGGTGGAATACCTGGTAAAAGAGATTAGGAAGGGTGGGCACTTAGTCATGAGAGCCAGAAATTGCGGCAAAACTTTGAGGAGTACAGCGATTCAGGCAATGAGGGACGCTGTAGTGAAGGGCTTCTGAAATTTCGACCACCTGGAGTTTTTTAACGTGCACTGACATCGCACAGTACACAAGCCTCTAGATTTTTGCCTCCATCGAAATTCGGCCGCCGCGGCCGGGTTCTAACCCGCGTCTCTCGGTCCAGCAGCCGAGCGCCGTAACCACTGAGCCACCGCGGTGAGTCCGGCCGAAGAAAGTCTGAGAGAATAGCGGAGTGGATGTTTAGTCACCGCCCCCGAAAAACTTCTCCGTAAAAAGCAGTAAACAAAGAAATATGTGCCATCTGTCAAATTAAAAAATTCAAATGATGTTTAGCGCTCGTTCTGTCTGATTCTTTTTTATTCCACTTCTTATGCCATAGTCTTACGTGTAATATAAATCAAAATTAGCCACAGATGTGTGTAGTTTTGGTCGTTCCTTTTTGTCTTTTGCTTATGTGCCTTGCTCTCGCCTCGTGTCTAGATCTTGAGCAGCCCATTGCTACACTGTGCGCGGGAATGGCGGCAGTGGTTCGCTGATTTTCAGAAAGCATTAACAAGTATAAAGATCTTCTCTCTTGTTGCATCATTCTGCTATTGCAGCGCAGGGCTCACGAAAACTTCTTCACATTTTCTTTCATACTTTTCCTGCTACTCGAGGCGATGTAACCTCCCGCCCAGAAAAAAAGCCGTCAGTTTTGTAGTCCACCTTGGTAGTGTCAGCCTTCGTCACTGTCGTGCCATTTAGATCTTTTGAAACATACCAGACAGTAGTATCGCTTCTCACGCAGAACACGTGGTGGAAACAGATGCGCTTCAGAATCATCAGGGGGAGGGGGGGGGGGGGGGTACGAAGCTGCAAATAATAAAAATGAAGAAGGCAGGAATGTCGCACACCGTGAACGGGCACAATGAATTTCGTCAATCGCCCAACCAGACCTCTCTCGTGAGTCAATTGGCAGGTTAGTGTTTGCCCGCTACAGTTCAGCATGCCTCTCTGCTGAGAGCCTAACTTCAAAGAATGGGTGAAGAATGCTCGTTTGTGATAACGAATGGTAATGAATTGATGCCTAATATTATGCTGTATTGATGAAACCCAGGTCGCGCGAACTGCTCACGACGATGGCGATTTTGTGTCGATCCCCGTTTCGAGATCAGACGCAGCGGGCAGACTTCGCGCACTTGCGCGGGACACCACGCTTGCCGCGTGTAATTCGGGGCAATTTTGCAATTCACGTTTAAAATCATTGGACCCAGATCTGAAGCTCCGGCTTCCATTCGGGCTACTACGACGAAAAGAAACTTTGCTGTGCCGCCTCATGCTCGGTGTAGCTTTCACCAACCACTACTCATTTTTAATCGGAATGGCTGATAGCCCTGCGTGTGCCATCTTCGGGCATGACGAGACTATAGCCCACATTCTTTGTGAGTGCCCTTCTACAGAGCCGAAAGGCAGTTTCTCAGCCGTGCGCTAGAGCGTCTGGATCCACGTCCACTGGTAGAACTGAAGATTCTCGGCCGCTGGCCGCGGTGATCGTCGGCGGTGAAGGCCTCCAAGGCACTGCTCCGCTTCTTGCGAACTTCTGGCCTGCATGATAGGCTGCGACTTCAACGAACACTGACTTTTCATAGTGACTTCAATTTTCTGCTACTCTCTTATATCTTTCTTTTTTTACCCCCTCACTCCTTTCCCCCCGTGAAGGGTAGCAAACCGACTATTCTTCGGTTAACCTCCCTGCCTTTCCTGTTCTACCTCCTCCTCCTCCTCCTAAGTTTCCAGCCTTGAAAAGGCCTAATTTTTTATGTTCCTTTTAAGTGTTTATTCTCTTCAGCAAGTCACGAGCTCATTATACACACCTGCCTGCTTTTTTACGCAAGGGTGTGCATGCACGGTGCGATCGCAATATACGCAGGATATACGCAGGTAATATACAATCGTAATATACGCAGGATATATGCAGGTAATATACGATCGCAATATACGCAGGATATACGCAGGTAATATACGATCGCAATATACGCAGGATATACGCAGGTAATATACGATCGTAATATACGCAGGAGAGGGCCTTTAACGCTATCGCGTTAAAGGCCCTCTCCGAAAATCCGGCGTCGTCGTCGGCACTGTGAGCGAAAAATCGCATGCTTGACTTTGGCGCGTGGCGCCCAGACAGCAACCCTCGGAGGGAGGTGTGCAACCTAATTTTTACAAAACAGACTAACAGAGCTCAACGTAACGAGGACAAGAAGAAACAAGAAACACAAGACGGGCGCTGACTACCAGCTCTCTATTGCGTCATAAAAACTAGCAAACCTCATATCATTTTCCTGGGCCGTGTTGTACTCTGTCAGCCAGTGGACATTGCGAGGGAACGGCTCACACGCTTGGCTACCATAACACAGCGAAAATAAACTCATAACAAGAGCTTGCACTAACACTCATTTTCTCGCTTCTTTTAATGCGATGTTGATTGCCACGTGGCATAAAACGGTATGCAATGATAGATGAGGATGCGCTTTTTCAGAGCTGTAGTTTTCTAACGACTTTAGCTGGTACATGTACACCTTTTATCTATGGTCCGTTTTTCATTATCTTTGTAATGCTATTGCTTGTTGGGGCATGCACTTGTCATGAGTTTATTTTCACTGTGTAATGATCGCCAAGCATGTCAGCGTTCCTTCGCAATGTCCACTGGCTGACAGTATACCACGTCGTCCAGGAAAATGGTATAAATTATGGTATTTTTTATGACGCAATAAAGTGCTGATAGTCAGCGCCCGTCCTGGGCTTCGTGTTTCTTCTTCCTGTCCACGTTCCGTTGCGCTGTGTTAACCTGTTTTCTAGAAAGTATGATCCAACTAGCCCAAACCAGACTCCTCTTAGAACGCATTCTAATTCACGTGAACTTGCAGGGTCATCACAACCTAGCCAACGGATAGCAAACAGATTGCCCACAGTGGCAAGTGGAAGTTAAGTTAGTAAATGATCGGTCAGGAAGAGCAACCTGGGCCGCACAATGTCCACCGCTGGGAGCACTTACCATCGCTGGGCAGCAGCGCATCACTCAACCGCTGTACGCTGTTGCATCCAAGTTAGTTAGTTATATGGGGTTTTATGGCCCATAAGCAACTATGGCTATCATGCGCCAAACACAAGGTTAGATGAGGTTATGTCAAGTGTACAGAAGTTACATTATATTAAATTTAAAACATTGGCTTTCTTTAGAAACTTACAAACAAGTGAAAACTCCACGAGTATTTGCTCGCCTAAAAGCAATGCGGGATGAAGTGGAATGTGTTCATTGTAAAATACCGTAAAAAATTTTTTTCGAAGTTCTTCGAGATGCTAACAAGAGATTAAAATGTGATTCACTGTGAGCTCCTCACCACACATTTCACACACAGGTTTGTCTTTTTTTGTTAATAAGAAGTTATGGGTGATGTGTGTGTGGCCTATGCGTAAACGACATAAAATTACTTCGATAAAACGTTCTTTATGACGGCATGATTTCCATTCTTTCAAAATAGGCTTTACAGTATGCAGCTTGTTGTTTCTTTCATTTTCCCAAAAAGCTTGCCATTTGGCTCTTAGTTTGCTATGCACTAACTTCATGTAATCCCTAGGAGGAAAACCCACATGTTTCACCTCCATGGCTCTGGCTTGTGCAGCACACGTGTCGGCTCTCTCATTATCCCTAATGCCAACGTGACTGGGAACCCAGCAGAATTTTATAACATGTTTTTGTGCTGTGACCTTTAATATATTGTGTATGATGCTTCAAATCAGTGGCTCCGTGGCATTTTTGGAGTTTAATGCTGTAAGGACGCTCAGTGAATCTGTATAAATGATGCTCTTTTTGATGTTTTCATTTGTTATTTTCTGTACCGCAACACAAATGGCATAACACTCCGCGGTGAAAACTGTAGCACATGAGGGCAGTAGTACTGCATTTTCATTTTTTCCTTGTATTACTGCGCTTCCTACATCAGCATGAGTTTTTGACCCGTCAGCATAAAATGACGTGTAATTTCTGTATTTTTCTTGTAGTGCTAGATATTCTTGTATTATATGGTCGTGTGGCGTACAGGTTTTACTGAGGCGTGTTAGTGTGACGTCACACACTGTGGGGAGAGTGTACCACGGTGGTAGCGCTTCGTGTCTTGGGGCAATATTTTTGATTTCCTTTAGTGCGTTCAGAGTTTGACATTTTTCTTCGAAGCGCAAGAGCGACGGCTTAATCGCATGGGGCTTGTTGTTGAAGAGTATTCGGGATGGTCATTTCGTGACAATTGGGTATCAGAGATGTTTGGGCTGAGAAAGGATTTTGAGGATGTATGTACAAGTTAGTGCAGTTCTTCGATCTTCTAAGGAAGGTTCATTAGTTTCCACATACAGACTTGCTATTGGTGAAGTTCTGTAAGCACTGGAAGACAGCCTTAAACCAAGATTGTGGACAGGATCGAGTCGTTTTATGTAGGACGGTCTTGCTGAGCCATATACTATGGACCCATAATCTAACTTAGAGCGAACCAGAGAACGATATATATGTAACAGGGAAGCTCTATCAGACCCCCAGCGTTTTCTTGATAGTATTTTCAGCACATTGAGGGCCTGGGAAGCTTTTTTCTTTAAGCTGTTTATATGCGGCAAGAAAGTGAGTTTTTTATCGAAAGTTATCCCTAGAAATTTGTGCTCTTGTTTGAACGGTAATGGGGTTTGGTTTAAATATAGTGTGGGGTCGGCCTGTAGGCCTCGTCTCAAAGAGAACAGAACCGCTACTGTTTTCTGAGAGGAAAATCTAAATCCGTTTCTATCTGCCCAGGTAGCCAGTTTATTTATTGTTATTCGTATTTGCCGCTCACAGGTAGGTATGCTGGAAGACGTGCATGCTATTTTTAGGTCGTCTACGTAAACTGAGTACAAGATGGATTTTGGGATTACTTTTCCTATGGAGTTCATTTTGATGACAAATAAGGTCGTGCTGAGGATGCACCCTTGGGGTACACCAGTTTCTTGGAAAAAAGTCTTGGAGAAGGTTGCGCCTAGGCGGACTCTGAACGTGCGATTGGTCAGGAAGTCGCTCAAACAGCTCAGCATCCTGCCGCGGATACCTAGGTCCGCTAGGTCACGGAGGATACCGAACCTCCACGTTGTATCGTAAGCCTTCTCCAGGTCGAAGAAGACCCCGATACAGTGTTGGTTGTGGATGAACGCTTCCCGGACTGTGTTCTCGAAGCGGACAAGGTGATCGGTTGTGGAACATGTCTTTTTAAAACCGCATTGATGTATATCTAAAAGTTGCCGAGACTGAAATATGAAGGTTAGTCTGATGTTTAGAAGGCTTTCGAATGATTTTGCTATGCAGCTAGTGAGTGCTATTGGCCAGTAACTGGTGGGACTTGTTGGTGGTTTGCCAGGTTTTATGAAGGGTACTATGATGGCTTCTTTCCATGCATGGGGGATTTCTCCACTCATCCATATTTTATTGAAAAATTTTAGGAGAGCCTCTATGGCAGTCTCAGAGAGGTGAGCAAGCATGGCATAATGTATACTGTCTGGGCCTGGTGCTGTCTTTTTACCGGATGTTAGTACTGTGTTTAGTTCCTGCATTGTAATAAGCTGATTGTAGTCTTCATGTATGCATGTTCTGAAGGGATGTTTTTGTTTTTCTACTATTGTTTTGTGCTTTTGAAATGTGTGTGTCTAGTTGGATGCGCTTGAAACTGTGGAAAAATGCTCACCCAATATGTTGGCCTGATCTTCTAATGTTGTTTGGGTACCGGGTGTTGTTAGCATTGGAAATGTAAAAGGAGCAAAATTTCCAGTGAATTTCCGTACCTGCTCCCACATTTTCTTTGATGATATTGAGCTGTTTATGGA
Source organism: Amblyomma mixtum (assembly GCF_055824585.1). Classification (NCBI taxonomy): domain Eukaryota; kingdom Metazoa; phylum Arthropoda; class Arachnida; order Ixodida; family Ixodidae; genus Amblyomma; species Amblyomma mixtum. The sequence continues at coordinate 147,930,158 of NC_143021.1, read as the reverse complement.
GGATATGTACTGTTGCCATGATGCCCTTTCTGCGTTGCGTCTAATGTATCGTGCTTTGGCTCTAGCCCTTTTGAAGGTGAGCAAGTTCCCTGCAGTGGGATATCTGCGAAGGTTGCCCCAAGCCTTGTTTTGCTCCTTTTTAGCCAATGTGCTTTCACTTGACCACCAAACTTTGTGTCTTTCGTGCAATTTCAGATGTTTGTGGGATGGCTTCTATTGCTGCAGATATTAAGCATGTGACAAATTTTTCATTTATTTCTTCTATTGTAAGGGTTTCGGCATATTCTTTTTCTAATGTGGCCTTAGTTCTGAAAAGTGCCCAATCGGCGAGGTGAATTTTCCATCGCCGAGGCTTCGTAGGGAGGATGGATGTCCCTGATGTTAGCTTTAAAACCGTAGGTAAGTGATCACTTCCCCGGGGGTTATCTAAAACATCCCAAATAAAATCATTAAAAACAGATGATGGTGCAAACGCTAAATTTAGGCAGGTCATTTTTCCAGAGCTGGGGCAGCAGTACGTTGCTTTTCCCGTATTCATTAAACATATGTTATTCGAAAGAATAAAATCTTCGATGAGCTGACCCCTGGAATCAGTATGCTCACTTCCCCAGAATGAGGAGTGTGTGTTAAAATCCCCAATTATGACATATGGCTCTGGCAACTGTTCCAGAAGTTCTTCAAGGTCATGCATGGCTATTGTGTTGTGTGGTGGTATGTACACAGAGCATATTGTTATTGTTTTATGGCTAATGATGTCTACTGCGACCGCTTATAAGTTCGTCTTTAATGATACCTCTCTTGCAGGGACATCGCTTTGCGTGATGATAGCGACGCCTCCTGAGAGTCGGCTAGCTTGTGCTCTGTCTTTCCGGAAAATATTGTATTTTTTTAAGATGTTTGTGTGCTGTGGCCCAAGGTTCGTTTCTTGCAGGCAAACAGCTGTAGGTGCCATTGTTTTGAGCATATCGGTTATGTCTGTGTAGTTTCTGTGTAGACCTCTACAGTTCCATTGTATTAGATACGCCATTGTGATAAGTTGGGGATTGGGGAAAGTTACTTACTCTCAGGAGCAGTGATTCGTGGTTTCCCTTTTTTCTCTAGGGAGTCTCGCCGCCGCTGCAGCGGTGGCGAATCAGGAGTTGTATCCATCGCCACTTTCGTGGCGCCGGATTTCCGCGGAGAATCCGCGGATGCGTGTGTTTTAGATGTCAGCGGACTTTCGCTGACATCCATCTCCTCCACGGTGGACGTGGAGGATGTTTCTTGTTTGCGATGGCCCGTGGCCTTCGCATTCGTCTTTTTTGTTGGCACCACTGAACCATGCTCTGCTCCAGGGGCAGAGTCTCTTGGGCCAGCAGGCGCCTTCTTGGAGGGGTGGGGCGACAGGTCCAGTTCAGCAGAGCTGTTCTGGGTGTCTGTCGCCGAGGATGCCGCTGTTGAAAGTGGGGCCTTAGGGCCTCCGGCGAGTATCGCGTGGTCTTCTCGCGAAAGTTTCAGCCCTGTGAACTGTACCACCGACTTCTGTGGTGGGGACTTGGGTGTCGACACCAGGTCACCGGATAGACCTGTGTGCCGACAGAAACTGAAGGCGGCGGCGGTCCCCGCGTCACCGCTTCAGAGTATGTCCCTTTCTGTTGGAAAGAGACGCGTTTTTTTGCATCAAGGTAGGACAGGTTTTCTGTAGTCTTCAAAGTTATAATTTGTTTTTCTGTTTTCCAGACTGGGCACGACCTGGAGTACGCGCCATGTGCTCCATTCCAGTTGATGCATTTTGGTGTGCGTTCGCATCTTTCTTCTGCGTGTGCGTCTTCTGCGCATGTGACACAAGTGGGTTTGCCCCGGGAGGCCAACATGCTGTGTCCAAAGCGCTGGCACTTGAAACATCGTTTCGGATTCGGTATGTATGGGCGGACTTTACAATGTAGGTATGCGGCGTGGATGGAGTCAGGCAGAGTTGTGCTATTGAAAGTTAGTACAATGTGTTTGGTCTTGATTTCATTATTATTTCTCCGGATGGTTATTCGTCGGGCTGCTATTACTCCCTGTTCGGCTAGTTCTTCTTCCATTTCAGCATCGGTACTCTGTAGGAGTTCATATTCAGATATGACGCCCTTTGAGTGGTTCAGGGTGCGGTGCGGGGTTACCTGTACGCTCATTTCTCCAAGATTCTGTAGTGACATTAGTTTGGTGCTCTGTTCTTTTGTGTTTACTTCTACAGGGAGGTCTCCGGTTCGTTGCTTTTTTGCTTTGTAGTGTTTGCCTACACAACGTTTTAGGCTGTTGGCGATGAAAAATGCAGATAGGTTGGCTACCGGTACATCAGTGTTTGAGTGAAGCATAAAAAACTTCGCAAACGCTTCTGGCTTCTGTGGACTTAGTTTCTTCACATCGGTTCGACCCCTTTTCGGGGGCTGATCAGATTTTTTTGCAGATTTTTCCATACGGCATGTATAAACTAAGGGTTCCTGATACTTTGTCGCCTCTGATTCACCCTTATACACAGAGGAAGGCCCCGGGACTCCCCGCCTGGTAGACAGACGAGGAGCCCATCGGCCGAGGATTGACCACTTCCTCGACCGCCACCGTCCAAGGTTTCTTCCCTCCACCTTTCAACCTATCGCCACGGTACGGATGACAGCTTCAGTATGGGGGCTAAGGGTCCGTGGTGGCGCCAAGCACCAACACCTCGTTACACAAGGTGCCCTTGCGGGGGTTGCATCCAAGTCTTTCATCTTTGCTGCCGTAACTATAAAAACGAACGCGTGGTTTTAGAGTGTCGCACCGTTTCCAAGCGTTACTAGCCGCCGCGGTGGCTCAGTGGCTATGATGCTCGGCTGCTGGCCGGAAAGACGCGGGTTCGATCCCGGCCGCGGCGGTTGAATTTCTTTGGAGGAGAAATTCGAGGCCCGTGTGCTATGCGATGTCAGTGCACGTTAAAGAACCCCAGGTGGTCGAAATTTCCGGAGCCCTCTACTACGGCATCCCTCATAGCCTGAGTCGCTTTGGGACATTAAACCCCATAAAAACCAAACCAAAACCAAGCGTGACTGCGTTGCGTGAAAATGCTGCTGCCCAGTGCACTCACGGGGTTTGGCAACAATTTGACTTTCGTAGGGACAGAGAGGCTTACTAAAATATCTTTATTTGATAAACATCATCGTCATAACTGCAAATATTAAAGCTGCTGGCAGACCAGATCTAGCTTTAATACTTCCCAAGCTGCACGAGCTGGTCTGTTTGGTCGATCACTAAAAGAAGTCGTCTTAAGGGTGCAACGCGGCTGGTGCTGCACTTGCATCTTGGGGTGTCCGTGCCACTGATGCGTGTCCCGTTTTGACGCAATAAGAAATTATAGCCGCACTTGTTGCAGGTGTGAGCGCCAGCCTCTGTAATTGAAAGGAGAACGAAACAAAGTTATCTTCATTGCAGAATGTCTTAAAGAGGTCGCATTACTTTTAGTTCTACATTTAGCCTGGTATAGAACCGATGCCTCCTGTCCGACTCCTGACGTGCATACCAGAATCGCAAGGAAGCCGAGCGAACGATAGGCATGTGCGGCAGTGTCATTTACAAGCTGTTCGAAATGAGTATTTCGCAATTTTGTTCGCGAATACACCAGCAAGACAGACCAAGAGTAGGAAAGTTCACCTAGGCAGACGCCAGCTGCAACCTCGAAGATTTAGCACAGTAGCTCTAGTCGGAGCAATTTTCGATATCGAGCATACATGCGCGCTTGAAATGGCAGGTGGTGCGGCCTCCTGCCAGGACTATACATGTGGGCTACTGTATACACCTGCAGATCTTCACCGGGGTAAAATTCCTTAATTTACTTGGTCGTAGAAGCCTTCATTTCAAAGTCCTTTTGGAGTAAAAACCTTTAGGACAAAGGTCTTTATGGTGATGACCTTAATTTAAAGGCCTTTACTGTAAATGCCACCATGAAAACTGTCTTCCCGGTAAAGGCCTTTAAGGCACAAACGTTTATCGTAAAGGCAGTTTGGTGAAATGCGTTTAACACATAATGACCTTATGAGCTCACCTCAACTAGTGTAACTGCCCGATATTCCGCGCTTACCTGGGCTAAACCAATGGCTAATTTTTTTTTTGCTTGTATGAAAATTAAAGTTAGTGGTGCACATCACAGATATTTCTCCGCTCCTCCTATGTATTGTTTGTACAAATGTTTTTTCTTGCGCTGCAATATTTTAGATCACCACGAGAACTTAGCTCACCAAAATCGCGTCATCAGATATGACAGTCTGAAAAGACCTAGAAGCTTTTTTCCCCATTTTTGCCAAAATATCTCGTTACAAAGTTTTGTGCCGACAAATTGTTTGTTAATTCTTTTGCAGGTGCCATGCTGATATAGAATGCTCAAAGAAATCGCTCACCTCAAAGAGTAACCGAATGAGATACGACCTGTTTACAAAACTTGCTCTAGAATTCTGGCATTGCGGTCGACGAGCACTTATGAGGTAGCTAAAGATAGCTGAGAGCTAATGCTATTGCTTACATGAATCCCATGTGTTACATTCATTTATCAGCTAACCAGAACGCACTCAAAAATTGACAGTGCCTCAAAAAATGTTTTAGGGCACTCAGTCACAAAATCAAACAAATTTTTGAGCACTCTGGATAAAACCCGCGGGCGTATCCGCGAACGTGAATTGCGATTCATTTTTCGAACATGCACACAACACACTTATACACTCCATATACAATTCGTCGCCGTAGATGAACTGTCTATTAGGGATGGAATTGTTCTTAGGTTAAGAGTTTCATCCCGTGGCTCAGAAGAAGCGCGATAATATTCAAAAGTCTTTCTCATGAAATGTTTTCAGAACGTAATGTTTTCCGAGGAGGATAAAGACTAAGCAACCAAGATGTACTTGCCTTCTTCCGCCTGTGGACATCATCATCGTCTTCCGCCAAAGAAGCCGCATCCGTTCCACCGCGAGAATCCGTCGCAAAATGTTTGGGCTGTTACAAATGCACTTCTTATCGTTGTTCCGTCAAGCGGCCACGCTGGCGCTCGAGGTTGTCAATGACGCGCATGGTCGTGTCGATGTCGTTGACATCTAGGCCGTAGAGCTGCCGAGGATCATAACCCAGCGCTGCACTCAGAGCGGCTGGCGCTCTCTGCTGATTGCTGAACTCCACGTGGTGGACTGCCAAGAAATGCCACCCCGACCACAGGACCACGTAGACGGCGCTTTCATCAAGGGACAGGAGATTCCGTGCTTCGGTGAGCAAGCAAGCAGTAAGTGTTCTTCTGTACATACTCCAAGCGAGCGTTGCTTCATACTCGTCAAATCGAAACACACGTGCCATTATCTCAAGCACCTCGAGACACTCTTCCCATTCCAGCGAAACCACGAGGGCGTACATCCGCAACCCCTCTAGGCGCTGTATTGGCAACAGGCAGCAACGTAGCTGCGCTATGCGCCGGAGGGTCTCATCGCCATCCTCAGGCTCTTCCACACTTAGGCAGATCTCATTGTGGATGCCGTGAGGTGGCAGTTCCTGCAGCCGCGGCAGCCACGAAATATTTACCTCGTCCAGGCGTAGCAGCCAGGCCAGCGGGATTCTGCAAAGCAGAAAACGAAGACAGAGCGTCTGTCTAGCCGCTGCCGTAGATGTCATGGCGAAGCAGAGTTGCGATGCTGGTGATTTTCAGCCGCCGTTCGTCGATGTCTGGAAAATGAACTCTGTGCCGATGATGTCGAACAAGTGAGCACTTCACTGCCACCGTTATTTTCGCTTCGGGCTCCGGGCCCTGAGGCTTCGAAGGTTTCTATGCCGAAGGTTCAACTGCCAAAGAGGCAGAGTCAATCTCAGGCCCCAGCTCATATTATGTGAGTTTACTTTCTACAGGAGCCGAGGGTTCTCAAAAGAATTAAAGTGGTTAGAAGCAAGCAGGGAGAGTTTATTTTCTTTTCATTTTTCCTGTTGACGAGTTCTTCGCAGTATATTTTGAACACATAATTCTGGCGGCAATAGAGGCACGTTTCTTCTGCTTCTCCCAATGTGGTTTATTAGGGCCTAAATGTTAGGCGTTATTGCGAGATACGGGCTGTGGACTCGGTGAAGGCTAGGAAAATGGTCTCTATTAAAAGAATTAGACCTAAAATAAAAGAGGGCTCCAGGCCCTTGGAAGGTACAGGCTGACTCCTCGAGCAGCTGCTCTCTTTCGCTGCTGGAGGACGACTATCTTCGTTGGGCATGTTCTTGGCACTCTGTTTTCTCACTCTCCGCTTTTGCCGAAGTTACGTATCCTTCATTCTTGACTGCATCTCCTAGCATCTCAATTTCAAGCTGCAATCTTTTCAACTCCCGCTCCCCTTTCTCTAGTTCCCGCTTCTGTTGCTCTGCCGCTACCAGTTGCTCTTCTGTTCTTTTCCGCTCATTTTCTTTCTGCACTCGGCATATTTTTGCCCAAGCCTCCGTTATTTCGCCCTCTTCAAACTCCAACTCTTCAATTTTATGGCGAATCTCTGGCTTCCGCGTACGTTGGCTTACTTCTAAACCAAGTTCAGCTGCCAACAGCAGCAATTCTTTACTCAATTTCTTTAAATCCATCGTTGGCGAGAGCCGACTACAAAATCTGCAAACTAATCACACGCCCTGTAGTGAATAAATGCAGCCGATTGCTCAGATAGAACCGAGTTCTAAATCTTCTGGCAATACGTAGTCGCTTCGGCACTCACCCAACCAGGAGCCCTCGATGGCCACCGTGTCTTCCGAAGACAGGAACTGCCAAGTCCGTCGATCCCAGATCGTCGATGTTGCCTTTTAGCAGCTGTATTCACGCCTGACCTTCAACCTTCACTGCGACGAAGGTGATTCCCTGAGCCACGTAGCGGAGCTCCGTAGATCCCGGATCTTCGAAGACGCTCGGTCGTTAGCAGTTGTCCAACATCCTTGTCCTTATCCCTCCGCCAAAGAAGCTACACCATCATGCAGCCTGGTCGATCCCAGATCGTCGAGGTTGCCTTAAGCGGTTGTCTTCTATCCAGGCCTTCACGCTGCGCTGCGACGAAGGTGCCTCCCTGAGCGACGTAGCGGAGCTCCGTTCATCCTAGATCCTTGAAGGCGCTCTCTCGTCAGCAGCTGTCCACCAGCTTTGTCCTTATCCCGCCGCTGCCAACCAGTCTGTTGCGAGGTACGGGCTGTGGACTCGGTGAAGGCTGGGAAATGGGTCAAAATCTTGTAATAAAGACCCTTTTCCCAGCCTTCACCGAGTCCAGAGCCCGTACCTGGCAACAGCGTGCGTGACGGAGCTTTGTGTATGGTTTGATTTCAAGTCAGAAGATTAAATGCTGCGAGAATCATAACAGATTACGCTGAGAATGGGCAAAAAAGGCAAGTGCAGACTGCTGTGTGCGCAGCGAGCATTTATCCGGGGACCATAGTTTCTCTCATGACCTTGACGCAAAATTCCTACTTTGTATCACTGTATGCCTCCTTGGCCGATGCCCTTTCTTAATGGCATTTTATCACTTTCCCACTGAAGACCCTTGGTCACTGGGAACCGCCACGATTGAACCACGGTCCACTAGCAGAGTAGTCCTAAGCATGCAGCTGTCAGAAGTGCCAGTACATTATTCCTGCTTTTTCATCACGGCGAGGTTAGGCTGAGCACAACGAGAGTGAGACTGCTGTTCGTTGTTTTGCATTTTTTCGCAACCATTTATTTTTTTATTATTCTTCGCGTCACCCATAGAATCGGATTTTGCCGCTTATTTGAATTATTTTAGGCACAACAGTTCAAAAAATTTTATATAGATCTAAGGGTAAGGTAGAAAACCTAAGCTCATTAATGCTTCACGAAAATAAAATGTTGCGCCGCTATTAATAGGCAGTTTTAGCTGAGCATTTTTACGGCCAGCGGGGCGGAGCGGTCGAGCGGATACACAAGCGGAGAGGCGCGCGAGGAGATTGGTTTGGTTTTGTGGGGTTTAACGTCCCAAAGCGACTAAGGCTATGAGAGACGCCGTAGTGAAGGGCTCCGGAAATTTAGACCACCTGGGGTTCTTTAACGTGCACTGACATCGTACAGTACACGGGCCTCTAGAATTTCTCCTCCAAAGAAATTCTAGCCGCCGCGGCCGGGATCGAACCCGCGTCTTTTGGGTCAGCAGCCGAGCACCATAGCCACTGAGCCACCGCGGCGGCTTTTTTTTTTCTTTATTGCCTGTCTTTGGCTCATGACATTGCACAACAAAAATACACATAACGCTATATACATACGACACTGTCGTGGTCAGCCAGCACGAGACTGACTTCGTCAGCTTAAAATTCCCGCAACATACACAACGGCTCTAGTCTTGATGCAGGTTTTGCATTGCTCGCGTGCGAACGTTCAGAAGCTACACAGGATTTTTGCAGTTTTCATATGGGCGTCCGAACGGGAACGTTGTAGCAGAACGAACCTGTTCCGGAGGGTAAAAGATGGGGGGCTAGGGCTAGGGCACCTCTTTTTAAGGCAGCTGGTGAACCGTTTTTTGTTTTTTCGCGACGTCACAGACCCGTTCTTGCGCACCGAGTGCCAAGTGAAGCTGCTGCGATTGCTGCCGGAGTTTGTGGTATCCACAGAAGAGCTCTCTGGTGGAACTTTTGGTTACTACAAAGAGATTGTAGCAAGCGTTCGGTTACTTTCGGCACGTTTTTCCACCGATTATTTGTGGAAAAGCAAAAGGAAAAAGTTGTACAATGATCTTTGTGATATTGTTTTCCCAGAGCCCATGTACAGGGCCTTGTACAGTGGAGGCCCGGGAGGGGATGTTTTAAAAAGGGTGAAGAAAATGCAGGTGCCACCAGGAGTAAAGACTTTCTTTTTTAAGTTACATACCGGGACGTTACCAGTTAAAAAGTTTCTAGAGGGAAAGGATTTCTTTTTACCGTGGGGATCGAACTGCTTAATTTGTAAACAGCCTGAAACAATAGACCATGTTTTTTTGCACTGCTGGGAAGGGGTTTATTTTTGGGACGTGTTACAAAGGACCATAAAGAAAGAGCTACCAGTTGACGCGCACGGAATTCGCTATTTAAGCACTGATAATGAGGATGGGGCACCTTTTGATCTCATAATGCTCTTGGGCCTCCACTGTATATGGCGCTCCAGAATGGCAGGCTACCATTGTGACAAAGACGCACGACCGGCCCGAATTTATTTTCGGGAAAGCATGGACTGGTTTCTTGCAATCCAAAAAGCAGCTGCGGAGCCTCCCGAGTGGCTCTCAAGCCACCGCGGCGGCCGCGCGAGGAGAGTTTTAGCCGGGCGGATCGCCCGTCTTCTTGAGCGGAGTAGAGTCGCTTCCTCTGCTGCTCCATCTATCGGTCACAATTCGAGTTTGAGTGAAAATAATATCAATTAAGCCTGCTAATAATGCGCTGAAACTGTTCAGTAAAGGTGGATTTTGTGTTTTTAGTTAATCATTTGGTAAGTGTTGCGTTTTAGATGCACAAAAGAGGCTGCCATCTTGAATACCCATACACGCCCGCGCGCTCTTACGCACGCTCGCGCCCTGCCCATAGAGTAATATAGAAGTAAAGAGCGGACACTCCCTTAGGCCCCAGCGGCCGACTTTTGTGCACAGCGCACCTAGCGGACCCGGGGAAACGCACTGGCCCCAGAGATGATAGGCTCAACAGGAATCTTGGAGGCTCTACTTTCATTGCGTCTTGTGCGTTCTCCACTCTCGCGGAGGAGGCGGTGTCACATTGCCCAGCTGAGCAGCCGGCCACCAGCGTGACGATTACGGAGCACGCAACGATTATCCAGGTTTCGACGCGCAACGCTCGTCAAAAGCGTTTGGCTTTGACCGCTTGCCTGGACGCCGCGGCGAACACGTCACCCACAAGCCGCAAAGGCGTTATGCCACGCATCGCGTGTGCTTGGCAAGCGGCAGTGAACCTACTACGTGCATTCTGTCAGGGTGACAATGAGCGCATCAGTCACTCCGCAGAAGGAAGCCAAGACCATACTCTTTTTCTTCTTTTTTATTTGCACGTTCAGTGCCATCTGGCGGAAACGGGGAAGCGCCGAACTCGGCCGCGAAAGGGCCCGAGTGTCCGCTCTTTACTTTTATGTTACTCTATGCCCTGCCCATCACTCCGCTGGAGAGGGCTTGCCAGCGGGCGTAACTTTCGCTCCGTAAAAACGCTGGCCGGCCCAGCGACGTGCGCATGTGCAGCAGCGTCTGCGCTCGTCCGCTCCTCTCCGCTGGTCGTAAAAACGCTCAACTAAAACTGTCTAATACCTTGCTTTGCGTCTGTCTTGAAACGTTTCGAAACTCTAAAAAAGATATGACGTCACATATCAGATGCTGGTAGGCTGATTAGTAGGACGACCGGCAGCGTCGTTGAGTAACGTTGGCTGCATGTGCATTCTTTTAGCGACAACGGGTGACACGAGCAATAGCTTGAGCTGCTATTAGGTGTGATGACTATAGCGTAATGTCAATGTGGTCGACGTGCTCAATATAATATTGACGGTGAGCACCATTGAGTAATTGCAGAAATGCCTAGGCATCGCCAAGCTCCTGATGGGCAGAAAATTTCAGCGAACTGCTGTGTTGCTGGATTCTTAGCTTTGTTTTCAAGTGAAGCTCTTAGACGCTAAACACGCATGATGCAAGATGGAAAGTTGGCCGTGTTCGTCCGCTTTCAAACAACGCTTCACTGAGAGCACTTGCTGCTGGGCTAGTTGGTTTTGGTTCAGAATTAAATAGTTTTTAGGCGCAAAAAACAGACAAGACACATAGAAAGGTGAGAGGACAAAGCGCCTGTTACCTTCCTGTTTTGTGTGTCATCTCCACGTTTCATTGATGATTGTGTCACATGTGTAGTCGCCAACACCTGTCGTGGAAAAATGGCGCTTTGTCCTGTTACCTTCCTATGTGTCTCGTCTGTTTCTTGCGCCCAAAAATATTTAATTATGAACCAAAACCAACTAGCCCAGCAGCAAGTGCCAATAGACTATATTTATAGTACAGTCGGCCCTTTCTTTCGTGTGCCATCTCCACGTTTTAATTGATTATTGTATCACATGTGTCGTCGCCAACACCTGTTGTGTGGAGCTTTGTCCTGTTACCTTCTTATGTGCCTCGTCTTTTTTTGCGCCTAAAAACTATATAACTATGAACGAAACACTGGGCGAGAAATTTGGTAGAATGACCTTCATAACATCAAAAACACCAAGGTCACTCCAGGTGGAAAATGTCGCTGTGCTAACGAAGTCTTAAGCCGTCTAACGGAGTCTTCAGAACAGATTTCCAACGGAGTAGAGAAAAATACAGGCGGTACTTTTCAACCTCGAGTAGGTTGCGCACTGGGAAATGAAAGGAAAACGCATATACGAACGATATTTCACCAAGCAGTTAATCCGGAAAGCTCCGGCATCCTCCTCCTCCTCGATGCCGGCGTTGCGAGATGATGGCTCCGAGATGATGGCTCCGAGATGGAAGCGACGCTCCGGTCTAGCCTTTACTCTGCAATTTCATTTAAGAACGGGTTCTTCCGCAACCAGGCTTTGATCTGTAGAGCTAGCCAAGACCTCATATGTGGTTGCTAAGGGATCAGTCTTGTGATCACTGCAGAGTTTTTCCCTTGAGGCTAAAAAATATCACTCCGTTTTCTCAGCCGTCTCTACTGTACACCTATTGCCTACCAACCTTTCTTCCGTATAGGGAGCGACAGTCCCGTCAACCACATCAGTGTCCTATATTTCTGGTTCGTTCGGAGATCTCGCACATCTTGTGTTAACCAGGATGAGGTCATACAGCAGGGGCTCCATGCACAGCGCTGTCTCTTTTCCGATGAAGTACGGAGTGCTCACGTGCACTCTGGCTTCATGTAACAGTTGAGTGGAACTATCCAAGAAAAACACAGCGCTCATCTCTCCAATAAGTTCTTCATCGCTAACCAATTCCCTTTTGATGGAACTTCCGGTGCTTCCTGTGATTCTCAGAACGGAAACGGACTTTCCACCAATTTTGCCGGGGAGAGCCGGCATTCCCTCAGTTAGAGACACTGGATTGACGCACATAACTGTGCATAACATTGGAAGTTTCTTCTGGTACACCTGCTCCATACGGTGGGTCTTTCTCCTCGTTGTTTTACAAAGAGGCACAGGGATGCGAAACCTGTGGCTCTGGCTTCCCAAGGCATCAGCACACCGCTGCTTTGTGCCCCTTACGTGCGCACTTGAGACAAACAGGCATTATCTTGCTCATTAGGTTGCTAGGGCAATCGGAAGCATAGTGACCTATCTTCTTGCACCGGTGGCATTTCGGCGAGGGTTCTGGCACTCTACCACTCTTGGCCCTTCTTTTGCTTAGAGCTGAAGCTCACTCTTATTCCTCCCTTCATCATCCCTCATAAGAATCTCATTTCCTCGATGAAATTCTGTATCTCGTTTCATTCCGAAGTTTACTGCCTATCTTCGGGCACTTTTCCTTTCACTCTACGATTAGTCTCTCACTTTCATAGTGGCTGCAAGAGCCATTTCTCTTTTTCTCTCGGCGGCTTCTCTAGCCATCTTCCTTTGCCTCTTCTTGTTTTCTTTTCGCTTTATCTCTCTTCCTTCTATTTCCTGGTTCATCCAATCCGCAATCTCGGATTCTTCCATACCTAAACTGACGACTGAACGTCACATCTCTTTGATCCATTTTGGAGTCCCAGCAGTTTAAGCCTCGAGCATAGCTCAACTCGGCGAACCGTAACCAACCGCCTCTGCGTGCTCCTCACAATATCGCTCTGCTGCTAACACTCGTTTACGACCTCTTCGTAAACTCCTTCCGACTATTTATCCGTTCTCTGCGCTTACAAACACCAATCGTTCTGTCGGCGGACGCGAGAATAAAAGTCCCTCCAATTTTGTGCACCCTAGCGTGCGTTTCCAGGCACCCTTAGACCATGTGGGGGGGGGGGGGGGGGGGGGGGGTTCGGACTCGAAGGAGATGACCTCGACTGAGCGTGGAAACCCCAGCGGAGACCAGCTACCAAGTGCCAAGAGGTTTTTCGTTGTTTAGTGCCCAGTTTTCGCCGGTCGGAAGCCATAGAACGGGTCGCAGCCAAAGGTTCACAAACAAAACAAACTTTATACAGGAGTGCGATAATACAGAGAATTTCACAATCACTATTACAAGCGCAAACAAAGTGATTAACAAAATAATGCAACTCGTGCAAAGCTATACTCAAGAGAGATTACAATCCAAAAAAAATAATGCACCTAAAGTGCACTAAAATAAGAGGGAGGCAAACAAAAAAAACAATTTGTTCACCCGCCACTGCGACGATCCGACGACCACTACGGTGGCGTCCCGCAGATTGGTGTGCACTGCATAGTTGAATCGCGGCTGGGCGAACGGTGTTATCCCGGGAGTCGAGCGGGCGCGCTTGACTAAAGCGTGAACGGGTGCTCGAGATGCTCGATTACCTTCCAGTGCTTTCTAGGCTGGCGCCACCGCCGACGCACGAGTGAAGAGCGGCAGGGTGTCTCTTAGCACACGTCGACTTCGAGTGGGAACGTCTCCGACATTCTAAAACATCGGACGTCATGGCTGACACAATCCCTCGCCGCCGAGTCGGCGAGCGATGCTTTAGGGGGCAGCCGTAGACACCAGGCTAGTGGCTGTCAGGAGTTTCCTACTCCCCTGTTTTACGATGGCCGCTAGCGATATGCGTCCGCGCTGCGCTGTTCTTGTTTTATTTTTCAAAACTGAAACCTTTTTTGCGACAACGACACGTGAAGACAAGCAACACAGAACAGAACGCTCTGTCCTGTCATTGTTGTCGTCACGTGTCGCATATTTGTGCGCTAAGATACAATGCCTAAGGACAGTGCGCTAAGTACAGTGCCTAGAGCTTTGCCTGTTCTAATCCCTGTTCTGAAATTTTACACATGAAGATTAGCGTTCGTAAACTCACCGTCGGGTAAACTCACAGGTAAATTTGGACCCTCGGGACCAAAACCGTAAATATGCTCCACCGAAATAACAGAACTGCACCTCACCCCTTACGACCCGAATATGAAGTAGATACCGCTGCGGTTGACTCGTGATCGGATAATCCCGCTTGAGATGCAATCTGGAATATGCCTCAATTTCTAAGGAATGCTAAGGCAGCTAAGATTGAACAATTGATGTCACAAATTTTTAGCTGACGTGCCACATTTTTTTACAAATATGTATAACCTGTTCAGTTCTCATGCTCCGCAGATATCAGTAGCGACGACCATTACTAAATCTGTTTGCAGTGCAGTCAGGTGCAGGTTATTTGTTGCACTTTTTCCGAATAAAAAGAGTTTTCCATTCTTGATCACGGACTGTGCACTCAAACATGAATTTCACACTTGGAATTGGCGGCGAATATCAATCCGCTGTGGCACAGGACGGGTTCTCCAGGACGGGGCAGTGTTCAAAGTGACTAAGTAGAGGCGAAGCAGCAGGAAAGACTTCACCGCATCGCCGGCAGTTATGTACAGGTATGAATACTGCTGCTGCGTTTGTCGCTGTCGCTGTTGTCGCAGTGGCAGGCATCTTGCTGGAGGAACTGTCGTTTCCCATGTGAGTTCTTAAGTGTGCCTCTAGTTCTGACCTGGAAAAGTACATCCAGAAAGAATAAAGAGATCCAATTTCGGTAATCACCGAGAGCTACCATTACGACGGTATCAAATCTTGTAGGAATGTATAGGTGCTAGCTTGAGTAAACAAATCAGGATATTCACTTCCAAAGGCAACCGTACCTCCAATATCCGAAATGAAGAACATTGTTCATCAGCAAGCGCACTATCATCGATAGACTACCGCCATGCTAATTTTTTAGCCCAAAATAACATTCACACATGGCATGAAAAATGTTGGAAGAAGATGGCGAGCTCCGTTTACTTTTATCCACAGCTGTGCACTGAATTTTTACCATCACCGCGCAAAGTATTTTTAGCAGCGTTAATTTAAAGCAGACAAATATATGCCTTGAGTCATAGCTTCATTCATACGGATTTGGTTGTTGACACAAGTATACAGCCCACTGAGTCCGAATGGACTGTCTCCGGCGCAGTGATTGCTTAGTAATTCATTCCACTGATTTGCGTACCCACTTCTGAAACCTGAGTTTTAACTGCAGCGATTAGAGCTGACGCCCGCTCGTGTGCGCAACTTTGTTTCAAGCGCGAAAATAAAATCATGCATGTAATTTTTCCATTTAATGGCCTCAGTCAAACTTTTTTTATACAAATTAGCTGTTTCTACAGTTCTTTTTCCGATACAATGTTCGAAAGTCATGCGTTCAGTAGCAGTGAATGTAGGTCTCAGTGTTTTGAAAACGCCTATCGCCCCCCGTGTTTTTACGTGCGAGATTTTTTCGGATCTAGAAGGAGCCTGGTCGCAAGTTCAGGGCTGGTGGCAAAATTCATTCCACTAAACTCTGAATACTTGGCAAAGTTTTGTAACAGATATACGCTGTTTGTAGAGTTCAATCATTTGGTGACGTTCGAATGCAAGAGAAGGGCTTGGGAATAAGCTAATTGTTTCAAGAGACCGAAAATGTGCACATGACGCCAGTGTATTACGACAATTCCTTAACTTCCAGTGCAAGCTGATATCAAATGTGGTTTTTCGATGCTAACAGCTATTAGCCTTACACACATCAATAGCACTAACCGCGTTTGGCCTTCGGCACAAAACTTCAGGAAAAGAAAAGTATATGCGCATGAAATCTTGCACTACAAAGAACCTAATAATATTGGGAAAAATATAGATGACAGAGGTAATCAGGAGAGAAGTGCCGGTGAAACTGCATCATTCCCTATGGACATGTGATTCAACCTACGAGTAAATGGGAGAAAGTGAAAAGAGGGCATTGAAGTGAGCAGAGCTCACGGTGTTGGGCTGCTGGGGTTAGTGGAAAACCAAAAGCGAATATAATCAACAGAGGCCTGCGGCGCAGGGTCAAAACGCTTATCGCATTACGGTTAAATTTTATGAGGAGTATAAGGTTCTTCACGGTAAAGCGCTTTGATTTACAACCCGTATCAACCTCCATTCCTGAAGACAGTCTTCGCCAGCATGAGATCCAGTGCTGTGAATTTTTATTTTCTGACTTACTGTTCAGCATTAATTTGCTAGTGGATGCTGAATGAAGGTGTTTTGAATACACCACCTTCTATGTGTATGTGTACAGCCGAACTGAAAAATATGATCTCCGCACTGTTTTGACGCCAGAAAGTAAAAGCGGGCTATGCGCATTCTCATTCGCGCATATAGTAGAGGAAGTAAGTTGCCAAGTGGGATCTAAGTGCAACAAGTCAACAAATATTACTTGGTTGCCGAAAGTTAGAATCAATGGTTGGAACCCTGCAAAGCTGCTGTGGACATATTTCGAGTATTGGTGAGCTTATGCGTGGCGGGAAATTTACTACACGCTGCGTTGACGCCAGGTTCGTGGCAGTAGTTACAGCGCAACAGCTGAAGTTAAAAAAATATAAGTAATATTTCAACTAAGGGCCTGGCTGGGCATAATACGGGAAGAGCTTGCCTAAACGCTCGTGATATTGGCGAGCCATTTAAGAGAAATTAAAAGCTCTGAATTTTGTACTCCGGGCTACAGCTCCATGACATAAAATTTGCCTTACTGACATAATTCGTGGCCAAGCCGCCGTGGTGGCTCAGCGGTTATGGGGCTCGGCTGTTGACCTGAAAGACGCGGGTTCGATCTCGGCCGCGGGGTTTGAATTTCTATGGCGGCGAAATTCTAGAGGCCCGTGTACTGTGCGATGTCAGTGCACATTAAAGAACCCCAGGTGGTCAAAATTTCCAGACCGCTTCACTAAGGCGTCTCATAGCCTGCGTTGCTTTGGGACGTTAAACCCGATAAACCAAACCAAACCAACCATAATTCGTGGCCACTAAAAAAATTCGGATAAAAGTACCTGTATTGCCCTGGAAAACAAATTTCTTTGCTTCAAGGTGTGCTGTGTAATTTTAACCGCCGTCTCTCTACTTCCCATAACCTCGGATTATCGCATGATGACGAAATAAAGTATTATGTTTAGTTAAAAAAGCTTCTCGTCTTCGCCGAAAAAATTATGACTAAGAGGCTACAAAAAAGGAATACCGCTTACCTGCTAAAATTCCAGTAAGGACATTGGGGACAGGAGTGCTGTTCCTTCATCTCGGCTAGATGGTCGTGGGAGAAGTGCCACTTCAGGGCCTCTTGGGAGTTGAAGTCTTCCCAGCACTCGGGGCAAGGGAACAGTTGGCGCTGATCGGGAACGCCGTTTTGTGTGCGGGCTGTAAATGGGTGAATGCCACATGAAGCTTTCGTGAAAGATGGTTCAACGCACCGAACGTTTTACAGAACAAGAAACAAAACAACAGCACCAACAAAGAGCGCGCTCTGTGTTGTTGCCATTAACAAAACTTGTGCTATTACCAAGCCTGCTTAATCTCGTGTACGCATAACGTAAATTGCGCTGCAGCGATATTTGGCGCAGTTAAGAGGTTCCGGTTCCGGGTAGCCTCTGTGATGGTTGGCGCTTCTTACACGCGCTCACCTTACACTACGAAGGTAGGTAGCCTGAGGGTGAGGAAGAAGAGAGCTTGAAAAATTCAGGGGCAGTTTGTTGACCTAAAGTGCGGTGAGGCGAAAGGCTTGAGCGCGGTGTTGCTGCTTGTGTCACTGATGTGTTGTTAGGATGTTAAGCTTCGCCTTTGTTCATCCTAAAGCATCGAGCTGGCTTGGCGGAGTGCTTAGAGAGCTCGTCTCGCACTGCGGAGACCGGGGTTCGATTCCCAAACTTGACTAATTTCCTACTCAGCTTTATTTACTTATCTGACCTGACTATAAATGTTAATTAGGCCAATTGGGTAATTAAGCAGTTAACTAAACTCATTCCCACTTACTTGGAGCATAACTATACGGTTTGGTTTGGTTTATGGGGTTTAACGTCCCAAAGCGTCTGAGGCTATGAGAGACGCCGTAGTGAAGGGCTCCGGAAATTTCGACCACCTGGGGTTCTTTAACGTGCACTGACATCGCACAGTACACGGGCCTCTAGAATTTCTCCTCCAAAGAAATTCTAGCCGCCGCGGTCGGGATCGAACCCGCGTCTTTTGGGTCAGCAGCCGAGCACCATAACCGCTGAGCCACCGCGGCGGCCATAACTATACGATCTCTTTAATTGGTTGCATGTTTACTAGCCAAAGTAGAATTGCCCCATTTGAAATTCGCGCACTGTGATGCCACGACCGTTTCTACCAATTGAAAAGCATGACCCTTCTGTCGACAACTCCTCCTTACAACGATGAGGCATTAAAGGCTTTCGCCTTAATATGAGCGAGGAGGCTGATACTAATGCCGTCATGCAGGGGCACAGGGCAGAGACACGCTTCATGTGGCGACGGACGACAACTGCCCGAGCGGGTGGGAGAAAGCGGTGGATAGTTGCTCTTGATCTTACTTGATCTACTGGGAAAGAATGAGGGAGAACAACAGCGAAAGTTGTCAGAACTGAGCAATGCCGTGTAGACGGTATCTGCGTCTGAAGCATCTCGTTAACAGAGGAGATTTAAAATGGACGCTTAGTTGTTAATTAACTTAGGGTTTATTGACGCAAAGCTGACTTTAGTGAAAGAGCACTGAAACAATGTCTAGATTGTTAGCGTTGGAAATGAAAGGCTTTCTTAAATGTTATGGAATCATGAGAATGCTGCGTCATGAAAAGAGTTATGCAATTTTGAAAACTTCTCTTAAAGTGCTGGAATAACACCACCACATCTAAAGTGGAGAAAGATATATACGGAGTGTAATAAGGCAGGGTGAAATTGTTAGTCTTGGCACAAGCACGCTGGAAAGCCCCTCCAACCCTGTGGGAATACGGCGCCCTATTGGATTGGTTAGGGTAAAGCTCCATGAAAAACCTTGGAAGAAACAAAAAGAAAAAAACGTTTTGTACTCTAAGGCTCGAAAGCTGTTCAAGTGATCGATATATTGGAGAGTGGGAAGCAGCGTCATCACTCAATTGTAAAAAATCAAATGTAGAACGATATTTGTAAAAATTTGTAAAATATGCGCTACGATGGGTTTTATGTAGTGGACAGATTACTTCAAGCGGTTCTCAACAGTACGCGACTTCCGGAGGCTGTCCTCCCAAAACGAATACCAGATGCTGCACCTGACAAGTTCTCCATTTTTACAAACTCGCTGTTTGAGGTAGAAGAGGGTTTTCTTCTGCATAGCACTGCCAGTGTTTTAGCGCACCAGATTACAACTAAGGCATGTTAACCGGCTTGTTCAACTAATTTGAGTAGGTAGCTCCTTTACATTTATTCAGAAGAGCGTGCTGTCGGGCACGTTGATTTGCATCATATAAATGAAGTGAAGCGCAAAACTTAGACAGATATCTAGGAGAAACACATGCGACGACAAAGAAGCGCTTGTCAGTCGTCCCACGTGTTTTCTTCTCGGTCATTGTCTAAGTATTGCGCTTCTCTTAATTTGTATTATTAACAATTATTGTTAGTCCTTTTATTTATTCAAAGGTGTGTAGTCCACCGTTAGTAACCTTGATATCAATTTATATAATTTTGAAAACACAGTTGCCGTTGGTTCTTTGGCCCAAAATAATATTTGCGCCGCCGCGGTGGCTCAGTGGTTATAGTGCTCGACTGCTGACCCGAAAGGCGGGGGTTGGATCCCGGCCCCGGCGGTTGAATTTCCTTGGAGGAGAAATTCCAGAGGCCCGTATGCTGTGCGATGTCAGTGCACGTTAAGGAACCCCAGGTGGTCGAAATTTCCGGAGCCCTCCACTACGGTGTCCCTCATAGCCTGAGTCACTTTGGGACATTAAAACCCATAAACTAAACTAAACTAAAATAATATTTGCTAACTAGTCGAGTTCTGTGCACAGAAGGGATTAGTTTGCCCACAAGTTGCGGAGGGTGCGTGCATTTTGGCTTGATGTGTGCAGACTTTGGTGAGCCATTGCACGGACGGTAACGGCGTTTTCTCAACTCTGAAATTAAGTTAGATACTAATCTGATGGGCTGCAAGTCTCGCAATAGAAAAGGAGATTAACATTAACCTTAAAGGATTAACTACTCGATATAAATTGACCAGCCTACAAATTAGCACGTCTTAGCTACACTGTAGTGTTCTACAGCTATGACAATGCTGTGGAGATTAAAGGGATCTGCTAACAGTACAAAGCCATTTTTGAAAATTCCACATCATAGATGAAACACCTGATATAGTTTCGTTCTAGCTTCGTGTATCCGATTACCTGAGTGGAAGATACAGGTTCGCAGAATGGGTTTGTATGATGAGATTCCTGCGATTCGAAATTGGGTGGTTCAATCTGATATACTGCACCGTTTTGATTAGTTTTTTTTTTCAATGGTCGCTTCATTGTTCCTTTAGCCCTGAAAACGCACTTTATCTTTGCAACCGTATCTCACGCCTGCATTACTTGCTACACAGTCATTAAAGGTGATTCCCGGCAATCCGACATGGCTTAGAACCCAGCGCACGTGCGGAATGAACGCGTACGCATCATCGTGATCGAAAAGAACATGTACTTGAACATGTTCCAAACAACCTACACAAATACTGCTTCATTCATGTTGCTGGATAAACAGATTGTGCTCGTCTGGCTGCTGTGTATATTAATTACGGCCGAGACCAGAGATTTACGGTGCATGGCGTAAACTTTGTGTAATTTCGTTCATTTCTCTCTCAACAAATTTTAACTCCTGGGCTGCGAAAAAATCTTTGCCCTCTCGAAAACAACGTCTTATTCATTGTTTTTCTTGCTTTAAAGTGGGACGATGTGAAAAATAGCGTTCTAAAGTTATTCTGTGTTAGAGGTCAGCCCAAATATGCGGAAATGAAATTTTGCGTAAATAATGCACAGGAGCTGTGGGTGCCAGAAATGTTGAATTTATTACAGATTTTTTCAATGCGTATTTTTTTTACTCAAATGGCTTGAAACGCAGCACTGAGTTTAGGCGTCTGAGACGCCGCTTAAGAATTGATGTATGACTAAGTAACAGAATTATAAGCCATGTATAAAACTACATTTGCTGGTACCGTTTATGACTATGGGGATTTAACGTCTCAAAGCGATACAGGCTACGAGGGACGCCGCAGTGAAGGGCTCCAGAAATTTCGACCACCTGCGGTTCTTCAACGTGCACAGACATCGCACAGTAAACAGGCCTCTAGAATTATGGCGTCATTGAGATTCGACCGCTGCTTCTGGCATCGAACCCGCGTCATTCGGGAGAGCAAACTTGCACCTTGACCACTGAGCCACTACATTGGTCTGCATTTGCTGCTATGGGTCCTTTATCTTCACGGAGTAAACTTGTTCTGTGCCAAAAAATTAAGATTTATAGAAAAAGCACCTAATTATAGGCCTAAAATTGCGAATGTCAAAGCTGTGTTGCAGGCTATTTCTGATAAGAAAGTAAAAATGTGTAAAGCAAAAAACAGATAATCAAAATCTAGAAACTTCTGCGTCACTTTTTTGTGTTTTTGCAAAGTAAACGTGACACTCAATTTCTGCGAATCATATTTCTTATTTACCAAGAGGCACGTGTGCCTCCCCACGCAAAGACAAGTAATTAATATCAGGTTGCGGCTCAACCACGTATCTAAATTTTTGGACGTTTTATTGCAGCATTGTGGGAGGATCATTGGAAAAATATTTTTCCTTAGCGCTGAGTATGGCAGCATGGTATCATTTCACACACTCCTTGTACTGCTTCCAGTCAGTATGACTGCAAGTCATCGATGCTTTGCTGCGTTGCATAAAAGTTGTTTTTTCTGTACACATTTTCTGAGGTGATCTTTTAAATCAAAGATTTAATTTATTGTTCATGCCATTCAAGAACAGTACGGACAAGTCGACCAACTCGTTTACCTTATCGATGAAAAGAAGGAAGTTTTCTTGAGCCGTTCTAAAATAATGTTTGGCAGAATTGTACGACCAACGAATACATGGAGTTGAGCGCTCATTTCAGATCGCTCTAATGTATTCTCAAATATTCTTAGCCGCCGCGGTGGCTCAGTGGCTATGGTGCTCGGCTGCTGGCCCAAAAGACGCGGGTTCGATCCCGGCCGCGGCGGCTAGAATTTCTTTGGAGGAGAAATTCTAGAGGCCCGTGTGCTGTGCTATGTCAGTGCACGTTAAAGAACCCCAGGTGGTCGAAATTTCCGGAGCCCTTCACTACGGCGTCTCTCATAGCCTTAGTCGCTTTGGGACGTTAAACCCCACAAAAACAAAACCAAAACCAAATCAAATATGCTTAGTATTGCGACTGGTGTGCCTATGAGGGATATGGACTGGCAACGTCATTAACTTGTGGTCGATGAAATCAAAGAAATATGCAACCGATGGCGTCATGAGCGATGCTGAGAGCTAGGTGAAACGTCTTCCGGCCACCTAGAACCATTCACTGCTGGAAATTTGTCTTAGTCCTGTCAAAGTTAAGAAATCTCGGGATGTAGTGCAGTTAGCTGGTAGGGAAGGGCAATCAATATCTGGGAAATTGAAATCTCGAAAAGGTAGACTTGGTCACATGGGGGTTTGCAATGTACCAGCATAAATACTGTGGTGGACATTGGCAACGACACATGTTTTGGACACATGTTCAGTAAGAGGAACCTAGAAGAACCTGTGTTGAGGACACGATGCAGGGCGTGCAGACAATTTTGAGAGTGGAAAGTGTCCGCTACAAAAGGTGTGAGGGATTTTTTAATAGCTATCAAAATGCCTCCTCCTGTCCTTTCTGACCGGTCATGATGATATATGAAATACGTATAATGCGCATATAGGCGTATGCACTACGCGTAAGAATATCAGAGCTGTTATTTTGAATGAAATGGCATACCTAGTCAAGTTTCGGAAACAAGCTGCGAATATTAGTGAAAGTCTCTGATGAACACGGTAGTGGTGCGCTTGTCGCTGCAAACGCCTTCGAACGCTAGCCTCAAGTAACTAATTGCTAGTGTTGACAGAATCTCAGTAGCAACTTCGTTCCGCTGTTTGTTTGCATTTTGTCTGCAGACAACCCACTGATGGCAGTGCACTGCTGACAGCGGGCATACTGGGCGGCTAGCAGGCGATAACTGGTAGTGTATCTCTTGTAACGTAATCGCGTCAATCGAGCACGCAGTTTGGGAGTGGCCTAACACGACCAAGCTAACAATACGCCCCGGCCTGCGTGCTCTGTATACAACACAATATGCGCTTCCGTGCTGACGTGCATAAATTTTGTGACCGCACCTAATGTCTAAGCAACCCTCCAATGCACTCAACCATCCTGAACAAACTAACACCGCCTAAGACTTATTCGGCGCTCACTGAAGGATGCCAAGAACAGAGTTTTCGAGTCAAAAGCCCTAGGACACCCTGGGAAAGTGTCTCTGGTGAAGCCTACAGCATTTTAAGGAGGGCAAAATAAGGCCTTTTCTCGACGAACAATGCAACTCACTTCCCAGTACTCCCTTCTGGCCACACGAGTGGGTGAACAGTTGAAGCTCTTTGACCGGACTAGGCATGAAGAGAAGGCCAGAGGGCTATTGACTTCAGAAGCCCTCCCAGGGTGTTTTTTTATTTTCGTTATTAAATAAAAATTACCCTCCTTATTTAGCAAGCGAAGGTCTAATGCTACGCAATAATAATTTAAAGATGATGTTACTCACCTGCTGGGCTGAGAAGAGAAGAAAGTTGGTCGCTATTGCAGCCCGCAGCCGAAGCATCTCGAAGCTGGTGTTGAGGTTTGGTACACTTCTCGCCTTCTGCCTCCGGCGAACCCAGTTTCAGAATTTTAACTACATGCTGAAAGGCCGCTCCGAGACTGCAGGGATGCACTTCCGGAAGCCGGAAGACGTTCCCGGTGAGCGCCAAACTAACAGCCTTGTGTACTCGCGTTCCCATTCTTATGCCGGAACCGTGGGTGGCGGTCAGGGGATGTGTGGTCCACATGGCCACGTAGACGGCGGGTCGTTCTGCGCCGAGCTTCGCCATCACTTCCGGCAACAGGCAGGCATAGAATGCACTGCCGCGCTCAACCCAAGCATAAGGGACTTCAATAGCGGCGCGCCTCCGGTGTTTCAGCGATGAAGCCATGAGTGCCAGCCTTGCGATGCAGTCATTCAGCGCTGGTACTGCTTCTGTGCGGTAGAACCACCAGTGCCGCACGTCTTCGAAGGATGTCAGCCAGCAGTGTATCTTTGCTATGCGCTGAAGCCGCTCCGCCTCAGTCGGGGTGGCGTCCACAGCGCAGCAGATCGCGTTTACGAGGTTGTCGCGTTTCAGGTCTCTCAGCCGCGGGAGCCACGGTGCGTGTTCACCGTCTAATACCTCCAGTTGCTCCGTCTTGCATTCTTCTAGAAGCTTCCGCAGTGGACCTAACTGGGTGGATGCCATCTTGAGGCGAGTTGTGACGTCCCAGATGAAGTTATGACAGCTGTAGGCAGATGGAAACTGTCGCTTTGATGTGCGCCACGGTTTGGAGCGAACATGCGGTCTGATCCTAATTGAGTAGGGGTGGATAACACCATGCTATCTCTTTTAGAGTGAAAATGCGGACTCATCCGTTTCGGTCAACGATGGATAAGGGGATTAATATCGTCTAAGTTTCATTGTCATCGTAATAGTGCGGCGTCTTTTTGCTCATCTCTGAAGCCAACAATTTCTTCAGACTTGCGCAACAAAAATCGATCCGGACGGTTTGTTAAGGTGGGAAGGATAAGAAAACGCTAAAGGAAAACGTAGCTTTATCTTAGGGGGAACAGCGGAAGAAAGGCGGGACACGCTGAAGACAAGCGCTTGTCTTCTGTGCCCCGCCTTTTTTGCGCTGCTCCCCCTACGATGAATAGTTATCAACTGGCCCAAAGCTGAGCCTTACTAAAAAAACGTAGCTTTGTAGTAGAGACACGAGGCAAGAAATATTTCTGATGAAGTCAAGAGTGTGACGGAATCCCGTCTGGGCGGGGGGTACATTTCAAAAACAGAGACGCCGACCAGTAAACGAAAATTGAAAATGACGTTTCGACGCCCAGAGCAGGGGCCTTGTTCACAAGGGAATCATACCAAGAGGGTTTGTCCTTAAAAGAGAGTCCGTCTTTAAAGACGAACCCTCTAGGTGGGATTCCTTTGTGAACAAGGCCCCCGTTCTGGGCGCCGAAACGCAGATTTCAATTTTCGTTTACTGGTCGGCGTCTCTGTTTATTGAAAAGAAATAGTTCTGTAAGAAATAAGGAATTGGATTATCATACGTAACAAACACCAGTACAGCGCTGTGTGTGTCTTTTCTATCTGTGTCCCTGTCTTTTCTGCTGTTTTAAAGAATCTGTTTTAAAGAAACACCAGAAGTCGCCGTTACCTCCTGCGCTCAAAAAGCAGTGGAGCATACCTGTTCTGCCGTGTTTACCGTATGCGCCATCGCTACAGTGACGATTGTATCGACCGGCCGCCGTGCGTAGCCAAGCGCTGACGCTAAAAATAGGTGAGAATGGGCAACAAAGGCGTATGCGCAGTAAGCACTGCCTGCTGATGCTTCCGCGCACGTGTCTGCTTGGCGCACTCTCGGCGGCTCTGTATATGAGCTGCTCTAATATCTACGAATACCATATTTGGAAAAGTGCTCTAAAGAAACGTCCTAAGTATGGCTTCTTTTCCTTTGACGGTTTTGAGTCATGTTTCTGGTAAAGGCGTCCGGAAAGTGACTTCGTGTTTTGCAGCAGGCTCACAGCACATTTAACGGGGGACAGAAAACTTGAAATCTTTGCTGCCAGGCGCTTTTCCGAAGGTGAAAATAATCGGCTGCGCCGATAACTTCAGGAACTATTGCACCTTCACAAAAAGAAACATAAAGACAGAAAAAGAACACCTTCATAAAATCCTCTGAGAATACTGGCAACTCATCTCTCACAAGACGTTTATAAAGAAAGGTCCATTTAAGCTTGGGAAAAAAAAGCTAGCACTGTAGTTGGGACTGGATGTTTCAGGAGTATCTGAATATTGCTTCATATCAGTCCTGGTCAAAGGCTTTTTCATAACATTATTGGGCTAAGCCTGTGATTAAATGTCTAGTTGTTCAGTGTTAGATTCACGCGTGGGGACAACTTTATAGACTGGAGTTTAAACAAAAGTGCACTGGTTATTCCAGGTATTATCCTTTATCCTTGAAATGAAACTGCGTTGTTGTTCAGCCGGATATGTAAAGCGGATATGATAGGCGCAATACAAGATCTCTCTGGGGTGACGTTATCACGTCACATTTTTAACTTAATAGCATTGTGGAGCTTCTGTCGCAGATAGTCAGGCTATGGCGTCGTTGACTGCCAGCGAAAAATGATAAAAAATGACCAGAAAACCAATCTACCTGGCAGGTGTGCCACCTAGGGCGGTATCCTTGAGACGTCATCGAAAGCTGCCCAACCAGGCCTCAAAGAAAGACAGCAGCGAAAAAATACAAACACGGAGGCATGAAGAGAACGGTACGATCGCTGTCCGAGGTAAAGCAGATCGATTATTACTGCAATGCTTAGACAGAACGTTACATCTATCACTTTTCTTCTAATAGCTCGCTGAGTTTTCATTAGCTTGCGCTGAATCCTCTTTGTTAGCTTCCATGTTTATGCCCCATTGATGAATACTGCTAAGATACAGCTGTTGTATAGTTTTCATGGCGACCATGAGCTCATGGTCTCTATGCCTGAAGGCAGTCTGAAGACCTTGCTGGGCAGCATTAGAATTGCAGACAACATCCCGTTATCAACAGGCTCCAGTGCTCCTTCTGCCAGAAACAATATATCGGAGAAACCGAGAAACAATGAGTGCCAGATTAAACGGGCACCGGGCTGACACAACACGGAATGAACAGAAGGCAGTGTCGACCCATTTTAATCAACGCCATCACAAATTTGATGAACTCAAATTGTTCATTCTTCAGTCAGGCTTCAAATCGACTAGGGACAGAAAATACAGAGAAGCATTCCTAATCCACAAATTTAAAACAGGGCAACCAACAGGGATTAACATGTCCAGAGGAAACCTGGAATCTCTCAGGTACATTCCAGGGTTAGCATAGCTTTAAATTAACAAATGTCTTGAACGTGGCCAGACCATTTCCTAGAACCTCGCATAAGTATATTATCGCTCTTTGCATCCTTCCCACGTCATATCTTCCACCACATTTCCGGCCTTCTCACCCTCTCCCTTTATTCACCATTCTTTTTCCTTTTTTTTCTTTTTTTTTCTTCTTTTCCCTTAATCCCCTACTATCAGTTCTCGGAAACCATGACATTCCTGTTACCCCCTCCGCCCCCACCTTTTGGCTTTCTCTGAACTCGAGCCTTTTCCCCACCCCCATCTGCCTTGTCCTTACTTAGAAATGCCCCCCCCCCCTTTCTTTCTCCTTCCAGCGCCAGCCTATTTTGTTTACCTTGCTCTCATTTCCCTGTGCGGCGCCGACTAATCCTCTTATATGAGTTTTACAGGTCCACCCAGCGCCTCCCCCACGACGCAGCTCCTTCAAAGCCTTTGTTCATTAAACACCCCCCGGATATAAGTTTTTTCCACTATAGTAGCTTAACGAATCAAGATTCACCTCCCTCCCCTTCCTGACACGCATTCCACCTCACGCCACTTTCCTTCCCCACCCGGGGCCTTCCTCCTCGGAGCGAAGGCCCTATTTAATCCCTGCCAATGATGAACGCTTTGCCCAGACGAAGACAAGTGCTCTTGTCGCAACGTTGGCTCAAGCAACCAGAGGTTTTCCCTCCTTTGTTCATTTTGTGATCGCCATGGACCATTTACCACACCCTCTCTCTACCATGGATCCCATTTTTAGGTAATTGTTAAGGGATGTACTTTCCCGCCGCAAGTGTCGGCAATTCTGCTGCAGTAGAGGTAGCCTTATGCAAAATAGGTGAATGTTGATCTGTTTCGCAGGAACGACCATGACGCAAGGGACGCGATGAAACTTCTATATCCAGAAGGTGCTGCGGGCAATGGGGAATTGGCTACTGACATGGGCGAGCCACGGCTGTGGGTCGGCAGCTCAGGACGGAGCAAGGCGAAGGGAAAGCGTAGAAGGGTCGCGACAGGGGCAGTAACCGGGCAGGGCGGAGCCGCTGGCGCCAGCACTGGGCATTCTGGTTGCGCGGGTTCTACCTGACGTGCGAGGTCAGCTCTTTGCGGCGTCAACAAGTATGAGGCCGGGATGAGGGAAACGTCGACTGATTTATTGGAAGTAGTGGTGCAGGGCTTAATGTGCTGCCTTGAGTCAGCCAGAACAAACTCGCGCAAAGCTGCAGGGCGAGGAGGGAGCCAAACCAGGATTCTCCTCCGTGTCGTCTTCATCGGCGGCCGCGGTCACCTGTGCTGCGCGAGACCCGTGCTGATGCTAGAAACTGAGCGCAATTGCAACCTGCCTGTTGTGGCACACTGCGCATTACGTGAGCTCGGGAGGAACAACCTGGGCCTCACAAGTCCTATTGGTGGGTGTGTTTGAAGCAGCCATTTGCCGGGGAAGTGGCGTATTGCTTAACTTCTGCACCACCGCGGCAGTAGTGGTATGAGGACTCTCCACGATCTGCGAATACGATTGAGAGCGTCGTGACATCATCAGCGCCACGCTACCAGCATTGGGTCGATTATAGCGTACCGCGAAGTGTGAAATTCTGAGAAACCCCAAAATGTAAAAGTTGGCTAACCCCCCAAAATAAAACACCCCCTAAAGTCGAACTATTCCCGCCCCTAAAACTGGATTTTTGGAAAATATTAAGAATTAGTGTGTGGATTAAGGTGGATTAGAAATTCGAATTTGTGTAATGCCATATGGTGTGCCAATGGAAGGTACACGAACAAGCTAGAGGGTGCTGACTCATGAACACCATATATAGACAAAGATCCCAGTTGCAGGTAGAGTTGTTGCAGGATAACAATAAAAAATAAATAATTCATTACAGTAAAACATTCAATGAAACAATAAAAGATTCATTGTACAAACAGCATAAGTATGACACACTGTCATTTCGTTTTTAAAAATGTGGTTAAGAGGACACCAGGTCCTAGGCCTGTCTTGCCCAGGTCTGACCTGATTGGGGGGGGGGGGGGGGGTAACTTCAGTACGGCGTAACGGTTTGGCTTTGTTGATGCACAAACCAATTCACTGCTCTTCGAATGGGTGGCGTGGTAGGCGCGGAGAGGTCTCCTTGGAGCTTATAGGATCAGCACAGCTTCTGCAGCGGGTCGGAGAAGGCGGACCGCTTCTCTTGTCAGCGTTCAACCATTCTTAATTTACAGCCGCCTTCCATTGGAATCCGTCCTGTGTCCATACTTTTTTTTTAATGCGATAGCATAAGAGGGCACATAAAGGCGAGAACTATCGGCTTCGTCGGCAGTGTTTCCGTCTGGGTGAATCCACACGTGCTAAGTGGTGTCCTGGGGGATTTGCCTCTTTCCGCCGTTTGCACGTGTCCACCGTTGCCAGCCTTTCTCACGCACTTGTGCGTGCACTTCTAGACACCCTTAGAACGGGGGGGGGGGGGGGGGGTAGCGGTCATAGCTTTACTCTTTTTTATAGCATTCATGGAAGAATAAATTTCTGGGCAATTCGTGACCGCAAGAAATAGGGACTGACCGCTATACATTTCCGGAAGAAATCAAAGTTCCTCAGATTAATATTGCTGCAATCCTTAATGTGATTAGATTGTTTCATGAAAAGAGTATTAAAAGCGTCGTCTAGTGTGCTACTGGAAATCCACACTGCATGGTGCTGAAAATTATAAGGAATAGCCTCTGGGTCACCAACTGAGAGCAACGACTGACCCGCTTAGCCAAGGGAAAACCCTACCCAACGGAACAGCAGCAGAAGTCGGCAAATATATCGTGCAGTACATTCTTCCGCGAAACGGCTCCCCTGAAGTGCTCATCACGGACAGAGGAACAGCATTCATGGCGGAACTGACGCAAGCCATCCTGCGTTTCCCACAAACCAGCCACTGGAGCACAACTGCGTGCCACCCGCACACCAACGGACTGACCGAGTGCTTGAACAAAAGCACCGCTGACATGCTCGCCATGTATGTCGATGCCGAACATAAGACCTGGGACGTCATCCTGCCTCACATCATCTTCGCGTACAACACCGCAGCACTCGGAGACCACCCAGATGACGCCTTTCAGGCTCGTCCATGGCAGGGAGGCCATGACCTCGCTAGACGCCAAGCTGCCTAAAGTTGCCGACGAATATAAAGGAGATGTCGCCGGCTACCTCTAACTAGAAGACGAAGCTTGAAGATTCCCCGATTACGGATCAAAGACCAGCAGCGGACCGACGCCAGACGCTACAACCCACGAAGACGCAATAAAGGCATGAGACTGAGTTTGGGTTTGGACGCCCATTGGCTGCCGCGGATTCAGTGAAAAGCATTTGCGCCGCTATTTCTGCCCGTACAGGGTTCTTCGTAGGAGGTGAACGTGACTATGATGTCCTCCCTGACGTAATGACTGCATCCAAGAGACGCCACGTACGACCAGAAGCTTTCCATGTCGTCGGTCTATTGCTCAATATGCGCGCTAAAGGACGCTGTGTTTCCACTGTTTCTTTTTGCGCAATCACATTTTATTTCTTTCTACTCGGCTTATGTTTCAAAGCATCGAATCGATGTTGCTTTGAGAGGGTAGTAATGCTACGAATTTTGTAGTGCTTGTTCATTCTTCAAAGTGGCCGGCACGCTGCTTTATCTTCTTTTTTTTGTGATGTAAGACGCCACCAGATTTATCTAGATTGGTCGCATCCAAGCGTTCTACGTTCTTCCAGAATGTTGTGGTAACTTTGCACGCTCTATCTCGAAAGTTCTCTCTCAGCTTTAAATTCAGCATTGACGAGAGCGGCGGGCGTTCTCTCCGACAAGCGCCGAGCACAACTGTTGCTACGCTGCCGCCGAGTCATTTAGTTTATCGCGGGCGCAAGTCAGCCCAAAAAAAAAGAGTTTTGTTTGGAAGCCATTCTCGCTCTTTCTCATGCTCGCCGGATTGCAGTCACCATTACGTGACAATATTAGTCACACATTTCTGCGGTAAATGTTTGCGGATATTAGTCACGTGACTGTGACAGTCAGCTGGAAATGGCGTCCTCAAATACTTCTGTAATTTAAGAAAAAAAATTTGCAGGATTATACCGACATTTTCGCAGCAGCACGTTTGCGTGAATTCCCAAACCGCGCATATATCAGTTGAGAGAGAAGTATAAGAAGCCAAGAAATAAGTACCAGGTAAAAAATATAGTCAAGCTAGCCGAATGGCTTCTTTGAGAAAGGTTGTGACATTTGGTTGCAAACGCAGTTTTGCGTAAGTGGTGCCTGACCTGTACATATGTCCTAGTGTAAACTGATTACTTGAATACAGTACCTCTTTCACCCTATCATTTCTGCCTGTCACCTCACCTCTTTCTTTACATTTCTCTGGCCTGCCAGCTATCCCTTTATTCCCGCTTCCCCTGCTTAGGTGCTTCCCGTAACGATGACAGAAGCCGGGGATAGGTAAAATTGTTCCTCCTTTTATGATTATTTTTAATTAAACCACCACTACTACTACTATAACAATCGATCCCTTTATATTGTTCTTTCTATCTTTCGCTGTTTGCTGTTGTGTCGTTTTCTTCTTTTCTGCGCTATGGTCGCATTTCTCATGTAGCATATTCCTTTCACAGCGAAAGCATTTACAGCTTTGCTTTAGTCATATATCCCCGGTTTCCACCCTGTAATCTACAGCGTCAGCTGTCGGACATTAATTACTCAGTCACACAGTGCATTTAAAATCTGCTCAGGGCAGTCATCATCAGCTTGACTACGCCCACTACTGGGCACCGGGCTCTTTCATGTCTCTCCGATTAACGCTGTCCTTTGCCAGCTACAGCCATAGTATCCCCGCAAACTTCTTAATCTCATCCGCCTACCTAACTTTCTGCCGCCCCCTGCTAAGCTTGCCTTTTCTGGGAATCCACTCTATTACCCTTAAAGGATCAGCGGTTATCTCTGCCTTCGCATTATATGCCCTGCCCAAACCCATTTCTTCCTCTTGATTTCGACTAGTATGCCATTATTCGGCGTCTGTTTATCTCACCCACTGTGCCCCGTGCGGCCTCTTAAAGTTACTTCTACCATTTTTCTTTCCATACCTCGCTGCATTTTCCTAAATTTAAGCTGAACCCTCTTTTTTAGCCTCCATGATTGTGCCCCATATGTGAGAAGCGGTAAGATATAGCTATTGCTTACTCTTCTTTTGAGGGATATCGGTAAACTGCCGTTCATGATCATGATTTAAGTCGTTGAAGATTCAAAAATGTAATTAAATTGCCAACCTTCGGGGTGGGGATTTGGCAAAGAGGAGAGAGAGAAATGCTGTCTCCACGTTAAGGGAATAAGAAAAGTGCTATACCGTGACAGGCAGCCGGTCGGTCAGTGGCTTGGAAGGGTATGGCGACAGAGCAGGAGTCTGCAGCCGGACAGTGGTTATTGCAGAATGCACGGCTACAGAGCGATATCGAAGCTATGGCTGCTTTCGTTGCATAATGTATTAAGGCGGTAATCCAACCTGTACAATTCTAGCTCTCGTCAGTTTGTTCATAATTTTACCGCTTTCGTCGCGGCGGGCCGCAGCTCCACCTCCAAACTGTCCAGGTGGTTTTCACAAGAGCAGATTCTTACAACCACCTCACTACATTTAGGGCAGAGGAGGCAGACTGAAGAGAACGAGAGGGTGGCAGGCGACGGGTGGCCGTATAGCTAGTGCTGCCGCCTCGGCTCGTTTGGTGGTTTGTTCAAAACTCACCGAAACCCATAGCTAGTCAAACAAAAAAGCTACAACTATTGTTTGTTGTTGTTGTGTGTTGCGTTTTATGGAACATAAGGCAACTAAGGGCATTATGTCCAAAGCAAAACGTATGCATGAAATATTTCTTCGCTGAATTCTATACAGTTGTGAAAAATCATTGGTGATGTAGAGTGTCTAAGACGTTAATACTACCTAGTGCTCACATAGCAGTGAAATTTTTTTAAATGGCTTGTATTAAAAGCTTAAAAGAGGTCTGGGTAACTTCTGCACCTCTCCTTGGCTGCCCAAGGGTGTCGAGGCTACCAACAACCAAAATAAAGAGCTCAGCCTTCTTCTCCTCAATGAGAAAGGGGCTGAGGGGTACCTAAATACCGGCAAACCAGCTGAACAGAATTTAGAGATTCTCAAGAAATCCTCTGTAACACGTTCTGCTGGGCGAGTTGGTTCATCTTGGTGAAGTAAAAGCTTTTAGCGCAAAACGACTAAGAAAGGACGGGGCTCCTTTGCTAGCGCTCCTTTGTGTCTGTGTTCTGTCCCCGTCCTCTCTTAGTCGTTTTGCGCTAAAAGCTTTTACTTTATCAAGAAATCATGCTTCTTTTAAAAAGCTAAAAACGGAAGATGTGTCAACAATTGCATAATCCCCTGAAAGCAGGGTTGGATGAACTGGAATATGTTCTTTATAAAATTGAATGAATTACTTTTCTCAATTCACGCAAGTTTCACAGAAGAGAATAAAATGTTGCTAATCGTTAATTCTTCTGCACATTCTTCGCAAGCAGGTTTCTCTTGTTTGGCTAGCAGGAAATTGTGCGTAAGGTGTGTGTGGCCTATTCGGGGACGGCAGAGAATCACTTCCTGGAAACGTTCCAGGCGCACACATTACTTCCACTCACCTAAAGCCGGCTTTCACAAGTGTAGTTTGTTATTTACTCATTGTTCCAAGATTACTTTCATTTTTCTCTTAATTTAGGCTGTATTGAGTTCACACATTCCTTAAAGGGAATATTTAGCTTCTTTATTTCCTTGACACTAGCTTGAGCAGCGCATAAATCTGCTCTCTCGTTGCCTTTTATTCACACATAACTCGGGACCCAACAGAGGTTTATGGTTTTTCTTCGAGCTGCGGCTATTGCTATGTTGTGTACGATGTCACCAAGTATAAGAGCGACGGCATTTCTAGATGCAAGAGCTGTAAATACGCTTAGGGAGTCTGTATAAATGATACTGTTCAAGAGGTTCTCATTTACTATTATGCGAAGCATATTAACGTAGGTTTCGGGCCTTCGCGCGACGCCCGGCGGTGGCCACCATTGACCTTCAAGTGACCTTCAAGTAGGTCACGTGACATGACGTTACGTGATGACGTCACACCGGCTGCAGATGGGGCCTCATATCGCGCCGTCGGTCGCCTCCCGGCGGTGGCCACCATTGACCTTAAAGTGAGATCACATGATGTGACGTCACGTGATGACGTCACACCGGCTGCAGATGGGGCCTCATATCGCGCCGTCGGACGTCGCCCGGCGGAGGCCTCCACGCTTCGGTTCGTGCCATCGCGCGCGACGCGGCGGCGGCGCCACCATCGCTGCATCACGTGATATGTGACGTCCCGCCAGGGATAAGGCGGCGCGCGCCCGCCGTCGCGTCAGTCTCTGTGCCTGCAACCACGCCAGCGTCTTTGCGCCGGGCGTGTATGCGGTCAAGATGCCTCCAAACGCTAAGGACATGCTTCGCCTCCACTGGGGCTTAACCTTGATAAGCCTCCAATTTTTTTCCTACAGCTGCACTAATGGCATAACATTTGGCAGTGAAAATGAATGCTCACTGTGGAAGTTTTGCTGTTTTTTTCTAATTCCCTCGTACCACTGCGCTTGCTACGTAAACATTCGTTTTTGAACCGTCACTATAAAATTCCGTAAACCTACCATATTATTCTTGGAGTGCAAGGAATTCTTGTTTGATAGTGGCTGTGGAGTTTTTTTTTTTCACAAATCTCTGTCAGAGTGAAGTCGCAATTGTACCATGTAGACAGTGGAACCCGTCTTTGGGCAATGTTAGGCAATGTGTGCTGTAGATTGAGGTCCTGGCATATCTCTTTGAAAAACAAGACCAGTGGCCGGGTTGCATGAGATTTGTTGGTCAATATTATTCTACAAGGACATTTCATTACAACTGGGTAGCAGATGTGTTTTGGTAGTTATCTTACTTTAAAGACATATGCACACGTTAAAGCAGTTCTTTCGACTTTTATTGAGGGTTCACTCGTTTCTGAATAGAGACTTGCTATGGTAGATGTCCTCTATGCGCCACATGAGAGGCGTAGGCCTGAGTTGTGTTCTGGGTCTAATTTTTTATGGTCTGATGGTCTTGGTCCACCGCACACAACGCACCCAAAATATAATTAGGAGCGTAACCAAAGAACAATAGATGTGCAACAGACATGCTCTATCAGAGCCGCAGTGCTTCCTTGAGAGCACCTCGAGCATATTTAGAGATTGGGAGGTTTTCTGTTTCAGTGTGTTAATGTGCGGCAGGAATGTCAGTTTTTTATCAAATGCTCCTCTTAAAAATTTGTTCTTTTTTATTGATGTGATTTTTTCATTCAGGTGTAGGATGGGGTTATTCTGCAAACCTCTTCTGAGCGAGACAAAGACTGCTACTGTATTTTGTGGGGAGGGCTTAAACCCGTTTCTGCCTGCCCAAGTTCCTATGCTGTTTAATGTGAGTTGTGTCGGTCTCTCACAGGTTGTTAAGCTGGATGATATGCATGCAATTTGAAGATCGTCGTCATATACTGAGTACATCACGGTCTTAGGAATTATTTTTGCTATAGAATTGATTTTTGCGACATAAACCTTAGTACTTATATGCCCCTATGAACGAATTTTTTAGAAACTGTTGAATCCAGACGTACTTGAAGTGAACGGTGAGACAGGAAATCTCTCAAGCAGTTCAGGATGCTTCCACGGATACCGCCATCTGCTAGATCGCGGAGAATCCCGTCCTCCAGGTAGTGTTGTAAGCATTTTTCTTGTGAAGCCGCCGCGGTGGCTCAGTGGCTATGGTGCTCGGCTGCTGGCCCGAAAGACGCGGGTTCGATCCCGGCCGCGGCGGTTGAATTTCTTTGGAGAAGAAATTCGAGGCCCGTGTACTGTGCGATGTCAGCGCACGTTAAAGAACCCCAGGTGGTCGAAATTTCCGGAGCCCTTCACTACGGCGTCTCTCATAGCCTTAGTCGCTTTGGGACGTTAAACCCCATAAAGCAACCAACCAACCATTTTTCTTGTCAAAGAAGACCGCCAGACTGTTGATTTTGTATGAATGCTTCGCATACTGCACTTTCAAGACGGACGAGATGGTCAGTTGTTGAACATCCTTCTTTAAAGCTACATTGATGGACGTCACGAAGTTCACTGCATTCCATAAACAATAACCTAATATTTAATTCACTTTCGAAATATTTGGCGAGACAAACTGTGAGGGCTATGGGTCTGCAGCTACCAGTAGAGGTTGGAGGCTTTGCAGGTTCGAGGAATGGCCCAATAACTGCTTTTTTCTAAGCGTGTGGTATTTTTCCCACTTTCCATATTTTGTTGAAGAATTGTAAAAATGTTTCTACTGAAGCTTCTGAAAAGTCTGCCAGCATGTAATGTGTTCCATCAGGGTCGGGTGCAGGCTTTTTATCGGCCGACAGTACGTATGAATTTCTTTTCGAGTGTAACTAAATTACTATATGGCTCACCCGAACTGGCACTTGTTGTAAGTCTTTGTTTTTAAACCGTTTTTTTGTACTTTAAAAATTACTCTGTGTAATGCGCTGAACTAGAAATTGTAGAAAAATATTCCCCTAAAACGTCTGCCTGTTCAATACTTGTTTGTGTACCTGGGACCATGAGAAAAGGTGTTGTGAAGGGGGAGTAGCCGACATTTATTTTGTGGACTTCCTCCCGCATTTTCTTTATTAATGTGATTGAACTGTTTACATATGATATGTAGTTTTCGATGATGCTTTTCAGCGTTTCTTCGGATATGCCTTGCTTTGGCTCTTTCCGTTTTGAAATTTATAAGGTTTTCTTTTGCTGGACATCTAGGTGAAATTCCCCATGCTTTATTTAGTTTCTTTTTGCTGTTTTACATTCTTCCCAGTACGATGTCTTATGATTTTGTCTCACTCCGCCCGAGGACTGAGGAATAAGATAACCGCGCTGCAGTAAATATACAGGTTGTGCACGTACTATTCAGTTCGTCAGCGCCTAGATCATCCGAAAACGTTTTCCTAGACTGGCATTTCCACGGAACAGTGCCCACTCAGCCAAGTGTAACTTCCAACGGTGAGGTTTGCTCGGGATGATTGCGAGTGAGGACGACAGGCTAATAATTATTGGTAAATGATCACTTCTGCGTGTTTTACCCAGAACATCCCATTTAAAAGCAGCCAAAGCAGATGGGGTAGTATGTGGTAAATCTAAAAAGCTCATTTTCCGGTGCTGGGGGGCACTACATGTGTTTTCCTGAATTCAGTGAGCAAACATCATTGCATAGAATAAAATATTCTAAAATGCGACCTCTTGTGTTAGTTTCTTCACTTCCCCAGAAAGAGGAGTGGGCATTAAAATCCCCGACTAACAGATATGGCTCTGCTAGCTGTTCTGGATGTGTTTCTAAGTCGTTAAGAGTAACTCTTAAGTGTGGCTGTAAATATATGAAACATTGTGATAGTTTGACAATGAATAACAGTAACTGCGACACCTTCATATTTTGTTATTAATTTGATTTCACGGCTTGCAACAATGGCCTGCATGATAATCGTAAAACCTCCAGAGTGCCTACTCGCCTGCTCTCGGTCACAACGAAAGACGATTTTTTAAATGTCTTTTTTAACCTAGGTTAGTTTCCTGTAGGTATAAAGCCACAGGAGAAAGCGTGTTTAAAAGATCTGTCACGTCACTGAAGTTTTTTAAATGTCCCCCACAGTTGCAACTAATTAAGAACGCCATTCTGGATAAGTTTCCGGGGTGCAGTTAAAAACCTATGTTTTGCGGGTCCTGTTACAGGAGTCTTTTTTTTTTCATTGTCGCTCAAAAGAGCTGTGCCGCCGCTGCAGCGGGGGCGAGTTTTGTGTTGTGTCCACTGCCTCACTAGAGGCTCTGGACGGCCGCTGGGAGCTCGCGCGGGTCCGGTTTAGGGGCCTCTCCCGACTGGGGCAGTGCAGCCTTCGCTGCGTTTACCGAGGGCGGTGATGGCCCTGCCAGAGGCTTTGCCTGGGCAGTGGCCGGAGCCCGGCGTGGTGCTCCGCCCCTGCGCACCACATCCGCGAAGCTTGTCTTTGCAGTGAATACAAATGAATTGGCGAGTGCAATGTTTTTTCCTGGCTTCTCTAAAAGTTCTCTTTTATTTTATGTTCAATCATATAGTTTATTTTTCGTTTTTCATCTTGAACAAGACCGTGAATATGCAGGATGGTGTCCTTCGCAGTTGGCACAGAGGAATGTTTCTGTTTCGCAGGTCTCAGTTGCGTGCTCCTTCGAGGCACATTTTCCGCGGGTTTTGTGACCGCGGCAGCTGTTTGATCCTTGGCCGTACCTTCGATAGGTGAAGCATCTGCGGGGCTTCGATACATATGGACATACTTTAATTTTCAGGTAACCTACGTCTATTGTTTCCGGTAAGGTGCTTACATAGAATGCAAGGATCAGGTGCTTAGTAGGGATTTCTTTGCCTTCTTTTCTGATAGTGATTCTTTGAACTGTTACCAAATTTTGGTCCACGAGACCATCTAACATTTATTTTTCAGTGATGCAGAGGAAGTCATGGTCAGTAATTACACCAAGGACGGTTCACATTGACCTATGAGCTCTGATATTAAACTGGGACATTTCCAATAGGTTGATTGTTCGAGAGCGTTGCTTGCTAAGGTTCATTATTCAATTCGATTAGCAGGTCTCCACTGCCTGTTTTGCTAGCTTTGTACCTTAAGCCTACGACATCTGTCAGACATTTCTGTACTTAGAAAGGGGACAAAATTCGGGCTGGCTTTTCTTCGATTTCGCAGTGTAGGGCATGATTTTTAGCATATTTTTTTTTTCGTTTTTGCAGAAAATCTGCACTGACTTCGGTCCGCCTCGTTTTTCGGGGCGACCACTTTTTTAGGAATTAGAAGCCATAAAATGGTATTTTGTGCGGCATTAGTGCCAGCCGCCCACCATGGTGTCCAACAAGGGGACAAGACAAAAGCTTAGAAAAAAGTCCTGCCGACGCCAGCCGTACACCACCACTAAAACCTAATATGGCGAAACACAGGGTTGTCAGCAGCACAGTGTTAACTTTCGACGCCAGGAAAAAGGAAACAAGTGAATAGGAGACAGGAGAGTTGCGAGAAAGAAGATAGGAAAGTGAAAGATGTAGGAGAGGACAGGATAAGGCGACTGCCGATTTCCCCCGGCCGGGTCAGGCCGGAGGTGCCGTCTACAGGAAGCGGGGGCCAAAGTGGTTTGTGGCCTCTGCCGAGGGGCCTTAAAGGTCCAAACGCTCGGCATTGGCTCAATCACCGGGATTCCTTTTCCCCGGACACGGTGGGGCCACGCACGGCTAAGAGCATGTGCTCCGGCCCGGGGTGCCGCATTGGTCACCATCATCTCCCTGCGGGGAAGTGTCGGCGGATGCTCACAAACTCGTGCTGTCGCAACTCACCAACGTCTGAATGAAGCAGACGGCCTTGCGGGATGCTAGAACTACTGAGTTGCTACGGGTCCCTGCTCAGTTTTGGAACCCTGGTAACGAAGCGGCGCACATCAAAGCTCGAGTATTCGTCGGCCGAGCAGGGGACGCGGGGCTTACTGAGAATTTCGCGAAGGACCTCCTAGCATCATACCACGACATAACTAACCATTTTAAATAAGAAAGGAGGATCTTACTCCTCTAGACGAAACCTTAGATAAGGAACAGGACCTCCTGAAGGCGACTCCAGACGCGATCTTTCATGACTCCTTGCATACTATCAAAATTCTATCCTGGTGATTACCACCCGCAATGTACATATGTTGCAAATTAGCCACTTACGAACACATATTCTGCAACTTTAAAGCGGAGCCACCACCGGAATCTCTAATACTAAAGTTTCGACTCTCGAGCAATGGGAGGCCGTGTTGGTAAGCTGAGGCCTGGGCGTTCTAACCCGGGCCATTGAATGAGCTATTCAGGTCGGTGTCAGCCGTGGGCTGATAGCCACCTAGCACGGATCGTCTGCATTTGCATTTCCGAACGAAATAAATGTTTTGCAATTATAGCTAGTGCCAGTGCAGTCCTGCCTAAGTGACGGTGTCCCCAGTGCAACCGCTCACCAGGCACTGTTGGATACGAGCATAGCTTTTTGATTGCGTCCGTATTTAACGCGTTAGGTCTGATTACCTGGTTCCCTAGTTTGGCGCCGTCTGTGTCAGTATTTACAACGCCACCTGCCGCTTACCACTGTCGACCTTTCTCGATAGGCAGGTGACAAAGCGCAGACAGGAAAAACCTCTCCTCTGCTTTCACGGAAGAGGAGAAAGAAGGAAGAGGACGAGAGAGCTAGTAGAAGGCAAATGGTGGCCCAATGGCTTGGGTGGCCGCTTCAGCGGCGAGAGGTGGCTGATATGAAACCCACTGGAGAATATCACAGCAGACCTGCACAAATCGAGATTCGCCTCTGGATGCCTGACTTAGCAAGAAAATACAAGAAGGCATCTCTGATCCCAAGATGCTAGCACAAATGTTTCGCAACCTGAACACAAATAATAAACGCAAGGTCAATCGCTGAAAGACAGCTGCTAGAGACTGCATTAAACTTTACATTTAGAGTGTTATAGATTACCTTGATATCGCTTTGGATAATTTTTCAAACTACAGATTAGGGTGCGTGAAGAGCATATTGGTAAAATAAAATAATTCGATTGAGCGTTGCGAATCCAACTTGATTCCGACAAGATACAAAAGAATTAAGCGCGAAACTCCATGAGCAACGTGTTCAGTAAGTCATAGGAAAAGAAAATTGCCAAGAAAGAGATAGAAAAAAAAGTGACAGCCCGGAGGTGCCACTGTTACTTAAACTGAAGCTGGAATTTAAGATAGCAATGAGTAGGTTTTTACCGACACATTAGCAAGT
Source organism: Amblyomma mixtum (assembly GCF_055824585.1). Taxonomy (NCBI): domain Eukaryota; kingdom Metazoa; phylum Arthropoda; class Arachnida; order Ixodida; family Ixodidae; genus Amblyomma; species Amblyomma mixtum. The sequence goes on along the minus strand of NC_143021.1, from coordinate 147,889,161 downwards.
CTGTTCAAAACAAAACACCAAAAGTTCTAGCGTTATTTGGCGCAGCCAAACGACCATACTGAGAAATTAGAAATTAATGCATTAGTTATTGAGGATTAAATCAAAAAAGCGAATTCAATCAATGAATATTTAATCTGTTTTCACGCGATAAACTGCGGTAGGCATGCAAGAGACAACTTTTAATTGAGGGAGGCCTGCTGAACTTGCTATTACTGATCGAAACGGAAAAGTCATTCGGTCCAGACAATATCTCAAATGTGTTTTTAAAGCGAGAGCACGCAGCAAATAGCCTCTTTTCTGCACTCTATTCTTGTACAGCCACCAGAAATTATCCCGCTGCCTGCTGACTGGATTCGAGCAAAGATAATGCATATTCATAAAGAAGGAAATAAAATGTCGTTAACCCCTTTCGCAATAAAAAAAAAACTGGTGACCCATATCTCTTGCAAGTGGTTGTTGCAGTCTTATGGAACATATTTTTAAGAAAGCAATCATGAGGTATTTGGAGGAAAAGAAGCTATCGAACTCAATGCAACACAGTTTCCGGAAAGGGCTATCCAAGGTACCTCGATTATTAGGAATACCATGCGAGTTCACGAAAGGAATAAATTCCCGAGTACCAATTCACAAGATATTTCTCAATTTTACCTTAAGACTTCTGACCCTGTGGTACACAGTAAATATATTGAAAATGTCAAGCTGATCGGCAAAATTATCAAGTAATAGCATAGAGAGCAGCGTACGTATCAAACATTACCCAATATGTGGTGATAAATAATAGTGAATTAGAGAAGCTGTAAGTGGTTTCCGGTGTGTCACAGGGATCAGTCTTGGGACCCTTATTATTCTTACACACATTGAGACGTCGGTTCATGTGCACAGGATAGGGTAAAAATCCTACTTTTCGCCGACGGTTCAATATTACTCAGTTATGCGTAGACTTTGTGAAACACTGAGAGAGAGAGAGAGAGAGAGAGAAAACTTTATTACAACAGGAATTCAGGGCACGCCCCAGGCTCCCCGCACGACCCCACTCCACTCAAGTCTTTGTTACTAAGGTTCATAACACTGGCAGCCCGGCCGGTGACAGTGGTCTGCAAAGCCGGGTCCTCCGAGCGCAGCAGGGTCTTCCAGTCCTCCCAGGTCTTGAGGTTCTCTAGGTCCCGCGGGGAAGTGTCCGCCGGGCAGAGGGAAAGGATGTGGAGGGAAGAAGCGAAGGGTTCTGGGCATAGGGCGCATGCCGCAGTTGGGAAGGGGGGATGATAGTGGGCTAGGGTAAGCGGCGAGGGGAGAGTGTGTGTCAGTAATCTGCGCCAGAGTGTTGCGTGTCTGTTATCTAAGGAGGGGTGGGAAGGAGGGTATAGCTGGCGTGAGACTCTGTATACCTGGGTCAGCTCACTGAGTGAGGGCATGCGCTCCTTCGTGAATCCCGCATCCGAGGCCACCTGAGCCCGGTTTAAATAACCTCGGGCTAAAAGGTTGGCGGCCTCGTTTCCGGGATTCCCGGGGTGCGCAGGCACCCATATCAGCTCCACTTGGCGGGGCGGGGATGCATCGGGCGAGTCCAGCATGCCAAAAGCAGGGACATGGATTCGGCCTCGAGCAAAATATAGAATCGCAGTTTTTGAATCACTAAAAATGCACCGGGCTTCCGTGCGGGTGATAGCAAGTGCAATGGCGGCTTCCTCTGCAGCCTCTGGGGAGCTGTCTGGAGGGAGAGGAAGTGTGACGAGAGCAGATAAAGAGGAGTCCACCACAGCTGCTGTCGCTTCATCACCCGTGCAGGCAGCGTCCACCCATACGGCGTCCGGCTCGGAGCCGTACGCTCGATGGAGTGCCTTCGCACGGGCTCTGCGGCGCTGCTCATGGTGGGACGGGTGCATATTCCTCGGGAGCGGCCTGATGAGGAGCTCCCTGTGAAGGGGTCGTGGCATGGCGAGGAGGGTTGGGTCGTTGACCGGTATTCTTATTCCGAGGGAGTCCAGGATATACCGACCTGTGGAGGTTTTTGTGAGCCTGATGTATTGGGCCGGTCAGTGGGCCTCCACCAGTTCCCCGATCGTGTTGTGGAGGCCCAAGCCTAGTAATCTCTCTGTGGGTGTGTTGAGGGGAAGATGAAGGGCTACTTTGAATGCCTTGCGAATCAAAGCATCCAAAGCGTTTATGTCATGTTTGGATAGTTGTAAGTATGGGGTAGTGTACTGCGCACGGCTGAGGACAAAGGCATGAATGAGGCGACATAGGTCACGCTCCTTCATGCCTCTATTATGTCCCCAAACCCTGCGGATGAGGTGCGATATCGCGCCTACAACATGCTTGAGTTTCTTCAGAGTGGTGGTGTTTTTGCCATCGTTCTGGATGTACAAGCCCAATACACGGAGGGTGCCAACCTCAGGTACCGGGTCACCATTCAGTTCAATGGCAATAGGGGAGCGGGGACAGCGGTGGTTCTTAGGACGGATGAGGAGCAGTTCGGACTTCTCTGGGGAGCAAGACAGTCCTATGGTCCGTGCGTAATTTTGGGTGAGGGTGGCTGCTTCCTTTAAGGTGTTCTCTATGTCGCCGTCACTGCCGTGGGTGGTCCACAGGGTGATATCGTCGGCATAAAGAGTGTGCTTGAGGTGGGGAATAGTTGCCAATTTTCAGGCGATGGAGATGAGGGTAATGTTAAAAAGAAAGGGGGAAAGGACGTACCCTTGAGAGGTGCCGATACTCTGAAGCGTGTAGGAGAGGGAAGACAAAGGGCCGAAGTGTATCTCAGCCGTGCGGTCAGTGAGAAATGCTTGAATGTAGGTATACATGCGCACACCCACATTGAATGGGGATAGGGCAGTCATGATCGACTGATGTTTAATGCGATCAAAAGCTTTGGAAAGATCCAAAGCTAAGACTGCCTTGGTGTAACCTGGGAGAAGCGGGTCAAAAAGGTCGTGTGTGAGTTGCAGCATGGCGTCCTGTGTGGATAGATGGGGCGGAATCCCACCATGCTATGCGGGTAAAGATTGTTGTCCGCCATGTGACTTGTGAGTCTTGCTAACACAACATGCTCGAGGAGCTTCCCGAGGCATGAGGTTAGCGAAATAGGGCGAAGGTTTTGGATGGCTAGTGGTTTTATGGGTTTGTGTATGAATATTACCTTCGCGTGGCGCCACGACTGCGGGAGGCTACCCTCCCTCCAGAACTTGTTGAAGTATTTCGTAATCTGGGTGATCGATCGGTCGTCCAGATTACGGAGCATGGAGTTTGTGATTTGGTCTGCACCAGGTGCGGAGTTGGCGCGGAGAATCAGGAGGGCCGCTCTGACTTCCGTCTCCGTGATGTCGGTGTCCAGTGTGGGATTTGCTTGTCCTGTGTAGTGGGGTAAAGGTGTGGGGGCGCCTGGAGAGGTGTACATGGTTTGAAGTGTGTCTACGAGGGTGTCGGGATCGTCAATGTGTTGGTGTGTGAGGCGTGTCACGTGGTGCTGTGTTGCTGATTTGGTGCGTGCGGGGTCAGTGAGGTGTCGGAGGAGTTGCCATGCGCGTTTGCTGGGCAGGTTTCCGGCGATGCCGTCACATATTTGTCCCCAGTTGGATCGGCAGAGCTCCTCAGAGTGCTGTTGGATGTGTGTCTGCAGCGCGGCCAGCCGCTTTTAAACGCCTACGCGGATCGGCAACTGTGTCAGCATGGATCAACAACTGAGACTTAACATGCCATTGAATAGCGTTTCAATCTTGTGCAAGACATAGGACATGAAAATTAATGTCAGGAAGGCCAAATGTTTGAGCGTAGGTTATAAAAAGTAGGAATTGAGGTTTCATCATTTAGAGGCAACTCTTACGCGTACATGAAAATGGGACGTGCACATCAGCAAGATGTGCGCAAAAGCCTTCAAAACAATAGGATTTTACGAAGAAAATTAGCCACGGCACGTCATGATGTAAAACTACAAGCCTACTAAGCGCTTGTCCGGCCCATTTCGGAAATGGTAGGATAGTCTGGAACCCCCGTCAACAGCACTTAATAAGTAAGTTAGGAAGGGTACCGAGTAAGGCAATAAGAAAAATGAAATAAGGCTCATCTACTCAAAGTATTCACTGTAGTGCACTTATAACAAAAGCAAGTGTTCGCACACATAAAGTGGACCTGTGTACGTAGTATGAAACTACCACACAGCCGCACTAAGTGCAGAAATCATAATAAGCACCTTAAGCACTTCATCACACTATGAATAACATTTAAGTTTTCTCTTTTCTATCATCCTTAGGAATTTTCACTACCGCGAGATATCTTTGACAGTTATTCAGCGCCTAGCTTTGTCACTAAATTAGAATCTTTCTTGCATTCTCTTTTGAAACGAGGAATTTGTCCTCTGCAAACATCGGTAGAATGATATGTTTGTTTGAGTATTACTGTTATGTTCTAATGTGCTGTACAAAGTGATACCCATTGTGAACACACCTGCAACCTGCTGCCTGTGTGGGGCTGTCAAGGCTCACAATATTGGTTAAGAAAAAATTTCACGCCGTATCGCGGCTAACGCCCACACACACCACGTTACGCACTTGTAACCGTGCTTGATGTCCTAAAATTTTATGTTCTGAAATTTATACTTGATATTTTAAATCAGGCCTCATTTGTTCACGACATATGCCGCTAACAATGCAAAAAGACGGTCATATTGATAAGGGTAATAATGTAATGACTGTTGACATTTTCACTGCAAAACGTTATGGGCAGCTTCATCCAATGGGCTTGTGCCACCCAGCCTCTCTGTTCGAAGACCTAGCGATATATGTGTTCTACGCCACCGCAGCCCCAACATATTCAGTGCCTTATATGTGCTGTCAATAAATTCCAATAGCTTTCAAACGAAATATTGATATAAGCTTTTCTGAGGCGGATATCATTTCAGGCTCGAACAAGCATTTTATAGTAAAATTAACATGCGGTCACCTCCATACGAACGCCTCAGTAGGCTAGGTGAACTTAAACGTTTAATCCGTTATTGTGAATACGGCTATAGTCTACGTAAGCAATAGGTAGAATAAACTGCGTTTTTGTCAATAGGTTGTTCTATTTCCACAACGCGTGACATTTTCAATGCACGTCCTACCCACCTCCCTGCACCCCCCCCCCCCCCCCTCGACCCGGATTTGTATACGTGTAGGCTACAGCGACACTGAATCCGACCCATGCTTTAGACACATTGATGCTATCTACAGGGCTCGATGTGAGTATGAATGGGCAGACAAACCGTGCATACTTATTAATCAGTCTGTATGCGATGAGATCCGCCCTGAGTATGTGCTAGCCAACAGGGGGAATACGTATCTACGGCGCCATCTTTTCTTCTGTCCATGCAGTGCGAGCTCTTGGAGCGAAGAAATTGAGCACGAAAGGCACAAGTTTTTGAGTGACTGTTTGATTATCTTTTTTAATTTCTTATTCCATCGAACCAGCGTAGATGCCCATTTATTCTTGTTGTGTGTGCCTCGTTTGTACTTGCGCATAGGCAAAGCAGCATGCTGAGTAATGTTGCTATTATCAAGCCATAAATGGCGCACACCCTCGGGGAGGGGGGGAGGGGGGAGGGAGATATTAACGTTTCTTACTATTTCTTCTCCCTCCATTTTTTTATCTGATTTTGGTTCAAAGTTCGCTGGTGAAACGTGTAGTTCTTAAATGCCTACCTCCACAGCGAGGTCTACAGTGCATATTTTTGTAGATTTGCTCTCGAGGTGAAATTTTCTCTAGTTTGCTCTGCTGGGGAGGCTGCCTTTTTAGCAATGGTGCACCCCGGAAGTGAACAGAAAAAAAAGACAAATGTCCAGCTAAAGGAAATGAAAACATAAATTAAATAGACGTTGGTACGGGTGAGGAGGGAAGCTTTAGTCGCAGTGGAGTTCTAGTGCTTCCCTATTGCTTGTTCTTGCGATGAACAGACAGCTAGCAAAACGCAGTTGTAGCAAAACGCAGCTTCTCTTTTCTGGACAAGGCAGCACAACCGCTATGTTTTAAAGGGGACACCAATTAATCTATCCCTCCATCTGCGCTCCGCTTCGCTTTCGTATAATAGGGGAACGGAACCTAGCGGCGGATGTGTACGGCCTGTGCCCCCTGCGTCGGACTCGCGGTAGCGCGGGATGTACTACGTCCGCCACTATGGATGAGGGTGGCGCTGGTCAACACTCGAGCTTCCTTATAACTACAAATAAATCCACAATGAAAGCAGAACTTAGCAAAGTCGTCGCCGAAGCTTTCGATGTTTTGGAAGGTGGAGTCATGCAGGGGTATGGAGGCCTGGTGTTTGGCGGCGTAAGCACGCTCAGATTTTTTTCTGTGCAAGTATATCACGAGGTTGTCACCGCCGTGGAAGGCGTCACGAGCGACAGGAACGGCATGTTCTCCCGCATAAGTGGTAAGAAATTCCTGTTTGTCTTTATATGTACATTAAAGTCCCCATCCACCCTGCCACCCTGGCAGGTGGCAGTTAATGGTTGATCGCCAGAGTTCGCTCACCGTTATCAGCTCTAACGCATGCAGCCCACCTCTCTTTCTCATCGCCCTACGCACCTATAAGTGCGATTCAGGCACACTTACTTGCCTTAAAATGATGAGAGTGTAAAACGTTGTCCACGCTAACGCCAATGAACACAATGAACGCCGACGGTCTATCGCTTCAGCGCCCGCGTTTCTGGCACAACTTTCTCAATGCCTGAAGGCTACATCTCTCTATGATCACCCCACGTACCTACAGTGCGATTCAGGCGTTCAGTGACCCAGGGAGCCAGTTATGTGCACTTCCTTTCCTTAAAATGGCACAAGATTGTCAATACCAACGCATGCAGTGCACATCTGTCGCTACCGCCTCTTAGATTAAATCATGATTCAGGTGTCCCCTGTTCCAAGAGGCAGCCATGCGCCTTTCCTTTGCTTTCCAAGCCCCCGCTTCATTGGTTTCGCAGCTTTAAAGCGTGACTGCGGGTTACAACGGAGAACGGTGGTGGTGGTGGTGAAAATATTTATTAAAAAGGAACAGGAGGTATGCTTGGATCAACCCTTAAGGGACTGATCCTTACAAACACTAAGGATCAGTCCCTTAAGGGCTGACAGAAACATACCACCTGTCCTTTTTTAATAAATGTTTTCACCACAACCACCACCGTTGTCCGCTGTAACCAGTAGACAACGGACAACGGTGGTGGTGGTGGTGAAAATATTTTTTAAAAAGGGACAGGAGGTATGTTTGGATCAGCCCTTAAGGGACTGATCCTTAGTGTTTGTAATGATCAGTCCCTTAAGGGCTGATCCAAACATACTTCCTCTTCCTTTTTAATAAATGTTTTCACCACGGCGACGCGGCGAAACGTAGAAACGGACGCCAAAGAGCTGCGCTCTAAAAACAGCCGTCGCCGTAGTTTTGTTGGTACGTGTACCCTACGCGAAATTGTGATGTCATGGGTTCGAGCGCCAGCGTCGGCGTGTGCTTTTAAACTTCTGCTTCCACAATCTCCCGTTGATGGAAAACTACGAATTATCGTACCTGCCCTGTGCTCCTTTGCACTCGGTGGCTGTTAGCTCCCATCATATAAGCTGTACCGCGCATCTCCGTTCCCTTCACTTGTACGCATGCCGCAAGAAGCTTTTCTAGACAAGACCAATTCATCCTCGAATTTAACAAAGCGGTTGTATTGCCGCGTAGCTCAATGAATGTTTTTTTCTGCTATTGTCATTTATACTTATGAAAACAAGTTGTATGACAGGCTGAAAATGTCGTCTATCTGTCTGTTTCTAGGCTTGTTGAGATTAGGGCACGTTTCAGCGCTTATGAAAAAAACGACTGCCTTTTCTTTTGGCTCTCTCACTTCAACTGAGGCGTCGTTTTTTTGTGCTTGTTGCTTCTCGTTATCTTTTTCTGTTACAGAAGGGAAATCCTGTGGGTATCCTGAATGTGTCAGCGTGAAAACTGTGTTTCAACAGCGTTTTTGCATTTCGGCGGTCCTCATTTTGTTCGGCAGTGATGAGAAGCTGATTGCATTTTTGTTTTTTTTAAAGACAAAATGGCGGAGAGCATACATCTACTAGTGGTGCGCTTGACGAAGGCAGGTTTCTCTTGCGAAACTGACTGTTGTGGTGGAATGCCTGGTAAAAGAGATTAGGAAGGGTGGGCACTTAGTCATTGAGAGCCAGAAATTGCGGCAAAACTTTGAGGAGTACAGCGACTCAGGCTTTGAGGGACGCTGTAGTGAAGGGCTTCTGAAATTTCGACCACCTGGAGTTTTTTAACGTGCACTGACATCGCACAGTACACAAGCCTCTAGATTTTTGCCTCCATCGAAATTCGGCCGCCGCGGCCGGGTTCGAACCCGCGTCTTTCGGTCCAGCAGCCGAGCGCCGTAACCACTGAGCCACCGCGGTGAGTCCGGCCGAAGAAAATCTGAGAGAATTGCGGAGTGGATGTTTAGTCACCGCCCCCGAAAAACTTCTCCGTAAAAGCAGTAAACAAAGAAATATGTGCCATCTGTCAAATTAAAAAATTGAAATGATGTTTAGCGCTCGTTCTGTCTGATTCTTTTTTATTCCACCTCTTATGCCATAGTCTTACGTGTAATATAAATCAAAATTAGCCACAGATGTGTGTAGTTTTGGTCGTTCCTTTTTGTCTTTTGCTTATGTGCCTTGCTCTCGCCTCGTGTCTAGATCTTGAGCAGCCCATTGCTACACTGTGCGCGGGAATGGCGGCAGTGGTTCGCTGATTTTCAGAAAGCATGAACAAGTATAAAGATCTTCTCTCTTATTGCATCATTCTGCTATTGCAGCGCAGGGCTCACGAAAACTTCTTCACCTTTTCTTTCATTCTTTTCCTGCTACTCGAGGCGATGTAACCTCCCGCCCAGAAAAAAAGCCGTCAGTTTTATAGTCCACCTTGGTAGTGTCAGTCTTCGTCACTGTCGTGCCATTTAGATCTTTTGAAACATACCAGACAGTAGTATCACTTCTCACGCAGAACACGTGGTGGAAACAGATGCCTTTCAGAATCATCGGGATGGGGGGGGGGGGGGGGGGGGGGGGGGGGGGGGGGGCGTACGAAGCTGCAAATAATAAAAATGAAGATGGCAGGAATGTCGCACACCGTGAACGGGCACAATGAATTTCCTCAATCGCCCAACCAGACCTCTCTCGTGAGTCAATTGGCAGATTAGTGTTTGCCCGCTACAGTTCAGCATGCCTCTCTGCTGAGAGCCTAACTTCAAAGAATGGGCGAAGAATGCTCGTTTGTGATAACGAATGGTAATGAATTGATGCCTAATATTATGCTGTATTGATGAAACCCAGGTCGCGCGAACTGCTCACGACGATGGCGATTTTGTGTCGATCCCTGTTTCGAGATCAGACGCAGCGGGCAGACTTCGCGCACTTGCGCGGGACACCACGCTTGCCGCGTGTAATTCGGGGCAATTTTGCAATTCACGTTTAAAATCATTGGACCCAGATCTGAAGCTCCGGCTTCCATTCGGGCTACCACGACGAAAAGAAACTTTGCTGTGCCGCCTCATGCTCGGTGTAGCTTTCACCAACCACTACTCATTTTTAATCGGAATGGCTGATAGCCCTGCGTGTGCCATCTGCGGGCATGACGAGACTATAACCCACATTCTTTGTGAGTGCCCTTCTACAGCGCCAAAAAGGCAGTTTCATAGCCGTGCGCTAGAGCGTCTGGATCCACGCCCACTGGTAGAAATGAAGATTCTCGGCCACTGGCCGCGGTGATCGTCGGCGGTGAAGGCCTCCAAGGCACTGCTCCGCTTCTTGCGAACTTCTGGCCTGCATGATAGGCTGCGACTTCAACGAACACTGACTTTTCATAGTGACTTCAATTTTCTGCAACTCTCTTATATCTTTCTTTTTTTACCCCCTCACTCCTTTCCCCCCGTGAAGGGTAGCAAACCGACTATTCTTCGGTTAACCTCCCTGCCTTTCCTGTTCTACCTCCTCCTCCTCCTCCTAAGCTTCCAGCATAGAAAAGGTCTAATTTTTTGTGTTCCTTTTAAGCGTTTATTCTCTTCAGCAAGTCACGAGCTCATTATACACACCTGCCTGTAGTTTTACGCAAGAACGTGCATGCACGGTGCGATCGTAATATACGCAGGATTTTAACGCGATAGCGTTAAAGGCCCTCTCCGAAAATCCGGTATCGTCGTCGGCACTGTGGGCGAAAAATCGCGTGGTTGACTTTGGCAGGTGGCGGCCAGACAGCAACTCTTGGAGAGAGGTGGACAACCTAATTTCTACAAAGAAGACTAACACAGCGCAACGAAACGAGGACATGATGAAACGCGAAACACAAGACGGGCGCTGACTACCAACTCTCTATTGCGTCATAAAAACTAGCACACCTCATATCATTTTCCTGGGCCGTGTTGTACTCTGTCAGCCAGTGGACATTGCGAAGGAACGGCTCATACGCTTGGCAACCATAACACTCCGAAAATAAACTCATAACAAGAGCATGCACTAACACTCATTTTTTCGATTTTTTTTAATGCGATCTTGATTGCCACATTGCATTAAATGGTATGTAATGATAGATGAGGATGCGATTTTTGAGAGCTATAGTTGTCTAAGTCCTGTCGCTAGTACGTGTACAGTACGGTCCACTGGTAAAGGAAACATGCGATCGTGTGGCTTCCGCGCTTCGCGAAGCGCTGCCACCTAGACCATACGAGAATTGACGGCACAAGTTGCATGCACAGTAAGCATGGCGGCTGGTCTTTCCGCGCATCCGCCTGACCCCGCCCATTCTCGCCGCATCTAAGCAACAGGGCTTCGCAAAGCGGGGAGGCCACGTGATCGCATGTTCCCTTTAACAATGAACCATACTGTACACCTTTTATCTATGGTCCGTTTTTCATTATTTTAGTAATGCCATTGCAGGTTGGTCCATGCATTAGTCATAAGTTTTGTTTTCGTTGTGTAATGATCGCCAAGCATCTGAAGCTCGTTAGTGACTGCGACATTGCAACTAGCGTGGAAAGCACAAGTACAGCGACAAAGGAACCGACGGGACAGCACGCTACAGTTGGGCTAGTTGGTGTGTATTCGTTAGTGACTGCGACATTGCATCTAGCGTCCCGTCGGTTCCTTTGTCGCTGTCCTTGTGCTTTCCACGCTAGTTGCAATGTCGCAGTCACTAACAAATACACACCAAATAGCCCAACTGACTTCCATGAGCATGTGAAGCGTTCCGTCGCAATGTCCACTGGCTTACAGTGTACCACGTGGGCCAGGAAAATGGTATAAATTGTGCTGGTTTTTGTGCCGCAATAAAGAGTTGCTAGTCAGCGCCCGTCCTGGGCTTCGTGTTTCTTCTTCCTGTCCTCGTTACGTTGCGCTGTGTTAATCTGTTTTCTAGAAAGTATGATCCAACTAGCCCAAACCAGACTCCTCTTAGAACGCATTCTAATTCACGTGAACTTGCAGGGTCCTCACAACCTAGCCAACGGATAGCAAACAGGTTGCCCACAGTGGCAGGGGGAAGTTGAATTAGTGAATGATCGGTCAGGAGGAGCAACCTGGGCCGCACAATGTCCGCCGCTGGGAGCACTCACCATCGCAGGGCGTAGGCGCGTCACTCAACTGCTGTACGCTATCGCGTCCAAGTTTTTCATCTTTGCCGCCGTAACTATAAAAACGAACACGTGGTTTTAGAGTGTCGCACCGTTTCCAAGCGTTACTAGCCGCCGCGGTGGCTCAGTGGCTATGATGCTCGGCTGCTGGCCCGAAAGACGCGGGTTCGATCCCGGCCGCGGCGGTTGAATTTCTTTGGAGGAGAAATTCGAGGCCCGTGTGCTGTGCGATGTCAGTGCACGTTAAAGAACCCCAGGTGGTCGAAATTTCCGGAGCCTTCTACTACGGCATCCCTCATGGCCTGAGTCGCTTTGGGACATTAAACCCCATAAAAAACAAACCAAAACCAAGCGTGACTGCGTTGCGTGAAAATGCTGCTGCCCAGTGCACTCACGGGGTTTGGCAACAATTTGACTTTCGTAGGGACACAGAGGCTTACTAAAATATCTTTATTTGATAAACATCATCGTCATAACTGCAAATATAAAAGCTGCTGGCAGACCAGATCGAGCTTTAATACTTCCCCAAGCGGCACGAGCTGGTCTGTTTGGTCGATCACTAAAAGAAGTCGTTCTTAGCGGTGCAACGCTGCTGGTGCTGCACTTGCATCTTGGGGTGTTCGTGCCACTGATGCGTGTCCCGTTTTGACGCAGTAAGAAATTATAGCCGCACTTGTTGCAGGTGTGAGCGCCAGCCTCTGTAAATGAAAGGAGAACGAAACAAAGTTATATTCATTGCAGAATGTCTTAAAGAGTCGCATTACTTTTAGTTCTACATTTAGCCCGGTATAGAACTGATGCCTGCTCTCCGACTCCTGACATGCATACCAAAATCGCAAGGAAGCCGAGTGAACAATAGGGATGGGCGGCAGTGTCTCTTACAGGCTGTTCGAAATGGGTATTTTGCAATTTTGTTCGCAAATACGCCAGCAAGACAGACCAAGAGTAGGAAAGTTCATCTAGGCAGAAGCCAGCTGCAACCTCGAAGATTTAGCGCAGTAGCTCTAGTCGGAGCAATTTTTGATATCGACCATACATGCGCGCTTGAAATGACAGGCGGTGCGGCCTCCTGCCAGGTCTCTACATGTGTGCACCTGTATACACCTGCAGATCTTCACCGGGGTAAGATTCCTTAATTTACTTGGTGTAAAAGCCTTCATTTCAGTCCTTTTGGAGTAAAAACCTTTAGGACAAAGGTCTTTATGGTGATGACCTTATTTTAAAGGCCTTTACTGTAAAGGCCATCATGGTAACTGTCTTCCCTGTAAAGACATTTAAGGCACAAGCTTTTATCGTAAAGACAGTTTGGTGAAATGCGTTTAGCACGTAATGACCTTATGAGCTCACCGCAACTGGTGTAACTGCACGATAGTCCGCGCTTACCTGGGCTAAACCAACGGCTAATTTTTGTTTTGCTGGTATCAAAGTTAAAGTTAGTGGCGCGCATCACAGATGTCTCGCCGCTCCTCCTGCGTATTGTTTGTACAAATGGCTTTTCTTGCGGTGTAATATTTAGTACCACCTCGAGAACTAAGCTCACCGAATCGCATCGACAGATATCACAGTGTGAAAATATGTAGAGACGTTTTTTTTTTAATGAGGACGGAAAACTGGGCGAGTTGGTGGGGATTCATACTTTCAACTGCGCGAAAAAAACACGGACACGAGGTAGAAGGCATGACACGAGCGTGTTTTTTTTGCTCAGTTGAAAGTATGAACGTTTTTTCCCCCATTTTTGCCAAAATATCTGGTGCCACGCTGATATAGAATGCTCAAAGTGGTTGTTCTCCTCAAAGAGTCACCGAATAAGATACGACCTGTATTCAAAACATTCTTTACAATTCTGGCATTCGCTCTCGACGAGCACTTATGAGGTAGCTAAAGATAGCTTAGAGTTAATGCTATTGCTTAAATGAATCCCATGCATTTCATTCATTTATCAGCTAACCAGAACGCGCTAAAAAAAATGAACAGTGCCTCAAGAAATGTTTTAGGGCACTCGGTCACGAAATCTAACATATGTTTGAGCAAACTGGCGAAAACCTGTGGGCGTACGCGCGAACATGAATTGCGACTCATTTTTCGAACATGCACAAAACATACTTATACACTCCATATATAATTCGTAGCCGTAGATGAACTGTCTATTAAGGATAGAATTGTTCCCAGATTAAGAGTTTCGTCCCATGGCTCAAAAGAAGCGCGATAATGTTCAAAAGTCTTTCTCGTGAAACATTTTCAGAACGCAATGATTCCCGAGGAGTACGAAGTCTAAGCAACCAAGATGTACTTGCCTTCTTCCGCCTGAGGACATCATCATCATCTTCCGCCAAAGAAGCTGCACCAGTTCCACCGCGAGAATCCGTCGCAAAATGTCTGGGCTGTTACAAATGCACTTCTTATCGTAGTTCCGTCAAGTGTCCCGCTGGCGCTCGAGGTTGTCAATGACGCGCAAGGTGGTGTCGATGTCGTCGACATCTAGGCCGTAGAGCTGCTGAGGATCATAACCCAGCGCTGCACTCATAGCGGCTGGCACTATCTGCTGATTGCTGAACCCCACGTGGTGGACTGCCAAGAAATGCCAACCAGGCCACAGGACCACGTAGACGGCGCTTTCATCAAGAGACAGGAGATTCCGCGGTTCGGTCAGCAGGCAGGCAATGAGTGCTGTTCTGTACATTCTCCAAGCGAACGTTGCTTCATAGTCGTCAAATCGAAGCACACGTGCCATTAGCTCTAGCACCTCGAGACACTCTTCCCATTCCAGCGAAACCATGAGGGCGTAGATCCGCAACCCCTCTAAGCGCTGCATTGGCAACAGGCAGCAACGTAGCTGCGCTATGCGCCGGAGGGTCTCATCGCCATCCTCAGCCTCTTCCACACATAGGCAGATCTCATTGTGGATGCCGTGAGGTGGCAGTCCCTGCAGCCGCGGCAGCCATGGAATATTCACCTCGTCCAGGCGTAGCAGCCAGGCCAGCGGGATTCTGCAGAGGAGAAAACGAAGACAGAGCGTCTGTCTAGCCGCTGCCGTAGATGTCATGGCGAAGCAGAGTTGCGATGCTGGTGATTTTCAGCCGCCGTTCGTCGATGTCTGGAAAATGAACACTGTGTCGATGAGGTCGAACAAGTGAGCCCTTCACTGCCACCGTTATTTTCGTCTCGGGCTCCTGGCCCTGAGGCTTCGAAGGTTTCTTGCGTGCTGAGCTTCCGAGTGCGGCTGCCGAAACGCCTTCCTCGACTTTTGCCGCATTTGGAAACGGTACGATTTTAAGGTGCGCTGAAATACCTTTGCAGGGAACCATAGCTGTGCTAACAAAGTGATGGAAACGCCGCTGGTCCTTCTTTATATGGTCCGGAAGTTATCTTTTGAATGAACCGAACGCACTTATCTCAAGTGGAGCACTTTCAAATGCGCAGAAAAAGGAAAATCCAGAGTATCGTTATCAAGGCTGATCAACATGCCTCACGCATTTATTCCAAGAACACCAGAGCTAAGTAGGGATCTTATAGCTAGTTCCTTGTGCGTTCTTATCACATTTCTTCGTTCAGTCATGTACCTGCTCTGTCCAGAGGTTACATTTTTTGCCACATATAAAAGTTATCTTATTGAGCACTCGTGTTTAGCATGTCGGCAAGCGCGATTCATATAGGAACAGGTCTCGTGCTTTCAAGACTGATACCATATTATGTAACTTGACTTTCTACAGGAGCTGAGGGTTCTCAAAAGAATTTCAGGGGTTAGAAGCAAGCCGGCAGAGTTTATTTTCTTTGCATTATTCCTGTTGACGAGTTCTTCGCAGTATATTTTGGGCACATAATTCTGGCGGCAATAGAGGCACGTTTTTTCTGCTTCTCCCAAGGTTGTTTGTTAGGGCCTAAATGTTAGGCGCGCGTGACGGAGCTTTGTGCTTGGTTTGATTTGAAGTCAGAAGATTAAATGCTGCGAGAATCATAATATGCTGAGAGTGAGAGAGCGCGCGGGCGGCTGCGTCTGCTGCCTCGTTTCCTGCCAACCCCTGATGAGCACGGGCCCATATAAGGTAACGGTGTGCGGGGTCCGTATCCCGTATGCAATTTTGGTATATTCGATAGGCTAGAAAGGGAGTGCAGCCTTGTTCGACGTTCCGACAGGCCCCTTGCGAGTCGGTGATTATGTATTTTGAATCGGAATGTGCGGCCGCGACAGCAATCGCGACCTCTTCTGCTTGTGTTGCACTTCTGGCTCTGAAGGTGAGGCCGTTAACTGTGTTGCTGTTGTGAACTACCGCGACCGTGTACCATCCCCCGTGGTGAGGACCGGAGGCGTGCACGTAGTATACACCTGTTTTGTTGCCATAATGTCGGGATAGCGCTTCCGCTCGTGCCAGGCGCCGACTATTATGGTCTTCGTGTGACATGTTTGCTGGAACAGGCCGCACGTGGAGGGCATGTCTCCACAGTTCCGGGATGTGAAACCTGTCTTCCATTGGAGGGGTGTGTTGGATATTAAGTCGAGGAAGAAGGCGGCGATCCGACTCCGTCAGTGACAAGCGCGTGTACTGGTTTGTAAGGTGCGCCTCCCGGAGCTCCCGGAAAGTATTCATCACCCCAAGAGCCATAAGCCGGCTGTTTGAAGTAGTGACGGAGAGGTCAAGGGCACGCTTAATAATTTTGCGAAGGATGACCTCAAGCGCATCCTCCTCATGTTTCCGTAGGTGGAGATAAGGAGTGGAATAGAGAATTCGACTGGTTACAAAGGCGTTTGCCAGCCGCAAAGCATCCTTACTTCGTAACCCCCCGCGTTTGTTGGAAACCCGGAGGACCATATGGCCCACCTGGTCCCCCACCTTTCGGAGTTTGGCCAATGTAGTGTCTGGCCGTCTGTGTTTGTGGATGTAGAGTCCTAGTACCCGAATCTCGTCACTTTCGCGTATGGGACCACTCTCAAGAGAAAGAGAGATTGTAGTTGCGCACTTCTGTGAGGGGCGGAGGTGCACAAATTCCGATTTTTGAGGGGAACATTGAAGACCGCAGCGGCGGGCGTAGCGGTCTACTATCGTCGCCGCTGTTTGCAGGCTTGTTTCAAAGTCTTCTGTGCTGCCCTGCGTGGCCCATATGGCTATGTCATCGGCGTACAGGGCGTGCTGCACGCCGGCGATACCACCCAGCTGTGCCGGCAGGTGCATGATAGCCAGATTAAAGAGCAGCGGGGAAAGTACCGCCCCTTGGGGGTTTCCCCGCGTGCTGAGTAGGTAAGGACCATGCTCTCTATCTTGGATGCGGATGTAGGATTGACGATCAATTAAAAATTGGCATATGTATCTGAATGTGTTGAGGCCACAGACGGTCTGACTTAGGTTAGTGAGTATGATCTCGTGTGTTACATTGTCAAATGCCCCTTTGAGATCCAAGGCGAGTACTACCCGGTCATTATGGGGGCATTCGAGGGGGTCAAGGACTTCCCGATTAAGTTGCAGGAGGACATCCTGTGCGGATCTGTGTGGGCGGAATCCGAACATGGTGCTCGCAAAGACATCTTTGTGTTCAAGATATGCAGATAACCGATCCCGCACCATCGTCTCCATGAGTTTGCCCACACAAGAGGTGAGAGAGATGGGGCGGAGGTTATCTGTGGTAACTGGTTTGCCTGTTTTAGGGATGAAAGTGACCAGAGCCGTTTTCCAGTCAATTGGCAAAGGGGTGTCCCCGCGCCAAGTTGCATTGATGTAGGCGAGGAGGGACTGGTATGCCAAGTCGGGCAGGTTCGTCAAAAGCTTGACGGTGACCTTATCCCTTCCTGGCGCAGTGCCCCGTTTCATTTTGGCGAGGGCGGCCCGCAGATCATGGAGCTGGAAAGGTTGATCCAGCTCCGTGTTCTCCTTCCCTGCATAAGAGTACGCAGATCCACGGGGGTCTTGGGCTGTACACAGATACTTGTCCCGAAGTTTCTGTGCCAGTTGAGTTGTGTTGCCAGGGAAAGCATGCATGGCTCGCTGCAAATGTTTTCAGGGTTTCTGGTCCTGTTTGGGTTCGGTCGATTAGGGCTCGAAAGTGACGCCACGTGTTGCGGCTGGACATTTGTCGCGCTGCCGTGTTACATCTATCCACCCAGTTGGAGTCGGCGAGTTGGGCCGCGTACTCTGCCGCTTTCTGGGTAAGCTCGGCAATTCGAGCTTTCTGTTATGTTCCTGGCGCCGCCAACGGCGGACGAGTCTGCGACGGGCTTCCCAGAGGTGTAGAAGGTGGTTATCCACGTCCGTGACCGCCTCTGAGAGCTGGATCTGAGTTTCATGCGAGCAAAGGTGTGTCAGCAGCTGTTGGGACCATGCCGCGTATCCTTGCTCCGAAATGGGTGTATTACCAAGTGTGTGAAAATTTTCTGAATTTCGTCCAATCTGGGATACGGGCTTGTGTTCTGGGACGCTTGAGGGGTCGTGTGCGTAGTGTAGTGTTAAGGATGCAGTGGTCGCTACCGAGGGTCTCCTCGGTGTTGAGCCAGTCTGCGTGTCGTATGTTGCGAGTGAAGGTTAAGTCCGGACACGTATCCCGTGTCACAGAATTCTCCAGCCGTGTTGGGTGGACGGGGTCCGTGTGGAGGGTGAGGCCCAACGCGGACGCAAGTTCCGCCAGCTTACGTCTGCGCGACTCCTCCTTGCGATACCGCCACAGCTGACTGGGAGCGTTAAAGTCGCTCACAATCAGCAGGGGATCGCGACCCGCAACTCTTAGCGCGCGGCTAAAGAGGTCCGAAAAAGTCACTCGCTTAAGTTTGGGAGAGCAGTACACGTTGAGTATATGCAACGGCGGGTCCTTGCGGCGGAGTGGTAGGATAGTCACGATTACATAAGAAAACTCGAGCTGGAGATCAAGATCTACTAAGTTGGCTGTGTAGGCTTTGTTAACGAGAAGACAAGACTCGCGATCCTGTTGGAACGTCGTGTAATTTGAAAGTGTGGCGCCCAGGCCTGGCTCCTGGAGGGCAACCACGGCTGGTAGGGACTCGAAGGTTTCAAGGTAGAGGCGGAAATTGGCCCGCTTAGTGCGGTCTTTAAAGCCTCTACAGTTCCATTGTGTTATGGAAGTTGATATGGCCGAATTGGAGATGGCGGAACTCCTTTGATTAAGGTTTCTCGCCATGATTTAAAATTCTTGGGGGGGGAGAAGGAGGGATTGGCTGCCCCAGAGCCAGCTACTTCCGCCATCAAGGGGGTGATGATGAAAGGAGCGGGGCAGCTGTCCTCATTGTCCGAATCAATAATCAGACGGTTGAATTTTGAAGGGCGGGATACGTCCCTAATGGGCCCCGTCCGACGGAGGAGGCGGGGGTTGTCCAAGATGTGTTTTGATACTACCGCGGGGGCGGCAGATTTGACCTTGGTCAAGATTTGGTCCATGGCGGTCTCGATCATATATCGCAATTTAGAGGTTAAGCGCTCCTCCATCGCGGAGATGGCTGTCACGAGGACAGGCGAGATCTCCGCGTCGCTCTCCATTGCGTCCGAGTTCTGCAGGCTCGGAGCGGCGGACGCCAATTTTGATTTTAAATTTTGAATTTTGGTGAGCAATAGCTCATTCTTTGCCCGGAGCACGTCTATCTGTTTTTTGTATTCCGCATCTAGTGCGGAGGCGGTAACTGGGAGGGACGGGGGATGGGAGGAGGAGGAGGCGATCTCAGCCCAGCTGCTCACCTGCTGTTTGCCGTGTTGAGGCGCTGGTGCCCGGGCGCCGGTAGTGCCATTTGTCTTGAGGACCGGGAAGTGGCCAGTGTCCCTGCCGCTGGGCGGTGGAGGCGGCTTCTTCTTCCCGGGCGCTGACTTAACCGACGATTGCAAAGCCGACGACACTTTGTTGTCGGTGCCGAGAGCACCACGCGGCGTTCCGGCACTGGCACCTGAATTTGGGTGACTTGGCGGCTTGCCAGGTCGCTGGTTTCCTCGGAGCTCTGTGCGTTTGGCCTTGGGGCCGGGCACCTTGGGCTGCCGGAATTTTTCCGTGCAGTCTCGGGAGTTGGTAGCGTGGGCTTGCCCACAGACTGCGCAGGATGGAGTGCATTGATGAGGTGTCTCGACCCCGTCGACGGTTTTCACCATTTGGGCACAGAGGCCGCACTTTTCGTCCGGGCAGGGGCATGTGTCCGCACGGTTGCCCACAGTGCTGCACAGCACGCAGGCCGGGATGTTTTTTTTTGTATGGCCGCACAAGGGTCACCTCTGTATTGTAGTGAACATATCGCGGCACCACTTTGCCCACAAAGGTGAGCGCCGCGACGTCTGATATTCCAAGCTTGCGGATAGCGGCAAGCCCTCCAGAACGCCACTGGATCTTGTTTTAGAGCTACTCACTGGTTTCGTGCTTGGGCACGGTGATGACGCCGCAGCACACGTCGCCAGTGAGTTTCAGCTGCCCGTACATGGAGAGCGAGCCCTTCAATGTTGTCAGTTCGAATTCCCGCAGAAGCTTGTCCGCGACGTGCGGCTCTCGGGTGCCTGCGACGATCAGGTTTTGCTCCCATGTGGGGAGCAGGCTGAGGGATGCTGCGGCCTTGGCACCCAGGTAGGCCGCGAACGCTGCTCCCAGCTCGCCATGTTGAAATGAAATGAAATTTATTTCAGCAGAATCGGGGTACATATACTTGGGAATTTTTGTTTTTATATCTGCTGAGGTTCACGAGGCAAAAGGCGTCCATATGGCGCCTGACGGGGCCTCGTGACCTTCACGCACGCTGTGCGGCGAACAGTGCCAGTATTTGCTGAAGGATACCTTGTACACTAGAGAAGTCACATGCGCAGTCTTTTTCAATTCAAAACAAAAAGAAATAAACATAAGTAATAAAAGCAAAAACAGAGCATCGACAAGAAAAAGCCAACAAGACAATCAAAACAAAAGAAAGAAGTATACATAAGTAATAAAAGCAAAAACAGAGTATCGACAAGAAAAAGCTAACAGCACAAAACAGTTTCACACATTCTTTGGTGACGTCTCGGGTAACATCAGGTTGAAAACGTTATCAGGGTATAACTCGCCAACAACAACGACTGAAGGCCAGTCCTGGTTCTGAGTTATCATTCGATATGCGCCAGTTCATATTGGTTGCCTTTTTTATTTTTTATTTCAGGTTTTTCTTTTCAGGTCACGATAAAATGAAAATATTATCGCGACATTTGATAACAATCTGCAACCTTTAGCAGTAGTGCTTCTTTCACTCGTTTTTTAAAAGAATAGCGTGTTTTAGAATCATTTGCGATGGAATGCAGTTCTGGAAACGTGTTCAGTAATAACGGTAGCTGATAATCTATTGACTCCTCACCGTAGGTTGTTCTAGCGCGTTTTTTCACGTATTTTTCCTCTCTTCCCATATGACCACAGTCTGGTCTTCTATATCTCGTAACGAAATTTTGTCCGTGTGATTTTATTTTTAAATACAGGTAGTTTGCCAGACTCTGTTGGAACACATAAGTAATGGGTAACACTTTATATTTTAAAAACAAAGGGAATGCATGTTCATATCGCGATTTATTTGCTATATATCTAATACACTTCTTTTGCAGGCCGTACAGTTTTTCTAAGTTACCCTTACCAGTGCTGCCCCAAACTAGTATGCAGTAGTATAGGCGGGAGAAAATCATTGCGTAATAGAGTTTCTGTTTAAACCAAGCTAGCAAAATAAACCTTAACCTGTTGAGGAGGCCAAGCGTTTTTGAAACGTTTATCCGCAGTTTTGATACGTGATGTGTCCAGCTTAGATGTTCATGGAAGTACACGCCTAGGAACTTATGTACATCCACTCTATTAATTTGATGGCCCTGAAATGTTAACTTTATATTATTGTGAATTAACTTATTCCTTGCTCGGAATATTACATAATTGGTTTTTTTCTACATTAAGCGCTAGTTTGTTTGAGGATAACCATGTAGACAGAATACAAAGCCACTCATTTGCCGTATCCATTACTTCCACAAGATCGGGACCACTGAAAAATACATTTGTGTCATCTGCGTACAAGATAATGTTAGGTGTCTGCGGTATCATTACAATATCGTTTATATAGAGAAGGAACAGTAATGGTCCTAAAATCGAACCCTGTGGCACACCATATTTTATAACTTGCAAACTTGATTTAACGTTACCAAACCCAACGTACTGGAGTCGATTCTGCAAATAACTCTTGATTAAACGTAGCGAAGTTCCACGAACACCGTATCTTTCCAGTTTATAGAAAAGAATGTCATGCTTTATGGAGTCAAAGGCCTTCTTGAAATCTAAGAATATGCCTACTGTGTAAAGTTTATTTTCAATGTTCGAAATGATTTTTTCTTTTATGTTTAACAAAGCACACTCTACTGATTTACTTTTCTGGAACCCGTACTGCTGCGGTTTGATGACGCCCTTGCTGTGTAAGAAGCTACCCAATTTACTGTTGATTACGTGCTCCGCTATCTTTGAAAACATCGGAAGTACGGAGATAGGACGGTAGTTCCCGAAAACGTTCTTGTCGCCTCCCTTGTATACCGCGCAGACGCGGGCAATTTTCATTTTTTCAGGAAACAAACCATCACGCAAGATACAGTTACAGATGTGTGAAAGAGGTAAGCTCAGCAGGTTAGCCACCGCTTTCACTGGACGAGCTGCTATTTCATCGTACCCGATAGCACAGTTGTCCTTGAGACCTTTCAGCACGGATTCAACTTCGTACGGCGTAGTTGGAGATAAAAATATTGTATCTGCCAAAATGTTGATACACATCCCTGAGAACGACGGCCACCCGGGGCTTCAGGATGATGACTATGTCTTCGGGAGGAAGCCGCGGAAGCGGCTTTGGTTTCCAGGAGGGCCCGGTCTTAGATTGGGGCCGGCCATGAAGCGCTGCAGCGCGCGTAGCAGCGTTCTGCCGTGTTGACCGTCCTGCCACATCGGCGTCCGTTTTCACGTTCCGCTTGCGGGAGCGGCGTTCGACGAGCTTGAAAAGCTTCATGTTTTCGATCGGCGCAGAATCCGGGTTGTCAGGCGTTGGAGTTGCCGGAACCTCGGACCAGGCCATGGTGTCCGGGTCGTAGCCACGTTGTACAGCATTTTCTGAAGCCATCTTGCTGCGGGTGGGCGACTCACTCACGGCCGGGCGCCGGCGTAGGCGTCAGGCCTAGCACCGTTGCCACGATACGCGTGAGGATCGGCCCTAAAAGGTCTAAATGTAAGCTTACCTGGGTGCAAGTGGTATCCCCAGGTGGCTGTCAGGTTCACAAAGACAGACGCAGCTGCATTGAAGGGGTTCCGGGCGAAATTTCGTGGCTCCAGCCAAAAGTTGGCGGAGACGATGCACTGCACGTCCACTAGCTTCGCGCGCTCACAGCGCCCCTATGACGGTTGTCTAGCGAGATATGTGAGACATTTGCTGCTTAATTTCCTTCCCTGAAAAATGCGTTGCGTTCGAAGGTGTTTCCAACGGGCAAGGCATCGCGCCGAACGGGCGATGGCTTTCCGTGGACACCCTGGCTGTGCTGCAACATGCTGTCGCGTTCCACTCGTAAAGGCGAAGCTTAAGCGTCATTAATTAAGAATTAGTCATTAATCTTTAATTAATCATTGATTAATGATTAGTTACTACTTAGGAATTAGTCGTTATTTAGGTCTGACGTCATCGAGTAGTGACGTCAACAGTATCACTGATAGACAGACACTCTTTAATGAAATGCAGAGAATTTAGCCGGAGTTTAAATTACGCTGCCACTGAGGCAGTCAAAGGGGTGCGATAAACGCTTTAGCTTCTACGCACTCTACACAGGTAAAGTGCCCCCTGATTGTTTTACGAGGGTCGTCCCATAATTAAGGTCCCCAGTTCTTTTATAGATTTAAAGGAATGTTTATTTTAAGCAATTTACATATAACTTAAAAGGCAGATTATTCTTCTACTTTTCCACATATTTGCCGTTGCGGTCAATGCATTTTTGCAGACACTGGGGCAGTTTTTTTATGTTCATGTCATACCAGCTCTCCGCCACGTCGTTGAGGAAGCGTTTGACGCCATCTTTCACTTTCTCATCATCGGTGAAGCGCCTGCCAGCGAGATGCTCTTTCAGTTTTAGAAACAAGTGGTAGTCACTTGGTGCCTAGTCCGGATTATAGGGTGGGTGGCTGATGACGTCCCATCCAAACTGTTGCAGCAGAGCGACGGTTTGGCAGGCAACGTGGGGGCGAGCGTTGTCGTTGAAGGGACTCACGCCCTTGCTCAGCATTCCTCACCTGCGATTTTGAATCGCCCGTCTGAGTTTTTTAAGGGTCTTACTATATCTCCCCACGTTTATTGTGTTGCCAGGAGCCATGAAGTCTACCAACAATACCCCTTTTCGATCCCAATACACAGTTACCACGACTTTGCCGGCAGACAGTGTTCGCTTGAATTTTCGCGGCTTGGACGAAGAGGAGTGCCGCCACACACGTCATTCTTGTTTGGTCTCAGGTGTGAAGTGGAATGCCCAGGTTTTGTCACCCGTAACAATGGAATCCAAAAAAGCCTTTTCATTTCTAGAACGCTGAAGAAATTCGCGGGAGGAGTCATGCGTTGTCGTTGATGGTCATCTGTGAGCATTCGTGGAACCCATCTTGCGCGCATCTTCCGATATTTCAACTTTGCTGTCCAAATCCTATGAATAGTGCTTCTAGAAACGCCAGGAACCAAAATGCAGACAGAGTTCGCCGAGTGTGATCCTCCGATCTTGCCGCATCCATTCTTCGACCTTCGCGACTGTCTCATCTGAAATTGAGGGTATTCCGCTTCTTTCTTCGTCGCGAATTTCAGTGCGACGAGCTGCAAACTCCTAACACCACTTGCGGACGTTTTTAACATCCATGCACGACTCTCTGTACACTTCCGTCAAATGTCGATGAATTTCGATTGGTGGACTGCCTTTCGCGTTCAAAAATCGAATAACTGCGCGACCTTTCCACCTGGTGGTAGCGAAAAACGGGAGCTCCATTTCGAATCGCTGCCGTGCCAAGACTGACAGTTATTTTCACGCTGAGTCATGGCTTATTTGGAAGACAAGGAACAATAAAAACAGCAGTATGGAGAACAGACAAGCAAATACTTTCCGTGCGGCCGCAGCCCTTTGTAGACCTTACTTTTGGGGTTACCCTCGTATTTATATTTGCCTGCGTTGTATTTCCTCATACCAAGAAGCAATTATTTAAGTGAGGTAGAACCAGTGTATTGTAAATCATCATTTTCATAGACGTCGGAAGAAAACACCGAAATCTTGCTAGCCCTCCTACACACTTCGCAAGACGACATACAACTGCACCAACTTGAGCATCCCAGACTAATATCTTGTTAAAAAATACTCCAAGTGTTTTGACAGTATCTACAATTTCTATGACCTAATTTTCAATGGAAAACTGAAATTCTCACATCCTTTTATTTCTTGCGTGGAAAGTAACAGCTTTTACCTTTCTCGCCATATTTGTTAGGCGATATTATATTATGCGCATCAATGAAGCTTTGCAACACATGAAAATATGCTGTTCAAGTATGAGAGCAATGCACGAACGAATCGAAATAAGTCTATACTTTGCGACAACATTAACTTGTCCGAGTTTGTAAAAAACAACTACAAGAGCTTCCTTGAAGCCAAGCTGTATGATTTATGTTCCTATAATGCTGTTTGTGACTTCTAAAAGAACGTTCTTCAGGGCCTGGAAGTTCCCGCGAAGAATGTCCGCCGACAAGCCATCTCTTCCCGCTTACTTACGCTGTTAGAAGTTAAATAATACATTGCGAATATCATCTTCAGTGCACTCTGGCGAAAATGCACTCTGCCACCGATTGCGACCGACGATAACAAAGCTGTATTACCAGAGGAGCTCGTTGCGGCATACGAGAAAAAGGATTTGAACTGCTCGGCTAACAGTATAGATAATGGTCCAAAATACTTAACAATGGTATCATACGCACCTTTCAGGGGACGGCCCCCTAATTCATTAACCACAGATCAAGCCTTACACTGTTTATTTCTAGATTCACAAAAATTACGTTGGAAGTGTTTTCGTCTCCCAACTCCAACCGCAGCTGCGACGGTGGCTAGCCATCTGATAAGCGGCACGAAAACACATGTTTTGGGACAACGACGACAACGCGCCCTAGCAAGTTCTTCTCAGCTATCGCGGATTGAACGTTTCTATTTATCCACCGGCATCCCGGCTTTCGTTGCTTTATGAAGACCACGCTTTTACATCAGTGCACTATGTGCGCGTAAACAGTAATAAAAAATTGGCAGTGGCTTAGCCCAGCAATGCCAGGAGATACGTAGCGAGAGCTACCTTGGCGTCTCCGCCTGGCAAGACGTTCTTCTCTTTGCGGGGCTGTCTGGGCTGCTCGTTTAGCCTTCTGATGTTCAATATTTCTCTGCGGAGCGGCTCAGTGCTAGGCGACGACTTGCGAGTCCGAAGAATTGATCTTCTCCGCGGCCGAATTTCGACGAAGGCGAAATTCTAGAGGCCCATGTACTGAGCGATGTCAGTGGACGCTAAAGAACCCCAGGTGGTCGAAATTTCCGAAGCCCTTCACTACGGCGTCTCTCATATCTTGAGTCGCTTTGGGACGTTAAACCTTATAAACCAAACCAAACCTTCTCCTGATGATACCACCGCATAGAGGCGGCTAGAGTCTCCTTTTCGTCGTTAATACGAAGCGATGGTGATGCACCGATTCGTATTACCTCAGCCTTTATACACACAGCAGCAAATAGGCAGTTTATCCACACGACTACACCACAAGCGGCCGCGGCGGCGGCCGAGCCCTATGGTCATGCGCCGCGCACCTGCATTCATGCGCGGCGCAGGCCAGTGCGACTCCTCGCGCGGCGGCGGCGGCGGCGAACTCTGACGGCACGCGCCGCGCACCTGCTGCTCCTCTCTGAATTAGCGCATGCGCACTGCCGGCCTCCCAGGCTCGGGGCGAAATGCTCGACTGGGTAGCGTTGTGTAGCTCTCGCCACAAAAATTGTTACAGGTTACTTGAAGGAGCTTCTGCAAGGGAAGAGAGCCAATCCTAATGTTGAACCTACAAGTCGAGTTTTCTTTTATCAACAACCTCTCTTTCTTATAACAGTTTCTTAACGGCAGCATGGTGCGACGATAAAAAGCTACACCCAGCAAAGAAGTGATCGGAGAGATATTTGCTTACAAATGAAAGGAACTACCTGGTTGTTCTCGGTACGCATGTTGAAATATCTATACATGAAGACACAAGTGACGCGCCCAAAATTTCGACATGTGTTGGAAGGTTGGCAACAGCTTTTATTCCAACGTAGGAAGCGTGTTGAAGTGAGAAGCTACAGTGTGCCGTTCTTTCTTCAGCACATCAATGTTCACGTCACCTATCTTGCGCACGTGGCCCGATGGAAAAGCATGTAGACCCAATTCATAAACAGCTTTCGGACGATTTGGTTTAGAGGCCTAGAGATAGCGAGTAAAGTGGTGACAAAATATTGTGTGTAAATGCGAAAGGTTAACGTTTCAGGTCTTGGGAAGTTTATATTAGCAGGACTTGAAATCAAACCACTTTTAAATAGCCAGCGATTCCGCCACCACGGCCGTCCCTGCGTGCAAAAAAAATGACTGCGGTAACTTTGGAGTGAAAACAAGCCGTTTAGTCCAATACACGTTGCTTGGTGTGTACTGTGTAGGCACCCGTTACTGCATTGATCATCAGTGCCGGTGTCGGCGTAATTGTGCCGCGAAACACGTAGGGGATAAAAGAGAACGAATTCAGAGTGCACCGAAAAAAAAAAACTGCGATAGAGAAAAAGCGCGAAGACAAAGACAAGAAAAAGGAAAATGCGGCAGCATGAAGAGTAGCTGGCGCCGTCAACTACTTACCGATTGGTCAAATGTTTAGGGGAATCCCCCAAGGTGGAGTAGATTTGTGATAGGGGAGTAATTACTCACTGACCAACACTGTTCCCACTTCGAGTTATTGATCAATTCGCTCTCGCCTTACGATAAGCTATACGTTCAAGCAATTGGCAGAAAGCTGCCATCTCAAAAATTAAAGATCATGTATATCATGGCAAGCGTTTTCAATCTTAACGTTTTATCCCAAGCAATGAATCAAATATGCGAGCACTTGAGATAAATTATTAGATGCCTGTGCATTATCCCTGTATTTGCACATGAAGTTTTCATGAGCAGACGCGCCGTAACAAACACCGTGTTTTGTGCTCAAATTCTGACTAAATTAGCAGCTTACACTGCACTCGTACGGCCATTACTGGAATACGCAGATGTGGTTTGGGATCCGCACACCCAAATAGATGTACAGCGCATTCAAGGCGTTCAAAGGAAGCCGCTTAGATTTATCTACAACGCTTATGGAAGGCACGTTTCGGTTACTAATCTATTGAGGCAATCTGTGTGTGCAGACACTTCAATCTCGTCGCAATTTCCGCCGTCTAAAAATGTTGCATGGGATTGTTAATAACTTAACAAACATTCATTTTGAGACCTACATGGCATACAACACTTCACGACCAACGCGCAATAAACACAATTTGACAATCATGGTGCCACGGTGCCGAACGCAAGCGTATCAGTTTTCTTTTTTTCCAAGAACGATATTGGAATGGAACGGGCTTCCGTGTGACGTGGTCCGTCTGACAGATCAGAAGTCTTTTTTATCTCCTGTCATATCGTCATTTTAAGCGCAGTGGATTCATTCATGCTCTTTTGTTTGCTTTCTTTTGTATCTTTAGTTAACCGAGTGCATTTAACCTTGCTCTTTGTCTTTCTATGAAACCCTGTGTGTTAGCTTTAGCTTCTTTATTGGCATTTTTACTTTCTTTGTTTTGTCGCGATGTGCGATGTATCCTTGTACCGCTCCTGCCTTGGCCACCAAATGGAGGCTGGCAGTATTGAATAAGTAAAGAAAATAAATATGTGCACCGATATCACGTTAATCACGGTTCATGTCGAGTGCATCTAGCCCACCACTCGCAAACCTGGACTGAAGTTTGAGAATCACAAGATTTCATGGAGAGGAGCAGCGCAAAGGAATCAATTGCGACACAGACAGAAAGGAAACAGGACGTGCCTTGTTTGCTTTGCGCTGCTCCTCTCGATAAAATTTCATGATTCCCGTAATTTCAGTCTGGATTTGCGAATGATGGGCTATTTGCACTCGATGTGAACCGTGACTGACGTGATTTCGGACTGTGTGCGAAAAAACGCGCTGTTAGAGTTTGAGCACAGAGCGCGGTCTTTGCTCCGGTGCTCCTGCTCTTCAAACGGTGAAGTGCAAATACCGGGTAATGCACAGTTATCTTATAGTTTATGTCCCGTACTTGCGCATTTTTTTTCATTGCTTGGAATAAAACATGTGAGGACTGAAAGCGCTTGCAGTCACTCACGATGGCAGCTTTCTGCCAATTGCCTGAACATATATGCCCGTCTTCTTAACATCGTGTTGAGCTAGCCGTTTTAGAGCCGCGAGCTGAACACTAACTTAACTAGTGACTTTACGCTGAACGAAACGCGAAATCATATGCCACCACACCGAACACCTTGCGGTAAAATGGTTGAGCCGCAATGTTCAAACGAAGACTAGTAAAGACATGGAATTGGGGGTACATAGGTCACCAGTTCGAATTCTGGCCGCGATTTTATGCTGTACTAAATACCGAATTGTATGGCACAATCCGGAACATACTGCGGCAAACGGTATGACCAAAATTTTTCACGAACGTCGGTATTAAGTGGCCACGCTTTGACCGCTGGCAGAGATGCACGCGCGCGCGCACGCACGCACGCACGCACGCACACGCACACGCACACGCACACGCACACGCACGCACACACACACACACACGCGCACACGCACACACGCACACACACACACACACACACACACACACACACACACACACACACCCACACACACACACACACACACACACACACACACACACACACACACGCACACATATATAGTTGCAGCAGGTCTTCTCGATCAATGGGCCAGGAGGAAGACTTGTAGAAGAAGGGGTCACAACTTTGCAATTATCTTCATTTAATACCGACAGTTTCGAACGGAGGACCGTCCTTCCTCATGTATACCCTGAGGACGGTCCTCCGTTCGAAACTGTCGGTGGTTTGTCTTTACTGATGTTTCCCCTCTTATAGGGGTGGGCACAGAACAGGTGAGCGAGAAATACAAAGTAGATAGAAGAAAGATACACATAAAAACTAAAAGAAATAAGGGGGAGTGAGACCCACACGTAAAAAAAAAGAGTGCGCAGTACAGGTACACAGTACGAAAATACAATGTCCAGATGCGGCCTCTGCTTTGTTAAGCACCGCAGGCTTGCTTATTGACAGGCGTGTCCAGCTCTGAGATGGTCAAAAGGGTGCGTGGCCGTGTAGCAACTTTTGTAGAAAATGCGGGAACTTGTACCTCCTCCTGGCCGCGAGGGCACAAAAAAAAGGAGAAAAAAAGGTATCTTGACCCCAGAACAAATAGAGCAGTGAAGAGAAGAAAAAAAATGGAGAAAACGGAAAAAGAAGGAAAAGAGCCTCAGAAAAGAACTGCTTTTTCTCCGCACTCCGCAGTATTGCACCCACCGCCGGTTTAGCTGCTGTCCCTGGATTATGAGGCTACCTGACATGAAGGCGAAAGGTCCTTCTAAATTAATCGCCACTGTCGCTAACTTGCCAAAATAGAATATTCCAGTGTATTTTAAGCCAATTATTACAGCAACGCTTATTTTCGCCAGCTAAATGGTCCAGAAATTGAAATTAAGTGAAATAAGAAACGTATAATAGTGGCGCCATCTAGTCAAGGCAATGTTAGCTAAAAACTATTCGAGTAAGAATATTTTCCATCACATCGCGTCTAATGTTCAAAAAGCTTTTGTACATTTAATATAAGTTGTTGTGTTACATCATTTAAGTACATAAAACACCGCGACAAAGCTCGAAATCAATTTTCGTTTTGTTCTCGACATTTGTGTTACCTGCGGGCAGTTGCAGACGGTCGCATGAGGTCCCATTAGGCTTGAGTGCTCCAGAATCGAGAGCGTATCTAAAAAAACTAGGCTAAATTGCAGTTTAAAGTTTATCAGCGAAGCAAGGTAAGTCCCAGTGAAAAGCAGCAACACCAGTAGTTGCCGGTAAAAACGCCGACCGGAATTGGAAGGAATGATGAATCGGCTGAAGTGGGCGACTCTCGCTTGAATGACACCGCCATGTTTTGACGCTAAGGGCGCAAAAGCCGCAACTGCCGCAACGCTAAGTTCTGAATATTGCGTGCGTACGCTGAGGCTATTTCCCCGTTGGCGTTCTGCGCATGTGCACTCTTGGCCCGCTATTCCGCTATGCACGCAATTACGCAAACGCCGCAATACTAAACTCTCTATCAACCCGCGTTTGTTGTCTCACCCACTCCGCCCGCTTCCGATCTCTTAACGGTACTCCAATCTTTTTCTTTCCATGGCTCGTTGCGGTGTCTTTAACTTGAGCTGAGCCGTTTTTGTAAGACTCCACGTTTTTGGCTAGGTGAGTACCGGTAAGCTACAGCTGTTGTACGCTTTTCTCTTTAGGGGTATTGGTAAACTGCCATTCATGATCTGAGAGAACCTGCCATATGCGCTCCACCCCATTATTATTCTTCTAGTTATTTTCCTCTCATGATCCGGATCAGCTGTCACTACCTGCCCTAAATAGACATATTCTCTTACTACTTCCAGCATCGCGCCATCAATTGCGAACTGCTGTTCTCTTAGTAGACTGTTGAAGCAACACAGCAACACAGCAGCTACACGCGGAGCTGTTTTTCAAAGCAAAAACACACAAGGTATCGTACTTTCTGACGAAGCACCGGTAATCTCCGAGTCTCCAAGACTCGTTTCTGATCCCTAACTCGGCGTCGGTTGTGCGGTTTTTATCAAAACACAACCCGGGAAGACGTTCGGCGCTGAGCGTGGACGTGGAGGACCTGTTTGACCGCCTTCCGCATTCGGCGCTTATGAAGTGCGTAGTAAAGTGCATCACTGAACACAACGATAAACTTGCCTTCAGGAATGCCAACGAGGTCACTGTGAAAAGCTTCCTTGAAAACTTCCTTCGTATCCGGCCATGACCTTTGTCACTTGGGGCAAGGTCTATGTCCAAAAGGTCTAGAGTATGCATCGGGTCCTGGGTTTCTCCGGTTCTCAGTGACATCTCTATGTCAACGGTGGACAGGTATCTTGACGCTGATTTGGGTGATACTACGGTGGGTGTCTTCGGGTACATGGACGACTACCTAGTCTTTCTTAAGGAACCGAACAGCATAAGGACGGCTCCGGATATTGCGAAGATATTCAAGGGGAAAGGGCACGGACTGAACTACACGTTTTAATTGCCGTTCCATGGGCGATTACGGTTCCTGGACTCAGAGTTGAAGTTAGCCAAGCATGTTGTCTGTTGGGTGTACACGCCAAAGGTACGCAGGCCCCTGCTCCCCTACAAGTCGAAGCACTCTAAACTGGTGAAAATGGGATAACTTTGTCTTGCATCTCGACTACATTGAGGGCGGCTTGTCACCACAGGGCAGAAGATGGTTTCCTTGTTTAGGGAAGCAGATTTCTTCAAGCGGGCTTTACAAGGATGAACATCGCCCGGTTAGCTGAAAGGCTATTGCTGAAGGTAAACGGAGAGTCGGTCCCTGTGTGCCTATAATTACAGCAAGATTGAGAGCCAAAGAAGGTAGCTTGCATCCCATACGGACACGGCCTTTAGCACCGCTCATGAGAGGTTGCAGCGCCGCAGAAAATGCAGGTCGTGTTCTCTGCTGATCAAAAGGTCGGTAAAATGTGTGCGGCAGTAAACATCTTATGCTCGTCGTGAAAAGCTCTTTCGTCTGCCTTCCTAACGGGGCAATTATCAACGCCCTTTCCAACATGGGAATCAGCAGCCTACTCTTCATATATTTAACGAGAACAGAAAACTGGGCAAGTTGGAACGGATTCATCTTAAAGCAGCGCGATACACACGAAATGTAAAGATTGTTTCCCCCATTTGGACAGGACTAACATCTTGTTCCGTCACCGAGATAGGACCTGCAGGGAGTTAGTTGAGGCGTTTTTGATAAGCCAGGAGACTGAAACATGTGTCGTCTCGCCTTCCATTAATCTCGTAGAAAAAGAGATTGGTTAAGTAGGCGGTTGGTTAAGTAGGCGGAGATCCAGGCAATGTGGAAACCGGGAAGTTCAAGCTCCTTTAATTTGAAAATAAGTTTGTCATGCGGAATACAATCAAAGGCTTTGCTGAAGTCCAAAAATATAGTATCTATTTGTCCACCTCTGTCGAGGACAGAAGCGAGAAATTGAACAACTGTTGTTAACTGTGTTGTGGTTGAATACCCCTTTCTGAAGCCATGCTGGAATGGAGACAGAATATTGTGATTATTTAGGAAGTCAGAGATGTGAGTACTCACTATGTGTTCAAGCATTTTACAGGTCGATGATATCAAGGAAATAGGGCGGTAATCAGATACTGAGAGTGGGTTGCCTTTTTTAAACACAGGCACTACGCGCGCTATCTTCCAGTCATCTGGAAGAGAGGAAGATCTGATTGAAAGCTGGAAGATTAATACATGTGCCTTGCTAATTGCTCTGCATAGCGCCGGAGAAATGCATTTGGAATACCATCTGGTCCTGGCGATGATTTTACTTTCAACCTTAACATCATATTACATATGTCATATGATGTATATGTAACATCATCATATGTCACCATTCAATGGAACAATCGCTCTTGGTTGTCACCATTCTTTGCATTTTGAGGAGAAGCAGTTCTTTTACATGTCTGGACATGAGGCAATCTTGACGTGAGGATACAAGGCTTACACGTGCTTAGACTTGGAACATTGTACCACTTTGTGTTTTGACAGCATGCCTCGGTATCCTCTGTCAACGATTTGGATCCATATCCCCTGGTAGTTCACTTTATACGTCGGTGGATAGCATTCGCGCATACTGGTGCTGCTGTTGTTTTGAGGTGTGCTTCAGTACGCAAGTCATGGAACCATCTCCTTGTACGTTTGTATTAAGCAGTAGCGCCCTCTTGGCAGATGATGTTGAGTGCACTTTTCATGCACCTTGAAATTCTGTTTTCGTTAATGCGCTCTTGCAACTCGTCTCACTTGGTAACCATGGTTTAATGTAAAGGTATGTGTGGCAACTTATGGTGTATCGAAACTTTGCAGGTGGCTTAGTGGCGTTGTTATCCTCTAGTTTCGTTTGTCGTCATACACAAGCCCTGACTTAACGTGCGATGATAGTGCAAACGCAGATTTCTCTTCAATTCAATTCAATCTATGTCTCGAATGATGTCATTTCAAACAGCTGTATTAAACTATATTCTCTTCTACAGCCTTCCTTGCGTTGGAACAGTTCAGTAGGTGCACTGGTGCTTAGAAGCTGTAGCCTACGTTGAATTCTCCACCGAGGAGTAGACCGTGCGCGTTGCTCTGATGGCACGAGGGAACTACAGTAGCCTGATTTCCAGGATGTTGCCAGCGTGAAGGTGCTTGTTGGTGCATAAGGATTGTATTGCGATGTGTTTGCATGTCGCTGCTCCTGTGTGCGGTGCCTATTTGGTTAGCTTAGATGTGCTAAGCAGTGCATACATCCCTGTACACACCGAAAGAGACCCCCCCCCCTTCCTTAAGATGTGCAGGTGTCCTTATAGATACCGTCCTCTTTGTACAGGTTTGTTCATAATATGTTAAGAGAATTGGCCATATTGTTGCCTCATTGAACCTTGTGCGGGCTTTTCTGCCTGTTTCACATTCCTAAGTCCTGGAGAGGCAGTGCTTGTGGGTACGACTTTGCTATCAAGCGGCTATACAAGGCAAAACCTTTGAGGGCATAGTAAGGAGAGCGGTATACTGTCCGACGGAATGTGCTAACTTGTGATGCATAGACAAATAAGAAATAGCCATCCTGTGCAGTGCTTACTGTTGTACTATGGCGAGATTGCGTTTGCTTCAGTTGCTGAAATTCTGCCTAGCTGCGGATATTGCGTTGAATAAGATGCACATACTCACCTACTGCAAGCATTTTCAAAGTACACGAGAGCTTCCGAAAATCTTCGCGATAGAGGCTGTGGTAAAGTGAGGTACTGGCATGAGATCTTTCATGCACCCTGAGCGTATGGCAGGTGTAGAGCAGCAGGTCGAGGGTAATTCAAGTTAGCGATATTCATAGTTAAATACGCGCATGAAAGGTTCTCTATCTAAGCCAAGAAAAACTCCAATCGGTTATCTTGCTACCCAGCGCTTGATAGAAACTTTCTTAGGACGTCATTCAGTGCCGTAGTCTCAGCACAGCATATGCTGATGAGTTCGTGGGGCGTTCGCTTGTTCGCCTTAAAAGGGGGTTCACAAACCACACAGCCCTTAACCTCAATGGGCTCCCTAAAGATTACGAGATGCTACAAAATGCCCTGGGTGCAGAATAAATGCAATTTTGTCAACATGCAATTTGAATCCACGTACACGTGCCTTCTTTCATTTTCTTACCGTCGAAGAATCCTTGCAGCCCTGTGGCTTGGGTGAAGTTATCTCAAGACGGGTATTGTAAAAATTAGCGCATAGCTACTTTCCTTTCCATTTTTAAAAGTGCCAAAGCAGGCCATTAAGGAGCCGGCACTCATCGAAAAGTACCACCTGCGTTTCTTTGAAAGGTTGTTCGTCGTCTACATAAACGCTGCTAATTGAACAGTTCTGTGGCGCAGTGCGTATTGGTTCTGCTTTACCATTATTTGACGAAATCTTTAAAAATCAAGCCGGCAGTAACACCTTCAACTCCTCTTACTGTTGCAACACATGCTGGGCGAAATTCCAGAAGCCCGTGTGCTTTGCGATGTCAGTGCACGTTGAAGAACCCCAGGTGGTCGAAATTTCCGGAGCCCTTCACTACGGCGTCTCTCATAGCCTCAGTCGCTTTGGAACATTAAACCCCAATATACCAAACCAAACCAGAACCATCAAAGCACTTGCAGGAGTCAAGCACGCTTCCTAATTTTGTGTGGAACTGGTATTTGAATTTCCTTTCTAGAGTCTCGCAATGCTGTTTTCAAAATCATTACAGTATTTTCTATAGGAAATGCAATTCTTTTGAACAATCATTGTTTTTGTTTTATTGAAATTCGAACTGTTGTATTCGGTGTACATTACTATCACAAGCCAACTTGCTGTTTTTATATAGCATAAGTGCTTTCCTGTTTGTGTTTAGTTAGGATTCGCTCAGCTCTGGTTGATGTCACTCCCTGTTTTCAATGGTTTTGTCAGTAGCTTGTTTTTCGATCCACTTTTTCAATTACACATCTAGCCATTCCATGCCTCTTAATGTACCGTATCTAGTGTTACAGATAGAAAAGTTCACATTAAATATATTAAGCCTCGCGTGGCCTAAGCCCATTTAAATAGGAAAAACTACCATTGTCACAATAAGTAACAATCGCTCAAATTGTTCAGTGGTTACGCTGGGACTCCCTACGCCACTAAAGGTCGTTTTGCTGCACCGTAATCCTACCCTTGGAGGGTACTTAAGCAAGTAAAATTCCCAACAGAAGACATGAACGAGAAGAGACAAGGGCGGTTCTTCTCGTCCGTGTCTTTTTTTTTTCGCATTTCCCTTGATTAAGTATACACCAGCGACTCGCCCAACAACGTGCAGTCTTAAACCTTAGAAGATAGCCGTCGTTACCGGTGCTTTTTAGTGACAACACAGCCAGTGTTCTTTCAGAGTAAACTGTCAGGTTTCAATAATTACCTTCATACAAAGGCACAAAGGGAATACCCTCAATTGGGAGAAAAAGAAAGGACACCACATGGTATTGAGGCCTAATATACAATCATCACCAAAAATAATACTTCGGAAGGAATATCACGTCGAATGTGAACTTGAGTTTATAGCAGTACAAATTCCGGTGCTATTCGAAACGCAAAAGGCTGCGCTTCTCAGTAGAAGTTGACATGTCCTAGGCGTCGTTTAGATGCTTTTCAGTCGTGACTGTCGCATTAGCGGCGAGGTGCGGTGCACGATAGCATCGAATATGTGCTATGCAACCCGGCGTCACACGGGAAGCGCAGTGAGATTCTGGAGACCTTGGACGGAGGGCTCTCTGTTTTTGCACCATTTACTCATCGCCAGCGGACTTGACCAGGCCGCAGTAGGAGTAGAGCTGGGAGAGGGAGCAGCTCTTGTGGCAGCATTCCTCTACGATGCCGCGCGTCTGGCGACCAAAGTGTGCGGATGGCCGAAGTAGCTGCAGCGCCGTCTTGCCATCCAGGAAGCCAAGTCTGGGACTGCCGTCGTCCAGAAGGGACACCCAGGGAGGCACTGCGAAAAAAGGAGTGGTTTAAGTCATGGTACTAGCCTGGCCTTCGGTTTTCTCCGCCACCTAGCCGTAACACAAGTACACTGAATTCTGCAGGATGGCTTCAGATTAGACCCTTGCCTTTCGCCTAACATGGTTCGCATCTTAGTCCACTGTATCTGATAGCTACCACGTCTTCATCACCCGTTAACGGAGATGAAGTTCAGACGGTGGCTGCAACACTATGCACATACTACTTACTATGCACATACAACTATGCACATACGCAAAAAAATATTTAGCGGACATTAGAGCTCTGCCTTAAAGCTGCTCTGAAGAGGAAGCTGAACTCGTCTTATTGCCGCCGGAGCTCAATCTACAGGTTCCAAGCATTCTTAGGAACTTCGAATTATTCTCCTGTCCGGCCGATTTCCATAACATAACTTGGATTCAACGTCCCTGCTCCTGCCTTTTCTTGAACTCGCTGCAGACGGTAGGACAAGTCAAGCAACCTTTCAGCGAGTCCCGTGGCGGCTTGCTCTGTCATCGGTGGAGTGATACGTAGCGGTCGCTGAAATCAAAGAGTCCACGCGTGTTTTCATTTCCCTTGGTCCTAATTTGCGGCTATAGAGTATAGGCTCTGAATGGGTTTATTTACTGACAGAATGGTATAAACAAAATAAAAGAGGACGCTAACACGTCACGCCACTGCCTGAAAGGCACTCGACGTTTTAGTTGACTCCTCCTACCCTCTGCTGTGAGATGAAAAAAAAGGCGGGAGCCGGGACGTATAATCTGATTTAAATTATGGGAATCGGTCGCAGAGGACAATAATTCGCATAAAAACAGCGCAGCAGACGGGACCAAGACGAGAGAACGCACATACACAGGCGCTACTGTGTCTGTGTGTTGTCTCTTCTTGGTCCCGTCTGCTGCGCTGTATTTACGCAAGTATTGTACCAACTAGCCCAGCTTATTCCTCTCTTGAATAATTCGCAGTTTCTAAGAATGCTCGAAACGTGTTTATCGAGTTCCGGCGGTACATAGACGAGTTCAGATTCCTCTTTAGTGCACCTTTAAGAGTGTGGAAGGATGGTGTTAATGGCTACATTAAGCGGACTGGAGCCCTCTTCGCATTCAGGACACTGTTCTTTCTTTCACCGTCACACGGCCGTTAACGTCCCACGTAAGTACTCCGTCTCTGTAAGCTTGGTTGCGCCTGCATGGCCATATATTCATAATTGGTTGTTCTCTACTTTACATCATAGTTGGCGGGGCGTCCTCGAACCACTCATTGAGAAGTGGTTAAGCGAGGCGCCGCATCCTCGGCAGGTGGCTGTTTCAAATATAGTTACCGATGGGCCTTGTGAGACCGATGTTGCCATTCCTTAACAAACTCTCGTGAACAATAATTTATTCAACTCCCACGGTGGGCAGGTTCCCACTTGCCACGGCAAGGCAGGCAGTGGTGATGTCATATGGTCACGTGACCGAGGTGGCAGTTGAGGTAGCAGCTTTTTCCGAAAGCCGAAAGCAACTTAACCGCTGAAGCGGATTCTTAACGCGATCGCTTTAAAAGCTTCCGGGCCAATACGTTGGGCAGGTTGCAGCTTGCCACGGCAGGCGGTGATAATGTCAGACGGTTAGGTGACCGAGATGACAGGTGGGCCGCCTGCTTTTCTACAAACGTCGACGCCCAACTTGCCGCTGAGTAGGATC
This sequence comes from Amblyomma mixtum, assembly GCF_055824585.1. Classification (NCBI taxonomy): domain Eukaryota; kingdom Metazoa; phylum Arthropoda; class Arachnida; order Ixodida; family Ixodidae; genus Amblyomma; species Amblyomma mixtum. Next base: position 147,850,501 of record NC_143021.1, on the reverse strand, counting down.
CTGAGCAGTGTTGCTTTAAAAGCTTCCGGCCCGGGTGCACAGCCACTCTACATTGGTATCCACTCTTGGGCGAAAGCCAACTCGGGCAACCGAATTTGAACTAGGGAGCCACCCAGAAACACGCTGCTGTGTGCACTTCCTCCATGCCACGACTGCGGTCAATTATTAACAGAATACTCCGACGTGTATTTGTAATTGCTCGTACAGTTCAGTGGCGTGGCAGGTCACATGCATTAAGTGGCACTGCCAGTTTTGCGTATACGTCATCATTCACTTAACTATATCGCGAAGCAGCTGGAGCTAATAGCTTGTCGTACCAGAAGGGGGAACTGGTGAACTGTTTTTGCTCGATGAAACTAGGACCTAAAGCAACGCCTCCTGGCATCGCCGGTGCAGTATACTCACGGAAGGGCATTGCTGGGCGGTTGGAGATCCTCTTCGCCTTGGGGTCATAGATCACGCCAGCGCACAGGGCCTCCAAGGCCTCCACCAGCTCCTTGCCGCACAAATGGGCCCGCTTCTCCATCGCAGACGATGAGGCTAGCGTGGCGGCGCACAACAGCAGCAGGGCGCACAATGCCACAGGAACTAAGTTGCAGGAAGAGGAGGCCATGCTTGCCCTGCAATAGGTGGCGCCACGCACTGAACTTGACCTGTCGCTTGTGCTGCTACCGCCGTTGCTAAACAGCGGGTAACTGAAAGACACGCTGAGGGCAACTCCATTTAATTTTGCAGTATTAGCTGTTCACACACCTTACCCTGCCTTGACATCTGAGCGTTTGGAAGTGACACATGCGGCATTATCCGCACGCATTCTACACTAAGCTTCGTTCCCAGCATTGTTAGATGCCAATGCGCTCTCTGACCGAGCTATCAATCGGAGTAAAGGAGCCAACAGTGTCTACACTACCGTCAGGGGCCGAAACGGGTAGAATCGAGGACAAAATTTAGTGGGCTATGTTTGTGAGAGAAAAAAAAGGGGGAATGTTTTAAAATAGCCAAAGCGAGTATACGTGCAAAAGCATGTGTTAATCCTTGTTGGCCCGTGGTTTGCCTTTGCTTGGACTTCGGTGCCTCTGGCGACGATATCAGACACAGTTTAAGCTCTGATCGAGGGTAAGCTGACCTGATCTTCTCGCGCCGAAAGTGTAAGTTTAAGAATAAAACGATGTGCAATGCATAGCGAAAGAATGTGTAGCATGTTAACACGAGTTGGGATAGGCTGCAGCGATAGCACAGTGTTCTCCAGAAGTGACAAGTGGAGCTGCTCTTTTCGCGCTACCGTGGCTTGGAAATTTATTTTATTTCTGCATAGACTGTTGCTATGCTACCTTTTGCCAAGGTCACTTTGAAGGTCAAGATTGAGAAAAATTCCGTGAGCCGGTTAGGCCTTCGTAAAGTTGTGTTTTCGGACTGAAAAAGATGAAGCGCATCGGCCACATCTTGCTTTCAGAATTTCGTGCGAATTATTTTGCCTGAATGTGCAGAAACATTTTCTTTTCCACACACCCGCGCCCCGCAAAATTTAATCTCCTGTTGCGCACTCGATGAATGCATAATTGGTTGAATATATGATCAGAAAGTCGTCGCAATTTTTTTTAAAGGCGACACTTAACGGGAGTGGAACGGGACTCGGTGCTAGTGGGTGGCGGCGTCCCTCTCGGGGACAATGAACCGTACAGGGTACGATCACTCACGCGGGCCTTCAAACGACAGCCCAGCCCCAATGGGCCGCTGGCCGAGTTCGTAAACCCGGTCGGATGGTGGGTACCGCTACAGTCCCCGCCGCAATGTACTTAGCCACCTGTGCGTGTTTACTCCCGCTGCTCTTGAAATCAGTTGTTGCCCTTCTTGTATTGCAGTTCGTTGTATTGCGTTCATTCTACAGAGTATTAGATTATGTCCGTGCAAGTAACCACGTGCATGCGATTGCCCAGCCCTCAGCGCGTCCTGCGGCTTGGGTTGAATAATAACTGCATACTAACGATACTGAGCTGATGTGCAATATATATGCTATATATATATATATATATATATATATATATATATATATATATAGCATATATATTCAGTATATCCAGCGTGATAAATCGTTCTGTAAAATCCTTAGTCACTATGAATTAGTGACTCAGTGAGAGTAACAGCTGTAACGTATATCAGAAAAAGTTTTGTATGGCAAGGCCATACCAACCGGGGAACGCTAGTACGTGACTTTGCCCAAGTACAGCAATTATTCAAGCGCCATTTTCCAACTAACCAGGCAAGTTTATAGCCCTTAAAAAAAAATCGATGGAACCTCAGCAGGTTTCATTGAAACCTGTCATTTGCATGTCGGAAACATTGGCGAATCCCAATAATTCATGCCCTCGAATACGCCACATGTCGGCGGCACACATATAAGTACAACGAGATTTCATTTAAACTCCACGAGCATTGAAGGCTTCCCAGCCGCATATTGCACTGCGGCGAAGTCTGTGGCCCACACACGTCGGCAGCGCAGCGACGCAGGCACGCCAGAGGAAGCGCTAACGGGCTGGTGACCCTCTCCTTGAGAATTTCTGGCTAACATAGTTAGTAGTGTTAGTAGTTGGCTATAGTTTCAGGTTAATCGCCTAGCAGTACCTGATCCCGCAAATATATCATAGACAAATTGGCGTAAGTTATATACTATGATGAAATGTTAGTCTATTATATGAGTTTATTAAAAAGCTAAATTATTGCTTTGGTTCATGGTTAATGGCGGTTCGAATTGTCAAAGCGGCTCAGGCTGTGAGGGAGGCCGCAGTGACCACCTGGGGTTCTTTAAAGGGGCTCAGAAACACCTTGCTACGTGAGAACATCAACTTGCTCATGCACTGCATTGTATTGTCATGAGCACCTTAGCCAATAATGTACTTTTAGACGCAGCTGGGAACCCACAATCACGCGCGAAAGTTGGCGAGACCTTTCCAGGGACTTTTTCAACCTCGCACCCTCCTTCGTCGCACGCACATGTGTACCGATGTTTAGAGCTGGCTATTGGTTCGATTCTTTCAGACGTCAGGCAGCTACCATGGACACGGCCAATCAGAAGCCGCGTAGCCGCGGAGGGTCAGGAAGCTCCGCCTCCGGAGGTGGGGCCGGTAGTGGGGCGCCGAGTTTTCAGCGTAGATACGATACGAGAGGCAAGGGCGCGAAGACAATGAAATATAAATTTTGACTACAGAGAACTGAGCTCCTACAGATCGCATTAAAAACATTTTTGCTGGACAATATTTGTGACGCTGCGTGCTTGAGCATCTCAGTTACACTGCAATATTATTTCAGGGCCTTTCTGAGCCAATTTAACAAGCGCTGACATCGCACAGTGCACAGGCTTCTATAATTTCACCTCCATCGAAATTCCATCGCCGCGGCCGGGATCGAATCCGCGTCTTTCGGATCAGCAGCCGAGCGCCATAACCACTGAGGCACCGCGGCGGTTGCTAAAATTTTGCATCGACATATCTAAGCAGTAGGCAACAGAAAAAAACTGCTGCAGATAATACTGAGTCAAAATTAGCGTATTAGTTTGCCGCTGATAGAGTGTATACCACCTCTGGGTGTCCGCGATGCAGGCCTTGAATTCCGTGCCTTTCGCTAATAAGGAACAGAACAGGTCTGTACTAGAGTACGCCTAAAACCATCACTCTGATCCGACATCTTTGGCGCTAATTTCCTTCTCTCCGCCTTTGGCCGCAATTCTGAGGCACAGCACACGCGGTCTTCCCTTTCCCGCATCAATGACTCGCTCGTAAGCGTTTGAAATCAGAGAGCCCCGACGCCCCTAGCGCCGGTGTCACTGTACTCACGGCCGTAACTGTCTCCGGCTCAGCACTGCCATAACTGCTTTCCATGGTCCGCATGCACGCTACGTCAATAGGTTTCTCATGTTGTGTAGCCTGGTCTTAAGGGGGTCTACTGGATCCCGCTTTGCGCCACACAGAAGTCTTCGTTCGCCGGTAACTCGGTCTTTCACCACGTGAGTCGCGTACCAAACTCCTCCGGACACCACCTAGTGCAACATTTGTGCACTTCGGACGACATTTCCTCACTGCGCAAAGATAGGTGGAGATGAACACAGCTCTGGTCGAAACCTCTGGTCTGGTGAAAGACCGAGCCGGTCACGGCTGCCACAGCGATTAATAAAACTGAGGCGTTTTGTCAAATTAATGCACAGTCTTTGTCAAAAGTAACCAGGCTGCACGGCTTGCACGGCTTACTTCTCAGTCGTATAGTAAAGCTATTATATGCCAACCCTCAAGCTCTAAATCTCTGTATGGTAAGGAGAACCCCTGCCCTCACCTTCAAATAAGTTTTTAAGGCGGAAGCCTTTAATGTCTCATCGTTGTAACCAGCAGTTGTAGACAGAAATGTCACGCTTTTCAATTGGTGGAAATGGTCGTGACGTCACAGTGCGTGAATTTCAAACGGGGAAAATTGTACTTTGGCTAGTAACCATGCAACCAATTGAAGGGATCGTATAGTGATGCTCCAAGTGGGACTGAGCTTAGTTAATTGCTTAATTACTTAGTCTAAATAGCTGTTCTAGTCAGGCCATATAAATAAATAAAAGCGAGTTGGAAATTGGTCGAGCTCGGGAATCGAACCCCGGTCTTCGGCGTGCGAGACGAGCATGCTATCCACTTCGCCATGCCAGCTCGATGGTTTGAAATGAAAAAAGCCGCCGCGGTGGCTCAGTGGTTATGGTGCTCGGCTGCTGACCCGAAAGACGCGGGTTCGATCCCGGCCGCGGCGGTTGAATTTCTTTGGAGATGAAATTCTAGAGGCCCGTGCACTGTGCGATGTCAGTGCACGTTAAAGAACCCCAGGTGATCGAAATTTCCGGAGCCCTCCACTACGGCGTCTCTCATAGCCTTAGTCGCTTTGGGACGTTAAACTACATAAACCCCCTAACCCGAAAAAAGGCGCGTCTAGTGAATACGGTGTCTTCGCTCACTCTCATCCTCCTCCCTTCCCTTCCGGCGAGGTTTAGGTGTCCACCGACAAATGAGAGACAGATACATTTCCTTTCCTAAAAAACCAATTTACCGACGAGCGAGGCGTAGAACCGAATGGGCAATGGCGTTCTATGGACTCCTTGGCAGCGTTGCAAGACGCTGTCGCGTTCCACTCATCAGTGACGAATACGCGGGTTCGATCCGGGCCGCGGCGGTTGAATTTCTTTGGAGGAGAAATTCTAGAGGCCCGTGTACTGTGCAATGTCATTGCACGTTAAAGAACCCCGAAAGGTTCTTTAACCCCGAACGTTAAAGAACCCCGAACCCGAAGAACGGTCGAAATTTCGGGAGCCCTCCACTACGACGTCTCTCATAGCCTTAGTCGCTTTGGGACGTTAAACCCCATAAACCAAACCAAACCAATCATCAGTGACCACACTCTAGGTCAGAAAAGTGTCCCCCTGAATTTTGACGGGTGTCCACCGAGATATGTGAGGCAGTTACTGCGTAATTTCCTTTCCTCAAATACAATTTTCATTTTCTTCATTACGGCTCCTCTTTATCTATCTTCTTTCACTCCCACTTCCTCCCTTCCTCTACGGTGCGGTTAAGGTGACCACCGAGATGACAGAGAATTACAGCGCCATTTCCAAAACCGTTGCGTTCAAAAGGCAAGGCATCGCGCCGAATGGGTGGTGGGTTTCCGTGACTCCCTGGCAGCGACAACACGCTGTCGCGTTCCACTCCTAATGGCGAAAGTTAAGCGTCATTAATTAGCAGTTAATTAGTATTCAGACATTAATAAGTAATTAACCATTAATTAGTGATTTGTCATCACTTAGTAATTAGTACTCAATTATATGTGACGCCACCAGTGCCACAGAAGCAGCGAAGGTGGTGCGGAAAACGCTTCCGCCTCTACGCACTTTAGACAGTCAAAGTGCCCCCTAAATTTTTGATCTTTAGAGAAGACGTGAGGGTTCTACTATACGAATCAGAAGCAAACCATGCAGCCTGGTTACTTTTGACAAAGACTGTACGCATCATGGATGCCCCTAGAGGAAAAAAAAGATACGATAATGCGAAGCGCCCGCCTGAGAGGGTAGCTGTTCGCTATGTCGTCGAAGTCCGGATTCCAAGCTTATTTATTTATTTATTTATTTAATTCGCATACCCTCAATCGCCGAAGCATTGCAGAGGGGAGTGGGTTACAAAAAGCAAACAACAGAACATGAAAGCGGCAGGTATATAGTACAAAATACAAAATAAAACATACAGCGTGAAAGGCTAAAAAAGCGAGAAAACGAACATAATTGGACTAGAAAAGTAAATCGAAAAGCAACACAATACATGAATAACAATAACAACAACAAAAAAAAACGGCAGAAAGGAAAAAAGGCACTAATAAACTCTTAGGTGACATCACAAAAATGATTGGACAATGCTTGCCTGAAAAGAGTGTGGTCTGATATGGATGCGATCTCAGCGGGAAGGTGGTTCCAGTCTTTAGATGTGTTTGGCAAGAATGAATAATAAAAGGTGTTAGTGCGGCAATTAGGAAGAGCAACCTTGTTGCGATGGACGACACGTGAGGAGCGGTAGCTAGGCGACATAATGAATTCACTATGTAGAGACTCATGGTAGAAAATTTTATGAAACAAGCAAATGCGAAAAATTTTACGGCGCAAAGACAGACACGGCAAACCGACATTAGACCTCATTAACGTTATGCTGGCTGTTCGGTTATAGTTAGAAAGTCCAAATCGAATAGCATTATTCTGCACCATTTCAACAGCATGAGATAAAGTGATGTGATTAGAATCCCAGATGGAGGCAGCATATTCGAGTTTGGGTCGGATAAGGGTTTTATAAAGAAGAAGCTTTAATAAAGTTGGGCTTTACTGAAATTACGTCTTAAGTATCCTAAGGTGCGATTGGCGTTGCCAATAATATGGTCAGTGTGAGCTTTCCAGTTTAATGTGGAAGAAATGGTTAGGCCAAGGTATTTATATGAAGGCACGGACTCAAGTGGAGTGTTGTAAAGTGTGTACACCGAGGTACATTCACCTTGTCGAGAGACACGCATTATTTTACATTTGTTAATGTTTAGTTCCATGCGCCATTTTCTGCACCAAAGAGCAATGTTACTTAAATCGGACTTAAGAATTAGTATGTCATCATCATTACGAACCTCGCGATAAATGACACAGTCGTCAGCGTATAAGTGCATGCAAGAAGAGACGCAGCTTGGCAAGTCGTTAATGTATATTAGAAATAAAAGTGGCCCTAAAACGGAGCCTTGGGGCACGCCTGATGTTACTCCGGTTAAGGAAGAATTACAATCGTTAATAAAGACGTACTGGGAGCGATTAATCAGAAAATGTTCAAGCCAGTTTAGTACCGCACGATCAAGATTCAGAGCAGACAGTTTAGTCATTAAGAGCTTATGATGTACTTTATCAAAGGCCTTGCAAAAGTCCAGAAATATTCAGTCTGCCTGCGAATTCCGATCAAGTATGCTGTGTAATGAATGCGTGAAATGAAGAAGTGAGTTTCGCATGAGAAGGAAGGGCGAAAGCCATGTTGAACAGATGTAAAAAAGGAATTGGAGTGCAAAAAATGATAGATATGGGAATATAATATGTGCTCCAATAATTTACACGGAATACTGGTTAGTGATATGGGTCGATAATTTAAAGGGGATGATTTGCTACTGATTTATGAAGAGGAACCACCTTCCCGACTTTCCAGTCCATCGGCGAAATCCCTTGGTCGAGCGACTGCTGGAATAGTTTAGCAAGAAATACAGACGAGTACATTTTGGTTTGTTTCAAGAACTTAGAATTGATGCCATCACTGCCACACGAGGAGGAAACTTTTAATGAATCAATTAAATTTACAATTCCAGCAGGATCAACGACAATGGGAGGCATCGGAGGAAAATTATATTGTAAAGTAGTTTCAAGCGTACTTCCAGTTGATAAGGAAAGTTCTTGGAAAACACATTATTCAATGTACAGGCATACTCAGATGACGACAGGGGGTTCACCGTCGTCATTGTTAAGCGAAATTGCACTATTGTCGCGTGAATTAACAATATTCCAAAATTTTCCCGGACTGTTTCTTAACATTGAAGGAAGAGTGTTATTAAAGAAGAAGTCTTTAGCGTCACGCACCGCTTTGAGGTAATGAACTTCAGCCATCCAGTACGCTTCCCAGCGATCGGCACTGTTCAGACGCTTTGCGGAACGGAAAAGTCTTTTTTTTTGTTGGAAAGGCGTCTGAGTGTGTTCGTGTACCATGGAGCATTTGAGTTACACCGGATATGTTTTAATGGTACATGTGCATTCGCGAGTTCCTTTATTTTATTGCAAAAGAGGTCCCAGTTTTCTTGGACACTTCGCTGGTCGAATTCTGCAAGATACGAGTCCAAATAAATGGCCAGCTTAAAGTTTATAGCATCAAAATTTCCTTTTTTGTAATCACGAATTGGTTTCACCACTGAACTACCACGTTGGATGGAAATGGTGAGGTCGAAATGAAGCAGTGAGTGATCACTCAAGCCAGGTAAGTAGGTGATAGGAGATACGAAATCCGGGTGTGTACAAAGTATTAAATCCAGCGTATTACTTGACTCTGCATTGTATCTTGTGGAGCACGTTACAACTTGTGTTAGATGAAAAGCTGAACAGAAATCTAGGAAATCTTGGCACTGTGAAGACGTTGATTTGAGCCGGGGATAAGGACCAGACCAGATGATATTAGGAAAATTAAAATCCCCGAGAAGAACAATGGGGGCTGAGGGATAACGAGGAACCACTGAATTCATGGCGTCCTAAAGATTGTCAACAAAAGAAGCTGGAGCGTTCGGGGGACGGTAGCAGCAACCAAGGATTATTCGCATGCTTTTAACGGTGATAGATTTCGACGATGATAGTGAGAAGCACGTTATTTTCACTAACACTTCACGAGATGCCATTGTTGAACAGTGAACTATGTTTCTAGGAAGAGAAATAGTTCTACAGTTCTTGCTCTGACCGTTGGTAAAGATCCGATGGTGACACCAGGTTAAGTCACCTTTTCAGGCAGAGAGACCACACACAGATATGACATTTGTCCCGAGACCACTGACGAAACACTCCAATTGGCCCGTACGGTAACGCTTCACCCTCGTTGGTGAGACGATGATGCAGTGGTGAGATTATTTTTGAATTACCAATGGCTTGGCAATGCTACGAATCCCCAAGCCATTAATGCCTACGGTCACCCGCAGGCATCGCTCGAAGAACAGGGGATAACAGAACTAAATCTACTACTTGCGTACTTAATCGAATCTAAATCTAATATCTACATGCTCGGAGTGAAGAGCCGAAATGTCATCTAAAGCAATACACGAGTCATTCCTGAAGGATGACAGCTATTTACAGTTCATTCTTTCATTCTGAATTTATTTCATTTTCAATTCATTCTCTAGATCACCCAGAAGTCCTTGTTGCTGCGCGTGCTCTTGCATCCAATGAGGTGGTGCACGCCTTCAAATTAGTGAAGCATTTGCGCTGATACGAAACTGCGCAAAGCGATAAAAACAAGTGAAAGAAGACAACAAAGGGATATATGACCACACTACTTGTGATTCACAAATGGAACAGCTTGGCCTGTGGCCGCCTAAGCGACATAATATTGCTGCAAGTGCGCCACGTACGCATGGAGGCATGCAGCGTTCATGAAGCTAGCTAGAAAACTAGGATAAGCCTGCTAACATTGCTAACTGCTCTCATTTCTCGCGTAACTAAATTTTAGCCAGATGACAATGCGTAGTACGGGTCTTTTAATCGTTAACGGTTCAGCAAGTGTGGATGCGGTTTGCGGGAAATGAAATTAACGCTGTTGTCAGTGCCGGCAGAAACAAAGCACCTTTGCACTTAGCGTGAAAGGGATAGCACTGGATCTATGATCCTTCATACGATGCAAGCCAGCTTTCTAGAACATTTCCGAGATGTGGAACAAGCACTACGGGGGAAGGAGATTCGAGCGATTTGTCAACATCCCAGTGCAGTCCGTGTCGAGGTACGGTTTCCCCTGGCTCCTTGCTCGGGTGCTCACATCGCAGTGCTTACCTCTGGGGTTCTGGCCAGTGGTCTCCGGTGCTGGTGGAACCCGGGCTTGGGCCACGTGCGCTGCTCGGAGCGCTTTTATACCTAGCCTGCCCGGCTAGACCACGACGGCGGTGCTGCCCGCCGGATTAGTTGCCACGGGAGCGGCTTACGTCACCTTAGCCTGGGGAGTGGGCCTGACTCCCGATTTCCAGCTTTCCCTAGGCGCTCCCTAGGCACCTCGGCAACAGCAGCGCCACTTGAGGCCTGTCCGAGCACGACAGAGCACGCGATCGGAAGGTTGGCAGCGGGGATATCGGAAATGAGGTAAGTGGGCTGGTTAGTTTATGCCCTGCGAGGAACTACGAGAGATAGCGGAAGATTTGAAAGGCGTATGAAAAGATATGCTTGCTTTCCGGCGTATATCATTTTGTTATCAACACTCTAAGTAGCTATGCACACAGTTCTGTGGAAAGTAAATTAGCTGCTTTTTGTAGTAGTGGATTCCACCCATCAGTGGTTTCTTTCTTTCAGGTGAATTAAGCGTCCTTGATTTCACAAATAAGGTAGTGTGTGCCAGCTAAGAAGCACACTAAATAAAATTTTACTGAACAGTTAGTTTTCGGTAGCACGCTATGCGCCAGTTCCATTTAGACTGATTTTACCGCCATCAATATCATTTTTATCTATTTTTACAGTCATCTGCATCTCCGAAACGGAAAGATACGATCCTTGGGCTCTTGACCTGACAAATCCTGACGTCATAATTTTAAACCGTTGTGGCTTCTTGTAAAAAATTATGTGCAAGGCCAAAATAACTTTCTTGAAGCCAGTATCAAATATTTAGGTTGAAAATACATTCCTTCTTAAAAGAATTAAGGTAAGGCCCCTGAAAATGTCAGGTCACTACACACAGCTTTATGAAAATCTTGGCCGTGAGCGTACTCCAAGAGAGGGTTGGCTTCTGCGTTTCAAGCTACTGGTAGTTCAAATGCCGCACTGACTGGTACATTGGGCGCAATGGCGAGTAAAGCGCAGGACACTCTGGTATTGGACTTCTATTCAGCCATACTTGCATCAATCTGCCCATATGAAAGCAAGCAATAGACACCATAACTTCTGCTCAAAGGCTCATAACAATTACGTGTGGGCATTTAGGAAGCCGCGTGTAAAGTTTCTTCTATACATTATCGTGAATAAACAGGACATTCGCAATATCATTTCTGCAGATAGTTCGCAGTGAACTATACCACTGGTGTCGGACCGCTGAGAGGAAGCGAGAGAAGCTTGTTTTATAAGAGTTTCTAATGAATATCTAGTTCAATTGCACAAGCGCAAGGCAAACTTTTCTTGAATGTTTTCATCTCTGTGAATGTGCTTCTTAAGAGTTTGAGTGAGAAGTTCCTTCGTGTTTATTTTCACTAAAAGATTTCATTCGTGTTCAAAATAACCGGGTGCGAAGATAACTTCATTATAGCTGAAAAAAGTTTGCGTAAATAAATTATATCACTACACCTAAAAGTTAACTTCTTGCTACTTTAAAGTCAATTTTGAGAACGTAAGCGCATAACTCAATAGCTTTATCTTAGTTCTTCCGAGAAGTCGAAGATACGAAGCCAGGAGTGTCTGCTAGGTTTGCAATAGCATCGTAAAGAACTTCACTCCAGGAGATTCCTGCGTTTATTCGCATAGTAAGATTGGGTGCTGTGCAGTGCAAACATCAAAATATCCGAAGCATCTGTCTCAAAAACTACATAATAAAAGAAGACACTGTAGGGCACACTTTGCTCTTCTTTAAGGATATGACGTGATAGATTTAATGAATTAACGACCATATATGTGGAATTGGTCGTTCTAACTTTACATTCATAGGTCCCTGGGAGCCCTCACACCACTCCTTCCGCAATGGGGCCGCGGTTAAGCGATGCACCACTGCTCTCGGATGGCATGCGCTCCACCTGTAGAGCTTATCACCTGTATGGCTCATCAATCATTGCATGCACATTCTCCAAAAAAATTTTAATGGGAAATTGTGAGATCCTGCTAGGGAATTATTGAAGGAAACGGCGTAATCGTTTGATACGTGGCAAAATATTTCTTTGAAAGTACTGCCATCAGTCACACCGAATAGCTAAGACTGCCATAGAAAATCAATGGGAAAGGTTTTTGAAGACAGCAAAAACGTTAATCGAAAATAAATGTAAGAGTCCCGTTGGGTGATCTACGGATATATTTGTTGCATTAATGAAATCTTTACAGCCGGCGTCCCCGCTTAGGCGGACGCGGTTGTTGCGATGCGCGTCTCTCCTTTCAATCCTTCCTGTAGTACAGTTCAACTCTCCTCTGTCTGCACATGGCAGAGATTGTGGCTCAGCTCGAGCCAGTGGGCAGGCCCGTGCACTTTCCTTTTCATCCTTCACCCAGTCACAACAACAACATAGACGCCGCAGACATATGAAGCCAGAAGCAGTCGCCAGGATGAGCTGTTCTAGAGAGCATTGGAGGAGCCGGGCTGCTTCTAGAGATCGCTAAGACAGATAGCGTCACGAAGCCGCGTTGGCTAGAGGCAAGTCGCGAAAGCGGGCTCGTGGAGTTCATGAAGCCAATGAATAACGGGAGGTATCCCTGGAGAAGCAAGCGGCACAGGTAACAAGAGCATCTCAAGCGGTTTTCAAAAGGGCAGCGGATGCTGCCAATGCCTCCGCGGCGACATCGGCCACTGGTTCGGTTGCCTTTCGTTCCGCATAACCTGGCTAGCCATGTTGAGCCGCACCATTTTGCGTTTCGCCTCCATCGAAACGCTTCCGCCGCGTAGCATGAACATGAAAATTGGTTTTGATTCATTGAGCAACTTTTATTTATATCATGAAATACGTTTACTCCCGCCCCCGACACGCACGCCTGGGAGACGGCGAGTTGTGCGTCCTCGGTTAGAGGCTGGCTGGCAGTCCATGACTGGTAGCGGCTTCTTCCTCCGGATGAATGGTGGTGCGCCGGAGCTCAGGGCCCGGGCTTCTTAGCAGGGTCTCCCAGGCTTCTCTACTCTCAATGTTTTTGCCCGCCGCGGGAGAATGTTTGCACTCCAAAATGACGTGGTCGAGGGTCCCTCTCGCACCACAGTGGGTGCATCTATCATGCGACCCCAGGTTTGGGTACACGTGGCGCGGCCACACTGGGTTGATAAATGTATTACTTTGCAGCCGCCTTTATTCGACAGCTTCTATATTATTTCATTTCGTGTCTAGTGGCGGCACTGGCCTACGCCGCAATTTGTAATGGTCAATAATTTCCCCGTAGTTTTGTAGACACTCCTCGTTTCCCAGTGCTCGGGGGGCTCTATGGCTGACCCCCACCCCGAGCCCCTTTCGACTGCATCCTCGACAATGATGTCGGTTGCGGCTGTCTGGTGACACTCGGGGAGCGTTCCCGAGATCAAGGAGCGTCTTCAAGCAGCAGCGGACACGATGGAGCGGTACGCCAGGGATAGAGGCCTCCAGTGTACGCCGGAGAAGTCCGAGTTGTGTTGCTCATCCTGAAGAACCCGAGTATACCCCTAACGCAGAACCTCTTGGTCTATATAGACAACCACCCTGTACAGAAAGCCACGGAGATCAGGATCTTAGGCAGTGTTTCCCGCAGGAGCGACAGAACACCACCACTATGAAGAAGCTTACAACATCCACGGAGCATATCCTCCGGATGATATATCGTATCCGAGATAAGCATCATTGCATGAAGGAAAGGGACACCATCCGCTTAGTGCAAGCTTTCGTGACCTCTCGAATAATGTACGGAACGGCATTCCTCAACCACTCCAGGTCCGAAATTGAAAAGTTCGAGACACTGATCAGGAAAGCCTACAAGATGGCACTGGAGTACCAAACGCCACGGCCACAGCAAAGCTCATGACTCTAGGAGTACATAACACTCTCAAAGAAATGGGGAAAACGCAATGGCTCTCATAACTCAATAAGCTGACACTCACAAAACCCGGAAGAAAACTGCTTGAAAAGATCAGCGTTAATTGCCCTATACGATACACCTAAGGAAACAGGTACCACTCGATGTGAGGAGATGCATCAACATGTACCCCGTTCCGCGGAATATGCATCCCGCAGCATCGAGAGGAGAAAAGTGAGGCGGGAAGCCCTGCTGGAGAGATGGGACGAACAACCTAACACCCTTTACAAGGACGCCGCAGAACCAAAGAATGGAGTGATGACTGTTGTGGTCTTAACGCCTTCTGGATTGATGGTGAACTGGCCTCGATGAAAACATCCAAAACCACTCGCGCAGAGGAGGCAGCTAGCATTAGCTATCGATAGTAAATACATAGTAGGCTACACTATCGATACTATGCAGTTGTTGGCCAGTGATATAGCCAAAACATTTGTTATACCTGATTGGTTTCACGCCTGAAGCTCTTATGAGGCTGAAGGTCTCAAAAAGACTCAAGCTAAGAGGGATGCCATAGTGGAGGTCTCGGGATAAATTTCGACCAGCTGTGGTTCTTTAGCGCACACTGGAACAGTTCAGAACACAGCTGGAACTGCATCGATGAATGAACAAACAGCACAACCTGTGCTGACTAATATGACACCATCGTGCACTGCTGACATCGTCTTGCTTAATTAACTACTTAAAATTGAAAATTGTTTTTTTGGGAAATAAAATGGCGCAGTATCTGTCTCACAAATCTCGGTGGACACCTCAACCGCGCAGTAAGAGAAGGAATAAAGGAGGGACTGAGAGAAAAAAGCAAGTAAGAGGTGCTGTAGTAGATAGCTCCAAAATAATTTCGACATTTTGCGCTTCGCCTCCATCGAATCGCTGCCGCCGCGGTTGGGTTCGAACCCGGGTACTCCTGCCCAGTAGCCGAGCGCACTAACCACTAAGCCACCGCGCGGGTGGTAACCCATCGTGGGGCGTACAGGGGGTGGTAACCGTCGCAGAAATGCTTTTCGCACACGTGCTTCGCAACTAGGAGATTCGCACAATAACACATCATCATAGATTGTAAACTTGAATCACTGACCACGTCAAAAAGGAGGTTAGTTTACGATTCGGAATCGCTACGGGTTCCTTATTCACAATGAATAACCGGCCAATTAAGATGCAGCTTATGTAACTTTTACCAGTCGACGTAATGATTTTGCGTAAGCTGGGTGAAGATTTTCCTTGGTTCTGTTGATAGTGTTCGGCGTCGATTGGATTATCAGGGATTCCAAGTGCAGCCGCGCTGATAGGTTTCTTTCTGTAGCAAAGATTTCCACGTCATCCCAAGCGATCTCATGACCCTCATTTGCGTGTGTTCTGCCACAGCACATGACGCCGTCCGGTTTATTGTGACATCATTTCGGTGCTCTTTTACCCGTCTTGGCAGATTTCCGGTCTCTCCGATCTAGACAGAGTTGCAATCGTCACAAGGTATCTTATAGACGATGCACGGGAACTTTCAACGGGGCAGAGCATCTTTCATGTTCAAAAGTTCCCCGCGCAGTTTGCTTGTCGGTACGTGGGCAATATGTACACTGTGCTTCTTGAATACTCGTGCCAGAGCTTCGATTATGCCTGGAATGTAAGGAATCGCTGCGTGTTTCGGTCTGGATGGCGATTCTGCACTTTTTTGTGGCTTCCGGCTGTGAATGCTTGTCAATCTGACACTTGGACACGCTTTCAATAAACTTCTTCGGGTAGCCATTCTTTTCCAAGTCCTTTCTGATAGTTTCGAGCTCGTCATTCTGGCTGTGCTCATCGGAACATGTGCGGACTGCCCGGTTCACAAGTGAAGCCACGACTAAGCGTTTGTGGGGTAATGGGTGCACCGATTTGAAATCAAGGTACCTTCCTGAGTGAGTAGGCTTCCTGTACACGCTGAACTTTAGGCTGTTGGGCGAGCGTGTTATGAGGGTATCCAGAAATAGGATGCTTCCGTTGCTTTCTTCTTCAACAGTGAATTTAATGGAGGTCTCTACGCTGTTAAGGTGATCCAGCAAGGCTGACTGGAACGCGTGTGAATAGCGAGCACACGTCGAACGATACCAGCACATCGACCTCTTCTAAAGCGACACCGGCAACCTTGTTGATGAAATCAGCTGTGTTGAGGACGTGAGGGTCGGTCTTACCGACCAACGGGGCGAGGACCTTGTGTAGGTACCCCGAGAGCCTGTAGAGAGGGGACCTTGTGAAATCAACTATGGGTCGTAACGGGGTTCCTGTTTTATGAATCTCTGGGAGGCTATATATTGTCGGCGCAGACCCGTTCGTGCAGAGCAGGTGATAATAAATCGCTTAATAAATAATTGAGATCGCTTGGGATGACGCGGAAATCGTTGCTACAGAAAGAAACCTATCAGCGCGGCTGCACTTGGAATCCCTGATAATCCAATCGACGCCGAACACTACCAACAGAGCCAAGGGAAATTTTCACCCGGCTTACGCAAAATCATTACGTCGACTGGTCAAAGCTACATAAGCTGCATCTTAATCGGCCGGTTATTCATTGTGAACAAGGAACCAATAGCTGTTCCGCAATGTCACCTAACCCCCTTTTTGACGTGGTCAGTGACCCAAGTTCACATTCTACTGTGCCACTACCTGACCAGACGGGATTCCGTCAAAGAATGCATTACACCAACCTACGCCAAGATCATGGACAACCGGTCATTACTAAAATCCGTCGGTTCATTGCTACGAGCCAGTGCACATAGACGACGGACAAGAACCGACACACAGCAAGGCGCTATCAACTCATAGTTAGCGCCTTGCTGTGTGTCTTTCCTTGTCCGTCGTCTATGTGCGCTGCCTCGTAGCAATAAATCTATACCAACTAGCCCAAGTAGCCGTTCTAACTCAAATCCGACGGTTTTTAAGTATCTCATCAAGAATTGCTTCATTTGGTACCCACCTGCATTTCAATCTTGCATTTCAATCTTGCCTGCAAAGCCGAGCAGGTGATCCCAAGGTCCCTCCTACTGAGACGGCCTGTCAATTCAGCTTTTGGCCACCATGTGATTGCAAGGACAGAGAGGGAAATACTTCAAGCACGCATTGAAGAGTGCCGGAAAATGGTGAAGCGCCTTGAAAACGAAGCCTTCTTCGCAGCAAGGCAGTTGGAATTCCAATTTCCTGAACTCATGCCCAGCATCCAACTGGTGGCAAATCAAGAGATGAGGCAAAGAAAGGAAAGGAACGAGGCATCCGAGAACGAAAATTAGAAACTCTAATCACTGCGAAAGGACCGAGGCAATCAATGTGCAACTTCGAGGTTCGAAACTTGTCTTCACACGACCTGTCCGCAGTGGAGACCCGGTTGTTAAGCCGCGGCAAGAAATTTAACCAAGGCAAGTGTCCAGACCCAGGAAACGTGATCTGCTCGGACGAGGGGGCAATCCGCCTTCTCTATTGAGAAGTGCAGGAAGAAGTCCGGACAGCCGCAGTAGGGATCCTATACCGAATCAACAACAAGAAATGCCAGTCTGCCCTGTCGAAAGGCGAACGCTTGGCCCTCAAGTCCTTAAAGAACAATCCTGACATTGCTATTCTGCTTGTGGACAGGGGGAACGTGACAGTGGTACTTGACCGTTCAACCTACCACGAAAAAATGTCCGGTATGCTGGATGACGCAAAAACGTGCCGAAAGCTTGACAAGCATCCGACCTCGAAGATACAGACCGGGTTGCAGAAGCTACTCTCGGATTTATTTCAGGGCCTTTCCCCGTCGAAAAGGAGCTTTGATTATCACCTGCTCTGCACGAACCGGTCTGCGCCGGCAATATATCCATGGCCTCCGAAAGATTCATAAAACAGGAACCCTGTTACGACCCGCAGATGATTTTACAAGGTCCCCTCTCTACAGGCTCTCGCGGTACTTACACAAGGTCCTCGCCCCGTTGGTCGGTAAAACCGACACCCACGTCCGCAACACAGCTGATTTCATCAACAAGGTTGCTGGCGTCGCTTTGGAAGAGGACGATTTGCTGGTATCGTTCGACGTGTGCCCGCTATTCACAAGCATTCCAGTCGGCCTTGTTGATGACACATGCAGGGCACTTCTGACCAAGGACGCTTCGTTTGAAGACCGGACACCATTTGAAGTCACTGAGCGCTGCAACCTTCTAAGCTTCTGCTTAAGCAACACCTACTTCACGTACAATGGATCCATATACAAGCAAACATTCGGAACCGCTATGGGTCCATCGATCTCCGTTACAACAGCGAACGTGGTGATGGTTGCGAGAGAGAGAGATAACTTTTATTTTTCAGCCCAACTCCGAGCCTTCTTATCTGCCCGTTTGGTGGGCGTTATTTATAGGTGGTGGCGGAGTGGGACCAAGTGATGGAAGCGATTGGAGAGAAAGCACTGCAGACATTCTAACCTCGACCGAAAGTGTTTTATAGGTACGTCGACGACTGCTTCTGCACCCTCGACAAGAGACAAGTGCGACCCTTCCTGGATCACCTTAACAGCGTAGAGGCCTCCATTAAATTCACTGCTGAAGAAGAAAGCAACGGAATCATCCCATTTCTGGATACCCTCATAACACGCTCGCCCAACGGCCTAAAGTTCAGCGTGTACAGGAAGCCTACTCACTCAGGAAGGTACCTTGATTTCAGATCGGTGCACCCATTAGCCCACAAACGCTCAGTTGTGGCTTCACTAGTGAGCCGCAGTCCGCACATGTTCCGATGAGCACAATCAGGAGCTCGGAGCTATCAGAAAAGACTTGGAAAAGCACGGCTACCCGAAGAAATTTATTGAAAGCGTGTCCAAGTGTCAGATTGACAAGCATTCACAGCAGGAACCCACAAAAAGTGCAGCATCGTCATCCAGACCGAAACTTGCCGCGAGTCCTTGCATTCCAAGCATAAGCGAAGCTCTGGCACGAGTCTTCAAGAAACACAGTGTACATATTGCCCACGTACCGACAAGCAAACTGCGTGGAGAACTTTTGAACGTGAAAGATACTCTGCCCCGTTCAAAGTTGCCGGGCATCGTCAATAAGATACCTTGTGACGATTGCAACTCCGTCTACATCGGAGAGACCGGAAATCTGCCAAAGCGGGTAAAAGAACACCGAAATGATGTCACAAAAAACCGGACGGCGTCAAGTGCTGTGGTAGAACACGCGCAAAAAGACGGGCATGAAATCGCTTGGGATGACGTGGACTTCGTTGCTACAGAAAGAAACCTGTCAGCGCGGCTGCACTTGGAATCCCTGATGATCCAGTCGACGCCGAACGCTATCAACAGAACCAAGGGAAATCTTCACCCGGCTTGCGCAAAATCATTACGTCGACTGGTCAAAGCTACATAAGCTGCATCTTAATCGGCCGGTTATTCATTGTGAACAAGGAACCCGTAGCTGTCAGTGACCCAAGTTTACATTCTACTATGCCACTACCTGACCAGACGGGATTCCGTCAAACCCTGGATTACATTAACACTTCATCTAGTAACTTTACGTAGGGGGCGTCGTCAGAGCTCGGTGATGCGTACGCTGCGAAAACAAGCGAGTCCTCTCAGTTACTCATACCATCACTTCTATACCACACACTCGCGAAACCAAGTTTACGATGCAGTGAGTAGGCATGGTCGACTTTATAGAATCGATAGTACTATATATAGCAAGTAGTATTGATACGGCTAATAATAGTACTATCGATAGCCGTATTTTTGGAACTATGGATATAACTATCAAAACTACTATCGATAATACTATCCATACTACTATCTGTAGTGCAATGAATAGTTTTCTTTACAATCGATAGTGTCGATAGTACTATCGATAGTTTTGCATAGATATTTTAGGGTAGAAGAAAGCGGGGGAAAGGGCGCTACTAATTTGCCCACGTGTTATTTTCGCGCGATAGCGTTGAACGCGCCGTTTACCAGAAAATACAGTGTCGGTATTGTCGATGTCGACGACGCCACCAACCATGGTGCCCAGTTTCCTCATTGGTTTCTTCGGAAGAGCCGCCTGGACCGCAAAAGGCCAACAGCTGTTATCCCCTGCCTCCGCAGGGCAATGGCGCATCGCTTAAGCGCTGCACCACAGCGCCAGGAGTCGTATAAGGCCGCCCAGGGATCTATGAATGTACAGTAGAGAATGACCTTCTGTATATATTGTGTGGAAAACTTGTCCTTGCGTGAGAACAGCACCTCGTGAGAGCAGCACCGCATCTTGCGGTGAGAACAGCACCGGCTTGGAGAGGAGGAAATCTCCTTCAGCGGGTAAGTGGAAGCAGCGACGGGAACGCCAGCTAGAAGGTTACGCGGAACTTCACGGAGCTAGTAAGGGTCTGTTCGGGATCCGGCCATCGTCACGAGCAGTTGCAACCGCCCGCACTCGTCACCGTCCGCGGCAGGTGTACGTGAATCCGTCGTGCCTTGCGGCTGGGCTTCTGACTCCAGGCACCGAAAACAGCGCAGCAAATGCGCTTTCGTCACCTCCCTCAGCAAATTCTCTGGGATGGCTTTGCCCCAAGAATGCGGCGCCCACCGCAAAACACGGCGGCCTTTGTGGGCGCATACAAACGTTCGCCGCCGATAATCCCGAAGTCGAGCACCTGCCCCACTTGGTCCGTCGGGAGCCCTTCTTAAGTAGTCTCCTATTTCCGGGGCATGCCTCGTGGATGTTCTGTAGCTAGCTGGCCCGCTCTGTGTATGAACTGCAAGTATAATAAATAGCATATGAGTGTCGACGCTTCTCGTCCCTCCCTTTGTTCCCTCGAGCATGAACACCTCCCCATTTTTCGTGCCAAAACGCTGCATCCGAGAAGTGTGAGTGTAGGGAGGACGGCGTTCAACCCCCCCAGTAATTCTCACTATGGCAGCCCGATGTGTAGCAAGCTCTTGAGACAAGGGACAATGCTCAGTTTGGTTCACGGAATGCCCTCCCGGACTTGGACAGCACTAGGAATGACCCGAATTTGGAGTTGCTAGCAAGGCTAATAATAATAAGCTTTCTCGTCAGCCCGATGAGCGGAATAGCAGCGTGAGAGAATTTCCGTGCATGCTACGCTTTTGATGAGCACTTCATCGACACACCTTTGAAAATTGAACGTACGAGGTCCGCACGTGCAGCGCGAGACCGCGCGGTCCACGGAGAATAGCAAGCCAGAAGCGAGTGAATGCCGAAGCCTGAAGGGTGGTCCGATTTTTATTGTATACAGTTGTAAATATTCTCCATTCAGTCTCTTTGGCTCTGAGAGCCGGATGCCATAATCGGCTGACTTGTATCGTAGCCAGGATTGGAGGAAAAACACCGGGGCACTCCGACACTGCTGGAAGCGGTTGGCGTCGGTCGCTCAGAGGTTGTTGGTATGGCAGCGAGGTTCACCATGGCAGGAACATATCTCCTCGTGGCGCTCTCTTCTACATATCGTCTTTTCTGACACCGGTAAGTCTCAGAGTGAGTAGGCTTAAGGCTCTCCGGGAGCTGCCTGTCGCTTTGGGAAGGAAACAGTCGTACCGTGGCACAAGCACGCGCAGACGTGTTCGCTTGTTTTGTATTAACCTCTCTAGAGCCGACAAGTCTTGTTTAGCAACAGCGCACTTTGCTTAAACGAACTTGGTGTTTTTTTTTTGGCTGCGAAGCGAATTGATAATATCGCGAAACCAGAGACGCTAATGTAGTTCAAGTGAGCTTAGCGTCACAATGCCGGAAAGCGAACTGCGGATGCGCTCCGACTGAAGAGAGCCAGTTACGTTCAAATGAACCGAGCGTTTGGGAGGTGCCGAATAAACATTGTTTTGTACTCACATTGCCCTGCATATTACAAAATGGTCAGTTTTCGTGGTCTTCATTGCCTTTGATCCAAGCTTTTACAGGTCTTAGGAGCGATACGCAAAGTTCTAGAGAAGCCGCCCAGACCTGCTGTCCTTTGTCTACGTCCCTGCCTGCTGCCCTGCGGTCACGAGTGAGTCATTATAAGCTGCGGAGTCTTCGGCGAGCACTTTGCAGTGGCTCTCAGAGGGGAGGCCAACCGCCTGCCTTCCAACTAAGGCGTGTCAGCACGCAAACCGCCCTCCCGCCACGCTAATTTTGGGTGCCTGCTGACGGACAAAGATGGACACGGACGGGAGCCCGATGACTGCGCTGCTCATCGGATAACCCTGGCACCCCGCCTGTACGAGCTGTCCTCCAGTCGTCACCGCAACGCTCGCGGACACTTCGTCTATGCCATCCATGGATGAGTTCAACCGTAGGCCAACATTTAAAGAAGGAGGCATGTGTAAAACCTGTTCATACCACCGTTTCCACGCGGCCGACCATCTTCAACATCGTGCGTCAGGACAGCACTGGCTGGGCGAGGTGAAAATCTCCCTTATGGAAGAAGCGGAAGCAGCTATGGGAGCGCCACCTTGAAAGTTACACGGAACTCCGCGGAGCCGGTTCTGGCCCTTCGGGATCCGGCCAGCGTCACGAGCGGTTACTACCGCACGCTCTCGTCCCCTTCCGCGGCAGGCGCACGGAGATTCGTCGTGCCTGGCCGCTGGACTTCTGGTTCCAGGCAGTGAAGCGAGCGCTGAGGCCCTGTGCTCTCATCATCTCCCCCAGAAATTGCTCGGGGATGGCGCTGCACCAAAAATGCCCGCGCGCACGGGAAAACCTGGCCGCCATTGTCGGCGCGTACAAATGTTCGCTGCCACTACCTCCGAAATCGTGCCCCCCCCCCCCCCTTCCCAGCCGGTAAGTCGGAAACCCTTCTTACATAGACATCTACTTCCGAGGAACGCTTCGTTGATGTTTTGCAGCTAGCTGGCCTCTTCTGTGTTTTAATTGCGTCTAATAAATAGCATGTGAGTTATATGTTTTTTCGTCCTTCCCTTTGTTCTCTTGAGCCCGAACCCCTACGCTGTCTCCGGGGGGTAATGGCAGTGCGGGGCGGATGTCTCCCCAAAATTTCCGGACCGGGAATCCTTACTGATGTACTTAAGTGTCGCCTCCGATTTTTTCACCTTGTAGGCCGTCCGGCCCGCGCGCGTACTTATCAAGCAACACGTCAAAGGCAGAGACGCGAGACTTGCACAGAGGCGGCCGAGGGGGCGTAGCCCTGGCTTTAAAAGGCACGCGGTAGGGAAGGTCAGGAGCTTTTGTAAGAGTGTAAGAGTATGCTCGGGCGCTTACGCCCAATTTCTTTATGCCTGTCAGAACGGCTTACCATTACCTTGCCTAGGCGCGTCTTTTTTTCAAACTCGCGTAGGCGCGACGTGTGTGTGACGCTTTGTTAGCCGTTCCCGACCACTTTGTATCATAAGGCCTGGCCTTCAATCTCTACTATAACATTGTTTAATGATTCCATGCTGACTTTTGCAGCTTGTTCTCGTATTCTACACTACCCTGTTGTTCTTTCTTGTCCATCGTTAATTTTCTCTCTGTGTTGAAGTATATAATGACGAAGTCATACAAGGTCATAAGTGGCCCGCCCAGTACACTTCCAGTCATCTCTCTATGGCCGCAGAAAAAGTTGCGCCGTTCGAATGACGTCACTTCTCGTAAACCAATCGGAACCTAAGCCCTGGTCGGCGATTTCTTTTCTGAGCGGCGTTGGTTTCGTTTAGCGAAGAAAGAAGGCGACGATGGTGGTCTTGACTTTGGCTTCAGGCGGCCAGGAATATCGGCCAGAAATAAGCACGTGGCGGGCGCGGGGCCTTACACGTGGGTGAGAACTGTGTGACTGCTGCTCTCGGATTCGATGTCGAGAGCGAGGCCAGATTATCCGGCAATCCGCGCCGAGCGAATGATCTCCGCGGGCAGCGACTAATCGCATCAGGGCGCGCCTTGCGTGGTTGACGGAGGCACCTGTCGTAGACTCTTGAGTCGCAAATAGCTTTTGCCCTCATCACGCCCCTCAGCCTGCGTCGGTGTTCTTTTGCTGTTTTCCATGTTGAAACGAAAGGCGCCTTGAGTGCACCGGCAACCGTGCTTTGTTGGCAGGCACGTTTTCTTCCTCTTTACTCCATAGTTTCGGTTCCATTTTAATGTACAGGGTCGTCCACACTTAGAAGATGCTAGCGCTTGGTCGCACTCTTCAGAGGGCCACCGCGTGCGACACAGTCGCTCATCGCAGCAAAGTGGAGCAGGAGAAGGTGTACCTGGACGTGGTGTTTCGCGTCATTTGCCACTTCGCTTCGATGCGCAGCCGTTTCGGACGCAGTGACCCTCCAAAGAGCACGGCCATGCGCTAGCGCGTTCTAACTAAGAGTGGACGACCCTGTACGTGCGAAGCGCCACGGGCAGCCGCTACTATACGCCTCTTCTCTGTCTGCAACTAGTGACTGTCGAGGCACTAACCCAGCAGAAGTACCAGCCATGACTTTTGAAGCAGTAACTAATATGGGAGGCATTATGTCCCAACATTCAACAAAAGCTATGGCGCGCGCCGTAACGCACGACCTCCAACACATTCAATCACCTGTGGTTTTTATCGTAACTTGAAGGAAACCACAGAGCGAAAAAAAAACATGGACAAGAAAGAACGCACACGGCTGGACGGGCGCTGTTTCTTCTTTTACATGTTGTCTTCGCGCTTCTTTCTCGGTCAGTAAGCGATGCGGCAAATGGCCCCGACAAAAGTTCTTTAACGCGTTGTTGTATTGCACAGCCCACGGGTGCTTTTTCGTTACGCCTACATCGAAGTTCGGCCGCTGCGATCGCGCTTGAACTCCGCGACCTAGGATACTCAGCTGCCGAACGCCAAAATCACTAAGAAAATAAGAAAAGGTCACAGAGCGGGTGTGTAATGGGGAAAACAGAATCGCTGCTAACGGTAAGGGAGTGCATCCTGAAATAATGTGGACGAAGCAGGGGATGGCAGTGTCAGGTGGCCGAAGTAGATTAGGAAAGTTGCCGTCATTGGGTGGTCGCATCTCTCGCACCGGACAGGAAAAGTTAGAGATTAATTGGGAAGGTATTTGTCCCGAAGGAGAGATAGCTGGTCTACTGAGGATTAGGATGATGGCAGCGGTAAGGAAGGCCTCGCGAATGAAGTGTATTTTTAGATTATAAGCGGATAATTTGCGCTATAAGGAGTTATTAGATGAGATCAAGGCAGTAGAGAGAGTGAACTGGAATGAGATATCGCACGATGGGGAAAAAAAAGTTGGCCACTGTCTAGATAGAAAAATCGCGAGCGACAAAGCAAAAGCACATTACAGTACCTAGAGCATAATTTCTTAACCGATTATTTTTTCTTAGGAGCAGTGCAGCAGAAGACTAAAAGACTGATTTTGGTCCCCCCTTCCCCTCGCCCCTGTTGCGGCAAGGGTCACTGCAGGAGAAGGCGGGACACTTGAGAATAACGGCTCCATGACGTCGCCATTGGCGTTCCTCGCTTCCATAGGCGCCTGCCAGCCGCGCTGGCTTCATTGTGTCTGCCGGTCTCGCGGGCCCGTCACCAAGAGTGGCAAACTACGTTTTTTTGTTAATTATTGTTAAGCTTGTTAAAGTGTTCTGACAAAGTGGGAGTAACAGCGGTTCAAATTCAAGAGAAATGGCCGCTTCATCAACCCGTGCTTTGTGCAACCTTCCATCAGTAATCCTCCATGATATTACCAAAAATTCCCTTACTTCTAATCCAAACACGCCATGTGTTTGTCACTTTTTCTCTGAGGGAGATTAGAAAAGATCTGAACTATTCCCAAAGGGACATTGCCGCACTTTTTCTGGAAAAACTGTTACTGTTTTTTTTTTCAGGAATGAAGAGTGTGCAACACCCGGCGTGCGTCACGTACAACTGGCTGCACGTCTGTGTTCATTTGTTTTTGTTTTTTTGGCACTCCGTCACTTGCTGGAAGGCGGGCGACCCGTACGTAATCATCCGCTCTGATACCTAATGCTACGAGGGAAAAGATAAAGGTGATGCGGATAGAGTCTCAAATTCTATTTAAATCAAGTGCGAATGCGCCATCGGCCAGGTGACGACAAGTTTAGACGAGGGACTGCTTGCAGAAAAGGCCTTATCTCGAAATCTTTCTCGCGGGCCTCTTGAAGACAGGCAATACTTGAAACCTTCTCACTGAAGCAGTGGCAGGAACTCTTGTACTTTGAGCAAGCTTCATTTGGGTCCATCACTTGCTTTGTCTTTGGACTGTAGCCGGGTTTCTGCCTTGTCCTGGTCGTGAACTTTACTTCAAGCAAAAAAATTGCCCTAATTATCCTGTTCATTCTTAGGATTTCCTGAAGGCCTCTGTGGATTTCCTTTTCTAGTTACGCCCAATCTACACCGAAAATTTTATGAAAAATTAAAATTTCCAATAGTGAGATATCATTAAAAAAAACCAACCGACCGCAATGGCGCTCTCTTCTATCAATCAATCAATCAATTAATCAATCAATCAATCAATCAATCAATCAATCAATCAATCAAAAAAGAAGTTAGCTGCACAATGTGCGAGGAACCATTTCGACGCCTTCCGAACAACTGTGTGCATGCGTGTCAGATCATTTGCTATGGTGATGTTTCGAGCGCTTCAGTCATGCCTGCAGTAGGACTGTCAATCAAGTCAGCTTGACTGTGAGCCGGAACAATGTCATGTCTTTACTAAACGACCTTAACATCACTACGGTAGAGCAGCTCTCTCAAAGACAAAAATACGATGAAGATGAGTACATGAAGTTCAGCGCACAGCATTTTTTTCAATGCTGTTTCATAGATGTGTAGTCTCCGTAATCAATAATTTGGATTTAGCCTGCAAATTTAAATCATGCTAATCATTGTATTAGTGCAATCTGGAGTAATGGTGGCAAGTAACATATTCTATTCAAGGAATTACAGGTAAAACCCGATGTATGCATTAAGAGAGAAAGAGGGCAAGTCGTTAGCAATATGTATAAGGTAGTTAAATTAGCCGAAGAATGCTACAGAAATCTCTACAGTAGCCAATGTAATCAGAGCGCAATGAGGCAGACAGCAGAGCACAGCAGTAGGAGATCCCGCCAGTAACGAAGGAATAAGCAAAGAAAGCCTTAGGAGCAATGCAAAGACGGAAAACCGCTAGTGAGGAACAGGCGACAGCATATCTCTTGAAGGACGGACGGGTATTGTACTAGAAAACCATCCACAGTGTGTATGAAATCCCTTCCGACCTCCCAAGTAATTCGCGATTTGCTGATCACATCGCCTTGCTAAGCAATCAGGAGATGAGCTACAAAGCTTGATCGATGAGTTAGACAAGCAGAGCAGCACGGTAGGTCTTAAATTTCGCATGCAGAAAACCAAAGTAGTGTTGAATAGTCTCGCTAGCGAGCAGCAGTTCGCAATAGGTGAGGTGCGTTTCCGCCGTCAACGCAAAGAGTCATGGGAAAATCGTCTGCTAGCTACTTCCGGTTCCAAATTGCTCAACTGATTGCATGCATCGCCCTATTCACAGCGTAAGTTGACATCGTTTATGCGATAAATAACTCGTTGTACTAGTCACTGATTGCACTGAAGCATCGAAAGAGAAGCCCGTACTACGTATCTGCATGACCTGAGCGCAGAAATGGACAATCTAGAGAGGTAAGCGTATTTTTTCATGGTTGATATATGCCGGCCGCCGTAGTCCATGTCTGTTGTGCATATGCGCTGAGGGTGATTTCGTGTGTGTTTCGGCATGTTTAGCGCTTAAGTTTTTTTTGCCGTTTTTTGCCGCACTTTGGTAAACTGCAATCTGTGCAGCTGATTAGACGATGCTCGTATTTTCCTGACAGCGTGTAGAGCCGCCAGTGTGCTAGCATACGACCCATATATGCCACTGCGCGCGGCGCGCGTCTCAGCACATCGCATGGTGCAGTAATAAATCGCCTTGTCGCCTTTTTGTCATTCCAGATGCAGTGCAGGTGGCATTTCATGCGAAAACACGCAGGAACACGCCGCAAAGGAGAGTAGAGGCGTTAGATTATATATGCCACGCTGTGTTGTACGGAGCTGCGTGAATAAAATGAAATGGCTTGCCCGCGTGTTCTGGAGCAGAAATATCTTATCGAGTACTTACTGCTTTCAGGGATCCGTTGGAAATACGTTGCATGAAGTCAAGGTCACCACGTTACTTACTTCAATCGCATGTGTGATTAGCCCTACGCTGCGCAACGTACCATATTTGAGCGAAAAGTGCGTTAGGTACCAGGCTCCTTTCGTCACCCTAAAATCACAACTGCAGCAGGCTACAAGGCGAATCAACTTGCAGACTGCTCATGAGGCGAAGTTGAATTTCTCTTTCGATGCTTCAGTGCAATCAGTGACTAGTAACAAGAGTTATTTATCGCATAAACGATGTCAACTTACGCTGTGAATAGGGCGATGCATGCAATCAGTTGAGCAATTTGGAACCGGAAGTAGCTAGCAGACGATTTTCCCATGACTCTTTGCGTTGACGGCGGAAACGCACCTCACCTATTGGTAGCGAGGCGCTAGAAGTGGTAAGAGAATATGTCCATTTAGGGCAGCTAGTGACAGCTGATCCAGATCATGAGAGGAAAATAACTAGAAGAATAACAATGGGATGGAGCGCATATAGCAGGTTCTCTCAGATAATGAATGGCAGTTTACCAATACCCCTCAAGTGGAGAGTATACAACAGCTGTACCTTACCAGTACTCACCTACGGGGCAGAAACGTGGAGGCTAACGAAAAGGGTTCAGCTTAAGGACAACGCAGCGAGCTATGAAAAAAAAAATAATAGGCGTAACGTTAAAAGGAAGCGCGCAGAGTGTTTTAGGGAACAAACACGGGTTAAGGACATCCTAGGGGAAATCAAGAGGAAGAAATGTGTTGGGCAGGGCATGTAATGCGAAGGCTAGATGACCGCTGGCCTTTAAGAGCAACGGATTGGATTCCAAGAGAAGGCAAGCGTATCAAAGGCCGGCAGGAAGTTAGGTGGGTGGATGAGGTTTAGAAGTTTGCGGATATACGGTGGCCACACCTGGCAAAGGATAGGGTTAATTGGAAAGACATGGCAGAGGCCTTTGCCCTGCAGTGGGCATAGTCAGGCTGATTATGATGATGATTTCCCTCTTACGATCGAGATCAGCGGTCAATACCTGCCCTAAGTAGACGTATTCAGTTATGACTTCCAGCATCACGCTGCCAATTTTGAACGTCTGTTCCCATGCGAGAGTGCTGAACATTACTTTGGTTTTCTGCATGTGACTTTCTAGTCCCATCGTTTTGCTCTACCTATGTCATTGCCCATGCTTTACCTTCATCTACTGAGTGACTTAACCAGGGAATGCCATCAGCAAAACGCAGATTACTTATGCATTCTCCATTAACTCGTATTTCCAACTGTTCAAAATCCAAGTCTCTGAATACCTCCTTTAAAGAGGCGGTGAATATCACTGGTGAGATCGTGTCTCCCTCCCTCACACCCTTCTTATTGGAATTTTATTGCTGACTTTTTTTAGGGTTATGGTAGCTGTGCAGTCATTGCAGATATCTATCAGTATTTTCACATCAGACTCTTCTGGACCCTGATTCCGCAGTGTGTGCATGACTGGTGGGGTTTCTATTTTCCCTGAATTTTTCTGAATGCTCCCCTGAATCAATGAAGGGTATGCCATATAGTGGTTGATTATATTCTGCGCATTTCCCGAACACCGTACTGATAGTGTGAATATGGTCTGTTGCCGAGTATCCTTTAAGAAAGCCTGCCTGATCTTGCCGAAGGACCTTACTTTAGCTTTACTGCAGTCCATGGGCAAGTAACAACAAATTGCAGAAGTTGGAACCTCATACTTGGTGTTTCCAGCTCCTGGTCATGGTCAGCACAGGTTGAAAGGGACACCAAGCACAAATCTAACCAAGTTTTGGTATTGTCAGAAATCGGATTTCACGGCTTTTTCTGAGTATGCTAGTGTTGCTCCGGAGGCATTTTATTGCTGACAGAATTGCATTTAAAAATTTGGCTCAACAATTTCAAACTCATGACACCTACATTGAAAGGCACTCCGAGATCGCTGCATTCAAGGTGAATGGCGGTGTAGCCTCAGGGATCCGCAACTTAAACGCTTCCTCGTGTTCACCGCAAGAGCGTCACGGTTACTGCCCTTGGTGGCGGTACCCGCATTGCATCTCTTCTTAGTATTTTGTTCATCTAATAAGAAATCTGTTTTCAGTGTGACAAGTATTTTTATCCTTATAACGCGGTAATACATAAATTAGGGTCAACTTCAGTTCATGAAGAATGAAATGGAATCTGTTACATCTAACTTGCGAACAGCAGCACATTCGTACGCATGTTCCGCCGTGGGAGTCTTGCCACGTCTCCCAATTCCGTCACGTTCCAGTCGAGTCACATTTCATGCCGTAATTGAAAATTGCCTCTGTCAGACTCAGAGTTCCCTATTTCAGGCCCGTTTCCTCTGCAGCACCTTGAAAATGCTGTGTGTTTGAAAAAAAGACACAATTTCGGTTCTTGAAATTCTCTACAACTTCATGAGAATTGTCTTTTAGCCACATTTTACCCCAAAGATTGGCAGAAAAAGGTAAATTTCTCAAATGGAACATCACTGCTGGGATCATTTAGATAAACAACATGCGAGCTTCCCAGACCGTACACTGAGTGCGCCTGCTCGCGCATTTCTTTCTTCTCCTGCTACCCTTGGCGTCGCTTCAATCCGGTGGCGCAAACAGTGCCGCGACTCTGTGGCGCCGTTTATACACCATCCGCTGAGCAGCCGCATGTAGGCTGGCCATCGTGTTGACGAAAGCTGCCGCAAACAAGATCGACGTCCTCCCACCCAACGCCCCGACTTGGGATTATCCATCGCGTTAATCGGCTTCGACGGCGCCACCGTCAATCACTGGCCCGCTGACCTGCGGCGGGGCAGCTAATT
The DNA here is from genome assembly GCF_055824585.1 of Amblyomma mixtum. Lineage (NCBI taxonomy): Eukaryota > Metazoa > Arthropoda > Arachnida > Ixodida > Ixodidae > Amblyomma > Amblyomma mixtum. The sequence goes on along the minus strand of NC_143021.1, from coordinate 147,819,610 downwards.
GTGCTTGTTGATCTTATCAGCTAGAAAAGGTGATGTTGAGTAGTGCTTGCGAAGCAAGGGCATTCTTTTTTATACTGATAATCTAAAGGCTGAGCTGCTAGAGCTTGTAAATGAGGATAAACACAAGTATGCCGGATGCAAAATTGACACCCTCGCCAAAGCAGCTGGTCATAATGTTTTAAGGTTACCGCTGTATCACTGCGAATTCAATCCTATAGAGCTAGTTTAGAGCCAAGTGAAAGTATACTGCATTTGAGCTTGACGACGTAGAAAAGCTTTTGCACTCAGGCATTCTCTTCGTCAGCGAAGAAAACTGGATGCGGGACTGCGCTCATGTAGAAAGGATAGAAAATGAATCATGGGACAGAAATGGCGAAATGGACAATAGTATTCATAGCCTGATCATCCAGCTTGGCTAAGACTCGACCACAAGCTACGAAGGTTGTGGTAGTGAGACAAGTGCCGGCGAAGAAATACCCTGAGTGTTTTGTTTGTTTTGGTTGTTCTTTTACCAAAGGGCGCTTATATACGAAAGTATTTTTTTTCTGATTTTCACGGCAGCTGTCTTCGTTCTCTCACTTTTGTCGGTATTTATTTACTTTTTGATTGTTCTGTAGCTCATATTCATGGTCTCCTTTGTGTCTCGTAAGAATCCGTGCTGCTTCCTGGAGGTGTTGAGAATAATTAAAAATGTGCACGTAAGCTTCTAACATTACTGAAAAAAATTGGCAGTGGCTTAGCTCTGGTTAAGCCTGGATATACAAGCGAAAAGCTGCTGTTATGCTCTGTTTGACGTCATGGCTGTCGCAGTTCGCGCACAACGCACTGGGAGCACCACGATAGCGATGTAGATTTTGAGCCAACTCCCTCGCTACCACTTCTGGGTCTTCTTTTCTTCCTTCCATGGCGAATGTCTGCGCCTCTTCTACGACCGCCGCCGCCGCTCACATGTGCGTTCTCGCAACGCCTTGCGAAAGAACCTTCTCTTGCGACGCCGGCGGAGACCGCGTAGCAGCGGCAAGGGGTAAACCTGTGGCGAGGAGGAGAAGAGGACGACGGAGCGCGCGCCGCGGCGCGCGGCCTCTTTTATGTCCGCCGCCGCCGCTCGGGCGTTATCGCAACGTTTTGCGATAACGTTTTGCGATAAACAGGTGGCGAGGAGGAGAACAGAGGGGGTGGCGAGGAGGAGGAAGGGCGCGCCGCGGCGGCGCCAAGGGGTGGCTCACGCGAAGCGCGGTGTTCACGAGCCTAGTGAAGCTTTTCGCTTCAAAAAATTTGGCTGTGGTTTATCTGTGGTTAAACCAGGGTGACGCGAGAGCTACAGCTTCCCGAGTGGAACTCTCTCATTCGAATTACAAAATCAGTCATTCGCCGCTCCGTCTCGCTGGGCGTTCCCGCGCCGCGCCGCTAGGAGGTGCTCCGCACCACGTGACCACCCACATCACCATCCACGGCGCCGCCACACTGAAGGGAAATGCTTGCGTAATATGTGCGCGGCGCACACACCAGCTGCGTGCTCTGACGCCACTCCGCGCATGCGCACTACTGATGAGGTGGTCGGCGCGCACATCAGCTGCGGGCTATGACGTCACTGCGCGCATGCGCACAGCTGGCGGAGCGGTGGTGCCACGGCTCAGCGCGAAGCCGCGCTGACCTCGCAAAGCGGCTGGCGTAATGTAGCTATTGCTAAAAAACTCATTTTCTCACCAGCCCGTTCCGACATCAGGGCATTATTTGATATAACGTGAGTACATCAGCTGAATATCTGACAAAACGGGCATATTCTTACTGAAGCAACGCGAAATATACAGCCGCGGCATGCGCCACAGAAACATGAACTGGCCATTTCTTCTTCTGAAAAGTTCCTAATTTACCCGACCTCGAAACCAACAAAATGTCGAAAATCGCTGATTCGCTATCAGAAATCCTTAATCATTAATTTTCACCTTCAGACATGGTCAGGAGATATGGAAGGTTCACAAACCAAAACTAGAATCGAAACGCGCGCCGAGCCGTGCTACTTCACGGAAATATACTTGTGACTAGCTCCGCCCCGGTAGCCTTCCTTTCATTGCCAAGAAATGCCCGCGTGTATAGCAGTTCTCTACTGTTTACGGACGGAAAAATATCATGATGTGCCTACGTTTAGATCTACGCGGTGTTCCATATTGATCTCGAGCTTTTAGAAATATGCTTTTTGAGTTATAAAAACGCTATTTCCACCATAGCATTCTGAGCGGCGTAGCGTATCATCACAATAAAGCTAAGACATGATAGCGAGGAGGCTCGTTAACTAATATTGAGTTAGCTCATTAACAATAACTGTTAGTCCCTGTTTTTATAGAGAGGTGTGCAGAACACTAAATAATATCAGTGCCACTTTTCCTTATTCAGATCACGTTTATTAATTTATTTATTGTAACTACCAAATGCCTCGAATAGAGGCACTACTGGAAAGGAAATACAATGCAATACAGATTAGTAAAACGAAATAAATGACACCAGGTCTACATCAGAATATCTTCGATGGCCTTGTTAAAATGAACGGTGTTGGTGTCGAGTGCATCTTCAGCAGGCAGGCCATTCCAGTCGAGTGCTGTTTGGACAAAGAAAGCATGCAGGCGGGCAGTAGTGCGTGCGCGAGATGGATAAACAGCTTTAGTCTCAGTGGTACGAAGGGAGACGTGATGAAGGGAGTTCATGCCTTCTCAGAACTATCAGTGCTTGCCCCAGACAACCTGACTGGACGCTGAACCCTTGGCAATCAAGAACCAGCCAGTACCGACCCGGAATGCGTCGGCCTACCTGTCAGAGCACTCGCCCAGTTCGCCCAAGTACACGTGGTCCCTGTGCACATGGCAGACGACACCAGTGACAGCTGTGAGCTTTTTGGAGCATATAAGTCCGGCTTCACGGCATCTGCTCTTCAGTAGGTCCGGCAGCAACAAGGAAGGCGGTGGCTACAGCTCATTCTGGTTCATTTTGCAGGTAGGGTTGCAGTATGATGTCTCATGCTGTCGAAGCGATGGCCATTTTTTGTTGATGCTGCCGTACCCACAACTGGCAAATGTTTTATGTTGCTTGTTGCGTTCGTTCCGAGAGATGCTATTGCTTTCTGGCGCCATTGAAACTAATCCCAGCCCTGGAGACTTAGCTATGTTGGAACAAATGTTCCAAGATATACACACTGGTCAAAACAAAATAACACAGGTCTTAACCTCGCTATCAGCAAAAGTTGCATCGTTTGATCAATGATTAACGAAACTGGAGACATTGGAAAAAAATCCAGCAGATGTTGTTACGAAGGCATGGTTACGAATCTTAGAGCTGCATTTGAGAGGAGTGATAAGAAAAACAACGACCTAGAAAATCGTTCTTGATGTAACAATTTGCTAATTTACGGTCTTCCCGAGGCACACACGGCTGAACCGCCTTAACAGCTGCTTACACTGGTAACGGAGACGATTGCCAGTTAGCTGGAAATAGATTACAAAGTCATCGAGCGCTGCCACAGGCTGGGTGCACGTAAAATGAAAGAGCATAGGCCTATTATAAACAGACTACTAGACTACAGATCTAAGACTGAGATCTTACGAATTTCGCGCAAACTTAAGGGAAGCGATTTGTACATTAACGATGATTTCTCTCCACGAGTGCGCTAGATATGTAAGACGCTGCGGCAGCACTCCCAAGATATCAAAAAGGAATCTAGCAAGGCTCGCTTGCAATAGGAGCGCCTGATGATGGACAAAGTGCGATGCACGTGGGACGACGTCGGTAAGCGTATCGTTAAAGACACTACTACCATTCCTTCCGCTCACTCTCAAAGCACTGATTGACACTCCGCTGTTAATAGATTACCTTGAATGCGCGCAGTCTTCTCACCAAGCAGATAATTTTTAGTTGGCTCGTTGAATCCCACCATCCCTCTCTATTACGTGTTACGGAAATTTGGCTGACAGATACAATCTTAGATATCGAATTCTTGCCTCCTGGCTACTATGTCTTAAGAAAAGATAGGGCTTCAGGGCGCGGTGGCGGTGCGGTGTAGCAATCTTTATGAGAAATGGTACTGAATTTTGCTTGCTACCTGAAATTGCTGGCGTCGAGTGTGTCTCACGCAAGATTTCCGCCTGTGGTTTTGCCATCATCGTGTGCTCTGTACCGTCCACCTAGTAGCCCTGAGGCCATATTTGGAGTCATCAGCGATTACATTGCTCAGCAGATGCTCCACGGCTTTAAACTCATCATAGCTGGAGGCTAATTTCCAGGTGTTGAATGGCGCTCGCTGATAAGACTATGTGTGATTCTTTGATTGACATAACTGTTTCTTTTGACTTAACTCAAGTTTCGATGTCCCCACTGGAAAACATGCTATTTCAGAGCTTCTCTTTATTAACGAGCAGCTCTTGCAGATTGGCTTCCAATGTCAAGTTATTGATGGTTTGTCTGACCACAAGGCTGTAATAGTTAGTTTTAACAACGCATGCAAACTCAGTAAGCCTCTCTATGACAGTGTTCTGAATTTTAACTCAGCTGATGACGGTTTCATTGTCAACATGACGGCATCGCTCTTCGACGATTTTTTGGATAGCAGTCGCTGTTGCAGCCTCGACGATCTTCTGGATAGATATGTGAATATTGTACTTGGTCAGATATTTAGGGGAGTCCGCCAAGGTGGAGTAGATTTAGATTAATGGAGTAATTACTCCGTGACATCCACTTGAGCACAATCAACCAATATTGACATCCACCTGAGCACAACCAACATTGTACTTGAATGTCTGACAAGGTTTGTTCCCATCAAACGCCATCCTAGACACCCCTGGTTGGTTGGCTGGTAACAACTTTATATCACCCCTGGTAAACCAGAGAATTAATTCAAATGACTCGTCGCATCAAGCGCCTCCGTAAGAAGTGCCACTTAAATGACAACCATGAACTGATACGCTTGCCTAAATCAACGTTGAACGCCAAAGTGAAAAGCGCCCGGTACTTTTACTACATGTTAATTCTTAGCCCCACCGTTCTGCTCTGCCTGTCTAACTGATTGATCATGCTTTGCAGTTCTTGTCCTGAGTGGCTTAGCAAGGCAATGCCAACAGCGAATCGCAAATTACGCATAACGCAAATTCGCAAATGTAATGCGAAGGCAAGATAACCGCTGGTCCTTAAGGGTAACGGAGTAGATTCAAAGACAAAGCAAACGTAGCGGGGGTGGGCAAAAAGTTAGGTGGGCGGATGAGATTACGAAGTTTGCGGGGATACAGTGGCGGCAACTGACAGGGGACAGGGTTAATTGGACAGACATGGAAGAGGCCTTTGCCCTGCAGTGTGTGCAGTCAGGCTGATGATGATGATGACTTTTACGTCAATACGGCTCTCATACAGTTTGTGAGAAAATCCGTCGAAGTTTTCGAACTCTATAAACCAAACGCAGCCCACTTCCTAATTATTCATAATTGACAATAAGCCTTCATCTGACCCAAAAAATAATATCTGAAGCCTAAAGTCTCTACTTCAAATCCGTTTTCAGCCTTGACAACGACTGCAGCTCAAGTTTCTGCACGAAAACTGCGGTATTACTGCTTCCTGACATTGAAATAACTTTTGCCGGGGTACACAATCTATTGTTAAACATAGATAACCCCAAAAGCTCTGCACCGGACTGCATACCTAACACATTTTTTCAAAAGATACTCTGAGTGGAATGCCGGATACTTAGCTATCATTTTCAACAAATCGCTTGATTGCTCCGCGGTTCCTCACGCTTGGAGAACTGCTAATGTCATCACGGTATATATATCTCGAAACAAACAGATGATAACCAAACATAGACCAATCTCTATAATCTCAACATGCTGCAAAGTTTTAGGACACATTATTCACAAACATCTCTTACAATATTTGGCAAATAGTAACTTTATCTGAAACCATCAGCACGGTTTCCGAGCTGGATCCTCCACCATCACTCAGCTCATTGAATTCACCTATGACATTGGCACGGCACTAAATTTCAGAAGTCAGGTCGACGCCATTTTCATAGATTATTCGAAGGCTTTTGATACGGTGTGTCACAAAAACCTTTTACTTAAACTCGAGGCTTTTCGCGGCAGTCACAGGCTAGTAGAATGGATAAGCGAATATTTGCACCTGGGCTCCCAGTTTGTCACACACAAACATGAACGGTCTGCTTCAGTTGACGTCACATCTGGAGTGCCTCAGGGCTCCGTCCTGGGCCCTCTTCACTTTATCATTTACGATAATGGCGTCATCGAAGTAATACATAGCACTCATGTAAGACTGCGCTTATACGCATATGACTGCGTAATCCAGGCGATCAGCAGGTATTTAACAACACATTTTCTCTATTTTGAGCCTGAAGTGAAAAGTGACAAATATCTATGAACACGAACAAAGCCATATTCATGATATTTACGAAAAAGAAATATCCGCTGCGTTACAGATACTGTCATAATGGGCACGTCTTCAAATACATTGGAATTACCTTCACCTCTAAGTGAAAATGGCACGTTCACGTTGACACCACATGAGCTAAGCACTAAGATAACTTCAGTACTTAAAACGCACGCTAAAAAACGCAACTACAGTGTACAAATTAACTTCCTACCAAACTCTTCGTGCAGGGCATTCTTGAATACGCTTCAGTTGTGTGGTCTTCGTACAGAGCATGTGATATCGACAAACTGGAATCCTTTCAGAATAAAGCAGTGAGCTTTATCTGTCACCGGTACGACCGTTACTTTTCACTTTCTACACGTGCTAAAAAATTATCGCTCTAGTTATTAAAGCACAGACGTGTGTGGGACCGCACACATTTTGCACAGGATCGTCCATCAAATGGCATTCGTTGCAGCACTTATCACATTCATAGCCCAGCCTTCGCACAGAACACGACGCACTGACTCCCTGTACATTGTGTCTTTTTGTGCTTTTGTAGACTGTTTCAAGTTTTCTTTCTTTTTTTGGAGTGTCAACTGAAATCTGGAACAACCTTGAGGGTTCCTTGCGTAGTTTGCCTCCTGAAGAGTTTGCCTGTGCATTGCCTTTTCATATTACGACATATTACCCTCTTTTTTTGTGTATATGTAACCACCCCTCCAGTGCCTCTCACCAGAGACATTGGTATCTGTAAATAAAAATAAAAACTGCAAGACATAATGACAACATTTGCGAAACAGGCTCAGTCTGTAGATTTTGTGCCGTGTCTCAAGGTCAGGTAGGATAGCTTTATATTTGATGCCAATGACACTAGAAAGATATGAGCAAGCGCTTTATTCAAATTAGAAGTTAGAGGGTGCCAAAATGCGCATACATATTCCAACACCGGCCACCGACGGAAGCTGGCAGCCAGAACAATTCAGAAGCAAGCTTGTTCCCACTCCGAACGCAGTGTGTCTAGTTTGGTTTGGTTTATTGGGGTTTAACGAACCAGAGCGGCTCAGGCTATGAAGGACGCCGTAGTGAAGGGCTCCAGAAATTTCGACTACCTGGGTTTCATTAACGTGCACTTACATCGCACAGTAGGCGGGCCATTTCGCCTCAATCAAAATCGGCCGCCGTGGCCCGGATCGAACCCGCGTCTTTTGAGGCGCGTCTAGTTTCCGCCGACCAGACTAAAACGAAGTGCACAAAGCCCCATTCTCTTCGCGTAATGGGTCAAAAGTTAGACATTATGTTTAAACGACTTCGACCAGCAGCGAAAATACAGCAAACTGCAAACCGCTTGTCAGTCGTTTTACCAAGCAGAGCACAAACTTCGATACTTCAGTTGGATTGCACGCATATTCCCACGTATCATTGTAGTGTCCGCTCAAGGCCGCAGGAAAGGGGTGTTGTCATTTTTGTTCGTGACGCGAGAAGCGACCGGACTAATCTCGATTTATCACAGCTATGAAGAGCTGCATCTACGTTATTCCAGATCACTGTAGATGATCTTGACCCGTTATCTCGAAGTTTCCTTGCCGGCTTTAAATTGAGCGATGCCGCGAGCGGCGGGCATTCGTAGTTCGAGGACTGACGACCACGTTTGTTTCGTACGCGGCATGTTCGTTTTGTGGCGGCAGCGTGGAGCGGCTTCCTTAAATGGGCGTCCGCAAAGAGCAATGTTTCCAATGTTGCAGCGCCTCCGCACGCGCCTCTTTGAGCAAGCATGCGTGGACGCACTGACAATGAGCGAGGCTGAGTTCTTGCGCAAATGGTCGACATACTTTATCGTCCTGCGCGGCGGTCGAGTGTCGGCTTTCATACTGCCATACTGACGTGCTCAGTGCTGCGTCACTGCGCATGTGCTTGAAAGATCAGACTTCAGTTCAACTGTTTTGTTTCGTATTTTTGTTCCTTTCGAAAAAAATAAACTTCTCTTTCTACGCCGCAACCGAGTGATTGAGTTCTTTTGCGCGCGCAAGTCAGCCCAATTAAAGAGCTTCGTTTGCTACTCTTGATGCTGTCTTCCTGACCACCGGACTGCCGTCACTACAACTTGACATCTGGTGAAGGTGCTGGGTAGCCTTCCATGTACCGGAAACCGCCTGCAAGTTGTGACGCCAGCCCTTTGAGTAATTCACCGGAGGACCTGATTCCAGTCCACCCCGCAAACCGACGTCTGCTAGGGGACGCACCTGAGTTCGGCACTCTGCCGAAGCCTACCCGGAAGCGAAAGCAAAAAGCAACGTTAAACATGAGCTTGCCCCAGACGTCCATTCCAATCATCCTGCAGCAGGCCAGGATGCGACCAACCTTCGACGCTTCGCCTGGCGCCGACCCAGAAGAATGGCTGGAACGTTTAGACCGTGTGGCTATCGTTAACAACTGGGACGATGCCATTAAATTTACATACGTCTTCTTTGCCTTGAGGGAACAGCAAGAATCTGGTTTGAGAATGAGGAAGCTAGCCTTACGATCTGGGAAACCTTCAAGAAGCAGCATCTCAAGACTTTCTCAAACGGCAAGAGAAAGGAGAGAGCCAAGGAGCTGCTACAGTCTCGGATACAACACCCAAACGAGACCGTTGCAGTGTACACTGAGGAGATGAAGCTTCTCTTCCGGTCTGCCGACGCGAGCATGAAGGGCGATGAAATGCTAAAGCTGCTTATGCGAGGAGTTAAAGAGCAACTCTTTTTCGGCCTGGTTTAAACCCACCGAAAACCGTCGCGGAATTTGTAGAAGAGGCATCCACCATGAAAAAAACTCTTGATGCCAGAGCTCGCCAGTACGACCGACAGCAGCGCGTTTTCTCAGCAATATGCCTGTACGCCGCTAGAAACGATAACCTCCGGGAGGATATCAGTCAAGTTGTGCGAGAAGAGCTCCGACGATTGCTGCCAACGGGAACCCAGCCGCAGCTTACATCGCTCACTGATTTCATCCGGGACGAGGTTCAACAGGCCTTGGCTGTGACGCCGACAACCACGCCAACTCTGCAGCCCCTAGCCATGACTTACGCCGAAGCAGTGCGCCGTCCTGCACCTCGACTACGGGACCCAAGCCCCTATCGCCCTTAGCCAGCTGCGCTGGACAGCCGCCCACTCGTCCCAACCCGCCAGTCCTGCGAGCGTCGCACACGGCCGATGAAATGCGGCGAGTGTAGAACTCCCGACCAGCACCGCCCACCATACTTCCACTGTGGCGAAGTCAGTCACATCCTCCAGCTCTACCCGTGCAGAAGAATGGGCATCCGAGGATTCTCTTACAATGCCCCACGACCCCCACCCGGCCAGCGACCATCCGAAATCGAGGAGTTTTTGCGTCGCGAAGAATGCTGATCGCCGAGCTGCCTATCACGTCCCGTCGCCATCATTACCGCGCTTTGTATTTCCCAGGGTAGGTTACGCTGTGCGTGGACGCTCCCCCAGACCCCGAAGGTTAAATCGAATACAGCAGCCTCTGCAGGTGAGGTTGCTTCTAAGCGCAAGAAAAAAGATCCTCCATCGACGAAAACGCAAGACCATGCCTCAACTACGACGACAACACCGACGACGATGACGACTGGGTCGACTTGAAGCTTTTACCGCTGCCCAGAGAAGTTACGTCGGACTACGCCCACCGCAGCATCACTACTCGACGATGCCGAGATCGCACACCGAAGGCGGCGTCAATACGAGAACGCGAACAAGTGACCTTGAAGTTACGGTCGATACGTCACGCGGTTACTGCCTTGGTCGACACGGGAGCTGACTACTCCTTCATGAGTAGGCCACTCGCTGTCCGACACAGGAAAGTAAAAACAACTTGGGATGGCCCACTGATTCGCACCGCAGGTGGTAAGCTTATCACGCTGTCAGGACGCTGCACAGCGAGAGTTAGAGTAAATGGGCGAAACTATGCTGCAACCTTCCTGGTCCTACAGCAGTGCTCGCGAGATGTGATTTAAAGAATTGAATTCCTGGATGAACATCGGGCGATCATTGACCTTCAATCTAAGTCGACCAAGCTTTCTACGGACAGTGCCTTACCTGCTCCAACGAGCGCGACTCATCGCGTTGCCTTAAACGTCCTCGGTGAAGCATTGAGCGTGCCGCCTCGATCGAGTGTCGTCGCCTGAATAGGTACTGGAGGCATCGAAACTGTCGAGGACCTCGTCGAGGGGAGCACCCAGTTACTCCTAGATAGAGGACTAGGCTTCGTAAGGGGAGTCCCCAAATGCGAAATGGCCAAGCCCATATGTTGCTAACCAACTTCACTGAAGAATACCGGCATCTACGTAAACAAAGGTACGACGATTGCTTTTCTCGACGAGCTGGCAGACATCACAGATATAATTGCCCTCCCCGACCAACCTGTAGAACCATCTGAACGAAGACAACAACCCACATTTGATATCGACCAAGCATTACCACGAAGCAGACAAGGCCAAATACGCAGTCTTCCTGAAAGGTACAGCGATTGCGTCTCATCATCATCGAATATGCGACGAATCCGGCTTGCCAAAATCCTCATTATCAAGACGAACACACCCGGCCACTGCGGCAGCACCCCTACCGCGTATCCCCGCTAGAACGCCAAGCTATCCGTAAGCAAGGTAAGGAAATGCTTCGTGCCGACGTCATCCAGCCATCGAGGATCCCCTGGCCAGCACCAGTCGTCCTAGTGAAAAAAGAAAGGCAGCACCCTTCGCTTTTGCGTCGATTACCACCGCTTGAACAGCATTACGAAGAAGGATGTATACCCCCTCTCCCGCATCGACGACACATTGGATCGGCTTTCCAACGCTAAGTTCTTCTCATCGAGGGACCTGAAACGCGGCTGCTGGCAAATTGAAGTCGATGTATCTGTCAACCTTGTGTCCTTTCTGTGTCTGCGCATGCTTTCTCTTGCTGCTACTATAAGGTACCTCGGATAACCCGCTTCCTGGAGGCGATCAACTTGATTGCTGAAACTTGTTGTCATTAGGCAGATGCACGTCTTATTTGCTGCATTAGATAGGCATGTTTGCACTACTCCTCTCTTAACCAACTTTGTATGTGCCGAGGTAAACTATAAGAGAGCCTTATGCCCTCAAGGCTCATACATCCAGCAAGTCCACCTCGAAGAAACTAGCTTCTGATGCTCGACAGCATTAGAACTTGCACCAGTGACGTTGTATACAGGTTGCCGCTTTCATGTGGAAAGTTTTATATTGGATAGACAGGCCGGTGCCTCAATAAGCGACTTAGCGAGCACTACAAAAATATTAGAGACGATGGGCTAGGTTATTTAGCTCGTCACTGCCGTGGTCACAAGTGCGCGCCTAAGTTCGAGGAGTGTTTAGTGTTAGGAAAAAATAGTGATAAAAAAACTAGCGGGAGAACTCAAGCTGCGGCGATGGAAAAAGAGGGATTAGAAAATTGTTTTAGCGATCCTTCGGTGTCATTATCAAGAAAAGACTTAGCTTTCTTAGATTCAAGGCAGCGGATGATAGTGTGAAACGTGCTCACCGGTTGGTGGTTTCCATTGTGTTTTTTTCTCATTCCTTAACACATCATTAACTTGACAAGGTAATCGTTGTTAGTGATCTATACCTGTACCCTACGTGACCTTTATAAAGTTGTCAGCGCCAAATAAAGGTCGTTCAGTGGAAGTTTAGCGTTCGTGTTGTGTCCCTTCAATTTTGTGCGCTATAGATCCTCATATTGACTACCCACTAGCCCGAACCGTGATCCTTCTAAGCAAAATGACCAGATTAAAAAAAATGAGGCTTCCTCATAATACGCGACTTGACTGCTTTGCCTCTTTGTTTTGTCTATGCGATGGCTCAGTAGATGCTCCGTCGCAAATGGCTGTCGATGTCCTGCTTATCACTTATCGCAGATCACGGCATATGCTTTCCATGTTATAGAAGTATGTGCTGATGCACTCTGGAGTCTGTACTGAGAGCGGCTTAGGCCCATTACTTGAGACAATTAGCGAGCACGCTTCGTTCTTTAAGGACCGGCTTGGCACTGCTGCAATACTGTAGCGCAAGAGTGGAATCACGCGCGTGCTTTTATATTTTATGGGCTTTCTTTAAATGCTATAAATAAGGACCTTGTAGAAGTAAGATGGCTGCAAAAAACTGGCGTCGTTGTTTCGCAACACCATCTAAACTTGACGAAACGCAAGTGACTGTAAAGGTAATACGAAAATTTGTCATAATTCATCTAAGCAAATTACCTAATTAGCCGGAATGTAAACAAAACACTGCGAACCGGCACTGGGTGGGAAACGATATGTAGTGATTTCACCCAGCCACATGTGCACCACTATTTATAACCGTTGCTTCAAAACACGTGAAACACCCTGTATGTCATATGATAAGGGACAAACAATGGTCCATTTTGGGCAGGCTGTTAAAATGCAAGGCTGACGAAGCAAGTGAACGAGAGTCATTGCTGGCTGTGTAGTGGAGATGCTATGTCAATATCCGTGGAACAATGAGCAACAAGGACTATTAATGAAAGTGATGCGGCCAATATTGGTAGAGCAGAGGATAAGTGGAGCGATTATTGAAACCGTCATGCGGACACAAATTACGGGTAGGGCTATCATGGGAACTGTCATAGAGTGGCATTGCCTTCTATTGGGTTCACACGGGAGATGTCGCCAGATAACAACTCAGCAGTTCCATTCTCGATGCGCAATACTTCGCGCTACGCTGATACCGAAATGCCAATAAGCAATCCCCATATATAGCCTCCATGGATTACGACAAAACATTTGACTCAGTGGAAAGCTCACCTGTCATGAAGACATTGCGGAATCAGAGCGTAACAAGAGTGTTGTGTGAAAATATTGGAAGATATCTATAACGATTGCACAGCTACCATAGTCCTCCATAAAGTGAGCAATAAAATTTCAATAAGGAAAGGTGTAAGGTAGGGAGACACGATCTTGCCAATTCTCTTGACCGCCTATTTACAGGACGTATTCAGAGGCCTGAAATGAGAACAGCGGGGAACAAGAGTTAATGAAGAATACCCAAGTATTCTGCTATTCGTTGGTGACATTGCTTTGATAGGTAACTCACGACATGAACCTCAACGCATGATCAATGAGTCATACAGGCAGAGGAGAACGGTGGGGCTAAAATTAGCAAGCAGAAGACCAAAAACAATGTTCAGCAGTCTCGCAAGAGAACAGCAGTTCATAATTTGTAGCGAGGTGCTGGAAGTGGTAAGGGAATATGTGCACTTCAGGCCGGTAGTGGTTACTGATGCGGATCGTGGGAGGGAAATAACTAGAAGATAAAGAATGGATTGGAGCGCATATGGCAGGCTATCTGAGATCATGAAGGGCAGTTTACCAATATCCCTGAAGAGAAAAGTATATAACAGGTGTATCTTAACGGTACTCGCTGGTACCGGAAGGTACCGGTGCTACCTGCGGAGAAAAAACGTGGCGGCTAACGAAAATTGTTCAGCTTAAGGACAACGCAGCGAGCTATGGAAAAAAATGACAGGTGTAAGGTTAAGAGATCGCAAGCGGGTGGAGTTGGTGAGAGAGAAAACGCGGTTAATGACATCCTAGTCGAAATCAAGAGGAACAAATAGGCCATGGCAGGGCATATAATGCGAAGGCAAGATAACCGCTGGTCCTTATGGGTAACCGAGTGGATTCCAAGCGAAGGCAAGAGAAGGGGTCCGCAGAAAGTTAGGTGGGTGCATGAAGTTAAGAAGTTTCCGGGGGCACGGTTTCGTAAACTGGGAGAAGACACTGTTAATTGGGAAGACATGGTAGAGGCATTTGCCGTGCAGTGGGCGTAGTCAGGTTGATGATGAATATGTTGGTACCCCAATACCATACGTCACAAGCCATAAACTTCTAGGGCTGACATTTGACAGGTCACTGTCATTGTCTCCACGTGTACAAGAGCTGAAAATCATGTTCTGCCATTACGCCGCTTTTTTTCGTATGCCCTCTGCCACCAGAAGAGGTTGTTCTACTACTTAATTAATGTGGCCTGCCCGGCGTTTTGTGAAGGCCTTCTGCGCTGGTCTCCCAGCTCTTCAGGGTATATCGCCAACAAAAATCGAAATCCTTCAAGCTATGGAAGCTAAAAACCTTGAGAATCTGCCTGTCTTCCCAATGACACCTCTAGAGTGGACACTCCAGCAGAGAGCAGACGTCTATCTGCATCAGTACTGTTAACCCACTAGCTGCATAGTGCCCTGGCGCGGTTTGCAGGCCATGTACCAAACCGTCTACTCTCAGATTACTGCATAGAGGAAGCTTGTGATCTTTTCCCATCATAGTGCCTGCAAGTTATCATATCCTCCTCCTCATCTTGGAGATGCACAGCATTGCAAATCAAAAACAAACACTCCCGATCCTGCACTAAAATACTTACCTGTACAGCACATTTATGGTTGCTACAGTTCGCACTGCCACTTCTACACTGATAGCTCCACTTGTAACTTTCGCACGCCACGAAGCTTAGATATAAGTGATTATAATTGCCTGCACCGAATTCACGTGTACATTGCCTTCACTAAATTCTATCTTCATAAAACTGGTGCTTTAAGTGACCCTTTGTGCCCAGCATGTTGTGTGCGCGAGTATCTTAAACACTTGATCTGCCGAAGCGAAATCTTTATTATCCATTGCAAGGGATTGTTAATTGCTTTAGGACTCCGTCAGGACGGCTCCC
This sequence comes from Amblyomma mixtum, assembly GCF_055824585.1. Lineage (NCBI taxonomy): Eukaryota > Metazoa > Arthropoda > Arachnida > Ixodida > Ixodidae > Amblyomma > Amblyomma mixtum. The sequence goes on along the minus strand of NC_143021.1, from coordinate 147,804,486 downwards.
TACACCTAGAGCATGTCCTTCGACCCTGGAGTGATGCGGATCCTGCGAAAGCTACAAAACCATTATGATTTTGTTAAGGGCACCGGTTTGGTGGACACCCTGCGATAATCATGTGTGTTTGTGAGTGCGCGAGTGTTGATTATGCTTGCTGTCATCTTTCACCCTTTTTTCTCTTTTCGTGCCATTGCCAAAGCTTTTTGTTCTTACTACTGAGGCTGGTAGCGCATGCAATGCTTGCAACTGCTACGTTTAATGAATTACATCGACTCGAACTAGGGCAGGTCGCGCAATAATTTCGATCAGTGCCATTTAAGTGCTCATAAAATTGGTGGGCTATAATTTCGATTAGTGCCATTTAAGTGCTCATAAAATTGATGTGCTGCTTCTGGGACAAAAAAGCTGATTCAGTTGAAATAATGATTATGTAGCTTCGCATACAGAAGATATCAAAAGTCATTCCTCTTATTGCAAGCTGCCATATCCCTACACTTAATAATAGTGACAATGCGGGTCTTCATGGTTTTTTTTTACTAAAAAATACGCAGAAACTTTTTCGATGTGATGCCCTTTAAGTCATTTTGTGCTTAATGACTAGTGAGTTTTTATTTTCAATACAACGCTAGAGGCTAGGAAAACAAAATGTTGAGACTAGGAAAATAAAATGCGCTCCACGCGGCAAGCTGGACCTTACGCTAGAGAGAAATAGGACGTCAAAAATAGCTAAATATAAAGAGAAATTTTGCCAAGTAAATTATTTTTGCAGGCGTGCAGCTAACCACTAATTAGCACACCGAGCAACGGCCATGGAGGTGAAACTTTGCGTAGTCGGCCGTGCTGCTCTTCGCCGAGGTGGGGTACTGCGCTAGAGAATGATTATTGTCGCGATATACGGACCAAACGTAGGGTTCTCGCATATTTCAAGAAAACAATGTGCCCAAGCAGCACTGGTAGCGATTATTGGAAACATATTGGCAAAAGCCGGTCCGGCAAAGGACCAGAGTAATACCAGCCATTTGCAATATTGGGCTCATTACCTGTCCTGCTTGGGTGGCCGTTCGTGCAGGTAAGTGGACTAGGAAATTGTTTAGAAGGGCACAGCGCAAACACGGGACAAAGAGGGGAACGTACAACACAGCCTATGTTGTACGTTCCTCTCTTTGTCCTGTGTTTGCGCTGCTCCCATTTTAGCAATGCTAAACCAACTAGCCCGCAACAACATCCTCAGGATATCACCTTTAATGCCAAATACATGTATGCTGCTGACGTGAGTACTGAAACAAACACCTTATCGCCGTTTCCACAAAAAAAATGGCTGAGGCTTAACTTGGTTAAGCCTGGAGAATGCGAAGCATCATCGTGTCGCGTAATTTGGAGGCGCACAACCACAGCGACGGCGCGAGGTGGGCCCCCGTTTCTCCACTGTCGTGACGTCATCGTGTCACGTGGTGTGACGTCATGTATCACGTGATTTGGAGGCGCACAACCACAGCGACGGCGCGAGGTGGGCCCCCGTTTCTCTACTGTCGTGACGTCATCGTGTCACGTGGTGTAACGTCATATATCACGTGATTTGGAGGCGCATAACCACGGTGAAGGGCTGAAGTGGTAGCTAAAGTAGTATGCTTCGCATAAAAACGGAAACATGCTTCAGGAATGAAGGTATTCCAAGCGTTAGTGTTCAAGCGAGGAGCTGTATTTTTTTCGAGAAACATAAGGCATTTTTATATGCGGGGATGCAAGATGAAGATACCCTGATGGTTGTTTTTGTAGAAAATAATCATAAACGTAGCTTCGGAATAAAGGTATTCTTAGCGGCAGTTCAAGCGATGAGCTTCACTTTTTCCGACAAACATAAGGCATTTTTTTTTTCGTATGCAGATCCCCGATGGAGGCTTAACGCAGCGATTTCTGAGCTATCTTGTTTTCGAGTGATGATCAAGAAGCGTAGAGGTGCAGATTTGTATTGGAATCTTGATATTAGAGATCACCTGCGATGTCCCATATTTGAGGAGAATTCTGCTTCACAAAACACTATTTTTGTTTTCTTGTTCCTGTAAGTGTGTATTGGTATTGCATCCTGAGTTGATAAATAATTTCGCCACCTATGAGTTGGATTTTATCTTCTCTATCCATATCTTGAAAGGTCACCATTATTTTCAACTGATATTAAATTTTTTTTGTACAGTATGCAATATGAAACCAGACCTTTATTTGCGAGTTAGACTTTTTTCTTAGTCTTGTGAAGGTCGTAAAAGCATTATACAGACATTGTCAAAACATAAGCGTTCAAAGGAACCACCCTTCATTACATAAATTCTAACAATGGGGCGTGCTTATGTTCATTGAAGTAGAAACACTCCGTTATTGGTGTTGTTGTTGTTGTGTCAAAAACAATGGCACATACCCACGGTGGGGGATTGGCCAAGGTTTGGTGCAGACCCAAACAAGATAAAACTCATTCAGGTTGATTTCAAGCGGTTCTTAAATATAAATATTGGAATAATGAGGGGGGGGGGGGTGTCAACGTTCAGCTTTCTCACTTTAAAGGGTATTGGAATACAACGCAGTGCATTGCCCAGGAGCAAATATGCTGGGTTCTTTATTTTCAACATGAGCAATACCAATGCTGAAAGGAAGCTTTGGGATTACGATTACGATTACACAACGTGCTCTCGCAACGCCGTTAATGCAAACGTGGCAGCGTCGTAATGATGGGTACAGAAAAGGAGCAAAGTGTTAAAGGGTAAGATTTTTTTTTCTGGGTGTAGTTTAATCTGCTGAGGACGATTATGACAAACATTTACTGCAGTGTGGCAAAAGCAATTTTTCAGCGCCAATTTCTCATCATCCTTCCAGTGCAAAATTCGGACTGTCAGCGTTGTAAAATGTAACAAATGCTCTCTTTACTTTCTGACGGAAGCCAACGGCCACTGAAACCAAGGAGCAAGGGTGCTGTATCTTTTTATTAGTAGTTATTGAATCTCTACAAATAAAAAATGCATACCCTATGCACCTTGGTTTTGGTGGCTGTAGGCTTCCGTCATGTATACCATAACGAGCATCTCTTATCTCTTCACTAGTAGACTTAACGTTTTACTGTCTGTTTCTTTAATTACGTGCTCAATGATTTATAATTAGCTTCACAAAGTAGCACGGTTTAGCGTAGAAACATATAAAGCCTAGCAGAGGCAAAGAAGTGGAAGCATGAAAAAATGATGTATTAGAAAATCACCGACGGCACTCAAGACGACTTACTTGCTATCATTGTGAAAGCATGCACGCAGGGTGTCGGGCTGCGGCATTGAAGTATTGCTTCAGTGCAGTGGACCGCGAAACTTATCTGTTCTTGCCGTCTTGGGTACGGAACCGGCTTACGGGAGAATTTTATTTACGAACTCATTATTTTGAGTTATTTGCCTCTAAGGCCGCATAGATTTGCAGACCGTCTGGCATATACAAGAACGCTGCATTTTCCGGCCTCGAGAGACAAATAATGCTTTCGCACTATTAACGCAGCAAGCAAGGTGCTGCACATTTCAGCGCTAGGTGCAACCTAACCCTTGATGAAGATATGATAATGTTCTGCAATATGTGCGCTTGCAGCCGCCGGAGGATGTCCGTATCTGCCTTGCACTATGCTACAAATCGGTTGACCTGAAGTAATCGAGAATGTGATACGGTCGGAACGGCGATAGCCGGCTGTTTGTGAGTGAGCGGAAGTCCTTTGGGCATAGGGCGATACACTATCTGCTTGCATGGAGAGTGAAACAACCTTGCCCTCTGTTCGCAGTCGATAGGAGTAGGGGCCCAGAGTGGGAAAAAAAGCAAGTAGCACCAAACAGCGACTTCTCCAGTGGGGCATTAGGCGATAAGGACTTTCAGAAGTGGAGCAGTAAAACTGAAGCCGTGACACGTCAATAGGCGCCATCGCATTTCGTTCTTATTCTCCTGGCAGAATCACTATCGCTCGCTCAAGCTTCGGAGTGATGATTATGTGTTCGCATCCTTCCGCAGGCTACTTCGACTTGATGGACTTGGATGCCATCTTTGAAGTCGCAGTCAGAGTTAAATGGTGTCGCTAACGAACATGAGAGACTGAAACGGCTAATGCTGTGAAATTTATTTGAGCCTTAAAAAATCTGTGCCTTTCAGGTGTGTCATAGAAAAGACACCGAACAAGGCATCGGCGCTTCAAGCACCCTTTGGAGCCTCCGGCCAGAGCGTCGATGTGCCGCTCGAAGCGCAGGTAGAGGTTTGTACGTATACTGATGGGCTAGCCTTCATATTAATCCACCCACTTAGTGCAGAACTCCCAGAAGCTCTCTCATAGCTATATACTTCTTTAAGAAGGTTCTGCATTCCAATCTTAACTGAAACCTTGTGCGCAGATTTCAAGCTGCAGATTTTAACCCGGCCTCACCAGCGGGTTTACCTGCATTTTGCAAAATATAGGCTAGATATTTGGTAAAAAATATTTCCGCAAAAAAGCTCAATGCCCAAAATACGGCTTGTAAGTAGGTTTATTTAGGAGTGCGCATATGTTTCAAGCGAAATTTAAAATATTTCAGCTAGACGATTCATGTTTTGTGTTGAAAAGGCTGTATATAAATGCCGAACAGAAGTATATCTGGGACCTGTAGCCACCATTTAAATCGCTTTCTCACAAATGCAACGCCCTGAGAGCGCCACAAGAAAAACCCACAGGCGAGCCCCTCGTTTAAGTGACACAATTTGGCCAGGTTCAGCGCTTGTGTCACAGAAACGGTAAACAGCTGTGGACTGCAGACATCACTTACACTTCAAATGTTGTGCATCTTGCTGGTGAATGCGATGAATTAGGTGTATTGATGGCGTACGTGGTCATTGTCCGTCTAGCGTATAGCGAATGCGGGACTCCAATTCTTGACACCACAAGCCATACGGCGTGTTAAGTGGCAGTAATGGCGATGTCGAGTTATGCAGGTATGTTTGGTTCATTTTCCTCGCAGCAGATTTGTTATTAGCAATTAGGCCTGCTGGTTGCGAACAAGGAGAGCGCCTTTGCATTGAGGCAAAGGCATTGTTTAGGCAGAAAGCAAATGAGGCCATGCGTAAAAACTTTGCCCTTTCCACTGTGTCGATAGCCAAGGTGAAGAAGAAGGGTATTGCATTAGGTGAAGAGCTCAGTCTGGAAAAATTAAGAAAGAGCTTTAATGCTGCTTACACAAATTCACTGGCTACTGTGTTGTCGGTTAAAACTGACAAAGAATCCGTGCCGTGCCGTTTAGGGCTGTTGTGCTTGTGACACAAAAGGGCTCCTGGCAGGGTACGTTGTCTTGGTTCTTGCACAAGGACCTTAGAGGTAATCCTTTAGATAACCCGTTTCTGGTAAATATTTACTGAGGTTATTGAACATTTTCCTGGTTTTGAAGCTCCATGCAAAACAAGGTTCGCGTTTTCATGGTGTAGAACTTCTTTTCTATTGTGTACCTCACCCGGTGCTTTTTCGCGCAGTAAGAAATTTTTTGAAGAGGCGAAGTTTGTGGCCTTTCAAAACAAGAGAGGGTTATGAACCGACAGTTTATTAAAGCTTTTATAATTTTCTTTCTCATCCACATTTGTCAGGTTTAACGATCGCCTTTGTATCCAAAAAGAAGGAGGCTGCCTAGGCTCCTGCCTGAGTGATATATTTTTATCTACGACTGACAAGGGCATTCAAGCGTCCCTTTAAAATGCAAGCGTTGAAAAAGTTTTTAAGGCGGAAGCCTATAATGAATCATGGTTGTAAGCAGATGTCGGAACAAATGCACGCTTTTCAATTGGTCGAAATGTTCGTGACGTCAGAGTGCACGAATTCAAACGGGGCCAATTGTACTTTTGCTACTAACCATGCTACCATTTAAAGGGATGGTATAGTGACGCTCCAAATAAAATGAATAAAACTGAGGAGCAAAGCGGTCGAGTTGGGAAATCGAATCAGGGTCTCCGGACTGCGAGACGAGCACGCTAAGCACTCCGCCATGCCAGCTCTTTTTTTCTTTTTATTGCCTGTTTTTTACATATAACATTCAACAGAGCAAACATTCAACAAAACACACTAAACGCTATGTACACACACACAGCACTATCGCGGTCAGCGAGCACGAATCTTGCTTCGTCAGGTTAAAATTCTCGCATTTTTTTTATTCGAGATGTTTGCCATTAGGCATAATGTAAAAGGGAAAGGAAGTTATAAGAAGGAGTGTAAAGAAGCCTTGCTTAAAAAGTGGCAGAAGTTCACGATAAAGCGATTATCATGAGTCCACTTACGATAGTCGCTGCAACGTCCCATCGCAGGCCTACCTTCTTTAGGAAGCGTCGTCTCACGGAAGCTGTAGCCGGGCAAGTCCACAGCAAGTGTTTTTCGTCACACTGGTCTGGCGCAGCACCACAATGAGGACACTTGTCAGTCACTTCGAAACGTTTGTCTCGGGAGCCACTCCGGAGGTTCCGCAGCGGCTTTCTGGATGGCCAGAAACCAGTCCATTCTTTCCCGAAAGTAAGTTCGGGCAGATCTTGCGTATTTGTCAAAATGGTAGCCTGCTATTCTGGAGCGCAATATACAGTGGAGGCTTATCAGCATTATTAAGTCAAGCGGTAGCCCATCCTCGTTTTCTACAGATAAGTACTGGATGCCATACGTGTCTAGTGGTAATTCTGTCTTTACGGTTCGCTTCAGTACTTCTCAAAAATATACCCCTTCCCTCTATTGTTTCCCGCTTTCTCCAAATTAAACAATGAGATTTCAGGGTAAAAATAATTCATCTGCATCTTAAATTTTTTAACCTCCAAGGTTCCGGTGTGCAGCTTAAAAAAGAAGGTTTTTGTTCCTGGCTCAATGAACTGCGAACATGGCTTGATGCCAATGAGCTTGAACTAAACATAAAAACAACTAAACATGTGCTTTTCCGTGCCAAAAATAAGCCTCTTGATTATAATATCCGACTATATTTTAATAACACAGAAAATGAACAGGTGAATTCTCATAAGTTCCTAGGAGTTCGTTTTCGCAGTGACTTGGGCTGGACTTATCACATCAACAGTCTGCGGATACGAATATCAAGATCATTTGGGTTAATTCAACGACTTCGTTATCTTCTTCCATTCCATGTAAAAAAAGTTATATTTTTCTCTTATTCATTCCCATATTGTGTATAGTATCTTAGTGTGGGGAACATGTTATAAAACTGACTCGGATAGGTTTTTCTCTCTGCAAAAAAGAGCCTTGCGCATTTTGGGTAGTTATCCTGCTAGTACTAATGACATGTTTACCTCTTGTAAGGTGTTACCGTTTTTTCTATGCTATAAGCACTACTTAGCACTCCTAATCTACCAAAATATAAAACATGGATGTGAATCATTTCCTCGTTCTGATTTGAATAGAGAAATCCCACATAACTTGCGCACAATTTCCTTGATTGCTTCTAGGCCTCGCACTAATTACGGAACCCAGACTACGGATCACCAAATAACAGTTTTATGCAACACATATCCAACACTAATTGCTTGTGCCCAGGAGAGTGTCACCATTCACCAGTTCAAGAAGAAAATGAGCAATCTTTTGAACACCCCCGTGTGAAATTTTGTTATGCATACCTGCTGCATTCATTTTTACACCTACTGTTCTGTACTGTTCTTTTTTGTTCTGTGCGAATGTGTTTTTATTTTCTACTCCAATTACTATCGCTCATTGTTGATGACTTCTTGAGTATTATTTTCTGCCTGATCAGTGTTTGTGTAATTGCTTATGTTGAATTCCTGTCCCACTGTGTTTTATGTACCACTGTTCTCACTGATATGTCACTCTGCACCATCTGCACCGACGTGTAAAGCGGGTGTTAGGCCCCGTCAGGAAACACTATAGTCTCCTTTAGCCTCTCCCCGCGGACACCATGTATTGTTGTTCGAAATAAAATGAATTGAATTGAATTGAATTGGTGGTACCTGCATCTCTGTTTAACCCTCTTTCAAACATCTCTGCCTCGGCCTCCACTGTACAAGGCCCTGTACAAGGGCACTGCGAAAACTATATCGCACAAAGCACAGTACACTTTCTTCCGTTTCCCAGTCGACAGAAGATCATTTGAAAACCGCGCTGAAAGGAATCGCACACTCGCTGCAATTTCCCGGTAAAAGCCGCTGATCCTAAAGTAAACCTCAGTAGTAGAGACTACGTACTCCGACAGCAGGCGCCGCAGCCCAACTTGGCATACGGTTCGCAAAAACGGGTCTCTTGTGTCCCGCAAAAACAAAAAACGATTAACCAGCTGCGCAAAAACAAAAGGCCCCGTCCCAGCCCACCGTCTTGTACCCGTCGGAATATGTTGCTCAGGCTGCGGCGCTCCCATTCAGACGTCCAGACGAAGACAGCGAAAATCCTGTGTAGCCTTTGAATGTTTAACCTTGAACAGTGCTTGTACGCGCCTAATGCGGTTGATGGCCGAGCCGCGTTTTTGGAAAATGGCGAAGAACGGCTTCGCACGGACAGACAGCTCATTGTTACGGGCGATTACAGCTGTGTCAGCGCGCGCGACAAGACAAGTGTACGCGGTTTACGAGATAAAAGCACTGAAGTGTTGTTGCGAAAGATCAAGAACTGCAACCTAGAGGATATGGCAGAGTGCCTCGAAGGAACGCATGCTGCAAAGTACAAATGATTCAAGGGCTGAAGTCATGCACGGTTAGATCGCATTTATGCGATTGTGGCTACCGTACCTAAATGCAATAGTTATGGAGTAGTGCCGGTATCATTTTCTGACCCTTATTTTGTTCAATGGAGCATAGCGATCATTAAGAAGGGGAACAGTTTTTCGTGGGAAATGTGGAAGCTAAATGACACGCTACTTCAGGACGAATTTTATAACCGAACTGTAAGAGAAGAATAACAAAAATAGAACCAAGTAGAAACATGAGGATATGGAAGCAGTGGGAGCTCACTAAAGAAACTTCAAAATTACAAGCAACAGAAAGAGCTACCTGTATACATACTGAGGCGAAAAGCTGGAAACGGAGCTAAAGGCACGGCTTCAGAAGATGCTAAAACATTAATGTCGAGCGCCTGGTAAATGGATAAAAGACATAAGAAAAACTAAACAAAAGTGAGAGCTAATCGAAGAAAACTTTATCAGGGAGCGCTGGTGAGGGCAAGGGCAGATGACACAGCTGCAGGGGAAGCGCCAACGAAACGAGCGCTCGGTTTAGAGAAAGTCTGTGCCCAAAGAAACCACATTAACGAAATAGAATGGAAAGGTATTTTAACAACGGACATCGATCACCGCCATGTCAGCTCGATGGCTTGGAAGGAACAAAGGCGAGTCTAGTGTATACGGCGTCTTCGTTTACTTCCATCTTCCCCCCTTTCCTTACGGCGAGGTTCAGGTTTCCAAAGATATGCAAGACAGATACATTTAATTTCCTCGAAAACCAATTTACCGACGAGCAAGGCCTACAGCCGAACGGGCGATGCCATTCTTTGGACCCCTGACAACGTTGCAAGACCCTGTCGTTTTCACCTCTTAGAGGCGAAGCTTAACACCTTAGCCACAGATCAGTGACACAAGCAGTAGCACCACACTTAAGGCTTTCGCCTCACCGCATTTTAGGTCAACAAAGCGCCCCCCTGAATATTCAGCTATGCAGACGGCTACCTTGTATTTGTGAACTCGACGGAGGATTAGAAGAGAGGTGTTGCTGTGATTAACGTCCTCCAAATGTTTGCCTGTAATGCGTTTCGCATGAGGTTCACTCACGAATAACCGCAGGAAGGTAGCATCCAGTTCCTCGATGTGTCCTTTAAATTTGAAGAAACGTGCGCGCGTTTGCTAGGAGTAGAAGCCAGGTAGAAAAAAAAATTTAATTACCAATCGGCCCCTTCTCAGCTCGTAGAAAAATTTCTACAACAAACAATTGCGTCCGTGAAACACCAAGTCCGTGAAAGCGTCAGTGCCGAGTTAAAGTGACTGAGTAGGCTGGTTTCCCAGGAGAAATCGCGGCCTCAGTGGTGGAATGCCACATTCGCGAGCTGAAGTCTGGTGTTCGACGCAAGCCAGAAGAAAGCGCACGTGCGCAACAGCGACCTGTCGTTGTCCCCTATACTGGCATCAGGTTCCACACCGCTTAATTAAAAAACGCCGGCTACAAATGCCGTGTACGTGTCGCATTTTCAGCCCTGGAAATGCTGGGACGCTCGTGCGGTCTGGAAATGACGTCAAAAAGAGGCCTGCCTGCCAAATTAAACACACCAAACGACTCGTTAAATGTGAGACTGGCGTGGTGTACAGCATCCCCCTTGTCTGTGGCAGATGTTACATCGGACAGACGGAGCGATCAATCAATGAGCGCTTGCTTGAGCATCGCAGGACAGCTGTTTCACTAAGTGGCTGAGGCCATTTAGCTGACTACAATCACACTTGCTCGCACGATCCAGCATGCAAGGCATTTTTAAAAGAAACACGTATTTGCGCAAGTTGACCGCTCAAACGAGCTGGGAAATTCCTGAATCGTTGTGTATGTCTGCCGGAAAAGAGAACTGTGTCAGCACACCTTCTCTGCGCTCCGGAATAAAGAAAGAGATTATCTCAAGGCAAATTTGTTTGTTGGGTCAGGCTGGTAGGCGATGTGCAGTTGCTCCGATGTGTTGTATGTGAGTTTCATGGTACCCTTTTGCCTATGTTATTATTATGGTGCTTGGTTTGGTTCTGCCTTTAATGCGGAAATAATCTTCAGGCCCAGGGGATTCAGTACCACTTTGCACATAAACAGCCGGTTTCGTGCAATAATCCTCAGTTGATTACCGGCGTCTGGGGTGCCTACTTTGTTTGTCGGTGTGTTTTTGTCAGCTGCAATGACGTCTCATAAACATAAGATTTATTTAGAGGCTCTTAATAAATGTTATAACTGATAACGACTGAGAACTGAGAACGACCATAACTGATCGCTGTTCACAGCACTGCCTCTCAATGCCGCAGTGATAATTAATATCTACGACATGTCGTCACCATACTGCTGCAGTCACGAAGTCAGGCACAGGCATTGTTTCAACGCGTGAAAATGCGCTCTCGCCCTCAGTACATTCACCGCTATCTTAAGTTCCTGGTTCATTTACCGGCTCTGAAACCGCTTGTTTTCTTTGACGCACCTTATATATAGCAGCGTACAACGCTCCATTTCGGGACAGCAGACGCACTGCTGACGAAGAGCATATTGTCACGGCTCCAGTGCCATGGCCAACCAAGGATGTGAGTTTGACTTACCTGTTTTCTTAGCTCTGAGTGCTGTACCAGTTACGTGCAAGCCTTGAATGATAAAAACAAGAAACTACCCTTTATATAATTTTATTTGCCATATTCTGCCCCGTTTAAGAGTAAGGTCTTATTTGCCATGTGGTGTGCTACTTGCTTTTCCGGGGTCTTCATGTTAAGCATGCACTCGAGTAGGGTAGATAATGCGTCTGCACCCCGCTAGCGATTTTTAAACGCCGGCTAAATTCTCTGCATTTCATTAAAGAGTCTCTCTCTCTCTCTCTCTCACCCCGGTTTATGAATACCTAGGTGTTGACATTTCTCCGTACGTTGCGACCAGGTCTTGTTTGCCGCTCTTCGTGCTTCTTTCGAATGCGGGCAGCGCGCTTATTTATAACCGACAGTGTATTTTCGACGGTTTAATTGCTGGTGCAGCGCACATTTAGCTCGGCGACGCGAAAACAATTTGTGAAGTTTCCTGTGATCTTCCTCCCATGTTCACCTTTCAAGCCGACTCTTAAGTACTTTTTAAGTGCTGCTTGTTTTTCCTTGCACATCAAGGTATGCATGCTGTCGCGTAGGGTTGAGCGTGTTCGTTTATATTTCCCCTTCGTTCTTCTATCTTCCGTGCTCTTTTCTTCCTTCTTGTTTCAATGTTTCTGTTCCTTTTCACTTGCAAAGTGTGCAGGCGTTGCTTATAAAAGCCTATTTGTTTCTCTTTTTTTCCTCCACACCTCGTAAGTGGTGAATAATAGTCATAATAATATTAAAACATGTAGAGCGAGCGACGATTTTTGCGTTTCGATAAGCTGAAAGTGTTGTTACCACAGAAGCTTACCTACTACTACCTGAAATAACAAAGTTCTACCGCGGATGGCTTTTTTGTAGAATAATCGTGGGGCCACAACCATACTTCCTCGATGAGCCACCATTGCTCCCTGAGCCTAACAAGAAAGGGAGAAACTCTAGGCTCCCCACTTACCAACCGTTCCTCGCGAGGACTACGCGTTGTCGTTTGTCCCATTTTACCAGCTTTGTGCGTTCTTGTGTGTGATGCGCGTGGTAGGATATAGTTTCCAGTAATGAGGCTTCCCAGGCTGGAACTTCAGATGTGTCATACTAAATATGCTCCTACAAATTCGACTGTCAAGTGTGCGGAATACACAACACGTGCTCAAATTCTTAGCCATGGTTGCTACAGGTTTGATAAACATGCCTCGCAGACAGCCTGTTCCGGCCGCCGTGCCACTGGGTGTCGTGCCACAATGACCACATCCCGCACAACGCTGTGGCTGGTGGTCGCGAAAAAGAAGGCCTGGTCACATACGTTGGGCGCGCTTTACACAACGGTTACATGGTACCAGGCAAGGTGGTCACCACCATGAAATGCTGCTATATCCCCTACGAAGGAAAGGAGCCCTACTACTATGACTACCAGGCGAGCACACTGCCATTAGTGTCTGTGTTTCTTTCGACATGTCATGCGCGTATCATGTGCGACGTGTCATGTGCGTATTTCGACGTGTCTTGTGCGACGTGTCATGTGCGTACACGCTTTGCCTTTGACTGTTTCTATGGGAGCGATGAATGGAAGTAAAATCTGTGGAGCGGCATTCACCTAATGACGGCACTTTGAGGCAACATCTTTATACGGGATTTGTTTTTTCGCATATATGGAGCCAAACTGGAGCAGACTGTAATGAAAAGACGAGTACCGAACCAAAATAAAGTGATCAACTGGTTAAAGTACGAACTAGGGCTCAATACTATATTAGAGAATAGAAGACATTGGCACGTAAAGAGAACAAAGCTCATAAAATACTTGAATCAGATTCGCGCTTCGGGGTAGCAGAATGAAAATACGTGTTTGGGAACTATTTAAGTTGGCCTCGCCGCGTTACTTACGTATAGAATGCGTCTCTGCACGTAGCAGCCTCAGGGGAATCGCGTAAAGAAGCGTTTTTTCACGTTCTATATCCCGCAGCATGGTACCCATTCAGAAATTTTAAAACTGCGCGCCTTCGAGCTTGATGACATTTAATTTCGTAGTATACCCTATCGTTCCAGAAGAAACCATACAAACGTTAATCAGTTATTGAAGTTTATCACTGGTGTTTTCATTGCACTCTAACATGTGCACACACAGCTACACTTCATCCCAAGGCGTTTTGATGCACGAAACAAATCCCGGTCGCCATCCCCTTTGGCAAATTTTTTCGGACTGTCACATGTAGCGTGAATATATGAAATGACAGTGAGCCTTGCTCTGGAAGTGCCTCCTTGACCTTTGCCTACCTTTTCAGGATTCTTTATCTTTGTGAGCATTTTTCTTCCACTGAAATGATAACGTGGTGAGGATAACGTGCCTCACTGATGCGGCTAACCTGAGGAAAGATGCTTTGCAGGCGTTACAGACATTACTTGTTAAGTGTGTTTGTTAGACATGACTGAACGTTGCCTCTCTTTAAAACTTTTGAGTGAGCTGACCTGAAAGAAAAAATGGCCTTACTATCTCTTCTCTGGAACCCCCAGAAAACCTAAGATGATCAAAAATTAATTTCAAAACCTAGAACTCTTGTACAATTATCGACCGGAAGTTCTTGAGTCAGAATTAATGGATGCATGGATGTTTGAAACACTGACAAGACTACAGATGACTGGGTTCCCATTTCTATCTTGTCCCAGTCGATAATCAAAAAAAAAATCATCGACAAATATGAAGACCTGCATTACATTTCTCTCTAATGGACACTGTTTTAAAAGGTTGTCTTTTGGGGCAAAAAAGACGTCACTTAAGCAGTGGCTATGCATGACCCTATACAGACAACCTCTTTTTCTATGAAAATGTCATCATTACATTCAATATGTGTAGACTACAGGCATAGTATTAGCAACTACGAAAACTATCCAGCAGCCAAGCCATAAGCGTTCCGGAAAGCCACTGCTCCAAATCTGTCGTTACAATCAGTGCCGCGTTCCACCAGTGCATTTTGTGGTATGCAATAATACAATTATTTAATGTGTACCGAAAAGACGGAAACTTTTGTTTTTATTCTGTGCCACACACTTGACTACTTCTTCGGAATTCTTGACACTAAACGGATCATCAATCAATAATTGGCTCACATACTCTTGGAGAAGTAGGGAAAGCTCGTTTTGCGATGACCCTTTTCTGAAACGACGGCCATCAGAGCGCACTAAAGTTAATGTATCTTAGCCGTGAAGAACACTTAAAGGCTCAACTTTTAATCAGAATCTATTGCCGTCATCGGTCTGGTTAGGTGAAGCCTTTTACAAAGCTGCTTGGCCTTACTCTTCACATTAGCAAGCCTGACGTTTTTCACATTTCTTGAAAACCCCGTGAGGGCTTCTGAAGCTTTCAATTCAAACATTCCTTGCGGTTTAAACCGAAAGAGATATGTTAGAGCAAATCCACGACTTCGGAAGAGCTGTTCTTCCGCTGGGGATGTTCTATTAACTTTCTTGAGCATCGGAAGTAGCTCCGCAGCAGACTTCTCGGGCTGTACGGCGAACTTTGGGCCGCAACCCAGCACACTGCTTACGGAATCCGTGATGGCAGCGTCGCCCAAGACGATGGAACGATTCTCGGCTGCAGAACAACTCCTCGATACATGTTTTCGAAGCGTCGAGAGGGTTAACTGCCATATGTACTCGGTGGTGCTGTTGATGATCCGATTCTATTCCCACCAAAGTCGTCGACCCCTCTGGGGTCTCGCTGAAAGCAGAATTGCCCGAAGGTGCTCTCTGTGAAGTCGAGACCGAACGTGGCCATCACTTCCCTTTTAAGAACCTTGTGTATGATGCAAAAGCCCAGTACACATGCTCAGCAAGAAGCGGCGACGATGAGCGAGGCGGCGAACGAAGGTTCTCGAGTGGCACAGAGAAAAGAGCCCATTGAACCAGGCATAAAATCACTAAGCTCGTAGTCATCACCCCAGAAGCATGTCAGCTGCACAAAGAAAGTCGTATATTATGTTCTTCTGTTTTTGGCGCTTAATACATAAAGCACACAGGCCGATGTATAAATGACAGATTGTATGAGCACGAAACCAATCCCGGGCGTCATCCCGGGATTTGTACAGTTCAACGCAGCGATCGACTGAAAGAAAAATGTTAGGTGTAACGTTAAGAGATCGGAAGCGGGGGGAGTGGGGGAGAGAACAAACGCGGGTTAAATACATCCTAGTGGAAATCAAGAGGAAGAAACGTGCTTGGGCAGCACATGTAATGCGAAGGCAAGATGACCTCTGGTCTTTAAGTGCAACGGATTGGATTCCAAGAGAAGGCAAGCGTAGCAGGGGGCGGCAGAAGATTAGGTGGGCGGATGAGATTAAGCAATTTGCGGGAATATGGTGGCCGTAACTGGCGAAGGACAGGGTTAATTGGAGACACATGGCAGAGGATTTTGCCCTGCAGTGGGCGTAGTCAGGCTAAAGATGATGTATGAAAACCGATACCGGACTTCAAATGAAATTTCGGGCCATATAAATGTTTATTGTAAAGCACACAAGTGCGCACCAGACTTCGACAGGAAGCGTACTCTTAACACGGTGAAGATCGGCTTAGGCAGCGTTTGAAATCAAGAAGAGTGAAGAATCTTGCGTCATATACCTTGGATTTGGTACGTATAACTAAAATAGACCCTTTAGAAAATTCAGTCTGGCAACTCGGCAGGCATCATCATCAGCAACTTCCGTCAGCGCCGTGCGCCATATCTTGGGCCCCTTTCAATCAATCAATCAATCATTCATTTTATTTCCTCAGAAAAGGAGGAGTACGTGACTAAAAGCTCGAACAGCTTGACGAGGTCCCGACCCCTTGTTAGTTGGCATGACAGCAGGATGACGGCCAGTCTTACACAAAAATGAAAAAAATATCACAAAACAACGGGTAATACAGAATGAAACAAGACGGCAATCAATCGGAGAAGCAACATAAGGTAATACAGATAAATCAACACACATAAGCAACAGTGGTGAACAAAATTAGGCAAATAGGAAGACATGGTTTAGCCTTGCAAATGAATAAGTTGACAAATACGTTTAATGCGACAGTTTCGGTTCCTGGAGGCATCAAAATTTAGTCGTTCTAGTAAGTTTAACAGCGAAGGTAATGTATAAGATAGAGATTGTTCATCATAGGAGGTTCTCGGGGTGTGTACAAACCACATTTCTTTATGTCGGGTCTGACGAATATTTGTGTTTTCTTGGAGTTTTGCCAGATGAATTATATAATCAATGCCAAACTTTACAAAACCTTTGTAGCACAACATCAACCTGTAATTATAAAAACAAAACACAGGAAGAATTTCATATTTTGGAAAAAGTGGTTCTGTGGAGTATGTATAATGGACATCAGCTATGTAACGTACAGCTCTTTTTTGTAGCAAATCTAGTTTCTGCAAATTTGTCACGCCAGTTGTGCCCCACACCACGATTCAATACTGCATGACAGATACCACCAGTGCATTGTACAACATTAATTTTACCTTGGTCGGGAGAATGCGACGCAGACGAGCAATGACACCAATGGCAGATGACAATTTTGATAGTAGGTGATCAACATGCTCATTCCAGGTAAGGTGCTTTGAAAAATGCACCCCAAGGATGTTAACGGAGTCCACTATCTCTAACTGCTCACTGCCCAGACACAAATTCATATTAGTTGTCAACATCTTACCTCTAGGCGTGTACAAGATTACTTTTCTTTTCTTCGGGTTGATTTTTAAGCAGTTTATCACGGACCAGCGTTCTAAGTCAGACAGCGTCTTATTAGCCTTTATTTCTAAATCTGTTTCCACGTTGCCTGTAATAAAAATGGTTGTGTCATCGGCATACGAAACGAATGTAGCATTATCTGTGCAGCTTGCAATGTCATTTATGTAAATTAAGAATAAAAGTGGGCCCAAAATGCTTCCTTGCGGCACACCAGTGGTAACTGCCTTCCGTGAAAATATTGCGTTATTAGCATCTACAAACTGTGACCTGTGTTACAGATAAGATGACAAAAGCGGGTGGGCGATTCCACGCACACCATACATTTCTAATTTGTTAAGAAGGATGGAATGATTAATTAAATCAAAAGCCTTAGAGAAGTCTATATATATGCCTAATGCCATATACTTACACCTGAACGCGTCTAGAATTATTTCTTTTTGGCTCAGGAGGGCTGTTTCCGTAGAGCGATGCTTTCTAAAACCATGTTGAAAGTCTGCAATCAAATGGTGGCGGTTGAAGAATGAGAGTAATCGCTCATGCATTTTCTTCTCAATGCCCTTAGAAAATATTGGAATTATTGATATAGGCCGATAATTATTCAGTGCAGTTTTATCACCGCGCTTGAAGACGGGAACAACGCGGGTGATTTGCATCCTCATAGGAAAGGTACCTGTTGATAATATTATGTTATAAACATGGGCAAGAATAGGGCTTATAATATCGAGCACAAACTTTACAGGGCGCATCTGGATACCATCGGCATCTAGTGACTTGCTATTGCTTGTTGCTCTGATACATGAAAAAACTTCAAGAGAGGTAGTGGGAGCAAGGAAAAGCGATGCTCCATTCCTGTTTACTGGAAGAAACTGAGCGTAGTTAGTCAGGCTGTGTTCTATGTCCTGTTGCGGTGCTTGAGTACCCTTTGGCTAGAAGACGCGCAGCTGTAGTGCTCTGCACAGCCTTTGCTCTAGATCCCCCTTGTGGCATGTCTGGTTGCGCTTGTGAGAGCGACGGCGGAAAATTTACACTGGTTGAGGGACCTGACTGCCATCCCGGGTGGATTTTCGGAAAGGAGACAGATCACCGGAGTGCTTGCTAAGCCGGAGTGCGCAGGCAACACATCGCTGCTGCTGCGCTCCGCCTGTGTCGCCGTCGTTTGTTGCAGGTTCGCAACGGAGAGAACAACGGCGCTCCTCGCTGGGCCGCATCGTCGTGCTCTTCTTCGCGCACACGGAGCTCACTATGAATGGTTGAGACGCGGATGGTAGCAAATCCAAAACAAGCGCGCTTGAGCAACGTTTTGATTTTGTGACACACCGAAACAGTCGCCAGCATCGGAAACAATGCATGCCCTCGAGTGCACCGAAGGTGGCACCTTTATATTCGTGCTCACTGTACAGCGGAAGGGCTACACGGTAGAAGGAACTTTTTGCTGCTCTTGCAATACTTATATCATTTATTTTAACGTGAGAACGGACAGGCCACGGACGAGAAGCAAGAAGCATGCAGCCACTTCATGCGCTCTGTGCTCTGGATACACAGCTTGGTTTCGTGCGTGTCTCATACGCCGCGCAGGCTGCAGAAAGGGGCACAGAAACATGCCGGCATCGAGACTATAGCTTGGAGCAGAGAGCCAATGTCAAGAGAGATGGCTAGGACGCAGAAACAAGAAAATTGCGCTTGTTGTGGCTTCGCCGGGTGCCGTACTTTTCAATCTGGCCCGAACGCAGTCCGGCAGGCGTATGCCCAAGTACTGGCGGAGGCACCGCGGTTCGCGCACCACACACTAGATGGCGCTGAATTTTCTAAAGGGTCTATTATATGCATTGATCACGTTTCTTTGGCATGCTGTGCATGATGAGTCAGTATCTGAGTGCTTATTACTTGCCGGCATGTATTTATTCCTTGCGACAAGGAATAAAACACCGTTTGCTAGCACGCCTACGTGTGTCACGTGCCCTCTTCTCTGTGTGCCATGTAGTTTTCGCCGTCTTTTTGCAAGGATGTCGAACCAACTCGCAAACCAGGACGTGCTTATCAATTATAGTTCCCTTTTCATCTGTGTCTGTACTCTACTTTTCGACTGCCAACTCTCCTTATTCCGATGCTACTCGCTCTAAGCGCCTGAGAAGACGTGACGTCTGCCACCGGTGATCTGTACGAGCCTCCCTTGTTTGCGGCTTCCCCACCTTCAAACATCAGAAGAGCGCAACGGTGAGCAAGTCGACCTATAGTAAATTGGCAAAGCCATCGGCGCTAGACAACTAGCATTACGACTGCTGGAGAGAAGCCCACAATGGCGTCTTCACTGCCGCAGACAGAGCAAGCGTCTTCATCATCATCATCATCAGCCTGACTACGCCCACTGCAGGGCAAAGGTCTCTCCCATGTCTCTTCAATTATTCCTGTCCATCGCCAGTTGAGACCACCGTATTCCCTAAAAATTTCTTAATCTCACCCGCCCACCTAACTTCCTAACGTTTGCGTTCTCTTGGAATCCACTTCGTTACCCTTAAGGAGCAGCGTTTATCTTGTCATCGCATTACATGCCCTGCCCAAGCCCACTTCTTCCTCTTAATGCTAACTCGTTGATAGAATTCCGCTTCACGAATTTCTTCCGTTCCCTTTTCAAATCTAAGCTAATGCGAGGCCTTACCATTCTGTGGTCGCTACAACAGAGTAAGCGTACTGTGGTTCAAACTGTCACATTTGAAGGTACATTTCTACCTATGTAGAGCAAGAGACAGAGTTGACTTACGCGAGAAGTTTCTGAGAGAGAAAAAAAATGGGAGATCATTTTACGAGCCCAACCAGGGGAATGACTATACAGGTGCAGACGACCAATGAAATGAGGAGTTCAGTTTAAATCCTCTTGACCTCTGGACGGGAAATAATAATCAAGCTGCCTATTAGCTCCCATTTATAAATGGTGAAACAAAACATTCGCCATTCCTTGCACATCGAATGCCTTTTTGCAGACGCTCGTCTCCGATGGTGATTCACTGGACTGGATCTCGGCTGCTTATGGCGCTGTGCCGAGTGGTGCCATTCAAGGAGGTGTGACTGCAAGGGGCGAGCCGCTCTACATAGCCCGTGCCCGCCATGATGGGATGCTGTTGATTGGCAAGCTCCAACGCTCCTTGATGGGTGCTTTGGTTCCCTACTACAAAAAAGAGTACAAATACTCCGAGTATGAGGTTCTTGTCTGCAAGACACTCAACGTCTGAGAAGACTGAACAATATGCACCAGCGAGCCTCTGTGAAACCGCTAAATAATAATGAATACGCTAACCTAATTTGCTCAGTGAAATGCCAGGCAAAACAATCCACGAGAGATGTTGATGAGGAGTCTTTGGAACCACCACTCATCTGTGTTATTTCTGAACTCAGCTCAATGACGAGCTGCTTGAAAACGCTACTAACCAAAGTTCTCTTCCTCTCGGCGCGATAATTACGAATAAATAGGAGTCATTGGATGTTAATAAAACCCAATTGTTTACACTAATTATTTGGTAATTGTCAATTTTCTTGTGCTAGTGGAGCAACTGCAATTTATCTAAGAGATCTTTCCACGCAATTGACCATATCCCCGCACATTTAGCAGTGATTGTTAACAAATTTACATATTTCTGACCTACATTCTGCCGAAATCAAAATTTATGTGAATGTCTACGGTGTTTAATTCCATTTCTCAACTTGCCAAAGAAGAAAATATCACATGTTTCAGAAAAAAATAGCCGCTGCAATTGCATTCAACCTTGGCGAAATAAGCTGGGTAGATGATTTCTTTTTTCCATTTGTTTCAAAGCAGGTTAGTTTCAGAGTATCCTCACCAGCACTGGCTGCCATTAAGACATCAAAGCGATGAAATGTGTCACTAGCTACGAAAGCTACGCGCTTATCGGGACTGTGTACTGGCTTTCACCAGCCGTACTTTTTCTACTGCAGCCAAATATTTCTTGAACCAATATATGATTACCCGGCTGTAGCGCCGAGAAACACGGCAGAATTATATTGATGGTAATTTTCAGAACAGGAGAATGCCTCTGTCTCGTTGTCGTCGCCATTTGCAAACTGTGACATAATGATTACGACTGCCGTGCCACCTAGGCGGTCTGCAGTGGCAGTCCCCAGCATGACATTAACCGACGCGGGGAGCTTTGAATGGAGAAATACTTTGAACAGCTAAATTTGCACCTCTCATATTCCGCAAATTTTCTTTCGTCCGTCCGTCCATCCACATCACGAGAAAACTAGAAAATTCACCAACACTGCCTCAGCATTAGCGACGATAGTTTCAAGGTCTTACATTGGTGCGCTCAGAAAACGTTGAAGAGACGAAATCCAAACATTTGCGCATGTTTCATTTCAGGAAACATTCCTTAAGGCGAAAACAGCGCCGTCTAACTCATGGATTTTGCTCTAGTATTGCGATTTACAGCCATCTTCAATATATACGGTACATTTCCTACTTATATAAGCTAATAAATGTATAAGCGTGTGCATCACAACACGGCCAATCGTTTGACAGCATCCGGAACCCTCTGCGGCAAAATTTTCGGCCGTAATGGCCGCCTGGAGCTCCTCAGAATGCACGGTTTTGGGGCGGAAAGGTTGTCATCGCGAATCCCGCACATATTCTGGGCTTCATCTCCATTCGTAATTTTATCCTGAGGAACATGCCAAATCATTTGACACCACTACCGACATTCCGCGTCAGACGCGTGGCCTCAAATTTTGCGCAAATGGTAGTCCCGCGGGGCGTGGCTCTCATTTCGATTACTGCTATACTGGTACGTATTTAACGGATTAAGAGTATAGGTATCAATTACGGCGTTACGCGCCCACTTTTCCTTTCTGATGTAGTGTGGTCCCGTGGTTACTGTTTTGGTAAATTTGATCTTCATTGGAGACAGGCGCTTCCCTTAAAAACGCAAGTAATGAGAGCTCGCGCTCTTAAAGCACGCATGGAAAGGAATATGTTTGAAAGGGCCCCGAACCCACAGCTTTTAGGTGTCAATAAGGGCAATGGCAACACAGCGCCCTTACTCTGTTTTTATAGACGCTAGGAGACGGCGCTGCTGCAGCTTTCACTTGACATGCAGGTCGTAGAAGCTTGCGTGAAGGGCACCTGCTTATGTAATGGTTGTCTTGCAATTAGTGCGACATGAACAAGAAAACTGGTGCTGACTTCGTACGCAGAGCAACCTAAAGAGGGAACTACAGGTTTATACGAAATACTGCTCGAGAGATAAATTTATTAGCCTATGGATGCACAATACCCTCCCCCCATTACCAAATTGTGACTTTCGGAAAACATGGCAGCCCCAGAGAATACAAGGCACCAAGACGAGCATGCATGCCGCGCCTCACGTGATGCCGGGTTCGTTGCCACCGGGTGGGACGTGCTGTCGGTTCGGGCTAACGGTTGTAAATGAAAAGGAGCAGCGCGAACTGACAAGCACACAAGAACGCTCTATGAGCACCTGTGTAGAAGGACGGCAGGTTTGCAGCACAACCGCTCGCGTTTCAAACCTACAGTGGGAGGTGTTAAATTCGTTGGGTGGGACGCCAGGCCGTTTGAAGCCGCCGAAAACTTTGAAACGCCTTCCGCATGGTCCAGCGGAAGTAGCCCCAAGATAAAGCTCTATAAGCAAGAGAACCGCTCTATAAGCAGCCGAATCATGCTTCACTTATCCTAAAATCGAAAGGCAGCTTATGCTGACACTGCCATTATTACACAGAATATCGGGATAAAATCCGACACAAGCGAACAGTAAACAAGGATTTTCGCAACCTGAGGAGAACTGAGCTGTTTGAGTGGGACCGCTTCCGATTAATCTAGTCTCCACACATGGCAGTCTGAATGTACTGACAGCCAGTCCTGGATAAAGGCAGTGGTCTTAGAATGTCGATTGCGGGCAAACGCAACAGTCCATTTCGGACGGACATCAACGTCAGGGGTGCCTTCCACTTGTTAGTAGACATGCCTACCCTCCAGCCTGTGTCGCAAGAGGTCACAATGCCAATGTACTTTCAACAGTAGGCCAATAGTGCTTGTGGGCCAGCGTAACATTTGCCTTCTTTAAGCCGAGGTGCCCTGACTGCGCATTTTTGTGAACGAGGCCAATTAGCAGACGGTGGTACTTTTCTCGGATCAAAAGGAGCTCTTACAAGCTAGGGCGTAAATGTAACCCCGGTACCAGGAGACAGATATCTCGTGAAATTAAATAGTCTTTGTTTTCACTTCTAGTTTTACGCTTTCCAGCATCGCTTTTATTGAGCTTCTCCCTTGCTGTTGCCGACAGAGCATCACTCGGTCAGTTCACAGTTCACTCATCTCACAAGCCAAAATCAGATTGGAGGTTTCATCGGTCAACAGTGCCACTGTCAAGGTCTCGTCGCCTCTAGCAATGAAACTACACCTGGTTGCATCAGCAGCTGCCTTGAGACTTTCCCCAAAGTTTTATGGCTGAAGATCTTGCCATTTCATGCGCAAGCTATGTTGTCTGTCTGCTTTTTCAAGCGATATTTCTCTCTCTGATGCAGGGTGAACTTCCAGCGGCAGCATCTCTCCTTGAGAGTGCGTGAAGGTGTTGCATGGCACACGGGCGCAGAACGAACTGCCTTGAAATTTGAGTAGCCACTCTGAGGAATTTCAGAAAAGGGAAGGAAGACGCGCAGGGAGGCTGAAAAACAGGGTAGCTTTGGAGCGGAGCTTATTTAAATTGCTTTCGATCCTCACCCACGTGATCGGCAAAATAAATGTTCTGCTCCATTGCAGCTTGCCTAATCACACATATTTTCTGACGGAATAATTCAGAGGAAAGAGTGAGGCATGGACAGCGTTCATTTTTGTTGCTTGGTACCGTAGCGGATTGCAAATTTTGCTGCTCAGGCATATCTCTGCAACATGTGGTTCCGGAGGCCATGTGTTCCTGTTGGTGGCTTGCATTGCTACGAAAGCTATCTTCTGTTTGCAATTAGCCACGATGTGGCCCTCCTTTTGACACTTCTAGCAGTTTAAAGGTTTCCTTGAGTCAAACGCAGGAGCACCATTTACACAATGCTTTATGCCCTGCTGTGGTAGCTTCAGCGAGTGTACTACTGCTCTGACAGCTGGGTTACTTTGTTAAGGTTGACCTCAGTAGCCTGTCCTGCAGGCAGAGCTTTACATCAGCCTGGGCGAAGCAGAATTTCTCCAACACTGTGTACTCTACCACATTATCCCGGTAGTCAAAGACTCCCTCGCCACTGAACTATTCAACCAAGTCTCTTTTCAGTATAAAAGCCAAGTGTATATATGAACTTTACGCTTTTTAACCAGCCGGAACTTTTGCCGGAAGGCGTACTATGATGACTTATATTTTCACAACTGAACCTCCTGATTTCCTCGTAGCTCTAGAACGCCTCTATTTACAAGAATATTATCACGTCTGATGGTTCCCTAAAAGGGAGTGCTAATACGTTTTGTGCAGAAAGCGCACACTCAATCTCATTTCTCCTGGAGAAGAGCTGAAAGTTCAAAATACATTTTTCTGTGGCCTTACCGATGTCAGACGGTGGCAGCTTATCTCGCATCATTAGCCTACACCATCTTGGAAGCTATGCCATGCGCCGACAAGCTTTCAGGAGCTCCAGCCCTCACCTTTACCTAGTTTTCTGTGATGTTGCAACGCTCCTGTGATTCTGCCTCTTCGCGTCGTTCCTGTCTATCGGCCTCTTCACAGTGAGAGCTTTCCTTTTTCTCTGCCTCATCGCAAAAATATAAGTCGCAATTGGGGTGTAGTGCTTGTCAGGAGGCATGCTTGGTCTACCTCCTTTAGCCTCACCTCGAGGGCATATTGTGCCTAATATGGCAAAAATAAACATATTGCTACTACTACCTCATTGGTTCTCTCAGCCGGTAAACCCCCGCCAGTGTGACATCGAGGATCGCATTTTCCATCTCGCGGGGCAAAAACCAATGCCCACCCCATCCCTAGCTTCGATCATGCTCTCTAACGTGCTATCTGTCGCGGACAGCTGGTTCTTGGCGTTTTGCTTTCTTAGAATTCAGCTGTCACTCATGGCAACCATCTTCTGACACGCACAAGCAATTTTTTCAACACTGACTTTTTTGCTCCCTCACCACAAGCTTTGGCATCAAAGCACTCCTACTAGGCTCGAAAGAAGCAAAGGTGTCTGCAGTGTTTCACACAGCTCTTCCTTAGCCTGCGATAACCTGTGCTAGAGACGCTTGGCGAATCGAGGGGAAAGCATCAGCCACTCACCACGCTAAGGTTGCTGACACTGATCAATTCCACCGTTGCCTCCAAAGTTGCGACGTTGTGGTTGTCAACATAAAACGGCCGAGTTCCCTAGCAGTGGGCGCAGCGTCCACGTAAGGGTAGGACAGCTGAATAAAGCCGGCGTTGAAGAAAACGAAAATTGCTTCAGATACATGGCATTCGAAAGGTTCTGCACGCCGGACGACAGCATGAGGGCTTCTCGGAATGGGTTGGCTTGAACGATGCGGACCCAATGGCTGCGTCTTGCTCTCTGCTCTCTCTCTCCGACCTGCGCACTACCTTTTAAACTTTCGGCAGTTGACCTACAGCAGCAGCATCCGCTCCGCCAGAGGGTGATTCTCCCCGTATCGCTGTTCCCCTGTAATTAATTTCACTGCCACCTACATCGCTGGTCAGTCTGCAAATAATCTGGCGGGGAGGCGCGATGTGGCCACAAGGATACATGTCCTAGGTGGCGCGAGGCTCTCCTCTCACTGGCGCCATCGGGCGCGACGCGTCTCCGAATGACCCGAGCTTACCCGAGTTATTAAGGAAGCAAGACAAGATAAGACGACAAGATTGTTGCTCGGGTTTGGTGCATCTGTAGCAGAACTTTTGTACTAAAAAGGAGCAAAAAGAATGGAGTTTTCTGTGACTTCCAAGAAAATAGCTCCCCACCTCCTTCACTCTGTTTGTCATCCAAAACCAAAAAAGACTCAACCAAAAGAAATGCTATTCCATCTACTACTATTTCATGCGCATGCCATCGACAAGAACGCGTTTCAATTCATGTTGTAAAGGTGTGAGAGAAACCATGGCCCGTATTTTAGGAAACGAAGAAGACAAACAGCTCACAAATTATACTTCCACCACGGAACTGATCGTCCTCCACCCAAAAAGCCGTCACTCAAAAGAGAAGGCTCAATACTTAGTCAAGTGGTGCGGTGGGGGTTGGCACAAGAAGACAGCGAAAGCCGATTCTCCGGGTAATCGCCGACCACAGTCCTCCTGCCGCTCTTTATCGAACACGCGCTTTGTCTTCGTGTTGTTGTTGTTGTCCTCTAGATAATGGCGCGTACCCACTGCGGGGGATTGGCTAAGACACAGGCGGCATTGCCTCCGCTGCGTCGTCACGGCCTCTTCCTCCTTTTCCGTTAAAATACATGATCCCTAGCTCGAATTGCTCAGCGTCGCACATTTGCGATACCAAGAACTTGCCTGAAAGAATGAAGCAGCTGAAAGCGGTTTAAAAACATGCGAGCAGTGAACGAAGCGCAGTGGCGAAACACTGCGAAGCATGTGACCACAAGATTGGCTTCGTGAGAACCGTTGTGCTCGGAACCGAGCCACGGCCGCGCACAAGGCTCGTAATTGAGTCATGGCATACTCTGCAGAAGCGAAGATATGTTAGGATCTCCTGGGAAGCCTTCCCCCCTCCTAGATCTGCGGCCTACGCCCAGTGACTTGGCAGCTGACTGAACATGGGCTCGAAACCGCAACCTGCAATTATCCCGAAGTCAATATTCATGAATGAGTCGAGTAAGTTCGAAACGTCGCGCTTTTTCATTGTTTGTTAGCGTTCATTTCACCTTAACTTATAGTAGAGAATGCTGGATCGACTGTATGCTGCAGCATCAGGCAGAAGGTCGGCTGCGTGTTTCACACCTTCGTAGAGACCTAAGTCATCCTCTCTTCGAGCTTGAGTGTGTTTTCACAGAACGCTTGCAATTTTCTCCTGCTGAGTTACTGGCAAGTGGCTACTGAGCTGTGCGAAAAGCAAGAATTAATCATTGATAACCTCATTTGCCGTTAATCAGCTCGCATAGGTTCAGACCGGTGGCTGCACATGTTTTAACTATTTTGGGACGACAGTGCTATCCTAAATTGTTGGTCTGGTCTCAGCAGTGGGAACTGTTGGAGGTTTGCTGAGCTGTGGTTTCCGGGCACACAATAGCCAAACATGAGCCTTAGTGTGTGACCACCTGCGAAATCTTTTGCAACAGTCGTTCATGCATGGCACATTTGTGCCAACTGGGGAAAGGCGGATCTCATCAGGCATGCGTGGTTGAAACACCAACGGGACTCGGCTAGAAGAAAACCAGCCTTCACCCAAGAACGGTGCGGTGTGGCACTGTTATCAAGAGCAGCTGCTTCAACCATGCTACTGAAAGGTCCATCAGAAATACTCAAGACGGCAGCATCTGGGGTGACTGGTGTTCCTCCAAAACTAGGGGAGGTCTTGTACAGGACAGGCGAGGCAAGTTATGTGGAATTAGCAATATATATCCGTTGCCTGGAAATGAATACACTGGGCCAATAGCAGCAATAGTAGTGCGGGCAAGAGCACACTGAGCCAGTGATCCAGTAGGGGCTCAGAAGGGCTGTAGTGGAGAGCTGGGAAAGGGTGCATAGTAGACTTTGGAGCAGTTAATTTAGATGGAAACTTAGATGCGGGATGTCCTTGCTAAAGAGATATAAAACATAACATACAGCATCTGCGAATTTCTGTCAAGGTGGCAGGGAACCGCACTATGCAGAATGTAGAAGAAGGGGGGCGAGCATTCTGTGATCTGGTGGGAGGGCTGAAATGCGCTGTGAGCGGTCAGTTCTGTCTAAGCCTGGGAGTCTGGCGCTGTGTGATGCCTGACGGCGTTTGACGTCTGGGCACTGGTATCTTGGCATCTGAACTCTCTCTGTGCGTGAGCCGAATGGACAAATGGCTTAATGGCTGGTCAAAATAAATACGATTTTCATACACACTGGGACTGCTTTCTGGGCATTGCACTTCAATTGGAGTATCAAAGTTACGCCGGAAATGCCTTCAAGGGCGTACTCTATCCCCTGGGGCTCATTCGCGGCAACTGGGCAGCCAGACATTTCATTAAACGTTGCCAGAAAGTTGTTTACATGGTTCTTTTCATAGGATTCTACGCGATAAGTAACTGGCTGTTGCCAGCAAAGCGAGGTAAACTTGTCGCCGAACTAATATGGGAAAGCATGCCATAAAATCTCCCTTGTTGGGCACTGACGCCAATGATGGCTTTCCAGTCCGCCGCGTCTCCAGAAAGTTTTTTTTAGGTGATAGAGAGAAATGATGACGGTTTCGACGAAGCGTGATTTAAAGCTGGCTCCAATTCTTCAATACAATGGTACGCTGAAACGCTCCCATCCCCACTGTATGTTAGAAGAGATGCAGACTGGCCTGGTAAAGAAGGGACTTGAACTGAGGCAGCAGGGCGTTGCAACTTGTGGAGGAGGTACTCGAGTGAACCCGTGAGGGACTCTGTTCTTGGGGCTACATCCAGACTCTGCGCACGCGGCGCAACGTTGAGGCGTTTTGTTCACGCTGCGGAATCCGGGGAAGCCAGGGAGGGTGGTGCAGTGCAATGTTCGGCGATGACACCCAGAAGGCGATTTATTACGGTTTCCATCTATCCAGCAGCACCGAGGATTCGAAGAGTGAGCTCTTCACAAAGGTAATCTGCAGTAAGTCTGGGAAGGTCCTCCGGGGCAGCCCCGTTCCAGTTCATGATGTACATGACCGTCGACGGAGCGGAAGAAAAAGTGCAAAGGCAAGCACGGTGAAAAATCTAGGTAGAGCGATGAGCTACTTCACCGGGCGGGCTACACAAGCACAAGCAGCTCACGCAAAAGTCATTAAGGGGGTTAGTGGCTCCGGCGAAATGGGCGACAGGCTTCATCGGGCGCGGAGGCCGTTACATACACGGTTGGCTGGACAAGACAAAGAAACGATGATGCAGGCGGATTAATTCGTCAAGCGGGCGAGTGGTGATGTTTTGGCATGGTTCAGGATCGACTGCACCAGTTGTGTGGACATGGCAGAGGTAATAAAGGTGCGGAAATTCAGAGAGATGATGATCGAGCTGTTCGTAATTGAGTAAGGCTGATGTAATGATAGAAACAACATTGTTAACGAGGCGCGGCGTCGCACTATGGACAAAAACTGCACACTCCCTACGAACACATGCACAATGTGTTCTAGAATGCACTAAGCTCGGCTTCAGGGGCAGCTCTGAACGGTAGGCGGCGCTAGCGCTGAGTCTGCCACTCACAGTGAGACCACCCGCAGCTGAGCTACGATGACGGCTAATGGACCAGTGATGAGAAATCGTTTAGGAATGGGTACCATCATAAACAAGCGAAGGAAACAAAAACCATGCTTAAGGCGCGGCTAACCCAAAGCTTGAATGATGTTTTCAATGAAGACGGCGGTGCACCATCGCAAAGCTAGAACAGCAATAAGGGGCTCAGAAAACACGGTTCGCTAATAAAATGAAAGAACCAGTGCTTCGCATGACACTATACTTCCCCGCCAATCGCAGTGAACGAAAGTATTAAGAGTCTGCATCCGCAACCTTGCGAAACCCCAAAGCCTTCAAAACCAAGAGAGCAATTACAGGGGTTAGTTGGTGGTTCATCGTGTGGAAACCGCGCTCTACTTGAACAAACAAGACACACTTTGCGGTCGAGTGACCAGGCATCACAACACGAAAGACGGTAAAAACCAGAACACGAAATGTATTTGAGCGCCGCAATTTGGGAAGCGCTGTGGGAATATCTGTTGAACGCGGACTCCAGGGCTGCTAGGCGAGGCGAGTCGCCCCCCCCCCCCTCCCTGCCTAACTGGATTAAGGCAGCGGACTCCCTCGGCCGGGGTGATCACGGCGGCAGAGGCGAAGGCCGACGACCGGCGAATGGCCGAAGACCGGCGAAGGCCGAAGACCGGCGAAGGCCGAAGACCGGCGAAGGCCGAGGACCGGCGAAGGCCGAAGATGCGGCGAGGGCTGGCGACGGCGGCAGCCGCGGCGGAAGCAGCGGCGGAAGCAGCGGCGGAAGCAGCAGCGGAAGCAGCAGCGACGGCGGCGGTGTCCAGTTGCCGAGTCTACCCTCGGGTCACCGGACGACGTAGTGGGGCTGCGAAAGGTGTTGCGGTTAATTAAAAGGCAGCTGAGTCCTCGACAGAGGTCTCATGTTTTGGACATCCGACGGGGGAGTACGAATGCGTTCATTCACATGCTGGTAGATTTCCCGCAGTGTTTGATGACTCAACCTCTGCCTCTTCCCTTCGACCAAGCTGCGAGAGAGAGGGACAGCCCAGAACCGCCACAGCCGTGGGTGGTACCAACAGTGTCCACAACTGCCCATTTGATTGGACGTCGTTCTTCGAACTTTATTCCCCAGTCAGGCATCTGAGGAAAACGAAGCCTATTAACGGGATGTTCTTTTGTGACCGGAGCACTCCCGTTGGCGAAGAAGCTCCGTTCCACTGTGAGCCACTCTCAGTTCTCAGATCTGTGATAACTGTGAGCAGGCTGGACAAAGGGGTCACTGTCAAGTCTGCTGATAGTCACCAATGTTCAACAAAGGCTACTTATCTGGGGCAAGTCGCAGAGCGCGGCCGAGGTACACGGCCAGAAATCAAAGCAGGCGCTGTCCTGAAATAGCCTCAAGCATGTGGTTCTAAATACGGGCAATTTTAGGCTTAGCTGGATGTTACCGGCATTGTGTGAAACCAGTGCCTTAGAATTATCTCTCCAAAGGAACGCCTATCATGGTTGTATTGAGCCAGTATTCTCTCACTGGGCAGGGATGTGGAGGAGCTCAAACTTGATTGAAATCAAGCTCAGGACAGCGCAACAAGGAATGCTGAACAAAATTATTGGTTGCGCGTTGAGAGGCGGAGTGAGGGCGGAGTGTCTGCTTGAACCGAGACGATCTAACAATGCTATAACTGGGATCAGGACCACGAAACGAGTGCGGGCATAACATTTATTTTGCAATAAAGAACCAAAAGTCTGTTAAGGTAACAGAGTTCCAAGAGTAAGCAAACATATTGCGGGTGGGGGGGAAGCCGTGATAGGGTAAGGTGGGCGAGTGAAATTTGGAACTTTGAAGAGATAATTTGGGCTAGCGGGCGCTGCACAAGGTTATTTCGCCGTTATGGGAGATGACATGCGTTTTTCCTGCTGTGGAAGCAGTTGCTTCTATAATGGGGATGAACGATTTAGCAAAGCGAGCTTCTGCCAATTATCTCCACATCGTTGAATGAGAGGAGGGCAATTTTTCTGTCAACTTCCTTTTGCGCGAATGAATAACATCATTTGGCGCCAGAATCATCTTTTTATGTTCAGAGGAGGAAAAATAAGAACAGGTTGCGTCGAAGGTGCCCATGGACCTTTTGCACTGCAGAATACCACGGCTAAATCTTTATTTACGTGAATCGGGGTTATCTATGAGCAACATTTGTGAGTGTTGTGGTGAAATTGAGTCCACACACCACTTTTTTTCTCTTCTGCCAGCGGTCCACTGCATCCCATAGAATTTATTTGGAGGTCCCCATCGCTCGACTAGGGCTTCCTCTATTTATTCTGATTCTCCTCTTCTTCGGGGCAAGCGTCGAGGGATATGCCCTGAAACCAGTGTGTGATTATATTCACGGCTATATAATTACATCAGATAAGTTCATCTCCTAAAATGAAATATCGCTTCTTTTTTCGTTTTTTTTTCATTTTTCTATAAATTTTATACTTAGGGGCAAAATTATTCAAATACTGCGCTCCTTGTACATGAGGGCTTTTGTATCCGCTATGCACCTTGGCCAGTCCCCCGCCGTGGGTATGTGTCATTTATTTATTTATTTATTTACAAAATACTGCAGCCCGAGGGCCAAGCAGAGTGGGCAATATAACAACAGCCAAAGATCACCACAGCAAACTTCAGCAAAACAGACTAACTCTACAAAACACCTGTATGATGAACATAAAGGCATTCAGGAGCAAAAGGTTGCTGTATGAACGACATTGTCAAAAAGAAAAAAACAGGAAGAAATATTATAAAACACCAGAAGTAGGAATCCAAACAGAACTCAGATGAGAGGGAACAAGCGTTCTTCAAAATCATCAACATCACGCGCGGAAAAGACGAGAGCTGGCAAGCTGTTCCACTGAACGATGGTGCGTACAAAAAGAAAGAGTTTTTAAAGAGGTTTGTACGGGCAAAGTATGGCGTAAGGCTGTGGTCATGAACGTTCCTAGTATGTCGGGTTAAGCGTGGGCGCAGGTAGTCCTGACACCTGAGGGCATTATCATCATTTCTTATTCGCGCGCCGAAGGCAGAAGAAGATCGCCGACGTACCGCGCCGCCGAGGGCTCCGCCATTTGCACACTCGCACCGCAGGACAGTGGCGTGGTACTCCCAGCCATGCGCGTCGCAGGTTCACGCAAGTTGATGCGTTCCCCTCCACCACCGCCTCGGATGCGTGACCGGGAGGCTGGGCCGCTTAAGACTCTACATGAGCTGCTCGAGTACAAGGAGCCGCTGTTTTGCGCCGTGGAACCGCTGAATTCTACCATCAGGCGGGGAAAGCCGGAAGACCCTAAGATCCTCTTCTGCCATGACGTGATGGGCGGTTACCATGAGGACAGGTGAGTCCACAGGGTTGCTGTGTTCGGCGGCAATGCAGTTATACACGGCGCGTTGAATGTAACGTAGCCGAGTCGGTAAGGTAATAAACGCTTGTTAAGGCGAAAGCCTTTAATGTCTCATCGTTGTGAGCAGCAGCTGTCGACAGAAATGTCACGCTTTTCAGTTGGTTGAAACGGTCGTGACGTCACAGTGCGCCAATTTTAAACAGGGCCAATTATACTCTGGCTAGTAACCACGCAACCAATTGAAGGGATCATACAGTGATGCTCCAAGTAAGTGGGACTGAGCTTAGTAAGTTACTTAATTACCCAATTAGCCTAATTAACTTTTCTAGTCAGGCCATATAAATAAACAAAACCCAGTAGGAAATTGGTCGAGCTCGGGAATCGAACCCCGGTCTTCAGAGTGCGAGACGAGCATGCTATCCACTACGCCATGCCAGCTCGATGGTTTGGAATGAACAAAGGCGCGTCTAGTGAATACGGTGTCTTCGCTCACTGCCGTCCTCCTCCCTTCTCTTCCGGCGAGGTTTAGGTGTCCACCAAGATATGAGAGACGGATACATTTCCTTTCCTCAAAAACCAATTTACCGACGAGCGAGGCGTAGAACCGAATGGGCGATGGCGTTCTATTTGAACGCCATCGCCCCCCCCCCCCCTGAATTTTGACGGGTGTTCACCGAGATATGTGAGCCAGTTACTGCGTAATTTCCTTTCCTCAAATACAATTTTCATTTTCTTCATTACGGGCCATCTTTGTCTTTCTTCTTTCACTCCCACTTCCTCCCTTCCTCTACGGTGCGGTTCAGGTGTCCACCGAGATGACAAAGAATTACTGCGCCATTTCCTTTCCTCAAAAAGCGTTACGTTCAAACGGCAAGGCATCGCGCCGAAAGGGTGGTGGCGTTCCGGGGACTCCCTGGCAGCGCTACAACACGCTGCCGCGTTCCACTCCTAAAGACGAAGCTTAAGCGTCATTAATTAGCATTTAATTAGTATTCGGCCATTAATCAGTAATTAACCATTAATTAGTTATTTGTCATCACTTAGTAATTAGTACTCAATTACACGTGACGCCACCAGTGCCACAGAAGCAGTCAAAGTGGTGCGGAAAACGCTTTCGCCTCTACGCACTTTAGACAAAGTGCCCCTGAATTTTTAATGGAACAGCAGTTCGCAGTTGGTAGCGAGGTGCTGGAAATAGTAAGAGAACATGTCTACTTAGGGCAGCTAGTGAGCGCAGATCTGGATCATGAGAGAGAAATAGCTAGAAGAATAAGAATGGGGTGGAGCGCATATGGCAGGTTCTCTCAGATCAAGAACGGCAGTTTGCCAGTATCCCTCAAGAGAAAAGTGTACAACAGTTGTATCTTACCTGTACTCACCTATGGGGCAGAAACGTGGAGGCTAACAAATAGGGTTCAGCTTAAGTTATGAACAACGCAGCGAGCTATGGAAAGAAAAGTGATCGGTGTAACGTTAAGAGATCGGAAGAGGGCGAAGTGGGTGGGGAAACAAACGCGGGTTAATGATATCCTAGTTGAAATCAAGAGGAAGAAATGGGCTTGGGCAGGGCACGTAATGCGAAGGCAAGATAACCGCTGGTCTTTAAGGGCAACGGAGTGGATTCCAAGAGAAGGCAAACGTAGCAGGGGACGGCAGAAAGTTAGGTGGGCGGATGAGGTAAAGAAGTTTGCGGGGATACAGTGGCCGCAACTGGTAAAGGTTGGTTGGTTGGTTTATGGGGTTTAACGTCCCAAAGCGACTAAGGCTATGAGAGACGCCGTAGTGGAGGGCTCCGGAAACTTCTCCCACCTAGGGGTCTTTGACGTGCACTGACATCGCACAGCACACCAGCCTCTAGAATTTCTCCTCCAGAGAACTTAAACCGCCGCGGCCGGGAGCAACTGGTAAAGGACAGGGCTAATTGGAGAGGCATGGGAGAGGCCTTTTCCCTTGCAGTGGGTGTAGTCAGGCTGCTGCTGATGATGATGAATGGGTCCCTAGCTGACGCCCAGATTAAGAAATGATCGTGACGTGGCGCGTAATGGAAAGAGAAGAAACCAATTTTCTCTTAGTGTGACATTGCGGATTCGAAGAAGATTAGGAAGTTGCGGGGATAAGGTGCGCAGCAGCTGACACTGGAGAATGCCAGCACGAGTAATGGGACAGTTTTGTCCTCTTTAGGGCGTAGTCCGACTTCTGATGATGACGGTGACGTTTTGCCCCTTATATTGTAGGTGGTTTTTCGGAGATTCTCACAGAGCCGATGAAAGGTGCGACATAATTCCCAAGCTGCCGTGTTATTGCAAGATTGTACAGAATGAACAAACGAAACACGCACAACGCTCGAAACTATGTTAATTCATACTTTGTCGTGGTGCACTGTATTATTAATGATGTATACTTAAAGGAAGCTTCCTGATACTACGCGGCAGAAGTTACGAGCGCTGCACAGCGAGTTGTAGACTTTTGTGATCGGTTGGGAAAGTAGCGTGCCTGAAGAAGCGATGGTCTATGAGTTCGCGAGCAATTTTTTTATGAAAACACACAAAACGCCGTCACTGACACTGAACCATAGTCAAAACGTCTAACATTAACAGTTTAGGGAAGGTTGTTCGAAGTCCAGTTATGCATTAAATATAAAGCTGCATTAGACGAGCAACGGCACGGCTTTCGAGATCCGAGTTTCCCGCTATAAGAATGATTTTGTAGCTCCAGCGCCCAGAGAAGTGAGTTTTTCGTGTTAGCTTAAAAAACTGTTGTTACGTTTTCATCTAGGGCATGGGCCGCAATGGAGTGGTTTCTGCACGTCCCGCTTTGCAAACTCCGCTTTCTTGCATAACTCTTCCAGTGCAATGAACGGGACCAGGATTGTGCGATTGCTGTCATGTCATTTTCACTAATTCCAAAAGATTGTGACGCTATTTCATTTGGTACTCGTCAAGAATGCGTATCCAGCCTTCGGCAGTCCATTGTAGGCTCCCTGTTGCTCTTTTTAGGCGCTAGAGGAACGTCTGCATAATGGAAGCGTAAGATAAGTTACTTATTGTGGCCTAGACAACAAGCGGATTGGATCAGCACCCCTAGTATTCCTGGAGGCATTGTCCGGACCCACTCCGCTCACACGTTCTGAAAAATAGTTACAAGAAAAAGTAAGGCGAGTAAACTGCCTCACTTTCACTCAACACCTTAACCGCGCCGTAATGAAAGGGTTCACGAAGGTAGTTAACGAATGGAGAGACAGGTGTCGCTCTAGTTCTGACTACCCGGGATTTGTTAACGCGTGCTGACGTCGCGCAGAACGCTAGCGTCTTTTTTACTTCGCCTTCATGGCATGACGTGTATGTATCCGCACTCATTTCTCTTTCCTCGCCCTCGCTCACTTCTATTATATTTCCTTCATGGCTCTTTACGTGACGGAAGCAAATAGCCACCGAAGCCAAGGGACATAGGGGATGTTGTCTTTTTTTTTGAATTTGTGGAAAGATAATTGATTACAAAGCTGAAAAGAAACGACATGCCTCCGGTGAAATCCGAGCCCAAGGCCTCTAAATTTTGCGTCCGGTGCTCTACCAACCGAACTGCTGTTCTATCTTCTTTTTGAGTATTCTGCTTTCGGGGGTATTTATGCGCAGTGATGACTAAACTTGAGAGTATTCACCAGCGCCGCCCTATCTTTCCGCAGTGGAGTGGGGTGTGGAGGATGCGTATTACTTGCATTTACAATACCTCCGTGTATGCTTATAAGTCTGCTACTGCACTGATGATTGATTTGAGGAATTTTACCTGTATCACATAATTTCAGCAGTACAATATGTTGACGAAACAAAGTAATTTTTTACGGAGTTTGAGTGTAGTTTAATAGGTAGATTTTCCCAGTTTCTTGAGTTAGCACTTCCTTTAGGGTGCTTCAGAGAAAAAGAAAGAGTCGAATAATGGTAGAATTAGGCATAAAGAAACATCACTGTGCGACTGTGAAGGATTTCATCCAGCAGTACTAATTAACACCTCAGATAAGAGAAAATTTAGTACGGATGGCGAAATAAAATTGCTCTGCATTTTGATGTGGTGCGAACAGCCCCATTATGGCATACACAAAAGATCATCAAACGCGTACCCTAGCAAATATTTCACTCAGCATTTCACCAGTTATGAGACCGAAAATTGCTTAAACCAGCGTAATAGTTGTTGATAACTTCCGGCTCGCGTTTTTGTTTACGGCGGGAGATCCAATGAGAATTATTTGGAACTTTTGGAAGCACGCAGAACTGGATTCATGTTAATTGGGGTTATCTTAGGACCTTTACCTTTTCCTCGCAAGGGAAGCGCCCCTCTTTGTTCCGGACTGCATGATTACATAGCAGGCAATCACAACTCACTTTAAGGCTCGGAGGACTAAACAATCCCTGGCTCACAGATCCCTCACGAAAAATCAGGGGGTAAATTTGTCGTTACTCCAAGCTGAGATGCACGCCAATCTCATATACTTGACCGCCCTCCACACTTCCTCTCCTGTATTCATTAAACTCTTTCCCCTACCCTGCGGTATACAGAGACATATAGCATTGCTCCCACAGAGTAAGCATAAGTAAGAATAAATGAACCTGTTCTAACCACTCGCCACCTGGTTATATCTTTAATAACGAAGAGCAGTGCGAAGCCGGACTGCTGAGTCCTGACCAGGGCTTCGAAGTCAGGAAGAACAGCTTGGCAGGAAAGCAGCTGGGACTCAATACCTCTAGTTCTACTCTCCCCGCGGTCACCAAAACCATGATTCCCGCTTCCCGGTACCGCCTCCAACGGCCACGAATCCTCGGGCGAACGCAGCGCCCGCTCAACCCGCTTTGGGATGAATCGGTAAAATTTTTTGCCACTAGCAACACGTGTCTCACGTGCAAACTTCTGTCAGGTTGACACCTCCAACCTGACAGAAGTTTGCACGTGAGACACGTGTTGCTAGTGGCAAAAAATTTTACCGATTCATCCCAAAGCGGCTACCCGCCTGGCAGCAGAAGCTGCGCGACTATACCGTTGCTAGTCTTCCAGCTGCGACGCTGCCCCTCCCCGGACGCCTGCGTGCGGACCCGGATGGGCACGGGTCTTCTTCTGGCGGAAATAAAGTTTCTTCACTCACTCTGTCAGGTTGAAATGTCGTGCACCCTAGAGCAGCAGTGCTTCTGTTTTTTGACGACAGCCACATGCGCTAATTGGTATCTCTGCTGATAAATTCTTAACTACTTTGTGGGCGCAACTGAACCCACCAAAAAGCTCATTTCAGTGGCATGTGCACCAGCCACTTCATTTCTTGTCAAACGGTGTCGTCAGCGCTACATAACACATACACCTCACCATGTTTCAAAGGTACTCACAGCATGTGCAAACGAAATTTCGCAACGCTGGCGATACGCAAGGGTGGTCGGACGGGCTAGTTGTAGTCCATATTTGAAAAAAAAAAAAACTGCGCACCCTTAAGACGCGGACTGACTAAGATAAGACGAAACAGCGCTAAAGGACAGCGTTATGTTCAGTTGGTGTCCTAATGGTCCGCTGTTTTTTTTTTCAAGTATGGCGGTAGGTATATCTTTGTCATAATGCCCTCCACGTCCATTATTGCTACAATGCAATGCCTATTGCATACCTCACGATATGTACTGGAGGTGTTTGAGGCACGAAGCTGTGTTCAGAGCGTTGCACAATTTAGTCTATTTGGTTGGCGCGGTAGGTTCATCCACGGCTCCGAGGACGCCGACGCATACCGCTTCCACGAGTGGCAAAAGATTAACACGTTCGTATACCACACGCACAACCTGGTCACCATACCACCCCCCGGCTGGATCTCGGCTGCCCACAAGCACGGCGTCAAGGTCTTGGGTGAGCAGCGTCAATGTCCTGCGCGCTTTAATGAGAATCAGAGATGAATGCAGCCTAAGAAATTTAGGGTGAGTGTTACGCGTTCAAACGCGGCAATCGTGGACGTAGTGGAACGATTGCAAAATGCACGTAGCCCACGAGATCTTCAGCGGTCGCCATATGACAAGTCTCCTACGTTACTTTTGGCGAAGGTTTAAATATACACTTGGCTGCAGTAGGTGCAGGCAATTCGAACTACGTTTCTGACAACTTTAATTATAAGTCAGCGCATTTTTAGGGTTTTGTTCACCGAATAAAAATTAAAAGCAACAACTTTCTATTCATTGGGACAGCTTCCTGAGGATATGGTGTGCAAGCAACGAGAGATCGACACGAGCTCATAGGCATTTGCGCTTGGCTTATGAACGCCATGAGAAGCAGGCACCTCAGAGTCGTGGCTTGCACTGCATTACCTTAACGCTGTCCCCGAGTATAGCTATTACGTCTAGGCCGATAAGTGTAATGCAACACCGCTGACTGTCCTAAGGAAGTGTAATTTGGGAGTATGTGAATATTCGTTACAGAATAGTTTAAATGCGGTCAAGAGAGAGCAGCTAAATGAACAAGGAAAGCAGTACGTGGATCTCCGCTCATTCGCCGTGAATGACGTGCTCTCACTCGTGCAACTCGTAAACAGAGCAGCAAATTGTTTGTGGTGTTGGGGTTTTTTCATTTTTATTCTACTTTCTGCCGCTACTCCCTCTATTTTTGCTATTTTATGGCGAAAGTATTTTTTTGGAAAATATTAGAAATAATGTGTCGAGAAGAGGTAAAAGGCTACTGCGCAATATTGCGACACTGCATAGACCTCTTCCGGGGCAAAGAAAGACTAGCAATAGTGGAGCCACCCTCCCTTTCACTTGTGCTTTGATGAAGAGGGAAGAATACCACGTAGCGTGATCGTGTACAGTTTTCCACGCACGGATCTAGATCGCTCAAGCGGCCCGCTCTGCTGGGAATTTCAGACAATCGCCGCTGCTTGGTGCGCCCTCAATACCTTTTAAAGCCATGTGTAGTTGAAAATGATTGAGACTGCATGTATGATAAGGACCTGTTCGGAGTCCTAGGCTACTCTAGGCATGTTTGCGAACGACTGCAAGTCCCGTATAGCTGCAAGTCCCGTATAGGTACGCTTGCGTGATGTCAGCCACGGCAGGCAGTGCGATAGCATATATGTTTTTCGTCCTTTCAGGAACTTTCATGCTGGAATTGGAGAAAGGCCTTAAAATCATCGACACAATCAGGGACTGTGGGCTTCTTCCTCAAGTCGCCGAAAAGCTAGCTCTCGTTGCTACGCTGGGAAAGTTCGACGGATGGCTCGTCCGCATTCAATGCACTGTGGTCTGTGCCCGCTTCTGATATTTTACCACGCTGGGCTCCCTCGTTGTAACAATATCGGCATGAAATATGTAGGTAATATAAAATTATAAAGGTCGAAAATGTCGCGACTTAGGACACGCTACAGGGTTTAGCTAGCAGCACGTACAAGCCAAGCAGGCCATCTCTCTATTTTGTGCACACGCGCTAATAGCCCTTTCGGTCTTGGCTTTGTGGTCTTCAACCACTTGCATTATTTGGCGCTGAAAGTTGTATTGCACAGCAAACTTTTGACAGATTCCTTTACCGCTATCTATAGTGCGTTTGGGGATACGTAACTAGCGTCGCTTCTAAGTGGCGAAGCCTTTGCACGAGAATACTGTACTGGTTCACAAAAAGCAAATGTTGAAAGTTAAGACGCTGAGCTGCACACCACGAAACAATGCACAAACTACAACAGAGCTGTGTGGAAGTGTCGCAATTATTTAAACGTTAACATTTAAGAATGTTCATTCCGAAAGAAAAGAAATCGCTTTTCAGCGACTATAAGCAGTTTGTCACAGTTCTTGTAATCTCCTGCGCACTCTTTTTTTTCTAGTCGCGTCCTGGTAGAATTGCAAAAAAGGCCGCGTTTACTACTTATTTACGACTAACTACAATTTTTTACCGGCAGAACTTTTTGCTTGGCTAGTTGGTGAATGACGAAGATGCTGCAATATAGTCGTGAAAAACTACCAAAAAAGTAATCTTCATAACAAAATAAGAACAAAGAAACAGCTAAGTTACCGACAGAAGATATTCTATGAAATCCTTTAATTCTGCCAGTGAAAAAATTGAAAAGATAGGATCATGCAGAGAATTCAGTTTTGGATTCATAATAATTAAAGTGAAGTGGCCATAATGAGTGTGGCAGCGAGGTACCGTAAAACGAGGGTAATGTCGAAAAAAACGAACAGAAATGAGAGGAACAAACATTCGCTTCCCCAAAAGTGAGCACAAATAACTGCACGATAAAAAAGGGGCATCAAAAGAAGGTCGTTTTAAAAACGAAAATAGACTACACTCAGGTGAAACATCCATGTTATATTCTATTGATCGAGGAATGATCGTTAGTGTTGCATTTAATATCATGCGCTAAGTTTTTCTGCCGTGATAAAATACAGTAACTATATATCTGAGGATACCATAAAAAATGGAATGTGCAGTAAGTTTTACGGGTCTGAAAAGATAATAAATACCGAACATTTTATAGTATACATGATGAACCACGAAGCTTGTTAGATACTAAGATAAGATGACTCTTCCAAGACATGTTTCTCAAGATGAATGACATGAATGGCGGTGAATGACACTTTTTGAAAAATTAATAGGAATGCAACAACAATTAAGACAATGTGAATAATAGCAAAATAAAGGTTCAACAAAAGGGGAGCTCTTTATGGAGATTGTAGAAAGAGATGAGCTTAGTTGTTTGTTGATTAATGGAAATAGAATTATTTAAAAACCAGTCCATAACATTTACCACATCCGTTCTGAGAGTATCCATGGCCACAGGCAGCGAAGCATTTGTTGACAAGAAAAGGCGTTTATCAGCTTATTGAAAAATGTAAAATTTTGTTACAGCATTTGATAAATCCTTTATAAATTAATTGAACAGCAAAGGCATTAAAACAGAAACCTGGGGA
Organism: Amblyomma mixtum; assembly: GCF_055824585.1. Classification (NCBI taxonomy): domain Eukaryota; kingdom Metazoa; phylum Arthropoda; class Arachnida; order Ixodida; family Ixodidae; genus Amblyomma; species Amblyomma mixtum. The sequence goes on along the minus strand of NC_143021.1, from coordinate 147,762,860 downwards.
ACACCTGCTGACGAAAATGACGCAGCACTTTGAGTCCTCCCTATTTCGACAACTTGAGCTCAATTTGGAAAATAGTCTTTCAGAAAATCATTAAACGGACCCCTGAATCCCATGCAACAAGTTTTTTTTGAGCAGTAGGTCATGCCGAACACAATCGAAAGCGTTGCTGGCGCCCCAAAACTAACCACATATTAATTTGTTATTATCGAATCATGACTAAATGAAATCACTAAGACTTTCAAGTAACAAAACCGTTCCTTTACCTTCAATGAAACCAAACTGTGCGTCTGATAGGATATTATTACTGAGAACAAAATTACACATAATTCGCGGTAGGTGCTTTTCGACAATCTGCGCAATAGCAGGTAGATTTTAGCCTTTAGTGAGCCACCTTTATGTAGTGGTTTAACTACGGCAACTTCTAAATTGTAAGGAATGAAGCAGTCAGCAATAAAACTGTTCAACATGATAAAAAGCACTTAATGCAATATTGTCAAGTTACGTTGGAGGTCTCTCATTTTGTTATTATCAATGTCAGCAGCTTTCTTGGAATTCAAGCTTAAGATTAGGCTATGAAGATTCTGGGGTGTAATAGAGCGGAGAAAAGCTGTAGAAACTGCGCAATATAAAGACCGCGGAACCTAATAGTGCGATAAAGAAAACTTCTTGGAGACCTGAGAAAAAAACGCATTTAGTTCAGAAGCCGCAGAGGGAAAGTCTTTGTAGGATCTAGCAACCGATTCGCAAATCGACTGAAAAGAACCCCAGGAAGCCGGTCAGAGATCAACGCTCTCGATTTTCAAAGACAGAGATCTGCGGCTATTGCAGGTAGATAAGGATGGAGTTTCGTAGTGGTTCCACCAGGAATCTACAAAGAAAATACCTGCTGTGCCGTTGAGAGAAATTTCGATACAAGAAGCATCAAGCCGGCTAAAGTCATCGCAGTCTCCCTCTGTACAAATCTCGAATTGAAAAAGATGAAAAATGCTGTTATTAAGTATAAGGAAAAAACTTTCAGCATGTGTTTTACTGGCAAGACTCATAAGGAAGATGATCCTTTTCTTTATATTGTCAGTAAGCGCTGGTCATGGCAGCGCCGCATTAGACAGTTCCTATTAAAACATCTGGAATCGCTTGTCATAGGTGATTCATTTGCGGGAAAGAACAGCCCTGATGTAACCGGTTTCCTTCAGTCTTGTGGGAATGTAGGCCGTGTTTTATTGCCTAACGTTCAATAACATTTTTAATCCATTGTACACAAAGTACTATTCCTAGCCGTTCAATCTTGTATTAAATAGAATGTGTTGTGTCTGTTCATATTGCAGCGGGCAGTCAAACGTAAGCGCAGCTGTCCGTGCCCCTTTCATGCAGTGCAACACTGTCAGCGCGATCACGATGTCGCTTAATTTCGAGAGGTTAAGATAGCTGATATAGGTGGTGCATTATGATATCACTGTAGTGGAGATGAAATACCGCAAATATAGGCGCAAAGAAACAAGAGCATTGCTGAGCTGCTCGGGAAAGAAGAAATCGCCGGCATTTTTATGTGCCGAATACAAGGCACGCGTTTCAGCGCCGCAACTAATATAGAACAGCGTGCTGCTAATCGGGACTGGACGCCGGAAAATGCGGCATTCCAGACATTACAAATATTTATTCAACGAAAGCAACAACAATATCAGGTCTCTTTAAGGGAAGAGGTCGTGGTTAGTGCTGGACCACTTCTGGCTGCTCGGGTCAGCATCAAGAGTTGCGGCTTTCCCACCGCCGCATTCGCCAAAGGCGCCTGATGAGTATTGTGGGTTCCTTTCCTGGAAATACCAAGCTTGCTTACGTGTGCAGCTCAGAAAAAGGAGTAACTACACTACCACACAAGCTGAGTTCAACTGGAGTTCCTCCTTGCTGACGCGTAGAAGGTCACCGTTGGCGGATCCGGTCATGGTTTTTGTGGTATATTACTGATTGCTCATTGTAGAATACAATCTTGAGAGTATGTCCTCAGTTAAGACGGTCTCTTTCACAAAAAAAAGCTAAAGCACTTCTTCTGCATGTGTTCAGGAAAAAGCGGATCATCTAGGGCACATGCAGCAGTTATTCGGAGACAGGTGTTTAGCGCAACGATCCTTATCTCTCCTCAGGATGCAAGCTGGGTACCATTCTTGAAGGACCTGCTCGCGGCCATCACGGCAGAGACCCACAGCGCTGTAACCGATTCGCTGATAATCTGGTACGACGGCGTAGATACGCACGGAAATATGAGCCCACAAAATGAGCTCAACTATAACAACCTGGACTTCTTTGACCTCTGCGACGGCATCTTCCTCCATTTCTTCTGGACTGATGAAACGCTCCTGAGGTCGGCGCAACTGGCAGGCGATCGCAAGGCCCATGTCTACGCCGGCGTCGATGTGTTTAGCCGAGAAACGCTGCACCAGAGTGGCTACCGAATGTCCGAGGTACTCGTCATCATCATCATCATTACCATCAGCCTGACTATGCCCACTGCAGGGCAAAGGTCTCTCCCATGTCTCTCCAATTAACCCTGTCATTTACCAGTAGCGACCCCGTATCGCCGCAACCTTCTTTACCTCATCCGCCCACCTAACTTCTTTCAAACTAAAGTACATGACTGATGCTAGAGGGCCCTTCACTACGGCGTCTCTCATAGCCTGAGTCGCTTTGGGACGTTAAACCCCCATACACCACCATCCTCTTATTACCACCCTCTCATTAGGTGCCTTTTTGCAGATATAATGTTTTTCGTCTTTTATTTGTGAAATCGTTTGCTTATACCGTGCACAACGTGGCTTGTAATTCCTCAAGGCGTAGACTCCTCTCAAGCAGTGCTGTGTCCTGAGAGCGAGGAATAGGAGTCTCCCCCATAATCACGGTTTCTGATCCTGAGAGGTGCCACTTTGCCCTACTACAAGACCGAGAAGCAAACCCATTGTTCTGAAACTTTACGACAAATACTGTACAGCATGTGTCATGTTTAGAGGAAACACGACATTCGAAGAAAACTGACGTGGGGAACTTCAGGTTTCACCGCGAAGCATCATCCTTCAGGCTTCTTCTTCCTCTAGAGCTCTCCGCGCTTTTTTTCCGCTTCGTGACGAAATATACTTTCCTCTTTATTGAAGAGCCTGTTTATTAATTTCTTGTTTCCCTCTAGGTAAGACATGTGCTGTACATAGACTCTGGCGTTCACAGCTCGTACATTTTAAGGCGAAAGCCTTCAGTGCCTCACAGTTGTCGACAGAAGGTTGTCCACAGAGGCGTCACGCTTTTCGGTTGGTCGAAATGGTGATGACGTCAGAGTGCGCGGATTCGAAGTAATGAGGTCACCCACGGATGCCTGACGCCCCCTTTTGGAGCACACGACAACTAATAAAATAGTTGTCGTGTGCTCCGACAGGGGACGTAAGGTGCCCGCGTGTGACCCCATTACATACCTCATTACTGCGAACAGAGCCATGGATACAACCGAACTCATCTAATAAGAGAGAGAGTCGTGCTAAAGAAGGAGTCAAAGTGGGCAGTGAAAGTGTTATCCGACGTTTTGTTCTGCCTACTTTAAAAAATCGGTCCCAGGGGAGGTGGTCAAGAAAGGTGAGGGTGGAAGTTTTTATCACAGCAGATATTTTTGCTTCTGGGTGAACGCAAATACCTCACACTCATCAAAAACACACTGTCTTGCCTGCACACGCTTTGTTAAAGCTGCACATAGCACTGTGTTCACAGGAGCCCATTTATTATATCAGATTCCTGCATTGGCGCAGGATATGCGCATGTGTCTCTACTGAAATTTTGACCTAATGCAGTTCTGCAGGATGCGTTCATATTTTGCCGCTCAGGCATTGATCGTGTTGCAATACTAGGAGGCTAATTTTTCTTCACGCCAAATGGCTGCTGCTCATTACGGCAACTATCGTTTTAAACTGGTGAAAGCAGGATTATGGCAGTTAGCCGCAACATTCTCATCTTCTATTTACTTTTCCCCATAATAACACTCCACTCAACCTCGCGACTAGAAGCGACTACCTCGGAGTTCATTCTTTACCTATTCCTTCATGAACAGCACACACTAAAAAGATTCTGCAAAGCTAACCGTACATCAGTGCATTCAGAAGACAACCTCAGATGCGTGCCCTCTTCCCCGCGAAAGTTATCTATCTATGATTAGGCCACCCCAACTTAAAAACGTGTGTTTCAATTGGCCAGCACCTCAAGACTGCTTGCTTAATCTGCTGGCACGAGAACATAAAAGTACTGTAGCTCCTCGCACTGTTGGAGACTACATCCGACACTTCAGGGTAACTACAATTAAGTCCTTGCTGTCCTATCCTCAGAAAAAAATCGCGCAACACAGGAACTTATTTGCCTGTGTAACAAAATTGTTTACAGCCATCGTCTTTTCAGCTTACATCTTACCCAGCCTATGCTGGGTAAGCATATTCTGCCCAATAACCTAATTTTCTAATTTCCTTCGGGAACAACTACCGTTTTCGACTCATCAGCGCTATCGCTTGGAACAATTTATTAGAATACTCTTCCAAAAAGCGTTCTTCACATCTCTATTCATTTTCCCTGCTGAGAAAAAGCTTTGGAGCAATTTGTTGTGAAGTGTTGTTTCGTCGCTCGATTATGCGGTCGCTTTGTTTTTTATCATTGGAAGCAGGCTTAACCACGATACTATTAAACTGACTTTTGTTCCCGCCACGTGTCCTAATGTAACCCTCTTCAAATATTATAACTGTGGTAGCCAATGGCTATCGGTTGAAATAAGTAAATTATTATATCCTACACCTTTTGTAACAAAATCATGGTGGTAGCGAGATAAAATTAGCAGGTGAAGTTGATTTTGTTATTAAAGGACAAAAACCATAGTGCAAATTTAAGTGACCTATATATTCTGCACTCTAGAGGGTAATGATGCAGGAATCGGAGAAAAACGCAGTCGAAACGTCTGGCCTATGCCACTTATGGAAGGAATTGCTGCCAGTTGCTGCGCGAGCGCTCCGACTCGGGCCAAGGCGGCACTTCGGCTTTATTTTCAACAGTAAATATGCAATTCCTGAAAGTGTTTACCTCTGCAGTTTACGTCTACAGTGGCATAATCTTTCCAAGTGATGTGCAGGCTTAAGATGTCTTATTTTTGCCCTGTGGTAGAAAATGGTTACCAAAGTAAATCGTAAGATCACATCCACAATTATGAAAGGGAACCTCGCGTGTTCCTTGGAGCCTAATAACATTCGATGGTTTTTCTGAAGGATTCACATGACTCTCAATGCATTTCGCATAGCTACCGCTTTGACAGAACGCCTTAGTTGGCCAAACATGTTTCATCTTCATCATGATCTTCGTTATGAATGAACTTTCGTCCAGTGCAGGAGAAAGCAATATCTTGAAACAATGCTGTACCTGCACTAGCTGTGGTCAACGTGTACTCGGATCTTTCTATGTTATAAGCAAGCTTGATGTCCGGTAAAATTGGTAAATTGGTAAATTGGTTTTTGAGGAAAGGAAGTGGCGCAGTATCTGTCTCACATTTCTCGGCGGACACCTGAACCGCGCCGTCAGGGGAGGAAGGAGGGTGCCACCCGCTGTATTCGTACTCTTGGAAAATAATGCCTCACCTAAAAGCATCGGTCAGCAGTCCTACAGCACTGCATACCGGACGCGTGTTTTTTTTTTTTGCTCTTTATTTAAATTAGGTTGTGGATATTTAGGTGACGTGTCCTTCGAAGTCTGCAGGTGCGTAAGCAGCACACTCATTCCAATCAGCTCCTTGTCTATTTTCATAACTCCTTGAAGGCATTCTTAGCTATTGACCGTTGGTTTCAAAGCCGCTGCTGCGCTCGTCTTGCAGAACTTTTCTTTGACGGCTGCGGTTCTCGCTGTTTTTTTCAGACACTTAAAATGGTCCGCACTCACGGCTTGTCGGCAGCCATCTTCGGCGCCGGTCGCGTACACGACAGAAGTCTGACAAAGAATTTTATGAAGAACCAATACCGGTGAGTACTGAGGTGTGGAGTAAGGTGACGTACGCTCTGTGACGCTACGCCGAGGAGGAACTCCTGTTGTAATGTCGGTTCTTGCAGTGAATGCACATGCACAGGAATATCGGCGAATGCTTTATTGCACATTTATTCAAAGAGCACGAGCAATTTTTAGTACTATAGTCGTCGAGCAGATGCTTTAAAAAATCGACTACGAAATTTCTTTTTGGCTGCTAGCAGTCAGTGAAAATCGCATTATCGCAGTGCAGTTCTGCAAAAAAATTTGTCAGCCTCACTCTCTGGTTGGTCGAAAAGACTCTGGGTGGTCAGAGCTAAGGGCACGACCAAGAAGGTTCATCAATTTGGGGTCTTTCCAACCCATTGTCTTGAAGTTACAAAGTTCTAGAGAAGTTGAGGAGGAATCAAAGCCATAAGGCAGTTTAGATATTGATAGAGAGTATGAGAGCATTTATTGATATTTTGTTTTTCTTAGAAGGCACAATTTTGACTAGCACATACAACAGCGAGAGCTAGAAACTTATCCTTCCTGGACAGTGGAAATGTCGTTTGTGAGCACGAAGAACAACTAAGTCATAACGCGAAGGCCAGACTTCACCGGACTAACAAAGTTACCAAAAAGGAAACAACACTGGGTAGGGGTGTTTATTTTAACTCTTTGATGCGCAGAAACTTGCGTTGCCGATGGGAGGCCTAATGTTGACTGCTTTTACATAGCGAGTTTGTTTCATGCTGATTAGAGGAAGTATTAGTGCGTCGAGAAAATGTCAGCTTCAACTTCTGCAATAATCTGGGGCCGGACAGTACCCCTAAGTGGAGCAGCAACTTTTTTGCAGCTCATGGCTGTCACATGACACTTATCTTGTGAACCTTAGATGAAATCGGCGGCTTCTTTACAAGTCATATTGTTGTCGCCGCCGCGGTGGCTCAGCGGCTATGGTGCTCAGCTGCTGACCCAAAAGACGCGGGTTCGATCCCGGCCTCGGCGGCTAGAATTTCTTTGGAGGAGAAATTCTAGAGGCCCATGTACTGTGCGATGTCAGTGCACGTTAAAGAACCCCAGGTGGTCGAAATTTCCGGAGCCCTCCACTACGGCGTCTCTCATAGCCTTAGTCGCTTTGGGACGGTAAACCCCATAAACCAAACCAAACCAAACCATCATATTGTTGTCACATGACACTAATCACGTGTCCCTTGTATAACGTCAACTTTTTTTGGCAAGTCAACACCAGTGCGCATCCCCAGCACACTTCACCATTGTACACAGCACAACGAGTCCACTGCGTGCGTCTAAACACGCTTGAGCCAACGACCCTTCACGGCACATGCGTTGCGTGCCCGCCTGGCACGTAGAGGGCCCTGGTTCGAATACCAATTCCGGCGAATTTGATGTTTTGATTGAGCTCGCGTGAGAGTACCGCTCCTTCTGGACATAATTTGTGGACGCATTCTGCGGACAACATCCAGTGACGCATATTTCTTCGCATTAAAAAGCATTGCCATCGGCCTTCACACGCCCAAATTTATGATGATGATCGATGCCACGGGGAATGTTTCTGGTCGTGAAACAAAATCATCTCGTTGGCTTACGCGGTCATAGATGTTATAAAACAATCGAGCGATTGATTTTTGTCGATATTCTAGAAATAACGGACAAGATTTTCATCATCATCATTTACGGTTTGCTTGAGGAATTACTCCAACTATTTATGGCAAAATTGATGTTAAACAAAGAAGATTGCTAAAGAACGCCCGTGAACGTAACACTGTTTCTAGCACGCAATCATCAAGGCTGCGGTCTCCACCATGCAGTAATAACTTTAGAGTATAAAAATAAATTATTGTGCACGAGTTTTGCATTCATGTCTGGCGTTCGATAAAGATGCTGCTTGATCTTTCGTTTCTGAGAGCAGCTCGTACCATGCTAAGCCAAGAGGAGACATGATGGTACGCATTAGAATTTGAGCATTTATTTTGCTCGAAGTTCATGTCACATCACCTATCGTCTGCAGGCTATGGGATTTGCCAGACGAAGTCTGCCCCGAGTGGCGCCTGACAACCCTGCCGCTCTGCACCAGCTTCTGCCAAGGCGTGGGCAACAACCTGTTTTCTTCAGGCGCTGTAAGTTGCTCTCCTTTTTTTCTTTTATTGCGCAGCCCCTAGTCCTGCTGCGACTGCGATTCGAGGAAACTTTGAAGAACGCTAGCATTGCTTGCATTTGTACAGTATTCGAGTGTCACGGTGGTTATTTTTATTGCTTCGCGGAACTGTGCACAAATTTGGCAGCAAGCTACTGGTATCACTGCGTTATATTTCATCAGTATTAGTAAAAAGAAATAGAAACGAATAGAAAGATCCTTACACTTCTCGAAAAATGCAAAAAAAATTTTTTTCATTAAGAAAACATCCTTCCTGATTGTAACACTGGTTGATGTGTAAGACACGTAGCAAGCGCTGTATAAGCCTTCAGGCCTTGGCTCCTAATGACGAACAACTGTGCGATCCCGTGGCTCACTACACCAGGAACTTGATGTAGACGCGTATAGCGAAGTACTGGCAGCTCGAAAATACTCTAAAATGACGACTAAAGAAACAACGAAACAGAACTTGCGATGAAGCTAATAATTGCGTCAGTCCTATCTTGTTTTCTGTAGTTTCGTCTCTGCGCGCTGTGAACACTACACTTTACTCACTGCATCCGCTTGGGGACGTGTGGTCATGGACGATCTGTGTATGCTGAGTATCACCTCTTAAACCCAGAGGGTGTCCAACACGCCGTGGTTCAACCTGTCCAAGTGTCAGCTGCAGCCCCGGGACCAGGGTAACAGACTGTGCGGCGCCTGCGGTTCAGCCACGGTCCACCTGGATGACGCATACACCGGGGGAAGCTGCCTTCGCCTGCTGTTCAATGCCAACGAGCGGCATGCCGACGAGGAGGCTTACTTCAGGTGACACTGTAGTGACTACGTGTAAAAGATGTTAGTTGTGTGAAGGCTTGAAGTGCTAAAGGTCGACCCACTTAAGGACGTTCCGTCGAGTCTTCATTCTGTCGTCCTTTAGCGCTTCGCTCTGTAGTACCTGGCACTTCATTCGCCCATGCAGCGCATCTCTTATCTCTTTTTAGCGTGGCGATTCCACCTTTTCAGTTCTGAAGGATTAACGCGTACCTCGTCGCGCCTTGTCGCTGTGTATTTATTTGGCGTTTCAGTGTGCGCGATGTTGCAGCCTCCGCTAAGGACTGTTCATACCTTCGAACTGTACATAAAATATGAAATATAAACTGCACTCTCAGCCTTGGCTCGGCGCAGGAGTCCTTTACACAGCGCCAGGCAAGAGCGACACTTATTGCGTTCTGGAGTGACGTGGTTTCGAGCCCTGATTACAGGTTTTTTTATTTTTTTTTGCCGTACAGTACCGTTATGGGGAGCATAACTTTGGCCTAAATCTAACTGTGGTCTGTAGAATGTGGCCGTTTCCCAGAGTTACGTCCACCTGTGGACGCTCCAAATAGTGCTACGGCACCCTCGAGGCCCGGAAGGTGCTTCCTCCGGAGCACCCTCCGGTAGCTGCATTTTCGCACACCTTCCGGGTCCGGAGTGTAGCCGGACGGGTCGCCTAACCGCTCCGACTTCTCAGGGGCGCTGAGTGCCATCGCCATTCTCCAGAAGTAGTACCACCAACCATCAGTTAGCTGCTTTGATCGGTGCCAAATTCTACACACGCAGACACGCATGTATACACAGACGCATGCGCGCACGCACACACACACATGCACAGACCACGGCTTCTTCGCTGAAGGTGGCGTACAATGAGCTGCCGTCTCCTACGAGGTTCATCTTAGGAAGGCTGTGCTACATAGAGAGTGTAGGGAACGTGAACGTTAAGCAGCCGCTGTCTTCGAGTCCGATTTGCGGCGAGTGACAGCTGTCTTCTAATATTTGAACTTAGGTGTAGCCTAGAATCTTTAACATATTTTTCTAGTATTGTTGCTTTATTTCATTAGGTGCGGTGAGGACAGCTACTGAGGGAGTTGAGAAGTCACGTAACTACGACGGCAATGCGGACCTGAACATATGGACGCGGAATGTTGGTCTGGGGAGTTATGCCGCGTACCCACAGCAAAATTGTGGCGTGCAAAACAAAAAGGCACTGCCAACCGATAATGTCATTGAGATGTGCGCAGGAAGGGCATTCTTGATGTCTGTTCTCTACGGTCACGTGGTACAAGTTGTCGTAAAGGGAATATCATTTAGAGGCAAAGAAGCTAGTTGCAAGAAGCATTTCTTAGCGTTCTGCGTGACCAAAGCTCTGCTCTCTGTCGTCTACAGAAAAAGGGTGGTGCTTTCCTGCAGTTTTTAAAGCATTCTTTTAGCGTCCGTAGTGCTAAAGAATTTTTTTCTGGTTTATCGGCCACCTCATACAAACGTCACCGTTTTTCTGCGACTTTTCGAGCAGTTATTGTTTTACTGATATATGAAAGCAAATATTCCTTACTTCTTGCGGGATGCTAATATTCACCTGAATGCTAATATTGTTAGACTGGTCAGCTATCAGTTTTCGACCCATATGGCTTTTGAAAACCTCATCAATGAGCCTACACGTAATACATCCACTTCGAAAACTCTTATATCTTTGTTTGGATTTATGGGGTATAAATTCCCAAAGCGACTTATGCAATGAGGGACGATATCTTTGTCACTAATGTAGAGAAGAATTCATTTTCTGGCACCTTTGGCACACTTCTTCTGACATACTACTGGCACATTAGTGGTCACTTGCTGAATTTAACATTTATTGAAGATAAAACAGCAGCAAGGATAGAAAACTCATCAGCGCGATTTTTTGAAGTTATCACTAGTATTGGTTTAAGTGGTTTTTGTGCTGATATTCAAGCCCACAACTGGCCTCATGTTCCTGAAACCACTTATGTAAGCTTCATGTATGACGCTTTCTTGCCAGCCCTACACAAAAGCGTTTCCGTATTCGTCGAGCACGAGTAGCAAAAATCTCGCTAAAACCATAGGCTGCAAGGTACCTTCTAGCTAAAAGTAAATTAGGAATAAGCTATATTCGAAATTTATGAACTCAAAGGATGTGTCAGATTTCAAAGCATTTATGTCGTTCAGGAATCGTTGAAATAATAAGCTTAGGAATGCTAAGCATTAATACTTATTGGCGCGGTTTAACGATGCAATCAAAAGCACTGATATGTTGTGGAATCGTTTAAGCAATTTCCGGAGCCCTTCACTACGGTGTCCCTCATAGCCTTAGTCTCTTTGGGAAGTTAAGCCTCAGAAAACCATCTCCTCTGCGAAGTAAAGCCCAAGCGTACTGAGCAGCTTTTGGTGTGGGTAATGCCGTTCTGGCAGACAAAGAGCTCTTTAATATGCTTAATGACCATTTCCTTAGTATTGGTACCTCAAGGACTCTGCCAGCAATAAGCACAGCTACATTTCCTCGTCCGAGTAAAATTATTAACAGTATTGTATTTTTGCACACATCTGAGACTGAAATCATTGCGGAATTCCCGATAATTAAAGAAGAATAGTATTTGATTGCGCTTACTGCGATGGTACGCTGAGTGATCACTGCTTGCCTGTTCGCGAACTTATTAATCAGAATCTGGACGCAATGCAGCGGTCAGCTTAGCGTGTGAGAAAGGGGAGAAGAGGTTGCAGCTACTGCTGCACTTCTCAAATGTTTCGGCCCTGCTGGGACATAAAGGTGTAAAGGAGGCCCTATACATTTAGTCATTAGGCGATGGTGCATGTAACACAATAAATGCAAACAGTAAAAACCAATATCGGCTTGACAGCTATCGCTCCTGCCTGCTCTCTACCCGCCTCTTCAGATCTACTGCGTGAGAACTTGCAAAAGTAGCTGCCTGACGCAGTTACTTTACTCGAAATTTTCCGCTCGCAGGTTATTTGGTTGCGACATTCCGCTGGGCTGGCTCACCGTCAGCTACACCATCAAGCTGTTCAGGAGCACCCAGCTTCTTGCAGCCGGTCAAGACGTTGCGCTCGTCTTGAAGGTCAAAGCACCTACCGGGGAGACAGAGGACTTGTTTCTGGGCCTCACTATCGGTCTGCAAGATGACATCCACTACACGATCAAGCGCGATTACGTCGGCATTCCTAGCGCTGCGTCGCGCGACCATGCAAATGAATGGAGTACCAGGTGAGCACTCATGCGCCAGATTTATTTCCTACATTGAAAGTGTACGGCAACCTTCGTGAAGTCGCGGCGCCATCGTAGGTGGCAATGCCTTCGTAATCAAGCCTCTGACTGCACCCTATTGTAGGTTCGAACAGTGACATGCACACTGTCATAGAATTTGGTTTTTACCCGAAGACCGTGGAGTGACGTTTGCGAAGGCTACGGCTGGAAGCGTTGCTAATGGCAACCTCACTCTCGTGACAAAAATATAGAACTGTGTTTCCTTGGGCACTGACTTCCTAACGCGGGCTGCAGTATTACATCACGAAGTAGATGAGTTTTAGTTTATTAAAATTTTGGCAATGCAATGCAGAATTGCCAAGGTAACGCGGCTAGAGAGGGGAGATCGACAACGCCCCTGGCACCCCACACCTGTCGCAACACAAGAGCACAAAAGAGGGGAGCCATCAATGCACCATGCGCAACTTGCAGGACAGTGTAATGCTGGCTATACAGACACTTTCACCTTAAATTTTACACAGCTTTTAAAAACAGGCTTTTTGAGTTAAAACAGCGCCTTTTCGGCATAGCATTGTCAGCCGTGTGGTACAAAGACTACAGCTAAGGCATGGTAATTATCAGAGTGATTGAGTAATATTGAATAGCTAACCCTTTCAGGGCCAAATTTTCTAATCCCAGCAGGCATTTGTTTGTGTTTTTCATTACAAGCTCATGAAAAACTAAAGAAAAATATTCTGACTTGGCCTCTTGCCTGATATGGGATAATTATTACGATTCCGCTAGGAGTCATTGGCCAGTTAGAGCATTATGTACCACATCTTGTTGTGGAATTCCACGGAGCAGTTCTTGCTGTCGCTAAAGCAGAGACTTATGGTCCATTCTGCGCACACCCACTTTGTGCACCAAGGGACACAGTGCTTGCAACGTTACTTTACGTCTTCAAACTAAGGCCAGTGACCTGATCGTACCTTGTGACACCAGGGGGGTGTGAGTTCGGTGGTCGACCATATTTTTTCATGGGTGGACTTTGACTTCTTGCTTGCTGGCCCCTTTTTTTCTTTTTGAAGCCTTTTCTCACTTTCGCGGCACCTCAGGCCCATCCAAGATAAAAGCAAATAATGTCAGCTGTTTTGGAAGTTAGCCGCTATCTGCTGGCCGTTGCATAGAAACCACGAGTTCACTGCTATGAGGTTGAGGAAGTACACGAACAATTCTTTTGCACCAAATGTCCACGATGATACGCCCTCGGAACTTCCAAAGATGCCTCGATGGCGAACGTCTATAGAACGTTCCATAATACGCCATTGTGGTCTATTGATTCCTGTAGAAATGAAAACATTAGAGAGGCTGCACGGAGGCATTCCTTCCTTTCATCGAGTATAAACTGATTGCAAGCATAAGGAGCAATATTTTAAGGAAGCTCAGAAATGTCACTTGCGCTCAGAGCCGATTCACGAAATTATTACGAGTCTTGTTGAAAGGTAGCAGCGATGGGCGCATAAATTTAACTTGGCCGGAATAGAGCAAAGCTCGATGTCCCACTAAGCGAAGAGAGGGCTAGGTGCCCTTTTCGAGAAGTCCGTTCCAAGTGTCTCTTCGGTTTCGCTTTTTGTTTGAGGCAGTGAAGCCAGACAGTGTATTTTGATTCCTGCAGGAATTAGTGGCCGTGAAAGGGTCAACTTTTTTAATTGTTCTTCTTGGGCATCTTAATTATTGAGAGGCGCGTAACCCAACGCAAGCAACATCCATATCAAATTTTAGAATTTCGAAAACACGGTTACACTGGGCACTGTGGCGAAACAAATTTTGGCTTCATCACGCCAAAATACACGAGCTATCGAGAATATTGCTGGAAAAACAACCTCTCCAGTGCAAGTAACTCGTCGCAATGCCAAAATTCGTTGTGACAGCGCCGTGGGTAACGCTGTTTTCGAATTTCTATAAACTTGATATGGTTGTTACTTACGGTGGTTTGCACGTCACTCAATAATTAAGAAACCTAAAGGTGGTAGTTAAATAGTTCAATATTTAATATTAGCTAACCAGCCTGCTGGTTACCACCGCTTAGCTGTATTCTGATGTACTACACCGGTGACAATGCTATGCCTAAAATAGTGATATCCTAACTCAAGAAACAGATTTTTTAAAATTGTGTGGAATCTTGGTTGAAACACCCCATATATTCTCGGCGGTTCAGCATAGACCATGAGCGCTGCACTGAGGCAGGATTGCCGGCAGCCCTCTTTTCCTGGCGGTAACTAACGACGGCTGAGATATTTCTCTCTCGACCGTTGTCCTCTTCGGGCGATTCGGCTTTTCTTGTGTCTCTCTTGTACGGTGATCACTCGAGTTGTCCTTTCGCATCGTGTCCCTTCGGGTGTTTCTGGTGTCATTTTCCATAGCGATCTTTTATCAGTGCATTGTTCCTGATTTGTACTGTTCGCTTCATGAAATGTAGAGCTGTTCTGATAGGGTCTACTAAATAAAATGCCCTCTCTTTATTAACACGTTATCTAAACCCCACCTGAAGCTCCTACTAAGTTCTTTTCATATAGCCGCGGACACTCTCCCTCTGCCTGCTTTCACGGCAGGAAGTACCACGTGCGAGACAACACGGGCGCGTCTACTCTCGTCGAGATCGGCCTTCGCCTCTTCACTGCCAGTACGGATAAGTTCTCCTGCCTGCTGGGCCACCTCGAAGTGAAGCGACCCCAAGAGACCAGCGCCGTCGTGGCTCCTGATGGCGCAGGGGTGGCAGCGTCGAAGGGGGACGCCTGGGAGCCTGAAGAGAAACGGCCGCGGCCCCAGTAGCCGGATAGAACACTGGCAGCTATTCCGACCAAGGAGTAAAAATAAACGTTCCATTTATGAGCGTCTGGCTCGCTGTATGTCTCAATAATTGGTTTGTTCATAGAAGGTTGCGGCCAAGTACTACAGCAGGGCGGAAAACCTATAGTTAGCGCTTGTCCTGTCTCCTTCTATGCCTGAGTCCTAGTTCTATGCGCTACTCTTTTAATTAATACTACACCAGGGCGGCAAAATCATATTCTGATGAGGGAGCGTGTTGTAGATTCTGGTCACCGAGATCAGGCCGCACCCCAGGCCTGGTTATGCAATTCTATCGATCTGCGAAGTATATCTTTTTTTAAAACCCGGTGGTCAATGACACCAGGATTCGAACCCTGGTCCTCTTGCACACGAGGCCTATGCTCTGCTCCTCCGCCATCGCTCCAAAGCGTGTCAGTGAGGTAGACAGAGGAGAACAGTGGGTGTAAAAAGTAACATGCAGAAAACCAAAGTAATGTTCAACAGTCTAAGGGGCTGGAAGTAGTAAGGGAATATGTCTACTTAGGGGAGGTAGTGACCGCAGATGCGGATCATGAGAGGGAATTAACTAGAAAATAAGAATGGGATGGACCGCATATGCAGGTTCTCTGAGATCATGTCTGGCAGTTTAACAATATCCCTCAAGAGAAAAGTATACAACCGCTGTACCTTACCAGTACTCTGGGGCAGAAACATGGAGGATAATGAAAAGGGTTCAGCTTTAGGGCAGCGCAGGGAGCTGCGGTGAGCTAAAAGCCTTGTCCTGTGCGTACACACCGGTTTCGCGATCCTGACTAGGATCCTCATAATATTCATGTGGATGCAATGAACACCTTGACACATAAAACATCCCGCCACCTTCCCCTCTTCCCCCAGGTCCGTTCCTGTCTCATGTTTCCCAGTAACAGGCTTTTCGTCAGCGAACCCGTGCTCTAATTCCTCCGTGTTCGTACCCTCTCCCCCGTAGTCTCACTCGGGAGGAGGAGGTATCTGTGCGCCGGATTCGGTCAGGAGCGGCTCTGACTCCTTCTGGGCGTCATCGGTGGCGTCACAAACGTTCCGAAGTGACTGACATGCGTCCCCACCGTGGTGCTGCGTCAGACTAGTGTGGCAGAACACACTTGCTATGGACTTGTCCGGCGGCAGCCTGCCTGAGACGACGCTTCCTAAGGAAGGCAGGCCTGCGATGGGACGTTGCAGTCGACTAGCGCAAGTGAACTCATGATAATCACTTTGTCGAGAACTTTCGCCACTTTTCAAGCGAGGCTTCTTTGCACTCCTTCGTATAACTTCCTCTCCTTTTTTCATTACGCCTAATAGTAAACATGTCGAATAAAAAAAAAAAAACAGATCGGAAGTGGGCGGGGTAGGTGAGGAAGCAAACGCGGGTTAATGACATCCTATTCGAAATCAACAGGAAGAAATGGGCATTGGCAGGGCATCTAATGCGAAGGCACGATAACCGCTGGTCCATGAGGGTAACGGAGTGGTTTCCAAGAGAAGGCAAGCTAGCACGGTGCGTCAAAAATTTAGGTGGGCGAATGAGATTAAGTTGTTTGCGGGGATACAGTGGCCGCAGCTGGCAAAGGACAGGGTTATTTGGAGAGAAACCGGAGAGGCCTTTGCCCCACAGTGGGCGTAGTCAGGCTGATGATGATGATTTCTCATGTGAGCGGGCACGTAATGCATTGGACTGTATATAATGCGGCCTGTTTTCAATAAAAAAACAGCTGGTGGTTGAACGCTTGTCCTGTGTTCTCGTGTCTCTCTTTCGTCCTTGTTTCTTCGCGCTGGCGCTTTCCATAATTTGTTAATGAAAATATGTAGCATGATATTTTAGGAGGCGATGTCAATATTGATAATGCAAAGGTGTTTAAATCGTAAAATTGTGCACATACATCAGTTCAAAAGCTTTTCTAATTTTGTCATTACCATTACGTGCATTCAAAATAGTGTCTCCACTCTAATTTATTTGTTTATCACTAACATTCATGCATCCAGCCTGCTGTGAGGTGTTGTAAACGCCTCTGTTATTGACTACCTTCCTATATTTTTTGGATAAATAATGATTTCCAGAAAAAGAAACTATAACAAAGCATTCCTAGAACTGTCTGCTGCATTAATGTTCAGAGGTTAGACAAATTTAGGCAAGACGTGTCGCTAATTGATTGGCGTGGTGGTGGTGAAAACTTTTATATTGTAAAAAAGAGTTTGGGAGCCAATCACACATGCTGAAGAAGCATACGATCTCTTTTAAAACAAATTTCAAAGTGCCTGTGTTAATTGCTTTTCTTATAAAACGCCGAAGAATACTCAAGAAGCTAAGAAGCCGTGGGTAACAAAGAAATGCTTGAAAGAAATACGGATCACCCAGAGTTTGTATAAGCGCTTCATTTAGACTTAAACCAAAGAAGTACTACAAATATTTCAAACCCCGCGAAACAAAGTTAATAGCCTGGTACGCAGCGAAAAAATAGTATATATGCATAATCTGTTCAATAGTGGTGTAGTTCCCCGATCTGTTTAGTCAGGATGCGACTCAAACACACTTAAAACATAAGAACTGCGATTCAGTTGAGCAGAATGAGATCACTAAGAATGTTGTGCAGGCGCGGCCATAAGTAAACGGAGCACGCTATTGCGTTCGAAGTGCAATCACGCTTTCTCCATTGGTAAAGAAGAAGCGTAGTTTGTCTACAAGAAAGCCCACCAACCTCCGCTACCGGCATGCGCGTACCACTGCTGGAAAGTTCAGTTAGGTGGCGCCTGAAAAATATTTCAAGACAGTTGCGTGCTCCGTTTACTTTTCTCCGCGCCTGTACGTCTCTAAGGTGCGGAATTGGTAAATACATTTAATAATTATTTTCTCTCAGTTGCCAATTCCGCACATTATGCTGACTTCTCATGATATTTTAATGAACGGACACGGTCTACTGATTTTGTAGCCCCAACAACAGCAAGCAAAATATTTGTGTTTTATCTCTCTAATTATAAATAGTGCTGTTATAGACGGACTAGGGATTCTAGCGGTTAAGCAGGTACTCGTTCTTATATTACTTGTGTTGGACCATATTTCGAATATTTCGTTATCCGGTGGAACTTTCCCCTCACAACTTTATATTGCCGCAGTAACAGTTTCGTACAAAGGTGAGGATAAAAACAAACTTTCAAAGTACTGACCAATTTGTATTCTCCAGGTTAACTCTAAAGGCTCAGACAAGCTAATATATGGTTGTATGCACTCATTGATTTTAAAACAAACTGATTATGCCTGCGCAACTTGGTTTCATCAAAGGTCAAGAAAAATGGTTTTACTAAGAAAAAAAGAGGTCATATTGGAATCATTTGAATGCAAAATTTGTACATTAGGCAGCTTCAACTATTATCTAAAGGCGTTTGACCGTAATAACACTTCACGCTCCTAAAAAAATTATATTGCTGTAGATTCCGTGGCCCGTTCTTTGAGTTATCGACCCTTACCTTGTGGCGCTGAAGGTAAGATTTATTAAAATCTTACCTTCAGCACCGCCAGCAACAGGTTGTTCAACATGATTGGATACCTGACCTTAAACAAATTCACATAGGCGTGCCCCAGGGCCGTATCCAAGAGCACCTGTTGTTCTGCATATATATAAAGGATTTATTATTTACCGACAATAGTGTGAATTTTTGATGTACTGTGACGACACTACGCTACTCCTCAGTGCATTCAATTCATACGACATATTTTCTGCAGCGATTCGACCCTCACGTCATTAGCATCATGGAGTTAAGCAAATTCTCTTATTATCAATCCTAACAAGACCAAGGCTGTTCTGTTGACGCCCAAAAACCACGAAGTGCACATTCAAGATTCCCTAGTACTAAAGTACTGAAATATCCAATTGTACTTGTTGTCAAATGTCTTGCAGTATTGCTTGAACAGGATATGTCATTAAACGAGCATACTGATCTTGTCATCTCAAAAAATTTCACGCATCACTGGCATCCTACAATCTATGATCTTGTTTGCCAAAAGCCTAAAGCCCTTGCTATATAAATATTTATTTCTGCCAAACGTACACTACTGTCATTTGGCATGAGATACTCCCACTAACACGAGATTTTTCAAACTTTAGAGACTACAAAAAAGGCAGTTCGAATAACCATGAATGTCCCCTATGACAGCCACACAGACCCTACATTTACAGAACTGAATCAACTGTATCCCTGAAATTCACAGAACATTTTTAATCAAGCGTTACGACTAAGGTATTAAAAGAAACAACATTGCCGTGTGCAGTATCGCAAACTTATCTCTGCACGCAACACTCGCCAGCTTCAACAAGAGGAAATTCTGCACCTACGCACTAAATTTGGACAGCATATCCTGAAGTATCTCCTCCAGTTTTTCGTCAATTGATTCTATTTTACTGCTCTGTCGAATGTATAAAACTGCATTACCATGTATCGCTGTCATTGACCTGTGCTTTCTGTATGTTGCCATGTACACGAGACCGCGGACCCCGTCCAGACCAACTTGAAGCTCTTTGTCTGCGGCCCTTCAACACTGTTGATATTGAAATAAACTGAATGATTTATTATTGATTGATTGATTGACTGACTGACTGACTGACTGACTGACTGACTGACTGACTGACTGACTGACCGACCGACCGACCGACCGACCGACCGACCGACCGACCGACCGACCAACTCACTCACTCACTCACTCACTCACTCACTCACTCACTCACTCACTCACTCACTCACTCACTCACTCACTCACTCACTCACTCACTCACTCACTCACTCACTCACTCACTCACTCACTCCCTCACACACTCACTCACTCAATGATCCCAGTATGTGGTGACGCTGCCTGTGGCGCTAGTGTCGAGACCACGTTTCTCGCAGAAACAGTTGCCCCCTCCACCGCAGCTATTCTTGTCTTCAGCTGTCGAGTGGCGCGAATCGCCTTCTTCTTGTACTGCGCGACCTCAGTGCACTCTGGCTCCACCGTACAACCGGCAGCGCAGCCTGCAACCCGTCGTTGATCTGACAAAGTTTGTTGTGATTGCATTGCAGCCTACACATCAGGATCGTCAGCTTCTGAACGTTAGCGTCTGGACTGTGGACTGCCGTTCAGACCTCCCTTTTCAAGATCGTGTCTTCTCCACCTCGCATCCTCCTCTGCACATTCACGTATTCCATAATGTTCTCGTCAGCATCAACGCTGTCATCATTGGAGCCATTTACAGGTAGGCAGCCGGTACATTATCGCTAAGTGAATGCTAAGCTTAATGGCGCTGAAGTTCTGCCCTAACCGTGAAGCCCGAGTCAAAAGGAACAGTGATCATCGCGGGTTTCTCGACAGTTGTCTGGGGCATCTTAGCGGCACGTCGGCTCTTTAAAGAAAGCAGAAAGAGCAATAATATTTCGTGGAAAACAAAAACAGCAACATTTCTTAACTATTATCCAAGATACGTCCTTATAGTTAGGTTTGCATTTTTCATCTTCATTGAGGCGACGCTTGAATCCTCTTCCCGTCGGCGTTCAAGCCCCTTAGCTTAGGTCGTCTGGCGACGGAGTCATGACCTCGAATTAATCTCGGAATTGCCATGTGCGGTAGAGCGGTGTTGATGCGCAGTCTACACTGTGTTTGAGCGGAAGGGAAACGCTCATCCGTGTTCGAAGTCGCGTCTCTAAGACGTCGTGTTTTCTAGCCAGGTGGCAGTTTCATTAAGAGGGGGAAAAGACAGCCATCTGATTGGTATACAGGGTGTTTCTCCTAAAGGATTCCAATTTTTAATTATAAGTTCTTGAGTTAGATCAGCGCTTTTAGCGGTGTCGTGTTGTCAGTGTTGAAGTACAGTCTTTGTCAAAAGTTTAGAGACCAAGGAGTTCACTTCTAAGCTTTATATTGGGACTCCAGGAGCATTCATGGAAGTACTACCTACTGCAGGGGGCAGTACCAGAAATCTTCTCATGTCCAGGAAATTTGGAGCGCTAGAGATCCATTAAGAACGACACAGTGTGGCTCAAAAGAAAACACTGTGGGCTCCAAATTTTTGTCAAAGGCTGTACATCAGGTATCTAATCATCAGTGTGATTAACTAATATTTAGTAGTTTACTGTTAGTTTAGGCTCCTTAATTACTGAGCGGCGTGTAGCGCACCGTAAGTAATAACCACACCAGTTTGTAGGATTTAGAAAACGATTACCGTAGGCGCTGTGGCATACCAAATTTTGGTTGTTTCGACGGGTTCTGTGAAATGGAGGGGTCGCTGTGTCTGGAAGGTTTTCGAAAGTGCATGTATTTTGGCATGATGGCTTTGAAATTTGTTCTGCCACAGAGCCGAGGGTAACCGCGTTTTCGAAATTCTAACAACTGATATGGATATTGCTTACGGTGGGCTACACACCTCTGAGAAATTAAGTTACCTAACTTTAATAGTTAAAAAGTTAACTATCTAATATTAATTAACCAGACAGCTAGTTAGCATGTCTTAGCTATATTCTGATGTACTTCAGCGATACAAAGCTACGCCGAAAAGAAGTGCAGTTCCAAATCAAAACGCCTATTTTTAAAAATGGTGCAAAGTCTGGTGAAACGCCCTGGATTCCTGGCTTTTCACCCTATTCACAGGATGTGCGTGCTGGTAGCGGACGTGGGTGTGTTTTCTCATGGAGAAGCAATATTTCTTCGTTTTCAAAAGGTAATAAAGGATTATTCCGAACAAAATAACGTGGTCCATTTAATCATGTCAGCACCTGTAACACACACACACACAAGCACGCACGCACGCGCACACACACACACACACGCACACACACACACACACACATACACACACACACACGCACGCACGCACGCACACACACACACACACACACATACATACATACATACATACATACATACATACATACATACATACATACATACATACATACATACATACATACATACATACATACATACATACATACATACATACATACATACATACATACATACATACATACATACATACATACATACATACATACATACATACATACATACATATGTCGCGAATCGGGCGGACGCGTCCCCGACTGCTGAAGGGGAACGCTTTCGCGTGCAGGTTCGAAGAACAAAGGAATCGAATCAAACAAAACGAAGCCGTGTTTATATTTTAAAGGAAAGGGGCTAATAAAAGAAGCGAAAACACTAAGGAAAACACGCACTAGGCACGCGTAAAACACAACAGATAAAAAGGAGAGAGTTCACCGGCTACAAAGCGTCCAGGTGGTGTGGGAATGCCTTGCAGGTAGCACAGACGCGGGTTGGCGAGTTGCGATGCGTCGCTGGCGTTGCGTTCAGGGAGGTGATGGTAGAGAGCCAGGAGATGAGGAACGGAGATGGATACGGGAGACGCTGACGAACTCGTGTCAGCCGCCCCCAAGAACTGAGCAGCTGCAGCAGGAAAACTAGCCAGGTTTTGTTAACAGCGTTCCGCAAACACCGTAGGCTTGTGCAGCCTATCCCAGGAAGCCTTGGCTGCTGCCTCTTCCGACCTCGAAATGGATGCAGAAGGACTGCGTCGTTGATTCAGGGAGGTCCACGGCAGCACAGACCCGAAGTCTGACGGCTGCCACCTCCACGCTTGAAAGAGGCTTAATGGTTTTGCGTCGGCGATTCAAGGGAAGTCATTGGCAGCTCGAACCCAACGTCCGACCGCTGTCACTTCCACGCTTGAACGACCAGACTTGGGCTGCGGTGTCTTCCTCAACACCTCGGTTTGCTGACACGTAGCTCTACGCTCCTCGTGCCTGCCTCGCGCACACCACTCGCACGCGCACCCGCACAACGCGGGGCTGGCACGTACGGCGCTCCGCTGTCCAACGCACCACTGCCGACACGCCGCGTTCCAAAAATCCCTCACCAGTGTGGTGTGCACATCACAACATACACATACATACATACATACATACATACATACATACATACATACATACATACATACATACATACATACATACATACATACATACATACATACATACATACATACATACATACATACATACATACATACATACATACATACATACATACACACATACATACATACATACATACATATTTTGGAGAGAAATTCTAGAGGCCCGTGTACTGTGCGATGTCAGTGCACGTTAAAGAACCCCAGGTGGTCGAAATTTCCGGAGCCCTCCGCTACGGCGTCTCTCATAGCCTTAGTCGCTTTGGGACGTTAAACCCCATAAACCATACATACATACATACATACATACATACATACATACATACATACATACATACATACATACATACATACATACATACATACATACATACATACATACATACATACATACATACATACATACATACATACATACATACATACATACATACATACATACATACATACATACATACATACATACATACATACATACATACATACATACATACATACACGCGCACACACACACACATACACGCATGCATGCATGCATGCATGAATTCATACATACATGAATACATACAGACTATTCCCTACAACACAGACTATTCATACAGAATGCATACAGACTATTCCCTTCTAAAAGAATGCATGCGCTACCTTGGAGACTGCTCATCTGCTTTTGCAGTAGTTCTCGCTACATATGTTGCCAGACGCATGCAGTCATTGCTGCTCGTCATGCCCGCACCATCATAAAAAACGTGTAAGTCAGTAAACCAGCCTTTCCTCTTGCTTGACAAGAGCTCGAGTATTGAGTGATCTCTCTATTGCGGTCGAGTTTTTCACAAATTTGATTTTATGGTTTTTGCTTTGCTAGCCAACAAGTAAAATACAATAGGAGAAAGCGTTGTTGGTAATGTTTGTGCATTTAATTCAGCTTTGCGTATCACTCGGTGATAACAATGCTTCTTCATTCGTATTCAGTTCGGATTCCCGAGCACAGGAGGACGCCCAGCGAAAGCACATAAATAAGTTCGATAAGCTTAAGGAAGAGGACAAGTCAACATATCTATTTACTGACCTGCCCAATCTGCACTTCGGTAGTGTGTCTTGCAAACGAGAGCTGTGCAGAAAAAGTTACTGTGAATATTTTTTCCTATACCCCAATTTAAAATAAAACTGAAGCATGCTCTCAAACATGCATTAATTCTTGAAGATATGCAATAAATAGTCTCATTTTTTTCAAACAACATAGGTTTCGCTGGGCATCATACTCGCTGGCCTCATTTATTATTTAATGACGCTGGAAATATCAAGGTATGAAGCACGTACTATCAAGCTCAATATAACTTGCAACGCCCGGCAGCGTGGCCGCAGCGCTTACCGGAAGCACGGCGTGGCCGCGAAGCGGCGCGCTTGAAAACGAAAGGGAAAAGATTTCGCTGTTCCAGCAGTGACCCTTCTCCCCAGTGTCATCTGGTCAAGAAAAAACCATAGCGTTGTCACATCGCCAACGCTAGCGCAGTGAGATTTGTGTGACAGTGCAAGGCGCATATCGCAGTTGATCTCAGATTGCGTAGAAGAGACGACGCCGGGGGATGC
Organism: Amblyomma mixtum; assembly: GCF_055824585.1. Taxonomy (NCBI): domain Eukaryota; kingdom Metazoa; phylum Arthropoda; class Arachnida; order Ixodida; family Ixodidae; genus Amblyomma; species Amblyomma mixtum. The sequence goes on along the minus strand of NC_143021.1, from coordinate 147,738,283 downwards.
GGTTGACAGGTGGAACAGAAGAATCCTTCCCACTTTGTTTTCAAGCACGCCGCTTGTAGGGACCACCGTACGTCCGGGAAGCGCTGCGGCCACACGCTGTGTGTTGCAAGTCATATTGAGCGCGATAGTACATGGGGGAAGGGATTGCGTCGAGTTCGAATTCTCATTCAATTATTTTCGTTTGTGTACTTCTTTTGTAGAATGACATACCGCTAGGAAGTAAGCGAGAACGATGTATATCATATTTTATATGGCTTCCAGCGATGTTTCACGAATCGTGCTGCATCAATCGCCTATGTATTTGCTCCGCGTTGTAAAATCGCTGCCAGAAAACAGAAGGGCAGGTGGTTCTGGTATTGTACAAGTAGACCGGAACCTCTGCCCACACTTCTGTTGCTGACACCTGCGTAGCGCCGACAAAGAGCGAAGCACCGCTTGTAACTCTTCTTACCAACTCCGTCAGCAGCGGAACGCACAACCACCTGTGACACTGGAAATAGATGAAGCTATTCTAAACACGATAAAAGTATTGAAAGGATTCAACAGAAAAAAAAAAACTCGGTGCTACGGCGGTTTCTGAATATTTATTCTGTGCAGCTGTACATCCACTGCAACGAATAAAATTTTCGTGGATGAAAAGAAAAAGGAAACTAAATTTAATATTGCCTTTACGCCAGACACTGCGTCCTGTATTGATTTTTTTTTGTTTAGCGTAGCTGCATGATGGTGTAGTTTGAAATATCATATAAATTACTGAGTAGCGATGCGCTGCAAGTAGGAATCTTTGAACAGATTTTTTCATGCTAATTTAAAACGTGAACTTTCGCAAAATTGTCCCTGTCGAAATTGCACCTGTCTTGATGGACAAAATAATAACAGCGGCGCTACTCCTAGTGCACACGCAGCAGTTGCACAGCACATCACCTCCCCTGCCATATACAAGTCAAGAATTTTCTGCTGTAATAAATTATGAAGCCGTACTCTGTGCTTTCGTGCGTATGTGCATGAGCATGCGCGTACGTGAGTATTTCGTATACTGTCATTGGCGGAAGCGTACACAGAGAGGTACAATAATGAATCGCACAAACAATCGTTACTAAATGTTGGTTTTGTGATGTTTTAGTAAGAAAAGAGTGGTAGTTTTTATGGAGGAAGCAATAATGGTAATTTACAGCGAGCAGTCGACGCCTGCTATTTAATCCTTGAAGATATATTTTGGCAGATCTTTTTTAATGCTCAAGCATTTCTATGGTATGCCGGCGGGGTGTCCGCATAAGTTGTGACGTTCGCAGAAGAGGCAGCATCAAAAGTGTGTTGTAATCGAAAAAAGAATGATGTGAGGATGTTTCGCAGAAAAGCGATTGGGACGACAGGTTGATTAGTTAACTAATTAGAGCCGACAATGTCAAAACACCAAAATAGCGCCGACGTCGACGTAGTGAATGCACGGGAAAACTGCCGTGGACGGCGAATTAGTTCAAAAATAGGCAAAACAGTGAAATCAACCTTTGAAATGAATTGAAATGTATTTGATGAGCGATAATTAGTTGAGCAGAAAGTTTGATTGCCATAGAATAATTTGCTAGTTAATTATCAGCCAACACCATTGGGCGGCTGAATAGGCTGGACGGGAATATAGTAAATGGGCGGGAAAGCAACCACGGTGCCAAATTTGAACATAAAAAAATGGTTGACTGACATAAGAAAATCTATAGTCAGAGTAAATAAAACGATATTTAATTCAAGCAGAAGATAATTACGGTAATTCAGTAGTTCAATTAATTACAAACAAAAGTAGAATGGTAAAGAGAGGCAAAGAGAGGGGCGAGTGCGGAGGAGACGTCAATGCTTTCGCATCCTCCCAATCCGGGTCGCCGCAGTGGTCTCTATATTTTTTTCAGGATTTTCTGCACTCATTGTATCCATTCGTCGGGCGCGGCGTAGAAAATGCATATAAAAACATAAGTGCCTGCGCTTGTTTTGCGGTTCGCGCTGTGGGTCTGTGGCAGCAAAAAAGTATTGTTTCTAGGTCCAAAGAAGAATGATCACTCTCTTAGGTATGTTCTCTTTAACTCCCCCCACTGGATGCAGGCGTCCACAACCCGCCTTCAGCGAAACTATTGAATGTAGGTTAATAATAGATCTATTTCTAGTATTCTACTGCCCCCTAGCATGCGTCAGTGCAGGCTGGTGGTCCTCGATGGAAGAAGAGGAACTTTCGTATGAACTCGCGAACAACAGATCCAGGCGCTCGTTGCAAAGTGCAGCGCGGTCATTAGAAAACATCGTAAAACATCACAATTTTTGCATTTGTCTGAGTAGAGTCGTTCCGAATTGAAGCTACAGAATTGGGGATTTAGATACGTGTTAGTTTCATGTTTACGTCAGGATTCGGCTTGTTGTTTGGAGACCGTTTCATCTGCTACGGGGGAATCTGAGTCTTGCAAGCTTGTAGTGCTGCAGTGTTTCTCTGTAAGTAAACAACCTGTTCTTGCCGGAGTACGGGGCGGGCGGATTGCACGACCCAGCTGGGCGGGACAGTTCTCGAGCTAGGTTATGAGCCGCCTCATTACCAGCAAGGGATACATGAGCAGGCGCCCAGATAAGGCGAGTGCACCGTATGCGCTGATAATATTGCAGAATCCGTGCTGTTTGTGGGGATATTATACCCAGCATGTGCCGCCAATTTTGAGCCGCTGACTATTGTTACCGAGGGTCCCACAGTGGCTAGAGCAATGGCTGTTTCTTCTCAAACATGTGTGTGCTGAGTGCGTATAGTGCCCCCATAAGAGTGTACTACGTTCCGTGGGGATCACAGCTACCATCTTGTCAGCCGAAGAATCTGCTTCATCTACATATACCACAGAGGTAACGAAACCAAACCAATCCAATTGTTGAGGATTTGCGGTGTCGCAGCGGAGCACCAGAGCAAGACGACCAGCGTGGCAGGCTTTTAGTTCCGAACTGCCCGTGCCGGGCGTGCGCTCCGAGCACGCGCTGTCCATCTTTATTTTCTTCTAGCGCGCGCTTTAACGCCGATCTCAGCGCCGGCGCTTTATAGCGTCGCCGGGCGCTATAGGGCCCCCCGCCTAGACGGAACGGCGAAATGTACGCGCCGACGGGGCAGAGATTGAGTAGCCCCACGGCGGCAAGCAGGTCTGCAGGTGGGCCGGCAACATTGGAGGGCAGCTCCTGGGGACGTGTCTCTAGGTACGCGGGTTTGAGTCTATCGAGGGACACGACCTCTTTACGACCATCGAGCAGGATTGTCGCTGACTTTGTCGTCCTGTTGAGGACGCGGTACGGGCCGTCGTATGAGGGGGTAAGAGGCGCCTTTACAACGTCTCGCCTGAGAAAAACATGCGTCGAGGAAGCAAGGTCTGGATGTACAAAGACTTGAAGGGCAGTTGAGTGAGGCGGCTCTGGGCGCAGATGCTGAATACAGTCCTGTACGCGTTGAAGGTATTGCAGGGGTTGGGACGAGTGAGCCGAAGGTACGAACAATTCACCGGGCAGCCGCAGGGAGGTACCGAAGACGAGTTCGGCCGCCGAACAGCCAAGGTCACGACGCAGGACGGCACGTAGACCTAGGAGCACCATAGGGAGGTGGTCTACCCAGTTCTCGCGATCCAGGCGCGCAGTGAGGGCAGCCTTGAGCTGGCGATGGAGCCGCTCGACCATGCCGCTGGCACAGATATGGTAAGATGTGGTGCGGCAGTGTTTTGTGCCGAGTAGCCGGGTGAGCGAAGAGAAAAGGGCGCATTCGAACTGGCGGCTCCGATCCGTGGTAACAATGCCGGGGCAGCCGAAGCGGGACACCCACGTCGAAACGAAGCCTCTGGCAACAGTCTCCGCAGTAATGTCAGGAATGGGCACGGCTTCGGGCCAACGGGTGAAGCGGTCGACCACCGTCAGAATATACTTGTAGCCCTGAGAGGGGGGAAGCGGTCCAACCAGGTCAACATGAATATGGTCAAAGCGCGATCCACGCGGCAGGAAAGACTGAGGGGGAGTCTTGGTATGGCGTGTCACTTTGGCGGACTAGCAAGCAATGCACGAGCGGACCCACTGGCGAACGTCAGTGTTAATGTTCGGCCAGACGTACCGCTGGGTAACGAGGCGCTGCGTGGCTCGAATGCTAGGACGGCAGATGTCGTGAAGGGAATGGAAAATGGCACGACGAAAGGCCTCCGGGATGAACGGTCGCGATAGAGCCGATGACATGTCGCACCAGAGCGATCCGGGCACAAACGGATGAGGCACGAGCTGCAGACGGAGGGCTCGGGGGTGCTCACGCAGGGCGTGCAGCTCAGGGTTTTCAAGCTGTGCCCGGGCCAGGCACGGCCAGTCCACAGCAGGTGGAGACACGCCGATGGAGGAAATGCGTGAAAGTGCATCAGCTGCCTCGTTTTCAGTGCCTTTGATATGTCGAATATCGGTTGTGAACTCCGATATGTAGGCCAGCTGACGAAGTTCACGGGCGACGTACTGCGAAGAGTTCGTACGGAACACGTACACCAGAGGCTTATGGTCCGTGAGAACAAAATATCTCTGCCTCTCCCGTAACCGAGAGTAGAGTAAGCATGAAATGTTTACGGGCCTAATGTCATCTCGGTGGACACCCGAACCGCACCGTACAGGAAGGGAGGAACGCCACCACCCGTTCAGCGCGATGCCTTGCCATTTGAACGCAAGGTTTTTTGAGGAAAGGAAATGGCGCAGTAATTCTCTGCCATCTCGGTGGACACCCGAACCACACCGTAATGGAAGGGAGGAACGCCACCACCCGTTCGACGCGATGCCTTGCCCTTTGAACGCAGCGCTTCTCCCCCGGGCCTCTGTGAGCCTGCGCGGCTTTGCTTCGATGCGCGAAGCCCCTAAGAGATCACGTATGACAACGAAGTGTATCGTGGCATTTATGTGCTTTTTGCACGTTATTAGAAATCGGAAATTATAATTCCGTGCATTATCAAACGCACAGCGACTGATATCTTGATAAACATTGAGAAGGCACTGGCAGCAGTTATTTTTTGTGACTCATTTGGAGACCAACCGGCGCTTGCATGCCGGTCGCGTAGGAAGGCTTACAGAGTCTCGTTAAATCTCGTTAAGTCTCGTACGGTGCCCGGATGTTCTCGTTTCAGAGCCCGGATGAGTGGATTTCAGTGCCCGGATGATGGCTCTCGGTCTCGGCGTGACGTCACCACACTGCCGACAACGGGGGCTAAAAGCATTTCATGCTTAAAAATGCTGGCCCTCTAAGAAGTGGCGATAGTGCTGGATGGTGGAGTAGATAGCAAGCAGCTCACGGCCAAATACGCTGTAGTGAGTCTCAGCAGGCTGGAGCTTCCGAGAGAAGAAACCCAGTGGGTGCCACTCGGAGTCAATCTTCTGCTGGAGAACCGCACCAATGGCCACGCTGGAAGCATCCACCATGATTCGAGTGGGGGCGGAAATCCTAGGGTGGATGAGGACGACCGAATCAGCGAAGGCTTTTTTTGCAGCCGTGAAAGCGGCCTGAGCTTCGGGAGACCAGGAAATCGCGGAGGATGAGTACTTGGTGGTGCGGAGAAGGTCAGTCAAGGGGTGAAGAAGCTCGGCGCAGTAGGGGATAAAGCGCCGTGAAAAATTCACTAGGCCCAGGAACTCACGGAGCTTGCGTAGGGTGGTTGTTGCTGGGAAGTCTTTGACAGCCTGGACGTGAGAAGGCAATGGACGAATTCCCAGCGCCGAGATGTGGTGGCCCAAGAACTCGAGCTCAGAAGAGCCGAAAACACAATTCTGGGCATTGACGACCAAGCCAAACTCTTGCAGGCATTGAAAGAGTTCCCGGAGGTGACGCTCGTGGTCCTCTGGAGTACGACTCGCGACGAGGATGTCGTCGATGTAGGCGAATACCGCTGGGAGACCACGCGTCACTTCATCAATGAATCTTTGGAAAGTTTGAGCTGCGTTGCGTAGCCCAAAAGGCATGCGTACGTACTCAAACAGTCCGAAGGGTGTAGTGATGGCCGTCTTCGGAATATCGGCCGGCTCAACAGGGATTTGGTGGTACGCCTTGATAAGGTCCAGTTTACTAAAGATCTTGCAGGCCTCCAGATGTCCAGTGATGTCTTGGATGTGTGGAAGGGGATAGCTGTCGTGGACCGTGTGGGCGTTGAGAGCCCGGTAGTCGCCGCACGGACGCCAGTCACCCGGATCTTTCTTGGGCACCAGATGGAGTGGTGAGGCCCAACTACTGGATGAAGGGCGAATAATACCCAACTGGAGCATGTGGTCGAATTCCCGTTTTGCAATAGCCAGACGCTCACCGAAGAGGCGGCGCGGGCGAGCTGCGACAGGTGGACCACGCGTTACAATGTGGTGGTTATACCGTGCTTGGGTGGCTGATGGAGATTACAAGGCTTCGTGACCTCGGGAAAGTCTGCGAGGCCTTGAGCGTACGGGCATGACGGAAGCAGAGCTCGGATGCCAGTGGAAGCTTCAGCTGATATAACGCCAGTGATGGAAAGGCGCGTCTTGCTGTCGATGAGACGATGGTGACGCATGCTGACGTCCAGATCAAAATGCGTCAGGAAGTCGGAACCGAGGATTGGTTGATGTACATCGGCGACGATGAAGACCCATCGAAACGTGCGCCGCAGGCCAATGTCCAGAGTGAGGGATCGGAGACCATACGTTGCGATGGAGGTTGAGTAGGCCGCACGAAGAGTACGTCCATGTGGCTTGGAAGCACGGTCTGCCTGGGAGGGCGGCAGTACGCTGACTTCGGCACCAGTGTCGACGAGGAAGCACAGTCCAGAAATGCGATACATGACGACGAAAAGGCGGCCAGATTGAAGAGCGAGGTCACACGCCGGCGTCGGTGATCTCCCTGCGCGTTTCCCGACCAGTTGCATGGTGGAGTGCAGTGGCGAGCGTTGTGCTGGAAAGCTCGGTGATACCAGCAGAGACGCGGACGGCGAGGACAGGACGAGTGCGGACCACTCGGCGAAGACGAACGGCGGCGAGGTGTTGAGGATAAACCGTGCGGGGCTTGAGAGGACGTCCAAAGGGAATTGATAGAAGCGGCCAGCTGATCGATCCGGGCCTCTAACCTTGCAATGACGGAGTTCTCCGGTGGAGAAGGGAGGGCGGCGACGGAAGGAGAAGTCGCGTCGTGGACTCGATCAGCGAGCTGGCCGAGGCGGTCAAGGGTCAAGTCGCCCGCAACAGCTAAGACGAGGCGGGTGGACTGCAGCAAGCGTTGCAGGAAGAGCTGCCGCAACAGTGCGCTGTTCGGGTCTGCATTGCTGTCGCCCAGGAGCTGCCGCATGCTATTGAGTAGCTGGGAGGGGCGGCGGTCTCCAAGGTCTTCGTAGGTGAGCAGCTGCTGGAGGCGCGCACTCTCTGACGCCGTGGTGCGGTCCAGAAGGCCCTGCTTTAGTGGCTGGTACGGGGTATCGCCCAAGGGTGCAGCGATGATGTCCGCTACCTCTTGAGCCACCTCAGGAGGCAGGTTGAAAAGTAAATGGCGAAACCGAGATGCCTCCGAGGTGACGAGGTGCAGATGGAAGACGGCTTCCACTTGGGCGAACCAGATCTGCGGACACTTGGGCCAGAATGTTGGTAGGCGGAGCTGGAGAACTGCGACGTCCCGTGGGCGCAAGGTAGCGTCAGGCGGAAGGTCGCCTGAGGGTGGTAGGTTGCTGGGGTCGGTCATGTCTTAAGCCGGAGTGACCACTGTTGAGGATTTTCGGGGTCGCAGCGGAGCACCAGAGCAAGACGACCAGGGTGGCACGCTTCTAGTTCCGAACCAACTTAAGTTGCTGATCCAGGATCTCGCTGGTCAGAGCCGACTAGGGATGCCACCCAAGTTGCTCGAGCAACCTTCCTCAATTAAAATAAAAGTTTTTTCTCTCTCTTTCTCTCTCTAGTTCCGAAGTGCCCGTGCCGGGCGTGCGCTCCGAGCACGCGCTGTCCATCTTTATTTTCTTCTAGCGCGCGCTGTAACGCTGATCTCAGCGCTGGCGCTTTATAGCGTCGCCGGGCGCTGTACAATCATTAAGAAAGCGTTTGCCTAACAATTTGGCTGTCTCTGCACGACGTTCAGAACGGAAATGTGGGTGGATATTTTGAAAATTTTGGCGGGACTTCCAGAGATGCGTCTTTGTTCTGCTTTTTTCTCGGACGTGCACCACATGGTATGGACATGCCCCATCTAAGCCCGCTAACCCCCTTTTTCCCTCACCTACCCGAGAGCTGGGAGGTTGCCCTGCTCGGTTGCTCTATCCTAGAGAGCCAACGAGCTCTCGTTGCCAGGGCCCGAGCTGCCGAGGAAGCCACAGGGGTTCTGGACTGGAGAGGAGTCCTAGAATTTATAAGGGGTGGACCCTTAAGGCCAGTCTCGAGTCTCTCCTGACTGTGGCCTCATAAACCAAACCAATCAAATAATAGTTTCCTGTCGCCACCGCCGTAACGGGTAAATTGGTTTTTGAGGAGAGCAAAACGGCGCATTATCTGTCTCACATCTCTCGGTGGAGACCCTAACCGCGCTTTAAGGGAAGGGAGGATGGTGGGAGTAAAAGAAGAAAGTGAGAAGGAGGTGTGCTAGTGGATGTCTCGGGAATAATTTCGACCACCTAGGGATCTTTTAACGTGTACTGACATCGCGCAGCACACGGGCGCCTTTTCCATTTCGCCTAAATTGAAACGTGGCTGCCACGGTCGGGTTGGCTTCGATAATTTCGGTGACCTGGGGTTATTTAGCGTGCACTGGCACCGAACAGGGGATGTGAGTTTGAACTTGGAGGACGGGTAGGCGAAACCTTTGACGAGGTCAATCGGTCCGAATGCGGCACCCGGTGATAACACAATTGTTTAGAATTGTTTAGGTGAAATCCTTGGGGGTCTCTTCGAGCTTCAGCCAAGCAGGCAGCGGCAACCGGACGTGAGTGCGTCATGTTTTGTGCGGGTGTCAACACTGCGATATCATGGAACCCGTAACACCTGCGCGCCCGTGATGTACGCGTCCATGTGCTACTGTGGCCAACAAACGGGATGCCAACGGAGACGCAGACCTTTGTTGCGCCCTCTCTGCGTTTCCTCTTTCACTCCCACCTTCCTCCCTTCCCTCACGGCGTGGTTCAGGTTTCCACCGATATGTGAGATGATTACTCCGCCTTTCTTTCCTCCAAAAGCACAGTCAAAACTAAGACGCTGAACGGTCAATCTCATCGGGATAAGGACAGGCTGTTTCGAGAGGCCTCCTAGAGACTCCGAGGGATTTGACCAACGGATACGGCGTCGCGCCAACCGTGCCATGGCATTCCGTGGACTCCCTGACTGTGCTCCACCCCGCTGTCGCATTCCAGACTTAAAGGCGACGCTTAAGCGCCCTCCAATTTTTTTGCGTCTTTGTGAAGCTGGACTGGTACCGATCGAAAGGAACAAAAAGGCACGCCTCTAAACAAAAATGGTTCATTCATCTTATGTCCCGACTTCAAAACTTCCTAGTAAGCGGCCCAGACATGGTCAGATGCAAGGTAGTTCACAATATCACTCAAGAGAACAATATACAACAGCCGTATCATAATTGCACTCGCCTACGGGGCTGAAACGTTGAGGCTATCGAGAATGGTTCATCTTAAGTTAAGGACAACGCAATGAGCTATGGAAAGAAAAATGATGTTTGTAAAGCTGAGAAACCGTAAGCGGGCAGAGCGGGTGAGGGAACAGACGCGTCCTAATGACATCCCCCGGTGTTCCTCTCCCGTGTGCTTTCCTTTTGCCTTTACTATGTACAGATGAATACCAACCTTTTCCACCCGATTCTTGGCCGATCCCCCAGAGTGGGTATGTGCCATTCTGTCGTAGGCTACAACAACAACAACAACAACAATGCGAAGGCAAGATAACCAGTTTTTCATAAGGGTAACGTAGTGGATTCCAAGAGAAGGCAAGCGTAGCATGGGGCGGCGGAAAGTTAGGTGGGCGGATGAGCTTAACAAGTTTGCGAGGATACGGTCACCGCAGCTGGTAGTTAATGGAGAGACATGGGCGAGGCCTTTGCCCTGCAGTGGGCGTAGTCAATCCGATAATGATTATACCACTTTTGCTTCCGATATTGGAATAATAATTTATTCGGTGTTTACGAAATTTCTTTTTTGGTTTCATTTTGCATCATCTCCCGCCGCGTGGTACGAAACTGCTGGCATGTGGGTCTTCAAAAGGGATGGACGAAGAAGCTCCACTTCAGCCTAGCCGTAGTCCTTACTCTGTTCCAGCACAATAACGTTATACGAGAAAATCGCCCGACCTAGTTTGTCAACATTTTCAACTAAGCTCACTAAACTTGCCGTCTTGTGTGCAAGTGAGGATTTTTAAAGCTACCACAAAGCTTGCACGAATGCCGCCTGGTGCTGTCGGCGCCAAAGTTCACATTACCTGCGCTAAGCAAAGTAAAGAAGGGCGAAGGAAATCATGACCTGTGTGTGAATGATCCCACGTATCGGCAACATCATTCATGAATGAAAGGTATCTGAGGTGACAGAGGGTCAGGTTAGTTCAACATGCATGGCTTACACCTCGGAAGGGTCAGCGTCTGCGCCCAATGCGCGTTCTTGGTCAGCGTTACCGCCTTTGCGGACACTCTATGCAGGAAGCGTAATATTAGTCTACTGGTTGGCAAGTCGAGACGTGATCTTTGACTCTATTACTTCCGATTATTCATCCAAGTGTGAGGCTTCTGCTTTCCTTGCACCAAGCTTTCGTGCTTTGTCGCAGAGAAGTGGAGCGGTTCCAAATCATACAATATGGAAAAGCAATTGCAGTATAGTTTGTGCCTAAAATATAATCATTACAAACAGGCATTTTGCACTTTATGGTAACACAAAAGATAAGTTATCACCTGCTCTTCATTACTGAGTAATCCTTGCAGTAAGTGCTGCTAGGAGTATCTTTGGAAAGCATTGGTTCTTCGGCAGTGTTAGTGAACAAAGTAATCCTTTACCCCTCGATGCTTTCGATCACTGCTATGGCTAGAAAAAGGCTGCACTATATCTGTGAGAAATGGGTGCACCTGGTCACAAACAGGCAGAACTTTGCAAAATTTCTTATTTCCTTGCGTCTCGTTGAAATTCACGGATCAATGAATGAATAAGAAACTGGCTAAATGCAGGAGGTGAACTATTGGGGCCGCCGCGGTGGCTCAGTGGTTATGGCACACGTCTGCTGACTCGAAATACGCGGGTTCGAACTCGGTCACGGCGGTCGAATTTCGATGGAGACGAAATTCTAGAGGCCTGTCAAATTCAAAGGTACTGGGCGATGTCAGTTCACGTTAAAGAACCCCAGGTGGTCGAAATTTCCGGAGCCTTAGGCGTCCGGAAATTTAGGCGTCCCTTCGGCGTCCATCATAGCCTGAGTTCCTTTGGGACGTTAAACCCCCATTAACCTAACAGTAATAAACGCAAAAAAAGAGTCAAGAGATGAACTTCGTGTGTAGCTGCGTTGTTTCGTGGGCATGTACTGTGGCTGATAGTCCGGTTATATGGCTTGCTCGCGCACTTTTCTTGCTCTTGATGATCTCTTGTGCCCACTCCAAAAGAAATTTTATTATCTCAACGGCTGGTTTGGTTATGAACGCGAGTCGGCGTGTCAACAATCTGCGTAAGGTTGAACGTGAACAAGAAGTCTATAATATCTGGTAGATTAAAGTCCCCCGTCATGAAAATTTTCCCGCTGGAAGTATGTCTAAGCATGTAGTCGAACAACGGGTCTAGACACATTGCACCGGCATTTGGAGGCATGTAGACAGCTCCAACGTGAACAACGCCATCGGTTAACTGGATCTTGCACCATATAGCCTCAACACCTACCTCTTCCGGCATGATGCAGTATACTATTGCTTGTTTAAGAAGAATTGCCACGCCACCACCTCTAGATTGTCTATCCCTGCGAATAACCGTATATCCAGGTGGAACGAAATCACAGTCTGAAATGCCACGATGCAACCATGTCTGAGTGATAGTCACGACGCCAGGCTCAACAGCCAGCAAAGTAGCCTCCAGCTCAGGTATTTTATTGACAATACTGCAGGCATTGAAGTTGAGGAAGGTAAACGGGTTTTGCTTCTGGTCGTTCGGGATTCTTGTAGCGGTGTTTCGTTTTTTGTTTCGATTTCGACAATGTCGTTTTGGTCGTTATCCCAATCAAACAGTTGTCCATTTATACGCACTTTATCATAGGTTAAGAATACTTTTTCTTTGCGGTCGCGATTTTCTTTTGTTCGGTCGCAGATTTTTTTTCTCATATCACGGACATCACGTGAAAAATCTTCACTGATAGAAAAGCGAGAGCCTTTCAATTTCGAGCACTGCTTGAATATGCTGACCTTCTGGCGGTAATCGCGGTAACAGAACTCGTTCAATTCGTGCATGACCTTGCGCAAGGTATTAACAATCAGTCGCAATTTGACATTATTTTCCTTGACTTTTCCAAAGCGTTCGACCTGGTCTCACACCAAAAACTGACGTTTAAGCTTAAGCATTTAATTGCTGATTGTCCCGTCACACATTGGATCAGCAGTTATTTACCCGAACGTTACAAATTAGTCCAATTTAACGGACATACCTCCGACATTATTCCCGTGGTATCGGGTGTCCCGCAAGGATTCGTACTAGCGCGTCTTTTATTTTTGATATTTATTAAAGATATAAATAACCAAAATGAAGTACAAATGAGACTCTTTGCAGATTATTGCGTTCTTTATCATGTAATTAAACACCAGTCCGATCAGATAAAACTAAATAATGCTTTGAATAAAGTTGTTCAGTGCTGTAACGAATGGAGCATGGTCATTAACACAGAATAGACTGTTTCTATGTCCGTCACAAAGAAAAAAAAACCCACTCAAGTTCACTTATGGCTCTGATAGCAGTGTGCTACGAACTGTTACAAAATACCGATATCTGGGCATCATTATCTCATCCGACCTGAACTGGACAACGCACGTTCAGTATATAGCAAACAAAGCAATGAACCGGAAAATGGTTGTAGCGCCGAAACAAAAAACACACAGAAAGCTAGACGCGACAGGCGCATTGTCTTTCTGTGTGTTGTCTGTTTCGACGCTACAACCATTTTCTGGAAACATGAACCAACTAGCCCCACAACAAGTATTACAAAGCCATGAACAAGCTGTTTTTCCTCAAACGTGCCTTGAATAACTCGCCTCCCGGAATAAAGCTTCTGGCATACGTTACACTTATACGCCCGATATAAGAATACGCTAACATCACATGGTCTCTTATACAGCTACTAGCGTAGCCGCACTGGAAAGTGTGCAGCGAAAAGCAGCGCGATTTATTTATGATCAGTACCGACGTACAGACTCACCTACTGAACTTTTGCATCGCGCAGGGCTTTAGTTTTTGTCTATCCGATCCACACTGCACCGCTTGAAATTCCTATACTTACACCTACACAATTCATTTAAGCTAAACTCTGAAGACTTCGTCAATATAAACCACTCCAGAATCACACGCAACAAACACTCTCTCACATTTGAGGAATTTTCTTGGTGCAATAACACCTTTTACTTTTACTTTTTTTCCCCGAGTAGTGCGCGAATGGAATGCACTTGACGCTTCAGTTCTATTGCAGCCGACAGTCCTCAAATTTTTGGAGGTTGCCGAGCTGAGTTTATTGCCACAAAACTGACTAAATTTTGTTAAAATGTTGGTGATATGTGCTTTGCATTGTATAACTGGTGCCCTCGAATTTGTTTGTTCTTGTTTTTGCTTTAACTAGAACCATCCTTCGCCCTCTATTACTGCTCTATAGTTGTTTTATCTCGAAGTTGTTTATTTTTTCAACTGCGCCCACCCCTGTAAAAACCCCGTTTGGGGTTGACAGTATACCGAAATAAATAAAAAAATCTAAGACGGGTGTTTATTAAAGGCACTGGGTCCTCAGGAGCAGAGCGGCAACAGTCTGCGGTCAGCCAAAGCGAGCCCAAAGCATGCGCAGCGATGGCACTGCCGCCGCTGCACAGAATGTTCGTCTTCGTCTTTGCAATTGCCCGCGGGGAGAAAAGGAGCCAACCTGGCGACTCAGGGCGCAGGCAAGACGGCTGGTTCGTAGAAGGCCTTGAGGCGCTGGACGTGAACAGTCTGGCGTCCACGGCGGCGGCGATCACAAGATGGGTTGAGGGGTTCTACAGTGTAATTAACTGGAGATGTGCGCTACAGTACGCGGTAGGGGCCATGGTACTTGGCAAGAAATTTTGATGACAAGCCCGGAGTATTCGTCGGAATCCAGAGCCACACAAGGGATTCGTTGGCGAAGTGTGGCGTTGTTTGATGGAGGTCGTGGCGGAATTTTCTCTGCACTGGGTGTCAGTCGTGAGAGCACAGTCGATGCGGCGACAGTCTTCGGCATGCCGGGCGGCTTCAGAAAGAGGTGTATACTCGGAACCATCGGGTTGGTACGGTACGGGAGAATGGTGTCGATGGTAGCAGAAGGGTGATGGCCGTAAAGGAGAAAGAAAAGAGAAAAGCCGGTAGTTGACTGCGTTGCGATATTGTACGCGTAGGTTACATACGGAAGGACAAGATCCCAGTTTGGTCTGAAGAGACATACATAGACGACATGTCACCGAGGGTACGATTAAAGCGCTCGGTGATACCGTTGGTTTGCGGATGATATACGGAGGTGGTTCGATGAATTACATTGCACTTGGTGAGCAGTGCTTTCACAACATCCGACAAGATGACGCGGCCTCTGTCGCTGAGCAGTTCGTGGGGGCGCTGTGACGAAGGATGAATCGGTTTAAAATAAACGAGGCCACCTCTGAGGCTGTGGCAGCTGGAAGGGATGCGGTTTCGGCATACCTTGTCAAATGGTCAACCGCGACGATAGCCCAACGGTTGCCGGCCGGCGTGTACGGGAGGGGACCGTATAAGTCAATGCAGACGAGGTCAAATGGGCATGGCGGGCAAGGTAGCGGCTGCAATTCTCCAGCAGAACGATGGGGAGGTGGCTTGCGACGTTGACAGGTAAGGCATGACCGCACGTATTTGCGGATGAACGTGCACATGCCACGCCAATAATATCGTGGTCAGTTGCGATCGTAGGTCTTGAACAATCCGACATGACCACACTCCGGGTCAGCATAAAAATAAGCGCAGATTTCCGAGCGAAGGTGACGGGGAATAACTAGCAACCACTTGCGGCCGTCTGAGGTGTAGTTGCGGTGATAAAGGAGGTTATCACGAATTGAGAAATGGGAAGCATGGCGGCGAAGAGCGCGCGAAGGCGAAGCAGCCGTAGGGTTGGTGAGGAAGTCAATAAGAGAAAAGATCCATGGGTCGGCACGCTGCGAGGAAGGCATGGCGCTGATGTGAAGCATCGATGAGGAGGCGTCGAAGGTGGAAAGGCTGTAAATATTGGCTGGAAGTGGGCAGCGGGATAGATCATCAGCGTCTTGATGTTTGCAGGCAGTACGATACACGACGCGGATATCGTATTTCTGGAGGCGAAGGGCCCACCTCGCGAGGCGACCGGATGGGTCTTTCAGAGAGGAAAGCCAGCATAGTGCATGGTGGTCGGTCACGACTTCAAACGGGCGGCCGTAAAGGTAAGGGCCGAACTTGGTAAGGGCCCCAACTATCGCCAGACACTCTTTTTCAGTGAGCGAGTAGTTATATTCAGCCTTTGCTATCGTGCGGCTGGCATAGGCAACGACGTATTCGATAAAGCCGGATTTGCGTTGGGCGAGTACGGCGCCGATGCGTACCCCACTGGCGTCAGTATGGACCTCGGTAGGTGCCGTTGGGTCGAAATGGCGCAGTCTCGGCGGTGCGGTGAGGATACGGTCCAAAGAATCGAAGGCGTCGTCACAAACTTGGGACCACTGAGAAATATCGGAACTGCCAGACAGAAGTTGTGTCAAAAGGGCAGCAATTGAGACACAGTTGCATATAAACCTACGGAAGTAGAAGCACAGACCCAGGAAGCTGCGCAGATCTTTGATAGAAGTTGGTCGAGGAAACGCAGCCACAGCACGAAGTTTAGCCGGGTCCGTACGGGCACCGTCCTTGGAAATAACGTGGCCTAAAATGGTAAGTTGGTGGGCGGCAGAATGACACTTCTTTAAGTTGAGCTGAAGGCCGGCGTCAGAGAGGCAGGTCAAAACGTGCTTCAGTCGGGAGAGGTGAGTGGCAAAGTCAGGCGAAAACACGACGATGTCCTCGAGGTAACAGAGGTAGGTCTTCCACTTCAGCCCACGCAGAATGGTATCCATCATCCAGCCAAAGGTGGCAGGAGCATTATAAAGGCCGGGAGGCATCACAGTAAATTCATATAGGCTGTCAGGGGTTACAAAGGGTGTTTTGGGGCGATCGGCCTCTTCCATGGGTACCTGCCAGTACCCGGAACGTAAATCTAAAGAAGAAAATATTTCGGCACCTTGCAAGCAGTCTAGCGCATCATCTATGCGTGGCAGGGGATATACGTCCTTGCGCGTGACCTTGTTAAGGCGGCGGTAGTCTACACAGAAACGGATGGAGCCGTCTTTCTTTTTGACAAGCATAACTGGCGAAACCCAAGTACTGCTTGAGGGCTGGATGACGCCGCTCTTGGGCATTTGGTCGACTTGATCTTCAATGACTTGGCGCTCGGTTGTCGACACACGATAGGGGCGCTGCCGTAGAGGAGCGTGGGCACCTGTGTCGATGCGATGTGTCACAGTCGAGGTTTGGCCTATAGAGCTGTGATGGCAATCGAAGGAGTCGCTGAATTGGTGGAGCAAGTGGAGAAGCTGCGTGCGCTGCGGCGGAGGAAGATCTGCGTCGATGGAGGGGAGAAACAGTTTTGTAGAGGAAGGAGTGGGCGTAGAAGATGGTGGGCTGAGCGCAGTGAGATTGATATGCAATGCATCGTCAGTCTCCTTACGGGTTGGAATCGACGCGATGGGTTGGACACTGCCGACACATTCGCCACGACGCAAAACACTAGGGCAGGAGAATGGGTTACAGACCCACAGTACGGATAAGCCAGCAGAAATTCAATACAGCGTAAGGCAGGGGAAGATACTTGCGGCGGATAAAAGTATGAGCGGGCGTGAAAAGTACAGTGTCATCGCGGAGAGGGTCACAAGAGAGGCGCACAAGGACGTAAGAGCACGGAGGCACGTCGATGTCTTCGGCGACGAGGGCTTTAATACATGGCGACGAGAGAGCAGCCTTCGGCAGCGATTGGGGTAAGGCAGAGAACCCGACTTCAGCGCGAGCGCAATCTATGACAGCAGCATGACGAGAAAGGAAATCCCAGCCTAAAATAACATCGTGAGAGCAAAACGGCAGGACGACGAACTCGATCGCGTACAGTACGTCCTGAATTAAAACTCGAGCGGTGCAAGCTGCTGACGGCTTGATGTGCTGAGCGCTGGCCGCGCGCAGCGAGAGACCGGCAATTGGCGTCTTAACTTTCTTCAAGTGGCGACAAAGTTGTGCGTCTATTACTGAAATTGCGGCGCCAGTGTCGGCAAGGGTCATGACAGAAATTCCCTCCACCGAAACGTCAATAAGGTTCGCAGGCGACAGATGAAGTATTTGGTAGTTCGACGGGGACGCAGTTCTTGCCTCAGGAACTGCGGCATCTAGTTTTCCTCGTGAGAGTTATTTGGGCGGCGACGCATCGGAGAACTGGAGCGGCGTCGCGGTGAAGGGGAACGGCGGTCGGTAAACTCTGAACGATCGGGGGAGGAAGGACGAGTCAACGGACGGGGATCAGCAGACTCGGAGTACTGACGCGCTGGAGGCCAGTACCCGACAGGCTGTGGTGAAACTGGGAGACGGCGACGACAATGGCGGGCTACGTGCACAGGCAATCCGCAGGTGTAGCAAATAGGCCGGTTATCCGTTGTGCGCCAGGGATCTCGGTCTCGTGGAGGGAGTCGCAGATAAGGTACCGGCGCTGGTACGGGCACTGACACTGTAGGGTACGTAGGCGGCTGAGTTTGAGCGACGACTTCGGCGTAAGTCAGTGGACGGGCGACAGGTCTTGGGACGACGATGGCATAACTTAGAGGGGTGGCGACAGGTCTGGCGGCGGCGTCAGCGTACGTCAGCGGAGCAGCGACATGTGATGTTGAATGGGCGGACGGAAGCGCCTAAGCAACCTGCTCTCGAATAGCATATTGGAGAGCCGGGGCCAAATATGGTGGCGACCCCTGAGGGCTAGGCAAAAGATAAAAGCTGACGGGCCACCTCCTCACGCACAGTCTTTGACTTGCTACAGCAGAGAGGGGTTATCAGGCGCCGGTGTCAGTCCAGCAAGTGACTGTACATGAGCTGAGTGCTGACGAGTCAGGACACTCTGCTTACGCAGCTCCTCGAAGCTCTGGCACAGCGTTATAACTTCTGAAACGGTGCGCAAGTCCCGCGCTAGCAGCATTTGAAAGCGTCATCATCAATGCCTTTCAAGATCTGCTTTATCGTGTCAGCTTCCGGCATGCTGACGTTCAGTCGATTGCAGAGGGCGATTACACCTTCTATGTAGCTAGTGAAGCTTTCGCCGATCTGTTGCGACCGTTCACGCAAGCACTCTTCGGCGCGGAGTTGTCTGACGGCCGGGCGACCAAAGACTTCAGAGAACTTCGTCTTGAAGGCCGACCAAGTTCCAACGTTCCCTTCATGGTGCGATACCATAAGTTGGCGACCTCGGGAAGATAAAAAATGACACTGTTAGGCTTAGTCTCGTCATCCCATTTGTTATACAGGCTCACCCGTTCGTAAGATGAGATCCAATCTTCCACGTCATGCTCATCCGTTCCGCTGAAGATAGCCGGATCCTGCTGGCGAAGGGAGCCGGCACAGATGACAGTCGGTGGGCCTGCTTGCACTGCTTGATGCTGGGTGTCCACAGGCATCGCATCCGATATTGTTACCCGGCGACTTCACCAAATGTAAGACGGCGGTTTATTAAAGGCACTGGGACCTCAGGAGCAGGGCAGCAACAGTCTGCGGTCAGCCAAAGCGAGCCCAAATCACGCGCAGCGATGGCACTGCCGCCGCTACACAGAATGTTCTTCGTCTTTACAAAAATAACAAAATTAAAGTCGCCAGTGCTGGTTTTACCTTTTTCCTTCTGTCTTCCTGTATGCTAACGCACTCAATCAGCGATGCAATGCCCCGTCTTGATTGTGCTTAGGTTTTTCTATTTATTCAGCCATCATAGCAATAAAATCATCAGTAGTAAGTCAGCACCTGTTTCTGCCCGCTCCTTTAGTCTAGTCTATTTTGCGCGGTACCTTTTCCTGCGAAATGTACCGACTTGCTCAGACAGCTAAAATCGCGAGCAAAAACTATTAGCACAGATCACTGGCGATCAGAGTTGGGATATCTCACCACGTGGCGCTGCGGTTCGCAGACCTGCCTATCGGGCCGTTTCCATGTTTGCAGCCTAGAGGGGGGGGGGGGGGGAGAGGGGCACGGCAGGAAGTAAGCTTTATCAAGAGTGCACCGCCTGAGCGTTGAAGTTCCGACCCTATGTGTCTGTCCATGCGACATTCATTTTGGCTCGGTTATCATGAGCAAAGCATGATAAATCAGTTAGACAGGCAGAGCAGAACGGTGGGGCTAAAAATTAACATGCAGAAAACCAAAGTAATGTTCAACAGCCTAGCAAGGGAACAGCAGTTCGCAATTGGTAGCGAGGTGCTGGAAGTAGTAAGAGAATATATCTACTTAGGGCAGGTAGTGACCGCAGATCCGGATCATGAGAGGGAAATAACTAGAAGAATAAAAATGGGGTGGAGCGCATATGGCAGGTTCTCTCAGATCATGAATGGTAGCTTACCAATATCCCTGAAGACAAAAGTAGACAACGGCTGTATCCTACCGGTACTCACCTATGGGGCAGAAACGTGGAAGCTAACAAAGAGGGTTCAGCTTATGTTAAGAAGAACGCAGCGAGCTACGGAAAGGAAAATGATGGGTATAACGTTAACAGATCGGAAGAGGGCGGAGTGGGTTAGGGAACAAACGCGGGTTAATGACATCTTAGTTGAAATCATGAGGAAGAAAAGGGTTTGGGCAAGGCATGTAATGCGAAGGCAAGATAACCGTTGGTCCTTAGGGGTAACGGAGTGGATTCCAAGAGAAAGCAAACGTAGCAGGAGACGCAGAAAGTTAGGTGGGCGGATGAGATTAAGAAGTTTGCGGGGATACAGTGGCGACAACTGACAAAGGACAGGGTTAATTGGAGAGACATGTGAGAGGCCTTTGCCCTGCAGTGGGTGTAGTCAGGCTGATGATGATGATGATGATCATGAGCAAAGATGGCTTCTTTTTATTACTGTTTTTTATGTCCGCGATGGTTTGTCAAAAGGAACTGGCGGAGACAATAGATGATAGCGCTGCTTGCAGCCACTAATTTTGCTGGTTCGTGACAGTCCACTGAATCCGCCTAATACTGTAGAATAGGAATGAAAGCACTGCCTGCTTAAATGCTGGTGACTTAGCGACTAGCCCCGCTCAATTACTGCTTTATTCAGAGTTAAAATTCAGCATGGCACGGCAGTGCGCAAAACATTCTTATTTTAGAACGTCCTTCTTGCCAAGGCTTTAAACGCTTTCCCAATTCGTGGTCATAGTGAATACTAGTGATTCATTGAATATAATACGATTTTGATGTCCCAAAATGTGCGGTATCAAAGGGCTTGAAGACACAATCTCACGGGCGGGAAAGTTTAAAGCATAGCTCCCACATATTTTTAGTAATTGCCAGCAGTGTTCTCCAGTATAGCGCGAAAGTTTTAAAGCTATATTTCTTGCTCGAAAAGTCATTGTGTAAGCTGAGAGATACCGAAAGTACATCCTTGCCACGCTTCAGAACGAGACTGAACTTAATCCTAATATCCGTTTTTTTTTTCGCAGTGCCGTCAAAGACACTCCGTCTTTGACGGCACCAACAAACAAGCCAGTGTTTTAGCGTGTTTCGCGAAAGAGTCGTTTACAAGCAGCTACAGATTTGCAAAAAACGATGACAGCCAGTGGCTGCGAACAACTTAGTACTTACTTATAAAGCAGTACTCCAGGGTAAGCGTAATGAACAAAACGAATTAACACTAATGCACTTACTATTTTACAAAAATCATGCGGTTAGTCGACATTGGTAAGGAAGAACCGTAGCATATATCCTTGCACAATAGCGGGTTATGCGCTGTTCCGCATGGCGACCGTAGGCAAGAATTCGAAAAGGCTCGAAATTAAATGATCACAAAACAGATCCCAGATTGAAAGGCTACACGCGAACACCACAGCTCAATCTCTTGCGATGGATTCCGTGTACTGAGCCTGTGCGTCGCCGCTGTTCGCAGCAAGCTGAGAACCAGAAGCTCTCAATTGTATTCATGCTTTGCTTGGCTCTGGGTTCAGCCGTCCAATCGGCTACTTTGTGGAGGCTACAGACGTTATGAAATTGCAAAGTGCATGAATTTTAAAATTTTCTGCGGAGTAAAAAGGCGATTATGCTTTGAGATACGCTTAAAAATCTGTGAGCTGCATCCAGTGCAAAAAACACGAAGGCCTGGAAGCTGCTGCCATATGTTGGCGGTTACATAAAGTTGGCTTCACCAGTGACTCACTGGGTGGTCACTCCCTTCCCAAGAAATTATGTGTGGCCCTCGGTAGCCCACAACATGCAGGGACCACGGCTTCAAAATCGCCAACGCATTCAACTTGTTCAGGGATTATCCGAGCGTAGTAACGGTTACCCTCCTGTGATTTTATTCACAGAAGAACTAACGGTTGTGGCTGGGCAGTTTATCCCCATAAGCACCAACGTTTCGTAAAATGCTTAGATTGTATAGCCGCTGAGCCCCCACGGTGGGTTATTGCACCTAGTAACGAAGGTTGCTCTGTATGAGCCAACTCGAGATTTCCTCTAAACTAAGCTCCACGACAATACAGCACCAATCGGGAGCACGAGATCACGCCGTAGACCTGGGCACAGCCACCATCTCACTGTTACTTGGGCACAACCATCAGGCAATGTTTTAACCAGTCTTTCCCTGTGACTCGACACGAGCATCGATGCTGCAGCCTGGGCTCGCATTGCGATCAAGTACTGCAGCCAAACATCGTTGTACCCGCCGCGGTGGCTCAGTGGTTAAAAAAACTCCGCTGCCGGCCCGAAAGACGCGGGTTCGATCCCGGCGGCGGCGGCTGAATTTCGATGGAGGCAAAATTCTACAGGCCCGTGTGCTGTGCGATGTCAGTGGACGGTAAAGAACCCCAGGTGGTCGAAATTTCTGGAGCCCTTCACTACGGCGTCCCTCGTAGCCTGAGTTGCTTTGGGACGTTAGGCTCCAATAAATCAAATCAAATCAAACATTGTTGTTTATGAGAGTACGCACTTGTCCTTGTCACTTTCTGTCGTTGTCACTTTCTACGAGAATGCTCTGGAACTACCGTGATGTCAGCGCGATAGCTTCTTTCTGCACCGGTCGGGATTGCTGGGAGTACTTTAAGTACAAGGCAAAACTGCAGCCCTTCTGTGCTGCGTTAGAACATAGTTTCCATCACATATAATTTCGAAGACGCCGGTGATCAATATATGGCGGCGCCAGGTCGGCGTTGACCGTCGTATCTTTGAAAAAATGGCTGAGGCTTAACTTGGTTAAGCCTGGTCAGATGCGAAGCATATTGATGGCTAGGCTTGGTAACACATGGCTTTCCTTGGTTGAATACCTGGTCATTTTAATACAACCACTAGAAGCCTTCGTCGTGGGGGAAGACAACGGCACGGCTACAGCGGAACGCTGACTAACCCCGAGACGCGCGTTGGGTGGGCGCCTGGATTGCCACGGAAGCCGCGTCCGCCTGCCGGGTGGAGCGAGCGTTTCGCCTACACCGAGTGTGAACGCGCGTTCGAAATGCGCGGGAATGCCGCTCGAGGACATTCCGGTGTCTGTGCGATGGCATCGTTCTCCCTCTCCCAGCGCGTGACGGCGATCTGTAGTGACGTCATGTGTCACGTGGTATGTCACGTGGTGTGACGTCACTGTACCACGTGGTCTGCACGGCGTGCAACCACAGCGACGGCGCGAGGTGGACCCTCATCTTCCTCTGTCGTGACGTCATGTGTTACGTGGTATGCCACGTGGTTAAACTACAGTGGTCCACACTTGAAACACTTAACCACGAAGCCATGCGAGTCATTACTGGCCTACCTCGAGCAACTCCTATTTGTCTGCTGCAGGAGTATGCGCAGCTCAACACACTGGAAGATTTAATTACCCAGAGACAAACAAATAGAGCACGGAAAGTTTCTCTTCGTCCGATGTTCGCGCCTCAACCGCCTCCATGGGACTACTGTCACATCACATCAAACAAGCCTGCCCGTCATAAGAAGTCGGAGTTCTTCTCACCGCCGTTACCACAAGGTTTTTCTACGCAACATGACAGCTGCACTGTTTACACAGAGGTCGCCATAACCCCAACAGGAGGATCAACTGCTTTTATAAGCCCGACACACCCTCAACTCTACGGCCGACAAACCTACTCTACTGACACTTCATCATTTCTTTCTTTGGAGCTGCAAGCAATATTAAATGCCATAGCAGCTTTACCTGACGACCCTCCTTATAACCAGGTGCACCTATGTACCCATTCCCAAGAAGCCGTGAAGTAACTAAAGAAAGTACGCGGTACCCTTCGGGTTTCCCAGGCCATACATGCTGCTTGAAAATCTTACCCGGTGCCTATACGCATTCAGTGGGTTCAAGCTCGCACTGATGTCCACAGCATCGCACCTGACATATCTCGTGAGACTGACACTCTACAAACTCCACCTGCCTCTTTGCCACCAGATCCACTTCTGACACATCTAACATCTTCAGCCTCCCTCAGGCAGCGTACACGTGCTCTTATTCCCCCGTGTACCTACCCCCTTCCCCCCAACCTATCACGGGTAGAGGAGGTCTCTCTGAGGCGGCTGCGTGTCGGAGTGGCCCTTACGCCTGCTGTTCGCAACCAGTGGAAAAGTGACAAGATTCCTGCGCCGCAAAAATGCCCTCACTGCGAGGCACCCGCTTCCGACACCAATGTCCACCACCTACTGTGGACATGTCCCGGAACTTCACTGGTGCGCGCTCGAGTTCTTCAAGAGGCAGGACTGTCTGCAAACAATGACTCTAGTTTGAACGTGTGGGTAACTAAAGACATTTACGCCCGAAGCTTATGTGACTTTTTACACGCAACCGGGCTTCATGCATTTCTGTAACTTATTCTACTCTTCGTGACTAACACCACGTTTTACGCCGCGCGGCACACTGAGCGTCACAAATAAATAAAGTATGTCACGTGGTGTGACGTCACTGCACCACGTGGTGTGCACGGCGTGTAACCACGGCGAAGGGCTGTAGTGTACCTCCGTCTTCCTCTGTCGTGACGTCATGTGTCACGTGGTATGTCACGTGGTGTGACGTCACTGTACCACGTGGTGTGCACGGCGAAGGGCTGTAGTGTACCTCCGTCTTCCTCTGTCGTGACGTCATGTGTCACGTGGTATGTCACGTGGTGTGACGTCACTGTACCATGTGGTGTGCACGGCGCATAACCACGGCGAAGGGCTGTAGTGTACCTCCGTCTTCCTCTGTCGTGACGTAATGTGTCACGTGGTATGTCACGTGGTGTGACGTCACTGTACCACGTGGTGTGCACGGCGTGTAACCACGGCGAAGGGCTGTATTGTACCTCCGTCTTCCTCTGTCGTGACGTCATGTGTCACGTGGTATGTCACGTGGTGTGACGTCACTGTACCAAGTGGTGTGCACGGCGCATAACCACGGCGAATGGCTGTAGTGTACCTGTCTTCCTCTGTCGTGACGTCACGTGTCACGTGGTATGTCACGTGGTGTGACGTCACTGTACCACGTGGTGTGCACGGCGCGTAACCACGGCGAAGGGCTGTAGTCTACCTCTAGTAATATGCTTCGCATAAAACGGCCACCTGACAAAGGTTACCGGGCCAGCTTAGTTGCTCCTTTTCACAGATATCATATCTGGGGTTTCGCTTTTATATGGACAGTTTTCGATCATCGATAAATTGCGCGTTGCCAAGATGGCGGTTAATTTGGTGCCAGAAACTGCGGAGTACGCTAGTTTCAGCCGTCTGCACCGATGAGTTGATGTTTTTTCGTGGGCACAAGTTCTCCCCTTAAAAGGATTTATTTTGAAGCTTTGTTCTGCCTCCCTGTCTGCCCATCTCTATCTGTGCTGCGTAACAGCAAGCTTCCTGCACTGCGCGCTGTTTCTTTATTAAGGTTGCGGAGTCGCCCCCGCATTTAATTTTTTTCTTCTTCTCATTTTGTGCACAGTGACTAGTAGCCGTCACGTCATACGCAGAACTCGCAAACCCATCGCCCGTACATTCCTGGGAAAGCACAACTGTGCTGTAGACGCCGAGCAGAAATTCCAGATTGAGTCATTCTTGTCAGCATCCGGCATCTTTAGTGACGCTCATAGCAATCCAGGAAAGGTACAGCTGCAGCATATCGTTCTTCAAAACGACCACTCTGGCCAGCTCCACTGTTTCCGCCAGAGCGCTGCTGACATTGGTAAAAAAGTAATGGCCATAGACCTACCGTCAGCAAAAAGTGCACAAGAAAGCGCGTGCTTTTCCTTGTAATTCACGCAGTACACGTACAGAATGAAGTTACTCGAGCACTCCATTCGGTCACTGTAGCACTTGTGAGCAAGGGCTGAAGTTGGAAACGCTCTTATAGGGAAGTCTAGTTGGCGCGAACGGCGAATGTCATTGAAGTTAGCGCTGCGCATTACCTGAAGAAGCAAATAGCTCTCCAATCAGTGATTACCAGACCATGTACTGGAACTGCTGGTGATTTGGTAAGCATCATATTGAGTCGCATTATTTTCAGACATCCTACACTACAACCCTACCGGTCGCTCACCACCTCTTCACTGATTCCTTTCTTTCGGAAGACCGTAGTTTGAGATCTACGGAGCTTAAATCTACGAACTAATCGTGACCTCATTTTTTTTTCTGCTGTCAGAAATGACTTCCTGACAAGTTAAAAGTGTCGGAAATAAATTTATGCTTGTGTGAAGGATACAGGGGAATGCTTGTTTTGTTACGCGCAGTCTTTTTTCATAATACGTGTTGAGTTGACTTAGTGTAGTTTCTTATCATTATTATCACTGCATTGCTGTCTTACCAGTACTTTATTTGCCGTGCTGGCAATGATTTCGAGAATCCCTTTATTTTTTAGTCGCCTCTATCATTGCAGTCCACGCTAAAAACTGTTATCGAGTATTACTGGCCGTTACAGATCATTTCTCTCCAACCGGCGCATAGTTTTGCAAGTTGAGAAGCCCGTTGTGATTCAGACTGGCGGCCGTCTCGTAAATGGAATCAGGTGCTGCATGTCCAGTCCCAAGCCTGTGCTTCTCTTCAAAATGTGCGCGCATATTGTGACACAGGATAAGTCCCTAAACTTGTAAAATATGACTCTCACAGTCGTTTGAAAGAGCGTGTAAAGTATGACGTAGTCGCACTCTTTCGAACGACGGTGGCTCCTTCCCCACCGGCAATTTTGCTAACTTTTGCTAAAGTGTCAAGGATAATAGGAAGTTTAAACCAACCCTTAGCTCTTGAGTGTTCGAGCTGTCACTGTGGGGTGCAAGGTGAGCTTTTCACATCTACCTTGTTGCTGTAAGCGCTTTAAATACTAGGAGAGCCCTGAGGAGTTGCATGAGAGGCAGTTGAAGTACTTTCTCATCATCCGCTTTATCGAAGCGCAATTATTGTTATTTCCAGGTTAAAACGAGATGTGCTTCGTGACTGCCAATCCTAGATAATCCAGTCTGTTCTCAGGGGAAGCGATAAAACATAATGAGCATGGAACGACTGATGAGTATCGGGATTCCGGCTTACGTTTGACACGGCGCACGGCAAGGCAATTGCTCTGGCTGATCGAATCCATGCCGGCCTCGAAAAATCGCACCAGGTTTTGAATGCGATACATAAACTGGTCTTTTCTTGCATGCGTAAAGTACATTGGTATAAGCCGTAGCAATCGCTGTACTCTATATATATGTGAAAAAACCAGAATTCTTGCAATAAATAATCAGGAAACTGGCAAATCACTATCTTTCATAGAGCCAAGTGATATCAATGGGTGATAAATTCTGCATAACCGCATATACCATTGGATGTGCGACTAAGCTCAATTCAGCTGGCATATGATAATTACTGCATTCACCAAATAACCTACAAACACATATATTAGTCCCGATAACAGTCATACTAAAGTTGTCTCAAAGTCACGAACGTGTTGTGTCTTTCAACTGCCAAAAAGCTAGAAATCTACTAATTAGCACTAAGCAGCGGTCACACAGCCCGAATAACCTCTGAATACTGATTCTAATTCACAGAGTCTGAATTGGTAACTTCTGCATTTTCCTCCTTCCTTTTATCCTTTTATTCTGAAATGTGAGGTAAGCAAATGTATCTCCATCGTAGTTGATCCTTCACGCGTCCTGCTTCACTATTGCATGTACATTGAGTGCAGGACACATACTTTGACACGTACTCGTACAAGGGACGAACACTTATTTTGTGTGGATTCGTGTCCTGCTTCATTCTTTCTTGCTTCACCCATCTAACAGCGCTGCCTTCCGCAACAAGCCCGGCAAACAGCACTTCATCCTTGCTTACAGCTTTCCCCAATGTCACAGAATGTAGCCCTGAGCCCTAGGAGGCCAAAACAAAGCGTCGGAAAATATTAATTCTAAAGAATAATATTTCTTTTGCATGTCGCAATTATCAGCCGTACTCGCGACGCTATCAGGTGCAGCTAAGCAGGGTCTGTAAGCAAGAGTTGACTTCTGCGTTCATATGCACGTTATTATCCAGTTATTTTACAGGCTGATACAAGATAGTGTTTGTTGCACAAGCTGTTATACGTGATGTGTGTGGTTTTCTTCGCAGATGAATCTGAAACCTGTTTTACCGAGAGAACACGATCAATAATGTCCCTGAAAGCGCTTCATCTTTTTGGCGTGCTGATCCTCACTGTAAGTAGTCGTGGCGCACTTCGTACCCTGCAAGCTACTTCGTTCGCAGCGCAATTCGCGACATAGAACAGTATTCTAATCCAGAGCTTACTTCACGCACAGATCAAAATGTACAGTCCCTACCACAATATAAAGGGCCATGCTGCGGCTTTCAAGCTCTTGTCAGAGGATGCAGGCCGAAATGGATTCGCTTCCACAGATTTATTGAGGCCCTTGATATTTTAAGATTACAGGTCTGGACGTCTGATAGCATGTCAGGAAACTGTACCCACTCTCAGGATCGACCAGGCAAGAGCGGACATGGCCGTCCTGTTTGTCCGAGTGCCATACCCCTGCTTGTGGGTCAACAATTAAACGAAGAACCACTGCTCACAGCTGTGATGTGACGAACGTCCAGTTCCCATTCGAGGAAGATTAGCACGTGAAGGAGAGTGACAACACGCTGCATTCAAATGTAAACCTCGGCTCTTGAAACACTCTCTCTGCTTTGCGTCTAAGACAATAGCAACGGTGCGGCCACATTACGGGCGATTAGTTAAGCTTTACGCCAAAGGAAGCGCGCCACACTGGCATGTATTCTTGTATCGCCTCCCTTGTCATAGTCGTTGTAGCCTTCATGCGGTTCGTATTGTTGCGCGCGTTACACAGCACACAGAATGAGTACAGCGGTGCCAACCCTGCATGATATGGCAGGAATGTTTGACAACCGACTACTCTGAACACCGACAGGGGAGGGAGTTTCCAAGGGCCAGATTTAAAGTACGGAACTTGTAGCATCCTGCACATAAGAGCACCTGTACCCCGCGCTATCAAACGGAAAGTTAAGGGATACAATAGGAAGGTAACCCCTGCGGTGGCAAAGAACGGCGCATGATTAAAACACGTCCTTTATAAAAGACCTTTACGTGCTCCTTCCACGAGGTACTTGTGCGACAATGTGGCATCATACTTATCACGGTAACCGAGGAGGGTGCCGATTCCGTAGCCGCCGACTGCCGCGAAGGTTTAACGCCCGTATCTTCTGTCGCGAATCCCCCAAGCTTTGCCTTGAGAAAGCGACTGCCGTGCTGTTTTGCTTTATTGCAAGCATCCAGTCGCGTTACATGGCCGGGTAGAGACCAATAGGAAGTTCTGCGAGGTTTCTTCTAAGAAGCTCTGAATATTTATCCCATTGTATGTTCGGGTCGACAGGTCACAATGTGCGTTCAGGTCGACAGATGTCACCGTGACGGCACATCCGTTTGTCCCGGTCGTTATTGCAAAACTTATGTCTGATTACCAGGTTTAGCGCAGCGTTGGTTGTGAGCCACTGGACTATACTGTGTGTTCTCGTCGGTAGTTTCTCCGGCTTCGGCGGAATAGGGCACGCTTGTTTCTCGACGCGTTGCTCTCGTCAATCGTGGAGGTACTGAAGTGCCAGGCAGATGACACAAAGCAGTATCGCACCCGTGGAAAAATAATGCTTTTATGGCAAAGAATTTATTAAGACGACTTCATCTGTCTAATTTGATCATGAATACGACTCCGACTCGGACGGTTGGAAAGGCAGAACGGTGGAGTGTAAACGTGGGCTAACTCCTTGCGCACGAAGGTGCCTTTGTGAGAAGAGAAGGAAGCCGCTGTACAGCTGAGGTGCGCGTTGCCTAGCGCGGCTCGAGAGAAGCATACCCACATTCTCTAGCGCTTGCCTTTCGACCACTGAGCAAGCAATAACATCTCTTTTCAGCCATTGACCCTGCCTTTAACGCTTCGGTAAAAGTTTAAAAATTTAAAATCTCGCTCAGTCTGACCGACCAGCCAGTCAGCGTTCCTAATAGATGCCAACAAAATGTACGGCCATTGTCATCTTATAGTGGCCGAAAGCTCAGTTGCAGCTGTGTCTACGTACACAGAACCTTTATTAATGTCCACTGAAGTCTCTTCCAAATTAAAGTAGAAATAAAAAGAGCTAGAAATGTACACTAATGATAAGAATAGAAACGGGGAAAGGGTTATTTGGAATTTCCAAGAATGCCACTCTTCCAAAAGTGATCATGGCTCTTAATTTCCTCGTATTACGTCAGGAATATTGCTTGGTATTACGTCACACAAAAGGCTTTAGGTTGCGGTTTCTCGTACAAATGCCACTGTCTCTATCTTTAGCAACGAGTGTTTTACCGTGTTGAGACAGAAGATAGAGGTGATGAACATCTACCACGCAGCTGTAAGCCCCCTCCCCCTCCCTTAGAGCAGACTTATGGCTAGGGGTGTTATGGTGTGAAAACGTACGCTTGCAACACTCTGTATACGCATATCATGCAGGGACGTGTCTTCCCTCTTGCAGAAGTTCTTAAGAGGTT
This sequence comes from Amblyomma mixtum, assembly GCF_055824585.1. Classification (NCBI taxonomy): domain Eukaryota; kingdom Metazoa; phylum Arthropoda; class Arachnida; order Ixodida; family Ixodidae; genus Amblyomma; species Amblyomma mixtum. Next base: position 147,707,859 of record NC_143021.1, on the reverse strand, counting down.
AAATGAAACCTTTGCAAACAACGACGCATTTCAGCTACTCGATGTACGCAGTGTTAAGCTATCGCGCCGTCGGTACTTCATCTGGGCGTGTATATCCTAACGAGAAGTTGTGTTCTTTAATTTCTAGTCATAACAGAGTAGTTCCCTTGGAGATCTAGCGATTGGCCAGGATAACGTTGAGGAGAAAGTGCGAGAGAGACATCTGCGGCGCACAACGGACAACATAATGAATGCATTCGGTACTGTTGTCGGACATGAGTTTATCTGCAATTCTAATCCATCTCATTAAATTTTTACGGTCGATACGCAAGATACACTTGGTAGCGTCTCATCAGCTGACATCAGAAACCTTACTCAACTATTTAGCTCGGTGAACTGATTACTTTGGCACCTAGCCACCCAGCTAAGGACCCAACGTTTTGTCCGGCACTAACAACTTAAGGCCATAGTTCTCTCCAAGGCCGGGCGAGCTTCCCTTGAATGCAGACAGTTTCGTTCCTAAGCTATGTGCCATGAAGCCAGGGAACCTGCACTTCGCTCATCTGTGATGAGCAGCTGGAGTGAAGTAAACACTCGCCCATTTCAAAGCGGGGACTAATCCTTAGTGCGGTAAAGGAAGTTTGCTGGGCGACGGTTGTCGAACGTGGCATTTTAAGGAAGTCTCGGCGGCATCAGTGGCAACTTGGCGAAAGAAACTAGCGGCAGAAATCATTTTGCGAAAACTTGTAACGTTAAATATTGTGTCTCACATTTCTCGGACCTGTATCGATCGCTTCATGCAGAGACATGACACATCAGTAGCTAGGCCAGGAAAGATGTCCGGTCCTTTATTGTGCATAGATTTATAGCTGCGGCTGCAGCGAGGGAAACGGAAAGGAACAAGAGGCGTTGGGACGTTGTCGGGCCGCTTGCCTGATAGGCACATCTGATGCATATTCTGTCCTCTGTGAAGAGATCAATTTTGGCAATGCTATAAGAGATTTGGTGAAATTTGTGATCATAATTCAGCCGTTTAGGTTCCGGGCGTGGCCGGGTTCTCCTGCGTGGAATGGTTGGCATGCTGCATCGAGCAGCTGCATCTGATGCTGCGTGCTGAGTGCTTGCGGCAAGTCCATCACGTGCCTCACCCTCGCGTCGGCGGTACTAGGACTTGAGGGTCTGCTAGCTTCGGAGCGGATGTCCGCGTCGTCGTCGCTGTCATCGACGACGTTGTAGCGTTCTTGGGTTCGAACCAGATGTTGCCTATTCCGCCTTAGAAGACGTTCGCGGTCCCTTCTCAAAATGTACAATCGTGCAACCACCTTCTTGAGAACCATCGCTTTGCGCCACCACTGGCGGCCTTCACGAACCCGCATATCGCCGCCAGGTGTTCCCGGGCGGCGCCGAAAGGACGAAGAAGTGAGGAACTCGCGTGCTCTCGGAGCTGGGACTCTGCTCCTCTGCTTGCGGCCTGCGCCTAGCCCTTCTGTTTCCTATTCTGTTTGTGACATTTGTGGTGGAGGTGCTGGGTCACGTGCTCCTCAATCTCAGGGGGCCTTTGTCCAAATCGAGGTCGTAGCGCATCGGAGGAAAAACCCTGCAGGCCAAGCTCTCGATATGGGCACCGGCGGAACAGGTGACCGGCCTCCCCACAGTGGAAACACGAACGCGGCCGGTCAGGGCCACGCCAGGCGTCTGCTCTGCGCAGGGATCGTCGATCACTACTCGGGATGTGCTGCACTGGCTGCACGGAGGGTAGCGGGACGTCGTGTGGGATTTGAACAAATGCCGCCTGAGTTGGGGCAGGGCGTCGTAGAGCATCGGCATAGGTCGGGCGGCAGTAGTCTGTCTAGACGGGCTATGGAAATGCCGTTGGATTTGGGAAAGGGCGCCGCAGAACTTCAGCGTACGTCGGGCGGTAGTAGTCGGTCTGGATGGGCTGTGGTTCGCCGCGCAGTAAAAGAGGCCTGATAGCTTGCCGCACCTCTTCACGGATAACGCCCATAAGGGAGCTGGTCGCTGGCTGTGAGGTACCACATAACTTCGCTAGCTCTTCACGGACGACAGCGCGGATCATGTCACGGAGGTAGTCTGTATTGCTGTTTAACGCCGGTAGAGACTCCGTAACAGAAGCAGCAAAGACTGGCCGGTCGTACGCGGTGGAACGCTGCCGGAGGACCTGCTCCATCGTGACAGCCTCGGCTAGAAACTCGGCAACAGTGCTTGGGGGGCTGCGCACGAAGCCGGCGCAAAGCTCTTCTTTAACACCACGCATTAGGTGGCGCAGCTTCTTGGCTTCCGACATGGCTGGGTCAGCGCGTGGGAAGAGACGCGTCATGTCTTCGACGTACATCGAAACCGTTTCGTTGGGCATTTGCATACGGGACTGCAGGGCGCGCTCTGCTCGCTCCCGACGATCAGCGCTGACGTACGCGGCGAGCAGTTGACGTCGGAACTCATGCCAACATAAAAGAGTGTCCTCACGGTTCTCGTACCACGTATGAGCACCGTCCTCCAAGGTGAAGAAAACGTTCCTCAGCTTGGCGGCGTCATCCCATTGGTTGAATGCGGCGACACGTTCAAACTGGAGGAGCCAATTTTCCACGTCCTCCAGCTGAGTCCCGTGAAAGGACTTTGGCAGCCGCGGGTTCTGGACGGTGTAGTACGCGGCCCCTTGCATAGCTGGTCGAGGGGCAGGGGCCGAGGTTGAGTCAAATGGCCTGAGCACAGGAGGCAGCTGTCCAGGCGCCGAGGTAGTCTCCAATAGCCCATGCTCAGGGGACAGTCCTAGATCTCGGCGACTGACCCGATGCACTGGCGTGTCGACAGGGAGAGGTCTGGGATCCTCGGTGTTAGGAGGGGTGTGCGACATACTCCAGGCGATTTACCCAGCGCACTCCACCACTCCACCACCACGAAAGGACGAAGAAGTGAGGAACTCGCGTGCTCTCGGAGCTGGGACTCTGCTTTTCTGCTTGCGGCCTGCGCCTAGCCCTTCTGTTTCCTATTCTATTTGAGACAATATTGTCTCCATGCTGCAGTGGAGGCAGTGGTTTGCCCGTGGACGACTGGCGGTGCTTTACTACTAGGCGCTCCTTTTCGATACTGCATTCATGCAGACTGGTGCGCAGCCGACGACCCTTCAACAATTTTCCCATTGATTGTCCGTCCTCTAATGGGGACGCGCGGTATGATAAAAGACCCATCCAGAAGTCGTCACGAGACTCTGCAGTTTTCTTCATAATGCCCTTCACTATTTGTACTCCTTTCTCGTCCAAACCATTCGACCGCAGAAATTCAGGGCTTCTACTATAGACGAAGTCATAGCAGCGTGCAAACCCCGCGAACTCCTTAGAAGAAAACTGAGGTTCATTGTCGGTATACACTTGGACAGGAATTCCGTACCGCGTGAAAATAGTCGCAACCTTTGTGACGACTTCGCGCGCAGTGGTGACGGCGAGTTTCTCAACGTCTGGAAAGTTTGAATGCTCATCAAACACCACTACGTACATGTCACCAGCGAAATGAAAGAGATCGATTACCATCCGGTGCCATGGCACCCCGTGTGTTGGCCGCAAAATTAAAGACTTAGAAACTTTCTTCTATGCGTACTTTTGGCATGCGCTGCATTTGCGAAAGATCGTTTCAATGGCACTGCCCATTCCTGGCTAGATCAGGCCCCGCGCTCTGGCTTTAATTTTATTCAGTAAGGAGCCTTATATACAGGACCCTTCAACGCACTTAGAAAAACCGCTTTTGGGTATAGGTTAAAGGCACCGAGATCAATGTAAAATACATTCAGGCGCTTTAGGTTTCTAAAATGTTACACTGGGTTCTTGGTATACTCCAGCAGTAAATAAGCTCAGAATGGATGGCGCATGGCTGCTCCTTGATCCGTATTTATTGACCTATACTGCCCGGTGACTATAGGGTTAATCGAACCATGCAACAATTCTTTTCCCGGCTCTGAAACGTAGGTCCATGCATCAGACGACCGCCGGCCGTTCTATCTGTTCGGACATATGGCAAACAGCTTGCAAGAGGTGGATGGTTTCTTGCAACAGGGTGTGAACGCTTTAGAGGCTGACTTCAACTTTGCGTCAGACGGAACCGCACTTAAATTGTACCATGGCCGCCCCTGCGACTGTGGTCGTTACTGTAAGAAATCTACTGAAATTGGGACCTATCTTTCTTACTTGAGGGACTCTGTCAACGAAGGTAAGTGTTAACAAATACACCCATTTGCTTCACATACTAAATATCTGTCAAGGAGCACGTCATCAGAAAACGCAAAGGAGACGAAATAGGCACTATCGTTTCCACAAGTGACTTTAAATACCGCATACCCATAAACTCTGCAAAGTGCATTTTTAAAAGGAAAGTTCATAAAGGCAAATTTTGGCATATACTGCAAGGTTTCTTTGTAACAATCAATACCCCCGCAGATTTATCTCTAGAAGGCTTTCATTTTTCTGGTAATAAAGTTTTTGCGGTTGTAAAAACGTTCCCCTTTGGTTTTTATGGCAATCTTAACAACTCGATGAGAGCGATGCGTTAACTTTAAAAGAAAGATTTTACTAACCATTGGTGGAATCAACCATTACCTTGATCCTTTCTATAACAATACGTTAAAATATTTCCGAGCTGGCTCACAATGAAACCGATGTCGAAGAATTCCGTACTTCTCTGGATTGGTCATAGCAGCAGCAAAGCCTAAGACAAATCGACAGGTTTTAGCGTATCGGCCCCACATTAGCATTTCGACGCACCTACTGTTGCTTATCAAATGTAAAAAGTCTTGATGATAGCTTTCACCTGAAACAGAGTAAATAACTGTTTAATGTTGCGGTTCGAGCTCGTACACACGGGGCGCCAAGTAGGCCAAATAGACTTTTTAGATTGAGATGTTTTTGGCGTCTGACTGCACAGGAGGAGGCCGTGCAATAGAATTGCTGATTTTGGTGGCGATGAAAAGTGAAACTGCCTTGCTATGCCGTGGCAGACTGAAGGCACAGACTTCATACTATTGTTTTTTTAAGTAAGAAGCGGGTCTTTCGCTTTTGGGACGATATTGATGTTGAGCCCGTCGAAATATCCGCATTTATGACAGAGAAATTTGATTTCCAAATGTTTTTTTTTCCCGCTGCGCAATTCAAACAGAAGAAGTCACAAAGAACTCTGTGGTCATTATTTAGACTCTCTTTCTAGGCAGCGATGATGGAGATCGGCGTACAATTCGGACTGAGCGTCAACGCCATATGCTTGTTAAAAACGGCGTGCGGGGAAAGAGCCTTGTCCTTAAGCCGGCCTTGTCTTCGGTGAAAGTGTTTCGCACCGTTTCCAGCTAAAACAGCGTTTCCGCCCTAAGAACGTTAATTAACGAATATAAGCGAACTTCACCTTGCTTTTATTGCTTGTAATGAATCTAACTTTATTTAATGAATTCGATGCGAGGTCGCTGCAGCTCCACTTAACGCATACGTTTTCAACCCTTTCCTTAGTGTGGTGCGCACTGAAATGTGGTAGTTACTGCGGTTTTTCCTTCTCCAAAGCGTTTACATTTTTCGCTCATCCCTGCAGAAGTAAAAAAAAACATGGCCGGACTGAAATTTTTGTCAGGTTCTTGAGCAGTGTTGCAGGGCCTCTTCAAAGGAGGTATCCACTGGGCAGGCAAATCTTATGGCTGTATCTGGATGTACCATGGAGCCCAGCGTTTAGGTTTAATTACTCGCTGCAAGCCAGCTCTACTTCGGTTTCGAACTTACGCTAGCCTACACGGCTTCCGCTTGTTGTGATATCATTTATTCGCATTCAAGCTAACGGTGTTGCAGCTACTTTACCACAATACGACGGTGGTTGTTAGCCTCCAAAAGTTCGCATTCTTCGGGCAGACAACCTGCAGTTTAGTACGCATTCCCTGGGATGGCGAATATTTTTTCCCGAGTATTGACAGCTTTTTCGGGCTGGTTCATCGTCGGTAACAAGATGGCTAGCGAAAAAGAAAGAGCTAGCAAAAAAGTAAGGCATCTCACTCTACTCTTTGTTCTGAACAGACTCTTCCAATAATTTCGATACTTCCAACTTAGCGCTCATGTTCTTTTTCTTCTGTAAAAAAAAGGAGGAAAGTATGCTGACAAGTTGCTGCTGTTTTACGCTGACACCAAGACTAGCCACCTTTCTGGGGACAGCGTGTATCAAGCGGGAGTCAGCATGGCCAACAACCTGATGAGCTACCTTTGGAACAATGGTAAGCGGCGCTTTGTGTCTAGCGTGGATATTAGTGTGGGATGCTTTGCACGTTTTTATCCTGCAACTGGCGAGATGTCCAAACTAAGTCGCCATATTTATTAGGGCCTCGTTTAACAAAGATAATGACGGCGTTTCATGAAGTTGGATGCAACCGCGGAGTAGAAGCTCTGTGAGCTGGCTACATTGAGAACGCCTGGGTGTCGCAGGACACGCAAACATCATAACCGGCAGAGTCAAAGGTTTAGCTCGATCACATTACTGGGAGCGACGTGTTGACAAAGTGGAATTGCGCTTATGTTGCGTACCCCGTCGCGCGCACACAGTGCCCGGAGGCCGAGAGCTCAAAGGGGAGAGCGACTAAAAGCTGTCATTCGGGACGCCTTCCTTCCACACGTCTCCAGATGTCCTTGGTTCTGTGTCTGTGCCGTGGAAAATGTGAACAGGCGATAAGCTCTTCCTGGCTGTGTTCTTGCTTGGTTTCACGCGGACGTTTCTAAGGTGTGTAGGTGAATTAACAATGCAAGGGACGCAAACGGGGGTAATGCGTTGAGATTGTCACGCAGGCGTTCTGCGGAACCTTCAGGAGTTGAAAAACTACTACCCCGCTTGGATCGCCTTTTTACTATTTCGCGCAATGGAACCATAAGGGCTTTAGCTCGTTTCTGTGACGAGGTACGTTGAAAGCCCAAGAGAACGGCAAAGCACTGCTCGCACCAATTCTGCGAAGATGACTGCCGCCAGAATTTGGAAATAACACCAGTTTTCGCGTTGTCATTCAAGTAAACCTGACTTAGGCACATTGCAGCCTCTGAGTCTTTGGGTACAAACGTTTCTTATTATCCTCGCCATGAGCAGTTTTCGTTATCAGGTGTAGACTGTGTCTCAGTAAATTATAATTTATATTTAACTTTTACTAAAATGATTCCGCTGAGGCAGAGGTTGAACTAGCGACATCACCCGGAACAACTTTGATGAGCTACCAATTCACCACGGCAGATCTTATGCACCCTAAAAGAACTAAAGCTCCGTCTTAAGGACATGACGCGGTAGCCTTAATATGCATTTTTAGCATACAGGAGAAATATTCGCGCAGACGTATCCCATTTTGCTGGGTTTCTCCTACGCCTGCTTAGAGGAATAGTTACAGCCCTTGTGCGTGGCAGCCTGCGACTGGTAAACCACTAAACATCTTCAATATTTCGTCTCCGGGATGCAAAAAAAGCATTTGAGGACGCTAGAGCTTCGTCTTTATGAGTGGGACGCGACAGCATGTTGCAGCGTTGCCAAGGAGTCCACGGACCACCATCGCCGGTTTGGCGCGACGCCTTTCCCGAAGGAAAGGAAACGACGGCCTGTCTCTCATATTTCGGTGGACACTTGAACCGCGCCGTAAGGAAAGGGAAATGAAATGACATTTGGTTTTAAGGAAACGGAACGACGCCTGTCTCTCTGATATCTCGGTGGACTCAAGAAGCGCGCCGTAAGGGCCTTAAGGAAAATTGATTTTAAGGAAATAAAATGCGCCTGTCATATCTCTGTGTTGAATGGTACCGTTAATGGAAAACTGGATATCAAGCTTTCTTTCTAATTGTTCACAGTACGTTTCTTTCAACTCCTGTTCATCTGAAACTGTTAATGTATCATCCGGTGTACCACAAGGAACCGTGCTCGGGCCACTTTTATTCTTATTATACATTAATGATTTGCCGGAAAATATTACTTCTAAAATTCGGTTGTATGCAGACGATTGTGTGATATACAGTTCAATTAACACCTCTGAGGATCACGCGCAACTAAATCAGTCATTCGTGTCATTCTGCTCATGGTGTGAAACATGGCAAATGCAAATAAACTTCCGTAAATATGTATACATGTCATTCTGTAATCGCACAATACCATCTTCTTACACCTACTCATTAAAAGATAACTCTCTGAATGAAGTGTCCGAGTACAAATATTGAGGTCTTGTTTTCTCTTCTAACTTGTCCTGGTCAAAGCATACTAAAACAATATCGAATAATGCAATGCGGAGGCTCGGTTATCTAAAACGTACACTTTGTGTTGGCCCCAAAGAAACTAAACTGGTAACATACAAAGCTCTAATTCGTCCACTTTTGGAGTATGGGTCAATAATCTGGAATCCTCATAAACAGTCCGATATCAGTAAGCTGGAATCCGTCCAAAGGAAAGCAGTACGGTTTATTTGCCGACGGTATGACAGAAATTTTTCACCTTCATCCACTCTTCCTGCCATAGGCCTTTCCCTCCTTTGTACCCGCCGCGACAATAAGTGTTTAAAATATTTTCATGGCATTGTTAATTCATCCCGCTTTGCTTCATTGTCTCAGTATTTGCATTTTTCAGCATCTTCATCTACAAGGAGCTACCACCCATTGTATGTAACACCCATTCACGCGCGCACTGATATGTTCAAATCTAGTTTTTTTTCCTCGTGTTATCGAAGGATGGAATTCTTTACCCGGTGATATATGCTCCCTGGAACCAAACCTATTTTTCAACGTTGTTGCAAATAAGTGATTAGTCTGTTGAATTACTGTTCTGTATTTTAATGGTGTTCACTTCTGAATATGTTGTCCCTCTCTGCCTTTTCTTTTCTTTATTTTTTTTCTTCCTCCCACTCCTGCAATAGCCCCATCGGGGCTGCAGTATATGTAAATAAATAAATAAAAAACAGCGCTGACGCACGGGACGCAAGAAGATGGGACAGACACATGCGCTGAACTAAAAACCAAATAGTTTATTGCCAAAGAGGGGGGCAATATAAAGCATAGAAGGGAAGAAAAAATCTCAGCGATCTGTACTTAGCTTCGTGCGATACACAACTTCAAGCCAAACTTGACGGCACCGTTGTTAAGGTTATGCGTTATATAGATGACTTTTTAGTATTTTATCTTAAAGGTGACGACCAACATACTGTTGCTCAGATTTTTTACGTGTTCAGTACTGAACTTAACAACCTACATTTGACCACAGAGCTACCTACTAACAAGAAACTAAGGTTTTTAGATCTGGAACTTGTGCTATCGTGTGACCATGTCTGTTGGATGTACTCCCCGCGATCCCAGAAGAGCCTACCCCTTCCGGTCGGCCCACTCAAAGATAGCTAAGTGCGGGATAGCGAAAACATGCATGAAAGCCGCTCTCTTTAGATCATGTGCGCATAAAACCCAAGTCAGCTTTGACGCGCAGGTTACTAGGCTTACCGCTGCAGGCTACCCGACGAAGGTGTTATCTAGCATAGCACAGTCGATATTAAAAGAATGCAGAAGGATGCGCGCAAACTGGACAATAAGCACATAACATGTATTCCGTATGTTCACCAAGTATCGCACAACCTCAAAAAGGTTGTGAACAGAGAGAGAGAGAAAACTTTATTGTCGGAAAAGAAGGGTTCCTGGACGCTTAGCAGGAGGGCCAGGTGGCCGTTAGCTCATAGCTGGCGGCGACCTCTTCGGTGCGCTCGATGGCTCCTGCCTGGACGGCGGAGTCCGAGCTGCGCAGCACTTCTTCCCAGGCGTCTGGTGAGGGAGCTTCTATAAGAGCTTCCGGAGGAGGATCCTCCGGGCAGTCCCATAGCATATGCTCGAGGGTGGCAGTGCTACCGCAGTGTTTGCAGGTGGGGTCTATTAGATCGGGGTAGATGTGGGCGTAAATGTACGGGTTCGGGTAAGAATGGGTTTGAAGTCTTCCCCAAGCCACCTCTTGGTGCTTCAAGAGTGACTTGTGCGGGGGAGGATAGATTCTTCGAGAGAGTTTGTAGAATTGGGTAATTTCGTGGTACGAAATCACTGCCTCCATCTCGGATCCCCCTGGACGAGAGCCCACCGCTCGGCCGACAAAACCTCGAGCGTGTTGGTGGGCTGCTTCGTTCCCTGGGTTCCCTGAATGGACACGAGTCCATACCAGTTCTATTTCTCGTTGCAGTGCAATAATTGTGAGGATGTTTCGAGCAGTTAGGGATATTCTACCGCGCGAGAAGTTGCGTAATGCAGTCTTGGAATCACTGAGAATGATGTCAGCGTCAGTATTTGCTATGGCCAAGGCTATGGCCGCTTCTTCTGATGAATTGAATTGATGGAATATTTATCAGCGACCTTTCCAGAAACTTCCAAAGCTTGAAGTGTGTCCTTCTTTTTATGCTAAATGATATGATTGAAAGTGGCTTCTTACCATGCTCTCTTAAACAAGCGCGTGTTATACCACTTTACAAGGGTGGCAAAAGAAATGATATCACGAATTATCGCCCAATATCTATCGTGTCGTGTATATCACAAATTTTAGAAAAACACGTCTTATGTACAATGTCAGCATTTTTGCTGAGGCATAACGTGCTTAGCCCACATAAATACGGATTTGTTGCTGGTTCTGGTACCCAAACGTTATTAGAAAAGATGTCGGATTCCGTTCATTCTAGTTTTGATCAAAATGAAGTGGCATTTGGTCTCTTTCTTGATGTCAGGAAGGCATTTAATACTGTTCACCATGATATTCTCTGTGAAAAGTTGTTTTGCTATGGTTTTCGTGGTCCTTTTCAAATGTTACTAAGAAATTATGTGTCTCAGCGATCTCAAATGGTGGAACTTGGACCTGTGCAAAGCAGAACTATAGACTTATATAGTGGTGTTCCCCAGGGATCCATCTTATCACCCCTCTTATTTAATCTCTATGTTAATGACCTCCCCAGCATTATAACTTCATCACAGATTTATCAATATGCAGATGACACCCTCCTCATCTCATCTAATACAGATTTTTCTTGCGCACTCCGTCAACTTCAACAGGACGCTACTAATCTATATGATTGGTTTCAATGTAACCTGATTGATATAAACCCCCAAAAAACTCATCTAGTGTGCTTTAAAAATGCACACAAGCCAATCCCGAAAAACGCTGCGGTTTTTTTGCACAGCTCCAGTTGCACTGCATGTTCTTGCTACCCCATTACATGTGTTCCGTCCGTGAAATACCTTGGCATTTACTTTGACAGTGATTTATCCTGGAACACGCACATGGCACACCTCAGTAAGAAGCTTAGAGGCGTCGCATGCTTGCTCTATGCTCTAAGGGCCTACCTGCCATTTGCCATAAGACGTTTAATTGCACAGTCTTTGGGGTATTCTCTGCTGAGATATGGCATGTGCTGTTTCTTCAACTGTTCTGCAACATGGAAAAATAGGATAAACCGTATTCTCAAGAATATGGCTAAGAGTGTCATCTATTCAATACCCCATAAACAGCAAAGTGTATTCCTTTCTTCAGGTCTGCCTTCCTTTGACATTGTGTTCAAACAAGTCACTGTACTCAGATATTTCTGGAACTCTGAATTTCGGTTCCACAACGTTAAACCAATCCCATTAAGAAAAGTTTCTCGATATATTGTCCCTGCAGTGCGAACTCATTTTGGTATGTCTATGAGGTCATATTATATCCCATGTATATTCAATGAGATGCCTGATAATGTTTTCAACTTGAACACTCGCAGACAGTTACGTGATGCTATTGCCGAGCTTGAACAGCTCTAGTGCATATGTTTTAATGTAGTACACAAAACAATGAATTGATTTGGTAACACAGGTTGTTGCTGCTGCCGGACGGCGCCCTACAAGCCCAATTGAGGCTTTGGCGCGTCCGCGTCTTGTATTGTTTCTTTGGTGTGAATAAAGTATTTATTATTATTATTATTCTGCTTGATCCGCGTACTTGACCGTGACTGAGGCTGCAGAGATGCACTCGCTTCTTCCTGCTATGAATTTGGATGCGCAGATAGCGAAGGCCCCTTGGCTGAAATTATAATCGGCTGCATCGGTGTATACTGCTCCAGGATGATTAAGGTACTTTCTATGCAAAGCCCGCGCTCTGGCTCGTCGTCTGCCATCGTGGAAGCCCGGTAGCATATTTTTGGGGAGCGGTTTGATGACTAGTTTGTCGCGCACTCCTCATAGTAGAGGGTCCGGTCGGTCAGACATGGGTTCAGCGTTTACGCTATTCGATCTAGAATCTCCCTTCCCGCTGTAGTGTTGGCCAGTCTTTGGATGTGTATCGCCTTGTGTGCAGTGATGAGTTCTTGTACAGTGTTGTGTATACCCAAGGATAAAAATCTGTCCGTGGGTGTGTTTCTAGGAAGCCCTAGACCAGCTTTATATGCCTGTCTGAGTAACCTCTCTAATCTGTCGATGTCCACCTTAAATAGTTTGAGGTATGGTAGAGAGTAGGTGAATCTGCTAATGACGAATGAATGTATAAGGCGACAGATCTCGGCCTCCTTCATACCTCTCTTCTTAGCAGTGATTCTTGGAATGAGCCTGACTATCTGGTTGACCGTTGTTTCCAGACGGGTGGTTGTAATGTTGCTCTTACGATTATTTTGAATGAACAGACCTAGTACTCGAATGGTTTCGACCTCTATCGGGAGACCTTGAAGGTTGACCTCTATGGTGTTTTCTCTCTGTTTCTTATGTCTGATTAGAAGGAGTTCAGACTTGGGTTGAGAAAATTTGAGTCCTATGCTACTCGCATGCTCCTGCACTACTTGTACTGCTTTCTGAAGAGTTTCTTCTATGTGAGCATCGGAGCCATTCGCCACCCATAGGGTAACGTCGTCCGCATAGAGTGCATCACGTAAGTCCTCTTGGGCGTTTAGCTTGCTAGTCTGCGATATGAGCGATAGGTTGAAGAGAAAGGGTGACAGGACGGAGACTTGCGGCGTGCCTCTATGTCAAAGTTCTATCCTATCCGACCTGATTCCCCCGATTAAGAGTTCTGCCGTTCTTCCCGATAGGAAAAAACTGACATACTTGTAGGTTCTGGCACCTACATTTATGCTCGAGAGGCCTTTTAGAATTGCTCCATGCGACACGTAGTCGAAGGCTTTTTCTAAGTCAAGTCCAAGAACGGCTTTGGCGCCGGTTTTATCCGGGGTATCTATGACGTCGTTATACAACTGGAGCATGACGTCTTGGGTTGATAGGTGGCTCCTGAAACCTACCATAGTACTGGCTAATAAGTCATTATCCTCAGCATAGCCTTGCAAACGGCTCAAGATCACATGCTCCATGAGTTTGCCTAAGCACGAGGTAAGGGATATGGGTCTGAGGTGGTCGTTGCTGAGCTTCTTGTTGGGTTTAGGAATGAACGTTACTATCGCGTGTTTCCACGACTGAGGAAGTTCTCCTTGCGCCAATATCCATTCATTAAATCGGTAACTGCCGAGAGAGATTTACGATCTAGATTTCGCAGCATCTTATTCGTGACTCCGTCCGGTCCCGCGGCTGATGTTGTGCGAAGGGGACCGATTGCAGCCCATGTCTCCGCGTCCGTTATGTCTCTGTCCAGCTCCTCGTTGGGAGCACCCGTGTAGCGGTTAAGGGCGTCGCTTTCAGACGTGTTCAGGTATCTCTTTCGAGGTTCGTCTAGGAGCTCCGAATCTGTTCCGGGGAATCCGTGTATGATTTCGCTCATGTGAGATCTGGTAGTAGATTTTGTTTGAGTGGGTTCTAAGAGGTGCCTTAAGAGGAGCCAGGCCCTTTTGTTGCCTAACTGACCATTTAGGCTGTCGCTTATCTGGCGCCATTGTTGCCTAGATATGTCGGATGTATGTGCTTCGATCTGCCTCTGTAGTTTGGCTGCCTTTAGCTTAAGTTCCCTGTTGTGTTTTTGTTTTTTCCATCTATTGAGGGTGCTTTTGTGCGCTTCCCAGAGATGGAGAAGCTTGGAGTCAGCCGTCGGCTGATCCTCCCTCGCTTCCACCTCCTTGGTCCTCTTGCGCACGTCATTTTTAAGCTGCTCTACCCAACTATCTAAGTTTTTGATGTTGGTGGGAGCGGTATCTTCTCTAAGGTTTTTAAAGTTATCCCAATCCGTGAGCGTAGTGCTTGTTGGAATTGACTTGTGTGCGGACGTATGAAACGCGATTGTTATGATGCAATTATCGCTGCCTGCCGTATTTCTGGTATTATGCCATTTGGCTTCAGTTATATTCTTGGTTAAGATCAGGTTGGGTGTGCTATCCCTGCTGACGCTGTTGCCTAGCCTCGTGCAGGAGTGGGGATCATTAAGTAAAGTGAGGCCGAGATCGCGTGAAGTTTCCCATAGCTTCGTGCCTTTCTTGGTGGATTTAACGTATCCCCATTCAGCATGGGGTGCCTTAAAGTCTCCGACTACGAGGAGTTGCGCTCCTTTAGTGAAGTGCATGGTCTTACGCAATAAATTTGGAACGGGTAGCCCTTTATCTTGGGGAGAGCTGTACACATTTAGTATGAAAAGATTTCTGTCTCCTCTATTGCGAGGAACAACCTCTATGAGAGTGTAATTAGCGGTTATGCCATCGAATTCGTGCTTGATAGCCGTGGTGTTTCTTTGTACTAGAATAGCGGTTAATTGTTATTTTTTGGTGTCCACGCCTTTCTGCATGAAGTTTTTGAATCCCGCAAATTTGGTTTTTCCTCTATTCTCCTGGAGCGCTATTACGTCCGGATTTTCTTCAGTATTCTGGATTAGAAGCTGCAGGTGATCCTTCTTTGGAAGGAAGTGCCTGTAGTTCCACTGCCATACGCTAATTATCTGCGGGCGGGGGGCCATACTGCCCATGAATTGGTTGCATTCCGTGTGTAGTGATCCTGGCCGCTAGATTGGCCATTTCTTTCTTAACTTCGTCGATGATAAAAGTTTTGAATTCTGCCAGTGTAGCCGCGAATTTGGCATCTAGACGTTCTAGATCGGCCTTTCTCTCGGCCTCTACTTTGGCAAATCTGAGGTCCACTTTGTCGACTAAATCTGCTACCGTCGTTTCGGTTTTTTTCTTGGGAGGTGTGAGAGGAGTATCTGCCATCGAAATGGCCGGCCTTTTATGTCTAGATGCCACCTCCACGTCCACAGCCTTATCTCCTAGCTTATCGTCTTGCTTGGGAAGAGCAGGGGATGTGTGTTTGATCACTGAGGGGCCTAATGGGGAAGGTGATTTGGGTTCAGGTGGAGTACTTGTGGTTGCAGACTGGTGTACCACTGCCTTGTAGAATTTTGGTTGACTAGAAGGAGTTACGGCATGTTGGCCTATTAGCTTCCTCAGCTCGTCTATTTGGGACTGCAAGCTCTGGTTATGCATTCGAAGATCCCTCACCTGTTTCTGAAGGGCTTCTTTTTCGGGGTCTGTGTGCCAGGTCACACTCTTGCGTCCCGGGCTTTCGCTGTGGTCGCGATATCGGCTGCGGCTGGCGGATCTGCTGGCGCTTCCCGACGAGGCGTCGCTGCCTAAGGGAGGGAAGGATGACGATCCGCTGGGGTGGCGTCCCCCGGGTGGATGCTTGCTCCTGGATTGCGATTGTTTCTCGTCGGTTTGTTTTTGGCTCTCGCTGTTGTTGGCCCTCTTCATGTTGGCTTCTTTTACTTGCTTTTGAAAGCGGAACTTGCAGTTGCGGCTGCCAGTGAAGTGATGGCCCCTGCAGATGATGCAAGTGGAGTTGCACGTATGTTGTTCTCCCTGCTTGGGCTGAGCGTGGTTGACTCCACATCTGCGGCAGAGTTCGCTGAATGGTTGTGGGCAGACGTCCATGCGGTGTCCAACCTTCCGACAGTTGAAGCAAGCTTCCACTCTGTCGTGGTATGGATAAACGATTTCATCGAACATCAGATATCTGATGGATCTTGGGAGCTGATT
The DNA here is from genome assembly GCF_055824585.1 of Amblyomma mixtum. Lineage (NCBI taxonomy): Eukaryota > Metazoa > Arthropoda > Arachnida > Ixodida > Ixodidae > Amblyomma > Amblyomma mixtum. The sequence continues at coordinate 147,691,958 of NC_143021.1, read as the reverse complement.
TCCGGCAAATATGATGAAGAAGTGCCTGGTCTGCCCCATTCTTCGCGCGTGTATTATGTCCGTGTCGGGATTTCGGGCGCGAAGTTCCGCTAGGATCTCCTCATCCGTTTCTCTCGTGTAAGTGTTGAAGACGATACCTCTGACAGAATCTTCTGGCTTTGGTTCGTAGGACTTAACCTCAAACAGCTGGTCCGCCATTTGGAAAGATGTCAGGCGACTGTAAGCTTCGGCACGTTGCATGTTTGGCGTGCAGATGGTCAGAGTGTTGTTCGACGGATGTACTCTGAACCTATCATTCTGGACTGTCTCCTCTGGAGGCAGTTTTAACGCAGTACAGATGGCTTCGGCAATCTCCGATCTGGATGCCGTCTTCAGATCGAGTGGCGTTCGTGGTCGTACGACGATTATGTAGTCGTCTTGAGGGAGTTTTGGCAGCGGTTTGCCTCGAAATAGAGGCGGCGGACGCGGCTTAGGTGTAGCAGAGTTTCCATCCTTGGACGCCTTGCTGTGATCAGAGCGACGCCCCGGCCCGTCAGCGTCTGCTGCCGGCGTTCCGTTGGCGGCTTGCCTATTTTTCCTGTATTTCTTCTGCGCGGCGAGGGCGGCGTTGATCCATCCGTCATCCTGAAGCTCTGCCTCCGTTACAGCTTCGCCTTCATACAGCGTGGATCATCTCACGTGACCGTACTCGTCACCGGCGTCGCCGTTAGGCCTAGCCGGCTCGGTCGATGCCGTGGTCGCAGCTATGCCTAGCTGTCAACACGGCGTCCGAAAAATGTTTCCGTTGATTATTCGGCAGATGACCCACTTGCCTGGTAGCGAGAGGTATCCACGGAATCCGGATGGTGTTCCGCTTCGTCTGGTGCCAGTCTTGGGTCAATGCGCTGTTTCGTTTCGCCGTGGTAGCGATAATTTACGGAGCCCATGCGAAGCGTGTCCGCATGGCTCGGAGCCGGGGTGAAAAAAAAAACAGATTGTGAACAAAGCCGGCGTGAAGCTCCTTTTCTCAGCCAGGAATAAGTTGGGAGGCCTGTGCAAGAGAGTGAATCAGGAAAGTGGAAAGAAGGCTTCTCAGAAGAAACACAGAAACAAATTTGTCAACTGTTGCTGTGGCGTGATTTACAAGGTCCCACTGTCATGCGGCCGATTTTACATCGGGGAGACCGGACGGTGCGTCAACGATCGGCTACGCGAACACGCGAAAGACATTGAAAACAAGTCCCGCCGAAATAACATGGTCATTCATTTCGCAGATTGCGATGAATGTAAGGCGTTTTTGAACCGAACCACTATCATCGCCAAGTATCACGCCTGATATGAGAGGCCTTTCACATTCACGCATTAGGCAACTCATGTGTAAGCTAACCATCGGTGTCTCTATTCACACAGGAGATCGCTTTTCTTAATCAGTGATAATATCCCGAATGTATGCCATGTCCTGTTTGCACTGCTTTTTTCTTCCCTTCTATGCTTTATATTGCCCCCCTCTTTCGCCGCAATAAACCATTTGGTTGTTAGTTCAGCGCATGTGTCTGTCTCATCTTCTTCCGTCCCGTCCGTCAGCGCTGTTTCGCGGTACCATTCAACATGAACCAACCAGCCTGACTCAGCCCTGTCTCTGTGTACACACTACAGTACATGTTTCTAAAGCACCCTTCTAAGACAACACCGTATCCCGGCCGCGGCGGCCGAATTTCGATGGAGGCGAAATTCTAGAGGCCTGTGTGCTGTAAGATGTCAGTGCACGTTAAAGAACCCCAGGTGGTCGAAATTTCTGGAGCCCTTGACTACGGCGTCCCTCATAGCCTAAGTCGCTTTGGAGCGTTAAACCTCATAAACCAAACCAAGCCAAACAACACCGTATTCACTACACGCGCCTTTGTTCATTCCAAACTACTGAGCGGGCGTGGCGGAGGGGTTAGCATGCTCTCCTCGGACTCTGGAGGCCCTGGTTCGACTCCCGAACTCGACCAATTTCCTACTCGGTTTTATTTATTAATGCTGAATTTTATTATTCAATGGAACCGCCAACGGCAGCAATTACGGACTCCACACGCTGCCGAAACCTACCGCTATCAGTGATAAGGTGAGTCTTCGGAACATTCGCCATTGCATTAACAATAGCGCCTCTTAGGGCCGCAATGATGTTGTGTGGGTGTCTACTGGACCCCCTCTCAACCATGCCCTATATGTAATAGTCCCTTGGGTTAAGATCTGGGGAGCTCGAAGGCCACATGTTTAGAGCGACATGGTCATGTAGGTTTTCAGCCATCTGTTCTAAGGTTGTGTGGGCTGTATGGGATGGCGCAGTGTTAGAAAACATATGGCCTCCCACGTGCTACAGAAGTAATCCAAGGCTTCAGAACCGCGTTCGGTATTTCGGTGTAAGCAACAGCACTGACCCTGCTACCTTGAAGAAATATTTGTGGAGGCATCACATCTCCTTCACTGCTCGCAACGCCCCCTACCATCACTGATGCTGAAAATTCTGTCCTCATGATGTTTGAAACTTTTTCAGTGTCTTGACACAGCCACCTATTATTTCTGCGGTTGAGCTTCCGGTCCTGGACGAAGTTTTTTTATCGAAGAAAACCCACAGCATTCCAGGATCTTCTGGGTGTTTCAATTAGTTCATGAGGGGCTTAGCTCTGCTCAGGAGGTTCTTGGTTTTTTCGGCCACGAAATTTCCTCTCCGCATAGGATAGGGCTTGTAGCGATGTTCCTCACAAACCACGCTTCTGGCAGTGGCCTCGTCAACCTCCACCTCCTTAGCGATGGCTCTTACCGCCTTGTCAGGGTCTTCATCAACGGTAGCTTGGGTACGACTGATGAATTCTGGCGTCCTAAGAGTGTCAGAACGCCGACAGTGTCGTTTCGTCTGAGAACCTGCGTCCACATCACTACTAGCAGCCTGCACCTTCCGAACTTTGAAGATAATTGATCGGCATCCTTCAAGAATGTCGCAATCTCAGAATCGGGGTGTCCTGCAGCCAAGGACACTATGACAGCGTGCCTCTTCATTTCTTGAGTGAGCAGCTCCGACATGGTGACCGGCAGCGAAAAAAGGTGTTTAGCTTTTTTTGCGGAGGATGCGGAGTCATCGTGTGTTCTCAAATACATACCGCACACGGTATATGCAGAATTGATCAGTCTCTCATCCGCATCCATAGTACCGGAGAGTCCTCATACGATTCCAAGCTCAGTGACGAAGCGGTTAAGCTATGCGGAACTGCGCCGGTAGGTGGCTGTTTCAAACGCAGCCACCGATGCTGCTTGTGAGACTCAGGTTGCTCTTCACGAACAGTCCCATGTGGCCATTCATTACTTTAAGTACCACCTGTCACGGTGGGCAGGTTGTGATTACGTCGCTCGGTGACGGCACCAAGGCTACAGGAGGTCCACCTGCTTTCTCGCTCCCAACGAGGGCACCGGTCTGCCTCCAAAACGAGAGCCGTCGCTGTCCCGGTATTGTACTGGCCTCTTGAACTCTTTCATGAGAAATATTACGGAAACAAGAGCCAAACAACCGTATTTAATCGATTATTCGTAAACACGTTGGATAAGCCGACCCCTTCAATTGGTGGATAGAAAAAGAACCACTTGGAATGTCCTACTGATCGACCAGCGGGTGCGGCGAGCTACCAGCGTTCATATCAGGTGACCGCTACTGGGCACCAAATTCCAGAGCTGCCGCGCCGCTATGAGAAACACTAATCACAGGAGGGGCGCTACAGCTACGTTCCTCATTATAAGCGTGTTTTTGAGCGACGCGGATGTCGCGTGCTGCAGTGAACTTTTTTTTACTAGCCAGGGTGTGAGATTACGACACACTTAAATGAGGAGAAAATTGTTGACCACATTTAGGCGGGATAGAAGGTTCGTTTTTACGGCGATGAATCTTAATGCGCGATCCACGATGCGACGACGCCATATGGTTGCGCCTCTTTCTGTAGGTAATATATGAGAATCTTTCGTGAGACCCTCGTCAAAAGGAAGAAGTGCGTGAAGCTTGTGTGCAGTAATGTTGGTACCAAGGGCCGTAAATACGGAAGGCCCGAAAGTGTCTAGAACACTTAAGTTTCCGTCGTACTGTTGTAGTCATATTCTTCCTCCCTTTCCTCTAACTGTGGATGGGTTTGTACCTCGCCTTGGCTGCGATTCGCGTATTGACCAACTCCTTAGTTTAGAGATCATGATTTTTAAAAGAAAATTGGACCAATTTATTAGTGCACTCGGTATTGTAAAAGATGACCAGGAATTGAGCGGCGCCGTTTCCAGCATACATTTACCCGGTGGGTGACACGTAATCCACCAGAATGAAGAAAGTACGCAAAAGACTTAATAGGCGAGACAGAGTGTGGCAAGGGTGCATTCGTACATTACTTTATTTGCTAACCACCGCATATATATATCCTCAGATCCGATCGCATGTTTCTGTCAATGCGCTTAGAAGTATATTTCTTTGCCATACAAGACAACAGAAGGCTTGCTGACACGAACATTTCATTTGGTCTTGTAAGGTATGCCCCAGGAAGCTCACGCCGATATGCTGTGCGGGATCTTTTCTTTTAATTTTTTGCTTTCCTCACAAATGTGGTAGCTTAATCACGCGCAGCGCTAGACCATCCTTACCAGTGCAGTGGTAATGGTCAGGTTGTTTGGATTTTACTTGAAGAAAGTGTTGATGTACATTTCCGACTAATAGAACGCCGATGCCCATATTCTTGGAAGCAATTTTAAAGCGATAGCGTAAAGGAGCCCGTGTCGCAGAAAAGCCCGTTTCGTCGTCGGCGGCTTTGGACGTGAGCAAAAAATCCCAGAAGCGTTAATAAATAAAACCGAGTAGGAAATTGTTCACTTGGGGAATGCAACCAGGTCCTCCGGAGTGCGAGAGGAGCACGCTAACCACTCCGCCACGGCAGCTTGATGATTCGGAATGAGCGGAGGCGCGTCTAGTGAATACGGTGTATTATAAGGGTGCTTTAGAGACATGTACCGTGTTGTATATTAGGAATTATGAGCATAGAAATTACAGAATTCGCAATGAATTGAGTAGCAAAGTACGTTTCCGCTACTTTTCCCCTTGGCGCGCACGTAGCGCCATTAGGCGGCGCCCACTAAAACCACTCCCTCCTCCTCCTCCTCCTCACAATGTGCGCCACTGCCCCAACAGACAGCGTGCGACGGCAGCGCCTCCAGCTCGTCTCGTTCGGGCGCGGTGGGGCCGTGCCGGGACGCAGGAATCACGCCGTGAGTGGCGAACAACGCAGTGTACATCAAAGACGCATTCACCACGAAGCTTGCGGCTTGCTCCCAGTTCGTTCGGCGTCAGAGCTATGCTGGCGTTCGTGGCATCGGGTTTGTCGAGAACGGTGTGCCGACGAACTATGACTGCAACTGTTTTTAGGTGAAAACTGAAAAAGAAAAGGAATGAGAAGCGGAAAAGGAGGCAAAGGCGCTATCGAGTCGACTCTTAAGGCGATGCTTAAGCGTCCTCCTAATTTTTGCTGCCCTTGCTTGCGAGATCGGAGTAAGTCTGTTTCCCCGCGTAAGCTTATCAGTAGCCGCTAACGCCCCACAGAGGCTTCGATACATTATCTTGCGTACCACGTGGCTTAGAAGTCGCGAAAATTATGCTGTGTCATTTTTATTTTCTGCTGGCATCCAGGCAAGAGTTTATCAGCTTGCACTATGGCATCTTACTGAGATCTACGGGGTAAGATGATAGTGAGGAACACTGAAACCGCCCGCAATAACTAAAAACACTTCATAGTTAATCAGTTTGTTGACGATATAACAGAAATATAACGGAGCAAAGAATGTTCCGCGTGGTAGTGCCACGAACTATGTCTATTGCGTTGTACTGAGAAAGCAGAGGGACGTTTCACACCCTATAAATAATTGGGGTGATATCACTCAGCGTTTCGTTCAAGTATCACAGTATGCACCAAGCTCGGAATTTTACGAACGAAGTGTTCGCCAGCCCATTTGGACACCTTTTCTTGGTTAGCAAGGAAGCCTTTCTTAATTGCCACGAAACTTGTCATGCAACCATGAAAGATTTCCTTTTTAAGAGAAAAAAGAAAAAAAAAGCAGAAAAGGCATGACTCAACATGAATCACTCTATGTTCGGTAATCTACGGTAGCACGGCGTACATTGGCCAAGAAATATCGTAAAGAACCGACACATGACATTGTACATGGAAGCTAATGCTGCATGGGTTTCAGCTTAAGGAGCATACAAGATTCTGATGACCACTGAACAAAAAAATGCCAATAATTGCGTTACTTTCTAATGCGAAATTTGAGCGCAGCTCATGAGCTGTTCCAGCTTTTCGGAAGACTGAAGCAAAGAATTCGAGCATGAGATGTATCTACAATTACAGACAACTTGTTATAATTTACATATATTCCTCCTTCAAGAAACACTCCACTAACAGTTCTTGATTGATTGTCATGACAGAAGCTTTGGGGTCGGAGAAATAGACGGATACATGCTCGACTTGCTGCACTAATGCCTGGTTCTCAAAGACGAGTTCCATGCAAGTAGTTTCTTCCATAACATTTGCTAAAATTGATAGAGAAATGATCAACGTATCAGAACACGTTTACAACCAGAAGGTCCGAAAGACTGGCTTGAAAGCGGTTGTCAATCGCAAACAACAGTAGGCCGCATAACTGAGGTGGCACCGAGGACCCTATACAGATGCCTCATTTTTGATTATAGAAACTTCCTTTCGAAAAGACAGCTGTCTGCCGAAGGTAGAATTCCAGAAGACCAGGAACGAATCGCTGCTGGCTCCAGCACCGTTTCGGGAGGTTATTTCTCCGCTTTCAGATATCGTTTCACGCAGCACCGAGAGCAACTCTTCATGAGGCGCTGAATAATAAAGGTCTTCTATAACAACTAGAAAACCATTCACCGCACAATGAGAACTCTGTTCGAGGTGGTCGACCAATTCTTTGGAACTTCGATGAGGAACGGATGTTCAGTCGTCAAGATGTTAAGCTGCCGTTGAAGGTCGGAGCACACAAGCTTTTACCAGGCGCTGTTCTCAGACACTATGACCCTGAAGTGGTAATCAGGCTTGTGTGTTTTGGCAGTCTAAAATACATCTAAATATACATTTTTCTTCTTCTCCACTGCTTTTGTCGGGGTTTAGAGGACTAGTTCTTCCAGTAGATGAATCGTTCTTTCCGCCGCTTGACGAGCAAACTCGACTAATGCGTGCCTTTCCACAGGGGGCTGCTATGAAAACTTACGGCCCTTTCTCTGAAATGTTCCTTATTTCAGAAGCAATCACAGCGTTTCTCTGAAGAGTGACGTCCTTTCCTGTCCCTTTCTCTAAGTTTTTTTTTGTTTGTGGTAGGCCCATACGCGTTCGTTGCCGTCACAACTCAATTGTCTGCGCTGATAGCTCCTTAAATTCCGCTAGTTGTCTGAAAATTTGCGTAGGCTGCTCCAAAACGAGGACTCGAAGCTAATCATGGTATAACCTAACTTGTCTCCAATGCTCACTTCTCAGAATCTTGCAGATTATTTGTGCATGCCGCCACAATGGTGGCATGGCTGCCAATAAGGCTAGCATTATTAGTCTTAACTCATTTCATTCATGCTCAATTGTATTTCCTCCAGTTCTGTACGTAGTCAGCTTTACCCTTGTATAATGGTTCGCTCCAGTTAGACCTTTTCATTGCATTGCCATCCCTTTTTTGATGTCGTGCAGTAACTTTTCCACTTCTTTAGTACTGTATTAGAAGTACACTCTTAACGTTTAACAAACATGCATGAAACACCTAGAGGCCTCAGTGACAGCGGGGCACAAAACTAAAGAAAATAACTTGTAACTGAAAGTGCTTTGGATTAGCCGACACGATGCAGTGCACACGATTAAGTTGCTGCCTTCAGCGTCGCGTCCCTGCTGACAAAGATCCAATTCCCCCAACTTTCGGGTGCCACTTCGTATACTCGTCCAGTTATTTAACGTGTCGCCTAGCTGTCGATTAACAGGCCGTATAGCCTCTTGTGCCAAATTGAGGCTACGAAACGGACAATACGAACGTCCGCGCAAAGTTAATGCCGGTATGAGCTTATTTAACCATGATTGCAAACAGCGCGAAAAAAGACGGGGACGTGGGAAGAACACAAAGCCGAGCGCTGATCACATCGATGGATAAAAGCTACATCTGTTAAAGGTAGCACCAGCGGCATCATCATGCGTCCAAAAACCTCTTTTCCTTCGCTGTTAAAGCCAACGAAGCACTACTTACACATGCGTTTTCAGTCTTCGCCATTTCTGCGGCTTCTAAATTTTCACGGGTGAGCTGATTGCGATGTTTACTTATCACTCTCGTTTGGGAAATGCGGCGTGCAATCATTACAGTCCCTGGAGTGAATGCCTAGAGGCCCATTGACCGCTTCGACTACAAATTTGTGATGCTCCTTGAGGCACTCGTCTTTGTGTTCTTCCCACGTCCCCGTTATTTTCGCGCTGTCTACAATTATGGATTACCAACTCGCCCAAATGTCTGTTTTAGCCTACTTAACTGCTCTGCTTTGTCACGCTGTATTGGACTGCCATTGCTGAGACTCCGGTAATGCTGTTAAAGAACTGGCAGGGTGCAAAATGTATTTCTCGATGTGCTATATACCGATGTTGACAGCTGGTAGCTGGAAAATGACATGTTGAATTCGAAACCACAGAAGAAAAAAGTAAGCAGATTTTGCGAACCTCTTGGTGAATTTTGTGCCTTGTCTGCAAAATAAGATTACAGATAGCCTCCCTTTCGGTTTTGCACAAGTACACATAATGGCTGGAAGGGACAATATAGAAATAAACTACTCATTTGATAGGACGCAGCCAGCGCGATTTCTAAAAGGTTTGCAGTGACTGCAGTATGGGCTATTCGAAATGTAATTCTCCTCATGTTTTCTATTGAACACGGTTTACGAAAAAATTATGAAACTCACAGATAACACAGCCGCGTGTCTGCCAGAACTGCAATACATTCCAATGTAGTTTACGTCAACGCGTATAGCTTTGAGGCACCGGTGACAAACAGCACGAGTGCTTGCTATCTACCAGCTGTTTTTCTTGTGGTTGCAGCCATGGCTTCAGGACTCAAAGGGTGCTGCGCAGACTAAACACGGGCTGTGGTTGCATCGACTTCGACGTGTCATTTTAATATTGTCATGGGTATACTTACATTGCAAAATGAGACGCCACTTGGAAGTGTAGGCAAGAATGGCATCCAACATATCATCTATATGGCTGCTTGCCGTGCTTGGCAAGTCATGGTGAATTCATTGCATGCGACTCGTGTATGCGTTCTAAATGCGCTACCAGGAAGCAGAACGGCAGCTGGTTTCCATATTGTACAAGCAGGCCGGAACCTCTACACGCGCTTTTCTGGCCGCCACCTGCGTAGCAGCGAGAAACAGCGAAGCAGCGCGCGGATCATTGCTTACCAATGCAACGTGCAGCCAAACCTGCAATCGCCTGTGACACTGGAGATAGATACACCCATTCACAAAAGACAAGAAGGATTGGGTGGCCTAAACGGCAAATAAATTTGGCACTATGGCAGTTCCGAAGGATAATTTCCTGTAGTTTCGCAGCCATGGCGCGAAATAAGTTTTTGTAAAAAAAACGACAACTTAATTTATCAGTTGGCTTTAAGGGAGAAGCTGTGTGGTGGGTTACTGCCTTTTTTTCACCACTTGTGTAGTTGCAACTCTTGTATAAATAAAATTACGATATAAATGACTAAGCAGCGGTATTCCGCAAATCGACACATTTGAGACAGCTTTTTTATCATTCAAAAATTCTACATAAAAAATAAAGAATCTATATCGATGACGCTATTGATTTCTTTGCTACTGAAGCAGCCTTCGCAAAACTCTCTTGAGTGCAGAATGGCAACAGTCGTTCTACTCGTAGCCCGCTCCTAACGTTTGCGCTTCATGCCCATTGGGGTATGCAGGCCCAGGATTCTCCGCTTTAAGATATTTCAAAATCTTATTCAGAAATAGAAGGAAAAATTTTCTGCGCTTAGTTAATACCTCAGGCGGCGAGTCACTCTGACAGCAAGCAATCGGCGCTACCCTCAAAAGTGGTTGGTACCATACGCACATAGAGAAATAATGAATCTGAGATAGAACCGTTTTTATATGCAGGACCTGTTATGTATCATAAGGCTTCCCTGACGAATGTTACAACTGTATTTCCATGCATGCAGTTCATATCCCGTGTTTAGAGGAAAGATTAAATTTTGGCTGAAAGCAATTTTTTTATTCCACACTTTCCACACCCAGTGCATAGACCGCCGGTTCGAGCCGTGCAAAATAGTATAAAAATTTGTGTGCACAGATTGCTTGGTATTAGCGCTGTGGAAGCATAAAACATGTTATTTGCTACATCCAACAAACAGTCGCCACTCTTTTCCAAATCTTTTGTGTTACTCCCTTCACTCAGTAGGCGCCCGGAAGCCCCCTTCAGCGAAACCATTTACCAAACCATTATAATACATCTCTTTCTCGAATTCCACCACCCCTTGGAAACCTCAACGTAGTTTCATGGTTTTTGAAATAAAGGTAGTCATTTGCATGCGCGCTCACTAGCAACCGGTTAGCCACGTGCTGGCATTGGAAGCACTGCGCAACGACTTGAAAACAACGTGACGGAATTGCGTTGGGCATTGGGCACCTCATGTTATATGGGGTGGCATTAAAAGAAAAGCATACTGCATAGTCCACACTCACAGGCAGTTCTGGCTTGAGACATGCACAACCGAGCTTGCTTAAAACGAGCCTGACGGTCACGCGAATCGCGTTTGCTGTATGCAATGTCTGCAGTAACTGGGCGTCTCCGAGTCCAACTAAAAATAAAAATTAAAAACAAAAGTGCAATTAATATTTTTAAAAATATAATTTATGCTTGTCTCAGTCTTTAAGGCGGACCTTTTCCTGGCGCAGAGCGCTACACTTCTATTATATGTGCAAATTATTGCGGCTAAGAATGTGCTAGAGGGTTGTGTTTGAACCGATAGCCTTTGAAAGCTCGACGCCACATGCTCATATATATGGCTTCTCGTTGTTCCGTTCATCTCATTCGTGGCAGTCACTAAGTGCTCATAATTCGGTTCAAGGTTTCATCACTTTGTAGCTGTGCGGTGTCACCATTTACATTGTACTAATTTCCATACTTCCATAGTACTATTTTTAAATTCTTTTTTTCCATGTCTTTTTTCTCGTAAAAAAACGCCATGGAAAATAAATTTAAAAATAGTGCTATGGAAGCCGCAGGCATTTTCGGTTATTAAATAGGAGGCTTGTATGAGGGAGGTAAATTTTTTGTCGCCGGATAGCTTAAGTAATAAAAATTGAGAGGTGCATTAAGCACGCTATATGACGCCCGGGCTTATGTGTGTTCACACTTGGCGTGCAGATGACAAAGACTTTTATATGGATGGAGGCGGACTGGTGTTATTGTATCTTAAGCATTGTTTCCGTCTTTTTCGGCCCTAGGGGGACGATTTGACGGTTGAACTGAAAAGTAGAATAAGAGGGTAATTTATGCCCCCCCCCCCCCTTTTACATGGTGATTGCTATGAATAATAGGTTTTGGCTTTGGATTTATCTGGCTGGTAAATTTGAGTAACTGTTACCCGCCGAGTCCTTTCTAACAAGTTATTCTATTTGTGTGAATAGTTCGAAGCTCAGGTGGTGCTTGCGATGAATTATGCGAAGCTCGTTAATTAGTTTTTGGGAAAATCCTGACTTATCTAGAGGACAGTGAAGAAGAAAAGCTGTTTTGATGAAAAAAGAAAAGGTGGTCGAGTGGAGTAAAACTGCTCTCCCTTAAACTGGGAGCTGGGCACGCTCACTGTACACCACTGACGACCTTCGGTCTGTGGGCTAATCGGAGGCCTCGTACTAGCACCTCACATATTGCTTTACAGGAACACCTAGTTATTTAGGTTCACTAATGAGCTTTGCCAATTATTACAGACGATAACGTTTATAATGCAGTATGGGAAGGCGGCAAGCGTGTGGATGTCTGCACAAGAATGTGAGCGGAGACCTCGAAGAGATCTTAAGGGCACTTTACCATCATTGTGTCATAGTCCTAATGCAAACTTAAGTGTCTGCCATGTTTTGTTAATGAGTCGCTCTGGTGGAGGAATTGTCGTAATATTTATGGCAATTGTAATTTCAACTGTAAGAATACTGTAGGGGTTTAACGCAGTTAAACAGAGCAGACGTGAGAAAGCACGTGATTCTGCACTTAGGGGGTGGGGGGGGGGGCACTTAAGCTCTGCCTAGAGGGTATGACCCGATATTTCTAGTGGGCAATGTCCATGTATGCAGAACTGTTCATTCTCTATTTTACGCTCCTTGACGGCGGAGAGTCTTCACACCACCAGCAGCGCAGTGGTTAAAAGAGGCGTCACTGCAATGGCAGGTGGCTTTGTCATTACAGGCAACGCTATGGATAGTGCGGCCGAAGTTAGTCTTCCTCGCGTGCCTCGCGTGCTCCCCACAAAGTCCGAATCGCTGCTACTTAGGGGCGCCACGGGCTATGACGGTAGTCACCCTATTCGGATCCTCCCCTAAGGCGTCCCCATCTCTGAGGTCTCCGCCATGCCGAACTAATGAAGCCGTTAAAACACCACAGCTATCACTCGTGCCACAGGCTTTGTATCCCAAACGGTAGCACTGATTCGCCGTATCGCAAACAAGTCCGGTGGTGTGCGGGAGGCAGACCTCACACGCCACGCACAGACGTTTGTTAGCCGTCTCATGTATACCCTACCCTACATCTACCTCACGGCGCAGCAAAGGGACAAAGCAGACTTCCTTATTAGGCAGGCCTCTAAAATGTCCTTATACCTCCCTGGCGTACTCTGACAGGCGTCACCCCTTGCAGATCATAATTATTATCATCGTCAGTCAGACTACACCCACTCCAAGGCAAAGGCCTCTCTAAAATTTCTCCAAGTAACCACGCCCTGCATCAGCTGCGTCCACCATATACTCGCAAGTTATTGAATTAATCCGCCCACCAAACTCTCTGCCGCCCCCGGCTACGCTTTTCTTCCCTTGGAATCCAGCCTGTTACCCTTAAAGACTATCTTTAATCTTGCCTTGCAGTACATGACCTGAAAATGGCCATTTTTTTCTCTTGATATAGACTAGTATGTCATTAACCCATGTTTGATGTCTGACCCACTCTTTCTTTTTCCTGTCTCTTAACGGTACACCTGCAAGTTTTCTTTCTAAAGCTCCCTTCTTTGTCCTCGATATAAACTCGATCCTTTTCGTTAGCCTCCACATTTCTGCAGTTGAGTACCGCTAACATACGTGTGTTTTATAAATGCTTTCAAGTGATATTGTAAAGTGCCGTTCATGATCTGAAAGAACCTGCCAAATGCTCCCCTCCCCATTTCTATTCCTCTTTTTATTTCATTTTCGCGATGTGTATACGTGGTCACTCCCTGTCCTAAGTACCCGTATTCCCCTGTCACATCCAAAACCTCGCTACAAATTGTAGAATGCTTTCCAGAGTGTTGAATAGTGTTGTAGATTACATTGGTTTTCCACATGTTAACTTTAAGACCCGTATTAATGTTCTGCATCTCTAACTCATAAGTCATGTTTTGCAGTTCATCATCTCCAGAGTGACATAGCAATGAAATATCATCAGCGAACAGCACACATTCTCCATTATCTGTTATCCTCAACTGTTTCAAATCAAGGCCTCCGAATACCTCTTCTGAACAGGCAGCGAGTAGCATTACAGAGATCGTATGTCTGTGCCTGACACCGTTTCTTATTACACATTAATTTCTGACGTTATGGAGGACTGCGGTAGCTGTACACTCGCTTTACATATCTTCCAACATTTTTTTTATAAACTCTTCTACACCCTGATTCGACGATGCCTGCATCACTACTCAAGTTTCGACTGAGTCAAATGCTTTCTCGTAGTCATCAAAGGATATATATATATTGGCGTCGGTTATACTCTGCGCATTTTTTGATAACCTCCCTGACAAAGTGAATTTCGTTTATCTTCGAGAACTCTTTACAAAGCCTACATGATAATTTCTTTGATTGCAGCCTAAATTAATCCTGACTCTATTAATGATTACTTTAGTAAATTAGACCTTACAGGCAACAGACAGTAAGCAGACCGATCTCTAAATTTAGAAGCACTTGACGACTCTTTCCTCATGGGTGAATATTATGTTAGCGTTCCCCCAAGCTTCAGGTACCATCCAGGTAGTGAGGGATTTTACAGGGTTGCCAATTTCACCAGGACAATCTCACCTACTTCAAAAGATCTTGTGTTCAGGACAGTAAAAACCGCGCTAAATTTTACACAAATCACACAGAAAGACGGACAGGACGAGAGCGCGTCCTGTACGCTTTTCTGTGTGGTTTCTGTAAAATTTAGTGCTGTTTTCGCTTTCCTGAACACAATGTCACACAAATTAGCCCCGGAAAAGTACTGTTATTCAAGAGATCTGCTGTTACCTGATCCTCACCAGCTGCTTTGCCCCTTTGGATTGCTCCTAAGACTTTCTTTACTTCCATAAGAAAAACTCTAGTTTGGGCTAGTTGTTGCATGATTCACAAAGAAAATGGCGTGAAATACGGGGACAAAAAGAAACATACACGACACGACAAGGCGCTAGCGCTGTCATCTATGTTTTTCTTTCGTGACCATATTTCGCGCCGTTTTCTTGTGAATTTACTTTCTCTTTGGTTACTGGCAGGATATACCAGTTCTCTTCGCTACTGCCTCTGTGATTAACGTCCTGATTAGATTTACTACTTTACAGATTTGTGTAGAACTCTTCGGATACTTTAACTATTTGATGTATATTGTTAATGACATCCGTTATTTGCCTCTCAAAGAATAAGTCTGGTTTTTCCCTAAGCCGAGTTTCGTCTTCATCGCTTTTATACAACCTCGGTGCTTTAGAGAGCGCTCTATTCTTCTATAATAATTTCCCTATGTCCGCTTCCTTGCGCTCATTGACTTTGATAGCTATGCGGCTTCTATTTTGTCTGTGGGATTAGACGATTCCTGCTTTGGGGTTAATCAATCAGATCTTTCTTCTTCTGATATAGCTTGCTGCAGGAGCGGGGAGGTGGGGCGTGTCTACGCCTCCGGACGCATTGTCCCTCGAGGTCCTCCACATTGAGCATGGCCTTCAGTCATTTGCCCTCCTTCCTGTCTCCAAGAGTATGCAGTCTATCCCGACTCACAAAACGCTATACACCACATACAGAACCGCATCCTAACCCCTTCTCTCCAACAGGAGGTCAAACGAGCGGTCTGCGCACTGCAGCCTTCCATCGTTTTCCTCCGCTGGGTCTCTGATCATTCAGGGATTGACGGCAATGACAGCTCGATCGCGACACACTCTTCCGGGCACCGTTGATCCACTGGCCCAAGCCGTCGGAGGTCGGTAGGAGAGTCACTCTTCGCCGCACCATAAAAGAGGTCTACCTCGAGCTCCACCTCGACAAACGCTTTTATCCTCCCGCTCATTTATCACTCACGGTGCCTGAACCCCGCCTTTTTCGGCACATCCAAATGAATGCAGTCTTCCCCCCCCCCCCCCCCCCGTCTGTTTCTCTATCGCTATCGATCGGACCCTTCCTTTCCCATCTGCCCCTCTATCTATGCGGACCTGGCTCATTGCCTCTTCTATTGCCCGGCTGCTCAGCTATCGGGTTCCTACCCCCCCCCCCCTTCTATATGCATCAGCACCTGGCTCGACTGGCTTGGAGCTGAAGGGGAGGAAGAACAGCAACTTCTGGTCGCCCAGGCGGTCGACATGCTCGGCCTGTGAATTATGGCCGAATAAATGTCTACTACTATTACGTACTACTAGCTTGCTCCTGCCCGGTCGAGCAGCTGTCGAGTCTCTGTCGAGTCTTTAACACTTGGGGGCGCATTGCTGCCCTCCGATCCAAACGTCCAAAGGCTTCATTACAAGAGCCACCGAGTTGGCTGAGGTCTAAAGGCTCGAGGCCACCTGATGCGACTGTACCCCACACGCTTTATTACACATTGTGTTTCTAATCCGGGAGTATTAAAATGGTCGTGAAGGTCTAAACTGCCCTGCGGCTTCAACGCCGTTGGCTACTATGCAAAGCCTCCGCATGCTGGGTGGTGAGATACGACGGGTGGCGTTTTAATGCGATAGCACTAAGAGACTTATAAAGGCACATATTGTGCAGGGCAGCATCTGTGTGAAGCCTCCAACTGATAGGTGGTGTTTTGGGGTACTTCTATCTCTACACCTGCCACCTGTCATTTGCACCCCACCCTCCAGTTTTAGTATAGAGGGGGGAGGCGCCGGACGCAGATTGACTGAAGAAAAACTAAAATGGCTAACAAAATGACGCAGACAACAGCAGGCTTCCGTGGAAAATGTAAATCCTTCCAAAGTACTATGCGTGCACAAATGAGGTCTGCGGGAGCTCTCCTTCTCTGGGCAAGAGCAGCCTGGTTCTCCCAATCCCCACCAGCGGCTGTGTTCGAAACAGCCAATAAGGCACTCCGCTGCGCAGATACCGATATGAGGACTCACAGCGATCTAACAATGCTGACGCATTTTGCACTCTCGCTTTGGTTGGAATTGGAAAGGAATCACCATTGGCGTATATCCTAGAGTTAAAAACATCAGAATTTGAAGAGAATCATAATTGGATTGGATTGAGAACATGAATCGATTGGGTGAGTGAAAGAAGAATGCTATCACAATTTCATCGCAACACACTAGACAGCCCTTAATATTTTCATCCAACTCCTTCCAACTGTGGCCGTCAACAAGCTCAACTCAACGGAACTCAAACAGTGCAAACTAAACTCTTTTGCAGTGTGCGTGCTGACTGGAAGTGGTAGCAGCGCATGTGGCGAGCTCACTATGCCAGCGACGCTTCACATGTGGCCAAGACAAATTTATATATATCGCGCGGGCTGATCCTGAACATGGTCTTAGTCCAAGTGCCAGCGACAAAAGTTAGAGCGGTGGAACTGAAGTGTCATAAATAAATGAGTGGACAAACTAAACGGAGAAAGTATAAATGGTTGCATACTTGTGATTTATTGTCATTGAAAACACTATTTCAGTGACTCGTTTTAAGAGCGTTTTTGTTGTGTCATTTGGTTAGAATGTACAACGCTTTTTATAAAGTAAAATATTTCTTTTTGCTTCGCCTCGAAGCAATGGGTAATGGCTCTTAGGCTATCCACCTTGACTATTCTGGTCTAGTACAATTCTATGGCGTGTTTGCCGCTTACTGCCGTCGTTATCGCTTGCTGCCGCGGTATCTCGTTATATCGTTACTTCTTTGCATGTGGCTACACGCCTTTTAGCAGCGTTATATTGAAGTGCTTTCTTTATTTGCGCGCGCTATGTTCTAGTCAGCTACATTTTTTTCGTCATACCAGCCGCATTTCGAGTCCTAAGGGGCCCGGCGCTTCTGCCTTTGGAAACACAATATCTGGTTCTAGACGAAGAACGCGCTGCACGCGAAGAAGTGCGCTCCGTAGAAAAGTGTCAAAGTGAGAACGGCTCCACTGGCGTTATATTGCAAAGTTATGTTGTTACAATCCCTTTGCAAGTGTAGTATGCCGTTGTCAGAGAATGCCTATGCCGCCAAAAAGCTGTCTAATAACGTCTGTCTGGCAGGTGTCACGTGTGAATTCCAGTTGGTTGCTTTGTAGTTCGTAGGAAAGCGCCCACTGCGTACGGAATTTTGTTATAATTCACGGAACCTGCCGTTGGATTGCATGATTCTGCTTTCTGATGACTGCACTTAGTGAAACAATGCACAGGAACTGTTTCTGTTGGCGCTGAAGAAAGGCTAAGATAAAGAAATCCTGTCCCTACTTCTTGCAAACACGACGTAGCGCAAAAACGAACATCAGCACTACTTACCTGTTACTTAGTGCAAAAGCAACGAATGAAAAGTATTTTTGTACACATTCAATTTTTTTTATGTTAGTATAATAGTTCAGAAAACCCAGTACTTTATGTCACATGTCAAGAACTGGTCCCTTGCAAAATCTCCCATGTTGAGATGTAATTTCTTTTTGTGTGTTAAGCCCAAAGCAGTCTTTAGTGAGATAATTCGTTTTATTCAAATGTTCCTGGGTAACCATCTTTTATTAAATGACTGCTTGAACGTTTCCTATGACTGCAAGCTCACGAATAGTATTTGCTCACGCTCTCGTGCCTTCCTATGTATTTTTTGCCACCGCGGGTTTAATTTTTTGAGCTTAACTTTTCTTTGTGTTTACATAACTATCTGTCGATCATGTGTTCAAAAAAGCAGGCCTAATTTCATTGAAAAACTGCACCGCTATTTATGTCCTCTGTGCACAATAGGCTGGTAGCTCGTTTTCATCGGGTGCGAATTATAGTTGAAACTTGTTTCAGCGCAGAAGACGAACACAAAGAAAGGGAACGACACACACGGAGTGCTGCTAACAACTGATTTATTGATAAATGCAAGAAACACATTTATAGTCTTCACACGCATGCGCACAATCGGGCGGCTCGAGGCTACTTTAAAAGTTTTAGATGACTCACACTTATCTTACGCATTACGCACATTTACAATTTAATATTAACTACCGCTGTATTTCCGAAAGAACTCCAAACTGCTCGAGTGATACCGGTTTTTAAAAGTGGCGACAAATCTTTGATCCAAAATTACCGTCCTATATCTATATTACCGGTATTCTCTAAAGGTATAGAGATGTTGCTACATGGTAGAGTCCTGTCATTTTTTAACAAGCATGATCTCCTCCTTGGCTTTTAGCACGGTTTTTGAAAGAATCGATCCATAGAAACAGCGCTACTTACGCAAAAAGAAATAATAATAGATAAATTTCAAAATAAGGAGCTAGTTGCAGGTATCTACATAGATTTCACAAAAGCGTTTGATTTATTAAGTCACAAAATTCTCTTACATAAAATGGAAACCTATGGTATCCGTGGAAAAGCACTAGACTTAATGGAATCATACCTCTCCCATAGCACACAGTATGTAGACTTTAAAAGCTCCTTGTCCTCAGTACAGAATATCTGCACAGGAGTTCCCAAGGGAAGCATATTGGGTCCGCTTCTATTTTTAATTTGCCTAAATGATATTGTGCATTGTGAACCTGACAGTACATTTGTATCTTACGCCGATGATACTTCAGTGTTCATTTCCGGGAAACCAGAAGACGATATTGAAGAAAAAGCAAGTAGAACAATTGATGCATTAAATACATGGGCAAAAGCAAATTTTCTGAAGTTTAATCCTAAAAAGACTAAAATAATGTTGTACTTGGCGAAAGGGAAGGTATTGTTTAGGCCACTCAATGTATGTTTAAACCATGATCCTGTGGAGATAGTGGATTCTGTCAAAATCCTTGGCGTCATGTTTTCAAAACACTTGACTTGGAATGATCATGTGGATTATATCAGATCCAAAATATCTTCAGCTGTCGGAGTTATGTCGCGCCTGCGCCCCATTCTGCGTGTCAAAATTAGGCTGTTGGTTCATTAGGTTCATTAACTAGCACTGTTTGCAAGCTTCTTGAACACGTAATTCACTCGCAGGTAATTAGCTATCTTGAAGAACATTACATTATCTTTAAATATTGTCACGGCCAGAAGAGCCGCGAAGGTAGGCGTCGGCAAGAACCCAAGACTGGGAGCCTTCTTTTTAATTATAGAGCCAGCTTCCACGACACCAAAACAGAACAAGCGCGCCGCGAGAGGCCACCGCCGCTTCGTCGTCGTCTTCGATTCAGCGCGGAGGCCGCGCGGCGCGTTAGGCGCGTGGCATTATTCCCCCCCCCCCCCCCGCGAAAGCAAACATCGTCTCGATGTGGAAGGGGGTATGTACAGTGAGAGGAGGAGGAGAGAAAAACAAAAGAATAGGGGTGAGGTGAACTATACAACGTGCGCTAAATGAAATGCGGCGAGAGTCAAGGTCACACGTGGGGTAAGGGGAAAAAGGTAAGAAACACAGCGTGAGCGCAGCGCTCAGTCACGCGAAAAGTACGGCTTTAAGCGCACTACATGCACAATTTCAGGCCGTTGACGCTGAGGGCCGACGATCACAGTTCCGTGGGGTACAACTTCGTAGTTGACGCTGTTCAGGCGGCGCAGGACTCTGTACGGGCCAAAGTACCTATTTATAAACTTTTCGCACAATCCCTTGCGGCGCACGGGTGTCCACACCCATACGTGGTCGCCGGGCTCGTAGTGCACGTCCCTGTGCCGAAGGTTATATTGTCGGGCATCGGCGGATTGCTGGTCCTTGATGTGCAAGCGGGCCAGCTGACGGGCCTGCTCTGCTTGTTCCACGAAGTGGCCTTCTTCAGGGGGGAGCTCTGCGCCGCCATACGGCAGCATGGCGTCTAGCATCATGCGGACCTCTCTGCCATACACGAGACGGAACGGGGTGAACTGGGTGGTTTCCTGCGTCGCGGTATTATATGCGAAGGTGACGTACGGCAAGACCTCATCCCAGGTTTTGTGTTCAACGTCGACGTACATCGAGATCATGTCCGCCAATGTTTTGTTGAGCCGTTCCGTTAGACCATTGGTTTGGGGATGATACGCTGTTGTTGGTCGATGCGCAGTATGGCTAAGCGTTAAGACGTCGCGTAGAAGTCGGGCTGTAAACGCCTTGCCTCGGTCAGTAATGACGGCCGATGGGGCGCCGTGTCTAAGCACGATGTCGTGCATAAATAAGTGGGCAACTTCGGCGGCAGTACCTCGAGCAAGGGCCTTTGTTTCAGCGTAGCGGGTCAAGTAGTCTGTGGCGACTACGATCCACTTGTGGCCGGACGACGAGAGAGGAAATGGCCCCAGAAGGTCCATGCCGACTTTGTCGAATGGTATTTGTGGTGGCTCGATGCACTGAAGCAGTCCAGGAGGCTTGAGCGCGGGTTTTTTCCGCCGCTGGCATTGCCGGCATGTCCGGACATAATGCTTGACACTTGAAGTTAGGTTGGGCCAGTAATATTTCTTCCGGATTCGGGATAAGGTCCGTGTAACTCCAAGGTGGCCGGAAGTCGGTTCATCATGGCAGGCAAGGAGGACTTCATCCCGGAGATTGGACGGTATGACGAGCAGGTAAGTTGTCGGACTAGAAGTAGAGTTCTTTTTATAAAGCACCCCTCTCCGCAGGCAGAACGATGATAGTCCACGAGCTAGGTATCGTGGTATTTCAGGTCGCCCGCCTTCGAGATGTTCGATGAGCAGACCCAGCTCGGCGTCGGCACGCTGTCTGGAAACGAGCTCAGACGTGCTGACCGCTCCAAGAAAGCTATCATCATCGGTGGTGCCTTCTGGAGGAGGTTCGACGGGAGCGCGTGACAAGCTGTCAGCGTCGGTGTGCTTCCTGCCTGACTTGTAGGTGACGGTGAAATCGAATTCCTGCAGGCGTAATGCCCAACGTGCTAGGCGGCCGCAAGGGTCCTTTAAATTTTTAAACCAGCACAGCGAGTGGTGGTCGGTGACGATACGAAACGGTCTACCATACAGGTATGGGCGGAACTTAGCGGCGGGCCAGACTACCGCCAAACATTCTTTTTCCGTAGTAGAGTAGTTCAACTCAGCGCGCGACAGTGCGCGGCTGGCGTAGGCAATTACTTTGTCGACGCCATTTTGCCGCTGTACTAGAACAGCGCCAAGACCGACGTTGCTCGCATCCGTGTGCACCTCCGTGTCAGCATCTTCGTCGAAATGTGCCAGGATGGGCGGCGATTGGAGTCGGCGTCGTAACTCGTCGAAGGCAGTCTGCTGTTCGTTGCCCCAGGAAAATGACGTGTCATCACGGGTGAGGAGTGTCAGGGGGCTGGCGAGCTGGGCGAAGTTTCTAATGAAGCGGCGATAGTAAGAGCACAGGCCCAGGAAGCGTCGGACTGCTTTTTTGTGGGCGGGAACCGGAAAGGCAGCAACGGCAGCAAGCTTCTCTGGGTCAGCGCGGATTCCGTCAGCACTAATGACGTGCCCGAGGAACTTCAATTCGGTGAACCCAAAGTGGCATTTTTCTGGTTTGAGGGAGAGGTTGGCGGATCGAACGGCTTCGAGGACAGTCCTGAGGCGGTGCAGATGTTCCGTGAACGTTGCGGAAAAAATGATGACATCATCAAGATAAACAAGACAGGTCTGCCACTTCAAACCGGTGAGAACGGTGTCCATCATTCTTTGGAACGTGGCAGGAGCACAGCAGAGCCCGAATGGGAGGACACGAAATTCATACAGCCCGTCAGGTGTGATGAAGGCGGTTTTCTCACGGTCCCTCTCATCAACTTCTATCTGCCAATAACCACTTCTGAGGTCGACCGAAGAGAAGTACTTGGCTTGACGAAGTCGGTCGAGGGAATCGTCGATACGCGGGAGCGGGTACACATCTTTCTTGGTCACACTGTTCAGCTTCCTGTAGTCTACGCAGAACAGTAGTGTCCCGTCTTTCTTTTTCACGAGGACGACAGGAGACGACCACGGACTGCTTGACGGTTGGATGACGCCGTCTGTGAGCATCTCTTCGACCTGTGTTTGAATAGCATCTCGCTCACGAGGGGACACACGATAGGGCTGCTGATGGATGGGTCGGGCTCCTTCATGCGTGATAATGCGGTGTTTAACTATCGACGTTTGGCGCACTTTAGACGACGACGTGAAACACGCACCAAACTCCCGCAAGAGGTCCTGGAGTTGCCTCTTTTCAGTCGGTGGAAGGCCTGGATTTATGTCTACGTTGGTGACCGCTTTGGCGTCAGCTCCAGGTGTGTCCTCCGCACAAGCAAAGCATTCGGCCACTTCCTGAACATGGTCGACGTAAGCGATGGTTGTGCCACGGAACAGATGTCGATGCTCATTGCAGAAGTTGGTGACAAGGACCTCTGTACAACCGTCATGAAGGGATCCGAGGCCCCGTGCCACCGCAACCCCCTTAGTGAGTACGAGGGAGACATTAGGCTCGACAACCCGGAGTCCCCTATGTGGCTCGTCGCAGGTAACTCTAGCGAGAATGCTGGCACGTGGTGGCACCGTAACGTTATCGTCGGCGACTCGCAGGGCGGACCGAGAACCCTAGTGCGCAGGTTCTTCTGTGGCCATTGCGGTAGAAAACGTCACCAAGCGGTTCGGCAGGTCTATGATAGCACCGTGCTCGCGAAGAAAGTCGATGCCAAGGATGACATCGCGAGAACATTCGCGGAGAACGAGAAAAGTGGCAACGAATGTGCAGCCTCGAACCGTAACCCGGGCCGCACACATGCCGAGTGGTGCGACAAGATGTCCGCCTGCCGTGCGTATGTCGGGGCCGTCCCAGGGTGTCGTCACTTTTTTCAGGGCCGTCGCAAGCCGTCCGCTAAATATAGAGTAATCTGCGCCCGTGTCGACCAACGCACTGACCTCCTTTGTGTCGACGAGAACAGGGATATCCAAGGAGACCCTGCCTTCAGCACGGCCCGTCGATGGCTGTTGTGGAGGACTCAGTCGGTGCGGCGGCGGAACCTGGTCGGCGACTGGGGTTGCGCTGTCGGAGCGATTCAAGCGGTGCGTTGGGGGAAACTCTTCAGCGATGCGGCGTTCGGCGTCGGGGCGATTGGGTCGGTGCGGCGGCGGAAGCGGGTCGGCGATCGGGGTTGCGGAATCGCGGCGATACGAAAGGCGCGTCGGGGAAAACTGTGCAGCGATGCGGCGTGCGACGTCGGGGCGATTCAGTTGCTGCGGCGGTGGAAGCTTTGCGTCGGAACGGCGTTCGGCGGCCTCGCCTCCAAAGGCCGCCGGAGCTAGTTTTCCCGACGAGGGCTCGAGGAACCACGTTGTCCTGGGGCGAAACGGGACCCAGAGGGCGAAGACCGGCGTGGAGAGGGCGATCGCGACTCGCGGCGCGGAGGAGACGGTGAACTACGCTGGCGGGTGACATACTCAGCGATGTCTTGAGGGCGCTCTCCAGGGCGTGGACGGGGGCTGTCGATGGAAAAACCGCGTAGTCCCATTTCGCGATAGGGGCACCGCCGGTAGAGATGGCCGGCCTCACCGCAGTGGTAGCAGAGCGGGCGTTGATCCGGAGTCCGCCAGAGGTCAGTCTTCCGCGGTGCCTGGCGCCGATCCGCCCAGTAAGGTGTCGGCTGGGCAGAGTGCACCGCGACCAATGGTGCAGTGTAAGGCGAAGGCCCAGGAGGGGGGGCCGCGCGGCGCACGACGTCCGCGTACGTGACTGGCTGGACAGGAGTCGGGTACGACGCGGGATCGTATGGGGTCAGTTGCGGCGCCGGCACAGCTGCAGCGTCTTGTGCCCTGAGTGCCTGCCGGACTTCCTCGCGGATGACGCTGGGGACGGAATCGACGCGAGGGGCAAAGGTGGCTTGAAGGTGCTGCAGCTCCTCGCGGACCACGGAACGGATGAGTTCGCGAAGGGAGTCCGGATTCGGCTTGGGTTCATGGTCGAACCGGTCCAACGTTGATAGAGTCGAAGTTTGACGCAGTTGCCGGTCGTACTGATGGGATCTCTGCTGCAGCAATTTCTCCATGTGCACGGCGTCGGCCAGAAACTCCGCGACGGTGTTGGGCGGGTTCCGCACGAGGCCGGAAAAGAGCTGTTCTTTTACGCCGCGCATCAGGTGCCGCAGCTTTTTTTCTTCAGGCATGGCCGGATCGGCGCGGTGGCAAAGACGCGTCACATCCTCGACGTACATGGCAACACCCTCATTGGGAAGCTGAATTCGAGAGGACAGTGTACGCTCTGCGCTCTCCCGGCGGTCGCTGTTGGCGTACGTACTCAGGAGCTGACGTCGAAAGTCCGGCCACGTAGAAAAAGTAGTCTCATGGTTTTCGAACCACGTTCGTGCGGAGTCTTCAAGGCTGAAGTACACGTTACGCAGCTTTGTAGCGTCGTCCCAGCAGTTAAAGGTTGCGACCCGTTCGTAGTGAGCCAACCAGTCTTCGGCATCTTCAAACAGGTCACCGTGGAAGGACTTAGGCGTGCGTGGAGTCTGAAGGGTGAGATAGGTGGGGCTGGCTGCAGGGACGGTCGTAGGCAGGGCGGGCAGTGGCGTTGCCATGAGTGGAATGGTAGTTGAAGGCGCGCTGACAACAGGGAGGGCCTCGGGGGACAGGCCTCGGATCCTCCGGCTGGCACGATGGACGGGGGTGGTCACAAGAGGCGGGCGCGTCGAGTCGTCCTCAGGAGTAGGGAGCATCGGTCGCACCTCCACCAGTGTCACGGCCAGAAGAGCCGCGAAGGTAGGCGTCGGCAAGAACCCAAGACTGGGAGCCTTCTTTTTAATTATAGAGCCAGCTTCCACGACACCAAAACAGAACAAGCGCGCCGCGAGAGGCCACCGCCGCTTCGTCGTCGTCTTCGATTCAGCGCGGAGGCCGCGCGGCGCGTTAGGCGCGTGGCAATATCAACATGGGTTCCGTAAAGGCTACTCATGCGAAACGCAACTTGCCGGATTCATTCAAGACATACATTCATCGATTGATGCTGGCATTCAAGTAGACTCCATATTTCTTGATTTTTCTAAAGCTTTCGACAGAGTACCTCACAACCGGTTATTAATGAAACTAGCACTGCTTAATATTCACCCTCTTGTCATTGCATGGGTTAAAGATTTTCTCTTTTCCAGGTCTTAATTTACAACGGTCAATAACCACAATTCGTCTTTCAGCCAAGTACACTCTGGCGTCCCACAAGGAAGTGTGCTTGGCCCTTTACTTTTCCTAATATTTGTCAACGATTTACCAGATTCCATTTCTTCCCATATCAGACTTTTTGCTGATGATTGTGTAATTTATCGCAAAATTTATTCTAACACCGATTGCCAATCCCTTCAATCTGACCTGGATTCAGTAACAGCATGGTGCTCAACCTGGCTTATGCAACTTAATCATTCAAAAACTAAATTGATGTCTTTTACTAACCGAATGTCTCGAATTCAAACAGCATACTCCTTAAATAATAGCTCACTCGAGCTAGTCACCACGTATAAGTACTTAGGACTTCACCTTCATTCAGACTTAGCATGGAACCACCATAATAACCTTATGCTTGCATCTGCTAATCGGTCATTAGGTCTCTTAAAACATAATCTAAAGCATGCTCCTCCTCACCTCCGTGCTCATGCCTATACCACTCTAATTCGACCTAAAATTGAATATGCCTCGGCTGTTTGGGACCCTTACCAATCTTACCTAATAAATAACATTGAATCATTGCAGAACCGCGCCGTTCGTTTTATTTACTCCGATTATTCACGTAACACCAGCATCACAGCCTTAAAGAAACGCGCAGGTCTCCAGGATTTATGTCTCCGCCGTAAAATTGCACGACTATCACTTTTTCATAAATTTATCATCATCCATCACTTCATAACGACTTTTTTTCTTTGCCTCCTTCGATTTTTGACCGCCGCGATCATCCCTTTGAAGTTAGACGTTTCACGTGCAGAACATTTATCTGTGCGCATTCATTCTTACCACGCACAATATCTGACTGGAACACTCTGCCTTCACATATCGCAACCACCACTGATCCTGATAAATATTTTAAACTTATATCTTCAATAACTACTGCTTAACTCTTCGCATACATTGTTATTTTATTTGCTCATGGCTTCCTTTTTTGCAGGGTTTGTTACTAAAAAGATTCATTGTACTAGTGTTCTGTTTGTATAATTTTAATACTGCAGTAATCTTCGTTCTTTGCCGCGCTGCCATTCTTTTGATTCTTTAGCTTGCTTACGTCATGCAAAGTGTCTTATTTGTGTTTTTGATTGACTCTTTTGCTTACTTATGCCATCCAAAGTGTCTTATTTGTGCTTTTGTTGTTTGTTTTATATTTGTGGTTCTGTTTTATTCTGTTCAATTGCCTGTGCCCCCCCCCCCTATGTAATACCCTCTCGAGGGCCTTTAGGTGTATTCTGTATAAATAAATAAATAAATAAATAACTCCTTAGTTCTATCTCTCTTACAATACTGCATTATCGTTTGGGGTACCACTGGTATCACGAACATGGCCAAGTTACATCTTCTCCAAAAAAGAGCTGTGAGATGCATTGCTGGTGTTCCGTATTGTTTTCCTACGAGTGACCTCTTTTTAAAATATGAAATCCTGCCAGTCTTAGCTTTACACAAACAAAGACTTTTAATGAGTTTCAAAACTGCTTCGCGGAGCAATGAAAATTATGTTGGTAATTTGGGAGAACTTGCAAAAAACACCCATATTCCACAAACCAGAAATAAAGAAATGTGGTTAGTTCCTACACCTAGAGCATATTACTCAGAACAATCTATCTCGTATACGCTGCCAGTGCTATTAAATAACTTAAACAAAGAAATGTTTCACCCTTTCCAGCATTCAAGTACTGTTCTTAAGAAATTTTTTCTGAACAAGTTTGTGTCATGACGTTGCATGTATTTTTGTGTTGGTACTTTTTCCTTTTTTTCCAAGGTGTGTTATTTTCTTTTGTGCTATAATGTATACCGCAGAATTTATTGCCGCTTGTCTGTTGCAATGCCAGCGTGAAAAAAAGCGGGCAGAACCTCTGTCAAGCTTCCGAGCTTTTAGTCCTGTCTCCTTCTCCACTATAGAGAAAATAAAAGGCTGATTGATTGATTGATTGATTGATTGATCTAAGCTCACATTATCTCACTGAACAAAGCGCGGGAACCAGATAAGGTAGATAACTCTGAACATGAAAATGACAAAAGGAAAAGATATGGATGGGATATGACCGAAACATTTCGAGAATCGACAGACGAAAAAGAAACGGGCCAGGATCTTACATGACGTTACTTGACGTTGTCTAAAAACATACGCTCAGCCGAGTACAAACTTATGGAAGGGTCGCTGGTGCACTGGCTAGACTTTTTATGAATATGAAATGCCTCCAAAATAACTCTTGATTTCGTGCTTTTACTTCTGCCTAAAACCTTTGCTTCTTTGAACCGTGGCGTACAGCTGCAACGCATTACGTGCGAAACTAGATTCGCAAGCTTATCTTGATTTATCAAATTTTTAGTATGCTCCCTTAAACAGTCATTGATGCAACGCCCTGTCTGCCCAATGTAGCACTTTCCACAGGACAGGGGGATCTTGTAAACCACTCCTAAAGCACATCTGACGCAGGCTTCTTCATGTTGCTTTTTGCAACTACGCTCACCATGACCGCAGAAGCGGGGGCACAGCTTCGCCAACTTATTTTGCGCGGAGAATACAAGAGGCACTTTGTGCCTTCTGGCCACTTTTTTGAGGTTATGTGACACCTTATGAATATAAGGCATCACCTCAGGTTTGGGCTTTGCGCGTTCAGTTGCAGCCACGTTTCGTCGAGGGCGAAACTTCTTCAGGAGGGTTCCGGCTACTGCCGTAAGGACCAAGCAAGGGAAGCCTGCGGTCAAAAGCCTGCGCACCTGATGGTCGAAACTGCCATGCATCTCGTGCGAACACGATTTCCGAAGCGCGGATTCAAGGCATTGCATTGCTACTGCTCTCTTAACGGTCTTAGAGTGAGACGAGTCATAGGGCAAGAGTTCCTTCTTCGCGCGTGGGAAGTCTAGCCAGTGCATCAGCGACCCTTCCATAAGTTTGTACTCGGCTGAGCGTATGTTTTTGGACGTGATATAATGTCATGTAACATCCTGGCCCGTTTCTTTTTCGTCTGTCGATTCTCGAAATGTTTCGGTCATATCTCATTCATATCTTTTCCTTTTGTCATTTTCATGTTCACAATTATCTACCTTATCTGGTTCCCGCGCTTTCTTCAGTGACATAATGTGAGCTTAGATACCTGGGAGCCATCTAACACTGTTGAAGTAGCCTGGAGCCGCCCGATTGTGCGTGGTCTCTTTTTTTCTTTGTCCTTGTCTCGCTTGTCGCTGTCAGCCTCAAAAACATTCAGAAATTTATCCTCCCGGAAGAAACAACTTTACTATGACACCAAGTTATGTTTTATTTATGACGTAATTGTTTATCTGTCCACTCATTTCGAAGAGAGTGCTGGCTCCGCACCACAAGCCGGCATGTTTTGAACGTGTTTGTGCCCAAGCATCTTCTCTACGCCTCTAAATTCACCTTAACATGAAGAGCTGGATCAGTAAGGCACGGCCAGGCACTGGTACTGTAACGTCGGGAATCGATGCCGCTAGTTGGTCACTGACTGGAGGCAGCAGTGATGACTGCTCGATCTAGCAGCCGTGGCTGTAGTTGCGCTACGAACACTGCCGCTGTCTTCCACCCACGCCATCTGTCGTTTAACGTGAGAACTAGCCTGCGCACATGTATGTGCGTGCGCAGCCTTTTAGGACTTCATTTCTGCGTTCCATGATCTTTTCGGGTCGGTTCGAGGGAACCAGGAGGCGCTCTTCGGTCTGCGCGCTTGCGGGAAGAGTGAGATTTTCTACTTTAGGGGCGGGGTGAGTTCGCCTCATCGCTCACTGTATTCCTGTGGTGCGGCCGCCGTTCGTTTCATCGGAGACACAGTGCTACCGCACGGATATATAATTTCATGGTGGCATCTCGTGCCTAATCAGTGATACTTCTTTGTAAGTGTGGCCTTTTTATGAGTGCCTGCAGTCTGCGTAAAAGAAAATAGGATAACGCTTGCAGAAATGCGCTGTCGGCAGCAGAAAGGGGGCCAATAGCAGCGTTGTTGCTGCGACTGCCGCCCTTGCGACGGCTATTTGGTGCTTTTATCACGTATCTAATTCAACAAAAAGACACTGCCTACGAAGAAATATTCTCATCTCCTCCCATGTCCTGGCCGCAAACAAAGCCAGAAATTTCCGCAGCACTGAAGTGCGAGCTAGGTTCGAGGTTTAAACGCCATTTTTGCTCTCCTCAAGACAATAAGTATCGCTTTTGATGTTTGTAAAATTTGTTTGCTACATATTTTCATTTATTTTTTCCATCATCAAAGATGGAGGAGGCGAGGCAAAAAGCTGCTATAGCAGCTTTACAAGTCCTGCGTCCCCTACAAAGCAGCAGCAGTACACGCCGACAACCCGACACATCTTACATTGAAGAATCTAAACAAAAAAAATAAGAGAAACAAAAACAGATATATATGATAAAGTATAAAATGTAGTGCTCGTACAATAAAAAAAGAAAAACAACGGTAAAAAAAATGTACGACTTGCACACACCAAAAGCATACACTTGTTAGCAAATTGATAAGAAAGGTATGTACACCGCACACAGTTATTTTATGCGAGAAAACAAAAAAGTGAATACAGGTTTCTAAGTAGGAGGAAGATTAGATACTAATATCAAACAGGGAAGCATTGAACACTGTAAGTACACTGTAAAGAAAAATGTAATGGTAAAAAGCAGCGCACAAATGTAATACAGCAACATAAAGGCGACATTGGTTGATAGTTCATAATAAAGAAAGCATTCACAAATGTATGCATTCATGACAACCGAATTAGGTAAACCTTAAATATGAGTAAAAAATATTCAGAGCACACAAAGGTAGCAAAAAAGAGAAAAAAACGGTGCATTACAAGAATACAGATGTCAGTTCAAGTGGCTTAAGATCAAGAATATCAATGTTATCCTTTAGGTATGTGTTTAGTATATTACGAATTCGATGTTTTAGTGTCTGAAATCCATAATTAGTCCAGAAGGAATGCACTTTCCAAAACTTGCGTTTCCAAAACTGAGATTGCGTGTGGGGTAGCGTGATGGACCTTTCATGGCTAATTCGGCGAACCTTATTAAACTATTGCATTTAGCTTTCTTTTCCCTGATAAGCCCAAGGCACAGGTGATAATTGTACATGTTTTCAAAACGTATTATGCTAAGGTTTTGCATTACAGAGTATATATCACAGTCGTATTGAGAGCGTGTAATAATTCTAATAACCCTTCGCTGTAATATACTCAACTTGTTTATGTCAGTTAGGGTAGTAGTACCCCAGACCAGACTACAATATTGTAAATGAGAGACCAACAAGGAATTATATAGGAGTAACAAATTATTTTTAGGGAGGAAATCTGTATGTCTGTACAAAATGCCGTTAATCGGGGCGAGCTTACTTGAGATGTAATCGACGTGTCTGTCCCAGGATATACATGGTCTGTTCTGAAAGTAGTAGGACTCATTTTTTTACACAAAATTTATTGAAGAGAATAGTACAAACGATTACAATTTTTCAAGGTAACACCCTTCCGTACCTACACGCTGCTGCCAATGAGTTTTACATTTTTCGTACGCCTCCAGGAACGCCTGGACCGGAATGCTGTTTAGCACCCTCGTCACGGCCTGTTGAACCACCTCTACCGATCCATGATGTTTCCCCTTGAGCGTCGAGTTTATTCTCGGGAATAGAAAAAAGTCTGGCGGGGCCAAGTCGAGACTGTAGGGGGGCAGAGGAAGCGTTGTCGCCTTGTGCTGGGCAAAAAATCAGGGGTCCTCATTCACATGATGAAGAAGATCCCACCGGTTGGCCTTTTCCTCCTCTGACAACACTCCCGGCACCAACTTCGCGCACGCTTTCCTCATGGATAAGTTTTCTGTCACGATCTCAAAAATTTGGTTTTGAGGAATGCTGAAGTCATCAGCAATCATTCTGATACTCATTCTACGATCATTGTTAAGTAAATGTTTCACTCGCTACACATTATCGTTGGTCTTTCTGGTCGAAGGGTGTCTGGAGCGGTCGTCTTCCTCCACTCTTTCCTTACCTTCTCGGAAAAGCTGGTACCACTCAAAAAACACCTGATATACCCATGAAAGGGTCACCGTAGGCCTCCTTAATCATGTTGTGAGTCTCTTTGCCCGTTTTACTAAGATTTACTCGAAATTAGATCGCGTATCGCTGATCCAGTAAACGCTCGACGTTTCTGCGTGACGAGACGTTTCGACAGGGGTTGACAGTACAAGCGACCTCCTCTCTTCAACGGCCGAGAGCCGACTGCCGATTTTCCCCAGCATTCCCAATATCCCCCTTCAACGACCCTGAACGCGCAGACCACCTCTCGTCCGCCCGTTCGCCCAGGAAAAAACCAGTCCGACTACTTTCAGAACAGACCCTGTATGTTCCGTGAAGAACACTCCCAACGTTTTAAATTCACTCACTATTTTTATCTCCGTATTAATTAAACTAAGTGTTAAATTAGGCGGAATCTGTCGTGTCTGAGGACGGAAAACAATAGCTTTTGTTTTAGGAATGCTGATTACCAAGCCATTTTCCTGTGCCCAAGCAGCTACCTTAGCGAGTACAGAGTTGGCTATCATAGTGCTGTCATCGGAAGAAAAGAATATGCTAGTATCATCGGCGTAAATTACGAACTTAGCTCGATCATCAAGACTGGCGATATCATTTAAGTATAGATTAAACAAAACGGGGCCAAGAATACTTTCTTGAGGAACTCCAGTGTGTGTTTGTATTAATTGTAAAGGGTGACCATTGACCTCAACAAATTGACCTCAACATCCCTTCTGCATCACAGCGGTTCAGTGGTACGAAGCTACTGACACTCAAAACATTATCAAGGATATACGACAATGCTTCACTTTAACCAACCATGGTAATTGCAGAGTTCCAGTTCATTAACGCTATTAAACGAGTAAATCGCTTATCCCTTTTTGTAAAAATTCGGAATGAAAGGCACGGAACTTGCAAGTTCTCTGAACGTAAATCGATGAATATTGTTTGTTAACTTTGGGAACTAAACTTGCTGAACCTACTGTGTTGTTAGGAAATGAGGATTTTAAATAAATGTCTAAGCTTTCGCAAATGCCCTCTGGCCCTAATAGCGCCGACGTTCACACCATCTGCGGAAAACAAAGAACAGCAAGCCGAACAAAATGATGGCCTGTGATTGTATTTTCCCACTATCTGCAACGTAAGGAATGAATGCAAATTATTAGAGGTTACAGAGGCCCAGGCAATACAATACGCAAGGCTGAGACCTTGAAAGCCTGAGGACTCACGCACAACACGATGTATTTTATTCCCACGTAAACTTCCAATCGTGAGGCTAATGTTTTTCTGCACAAAGCATTTCTGCTCTTCGCCATTGATAGACTCAGTTGTGGCAATATGTAAAAACAAGCATTGTAGTTTAAGAATCAGATACAACCATGACAGCCAGCATTTCGCAATTTATTGCAGTACAAAGAGTAATTCCTTGCCCACTGCTCCTTACTGAGTACTGCTTGCATTGTCGCGCAAAAACGCTCATTCTCCGGTTGTGTTAGATAATACAGTACATCTCTTCCCCTCGAGGCTTTCGACCATTTTTACCGCTGAGTGGAAACGGGCGGTCGTATGCCAGTAAGAAGAGGTTATACCTGTTCAAAAATAGGCAGCAGTTTACGAATCTTTCGTTCTCTAGCGACATGCCGAAATACTGCTATCAGTGAAAGAAATTTCGCTGAAACTTAAGCCCAGACATCAATTATATGCAGTTTGAAGTGCGTTTTTTTTCCCGCGTCATGTTTATAGCATGTAAAAATTGACGCTGCGGTAGAATAAAGAAACTCAAACTCACTCATGGGCCCTAGAAAAGATTGCGAGCACCACCAAACTTTCAAAAACGCGTCATACCAGTGGGGTAGCAGCAGAACTTTAGAATTCTTTACATGAACAGTTAAAGTAATGTGCAATACTGAGATTAGTCCATGACGCCCTTCAATTACACAGACAATTCTTCCCGTGGGCGTTTCATTGCTAGAATAAGATACCTATCACGATTATTTTGTTGCTCCACGCCAAGCTTCCCGTCTAGAACGAAGGAAACCTCCAATTTTTTCCAGTGATATTTTATTTGGGCACTACGCTTTCATCCGCAGTTCCCTACGAGCGCATGCTGAACGTGATCCTCTCGGTCATCGACGTCAAATATAAGGACCTCCTCCGAGGAGCACTGAAGACACTATCAGAGGCTCAAAATGCGTCGTACTATCTGGACCATGTTGGTAAGCGACCATTTTGACTGAGGAGTTATGACGCCGAGCCCAATAGTAGTCCAATGTAGACTATGCAAGTAAACGTCATCTACCGTCTTCAGGTACTTGATGATAGATCTGATTTCCCCATCATTATAATGTGGTTGGTTGGTTTTGTTCACTTGGAAAGCCTGGCGGTCTTCTCGTCCATAAGACCAAAGGTGATCACATGTACCAGCCAAAGATTTCGACCGTAATGTTGTTTGGAGGCCATTGGTCCATTTTTCAAAAAAATAAAGAAATATAAAACCGTCATGCGCATGACAGCGCGCCACACAAGGAACCACGTCAAGCAGCAAGAAAGCATAAATATGGACCTTCATTTTGTTGAGCCCGCTCGACATTCACCGCATACTTTTGCGGGATATATTTCTTGCAAGGTTCCTAAAATACAAGAAATCTATGGTGTGCAGCAAGGTACTGATGCCACAAAATTCTCTTTGAACGCCGCACGACGTGCTGTCATGGACGAAATGTTTATGGAATGCGGAATTTATAGAAATGCGTGCTCTACCTGTTGTAAGCATGCCGTTTGAACAGGCTAGCTGGCACACTGAGAAATTAATATTTTTCTTGGAATTGATTGATAGATTGATTGATTGATTCAATTTTATTTCTCAACATTCATACAAGGCATGCTTGTGAAAACATCTGGATCCCTAGCTAAAGCTAGTTGGGATCCATGCGTTCAGTTTGAAAGAAAATTGCAGACATAACAAAAATTGATTACATACATATAAAAGCTCATGAAATTAGAAAGGCATAAATGGGTACATAGAGCAACAATATTCAGAGCACCAAGTCTCTTTTACAAACACATACAAACACCAAAAATACATGCAAAGAAAAAACGCTGGCTTCACTCATTTTTTATATTTCTTCAATGACACAATAAAAGTTTTACAATGTTTGAGGGCACGTGGAAGCTTGTTCCAAAGCTTAATAACAACATGGGCCATCCTTCTTTCCCTTTCGTTTTTGGAAGAAGGAAATTTCTATGAGTGGCGTTGCGAGTGCATAGTGGTGGGATACAGAATAGTGATGAGTGTAACAGCTAATTGTCTTTAAGGCATGTGTGTATTGTCAAGACAGTCCTGGATTCAAGTAATGATTGTAGTGGCAGCATATCCATCTGTTTAAAAAGAGGAGCAGTGTGGGTGTTGTATCTTGAATGTTAAATGAATCGAACTGCCCTTTTTTGCAAGACCCTAAGTGGTTCCAAATAAGATCGGTAGGTGAAGCCCCATGATTCAATGCAATATAACTGGCTTTGAAAAATTGAGAAATAAATAATTCTGAGTGTGCCATTACCAAAATAATCTCGGCATTTGTACAGCGCAAAGCATGCTGCAGCTAACTTTTTGCAAATCGCCTGAATGTAGGGCTTCCAGTGCAGGTTCTGATCTAGAATTATTCCAAGATAAGTGATGTTAGTGACAAGCGCAATAGGTGTTCCCAGCCATTGCACGGAAGGCAAGTTTTCATGTATTGTTTTTTCTGGAGCCCCTAAATATTATGCATTTTGTCTTATTAACATTTACAACAAGTTTATTTGAAATATACCAGCTACACATGTGCGCCATGCATAATATTGTCCATGACTTCCTGCTGCCGAGTAAATTACTTAGCGAATATTTTTTCCAACAAGAGATAAGCAAGCCGCAGCAATCTAGGTAGAAACAAGATGGTCACCTTTAGGCTCAAATATTGCCTACCCCTTCAATGAACATCAACTAAATTTATCTAAACAAACATTGTAATTGTACGCGTTACACCGTGAACATTTCAATCAATTACCTTTCTCCTGCAGCGCTGCAATCTGATAGCTTTCTGACAGAGAAGAGCCACCAACAAGAACAAGTGACATCGATGAAAAGCAGACAGGATAACGATTTTGCGTCTCCTGTTTAAAAAAGATCTTTGCTCTTCATGATTCATGGGGGTTTAACGTCCCAAAGTCCGTCAGGCTATGTGGGACGCCGTTGTGAAGGGCTCTGGATTGTTGGACCACCTGTGTTCATTAATGTGCACTGACATCGCACAGTACACGGACCTCTAGAACTTCGCATCCATCGAAATTCGGCTGCCGCGCCCAGGATCTAACCCGCGCCTTTCGGGTGGCTCAGTGCCCTAATCCTTGAGCCACCGCGGACGCTCTTTGTTGTTCAGTGGAACCGTCCTGAATGTACTGACACACATGATGACAAATAGGCGCCCCTAGAAGTGATGATTGTTCCGATCACGGTTATGTTTGGTAATCGAGCTTAGTATACATTGCCCTGCATTAATTATTTACAGTGCACACTGGAACAAGAAACACTTAAATACTATGCACTTGCAGGTTTTGACGTCAGTGGCTACAACACTCTTGAAAGCATTGCGGATATGTACAAAGAACTGGGCATCAGCGGGCATCGATGGCAGGGTGACGGTGTAACCAACTGCATGATCAAGATCTACCCGTCACATCGGACAAGCTCTGTGATTGAACGACGCAGTGGAAACACATCGACCCAGAACTACGTGGACAAAGCTTATGTGTGGACCGTTGATGACCCTGACACCATCAGCAGATTCCTCAGGTGCTGCTCATTTTCTACTCTCTTGGTATATGCATGGTGGCAGCGTACGTTATTTTTTCAATCATTATTTTCGCAACTCGCTCCTGAATATCCGCGCAGCAGTGCACTGTGGACATTGCGGCGCATCTGACGCATAGGTGCATGAGAATATACAGCGCGGTGTACTCAACCCTGCCGAAGCTGTACAAATCGCAAAAATTTTATGTTTTATTCAGGTAGACAAAAGACAAAACTCCGCGGTCCGCGTAGAAAATGTCGGAGGAGTTCGAAAGGTATGGCGGATTGATACTCATAAATTGTGAAGGCACCGCAGCTGAGGTCATCGAACAGTAATGAATAAAGCAGTTGTGAATCGCTGCGCGAAAACCGCTTCTCAATGCTCTTTGTAACGCTAACCTCTGATCGGATTCATCTGATGGAGTGTGGTGCTTCTTTTATTAGGTTTTTTCTATATGATTTCACTAACAGGCGACTCCCGTGAACAAGCAGCATGACTCAAGACGTTCCCGGCGCCTTTCTTTAACACAGCATCCCGTTGGGGCGGCTTACGGTTGGCCACACCACAGTGATGTTTCGCATACCACAACAGAAAACCAACGCGCTCTTTTTCGCATGCCTTATCCCTCATGCCCTGCCAGCGCTCCTGGCGCGGTAAAAGTCCCCTAGACAGGACATTGCCAGAATGATAGTTCCGATAGTTTCACAAGTCATGCAGTTAAATTCACTAGAAGAACTTCTTGTACATTGCGCTCGGTGTAAGAAGTCAGTCACTGCAAAATAACACAGCAGTCATGCTTCTATCCGTGCATAACCTACAATGAGAGCTGTTTAAATTTTGTGCATATATTTGGTAAATGAAGCCACGTGCAGATGTTACCAGTTAATCACTTTGGCGAAAGGGGAGGTAGGTAGCGTTCTTAAGTAGGTGATAGAGCTCGGCCCTCCGCGCTTTCCAAGAGACGTAGTGATGCCATTCAGCACCTGGCGCCATACTTTTTTCCTTGGTTAGTCTTCTTGTTGCATATCGTCATATGTTGTGTGTTTAACAACATAGGTAAATTAATTCTCAAGAAATTAAAATCTGTTCTAATTTGCTGCTTTGTGTGCCTCCTTAGTTTTCTCCTGCCTAGTTGCTTAGTAAGCAGAATTGTGCAACCATACTGGAAACTTGTCAGTTTTAGATTAGGTATTAGATATATCTTACCGGTACTCGCATATGGGGCAGAAACGTAGAGGCTAACAAAGAGGGTTCAGCTTAAGTTAAGAACAACGCAGCGAGCTATGGAAAGTAAAATGATAGGTTTAACGATAAGAGATCGGAAGAGGGCGGAGTGGGTGAGGGAACAAGCGCGGGTTAATGACATCCTAGTTGAAATCAAGAGGAAGAAATGGGCTTGGGCAAGGCATGTAATGCGAAGACAAGATAACCGCTGTTCCTTAAGGGTAACGGAGTGGATTCCAAGAGAAGGCAAACGTAGCAGGGGGCGGCAGAAAGTTGGGTGGGCGGATGAGATTAATGTTTTATACCTTTCGTCGCCATCCCGTTCATAACAGAAGTTCCCTTTAGGAACCTACAACCAGACTAGCCTCACAATTATATTTACATTCTCACTCATGCGACGTCTCAAACACATCACTGCGCACTCGCAAACAGAACGAAGTTCCTAAACTTCGCGCTTTTTAGCCCAGCGCATTTTACTGGAGTCTGCGTACAGAAATAAACCTTACCACGTTATTCATACCAAAATTACATTCATAGTAAAGCAGGTCAATGTGAGGAATCTTGAATCACGTGCTCTAGCTCTGGATTTTGTGTGGAATCGCACAACCTTAGCAGGCCGGTGTTTTTCCAATTAGCATCTGTTGAAATTAGGGGTGTGCCGCTAAGAATCAACTCCCAAAATCTTGATCAGCAGCCGAAAGCAGTGCCTCCTGAGCCGCTCTTCCGCTCGCTACAAGCCGAGCTCTGTCAACGCTTTAGGCAAAGCGAAATGGCAATATGGCAAGTCCGTAAACCTTTCTCGCCTACGAGCGCCGTCCTTCCAGAGGCTGAACGCTCTTGACCACTTATAGGTCCTAGTAAATCCACGGCATTCAGGAGACAATTTATGAAATTTGATGGTGCTCTGTTTGCTGCTGCAAAAGAATTGTTGGAAACAATGTTTCACGCGGAAATGCTCAAAACAGAGGTGCCAC
Source organism: Amblyomma mixtum (assembly GCF_055824585.1). Taxonomy (NCBI): domain Eukaryota; kingdom Metazoa; phylum Arthropoda; class Arachnida; order Ixodida; family Ixodidae; genus Amblyomma; species Amblyomma mixtum. Next base: position 147,653,177 of record NC_143021.1, on the reverse strand, counting down.
ATGTTTTTAATAATTCACTTTATTGTTCCCCACATTCAGCGCAAATGCTTCAGAGTAATAGAACAAACCGATAGTTCTCGGAAATACATCCTTGCCGTCTTCAACAGCGAGACAAAAAATTAATGCTGGTTTATGTTTTTTTTTCGCAGTGATGACATCGACGGAATGCTCACCAATAAACCAGCCAACGTATTAGCGGCTCTAGCAAAAAGGGTGTTTTCTAGAAACTACAGACTTGCAACAAAAGGTGACAACCCGTGGCAGCGGATACCTTGATCGCTGCATTCTAAAGCAATGCTGAAGAGGAAGCGCAAGGAACAAAACGAATAAACACATCGCGCATACTAATGCGCTTGCTAATTATTAAAACACGTCAAGTGATGTGTCCACTTTTGTGAGCAAAAGCCAGAACATTAATCCTTGCAATCTGCTGTAAAAAGTGAGCAATTCGCTGCTCAGTAAAGTCTGCAACTTGGTCTGTACATTCCTCCTTTCTTTCTTCCTTTCTTTCTTTCCTTCTTTCTTTCCTTCCTTCCTTCTCTCTTTCTTTCTTTCTTTCTTCCTTTCTTTCTTCCTTTCTTTCTTTCTTTCTTTCTTCCTTTCTTCCTTTCTTTCTTTCTTTCTTTCATCCTATCTTTCTTTCTTCCTTCCTTTCTTTCTTTCCGTCTTTCTTTATTTCTCTCTTTCTTTCTTTCCTTCTTTTTCTTTTCCTTTTTCTTTCTTTCTTTCCTTTATTTCTTGCTTAGACGTTTGCCTAAGAAATATTATTCCAAAAATCTCAGAGCTTTAAGTTTGTTCGGTAAATCACCGAATTTGTTGAGAGTTAGACTAATTTAAACCCGGCCGCGGCGGTTGAATTTCGTTGGAGGAGAAATCCTAGAGGCCCGTGTGCTGTGCGATGTCAGGGCACGTTCAAGAACCCCAGGTGGTCGAAATTTCCGGAAGCCTCCACTACGGCGTCTCTCATGGCCTGAGTCGCCTTGGGACGTTAAACCCCATAAACCATAAACCAACCATAAATGTAAATTTAAGTGGTACAAGATGCGCATGCTACGTGAGAAATGACGGAAGACAGCAGTCATAGAAACCAAGGAGCATAGAGGATGTCTTTTTTAATTTTTGTACTTTTTTAAGAATGGGACAATAATAAAAGCAGAAGAAAAAAACAACCACATGCTTCCGGCTGGATCCGAACCCGCGAAGTCTTAATTTTCAGTCCAGTACTCTACTAAGCTATGGCGACGGCTATCCAACGTTCTCCTTTCGGGGGTATTTCGTGAGTAGGGTAAGCGAACCTTAAAAATGTTCATCAGCTTGAACCTCGTTCATAGCAGCGGAGGTAGTACGTCCTGTGTTATTGCCAGGGCCACGTAGGAACATTGAGAGACGGTGAGGGGGGAACCTGTGCGAGCACCCTCGTATGCTACCTACGGCATCAAGACTGCCACATTTTAGGCCATCGATGAACTATTCAGCACACAAGCGAATGGAAAGATTTGGTTTGGTTAATGGCGTTTAACGTCCCAAAATTAGTCAAGCAATTAGGAACGCCGTGTGAAGAGATCCGCAAATTTCGACCACCTGGGGTTCTTTGAAGTGCACTCACGTCGCACAGTACACAGGCCTCTAGAACTTCGCCTCTATCGAAATTTGACAGCTGCGGCCGGGATCGAACCAGCGACTTTAGGGTTAGCAGTCGAGCGTCATAACCACTGAGCCACCGCGGCGGGTCGATTGGAAAGAGGTGCTGGTTATGACATAAATGATGAAAGCCAGCAGTCATTGAAACTAAGGAGGTGAGGGGATGTATTTTGCATTTTTGTAGTTTTTATCAATGGGAGATTAATAAAAGCAGAAAAAAAACAGTCACATGCGGTCGGTTGGATCCGAATCCATGACCTCTGCATTTGGCGTCCGGTGCTCAACCAACTGAGCTGCGGCGATGGCTGTCCAATCTTTTCCTTTCGAAGATATTTTATGTGCACTGTAAGCGAACCTTTAGAATCTTCACCAGCGCCCCCGTCGTCCACAGCGGCTCCATACTACGTCAGATTAAATAAAAATGGCTCGGGTTCAGCACTGCTGACCACAAAATATTGTACGGAAGCGCAGTCTTTGCCTGTAGACACACAGCCAAACGCCTGAAAGCACGATTCAAGTGTCGACCGACATAGGGAGCCAGTTATACGCGTCTTCAACTTTTCCATCGTGAATGCCAATTTACACAATGTCGTCGGCGGTCTGTGCTCCAGTGCCGCGTTTCAGCAGTAATGTTGTCAACGCCAACGTATATTGCTCCAGTGCCGTGTTTCTGCCACGACGTTGTTCGCGCCAAACCATACAGCGTACATATCTTTGTCACTATCAGCACATAGGTCAAAGCGTGAATAATTGACAGTAGGGCTGATGAAGACAAGATGCACTGCACAATGCAAGAGGTGTTGCAGTTTTACACGTGGCGGGTTCGGCCGCAGCATAGCTTCACGCCCATTCAGGGGCACTCTAATGCTCGCCTAGGTCGTATTTATGCATCATGTGCCCTAGCCCGGCCGCGGCGGCTAGAATTTCTTTGGAGGAGAAATTCTAGAGGCCCGTGTACTGTGCGATGTCAGTGCACGTTAAAGAACCCCAGGTGGTCGAAATTTCCGGAGCCCTCCACTACGGCGTCTCTCATAGCCTTAGTCGCTTTGAGACGTTAAACCCCATAAATCAAGCCAAACCATGTGCACTAGCTTCTTGCGGGTTCGTACTTCGAACTGTACCAGCGCGCACGGCACCCTTAGAGCGTTTGGACGTGGCGACCTCAGTCTCAAAGGAGTTGCCCCCGACTCAGTGTGGCAAGCTCAGACAGAAACCAGCTACCAAGAGACAGGGGTCGTGGTCGTTTGATGCCCAGCTTTCTCGCTCTCATTTTCGGCTTCTTGAGGCCTCTGGCGTGCCCGTGGTGTTCGTTTCTGTTCTTTCTGTTTTTTCATCTTCTGCTGCGCTAGTGTTTTTAAACGCTATGAACCAACAAGCCCACAAAGCCACACTACTGAACTAACTCTCTCTTTCTCAGCCCTCTCTCTCTCTCTCTCCTTTTCAGCGATCCTTTTTTTCCTTTTCAGCTTCTGCTCAAGCGGTTTTTTTCTCTCTGGTTCAACCATTTCCGCAGTTCGTCCCCGAAGATCCCTGTCCGTATGCCAAACTCTACTAGTTCCCTCAAGTTCATTTTCGGATACCCAACTCTTCAAGAAAAGCTTACCTCCATACGGTTAACCCCACTAATCGCTTCAGCGCGACACCAAACTATACGGCTCTGCTGCTGACAATTTTTGAAACCACTTCGGATACTCGCTTTCTACTATTTCTGCGTTCTCTGCTCTTGCAAACCACAAAACTCCATGTCACGGACGTTCCTGTCATGGACAACCGTAGAGCGTGTGGAGGTAGCGGGCTCGGTCTCAAAGGAGATGCTGTTAACTGAGCGTTGCAACCTGAGCCATAAAGAGTGTTCTGCTATGAATGGGAGGCACACCAGCCGAAGAGGATTAAGGCGCAGTTTCCATCGACCGGGACAACCACGGTGGCGGCAACAGCAGCGGCAATCTCGACAGGTCGTGTGACCCTCAGATAACCCTGCTAAAAACAGGGTGACTGGCTGGGAAGTAGCCTCTGGAGTTCTTCGCACGCTCGGCTCGGTGCGAACGACCTTCCCTTTGGTTCCCTTCAAGAAGCGACCGACGATGGACAGACGACGGGGGAAGAAAGGAACAGTGTCTTCCACTAACTTTCCGTGTCTGACAGGAGCCCTCCCGACGGGAGAGAGCCCGTAAAGGTTATGACCACTGCGCCGCAACTGTGTTTGGATGGACATGTGCAGCTTAAGGCGAAGTAGCAGCGTACCTCCGAATCCTCCTCGCCCATTCGCACGGTGCCTCCGCGTGGTAACTCTTCCAATCTGTGCCTCGTCTAGGATTGACCACCGCCTGGTGAAAGGGCGGAGATTTAAGGTATTTAACACGTGTCCTAAGTGAGAACGAACGCCCTAGGACTTGGCGACAAGGCTCATCGAGTCGCTCGACGCTATGAATTTTTAATCCTTGACTGTTTGTTCCTTTGTGCAATATGTAATTAAGTTTATTCAAAGCGTCAGTAGACGTGTTTGTGTTTTCGCTCCCAATGTCGACTTCCATCCTTCCTCGTCCCTTCTCCGGCCCAACCACGCTACTCTCAATCACAACTGTTCATGCTACCCGAGCCGTAAAAACTGGGTGTCGTTGGTGGGATCCTACTACCTGACTCCTAACAACTGGTGGCAGCGGTGGAATGCTGCTACCCGGCTGTAACAGTACCAACTTACAAGGGGGACGGTCAGTTAATCACCAGCTTTCGCCGGTCGCAAGCCAAAGAATGGTTCGGAGCCAAAGGTTCACAAACAAACCTAAGTTTATACAGGAAAGAGACGATACACAGGAATTTACAGTCACTCGTAAGAGCACAGACCAAGGTGCAATACAATGCACCTTGCGCAAAGTAACACTCGAGCGAGACTACAATACAAAAGAAATATAGCACCTAAAGTGCGCAGATACAAAAGAGACAAAACAGAGTTTGTTCACTGGTCACTGCGACAGTCCGACGACCAGAGGACTACGACGGGGCCGTCCCACAGGCTGGCGCACGCGGCCTCGCTGGTCCGTGGCTGGGAAAGTGGTGCTGACCCGGGAGTCGAGCGGGCGCGCTTCTCTGAAGCTGAAATGCCGGCTCGAACTGACAGCGGCAAAGGCCCTACATACCGTAAACACTCGTGTAATGACCGCAGTCATGTAATGGCCGTACCCCTAACTTTAAAAAAAAAATCAGGGAAAAATATATTTAAAAATTACCCGAGTAAAAGCCGCACCAAGAATTTCAGGAAGTTTAGCAGTATCATTTAGTCTGCGGTGAAAGAAATCCAGAACGTCTTTTCGTTACTCTATGGCAAAAATCAATCGCTGTGCACGTCGGGAACAGCCAAGAATAGCCAAAGCCATTTTCAGCCATAGAGCGTCGCTCTTCGCGTATTAATACCTTTATCTCGCTCGCCCAAGGCCTATCACGTGCAATCTCGAAATCGGAACCCACCGCTGCCCTGATTTGCGGCGATTTCACTCGAGACATTCGAAAAAAGTTTCAAGGTGAGAGGCATATCTAACAAGCTGGACCGCACGAAGGATGACTTCATCTGGAAGAAGGACGGACCTGAGGTCCCTACGACTTCGGAGGAGGAGGACGACGACGACGAGGAAGGATGTTTTGGACATGGACGAGCCCGAAATCCCGACGAGTTCGGCGAAGTAGGTCGAGGAGTGTTTTGGCAATAATATATGCAGGTGCCACCGGAAATATTTATTTTGTTGTCTTTTTCTCCTTTTAATGGCCGCACGCCCGATTTTCACCCCAGATCTCGGGAAGAAACGTGCGGCCATTATACGAGCCTATACAGGCGCACTCCGTGTCTCTAAGTTCTTCACGTCAAGGCAGGCGCGTGCACACACACTTTATTAACAGTACAATCTCGTTTTTCTCGCACTGGGCGCGCGTCCCCATTGATCAGGCGTGGAGACCGTTTCTAGAAAATTCGAGTTCGTTCATGCAATGCGCCGCCGCCGGCGTGTAAGCGAAGTGTTCAAGGCTACGCCCTTTCTGTCGGGAGTGAGTGGAATTTACTCCTACCTCTTTGATTCTTCGACAGTGCCACGCGGGCGCGCTAAATGGGGAGTGCAGCAACGCCCAATAGAAGGTATGGCGCTCTCCGGGGTGATTACTTCCACTTTTCTAGAATTCTCTACAGCGCGCACTGGTAATATTGCTTCCACGCTGCGCCGGCCTTCCAAATGCGCGCCGAATTTTGTGACACCGCGTTCGTTTTCTCAACATAGCATTGTGGTTGTTCGGCTCAGAGAGCAAGGACTCTTCACAATTTAGGCCGCTGTGGGCGCTTTGGGAGTTAAACTCATCGCTTGTGAATGACGAAGAGTTAATAATTCGTGTGCGCTCCGAGCTGCAATTAAGTTTTTCTGGCAGCCTACCCTTGTTTGCCGCATGGGATAATGGGAAATGTTCAAGCAAGAAGTACGTGCGATAGCTATTCAAAGCGGCTATGTTAAGTCATTCTACAAGATGCATCAGGAGAAGGCAACCATGCAAACATTATGCATCCTGTACGAATTGGAATGTGAAGCGCCTGGTTATATACTGCTGAAATTCTTAGTATCAAAAGGAAGTTACAAAGGCATGATGCGGAACGATACAAGGGTGCCCTTTTCAGATCCTTTACGAAGCGTGCTTGGCATTGCGAAAGCCCCACAAGACAAGCTTTTCTTTGATGAGTGCTATCATGCGATTGCAAACCACATTTCGGAAATTATTTCCAATGGGACTGTACAGACAGGTGCTACCGAGTAATGCCCATATTCGTGGATTACTAGACAGCGTTGTTTAGTAGCACTCCGGATAGACAAAACTGAGGCGTTATCGCGCGGTTCACATTTCTGGCGACGCCTTCATGAGAAGAGAGCTGTTCCGTTATTAGCGGCTCTTTCGCACTTCAGGAGGTTGAACTAAAAGGCGATCGCTTGCCTTTCTCAAAAACACCTTGGCCTGACGGGATTTCAAATGAATATTATAATGCATTTAAATCCATTCCCACTTCTATCCTGCTGCAGCTCTTCAGGATAGGTTTTCATGTCGAGGCTCTTCCACAGACTTTTACAAGGAATCACACAGTCTTAATTTCAAAAAGTACCAATAGAGCAAACTGCGCTCAGTGGTGCGCTATAGGCCCATCACATTGGGAAATTTGGACTGCAAACGTTTCGCTAAAATTTTGTCAAATCACATACAATTCGTAATGTCGGTTCTCATTGGCCTTCACCAAATATGCGGTTTGAGAGGCCGCTCAGTTCAAAGTAATGTACAGCCCCTGTCAAAAGTATACGGCCCAAGGGGTTTCCTTCAAAGCTGTTTCGCGTGGCTCCCTGGCGCATCAAGCAGTCCAAACCTTCGGTAGATTGAGGACGTAATGCCTTTCCTCTTTCGAGAGATCACGGCTGCTGAGCATGCATAACGAGCCAGGCTCGAGGCTTCATAATCAAACCCTTTGGGCTGTATACTTTTGAGGGGGTGTACATGTTGTGCGCGCAATTCCCGAAGCTTGCTCCTGCTCTCATGACTAGCTTGCTTTGCTTTAGATAGATCTCGCCATGTTCGCCATTCATTCCTGTTTTCCCGTCTAGAGAGAGCAAATGTTCAGTCCACTCTACTTAAAAGGGTGCAACTCTATTACAGCAATTGTTTGGCTCGCTTAATTGTTAATGGTCGTTTGTCAAATCCTGTGCCAATCCGCTCTGCTTTGAGACAAGGCTGCATGATGTGCCCTTTGCTTTTTTCCCGTTATCTGGAGCCGCTCTGTTTGAGTGTTTGGTGTAAAAGTAATACTCGTAGCTTCTCTGTTTTGGTTAATGAAGTGAAAGTGCTTGCACATGCCGACGATCTTCCTCGTTTCTGCATTGACAAGCACAGCGTTGACAACGTTGTGCCGACAATAGATCAATGGGACATCGTGTCTGGCGCTAAGATGAATCGCTCCTAATGTGCTGGCCTGCGGTTCGGTTAATGACACTCAACACCGCTCCGTTATGCCGGAACAGAATGGTCATGTGTGCCACCTAAATATGTTGGAGTTCCACTTCATGCATTTAAGTGGAGTGCACATTACTCGAAGGAGCAGATTGCGGTCGTCGAGAGTTACAGTCAGTTTTTCCCCACACAGACTTTTTTTAGGCGTGCTCAAGCCTGCAACACCCGTCTGGGAAGAAATATTTATCACGTACTCCACTTCTTGCACTGCGCTAGACATTCCACTCAGCGTTTTCGTCGAATGTTTGCGACTTTTTTTTTTGGGGGGGGGGGGGGGGGGCATCCAGTTTCGAGCCGATGCGGCGTGATAATCTTTTCAGGCACGTCTGGCTGGATGATTGGGTAGAGTTCACCTGTATGTGAGACCGCCGCCCGTTTCTTCTTTTCTCGTGATTGTGCGCGTCAGATTATTAGAGCATTCTTCCAGATTACTTTCACGACCCTGTTTCCAAACTGAGTGGTTTCTCTAAATATACTGAGCTCCTATCTTTACTAAGCTTTATGCATGGAGTTTGTGCTATTGTGGAGTTTTTGACAGTTCAATTTTCTAACGGGTACCTATTTTCTGTTTCGCTTAAGAGTTAATGATGCTCTTTCGGCAGCCATTTTATCTTTTTGTGTAATTTGGCCTTAAGGGTCATGATGTGTTAACGGGAGTATGCAAGATGCCGATCCCTCCTTGCACCAAAACGTTCTTGTACAAATTATACACCAAAGCTCTACTTGTTAACACGTGGCTCCGTAGAAAAAACATTGTTCTGCCTTTTGTTATCTGCCGTCTGTGCACTATCCTGAAATCATTGGCCAGTGTTTTATGAACTGCAAAAATGCAATTCAGCTTTGGGACGTGCTGCAGGGGACGTTAAAGACAGACTGTTTTAAATTACTACAGTGTTTATTACCTTGCGGCTACTCAACGCGATTAGGAACCAGATAGCATGTTTTACCTCATGGCACTTCATAGCCTGCGGTAAAACGCGCATTCTGCACCATTTCTGTTGAATGACGCTGCAACCCAGGCATGTTTATTTTGAAAGAGCCTTTCTGCAGGACTTGTTTCCGCAGTTGAGGTTGTGTCTATCCTTGCCTCCAATTTAACTGTGTTTTGTTCTGTCAAGCTAGTGCAGTGCAGTCACTAGTTCCGTACTTTGTAAATAATATGTATGCATCCCCTTCTGTACAAACATAACTTCCTGTAGGAAATGCCATGTTGGATAAAATGCGGTGATAGTATAGTAGTATTGCGCAGTGGCCGGCGAAGCTAATTTGTTTGAGCCAACGCGGTATAGAATCCCAGTCCCGGATATTTTGTTTCTTTTGCTAATTTATTTCACTTGTCCGAAAACCACAAGCACCGCAAGCGTTTGACCACTGACAGACCTTGCTCGGGGTTTATGATTTCGCACTAAGATACCAGCACAACGTGGCAGCTAATAAGTCATATTGACTGCAAACAAACTTTACATAAGCCAGAAATTTGCGTTAAAGCGAAGACCACGTGGTGCCGCTACACGTAGATACATTCAGATGCAGCTGTGGCAATCTTCTCTGCTGAATTTCTTTTTCACATGCGGAAGATGGGGGGTTTGATCCCCAGTCCCGCCCGGTAGCCACCAGTGACACAATGGGGACAAGCAATCCCCTGCCTGGTGTTCGGCTTCTTTGCAGTGAAATGCTTAGGAAATGGGTCTTTGACCCAACCTTGTGCAATTCTAGCTTGTGCAATGGCGCTCTATTGCCAAAGGTGCCCTTCGTCGTCATCGTCGTCATCGATTTCTTTTTGTAAATTCACGTTCTATGACCTTCTGGACAAAGTCTCACAGAGTCACTTGAGTTCTCATAGAACGATTCCATCCTGCTTCTTTTTTTTCAAAATTTTATACAGTTCAGCAGTTCCTTGTTTTTTCCTTTGAAACAATCTAGTTGTTACGTTCTGCGTTTTTACGTGTCGCTTAAAGCTCTTTTTTTCTCCGTCCTTGTTTCCTGCGTACATAATGGATACTTTCCTACACCTTTTCCGTCACTGTGAATCAACGTAATTTCTGCTTAAGTGTTTAAAAACCTTAGCTGCCCGCTTGTTATCGCACCATCTCCTCAGGCGTTCCTCATATAATATTTAACTCTGAGCATCCCGTTCATCGAACGATGCCCACCGCGTGTTCTCCTATAGCACTTTGTTCGTGGTTTTACCGTGTCCACCTACTGGTAACTTTCTATCAGCTCTCCAGTTTATTTTAGTACCTGCTGAAATTTTGGTGTTCGGCAGAAAAACGCGTTCTCAAACACAAACCCTAGCACCATTGTTTATTTCCAAGCAGCTCTCAGTACTTCACACTTGTTGTCCTTCCATAATGCCCAAATCTTCGTTATTGCGACATCTCTTTGCCCTTTCGTCCCTGAAAGTCTCTTCGTACTTTTTCATGCATTCGCAGTCCTCACCACATGTCCTCAACATGTCTTAACATGTTGGAATAGGTTCAAAGCAAAGCTGCCTGATTAATTCTTTCACAGTAGTCTTGACATCAAATGTAGCAGCCCTGAAAATATCGCTCAACCTCCCACCTCTAGTCATGCACAGAAAATTCAACCGTTTATGCGGTTTCCAGGCACTCTACCACACCAACACAACACTTGCATGTTCACGTATTCTTTCGATGCAGCACATGTCGGCTGATTTAGGTGGTATTATAAAGTGCAGATCCATTTCCGCTTGAAGAGAACAATACATGAACTCGCCTAATGTCCTGGCTTTCAGTGTGGGTTTCCTGTAGTGTGTCCTGAAGTGTGTCTTTCTTCTGCACAAGAATCAACCACAGTCTGCTAATGTTCTTGGCCATAAGCTAATGATACAATATCGTCCGCATATAGTAAACTAAGCAGCCGCTGCTCTACGACCAACGTTCACAGAAAGCGCCCTTCTTACAAGCGACGCGCCGGCTCTAGGAATTGAGATCAACGGAGGACTCCCAGCGACCGCCCACAGTTCTATTGCGGTTACACCGGCCACAGCCTTCGTCATTTACTGTACAGGTGCTTTGGTCTGCTCGTTTTCGCTACTGACATCCCACGACTACAACTTCACGAACAATCGCAGAAAACGGACGACTGCGCGCTGGAGAGTACGTGTCGTCCAGCCATGTGTCCTGCTCCTCATCGCGGTTCACCATGCGCTTTGAGCCGCCGGGCTGCTGCTGCACAGCGGATGTTCGAGGCAGGTTTCCAAGGTTCAGTAGAAGCAACTGGTGAGAGCACCCTCTGTTGGTGGCGTTGCTCACGAAGGAAATGCCCAAGGTCATTTACCTACCACACCGCATGAAGATGCCGCTTACATAGACAACCTCGACCACGATGCTGTCCATGTGCAGAATTTCGCCGCCGCCCAGAGGAATCACAGTGGCGTATCGCAGCCACGATTACAGCACCCGAAGAAGCCGAGTTCGGACTGCAAGACCAGCTTGTAATGTGAGAACAAGAATAAATGTCTTGAAGTAGTCGTCGACTAGTCGAATGGCAACTGCGTTAGTGGGCATAGGAGCGGACTACTCTGTCGTGAGTGGAGCGTTTGCGGCTGAGCTCAAAAAACGTGCTGAGCACTTGGGACAGCCGAAAACTCGCTCCGCAGAAGGCCGGCAAGTTTACCGCGAGGACAATGCATTGCACAAGAAAAGGTCAGCGAATGCACCTACCCTGCGGCCTTCATAGCCCTACATCAATGTTCCTGACGGATGATTGTAGGTATGTACAGCCTTTGTCAAAAGTTTGGAGCCCAGGGGGTTTGATTCTGAGCCACACTTTGTGGTTCGTAATGCATCTCCAGCGCTCCCAATTTCCTGAAGGTAGGGTGATTTCTGGTCCCGCCTCCTCCAATGGGTAGGGCTGCTCCGAATGCTTCAGGAGTCTCACTACAAGGCTTAGAAGCAAACCCCCTGGGCTCTAAACTTTTGACAAAGACTGTACGTTTCAACTGAGCATCGAGCGATCATCGACCTTCAGTCCAAGTACATCACGCTTTAATGGAGGGAGGCGTACCTTTGAAGACAACGCCTTAGCACACATTGCCCGTAGTATGGTCGTTGAAGAAGTGAGCGTTCCGTCTAGTAAGGTGTAACCATCCCGGTGGGTGCGAAGATTAGCATAAAATCAAGGGCATCACGGAGGGAAACAAGCACTTTCTCTTAGACCCATTCCTGTAATCTACAGGCTCTGGTGACCGTTTCTTCCTAAGAAAGCCTACACCCATCGGGTATTCACACAATGCATATTTTCATCAATAAGGAAGTGCCTACGGACGCTAAAAAGCTCTGAACTTATTACCAAAGTTCTGCGCTGATCCTCATCTCGATAAGTTCGAGTTACTATCTCTAGTAAGGAAACGCGCTGCAAGAGCACACCCGGAAGAGGCTGACCGGTGTATCAGCCAAGGCGTTGACATTCTAAGGATGCTATCTATGAAGAAGCCTCTCGTATATTGCAGAAAAGTTGCGGCAAGCCTCAGAAAAGCACACCTTCGGTTGCTGACCTCTGATAAAGACGGAGCCTTTGTGATCCTACCTTCGCATACTTTTAGGAGTAAGGATGGGAAAAGGAAAGCCTTCGACTGTGAAGACACGGGCCGAAAAGCTCTGTTATGACCTCAATCTAAATAAAGTAGGACAAGCTATGAAGAAGACTAAAGGCCTAAGCCTGAACACCTTCTTTAAGGTCAAGCAACACAAAGAAAATCGGCCTTTCAGAACAACTGGGTATGAGCGAGGCAGTTGGCAGCACGTGTTGGTAGCAGAAGACTCTCTTTCCTTGCTTCCAGTGGACGACTGCTTCCTGATAAACCTGAGAAAGTTCCAAACTTGCTCAAAGAACAATGTCTGCAAGAAGCAAACATTTTCTCTGATGACTTAACTAGTCTCTAGCGCGCGAGTTGTTTGTGAGACGGTAAAGAAAAGCATCTAAGCAATCGGAACCCTTAGGTTTCAAAATGTTTTCGTAATTAGTTGTGCGATCTTCTTTGAAGTCCTGGGGTTTTATGTGCGCTCAACTTCATAAAATTTAAAGGTGGTCTTTACATCCAGCAAAAAGGAGTATGTATAGGATCATGCGTGGCGCCGCTTCTCCCCTGCCTGCTGCTCATCCGCTGTGACAGAAAACTGAAAATAAAACCCTAGAAAAAAAAAATCTCTGCCTCTCCCGTAACCGAGAGTAGAGCAAGCATGAAATGTTTACGGGCCTAATGTCATCTCGGTGGACACCCGAACCGCACCGTACAGGAAGGGAGGAACACCACCACCCGTTCAGCGCGATGCCTTGCCATTTGGTTTTTTGAGGAAAGGAAATGGCGCAGTAATTCTCTGCCATCTCGGTGGACACCCGAACCGCACCGTAAAGCAAGGGAGGAACGCCACCACCCGTTCGGCGCGATGCCTTGCCCTTTGAACGCAGCGCTTCTACCCCGGGCCCCTGTGCACCTGCGCAGCTTTGCTTCGATGCGCGAAGCCCCTAAGAGATCACGTACGACAACGAAGTGTACGTGGCATTTATGTGCTTTTTGCAGGCGTTATTAGAAATCGGAAATTATAATTCCGTGCATTATCAAACGCACAGCGCGACTGATATCTTGATAAACATTGAGAAGGCACTGGCAGCAGTTATTTTTTGTGACTCGTTTGGAGACCAACCGTTGCTTGCATGCCGGTCGCGTAGGAGGGCTTAGAGAGTCTCGTTAAATCTCGTTAAGTCTCGTACGGTGCCCGGATGTTCTCGTTTCAGAGCCCGGATGACTGGAATTCAGTGCCCGGATGACTCGATTTCAGTGCCCGGATGACTCGATTTCAGTGCCCGGATGACTCGATTTCAGTGCCCGGATGACTCGATTTCAGTGCCCGGATGACTCGATTTCAGTGCCCGGATGACTCGACTTCAGTGCCCGGATGAGTGGATTTCAGTGCCCGGATGATGGCTCTCGGTCTCGGCGTGACGTCACCACACTGCCGACAACGGGGGCTAAAAGCATTTCATGCTTAATAAAAAAATCTCTGCCTCTCCCGTAACCGAGAGTAGAGTAAGCATGAAATGTTTAGGGCCTAATGTCATCTCGGTGGACACCCGAACCGCACCGTACAGGAAGGGAGGAACGCCACCACCCGTTCAGCGCGATGCCTTGCCATTTGGTTTTTTGAGGAAAGGAAATGGCGCAGTAATTCTCTGCCATCTCGGTGGACACCCGAACCGCACCGTAAAGCAAGGGAGGAACGCCACCACCCGTTCGGCGCGATGCCTTGCCCTTTGAACGCAGCGCTTCTCCTTCGGGCCCCTGTGCACCTGCGCAGCTTTGCTTCGATGCGCGAAGCCCCTAAGAGATCACGTACGACAACGAAGTATACGTGGCATTTATGTGCTTTTTGCAGGCGTTATTAGAAATCGGAAATTATAATTCCGTGCATTATCAAACGCACAGCGCGACTGATATCTTGATAAACATTGAGAAGGCACTGGCAGCAGTTATTTTTTGTGACTCGTTTGGAGACCAACCGTTGCTTGCATGCCGGTCGCGTAGGAGGGCTTAGAGAGTCTCGTTAAATCTCGTTAAGTCTCGTACGGTGCCCGGATGTTCTCGTTTCAGAGCCCGGATGACTGGAATTCAGTGCCCGGATGACTCGATTTCAGTGCCCGGATGACTCGATTTCAGTGCCCGGATGACTCGATTTCAGTGCCCGGATGACTCCATTTCAGTGCCCGGATGACTCGATTTCAGTGCCCGGATGACTCGATTTCAGTGCCCGGATGACTCGATTTCAGTGCCCGGATGAGTGGATTTCAGTGCCCGGATGAGTGGATTTCAGTGCCCGGATGATGGCTCTCGGTCTCGGCGTGACGTCACCACACTGCCGACAACGGGGGCTAAAAGCATTTCATGCTTAACAGCAGCTCACTCAACGAGCTCTGTTACGTGGATGATTTCTTGATCGTCTACAAGGCCTGTGACCTGGTATCCCAGAGTGATGTAAAAGATCATTTCATGACATTCGCAGATACTCTTAAATATTCCACTCTAACGAGGGAATTACCGCAAGACAACCAACTCCAGTTCCTGGACTTGCACTTGTTCGTACGCCCCGAGAACATCTCAAGAAAGGTCTCATGCGCTCAAGAAAGGTCTCAAGAAAAGCGCTCAAGAAAGGTCAAGAAAGGCCCCCGCGCTCAAGAAAGGTCTCATGCCTTAGAGATCGGCTCACTCAAAACTTGTAAAAAGAGCAGTAGCAACAAGCGCACTGAGGAACGCCCTGATGGGTAATATCTGCATCGCACCGAAGAAAGCTTTAGGCACCAACTACAAAAGTTGCTCATCGCCCGATTTCCGGACGCTGTGCTTTGTACCGTCGGCTGCGAAGTTTTGAGAGATATCCACCGGGCAGTCATGAAGACAAGGAAAAAACAGGAACTTGAAAAAACATGAACCCATATCTACACGGTGTGAGTCGTCCTCTGAAGAGAGCTTTGGAGTGGTCTGAGGTAAGGGTGTTTTTTTCTGCACCAATCAGGAAAAACTTTGCAAAATGATCAATCGAGATGAAAAAGCCGCAATTACAACGCGAAAAGAAACAGGAGAGGGCTTTCATCAAATGTAAAAAGGAAGTGGTCTACGAAGTAACTTTGTCCTGTTGGTAATCTTACATTAAATGATAGGCTCAGAGAAAATAGCAGATTTCAAAGAGTGCACCAGAAAGAATTTGCCTGGACGCCTGGCCACTTCCAAATGCACTGTAAAGCGTGAAGAAAGCAAGGTTCAGAGCTGTGACAAGCAACAACATGTGCACGAAATATTTGAAGCGCATGTCCTTTTTAAAAGAGGTGTGAAGTGCGTCAGCACACCTTCTATCACTTGAAGATGAAAGAGATTAGTTTTATTAATTGCTAAGAACGCGGATAGTCTTGATATAGTTTAAAATTTTTATGCTTTTTATGCTGTGGCCGAGGCCTGGGGGCATATATTCCCGTCGCTGCAATAAGATTTCAGTTACTAGTCAGCGCTCGTGTTTTGTGCCTCTTCCTTATTATCCCGTCTGTCGCGCTGTTATTTATATGTGCTACTCACAGATTGGAGTGAAGAATACCGACACATCACCAGAGGCTTTCTTAGCCAACTATCAGGAGTTCTACCACGCCTGTAATCTCTCCGAATTACCCTCACAAGAGTCACGTACGCTAGACCACACGCCAGCCTTCCACATAAACCTGGCTCTGTTCCGGAAGAGACAAGACGAAATACGCAGCCTTCTTCGAAGTTAGAGGGAGTGCTTCTCGTCGTCTTCAAAGGTTGGACGTACGCTGATTGCAAGACATAAAATATTAAGTGCTGAACATGCCACACCACTCCGCCAAAGCCTTTACTGTCTACCGTCGCTGGAGCACCAAGAAATTAGGGACCACGTGAAAGAAATGCTTCGTGACATCAGCCATCCATCAAGGAGCCCGTCAGCGTTGCTGGCGTTCAGGTGAGAAAGAAAGCCGGCACTCTTCTATTGTGCGCTATGCCGGTGACTGAGCATTATAAGTTGCATAACAAAGAAAAAAGTGTAGTCCTTGCCTCAAAAGGACCGTTGCCTGCGTGAAAATGCAAGCATAAACAAACGTCACGCATGCTTGCGTGAAGTATGAAAACAAACACGCACTTCCGGTGCCGCGCCGCCACAGACATCATACATCAGTCCAAATCAGCAGTCTGCCGTTCGACACGAAAGCAGCCGACCGTTTGAACGTTATTCGGCGCTGGCTGACCTCTCTGGATTGCCTATGGCACGAAGGATAGCGCCAACAAAGACGCCTTGAAGAGCTGTGGACAGACAAGGTAAGATATCACTTAAATTCTTGGCTTTGATTGATTGCGCCATGAATTGTTCCTGAATAATTTTCAGGCAGTCTCACAAGACAGATCTCATATTGATAGAATCTAAAAGTGCGAGCAGTGTGTCGTGCCCAAAGCTGCCAAAGGCGCTGAGCAGATATAACTGCAGCCACGCTGCGCGCCGTTTCATTGCTTCGCTACATAATATAGCAATCTTTGGTATTTGCGAAAATAATCCTTCCTCTGTTTTATATCACTTCCCTGTGGTGATCTAACAAATTAGTTACATACAATCTGGAGTCGTTCCTCTACATGTACTCCATGTAGACTTCTTAGTAAACATTTTCTAGACCTAGAGAAACTGAAGATTTCAAGGTAACTGACTTGACTAGGTTGCCACAGTTGGATAAGCATTACGTGCCCCGCTTGAGATTAAGGGGTTCGGATTAGTTTTTAGGGTGTTTTATTACACACTGAAGAAAAGCTGCCATTTCCACTGTAATGAGCTTATGTATAGGTGCCGCAAGGCTCGCGGCCCCGGCGCCCAATCCGAATTTACCTGGTTTATAACTTCATTAATTTGTGACCAACTTAAAAGCTCCTTCTGACCAACTTAAAGGCTCCTTAAACGCCTAGCGAATCATAAAATTATTTGTAGCAACATAGCATAGTGGGCGAGTTGGTACTGCATCTTTAAGGAACGAAACAGCGCAACTAAAACGAAGGACCAAAAAAAAGAAAAAGAGAGACACGAACAGCGCGTGTCCGTGTCTCTCTTTTTCTTGGTCCTTCGTTTTAGTTGCGCTGTTTCGTTCCTTAAAGATAAAATTATTGATGGGTGTAAACGCCAGTAAAATTGTTTTAAAGCTGCCCATGTTTATGATCTAATTAACAAGCCTCTTAGGATTCCAGAATCACAAGTTCAACGTATGACTTTTGGCTGGTTAGTCCACTGTTATAGAAATATTTGTTTATCTCGTTTTGAACTGCATCTTTTACCTGAGGATATAAAAATGACACGATGTAGAGAAATTATCGATCTCTTCACTCTGAACTACTGTATTGTTTGTTGGTTGGCAGCAACACGAGAAAGGATAATATAATCTAATGGTTTGTTGCACAGAAAAAAAAACAATTAGCTCTATTTATTGTCTATGGACTCAAGTTCATCCAATGCCTTATATACTTATGTCAAAAATACATCGTTTAGAAGACATGATTTCTCTTCGTACTGCTTTGTTTTGCTTATAAGGAAACAAAAACAAACCTGAATTCTTTGATTAAAATATTCATAAAACACGATACACTATAAATCAGGCACACACGTTATATAACTTCTCGCGTTAGAACTATGCTATGCAGATGACCTTCTATGCTGCTTCGATTTTTATCAATAAACTGCCTTTCGTCTACACGCTAATGATTTTGAAACAGTTCGTTCATTCAAACGTTCAGTTAGACTTTCTCTTCTTTCAACTGTTGGAGCTTGACATTGTTTAAATTACCCCATTGGCTAAATGCGTAGTTTCATCTCCTTGGTTATTGGTAATTTATTGGGTTTTTCTATAGCTATTATTCATTACATCAAATATCTTGGTTCCTGTTTTGTTTTGACAGATTTATCTTCGTGTAAACGTCCTACAGTGTCGATGTGAATGTACCCTTGTACTGTGTGCATTTTCAAGGCGTCGATAGCCCCTCTATGCTTACCTGTATTTAGGCCTGGCCCCTAGGATTTTTTGATAATCCAAAAGAGTGGTAGAGCTTTCCCGCAGTTCCACGGAGTAGACAAGCAAAGGGATGTGTTAAGGCTGATTAGCTCATGGTTTTGCTTTCCTAGATCTTCACCGCGCCTGGGGGCGATATTAGTTCAATGGTATTTTTATTTGATGAATACCTAGATGTGCGATCCGCTTCGGCGAAAGTATCGTGCTCTCGTGCAGTGGCCAGCGCAGCGGATCTGTTGGCGCCGCCACTGGTTCGAATCACAATAGCGGCATATTCGAATTTATTTATTTATGGTGTCGCTAAAGTCACCCTCAAGTTCAAGCTTTACATAGTCTTCCTGGGCCGGTTCGACCACGTGAAGTTGTGCTTTCGCACTAAAAATAAAATTCCAATACAAGTTGTATGGCTGCTTCGTCGTGGCAGAACCCCTTAGTAGGGCCCTTTTAAGCGTGGGATTGGTAGTTTTCCTTATATAGCACTTATAGTTAACTTTTTATTTCGGTTTAATGTAGTTTAGTTGTCAATAATTGACGAGGCGTCTGAAAGGCTGAGCGCAGTTCAGAAATCAGCCGTTGGATAATCTTTCCGTACAAAGGCTGCTGAACTCCATCGCGCTTCCCGTCTCGTAAAAAAGATCCAGCGCAGCTTGACTAACCTGAGTCGCCAATTTGGCAACATAACTGCTACGCTTAATGTGCACCAAGCGCTCGCGAAAACGTGGCGGATTAATTGGGGCATGCTCCCTCATCCCAAATCACTTCACACTTATGCTGAACCTTTTTACATGCATGGCAGACATTGAAAGAAATCGTTGAGGATTACCGCAGAATTATGCCTATGGCTTAGGGCCTCCGACAATTTCCTCAAATATTCAGTACTATCCTACATGAGCAACTATTCCAAGGTTGGACTTGCTCGGCGCAGAAGCAGAGCTGTCGACAGCTGTTGCCGAATAAATCAAGTGCACGTCACCAGGTCATGAAGTAAGCTATTGGTCGAGTATTGCTGGAATTATGGCGATGTTCTTACGGACAGGAAGCTGTCGAGGATTACATTTGTCTGAAGCCCATCTAGCATATTTCAGGCACATTACCTTACAAAGCTTTGTAGGGACACTAGTTTCGACAATTATCTATAAAACCTTAATATAGCGCTCAGTAAGCCGGAATAAAGATCGGGAAAAAATAGAAGAATATCGACAAATAACCTCGATGGACGTTGCCATTGCTTTCACCCCTTTGAGATTACCTTTGCGGTGGACACATGCCGACTGCAGCTTTCTTCCACATCAAAGCGGCCTTCACTTTGCTCTTCAGCATGCACTTCTGGCACTACTGTCAACGCCACAGCTACATAGCGCCGACGTAAGGAATGTCCACCAGCCCCCGAAAAGGAAAACGACGGAAACAAATTACGGAGCTGAGCTTAGTGGCCAACGAAACGAGGAGTATCCTCCACCGGCGAAGACACAGGGTAACGCTGCATTGCAGCTTCGAGATTACAACGCTGCCACACAAGAAATCAAGGATGCGCTCATACCATGGTGGACCCTTGCCAAAGCCAAGATCTCCACGGAGAGACTGACATGCAGCTCGAGAGCAGGCACCTCCAACGTTTGAAGAAACCATTGCAACCATAAACTTACTCTCCTGGTTGACTGTTGGCTGCCCTGGCGGACTGTTCTGCAAGAGAGAAAACATTCCCGACGCAGCTGAAGAAAGTCGCGACGTCTTATTACGCCACCCGGACAATGCACCACAGAAGCGGCACTCATTGAACTTATCAACTCAGCACGTCCACCAGGTGTCACTTGCTGGTGACAACGCAAAGAACGGCAAACTAGTAAACTTACCTGTCACAAACGAACTCTATATTGGGGTCACTTGTAACCACAAAGAAGTGGGCAACTCGGCAGCAGCAATAACAACAAATCTGCTCGGCGTTCGTCGAAGACTAGGGTCACCGTCTTTGTCGGTGGTCGCACTTAGTTTAAAAGCTGACAAGGCGCAGTAAAAACCGCAAGTTTTTGCTACCAGAAAAGAAGCAACTGCTCAGGGCTATAAACGCTCCAGATATCTCTTCATGTCTATCGTCCCAAAAACTGGTAAAGCCACGTGCCGCTGCCTACCAGCATCAACAGAGCTTACACAGGTCCACGCCATTAATGGCGTAAAGCTTTGTAGTGTTTATTTCTTGATGCTAAAAGTGCTGCGGTTCGTAGCTCCAAAGAACGAGTCGTCATCGTCGTCTGTGAGAGGTGCGATGACAGGTGCGCGTGATAGACAGTCGGCGTCGGAGTGCTTCCGTCCTGACTTGTGAACTACGATGACATCATACTCTTAGAGTCTTCAGCTACTGTGTGCGAGGCGGCCAGAAGGGTCTTTCAAGTTGGCTAGCTAGCCAAACGCCTGACGTTGAATGGCGTTGCATACAGGTAGGTACAGAATTTTGATGGGACCTGTACGATCACGATACATTCCTTTTGTGTCTCTAAATTATTAGCCTATGCTTTTTAAAGCGATATGCCGACATAGGCGTTGACTTGCGCTATTCCCTTTTACTTTGAACAAGGATGGTGCCGAGGCTCCAGTTGCTCGAGTAAATGTGGAATTCAATTTCGGCATTGCTATCAAAGTGGGCCTGGAGTAATGAGGCTTTAGGAGGGCGTTGAAGTTCTTTTGAAATATTTAATTGGCGGTGGGTCTGAACTGAACGAAACCATGTTTTTGAAGCACTACAAGGACGAGGACGGAGGCGTAGAAAGACAGAACAAGTGCTCACTATCAACTTTATTCCTCTGCGTGCCCGACCTTTTGGTGCCTCAATAACGTGGATCCGTACCAATTCGGTCAACTTTTCATCGCTTTGCAATTATTTTTCGGAAACAAACTGCTTTTCTCAGAGGTGGAAGAGGCTGAATCATGCACGTGAACTCATTTACATACCTGTGGTTTAAGTGAGAGGTAATTTGGTAAGCTCTGATCGTTTTTTTGTTGACATTTATTTAGGACGCGGATAATGGCGCGAAACATTGTAATCTTTTTTGCGGATGTCTAAAACCGCTGGCACGTGGATTTATTATTTTATGACGATATATGTAACCAGATTTATGTCGAATGATTGTAGCCCTCACAGCTACTTGTGTGCTGGTCGAGATTGTTGTAGGTTCTTTCCGCACCCCATATGAATGCTTTTTAGTTTTTTTTTTAGTTTTAAGTGGAGCGCGGCCGAGAGAAGCTGGGATTTTGTTCTTCGACACCCGATGAGCAGGTTTTTGCTGTTGGAATCGCCGAGTTCTTCAGATCTTTGTGAATACTAGTCAGCTCAATGAAGTGTTTCTTTCAGTGACACCCATATGTATCGTGTGCTATTCCTGGCGCTGGAACCATGAATTTACAGTAGTGTGTTGGATTCACACAACTGATCAGAAGCTCTGCAACAGGGCACTTTGCTTCAAAGCATTACATGTTTTAAGAAGTATATCATGTTTCATGTCGCGAAAAAACGCTTTTTTAAGAACAAAATCCTTGGTGATCCAAAATTGGTATTTCAAGTTTGCCAATAGTAGCTCTTATAGCAAGATACATTCCGTGGCTTCGTTTATTGATATTGTAATGGGAACGACCGGCATCCGTTCACGCGGTGCGACGAAGAGGTGAACGAAGTGCTGTGCTGGTTCCGGAGTGACTCTGGGTGTGTGCCTGCCGTGACAAGTCTTCGATCAACGGCCTCCGACCTGCGCTTCGAAGACGCACCTGTACACTTGGTGGAGGTGCTTCGATCCCCGTCCCGGTACTCAACCTGGAACTTCGGAGCGGAACGCAACTTGCACCGCCAACAATGCCAAACACTTCGACGCACCGTCTTTTGACCTTTCCCAACCATCTTTGGGCCGTGCGTTTGCCGCCTCTCACGAAATCGACACAGGTACGCACGCCCCCTTGCGCCAGCGACCATACCGCGTCTCGCCCACAGAGCGCCGCGTCATCCGTGACAATGTCGACGATATGCTACAGCGCGGCATAATACAGCGCTCTCACAGCCCTTGGGCCTCTCCTGTTTTCCTGGCGACGAAAAAAGATGGCTCCATTCGGTTCTGAGTGGACTACCGTCGTCTCAACCAGATTACTCGCAAGGATGTTTATCCTCTACCCCGAATCGACGACGCACTAGATTGCTTGCAGGGAGCGGAGTATTTTTCGTCCTTAGACTTACGTTCTGGCTACT
This sequence comes from Amblyomma mixtum, assembly GCF_055824585.1. Classification (NCBI taxonomy): domain Eukaryota; kingdom Metazoa; phylum Arthropoda; class Arachnida; order Ixodida; family Ixodidae; genus Amblyomma; species Amblyomma mixtum. The sequence continues at coordinate 147,630,724 of NC_143021.1, read as the reverse complement.
GGCAAGTACCCATGGCTGCCGCTGACCGACCTAAAACCGCTTTCATCACCCCAAACCGACCACCTTAAAAGAACTTCGCCGTTTTGTAGGCTTGTGTTCCTACTTCCGCCGCTTCATCCGGAATTTCGCCTGTATCATTGCACCTTTAACACAGCTTCTTGCCGGCAGCCCGAATCTATCGTCTTGGTCCCCCGCTTGCGATGAAGCATTCACCACTTTACGTCGCCTCCTGGTCTCCCCCCCAATACTCCGCCATTTTGATCCCGACTGTCCGACCGAGATTCACACTGACGCGAGCGGTGTGGGGTTGGGCGCAGTTCTTGCCCAAAGGAAGTCTGGCCATCCGGAATATGTTGTGGCTTACGCCAGCCGCGCCCTCACCAAGGCGGAATCCAACTATTCTGTCACAGAAAAAGAATGTCTCGCCATCATTTGGGCGATTGCCAAGTTCCGCCCTTACGTCTACGGCCAGCCGTTCTATGTCGTCACCAACCATCATGCTCTCTGCTGGCTGTCCTCGCTCAAAGATCCCTCTGGCCGCCTTGCCCGCTGGGCTTTACGTCTCCAGGAATTTGATATTCACGTTATTTATCGCTCTGGACGCAAGCACTCCGACGCCGACGCACTTTCCCGTTCACCACTCCCTTGCGATTCCGCCTCTGCCCTCGCCTGTGCCTACGATTTCTCGTCGTTCGGTGTCCCTGATATGCTTTCCGAACAACAGCAGGATCCTTGGATCCATTCCCTCCTCACCTTACTGTGTAATCCCTCGCCACTTTTTTCGTCCCGGACTCTTCGTCGCCAAGCCCACCATTTTGCCGTTCGTGATGGCCTCTTATACCGGCGTAACTACCTCTCCGACGGGCGGAAGTGGCTGTTGGTGATTCCTCGCCACCTCCGTGCTGCGATCTGCGCCTCTTTCCACGCCGATCCACAATGCGGCCATGCCGGTGTATTGAAAACGTATGCTCGCTTGCGTCTGCGCTATTATTGGCACGGTATGTACCGCTTCGTACGTCAGTACATTCCATCATGTACAGCCTGCCCACGTCGCAAGAACCCTCCCCGCCACGACCCCGCTCCATTGCAGCCGTTACCCTGCCCTGCCCGCCCCTTTGACCGCGTCGGCATCGATCTTTACGGTCCGCTTCCAACGAGTTCGGCTAACAACCGCTGGGTCATCGTGGCCGTTGACCACCTCACCCGCTACGTAGAAACGTCGCCTCTCCAATCTGCTACCGCACAGGGTGTTGCTTCTTTCATCCTACACCGTCTTCTTCTTCGTCACGGAGCCCCGAAAGAACTGCTCAGTGACCGTGGCCGTATTTTTCTCTCGGAAGTAGTCGCGGCGCTGCTAAAGGAATGCCAAATCGTTCATCGCTGTACCAGCGCCTATCACCCACAAACCAACGGCATGACTGAGCGGTTCAACCGCACACTCAGTGACATGCTCGCCATGTATGTTGATACCGCCCACTCCAACTGGGACAGAGTACTTCATTTCGTAACCTACGCCTATAATACGGCTACGCAGACAACGACGGGATTCTCCCCTTTCTTTCTCTTATATGGTTCGCGAGCCTACATCCACCATGGACACCATCCTTCCCTACCGTCCTGAGCCTTCCGAGACCACATCCCTTTCCGACGCTCACATGTATGCCGAAGAATGTCGACAACTTGCGCGCTTTTTCACCACACAACTGCAGCGGCACCAGAAGCACCTTCGGGACCCCTCGGACCCTCCCGTGTCATATCCCTCCGGTGCACTCGTTTGGCTCTGGGTGCCTTCCTCCACTCCCGGCCTCGCCACGAAACTGCTTTCCCGCTATCACGGCCCTTACCGCGTTCTACAACAAACTTCTCCCGTGAATTACGTAGTTGAGCCCCTTAACCCATCTCCGGATCATCGTCGCCGGGGGCGTGAAACTGTACACGTCGAGCGTCTTAAGCCCTACTATGACCCGCCAACTCTTTCGTCCCCGTAAGTCGCCAGGATGGCTCCTTTTCGCCGGGGAGGTAACTGTAATGGGAACGACCGGCATCCGTTCACGCGGTGCGACGAAGAGGTGAACGAAGTGCTGTGCCGGTTCCGGAGTGACTCTGGGTGTGTGCCTGCCGTGACAAGTATTCGATCAACGGCCTCCGACCTGCGCTTCGAAGACGCACCTGTACAATATATGCGTATTGTTCTTTGACAATGATTTTATGGTGACCAGCTATAAAAACACTCCATTAATTAGGACATTTTCTTCAACCTTTCCACAAGTATAAATAACGAAGAGGAGACAATAGTTGCTATCGTGATTGATGTTTCCACACTTGTGAATTACGGATATGCGAGCGACATTCACCAAAGCTATAAACCTTCGAGTTCCTCTACAAGGCTGCAATTATGTTCATTGGGAAAGCTTTCTATATGTATTAAATTAAATTGGTAGAGTTGAGATGCCTCCTTTACGAACACTATTGTTGCGGAATAAGTGGATAGTATTTATTCCTGATTTTTGAGTACACAATAGGAAAATTTATTTTGCATATTTTTTGTGTTAAGCGCAGGGTGCTTACGTAAACCAGTTACATTCTTCCTTACACTTGCTGCGAGGAAATGCAAGTTAAATTACCTCCCTCCCAAACTTCACGTCATATACATTTATTTTCATTTATACGAAGTGTGAAGTGAAGTGACGCGAACATTTTCAGGATATATAAGAGATCCAAACTCTGCTTCTCACATCGGTTTCCGAAGGCCTCAATATAATGCACTGTCTTTGCTTTTTACGACAGCCCCCAGCTTGTTCCTTTTTATCTTCTTCAATTTGCGGACTACTTTTGTACCTTTTGTTTTATTAACTCCTTGGGGCACAGCCTCCAAGTTTTTTGGCACGCCATCAGAGCTATCTTCATGAAATAAAATGTGCTGATTACATTATGAATTCCTGCTGGACCGATTGGAAGACTAGCAAAAATGGCTTTTAACAAGTAAAAAATACAGCCAGACGTAGCAAATTCTATGATGAGCCTTGGAAGCTATCTAGGCTGTAGCATTTTTTTTTTTTGCTCTCAGGTGATGAAAAATTTTAATCAAAGACGAGGTAGCTGAGTTCGTTTGCAGAAACATATATGGGTGATAAAAACGAACTAACTGTATATAAAGGTTTGGTTTATGGGTTTAACGTCCCAAAGCGACTAAAGCGTACATAAAGGTGTTTTCAGAAGAAGAGGAAGGAATTCTTTGAGCTTATAAGTGTGCACCTGGCTTGACTTCGTAAAGTTTCTGAGCCATTGGTTTGTTTTTTTCTGAGGCGGAAATTGAGAGTTCTAAATATACGCATCAAATGTCCCAGAATTTATCAGTGGCACAACACAAGGTATATCTGAAACGTATAAAAATATAAAACGTAGTTTTCTTTTTGTTGCGTTGATTCATATAGCTATTTGGAGATGCGCAGTTTCCTGCATGTTTCACCTTTGGGCTATAGAGCGCGGCGGGAACTCCTTATTCAAATTCAAATTCTTTATTACATTCAAAAGTACACAAAGATGTGTCCAACACTGTCTGGACCCGTAGCCGTACCGCATGAATTGGCTTGTTTCGTGAGCTTCCAGTAGTTCTTCCAGCGCGTTTTGCATTTATAGGTGAAGGCGATCAGTAGACGTCTTCGGGTGAGTCCAAGCGCCTTCATGATGGCCGCTCTGACTATTGCGTCTAATGTCTTCTTGTCGCTCTGCCGCACTTTCACGTAGAGCACTGCACAGGCTAATCTGGTAATGAAGAAAGCCTCCACCAGGCGTGACGTCTCTTTTTCCATGAGTCCATTTTGCTTGCCAGATACCGTGCAATCATCGCACTGATTGTCTGGCAGGTGGACTTTAGTTTGTTAATCGCTATGATGTTGTTACCTTTGTCGTTGTTTTGTAGCATTAACATGTGGACGCTTTCTACTTCCGAGACGTGAGTTCCATCTATGTATATTTGAATTTAGCTTCCCGATTTTTCGTCCCGCTTCACATGAAAGAGCTCCAATTTCGTGGGTGCATACGTAAGGCCACACTCTTCGGCATACTTATGTACCGGTGACGCTGCCTCCTGTAGGGCGTCCTCTATCTGTCCAACACTGCGACCCGATGACCACAGAGTGATGTAGTCCGCGTAAACGCTGTGTCTCACGTATGGATGGGAGGGCTTGGAAAAAAAATGGAAAACAGTTTTCAATTTCTTTTTCCAATGCACGAAAATCGAAAAAAAAAACACGTACTGTATGGCGCTAATCAGCAGAAATCTCTCGAAAATTTGTGTTAACAATAACACACTGCTAAAAGGTTGCGACAAAAAAATCACAGAAGATGTCAAAGCTAGCGTGCCTTTTTGTATTTGTTGTGCTTAGTTTATGCAGTATTAGCTATGACACCGTTTCATAAGAAAGGATCAATTACTGATACGCTTTAGAATGCTGTGTCCTTGTAGTGCCTATTTTGCATTGTGTGAACCTAACAGCATGGACACTGCTAAGTTGTACTGTTTTGCACTGTCCCGTTTTAGATGTAGGAATGGAGGTAAAAATGGCAAAATTTTGGAACTGAATTTTTACAGCATCTACGGGTAACATTCTGGTCAAAGTACTCGCTGTGTACCACTTATTTATGCGGAAATCAAATTTACCTCTTCCCCAAAGTGAAAGGTGCTATTACATTCTGACACTGGGGAACAATATAGCGGTTGTTTGTTTTCTTATTATTGGTATATATTGGTATATATATATATATTTATTATTGGTATGTATTACTTATTATTGGTATCATGACGCTTATTCTCGACTGTGGTGATATTGAGTGCAAAAATTGCTATTGGAAAGATCAATTATAATCTGTTCCGTATTACGTGCTTGCTTTGAAGAAGATATCGTAGCGGATTTGAAGCAATTATTACCCTCAGGTCAATCAGTTCCAAGAAACGTATACGGAAACGCAACACACAAAGAAACCTTACAGGAAGCAGCCACCCTCACCCAAATTTACGCACGGACCATCGGACTGTCTTGCTCCCCAGAGAAGTCCGAACTGCTCCTCATCCGGCCTATGAACCACCGCTGTCCCCGCTCCCCCATTGCCATTGAATTGAATGGTTACCCGGTACCTGAGGCTGGCACCCTCCGTTTATTGGGCCTGCACATCAAGAACGATGGCAAAAACACCACTACCCTCAAGAAACTCAAGCAGGTTGCAGGTGCGATATCGCACCTTATCCGCAGGGTTTCGGGACATCATAGAGGCATGAAGGAGCGCCTCTCCCTTAACCGAGAGTAGAGTAAGCATGAAATGCTTATGGGCCTAACAAAGGCTCCATTGCTCGGCTTAAGCAGCTGTGACGGTGGCGGCATTGAAATGCAGGACGATGCAGAAGCGTACGCGGACACGACGAGACGCAGGCCTGACAAGAATGTATATGCAGCGCGTTCGAATACTCCGCGAGCGTGTATACGTCTGCCTGCCAGAGGGGGAAAGGGCTTGAAGGCCAAGCGGCCGGTCTTTTACATGCGTGAGTGTGGGACCGCAGCGCCATCCTTGGGGAGGGAGCGAAAGTTTTCCGCCGAAAGCCCTTCTCGCCCTCTTTCTCTAAGCGGCCTTCTCTCAAAGCCCCTAACAGATCACGTATGACAACGAAGTGTATTGTGGCATGTATGTGCTTTTTCCGCGCGTTATTAGAAATCGGAAATTATAATTCCGTGCGTTATCAAATGCACAGCTCGACTGATATCTTGCTAAACATTGAGAAGACACTGGCAGCAGTTATTTTTTGTGACTCGTTTGGAGAGCAACCGGCGCTTGTATGCCGGTCCCGTAGGAGGGCTTAGAGAGTCTCGTTGAATCTCGTTAAGTCTCGTACGGTGCCCGGATGTTCTCATTTCCGAGCCCGGATGAGTGGAATTCAGAGCCCGGATGAGTGGAATTCAGTGCCCGGATGAGCGGATTTCAGTGCCCGGATGATGGCTCTCGGTCTCGGCGTGACGTCACCACAATGCCGACAACGGGAGCTAAAAGCATTTCATGCTTAATAATATTCATTTTTTATATTTTATAGAATATTCTTGATTAGGGCATTGCTATATTGGCACAAGGTTGTTGTAACAAAAACACGATGAATTTTGAACCCCAAAACAGTAATTCACTAAGAGTACACATGGACTGACTAAAACACGATAAGAGGAATAACACAAACAAATGTGTTCACATCTTACTCTCAGCTTAGATTGCTGCGAATCGCTTCAGGAGTCATTTATACTGTCACTCATCAAACCACAGTTTTTCAGTTGCAGGTTGAAGCGAAAGGAATTCAGCTTTTGCACTAGAAGTCTCTGGAGCCTATTCCTGTTCTTGATGCGGATACTGTCGAACCTTTACCAGTTCCTTTCGAAGGCAGCAGTGGGGAGTGGAACTTGTAGAAGGCGAGGCGCAACTGCTGTCAGAGGCTTGGTCGCACGAAGGTCTTGCCCCCATGTGGATTGCGAGATGTGGTTCGCCGAGTCGCACAGCTCTTTACTGGAGCAGGCGCCTGAGCAGGTCCTGTATTCGGCGACATTTGAAAGCACTTTTCCGGCAAAAAGGACAAAAAGGGTGCAAAGTGGAAGGAACAAGAGAAAGAGAACCACACTGCGTTTTGTCCGAGTTTCTCCCGTGTGGTTCTCTTTCTCTTGTCTCGTCCTTTTTGCGCAGTTATTATTGTTTTCATAATGTCGTACCAACTAGCCCCTCACCGCGCTCTTCTAGATTTCATTTCTTCTACAAGGGGCTCTTTTCTGTGTCTGCTTTTGTCCCGTGTGGTTCTCTTTCTCTTGTGCCGTCCTTTGTGAGCAGTTATTATGTGTTCTTAATCTCGTCCGCCCACCTAACTTTCTGCCGCTGCCTGTTAAGTTTGCCTTCTTTTGGATTCCACTCCGTTACCCTTAAGGACCACCGGATATCTTGCCTTCGCATTACATGCCCTGCCCAAGCCCATTTCTTCCTCTTGATTTCGACTGCGAGTTCATTAACCCGCGTTTGTTCTCTCACCCATTACGCCCACTTTCGATCTCCTAACGTTACACCGATATTGTTTTATTTCCATAGCTCGCTGCGTTGTCGTTAACTTAAGCTGAACGCTCTTTGTTAGCCTCCACGTTCCTGCCCCGTAGGTGAGGACTGGTAGGACAGAGCTGTTGTATACTTTTCTCTTGAGGGATACCGGTAAACTGCCATTCATGATCTGAGAGAACCTGCCATATGCTCTGCACCGCACTCTTATTCTTCTAGTTATTTCCCTCTCATGATCCTGATCAGCGCTCACTACGTGCACATATTCTCTTACTACTTGCAGCACCTCGAAATGATCTGCGAACTGATGTTCCCTTGCTAGACAGATGAACATTACTTTGCTTTCTTGCTGTTAATTTTTAGCCCAACCATTCTGCCCTGCCTGTCTAACTCATTGATCATGCTTTGCAGTTCAGGTCCTGAGTGTCTTATCAAGGCAATGTCATCAGCGAATCGTAAATTATTTAGGCATCCTGCACCAACTCTTATCCCCAACTCTTCCCATTTGAGGCCCCCGAATTATTTCTGTAAACAGGCAGTGAATAGCATTGGCGCGAACTTCTCTCCCTGCCTGGCACCTTTCTTTATTGGAATTTTATTCCTGGCTTTATGGAAAACTATGTTAGCAGTGCAATCGTTATAAATATCTTCCAATATTTTAACACAACACTTTCCTACACCCTGATTCCGCAAAGCCTGCATGACAGCCGAGGTTTCCACTGAGTCGAATGCTTTCTCGTAATGAATGAAACCTATGTATAGGGGTTGGTTATATTCGGCGCATTTCTCTATCACCTGATTGATAGTGCGAATGTGGTCTATTGTCTCTATTGTCCAGTATCCTCTACAAAAGTATGCCTGATCCTTTGGTTGAATGAAGTCTAGGGTTCTCCTGACTCTATTAGCGAATACCTTAGTAAATACCCTTTAGGCAACAGAGAGTAAGCTGATCGGTGTGTAATTCTTCATGTCCATCACGTCTCCTTTTTGACGAATTAAGGTAATGCTAGCGTTCTTCCAAGTTCCTGGTATACTCGAGGCCACAACGCATTGTATACAGGGGGGCTAGTTTTTCTATCACAATCTCGCCTGCGTCGTGCAAAAAATCTGCTTTTTTCTTATCCTCTCCAGCTCCTTTCCCCCTTTGCATTGCTCCTAAGGCTCTCTTTATTTTCCCCTTTGTTGCTGGCGGGATGTCCCATTGCTGTGCTCGACTGTCTCTCTCAATAACCATCTGATTAAATTCGCTACTGAATAGATTTCTGCAAAAGTGTTCGGCTACTGCAACTATCTTATTCATATTGCTAATGACATTGCCCTCTCTGTCTCTTAACTCATATATCTGGTCTTTGCCCACACCTAGTTTTGTCTTTACTGCTACCTCCTTTTCTTTAGAGCATGCTCGATTTTCTCCATGCTAAACTTCCTTATGTAGGCTACCTTTCGCTTACTTATTAACGTCGATAGCTCTGCTACTTCTATTCTGTCTCTGGTGTTAGACGTACCGCTGCTTTGTCGGCGTTTTTTAATTAGATATTAGTCTCCTGGCATAAGTTGCCGGTATCCTGTCGAACCATCCAACCAGACATTTCTGAGGTACACTTCCACCTACTTCTGATTGCATTGCCTACTCCCAATTCAGTGGTAAGTGCGGCTATTTGCAGCGCTTCTTTGTTCTTCAGAAGTCTTTCGAGTGATGTCACAACACCTGCACAGCGCGTTTCATCACGCAGAGAGATAGTGGTCTTACTTCTGTCGCACTACTCTAGCTGTTTCTTTGCGAAATGAGCAGAGACCACATGAGACGGCTTCACATACTTTATCACATATTTTGCATTCTTAATAATTACTTGAAGAGTCATCATCTTAACCGCCAAAAGCAAATTTAGTGCGTGGGCGCAGCGATCTAAAGTAGTGACTGCTGAGGTAGATCCGGGCGAACACAGCACGCCCTGCACTGACTGGAAATTTGTGCATTTCTAGATTTCCGACTTTCCTAAAGACTACTCCCCCTGAAACAGGCGCGAAAGCACGTGTCGACGTCGGTGCTATTATAGGAGCACGGCGCTGTCATCCCGAACCGGAACTTTATACAACCACCCAGCGAGCGGCCACTGCTGAGGATGATTCGGGCGCGCACAGCTCGCACTTCACTGACTCAAAATTGGTGCATTTCCAGTTGGAGCCGCCGCGTCGGATCAGTGGTTATAGCACTCCGCTGCTGACTTCAAAGATGCGTGTTAGGTCCAGGCCGCGGCGCTCAAATTTCGATGGAGTCGAAATTCTAGAGGCCCGTGTACTGTGCGATATGAATGCACGTTACAGAACCCCAGGTGGTCGAAATTTCTGGAGCCGTTAAGTATGGCATCTTTCAAACCTGAGTCGCTTTGGGAAGTTAAACCCTTATAAGCGATAAAACCAAAACATTTCTAGGTCTTTTACATTTTTGTTAAGCCTTATATCTTTGTACTGCGTCCTGGGTCATCCATCAGCAATAGAGGACTAGAAATTAGATGGTGCTGTGTCGAAGCAACCCGAAATATGGAAGCTGTTTGAAAAGTACCCTACCACTGTCAAGGAATTACAGCATTACTCGCGAAGCTCAACAGCAAGGTTGAAGCGATGGAGACAAATCTAAATGCAGATTTAAGTAGTCTTACACAATCTGTCGCATTTACTACCGAAGGCTTTGAGGAATTTAAGGTAGCTACTGCAAAACGCGAGAAAGAAATAACTCTGCGTAAGGTTGAATAAGAGCTCCTGAAGAGAGAAATCACTTCTTTCGGGAGGAGCTTACAAAAGCTCGAACTGAGCTGACAGAAATTCAGCAGTACAGCCGAAGACAAAATCTATAGCCAAAGGGCATACCCGAGTATTCCGAAGAACACCTGCCTATCATTGTTTGCACTCTCAAAGCTTTGTCTCGATAACAAAAGAAGACATCGACGTTGTTCATCGCGTACCGTCCAGAAATAAGCACAGAATGTTATTGTCAATTCGCCTTGTGCAGCAACCGTAATGCAGTGCTGAATGCCACAAAAAGCAGCGCCTAACTACATGAGATGTAGGCTTGGTCGCCACAACCAGTGTGTTTCTAAATGAACACCTCTTTCCCGAGAATAAGCGGTTCCTTTCAAAGGCTGTCACCGCAAAGAAAGAATACAACTTGAAGTATGCCTGGATTTCTCGAGGTAAGATTCTTATGAGAAAGACAGATAGCTGAAAATACACAAATTGTAACGGCAGCCGAACTTGACAAGATAGATTAATCCCGGTAGCCTACCTAGACAAGAGAGCTTAAAATCTTGAAATGCTCACAGCTGATAAAGTTGATAACTTCTGTGACGAACTGTGCTCGCTCCGTACTGCACTGAAATATCAGGAGTATATCGAAAAACTTTGACTTTCGTTGCTCGATTCTGGCTGAACACAAAAATGCATATGATATAATTGCAGTTTCCGAAACTATTTCCAAATTAATGTATTAATATAACAAACTATGCTTTTCTGTCACGCCCTAGTTGTGCCAGAAATAGGGGTGGTGGCGTCGTCCTTTACATTAAAATCTCTAATGGCGGTTTCCATTGGGCGAACAGGAGCGAGAGCAGCGAGCAGCTGGAGTAGTGCACGAGAGCAGAGGGTACGCGGGTCCTCGTCTCGCGAATGGAACATGCACGCTGCCCCGAGAGCAGAGCAGCAGGGAGAGCACGTGACGCCAAGTGTCATGTGACCAAACTTTTTCCCGCGCTCGCGCTGTCTGCATCCCGTCGCGCGCTCGCGGCAGTCAACAATCCGCGCCAGTTTTGTGTCTGTCGCCGTCTTTAGCTTGCGATGGGTGAAGAAGCGCAGCGGCTGTTCATGGCCATGGTAAATGCTTCACCGCTAACTGCTACACTAGGTAAGCGTCCTCTATCCTAAAAATTGGCTGCGAAATATAACAGAGCTAATACCAGCGCTTTCTTTTGTGTTCACCACAGCTGCCATCGATGCCTTGGCCTCTCATGAGAACATTGAAGAGAGACCCGACGGTAAGTGACAATAACTACTATGCATGGCCATATCTGACGATTGTTTTCATCCATTTCTTTCATTGCTCACAGTTTCTCGCGCCGAATGGACTATTTCGGGTAACGGGGGAGTCGCGGCGTGACGCAACGACGGACGAGAACGGCGCCGCACTTTCTCGCTATACTGTCAAGCCTTCTTCTGCAGTTTATTGCCCCTTTTATCTGTCGATGCGCCCAGATTCCTGTGTATGCCTGTTTGACTAAATACGTTATTAACCAAGGTGCGATAGTAATCCGCTTGTTTGCCTTCATCTAATTATGCGGGTGGGCCAACTGACAAATTTTTGTGGTTACGTTGCGGCGCAGAAAGGAGGTGCTTGGCAGAGTTTTCGCAGTCCCAATTGTATGCAAGGGCGTCCGCAGAACTTTTTCCAGGGGTGTGCACCCGATGGCCGGGTATGGGGGAGGCGGTAGGTTAGCACCAAAAAGGAACTATTTGTGGTCTAAACTGCGCTCATGAAACAAAAATTAGAAGCAGCAAATTAGTTCTAGGCTTGGAGAACAATCATTGGAATTTCTTAATTAACAAAGAATTGAAATCAATAAGCAAAATCTGATAACTTAATATCACCCAAGCTTGCTAATCAAGCTGTGTAGTTGTTTTCTACTAGTGCATGAATGATATCCGTAATTCCCGAGGGGGCGGGAGAGGGGGCGGGGGGCAACCGCCCCCCTTTGCCCCCCCCCCTTCCGGACGCCCATGATTGTATGTTCACGTGCAGAGAACACCGCTGGGTCCGATGCCGGCGAGAGGGGACTGCAGCCAGCGCCAGGAGTGAAAAGAGGCGGTGGAGGTGAGCTTGTGCCAACTGCACTGCTTGAAACATTTTACGCTTTTAGTAAACTGGCCTTATCTTTATTTCAGCTCCTGAGTGGACACCAGGAGAAACTGATGTTAGATTACTATTACAAATACTTTCCTCAGGTTGGCCCTTTCAAAAAGTTTAAGAACAAGAAGATGCTTTTTAAACAGGTTTCCCAGGATTTGGCCACTGTGCTTGGATGCACCAAAACGCCACAGCAATGTGAAAATCGTTACAAAACGGTGATGAGGCAAAAGAAAAAGGCAAGTGATAACAATAACAAATCAGGTGCTTCACCTTGTCCTGTCCCATTTGACGATGAAATGAGAAAAATTCAGAGCATAGATGACAGTCTTGAACCAGAGGTTCAAAGGGACTCTTTTGGAGTGACCTACAAGCCATCGACATCATCAAGTGCTGACAGTTCAGCTGATCCGCCCTCACCTCTACCTGAGAGCTCCAGTACTGCGACGAACAGTTCAGAAAGTGGGGACAACGCAAAAGGGTCGGCAGAAGTCAAGAAAAGGGAATTCCGCGCTAGCACCAGTCGTATGCAACAGATGCATTTTTTTTTTACCAAATGCGGGCTATTAGTGCAGAGCGAATGGCTCGCAGGGAAGAACGGGAAAAAGAAAAGGAGAAGAGGCGTGCTGAGCGGCGAGCTGAGCGCATTCAAGAACGCCAGGAACGTCGCAAGATGCACGAAGACAAACTTCAGCTCATCCGCGAGGCCCTGGGGCTCAGGCAATGAAGACAGTGCACTTCGAATGAACATGTTTTGATGACTGTTTATTTCATACACCCACTGTGCACGGCCAAAAACAAGGCTTGTTTAAGTATTGCCTCAACTTTTATTTCACGTTTAGCACTGTGCTTGCTTGCATTATGGCAGATTTTGTGGCTGCCTCCTTTTTAGTCCCATCTTGGCCTTGATTTTTTTCTCGTTTTGACTTCTGCAAGTGCCCGCAAGAGGCTCTCTTCTCTAGACGTGCCACTGTGAACTTCAACTGCAGAAGGGGTTTGATCACTTTTATCCTAGGAGCACAGACGCATGTCCTGAAGTAGGCTATCAGGTGAGTCCCCATTATCAATACAGATGTTGTGGAGGACACAACACGACAGTATAAATTTCGACATGTTGTCAACTGTCATGAGGTCCAAACGCTGTAGCTGTCTGAACCTACCCTTCAGTTCCCCAAAAGCATTTTCAATGAGCACTCGCGTAGACGAAAGTTTAGTGTTGAAGGCCTTGTCAGAGGCATCAAGGCTTCCATAGTCTCGGATGGGCGTTATCAAAAACTCTCGAGATGGGTACGCAGCGTCCCCAAGAATTTGATATTTCCCGGCGCAGAGCTGAGGCAGTCTCTTTGAAACATTTGAAAGTCGGAAGATCCTGGAGTCGTGGATTTTGCTAGGTGCACCAGTGCTGGCATCAAGAAACCTCTTGCGGTTATCACATATTCCCTGCAGCGTCAAGGATGGATAATGGTGCCTGTTTACGTAGACTGACCGCACCTTGCCAGCAGGGCACCTAACAGGAATATAGCTCCCGTCGATGCAGCCAATAGTGTCTGGAAACCCTGAAATCTAGATGTTGAGAAAGAATAAATGTAAAAATTTTCACAGAAGACCTAACAAAGTAGTAAGTGAAGTCGTGCTCAAAGTCTTCAAATCTATCAGAATATAAGCTTGTACATGAAAGTAAGACCTTAACAACTCTTTGAAGTGATAGAACTGAAAACATTGCTTTCCCAAGCTCTTCAACGTCTTCATGCAGCTTACAGCAGAAATGATGAGACGACACTGCCTGTCACAACTTAACAGTTCAAACTAAATTCAAGGGTATCCTGTATATACTATATTTATTATAAGTTTATTATGTGTTTCGTGAAGAAAAGCACACAGCTTTCTTTGAAGGTAATGTGCATGGCAAGTGAAATGCTGCTTTGATTAAGGGCGACTCCTATGATCTTGAAAACCAGCCCATACTGTATCCGTGTTGGAAAGAACGTGGCAACAGCATGATGTCCAGAACAAGAAGAACGTGTGTTTATTGAAGCGTGCCGATTATATAGCCCGCTAGTGATAACAGGCAGCTCGCACCGCGCATGTCAGCGACAGAGACGCACCGTCATATACGTGCCTGATACATCTTTTCGCGGGAACAAACAAAAACAGTTGCAGCAACAGGGATTAGTTAAGAGCACTGATTAAATTCGTCGTCATAGCAAAGGCGTTGCGGGGCCCTCCTGTTCCGGTACGATCTCCTTAATGCTGGTGGCTGCACGGCACCCGGAGGCGAGCTTCCCGCTATATTGGCAGCGCACGGTGGTTCCCCAGCAGTCCTTTGTGGCCTTCCCGAGGCCTGCGATGCGAGGCAGGTACCAGGCGACGAAGGCGAGGCAGGTACCCGGGGGTTGTCGATTGGCCCACTTGTGTCGCCACCGTCGTCACTGCTCGTCTCGGCATACCGCTCTCGCGTCTCTGCGAGATGTCGCCGGTTACGTCGCAGAATTCTTCCATCTTCCGTTAGAAGCTGGTACGACCTTGGAGCCGGAGCGCTTACTACCCTCGCCTTCCGGGCCCACGTTGTAGTTCCTCGCAGCCTTACCACGTCGCCTCGAGAAAGCTTCGGCAACGGTTTGCCCTGCGTTTTCTGGCGATGCTTCTCAACCTTGCTGCGCGGCACTTCTTCAAAGTCGGGAAGGTTGGCTCGCAGGCGTCTCCCTTGCAAAAGTTCCCCCGGGGATCGGCCGTCTTCGAGTGGTGTTGATCGATAGGCCAGCAGGCCTTGCCAGAAATCGTCCCCGGAATCCTGGGTTTTCTTCAAGATGCGTTTGACCACCTGCACACCTTTTTCAGCCAAACCATTTGACTGAGGGAAATGGGGACTCGAAGTCACATGTGTAAAGTCATAGTTCTGTGCAAACACGGCAAACTCGTGGCTCGAAAATTGAGGACCATTGTTCGTGCACACTTCTAGTGGCACGCCATGTCGTGCGAAGATAGCGCTGAGTGCAGCAATTGTAGCCCTTGCACTAGTGTCCTGAAGTTGCTGCACCTCTGGGAAGTTAGAAAATGCATCGTAAGCAACCAGGTACGAGTCGGCAGCAAAGAAAAAGATGTCCACTCCCACCCGGTACCATGCACATCGGGGAGTTGGCCGCATGAGGAGCGGTTCTTTTGCGTGCGCGTAAGCGAATTTCCTGCAGGTTGGACAGCTAGCTGCCAGAGAAACAATCTCACTGTTAAGGCCCGGCCAGAAAACAAGACGACGTGCCCTCTCTTTACATTTTTGCATGCCAAGGTGTCACGCATGAATTCTAGACAGAATTTTCTTTCGCATGCTCTTTGGTACGACCACTTTGGAGCCTTTAAAAACTATTCCATTAACCACAGAAAGGTCTTGTGTAAAAGGCTTGAGTTCACCCTCCACTGGTTGGCCCCTTGACAGACTTTGCACCACGGCTTGCAGACAGTCGTCGCACGCAGTTTCTCTCTACAGTTCGCGCTGCGTCTTTGGCGTCACCATGTAACCCAGGGATTCGACTGCGTGAATTTCCACTTCATCCATGCCAGTGTCTTGGCGGCTGCTGCTGTTGCCATCAGCCGAGGATCGTGATAACATATCTGCTAGAACCAAGTTCATGCCGGGAATGTACTGCAAACAGAAGTCATACATAAACAAGCGCAAAAAAAATCTTTGCAGGCGAGGTGGCATGTCATCGATTGCCTTTTCCGCAATTGATAAGAGTGGCTTATGGTCAGTTTCTATTAGCAGTTGTCGCCCGTAGACAAACTGATGGAACTTTTCGCAACCAAAGCAAATGCCAAGGGCCTCCTTTTCAATTTGAGCATACCTCTGCTCTGCTTGTGTTAAAACACGGGACGCGTATGCCACGGGTCGCCATTCATCAGAATGACGTTGCAGAAGGGCCGCCCCTACCCCGTTCCGCGAAGCGTCGCATGTAATCTTTGTGTCCCTTCGAGCATCAAAGATTGCGAGCACGGGAGCGGTAGTCAAAACTTGCGTTACGCTTTTCCACTCTCTAGCGTGGTTTTCAGTCCATTGAAAATCGGAGCGACATTTGATAAGATCCCTTAATAACGCCGTTCTTTCCGACAGCCGCGGCACGAATTTCCCAAAATAGTTGAGGACACTCAGCATACGTTGAACCACCGCTTTGCTTGTTGGTTCTGGCATGTCAATCATTGTTTTAACGAGCTGTGCGCCAGGAGATATGCCATTTCCGGTTATTATGTCACCGAGGAACTTTACTTCGGTCACATTGAACTTGCACTTCTGCGCATTGAAAGTCAACCCCGCTTCTTCGACCGCTTTCAGGACAGCTACTAGTCTGTCATCGTGCTCTTGTCTCGTTGAGCCCCACACCAGAATGTCATCAATATATACTAGCACGCCTGGCAGCCTGTCTAGAACTTGCGTCATTGTTTGGTGAAACACTTCCGGTGCAGATGATATTCGAAACGGCAACCGCAAAAATCGGTACCTCCCAAAAGGTGACGAGAAAGTACATACATATCTTTGATGTTTCTTCGTCTAGCGGTATCTGGTGGTACCCCGAGTTAGCATCCAAGCAACTGAAGTACTTCGCGCCCGCCAACTTAGCTTCCAAGTCTTCTCGTCTCGGGAGGGGAAAATGCTGCCTCTTAATGTGCCGATTGATCTGCCTGGGATCCAAACAAACTCGCAAACTGCCATCTTTTTTCTTGACGACAACCAGTGGACTTACCCAGTCAGTAGGCTCATTCACTTTCACAATGACGTTGGCTCGTTCCATTCTTTCGAGTTCCTTTTTGAGAGGCTCCTCCAGCGCCAAAGGCACCCGGCGGGCTGGCTGCACGACCGGTACTGCTCCAGGTTCCAGGACCATGTGATATGGCTGCTTCAAGCAACCAAGTCCTTCGAAAATATGCCTATAATTCTTGAGAGAACCATGTTTAGGTGGCGTATTTATAACATTGACGGCACGCTGAACCAGTCCCAAAGCTTCACTGGCGTCCAGTCCGAGTATAGGCTGACGACCGTTTTTCACAATGAAAAGCTTCACTACCGTGTGGGAATTTCCAACGCGCACAGTTGCCGACACTGTCCCAAAGCACGTAATAACGCCGCCGTTATATGCCCGTAGTACTGTGCTCGTCGGAGTTAGTGCTCCAGCTGATGGCAGTTTTCGATAGACTGAAAACGGTAAGAGGCTCGCTTGCGCCCCTGTGTCTATTTTGAAGGCAATTTCCTGACCGCCGACTTCAGCATTTACAGTCCACTCATTCGTGCCACTTTTAATTCCTACGTCTAGTACGTCAAAGTCGTTCTCCGGAAGTGTGTCGACTTCGCTCACTTCTTTTGACTTCCTACAGCAGACAGCAAAGTGGTGAAACACACACGCAGCACCTTTTACCAAATGCTGGGCATTGCTTCGGTTTGTGCTTGCGATTACACTTTCTACACTGCCATTGCTCCCCGTCGCACTTGGGCTCTTTACTCTGTGCATGCTGCAAGTCTGTGCGCCGCCTTGAAACAAAATCCACACAACTCTCTTCTTTACGCCACACCTCTTTTTGTTGTGCTACTGATTCTGCAATTTTGCACATCTCCTCCGCTTTTGCTAACGTCAATCCTTTCTCTTGAAGCATCTTCTCCCGTAATCTAGGACTGTTGGTACCAAAGACGATCTGGTCTCTTACCACTGAGTCGTGTAACGTCCCAAAGTTACATTGTGAAGCTTGCTTCTTCAGGTCACGTAAAAATTTTTCGAATGGCTCTCCTTCCGCTTGGTTCCTCGTGCGAAAAAGGTACCGCTCATGCACCTCGTTGCTCACCTCTGTGCAGTAGGCGTCGAACTTTCCTATCAAGGTGCTGTAGTCATCCTTGTTCTCGCCCGACTCGAACTTAAAATTGTTGAACACATCGAGTGCCTCGTCACCGGCGATGCTCAGCAGGAGCGCAGCTTTCGAAGCCTCACTTCTCGGTTGGTCCTTGACTGCCGACGCTTGCAGGAAAATCTCAAATTTCTGCTTGAAACGCTTCCATGATGCCGAGACACTCCCTGCCAGACGCAGCGGTTCCGGTGCGACCAGCCGTTCCATGCTTCGTCCGCCGTCGGTGTAGCTAGATCGTCTTAGCCACTTCTGACACCATGTATCCGTGTTGGAAAGAACGTGGCAACAGCATGATGTCCAGAACAAGAAGAACGTGTGTTTATTGAAGCGTGCCGATTATATAGCCCGCTAGTGATAACAGGCAGCTCGCACCGCGCATGTCAGCGACAGAGACGCACCGTCATATACGTGCCTGGTACACATACAACACATGAAGGAAAGAAGGCGACAGGACAAAGGCCTTCTTTCCTTTATGTGTTGTAACGGCTGGTTTTTGAGATGATCTCACACTAACAAGCCCAACTGTCTACACTAGTGCAACTCCTACGCACAGTACAAACTGAAAGCAGGACGTTTTTTTCATTACCTGCTTAAACTCATCGGCAAGCTTCTCCAAGTCATCTGGGAAGGTCACGATGCGTGGGGCGATGTCGAGAAGAAACGCCCTGACGCGGTACATCATCCTGTGATGCGTGCTTTCTCCGAGCTCAAAGCGCCCTGCAACATCCCGTATGCAGGATTTGTTGGCAGCGTACCTGCAAAAAAAAAAAATGCTACAATTTTCTAATAACACGAAATCGTGAAACTGGCATCTTATCTAACCATCAAGCATTGCAGCGACGTAAAGAAAAAAATCCACATCTGCCCAGTTGTCTGAACAAGTTTCACGTGTTCATCAGGCACATTTGGTACTGCCATACGATATTTTCCCACTGAATGTCACAACGGAAGCACAGACAAGAACAGAAATAATAAAAAACTGCGCAAGTCGAATTTGTGATCCCATACATTTAAATTCGTACGTGGGAAGAATGCGATCAGTTGAGCCTGGCGCTTGCGGAAGAGCAGTGACATTTAAAAGCAATTTTCAGGCAGTATAAGCATTTAGCGAGAAATCGATTGGTAAACTCTCCATCACGCGACGTATTACTGCATTCAATTTCAGGCTTCGCACCCGGTTAGATGCGCCGAGACTTTTTTGCTCCTAAATTTCTTCAATCAGTCATCTTAAATAACAGCTCCTTTTTCTTTGCTACTAAAAAATTGCAATATCTTACCATAAAAAGGACAGCACATGCTCTTGAGGCGACTTTGGGGGCAGGCCTCCGCGATCGGTCCTTGAGGGATAGTGTGGCGATTTCGCGAACTCAGCTGCAAGAGCATTTGCAACCGACCGCGACAGTCGGAAGTTCCTGCGAAACTGGAGAGCAAAAAAAAAAAAACGCAGGTAACTTATTGATCGCCCGTTTTAAATGGGATACAAGGACTCACCTCTTCGTCAGAATACGCGGCAACCGTCTTTTCCAGATACGACTCGACCTTAGGTCGCTTCTCCGGCGGGGTAAACAGCTGCTGGAACATCTCCTCGTAGAACGCCAAATCGTCGTCATCGCTGCTGCTGCTGCTGTCCGAAGACGAGCTTGTGTCTGAGTCGACGCTGCAGCTGCTGTCTTCATAAAAAAGTAGCAACAACTCCTCGTCGAGACGGCGGCGCTTAGCTACTGACATTATGTTTGTTGGCACCGGCCGACTGCCACCGCTACCGCTTTCCGCCATTTCTCCTCGGTCTTCCCAAAGATAAAACCAGAAGTGACGTCAAAAAGGTCACGTGACTTCCTCCGTTCCCCTGTTACTCCGCCGCTGGCGACGGAGCACCCAGAACTGCTCCCGGCTGCTCTCGGCGCCGCAAAAGCACTCCTCCTCAGCCAAAGGAACACAACGCTCCTGCACCTGCTCGACCACTGGTAGGCGCTGGAACTAGCGAGAGCACTTTGAGCGCAGTTAAAAGTGCTCCTGTTCGCCCAATGGAAACCACTATAAGTTTTAAAGAATGCCCTCATATTGTTAACCTAACAAACGATGCCAGCGAGGCAATGTTCGTAGAAATTGACAATGTAATGATTGTGTGGTTTAAAAAGCGCCGCTTAATACTCGTAACATCTTCTTCAGTAAAACTGAAACTATATATATGCGTGAACATAACGAAGTGCTGAAAAAACGCTATCATTACTGGGGATATGAACATTGATACACTTGGTGAAAATCACAGCGGCTATTGTAACCTTCTCTCTTCATTCGTTTCCCATAATTATATTACATCTCCCAGCCGCATTCCGAACAACACTTCGACATTTTTGGATTCCACACTGTGTAACTTTTAACCCACTCGTAGTCTCGCTGTAGAGTTCAATGCTGCGCTTACAGATCATCTACTTGTTGCACTACTTAAATATTCCATGGCCCCACGCACCATCTATCAAATTATTTACCCGGATTGACTGCGACAAATTTTCTTAGTATATTTCTCGAATTAGCGTTGACCACTTTCAACCTTTAGGTGCTAACTAACACTGCCAACGCCTTGTCGAACAAATAAATATGTTAATAAATGAATGCAAGGTTACTAAAGGAGTGAACTATTTCACGCTGCCAATTTGCCCTTGGGCGATTTCTTCTGCGCCTGAAAAATAAAGGAGCAATTATTATTATGCAGCTCAATACAGAACTCGGAGGAATAAATCCTTAGCGTAGATGCGTCCACAAAATGGCATTATTATGAACTAAAAATTAATGCTAATGCAAGAAATGCCAAGAAACTAAGGGAAACTAAATTCTGTCATTTAGCCAGCAGAAGCCCAAAGGGTACTACCGTCAAAAGACTTGTCTCGAAGCTCTTCTCACATGATAGATGAATTTAAAAGACATTTTTTGCTCCATAGGTCGGAATGTGATGCCTAACGCCGAAAGCGGGGAGCCTCTTTTTCTTCCTCAATGGCAGGAATCCAGCTTCAGATATGATGACATAACCTGTCATGAACTTATATGTGTGGGTAAGCAACTGGAGACGTTAAAAGCGTGCAGACTATATGAAATTCCTGTGTCGCTATTGAAAAACACTGTCGCAGTTCTAGCGCTTACTTTGGTTTCCTTATTTAACCAGTACTTTTAGAGGGCCACATACCCGGATGCACTGCAGGTAGCAAAGGTCGTCCCACTATACGAAAATGTAAATCCCGATAATCTAAGCAATTACAGTCCAATTTCTGTCCTAAGTTAGTTTAACTCACCTTTCGAGAAGCTGCTTTTCAACCGTAATGAGAACTTTTAGAAGAAATGCGCCATTCTTAGCACTGATCAACATGGCTTTCAGGAGTCAAGATCTTCTACTACTGCAATCTTGTCCCAATTCGAAGTCTTTAATGACGTGCTTAACAGAAATTTTGTAGCAGTAGGCGTGGTCTTGGATATAAAAAAAAGCTTCCGACACTGTGGATCATGATATTCTGGCCAAAAATCTTGAAAGACTTGGTTTTAGAGGTTTGGCCGTGCTGTTCCTAAGAAGTTATTCATGCGATCGTTTCCAAAAGGTCCGAATTGAAGTCAATGTCTCAAATTCTTTAACGGTGCCCATGGTTATTCAGAAAGGCTCGGTTCTGAGACCTATTCATTTTTCCCTTTACTTGAATGACCTTCCTGTATAAGCACAGAAATCACACGTCATTATGTGTGCGGATGACGCCGCTATAATAGTTACTGCCAAATCGCCAGAGGACGGTATAATCGCTCTTAATAAAGAACTTCAGTGTATTAAAACCTGGTTCTAATCTAACCGTTTCCCACTGAACACAGAAAAAAAACGAAATATATTACTTTCAAATCGGCGCATAAGCCTGCGTGCATATGACCCTGCAGCTTGCATATTGGAGCAGGTGAGTCCCAGTAGGTTCACACAATATCAAGCTTAGGAGTGATCTTGGATAAAGTTTTTAACCGGCATGAGCACATCAATGCCCTGAGTAAAAAGTTGTCATACTCTTACTATACATTAGCGAAAGCATCTTAATATTTTCAGACTAATACACTTAAAAACATTAGATCAAATTTGTTTCAGTCGCAGCTGGCATACTGTATTGAGGCCTGGGCCTTTACATGCCAATCGTATATAGATCATGTGGTAAGGTTGCCGAAAAGGGCTCTTAGACTGATCATTTTCTATGCAATTAGAAAGCTATCATGGCCTTTATTTAAACAAGATAACCTAATACCACTAACCAACCTAATACACTACCATTGAGGAAATTTTGTAAACAATGTTTTTTTAGAACCGTGGCACCTATCCAGCGTTTCAACAACGCCCCTCTATCCAATCCTCGTTCAACCGAACATGGAAAGTACTTACTTCCAATATCTGACAATCATTATGGTCACAGATGTCTCCGTTTTTGTGGGGAAAAAATTTGGATGCTATCCCATGCTCGGTCGTATCTTCACCCAATACAATTAGAGCATTGAAGAATTTTTTTCTTCATACAGAAGTGTCTCAGTAATGCTACTCTGTACATCTGTGGCGTGGCATATTAGGGTTAATCTCTTGAACGTGGCAGTCTCAGTGTAGAATGACCTTTCTTTTTTCCATGGTAATATGTTTGCCATACGATAGTGTTTCAGTTTGTACAATGTTGTTTTGTATTGGGATTGTTTGATCCTCCACTGAAAAATGCGTATATTTTTTCTGCCTGAATTGTCAGTAGACTTATTAGTATTCATTTTCGGATCCACGATTAGCTCTGGTTAAGGATCATTGAATGTCTTTATGTAATTACATGTAATTACATGCGTGCTTTGGAAAAAAATAAAGAATGAAAGAGTGAACGAAAGCATGTTTAGTGCGGGGGGCAGCAACCCAGCGCAGTGCCAGTGGAGTATTGCTGCTTTACGATCGCCCATGCAGCCTTCATGTTACCAGCGTTGTCTGTAAGCAAAGCAAAAACTGTGCTTGTCAACCTTTTCTGTTACCTTCGAAATCTCATCAGCTAAGTACTCTACTGTGTGCCTACGGTCGTCTGTTTCCATGGCCCTGTAGATGTTTCGGTCGGCTGCAGCCACAACAAAGTTCAGGACGCTCTCCCCGCGCACGTTGGTCTAGATGTTAGTAGGAAAGGAGATGATGAGCGCAGAACTGATTTTTTCTTCCAGTTGTGTTATCACCCGGGCGCGCTCAGCTTTTAAAAGCCGCCCGCCCAGCGAATGCCTTGACGGCAACAAAAATGCGGGCCTCAGAATATCGAATGCTTCTCGCCAGTATTTGTTTTCTGTAAGCGACAATGGTGCCCACCTATAGTATATCGCTCGTGCCAGAGCCTCAGCAAGCTTGTTTTAACACTCCAGTGTCACTCTGTCAACGAATGTTGCTATAGAAACATTCTGAGGGGCTAGTCCGCCGGCCTCTTTCTTGTCCGCGATGCTATCATTTTTTGACGACATACTATTCAACTTCACATCAGCGGATGGGCTTCTGGAGCGACAGCAACCAGATGAAGATTCCGAAGCTTCGTCTTGTACCGATTGTGCAGAGGATCTAATGTCCGGTTGTCATTTCGGGCACTTTGCGATGTGCCTGATCGAGCGCGTTGCATTCGAAAACTCACACTAGGCGCAGCAGAACCTGCAGACCGCTGGTCCGTTACCGCTGTTCAGTGAGTCAAATTTCGCACAAATGATCGAACGAGGCCCCACTATTGTTGCGACGGGAAGGAATTCAAGACCAATGCCACACGCCGACACGGCAGTCTAGGAGAAGTCAGGGCACCTCGCGAATCAAAACTAACACCAGCAGAGGGGTCATCCAGGTAGACCCCAAAGTTACCGACAGAGACATTTCCGAGGCCATCCATTCGCCCGAAGCCAAAGTGATCAGTGTGCGAAAACTAGGGAAGTCTAACGTCGCAGTGCTCACGTTCGAGGGACGCACAGTGCCTTTCAACGTGATCTACTGGAGTGAAGCTATTCCGGCCCGTCTCTACCGGAAGACAACTCCGGCCTCCACCCGATGCGGCGTCGTCGGACAAAGGGTAGACGTTTGCCCGAAACCAAAACAAAACCGCTGACATGCCTGCGGAAAGAACGACCCAGAAGATGGACACGATTGCAAGCCTGAGTGCCTTTTCTGCGGGGAATCCCACCTCACAGGCTCCAAGGAGTGTACAGGAAAACACAGACACCCCAACTCCATCACTGCCGCCGGAGCCAATGGAGGAGGACGCAAGTTTAAAGCAAGCAGCACCCATCAATTAAACAAGGTCACCCCACCTGGTGGACCGAGAGGAGGCGGAGGAGGCAATCACTCAGCGGCCATGACCAAAAATAACCAGGGGACGCCGGCTGCTGCCGCCACATCCAGTGCCACCATCAACAATATCAAGGTGAGCTGGACCAGCGTTGCTATGTCCCCCCTCCTTCCTGGGCTGATCAAAAGCTTAGAGAAGATAATTTAAGACTGAAACAGGAATTCGTTTTGGTTGTTTTATGGGGTTTAACGTCCCAAAGCGACTAAGGCTATGAGAGACGCCGTAGTGAAGGGCTCCGGAAATTTTGACCACCTGGGGTTCTTTAACGTGCACTGACATCGCACAGTACAGGGGCCTCTAAATTTCTCCTCCAAAGAAATTCAACCGCCGCGGCCGGGATCGAACCCGCGTCTTTCGGGTCAGCAGCCGAGCACCATAACCACTGAGCCACCGCGGCGGCGAAACAGGAATTGGAAAAGCTAAAGGAAGCACTGAACGCAATGACGAGCCAGTGCCGTACACCCGCGATGACCATCTCCCCCTCTTCTTCGGAGGAGAAGATGAAAGCGGAAGTTTCGAGCCTTTCCTCCGCGGTAGCGCAAAACAAGGCGAATGCGAACAACTTTGGTTTTCTAACCGAGCAAGAGGTCAGAGAAATTGTTCGAGAACAAAACAAGGAACTAGAAGCGAGACTGGAGCAGCGGTTGGCTCTAATCGAGCAAAACCTAGAACAAAAAATTGAAGCGCGGATCACTCAGATAGAGCTAAATCTCGAACAAAAGATCGAGCGGAAAATAGAAGACCAATTTGCGAACATGAAAGTAAACATCGAACAATATATTCAGGAGGCGTTAAAAAAGACTATTAAAGCTTCAGTAGCAAACATTCTCTACAAGCTCCAGTCCTACGTGATCAAAATTGACAGAAAATTGCAGGAAATGGCCGAAGGGTCAAGAGCAAAAATGGTTAAAATTTTCATCAAAAAGAGCAGTAAACGCATAGTAGAGGAGGACGCCCAAGAAGGGGACGCCTGCAAAACGCCACCCACATAACTTATTCAGTATGGCTAAACGCGACAAAGAGAAATTACAAATCATACAGTGGAATTGCAGGGGGTTTAAGACAAAAAAAAAGAAACGCTGCAACAATACATTGAGACGTTAGTGAAAAAGCCAGAAATAATAGCTTCACAAGACGTAGGTACAGACGCCAAACTCAGGTCGTACAGTACCCACCAAACGAGTCCGTCCCCTTGCATCCTCGTGCATAAAGAATGCACGGCGGTGACGATAGATTTGGATTTGAGAGAAGAAATCGAGTACATTTTTATCCAGCTCCTACCGAACAAACGGTCCTGCAAAGGTGCGTTCGTTCTGAACATCTACAACAGACCGCAACAACGCAAATCCACGTTCGACCAAATCTTTCACAAAGCGAAGCGAATAGCGAGCGCATCGCCTATTTAGTGGTGGTAGTGGATTTTAACGCGCACAGCTACCAATGGGGGTATCATAAAGAGGACGTAAAAGGCAGGAAGTTAGCCGCAGCCATAGCCGACGCAGCACTAACCACCCTTACGGACCCGCTGTACCCGACTAGAATTGGAAATAGCGTCTCTCGAGACACGTGTCCAGACCTCTGGCCAGTCCGGAACGCTAAAAATTACGAATGGCACAATACAGAAGAAACTCTCGGCAGTGACCACTGCTTCCTACAAATCGCATTAGAATCAAATAAATTACGGAAAAGGAGGGGAGAGGCTTGCCTGACCGATTGGATGAAGTTCAGAGAAGTGAAAACCACGGCACTGGGTGTCGACGCGGCAAGCTATGATAATTGGGCCAAAATGCTAATTGAAACAAAAAATCGCTTCACGCGCAAATTTCAGACCACCGACGGCACCCCGGCAGTAGACAACCACCTCTTGCACTTTTTATTTTTTTATTTATTGATACCCTCAGGGTGGGAACATTACAGAGGGGAGTGGGTTATTACAGCGATATATACGAACACAGCAAAAATTTCACAATATAAGTAACAAATAACGTGAATGTCTGGAATATAACTGGAACAGTGTTAAGTGTGCGGGCATACAACAGGATGAATGATTAAAACCTAAGAGACAGTTTCTAATTGTAATATCACATGTCAGTACACAAAAAACAGCGAAAATACAAATGAAAGAAACTAGGAAGGTGATCTGTTATACAGTACAAAACTTGTTAGTAGCTACATATTGCGTATGGCTGACTGAAATAATGAAGGTTGGGTGATCATTGCAACTGAGGAGGGAAGGCGATTCCAGTCTACTGATGTGCGGGGAAGAAATGAATCAGAAAATGTTTTAGTATTGCATATAAATGTGCCAACTTCGTGAATGTGGTCTAAACGTGATGATACATGTGAAGGTGGAATCAGTAATTGATCATGCAGAATATTATGGTGAAAGATCTTATGAAACATAGATAACCGTGCAAGATTACGCCGGGATGCCAGTGATAAGAGGTTTAGGTTAGATTTCATGGTAGATATGCTGGATGTAAGATTATAGTTAGAAAAGATGAAGCGAGCTGCATTGTTTTGGATCATTTCGGTCTGGTTAATCAACATTTTAATACCTGGGTCCCAAATTGACGATCCATACTCGAGTTGTGAACGAACAAGTGTTTCATAGAATAGAAGCTTAGTGTCAGTAGGCGCTGCATGAAAGTTGCGTTTTAAGTACCCTAGCATGCGATTAGCTTTGCGAATGATGAAATCGACATGAGTTTTCCAGCTGAGGTTAGAAGTGATATGAATGCCCAGATATTTATATGTCGTGACAGGTTCAAGAGCAATATTGTTGAGGTGATACGTTGGTAAGTCGCACGTTGTTCGAGATATGCGCATGAATTTACGTTTCTTTACGTTAAGCGTCATTTTCCATGTCTCGCACCAAGAGGAAATGTTGTTAATATCAGCTTGAATTGCCTGTATGTCGTCTTCGGTTATTATTTCGCGATAAAGAACACAGTCATCTGCAAATAGGTGAATGGATGAGGTAACGCAGTTAGGTAGATCGTTAATGAAGATTAAGAAAAGCAAAGGCCCCAGAACGGTTCCTTGGGGAACACCGGAAAGAACGGGATGTGGACACGAGTTAACGCTATTAGCAGTTACAAATTGTTGACGGCCGGTTAGAAAACACTCTAGCCACCTTAGTACGTTAGTATCGAGCCGAATCATGCGCAATTTTAGCAGTAAAAGTCGATGACACACCTTATCAAATGCCTTGGCGAAGTCTAAAAAGATGCAGTCAGCGATAGAGCGATGATCAAGAATTGTGTGTAACCTATGAGTAAATAAAAGAAGTTGCGTCTCGCATGAGTGTGACTTGCGAAAACCATGTTGTGCAGGATGAAAAAATGAGTTTGATTCTAAGAAATTTACTATTTGTGAAAATAGAACATGCTCGAATATCTTACAGGGGATGCTACTGATTGGAATTGGGCGATAGTTGTGTGGGGAGGGCTTATTTCCAGATTTATGTGCTGGAACCACCTTCCCTGTCTTCCAATCCTCCAGCATCGTACCATTATCTAAGGATTGCTGGAATATTTTAGTCAGAATAATCGATGAATATATTTTAGTGCTTTTTAAAAATTTTGCGTTAATTGCGTCAGTGCCGGCGGCTGAAAAGGATTTCAAGTTGTCAGTAATTCTAGAGATTCCTTCCGGATTTACTATAACAGGATACATTGGTAAGTAATTATGGGCGCTAAATTCTGGTGAGTCAGTGGTCAAGTCTTTTGTAAAGTGACTGAAGGATACATTGTTTAACACTGTTGAACATTCATTGTCAGAAACAACTTCATCATTGGAGTCTGTTAGAACAATCCTAGTTGTGTCAGAAGGATTAATAACTTTCCAAAATTTTCTAGGATTTTCTAACAACATATGTGGCAAAGTCTTAGTAAGGAACAATTTCTTAGAGTTTTTAACAGCTGAAATATAGGCTTCATTTGCAAAGCGATATAATGACCAGCGAAACTGACTATGCACTGTTTTTGCTAGACGCTACAAGCGTTTTTTTCGATTCGATAGGCGCCTAATGTAGGTGTTATACCAAGGGGCTTTTGAATTATACGAGATGGTCCGGGTTAGTATAAAGCGGTTAGTGAGAGTACTAATCTTATGCTTGAACGTTGACCAGTTAGTTTCAACGGGGCGCGAATCATAATCTTCTAAAAGTGCCGTGAGAAAGCAGCCAAGCTCACTGTTGATTTTGTTAAAATCAGCACGATGATAGTTGCGCAAAGTTTTAGTCTTCCTAGGTGTCTTCTGTTTAGGTATGGTGATAGAAAAATACAATATGCGATGATCGCTTAGTCCTGGCAAGTATGATATTTGTGAACACAGTTCAGGGCTAGAACAGAGAATCAAATGTAGTACGTTTGCGGTAGTGTCAGTTATTCGTGTAGGTTCAGTGACAATTTGTGTGAGGTTAAAGCACAAACATAAATCTCTAAATTCTTGGCAAGTAGAAGAATCTGAATTTATAGGATTAACAGAGCAGGACCAATCAATGCCAGGAAAATTAGTCTCCGAGTAAGAACACATGTGCTGACGGGTAACGTGTCGTTACGAGATTAACGGCGTCATGAAGATCGGAGCTAAATGTAGATGATGCATTAGGAGCGCGATAACAAGCACCTAGTATGACTTGGCGGTGGGTTAGTTTGACAGATACCCATATAATTTCAAGGTTGGTTGCAATGCTAAGGGCGAATGATTCCAGGTGTTTACTAACAGCTACAAGGACGCCACCGCCTTGCCTCGCATCTCTGTCGCATCGATAGAATTGGAACTGTTTAGGTGAATCAAGAATTTCACAATCGTGAATGTTCCTATGTAGCTATGTTTCAGTTAGTACAAAAATATCAGCGGAGCATGAATCTACAACAGATGACAGTTCTGTACGCTTTTTGACTACACTTCTTATGCTAGTGAATAAGATGAATACATGTTCTTGGGAAGACTTATAGTCACAGCCCCTCTATGATTGTTAATTAGATGGTAACACGGTTTCTTCTACAGGAGTGGCTGGCTCAGATGTGTGGGTATTGTGGAAATGGTCTGCGACTGGGGCTTTGGAGCCAGCGTGTGTTACCTCAAATGTCCTCTCACTGACGGAATTGTACATGTAACATCTGTTGTTCATGATTAACTTATTATATTTAATCTGGAAGGGAGAAGTGTGTGATTGGGATTTGGCAAATTCAGTTAGTTTCTTTCTGGCATGGCGGTATCCGGTGAGAAGTCCTCAGTTACACTAACGTCGCTTTCTTTAAGTTTAGATTTATTTTGCAGTACTTTTTCTTTTGTTTTAAAGCTTTTGAATTTAACTTTAACGGGACGGTTCTTGGACGGTTGCTGTTCTCCTATCCTGTGCGCACGTTCAACATCAGCTGCAGATATCTCGCCGTCGAGACATGTGGATAACAAGTTTATCACTTTCGTTTCCGTCTGTGCCCACGTTTCTTGGCCGTCTGGGATACCGTGGAGTAGCAAGTTATCTCGCCGGCTCCTATCCTCGAGTTCAACCAGGCGTGTTTGTAAGCGCTCATTTTGTTTCTGTAGCTTATCGATAGTGCATTCCATTTCTTCTTTAATCGTGTCTATGGTTTCGACTTTACGCTCAACGTCAGCAAGCCTGCAGCCTAAATTCTCTAGAACAAGTTCAATTTTTTGCTGACCTTGGCGGACTTCATCGATACCCTTTTTTAATTCCTGATTGCTGGTAGCGGCTGCAACTGACTGGGCCTGTAATTCGCGAAGGAT
Source organism: Amblyomma mixtum (assembly GCF_055824585.1). Classification (NCBI taxonomy): domain Eukaryota; kingdom Metazoa; phylum Arthropoda; class Arachnida; order Ixodida; family Ixodidae; genus Amblyomma; species Amblyomma mixtum. The sequence goes on along the minus strand of NC_143021.1, from coordinate 147,600,772 downwards.
GCGCAAGATTTCGCCATTACTTGAATCTTCTTCAGTTGTGTTAGCAGCGGAAAAATCCGCCGCAGGCGGAGGATTTCCGGGTTTGACAGTTTTATCACCGCGCGTAGTGGGGCCGCGGTTCAATTGAACATCCCCAGACATCAGTAGTAAAAGGTAATTGTTGAGGCACTCAGACAAAATATCGAAGTAAACCCGTGGGCACGAGAACAGCAGTAGGCAACGATTGTCGCTCTTTTTTGCATGTAAAGAAACACAGTTACGCACCTGTAGCAGCGTAAACGGGAGCTTGAGAGTCATGTTCGTTGCCGTGCTGTCCGCGTGCCCACTGAAGTGGGTGGGGCGTTGCCGAAGGCTTATATCCGGTGCAGCTGAGCCTGTCGATGACGATGCGGCTTGGCTCGTGAAGAAGGAGCAGCCAAGAATTTCCGGGGCCACTCGTCCGTCGCCTGGTAGCTGTAGGGCATCGGCCTTGAGCTGTACAGGACGCACCGCAGGTGAAGGGCCGTCGATGAAGCTGGTAGGTTGACCGGCACCGAAAGTCAGGAACGGGAGGAGAACCTGTAGCAGCGTAAACGGGATCTTGAGAATCATGTTCATTGCCGTGCTGTCCGCGTGCCCACACACAAGTTTGGCTTCCTGGATTCCCACTCACTTGTGGGAAGCCAGGAGATCTCTAACTAAGAGATGGAAAGAACAAAAACATAACCGTAAGCTTAAAATTAGAATTGCCCAGCTAACTAAACAAGCGGAAGAGTACGCATGGTCTCTAGCCAAAACCAACTGGATATCTAAATGCGATTCCCTACAAGGTACCCTCAGCACGAAACGTACATGGAGCTTCCTCAGGTGTCTTAATGAGCCTAATAAAACCAAAGGCGAACAGAACAGAAATTTAAGGAGGGCACTCCACGACTTTCAAGGAACAGACGAACAACTCGCCGACAAACTGAGAGCAAGGTACTTATGTAGGACTGTAGACTATGATGAGGAGATAAGGACATACACCGGAGAGGAAAATTCAAAGTTGGACGCAAAATTTACCGTCGAGGAAATCAAAGCCGCACTGATGAAGATGAGGCGAGGGACGGCACCGGGAGATGACAAGATTACGGTCGGCCTTCTGGCCAACTTCAACGACCCAGCTCTAGAAGATTTTACGCACTATATCAACGAATGCTGGGACTTGGGGGAGTTACCGAACTACTGGAAAACATCTGTAGTGACGTTCATCTCCAAGCCCCAGTAAAAAGATAAACATGGAAAATTTGAGACCAATATCTCACGTCCTGCGCCGGTAAGCTCTTGGAGGCGGCAGTGAGGCAAAGGCTCTCCAATTATTTGTAACAGCACGAGCTGCTGCCGCCCTCAATGTTCGGTCTGCGGCCACATTTATCAGCGCAGGGCGTGCTGCTTCAGACCAATAGGGAAGTCATCGACCCCCCTTCGGGAACCTGGCGGTCAGAGTTATTTAGGCCCTGGACCTGAAGGCGGCTTTTTACAACGTTAAACATAGCAAAATTCTTGAGAATTTGAACGCCACCAATTGCGGCGAGAAAACATTCAGATATGTACAAAACTTTTCATACAATAGGAAAGCTTTTATACGACTTGGCAATGAAAAATTCGGGCCCATCGAGATGGGAACCCGAGGGACGCCTCAAGGAGCAGTTATCTCTCCGCTGCTTTTTAACGGTGCCCTCATGGGACTCCCCGAGAGGCTCAATGCCGTGGATGGCGTACGCCACGCCATCTACGTAGACGACATTACTATCTGGTCGTCCCGGGGCAGCGTGGGGCAGATGGAGGGAGCCCTCCAAGAGGCCGCCTCGGCAGTGCTAGATTACGATCGGGAGTGTGGTATGGAATGCGCTCCGAACAAGTCAGAACTTCTACACATTAAAACGAATAAAAACTCAGGTGAGAACATGCAAATTTACGTTAATGACACCCAGACACCAGTGATGGAGACGCTTCGGGTATTGGGATTACAAATTAATAACCGGGGTAACAATGCGACGGCCTTGTAAAAAATAAAGTCCACTGCGAACAAATTAGCAGGATGATTGACAGGATATTGACAGGAAGAAGAAACCGTTCGCCTGGTTCAGGCGTTCATCGTCAGTCGCGTGGTTTATGCGGCGCCCTACCTCAAGCTGAGGAAGAGCGACCGCGGGAACGTCAACGCGATGATTCGGCCGGCGGTTAAAAAAGCGCTAGGACTCCCTGCCAAAGCGTCCACTGAGCGCCTGCTCCAACTTGGTGTCCAAAACTCGGTGGAAGAGCTGATTGAGGCCCATAGAACAAACCAAATTGCTAGGCTGTCGGTGTCCAGCGCCGGCAGACAAGTCCTTCGGAACCTCAATCTCGCGCTGCTCCCCACCACTGAAAGCAGAGTCGACATCCCGGAGGCATAGAAAAATACTTTGTCGGTTAAGCCGCTCCCCAAAAACATGAATTGGGAGTATAATCAGGGGAGGCGTGAAGCCAGGGCAAAATTTATTCAAAATCATTACGGAAATAAGACAGGCATATACTACGTGGATGCAGCGGGTCCAACCGAGGAGGGTATTGCACCATTGCGGTGGTGCACGAGGGAAAGCAGGCGAACCGGCTCTCGGTAAAAAGTAGCGACGCGCTAATGTTGGAGGAAGTGGCGATTGCACTGGCCGCTACCCACTCCGACGCAGCGTACATAATCTCGGACTCGCAGCAGGCCTGCCGAAATTACGTGCGGGGTAGGATAGCGCCGCTCGCCCGCCGAATACTATTGGCATTTTAGAGCAATTCGAATTCGGCTATGAGTAAAAAACAGATAGTATGGATGCCCGGTCACCAGGGAGTTGAGGGAAACGAGGCCGCTCACGCGGCTGCCCGAGCGTTCCTTTCCCCGGGTTCCACTCAATTCCCCGGTTCTGCCGCGGCAATCGTACCGATTCCGCTAATCTCTTACGCGGATATCACAAACCATGTACGTATCTGCAGGAGGGTGCTCCCGGGACCCGCCAAGGGTCTCGACAGAACCGAGGAGTGTCACCTCAGACTGCTCCAACCGGGTCTTTCCTAAATCCCGCCGTACTAAAACACGTGGACCCGACATTCACGGGCAGGTGCAAATTCTGCGGACAGTATGCTGACCTATACCACATGGTGTGGGCCTGCCAGTTAAATACAACTGTGGCAGTTATAAATCAGCCAACTATGGAGGCCTGGGAGGCGGCCCTGTCCAGCTCGGACCTGGAGGCCCAGCGGGCCCTGGTACAGAGAGCAAGGGCAGCGGCGGCAGCCAATGGCGTCCCGGAATAGGGACTGCCACCCAGCTCAGCGACCATCCACAGCTTCCCTTCCCAATTCAATACAGTGCTACAATAAATGTTTTCTCCTCCTCCTCCTCCTCGCTGTCGCCAGTACTGCTCTCACAAATCATGCACTAGCGCGTATTAAGTTTACCGGACGGCGATATCTGCAAGCACTGTTGAAAGATCTGCAGCGCTAAACGGGCTAGAACCATCAAAGATACAGTTAAGAGTTTTGAAGAAAATAAAAGTTTAGCGTCGTAAGACTTAAGAACAGAAAAGAACGCAAAAAAATCATTGGTGTTGAAAATAGAGTTGTGGGTACTGTTTTATGGCTGTTTCTAGTATTTTTCAAATGTTTCAAATATTTCAAGAAAATAACCTGTTTCTGTCATTGCTTTTTTCTGGAATACAGAATTTCGGGAAATTTTACATCCCTAGTCTCAACCCATCTTACCGTTGAGCTTCCCGTGGAGGCCCATCTTGTCTATGTTGAAGAGGTGCCCTTAGCAAAAACTAATACGTTTGGAATATACGGAGGTCTATTTAAAATGTATTTTAAACATATTTTGTATTCATGAATGCACTAAAAATATGTAGGAAATACGTTTCTGAAATTTCATGCTTGGTATTCGAAATATATTTTTAAAATGTGCCAAAAATACCTCACTTAAAGCATACTTCGAGCACTTTTCAAATACATGAAAAAATATGCATGCAGTTTTAGCATCTTGTCAGTGTATTAAAAGTGTATTTTCGGAAATATGAAATTAATTCATCGAAAGTATACTTCAATTCTAGAAAACGGGCAGCCCTTGTAAACGTATATGTATGCAGTTTTAGCATCTTGTCAATGTATTAAAAGTGAACTTTCGTAAATATGAAATTAATTCATCCGAAATATATTTCAATCCTAACAAACGGGCAGTCCTTTTAAACGTCTTTGCACACTTCTAGCTGCCATGAACAGTCGAGTGCTCGAAATCGTGTTTCGGGAAATGGCATTTGCGTGTCGTCAATGTATTTGAAGTGTACTTCCGTAAATACGTAATTAATTCGTCCAAAGAACACTGAAATTCTAGCAAATTGGCAGTCCGCATTAGCATATTTGCAGCGCACTACGAGCTGTCGTTGAACAATTTAATGCTCAAAATCGAGTTTCGGGACATCGCATTTTGGTGCTGGCCATCTATTTAAAGTGTAATTTCGTAAATACGCAATTAATCCGTCTGAAGTATATTTAAATTCTAACAAATGGTTTGTCCGCGTAAACATATTTGCATTACACTTCAAGCTACCGTGGAACAATCTAGGGCTCGAAATGACGTTTCAGCGAAGAGTGAAAACTTTCCCTTTCTTGTCATCCTTTCGTTTATGGTAACTTCTAGCAGGAAGGTGATCACCACTTATACCCCTGCTACACGGGCGCTTCGAATGCCTTCCAGCCGAATGTCATCTAACGATGCTACATGTGTTCTGTCTAAGGGAGTGCTTGAAGATAATATTACGCCAATGAATATTAACCGCGTCAGCATGAAATTTCCCCGGGAGTGCGCCGATGAGGACGACTGCACTCATACTGTTGTTTACATCGCTTGTTTACATAACATAAAACGCAATCTGCGCTTTGGTTCTAATAAACAATCTGTTTTCTTTTTTACTGGTTGTACTCGTGATTGTTTACGCAGTGCTACAATGTGTGGGAAGCGATGATGCGATCGCACGCCTGAGAAAGCCGGGTTGTTGGCATCGCGCAGGACTGGCGCTTCTCGCTTCTTGTCCCGGCTTTCTCCGACGTGACCAGTACTTTTTTTTAAACTACTTTATCCAGAAGTATGTATGGCGACTGTTCGCTTTAACTGAAACGGCCTAACTTGTTATCCACAAGCTAGCGACGGCGACGACTGCTGCTGGCCGTAAAGCACGGCTCGGCAGTCTAGGTCACACCGGCGATTCCCGTTCATCGTACGCGTGCCCTGCGATGTAAGCAATAGTTGATTTCAGGTCGCTGTTGCCAAAACTACACCTGGTGACCATTTGCATTCGCTAAAGCTTGTGATTCGCTCTTCACAACCGCCGAAATCACAGATCCAACCCTGCGAACTCGCTGGGCCTAGTCGTCGCGGAAGGGAACAGAGCCGTCGTCGATTGAAACTGATTTGGCAAGCGCTTATCGCTGGTGAGTGTTCAGGTATGCACACGTGAAATATAGCCGTTCGTTTCGCTCATTTAGAAGCGCGAGCATGCACACACCGCCGCCTCATCACCGTGCTCACGCTCAGCCGCCGACAAGGCTGACCGTCCGCCGACCGGATTCGTCGGTGTCGTTGGCCTGAAAAACGTGTCCCTCTAGAATCATATTATAGTAAACTAGATATTTCACTATAATTACATGCTGTTGTTCAGCGTGATATATACTGTCGTTGTCGGACTAGTGTGACCGCCGTCGTCTTCGAAAACGAGCTGCGGCTTTCGAATGCGTTTCGAAAGTGTCGTGCAGCACCGCGGCAGTCCATCGAGTCCGAATGTCATTCCTATTCTCGAATGCCATTCCACTCAATGTCATTCGAACATTTCCGTGTGAGAACGTGATAGCATTATACCAGCAAAAGCGCCTTGGGTACTTCTGGGTCCGAATAAGCCAGCGGAAATGACCCCGTGTGGCAGGGCAGACCGGCTCCCTTACACGCCCATGTATCTGTTGGTTGACAGTTCGACTCCTGACCTGTGCCTGACGCAAGTTTCAACTAGCAATTCCGTTCTCAATTAATCCCAGATTCGAACGCGACCAGTAGGGTACTTCTGCGATAATTTGGAAGCCCACAGTATTTGCGCAAAAAAAGGTATCACCGTGCAAAATAGTGCGTCGCTTTCGCTGGGTATATATACGGCAAGCCAAGTATAGCGCTTGTCGTAGGATTTGTTGTTTGCTGTGTCGCTGTCGTCTTGGTATGCTGTATGTAGGTATCTGCCGTTCCCATTCAATCACGTGACCTTATAATATCAGACTCCTGTTGATTAATGATAAATACCCCTGTACGATTTGTTCTCCAGTTGATGAATTAACCCGTGTCATTCCATGGAGCCGCCCAGTAGACTTTCTTTTAAGCCCGAGTAAACACATTTTTAATGTATTAAATGTATATTTTTAGTATATTTCTAATGTATATTTTTATTATATTTTTAATGCATTATAAATATGCTAAGCGGGCAAAAATGTACTTTTCACGTATTTTTAAGAACGTTTAAAATATTATTCCTAGTATACTTAGAAAGCATTCGTATTGCAGTTTAAGCATAGGGACAAAAAAATGCGAAATAAATATGAAATTAATACAATACGTTTGAAATGCATTTTTAGCACATCCTCTTTTCGCTAAGGGTGAGGAGAGATTAAAGCCCAATGAGGCATGCCTAGCGCTTCCATCTCTATGGATCCGAATGTACTGTCGTATATCCTGATGTATGCCTTTCTCTAAATAACAAGGTCCTAGACGTACTGGTAAGTCCGCTTTGCAGAGTTTGCGGTGTTTACATTATCTGCTATATTACTGTGTGAAAGGCCCCCGTCAAATCCAGTGCTAAGATAACTCTTTCCTCTTGACTGCCCTCAAGGAGGCCTATGACTCCCCTATTAAGTTGTAAAAGCACCGTGGCGAAATGATTATCGAAGCTCGAAATAATTACTGAACAAGTAGGAATACACAATAAGCAAATATAAGGGGCACATATTTGCAGCTGCTGCTACAGTTTGAAAGTGTGACATTTTATTATCGTGTTTAGCGATTTGTGTTTACCAGCCCGGAAAATGAATGATGTGCACTGATTTATATGTTGTCCTCAAGGCATTTCTTATTGATTTAGACACCTATCATTTTACTAGTTTCTGAGTAAACTCACCGTTGCACTCTTGTCCTGGAGAAACGTTAACCTAACCTTTTTGTTCAGACCTCCGTGAATGCTGCGACTTGCACTGAAAATTCACAAACGAGCTTTATTTTGGCCTGAGCATATTGCTGACAAGAAAGAGAATGCCAAAGAAACCTCCGAACATAAAAAAACGCATAGCACTGTTAGGGCCCTGTAACGTCAATTTCATCGTGTGCTAGATCGCACAATCTTCTTTACCTTGCCTCTGACTCATTTCCTTCGCTTAGGCAGCACTCATACGCAGAGTTGTCATCCATGGCGTTTCGCGTTATTTGCTGTATAGGGCACGCTGGAATCCTGTCTGTTCAGCATTTGTGTTGGTAGCCGGTTGTGACAATCACCCTATAAGCCGCTTTTCCTTTCTCTTCAATGCTGCTTTTAGAGAAAGAACGCACTCCCGTGGACCATCGCCTATGAACGCCGCCCCCACAGTAAAAGTGAGCCCTGCACTTTGAACTTCGCGCTAGTCCGCTTTCGTCCTGCGTACCAGGCGCACCACCAGTGAAAGCCTTATTTTTCTAAGAGCAATGGCGAAATAGCTCCCGGTGCCTGTATTACTCCAATATGGAACAGCTCCCACCGTCGATCCCTTTTGCTAGAGAACGTGCGCTTCCTCTTCGGCTCTTATCTCAGTACTCGTTAGTGACTGCGAAATTGCAACTAGCGTGGAAAGCACAAGGACAGCGACAAAAGGAACCGACGAGACAGCACGGTAGACTTCAACTGACGTTTTAATGCACACAACAGATTTTTACACTTGTATTCGGTGCATGCTCAGGAGACTGTACTCTCGCCCCCTTCTCTTTATCACGAAGCAGGTTGTCATAACAAAGATTAAACATTTAAACCAAATTGACGCGCAAGTTTTTCGACAGATAGAATTTCTCTTTTTTCGTGAGGGCTACTGAGGGTGTGCTCACGCACTTGTCCCCTGCCTTATCAATGCAAAATGCTTCAAATATCTCCCTATCACCAGGGTGTACAGTCTCCTGAGCATGCGCCGAATACAAGTGTAAAAATCGGTTGTGTGCATTAAAACGTCAGTTGAAGTCTAGCGTGCTGTCCCGTCGGTTTCTTTTGCCGCTGTCCATGTGCTTTCCACGCTAGTTGCAATGTCGCAGTCACTAACGAATACACACCAACTAGCCCAACTGTCTTCCATGATTATCTCAGTACTTTTCGCTGCATACGAAAACAACGGATGCCGATTTATCTCTGGAAATAGGGCAGTCACAGCTGCCGCTGTTTGAACAGCTTTTCCTGCTTCCTGCATGAAGCTCAGCTCGCCATGTTTTCGTTCGTACTAATTTTTTATTGGTAAAGAAATATGAGCGCATAACGTGAAAATACCGAAGTGTGTCTCTGCGTGACCACCGAGTGAAGCCTCCAGCTCTTGCAGAGACCTGGGAGCAAGAAGCCTCGCCCACCGAGAGCCGAAACAAAGAATCTGCATCGGCGGAGGCGGAGACGTGATTGTTGATAGGAACGTCCCGTTTCATAAGGAATGGTGGAAGGTAGGAGGCTATAACTACGTCGCCCAGGCGGCATTATTGCAAGGGGATAACAAACGTTGTATATGATCTGTAAAACAAAAATGACAGAGGAAACACTAAACAAAATCCGAAAAATTATGTAGCTAATATGCAAATGAACTCACAAAAAACAGACTTCAAACAAGGCTGAGGAGAACATGGAGAGTGGATCAGTTATGACTGTTTTTTTCCAAACGATTCCATTCATTAATAGATAAAAGAAAGAAAGAATGAGCGAAAACATTTGTGTGGCGCGCAATCGCTCGTACTTTTTGTGAGTGATCAGCTCTACGGAAAATATAGTGCGGGGTCTTCATGTAGATGCTTTTATCTATACCAGTGTTGCCGTGGTATTCACTATGAAAGAATTTTAGCTGCAAGAATTTGCTCCTTTGGCACAGGGGTTGGCACCCAAGCTCGGTTTTAATGTTTGTTATGCTGGAACCGAAATTGTGATCGTTAGCGACCAAACGTGCCGCGGTTTGAATATGTTCTAATTTGTTAATCAGGTTTTGTGCATGAGGACCCCAGATTGCACCTCCATGTTCTACGATAGGTCGTATATTAGTGCGATAGAATGCTTTCTTGAGGGCCAGGGGAGCACTTTGAAAGTTTGTTTTAAAGGAATTCAATGCTGCATTAGCTTTGTCGGACGACAAATATACACCCAAATACTCAAAAATTATCAACACCATCAAGAAGTTGCCACTATTGTGGTACTGAAAAGGGAAATGCTTTCTTTTTCGTGTGCACTTATCAACACAACACTTTTTATGCTGAGACGCATCTTCCACGTATCACACCAGGACGCCACATAATTCAAATCACTTTGTAAAATGCTGACATCACTTGAATTGCGAATGCATCTTTAAATAACACAGCCGTGCGCGTACAGCCGTATATGAGACGAGATCCCTCCCGCAAGATCATAAAAATATTGAGAAATGTAGCGGCACATGAGCCTACTACCCCTGTGGCACACCGGACGTAACACCAATAGATGAAGCGCATGTACCGTTCACTGTAACACATTGTTTTATAGTACACAAGTAATCTTGTGCCCAGTGGAGAAGAGAGGCAGGTAAACCAAGAACGGACAATTTGTTCATAAATGAAACATGTGGACCAGTGTCAAATAACTTTCAAAGTCCTAAAATATACAACCAACTTGAAGGCTTTCATCATAAGAAACAAAGATGTCATTTGAAAATTCACCTAATTGAGTGAAAATCCTGGTCTAAAACCGTGTTGGGATTGAGAAATAACTTTACTGCTTTCTAAGTGCTTCATTATTGCGCTATACATTATGTGTTCCAGGGATTTGCAACACACACTTGTCATGAATATGGGGCGATAGCTCGTAACTAATTGTTTGCTGGTGATTTATGAATGGGTACTATATGCTCGTTATTTTCATTTTCTTACCTTTCTGTAACCAATGCTTCATAGTAAACAGTATTCTCTGAAAATACAGTATTTTTCTACACGAACCAATTCTGTTTATTTTATGTTCGAGCAATTTTTAATCCTGAACGTGTATCCTTGAGTCACCACCATGCTTTTAAGCCACCACTATTTCAATCACTTCTCTCCAAAAGCTTCCACAGATTCATCCACATCACATTTGTTACTTGTGAACCTCAGGCGGGTGCAGCGACGCCACTGAGTGAGTAGCGAGTGCGAAGGGACAAAGCGAACGCAGATCATCGGAGCAGGTCGGGGAGCGCCCGGCTCATCCAACGCAGCGCCACAATTAAGCGAAATGTTTCTAATCCAACGAACATAAACGTGTACAAAATTGTTAACAAGCCATAAACCTATTCAAACAAAATCCAAGTGAAAATACTGAAAATTTAAAGCATAAACCAGTTAACGAGCCGCAGCAGTCCAGAAAAAGAAAGTTATATTATTTTTCATAACTTTCAGATGATGACCTGATGATCAAGAAAAAGACAGCAAATAGAAAATCATCAGCAAATTTATCACCGTAAATGCGCATTCTGCGTTCTCAGTTTATGGCTTGCTACCATCTCAGCGCAAGCAATTTTTTAGGCAGTTTAAAGCTTCTGCACAAAATTAGGGGCTGTATGAACTTAGGCATAGACATGGCTTCACAGAGTACACAAGCAGGAATCTGGTTTAAGCCCGTTATAGACATCGAACTCATTAGAGCTTTGGTACTTTAGAGTGGCTGCTTGCCTATCAACAGCTATTTGACATTCAGGGCAGCAGCTGCATATGGAGCATTGATAATATATTGGTATTTCATAGCATCAAAAAAGTGGGCTGAAGAAAATCAGTGCTGAAAGCTGCCGGCCAATTACTACTTTAATTTTTTGGAAGAATTTTCTGAATCACGTCTATTTTGTTTCCTCCACGTATGGAAATAATGGGAGACAGCCTTCCGCCCCCGCACTCTCACACCGCGGATGCAGCGTTTTCCCTCAAAGGGAGGGAGGAAAAAGCGTGAACATTCATACGCTATTTATTAAATATGTAATTAATACACAGAGCGGGCCAGCTAGCTACAGAACATCAAAGAGGCATTCCTCGCAAATAGGCTACGTAAGAAAGGCTTCTTACCGCCTTCGGCAGGGGCTAGCGCGCGGTGTACAGCCGGCCAAATCTTTAGCTGGCGTGCGTGGCGGCCGCTTTTTCTGCGCTCCTGTGCTTTGGGACGAAGAAAACATGCGGAAAGCTCAATATTGCCACGTTTCTACAAGCAAGTCGCGTGCACCGGCGAGTGAAAGAAGGTCGGTCCCGGCCTCCTCTGGGTGCTCTTGGCTTGCTCTCCGGTGCCGTCCAGGTCCAGGCAAGCGGCCTGACCGAACGTCTCAACAAAACTCTCGCCGGCATGCTGTCTATGCACGTGGATGTTGAACATCGGTCTTGGGATCACATCCTGCCGTACATCACATTCACGTACAGTACGGCGCAACAAGAGACCACGCGCATGACGCCCTTCTCTCTTTTGTATGGCCGCGAAGTGTCCACCATGCTAGAAGCCATGTTGCCCCATCACACCCATGATCCCGAAGTTGGTACAGAGGAATTTACTCAGCGCGCCGAAGAAGCACGGCAGCTTGCGCGACTGCGCATCCGGAACCAGCAAGGCCGAGACGCTCGGCGTTACAGTCACCGCCACCGAGTAGTGACCTTCGAACCGGACGATAGGGTGTGGGAGTGGACTCCGATTCGACGCCAAGGGCCTTCCGAGAAATTGCTAAAGCAGTAGTTCGGTCCCTACAGAGTGGTCCGTCAGCTGAGTGACGTCACATACGAACTTCTTCCCGGCGGCTCTTCTACTACTCATCGCCGCCAGCAGAAGCCCGAAGTCGTCCACGTCGTTCGACTGAAGCTGTACATTTCGCGCGAGCTCCGCTAGCAGCCTACCGCCACGCCATCACCGCATGCTTCTTGTGACTGTTCATTTTCTCATCATCCTTGCTTACGAACTGCTTATTTTCTTCCATGTTCTTATGAACTGCTTTCGTTACCTTCTTTTCTTGCGCATGCATCGGGTCGATGTTTTTTTTTTTTAGGGAGGGGGGTAATGCCACGTTTCCACAAGCAGCCGCTGGGCAGCTGCTCTTCGCAAGTCGCGTGCACCGGAGAGTGACAGAAGCAGCTCGGTCCCGGCCTCCTCTGGGTGCTCTTGGCTTGTTCTCCGGTGCCGTACAGGTCAACCCCCCATCAAAGCGTTTCGGTTATGAGCCCCAACGGCTGCGTAACAATATTAAGCACGGGTTTAGTGAGCCTGTGCTTAAATTTGACATTTTCGGAAGTTGGCTCCGTCATAAGCTGGAGGAGCACGGAAAACGCGGCCGTCACGCACGCCAGCTAAAGATTTCGCCGGTTATGACGTCAACAGAGGCGAATTTTGTGTGCTCCATCCACCTTCTGTTCGCTCACGCCACCTAGGGTGACGTCACGGAAAGTTCCGCCGCCACTGCTGCTGCCTTGCTGCAGAGACTTAGTTCACTTCTATCTATTAAGTAACACAACACTGATATGTCTTTTGTTGCGTTTCCTGAATACTGTGCAAATAGCTCGTGTCAATATAGCATGCATTGTTTTACTGTAGTAAATACCATAATTATAAATGAGCACTTGTCGTGGCTATGAGGTTTTGCACTGGCTTGCGACGAGAAATTCCTGGATTTGAACTCGATCCATGGAACTTCGTTTCCCGGGACTTCTTTTCTGCTTTGTGACCACACGCAGATAGCTGAAACCGCTCACCACGGATAGTAATGCTACCGGATTAAAACAAGCATAAAATCTCGGCCAAAATTGTAGACGTGAAGAGCAATATTCGAAACTATCTACTCTTTGCAGAAAGACGAAGGCGCGCCGTCAGCTTAGTGACAATTTTCCGCAAAAACAATTAACTTCCGCACCTCGCAACGCGGCATACGCTCCTACAGTCTATGGTAGTATCGGAGCACGCATAACTGGCCGTGGGCAGAGCAAGAAAGCATACTCTAAAGTACACCAAATAAGCATCCCTCGCATTTCGGCAGCCTTCAGATCACTGTTGACAGCTCTATAGGCTACTGTGCTCGGTACGTACAGCAATAGAGCTAACGTTACCGCCATTCTATCAGTAGTTAATATTGCAAAAGGTTGGTTTGGTTTATGGGGTTTAACGTCCCAAAGCGACTAAGGCTATGAGAGACGCCGTAGTGGAGGGCTCCGGAAATTTCGACCACCTGGGGTTCCTTAACGTGCACTGACATCGCACAGTACACGGGCCTCTAGAATTTCTCCTCCAAAGAAATTCCAGCCGCCGCGGCCGGGATCGAACCCGCGTCTTTTGGGTGAGCAGCCGAGCACCATAACTACTGAGCCACCGCGGCGGCAATATTGCAAAAGGAACAGACTTCACGTTCGACGCAACTCCCAGTACATGTGAGACAATTCTGCCCCATTGCTCGAAAGAAGTCTGATCTGAAATCCCTCGTAGGAAATTATGTTTGCGTTAGAAGGATATGCAAGGGAGTAAATTAAATTTATTACATGATAAAGTAAATTGCTTAAGTAGTGAACGGTGGCAATTCGACTTTAGTCTGCTGTGTCACGACTTGAGCGGGCTATCCCTATCCGTTCGATAGGGATTACGTGAGACAGTGGAGTTGACAAAGAACCGCTAGCCACGAGATATGATTATCTAATGAGGTTTTCTTACGTCTGGCACTGCGCATGCTGCGCGCCTACAAAAGAGAGGGATCTGAATGCCTGAAACCCCCTTTCTTAAACATCTTGCGTGAAACACTTGCAAAGCCTTTCAGCGAACGGTTGAGTTTAACGCAGAGGAGTCCGCGCAGGAGTTCAGGTGTCATCGGGGTTACCAGCGCGTGCTCAACTTTTTTAGAATTTTCTCACCAAACACAAGAGCCAGGCCACTCGCGAATGTACACGAAGCACACTTGTTTCCAGCATAGCAGTGAGTCTTCACAACACGGCGTTTTACAGGCTGAAAGCGTTATCTGACGCGTAATTTTTAGGTACACCGCAATGCATACACCCCATTCTCCACTGCTCTACACAGGCGTGCTCTGAAAAGTAATATAGGTCGCAATTTGAACAACAAATGAAAGAGACGCGCTCTTATACTCCGCATCCCTCTTGGCCTCAGTTTTAATCTGGATTGTTAGAAAAGGTAAATGCTTTGTGGCTTATGGAGGTAGTGATTTCCTGGAATTTCGACCATCTGTAGTTCTTTAATGTGCACTGACATCGCACAGCAGACGGATCTCTAGAATTTCGCCGCCATAAAAATCCGGCCTGGATCGAACCCGCGTCTTTCGGGTCAGCAGCCGAGCCACTGAGCAACCGCGGCGGTGGAAAAAGTATAGGGAAGTGGGCTTAACAAAACTGGGAATATAACTAGGAGTGCATGAGCGCACTTTTCAGCCTGATATCAAAGCTGTGCACTTTAATTTGGCCAATGAGGCAGAAGATACATGAGTAGCAGGCAGATGAAGGCAAGATCGTGCTTTTTTTTAATCACTGTGGTTTACTTGCCGCTGTCATGCGGGAAGGCCAATGCGGGCCAGGCAGGGCGGTGCATCAATGAAAGGGCAGGTGAGCACGCCCGGTCAGTAAAAGACCTAAGTGGTGCACACCTTTCTCAGCACTGCGCTGAGAGTTACGAATTCCCTCGAGCGGCAGAACATTTGTCACCGGCTAGATGCAAGTACTGCAAAAAGTGTCAACTACGGTTTCACGAGATAAATATTTTAGGTAAATCAAAGATTCAACGGCAAGGGAACTATTGGAAGCATTTCATACAAGAAAGAGAGGTGCATTTTTTGTTAGCGATACGTCGGTGAGCCTCTTCAAACCGGAAATGGCGTATCTTGAACGGTTGTGTAGATAGTGATGTGTGGGAACTGGTATCTGTCTGCACGTGTCCTGGTTTTTCCTTATATTTGCTGCGCTGTTAGTGAATAAAGTTAGATGAAGTTTAGCGCTAGTCCTGTGTGGCCCTCTCTTGTGTACGTCTTGGTTGCGCTACAGTTCTTTTTTTACAACATGCACCATCTAGCCCAACAAAAAGTTCTTCTAAACCATCTTATTATATTCTTTTTTTTACATGACGCTCTCTATAACCTATTTCTGACAATCACATGGGCAGCCGTCCCTCTAGTGGGTATGTGGCATTCTTAAGGGCACAACAAAAACATAAACCATGCTTTATGTACCATTTGTAGTTATAACAGCGACGCCGACAATCTTTAACCGATTGTCACAGGTAATATATAATAAATAACGATTGTAGGTTTAACTTAATCGGAACTAATTAAGTCAATGTGCAGCCTTCATCTCATCAAAGTGGTTGTTTGGAAGTGTTGGTGAGACATTCCCAAAACTTGAAGGACACAAACAGACGAGAACGAAGAAAGACTACGTGACGTACACGAGCGCTAACTTACAATAAATTTATTTTTAAGTCGAAGCGGAATAAAATCCAGTCGTTGCCGGACCTGTGCAGACGGTGTACCAGTCAGCGACGACGCAAGCGTTGCAGTGCCATTGATGATAAAGCAATCGAGGACTTGGACCCACAGTCATCCCCTAACCTATCTCTCAATCTGGCTCGATAATCTCGCGGGTTAGTTGGCATCTGCTTCTCGGGACAATGGTGCATTCTTTTTAAAATGGCACGCGACTCAAGTTGACACACGGATCTGTACTTTGGCCGAAACTAGGTACATTACTGGTGTAGCCACTAGGATCATCAATGGCTTTGTTCTTCCTAACGTGGGCATCAAGGAACCCTCCCCACTTTTCCACCACAATTCTAAAATGTCCACGGAGGTGGTCCTTAACACACCTACCACTTTGTGCAACATATGTCCACATGAGATCCACCTAACGCCACCCAGGTTTCCGCTGCGGAGTGGTTATTCCGTGCATTCACGGCTGTCCCATCGGCTAAAAAAGATTGGGAAAAGGGCCAATGTCTAACTGTTTTTTACGACCCCAACAAACTCCAAAAACTGTGCAGAATTACTAATCTCGGCGCGTGTAATAATATTGTGTGGAAGTAGCGGCACAAGGAGAAGCTCGAAAAATGCGCGGAATCGGTGGTGTACAGTCGACCGATTTCACGTCGAAATACATATCTAGCACAAAATGGTAGTTGTGTTAACAACAATCTCCATGAACATTGTAGTAACGTGAGGGAAAAGTGCGGAGGGTTCCTTGAAGCCTACTGTAGGAAGCGCGAAGCCAGTGATGATGATAACACCAGTAATGTACCGAGTTTTGGCCAAAGTGCAGAACCGTGTGCCAACTTGAGTTGCGTGGCATTTTGCAAAGAATATACCATTGTCGCCGGAAGCAGATGCAAACTAACCCGCGAGATAATCCCGGCAGAGTTGACAGATAGGTTACGGGATGAGTAGGTGTCCAAGTCTTTGATCGCTTTTTCGTGATCTCACATGTTGTGCTCAAGCAGGCAATTGAAACTAAAGATTCTTAAGACTCAATAATTGCCAACAAAGTCAGTGAAAATGTATTTCTGCTTTCACCTGTGTGTAGTACAAATTGCCGCCAACCTGTAGCGTCGTGCAGATTGGAACGTATTCGCGTTGAAATTTAGCCGAGATAAACCTTGAAATGGCACCGTGATCATCATAACGATAATAATGTCTAAAACCGTTCAGCCTGCGACTCGCAGTGCAAAGACAACTGCACCTCGGTATCTGCCACGGAATGCAGCGCCCCTTTAGGCCTCAAAAGTAGCTAAGTTGCTGCGTCCCTTGCTACTGATGATCCGGCAGAGAACTCAATGCGAAAAATGCTGTCGAACGGCAAATTTTGCGTTAAGTTGTAGAGCATTTTGTGACGACCTTAGACCTCACAATTCTCACTTTAATTTCGCACAAGTGAAATAGCCGGTTGAATATTTTCAGATAACTGGAGGTTTAACGAAGACTTCCCTTCACCTGTCTTCTGAAAGGAAGTTGTAGCTCTACGTACTTCGTAAGCAGTGCGAAGCAATAATAGCAGAGTAGATTGTACAGCGTAATCCGCAGTGAAGTGCTAAATTACGTACTGCCAGAAGAAAATTTTTCTTCAAATGGAGAGCTGACGTTATGCGGGGCTGAGCCCCACGAACAGAGCAATACAATAATATGTTACCAGAAGAATGGCCTGAGGGGCGAGTTGGTGCATGATGAAATGAACGGCGGCGCAACAAGGATACTAACAAGAGAGGGGACAACACAAGCGCACCATGTGCGCATGTGGTGTCCCCTCTCTTATTAGAGTCCTTGTTGCGCCGCCGTTCATTTCATAATGTGTTAGCAGTTTGCGCGAAGAGACGGTTTATTCTTTGCAACTAAGATTCCCTACCGAGATTTTGCTCCATGACTAAGTCTTTAGCAAAGGGCCACAGCTGAACCTTCTCGAGTATTCACTTCGGGATATTGAGCTCAACTGCATGCCCTAAAATCCACAGGAAGGGCTGATTTGGTTCCATTTGAATGGCCAGATATTCTGCCTCAGCAGAAGAAAGACATCTGTGAGATGAGCCCTGCATGTGCCCCCGCCATTCATATTCTTACGGACTAGAAGTTGACAAAGTGGGCAGTTGCGCGGCACAGAGCTCTCGCGCTAGGCCCACCGCCATTAAAAAAATCTTATCATCGCCATCTGTCAACACGGCTGGTTCTTCAGCTTGTCGTCACGCAACAGTGTCAAGGGTGCCAGAACCTCAGTGCAGACTTTCGCTCCCGTAACCAGCAGTGTTCTTTGACAGATGTGCACTGGCGTTGCTCGGATGCGTAGAGAGGTGTTTAAATTTAGGGATATCGTTTTACATCGCCCTATTCTAGACAGCTAGTTTAGCAAGTAATCGTTCTCAGCTTCCACGGGCCTTCTTGGCGGTGAAAAATCATGCGTACATTGTGGGCCACTCCCAGAGAAGGTTTCCCGCTTGATAGGGCGTTTAAACTATTTTCTTTTTTACTTTGGTCTTTACAATAGCGCCGCTAGACGCGTAGGGGAATGTTGCTCATCTCGTTAAACCTAGAAATTCGAAAGCGGTCGGCTGTAACCATTAGGCCAGCGCCTTCATACTTAACGCGGCAAACGCAGATTCAGTTTCAGGTGCTTTTGTCTCCTAAAATTGGCTTTGAGGAAATAAAAGGAACAGTACGTCACTCCTCATTGTAGACCTCACCCAGGCGGTGGCGTAAGAGAGATATATGGAAGAGAAAGAAGAAAGAGAAAAGGGGTGCCGTAGAGGAGGGCTGCGGGATGATTTAAAACACCTGGGGATCCGTAACGTGCACATATATCGCAACAACACACGTGTGCCTTTTCGTTTCGCCTCTATGGAAACGCAATCGTTGTGGCTTGGTTTCAAGGTCTGTTGAAGTGCTTGCAAAGAAGTCTTATCAGGCGTGCACACCGGCGCCGGTGGCAACAGAGAATATGTCCAGTCATTCCTGAAACTGTTTTTTTTTTCCAGCTGCACTCTTTTCGTTTCCGCGCAGTTGGCATTAGGAGGGTAAAAAAGAGAATAGTTTTCAGCGCACATACAGCAAGAAGAACGCTGCGCAACAGGGTGCCTCTTTCTTGTTTTTGTTACATCCTGTTGTACGCCTACACCATGAAATGCTTTAAGGACAATCCATCCGCTCAGTGGAAACGCTCTAGGCCAGATTTCAGTTTGCAGCGCTTTCGTATTGAGACCACCTTATAGCGCACGCCAGATATCTTCGATTGCAGTGTTGCGAATATCGTGAACAGGACCGCAAACGCTACGGCATACAGACAAAACTGCGAGGTCTCTTCGAATGACAGCCTCGGCATTTCAACAGAGGAAGAAAAAGGTGAGGGCTACAGGCAGCTACTTTTTTGTTCTTACAGGTGGCCGTCAGTACGTGTGTAAGATCACGAGTCTTTGAAAGTCTTAATAACGAGGGGTGCTCTACCCGGCGTTAGAGCACTCGTGCTGATGACGGCTTTTGGCATGTGCCTATAGCGTTACTCCGCCTATATTTCTCTTTGCCGAGCACTTTTCAACTCTGTGATGGCAATCGTCAAGTGGACTGCGTTATTTCCTTGTTATCTTAGAGCGTGGGTTCGAATTGCAAGCCAATATTTATCGTTTTTATGACGCTGTTCGCTGCACGCGGTCAACGCCGAGATAGGCGAATCCTTTCCCAGCGTACTGCTCTCAAGACGGAAGTTTGCCACATGGCGGATGCTGACAAACTTGCCCGGAGCCATTTTGTTGTTCAGGTTTCCTTAATGCAGCATGCCAGCATGCTGTTTGCACAGATTGTATGACAGAAGTCCTGGAATAACATTTTAGCGCACAACTTCTCGAAGCCTAGATCTGTTTAACTGTAGTCTGGTTGGTTGGTTTATGGGGTTTAACGTCCCAAAGCGACTAAGGCTATGAGAGACGCCGTAGTGGAGGGCTCCGGAAATTTCGACCACCTGGGGTTCTTTAACGTGCACTGACATCGCACAGTACACGGGCCTCGAATTTCTCCTCCAAAGAAATTCAGCCGCCGCAGCCGGGATCGAACCCGCGTCTTTTGGGCCAGCAGCCGAGCACCATAGCCACTGAGCCACCGCGGCGGCTTAACTGTAGTCTTTCTGTATAACTTCGAAATGGGCCGCTCGGATTCTGATATGCAACTTCACCCTGAGTTTAACAAAAAAACTTGCAATTTCATCTTCAATTGATTTCGGACATAAATACATGATGTGAAATATGCCCACGAGGTAAGGCAAAATGAGACTCCTGTGTCTCCTGACAAGGCCTTCACCCGGGACGTACACATCTGGCAGCTGGTACAGAATCACGAAAAGTATGTTGGACATAATGGAAATCGAAAGCAACTACACAGGTTTGCGCACAAGAATGAGCATATATGAAGACAATGGGACAGAATTATTTCTGAAGAAGATTATACAGTTACTAACAGTGTTCGTGACAATCACTGCTCAAGTATTTCACAAAGCAACAATGCATCAATTTCAATCACATCATTTAAACCATAAGTAAAATTTGTGGAATTTTCAATGGGACATCACGAGAAAGCTATTATGCGTTTAAAGGAAGGAGAAGAAGTTGTACTTGTGTTTTGCGACGAGGCGTAGTTACGTTTTCTTTGGCGAGTGTAACTAAGTATGGATATGCATTGCACAGCGCAATTATTTGATTAAGTTTAATTTTAGTACCGTAGTTTGCTCTTGGTTTTAACCCCGTCAATGAAATAGTGCATATGTTGTATGCGACGTCTCTGTTTAAGTATGTGTTTGATGTAACCATGCTTAATTTCGCGGAAAATCACTGTGGCTAAGCAAAAATTATAGAGCATTGGAAATGGTAATATGTTAAACTTATCGTACAGGGTCTTTGTTGATGAGGATTTCTGAGATGATAATTTTAAGGCTCTTTTTTGTAACGAAGAAAGACGCTCAGAGTCTACCTTGTTGCACGTTCCCCAGACTAGATGGCAGTATGTCAGGCGAGAGTGAAGAAATGAGAAATACGTTGTTTCTAACACGCAAAGGCAAAAAATCTTTTAGTCTGTATTTCAATCGAAAAGATCTAGATGACTTCCCTCCGATATGATTTATGTGCTCACACCAACTAAGGTCAGACCTGAAAAAGACTCCTAGAAATCGACATAAGTTTGCAGGCATTATTTTAGAATGATTAGTGCTTAAATTTACGTCATATAGTAGTGGTTTTGTTTTTGGACCAAATATTATGAACCGAGTTTTCTTTACGTTTATGTTAATCTCATTCACGTTAAGCGAAATGTGAAGCTCGTTAACCCGATGTTAGCACGCTGCTCTATTAAGTGAAGGTGTGCGCCTGTAAAGAAGACGTTAGTGCGATCAGCGTACATTGCAATGGCGGGGGTTAAAGAAATATTAACAATATAGTTGATGCATAAAAGAAAGAGCAAGGGACCGAAAATTTGTTATTGTGGGACTCCAAATTTTATATCCCCTGAACTTCACCTGAACTCGTGAAACTGTGTGTAGTGCATTCTGCCTGCAAGGTAGCTCTGAATTAATGACAGTGGCAGCGCACGGATACCGTATGCGGCCAACTTTTCAAGCAAGATTTGTTGTTTAGTGGAATTAAGCGCCTTTCGAAAGGCAAGAATTCCCACTGTAAAAAGCCGCTGCTCAAAGTTGTCAAGGATATTTTCTTTTATTCGCATTAACGCCGATTCGATGGATTTTCCGGACTGTAATCCAAATTCATGTTTAGTGATTGTCTTTCGTTTGTATAACTCATACAATATTTTGCAGATAACACGCTCTGCGATTTCAGAAAAAAGTGGCAGTACCGGTATTGGTCCCTAATTATTGAGGTAATTTTTGCGACAACCTTGAAGTAGAGCTGTAACTCGCGCTACTTTCATTTTAGCAGGAAACACACTAGTCACTAGCATTTTGTTAGAAATGTAGGTAAGTGGACCGGAAATATAAGAGACAGCTGCTCTGATAGGAAGAACGCTGATTTCATCATTGCCGCGCGACGATGTGTCTTTCACCGGGTTTAAAATATATGCTATTTCTTCGTGTTGTGTCTCGAGCACTTGTCCTCGTTCCTTTCTGGTGGTGTGCATGGTTTGGCGCTATTTTTTCTCGGATTCAAGTATGCACCAACTAGCCAAAAAAGAGGTGTTAATGAAGTATCTTCGTCTGAAGTAGGCGCCAAAAACAGAATGTATAAAATAGCAGATTTTGAGGCATGTGTTGTTTCGGGACCAGAAATGACACCCGAAGCCACAAAATAAGTGTTAAACTGATTTGCGAGCGTCACTGCTTCATTTATTTCCAGCTCAGTGGGTATACGCGGTCGTTCATTTCCTACAATTTTGTTAACAGCTCCCCAAAGAAGGTTCGAGTTATTAATCATAGGGATGATTTTATTTTCACAATATGAATTCTTTGCCTTCTTGAGCTCCGAGGTTAACTTGTTTCTGTATTTCCTAAACGCGGCCTGATCTGCCTGATTCGTTGTTTCTAGGAGGTGAGAGAACATGTAGTTTTTTCTTTAATGCATTTGAGCAGTGATGGTGTGATCCATTCTTTTCTGGCTTTCCTGTGCTTCTTAACAGTCACATAATGGAATGTGCAATTGTAGTTCTGAATTATTTTTTGTAAGAAAATGTCATAGGCTTTCGAAGGATCTGTCTCATGATACACCTCTTCCCAATTAGCTTCACTCATCAAGCAACAAGAGCGGCCAATGCTCTGAGAATTTACTATCCGACGAGTGTAGGCAGTCTTTGAGACTTCTTTTTTTAACGGGAAAGAGTAAAAGAAGGCATATTGCCACGTATCATTGTAGTGTTTGTTCGTTCACGCTCAAGGCTGCAGGAAAGGGCTCTTATCATTTTTGTTCGTGACGCGAGAAGCGACCAGTCTAATCTCGATTGATCGCAGCCATGAAAGGCTGCATCTAGGTTTTTCCAGATTACTGTAGATGATCTTGTCCGGCTATCTGGAAGTTTCTTTGCCGGCTTTAAATTGAGCGATGCCGCGAGCGGCGGACATTCTTAGATCGACGGTTGACGTGCACGCTTGTTGCTTACGCCGCCACCGAGTGATTCAGTTCTTTTGCGGGCGCAAGTCAGCCCTAATAAAGAGCTTCGTTTGCAAGTATTTCTGGTGTCTTCCTGACCGCTGGACTGCCGTCACTAAAACGTGACATCTGGTGGAGGTGCTGGGTAGCCTTTCATGTTCCGGACACCCCCTACAAGTCGTGACGCCAGCCCTCTGAGTCATCAACCGCAGGACCTGAGTCCAGTCCACCGCGCTAGCCGACGCCTGCAAGGGGACGCACCAGAGTTCGGGAATCTGCCGGACCCTACCCGGAAGCGGAAGCCAGCCGCAACGTCTACCATGAGCTTGCCCCAGACGACGACTCCAATCATTCTTCACCATGCAGCCCCGGGTGCCACCAACCTTCGACGCTTCGCCTGGCGCCGACCCCGAAGAATGGCTGGAGCAGTTCGACCGTCTGGCTATCTTCAACAACTGGGACGATGCCACAAAACTTAGGTACGTCTTCTTCGCCTTGGAGGGACCAGCAAAAGTCTGGTTTGAGAATGAAGAAGCTAACATCACGAGCTGGGAAACCTTCAAGGAGCAGCTTCTAAAGACCTTCACGAACGTCGTGCGAAAGGAGAGAGCCCAGCAGCTGCTACAGTCTCGCATACAACACCCAAACGAGACCGTTGCTGTGTACACTGAGGAAATGAAGCGCCTTTTCCGGCGTGCCGACACGAGCATGAAGGAAGAAGAGAAGGTGAAGTTGCTTATGCGAGGAGTTAAAGAGCAACTATTTGCCGGCCTGGTTCGCAACCCACCGAAAACCGTCGCGGAATTCGTACAAGAGGTATCCACAATGGAGAAAACTCTTGACGCCCGAGCCCGCCAGTATGACCGCCAGCAGCGCTTTTTGTCAGCAAGCTGCATGGATGCCGCTAACAACGATAGCCTGCGGGAGGTTATACGTGAAGTTGTGCGAGAGGAGCTCCGACGATTGCTGCCAACGGGATCACAGCCGCAACTTTCATCGCTCACTGACGTCATCCGGGAGGAGGTTCAACAGGCCTTCGGTGTGACGCCGACACCCACGCAGCCTCTGCAACCCCCAGCCATGACTTACGCCGAAGCTGCGCGCCGTCCTGCACCTCGACGATGGGACCCAAGCCCCTATCGCCCTCAGCCAGCTGCGTTGGACCGCCGCCCACTCGCCCCAACCCGCCCGTCCTACGAGCGACACGCGCAGCCGAGGTAATGCGACGAGTGGAGAACTCCCGACCAGCGCCGACCACTATGCTTCCACTGTGGCGAAGCCGGTCACGTCTTCCGGCACTGCCCATACAGAAGACTGGGCATCCGAGGGTTCTCTTACGACGCTCCACGACCCCGACCCGGCCAGCGACCAGCCGAAATCGAGGAAATTTTGCGTCGGGAAGAATACTCATCGCCGAGCCGCCTATCACGTTCCCCGTCGCCATCATCCCGGCGCTTTGTTTCTCCTAGCCGAGGTTACGCCGTGCGTGGACGCTCCTCCAGCCCCCGAAGGTTAAACTAAATAAAGCAGCCTCTGGAGGTGAGGTTGCTTCTAAGCGCAATGACAAAGATCCTCCATCGACGAGTACTCAAGACCATGCCTCAACTACGACGACAACACCGACGACGACAACACCGACGACGACGACACCGACGACGACGACACCGACGACGTGGCCAGACTTGAAGCTTTTACCGCTGCCCAGTGAAGTAACGTCGCAGTATGCCCACCGCAGCCTCACTACTCGACGAAGCCGAGATCGGACACCGAAGACAACGTACAATACCAGAACGCGAACAAGTGACCTTGAAGTTACTGTCGACGGTCACGCGGTTACTGCCTTGGTGGACACGGGAGCTGACTACTCTGTCATGAGTGGCCCACTCGCTGTCCGACTCAGGAAGGTAACAACCTGGGATGGCCCGTTGATCCGCACCGCAGGTGGTAACCTGATTACGCCTTCAGGACGCTGCACCGCGAGAGTTACTGTAAATGGGAGAACCTATGCTACAACCTTCCTGGTCCTACAGCAATGCTCGCGAGACGTGATTTTGGGAATCGACTTCCTGAATGAACATCGGGCGATCATCGACCTTCGATCTAAATCGATCAAGCTTTCCACGGAGAATGCCATACCTACTGCGACGAACGCAACTCATCACGTTGCCTTAAACGTCATCGACGAAGCATTGAGCGTGCCGCCCCGATCGAATGTCCTCGCCTGCATAGGTACTGGAGACGTCGAAACTGCCGAAGGCGTCATCGAGGGGAACACCCAGCTACTCCTGGATCGAGGACTGGCTGTCGCAAGGGGACTCGCCCAAATCCGAAATGGCCAAGGCCAGGTGTTGCTAACCAACTTCACCGAAGAATACCGGCATCTAAACAAAGGCACGACGATCGCTTTCCTCGACGAGCTGGCAGACATCAGAGACGTATTTACCCGACCCGACCAACCCGCAGAACCATCAGACCAAGGCCGTCAACCCACGTTCGACATCAACCCGGCATTACCCCGGAGCAGACAAGACCAAATACGCAGTGTTCTTCAAGGGTACAGCGATTGCTTCTCATCAGCATCGAATGTGCGACGAACCCGGCTTGCCAAGCACCGCATTGTCACAGACGAACACGCCCGACCACTGCGGCAGCCCCCCTACCGCGTATCGCCGATAGAACGCCAAGCTATCCGCAAGCAAGTAGAGGACATGCTACGTGACGACGTCATCCAGCCATCAAGGAGCCCCTGGGCAGCACCAGTTGTCCTAGTGAAAAAGAAAGACGGCACCCTTCGCTTCTGCGTCGATTACCGAAGTCTGAACAACATTACGAAGAAGGATGTCTACCCCCTCCCCCGCATCGACGACACATTGGATCGGCTATGCAACGCTAAGTACTTCTCATCGATGGACCTGAAGAGCGGCTACTGGCAAATTGAAGTCGACGAAAGAGATCGCGAGAAGACTGCGTTCATCACGCCAGACGGACTCTTCGAGTTCAAGGTGATGCCATTCGGCCTCTGCTCTGCCCCAGCGACGTTCCAGCGAGTAATGGATACAGTGCTCGCAGGCTTGAAGTGGCAAATTTGTCTAGTCTACTTAGATGACGTTGTTGTCTTCTCCACAAGCTTTGAAGACCACCTCAGAAGGCTTCGGACAGTGCTGGAAACAATCAAGTCTTCGGGCCTAACACTGAAACCAGAGAAGTGCCACTTCGCCTACGAGGAGCTGCTGTTCCTTTGTCACGTCGTAAGCAAGGATGGAGTTCGCCCAGACCCTCAGAAGACGGCTGCGATCGCACAGTTTCCTCAGCCTAATGACAAGAAAGCTATACGCAGATTTCTTGGATTGTGCGCTTATTACCGGCGATTTGTTAAGAACTTTTCGCGCATCGCTGAGCCTTTGACCCAACTTACTAAGGCGGACGTGCCTCTTAAATGGGAAACGCCGGAAGAGGAGGCTTTCAAAGAGCTAAAGCGCCGATTACAGTCCCCTCCTGTGCTCGGGCACTTTGATGAAAACGCCGAAACCGAAATCCATACCGATGCAAGCAGTGTGGGCTTAGGAGCGTTGCTCGTTCAGAAAAATGGTGGAGAGGAAAAAGTTATTGCGTACGCTATCCGTTCAGTGTCGAAAGCCGAAGCCAACTATTCGACGACCGAGAAAGAATGTCTCGCCATTATTTGGGCCACGTCGAAATTTCGCCCCTACCTGTACGGACGACCATTCAAGGTTGTGAGCGATCACCATGCTCTCTGCTGGCTAGCCAATTTGAAAGATCCCTCCGGCCGCCTTGCCCGTTGGAGCCTGCGTCTTCAAGAATTCGACATAACTGTAGTCTACAAATCTGGCCGCAAGCATTCCGACGCAGACTGCTTGTCGCGAGCCCCCGTCGACGCAGCAAGCGAAGAAGACGACGACGACGCTTTCTTAGGACCGGTAAGCGCCAGCAGTTTCGCGGAGCAGCAGCGCTCGGATCCTGAATTGCAAAGCCTAGTTGATTACCTGAAAGGCAAGACCGCATCGCCTCCCCGAGGGTTCAAACGCCAACTGTCGTGCTTCGTCGTTCGCAATAATGTCCTCCTTAAGAAGAACTTCGCGTCCAACAGGACAGTACATCTTCTTGTGCCCAAGAATCTTAGGCAAGAAATTATGCAGGCATGTCATGATGAGCCGACTGCGGGGCATCTCGGGATTGCTCGCACGTTGCACCGCATCCAGGAGAAGTACTATTGGCCGCGGCTAGCTACCGACGTTTCCCATTATGTGAAAACGTGCCGTGAGTGTCAGCGACGCAAAACGCCTCCGATTAGACCAGCCGGACTCTTGAACCCCATACCACCTCCAACTAAGCCCTTTCAGCAAACAGGAATGGACCTCCTCGGCCCCTTTCCGACTTCATCATCAGGTACCAAATGGATCATCGTCGCCACCGACTACATGACCCGATACGCCGAAGCAAAAGCGTTGCCTAATGGTACCGCAACGGAAGTCGCAAAATTTTTTGTCGAACAAATTCTCCTGCGACACGGCGCCCCCGAAGTGCTCATCGCAGACAGAGGAACGGCATTTACAGCGGAGCTGACGCAAGCCATTTTAAAGTACAGCCAGACAAGCCATCGGAGGACAACTGCCTATCATCCACAAACCAACGGACTCACAGAGCGTCTGAACAAGACCATCGCAGACATGCTCTCCATGTACATCGACGCCGAACACAAGACGTGGAACTCCATTCTGCCCTACGTGATCTTCGCTTATAACCCTGCCGTCCATTAGACAACCAGGTTTACCCCATTCCAGCTGGTATACGGCAGGAAGCCCACGACAACACTCGACGCAATGCTCCCGCACGTTTCCGACAAAGACAACCTCGACGTCGCCGCCTACCTTCATCGCGCCGAGGAAGCCAGAAGACTTGCACGGCTTCGCATTCACGACCAAGCACACCGTCTCCCGACGCTACAACCTGCGCCGACGAGACACACATTACAAGCCAGGTGATCGGGTTTGGATATGGACGCCAGTTCGCCGCCGTGGATTGAGCGAAAAGTTGCTGCGACGCTACTTTGGCCCGTACAGGGTTCTCCGTCGGATCGGTGACCTCGACTATGAAGTCATTCCCGACGCCACGACAGCATCTCAGCGACGCCGCCCACGCCCGGAAGTCGTACATGTCGTACGCCTGAAGCCCTATTATGAACGCTAAAGGACTCGAAGTTTCATTTTCCGTGTTTATTTCCATTTCAAAGCATCGAGACGATGCTTCTTTGGAAGGGGGGTAATGCCACGTATCATTGTAGTGTTTGTTCGTTCACGCTCAAGGCTGCAGGAAAGGGCTGTTATCATTTTTGTTCGTGACGCGAGAAGCGACCAGTCTAATCTCGATTGATCGCAGCCATGAAAGGCTGCATCTAGGTTTTTCCAGATTACTGTAGATGATCTTGTCTTGCTATCTGGAAGTTTCTTTGCCGGCTTTAAATTGAGCGATATCGCGAGCGGCGGACATTCGTAGTTCGACGACCGACGAGCACGCTTGTTGCTTACGCCGCCACCGAGTGATTCAGTTCTTTTGCGGGCGCAAGTCAGCCCTAATAAAGAGCTTCGTTTGCATGTATTTCTGGTGTCTTCCTGACCGCTGGACTGCCGTCACTAAAACGTGACAGTATGGTCCCTCATTGCAGAAGAAAACAATCCCGCAAGAATATTTTGAGAATGAAAACTTGTGAAGCTACATCAATTAATGCTGCAAAGTGTTCTGTTACGTTCGTGGTCTATAAATAATATTTTCATACCCATAAGATGGCATTAATTTAATCTGATTTGTCGTTACGTTGCTGTTTGCAAGGACGTCTATGTTTAGATCTCCAAGTAATATTACATGTCATTTGTTGAGAGCGGTAAATTCAACAAAAGACTCAGCAAATACAAAAAAACTGATTGCTCAGTGTGTGGGGGAGGGTGTACGATATAGTAAAAGAACGGCAACTTTGTTGGTGACAATACGAATAGATTCATATGCTTCATTTACAACGGTGTGCTCCCGAATAATTTCATAAACTAGGTTCTTCTTTATATAGAGAGCGACACCACCTCCACGTTTTTTCTCATGCTACGTAGAAACGTTGCAGTATTCAGAAAAGTGCCTGATGTGGCAAGTTGTATATTGGACAGATAGGCTGGTGCCTGAACAAGCGACTCAGCGAGTACCACAGAAACGTTAGAGATGAGGGGCCAGGTAATTTGGCTCGTCATTGACGTGGTCACAAGTGCGCGTCTACGTTCGAGGAGTGTTCAGTGTTAGGAAAAAATAGCGATCAAAAAACGAGGGAGATAATTGAACCCGCGGCGATGGAAAAAGAGGGATTGGAAAATTGTGTCAGTGATCCGTCGGTGTCATTATCATGAAAAGACTTAGCTTTCTTCGATTGAAGGCAGAGGGCGATGGTGTGAAACGTGCTCACTGATTGGTGCTTTTTATTGTTTTTTCTAATTGTTTGACACATCATGACTTTGACAAGATAATCGCTGTTAGTCGTTCATATTTCATCGCAACAACTTATCTCTGAGCCCACCAGTCGTTCCTCCACTTATTCAAAAAGTTGATAATTTTATCATAACCCGTGATTCGTAATTAGATCTAATATTACGCTCTTAGGATGCCTTTCTTACCCTTCCGTAATGAAGGGAAACCTTAATTTCGTGCCCCACAAAAACCAACTCGCAACAAAAAAAGAAATCAGCTGCCGCAACTAAGCAAAATTTCGCCGAAATAGGCGCTGAGTTATCAGTTTTTGCTGGCCACTTTCATCGCTATTTTACAACGAATTCAGTGGAGACCAACTGCAACCTTTTCAGTAATAAACCTGCTACTCTTATTGACAGACATACCCGTCGTCAATATACATTGCACTAGCACAGCGCCTTGCTTTAATCGGCAGCTACTTCGCCTTAACAAGAAAAAGCGCCTACGCAGACAGGCCCAGAAAAACACCGATTCCTGGAAACATTACAAATTACGCGATAAGGATTATCAGTAGGCGCTGATATCTGGTCACCGCCACTTCTTCACTCACGATTTAGCATAAATGTTTACTCACCCTGGAATTTACTGCCAGACAAACCCCTCGAATCATCCTGATGTAACTTAAACCAATGCACAGGGAGGCACTGTTCATGCATCTGAATGCGCCTGGGTTCACAATAGCGCATTCACATGAGTTTTTACCCATGAAGAGATCTCTTTAGCATATTATACTATGAATACTTTTTATATCTCAATGTCCGAACTACATATAAGGGAGACTGGTATCTTATCTTTACTAAAGAAACTTTAAAGAACATAAGCATCTGCTCATTTTGTTCTTAACAACAAAACACTCACGAATTCTTCTGAAGGTATTCATTGCATCTCGTCCGCTATTCTTCAGTCTCTTTCATTTTGTTTGATTCTACGGCACTGGCGGTTCGCTAAGGTTATGCTCATTTTCAAGGCGGGTGATCATCACTACGTATTTATCGACCCATTTCATTAACCAACACACTCTATAAACTCCTTTAACATGTCATTCTAGCAGAACTTTTTGCTGGGCTAGTTGGTCCATTCTGACATTGGTGAAAACAGCGCGAAAGAAGAAGCCCGAAGGCGAAACGAGGAAGCGACAGGAAAGAGCGCTGACTGACAACTGAATTTATTGAGCGAAACTCGCGCAATATATAGGAACGCAGTCCAAAAGATAGTCAGATGCAGTCAACGTCACATGGTGCAAAGAGCCATAATGCGATAAAAACAAAAACAAGGTGAAAAAGCTAACAGTGAACTGAATATCAAAAGGGATGGTAACAAAATGAAAACTACACTCAATGACTATACACAGTTAATGTCACATCGTGTAAAGAGCCATAAAAGCGATAAAACATAACAGGGTGAAAAGGCTAAAAGTCAGCAGAATCTCAAGGGGATGGTAATAAAAAAATACATGATGACTTAAACAGTTAATGTCACAAGGTGTAAAGAGCCATAAAAACCGATAAAACATCCATAGCAGGTAACAAGGGTAAAACCGATAAAAAATGACGAAATGGAATTGTGGAAAGAATAAAAACTAACTGAATGTAACAACGTATGGCTAAAAACATGCACAGACCTTAACAATAAAACGATGAAACAGTGACACTCAACGATTGAAACACGCGTAGTCAACAATAAAAATTTAGCAATGTTGTTCCAAAAAGGCAAGTTCACTCCTGTACAATGATTTTGACGCGTCACTGACACATTCCAAGCCCTTTCTTTTTATAAAGAAAGCCTCCTTCAACTCCCGGGCTACGCTGTCTCTACTCCTATCAAGAACAACAGTTTCGCAATCGAGGCATGCATTTACAATCTTTGCAATGAAGCGCTAGATTAGAGCTAGTGCCTTTTTCAAGTGAGCGCTCATGTTCCCTTAAACGTTCGTTCAGGCACCTTCCGGTTTGACCAATATAAACTTTGTCGCATGTAAGCGGAATCTGGTAAATCACACCTTCCCTACACCTGACGAACATGTTGGCATGCTTTACGCCACAGGTTTGCTGTCTTGGCTTTTCGTTATTTATCCTGTGACACAACGTAGCTAGCTTGCAAGGGGCAGAAAATACTACGGGAATCTCATATTTATTTGCAACCTTTTTCAAATTATGTGCTACCCGGTGGGAATACGGGATAACGGCTGGCCTCACCCTCCTATTGCTTTCCTGAGTAACGTTTTTCTTCTTGCCTTTAAATTTCTGAAGCAGAGCTTCAGTCACTGCCGAAATCACAGTCTGCGGAAAACCTGCCTGTATTAACCGTGCGGTCTGCAGTTGGAAGCTCTCTTGCATGCAATGCTCGCATGATTTTGTTAGTGCAGATCCTAATCCTGGTGTGGCTATGGCTCTTTTAACTGTTTTGAGTGAGCTGACTCGTAAGACAACAGCTCTTTTTGACTTCGAGGCTTGTACATCCAACAGAATCTATCTCGTTCCAAGGAGAGTTCCAAGTCCAAAAACTGTAACTTGTTCTTTTGTGGAAATTCACAAGTGAATTCCAAATCATGGCTCAGTTCATTAAATGAATCTAGAATTTCATTTACAGTGGCTCTGTAAGATGGTGCGTCTTGCTTGGTTAACACAACTAAAAAATCGTCTACGTACCTGAAAACCTTTAATACTTAGCTCTTGTCGAACCTATCGTCCAGATTTTTGTCAACTGCTGTGAGAAAAATATTACTCAACACTGGCGCTACACAGGACCCTATACAAATTCCTTTCTTCTGTATGTACACCTGATTGTCAAACTCGACCACAGTAGCACTAAGGTAGAATTCCAACAAAGAAAGAAAACTCTCCATTGAAATACCCGCTGAATTTTGAAACAATGTTTCGCCTTCGGGCTGTTTCTTTCGCGCTGTTTTCACCAATGTCAACATGTCATTCATTCGCAGGTAATTAACTATTAGAAGATCATAACATGGTCCTATTTAAGTACCAGCATGACTTCCGTAGAGGCTATTCATGCGAAACGCAACTGGCTGGATTCGTGCATGATCTACATTCAGCTGTTGTTGCTTGTATTCAAGTCCAATTTTTAGTTGTTTATTTTTTAAAACCTTTAACATGGTGCCCCACAAACGGTTATTAATCAAATTAACACAGCTTAATGTTCGACTTCTTGTGATAGCATGGATTAAAGATTTTTTTCCCTCCCAGATTCCAGTTTAGCATTGTCAATAAGCATAATTCGTTTTTCAGCTAAGTACTGTCGGAGACAAATGTGGTATACTCCACGCGGCGGGAGCCGGAGCAACGGAAAACTGCGGCATTTTGGGGAGCTAAAGCACGAAACATTGTAATGAGCCAAGCGACATGCCTGCTGATAATAAAGGTCATGCCTTAAGCGTCTAGATCTCAGATGGCGCCTGTAGATGGCGCTGCAAGACAGTTTTTCGTCTTTGAACACTTCATAATCAAATGTGATGGTATTCATCCGGATGTCGATGCAGGCACAGTCACTCTTTCTGAGGCCCTAGGGTTTAAAGATAACAATGGTCATGTAAATAAATCGGCAGTGGAAGTCAGCAAAAAGCGATTGGAGGATTGGTGGCTGAAAAGCAGAGATGTGGCATAAGGTTAGAATTGTAGGAAACCGTAGGCAAAGGTGATGGAGAATCTTAATGAGAATTGCCAACACAGTAAACAAAAAAATAATAAAGAAAAAAAAGCTGAGCATGATGGAAATTTCCACCACCCCGTTGCAAAGGGGGCGCTCCCATCCATCCATCCATCCATCCATCCATCCATCCATCCATCCATCCATCCATCCATCCATCCATCCATCCATCCATCCATCCATCCATCCATCCATCCATCCGTCCGTCCGTCCGTCCGTCCGTCCGTCCGTCCGTCCATCCATCCATCCGTCCACCCACCCACCCATCCACCCACCCACCCATCCACCCACCCACCCATCCATCCATCCATCCACCCACCCACCCATCCACCCATCCACCCACCCACCCATCCATCCACCCACCCACCCACCCATCCACCCACCCACCCACCCACCCACCCATCCACCCACCCATCCACCCACCCATCCACCCACCCATCCACCCACCCATCCATCCATCCATCCATCCATCCATCCACCCATCCATCCACCCATCCACCCACCCATCCATCCATCCATCCATCCATCCACCCACCCACCCATCCATCCATCCATCCATCCATCCACCCACCCACCCACCCACCCATCCACCCATCCATCCATCCATCCATCTTTGCTTCGGCTGCCACCGCGTGGAGTATGCCACTTTTGTCACGGACAGTACATTCTGGTGTCCCACAAGGAAGCGTGCTTGACCCCTTAGTTTTTCTGGCATTTATCTAGGATTTACCTAACTCCATTTCTTCCCAAATACTACTTTTTGCAGATAAGAGGGTATTTATCGTAAAATTTATTCTAACCATGATCTCCTAACCTTTCGATCTGACCTTGACTAGGTGACAGCGTGGTGCTTTACCTGGTTCACGCAACTTACCCTTTCGAAAACAAATTAAAAGCCAACATCAACTATGCTCCTTGGTGTCGGTGGCTGTTGGATTCCTTCATATATACCTATGTACATACACATGACAAATACTCCACCATGGCAGGTGGCAGTTCACTTATTCGCGAGAGGCCGCTAAAGAAGAGCACCGTAAGTCTCACAAATCCCAATGATGGCAGCACCTGCCAATGCAGGGCAGTGTCGCAAAGCTTAAATACGAGACCACTGTTCTAGGAGTGGTATGCCTACTAAAACGTTCGATCCAAGTGCTCTTATGGGATTAAGGAAATATGGAGTCCAAATTATGTGGAAAACTTACATGGACATCCACATGTTTTTGTGCGGAGTCCATAATATTTGCATAAAATTTTGATTAACTTCCATAAAATGTACATGATGACATATGGAGTCTATAATCTTCCATGCCGATTCCATACTTTCTGTACTAGCTCCGTATAATCCATATGGAAGTACATAGATGTAGGGGACTCTCCCTATGGGAATTTTCACTAGTAAAGTAGAGAATAACGAATTTCGTATATACGGGTATCAACCTATTATCACTCTCCGAACAACTCCTACCGGCGAACAATGTCATCGAACACTGGAACATAAGTGAAAACCCAAAAAGCTAATGCACCTAACTGGCAATCGGCTCAAGTACGCAAATCGACCGCAATTTTTCTTAATACGATATTTCCGTTACATTGCCACGGCTGCCCCAGATGCAAGCCTAGAACAGAAGCCACTCCGGCCAGCAAGAGAGTCGAACATTGATTTATTTTCCAATCTAGGCTCACTTGATAGGCATGCCTCACATAAAAAAGCTGAGGGGGCGAAAGAAATGAGAGAAAAACAGCGATTGCGGCTGCTGCGACGAACCGAAAGGATGCACGCTATCACGCACGCAAAACGCGATGGTCTCTGAATCGAGTATACCACATTTCTTTCATGACGAAAAAAGAAAGGCATCGACCAAAAAAGAAAGATGGTATGACGTTTCGGCTCCCACACGGGAGCCTTATATACGGCGTATCACAGAACCCAGACATCTTGCGTATACAGGGGGCAGATTACCATGATTGCGGTTCAGCGTATTTGCTGTCGTCTGAATAATCAGCGACTCAAGATAGAGCCGTGATGCTCTGTTCCTCTCTTTCGCTACCACATGTGCCTGTGTACAGTCAATGTTGTGCTCGGCAGATACCGAATGTTCGGCCAGCGCATTCGAAGCCACCCGCCGGTTCCTCACGTCATTCTGGTGCTCGCGCAATCTTCTTTCAAAATCCCCTGACTCGCCAATGTACACGGCTGCGCAGTCGGCACATGAGATTGCGTATACGACGCCCGGGAATTTTTCCTTCCTGAGTGGGTCCTTCACTCGCACCAAATCTCCCCTGACCTTGCGGGCTGGCACATGAGCAGTCTGCACATCGTAGCGACGGAGTATGCGTGCCAACGTTTCACCAACTCCTGGAACATAAGGAATCGACGCCCGCTTTTGGGCACCTGGGGTCCGATGCAGCGCGGGACGTGCAAGCTGTCGTTCCACCGAGTCAATAAAATGTCCAGGGTAGCCGCAAGCAGACAAATCATGGCGTATGTGCAAGGTGTCAGCAGACTTGTCTTCACTTTTTGTGCATATTCTTTCGTTTCGACGGAGGAGCAAGGCAACCACGGAACGCTTTTGGGAAACAGGGTGAACGGAAGCAAATGTAGGTAGTGGCCGGTGTGTATTGGTTTTCTGTAGATGTTGATGGTTAGTCCTGAAGGTTCACGGGAGACCAGACGGGCTTCCGTCAAACCCTTGACTTCACATTTCTTTCATCTTAAAGCAGTAAACGCTGCGCAGGTCTGCTTCGTCGTGTAAAACGCCTCAGGCCTTGTTCTGGGTGCCTTGCGGCTTCCTCTCTTTGTGCTGGTCTTGTCGTAGGCTAAGGGGAGAAGCGACGCCGCGAAACAGTTTCCTAGAGTTTCCGCCGTCCGGCTTGTTGTTTGTAGAACAAGGCTACTGCTCTGCAGTCATTGTCAGGCAAGCTGCCGTCTTTTTTTCGCTGACACGAGTTTCGGGCTACTGATGCTTCATTTTTGCAGGAGTTGCAGGCGCAACCCCGTCCCCCCTTCCCAAGGTTGCCTCAGTTGCCACCCTGGCACCAGACGCCAATCCCGACCCACCCCGATATTCATTTGTCTCCGCTATCATTGTTGCGCATGTAATCACTGGCCTCCTCAAGTAATGTCCAATCTTCACTCTGCGATGGGTCTGCTAGAGTACAAGGAAAATACCAG
The DNA here is from genome assembly GCF_055824585.1 of Amblyomma mixtum. Classification (NCBI taxonomy): domain Eukaryota; kingdom Metazoa; phylum Arthropoda; class Arachnida; order Ixodida; family Ixodidae; genus Amblyomma; species Amblyomma mixtum. Next base: position 147,564,574 of record NC_143021.1, on the reverse strand, counting down.
TCCAGCCGGCATTGTATTTGATAACTCAAAAGCATCTCTACTCAGGCTTTTCCTCTTTTGTTTGGTTTTAGCGGGTAGTTTACATTAGGCCTGGTAGTTTGTCCACCAACCTTCCTCCGTTGATGTTTGGAAGCTAACCTTCACAGTTCAAACAGCCCTTTCTGCAGCTCCATTTCACTGAGGGTGGTGGGGGGCGCACTTTAAATGCACTGTTAATTTTTCTCACAATTGTAGCAAACTCCTGGATGGTATATTGCGTCCTTTTGTCAGAGACTTACGTTCGTAGCACTCCGAACTTGCCGAAAATGGTATGCCGGCAGCTAATCGTGGTTTTAATGTTCTGCGGTTCGACCTGTTTAGTATGCGCGCCGGCCAACACAAGGATTATTTTTCCTATGATTGGAGTGGCAAAATCAGCGTGAATACGATACCACTTTTCGTTTGTCGGAGCCGAGCTAGCTGGTGGGGCAGCTGTTGGCAATCGCAGGTTCTGATTGCCACTCTGCCAAGTGCCTCATATGATCTTGTTTTCGCATAAAAAAAAAACAGAAACGGCCTTCATGCGTGTTAATAGCGCAGACTTACTGAGCAGGTTTGTCGAGTGGTATTTGGTTGTATGCATTTCGCAGGTCCAGCGTGCCAAAACCGCCACTATCACTAAAACATACAAATACGCAATGTCCCCAAAAACAGGAAATGGAGTTTGCTCGGTGGCACAGGCTTGGTTCAAGGTGGCTTCAAAATCGCCACAGATTCGAATTTTCCCGTCATTCTCTAACACAACTACAATTGGTGCTGCCCAGTCGCAATGCTGCGCTGGCAAGAACATGAATGTAGAAACCAGGCGGTTCAAATCCTGTATAACTTTATCGCGCAGAGCGCAGGGAAGGGGCCACGCCTCATAAAATTTTGGGATAACGCTCCATATGAATTGCAGACTTGTGGGAGTCCTATCGATGGGGCTCATGTCGGCAGAAAATACACCCTCCTAGTCCTCAAAAATGCTGTTGATGCGGTAGCTGCTTTTTCAGTTTTCCGGTGTGATATGTTGGCGGCTACCTGCAAGATAGGAGCTCGTGCGTTGTTGAGCGAACTAAGGAAGTCACGCCCACAGAGGCTAGGCCCCAAAGTATCTAGCACATTCATAGGACAGACCACACACACCCCTTGGAGTTCTCCCAGGACATGGAGGCGGCCTACATAGCTGGAAAACTTGTTGTTCAATGTTTTCAGACATGGTCACTGAATATGATAGTTTATTTATTTATTTATTATTTATTTATTACAATACCTTCGAGACCTCAGGAGGTGTTGCAGAAGGGAGTGGAATAAGCAGAAGAAAAGTAGTCATAACGCAGCGAAACGAAAACAGAATGTAAGACAGCAAAAAAAAAACATAAGCTTACACAAGATAGAAGATCGCATTAAGTAGCAACGCAGATTAGTCAAACACTATGTTTTCAGCGACTGTTTTGAACAAACACGCGTCAGAAATGTCGGTAACCAAGTCGGGCAGGTGGTTGCAATCGCTGGTCGCATTCGGCATATATGAGTTCAAATACGCTGGGTCAGGAAGCATGGAACGCGAACCTTACGGCGATGTCCTGTGCGAGATGATATGAAAGATGGCACAGGTAGAGGATCCCGTTTTAACTGGTAATTGTGGTTGTAAATTTTGTGAAAAATTTTAGAGTTCGCAAGAGATGACAAAAACTGATGACCTGGTATCTGCTTACATTCCCAATTTTACGTCCTCCCTTCGCTTTACACGTGAATCCTCGGCGAATGTGTGGCTCCACAAATGTTTTCTTTCAGACAATAGTGTGCCGATATGCCACGCTCCTGTTTCATCGTTCGATTAGCCTTCTGCGACAGCCAAAAAGTTGGTTCACACAGCACGTGTCGGGTTGTACGCATAGGGTTCACGGCTTCGGCACTTCCGAGCAAGGTGACCTTTCCGCCCATGTTGGTAACACCGAGACTGGGCCCACGCACAACTGTTATCGCGTGTACCCAACTACCGCATCCACCGCATTTTTCTATTTGGGAACGTTTGTGGTCATCTTGTAGACACCTTTTTCGGCATGCCTCTACTTATTGTATCGGCGTTTCCGCCGCGGTAATCTTTTTCCATCGGTTTCTGCGGCGTCGGCTGACATTGCCATTGCCCTCCACTTCTTCCAGCGGTAAGTCCTTTTTGTATAAGAGGTGCTTCTGCAGTGCTCTCGGCCGCACACCGCGAACAGTACGGACCCGTAGCATCCGGTCCAGACTGTTTCCATAGTTGCAGTTATTCGCTATTCGCCCAATCTCTCTCAAAAATGCATGAATTGGTTCCCCTTCTCCTTGGAACCGGTGAAAAAATTTGTAGCTTTCGGTTATTTCATTCCTTTTCGGATCATCATAATCGTTCAGGCTTGCTAGTATATGTTTAAAATTAAGTTTACGTATTCGGCGTGTGCGGGACTACTTTTCCTGCCGATATCTGGACCATATGTGTGCTTAATGCTGCAGCAAGCAGTGAGCTTTTTCTCTTAGTCCTCAACGGTGCTTGCGTTGAAGTACGCTGCGACTTTGATAACGCATGGTCTCCTCTTACCTTTACTTTTGTCGAAGCCTGGTAGCTAGAGGTCGGCCATGACGTCCAAAGGCGTACTGCTGTCCTTCTGGTCTTTCACGGCTGGTGCGTCGTCAGTCCTCGTCGCCAGTGTTGAATCGCCATGCCCGCACCAGAGGCGCGCCGAAATAACAGCAACCACTCATGTCAGCAAGAGAGCAGAACCAGCGTATACAGCTCGTTCAGTCGAAAAGCTGTGGGCGTTGTCGGCACCGCGTGTCAGAAATAATTGTGGGCTGCGTGAACAAAATCGTATCATGCCAACCGTTTGCGGCAGAATGTTTCGCATGGTGTCATACGATTCAGCGTTTCATGCAGCATAAAGTTCTTAGTTAAGTTAGAGCCTAGATTGCGGCAGGGATTCGAACCGGCCACCTATTTCGAGGCTACATAAAAAAAATCGTATAGTGGTAATTTGTGGTCGTAGTGATTGATGGTTGATTGGTGCGTGATAGAAAATGAAGAGTTAATGATATCATTGTAATTGTGGATTCACCAAAGAAATTAAGAATAAAAGACGCAAAAATGGGCTTCTAAACTGTGAAAATATTCAAGATGAGAACCCAATTAAGAAAATTTACAGTGTGTAAATATAATGTAATTAATGGAAAAAACTGAAAAAATGAAAAATCCGCTGAAAGGTGTCAAACTGCTCCGAACGAAAAGCCTAACCAACTAGCTTAACTACCCTCTTCAATTTTTTTTTTTGCTGTTAATGCGATTGAAGGGAAGATGGAAAGGAAAGGGCAGGGGCCTGCCCACTGGCGCCAGCTGAGCCATAATAGCTGTCACGTGCAGACAGAGGAGAGATGGAAAACGTAAGAGAAAATATTGAAAGAACAGACGCTTGCCGTAACAACCAGGTCCGCAGAGGTGACGACGCAGGCTATAAGAGCTACCCTAGTGGCCTCCTATTTTTCAAGCTAAGCCCGCTTTATAGGCATGCTTCACGTGAGAAAGGGAGGGGCGAGAGAAGAGGGAGAGAGAGCGACGATAGCGGCTGCCTGAACGAAACAAAAGTGTGCACGTTGATGACGCGCGCTCAACGAAGTGGTTACTGAACTGAATGTGCCAGTTTCTCTGAAAGATTCGCTGCTTCACAGGCCGGACGTATACCCGCGTTTGCGTGGATGCTCATGCACGTTTGCTTCCTTATATCAAATGCTATTTCTAAAATTATGCGGTAGTGTGATATTACTGAGATGTTGATGCATATTCAGTGCTCTTTGAGTATAGGTGTAGGTGTTAAGTGGACTTCATAGCGCGAAACAGAGAAGGCTGAAAGGCACGAAAGGATAAAGACAGGCGCCTATGACACTCTCGCAGTGATGCGAGGGGTTGCAATCTCAATTTATTGACTGGACTTCATAATTGTGTTGCGCAATCTTCTGAGCGAGTTTTTTCTCTCGCCGATCTGTGACGCTGGGGATTTGAAGCGTGGGATTTCGTAAATGACGCCCGGTTGTTTTACTCTGGGGACGTTGTCTTTGGCTCGTGGTCAAAAGCGTCCGATTGTTGAACGCGTTTGTGAGACCCGCAGATGATTATTTTCCTGGAATGCAGGCCAGCACCTCACTGGCGCCGCTCATGCATGTAAGCGCAGTGCAAGCGCGTTTCGTTTTTTCATTGATGACGTCCTTACATTATGTTTTAGACAGACCGTAGACTGTCCATAGACTTTTGTCTGGAAAATTTGTAGACTCCCTCTGGACAAATCCTAGAGAAGTCTATAGGCGATACAAATGCTATAGACAATCTATAGAGTCATGAACATACACTTTTAGTACACGTTTCTTTATATGCAGTGAACAGACTGTGAATGCACAAAAAGAAATATCTATAGTAAGGAAATAGTCTATAAGAAGTCTATAGACTGTCTATAGACAGGCATGGTATACCGTCCCTGTCCTCGAACCATGAGGGCGAGACTCGTTGAATAACGCCACATGTGTGGCCATTTTTCTGCAGATTGGCGAACACGGTGGCTCTTTCTTTTTCTCATCTGCTTCAGGAGAGCAAATAGACTTTGCTCTCCTTAGAAGAGAGTAGTCGATGGATGCCTTGCGTTTAACAGGGTGAATGGAATTAAAATTTAATTTAAATACTGGCCGGTATGAGTCCGCCCCTCATAGACAGCGAACTTTAGGTCTCCACCTTGTCTTCTTAAAAAGACGTCAAGGAATGGCAAGGCGTTGTTCTTTTCTCATTCCATTGTGAATTCTATACTGGGCTCGGTCGAGTTATATATGCAAGGATGTTTTCCATCTTTGATATCTTTAGTATGCGGAAGCATTCTTGAATGAAGCGATTTAAAACTTTTGATTTTTCTTGAAACAACTACAGGGCTTTTTTTCAATGGCCTCCATGGTTAACTTGCCAGCAGTCAGCGGGATTTCTCCATTGAAGCAGAAAGATGCGCTATTCAGGCAAAACTCCAAGAGGAGCCAGAGTTCTTCAGTGTTCATGATTGGCCTGGGGCCGAGGTCGGCATCCACCTCTATGGCTTTTTTCGCTGCAGCAACGGCAGAGAGCACAGCAACGCTTGTAAAGGACGGGGCATGAACTCGTTCACCTCTAGTTGTACGCGCGAAATGCGCTCGACCAAGTGGCTGGAGTTGCGCACGTCTGTTGACATGTTGCCCAACAGTGTGAGAGGACTCAATGGACGCAGCCAAGAAGACCCGAAGCAGTGAGGTGTTGAAGTCGAATATAAGGTGAGGGGAACACCAAGTTAGGGAATTTTTGGAAATCTGTAAGAGGCCGGTGCCGAGCCATTCAAACCGATCAGGCGTAAGTAGAGGTAAATTTATTCAGAGTAGTACTTGATGATGGCAGCCAAAAGTTTGTGGACATTGGTCTGAAGTTGATGACAGATCTTCTACTAATTTGGTTTTTGTAATCTGGGCAGTCGAGAAGTTTTTTTTAACGTTTCGTTCGCAATCATGCCGGTCGAGGACCACCGCTGAACTTCCTGTGTCTGGCGAGAGTATGACGATGATTTTATCCTAAGAAAGTTCTCGGAGACCTGATATTTCTCCTTGAGGAAGGTTCTTCGGTTGGCAACCGTGTGGCTTGGACAGGTCCCGGGTAACTTCTGGCCGGATTTCACGGGCGGAATGGTGAACATGCTCAATACCGTCCTCCAAGGCTGCTACTAGTTGTGCGCAGGATGGTTTCATAGACGTGG